>NC_090935.1:1194844584-1199844584 GCF_040938575.1 Ambystoma mexicanum
CCCCACTCATGTCTCCCACCACCCCCACCCCCTGCCACCATGGGAAGCCCCCACCAGGCCCCCACTCATGTCTCCCACCACCCCCACCCCCCAGCAGTGCAGGGGCAGCCTCCACCAGGCCCCCACTCATGTCACCCACCACCCCCACCCCCCTGCCACCATGGGCAGCCTCCACCAGGCCCCCACCCATGTCTCCCACCACCCCCACCCCCCAGCAGTGCAGGGGCACCCTCCACCAGGCCCCCACTCATGTCTCCCACCACCCCCACACCCCAGCCACCAGGGGCACCCTCCACCAGGCCCCCACTCATGTCTCCCACCACCCCCACCCCCCTGCCACCATGGGCAGCACCCACCAGGCCCCCACTCATGTCTCCCACCACCCCCACCCCCCGCAGTGCAGGGGCACCCTCCACCAGGCCCCCACTCATGTCTCCCACCACCCCCACCCCCCAGCAGTGCAGGGGCAGCCTCCACCAGGCCCCCACTCATGTCTACCACCACCCCCACCCCCCAGCCACCAGGGGCACCCTCCACCAGGCCCCCACTCATGTCTCCCACCACCCCACACCCCAGCAGTGCAGGGGCAGCCTCCAACAGGCCCCCACCCATGTCTCCCACCACCCCCACCCCCCAGCCACCAGGGGCACCCTCCACCAGTCCCCCACTCATGTCTCCCACCACCCCCACCCCCCTGCCACCATGAGCAGCACCCACCAGGCCCCCACTCATGTCTCCCACCACCCCCACCCCCCAGCAGTGCAGGGGCACCCTCCACCAGGCCCCCACTCATGTCTCCCACCACCCCCACCCCCCTGCCACCATGGGCAGCCCCCACCAGGCCCCCACTCATGTCTCCCACCACCCCCACCCCCCTGCCACCATGGGCAGCCTCCACCAGGCCCCCACCCATGTCTCCCACCACCCCCAAACCCCAGCAGTGCAGGGGCACCCTCCACCAGGCCCCCACTCATGTCTCCCACCACCCCCACCCCCCAGAAATGCAGGGGCACCCTCCACCAGGCCCCCACTCATGTCTCCCACCACCCCCACCCCCCTGCCACCATGGGCAGCCCCCACCAGGCCCCCACTCATGTCTCCCACCACCCCCACCCCCCAGCAGTGCAGGGGCAGCCTCCACCAGGCCCCCACTCATGTCTCCCACCACCCCCACCCCCAGAAGTGCAGGGGCACCCTCCACCAGGCCCCCACTCATGTCTCTCACCACCCCCACCCCCTGCCACCATGGGCAGCCCCCACCAGGCCCCCACTCATGTCTCCCACCACCCCCACCCCCCAGCAGTGCAGGGGCAGCCTCCACCAGGCCCCCACTCATGTCACCCACCACCCCCACCCCCCTGCCACCATGGGCAGCCTCCACCAGGCCCCCACCCATGTCTCCCACCACCCCCACCCCCCAGCAGTGCAGGGGCACCCTCCACCAGGCCCCCACTCATGTCTCCCACCACCCCCACACCCCAGCCACCAGGGGCACCCTCCACCAGGCCCCCACTCATGTCTCCCACCACCCCCACCCCCCTGCCACCATGGGCAGCACCCACCAGGCCCCCACTCATGTCTCCCACCACCCCCACCCCCCCGCAGTGCAGGGGCACCCTCCACCAGGCCCCCACTCATGTCTCCCACCACCCCCACCCCCCAGCAGTGCAGGGGCAGCCTCCACCAGGCCCCCACTCATGTCTACCACCACCCCCACCCCCCAGCCACCAGGGGCACCCTCCACCAGGCCCCCACTCATGTCTCCCACCACCCCACCCCCCAGCAGTGCAGGGGCAGCCTCCAACAGGCCCCCACCCATGTCTCCCACCACCCCCACCCCCCAGCCACCAGGGGCACCCTCCACCAGTCCCCCACTCATGTCTCCCACCACCCCCACCCCCCTGCCACCATGGGCAGCACCCACCAGGCCCCCACTCATGTCTCCCACCACCCCCACCCCCCAGCAGTGCAGGGGCACCCTCCACCAGGCCCCCACTCATGTCTCCCACCACCCCCACCCCCCTGCCACCATGGGCAGCCCCCACCAGGCCCCCACTCATGTCTCCCACCACCCCCACCCCCTGCCACCATGGGCAGCCTCCACCAGGCCCCCACCCATGTCTCCCACCACCCCCAAACCCCAGCAGTGCAGGGGCACCCTCCACCAGGCCCCCACTCATGTCTCCCACCACCCCCACCCCCCAGAAATGCAGGGGCACCCTCCACCAGGCCCCCACTCATGTCTCCCACCACCCCCACCCCCCTGCCACCATGGGCAGCCCCCACCAGGCCCCCACTCATGTCTCCCACCACCCCCACCCCCCAGCAGTGCAGGGGCAGCCTCCACCAGGCCCCCACTCATGTCTCCCACCACCCCCACCCCCCTGCCACCATGGGCAGCCTCCACCAGGTACCCATGTCCTCCCCACCACCCCCACCCCCCAGCAGTGCAGGGGGCCACCCTCCAACAGGCCCCCACTCATGTCTCCAACCACCCCCACCCCCCAGCCACCAGGGGCACCCTCCACCAGGCCCCCACTCATGTCTCCCACCACCCCACCCCCCTGCCACCACGGGCAGCACCCACCAGGCCCCCACTCATGTCTCCCACCACCCCCACCCCCCAGCAGTGCAGGGGCACCCTCCACCAGGCACCCACTCATGTCCCTCCCCACCCCCACCCCCCTGCCACCATGGGCAGCACCCACCAGGCCCCCACTCATGTCTCCCACCACCCCCACCCCCCAGCAGTGCAGGGGGCACCCTCCACCAGGCCCCCACCATGTCTCCCACCACCCCCACCCCCCTGCCACCATGGGCAGCCCCCACCAGGCCCCCACTCATGTCTCCCACCACCCCCACCCCCCTGCCACCATGGGCAGCCTCCACCAGGCCCCCACCCATGTCTCCCACCACCCCCACCCCCCAGCAGTGCAGGGGCACCCTCCACCAGGCCCCCACTCATGTCTCCCACCACCCCCACCCACCAGCAGTGCAGGGGCAGCCTCCACCAGGCCCCCACTCATGTCTACCACCACCCCCACCCCCAGCCACCAGGGGCAGCCTCCACCAGGCCCCCACCCATGTCTCCCACCCCCCCCTCCCCCCAGCCACCAGGGGCACCCTCCACCAGGCCCCCACTCATGTCTCCCACCACCCCCACCCCCCAGCAGTGCAGGGGCATCCTCCACCAGGCCCCCACCCATGTCTCCCACCACCACCCCCACCCCCAGCCACCAGGGGCACCCTCCACCAGGCCCCCACTCATGTCTCCCGCCACCCCCACCCCCCTGCCACCATGGGCAGCACCCACCAGGCCCCCACTCATGTCTCCCACCACCCCCACCCCCCAGCTGTGCAGGGGCACCCTCCACCAGGCCCCCACTCATGTCTCCCACCACCCCCACCCCCCTGCCACCATGGGCAGCCCCCACCAGGCCCCCACTCATGTCTCCCACCACCCCACCCCCCAGCAGTGCAGGGGCAGCCTCCACCAGGCCCCCACTCATGTCTCCCACCACCCCACCCCCCTGCCACCATGGCAGCCCCCACCAGGCCCCCACCCATGTCTCCCACCACCCTCACCCCCCAGCAGTGCAGGGGCACCCTCCACCAGGCCCCCACTCATGTCTCCCACCACCCCCACCCCCCAGCCACCAGGGGCACCCTCCACCAGGCCCCCACTCATGTCTCCCACCACCCCACCCCCCTGCCACCATGGGCAGCACCCACCAGGCCCCCACTCATGTCTCCCACCACCCCCACCCCCCCAGCAGTGCAGGGGCACCCTCCACCAGGCCCCCACTCATGTCTCCCACCACCCCCACCCCCCTGCCACCATGGGCAGCACCCACCAGGCCCCCACTCATGTCTCCCACCACCCCCACCCCCCTGCCACCATGGGCAGCCTCCACCAGGCCCCCACCCATGTCTCCCACCACCCCCACCCCCCAGCAGTGCAGGGGCACCCTCCACCAGGCCCCCACTCATGTCTCCCACCACCCCCAGCCCCCAGCCACCAGGGGCACCCTCCACCAGGCCCCCACTCATGTCTCCCACCACCCCCACCCCCCTGCCACCATGGGCAGCACCCACCAGGCCCCCACTCCTGTCTCCCACCACCCCCACCCCCCAGCAGTGCAGGGGCACCCTCCACCAGGTCCCCACTCATGTCCCCCACCACCCCCACCCCCCTGCCACCATGGGCAGCACCCACCAGGCCCCACTCATGTCTCCCACCACCCCCACCCCCCAGCAGTGCAGGGGCACCCTCCACCAGGCCCCCACTCATGTCTCCCACCACCCCCACCCCCCTGCCACCATGGGCAGCCCCCACCAGGCCCCCACTCATGTCTCCCACCACCCCCACCCCCCTGCCACCATGGGCAGCCTCCACCAGGCCCCCACCCATGTCTCCCACCACCCCCACCCCCCAGCAGTGCAGGGGCACCCTCCACCAGGCCCCCACTCATGTCTCCCACCACCCCCACCCACCAGCAGTGCAGGGGCAGCCTCCACCAGGCCCCCACTCATGTCTACCACCACCCCCACCCCCCAGCCAACAGGGGCAGCCTCCACCAGGCCCCCACCCATGTCTCCCACCCCCCACCCCCCAGCCACCAGGGGCACCCTCCACCAGGCCCCCACTCATGTCTCCCACCACCCCCACCCCCCAGCAGTGCAGGGGCAGCCTCCACCAGGCCCCCACCCATGTCTCCCACCACCCCCACCCCCCAGCCACCAGGGGCACCCTCCACCAGGCCCCCACTCATGTCTCCCGCCACCCTCACCCCCCTGCCACCATGGGCAGCACCCACCAGGCCCCCACTCATGTCTCCCACCACCCCCACCCCCCAGCAGTGCAGGGGCACCCTCCACCAGGCCCCCACTCATGTCTCCCACCACCCCCACCCCCCTGCCACCATGGGCAGCCCCCACCAGGCCCCCACTCATGTCTCCCACCACCCCCACCCCCTAGCAGTGCAGGGGCAGCCTCCACCAGGCCCCCACTCATGTCTCCCACCACCCCCACCCCCCTGCCACCATGGGCAGCCTCCACCAGGCCCCCACCCATGTCTCCCACCACCCCCACCCCCCAGCAGTGCAGGGGCACCCTCCACCAGGCCCCCACTCATGTCTCCCACCACCCCCACCCCCCAGCCACCAGGGGCACCCTCCACCAGGCCCCCACTCATGTCTCCCACCACCCCACCCCCCTGCCACCATGGGCAGCACCCACCAGGCCCCCACTCATGTCTCCCACCACCCCCACCCCCCAGCAGTGCAGGGGCACCCTCCACCAGGCCCCCACTCATGTCTCCCACCACCCCCACCCCCCTGCCACCATGGGCAGCACCCACCAGGCCCCCACTCATGTCTCCCACCACCCCCACCCCCCTGCCACCATGGGCAGCCCCCACCAGGCCCCCACTCATGTCTCCCACCACCCCCACCCCCAGCAGTGCAGGGGCAGCCTCCACCAGGCCCCCACTCATGTCTCCCACCACCCCCACCCCCCTGCCACCATGGGCAGCCTCCACCAGGCCCCCACCCATGTCTCCCACCACCCCCACCCCCCAGCAGTGCAGGGGCACCCTCCACCAGGCCCCCACTCATGTCTCCCACCACCCCCACCCCCCAGCCACCAGGGGCACCCTCCACCAGGCCCCCACTCATGTCTCCCACCACCCCACCCCCCTGCCACCATGGGCAGCACCCACCAGGCCCCCACTCATGTCTCCCACCACCCCCACCCCCCAGCAGTACAGGGGCACCCTCCACCAGGCCCCCACTCATGTCTCCCACCACCCCCACCCCCCTGCCACCATGGGCAGCCCCCACCAGGCCCCCACTCATGTCTCCCACCACCCCCACCCCCCAGCAGTGCAGGGGCAGCCTCCACCAGGCCCCCACTCATGTCTCCCACCACCCCCACCCCCCTGCCACCATGGGCAGCCTCCACCAGGCCCCCACCCATGTCTCCCACCACCCCCACCCCCCAGCAGTGCAGGGGCACCCTCGACCAGGCCCCCACTCATGTCTCCCACCACCCCCACCCCCCAGCAGTGCAGGGGCAGCCTCCACCAGGCCCCCACTCATGTCTACCACCACCCCCACCCCCCAGCAGTGCAGGGGCACCCTCCACCAGGCCCCCACTCATGTCTACCACCACCCCCACCCCCCAGCAGTGCAGGGGCAGCCTCCACCAGGCCCCCACTCATGTCTACCACCACCCCCACCCCCCAGCCACCAGGGGCAGCCTCCACCAGGCCCCCACCCATGTCTCCCACCCCCCCACCCCCCAGCCACCAGGGGCACCCTCCACCAGGCCCCCACTCATGTCTCCCACCACCCCCACCCCCCAGCAGTGCAGGGGCAGCCTCCACCAGGCCCCCACCCATGTCTCCCACCACCCCCACCCCCCAGCCACCAGGGGCACCCTCCACCAGGCCCCCACTCATGTCTCCCACCACCCCCACCCCCCTGCCACCATGGGCAGCACCCACCAGGCCCCCACTCATGTCTCCCACCACCCCCACCCCCCAGCAGTGCAGGGGCACCCTCCACCAGGCCCCCACTCATGTCTCCCACCACCCCACCCCCCTGCCACCATGGGCAGCCTCCACCAGGCCCCCACCCATGTCTCCCACCACCCCCAACCCCCAGCAGTGCAGGGGCACCCTCCACCAGGCCCCCACTCATGTCTCCCACCACCCCCACCCCCCTGCCACCATGGGCAGCCCCCACCAGGCCCCCACTCATGTCTCCCACCACCCCCACCCCCCAGCAGTGCAGGGGCACCCTCCACCAGGCCCCCACTCATGTCTCCCACCACCCCCACCCCCCAGCCACCAGGGGCACCCTCCACCAGGTCCTCACAATCCCCAATCATGTGCGTAATGGTCAGCCTCCACAGCCAAAAAGCCCTACCAAGTAACCCATTCACCCACATGGAAATGAAAATTACATGTTACACCCCCAATGTTCATGAAGCTAATGAACCCATGTCGGTCACACACAATGGTTGCAATTGAATGGGAAAACACCCAACATGACATACATGAAACCAATGAGATGATACCACACAGTGAAGTATGAAAACAAAATTGTATTGAAAAAAATAAAGAATGCTAAAGAAAGGAAACAAACTACGATGGGAATGAGAAAAAATAAGCTGCATGTCCGTATTAAAAAAAAAACTGCAAATCAGAATCCAAAAAAATGTCGTCCAAAGTCAAATGTAAGAAAATCTCTATGCAATAAAGAACTATGTAAAAAACTACCAAGGGTCCATGAGCCCAACTGAACAAAGGAAACCTACTAAAAATCAACTATATACAAAAAGTGGAGCAGTGTCCGTCGACTCCAAATCATAATAAGAAACAAAGGAAACCTAAAACTAAAGAACTATATACAAAGGCGGCGGGCAAGTCCAGCGGCTCACTCCGTGGTGACCCGGGCCAGGGCTTCATCGAACTCCTGTTCGATGTCCCGGAGGAGGTCCAGTTCCATGGCCCCGAGGGTCCGCAGGGACGACGCCGTGTCCTCCTCCAACCCCCTGCGGATTGCCTCGAGGCACTCGGCCCGCCTCAGGGCACTCCGCATGAAGTTCTCCGCCCTGACCATTGTGAGCCGCGCCTCTTCCGCCCGCCGCCGCTCCGCACCTATGGCGTGGCCCAACCGCTGCCACATGAAAGACACTCTCTGTCTTGGGTCCCCCTGCCCTCCGGCCGATGCCTGCCCCTCCGATGTGGAAAGCCCCGAGCCTTCATGTCTCCCACCATGTTGCTGCTGCTGCTCTGCCTCTGCCCGTGCACTGCCTCCTGCTGCCTGCACATCCTCCGCCGGCTGGGGTGCAGTTGTTGATGTGGCCACCCCTGCTGGACCTCCGACTCCCGACTGTGGCAGGGATGCCTCCTCCACCAGCCTGGCCGCACCGTCAGAGGCAGCTCCACAGGGCACCCAGGTGACTGATGGGTGGGAAGATGGCACAGAGGACGACTGGCGCGTAGGGGGTCCAGTTGAGGAGGGGGTCGGAGCAAGCCCCATCAGACGGAGGAATCCGGCCTGGGTGACCTGTCCCAGCAGGCTGACGTGGTCAACGAGCCATTCGAGATGACGTGCAGTCTCTCCATGAAAAGACTGCAGGTCACCTCGCATGGCCCGTTGACGCAACGCCACACCAGCCAGGACAGGCTCAACCCGGACCTGGATGGCCACGTCCGCAGGCAGAGGAAGGCCAGTTGACGTCAGCTCATCCCCTGCCTGAAAACGGGTCTGGACGTAGGCATCCCTGCTGGTGCAAGATGATGCAGGGACAGGATCGGGGACAGGATTGCACACAGGCACCTCCGCGGCGGCCTGTGCTGCCTCCTGTCCCTGGTCCTGCACTGCACCACTAGCACCAGTGGGATCCCCACCTCCAGACCCCGTCTCTGGTGCTTGCACGGCCTCCTCCTCCACCAAACCCCCCACCAACCTGGATGACTCCGTGCCATCTTCCCCTGTTGGGCCCTGTGGGGTCCCAGCTGCCCCTTCTGCTGCCGAGGAGTCCAACTGCAACCTCCGCCTCTTGGACCTCCCCCCGGCAGCTGCGGCCTGGGATGCGGCACCGGACTCCTCACTCCCCGACGAGATGACAACACGGGAGGGGAGCCGGGCCTTGCGTCTCCGGCTGGCGGTCGGATCCCCGCCGCTGTGCTCCACAGCACCTTCTCCGCCCTCTTCATCAGTTGACGCTGCAGACAGGGAGAAACAAAACACAGGCATCAGGGCACTGTACAATGGACACATACACACATGACAGTTGCACATGAGTGGCATTGGCAAACCTCAGACATGTCATCACAATCCCCAACACACATGTCATTGCAACTCGCACACATGAGCCATACCACAGCCATATCGCAACTGCCAGCACCATCCATACACATACAACAGCATCAGCAGCCAAAGGGGAGCCAGACATCACATGCAACACAGGAAGTGCACCACACATGTACACACACCACCACACTTGCATGCATGTGTACTCCTCTGCCAAGTGTCGCACTGTTCAGACGGGCATCCATGTCACATCTGCCAATCAGGCTTCCACATACCGCTGTCACATGCATCCATGTTGCATCACTGTTGCACCCTTGTCAAATACACACACATGCACATGTACACAGTGCTCATACATGCAGCCGAAAACAACATACATGCGTGACATCACGGACATGTCTACTTACATACACATTCATCCAAACATGTGTGCACGCACAACTGCATTTGCCATGCAAGCCTACACACACAAGCACCATCCATGTCTCACACATTACAGCCCTCGCATGTGTCAGCCCCACGGCCCTGTACACCCCCACCCATACTCGACCCCATACAAACAGATGTGCAACCTGCACAATACCGAATAATCACCACACGCACTGCTCACAATCAGGATGCATGTACACTCACCGCTCGACTCCAGACGGGTCTGCTTCTCTAGGACCTGGACGTGGAGCGCTGGGGATATGCGTTCCAGGACCCCCATCTGTTCTTCCGACAAGTGGCCCCGGCGCCCCTTGGCATCCGCTGCCTTCAAGAGGCGCCGGGCCTTGTTCAGGGTCCTGGACCTGTAGTCCTCCCAGCGCTTCCTGACATGTTGTAAGTCCCGGACTGCCACCCCCTCCGCGTTGATGGCAGTCACGATGTCAGTCCAGATCCGAGTCCGTCCTTCCTTGTCGGCGCGGGAACTTCCGAAGAGGGCATCATACTGCCCCAGGACTTGCTCCACCAGGACACCAACTTCGGTGGCACTGAAGCTGGTGCCCCTCTGCCTCTCTGGCCGGGGGTTGTCAGTGGTCACAGATGGTGTTTGCCCTGACATGACAACCCCAGAGGCAGGAGTGGGTGGGCAACTGGGTCCTGGGGCTGGGCTGTGGAGCGATGGAATTCCAGTCGGGAGTCTTCGGTTCCAGCAGGGGTGGTCACAGCAACAGCACCCCTGGCTGATGTGCAGGCAGCAAATGGCAGTGCACGTGGGCAGCAGGCAGTCAGGCAGCAGCAGATGGCAGGTGGGAGCGTGCTCGGGGCTCTGGGGGGCAGTAGTTCGGCCTTCTGGGCAGGAGCGTGGTCTTCCGTGTGCTTACGCGTGGCCAGCTTGGTACGGAGTGATTTGGCACGTGAAAATCCTGCACGTCAGCGTGAAAATCGAGGAAAGGCCCTTAGCGCGTAAGCGCGTCAGCACGCATACGCGATTCTATTGGACCAAAGGCCCTCAGCGCGTAAGCGCGTCTGTGACGTGACCCGCACGGGTGTTTCCCACACAGCACGTGATGATAGAGCACACGTGGAAAGACTGCCCGTCAGAGTGTCATCGCGTGTAATTGGACAGCACGTCAGAGTCTCATCGCGTGTGATTGGTGGAAATGGCCCTACACGCAGAAGTGACAAAGCGTGTAATTGGTGGAAATGGCCCTAGCGCGTACACGCCGCGTAAGTGACGCTGGACGTGTGGGCCTGTATAAAAGGTACGTGTAGAACACCATTTCCTTGTACGTGCTTTTCGTGGAGAGCGAGTGGTGAATTCTGTACTTCTTGTTGTTTCACATGCGATTTACTTCACGGCGTTTCAAGTTCGTATTCCCTGTTACCTCTGACAGCTTTTCTCTTTTTTCTCTTTTACTGGTTCACCTGGGCCTGTTCCCTCAAACAGTGTTCCCTTCTACTGTTGTCCTGTCTCCTCAGACAGCGTACAAATCTTCTTTTGGCGGGGGTGTTGCCAACCAAACGCGCTCCTTTTTCACGCTCTTTTACCTGGCAGACGGTGAGTCACGCACGTATCTAACATCTGATCTTGCCCCGTGTGTAGCCTACCCCTTCAGAGGTCATTCTAGGCTGCGTGTGACACGCATACGTTCATTCTTGTGTTACTGGGTGCCACAGCGTAGTGCAGGTTTTTCTTTCTGCACACGTGGTCTAGGAGGGGTTGCGTGCACGTCATCTCCCTTTTTTGGGGCTCCTGTGCGTAGCGTGACCCGTCATCTTTCCCCAGGGGTTACAATCAGCCTTGCAAGAGCACTAGGGTACAATTACCATCTGGTACCCAACCCCTTTGACCCCCAATTGCCCAGGACAATAGTTTACAGCCACTCCCATACGCACATCTACATCAGTGCCATGGCTGGGAGGTGAGGATTCCGTAAGGGTGGCAAAGGTGGAAGAGCCACAAGTGGTGGCCGTGGTGGATCCGGTAGGGGACGTGGTCGTTACTTGCAGGGTGAGCCTGTCCCCCCATGTTTGGAGGACCAGTCAAGGGCACCCATAATCCCCCCCCCTCCCGTTGAGGCTGATGTGGCTGACACCATCCATGCTCAGCCCTTGTTGGACCAGCCCATTGTGGCACCAGACCTGGCTGACTCCATGGCTGACTTCCAGGTCAGCAGGCCTATGACACGTGCGCTGGTGCACGTTGATGTCACCATGCCACGTGCATCTGGGGCAGCAAGGTCATCTGCTGCACCAAGTAGGCAGGGCGGAGAGGCTGCAGGGGCAGCTGCGGCTCCATCCACCCCAGCCCTCACACACCCAGCCAGGACAGTGTCGGTCCTAGTCCATGCTGCTGACATTCCCCCTGACACCATCACACTAGAGCCAATGCCTGCACCAACTCCCATGCTGAGTGTGCAATCCCACACTCCTCATACAGAGTCCACCAGGGCTCCTGCCCCTAGTGTCCAGAGCGGCGCAGGACACTCAGGATCACCACCACCTTCCAAGCGGAAGAGGAAGAGTGCTCGTCCGGCACAGGCTGATGCCCCAGACACGGCTACACAGTCCGGCCCGTCCAGGAAGCCCAGCTTCACGGATGACGAACTGAATGCACTTGTCGAGTATGTGTCCGCACATGACAACGAGATGGTCATTGTTGCAGGATCCAAGACCACACCTGCACAACGCCAGGCACACTGGCAGACCGTTGCGGACATCGTAAGTGCCCTTGGAATCGTGAGGCGCACAGCCAATGATTGCTATAAGCGCTGGAATGACCTAAAGCGCAGGGCAAAGAGTAAGCTGGCCTCAAGTCATGCCGCAACTCTAGTGACTGGAGGTGGGTCTCCAGTAGTAGACATGGAACTCACTCCACATGAGTCAGTCGCTGGGACCTACGTCACGGAGGAACAGATCCAAGGCGTGGGAGATCTGGCTGATTACGAGGCATTGTCCGGTGAGTGCACATGCATGTGTGTGTCATCCATGTGCATGGTGTGTGTGTGAGGGCTTCTGTGCCAGGTGAGAGTGTGTGCGCCTGAGTCGTATGGGTCAGCCATGTGCTTCATGCAATACATCCTGCGCAGCTGCATTTGGCCATAGCAGTATCACTTCTGCCAACAGTAGACATCTAGCCCAACTGCACGCCAGTTGCCCTTGAAGTGTCACCTTGCCACAACATTGTTGCTTATTTTTCACTGTTCATTCAGTCAGATTGTTTGCATTCCACCACCTTTACTAGGCATGTCGCAGTCCACTAGTCACATGTCTGACATGGCTATGGTAAAGTGGAGTGACTTTGTTACCTGGATATCATTTGTTCACACATGTCCCTGTGCAATTGGACCATTTCAGACTGGCAGCTCCAGGTGAAAAATCTGACCTGTTAGAATTAGAAAAGCTATTACATGCGGGAACTGGACTGAATGAATAGGTGCTGCCCTCCTCTCCATCTTCACTCAATAGCAATGGTACATGCCATCTGTGTGATGGCATGTGTGTTTCACCTGGCAATCACAGGCCAATGTGTGATGCCACTGCCAGGCAGCATGCAGAAAATGTGTTCATCTTCCATCTTGGTGTCATCAGTGTGTGCCATTTGCCTGCCCTTCATATGCAGTGAGGGTGCATGCATGGGAGGGTTTTAGTCATGTGGGACATGTGTCAATCAAGTACTGGTTCTCTTGCTTCTCAGCCCTCATTGTGTGCCATGGTGCTAATGCCTGTTTCCATTTCTTTGTTTTTATGTCTTTGCAGGGGAAGACGCACCTGATACTGCTGGGGTTGTGGAGATGGTGCAGACCCAGGAGGGGTCCGAGGGCCGACCAACCACCAGTGAGGGACGTGGTGTGGTGGTGGGTGAGAAACCACAAGTGCTGCAGGTCGTGCTCTCAAGGGGTGTCTCTGGCTGCACCTCCCCCAAGCTGTACTCAGGTGTTGATTCGGATGAGACCTACGTGCCGTCGCAGGTGAGTGTTCCAGGGAGGGATTCTGTTCTGTCCCACCCACCTGCACCAGGGTCAGAACCCTCAATGGGGATGTCAGTGTTGGCAGCTACGCCTTTGGTGGTTACGGATGCAGGGTCACACTCCGCGACATCTGATCCTGTTCCTGGGATAGCAGATCAGAGGGGGAATGCAGTCCTGCAGCCTCAGGCAGTGCCGGCACAGCAAGGCGCAGTTCGCCTTGCCACAGACAGGTGTGGTGCCCGCCGACATGGTGGCCGTACGCCACCTGGCAATACCGCATGGGAGCAATCCATTTACGGTATGGCAACACAACAGGCAGCATCATCGGAGATGATGGCTCAGGCCATGGATAGGGTGGCCACTTCCATTGTCCCCCCTGAAAGGCTGATGGAGCGAATAAAGCAGGCAACCGACTCCATCTGCCAGTCACACAGGGAGGACATGTTGGGGTCCAACAGGGACAGGCGGGCGGCACTGGCGACTCTGCAGGAGGCCCTCTCCATTGAGTCCCAGGCCCACAGGGAAGCCCTGAGGCAGGAGCTCCTTCACCTCAGGACGACTCTTGTTGAGCTTGAGGCTTCAACACACCAAAGGACAGAACAGCAGCTGGAGCGTCTCACCCGTACGCTCTCAGCTGAGATGCAGGCAACGAGGGCGGAGGTCCGGGCATCCCGTGAGTTGTTGCATGGGGACCTCCGCACACTCATCCTCCAGAACCAGACCTACCACACCCGCATGCTTGCAGCCATGGAGGAGCAGACTAGGGCCTTGCATGGGCTGCCTCTCATAGTGCAACCACCTCCGGATGCAGCTGCACAGGGTGATAATAGCGACAGCAGTGATACTCCCACAATAGGGTAGCCGTGTGGGCCATGAGCCCATGGAGGTGTTTTTTTTTCCCAGGACCCACACAGGTGGGTTTTGGTGTGCACCCTGTCCTCGGACCTCCTGGGTGGCCTCCCAAACCCCCCCGGGCCCATCAATGGCCATTTTTGATTTTTATTTTTGATTTTTATTTTTGATTTTTATTTTTATTTTTGATTTTTATTTTTGATTTTCATTTTTGATTTTGATTTTTATTTTTGATTTTTATTTTTTTTTAAATTTTTTTATTTTTATTTTTATTTTTATTTTTAATTTCTAAATAATTTTTCCCAATTTTTTTGGGACAATTTGTTGGCTTCCGTGGTTCCTGTGGGCATACGCAGCATTGTGGCTGGGCACATGCAGGCTTGTCATGTATTTGGTTCAGATGCTTGGGTTTGAGTCACACACACCCCTCCTGCTTCCCGTTTCCATGGGCTTGCAAAGGGTGTGCCCAAGTGACATTGACGTACATGGTGACATTGGACTCCCACTACATGTGTGGGTAGTCTAGTCAATACTGTGTATACATTCCTAGTGCATATTGCTGTTGTGTTGTACACTGCATGTTGCATTGATGTGTAACTCATCATCTGTGTCTACCTCCCAATTTGCAGGTCCCTTCCTCATGTCTACACAAGGCCCTCTAGTCTGGAGATGGGGTCCATGTTGGCAGCAGTGCACCTACAACTCTACATGGCGCCAACACTGCACAGTTGGTAGTGGTGGGAGTGCAGGCATTTCCAGGTGGTGAGACTACTAATATATAACATTTGTGATGTCATGTTAATGGTAGTACCTGCTGAAGTTTGTTGTTGGTCCTGCATTACTGTGAGCATTTCAGGTGTTGCAAGTTTCAATTAGGGACACTCTACATTGTGACACTAGTGTCATGTTGTGGGGATTACTTTGTTTACCTGCAAATAGCATGACATGGCACGGTGTGTCGTGTGGCGGTGCTGGGGATGGGTTGGCTGACATGGCACTGTCCTCTTGTTGCATTTTGCAAGTGGGTATTCATTTTAACTGCTTGAATGTGTTACTTCACAAAACTGCATTGGTGGTGTCTGTGTGGGTAGGATGCACACATTGTGACACTTCCAGGTGAACAATCTCAGGCTGATATGGTTTTCACGGTTCATTCTCCAGACATTCAGGATCAGTGTCAGGTTGAGTCATCATTGATTGTCAGATGGAATGTGCCAGGGCAGTGTGCACTCCACAGGGGTGTGATTTCTATGTGAAGTTATTAGCCACTAGCTGTGTACGGGCTGCCTCCCCCGTGCCCTTCCCCTCCCATGCGCAGCGGCTGTGCATGTGGTTGGGGATGTGGGGCCACCACCATGTCCACGGCCAGGCCCCGGGCGTGTTGCAACGTTGTGCAGGACACATGCTGCCACTATGATCCTGCACACTACTGGGGGAGCGTACAACAGCTGCCCGCCAGAACGGTCAAGGGAGCGAAAGCGTGACTTTAGCACTCCGAATGTGCGCTCCACTATGCCCCGGGTTGTAATGTGGGCTGTGTTATATCTTACCTGGGGTGGCGTGGTGGGGTTCCGAATTGGCGTCATCATGTGGGGGCTGAGGGTAGGCACTGTCCCCTGTGGAGGTGGTGATTGGTATCATTGGTGGGGTTGTGACCTTGCTCAGTATCTGACATGCATGCATGTGCAGTGGCATTCATACTCACCAAGCAGCCATGTATCGCCATGCCGCCCAGCTTCTAGGTCCCGGCTTAGGGTGGACATTCGGTAAATGAAGCTGTCGTGGGTTGACCCGGGATAGTTGGCATATACTGAGGTGATGATTCCCTTGGCATTACATACTACCTGCACGTTGATGGAATGCCAGTGCTTGCGGTTCCTATAGATGTGCTCAGATGCCCTGGGGGGACGTAGAGCCACATGGGTGCAGTCGATGGCACCTAGCACTTTGGGGAATCGTGCCACAGCGTAAAAATCCAGGGCGGCAGCATGCCTTTCTGCAGGTGTTCTGGGCAGGTATATGTGCCTGCGGACTGATGGGCGTGCAGTGATGATGTTCAAGACCTGGTGTAGGCAGCGTGACTGGGTGGCCTGTGATACACCACCCACAATGGCACTTGTCCGCTGAAATGATCCAGTGGCTAAGAAGTGCAGTACATTGAGGACCTTCTCCAGGGGGCTGAGTGCTTGGGAGCACAGGGTGGGTGATGTGAGGTCATCCTCCCACTCACTCACCAGGTCCAGTATAATGTGTGGTGGAAACCTGTACCTCCCATGCACCTGGTCATCAGGCATCCCGAAAAGGCTGGTTCTGGGTGTGAATATTCTGGCCCTGACTATCCTCCTCCTCCTCCTTTGGTACACCACACCCACTGCTGCTAGGAACGGTATGTTCATCCTGGGTCTGAGCTTGTTATTTTGTTAGCGCGCAAATTAATGCGTTGCGCGTGTTGTAGGCGAGCGTGTGACCCGCGCACCCCTGAAATCCAGTACCCAGTCCAATAGCGTGTGCAAATTCCCGCGCACCCCAGGATACAGGTGCGCTGACGTACTTGCGTGTGTAAGTGTCCGCGCACCCCTGATATACACGTACATAGGCCAATCGCGTGTACGCGCACTTTTGTCCAATTACACGCGATGACACTCTGACGTGCTGTCCAATTACACACGATGACACTCTGACGTGCAGTCTTTCCACGTGTGCTCTGTCATCACGTGCTGTGTGGGAAACACCCGTGCGGGTCACGTCACAGACGCGTTTACGCGCTGAGGGCCTTTGGTCCAATAGAATCGCGTATGCGTGCTGACGCGTTTACGCGCTGAGGGCCTTTGGTCCAATAGAATCTCGTATGCGTGCTGACGCGCTTACGCGCTAAGGGCCTTTCCTCGATTTTCACGCTGACGTGCAGGATTTTCACGTGCCAAATCACTCCGTACCAAGCTGGCCACGCGTAAGCACAGGGAAGACCACGCTCCTGCCCAGAAGGCCGAACTACTGCCCCCCAGAGCCCCGAGCACACTCCCACCTGCCATCTGCTGCTGCCTGGCTGCTTGCTGCCCACGTGCACTGCCATTTGCTGCCTGCACATCAGCCAGGGGTGCTGTTGCTGTGACCACCCTGCTGGAACCGAAGACTCCCGACTGGAATTCCATCGCTCCACAGCCCAGCCCCAGGACCCAGTTGCCCACCCACTCCTGCCTCTGGGGTTGTCATGTCGGGGCAAACATCATCTGTGACCACTGACAACCCCCGGCCAGAGAGGCAGAGGGGCACCAGCTTCAGTGCCACCGAAGTTGGTGTCCTGGTGGAGCAAGTCCTGGGGCAGTATGATGCCCTCTTTGGAAGTTCCTGCGCCGACAAGGAAGGACGGACTCGGATCTGGACTGACATCGTGACTGCCATCAACGCGGAGGGGGTGGCAGTCCGGGACTTACAACATGTCAGGAAGCGCTGGGAGGACTACAGGTCCAGGACCCTGAACAAGGCCCAGCGCCTCTTGAAGGCAGCGGATGCCAAGGGGCACCGGGGCCACTTGTCGAAGAACAGATGGGGGTCCTGGAACGCATATCCCCAGCGCTCCACGTCCAGGTCCTAGAGAAGCAGACCCGTCTGGAGTCGAGCGGTGAGTGTACATGCATCCTGATTGTGAGCAGTGCGTGTGGTGATTATTCGGTATTGTGCAGGTTGCACATCTGTTTGTATGGGGTCGAGTATGGGTGGGGGTGTACAGGGCCGTGGGGCTGACACATGCGAGGGCTGTAATGTGTGAGACATGGATGGTGCTTGTGTGTGTAGGCTTGCATGGCAAATGCAGTTGTGCGTGCACACATGTTTGGATGAATGTGTATGTAAGTAGACATGTCCGTGATGTCACGCATGTATGTTGTTTTCGGCTGCATGTATGAGCACTGTGTACATGTGCATGTGTGTGTATTTGACAAGGGTGCAACAGTGAATCAACATGGATGCATGTGACAGCGGTATGTGGAAGCCTGATTGGCAGATGTGACATGGATGCCCGTCTGAACAGTGCGACACTTGGCAGAGGTGTACACATGCATGCAAGTGTGGTGGTGTGTGTACATGTGTGGTGCACTTCCTGTGTTGCATGTGATGTCTGGCTCCCCTTTGGCTGCTGATGCTGTTGTATGTGTATGGATGGTGCTGGCAGTTGCGATATGGCTGTGGTATGGCTCATGTGTGCGAGTTGCAATGACATGTGTGTTGGGGATTGTGATGACATGTCTGAGGTTTGCCAATGCCACTCATGTGCAACTGTCATGTGTGTATGTGTCCATTGTACAGTGCCCTGATGCCTGTGTTTTGTTTCTCCCTGTCTGCAGCGTCAACTGATGAAGAGGGCGGAGAAGGTGCTGTGGAGCACAGCGGCGGGGATCCGACCGCCAGCCGGAGACGCAAGGCCCGGCTCCCCTCCCGTGTTGTCATCTCGTCGGGGAGTGAGGAGTCCGGTGCCGCGTCCCAGGCCGCAGCTGCCGGGGGGAGGTCCAAGAGGCGGAGGTTGCAGTTGGACTCCTCGGCAGCAGAAGGGGCAGCTGGGACCCCACAGGGCCCAACAGGGGAAGATGGCACGGAGTCATCCAGGTTGGTGGGGGGTTTGGTGGAGGAGGAGGCCGTGCAAGCACCAGAGACGGGGTCTGGAGGTGGGGATCCCACTGGTGCTAGTGGTGCAGTGCAGGACCAGGGACAGGAGGCAGCACAGGCCGCAGCGGAGGTGCCTGTGTGCAATCCTGTCCCCGATCCTGTCCCTGCATCATCTTGCACCAGCAGGGATGCCTACGTCCAGACCCGTTTTCAGGCAGGGGATGAGCTGACGTCAACTGGCCTTCCTCTGCCTGCGGACGTGGCCATCCAGGTCCGGGTTGAGCCTGTCCTGGCTGGTGTGGCGTTGCGTCAACGGGCCATGCGAGGTGACCTGCAGTCTTTTCATGGAGAGACTGCACGTCATCTCGAATGGCTCGTTGACCACGTCAGCCTGCTGCGACAGGTCACCCAGGCCGGATTCCTCCATCTGATGGGGCTTGCTCCGACCCCCTCCTCAACTGGACCCCCTACGCGCCAGTCGTCCTCTGTGCCATCTTCCCACCCATCAGTCACCTGGGTGCCCTGTGGAGCTGCCTCTGACGGTGCGGCCAGGCTGGTGGAGGAGGCATCCCTGCCACAGTCGGGAGTCGGAGGTCCAGCAGGGGTGGCCACATCAACAACTGCACCCCAGCCGGCGGAGGATGTGCAGGCAGCAGGAGGCAGTGCACGGGCAGAGGCAGAGCAGCAGCAGCAACATGGTCGGAGACATGAAGGCTCGGGGCTTTCCACATCGGAGGGGCAGGCATCGGCCGGAGGGCAGGGGGACCCAGGACAGAGAGTGTCTTCCGTGTGGCAGCGGTTGGGCACGCCATAGGTGCGGAGCGGCGGCGGGCAGAAGAGGCGCGGCTCACAATGGTCAGGGTGGAGAACTCCATGAGGCGGGCCGAGTGCCTCGAGGCAATCCGCAGGGGGTTGGAGGAGGACACGGCGTCGTCCCTGCGAACCCTCCGGGCCATGGAACTGGACCGCCTCCGGGACATCGAACAGGAGTTCGATGATGCCCTTGGCCCGGGACACCACGGAGTGAGCCGCTGGACTTGCCCGCCGCCTTTGTATATAGTTCTTTAGTTTTAGGTTTCCTTTGTTTCTTATTATGATTTGGAGTCGACGGACACTGCTCCACTTTTTGTATATAGTTGATTTTTAGTTAGGTTTTTTAGTAGGTTTCCTTTATTCAGTTGGGCTCATGGACCCTTGGTAGCTTTTTACATAGTTCTTTATTGCATAGAGATATTCTTACATTTGACTTTGGACGACATTTTTTTGGATTCTGATTTGCAGTTTTTTTTTTTAATACGGACATGCAGCTTATTTTTTCTCATTCCCATCGTAGTTTGTTTCCTTTCTTTAGCATTCTTTATTTTTTTCAATACAATTTTGTTTTCATACTTCACTGTGTGGTATCATCTCATTGGCATGTCATGTTGGGTGTTTTCCCATTCAATTGCAACCATTGTGTGTGACCGACATGAGTTCATTAGCTTCATGAACATTGGGGGTGTAACATGTAATTTCCAATTCCATGTGTGTGAATGGGTTACTTGGTAGGGCTTTTTGGCTGTGGAGGCTGACCATTACGCACATGATTGGGGATTGTGAGGACCTGGTGGAGGGTGCCCCTGGTGGCTGGGGGGTGGGGGTGGTGGGAGACATGGGTGGGGGCCTGGTGGAGGCTGCCCCTGCACTGCTGGGGGGTGGGGGTGGTGGGAGACATGAGTGGGGGCCTGGTGGGGGGCTGCCCCTGCACTGCTGGGGGGTGGGGGGTGGTGGGAGACATGAGTGGGGGCCTGGTGGAGGCTGCCCCTGCACTGCTGGGGGGTGGGGGTGGTGGGAGACATGAGTGGGGGCCTGGTGGAGGCTGCCCCTGCACTGCTGGGGGGTGGGGGTGGTGGGAGACATGCGTGGGGGCCTGGTGGAGGCTGCCCCTGCACTGCTGGGGGGTGGGGGTGGTGGGAGACATGAGTGGGGGCCTGGTGGAGGGTGCCCCTGGTGGCTGGGGGGTGGGGGGTGGTGGGAGACATGAGTGGGGGCCTGGTGGAGGCTGCCCCTGCACTGCTGGGGGGTGGGGGTGGTGGGAGACATGAGTGGGGGCCTGGTGGAGGCTGCCCCTGCACTGCTGGGGGGTGGGGGTGGTGGGAGACATGAGTGGGGGCCTGGTGGAGGGTGCTCCTGGTGGCTGGGGGGTGGGGGGGGGTGGGAGACATGGGTGGGGGCCTGGTGGAGGCTGCCCCTGGTGGCTGGGGGGTGGGGGTGGTGGGAGACATGAGTGGGGGCCTGGTGGAGGGTGCCCCTGCACTGCTGGGGGGTGGGGGTGGTGGGAGACATGAGTGGGGGCCTGGTGGAGGCTGCCCCTGCACTGCTGGGGGGTGGGGGTGGTGGGAGACATGAGTGG
This sequence comes from Ambystoma mexicanum, assembly GCF_040938575.1. NCBI lineage: Eukaryota > Metazoa > Chordata > Amphibia > Caudata > Ambystomatidae > Ambystoma > Ambystoma mexicanum. Next base: position 1,194,865,654 of record NC_090935.1, read on the forward strand.
GGGCCTGGTGGAGGCTGCCCCTGCACTGCTGGGGGGTGGGGGTGGTGGGAGACATGAGTGGGGGCCTAGTGGAGGGTGCTCCTGGTGGCTGGGGGGTGGGGGGGGTGGGAGACATGGGTGGGGGCCTGGTGGAGGCTGCCCCTGGTGGCTGGGGGGTGGGGGTGGTGGGAGACATGAGTGGGGGCCTGGTGGAGGGTGCCCCTGCACTGCTGGGGGGTGGGGGTGGTGGGAGACATGAGTGGGGGCCTGGTGGAGGCTGCCCCTGCACTGCTGGGGGGTGGGGGTGGTGGGAGACATGAGTGGGGGCCTGGTGGAGGGTGCCCCTGCACTGCTGGGGGGTGGGGGTGGTGGGAGACATGGGTGGGGGCCTAGTGGAGGTTGCCCATGGTGGCTGGGGGGTGGGGGTGGTGGGAGACATGAGTGGGGGCCTGGTGGAGGCTGCCCCTGCACTGCTGGGGGGTGGGGGTGGTGGGAGACATGAGTGGGGGGCCTGGTGGGGGCTGCCCATGGTGGCAGGGGGGTGGGGGTGGTGGGAGACATCAGTGGGGGCCTGGTGGAGGGTGCCCCTGCACTGCTGGGGGGTGGGGCTGGTGGGAGACATGAGTGGGGGCCTGGTGGAGGCTGCCCCTGCACTGCTGGGGGGTGGGGGTGGTGGGAGACATGAGTGGGGGCCTGGTGGGGGCTGCCCATGGTGGCAGGGGGGTGGGGGTGGTGGGAGACATGAGTGGGGGCCTGGTGGAGGGTGCCCCTGCACTGCTGGGGGTGGGGGTGGTGGGAGACATGAGTGGGGGCCTGGTGGAGGGTGCCCTGGTGGCTGGGGGGTGGGGGTGGTGGGAGACATGAGTGTGGGCCTGGTGGAGGCTGCCCCTGCACTGCCGGGGGGGGTGGTGGGAGACATGAGTGGGGGCCTGGTGGAGGGTGCCCCTGGTGGCTGGAGGGTGGGGGTGGTGGGAGACATGGGTGGGGGCCTGGTGGAGGCTGCCCCTGCACTGCTGGGGGGTGGGGGTGGTGGGAGACATGAGTTGGGGCCTGGTGGAGGGTGCCCCTGGTGGCTGGGGGGTGGGGGGGTGGGAGACATGGGTGGGGGCCTGGTGGAGGCTGCCCCTGGTGGCTGGGGGGTGGGGGTGGTGGTAGACATGAGTGGGGGCCTGGTGGAGGGTGCCCCTGCACTGCTGGGGGTGGGGGTGGTGGTAGACATGAGTGGGGGCCTGGTGGAGGCTGCACTGCTGGGGGGTGGGGGTGGTGGGAGACATGAGTGGGGGCCTGGTGGAGGGTGCCCCTGGTGGCTGGGGGGTGGGGGTAGTGGGAGACATGAGTGGGGGCCTGGTGGAGGCTGCCCCTGCACTGCTGGGGGGTGGGGGTGGTGGGAGACATGAGTGGGGGCCTGGTGGAGGGTGCCCCTGGTGGCTGGGGGGTGGGGGTGGTGGGAGACATGGGTGGGGGCCTGGTGGAGGCTGCCCCTGCACTGCTGGGGGGTGGCGGTGGTGGGAGACATGAGTGGGGGCCTGGTGGAGGGTGCCCCTGGTGGCTGGGGGGTGCGCGGGGGGGTGGGAGACATGGGTGGGGGCCTGGTGGAGGCTGCCCCTGGTGGCTGGGGGGTGGGGGTGGTGGGAGACATGAGTGGGGGCCTGGTGGAGGGTGCCCCTGCACTGCTGGGGGGTGGGGGTGGTGGGAGACATGAGTGGGGGCCTGGTGGAGGCTGCCCCTGCACTGCTGGGGGGTGGGGGTGGTGGGAGACATGAGTGGGGGCCTGGTGGAGGGTGCCCCTGCACTGCTGGGGGGTGGGGGTGGTGGGAGACATGGGTGGGGGCCTGGTGGAGGCTGCCCATGGTGGCTGGGGGGTGGGGGTGGTGGGAGACATGAGTGGGGGCCTGGTGGAGGCTGCCCCTGCACTGCTGGGGGGTGGGGGTGGTGGGAGACATGAGTGGGGGCCTGGTGGGGGCTGCCCATGGTGGCTGGGGGGTGGGGGTGGTGGGAGACATGAGTGGGGGCCTGGTGGAGGCTGCCCCTGCACTGCTGGGGGGTGGTGGTGGTGGGAGACATGAGTGGGGGCCTGGTGGGGGCTGCCCATGGTGGCAGGGGGGTGGGGGTGGTGGGAGACATGAGTGGGGGCCTGGTGGAGGGTGCCCCTGCACTGCTGGGGGGTGGGGGTGGTGGGAGACATGAGTGGGGGCCTGGTGGAGGCTGCCCCTGCACTGCTGGGGGGTGGGGGTGGTGGGAGACATGAGTGGGGGCCTGGTGGGGGCTGCCCATGGTGGCAGGGGGGTGGGGGTGGTGGGAGACATGAGTGGGGGCCTGGTGGAGGGTGCCCCTGCACTGCTGGGGGGTGGGGGGGGGGTGGGAGACATGGGTGGGGGCCTGGTGGAGGCTGCCCCTGCACTGCTGGGGGGTGGGGGTGGTGGGAGACATGAGTGGGGGCCTGGTGGAGGGTGCCCCTGCACTGCTGGGGGGTGGGGGTGGTGGGAGACATGGGTGGGGGCCTGGTGGAGGCTGCCCATGGTGGCAGGGGGGTGGGGGTGGTGGGAGACATGTGTGGGGGCCTGGTGGAGGCTGCCCCTGCACTGCTGGGGGGTGGGGGTGGTGGGAGACATGAGTGGGGGCCTGGTGGGGGCTGCCCATGGTGTCAGGGTGGGGGGGTGGTGGGAGACATGAGTGGGGGCCTGGTGGAGGGTGCCCCTGCACTGCTGGGGGGTGGGAGACATGAGTGGGGGCCTGGTGGAGGCTGCCCCTGCACTGCTGGGGGGTGGGGGTGGTGGGAGACATGAGTGGGGGCTTGGTGGGGGCTGCCCATGGTGGCAGGGGGGTGGGGGTGGTGGGAGACATGAGTGGGGGCCTGGTGGAGGGTGCCCCTGCACTGCTGGGGGGTGGGGGTGGTGGGAGACATGAGTGGGGGCCTGGTGGAGGGTGCCCCTGGTGGCTGGGGGGTGGGGGGGTGGGAGACATGGGTGGGGGCCTGGTGGAGGCTGCCCCTGGTGGCTGGGGGGTGGGGGTGGTGGGAGACATGAGTGGGGGCCTGGTGGGTGCCCCTGCACTGCTGGGGGGTGGGGGTGGTGGTAGACATGAGTGGGGGCCTGGTGGAGGCTGCCCCTGCACTGCTGGGGGGTGGGGGTGGTGGGAGACATGAGTGGGGGCCTGGTGGGGGCTGCCCATGGTGGCAGGGGGGTCGGGGTGGTGGGAGACATGAGTGGGGGCCTGGTGGGGGCTGCCCATGGTGGCAGGGGGGTGGGGGTGGTGGGAGACATGAGTGGGGGCCTGGTGGAGGGTGCCCCTGCACTGCTGGGGGGTGGGGGGGGTGGGAGACATGGGTGGGGGCCTGGTGGAGGCTGCCCCTGGTGGCTGGGGGGTGGGGGTGGTGGGAGACATGAGTGGGGGCCTGGTGGAGGGTGCCCCTGCACTGCTGGGGGGTGGGGGTGGTGGGAGACATGAGTGGGGGCCTGGTGGAGGCTGCCCCTGCACTGCTGGGGGGTGGGGGTGGTGGGAGACATGAGTGGGGGCCTGGTGGAGGCTGCCCCTGCACTGCTGGGGGGTGGGGGTGGTGGGAGACATGAGTGGGGGCCTAGTGGAGGGTGCTCCTGGTGGCTGGGGGGTGGGGGGGGGGGTGGGAGACATGGGTGGGGGCCTGGTGGAGGCTGCCCCTGGTGGCTGGGGGGTGGGGGTGGTGGGAGACATGAGTGGGGGCCTGGTGGAGGGTGCCCCTGCACTGCTGGGGGGTGGGGGTGGTGGGAGACATGAGTGGGGGCCTGGTGGAGGCTGCCCCTGCACTGCTGGGGGGTGGGGGTGGTGGGAGACATGAGTGGGGGCCTGGTGGAGGGTGCCCCTGCACTGCTGGGGGGTGGGGGTGGTGGGAGACATGGGTGGGGGCCTAGTGGAGGTTGCCCATGGTGGCTGGGGGGTGGGGGTGGTGGGAGACATGAGTGGGGGCCTGGTGGAGGCTGCCCCTGCACTGCTGGGGGGTGGGGGTGGTGGGAGACATGAGTGGGGGCCTGGTGGGGGCTGCCCATGGTGGCAGGGGGGTGGGGGTGGTGGGAGACATCAGTGGGGGCCTGGTGGAGGGTGCCCCTGCACTGCTGGGGGGTGGGGCTGGTGGGAGACATGAGTGGGGGCCTGGTGGAGGCTGCCCCTGCACTGCTGGGGGGTGGGGGTGGTGGGAGACATGAGTGGGGGCCTGGTGGGGGCTGCCCATGGTGGCAGGGGGGTGGGGGTGGTGGGAGACATGAGTGGGGGCCTGGTGGAGGGTGCCCCTGCACTGCTGGGGGTGGGGGTGGTGGGAGACATGAGTGGGGGCCTGGTGGAGGGTGCCCCTGGTGGCTGGGGGGTGGGGGTGGTGGGAGACATGAGTGTGGGCCTGGTGGAGGCTGCCCCTGCACTGCCGGGGGGGGTGGTGGGAGACATGAGTGGGGGCCTGGTGGAGGGTGCCCCTGGTGGCTGGAGGGTGGGGGTGGTGGGAGACATGGGTGGGGGCCTGGTGGAGGCTGCCCCTGCACTGCTGGGGGGTGGGGGTGGTGGGAGACATGAGTTGGGGCCTGGTGGAGGGTGCCCCTGGTGGCTGGGGGGTGGGGGGGTGGGAGACATGGGTGGGGGCCTGGTGGAGGCTGCCCCTGGTGGCTGGGGGGTGGGGGTGGTGGGAGACATGAGTGGGGGCCTGGTGGAGGCTGCCCCTGCACTGCTGGGGGGTGGGGGTGGTGGTAGACATGAGTGGGGGCCTGGTGGAGGGTGCCCCTGCACTGCTGGGGGTGGGGGTGGTGGTAGACATGAGTGGGGGCCTGGTGGAGGCTGCACTGCTGGGGGGTGGGGGTGGTGGGAGACATGAGTGGGGGCCTGGTGGAGGGTACCCCTGGTGGCTGGGGGGTGGGGGTAGTGGGAGACATGAGTGGGGGCCTGGTGGAGGCTGCCCCTGCACTGCTGGGGGGTGGCGGTGGTGGGAGACATGAGTGGGGGCCTGGTGGAGGGTGCCCCTGGTGGCTGGGGGGTGTGCGGGGGGGTGGGAGACATGGGTGGGGGCCTGGTGGAGGCTGCCCCTGGTGGCTGGGGGGTGGGGGTGGTGGGAGACATGAGTGGGGGCCTGGTGGAGGGTGCCCCTGCACTGCTGGGGGGTGGGGGTGGTGGGAGACATGAGTGGGGGCCTGGTGGAGGCTGCCCCTGCACTGCTGGGGGGTGGGGGTGGTGGGAGACATGAGTGGGGGCCTGGTGGAGGGTGCCCCTGCACTGCTGGGGGGTGGGGGTGGTGGGAGACATGGGTGGGGGCCTGGTGGAGGCTGCCCATGGTGGCTGGGGGGTGGGGGTGGTGGGAGACATGAGTGGGGGCCTGGTGGAGGCTGCCCCTGCACTGCTGGGGGGTGGGGGTGGTGGGAGACATGAGTGGGGGCCTGGTGGGTGCTGCCCATGGTGGCTGGGGGGTGGGGGTGGTGGGAGACATGAGTGGGGGCCTGGTGGAGGCTGCCCCTGCACTGCTGGGGGGTGGTGGTGGTGGGAGACATGAGTGGGGGCCTGGTGGGGGCTGCCCATGGTGGCAGGGGGGTGGGGGTGGTGGGAGACATGAGTGGGGGCCTGGTGGAGGGTGCCCCTGCACTGCTGGGGGGTGGGGGTGGTGGGAGACATGAGTGGGGGCCTGGTGGAGGCTGCCCCTGCACTGCTGGGGGGTGGGGGTGGTGGGAGACATGAGTGGGGGCCTGGTGGGGGCTGCCCATGGTGGCAGGGGGGTGGGGGTGGTGGGAGACATGAGTGGGGGCCTGGTGGAGGGTGCCCCTGCACTGCTGGGGGGTGGGGGTGGTGGGAGACATGGGTGGGGGCCTGGTGGAGGCTGCCCCTGCACTGCTGGGGGGTGGGGGTGGTGGGAGACATGAGTGGGGGCCTGGTGGAGGGTGCCCCTGCACTGCTGGGGGGTGGGGGTGGTGGGAGACATGGGTGGGGGCCTGGTGGAGGCTGCCCATGGTGGCAGGGGGGTGGGGGTGGTGGGAGACATGAGTGGGGGCCTGGTGGAGGCTGCCCCTGCACTGCTGGGGGGTGGGGGTGGTGGGAGACATGAGTGGGGGCCTGGTGGGGGCTGCCCATGGTGGCAGGGTGGGGGGGTGGTGGGAGACATGAGTGGGGGCCTGGTGGAGGGTGCCCCTGCACTGCTGGGGGGTGGGAGACATGAGTGGGGGCCTGGTGGAGGCTGCCCCTGCACTGCTGGGGGGTGGGGGTGGTGGGAGACATGAGTGGGGGCTTGGTGGGGGCTGCCCATGGTGGCAGGGGGGTGGGGGTGGTGGGAGACATGAGTGGGGGCCTGGTGGAGGGTGCCCCTGCACTGCTGGGGGGTGGGGGTGGTGGGAGACATGAGTGGGGGACTGGTGGAGGCTGCCCCTGCACTGCTGGGGGGTGGGGGTGGTGGGAGACATGAATGGGGGCCTGGTGGAGGGTGCCCCAGGTGGCTGGGGGGTGGGGGTGGTGGTAGACATGAGTGGGGGCCTGGTGGAGGGTGCCCCTGCACTGCTGGGGGGTGGGGGTGGTGGGAGACATGAGTGGGGGCCTGGTGGAGGGTGCCCCTGGTGGCTGGGGGGTGGGGGGGTGGGAGACATGGGTGGGGGCCTGGTGGAGGCTGCCCCTGGTGGCTGGGGGGTGGGGGTGGTGGGAGACATGAGTGGGGGCCTGGTGGGTGCCCCTGCACTGCTGGGGGGTGGGGGTGGTGGTAGACATGAGTGGGGGCCTGGTGGAGGCTGCCCCTGCACTGCTGGGGGGTGGGGGTGGTGGGAGACATGAGTGGGGGCCTGGTGGGGGCTGCCCATGGTGGCAGGGGGGTCGGGGTGGTGGGAGACATGAGTGGGGGCCTGGTGGGGGCTGCCCATGGTGGCAGGGGGGTGGGGGTGGTGGGAGACATGAGTGGGGGCCTGGTGGAGGGTGCCCCTGCACTGCTGGGGGGTGGGGGTGGTGGGAGACATGAGTGGGGGCCTGGTGGAGGCTGCCCCTGCACTGCTGGGGGGTGGGGGTGGTGGGAGACATGAGTGGGGGCCTGGTGGAGGGTGCCCCTGCACTGCTGGGGGGTGGGGGTGGTGGGAGACATGGGTGGGGGCCTGGTGGAGGCTGCCCATGGTGGCAGGGGGGTGGGGGTGGTGGGAGACATGAGTGGGGGCCTGGTGGAGGCTGCCCCTGGTGGCTGGGGGGTGGGGGTGGTGGGAGACATGAGTGGGGGCCTGGTGGAGGGTGCCCCTGCACTGCTGGGGGGTGGGGGTGGTGGGAGACATGAGTGGGGGCCTGGTGGAGGGTGCCCCTGGTGGCTGGGGGGTGGGGGGGGTGGGAGACATGGGTGGGGGCCTGGTGGAGGCTGCCCCTGGTGGCTGAGGGGTGGGGGTGGTGGGAGACATGAGTGGGGGCCTGGTGGAGGGTGCCCCTGCACTGCTGGGGGGTATGGGTGGTGGTAGACATGAGTGGGGGCCTGGTGGAGGCTGCCCCTGCACTGCTGGGAGGTGGGGGTGGTGGGAGACATGAGTGGGGGCCTGGTGGGGGCTGCCCATGGTGGCAGGGGGGTCGGGGTGGTGGGAGACATGAGTGGGGCCTGGTGGGGGCTGCCCATGGTGGCAGGGGGGTGGGGGTGGTGGGAGACATGAGTGGGGGCCTGGTGGAGGGTGCCCCTGCACTGCTGGGGGGTGGGGGTGGTGGGAGACATGGGTGGGGGCCTGGTGGAGGCTGCCCCTGCACTGCTGGGGGGTGGGGGTGGTGGGAGACATGAGTGGGGGCCTGGTGGAGGGTGCCCCTGCACTGCTGGGGGGTGGGGGTGGTGGGAGACATGGGTGGGGGCCTGGTGGAGGCTGCCCATGGTGGCAGGGGGGTGGGGGTGGTGGGAGACATGAGTGGGGGCCTGGTGGAGGCTGCCCCTGCACTGCTGGGGGGTGGGGGTGGTGGGAGACATGAGTGGGGGCCTGGTGGGGGCTGCCCATGGTGGCAGGGTGGGGGGGGTGGTGGGAGACATGAGTGGGGGTCTGGTGGAGGGTGCCCCTGCACTGCTGGGGGGTGGGAGACATGAGTGGGGGCCTGGTGGAGGCTGCCCCTGCACTGCTGGGGGGTGGGGGTGGTGGGAGACATGAGTGGGGGCTTGGTGGGGGCTGCCCATGGTGGCAGGGGGGTGGGGGTGGTGGGAGACATGAGTGGGGGCCTGGTGGAGGGTGCCCCTGCACTGCTGGGGGGTGGGGGTGGTGGGAGACATGAGTGGGGGCCTGGTGGAGGCTGCCCCTGCACTGCTGGGGGTGGGGGTGGTGGGAGACATGAGTGGGGGCCTGGTGGGGGCTGCCCATGGTGGCAGGGGGGTGGGGGTGGTGGGAGACATGAGTGGGGGCCTGGTGGAGGGTGCCCCTGCACTGCTGGGGGGTGGGGGTGGTGGGAGACATGAGTGGGGGCCTGGTGGAGGCTGCCCCTGCCCTGCTGGGGGGTGGGGGTGGTGGGAGACATGAGTGGGGGCCTGGTGGAGGGTGCCCCTGGTGGCTGGGGGGTGGGGGTGGTGGTAGACATGAGTGGGGGCCTGGTGGAGGGTGCCCCTGCACTGCTGGGGGTGGGGGTGGTGGGAGACATGAGTGGGGGCCTGGTGGAGGGTGCCCCTGGTGGCTGGGGGGTGGGGGGGTGGGAGACATGGGTGGGGGCCTGGTGGAGGCTGCCCATGGTGGCTGGGGGGTGGGGGTGGTGGGAGACATGAGTGGGGGCCTGGTGGAGGGTGCCCCTGCACTGCTGGGGGGTGGGGGTGGTGGTAGACATGAGTGGGGGCCTGGTGGAGGCTGCCCCTGCACTGCTGGGGGGTGGGGGTGGTGGGAGACATGAGTGGGGGCCTGGTGGGGGCTGCCCATGGTGGCAGGGGGGTGGGGGTGGTGGGAGACATGAGTGGGGGCCTGGTGGAGGGTGCCCCTGGTGGCTGGGGGGTGGGGGTGGTGGGAGACATGGGTGGGGGCCTGGTGGAGGCTGCCCCTGCACTGCTGGGGGCTGGGGGTGGTGGGAGACATGAGTGGGGGCCTGGTGGAGGGTGCCCCTGGTGGCTGGGGGGTGGGGGTGGTGGGAGACATGAGTGGGGGCCTGGTGGGGGCTGCCCATGGTGGCAGGGGGGTGGGGGTGGTGGGAGACATGAGTGGGGGCCTGGTGGAGGCTGCCCCTGCACTGCTGGGGGGTGGGGGTGGTGGGAGACATGAGTGGGGGCCTGGTGGGGGCTGCCCCTGCACTGCTGGGGGGTGGGGGTGGTGGGAGACATGAGTGGGGGCCTGGTGGGGGCTGCCCCTGCACTGCTGGGGGGTGGGGGTGGTGGGAGACATGAGTGGGGGCCTGGTGGAGGCTGCCCCTTCACTGCGGGGGGGTGGGGGTGGTGGGAGACATGAGTGGGGGCCTGGTGGAGGCTGCCCCTGCACTGCTGGGGGGTGGGGGTGGTGGGAGACATGAGTGGGGGCCTGGTGGGGGCTGCCCATGGTGGCAGGGGGGTGGGGGTGGTGGGAGACATGAGTGGGGGCCTGGTGGGGGCTGCCCATGGTGGCTGGGGGGTGGGGGTGGTGGGAGACATGCATTGTTGATCAGAAGTGCAAGGTGACATGTGGGTTGGCTGGGGGGCATGCCCATGGTGGATGGGCTGCGGGACATGAGCAGGGGTGCAGGGTAGTCCCCCGTGGTGTGGGCTGCCTGCAGGGGCCGTGGAGGTTGTGGAGCGTACACCTGGGAGGACCCACACGGCCAATTCAGGTGTGGTACTCCCCAGAACCCCTGAAATACACATACCCTGCTGAAATCGCGTGTGGAACTTCCTGCGCACCCCTGAAATACACGTACCCTGCTCGCACTGGGCCAATCGCGTGTGGAACTTCCCGCGCACCCCTGCAATACACGTACCCTGATGAAATCGCGTGTGGAACTTCCCGCGCACCCCTGAAATACACATACCCTGCTGAAATCACGTGTGGAAATTCCCGCGCACCCCTGAAATACACGTACCCTGCTCGCACTGGGCCAATCGCGTGTGGAACTTCCCGCGCACCCCTGAAATACACGTACCCTGATGAAATCGCGTGTGGAACTTCCCGTGCACCCCTGAAATACACATACCCTGCTGAAATCACGTGTGGAAATTCCCGCGCACCCCTGAAATACACGTACCCTGCTCGCACTGGGCCAATCGCGTGTGGAACTTCCCGCGCACCCCTGAAATACACGTACCCTGATGAAATCGCGTGTGGAACTTCCTGCGCACCCCTGAAATACACATACCCTGCTGAAATTGCGTGTGGAACTTCCCGCGCACCCCGGAAATACATGTACCCTGCTTGCACGGGGCCAATCGCGTGTGGAACTTCCCGCGCACCCCTGAAATACACGTACCCTGCTTGCACGGGGCCATTCGCGTGTGGAACTTCCTGCGCACCCCTGAAATACACGTACCCTGCTCGCACTGGGCCAATCGCGTGTGGAACTTCCCGCGCACCCCTGAAATACACGTACCCTGATGAAATTGCGTGTGGAACTTCCCGCGCACCCATGAAATACACATACCCTGCTGAAATCGCGTGTGGAACTTCCCGCGCACACCTGAAATCCACGTACACGGGCAAATCGCGTGTGGAACTTCCCGCGCACCCCTGAAATCCATGTACCCGGCCAAATCGCGTGTGAGACTTCCCGCGCACCCCGGTATACACGCACACGTATTTTTTGTCAGCGGGTGTCCGTGTTTGTGGGTACCCCTTTGCACGTCATTTGTCCTGGAGGGCCACAGTATAGGACATTCATCATGGCAGTATATTGGTGCTATTTGTTGGCGCACCTTTTGGCGCACATTTCTTACAGCCGCAGAGACGCTACCGCCTGCTTTCTTGTGGCGGTCATGTTTGTGCCTGTGCGCTGGTTTGAGCGTGCGCTTTTTTGCCCTATTCTATTCCATGAATACGTGTTGTAGGTGAGCGTGTGGGCGTTCCGTGCACTTGTGCCCTGTACTTCCCCCGTGACGCTCACGTTTTGGCAAGTTGTTCCCCATTCCGAGTGTTACGCCCGTGTTCCGCCTACTTTTGTTGCGTGCGCCGCACTATGTGCGATTTTCGCTGTGGCCTGTGCGATTTTCGCTGTGACCTGGCGCACGCAGTTAGATGGCCTGTGCGCCAACGTGCGCCGCGCACTTTTTTATCGCACATCCGCTGGTTTTCTCGCGCTCGGCCTTCCATGAATCGATGTGCGCTGCTTTTCGTGCGATTTTCGCACTTGCACTGCGATTTTCGCACTTGCACTGTGATTTTCGCTATTCCACTGCGATTCGCACGTTTTTGCCCACTTGCGCCGCGCTAATTATTCCATGAATCGGCCTGTAAATCGCGAAGCTTTCCTTCACATCACGTGAAAACCTCAACCAATCCAAACAAAACACAGTGGGCCTCATTACGATATGGGCGGTACCCATGGTGCTAATATCACCATGGCTGCCTCCGATACCGTTTCCGGGTCTGGTCTTGTTCAATGGGGATTTACCGGTGCAGTCCGACCCTGGCGGGACCGGTAAGTCCCCCATTGAACAAACCATTCCCCATTCCCATTGAGCCCCTATAGGGCTCAATGGGAATGGGGAGGGTGCTAATAATGGGCTCGCGAATGGCAAGCCTGTTATTAGCGCCCTGGTCCCTTAGCGGGACCTGTAACGGATGTGTGGTCAGACCACAAGTTCCGTACGGTTCCCTCTAAGGGACCTCTGAATCGGGTGGTAAGGGATTACAGGCACTGGTCTCCTTACCGGTGCCCGGTATCCCTTACCGCCCAACTCGTAATGACCCCCAATGTAACAACGGCCCACGCAATGAACACGTCTCAGTGGAGCACATTATGAAATTTTAACAAACCCCCTGCACAATTTTAATTAATTTAGAAAGCATTTCTTTGTATATATTTTAAAAGAAAATCCTAAATGAACTTGAAATACTCATCTTTCCCTAACTAGCAACCACACTGATTACCACATCTCAGTCTGTCATAGTTTGAGTATTTACTCCTTTTTCCCTGTTCGTGTTGGTTCCTGATCTCGGAAAAATGCTCTAAAAAAACGTGTGCCATCCCCAAACCCCAAACCTTCACCAATCATCCTTCCTCACCCTGCCCACATGCTCCCTGGCATCATAACTGCCCAATTTACACCCTCTTCATCATTTAAGCACACTTTTCAATGTCAATTCAGAACTTGTTTCCCGAATTGCGCAATGACCACCTTTCAGAACTGAAAAAGCTTGGCAGCACCAATGCATCATGGCAGATATAACAAACATTTGGGCTGCAGGGGCATCCCACTCTGCGCCAAATAAACATTAAAAAAAAACACTAGACAGATTTGTGCCAGAACAAGAAAGGATTTCCTTTGAGCGCTTTGTGACCGATTTGTTTCTTATCTGGCGTCAATCCATCCAGCAGTTTGAGCTGCGCAAATGAGCACAAATTGGACATTTTCCCAATGGGAAAATAAATGGAAAAGTGAAAAACACACCCTTTTTTTTAATCCTTTATATCTCTTAAACCGTAGCACAGATTTGCACAAAAGTTCCCAATCCTGGGGGGCCCAGTGCCTAATATAGGAATGTCGAATGCTGTACCTTATTAACCATAGAACCTTGGATTTTCCTATGAATCATAGGTTTCACCTTAGCTATAGTGCAATGATAGCTATATACATATATATATATGTAGTGAACCCTGTACAAAAGTGCAGGGAAGACGGAAGGCACTCCAGGAAGCGGTCTTGCATGCGGAAATCTCAGCAAAACACTGAGGCAGGAAACCGTTATATGTCAGCCAAAGAAATTAACTTTAATAAATCCAATGTCCAGGATAGGAAAAAACAAAACGAAAAACTATGCGTTTCGCGGTAACAAACCGCTTGTTCACGTTATGGGTGAAGAACACAAAAAAAGGACTATTTATTCTAACATAGGCTCTATGGTTGTAGTATAGAGAGTCGCGCACACTTCCTTTTGGTCTAGTGCTCGAGTCTACCATCTTTAATTGGGTTCAACAGCTAAGCCAAACATAATGGCAAAACAGAACATGCTTTTAAATCGGGCATTATAAACGGTAGGCAAAGAGATATTGCAGAATGAAAATCACTTCATGTAAGGTATATATTAATATAAACAAACCAATGCAGTGTTAAAATTTAGTGCATAGTGCACGTAATCTTTTTGTTCTAAAAATCATGTGTATTGAGATTACCTATTCAAGTACAAATACTTATTTTCACCAGCTGTGCAAAATATGCAATATACAACAAAATGTTGTTAAAGTGCTATGTGCAATTAGCAGCCACAAAGTACAACTCGCAGTTAATAAAGTGCTACGTGCATTTAGCAGCCTCACAATATTGTTCTCTATATTAGAATAAAATAAAGTGCTTAGTGCATAAAGATTCTGTACTTTGAAAATACACATGAATTATTGGTTAATGCATGAGTTTAAAATGTTAAACAGCCATTAAATCAATTGCCTAAGCAAAATAAAACCTTAATTGTAAAACAGACCACAAATGGTATTACCGACCTGATAATTATTTGAACCAAAGATGGAGAAAGACGAAAAGGAAGGAATGTGCATGCAACTACTTGTTTACCTGTGTTCGTAAATATTTCAACAAAAAATACGTTGCTCACCCTGAGAAGAGAAAGAGATGAAAAGATATATGATATGATATGATTGTTTATTTATATAGCGCCTATACACAATGTGTTTCAAAGCGCTTCAAGACAAGGGAGGGAACAAGGGAAAATACAACCACATTCTTACAGGCCATGAACAGTAAGGATGTGAAATTTAACTATCGTACTCGGCCTGGCGACATTTCAGATAGTGCAAGAGCTAAGACATAGATAAGGAAGGGATGGGGAGAGTGGGAAGGAAATGGAAACAGACAGGCGACTACCGTACTAGGCCTGACGACATTTCTGGTAGAGCCGGAGAAAAACAAAAGGTGAGGGAGAGGTGTGCAGAAAGGGAGGGGAGGAACAAAACAAACAACTATCATACTAGGCCTGACGACATTTCAGATAGTGCTGGAGGGGTGGTGGGGAGGAAAAAAGGGAGGAAAAAAACAGTAATGGGAGGGTGGAGGAAACAGACGAGGTTGCTATCATATTAGGTCCAGGGGGCAAACATTAATTTGCCCCCTGGACCTTATATGAAATAATGAAAAAGAAGATAGGAAAAGGAAGGTCTAAAGTGCATACAATCCTCCATTTAGAGAAAAAATATATAGATTTGATGGACCTTCCAACCTTAATACTTGTGAGAAATATATCCCCTGAAGATGCTGCAAACAAACTTCTAATAACAACAAAAAGCATTTGCATTTACATTGGCACAAGGCTAGTAATACATTTTGTTGTGAAAAAAGTCTTAAAGACACATGTTATTGAAAGGGCAGGAACTTAACAGGCCACGCTCGATTATGGGATCTTCTCAAACAGTCCATGCATAAAATTGCTTAAGGTGCTACTAGGAGAAGTCAAGTACCTAGGAATGTATATAGTTCTTCATCTAGGTTGTGGCCCTGTGGTTTCTTACTCTCATAGTCTAAAATGTATCTAGTTTCCATTTGTCTCAAAAAGAGTTCCCAATTACCACCCCTTGCTGTTTTTTGGATGGTATGTATTCCAAAGTACCCGAAACCTTCAAGTTTCCCTCTGTGCTTCTCTTGGAAATGTAGGGCCATAGGATATGTTGGATTGACATTTCTAATCGCTCTTATATGTTGTAAAATTCTGAGTTTTAACTTGCCGATCGTACTCCCGACATACAACTTATTGCACGGGCAGGTAAGGACATACACAACATACTCTGTTTCACATGTAATCCTAGAATTTATGATTACATTGTTTTTTAATACTGGATGTTGATAGCTTTTGATATTTTTTGCAAACTTGCAAGCCTTACACTTTGTACATTTATGAAAGCCTTCTGGATTGGCACCTAACCAGCTTGGGACCACTAGTGTGGTTTTGGGAGTCATGTAGCTTGACACTAGGCTATCTTTCAAAGAGGTAGAACGTCTATAGGTAATATTAATGTTTGCCCCCAAGGTCTGCCCCAAATGCTCATCTTGCTTAAGTACATGCCAATGTCTGTGTATTATGTGGCGAATGTGCTTGGAGGCTTTACTGAATGTCAAGATGAGTCGAATATATTTATTTATTTATTTTTTCCTTGGCCACACTCTGCTTTGTCAGAGGACCAGAGTGCCATATGAGGGTCCTGCCTAGAAAACTGACCTCCCTGGGCCTACAACACCCTGGATGCTGTGCAAGTGTGGAAGACACTGTGGAGCTCATCTGGGAGCGGGACATAATGTAAATGAAAGGCGTAACTACCTTGCATAAAGCTTTTGTTCCTTTCATTTATGTCATGCCCCATTTCCATTCATTTGTAGGGTGGAGAGGAGGGGTGGATCGTAAATTATGACTTTGCTACCCCTTCATCTCCGCTCATATTAATACTCTGGTAAGTTATTCATTTTCAGGCTGATGCAAATGCTGTGAATTCCGATTGAGTCTGTCTGTTTTTTAGAACTGCATAAAGCAGGTGGGCTCCATAGGAATTCATTGCAAATGTCACCTACCATGCATACATGGCAGTTGGTGTTGTTTGCATGGCAGAGTGCAAAAGAGTGACCTACAAGGATGTATGCTGTCTTTTTTCCATTTTGCATTCTGCCGCGCAAACGAGTACAATTAGGCAATGGAACCTGTACATTTGCACTCATAACTGGTCCCCGCCGCCTAATTACGGGAACTTTGAAAATGAGCCCCCGTGACTCTCTCCCAGTGGAACATGTTATCAAGAGGACGTTCGTTTTTCAAAGGTTTTTTTCTGCCTTGGCTGCATCCTGCTTTGCCAGAGGACTCTGTGCACCATCTGAGGGAACTGCACAACTAACAAAGATCCCTGGCCCTACAACATACAGGATTTTGCCTGCAGGTCTGGAACCCATCTGGAACACTGTGACTGCCTCCCAGATGAACATGTGACACACTGCCTCCCTTATTCAGTCTCCTCCGGGCATCCAGCCCGGGCATCTCAAGCCAAGGCTAAAAGCAGCAAAGTTGGGGTCAGAAAAGGCATAACTCCAGAACACCTGCTCTAGCCAGGACTTTATCAAGCTCACCCTTTACCTGACTTCAGCTTAAACGCATATGGATCCTTTGACCGATTGGCTATTTATTCAGTGAAGAGATCCTGTTATCTCAAAGGCCCAGGGAACTTGGCTTTTTTGGATCTGTTCACTGTCATTTGGTTACCTGTAGCCCCATTCTAGCTCAACTTAGAATTTACACTGGCATTTTCTCTGCCAGCCATCCACCCATTCACTTTCTGCTCACTTACATACCATCCCTCTGTTGGACTGCACCATTTCTTCATTGTCTTCACTTGCTTATTTCTTCTACACTCCGTCATGCATCTTGATTTCGCTCCATTCCACCTTCTACTTACTCTGCTCCTTCACTTCTTTCATAGCCTTCAGCCTCAACGTGGTGTAGGTTCTGCATCAGTCTCCAGCCTTCACATTTCCATCCTTCTCCCCTGCACCCAGATCATCCAAATAAGACACTCCCGTGCTCCCAGGATCTCCAACCTCATGTATCCCCATTGCCTACCACACACCTGCTCCTCTCTCACACCTCCTATGACTCTTTGACTCTGGAATGCAAAATTCCTATGCAAAAAAGTCTTCTTACATCACTGCTCACTTCAACTCTAACCACTCTAAACTACCAAATAAACCTAGATCTCCTCTCATGACACTGTTACACAAGCAGCACTTCACACTGGCTGTACTACCTTCTCCCACTCTCCCGGACCTGTTGGGAAGGGAGGCCTTGTTGTGTTCCTCATCAATAATGCCCTCAACACAGTCCTTATATCCCCCTCTGATATCAACTCTTACTTTTTTGAATATGCCACTATTCAACTCCTTCCTCCTACTCTTCTCACTGTTCTGCTCTCTATTGGCCCCCTTATCCTCTCAACTCCTTATTCCCTGATCTGACCCTTCTCCTTGCGCCACTTCCTACGGGCATCTCTGTTGTCATGCTGGGACCTTTTTCTTCCCAAGCCCTCTGCAACCACCTGCCTTGAACTTAAATCACTCCTGTCTTAACACTCCCTCTACGCCCTCCACGACCAACCTGCCCATTCTGGCGGGAACTCACTTGACCTGTCTTTCTCTCCAATTCACATTCCTCTTTTGACCTCTTCATTGACACCTCTCTGTTTGATCACTCCATTGTTTAGTATAACATCTTGGTCCGGCCACCATGAACGCCTCATCTCTATCCTTCAACGACTAAGATGAAATTCAGGTGGGATCTTCTTGCCCTTTACCTTGATGAAATGAGGAACTGCTCTCCTGTATCTTTCCCCTTTTCATGCCTCTTCCACTAACTGGGATTTCTCTGACTTTCACTATGCACTTATGACTTTGTTTGGCCAACAATAACCTGCTCGCACATTCACACCTTCCCATCCCCAGTCTTGGATCACCTCTGGAATTCAAACCTGCAAAACAAACCTGCACCGTAACCTATGATACTGCTGCATATTATGCACACCTTCTTTACTCCTAGACTACAAACATTCCCTCACTGCCCTAACCTCTGCACTGGACTCTTCTAAATTCTCCTACTTCAAAGACCTAATCTCCTCCCTCCGCAATCACCCACACAAACTTTCATCTACACTCTAATCTTTGTTCACACCACCCAAGCCAATATCGAGCGCCTCTTCCCTTTCTGCTAATGACTTTGCCTCCTACTTTTCCTATAAAATCTATATATTTCTTTTTTATTGTGGTATTCTGGTCAGACAACACCAACCTTCAACACTATATTAAACAGAATTACACACATAAACACCTTAAAATAAGCCCCTCCAGCTTATAGTAATTTTGCAATCCCGCAAAATGCCACGAACACTGATGATTTTTTTTTTAAAACTGGGTTTTTATAAAAAAAACATATGCAAGGGGCCAGGTTCTGAAAACTTTTTTTGAAGCAAAAAATGAAATGCGCAAGCACACCTCATTACTTGTGCCCAAAAAAAGAGCGGCAAAATCCACAAAGGACATCTGATTGCGTGCATCTCATATGCATGCACCCATTCCAATCGACTTTTTCACCCCTTTGTGCATTTGCGCAAATCAGAGGGAGGTTCTGTGCATTGTCTCGGGAAGATAGCTCAGGGGGCAACATGCTCGTCTTCAAGGCAAGACGAGGTGGAGCAACACAGGTTCGATCCTCAGGTCCGCGCTTAGAAACCTCTGGATATTAAGCATGTTATAAGTAACCAATTACAATTCAAAAGCACATCCCAACTTTACAAACAGGATACGCTTTTAAATGTGAAGAAAATGTAGGCAGCCTTATGTGACTGCTTTGTATAGGCTCACGGGGGTGCCACTGCATGACAGGGTTTTTCCTGACACTGTCATGCAATTTTCCTTTTAAGTGTGACAGCAGAGGTATGAACTGCTGCTGTGCCACTTGCATTTCTGTTCCTCAATTGGGATAGAAAATGTGTTTTTTGGGGTCACATTTTACAGTGGCAGGCCCTATCATGGTGAAATGCACTTTGAGCTTGTAGAACATTGTCAGGAGAGCACTTTCGACACTACTGTATTCAAGGTGACTGGCCAATGTACCATTTGCGTACAGCTCAGCCCGTGGAGATGCGCAGGTCACTATGGAAAATAGACATATCCTCTGCTCTATTTTTAGATGCCTCATATTTTGAGGATCTGGGTCAAAATCTACATTTTAAAAAAGTTTTAAAATGGTCACAATATGAGAGGGAAAGGAGTAATGTGGAGTGATAGGCAAGAAAGCATAGGGAAAGCAGTGGGTCTGAGGGGGAAGCGTTGGGCATGAGAGCAGAGAGGAAGCACAAAGGCGGTGGGTCAGAAATCAGAGAGGGAGCAGAGGAACAAAAAGTAGCAGAAGCGTGGGCTTATTGGGGCAGTGACCCAGAAAGCAGAGAGGGAGCAATTGGCGAGAAAGCTGCAGACTTGGGGAAGGATGAAGTAAGAGTTTGATAAAATGGCAGAAAGGATGCAAGATGCACCAGTAGTATGAAAGAATGAAGGACTATATACTGCGGGAGAAATTGGGGAGCGTAAAGTGTGAGTTGGGAATATGATTTGGAATGTGGCAGGGACTGCGGAGTGCAAATTGTGACTTGACATTGTGACAGAGCAAGTGAGTATGTGTATGACTGAGAGTGAAAGGGTCGGGAATGCAAATTGAGATGGGAAATTGGCGAGACTTGCGAGATGTGTTGGTGAGAGGTGTGTGGTAGTTTGGTGGATTGCAGACCATAGAAAGGGAATATTTTCAGCATTACAACTGAAAATAATCAATACAGTCAATATTAAATAGGCATGCACATTATACCAAAAACATAGCCTAAACAAACACTGTTCTGCCAAGCTAGAGACATCTGGGAGTCTTCCTATTAAATTGGTACAAAATGTAGAATTAATGACACCCTTGCTCTTTTGTAGTCTTGCACGCTACCTCTTTCCTGCAGTGCGCCAATCCCTCCACCCTCTAGTCAATAAAAAATGTGCTGCAAAAATGCTGTAATAAGTAAGGTTTGTGCTACACAATTTGCCATTTGATGCTGCAAAATGTGTCATTTCATGCCCCAATAATCTGGGGTGGGGAGTCTGTAAAATACAATAAAAGAGTCATTACAAAAACAATTAATTACAAATAAATTAATCAAATACCAGCAATAAAATTATCCTAAAAAGTCGAACATGCAATTACAACTGCACTTCATTACAAATACAATTCATCTTCATCAAATACATACGATTTAAAAGCAAATTCATATACCTTCCATCACTTCACAATGGTCTAAAGAAAGTAAATAAAGCTCATTATAGAGCAGGTTCAAATATCCCAGATATGTCTTACCCTTAAAATCAACAATCTATCAAAATTCCTCTTCACAAGTTTTAGTTATCTCTTTCTAAATATAAAATTCCAAATACAAAAATCTGCTAATGTGATGACTAATGATTCTCCAACCAGGATTGTGCTCCAGAATTGATCTGAATCAAAGATCTGAGAGCAAATCTTCCATAACATAACCTGTATTTTTCATTTAAAGAGCTACATTGTATCAAATTATGTCTATTAGTTTCAGCTGTCAGACCACACAGGTGGCAGACTCTTTTGTTACTGCCTTTAGCTTTCCAGGCACCAGTGTAGTCCAAAGTTGGGAGAATATTAAAACGTAGATAGCTAATGAAACGTCTTTCTTAGTTCATGCAAGTCTTCATTAAATAGGAACAAGGCATGCCCAGTCTAAAGCCATATTCTATATATCTTTTCTTTAGGGCCTATTTACTCAAATTCTGGGCACAAACATAAGTGAGAGTTTTCTTCTTTAATTCATCTTTCCTCTCCAATGACCTTTTTGGGAAAAGAATGGAGGAGAGTACTGGGATTACGTTCAGCCCTGCGGAGAGTCACAAAATATTCCACTCCACGTACCAGCCATCTGGCCTTATGTGACAAGAGACCTAATTTGCACCGTAAGGCTTCGACTGGTACTGCTTGGGGGACACCCAGGATCGAACGTAGCAAATTTCCCTCCAAACGGTCCAGCCAAGAAATGTAGGGTAAAGATTCCGATCCATAAAGGATTCATGGGACAATTCTGGTCTTATATATCTCCCTAAAGCCTTCAATATTCTGACCTCCCTTTCTAGCAATGAAGTTACAAATAACTGTCCATTTCTTCATCACTTTCTGGTGAACATGGTTACCTACAAAAGTGATGTTAGAAGTGGAAACCATAGGTATACCAAGGTAAATGAAATGTAAGATTTAACTTCCTACAGTTTACCCTTATGCAAGGTCCAGCTGAAATTAGATTTTTTATGTTTTTTAGCAGATAACATTACCTTTGTTTTGGAGATGTTATTCGTCATGTTATTGATGGTTGCGTAGTGGGCAATTGCATTGATGAATTGATGGAGTGTTGCAAGGCTATAAAATCTATATAATTCATGAGACTTTCAACCCCCTTTTCCCCATCCCCAAACCTTTTGCAAACCACCTCTGCCCCTACGTCTTCTACCTTAGAGTACTTATCCCATACCTCTCATATTGAATTAGCACCCATCATTCACGGTGCCAACCCATCTTGAGTGCCTATGGATTCTTTTGCCACCCAAATGGTAAAGGAATTAGTCTGAATCACTTGCCCTTATCTCTCAGAGCTTGTTAACATACATCTTCACTTTACTTTTACTTTATAACATTTGTATAGTGCGGCCATGGACCCTAAGGCGTGAGGACTCTACAAGACATCAACAACACATAACAAGCAAGCAGCTAGGCATAAATAATTAAGTACCAGAAAGAGAGACTAGAAACATCAATAAAAGATTATAATCAAATTAATCAAAAAGGTGAGACTTCAACCTTTTCTTAAAAATCTCAAGTAACGCAAGTCATCTCATACCCAATGGGAGAGAATTCCAAATCTTAGGCCGAATGGAGAAGAAGGCTGAGTTGGCCACCTTTACAGTTCGGCATTTCGGAGCAAATAACAGATGTTGGTTATTTGACCTTAGGGCTCTAATGTTAGTTCTCATGGGGAGAAGCAGTTGTAGGTAGTCCGGCATATTGCCTTGTCTACATTTTTGAATTATGGTTAGGGTCCTAAACAGAATTCTGGACTCCACGGGGAGCCAGTGGAGAGCATGTCTCGCAGTGGTAACATGATCTCTGCGTCTGAGTTTCATGGCAACTCTGTCTGCCCCATTTTGGCACACTTGAAGTTTATCACGATCAGACTTGTCTAGTGCTATTAGAAGACTTGAGCAGTAGTCAATTTTGGAGCATATTATCGCTCTAGCGATGGTCTCCGCATTTTCTTGTAATATGAGGGACCTTAAGTGAGCTAGTAGTTTTACATAATAGGCGCATGAGGAGACCAAGCTGCAACCATGTTGCTTCATGGTCAATCGTTGGTCAAAAGTCAAACCAAGTGTTTTCACCTTTTTTAGAGGAATGATCATTTCTTCTCCCAGCTGCAAACTATCATAGCTTTGACCAAGTTTATTTAATATGTGAGAGGATCCTATGACAAGAAGCTCAGTCTTTGATTTGTTCAGAGCCAACTTGTTATGGACCATCCACGTTTCAATTATAGTGAAAACCTTGTTAATGGCCAGTTCATCCAAGCTATATGACCCAGACAGCAGGATGACACATTGGGGGTCATTACGAGTTTGGAGGTAACCATGGCGCTATTAGCGCCATGGCTGCCTCCAAACCCATACCGACTCCGCCCTGGTGAATGGAGCTATTACCGCCCCATTCCAGGGTTGGCGGGGGCGGTGATTCACATTCACCAGGGCCCTACCCCATTCCCATTTGAGCCCCCATAGGGCTCAATGGGAATGGGGAAGGTGCTAATAACGGTACCGCTAATTGCGGTACCTGTCAGGAATTGGAGGCTGTGGAAGCGCTGGAAGCTTTGATCACGCTCCAGTCCTCACCCAAGATGGCCGCCGATCAATCACGCTCCAGTCCTCACCCAAGATGGCCGCCGATCGATCACGCTCCAGTCCTCACCCAAGATGGCCACCGACCCTTTATAGGCTGGCTCCTCCCACAAGCCGACGCGTTGTATCTGTTTACCAGCGCTCGGTTCGTGTGGAGATTCTCTCGTGAAATTCATCCGTTCCGGCTTCCTACTTTCGCCTACTGTGTGATCCCTTTCTGTATTCTTCAGCCCAAATTCTACTGCACTATACGCGGTATCGGCTTGCTCTGGGCCGTGCCGTGCTTACTTTACTCTTGCCTTCATTCTTTTGAGCACTATTGGTCTTTTCATTTCTTTTAGGTACCGGGGGTATACTGCTACCGGCGCCGTCACTCTGTTTTAGCGAGCGAAGCCTTGCTCACTAAGACCTTAAGGAGCATTTCTTAACTGGTGAGTGGGTTTCTTTCACAGTACTTCTTCCTTTCATCCTAACTGTTCGTCTTCGCGGTCTGCTCTGAATGGGTTCTTTCATTCTTTACCTACTTACCTTTTCTAGTACTTTTCTCTGTTATTCTGTTTAGTTTAAACCTCTGGCTCTAGTAGCTTTCTTATGTCTCCTGTTCAAATATTCCACTTCTCCTGGATACACTGAGCATTCATCAGCGGGGGAGTTTGTTCTCAAGTCTAACGGACTTCCTTGCCTGCTGCAAATGGAACTTTCATAACGGGAAGAGAGGAGTTCTAATTGCCGCCCAGCAGAGCCCAATTGGGAACAGGGTTTTTTCTGCCTTAGTGCTTTTTCCCTGAATCTAGGACTGGCCCCCTGGGGATCCCCGCGGTCAGGGATTATCTCTGCCAAGGTGGCCTCCGGAGGGGACAGACCCTATCTGTACGATAAAAAGGCCCGAGCACCAAAGGACAAGACTCCCACAAGGAAGAGGGATCAGAAGAGATCAGAGGCTACTCTTACAGAACCCATTCCGGAAGAAACAGGTGAGGAGTTGGGGGAGGAAGCCTCGGTATCTGACAGAATACAACGCCCAAGATCCTTCATGGCGTCACTCGAGCAGTATCAGGAGTTGGTGGCTGCTCTGCAGAACCTTATTATGGAGGTGCAGGCCCTGCGAACAGAGAACGTAGCCCTCCGACAGCAAGTGGTGTTACATCGGGATGATCGCGGGGACCTGCCTACGATGCCCTTTTCCTTTGGCAAATACAATGGACATCCAGGAGATCTGAAGGAGTTCCTTGACGCTTGCAGGGTGTATTTCGCCTTCCGACCTCACGCCTTTGAGACAGCCAGATCAAAGGTTGGGTTCATTATAGCCAATCTTACCGGAAACGCTCTTTCATGGGCTACACCCATTGTTACCCGAAACGATCCCCTTCTGAGTGATTATGACCGTTTTACGGAACTTTTCAGTGAAAGGTTTGATAGGCCAGAAATATTCTATTCATCCTTGGAAGCAATCCTAGACATCAAACAAGGAAATACAGACGTCCAAACCTATCTAACTCGCTTCCAGAGGCTAGCAGCCAAGGCAGATTGGCCTGATTCCGCCCAGCAAACCATCTACAGAAGAGGTCTCCAGGACGAAATCAAAGATGAATTAGCCAGAGTAGCCCGTCCTACATCTTTTCAGGAGCTAGTGACATTGTCCCTTCAGATTGAATTTCGTCTTCAAGAAAGAAGGTCTGAGAGAAGAAGAAACCGAAGCTTCTCACAACCTAACCCTATTCCTCCACCTAGAGCCAACCCTGCTACAGATGAGCCTAAGCAGATTGGAGCTGTCCGTGGTCCTCTGACGCCAGAAGAAAGAAGAAAGAGGAGAGAGGCAGGTCTATGCATGTACTGTGGCTCCTCGACACATTTGTTGAGAGAATGCACTGAAGTCCCTCCTCGTCGACAGGGAAACTTCCGCCCCCGATCTATAGCAAGGGAAGTCTCGGGGGAGGTAACAAGCACCCTTGCAGCTACACAAGAGCAGTGAATACCCCGGAAGACAACAGTTTAATGGTGTTCAGAGTGGACCTATGGTTAACCGAAGAAGCTCCCACAGAGGTGTTAGCCATGTTGGATTGTGGAGCAGCGGGAAATTTCATCGACTCCAAGTGGGCTACAGAGCACTTGGTACCCGCCAAACCCAAGGTCACCCCGATTCCGGTAGAAGGGGTTGATGGTAGACCCTTGTCATCCGGACCCATAACATTGGAAACTGTTCCATTAAGGGTGAGGTTAGGTCAACATGAAGAGTTCCTGGTGTTTGATCAGATCCGAGCTGCTCATTTTCCATTGGTATTAGGGATTCCTTGGTTAAGAAGACACAACCCTCACATTGATTGGACTGCAAACCGAGTTTCTTTCAATTCTAAGTTCTGTGATAATCACTGTATGACCTTATGTAACGCTCCCCACGCCATAGACCGCAGGAGAAGTATCCAGAAGCCAGTCACAGTGGCCTCAGTACCCTTACATTACCAGGACTTTTCAGAGGTATTCATGGACATAATTCCAAAACAACTACCACCCCATAGAACCGAGGATTGCTGTATCGATCTGATACCGGAAGCAGTAGTACCATTCGGAAGAATGTACCCTTTGTCACTACCGGAAAGGAAGGCGTTAAGAGAGTATCTAGATGCAAATTTGCAGAACGGACTCATTCAAGAATCCAAATCTTCATGTGGTGCCTCCCTTTCCTTCATTCCAAAAAAGGACTCGACAGAACTTCGTCCTTGTATAGACTACAGGGGTCTCAACAAGGTCACTGTCCGGGATAGATATCCCATGCCCTTGATTCGGGACGTCTTGGAGGCGGTACAAGGGGCTGAGTACTTCACGAAGCTTGACCTGAGAGGCGCCTATCACCTCTTGCGAATCAGACAAGGAGACGAGTGGAAGACGGCTTTTCGCACCCCATTCGGGCTCTATGAATATTGTGTGATGCCCTTTGGCCTAGTAAACGCACCAGCCGTCTTCCAAAGGTACATGGACAAGGTTTTCGCTGACATGCTGTTTGTGTCGGTAGTGGTGTACCTGGACGACATCCTGATCTACTCCAAGTCCTTGTCTGAGCACAGATCATTGGTCCGACTAGTTTTACAATGTTTGCAGTCTCATTATCTGCTAGTAAAACCAGAGAAGTGTTCATTCGAATCCAAAAGGGTGTCCTACTTGGGTTTCGTATTGTCCAAGGAAGGTGTTGAAATGGATGCAAATAAGGTAAAGGCCATAAGAAACTGGAAAGATCCTACCAACATCAAGGAACTGCAAGGGTTTCTAGGATTGGCAAATTTTTATAGGAGGTTCATTCCCAATTATTCCAAAAAGGTACTCCCTCTGACCTCCTTGTTGAAGAAGGGTGTTAGATTCGCCTTTGACGGTGAACCTCGAAAAGCATTCGACTTTTTAAAGGATTGCTTTTCTACAGCACCCATCTTGGTTCAACCAGATCAGGCTAAGCCCTTTATTTTGGAAACTGATGCTTCTACGGGGGCAGTAGGGGCAGTATTACTTCAAGAGGCAGAAGACAGCTATGAACATCCGATCGCATACTATTCCAAGACTTTAACTAGTAGTGAGCGAAACTACTCTGTTATCGAAAAGGAACTTTTGGCAATAAAGCTGGCCTGCCAAGAATGGAGACACCTCCTGCAGGGAGCCACACATCCTTTCACAATTAGAACTGACCACCGCAACCTACGGGTCTTACAACAATTGGAATGTTCCAACGCCAGACACGCCAGATGGGCGTAATTTTTCCTACAATACGACTTCATGATGACTTACATACCAGGCACAGAAAACAAGAAGGCTGACGCCTTATCTAGAAGCCTAAGAGATCCATCCGGATCCTATATAGGACATGAACTGGTTTTACCACATCTCACTGTGTTGGCTTCTACGGTTTCGTTTCTTCAAGATTTAATCCCTCATTATCAGATGTGTGCGGAATTTCCGCTATCTACTAAACAGGAAAAGGACGGGTTGTTTTATCATGAGGGAGCCCTCTATATCCCCACAAAGAAGCTGCAAGAACAGATACTTTCTTGGTGTCATGACACCCCCCTGACAGGGCATTCTGGTATTAGGAAGACCTTTGATTTGGTCCGGAGAGGATTCTGGTGGCCTACCCTACGAAGGGACGTAGGTCAGTATGTCTCTACTTGTTCAATATGTGCTTCCAACAAACACCAAACAGGAAAACCTCTGGGGTTATTACACCAACACTCCTTACCGGATCGCCCATGGGAACACTTATCCACTGACTTTATTGTGGATCTGCCTCCTTCATACGGAATGACCACGATCATGGTGACGGTCGATTCCTTTAGCAAGCTGGCACATTTCTCCGCCTTCAAGCAAGTGCCTTCGGCCTCAGAGATGGCTGCAACATTTCTCCAAGACATAGTCCGTCTACATGGTCTACCTAAGACCATAGTTTCAGACAGAGGACCACAATTTACCTCTAAATTTTGGTCTTCCCTCTGCCAGGTTCTCGGAATTCATAAGGCTCTTTCCTCAGGATACCATCCTCAAAGCAACGGCCAAACTGAGAGACTCAATGCCAATCTAGAGCAGTATCTCAGGTGTTTTTGTAGTCCCCAGCAGGAAGAATGGTATCGCTTCCTCCCGCAAGCGGAATTCGCCTACAACAACTCACTTCACACCTCGATACAGATGAGTCCTTTCTATTGTACCTATGGCTACCATCCTCAACACCTGCCCGGGCTCAGTCCGCCTTCAACCAAAATTCCAACTCTGGATACGATTCTACAGGACTTGCAAGAAGCGCACAAACTCGCTAAGGAGGCACACCAAGCAAGTCAACTTTCACAAAAAAGATGGGCCGACAAAGGTCGGAGAGCCCATCCCAGCTGGAAGGTGGGACAATTAGTCTGGTTATCCACCAGATTCCTACCCAAGTGGGTTCATAGGGGGAAGTTCTCCTCTCGTTTCCTTGGGCCATTTTCCATCATACAACAAATCAATCCAGTTGCTTATAAACTCAGGATGCCAGAATACCTCAGAAGGATACATCCTGTCTTTCATGTCTCCCTTCTCAAAGAACATAAGGAGGATCCTTTCAAGAGACCTGTAAACCGTACACGAGCCCGTGTGAAACCAACACCTGAAGAATACGAGGTGTCTCATCTGGTGGATTCTAAGTACCGCAAAGGGCGGTTGTACTATCTGGTCCATTGGAAGAACTATCCAGTAGCAGAGAGAACGTGGGAACCTGTGGGTCATTTACACGCCCCGCGTCTGGTGCAGAAGTTCCATCAACTCCATCCGGGCAAACCCGGGGGTGCCCCGAGAAAGAGGGGGTATACTGTCAGGAATTGGAGGCTGTGGAAGCGCTGGAAGCTTTGATCACGCTCCAGTCCTCACCCAAGATGGCCGCCGATCAATCACGCTCCAGTCCTCACCCAAGATGGCCGCCGATCGATCACGCTCCAGTCCTCACCCAAGATGGCCGCCGACCCTTTATAGGCTGGTTCCTCCCACAAGCCGACGCGTTGTATCTGTTTACCAGCGCTCGGTTCGTGTGGAGATTCTCTCGTGAAATTCATCCGTTCCGGCTTCCTACTTTCGCCTACTGTGTGATCCCTTTCTGTATTCTTCAGCCCAAATTCTACTGCACTATACGCGGTATCGGCTTGCTCTGGGCCGTGCCGTGCTTACTTTACTCTTGCCTTCATTCTTTTGAGCACTATTGGTCTTTTCATTTCTTTTAGGTACCGGGGGTATACTGCTACCGGCGCCGTCACTCTGTTTTAGCGAGCGAAGCCTTGCTCACTAAGACCTTAAGGAGCATTTCTTAACTGGTGAGTGGGTTTCTTTCACAGTACTTCTTCCTTTCATCCTAACTGTTCGTCTTCGCGGTCTGCTCTGAATGGGTTCTTTCATTCTTTACCTACTTACCTTTTCTAGTACTTTTCTCTGTTATTCTGTTTAGTTTAAACCTCTGGCTCTAGTAGCTTTCTTATATCTCCTGTTCAAATATTCCACTTCTCCTGGATACACTGAGCATTCATCAGCGGGGGAGTTTGTTCTCAAGTCTAACGGACTTCCTTGCCTGCTGCAAATGGAACTTTCATAACGGGAAGAGAGGAGTTCTAATTGCCGCCCAGCAGAACCCAATTGGGAACAGGGTTTTTTCTGCCTTAGTGCTTTTTCCCTGAATCTAGGACTGGCCCCCTGGGGATCCCCGCGGTCAGGGATTATCTCTGCCAAGGTGGCCTCCGGAGGGGACAGACCCTATCTGTACGATAAAAAGGCCCGAGCACCAAAGGACAAGACTCCCACAAGGAAGAGGGATCAGAAGAGATCAGAGGCTACTCTTACAGAACCCATTCCGGAAGAAACAGGTGAGGAGTTGGGGGAGGAAGCCTCGGTATCTGACAGTACCGTTATTAGCTCCAAAGTCCCTTTGCAGGTCCTGTTCTTAACGCCTGGTAAAACCAGATGTTAAGGGAGGACCCGCAAAGGGACCTCGGAATAGGGCAGTAAAGGATTACCGGCACCGGTGCCCTTACCGGTACCAGCAATCCCTTACTGCCCGGGTCGTAATGAGGCCCATTGAGTGTCATACGCATAGTTAGTGAATATGATGTTCTCGTGGTCTAGCATAGTAAATAAGGGGGCTGTGAAAATATTATAAAAACAAGGGGAGGTGGAGGCTCCCTGAGGCACTCCACAGGAAATCGTAATGGGTTTGGATTCCGCTGTGTCGCAAAACACCGTACTGTTACAGTTATTAAGATATGAGGATACCCACTTAGATGCAAGGGGGGAACAGTTTGCGACTTCGTGCAACCTGGTGGTCATGATATCTTGATCGACGAGGTTGAATACCGCAGAGAGATCGAGCAACATGAGTAGCAATGCTTCATTATGGTCCATACAGGACATTAGCTTGGACTCAAGTTCCAGAAGAGGGGTCATCCCTTCCAAAACCAACCCAGAACCTAGACTGGTGATCATTTAGAATGGGATACTTCTTTAGATGGTCTGCAATCTGTATGTAGGTCACACAATCAAGAATTTTAAGTAAAAAAGCAGTGTTAGTGATAGGCTTATAGTTATTTGGCATGTCCACTGAGAGGCCAGGTTTCTTTAGGATGGGCATTACCCAGGCCTTCTTAAGATCTTGGGGTACAATGCCAGAGGTTATAGATGCATTAATGAATTTACAGATTGAAATGGTTAGGGTGGGTGAGCATGTCTTGATCAGCATGGTGGCGTGGATGTCATTCTTGTATTTGGTGGGCTTAAGTTGTTTGATAATGATTTCTAATTCTTCTTTCATAATAGGAGGAACATTGAAAGTTGGAACAAGTGAGGATCTTTGGAAAGACCACTCTGAGGACTTAATCTCATTGCATTTTAGGTCATTGCTTTTTTCCATAATGGTATGCATTTTTTTATGCAGAGCTTGTTGCATAACATTACACAACGAGTAACATTATCTGGAATGGATCTCTCTGGGGTTGAGTGACTGGTGCTTTCTTGTTCTTTCAAGATGCAAAAGAGTCATTTTTTTCACATAACAAAAGGTTGAAGAGCCGTAAAAACTAAATTTGAAAAGTTATGATTACTATTCAAGTGGTATCCAACAGGATATCCTGATTATTCTAACTTAGAACAACCCAAGGTGACCATGAGAAGCATGGAGCAATTTAATGTCACACTAAAAACATCTTTTATTTATGAGTATTACTTATTTATTTCACAAAAAGTGGGTGTATTTAACAAGTACATAAAATTCATTCCTTTAAACAGAGGCATACAATTAACAAATAAAGCAATTTTTCATTTAGAATTGAGTTGATTTAAACAAAATGTGAATGCATTTATAAAGGTCTGCCAATTGATTAGGCAAGATGTAAATACATTTGTACACGATGTGGAAACATTTATACAGGTCTGCCAACGTAAACTTTTCACATAATACGGTTGTTTGCGAAAAGAAAAGGTCTCAAAGAGAGTAAATCTGTAAACAATTGGAAACAAAGATGAGTTCCAACAGACAAGGAGACCGCTTAAATGTTTCGGCGGGCCACCTGTAAGGCCACTGATGTTAGAAAACCGCCTTCCTCGGGGCAAAATAAGCAGTAAAATTCCCTGCGGGGAAGCAGACAAAACACTCGGTCACATAACGAAATATGTCGTTTGTACAGAGAATAAGCTGTATTTAAACAAAAACACACTTTAACTTGCTGTATACTTCTCAAATGAAAATCCTGGGCTGACAAGTTTTTTAAAAAAAACATAATTTATTTAAGGCAAAGCAGTAATTTAAGTAAAGACTACTAATTTAAGCTGCCTAGAAGGGGAACCTTACCCCAAGTGAATGAGGGGGAATACTTCAAAGGCAGGAGGTCAGGACGTCAAACAAGACCTCGGTACAGAGCATGAGCAGGAGTGTCTGGAGAAAAACACTGAAGTAAAGGAAAATTTTAAAAAAGTTTATACTTCAGTGAATCTGGAAAATACAGAATCTATAAAATATAGTAATAGCAAGGTGGAGAGAGAAAGGGCACAAAAGAAAAAATTACCTGAGTCTAGAGAATATAATGTGCTCCTCTCCAAATGCAGCATAGGGGTCTGTAATTAATGAAACCCAATGATCATAAACCATCTTCAGAATGGAAGAGTGGATACCCCTTAGTGAAACAATGGTGGTATTCGGTGGGTGTTGCGGTAAAAAATACCTGCCGGTGGAAAGAAAAGAAGAGAATGAGAAAAGGAAAAGGGGACAGAAAGAAACAGAAGAACGAGAGAGAGAGAAAGAGAGGCAGGATTGATCCTATTGCAATCCGTTTAAAATGAAAGATGTTTCACTACAACTGTACATGGAGGTCACTAAAATGCACAAGTCCTAAACCGGAGTGTTGTGCAAGATATAAAGCAGTGAATGAGGCTTCCTTGCAGAATTGGTGAAGAACTGAAAATAAAACGAAAGTGTGCTTACCGGAGTCCTGAGAGTGGATCTAGCGCAGCTCACGCTGATTGTGAAGTGGACAGTGTCAGCGAGGATCTGACAGCAGGGAAAGAGATACAATAGGGACTGGATAAGTAGCGGCCGACGTGATGACGTGTGGTCCGGCAGCCAAATAGGAATCCTGATTCGGCTAGAATGTCTGCGTGTGGAGAAGCCACAGCCCCCACCTCTGGAGGGATACGCGTGATGTATCCTGTCTCAGCGGTGCCAAAAGGCACATCTCCTGTATGGAGGGGAATGCGCGAAGGGGAGGGTAACTGACACACCTCCCCCATGATTGGTGCATGAGGCATGTCCAATCACAGCGCGGCCCCTGGACACACACCCTGGGGAGGGAGGTGTACGAGAGCCGTTGAACGTGCGGAACAATGCCGCGCTCGAAGGGAGCTGCGAGTTGGTCACTAGGAACCGGCGCGAAACGGAGCCGCGCTCATATTGGGTGACTGCAACCTTGTGCCACTCGTAAGTCAATGGCAGGTACAGCTCCTGTGAGTCGCGTGAGGAAAGCGACTAAATAAAGTGAAGGTATACAGCGCAGCCCAATGTTGGCTATACCAAGATGCCTAACCCTGTAAAGTCAGTGCTGCATACAAGAAAGGCTTCAGTAAATGTAATGAAGCCTGGTGTATCGTGGGTGACTGCAACCTGGTGCCACTCGTAAATCAATGGTAGGTACAGCTCCTATGAGTCGCGTGAGGAAAGCGACTAGATAAAATGGAGGTATGCAGAGCAGCCCAATGTTGGATAGTCCAAGAAGCCTAACCCTTTAAAGTCAATGCTGCATACAAGAAAGGCTTCAGTGAATGTAATGAAGCCTGGTGTAAAGCCTCTAAAGAAAAAGAGGCAGTACAAGGGGGTGCATGATTGAGCACTTGAGAAAAGTGACTCAATGTGAAAACATGTACAGTGGCAGTATAAGAGAATTAAAGTGGTGGAATAAATTCCTCATTTAATCCATGGGTATGAGTGCCTAATCGAAAGATCCACCGAGCCTCTCTGTCTAACAAACATTTCTGTGTGTTGGTGGAGTTTTGAACTGTTTCTAAGACCCACCATAGTATGTTGTTGGGTGAGTGTTTCAAAGTCAGATAGTGATTGACTAAAGGTGCCGTAGCAATTTTGCATCTTATGCGCGATCGATGTTCAGCAATTCTAACATGTACTGCTCTGCTGGTTTGTCTAACATACCTTAGTCCGCAAGGGCATTCAATGCAGTAAACAACGTTCTTAGTCCATACTTGTTAATTTATTGTGAAATCTTTCATTTTTCTGGTGAACGTGCAGACACTGAAAGAGCCACATGGGTAGTGACCCTTGACTGAACGTAGATCCCATAGGCCAGTTTTAGGTGCATTTTTGCGAAAACTAGAATGGATCAGTTTATCGCGAATATTAGGAGCCCTTTTAAATGCAAAACGAGGTAGGGGATCCTCGGGAATGTCCAATCTCACAATATCCCAATGTTTTAGGATAATTTTCTTGATTTCGAAGGCTTTAATACCATGTGTAAGGACACAAGTCATGTTGTCATTCTCTGATTGTTGGGTTTTGTTAGTGAGTAAAAGAGCATGATCTGTGAAACATGCACGTTTACGAGACCTTTTAATGAGTGATTTAGGATAGCCTCTCTCCCGGAGTCTGGTGTCTAACTCATCTGCTTGTTGGTTAAAGTTGTGAAGCTCAGTGCAGTTTCTTCTAATTCGTAAATACTGCCCATAGGGGAGATTATCCTTGAGATGCCGAGGATGGTCACTCGTTTAATGTAACAGAGTGTTCCTTGCACTAGGTTTCCTATGCAGGCAACATTTAAGCTCTCCATCTTGATGTTTAATGATGAGATCAAGAAAAATAACTTTATTCTTGGAGTATTCAAGTGTAAATTGAATATTTGTATCAATCTGGTTCAGCCACGAAAAGAACTCTAGGAGTTCATTTTCTGGTCCTTCCCAGATGAAAATGATGTCATCTATGTATCGCTTCCAATTGGAAACCGATTTTTGGAAAGGATTAGATTCACAAAGAATGTGTTCATTTTCAAAATTGGACATGAAAAGAATTGCCAAACTCGGTGCAAAAGCAGCACCCATTGCAGCGCCTCTTATTTGTAAGTAGAAATTGACATTGAACTCGAAGTAGTTTTTACATAATGCCAATTCCATTAACTCCATGACGAAGTTAATTGGCACCCTCTATTGTGTATTGGACTCTGTCAGAAGCTCCGGCATGCATTTGAGAGCTTGTGGTTGAGCAATGCTAGTGTATAGAGAAGTTATATCCATTGTTACAAGAATATGTTTGCTGGGATCAAATGCTAAATGTTCGAACATTTGGATGGTATTCATAGTGTCTTGCAGATAGGTCCTTGTATTCATGCTCAGAGGTTTGAGAAATGTATCAAATGGTTCAAGTATGGTACCGCAGCCGGAGACTATAGGCCGTCCAGGTGGGTTCGTTAGTTTTTGTGCACTTTGGGTAACGCGTAAAGGGTCGGAATCTGACCTTGACTAGTTGTTAAAAAATCATATTCATTCTCCGTGACCCAATTCTGATCATATGCATATTTCACTACTTGGTCGATCTATGTTTTGATTTCTTTTGTAGGGTCCTTTTTCAGTTTTTTGTAGCTTGCAGAATCAGTCAATAAGTTATTTACCATCTCTAAATACTGGGTATTATTCATCACGCCTATCTCCTCACCCTTGTCTGGGGGTTTAATCTCAATTGTCTCATTTGATGCCAATTCTGAAAGAGCTTTACTCTCTTCTACAGTCAAATTGTGTTTTAAGTGTAATCTTGTATTTCTGGTCTGTAGATTATGTAAATCTTTAAGTACGCTCTTCTCAAAGGTTAAAATTTCCTTGGACATTTGATTGTCTTGAGGAGTAAATATCGATGGACAGCGGAGCCCAGAGTCCTGCTCCTGTATTCTCTCTTGGGCCTTCTGAAAAAAGGATTTAAGTCTTATAGTTCGCAAAAATCTACGAACTTGCATTTCAGTAGAGAACCAATCGATTCCTCTCGTGGGGACGAAAGACAGTCATCTAGATAGAACAGAAATTTGTGGTGGAGTGAGGCTCAGATTAGCTAAATTGAAAATGGGAATTTGAGGTTCTACCTGATTCAACGAGCGCGACGGCGCCTGCCCCAGGGTGTAACGCTCACCTGATTCCCGTAGAGGCGCCGGTCTTGACTGGGCGTATACCGTATCTTCAAAGGTGATGTGTAACACACGGCTGGCTCTTTGGGCTGGACCTCTGTGCACTGTATGTCTGACTCGAAGGGTAAGATGTCTGCAGATAGAAAATATGGGATTAAGGAACTGGGTTATTGAATGTCTCTCTCTTCTTCCCTTTCTCTTCTCCTGTAGAACCCCAAAGGTTAACGCTCTCACCTTAGGTAAGTGAACGCCGTGCTCTCCATCTGCCTCGGGGCAGGGTGCTGTAACCAGTTTCTTCACTGGATAAGGGGAGCAGGCCTCTTGACTTCAGAGGACTGCTGTCCGTCGTTTACTGCACAAACGGTAAGTTTCGAGTAATTCTAATGTCTTTAAAGTCTTTAGTAATGATGTTTCTTGTTTTGCAGGGTTCCGGCGATGGCGGATGACGGGCTGAAGTGAGTTGAAGATGGAGCCCGTGTGATGAATAGAAGCGCCTGGAAGCACGTAAGTAAGCGCTTGTTGCCTGCTTCACGATGCGCTCTAACTGTCTTTTTATTTTGCAGGTACAAGTTCGGAGCGGCTGCAGGGTGCCGGAATACCCACTGGGTTAGATGTGGAAAGGAGTAATGGCACGTGAGTATTAAAGTTCCCCAATGTCTTTAAACGCACCTTGTTTTGTCTTTCAGATGCGGGATGCAGCGCCGAAGGCCTCCGGAGCGTGCGAAGAGTTGGTAAGCTTTTGTCTTTCAGATGCCGGAATGCAGTGTGAACACCTCCGGAGCGCACGAAGAGTAGGTAAGCCTTTGTCTTTCAGATGCCGGAATGCAGCGCGAGGCGTTGGTGACAGCCGATGGACCAGGTAAGTGAAGAGCTGTCACTGAAGACCGTAATGCTAACCTGTTCTTTCTTGTCTTTATAGGTGTTGCTGAAGACTGGATTCAGGATGGTAGCCTTTTTCCTTAGGCCCAGGATCAGATGCAGAAGACACGATGAGCGTTCTGCTGCAGAGGATGCAGAATAACGCAAAGCAAGATTCATCCATCGGGTGTGGTTTAAATAGCCTCCTGTAGTGCTTAGGTGTCTCCTTCCACAGCCACGCCTAGGTAAGAAAAGAGTTCCTGCTTTCCAGAAGAGTTCCAGTGCTCTGAATCTAGGGAGTGGCTCCTGCCCCACCCAACAGGAAAAGTAGTTCCAAACAGAAGAGGATCAGAGGCTCAACTGGCAGGCAAGTAAGCAGCATGGTCTGCTGCAGGTAAGTCCACCCAAGCATTATGAGCCCGGCGCTTCCAGCGCTGGGACTGGGCATATTTATGAGCCTGGTGCCACTGGCGCCAGGACTGGGTCCAAAAGGTCCCAATTGGGACTGGTTGGCACTCGGAACCTGGGTTATGGATCTGCTTCCAAGGGAGTTGGGAAAACCCTGACCTTTTGGAAGCAGAGATCATGACAGTACCCCCCCTCAAGGCCCCTCCCAAACCGGGCTTCTCCAGGGGTTTTGGCTTGTCAGGAAATGTTCGGTGAAATCTTTTGATTAGGCGAGGAGCGTGGACATATTCAGCAGGTTCCCAGGATCTCTCTTGGGGGCCGTAGCCTTTCCAGTCAATTAGGTAAAATAGTTTAGATTTGGAGATCTTGGAGTCCAGAATGCTTTTGACTTCAAACTCGAGTTCTCCATCAACTAGGATAGGTTTTGGAGATTTAGTTAGTCGGGTTTGAGGTTGCACGGGTTTTAATAGAGAGACGTGGAAGACCGGATGTATCTTCATGTGCGGGGGCAAGTCCAACTTGACCGCTACTGGGTTTACTATGGTAGTGATGGAATAGGAACCAAGGTATCTTGGGTTGAATGTGCGTGGCCCTTTTAGAGGTAGATATTTGGTGGATAACCAGACTTGATCCCCTACTTGATATTGAGGGGCTTCCTTCCGATGTTGATCTGCTCCTTTCTTGTATTGTTCTTTAGCCCTTTGAAGGTGAGAAACAGCTTCCTTAAAGGCTTGGGTGATTGTAGAATGCAGGTAGTCTACTGCTGGTGTTTCAAGATCTTGGAGGGGATCCAACTCCGAGGTTCGAGGGTGACTGCCGTACAAAAGAAAAAACGGGGTTTTCCCAGTTCCCGAATGGACAGAGTTATTGTAGGCATATTCGGCTATCCAAAGGATGTCTTTCCAAGTTTTTTCAGTTTGTTGCAGCATGCAGCGTAAATACTGTTCCAGAGTTTGATTGGTCCTCTCGGTTTGTCCGTCGGTCTGAGGGTGGTGACTGGTTGATAGTCTCACATCAATTTGAGCCGACCGACAGCAACTTCGCCAAAAATGAGAAATAAATTGACTACCTCGATCCGAAATTAGAACCGAAGGAAAACCGTGCAGTCGGACGATGTTTTCGAGAAATTCTCGGGCCAGAGTTGCTGCTGTTGGCAAGCCTTTGAGCGGAATGAAATGCGCCATCTTGGAGAATAAGTCCACGATTACTAGAATCGTATTGTATCCGGAGCATGGAGGTAGATCGGTGATGAAGTCCATAGAAAGCGTATGCCAAGGGCGAGGTGGGATGTCAATAGGGCGTAAGAGGCCTGCTGGTCTTTCCTTTTGACTCTTGTTTTGGGCGCATACTCCACAGGACATTATAAAGTCTCTGATATCTTTTTTCCAAGACGGCCACCAGAAGTAGCGCTTCATCTTTTCTGAGGTCTTGGCCATACCGGGATGTCCTTCCATTAAAGAATCGTGATAACAAGAGATTACTTTTTTCTGTAAATCTGTGCTGGGTAGGTATAATCGTTCTTGGAAATACAATAAGTTGTCCTTTACTGCAAAGTCCTTTCCCTGCAGATGCCAATTCTGTATGTCTGCTGGAGTTACAAGTTGCCTGGCTTTATCCTTAACTTCCTCTATGGATTCTGTGGCGATTACACCCAGAATTCTTTGTTCGGGAATGATTGGTACAGGTTTAGGGTTGATCAAGTGTTCTTCCACTCCCATCCGAGAAAGGGCATCAGCTTTACCGTTCTTTGTACCAGGTCGATAGGTAATTATGAAGTCAAACTCGGCAAAGAATAATGCCCAACGGAGTTGTCTAGAGGATTGGGCTTTTGCGGTTTTCAAATATTGCAGGTTTCGGTGATCCGTAATCACAGTAACGGTGTGTCGGGCCCCCAGCAGATAATGCCGCCAAGCCTTAAAGGCAGACTTGATAGCCAGAAGTTCCTTGTCAGTAATCGTGTAATTGATTTCAGGAGGCGAGAATTTGCGGGACCAAAATGCCACGGGATGCAACTGATTGGTTACCGGGTCCTTTTGTGATAGAACTGCCCCCATGGCAAGGCTTGAAGCATCAGTTTCCACGATGATGGGGAGTTCGGGGCGAGGGTGTTTTAAGATTGGTGCAGAGATAAATTTAGTTTCAAATCCTGGAAAGCTTGTTCCGCCTCGGTAGACCATTCAAAACGTTTGTTTTTCTTTAACAAGGCAGGGATGGGCTGGACTATTCGAGAGAATTCGGGGATAAACCTGCGGTAAAAGTTAGCGAAGCCTAACATGCTTTGCACACCTTTTACGGAGGATGGTGATGGCCATTTGAGAACTGCATCGACCTTCTTTGAATCCATACGCACTCCGCCAGGTGATAATATGAATCCCAAGAATTCAACTTCAGTCACGTTGAAAACACATTTTTCCAATTTAGCGAAAAGTTTGTGTTGACGCAATCTTTCGAGGACCATTTTCACGTGTTTCCCATGTTCAGATTCCGATGAAGAATAAACGAGGATGTCGTCAATGTAAACAACAACACACACATCTATGAGCTCTCTGAGGACATCGTTCATAAAATATTGAAAGGCGGCCGGGGCATTGCAAAGTCCGAAGGGCATGACCTGATATTCAAATAGCCCATACTTGGTGCGGAAGGCCGTCTTCCATTCATCGCCCTCTTTTACTCGTACCAAGTGGTA
Source organism: Ambystoma mexicanum (assembly GCF_040938575.1). NCBI lineage: Eukaryota > Metazoa > Chordata > Amphibia > Caudata > Ambystomatidae > Ambystoma > Ambystoma mexicanum. The sequence continues at coordinate 1,194,904,286 of NC_090935.1, forward strand.
AGCTCCTCTAAGATCCAGCTTTGTATATATGCATGCTTTTCTGACTTGGTCCAGGAGTTCAGGGATCAAAGGTAACGGATATCTATTCTTAACGGTGATCTGGTTCAGGGAGCGATAATCTATACAAGTTCTAAGGTCTCCTTCCTTTTTTGGAACGAAGAACAAAGCTGAAGAAGCAGGGGACTTGGAAGGACGAATAAACCCATTTGCCAGGTATTGATCCAGGTATTGTCGAAGGTGAAGGTTCTCAGGCTCGGTGAGGGCATAAATTCTACTACAAGGAGTAGATCCAGGTATCAGGTCTATCTGGCAGTCATAAGACCTATGAGGAGGTAGAGAGTTAGCCTGATCCTTCCGGAAAACATCTTGGTATTCTAGGTATTCGGGAGGTAACTGGGGAGTCTCTGAAGAAATTGCTGCCAGTGCAACACCAGGTGGAGGGTGACAAGTAGAGACACATTCTGGAAACTGGACCGTTCTTGCTCGCCAATCGATCAGAGGATTGTGTTTCTCTAACCAAGGTATTCCTAGAATAATCTGAATCTGAGGGGCCTTGATCCCATCGAACACGATCTTCTCATGGTGTCCATCTTGACTTACTAGCGTCACCTCTTGAGTGATATGCGTTACTGGCCCGGAGGCTATCTCCGTACCATCCACCGTAGTAATGGCGTCCTTTACAGCCTTGGGACAAAGAGTTAGATTCATCCTCAAAACCATTTCATGATCCACATAATTGCCGATGGCACCGCTGTCGACGTAAGCTTCAATTGCATGTAATCGATCCGGATTATCAGGGCTAATGAGGACCATAGGTATCACGAAATGCGAGGTCACGGAACTGGTTTTCACGCTCGGCAAGAGGACCTCTATTCCTGTCGGGCGAGGTCGTTTCCCTGCTCAGAGTTTGTAACTTTGGTAACTGCAGCTCCTACTGCCTTCTTGGCAGGTTTCACCGGACAGTCTCGAAGAAAGTGCCCTGAGTTTCCACAATAGAGGCATAATTGCAACTGTTTTCTCCTTTCCCGCTCCTTTTGTGTTAGAGGACCTTTCAGACCCCCTATTTGCATGGGTTCCCCGGAGTCTACTCCTTTGGAAGGAGTTGGCGGTTTGGAAAATACTCGAGCATCAAACTTGGAACGATCGGCCCTCCTGTTCTGCAGTCTGTGATCTATTTGAACGACTAAGTCTATATAGTCCGAACAATCTTGTGGGGGATTCACTACTTGGGCTAACACATCTTTGAGCTCTCCACGTAGACCTCTATAAAACAGCGTAATCCTTTTGTCCTCAGGCCATTGAGTTTCCACTATCAGTCTGTTGAAAGACGCAATATAAGCCAAAAGGTCTTGATTACCTTGTCGCAACGAAAGAAGCTCATTGTCCAAGGCCTGCCCCAGTGAATGTCTTGCGAACAGTTTTTCCATACTGAGCTGAAAAGCTTGAAAATCATGGAGGACCGGATCATCTTGATTTACTAGAGGGATCGACCAGTCTGCCGCATTGCCACTAAGGTACGAAAGCACGAAAGCTACTTTAGCTTGATCAGTTGGAAAGGCTGCTGGCCGGCATAAGAAATGCAACCGGCACTGATTGATAAATACTGCAAACCTCTTTGGGTCACCAGAAAATTGTTCGGGCGGAGCCAGAGGTACATTCCCAGGTAGGTTGATCTGCACTGGATTCATAGAGGATATAGAAGGAAGATTTCCCCCAGATGCGGGTAACGGGGTCTGTCCGGCTTGTGACTGTTGCAATTGTCTAGCGAGATCATCTGTTCGCTCCTTGGAAATAATCAGTTCCCTTCTTAGAGCGTTCGTTTCCTGACGGGCTGCATGCACTTCTGCCCTTAGTTCCCCAAGTAACTGGGCTAGCTGGTCGGTATCCGAGGTTTCCATAGCGCCTGGACGGGAGTTTTGTGGTAGGCTTTGCGTTCTGTAACGCTCACCTGATTCCCGTAGAGGCGCCGGTCTTGACTGGGCGTATACCGTATCTTCAAAGGTGATGTGTAACACACGGCTGGCTCTTTGGGCTGGACCTCTGTGCACTGTATGTCTGACTCGAAGGGTAAGATGTCTGCAGATAGAAAATATGGGATTAAGGAACTGGGTTATTGAATGTCTCTCTCTTCTTCCCTTTCTCTTCTCCTGTAGAACCCCAAAGGTTAATGCTCTCACCTTAGGTAAGTGAACGCCGTGCTCTCCATCTGCCTCGGGGCAGGGTGCTGTAACCAGTTTCTTCACTGGATAAGGGGAGCAGGCCTCTTGACTTCAGAGGACTGCTGTCCGTCGTTTACTGCACAAACGGTAAGTTTCGAGTAATTCTAATGTCTTTAAAGTCTTTAGTAATGATGTTTCTTGTTTTGCAGGGTTCCGGCGATGGCGGATGACGGGCTGAAGTGAGTTGAAGATGGAGCCCGTGTGATGAATAGAAGCGCCTGGAAGCACGTAAGTAAGCGCTTGTTGCCTGCTTCACGATGCGCTCTAACTGTCTTTTTATTTTGCAGGTACAAGTTCGGAGCGGCTGCAGGGTGCCGGAATACCCACTGGGTTAGATGTGGAAAGGAGTAATGGCACGTGAGTATTAAAGTTCCCCAATGTCTTTAAACGCACCTTGTTTTGTCTTTCAGATGCGGGATGCAGCGCCGAAGGCCTCCGGAGCGTGCGAAGAGTTGGTAAGCTTTTGTCTTTCAGATGCCGGAATGCAGTGTGAACACCTCCGGAGCGCACGAAGTGTAGGTAAGCCTTTGTCTTTCAGATGCCGGAATGCAGCGCGAGGCGTTGGTGACAGCCGATGGACCAGGTAAGTGAAGAGCTGTCACTGAAGACCGTAATGCTAACCTGTTCTTTCTTGTCTTTATAGGTGTTGCTGAAGACTGGATTCAGGATGGTAGCCTTTTTCCTTAGGCCCAGGATCAGATGCAGAAGACACGATGAGCGTTCTGCTGCAGAGGATGCAGAATAACGCAAAGCAAGATTCATCCATCGGGTGTGGTTTAAATAGCCTCCTGTAGTGCTTAGGTGTCTCCTTCCACAGCCACGCCTAGGTAAGAAAAGAGTTCCTGCTTTCCAGAAGAGTTCCAGTGTTCTGAATCTAGGGAGTGGCTCCTGCCCCACCCAACAGGAAAAGTAGTTCCAAACAGAAGAGGATCAGAGGCTCAACTGGCAGGCAAGTAAGCAGCATGGTCTGCTGCAGGTAAGTCCACCCAAGCATTATGAGCCCGGCGCTTCCAGCGCTGGGACTGGGCATATTTATGAGCCTGGTGCCACTGGCGCCAGGACTGGGTCCAAAAGGTCCCAATTGGGACTGGTTGGCACTCGGAACCTGGGTTATGGATCTGCTTCCAAGGGAGTTGGGAAAACCCTGACCTTTTGGAAGCAGAGATCATGACAGTACCCCCCCTCAAGGCCCCTCCCAAACCGGGCTTCTCCAGGGGTTTTGGCTTGTCAGGAAATGTTCGGTGAAATCTTTTGATTAGGCGAGGAGCGTGGACATATTCAGCAGGTTCCCAGGATCTCTCTTGGGGGCCGTAGCCTTTCCAGTCAATTAGGTAAAATAGTTTAGATTTGGAGATCTTGGAGTCCAGAATGCTTTTGACTTCAAACTCGAGTTCTCCATCAACTAGGATAGGTTTTGGAGATTTAGTTAGTCGGGTTTGAGGTTGCACGGGTTTTAATAGAGAGACGTGGAAGACCGGATGTATCTTCATGTGCGGGGGCAAGTCCAACTTGACCGCTACTGGGTTTACTATGGTAGTGATGGAATAGGAACCAAGGTATCTTGGGTTGAATGTGCGTGGCCCTTTTAGAGGTAGATATTTGGTGGATAACCAGACTTGATCCCCTACTTGATATTGAGGGGCTTCCTTCCGATGTTGATCTGCTCCTTTCTTGTATTGTTCTTTAGCCCTTTGAAGGTGAGAAACAGCTTCCTTAAAGGCTTGGGTGATTGTAGAATGCAGGTAGTCTACTGCTGGTGTTTCAAGATCTTGGAGGGGATCCAACTCCGAGGTTCGAGGGTGACTGCCGTACAAAAGAAAAAACGGGGTTTTCCCAGTTCCCGAATGGACAGAGTTATTGTAGGCATATTCGGCTATCCAAAGGATGTCTTTCCAAGTTTTTTCAGTTTGTTGCAGCATGCAGCGTAAATACTGTTCCAGAGTTTGATTGGTCCTCTCGGTTTGTCCGTCGGTCTGAGGGTGGTGACTGGTTGATAGTCTCACATCAATTTGAGCCGACCGACAGCAACTTCGCCAAAAATGAGAAATAAATTGACTACCTCGATCCGAAATTAGAACCGAAGGAAAACCGTGCAGTCGGACGATGTTTTCGAGAAATTCTCGGGCCAGAGTTGCTGCTGTTGGCAAGCCTTTGAGCGGAATGAAATGCGCCATCTTGGAGAATAAGTCCACGATTACTAGAATCGTATTGTATCCGGAGCATGGAGGTAGATCGGTGATGAAGTCCATAGAAAGCGTATGCCAAGGGCGAGGTGGGATGTCAATAGGGCGTAAGAGGCCTGCTGGTCTTTCCTTTTGACTCTTGTTTTGGGCGCATACTCCACAGGACATTATAAAGTCTCTGATATCTTTTTTCCAAGACGGCCACCAGAAGTAGCGCTTCATCTTTTCTGAGGTCTTGGCCATACCGGGATATCCTTCCATTAAAGAATCGTGATAACAAGAGATTACTTTTTTCTGTAAATCTGTGCTGGGTAGGTATAATCGTTCTTGGAAATACAATAAGTTGTCCTTTACTGCAAAGTCCTTTCCCTGCAGATGCCAATTCTGTATGTCTGCTGGAGTTACAAGTTGCCTGGCTTTATCCTTAACTTCCTCTATGGATTCTGTGGCGATTACACCCAGAATTCTTTGTTCGGGAATGATTGGTACAGGTTTAGGGTTGATCAAGTGTTCTTCCACTCCCATCCGAGAAAGGGCATCAGCTTTACCGTTCTTTGTACCAGGTCGATAGGTAATTATGAAGTCAAACTCGGCAAAGAATAATGCCCAACGGAGTTGTCTAGAGGATTGGGCTTTTGCGGTTTTCAAATATTGCAGGTTTCGGTGATCCGTAATCACAGTAACGGTGTGTCGGGCCCCCAGCAGATAATGCCGCCAAGCCTTAAAGGCAGACTTGATAGCCAGAAGTTCCTTGTCAGTAATCGTGTAATTGATTTCAGGAGGCGAGAATTTGCGGGACCAAAATGCCACGGGATGCAACTGATTGGTTACCGGGTCCTTTTGTGATAGAACTGCCCCCATGGCAAGGCTTGAAGCATCAGTTTCCACGATGATGGGGAGTTCGGGGCGAGGGTGTTTTAAGATTGGTGCAGAGATAAATTTAGTCTTCAAATCCTGGAAAGCTTGTTCCGCCTCGGTAGACCATTCAAAACGTTTGTTTTTCTTTAACAAGGCAGTGATGGGCTGGACTATTCGAGAGAATTCGGGGATAAACCTGCGGTAAAAGTTAGCGAAGCCTAACATGCTTTGCACACCTTTTACGGAGGATGGTGATGGCCATTTGAGAACTGCATCGACCTTCTTTGAATCCATACGCACTCCGCCAGGTGATAATATGAATCCCAAGAATTCAACTTCAGTCACGTTGAAAACACATTTTTCCAATTTAGCGAAAAGTTTGTGTTGACGCAATCTTTCGAGGACCATTTTCACGTGTTTCCCATGTTCAGATTCCGATGAAGAATAAACGAGGATGTCGTCAATGTAAACAACAACACACACATCTATGAGCTCTCTGAGGACATCGTTCATAAAATATTGAAAGGCGGCCGGGGCATTGCAAAGTCCGAAGGGCATGACCTGATATTCAAATAGCCCATACTTGGTGCGGAAGGCCGTCTTCCATTCATCGCCCTCTTTTACTCGTACCAAGTGGTAAGCTCCTCTAAGATCCAGCTTTGTATATATGCATGCTTTTCTGACTTGGTCCAGGAGTTCAGGGATCAAAGGTAACGGATATCTATTCTTAACGGTGATCTGGTTCAGGGAGCGATAATCTATACAAGTTCTAAGGTCTCCTTCCTTTTTTGGAACGAAGAACAAAGCTGAAGAAGCAGGGGACTTGGAAGGACGAATAAACCCATTTGCCAGGTATTGATCCAGGTATTGTCGAAGGTGAAGGTTCTCAGGCTCGGTGAGGGCATAAATTCTACTACAAGGAGTAGATCCAGGTATCAGGTCTATCTGGCAGTCATAAGACCTATGAGGAGGTAGAGAGTTAGCCTGATCCCTCCGGAAAACATCTTGGTATTCTAGGTATTCGGGAGGTAACTGGGGAGTCTCTGAAGAAATTGCTGCCAGTGCAACACCAGGTGGAGGGTGACAAGTAGAGACACATTCTGGAAACTGGACCGTTCTTGCTCGCCAATCGATCAGAGGATTGTGTTTCTCTAACCAAGGTATTCCTAGAATAATCTGAATCTGAGGGGCCTTGATCACATCGAACACGATCTTCTCATGGTGTCCATCTTGACTTACTAGCGTCACCTCTTGAGTGATATGCGTTACTGGCCCGGAGGCTATCTCCGTACCATCCACCGTAGTAATGGCGTCCTTTACAGCCTTGGGACAAAGAGTTAGATTCATCCTCAAAACCATTTCATGATCCACATAATTGCCGATGGCACCGCTGTCGACGTAAGCTTCAATTGCATGTAATCGATCCGGATTATCAGGGCTAATGAGGACCATAGGTATCACGAAATGCGAGGTCACGGAACTGGTTTTCACGCTCGGCAAGAGGACCTCTATTCCTGTCGGGCGAGGTCGTTTCCCTGCTCAGAGTTTGTAACTTTGGTAACTGCAGCTCCTACTGCCTTCTTGGCAGGTTTCACCGGACAGTCTCGAAGAAAGTGCCCTGAGTTTCCACAATAGAGGCATAATTGCAACTGTTTTCTCCTTTCCCGCTCCTTTTGTGTTAGAGGACCTTTCAGACCCCCTATTTGCATGGGTTCCCCGGAGTCTACTCCTTTGGAAGGAGTTGGCGGTTTGGAAAATACTCGAGCATCAAACTTGGAACGATCGGCCTTCCTGTTCTGCAGTCTGTGATCTATTTGAACGACTAAGTCTATATAGTCCGAACAATCTTGTGGGGGATTCACTACTTGGGCTAACACATCTTTGAGCTCTCCACGTAGACCTCTATAAAACAGCGTAATCCTTTTGTCCTCAGGCCATTGAGTTTCCACTATCAGTCTGTTGAAAGACGCAATATAAGCCAAAAGGTCTTGATTACCTTGTCGCAACGAAAGAAGCTCATTGTCCAAGGCCTGCCCCAGTGAATGTCTTGCGAACAGTTTTTCCATACTGAGCTGAAAAGCTTGAAAATCATGGAGGACCGGATCATCTTGATTTACTAGAGGGATCGACCAGTCTGCCGCATTGCCACTAAGGTACGAAAGCACGAAAGCTACTTTAGCTTGATCAGTTGGAAAGGCTGCTGGCCGGCATAAGAAATGCAACCGGCACTGATTGATAAATACTGCAAACCTCTTTGGGTCACCAGAAAATTGTTCGGGCGGAGCCAGAGGTACATTCCCAGGTAGGTTGATCTGCACTGGATTCATAGAGGATATAGAAGGAAGATTTCCCCCAGATGCGGGTAACGGGGTCTGTCCGGCTTGTGACTGTTGCAATTGTCTAGCGAGATCATCTGTTCGCTCCTTGGAAATAATCAGTTCCCTTCTTAGAGCGTTCGTTTCCTGACGGGCTGCATGCACTTCTGCCCTTAGTTCCCCAAGTAACTGGGCTAGCTGGTCGGTATCCGAGGTTTCCATAGCGCCTGGACGGGAGTTTTGTGGTAGGCTTTGCGTTCTGTAACGCTCACCTGATTCCCGTAGAGGCGCCGGTCTTGACTGGGCGTATACCGTATCTTCAAAGGTGATGTGTAACACACGGCTGGCTCTTTGGGCTGGACCTCTGTGCACTGTATGTCTGACTCGAAGGGTAAGATGTCTGCAGATAGAAAATATGGGATTAAGGAACTGGGTTATTGAATGTCTCTCTCTTCTTCCCTTTCTCTTCTCCTGTAGAACCCCAAAGGTTAATGCTCTCACCTTAGGTAAGTGAACGCCGTGCTCTCCATCTGCCTCGGGGCAGGGTGCTGTAACCAGTTTCTTCACTGGATAAGGGGAGCAGGCCTCTTGACTTCAGAGGACTGCTGTCCGTCGTTTACTGCACAAACGGTAAGTTTCGAGTAATTCTAATGTCTTTAAAGTCTTTAGTAATGATGTTTCTTGTTTTGCAGGGTTCCGGCAATGGCGGATGACGGGCTGAAGTGAGTTGAAGATGGAGCCCGTGTGATGAATAGAAGCGCCTGGAAGCACGTAAGTAAGCGCTTGTTGCCTGCTTCACGATGCGCTCTAACTGTCTTTTTATTTTGCAGGTACAAGTTCGGAGCGGCTGCAGGGTGCCGGAATACCCACTGGGTTATATGTGGAAAGGAGTAATGGCACGTGAGTATTAAAGTTCCCCAATGTCTTTAAACGCACCTTGTTTTGTCTTTCAGATGCGGGATGCAGCGCCGAAGGCCTCCGGAGCGTGCGAAGAGTTGGTAAGCTTTTGTCTTTCAGATGCCGGAATGCAGTGTGAAGACCTCCGGAGCGCACGAAGAGTAGGTAAGCCTTTGTCTTTCAGATGCCGGAATACAGCGCGAGGCGTTGGTGACAGCCGATGGACCAGGTAAGTGAAGAGCTGTCACTGAAGACTGTAATGCTAACCTGTTCTTTCTTGTCTTTATAGGTGTTGCTGAAGACTGGATTCAGGATGGTAGCCTTTTTCCTTAGGCCCAGGATCAGATGCAGAAGACACGATGAGCGTTCTGCTGCAGAGGATGCAGAATAACGCAAAGCAAGATTCATCCATCGGGTGTGGTTTAAATAGCCTCCTGTAGTGCTTAGGTGTCTCCTTCCACAGCCACGCCTAGGTAAGAAAAGAGTTCCTGCTTTCCAGAAGAGTTCCAGTGTTCTGAATCTAGGGAGTGGCTCCTGCCCCGCCCAACAGGAAAAGTAGTTCCAAACAGAAGAGGATCAGAGGCTCAACTGGCAGGCAAGTAAGCAGCATGGTCTGCTGCAGGTAAGTCCTTCCAAGCATTATGAGCCCGGCGCTTCCAGCGCTGGGACTGGGCATATTTATGAGCCTGGTGCCACTGGCGCCAGGACTGGGTCCAAAAGGTCCCAATTGGGACTGGTTGGCACTCGGAACCTGGGTTATGGATCTGCTTCCAAGGGAGTTGGGAAAACCCTGACCTTTTGGAAGCAGAGATCATGACACAGGGTCTTTGCATTGGTATGTATGGTTGAAACCATGGAGGGCCCCATGGGCGTATGCCAAATCCTCCTCTGCCTAAAAAAGGGGTATTTGGTTGGAAGTTACCAAAGGGTTGTTGTGGGTTGTTTGATGACTGGTTATCAGACCCACTACTGCTAGAGCTTGAAAAAGAGACACCTCTATTTTTATTACCTGGTCATCTTTTCGATGTATATTGTTTGCTGGCTGCTTCAGCATAGGCTTCTGAGGTGGAAGGAAAGACCTTTTCATTTTTAAACTCGCGGATGTCCTTTGCAAGTTTCTTAGTTTTTTTTGCCAATTGTGGTGGCTCTAAATTAGGAAAATAGTTTGTTAACCGCGTCTAATTGGTCTTTCGCATCAGAAATAACTGTGCTTGATAAGAATTTGGCTTCTTCTTGTTCTAAGATTTTTTGAGTTTCTAAGCCGATTCTTTGTGCTGTGGTAATTGTCAAAACCATAAAATCACGACAGCATTTAATGGCAATTTGACTAAAAGTAGTCGTATATTGTTTGTCCGACAGAAAGAGACAAGGCTCGTTTCTTACAATTAGGCCAGAAGGGATAGTGTTAGATTTTAAATATTCACGCAAGAAGTGACCATGTAATTCAGTCCTAAAATTTTTCTTTTTTAGTTTGAGTTATTCATCACTATCAGTGGAATGAGCTAAATTAGGATTCGTTCCTGCCGGGTCAAAAATGGATGGACCACTAATTATCTCTGAGATCTGTTCCTCAGTAAAACTAAATGTTTGACTTTCAGCCATACTATAAGTAAAAAAGAGAGTAGAGAAGAAAGTGTTAGGGCCTCATTACAACCCATGCGTTAAGGGTTTAACGGCGCCGTCGGCGCCGTTAACCCTTAATGCCTGATTACCATTTTAACGCCTGCTTTTAGCAGGCGTTAAAATGCAAGGCGCTAACCCGCCTTGGTGCTAATTATGGCACCGTAATTTACGGTGCCGTAATTAGCGCCTTCCCCACTCCCATTATGCCCTATGGGGCAAAAATGGGAATGGGGAAGGGTAAATGGGGAATGGGGATTTACCGCCCCACTCACCTTGGAATGGGGCGGTAAATCCGCCATCCACCATGGTGGTAAAGTAGGGAACTTACCTCCTGGGTTGTAATGAGGCCCTTAGCCTGTGAAGTGCCACAGTCAGCTGGCCACACACTGGACCCAAAGTCAAAGATGGCGTCAAGAGGTAGTCAAAATGAAAAGATAAATGAGATGAAAAAAGGAATAGTTTGGATTAAATCCATCCGAATTTCAAAGAGTTATTTTGTGTCATGTTGGACATTTTGAATTCTTTTTTTGAAAAAGTTTTGCTTAGCCTCAATAACTGCCTTTTTATAAGTAGAGGCTGTGTCTTTATATTTTCGGAGGAGAATGGGTGTACCACATGCCTTCCATGCGTGGTATGGATTTAGGGGTTAACGACTTCAGTGATTGTAATTCCGGTGTAAACCAAGGATTACATTTAAAATTGGGCTTTGCTGTCTTCTTCTTAATAGGGGCCAAGATGTTGGCCGTGATTTCTAAGTTAGAGGAAATCACTCTGGCTAGATCCTTCGGGGCGTCCGTTTTAAAACAGCTAGGTAAAGTATTAAGTATCGGTTCAACTTTACTAAGAGTAATGTTTTTTAGATCACAATATGACATTTCAGTTTTATTTTGACGTTGAAGTTTAATGGGGGATCCACCGTGATAGCAAAATTCACAGAGACTAGTGCGGTCTTGAGAAGGTTGGTTTTAATGCGCATTTGGTCTGTCGTATCCTGATGTTTGCTCAACGTACCTTTAGCAGCATCCAGGGCAGCAAAGACTTCTTGTATTTCCATGATCTGCAAGTATGCAACCGGGCAGCGAGGAACGGGAAATGGGAACATGACCAGACGCGGACTGATGCTGACTGGCTTGACCTGTGCACGCAGGCACAGGGTCGGGAATAAGAGGGCAACGCAGAACAACAAATCCTATGGGAATTGTAGTTCTGTGTGGCTATGCAGTGCGTGCCTGAGATGAGCTCTGATTCAAATCGCACAACGCAAAGGAAGTTAAAGATAATATAAGTATACAATCCGGCAATAAAAACGAGGTCAACAGTTCTAACGGATCTAATAGCACAATTACCAAAAAAGGAAATATATAGATTACTAATAGGATTAAAAGCACAATTAAAAAGCGCAGTTCAGGGGAAACAGTTCACCTCCTTTAAATCTGCAACTGTCTTACACCTATTCAAAAATCCCTTGGCTGACTCAAATATCCCAGCAAACTATTGCCCAGTTTCTCTCCTTCTCCATTATTTAAAAGTCCTTGAGTGGGTGGTCTTGGACCAGATCACTACGGGCCTTGAGCAAGACGAAGCTTCAGCCTCCTTTTTGTAAACACTCACTGCACGCTGTACCAATCCTATCATTTCTGTATATATTGGGTCGACTAACTACCTTGTAAATATATGTATATTTCTTGCCTTATGTATATTTATACTTTGTAATATGTAACTGCCTTCCTGTAACTTCTCATTGTAACCCTTCCAAACATGCGCCCTGATGCCCATGGGCAGGCTGCGCAATATAAATAAATAAAATAAATAAAATAAATAAAAATAAATAAATAATGGCCTTGGAGATCCACTGAAATCTGGCTTCCATAGTAAAGGCGCCACTGAGACTTCACTCATGCATGTCTCCAGCTTTGTCTCTAATTCTCACCACTCCAAACTCTCTTGCATAATCATCCTTTAGGACATTTGTGCTGCTTTTGACACTGTCAACCGCTTCTCTTTCCACCTCACTCTCCAGGACCTTGGGTTTCACAAATCTGCTCTTGCCTGGATCACTGCCTACCTGAAAGATTGATTCTTTTCCATTGGAGCTCAAACCTCTGACCTCACCCCTCTCCCACTCTGAGTCCCCCCAAGGACCAGTCCTTGGGCCTCTCTTCACTCTACTTACGTCTGCCCTACAAAGACTTAATTCATCTCTTGGCTTTCACTACCACCTTTTTGGTGATGAGACTCAAATATTGGTGTCCTTTCCCTCCTTCACCCCAGCCATCTCAGAACAGATTATGAACCTTCTCACTGTAATTTTTCTATGGATGGTTCTCTGATGCTTCATGCTGAACTCTTCAAAAACAAAAGTCATCTTTATCCCAGCTTCCAATGCCATCCCTCCCCTCCCCTCTCCTGTCTCCTTCCCACCTTACCTTCTTGATCCCTCACTCAAGGCTTGCAATATTGGGGTCTTCTTTGATAGCGATCTACGACTGCAACAATTCATCACTACCACTGCCTTTGCTGCTCATATTAACCTCCTTAACCTCGTTTTCTTACTAACCACTTAACAAAAACTCTAATCTCCACTTTTGTCATCAGCAAACTGGACTATTACTTAACTTTACTACTTGGCCTTCCTCTCTACTCCTTTCTCCCTCTAGACAAAGTTGTGAACTTTGCTACCCACAGTCTCTACAACCTATCCAGATCCTCCCTCACTTCAATCTACAGACAACATGCTGGTTGGCTTTCCACAACCGCCCTCTTTTCAAGTTCCTTCTCCTAGTTTAAAAAGCTATCAATGGTCTTGTTACTTAGCGCCTTTCTGATTGTATCTCTATTTATTCACCATCTCGTTCTTTCTGTTTCTCCTTTGCACTCAACCCCACTGTCTGGTATCCTCCCTGCGCCACCTATCACTTCCGCTCATTCTTCCTACCTGCCCCGCTCGGTATCCGTATAAATGATTGAATGTAAACAATCGTAAGGAGAAATTACCGAATTGTTTTACCTATATTTTTGAAATGTTTGGTCTTTTTTGTTAAAATATAGGTGTGGGTTGGGGCAAGGGTATTAGATAATATAGGGGGTGAAGGGTTGCAGTGGGGCTGCCCCGCATTATTAGAAAAAAAAGACAATTCCGTAAATTCTCCTATGATATTTTACATTCGATAATTTCATGGACATCCGCCCGTTCCACTGGAACCCACTGTTCCTAAAAAATAAAGCCAGCACAACTGTGGATCTCCTCAAGCTTGCCTTAAACTTCACTTACTTGATAAAGAGGTAGCTCCCTTGCCCTCACCCAATCCTTCCTACCTGACCCTACCACTGCCTCCAGTGGCACTTAACAATGCAATTTTGTATATTTAATTAGTACTCCTGTTTAGCCCCTTTAGGTTAAATGTTACATTTGTAGGTCAACGGTTTTAATATATACATTTTGTTTCTGTTTTTTGTGTTTCTGGTATAAGTCCTAATTTTGTACACCCTTATAAACTGATTCAGTACTTGTTCTCATTATTATGCTATTGTAAATGCATGTTTTGTGGGAATACTTCCACTATCTGTAAATGTGTTACTGTAAGTCAAAATTTCCATCTCTGTTCTTCAACAAATAGAAAATACAACTATATGGCCCCATATATGGGAAGGCTCAGACATCAGAGAGAAAAGGCCCAAGGAGCATGAGGGGTTCTTTAGTTGTTCACCAGAGAGTCATTCATTACCCAAGATGCTAAGGTGAAGTAATTGTGATATGCGCTTGGCTAGGTGGTTAGAGAGACTTCTGTTTACATCAATGTTAGGACACATTCCCTATCCGGTCCAAACGGTGTCATGGAGAGCTTAAGACTTCTAGAAAATGAGTCACTCCACCCTCCAGGACTGTTAGGATGGTTAACACAAAGTAGATGAAAATCCTTTTTTGCACATGCAAAAGGGTTGAATGCTCCTTAGTTGTCCTAGTTCGGTTGCAAATAGGTTGCCCTCTGGGAAAGAGCTTAAGCCTTAAGTGAACGCAAGGCACATACTTACATTGTAGATGAATTAGAAATATAGTTGTGAAAATGACTTAAAATGCAATTTTTAGCTAGCATGCCAAGGGTGTTTGTTGGTAGTCCAAGCTGCTTTTCTCAGCCTGACTTTCACATGTTCTTCAGTATAACTGAAGATTTCACTTGCATGTTGTTAGGCAGAATTATATGCAGTACCCTTTGGGAACACCACACACAATTAAGACTACAAGTGACAGTACAAATTCACCTTTGGTACAAACCTGTACTACACAGTAAAAGTGGTAGCGATGGCTGAGCAGCCAAACTTATCTCAAGAGCAAGTGAGCAGTATCAATAGTTACACAAAGGACAGCAATTACTATGATTCAAACAAACACTGACTCAAGATTTCTGAGTAAAAGAATATACATTTATTTACACATCAGTTGTATAACATTTTACTAAAGTAAAGCAGTTTAAAAATCACACTCTTAATGCATCACATCACTCCCAATAGGTTGCAGACAAGTTAAGCTCACAAATTAAGTGGGAGCAAAATGGCACTCCAGGGATTTAAAAGGGAGGGAATGACACAGTTAGGCAGGAATTGAACAGCACCAACAGGTAAGCAAGCAGGGCAATCTAGAAAGAGGAACTACAGTGATGGAATCAAATCAAAAAGGCTTAGGGCCAAAGTCAATAGGACAAAATTCTTTTGCACAAGATCACAAAGCTCAGTGTAGTTCGCGGTTAAGTCTTTGCCAACAGTTCCCGATGAAGTTGGTCGGCAGAAAAGTTAGTTTAAAGAATGGAGAAGGACAAGCCCTCGGATTGGAGAAAGATTTCACACTCTTTCAACGCGGCTGAACGAAACGAACAACCGGATTTGCACAGTACCTTTAAATGGAGAAGAAGCTGTAGCTGAGGCAGACGTTCCTGGCAGTTCCTGCAGGCTCACGGTTCCTGAAGCGACTGTCGGACTGACATGAAGTAGGAAGACTGGAGGGTCCTGCACTGCCCAAGGAAGAAACCAGCAGCAGAGCAAAGCAACAAATAAAGGTGCGCTCCTTAAAACCCAAGCAGGGTCTGACCTTCCTGGCTATCCGGCCCACTGTAGCTCTGTACAGCAAATTCGACCAGAGGAGGGTGTCCTGGTTGGCAGTTTGGGTGAACTGGTTGGTCCCACCAGCTCAGGGGAAGAAGATTCCTGGAGGATCCTCTCTGTCATTCGAGTTCGAGGATTCGGACCTGCAGCAGGGCTTCACCGGGCCGTTCAGTCGTGGTAGGGGTCCTCTTCCGTCAGCTCCTCATCATTTCTTTCGTTCCAGTGGCAACTCTGCCTTTCCAGACCCAGAGACCTGCTTTTCATGCAGTTTTCCCTCATTCACACAGCCTGGCTGTCAATTACAAAGCAGGGTGGCTGTCCCACCGGGACAGTCGCCACAGCCAATCAGTTCAGAGTGTGAAATGGGTCTCCAAGGAGACCCTGTGCAGGGAGTCCTCAACTCCTCCCTCACATCCTGTCCCGCCAGACATACAGGCGCCTACAGAGGGCTTCTGCGTAGAAGCCCACGAAAAGACGGTGAACAAAGGAACCAAACCTGATTTGGCATGCAGAGTAAAACACGAGAAAGACATTTTCAAAAAGAAATGGTGAACAAACCCAGCCGGAACCGAAATAAAATGTATATGGTCCATCCGGTTTAAGTTTGAGGCTACCAAGATAGCCTAAAACAATATCAAGGTTAATTAAGATAACCGCGGTAGGAAAAATAGGGTAGTTACCACTGCCACCAGCCAAGTCTTGATGAAAAGTGAGCGAAACAACGCTCCAAGAGAAGCAGACGAAAAGGGATAAGTATTAACCCTTTCCAGTACTCTATGTAAGATAGGGTGTACTGGGTCTGTAGTTTTACAGAGGCTAATAAAGTTAATGGCAACTTTATATGTTCTGGGAGACAGTAGTCAGTCCCAGAAAATGGAGTCTGAGTTTGGAAGTCTAAAAGACAACCCTGTGTCATTGCACTGGAGGTGCTGTGTAACACACAGTAACAAGATGATGCCTGTGAAGTAGGTGAGGCTCCACAGTCTATGAACACAAAAATGTTGAACACACACAGCAAAACACATGTAAGAGTGGGAAACAAGGCTCACACTCTTACCAGGTGAAAAAAATAAATCCTAGAAATCCAGCAAAGCTGCTGAGGGACTCAGTAGGTAAGGGAAATTAGCCATTATGGAGAATTCTTCCTAACACATGTACTGCATTGTGTGCATTATTTGCAATGTCCCTACCACTTTTCTGTTTGTGTGGTCGTGTGATTACACATATCGAAGCAAATATTTATCACTGTGATGGCAACCTGCACTTTAGGCTGTTAAATTCTCTTTAATTCTTCTTCAAAAGCACATGATTGTAAGGTACCTATTAAATGCTTGACCATCATCAAACATGTCAATGTTACTGTTCACCCCCTTTCCGTGCATTTTCACTCCTCTAGCTCTTCTGCCTGACCAATCCCTCCTTAAGACACGAGAAGGCATAGCTTCTTTTGTATTATACCACTTGGTGCACATTGTAACACCTATTAAAGATGCTGAGGCAAAGAAAACCCTTTTGACCTCAGAGGAACATCACAAACTAGAAAAAGTCTAGGCTACACTAAATCTGCACTGTTAATTCTCAAGTAACTCCAGAAGTGTTTGCATGTTGCTATCTAAAAGTGTTTGATCAAAGGTGATTCAAATACATATGGAGCAAGATGGGAGAGTGATCATTTTGAAAGACCAACTAGAACATAGGTTGTTAAATAAAAAATAATAATACTTCTATTTTACTTTGAGTCTAGCAAATAATCTCAAGACACCATAAAGCACTAGGACAGTCTCAGAGAGAGAGTGGTTTATTTTAACAGCTGCTGCTTTACTCAGTGTGGCGTAAAGACACCATCTGAGCCCTCTCTCTCTGTCTCTGCTCCTCTTACATTCACAATCCTTGATGAGTTTAGGTGGGCATATTTCCCCTTTACATGGGGATGCTTTGAGGTTTTTATGTAGGTTTATAACTTCTTGCTCAGTGATGTCCCTGAATGAGAAAATTGGTTTGGTGGCGTTGGTTAAAGCAGGAGTGGTATTGGTAGGTTTGGCCCCCATCTGAGGTGGAAGGGCTTTACAGTGATCCTCAATTTTCTTTTGTAGGAGGTCAATTTTGTGTAGCATGGCAGATTGGATACTCGTACACCATGTTTCATCTTTGACTATTTCATCAGGTGTATTGGGTGGGGAGATGAGTTCATTGAAGATGGAGGAGATTTCTTTAGATTGCGATTTAGCATTAGCGATGCGTGTGTTAAAAGCGTTTGCTTTGGCTGTGGAGATGGCTGCTTTGTATTTGAGGGAGATTGAGTTGAACTCTTTTTTGGCACTGTCACCTGGGTTGGTTTGCCAGTTTTTCAGTGCTGCTCTTTTGCACGAGCGCAATGACTGAAGTTCTTCAGTGAACCATGGGTTGGCGTGTAGTGATTTCTTTTCTTTTTGGCATTCGAGTGGTGCTATCTCGTTAATGGCTTTCGTGATAACATCCTTATAAATGTCTGCTAGGGTGTTAGGGTCATTGGCAAAGGGGGGTGCTAGTTCAGGGATATTGAGGTAGAGGTGCAGGTTCTACTCGTTGAGCTTCTTGAAGCTTCTCACCTTCGCTGCGGTAGCAGGGGTGAGAACTTTGTGGGTTTTAGCGATGGCTAATAGGAATGCTATACAGTTGTGGTCGGTCCAGGGCCGGGTGGTGTTAGAGGTTATAGGTGAGTGGCAGTTATGATCTGCGATCCAGTCTAGGATGCAGCCTTTTGAGTGTGTGGGACTTAACACTTTTTGGGTGAATCCTAGATCGTTGAGTTCCTTGTGAAAGGAATCAGCAAGTTTGTCTTTGTTATCATTGAACCCTAAATTGAGGTTTCCTAGCAGGAATGTCTTGGTGGAGCTTTTGAGGTTATTGGAGAGTATTTGTAGGAGGTGTGCCTGAGAGTCTGTGGGGAGGGCTGGGGGGCGGTACAAGACATGAATGTTGATGGTGCTGTTGGGAGACAGCATACGTTTGGCAGATAGAAGGTCAGAGTTGCTGGTCCAGGGGTGACTGATTAGTCGAAGGTGGAGGCTCTCTTTGTAGATGAGGGCTACTCCGCCTCCTACTCGTGCTAGTCTATCTTGCCTGAGGATGGTGAAACATGATGGTAGGGTGAGTGCTATGGCGGACCAGAGGCTTCGTGCAGTCAGGTTTCTGTGTTGGCTAGGAGGTCAATATTGTTGTCGGATATGAGGTCATGAATCTCATGTGTATGCGCTGAGAGGGAGCGTACATTGATGTGAGCACATTTAACGTGTGGTGTGTGTAGGTTTTTAGTGGAGGTGTAGGTGGGGGTGGATTTAGGTGGGTCGTGTCTAGTGGCAGTGTAGGGCCTGATGTGGTTGATGGGTGACTGCTTGCATTTGTTTGTGGGTTCGAGGTGAAGGGGGAGATTGTGTGTAGAGCGGGAGCCTAGTCTATGGTTTCTGTGAGCAGTACGAATGGGTTGAGTGCTGTGTTCAGCAATCAGCGTACAAGCTCTGACTCTTTCCAGTCTGTACATAGTTGTGTGGTACAGTGGTGCAGAGGATTTGTCTGCTGGTGATGGGTGATTTAGTAGAGATGTAGCAATGGTAATGAGTTGAGAGGTAGTGGTGGCCGGGCTCGGCGGTGTTTGTTTGGGATGGGGGAGTGCAGTGATTAGTGAGATGGCAGAGAGTATGATAAAGGAGGTGAGCCAAGTGGTGAGAGAGGTGGAGAGCTTACTGGGCATCATTGTTTGCAGTGTGGCTTAAAAAAACAGTTGGGCAGATTCGACTTGCGTGGGAGGTCTGAAAGTCAACAGTGGGCAGAATGAGCAGTGTGTCCTAAAAATCACAGTAGGCAAATTCGATTTTTGCTCAGCAGGCCTTGCAAAACACTTGCAAAGCCTACAATTTTATTACATATTGCTAACAAGGGAATACATGTTTATATGATGGTGCCTCCTGAACACAAAGGACCCTCATGCTTTCAAGTGATCTGAGACGTGGAAATATAAGTATCTGAGGTGATTCCAATTTGTTTCGGGATCTTCTTCTCAGATGTTCAAAGGGAAGGTGTCACACATCTACATTTAGAGAGGATATACAGAAATTGGAGATTGGAAACATTGCTCTGACAGACCGTCCACTGGTGTATCTGGAACTCCAGCTCCAAGATGCTGCAATATAATATTCTTAGTGGACTTTTAACAGGATGCTTCTATCTGATCCGAAGTGATGAACAAAGAGATTACAGATGTCATTGAGTTTAAAGGTGACAGTGTGTCTTCTGAAGGTATGCTGTGTGACTCACAGTTAAGGTTTATAAGGGGAATAATTATCTCTCATTCAGCAGGGAAAAAGAGAAGGCTAAACCAAAACCTGGTCTAAGATTTTGTGGAAAGAATTTAGGAAACTGCTTGGGTAATACCAATCCAAACCTTCAGAAGCAAATCGGTCTAAGCTACTTTCAGCAAAATATAAAATCAACAAGAAATACGCTAGGAGAGCCGACTATTTCTACTTCAGTCAGAGAAATGTCTTCTGGGATCTGGTAGAAATGCTTCTAAAATTCTGCTTTACCAAGTGTAACATCAGTTTAAGAGATGAACACAGAATTTCCGGGAACCTTACACTGGCGATGCAAAGGAATCACAGGAAAGAGGTGGAAGATCTGGCGAGACCACTTGCTTTCGAATAAATAAACAGAGCAAATGTAACCAGGAAAATCACCAGAAAGAGACCACCTACATGGAATTCTTAAAATGTTTTCAAGTAAGAACAATAAAGAAGGATTTACGAGCAGCTTAAGTAAATATTCTGATTTCGATTTTGTCTCTCACGTGAATTGTAGCAGCATTCATACAGGCAATAGTTCCGGTCTTCTACATTACAGGGCCTTGCAGTGGCAACAAATTCACCTTCTCCAAGGAGGTCGGGATATCACAAGCTGGTGCCCTTGGATCAAAAATTCCTTGCAGGATAATGCTGCGGCGTTGAGCGTAGCAGATGGGCAGGAGACGCTGCCCGATGATACCTAGCATGCAACGCTATGTCCACATTTCCGACCCTAGAAGAACCGAGGATCAGACCTTCTGCAGGAAAGCCCTCACAGGACAAGGCCGCAGTATTGAGCAATGCAGGAGCGCAGTAGTCGCTGCCAGATGATACATAGCATGAAATGCCACGTCCATACTTCCGATAGTTTAAAAAACGAGGGTTGGTCTGTCTGTGGCAAAACCCTCGCAGAACAAGGTCACGGTGTTGAGGGATGCAGATGCACAGGAGACGTTGCCCGACGATACGTAGTATGCAATACTGCGTCCACGTTCCCGAGCCTTTAACCGAAGATCGAACCTTCTGCAGCAAAGCCCTCGCAGGACATGGCTGCGGTGTTGAGCGAAGCTGATGTTTGGCAGCAATGGGGTAGCGGTGCAGATTGTGAGCACGGACATCTTTACCCTCCATTCTGCATCTGCAAGGTAAGATGGTGCAGGGAGGGAGAGCAGCATTGCTACACTCCACGCAACCCCCTAACCTTGCTCATCTGTCCCATTCTCTCTCTTGCACACATGTTGTTCCCCCTGCAAATGTTCTATGTTTCCCCCGTATCCTGATCCCCTTCCCACGCTCGCTTCCTTCGCAACTTAGGCCCCGCTCCCCTGCCTTGCGTGCCACGTGCGTTCCCTCACAACTTAGTCCCAGTCCCTCGTCTTTGCGCCTGCGTCCCCACATAGCCTGTCCCAGCTTCCCCAACCTAGCGCATCCCTCCCTGCGCTGCTCCCGATGTCATTTGTCCTCACCACCCTGGCTTAGCGCAGTCCTCTCTGTGCTGCACCCCACGCAAATATCCATGCTCCCCTGACCTTGCACATCCCTCTCTGTGTTGTTCCCTATGCAACTTGTCCCCTCTCCCCCAGCCTAAGCGCTTTGAAACACATTGTGTATAGGCACTATAGAAATAAACAATCAAATCCAATAAAAACCTAGCGCATCCCGCTCTGCGTCACACCACATGTAACCTGTCCCCACTCCCCTGACCTAGCGCATCCTTCTCAGCACTGTTCCCTCGCAACTGTCCCTGCTCCCCTGGCCTAGCGCATCCCTCTCTGCATTGCTGCCCATGCAAACCAGACCCAGTTCCCTCCTCTCCTTCCTCTTCCGGCTCCCCTGAGCTGCGTCCAGTTCATTGTTCCCTGCCTGTGTCTTGCAAACTATGCCCTTACATACTGTGACCATTGTATTGTCATTCCACTGTATTGTATTCAATACTGTATTGTCATTCCACTGCATTGCCTGTATTTCATCTTACTTCCAGGTTTCCTTGGACTAGCAGTGTTTATGTATTTTGTTTTTTTGGGTTACTATTGTATTGTAAATGTGCTGCATTGCTTGCATGTCTCTTCTTCCACTCTAGGGCCCCTATGACTACCAGCATTGTATTCTGAACTGTACTTGCATTCTCACGCCTTTGAGTTCCATGTTAGTGTAATTTTGTTGCTTGCACTGTTTTCTCCACTCACGCTGGGACCCTGCAAGGCTCCAGGGTTCTTGTTCTGTGACGTACTTACTTGCAGCCCCTCCTTTGTGTGTGACCCCCTTGTGTGTCTCCCTCCTACTTGGGATATCCATCCCTTACTCTTTGTCCTGCACCCTCTATTGTGCACTCTCTCTACCTTATCTTCTTTGACTGCTATTCTATCGACTATCATATCCCTCTCACTAGGTCTGGTAGGAATACGCTCAAAAGGGACATGCTGATCTCCAACACAGGCTTCCCTATCGCTGACACCTACACCAATGCTTCCTCCAGACAGACACTCACTGACATCCTCTTTGTCGATCCCTCTCCCGGACTATGGACCCCCCATATGGTCTCTGTTCTCTCTCCTTTTTCCTCCTCTCCTATTAATGGTTGTATCGGTGGGAGGCCCTCCTGGCCCCCTTCCACTCCTCCAAGATCATAATTAATGTCTACTTAAATGGTACCGTCTTTGCCCAGGGCCGTCAGGCCAATCTCCTCCTTTTTTATAGTTGCTTCCCACATCTTATCAACTTCCTTTCTTCTCCTGCTACTCTCATCTACCCCTCTCTGGCTCCTCTGCTGCCCCCTTCCTCCGCCACCTCTCTGGCACCCTCTGCTGCTTCTATGGCCGCTCTACCTCTGCCTTCCTCCGCCACCTCTGTAGTGCCCTCCGCTGCTTCTCTGGCCACTCTGCCTTCTCCTCCCTCTGCCACCTCTCTGGCAATCTCCCCTGCTTCCCTGGCCACTCTGCCTTACCCTCCCACTGCCACTTCTCCGGCAACTCTCTTCTTCCTCTCTGACTACCCTTCTATCTCCTCCTTCCTCCTCTGCCCATTCTCGGGCACCACTAACACTTCTGCAGGGCGTACCCCTCCACGGAAGAGTTGCAAAGGTGGCAATCTGTTCCACGTCACTACTCTTAACGCTCGCTCTGCTGTCAAACACTCCTCAGACATCTGCAGTTTCATGGAAGAGCTTGATTTGGATGTCCTCGGTCTCACCGAGACTTGGTTCACGGCCAGCTCTGTCACAAGTTTTGACAATCTCCTCCGAGATGGATACAAGATCCTGTCTGAACCCAAAACCAACCGTCCTGGCGGGGGAGTAGCCCGGATCTTGCCAGAGTGAATCCCTGCTTCTGTCTTTCCTATGTAGGCCTCCTCCTCGCGTCAATGCCTTGTCTGCAGGCTCTCTACCTCTCCTGGGCTTTCTCTCACTGTGGCTAGCATCTACAGGTCTCCTGGCCAGGTCGCCCTCTTCCTCTCTGAGCGCGCTGACCTCTCCTCCTCCCTCCTTGCCTCTACCTCTCAACTTCTCCTCCTCAGAGACCTTCATATCCACTTGGATGCTACTAGCCCCTCCTTGGGGCTCTTTCACATGCTGTGGGTATTGTTTAGCTCATTCATTATCTGATCTGACTTTTTTTTCTGAATTACCTAGACAGATGAGAGCGGATCAGATATTGCAGTCCTGTGGCAAGCATATTTTACAGTCTGCTCATTTGGCACAAAAAAAGTTGATAAATAACAATTTCACAAGCTTGTGTTTTGGGCCAATTTAAAGCATTAAAATACAAAAGAGAAACCCAGATGTAATCTTTTAGGATCACATCAAATAGCATGTTGGCACCTATGTTCTTCCCTTGATGATCGAGACAATGAAGCTAGAATCATTCCTGTTTTGCATAATAAGCTTCTATATCATTTTGTTTTTAACATTGTCATGCGATTTGTCTACTTTCTAAGGCAGATCTATAAAATGGGATTATTTTAGTTCATGGTACATACTAGAAAAGTAAGTGGTAAAGTGAAGAAATTGCAGAGTGGGTGCAAATCCCAGTTTCGCCTTTTAACCAATGTGTAATCCTGGGCATCTCATTTAAAGGGATGGTCTAGTAAAAAATTTTATTTAAAAAATAGATAGGCCACATAGAAAATAAAATACTAGCATCCTCCGTTTAAAACTTCCTATGTAAAATTTTGAGCTATTCAAGCTCAAAATTCGAAAAAGCAAGCACAGGGGCGCAGCCATTTTGTGAAATGGAGGCCCTCCTGTGCTGGCTTTTGCTTTTGCGGCACTAATGAAGGAAAAGCCAGCCAGCTGTAGTAAACAAAGTCTACCGCTAGGTGGCTTTCCCTTCATTAGTGCCGGGACTCGGAGGACGCGGACCGGAGACCAGAGCAGGAAAGCTGCAGCTGAATCTCGGTAAGTGCTATTTATTTTTTTTACAAAAAATAATCACTAGCTGGAGGACCCCGGAAAACTTAGAAATAAAACCGCAGCTTTAAAAACGTTGTATTTATGTTTGCGGTCGCTTTTGAAGTGACCGCAAACATAGAGACCCAAAGTGAAAGCCACAGCAGGCAGAAACACACGCGGTTTTGTTTACATGCCGCGTAGTGTTTCTACCTGCAGCTGATTTCCCATTTGGGGCTCTCGGGCTCCCCGTGGGGAGCCCGAGAGCCCCAAATGGGAAAGCAGATTCAGGCAGACACAACACGGTTGGGTTGGAAAACGCTGCGGTTTTTCTTTCCAAGTTTCTCAGGCTCCTAGCTCAAAATCTGCAAGGAGCTGGGCAATTCTGCTGCACTCTCTACCTCTCCTGTTCTCTCTCAGGCCCTTTGCATGGCTTTGGCATCTCATTTCACCACTAAAACCCAGGATATTCTCTCCACTCTCTCTTCCTCTTCCTCCTCTTCCTTCCTCCTCCTTCCCCCTGTTCCCCGATGATGGTTCTAGACAAGTGCAATCTATGAAAGTCTCATCAAAGCAGGGGCTCCCCTGCTCCTCCTGAACCATTAAGGACCACATCGACACCCTTGCTCCAACCTTGGCCGGTTTCTGCAATCACTCTTTTGCCACTGGAAGCTCCCCCTCCCCCCTTAAGCACTCCATTCTGCACCTCCTTCTTAAGAAGCCCTCTGCCGATCCTTCCTCTCTGGCAAACTATTGCCCGACTCAATCACTCCGTTCCTAGGCAAACTTCTGGAAAGGCTGACCATCTCCCAAGTTAATCTACATACGGAATCTGTTGGTTGTCTCCATGACCACGAATCTAGCTTCAGAGCAACCAGAAGCATGGAAACTGCTCTCCTGAACACCGGCAAAGACTTGCGCTCCAATCTTGACTCTAACCTCCCTTCTGTCCTCATTCTCCTTAATCTATCCTCTGCTTCTACACGGTCAACTATGACATCCTGCTCAATCATCTCTGTGACAATCTGGGTAGCTCTGGTCAGGCTCTTGCCTGGTTGACCTCCTTTCTCACTAATCGACCCTCCCAGGTCCAACTTGGGTCTTTCCTCTCTTCTATCCCTCTCTTTAATTGTGGTGTTCCCCATGGGTGTAACCTCTCTCCCTGGCTCTTTAACCACTACCTGGAACCTCTGGCCCACCGCAACTCTACCTTCTGCTCTAACTTTCAGTGTTATACAGATGACACCCAGCTCTCCTTCAGGGTCCCCTCAGCCTCTTCTGCTCCTTCTCTCATAGCAGACTATCAGTCCGCAATTCAGGAATGGTGTGCCTCCAACGATCTCTGCCTTAATGCCAGTAAGACTGAGATCCTGCTCATTGGGACACCTGCTCCCACCTTCCCTCTCTCACTCTGGCCCTGAGCCCTCTACCTGCTCCTTCCTGTGAGACTAAGTCCTTGGGTCATCTTCGACTCTGCCCTCTCTTTCTCTCCTCACATCTCTGACCTCTCTAAGTAGCTGCACCTCCTCAGAGGTATTCAAGTTCAGGACTCTCCGCATCGTCCACAAGGCTTTCTGGGGCCTGGGACCATACTATATCCAACTTTCTCTTCCTAAGCAAATTCCTTTTCGAGCCTTTTACTCATCCACCTCCAACTTTCTGAGGGTCAGACCCTTCTCCAGGCAGAGAGTGGTGGGTAGATCTCTGTCCTTGGCTGGGGCCTCCCTCTGGAATCGCCTCCCTGCCCCTCTCACACTTGAGCAGGACCACCTAATGTTCCGGAAACAACTCAAGACCTTCCTTTTCGATTCCGTTTTCTCTCTCCCTCTACCTTGCGGAGGTCCCTGTCGGCGGTGCATATTGGTCACCTGGCCACCCACTGAACTTATGGGACCATGCTCCTGCATGACCAGTTGTCCTTGCATTGCCTCCGGCCTACCAACTACTTAATGAACTGAACATGCAATCCTACAGTCCCCTGACTCTCTGCACTTATGAGCCACCTCCCGGCAGCACTTATGAGTTAATTTGCACTCTCCCCTACCCCTCACCCTCCTGGCACTTCTCCCCCTGCGTCCACCCACACGATCTGAATGACACATGTCTTCATTCTGTCCTCCCTTTCTTGTCTTGTCATGCCTAGAAACACTTGTGTACAGGGGCGTTATAAATGACTCATATATGATATCAGGAAGGAAGGCCAGAGTTAGAATGGTGGCTCCAGAACATGGAAGCCTGAAATGGTTGCG
This sequence comes from Ambystoma mexicanum, assembly GCF_040938575.1. Classification (NCBI taxonomy): domain Eukaryota; kingdom Metazoa; phylum Chordata; class Amphibia; order Caudata; family Ambystomatidae; genus Ambystoma; species Ambystoma mexicanum. The sequence goes on from NC_090935.1 coordinate 1,194,930,427, forward strand.
CCATATTCAGTGACGTTCTGTAATTGGTGATAGAGTTGGACGCAAGCAGAGCTGGCTGAGGCGCAAGATATGGTCCATTAGAGACTGGAGGAAAATGGACTCAGAAAGAGCTAGACTTGCATATCAACTGTGTAGAGTTATTAGCAGGTTCCTTCGCAGTGAAGGCCTTTCCAGGAGAGAAAACAGAGAGTTGCATCCTTCTCAAATGGGCAATATTTCACTGGTAAGGTATATCAATCACCTAGGGGGCACCCAATTCAGGATGTTAGTAGCACTACTGCAGGGACAGGAAGATTTCAGTGACACAGGAATACCTCCCCAGGGTGAAATACGTAGTGGCAGATTGGAGCTCTTGCTATCTAAACAACGCCAGCGATTGGAGGCTGGACAGAGGCATTTTTGGAACGATAGCAGCTCAGTGGGATCATCTAGATATAGACCTGTTCGTGTCCAGGTTAACAGACAATTGTACAGATTCTTCAGCTGGATGCTGGACCCAGAGGCACTGGTCGTAAATGCATTTTGATGTCATGGTCAGTGGCGGGGGAAATATGCATGATGTTAGCCAGGATGCTAGTGAAGATCTGCCAGGGAGAAGGCAGAAGTAGTGATAGAGGTGTCTCTCAGGAAATCGCAAGCGTGCTTTCCAGTTCTGATGGAACATTCCTCCTATTTCCCGCGGTTGATTCCTCATTAGCCGGATCTGTTGTCAGATCCGTTAGGGAATTGGCATCCTCTGGTGATGAAGGAGGCTCTACCCCTGCTGGCATGCAGGATGTCGGGTGCCGATGGAGCCTGCCAGGCATTTCGGGACCAGCTGCAGAGTTTATCAAGCAGTCTTGGCCCTTACCACTCTCCAGATCTATGACACTGCATGGTAGAAGTGGGAGCTATGGTGCAGCCAGAGCAGTGTCCATCCTGTTTCAGCTCCTGTAATACACATGTTGAATTTTTTGGCCACCCTGTCAGAGTAAGGGAAGGCTTTCTGTGCCATATGTGTGTACAGTTCAGCCATTTCAGCGGGTCACGAGCCAGTAGGTCTGGATGGGGTGACGTTTACGATCGCGCAGTAAACCAAAGTGTCATTTATCAGCTATTTCATACCTGTATTTCCCGGCACAGCTGAAATTATGCATGTCCGGAGTATGAAGTTCAGACTAGAGAGGTTAGACCATGACAAATATCCCATCTGCTCATAATGCGTGAAATAATTTGAGGCAGTGGAAACTGCTACCATAGCCAGGTGGGTACGTGAGATTATTATTTTAGCAGGTGTAGATGTGCTGCAATTTGGAGCACACTCTGTAAGAGGAGCCATGCCTTCTAAAGAATTTAGTGCTGGGGCGAGTCTTCAGGAGATTTTGAGAGTGGCAGACTGGTCGAACGATTCTACTTTCAAAACATTCTATCTCAAGCCAGTGTCCAGCACAGCTGCAGCCATAGTTCAAAGCTTTGAACAGCCATAATGCTTGCCTCCGGTCTTAATATAGAATGAAGATTCTAGGGACTTACAGCACAGGGAGTCTTGATTCTATTCAAGACACAGAAGCAAGCATTTTCCTACCCATTTACGCAAGGGGGGTGTTGGATAGCTGTACTGTTGATCTGTTCAGTTTGCTGTTTGAAGATTGTGTATACCCGACCCAGATATATTCCTTGTTTTGGCAAGTGATTACCAGAAGGCGGAATGAACGTTAACTGTAGCTGTTGACAGGCGACTTTGCCGTTTTGCCGGTAGGACAGTGTGCATCCTTCGGCTGCAGCAGTTTCCATCAGGCAGCTTGCAGTGGTTATTTGTTTGGTCTCAGTTCAAAGACATCAAAAGAAGAGGAAAGGACCTGGGCAGAACGGGACTGGGGGCCCAGAGGGGCCCAGAGGAAGTGAAGTTGGACTAAATGACTACAGGATACACAGGAGTGTTGGGATGTATAGTTCAGTTTCTGTTTTGTTGTGTTTTTTTATGTTACAAAACAAATATATAGTTTAAGAAAATTAAGATTTAAATCTGCTGAAGTGTAGAATAAAAGAAGTTGAAGCATAATGCTTGCCTGTGTCTTCAATAGAATCAAGACTCCCAGTGTTGTAAACCAGGGTAATCTTCATTGTTCAATTTGCCAACCAATTCCTTCATGAAAACTGTTATGAAGATGTCTGCAAAAACCATTCTTACCAGATTGGAAAATATTATGCTCAAATGAATAAATACAAATCCAATAGGAGTTTTCAGGATTACAGATGAAATCCACAATGCCAGAATATTTGGATATCCAAATCACTCTCTGGACCTCCAATAGTTAGTTCATTAGATGCTAAGAAATCATTTCATTGATTGATTTCCTTATGCTTTATTTTGACACGTTTTAAAACCAGACAAAAATCATAGTGCAATCTGTGTAAGAATGTTAAAAACAAATTCCAGGTGTTAACATTTTTTCCCCATTGGTAATTTTATGTAAGACAGTTTCTTCAGTAAATCACTGAACCGATTGTTATCACAATAAGGACTCTTTAAGTGTAAACAAATAGTGAAACTGGCAAGCAAGTGGCTCACTTATGCTAATAGGACTCCTAGCTGATACAATAAAATCCAGATTCTGATAGCATGAGAAAAAGTAAACATGTCTACAGTACTTATTTAGGCTTCTGATAATTAAGAATTAACAGTGAGGGTTTTGTTGATTGTTCTGTCAATTTCCAGCTTGAGAATCTATCGTTCATGCCTTTACCTGATCCATGAATGTTAGATCAGCCACTGCAAAACCTGTGTCTTTCTGTATCATTCTTTTGCAAAAGATTTCTGCTGGTCGAACGTCCGTAATAGCATGATTTATCATACATGGTTTGGAGGTTTTTCTCCCTAATAGTATAAGCATAAGCAGGGCATACAAAGACAAGTGGCAGAGTGATTCACCTTTCTTCCAACTGTAGGTAAATGTGGCTAGGATTAATGTGCCTGCTCTACAGTTGAGCAGAAGAGCTGTGGGTCATTTTCTTGATCCGGATAATGGTTCCTTTTGGATTGATCCTATGTATCGAGATATATTACCAGCTGGCTGTTCCTGCTTGAGTTGTCCAACAGTAGAGTGTTCAACCACTCCCTCAAAAGATTTTTCAACTGACTTTTAGAAGTGAGATTGATCTTACTAGGATTGGTCAACCAATCTTCAACCCCTAAGACTTCACAAAGAAATCTGACATGTTTAGCCCATATTAAGGACTTGCCATTTGACTGGTTTAGTAGGTCTATTACAGCCTCTCTATATTTCACACGTGCGGGTGAAGACCAAAGGCGTATCCAATAGAAGTGAGGGTGACATTTTATAGTGGAGCCAATACCTTGCCAATTCAAAGTGGAGGATTGTGTTAGGTGTAGTCTTAGGAAGCTAGAATAACCTTGTTAAAAAACATTTTCATAAATTGCAAATTATGGGTCCTTAATATGCCCCCAAAGTTCAGCTCATTATATATGATGCAGCCTGTCAAAGATTGTTTTTTTTTTTTTAACGTGGAGAGTTGAGGGCATTGCTGTCTGTCCATGGGTACGTGAACATTTTAAGGTTGGTTCCGATGAGCATCTTAAAGTACACATGGATTATTTGCGTGATCAGACCAGGTCCCATGTTTGTTGAAGCGTAGGCCCAAAGTATCAACATACTTCTATCAAATCCACATTTATTCTAAGGTTGATTTTCCTTTTCTGATGTTTCTTAGGTGTGCAAGTCATAGCTTTTGTTTTAAATTTTAGGCCCTTTATTTTGCAGAGGGACATGAACCTCTCTGTCAGCGTGTTAAGGTCACTAATAGTCTTTGATATCAGTGCAGCATTCTCTGCAAATAAAAGAATCAGTATTTTTTCTGTCCCTAATGCAGGTGCGTCTATTTATATGTTACTTAGTTCCAACACTATTTCGTTGATATATAACCAAAACAGGATGTGGGCGATGGTGGCATCCATGCCTTACACTTGTTTGGTCATTACAAATTTTAGTACTTTCACATCCTGGTCTCCATCTCACTACGGTTGTGTTTTCTAAATTCAGCCAAAATATCGCCTTTATAATATTGTCAGGGATCCCATAACGTGTTAAGAAATTCTTTAGCTCACATCTTGGGAAGCTGTTGGAAGTTGTCTTTAGGTCGACAAGCATCATATAGAGGGGTTGTTTTTTGAGGACAGTATATTTTTGCACGAGGATGTGTCACCTCATTCCTGGATCAACTGCACGTATCTCTCTTTGAAAACCTGCTTGAAGAGGAGTAATAGTAAAATAATTTGATCAAGCCAGTTGGAAATGTCTGTCGAAGGCACTGCAGGCATACAATATGAGCAATGACTTTACTTGCATGATTACAACCTGGTTTGGTGAGCCCAGGACCTGCATTTCAGTCATTGGGGTATTATCTGCCTTTTTATACATGGAGATAGGCAACAATAAGCAATATCCTTTACTGTTGCTGTTGTTTACTGTGCTGCTTGAGCCTCTGGCAGAACCAATTCCCAAAAAAACGGACCAAAAGCTCATGATATATGCCAATAACACCATAATACTATTGTTAGTGTTGGACAATACAATCATGTTTTAATAGAAATTTTGGAAGAATAAGCCAGACCCTCTGGATACACAGTTATCTAAATACAATTGGAGATATTGCCGCTGTCAAAGAATTGCTTTCAAAGCCAAGTAGAAAAATTAAGTGAAGACGTTGACACACTACTTACAGATTTTGTAGCAGACATTGAAAGATGGGGGATGTCTCAATTAGGCATTTTGGGATACAGTGAAGTATACATTAACACATCTTTTCCCTCAAAATCTGCCAGCTCACTACTGGAAAAAAATCCATGCAGTGCAAAGTACATTACTGTGAGGTTTAGAGGGGAAATCTCTCCTATTTATGGCCATGCTCCAGAGAACACTGCAAGGGGTCAACTTCAACGTACCCAACTTTCATTTGAAACATTGTGGCATTGTGTTCCAACAGGCCAGCTTTCTGATGAATAACAAATAGGGTACGAATTTCATCCTAGCTGTCAGTAGTGAATCCTGTGTATGCGTTCAATCATGAAACATGCGTGTCCTGTAATATTCAGGTTTTAGTGTCTGGTTTACAAGAATCCTCAATGTATTATTTACTCGAGCAACACCGAGTGGTTACATGGTTCTAGGAGCTGCACGCAGTCTGGAGTCCGCTCATGTAATTTCACGAACTACATGCATGTAAAAAAAGCAGATATGATCTGGCATTTATAACACGCCTATACACAAGTGTTTCACGTGCCAAAAGTGATATCTTAAGGAATTCGACAAATATTCATGTGCCACTAGTACAAACATGGCTGGAGGACCTGGATAGTGTGGCTAACATCAAGAAGTTATATTTTTGTATCGAAGACAATACGATCAAATAAGATGGTATTCATTCTGCCCTGTGTGAGTGGAATGTTAACTGAGCATACGTATGTATGTGACCTATGCTTAATTCTATGGGTTGGTAAGAGTGTACAGCTTCCGGTGGGAACGTAATGCAAGCCCATCAATGCAAGAGAACCCAACTGTGACGAGAGGGAGACAAATGCAGGTCACCTGGTAGAACCTTTTGTACTTCTTCATTTTCATGGTATGGAGAACCTCATACTGAGCTGGATTTCTGTCTACATTCGATCTTGTGCTTTTCAGCACGGACTATCATGTTCTGCCTTTTTCTGTTAGTAATAAAAGAATAATTCGACATAAAGAAGCTGTCATAAATATTTACAAGTTCTTTCCGATCAGGGTGGAATACAAATGAGAAAGGGTGCAAACGATATTGTGACGCTCAGTTGTGCCCTGTACCTTGATAATGATCCATATCCACATTTGTGTGTAGAGTTGTATATAGTGAAAACCTAGCAGGGAAGCAACAGAGAATGACATAAGAGGTAAGTGGGGTCACACTATGTGGCATGGGATGCTCTGGTTGTGGGGGCGGGATGTGATGCGGGAACATAAGGAGCCTAGGTGGCATCTTGGTATTGCCTGAAGAGTAACATCTGGAGTGCCTTCTTGAACTGCAAGAGCATTGGCATGGTCTGGATTGCCACCAACATGGTGTCCCAGTAGACAGGGACATAGCAAGGAAAGGCCCGATTCCTTGTTTTTCTTTGCATGTCAATCCTAGAAATTCCTACACAGGAACAACTCAAAGGTTGGTATGGCTGAAATGGTGAATGGATTTCCTGTTGAGCATGGACTGCAACAGGGTTGTGTATTAGCATAAATGTTTTTTAATTTATGCACAAATTCACTAAAAGAAGTATTAAGCGGATGCACTTCTCATGTCCCTAGAATCAAGCAAACTGGGAATATTCTGCAGCTAGTAGAAATATGCAAACCCCTGCTGGGATTAACTAGAACAACACGCACCTACTCTACATACAAGGAAGTAGCTCCGAATTATATTTCTGACTTAATAGCTGCAGCACCAGCGGTGATGTGGACAAAACTGTGGCTCATTATGAGGCAGGCTTAACACAATTATTATTCAGAGACATTGTTAAGACTGTCACCATCAGTGAGATTCCATGGTTATTTTTCATTAAATCTGTTCTGCAGAATCTTAATTTGGCTAGCTTGTTTAAAAGCTGGTAATCTACAGTCTGAATGGGGAAAGAGAGAGGAAGAATATAGGAAAAAGACTGGTACCGTACGTACTACCTCCAGCCTGCCCCAAGGGATGGGCCTACAGACTGCTTGGAATGGGTGCTTTGAGAACAGCATACGTTTATTCTACCTCACTTGAGAGTGGGAATCCTACCAATAGCTACTCAATTGGGACATGCAAAAGGACGAGCACACAACTGTTATACCCATGCAACTCGGCAATGGAAATGTTGGTGCACTTTGTCTTTTTTATCCATTGTATAAAGACATCAGGAACATCACTTTTAAGCTTTCATAAAAACAATGGCATACTAGAACTATTTTTGCAGCACAAACGGTGATCATGAACCTAGGAGACGCTGCATTAGTTGGATGACTGCATCTTTTTTAGGTAAGGCTCTCAAAAGAAGGGATACCATTTTGAAATGATCACATTAGGTTTATATGATGAGTTTCATAATACGTTTTAAAATAGGATCCGTATAGTCTTCATTTTATAGTATACATTTTATTTAAGACCTAGATCATTGCTTGGAACTAAGAGATAATTGGATTATGCCTAGATTCATTTATGTTATTGTGTGTTACCTAATGGATATTTATTATTGTGTTATGAAGTGTATGAATGTTATGTAACTTTTATGGATTTTATTCTGAATAAAGTAACTTGCTAGTGATGATGATCTAACGCAGACAGATGTATCCACACATTTCAAAATGGCCTCCATGAAAATACTTGTTTAGGTGAGATGAAATGACGCTGTGAAAGGCAGTCTCTGTTTCAGGGTGCAGCTGGCTGTTATGGATTGGGAGCCTCTTTACTACATTCTTTAATTACGCTGTAATGCAGTAAAGGGAGGGGAACACAGTAATGTCCCAAGCAGCAAGGAACCAAAAGAAGCTTTGAAAATCAGCATGTATAACTCCCCTACTTACATAGTTGCAAAAGATTCTTCAGCATGGTAGTTACTATGAGAGAGCTTTCACCATATTCACTCCATCTGCACCCTGGCATAACCGATTGACACCAAGACCACTTTATGTACTGCTGTAATTGCTCTAGCTAAGGTTTTCCATATCCAGACCTAAAAACGGCTCACTGTTACTAGTATTTACCCACTTTCCCTCACAGCATTTGCAAACGGAATTCCATCCAGTGGTATTAGATTTATTTTCTGAGTTATAACTAGATCAGTGAACGGTGTAATTAATTCTTAAAGGATCACAATATGTTTTTATTTGTAGTTATATATGAATGTGCCAATATACATGGCCAACACAGTGAAAGTGGACATGATTAATTAAATCATTCATAGTTCCTTGAATCAGTCCGTTACTTAGATGAGTATGCTCTAGAATACTACAAGCCTACGAGTGCTGGCTTCCCAGGATGTGAGTGTTTAACATATAAGAACTATTGACCCTCAACTGTCCACTTTGTGACTCTGTATAATCCCTGCCAATGGCAAATACTTGTGACAGCAACGATTCATGATATGATAGGTTATTTATAACGCCCTTAATACCCAGAGGTTTATACATGCGGATACAGGGATCGAAACTGTGTTACTCCATGTCGCCTTGCTTCCGAGGCGAGCATGTTGCGATCCACCTTGATGGAACTCTGTGTGCCTTTCATGGTAAAAATGGGCAACAGGGAATCACGGTGGAAATCTGTAGAGGGAGCCTAGGAAGGCCCCAGGATTGACAATTATCCAGAGGGAGGAAGTGATAAATAACACTAGTTCAGTGAGTTGGAACACAAGCTGGAGATATGAAAATGGTTTCCTGGCAGATAAGCTGCTCCTGCATTCCATTCAAGATTGTAGCGAGTATCATATGTCCCGTTTGCTTGCCGGATGACTTCCTATGCATCTTGTTCGGTGGGGTCGGATGCCAGTGCAGTCCAGACAGTTCTACTTTTTTGTCCTATGGCGGTGGCCCTGTGGGATTTCTGTAAGATTATAGGTGGACTGGGGTTACAGAGATTGAACACAGATGTGATCTGGTAATATTGAGGGATTTATTACAGTACTCTTTCATATTATGTAGCACATTAAAACAGTGTGATACCTGGAAAGCAGTACTTATGTACTGGATATTCGTCACATTCTAAAATGGGCTTTTATCCCCTTGTGAAGGTGTGAGAGTCGAAGATCAGGTGGCATTAACTCCGATTACCACATGTGTTCTCTGCACTGTTCCAATCCATTGTGGCTTGTAAATCTTTCTCTGGCTGAGTAAATGGTGAAAACTAATGCAAACAAGAATTGGCAATGTCAACTGTTTGGGCTTTTGTGTATGCATGGAAAAGGCATTTGCCAGGCACAGCTGTAGTGGTATTAACTACCCATTATTGGTAGCAGGTGCAAAATAGTGTGAGTACCTGGGCCTCTACTTGCAGTGCCTGGCAAAGATTAAAACCTATGCACAAGCCAAAAATGTTGGCTTTGCCAATGCTTGTTTTAAACAGGACCCTAACCCTCACGTGGTGCCCTGCATTTAGTCTATGTTTTTTTAGCACTTGTAGTTTAAATGTTTATATTTGTATGTATCAGTCGTTATTCAATAAAATACCAATCCATTGGGGCGGGAGGGGGCATTTAAGTGTGACATTAGGCTATTTGACAGCCCCAGGGAAGGGAGGCAGGAGCGGGGCTGTGCCACGGTTTGTGTTCAGGATACTGCTGCGGGTGTTGGCCATCGCCATCTTCCCCTTTGCACCTTAGGCCGCTGCAAACATTAGCGTGCACTTGAAAGGGGATGTTAGGGGGGGCAATAGACATCAGCGCAAGCCAAACTGGGGCACAAATCAACACTCTCAACAAGGATAACTTTACTTAATGACACCAGCCGATGGCAGGTGGGAACTACTTTTGGGTCCGTGGTCCGGTTGATGATTCTCTCCAATACCCTCGCTAGTCTTCTGATATCCTCAGAATTCGCTATCTGCCCCCAAAATGGCACAACTGATTTTGCTATATCTCCCAAGATTTGTGCTGGGGCGTCACCATTGTCGTCCCGCTGTGGACGAGCCTTTGAAACTTCTATTGTACTAGCTATAAACACCCCAGGTAACAGGAACCCTAAATAACAGATTCCCTGCCAATCCCTGGGCAACCATGGAAATGCTACATTACCGCAGACAAAGTAGACAGGTTTGCCTATATACAAAGGTCTGTTTTCCCCAGTCAAATTTGCAACATTGGCACAACCTAGAAAATCTCCCATTGACTGAGTGCCATTCCTCTGTATGCAAAAAGAAACTGAATCGGGGCTATGGTTGACAGTATAAGAAGGAGGCATGGCATCCTTATTGCCTATCGGAGCCATCTTAAAATAAATCAAAGATTGTAAAGTACGAGACAGTCTATAAGAAGACCTAATAGAAGCAAAGTTAGGTTTACTCCTGTTTGTGAAAAGCGAGCATCCAAGGGAGTCAAAACACATTTCTCAAAACTATTCAAATTAGTGCCGTCAAAGTTCCCTGAGATGCTATTGTTCCAACGGCCAAAGAACAGTGCTCTAAGAGAAGCATAACAAGCAGTTGTCAAAGGTAAAGGATGAATATAGCAACCTAGCCCTTTATCCCCATGTTGCGGTAAATGTGAGCAGACCGAACAGTTGGACTTATTAAAAATGGCATGCGTTGCATTCATGATAAGTAGCAGGGTATTATTGCGGTACCTTTGTCTATGCTGAGAGTCCCCAGGGGACAGAGTATGCAAATGTACAAAGGGAGTAGGAACAGTAGGTACATTTGCAGTCGGTAACAAGGATTCTAAAGGATGAGTTTCCTTGAGGTACCACAATCCTAAAACAGTGACTATTATAAAACCAAATATCATTATAAAAACACAGCAATACGTTTTCGGAGCCCAGGTGCATTGTCCATTGTCCCGGTTGGTCACCCCATCATTTACAAGTCCCATACGAGCGGTAGCGGTGGCAGGCATTGTAGTCTTCAAACGGAAACCCCAATGTTCGTTGCTGGCGAACTCCCAGCCACGCGACTTCTTAGTCCTTCCCCAACCCTAGCCAACAGAATCCCCCTTTTCTCAAATTTGGGCAAAAACAAGCCCTCGATGATCCTTTCCTTCTCCGAATTCAAAGCAGAACCGTGCCGTAAGTCTATCAGATGCACAGCAAAACCGTGCCGTAAGTCTATTTTCTTGGACGCAGATTGTACCTTGCTTTTCCCGGTACTGATTGATCTGGAAACAATGTATCGTAACTTCCCGTTGGAAGCAACGTATCAGAGACAAGTGAAGATGCCGAATTTGAAACAGCAGTTTCCGGATGCAAAACATTTGCAGAGTGTGGAGAGAAAACGACTACTTCCCCAAGCCTCACAGGCTCAGAAAGATTCTCCGACACACTCTCAGCGCTATTTACTGCTTTGGGATCGTTGGTTGCAGCGTTAGCGAGGGGTTCTGTTTCTTCTGTATCGTGTGGCACAGGGTGAGGAAGTTTCTTGACGTGGGATTTGTGGATCCAATTCTTTCTTCCAGAAACCTGCACCGCTGTTTGGGCAGACCCCACCCCATTGTACAACAATATTTACACTGGGGTTTCATAGGTACTCAATATGACCATACAATATTGAAAAAAGTATTTGTTACCTTTTTTCTTATTTTGACTAGTTCGACGTCACCACATTGTGGGAAATACTACATTTATTTCTTATCATGTTTTAATGATTTTTCTGTTCTCCCTTTTCTAACTTTGAAAACAATTATTTTTTTGTCTTGCTTCATTGTACTTTGATTTTTCAATATATGTTTAGAAGGAAAATTAATTAAATTTTTTTTTAAGTATGTCTGTATATGCCCTCATGGTTTTGGGGCTGATTTCACTTGATGCACAAATTTTCAATATAAAATCTTGTTTCAAATTCATACAAACTTGAATGATTCTCTTTGATGTTCTGGATTGTGATGTATATACACTATATGTAGATGCAATTACCCTAATGGGTTATATAGGTCTGGACCAGAGGTAGGACTTTAATTCATTTACACCTCCCTATAGGCCAATCTACACACGTACCAGTACCTTGTATTAAATATTAGTTCTTTCTGCCCTCTCACTGGTACGACAGCCCATGGGCACAACCACAGCCACAACAGTGTGGCTTTTTTCTTTGCTGAATGTGGGTGACCAACAGGACTTGGAATGGGCCCCGCCAGTGAGGTGCAAGGCAAGAAGAGTGCTCAAACGCCTTGATGAGCACCCAACTTCCAGGCCGTATGCTGTGACCCAGGCCCTCCTATCGCACAGGTAAAGTCTCTCGCACCTGGTGATAAATCAAATACAGGTTTTTAGTCAACTGGCTGCAATTATCTGAAAGTAATACATTTTCAACGTTTCTTAAAGAGCTACATTTAGGAAGGTTCCAGATATTGGCAGGTCTCCCCATTACCACCTCAAATGGAGAGAGCCCAGTCTTAATTTGAGGGGTTGTACGCATGGATAATAACACGATCGGTAAGGCGTCCAGCCATTTCAATTTAGTGCCGGCACACGTCTTAGCGAGCTTGTTCTTGATGATACCGTTGTGTATTTCTACTAGTCCGACGCTCTGAGCATGTCTGGCCAAATGGAACCGTTTGTCGATCTGCAATGCCGCACATATCTGCAGAATTACAGCAGCGACAAAATGTGGACATTTGTCCGACCAGATAACTCTTGGTAGCCCGAAGCGTGGGAAGTACTCCTTTAACATGGTTTTTGCAGTAGTCATGGCTGTAGCATCTTTGACAGGGAAGGCCTCAACCCATTTGCTAAAAGCAAAGATGACCACCAGCATGTACTTCATATTGTTGCACCGTCCATTTCAATAAAATCAAAGTGGATAACTTCAAAGGGGACAGAGGGTGGCCCAAAACTTCCCCTTGGAGTTGCTGTCCCCTTTCCCACATTGTGTTGTAGGCAAATCATGCAATCCTGGACATAGCGCTGGGCAATTTTCAAAATGTTGTCATTTGCCCAAACTTTCTCTAACATTTTTGTCACTTTCTGGGCATATACATGCGTAGGACCATGGGCCATGATGACCATCATCATTAAATACGCGTCAGGGAGTAGCCATTTCCCTTCAACTATGTCCACCCAACACCAGTCATCATCAGGTTTCCCCAAGCCTTCAGCCCACTTCTTGGATTCTTCTAATGTGGCATCAGCTTGGATATCCCGTACAGACCCAACACCCTCGTCCATTGCATAGGCATTTACAGTCTCCCTTGAAACATACATCTCCGCATGGAGATCGGTAGCAGTTTGTCTAGCTATCTGATCAGCGAAAGCATTCCCTTTTCCTATATCATCTGTAATCTTTCGATGTGCTGCACATTTCATAACGGCTAACTGAGTAGGGAGCGCAAGCGCTGAGAGTAGTTGTACTATTAGGGAGCCATGTTGGATTTTAGTGGCATGAGAAGTTAAGAACCCTCTCTCTGACCAAAGTCTCCCAAAGTTGTGAACCACCCCAAAAGCATACTGACTATCAGTATATATGTCTACTGCAAGCCCTTCGGAAAGTTTACAAGCTCGGGTCAATGCTATAATCTCTGCGGCCTGCGCAGAGTTATGCGTGTTTCTCTTGGTTTCCACGACCGTGCTTAACGTGGTGATTGCATAAGCAGCTGTGGATGTACCATCCGGAAGTTTAAAGCAAGAGCCATCACAAAACAGCTCTCCTTGCGGATTATCCAAAGGAGTGTCTTTCAAATCAATTCTACCCTTTGTCTCTTGTTCGGTAGTATACAGACAGTCATGTGACTCTTCATCGCCGCAAGTAGTATCTTGCGGGAGAGGTAGGAGTTCAGCCGGATTAAGAACACAACACCTCTTAATTTGAATGTGAGGAGCAAACAAGATCAATTCATATCTCGTCAACCGTGCGGAAGTGAGGTGTTGCGTTTGGGTTCAGTTCAGTAGAACATATACAGAGTGAGGCACCATCAGGGTTAGATCATGGCCTAGGACCATTCCCTCACTCTGTTTTACAGACGAAGCAGCAGCAGCGACAGCTCGCAAACATCTTGGCAAAGTGCATGCTACAGGATCAAGGGCGGAAGAAAAGTAACCGCACGGCCTATTCTTCCCTCCATGTTCCTGCATTAATACAGCCAAAGCACATCCATCACATTCATGCACAAACACAAAGGCGTTTTCATAGTTTGGTGTGCCCAAAACTGGTGCAGAGCATAATGCAGTCTTGAGCAAATCAAACGATTGCTGGTGTTCCGCGTTCCACGGCAATGGCGAAGAAATGCCCTTCTTTGTCAAAGCCAGCATCGGTTTGATCACTAGTGAAAAATTTGGGATCCACAACCTACAGTAAGAAGCCATACGTATCAAGATTCTAACTTCCTTCTGTGTATTTGGGACAGACATGCCAGAAATGTGTTTTATACATTCAGGTGTCAATCTTCTTCCCTCCTTTGACAGGAGATAGCCTAAATAGGCGACCTCCTGGCAACAATATTGAAACGTTTTACGCGAAGCTTTGTGACCATGTTTAGCTAGATGAATAAGCAACAACACAGTGCCCTCCTTACAGGTGCTCTCAGAGTCAGCAGCTAAATGCAAGTCATCAACATATTGAAGCAATGTACAAGTAGAGGGCAATTCAAGGGTATCAAGCTATTCTTTCAAAGCCATACTATAGATGCTAGGACTCTCTGTGTACCCTTGAGGTGCACAAGTAAATGTGAACAAGCGTCCCCCTAAGGTGAATGCGAACAGGTATCTACTATCCTTTCCTTTGTTGTGGATCTAAAGAAAGCATTCTTTAGATCCACAACACTAAAGTAAGTAGCTGTAGCTGGAATCATGGTTAATATTGTCGTCACATCGGGTAAAATTGGAAATTGCGGAGCGACAACTTTATTAATGGCACGTAAATCAATTATGAAACGGAATGGAATTGTATTATCGCCTTTCTTGTACATGGGTAAAATCGGACTATTGCACAAACTTCCTGAAATTTCCTCAATCACCCCGTGATGCACAAAATCAGAAACAACGCATTTCAAAGCTCGCTCGCCCTCAACTGAAATCTTATACTGGGGAATGCGTGGCAGCTCAACTCCATGTTTCAAACCTATCTTAACAGGCTCAATCTGTAAAACACCGACATCATTGTCGTCAACAGCCGTAAGCCCTCTGGTACATTAATGAATTCTGGCGGCAAAGGTCTAGTCAAGTGTTGCGAGACAGAGTATTGCTGTGTTGAAATCGTCAAGCGCACTCCATCAGAAGAACAATAAATCACTGCATTCAATTCTTTTAACAGATTCAACCCCAACAAGTTCTCTCCACAATTCGAAGGCAACAGAAATGGACAGTGGTCCGTAAAGGGACCCAAAGAAATGGGTACTGGTGAAGAAACTGGACAAACAACTGGTGTGCCAGAAAACCCTACAGAAACATTGGTTTGCTCTGACAGTGGAATGTTTGGAACCCGCAAATGATCAATGGAACACTTCTGTGCTCCAGTGTCTATCAAAACTGTTTCCTATTTCCAACCACCATTTCAACGTAGGGACCTTTCTGATTGACGGGAATAGGTGTAGGTTCCAAACCCTGCTTCGGGCAATCCTAACGAAACAGAATGTCATCAAAAGGAAGCTCTTCAGATAAATATGCAGCAGAAGGATGATCAAATATGTTCCTAGTATCCACACTTGGAGTCTGATTATCCTGTGAAAAGGTTGCTGAGGATCCTGTGTAAACTGACCTCTACCAGGGCCCCCTACACCCAGACGACCTCTGGATCGTCTACCCATATTCCCAAATGTGTTATTCAACCTTTGTCGAAGGACGGGGCATTGTTTACGCCAATAACCCTCTTGACGACAATAGGCACACTGGTTAATGTTCACAGGACCCAAGGGCACATTCCCTTGCGGGACATACTGACCTCTAATCTGCGAACTACCCCCTCTGGGGCCTCTAACAATTTGCTGTAATAGCACTTTAGTCTTTAAATCACCTTTTCGTTTCTTGACTCTATCTTTTTCATTATTGACATGATTCTCGTAGTACTGAGCCATATGCAGTACTTCTGATTGGGACTTTGCTGCCAAGCGCTCTCAGAAGACATAATTTGTGACTGGATGTCAGGCAGCAATCCATGCACAAATTTGTCCACAAATAACCTTTTCCCAGACTCTCTGCCTAGGTCTTGACCGCTGAAATCCGAGACTTCCCTTGGACACAGGCCGTAAGTTTGTCCCACATAATTCTTTTCTCAGGAATTATGGTTTTCAATTTTGCAATGATTCTATCAGGCAAGGTTAGTATCACCTGAGGCGGTCTTTCACCATCTGGCCTTTCTCCATCGAGTCTAGTTATATTCGGCCATGTATCTCCCAACCCTGGCACGTCGTCTATAGTTCTAACTTGTTTCCACAAATCTACGGGCAGGAGTACAGGAAAAATCAATATCACCTAAGGTGAATACTGAGGACTGCAAGACAGACGCTATTTCTTTATAGAATCCTGTTGGATTTTTCCGTATATCGGGAATAGATTGTCTAATAGTATTCACTTCCTGTCTCGAGAACGGGACGTGAACAAACTGCGATACATAATGTGCAGGAATGTTCACAGCAACTATACCCTGTGCAACATCGGCCGCAACCTCAACCTTCGGGAAAAATGTCGGAGGAACCTCTCTCATAGGCAACTTAGAAGTAGGTGACTCTGAACGCTTACTAAGCAACAGAGCTAAGTCAAGCGCTAAAGCAGTCGAAGAAGTGTCACGTGAAAAAGCTCTCTTATAAATACTCAATAACTCTGTGGGACAACTAATCTTTCTTTTTACACAATCATCCTGTAGGTACTCTATTATTACTTGTATCACTTTCCTCTGCATTTCTGGCGTATACTGACTATATGTGTCATATACTTCAACTGGAGTTAACGACATGTCTAAAATCCATCTAGCGCGTCCTTCATACAAATTCGTGTTTCCTCAGATATCGATTCTCGACAAGGAAGGAACAGTTCCTGTACATACATAATTTCCCCCTCGTCCTCCTCATTCTGTAACCTTTCCAACTCCTTTCTATACCCAAATAACCTCTCAACATGCTCATTTACTTTCTCCACAGTGTCTCTAGAAAACGCTAAAGTATTTAGATCCCTTAACCCTTACGGGAGATCTGTATTATTTAATTTCCCCCACTTTACACATAAATGAATCCCTAAACCTTCAATAAAAACATTTTTCTCAGGAAAATTATCCATATTATAAAGTGTGGCAAAAACATTAGCTTGATCATCCCTCTCCATACAATGCTTAGCCCATGCAATCAAATCACGTTTCTTCTCTGGTGGTACAGTATTGCGAGTGACAACCTTCGACCCTGCACGTCGATCGACTACAAGCGGCTCAGGAGAGGAAGCAGGCAAATTTAATGGAGGAACTGTTACAGGTGCGATAAGAAGAGGTGGAGCAACTGGAGGAAGAGGAACATTAGGAGGAGCAGGAACAACGGGAACAACAGCAGGTAGAGGAGGAATAGCAGGAGGAAGAGGCAAAACAGCAGGAAGAGGAACATACGGAGGTGGCGTAGAGGCACCAGGCCTTCGTTCATTTAACAATTTGTCTATGAATTCGTCGGAAACATGAAGGTCTTTAGAAGGATAGATTTTCTGAATTCCAAGTGAGAAAGCCCTATCCATATTCCTAGTCGATTCAGAATGTTTATCTTGGTCATTCAATAATGCTTTTTTCGGCGTTCATCTTATGACGGCGTGCATGTTTTTCTCTACTTTTAAGTTGCTGTAACGCTTCTTTTTTCCAATTCTGCAACACATCGAATGCTGCAGGTCTAGCCTTTTTCTTTAATAGGATTGACTCTAAATACTCAATGACAGGGATTTCAAAACTACCATTGATTGGCCACTGAAGTTCGGAGGCATGCCTGGTTTGTCTGTGCCAAATATCATTAAATACTATACTGCCAATGCCATGCTTACAGTACATAGTACACGCCGGCGACCCCTCCTGTGGTGCGGGACAGCTAAATTCCAAAGATTGTCTATCACGGCGGAACAACGCCCTGAAGCAGGTAGACAATTTCCCAGGCATATCAAATTATTGGTGTTACCTGGTCAATAATTGTGTCTGCAGATACAATACGCCAAAATCAAATTATCAGTATTATATTAAGAGTTGGGTCACGACTCACCTGATCAAGCCTAAGGAGGTCCGATCGGATTTCACAGAATCTTACCTAACTAATCTTACCTCGTGTATGGTGATTTCGGCAAATCTGCCCACCTCGATAAGTGGACCCTCGTCAAGATGCCGTTCTCGGACCACAAGCTAATCGTCCATGGATCGGGACATGCAGCGCTGCTGAGGTGTCGCGTCTCATTCAGTGGGGCCCCTTTTTGTCACACCGTCCGATCCCGGCCCGATAGCGAGGGTCAACATTCGATAATCTGGCATCAATCTTGAGGGTCCCCATTCGGGCGCCACTGTGAAAACAAAATCAAAATATCGAGGCTAAGTACCCCAAAAGGAAATACACCGCACACGGGTTAAAAAAGGAACATACAAAGTACTTTAATTTTTACTGAATTCAGTTACAAAGAACAGTACAAAATCAGATAGCTATCGGCCCTCAGTGCAACACAACGAACTCCAGCGTGGTTCAGTGTGTTCAGTGAGAGACGCTGTACCTTAGAATTGATTGCTCTTTTATACTATTTGCGAAAACGATGTCCAATCCTACTTCGGGTTAATATTCCTCTAATACATTACTGATCTAGGGTTCATGCCGAGTTTGCATGTCCACATGTAACTGGTTTGCTTTTAGTATATATATCAACAAGCCTACACGGCAACTGTGTATTCTGGGATTTCCCATGCAGGTCTTCTCAAACATTATACAATGTAGTTAAACAAGTGTTCTACGTTCAGTATTTGAATACATTGTTCTCAACATATGCTCGCGGATTAGTTTCATTGCACAAGTAATCCTTTACACACAGGTCAACGAAGGACAAAGTCTCAGTTCACGACCTCAACAAGTGGCCTGCAGGCAAGTTACATATTAGCTACATGCAGAGGTCAAGATGGCCATGTTCTATTTCGGAATGACATCGTCCACCATTTTAACTCACAAGGTGACTTTACAAAGCAAACCTAAAATGGTGATTGACCTAAAATGGTAGCTTACATTGATTTTAAGGTCAGGACCTTGCAACACAGACTTTTCGCAAGTGACTTATAAGCAGCTTGACACAGGCCAATATACATATATTCATTGCATTTCTCATTTGACAATAACACACTCCCTATGAGAAAGGTTTGTAATGAAAACCTATATTCTTCTTCAAATGAATCATGCTAATAAATTCTCACTAAAAGGCCCCACTAATTGAATTCCCTTTTCAATACTTCCCCTCTTTCTTAATGTGAAATTAAAAATTAGTAAAACCATCTCTCATACTCACAACAGTCGTCTGATCATAGAGAGGTGAGAGCAGAAGCCTGCGTAGGCTGGAGGAAGCTGAGTTGTATAATCCAAAATTTAAGAAGAAATCCACAAAATCCACAAAATATCAAATCCAATGCCATAAACCACGCAAAAGAAATCCATCATGGTCTTCTAATGGCTGTAACAAAGCCTTAAAAGAGATCTAATGTCAATTGGAATTGACCATGATGCAAAGATAAGCCAAATCTTAGCAAGCCCAATTGGTTTCAGCTATTGCAGCTACAGGCTTCCTTATACAGTTCAATAAAAAAGGATAGTTCTATCACAAAGTCAAAAGCAGAAGTTTCTTTGAGCCTCTATGGCCTAAAGTCCTATTTAATGCTGCAAAAGCTGCACAAATTCCAGACAGAAAAAGAAGAGAAATCGCCCCTCATTCCTCCGTAAGGTAGAATGGAGAAATGTTCCCAGCTTGCTTTAGGCCCTGTGCTCTGCCCCCAATCCAATCTGACAGCCTATCCTGATGATCTGGAGCAGCTCTGCCCTATCTATCTCAGAAGCTCCCTCTATATAGCCCCTGCCCTGTTTATGCATTGGCTCCGAGAATGTTTATGAATGCACTCCTGGCATATCAAAACAAAGTCTTCTGGTTTGTTTATGCATTGGCTTCGAGAATTTTTATCAAAACACTCCAGCTCTATGCATAAACAATATTCTGCAAGCGCATCTGTCCTTGCCCAGAAGCCCCAACAAGCTACATCCCGTACACCATTGTCGGCCATCAGAGCATTGTTTACAATTTACTTGAAAATCGGGTACTACTTATATGAACAAAACAGCCACTGGATCACAGCCCAGAACCTATGTGTACATTATTCTCACTGTGTACCAAAATAAGTGACAAACCAACTTGAAGCCCAGACTTCTCGCAAAGCAGTAAAGGAATGCGTAATTATTCACTTGTAAAATACAATTTAAATGCAAAACTGCCTCATGCGGCTAAAATGCTTACATAAATACCTAGCCATTTAAGTACCATCTGTGACCTTACAGTACTAATGTGTAACAGGACTTCACGCTTTGTGGCTAATGCACAGATTATTTCCCTCCATTCAGCTAAAATAAATGACAGAAGCATTGCAATCCTGGATAGAGACAATCATAATTAAACAGGAAGATTCCAGAAACAAGTCAAACTTAAACAATATAAAGACCATGGATATTCCAAAACATGTTAAGGACATCTACCTTGAATAATTTGTGCAGGGCTTGTTTCATAACATCCTTCAATCACTCAACGAAGCAGAAATTATCCTTAGTTCATAGATACAGGGTGAACTCCCCATTTCAACAAATTAAATCTCTCCTCCCAGAGCTATTGACATAGGTACAGTTCTTCCATCAGAAGGAACACATATTGAAAGTAGCCAGACAATCAAAGGAGTTCCAACTCAGAGATGCCAAGATGGTTATACCCAGAACTGTCTCAAGCTATCCCATCTAAGCGGGAGAGACTGCACCTGGTCACATGTTAGCACAGAGACAAGGGCATTTAAATACTGATTGAGACAGCCATATAGAATCTTGCTAACACATCATGGTCAATCTTGCTTCACACTCTAGAAGAAGAAGAGGCAGCACACTTGATGAATGGGGAGCAGAATAACCTGGAGACTGGTATTCAACCATCTCGATCCTTTAAAAAATGTGTCAGGAAAATGACGAGACGCTACCTGTGCCGGGAGGGTGAGGGGAGCTAAGAGGAGGCTATGACAGGGCCCTGGGTGGGAAAAAAGGGAATCTAATGGTTCTGATGTTTCATGAAGGGTAATTGAATCTTCCCTTAAGGGATTTCTTCATTCTGGTTTTTCTATCATAGACACTCACTTGAGCTTAACTCTGTTTGTTTTTAGGGATCACAAAGGTTTAGTGAGATTTAGTTTAGAGTTTACTTTTGGGGTTTATGAGCCATCATGTTCATGAAATGTAAAGGTTATTTGGGGTTATGACTTGGTATTTCAGTTCTGTGGGGTGGAGGTATGACAGATCACCACCCTTCTGGCGTGATGTACCTTGTTTTAGGGCTTTGTGATGAAGTTGAGATCAATTGTTCTGTAATGTAATTTTCCATGTTCTGTGCTTTTGGTTTATTTTGACAAGGAAGAAGCAGAGGACCCCTATATCTCTGTCTTCTGGTCTCAGAAAGGATACCTACAAATGAGCATTCAAGATGGCAGCTTAATGGCTGACTTTCAGTTCACTCCCCTAGATGGGCGGGGCCTAAAATTACCACCACAATTTTCCAGCATTTTCCTCCACTGTGAGGAGAGCAGGTGGGAACCTTTGCAACCACAAAGACAAGGGAGGATTCTTTGAATTGAACTTAAAGAGAAAGATAGGAACTCAGATTGATTCCGGGCACACCTTGTGTTTATCTTGACAGGATTGTTGAACCTAATCCTGATGAGCAACAGGAAATGTGTTATTACAATCTTAAGAGAATGAGCTAAACCTGGGATACCTCTTTTTTATTCAAAATCTATTTTTTTAAAATGTTTTCATAGAGATATTTTAAGAGGTCCCCTATTGGGAGTCTACTTTGAATGGGGTATGTTATCTCAATTTAATGGCAATTGTACAGACCAAACAGTTCTGAGACAACCAGCTGGAGAAGCCCTGTAAACCTCAGAGCATTGATAACTGAGGAGCGCCACATCATTGATAATTAGGGGGGAGATACATCTTCACAGTAGTTTGATTTTTTAGTGTTACTATTTACTTTCCCTGAGCTCATGCTTTTATACACCTGTGCAAAAGTATTTGTGTGTTTTTTTCTAGTGGATACACTCTGTAAAACCATTGTTGCAGGATACCTTTCCTACCATTTAAGGTAAATCGAGATGTACTTAAGAAGAGATTTGTGCATTTTTCAATTATAATGACTGGTTTTATTGACAATATAGCTATGGTCCTTTTGTCTGTGTTTATACATGTTCTCCTAGTGAACCAACTACTGTTTTGTTTTATACCCTTGAAGAAGGTATGACTGATCGAACCATGTAGGGCCAGATAAACCTCAAATAAAAGTATGCAAGATTATTGCAGGGGGTTTTCAATCTATTGTACACACTTTTGATTTATGTTCATGATGTGAATATGTATTGTATGTTGATGGTTGTTAACAAGGGATACATTATTTGGAAAGGTGTTCACTGAGGTATATGGATATGTATGCGTTAAGGACTATTTTAGAATGAATATATAATAATGTATAAAAATCAAATGCAAAAGAACAAAGATGTAGTCATAATAACTATGCAACGTTTTTTTCGATGCCAGTCACTGACTACAAGGGGTTTTGCTTTTCTAATGGGAGCAATCAAAAACTATGTAGCATTCCTACAAGAAACACACTTAGTGAGTCAGAATGAGAAGTTTGTTGAGCAGGTTGTTTCGGATGCAATATTAATCAGACAAAGGATGCATTTCATTAGGAAAGCTAACTCCTGGAGGGTAGATACATAATGATACAAGGAATGCCGAATGGTCAATTATTACATTGAAAGTACATGCACTGCGCGAGCAACAAGATAACTTTTTTTAAGGCAATCCTCCCTATCGTGGGCAAGTTCTCTGAAGTGGAGGTAGTCATTGCAGAGGATTTAATTTGTGTTCTTGAGCCAAAATCTGATAGGAACATGGCCCCTACTCAATATGACAGGCAAGATTTGTGTGCCTGAGTCAAAGTCCTCAGGGATCATTGGTAACAGAGGGCTGGTGACTGTATCATCAAGGACGAATGAGACTATACTAATTACTCTTTTGCACATAGAGGTTTCTCGAGGATTGATATGCTATTGGTCTCTTCCACAATAATCCCTAGGGCCTCAACCATTGAGGTTGGCCAAATACATTTACAAGCTCATGCTTCTGTGACTGTGGACTTTCATAATCTTGTTCCGTCCCCTCTGTGCCAGGAAACACTGTAAATTGGATGACCTGACCCTGAGGGATCCGGCCATAACAATGCACATCTCAGGTGCTTTGATGATATACTCCAGGAGAATGACACTAGGGATCTTGAATGGAGAACTATCTGGGATGCCAGCAAAGCAGTATGGCAGGTGGAAAATAAATAGGTTAGAGAGCCCCTAAACCACTTTTAATCCCTTCACTGTGAAAGTTATTTAGCTCTTTTTTCATTACTGGTATGCATTCCTGGCAGATGACACAATCCTTAACTACCCTTTTGCTATACCTTGATAGGGAGACTGCTGATTGTGAATCCTATCGTCCAGTTTCTCTTGTAAATTGGGATGCAAAGATTTTTGTAATGATATTGGCATCACAACTAATGTGTATGCTGTCATCTGTAGTGAGTCCTGAGCAGATAGGCTTCGTAGTAAGCACAATGTCCTTTATAACATCAATGTTGTAGACAAGGAGAAATGGTCAGACCAAAGATTTGCTTTATTGACACTAGATGCACAGAAGTCTTTCAACACCATAAAAGTGGCCCACCATGCCGCAACTCACCTCATGACCGACTCTAGAAAATGTTACCACATCAAGCCCACCTTCCATGAATTACTCTGGCTCCATATCTGCGCAGGGCTCCAGGTGGTTCAAAACAGCGTGTTTCACCAACAAAGCACCCACGTTTGATATGCTGGTTTACCCAATGGCCAAACTAAAAAAAATGAAGGTTAGACGGATGCCTAGTGTAGCGTACGTCATGTGCTAATACCGCCAATAATTGATATTACTGAACCGCACATTACAATGACTGAATACTGACAGTTACTGTGGATAACAAGGGGCAAACCACTTTTCTGACCGACAGGCTACCAAACGCTAACTAACGCTGATGAAGCAAATTAAATGTACATTCGGACACTGGCTGCCTGGCTAATCGGACATATGCACATAGTCAATGTGGTGTCAGAAAATGGCACCACAATGACAAATTTAAAATCTGAGTCTATGTCTTTTTGTTGATTCTGTCTTTGTTTCTTTTCCAATCCCATTGCAGTCCTTTATCTGCCTGCTTACCTTTGAGTGCGCCCCAGGTTTGCCTCTCTTCCTCGGCTTGTCTATCTGTCTGTCTGTTTTCCTATCTCTTCCTTGCTGCTGCCTTGCCTGTCCCCCAGATTAATGTTCTTTTTACCTTCACATGACTTTTTGCAGCTAGAAATAAATGTCTTTTTTGACACAGCTTTGAGATAGATAAGTTCCTGCCTGTAACATGGAGAGTGGGACACTTTCTAAAGGCCAATAGAGAAGTGCGCCCTAAATGTCTAAGCTCCCAGGGGATGCTTAATATCCCTGCATAGAGGAAGACATGGTACACTGCCCAGGCCTCCAGGCAGCTCCTAATTGATGTATTGTATTTGTCCTTTATATAGCGCCTTTAACCATCATTATAGTCTCAAAGTGCCGGTAGTGGGAACGCCCTTGGTGGACCGAAGTCCAGCGCGTTGGAGATCACAAAGTTGGATTAGAATGCGTGAATGCCTTGGGCCGCGATGAAGCTGAGCCCGGCTGGACAGGCTCCGCTAGAAGTAACCCATGAACATCTAGGATTTTCTGATGTGAAAAATGGATTGGATCATTTACAGTTTAGGAACAGACTGAAGACTTATCTCTTCTGCGTATGTTATTGAGGTTGAGGTTCTGTGCTGATGCTTGACATCTCTTTTTTAAGTACCAAGTAGCCACAAATCATGGTGTCAGTGTGCTCTACAAGTACACAATGACAGTAACATAACAAACTGTTACCCTCTGCCATCCATAATGTGATGCCAAAATACCACCTTGAGTCAAAGAGACAAGTTGCAGCAGTGATGGACTTTGCATGAATGCTACGGATTGCATTGGCAGTGCAGCACAACCATCACCCATCAAAGCATAATCACATATATTTGGATTGCCAGCAGAACATGTAAGTTTGTATTCCGTACTTTGGCAACGGAAAGAATAACATCTAGGCCTTGAGTCAAATACACATGAGAAGAAATGGCGTGGAGTTGAAGATTAGTATGAGGAGTCTATCAAGAAGGCAAACAATAGCCGCTTTTCTATTCCACCTTTACTTTTTAATTAAGCGTGTCGTTTATGTCCTGTTAACTATTATCATTATCAGATCAAACAGTAATTAAGGGGTGACTGTGAATAAAAACTAAAATATATGATTGTATTGAAGCCAACCAATCTAAATTGGAACTGGCAGGCTGGTGCTTGATTCTGTTACAGTTGTCAATTGGACTGGCCTGTGATTTAGTGCTTGCAATCTGAATGATATATTCCAGCTGCCTGGCTGGCTGGGCCTCCCCTTTCCCCAATGTACATTGTGGTGACTAAACAGCGACCATATCTGACCACTGCCACTCTCTTTCCAGGTTGACTGATGGGCTCTGTATGGCCATAATGGATCTGGAAGTGACCGCCCGGGCTGACAGTTCCCAATACCTCTAACCGGTCCCCAGCCCTCATGGTGCTGCATATTCTAGACTCCTGTTTGCAATTGGTTGCTGAAAGCGTCCAGATCTTTAACACTAGCATTGAGGCATGGACAGTAAATTCCCTTCTTTCACTTTTGACTGAGGACCAGGTGAATCACCCCAGGTGTTGCTGGATCCTCTGTCTTCTTTCTTGTTTGTCCTTCATGTGTTCTATCCCGTACAACTATACATGTCCTTTGGTAACAGGCATTTCCCAATATGGCCTTTAAGTCATTGTAAATCATTGCAAGATGAAATGGAGCATAAATCAGCACAAATCACGAGCCTCCTAGGAAAGTTCAGCAAAGCAGCTGATCCAGCAGGGGAGGCAGAGAAAATACGTGGGACGAATGAGGATGTGTGAAATACCCATGAGTGTGCACTGGCAAGCCTTCCAAGCGGGCACATGCTCAAAAGCTGTGCATTTATGACCTTGAAAACCGGATGTGAATGAACAACATGTATACCAACGCTGATCTTGGCAGGAAACCTCTCCAGTGTGCAATGCTGTTAAACTGCACACATTGGGTGCAAGTGAAGCATACGACACATACTGCAGGTTGCCAGGGGGTTAATTGAAGAGACTGATGCTAAGCAGAAGGAACTTCAGAGGCTCCAGCAGAAGAAATGGCTTTGATGTGTGCTTTGGGGTATAATATCTGTGCATGGTAAATGCATATTTGTGTTACTCTGCTTTGCTTTGACAGGCAGCCTACACCTGACTCTTCAGAATGTATGCAGTGTGCACAAGCACTGGTGGGCAGGGTTCACTAGTGTAGGGCTAAGGTAGAAAGAAGTGGGTTTCGAATGCAAAACAAAGAAGAAGTGGCTTTGATATGATATCTTGTGCTCGTGATTTGGTGCAGTTACCATTTTTCAACATTGCATTCATTTGTGTGGTGTGCTTTAAAATCTACTAACACAATTTCAAAACTGGGCTCACTCGCCTTTCCTGATTTCACCATAGGTGTTCATTCTTTCAGGCACAATACCCTTGCCCCCTTCAAATGACGGATCCTTCTCCTTGGTATTGTGACTGCCAAGCAACAAAAAGCTCTTAAGCTCTAGAGAAAACATCTCAGGTAGCTTAATAGAGGCACCATCTCTGCTAAATTGAATGTTGTTTTATTCCTTTTTCTCAAAATAATGAAAATCACAAATTTAATCCAGACCCATTTAGGACACTGATCTAACCACTATGCAGATAACATCCAACCTGTGATGCAACCTTCTGGTGGATCAATCAGAAGCACTGTACTGTTTCCCACTCTCCACCGCAGCATGGATGAATGGACAGCCAGCAAGTGGATGCAAAAGTTACTGTCCACTCGCCAGCTGGACTTACCACTGCACACCAACCTATCCAAGATCACGGCTCTCCAATCGACCTCGCCATGACTTTGGAACCCTTGGCTGACCAGATGTCTAACAGCACCTTCAGTATCCTCATGCCAGGTGAGAATTGCTGTTGATTGAAGACTTTGACAATAATTCTCCCAATTTATTACCAGGATTTTCTGATGATCTGTCAATCATGCCTCTCAGTCTACATAAAGAGTTCCATGGTCGAATTGATTGCAACTAATCAATAATTGTTTGCTAAAATCCTCTCTTGCACAGGTCCAAAAAAACACTTGAGTGTCGAAAGCAGCGTCAAGTGCTTAAAAAAAACGTAAATAAATATAGCAAATGACAATAAATGCCACTGCTTACACCACACTAGTGTGACACAAAGGCATTTGTCAATTGCAGTCCTTATCTCTTTAGACTTGGCATCCTTTGATGCGAAGAGGTAAGGCCTGTTCGCCCAGGTAGTCACTGTGCAACCCAAGTGTTAGAATCAGGTGGGCACTGAGGCCACCCAGAGAGCCAGGTCTCAGGGAAAAACCCCATTGAGGAGGGCAAAAACCCTGAAGTGAAGACGAAGCTTCCCAGGGGAGATGAATGTCCAATGAAGACTCCACGAGATGTGTGCAGTTGAGGCGAAATCCCAGAAGACAATCAAGAAGTTGTAACTGCGGCTGTGGAGGCAGAGGATTTCGCGGGAGGGCTCTATGCAAAGTGATGGACAAAGACAGCCGACTCAAAAGCCAGCGGGAGAGACCAGCAAACAGGGCGGGCGAACCCACGAAGCACACAGAGGTGAGCGAGAAAGGCACAGCTGACTAGGCAGCCAGCGCTAGAGAAGCAGGAAGCTGAACACGGGTGGACCAGCGAAGGCAAGGTAAGGAGCGAAGAAAAGTAGGAGGCTATCGCTGAGGCCAGCGGAAGAAGCGAGAAGGGAACCATGGCGAGAGGAGTATCAAGGTAACAAGAGAAGGCAACCTGGAAGGAAGGACAAGTGGGCGAGGAGCGCCGGAGCAAGGAAATAGCAGGAAGAACAAACTAGCGTACCGCAATAAGGCAATTGCAACGCACTGCTTCCCAGGACAGAAAGCTTCTCATTTCCGGGTAGCTGGATAACTGAGGGATACAGATGTGCGGTCGCCATCTTGGGTTGGGAAGCAACCCGGAATTGATTCCAAAGGGAAACACGATCTGGGAACTGCCAAGAACGGGGACACATGACAGTATTTCTGAAATTCAGCAGATCTCAGTAGCCCACACAAGTGTTATAGCAACTGAGTAGTACAGCAAGATGACTGCCAGCAGAAGAAGCTGATCACCCTGTTGCTAGAGCTTGCAAACTGTGCAACCAGAGTTATCACCTGAACGAAGAGGTGACTAACATCACACTCAGATCAGGGTATAGCTCTTAGAAGCTGGATGAATCCAGCATAAAGTGCTACATAACTCACCACATTATTATTTGTTTTAATAAATTATAGAGTCAGAATCCTAAAAATGTCACAGAAAGCCATCTATGAAATATCACTGCAAAACATCAAGTACACAGTTCTTTGCCACTCCATCATTGGCCCACGCTGACTCCCAGAAACAACCCCTTTATCTCCAAATTAAGGAGAGGGACTCCTCATTCTGGTGCAAACCATCCGCCTTCTGCGACAAGCACCCAACGGCACCCCAAAAGTCCTTTCTTATTCTACAATGGGTTTAAAGCACCCAGTAGTTGCATTGAAAGTAAGCTCCAAGAGACCACGAAAATTGGGCTCCATGTGATTTTATCAAAAAATGTTTTAACGAAAACATTTTCAACGAAACAAAAACAGCTAAAAATATTGATTTCTTTATTTTATTTTGGTGTTCCCTCCTTAATCCTCCCGTTTCCCTAGGTTATTTAACCCCACTCCCATAAATATTTTTAATACAAATTCTGCATTTGTCGCTGTTGTAGTTTCATTGAAATTGTTTTTCGTTGTTATGTATTCGATAATATCACTGGAAACCGAAAATTGCGGTAATTGAACTACATATATTTATTTTATGTTTCGGGTTTTCATAATGCGCCAATTCACAATGTGTTTCTATATCAGAACGTGTCCTCATATCAGAACGCACAGAACTGGAAATGTGAATTAGCCCCGGCATTTTTATGGTATAGGTGCCCCCCCTCCTTATAAAGATAATCAGATGTTTTTATTTTTAAGAATACGAAATAGTCTGTGCCCCGGTGTAGTCAGTGTTTAAAAAAAACGAAAATTTAAATATATGACAGGTATTTCAAAAATCCAATATTCTCGTAATTACATATTGGCATTCGACTGTGTGTGCAAAAATGCATTTTCTCGCGCTGCTTCTAATTTAGTTATTGGCAAACAATAATTTCACCGTGCTGCAAATTACAAGGCTCATTGCAGCCTGCCAAATTGCAGGGCAGACGCTGCTTTGGTGTTCCTGCGTGTGTGCTTGCGAGCAGGAACTCCAAAGGAAGGTGGCGACATGAAATTACAGCAAATGAATAGGGCACACAGCACCTGGCCTTCCCCCCTCGTTAGCAGCAGTCGGTGAGAATCAAATACGTGCTTTTATTGAGGAAGGTAAACTTCGCCTTGAGGCCACATCAAACACGGGGCACATCACAGGCCCGAGCAAATGGCTACCCTCGGTACCTTCCTTGTCTTTCAAACGTCACGCGGGTGAGTGCAAAGGTCTAATCACGTTTTCATCAAAGCAGCTGCACAGTCCACTTCACACAAGCAACACGGCTACGCTCAGCCCGTTGATGTACAGACCAAATGACTCTCTTCCCTGCTGGACTCGGCTATTTCTACTTTTTATAGGTTTGCATCCATGTACTGTTTCTTGCCTAAAACGGCGTTTGTTAAAACATCGCCCTCGCTTGAGAGACACAGTGACCTGAAATACAACTCATAACCTCTGGTATAAATGTGTGCACACACACATCGCCAGGTGGAGTGGCACCTTGTCCCAGAGAGTAGATCGCTGCCCCTAACGTCTTGACAGTCGTGTTGTACCCATCCAGTTGGTGCACAGACTGGGCACTGCATGCGCACCAATAGGTCATTACAACCAGTGTTCTTACAACTCTGCAGACACGCTGGCGCCAAATTCCATCCACCAGACTTTCGGCTGGTGCCGTGTGAGTGCGAGGCTGCGGTGCTGCTCTCCAGTCTTGTGCAACCTGGGAAACCACTGCTTTGCTCGGCTGCCATAGGCTGCAGCTTAGCAACGCATCACTTTGCTGGGGTTGCACAGGAGGGAAGTGCAGCATTCCCTCCTACTAGGACTTCCTTTTGAGGTATCCACCTCAGTCACAGTAACCATTTTACCTAATTTTGGAATAGTCCAGCCTCTTTCTTCCCTAGAGGTATATATTGCTTCTAGTATCCCAATATCTCAATAGCTGGTCGTGCTCGCTTTGACATCTGTGCAGAGCCTGCTGATGCAGGTTCGAATCTGGCCAAACTCAGCTTTTCATCCTTTCGAGGTCGATAAATGAGCAACACACACCGTGAGTAATAATAAGCAGCACTCAGACACCTGAGGGTTCGTAGCGCTATATAAATGCTAAATTAAATTAACGATTATTATTATTATCCTTAACATTGTCCTTTCTTCATGGCAGGGACCAGAGCTCCGTGTTCTGCCTGCATTAACTCTCTGTAGCAGGCTTCAGGAGGGAGCTGCTTTGTCAAGGTTCGCTTTCATGGCATACCCCTGCAGGGTTTGGGTGGGGCTGTGAAGGCGGGAGCTGCCCCTCCCCGTGAGGGAGATATGCTCCAGAGGGTCTGGGTCAGAGGAATGGATTCATCCTACACCCATGATATAGGTGCCTGCGACGGTGGACCCCACAGATGAGAACCTCGGACGGAGAATCACTCTGAGCCAGAGGCTTTTCTGGGGGGCGGTTAAGGAGGCTAAAGCCCCGGGTCCTGTGGTTGTAGCCCCGGATAGAAGCTCAGGGGCTACAACCAAAAGGCTATAGCTAGCCCTGAATCCCACCAGTCCTGACATTAGGTTAGCCCCTGATCTTTTCCAGACCTAGCAACACCCTGCTCTGAGCAGGCAACAGGTGAGAGGGCCTGCTGACAATAGCCTCCCACATCCCTCATACAATGATGGCCTGCAATTATGAGGTGTTGCGACCTAGAAGGAGAAACAGGACTCTGCTGGCACCTGGTACACTGAGTTTACCACCACCCATTCCCGCCCGTTCTTTAAGTGGGGTAAGAAAAAGAGAGGGGGCTCATTTGGAGGAGTGGCTTGCATCATGGGTGTGGTGTAATAATTGGTGTACGTGGTCTAAGAATTGATGGGCGTTGCCTAAAGCAGCACATTTAAGAGCAGGCACAAGAGTTGTCTGACCTGTCAAAAACTTGTTAGTAAAACTGCTATATTTATTTAATTTAACACACTACATAAAAAGAGCAACACCAATGTACAGCCACACTGGTGTAAGAACAATATTCCAACTGGGAAAGAATCAATTTGGCAGAAGTAACTTTTACCCAACCAGCCATAACCCTACTCACTCTGCACTTTCCAGCTCCCTTCTGAGGAATGGCCCAGATCATGAGAGCTGCACATAGCTCTGGGTGCAGAGGCGTTGCTAGGGGGGCCGAGGAGGCTATAGCCCCGAGTCTTTTGGTTGTAGCCCCGGATAGAAGCTCAGGTGCTACAACCAAAATGCTAGCTAGCCCAGAGTCCCGCCCGTCCCGACATTAGCTTAGCCCCTGATCTTTTCCAGAACTAGCAACACCCCTACATGGGTGTCTTTGGCCACTGGATGAATAGTTCCTGGGCTTTTTATAACACACAATCGACAGAAGTTTTAACTTAAAAATGGTTATTCGTATTTCTATGTCCCTATGAAAAAGCTTGTTCGCACTGTGTTGGTTTCTACGTATCTAGTTGTCACCTCAGCCCTAGGGTACGCTGGTGTGACGACTACAAATGGGGTGTAGAAATCCTTTCCCTTTCCTCTCTCACTACTTTCCTATGCTTCAAAAAGGTTAAGTGCACAGTAATTGGAGGTCAGTTCTCTTCTTTAATATTCCCGCCTCCAATATGTGTGTCTTATCAAGAGATGATTCGACCAATGGGTCGATGAACAACTAAAAACAAGTATAAGTGTCCCTCTGCCCGTAATCTATTCTTATATTAGAGTAGGTCAATTTGATGCTTTTTTTGTATATTTATTCAAGCCCTTTCATCAAAAGTATGGTGGGTCTTGGAGTCAGGGTTATCAGCCCAGAACTACTTAGTGAAAGTCAACCGGTTTCAGCGGCTCTGATCAATGGCAGCTTTCTTCAGGACAGGTGATATATTACTGTGTTTAGCGCAAGATATATCATTTCTTTTCAATTCTCCCTTTTATGGGTGACTTGAGGAAATATTTGGGTTTCCAGACGGGCATGTTGGGTAACTTTCCGGGCCCTATGGGGTTAAAAAGACAGATGGAGCATCATCAGTCTAAGCGTGCTTAATAAGGACAGGTAAGTGAGACTTGTGGGCTTGGTTCCCCTTACCTATGGTAGCCTGTGTCTCACTGTAAATGCATCTGTCATGAATCAGATTTAGCTATTGGATCCAGGTGTGGAGTGTCTTCTAGTCTCACTCAGGTAAGTATCTGGGGGTAAATACAGAATGCGATAGAATTCCCATCACCCGGCCACACCTTCCTTAATGGCATGACATATGAATCTGGAATGTACCAAGCCCACTTTACCTGTTGTATATCTGGCTTTGTTTCAGTAATCCGCATTGCTGTATTCTATTCTTCAATGGGTGTCTGGTTGCGCTAGAAAACAAATCCCAATGTGTAAGCATCTGGGATACATGTTCACTATGGTAGATTTACACAATTCCCCTTATTTGTCTTTGTCTAGGTATCTGCTGGCATTAGCTAAGGCCAAGCTGCAGTGGCTGTTTAAGTATGAGGTATTGTAGTCAGTTCATGCTATAACTGTTGGAAAAATCTCCAGACCCCAAAGTAGAGTGGCTCCTGGCACTATACTGTCAAATGGCAATAAGTCTAGATTTCTTATCTTGTTTTGTTGCCGCCACCACGTCTTATTAGTTTGTTAATTAGGTCACGGGCACCATCTTTTAAATGTGCCCTATTTGTAGTGACGTGCTACCGTCACGTGACCCGATGCCGATCGCGTGAGATACACGTTTATTTTAGGTTTTATTGTTGAATGGATAATTCTTAACATGGGCTTGTCATAGTCACAAAAAGTGTGTTTTACTGTCTGGTTACGCCGGTATACGGCGGTTCAAACTATGAAATACTCCCTGGTATTCATGGGAGTTTTAGTTTCCCCGTGTCCGAAATACGATCACGTGCTCGGCTTCTTGTATTTTCCTTTTTACACTTAGTAAATTGACGAGTTGCCAGGTGAGCACTGGGGAGTATAAAGTGGGGAGACTGACGAATGACGTGTCGATTTGTACGGCTGAGTTGGTGGCGATTGCATTGGCGATTGATAGGGTGTGCGAGTTGGGGTTTGAGAAGGTGGTGGTGTTTTCGGATTCATTGAGTGGGTTGCAGGCGATTGTGGCAGGGGATGGTGATAGGAAGGATTTGATTTTGGACATCAGGAGGAAGATTGATCAGTGTGCACGTGGGGGGATGGATCTGGAGTTGGCGTGGGTTCCCAGTCGCAGTGTCATTTTGGGTAATGAGTTGGTGGATTTGGCGGCGGGTGTGGGTATGAGGAAAGGAACGGTTTATGTGAGGATACCTTTGAGTGTGGATGAGGTGAAGGCTGTGGTGGTGAAGCGGGTTATGGATGAGTGGCAGGAGAGGTGGGAGAGTGGGGTGAAGGGCAGGTGGATGTTTGGTGTTCGTGAGAAAGTGTCTGTGAAGTTGGATGCAGGGAAACTGGAATGGAGGAGGAGGGAGGAGGTGATGCTGAACAGGTTGAGGATAGGGTATGTGGGGCTGAATGACAGTCTGTTTCGAGTGGGGAAGCGTGAGTCGAGGGACTGTGTGGTGTGTGGCGTGCCTGAGACTGTGGGACATTTTCTGCTTGCGTGTGAGAGGCATGTCGAGGAGAGAGAGTTGATGAGGGTTCGGATGTCTGCGCTGGGAGTGGCTGAACTGACTGGGAAGGCTTTGCTGGGAGGAGTCGGGGTGAGAAGCAGAGAGAGGAGCAGTGTGCTGCTAGATTTTGTGGGGCAGACGGGGAGGTGGGAGGAGTTATGAGAATGTGAGAGCTGTGTGTAAGATTGGTGGGGTAGGTGCACATCATCCTTTTGGATGGGGAAGCGCCTGCGTGGGTCCGCCCACGCTGTCGATCATTTGAAGAAGAAGAAGAAGAAGAAGAGTTGCCAGGTGAGCTACATGGAAACCCAAGTAATTGCTGCGATGGTGCTGAGTATGCATATCTCGCACCTTTTGTCACGTGATTTGTTCAACAATTGCCATCGTGTGATGAAATGTAGTCTTGGTTAAGTAAATAGTTTTGCCTAGTTTTGCACAATATTGTGGGCCTGATGCTATCTCTACATGTACTATTGGTTCTGCGGGTCTTGTAAATTAATGGTGCCACCTCAGCCAGGCACTTAGTAGGGCCTAGATAACCAAGCCGAAAGCCATTAGGGTGCACGGACGCACTCCACGGCCCGGACTATTTATACCTCCCAGAATTCTTTCATGTTGAGGAACAGGAACTCTAGCCCAGGTTCCCTTGTCTCTTGCCAGCGACACATGCTAATGCATAGCAGAAACGCGCGGTACGTTGATTCTCTGAATAAAAACTGAATTAAAAAAAGAAACGCTCGGGTGGAAAATGGGAATTCTGTTCCCACTCCTTCTCTTTTCCCCCCTTCTGAGCGTTTTGTGGACACTGTTTTCTTCAGAGAATCCGAGTCTGTCAGTGAATAGAAACGTTGCCATTCTCGGCGAGGCTTTCTTACTGGAAATGCATTTACTGCGCAAGCCTCTTACAAACATACAGTAGGTGTTGCTGTATATTTGAAGGAGGCTCGCGCAGTGAGTGCATTTCCAGGAAGAAAGCCTCAC
This sequence comes from Ambystoma mexicanum, assembly GCF_040938575.1. Classification (NCBI taxonomy): domain Eukaryota; kingdom Metazoa; phylum Chordata; class Amphibia; order Caudata; family Ambystomatidae; genus Ambystoma; species Ambystoma mexicanum. Next base: position 1,194,965,417 of record NC_090935.1, read on the forward strand.
CGCGAATGGCAACATTTCTATTCACGAACAGGTACGTGATTTCAGACTGAAGGCTCGGACTATGCTCACATTCCCCTCATGTCGAGGACGAGAAGAAGACTTTTGCAAGGGTAGGGGAGGGCCGTTAGGGGAGGAAAGGCTGCAGACAGAGGAGGACGACGCAGGGGCAGAAAGGGACAGAGGAACAATAGGAGCACCAGAGGGCAGAAGAGCGGAGAGCGCGGAAGAGGTTAAGAGGGTAGAAGAGGTTCTGAGGATAGAAGAGTCTAGGAGGGCAGAAGAGTTCGTAAGCAGTTTAATCCTGTTTGAGCTTCTCTAGTTGCGCGCCAGTGATTTAGCATCTTGGAGCATCGTTCGTATCTCCATGGGTCGAGCGAGATCCTCTCGGTGTGCGTAGCGGGAGACAGTGCACTGGATACCCCACAGGCCAGTCTAAAATAGTTCACAAAGCATGCCGCTGGCACAGACCCTTTGATCAGGGCTGCCTGCCAGTGTTGCCAACTCCTCAGTAAGTAAAGTAGCTATTGGCTGCCCTAAAAGTCGCCAGAAGTAGCTAAATGACATCATTGCTTAATTTGCATAATTGCCTACTCTTACCCCCTACGATTTATCACTATTACTGTGGCCCCTCCCCTTTAAACCATTTTGTTTCGGTACCATCCCCTAAACCACACCCCCTGTGTCTTCTTCTCTGCCTCCAAGCTGCCTGCCACACTGTCGACTTAACACCTTGGGCAGAGGGTTAGCAACTTGCTTCATGGAGCTCTCTACCCTGGATCTGGGCACCTGCACTGCTCTTCTGCGTCTAACTCACGCTAGCCACTACTTCGCAAACGGCATTCCTAGGCGTAGCCACACACTGGCTTACATTGGGTAATATCGCTGTCACTCAACTCTCAATTCCTGCCCACCTCAGGATCCATCTCCAGTGTATTATTACTGTCATTTAACTTTGGGACCCACCTAACATTATACAGTTCCCCTGAAGCTTTCTGGGGGCGTGCTGGCTACATTAAGAAAAATAAAAGTTTGGAGATGAGGAGCCAAGTAACCCTACTCCAACCGCCCCACCCACATTACCTGTCTGTTGGAAACCAGAGTATTGGACATACATGGAGCAGTTGAACAGGCAAAGAGCAGAGTATGGACTCTCTGCAGTACCAGTGAAAGTACCAACTCCTAAGAAGATCTGGGAGGCAAGGTACCCATTGAGAAAACCGTACCTGCATACAAGAAAATATGATGGCCATTTGAATGAAATCCCGGAAGAAGCAGATCAAATGAATGGCAAAGATGAATGGTGACATCACACAGAATTGAGCCGACATCTGTAGAAGAGATGCAGAGATCAGAGAATGCAGATATTCTATAAGGCATCAAGAAAGTATCAAGGATAAGTGACATCTTGGGATCAAGGTGAAACAGCTTATGCCATAGAACCAGATGAAGATATTAAGCTAGTTTATACCTGTACAGATGCAAAAGAAATGCAAGCAGACAAAGTAATCTTGAAGCTAGCTTTATAGTAAATAGATTGCGGCAAGTGCCAATATATTACACAGCCACGGTAGTAGCCGTGTAGTCATGGTTAAGTTGCTAAACCCATAGAAAGAGCACTTTTTGGGTGGCTTATAACTTCACTCCCCCTGGATGAATCCACACCAACCTTAGCAAAAAAAGTTTGGTGAGGTTTGGTCCAGGGTGGGCAAAGTTATAGGGGGGTCTCAAAATTTCTTTTTTCCCATAGACTGAATGGGGAAAAAACTCACGCCTACAGCCCAAACCACTGGACTGATTTTCACCAAATTTGAAGCAGGAAATCCGTCCAGTAGTTTTTTTAAAAAGACCAAAAGGTAGGTCACAAAAAAATAGTGATATCTATGTTCGCAGACACATTTCCCTGTTCGCTGCGCGGACAGGGCACTGATTGGTTAATCGGCTTGCGTCATGTCCATGGACATACGACGTGTTCGCTGATTGGCTGGAATGAAGCGTGAGGTGCGTCGTATTATTTCGATGCGCCCGCCATCTTGGATCCGCCGAAATCCACGGACAGTGCAGCGGCAAACGGGGGATAAATACAACTTTGGCAAGTGTGTTGGTGTGTAAGAGTGCTTTGGGAGGATGGGGGAGTAAGAGATGGGTCAAATGCTGTATTTGTTTAGGTGGCTGGCACCCCTGATGTGTTAGTCATGTCCGCAGTCACCGTGGCTGTCTGCGGACATAGAAAAATGCGCTTCTGACTATTTTACTTTAGTATGATATTGGTTTTGGGTTGTTAGTACACCGTTGATTGTAATTAATATCCTGTATACGTAGCCCATATAGCACAGTTAAAATGTTTGATTCTATATAAGTAGCCCATATAGCACAGTTAAAATGTTTGATTCTATGGGTGTGATCTATGGGTGTGATATGCTGCGGTGGTTGTGTCCAGGGCCTAGAGTTTTACGGGTGTAGGCCATGCACCCAAGACTCTCTAGGCCCTGGTCACAACCACTGCATCATATCACACCCATAGAATCAAACATGTATCAAATATTTGCAAATCTACAGTTTGTATTGTGTTTGATTTGTATAGTTTGTATGTGAAGTTTTGGCTGCTTCATGTCATTAAGATTGTAGAGTTTGGTAACACATATTTGTTGGTTGTTGCAGATTGTTAGATACCTGTTGTTGAATTGTAACTGATTATAGTTTTTTATTTATATTATTAACTTGCTAATTTACCTGTTGGGTTGTTGCAGATTCTTGGGGCAGTTAGATACATGTTGGTGTATTCTAACTGTTTATTTCTTCTTATAATTTAGTGGTGTTGATTTATCTGTTTGGTTGTTGCAGAATTTTGGGGAAGTTAGATAGCTGTTGGGGTATTCTACCTGTTTATTTTTTGTTATATTTTAGTGATGTTGATTTATGTTTGGATGTTGTAAAATTTTGGGGCAGTTAAATACCTGTTCGCGTATTGTAACTGTTTATTTCTTCTTATAATTTAGTGGTGTTGATTTATCAGTTTGGTTGTTGCAGAATCTTGGGGCAGTTAGATACCTGTTGGCGTATTGTAACTGTTTATAGTTTTCTAATTGAAGTTTTATTAATGTTTATGCACAGATTAGTTATTAAATGTTGGTTTTAAGAATATTAAATAAGCGTTTATAAGATTTGCTGTTAATATTTGCTTTAGAGTAATGGTATTATCATTACATTCGAACCATCCACAATTTTTTTTAATATATGCAGTGTAGTGACCTGCATTGGTTGTGGCTCCTGCATGGTAGATTATACGTATTGTTGTGAAGGTTTTCTTACCAAGTGATACTTGACCATATGTGAATCCAGTCAGCTTGCAGTTGTTTTTGGTACCATCTGCATTGTAACGTAAAATCATTAGTATTTCGTATTTACTATGTGTTTGTATTTGTTAGGTGGAGCGATTATCTGAATTGCAGGTAGTACATAATCTGCCATGGTTTGCATTTTGTACAAATTGCTGAAATGGAATAGATTCACAGGTAGGTATGGATACGGACACAAAACGTTCATTAGGGATTTGTTCCTGTGCCATATTGTTGCACAGAGTGCTTGTATGTTTCCATATGTATGAAATGTGGAAGATTTCATTTATAGGTATATTTTTGTTTTCCAGTACTTGTAGTAAGTACATTTGAAATTCTTGTGGATCTTCTTGTGAGTTTATAGTGAATTTTACCATTCCAGCACAGTAGTCCAATTCTTGTCTTATTCCATGAACACTATATGTGTTATCAGGATTGTTGGTTGCATTTCTATGAAGGCCTAACATTTGCAAACACAATTAGTCTGTATTGTGTAAGTAAATGTTGTCAATAATTGGTGGCAATTGAAATAGAATATTTATTGCTACATTTGCGTCACAATTTACACCAGTTGCATTTGAAAATTTGAATGGACCAGATAGTTCTGTGTGCAAGTCATTTCTTCGGAGTGTGTGTTGCTTCTTTGAAGAAGTACCAGAGATACTTTGAGTAGTACATTCTTCTTTGGTTGTAGTAATTGATGAAGTATTAGCTTCTTTTATTCTTTTTGGAGGATTTGCAGTGAGATCATGTTGCATTTCTGTTTGAAGTAGTTTTCTTTTACAACGTTTTGTTTTTTGTGGAACAGGATAGGTTTTTAGATGGGGGTGTACAGTGAACGTAGTCTATTGTATTCTAAAATGCAAGGAATATCAGCGTTTACTTTACTTGCATCAAAGTTGATTAGAAATAGACCGTTAAGTGTACGTAAGCGTGATAGTGCTACGTAGCTCATGCCTTCTTTAAAGACTGTGTTCCCAATATCTATCAATGCTTTATCTAGGGTAAGACCTTGTAATTTGTGAATGGTGACTACGTATGCTAGAGTTAGAGAAAATTGCTCTCTGCGTACATACATTTATTTGAAAATAAGGAATCGAGCTGTTGAGCGTCCTATTCTTTTTACTTCTGATAGTTTGTCAAAGAGAATATTGACAAACTGAATGTTGTTATGTTGTTGTCATATGGGTATGTTTGAAAGCCAACAACTGTACCATGTGCTCCATTAACTAGTCCTTGCTCCACGTCAAGGTTACGTTTAAGCATTACTCTGCAGCTTAAAGATAATTTTAATATTTTCTCCAAACCAGCTGTGTTGGAGATAGAGTTTTGTAAGGTATTTAGTCTTGCTGTGGCTTGTTGACACATGGGTAGTGTCATACAAGTACGTCCAGTTTGTCTGTGGAGCAAATTTCAATTATTGGTTGCATTTCTTTTTTCAACATTGTTTCATTGAACTTGGAACAGTTTGCAAGAGTTGGCATCAAGGACATACAAGTGACATTTTTGTGTGCTAACTGTTCCATGACATCAATAGCACATGAGTTATGGCCATAAAGTGCATGGATGTGCCAGGTTTTTAATATTGCTTGTGCTTCTTGAGATAGTACACCAACTCTAATACTTTTTAAAATGTTGGCGTAGGTGAGGTCTGCAGACTGGTGCATGTTTTCTTTTAATTCTCTCTATTGCAAATGTTGCCAAAGGTTAACATTTCCTATGCTACCAACAGTTTTACGGCAATGTTTGTGTCCTACGGTTTTAAAAATAGGTGCACCTTTCACTGGTGTCAATTGAAGAAGATCTCCAAAAACAATAATGTGTTTTCCTCCAAAGAGCTCTTTGTGGTTTGTTTTGAGATCTTCTTATAATCTGTGGTGAATCAAAGCCAACATTAGATTGGAGACCATGCTCACCTCATCAATTAGCAGCATTCTCATTTGTTTTAACACTCTGCGTAATTCCATTGCAGCTTCTGTAGAAAGTTTGTAATATTCTAATTTGTTTTGGTGTTCTACTAGAAGGAGTAGTAATCGGTGTAAAGTGACACTGCCTATGTTTTAGGCAGCTAAACCTGTGGGGGCAGTTACAACACCTGACAGTTTGTTGTTTGTCAATTGTTGAAGGAACTTCCTGATGATTTTGAATCAGAATGTTTTGCCTGAACCAGCTTCACCACTGACATATAGTAGTATAGGTTTGGCAGGTACATTCTTTATTTTCATGTTGTGCACCATGTGCAATTTCTTTTGTTATTTCTTGAAAAATGGTATGCTGCTCTTTGTTTAGTTTTGATTGTAGTACAGTTAAGACTTCTGTATCTTCTTCATAGTGACACATGGTATTTTCTACTTCTGTCATAGCTAATTCTGCTTCATTTGCTATTAGTGGCTGTCCCAGTGGTTCTTGGATTCCTGTTACAAAAGGTTGACTACTGTCGGGAGTGTCCTTATCTAGTTGGGCCTGGAGTTCTTCTTCGAGTTGCTGTTCATTGTGCAACATTGTTTTGTACCGTGTAAAGCTTACATCGGTTATAGTGCTTTCATTTGCTTTGAAAGCATCTTCATAAGATTCATAGATACCTAGTATCTCTTCTTCTTTTCTCCATGGTTTAAAAAGTTGTAGCAGGGACATGTAATATAGTTATTTATGTTGAGGAGTTTTTAATGACAATTTCAAATGATTAATTAAGCTTCTTTTGGTATGTTTCACTAAGCTGCCTTCACAATTTGTCACTCTGTATCTACCTTTATTTTCATAGGGGTTTATATTATTTTTGTATGTGAAGTTTTGGGCTACGTGGTATAGACACATGGTTTCCAAAGTGGTACTTCTGTTTGGGTAGTATGTGTCTAGTAAATTGTTTTTCAAAATGTCTTGGCTGTTGGGATCATTTGTGGCTATTGTTTCTATGTCGTTGTATGATTTGAGAACACTTTTTCTAGATTTAGCAGGACAAAGACTTAGCCATACTATATTTTCAGGTTTTCCATATAAATTAGTACTGGTTTAACAATCTGCAGCTTCATAGCAGCCACATTCTCTATGGGAGAGAATTTTTATGCCTAAGCTGTACAATTTCTGAGACATTGTTTTGTCCGATGATAGCTCATTCCAGAGGTCTTGCAGCTCTGTTTTTTCTGCTTTGGTTAACTAGGCTGTAACATCCCGTGCAACTGCTGCAGAGGAATTGTCTGCAATGTACTGCACATCTATGTCTGCATTCCATAAGAGGGTAATGATTGCATTGTAATCATTAATATATTTTGCTTCTTCTGTTCTTTTTATGCAATATGTGTTCTTAGGTGATTTACCTTTAACACTATGTCTAACAAAAGACATGAAGTTGTTCACTTCATCTGTTTCTGTAACTGGTCGAGGGAAACCAAAGCAGCATTTGGTGTAGTATTTCCCTTTATTTTTGTATTTGCGACGACAATATTTTCCACATTTGTGTCTTTGAAATTGTACAATTTGTGCATGAAGATCACTATTTGTTGCTTCTGATGGAATTTCACAAGTGACATATTTTTCGATAAACTGTAAAACAGTGGCATCACTGTCTTGACCAAATTTAGGAGCATCTTTAATCCATAAAAGCATGTGGATATGTTGTGCTCCTCTGGCTTGGTATTCTTTTCTCCAAAAGAAGTGTTGCACTTCTCCGAGGGGAGGGACAGTTTTATTACAAAAGTGTAGCATAGCAATGAAGCGATGGTGGAAATATCTTGAAACATTAACAGGATATAGAGAGCAAAGTTCTCCAGGTGTTAGTATATCTATGTTTGTTTTGTTTTTGTTTGCGATGCGTAGGAAATCATGTAAATCTTCCCATGCATATTCTGCACAACTTAATGTAAAAAACCAAGTGGGCGGGCCAAGGTTTCTTATCATACAACGTACATCTCTGTGACGTCTGAACCAGTACTCTTTAGTACCACGCATGTTTGCTAACAGATTTGTAATGCTTGATTGTAGAACCTCATCTTTTTCTTGTACTTTTTGTAGTAATTGCATAGCTGACATATTTTGAAATTGGGTACCTGATTTCAATGTGTGTGCAACTCCGTAGCATAGAGTTGCTAGTTCACCTTCAAAGAGTAGGTGGAATATGTATTCCACATTTTGTCTAAATCTGGGATCTTCATAATACATTCGTAACGAGCGGTATTCTGATGCTGTTATCTGAATGGGTCTATCATCGTAACTTCCTCTTTTTCCAGTAGGAAAGAGTAGAGGAAAAGCATGTGCTTCTATACTTTTTTCCCATATGCTGATTGGTGATCCTTTGGTTTGTCGCATTTGGTACATTTCTAGTGCATCATCTATGGTGTCATTAGAGTGTAATGGATGAATTGTATAATGGTCTAAAATATTGGATAGTGTAGCAGGATCTAGAAGTTCAAATTGACCAGTTTCTGGTGACTCTTGAATTATTTTAGTGGTTTCCTTCAAGTTTTCTTCAATATTATTTTCTTTGTAGTATTTATTATTGTCTTTAAGATATTGCAAGGCTTGTCTAATTTTATGTAAGCCTACGAGTTGTTGCCATTTTTTTGTCTTTTGTAGGTACACCATTTACTAAGACAATTAAAGATTGCTCTATTGGACGTTGCACTCCCAGAGTGTTTACATTTTCTTTCAGATCTAATGGTAAATAAACTTCTTTGCCACCAATGCCTTTTACTAATTCAGAGGGAGGCAATTTTGCTGTTTTTGATTGAAGGCGTATTATTGCTTGAAATGGGTGCACTGTTTGAATTATGATGATCTCATATAAATTGAGTTGTTGCAGGGGTTTTGGTAGTGGGAATAATTCCAAGTTATTTGTGATAGCACGTGGATGTTGTCAAGTTATGTAGTGCAGTAAGTGCAAAGTATTAAGGGGTCAGTTATTTCATATTTGTTTTCTGCTATAAGGTACAGAGCTAATTCAAACCATTTGGAATCTTCATTGTCTTCTATTTTGTATGTTACGTCTACAGTTTTTGTGTTACTTTTATAAAATGTTCTGCGGCAACACACACACACACACACATGGTTTGATACTTCAGCGGATGTACTTTTACATTTTAGTATTTCTTTATGTATGTGTGTAGTAGAAGGTTGCCATCTGTACAATTGTTTTTATTCTGTTGTAAAGGTATTTCATTTTGTAAGTGGCTTTCACTTACAAAATATTTTCTCTGGATATGCTCTATTTCTACAAGTAGGTCTTTGGCTGTACCATGTAGAAGATTGTTATTTAAATTGGCTAGTGCTAAAGCAGGACTTTTAGCATAGCACAGTTTATAGACTAGATTTCTTATAGTTGAATGATGTGTTGATATCATTTTGATATGATGGAAGGTGCTTTTGCAAATAGGTCCTGAAATGCAGGCTAATGAATGTCCTTGTAGTCGTGTGTGTTTGCGCACTGGACAGGTATCCATATTTTGTAGTAGTTTCATTTTGATTTTGTCTTTGCCTTTCACATACTGATTGAGGAACTGGCGTAAAGATTTGAAAGATTTTTTGGCAATGTTACACATTGACGTGCACAGCCATTTGTATAATGGACGTTGTGCTTCAGTTGAATGGAGAGGTGATACTGAATTTTCTGGCGACATTTTTGTAAGCAGCATTTCTTGTTCCATAATGGTATTATTAAGTTTTTCATAGCCTCTTCCACTGCTATGTATGGCAATTATGTTTGTTTGCTTTTGTTTGTATGCTTCTTCATTGAAATATGGTTCTGTGCTTGTGGTGTGACTCCATTCACCTCCACAGATATTTAAGAAGTTATTTTTGTTGACATTCCGTTTATTGAGAATTCTTTTTTGTAATTTAGTAGTTAGTTTTGTTAGTGGTTTCATTCTGTTTAACACTAACATAAATAACTTCCTTTTGAGAAGGATTGCACTGTCTATCAAAGTTTCTAAAAGTTAATTAAAATTAATTTTCTACGGTAGGTTTTAAGGGTTGTGCATGATTTCTCTCCTCTTTTTTATCAGATTTTGAAGGACTCATTTTTTCTAAAATACTTTTTTTGGTATGGTTACTTGCCACTACATCAAGATTTATAGGAGCAGTGTTAGCAGTAGTGGTAGCTGAATTGTTGTTAATCACTTTCTGTATCGTTTTACATTTTGAAAGAGGAGGTAAAGTTTTTGTACTGGAAGCTTGTTTTGTTTTGCTTAATTACTCTATTAGATCTTTTGTTTTAACTTTTTGTACAAATTCTGCTGGAGATGGATGCTTCTTTTTGGACACTTTTATTTTCATTTTCTCTACTTCTGCGTTGCTTTCTACGGACTTTGTTCTTGGTAGGCATTCTTTGGTGTCTGTTGAATAAAAAAGAAGGTATGGGTTGGGCTGTTCTGCAATGTATGTGTGCTGTGTGCATGAGTGTCTGAGTATGATGGTAAGGATGTATGTGCTGGTGTGTGATTGTGCATTGGGAGCTACAAGTAGTTGGGAAGGCTATTCTTGTATGTGTGTGTTATTATACTTGGGTTCAGATGACAGTACAAAGTAAGCTAGTGGTGAGGAGAAGCACTAATACTAAATCTAATGTTATAGAATTAAAGCAGTTCTTTGTTCTGTAATACTAACATTCTAGGCGCTGTCATTTGTGCGTCGAAAAACGGGGATTTGTGTGCCATTCTGCATGTTAATCCCTGTTTAACAAATGGGGATTTGTGGGCAGAATGGTGCACAAATCTCTGTTTTTCGGCACACAAATTCCATGAATCAACTGCACAGTGAGTTTGAGTAACAATAAGAATATAATAAAGCAGACGAATGTGATTTATAGGCAGTGGTGTTATTTCAGTTGGGAGCTTTTCAATGATACTGCGAGTGTATGAAGATGCATAATTTTATCCTGGCTGTGTGTAATTTTATAATACACTACTAAGTGTTTTTCTACAATTATACTGTTATTTCTCCCATCTTTTAATATTGTCATTTTTTAGATAGCTGTGTGTGTAAAAAAATAAATAGATAGCAGATAGGTTTGGAAGTGACAGTTGATTATAGCAGATGGGAAAAATGAGAGTAAGTTCTTTTTATAGGTTATACAAGTTAAGTGGCAGTTACACTGTTTATATGCATTCATAAGAGTTGTTCATGTACTGTGCAGAAAATATGCATACCTGTAGTTTGTATTCTTGCATGTGGATATGCATGTACTTGCAAGTAGACTTCTTGGACACTTGTACAGTAGTTTTTGTAGTAGGTGCTTTCCAATGATATGAGACTTGTACTCAGAGTGATCAACAGTACATTTGAAGTGCTGAACTCTGATGATGGAGTTAGATGTAGAGGTCTTGGATGTGATTGGTGGATGGTTGTGTGACTGCCTAGCTGTATTCAATGAGGGAATGACAGAGAGAGTGAAGCATAAAGGGTAGAAGGGCTGTGTAAGAGTTACGCGGTCCGCAGACACCGCAGCTGTCCGCGGACAGGGTGTGCCACATCCGGGGTTTTCCTTCAAATCCAGCATGGAAAGGAGACTGTAGGGATCACCCAATCAGATATTAAAGTTGTGGATTTGTGTTGTTAGAGAGTGGAGTGAAGATGGCAGAGGTGGAGAAAGTCAGGGTGTTGGTGCTTGGAGATATGTTTGTGCATGGTTTACAGCAGTATGCCCAATGCAGGCATGTGGCAAACAATTTTGATGTTAAAGGAGTGGAGGTGGTGTGGAGCAATGTGCCCGATTGCTATGTACAGGGAATTGTACAAGTTTGTGAAGATATGGGCAGGATGAACAGTCCCCATGTGGTAGTTTTGCACTACGGTGCTTTCCATTTGGGCTATGTCAGTGCCCCTACTTTGTTGGCAGATTTGGAACACTTGATTCAAGCATTAATGAACACCCTTCCAAATGCCAAAGTAATTTTTTCTGGATTAGTACCAAGGGCATTATGGGACAATAGTTCTGTTTTTTGTCCTCAGCAAAACATTGCTAGGTGTGCAATCAACCGAGGCATGTGTGCTTTCATGCTTAGAGCTGGTATGTTCTTCTGTAATAATGAGAATATTGATTCCATTAATGCTATTTATTTTAAAGAAGATGGCATTTACTTATCTTTTATGGGAAATGCCATGCTGTTCTGGAATGTAAAGGTTGCTTTGGAGAAGGTTATGTGCAGATTTTAGGAGTAAACTAAGATAAAAAAAAGAAAAAAATACAAAATAACAGGTCAAGCATCTGCAAAAAACAAAATAAACAGCTCTTTTCAAACTTCAAAGGGGAAATGGGGCACACTATTTAAATTTACATTCATCATGCACAGATTTTCAATATGTCCGCGGACATCGCGGTAGTCCATGGACATCGCATATTACATACAGGGATTTTGGGGTGGAGAGGCATGCAAATGAGAATGAGTAAAGCAAGGGATTGGTCAGTAAAGTTTAGTGGGTGTGTTATGAAAGGAGATAGTTTGTCAGAAAGTATTTTTCCTGAGAGAAGAACAGATAGCTATGGCTGTGTGTTTCAGAAAACAGATTATCTGGATTTTGGGAGACTCATGGATACATTGGTTGGAGGTGCATGCAGAACACTGTGGAGTATCTGCAGATCTTGGATTCCCTCATGCGGAAGTGCACTGGCATGGAGTGCGTGAAATGAAGTGGCTGGACTTGGTACCTCTCTGTGCTAGTTTGGACACAGAGCATCATCCAGACATAATTATAATTCATTGTGGCGGGAACAATTTAGGACATGTGTCTGGAATTTCATTGTAATTTGCAATGAAAGAAGGATTTGGGAAGGTTATGGATATGTTTCCAAATTCCCAAGTAATTTTTTCTCGTATTGCGCAGAGACAAATGTGGCTGTGTTCTTTTTCATTTGGGCCACAAATGGAGAAAGCGAGGCACAATGTCAATAAGGCTGTTTGTGCCTTTCTAAGAGATGTTGGCATGTCCTCTTTTCACAATGAAAATATTATTTTTCGTAGAACATACATTTTTCGCAGAGATGGTGTCCATCTTACTTATGCTGGTAATCAGATCTTTCTGAGAAATGTACAAAATGCATTACAGCCATCCATTTTGGTGTAGGTGTTGACCATTTCAAGTTTTTCAAACACAAAAACTCCAACCAAAAGGCTCTTTTCAGAGCCACCACATCTTCCCAGAGAAAAGTGCAATGGTAATGATAGGACAGCACCCCAACATTTTAGATGTCCGCGAACTGTCCATGGACTTCTACAAAATGCACAGGGCCCTGCTCCATTTATTTACCACTTCTGTTTTTAGACTGTGAAAGGTGGCTCTGAAAAGAGGCTTTTTTGGGGATTTTTATTGTTTTATATATTTTTTAGTTTTTTACACACGACACACTAGGAGAGGAGGGGAAAGGAGGGTAAGGAAGGGACACCAACCACGGGGATAAGAAAGGGCAGGTGGAGAGAGGAAGATGTAGGGTGAGCCTTATTTAGGTAGTGGGCAGACCTTCTCATGCTCCTTGACCGTAGTCTCGAAAGCACTCTGTAGACTCTCCCCCCTGCAGAGTACTGCGTCGCAATAGATACACAATATTGTGACCCTCGAAAGGTAAGGGTCAACAGCATTATGAATGACCTGTGAGGCAGCTGGAGGGATGCGCTGTCCCACAGGAGTGTCTCTTGTGGTGACAGGAGCGGAAACGGAGGATGTGGTAGAGGAACTCAACCTACTACGTTGATCACAAGATACAACCTTGCGAATGTCCCCACTGTGGAACGACCTTAGGTGTCACTTCATAGATGTCGTACCAAAGCTGTATGAACCAGGCCTCCCTCGACTCAGTACCATTTTCCACTGGTTGCAGGTGATCTTGTTCGCACATGCTTTTGGTACGTCACCATGAATGGTAAACAGCAGCCACACCAAGACTCACGGCGAGTGCTGGTAGTAGGGACTTCCACTACCTCATCCTCTTCATCCTCTTCATCCTCCTCTACATCCTCATGCCTGTTCCCCTCTGCAGGCCCTTGGGGAGGGGATGGTGGTGGAGGGGGTCGGGGTGGTGCTGAGGCAGATGTAGCAACAGCAGCCATGGATGCCATCTCAGTAAAAGCAGCAAAGGCAGCAAAAGTCAATCTGCAATAGCCAGAAGCACAATGAAGATCAGCTCTGGGTTGTGGCCTTTTATAGGGGTGCTGGTGCGCGCTCCGTGGACAGACAGATCGGACACCCCAAAAAGGCTCAAAAAGTTCCAAAAAGTATGTAGAAAGGCAGGGTCATTGTCTGGGACATGTGCAATGGTGAATACATACTGTACAATACTTTGGATTGTCCAAAAAAGTACTTTTAAAATGTTTGCGTTCCCGAACAGTATCCGCAATTCAGGACACACTCTCAGCGTGGGTGCGGTCACATGATGACATCACAAACACGTCCGTGAAGGGAACCGGTGTCCGCAGGACACCAAATGCACATGAACGGTCGTGCGCATGCGCACGGCTGTTCTACGGACAGTGTTCGGGTCCTTAAACCAATTAAAAGTGCGACACACGTGAGACGGACAGTTACAGACAGATGTGATGTTCGTAGGACGTATGGGTGTGGTAAGCATGTGTGTAGATTTTCTATAGTGTCCTTAGAACACCTCTATTTGGGTCAATTGCGAACATCCCGGATACCATGTGTGTTCTAATAACTGTTCCATTTTGCTTGCGAACAGTACGGGTGGGTATAGTGTTCTTAGGACCCCTCCATTTTGGTTAATTGCGGACAACCCAGGCATCGAGTGTGTTCTAAGAACAGTTCCATTTTGATTGCGCATAGTACTGACAGATATAGGGCCTCATTACACGGACGGCGGTAAGGGTTTACCGGTACCAGTAAGGGCACCGGTACCGGTAAACCCTTACCGCCTTACTACGAGGTCCCTTTGCGGGTAGGTACTTTAATACATGCTGTTTAGCAGGCGTTAAAAACCAACCCGCAAAGGGACCAGGGTGCTAATTACGGTACCGCAATTTGCAGCACAGTAATTAGCGCCTTCCCCATTCCCATAGAGCCCTATTGGGCAAAAATGCGAATGGGGAAGGGCAATGGGGGAAGGGGGAATTACCGCCCCGCCAACCTTGGAATAGGGTGGTAATTCCCCTTTCCATCAAGGCGGTGCCGGTATTTTACCGTGCAATGAGGCCCATAGTGTTCTTAGGACACCTCCATTTTGGTTAATTTCGGACATTCTGCACACTGCGCGTGTTCTAAGAACAGTTCCATCTTGCTTGCGAACAGTGCGGACGGGTATCTTGTCCTTAGGACACCTTCATTTTGGTTAATTGCGGACATTCCGAACACCTAGTGTGTTCTAAGAACAGTTCCATCTTGCTTGCGAACAGTGCGGACAGGTATATTGTCCTTAGGACACCTTCATTTTGGTTAATTACAGACATTCCGGACACCCGCACTGTCCGCGGACATCCCAACTGCCTTTTAAAAAAAAATAAGACACAAAAGACTAAATTAAAACACATTATTTTTTTTATTATATACAGATATAAAATGTATGAAAGAGACGGGGAAGCAGACTCTGACACAAACACAGGGGAATTAGGGGTTTGGAGAGGATGGATGGGAGGGGATGAAGGGATGGATGTCTCATCAAAACGTTTTTCTTGGTGTTGAGGGTTTGGGGATAGTTGACTGGGACATGGAGAGGGGAAAGAGGTGCATGTGGGACAATGATATTTATTTTTTCTTTTATGTGGTCCACCACAAAATGTTTCAAAAGATTGAAATTTTCCATAAGCATGTCCATTTTTTGTTCCATGCACTGCCGAGTATTTTCTAATGTCTCTTTTGGTGTATTATTTTATGGTCTGTTAAAAAAATATATATATGTTAAGTACACATAAAATAATGGTTATTAATTTGCTTATATAGAGAAGTGTGTACCATTAGTATCACTGTCTTCAGACATTTCCTCACGTGGGAAATTTTCCTCAAGCCATTCCAAAGTACTGGACATTTCTGTGTAAAAAGAAAAAATATTACTTTTAGTGTACCAAATACAGAAAGTTTAGAAATATATAAAAAAATTAAGTTTACTTACTAGTTTCTGGTAAGTTGTGTTCTTACTGTTGTGTAGGTCTGCTGTTTCTCCTAGCTGTGCAATTTTTGTCAGGTAATTATGTTCTAGGCATATCTTTTTTGTTGTGGTATATTCCATTTTTGTACATATGGTATTTAAATGGATGGTTCATGTGTTACATATATAGGTTCCATTTCTTATTTATTATTACATATAATGTGTTTATTTGCTGCTATTTCTATGTTTTCAGTGTTTATATAGCATGATAGAACAATTGAAGATAACCCCTGAGTTTTTGGGTAGTGTTGATGTTGTCCGCGTCTGTCCGCGGACATTTGCACAGTCCGCGGACATCAAAATCACTAGCAGGGGGTTCAGCATGTTCTATGTTATATGTATATAAAGTAAAGGAATCCTAGTAAACACCTATCAAATTCACACTATGTATATATGTATCACATTTGTGATGTCATCTTTGGTGTCCTGGGTGTTAGTCTTAGCAATGCACGGTGGTGGCGCGAGTTGTGGTTGCTTAGCTTACCATAACTGGGGAATTTCAGGGGTTTTTCGGTTTTACTTGGAACCATAACGTCCCTTTAACAAAGTTTTTTTTACTGAATATATATATATATATATATATATATATACATATATATATATATATATATATATATTCATAAAGACGAGTAAAGGATGGATGTTTCCACTACGCATTATAAGCAGTGCTGGACATTAGCAAGAAGGCCTAATTTCAGTGTGTCGCAGTTAAAAAGCAAATTGAATTACAAAATGAATCTCTCCAGAAGGAGTTGGATGAGCCAAAGAAGCCAAGGTCTTATCAAACTGGAGTTAACTGACATTGGATACAATTCGTGTGAAAGAACAGAAACTCCTGTTCAGAAGGCTTGATCAAAACAAAAGATGTCAGAGGACTATTACAAAATAGTATTTTAATAAACTAAAAGGCTCGATTCCATGGTCTCCAGTCATGTGGAAGAATGAAGTTGGAAGAACGAGGTAGTCACAGCTACGCACGAGGGCAATGTGTGCCCACACTCCTTAAAATTTCTCAGAGCACAGTGCAAACTGAAGGCCAGGCTTCAAAGCCCTAATTGACACTGGACCATTGAAGTGATGATGAATTGATTTGCTTTTTGGTGGGAAGTTAGTGTTAAGACGAGCTCACCAGCACCTGGATGCTCAGTCTTCAAGCTGCTAGACGTAGGTGGAAAAGTATTGACGGGGGTTAGAAGCCAATCAATTGTAGAGGACCGCATAATAAAGGGTCCTATAGTTTAGTTTGTGTAGCCAATGGGATGTCGTGTATTTAGTGACGTTCATAGTGGCCATTTTAAGTGGAGGGCTTAGGTGACCCACCGGATGTTAAATACCTTATCACTTTCCTTCACTGTTCTATACTGATATGGAACTTATACTTAGATATTCACTTAGAGCCTATCACTTTCCTCAATAGGTTTTTGTAGTTTGCCATGGACGATGACGTTGGTAATGACGCAGGTCAACACCCCACTGATAACGATTTTGCTTAATGTAACCTCCGGTTTTTTGTAAGATTCATTGAGTAAGAGGATCGAGCGAGTGCTGATGTTCGTTGTACTACCTTTTTAGATAATTGACATTAAAACTGATTTCCTTTTGTCAAACTACCTGAGTCATTTCGATTATTGATGTATGAATAAAATCTGCATCCCCATCCATCTCAAGGGTATTTGCTACTCATCAAAGGGGCTGGGATATCCAGTTCAAGTTGTTTCATTCAATCAGCTGATGGTCGGAAGAACACTTGTTGCTGAAACTCCTCAAAGATTAGCTGCATACATTGTTATCATTAAAAGTTAACACCTCCCTTTTAGGTTCCCAGTGTGTTTTTGCATTACTTCTGTTAGAAAAGTGGCGAATGACCACACTTTTTTTCTATTGGTTTGGAAACTTGCATAAATGACGCAAGTCTCCAAACCAATAGAAAAAAGTAGCTATATTTCTCGCTAGCTGCTTTTCTATCAGAAAGTCACTAGGGGGCTGTACTTTCTCGCTAAATGTAGCAAGAAAGTCGCCAAGTTGGCAACACTGCTGCCTGCGCTTTGGGACTGCAACTTCCTCTTGCGGTCCTCGCGAGGCTTACAAACCTTACAAAGGCAGTGAGAGGACGTTGAAGTTTGCGGGACTTTGACACTTCCTGTTGCTGAACTGCACAACACTGGCTGCAAAGGTCTTGCATTGCGGCCCGCCACAGCAGGATAATGTTACGCTGCATGTGGTGGGTCCAGGGGGGCCTGGATGGGCCCCACTTTTTGGTGAATGCAGGTGCTCGGACCTGGCTAGCCCCAGCACTCTTAAAGCCCCGCTCCCCGCTAACTTGCTGCTGCAGAAAAGGACAGTAAGTGGTCACTAGTGGCTGGAGGACATGTCCAGCAGCATGAACCAGACCCCACATCCCAGACCCCCTGTGATCCTGACTCTGGGTTGTGTGGGGACAACCAGGTGGCATGGGGAACCAACAAGTGCTATGCAGCCTCAGTACGCGTGCACATGGATTCCAACAAGCATCTGTAAAACTACAACCCCAGTATGAAAGCGGCAGCATTATCCAGCCGACAGTGATGCCAGTAATCTGCACTTCTGTGTTTAAAGCATTCCTGCACATGCTACAAGGCCTTTACAGGAGTTTCTAGGTTGCTTTTGAGAGTACTTTGGCAGAGGTTTACCGGCCCTCAGAGAAGGCCCTCCTGCATGTAAATGTGGGGTTGTTGGCAGGTTATTTATTACTTGAAGGTTACATTAGAGGATGGCTCGGGGCAAACGGGCCCGCCTCAGGAACATGAATGTTCAGCACGGCATGGGGGATTGAGTGCCACATTGGTCCTTTGGAGTTGGGGGAGCCGGCATGATACGCTCCATACATCTCTCTGATGAAATCATGATTAAGGGGATGCCTTTCTCTGATGCCTGCTAATTATCTTCTCAGGTGGGTGGAACAGATACGTACCACAGTAAAACTCATTCACTTATTCACAGAGCGTTTTCCAATGGGATTTTGCAATAATAAAACGCTTCTGTGAATTAGGCCCTCAGTGTGTGGACATCTGGAAGGACTACCACATGCCCTCAAGGTTGGTTTAATCTCACAGCCTAGCTGTGATTTACGTGGCTGTGAAAGCTGTGTCTCCCCTTTCTCTTTTCTTCCCTCCACACTCTCCTCACCTGAGTCCTCAGAGTCACCGGTGTTCTGTAGGTTTCGCCGGCTCAGGTAATCCCGTTGTTTTTTAGGTAGCACTTGCCTGTCTCGGTGAGAAGCCACAGTGACCGCTGACTGGACAGCCGTCCTGGGACCCCTTGACCGGGAACAGGCCGGACAAGAAAGGGAAAAACCCACAAGTGGGAAAAAACCCTTAGGAAGTTCTGGTAAAGAGGAGTGGGACGAATCGAACTGGAAGCTGATGCGTGATCCACTGGTTAGAACTCAGGAGGGATATCCAATGCTCCAAAGAATGGTGGAAGGAACCAGGCCACGGATAAGTTGGGAGCGGTGAGAGAAAGAGAAAAGAAAACTGATGGACAGAGAAAAAAGGAAAACTGGAGAGCCGCGAGAGAAAAGAGCGGCAAAGCGAAAGGATAAAAATAGCACGCCCGCCGCCGGAGCGGCGAGTCTAGAAAGAGAAAAAACGAAGAAGAGCCGAAGGATCGGCAAGTACAAAATGCTGCAAAAAGCAAAAAACTGCCGCTGTAATCAAACAGCGAAATAGGTAAGAGGAAAAGAACTCCTATACCAAAAATGAGGAGTGAGCAAGCAAAGGAGACCCGCTGCAAGTCGAGGCTAGCAGAGGGCAACGCTGGAGAGCGCAAAAACACGAGCCGCTGGAGAGAGCGCCAGCAACGGTTGAAACGCAGCGACTGTCGGGCTTGGATGACAGATAAACTGCCGGCAGTGCTGTGATTGGTGGTGGTAGGTACTAGATACAAAGAAAGGACTAAATGGCTCTACCTGCCGGAGAGCCTCCAACGTGGAAGGAGCCGCCATCCGCGGTAGCGGTTGCGGATGACACTAGCATTCAGACATCATCCCTGACCTAAAGGTAGCAGTATCTGGGCCTTGTGTATGCTTAGTGGATTTCTGCATTCACTTTGAGACTCTATGTTAGAATCCCAGCAATTCATCCCAACCCTGCCTCCCCCACAGGTCAAAACAAGAGAGGGCATGGCTTTGGGTAACCAAGGACTTCTGTTATTGAGTTTATATCACTAAGTGGCACCCTTGGGGTGAACGTGCACCCGTCAAATTAACAAGGCATGTGGCAGGCAATATATTTACAACATGGGTATTTCACCATTATCGTCAAAACTATAGGAGATTGATACATCAAAATCGAATTACTCGGAGGTCCTCAGAAATGCTACAGACCTTCTGTGTACTCAGGGCCATAAATATATATCCTCTGGGCACATGATATATCTTGAGGAATCTAGGGAAAGGTGATGATACGCTGAACCTGAGGATAGAATACAACTTGAAAGAATAATTTCCACCTTACTTGGTTTTCTACATAGGCTCTGGTACACCCCCAGACACTGAGGCCAGTTTACCATAGTCAAGTCTTCCTGGATAAATGCAGGACTGTTGAGATAAATTCCATGGGCTGAAGTGGGATGCATCCCTGTATGTGGTGGCTAGTTAGAATGGTTAAGAATCACGAAAAACTCGGGGGCGTTGTTGCGCAACATGCTGATGAGGACATAAGCCTCTCTCGCTCCTAGGTGGGCACAGGCATCCTGTAAAATATATCCTTATCCCCGCTAAACTAAGAAGGGATTTGTATAAATATATAAGTGTCAGAAGACTGCGACCACAGTTTGCTGCAGTCCCAAAGAAAATTGGTGCTGCGAATTGAGCGGGCGCAGCGGAAGGTGCCATCTTGGGCCGCAGACTGATGGCTGGAGGAGCTGCAGGTGGCTGAGGAATAGTGGGCTGAAGCCTGTAGACTGTACACCAGTCGGTGCCCCTGGGGGCTGATGCGGACTGGATTATTGAATGAAGGGTCATCCGTTCTGTGCGCAGCCAAAGGGAGGCGGACTACATTCAGCTGTGGGCCCTGCTGTCGGGTGCTGAGTTGCGCGCCCGACTGCCCGGCTTCTGGTGCTCTGAACAAAACAGTGTGCATAGTGGGTGGCCTTAGTGGGGCACCCGGAAGGAGAGAAGACACCTGGCAGGGCCACGGGAGGCATCTTGAAGCACTGCCCCCGCTCCTGCCAATGTGGTGAGCAGGACTGTGTGGACAAACTCACCAACAAGGGATTCAAGCACAGTGAGGCACAAGCTGTCTGGCCCCAAGCCCCCCGGCGGGAGTGGAGCAAAACTACTGCATGAGGCAGGCAGAACAGGGGCATACCGGGTGCCTTCGTGCACAGCCGAGAACAATAGGCAGCCAGCACCCCCGCCCAAGAAGCAGTGCTCGAAAACCTAGCTCACTATGTCAGGAAACATGAGAAATGTGGGAGAAACACCTGTTTTGATCCACCTCAGTGTATAATTTCTATTGAGCAGCCAGCTGAGTCACAAAGTGCTGGGATCTGCCGCACAGCGCCTGGAGCAGTTCAGGCTTTGATGGGCCCTGGCGGCTCTAGGTTGCGGGGGGCGGGTGCACTGAAGACTTGCTGGATTTATCCTGTTTGCTGCCCCCGGGGAGACTCTAGCACATGCACTATAAGATCCCGGCATCACTGGGTTGGGGTCAGCGGCAAGCAGAGATACATGGTGGAGCACCAGCCACATGGACACAGGAGCTGTTGGGGTCCCCACTAGCCTCGAGTCCCCAATCTGCGACCTGCAGTGTTTCAGAACAGTAAGCATACCATCAAGGATCGGAGTGGTGGGCAGGGAGATGGGGTGGCCATTCCCGGTGCCGAGCCCGGGTCATACAATGGTCAAGGACAAGACAAAAATAGCGATGCTACAGAGCAGAATAGACCAATACGCTGTGGCAGCCCTCAAGCCCTCTATGTCTTGTTCCAAAGGGGCAGAAGACATGGGTAGAGGGCGACAAAACCCGCACATCTCCCTCAGCAATGACATAATGCAGATGGCGCAAATCACTAGCCCCATATCTTATAATGGCTATCACATCTGATTGTTTCCTGAATATACTAGAGAGGTCCAGAAGGCACGCCAATCATTTGACTCAGTCAAGAAGAAGCTGCAATCGCTAAACATGAAATACGCTGTTTTTCCCGGTACATCTGAAAGTTCACAAGAAGGGGTTCACGCACCTTTTCTACAACCTGAAGGAAGCTTGGGCATGGCTGGAGACTCAGATTCTGTCTGGACCCACACCAAGACAGCCTGGACGCAAACCAAGACATGAACTGGAAAATGGCCAGTGCCCAGTCCTGTTCGAAGTGCACAAGGTGGTGCAACCCATGCCCACAATGACGGGGAATGACAAAGTAGACAATGGATGACTGTGGCCGAACGGTCGTGACTCCTGACCAGAAGAGGTTACCAGAGGGAACTGGTCATTGGTAGCCGCCGACCATGAATGGGGGCTCACGTCTGTGGCAACGAAGGACACCCCGCAGATGCTTCTTTTTGTTGTTTTGTGCCAGTTGGGAGCACTGTTCAGGTTACAGGTGCTTCAGGTTGGGGGCGAAGTAAAGGGTGGGATGCAGGTCGAATTACTCTGGACAGCAAGTTATATGGGGGCTATCTTTCTTAACGTTTGGGTGGGTTAAAGGGGACATTTGTTGGCTGCCTTGCTTGGCACTCAATGGCGCAGCAGGGGAGAAGGTTTGGAACATGTCGTCGCAAGGGGGAGGGGCAGTGGTCGGAATCGGCTCAAACATGTTTTTACTACACATTAACAGGCCTAATGTCAAAAGAGGAAGCGATTTCCCTACTCACGTGTAATGTTAATGGGTTGGGCTCTGGCATCAAACGGCGACTGGTGCTTCAATTTTTCAATAGGTACGCCCCGAATATTGCACTGTTGCCTGAAACACACCTATTCAGGACTGAATTTCGCCTCTTCAAGAGAACCAACTACACAACTGCATTCCATGCAGGGTTTTCACAGGGGGCACGGGGTGTACTGGTGCTCATACATAAGAAAACCTCCTTCCAACTTAAAGAAGGGTGGATCCCCGGGCAGATTTGTCTTAGTAAGGGGTGGTCTATGCTCCTCTACCCCTCACACTTGACCTATTGAACGACATGAAAATGCTGATGCTACAAACTCAGGTTAATACACATAGCATCACTGTTGGACCCATTCTCCAAATTCTCTATTCCTCAACAATCTTCTGAGCAATGAGACTCATCACCAACAGTCCAATTAATGAAGTGACACAATCTCCTTCTGAAATAGCCTCCATTTTCCATGTGGGTGCTGGGGAGAATTTAACAAGGTCATGGATTTAGGGTTAGACAGCGCACGCATTGGAAGCAGAAATCCACCCCACATCACCAAGCTGCATTCTTTTGCCACTGCAATGGGACTGGTTGATGCCTGGAGAATGCTGCACGGGGTGACTATGGGGTATTCCCTTTTCTCCAACGCACATGGTTCCATGTTCTGAATCGATTACTTTCTCATCCCCCAGAATGCTTCACACAAACCTCTATTAGTGAAATTTCTGACCAGGAAATTTCAGATCACTACCCACTCCTTATGGATCTTAAGAGTGGGCAGGCCAAGCCCACAGCAATTTGGCACCTCAACACATACTACCTAGGGGTCCTGAGCATGGTAGATGGGTTATCCCAGAAAACGACTGAGTATTTTGCTACAAATGAAGGGTCGGTGGACAGGCTGGTCAAACTTTGAGAGGGCTATAAACAGTACTTTGAGGGGAAGCAATAACACAGGTTGTGGCCACAAGAGCCAAACACACTAAAGAGGTGGAGGAGGCAGAGGCACAGGCCATTGAGGCAGAGGAGGGGTTTCTCGCTTCCAGCTCCCAGGTCACTCAGGAGGCCCTGGTCACGGCGCAGGGGGTTTTGCGAAACCTGGCCTTAGACAATGCTAGAATGGCTCATTGGGCATTAAGGAGTCAGGTTTATGAAACTGGGGACAAGGCGGGGAGGGCATTGGCATGGTTCTAAAGGTGAGACCAGGAGGTTATGTACGCGCAATATGTGATAGGCAAGGGGGGACACTGGCTCAGGAGAACAGCCAATGAAAACTGTACATTCTGTGTTACTATACAGAATTGATCAAATACTGCATAGTAACATCAGAATGTTGGTTTTCATTGGCTGTTTGTTGTGTTGTAGTCCCAGGCCCCGCCAGCCATGGCCTGCAACCTGCAACTGCAAGCAGACTCAGAGCATGAGATAGAGATCACAAATCAAATCACAATGATTTATGATAGAAGTGGAACTGAAACAAACAAAACAATTACACGTGGGCCGGCACGCCCAATGTTCCGGTGCCCAAAAAAAGTGCCGGTGTTGCCCACCGGCAAACACTGGCACAAATTAAGCACTAAATATTCCTAATTTACTAATTATAAATACAGGTCTTGAAGTCCCAGATTGCTACAATAAATCTTTGCCATTCATATTCCGAACACCAACTGGGGCATGCTGATAAAGGGTACAAAGAAAAACTACAGATATACACTAATTATGGGTGGGAGGGTTCATAACATGAGATCATTGGTGGGGTGAATCAAACCCCAAACTGCTGTGGCTGCTTGCTTTCAAGACAAGATTCCTAATCTCTAGTCAACCAACGCTCTGACAATGATATGCACCTGAATATACACGAACCTACTTTCTGCCCAATACGCCCAAGCGTGCTGTAGACAGAGCATGCAAAGTCATGCATGATGGCGCCTGTTAAAGGAAACTTGTTGAATGACAAGGAGGCACATAATGGTGAAACGATGACAACGCTTCACACAACCTAATCAGCTACATCGCAGGGACATTTGGTAGCAAACATTGTTGCGATATGTGTCAATGGTTGGGATGTATATTTGGCAAGAAAGAAGAGCTATATGTCCAAATGTCACTGTCTAGTACAATGCAGTCCAATTTACTGAGGCCAGGAAATCTCCTTTGACTAGATGAGCTCATTTTACTGTTGTAACATTGTTCTGTTAACATGCATTTATGAAGCAGGGCATAGCCCATAACATGGGCTTCTTAATAGTATTAAATAATATTAGGAGCGCTACTCTTTCATTATTACACTCGTTTGACACTCTAATCGATGTTATTTATGGGCAGCTATTGTGTGGATGGTGAGATCTGTTCAATTTGTCTGAAAGTAAGAAATGAGGATCTTGGCTCAACACATATTTATTTATTTATTTATTTATTTATTTATTTATTTATTGGGTAATGAGGCACTAACTGTGAACATAGTCACATCGTAGTGACCCAGTTAAAAAAGGGAAATGGGGGCAAGAGATGAGTCAGAGCCATGGAACATTCAGATCTTCTAATTTCGAGGCAGAGGGGTGGAGAGAAGTGCATAGGATGGGTCCCCATTACTAAAGATACAATAATTTGAGGCACCAGGCAAGGGAGACATATTAGTTGCCTACGTTCTGAGGCCTCCCATCATACCCTCTCACCCATGGTGCTAACATTGGCAGGATAAAGAAGGCAGAACCTGGATGGCATATGTGCAGGGGCCAGCGGTTAGCCCTTTTGTAAAGATGTGGTTGGTTGTCCCGATGTTGTGCTGTTGAGGGGGAATAGGATCAAGCAGCTGTTATCCTTTTAACTCTGCATCCACCAGTGGTGACCCTTTACAAGGATGGGCCCAGAGTGAGGCTCTGCGCTCTCTCTTTGGGATCCTCAGTGGCCCTTGTCGGTATTCTTCTATTGCCCTCTGTGCACCACATTATAACATTTTCAATTCTGCATTCCTGTCACTGTTTCATCTA
Organism: Ambystoma mexicanum; assembly: GCF_040938575.1. NCBI lineage: Eukaryota > Metazoa > Chordata > Amphibia > Caudata > Ambystomatidae > Ambystoma > Ambystoma mexicanum. The sequence goes on from NC_090935.1 coordinate 1,194,990,680, forward strand.
CCTCCCGAAGGTTCTGACACATTCCCTGACATTTCCTTTTCGGAGCTGGTGTCATGTCTGCAATGGGATCCTTCAACAGAAGATCGCCTGCACGCCTCTTAGGTTCCTAAAATCTCAGATTATATAGGCGAAGATTTTAGTCCCTCAAAACATGTGAGTTTTTGGTGACTGACCTTGCTAAACAATGACACCCACTTAATCTAGTGCGTTTGTTTATATTTTACATTTCTGTCATGCTTGAATGTAGAGTTATCCAAGTGCTGGCCATTGACTGCTTGAGGAGTCCTCAGGGATATGCAGGGGCAAATGTCAACCAAGAAGATTTTCAGGTGGCAGCCTTGATGTCCTCTTCTTTGCCTGCCTTGCATTGAAAACACTAAGAAATTATTTGTTAGCCCAATGTTGTTGTGCTAGACTGTTAGCACTCAGCGGAGGCCACGCTGCAATGTGAGCGCTATCCTAAATCGCACGAGTTTTTTAAAAAAAGGATAAGAGGTACAATTGGTATTATCCTTCAGCCGCACAAAGACCCCATGTGGACTGCAGCTGTGCTTTCTAGTCATTTTACACAGTGCCCATAATGGAGGAACATTCTTTGCTCGGAATAAGGAGTTCTTCATACAGCCATATAACCACAGACCAATGCCTGCCTCATCATAAGCATACATTGTCAGACAGGGCCTTTAATACAGTGATCGAAGTGAGCGGGAACGGTCGCGAGAGGTGTTCCACTACTTCTATTTTTTTCTGTTTACCATTCCTCTACTTTTTATGAGCATATTCACCATTCTATATAGAGAATGTATCCATTCTTGTCCCTGTGCAAGTGTAAAGTTGTAGTAGGAGCCTTAGTTACTAGGCACTTAGACTGTTGCAATGCCCCGGCTGCAACACCTCGTCACATGTTGCACTAGGCTTCTGCCGACCCTTTCCCCTGCCGAGACCACAATTCCACGACTTATTTTGGTAACATTCTACCACTGCCTTAATATTACTTTATATGATCCATTTCTCTCGTATAGTAGCCCATGGTAAAGGTTTATTTGTTGCGGGGACTGGGTTCAGCTGTGTGTAGTAGTGATTACATTCCTATGAGAAAAGACATTGGTATTTCGTCTTAAATGAAAAGTCGTGTGATCCTCTAAAGTTATATGCTGTTTCTTATTGCGAGTGAAAAAGGCCACTGGGATAGCAGCAAAGCGCAATAAAGGTCTTCTGCAAAGACGGTAACAAATGAGGGGCACATTTCTAAGAAGAACCTTCAACAGGGACTCAAGCATGAGGGTGCAACTTCAATGCTAAGACCGCCTCTAAGCCCAACTATTATCACATAACTTCTCTCTATTTAAATAAGTGAATAGCCTCATTCAATTGTCTACGGCACTACATATCTCTTCACCTTGAGGCAACAGACCCCCCGGGGTCATAAACCTTACTAAATGTCACTATTTTACGAAGATAGCAGCACATGTGGTTATAGCATAAAGTGGGAGAGGGAGGAAAAGCATGTGTTTTAATATTCGTCAGATGAGATGGTAGTCTTTGCCCCATCTCAATAGAGGTGACTGTCACACATTGGGAGAGAGCGGGGAGGAGGGATACAAAACGACAGATGCCATGATCCACGGATGATAAGCCAGTCTGTACGATTTCTGTCAGGGTGAGTCAAGAAAGATAAATACAGCAAACGTCTGAAGACTTATTGTATTTATGTCCCACTACTGACCACATATGGGAGCAAATTCGCATTGCCACCATTAACTATGGAATTCACCATGGAAACTGCTTGCGGGACCTACAGGCAGGTTCATTAAGTTGAATTATCCCAGATACCCCTTCAGCGCCTTGGCCACTGCATCTTGTCAGCCCATACTCTAGACACTCATGCCATTCCAGGCAATAAGATAAAACCCCATACCAGCATCACAATGTGGCAACAGATTAGTAGATCGGATGGCATTAAATGAAACAGGATGGCGATTGTCAAGATACATGACTTGACTTTATCATCTGGGCCAGCCCCAGAGGACAACTACCCAATCAATGGTCTTTACCCTTTTGTAAGGGCTTGGCAGGCAACGGATGATGGTCTGGAGGGATGCCCAGAACAATGGCAGTGGTTAGGATTCATTTCAAAACTTCCAGTCATCACCTCTTTTGTTTTGCATAAGTCAACCCTAGTGGGACGGTATGCCCAGACGTGGGTCCTGCGCCTTTTGCAACTTAAAACCCAAACATCTCCTCTCTAATGAGGACCAACAAGGCCGAAACATGTTTTGGAATGCTTGTGGTTTCGTGCAGAAGGGATGTGGCCAAGCAGTTCGGGCTGGGCTGCCCCTTTTGGGGTGGGACCAAGCCTGATTTGCATATGGTCTTTCCCCTTTTGTAATAGCTTGGCAGCTGAAGAACGATGGTCTGCAGGGTTGCCCAGAATAATGCAAGAGGTTAGGATTAATTCCAAACCTTCCAGCCATCATTTCTTCTGCTTTGTGTAGGTCACCCTGAGTGGGATGAGTATTCGCAGACGTGGGCCCAATGCCTGCTGGGATTAGAAACCCAAGCTCTATCCACTTGCACTTCAGATATAGGCGGTGCGTTTGGCAAAACACTGTATGTAGCAGTTTTACATCTAATGGCAGCCTCCAACAACATCGACCTTGCTTTACATCAACCTTGCTTTACTCTGGGGGAAGTTGACATGGTGGGGGTTCTGTCCAGGACTTCTGAGAATGAACCAGCTACGATACAGTAACAATACTGTAAGTGTTAGACTAAACATTGATGGCGATTTATGAAAACCAACCATAGTCACAAGAGGGGTCTGTCAGGGTTTGTGTTCTTGGACCTATCCTCTTTAATCCTTTCCCGGCGGATTTGTGGACGGAGTCCCTCTCATGGGGGGGGGGTGCCGGCACCCAAATAGGGTGATTTAAGTGTAAACATCATTGCTTATGCGGATGACGTATTGTTGATGGACTACACCCTTGCGTGGCTCAAAAGACTTCTGGATGGGATAAATGGGCATAAGGAGCGCAATCATTTGAGAATGAATCCCTGCAATTCATTTGTGCTAGCTTACACCACAAGGCGTAGGCCGAAGTCTTACGTCTGGACCTTAAATCAGGCCAAAATCGAGCAGGTCCCTGCAATAATCTATCTTGGGTTCCTAATCTCCCCCCAAAAAACTATTTCAGCTCCAAAGGGAAAGAATGATGAGGAAACTTGGGCCCAGCATCGTCCTCATGAAGGCCCTTCGGAGTAAGCTTTGCGCCTTCTCTTTTCTGCCATTGATCGAACTGTACAAATTCAAAGTTGCTGCTATTATTCTGTATGGTTGTGAATTAATGCCTTGTCAATACACATCCTTTTTCAATAGACTGGAAGGGAACATTTGGAAGACTGTTTTAGGCCTACCTAAATCCACACCCATCAGTGCTATTAGATTAGAATTTGGCCTTTGTTCTTGGTGGACCCAATATATGAAAAGATGCATGTCTTTGCATTTAAAACGTATGGGGGCAGAGGGAACTTCTCTTTGTTCCTATATGAAGAACCATCTGGAGTGTAGTTTGCCTCATACCTCAGCACTAGCTAGGTTTCGTAGAAAATGCATGTATTTCTCTGATGATTTTGCTGGGTGTCTCATACAGTGAGTATGTGATGAAAAGGAAAATGATTACATGGTATAGAATTCAAGATCATGGAGAGCTAAATAGATTGGCATTGTATAACAATAATCCTCATGTATTTGTTACATTGACTAAGATACAACCCTATCTACCGAAGTGTCCATCTAAAAACATTGAGACCTACATTATAAATCACAATTAAATGTTCTACCCAACTTAGAAGTCATGGGGCCCAAATTGGGCCTACCCAGAGGTCTGTGGAAATATAGGATGCATGGTTTAGATTTAACCGAATCATTATTTCATTTAGTGTTGGAGAGCCCTTCGTTCCAACAGCGGAGAATTAACCATGTAGGGCTCTGTGTACACTCAACTGTTCATATTTTGTCTAATGATTTGTGGGAAAGGCTCATGACCACTTCTAATCAGACTGTAATTATTGCTCTAACTTCGCTCATAGAGGAAATCCTTTTGGGTTTGAAGAACAGAATCGCAGAAGGTGAAGCAGCATGGACAGAGCTTGGTTCTTAGTGCCATCTACTAAACTTGCGACCATTCACTTGATTTGACTTTTGCTATGAGAGAATATGTCGTCATTGACAATCTTGGATATTTTTCTTGTGAGCCTTTGAAACAATTTTGGATAACTTTGCATTATCTTGTTTTAATTGAGTGTAAAAGGTTATTGGAAACTGTATAACACATTTATAAATAAATAAATACGTACATAAATAAATACAAGCTACTACTCATTTATGAGGCCCAGCAAGACCAAAACATGTTTGGGAATGCTCGTGGTCTCGTGCAGAAGGGATGTTATCAAGCAGTTCGGGCTGGACTGCCCCTTTTGGGGCGGTACCAGGCGTGATTTGCATATGGTCTTTCCCTTTTAGTAATGGCTTGGCAGGCAAAGAACGATGGTATGGAGGGTTGCCCAGAGCAATGCCAGAGTGTAGGATAAATCCCAAACCTTCCAGTGATCACCTCTTTTATTTAGTATTTTGGAGGTATTAACTGGATCAAAAATATCAATTGTTAAATTCCTCTGATTAAAGCATTTCATGAAATCAATAATGCAATTGAAACTTTCAAATTGGACTGCACAGTTAGAAAATGTTTACTAGAATCTCACACTTAATTCTAATTGAACTATTGGAATTATTTATTGAGCGGAACATGTACTTCTGTTAATATTGCTGTTTTAAAGTTTTTTACTCAAACCAAGTTGTCACGAATGGTATGAGAACAAACGCAGGCAATTTTTTTTACCTCATTAATGATATTTAATTGCTTGAAGTTTACTAATAATGTTTGTTTTTTCATCGTGTGTGATAATAACGTTGTAAAAGTTGATTCTATTAAACACAACAAATTTAAAAGAAAAAAAAGTCAAAAAATGGTGTCCTTGTCAACTTTACAATAGCTCACAATGTCGGACTAAGGAATTTTCCGAAGATGCAACACAATCTGCATGTACAAAAGCACAAGTGAGAATATTTGTGAGTGCCAATGAAGTGCACATCCCAGTATTTCTTTAAAACCCTCACCAATTTATTTTGTATGGTATAGATTTAAATCATAACAAATACAACTCATATAAGAAACCCTACCTTAGATGTGGGCGTTAACGGATGCTAATCCCTTCAATGTGCTCTCCAGTTCAATCTTATTGGATGGACAGTAATAAAGTATCATTGATATTGATATTTTATTTCTATTGCGCTCGTACACAAGTGTTTCAGAGTGTGACAAGGCAAGGGAGGGGAACAGGGGAGAACAAAACACCGATCTTACTAGGCCCAGTGACATTGAGAATGAGAAAGTGCATGGGAGAGGGGGAGGGGAAAAGTGCATGGAAGGGGGGAGAAGTGGAAAGTGTGAAGCAGAGGAGAGACAGATAAATAATAATAAATAAATAATAAAGGGAACAAACAGTGGTAGTGCAGCCAGAAATGTGCAAGTGCTAGGTTTAAGGCAGCAGACAGGGTAGGTCTGATAAGTGCAGGAAGAAAAAAGGGGGGTTCTGTATGGGTACAGATACAGACCCCAGTGCAATGGGTAGCCCGGAGGCAGTGTGGGAGGGAGGCAGGGTGAGCAGGTACCTGGGCCCGGAGGACAGAGGGTGGCTAGGTGCCCGGTGCCAAGAGAGAACAGATCAGCAGGGGAGAGGGGGAGCGAAAGCAGAAGAAAAGAGGAAGGTCTTGAGGTGCTTCCGGAACTGGAGATGGTTCTCTTCAAGTTTTAGAGTGGCAGGGGGGCTGTTCCAGAGGGAGGCCCCAGTTGAAGACAGAGATCTACCCCGAGCTCGTTTCTTTGAAAAACAACTGACCCTGAGGGAGTTAGAGGTAGAGGAGCGAAGAGCTCGAGAGGGGAGGTATTTGCGGAGGGTTAGCTGAAGGTATTTTGGACTCAGGCCCCAAAAAGCCTTGTGGACAATGCAGAGGGTTTCGAATTTGATCCTTGCATCCACTGGAAACTGGGAGCCAATGGAGAGATTTCAGAGCTGGAGAGATACGATCCCAGGGCTTGAGGCCAAGGACAAGTCTCGCAGTCCTGTTCTGGATTAGTTGCAGAGGGTGGAGAGTAGAGGCAGGTAGATTTAGAGGTTGTTACAATAGTCCAACTTAGAGGGAACCAGAGCTTGGGATACTATGAGCTTCTGGGGGAAGGAGAGGAAAGGCAGAGTACCTCTGAGGAGGTTCAGTAGGAAGTTTGACTTTTTAGAGACCTCAGAGATGTGGGCGGAGAAGGAAAGGGAGGAGTCAAAGATGACCCTGAGGTTCTTAGCCTCGTAGGTGGGGGTAGGAGGAGGGCCAAGGGAAACTGGCCAGAGAGTGAGGGGAAAGGATGGTGAAGGTGTGCCGATGAGGAGGATCTCAGTCTTGCTGGCATTCAGACAAAGATCATTGGCGGCACACCAATCTTCATCACATTTGAAAGGACTTTGAGCATATGTCAGTCCCTTTTTCACTATTTTGATAATCAATTGTATTACATCTAGAGCAGTGATGCACAACATAAGGCCCATGGACCGAATACAGCCCTTCAGGACATTATTAATGGCCCTCAAGGTCTTCTGAGTTTACTGATCAAGTGTTGGCCTGAAGTCAGTTTTTGTCTTTGCATCCTGATACCCACAATTTCACTTCTATTTACAAGATGATTTCCGTCACATGTTACACATAGATCAAAGTGGGAATGCCATTACAAGGCACTGTATTACACAGGTTACAGTTATCCACTAGAGCAATACATAAAAATTGCACCTGAAAAACCCACGTTTTAATTTTTTACTGACATTCGTGCAGCAATGCTCCTACCAACCGCTCATACCCATCGACAGCCCGGCACTCTGTATGAGACTTGTGTGGTACATTCGGCCCTCTATCGAAATCAACTATGCACCCCTGATGTAGAATATTTTTGCAAACTTTGCTATATTATTTAATTCTGAGTGCTATTGATAAAATACCAAGCAGACCATGTCACATTTTTATTAAAGATGCAGTTGTCGTTTCTAAAGAATATATTTGGCACTGGGCCTACCACGAGCCTCACACTGTAGCACAAGAAGAGGTCCATACATTTGTGTTTCTGAGTCTTGTAACTTAATGCATATCAGCTATGCTGATATGTATGGCGATTGACGAGGAGAGCATCACCGCTAAGGTAACCTAAAGAGCAGTGAGGCTTCCATTATTGAAAGAACAATGATGCTTTAAGCCAGAACAGTCGTGATGTCTGGATCACTTGTGTTCTAACTGCTAAAGGCTGAGCTCTTCACAAAAAGACATATTTAAAATTGAATTTTCCGCAATCTGCAAGTCCATTTTCATTAAGCGAAATGCTTCGCGAGAAGAGAGACATTTATTAAAGCTGACAGCAGATGAACTTGAAAGGCTGTCGACCTGTTCCGGCTAAAAGTGACAATTAGATTTCTTAACGAAATTTAAGTTCCCATTTCATTTCACTAAACCCAGCCATCAAAAAGCAGTAAAGAAAGAATTTGCATCATCCAGATTCATCCAGTGCTCCTTCCGTGCAGACAAACATAAACATTCACCAGCCTGTGGATTGGCAGATATTAGTTCGACTGCTGCCTGCAGGCAATACGACTTTTCTAAATTGTTCTTGTCAGTTTTGCAGTAAGTATGTAGTAACGGGAAGGGTCTGCACAATTCAGTGTCATGTCGACCCTTCACTTTTTCCCCATATTCGATTTGCATAGTAATCCATTAGAGCCCTGCAGTGTTGCTACATGCTTATTATGTCATGCAGTAATGCATTTCTGGGAATTAACTATCTCCACACAAACTCAGGTGGAATATAAGAGTTTCAGAATTCAAACTCACATAATTTGGAGGAGTGGTAAAACATGCATTATTTCCAAATACTCCATGTTTTCTCACTACCGCCAAACTCGTAATGAGGACATTAGGCACCGCTCTGCTTCTGTGAAATTGCCCGGCATCACGAGATACATCACCTCAGGACCTGGATTCCTCAGCAGGACTTTAGTAGCCTTTCCACATAACTTCGAATCGGAACAGTTACAACTGACAACTGTCCCTTTTTCATTGCTCATGAATGCCAAAATATTTTAATATGTAAATGTGTCATTTTAGATGAATAGACCTAAGTATTTAGGTATTTAGGTATTAAGGTGAAATGCATCTACTGCACAAAACCTTCATTACCCTGTTGTTACACATATGAAACATGAGTCTGATGATACAGATAAGCAGAGTACATATGTTGTTATATGTGATGCATTGAAAAGCATATGGTTAAAATTGATTCATATTTCAGCTTTTGAGTTTCACAGTCTTTTCCAATGGTGAAAATTTGGTTTGAGGACATATGATGTCATACAGCTAAAGGTGGATTTTACAGTGAAATTGAAGGCCCAGTATATACCTAACAGGTCAATGGGAGTATCATGGGGGCGACTTTACATTGAATATGGATATTAAACTTAACAAATCACATGTAAGTCTGATTCACCTGGAAGGTAAAACCAAATGAGAACGAGCATCTCCAGGAGAAACATGGGACTTGGTACGCCCATGGAGATTCCTCAACTCTACATTTAGGCAATACTTTGTATTCTCTGTTCCACATGGGTCATCATCTCAGAAAGATGACTTCCTTTTTGTATTAACAATGTATCATTTATATAACATTCCACTGACAAAACAAAGATCAACATATCAATGTTTCCCCCAGTCCGCCCTCTCTCTTTCACCCCCTCCTTATTTCCTCTACCCCATCAACAAGAATCTTATTAACCAACAATACATTAGGACAAATCCAAAAGTCTTTCTCAGATGTCCTCATACAGTTTACTTTCCCCCTGTCTCGAAGTATGACCCTTTTTTGATCAAAGAGAGTTTTTTTATTGCTTGTGTCCATATTGCAGCCGATAGATATTTGTCCTATGTCCAGTCTCTCTGAATCAGTTTTCTATCCATTAAACAGGCTTATATAGCCAATTCTTCTGAGAGTAAGTGAAGGCTTCTAAGAGAGTATCCTTTCCAGGTATCAATGTTTCAAAGTCATACTCCATATCCCGCCTCAGTACTTTATTCATTATATTGGTCACCGTTTCCAGAGGAACCATACAATACTGTTTTTCCATATAATATGTTCTACTGTGCCGACCTTATGTTTGCATCACCAACATGCCTCTGAATCTCTTGTACTTCTCGTAGATAGACACTCAGGAGTCCAGTGTACTCTGTTTAGTATTTGAATCCGTCTGACCCTGTCCCACAAGTTCAGAAACATCAAAGGTATATTCTTTAAAATAGCTTTACATCTATTTGTAGGCATGACCGAGTCAAGATTTCCTGTGCAAGTATTCAACAAGGAAGCACTCTCGCCCCTATTTCTTAACAAGAGATGTATACAGCCAGGTGCCCTCGTCTATTAGATTCTACTATGATGCTTCCTAACACATTTTCTGCAATAATTTTTTAGGCTCCAATCACCCATTTAAAAATACATTATTCCACATATGCACAGTCTTTGAGTTTCTTGTCAGATGTAAGTGCTCTAAAGTGATCAAGTCTTATTCTCCACCAAATCTCCAATTCATCTCACTCCTCCTATGTACCAGGCAGGCCAGAACAGCATCTTCTTTTGGATCCTCACAACCATGTTCGTCACTGCACGGGACAATTCCAGCAACGGAAGTAGGTGTCTTGCTATGAAGGCCAAATGGTAATCAGCAAAAATTGGGTACATTCATTTCTCCTTTGTCGCATGTAAGCTGCAACTTCTATCATTTCAGCTCTAATCCGTTTAGGTCATGCGGCTGGAGCTTAGTGGAACTGTGGATCTCTGTGCTAGCATACGAATATTGTTTTATCCATCGATAGTGGATATTTGTCTGGTTAATGTTATATCTCCAGCAGCCTGTATGTGGGTTTCCAAAAGGATAGAGCTCCTGCAGTCCTACTTCTAGGAATGTACGGTTTTTGGGTGGGATTGGAACCCTGTTGTGCAGTGGTGCCAGTTTAGGTATTCACCTGTTTCTATTTGGAGTGCTCAGTTTCCTTCTTCAATGATAGTTGACACCATTTTAGGCTTTGAGAAAAAGCTGTCTTTATTATGCCAAATGGTCAGTTGTGCGTTTTAGACAGACATATTTGTCACTTGTGTGACATGCATCTTGGCGTACCATTTTTTAGACTAAGTTCTTAAGCTGGTTGCCTTTGCTTTCATTGCCGACAAGTGTTTCAACCATAGGTTTTTCTCAAGGCTGTGCAGTTTGGTGATGGTGGTGCAATTGTGCAGTGATTGTGACAGGTAAGTGCAGTTCGTATGTTCAGTTTCATACATGTTGGGAGACCAATTACATTCATGTTTTCGTGGGGTACATGTTTAAGGCACATTGTATGAGGTATACACATTTACAAACATATTACAGTATTTTGTATACATTGAGATCATAGGTGGTGTGCCGTGAGTGTGGCATGCACAGTGTTGCATGTGCATGACATGTAGGTATAATAACAATAAGTTAGTAGGTAGGTAGGTATTCATTCACATACATTAAAATAATAGAATTTATATTATTGCAATACAAGGAGAGAAGGACGTAGAGGAGATGTTATCAGTCCTTAGTCAGGCGTGTGGCTGTTGTTGATCAGATAATTTAATTCAGCGGTGCTTCCCAAGAACATGGTTGTTTTCTTGCCCTGTGTGGGTCTAGGTCAAGTGTGGGTCGTAGGTGGATTACTGGGTAGCATCTGTTGAGAACATAGACCATTATTAGGTTGGTGATAAGTGGCCAAAGCAGATAGCTCGAGGCCACATGACAGTGTAGTGTGTTTGGGGTTAGCTAGAGGGCCGAGGATAGGTTGGCATGGAGAGATGCAGGTGTGGCTGCTGTCCTGTTGGTTGGGGGAATGTTGGTGTGTGTGAGGCTGCCTCATTTGAGATGATGAGATGGTTGAGGCATCCGGGCCGTGAGTGAGGAGGTGGATGAGGCCGTGTGCTGTTGCAGGGGGCCTGTGCGCGTTGACGTTGATTAAGAGCCCAGTGTTCTCACCTGTCCATTGGTATCATGGGACATGTGGGGTCATGTGGCTGGAGAACCTGTAGGACTTGGTCCATTTGGGCAGGGTCGAGAAGTGATAGTAGGCGATGCAAATTGCTTAGTGAGCTGTGCGTAGCCGGATTGATTGATTGATTGATTGATTGATTGATATTTTATTTCTATTGCACTCGTACACAAGTGTTTCAGAGCGCGACAAGGCAAGGGAGGGGAACAGGGGAGAACAAAACAGCGTTCTTACTAGGCCCAGTGACATTGAGAACGCGCAAGTGCATGGGAGAGGCGGGAGGGGAAAGTGCATGGAAGGCGGAGAGGTGGAAAGTGCAAAGCAAAGGAGAAACAGATAAATAACAATAAATAAATAATAAAGGCAACAAACAGTGGTAATGCAGCCAGTAATTTGCAAGTGCTAGATTTAAGGCAGCAGACAGGGTAGGTCTGATAATTGCAGGAAGAAAAAGGGGGGGCTGTATGGGTACAGATACAGACCCCAGTGCAAGGGGTGGCCCGGAGGCAGGTACCTGGGCCCAAAGGACAGAGGGTGGCCAGGTGCATGGTGCCAAGAGAGAACAGATCAGCAGGGGAGAGGGGGAGAAGAAAAGAGGAAGGTCTTGAGCTGCTTTCAGAACCGGAGATGGTTCTCCTCAAGTTTTAGAGTGGCAGGGAGGCTGTTCCAGAGGGAGGCCCCAGCCGAAGACAGAGATCTACCCCCAGCTCGTTTCTTAGAAAAACGACTGACCCTGAGGGAATTGGAGGTAGAGGAGCGAAGAGAAGAGGGGAGGTATTTGCGGAGGGATAGCTGAAGGTATTTTGGACCCAGACCCCAGAAAGCCTTGTGGACAATGCAGATGGTTTTGAATTTAATCCTTGCATCCACTGGGAGCCAGTGGAGAGATTCCAGAGCTGGAGAGATACGATCCCAGGGCTTGAGGCCAAGGACAAGTCTTGCAGTCCTGTTCTGGATTAGTTGCAGAGGGTGGAGAGTAGAGGCAGGTAGATTTAGAAAGGAAAGAGGCTGTTACAATAGTCCAAGCTAGAGAGAACCAGAGCTTGGGATATCATGAGCTTCTGGGGGAAGGAGAGGAAAGGCAGAGTACCTCTGAGGAGGTGCAGTCAGAAATTTGACTTTTTAGAGACCTCAGAGATGTGGGCGGAGAAGGAAAGGGAGGAGTCAAAGATGACACGAGGTTCTTAGCCTTGCAGGTGGGGGTAGGAGGAGGGCCAAGGGAGGCCGGTCAGAGAGTGAGGGGAAAGGATGGTGAAGGTGTGCCGATGAGGAGGATCTCCGTCTTGCTGGCATTCAGACAAAGATCATTGGCGGCACACCAATCTTTAATGGCAGTTAGGCAATCAGAGATGAGAGAGGGAGAGGAGGTGGCAGTGGGCAGCCTGAAAATGAATTGAGTGTCGTCAGCGTAGCACTGGAAATTTGAGCAGAAAATGGCAATGCAGAGTTTCCAGGTATTGGTTGAAAAGCCAGGGCGAGAGGTTAGACCCCTGTGGAACACCACAGGTAGAGAGGAAGATAGATGAAAGGATTAGACCGGCCGCAGCTGTTTTGGTCTGTGTCTTGGTGCAGAGTGCTCATGACTGTCTCGAGGGTGCCAGGTGTTGTGGGGTGGCTGTGGGTGTAAGGCAACGTGCGAGCTGAGTTGCACAAATTGCCTGTACCACGTGTGATAGCATGGAGGGCTGAGCGGGTGCAGCCAGTGAGGGAGAGAGGAGGGGTTGTGGAACAATTGTGTAGATAATTACATGGTACCCGACATTCATCGATTTACCTGTAGTTTAGAGAATACTATAAGTAAGGCGACCGATTGGCAGGACGGGGCGGGGAGGGGAGAAGGTAAATGGAGGTGCCCATAAGTGTTGGGAGACTTACCAGTGCCTGGCTGGGTAGTGAGAGGACTGCTTGGTCTCACAGTGATCGTCTGCTTAGCGATCCCGTTAGGCACTTCTGCATACTTTTATCAGGGTAGTTCCTATTGGCTAATGTCAGCAAGTTGCTGATTGGTGTCAGCCCGTGAGTGCGGGTGATGTATGGCGAAGTCAATTGGCGTGTTCAGGATTACGAAGGTGGTACTGTCAGGATGTTACAGGGAGTTTAACCATTATGTGGTGTGTAAAGTCAGTGAATGAGGCCAGTGCTTGCGAAGGTGCATAAACTATTGATAATGCAGGAGGTGTGTTGGGGGGCTGTTCCCAGGTGTGTGCCTCGAATAGTATGTGTCAGTTCCATAGATTGGAGAACAGGAGTTGCAAGCGGGCGCATGTGGCTACTTACAATGGGCGCTCCCTTTTCTTGCATTGTGTTTGTAAAGTCCATTTAGTTGTAGTGCAGGATTGCACTTAGGCGCATTTGGCCAATTTGTAAGGGGTGTTCCCTTTGCCAATTCCTTGGCTTGAAGGATGTTTATCCAGTGGGTTGGAGGGCCGGCACATGTGGCCAATAGAATGAGTGTTGCCTTAAATTAAAGGGTGTGGCATAAGTATGCAATAGTGGGGATGTGTTGCCATGGCGAGAAGGTTGTGTCTGACGGGAGGGTACTTGGCATGGCGCATTGTTCTCCCAGTGTTAATGTTTAATGGCCTGGTAAATTGAGATAGTGTAGACTAAGTTGCATGATGGAGAAGTGTCTCCTGTTGTGTCAGGGTTGGGAATTCCCTCTCTCTGTAGACCCTTATAGGGGTGATTGTTCATATTCTTTGTAATAAACTAAATTTAAAACTAAAATTTGATAAACTAAATTTAAAACTAAAATTTGGTTCACTAGTTTCAGGTAAGGTACCCCCTGTGTGCCCTGGGAGGGATTGTTAATGATTGTTCATATTCTTTGTGGTAAAAACAATTGGTTCACAGGTTTCAGGTAAAGTCCTCCCTGTGCGCCCTAGGAGGGGTTGATCATGGATGCATTTGGTGTCACGGGAGTCTGTGACTCTACTGGTGTGTCCGCTGAAATGTGAGTCTTGAGTAGTTGTGTATTCACTCTTGGGTTAAGAAACATCCGTCATATGTCTGTTGACGTGTTCACTTGTCTGATAAATTTAGCTGAATTACAAAAGTACTCATCCTTGGTATAATCTCGTCGGTTATACATTATCTGACAGAGCTGTACATTCGTGGTTTGTTACAATTTCTTGATGCAAGCATTTACAGAAAGACATTCAGTTCATGGTCTGAGTTGAGGCCAAACATTACATTCCTGTATTTGCATATGAGTTTAGCCTCCCTTTGTCTGAGTCGTAGTTCTCTGTCACCACCTCTTGGTTCTCCCTTGATGACTTTGAGTCCCACACATCTGATGTCCTCTTTTCTTTCCCATTGATATTTCTCCTGCCAATCCTGAGCGAGTGAGTATTTGGTGTCCTGCGATTTGAGTGATCCGAGATGCTCCCGAATCCTAGTACGTAATTCTCTGATGGTACTACCAATGTATAATAGTTTGCATGTACAGATGATTACATAGATTACATACTTGGACTTACAATTGATAAAGTCAGTGATGTTGTGGTCGTGGCTATCTCTAAAGGTGAGAGTCTTTGTGTCTAGTGCATGCCTGCACATGGAACCATTTCCACATTTGAAAAAAACGATGGTTTAGTCACAGTTAGCCAATGTTCCGTTGTGTGTGCCTCTGATTTCATGTAAGAGGGACTGAGCAGGGTCCGTAGGGTTGGTGCCTTGCTGTAGGACATCTGTGGTCTTGGAGCTATCCAGGGTTTGATGTCTTCATCAGTCTTTAGTAACTGCCAATGCCTTACCAGGATTCTTTGGATTTTGTGGCTGTCCTGTTGGTATCCAGTGACATATCTTATTTTGTTGTTAGCGTTGCCAATCTTTATCTTGGGGTTAGCAATGTTTCCCTGGATATGTGTCTGGCTTTATTGACAGCTGTTGAGATCGCTGTTGTACTGTAGCCTCTTTGCATGAAGCGATCTTGTATAAGCTCACCTTCTAATTTGAATGCTGTATTGCTGTTGCAATTTCTGCGAGCCCTAATGAATTCTCCCTTAGGGATGTTGTTTATGACTGATTTGTGGTGACAGCTTTGTGTATGGAGTACAGAGTTTATTTCCGTAGGTTTTCTGTCAGTGCTGGTTTCAATTCTTCCTCCTTATATTGAGATGGTGATGTCCGGAAAATCTATTCTTTGTGCACTGTGTGTTCCTGTAAACTCAATGCTAAAATCATTGGTGTTGAGATATTGCTTAAAATCCCTGAGCTTTTGTTCTGTTCCGGACCAGATCATTAGGACGTCATCTATATATCTGTACCACTTGCGTATTGATGGGGTGAAGTCTTTATTCACAAATACATGTACCTTTTCATAATGGTTCATGAAGAGGTTGGTTAAAGATGGGGCATGGGTTGCCCCATTGTAATTCCTTTGGTTTGTTGATAGTATCTCTAAGGATTGTAATCCCATATAAAAATTCTTGTATTCATGTATCTATGTTACATAGAATGCCTTTATAGGGGCAAGAGGGATCAGAATCCAAAAATAGTTGTTTGATGGGGCAGCGGCCATCTTTAGAGCATTAACTATGCCCCATAATGATAACTTTATCATTATTAATCTTTCAAAGTCTGTTTACAATTTCGACATTACCGTCTTCATGTCTTCATGTTTTCTCGTTACTGGTTAGCCAAATTACCAGGTATATCATTTTCAAGGGGCACCACTGGAATCCACATTCCACAAGTTCTGTTCGATTTCAATCTTACGAAACAGGCATGGTCGTCGATGTCAGCCAGTTAATTTTATTTCCTGAAATCTTTCTGAAACAACAAATCTGTTCCATCAGAGCAAGGAGGGATCTGTTCAGGTCTTATATAACGAGCAATATATCATCTGAAAAAAGCCTCAATTTTTCTTCCCCTCCTTTAAATTTCACCTCTTGAATTATTTAATTCTCTCTTATTGCAAGTGGAAGATAATCAGTCGATAGCACAAACAATAAGGTGGTAAGGGAGCATCCCTGTCTGATGCCCCGTTCCAGGACCATGATATCAGAATAAAGGCTGTTTGTTACTACCAATGACATAGGTTCTGTATAAATTAATAGTTAATCCAAACTGTAATGCCATGCCAAAACCCATTGCCATAACCATCTTGAAAAGGAATCCCCAGTCAATATGATCAAAGACTTTCTCTGCATCCAGTGCAAGGGCTGCTAACCCAGTTTATATCTTAAGTCTTTTGAACAGCGTTAAAATCAGCCTTCTCATACTGACCTCTGCATGCCTCCCTTTCACAAAACATGTTTAGATCAAATTCACCAACATTTGCAAGATTTCTTCCAAGGGCTTTGCCATTGTTTTTGCCAATATATGTTTGTCTGTATTAATTAAGCGAATAGGTCTCTAGCTTCCAGGTAAAGTCTTTTTTCAGCAAGACTGATATCATGGCATGTAGCTCAGAAGCTAAGAGGGGTCCTTTTCTCACAAAGCTCTGTATATATGAGGCATGGGCCTGAACACACTAACAGCCTAATAATACAAAATTACCCGGGTAGTTCATCATGGCATTTCAGAGTAAAGGCCACTCTTTTCAGCTCCTCCATTGAAAGGTCCTCCTCAAAATTCTCTTTCTCTGTCTCTGTCTGACACATACCACTCTATCATTATCCGGCAGTCATACCAAGTGAGCAAGTAGACAGTCACATTTCTCTCTTCCCTCAAAATAAGTGCAGCATGTTCTAAATGATGTATGCTCTGCCCTTTCAGGAAATAGTTTGTTAAGTTCATATTTGTTCTGTATGAGTAGACTTTGTTTTATAAACGTTGGGGTAAATAATGTTGCCCTTCTCCAGATCTCTCCCTATGAGCTCTAATGACCTTATCTCAAGTTCTTTGATCTTCTGTTTCTTGTTAGAGAAGCCAATTAGTAGGCCTTGCTTGCTACATTTAAAGACGACTGATATTGATTCTTTCTTGTCTTCACCAATTCTGTTAAATTCCATAAAGAATTCTGCTTTTTGCACTATTCTATCAATCATCCCATCATCTTCTAATTACGGTGATTTCTTAATTGTACAATCCCAATTTTTATTGGGGCATAATCAGAAATGTGTATGTTGTTTATCTTCTAAGAAACTAAGAAAGAAAATTCTGAGTCCACAACCCAAAATTCAGTTTTGAATCTGTTCGAGAGTATATCTCATGAATCCTGGAAAGGATGCTATCGTCCATATTAGTGGGGTCCTTCAGTCTCCATACATCCATCAAATTAAATTAATTTAGCTAAGCCTCCAATTTCCTTTCCTTATCCCTTGCATTTATCTATTGCCTCTGTCCTAAAGAGGATCCAGCACTTTGAAGTCCCCACCTAATACAATATTATTTAGCCCGATGTCCTGAAGATGTTGCACTTTGTCTTTAAAAATAGATATTCCATTTAGTCATTTCTGGCTCTTTTATTTTCTATTTCACTGATGCAACCCTCCGATTTCTTATGCTTGTTATGAAATATTATCGCTGCAGGTCTATTCTTATGTATTAGGATACCTGCCTCACTCGATTTCGAATGCAAGGATGATGCAAGTACTTGTCCTACCAAACTTTATATAACTTTAGTGTCACTGCTTCTGTCAGGCGAGTTTCTTGCAATAAAACCAAATTATCTGCAAGTCTCCCCAAATGTGACACTATTACTTTCCTCTTAATGTGGTTATTTATGCCATTAACATTCCAGGAAACTATTTCCATACTTCCTTTTGCATGACCTGCCATGTTTTTGGACCTCTGTATACATTGGGGCAGCAGTTCTCATTAATAGACCAATGAGTGGTAAAGAAGAAGAAGAACGAAAAGTGACTGTGTAAGTCCTGGTACAATTGAGAACCAATATTTGTATACTACAATGCCATCATCATCCTGCCCCAGTCCCCAGCATTAATCATATATGTAAGCTTTAATCTATCACCCCTAACCAAATCAATCAATATATATGCACATTATTGTGCACTCAATCCACTAGAATGCATACAAAAGTATAATCAATCTGTTTCTGATGAGATTAAAGAATATGTCTTAAATGGATTAAATTAAAAAGGAAACTGCCTAAGTGCCCTGTATTTCATATGGAAAAAAATATCCTTTCATGCAGTTTTGATCTTGTAGATACCTCATATTATACTAATGTCCCTGTTACGCATCAGTCTTTCCGAGTTCCATGTGTACATTTCGGCTTCCTCATCCCTGTGGATTAACGCTGCACGTCTGCATGCGTCTCTGTGTGGCGTTGTGTTATGGTATTTGATTAAGAAACCTTCTTCTTGGCTCTTCTTGGAGATCTATCGCTTGTGGGTTTACCACAGGTGAGCCGTAACCACTCCTGACCCTCAGCACAATATCCCCTATTAAAATGTATTGTTACAGCCTAAATGTACTTGTAAATGTATATATAACTTTTTTTTAAAAGTCTCCCAAAAATGTATATGGTAACTTTCATCGACATTAGTGCATTGGGGTGTCACAGTACTCATGTTAAGAGCTAGTTGGAGACCTTTTAGCCAACAAATACCTTCCTCTGGGTTCTCCTTGGTTATGACTCCTTCTGGTAGAAACACCTTCAGTATTGCTGGCTTAGCCAGAATCACTTTGATGTTTTTTTCTCTTGCCATTGGCTGCATTCCATTAAATGTTTTCCTTCTATCTACTACTTCTTTAGGGAAGTTTGGCAACACTGAGAAAGACTTATTACCATATAGAACTCTCCCCTTTTCTCCATCAGATTTTAAAATTCTTTCTTTTGCACTGATTCGCCCGAGGACCATTATAATTTGTTGAGGTTTGCTTTGTTCCACTTTACCAGGCCCACAAGCAAAGTCCCAATCTGATGCAGTAATACGCCCTGTACTATATTATTTGAGGTCTCCATATCACTATGCTGCTCTAACCCCATCAGGCGTGGGTTATAAATCCTGTTCTTCAACTCCAAATCTGTACTCTTGGCTATCAGTCTGGTCAATTAGTCCTTCAAATCATTGTATGTGATACAGCTGCCAGATATTTCTGTCACCAGACCACTAATCTCTTTCTCCACCATAGTTATTCTATTTTCCAAATCGTTTACCTTCATGGATAAGTCGGTTAGTGTGGACATTTCACCCACATCTTATGCTACCCTCATCAAAAGAGTATAGATGTCCTAGGACAGAGTTACCGCATACATCTCAGAAGTGGATTGAACTTGCTATGGGGTCTTTGCGGGTGGGATTCTCTGCAGTCTCCATTATTTCATACAGTTATTCATTTTATCGGTCAGCTGATATTCCACAATACGGATAGACTACTTCTTATTGTCAAAATCCTTACTGCCAGAGGTCATGGCGGTGGCCATAAGGGAAATAGTTGTTTTGGACCATGCTGATGCTAACTTCGGACCGGATTGCTCATTGGAACGGAACTCCAATGAAAAACAGTGGCAGCTAAACACATTACTACTTCTAGATGATGCATTTAAAAGATATTTCCTGGATGAATTAGTCCTTTACATTATTGAAAATAATCTGCCAGTTCAAGACGGCTATGTCTTTTGGGATCCGTTGAAAGCTGCCAATAGGGAGAAACAGATAAGCTTGGCATTACACCAGAGGAAAATGTGGCCCACAGAGTCAGAGAACCTGCACAGTTTGCTGAAGGAACCTCAGGAGGACAACAACAACGACCCCTCAAAACAGCAAAAAAGAAACACTGCTAAGAGCCAGACAAATATTAGACAAGTGACTTGCAGAAAAAGCCAATTGTTAACTCTTCTAGACTAGGCAGTTGTTTTGAAAATATGGAGATGGGCAAGGGAAATTGCTGGCCAGTAGGTTAAAGAAATAAGAAGACAATAGATGCATAACATCCATTTTCAAGAAATAAGGGAACATACAGACCAAAGATGAGGACATTAATAAAGCATTCAGGGAATACTATGAGATTCTCTATAGACCTGAAACACGAGGCCAGGAGATGAAGGGGATGGATTTTCTTTAGATATACGTGACCTGGTAGAGAGGCACTGGACTCCCTAATAGCTGGGGCAGAGACATTGAGTTCAGTGCATCAAATGCAAACCAAAAAAAGCCCAGGACCTGATGCCCTGCCGGTGCAATTTTATTGCACTTTTCGTGAAGAATTGTTGTCTGTTTTGCATAATATCTATGAGAGATTGTTGGAAGGGATGAGCTACCAGAATCTGTGCAATTGGCTTGGCCACATTGATCCCCAAACCAGGCAGTGGTCACACGATTTATGCCAACGTACGTCCAATATACCTGTATAATGTAGATGCTAAGATATTTGGTGTTGTTGACAACCTTACAGAGTCAGCTCTCGGGGATTGAGTAGCTTCCTCTATTTGATCTCTCGGAGCCGGTTGTAATGCTTTGATCACCACAGGTGTCATTGATCTTTGCATCGAGAGGCATAACTCCAATAGAGAGTTGTTATCAATATCTCCATAGTTCTCTTGATCCTGCAGGTCAGTATTGTTCGCCTCCCCCTCATCCATGGTGGTAGAATTGTTTTCGGGGTGTGGATTCACTGTAAAGAAATCCGTTATTGCACCTTTAATAACTGGTGCTGGCTTTGTTTGCTTCTCGTTGTCCATTGCTCTCTCGCCGTTCGTTGGACTACTCCTTATTTTCCGCTGACGCAGATTATAGCGTGCTTGGAGCTTCTTACGTGAGGGCATGGGGTTATTCCACTCTAAATCGTTATCAAAATGTAGGACTGAGCTGTCTGGTATTATTCCTCTATAGACTCTATAGACTCAGTTGTATAACGCTAGCTTCAAGATCGCAGTAGAAGCACTTGCCTTTCAGTGCTCGCTGTCTCAAAAGTTCAGACCCAGCTCTCTGAGTAGTCCTTGGGACTCTCAGTTTGAAGGGAAAAAGGCTAGTGCTTGTTGTGTACCGCTGTGCATCCGACAGTAAAAAGGGCCCTCATCAGTGACTTTACAGCCCTACTTAGTCACATAGGTGATCCCAGCCTGGCTCGCCAAGATCTCAGTAGGTGTCACAGCTATACTGGCATATGAACAGTGCCAGCGAACACATTAATCTGAGTGTTACAATGCAATTGTAAAAGAGAATCCGCCACGGGGCCGGCCACAAGGCGAGCACAAAGAGACCACGATACCTGCGTGATTGTACTTGCGTGATTGTCGACCATATCCAGGTCACTCGCCCATCCTGGGGTCTGGTGCCTGGGGCGCTACCACATTCACTCGCCTCCAGGAAGTATAAACACTCCGGGCACCACGCTCGCTCAATCCGCAGCTACAGCCGTCAGGCGATGCAAGGGTTGAGCTGCGTCGCACCAGCCGCCGTGGCACAGCAGCTCACTCGCGGCTCACAGCTCCCTCTCTCTCTCAGCTCCGGCTCTCGGCTCTCGAGCGTCAGGATGTCAAGCCGCACCTCTCCAGCATACCAACGCTAACGTAAGGGTCACGCTGAGGCCGCCTCCGACTATCTGAGTGGATGCTAAGATATTGGAAAAGGTCTTTAGGATTCACCTGGGTGGATTGATACCCCACTTGATTAACAAAAATCAGACAAGGTTTGTCAAGGGCTGTCACAGTCATGATAATGACGGTGATTGACGTCATTTATCTCTCTAGAGCAGCGGTATTCAAACTGTGTTGTTTTTTTTTTTTTAGATTGAAAGAAATGGGCAGAGGTGGCTCACATGCTCGGGCTGAAGCATGAAACTGTCTCAGGCAACAATGAAAAAGTGACCCGCAGTTTTAAATGGATATTCATTCCTTTAGTCACATAGTGGGCCTCATTACAACTATGGCGATACGGTAACAACGGTGACGGTAAGCTACCGGCACCGTTGCTACTGTACCGTCATAGTACGAGTTGTGCTTGCGGGTGCCTGACAGCCCGCCAAGGCAGGCTATGCGGTACCCGTGAGCACAGCTCATCGGATGCACCGGCACCGTTACTAACAGTGCCGGTGCATCCGAGCTCCCCATTCCCATTGAGCCCTATGGGTCTCAATGGGAATGGGGATCTACCGGTACCCGCGAAAGGGCAATTATCAGGTGCGCCTAACTCAGCATGACCCAGTAATTGCCCATTCGCAGGTGCCGGACCCGTATGCAAATCCGGCGGCAGCCGTGCCAGTTTTACCGGCACAGCTACCGCCAGGGTTGTAATGAGGCCCACTGTTTCAATAGTACCCAAGGGGGTGTTTTGTGTTAAAATGTAAGTAAATAGTGATATATTCAGCAACAATGGTCAGAATTACTAACTACATAGTTAAGTAACTCATCAAACTGGTCCAGATTGGCCAAAATGGTGGCCCATTTTCACTGGCCCACATCAGCATTTTACGTTTTTGGTACAGGCATTGCCCTATAGGCCATCCCGAGCCTGGCGGCTCATCCATAATGGCGAGGGGGCGCCCACCCAGTGGCCCCTCACCCATTATGGAGGAACTAAGGAGCCAGCCCAGTGAAACCGTGAGCACACCCTCAGCTGCTTTTTCCAGCTGATGGAGTGCTCCTGGGCTGGCTGAGCTGTCAAAGGGAAACAGGGAAGCACTGTTTCCCTTTGACAGTTCAGTTTAGTTCCCTAGCCGCACATTCTCACTGAGCCATGCAAGTGCTGCAGCGTTTTGATTCGTCAGCATTGCATAGCTCATTGGAAATTCTGGCTGGGCCACTGCATGTCTGGATGTCTGAGGGGGAGCTCCTGCGCCTACTCGCACATATGGACAGAGCAGCCTGGAGCAGGGCGTTTCAGCACCCACACGCAGGCCAATGCAGAAGGTACGTTTATTTTAATTGTTTTTATTTAAACATGTGTATGGATGTGTGTATGCTTATGTTATGAGTGTTTGTATGGTGATGGATGCTCGTGTGAATGATAGAGTGATTGCTGTATGAATGTGCAGCGCCTTGCAAACACACATAATCATGTTGATTGTGTAAGGCCCAGTGGGGCCTAGGGGACAGGGATGGTTTCTTTTTACTGGACATCTATCATAGATGTCCAGTTAAAAAATGTCATGCCTGCCCCCTGGGCCCCCCCAGCACCAATTGCAAACTGTTTGGCTATTTACCCATTTTTTTGTTAAAAGTATGCTCTACAATGCAACATTTTAACCCATTATTTTAAAAAAAATCACAGGGGAAACCCCCCCGACCCCCTCTTTTTGGTTCGGGCTCCCTCACTATGCTCGGTCACTATGGCATTTTTGGGGAAAATAGTTATGCCCCTCCAGATAAAAAAGATTACCAGCCGCCACTGGCCCTCAGACTTTGTTGCGAACGGGATGGGGGAACCCAGGGGCTATGGTGGGAGCACAATGGGCGGGATCCATGGGATAGTGGTGGAAGCAGAGTGGGGAGAGCCCAGGGTGTGATGGGGTGGGGAGAGAACAGCGAGTGGGTAGGAGTGGGATGAGGGAGCCAAGCGACTGATGGGAGCAGGTGACGGTGCGCAATACATACTGTCCATTTGGCATTTCTGGGGGGTCTCGACCTGCCCAAATTTTTCTCAGGGGGGCACTGGCCAAAAATGTTTGAAGACCACTGCTCTAGAGACTGTCCCAATTCACTGACAGCGCACAGTGTACATGCAGAGAAGGCATTTGACATAGTGAACTGGATGTACCTCTGTAGTGTGTGGAAAAAGCTCTACTTTAGCTCTAAATTCTGGAACCCCGTTTACGCCTTGCATAACCAAATGCCCAAATACGGGTTAACAGGGTAAAATCTACAGTTTTTGGGATCGATTGAGGCACTCATCAAGGGGTTGCCTGTTACCTCCCATCTTTTCAATCTCTACCGCTGGCTGTTGCAACCTGTTTCGGCATGGATGTTAAGTCTATGAAATGCAGTATTTGTAACTCAAAGGTGTTACTGCAGAGATGACCGTTTAGCCCTTGTTTCAGACTCTGTAGGCTCATACCCCAAGTTGTTGGAAGTCTTTTCTAATTTTGGTAAACTGTCAAACTTTGAGGTACACATGGCACAGACTGAAGTCTACTTGATCCCCAGGGTGTGCTTTAGAAGCCTATTTCCTGATCATCAATTCAATTGGGCCAGAGATGGATTAAGTTTCTTGGGATCGTTGTCAAGAGGGATGTTACATGCCTTCTGGAGGGTAATGTGCAGGTACAATTTCAAAAAATATATTCACCCCTGATTGAATGATATAGGCAAATGTAAACATGACCCTCTGTGATAAGAGTGCAACAATCAAAATGATCTTGATTCCTAAACTGCTGTATCTATTTAGCATGCTCCCACTGCCACTACAGACTGCTGAAGGAGCTACACAAACCTTTCATTAACTTTATGGGGGGAATTGGAGCCAAAATACCAGCATCGATCATCACACATCCGTTGAAGGACAGTGAGTTTGGGTTCCATGATTTATGGAAATGTCACCCTGCATTCGCTCTTTGCAACCTGCATCACCAGCTCAATGCAAGCTCGGCAGCCATGCCAACCTGGGTGATGATTGAGAAGAAATCAGTTCCCTCTGTTTCCCTGGATTGTTAATGGACAAACATCTGTAGGCCACTGCAACAATACCCGACGGAAGGGGAAAAGGCAACCAAAGACCTGTTGGCAAAGTAACGTTCTGAACAATAAACAGTTACGGTCGGGGCAGAACATGCGTGTTTGAAACATCAGATATGTCCAGGACAAGGAAACCTTGATGGACACTGGTTTCTTGCACTTCAAATATAAGCCACACAATTCAGACCTCTCATGGTGCAGCTTCACCTCAACAATGTTTGCGTCTATCTCCTCAACATTGAGTGTGAATATGCATAAGACTACAGAACTGCACCACCTCTGCCAGATGTTACTTTCCACAGCATCTACAATTTAAGCTGGCTATCATCAGCTGGGTCTCCCCTAAATGCATAGGCTGGAGAAGGAGAAGTGGGAAGATGAGGTAGGAGACAAAACTACAGAGCACGACTGGTTGAAAGTGCCGAAATTAAGGTTGACCTGAATCCATGGATCACACAATGGAATCATGCACTGCCTATATCGGTCACCACAGAACATGATGCAGCGTAAGATCTTTCCATCAGATCTGTGCTGGGCATGTTAGAGGGAGTTGAACCAGTGGCGGAGGCATGGCGGAAGTAGGGGGACGGCAGCCCTCTCGCGACTTCTACCAGGTGCCCACTGCACCCCCTAGCCTCCAGTTGGCACCCTATTACCACTACAACCCTTGGCACCAAAATCTGTCTGCGCTACTGGGTCAGACACAACCACACATATGATTTGTATTTGCAAACGATTCACACAGTATTGGGGGGAAACCTTGCAATTAAATCAGCCGGTGATGAACTGCAAGTGCTAAAGACCCGTATGCTCTGCGTACTCATTCTCTTCCTGTTGGAGCTGGACTAAAAACTGGTTTACAGAGGGCTGATAATGACAAATAAACACATTTTCAGGAAAGGGAAGAGCAGCGACAAGCCCCGGTGTGAATTATTGATGGAATGGATGATAAGTCTATTTGCAAAACACAAAGTCTGACACAAATGAAATAGTCCTCAGGTGAATATATGTCAATTTGGGTCCATTTAATTAACTCTATGTGTGACACCATGACTGTTCAACATATGGACTAATGAGAAAGGTTTCCTACTTTCTCCCATCCCTTGCCTACCCCTGTTTTAGATATATGTATCATATAGGTCTAGTAAGAGCATGGTGCTAAGAATATCGGGAGGAGAGGGAGTCAAATGTACGGTCCGAATTTCAATAAGAAGCAAGAGCTTTGTAATGTTGGGGTTCCAGGTATATTGTGCTCTGAGATTCTAATCGGTTGTACTGTGACTGTTGTTAATTGATTTCTGTATTTTTTGGAAAATGTTAATAAAAAAAATAGAAACATGACTAAACATTTAATAATAGAGGGCTATGTTCCAGAGGGACAGGCCACAGTACAGTTTTGAGAGAAACACATCTTGAATGCGACAATAAATTTGGTGAACATGCATTTGCAGGGAAGCCTTTGAAAGGCCTATTTAATAGTATAGTAGTACTGAATAAAACATCACTCGAGGAGTAGGCAAAACTACTTAAGTGAGATCACCCTAAGAAAGAAACTTGAAACACCAAATTAAAATCAATGCACTAGCAAGACATTAAGCAGAGAGACAGGCCAACCAGGTTTGTGCAGAGAGGGACATGCAAAGCACCCATTTAATGTAAAAATCAATGCAGAAATGCACAACAACTTTTTAATCTTCTATATTTATAAAAGTGAACATGTGTGGGTTTGTGGCCTGGCAAAGTGTTATTCCTTATACAATTTCATACCTTTTCACAAATCTGTGCCAAATCTTGCATAGTTATCTGTTAGGACCCTTGGGGCAATACTGGCTACATGATATTTGGACACCCCACTGCTTTCCTTGGATTCCAGCAAAACTATAAATGTGTGGGTTTGTGAATTGGTGAAGCATTGTTCCTTACACAATTCCACACCATGTCACCAATCTGCACCATATTTTGCATAGTTATCTGTTAGGCCCCTCCGGACATTACTGCCTGCATGACATGTGGACACCCTACTCCTTTCCCCGGATTTCAGCACAAGTCAGAATTTGTGTTTGTGGCTTGGGTAAGTGTTGTTCCTTATAAAATTCCGCACTGTTTCACCAATCTGCACCAAATATTGCATAATTAGCTGTTAAGAGCCACCAGACATTACTGGCTGCTTCACAATTGGACACTCTATGCCTTCCCCCGGATTCCAACTAAACTATAAATGTGTGGGTTTGTGGCTTGACAAAGTGTTGTTCCTTATACAATTCCGCAGTGTTTCACCAATCTGTACCACATTTTGCATAGTTACCTGCTAGGACCCTCTGGACATTACTGACTACATAACATTTCATCACCCCACCCCTTTCACCGGATTTCAGCACCTTCACACATGAGACGGTTATCTGAAATCGGCAAAACATCAATGTGGTCGTAGAAGGACCGGTCCTCAACCCCAGAATGCAGAGTTTCTGGGACATTTGCACCATAGTGCACTGCAACGAACTGCACCACGCCAGGGTGAGGCAACAGGTCAGGAGAGAGCACAGTAGGTCCCAGTATGCAGCAGCAAACCAACTCTCGCCTCCCCCAATGTCTACTCCAGGGTATGGCAGCCAGCTACACACACCCATTCTCAATGCAGTTTATTTCAGAGTGCAAAGCACATCAAGTCATGAGCGAATCGGGATAGTGACCTACAGGATCGTTGATTTTCAACAATTGATGAGAGTGTTGTTATGTCTGCCCAGTTCACAGAACCCAACGTGCTCGCCTTGGAAGCAAGACGAAACAGAGCAACACAGGTTCGATCCCCGGGTCCGCGCTTAGAAACCTCTCAGTATTAAGCGCGTTATAAATAACCTATCATATCATATCAAATTAGAAAATGGCATTTGACTCAGAGAAAGTTCTGGATTATGGGCGAGATGAGAATCGGGGCAGTAATGTACATCTAATTAATTAATTCTCAAAAACACACAGCCATATTTGACAGCGAAGCAGATTAGGGTGCATGAGGGGGACAATAATCAAGATAGTCATTTGCTACACTAAATTACAAGCACATAAAATGGGTATACCATAACAGCTAGGTAGATGCGGGTTGTGCTAATGACACAGCCTTTCAAATGGTCTTTGGGTAATCCTGCATTAGTCGATTGGCAACCAAGGTGGAGGTTGCTGGCTCCAAGATTCTGTGCTACTGCAAAGAAGACTTCATTGGGCAGAGTGACCGTCTTTTATTTCAAAAGAATACGTCATATTTAAACTTGAAACAGTCATTTGCATAACCAAATTATGAAAACACAATAGCAACACATTATCCCAAGAAGTAGGAGAATGTGTAAACAAAGGAACATTTGTGACAGCGGTTTAATTGCATTTTACTCAGTTCGAGAAATCCATGTAAAACACTTATTTAAGTTCATTTAAAAGTCAGAACGGGCATTGAACAGATAACAAAGCCCAGGTTGTGCGAGGAGACACAACTTGAGGGAGACAGTTGCCACACGTACTTATTTTAATTCTAAACAACAACAACGCAATAATTGCATGAAAGGCAGGCTGCAGTTCTGTGAGAAAACACAACATGACAGAAGCATTTGTACCATGTCTGCAATCTATTTTATAAAACAGAATAAAGCTTTAAACGGAGAGAAAACCTAGTGTTTTATGGGGACACCAAACAAGAGAAAGGCGATTTCAAAATCAAATTAAGACCGAAAATAATAAGCCATTTGCTAGAGTGTCAAGACAGACAGAGTTGTTTGAGGAGACACAACTTAAAGTCGACATTTTCAACACCACATTAAAACAACCCAATAGCAAATCATTAGCCAGAGATCAACAATGTAGTTCTTTACAGGACGCAGTGGAGACATTGACACCATTTTAATTTAGTTTTAAAAACATAAAAGAATCATTTGCCAAAGAGGCTGGAGTGAACATAACTTATTTGCATTACTGCCCCAGTGGTATGATGGGGTTGTGTGTGGATTAAAAAAAACAAATAGAGGTATTTCCAACAGACGAAGGTCAGGGTAGTGTAAGGGAACACAATTTGAGAAAGACAAATACAATACCAGTTTAAAAACACAGTCACAAGATTGTTGTTCTCTCAAGGTACCCAGTTACAGATAGAGATTTCAATGCCAGACATTAAGCATCGAGAAAGGCCAGGAAAGTGGCGCTAAGCAGACACAACTTCAGTTCGACATTTGCTGCACCAAATGTCCTATATATAATTATTGGATATGGGCAACTCAGGTCCCATACGAAATTGGTACTGCCAACAAATGTGTCACAGAGTAAGGTTGGCACTGAGTGAAATTTCATCGTCAGGCAGTGTTCCGGAGCTGGGCCAGGCTGCAATTGCAAAAGCTCTCTCACAAAAGGTCTATGGGAGATCCAGAAACAGGTTTGAATGGAACTCGTTGTGACACGCACCATTGCACTAATCACCAATAATTAATCACACACTCATTAAAACAAATGCTTTCCAATCAAAGTGGCAGGTCCTATTATTGAGCGGGGTCTGACAACATTGGCACCAGTTCTTTATTGAAGGCCATTGACACTTGGAATATTTTCACAATACAGAAGAAAGTCTATCTATAAATTGGGTCCAGACACCATTTGTAGTAGCCCACCTGCGTGAGGTTTTGTTATGTGGAACATTTTTTTAAATATAGATTACATGATGCCATGGGACAAGATCAAAGTTGTATGCATTCTAAGGGTTGCTAGTGAATAGACTACAGACATGTAAATGTATGTATCTCAACATGTTCAGTGCCACAATCTGTACCCAGATGCCCTAAACAGTGATATTTTATTGACATAGGTCCTGTGTAGAGAACCTAATTATGTTTGGTGAACTTGCACCAGCTGTGCACTCGCCAGATCAGGCACATTTTAAACGAAGTCCCTGGCATTTGACCGTTCCAGTATGAACATCCTAAAGCAGTCACAGAGTTCCCTTCCAGCAATCACATGGAGGCTCAAGTAGCATCGTGGGCCCCCACGAGCTAGTTTGGCTGATCACATTCATGCTAGATTCCAGAGAGGTTGTACAACACCAATGAGAACGCCTTCATCTCAAAGCAAGGATTGAGGCAACCAATCAGAGGCTTAAGATCCATGCTCACTTCCTGTTCTTGTATGCTTTGTGCAAGACAGTTGAAGGCATTCGCACATATATTCTATACACAATTGAGAAAGGAGAGTCAGCTGACAATTGGGAGGTTATTACGTACAGGCATTTGTGACTTTTTGTGGCATTGTATTCTTTTCTTGTGTGCCGTTCTACTTTTGTGAGACTCCATTTATTTGAATTTCTTTTACCCTTGATGTGTCCATATCGCTATCTTTACCATGAATTTATCTGGTGATATTTTATGTTCACTCTTGATTTCCTTAGTTGTCTCTCTTTCCTTTCCTGTGTTTATCCTTTCTATCCTTGGTTCTCTTTGCTTTATTATTATTATTTATCTTGCTTCCTGTTTTGGGTGTTTAGGGTAGGGGAAGGGTTTCAAACAGGGAGATAAACCGAAAGGTTTGTACCATAAGCACTTTAAGCACTTTATCATTAGCTCGTTATCAACATCTGCAGATGAGGTGCATCTGTGGAGGGTTCAATCGCTGTGAAAGTGGGACCGCAGTCGTTTGTTATTGCACTTGACTACGGTTTGACGGAGGAAAAAGAAACAGGTGTGCTGCTAGAGGAAGGGATGCTGCCAAAGTACTTGTAAAGGAGTACAGTCCCTTTGTCTTTGGTTTTGTTGTTTCAAATGGGGTTCCTGGAGGACAGGAACAACAGGTGGCAGAGGACGAGGAGGAAGTAGAGAATGCTCAAGCTTTGGTGAAGCATGCAGTAAAGCTGTGGTGGGAGGTGCACACCACGGGATGATGTAGGTGGTGTGGCGGCAGTGATAATGCCGATAGTAGAAGAGGCTCTATGCTGCCGGTATTTTGTAGGAGGCAGCTGAGATAGATCCACTAAACATTTTTCTGGAGCTCTCTCTTTCGAAGGAGAGCTGTAAATATTCTTAATGGGTGAGTGTAGTCTCTAGGTGAGCCACGAATCTTTAGAGCAACTCTCCTCTGTGAGAGAACAGTAAAGGATGTTGAAGGGCCGGGCTCCTATGTGTGGACGGTCATGCAATTTTCAAGGGAATAGCTCCCCTCTCGGCGGTGACAGTCTCATCTACATAAGGGAATTGCAAAGGCTGCTGCCTCACCTCTGTGGGATAGTCAGACAAAAAAAGATCACTAGCCATTCCCACTGTCGTCATGGTGATGTGATGGTAGCGGGGACCAATAGTGACAATTCTCTTTGGGGTCACATTTAACCCCAGCATGCGTTTGCGCTTCTAACTTGTAGTGAGCAGCAAGTTGTCACCCTGTGGGCTCTTTATCTGCTGTTAGGTGTCCCACAACCGTTGGCTTTGACGTGGTGCTAATTCACTGGAGTGAATTTCAGTTTTTGGAAGGGAGACCGCGTCTTCTTCTTTAGTGACACACTATAGCCCAAGTCGCATTTGAGACTCTTTTAGTCTGTACAGTAGCAGGGGGAGCTGAGGGTTTCGATAGCCACTCCATGTAGTGCTTCGGCCACACAAACTGCTTATCCAGCAAGTATTCTAGTGAATCATCATGAATTCCCAACTGACGTGTCAAGCAGATCTGCAGCCCCTGTCTGACTCAGGAAGGGTTGCGTCTCACAACGTCATGCGCCTGCATGCAGTGTATCCAATGCCGGAGTTCAGACCGGATGCCGGTGAGAAAAGGCAGGTGCTGGCCAAGCACAACGCTTTTTGTGGTTGTGATGCAGTGCACAGCACCGAGTGTTATAATGGATCTATGAAGAAGTTTCACAAATGTTTGTTGTTGCAATTTTGCATGTTTCATGAATTGAATTTATTTTGTGACCCCTCTCATTTATTTTATGGCAGATCCCTTTGGTCATCCGAGCCCCCTTCGAATTGACCCTTACCCTGTTACCCATGTATGTTTTGAGATATCCGGTTTCATAATCAGGGAGTGTTTGCTAATGTTTGTATTATTTTTCTTTTAGTAAAAACAGGTGTGTATCATTCTCTGATCTTGATGTCTCTGGACTTCTTGCAATTCGTCTTGCAAGCGCCTCTGCAGGGCTTCATGCACATGTTGAGCATGACTTATTCTGAGCATGTGTCCTCCATGTCCTCACCCACATGCCTTATAGGGGTGGATCAAGAAAGGATGCTAAGAAGTATTCTATGTTTGCTGTTATTGCAACTATGCATGCATTCACAGACAAGTTTCTTATCAGTTT
Organism: Ambystoma mexicanum; assembly: GCF_040938575.1. Taxonomy (NCBI): domain Eukaryota; kingdom Metazoa; phylum Chordata; class Amphibia; order Caudata; family Ambystomatidae; genus Ambystoma; species Ambystoma mexicanum. The sequence goes on from NC_090935.1 coordinate 1,195,022,711, forward strand.
TCTCACGAGCTGCTCTAGGTCCACCTTACCAGAAAAGTGGTGCTCCCGACCCATGTTGGAGAGGTCCATTTCCAGACTACACCAATGGCAGGAACTCACTGAGAGACACAGGACTAATGCTAACATGTGTTACGGACAAAGGAAGCAGCCCCTTTAAGAGGGATGGACTGCAGTGCGAGGAGGGGAGCTGGAGGAAGGCGAGGGAAGGGGAGGGGACAGGAAGGAGACTGTTAGTCTGGAGTTAGGATAATAAAGGAGAAGATGTGAGATCCAGTTGTCCTGTGTTGTTATTCAAAACACGTGTCACTCAGGTATAAAAACTGGTGACGAGCATGACCCACGTTGTTGGGGAGGAGAGGAACTGATGAAGCCAAAGGAGGTGGCCAGCATACCAGAAAAACCACTGAAGCTGTAGGAGGTGGCCAGCGCACCAGAAATGGTACCAGGCGCGACCGTGAGAGGATGCCGACGCCCGCCAAACAAGCCCAGTAGTTGCTGCAACGAAGGGCACGAGCAAGCACAGGAGGTACTGCCAGCGGTGGAGGGCTGAGCAGCGAGAGAATTCCATAGGGATGCCAGCTGCCGAACGCAAGGCACCCAGCAAGGAAGGACAGCCACGACCGCACAGCACCGACAGCAGTGAGCAGAGCAGGAAGTAACCATGCATACCACTGGTAAGGAGGACTGTGTGGTGGAGGTAAAAAGAGAGCAGGCGGCGATGGCCTGCAAAGAAGGTCCGAACCATGCTGCGCATCATTCGGCGTACGCAACACAGCCCACAAGAACGCGAGGAGAAACCACAACACAAACTGTGTCATATAGCTGCCTCAAAGACAGTAGAGGCCGCGTATCATTCAGCGTACGCAAACCAGCCCACTAGAACGTGAGGAGAAACCGAAATACAAACGGTGCTGAGCAGCTGCCTCACCGACAAGAGGCAGGAAGGACATCGTACATAGTATGCGCCACAACATCATAACTATGCCACAGGAAGGCAGTATTGGACACAACACGCACAAACACTGTGTGTCGGAGGTTCAGCACAGACACCATGTGTTACATCACATGGTGTCTTTATTAAATCACAATAGAGTGACACCATAAGGACAGACAACCCAACCACAGGTATTCCACACGTCAATGAAGACACGTGCCCACACCACAAGAAAGGAAGACTAGTCAGCATTACACAAGAGAAGAGAGCCAAAGAAGAGCTCAACCCACAGGAGGCCACCTGAAGCAGCAAACAAGTAACACATGCAGAGACCACATGAGGGTCAGACACCACACCCGTATCCACCAAAACAAGACAATTGAAGCACCCACCCATACGCAAACATGTCACAACAGGTGCCAGCAGATGCAGAGACACAAGTTGCTGTAGGAGTCAACCCTATTAACCCGGTGACCTTTCTATGATGCCCCAATCCATTCACCCTAGAACACCAGGAAGACCAAGGCCAGAGATGGTAAGAGTGGATGGAAGAATTCGAAGAGTTCTTGAGGGCGGCATGCAACCAAGACTCATCCAACAATCTTGTAGGGAAGGAGATGAAAGGGATTATCAAAACCATTGCACCTCAGGAGAAATCGACATATCAATTTCTCACAACTGCAATAAACGGGAAGTTAGTAGTCCTTCCCAACAGAGATTATGATAGATATACTTTCAACCAGTGCACGCGAGTGCCCCACAAGACGATTGGCCAATTCATACTCCGACTCCAGAGGAAAATAACTTACTGCAACTTTGCAAACTTTAATGACGATGAAGCAATTAGGCTGACAGTGATTGAGAGGTGAATATCCTCACAATTCAGAAAACATTTACTAAAGAAACCACTCCTGCTACAGGAGATAGCAGACCTCGCAAGGGTGCATGAAAGAGTTGATGTACAAGCAGCCAACATAGAAAATCGAAGAAAGACAGACACAGTGGCCACCATCGCTACCACCCCCCAAGGGCAAACCAGGTACCCTGGCACAATGCCTCATCCACAAGCATAGAACACCAACGGTTGGACTCCACCAGAGAGACAATGTTATAGGTGTGGCTTCGAATTTCCCCGCTAGGGCCAGTGCCCAGCTATGGGAAAAATATGCATGAGGTGCGGCCAGGCGAATCACTTTCAAATCATGTGCCGGGAGAAAACATCACTGGTGCCTACATACAGACCACCTCCACAGCCATTTCCTACCAGGAGATACGACCCGCCAAGAACACTCAACTAGCGACTATACCCCGAGAGGGACAGCGGGAGAACCGACCCGAACAGAAACATGGCAACATACTCAACCCATCTAGGGTTCATAAGAGCTGTAGAAAATGTGCATATCGACCCACCAGGTAGACATCCTGACACACCAGAACACCCCTTCCATGCACAGCTGAATCAGGAGGAGTATCAAAGATTTGCGCGAGAGTACACCATGAGTGACCCATACGAAAACCCTCCAGTAGAGGACGAACCATCAACGACAGAGCCCTACTATGAATACGACACATATAGTAGGGAGTATGTCTGGCTAATATATGGCACCTCTGATGACAGTACTGTGCCCAAATTGACAGTGCAGATGTGAGAAGTACACCCCATTCCTCATTGATACAGGAGCCAATGTAAACTTCATGAACTAAAGAACATACCAAACCATGGCTGGAGCCTATCCATTAAAAACGTTCCAGGCTTCTACCAGTGGGGAGCAACAGTCCCACTCCAATCCAAAGACCAATTCTGCAGTGACCTAGTACACAGAGGACGACGCATACCCGCCAGGATTCACGTCATACAAAGCCCTCTGACAGGAAGATGCCTTCTCAGCTACAAGACAGCCACCGCCTTGGCGCTCATCAACATTCAATACGACCAATCAGAGACAATACAGGGCCTCCCACCAAATGCCCAGGCCATACGGATACTATCACACTGAGAGATAGACATTGAAGAGCTGAAAGTGATGTTACCGGGATTGTTCAAGGGAGTGGGAATGCTAAAGGACACTGTCATCCGACTCCACATCGACCCAACAGTGAGACCAGTACCGCAACATCCTCAGAGAATCGGGTTTCACCTACTGGCCCGACTGACACACGAACTACAACTCCTCATTGAGAGAGTCGACGGACCCACCCCAGGGGTGAAACCTGACGGACGCCTGCTTCTCTGTGTGGACATGCAGATTCCCAACACTGCGATCCAAAGGGAGAGGCACTCTGGACCAAACATCGAGGACATGCTAGTAAGACTTAACCAAGTCTCATGGTTCTCCAAATTTGATCTGAACCACGGCTACCACCAGCTAGTCATTGACCCGGGCTCAAGACCCATAACCACCTTCACAACTCATGAAGGACTGTTCTGCTACAAGCGGCTCAATTTTGGGATATCGTCGGCGGCCGAGATATTCCAGGAAACAATACGCCGATTAATTGCACCATCACAAATTCCTTCAACTACAGTGACAGCATTTTAGTATTTGGCATCACCCAGGACCAGCACGATGACGCTCTAAGACAAGTGTGCACCATCCTACATGAAGCTGGCCTAACCCTCAACGGACCAAAATGCACCATCAATAAACGCAGTATGTATTTTTTCTTCCACATATTTTGAGACCGAGGGATCAAGGCCGACCCTGACAAAATCAGCGCCATTGCGTAGCTAGAGGCTCCGAACAATGTGGTAGAGCTACGTTCCTTCCTAGGAATGGCGGGATACTACGCCCGCTACCAGCCCACTATGCTACGCTCACCAGCCCATTCCGGCAGCTCTTCAACAAGTACCTCCCCTCCGAATCGGATGAACACTGTTGAAATGCTTTCTGTACCATCAAACGTGAATTGGCCCACAAACGCCAACTGGCCTATTTCAACCCTGACTGGGACACCGAAATCACAGTCGATGCCAGTCCTGTGGGACTAGGCGCCATACTGGCCCAAACAGACCCGAGCAACAAAACCGACACACGAGTGGTCGCCTACACCACTCTCTAACACTGAACAAGCATACTCACAGGCTGAACGCAAGAGTCTAGCCACAGTCTGGGTTTGCAAGAAGTTCCACCACTTCATCATTGGAAGGACATTAGTCCTCATCACGGACCATCAGGTGTTCCTCTCCCTCTTCGGGAACCCCAAGACCAAGATGCCACTACGCATAGAACGGTGGGGTATTCGTTTACAACAGTATCACTTTACCATTGTTCACAAACCTGGGGGCGAAGCCAACCCAGCGGACTATTAATCATGACACCCCGAAAGTGCAGCAGAAAGCATCATGGAGCATGAGGCGGAAGCCTACATTGCATATCTATCGCTCAACGCCTTATTTACCCCCTGCCATCACAATGGAACTTTTCGCAGATAAGAGCTAGGCAAACCCCAACATCCAGGTGGCAATCCAGCTGACAAACGACAACAGGCGGCGCCACCTGATGCCGGAACACTTTGCGAGTGGGGAGGTGGACAGAAGAGACTTGCAGAGAATGGCCAAGATACAAAGAGAGTTTGCCACGACAGGCGAAGGGACGCTACTGCAAGGAAACTAACTAGTGGCCCACAAGGGCCCCAGGAAAGCCCTGGTGATTATTGCACACCAAGGCCACAGAGGAATTGCCAACACAAAGAAAATACTGCAAAACCAAGTGTGGTTTCCGTATGCGGACACTATAGTAGAGGAAGCGCTGAAACACTGCACACCATGCTAATGATGGCAGAAAACAGACCCCTGTACCCGCTACAAACAGTACCGCTACCAGAAGGACCCTGGAAAAGGATAGCGATGGACTTCTAGGGGCCCCTAGAAGAAGGAGGTCACCTACTAGTGTAACGCTCACCTGGTATCCATGGGGATGTCACTCAGCCTGTTCTGACCTCTTACGACCTCGAAAGCCTTCCCTGGAGTCTACTCGACTGCAGACTGGGCCTGAAACACAGGATTGGTAGAGTTTAACTCCCTATTGTTTCTGTGTGTTGAATCCCTTCTTCCCCGGGGTCCAACCCTTCCCTTTGATCCACAGCTCACCTTGTTTTCTTGGAGAGTGTGCTCTCCGTCCTGCTTTCAGCACAGGGGCACATTGATTGATGCAGGCTCGTTGCTGCCTAGTTACTTCACTGGCAAAAGTCAGACAGGTAAGTATAATGAGCCTTTTGAAGAGTTCTCTAACTTCGTTCCTTTCCTTCCTTAGATGAGGGCCGGCGTCCAGGGATCGCAACGTGCTGCTGAGATGAGTAGCGCTGAAGGTGAGTGAGTGCGCGATGCGCGATGCGACCCTTTCGTTTTTGTATTGAGCTGAGTTCTTTTTATGTGTCTTTTAGGTGCCGCGACGTTTTCAGCGTGGATGCCGGCTATGAAGATGAAATGCGGTGAGTAAGCACGGTATGCAGCGGCTCTAGATGTTTCCATGCTAACCTGGAGTGTCTTTTCCCTCTTTCTGATGGATGAGAAGTTCTGGAGACAGAGTTCCCCTGAGCGGCTGGGATTCAGGTAAGCGTTTGAAGCTCGTACAGTCTTTAAAAATAAGCGAAGATTTGCTGAATGCTTACTAATGCCTTTTTTCTGTTCTTTTCCCTTTTCCTTAGGAAGCAGCGTGCCGGGATGGGAATGACACCGCCGAGGATGCCCGCAGAACAGAAGGAGCGATGAATGATGGGCAGAAGCGCCGCAAGGTAAGGATGTTCCTAACAGTGTTCTTGTTCTTGCAGGCGCTGAGCGCAGAAGAAAGATGAGGCCTACTGGAGACCGATCCGAACACGGTTAGTGTCACGCTGCAGGTGCAGAAAACACAAAGCATGTTTCTCAGCCTGGGCGTGGCTTAAATAGTCTCTGGGTATCCCAGGTTCTCTGGGCTGAACCATAACCAAAAGACTAGACTGCACATGCAGTTCTGGGAACCAAAATATGTGGGGGCATCCATCTTGTCCCCATCAATGCACTACAAGTCCAATCCCCAATGTTATCCTATGGGGGTGAGTGAGTCTGGTGCCACAAGAGCCAAGTCTGACTCCAAGTGGGTCTTTGGAGGGATGGAGAGGCCCTTGAGGGCCATGTAGGTGATTGTGGCCTGGCTCCAGCCTGACATCTTGGAGGGCTGGGGACATGAAGGGCAGGAATCATGACAGCACTCCCCCCAAAGGCCCCTCTCAAGGTGGCTCTTCTTTCTGGCCCTGGTTTGTTTGGATGGTTTTGATGAAATCGTCTAAGCAAGCGAGGTGCATGGATGTACTCACAAGGCTCCCATGTCCTGTCTTGTGGACCATACCCCTTCCAGTCTACTAAGTATTATAATTTGGATCTAATGTACTTCGAATCCAGGATGTCCTTGACTTCGAATTCTGGCTCCCCGGCGACTGCTACTGGCTGCTGTGGCGTTGCTACCCGGGTCCCAGGTTGAACAGGTTTAAGGAGAGACACGTGGAACACTGGATGAATCTGCATGTTTGACAGTAGAGCTAGTCTGACTGCCACAGGATTTATCACGGAGGTGACGGTGAATGGACCCAGGTATCTTGGGCGGAAAGTTCGGGTTCCTTTAATGGACACGTGTTTAGACACCAGCCAGACTTTGTCACCTACTTGGTAGTTGGGGCCTTTGCTCGGTGTTGATCAGCAAACTTCTTAGGAATGAAAGTATCCAGTTGGTAGCGGCCTGCGAACAGTTAGCTACTGACATGAGCCTGTCTGCTAATATGGCATGATCGACGAGATCGAATACTGCCGATTGATCTAGGGAGATTAAAAGAGCGATTTTTTGAGAGTCCATTCTTTGTAGTAACTGAGACTTAAGGTCAAGAAGCGAGGTCTCCGTACCAAACCCTTGTCTGAATCCTGACTGAAAAGGATTGAGAATAGGGTGGGCATTTAGATGTTGCGCTATTTGAATATATGTTACTCGATCCAGTATCTTGAGCAAGAAAGGGGTGTTGGTTATGGGCCTATAATTTGTAGGGACGTTTTGATCCAAGCTGGGTTTTTTCAATAAGGGAGTGACCCATGCTTGTTTCAAATCGTCTGGGACCGAACAGTTCTGCAATGAGGCATTTACAAATTTACATATGGCTTGAACAAGAGAGGGGGGACAGGTTTTGATAATTGTTGAGGCACAGGGATCCCCGGTGCAGTTGGTTGCCTTAAGTTTATTAATAATGGAAGCCAACTCTTCCTCTGATATAGGTGTAAAATCAAAGATGGGGATATTGGGATCCCTGATAAAGGTGTTACTAACTAAGTCGAAGTCTGGTGTGTCCGAGGCTGCTTTTTTGGTTGCTATAGATTCCCGGATACCATCCAATGTATTAACCATGGCGGTCTGGATATCCAAACGCCACTCGTCATTTTTAATAATGGCGGGTAGTTCCGGTTCTGGGACGGACTCTTGTTCTTTCAATATTTTAAATAGTTCCTTAGAGTTCGATATAGCCTGGGAGATTCTGGAATCCAGGTAGGAATTCTTGGCATCAATAACCGCCCTTTTGTAATTGTTTGCAGCTTCCTTATAGTTGGAGAGTGCTGTGGAAGATTGATTGGCTTTCCAAGAATAGAATAGCTTGAGAGAGAGGGCTTTAAGAGATTGGAGTTCGGGCGAAAACCAAGGATTAGTGAGTTTCCTTTCAATCGGTTTCTTTTTGTCTTTTATGGGAGCGAGAGTGTCTGCCACTAGTTTAAGGTTAGAACAGATTTTCTTGGTAAGAATGTCAAGATTATGGGCCTCATTACGACCCTGGCGCTAATGGTTTAACGGCGCCGTAAAGAGCGTCGGCGCCGTTAAACCATTAGCGCCTGATTACAAGTTCCCTTAGCGGGTTGGAGGCTTTAACGCCTGCTTTTTGCAGGCGTTAAAATCCAACCCGCTAAGGGACCTTGGAGCTAATTACGGCAACCGTAATTTACGGTGCCGTAATTAGCGCCTTCCCCATCCCCATTATGCCCTATGGGGCAAAATGGGAATGGGGAAGGGCAAATGGTGAATGGGGAATTACCGCCCCCGCCAACCTTGTGATGGGGGCGGTAATTCCGTCATCCACCATGCCGGAGACCGGCATGGACCATGGTGCTAATAGCACCATGGTCCAGCGCCTGGGTCGTAATGAGGCCCTATCTGTCTCTTGGATATGTAAGGTTTGAGAAGACAGGGATTCAATTTTGTCCGAGGTTAACAGCTTGGTATTGCGATGTGTAGCAGACACCGAGCGAACTGTTTGGACTTTAGAAACGAATGGTATAGTAATAGAGAAATGAACTGCATCATGGTCCGACCATGGGCATGGTGATACAAAGACATCATGGTGAGGGCTATTGATAGCAGCTACCCAATCAAGGGTGTGTCCCAAATTGTGAGTGGGGACCTGCACTATTTGAGAGAAGCCCAGATCAGAGAAGGATTGCGCAAGTTCCAGTGCTGTCTGGTCATCTGGGTGACCCAGCCAATAATTAAAATCACATAGCACAATAAAACGTGAATTAGGTTTTAGTAATGGGAGAAGGTAGCCAGCAAGTTCTGTGCAAAAATTACCTTGACAAGAGGGAGGCCGATAAATAAGAACCATATTCACTGTGGTTTTTGTGTTCATCCCAATTTTTATGTGGAGGAAATCAATTCCTTCCATAAGGTGATTCTTACTTTTCCAAGCAGATAGTGATTCCCTTATGATATAGGCCACCCCACCTCCCCTTCCGGATTCTCTATCCTGCCTAATCATGCAATAGCCTTCTGGGATGGCAAGCTGTAATGAAGGTCCTGATTCTCCAGTGCCCCAGGTTTCCGTGATGGCGCAAATATCGAGATTATGGCCATCAATATAAGTATAAATTTCGTGGGCATGCTTAATTAAGGATCTTGTATTAAGCAGCATACAATTCAAGGTGCCAATGGGGTGTGAAATGGTGTGAGCCCCTCCTTTGTTATAAATGGGATGCACGATTTGCAAAAATCCTGGGATGAACCGGCGGTAGAAGTTTGCAAAACCCAGCATACTTTGAACCCTGTGATGAATCCCATGTCGGAGACACAAGGGATTCACAATCAGAAACTGGGTCTGACAATACAGGAATACGCACGGCAGCAAAGGGTTAAGAATAGCTATCAGCTGGAAGGGGATAATTGACAGCTATAATTAACAATCACTGGCAAGGAGTGGATTGTTGACCTTCCTATGTTTTTCTGTCGTTGCTAGGAGAGGAGTGTGGGGGAGAACGAGGACGACGGTTACAGCTGGGCGTACTAAGAAGTAGGAAGAGGCGAAATCCATTGAGTTATAAAAGTGGCGCCGTTGCGCAAAGTTAAGCTGTTTTGTTATAATTAAAGTTTAAGCGAACGTTGTCGCTAGAATCGGAAAGCCGATCACTGCCCTTGGATGAGGGAGAAGACATGGGCGAGCGCGATCGCTTTCAGCCCAGCAACCTGCAGACGGAGTGAGAGACCGTGAACTGCCGGAAGACTGTTAAGCGGAGATAACGCCGAATAACAGCAGAAGTCTGTGAGTAGCCACGAAGTATACCGCGGATGTGTCCCAGTGAAGCTCCGTGACTGGAGAACGTGTGAAGCAGACGGGTGAAGGACGCGTCCTGTGTCACGGGGAAGACGCTCGTTTTGGTGCCGATGCAAAGCATTCACTAAAGGAAGAAGGGGCCAACAGCTGAGGTAACAGTGAGTGACTGTGGAAGGCGTTGAAGCGTCACGACCTGTGTGTGTCTTGAGATCCCTGAAGATACGAACTAAGATTAAGGCAGAGGGGAGGGGCCTAAGGACTGAGAAGGACCCAACCTGACCACGAGCATGTGATGAAGGGAGATATTTCAGTCCAGATTACAGACTGTTTGCACTCTATTACTATTGGCCTGATAATGTTCTCACACTAAGGGAGAAAGGTCGCTGGGGACAGCCCCCTTTCAAAAGATGACCAGAAGCATATAATCGTACTGAGTAAAGAAAAGAACCAAACAGAGTGGAACGAACTTTCAAAAGAACTGCACAGAGGCAAAAGCCGATTTATAGAACAGGATAGTGAAAGACTGAAAAGATCCACAAAGTGAATAAATAGGGAGAAGGTGAAAACGCCGAAAGGAACAGAACTTTGTGAACCTGTGAACATTAAAGAAAGTAATAACTTACCTCGAACATTACAGAATGAACTCAGAGAGTCTCCATCTCAGAAGTAGCAGCTTGAAGACGTATCCTTTATCTAAACCCATAAGTTAAACTAAGAAAGTTGTTAATAAAGAATTGGGTACTACTTTTATCACCAAACAAAAAAAAAATACTCTCTGTCTCAGACATTTTATTTTAATCTAAAGATTCCTCTTTGCTACACTTTGGTGTTAGAAGTGGGATCAAGTGAACACCATGGGGAAACTCATTAAGATATTAAGTGAGGGGCAGCAACTCCTCCAACAAGCATTACAGTTACAAAATCAGCAGGCGCGAGCTGATAGACAAGCGTTTCAGCAAGCGATTCAAGTCCAACAGGCCCAATTATTGGAGGCGACGGCCCTGCACAGACATGCTCAAGTTCCAGCTTCAGTTCTTCAAAAATACTCTGTCGGAGACGACCCAGCTCATTTTTTCGTTAATTTCGAACGAGTAGCAAGGAATGCACAATGGCCTAATGAAAGCTGGTGCCATTACATTGCGCCACTCATGATAGGCGATATGCAAAGTGCCTACCAGGCAGCTAACCCCACGGGGGAGACGACCTATATGGAAATGAAGAGAGTAGTCTTAGAACGCTTGGGGCATGATGAGGAAGCCTATAGACTAAAGTTTCGTGAGATCAAGTTGCAGCCGGAAGAGACACCCCGACAACTATTTTATCGGGTTAAAGAATTGGGAGATAAGTGGTTGCAGATCCCGAATACCACAATACCGGAAATGAATGAAAAAATTGTCATGGAACAGTTCATTGAAGCCCTACCCATCCCTATGCAACGCTGGGTCCGTCAACATCATCGACCCAGCCTGGTGGAGGCAGTTAACATTGCCTCAGCTTATCAGAAAGCTGGACAGGGACGCTCCATGAATATTGTGTCCGCCAATAAGCCAAGTATTACCGTAACTAATTCCTTTGCCAGACACCTAGGCCCATTGTGACGGCCCAACTCGATTCTCAGAAAGACAGAGTGGGAACCCACCAGAGTACGACCAAGTAGTGAAAGTCCCGCCGGGATACGAGCACCAAGTGGGGTTCCAAAAGGAATACAGTGCTTTGAATGTGGGGAATGGGGGCACTTGGCAAGGATGTGCCCAAAAAGAGTCAAGACGGAACCTATGGACGTGGGAAATATAGAAGCAATCAAAGAAGGAGAAGCATCTGACCCAGACAACGGGACACGATCCCACTATTCCTATACATGTGAAGCAGAGGTCGATGGGAATCCAACGAGAGCTATGATAGATACTGGCAGTTTACAAACAGTAGTAAGTACGGAGCTGGTGGGTGATGGGCAGCTCTTAGAGAATAAGATTCCTATTCGCTGTGTTCATGGGGATGTGAGGTCTTATCCTACCAACGAAATAAATGTAAAGGTGGCGGGAGAATAAATGGAGATCAGGGCCGCTCTAATGCCGATATTGCCAGAGCCACTTCTGATTGGGTCTGATGTACCGAACTTTACCAAAATACTGAAGAAAGTCGAGGAAAGTTGGTTGCAAGATGCGCCTTTTGCTCACCAGGAAATTCCACCATCCTGTACAAAAGAAAAGAAGACCAGAGCCACTATACGGAGGATGAAGAAAGACTGGGGGGCAAGAAATGTTTGTCCCATGGTCGTCAATTGGAAAATTGATGAAGGTGGGGATAGTTTTCGCATGGCCCAAGAACTGGATACCTTATTGGCAAATGCTAGGGCGAGTGTTCGTGATGAAATATATGGAAGGGGACCTTTCTTTATTAAAGAGAAGGGTCTGTACTATCGATACAGTAAAGATGCAAATGATGCTGTTACCAAACAATTGTTAGTACCTAGCAAATACTATCAAACTGTCTTGGAAGTGGCACATGTGCAGTTAGGCCAAGGACATTTAGGAACAGAGAAAACTGTCCAGAAAATCCTGGGGAGGTTCTACTGGCCAGGAATATATGCACAAGTAACACGTTTCTGCCAGTCTTGCCCCGAGTGTCAGAAGAAAAATCGAGCAAATGTAAAAAAAAGCTCCACTCCAACCCATGCCAGTCGTGTGTGAGCCCTTTAGTAGAAACGGAATGGATATTGTTGGGCCTATAGAGCCATCTTCCAGAGGACATAAATACATCCTAGTGGTCGTGGATTTTGCAACTAGATATCCGGAAGCTTTTCCTCTTAGATCCACCAGCGCGCAAAACATTTGTGACGTATTGATACCTTTCATCGGTCGAGTAGGGATACCAAAAGAGATCGTCACTGACCGTGGGACTAATTTTATGTCCGCTGTCATGGAACAAGTATGTGGAATCTTAAAGATACAACATTTGAAAACAGATGTATATCACCCACATACCGATGGTCTCGTGGAGAGATATAATCAGGCCATTAAACAAATGTTACGTAAATCAATGGAACCAGGAGAAAGGAGTTGGGACCGGATCTTACCCTAGATACTACTCACGCTTCGCAACACCCCACAATCATCCATGGGATTTTCTCCATTTGAGCTATTGTTTGGGAGACCAGTGAGAACATTGCTCGATGTTTTAAAGGAGGGATGGGAGGAAAACCCGGGCCAAGAGATTTCTTTAACTGAGTATGCCTGTCAGCTTAAAGAAAGGGTGGAGAACTTGCAGAAAATTGCACGAGAAAATTTGCTGAAAAATCAAATCAAGCAGGAGTATTATTACAACCGAAGCTCTCAATTAAGAACCTTCACCAAAGGAGAAAAAGTGTTGGTATTGCTACCCACCTCCAAAAATAAGATGTTGGCTACGTGGAGGGGGCCATATGTAATCGACGAAGACTTGGGACCGTTAACCTATAAAGTGAGGCAAAACGATCGAAGATTCCCGACACAAACGTATCATGTAAATTTGTTGAAAAAATGGTCTGATCCCGTGACAGCTATAGCAATGATTAACACTAAGGAAATACCCATGGAACAATTCCCACGGTTAAAAGAAAAGTTGGGAATAGAGGCGTTAAATGTAAATGAGAAATTGTCCAAGGAACAGAAGATGGAACTCTGGGAGCTTAACCGGAAATATTCAGAGATTTTTTCCAGTTTACCAGGAAGAACAGAACTGGCATACCATCGGATTGAGACCCGCCCTGGAGAGGTAGTCCGGATCAGACCTTATAGGATACCCGAGTCGAAGTTGGAATCAATTAATAAAGAGATCCAAGAAATGTTGGAATTGGGAGTGATAGAACCCTCCAATAGTGAGTGGTCGTCACCGATAATTTTGGTCCCCAAAGCAGACGGAACAACTCGTTTTTGCTTAGATTTCAGGAAATTGAATGAGATCTCAAAATTCGACGCCTATCCTATGCCTCGGATCAAGGATCTACTCGATAAACTCGGAAAGGCCAAGTTTCTAACAACCATCGATCTAACGAAAGGGTATTGGCAGATACCGTTCCATCCAAAGGATAAAGAAAAAACTGCGTTTGCCTCTCCCTCGGGATTGTTTCAATTTACAGTCTTACCGTTTGGGTCACATGGGGCACCTGCAACGTTCCAAAGGCTGATGAACTCAATTATTAGAGGGCATGAAGGTTATGTTGGAGCTTATCTGGACGATATTATTGTTTTTAGTCAAACGTGGAGTGATCACCTTGTACATCTGGAAGCGGTATTTCGACTACTGCAAAACTCAGGACTACATGTAAATCCTAAAAAGTCCTTCATGGCCAATTTTCATACAAAATATTTGGGGTATTTTGTTGGCCAGGGCGTCATAAAACCTCAAGAGGAAAAGTTGATGGCTATAAAGAACTTACAATTTCCAGTAACACCCAGACAAGTAAGGGCTTTCCTGGGGTTTATCGGTTACTACAGAAGGTTCATAACTCATTTTTCCACGTTGGCTACACCTCTGACGAACCTGTTAAAGTCCTCCGCACCACCCAGGAAAGAATGGTGTACACTGGAAACAGAAAGGGCTTTTAACAACTTGAAAAATGCTCTTTCAGAAAAAGCAATTCTTCATTGCCCAGATTTCTCTGCACCATTTTATTTACATACAGATGCATCGGGTATGGGCCTGGGAGCGGTGCTGTTCCAGAACCAAGGGGAAAAGGAAAGACCTGTGGTATTTATAAGTAGGAAGCTTCTTCCCCACGAGATGCATTATGCCACAATTGAAAAGGAATGCCTAGCTGTGAAGTGGGCTATAGAGGCCTTACGTTATTATCTGTTAGGACGGGAGTTCACATTAGTGACCGACCATGCCCCTTTGGTGTGGTTAGCTCGCAATAAGGACACCAATCCCAGGGTGCTTAGATGGTTTTTGGCACTTTAACCTTTTACCTTTAAAGCCATCCATATGCCTGGGAAATTGTTGACTCAAGCAGATTTCCTCTCACGCAACACCGCCCTTCCCGAACGTAAGGGCCTAGAAGAGGGGGTGTGTGATTAATCCAATGTCGGAGACACAAGGGATTCACAATCAGAAACTGGCTCTGACAATACTGGAATACGCACGGCAGCAAAGGGTTAAGAATAGCTATCAGCTGGAAGGGGATAATTGGCAGCTATAATTACCAATCACTGGCAAGGAGTGATTGTTGACCTTCCTATGTTTTTCTGTCGTTGCTAGGAGAGGAGTGTGGGGGAGAACGAGGACGACGGTTACAGCTGGACGTGCTAAGAAGGAGGAAGAGGCGAAATCCATTGAGTTATAAAAGTGGTGCCGTTGCGCAAAGTTAAGCTGTTTTATTATAATTAAAGTTTAAGCAAACGTTGTCGCTAGAATCGGAAAGCCGATCGCCGCCCTTGGATGAGGGAGAAGACGTGGGCGAGCGCGATCACTTTCAGCCCAGCAACCTGCAGACGGAGTGAGAGACCATGAACTGCCGGAAGACTGTTAAGCGGAGATAACGCCGAATAACAGGAGAAGTCTGTGAGTAGCCGCGAAGTATACCGCGGATGTGTCCCAGTGAAGCTCTGTGACTGGAGAACGTGTGAAGCAGACGGGTGAAGGACGCGTCAGGTGTCACGGGGAAGACGCTTGTTTTCGTGCCGATGTGAAGCATTCACTAAAGGAAGAAGAGGCCAACAGCTGAGGTAACAGTGAGTGACTGTGGAAGGCGCTGAAGCATCACGACCTGTGTGTGTCTTGCGATCCCTGAAGATACGAACAAAGATTAAGGCAGTGGGGAGGGGCCTAAGGACTGAGAAGGACCCAACCTGACCACGAGCACAAATACAGACAGTTGAGGAAGGAAAGGAAGTCAGAATATATATAAATAAGAGGAAGTTTCTGAATAGTTGTGGATTTCTTTTAAAGATAGACATCTCTTAGATGAAGGGCGATATTTCAGTCCAGATTACAGAGTGTTTGCACTCTATTACTATTGGCCTGAAAATGTTCTCACACTAAGGGAGAAAGGTCGCTGGGGACAGCCCCCTTTCAAAAGATGGCCAGAAGCATATAATCGTACTCAGTAAAGAAAAGAACCAAACAGAGTGGAACGAACTTTCAAAAGAACTGCACAGAGGCAAAAGCAGATTTACAGAACAGGATAGTGAAAGACTGAAAAGATCCACAAAGTGAATAAATAGAGAGAAGGTGAAAACGCCGAAAGGAACCAAACTTTGTGAACCTGTGAACATTAAAGAAAGTAATAACTTACCTCGAACATTACAGAATTACCTCAGAGAGTCTCCATCTCAGAAGTAGCAGCTTGAAGACGTATCCGTTATCTAAACCCATAAGTTAAACTAAGAAAGTTGTTAATAAAGAATTGGGTATTACTTTTATCCCCAAACAAAAAAAAATACTCTCTGTCTCAGACATTTTATTTTAATCTAAAGATTCCTCTTTGCTACAAACCCCCTTGAATGAATTTGGGGATGGCCAGTTCAGGATAGCATCTACCTTGTGTACATCCATTCGGATTCCATTCGGGCTGAGAATAAAGCCCAGGAATTCCACCTCGGAGACGTGGAATGAGCACTTTTCGAGCTTGGCGTAGAGCTGGTGTTGACGGAGTTTCTCCAATACGGATTAGACTTGTTTAACGTGGTTCTGCTTTGATGGGGAATATACTAGAATATCGTCGATGTACACTAGAGCACAGACATCAATCAATTCCCGTAGGACATCGTTCATGAAGTATTGAAATGCTGCAGGCGCGTTGCAAAGGCCAAAGGGCATTACTTGATATTCGTACAAGCCGTATTTGGTGTGAAAAGCGGTTTTCCATTTGTCCCCCTGTTTTCCGCGAACAAGGTGATATGCACCCCTCAGGTCTAGTTTTGTGTACATTTAGGCATCTTTGACTTGATCAAGGAATTCAGGGATCAGTGGCAGGGGGTAGTGTTTTTTTATGGTAATCTGGTTCAGTGCGCGATAGTCGATGCACGTTCTCAAGTCCCCCTCCTTTTTCGGTATGAAAAATAGAGGACTAGCTGCTGGAGACTTCGAGGGACTGATGAACCCGTTGGCCAGGTATTGGTCAAGATAGGCCTTCAGGTGCTTGTTTTCTGGTTCTGTGAGTGCATAAATTTGCCCACAAGGGATTTGTGCGCCAGGTATCGGGTCGATTTGGCAATCGTATGGTCTATGCGGTGGCAGGGTATTGGCCTGTTCTTTCTGAAAGACATCTTGAAAGTCCTTGTATTCACTTGGTAGGGTGCCAATTGCCACAGTCGCAAGCGTGGATGTTCTGGTGTCTATTGGTTGTTTCTCTTGGCAATAACATGTGTGGGCGCAAGTCTCGGGAAAGGCCAAGTCTTTTGCTCACCAATCGATTCGAGGATTGTGAGCTACCAACCATGGCATTCCCAAAATCAACCAGAACTGTTGTGCCTTAATGATGTCGAAAACGATAGATTCTTGGTGTCCATCTGGCACAGAAGGGTTAAAGCTGCAGTGCATTGGGATACTGGACCAGAAGCTATTTTTGTGCCGTCGACAGTGGTAACAGTGTCGGTGGTTGATTTAGGGTGTAACGGAAGCCCCATCTTTGCCGCAAGATCCTGGTCGATGTAATTCCCAACGGCTCCACTGTCAATGTTCGCTCTTACTGCGTGCATCCGAGATGGTTCTTGGTGATTGATCAAGACCACAGTGCAAAATGGGAGGTCTGTAGTTCACTTTCTTTTCTCGACAAGTGGACCCCTGCACTTGCCGGGCTAGGGAGTTTTCCGATTCCTTGATGGTATCTTCCTTGTCCGTGGCCCCTACCGTCCTCCTCGGTGGCTTCACAGGGCAATCTTTAAGGCAATGACCTGACCTTGCACAGTACAGACATAACTGCTGCTGTCTCCTTTTATCCCTTTCCGCTTTAGTCAAGGGGGATCTGACCCCCCCGATTTGCATTGGTTCTCCCGAAACTTCCGTTGTGCGAGCAATATTTTCCTTTGAACGCACATACATAGGGCGAGGGTCCGGTCTGGTTCGATCTGCTTTTCGGTCCTGCAACCTATGATCCAGTTGACCAACAAGGTCAATGAATTCTGAGCAGTCTTTCGGGGGGTTCCCTACTTGTGCGAGAACATCCTTGAGCTCCCCCCCGCAACCCCGATGAAATAACGTGGTTCTCTTCTCCACTGGTCATTTGGCTTCAACTACGGGTCTATTGAATGTGGCTATGCATGTTAATAGGTCTTGATTCCCTTGGCGTAGGGACAGAGTTTGTTGTCTAATGCCTGCCCATGAGTGTGATGGGCGAACAGCTTTTCCATCCGCTGCTGAAAGCCCCTGAAGTCATGCAGCAAAGGATCATCTTGGGCCACAAAGTGTACAGACCAGTCCGCGGCGCTACCACTCAGGTCGGATAGCACAAAAGCGACCCGTGATTGGTCATTCGGAAAGGCACCTGGTCTACAAAGGAAGTGCAGGCGGCACTGGTTCATGAATGTTGCAAACCTCTTTGGATCCCCCCTAAATCGTTCGTGCGGGGCCAAGGGAACTGCCCCAGGAAGGGTTATCTGAACGGAATTTGCTGATGGTGCTGGCATCGAGGGCACGCTTCCCGGCAATGGTGCATGCCCTGCTTGTGACTGGAGAAGTTGCCGGCTTAAGTCAGTGCGTTCTTTGGCTACTATCAGCTCTCTCCTCAGGGTGTTGGTCTCCTGGCTGGCTGCATGTACTTCGGAATGTAGTTGCCCCAACATGTGGGCTAACTGGTCGGTTTCTGAGGTTTCCATGACGCCCAGGTGGATTTTGATGTGAGGCTTTGTGTTCTGTAACGCTCACCTGGTATCCACGGGGACGTCACTCAGCCTGTTCTGACCTCTTACGACCTTGAACCCTTCCCTGAAGTCTACTCGACTGGAGACTGGGCCTGAAACACAGGATTGGTAGAGTTTAACTCCCTATTGTCTCTGTGTGCTTGAACCCCTTCTTCCCCGGGGTCCAACCCTTCCCTTTGATCCACAGCTCACCTTGTTTTCTTGGAAAGTGTGCTCTCCATCCTGCTTTCAGCACAGGGGCGCATTGATTGATGCGGGCTCGTTGCTGCCTAGTTACTTCACTGGCAAGCGTCCGACAGGTAAGTATAATGAGTCTTTTAAACAGTTCTCTAACTTCGTTCCCTTCCTTCCATAGATGATGGCCGGCACCTGGGGATGGAGACGTGCTGCTGAGATGAGTAGCGCTGAAGGTGAGTGAGAGCGTGATGCGCGAAGCGACCCTGTCATATTTGTATTGAACTGAGTTCTTTTTCTGTGTCTTTTAGGTGGCGCGACGTTTTCAGCATGGATGCCGGGTATGAAGAAGAAATGCGATGAGTAAGCACGGTATGCGGCGCCTCTAGATGTTTCCACGCTAACCTGGAGTGTCTTTTCCCTCTTGCAGATGGATGAGAGGTTCCGGAGACAGAGTTCCCCCAGAGCGGCTGCGATTCAGGTAAGCATTTGAAGCTCATACAGTCTTTAAAAATAAGCGAAGATTTGCTGAATGCTTACTAATGCCTTTTTTCTGTTCTTTTCCCTTTTCCTTAGGAAGCAGCGTTCCGGGGTGGGAATGACACCGCCAAGGATGCCCGCAGAACAGAAGGAGCGATGAATGATTGGCAGAAGCGCCGCAAGGTAAGGCTGTTCCTAACGGTGTTCTTGTTCTTGCAGGCGCTGAGCGCAGAAGAAAGATGAGGCCTACTGGAGACCCATCTGAACACGGTGAGTGTCACGCTGCAGGTGCAGAAAACGCAAAGCATGTTTCTCAGCCTGGGTGTGGCTTAAATAGTCTCTGGGTATCCCAGGTGTCTCTGGGATGAACCACACCCAAAAGACTAGACTGCACATGCAGTTCTGGGAACCGAAATATGTGGGGGCATCCATCTTGTCCCCATCAATGCACTACAAGTCCAATCCCCAATGTTATCCTATTGGAGTGAGTGAGTCTGGTGCCACAAGCGCCAAGTCTGACTCCAAGTGGGTCTTTGGAGGGATGGAGAGGCCCTTGAGGGCCATGTAGGTGATCGTGGCCTGGCTCCAGCCTGACATCTTGGAGGGCTGGGGACATGAGGGGCAGGAATCATGACAGTCAGCTGTCTTCTCAGGCTTGTCTCTTGGTCTGGTCCAAGGCTCAAAGTGTTTATCACTGTTTCTTCTTAGTACTTTGCTGGTTTCGGGGGGCCCCTGTCGCATCCATTGTTTTGGATCCTGATTCTATCCCCACCTACCCTCACTATTCCTCCTCTGGTTTTGCTTCTCCTCATAACCATGCCATATATCGTAACCCCATTCCCCAGGAGTTTGACTTCTTTCGATCAAGGCCTCACCCCTACCCCAGGTCTACGGCCGAGCCTGCCTCCTTGAGTCACCATTTTTCATTCTGCTCTTCCACTGTGCATGTCCCAGCTCTCCTCATCCCTGATGACTGGGGACGATGGAGCTTGGACTCCTGAATTGTGTAAGTTAGTCTCCAGTAGGGGTAAGGGAGAACAAGCTATGCCAGTCTGCTGCTGTGTTCATCGGAACGTGTTGTGTCTTTGTGCCAGAGGGGAAGTGGCATGGTGATTTTTGATTCAGCATGTCACCCAAAAAGTATAATATGTCTCTGTTGTCTGACCCCACTTGTTGGGTGAGAAGCTCATAGGAATATTCTCTGTGCATGTGTGCCCCACTGATTCTGAGCTGGGAGTGCAGGAATATTCTGTGTGTACATTTGTTCCATGTGGAATCCCACAGTCTGTGACATAGACACATTCAATTTGGGTGGGACATCCGTGGGAGCTTGCTGTGCAAGTCATAGAAACATGTTCAAATCGAATAGTGTTTAGATGGAGCTCCAGTGTCATCATTGGGGTAAGTGCTTGTGTGCACTTTTTTGGGGGGCGGGGGGTTAGTATCAGTAAGTATCACTTTCTGAACACCCGAAAAGCTGCTTTTCGAGGATAGGGGAGGTATTGTATCTTCACTGCCATATAAACAAGCACTTCCCTGTGCAGGAGCTGAGTCTGTGATGCCATTTCTCCAAATGTGACAGGCCCTAGCTCTGTGCCAGTGACTAAGTGGGGCTGAAAAAAGGGGATCCTCCCCATACCAGCCCTGGCCTAGCAGTCCCTAGCTTGAGTTGACAGTGTGACCCCATGGTCATCTCACTACATGTCCCCAAAGCCATAAAGTGGATCTAATTACAGCACACAGCCTTTACCTGTGGGCAGTCCTGAGTAAAATTCACAGAAGTTGTCTCGCAAATCCCGTCCATGGGCATGGAATTGCTTTAAGGTGCACTGGCATATCTTTGCAGCAGAGGCTGATACTGTGGATTGGAGACAGAGTGTAAAATGCCAGTGCCTTGTGAACCATTGCACTTATACGGTTCACCCACTTGACTGTGTGGCAAAGCCAGGAGCAGGTGCTAATATGCCCCTGCTACAGGAATTGGTCAGATCATTCGCACAAACAGGGTTCAAGGAGTCATCAGTGCAATTATCAGCAATACTTTATTGCTTTCAGTATAATGTTTGCCACATTACAAGAGTGATTGCAATGCGGAACACAACTACTTCTGCCACACTATGCATGACTTCACTCTAATCTGCCATGGTGTCCTGCAATCCGGGTGCCAAGTAATTTGACCTTCTTTTTTTTTTTAATAATGACTTTTTTTAGTAAGGTGTAATTGTACTGCTTAAACACAAGAAGCCTACAAAAGCATTTTACATGATCCAAATGGACTAAAGGATTGGCATTGTAGGGCCAAGGATGTTGAATATGAAGCTATTGATAAGTTGTTCTCTCCATAGGAAGAACACATTTTGAAGTGATATTAACATGGCACTGTTTCATAAACATTGCACAACGCATTTTCTATGAAATAAACATCCAACTCTGAAGGTTTCCAAAAGGTGTCATAAAGTTTGGCTCAGAGGGGAGACAAAGTTTAAACTTAAACTAAAACAACGTTAAAACCTGGTATTCAACAATTTGAGTCTCGCAGGGAATGTGTTCTCTTATCTAGAGAACAAGCAAGTGGACAGATCTGAAGCAAATCTTTATGAGAATGTGGTGTCTGTAGCGACTCACGATCTTCACCTGGTTTGGCGAATAAGCAGCGAAAAGTGGGGCAAAAATATGTATTGTTATTTCTGGTCCTCTGGAAGGACCTGGCATCATCTGGCAGGAATCCATGAATGTGCTTGGCTAAAACCAGGCTGGAAAAGTGTGTGCCTGGCCCCGTCAATGATTCACATGTGTGCTGAGGAAACCTCTGTAATGGTCCACTAGCAGCCTCCTAAGGGATTTCCTGGCACAGGAAGGGTCCAGAGATGCGTGGAATAGGCTCTTTCCAGTAGAGAGAAGTACATATTTGGCTGTAGGGGAGTGTTCTCACTTGGGTAAAACCATCAGCGCTGCTGGCCAAGGTTTGTAGCCTGCTCTGCACCTGTGGAGTCCTTCTGGACCAACCCGCACCTTCTGTGCCTGGATATACCAAGCTGACCATGCACTGTTTCACTGACAGGAGCCATGATCCTTACAAGAAGGCTCACCGGTGGCTGTGTAACTGTTGTAACTAATTATGTAGCCAAAGGACCCTGCTTCTGCTTGAGGTTTGAAGTATTTTTTGCAAGGTGTTGTATGGAGCAGAACTTCAAAGTTGTGGAAATCATTGAGCTGCTTTGTCAGCTTGCTTGTTTTTATCACCTTACCTGGTCTTTATATGCCCTAGTGATAGTTGTTGATGTCCTGTCACTCAGTGGGGTCCTGGAGTAACAGCCTGGGGCAGGAGAGAGACAGCTAAAATCAGACTGTCCTATTGGGCCTCCAGCACAAACCAGCTACACCCGTGCTATTCTATAGCACTCAGCGAGGGCACATAGGACATGTGACAGGATTCACACAGTGCAATGTTTGCCTTGACAGCTTCCCTGTAAGTGTAGGATGCTGTAACTCCTGGGTGATTGCACTATCTAGTTTCAATACCTTTCCCCGCTAGTAAGATGGAATGCTCGATATAGGTTGCTTGGCCCTGAAAGCCACACACCTGCAAGAAGCCTTTACCACCTCCCGTGATTAATACTCTATTCCTATCTGTCATACTACTATTGAACGATCTCATGAACTTAGCAACTCAAAAATTCCTGAACTAAGCAGCTCAAGGGTTCCTGAACTAAGCAACTAAAAAGTTCCTGAAATCCACAATTATTTCTTTGTTTATGCTTTATCGATGGCACACAACACTTGTTGGTCTTGCTAAACTCGGGGTAAAGCACTGTTCTGCCCCCATGTTAGACAGTCTTGTTCCAGTGGATATATCATTTATGAAATTGACCTCAGCGGACATCAAGTTGGTAGATTTTGAATCAGTTAGCTCTACAACCGCATTGGGCTATTTTGAAATGCTAGAATTATCTCTATTTTCCTCCACTCAACATACAATTTGATTTCATTCTGTCAGTAGACATTGTCCAGCCAACCATTATTTTGTGAATATCTCCAAATGTGTCTTACAGCGCACACGGGGCACACATGTATTCATTTTCAGACTCTCGAATGAACCCACTGTCCCTCGAGTCTGCACTAACCAAAATCATCAATTCCTGCTTGAGTTAATGCAGGCGACTCCTCATGTCTCGAAAGCACTCTGGGTTTGATGTGTTGGTTCATACTATCTCTGCCAGCAAGGTCGGATATCCTGACCACATTCTCTGAGCTTTCAAGCATGCTTTTCCAAGTTTCTCGGAAGTCTGCTGCTCCTGTCATCTGCTCACGGGAGAACCTTCCTTTAAACACGTTCCAACTGCTGCAGTTGCACATACATTTCTGCAGGGATGATAAGTGAGCTGCATGCACTCACAGGAACTACCCTGGTGAGCTTTATCTGCACACAGAGAATGCTTGGGTACGCTTTACTTACACAGCACATCCCTTGATGAGCCTAATTTACACACAGTGCATGCCTTGATACACTTTACTTACACATAGTGTAGCCCTCCATGAGGTTTACTTTACGCATAGTGGATCTGTTGATGCAGGAAGCAGGCAGGCTCCACAGGGATCCATTGTAAACACTGCCTTGTCATGTGTACATAGCAGGCAGCATTTACTTACTTTTCACATGCTTGTAAGCCGCCTTTTGCCCTTTTGCATTCTTCCGTGCAAATTACCAAGACTCGGAGGCAGGGATCTGTGCACGCCAAAGTGCAAGTGTAAAAGTACCTGCTGCAGAATTATGACAGGACTCGAAAATGAGCCCCTGTGTGCAAAATTGTTACAGTAACTATGACACTTCTTTCATGATAACTTTGTGTAGTGTTGCCATTTGGGTGGACTACATTGCTTCGACAGAGGAGGCTTTCTTTTCTTTTTTCCCTCCATCAAAAAAAATGCAACTCTTTCATCAGGCACTTCGTCTTTCTGTCACACACCATTGCACGCTACTGTCAGCTCAGGCATTATTCCATCACAGTACAAAGTGGGTGAAGTCCTACCATTAATAAAGTAAGATTTTTTTGACCCCTCTGATTTTGGGAATTTTTAACCCACCTGGGGCTGGTTTTTCCCAGCAAGTGCATTAAAATGTCAATAGCAAGCCACCTACCGGCCCATTTCACTGCATCTCAACTACTCAGCTGTTTACCACTGCAGTGTTTGACGAGAACATGACAGTGAGTGAACCGCTGTGCAGGTTGTGGGTGACACCCTCTATATGTTTGATAATAGTACTGCCTGTCTCCTTCTACTTTTGCAGCTGCACACCACTTTTGATACGGTCAACAAGAGGGCTCCGACTTCTGCCTTAGCCTCTTAGATGGCGCAAGTGTCGCTGAGTCTTGGATTCACTTTCTTCCCTTTTACATAGAAATATTGAAACTGTTCCAGTGGGTAACACCAAGTCTCATCCCAACTCTAGAAATTGTGGCATCCCCCAAGAGTGTATTCTATCCCCTTTCTGTTTCAATATCTACGTGGAACCGTTGGGTGAACTAGAGAGGGACTGGGCAGCTTCATCCATCAGTATGCAGGTAACACTCAGGCTTACGTGAAAGTGTCTCGCTTGACTGATCTCCAACAGCTCAAGGATAGTGTCATTGCCATCAGAAACGGGTTGTCTCATCGCTCCATGAAAATAGATGTTGTGCTCTCTTCTTCTTATCAGTCCTAACACCGAATGCAGCCCTGGACTACTTCGCTTTCTTCAAGGAGAATCTCACCAATGTTAGGATCTTCTTCTGATTTTCTAGGTGTCATTTTGGATGTTTTTTTAAATCATAAAACATTGCTGAAATAGTTCCCATAACACCTCATATTTCTTCAAAAACTGTTCACTGTTTTCTTCCATCCCCGGGTTTTGGTTCTGACATGTAGGTGTGGTATTTTGAACACTCGACGGTGGTAACGCTGTGTTTTACCATCTTCCAGCATCCTCCTCCGCTCTACTGCAGCTGGACGGCTGGCTAACAGCTGGCTCTAGTTAATGTCATCACTGGATCCCCTTCATGATTCTGATTAAATATAAGGTCAAGGCATTTTTAATGAGGCATCTCTATTATCTAATAGTGAAGCTGAATATAGCCAGTGGTTGACGGGACGCGAGGAGCAGGGGATTTATAGCGCCTTGAGGACTCATTGTTCAAAACATCTGCTTTTCCCTCGGGGTCTTTTCTGCAGCTGGGGTAACATTCATAATCCTCTATTATACATTATTTTCCCAACCTTCTAGCCTCCAGGAAGGCAATGAAAACCTCTCTGTATGAGTCAGATTTCCCCCTTAGTCTTTTCATCAAATGTTTGCTTTACAGTTATTAAAAGTATACCATTTTTTTTTGTTGTGTCATTGTTTTTCAATATGTTTTTGTATTCTTTCTTTTTTTGGTATTGTTATTGTCAAGCACCAATGGCCTCAAGTCACTACAGAAAGCTAAGTGAAATCATAACCTCCGGTTTTACACTGCGCACAGTGCGCAAAATGCATGACTGTAGGCCACACCCCGTGGGTAATAAAGGCATGGTATTGCACCCTAGTTATGGTGTCAGTCTGTACTCAGCTCACATTACCCATTTACGCGTACCTATAACTGTGTTTATGTCACAGAGTTTGGCATTAGTTTTCCAACAATGGCTGATGGACAAGACCAGGGAGTAACCAATGGAAACCCAATGGACATTCTGGACGACTTCAGTGGAACATCTGTCAAAATATCACCAAAATTGGTTACAATTACCACCACTTGGCCCCATGGATTTGCCACGGGATTACAAATCGTGGTGGGGCAGGGTTAGTCCCCATTTATGAAGTCGATAACACTCTATTGGAGATTTGTGGAGGAATTACCTTTGCACATTTCTGAAGGTAAAGTAGAGAATTTAACTCCAGCATGATGCATAAAAAAACAGTGGAACTACTACTCGGTAATTCCACCATTGGTAATTCCGCCAAAACGTGTAATTGAGCAATGCGGGAAAAGTAGCATTAACTTCACGTCCACTCTTCCTCGTCCCAGTACTTACCTCATGAGGCCCCTGCCTCCGACACAGGACCTTCTTCTATTTCTTTAAATCCCTATAACTCCTCCCCCACATCTACACCACTCAGTTTAATTTTTCCTTTTTTCCTCCCGGAGCGAGGCACTGGGGAGCACCGATTGCTGGCCCCCTGAGAGGGGCTGTGTGGCGGGGCCCTCGCTCTCTCAGGTGCCGTGCTGCTCCTGGGCCCCCTGCGGGGCTTGGGGTCACAGTTGAGCCGGGTTGCCTCACTCGGATCTTTGCTGGGCTCTGGACCACAGCATGTGCAGTGTGTCCTCGGTCCTGCACAGCCTGGGGTAAGGTAAGGTGAGGGGAGGACTGGGCTTGATGTTTCCCCCTCTCCTCCTGTTTTGGCCATCTTGATTCGACAGGCCGTTTCCTCATGATCTGTGTACACATCTTTATTGGAATTGATGGCAAGCACTTGGCAGTATGGGCTAGCCTTCCCTTTTGTTGTGAGGCATCCCTGCTTCTTGTCGTGGGGTGACAATGGCAGAGAGTCTTTGAAAGTGCGGGGGCTCTGTTCTGTCACAGGCATTTACATACCAACCGCTCCTCAGATACACACAGCCAAGGATGCACCAGATGTTGGCTGCATTCTTTGCGTGCAGCCTGTGAAAATGGCGCAGATTTGGACACGTCTGCAAGCGGCCAGAAGGGTCCCGGCCTCGCATAGTCTACACTTCAGGTTCGAGTCTCAGCGGTGCTGACTCGGCCCTTCATCCTTCCTAGACCGACGCATTGGAACAATTTAGAGCATGGGGCTACCAGCTACTGGATACAAGGCTCAAGCCACCTCTCAGTCATGTGGCGAGTTAGTGGTGTGTTTGGGTCTGTGCTAGCTATGGACGCAGACTCCTTGTCCTCTCCTCTTCCTCCGAACTGCACGAGGGAAGGTCAAAGGAGATGATTTTCTTTTCCCTTGTCCGGCATGGAATTATAGAAAATGCATCATGGAAGTAACGGCCATGCAGGGGGTTCCCAGTGTCTCTTCTTTTAGGGCCTAGATCCTCTGGTGCCGACGGGTTGCTTTCACGCCTCCTCTCAGACTTGTGGGAAGTGATATGGCACATGGTGGCACATGTCTGTGCTTAGAGGGGTTCTCAGAGCCCCTGGTGCCGGTGAAGGGGGATGTCACTTCAGTGGGTTTTTCCAGTATAGGCATACCGCAGGTAGGGGGTTGCCTTTGATGTCTGCTATCCGGGATGGATTGCTTTGCCCCGCTTTGTGACAGTACTCTGCCCTTTTGACGCCAGCCTGGTGGCTCCTCTGTCAGCTGAGGGGGCCATGGTCTGCTGGACTTCTGGGCTGCCCTGTATCTTCCCTTTGATAGGTCGGATATTTTTGTGGGCTGACAAGCATGCTGTTATATTGTGGCGCAGGCCTGCTTCAACGTCCTGTGATTTTCCTCTGGTGCAAGTGCAGTGACTGGCTGTTTTCCCTGGCTCCTCGTCTCTAGCTTCTCAGGGGTGTATGGGACCGGTGGGGTTCGGCTTCCTGGGTAATGGGCTCCTTCCGGAGGGTGGGTATCAGTTGCCGTTCCTGTCTCCTCCTGTCCAGGTTTGCATGGTTAGGACTTTGGTACCCAGCTCACGGTCCAAGTAGTTGGCCATGGGATCCATTCTTTCCGAATGGTTGTTGTGGGTTACTGTCTTGCCCGTTCCTCTCCCTGTTCAGGGTCAAGTTTTCTACTTGCGGGTGTTCCTGGTCCCTATGCCTTCTAGGATGTGTCACCTGCTTATGGGTCTCAAGGCCCTGCACTGCTTGTCTGGGGGGAATGCTTCAACGCAGGGGCTTTGCGGAACGTACTCTGGATGTTGTGCAATGGGGGCGCTTGCTGGCTGTTCTGGGCTAGGTTTTCAGAAAGCAGTATGTCTCGGCTCACCTGTTGCTGAAGTTACGGGGCACGTGGCGTCTTGCGTGTTTTCCAGTTCCTTGAGCCCATCTTCAGTTACATCCCCTGGTGTCTTCTGCTCTCTCCCACTGGCTCCCGATGTCTCGGCTTTCGTAGTTTGGTTTCAGTGTCCCCAGCGCTGCAAGTCTCCCTGCTCTGGTGGTGGGGGGTTTCAGATCTACAGGCTGAGGTGTGCATGGGCCTTCCTCCTGTGGCCTCTCTTACTACTGACGCCAGCAGAATGGGTGGGGGGGGGGGGTCTAGATTGGGGGTCCTCTCAGCTCAAGGGTTGTGAGATCTGGGGACAGCCGGCGATCATCCAATTGGCAAGAGTTGTGCCATTATCCAAGCTCTGGTGTACTTTGAGGAGTTGCTGGACGGTCGGCGGTTTTGGTTCGATTGGACAATGCGACGGCCTTGGCATATGTCAACTGCAAAGTGGTTCCGGCTGCTCCTTGAATGCTCTGGCAGCGCTGATAGGCACCTGGGAGGAATCTCATCTGGTGTCCCTGGTGGCCTCATGTATCAGAGGGGTAGACAATGTTCAAGCAGATCTTCTCAGATGCCGGTTTCATGCGGAACTGGTCCTTTCGGCCCAGGTCTTTGCGGTGACCTGTGTCAGATTAGGGTCCCCGGTTCTAGACCTGTTTGCATGCCCTGCCTCAGCAGAAGTTCCCCTCTTCTGTTCTCGGTTTCAGGCCAAGGGGGTTGGGGGATGGACGCCCTCTCTGTACAGTGGCCTTGGGGTTTTCCTTTATGCGTTTCCGCCTATTCCCCTTCTGCCCCGGGTGGTTTGGTGCATCAGAGTGTCCAGGGTGACTGCGTTGTTGTTAGCTCCATTCTGGTCACGCCAGAGTTGGCTCCCCTCTCTGTTGGAGCTTCAGTCCTAGGAACCTTGGCTGGTTCCGAGGTGGCCGTGTCCCCTTCAAGGGGTTCCGCGTTTGGAAGTCCACTGGATGCAATGGGCAGTGTGGCTATTGCTCAGTCTAGGTTGATATCTCAGGGGTTCTCAGATCCTGTAGTTGAGTCCATTATGGATGCTCTTAGACCCTCCACTCTGAAGGTGTTCGGCAGGCAATGGGGCCATTTCCGAAACTGGCATGGGCGGTCTGGGATCCCTCCCTGCGTTTTGGCCTCTCTGCTATCCTTCGATTCCTCCAGGAGGGGTTTTGACAGGCGCATTGCAGTTGTTTTTCCAGGCTTCGCTCGGTTGGCCTCCATGAAATTCCTTTTGGGGGACTCTGATGGTCACTTGGATGGGGAGGTGTTGATGGGGAAGTTGCTCCAGAGTTTTTCTTCTTCCCGTCCTTGTGCTTATAAAGGGATCTCCCCCTTCAAGGGCCTCCTTTTGAGCGGAATTGATATCAAACATCTTACACTGAAATCTGCTTTTCTTATTGCCCTCGCTTCTGCCCATAGGCTTGGGGAGATTGGGGCTCTCTTATGTCACCTTCCTTTCCTGAGGGTGCTGCCAGACTCGGTGCTGCTGAAGTGTGGTCCGAAGTTCCTCCCTTAAGTTGTACCTTGGTTTTCACACCTCTCAGGATCTGGTTCTCCCTGACTTCTTTCATGATCCGAGAACGCCTGAGGAGGTAGCTGGGCTAAACATTATGTCCGGCAGGACGTGTTGGAGTATTTGGCTAGGTTTGCTTTTTTCCTCCAATCTGATAGTCTTCTGATTGCTTGTGGTCCCGCTGGGGCTGGGCATAACACATCTGTGGTTTCCATTTTCCAGTGGTCCGGGTTGTGATCTCCAGGGCCTATGTGGCTGCGCACGATCAGGGGCGGTCCGCCAGGGGTTTGGCAGCTTCCTGGGCCGATGCAAGGAGGGTTTTCTCTGCAAGAGATTTGTATGGCTGCCGCCTTGGCTGGTCTAGGCATTTTCATCAACCGCTATGGGTTGAGTTTCTCCCACTCGGGGGTTGGTACCTTCGTGGTTGGAGTTTTGTCTGTGGGGATGTGAATTAAGAGTTATAGTGGGTGTGTTTTTTGCTGCACTATTTTTGGCTCTGTGTCTCATTGGGACCTTTTCCCCCCTGCTGCTTTGGTATACCTCATGAGGTAAGTACTGGGACGAAGAAGAGTGGACGTGGAGGTAATGCTCTGATTACTTACCAGTAATCCTCATTACTCCTAGTCCTACTCTTCCTCGTCACAGTACTGACGACCCTCCTCACCCTCCCTGCTGGGAAGGTCCCATGCTGTGGCTTGGTAATATAAAACTGAGTGGCGTGGATGTGGGGGAGGAGTTATAGGGATTTAAAGAAATAGAAGAAGGTCCTGTGTT
The DNA here is from genome assembly GCF_040938575.1 of Ambystoma mexicanum. Classification (NCBI taxonomy): domain Eukaryota; kingdom Metazoa; phylum Chordata; class Amphibia; order Caudata; family Ambystomatidae; genus Ambystoma; species Ambystoma mexicanum. The sequence goes on from NC_090935.1 coordinate 1,195,052,935, forward strand.
GGAGGCAGGGGCCTCGTGAGGTAAGTACTGTGATGAGGAAGAGTAGGACTAGGAGTAATGAAGATTGCTGGTAAGTAATCAGATCAGTAACAGAATTACTGCCACATGTTCCCTGCATTGCCAAACTCTGAATTGAGGCCCAGTCAGCGTTGCCTCTTTCAGCTCAGAAGTTCCAAAGCGTCAGGGGTGTTCATTGCCCACCACACACTGCACAGTGCAGCTTGCTTACTTTTTCATTGCATTCTATAGGCGTCCTAGGCTTCTAGCATTGTTGCTGCTGCAATGTTTTTCTTCAATCATGGGTTTTCACCAGACTTTGACTTGCAGTGCCGTGCTCTGCTCTTCCGACCCCCGGTTTTCGTCGTGCTTGATACTGTATGCGTTTCAGGCTTTCATTCCTCCAGGATTGCTCTGGAGGCCTATTTGTTCGCACACAAGGTTGCATTCATTATCCCGTGTGTTATCCATGTGGTCTTTCCACACCGCCCAGCAAAACAAGGTTTCAATGTAAAATAGCTGCGCGTCTCCGAGCTCCAATACTGCTTCATCGTTTTCTGATAGGCTTTGGCACAGCGGGTTATTTGTGTGTATAAATGAACATAAATGGGACTCGAGAATAGTGCATTTTAATGGGCAAAATGTTTTTTTTTGTTGCCACTCTCTGTGACTTTGCTTGAACACAGTGTATTCGAGAAACAGCAGGCAATGCTAATTTAAGTACCGACGCGTGCCTTTCAGTTGTAACCCTCTGCATTGTGTTTCAAGTGTACTGTTTCTGTGCATCTTTATGGCAGACATTGGGGGTCATTACGACCTGGGCGGTAAGGGATACCGGGCACCGGTAAGGAGACCGGTGCCGGTAATCCCATATCGCCCTATTCCAAGGTCCCTTGGCGGGGACCGTAAGGAACGTGTGGTCTGACCACACGTACCTTACGGGTCCCGCTAAGGGACCAGGGTGCTAATAACAGGCTTGCAAGTCGCGAGCCCGTTATTAGCACCCTCCCCATTCCCATTGAGCCCTATGGGGGCTCAAATGGGAATGGGGAATGATTTGTTCAATGGGGACTTACCGGTCCTGCCAGGGTCGGACTACACCGGTAAGTCCCCATTGAACAACACCGGACACGGGCACGGTATGGGAGGCAGCCATGGAGCTCATAGCTCCATGGCTAGCACCCATCTGGTAATGAGGCCCATTGTCCTGACCTTGTAAAGATAAGTAGATATTTATTATTTAGATTGTTCAATTGCTGTATTTATTTTGTCCGGGCCTCGGATAAAAGGAAAGACATGCTGTGTGACAATATTTGCTAGTGGTGAGTTGACTGGTATTTCTCTCTAGTGTCTGTCTGACTGGTTGATTGTGATGTATATTCGGCCGTATAAGATTAAGCTGGTTTGGGTTAGAGAAATTGGGCACAGATGAAAGTAGCAGTCATCTCCGAACAACCCTAGAGTCGTTCCTGTATGAAATATGTTGTTATGTACAAGAACTAGTTAAAAAATGCAATTTCACATCAAGTTAACATCACAAGCTATTCCAATTAGGACTACAGTCACATCGCTAAGTAGCAAAACCTGAATACAAGGGGTTAATTCTGTGAAGTGAGATTCAATCGCAGGACCCAAAGTTTACCAGTGCCAAACACCCTGGATTTGTTTTTGCACATATATTGCCCAAACCAAGGGAGGCTCTTCTATCGTCTAAATGCCTGTCTTTGTGTACCTTTTAATGGACAACAGATGCTTTAGGTGTGGCTCGTCCATAATGGGCGACAGGGCACCGACCCGCCAAAATCATCCATTATGGACGAGCCACCAAAGCCAGCTTAGTAAAAAGACTCAGTGCTCCGAAGCGCTCCTGAGCAAGCTTCAACTGTCAAAGGGATACGTGATTTCCCTTTGACAGTTTAAGTTCCCCAGCATGCATGCCAAATGGGAGATGCATGGTTGGGCACGTTTTGCTATGCCTTCTTCCACATTTTTGCTTAGCCCCCCAGAGCCAGGTGAGTGCAGCCGCGTACGTTTAATCGCCTATTCCACCCTTCTGGTGGCTTCCCCCTCGGTAGCCCATCCGCCTCCCATTCCCTCCCCGCATCCTTTTCCTTATTCCCCGGCCCTCCCCGCCTCCCGCTCCCGCCCACCCCCTCCCATTGGTCAATCCAACCCACACAAGTAGCCTAACGACTCGCTTGCCTGCCCCAGCTCCCTTAGCCCCCCAGAGCCAGGTGAGTGCAGCCGCGTACGTTTAATCGCCTATTCCACCCTTCTGGTGGCTTCCGTGGTCCCCCTGCCCCCTCGGTAGCCCATCCGCCTCCCATTCCCTCCCCGCATCCATTTCCTTATTCCCCGGCCCTCCCCGCCTCCCGCTCCCGCCCACCCCCTCCCATTGGTCAATCCAACCCACACAAGTAGCCTAACGACTCGCTTGCCTGCCCCGGCTCCCTTAGCCCCCCAGAGCCAGGTGAGTGCAGCCGCGTACGTTTAATCGCCTATTCCACCCTTCTGGTGGCTTCCGTGGTCCCCCTGCCCCCTCGGTAGCCCATCCGCCTCCCATTCCCTCCCCGCATCCATTTCCTTATTCCCCGGCCCTCCCCGCATCCCGCTCCCGCCCACCCCCTCCCATTGGTCAATCCAACCCACACAAGCAGCCTAACGACTCGCTTGCCGGCCCCTACCAGTACAAAGCCGAAATCCGGAAAGCAAAAAAGGCCCACTACAACTCACGAATCCTAAACTGCAAAAACCCATGCAAAGAACTTCACAAAATTATCTCCGAATTCACCAAACCGGCATGTAACACAACCACCCCGACCGCGTCACAATCACTATGTGACTCACTCTCCCTCCACTTCTACTCCACGGCCATTGAAAGGACAAAAACTCTGACCACCAAACAGGCTCTCTTACAACCACCAGGCAATCCTCAGCCCGTACCGGCCAGCCCACCAACTGCGACCACTACGCAACCAACTTTCGAATCTTTCAGTCCAATATCACCAGAACAATTTCTCAAACTCCTATCCGACCGCAAACCATCTGGATCACCACTGGACCTTTGCCCAGCCATAACCCTTAAAGAAATCTTTGCCTCCACCTGTGCAGGAGAACACGCAAGATCTATCATAAACGCCTACCTTTCTTCCGGTATCTTTCCAGATGCATTCAAATTAGTGCACGTCAAACCTCTGATTAAAAAACCCTCACTCGACCCTCTCGAGCCAAAAAACTACCGCCCGATCTCTAACACCAGGTTCCTTGCCAAACTCATTGACCGAACAGCCTACTCCCAACTAAATGCCTTTGTTGAAGCCAACAATCTCCTAGACCCCACCCAATCAGGATTCAGATCTTGCCACGGAACTGAAACCACCCTAACCTCGATCTGGGATGACCTAAAAATGACTGCTGACTCTGCAGGATGCGCCGCACTAATCCTTCTCGACCTGTCAGCCGCCTTTGACACGATCAATCACTCAATACTCCTTGACCGCCTCCACTCCCTTGGAATCCGTGGAACCACCCTTAAATGGATAGCCTCATTCCTCAAAGACAGGCACCAAATAACGACACTCTCCAACTTTACATCACAAGCCCGACCAGTTGACACAGGAGTCCCAAAAGGAGCATGTCTATCCACCCTCCTGTTCAATCTCTACCTGATCTCCCTCCCACCAATAATTCGTGCTCACAACATCCTGTGTTACAATTACGCAGATGACACTCCACTAATTCTAAAGTTCCTGAACACGAAACCCAACTCCCAACCTGACCTGACCTCTTGCCTCCTTAACATCGAACGCTGGATGACCCAAAGCCACCTCCTGTTAAACCCCTCCAAAACAGAAATCATGGTCTGCGGCAACTCAGATTTTCTTCCGCACCCACTACCCTGGCCACCCGCCATGGGCAACTCACCGACCCCCTCTAACACAGTAAAAAATCTTGGGTGCACCCTGGACTCCGACCTAACACTCTCGCGCCAAGTCAACAATGTCTCAAAGTCCTGCCACTACCACCTCAAAAACCTTAGGCGCATCTTTCCATATCTCTCATTCCCTAACAGAGTCGCCGCGGTCCAATCAATCGTCATATCCCGACTGGACTATGGTAACCCCCTGTACCTCGGAATTCATGCCTACCAACTGAATAAACTACAAAGAGCACAAAACGCAGCAGCCAAAGTGCTTCTTGCGCTCGGTCCAAGGGACCACGTATCCCCAGCCCTTAAGACACTGCACTGGCTTCCGGTAGCCCGTAGGGTGGCTTTCAAAACCCTATGCCTCACCCATCGAGCTCTACATAAAACTGGACCCCATTATCTTCAAAAAAAGCTAATACCTTATCACCCTACCCGCACCCTTAGATCAAGCTCAGCCGGCCTCCTAGTAATTCCTAAAACAAACTCAGTCAGGTTAGGCGGAGCATCATTCTCAGCCCTGGCCCCAACCCTGTGGAACTCGCTCCCACCCCACATCCGCCTAACTCAGGACTTAACGGCCTTCCGCAAACTACTGAAAACCTGGCTCTTTCCCTAAAACCAACCAGCCCCAAACCAGCATCACCACAATAACACCGACCGAACAAACCACCAAAAAGTAACCGAACCAGATTGTAACCTACATTGACAAACAGAACTAAAACGAATAAAGTAGATCTAAACAGGGAAATGATTAGATAGAAAAAGAATCACTGAATAATGAAAAGAAGAGAGCGTGGAGAGTGGATGAACAAGGAGAGCGGATGAGCAAAGAGGGCACGACCGGATGAGTGGAAAGAACGAATGAGTATGGATGAGTATAGATGAGTATGGATGAATGTGAGGATAAATGCTGTTGGCAAATGAGCCTGGAGAACGTGCAGAGCGCAAGATCGTGCAGAGCGGAAGAGCGCTGAGAACAGAGGCACATATAGAGCGGAGAAATGTGGGGAGCAACCGAGTGGGGGGAGAGACTGAGTGTGGGGAGCGTATGAGTGTATGGAACATATGAGTGTGGGGAGTTATGAGTGTGAGTAGCGGATGAGTCTGGAGAGCCGATGAGTCTGGAGAGCGGATGGGTCTGGAGAGCGGATGAGTCTGGAGAGCGGATGAGTCTGCAAAGCGCATGTGTCTGGAGAGCGGATGAGTCTAGAGAGCAAATGATTGTAGAGCGTATGAGCACGTGGATTCAGATGAGTGTCGAGAGTGGATGAGTGTCGAGAGCTGATGAATGAAGAGGGCGGAAGTATGTGGAGGATGAGAGGGCGGAGGAGAGAATAGCTGAGTGTGGGGAATGGCTGAGTGTGGGGAATGGCTGGATATGTGGGGAATGGCTGAGTGTGGGGAATGGCTGAGTGTGAGAATGGCTGAGTATGGGGAATGGCTGAGTGTGGGGAATGGCTGAGTGTGGGGAATGGCTGAGTGTGGCAATGGCTGAGTGTGGGGAATAGCTGAGTGTGGGGAGCAGAGCGTACGAGTACGCAGAGCAGAAAAAAAATATGTGGAACAGACGAACACGTAAATCAGAGTCAACGAATAGGTAGAACGGCTGAACTAATGGATCGGACGAGCACGATGAGGAGAGCCGTGTACATAGAACGGACAAGTATGTAGAGCGGACAAATATGTGGAACTGATGAGTAGGTGGAACAAATGAGTGTATGGAATGGACGAGTCTATGGTGCCGATAAATATCTGGAATGGTGCCGACAAGTGTGTGGAGCGGGTCAATACGTAGAACGGATAAATTTGCAGAACAGATGTGTATGTGTCTGTGTGTGGAGCGGACGAATGGGTGAAACGGAAAAATGGGTGGAACGGACGAATGGGAAGAACGGACGAGTAAGTGGAGCGGACGAATACATGGAGCGGATCAATACGTAGAGCGGATGAATTCATAGAACGGATGAACGAGTGGAGCGGACGAATGTATGAAACCAACAAATACGTAGAGCGGTCAAGTAATATGAACGCATAGGCAGACTGGAGTGCATGCGCGGGGAGGACAGGAGTGCATGCATATGGAATACATGAGAGCATGCATGAAGCACACTGAAAATGAGGGATAGACTAGAGCACGCAAGACTAACTATGAACGCGCGAGTGTGTTCCTGATCGCATAAATTGCGTGACGTACATAATATGCATTGGTATGCGGGAACATTTGAATGAACATATACCATACCACACCCCACGCCTACTCTCCTCTTTACACCACCACTCAAATAGAACACAGGGATACTATGACACCATTCGGTATAACTGTTCTCATATCAACATCTCACGCTCACTCCACATCACTCTAAGTAACCACTGCTGGTTTAACACCCCCAGCCAGGCGTTTCTCCTCAGGCCTAACGCAGCCACTCTCGAGCTGGATAAATTCCGCCAGAGCGTACACATTCTCCTGACCTCTCAACCACCACACCTACCGCTATGAAGCAGCTACCACATTAACCCCGCACCAGCTGCACACATACTTTGTGCGCACACGCACCTTTTGACTCTCTTCACCCTCTCTACTGACTCGAACCTCGGTTCCCAAGGGCGTTCAACCTACCAGCGCCTTCAGACCATACCAATGGTATATAAGGCGCTATATAAATGCAAAATAACAATAACAATAACAACAATAACATTTAGGCCTCCCTCGACAGCATTCAGGATATGCTCCTGCTTCATGGCGCATGCCCTCAGGATTCAGGAAGCCCTCTCTGCTTCCTGTTTCCTGTTCAGGGCCATTTTAGCAGGGATCATTGGGACTGAGGCTGCAGGTAAGGATAGAATGTTTTATTTTACCTATGAATGTATGTATTATTATTATTTTTTTATTTAGAGCACGCCAGAGCCCATTGGCATGGGTGCACGGGATTACAAGGACGTTTCAGCAGAAAGACGGGACAGAGAACAATCAAAATCAAGGGGAGATTTTATTCAAACAGTAGAGTTTTCAGATTGTTTCTGAAAACTATCCACTTTCTTCCGTGCGCAGGCTCACTCCAAGGATGTTCCATGCTCTGGCAGCTCTAAAGGGAAATAATCTGCCCTTTCCTCTAGTGAGGGGCAGCAAGAGGTTGCGCTGAGCTGGATCGTAGGGTTCTGCTGGGGTTGTGTCTCATTAATGATTGCTTTAGATAACCCTGGCATTACCATGTAAGCATTTGTGGGTCATTGACAGAATTTTGAATTGAATCCTCTTTTCCACAGGCAGACAATGAAGCTCCTTGCAGAAGGTGGTGACGTGCTCTTTTCTAGAGATGTTGTAAATTATCCTAGCTGCATCAGTTTGAATGATCTGTAACTACTTTTTATGTACATTTTCCTTGCTGGCTCCACTAAGTAGGGCATTGCAATAATCCAACTGGGGCATTATTATAGCTCTAAGGTCTTGCAGTTCTTGCATGAAACAAGTGGATTAATTTGGCGCAAGGCTTTAAGATGATAATGGGAATTTTTAGCAACATTATTGACATGTGCATCAGAGTTGAGCAATGTATCCAGTACAGTGCCTCGTCTCTTTACTTTTTCAGCCATTGGAATGAGACAGTCATCCACTTTGAAACTTGAACATGCCTGATTTGGATTGCTCCTTGTAAGTTCCTTGCGTATATGTATGCATATATGTATGTATACAGTTGGGGGCACTCAGGGCCCAATTCATTGAAAAAAGTGCAAATAACACGCAATGTCCCCCGCTCCAAAACCGACTTTGCGCGGACCAGCGTGCCAAGGTTTCTTTGTGCGCTCCGAAGATTAATGGATTTTGAGGGACAAAGCAACCTGATGCGCGAAGAAAATCGAGTTGCCTCTGGAATGCCCACAATATGCCCCCACGCAAAGCAAATCCAGCCACATACACCAACCGTTGCGCCTTTCTCATCTGGAACATCATGCACCCCGGCAATAATGCGGGTGTCCCTCCACAACTAAGGCAGCACCCCGGCAACACTGTGTACAGTCCCCCGTAACTCATAACTGCACGCCGACAATGAAAATATGCGTAACATTTTGTATAACAAGTCAGACCCCGGTAATTCTGCATTGTAAACCCCCACAAATCAAGGCTCCACCCGATAACCTGCATACATTGTATCTTACCTTTACTTGTTGGTTCCTATGATATGGTATTAGTAACGTGCCTATACACAAGTGTTTCAAGGCGCGACGAGGCAAGGAAGGGGGAACAGAGGGAGGACATAGACAATGATCTTACTAGGCCAAGTAACATCGAGATCGCGCAAGTGCATGGGAGCGTGAGGGGAAACGTGTCAGGGGAAAGGAGAGGGGGCAGTGCCGTACATGGGATCAAAACAATAACAAGAGGTGCGGCCAGCAGGTGGCAGGTGCAAGGGTAAGTGCAGCCAGCAGGTGTCCAAAAGTGCAGGTAGGGGGACTGTAAGTTACAGATAGACACCCAAGTGCAAGGGTTGCCGGGAGGCAGTGTGGGTGTGCAACTGGGCGGGCATGGACCAGGGCCCGAAATCAGAAGGTAGCCATGTGACCAGTGCAGTATCAGACAGGAAATCAACAGGGGAGAGGAAGAGAGAAGACAGAAGCAAAGAGGAAGGTCTTGAGGTGCTTCTGGAACTGGAGATGGTTCTCCTCAAGTTTCAGAGAGGCAGGGAGGCTGTTCCAGAGGGAGACCCCAGCCAAAGAAAGACATCTACCACAAACTTGTTGTTTGGAGAAGCGAATGACCCTGAGGAAGTTGGAGATGGAGGAGCGCAGAGCTCAAGTAGGAAGGTATTTGCGAAGAGAGTTGGAGGTACTGCGGACCCAGGCCCCAGAAGGTCCTGTGGACAATGCAGGGAGTCTTAATCATTGCAGCCACTGGGAGCCAATGCAGTTATGTCAGTGCTAGCAATCAGCCCTTTCCTGTGCCAGCAGTTTGAGGTGTCAGCCTTTCTCAGGGCTAGCAACTTGCAGAGCAGGTTTTTTATATAGTTTACCAACTCAGAGTGGGTTTTGCTTTGAGTTTCACCTTTTAAATCTTTACTTTAAACCTATGGAATTGAAACAGTTTATAGGCGGAATTTTTAACAGTACCAAACCCTTTTACATTCTTAAATAATCAAGCCTTTACACAAAAATATACTTTTAAAAATAAGCGATTTTGCCCTTCATTCACGAAAAAGCACAATAAACGTATTTCTTTAAATTCGGTTTTCGTCTGCAGAAAATACACACTTTAGTCAGCTCTAGTTCTTCCCTTGAGTTCTGGAATTGTTTGCAGCATGGATAGATGTATCAAGCATTTGTTTAGCGTCTTTCTCTGGACAGCTGATTCTTTAGATACTGTTGCAAAGAAATAGCCCTTTTCCTGTGGAAAATTGAAAAACAAAGTCCCTGGGTTGCTTTTTTAAAGATACTTTTGGTATGAGCTGTCATTCAAATGAGGCCCGGTTCCTCTGAGACTCAAGAATGATCCTGGGCTTTTTAGGGCCTTTTAATCACAATGGTTCAGAAGAAATGAATGGATTTAGCGCCAAAACCGCACTTTTTAAGGTTGAAAAGATGACATTTTAAAGAGGCATTTTGAGTTTACAGCAAAGTAATGCTGCTTCTTTCCTTTGCTTATTGTAAAATGTTGCAGAGAACACTGGCACATTCCTAAGTGCGTACTCTCTTCCACCCCACCTGAAATGTGTGTTGGCAGAGCGGTGCAGCCATTTTCTGTTTGTTGAAAAACACAGTTTAGGGATCTCAGCGCGCACAAGGGTCAGTGCATCCATTTTGTGCTGTTTCTTGCACCAATGCAGTAAAGTGATGCAACACAGCTGAGTGGGTCAAAATATCCCACAGAATGTTCAGAGAGGAACGAAGTCAGCCAGGCCAGAGCCTGATCCGTGATACCCAGGTTATCATGGATACAATTGAGCAGGATGGCATGACTGACAGTGTCAAAGTCAGAAGAGAGATCGATTAAGATGAGGACAGAGGGGAGATTAGGATCAATGTTAGAGAGCAGGTCTTCACGGATATTCAGGAGGGCAGTTTCCATGCTTCTGGCCGCTCTGAAGCCAGACTGATGGTCATGGAGACAACCAACAGATTCAGTGTGAAGATTAAGTTGGGAGAGGGCCAGCTTTTCCAGATGTTTGCCCAGGAAAGGAGTGATGGAGATCAGGGCGATAGTTAGCCAGGGCAGGAGGAGTCGGCTGAGGGTTTCTTGAGAAGAAGGTGCCCAAGAGAGTGCTTCAGGGGGGAAGGGAAGGCTCCAGTGGCAAAGGAATGGTCGCAGAGGTCAGCCACCAGGGCAGGAGCAATGGTGTCAATGTGGTCCTTGATGGTTTTGGAAGAACTGGAAAGTACCTGTTTCGATGTGACTTTCATAGATCAAACTTCTAGAAACCCTGTCAGGGGAGAACAGAGGAAAGGAAGAGAAAGAGGGAGCAGAGGTGGCTGCAGGGGGTGGGGGGGCAGAGGTGGAGGAGAGAGTAGAGGGGGGAGGAGGAGAGGACGAGAGGGTGGGCAGGATGTCCTAGGTATTAGAGATGAAATGAGAAGCCAGGGATGTGCAGAGGGTCTCGGAGGGGACAGGAGAGGTAGAGACTGCAGCAGGATTGCCCAGCTCCTTGCAGATTTTAAAGAGTTTGGCCGAGTTGTTAGATCCTGCAGAGATGCAGGCTTGGATGTGGGCTCTCTTCTTAGTGCGAACAGAGACCCGGTATTGCCTTTGCTGCAGGCGGGAGGCCAGTTTGTCAGAGGATGCACAAGAAGCACGCCATTTCCTCTCAGCCACCCTGCACTTACGTTTAAGGGTGACGAGGTCAGAGTCCAACCAGGAGTTTCACTTGTCTTTGGGCTTCCAGTGGATCTTCATGATAGGGGCAAGAACATCAAGAATATCAGAAATAGAAAAGTGGAGCATGGAAAGGGCTGTGTCAGGATGTGAGTCAGCCAGAGGAGGAGAAGGAAGAGAGAAAGTGGCGGTGAAAGCAACACTAACACATGCTTCATGGGTCAGATGCCGCAAGGTAGGTGGCAGTGCTGGAGTTGGCTTGGCCTAAGGGGTAGAGAGGGAAAGATATGAGGAAAGTACTATGAGATTGGTACTTTGTGCCTTCTGTCATGACGCGTTGAGATCGGGAGCTTTGCGTGCCACTTTCCCCAATGTGATGTTGCACATTCAGATCCATGAATATTCTTGGGTTTCCGCATTGCTGAGCATGCAATTTCTTTACGTAGCCCATCCTTCGACATGCCCACGCTATTCCTTGTTCTTCCTCATTGTGCATGAGGAATGGGAAATATGCATGTTCCCCCACCTCTATTACCTTGTGCCCGCCCATCCCACACTTTGCGTGGAGTGTCGCGCAAAGTGCTCGACCACACGCTAAGATGCAACAGACCTGCGTAAAGTCCCCACAAGGTCCCAGAATCCATGCAAAGTCGGATCCATGACTCGATGATAGGAGTTTTGCATGCTGGAAATTGTGCAAAGTCACTTTCCAGCACGCAAATAATTCTTTGAATCGGGCCCTTACTCTTTTTACTGGACTCGCTTTCGTGTCTCACACATAATGGGCAACTTTGGAGGGTTGGCACCCCGCTGCCCATTATGGACAACCCACTCCTGTTTCCAACTTTATTTTGAAGAGTGTTTCCTTTTTGGATTTGTAGTTGTTGAGGCACTGAAATTCATACTGCTCAACATCTTTATCAAAGGAGCCCATGAAGGGTCATTATTTGAAGAGTAGTGGGAAACAAGAACACTACATGGGCCCAGATGTGCTCTTTTTTCCAATGTCCATTTCTAGGTTTCTAAGGACCTGTCTGTGAACCCACAGACACCTTCAGCCTTCTTGATATTGCCTTTTACAGCACATCATAGAGTGTAGATTGGTTGGGGAGGAAGGGCAGCTCAGGGGCAACGCGTTTGTCTTAGAACCAAGACAACACAGCGCACCACAGATTTGAATCCTGATCTGGCGCTTAGATAACACTCGCTGGTATTAAGTGCGTTATAAAAGACTAATTATAACTATACATTACTACAGTACTTTACAGAAGGGAAGGGCATCAATCACACCAGCAACGTTTGAGGAACATATTGACTCTGTCAGTCCCAAAGGATGGCTATCATGAGACATCTGATAACCCAGAAGACCAATGGAAAGTGAGTGTCAGGCCTCCAAATAGGAGTCCTGTTGGCACTGACCACTGCTCTTGTGACATTTTATGGCAGCAGGGAGAGTTGCCTTGTTACTGCGTAAACCGAAAAGAAACTTAACCCAACAGGATTGCAGCAATAGGAATTCCCAGTTGCGAGAGGACATCACATAAGAACCCCGCAAGGGGGTGTACCCCATGGACAAAAGAGAGCCATGACAGTGGATGCCCTTTTCTTGCCATCTCAGTCACATGTTCATCTTCAGAAGTATATGTATTCCATTAGAAAGTGATACAAACGTCTTCATCATCATTATACTAAAAGTAGACTGTGTGGATACATCAGTCATAGTTGTGTTCACAGCAGATATTCCCACACGATAACTGTAACTTATGTGACTACCCAGTAGTGACCATAGCAGATATCCCAGAAAGATACCTATAACCACTGGATTGTGTACCGCATGTACCCTGGCACAGCGAGGACCCTGCTGTGTCACAACTCGATTTGCAATTCCTTGATTCTACACATCTTCCAGCAAATTCTGTCCCAGTGCTAGTATTAAAAAAATGTACACAGCTATTGGGGAGGTAGATGCTCACATAACATGTACATGAAATGTTAAACTGAACAGGTGGTAGAGAGGATCCCCACATTCAGTTGTTAATGAAGGAGTTGTTCATGTACTTTTGATTCTATGCCAAAACCAGAAGTAGCATTATACATTATTTCATTATTTGAAACTTGACATCAGCAAAGTAAACATACACAAAAACTCCATTTTCCAACAACCCAGAGGAAAAAAAAGAAGTTTCAACTTAATTTACCAAGTGATCTCCTTATGTGTTGCCAAATCGTCGACCTTTTGATGAAGACTTGCTGGTCTGAATCCTCTTGGATCCTCTTTAGACACACATCATGTACTGACTGTGGACATTCTTGACCGGTCAGGCCACTGCATCTATATACATCAGTTCCCTGAAAACCCAATGGCTTCACTTTAAAGATTCACTTTTCACAGAGAGGCACTATTGAAGCTGCCTGATAGGCCTTACGGGCATCATCTCGGGACTATATTGCCTCAGGATGAACAGCACTTGCACCGCAAACTATACATTGCTGTGAAGCGGGTATGATGGATGACTGGCCCAAACAGGAGCAAGGGCAGTCAGGTATTACCAACAACAACCGGGCTGTTATCTCCAACTTGGACATGGACCTTCTGGTGGACCACCTGTCTTTTACTGAGCCCTGCGAAGGCTCCTTCACGCATATGTTCAGAAACCCCTCGATTAGAAGTTGAGGAGCAGACTCAGGGCAGAATACCCCTGGTCAACTATCAAGGGAAAGATCTCAGAGACACCATAACTGTACTCCAGTATCTTAACTTACCACTCATAGTCACATTCTGTCCCAACAAAGTGATTGTTGGCTCTACAAAATCCTAACAAGGAAAACATTTGGGTCGTTTTATGCCAATTAGCTCCGATTAAGGATCCGGTGGAGTAAGCTTGAGAAACAAGCCAGTGGATCCTGAAATTCTCTCCAAACGCACTGTGGCATCCTTGTTTCATAACTGATACATTTTTGCTGAAATGTTCAAAATGGTAAAGTTTGTTGGCAACTATGTTAGAACCATACACGATTTGTTAGTCATTCCCAGAGTGACATTCCACAACTGTGCAGATGACACCCATATTATATTTAAATTGAAGAGCCATCTTGATGACAATGGGGAAGTCATTCAGTCTGTATTTCAAAACAATTCACACTGGGTGTAATCTAACTGGTTGGATCTAAATATGGATAAAACCAAAATATATCTGATCCCCCTTCACATACACTTTGGAAGGAGCTTCCTGCTTCTGTGGATCTTTGGCAGCCATATTGTCTAATTCAAGTACTGGACCAAGCTCAGGGTAATATTAGACTACTCTCTGTCCATTGCAGGACACACCAGCAGGCGGTACAGCTGCACTCATTATCACCTTATCTTCTTCAGACTACTATGACCTTTCCTCTTTGAATCGGCTTGCGTGACTATAACGAGGGCCATAATTGAGTCAAGACTGCACCACTGCAAATGTCTTTACGCAGGCTCCACCAAACATATCACACAACGTCTGCAGATTGTTCAGAACATGGCCAAACACATTGTTTTCAACACTACTAAGGTGAGACCACATGCCTCCAGTATTAAAGAGGCTCCACCGGCTCCCCATTCATGCCAGAATCACATTTAAACTACTAACCATAATTCACAAATCTTTACATGGTACAGCTCCCTCATACACAAGCTCGCGGGTTACCTGGCACCATCCCAGTCAATCCCTTAGATCCGCGTCACGCTTCTTTGTGTCCGACCCAAGGTTTCTTAGATCTAGAACATTACCACTACTAAATTGAAATTTCATGTATGATCTGCTCATGTAAGCACTGGCATCCATCAAGAGGTTGGTTTTTAAGTATTTGCCTGGGCCAGCTGGGGCCACAACCAACCTGCCTCCCTGTACCTCACAAGTAATTTTAATGTGTATTATTCACAGGTTTTCTAGTATGGAAGTGAAGAGCCAAATAAGAGCCACACCTGAAACACATTACCGGTATCAGACTGATCGGCAGGCCCGTTGAGACAGGAGCCGGCAGGTGCACAAGCAACCTGAGATATACTGGTGTTGGTGATGGGTAACCACTCTAGTCCTGCCATTGAAAAATACGCAACAATCTGTAAAGAGCACCCACAATTGTAAGCAAACGAGAAAGAAAGGAAACGAGGGTAGAGAAGGAACATAAACCACCAAAACAGCCATCAAAACAAACAAAAGAATCAACACTTGAAAGTTAGAAGTAACAAAAACATAGCCAAGTAAACTTCCCTTTCTAAGCAGTCGAAATAATAAACGCAACCAAGAACTACTGCATTATTTCTCTTTCTTTTGCTCACTAAAAGGAATTTGGAGGGTTATCTCTGAAGGACATAGTTTCAGCCCTCTAGCCCCAAGTCACCTAAAACGCATGTAGGTTTATCAAATAGCACATTAACGTTTCCAGGATGTTTGAGAAGCCAACATGACTCCCCATTTCCACTTTCCAAGAACATTCCCGATTCTCACTTGGGAGCTTGAGGGTACTTACGAGCCACTTTGAAACTTTTCTCATGACTATTAGATCGTAGCTGTGGGAACAAAAGAGTAACATGTACCCCCCAGACTAATAAGTGCATTGAATGAAGTGAAAAAAAATATATAAAATAAATACATTGCAAGAAAATCTGATTTGCCTCAGGAACTCCCGAGGTGAATCACCAAAGATGATAAACTTAACAGAAAAGCACTTGTACAAATTAAAATAACAATAGTAAAATCATCATGAGCAATGCGTTTCTAAAACAAGAATTCAGAAGAGGGGATAGACAATCAGTTAATTATTACAAAGGAAAGATGACAGATAGGTTTTAAGGTTACAATAAAAAACCCAAACAGAAGGGAGAGCGGATAGGAAAAGGAAGAAAATGCCAGTGCTTAGACACAAGAAGCACAGAGGACCGGAAACGAAAAGAAGCAAAAGGGAGTTTGGGAACAGGAAGAAGAAACTGATTTTGGCAACGAAGAGGCTGCGAAGGGGAATAGAGTGAAATAAAAGAAGAAAGATAGAGAGGGGTGAGATCATCGATACATTTAAAGAGAATCATAAGGACAAGAGACAAGAATCAAAAGGAAGAAGTGCCATTGAAATTAGAGAGGTGTAATCGAAGATCGAGCAGAAAGAGAAAAAAGAAGACGGACAGAAGAATTATAGGTTGCACAAAGAGGAAGAAGGTGAGAAACGGGAAGACCAAAGAGCAGAGATGAGCAATAATCGATACGAGAAAAGACCAGACGGGGAAGAATGAGTTTAGTAGATTGAAAAAGAAGGATAAGGCACAAACAAATAAACCTTCCCCCAAGTTAAGAAGGACATAACAACTTTAAAAATGTACATTACTGAGAAACAAAACTTTGGAAGGGAAATCATGAGAAGGATGAACAACATAAAATTCGAACGAACAAAACAAAATATGAGATCAACAAAATTGAAGGCTGTCTGTCTGAGGAAGTAATATTTACAAATCAAAATTTAAAAAAAGGGAGAGAAAAACATAAAAAGTAAAAGGAACAAGGAGACAATGACTTACTAGCATACCGACTTCAGAATACAGAAGGAAATAGGGTTTGGTAATGTTACAGAATGCCATTTGAAACTTTTGATTTTTGATATGCAAAATGCTGCTTGTATTCTCTCTCAGAAAGAGAGGGCTGCTAAACAGGCCTCACTTTAAAATGCTCCATTAGTAAACACATATGTACTTTTGCTAAGCTTCCAAATCACAATGAAGCAGGTGGTTTGTCAGTAGACAATTACAGAGCCACATGTGAATTCCTGAAACAGTCTGCTGTGTTAAGGATTTCAATCAGGCACACACCCGGGTCTCGCCTAGCATGTAGTGCGCAATGAAATACTTATTTTTTTTTCTGTCTATAAGTTCAATATTCTGAATGATATACCACTCATATCACACCCGTCTCAAAATACCCCCAAGGTCACACTGGACCAGGAATCAGGCTAGTTTGTGAAGGTAAAAATGTATTTATTTATTTTAAATTCCAATCACACATAAGTTTTAATATAGATATATATGGGGCAGCAATCACCAAGCGGTGACAATACGATTAAAAAATAAGTAAAGCAATTGAATTCACTTATAATAATGCAGAATAGAAAACACAGGAAAAAGAACAGTTTTGATTTGTGAACAGATAGCATTTAGGTTACTATTTCCCCTTGTAGAGTTCTTAAGGCACAAATGAGCAATCCTACACAGATGTAAGTAATCAGCAGGTATTCAGGAATGAAAGAGAATGGGCCTCATTACGAGGTCCGCTTTAAGGGGTTAACGGCAACAGTGTTTGCACAAGAACGATTCTTGCCACAATACAATACAGTGTAATAGTGATTGAGAGTATGCTTCTATGGAAATTATCAGATACGAATAACTCATGAATTAAACAAGGAGGTATGATGGGGTAAAATGGCTAGTTGGACCTGGTAATTTATAATTGAAAGAGATAATGGCCAAAGGCCATGAATGATCAGACCTTGTTTTTTTTTTTACTAGAGAAGGGAATGTATGCCACAGCCAAAGACCATGGGTAGTGGGTCACTGTCTTTTCTCCTAATTGTTGCAGAGTGGACAGTGGACAGGCTATGGACGGTGGGGCCTGCTTATTTACTAATGAGGGGCATATGGGCCATGGCCATGAAATTAGGTGTGAGTGGGAAGTGATGGCCATCTTTACTCTGAGCTCCCATGTTGCTCAGACCTTGAGCACATACTTGAGATTACTGGAGGGATCACCTATGAGATCAGAAATTACACCAGGAGTAACTTCTACAGGGGCTCCGAGCTAAGATTGTTATCACTTCCCAAATTTCATGGGTTTTGTTGCCAATAGCAACTCTGTGGTTATGGTTAAGCTGCACTCCCCATAACAAGAGCAATGTTTTGTGGTGCTATTTGATGACTCTGCACAAAACCTTCCACAAAAAATACAGACCCGACACTGAATTTTCTTTGGAACTTTACATATGGTTTCCTTGATCGGGGCGCAGTTATAAGGGGATAACACAATCCATATATGTTTACACTATTCTCACACGTAAAGCAACCACAGAGAAGGCAAGGGGTGGTCAGAATGGGGTTGAATACATCTTCAAAAGGGCTGAAACACAACACATGTATTGCGTTATCCGCAAAAATGCATGGCTGGCGATGCATTGGTCTCCAAGTCCCTAGGCATTTGACATTTAAAAAAAATATGTCTGTGTTGTTATGGGCTAGGTTTTAGTGGGTCCTGAGTTAATGGAGTGACTGGTAAGGAGAACATTATAGTAGTCCTACACAGAAAACAGAATGGGTTGAAATCTGTTTTCAAAATGGCTGACACATACCACATGTATCTGCAAACACAAACCACTGTCTGCAAATGGTGTTCTAGTCCATGGACGCTTTGTATTTTAAAATAAAAATTCAGGTGGACGTTTCTGTAGGTTGGGCTATACTGAGGCAAGTGGTACTTCTTTCACTGGTATCGGATCTGGTTGTAGTTGATCTGGTCATCCACAGTGCCAGGGAAAAGTGTCCCTGGGTATGCCTGCATTGGTAAATAGATACGTTGTAGTGTGGATACTTTGATATGAATGGGGGATTCAAAATGGTGCTTGAGTCTGCATACTTTTCCTTCAAGTGATTTTTGTATTGAGTATTTAATAGATTCTTTGGTACATGTATAGATACCCTGACAGTGTATATAAAGTACCAAGTAGCTCTAGCCATACTGTACTGAATGGCCAGTGGGTCCTGCTTTACTATAGTAACTGGATAAATTGAAAAGCTGGCTTGGTTGCATGCCAGTCACTACCCTTTTCACCATGGATGGTATATATGTGGATTTAGGAATGGGGGTTGAGTCTGCGCACTTACCCTTGCCAGTGAATGTTGTATTTAGATGCTTTGCTGCATGAACCTATAGGTATAGATGATAGTGAACTATAGATGATAGTAAACAGCATAAAAAGGCTGATGGATGTGGTCACTGGTAGGGTAAAGTGGGAACGTGTGCTGTATGTAAAGTAATCTTTGACTATGATCATAGTCTGTTGAGTGCTCAGTCTGTCTGGTTGTGGTCCACTATTAGGGTAAAGTGTCTATATGCCAGGAGGTATGTAAAAAAAGAAAAACATAATTAAAAATAGAATAGATTCTGCAGAAGCGAACAAACATTGTTTTTTTTTTCATAGATGGTGCATCATATTTATCATTTTGTAACAAAGCGCATTGTATGTAGCACATTTACATATTGTTGAGCTAATTATCGGGTAAAAGAAAGGAAAACCCAGAAGAACAACACATTCTATGAAAATCAGGGATTTGTTGGTTACAATGCACTGTAAAAGTGTAACATTGTTAGATACCGACTGGCGTATTCTGAACAATAACGTGTCACTAGTGAACACTGCAAATATTCTTTAAAATTGAGGTTGCCTGCTGACCGAATACATTACTTCTAGTACTAGAGTTACAAAGGTAAAATGATTGAAAGGATTTCCGAACGAAAAACCATGCAGTGTACCTTACATTCTAAAGTAATTAGACAACCTCTGGTGTGTTCTGAACAGCAATTATAAAAACAATGAACATTGCAGGTAATGGTTCATTATGTGACTTTGGTTTAAGAAATAAGAATAGGTTTACAGGTAATATATTTCTGTATGCGTGATGCAAGTATCATTACAGTCAAACCAATACCTGTATGGTATATATACTTACATATTCTGTATACCTGCGGTAGCACTGAAACCGGTATGTATATTATCAGCATAAAGGTGAATGCTTTTTCATCAAGAGGCGCTTTTCAATACATGAAATTGGTACATTTTAAACTTGTTTTATCTGCTGTATACCTCAGAAGCAATACTATTACAAATTGGTCATTTCTGTCTATTCTTCTGAATTACAAGAAGAGCATAATTTGCTGTGACGTGCTTTATTTAAAACGTGCTAAAATGTTACACTATCACAATTTGCTACAGATACATTCGCAAAAAGTACTTTCAGAAAAACTGGGTTGTGAAACATGGTTTCAGAGAAACCAGTGAGGAGCCAGGAATGATACGCGGACACATTGAAGACATATTTTTGGTTATACATGTTATTAAAATAATTGGGGTTGGAAAATGCCTCACTATCCCTCTTCTAGGAGGGATTTCCCTACCTCAAATCAGAAACTACTGCTTCTGTCCAGTGACAAGATGTCCAACCAAAAGATCTGTCCTGTGTCCATGTTATGTTATGTAATGTTATGTTAAATTATTTATAAAGTGCCAAAGCCCTTGGGTGTCCAGGCACAAATCAGTACAAAGGCGTATGAGCTATTCCGAAGTTCCAACACTACAACAATAGCCTCGTTTTCAGGCATTTCCTAAACAACAGGTGGCTTTCCTCTTTCCACATGGATTCAGGCAATTCATTCCATGCCTCGAGCTGCCAGGACCGGAAAGGACACCCTCTTGCCTGAGTTCTTTTTATGCAATACATTTTCAAAAAAAGAGCTTCTACTGATGGCAGGTTCCTCGTGGGTTGGTATACTACTAGTCTATCCCTAATATACATTTGTGAGCCAGGGACAATATCTTAAAGGCAACTCTAGCTGCCACAGGTGGCCAGTGCAGCTCTTTCCTGGCTACAGATATTGGGTCTATCCGTGTCAGTTTATACACAATGCGTACTGCTACATTCTGGGTTTTTTGCAATATTTGTATGGACTTTTTACTTGCTGCTCCCAAAAGGGAGTTTCAGTATTCCAACTGTGAAAGAATGCCAGCTTGACACAGTTCTCTTTTGTAATCATTGGTCTAACTAACCTCATAATTCTAAGGTAGTAGTTGGTATTTCTTACGTTCCCTTGGACCTGGGTATCGGCATTAAGCCTTGCCTCCATATAGACACCAAGCGTTTTGACCTTGGCCACTACTGGAATTTGGTTCTTCTCTATAGAAAATCTTCCATATGACTGACTTAAACTTTTCCTGGCTTGTCTAGAGCCACAGAGCATTATCTCAGTTTTGACTGTGTTCAAACATAACCAGTTTGTAGACATCCAGTTCTTGATTTCCTGCTATATGTTTTTGAGCTTCTTTTGATCCTCTGAGTAACTTCCATTCAGCTCAATTGTGAGCTGAAAGTCATCTGTGTAGTTGGAGAAAAAGAATCCTAATCCCTCCAGCTCCTGGCATAGTGGCTGTATGTATATATTATAAAGTAGAGGCAACATACAGGCGCCCTGGGGGACTCCACACATCAAAGGAATCGCCTCTGAAGCATTATCTCCCAATACACATTTGATCTACGTCCCTCCAAGAAAGTTTGTACCCAGAGAATAGCTTTCTCCGAGAGCCCCCTATAACTTTCAGCCTCTCCAATAAGATCTAATGGTCTAAGATATCAAACGCTGCTGAAAGATCTAAGAGGGTCAGCAGCCCTAATCCGCTCTTTTCCAAAGCTTCCAGCATTTGCATTTGTAAATCAACTAGTGCACTCTCTGTGCCCTGAGCGCATCTAAAGCCTGATTGTTTCTTATGAAAGGTGTCAGCAGCTTCCATATGTGTTTTGAGTTGAGTGGCCGCAATCTTATCTACTAATTTAGGAAAAAATAAGGTGTTCGTGATAGGTCTGAGATTGGTTGCATCCATCGGATCAAGCCCTTGTTTCTTCACCAGGGGTGTAACTGCCACATCTTTTATAACTGTCGAAATGGTACTATGCTTAAAGGAGGAGTTTGTGTTCGAATATGACTCTAGAAGGTACTAGGTCTCCTGGACAGTTGGTTGATGCATGCTTTTAAGAGTTTCTTTGATTTCCTGTGTAGTTGTCTCCTTGAAGCTAAAACCATTGGATGATATCCCCTGATTTGCGCTCTTTTGACCAGAGATACAACTCTCATCTAACTTTTTTTGAGGCTCATCCCTAGAATTTGTCTTTATTATGGCTTCTTTCAGCCCGTCAAGTTCTTTCCTAATCTTATTCTGAGTCAGCAAGAGTTTATCCACGAATGCACGTTGCACTTGGTCGCAATCATCCTTAGAGGGATTTATATACTGCATCAAGGCTCTAGGTTTTTCCCAAGATGTAAACACTCTAAAAAGTTTGTTGGTTTCATTCCCAGCCTTATTAATTAGGTCATTATAGTGATTACATTTGACTTCGGTGATCCTTTCCTTATATTCTTTTTGTATGGATTTCCATGCTTCCTTATTTGTGGGATTTGGTCTTTTTGCCAGTCCGCTTGTCGGTTTTTTGTTCTTAATTGTGCTAGCTCGGCAGAAAACCAATCTTGGTGATTTGGCCTTTCCTTAACGCTTCTCAGTTTGCTAGGAGCAAGCCTATCCAATAGCTTTGTCATCTCCTCATTGTAGGTGTTGACTAGCATACTAGCATACCAGGGTGATCTGAGTCATTGGTTTTCGACCACAGATCCTCCATACACACTGCCAAGTCTCATGCTGTAATTTTACGGTAGTTTCTACTTACCGTACGTGGTTTTTCATGTTGATATTTAAGCGGGACGTAAGCATTATGTGGCATCTAATCGTGGCATGATCAGACCATACACACGGATGGTTTTCACCTTGGTTAGTAACATATTATTACCGGCAACCCAATCTAAGGTGTTGCCTTTGATATGTGTGGGCTCAGAGTTATATACCGGGAGACCATCATTCTGGCTCTCACACTCTAAAAAAAACTCTGTCGTAAGGGGGATTATTTCTTGACTCCTCCAAGTGCCCACATGTTCAAGTTCAACACAAAAGTTCAAATCCAACAAAACGGTTTTTATCATGAACAATGGGTTCTTGACTTTTCTAAGTGCTCAAATGTATAAGTTCAACACAAAAGTTCCAATTCCCCAAAAAGGCTTTTCTCATGAACAATGGTCTTCTTCCCAGGGATTAGCTTTCTTACCTAGGCTCCTCAGATCAACTTTCACCAGTTCAACAAAAGGTTAATACACTTCCAAGGGATGTTTGCATTTACTTTGCTTGCCTCAAAGTTTAGTAAACATAGAATAGACCTGTACATGCACTAACATGTGAGAGTGCCACATAACTCATAACCTCTTGAAATATGTGTTGCCCTGTATCTACAAGTGCATGGTCAAGGCTTCGAAATTGAGTCTTTTGAATTGTAATGATTGTAATTCTTTATGTACAAAAGACAATGAGAGAATTAATTTTTTCTAGTAGTTAGTTAAGTTTGACTGTGACAAATTGGATATCATCTTGATTTAGATCTGGTTGAGTCAATACTCTTTCTTATCCAGATGTGTTTGATACAGATGTGTTCAGTCAGTGTAGGTGTGCACGCGCTTTTTGACACACAGGGAGTGTCATGCTATGCACCTTTAATTTCTGTATTCTATCGATGTGGGCCATGGGCTGTTTTTCATTTTGAAGCATGTTTTCATTATTTTTTGCATAGGCAAATAGCGTAGACATTAAGCACACATTGTACATTTTGTTGTGTTAACTGGTCAGTTGAGGACCTGTTGTTTCTTTTTCATACATTTCATTCACAAGGTTGTTTTAGCATGATCAGAAAGTACACCAATAGCAATGTTCTTTAGTATTTTAGGGTCTCTTGCTGAACACATAGTTTGCACTAAAATTCTGTGGCAAAGTTAAGCCAGATATTTTCATCCCATATATTACTTAGAGTGAGTGCTATGACATTCTTTATGAGTAAATGTTTTGAAAACAGGTTGGTCTTTCAACGGTTTTAACTGCGGGAGATCACCAAATTCAATATGTTTTCCTCTAAACAGTTCTATATATTTCCGCTCATAATTACTTATGCCATTTTAAGGTGAATGAAGTCTAGTCTTTAAGTTATAAACAATGCTTACCCTATCAGGAACACTTATGTAATTGGAAATGTAACACTTAAGCTTGTAGGGCTTTTTTTAGGTCGGCTGATGGGATGGCGCATGACATTTCTTTTTCCATAAATCCTAAAACAGTGTCATCAGTGTTATGGGTAGATTTGTGGGCGTCCAAATCAGCGTGTGAATATGTGGAGCTCCTGGCTGGTATTCTTTTCGCCAAAATAAATGTTCAACCTCTCCAAGTGGAGGGCTATCTTTTTTGCTGGTGAAATGTAAAATGGCAACACATGGGTGGTGATAGTAACATGAAACAATCCCTGGATCCCAACAACAGAATGTGCAAGTTGTTTTTAAATCAATTCTGTCTTTAATTTGGTTTGCAGTATTTAAGAAGCCATGTACATCGCCCTGTGAACATCGGAACAGTATTCTTTAGAGCCAGGCATATTTGCCATGATATCAGTAATAACACATTCAAACATTGCATCTTTGTCTTTTACTTTTGGAATATTTCACTTGCTGAAATGCTTGCAAAACAAGTGCTAGGTTTTAATGTATGGACAACATTATAGCATAATATTTCCAGTTCACGTTAAAAGAACAGAGGAAATATGAATTTAGTGTTTTGATGGAAACTTGGATCTTCAGAGTGCATTTCAGGAAAATTATACTCTGATGCACTTATTTAATTAGGTCTCCCATCATGCCTTCCTTGTCTTCCTGTCGCAAAACCACTATGCTTCTAAACTTTCTCCCATACACACATGAGCCTGGCCTTTGCTTGATGCACTATATATATGTGCCTCCTTTGTCACAGGTATAGTGCCCACCAGTCTCAAAGAAATCTTGGTTTTCCCACTCCTAAAAGAAACATCCCTTAACACAACAGCCATCAATAATAACCGGCCCATCACATCTGTCCCATGCCTTCTTAAAATCATAGACAGAGCAGCATACCTACAAATCCAACACTACCTGGAGACTAATTATATTCTAGGAATGCATCAGTCCGGCTTCCGATCCGGGCCATGGTACAGACTCACAGCTGCTCGACCTAAGAAATTAGATAGACGATCTCAGAGACATGGGGACACCAGCCCCCCTTGTCGTCTGTCGTTTGTCAGTAGCGTTTGACCTAGTAGATCACAAAATCCATTGCCACCACCTGACCACCTCAGCCAACTTCTCCACCAAGGGCACAGCCTGGATCAACTCCTTTCTAGAGGGGAGAGTCATGAAAGTCTTTGCCGACAGTGTCAGTGCCACACCAGCACCTATCCTTTTCAGGGTACCACAAGGATCTTGCGTATCACCGACACTCTACAACATCTTCACCAGACCCCTCGTTCACATCCTTGACTCCCTCGGCATAGCATATATCAACTATGCCGACGACACACAAATTCTCCTACCCCTTACTCGCAACTACACAGATAACTCAAATACCCTTGATTCTGCCTACACAACCATCCAGTCCTGGATGGCAGTCAACCACCTGTGCCTTCATGGGGATAAGACTGGGATCCTATTGATCAGACTCCCCTCAGTGCTCAATAAGCTCAATCCCCAATACACAGCCTTCAAAATTGACAGCACCGTGATCCCTATCTCAACATCAGTAAAGACACTAGGTGTCCATCTAGATGCCACCCTCTCAATGACCCGCCAAGTGAATGCAATCGCCTCTCTGCTGTCTACTCATCTAAACTGATAAATGCATCTCGACCCTTCCTATCCCCAGACAGCTGCCTGACCATAGCACAGGCTATGATTGGGACCAGGCTTGACTATTACAATGTCCTATTCAACGGAACCTCATCTCAAAACCTATGAAAGCTTCAAATCATCCAAATAAAACACTCTGAGCAGCTCTCAACATTCCCAAACGGGCACGCAACTCTACCGCCAGGAAAGCACCCCACTGGCTGCCTATCTGCTAACGGATCATCTTCAAGACCATGTCCATTAATCACACATGCCTGTCCAATACTGCACCCCCTATCTCTCTCAGAAAATTACAAAAGCACAGTCGTCAAGGCCATCAAAGTCCATGTATGAAAATCGCCTGCACCAGCCTACCGTCTGATGCACAAAAGTGGGAGGCTCCAACTTCCCATCCATCACAGTAAAACAATGGAACTTCCATCCTTCCACCCTGAACCCTCATAATGGGAATTCCAGAGATCCCTTTAAATGTGGCTGTTTACCTAAACTCTGCTTTGCAATGCCTCACCTTATCAAACTGTGTGTTTATTCCTCTCACCTGCAAGTAACTGGTTGACTGTAACAGCACCTTGATGCCTATACGTTGCTGCACACTTTATGAAATACATAAATACATAAATAAATATATTTCTAAAGGATCTTCCATGAAGTCTTGTAAATGTAATTGGTGGATTGTGAAGTAGTCTTACATGTAATCCATAGTGTTAGGATCAACATGTTCAAATTGACCAGTTTAGTTTGTTGTATGTCTTCATATATTTGGGTAACTTTGTTTATGCCACTGTCAACATTTATGACCTTGTAGAATTCATTGTGCTCTTTGAGTTACTGTAAAGCCTTTTCTACTTTGTTTAAAATAACTATCCTCTTGTTTCTTCTGTTTTGTTGATGCTCCATTGATCATCACAATTCAAGATTGACTTAGTTGACCTACTCCTAGACTTTCAGCATTTTCTTTGAGCGTGAAACGTACAAATGCAACATTGTCATTAATGCCTCTTGAGTAATTCAGATGGAGACAATTGGACGGTATTGGATTCTAACCATATGAAGACTTAGAAGAAATGGGGTCATGTTTGAAATATAATTCTCTTATTGGTTTAGTGGTTAGAGATCTTTTGAAATTGTCACTACTTCTACGTTTTTATTGATGACACAAGAGGGTATCGGGATGTCATTGAGCTTATTACAACAATATGTGGAAAACATTAATGGATTTGTTAAATTATATGTATCTGTTGCTGTGAGATACCAGGGCAATTGAAACCATTCAGAATGCTCATTGTGCTCTATTTCCAGAAGGATGCCTGTCAATCATGTACCTTTCTTGTGAAATGTTCAGCAACAGTAGATACATACTTTGTTAGGAATTTCAGCAAAGGTGTTTTCAAGCTTTGCTATTACTTGCTTGCAAATGCATTTGCGGTAGTTGGATGTTTGGTACTGTTTTCTTCCTTTTCAGTAGCAAAGTACATATTTTGTAGCTCATTGACTTACCTAATGACTTCTGTACTTGTCAGCAAAGTTTGGTTTAGTTTTAATAATTTTAAAGTTGGACTTTTAGCACCATACATTTTTTACACAAAGTGCTGCATTGTAGAATGTGTCTTACCGGTATCTTTATATGAGAAAAGGTGCTTTTGCAAGCTGCCTCAGATAAACAGCCCAAATAAAGTCCACATAAACCATTGTGGGTCTTCTTTTGTCTCAAAACAGTCATAAAGAGTTGAATCACTGTGCACACATATTGCTTATTGAGCCACCTGGCCATTTGTACACTGAATATGGTTCCTGTTGAGAAGGAGCATTGAAGTGAATGTCAGACCAGTTTGTGAATTTAAGTTTCTTTTACATAATTTCTACACTAACCATCTCATACTCTCTGCTACCAACATACATTACAATTTAATATTTTTTTTCTTGGTAGTAGGCTTTTTAATGGAAGACAAGTTTAGTATTGCTAGTGTGAAACCAATCAACCTTCCAAAAGGTGCACACATTTTCAACATAGATATTGTACATGTTTTTACTTTATTTCTAGTTTTCCTACTAATTTTGTTAATGTTTTAATTCTGGTTAAGAAGAGAATGAACAGTTTTCATTTTAGCTTGAGTGTGGTGTCAAATATTGCTTCTAAAAGCCGCTTGCATGGATAGTTGACAAGGGAATATCTCAATTATCAGATTGTTTTATCAGATTACTTGGGACTCAATGCTGGAGCAATTTTAGTAATAGTTTTTATTTTGTGTAATGCTACCACATTGACATTGGAAGATGTGCCTTCTTGGTCTGTGGTGTGTCTCAGGTTTGACCCACTGATGGTACTGTGTTAAAGTCCATGTGTGTGTATTTCATTTTGGCATAGGTGGAGAGGTAAGTACTATTTTGGTGGTCAGTGTATTTGTACTTCGCCAAAGGTCCTGGGCGTGTTCTCCTGTCTGTACATTTTCAATAAATGACTTTAAAGGAGGGTGAGTGTGTGGAACTGAATTACGTCTACCTACAAATTGTTGTTTCCTTTGTTTTCTTCAGGTTGCAGTGCACATTTGTTGACTTTTTTTAAACAGTTGTGCAAAATTAATGAATTGTAAATTGTTGTCTTAGCAAACTATATGTAAATGCTATGTTATTTGATAGAGACATTTATTTAAGGTAATTACAGCATTGAAATGCAATCAATAATCACTGTTTTGAGGGCAATGCTATGATTTGGATTTTAGAAGCAAGAATGGAAGCAAAATTTGTCAATAGATATTGGAGGGGAGACAAATAACACAAATGATACGTTTGGCCACTTTATCTTAAATCAAAGAGTACTGTGAGGACATAAGAATGACCACAGATCTTCATATATAACAAACATACCTGCAATAAAAGGGTTGTGTTCTTGAATGAGTCAGCACCTAATTTATACTAGGTTTATTTGGAGCTCATTTTATTTTTTCAAAACATATCCCAACATTATATGAAAGTACGAAGCATTTACACTAATTTGCACAGTCTATGCTTTCCGATGTGAGAATTAAACAGTCAACTAGGATAGGTGTCTTGTTTGCCTAGGTGTGGCCCCTGTTGTGTATATTGGCATCCTTTACAAGCAGTAATTTCTTGTGGAGAAAGTTAAGAAAGCTTCTAGAAGCCACATACTGTGTGTGAGTGGAGTTCAGGGCGATTTTAAAAGCAATGATCTATTGTCAAGAGTGTTCATCATATTTGCAGTGTATTTTATATTTTTATTGTGAGCTATTGACAACCACTTTGACTGTTAGCGGTACCAATGATAATATCCCCAGTATGCCAATTCTGATTACGTGTTGCATTTTATATTTTGCAATTGTGTGAAGAAAGGAAAACATAGTTTGTACTTTCTGAATTTACATTTCTTTGAAGCATAGAAATGCAAATTGGGTAGCAGTGACTCATTAGAAATGCTGAATTTGAAATAAGCGTCAAGGCAAGGAATTGATTTGTTATGTGTTAAATGAATACTAGTTCATAAGAAGTGCAAGGAATTATTTTTCTTTACTAGATTTTAAAGTACATGAAGTTTTAAATGAACCGTGCTGTTTCAAAGGTGCAAAAATTTTCAAGTATTTTAAAAAGTGAAATGAGGTGAAAAGGGTATTTCAATGTATGCTTACATGATGTACATGTTTACATGGTGATTGGTATTTTGGTTATACATTTGAGGGGAAAGTGATGAGTTATGATTTCAAATGCAAGGATTATACTGTTTCACCTTTCACATATTTTGGGGCTGATAGTGCACTCATTAAATAAGTGGCAGTGTTAGGACTGACCTTGGTGTATCCTGTGTAGCAGTGTGTGGTAGTTCTAAAGAAGTATGAAGGAATGAATTTATTGGAATATTAAATGAATGACGAAGTGTAAATGTTCTGAAATGTTCATGGTTTTTTAACTGTTGTAGGGTGAAAGGGACATATCAATGTATGTATTGATAATGGGGATGTTGACATAACAATTCTTATTTGGACTGTCACACAGAGTGAATAATTGTAGCCAGTCAAAAATTATTTGGGAGAAGTATAACAATTGAAATATAAGTAAATGATGAAAAGGTGTAACTTGTATCATATTTTATCACTTGACACTGTAAAACTATCCATGCACTAATAGCATTGTCAGTATGCACATTATCGAGGTACACATTAAAATACCATTCATGACCCCTTTTAGATAAAAAAAAATATGAACATTTAAGCACATTTTAAATTGCATCATGCATTTAGAAACATATAATTTAAATATTACATAACAAATAATAAGGTCTCTGTACATATTCGGAACTACTAAAGAACTGAACACATCGCACAAGAAGGACATTCATAAGCCTGTCATTTGGTTACAATATGCACTACCAATTACATGATGTGCAAATAGTGAACGTACTGCAATTGTGTGTACTCCCAATTTTACCTCATTTCAAATTTTAAAAATCATATACATTTTTTCACATTTAAAGCTGCACTATGCATTTACAAACCCAATGCACCTTAAAATATAGTACAAAACAATCTGATTTTGCTGTACCTCTTTATATGGACACAAGGGTATGATGTAGTATAAGTCTGTCATACTTTTTCTTTAAAATGCATCACTAGTAATATGAACATCTACTTGTATTGTTTAAACAAAGCTCAAAAAAATGTCCCATGTTTTTATTTTCATAAAAACAAAAACATCAAAGCTCTCTCACTGTGAAGCACATTTTCAACATCTAAGTGGATAGTTGAAAGTAGTTGCATAGTTTTGTCAGAAAGACAACATGAAGCAAATATTTTTACTGTGTATTAGTTTTCAAAATAAACTTTACACAAACATTTACATAACAACTCACAAAAAGGATAAAACACATCATAAACAATCAATATACCATATCAAGCACAATAGGCAATGAAAACAAACAATACACGTTTCATATGCACTAGCACCTCTTATCACTTACCCCCAAATGATTAGTATTTTAACTGTAAAGGGAGCATTGAGGGAAAAGACAGAGTTAGTAATTATTACCAGGTTTGTGTTTGCTGAACTTAAAATGTACACTATTGGTCTAATGTATCTTTTAATTGTTAACTACTGAATTCTTTTGAAATGCCTTATTACATTTTTACAGATACCTTTCAGGATGTCTTCTTGGCTGCTGATGGCTGAAGTTCCTGGAAGAGTAAAGTTATACTAGGTTTGATCAAAATTGCATGACAAAAAAAGACTTCTCATTCACAGCACAAATGCTCCCTGAGAGGCAAAGGGTTCCTCTGAAATGCTGAGCAGAGGTCAGAAGGTTAGATGAAGTGTTTGTTCATCTAATTGGTGAATGCTCTTGTGACTAACTGAATTGAGACAATCAGAGTGAATTGGTTATATCTCGGTAAAATGACAGAAGAATTAAAATTATTTGTGTCTCATTTGGTGTTCGCAGACCATCCTTTTGGTACTGTATTCATTGTTAGTGGTCTGATGTGTTGTCTGTCCACAAACATTATTTGCATACTGGAAGTCTATTGGTTTTGTTGTTAATGTGGGGAAATATGTGTAGCATTATCCAATCAAGGCTTTTTTTATAGGAGGGGAATTAAACTGGAAAAATACTTCAGCAACGGCTACATTTCATTATCTGAATACTCTCTGGTTGATTGGAGAATCATGGGTACATTAGTTAGGGGTATATGCAAAGGCGTTTGCCATTCATGATTATATTGCTATTCACAATTTGGAGGTGATGTGCTATGAGGTTCATGGCCTGAAGTAGAGTTAAGTGTTACCAATGTGTTAGGGCATAATGAATTGCAAAGGTCTGCAAATGGCTAGTGTTTATTGTGAAGGTTAGAGTTTAGGATATGTTATGGAATAACTTTGCAGTTTGCCATAAAAGATACATTTCCAGCTATGATGCCTCAATTCCCAAAAGCAACAATTGACTTTTAAAGAACTGCTCAAAGGCAAATGTTTAAAAGATCAAGAAACATCTGTCCATAAATGAACAAAGCCAGGTTTAGTGACAAAAAAGCTGCCTGTGCAGCTCATCGCCACCACTATATGCCATTTTATTGAAAAGGATGGCATCTGCCATGATAGAATTAATGTTTCCCGAAGTGATGGAACACATCCCACTGATCATGGAAATTAGCTTTTCCTATCTAATATTCAGAATGCAGTAAGATTAAATTAACAAAAAGAGAGACCAGAAAGGCATTTTTAAGAGATCATTTAATTGATTTGAAGAAAATAGTTTTGTATTTTATTTTTTTGGCATTCAATTCACTGTTTTTTATATTTGTATAGTCCATGGAGACCCGAGTATGTCGACAGACAGCCGTGGGTGTCTCCAGAAACCTATCAAAGATGATAACATTTATTTTAGTAGGATTAGAGGGGAGTTCACTGTCAAGGTTTTTTTTTTCAAGTAATGGTGTTTCATGGGTGAATATTTATAGAAAATACAATATTTTAAATCTGATCCTGTGTGTGTGTTATATTTGTATGTATACAAAAGTGTGCTTTATAAAGTGTGATACTATATTCAGTGTATACTTTTATACTTTATTGCATCATTTGCTCAAGTGTGGTGGCCACCATTTTCAAAATTGTCTACTTTAACATCTAGAAGATATTTTGTAGAAATGCAACACACTGAGAAGCTACTGGTAAAAAACAACATTAGGTGTATCTTGAAAACATATTTAATTAGGAGATTTGGGATTGTGTGCTAAGGTGAGATTAGTTGAGAATTATTTTTTAAAAAGGGAGAGGAGAAGAGGAAGTATTCTCACCTCTATAAAAGGTTTGTTAGCAGTGGATTGAAGAAGATAGAGAACAAAACAATGCTATGTGCTGTTCAAAATCCCCACAGCAAGAGGAAATATTGAAAGGCTGAGTGTTTGTAAAAAGGAGGAAATGTGAAACATGGAGCAGATATATCATTTTAAACTGTTGAAATAGAGAACACTTATTTTTATTTAATATTATTATATAAAATGTTGTCCATGAGAAAAGTAATATTAAATATAATCATGCAATTTACACGTACATGTTTTATCAGTCATGATAAGTACCACAAAATGACTAGAAGACAACTATACATCTTAGAATATTATGCTCTTGGAATAATATACAATTGGTAAGTAAATATTGTCTAAATGTTAAAAACTCGTTAAGTGGTTTAATAGGTTAAACAAAGTATATACCAGTGTAATTATTATGTAGTATTTGAATAAGCAAATGTCCAGTACATTTGGTTAAGAAGTGATTTACCATGAGTGCACATGCACAAGGGTAGTCACAGATATGTAGATTCAAATCTCTTTTCGTAGCTCGTCTTTTGTGTTTGAAGTCATCCATTTAATTTCCTAGCAGTCTTACTGGTAAATGAGAAAGTATGTTTAGTATAATGCTATTCCCCACAGTGTTTTATTCAGTACAACATGTTGTATATGCATGCCCCTTTAAAAACATTTCCAGAGTTAATAGTAATGGGAAGCAAGGACTACATTGTATATCATGAATTGTGGGTTATTTGATTCAGGTATTTCTTTAGGGCATGGATTTGTGCATTTTGAAATCAGAAAGTATGTAATATAGGATGTACCGTGTATAGATGTGTGCAGTCTATGCTTCTCCTTTCCTTTCACTCTTTGTAGCTTTGTAGAAAATGATCACACTTAAAATGCAGGGTTTAAGTTATCTAACGTTGTACTTTAACGTTTGGTCTGTGATGTGTAGATAGTAGATTTTGGAAAGGTAATATAGACAGGTTAGTTTGGGTAGACCAGGTGAGGGTTACTTTTTTCCACCGCTCTAATGAAGTTACAGTTATGCCATCCGTTGGTATCCTATGTTGTGTGATCTTCTCTTTCATGATAGGACTGTGTTATAGCATGGGACCTATAACTTGGACAGCAACTACATACTACACTTAAAGTAAGAAAATGTTATAAGGAGGGCAAAAAACCTGGATTAACATAACAAACAAATGAAGGGGTGGGACTTGGTGGGGTGACAAAGCCTTGTTTGTTGTGGGCGCTGGCAGTTTTTGGTGGTCCAATATTTGATACTCTTGATACTTGTTGAAAATTATTGACAGTTCAGTCCTGAGTTGTTGCACATGGTGTTTTTAATGTTCTGATACAGCATGAGAATTGTGGCATCTTGTGCCATAAGAGGTGAAACGAAAAGCGACACGCGTTTCAGCAGTAGTCTTTATCAAGGCAAAAAAGGTGGTTCAGCAGGCTCGTGGTGGAGCAGGTAGGCAGGTCACCCTATATAGGGTGCTGGGTTGAGGCTTGTTAACCTCATCTGTGACTGGTTGAACCGTCTGATCTGTATGGTTCACAGTCAGCTTTGAGGGGATGGGGTCGTGATTATTCTTGTGATTTGACAGCCACATTAAATGCAGGATATACTGCTCCCCTCTGCAGTTTTTTGCATTGCAGTATATCCAAAGGATTATTGTGAGGGCCAGGCACAGGTTTGCAACCTCTACAATGGAGGGCACCATGACAGCACTTTGCCCTACTGTGTTGTTGCTACGCTGGGCAGGTATGCCTGTCCCCTGGTATCCAAAAGTACCAGCCACCAGTGGAGGCTGGTTTATTTATTTTTTTATTGGAGGGGGGTGAACATTTGCCACAAATACACAAGAGCAACCAAGCGTACCAACATAGCCCAAACCAATGAAAGGGTCCCCCTGAGAAATTTCTTTGATTAAAGGATTAAAATATTGCATTATACAACACAATTTCTGTGAAAAATTGGATAAAAAGCCATACAATTTGCAATAAATGCAATAGATGCAAGTGACCAACAGCACACAGGAGCATTGCCCTACAATATATGTCAGTATATAAAAAAGTGCTTGTTGTGACCATACATTTCAATGCTGGCTGTACCAACATATGCCTCTATTTCAAAATAATAACAAACTCATACTTGCTTTGTGCATTATGCCAGTAATAATGCTATAAGAATACATGTTCAATCAGGCTATGCCAATATATGCCCCCACGGAAGAACATACTCCTTTGCCATTTAAAATGCTATGACAATATAAGAAACAAGTCCAAACTGGCTCCAATCTAAACCAGTGTAGGCACGCTTTAACTCTTATCATGCTTGCTTTATCATAGATGCTCAGTAAAAAATGTCATGCCACAGTAAAAAATAACTAGGTTTGCTGTACCAACATGCCAGTCTAGCCACGAGTCACTCAGTGATACACCTCCTCTCACAATCACTCAGACGCAGAATATTCACATTACATTCCCCACTCAGGCACCCACCCAGAACATTCACACACACAATCACATTCATACCCGTCTACCCACCAATCAATCACCCATACACCTTCGCTCACATTCACTCATACTACATTCTCCACATGCACACCCACCCAGAACATTGACATAATCACATGTATGCACATTCACACACCAGTCACTCACCTATACACCTTCTCGGACATTCACACTGCATTCTCCAAATGCACACCCACCAAGATCAATCGCACACACTACATTCTCATTCACGTGATGATACGCACTCTTACCCATAGATACATACACACCATTCACATGTACATAAATCTAACATGCAAGCACATATCATACACACATAAAAACATTGAACATACAAATAAATACTTTCTTACCTTTTTCTAGCGCCTGTCTCCATGCCTCTGGCACACACCCTCCATGGGGACGGGAACAGCAAGCTCTGGATGGCTTCCTGTTCCTGTCTGCATGGACAGTGGTTGCCGGAGGCCTGGATACGGTGGTGCTCCTCCTCCGGTTGCCCTGCACACGTCAGCGCAGGGGAACCAGAGGTGGAGCGGCCCCTTTCCACACCACCAGAAAGTCGCAGTTGACTCCAGCCCAGCTCTCATCCTGACTTTGACCATGGTCAGGGTGAGGGCTGAGGCGGCCCCTCTGGACATGGGGCGGTGGGCCCCCTGCACTGCAGGGGACCCTGTTAAGCCACTGATGTGCACTTGTGGGTGAAGGGATGAATGTGAGAGAACAGGGCTCGGGAAATGTGTGAATGTGAGAAAAGCATGTATGTGTGATTATATATGTTAGCCTAGGTGTGAAAGTAAAAGTGTGTGTCTGACTGTTTGTGTTTAGTGAGCAGGTATACTTAAGTTGCTTTTACAGATGTGTGCATGAGTGTGACCTTGAAGTGTAAAATTGCTCTAAACAAATAAAACTCGTACTGAGGAAATCTCTACCTTCTTTGATAAGCTGCAGTTTTGCATGAGAGATCTGTGAAGATTGCGAGAATGAGGACAAGAAATAGCACTAACTTTAAAGGCATGAGGCTAAGAAAACATTTAAAACTATGGTAAAGGTTTTTTTTAAGGCATGCTACAGTTTACTGCCAACACACAACTGATAGCACCCCTCTGTGAGCACCACGTGTATGCTAATCTTCATAGAAGCTGGCACCACAAAATTGCATTCTAAAACCTTAGCTGCCACATCATACTGACAAACTATATTACTCATTTATGAATATTTTCAGCATAGCGGAATACATTTCTTAGAAGCTTCGACGCGTGTTAATTAATTTCATTTTCTTTATCCAACTGCCTCTCTAGATACATAAATTATTTTGGCTTTAATCCACACAATGGTTTTCATGCAGTTGTTGGAAATCGGCTTATCTTGTAACAGTTGGCAATCAACTGTGCGTGGGATGGAGGCACTTTGGGGGAGGGGTACATCTGGGCGGTCCAGGTCAAGGCAGCAAAAAAAAAAGGTTAATTTTACCGTAATGTAACTAACACACGGACCCCCCACTCTTTAAATGTGCACCTTAATCACCATCTATCTGCTTCTGAACTGCAACTGCAGCCAGTCGAAAGTCTTCACACCCTTTAATTTACTGCAGCAGTTGCCATTGAGGCGGTTCAGCAATGCGGAAACCCGTTTGGAAAGTGGTCAAAACAACAAAGGATGGGAGGGAAAAGGGCCTAGGTTTAAATGTACACAAAGGATGTGTGCAGGTAATAAATAAAATAATGGGGGGTGGAAGCACTTGGAGGAATCAAAGAGATGGGAAGGAGAAGGGGTAGGAAAACCTCTACCTGGTGATGTAGGTCAGACGTTTGCGGTAATGGAAGGTCTTGCATCAGCCTCACTTCATTTATTTATGTACAGGAGGAACAATGCTCATTTGACCACAAAAGAACATACAATAGATAAGAAATCAGATTTGATGGGAAGCAGTAACCTTCTTACAATGGGATGAATTTAAGGGACATTCTGACCAGGTTGTGGAGAGGAGTAAATGGAACAGTCACCGGGTGCAATACATAAGTGGGCATACATAGATTAAGGACAACAAACATTGGACATTTTTAAGTGCAGGTTGGCGGCATGGCCAGCTGTGCTTGGAATGTGACCATGATGGATGAAGTGCTAGAGTGGAGACAGAGGAATTGAGGGACAGAGGCAGGTTAGAGGAGAGGGAAACATTTTAGCTAGCAGGCAGATGAGAGATAGGTTAAGAGGTTAACTCAGAGGTGAGGAGGAAGGCATTTAGTTCAGTTTTGAAAAAATCTGTGTGGATTGTTTCTCAAATGTCCAGGGGAGGAGAATTATGTGCAAGTGGAAAAAAAAGAGAGAACGAGCGGAAGCGATGGGAAGCAAAGGGAGGGTGAGGAGCCACAAGGGTAGTCAAAGAGGCAGAGCAGAGATTATGAGAAGGCTTGTAGAGTTGGATAGAGAAGGATAAATACAGTGGTATCTTACCATGGATAGAATTGTGACCCATCAGCAGACATTTCAATCTGCCCCAGTTTTGCATCATCGGTCATTCATTATGGTGACAGTACAAGGAAGTAGGTGTGAAGTGACCGAGTTGAGAGTCCTCGGAGCAAAGTTAAGGATCTTGTCAAGAGGATAGAAAACATAGTTGGACAGACCAAAGAGGATGCTGGCACGGTAGTCCCATTTAGAAAAGACAAGAGTGGTTAAAAGATGCTTGACAGTGTTGAAAGGAAGGAGGTGCCTGATTTCCCTAATATTTTGGAGGTTGACACAAGCTGCTGTTCCAGTTTCGGAGATGAAAGTAGAAATGGTGGGAAAAGAGTCATAGAGGACACAGCAGTTTCTAGACAGAGGAAGAGATGAGAGAGAGCTTTTGGCAGGGAAGAGCACCTCTGTTTTGGTAGAGTTTAACATCAGAGAGTGCAAAACCGTCCAATATTGAATAGCGGAGAGACAGTTGGAAATGTTGATAGAGAGATCAGAAGATGGTTCAGGAAAAGAGAAGACAATTTGGGTGTTGTATATTGGTTTGAGAACCCAAATGAGGAGATTAGTGCCCCAAGATCAGAGGTGTAGAGTGTAAAGAGGAGCAGACCCAAGGCAGAGCCTTGAGTGACACCAAAAGTTAGAGGAGTGAGTTGAGAGGTGTTGCTGCTGCAGGAGACAAAGAATTGGTGAGATTCAATCCAGGAAACGCCTCAATCAAAAATCCCAAGAAGAGAGTATTAAGGAGATCAGAGTGATCAACAGTATCAAAGGCAGCAGACAGGTCAAGGAGAATTAGGAAAGAGGATAGGATCGAGTGCTTAGCTTAACACAGGTGATGAAGTAGGACACATTCATTAGAGCCGTTTCCGTGGAATGACAGGAGCAGAAACCTGCTTGTAGGGGGTCTCGAATGTTGTGGATAGCTACGACATTGGTAAGATGGTTGAACACAACCCTTTCAAGAACTGTAGAGTAGTGCGGAAGAAGAGACACAGGGCAAATGTTAGATGGGAAAGCAAGCAGTGGCAAAGGACAGGTTAAAGAGTTCAGTGAGGTGCGAGTCCACTAAAATGGCAACAGCTTTGACCAGCTGAGGAGCAAAAGGGACTGATGGGGTAAAAGAGAGGTTAACATTCATCAGTAGAGATAGGACTTCGTCAGTATTAGTATGACTGAAGTGGGAGATAGAGGCAGAGGATGATGGTAGAGTAGGCGAAGTGCAAAATATAGGAGGAGGGAGTGCGAGGAAGGTCAGGAGAGAGTCTCTAATCTTGCAAATGTTTACAGTGAAGTTGAAAGGGGCCCCTAAGGGTCCCTCGCATTAAGGAAACAAGGCAAGTCACCACACACGATAGATACACCAGACACGAGGTTGTATTCCCAAAGCTAGGGTTTATTGCAAAGCAAATAGTCTCAGTTGGCCAACTCGGTCTCACGCCCCGCAACGTGTATCTCTAGACCTCGAGGGACGCAAGAGAGCAAATTATGCACAACAGTTACATATATATAAAATGCATATCATACAATCAGCTGTGACATGTTTAACACCCCCCTTTATTGGGTTTCATTGAACTCGGTTTGATGATGGACACTTTAGACGAATATGACACCTTCAAATATCTATTCTAGTAACAATATGCAACCTTGCAAGTGCGGAGACATCTTTTCTTTGTTGAACAGAACACAGTGCTTCTGTTCTTGTAAGCGAGCTACATACAGGGGAAGAGTCACATTCCAGACCTTGCTATTTTATGAGGTACTATTCATGACCTGGGAGCCGACACGCTTTACAGGGCTTGGAAAAGGGGGGCCGTAAGAAGAGCATAATTCAAGCCTTTAGCTGCTTTATTCTAACATATGCTACCATATAACGAGACTGGCTGGCAGCTGTGAAATGATTAAATGCCCTGCGGCTCTGCTTCAAGGCAACATTCGGGAGGGAGCTGGGCATTCCGCCCCGGAGCTGCCTACGTTGTGTTTCAACAAACTCTTATTAGCCTCGCAGCCCTGCGGCCTTGTCCTTTCACGTTCAGACAACAATGTTAACAGTCGAGCAGTGTAAGCAGAAAATGTGCTGCGAAGCAATCTGAACAGAAAGCAATGAGCAATTGTTAGAAAACAAAATGGTAATCCTTGTTACATCAAAATGGCCGTTCATTGGTAAAACTCGGAAACCTGTATTTCTATCGTTTCGTACATGAGACGGTTGGCCTTCGGCCACCAAAATACGTTTGCCATCAATCATGAGAGGTATCCATTTTTCTAGACTGACAAACCCTCCTTTGGCGTATGCCAAACGTCTCTTTCATTTATTGTATCCTCCTCTGATGACGATAAGTCTGAAGCACTTATGTCTGAATTTTGCATGCTACCATAAGCATCATCATCTTCATTAATATCTATAGCCATTAATTCTTTCACTGTTTTCATTTCATTTGTGTCTCTGTCATCCCGGCCATAAGTTTGTTTTCTTTTTGTTATCATATGCATACATCCCTTAGTACATCCCTCAGTTACCTCAGTGCAAACTAACGGTAGGCAGTGTATGCAACAACAGCATGTTATGAATATTCCAAACACTACCACTAATATCGCAATCAACTTCCATCCCCAAGAACGCAGTATCCCCCAAAACCAGGACTCTGTCCCTCAGCCCCCTTCTCCAGTAGAGAGTTCGGAGCTTAGGACATGCATTTTCTTTATTGCTTTAAAAATTGCAGGAGAATAGTCATCTACAAATACGCAGCACGCTGATCCCACAATCTTGCAAATTCCCCCACGATCAACCAGGATTAAATCGAGAGCCATTCTATATTGCAGCGTCATTAACCTAATTCCTTTTTCTTCCAACGTCATGTTAAATAGTATATCTGTCGTTGTGTTTATGGTATCTTTTAGTATTTTGGACAGCTGCCTTATGTTGTAGGAGTGCACTATCTGGGACAAGGATGGAATGTCCGTTGCTATCAAAACACCTTTGATACTCCTTTTGGTTCTAGATCTGGATAACCTGGCCATGTCTGCTGTTTCTAAGAGGAACACTCCCGGGAACAGTAGACCTAGGTACCTCCCCAGTTTCTGGGCAACCAAGGATGTGCTTTCTCTCCACATATAAAATAGACTGGATCTCCCACATATACTGGTTCTATTTCCCATTTTAGTACCGCTGTATTCATGCATCCAGTAAATGTTCCTACTAAATAGGAGCCTTTCTTTTTTAGACAAAAAGGGACAGTTCTTGGGTTATAATTCACTGTGTAAGAAGGGGGAATTGCATCTTTATTCCCGTCGGTTCTTACACGAATCGTCATCACAGATGTTTTAACTGGTGGGGGCAATCTATATTGTCTATTTTGTCGTGTTATTTTTCACATACTTTTTGGCGTAGGTTCTGGGATCATCACTTGTGCTTTGTGGAATATGGAACAACCCACAGGCCTCATAAATATTTCCTCAAACTCATTCATGTTTGCTCTGTTTAATTGACCCGTAATACTCTTGTTCCACTTCCCATAAAACATTGCACTTAAAGATGCACTGCATGCAGAACTCAATGGTAATGGTTGTACATACCACCATATTCCTTTCCCCGCGTGCTGCGGTAAATGGGCGCATACCCAACAATTAATTTTCTTTAGAATTGCATGCGTCATATTCATGATGAGTAATAGCGTATTGTTCCCATACCCTTTTCTGTGTCTCTCTTCCATTGGGGACAAGGTATAAGTAATCACCTGAATCGGGCTTTCAGTAGTGGATATATTAACAATTGGTAAAAACATTCTCAATGGGTGTATAGACTCCACATACCATAACACCAAGGCTGTCGTTATTGGTGCTACCACACTCATGAAGCACATGATTATTGTCAAAGCCAGCATACCATTTTTTTTACCATGCGTTTTCCCTAAGTTTACAGTCTTTATAACTAACTCATTCTCAGCAGTGGTGCAGGAGGAGGCTGAAACCGGTCCCGACATTTTCCTCACCGTCCTTCTTCTTCCTGACAAAGCTCGTCAAGGATATCTCTCTTCGTCGCACTTGTCCGGATGTCAATAAGTTCAAAAGAATAGTCAACAGTTTAGTCTGCCAGCCCTTTGCAGCCTGGTTTGCTTATTCGTTCGAGGCAAGATCACTTATCCTCTCTCATACTGCTCAGAGGACTTCTGAACAGTTCTCTATTGCCTTTGTACCATGTGCGCCCAGCTTGTCCGCTCTGGTTCAGGACACATGTGCTTTTTATGATCGCACCGAGGAGCCGCGAGTCTTGAATTGTCCGATTTGCACAATTCTCATGCTTCTCTCCTCTACACCTCTAGTTCCTTCTCTGTCCATGAGCGGAACCAGAGGTTAGCATAAACACCAAAGAACTGTGGATCACTTTGTCTTTCGAGGCCGCAAATCATATCGCCTCACTCCTGGTATTGTGTGATCCGTGAACAGTGCTGGTGCACTTCCAGATCCAGGCTTAGAGTCAGCCTGCGGCGCAATGGCAGATGCTGATGTGCGCCGCGACAGTGATGCGGATTCGGTCTTTGGCTCTGGCGCAATGGCAAGTGCTGGTGGGCGCCAAAGGGGTACACGTTTAGTATCTGACGTTATTTGCAATGCAGATTTCGTGTCGGCCAGCAGTGATGTAGGTTCTGCTGGGCAACGTTGGGGCACTTTTTGCTCTTCCCCCTTTTTGGCAATCTTTTCAGGCTTTGTTTTGAGTTTCACTTCCCGCTAGGACAGATTTAGCGGCAGTGGACTGGCAGCAGTTTCTTTCGTTTCTGGGATCGCTGTCTCTATCTGGTCGTCCGGATTGGGCAAGTCTTTCAGTGAAGATGGGATCTTTTTGGCATGGGTGGCATGGATCCACGACTTCCTCCCATCCACCCGTATTGCAGGTGCAGGAGGCCGTCTGCGTTGCCAGAAGCACTTGATAGGGGCCGCGCCACCTGGGTGCTAACGACGATTTTCTCTCAAAGTTCTTTAGCAGCACCCAGTCGCCTGGCTCCACCGCGTACCCCGGACCAGTATATCTTACGGGTAGAGCCTCCTGCACCTGCTGATGAATCAAACGCAATTTCTGCATTAAAGGCCACAATAAGTGCTAAGTACAGGATGTTCCACTTCACTCAGTCGCTTTGGCTGAGGTGCACACCAAACGTTTGCTGGCCTCCCCAACACAATCTCATACGGGGAGAGCCCAGTTCTAGCCTGTACAGACGTACACATGCAAAATAGCGCTATCGGTAATGCATCCACCCAACTCATCTTGTTCCCTGCACATATCTTGCTAATTTTTGACTTGAGGATTCCGTTGTGCCTCTCAACAAGACCGGCTGAACTCGGATGCCTCGAACTATGAAATCTCTTATCAATCTGAAGACCTGCACATATCTGTAACAACACTGCACCCACAAAATGTGGACCATTATCTGACCATATGACACGGGGCAAGCCAAACGGGAAAAGTATTCTTTAAGCATTACTTTTGCCGTACTCATTGCTGTGCAGTCTTTTAAAGGATATGCCTCCACCCACTTGCTGAATGCACAGATCACAACTAAGACATATTTCAAGTTTTAGCACCTCTCCATCTCTATGAAATCAAAATGGATCACCTCAAAAGGCATAGAGGGTGGGCCAAAACTGCCTATTGGAGTCACTGTTCCCTTCCCAACATTGTGTTGTAAACACGTGATACAGTTCTGCACCAACCTCTCTGCATTCTTCTTTATGTTTACATTCTGCCATACCGTAGATAGGTGCTGCATTATTTATTTCGCACAGATGTGAGTAGAGCTGTGAGCCATTATGAGCATTGCAGTCACATAAGAATTTGGCAACATCCAGTTTTTAGTTCCCTTGTCCACCCAACAACCCTCTAAATCTAACTCAGCAGAGCCCTCTGCCCACCCTTGTATCTCATCGCCCGTGGCTTCGGCCTGCATCTCTTTAACAGTGGCAATTCCATCTTCTATCATACAGGGTACTTCCTCAGTCTGGACTGTCATCATTTTATTATTCAAATCAGTGGCAGTTTGTTTCGCAATTCTGTCTGCAAATGCGTTTCCCTCTCCCACTTTGCATGTTACCTTTTTATGTGCCTCGCATTTCACTATTGCTAGGCGCTTTGGAAACGTGAGTGCAGACAGCAATCGTACAATCAAAGGGCCATGTTGAATTCTGGCCCCATGTGATGTCAAGAAACCCCTCTCAGCCCAGAGTCGACCAAAGTTATGAACCACCCCAAAAGCATACTGGCTATCAGTATAGATATTCACGTTCAAATTTTCAGAAATCTCACAGGCTCTGGTCAATGCTATTATTTCTGCGGCTTGTGCCGAGTTGTAAGGAATTCTTTTGCTTTCTTCAACGCTCTCTAGGGTTCTGATAGCGTAAGCAGCAGTTGTCGTGCCATCAGGTAGTTTAAAACAAGAGCCATCACAAAATAACTCTCCATCTGGCTCCTTTTGTGGGATGTCACTTAAATCAACTCGCCCACTTCGTTTCTTCCTCAGTGACCATTAAGCAATCATGCGGTGGTGATTTGTTGTCACCAATTTCTTTTACGGGCAGTGGCATTAATTCTGCAGGATTCAAAGCGCTACACCTCATGATTTGGATATGGGGCGCGAACAAGATAATCTCATATCTTGTCAGTCTAGCGGAGGTGAGGTGTTGTGCCTGTGTCCTATTTAATAGGACATCTATGGCATGTGGCACCATCAGAATTAAAGTATACCCCAATACCATCCCTTCCATTTGTTTCACTGATGCAGCAGCTGCCACGACAGATCACAAACATCGTGGTAGTGCGCGCACTACAGGGTCCAGCGCAGAAGAAAAATAGCCGCACGGCCTATTTCTTCCACCTTGTTCCTGTGTCAAAACAGCTAATGCACATCCTTCATTCTCTCATACAAATAATCTAAAAACTTTTTCATAATTCGGCGTGCCCAAAACAACTGGAGCAGAACATAATGCAGTTTTCAATTGATCAAACGCTCTCTGACATTCTTCATTCCACTGCAAAGGCATCACCGCATCCTTCTTAGTTAATAGCACCATTGGCTTCACAATTAACGCAAAATTACTGATCCACTGCCGGCAATAAGAAGCCATGCCTATTATGGCTCTGACTCCTTTCTCTGTCTTTGGAATAGGCATACAAGAAATACTTTCTATGCGTTCTGGCGTTAGCCTTCTCCCTTCTTTTGAAAGTAGGTAGCCCAAATAAGCTACCTCCTTTCGATTATATTGAAATTTCTTCAAACTAGCTTTATGGCCATGTGCCGCTAGGTGTGTCAGTAGAAATACGGTGCTTTTTTTACAAATCTCTTCTGTATCTGCAGCAATCATAAGATCTATATATTGCAATAGTACACACCTCACTGGTAATTCTAGCATGTCTAGATGCTCTTTTAACGCTCTACTGTAAATACTCTGACTTTCTGTATAACCTTGTGGAATGGGCGTGAATGTAAATGATCGTCCCCCTAATGTGAACGCGAACAAATATCTACTGTCCTTGTCCACCGGAATACTAAAGAAAGCGTTTTTTAGATCAATTACGCAAAAGTATTCTGCTGAGGCAGGTATCATTGTCAATATTGTAGT
The DNA here is from genome assembly GCF_040938575.1 of Ambystoma mexicanum. Lineage (NCBI taxonomy): Eukaryota > Metazoa > Chordata > Amphibia > Caudata > Ambystomatidae > Ambystoma > Ambystoma mexicanum. Next base: position 1,195,097,614 of record NC_090935.1, read on the forward strand.
GACGTCTGGGACCAAAGGAAATTGTGGATCTACTACTTTGCTTAGCGCGCGCAAATCAATTATGAAACGATATGGTACTTCATTGCCTCCTTTCTTAAACACTGGAAGAATCGGGCTGTTACATGTACTGCCTGTAATTTCTTCAGTTACCCCTAATTTCACCAAATCTGAAACAATCCTTTTCAATCCTTTCTCTGTTAGCCGAATTGTTATACTGGGGAATTCTTGGCAGTGTAACTCCTTCTTTCAAAATGATCCTTACTGGCTCTATCTTCAAGCATCCTACATCGTTGTCATGCAACGCCCATATACAGGTTGGCACTTCGCTTAACTCTCTTGGCAAGGTTTCTTACATGAATTCTGACACAGGGGCATCTTGCGGCCAAATTGTTAGAAACACCCCGTCTGACGTACAATGTATAGTCGCACCTAGCTTTTTCAACAAGTTCAATCCCAACAAGTTCTCCCCACAATTTTCTGTTAGGAGAAAGGGACAATGTTCAGTGAATGGTCCTATAGTACACTGGGTTTATGACTGGTGCACCTGCGAACCCTACGGAAACATTCTTTTGCCCTGACAGTGGTATATCCGGAACCAAGTGATGGTCTATTGAACACTTTTGCGCTCCTGTATCTACAAGGAAGTGGTGCTCCTTATTCCCGACTCCCATTTCTACGTAGGGTCCTCTCTGATTCACGGGAATAGACACTGGTTCAGACCACTGCCCTGGGCTGTCCTATTGGGGAAATAACACATCATCCGATGTGTAGTCACCACTATTATTGTAATACGTATTTGGCTGTGTATTGAAAATGTTCCCATTCTTTCCTCTATTTCCCCCACTCTGATCCCAATACATTTGGTTTTGCTGACCCTGACCCTGGTTAGGAGCACTTTGGTTTTGGGCTTGGTTTTGATTACCTTCATTATTGTGGTGCTGCTGCATACTATTCCTATTTGGTCCATTCGCTCCTTGGTGCCCTCTGCGCTGTCTTCTCTGACCGGGTCCATTTCTATTCTGTAAATGTGGACATTGCGCTCGCCAGTGTCCTTCCTCCTTACAGTATGCACACTGATTTGGTCCCAATGGCCCCCCATGCATATTTAAATTATCCTCCCTTGTGCGTTGCCTCTTCCTCTATTATGTCCTTTTACTTGCTGCAGTAACACCCTTGTTTTCAAAATGCATTCTTTCAAGTCTTCCCCCACCTGTTTTAATGACAATAATTCATCCACCATCGTCTTTCACCCCGGCGATGGTAACTGTTGCTGTCGATTGTGTGGCCCTAGCACTTCCTTCCTATCTCTCCCGATATCCTTGCCCCTGTACCCAGGTGCAGTAAACATTTCAGCATATTCATTATCCAATTCATTTTTAAGCTCAAAAAGTCTGTACACATATTCCCTCACTTCTTCTTCTCTTTATCTACTGCGTGCTAATGCATTTAAGTCTAACAATCGCTGTGGTGGTAATTTCCCACTTAACTGTTTCCATCTCTCCACCAAATATTCACCCATGCATTCCAACACTACCTGTCTTTCGTTGCTTCTTCGGAAGTCATACATCGAAGCCAATGCTGCTGTCCCATCATTCACTTCTATATACATTTCTGCCTGTTGCTGCAATTCCACCTTCCTTTCTTTGCTGATCGCACTCCGAGTTACTCTCGTGCATCCACTTTGTTCAGTCCCGCCTCTCGCCCCCGCGGTTTAAACTTCAACCCCTGGAGGAACGGACGGTACCGAGTCTGTATCTAAGGCGGGAGGTGCGGATGGGACAATGGGAACGGGGAGTGTCTGCTGTGGGCCTGGTTGGCTAATAGGAATTGTTACGTGCGCGGTCTGTGGCTGTGGGAGGGCTTGCGCTGTGGGAGGGAGAGTTTGAGCTACGGGAGGGGCTTGAGCAATAGTTATTGACGTGCTTGGCCTTGCTTCTGATCTTGGGCCTTGTTTTGTATGGATCAGTATGTTTTCCATCACTTCATCTGCTATGTTCAATTCTCGTTGTGGGTATATTTTTTCTATATTTAACTGGTCACGTCTACCTGACCTTCTTAGACTCTCAGTCCACTCCTCCTCCTCCTTTTCTTCCGCTACTTTGCCTTTTGATTTATGCCTGCGGGCATGCTTCGCTCTACTTCTAAATCGGAGCATTGCTTCCCTTCTCCAGTCCTTAACAATATCAAATGCTGCGGGACGAACTTTTTTTCTTATCAACACTCTTTCCAAATTATCTATTCTCGCTATCTCAAAACTACCATTTATCGGCCACTGATGGTCTTGTTGCTTTCTGGTTTGCCTATGCCAAGTCTCACAGAATATTATCGCTCCCACACCATACTTCACATACATCTCATACGCCGGCGTTCCCCCAGGTGGTGCAATTTGGCCATCTTCCAAAGATAGTCTACCACAGCGGAAAAACCCCACTAGAGTGGACAATACCCCAGGCATGTTTCAACCTTCCCCCTGGTTAATCAACCTTACCTAGGGCGTTTGATTTTGCAAAGTCAACTCTCAACCAATATCAGGATTACTTTGAATCGGGGTATGACTCACCTGATAAATCAATTTGTCCTCCAGGACACAATTCGTCTGTATACTGACGCAACCAATGACGTTGTGTCTGCGTTTCTTGGCTTCTGCCTCGCTTCGGGACCCTCGCCTCCTTGTTCTCTAGCCAGATACGTCGATCAGGGATCAGATGTGTGCAGATCTGCAAAGGAATCTCTCATCACTTCTACAGGGTGCCCCGAACACCTCTTGATCCCGACTTGATCGTCCCGTCCTCGTCGTTCTCCGCCTTTACTCAATTACAACGTACACGATGGAACAAGTGGGGGAGGGTCCCTATTCGGGTGCCATCTTGAAAGGGGCCCCTAGGGTGGCACACCTCGTTGTGTGTCGCTGTCTACTCCATACCTCTGCACCGGGGGACACCCCTGCCACCCCTGATGCCATTATAGTGAACAAGGGTGCGGGGGAAACCGCCGCAACCTCTGCTCCCCTTCTTTACTAAAAAGGCACTGAGTGGTATATTTATTTGAAAAAAAGAAACTGAATGCTATATTTGATTCGAAACAAATATAGCATTCAGTTTCGTTTTTTCAAATATTTCTGTGCATACCTATGTGAATCAATTAGTCAGGTAGCGTGAACTAATTCCACATACATTGCAAAGGCAGTAGCAATCCAGCTACATAACACAGTGGTCTACATGTGCTGTTGGTATATCAGTGAACTTCAGGTCTCCTCATCCTCTGAGGAGGAGGTGAGCAATGGCTGGGAATACTACAATAGGTAGGAGATAATTGGGTACTGCAGACCATATTCACTGACATCTGCATATCCCCATCTGTCCAAGGAGGGCCTTTAACACAATAAATTAAGTTTCTGGCACGTGTCCTCAATCTTTGCATTCTGGCGTGTGTCCACAAACCTGTTCCATGGGAGATTTTTTTTTTTTTGCAGAGAAGGATCAATGTACTGTGGTTGATTGATTTTCACCAATATGCCAAGGGTGAGAAATCGCCTGCCTGAATAACTTTGGCCAAATTCTCTGCTTAATTAGTTATGCTTCTGTTGTTTGTTGCTGCATGATTGACCAGTCTACCTTTGCCCGTAAGATCCCCATGTCAAGTGATGCTCCCTTAGCTTGCCAAATCCTTTTGTCCTGTTTCACATGGACGATATGTTGTGACCTGTGTGCTTGTCCTGCTCGCCATCATGACTGAAGGTAGAATGTTCATGCATGCTGGGTGGATGTGCAGCTCAGATAATGGTGGGTGAGTGCTTTGAATTAATGTTTTTTGTGAGTGCCAGTTGGGGCGGAGCTGTGGATGAAGGGCCCAGTGGGTGTCTCCTGTCTTAATTATCTTTAAGCCTTTAACTTACACGTAAGTAATAACGGTTGTTGAGTCAAACTATATTCCTGGACTCCTGTGTCATCCGTCAACCTCCCTTCCAACATAATAACACTGGTAATGAGCTTGATGTGGACGACTGAAGTCAAGAAGGAGAGACATTCCACCAGGAGCAGTGTGAGCAGTTGGGAGACAATCATTGGCCCACAAGGGCCCCCAGGTGAGCAGCACAGCAACAATGGTCAGGATGACAGTGATCACTAAATGGTGGAGTTTGACAGTGGTTGGTGCCCTGCAGCATTGTAGTCATAGCCAAGAGGACCCTCCATACTCCAATATACAGCACCATTGAGCCTGTCTGCAGAGCACATGTAGGCTCAATGAAATGACCAGTACTTAAACTGTTTGCCTGACCAGTGTGAAGTGGGTTGTCTCTGTCTAGGGGGCCCTTCTGAAACGAGCAGAAGGTGTCTGTGGGGCAAAACTGCCAGCTTAGTGTTAGTACAGTGCTAGTGAAGCCCATGCACAGAAGGGAAGATGGGTCCCAGTTAGCAAAGTCAAATGTGGTGTGGACATATCATTATTTGTTTTATAGGCTTCTCTCAGCTTCATGTGTGTGGGGTGGACAGTTACAAAAGTCAATTGAATCTCTCCTTTCCTATTTCTGCTGTTCCGTGAGGGGTCTGGGAGATGGGAGAGGGTGGGTTTGGGAGGAACTTCCTTGAAAAAAATAAACAAGGAAGTGGTACTGGGATCAAAACACGTTTGTTTAATTTGAAACCTCTTACATCTCGGTAAAGAGTTACCTTTCTGCCACTTGTGTCTTCATTTTCCTTTAAATCCTAGCAGACATTTGATTAGGGTATCCCAATTTGTATGGCACCAGGCAATGTTGGTAGTCATCATGATGAGTGGCGCAGCCGCACTAACACTGATGACTCCAAACATTCAGCCTGTTGCAGGTTAGTGGAGCAAGATCATTTTCTCAGTGCAAACCGATCCAGCTGGACTGAATCAGTTAACACAATGAGGCCCTTTTCCGACACCAGATTTTGTCATACGGGTGGAGGAACACCCTCGTCTGAGGACGATGCCACTGGAAATGCATCATCTGTGCTATGTTTTACTCTGAACTAATTAATCAAGTTACGTATTTGGGTTATGGAGATAAAAAGGGACTACTCCAGGGGGAACGTATGATCAATTGGAGAGGAGGTAATAAGGTATTGGAAGTCTTGCTATGTGCTCTTCAATGCCAAGTGGTCAATTATATGTCACACAGAAAAGCGGCTCTTCTGGGGGGTGGAGTGGGTTAGTTGGGCGGGAACAGGATAATGTTAGGATTCTGTCTGATTTATCTTGCAAGATATAATATATAATACATCTTGTTATGCTTATCCTAATAGGAGAAACTAAGACTTGTTTTTCTGGCAATTACAGCACCCATCTCACACTCAGTACAACACCTTGTTGTCGGATTGGCAGATGGTGGGTAAAGGTCAATATCCAGTGTTGATGTTCTTGTTTGAGTATGTTGTCAAAGAATGACCTGTGGAACTCACACAGCATCAGTGGCATAATCGGTAGAGGTAAGACACCTGATAACTGTGTCCTAGAACCAATCACCTTGGTTTCTGAACTACCGGAGACAAGTCGAGAAAGAGCAGTGTAAGAGGCGAAGGAGAGAGTTGGGCGGGGAAAGCCAGAGCGACAAATTCCCCCAGTGCCAAAAAAAATCTTTCAATATATTTTTACACCAGGTCAGTATTTGCTCTAGTCCTTTGAGCTAGTGCAAACATGTACCAAACCATATGTTTTTTGCACTAACATGGCCGAAGTTGGTGCTGTGTGCACTTTAACGCCTACAATGCCTGACAATGTGGAAGAAAAAATGGATGGGCTAAATTGTAAACAGAGAGAGGGGCTGATTCATGGAATTTGTGCGTCGAAAAACGGGGATTTGCGTGCCATTCTGCCCGCAAATCCCCATTTGTTAAATAGGGATTTGCGGGAAGAATGGCGGACAAATCCCCGTTTTACGGCACACAAATTCCATGAATCAGCCCCAGAGCATCTGGAAGAGGCCTAAACCCCAAAGCACTGACATCTAGTGCATGCCAAGTGTCTGGCCACAGACTGGAAACAGCAACTAACCAACACAAGTCCAACCAGAAAGACGATGGTCTAGAGGGTTGCCCAGAGCTGTGCCAGTGTTTATGAAAGATTTGAAACATTCCAGCTATCACCTTTCGGTTTTGCTGAGGAGTTTTCCATAATAGAAAGCTCCTCACGCTTTCAGCCCATATGCCATTAGCTCCTGCGTAGCCTAGGTACCTGCTGGACGAGTGAACAGCCTTGTGCTGGAGGAGGCCACCGTACCCTCACTCCAGCCCCTGAAGCCCAGACACCTACACTCAGATACATTTCATGGACTGGCAGCCACAGTCAGCCTCGGCTCCTACCAGTTCAGGCATTCACTGTCTGAGGTGTGGTTATATGTATCTGAGTTATTTATGCCTATGTTTGCCTTATGGTTTACATATGAGTCAATATAAATACATATGGTACAATAAGATCCTTAGCGAGGCACTCAGATTACAAAGGGGTGGCTTGTGGCTGCTATTATGGGCCTTTTTCCAAGTCATTAGTCCTCTCAGGCACAGAAAGAGTTTTCTTTAAAATTAGAGGGTAGCTCTCTGGATTACATATGTAAAAGCCACGGTATGAAGTGATGCATGTGAGGTTCACCTCTGGCAGGTGGACCGCCCCCACCGTGCTCCACCTCACATGCTCGAAGTCACCTGAGGCAGGCTCCCTTCACCAGAGCTTCAAGGTTCCGGAGGAAAACACATATCACCTCAAAAGACACATGTGGCAGGAGACCGTCTTCCGGTCAGAGCTTGCTGTATTGGTGGCTGGTGAGATCCATCTGAGGTGATCTGTGTCAGGGGTCCCCCTACTGTTAGAGCTCACCTATGACAGGTTATCAGGGCTAATCTATAGCAGGCGACCATCTTGCCTCCCAGAGCGCACTCATGCCAGACAACAATCCCACTCAATGGCCCCCCTGTGGCATGTAAACCACATTCACTGCCCCCTTCCTGTGCCCCACCTCTCCTGCTCTAAAACACCTGAGGGAAGCATGCCCTCATACCTGCCAGGGTTTCACTGTTGGAGAGACCCCCCTCTCTTTCAGCGATCGTCGGAATTTAGCTCTGTAGGTGGTATTACTCACTTTTCCCCAAGTGCAACTTTGTAGATTTGATTTGTGCAGATTTTTTACCACTCTCCCCATCCCCCAAACCTACAGATGTTAAGTGTGGGTTTTGCATATAGGAGGGGGCCGGGGGGCAGGCAATACCATTCCTGCCATGTCAACAAACCCTCACCCCTCTGTACCACACCTCTGTGGCCCACGAAATAACAAGAGGCATGCACGCCACACCTGACAGTGTTTCACTGTTCAGGAAACTGCCTCTACCAGTCCTCCTTAAAATTCGCCCGTGGCAGTCGACTCCACCCCTACCAATGGAGCTCATGCATGGGTGGTGACACCTTCGTCCTCGGAGCCTCTCCTCTCTGGTTTGCAGCTCCAAGCTTCCCCTGCACACAAACCAGCTTTGCCAGGTCCTCCCTGGAGAAACATGTCAGGTGTAGCCCAGTCCACAAAATAATATTGTGTACTTGCAACACGTCCTGTACAAGAAGCACCAGGAGGATAGGCTTGGTAGGACTGTCTGTCAACTTGAATCCGATGCCATGCCTTCTCGCGGTAATTATACGCTTAACTCAATGCAGCTGTTTGCACTATTGGTTTCTCTTTTCCATGACATTCCGTCATCACTTGAAAAGCTTTCTTTCCCTCCAGAATGTTTTCTTCTACTTTTTCAACTTGACACAAGCTTGGTATTTCCAACGCCAATATGGGCAAACGCAATGCTCTACAAGTCCTAAACCATACCATGCCAAAACCATATCATACCATACTGTGCCATATCATAATCAGTAAAATGTGCAAATAATGGGAGACAAGAGATACTTAAGATTTCAAAACAGTGCAGCTGTTGATGGCTAACATTAAATAGATGCATTTAGATAGGTATTATATAAGAAAAGGCTAAGGGCCTGATTCACGGAATGTTTTCCTATGGGATTGCACCATTATAAAACGTTTCTGTGAATCAGGCCCTCAATCTCAGCCAAAAAGATAACAATGGCAAACCAGGGTTCAGTAATGAACTGATGTTAAAATGCATGTTTTTAGATAATCTACACACGACCCTCACCAAAAATACTGGAACAGAGAGGTTGGCTCATGCTTGGAATTTCACATGAAGCAAAGCCTTTGAGCTCCTTTCAGTGGCGTAACACAAGATCAGGGGGCCCCCCTGCGAGCCATGCTGAGGGCCCCCCAACTTGGCAACAAATCACAGGTCATGCCACACACTGGGCCAGCCTAGATGACCACGCTTGCGTTATACGCACGAACGTGCTGGTGAAGGGGTATGCTGCACACTGCACTAGGAGAAAGATATAAATATGTGTTTTATTGCGATATACTGCACACTTTCTGAGAAAAATTGGCTAAAAAGCCACAGTGTTTGCTATTGTTTTGTAGAGTAACACCAATCCAATACATGCAAGTCACCAACAGTGCACATGAACATGAATGCTTTGCTATTAAAAATGCCATGCCACAATGAAAACATGTCCAACTGGCTGCACAGTGTAGACCAGTGTAGACACGTAATAACATTACAGTAAAGCATGCCAGGCCACATTTAGACATACCTACACTGGTTGCACCAAAATGCCAGTTGAAGCCATAAGACTCCTCAAGAAGAGAGTACACATTCAAGCGTGCGTCTCTGCGGCCTCTAACAACACAGCCAAACTCTTTAAAATCTGCAAGGAACTGGCCAATCCTTTTCCTGTTGCTACCTCTCCTGTTCCCTAAACAGGTCCTCTGTAGGGCTTTGGCCTCTTTCTTCTTCACTAAAACTCTATACAACCTGTCCACTATCTCCTCTTCCTCTCCCTCTTTCTCTCTCGCCCCCCTTGGCCATCTCTCCCTCTCCTCCTCCTTTCTCCTCTTTCTCTCTAACACCTGATGAGGTTTCTAGACAAGTCCCATCTTGGATTAATACATGGGACCAATGTTGCAGATACAAAGACTTCAGAGCTAATCCATTCCTAGGGGAAAAGCTTGGAATGTGTGAACCCTATCTGACCTTACATCCTTCTGTTTCGTTCAGGTCAGCTTTTATACTATTCAGATTCAATCTTTGCCCAACGAGAGCGGTCTTCATAAAACAGCAATTAATCAGTAGCCTATTGAACTTTTGTAGGTTCTGTGAAAATGTTAATCCGGAGGAGTCCATACGACACATCGTGCTGAAATGTCCAGCACTAAGGGGAGATAGAGAACTGCATTTGTTTAAACACTATATGATCATTCATACCTTAGATGAAAACGATATATGGAAGCTCTTTTTGCCTCGAATGGTATCTCAATTTGTATTGCAGTGGTAAACTTTCTTGAAGCTGTATTTGCACCTTATCAAGTAACTGATTAATATTAATTTTATCTGCTGTCTTCCTTCGATTATATATTTTTCATTTTCATTAGCCTTCTGCTCTTCTTTTGGTGTGGTTTCCTAAGTTAGAAGAGTAAAATTAGTTTTTAGTGTATGATATGTTTTGTAAGAATGTAAAGTTGTGCTAATTTAATATAAAAAACAAAAAAAAACAAACAAGTCCCATCTATGGAAGTGTCATAGAAACAGGTGCTTACCCGCTCCTCCAGAACCATCAAGCATCATATTGACACCCTTGATCCAGCATTGGCCGATTTTGGTAATCATTCTTTTGCCACTGGAACTTTCCCCTCTTCCATACTCTTGGAAAGGCTGGCCATCTCCCAGCTTACTCTCCACACTGAATCTGTTGGTTGTCTCCATGACCATCGGTCTGGTTTATGAGCTGCCAGAGGCATGGAAACTGCTCTCCTGAACACCTGTGAAGATGTGATCTCTAACCTTGATTCCAGCATTCCTTCTGTTCTCATCCTCGTTGAACTTTCCTCTGTTTTCGACATGGTTAACCACGGCATCCTGAACAATCAACTCCCTGAGTACATGGGCATCATGGATCAGTCCCTGGAGTGGCTGACCTCCTTCCTCTTGGACCGCCCCTCCCAGGTCCAACTTGGTCCCTTTCACTCTGCCACCTCTCTACCTGTGGCATTCCACAGAGCTCTATCCTCTCACCCTGGTTTTTCAACCTCTACTTGGCCCCTTTGGCCCACCTGATTTCTACCTTCTTGTCTAACTTTCAGTGTTATGCGGATGACACTCAGTTTTCCTCCAGGCTCCCCTCAGCCTACTCTCCTCTCTCGCTCATTCCTGGTGTCATCTTCAACTCCACTCTCTCTTTCTCTCCTCACATCTCGGACATCGCCAAGAAGTCCCACTACCAGCTGCACCTCCTCAAAGGGACTCTTCCCTTTCTCACTTTCCCCACTTTCCCCCAGAAGCTCACTGTCCCTACAGCCCTGGTTCTCTCTAGGCTGGACTACTGTGACAGCCACTTTCTTAATTTGCCTTCCTCTAATCTCTGCCCTCTGCAACTAATCCAGATCAGGACTGCGAGACTCATCCTTGGCCTCATGCCCAGGGACCGTTTCTCTCCAGCCTTGAAATCTCCACTGGTTCCCGGTGGCTGAAAAGAGCATGTTCAAGACCCTTTGCATTGTGCACAAGGCTTTCAGGGGCTGAGATCCACACTACATCCAGCGCTCTCTTCCAAAATACCTTCCTTGTCGAGCCCTAAGGGTTAGATGCTTCTCCAGGCAGAGAGTTGGGGGATAGATCTCTCTCCTCTGCAGGTGCCTCCCTCTGGAATGGCCTCCCTGCCCCTCCCAAACTTGAGCCGGACCACCTGAAGTTCTGGAAGCAGCTCAAAATGTTCCTCTTCTCGTCTGCTTTCTCTCTCTCCCTCCCCTTCTGGCCTACCTTTCTGCTGTACAACTGGTTGCTTGGCTACCCAAAGTCTCACTGAGTCCAGGCTCTTTCTTGCTCAGTCACCCTTGCACTGCCTCTGGGCCTACCACGAAGTTAGGGGCTGTAACTGTAACCCTACAGTCCCTTGTTCTCCTTGCACTACCCAGAGCGGCGCTGCCCTGGCTGCACTTACTCAGAGCATTGCTGACATGTTTTCCCCTGCCCTCTCCTTTGCACTTCCTTCCTCCCTTTCCCCTTGGACTTCTCGTTATCGCACTTGCACGATCTGAATGGTACAAGGCTTCGTAAGATCACTTGTCTTGTCCTCCCTCTGTTTTCCTTCCCTGAAAACACTTGTCTACAGGCGCGTTATATATGACTTATCATATCATATATTTTTATCACAGATGCCCAGAAAAATATACAGTGCCGCAGTAAGAAACGGCTAGACTGGCAGAACCCAAATACCAGTCTAAACAGCTAATTAAACTTAGCAGGACTGCTTTTATCAGAAATGTCCAGTTAAAAAAAGTCATACCAAACTGAGGAATGACTGGACGGGCTGCACCAAAATGCCTCTCTAGTAACTATCATCACATATCATGCCTGCTTAGCATGGACATGGACAACCATTATGATTTACATCCCCTCTCCCTCCCTTCGCCTACCCCAACCTCCAAAATCAGCTCATTGGCCCTGAATTACCTTCACGTCCCTCTTCCTTGTCCCAGTGCTTACGTATGAGACTCCTTGCCTCATAGGTAAGTACTGGAATGAGGAAGAGTGGGACTAGGAGTAATGATTACAGGTAGTTAAATCAGGCATTACCTTCATGTACCTCCTCATCCCAGTACTTGTGTATGAGGCATATTGCCTCATACACAAGTACTGCCTCATACACAAGTACTGGAATGAGGACGAATAAGGCTAGGAGTAATGAAGATTACCAATAAGTAATCAAGACATTAAACACAAGTAGTGGTGCAACACCATTGAGCTGACTGGGCTTCAGCAACACCCCCCCACCCCTGAAATTATGGGCTATGTTGACTTGACCTGGCTGACCTACAGATCAGTTGGCAGACAGAAAAGGACACAGATGCTAAACCGCACCTGGGTTTCGCTGTTAACAAGGGCCTGGCCCAGCAATTACTAATGTACAGCATTTCACTGTTAGTACCTGCATTCAAATGACACATTTTTTAGGCAATTGAAATTGTGATGTGGGTTTAGTACTTGCATGCCAGGGGAGTGGTTGGAAGGGTAGAGAGGGAACAGACCGCCAGTCATTCTCACAGCAGTCCATAAGTGGTTGCTTTCAGACTTAAATGAGAGAGTAACTGCTTGTAACATTGAAGCTGCACTAGAATAGTCTCATTAAAATGCATAAAGAAGTTAGATGCCCCCACACAAACAAGTTTGCTACTCCCCACCACACGTGAAGTTAGAGCCTCTCCCAACATTTGAAGGGTTAGCCACCCTGAAATGTAGATTTTGTTGCGCCCCTGAACACAAACACACACACCATTAACCATATATACACACGCACCCCCAGCCATCCATACATTTAAGTGTGCACCCTTTCACCATACAGGCACACACACCCAGGCACCCACCCATACATTTAAGTGTGCACCTTTTCACAATACAAGCATACCCAGGCAGCCACGCATGTGTGAATGCTTTCACCGTAAACACACACCCAACACTCACACCCAGCCAGCCATACATTTGTGTGCACCCTTTCACCATACACTCACACAGGCAGCCACCCATACAGTTAAGTGTTCACCCTTTCACCATACACTCACACGCATACCCAGCCACCCATACATTTGTGTGCACCCTTTCACCATACACTCACACACGCACACATCATGGGGTTGAGAGGAGCCATAATACTTCAAGAATAAATTGTTTCTTTTTGAAGTCACTCAGACTTCATTAAAAACAAATTCCATTAAGGACTGAACCATAACGGGAATACTTTCGTTATGAAGGCAGAGTGTCTTAAAAATAAACTATTTGTTTTTGAAGTCATAGGTCTTCCCCCGACCCCATCACATGGAGGCCTTCAGGCTAGGGTCTTCATGTCATGGGGTGGGGGTAGCACCCAGAATTAAAAAAAAAAGTTTATTTTTGTAGTCACTCTGCCTTCATAAAGAAATAATTTCTGTTACAGAAATAATTTCTTTATATATGCAGAGTGAATTCAAAAAGGAACTCCAAGTGGGGCCCCCTCCCAGGACATGGAGTCGCGGGACCCCCCACAGCGCGGAGCTGCGGGGCCCCCTGTTACACCAGTGGCTCCTTTACAGCCACCAAGCCACTCACAGCGAATCAGCTGCACACGCTCCGCTTCCGTGCACTGTGTGACGTGCTTCCGGCAACAGGAACCACAACAACAAGCCAAGCTTGTCAAGCCTGGAGGACTAGGTGACAGACGACACACTGAGAAGGTACGTCATTTGGGGGCCGCTACCACTGGGGTCTCCCTTGCGACCCTGCCTTGTGATGCGACCTCTATATTTAAAAAAAAAAAAAATACTTTTTTTTATTTTTATTCAGGGGTCGCAAGGGAGACAGCAGGGGTACCGGGCAAGGGCCCCTGCGTGGCTGCGACCCCTGGCTACGCCCAAATTATGTCCCTGTCTCTTAAGTGAATTATAATTCTTCTGGAGATTTTTGCTCTGTCCTATTTATTGTCCTTTGTAATATCTCGTGTGTGTAGCCCCTTAACTGTAATCTTTCAGACAAGTGAGCAGCCTTCCTTTGGTATCACTAATCTTGTTTCACTATTCTTTTCACTTGAAATAGTGCTTTGGCTTTTTGGATCACCGTCTTCTGGCATTACACTATGTCAGAGCATCAGCAGTCCCAGGCAGCGCTGATTGGCTGACCATCAGAAGTGACTGGAAATGGGCAGGCAATTCAGGAAGTGCTTGGTTGCTATCGGACTGTGGCAGGGCATCTTCAGCATTTGAATGGTCCGTTGGGTCCTGAGCAACCTCTTTTTGACATTAGACAGCAAGAGTGCATCAAATATCTTGCCCAGCACTGATTGGCTGACTGTTGGTCATGTGACAGGAACTCGTAGTACAGGATATGCTTGCCAGCTCTGGGGATGCAGAAAAATCAGCTTCAGTGTGCAGAAGGCCTGCTGCATCCAGCATGCCTGATCCTTGTTTCAGTTCTTATGCATTTTTTGAGCCATGTACTTTTAATTATAATTGGTTATTTATAACGTGCTTAATACCAAGAGGGACCTAAGCGCAGACCTCGTTGTCTTGCTTCCAAGTCGAGCGACATAAAACTGCAGACGCACGTTGTTATTACTGGCATACACTGATTAGCTGCTTGTCAGTAATGTGACCAGGCCCTCCTCCATTTCTGCAATATTGGCCCGGAACAGGATGGAACTACGCTCCCGAAGAAATTGACTTGTTAGAATGCCATTCTGTGGACAGCTGAGGTCAAAACCCTGCCATATTGAGGAAGCTGACTGCCTCTAAAAAAAATAAAAGAAACACGGCAGCAATTCATTTTGCTTTACGTTTGAACGTGGTATGTGGCTATTCATATGATTCACAAATGACATTGTACAGGTGCGCTTTATTCACCAGGCCAGGCCAACCCTGAATGATGCATTCGTCCAAAGGTAAGTATACGGCTCTTACTTTGCAGACATTTGCAAGTAGGGTGAGCATTGTGACGATTAAATGAGCACCTCACCTAGTGTGCATTACATGCTCAGAAGAATTGCATGTTTGAATCTGAATTACTAACAGAGACATATTTGTCAAATCAGTTTTCATTGTTGTGTTCCCAAAATGCACTTTGTTTGTATGCAAAGTAGCCAGCATCAGACATTAAGGGCATCGTACAATATTTGACACCTAGCTCCACCCCTTAGCCCTTCCTACATCACTCTAACAACTCTGCCCTTGCCCCTTGTAGAGGGTGTGGGAGCGAGGGAGTTCGCATAGTACATTCTGTCAAAGATGACAGCTGTTTGGTGAAGGGTGTTGATCCTTTTTGATCCTACTATATATGCTATTGCTTAATTTAAATTAAAAACATCTTTTTAACTTTTCCCACATATCCTAGTGAAAAGAATGCTGTGCTGTTCCTTGAATTCCTTCCAGAGTCTCTTTTTTCAAGAACTAAGTTAGCACCTTCCACTCTCAAAATATGTGATGTCAAAAAGGTTGGTCGGGACTCCCTTGATTGGAGCGAGAGCTTTAGATAACTTCCATTCAACGCCCTGCATCTTTTAACTGCCATGGGTTTTGCCCCCCAGTGCCAAGGACTTTTTTTGTGATTTCGGTATTTCACCATTCAATGCCTTCTAACATTTGCTCCTTCATTAACCCCTTAAGTGCCAAGGACGAGCTATCTTGTCCTTGGCAACAGGGAGGTAATCCCAAGGACAAGATACCTCGTCCTTGGCTATGTGCCATGGCTTCACTTTTGGATCTAATTTTTATTCAGTTTATGACTACTGAATCTTGGGTTCAATCAGTGTCCTCCTGAAGTAATTTTTCTACATCTATGACCAGTAACGCCATCAATAAGGAAAAAAGTTCAGAAGGACCGCGTGGTTCTGCACTATAAGGTAAGGGTATGTTTTCTTTTTATTTTCAATTTAAACACCCGTAGCATTCACGTGGACACTACATGGGTGCTATGAGGTCAAGGGGGACAAGGGAAGTGGACGAGGAGTGGGGAGGGGAGGAGAAGGGGGCGCTGCCCAGCAGCACTCAGGTTGCTTGCAACGGGTGCTTACACCAGAGAATACAGCAGACCTTCCGAGCTTCCTGATTGGCCAGTACCCCCTTCCAAGTTGCAAATGACAAAGTCAGCCATATGGTATCAATATGTCTGCATTGTTATGCTCCATATGATGTTAATATCTGAACACATGATTTCAATACCTTGTTCCCATAATATGGGCATTAGCTACAGGTACGTTGGCAACAGCTGACCAATGTTGTTTAAACATGGGCATATAATGCCATCCGCGCGCTGAAACACTCGTGTATGAGCGCGATACAAGTAATAAAATATCATATCATATCATTGCCTGGGAAATGTAATATAAGGGACACAAGTGTTTACTTTGTCAGTGATTATATAATATCTCCTGGGCCAGCATTTCATAAAATGGCCTGTTTAAATCTTCTTATACCCCTCAGCCAACATTTCGGGCTCTGCCAAATAGCTCACCTTTTCTCTCTTTAGATTGTCTCTTAGCTCAGGTGACTCTATTTTCTAATGAACATTGATGCGCATAATGCTGAAGTCAGACTCATTGAGACAGTGTGCCTCCACTGTGCCATTGTAGCATAAGCGCCTCTTCCCACGCACTCATAATTCTCCTTGGCTTATCTCTTCTCTCAAAAGACTTCAGCACAGGGTTCCAAGAGCTGGAAGAAAATGGTATAAGTGCTCCTGCAGTGATGTTGATAGCAGCGCATCACTCTTCCTAGGGAACAGCAATATTATGTGCTATGCCTATTATTGCTCTAAGAAATGTCAATCAAAAATAACTTCACACTTTGTTCTCCTCGAAAATGCTAATCTATTCCTATGTTCGACTCTGAGAGCTCTGATTGTGTTACCTGTTTCGCTGAGAACATCTCCCCCATTAGACAGTCCCTTCCCACCTCATCTGAGATCAGTTGGGCTCTTTCTGACTTGCTTGGACTTTGCTCTTCATGTTTCTATAAACCGTAATAGAAGTTACTGATCTCCAGTAGCTAAGTCCTGTGGCAGCTGCAGAGTGTAAAGGTTGCATCAGATTAACCTGGAACCCACTAGGAAGGTTTGGAGGTCTTCTCTCCCCAAGAATTTGTTACAAAATATTTTCAAAGTTGGTTAATTGTACAGGTCAATTTGTGGGTGAAATTTAATAAAGCATAGGATTTACAAGCAGTTCTGTTGAGAAGCACATGAAATATTCCAATACTTTAAATGACATTTCCCATGGATTTGCCTAATGTCAAACTCGTAATCCCGGGTGTTTCCCCCAGTTTTGCTCATGTGGCTCTCATTTCCCTATTTCTGCCCTATGACACTCTCATTGCTGTGGTTCTACCCTATTTGGCCCTCACTTCTACATTTCTGCCCCATGCCTTTCAATATCCCTATTCTTCCCTTTTTGGCCCTCACATTCTTCCCTGTGTCTGACCCTTGTGTCCCTAACTGACACAGTTCTGCCCCCATTATTCATACGGTACCCACGATTGCCCCGTGTGGCTCTCACTGTCCTAGTTTGATTTTGATTTGATTTATTTGTAACGCGTAGCTGGGCAGAATACACTGGATTTAGGTGCACATCTTAATAATGCAGTTAGCATACTAATCAGTACATTCAGAGGAAAGGAATCATTGGAAAAGATAAGTTAAGAGCCTTCCGAAATAGTACTAGGGAAGGTTTAATTTCTCGCAGTGAATCCCTGGGTCGCGGCCCGTACGCAGAGAATCGTCTGTCAACCCTATGAACATAAGGGGACGGTGGAACCACAAGTAGATTTTTTCATCTGATCTGAGTAATCTGGTAGGAGGATAGCTAGAGATCTTATCCACTAAGTATGTGGGTGCAAACCCATTTATCATTTATACATTCATAAACCAAACATAGAATCTTGAAGTTGATTCTTTGATCTACCGCTAACCAGTGTAGGAAGCATCGAAGATTAGACACTGGTATACATCTAGATACTCCAAGATAAGCCTAAACACCATTCTTTAACTGATATTTCAGAATGCCAGCAAGAACAGCATTGGCATGATCTAATTTTCAATTAACCAATGAGTCAGCTACCACTGGAAAATCTAGCGTAGCTATATAGGGGAGGACTGTTCAAAATAGTCACATAGTGTAGTATATTGGTCGCACTTTAGCTCTTACTTGGTAGGTACAGCCTAGGCTGGACTTCAAGTAGCACCTTAGATTCTTTACTTTAGGGGCAACGGTGGAAGGAACGCTGAACAGAGAAGAGGAGGGAGTAGTAATAGTGCAATTGTTAGTTGTTTGGTCCCGAGCAGTATAATTTCCATTTTCGTGGGATTAAGTTGTAATTTATTTAAGGTCATCCATCTTGCAATCTCTTCAGTGTATTGCATAATGTTTGCAAAGGAAGCAGAAGGGTCTTTGACCTACAGGTATATGACCTGTGTGTCATCTGCATAAGAATGATATGACAAATTCAATTTAGACAAGATTCTCAACAGAATCTGCATATATATATTGAACAAAGTAGTAGACAAAGAGGATCCCTGTGGGACTCCACACTCTACTGGGGCATCGTTTGATGCATAATTGCACATATTTAACATATTTGTGATGTTCCATCAAGAAAAAACGGAACCAGGCCAATGCAGGAAGCCTGGACAACAGGATATCAAAGTCCAATGTAACAAAGGTTGTGGAAAGGTCCAGCATGATCAACAGAGTCATTGCCGCTTCATCAGCATTCCTTAACACACTGCCCATACTGCAACAAGGCCTGTCTCAACCCCGTGCGGAGGACAGAAACTGGATTGATAGGTGTCCAAAATATAATGGTTCTCAATATGAGACTGTAGTTGGGAAGTTACCAACTTCTCCAGTATCTTAGCTGGCCATGACAGACCTGCCACTGGCCGATAATTCCGAAGAATTCTGGATCTAAGGTTGTTTTCTTTAACAATAGTGTCAATGTGTCATTGATTATTAGGGTAAGTGCTACATTTCCTTTGCCCACAGAAGGGTTGACGAAGGCCATCATAAAATCTCTCAGACGTAGTGCATTATTCCTGGCAACGTAAGCAGGAACTCCATCAAACGATTGTCGCATTCATGTCGAGTGTCACTCTCAGGGCCCAGTTCTCTCCAAATGTCTCTTCTGCACCGAGGTCCTGTTCAATGTGGCTCACAGGGCTTACCTTCAGGGGTGTTGCTAGGTCTGGAAAAGATCTGGGGCTACGCTGATGTCAGAACTGTCGGGACTCGGGGCTAGCTAGCCTTTTGGCTGTAGCTCCTGAGATTCTATCCGGGGCTACAACCAGAAGATCAGGGGCTATAGCCCCCTTATCCCCTCCTAGCAACGCCTCTGCTTACCTTCTACCCTACTGTTGCCATTAGGACAAGATCCCATTTTTGGGGGTTGTTCAATTTTATGAGACCCCCCTGAAGTTGTCTGCTTTTTCCTGCTGGTTTCTTTTACTCTTTGACCTTAGGTTTTTGGTTAGTGGCATATTTAGTCTATCTGCTGCCCTAGGCCCAACAGAGTGCATCCACCCGCAACTTTACTCCACTGGCTTCCTAGACTCCACCCCTTATCTTAAAGACAAAAAAGCTTAAATATTAAACTGAAGTGAATAAAACATGTTTTTCCCCCCGCATGTGGCCTACAGAGTTAATGGAAGAGTGTGGACTCTCCTGCACCTTTGGCCATCACTTCAATATCCCATGGCAGTTCAGGAAGACCTGAAAACATTTGCTTAAGGTGCGAGACAATCTATGCATACAGACCTTACAATGTACAGTTGCCCTGCTAGAGTGTTGTCCTCAGTGTTAATGTCCCTTTTGCCCTAGGATGCATATCAGGTCTTATTTTGCAAATGTACCTTTAATTTAATTTTCCAGTGCTTATTATTCAATTCACTACATACGAGGGCAACTTTCGTTCTTTCTTCACCTGAGGACAATCTGGTGTGACTAGTGGTTGGAGAGAACCTCTCATCAATGTACTTTTGTGCTTCCCTGCACTCATTCTGCACATAACCAATTGCTGGCCCTGACACTTATCAGCAGTCTGTGCTTTACCAGAACCCCCTTCAGCTATCAGCCGGGCGGAATACTATGTGATTGCAGTTTTTAGTAACCCCTACAACTCTTAGAAACTCTTGAGTACACCTCAAGGCAATTATGCCTGCACAACAAGCCTTAATGGAATACCACCACCACACCAGTAACGGCATCCACAAAGGTTGTGCCAGTCAATAGGGGAAGCTCTCGTTCCTTCTTTTGATTACATTTTCTTTTGGTCAAACACTGAAAACGATACATTCATCCCAACCATCACTAATGTAAGCACATGTGTACAGCTCTTACTGCAAAATGGTAATTCCTTCAGAGAAGGTCACATTGAATTCCACTTTCAGAGCACTTAGGGGCAATAAAAAGCCCTAGTAGGAGCCACCACATACCATTGCTTCATTCCATTGTTTTGCATGTATCATACTGTATGGCCATATGGCTAACGCCAGTTACCTGGTCTTTGAATTTTATATAGGTCAGGTCATTCTCAAATATGGCCTGACAAGTAACAATTAATTGAATGTATCCTTGGCAACGGTGTAATTTGCATTTGATTGCATGTTATTCATAGTGAATTTGGGGTACATGTAAAGTATGAAAGAGCTCTTTCACCTTTAGTGTTGGTCCCTTTAGAATACAGCCGAGTGCTCCGAAAAACGTGGTCCAGCTGCCACATAATCACTGACATAGTAGTGCATGCTAGGCCGGAAACCCTTCATGCATGTGCCATTGTAATGTCATTACACTAGTCATCTCTGCAAAGAATGAGTCACTTGAAATTCAAAGTACTATCTGCATGCAATGTATTGCTCTTTTTATTTCCTAGCCTACTGGGGGTGCACAGTGCTTTGAAGCAATAACATTGTCAGTAAAGCGCTTTTCAAATGTCACATAAAATAAAATGATGACTTTCTTCACCTTCAATTCTCACTTTTAGGTGAGATTTGCCTATTTGTATGTTTATCAGTGTTCCAAACTTTCAGATGCTTTTTTCACCTGCTCAGAGCTGGGCAATCACTACCAGGTTTGCCAGTTAGACAGTTTCAATGGAGTGCACAGGCATTTTTGTCAGCCAGCTGGTTATGCTAAGCAACGCGTTCTCCACGTTTACAATTTGCTCTCCCCACTCTGTAATGAGATGGCATGGGGGGCAGAGAAACGGCAGAGGCAGTATTGTTTAAGTAGTCTGAGTAAAAACCCACTCATTAAGCATTGGAGTTCGACTGTGACCACAGGGTGGTTGGTATAGGCATCCCTTTGAACCAGTCATGTTTTTCTGGGGTTCTCGCTCTAATGACACAATTGGATTGGTCTTGATAACAGTGCATAGATATCGGGACAGCCTAGTGCTTCTGAAAGGCTGGTTGGGCTGGGAGTTACATGCTACTAGTCCTGTCTCAGCCCTACTGACCTCTCAGAGAGAGATGTCACCTGTCAGCACCTTTCCCCATTGCGTAAAGGGCATTCTCCACCTGGTGACAGCAGGGATCATGATTAGGCTTCACAGTGTTAAACTCTTTCTCCCAGTGCATTTCTCACTTGTGGCTGTGCAGCTATTCTCTCCAGAACAGGTTATCTGAATCCCAGTCGAAAATCTACCTTAATAGCACCTCTTTTAGCGCTTATCCAAGTGCACACTGTGCAGTTAAGGAAGCGCATGCAAGTTGTGGTACTTGGTAAAAAAAATTTGGATTCAAGAACAAGAACTGTTTAATTTTGTCATGGCGCTTTACAAACGTCTAGAAAATTATTTTTTAAAACTAAATTGCAAGGTTTGTTTAAGGAAATGATGTTTTATCTAAGCAGTGATGGTGGTTTAAAGAAATAAAAACAACACTCTAGTATAGCCCATTAGTCATCCCTCTTGAGTCCTAATCGTTCCACCAATCCATCTACACAATACATATCTACTTACCGGCTGGCACTGCAAATTTGGCACTTCAAATGTACCATATGCCGTTCCATACAGGTTTCTAGCCAGACCAGTCCTCCCTGCTCTAACTTCTGAATGAGGGCCATTACGCAGCCCAGGCTAGAGAAAGGTCCCTCTCTGATCTCTGGGGGAACTCGCTGGTCTCTGGGGAAGAGAGGTCTCGCCTCTCTGTTCTAGCTGCAGGCGTTTCCCTTCCACACGCAGCTCGGGGCCCACGCTCTGCCTGTCCTAAGCGTGGCGAATTTCAGAAAAGAGGTTAAACGCCGTGACATTACTTACATGACGGTCACGTTGCGGATCAGCGCATAAGCAGCCTGTCTGCAATAATAGTTTAATTGATAGTTTGACTTTAAATGAATGTATCTAGAATATCAATGAATGAAACCAATGAAATGTCAAATTAAATGCATAATGTATTTTGTCTGCCATCGCAATGCAATGTGCCGCAGGAGGCCATGGTCTACCTGGCCTTATTGTTAATACATCACTGTTTGGGATCAGAGGGACTTCCACTGAAGTTCCCCTGCCACTGCAACCATTTTGATGTGCTTTTCTACGGCAGCTGTAAAGGGTCAGAAGCAAGTCTCGGACACAAAGGGGGCATGAATTTCGATAAAGACTTTTATTCAATTATAAAAGGGTTGAGAAAGGCATCTCTGTCTGCTATGCATAGGGGGATTTTCCCTGCATCAAAAGAAACTAGTGAAAGTGTCAGGCAGTCCAGGACTAAACAGTTAGTCACTGTTGTGACTGCAACCCTTCTTCTTTCCCTACAACTAATGCTCTAAGATAAATGTTTTCTCCAAATCTAAAGTGTTCATAGTATTTGCACTAAACAGAAATGTTCTCAGCTTTGCTGGTATTTGAGTCATAAAGAAGGTAATTTTCCAAAATACAAAGTTCCAAAGCTAGGGCTATATAGTATATGAAGGATTGTCTCTTGATCTCCCTCTCTGCATCCTGCCACTTTATGATCGTCTTGTAAAAGTGGAGGATTCTCTTTATCAGTCTCAGAGTCATAGACTTCCTGGTTTCTGGACTCTCATTTGGGTGAAGCCCAGACGCACAAAAGGTTGGCCTGGTTCTTCTTGGTTTACTTCCCTGCCAAATAGACAGTTGTCTCTGTGTTATTTCAGGGTCCCAGACCCACTGTTTGAGGTGAGGGTCCTCCACTCACACAATGGCGTTATCTCTCCTTGGTTCACTCTTCTGCCAAGTTGACAACTCTCTCGGGCTCTCTTGAAGGTCCCAGGCCCTCTCTTTGAGTTCCAGGTACTCAACTTGCATTATGGTGTTTTCTCCCCTTGGTTAACTCTCCTGCCAAGTAGATAACGCTCCCAGGCTTTCTTCAGGCTCCCAGACCCTCTCTGTGAGGTTAATTCTTCAGTTGTGTAGCTCCAGGGCACCCCACCTACCTGTTTCTTCTCTCCAGGTCAGTATGGGTGTTCTCCGAGCTTCCGCTGCATCTCCGGAGGCCCTGGTCGTGCTGAGGACTTCATCAACCTCGGCAGCGGTACGTTTGCTGTTTGCCCCTTTCCGTCCGAGGATCCTTCCCCCTGGATTGCTTGCCAGTGTAATGGAAGCCTGGAGGTTTCCCACGGCAGTCACGCGAGGACTCCTGGTGTCGGGTATGTCTCTTTCAATCTTCTCCTCCGTGATCGACTTTGCCTCACTCTCTGTTCCCCAGCTTGCCGCTGCAGCTGAGCCTGAACGCCTTCAAAACTCCTGCAAAGGATAATGCTACTGCTTTGGGCCAATCACTGGTCTTAGAAGACTAAATGGCCCATTCTGCTTGTCAAACATAATCTTTGTACACGCTGTCCTCCTCTTCATCCCAGTGCTTGCCTTAAAGCTATGTGTCTGATATTTGGAAGCCTTTGGATTCTCATATTTGTCTGCTAAGCCAGATGGAGAACATTGGCAACAAAACATCTCAGTTGTATTTGAACAGGTATATGAAGGATTTATAGAGCAAGAAGGTGCAGGAGGACTTACATCAGATACAGCCTGTGTTTTCTGATGTTGTTTGTCTCTAATCCCACAGGGGAACCTCTTTCCCAAATAATCCTCTTCCTGTGTAGACTTTATGCTGTGTATGTACCGCCCTGGCCTTACGGGAGAGCCCTCACCCTAGGGAGAAAGGGACGACATCCTCAAATTCATCACATATCCCATATTGCTTCTTGGACAGGCGTGCATTCAAGCACACACTTTGGACTAATAATGATTCTATGTTCCTACACTTGTACGATGGAGTAGAATGGTGGCAGAAGTAGTTTACTTTTGGCTTCCCCAGTGCTGCAGCCCATTTTACTGCATTAGTAGCACACTGTCAGCGTCTCGGGAGGGTAGCTCAGTTGCAACCTGCTTGCCTTGGAAGCAAGACGACACGGAGCAAAACTGGTTCGATCCCCAGGTCCCCTCTTAGAAACCTCTGGGTATTAAGCGCATTATAAATAACCTATCATATCAATATCATATCAATTGTGATAGTGTGGTAATCATTGGGGCAGCAATGGATTTTGTAACCCTACTCCTGGCCATTTTTCTGGCCATCTCTTTATCTATATGGAACATGAGGCAGGTCTAAGGGGGTCATTGTGCAAACATGGGTTCATCCCGAGGAAAGCCTGGCACCCTCTAGATTGGTTTAGACCAGCCTAGGCTAATTTGGTGGTTTCTAAGGCCAGCCTGATTGGCTTGTCACCAAAATGGTTGTGTGCCTGCCTGGTGTGTGATTGTGCATATCTACCGGAGAAACTGTGCATTCCTCAGATCCGTTTATTTTTAACTGAATTGTTGGAGGATTTATCACCCAGTTGGATGGTTGATTTTCTAGGACCATACTTGCTGGGCCCTTGGATGATTCTCAGTCCAAGGTCTGGTCACTTCTTATGACTGCTTGACATCTTTCTGGGCTGGTTGTTATCCTCCTGAACTGAATGTCCTGTGCTGAGACTGTTTGTGTGATGTTCTCTTGTTGCCTCCCTATGTTACCCTCCTGGAACTAGAATCTCATTGTAAAGGATCTCTACAGTCCAGAATTTTGAAAAGGAGGAATCCAAAGTCTCTACTGGCTGGCAGTACAGTCCCCCTGTATATTATTTATATGGGGGACTGTGCTGATTGCCACTAAGTAAGGGTGTGTCTTCCACATTTGTATGTGGTGCCCTTTGGGAAGATTGGCCCCCTTAGGTCTCATTATTGCACTAGCAGCATAGATACGCTCCACACGGCGGCTCCGCAGGCACATATGGAGGAAGCATGAAGGCAAGTGTGTGTTTTTTTAATTTAATGTGTGTGTGTATTTATGTATGCATGTATGTTGGTCTGTTTGTTTCTCAGAATGTGCCTGTGCACTACCATCTACATATTTAACATCTTGGCCACAGAGCTCTAACTGGCGAATTTCTGGGGTTTTCCGGTTTTACTTGTAACCATAACATCCTTTTAACAAAGTTTTTTCATTGAATTTCATAGGTTTTTATTGGTGCAACTTAACCATAACGTTCCTTTAACAACATTTTTTCAGTGAATTTCAAAGGTTTTTATTAGTTCAACTTAACCATAACGTCCCCTTAACAAAGTTTTTTCATTGAATTTCATAGGTTTTTATTAGTGCAACTTAACCAAAACGTCCTGTTAACAAAGTTTTTTCAGTGAATTTCAAAGGTTTTTATTAGTTCAACTTAACCATAATGTCCCTTTAACAAAGTTTTTTGCAGTGAATATCATGGGTTTTTACCAGTGCATGCTATTTTCCTACAACTTACTAATATGATACTTACCCAATATAGCAACATTTGTGTCCAATTTACAAAGTGTCACCTTAAAACTCTGTCATTTCCCACCTTCTAGAATAATTTTTCACACTTGGAAACCCCTTTTGCAACTATTTCAACTAGTTTTGCATCCGTTGACGTCTACGAACATCTGACTTCATTGCGGACCTTCCAGACAGTGATCAAACGCTGGCGCGCGGCATGATGACGTGTCCGAGAACCCGTCTGCACTTCATGATAAGATCCGTGCTTCACAGACAGTTCAGAACTGCATTTTCTACTGATCTAGGAACTTTCAAATTAAAAATTTCCCTTGCACAGCTCCAACACCTATTCCTACTCATTATCCATTAACAATCTAGTACACAGTACATATTTTTAGCAAAACTGCTATTTATCTTAAAATGGCCTCAGCTAATCCCAGTGTAGGAAGGAAAATCCTTTTCCAAGATGGCCACCATGGAAAGGGAAGGCAGGGTTCCATACAGGGTCCCTCTTCGCTTTCCATGGCAGCCTGCAGAAGGCGAAAAGAGAACCCTATGACCATATTACCACGAGCACATTTTTCCTCCCTTTCAAACCTATCCCAATTTCGAATAACTTTACCACAAAACCAGTCCCAGGTGGACATGGCCACTTTAACCCCATGTTTTGTCCCTCATGGTCATGGCCAGTAGCCAGATTGTCCGGATCATGACCTTATTCCATGACCCGGACAATCTGGCCACTCTCCATGGCCACAGGCTATACCTCAGTCACCAAAGGTATATCACTATTTTATGTACCTACATTATGACACTAGTCAAAAAATAAAACACGGGCACTTTTGCAAAACCATGCTTTCAGGTCCTTGCCAATGCTCCTTACACAAGTTTGCTGGAAATCCACACGTTTTATTTTTTCAAAAGTGTCAATTGTATGCACATACAATCGTCATATAACCTAGCCCCCACTTGACAAAATCCATTCAGACTTTACGAAAACATTTATATCTAGATCTATAATCTTTTTGCACACCTTTGTGTAGATTTGTCAAATGGCACCACATTTATAAGCCTTTACAATATTTTGGGACCCACCCTCTAATTTTGGCCCCTCTTGAGAAAATCCCACCAAACTTCGCAAAAATATTTATATCTAGATCTATTATCAGTTTGCCAAATTAAGTGTAGATTCGTCAAATGGCACCTCATTTATAAGCCTTTACGTTATTTGGGACCCCCCCCTCAAATTTTGCCCCCTTTGCAAACGCATTTGGAATCAGGCCAGAAATATAATTGCAAAACCTCATGCAGTATCATTAAGTGGCACCAAAGTTATAAGCCATCCAAGAACTGCTTTTCACCAACCCTGTAATGCTGAGGTGTCCGCGAACTTCTCAGTGCTGTTCACGAACATGCAAACTGTTCGCTGACTTTTACGGCAAAAAACACTAGTGTTTCTGCTTCTTGCAGCCATATCCCATCCCATTCTCATCACTCACCTCCCCAGAGATTATTTGATAAGTTTGACAAGTGCAATGTTGCGTTTTTCAATATGTTTTTACCGCAATGTCCGCAGACACCGGCTGCTTTCCGCGAATCCAAGATGGCGGCTGTTTCCAAAAATCTGATGCACTTCATGCTTTTCACCATCCGTGGGCGCGTCCGATGTGCGCGGACACCACGTTGCCCTCTAAGCCAATTGGAGTCCTGTCTGCAGACCAAGCAGGGAAGTGTGTCCACGGAGTCGACATAGATATCACACATTTTTTGAGACCTACTGTTTTGGTCGTTTTTTAAAAAATTACTGGACGGATTCCCACCAAGCTGCCGCTGCCACAAATTTGGTGAAAATCCATCCAGCGGTTTGGGCTGTAGGCGTGTGAAAAGTTTTTTCTCAATTGAGTCTATGGGAAAAAAGACATTTTGGGACCCCCGCTATAACTTTGCCCCCCCTTGACCAAACCTCACCAAACATTGCAAAAATATTCAGAGAGGGCCATATACTTTTTTCTGTTGCAAAGTTTGTTGGGGATTCATCCACGGGAAGCAAAGTTATAAGCCACCCAAAAAGTGCTCTTCCTGTGGCTTTAGCAACTTAACCATAACTACATGGCCGCTACCGCAGGCCATGTACTATTACACGGCCTGCGGCAGCGGCCGTATACTTATGGTTAAGTTGCTAAAGTCATAGGAAGAGCACTTTTTCAGCAGCTTTTAACGTTGCTCCGCTGTCATGATGCCTACCCTGGAGCACCAGGACAGGCCCAGCACCCCCGGGAGCAGGCATCATGCCCTCGGGTAAAAGCCCAGCGGCCCCTAATAGGGGCTCTTTGGCGCCAGGCTCATGTTGGACATCAGTCCTGGCGCCATAGGCGCCAGGCTCGTAAAAGAGGGTGTTTGGTGCACTTACCTGACGCAGACCATGCTGCATGAAGCCTCAAGCCAAATGAGGCTTAGGAGGGACTATTTTCTCAAAGGAACTATTTTACTTGGGTGGGGACCGTGGAAGAATACTTACCTGGAACTTCTTCCAAGGCTATTTAAACCACGCCCGGACTGCCACACGTGCTTCGCGTTGCTCTACATCTAGCAGCTGAACGCTCACCGTGCCTGCTCCTGCATCTTGCCTCCAGCCACGCCCGCCTCGATCTTGGGATACCTGAAAGGAAGGAAGGGAAGAGAAAAGATGAAAACCAAGAACTTAATCTAATTTCTTACCTGTCTCCGGAATCATCACGCCAGCGATCCTGAAGATAGACATTCTTTAAAAGCATTGCGCTACTTGTAGCAGCACCGCGCATCACTCACCTGCCTCGTGGGCTCTTCACTATCCACCGCGACCTTCTGGGCATTCCGCCACATCTCTGCACCTGCAGGGGAGAGGAAGAGACAAAAGGTGAGCAGGAGGAACAAATGAGGAAAGCCTGATTTTCCGTCACAAGACTTACCTGGCCATATTTGACGGAACCACTCCTCGTTTCGGGTCGGCACCACTTCTTGGCCTGGTACCGCACCCCGGCCCCTAAGGGGAAAAAAGAAAGACATTACTAGAGGGATTCAAAGACATTTAAAGGGATCATTTTATCACAAACTCACCTGAGCTTATCTCCGGCAATATCCCTCGAAGCATCACTTCCACTCTGCACCTGAAAATAAGGACAGATCACAGGTTAAGAAAAGCAAACAAAGAGAAGACTCTACTCTGGAACTTTTTAAACTGCATACTTACGGCATTTCGCCTTCCGAAACCAGTGAAGTAACTGGTCAAATACGCGCCCCTGCACCAGAAGCAGGATGGAGAGCTCATCCATTCAAACATTAAGGTGAGCCTTGATTGGGGATTTCGGAGGTGGTCAGACAAGAGCAAAGGGGAGGTGGGAAGCAATCACAATACTCTGCAGTCAGTTAATCCCCTTTCTCCACCTACAGAAAGATTTTTGTACAGGCCAGACAAGCCAGATTTGGGGGTCCAGTTCAGTCGGTGTTTCGAATCTTGCGCATCACGCTTGAAGAGGTCACAGCAATCCAGACCAGGTCAGCGCCTCCGTGGGAGCCAGGTGAGCATTACAGAACGCGAAGCCTTCCTTCAAATTCCCACCCAGGCGCTATGGAAACTTCTGAGACTGATATGTTGGCCCAATTACTGGGGGAATTACGGGCCGAAGTACATGCCGCTCGTCAAGAGACTAATGCCCTCAGGAGGGAACTAATCGTATCTAAGGAACGAACTGATGGCCTGGCTAGGCAGGTATTGCAAGGTCAAGCTGGGCAAACCCCTCTACCTGGTTCCGGGGGGAATTCTGTTCCTGTGGCTTCAAGTAACCCTGTGCAAATCAATCTACCTGGAAATATGCCCCTGGCCCCACCTGAACGCTTTGCTGGGGACCCCAAACGGTTCGCCGTATTCATGAATCAATGTCGTTTGCATTTCCTATGCAGACCTGGGGCCTTCCCTAATGACCAGACCAAGGTAGCTTTTGTGTTGTCATACCTTAGCGGCTGTGCTGCCGATTGGTCAGTACCACGGGTTACTCAAGATGACCCAATCCTCCGGGATTTCCAAGGATTTCAAGCAAGCATGGAGAGATTATTTGCTCGACATTCTCAGGGACAAGCTCTGGATGATGAACTTCTATCCCTGCAACAGGGCAACCAAGACCTCCTCTCCTACATAGCAACCTTTAACAGACTAATCGTGGAAACTGGGTGGCCAGAGGATAAAAGAATCACATTATTCTATCGGGGTCTACGCGGAGAACTTAAAGATGTCTTGGCCCAAGTCGTAAATCCGCCCCAAGAATGCACAGAATATATAGACTTAGTGGTCCAATTGGATCACAGGCTCCAAAACCGAAAGCGTTTCGGTCCAAGTTTGAAGCCCGGGTGTTGGTCAAGACCCACGTAACTCCCAAGGGTGCCGATGTCTCCGAGCCTATGCAAATTGGAGGGGTTAGAGGACCTTTAACCCAAAAAGAACGTGAAAGGAGGCGGCAGTTAAAATTATGTCTTTATTGTGGGAACTCTGGACACTTTCTACGAGATTGCCCGGCAAAACCGCCCAAGAAGGTGGTAGGAGCCGCTGATAAAAACCATGAAGACTCTGTTTCGGGAAACGACTCTGCCCGACAAGCGTAGGGGTCCGCTTGCCGAGCTTGAAAACTAACTCTCAGACCTCGCATTTCATTGTGCCAATGGTTCTCGTAGATCCGGAACAGCCTAAGCGGTTGCATGCAATAAAGGCATACATCGATAGCGGGGCTATAGGAAACTATGTGGATCGTGAATTGGTCTCTAGGATTAACCTCCCTCTGCGTCCAAAAACCAGCAAAGATGTCATCACCAGAGTCGATGGAACTGAAATTGCCTCAGGACCGGTAACACATTCCACTACTGAGGTGACTCTTATTGGTCCGGACGGCCATCGGGAGGCAGTTGTGTTTGACGTAATCAAGGCCCCACAGTTTCAGGTTATTCTTGGAATCCCTTGGTTAGAGACACATAATCCTAGAATTGATTGGCGAGTAAAGAGAATAACCTTCCCGGATTGTTCACAAACCTGCTACCCAGAAAATTTGAAGATTAGTCTAGCATCTGTAACCTCTGTCTCCATGCAACTACCTCCGGAATACCAAGACTTTCAGGACGTCTTCCAAAAGGAACAGGCCAACACGTTACCCCCCCACAGATCGTACGATTGCCAAATCGATCTGGTGCCCGGTGCACAACCCCCTTGTAGCAGGATTTATGCCCTTACTGAACCTGAGAACCGGCATTTGAGACAATATTTAGATCAATACCTAGCCAATGGTTTCATTCGCCCGTCAAAGTCCCCGGCATCCTCGGCTTTGTTCTTCGTGCCCAAAAAAGAAGGCGACCTTAGAACTTGTATCGACTACCGCGCATTGAACCAGATAACGGTTAAAAACCGTTACCCTCTGCCTTTGATCCCTGAACTCCTTGACCAGGTGAAGGACGCTTGCGTATACACCAAGTTAGATCTCCGGGGGGCTTATCATCTGGTGCGAGTAAAAGAAGGCGACGAATGGAAAACGGCCTTCCGTACAAAATATGGTTTATTCGAATACCAGGTGATGCCTTTTGGGTTGTGCAACGCGCCTGCTGCCTTCCAATTCTTCATGAACGATGTCCTTCGGGAACTTATCGATGTTTGTGTTGTCGTATATATCGATGACATTCTTGTGTACTCCTCTTCGGAATCTGATCACAGAAAGCATGTCCGGGCTGTCCTTGAGAAATTGCGCCAGCACAAACTGTTTGCTAAGCTGGAAAAGTGTGTTTTCCATACCACTGAGGTGGAGTTTCTTGGATTCATCCTGACACCTAATGGGGTCCGAATGGACTCACGGAAAGTGGAGGCCATCCTCAAATGGCCATCTCCTAGCTCGGTAAAAGGGGTCCAAAGCATGCTTGGTTTTGCCAATTTTTATCGCAGATTTATTCCGGAATTTTCACATGTAGTACAACCCATCAATGCACTTTTGCGGAAAAATAAACATTTCGAATGGACCAAGGAAGCCGAACAGGCCTTTCAGGAATTGAAAGCTAAATTCACGTCTGCACCCATTTTGAAGCACCCGCGTCCCGATCTCCCATACATAGTCGAAACTGATGCGTCCAGTTTAGCCATGGGAGCTGTCCTGTCTCAGAGAGACCCTGAAACCAACCAACTGCATCCTGTAGCATTTTGGTCCAGAAAGTTCTCACCCCCTGAGGTAAATTATGCAATTACCGATAAGGAATTATTAGCCATTAAGTCCGCCTTTAAGGCTTGGCGGCATTATCTTGTTGGCGCCAGGCACGCCATCACCGTGATCACTGATCACCGAAATTTACAATATTTAAAGACTGCCAAGGCTCAATCATCACGTCTGCTCCGATGGGCTTTGTTCTTTGCTGAGTTTGATTTCGTAATCACTTACCGTCCCGGCTGTAAGAATGGCAAAGCAGACGCACTATCTAGAATAGGAATGGGAGAAATAGACACTAATTCAGAACCTGTGCCGATCATTCCTGAACAAAGAATTTTGGGATTAACCTCCTTACAAACCTTTGAAGACATTCAAGCACGAGTAAAACAACTCCTGGATTCTACAGCCTTGCAGGATTGGATCCAAAGGGGGTCTTACTTTTTGGTCAACGATGGCCTACCTTACTTCCAAGGATGCTTATTTCTGCCAGAAAAGGAATTACAAGAACTGGTTATTTCCCGTCATCATGATACCCTGATGGAAGGACATCCTGGCATTGCCAAAACTGAGGAAAAAATTAAACGACAATTCTGGTGGCCTTCCTGGCGAAAGGATATTAAATCTTTTGTGATATCCTGTGGAGTTTGCGCCCAAAACAAAGGCCAAAAGACAAAACCCGCCGGTCTTCTTCAGCCTTTAGACATTGCACCAGCGCCTTGGCACACCTTGTCACTAGATTTTATCACGGACCTGCCCCCTTGTAATGGATACAATACTATTCTGATTGTGGTGGATCTATTTTCTAAAATGGCTCATTTTATTCCGTTGAAAGGATTACCTTCAGCTTCTGTTCTATCTAAGGAATTCCTCGAAAATATCATCCGCTTGCATGGATTCCCGTCCATATTAGTCTCCGACCGGGGAAGCCAGTTTATTTCACATTTTTGGAAAAGGTGTTGTCAACTGGCACAAATCGACGTAAGACTCTCAACCAGCCATCACCCACAGACCGATGGTCAGACGGAGAGAACGAACCAGACCCTTGAACAATACCTACGGTGTATGTTGCACCAATCGGAGGGTAATTGGAAAGATTTGTTATGGGTGGCCGAATATGCATACAATAACTTGGTGCACTCTGGAACTGGACAAAGCCCCCTTTACACCGTATATGGACATCACCCTCGTACTTCAGACCTGGACTCTCCTCTGAGCCTTGAAATGCCCGGAGTAGACCATTTGCATTCCACTATAACTCAAGCATTCAAGAATGCAACTGCCCATTTGCAACAAGCGAAAGAAAAATACAAGAAAAATGCAGATCTGCATCGGAAGGAGGCGCCTTCATACCAAATAGGAGACCAAGTATGGTTGGCTACCAAACATTTATTACTCAAGGGACCTCAAACTTTTAATCCAAGGTATTTGGGCCCTTATTCGATCAAAGCTATCATTAATCCAGTGGCAGTCAAGCTCGATCTGCCAGCTAACATGCGGATTCATCCCGTTTTTCATGTGTCACTTTTGAAACCAGTGCAACCAGGAACCAAATTAATAAAGCCACCAGAACCAATTCAGATAGATGGGGAGCCTGAATTCGAGGTGAAGAACATTTTGGATTCTAAAATTTCAAAATCAAAACTTTTCTATCTAATTGATTGGAAAGGGTATGGACCTCAGGAAAGGTCTTGGGAACCCAGCGACCATGTACATGCACCTCGGCTGGTAAAAAAGTTCCATCGGGATTTCCCAAACAAACCGAAACCTCCAGAGGGAAGGACCTTGGGAGGGGCCTTGGGGGGGAGTGCTGTCATGATGCCTACCCCCGGAGCACCAGGACAGGTCCAGCACCCCCGGGAGCAGGCATCATGCCCTCGGGTAAAATCCCAGTGGCCCCTAATAGGGGCTCTTTGGACTTTGTCCTGGCGCCTTTGGCTCCAGGCTCATGTTGGACATCAGTCCTGGCGCGATAGGCGCCAGGCTCATAAAAGAGGGTGTTTGGTGCACTTACCTGACGCAGACCATGCTGCATGAAGCCTCAAGCCAAATGAGGCTTAGGAGGACTATTTTCTCAAAGGAACTATTTTACTTGGGTGGGGACCGTGGAAGAATACTTACCTGGAACTTCTTCCGAGGCTATTTAAACCACGCCCGGACTGCCACACGTGCTTCGCGTTGCTCTGCATCTAGCAGCTGAACGCTCACTGTGCCTGCTCCTGCATCTTGCCTCCAGCCACGCCCGCCTCGATCTTGGGATACCTGAAAGGAAGGAAGGGAAGAGAAAAGGTGAAAACCAAGAACTTAATCTAATTTCTTACCTGTCTCCGGAATCATCACGCCAGCGATCCTGAAGATAGACATTCTTTAAAAGCATCGCGCTACTTGTAGCAGCGCCGCGCATCACTCACCTGCCTCGTGGGCTCTTCACTATCCACCGCGACCTTCTGGGCATTCCGCCACATCTCTGCACTTGCAGGGGAGAAGAAGAGACAAAAGGTGAGCAGGAGGAACAAATGAGGAAAGCCTGATTTTTCGTCACAAGACTTACCTGGCCATATTTTACGGAACCACTCCTCATTTCGGGTCGGCGCCACTTCTTGGCCTGGTACCGCACCCGGCCCCTAAGGGGAAAAAAGAAAGACATTACTAGAGGGATTCAAAGACATTTAAAGGGATCATTTTATCACGAACTCACCTGAGTTTATCTCCGGCAATATCCCTCGAAGCATCACTTCCACCCTGCACCTGAAAATAAGGACAGATCGCAGGTTAAGAAAAGCAAACAAAGAGAAGACTCTACTCTGGAACTTTTTAAACTGCATACTTACGGCATTTCGCCTTCCGAAACCAGTGAAGTAACTGGTCAAATACGCGCCCCCGCACCAGAAGCAGGATGGAGAGCTCATCCATTCAAACATTAAGGTGAGCCTTGATTGGGGATTTCGGAGGTGGCCAGAGAAGAGCAAAGGGGAGGTGGGAAGCAATCACAATACTCTGCAGTCAGTTAATCCCCTTTCTCCACCTACAGAAAGATTTTTCCACAGGCCAGACAAGCCAGATTTGGGGGTCCAGTTCAGTCGGTGTTTCGAATCCTGCGCATCATGCTTGAAGAGGTCACAGCAATCCAGACCAGGTCAGCGCCTCCTTGGGAGCCAGGTGAGCGTTAGTTCCGCCTGGCGGAATCTTCACCAAACTTTGCAAAAAAAGTATATGGGCGTCTCTGAATTTTTCTGCCATGTTGGGTGAGGGTTTGTGCATCGTGCAGGGGGGGCAAAGTTATAGGGGGGTCCCAATTTTTTTTCCCATAGACTGAATGGGGAAAAACTTTGCACATGGCTACAGCCTGAACGGCTGGCTGGATTTTCACCAAATTTGTGGCAGAAAGCATGTTTTTATGTGTTTGATGGGAATCCGAGCAATACTTTTGTTGCAACTTACTTAAATGTACGTCCCAGAAAATGTGTGATATCTGGGTCCGCTCTGCAGACCCATATCCCTGTTCACTAAGTGGACCGAAGTGTCATTGGCCTGCGGTATGCCGTGATGTCGGAGAACGTAGGACGCAGCCTGTGGTTGGCTGGAGGGAAGCGTGCTGTGCGTCAAAATGTTTGGGAAACGCCGCCATGGCGTGTATCGGAGGACAGTGCGGTGGCGGAAGGGTCTGAAACATGTACCGAACGCCATTTGTTGGTAGCAAGAAGGCAGGGAACAGGTGGGGGAGTGAGAAGTGGTTCATGTGACATGTGTAGGTAGGTGGAAGAAGACGGAGGAGTGCCTGCAGTTTTCGCGTGTACTGCGTGAAGTTGTGGGTAGCTAGACAGGCAAGTATTTTGTGTGGGGATTGGAGGCAGGTGTCCTAACGGCCCGATAGCTTCTGCTGCAACCTGTTTGTGGCGACCTCTTTCCATGGTGAATGGTGGTAGATCGATTTTAGAAGGGGAATGAATTGCACATTACACAGGTTGGATGGAATGCGGTAGTTGGGCACACGGTGGCATGCATGGGTGTAGGAAGTTGCATTGGGTCAGTGGAGGGATTAGCCTATTGGGTGCATGGGCGAAAGCCTTACACCGTAGGGCATGCACTGAAGAGCGTAGGGCTTTAGCATACCCACATTAACGCAAGTGTGGGTGTGTATCCAGTACAGAGTGGTGCTTGCATAGTGCGGTGTGTGCACATTGGTTGCAGTAGGCCAGTGTTGTGAACCGAATGTGGGTAGTTTGACAGTGACACAATACTTTGAGAATGGAAGTGGGGACACTTTCTTTCTTTCTTTCTTTCTTTCTTTCTTTCTTTCTTTCTTTCTTTCTTTCTTTCTTTCTTTCTTTCTTTCTTTCTTTCTTTCTTTCTTTCTCTCTTTTTTTCTCTCTTTCTTTCTTTCTTTCTTTCTTTCTTTCTTTCTTTCTTTCTTTCTTTCTTTCTTTCTTTCTTTCTTTCTTTCTTTCTTTCTTTCTTCATTATCGTAACTGGTGTAATTTGTTTTTGCATAGTTCCATGGCGGTGCGTAGGTTGGGGAAGAGTGCTGGTGGTAGTGCTGTGTATGTGGATAATTGAAGTTGGTGACATGGTGACATAGATGGTGCCATTATGTAGCAGTGAGAGTGTTGAAGGCCTAGACTGTTGGGTGCATGGCTGAAGGCTGTAGACCGTAGGCCATGCACTCAAGAGGCTAGGACTTTAGGACACACACGGCAGTAATGCATTTTGGATTCTGCAGCTGTTAGAGGGTGGTGACCTGTAAAGAATGGGCGTGGAGCACATTTCAGACGCAATAGAGCAGGAGAAGTGAGCTGCCATGCGTGCATGTTTTGTTTCGCAGGTGAGGACACCGTTAGAAGATGGTAAAGTTTTTGATGTGTACTTGGAGATGGTGAGGTGAAAAGTTATGCAGTGTGGGCACTGGGTGCTGGGTTTACATACTGTCATTATGGAAGAGGATATGGTAGTGCACCTTAAATTTGCTTGGTTACTATGCTGTGCTGATTTTGTGAGGTAGGGGCAATGTTTGAAAAGGCTTTGGGTAGGTTGGTAGTGACACAATACTTTGTGAATGGGTGTGGGTAGGGGTAGAGGCTCTGGTATGTTTGTGGATTCTTCTGATAGCAACCTGTTTTCGTGAATGGGTGCAATGCAGTGGTTCAGTATGTGATTGGTGGATGAGTGTGCAGGTTGGGTAGGAGTGCTGGTGGCAGTGGTGTGTATGTGGAATGGTGTAGTTGGTGATATGGTCACATGCATGGTGGCATTACGTTGCAGTGCCTGTGTTCAAGGCCTAGCCTATTGGGTGCTTAGGACTTGAGCAAACCCACGCCACTAATGCATTTTTGACTGTGTATCTGGTAGAGGGTAGTGACCTGTAAAGAATGGTTGTGGAGTACATTGCAGATACCATAGGGCAGCAGAAGTGAGCTGGCAGGTGTGTATGTTTGGTTCCGCAGGTGAGGTCGCTGGTCGAACATGGTAAAATTTTGGATGTGTGATTGGAGATGGTGCAATAAAAACTCACGCATTGTGGGCGCTGGGTGCTGCGTGTGCATACTGGCAGTATGGCAAGGGTATGGTTGAAGTGTAGGTTGTATGGGTTCTTTACTATGCTGTGTGCAGATTTGTTGAAGTAGAGCCATTGTTGTGAAAATGTTGTGGTTAGGTTGGTAGTGACACAATACTTTGTGAATGGCAGTGGGTATGGGTGATGGAAGCTGTTGTATGTTTGTGGATGCTAATAATTGCGACCTGTTTTCGTGAATGGGTGTTTTATGGTGTGAGGGAGTTGGGCTGAAGTGCCGCTACGTGTGTTACATTTGTGCACAATGTTAGCTGCCCACATGGTCGCATGCATGGATTCATAGTGTTGTGCTGGGTGTGGGCAAGGGTGGACTGTTGTGTGCATGGCGAAAGGTGTTCTGGGTGCGCCGCAGGATTATTGCCGATGCTGAAATAGGGCATCCTGTAGGAAAAGGCTGTGGTGGAGGGGCTTTGGAAGCAAAATGAACATGCTCTCAGACTATTTAACCTGAAACATGGAGTTGTGTACCGAAATGATAGCGTGCAATGCCGAGGTTCAGTATGTGATTGGTGCAAACGTTTTTGAAATGTTATACTTGCCAATAGGTGCCACAAAGGGAGTGTCGGAAAATTTGAGTGCAAAGGGAAGAAGTATTGTGTTTGCTTTACTGGGGCGTGGCCCTAGCTGTAGCTGGGAAAGCACAGGTGCCACATCATGGCCTTCTGCGCATGGAGCCTTCACAAATGGAACCGTGGGGAATCTCCAATGAGGATTCAAGGGTGTGTTTCACCGGAAGCGGTGGTGACATATTTACTCAAAGGTTTGATGCAGTGAGGTTGGCAGAGAAGGGCAGACGGCAAGTGCTTATATTCGGTGATACCTTTGTGCACGATCTGCACAGGTATGCCATGGAAAGAGGCTTTGATACTGACTTTCAGTTGGAAGGAGTACAGGATTTTTGGTGCATAGTTTATGAGTGGGGTTTCGGATGTATGGATCTCCTTTGCAAATGTGTGGCCTCTGTTGGTACTGTAGATGTGGTGGTCGTGCATTTTGGAGGACTACATTTGAGGCACATGTCGTGCTCACGTTTGCTCGCTTACTTAAAGAAGTTGATGACAGCTGTGATGCAGATATTTCCTACTGCAAATGTGATTTTCTCATCGATGACACCAAGAGGACAATGGAAGCATGCCGGTATAATTTGTCCACAGCCAGAGGTTGGGAGATGTTGGATAAACAGAAGCATATGCAACTTTATGTGCAGTGCTGGGATATTCTTCACTGACTATGAAAGCATTAATAACCAGCAAGATTTCCAGTGGTTTCAAGGAAATGGCATTTTTTACCTCTGTTGGCAATGCTGTTGTGTTTGCCACTCTGCACGAAGTGTTGCGGAGAATTCTGTGGAAATGTAAGATAAGCGTTCATCTTCAGTCGAGAAAAATGTCAGGAGGAGAAGCAAACAGACAGTGTGCAAAAGAGAGAAAAACAACAAAAAAACAATGTATGAATACACATACATACATAAAAAAAACAAAAAAACAAAAAAAAGATGTAAGTGTTTTTAGAGCCAATCCTAAAGACACAATCCCCACCCCTGTTTCACATTCCCCCAAACACCCCCTGACACCCCTCCCCCTCCAGTTTCTAGCACGATAATGCTGCAGATTCCGCACAACTTTGAGGATTAGAAGTGGCACATCCGGCTCTTTTTAGGATGGCAGTTATGGTGCTAGGCCACAAAGACTGCATATGTAACTAAGGCACAATAACCATATACACTAGTGACACGACAGACACAAGGTTCGATTTCCAAACAAGCCTGGTTTATTTCAAAGTATCTATGTCGGCCAACTGGGTCTCAAAGTCTCACGACGTGTGTTCCCAGACCTCGTGAGACGCAAGAGAGCGAGCAATGCTCAAGCAGCAATATATATACATATCATACAATCTTTACAAAGGCAATTCGATCCACGCATAAATGTATCATTCAGGCTAGGGTTCGGCGATCGACAGTAGTGACAAATATGACACGTTATGACAAGTCTTTATTCAGTCTAAACATAGTTATACTAGCAATGGCAGCAGAGACAGCTTTCTTGTTATGGGGAACATAGAGCTCTTAGTTCAGCAAAGATATCATGTTCGTAGCAGAGAAACATTCCTTAACACGTTATCTGTGTGTCTCGGTTCATGAGCTAAGGGTCAGACAGTTCTGAAGCAGAAAATACCACTCTCCTCGAAGGAGTACCGCTAAAAGAATATAATTCATGTTTTATCTGCCTTTTACTACAGCATTTGCTAGACAGGCCAGCACCTGGACTACTGATTAGATGCAGCTTCTGCTCGCCTTCAAGGACTGAGAGAGAAGAACAATGTATCTGTCAAGTCTACTATGGGATGAAAGGGTATCGACCCCCTCTCCTGAACCACAGAAGCCGAATAGATCTACCCTCCCACCGTGGTTGGCACGGGCATCTGGGTGTTACTAATACAGAGAACCACGTGGCAGCCAATGGGGGGAAGATGGAGTTAGGGAAAGGGGGTGGACTGACAAAGGAAAGGTGGGGAAGAGAAAACAGGCAAATTTAACATCTAAACTTAATACTGGAACTTCCTAATTTTGCTCTCTCCACAATAGTTAACACCTGTCCTGCCCTACTGTGAATTACCTACATAAGCAGCTTAATTACCTTAATTATAACTTGCCATCTCAGGTAAATGTGTAAACATATAAAGGTAGCACGATTATGACACCACATATTACACATGAAGCAAACCACAAACTGTATGGCACAGACAAGGGAATGTTCCCTAAGATGAATCATCATGACACATGGCCCATTGGGCTAACAATTAACATAACACAGAACATA
The DNA here is from genome assembly GCF_040938575.1 of Ambystoma mexicanum. NCBI lineage: Eukaryota > Metazoa > Chordata > Amphibia > Caudata > Ambystomatidae > Ambystoma > Ambystoma mexicanum. The sequence goes on from NC_090935.1 coordinate 1,195,137,578, forward strand.
AATCCTGAGGTTCTCGGGGCCTCTGTACATGTGGCCCTTCTGTATCCAGAACCTTGCACCCTAGTAAAGATTGTGCTCTTCACTGTGAGAATTGCCTCATACTCTGGGTGTTACACCATACTACCAACCCCCTTATAGTGCTGCACTATGGCTTCATGAGTTCCCAAATGAAGATACAGCTTCAGTTCATTAATTAACCATAGAACTCCTGACACATTTCTCAATGCATAAAACAAAACAACTGCTGTGCACTTATCTTAGCGTCCGGGTAACTCGAGAGTACACCCGGACCTCGTAGCATGCTGCCTTGAAACGCTGTGGTCTTTTGGCCCACCGCTGCGTATGGCTTAGACTCCCTCCTGTGCCTCCCAGGGAAGGAATGCGCTCCAAGATGCCACCGCGAACTCGTCTGGCCTCAGAGAGTCACCGCCGCAGCCCAGGGAAGGACCGCAGAGCCAGCCAGTCAAAGTTCCCTTGCCCCCCTGCCGCGGCCGCATGAGAATTCAGGCCGCCTCCTGCTTCCTACGAGTCCCGTCCAAACCGTTGTGGCCGCCCGTGCTGCACAAACATCAATTATCAGCACCTGTGTACGGGCAGTCAATGGCTAAATACCGTCCTGATGGCCTCCAGCTGCCTCACGGCGCGAATCTCCAGAACTACGATCCGCCCTAAAGCATCCTGGGAATTGTAGGTTTTGCCCTCATTTCCTTACATACTGTCTCTTGGGCTTACCCCAAACCGTATTCCTGACAGTATCTCTTCATAGTTTGACATTCCTGTCTGTGTTAGTATTTCAGCATTCAGGCAGTGGCCTTGCACCGTGTGTGAGTTCGAAGCATAGAATACATTTTGCAAAGCGTTTTGACAGAAAAGAAAAAAGCAAATGGCCGGCATTTCACAAAATGGACACCCTCTGGTTACATTGACGATTCTATGATTGCGATGTTTGTCACATGATGCGATTGGTTTCTGGCCAACATACTATACATACTATACATACTATAGGGTTGTTTCTGGTCTAACAATGGCATTGGCTCTGTGGAAGCCATTGGGCAATGTGGTTGCTGGTTGTGGTGTGTACACAAACACTGTGACAGAAGGTCTGTTTGTACCGATAAATGTCAGAGGCTATGGTGAAAGTGTGCAAGGTAAGGGGCAGGCATCCTGTTTGTATGCATGCACTGCACGCGCTTGCTTAATGTTGCTAATATACATTCCCTGCTGCTTTTGTGGGATCACTTTTCCGACATTTGTAGTACATGCATTACTGTGGGAAGACTCGTGTGAAGTGTACAAGGTACATGGCAGGCATCATGTTGTAATGAATGCAGCAGTGTGTGCATCATATGATATGATGTGCTATGGTATTTTGTGCCATTTGTATCATGCCTGCATACAAGTGTGTGAAGGCACGCCGAGGAAAGGGAGGCGGAACGGAGGCCCCACAGAGACATTGATTCCTCTAGTCCAGCTGCCATTGAGAGTGTGCAAGTGAAAGGGAAGGTGGAGGGCAAAGTGCAGTACATGGGAACAATAAAAAATAGAATACCATGCAACTACAGCCGGTGCTGGCAAGTGCAAGGATAAGTGAAAACATGAAGTGGTGGCTGGATTCCTAGGGTTATAGAAAACAGTCCCCAAGTGCGGGAGTTGGTAGAAAGCCAATGCAGGGGTGGAACTGTAGGGAGGGAGGTTGCCTGGGGCACAGATCATAGGGTGGGTAGGAAACCAGTGCACAATACATTCTAGTCAGGAAGTGAGTAGGGGAGAGAAGGGGAAAAAGAGGAAGCACATGGAAAGGTTTTCAGGTGCTTTCAAACCCTACGTTGCTTCTCCTCAAGTTCCAGGGAGACAGAGAGCATGTTCCACGGGGAGGCCCCAGCAGAAGAAACACATCTACCACCATCTGGTTGCATGTAGAAGCAACTGACCCTGAGGGAGTACGAGGCGGATGAGGGAAGAGCTGGAGCAAGCAGATATTTAGGAAGTGAGAGTACGAGGTATTGAGGTTCCAGGGACTAGAAGGCCTTCTGCATAATGCACAGAGCTTTTATGTTATTGTTTGCAGCCACTGTGAGCTATTGCAGACATTTTAGTCCAGCAGAGATACGATCCCTGCCGTTCAGGACAAGGACAAGTTGCATACTCCTCTTAAGGCTGAGTTGCTGAGGGCGCAGAGTGGAAGCTGACAGATTTAAAAAGAGCCTGTGGCAACAATGCAACGTACAAAGCACGACAGGCGTGCAGACACTTACCTTTTGGAAAATGACTGTAGGTTGCTAAGATACATTTAGTTGGGGCTTTAGTGCCTTCTTTTTACGAGTTATGTAGTAGGTGGGTTAGTGAGGAGCAATTTTCGTAGCATTGTCAGAAAGAACAGAGTTCCTGTTTCGCTAATATAGTGTATGATATGGGTAAATGAAAACATTGCAAGCACATACCAACAAATTGCCAGTTTACGGTAGGAGATGGGAGGAACATCAGTATGCTTTTTAAACACGTAGTGGATGCTTGGAGGCTGATATCATGCACAGAGGCACTTATAACAGAGTTGTGAACATACTGCAAACAAAATGTCATACCTTTCTTTTGTGGTGATGGGTGCTTATGTGGATAAATGTGCATGTATAACTCCTGCAATGTTTCACTGAACTTTCCACTGGACATGCTTTCCAATAACAGCACACGTGCAGGCTGATTTTGTAACGGTACATATGAAGTCTTGTGGAGAACTGATATTGTAAGATGCTGAAGTCTTGGAGGGCATTGGTGGATGCGTGTGTGAGTCCTTAGCAATACCTAATAAGGGCGTGGTGGGAAGAAGATAGTGGAAAGGGCAAGAAGGACTTTTCATGATTTACTGAGGCGCTTTTCTTACAATACCTTGCGAGGTGCATGTGCTACATTCTGCGCTTTTGGACATGCTGGAAAATGGAAATGCGATTGTTTGAATTGTCCAACCAGGTGGTTAGAGTGTGCATCACAGGAAAGGGCGGCCATATTTTGTTACATTACTCTGTGTAGTGAGGCTGGCAGAGATGGCGAGACGCACAGTTTTCATAGTGGGTGATTGCTTTGTGATAGATCTGCTCCATTATACAGTGGAAAGAGGCCTTAATGGCAATTTGAATTTGGACAACATGGAGACTTTGTGGTGTGGTGTCGCTGTCAGTACTTTCGACCATTTGCTTGCAGAATGTCGACAAGTGGCCACTTTAGGTACTGTACACATTGTGGTACTGCACTATGGAGCATTGCTTTTGGGTTCCATAGCTTGTGCAAGTGTGTACCGTCAATTCAAAAAGATGTTGAAAGAATTGCAGCACATTGTTGCCACTGCAAAGGTGCTTTTCTGAGGTATACCACCAAGTTCAGTATACAACTATCCCAATGAATGTCGTCGGCAGCCAGAAGTGGGAAGGCGTCTTATCAACAGAAGCATGTGTAACTTTTTGCATGCTGCTGGGATGTACTTCTGTGACAATAACAACATTGGTTATCGATATCTGCACCTTCTCAATGGAAATGGCATTTCATTGTCCCCCAGTGGCAATGACATTTGGTTTTCCAATCTACAGGCTGCACTGAAGACGCTAATGTAATAATGTGAGGCCCAGTGCAACAAATAAAAACAATTATAAAAGCCCGAAAACAAGAGTTATTACTGTGGAAGCTGTATTAAAAATAAAAACACAGCTTTTTCAAGAGCCACCACTACAAAGGACATCCCCTACCCTGGTTGGCATTTATTCCCCTACTCCCTCACACACACACCTGGAAAAGTCAGCAGACATAGCAATAGTTGCAGGGTTGTACTTGTAACATACGCCCATTTTGCACATGTCACCTTATATTTGGGACTGTGGAGGACAGGGGATTGTGCAATAAGCTTTCTGGGTGTGGAGTGCAGGCACAGACTGTGGTATACAGTATTTTTGTCAACCTAAATGCAGAGGGTGAGCTTATGGCTGTGTGTTGTACGAGCCACAGCGTATGCTTTGTGGATGAATTGCACATACATCACTTGACAGTGAATGGGAAACAGAGTCCGGTGGGAGTTATGTGTGGAGTGTATCATGTGGGTTTGTACGTGTATGGAGCATCTACAATGAAGTGATTGCTTTTGGTTTGTCTGTGTGAGACTTTGGTGACGCTCAATCACGACAATATTATTGTTGTTGCTTGTGGAGGGACAAATGAACATCATGTAACACGATTTTCAGTGCCGTTTGTGCTGAGGGCGGCAGTAGGCCAGGTAATGCTTTGGTTTCTGATCTTCTGCATAATTGTGTATCCCATTATGCAGACACCCATCTAGGCGTGTTATTTTTTATTTGGTCTGAAATGGAGAAAGCGCGGTACATTGTGAAGAAGTGTATTTGTGTCTTTTTACAACTTGTGCCATTGTCGAACTGTACAAATTGGAATCTATTGTTTCACATCACAAACAGTTTTCCCCACAAATAGTGTTCCTGTTGATATTACTGCATTTCCGAACTCTGCACGCTCTACACACATTGCCTTGCTGCCCTTTTTGGAAGTATAGGAATAATGTTTGTGCTTGCTGTTGCGCATTTGCGCTCTTGAAAACGCACTGCAACACACACAACCATCTGTTTCAACAGCCACCCCTTTCTACCTGTTTCCTCTGCAGTGTTTTCCACAGTACCACAGTTCTTTCCATTAAGCATACAATTGTGTGGAGGGTATACGATGCGTGTCGCACTGCCTCCCTTAATTTCCACTAAAACTGTGACACTCTGAAAGGAGCTTTATATCATAATCAGCCAAAAACAATATTGCGAAAGGGACGTTATGGTGAGGGTGCGGTACTACAAACATAGCATCATTTCTAAATACACTTTGCTAAAGTAAAATTATGTTTGCAGTGCCCTAATAAAAATCTATGAAATTCACTAACAAAAAACGTTGTTAAAAGGACGTTATGGTTAAGTTGCACTATCAAACACCTATGAAATTCAATGGAAAAATGTTCTTACAGGGACGTTATGGTTACAGGTCAAACTGAAACACCCCACAAATTTGCCAGTTATGGTAAACTAAGCGACCATAACTCGCGCCAGCCCGCGGGCAGAGACACAAGTATTACAATGGAAATGTTCGCCCCAAAGGAATTCATGCTAATGGCGCCAGCCATGCACGTGCATAGCAGGCGGCCATAACAGTTATTTCTATGAACCTCTGCAGTAGGTATGGAAATCCATGACCGCCTGGATTTTCTTGTTTGAGTGACAGAAATAATCAGAATATCATAGAGAGGGCCAGAGTCACGAATGTGCTGTAAATGTATAAATGCATCTTTTATGGGAAATCACGTCCCAGATGTCCTGAAAAATGCTTGGATTACCTCCCTGTTTAAAAAAAAAAAACGGGCTTATCTCCTGATATTAATTTATATGAAGGGGTAAAGAGATTACAACCTGTATTGTGATGCAGTAAGTGAACCAACAATTGGTTTAACAAAACAATTCTATAAACTTTATTAAGAAAATTAAAATCTGGATAAAATTACGAGAAACTGGGAAAACAGAGAGCAGATAACAATTGATGAATAGAACACATAAATGTATAACAAAACACAAAATCAGATGAGTGCAGTGTGTGTGTTAAAACAGTGGCTCAGGGCCTAACAAGGTTCTGTTACTCTTCTAAGTAAAGTTGGTAGTAGTAAAGGGACCTATATGATTTATAGTATCCAGTAGTAGAGTTTGAACAACTCTATGCAATAGGATATGATGCACATGTAGCCGATGCTTCAGCAGGCACAGCCACTTCAGCAGGCACTTCCGCATCACACTGTCTGCTAATCATGCCGATGATGAACACACTATAAATAAAAGGTATGAACTCATGCAAACATGAATGGTGACGAGTGGCCTGGCGCTCAACAAAGAAAACACAGAACTGATGATAGTAGGCACTGAAAACAAAAAACAGAAACTGAGTAGCGAATACCGGTGTTTCTCTTTGGCAGGCTGTAATATTAATACATCAAAAAAAGTAAAGATGCTTGGTGCCTATCTGGATCAGAGTCTGAACATGACAGCCCAGGTGAGTAGCCTAGTCTCCTCCGCGGCGTACTACATTAGATTGTTGCACAGATTCGCCCCTACGTATCGTGTGTCAACTGCGAGACGTTGGGTAAGGCCATTGTGGGCTCAAAAATAGATTATTGCAGTGGCCTTCTGGTGAGTATGGCCAAATTTGAGTGTGCAAGATTACAATGCATTCTGAATAATGTTGTCAGGGTGATTACTGGTGTAAAAAGGTGAGATCACGTCTCAGATGCGAGGCGCAGTCTGCATTGGTTAGCCATTGAAGAAAGATTATATTTTCACTTACTACTGATCATTCATAAATGCTTGACTGGTGTGACCTTTATAATTAAGGGAGTTGCTGACTCACAAATCATGTGCAAGATCCTGGAGGTCCAATCATACTAATCAGCTGCTAATGCCAGCTTGTAAGTTGACACGGCCATGAAAGTAGCTTTTTATCTTGCTGCTCCAAAGGCATGGAATGCCCTACCCTCAGACATTAAAACCTTGACATCGACTGATCAGTTGAGAAAGAAACTGAAGACTCTTCTGTTTAGATCATTATTGGCTCTTTTTACTATGTTAGCCCTCTCCCTGCCAGAACAAGACCTGTTGTTGCCAACCGGTAGCCCCTATATATGCACTCCCAAGGGACTTAACATCCCTAATCCCTTCCTAAACGTAGAAGAGCCAGGTCCAAAAATTGGGCCTCCCTAGTACGTTTGTAATGTAATGTGTTCAGAGAGTATTTAGTGTAATCGCATCTCTGCAGTTAACAATCTAGTATTAAGATTAAACGCTGTAAATAATAGTATTCACATCATGTTTACACACATCTAGAAATTCTCGCAGTCAAAATAATACCTTCAGACTTAATTGAGTTTTTCAAAGTGTAATATTAATAACAAGCATTGTGAAAGAGAATGATTCGTCAAATTCAATGGTGAGAATATAATACATGCCAAGACTTGTTTGGATAGTACAGTGATGAGTTGTGTTTCAAAATTCACACAGTATTGTTTGAGGACATCAACTATGAAATGTAAAAACAATTGTAATCATCCTAATAGGCTCCACTATTGATAATGATTGCCAACGTGTTTCGGATTATTCAAATATCCATCTTCAGGGCCTTGGAGCATATAGTTCCTTATTCCTTTGACAACTACTTGGGACTTGAATATGTACCTACAAGGTAACACAAAAGGCTAACATTAGTAAAATATTGACTAAATGTAAAATAACTAATTATACTTGCTGTGATAGATAAGGCACTAACCGTCAGTCCCTTTGGCAGTAGTTTCGAATTCTGTTATCAAACCCTGCATATTAAGAAAATTAACATCAGTCTCCTTTATTTAAATCATCCCTGTCTGTAAATGAAGCACTATAGGATGTTTCTACTCACCGGCTGCCTCCTAAATAGTGCTCGCCGTGCCAGAGAAATGTCGGCTGTCGTGTTGGGTGCAGTAGTTACCAGTGTATTGTGAAGAGAAAAAGATGGAGGGGGCCAGAGGCTCAGTTATCTAGAATCAAGAATATTGAATTATGTGCTTCCCGTATAATGGGTGTGCATGTATGGTAAACCATGAGAAAAAAGCCATAAGGGCTCTCTTCCAGGGTTCCATAGCTTTTATAATGATCATAAGGAAAGACAAGAGTTCTGGCGTCCAAACGAGAAACTGTTTTAAAGGACAGGTTGCTAAGCGAGACGGCCGAAACAGACTGGGTCGACTTTCCAAGACAGCAACCATAAGCACTTCTTTATTATGACAGGTCGTACACAACTAAGGAAATGAATTGCAATATGATACTGTAACCCAACAGTGTCCATTATTCTTGTGTCTAGAAAAATGTTGTTTGTTTAGGTTGAAGGCCTTTGTTCGCTTGCCCTTATGAATGTGTAAAAATGAACTGTTTATAAATGTGTCCCCTCTGAAGACAGATTTACACAAGATTGGTCCAGTTCTGAAATAATAAAATATATATATATTTTTTATGAAATAATTATGTATACCATTTCTCAGGGTACTGGCCATATAGTCTGAAAGAACACAGCCTTGACGATTTTCTGTTTGTTTGCATATATGACTCCTGGACGTTCAAGGCTTACCAGGAACCCTTATAGTTTGACTCACAGTTACAGATGGACATTGTTTGTACTGGTGTTTATCATTAGCTTCTCTTACCATGAAGCACAGAATTGCATTGCAATCATTTGACATGTGTGCTAATTGACCTTTGACTTTCCATTGGGAACCTTTTATACCTAACCCAGTAGACGACCGATTGTGAAATGCACAGAGGAGTGTAATCTGAGACTATTGGCTGCGCGCAGTGAAAACTCAGCGCTGAGGTGATTTGTGGGGAAGCTTCTGTTGTCCTTCTTTTTAATTCCCAGAATCTAAACATATGTACAGACAAACACACAGCAATGGCAAAATTGCAACACAGTTCAGGTGCAGCATTCCTACATTTAATAACAGCTTCTAAAAGCAAGAAAATTAACAGATAGTACTGAGCCTCATCACAAGTGGGCGGTATCCCAGCGGTAAATCCACCGGGATATCGGCCACTGCTATTAGCATTACTGCAACTTGGTCCGGCGCTATTAGTCTGGATCCCAAGTTTATGTTCATGTTTATTGAGTTTATATAGTGCTTTATGCCAAAGTTGCAGTGGGCCAGTAAGTCCCCTTTTATATTGGGTGCATTGGACGCAATGGGGCATTTTCGGCACATAACGCCATGCTAATTGCACTAAAAATGGGTGGAATGCGGATTTACCCACAGCTCATTATTACCACTCCGCCCAACTTGTGATGAGGCCCAGTATTGCTGGCTATATTGGCTACTAAATGTAAATGGGAAATATTTTTATGACTGGACTTCATTGGGGACATTTAGTGTCTGGGCATTGGCAGCTTTCTGATCACTGGTCATTCGGATTACTTAGGAAATTGGTGTCACTGTTTTAATTGCTTGGTATTCCAACCCACATATTATTTAATTAGCTGTGATTCATATGATCCTGACATGTCTGCAGATGAGGCCGCAAACATACAATAAAAGTTGAGATATATGTAAATGGCCTGAAATATTCATTTATTATTTATTTTAATAGAATTGTTTCATGCAATTAGAAGGCATGATTATGTATATGCCATTTCATACAACAAATAAGCATGGTATATAGGCCATTCAGTTAATGTAATTACGTACTCGTCAATCTATTTCTTCTCCTGTATAACCGACAGGTTGTTGGGATATTCCTTTCAATCCAGATTTTCACATGGATTCAACTGTTTAGGCATCCATAACGTTGTAAACATGGAATATTTCTGCCATTCATTATATTATATTGGAATATAATGCATGTTTCTTCAATTGTAATATTGCGCTTCGATAGGCTGCCATTATCATGGTTATGTACAATGTGTTCTACTGAGACCAAGTACATTAATCCCAGTGCATGTGGTGACATTTATTGTCATTCTGGAACATTCGATGGTCATATATCCGATCAGTTGCTTAAAGCAACCTGGCCTCTGACTGTCAACCAAAGCGTTTTGTGAATAGAAAAGCATGTCTTTTAATTTTGTTTGTTTTTAATATGTTTTTATTGATTATTAGGTGTGCACATTCAAATGAAAAGCATACATTTCTTCATACCTACCTCCATCACACTGTGAATCAGCATGTCAATTGTAGAACAATAACACATTTTACAAAAGCCCCAACAAGAAACCAAGGCATATTTAAAAGCAAATGATCAGTTTCTCCATTGTCATGAAGCCTTGACCACCATCTTGCTCCTCGTAATGTACACACAGAACTTGCCCCAAATATATCTGGGGCAGGATCTAACACCACGTCCTGTGACGATTCACCAGATCTCGTCACTTCTCCCCAGGTGGGAGCCCTTTCCCATGAGTCTAGGGAGGTGAGGCTGCTACCCAATAGTCTCCCTAGGGGTGGAAATATGTGGGAGGATATCATAGTGAGGTACTCCCCTCCTGGGGATAAGGACGTCCACCTAGAGAAAGCCTCCCTAAAAACCTGTTACACAATCCCTTACCGTCATGGTCACCCTTTTCTCCCACCTTTGATAATGTAACCATGTGTTATTATAAAGCCATGACTGTGACAAATGTATAATATACTGGGATGAAGAAGAACATGACAAGCATATGTAATATATATATGCATAGTCAGCCAAGTACTGTAACAAAGTGACTCACTGGGGGCATGAAGAGTGCCAAGGAGACTTTTCAAGATGGTGTTGATGTTGTGCCAGGGCGGAGTCAAAAATATAAAATAGAAAGCAAGAATGGACTATGGAGCTCTCATCGCGGAAGCCAGTAGCACGCAAGTCCTGCCCTGGACATTCTAACAGGGAGGACCATGAACGCAGAGAAGCTGTTACTCCAGGCGGATGTCACAAAGAACGGGATGCTGCTAACTCACAGGAGCCAGCTGGGAGCCGACTCACCAGATGGAAGTAGCAATTGAGATGGTGGTGTGACCGAAGTAAGGTGGACTGAAGTCTGAAAACAGTGCCGGGACCATTAGCTGGAGCCTGCCGTAGAGCCACGCAGGTGTCAGAAATCACAGAGGAAGGAAACTGTGATCCCGGGAAGAACCGGAGACATGTCCCAACAGTGAACAAGGTAACCAGAATGGTGAGAAGACCAGGATGGTCCCGAGAAGCCAAACCACGATGCCAGAACATATCAGAGTCATCTCCCTCATCACAGTGGTCAGCCAAATACCACTGCCCAAGCAGAGTGCATCAGGAGTCATCTCCCTCATCGCAGTGGTCAGCCAAACATCACTGCCCAAGCAGAGTGTACCAGGGGTCATCTCCATCATCGCAGCGGTCAGCCAACCACCACCTCACAAGGAGAGTGTCTTGGGAGTCATCGCTCTCATTACAGTGGTCAGCCCAATACCACTAAGCAAGCAGACTGTGTTGGAAGTCATCTCCTTCATTGCAGTGGTCTATCTAATACTGCTGCCCAAGTAGAGTTTGTTTGTTTAGAATTTATTGTGCGCACCGGACCCTGGAGTATAAGGGCGCAAAAAGTAAGAATATGTACAGCTTAGAGCATAGGTTACAGGTTACAGTTACAAATTACAGACATTACCAGTTACAGAAATTACCAGTTACAGGTGCAAGTTTACAATACCGGTTTACAATCGTATGATGCAGATACTGTGTAGCAAACAGGCGTGAGCATTATCATGGGTTCAATTAGCAGTTGCTGTCGTTAGCCAGTTAATTACAATTTGCCTGAATTTGGAAAAGGAGTGTTCTAGCCTCGCAGTAATGGGTAATTCGTTCCACAATTGAGCCGCTTTGACTGGGAAGCTAGCTCCGCCTATGGTGGTCAGTTTAAAGCGTGGTACTTGTAGGCGATTGGTGTAGGCAAGTCTGGTTTGTCTTGTGGGGTGTGTTCTGGTGAATCTGTCCTTAAGGTATTGGGGGGCTTTGTTGTGTAGAGATTTGTATGTGAGAGATGCCGTTTTGAGTCTAATTTTCTCGTGGGTGGAGAGCCATTTGTGTTTCCTTCTTGTTACTGTAATGTGTTCTCTCCTGGGGATGTTCAATGCCGCTCGGAGGGCCTTGTTTTGCTGTATCTGGATTTTGTTTATGATAGATTTATTGGCTCCTATGTACAGTGCGTTACAATAATCTAGTTTGGAGATGATAAGGGCTCTGGCTAAAGTTAGACAGCTATGCTGGGAAAGGAATTGTTTTCCTGCTCTAATGAGCTTACATGTGTAGGCTGTCGAGGACGCTAGGGAGTTTACCTGTTTGGAAAATGATAGGGTAGAATCAAGGTAGATCCCTAATGTTTTAACTTCTTTGGCAACTTGTATGCAGTTCCCATCTATGATAAAGGAAGAGTAGTTTGTGCTTAGTTTTTTGATGAGGGGTGCGGTGCCTAGGATGAGAAGCTCAGTTTTATCATCGTTCAGGCATAGGCCATGGGTTGCCATCCATGCCTGAACGATGCTGTAAATTTTGTTCACCATTGCTAGATCTTTTTCGTAAACCCCTGTGAGTGGGAGGAGGATCTGGGTATCGTCAGCGTAGTTGGTATACGTGATACCCAGAAGGTCCAAATCATCAAACAGAGGCTTAGTGAATATGTTATATAGCGTTGGTGAAACGCATGATCCCTGTGGCACGCCGCAGGTAATAGGGATGGGGTCTGCAGCTGCTATAGGTGAGAAAACCCTCATGGTGCGGTCACTGAGGAAGGATTGTATCCATGCTATAGCCTCAGTGGAGAAGTGTGCTGCTGAATCTAGGTGGTTACATAGGACTTTATGGTCCACTAAATCAAAAGCGGCCGATAGGTCTAGTAGCAGGAGGAGTGCTGGTTTTCCAGAGTCTCTTACTTTGTCTATTTGGGCTTTCAGGTCAATCAATGCAGTTTCTGTGCCGTGGAGAGGGCGGAAGCCAGATTGTCGGGAGCCTAGTAGTTGGTTTTGTTCCAGGAAACTCTGGATTTGTATATATGCCACTTTATCCAGTATCTTCAGAAGGAATGGTACCGTAGTAATAGGTCTATAGTTAGTGGGTATGGTGGGGTCTAGAGTAGCCTTTTTTAAGAGTGGGAGCACCCAGGATTCTTTTAAGTTACTGGGGATAATGCCTGTGGTAAAGGAGGCATTAATTAACTTGGTGATAAATGGTGCTAGATCTCGTGCGGCATCTTTGATGAGTTGTGCTGGACATAAGTCTCCTTTGCAGTTGGACGGTTTTAGACCGAGTATTACTTTCTCTACTTCTAGTATGGAGACTTTGGAGAAGTGGAATTGCGTAGTGGGTTTGGAGTTAGGAAGTGTCTTGATAGGCGGTAATATGTTGGGTGCTAGGGTCTCACGTTTTAGTTCTATTTTCTTTTGGAGGTTTCGGACTTTGTTAGAGAGGGCTTGCTGGATTTCGGAGCACCACTTTTTATCTTTAAGACAGTTGTCTTGAGGTGTTATTGGGTTTTCCAGTTCTCTGAGTATGGCGAACAGTTCTTTAGTACTTGATTTGGCTTGTGTGATTCTGTTATTGTAGGTCTCTTGTTTAGCTGAGATGATTTCTTTTTGTAATGAGAAGAGATTTTAGCTAGTTTCAGTTTATTTTCTGGGCTGGGGTTAATTTTCCATGTATTTTCCCATTTCCTTTTTTCTAATCTCAGATTTTTTAAGAGAGGGGTGAACCAGTTGTTCAGGTGGTTCTTTGGCTTGCTGTTTCTGAGCTTGAGTGGTGCGATGTTGTCAAGAGTTTTGTTCATGATATTGTTAAATTCTTCCACTAGGCTGTTAGGGTTAAGGTTGTCAGGTAGAGCGACCAAAGTGGGCATGATGCCGGGGAGTAGTTTGTCTAGTGTCATGTTTTTTTTATTTCTGGTAAGTGCAGGAGGTGCACATGGTTGTTGCAGTTTGGGGGTGGCAGTGTCCAAGGAGAATGAGATTAGATGGTGATCTGACCAGATTTGGGGTGAGATGGTGAGAGTGGCTATATTGCAATTGTGGTCAGCAATCCAATCAAGGGTTCTCCCTTTGATATGGGTGGGCTCAAGCACTCTTTGTGTGTAGCCCAGTTCTGTTAGGGTGTTGGAGGCTGCTGTGGCTTGTAAGTCATTGATATCATTGAAGCCAATATTGAGGTCGCCTAGTAATATTGATTGAGTAGTATCTTTAAGGTTTTCTGATAGGATGGTAGTTAAGTCTTCTATGAAATTCTTGATTGGACCTGGAGGTCTATATATCAAATGAATGTTAAGGGTTTGTGAGTTAGCTGTAGGTGTCTTGGTGGACATTATCTCACAAGATTCAATGGTTGGTGAGGGGGTGAGTCTCATCTGGAGTTTAGTTTTGACGATGATGGCTAGTCCTCCACCTCGAGCTCCGCACCTATCCGATCTGAGGATAGTGTAATTATTGGGCACAGCTAGGGATAGTGCTGGGCCTGATGCCTCATGTAGCCAAGTTTCTGTAATGGCTAGGAAGTCGTAATCTTCTGTCAGGATAACTTCCGATATTTCTATGGCGTGGGCGACTAAGGATCTAGCGTTTATTAAGGCTCCTTTGAGTTTAGGTGTGCGGTTAAGATGTGTAGCAGTATTTTTTGCAGCATTGGGAGCGGCAATTGTTTCTTTATTGGTTTGGTAGTTGTTGAGCTTAACGTGGTTATGGGTGAATGGTTTGCGAGTAGGTTCTTTTTTGGTTCGAGTAGTGTTAGTTTCGTATTTGATGAGCGGATCGAAGATTCTGGGTAGTCTTGCTCGTAGTCTTAGGTTTCTGTCAGCTATGTTATATTGTGTAGTGGAATGTTGTATTGTAGTTGCTATAAGAGGCGACATGGTGAGATGTTCCCATGGGGCGAGTGAGGAGGCCAGGTATACTAGGTAGGATAGTATAAGGAGCATTGTGTAATGTGTAAGCGTCCTGTGTCTGGATAGATGGCTAGAGTTTTAGTTATGGTGTAGTGCAGGCAGAGTAACTGCTAAGTCTGCTATGTTGTTATCTAGAAAATGAGGTCAGGCACATAGTGTTAAGTTGCAGTAATCATAGGGCTCGTACAGATGGCAGTGTGGTGAATATATGACCATGGGCAACACAATTGCTATAGTCTATGAGCGACCAAAGGGCACAACACAATTACTGTGGTCAATGAGCGACCAAAGGGCACAACACAATTACTGTGGTCAATGAGCGACCAAAAGGTATAACATGATTACTGTGGTCAATGAGCGACCAGAGGGCACAACACAGTTGCTGTGGTCAATGAGCGACCAAAGGGCACAACACAATTACTGTGGTCAATGAGCGACCAAAGAGCACAACACCATTACTGTGGTCAATGAGCGACCAAAGGGCACAACATGATTACTGTGGTCAATGAGCGACCAAAGGGTATAACATGATTACTGTGGTCAATGAGCGACCAGAGGGCACAACACAGTTACTGTGGTCAATGAGCGACCAAAGGGCACAACGCAATTACTGTGGTCAATGAGCGACCAAAAGGTATAACATGATTACTGTGGTCAATGAGCGACCAGAGGGCACAACACAGTTACTGTGGTCAATGAGCGACCAAAGGGCACAACGCAATTACTGTGGTCAATGAGCGACCAAAAGGTATAACATGATTACTGTGGTCAATGAGCGACCAGAGGGCACAACACAGTTACTGTGGTCAATGAGCGACCAAAGGGCACAACGCAATTACTGTGGTCAATGAGTGACCAAAGGGCACAACACAATTACTGTGGTCAATGAGAGACCAGGGGCACAACACAATTACTGTGGTCAATGAGCGACCAAAGGGTACAACACAATTACTGTGGTCAATGAGCGACCAGGGGCACAACACAATTACTGTGGTCAATGAGCGACCAAAGGGTATAACATGATTACTGTGGTCAATGAACGACCAACGGGCACAACACAATTACTGTGGTCAATGAGTGACCAAAGGGCACAACACAATTACTGTGGTCAATGAGCGACCAGGGGCACAACACAATTACTGTGGTCAATGAGCGACCAAAGGGTACAACACAATTACTGTGGTCAATGAGCGACCAAAGGGTATAACATGATTACAGCGGCACTAGTAGGCGTGGCGCGATGTGTTGCACGAGAACAGTAGCAATAGGCTGATGCACATGAGTAACAAATAGTTAGCAAGAGTAAATTCACCAAGGTGTGTGTATATTCTAGCAGTAGGCAGTAGACAGTCACATGCGGATCGTGGGTAGACTAAGCAGCTAAAGGTGTTATGCTTACTCACATTGGGTTGAGTCCAGATAGTGCAATTAGAAAGTACTGCTTCCTCCTCGGCATCACGGAGGCTGTCCCACGGTTAGACTAGACTCTTTCAGTGGGTCTGTCAGGAGGCCTCAATACAGCAGAATCTTATGGTGGGATGTAGAGTGGGTGTTGCGCTCACATGCGCCAAACAGGGGCAAAACAGGGCCTTAGTATGGCCTTCGGTTGGCCGGCGATCCGCCTGCCGGCGGTTCTTCCTAGTCAAATCGAGGATTAGCCTCGATTTCGTGCCGCGATGCGCCCGGCATGGGCGAGTCAGGCACTTATATGGACAGGGTCAGGCAGGCCCTGGTCCGATGCACGCTTCGGTCCTCGACAGGATCCTCTGCTGGGCTGTGGGGCTGGGGGGGCTCCTGCCCTCGCCCCTCGAAGTGGATGCTGGAAGTGGGGGACCTGGGGCAAAACAGGGCCTTAGTATGGCCTTCGGTTGGCCGGCGATCCGCCTGCCGGCGGTTCTTCCTAGTCAAATCGAGGATTAGCCTCGATTTCGTGCCGCGATGCGCCCGGCATGGGCGAGTCAGGCACTTATATGGACAGGGTCAGGCAGGCCCTGGTCCGATGCACGCTTCGGTCCTCGACAGGATCCTCTGCTGGGCTGTGGGGCTGGGGGGGCTCCTGCCCTCGCCCCTCGAAGTGGATGCTGGAAGTGGGGGACCTGGGGCAAAACAGGGCCTTAGTATGGCCTTCGGTTGGCCGGCGATCCGCCTGCCGGCGGTTCTTCCTAGTCAAATCGAGGATTAGCCTCGATTTCGTGCCGCGATGCGCCCGGCATGGGCGAGTCAGGCACTTATATGGACAGGGTCAGGCAGGCCCTGGTCCGATGCACGCTTCGGTCCTCGACAGGATCCTCTGCTGGGCTGTGGGGCTGGGGGGGCTCCTGCCCTCGCCCCTCGAAGTGGATGCTTTCAGTGCATGTGCTTCTTACGTTGTGCAGAGTAGGATGACACAATAGTGTGTTTAGATCTCAAACCATGAAGGAGTCACAGCGCTGCCTCCAGGACTGGGCTGCATACAGCAAGGGGACGCTGAAGGTTTAGGCCGAAAAGTAGGGGAACGTCGTACTCGTTAGTTCCCGCCCCTCCCTCATCACAGCCAGCTCCCTCATCACAGTGGTCAGCCAAACACCAATGCCCAAGCAGAGTGAATCAGGAGTCATCTCCCTCATTGCACTGGTCAGCCAAACATCACTGCCCAAGCAGAGTGTATCAGGAGTCATCTCCATCATAGTAGTAGTCAGCCAACCACCACTTCCCAAGCAAAGTGTATTGGAAGTCATCTCCCTCGTAGGCAGATGACTTCCAATACCACATAGAAATCAGACTGTTTCGGAAGTCACCTCTTTCATTGCAGTGGTCTACCTAGTACTGTTGCCCAAGTAGAGTGGAACAGGAGCCAGATCCCTCATCGGAGTGATTCACCAAACACTGCTGTTAAAACAGAAGGCCTTAGGAGCCATGTCGCTTGCTGCTGTGGTCCAACAAATGTCCTTGGAAAGCCTGAGAGCTTTGGGAAACAATCCCCTCATTACAATATAGAAACTAGTAAAGAGATATACAACAAAGAAACAGAAAACCCTGGAGAAAATATCCATCATCAGAGCGGAAGATGGAAGCCACTTGGAAGGAGTTAAAGAGACTAATTCAAGTGTTCTGCAAGAGTGCTTAAAGACCAATGGGGTGAACTTTCATATAAGGACCAGGAGAAGGGATTCATTTCCCCTTGTCCCTTGTGATGGAACATTGAAGAAGTTACTTCTACTATAAGACTGAAGCAGCCAGGAAAAGGGAGCCATTCTCCTGGGGAAGGAAGCAAGAACTTCACTTTAGTTACAGACTTATGTTTGTAGTGCTAGGGTTAGATTAGTTGGTTCTGATGGAGGATGGAGAACATTTAACTTTGACGCACATTATGACAGCTCACTGAAGTTTTTCTAGGTTGAGGCAGGGCAGGCCCTTTATCAGTAGGGAGAGATAGGTTTCTTTATGTATTTAATTAAAGTGTAAAGCCCACAACATGACCCCTCCTTGTCAGTCTCCTTCTTCTACACCCTCATACTCTACACTCAAGTTTTCATCCACCTTGATCATTATTCCCTCTTCCCGCTACATCAATCTGGTTTTCGTCTGCTACACTCCACTAAAACGGCTCTACTCTACGTCAAACTCGCTACTATCTGCATGTCACTCTAAACTATCTTCTATCTTTATCCTCCTGGGTTTTCTGCCACCATTCAACTCTATCAATCAACCTACTCTTCTTAAAGGTTCTGCCCTGCAATTGTTTCTCTCCTATCTATCCAATCGTACCTTTTCTGTCTCCTTCACCAGTAATCATTCTCTCTCACTGCCTCTTCATTTCGCTGTCCCACATGGCTCGGTACTTGGACTTTTCCTGTTCTCTATTTACACTTCTTCCATTTCTTTTTTATATCCTGCAATCCTGGATGCACTCCATCTCAACGCTTCTAAAATAGAAGTTTACTTTTTTCCATCCTCTAATATTTCCCCCTGCCACTCCCCTCTCCTTTGCTGCATCTCTCTTTTCTTTTTTCCTTCTTCTCAAAATCATGGAGTTCTTTTTAACAGCTCTCTCTCCTTTGATTCACAACTCTAACATTTCCCGATCCTGTGTTTACTATTCATTATATCTCTCCATTTCTTTTCTTTAAATCTGCTAAACTACTCATGTTTGCATTTTTTCTTTTCCAGTCTCAATTATTATTATGCCTTATTAATGGATCTCCCTTCCTTCCAACTTGCTCCTGTTTGCTCTATCTTCAAATCTGCAGTTGTGCACTGTATTGTCTCCCACGCTCCCCCATTTGCTCCTCACTCCATTCTCTCTCTTGGCTTTCCTTCTAATTCCGTCTTCTTTTTAATTTCCTCTCCATTGTCTTCAAATGAATTCATCTTTTGACTCCACCTATCTCCTTGATTTCGTAATGTTATACTCCCATACACGCCTCTTAGGGTCACAATCTCAATGTCTCCTTACTGTTAAACTACCTTGTTGTTCCCAGTCCCCACTTTTGTTCCTTCTCCATCCTGGCCCCCAACCACTAGAGATTTCTTCTTCTTTTTATTCCTTCCTCACCTTTCAACTGTTTCTCACATCCTTGAAAGCCTTTCTGTTATCTTCCTCAGCTTAGTGAAATTGTTTTGTCATTGTGTTCTCATCTGGATTATTGTACCATTTTCACATTTTCTACAGTGCTTTGCTAGAAAGTGCTTTATAAATAATTAAATACAAAATACATGTAGAAATACATAGGGGATTTCAAAAGTCTCTTTCAATTTCATGAATACGCATCATATCCATTAACCAGTCTGATACTAGGGGTGGTCTGCGCTGCATCCAGTGCATTGCTATACATCTTATGGTGAGTAGTAATGCTAGCCTAGAAAATCAATCGGTCAATGACTGGTCTTCAACACAGAGACCCAGCGGGCAGTCGGACATTGATAGTGGGAGACTCAGGCATATCCTTTCTCCCAGTTTGTTAATGAAATCTCCCCAGAACCATGCATCTTTCACACACCACAAAGTCATGGGAGAAATGTTGGTTGTGTCATATTTTTATTTATCTATTGTGTGATATAGTTCCCATATGAACAAACCTTTAAACACATAGGAAATAAAATAAAATAGCTGCATAAAAAATCACTAGAAACGGTAATCAAATCTCATACAGACAAAAATACTAGTACAGATACAGCTATTAATGCATTACTAAGAAAAAAGGTCATTATACAATAGGATAATCGTTCATCACCAAAAATATTTTTCAGAAAATGTATTGCTGCCACCACAAACTTTCCCAAGATAAAATTGACATTTTTTACACATAACTGTAAAAGATTGTACAACGAAGATTTAACAGTACATTGCATTCCATTAATAAATGTGTCAACGTTTCCCTATATTCCAAGAAAAAATGACAAACGTGTTCCTCCTTTGGGATTTTAAGCCTTGCACCATTAACATCATTAGTAAGGAGTAGATTTAACAACTCTAATCAAGAACTGTCAAATTTTCTTTGAGATATACCTTTTAAGAGAGGGCTGCAAGATGTTCTAGGGCTTTATGTCCATTCTAAAATGGCCAAATATCTTATATGACACCAATAAGTTTCTGTTGTTGATCCAATCATTTTCGAAAATTATATTTTTAACTCTAGGGGGACAATGTACTAAATCATGTTCGGTGAGAGAATTATTTATCAACAGGGTTAGCAAAACTGTCACCCAGTCATTTAATGACCTACATGCCTGCTTTCTCCATAAATCATTTATCTTTACCAACAGAGTATTCTCTGGATGCAGCAAAATTGATCTTAACAGTTGTAACCTCCCACAGCTAACAAATGCCTGTACTGAAATTAAGTCCAGCATATGGCGCACAGCGGGAAAAGATAGCACCCACTTCCATGTTATGGACTCAACTTTAGACCAGTCCAATTTTTCTTCTCAAACCTCTGCTCTATGGATACGTCTCTGAATTATCATTTGATTATACATTTTGAGTACCGGAATAAGGGAGAACCAACCATATTTCTTGTCTACTACTCCCAATTGTGAGGAAGCAGAAATTGCTTCAGTTTTTAGGGTCTGATTGAGATCTCTTAGCAATGGTTTGTCTTTAACTAATACACCTAGTTATTTAAAGTTATCAACTACCTCAATTTTTTGCTCATTAATTGACCAAACACATTTAGTTCCACACTGTGTATCCTTCAGAGTATTCAGAATCTAGATTTTAGTATTCGGCACATTTATGTTCAGTTGAATATTCTGAAAGTAAGTGCCAACAGCTTTCAAGCACCGTTGGAGAACAACTGGGATGTAATCAACTAGAACTAAATCGTTGGCATATAGGAGCTAGTGCACTTTTAGTGAACCAAATTTCAGTGCATTAGCTCCAATATCAGGTAGACGGTCAAACACAGCCAAAACGCAGCTCTGGTGCAGACCCCGTATTCCCACATTTAGGGCATTCATCAGATTTGGCTGGGTCATATTCTTTTGTCTAAATGTGTGCAGCAAAATTGATGGAGATGGAAAAAACAGATAATGTATCAAAGACATTTTTGAAAGATATCAATTACAACTGGTCAGAGTAGTGTATGCCTGCTTGTATTTTAACTTAGCATGTGTGTGCAGATTCTAGTTATTAGATCAGTTGAGAAGGACCCATTAACTTTCTCATCAACTATATTTCACATATCAGGAGATATTGGGAAGTAAGCCAATTCTGTTTAAAAGCAGTCCTCGTTCTGAAATATCATAATGTGCTTGCTGATGAGTTGCCTTCAATTGAGATAAACGCATCCAGTGTAAAGAACCCACTCTCCACCAGCATATCCACCCAGATCCCTCCATTTCCAAACTGTGTAGGGATTCCAGCTGGGGGCAATACAAAGCATGCTCCAACATTGAAAGTGTACCCTCCCGCAGTTCCAAGCATGATCTCACCACTCAATTGTTGCTCAATCCGTACATGAGGCCTTGAAACCATTGCCTTGCCAGGCTGGATTGAGACACTAAGTAGCATATAATAATAATAATCTTTATTTGTATTAGTTTGAAATTAACTTTTTCAAAAATTAGATATACCACAAATACATATTTACCAATATATTTACAAAAATATTTACACATTACCAAATCAAAATCAAGATACTAATATTAACGTACATAGCCAAATTTAAGGAATTAACATGAATAAAATGAAAATAAGAAGAGAGAACATTCTTGACATTCTTAAGACAGCGGGGAAAATCAACCCGAATTATTTTTTTTTTCACCATTTTTAACTATTTTAACGGTAGTCACATTTCTATAGTCAAGATGTAAAAAAACGGTTTAATTGTGACCATAGGATAAACAGCGCAATATGTACTGCATCAGAGTCTGTATATAGGCAATAATGTAAAAAATTATCAGACTTGATGATGTCATAGTCACCAACAAACTGTCCCAACGTACACATATATTTTGAACCCAATTTCACACATTGAGTCAGAACATGTCGTGGGCTTTCAAGTTTATCTATACTTTTACAAATGCGACACATTCGGGATTCTCTGTGCATTTTTATATAGGCGCCCTGGGTCACAAGCAATGGAAGTTGGCTAGTTCTAAGACGTAGCATGAAATACGTACATGTGGGTTTGGGCACTTGATCAAGTAGTGCTGTGTCTTAAGATATTTGTGGGAGACTCACGCCATGAAGATCTAATTATGCAGCTTTTCCTGGTGTACGTAGTTATTCAACCAGTCGTGACATTCCATCTTCCTCTTAAATATGTGTTTTAGCTTTGGGAAGCCTGTACCACGTTCAGAATCTGGTACCCAGTTAATCTCATGAAAGCAATCTACAGTAAAGAACTGAAAAGCAGGTGTTTTTGTTTTGGTTGTACCTTTTTCGGCACACCCAAGTATACTTAATAAGGGACATTTAGGGTCGACCTTGATTTCATATATAACAACCCATGGTGTAGCACACACTGCATTCCCATTGAGGTCAGACCTAATTCAAGTCGTAGATAAACCATAGGTGTGGACTGAGCAAGGTTACAGGATTTTCCTCCAAAAATTCATTCCCCTCTAGAACATCAAGCCACTTCAAATCAAGTATAGCCATCTCATCAAGGCCATATGAGATGCCAGGAACAAAGTACTGATTGTATAGCTTGAGGTTCCAGCAAGGGAAAATCCTGCAGTAGATTTAGCAAAATGGTTTATAGCGTAGGTCAATTGACGGGCCTTACGTTTCTTTCGTTCAATAAGGCTACAGTAACTACCTCCAGCCGATAGCTCAACTCCTAAATACATGTATGACTCAACATAATCAATAAGGCCGAGTTCAGTTTCTAATCAAACCCTTTGTACCTTACCCCCTGACACCACCATCATTTGCGTCTCATTCATATCAATTGACAGCTGGTTTTTCTTGGTATATTCAACCAAGATTTAGAATTATGCTTTCACCCCTGCTTGTGTGTGATCTATAACTACAAGATTGTCAGTGTATCATATTCTAGATATAGCGGCATTGCCTAATTTAACAGTGCAGCCACAGTTCAAGACCAAAATCGGGAGAAGGTCTGCCAAGTACAAGTTGAACAACAGGGGTGCAAGAGAACACCACTGTTTAACCCCCATATTTATTTCAACCCTCCGGGACAGAGTTCCAGCATCATTCAACCATACGTAGACTCCAGTATCCAGCATAATAAGTATATTCACGATCCAGTTAGGGCAACCCATAGTTCTCAGCTTTTACCACAGTATGTCCCTATTTACAGAGTCAAAAGCTGCACTGAAATTGACGAATATAAAATAAGTAGCAGAATTGCCTCTCGTTGCCACTTCTTGGATCATTTTGTCCAGTACCCTGATATTGTGTATGCTACTTGACCCTGGTTTTAAGCCGGTCTGGGTAGGGTATAAAATGTTGTAGCTTGTGACCCAATTTTGCAGAACAGCTAAGACAAAGGTAGTAAAAAAGCTTCCCAGTAACGTCAAGTAGAAAGAGTAGTCTGCCATTTTCAGGCCTTTCTCTATCCTCTTTTTTTTATGTGGGGAGTAAGATTGCCTGTCGCCAGAGGTCGGGGACCAATCCCTGGTTACAGACTTTTCTGAATAAGATCTCTAGAATCTTAGCCCAAATAGCTGGGTTTCCTTTTAGGACAGCATTTGATAAACTATTGGGGGCAGGCGCTCTGGAGCTCTTTAGTTTGAAAATTGCATTGAGAATTATATCAGCATCAATTTTCAAAGGAAAAGGGCTCCTCCCAGCTTTTTTTTTATCTCCTTCAAGGGTACCAGTACTAATTTAGTTTTAAGAAAACAAATCCAATTATTTGTAGGAATGGGATTAAATATCTGTCATTTTGAATCACCTTTTGCTCCTGCAAGCAGCTTCCGTATTAACCTAGGATTATTAGCACATAATGTGGAAAACATCTGTTTCCACCCCAAGGTTATATTAGCTGTCCTTTTTCTCTTTAGCAAGTTCCGATATTTATTTTTGATCTTCATCGTCCTGGCTTCTACCTCAGACTGCATACCACCCATTTGGTTGGCTTTTCTAATATGCCAACGCATTTGTCGTTTAGCGTCTCTGATCTCTATGTCAAAGTCATGCTTACGTTGGGTAGAGTGTATACTAATGGGTTTGTTAGACATAGAGCCTGCTTTCAATGCAAGTAAATGTATACGGGCAGCCATTTCATTTGCGTCCATAAATACAAAGCTACTGGCTTCAAATGTTAACAGCATCTACGCTGCACTTGAGGCCTTGTCATTGCTTCGTGGTATCTAGCTTAACCTATTCCCAGCATGGTTGATACCCGCCGGGCACCGACTCGGCATTTTTTCAATTTAGGCATTTTCAGGGGAAGGGTCAAGAGATGGTCGCTATATATTGTCTCTAAGGCCACCAGTGATTCCACCTTCTCTTCACATCGGTTACTGTCAAAAAAAGTAATCTAGTGTCGAATGCCTATTTGCCATCTGCCAGGTAAATTGGCCGGCTATATCACCGGAGGTACGACCATTGAACATGACAAGGCCCCATTCCCTAAGTAATTAGATCCCTTTAGCACCCTTGGAATTACCCCGGCTCTTCAGCATAACGCTGCTAGAGACCACTGATCCATACTCGACACCTAGTTATTTATCTATGCAACTGGCGTTTAAATCGCCTCCCAATAGTAGACATTCATGAGTCTCAGTCATTAGCCAGTCAGCACAGACATTATCGATGTCTTTGTGTAGGTCATCTACATAAGTCAAGGTAGGTGGTGTATATACATTGATAAACCATTGGTAAGTTCAAGTGTTCCCTGTTTCCAAACCCAATTCAATTGGAAAAACATTAGTTGTCCTCCATATCGTTTTTACACCATGGATGGGTAGTGACTGCCTGACCCCTATGATAAGGCTCCCTGATGGACGGCCCAGAGTGCCCTTTATTGCAAGTAACTGAAACAGAGAAAAACCCTATAGGTAGATGTACTTGGTCAGCCAGGTCTCTTGTAAAAAAAACCCATCCAGTTCTTGCAAAAGGCACATAAAGCCATTAGGGCACATGAGGTGGCTATGCCCATGGGTGTTCCAAGTTGCCACCTTCAGCAATGAATTAGGCTGTACTGCGTGCCTCTACAGAAATTTCCTGAACCATTCCCAACCCATAGCGTCTCCAGGTAGTGATGGGGAGGAATAGCCAGTATCCAACATCACAGTTATAGTTGGGCTTAGGAGCCTACTCGCCAATCGGTTTGCTGCCAATTCTTCTTCCTGCTTTTTGAGGCTGATGTGTGTGGAACTATCGATCAGATAACCTGCATCCTCAATTTCCACCCGGTGAGATCTTACAAGTGCCAAGACTTCTGGGGTGGAACAGTGCAACCACGCGTAGGTTCCTCCTCGAGTTTTAACAGGTTCAACAAAACTAAAATCAGACGAGGAGAGCACTTGCAGGGCCAGCACTCTTTTACATACCAGTACCACATCAGATCTATTGGTGGCTTTATCAGTTAAGGTTAGTGTGCCTCTCCCAAAAGTAAACATCATAGGGTTGAGGCTGCCATTACATGGACCCACCATGGGAGGCTCTGGATGGTTTACGCCTAACACCGGAGTAGGTTGAGTCGGTGGCGCCACATTTGGAGGACCTTGAGAAAGGCCACCATTTTGTAAAAGGCCCATAGGGCGAGGTAGACAAGATAACAGGGTCGTAGGTGTTGATGTAAGGTTTTCTTCAAAATATTTGCGGTTGTGAATGGGCGACATAACCAATAAGCCAATTGGTAAGTGTACCTGCTGATTTTTGCCTCTTTTTCCTCGTGGCCTTCTTCCTATCCCTCATGTTTTGCCCTGAATTTGCGGCAGGATAGTCGAATTAAGATGATCCACCGGCTGAGATTTATTTAGTATCGCTTGTGGCAATGTAATTGCAGCTTGTTGGGGTGCCTTTGCCCGTTTAGCTAAACGCCTTTCTTTACATGTCATGTAGACCGTAACCTCCAAATGACTAATTTCCGAAACTGTTAGGGGTTTGTAGTAGGCTTACAGAGGATCCTTGTGCCGAGGCATTTATATGGATCTGTTGTGGTTGTAGGTCACTCATGGGATTAGTTAAAATGTTCATGGAGTATGCCATTACTGAGAGCTTATCATCCAATGAGAAACTGGTTTGCCAAGCAATTGTACTTCATTCAAGGTTAAGCCGCAGAGTTTTAGAAGAATCTTGGTTGAAAACTGGACTGCATCAGAATGCACAATATTCGAGTCATGCGGCTCTGTGCCTCTGCTGTGTCGTGAGGAGCTTTCATTGCTGACTTCCAATAGAGTACTAGGGAACAGTTTAGGTGACGCGGAGAGGCATGGATTTGAGGTTGGAGGGAGAATTATAGAGGCAGGGTGGGCGGTGAGAGAATAAATTGTGTGAATAGGGACGCGGCTCTCCATTTCAACAGATGTCTCCACCAACCCCCTGTTGTACTTCAACGCACTTCGCAGGGTATAACATAGACCCAACAACAAGTTATTATCGATGTTGCCCTAGTCAGATCTAGTTTGATTCAAAAGTTCGGAATCCGTGTTAGTATTACTGACACGCTGGATCGTATGTGCCCCTTCCATAAGATTGTAGTAATCTGTGAGATTTCTCCCCTCCACAGTGGGAGCGGCATGTATGTCATTCAGTGCCACCACATTGGGTTCATTGACCAAACCTGTGGGGGCCGACACCGTTTTTTTCTGGGATTCAGCAAAAATTCTTCATGTTTGAGACAGTCTGATTTACCTGGCATCCCGAAGGTCGCACAGTTATATAACACGGGTCAAGAGATAGAAAAGAGGGAGACAGGGGGGAGCCAAAGGGTTAAATAGTCATAATGCTGGAACAACCAATGGTCCAAAGATTTAATCAATCTCAGGCCCGGGTTTGAACACAATATTGTTGCTTTATGGATACAAATCGTAAGTGCAATAACACTGTGGATCCTATTCTGGTAAGGTAAACGTGCAAAAGCACGGTGGCAGAGAGAATCGCTGTAATGAGGGGCGCAAAGGTTCCTTCACCCACAGGCACCCCTCAATTTGACGAGCATGATATCTGAAAGTCTCAGGAGCTTTCACTGCTTCACGTTGTTCACGTTGTTATGTTTATTGGTTGTGTTTGTTATGTTTGTTATTTACAATGGCCGCATGTCTCATATCGCGTGCCGAACAGCTCGCGCCGCTTATGTGCAATCTTGCTTTTCAATTTGCAGGTTTGCGCCTTGAAACACTTGTGTACAGGCGCGTTATATATGCCATATCATATCATATCATATCATATCACAATAGTACATAGGGAACTGAAAAAATGTTTATACAGCGGTTTCTTTGGTATGTGTACCTGTTTAGAGTCTAACAGGGTAATTCATAGAATTTCGCAGAAAAGTGTCGCAAGCGGCTGGCGCAGAGTGTCTGCGTGCGATTGTCTGCGCCAGGCACGTGCGCTAAAACCGATTTCCGCGCACAGCGTATTCATGGATTTCAGGCTCCCAAAGCAGCCGTGGCGCAGAGTATCGCAGAGACCCTGCAGCAGTGCCAGTAACGCCCCCAAGAACGCCCTCGCGCAAGGAAAAGCCATCAAAATCGCTAAATCATCGCAAAGGGCTGCGCTAACCCTGGACCAGTCTACAGGGCTGCCAAACAAGGAACGCAAAGCGGGTAACGTGCATATCAGGGGTACGCGTGAAGTTATACACGCGATTAGCCAGGGTACGTGTATTACAGGGGTACGGGAAGTTCTACACGCGATTGGCCAGGGTACGTGTATTACAGGGGTACGCGTGAAGTTTTACACGCGATTAGCCAGGGCACGTGTATCACAGGGGTACGCAGGAATTATCACACGCGATTTGGCTGGGTACGTGTATTACAGGGGTACACCGGAAGTTCTACACGCGATTCGGCTGGGTACGTGTATTACAGGGGTGCGCGGGAATTCTCACATGCGATTTGGCCAGGTACGTGTATTACAGGGGTGCGCGGGAATTATCACACGCGATTTGGCTTGGTACGTGTATTACAGGGGTGCGTGGGAAGTTCTACACGCGATTGGCCAGGGTACGTGTATTACAGGGGTACGTGGGAATTATCACATGCGATTTGGCTGGGTACGTGTATTACAGGGGTACACGGGAAGTTCTACACGCGATTCGGCTGGGTACGTGTATTACAGGGGTGCGCGGGAATTCTCACACGCGATTTGGCTTGGTACGTGTATTACAGGGGTGCGCGGGAATTATCACACGCGATTTGGCTTGGTACGTGTATTACAGGGGTGCGTGGGAAGTTCTACACGTGATTGGCCAGGGTACGTGTATTACAGGGGTACGTGGGAATTATCACATGCGATTTGGCTGGGTACGTGTATTACAGGGGTACACGGGAAGTTCTACACGCGATTCGGCTGGGTACATGTATTACAGGGGTGCGCGGGAATTCTCACATGCGATTTGGCCAGGTACGTGTATTACAGGGGTGTGCGGGAATTATCACACGCGATTAGGCTGGGTGGGTCCTCACAGGTGTTCCCTGTACACCCTCCACGGCCCCTGCAGGCAGCCCACAAAACAGGGGACTACCCTGCACACCTGCTCATGTCCCCCTGCACGCCCACCCCCCAGCAGTGCAGGGGCAGCCTCCGCCAGGCCCCCACCCATGTCTCCCAACACCCCCACCCCCCAGCATCCAGGGGCACCCTCCACCAGGCCCCCACCCATGTCTCCCACCACCCCCAACCCCCAGCCACCAGGGGCACCCTCCACCAGGCCCCCACTCATGTCTCCCACCACCCCCACACCCCAGCATCCAGGGGCACCCTCCACCAGGCCGCCACCCATGTCTCCCACCACCCCCACCCCCCAGCATCCAGGGGCACCCTCCACCAGGCTCCCACCCATGTCTCCCACCACCCCCACCCCCCAGCAGTGCAGGGGCACCCTCCACCAGGCCCCCACCCATGTCCCCTATCACCCCCACCCCCCAGCAGTGCAGGGGCACCCTCCATCAGGCCCCCACCCATGTCCCCTATCACCCCCACCCCCCTGCCACCAGGGGCACCCTCCACCAGGCCCCCATCCATGTCTACCACCACCCCCGCCCCCCAGCAGTGCAGGGGCACCCTCCACCAGGCCCCCACCCATGTCCCCTATCACCCCCACCCCCCAGCAGTGCAGGGGCACCCTCCATCAGGCCCCCACCCATGTCCCCTATCACCCCCACCCCCCTGCCACCAGGGGCAGCCTCCACCAGGCCCCCACCCATGTCTACCACCACCCCCGCCCCCCAGCCACCAGGGGCAGCCTCCACCAGGCCCCCACTCATGTCCCCTATCACCCCCACCCCCCAGCCACCAGGGGCAGCCTCCACCAGGCCCCCACTCATGTCTCCCACCACCCCCACACCCCAGCCACCAGGGGCAACCTCCACCAGGCCCCCATCCATGTCTCCCACCACCCCCACCCCCCAGCAGTGCAGGGGCACCCTCCACCAGGCCCCCACCAATGTCCCCTATCACCCCCACCCCCCTGCCACCAGGGGCACCCTCCACCAGGCCCCCACCCATGTCTCTCACCACCCCCACCCCCCAGCAGTGCAGGGGCACCCTCCATCAGGCCCCCACCCATGTCCCCTATCACCCCCACCCCCCTGCCACCAGGGGCACCCTCCACCAGGCCCCCATCCATGTCTCCCACCACCCCCACCCCCCAGCAGTGCAGGGGCACCCTCCACCAGGCCCCCACCAATGTCCCCTATCACCCCCACCCCCCTGCTACCAGGGGCACCCTCCACCAGGCCCCCACCCATGTCTCTCACCACCCCCACCCCCCAGCAGTGCAGGGGCACCCTCCATCAGGCCCCCACCCATGTCCCCTATCACCCCCACCCCCCTGCCACCAGGGGCACCCTCCACCAGGCCCCCATCCATGTCTCCCACCACCCCCACCCCCCAGCAGTGCAGGGGCAGCCTCCACCAGGCCCCCACTCATGTCCCCTATCACCCCCACCCCCCTGCCACCAGGGGCACCCTCCACCAGGCCCCCATCCATGTCTCCCACCACCCCCACCCCCCAGCAGTGCAGGGGCACCCTCCACCAGGCCCCCACTCATGTCCCCTATCACCCCCACCCCCCTGCCACCAGGGGCACCCTCCACCAGGCCCCCATCCATGTCTCCCACCACCCCCAACCCCCAGCAGTGCAGGGGCAGCCTCCACCAGGCCCCCACTCATGTCCCCTATCACCCCCACCCCCCTGCCACCAGGGGCACCCTCCACCAGGCCCCCATCCATGTCTCCCACCACCCCCACCCCCCAGCAGTGCAGGGGCACCCTCCACCAGGCCCCCACTCATGTCCCCCATCACCCCCACCCCCCTGCCACCAGGGGCACCCTCCACCAGGCCCCCACCCATGTCTCCCAGCACCCCCACCCCCCAGCAGTGCAGGGGCACCCTCCACCAGGCCCCCACTCATGTCTCCCAGCGTGCTACGTGTATTTCAGGGGTGCGCGGGAAGTCCCACTCGCGAATAGCCTGGGCGCGTGTATTTCAGGTGTGCGCGGGAAGTTCCACACGCGAATAGCCTGGTCGCATGCATTTCAGGGGTGCGCGGGAAGTTTTACACGCGACTTCAGCAGGGTACGTGTATTTCAGGTATGCGCGGGAATTCTCACACGCGATTTGCCTTGGTACGTGTATTACAGGGGTGCGTGGGAAGTTACACACGCGATTAGGCTGGGTGGGTCCTCACAGGTGTTCCCTGTACACCCTCCACGGCCCCTGCAGGCAGCCCACAAAACAGGGGACTACCCTGCACACCTGCTCATGTCCCCCTGCACCCCCACCCCCCAGCCACCAGGGGCAGCCTCCACCAGGCCCCCACCCATGTCTACCACCACCCCCGCCCCCCAGCCACCAGGGGCAGCCTCCACCAGGCCCCCACTCATGTCCCCTATCACCCCCACCCCCCAGCCACCAGGGGCAGCCTCCACCAGGCCCCCACTCATGTCACCCTGCACCCCCATACCCCAGTCACCAGGGGCAGCCTCCACCAGGCCCCCACTCATGTCTCCCACCACCCCCACACCCCAGCCACCAGGGGCACCCTCCACCAGGCCCCCACTCATGTCTCCCACCACCCCCACCCCCCAGCAGTGCAGGGGCAGCAGGCAGTCGGGCAGCAGCAGGTGGGAGCGTGCTCGGGCTCTGGGGGGCAGTAGTTCGGCCTTCCGGGCAGGAGCGTGGTATTCCGTGTGCGTACGCGTGGCCAGCTTGGTACGGAGTGATTTTGCACGTGAAAATCCTGCACGTCAGCGTGAAAACTGAGGAAAGGCCCTCAGCGCGTAAGCGCGTCTGTGACGTGACCCGCACAGGTGTTTCCCACACAGCACGTGATGACAGAGCACACGTGGAAAGACTGCACGTCAGAGTGTAATCGCGTGTGATTGGTGGAAATGGCCCTACACGCAGAAGTGACAAAGCTTGTGATTGGTGGAAATGGCCCTACACGCAGAAGTGACAAAGCGTGTAATTGGTGGAAATGGCCCTAGCGCGTACACGCCGCGTAAGTGACGCTGGACGTGTGGGCCTGTATAAAAGGTACGTGTAGAACACGTTTTCCTTGTACGTGCTTTTCGTGGAGAGCGAGTGGGTGAATTCTGTACTTCTTGTCGTTTCACACGCGATTTACTTCACGGCGTTTCTAGTTCGTATTCCCTGTTACCTCTGACAGCTTTTTCTCTTTTTTCTCCTTTACTGGTTTACCTGGGCCTGTTCCCTCAAACAGTGTTCCCTTCTACTGTTGTCCTGTCTCCTCAGACAGCGGACAAATCTTCTTTTGGCGGGGGTGTTGCCAACCAAACGTGCTCCTTTTACACGCTCGTTTACCTGGCAGACGGTGAGTCACGCACGTATCTAACATCTGTGCTAGCCCCGTGTGTAGCCTACCCCTTCAGAGGTCATTCTAGGCTGCGTGTGACACGCATACGTTCATTCTTGTGTTTCTGGGTGCCACAGCGTAGTGCAGGTTTTTCTTTCTGCACACGTGGTCTAGGAGGGGTTGCGTGCACGTCATCTCCCTTTTTTGGGCCTCCTGTGCGTTGCGTGACCCGTCATCTTTCCCCAGGGGTTACATTCAGCCTTGCTAGAGCACTAGGGTACAATTACCATCTGGTACCCAACCCCTTTGACCCCCAATTGCCCAGGACAATAGTCTACATCCACTCCCATACGCACATTAACATCAGTGCCATGGCTGGGAGGCGAGGATTCCGTAAGGGTGGCAAAGGTGGAAGAGCCACAAGTGGTGGCCGTGGTGGATCCGGTAGGGGACGTGGTCGTAACTTGCAGGGTGAGCCTGTCCCCCCATGTGTGGAGGACCAGTCACGGGCACCCATAATCCCCCCCCCTCCCATTGAGGCTGATGTGGCTGACACCATCCATGCTCAGCCCTTGTTGGACCAGCCCATTGTGGCACCAGACCTGGCTGACTCCATGGCTGACTTCCAGGTCAGCAGGGCTACGACACGTGCGCTGGTGCACGTTGATGCCATCATGCCACGTGGATCTGGGGCAGCAAGGTCATCTGCTGCACCAAGTAGGCAGGGCGGAGAGGCTGCAGGGGCAGCTGCGGCTCCATCCACCCCAGCCCCCACACACCCATCCAGGACAGTGTCGGTCCTAGTCCATGCTGCTGACATTCCCCCTGACACCATCACACTAGAGCTAATGCCTGCACCAACTCCCATGCTGAGTGTGCAATCCCACACTCCTGATACAGAGTCCACCAGGGCTCCTGCCCCTAGTGTCCAGAGCGGCGCAGGACACTCAGGATCACCACCACCTTCCAAGCGGAAGAGGAAGAGTGCTCGTCCGGCACAGGCTGATGCCCCAGACACGGCTACACAGTCCGGCCCGTCCAGGAAGCCCAGCTTCACGGATGACGAACTGAATGCACTTGTCGAGTATGTGTCCGGACATGACAACGAGATGGTCATTGTTGCAGGATCCAAGACCACACCTGCACAACGCCAGGCACACTGGCAGACCGTTGCGGACATCGTAAGTGCCCTTGGAATTGTGAGGCGCACAGCCAATGATTGCTATAAGCGCTGGAATGACCTAAAGCGCAGGGCAAAGAGTAAGCTGGCCTCAAGTCATGCCGCAACTCTAGTGACTGGAGGTGGGTCTCCAGTAGTAGACATGGAACTCACTCCACATGAGTCAGTCGCTGGGACCTACGTCACGGAGGAACAGATCCAAGGCGTGGGAGATCTGGCTGATTACGAGGCATTGTCCGGTGAGTGCACATGCATGTGTGTGTCATCCATGTGCATGGTGTGTGTGTGAGGGCTTCTGTTCGGGTGCCAGGTGAGAGTGTGTGCGCCTGAGTCGTATGGGTCAGCCATGTGCTTCATGCAATCCTTCCTGCGCAGCTTCAATCCTTCCTGCGCAGCTGCATTTGGCCATAGCAGTATCCCTTCTGCCAACAGTAGACATCTAGCCCAACTGCACGCCAGTTGCCCTTGAAGTGTCACCTTGCCACAACATATTTGCTTCTTCTTCACTGTTCATTCAGTCAGTTTGTTTGCATTCCACCACTTTCACTAGGCATGTCGCTGTCCACTAGTCACATGTCTGACATGGGTATGGTAAAGTGGAGTGACTTTGTTACCTGGATATCATTTGTACACACATGTCCCTGTGCAATTGGACCATTTCAGACTGGCAGCTCCAGGTGAAAAATCTGACCTGTTAGAAATAGAAAAGCTATTACATGCGGGAACTGGACTGAATGAATAGGTGCTGCCCTCCTCTCCATCTTCACTCAATAGCAATGGTACATGCCATCTGTGTGATGGCATGTGTGTTTCACCTGCCAATCACAGGCCAATGTGTGATGCCACTGCCAGGCAGCATGCAGAAAATGTGTTCATCTTCCATCTTGGTGTCATCAGTGTGTGCCATTTGCCTGGACTTCATACGCAGTGAGGGTGCATGCATGGGAGGGTTTTAGTCATGTGGGACATGTGTCAATCAAGTACTGGTTCTCTTGCTTCTCAGCCCTCAATGTGTGCCATGGTGCTAATGCCTGTTTCCATTTCTTTGTTTTCATGTCTTTGCAGGGGAAGACGCATCTGATACTGCTGGGGTTGTGGAGATGGTGCAGACCCAGGAGGGGTCCGAGGGCCGACCAACCACCAGTGAGGGAAGTGGTGTGGTGGTGGGGGAGAACCCACAAGTGCTGCAGGTCGTGCTCTCAAGGGGTGTCTCTGGCTGCACCTCCCCCGAGCTGTACTCAGGTGTTGATTCGGATGAGACCTACGTGCCGTCGCAGGTGAGTGTTCCAGGGAGGGATTCTGTTCTGTCTCACCCACCTGCACCAGGGTCAGAACCCTCCATGGGGATGTCAGTGTTGGCAGCTACGCCTTCGGTGGTTACGGATGCAGGGTCACACTCTGCGACATCTGATCCTGTTCCTGGGCCAGCAGATCAGAGGGGGAATGCAGTCCTGCAGCCTCAGGCAGTGCCGGCACAGCAAGGCGCAGTTCGCCTTGCCCCAGACAGGTGTGGTGCCCGCCGACGTGGTGGCCGTACGCCACCCGGCAATACCGCATGGGAGCAATCCATTTACGGTATGGCAACCCAACAGGCTGCATCATCCGAGATGATGGCTCAGGCCATGGATAGGGTGGCCACTTCCATTGTCCCCCCAGAAAGGCTGATGGAGCGACTAGAGCAGGCAACCGACTCCATCTGCCAGTCACACAGGGAGGACATGTTGGGGTCCAACAGGGACAGGCGGGCGGCACTGGCGACTCTGCAGGAGGCCATCTCCATTGAGTCCCAGGGCCACAGGGAAGCCCTGAGGCAGGAGCTCCTTCACCTCAGGACGACTCTTGTTGAGCTTGAGGCTTCAACACACCAAAGGACAGAACAGCAGCTGGAGCGTCTCACCCGTACGCTCTCAGCTGAGATGCAGGCAACGAGGGCGGAGGTCCGGGCATCCCGTGAGTTGTTGCATGGGGACCTCCGCACACTCATCCTCCAGAACCAGACCTACCACACCCGCATGCTTGCAGCCATGGAGGAGCAGACTAGGGCCTTGCGTGGGCTGCCTCCCATAGTGCAACCACCTCCGGATGCAGCTGCACAGGGTGATAATAGCGACAGCAGTGATACTCCCACAATAGGGTAGCCGTGTGGGCCATGAGCCCATGGAGGTGTTTTATCTTCCCAGGATCCACGCAGGTGGGTTCTGGTGTGCATACTGTCCTCTGACCTCCTGGGTGGCCTCCCCAACCCCCCCGGGCCCATCAATGGCCATTTTTGATTGTTTCTTATTTTTATTTTAATTTTGATTTCTTTTATTCCCAATTTTTTTGGGACGATCTGTTGGCTTCCGTGGTTCCTGTGGGCATACGCTGCATTGTGGCTGGGCACATGCAGGCTTGTAATGTATTTGGTTCAGATGCTTGGGTTTGAGTCACACACACCCCTCCTGCTTCCCGTTTCCATGGGCTTGTAAAGGGTGTGCCCAAGTGACAGTGAATTACACAGTGACGTTGGACTCCCATGAGCTGTGTGGGCAGTCTGTAGTCAATACTGTGTATACATTCCTAGTGCATATTGCTGTTGTGTTGTACACTGCATGTTGCATTGATGTGTAACTCTTCTTCTGTGTCTACCTCCCAATTTGCAGGTCCCTTCCTCATGTCCACACAAGGACCTCTAGTCTGGAGATGGGGTCCATGTTGGCAGCAGTGCACCTACAACTCTACATGGCGACAACACTGCACAGTTGGTAGTGGTGGGAGTGCAGGCATTTCCAGGTGGTGAGACTACTAATATGTAACATTTGTGATGTCATGTTAATGGTACTACGTGCTCAAGTATGTTGTTGGTCCGGCATTGCTGTGAGCATTTCAGGTGTTGCAGGTTTCTAATAGTGCCACTGTACATAGTGAGACTGATGTCATGTTGTGGGGATTACTTTGTTTACCTGCAATTAGCATGACATGGCACGGTGTGTCGTGTGGCGGTGCTGGGGTTGGGTTGGCTGACATGGCACTGTCCTCTTGTTGCATTTTGCAAGTGGGTATTCATTTTAGCTGCTTCAATGTGTAACTTCACAAAACTGCATTGGTGGTGTCTGTGTGGGTAGGGATGCACACATTGTGACACTTCCAGGTGAACAATCTCAGGCTGATATGGTTTTGACGGTTCATTCTCCAGACATTCAGGATCAGTGTCAGGTTGAGTCATCATTGATTGTCAGATGGAATGTGCCAGGGCAGTGTGCACTCCACAGGGGTGTGATTTCTATGTGAAGTAATTAGCCACTAGCTGTGTACGGGCTGCCTCCCCCCGTGCCCTTTCCCCTCCCATGCGCAGCGGCTGTGCATGTGGTTGGGGATGTGGGGCCACCACCATGTCCACGGCCAGGCCCCGGCGTGTTGCAACGTTGTGCAGGACACATGCTGCCACTATGATCCTGCACACTACTGGGGGAGCGTATAACAGCTGCCCGCCAGAACGGTCAAGGGAGCGAAAGCGTGACTTTAGCACTCCGAATGTGCGCTCCACTATGCCCCTGGTTGTAATGTGGGCTGTGTTATATCTTACCTGGGGTGGCGTGGTGGGGTTCCGAATTGGCGTCATCATGTGGGGGCTGAGAGGGTAGGCACTGTCCCCTGTGGAGGTGGTGATTGGTATCATTGGTGGGGTTGTGACCTTGCTCAGTATCCAAAATGCATGCATGTGCAGTGGCATACATACTCACCAAGCAGCCATGTATCGCCATGCCGCCCAGCTTCTAGGTCCCGGCTTAGGGTGGACATTCGGTAAATGAAGCTGTCGTGGGTGGAGCCGGGATAGTTGGCATATACTGAGGTGATGATTCCCTTGGCATTACATGCTACCTGCACGTTGATGGAATGCCAGTGCTTGCGGTTCCTATAGATGTGCTCAGATGCCCTGGGGGGACGTAGAGCCACATGGGTGCAGTCGATGGCACCTAGCACTTTGGGGAATCGTGCCACAGCGTAAAAATCCAGGGCGGCAGCATGCCTTTCTGCAGGTGTTCTGGGCAGGTATATGTGCCTGCGGACTGATGGCCGTGCAGTGATGATGTTCAAGACCTGGTGTAGGCAGCGTGACTGGGTGGCCTGTGACACCCCACCCACTATGGCATTTGTCCGCTGAAATGATCCAGTGGCTAAGAAGTGCAGTACATTGAGGACCTTCTCCAGGGGCCTGAGTGCTTGGGAGCACAGGGTGGGTGATGTGAGGTCATCCTCCCACTCACTCACCAGGTCCAGTATAATGTGTGGTGGAAACCTGTACCTCCCATACACCTGGTCATCAGGCATCCCGAAAAGGCTGGTTCTGGGTGTGAATATTCTGGCCCTGACTATCCTCCTCCTCCTCCTTTGGTAGCCCACTGCCACTGCTGCTAGGAACGGTATGTTCATCCTGGCGTCTGAGCTTGTTATTGTTAAAGTGCGCAAATTTATGCTTTGCGCGTGTTCTAGGCGAGCGTGTGACCCGCGCACCCCTGGAATCCAGTTCCCAGTCCAATAGCGTGTGGAAATTCACACGCACCACGGGATACAGCGTGTGACCCGCGCACCCCTGGAATCCAGTTCCCAGTCCAATAGCGTGTGGAAATTCACACGCACCACGGGATACAGGTTCGCTGACGTACTTGCGTGTGTAAGTGCCCGCGCACCCATTAAATACACGTACATAGGCCAATCGCGTGTACGCGCACTTTTGTCCAATTACACGCGATGACACTCTGACGTGCAGTATCTCCACGTGTGCCCCGTCATCACGTGCTGAGTGGGGAACACCCGTGCGGGTCACGTCACAGACGCGCTTACGCGCTGAGGGACTCTGGTCCAATAGAATCGCGTATGCGTGCTGACGCGCTTACGCGCTAAGGGCCTTTCCTCGGATTTCACGCTGACGTGCAGGATTTTCACGTGCCAAATCACTCCGTATCAAGCTGGCCACGCGAAAACACATGGAAAGACCACGCTCCTGCCCAGAAGGCCGAGTTACTGCCCCCCGTGCCCCGAGCAGCCTCCCACGTGCCATCTGCTGCTGCCTGCCTGCCTGCTGCCACCGTGCCCTGCCATTTGGTGCCTGCACATCAGCCATCTGCAGGGGTCCAGTTGCTGTGTCCACCCCTGCTGGAACTGAAGACTCCCGACTGGGATTACATCGCTCCACAGCCCAGCCCCAGGACCCAGTTGCCCACCCACACCTGCCTCTGGGGTTGCCATGTCGGGCACTTCCACATCTGGCACCAGTGGCAACCCCAGGCCAGAGGGGCAGAGGGGCACCAGCTTCACTGTCACCGAAGTTGGTGTCCTGGTGGAGCATGTCCTGGGGCAGTATGATGCCCTCTTTGGATCGTCCCGCGCCAGCAAGGAAGGACGGCAGAGGATCTGGGCCGACTGTGTGGTTGCCATCAACGCGGAGGGGGTGGCAACCCGCGACGTTCTGAAGATCAAGAAGCGCTGGGAGGACTTGAGTTCCAGGACCCTTGTGAAGGCCCGGCGCCTCGTGGAGGGGGGCCGGGGCCGCATGAGTTCCATCCAGATGAGGGTCCTGGAACGCGTACGCCCAGCGCTCCACGCCCAGATCCTTGAGAGGGAGGCCCGTCTGGAGTTGAGCGGTAAGTGTCCATGCATTACTGTGGGAGACAGGGCATGTTGCGGTGTGCTGGTTCTATGATACTTGCATGTATGTGTGCCATAGGCCATGTATGCATGTATGTGTGCAGGGACATCATGGTAATGCATGTGCGACCAGTGATGTGTGACCCACATGGTTGTTGCATGTGTTTAAATGCCGCATGGGGAGCCCTATGCAGATTTTGAACATGAGAGCATGCCAGTCTGTGTACCTGGACATGGGTGGGGGTGAGGGATGGGTGCTGATGCCAGGTACATATATGGTAGCCATGTCTGTGTGCCTGACCTGCGTGTCTGTGACTTGTGCATGCCATGGATGCATGACACATGTGTGTGACAATGCACAGATTCAGTAAAGCAGCCAAATTACCCTTGTATCCGCTGTGTTTGGTGTGTTTGGGGCCAGATGGATGTGACTGAGGTGAAGTGTGTGCATGTGATAGGCATGAGCCATGATGCATGTGAGTTACATATCATTGAATGTTCCAAGAGTCCATTGGACATGCATGGAAATGTCCATGGCATGCACCATGCCTGTTACTGTGTGTGTTTTGCCTGGACTGACCCATGTGTTGTGGAGGGACATGATGGAAGTGTACTT
Source organism: Ambystoma mexicanum (assembly GCF_040938575.1). Classification (NCBI taxonomy): domain Eukaryota; kingdom Metazoa; phylum Chordata; class Amphibia; order Caudata; family Ambystomatidae; genus Ambystoma; species Ambystoma mexicanum. Next base: position 1,195,176,844 of record NC_090935.1, read on the forward strand.
TGACAGTGGTGCTCATCTGCTATTGCTTCCTGTCTAGGGGACCATTGTACAGTGCCCTGATGCTTGTGTTCTTTGTCTCCCTCTACGCAGCGGCTAGTGAAGAGGAGGGCGGAGACGGCGCCGTGGAGCAAGGCGGCGGGGATGCCCCCACGGCTGCAGCGGAAGGGGTGGGTGAGCCCCCACAGGGGCCTGCTACGGTGGGAGACGGTGAGGAGCCATCCAGGTTGGTGGTTTGCACAGAGGAGGAGGAGGCCGCCACTGGGGCACACATGGGGCCTGGTGGGGGCATCCCTGCTGGTGCAAGTGGTGCAGTCCAGGGCCAGGGGCAGGAGGCAGCACAGGTCACCGTGGAGGGGCCTGTGCATGTCGCTGTCCCTGACCCTGTGAATCCACCACCATGCACCAGCAGGGATGCCCCGTCCCAGGCCTGTCCGCAGGTAGAGAGAATGTCCATGTCACCTGACTCCCCTCCACCTGCGGACGTGGGAACCCCTGGCCGTGCGGAGAAGGTCCTGATTGGGGTCGCGATGCGCACGGCTGTGATTCGTGATGCCGTGCGTGCTTCCCGGGAGGAGCACGCACGGCATCACGAAGTGCACCGTGCCGACGTGGCCCAATTGGGATCGGCCATGTTCGGGGGTTTCCTGCATGTGTTGGCCAATGTGGCGGCCCTCTCCTCCTCTGTGCAGGCTATCCACCAGTCGTTCTCCTTGCCGTCTTCCAGCCCAGATGCCACCAGGGCCCCCTGTGGACCTGCCCCGACCAATGCAGCCAGCTCGGTGGGGATCCCATCCCTGCCACAGTCGGGAGTCAGTGATCCAGCAGGGGTGGACACCAGAGCAACTGGACCCCAGCAGATGGAGGATGTGACGGCATCATCGGGCAGGGCACGTGCACGACGGCGTCGGTGGTTTCCATCAGCCTGGATGCCGTCGTGCTGGCACAGGCAGTTGCGTCCGAGGCAGCAGCAGGCTCAACGTGGGAGGCATCATGGCTCGGGGCCATCAACATCAGGGGTGCAGGCATCGGCCGGAGGGCAGGAGAACCCTGGAATGGGAGTGGCTTCCGTGTGGGAGCGGTTGTGCCAGCGGATAGGTGCGGAGCGGCAGTGGGCAGAGGAGGAACGGCTCACGATGGTCAGGGCGGAGGACTCCATGCGGAGGGCGCTGAGGCGGGCTGAGTGCCTCGAGGGTCTTCGCAGGGAGTTTGAGCTTGACACTGCGTTAACCCTGCGGGACCTCGGGGCCAGGGAACATGCCCGTCTCCAAGCCATTGACCAGGAGTTCGATGATGCCCTGGCCCATGACAACAACCAGTGAGCCGTCCGAATAGCCCGCTGCCTTTGTATATAGTTGTATAGTTAGGTTTAGGTTTCCTTTGTTTTTTTGATTTTTTTTGGTAGCGATTGGACAATGCACCACTTTTTTGTATATAGTTCAGTTTTTAGTTAGTAGTCATAGTTAGGTTTAATTTGGTTGGGCTCATGGACCCAGGATGATCTTCTTCATGGTTCTTCGTTGGCTTATTTTTATTTTTCAGATTATTTTCTTGGACATTCATCTTGTTTTGTTTGATTTGCTTTGTGTTTTTTCTTATTTCATTTCCATTCTACTTGCTGTTCAATACATTATTTTTTTTATTCTTCAATGTGTCGTATCATCTCATTGCTTTCAGGCATGTCATGTTGGGTGTTTTGTCATTCACTTGCAGCCATTGTGTGTGACAGACATGTGTTCAATTGCATTATTTAAATTGGGGGTGTAACATGTAATTGCCTTTGATATGTGGGTGGGTGTGATAGTTGGTTGGGCCTTTTGGCAGGGGAGGATGGGCATTACGGACATGATTGGGGAATGTTGGGACCCAGGTGCAAGGGGGCATGGATTGGACATGGGTGGGGGCCTGCTGGCAGGTGCCCCACAGTGCTGGGGGGTGGGGGTGGTGGGAGACATGAGTGGGGGCCTGGTGGAGGGTGCCCCTGGTGGCTGGGGGGTGGGGGTGGTGGGAGACATGAGTTGGACATGGGTGGGGGCCTGCTGGCAGGTGCCCCACAGTGCTGGGGGGTGGGGGTGGTGGGAGACATGGGTGGGGGCCTGGTGGAGGCTGCCCCTGGTGGCTGGGGGGTGGGGGTGGTGGGAGACATGAGTGGGGGCCTGGTGGAGGGTGACCCTGCACTGCTGGGGTTTGGGGGTGGTGGGAGACATGAGTGGGGGCCTGGTGGAGGGTGACCCTGGTGGCTGGGGGGTGGGGGTGGTGGGAGACATGAGTGGGGGCCTGGTGGAGGGTGCCCCTGGTGGCTGGGGGGTGGGGGTGGTGGGAGACATGAGTGGGGGCCTGGTGGAGGGTGACCCTGGTGGCTGGGGTTTGGGGGTGGTGGGAGACATGAGTGGGGGCCTGGTGGAGGGTGACCCTGGTGGCTGGGGGGTGGGGGTGGTGGGAGACATGAGTGGGGGCCTGGTGGAGGGTGACCCTGGTGGCTGGGGGGTGGGGGTGGTGGGAGACATGAGTGGGGGCCTGGTGGAGGGTGACCCTGGTGGCTGGGGGGTGGGGGTGGTGGGAGACATGAGTGGGGGCCTGGTGGAGGGTGACCCTGCACTGCTGGGGTTTGGGGGTGGTGGGAGACATGAGTGGGGGCCTGGTGGAGGGTGACCCTGGTGGCTGGGGGGTGGGGGTGGTGGGAGACATGAGTGGGGGCCTGGTGGAGGGTGCCCCTGGTGGCTGGGGGGTGGGGGTGGTGGGAGACATGAGTGGGGGCCTGGTGGAGGGTGACCCTGCACTGCTGGGGTTTGCGGGTGGTGGGAGACATGAGTGGGGGCCTGGTGGAGGGTGACCCTGGTGGCTGGGGGGTGGGGGTGGTGGGAGACATGGGTGGGGGCCTGGTGGAGGCTGCCCCTGGTGACTGGGGGGGTGGGGGTGGTGGGAGACATGAGTGGGGGCCTGGTGGAGTGTGACCCTGCACTGCTGGGGTTTGGGGGTGGTGGGAGACATGAGTGGGGGCCTGGTGGAGGGTGACACTGGTGGCTGGGGGGTGGGGGTGGTGGGAGACATGAGTGGGGGCCTGGTGGAGGGTGCACCTGGTGGCTGGGGGGTGGGGGTGGTGGGAGACATGAGTGGGGGCCTGGTGGAGGGTGACCCTGCACTGCTGGGGTTTGGGGGTGGTCGGAGACATGAGTGGGGGCCTGTTGGAGGGTGACCCTGGTGGCTGGGGGGTGGGGGTGGTGGGAGACATGAGTGGGGGCCTGGTGGAGGGTGACCCTGGTGGCTGGGGGGTGGGGGTAGTGGGAGACATGAGTGGGGGCCTGGTGGAGGGTGCCCCTGGTGGCTGGGGGGTGGGGGTGGTGGGAGACATGAGTGGGGGCCTGGTGGAGGGTGACCCTGCACTGCTGGGGTTTGGGGGTGGTGGGAGACATGAGTGGGGGCCTGGTGGAGGGTGACCCTGGTGGCTGGGGGGTGGGGGTGGTGGGAGACATGAGTGGGGGTCTGGTGGAGGGTGCCCCTGGTGGCTGGGGGGTGGGGGTGGTGGGAGACATGAGTGGGGGCCTGGTGGAGGGTGACCCTGGTGGCTGGGGGGTGGGGGTGGTGGGAGACATGAGTGGGGGCCTGGTGGAGGGTGCCCCTGGTGGCTGGGGGGTGGGGGTGGTGGGAGACATGAGTGGGGGCCTGGTGGAGGGTGACCCTGGTGGCTGGGGGGTGGGGGTGGTGGGAGACATGAGTGGGGGCCTGGTGGAGGGTGCCCCTGCACTGCTGGGGGGTGGGGGTGGTGGGAGACATGAGTGGGGGCCTGGTGGAGGCTGCCCCTGCACTGCTGGGGTGTGGGGGTGGTGGGTGACATGAGTGGGGGCCTGGTGGAGGGTGACCCTGCACTGCTGGGGTTTGGGGGTGGTGGGAGACATGAGTGGGGGCCTGGTGGAGGGTGACCCTGCACTGCTGGGGTTTGGGGGTGGTGGGAGACATGAGTGGGGGCCTGGTGGAGGGTGACCCTGGTGGCTGGGGGGTGGGGGTGGTGGGAGACATGAGTGGGGGCCTGGTGGAGGGTGCCCCTGCACTGCTGGGGGGTGGGGGTGGTGGGAGACATGAGTGGGGGCCTGGTGGAGGCTGCCCCTGCACTGCTGGGGTGTGGGGGTGGTGGGTGACATGAGTGGGGGCCTGGTGGAGGCTGCCCCTGCACTGCTGGGGTGTGGGGGTGGTGGGTGACATGAGTGGGGGCCTGGTGGAGGCTGCCCCTGCACTGCTGGGGTGTGGGGGTGGTGGGTGACATGAGTGGGGGCCTGGTGGAGGCTGCCCCTGCACTGCTGGGGTGTGGGGGTGGTGGGTGACATGAGTGGGGGCCTGGTGGAGGGTGACCCTGCACTGCTGGGGTTTGGGGGTGGTGGGAGACATGAGTGGGGGCCTGGTGGAGGGTGACCCTGCACTGCTGGGGTTTGGGGGTGGTGGGAGACATGAGTGGGGGCCTGGTGGAGGGTGACCCTGGTGGCTGGGGGGTGGGGGTGGTGGGAGACATGAGTGGGGGCCTGGTGGAGGGTGCCCCTGGTGGCTGGGGGGTGGGGGTGGTGGGAGACATGAGTGGGGGCCTGGTGGAGGGTGACCCTGCACTGCTGGGGTTTGGGGGTGGTGGGAGACATGAGTGGGGGCCTGGTGGAGGGTGACCCTGGTGGCTGGGGGGTGGGGGTGGTGGGGGACATGAGTTGGACATGGGTGGGGGCCTGCTGGCAGGTGCCCCACAGTGCTGGGGGGTGGGGGTGGTGGGGGACATGAGTTGGACATGGGTGGGGGCCTGCTGGCAGGTGCCCCACAGTGCTGGGGGGTGGGGGTGCAAGGGGACATGAGTTGGTGTTCATTAGTTCAAGGAGACATGTGCCTTTGCTGGGGGGCATGCCCATGGTGGGTGGGCTGCCTGCGGGACATGACCAGGGATGCAGGGTAGTCCCCTGTGGTGTGGGCTGCCTGCAGGGGCCGTGGAGGGTGTACAGGGTACACCTGGGAGGACCCACACTGTCAAATCACATGTGGAACTTCCCGCGCACCCCTGAAATACACGCGCCCCGGCTATTCGCGTGTGGAACTTCCCGCGCACCCCTGAAATACACGCGCCCCGGCTATTCACGTGTGGAACTTCCCACGCACCCCTGAAATACACGCGCCCAGGCTATTCGCGTGTGGAACTTCCCGCGCACCCCTGAAATACACGCGCCCAGGCTATTCGCGTGTGGAACTTCCTGCGCACCCCTGAAATACACGCGCCCAGGCTATTCGCGTGTGGAACTTCCCGCGCACCCCTGGAATACACGCGCCCCCAGGCTATTCGCGTGTGGAACTTCCCGCGCACCCCTGAAATACACGCGCCCAGGCTATTCGCGTGTGGAACTTCCCGCGCACCCCTGAAATACACGCGCCCAGGCTATTCGCGTGTGGAACTTCCCGCGCACCCCTGAAATACATGCGCCCAGGCTATTCGCGTGTGGAACTTCCCGCGCACCCCTGAAATACACGCGCCCAGGCTATTCGCGTGTGGAACTTCCCGCGCACCCCTGGAATACACGCGCCCCCAGGCTATTCGCGTGTGGAACTTCCCGCGCACCCCTGAAATACACGCGCCCAGGCTATTCGCGTGTGGAACTTCACGCGCACCCCTGGAATACACGTAGCCAGCTCCCCCAGGCCCGATCGCGTGAGGAACTTCACGCGAACCCCTGTAATACACGTAGCCCGCTACCCCAGGCCCGATCGCGTGAGGAACTTCACGCGAACCCCTGTAATACACGTAGCCCGCTCCCCCAGGCCCGATCGCGTGTGAAACTTCACGCGAACCCCTGAAATACACGTAGCCCGCTCCCCCAGGCCCGATCGCGTGAGGAACTTCACGCGAACCCCTGTAATACACGTAGCCCGCTCCCCCAGGCCCGATCGCGTGTGAAACTTCACGCGAACCCCTGAAATACACGTAGCCCGCTCCCCCAGGCCCGATCGCGTGAGGAACTTCACGCGAACCCCTGTAATACACGTAGCCCGCTCCCCCAGGCCCGATCGCGTGTGAAACTTCACGCGAACCCCTGAAATACACGTAGCACGCTCCCCCAGGCCCGATCGCGTGAGGAACTTCACGCGAACCCCTGTGATGCACGTACCCTGCTGAAATCGCGTGTTAGACTTCCCGCGCACCCCGGTATACACGCACACGTATTTTTTGTCAGCGGGTGTCCGTGTTTGTGGGTACCCCTTTGCACGTCATTTTTCCTGGAGGGCCACAGTATGGGACATTCATCATGGCAGTATATAGGTGCTATTTGTTGGCGCACCTTTTGGCGCACATTTCTTACAGCCGCAGAGACGCTACCGCCTGCTTTCTTGTGGCGGTCGTGTTTGTGCCTGTGCGCTGGTTTGAGCGTGCGCTTTTTTGCCCTATTCTATTCCATGAATACGTGTTTTAGGCGCACTTATGCCCTGTACTTCCCCCGTGACGCCCACGTTTTGGCAAGTTGTTCCCCATTCTGAGTGTTACGCCCGTGTTCCGCCTACTTTTGTTGCGTGCGCCGCGCTATGTGCGAATTTCGCTGTGGCCTGTGCGATTTTCGCTGTGACCTGGCGCACGCTGTTAGATGGCCTGTGCGCCAACGTGCGCCGTGCACTTTTTTATCGCACATCCGCTGGTTTTCTCGCGCACGGCCTTCCATGAATCGACGTGCGCTGCTTTTCGTGTGATTTTCGCAATTGCACTGCGATTTTCGCTATTCCACTGCGATTCGCACGTTTTTGCCCACTTGCGCCGCGCTAATTATTCCATGAATCGGCCTGTATATCTGCTTTAATCATACATTCAATCCTTACCCTCTTGTGGGCAAACAAGCACGTCGAACAGCTCGCTCCTTCCCAGTAATGCTGTTGGCTGGCAGCTGCAGGACTGCAAAACTGCTCTGAATCTTGCTCAGACTCTACTCGACTCTGCATATGCTCGGTGTAGCGGTCGAGGATCTAAAGACTCAGTCCTCCCAGAGTCACAAACTCAGCAATGAAAACAAAGGCAAGACTGCTCTGAACCTTGCTCAGACTCTGCTTGACTCTGCGTATGCTGCGCATAGCGGTTGAGGTTTTAAAGACTCACTCCTCACGCAGTGACAAACTCAGCAATGAAAACAAAGGCAAGACTGCTCTGAATCTTGCTCAGACTCGGCTCGCCCCTGCGTAGCATATATAAATGTTAGGAACAGCCAGTCTTCCGGATCACATGGAATGGACAAGTTGTTAATGCGCAAACTGGGCTGATGCTCTCCCCAGATACGCCTAGTAGTGAAACCCTTCAACTGGGCAGTGCCTGAAATACATATAAACGTTTTGGCAGTATACCATTTTCAGCGTGGCCACTCTTCCCATGAGCAAAATTGGAAGTTCACTTCACCTGTCAATTTTGCTTTTAATTGGTTGAAGAGCAGAATAGTAGTTATAATTATATAAATCCTCCTCAATGGTAGCTACATACTCCCCCAGGTACTTAGCCATATCCCAGCACTACCTTACATCCCCTGATGGGGGTTTCTCCCTAGCACTTCTTTACAATGGGACAATTTTGGATGTATGGATGTACTACAATTAATAGTGAGTCTAGTGTTCCAAGCCTTGCAATATGTGTCTTTCTTAGTAATAGGATCAAAGGTTCAATGGTGCAGGCAAACATAGTAGGAGAATAGGTATTATTGGGCAATCCTGCCTCATCCTTTTAGCTCAAACCCCTGGAAGATGTCAGCGTTGTAATGCCCCTGGCCATTGATGACATGTAAAGGATCTGCACCAACCAAATAACAACCAGTTGTAAGCAAAACTGTATTAGGGTTTTCCAGATACAAATCCACTCCGCTAAGTCAAAGGCTTTCCAACAAATCAAGAACAACATTTGGAGGGACTGATATGTCTGGCTTTCAACAATACTCTGCTTTATAAAGCTAACTTGATAAGTACACATACCCTAGTGTCACTCAAATATATAAATCATTATCGAACTGTCAGGCAAAAAGTGTTAAATTGTAGAATTATTCCTCTCATCTTGACTAGAAAACTACAAATACCAGAATGCAATTCGGCAAAAGAATGGTCTCTAAGTGCAACACTTTCAAGGACTGGCATTAGAACGTTTAAAAAAAAATAATGTGGATGCTGTTTGTTTTCTTAGTGTGTTATAAGATATTGAAAACTAAGAAAAAACACAGCATCCGGAACTGTTGACTGTCTTGCATCCATGCAGTAACGGGCACCGACCCTGCATAGCTTCAAAGCAAGGAACGTGCCTGCCTCCTCAGGCAATGTTGCTCTAAGGGGTCTTTTAACGTGTGCTGATTTAATAGGCAATGTGTCCTGAGGATGCAAGCTGCTACCATGCTTTGAAGCTAAGCAGGGTCAGTCACAATGACTGCCTGGATTGGAGTCCCAGGGGCCTGTTGTGTCACTGGTCAGTGATCTTCCACCCCCAATGTCACTGTACCTGTCAAAATACCTCTTTTTATTTTTTTATTTTATTTTTATTGTTTTCTATAGCCGCGGGTACAGAACTATATATAAGCTTGGCCATCTGTAGTCATTTTATGTATTAACTACACATAGCCACGGTTATCTGCAGTTTTCTATAGCCGCGAATATCAGAAAAACAACTGGGAAAAAATGCTTTCTTGCCCCGCAGGCCCTCACAACTGGCCCCATCCAGCTCCCCCACCTTCCAAGTAGCCTCCTCAACTCCCTTGCCCTTTCCCACCACAACATGTGTTTCTGTGACGCAGTTTGCTTTGAGATCTCAGCTATTCACAGATATAGCTGAGGTCACAGGAAAGCTTTGTGTTGCAAACTCAGTCCCTAGACCCCCTCCAACTGCCCTCTAGCTAACCCCCACCTCTAGATTGATGGCATGTGCATGTTTTTGACATGCAAAAGGCTTTTTTTCTGTGTTTCATTTTCTGATAACCTCGACTATAACCTCGGCTATATCTCGCGTTGAGCAAAAACAAAGATGGTGGCTGTTTCATTTTAAAAAAAGAAACGGTTTTGGCAATTTACCCGAGATATAGCAATCTATTTTTGGGAAGGGGGCACCCTCTTCACCATCAAATATTTCAAAAACTACTGCACAGAATGACCCCAAGCCACAAAAGACCCCTTTCAAATATTTGGTGCCAAGTTGTTTCAGACCTGGCCCAAATCCATCCAGCAGTTTTGGCTGTGCAGTCTGGCAAAAATTGACCTTTTGCCCCCTTACTAGCAGAAGCTATTGCTTTGTGGCTGATTGTCAGAAGCATCTGCATTGCTACGCAGTGACGGTTTGACAATGGCTTTACAAAGCTGCTTGGACCTTTCCTGTAGTGCGATAATGACCAGGTCGAGATCCGCAACATGACAAGACGTGGGCTGTGCAGTGCTGTCCGAAGGCTGCAGCACCTGCCGGTTAGGCAGTGAACAGTGAGCAAGCACAGGAAGTAAGTGCCTTAAGAGCTAGGGAGACCCAAAAGTGTTTGAGCACGCCTACCCACCCAGTGAAGGGCGGCATCCACCTGATCTGTTAACAGTGGCACACGCACATTTCTCTGTCCCCCCAGCGGCAGGGTTATGGTGCACAGGGGAAAGTTGCAGAGTTGACCACCTTTACATACCCTTACTAAAGCAATAGTGAGGGCATTTTCACGCACTCACATCAGTGGACGGCGATTGATATTGCCACCAGCTTGTTCCAATTACACTCCTGCTACTTGACAGTAATGTGGAGATTAACCTGTTGGAAAAAATTCCCTCTGGCGCAGAGTGTGTGGAGCACAGGGAGCGTGGCGATGTGTGACTGTGTGGGTGTGAGGGGGTGGAGACCACTAATGACCGACCGAGTTTGCTACCTAAGACCGATCAGCTGAGGCAGCTGTCTGCATACCTCCTCCTCCCGACCCCTCTATCAAATGCACACCTGCCTACCCCCCATCATGGACGGGCATGGAGTAGAATAGCGACGTTCGGGCGAGCATAATAACGAGCCCGGTAAGAGCAACGCCGCTACTCCAGGGAAGAATGTCTATACTGGGTCCCGAAGAGCAAGAACTAGAGTTGTTGTGCTGCATAAACCCCTTAAGTGCAAAGGACGAGTATGCTCATCCTTTTTGCATAGACTTGCATACTAGCCTGGCAGTTAATCCGTACCTGAGTAACGGAACACTGGGATGAAGATGAAGACAAGGGGTCAGAGCAAACTGCCTGCAGTACAGGGGTGGTTGCTGGAAAATGGGCACAGAGCCCATCAGTGAGACACTGTACTATAAAGGGGCCGCTGAGTGGAAAGAGGGGCATAAAAGACTCTAGAGTGTTCAGGAGGAATGGTACAACCCAACCGAAAATGACCACTTTTTTGGCAAACTTGTCTCATTTATTGCTTCAAACCCAACCATACGCACTCATATATGCGAACAGGAATGATCTCCCTTCCTCGTTGGCCTCCATGGTAGGACAAGTCAATAATTTTGACCAGTCGAATCTTAATAACTCAGGTGCATTAGACAATAATGGCTCTTTGTTGAACTTATGTTACCAGCTAAAGAGGAATTTGCTACGCATACCCACTTCAGACAATTTAAAGGGTTCAACCGTGTCTGCTACCCCAAACCTAGAGGCTCTAGTATCGTGCTCGGAGAAAGTGCTTGTGACCGATAATGACATGGAAACATTTTCAAGTAAGTCACAGCCGGACCCTTCAGGGTGCATGAAAGAATTACTTGTGACTTTGGCTTCCTTATTAAACAGAGTGGAGGCTCTTACGGTACTGTGCTCTAACATATCTTGTGAGCGGCAAGACACCAAGCAAACTGTTTCAAAGGTCTTGGATGCAATTTCCACAACAACAGGGCATCACAGGCCAACTTGATCGTAACTCAGAGTGGGCCAGAGTCAATGGAAGGGGACGAGCAAGAAGGGGAAAAGGTGACTACCAACAAATCCGATACATGTGGGTGCCCAACACAGAGGGAAATTGCCCACCGTATTGCCCCAGGGCAAGAATCAGTTACAAATGATTCCACAACCAATGAATCATGGAAAATTACAGCGGAAAATGAGAAAGACACACTGGAGGCACTATGCAATGAAGAATCTCTATAAAATAGCTCCCTGAAGCTCCAGAAGAAATGTAGAAACCAGTTCCGGCCAAGCCTTTATTCCTTTACAAGGGGAGGAAGACATATGCAGCTCGGTGACTAATAGAAACCCGGACCCAGCAACCCACCTAATTAAGACAAAGGGTCCACAATCAGTCACCTTCGCAAGAAACATTGGCAACGGTATTCGTACGAAAGGTGAACTGAGGGGCTCAACGGATACATTGGTACATTACCAACAGAAGCCCCAATGACAAATTTCTCCAACAACAGGTGGCGAAACAGAAGAGAATTCCCTAGATTACACCACTCCGGAAAATGACTGATATACCCGATCTATTGAGGTAACAAGGGCATCCATCAGGTGGGTTGAGCATTGGCACCCATACTTACATGTCCGTGGTGCCATTTATGCTAGAGATAACTGTTCCCTCTGTGGTTGCAGCAATCATTGGACTGCGGCCAGCAAACGTAGAGCTACTGATTGTCAACATTTATTTGGCCTCAGGCTCGCAGGGCTATAAGGAGCACATCACTGTACTACAAAACATCTTGAATCATTGGTTTGAGAAGCATCCAGTAGGGAGGGTAATAGTAGCAGAACATGTAAACAAATGAATGTACCCTTACCAGTGTACAATGTACAAGGCAATTGTTTTGGTTGGACAGATACAGGAATTTAGGCCTGCCCACAAGTTTGATATGGAGGTTGGTCTGCTAAGTAGCAGATCCAAACATGGGGTCAAGAAGTACAAATCGCTCACTGTGTTAAAGAATACAACGATACGGAAGCAATGATTTATTTTCTAATAGTCCAAACAAACATATAGTGCATAAAATTTAGGGAAATGCTGGGAAATGCAACATACATATGCAAAAATAATAACAATTAACAATTACATCAATTGACAAAAAAGGGGGGGTGTAATATATACAACAAGGTAAAGATAAAATGCTGTGTGATTAGTATGCAGATAAATCTCAATGGTTGTTACATTATATAACAAAACACATGCTAATGTGAATACATAGGTATTTGGTAATAAATCCAAAGAAAAAATAGAAACAGGAGGGGCTATAAAGTTGCCCAAATTTCAAAAGTGTCCTAATTAGTGGATGATTTCCTATTTATGTTTAGGTATTCCTTCTAATTGTAACAATAAATGTTCCAGGGTCATAAGCAAAACAAGATATCTTTTTTTAGAAGCAGGCCCGACTAATTTATGATTGTGAACATGATAATGAGGAGCAATCATGGGACCCCCTAGGCAAATTGACTGGTAGGGCGGGTGCGTGTGCTGCTTTCTTTTATGAGAATGATCTGATCTGTCTCAATAGGATAGCACAGGGGCAGGGACCTGTACACCTAAAATAATTATGTCTTTGTTGACAGATAAACACAAGAGGAATGCAAAAGACTTACAGGCCGATTCATGGAATAAATGTGCGCCGAAAATCCCGGCGCAGAGGGGCCAATACGTGCGCTGCGCCGAAAATCAGCGCAAAGCGCAGGGAAACCAGCGCACGTCGATTCATGGAAGTCCCTGCGCAAGAAAAGCAGAGGACGTGCGCGGAAAAAACGCGCGGCGCAGGCCGGCGCACAGGTCAACCAACGTCGTGCGCCACGGCCACTGCGCCATCACTCCGAGCGCAGCGCACAGCTCTAAAGTAGGCGGGACACAGGGCGGGACACTCGGAATGGGGAATAAAATGGGGCACAACACTCGGAATGGGGAAGAATGTGGGCGGCACGGGGAAAGTTAAGGAGGCAAGTGCGCGGAACGCCCACACGCTCGCATACAACACGTATTCATGGAATAGAATAGGGCAAAAAAGCGCACGCTCAAAGCAGCGCACAGGCACAAACAGGCACAAACACGACCGCCACAAGAAAGCAGGCGGTAGCGTCTCTGGGCCTGCAAGAAATGTGCGCTAAAAGGTGCGCCAACAAATAGCACCTATATACAGAAATGATCAATGTCCAATACTGTGGCCCTCCAGGACAAAAGACGTACAAAGGGGTACCCACAAACACACACACGCGCAGAGAGAAAAAATAAACGTGTGCGTGCATACCGGGGTGCGCGGTAAGTTGCACACGCGATATGGCCGGGTACGTGGATTTCAGGGGTGCGCGGGAAGTTCCACACGCGATATGGGCGGCTACGTGGATTACAGGGGTGCGCGGGAAGTTCCACACGCGATATGGCAGGGTACGTGGATTACAGGGGTGCGAGGGAAGTAGCACACGCGAAAAGGGCGGCTACGTGGATTTCAGGGGTGCGCGGGAAGTTGCACACGCGATATGGCCGGCTACGTGGATTACAGGGGTGCGCGGGAAGTTCCACACGCGATATGGCCGGCTACGTGGATTACAGGGGTGCGCGGGAAGTTCCACACGCGATATGGCAGGGTACGTGGATTACAGGGGTGCGAGGGAAGTAGCACACGCGAAAAGGCCGGCTACGTGGATTTCAGGGGTGCGCGGGAAGTTGCACACGCGATATGTCCGGCTACGTGGATTCCAGGGGTGCGCGGGAAGTTCCACACGCGACATGGCAGGGTACGTGGATTGCAGGGGTGCGCGGGAAGTTCCACACGCGAAAAGGCCGGCTACGTGGATTACAGGGGTGCGCGGGAAGTTCCACACGCGAAATGGCCGGCTACGTGGATTTCAGGGGTGCGCGGGAAGTTGCACACGCGATATGTCCGGCTACGTGGATTCCAGGGGTGCGCGTGAAGTTCCACACGCGATATGGCAGGGTACGTGGATTGCAGGGGTGCGCGGGAAGTTCCACACGCGATATGGCCGGCTACGTGGATTCCAGGGGTGCGCGGGAAGTTCCACACGCGATATGGCCGGCTACGTGGATTCCAGGGGTGCGCGGGAAGTTGCACACGCGATATGTCCGGCTACGTGGATTCCAGGGGTGCGCGTGAAGTTCCACACGCGATATGGCAGGGTACGTGGATTGCAGGGGTGCGCGGGAAGTTCCACACGCGATATGGCCGGCTACGTGGATTCCAGGGGTGCGCGGGAAGTTCCACACGCGATATGGCCGGCTACGTGGATTCCAGGGGTGTGCGGGAAGTTCCACACGCGATATGGCCGGCTACGTGGATTCCAGGGGTGCGCGGGAAGTTCCACACGCGATATGGCCGGCTACGTGGATTCCAGGGGTGCGCGGGAAGTTGCACACGCGATATGTCCGGCTACGTGGATTCCAGGGGTGCGCGTGAAGTTCCACACGCGATATGGCAGGGTACGTGGATTGCAGGGGTGCGCGGGAAGTTCCACACGCGATATGGCCGGCTACGTGGATTCCAGGGGTGCGCGGGAAGTTCCACACGCGATATGGCCGGCTACGTGGATTCCAGGGGTGCGCGGGAAGTTCCACACGCGATATGGCCGGCTACGTGGATTCCAGGGGTGCGCGGGAAGTTCCACACGCGATATGGCCGGCTACGTGGATTCCAGGGGTGCGCGGGAAGTTCCACACGCGATATGGCCGGCTACGTGGATTCCAGGGGTGCGCGTGAAGTTCCACACGCGATATGGCCGGGTACGTGGATTGCAGGGGTCCGCGTGAAGTTCCACACGCGATATGGCAGGGTACGTGGATTGCAGGGGTGCGCGTGAAGTTGCACACGCGATATGGCCGGGTACGTGGATTGCAGGGGTCCGCGTGAAGTTCCACACGCGATATGGCAGGGTACGTGGATTGCAGGGGTGCGCGGGAAGTTCCACACGCGATATGGCCGGCTACGTGGATTCCAGGGGTGCGCGGGAAGTTCCACACGCGATATGGCCGGCTACGTGGATTCCAGGGGTGCGCGGGAAGTTCCACACGCGATATGGCCGGCTACGTGGATTCCAGGGGTGCGCGGGAAGTTCCACACGCGATATGGCCGGCTACGTGGATTCCAGGGGTGCGCGGGAAGTTCCACACGCGATATGGCCGGCTACGTGGATTCCAGGGGTGCGCGTGAAGTTCCACACGCGATATGGCCGGGTACGTGGATTGCAGGGGTCCGCGTGAAGTTCCACACGCGATATGGCAGGGTACGTGGATTGCAGGGGTGCGCGTGAAGTTGCACACGCGAAATGGCTGTGTGCTCCCAGGCATTACCTGTACACCCTCCACGGCCCCTGCAGGCAGCACACACCACAGGGAACTACCCTGCACACCTGCTCATGTCTCCCACCACCCCCACCCCCCATCCACCAGGGACACCCTCCACCAGGCCCCCACTCATGTCTCCCACCACCCCCACCCCCAGCACTGTGGGGAACCTGCCAGCAGGCCCCCACCCATGTCCAACCCATGTCTCCCACCACCCCCACCCCCAGCACTGTGGGGAACCTGCCAGCAGGCCCCCACCCATGTCCAACCCATGTCTCCCACCACCCCCACCCCCAGCACTGTGGGGAACCTGCCAGCAGGCCCCCACCCATGTCTCCCACCACCCCCCACCCCCCATCCACCAGGGACACCCTCCACCAGGCCCCCACCCATGTCCAACCCATGTCTCCCACCACCCCCACCCCCAGCACTCTGGGGAACCTGCCAGCAGGCCCCCACCCATGTCCAACCCATGTCTCCCACCACCCCCACCCCCAGCACTCTGGGGAACCTGCCAGCAGGCCCCCACCCATGTCCAACCCATGTCTCCCACCACCCCCAACCCCCATCCACCAGGGACACCCTCCACCAGGCCCCCACCCATGTCTCCCACCACCCCCCAACCCCCCATCCACCAGGGACACCCTCCACCAGGCCCCGACCCATGTCTCCCACCACCCCCAACCCCCCATCCACCAGGGACACCCTCCACCAGGCCCCCACCCATGTCTCCCACCACCCCCAACCCCCCATCCACCAGGGACACCCTCCACCAGGCCCCGACCCATGTCTCCCACCACCCCCAACCCCCCATCCACCAGGGACACCCTCCACCAGGCCCCCACCCATGTCTCCCACCACCCCCAACCCCCCATCCACCAGGGGCACCCTCCACCAGGCCCCCACCCATGTCTCCCACCACCCCCACCCCCAGCACTGTGGGGAACCTGCCAGCAGGCCCCCACCCATGTCCAACCCATGTCTCCCACCACCCCCAACCCCCCATCCACCAGGGACACCCTCCACCAGGCCCCCACCCATGTCTCCCACCACCCCCAACCCCCCATCCACCAGGGGCACCCTCCACCAGGCCCCCACCCATGTCTCCCACCACCCCCACCCCCAGCACTGTGGGGAACCTGCCAGCAGGCCCCCACCCATGTCCAACCCATGTCTCCCACCACCCCCACCCCCAGCACTGTGGGGAACCTGCCAGCAGGCCCCCACCCATGTCTCCCACCACCCCCCACCCCCCATCCACCAGGGACACCCTCCACCAGGCCCCCACCCATGTCCAACCCATGTCTCCCACCACCCCCACCCCCAGCACTGTGGGGAACCTGCCAGCAGGCCCCCACCCATGTCCAACCCATGTCTCCCACCACCCCCACCCCCAGCACTGTGGGGAACCTGCCAGCAGGCCCCCACCCATGTCCAACCCATGTCTCCC
Organism: Ambystoma mexicanum; assembly: GCF_040938575.1. Lineage (NCBI taxonomy): Eukaryota > Metazoa > Chordata > Amphibia > Caudata > Ambystomatidae > Ambystoma > Ambystoma mexicanum. The sequence continues at coordinate 1,195,193,523 of NC_090935.1, forward strand.
ACCACCCCCACCCCCCATCCACCAGGGACACCCTCCACCAGGCCCCCACCCATGTCTCCCACCCCCCCCAACCCCCCATCCACCAGGGACACCCTCCACCAGGCCCCCACCCATGTCTCCCACCACCCCCACCCCCAGCACTGTGGGGAACCTGCCAGCAGGCCCCCACCCATGTCCAACCCATGTCTCCCACCACCCCCACCCACAGCACTGTGGGGAACCTGCCAGCAGGCCCCCACCCATGTCCAACCCATGTCTCCCACCGCCCCCAACCCCCCATCCACCAGGGACACCCTCCACCAGGCCCCCACCCATGTCTCCCACCACCCCCACCCCCATCCACCAGGGGCACCCTCCACCAGGCCCCCACCCATGTCCCCCTGGCCCCTGGTCCTGACGATACACAATAATGGCAGTAATGGCCAGCATACCCAGCACAAACACCCAGGCAAGGATTGCATGCACCCACATAGTGAATGCAATCACATGACACAACCCCAAAGGCAAGTATGCAAAAGAACACATGTCCGCCACACACACATACACAATGGGTGCAAGTGAATGTCAAAACCCATATCATGACATGTAAGAAACCAAAGAAAAAATGACACAAGTGTAAGATAATATTAAAATGTATTAAAAAAAAATCAAGTTAACTAATACAACTATCCGGCCAAGCAAATAAAAGGTCCATGTCCGGGAACAAAAATGAGAAACCAAAAAACAAAGGATAGAAAATTCTATAGATTTTGTCCAAAGTAAACACATGTAGCATGAAATGAAAGACAAACCATTACGACATGGTGTAAACAATATGAAAGTCAAAAAATCTTCCTCCCAAAAAATAACAATATTTACAGGATTGTTCAAGGGTCCATGAGCCCAACTCCACTAATGAAACCTAATACTAACTAAAAAAAAAAATATGTACAAAGAAGTGGCCATTGTCCAAGCGGTCCAAAATATTAAAAAGAAATAAAGGAAACCTAGCACTAACTAACTAAAAAACTATATACAAAGGCAGCGGGCTAGTCCTGCGGCTCACTTGGTGATGCTGGCCAGGGCATCCTCGAACTCCATGTCAATGTCCTGGAGGCGGGACTCAGTCCTGGCCCCGAGGTCTCGCAGGGACAACCCCATGTGCTCACCAAATTCCCTGCGAGCCTCCTCGAGGCACTCAGCCCGCCTCAATGCCTGATGCATGGAGATCTCCGCCCTGGCCATGGCGAGCCGCTCCTCTTCCGCCCGCTGCCGCTCCGCACCTATCCGCTGGCCAAACTCCTCCCACACGGAACACACCGCCATGCCAGGGTTGCCCTGCCCTCCGGCCGATGCCTGCCCCTCTGATCTTGATGGCCCTGAGCCATGATGCCTCCCACGTCGAGCCCGCTGCTGCCTCCGACGCCACTGCCTCTGCCAGCACGACGGCATCCAGGCTGATGGTAACCACCGACGCCGTCGTGCACGTGCCCTGCCCGATGATGCCGGCACATCTTCCATCTGCTGGGGTCCACTTGCTGTGTCGTCCACCCCTGCTGGACCTCCGACTCCCAACTGCGGCAGGGATGGGATCCCCCCCGAGCTGGCTGCATTGGTCGGGGCAGGTCCACAGGGGGCCATGGTGGCATCTGGGCCGGAAGACGGCAAGGAGAACGACCGGTGGATAGCCTGCACAGAGGAGGAGAGGGCCGTCAGATTGGCCAACACATGCAGGAACCCCCCGAACATGGCCGATCCCAATTGGGCCACGTCGGCACGGTGCACTTCGTGATGACGTGCGTGCTCCTCCCGGGAAGCACGCACGGCATCACGAATCACAGCCGTGCGCATCGCGACCCCAATCAGGACCTGCTCCACGCGGCCAGGGGTTCCCACGGCCGCAGGTGGAGGGGAGTCAGTTGACATGGACATCCCCTCTACCTGCGGACGGGCCTGGGACGGGGCATCCCTGCTGGTGCATGGTGGTGCACTCACAGGGTCAGGGACAGCGACATGCACAGGCACCTCCACGGTGACCTGTGCTGCCTCCTGCCCCTGGCCCTGGACTGCACCACTTGCACCAGCAGGGATGCTCCCACCAGGCCCCATGTGTGCACCAGTGTCGGCCTCCTCCTCCTCTATGCAAACCACCAACCTGGATGGCTCCTCACCGTCTCCCGCCGTAGCAGGCCCCTGTGGGGGCTCACCCACCCCTTCCGCTGCAGCCGTGGGGGCATCCCCGCCGCCTTGCTCCACAGCGCCGTCTCCGCCCTCTTCTTCACTAGCCGCTGCGTAGAGGGAGACAAAGGACACAAGCATCAGGCTACTGTACAATGGTCCCCTAGACAGGAAGCAATAGCAGATGAGCACCCCTGTCAAAGTACACTTCCATCATGTCCCTCCACAACACATGGGTCAGTCCAGGCAAAACACACACAGTAACAGGCATGGTGCATGCCATGCACATTTCCATGCATGTCCAATTGACTCTTGAAACATTCAATGATATGTAACTCACATGCATCATGGCTCATGCATATCACATGCACACACTTCACCTCAGTCACATCCATCTGGCCCCAATCACACCGAACACAGGCAAAACAAGGGTAAGTCGGGTGCGTCACTGAATCTGTGCATTGTCACACACATGAGTCATGCATCCATGGCATGCACAAGTCACAGACATGCAGGTCAGGCACACAGACATGGCTACCATATATGTACCTGGCATCAGCACCCATCCTTCACCCCCATCCATGTCCAGGTACAGAGACTGGCATGCTCTCATGTCCCAAATCTGCATAGTGCTCCCCATGCCGCATTTCAACACATGCAACAACCATGTGGGTCACACATCACTGGTCGCACATGCATTACCATGATGTCCCAGCACACATACATGCATACATGGCCCATGGCACACATACAGGCAAGTATCATAGAACCAGCACACCGCAACATGCCCTGTCTCACACAGTGATGCTTGGACACTTACCGCTCAACTCCAGACGGGTCTCCCTCTCAAGGATCTGGGCGTGGAGCGCTGGGCGTACGCGTTCCAGGACCCTCTTCTGGATGGAACTCATGTGGCCCCGGCCCCCCTCCACGAGGCGCCGGGCCTTCACAAGGGTCCTGGACCTCAAGTCCTCCCAGCGCTTCTTGATCTTCAAGTCGTTGCGGGTTGCCACCCCCTCCGCGTTGATGGCAACCACACAGTCGGCCCAGATCCTCTCCCGTCCTTCCTTGCTGGCGCGGGACGATCCAAAGAGGGCATCATACTGCCCCAGGACATGCTCCACCAGGACACCAACTTCGGTGGCAGTGAAGCTGGTGCCCCTCTGCCCCTCTGGCCTGGGGTTGCCACTGGTGCCAGATGTAGAAGTGCCCGACATGGCAACCCCAGAGGCAGGTGTGGGTGGGCAACTGGGTCCTGGGGCTGGGCTGTGGAGCGATGTAATCCCAGTTGGGAGTCTTCAGTTCCAGCAGGGGTGGACACAGCAAGTGGACCCCTGCAGATGGCTGATGTGCAGGCACCAAATGGCAGGGCACGGTGGCAGCAGGCAGGCAGGCAGGCAGGCAGGCAGCAGCAGATAGCACGTGGGAGGCTGCTCAGGGCACTGGGGGGGCAGTAACTCGGCCTTCGGGGCAGGAGCGTGGTGTTCCGTGTGTTTTCGGGTGGCCAGCTTGATACGGAGTGATTTGGCACGTGAAATTCCTGCACGTCAGCGTGAAATCCGAGGAAAGGCCCTTAGCGCGTAAGTGCGTCAGCACGCATACGCGATTCTATTGGACCAGAGTCCCTCATCGCGTAAGCGCGTCTGACGTGATCCGCACGGGCGTTCCCCACTCAGCACGTGAAGACGGAGCACACGTGGAAATACTGCACGTCAGAGTGTCATCGCGTGTAATTGGCCAAAAGTGCGCGTACACGCCATTGGCCTATGTACGTGTATTTCATCGCGTGTAATTGGCCAAAAGTGCGCGTACACGCCATTGGCCTATGTACGTGTATTTCATCGCGTGTAATTGGCCAAAAGTGCGCGTACGCGCCATTGGCCTAAGTACGTGTATTTCAGGGGCGCGCGGCCAGCGCACCTGTATGCCTGCTGCGTGGGAATTTCCACACGCGATTGGAGTGGGAACTCGATTCCAGGGGTGCGAGGCTCACACGCTCGCCTACAACACGCGCAAGGCATTAATTTGCGCACTTTTCAATAAACAAGCCAGATGCCAGGATGAACATACCGTTCCTAGCAGCAGTGGCAGTGGGCTACCAAAGGAGGAGGAGGAGGAGAGTCAGGGCCAGAATATTCACACCCAGAACCAGCCTATTCGGGATGCCTGATGACCAGGTGTATGGGAGGTACAGGTTTCCAGCACACATCATACTGGACCTGGTCAGTGAGTGGGAGGATGACCTCACATCACCCACCCTGTGCTCCCAAGCACTCAGCCCCCTGCAGAAGGTCCTGAATGTACTGCACTTCTTGGCCACTGGATCCTTTCAGCGGACAAGTGCCATAGTGGGTGGTGTGTCACAGGCCACGCAGTCACGCTGCCTACACCAGGTCTTGAACATCATCAGTGCACGGCCATCAGTCCGCAGGCACATATATCTCCCCAGGACTCATGCAGAAAGGCGGACGTGCATCCAGGAATTCTATGGTGTGGCTCAATTCCCCAAAGTGCTTGGTGCAATTGACTGCACACATGTGGCTCTACGTCCACCCAGGGCAACAGAGCACATCTATAGAAACCGCAAGCACTGGCATTCCATCAACGTGCAAGTTGTATGCAATGCCAAGGGAATAATCACATCAGTATATGCCAACTATCCAGGGTGCACCCACGACAGCTTCATCTACAGAATGTCTACCCTATGCCGGGACCTAGAGGCTGGCCAGCATGGAGATACATGGCTGCTTGGTGAGCATGAATGCCACTGCACATGCATGCATGTCAGATACTGGGTCATGACACAACACCACTAATGATACCCATCACCACCTCCGCAGGGGACAGTGCCTACCCTATCAGCCCCCACATGATGACCCCAATCCGGAACCCCACCACGCCACCCCAGGTAAGGTACAACACTGCCCACATTGCAACACGGGGCATAGTGGAGCGCACATTCGGAGTGCTGAAGTCACGCTTCCGCTCCCTTGACCGTTCTGGCGGGCAGCTGTTATATGCTCCCCGAATAGTGTGCAGGATCATAGTGGCAGCATGTGTCCTGCACAACGTTGCAACACGCCGGGGCCTGCCCGTGGACATGGTGGTGCCCCCACATCCACAACCACATGCACGCCCGCTGCGCATGGGAGGGGAAAGGGCACGGGGGGAGGCAGCCCGTACGCAACTGGTGGCCAACTTCTTCACCTAGGAATCACAGTGCTGGCTAGTGCACACTGCTCTGGCACATACCATCTGACAATCAATGATGACACTACCTGACAATGTCTGAAAATTACTTGACAATAAACAGTCAGATACACATCAGCCTGAGATTGTTAACATGGAAGTGTCAATATGTGTGCACCCCTAGCTACACATACACCAGCAATGCATCACAACGCAAAGACACAACTCCATCAATCTAATATGCATTGCCACAGCCGATTCACTACATGACAACATTGCCATGTCACCCATTCCCTTCACAGTCCCGCCACTGAGGACACCATGTCATGGTATGTGACAGCAAACAAACTGGCCATCACAACATGACACCAGTGTCACAAATAGCAGTGCCCCAAATGGAACATAGCCGCACTTGAGCAGCTAACCGCCCTGGAGCCACTACTACACACCTGTGTAAGAGTATTTTCAATCAAATTACACACCAACCCACCCTGAAGCCCACCCAAACAAGACACATTGCATGTAATCAATGGTAGTCTCATTACCTGATTCTGCTGGTATGTCCTCACCGTCCAGATGTACAGTGATGGCGCCATGCAAAAGTGTCAGTGCACATCTACCGACATGTAGTCTGACTCCAGAGAGTATGCCCTTGTGAAGATCTGTGTGAAATACCTGCAAAACATGAGCAACATATGTAAGTAGAGGCACATATCAAACCATCATGCATAGTTAGGTGCAACAACAATGAACACTATGAATGTCTACACAGTATTGACTATGGACTGGCCAACAGCTCATGGGAGTCCAATGTCACCGTGTAATTTGATGTCACTTGGGCACACCCTTTGCAAGCCCATGGAAACGGAAGCAGGAGGGGTGTGGATGTCTGCTACCCAAGCATCGAAACCAAACTCAGGACAAGCCTGCATGTGCCCAGCCACAATACAGTGTATGCCCAGGTACCCACACAAGGCAACACTCTTGCAAAATAAAAATAAAAATGAGAAAAAATGACCATGAAAGGGCCGGCGGGGGGGGGGGGGGGCACCTATGAGGTCCGAGGACAGGATGCACGCCACAATCCACCTGTGTGGATCATGGGAAAGGAAAACACCCCATAGGCTCGTGGCCCACACGGCTACTCTGTTGTGGGAGATGAGTCGCTATGGCTCTGGCCAGACCCTGCAGCTGACTCTGGAGGTGGGGGAGCTGCCTCAGAAGATGGTGTGACAATGGGAGGCAGCCCACGCAAAGCACGAGTTTGCTCCTCCATGGCTGCAAGCAGGCGGGTCTGGTAGTTCTGGTTCTGGGTTATAATCATGCGGAGGTCCCCATGCAGTAACTCCCGGGATGACCTGACCTCCGCACGAGTTGCCTGCATCTCGGCCGAGAGCGTCCGTGTCAGACGCTCCAGCTGCTCCTCTGTCCTTCTATGGGATGAAGCCTCAAGCTCTAACAGGGTCGACCTGAGGTGACGGAGTTCTTCCCTCAGGCCTTCCCTGTGGCGCTGGGACTCCATGGAAAGTGATTCCCGCAGAGTCGCCAGTGCCGCCCGCCTGTCCATGTTGGACCCCAACATATCCTCCCTGTGTGCCTGGCAGATGGACTCTGTAGCCTGCTCCAGTCGCTCCATCAGCCTTTCTGGGGGGACAATGGAAGTGGCCACCCTATCCATGGCCTGTGCAATCATCTCGGATGATGCTGCCTGTTGGGTGGCCATACCGTAGATGGATTGCTCCCAAACGGTATTGCCAGGTGGCATACGGCCACCACGTTGACGGGCACCACACCTGCCTGGGGCAAGGCGGACTGCGCCTTGCTGTGCCGGCAAGGCCTCAGGCTGCAGGACTGCATTCCCTCTCTGATCTGCAGCCCCAGGAACAGGATCAGAGATTGGGTGGTGTGGCCCTGCATCCGTAACCACCGGAGGCTGATCTGCCGACACTGACATCCCCATTGAGGGCAATGGCCCGGCTGCAGGTGGGTCGGACAGAGGAGATTCTCTCCCAAGAACACTCACCTGCGACTGCACATAGGTGTCATCCTCCGAGTCTACACCTGAATACTGCTCGGGGGAGGAACCCCCAGAGACAACCCTCGACAGCACGGCCTGCAGCACTTGTGGGTTTTCACCCACAAACACACCACGTCCCTCACTTGTGGTAGGTCGGCCCGGGTTGCCCTCCTGGGACGGCTCCACCACCACATCCCCAGCATCAACAAGTGCTTCGTCCCCTGCATAGACATGAAAGAGAAAAATGGAAACAGGCATTAGCACCATGGCATGCAACAAGGGCTGATGAACAACAGAGGCAGTAGTTCTACGACACATGTCCAACATGACTGGGAGACCTCCTATGCATTCACCATCACTGGGTCTGTAGGGGAGGCTCAGGGCATACAATGTACAGATTGGAGAGCAACGCCTGCTCACCTTGCTGCCTAGCACTGCCATCACACATTGGCCGGTGATTGCCATGTCAAAGGCACATGCCATCACACACATGGCATGTGACATAGCCACCAAGTGAAGAGGGAGAGGAGGGCTACTTTTTTGGATTTCAACCACTCTGGTCCTGACATTGCATCGTCACATCCATAAGTATACATGTTGTACATGGATCTGCTAGTCCAAATTGGCAACGATGCACAGTGCCTTGTCTACATCAACAAAATGCAGTAAACAATGTGATTCCACCTCCCCATCACCTGTAAAGGATTCATATTGCATTCGTGAAGCACCGGTCAAGTAATGTATGAAGGTACAGCGGAGCACTGAGGGGTGGTGGGGCAGAAGGGGATGCCAGTCAACAATCCTACTGGTGCTGGTGTCATTCATGTCACGCAAGTGCAGGGGTGGGTGGCACAATGAAGTGCAAGGGGAAGTGGCGGCTGGAAGTGCTGTACAAGGTAAGTAGGACTTGACGTCAAGGGCAGATGGTGTTAGGCGCAGACAAGTGCTGGGGGGGTGGCCTATAGGGGTACAGAGACAATCATGCAGTGCTGTGGGCTCGGAGAGGACAGGGGAGGTACACACTGCTTCTGGCTCGGCAAGGTCCTTTCAGATTTCTATGTGTCCTGCAGAGTTGTCACATGCCGCAGATATGTGCCCTTGGATTGGGGATCTCATCTTGGTGAAAAGGGTGAGGCGCTATTGCCTTTGGAGCATGTGGCAGGCCAGTTTGCCAGAGGATGGCCATGATGCAGGACATTCCCTCTCTGCCACCCGGCACCTGTGGTTTGGGTTCACAAGATCCGAGTCATGCCAGGACTCTGCATTGGCATGGGGCTTCAGACAGGTGGTCATGACCGTGGCAAAGACATCCAGTGTACCTGACATGGAGTGGAGCATGGAGTGGGCCCTGTCAGGATGGGAGTGAGCCTAAGGGGGAGCTGGATGGGGGGGAGATTTTGGCTGCATGAGCCTCGACTGACACACACTTCATGGGTCGGAATACCAAGAAGGTGTGTGACAGTGGTGAGGGTGGCTTTGCCTGTGGGGTGGTGAGGGTGAGCTGGGAGGAGAGGAGAATGTGATCACTCCAGGAGAGAGGAGTGCAGAGATGGACGGAGAGGGGAAAGTCAGATGAGATCAGAGCATCAAGAGTGTGCCCTGCAGAATGAGTAGGGACAGACGGGAGTCTAGAGGGTGAGAGGGAGTTGCTGAGGTCACAGAAAGGTCACGTGGGGGCGTCAACAAGCATGCAGGTGGATGCGTACAGCACCAAGGATGAGGATTTCTGTGTCTGGGGACATGAGTGAGGAGGAGAGGTGAGGACACTCAGAAAGGAAGTAGTGCATTTGACCAGTTCTCCCAGACACAGTACGCACTGTTTGAGAATGTCAAGGTGTGGTGGGGAGAGACCTCACACAAGCCATTCCAGAGTGGAGTAGGTCTAAGTAGGAGTGACAGTGGCAGGAATACCCTCAGGGAAGCCAAGGGCACACCCCCCCTGCACAGTAGTGGCGGGCCAAGGAGAGGGTCAAGGATGCAGACAGAGCTGGCCGTCAGACATGTTTCCATGAGACCAAGGATGTCAAGGTGCATAACCTCATGTAAGTGACAGATATCGGAGGAATGCCTGATGCAGCCGCAGTGAAAGGAGTGTAATTGTGGAGGAGGTTGACAGCCTTGTAGGACTTACGGGGAGTGCTAGAGATCAGAGGTGAAGCATGTGTAGGAGTTGGAGTGGGAGGCGGAGAAGGTTCATGGGAGGGTGCAGGGAGGCAGTGCAGGATTGATGTGGAGAGAGGAGGGGGGACAGCAGGAGAGGTAAGGAAGTTAATGAGATGTGGGTAGCATTTCTCACGGAGATTGAGGTTGGCCTAAGGGCCTTGGACTGAGACGCTCCCATTACCATGCACATCAATAGTGGCCTCTGAGGATTGGAAGGAGGCCAGGAGTACACCCCAACGGGTCCCACCAATGATGGTGGAAGAGGAGCAAGGAGAGAGGACAGGGACCATGTGAAGGGTCTATGGGACAGGCAAAGGCATGTATGAGCAGATGTCAGTGAGAGTTAGCTTAGAGTAGGCTCAGATGCACTGGTCAGCAATAGGGTGTGTCGCATTGGAGGGCAGGGTGCCCTCATTTGACTTTTGGCAAGCAGGTGTCGTGAGTAGGGCACGATGGTCTGAACTGTAGGAGTCATGGAAGATAGACCATGAAGAGCAGCATGGAGTGTGAGGGGATGGGGCTCGAAACCAGACGGTACCAAAGACCACAGGTAGGAGGTGGATGTCAAGGCAACATCCACAGTATGACAGCATGTTGGTTGGCATTTATATACAGAGGACGCATTAGCATGTGGTATCATTGCATGTCAGGCATGTGAAGATGAAACTTGAATGGCTGGGGGAAAGGATAGGAATGGTATGTAAGACATCAGATGAATAGACAGGGGAGTATGAGCAACAATGTAGTGACAAAATGACAATTCAAGGGCAACTTCCATGGTGTCGGCCCATATGTGCACTGTTGCCAGTAGGGATAGTGCTGTGGCCAGATGGTGTTGCACTGAACATACTGGATGAGGCACATGGGTGCCACTATCAACTCTGCCACACACCCCCTTGACAGGCACCCAACATGAATGCTTCACACACACACCATGCACATGGATAATACACACATGCATGTGCACTCACCGGATGATGCCTCGTAATCAGGGAGGTCTCCCACACCTTGGAGTTGTCCCTCGGTGACGTAGGATCCAGCTACAGACTCGTGTGGTGTGAGTTCTATATCCTGTGCTGGGGACCCACCTCCAGTCACCAAGGTTGCGGCATGACTTGAGGCCAGCTTATCCTTTGCCCTGCGCTTAAGGTCATTCCAGCGCTTCTGGCAATCACTAGCTGTGCGCCTCACTACTCCAAGGGCACTTATTCTGTCAGCAATGGTCTGCCAGTGTGCCTGGCGTCTGGCATGTGTGGTCTTGGACCCTGCAACGATGACCATTTCCCTATCATGATCTGACACATACTGAACAAGTGCATTCAGTTCGGCGTCTGTGAAGCTTGGCTTCCTTGATGGGCCGGACTGTGCAGCCGTGCCTGGGGCATCAGCCTGTGCCGGACGTGCACTCTTCCTCTTGCGCTTGGAAGGGGGTGGGGATCCAGAGTGTCCTACGCCGCTGTGGACACTAGGGGCAGGAGTCGTGGTGGACTCAGTACTGGGTGTGTGGGATTGCCCACTCAGCATGGGAGTAGGTGCAGGCATTGGGGGTAGTGGGATGGGGTCAGGCCTGATCTGAGGTGCATGAACTAGGACCGACACAGTCTTGGCAGGGTGTATGAGAGGTGGGGTGGATGGAGCCACACCCTGGCTACGGGGGCCAGCAGATGACCTATCTGGCATAGATGCGCGTGCCCTGATGACACCAATGTGCACCGGTGCACGTGCAGTGGACCTGCTGACCTGGATGTCAGCGATGGGATCACCCTGGGACAGGTCTGGTGCCACAATGGCCTGGTCCGACAAGGGCTGATCAGGGTTGGTATCAGCCACATGACTCTCAACTGGGGGGGGGGGGAGGGGGGGGGCATGGGTGTCCCTGACTGGTCCTCCAGACTGGGGGGGACAGGGGCACCCTGCAAGTCACAACCACGTCCCCTAGTGGATCCTCCACGGCCACCACGTGTGGCTCGGCCACCTTTGCCACCCTTACGGCTTGCACGCCTCCCAACCATGGCACTGATGGTATTGTGCGTATGGGAGTCGGTGTGCACAATTGTCCTGGGCAATTGGGTGTCAAAGGGGTTGGGTACCAGATGGTATTCGTACCCTAGTGCAGTGGCAAGGCTATATGACACCCCTGGGGAAAGATGACGGGTCACGCAACGCACAGGCACCCCAAAAAAGTTAAGGAACGTGCACAATACCCCTCCTAGACCACGTGTGCTGATGGAAAACCCTGCACTACGCTGTGGCATCCAGTAACACAATGAACGTATGCGTGTCACACGCAGCCTAGATTGACCTCTGAAGGGGTAGGCTACACACGGGGCAAGCACAGATGTTAGATACGTGCGTGACTCACCGTCTGCCTGGTAAAAGAGCGTGAAAAATGAGCGCTTTTGGTTGGCAACACCCCCGCCAAAAGAAGATGTGTACGCTGTCTGAGGAGACAGGACAACAGTAGAAGGGGACACTGTTTGAGGGAACAGGCCCAGGTAAACCAGTACAAGAGGAATAAGAGAAAAAGCTGTCAGAGGTAACAGGGAGTACGAACTGGAAACGCCGTGAAGTAAATCGCGTGTGAAACGACAAGAAGTACAGAATTCACCCACTCGCTCTCCACGAAAAGCACGTACAAGGAAATGGTGTTCAACACTACCTTTTATACAGGCCCACACGTACAGCGTCACTTACGGCGTGTACGTGCTTGGCCCATGTTCACCAATCACACGCTTTGTCACTCCTGCCTGTGGATCCTTTTTCACCAATCACACGCTTTGACACTCCTGCGTGTAGCTCACTTTTCACCAATCACACGCTTTGTCACTCCTGCGTGTAGATCCATTTTCACCAATCACACGCTTTGACACTGCACGTGCAGGTAACTATTGACGCACATATGCTGGTGACGGGTTTTCGCGCGATTCGCTGAGTGTGGGGTTTTCACGTGCAAAGTCACTCCCTATCAGGCTGTCCACGCGTTCAAACACGAAAGACCTGGCTCCTGGCCAGGAGGCCAAATTTAAGTCCCCCAGAGCCCTGAGCACGCTCCCACCTGCCATCGGCTGCTGCCTGACTGCCTGCTGGCCACGTGACCCACAGTGCTGGTGGGTGGGGGTGGTGGGAGACATGGGTGGGGGCCTGGTGGAGGGTGCCCCTGGTGGATGGGGGGTGGGGGTGGTGGGAGACATGGATGGGGGCCTGATGGCAGGTGCCCCTGCACTGCTGGGGGGTGGGGGTGGTGGGAGACATGGGTGGGGGCCTGGTGGAGGGTGCCCCTGGTGGATGGGGGTGCAGGGGGACATGATCAGGTGTGCAGGGTAGTCCACTGTTTTGTGGGCTGCCTGCAGGGGCCGTGGAGGGTGTACAGGGTACACCTGTGAGGGCCCACCCAGCCTATTCGCATGTGATAATTCCCACGCACCCCTGTGATACACGTTCCCTGGCCAATCGCGTGTTGAACTTCCCGCTACCCCTGTAATACACGCACCCTGGCTGTTCGCGTGTGATAATTCCCGCGTACCCCTGTGATACACGTTCCCTGGCCTATCGCGTGTTCTACTTCACGCGTCCCCCTGTAATACACGTTCCCTGGCCAATCGCGTGTTGAACTTCCCGCTACCCCTGTAATACACGCACCCTGGCTGTTCGCGTGTGATAATTCCCGCGTACCCCTGTGATACACGTTCCCTGGCCTATCGCGTGTTCTACTTCACGCGTCCCCCTGTAATACACGTTCCCTGGCCAATCGCGTGTTGAACTTCCCGCTACCCCTGTAATACACGCACCCTGGCTGTTCGCGTGTGATAATTCCCGCGTACCCCTGTAATACACGTTCCCTGGCCTATCGCGTGTTCTACTTCACGCGTACCCCTGTAATACACGTACCCTGGCCAATCGCGTGTTGAACTTCCCGCTACCCCTGTAATACACGCACCCTGGCTGTTCGCGTGTGATGATTCCCGCGTACCCCTGTAATTCACGTTCCCTGCCTAGTCGCGTGTAGTACTTCCCGCGTACTCCTGATTTGAAGATTGCCCGCTTTTCTTTCCTTGTTTGCCTGCCCTGTGAAGTGGTCCAGGGTTAGCGCAGCCCTTAGCGATGATTTAGCGATTTTGATGGCTTTTCCTTGCGCGAGGGCGTTCTTGGGGGCGTTACTGGCGCTGCTGCAGGCTCGCTGCGATTCTCTGCGCCACGGCTGGTTTGGGAGCTTGAAATCCATGAATACGCTGTGCGCGGAAATCTGTTTTAGCGCACGTGCCTGGCGCAGACTATCGCAGGCGCACGCTGTGCGCCAGCCGCGTGCGCTACTTGTGCGCTGGATTCTATGAATTAGCCTGTATGGATCAAGGCTCTGGCTGTGAGTGATCACGCAGTTGGGACATGGTCAAATATGCTGCCTCATGCACATAATATTAGGTCATTCTAAAATCGAAACCAGGCTTATATAAATGCATCAGGGAATCGCATAGTATGGAATGATAAGAACATTAAAAAAATGAGTTGCTACATAGACAACCATATGTTACTAATGGTCCATTGGCTTAGTAACAATAAATGGGACCTGTCATTATTTATGCGTTGGCTGAATAATAGAATTCCGCTGTTTCCTAAACATTGCAAGTCCATCATACATCATGACAATGTCTATGATCCAGAGATATAAGTGACCAAAAGCACCTTGTGTAAACACCTCAATGTAATCGACAAGGACATTCATCTCACTGAATAAAACAAGAAAAGGCAGCTTAAGAGCACTGCCGCGACCAGGCATAAAAACTGGCTTAGTACACACAAGGCCTCCCTTAAATCGGCAACTTGGCTTGTCCGTTAAACCCTCATTAGGAAATACAATCATAAAAATGTTTTCAGTATGGTGTGAAGATTCCTAAACAAATCGAATTAAGCCCAATTGACGAGACTGAGTGACACATAGCCAAAACCTTCTCATAATCATCAACTCTGTTTAAAACTCACGGACTCATTATCAAAGGCGGTACTCAAAAATAATCAGCTCTTTTGGGAACATATATTGGAGCAGTTATTTGAGAAGATATTGAACAAAGGTAACATTTCCTGTAGTTGGAGGAGGGCTATTTTGACTCAGTTCTTTAAAAACAGAGATAGAGCAGACCCGGCAAACTATCACCTATTGGCGATGCCCGCCGCGAGCCAGGAGGTATTTGCAAACATACTTCTGAAAAAAGTATCAAAATGGTCTGTAAAACAGGGCAATTCTCACCTCTCCAATCGGGATGTAGAAAAGGTTTTAATACCTTACATAATATTAGTACCATACAATATCTGATCTCAGAGTGCAAAAGAACCTGCAATGACAAACTCTATCTGTGTTTTATTGATTACAGTAGAGCTTTTGACACAGTATCCTGCCCTAAACAGTGGTCAAAGCTTCAGGGTTGGGGCATAAACTGTTTATTATATTTTATCATGCTTCTGTATACAGAGAATAATGTGGCAATTTGTTTGAGCCAAGACAGAGTGGTGACATCAGACATACCAATGATGCGTACTGACACCCTTGCTGTATAACTTATACGTGAGCGATATGGCAGAGGCATTATTATCAATTAGAAATGTTCCCCCCAGAGTTAGCACAATGAATGTGCCTTGGCTCAGTTATGCAGATGATACCATGCTCTTAGATAGCAAATCAATTGGCTTACTTAAAAAAAAAGAAAATGTATGTATACAGTTCAAAGAACATTTACATATTAGTGAAAAACAGAATTGCATTAAAATGAGTGTTTACATTAAAAAATAAATTCATCTAAGCATCAATTAACAGATTAACAAAAAAGTGCACCCTTTCCATTTCATGTCTATTAGCCCGGATGGCCCATTTACTGCCTTGGTTCAATCCCATTTCTACCAACCATAGAGGTTAAGGCAGAGTAAAGAGAAGCGAAGAGAACGGAAGGGAAGGGAAGGGAAGGGAAAACGAAGGAATGGATATAGGTGTACAGATCATGTGTTATGCCAACGCCTCGAGGGGTTATTCATCGACTGGTTCAAGTTGTGGTCTATCAAGTGTCCCAGTTGCACATACCCCTTTCCATACCTGATTAAGTGCAATTTGAAGTTGCTTACTGTGTGTGTTTCAGCAATAGCGCCAAAAGGATTCCCTCTTTATGCTGTTGGGGTTTGCCACATAATTGCCAAAGAATAGGATATAAAGAGGCCGGTGTGCAGCGCATCCTGTTAGCACATGGTGCGCTGATTCCTTTATGTTTGCAATGCCATACAGGCGTCAGTTTCTGTGCCCCTTCGCAATGTTCAGTTCTGGCCCTATAATTTCCAGAAGAGGGAGTTTGTTCAGTCTGAGAATTAATACAAATCAACGCAATAGAGGAGTTGAACACATTTTTAGATAATTTTGGAAGGATTTATAAGAGTGTACGGGATCACAGGGTCATAGCTTTTTAGTGAAGCCATATGTACATAATTCTGCTTCCAGTCGCAACATTCTAATGTATGGGTAAAAGCCTTCTGGAGCATAAAGAAATCTTCCTCCCAGTTGGATTCCCAGTCAATGTCCTTTAAGGTTTTGTTGACAAAGGAGGGGAAGCTGCCTCTAGGATGTCTTACACTCTCTTTTCCCAACAGTTTTAAAAGTGGGCAGGCAGGGTTTGATCAAGTCTTGATGTGTAAGAGGCAGCGTCTTTTCAGTAACATAGCCGTCAATGACCCAAGTCCCAACTCTAATCTGATTAACTCTATCGTTGTACTGGGGCCTAGGCTGAGGACACTCCTCCAGAATTTCCCCTCAGTTATATTTAACCAGGTGATGTCCTCCAGGTTTAGAGCCTCTAGGCCATATATTATGGTGGGACAGAAGCTTTGTTTATACAGGGCCATTATTCCTTGTAGTCGATAGTTTGCATCCCAAATATTTTAATTGATCTACGTACTCGATTTGTTTCCCCGCTATCATCATTGGCAGGGCTGTAGTACGTTTGCTGCTAAAGTGCTTCAACTTGGTTTTGCTGTAATTTATCTTTAGGCTATTAGTTGCTGCATATTCCTCAAGTAGGGTTAGTGATCTTTTTAAACCTGCATAACGGTCACACACGACCAGAAAATCTGCGTATGCTAGGCAATTAACTTTTTCACCGACCACTCTGGGAGGGCACGGGTTCTCCCTTTTCAGGAAGTCTGGTAAGTCAGCCAGGTAAATGTTGAACAGTAGCGGGGCAGAATGCAGCCTTGCTTTACCCCCTGTTTGTTTTTATTTGTTGCGTTCATGCCCCACCACTGTCCATCCTCACCTGAACAGTTGTTCCCTCATAGAATCCCTCTACTACCGCCAATAATTCTCCCAGGCAGCCGTGCTCTTTCATTTTGACCCACAGTCTATGCCAATCGATGGTATCAAAGGCTGACTGGAAGTCAATCATTTCTATGTACAAGGAAGGCTTGCCTTTTGGCTTAGCATCCCTTAGTAGGGAGTCCATCAGGCGGAGGTATTGAATTGTTCCTGATCCTCTCCTGAATCCCATCTGGAAAGTACCCAGCAGGAATATGTTTCCAGACCATTTTTCGAGATGTCCTAGTGGGAGGGAAGTGATAATCTTGCTGGTAATATCCAGTATAGCCAATAGCCGGTAATTACCGGGCAGTGCTCTGCTTCCCTTCTTATAGATGGGAATCAAGATAGCCCTACACCAAGATTATGGAAATACTCCTTTTGCACATAACTTGGTGTATAAGATTCTCGGGAGTTTTGCCCAAAAGACTGGAGAACCCTTATGTGCCGCGTTCAACAGGCCTTTTGGGCCAGGAGCTCTGGATTCTTTTAGATGTCTAATTTCTGTTTCAATGTCATCTAGATCAAAAGGTATATCTAAGCTACTTGCAGTAGTTCTTATTTCTGGATTTACTGGGTTTGCCAAGGTACAACGATCGATATCTGCTCTTGCTAATTATTCCTGACTAAATAATCTCAAGATTAACGCAGGAAAAACAAAGGTTATGATTGTGGGTCACAAACATAAGTTAAACACAACTAAATGGTTCTTAAATGGCTACTCCCTGGACGTGGTAGATAAATATTCTTACTTAGGTTTTCCAACATGTCATTCTCCATCCAAAGAACTCTACTGTAATATCGTGAGCTCAACGATCGTAAAAGAAATGGCTTGTATATAAATAGATAATGCAGCTGAAGGGTGGTAACTATATAGAAGGTCAAATGGCTTTGTACAGTAAGAGCATAGTATCAGCGATATTGAATGGACTGGCTGTTCTACCTGAAGAAATGATAAAATGGATGGATAAACTAGAGGGGAAAATACTCAGATCTATTTTAGAAGTCCACCAGTCAGTACCGGTTGAAACACTCAGATGTGAATTGGGTGTACAGTCGCTTAAAATGGATAATTCAACAGTGTATTACGATTAAACAATCAGTGGAGGCTCCAGATTCATATATTGCCAATTGGCCTGCCTGGATAGAGCAGACAGTAAAAACACATTCTTAAAAGGGCTAAGAAACTCGGCATTGGTGAATTTAGTGCCATTTAACTCACCAATCGAACAACTATCAGCCCTTCCAAACTGGATTGCAGTATTAAAGAGGAGATCTAAATGCTCAGAGGTTTTCACCAACTTGGATAGCCTAGCAGTCAAACCAATGTACTCGAGATATTGCAACCAGGTGTTTATTGGACAGTTGCAGAGGAGTTACTTGGCAAAATATTGTCCAAAAGCAATCCACAAGTTCATCACATATTTGAGGATGAATGCATTGCCTACACTGGAACATACGGGGAGGTGGATAAAGATGCCCTAAGAAAAGCCTTTGTGCCAACTTTGCGGGTGGAGATTGAGACAGCCCGTCATGTCCTAATTCAGTGTCCAAAAATGTATAAGTATTACATCAAGGGATATGTACAGTTTTCATAAAACAGAGACCAGTGGGAGGGTGATGTATTCTGGAGCACCATCACAGGAGCAGAATCAATGGTCATTATGGAAGCTGTCTACTACATATGGAAAATAGCCAGTGATTGTCTTGACGTTCAGGGAGAAGTGTATAAACATCTTAAATGAATGCCCAAAAAAAGCAGTCTTGACAGGACATATATTGCGAACCGATTTCTTTTTTTTAATATGTGATCTTTTATATAGTTTGACTGTTATACATAGTGGCTTTTATTGTGTCTTAATGTATGGTGAACTGTATCGAATGATGCTTTTATTTAATTGTGTATTTTAAACCATGTATTGCATGTATTTTATATAAGTTTTGATTAAATGTGGGAAAGGTTTAAATAAACACAAAAACAAATGCCCTTGTTAGTCTATGGGAATATGAATGGGAAGTCAGACCCACTTTCGGAATTTATTTTTTTGTCTTCTTAATAATGTTTTAACATTTTTTACGAATCTTTACAAAACTTTGCAGTCTGGGGGGGTGCCATTCCTAACCAACTTCAAGATTTCGGCCAAATCCGTTACTCAAATTAAATATTATTAACAATAGAATGTTTTGAGGTTTCTATGGGAGTCCGACTCACCTTTACTCTAGGGCGGCGATCCCCGCCCTATAATATATAAGTATATGTCACCCTTTGCGTCTGGGATGGAACCCTTTGCGGCTTCCTCATCTTGTTTGATGCTCCTTTCCTTTGATAGAGATTCTGCTATGGCAATTTTATTGAGGAACTTCACTCCTCTTGATTTAGGGAGCCCTGGGACAGAGCTACTACTCTGTGTCTGCTGTTCTTGTACGTCCTGTTGTCTTGACACTTGGCACATTCAGATGGCTGCCGGAGAGATGCTGAACTGGTGGTATGCCTATCGTGGTCCTGAGAATCTGTGCATGCCCATCGTGTTTTTCCCCCCAACTGATCCCTGCGCCTCTCAGGGGAGACTGACCTAGCTGAAGTCTCTGACACATTAGCTCATCATTATAAATTGACCCCCAACACAGGTTACCTCCACGTAATCATCAGAAATCTGCTATGGAGCAGAGCCACCTGAGCGGCATCCTCTGACAGCATTTTTAAAGACTCCTTTATGTTTTGTGCCTACAAGAAACGTGGCTGTTGGAAAAACCGATTTTAGATGGCTATCAATTGGCCCACTCACCAGCCCACAAAGAAAACAAGGGCAGACCAAGATCAGGCTTCATTACTGCCATTAGATCAGGTAGCGGGCTGAACCTGTTAAAAGTTCTTAAAGCAACGGAATTCATTCTGGCAACAACCATCACTTGGGCTACTAGCATGTACACCCCGAGAAACAACTCACAGACAGAGATTCGGTTGATCAATATATATTGGAACCTTAAACGGGTGTTCAATGATTCCTTTTTCACCAAATTGGAATCTCTAATTGATGACTTTTTGATAACGAGTGAATCAAGTAACATCATTATCGTGGGAGACCTGAATCTTGACATAACTCATGGGCTTCACTCCCCACATGGTAGAGCTCGCCGATGGCTTAATCTAATAAAATCGAGAGAAATCCATAACCTTCAGCAGTCTGTAGGATCCACAGAGAAACATATTCCGACATGGGAGAGGAAGAACCAAACAGCCAACATCGATTACATCCAGATCTCACACAGCCTGCTGACCCTAAAGGAAACTTTTAAGGTAACCAGGACTAAACATAGTGACCATAACATCTTGACTTTTACCTGGTTCTCACATAGGGTGGAGGCTAGCTATACCACCCCTAACCTGGAAGTTAATCAAAGTGGCATGAGGCTAAGATTACCAGAAAATGCAATCATCAAACTCACCATGCTATTCGTGGAAGAAAAGAGCAGAGAACCTACGGGGGCCACCAACCTGGCTGACTACACAACAGTGTTATCAGTATTTAGACCCAGAAAAGGAAAGAAGGGGTCGCAAACTAATCAGCTTGTTCACACATAAAACGAGCAATTGGTAGTCCGGAGAAGGTGGGTGAGAAAAATAAAACGGGCCGCTGCAAAATCTAACTCCATGCAAAAAAAAAAGGAGGCGGACCTGGCAATCAATAACTACAAATCCTGGCTGAGGTCATCTAAACTGCTGCGTTTGCAGGAAGTTGGAGAGGTAATGCTTCGCACAATCTGTGGAAAAAATGCACAAGACTTCTGGTCTCTCATAAAGGGCAATGCAAAAGTGTTGAACCAAGCTCTTCAAAACTCCATCGGGGTGCAAATATGAGAATCCCATTTCAAAGAACTTTATGGCACCCCAGAGACTTGGATCGTCCCTCAACTAACAAGATCAAGGAGTAAGTGGTCCGTCCCGACTGACCTGGAGACGATCCAATGGAAAATAAAACAACTAAACGGATCCAGGGCTGCGAGTCCTGACGGCATCAATAATTTTGATGTGAAAAAAACATAGAACCTTGGTCCGCCTTCATTAAGGAGGCATCCAGTCATCAGCGATTCCTCCCTCTTGGAAGAAGGCGATCTTGGTGCCGATCTTCAAGAAGGGTTCTAAAGACAATCCTTCACATTACCGCCCAATAGCTTTGTTGGATTCCATAGGAAAACTCTTTGGAGCTCTGATCCTGGACAGTCTACAAACTTGGTTAATAACTTCTGCTTTAACTGACCCATTACAGGCAGGTTTTGTAAAGAATTTCGGGACGAAAACAAACATTCTGGCAGCGAGTGCATTAAAAGCCAAAATCCTCAAGGGCCATCCAACAATTTACAAGGCATTTATTGATTTGGTCCAGACATTTGATTGTGTAGCTAGATCCATCCTGTGGGCCAAATTACATCAACACGCCTGTCCAGCAGAGATCCTGGATCCAATAAAGGCCTTCTATAGTGAAACCTCGATGTGCGTCTGTTTGAATACCCTGGGCCAACTATCCTTGTGGATCAAGACAGGGAGAGGGGTCAAACAAGGCTGCCCGTTGGCCCCAGCATTATATAATGCCTACACGGCTGACTACAAGTAAGACGAGAACAGAGTCTGTGCATTTCCCCCCACATTGGGAGAGAGCAAAATATCAAATCTTCTATATGCAGATGATATTCTTCTCATGGACCTCATTCCAATAGGCCTTCAGAGGCAGATTAACAATCTAGATATCTATCTGAAAGAAAATCACCTCCTGATGAATCTTGAAAAAACGAAAATCATGACACTTGGAAAGAATCCCAGGAACACGGAGAAATTTCATTGGTCAGTAGACAACCAACAAATAGAAATCATAAACAACTTCAAATATCTCTGCATCATCTTGAATAAAAGCAGTAAGGAAGTGCCAATGCAGGACAACATAATGTCTAAAACAGGTCTTCTAAATTCTCAGTCCCGAGCAATTTCAAATAAATTCGGGCTTTTCACATTATCCCCAGTATTGATCTTCTACAAAACGAAAGTGGTCCCGAGCATAACCTATTGGGCGAAAGCACTTCCTATGCTCTCGGCAACATTCTGGCCTAAAATAGAAGGTCTCTACTGGAGAAAGGTCCTTAATCTTCCACAGTCCCTTCCGATTGCTTTAATAAGGAGGGAGCTTTCACTCCAATCTTTGGGATCAATAGTGGCTCGGAATGAAATCATGTTGTATCGCAAAACCTTGCTACCTTGCCCCCCATTGATCCTGAAAGAAATACATCAGGAAATGCTTGCAGGGTCTTGTAAGATGCTCCAGGAATGGGCTTTAAGGATTCACACGTTTCTGTACTGAGTGGGTAGCTCAAGTATGGAACTTATCCGCAATCCAGTAAAGCTAAAGCAACGCATTTTAGAAAGAGACTGGATTGACACTCTGGAAAAAGCAGCAGGCTCTAAATTGACACATGACTTACCCCCCTTCTGGACTAAAGCAAACCAATCAAAATCTTATTTGCTAAAATGTCAGGATAAGAAACTCTGAGAGAATTTTGTGAGAATTTGTTTAAACATCCTACCCACGAGGGAAATACTGTATAAAGGAAAGCACTCCGAAGAAAAAACATGCAGATTTTGCCAACCTCCAGAGGCGATCGAAACCATTAAACACCTATTAATGCACTGTTTGGGGGTGTCATCCCCGCGCTCTATACACCGTGGACATTTGTTTGGAAATTCAAACTTCTATGATGAAGGTGAATGGTGCTGCCGCCTAATGAGCGGGGAAAAGACATCTTGGGTTATTTCGGTAGTGGAATTCTTTCAAAGTATTGGCCTCCTAGCCTGATGGACATGGGTTGCGGAAACTTATTTACTCTTTTCTTTGATTATAGACACTGAAAATGTTGGGGACAAAGAGGCTTCAATGAAAGTCTGAAATGACTAAGTTTCAGAAATGGAAAAGGCTCTTTTAAAAATAGTTTTTTAACAATTAAAACAAGTAATAAAAACATTTTTTTTTTAAAAAAGACTCCTTTTGAAGGCTTCTGGCTCATGATGACTCAACTCCTCTGGCAGCGTCGTTCATGTCGGGTCAGGTCCCAACCTTCCTGTCACTGCCATAACTACTGCAGAGTGCTCCTGGGCCCTGCCCGCACCATGCAAGGTGAGAACCCTTTCCTTTTTTCTGCTGTTTTGCTGGGCCCTGCCCGCTTGCAGGTGCAAGCCCTCCAATGCTATCTTCCTCAGTGAGTGTGCTGCGAATTATACTGCCGCCATCTTTGTCAGCCTGGTGGTACTGAAGCCACCCAGCTCTTACTAAAAGCGAAGAAAAGAGAACAGGCGGTGGCAGGGTGCTAAAACATCTGCATGTGCAAAACATTTTACACCATGGTCCTTTTACAAGCCATGAAGCGCGAAAGGTTTAAAATCAAGGGGTTTGCTAAATTTTATACTCGGGGCATTTCAGTGTCATTTGATAGCGGGGAAGGAGCATCAGACGGATGATATGACTGGACCTGCGGTCACACAGGCCAGTCCGACCATCGCTGGGGGCACCCAGCACACACATTGACATCACTAGTTGCGGACTGGCTCACAGTGACATGAGCCAGCTCGTGGAGTGGTGGGGGCACCCACCGTACTTAGTTGCAGGTGTCACCCTGATGGGCAGTGATCACACGGACCCGGACAATGACCTGGGGGCACCTGGGCTATCGAAGCTGGAGTTTCCCAGCAGGGGCATCAGCCCACACACACACAGAGTTGCCCGGCAGGGGCTATTGGACTGCACAGGAACATGGGGACAGCGTCCACACTCCTCCTTTTCCATTAAAAAACAAACAAATGACAATCATCACTGGACATCAAACGAATTAAATCACGAACAGCAACACTTGTGATTACACACATAAAACATACGTCTAGCATGTATACATATGTGAGGTTGAGAGAGTTGGTGACATGTTGGTGGTTTCAGCACATTATAAAAATACCTTTATTGACCTGGGTGAATGGAAATTGAAACCACTGAAAGACACAATTGTTAGCTCCTGAAACCATCTAAGTTATGCTGAAGTACAGCTTCACTTAACATTTCAGCTAGGACCACTTTGAGCACATACATGACATACAGGCGCACAGAATTACAAATGCATGCTACTGAGTCCACGTTTAGCATTTGCGCGCTGCAGGAAACCAATTCAAAACCTGCACTCGTATCAGTTTAGGGGCTGGCAAAGCCACACCGAGAGAGCACTGGGGGCCACATCGACCTTGTCCATTGATGGTGGTGCAGTTCTCCCTTTCCTTTTGTTTCGCATTGATGTGGCAGAGCGCACACCCTTTCTCTGTTAATGCTCTACGGAGCAAACATTTGCCTCTTTTCCTTTTTCCCTTTTTTTCCATTCTGCGCCCCGAGCGCGCATCAGACACCTTTCCCCTTCTTTTTATTTTATGAAAACTCCTCTGTCAGAGTACAGCACAATTCACCGCAGGGTGGCCTGGGATTGTTAGAGGGCCATCATATGCATTTTGCTTTCTCATTGCGCCGACGCACAGCTCTTCATTTCTTTTCACTCGCTCCGATGTCCAGAGCAGTTCTTTAAACACATGTAGGGATTTCATTGGACAGGCCGATTCATGGAATCAACGTGCACTGAAAAAACGGCGCATGGGTGCGAAAACGTGCGATATCGCACAGAAAACATCGTACATCAATTCATGGAAGTCCATGCACGCGCGAAATGATGGATGTGCGCTGAGAAAGTGCGCGGCGCACGCTGGCGCACGCTGGCGCACAGGTCAACGAACGCCGTGCGATAAGGCCACAGCGAATTCGCACATAGCGCGGCGCACATAACAAAAGTAGGCATAACACGGGGCGTCACACGCAGAATGGGGAACAACTCGTGAAAATGTGGGCGTCACGGGGGAAGTACAGGAGGCAAGTGCGCAGAACGCCCACACGCTCGCCTACACCACGTATTCATGGAATCGAACAGGGAAAAACAGCGCACGGCCAAAGACGCGCACGGGCCCATACATGTCCGCCACACGAAAGCAGGCGGTAGCGTCCCTGCGCAGGAAAAAAATGTGCGCCAAAGTCCTTCACGTGCGAGAAGGCCCACACGCGATCGGGCCTGGGGGAGCGTGTGCGTGTATTCCAGGGGTGCGCGTGAAGTTCCACACGCGATTGGCCTGGGCGCGTGTATTTCAGGGGTGCGCGAGAAGCTTCTCACACGCGATTGGCCTGGGCGCGTGTATTTCAGGGGCTCGCGGGTGTTTTTACACACAATCGGGCCTGGGGGAGCGGGGTACGGGTAATCCAGGGGCTCGCAGGTGTTTTTACACGCGATAGGGCCTGGGGGAGCGGGGTACGTGTATTCCAGGGGCTCGCGGGTGTTTTTACACGCAATCGGGCCTGGGGGAGCGGGGTACGTGTATTTCAGGGGCTCGCGGGTGTTTTCACACGCGATCGGCCTGAGGGAGTGGGGTACGTGTATTCCAGGGGTGCGCGTGAAGTTCCACACGCGATTGGGCTGCGTGCGGGTATTTCAGGGGCTTGCGGGTGTTTTTACACGCGATCGGGCCTGGGGGATTGGGGTACGTGTATTCCAGGGGCTCGCGGGTGTTTTTACATGCGATCGGGCCTGGGGGAGCGGGGTACGTGTATTTCAGGGGCTCGCGGGTGTTTTCACACGCGATTGGCCTGAGGGAGCGTGTGCGTGTATTCCAGGGGTGCGCGTGAAGTTCCACAGGCGATTGGGCTGCGTGCGGGTATTTCAGGGGCTCGCGGGTGTTTTTCCACGCGATCGGGCCTGGGGGAGTGGGATACGTGTATTCCAGAGGTGCGCGTGAAGTTCCACACGCGATTGGGCTGCGTGCGGGTATTTCAGGGGCTCGCAGGTGTTTTTACACGTGATCGGGCCTGGGGGAGCGAGGTACGTGTATTCCAGAGGTGCGCGTGAAGTTCCACACGCGATTGGGCTGCGTGCGGGTATTTCAGGGGCTCGCGGGTGTTTTTACATGCGATCGGGCCTGGGGGAGCGGGGTATGTGTATTTCAGGGGCTCGCGGGTGTTTTTACACGCGATCGGGCCTGCAGGAGCAGGGTACGTGTATTCCAGGGGCCCGCGGGTGTTTCATCACGCGATCGGGCCTGGGGGAGCGTGTGTGTGTATTCCAGGGGTGCGCGTGAAGTTTTTCACGCGATCGGGCCTGGGGGGGAGCGGGATACCACTCACCGTCTGCCTTGCGTGTAGAAGAACGCGTAGCCAACACCCGCTGTGAAGTAATAGCGTGCGAACCCCAACGGATGGAAAACACACGCACCGCACGAAAAGCACGTACAGAGCAGTGTAAAGGCACGAGGGATCTCCAAGCCCTGCCAGGGCAACGCCCGTGCGGGAAACTCCACAGACGCGCTTACGCTATAAGGGCCTTTGGTCCAATGAAATCGCGTACGCGTGCTGACGCGCTTACGCGCTAAGGCCCTTTCCTCGAATTTCACGCTGACGTGCAGGATTTTCACGTACCAAATCACTCCGTATCAAGCTGGCCACGTGAAAACACACGGAAGACCACGCTCCTGCCCAGAAGGCCGAATCACTGACCCCAGTGCCCCGAGCAGCCTCCCACGTGCCATCTGCTGCTGCCTGCCTGCCTGCCTGCCTGCCTGCCTGCCTGCTTGCTGCCACCGTGCCCTGCAATTTGGTGCCTGCACATCAGCCATCTGCAGGGGTCCAGTTGCTGTGTCCACCCCTGCTGGAACAGAAGACTCCCGACTCGGATAAGATTGCTCCACAGCCGAGCCCCAGGACCCAGTTGCCCACCCACTCCTGCCCCTGGGGTTGCCATGTCGGGCACATCAACATCTGACACCAGTGGCAACCCCCGGCCAGAGGGGCAGAGGGGCACCAGCTTCACTGCCACCGAAGTTGGTGTCCTGGTGGAGCAAGTCCTGGGGCAGTATGATGCCCTCTTTAGATCGTCCCGCGCCAACAAGGAAGGACGGGAGAGGATCTGGGCCGACTGTGTGGTTGCCATCAACGCAGAGGGGGTGGCAACCCGCACCATCCAGAAGGTCAAGAAGCGCTGGTAGGACTTGAGGTCCAGGACCCTCATAAAGGCCCGGCGCCTCGTGGAGGGGGGCCGGGGCCGCATGAGTTCCATCCAGATGAGGGTCCAGGAACGCGTACACCCAGCGCTCCACGCCCAGGTCCTTGAGAGGGAGACCCGTCTGGAGTTGAGCGGTAAGTGGCCAAGCATTGCTGTGTGAGACAGGGCATGTTGCAGTGTGCTGGTTGTCTGATACTTGCCTGCATGTGTGACATAGGCCATGTACGCATGTATGTGTGCAGGGACATCATAGTAATGCATGTGCGACGAGTAATGTGTGAACCGCACGGTTGTTGCATGTGTTTAAATGCGACATGGGGAGCCCTATGCAGATTGCACACATGAGAGCATGGCAGTCTCTTTTCCTGGACATGGGTGGGGGTGAGGGATGGGTGCTGATGTCAGGTACATATATGGTATCCATGTTTGTGTGCCTGACCTACGTGTCTGTGACTTGTGAATGCCATGGATGCATGACACATGTCTGTGACAATTTACAGATTCACTGATGCAGCCTAGTCATCCTTGTATGCACTGTGATTGGGGTGTACGGGGCCAGATGGATGTGACTGAGGTGAAGTGTGTGCATGTGATAGGCATGACCCATGATGCATGTGAGTACCATTACATTGTATGATTCGAGAGTCCATTGGACATGTATGGAAATGTCCATGGCATGCACCATGACTATCACTGTGTGTGTTTTGCCTGGACTGACACATGTGTTGTGGAGTGACATGATGGAAGTGTACTTTGACAGTGGCACTCATCTGCTATTGCTTCCTGTCTAGGGGACCATTGTACAGTACCCTGATGCTTGTGTTCTATGTCTCCCTCTACGCAACGGCTAGTGAAGAAGAGGGCGGAGACGGCGCTGTGGAGCAAGGCGGCAGGGATGCCCCCACGGCTGCAGCGGAAGGGGTGGGTGAGCCCCCACAGGGGCCTGCTACGGCGGTAGACGGTGAGGAGCCATCCAGGTTGGTGGTTTCCACAGAGGAGGAGGAGGCCGGCACTGAGGCGCACATGGGGCCTGGTGGGGGCATCCCTGCTGGTGCAAGTGGTGCAGTCCAGGGGCAGGGGCAGGAGGCAGCACAGGTCACCGTGGAGGGGCCTGTGCATGTCACTGTCCCTGACCCTGTGGGTGCATCACCATGCACTAGCAGGGATGCCCCGTCCCAGGCCCGTCCGCAGGTAGAGGGGATGTCCATGTCATCTGACTCCCCTCCACCTGCGGACGAGGGGACCCCTGGCCGTATGGAGAAGGTCCTGATTGGGGTCGCGATGCGCACGGCTGTGATTCGTGATGCCGTGCGTGCTTCCCAGGAGGAGAACGCACGTCATCACGAAGAGCACCGTGCCGACGTGGCCCAATTGGGATCGTCCATGTTCGGGTGTTTCCTGCATGTGTCGGCCAATCTGGCGGCCCTCTCCTCCTCTGTGGAGACTATACGCCAGTCATTCTCCTTGCCGTCTTCCGGCCCAGATGCCACCAGGGCCCCCTGTGGACCTGCCCTGACCAACGCAGCCAGCTCGGTGGGGATCCCATCCCACCACAGTCGGGAGTCAGAGGTCCAGCAGCGGTGGAAACCACAGCAACTGGACCCCAGCAGATGGAGGATGTGACGGCATCATCGAGCAGGGCACGTGCACGACAGCGTCGGTGGTTTCCATCAGCCTGGATGCCGTCGTGCTGGTACAGGCAGTTGCGTCGGAGGCAGCAGCAGGCTCAACGTGGGAGGCATCATGGCTCGGGGCCATCAACATCAGGGGTGCAGGCATCGGCCGGAGGGCAGGAATGGGAGTGGCTCCCTGGAACCCTGGAATGGGAGTGGCTTCCGTGTGTGAGCGGTTGTGCCAGCAGATAGGTGCGGAGCGGCAGCGGGCAGAGGAGGAACGGCTCACAATGGTCAGGGCGGAGGACTCCATGCGGAGGGCGCTGAGGCGGGCTGAGTGCCTCAAGGGTCTTTGCAGGGAGTTGGAGCTGGACACTGCATTATCCCTGCGGGACCTCGGGGCCAGGGAACATGCCCGCCTCCAAGCCATTGACCAGGAGTTCGATGATGCCCTGGCCCATGACAACAACCAGTGAGCCGTCGGACTAGCCCGCTGCCTTTGTATATAGTTATATAGTTAGTGTTAGGTTTCCTTTAATTTCTTTTTTTTATTTGGTTGCGATTGGACAATGCGCCACATTTTTGTATATAGTTCAGTTTTTAGTTAGTTGTCATAGTTAGGTTTCATTTGGTTGGGCTCATGGACCCGGGATTATCTTGTAAATTTTTCTTCAATGGCTTTTTTTATTTTTTGGATTTTTTTCATGGACATTCATCTTCTTTTGGTTGTTTTGCTTTGTGGTTTTTCTCATTTCATTTCCATTCAAGTTGATTTTCAATACATTTTTATTTTCATCCTTCAATGTGTCGTATCATCTCATTGCTTTCATGCATGTCATGTTGGGTGTTTCAACATTCACTTTCAGCCATTGTGGGTGACAGACATGTGCTCATTTGCATTATTTACATTGGGTGTGTAACATGTAATTGCCTTTGATATGTGGGTGGATGTGATAGTTGGTTGGGCCTTTTGGCAGGGGAGGATGGCCATTGTCCGGGTTTGTGTGATCACGGCTCATCAGGGTGATCCCTGCAACTAAATACGGTGGGTGCCCCCACCGCCCCACAAGCTCGCTCATGTGCCCGTAAGCCAGCCCGCAACTGGTGATGTCAACGTGTGTGCTGGGTGCCCCGAGCGATGGTCGGACTGGCCTGCGTTGACCGCAGTTCCAGTCATAACAATGGCGATGAGGATAGTCTGTTCCCGCGGTGTGCAGTGCCGCGTTTGCAGCTTCCTGCTGTGGCCTGTGATGCGTATGCCTTGCTTGGCGTAATGAGAGGATTGGAGAAGAAGCGGCATCTGCCGCATCCTTGATGGTGAGTGTGCGCCCATGGCTCTACCCAGCGTGCGCTCCAAACCGTAGTGGGGAAAAAAAGGGGGGGAAAGGCATGTGGGGAAGAGCTCCTTGCCTGAGGCATTCCCGGGCGATGTCAGCAGTGTTTTCTAACGAGCTCCGTGACAGAGCACAGAAAAAAAAACAATGGCAAGTAAGAGAAGGAGGCACAGTAACAGCAAGCCCCTGGTGGTCATTGTAGCCGATCCGAGCCGTGAAGGCGGCGAGTCTTGCAGGCCGATTCATGTAATTCCTTCTAAAAGTGTTGCATGCGGCAGGCGCACAGCGTGCCCGTGCGAATGTCTGCGCCAGCTGCGTGCGATAAAATCAAATTCCGCGCACTATTCATGGATTCCCACCTCCAAAAGCAGACGTGGCGCAGAGTGGCGCAGCGACCCTGCAGCAGCGCCAGTTACGCCCCCAAGAACGCCCTCGCGCAAGGAAAAGCCATCAAGATCGGAAAACCATCGCAAAGGGCTGCGCCAACCCTGTACCAGTGCGAGAAGTAACACACGCGACCTGGCCTGGGGGAGCGTGTGCGTGTATTTCAGGGGTGAGCGAGAAGTATTACATGCGAATGGCCTGGGTGTGTGTATTTCAGGGGTGCGTGAGAAGTTCCACACGCGATTGGCCTGGGCGCGTGTATTTCAGGGGCTCGCGGGTGGTTTCACACGCGATCGGGCCTGGGTGAGCGTGTGCATGTATTACAGGGGTGCGTGAGAAGTTCCACACGCGATTGGCCTGGGCGCGTGTATTTCAGGGGCTCGCGGGTGGTTTCACACGCGATCAGGCCTGTGGGAGCATGTGCGTGTATCACAGGGGTGCGCGAGAAGTTCCACACGCGATTGGCCTGGGCGCGTGTATTTCAGGGGGTTGCGGGTGGTTTCACACACGATCGGGCCTGGGGGAGCGTGTGCGTGTATTTCAGGGGTGCGTGAGAAGTTCCACACGCGATTGGCCTGGGCGCGTGTATTTCAGAGGTGCGCGAGAAGTTCCACATGCGATTGGCCTGGGCGTGTGTATTTCAGGGGCTCGCGGGTGGTTTCACACGCGATCGGGCCTGGGGGAGCGTGTGCGTGTAATTCAGGGGTGCGCGAGAAGTTCCACATGCGATTGGCCTGGGCGCGTGTATTTCAGGGGCTCACGGGTGGTTTCACACGCGATCGGGCCCGGGGGAGCGTGTGCATGTAATTCAGGGGTGCGCGAGAAGTTCCACACGCGATTGGCCTGGGCGCGTGTATTTCAGGGGGTCGCGGGTGGTTTCACACACGATCGGGCCTTGGGGAGTGTGTGCGTGTATTTCAGGGGTGCGCGAGAAGTTCCACACGCGATTGGGCTGCGTGCGAAGTTCCACACGCGATTGCCCTGGGCGCGTGTATTTCAGGGGTGCGCGGGAAGTTCCACACGCGATTGTGCTGCGTGCGGGTATTTCAGGGGTGCGCGAGAAGTTCCACACGCGATTGCCCTGGGCGCGTGTATTTCAGGGGTGCGCAGGAAGTTTCACGCGCGATTGTGCTGCGTGTAGGTATTTCAGGGGTGCGCGAGAAGTTCCACACGCGATTGGCCTGTGTGCGTGTATTTCAGGGGGTCGCGGGTGGTTTCACACGCGATCGGGCCTGGGGGTGTGTGCGTGTATTTCAGGGGTGCGCGAGAAGGTCCACACGCGATTGCCCTGGGCGCGTGTATTTCAGGGGTGCGCGGGAAGTTCCACACGCGATTGTGCTGCGTGCGGGTATTTCAGGGGTGTGCGAGAAGTTCCACACGTGATTGGCCTGGGCGCGTGTATTTCAGGGGCGCGCGGGTGGTTTCAAACGCGATCGGGCCTGGGGGAGCGTGTGCGTGTAGTTCAGGGGTGCGCGAGAAGTTCCACACGCGATTGGGCTGCGTGCGGGTATTTCAGGGGTGCGCGAGAAGTTCCACACACGATTGGCCTGGGCGTGTGTATTTCAGGGGCGCGCGGGTGGTTTCACACGCGATCGGGCCTGGGGGAGCCTGTGCGTGTATTTCAGGGGTGCGCGAGAAGTTCCACACGCGATTGGGCTGCGTGCGGGTATTTCAGGGGTGCGTGCGAAGTTCCACACGCAATTGCCCTGGGCGCGTGTATTTCAGGGGTGCGCGGGAAGTTTCACGCGCGATTGTGCTGCGTGCAGGTATTTCAGGGGTGCGCGAGAAGTTCCACACGCGATTGGCCTGTGCGCGTGTATTTCAGGGGGTCGCGGGTGGTTTCACACGCGATCGGGCCTGGGGGTGTGTGTGCGTGTATTTCAGGGGTGCGCGAGAAGGTCCACACGCGATTGGCCTGGGCGCGTGTATTTCAGGGGGTCGCGGGTGGTTTCACACGCGATCGGGCCTGGGGGAGCGTGTGCGTGTATACCAGGGGTGCGCGGAAAGTGATACACGCGATTTCAGCAGGGTACGTGTATTTCAGGGGTGCCAGGGAGTCATACATGTGATTTGCCAGTGTGGGTCCTCCCAGGTGTTCCCTGTACACCCTCCACGGCCCCTGCAGGCAGCCCACACCACAGGGGACTACCCTGCATCCCTGGTCATGTCACGCAGGCAGCCCACCCAACATGGGCATGCCCCCCAGCAAAGGCACATGTCTCCTTGCACCCCCACCCCCAGAATTGCGGGGCACCTGCCAGTAGGACCCCACCCATGTCCAACGCATGTTCCCCACCACCCCCACCCCCCAACACTGTGGGGCACCTGCCAGCAGGCCCCCACCCATGTCCAACTCATGTTCCCCACCACCCCCACCCCCCAGCAGTGCAGGGGCACCCTCCACCAGGCCCCCACCCATGTCTCCCACCACCCCCACCCCCAGCACTGTGGGGCACCTGCCAGCAGGCCCCCACCCATGTCCAACTCATGTTCCCCACCACCCCCACCCCCCAGCAGTGCAGGGGCACCCTCCACCAGGCCCTCGCCCATGTCCCATCCATGCCCCCCTGCACCTGGGTCCCAACAATCCCCAATCAGGCTATCAGAGCTGGAGTTGCCCACCAGGGGCATCAGCCCACACACAGATTTGCCCGGCAGGTACTCTGT
This sequence comes from Ambystoma mexicanum, assembly GCF_040938575.1. NCBI lineage: Eukaryota > Metazoa > Chordata > Amphibia > Caudata > Ambystomatidae > Ambystoma > Ambystoma mexicanum. The sequence goes on from NC_090935.1 coordinate 1,195,226,484, forward strand.
GACTGCAGAGGAACATGGGGACAAAGTTGCCCAGCAGGGGCGCCGTCCTGCTGTAGGGCCTTGCTGGGTAGGCTGTCTGCTTGCAACGCAGCGCCACGCGCTGCCAAGAATGACACAGCAGGCAGGAGTCAGTTGGTCCAAGACTGATGAGTGGGAAACCACTCATCCCTTTTATTGATCTGGTCACATGGTCACTGACATGTGACATGAGCACACGCCCTGGGAGATAGCATGCGCCCAGGAGGGGTGACACACCACATCGGAATTAACATTTCTGCAGTGCATTCCTTCTCCAACTGCAAATAACACATGGTTTAACGCCTGCTTGAGATTTGCAGGCAGGAGTTAAACCAATGGATTGCGATGAGATCTGCCTGATAAAAGCAGGCAGATAGGTTACATGTCTTTATATCGAAATTTGTTTTAGTGAATGCACATATTTTGAGTGTTTTATAACGAAAACCTTTATAGTGGATGCATTTTTTTGTTGTTGTGGGGTCCCCCTCAAAGCCCCTGTTTATCATCCCTAAAAACCCACTTGAAACGTTTCCCGAAAAAAAGTTAACCCATTACCTCACCCCAAAATGCATTCGATATAAAGGTTTTCATTATAAAATAATCGAGATATGAGCATTCACTATAACAGATTCAATATAAACACAGTTTCCAGGCAGATAACATAAGGACCCGTTGTAAAAGCCATCTATAAAGACAAATTTGCTGGCGGCATTGACATTTTTTTTTACAAACAGAGATTGAATATGAAGGATAAAGGGGATTTACCCTTCACTTTTTAATTCCGTTTTGTAAATGTTTAAAATTGTATGCAGGGGACCCAAGTGTTCGTGGTCCCTTTCATGGAATTACCATTTTTTGCCACATGTTTTTGTGCTAAGCAGACTTGAAAAATGACTCCCTCGTTACTTGATCAGTTGCTCAATGAAAAGTATTGCCGGGAAGTTTCCATGGGCTCTGCGTTTAACTAAACAGAACTTGTTGTGATTGCTTTGCTTTGCTTCGAGACAGTGTTGACTGCCATAACCAGTGCTTAAATTGTAAAAAAAATAAGTGGCAGGGCCCTAATATTTTGCAGCACTTCTGTGGCGCTGCGGGTGGCCAGTTTCCCACCACTGCTGCCATCAACCATAGCTGCTCCCCACAGTGTCGACATATTTGTAATTACACTGCTGCTCGCAACTGCTCATTGTGGTTGATGGATGCACTAACTATCACTTTTTCATAATTAAAGTGAGTCTGAGACAAAAAGTGCTGGGGCTCAAAAATAAGTGCCAGGGCTGAGCCCTGGCAAACACCCCCACAGATTAAGCTCTGGACAAGGTCATGCTTCGTTGTGGACTGCCTGCCTTCCAGGCACACATACATACTGGGATTAATGTGTTTTCTTTGACAGCAGTATCAAGGAATCTGCGCCTCCTCAGAAGCTTTGTGCTGTGGGTTTGTGCGCTCAATGCATTTTTCCTTGGGCTCACATCTACACAGTGTCCGCGTTAGGAAGCAGTTGTCTTGAGTTATTTCGGATTGATTACAAAGCCAATGAAAGCCACATTCGAAAAGAAACAAAAACGAGATGACAACAAAGCAGGAAGGCGATCACCAACCACATCTTTTGAATAATGTATCCATGTCTTTTTGTAGAATCAGATCAACCTTTCGAAATAAAAATGCGGGTGAAATGAGAAGTTTTTCGTTTTGAAGGTGTGCTCTTCATTGCCACCTATTGGTCGGCAAGGGAACTGACTGGACAGGTTTGCGTTATCCACATAAAAACTCTCACTTTAAAAAAATCCATCTTGTATTTTTCCGAGTAATGTATATAGAATGAGCGTTATTCCCAGGCAGCAAAGCATTGTGGGAAACACAGGTGAGGTTACTATAGAAGTTAATGATATCCTTTTATTTGACATGTCTCCAAAGGAGGACAACGTGGAGATTAGGTGTCAAAAGGTGAGAGACAACTGCTATGATTCTCAGCCAAGTGTGAAGGAGTGCTTTGCTGCCACAATAGTCTCATGGAAAAAGCAAATAGCCGAGTTTCAGACAGGAGTGTGCATTGCTGGATCAAACCTTGTGGAGGCCCCCAGTCTGCCGAAATGTCACCCCCCTTTCAAATGATCTCTTAATAAGCTTTTAATTAAAATGTTCTGCTCCGCCTTAGTTTGATCCGTGGTCGTGGGGCCCCCTACTTGGCCTCATGGATAACCCGGCGCTGTGAGTTGCTGTGACTTATTATGATTTCATATGCAATTCGAGGCGAACATATAGTCCCTTGGCAGTAAAGGAGTTAAGAGGAGAAGGTCCTCTCAGCTGCCCTAAAGAACAATTCAGTTCACCTTTTTCCGGTTCTTTTTTTTCTTGCCAGCCGCACTTGGCACATTGGCACTTGAAGAGCTGCCTTTTCACTATACATATGAGCCTCCTAATTCACTGGGCGTTTTCCAATGGGGTTTTGGCAATATAAAACGCTTTAAGGGCCTAATTCCTGGAACATTTAGCGCTGTGCAGAGAAAAGTCATTTATTCTGCACTGCAAATGTACTCGTTGCACTGCCCATTTAGCTCAGTGCAGAGTACTTTCGCAGTGCAAAATGACTTTGCTGCACAAAAATGCACATTGCACCGCTGTGTGAATCAGGGTGTTTGTTGGCAGTGCAAAGTGACTGTTTGATTTTATATATGGTGGTCAGAATAATTGCCAGCAACAATGGAGGGCAATATTACCAGAAACCAATGGAAACAACAATTGCCAAAGCCAAAAGAGTATAATACCAAGGCAAATTAAAAAGAACCAACATTGCCAAAGCCAAGAGAGGGCAATTAAGAATCTAAGAGTTTGTAAATCATATTGCCAGTGTGTGAAAGAGGCCATAAGAGGAGCTGACATAAATCCACACTGCCAAAGCCAAACCTTTGAAACCTTTACCACAGAAGCGCTTGCAGTAGTTAGTAGTTTCACTTCTCCCTCATAGGAGAGTACACCAGGGCAACATAACTTGTAGTAGTAGACCTGGAAGGTGAGTGCACTGGGTGGAAATTATTGAAGTACTGTGGTGTGGTTGAAAATCATCTTGAAGAAGTGGCAGAACCACTAACAGAGATGTTTCACATAATATCTAATAGCACCAACTTAACCCCAACATCCCTTTTTAATAAAGTGTTTTCACTGAATTCAAGACTTCACTGAAAATATACCTCTATATAATACATACTCGGTCAGTAATTAATGAAAACTGACTATGCGTAATAACTTCACCAGTAATATTCATTCAGTGTATCCCATCAGCGGACATTGAATAGGTTTGTGGAATTCGGTCAGCACCAGCATATCTTGAGTCTTCATTCGTAATTTGTCAGAGGAGCATCTGGTGGCCAAATGACGAGATCCACAAATGAATGCATTTCTCTGGGACCAAAGATTGTACTTTTATTTTGACTGTGAATATCATTTGTGGACACAGATATCTGTAAAGCAATCGCAATGGCCTCAGATTGCCACAGATGGCACTGTGCATGCCAACACCCATTCTGTAGGAAGCTACATCTGTGAACTGCAATTACAAGTTTAAACATATTTTATCTACATACATCAAAGACATTATTCTACTTATCTCCTCCGGTGAGTATTGTAGAAGCAACTTTTCCCTCTGAGAATTCTTTTCTCCCTGTGCATCCTTCATTGTCTTTGGTCAGTATTGCATTTGCTGACTTTGTGCAAGTTCCCACAACAAAGTTTGTGCATTAAGATACCAGAATCTGTGTACTACTCGTACAATTTATTTTTATGATACTGTACTTTCAGAGTTTTAATATGAGAAGAAAACATGAGAAGCCATTTTATCAAAATGCCTGGCGTAGAGGAAGTGACATCACGCAACCCTTTATCTCTGATGAAATCACAGGAAGTGATGCCATGTGACCCCGCCTCCAAGTGACATCACGGGAAGACATCACGGGAAGTCATGGCACATGACCGTCAGATGTGTCTAACACTCATGTTTTCAGGCACTCTCATTTCAGCCAGATATAAGAACCAAGGCACAGAGTCCAAGCATCACTGCGCTGCTGCACTTCACTTTTTCTTCAAGAATTCCTATGATGTCTCTTCATTCACTGTGCTGAAGCTCAGCTACGCTGTCACTGCGCAGCCGCACTCTCGTGCCTTTTCCGAATCTTTTTCTATTTTTGCTTGTAACTGCTGTAGTTCATAGCGATGCCGCGCTCTGCAAGTATGTAGAAGCGTTGCAAGGGAAATGCTTTGAACGCCTCTGCAGGCCATGAGGTCCTTTCCTCTAAACATTGCAGTCTCCCCGCTCGCATATACAGTAACACTGCTAACAACTTATAACGTGATCCCCAGACGGTAATCTTCCCAGTTATCAGCTGTCAATACTGCCTCTAACACTTGCTCTATTTTAGCACACTTTTAACTTATTTACAGTTTTATCCTATTGTTACATTTAACGTCTCCTTCTAGCTCACCCAAACCCTAAGACTGAGTTCACTAAAGATTATACTTTTCAACTAATTACTCTTAACTCTTAGGTACTTGAAAGGAAGCTTCTTCTTCTTTGGTCTCTTCTTGGAAAAACAGTGCATTCTCAGTCTTTGTTAGGAGCCCATGTTAGCTGTGACCTGCTCTACTGTAATCTTGAATGAAAGGCAGTTTAGAATTCAGCCAAACATGCCAAGCTGCCTTTCTTGAAGTTCCAAGCAATCAGATTAAATGAAAAAGTCCTCCATCTTGAAAAGGGATAATACCAGCCTCATGATGAGACTTCTGTTAAGGAAACATGGTTTACTCATAAAACATTCACACCCACTCTTAAAAGACAAAAACACCCCCAACCTTGTGCACCACCGTCCCCTTCAAAGAGAAGAGAACTGCATCATTCCTAAAAGTTTGATGGCTTTTTAACACTATACAATCTCTTCCTGTTGTAAACCCCCCACCCTATTCTTGAAAAGCCCATTAGGCAAAACATCATTCATACCTCGGACTCACATGATATTCCTTTAACATCTCTTGTCTCTAATGATTCTATGAATAGAAGTTCTAAACAACATCGCATTGGAAGTCACAGAAACTCTATGAACTCCAATTCCCAGAAAGCTTCATGTACTGAGACGAGGAAGAGGAAGAAGAAGTTAATGGGGATCAAGAGAAACACCAAGTTAAACATGCAGTCTAGTTGTTTTGAGGAGATGGTGTCCGCTTTAAAATCGAGAGACCCGTAGGAGAAGGAAGCGAAGCTGGGGATGAGAGAAGCCAAGCGAAGCAGACAGTAGTACGCGGAAGAACCGTGCTGGAAGGAGCAGGCATTCCCAATCCACTGCTCACAAGCGTTCCATACGGTTACCAGTCATTTGGTCGACAACCAAATGGGTCGACACCAAATGGTCGAAATCCAAATGGTCGAATTTTATTTTTTCATTTTTTTTACATTTTTTTTTGGGGGGGGGGGGGTCACCTCCCACCCCCCTTTTTATATATTATTATTTTTTTTACCCAAACAAAACGAAAAAAAATATATAAATAAATTTGAAAAAAAATTCGACCATTTTTTTTTCGACCATTTGGTTTCAACCAAATGGTCATTCGATCTTTTTTTTTCAACCAAATGAGCGGACACCTTCCATACCTGTGGAACATGAGTCCAGAAGGGACACTGCAGGCATGGAGGGTGAAAGCACTAACACCCGGAGAGCTGGGAGGCAATCTAAGAGCAGGAGCTTCACCACAGCAGCGTTCCATGGGTCTGATATGCTTCAGTACACTGGTGAGCCGACACAGAGCCATTGGGGAACCCGGGGAGTATAGACAGGCACATGAACAGAAATCTTTCAATACCGAACCAGTGAAATAGAAAGACAGCACTTGAACAAATCCCCTTACATGAGATGTCAGTACAGGGAAAATTGGAACAAGTATCATCTCAAGCAAATTAATAATAATGAAGAGATAGAAAAACAGAACTTTGATGAAATGTCAGTGTGGGGGAATTTGGAATGACTAGAACCATATTCCAATGAAGTAGAAAGCACAGTGAAGTAATGTAACTGTGTTGAATTTTAAAAGACAGTGAAGTCCAGACACGTCTTGGTGAAAGACCAGACAGTAAACATTGGGAGGCAACATACCTTGAAGGCGAGTATACAAGAGGATCTGTAAGAACCAGAAAAGGGGCTTCCTGGCAGGAGAGTATACCAGGAGGTCCAGTCAAGTTGTACAGAGAATAGAAAGACTCATGGCAGAGGAGTATACCAGGGGATCAAAGATTCCTGGCAGCGAAGTATACCAGGAGATCCATTAAGTTGTATAGAAAAATGTATTTGTTTTGCAAAAGAAGTGCACCAGAGATACTTTTGCCATCTTTATGGAATTATTATTTGAAAGAGACATTTTCACCATCCTTAAGAAACTGTAACTTGAAAGAGACATGTATGCCATCCTTTTGCCCTTCTTAAGAAGCAGTTATTTGAAGAAGGTACCTTTGCCAGCATACTTAAATAATCCAGGGGAAAGGAAATCACCCTCTGAATCCAAGGACTGCTCCTTGGAAAAAATGGTTTCTGTTGCATGTCTTTACTTGCCTTGGTTTATTTATTTATTTTGACATTTGTAGAGCATGCCCAACCCTGAGGCATCTTGTCGCTGAGCTTCTTATGAACAGTACATACAGTGACAGCGTGTCACTTAATATTTAGTGTTACATTTGATGGTACAACACTTATTCATGCATGGAAATAGAGATAGTTTAGCATTGCATGGATAGGAGAAGCACTTTCCGGTGAGAGTTACATTGGTGGTACAGAACATGTTAATGCATACGACTAAGGTATACATTATCATTCTTAAATAGGCTAATAGCATCAAACAGGCATACTACTAGGTCCACAGAGTGGAGTTATGAAAATGTTTTGCCAAATATAAGTCAGATACATTCCCTTGCACTCTTAGCTGTTCATTTTAGTGTGAGGGTCAGAGTAGTATGTTTTGGACACAAGGACAGTTTATATGTTTGATGACGAGACACAGACTGCCTTTTAGTTTTAGTTTCCTAGGTAGGGACATTCTCTTTAGGAAAGAGACAGAGAGGACTTCATCCAACCCTTTGTTTTTGTTTAATAAAGATGTTTGATGTTGAAAACATTACAAATTTGTGTCCGCCTCTCTTTTCTGACCCCTTACAGTACAGATAATCTTTAATCTGGATGACATGCTCCTGATGGCGCAGGACACTCATGTGATTCAAGAGCCTCGTAGTATGCACATTTCGGACCTTTAGCATCCAGGGTTTGTGAACATTTAAAAAAACATCTACCCTCACACCTACATATCTATTCTCAGCAGTGACTTCACCTCCCAAAGACGAGAATGATGAAGATATTTCATCAAAAGATCAGCTCTGTTTTAAGGAAAGATTAATTCTCTCTCAGATTCCAGGCCCATGACATGGGTTTGCTAACAGCCTTACTCAGGTAATTGTTACTGGCTCCTCTACGTTCCAGGGCTTTGCAGACACTCAAGGCCAAACACATCACCACTCCCAGTCAAATCAGTCATTTGCAGATGCCAGGGCAGAGTTAGTGTGATGGCTTCAAGATATGAAATCATGGAACTGGAGAGCAGTCTTTGGTCTCGCTCTTCCAAAATAGTGCTTGAACCAGATGGAAGTATGGTAGGCTGGGGGGCAAGCAGTGGGAAGTATCTAAGGGAGGAAAGTAGTCTACAGAGGAAAGCTCTTTACATATACTTTTTCAGGAACTACTGGCAGGCTGCTTCACCCTGAAGAGTCTGGTAAAGGATAACATGAATTTTTCTGAACATCTCTGAATGGAAACAGGTACAGTACATCAATTAATTAGAGGAGTGAAGATCCAAAGCCCTAAGAGATTTGGCAAGCAATGTTTGGCATTTTTGTCTAGCGAAGGAACACTGCTTCAGGCAGAACCTCCAATATTTTGTGAATATTGTAGCAGGCAGGAATTCCAGATACCTTCAGGACATAAGCAACAGGAAAATGGATGGAAGGTGTTTGCTTTCGTTCAATCCCTCTAGGGTCTAATAGTCTGACCTGTTTGCTTGTTGACTACACTGTCAAGTGCCCTAGATCTTCAGTTGTCATCAGGTTCTTAACCCCTATGTAGTGGATGCACTCTTCCAAGACCAGACTCAGTTCTGAGGCTCTGCCTTTCCCCCCTTCACTCTGCTAGCGAGAGTTCTGGCGCAGCTGCACAGACAAGTGTTCCTGGTTCCACTATTTTCTTTTCTGTGTCAGGAGTTGTTACTGGCCCATCCAGAGCTGTCAGTGGATTTAGCCAGACTTCTCTCATTGCCACATCTGTTAAGAGGCATGGGAAAAGGTTTGATGACCTTGCAATAGGCGACCATCTCACTCTCATTGCATAGAAGGTGTCTGCAAATCCAGTTCTTTCACAATATGAACATAACAGAAACCTAGCCAGGTTAGGGTTTAGAAAATGAACAGGCAAAGGTTTGTCTTCATTATCTTACAAGAAAACAAACAGCATCCCATCATGGCCCTGCATACCCAACTAACCTGCTCCGACCTCCAGGTCACCTACCCTATACTCCTGAAGATGATCAGCCCCATTTCTTCATAGGACTTCCAGCACAATATTCCCACATCCCCAAAACAATAGGCAACCTTGTATTCTGCCAAGGTCCATCATATATTTTTGCGGTCATGAGACGTCACATAATGTTAGACTTCTGGTTCAACTTAGCCGCTGCATGGACTTCCAGTCCTGTCCTCTTCAGCCGAGGGGCATAGGACCTCCACCCCATGATGAATGTCCTGTTCCAATCAAAGTCCTGTTATTAGAGCTGTACAGTACTTGTGAATTCCCAACATGGCAGCTGGGTGGCCTTCACCCTGTCCCCTAAAGCATCCCAGAACTGCTATGCTCAGCACCTCTTATAGCACATGCCCAGCTTCCAGTCATTCACAAGTACTTCCACATGCCAATAGTTCATGAGGCAACCTCCAACCAAAGTCTTCTAAGATTTCAAGAAAAAATAACCAATAGTCGGTCAACTGACATATAGTCCTAGTGAAAGCATTGACGGGGAAAAGTACTGGGTATAAATTTACAAAGCCTTATATTATATTTTCCCTTCCCTCACCCTTCAAGTAACCATTTGATATAATTTAATTTTATCAAACAAGAAGAAGAAGTTGTCAATGCTGACAGACACCCCTTTTGAGCTTCCTGAGTAACTTACACTCACATTCTTGAAACAGTGCATAATTCTCCTGTTTTCCTTTTTCTCAGGGAATTGTATTACTACATCTGCTCCTACCTCTCCTGTTATTCTTTTGCACAGACCCAGACACATACTCAATTCATTATTTATTTGTAAACAATGGCAACAAAACTATTCAACTCGCACTCAAGTGCTTCAGCCTCTTTGTGATCTTCCAAAAGCACAAAGGAGGCATACATTTCGGTGGTCAAGCTGAGATAAAGGGCATTGTACTGATCACCACTGGACCACTTTTATTGCACAGCTACGACAACAGGAAATGATCCCTGCCGAAACCAAAAGAGAGATGGTTATACACAAAGTGCTTGTACTGTAAGGCTAATCAGACAATTCTTGATGAACAGCATAAATACTGTCCCTGGGATGTAAAGAGTGGCTGTATGGTGAACTATCTCAAAGGAACGCTTCTGCTCTTTAAAAACTGCATCTATCACTTGCAAGCTTTTCTGTACATGTTATCTTCCTAATCTCCAACTCAATACTATATTTTCAAACTGTCTTGGCACTAGTTTAGGACATTCTTTTAAACATTCCATACACATCTTAACTGACCCCTTCTCTGCTGCTTGCCAAAGTACATTCAACTGTCTGGTTTCTGCATGAACTATAAAGTGAACATCAGTATCAGGTGCTAAAACAAGCTCTCCAAACTTATCTTTGTCTGGAAACAGCTTCCTACATACCAACGTAAACCCTGATGCTTCGCCTTCCCAACATATCCTATTCCCTACCAACACAAGTTGACCCTGGTCTAGTTTATGTAAACAGTGCAACTGGGAAAATTAAAGAGGCCACAATTTCCAAGTTGAAGAAATTTCAAACCACAAATCAGGGGTTGTTCTTAGTTTAGAGGTCAGATGACAAGCTGCACTACGAGGCGGGTTCACCTCCCACACCTTTCGTTGTGTCATCCAGTCCCATTGCATCGTACCCAAGGTCTGGGTAGTATCCTGCTGGCTGGGGTCCATAAACCTTTAATTGGACCCTTACACGTGAAGGTGCATTATTTTACTTCACAGAACCAACCCGTGGAGTGCCAAATGTTTCTCCAGGGCGACATCTAACATGGTACTCCCAAATAATTATGCAGCGATCGCAGCCAGCTTTTGCATTGAGCATCCTCTCGGCTGGAAAACAGCTCAGAGATCAGGTAGTCTTGAACCTCTTTGCATGCAATATACCACTGCAACTCAATTCATGCTGAGAGCATGCTTTTCATAATCTGCTGGAGTGCTTCTCTGGTTAAATGGCTGTATGTGCTGAGAAGATACTGTCTGAAGCCCTTGCAGCATGGAAGGCCCTCTCTTTGGTGAGATGTCACCAGAGGAGCCAATATATTTATTTCTTATTCCCTCCTGGGAAGCGCATCCACACTCACCCTCCAGCCTCCCTGCACCACCCCCTGCCTGCACTTGTCTCCCATGATTGTACACACACAGGCAAACTAGATGTCCCAGGGCAGCTGTGCCAGTGCAGTTGGCTAAGGACCAGAGGCAAAGGGCAGCTTCCTGTTTGCCCCTGTTCATCCATGGGTGCCTGGCATGGCACCCTACAGCAACAACTATGGTATGGTGTCATGGGCGGTGAGCACAGCCATTACTGTGCAAAATTAAAACTCTGCCACTTCTTCATTAGTATCTTCAAATCAGAACACTGTGTAGATTACCTGATGCACTCTTTAGATAGCCTTCTATATGTATTTTGGAGGTCGGATGTTGTGTTGCACTTGAGGCATTTTGGGTGAGGGTGGTGGGTTACACTTACATTTATTTGGGGGACAGAAAATGTGTTGTGCTTAGATGTATCTTGGGGTTAGGCAATGTATTGCACTTAGATGGATTTTTGGGGTAGGCAATGCATCGCACTGCACTTAGTTGAATTATGGGTTCAGGCAATATATTGCATTTAGATGTATTTTGGGGTGGGCAATGTATTGCACTTAGATGGATTTTTGGGGTAGGCAATGCATCGCACTGCACTTAGTTGAATTATGGGTTCAGGCAATATATTGCATTTAGATGTATTTTGGGGTGGGCAATGTATTGCACTCAGGGATTTTGGGGGTGGGCAACGTATTGCACTTAGATGTATCTTGGGGTTAGGCAATGTATTGCACTTAGATGGATTTTTGGGGTAGGCAATGCATTGCACTGCACTTAGTTGGATTTCGGGGGCAGGCAACGTATTGCATTTAGATGTATTTTTGGGTGGGTAATCGATTGCACTCAGCGGGATTTTGGGGGTGGGCAACATATTGCACTTAGATGGATTTTGGGGGTTGGTAATGTATTGCACTTGAAGTATGTATGAGAGTGGCCAATGTGTTGAACCACATCATTAGAAAAGTGGACATTGCTTCTGCTCTTAGATGATTTATAAGTGTAGTGTAGCCAAGGTTTTTGCCGCATGAATATCTATTAATGTAGCCAACATGTTATACTTAGACTTGTGCGGCTGGCCTTTGTGTTGTACCTGAAATAATTCAGGAGGGCAACCTGGGCGTTGCTTTTGGAGGAATTTGTGAGGGTAGCCATTATATTGCACAGACTGTAACCTTTGCACCAGGGGATCTCTTGTGATAGCCATTGTATAGTACTTGGAAGGGTTGTGCAGTTGACCAGGGCGCAACACTTAGTCGCATCCATGAGGGTGATCATGTTATGGATTCTAGGTAATTGTAGAATGTGTTCGACGGCAAGGAATGCAGGTGGTGGCAGAATGCTGCCTTTACGGTTAAGTGGGGTCTTGAATGTAGCCACTTAATGATAGCAGGAAGCATGCAGGATATATCCACCATAATATATCAACCCAGATGTTTTAGAAATTTGCAGAAGGTACCAATTCTAGGCTTTCATTTGATTAGAAACAATGCATTTTTCCTCTTGCACTCCGAAAGTTTGGAATTAGCCAAAGGTGCGGCCACACTTCCGCACGCAACTGCTTGCATATACAACTCGAATGACACTATGCACAAGATTTCTCCCATAAGAATGTAGCTACCTTTCATGACAATAATTGTGAACTGTAGCTACACACATAACTAACTATTCTCTTACACACACCCTCCAGCTTATTTCCCTCGTGTACATCTCTCCACCCATAAACATGCCAAATAGATATGGGTGGCTAGCAGGGACTCAGCCAACCCCTCATAACCTTTAATTGCCATTATGTACACATGCATACTAGCACCTCCTAACTTTCCCACACTTAGGTCCCCTCAAGGGCTTTCAACCGACAGCGCATTGGGACCATACCCATGATGAAAGGCACTATACCAATGATTAAATTAAATGAAAAGTGTAAAAGTTAAGACATATTCTGTCTTTCCAATACTGGTTTTATTGTTGTTAATTTAGTATATTTTATATTTGTGCTTTTCTTTAATTTCTGCAATGATGTTCAGTTTGCTTTCTTTGTTTTTACCTTTTCCTCCAAAAAGAGACAAGCTAAAAACGCCTTGTATATTATGTCAGTTTCTTCATTAATAAAAGTCTAACATTAGCAATCTCATTTTGAATTAATGTTAAAAATTCCTTTATTTTCTCAAACATGTCAATTTACAGATTGTGTTTATTTTCTTTTTTCCATTGCTGCCACTTCATGTATAATTTCCCTGTGACCAACACAATTATGGGTGTTAATGAGCATATGTAAAATTGCTTTTAATTTTTCATATTTATTGTTCTTATTATGCCACTAACACTCTTAAAGAGTAGCCTCAAACTATTGATATTGTTATCCTTAATTTTAAAAAGTTAGAAATAATGAGAATGGCCATCAGTATCAAGGTGTGTGTGGGTGCTCCTCTCTCGTGTTTAATGGCCATATACGAGTATTCTCCCCGGACCATCCCTTTTGTGTCTTGTCTTGTCCTTTCTATACCCTCTTTTAGGTTTAGTCTCAGACTGGAGCAATTGCCTACGAAAATGCAAACCATTTTTATTGCACACTCTTTGTAATATGAGACGTTTCACAGTCTGTTTTTGTATGTTGTCATCCTTTCAAGAAAAATCAATAAATAATTAATAAATATGTATTGACAAAAAAGTTAGCAATAAGTAACTGTTTAGAATTACTGAGTCACTTCCTTAACTCTCCAGATGTTTGACAGAATGATCTTCACATGATTTGAAATGGCACCCCGCCTTTTCTGTGCCTTGTGAGGAACATGAGGGCGTCCTCACTTCTTCTCACGACCAGTCCAACTATTTAAATCATGAAGCACTTGACAAGGTACAAGTAATGCTGGCAATAACAAACAGTAAATGATTGTTGTTCAATACATACACGCAACAATGAAATGTAAAAAATTATACATATCATTTCTTTTGCACAATCAATAATGGACAATAGGATCCAAAACGTAGACTAGTCACTTTACCAAATAAGTGCTACTAAGTGGCAATTCAATTGTTTAACACACAGGTGCAAATACAAACAAAAATACACATATGGATATGTACAACTTAATATATGAAGATGCATAAATTATGTTGATGAATATCAAGGGTTGTTGCCAAGAAAAGAAAATCACAGAGGCGTTTCGGCAGTGTAGAAGGATGAAGACCACCTTCCTCAGGACCAAAGACAATTGTGGACTCTGTGGATGAAACCCTGAAACATATAAACTCTGATGACAGAATCATTAGAATGCAAGCCATGCCAAGTGTAGATGAAAACAACAAAAGTGAATACCAATCACCAATAAGGAAAGATTCCCAAACCACAGGCACCACTCTACCTGCACCCATGCATAACCAGCCAGTGGGGACTACAAGTAAAAATACAGCACCAACCATAGACTTTAATGCACTGCTGACCAAGGAAATATGAAAGAAGAACCCCAATATCAATGTTCTTTCCGACCATTGTTAGCACTCATCAGAGCGCATGAAGCATCATAGCTGGAATAATGGGAAAAAGGCAGGAAAATAAGTCATAAGAAGTATCCTCCAAACCATATACCAAAGCCTCAAAACAGAAGGAAGGGGTAGGCGGGCATGCTTACCTGAAAGTACCCCTCCTACTTCTAACATGTATCAAGGAGCAGTACGGGGGAGACGGCAGGATCTCCAGGAACCTAGAAGAGGAAAGGCGCATCCACGTTGCAGGCCACGGGTATGTCCTACCGGGATTAAAGTTCTGGATTAGCTGAATGGAAAAAAATAAACAAGGCAGATTAGTACTAATCCTAAACCAACTGTCTGACTAACTACAGAGATAAGGTGGATATAAATGTAGTCAAATAACCAGTGGAGAACATCACTTACTCTTCCAATGCGGCAGCCATCTGCTCTCTGTGGTACACACAGTACGTGATCCCAGAATCGAATGTCAGCCGGGTTCCGACACGGGAAGTCAGCCTCAGGTCATAAAGGGAATGGAGGATCAGGTGGCCAGGGAAAGGCCATTACTTTTGTATCCCGACCGCAGGGGTGGATATGCGAGGCAGGATCACCTACGTGGAAGGAACTCGGGGAGTGGGGAGGGGATGTCTTTGGGTGAGAAATAGTATTTCCCATTCCCTTTCCACAATGAACCTTCTGTCCCAACAGATTTTATGGGTTACCTTTCCCCCTTTCTTGCTTTCAAAGTGTCCCTCAGAAGTTCCATTGTTCTACCGGGACAAGGAAGAGATCAACTAGGAGGATATATCCTCATTTTGGCAGGATACACACACATCAGCCTTCTCTTACTAATACTGATAAATATCAGCCCAGAACAAGAAGGAAACAACTGAGAATTATGCCTACTTCCATTCATTCACACCACTTTGGTACTGAGATGAGGAAGAGGGCTTTTGGAGGAGTTCCATTGTAATAGCCATGCATGTCCAGCTAATAGATTTTCCCATGGTCAGGCAACTGAAGGACTCACACCTGTGAACCTTTAACAAGTACCAGGTGTATAAGAAGGGCAACTGGCCAGAACGGGCCGTGAGAGGATCATAAAAACTGCTGTCCTCTTTTCCCGGTGTCCACAGCAGGAGCTGTGGGACACTGAAGCCTCCTGAGTGCTGCAGATTGCTGTCAGGTGCTCTCTGTAGCTTCCGCGATGGAAGATCAGAGCTACGCATGGCAGAGGAAGGGGCTTGCTGCTCGCTATGTCCTCCGTGAGGAAAAAGTGGAGCAAATAGAAGCTGAGAAAGAGGAACGAGAAGCCCAATGGAGCGGCCACATATCAGTGAGTGTAAAGAAGGGAACACTCATACGGGAGCGCTCAGGAGGCTGCAAACAAGCATGTCAGAATGCCAAACGAACTGAAAACTATTACAAAGGCTATGGGAGGCTAAACCAAGTGACTTTGAATACGAACAAGCTGCAAGATATTGCAAGTACTTCTGTGTTTGAATTTAAATACCGTACAAGCTGCAAGGTATTAGAAATGCTTTTGAAAGCTGCAACAAGCATTATTGAATACCAAACTAACTAAAAGACATGTTGAACATATTTGAATAGAGCACTAGAGAAAAATAAATGGTGAACATTTATGAATTAAGTGAAAGCAAGGTCGTGCAAAGGGGTAAACACCACAGAGTGAGTTGTGTGAGAAACAAGTTGTGGAAAAGCCAAAAGATTGCCGAGAAGAATGTGAAACAAGTATGGGCCGAAAATACCAGAGTCCAAGGAACTACAGGTTAAGAGATAAAACCTGTGTTGGCAAAAGCTTGAAGAATACAGAAGCATAACAAAGTGCCTAGAGTTATCGGTTGCATGACCTGTAATGGGTGGAACGTGTGTTCTGACAACTGCGCCTAGAACACGTGACCCCCTAATTGGAAAGAGCCACGGAAACCAAATGTAAAGAAGCCTGTATGTTGAAACAGTTGCTAAAGTGAATGTTAAATGCAGAAACAGTGCAACCTATATGAACCATTGAAGAGCCTGATTGACCAAGGAGTTAAACTGATACTGTTTTGAAAGCCAGAAGAGATGAACTGATTTTTACTTTTGAAAGTTGGAAGGGCTGAATTCTCTGGGAAGGGAACCCCAAGAATGTATGAACTGCATTGAACTCTTGGGGAAGGGAACCCCAAGTTCTTTTGGAATTGTTAACTGCTATTTGTTCTTTTTCCTTTTATTTCTCTTCTTTTAAAGCTGGAAATTTGAGCTCTTGGGAAGAGGATCCCGAGAACATATATAGGGAGAAGCCTGGATGGCCCAAAATGATTGACATTGGTACTGTTTTGTGAAATTGGAACTAAAAGACCTGAATTGGTATTGTCATTTTCGCAAGCTGAAAGATGCGTCCTCTTGGGGAAAACAAACCCTTAGATTTAGTAAATTGGGTTGATCTCTTACAAAGGGAAACCCGAGACTTTGTGAACTCTGTTGAACTCTTGGGGAAGGGAACCCTGAGACCTTTTTGGAACTGTTATGAACTTGGGGAAGGGGATGCTGACTGTCAGCCAAGAGCTGGAAGAAGCTCAGAACTTTTACTTTTGAACACTATTTACTTTGCTGCTGACATCCCTACACTACACATTGTATATACTTAGTTGTGTGGGCAAGTATGCTGACACAGACTAGCCTTAATTTGTTTTAGGTAAGGAATTCTTGCATTCGCATACTCCATCCTGACACTTAAGTAAAATAAAGCTGCTATTTAGAAATGTGAATCTATTGTCTGTGTCTTAATTCATGATGCCTTCACAGTCTTTTTACAAAATATTGTGACCCCCGATTACAAGTTCTGTGAATAAGTACCTGCATAGATATTTTTACTATTAGCAACCTTGTAATTGTCCTTTCAAGGTTCTTCACAGAATCTTCTAGGTAGCTCAGCTGTTGAGGTTAAAAGTCAAAAAAATGGCCACGGAGTACAATCCATTGTACATTATAATACACACACAAGAAGGTGCCCCTGCGTAAACAATGCTTTCAGTACTCATGACTATTGAATTGTACCACAATAAACATGTTACATTACAGTATGTGTGTTTTTTTTAATATGTAATCCTAATGCCAACGTACTCATACTGTATAGGTGCGCTACCCCACCCCATTGCCTCACAAATCTGCCTATCCATAAGAGGAAGTGCACCATCTCTATCATGGTGATCAATGGACTATATAACCCCGCAGAGTGGGCAAGGATGAAGGTAAACAAATACATTTCTAAAACACACATATATTGCAGAGAGCAAACTCTCCTTACACCAATTTAATTCACATGTTTGGACTCTAGTGGATTTCCTGTTAGGAACCAGGGTAGAATCTACAAGCACCAGAATGCAAATGACTTCTGGCAAAGTACTGCATACTATGGTAATGCTATCACTCTTATTTAAAGTCTTTTTATAGATCACTAAGGGTGGCTGCTAAAAGACCGCTTGGGGAAATTATCGTATCATTCTATACAATAAAAGGCCAGATGTATGTTTATCTGAAGCCGTCATGCCCGTTTTGCTGGTTATTAACAATAGAGGGAGCTGTTGCCTTACGCATGCAACAGTAAGACTTTAAGTTCATCTTCCAGGAGAATAAAAGGTGTATTTCAAAAATGATAACATACAATTAGCTATAGAAAAGGCCCAAAACAGCGATACCACTTTAACAGCATACACCAAATTGCATACACTAAGAACATGTATACATTTAAAGAAACATATGGACATAAATTCATTTGATTAAGCACTATTTCTCTAACAAAATAAATGTACTGATGTATTTATTCATTGTAATAGTTCTTGGTCTGTATTATTATATCAATAATATTCTTCATGTACGTTTTAAACTTTATTTGACTTCAATTTACTTTATTTTGTGATCTGATGTCAACTTTGAATCATGCTGCATGTGAACTGTATTATTCTGACATCCCTCAACATTATATATTTGAGTCCAAAACTTGTAAGTGGAATCTAAGACAATAAGGAGATACAACAATTGGCTGTATGTACTATGTTGAACCTTTAATAGATTCTGTGAGATTTCTGTTTGAGGTTACTACTCATCCACGTAAAAGGAGCAAGATCCTTTACAAATGATATGTTTTTCTATTACCATAAATTACATTAAGATACACAACATATATTTAAACTCCAAAAACACAGGCTTGTCCACTAGTCCTACATAAAGAGAGTAAATACCTCCTGGATGTTACAGAGAAATAGCTCATTTACATGATAGGTAACATGTGCACCTACTCTCCAAATAATATGAATTCCATCAAGGCATATATTAATATAATAATTGATGTCATCAAATGGTCAAAAAGGAAATGTCGGGGTCAGAAATATGAGGAAGACAACTTTGTGAAGGTTTTTCAAAATATGTCATTTTATTAACTTAAAAGGTTGCATGAGCACCTCACTATCCCTACCCTGATGAGGACTTCCCTGCCTTTCAAAATAAATTAAATTTAACACTCTGTCCCTCACATTTCACATTTGTACATACACCAAGTTAACAAGGTCATATATGACAATTCAAATACAACAGAAATAACAGTGATATTTGAGGCCGCCTATCTCACAGATCAGATTAGATCAGACCAGTTTTCCTATCTTCCTTCTAGCGTTACAATCTTGTTTTGTATGTTTTGTTTTGTCTTTTGTGCGCTTTGAGGCCCATGGGTGAGTACCACATTAAAAAATTAAAAATAAAAAAAATTCACAATCTGATAACTGTCTCTCCTTCTAATCTGGGTGAATTCCCCTCCCCCAGATTCAAGGAGGATTCCAATAAACAGTTCAAAGGAAAAATGAAATCCAATCTTGCAACAAAAGTTCCAATACAGTTCTTTTTGTTCCAACTTGCACTCCCACCAATAGTTCATAATGTTCAACACGTTTTTCCTCTTTCCAATTGTGATCAAAAGTTCAAAGCAACTTCTCATTAACAAAGAATACTTCCATAGTTCATTAGGATCAACACAAATGTCTTGTCACGATAATTCTGCAACAGTTCACACAACACTTGCTTCAGCAATATTAATTTGTCAGGATGATTCTGCAATGGTTCATAAAAACACCTTAATGTGTGAATAGTATTTTAGGGGTAATTTGGGAGTCTCCATGGATCAGGTAGCAGTAAAAGTGGAGGTAAACCTTTTCTGTCACTTTGTCTGAACGTTTCTGGATTTGTGAAGCTGATCAGACATTAAGCGTCTGACAGCTTTTGCAATCCACCTACCACATCCACCATGTTTACCGCCAGCATGTGACCTTCAAATTATTGCATGATTAAAGCAGGCAGATTTTGTTTGAATCAATTGTAAACGCAATTGTATTAGGCAATTACACTTTTCCTAAAATGGCGTGAAAATCAGTAACCTTCAGGTTTTACACATATTTTTTCTACTGCATTCCAGAAATGAAAATAATATGAGGAAGACCTTTTTGAATAAAAGTGCAAATGGAAATAATAAAGTGCAATATCGACTGTGTTTTATAGGTATTTTGCTATTACATGCGTGCTTGTTTGTTCTTTGCAAGTGAACGTTACTTGTTTGATCTAAAATGTGGTAATAATATGGTAGAAAGCGTATATGTAATAATATGGTAGAAAGAGTATATGTTTTTGTAAGTGAATTACTTTAGTAGCTGTGGTTGTACAATTCACAGTGATCTAATTTAAGTTCTATGTTATTACTATTTAAATGGTAATGCGTGACTTTAAAATATATTGCATACAAACTTAACTGCCAGGCTATTATGGAAGTCTATTAAAAAAGGACAAGCATAATAGTACTTGGCACTTAAGGGGTTAAAGCACATCATGGAAGATGTCCGCTGTTTCTAAGCCCTATAATGGCAGATGTTATTGTTATTCTGTATTGTGATATTCGATTTATCAATCTCAGAAGGATGAAAGGCTAAGTCTGTCCTGACGCCATCCAAACCTGCAAAGATTAAGCTGCTCTATGTCAAAGACCATCACTTTACTTGTGAGCGTGTGTGGTTTCAATGAATGTTGATTTGTTCATGGTGTTTGTTGTAACATGGTTCCAGCACCATCATTTAATGATGTTATGTTTAGTGTTTAATGATTCATTTAACGCAACAGAAACTTACTGTTCTGTATAGCCACCTCCACTTTATAAAAAATATATTTTTCCCCACTGATTTCCCCATTTTGGAAGGGGAAAATGTATTTCTATTTTTTATATGCATGTGTTCATCCTTCTGTCTGAATTGACCAGTGAAATATGACTTACTGTTGATTTTGTATTATGTTTTGTACACTATATATCATTTGGAACACATTTTACATATTTGTATGCCACCAAAAAAAAGGCGCTCATTACAAGACATTACCATAGAAGACATTATTACATTTGTGGATGTTCAATACTTTGAAACTTGCCTTCTTTTTACACCTTGCTTTGGTGTTTTGAAAGAGTGGTTAAAATGTACTTATAATGGGATAGAATGTGAAATATAAATTGAAAAGACATGTTATGTGTGACATTATGTGTTACGTTAGGTGAACGTGTGTGCATTTTATGAAGGGTTTTTGTATATAATGGTGTGTTAAGGTTTCAAATTTGGCGTACATACTCTTTCCTCACTTTACGTATGTTATTTGCATTACTCCATGTTTTTCACCTTTTCAATAGACATTGAGGCATTCTCCCATGCAGGTTTTGCATTTTTTTTAAATGAATGGATGTCTTTATATTACACTTTTGAGGAATATCATTAATTTGTCTGGTAATTCCAGGGAACCGTTTTATTGTATTGTTATCATCATTGTGTTGTTACTAAACTGAATTTTTCCAGGTGCAGTCAAAATAGGGCCCACTAGCTGTTGAATTTCCATGATGATAAATAATTGCCTCCAGTTTATAGTTAATCCATGAAATAGATACTTTACTATGCACATAATTATTTAAGAATGTATTTGTTACACCATGCACTGCGTATTAACATTAACATTCTATAATCCCTCTGTGGTGTTACTTGAATGTTTTGTTTAATGTAAATGCCACAATTCACCCAATTCATCTGTGTGCTTGTGTTTGCTAAGCTGTATTTAAACAGGATGTTTTGAACATTTGTGATATGCAATGAAATGGCAATTTCTTTTACTATAGGTTGATGGTGACATGAAGGAAAAGAGCAGCATTCTTTTTCATGAGTATAATTGACAATTGTTAATTTGTTGATGCTACCTTTGGGAGTTTTAGAGTGGTAAATAGAGTTAACAACAATTCATAAAGATCTTGTTCATGATTATTAACAATTCTTGGTAGAGATATTTGTCAACATCCGTGATTGTCAACTTGTAAGTGTATTTGATGGGTGTCAAAGTATTTGTGTGGTGAGGTTTCAAAAGATGAAGTGACCTTGTTTTCTGTGGCACTTTGGATTAGTGTAACTAATGTCTGAATTTGTAGGAGTAACGTTCCTGTTACATTTTCATTGCAGTTGACTCATGCATTATTTATTAAAACAGCTGGACTGGTTTTGTAAGAACATGAAACTGTCATATTTCTTTTTGACTTGCTTATTTTGTACAGAGGAACTCACTTATATTGTATGTTATATGATGCTGCAATCTTTTGTATTCATAGTTCTGGTGTTTTTTGTGTTCAAAATATTTTGGGTTGATATATTCGAGAGTACTTTGTGAGTTCCACATTCAAGATGGGTCCAGGGTCTTACACATTAACTCTTTGATCTCAATGGTAGGATGTTCTTCAGTAGAAATGCCTTCCCAGAGATGCTACAATTGAAGTTTTTCGATCTTTGTGATGGATGAAGTTATGTAATGACTCACTGCCTTTGAATTATCTGATCAAAACTGTGCATTAATGTTAGCTATACAAATATTTCAGATTATTGGGAAATGGTCATTGATGTACAGGACAGTTGGGTTTAGTTTTTAATTAATCAGAACACTTGGGTGCTTTACATGTAACATGGTGCCTGATTGCCGACAAGTGGTCATTGATTACATAGTCAGGCTGTTATTTTCTGGGGAAGCCAAAATGGTATTGTTTGTATGATAAGGCAGCTAGTTGTTTTTTTAAGGTTATTTTAAAATAGCATGTGTGTGCTCTGTATTGGGTAACTACGTTGAGTGAGTTTGGATTGGTATTTTCAATTAGGTTTTCACTTGTAAAGAGATTCAGTTCCTTGCAACAGTGCATTACAACACCTTTACAGCACAGATTGGTACACGTTATGCCATAAATAGTATGCAATTTTCTTTAAGTTGGACACTCAGTATTTTGAATGAAATTTAACATCACTAGAACATAGTGATGAAAGTGTCTAAATACATTTAATGGATCCACACAATTTGTTGGGATTTATACTTTGTATGATTGTTGACTGTTGGCAAGCTTGAGGAATTCAATGTCTTCTTCCTTTGAAAATTCTGCACAAATTGGTGTCATGAACCATGTTGTTGGCTCTAAACTACATAACATTTTAAGAAGCATTTATTTCATTACTCTTAAATTCTGAACATGTTTTCTAGTATGTTTTCCATACTGCTTTCTAAGACTTCATTTTTACATTGATTCTTTTGTACTAAAGTTGAAGAAGTCAAATTTTTGTGGCATTTACCCATGTTTAATGCCTGCTAGGCCATAATGGAAAATGGTCAACTCACTTTCATATTGCTTTTAGCAATTATAATTAGTGATTTAGTCTAAATTGCGGATCAGTAGAATACATGTGACTTGGTCTATATTCAGAGACAGAGATTCAGATTAATTTGTGATCTTATCTTCCACCACAACCAGTTGAGAATACTCCAAGAAAGCATTTGTCCTTTTTTTATTTTTACATGTGTAAAAAATAAAAATGATTTCAGCTTATTGCATTTGATATAGCTCTTTGGGCTCTATTGGGTTACCCATTACATCTCAAAAGTAAAGTGCATGAATAGCAGATTCTTCATATACATTTGTAGGGACTTGTAAATTGACATTTCAAATTGTGCATCTTTATCTTTTGTCGTATCTTCATATACTTGTATGTGCATGTGCATGTGTGCTTCTATATTTATGTCAGAGTAAGCAAAACAAATACATGTCAAATGCTCTGAAATAAATATAGAAGGTCACAGTTCCTCATGTTCTTTGTGTAAGTCTACTCGCTCTTGGAAAATATTTTACATTTGGGTGGAACTCCATTTGAAATCACTAATAATGTATTGTCAATGGCACAACTAACACCAAGAGCTTTGAGGTTGTCATGTATGGTTAGTAATACATAGACACATTCCTTGTTAAGCCTTAAACTAACACATTTGCAGATTTTTCAAGCCATTGTTTGAAGTTGTGCAATTGTTTGCAATGCATGAACTAATTCAATAATGATGTTTGAAAAACAATTGATATTTTATCATTTTGGTGGTAGTTAATTTTTGTCTAAATTGGTAAACAGTATAGAGGAATACATATCTAAATAGACAAAACCATATTTTGTTTGTCAGACCATTAGCTTTTTTATCTTCATGGACATTTTTTGTAAAACATGTGTTGACACAAAGAAACATGTGCAAGTGATATTGTTCAATTTCTAACCATATTTTGTAATGTGTTCTGCATACTTTGGGATAATTAGTATGTTACCTGTTAAATCTTTGAATGGTGTGTGTGAGTGTTTTCTCTTCTCTTTCAACTTCAATTGAACATTCTGGTATATCTTACAGAATTTGAAGGATACCTTGTATTTTGCCTTCTCCCATTGTGATGAGTCACCTGACACCATGTGCTATGCTGCTGGGAAACCCCAACTATAGAGTACTGAAGTGGTCTGGCTGCTACCCATAGAGCTGCTGTTACGGTAGTCCAGGAAGACTCTCCTGCATAGAGTCCCCCCAGACACCAGATTGCCACTCCCCACCTCTCTTATGATAGGGTTTTCAGCCCATCCACACTTACTAAGAACAATGACCACTGTTGTCTAAGAATGGCGTTATAATAAAAGGGTATTCAGAAGACCTCTACCCTACCTCCCACAACCCACCGGTTGGCCCCACAGCACTCACAAACCTCAGAATCTTGGCCAGCAAGCAGCCTTCGAGAGACATACCACAGCAGGTGCTTCTAATCACAACAAACGCTCCCAACGTTTTCAAATGTGGGTAGTCTTCCTACATGGAACTCAGCATTCCACACGTACTTGATTTATTTGGTCTGTGGAGCTTCATGAAGATACAAACACCTACAAGGCCCAGTGGTACATAGCAGGCTCATCTGGCTATATTCCAAGATGATGCTGATGCTGGTACAGGGCACGAAGACCTCTCTATGCACACCTGAGACTGATTTTGGCTAAACATTTTCTGTCCAATCTAAACTGGCCTGCAGGCCCCTGCCAATCAAAACTGGCCTCAATGCCTCCAGGGTTTAAAAAAGAGAACTGAGAGGGATTCTCATTGAGTTCCTGAGTAATGAGGAGTATGCATCAGGACAATCCTTGCTCCCTCAAACAAGGGAGGAAATTGGCAAGAAAGAAGCATAGCGTGTCAAGCACTATTACCCACGGCTCCTAAAGAACAGTTGCATGCTTTAGCCCAAGACGGTCAAGAAACAGAGACTGATACATTGAAGTCTAACGTGCCGGGTGCTTTAAGACAGGAGGAGGGAGTTATTCACTGATGCACAGCTTATCGGGCACTATGACTTAAGACTCTCAGGGAACAGGGGGCTCTACTGAATGTGGGCAACTATAGCACAGAACCACTGCAGGTTAGGGAAGGATGGCAAAATGTACTTTGAACTCTTTGGAACATGTGTTACAAAGACTTTGTTTTTAACTTTTTTGGTTTCCTTTGATAGTCAGCCTGGGGCAGAAAAGATTATTGTATTTTCACATCTTCATTTTTTCCTAAAATTCAGTAGGCATCCACCCAACTCCATCCCCGTCAACACCATTGTTAATAAAGCCCATAAGAACTAAATATTATTGTGTCAAGTTACATTTGTCTGCTAATCATCTGCATGGTGTATGCCACAACATTATGCGTTAATTCCAGCAATATTTCTGCATTTTTTTTTAGCAATGACCATTTTACAATGTAAATCAGGTATTACTGTATAATGAGGAGCACATTCTCTAATGTTATGGAAAGTACTATTGCATTGTGGCAATAAGACCCGAGGCGGCGGGCCAATACCGCCCCAGGTAATGCCCCCGGGCCGTAGTTATACGAAGCCCCGGGGGCTTTACGGTGGGCGGTATTGGGCCGCCACCGAGGGTCTTATTGCCATTAGCACCCCGGCCCGTTAGACCGGGGTATTAATGGCATTTTATTTTCTGTTTCGACGCATTTCAAAATTAAAAAAAAAAAAAACAATTAAATAAAATGGCTGCCGGGAAAGGGAAAACTGAGTCCATTTTCCCTTTCCATGGCGCCGCTCCCGAAAAAAAAGAAGAAAAAAAAGAAGCAGAAGGTAAGTGGGGTTGGGAGGGTGGAAGGGAGGGAGGGGAAGAAAAAAAAAACGTACCAGCATCCCCGCTGGGGGATGATGGAAGCCTCCAGCCGTGTGGAGCCGCGGAGCAGGGATGGCCCGCTCCAAGTCTCCACACTGCTGGAGCCTGCTATCGTTGCCCAGCGGGGACGCAGGAGCAAAAAGGTAAGTGGGGTAGGGAGGAGGGAGGGAGGGAAGGAAAAAGAAAAAGCTTACCCGAGTCCCCGGCGGGGGTGAAGGCAGCCTCTCAGTCGTGGGGAGGCTTGGAGCGGGGATGGCCCAGCTTCGCGCCTCCTCATTGGCTGAGGGGCTGCCACGCCCCCGCCGAGGACAAGGCGGCTGGAATCCCGGCCGAGAATCGAAGCATTCTCCGTCGGGTAATAACCTGGCGAGAGCCAATCAGAATGCTTGTTGCATTCTGATTGTCTCTCGCCGGGTACTAATATTCATTACAATTGTAGGAGATGTGATGCCCCCATAGTTTAGTTATCCTTATCCCATGCAAAAATACGCAAATTAGGAAAACGTTGATGCTAATCTTATTTCTAGAGCTAGAGTGTCTGTAAACTAATTATTTGAAAGTTGTAAATATGTTCTATCATATGAGCTCGTTATTTTCCGGTCTAAATTTTTCTGTTTGATTTCCTAGAATCGTACACTTTAGGTGCTTCTAAATAAGTCGTTGTTTTACTCTATCTTTCCAGTTATTCTTAATTTTGTACATTTATCACCAAAGTATCATCACTCAATGGACGAATGTGGATCAATTTTTCTACCAGACTTTGTTTTAATTTCTATTGTATGTAGTTTCACATATTTTATAATTGCAGTTCGTTTTTCTAAAGTGCTGTCACATATTTTATTGGTTAAACAGTGTGCTTGAACAAATTAATTTGGACCTGTAATGCTTTACCAACTTTGGCTTGAACATAATTTTTCTTTATCATGCACCTATGTATCTCCGTATAGCTATTGCATAAGTTCATTACGTATTTTTGACATAAAGCTTCAAAGCACACACCTTTACATGTGCTGCTTTTTGTTGCGCTCATCTCTGTATGTTTGTGCATTTCTACCTTAATTTCTTGAGACGGTGAGTATTGTAGGTATTTTGTATCCTACTCTTTTTTTGGTCTGCAGTTATTGTTTTGTTTGAGGTTTTTGCTTGATTTTATATTGTTTGGTCGAATGGTTGCGTGTGTGTGTTGGAGAGGTGTTAATTGTATTATAGTTTCTTTAGGGGGGATACGTCATTGACAGTTACTGTTTGACTGAGTAGGTACTGTACCACTCTCTTCCTTTTTTTGTTATGGTTTTGTTTTGTTGTGGTGATGATTTTGTAAGTTTGGACTAGTGGTTCTTGTTTTGTGTTTGTGTGTGTGTGTGTGTGTGTGTTGGGATGTGTCAGGTGTAAATTGTAATATTTCTCTTTTGGAGTTATTTAGTGGACTTGTACAATTTCCATCACTTGGTACATTGTTCTGACACAGTGACTATTGCCCTGCAGGAGTGCAAGGGTGAGCAGCGGGTTCTAAGCTTCTAGATAGCCGCACGCTATTATAACAGCAATGATCCCGATCATTTAGGTTAACAGGCACATCATGAATGGATTACCTCCTTCGCCTCTTCTGGTAGCGTATGCCGAGGGACACACTCTTCAGGAGTGTGAGCAAGCATTTAAGCATCTAAAACCAAAGAAGTCCGGTAAGTACCAAAATAAAAGCAAGGTTCTTTAAAATAAGACTTTAATTACACCAAAATGAGAGACAACCAAGTAAAAATACTAATAACGACACGACAGAGAATGCATATCTTAGTAGAAGAGGGCACTATGGGTATTCAATAACAGGGGTAAGCAGATAGTCTTGTAGAAATTCAAGCACATGTCAAGAATATCTCTTTTAGGCATATAATTGGCTTTTAGATGCCACTAGGTCCATAGAACAATGCCAAGAGGAAAGGGCCATGGATATGTGGGTTATAACGTCAGAGTGTCAACAGCATCAAGCCGGCCGTCTGTGCAATCTCAGGGGGTTCAAGCGGGGTTTAAGAAAGCAAGCTGGCTCTGCACAATTTAACAAAGTGGTGGAGTTTGATAAGTGGTAGCTGAGCTGCACCTATCTTGAAGAAGCTTAGGACAGGCAGGTGATGGTGGAGTCGCTGTAGTTTGTCGGCTCAACTGGGTCTTTATGCAAGGAAAGTGGAGATTTGGCTTCATCGCTTCAGTGTCGAGTGTGCTCAAAGCAGCAGTCAGTTGTTGCCCTCGACTCGATGTCTCAAAGGCATTCTCAGCAGATGCTTGAAGAAGCTTAAAGCACTAAAAGTGGCTTAGAATTGCAGCGAGTGTCAAGAGCAGCTCGGTTTGGTCTTTGCAGGAGCTCAAAGGCACGCAAAGTGCGTGCAGTGGTGCCAAGTTGCAGAGGGAGCCAAAGGCAGCTTCGTTTAGTCCGTGCAGTGTTGGGAGTCCCTTCACTGGGTACCTGAGGAAAGGTGTGTCTGTCTTCTGTAATTTCCAGCCAGGAAGGTGTCCAGGTATATTTGCACTTCAGTAAGCAGAGTCCTGGGTACCTATGTCCAATAATACCCAATCTTTCCTGCAGCAATAGTTTCAAATGTTCCCCTGTAGTGGTTAGGGAGATAGTCTGTACTCTGCTGGGAAGTCCTTATATTTACCCATTGATGGGATTTTGTGCAGTATTTACTCAACAATATTCGAATTAAATATTCTTCACGTTTCTCCAAGATAATTACCAAAGATGATTAAAAAAGTGGGGGAAGGTCCCAGGAAGCAGGTCGGTCTTGGCATATTTAAAATGGCTGGCTGCTTCTCCAGTGTGTAGGTCCTCTTCCAGCTCCAGTGAACCTCCCCCTTTCCCCTGTCTGCCTTAGACCAAAGGAACTTCAGTGATTATTTCTCTAGTTTGACTTTTCCATTGTGTTACAGAAGACCATTTAAGGCTCCCCGCTAATAACCCACCCCCCAGTTGAGACATTGCCTGTCCTCCCAGAACAGGTGTCAAGGATTCCAAGCAAAGGGCAGAAGACATCCTGAGCAGGCTGTCCATCAATTGTGGGTGAAACTCCAAGGACCAGCTGCAAATAAGTGTCTGTGCACAGTGGAGAAAAGTGGATCCAGGCAAATCAAATCAATAACATCAGATTGGGTTTTTGCAATCTAAATGTATTTCCTCATATGCCACTATAGCTAACAAAACTTAGCTTTATTTGTATATCTAAGCAAAGTACAGCCACCAGAAATATTTGAATATTCCGGTAAAGGTAGTCTGAACATGGGTTCCAATACTTTTCTTAAAGGAACCCGATTGCATGTTGGAAATAATTTGTTTCCAGAAGATTCTTTTAGGAAGGTTCATGTCACTCTGTATGTGCCATGTGGCCATGACTGGTGCACCAGAAGAAAAGGTGCAGAAGAATACACATGCTCACTATACTTTTAAGCATCACACTTTGGAAAATGAGGTCCATCAAGCAGATCACACTCTCTGGGAGAGAAAGATACCATTATTTTGCACTCTCGCAGATGCCATTCTGTCCAATTGTCTATGTTCCTTTTGTTTTCTTTTTTGGAGTTTTGTATATTTTGGTCAACTAGTTGTTTTATGTGTATGCTGGAGATTTTGGATGCGATTGTAAACCTTTTTCTATTTGCAGTATTTACAGGCCGATTCATGGAATTAATGTGCGCTGAAAATTTCCGCGCAAGTGTGCGAAAGCGTGCGAATCGCAGTGCAAGTGCGAAAATCGAGCGAAACCCGTGCACAGCGATTCATTGAAGTCCGTGCGCATGTAAATCCATGGATGTGCGCTAAAATCCTGCGTGGCGTACGCTGGCACAGATGTCTCCAAACAGCGTGCGCTACACGCACAGCGAAAGTGCACATAGCGCAGTGCACACAACAAAAGTAGGCGTAACACGGGGCGTAACACGCGGAATGGGGAACAACACATGAAAATATGGGCGTCACGGGGGGAGTACAGAAGGCAAATGCGCGGAACGCCCACACACGCGCCTACAACACGTATTCATGGAATCGAACGGGGCCAATGCTTGTTCCAAAAAGACGCTCTAATCTGGAAACACATACGCCAGCAGGAAGCAGGCGTACGTGGACCCGCGCAGCATAAAAGTGCGCGCAAACAACAAACAAGCTCAGACGCTAAAATGAATATACCGTTCCTTGCAGCAGTGGTCGTGGGATACCGCAGGAGGAGGAGAAGGATAGTCAGGGCCAGAATTTTTACACCCGGAACCAGCCTTTTTGGGATGCCTGATGACCAGGTGTATGGGAGGTACAGGTTTCCACCTCACATTATACTCTACCTGGTGAGTGAGTGGGAGGATGACCTCACATCACCCACCCTGTGCTCCCAAGCACTGAGCGCCTTGGAAAAGGTGCTCAATGTACTGCACTTCTTGGCCACTGGTTCATTTCAGCGGACAAGTGCCATAGTGGGGATGGGTGTCACGGGCCACGCAGTCACGCTGCCTGCACCAGGTGTTGGCCATCATGACTGCACGCCCATCAGTCCGCAGGCACATATACCTACCCAGAACACCTCCCAGGGCAACTGAGCACATCTACAGAAACCGCAAGCACTGGCATTCCATCAAAGTGCAGGTAGTATGTGATGCCAAGGGTATCATCACCTCAGTATATGCCAACTATCTAGGGTCCACCCATGACAGTTTCATTTACAGAATGTCAACCCTAAACCGGGACCTAGAAGCTGGGTGGCATGGTGATACATGGCTGCTTGGTGAGTGTAAATGCCCCTGCACATGCATGCATGTCAGATACTAAGTAATGTCACAACCCCAATAATGATACCCACCATCACCTCCCCAGGGGACAGTGCCTACCCTCTGAGCACCCACCTGATGACGCCAATTCGGAACCCCACCATACCACCCGAGGTAAGATACAACACAGCCCATATTGCAACCCGGGGCATAGCGGGGCGCACATTCAGAGTGCTCAAGTCACGCTTTAGCTCCCTTGACCGCTCTGGTGGGCAGCTGCTATACGCGCCCTCAGTAGTGTGCAGGATCATAGTGGCAGCATGTGTCCTGCACAACGTTGCAACATGCCTGGGCCTGCCGGTGGACATGGTGGTGCCCCCACATCCCCAACCACCAGCATGGCCGCTGCGCATGGGAGGGGAAAGGGCACGTGGTGAGGCAGCCCGTGCACAGCTGGTGGCTAATTACTTCACCTAAAATCACACCACTGTGAAGTGCACACAGCCCTGGCACATACCAGCTGATAATCAAAGATGATGACATAAGGGACAGTCAACTGTCACAACCATACCAGCCTGAGATTGGTCTCCTGGAAGTGTTACATTGTGTGCATCCCTACCTACCGAAAGACAACCAATGCTGTGTCACAAATTATCACATTTATGCTGCATGAATGACTACCCCCTTGCAAAATACAACATGAAAATAGCGCCATGTCACCCAACCCCTCCCCATCTCCCCAGCCAACACAACATGGCATGTCCTGCAATGTGAAAGCAAACAAAGGAATGCACAACACATGACACAAGTGTCACAAAGTGCATTATCCCAAATGGAAACAGGCCACAGACAATATGCTCCCAGTAATCAATAACAAACAGCACACATGACCAAATACTTACCAGCAACACAATACAGCAACACAGCATGAAACATTGCCAAAATATGACAGTACAAATTCAAAGTAATGTAACTCATACAACCTCAATAAGCCAGCACATCGACCCCTTCCAACTCCAGAGTGTTGCTGTCAGGCAAATGTGTCAGTGTACTGCATACAACCTGAACTGCATCTGCAAAGGAGATGGCCTTGTGAAGACATGAAGAAGGTACCTGCAAATAAGGAGGAAGACATGGATGCACAAGCACATATCAATACACCATGCAGTGTTCAATACAAAAACAAACCCCACTAGGGATGTCCACACAATTATGACTACAGACTGCCCACACAGCTCATGGGAGCCCAATGTCACTGTGTAAGTCACTGTCACTTGGTCACACCCTTTGCGAGCCCATGGAAACGGGAAGCAGAGGGGTGTGTGTGTCAGGAACCCAAGCATCTAACCCAAACACAGGACAAGCCTGCATGTGCCCAGCCGGAATACACAGTGGATGCCCACGGGAGCCACAAAAGGCAACACTCTGTAAAAAGAAAATTACAAAAAAATGGCCACGTGGGGGACAGGGGTGAGGGGGGGCACCCAGGAGGTCCGAGGACAGGGTGCACACCAACACCCACCTGTGTGGATGTTGCAAAAAAAGAAAAACACCTCCATGGGCTCATGGCTTGCACGGCTACGCTACTGTGGGAGAAGTGCTGCTGTCGCTCTCATCACCCTCTACTGCTGCATCAGGAGGTGGTGGTACTATGGGAGGCAGCCCACGCAAAGCCCTGGTATGGTCCTCCATGGAAGCAAGCATTCAGGTGTGGAAGGTCTCTTTCTGAAGGATGATAGTACAGAGATGCCCATGCAGCACCTGACGGGTTGCCTGCATTTCTGCATGCATGGCCTCCCGTGATGCCCGGATCTCCTCCCGAGTTGCCTGCAGCTCAGCTGAGAGCGAATGTGTGAGCCGCTCCAGCTGCTGTTCTGTCCTCAAATTTGTGGAAGCCTCAAGTTCAACAAGAGTCTCCCTGAGGTTATGGAGTTCTACCTTCAGGGTGGCCCTGTGACTCTATAGAAATGGCTTCCCGCAGAGTCTCCAGTGATGCCCGTCAGTCCCTGTTGGACGCCAACATGTCTTCCCTGTGTGATTGGCAAATTGAGTCTGTTGTCTGCTGTTGTTGCTCCATCTGCCTTTCAGGGGGGAGAATGGAAGTGGCCACCCTCTCCATTGCCTGAGCCATAATTTCAACTGATGTTGCCTGTTGGGTTGCCATACCGTACATGGAGTTCTCCCATACAGCATTGCCTGGTGGCGTACGGCCACCGCGTCGGCGGGCACCACACCTGTTTGGGGCAAGGTGATCTGCATCTTGCTGTGCTGGCACTGCCTGAGGCTGCAGGACTGCATTCCACCTTGGATCTGCTGGCCCAGGAACAGGATCAGATGTTGTGGAGTGTGACCCTGCATCCGTAACCGCCAAAGGCGGAGTAACCAACACTGACATCCCCCTAGAGGGTTTTACCCCTGGTGCATGTGGGTTGGACAGAACAGAATCCCTGCCAGAAACACTCACCTGCGACAGCACATAAGTTTCATCATCCGATTCAGCACCTGAATAGAGGTCTGGGGAGGTGCACCCAGAGACACCCCTGGACAGTATGGTCTGCAGTAACAAAGGGTTGTCACCCACCACCACACCACGTCCCCCACTGGTGCCCGGTTGTGCCTGAGATTCCTCCTGGGTCTGCACCATCTCCTCCACCTCAACATCAACACATGCGTCATCACCTGCAAAAACATGAAAGACAACAAATGGAAACAGGCATGAGCACCATAGCACACACATAGGCCTGACAAGGCAGAGATCCAGTACATGAATTACACATGTCCCACATGACTATAACCCTGGCATGCATGCACTGTCAATGAGTTGGAAGGGGAGACAAAAAGCACACACTGATGACACCAAGATGGAAAAGCAAGACATTTGCTGCATGATGGGTAGCACTGGCATCACACATTAGCCTGTGAGTGGCATGTTCAATACACATACATGACACATGCCATCACACAGATGGCATGTAGCATAGCCATGGTACATCCACAAATACAGCCATATGTCAGTGAATGAGTACTGTCAGCCATCCATGTGAGATGGACATGATGAGATGAAAAATGTCACATAGTGTGACAAAATGCGCATGTGCCACTTATTGCAACACATCCAGTGTACAAGAATACAGTGATTGCAGGCAGATGTGCACATCAATGGTTGGTCACCTAAACTTGACAGGAAACAACTATCATGTATCACATACAAACAGGCACCAAAAATCAATGAGAGCAGGCCAATACTCAGTCAGCCTGAATGGTGTAATCATTCACATAACAAGGTAACAAATGTGGGTCAATGTGGGGTGTAATCAATAACAGAAGCATGTCACATATGTGACAATAGGGCTGAAAAATGTGTTGCAAAAGTGGGAGAATTGAAACAATCAGCCTGAATGAACACTGAAAAATTCAGAACAATGATGACAGTTCAAGGGCAACTGCAGTAATGTGGCGCTAAATGGCTACTGTGGGCAGAAGGGATACTGTCATCCCCAAATCCAAGGCCAGTGAATGTTTTGGAGGAAGCACATGGGTGACCCATACCACTCAGGTGCACACACCTTCACCTGGCACTCAATCAGAACTCGTCATCCAAACAACATACACATGGATTACACACACATGCATGGGCACTCACCAGACAATGTGTCGTAATCTGGTAGGTCTCCCACGCCTTGGATCTGTTCCTCTGTGCGCCTCACAAATCCAAGGGCACTAATGATGTCCGCGATGGTCTGCCAGTGTGCCTTACATTGACCAGGTGTGGTCTTGCACCCTGCAGTCACCACCATTTCGCGACTATGTGCGTACACATAGGCCACAATTGCATCAAGTTCGGCGTCATTAAAGCTAGGCTTCCTTGACGTGCTGGAGTGTGTAGCCGTGTCTGGGGTCTCAGCCTGTAGTGCCAGAGCACCCTTCTTCCTCTTTTTCAAACGTGGTGCGGATCCTGAGTGGCTTACGCCCGTCTGGTCAGTAGGGGCAGAAGCGCTGGTGGACTGGGTACTAGGAGTGTGCGAATGCACAATGACCATAGGTCTTGGTGCAGGCATTGGCTGCAGGGTGATGTTGGCAGGGGCAACGTCGGTTTGATGGACCGGGACCGACACTGTCCCGGCTGGGAGACTCAGAGCTGGGGTGGATCGAGCTGCAGCTGCCCCTGCAGCCTCCCCACCCTGCCTACTTGGGGGAGCAGATGACATAGCTGCCCCAGATCCACGTGGCCTGGTGAACCAACTTGCACCACCACACGTGGCTTAGACTTGCTGACCTGGAAGTCAGCCTGGGAGTCATCCTGCGCCGGTTCAGGTACCCCAATGGGCTGTTCCAACAAGGGCTGAGCTGGGATGGTGTCAGCTACGTTTCCCACAACCATGGGGGGGGGCATGGGTGTCCCTGATTGCTCCTCCACACATGGGGGTCTAGGAGCACCCTGCAAATCCTGGCCACGCCCCCTACCGTGCCCACCACACCCACCTTTTGGAGGCCGGCCACCTTTGCCTCCCTTACCGCTTGGTCGCCTCCCAACCATGGCACTGATGTTGTTGTGCATATGGGAATAGCAGTAAATGATTGTCCTGGGCAATTGGGGGTGAAAGGGGTAGGGTACTAGATGGAATTCATACCCTAGTGCTCTAGCAAGGCTGTCTGTGACCCCTGGGGGAAGCTGACGGGTCACGCAATGCACAGGCACCCCGAAAACAAAAAATAATGTGCACGCAAACCCTCGTAGACCACGTGCGTGGAAAAATGAACCCGCACTAAGCTGTGGCACCCAGAAACACAAAATTAAGCATACGCGTAATACACGCAGCCTACAATGACCTCTGAAGGGGTACGCGACACACGGGGCAAGCACAGTTGGTAAATACGTGCGCGACTCACCGTCTGCCTGCAAAAAGAACGTGCAAAAGACGCGCATGTGCGTGCTGGCAACACCCCCGCCAAAAGAAGAATTGTACGCTGTCTGAGGAGACAGGACAAAAGAAGAAGTGAATGCTGTTCGAGGAAACAGGACCAACAAAAAAATTTAACGCTGTCAGAGGTAACAGGGAGTACGAACTTGAAACGCTGTGAAGTAATCGCGTGTGAACCGACAAGTACAGAATTCACCTACTCGCTCTCCACAAAAAGCATGTACAAGGTAATGGCGTCCTACACGTACCTTTTAAACCAGCCCACATGTACAATGTCACTTATGCGTGTACACGCTAAGGCCCTTTCCTCCAATTACATGAGCTGACACACAGACGTGCAGTTTTTGCATGTGTACGATGAACATGCACCCATGTTGAGGGAACCGCCCTTGCGCGCATGTCACAGACGCGTAGGCCCTTTCCTCGGATTACACGCATTCACACGTGGATGTGCAGTTTTTTCACGCGCCCTGAACCACTATGCCCACGTCACAAGGGAAACGCCTGCGCGCGTAACGTCACAGATGTGCTTACGTGCTAAGGGCCTTTCCTTGAATTACACGCAGACGTGCAAGATTTTCACATGCCAAATCACTCCGTATCAAGCTGGCCTCGTAACAACACATGGGAGACCACGCTCCTGCCCAGAAAGCCGAATTACTGCCCCCCAGAGCCCCAAGCATGCTCCCACCTGCCATCTGCTGCTGCCTGCCTGCTGCCCACGTGACCTGCTATTTGGTGCCCGCACGTCAGCCAGGGTTCCAGTTGCTATGTCCACCCCTGCTGGAACAGAAGACTCCCGAATGGGATACCATCGCTCCACAGCCCATCCCCAGGATCCAGTTGCCCACCCATGCATGCCTTGGGGGTCGCCATGTCGGGGCAAACACCATCTGAGACCACTGGTGACCCCCAGCCAGAGAGGCAGAGGGCCACCAGCTTCAGTGTGAAGGAAGTTGGTGTCCTGGTGGAGCATGTCCTGGGGCATTTGGATGCCCTCTTCGGAACAATACTTGTCAACAAGGAAGGACGGGAGAGGATCTGGGACGACGTAGTGGTTGCCATCAACGTAGAGGAGGTGGCAACCCGCGACATCAAGCACGTCAATAAGCGCTGGGAGGACTTCAGGTCCAGGACCCTCTACAAGGCCCGGCGCCTCGCGGAGGGGGGACGGGTCAGCATGAGTGACATCCAGATGAGAGTCCTGGAACGCGTATGCCCAGTGCTCCACGCCCAGATCCTTCGGAGGAAGACCCGTCTGGAGTTGAGCAGTAAGTGGCCAAGCATTGGTCTGTGAGACAGGGCATGTTGCAGTGTACTGGTAGTCTGATACTTGCCTGTATGTGTGACATAGGTCATGTATGGATGTGTGTGTGCAGGGACATCATGGTCATGCATGTGAGACCAGTAATGTGTGAACCACATGGTTGGTGCATGTGTTACAATGCAACACGGGGAGCTGTTTGCCAAATGCACACATGAAAGCATGCCAGTCTCTGTTCTTGGACATGGAGGGGGTGTGAGGGATGGGTGCTGCTGTCATGTACATGTATGGTGCACATGTGTGTGTGTCTGAGAAGTGTGTGTGTGACTTTGAAACGCCATGGATGCATGACACATATCCATAATGATGTGTACATTCACTCATGCAGTGCGGTCCCCGTTCTATGCACTGTGTCTATCCACTGTGTCTGTGGTGTACAAGCCATGACGCATGACCCTCCAGTGATGTGTGTGCATGGGATCAGTGTGAGCCATGATGCATGTGAGTTTGATGGCAACATTTTGGTTAATAGAGGCCCTTGTACATAGATGCTGATGTTGATTGCAGGCGCCGTGCCTGTTTCTGCATGTGTGTTGCGTGCATTCACCCATGTGTTGTGGAGGGACAGGATGGAAGTGACGTTTGACACTGCCACTCATGTGTTATTGCTTCCTGTCTAGGGGAATATTGTACTGTACCCTGATGCTTGTGTTCTATGTCTCCCACTACGTAGCGTCAAGTGAAGAAGAGGGCGAAGACGGCGCTATTTAGCCAAGTGGCGGGGATGCCTCCACCGGGCGGCGACGCAAGGCCCAGCCACCCTCCCAGGACTTGCCATCATCCGGGAGCGAGGGGGCTGGTGCCGCGTCTGCCACTACGGCTGTGGCAGAAGGGCCGGGTGAGCCCCCACAGAGGCTTGCAATGGCGGAAGATGGTGTGGAAACATCCAGGTTGGTGGTCTCCACATAGGAGGAGGAGCCCGCTACTGAGCTGCACATGGGGCCTGGTGGGGGTAGTACCACTGGTGCAAGTGGTGCAGTCCAGGGCCAGGGTCAGGAGACAGCACAGGTCACTGCGGAGGGGCCTGTGCATGTCGCTGTCCTTGACCCTGTGACTGCACCACCATGCACCAGCAGGGATGCCCCGTCCCAGGCCCGTCCGCAGGTAGGGGAGAGTGCTATGTCATCTGCCTCTCCACTACCTTCGGACGAGGGGTCCCATGAACGTATGGGCTCCGTCCTGATTGGTGTCGTGTTGCGCACGCGTGACATTCGTGATGACGTGCGTTCTTCCTGTGCGGAGAACGCATGCCATCACGAATAGCAGCGTCGCGACGTGGCACTGTTGGGAGGGGCCCTGGTCGGTGGGTTCCTACATGTGATGCGCACTCTGGCGGACCTCTCCTCCTCTGTGGAGACTATGCGCCAGTCATTCTCCCTGCCGTCCTCTGGCCCAGATTCCACCAGGGCCCCCTGTGGACCTGGCCTGACCAACACAGCCAGCTTGGTGGAAATCCCATCCCTGCCACAGTCGGGAGTCGGCAGTCCAGCAGGGGTGGGCACCACAACTGGAGACCAGCTGATGGAGGATGTGCAGACATCATGGGACAGGGCACATGGACAGCAGCAGCAGCAGCAGGAGCAGGCTCTAGGTGGGAGCAAAGATGGCTCTGGGCCATTGACATCGGGGGGCAGGCATCGGCATGATTGGGGGCCTGCTGGCAGGTGCCCCTCACTGCTGGGGGGTCGGGGTGCAAGGGGACATGAGTGGGACATGAGTGGGGGCCTGCTGCAGGTGCCCCTCACTGCTGGGGGGTGGGGGGCAGGGGGACATGAGTGGGACATGAGTGGGGGCCTGCTGCAGGTGCCCCTCACTGCTGCGGGGTGGGGGCCTGCTGGCAGGTGACCCTCACTGCTGGGGGGTGGGGGTGCAAGGGGACATGAGTGGGACATGAGTGGGGGCCTGCTGCAGGTGCCCCTCACTGCTGGGGGGTGGGGAGCAGGGGGACATGAGTGGGACATGAGTGGGGGCCTGCTGTAGGTGCCCCTCACTGCTGGGGGGTGGGGGTGCAGGAGGACATGAGTGAGGGCTTGCTGGCAGGTGTCCCTCACTGCTGGGGGGTGGGGGTGCTGAGGGACATGATTGGGGGCCTGCTGGCAGGTGCCCCTCACTGCTGGGGGGTGGGGGTGCAGGGGGACATGAGAGGGGGCCTGCTGGCAGGTGCCCCTCACTGCTTTTGGGTGGGTTGCAGGGGGACATGAGTGGGGGCCTGCTGGCAGGTGACCCTCACTGCTGGGGGGTGGGGGTCAAGGGGGACATGAGTGGGACATGAGTGGGGGCCTGCTGGCAGGAGCCCCTCACTGCTGGGGGGTGGGGGTGCAGGGGGACAAGAGTGGGGCCTGCTGGCAGGTGCCCCTCACTGCTGGGGAGTGGGGGTGCTGGGGGACATGAGTGGGGGCCTGCTGGCAGGTGCCCCTCACTGCTGGGGGGTGGGGGTGCTGGGGGACATGAGTTGGTGATCACTAGTGCAAGGTGACATGTGGCCTGGCTGGGGGCATGTCCATGGTAGATGGACTGCCTGCGGGACATGACATGGGGTGCTGGGTAGTCCCCTGTGGTGTGGGTTGCCTGCAGGGTCTGTGGAGGGGGTAGAGGGCACACCTGTGAGAACCCACACTGCCAATTGACATGTGCGACTCCCCGTGCACCCCCCTGGATACACGTACCCCGCTCTGACAGCGAAAGCACGTGTGGAACTTCCCCTGTGCCGTGTTATACATGTACCCCGCTCGCACAGGCCCAATCGCGTGTGAAACTTCCCGCGCACCCCAGTAATCCACGTACCCCACTCGCAAAGGCCCAATCGCGTGTGAAACTTCCCACGCACCCCAGTAATCCACACAGCCCACACGCACAGGGCCAATCGTGTGTGAAACTTCCCACGCACACCAGTTATCCACGTAACCTGCACGCACATGGCCTGCCACGTGTGAAACTTCACGCGCACCCCCAAATCCACGTACCCCGCACGCACAGGGCCAATCGCATGTGAAACTTCCCGTGCACCCCAGTAATCCACGTACCCCGAACGCACAGGGCCAATCGCTTGTGAAACTTCCCGCGCACCCCAGTAATCCACATACCCTCTCGCACAGGCCCAGTCACGTGTGAAACTTCCCACGCACCCCAGTTATCCACGTAGCCCGCACGCATAGGGCCTACCGCATGTGAAACTTCCCGCGCACCCCCCAAATCCACATACCCAGCACGCACAGGGCCAATCGCATGTGAAACTTCCTGTGCACCCCAGTAATCCACGTACCCTGCATGCACAGGGACAATCGCGTGTGAAACTTCACACAAACCCCAGTAATCCACGTACCCCGCTCGCACAGGCCCAATCGTGTGTGAGACTACCCGCACACCCCAGTAATCCACGTACCCGCACGCACAGGGACAATCGCGTGTGAAACTTCCCGCGCACCCCAGTAATCCATGTACCCCGCTCGCACAGGCCCAATCGCGTGTGAAACTTCCCGTGCACCCCAGTAATCCACATAGCCCACATGCACAGGGCCAATCGCGTGTGAAACTTCCCGTGACCCCAGTAATCCACATAGCCCGCTCGCACAGGCCCAATCGCGTGTGAGACTACCCGCGCAGCGGGTTACGTGTATTCGGAGGGGTGCGCAGGGAGTTTTACAGGCGTTTTCATGGTTGTGAGCCTGTGCACCATGTACGAGATTTGTGCGCTGTACATGGTGCATGGGGAGGGGTTGGGGGCGTAACTGGCGCTGCTGCAGGGTTGCTGCGCCACTCTGCGCCACGGCTGGTTTTGGATGTTAAAATCCCTGAATACGCTGTGCACGGAAATGGATTTTAGCGCACGCGGCTGGCGCAGAAAGTCACACGCACACACTTTGCGCCAGCCGCGTGCGCCACTTGTGCACAGAATTC
The DNA here is from genome assembly GCF_040938575.1 of Ambystoma mexicanum. Taxonomy (NCBI): domain Eukaryota; kingdom Metazoa; phylum Chordata; class Amphibia; order Caudata; family Ambystomatidae; genus Ambystoma; species Ambystoma mexicanum. The sequence goes on from NC_090935.1 coordinate 1,195,267,075, forward strand.
TATGAATTACCCCGTTAGTTGGATCGTATTTGGAATTGTGTTTACATTTTCTGTTGCTCTTTTTATGTAGATTTGTTGGAGTGTTTACTTGTTATAGTTGATTTTGATCTAATAGTTGTTTGTGTGTGGGCATGCAGATGTGGGCACACATGTGCGCAGAGAAAATGTGAGTGTGTGTAAGCCTCTGTGTGATATTTGCAAGTTCTAGTTTACTTAGCCGCTCTTCGCATGCATCATTCGAAAACATGTAAAAATCCCTGTACACCCCTCCGAATACACGTACCCCGCTGTGTGGGAAGCGTTACACGCGATTGGCCCTGTGCGAGCGGGGTACGTGTATTTTGGGGGTGCGCGGGAAGTTTCACACGCGATTGGCCCTGTTTGAGCGGGGTACGTATATTTCGGGGGTGCGCGGGAAGTTTCACATGCGATTGGCCCTGTGCGAGCGAATTACGTGCATTTTCGGGGGTGCGCGGGAAGTTTTACACGCGATTGGCCCTGTGCGAGCGGGGTACGTGTATTTCTGGGATGCGCGGGAAGTTTCACACGCGATAGGCCCTGTGCGAGTGGGGTACGTGTATTTCGGGGGTGCGCGGCTAGTTTCACACGCGATTGGCCCTGTGCGAGCGGGGTACGTGTATTTCGGGGTTGCGCGGGAAGTTTCACATGCGATTGGCCCTGTGCGAGCGGGGTACGTGTATCTCGGGGGTGCGCGGGAAGTTTACACATGATTGGCCCTGTGCGAGCGTGGGACATGTATTTGGGGGGTGCCCACCAGGAAGTTTCACACGCGATTGGCCCTGTGCGAGCGGCGTACGTGTATTTCGGGGGTGTGCGGGAAGTTTTACATGCGATTGACCCTGTGCGAGCGGGGTACATGTATTTCGGTGGTGCGCAGGAAGTTTCACACGCGATTGGCCCTGTACGAGTGGGGTACATGTATTTCTGGGGTGTGCGGGAAGTTTTACACGCGATTGGCCCTGTGCGAGCGGCGTACGTGTATTTTCGGGGGTGCGCAGGAAGTTTTACACACGATTGGCCCTGTGCGAGCGGGGTACGTGTATTTCTGGGGTGCGCAGGAAGTTTCACACGCGATTGGCCCTGTGGGAGCGGGGTACGTGTATTTCGGGGGTGCCCCAATGAATTGGCAGTGTGTGTCCTCCCAGGTGTGCCCTCTCCCCCTCCCCAGGGCCTGCAGGCAGACCCCAACACAGGGGTACACACTGCACCCCTGGCCATGCCCCACAGGCAGACCATCCACCCTGGCGAAGTGAGCACTGACTCATGTCCCCCAGGACCACCATCGACCCAGCATTGAGGGGCACCTGCAGCAGGCCCCGACTCATGTCCCCCAGCACCCCCATCCACCCAGCATTGAGGGGCACCTACCTGCAGTCCCCGACTCATGTCCCCCAGCACCCCATCCACCCAGCATTGAGGGGCACAAGCCAGCAAGCCCCGACTCATGTCCCCCAGCACCCCCATCCACCCAGCATTGAGGGGCACCTGGCAGCAGGCCCCGACTCATGTCCCCCTGCAACACGAAAGGAAGCGGCACAGTCATGGGCCTCATGTGCACCAAAATACCACAGCACGCCACCCCAGTCTTGACATGCAATGATTTCACCAATCCACCCCACACCGACATGTCTATGTCAGGACACAAATCAAAGTCAACCATGTACAATAACACATGTCCGTCTTGCACACACACACACTGTTTGCCATAGTTTGTGTAAAACCACATTTTGACATTTTTGACATGCATGAACCCAATGAGCGAATCCCACACATGGAATAAAAATATCAAAATGGATTATTAACAAAATCAATGTAATGAAATGAAAGCCAAAAAAATAATACAAACATGAAATGAAATGCATGTCCAAAAAATGAAAAATGAAATGTAGATCCAATCCAAATAAATCCTAAAGAAACATGGTCCAAATTCTCTGTCCACCAAAACAAATCAAAAGGAAATGTAAAAATCAAATTCCATTGCTCCATGGTGAAATCCAAAGAAAATGTACACATAAATCCAATGTCCAACTTTGTACAAGCAATTTTCAAAGGGTCCATGAGCCCAACAAAGGAACTGAAACCTATCTAAGAAACTACCTAAGAAACTACCTAAGAAATAACTATATACAAAAGTGTGGGGCATAGTCCAATCACCCCAAAAGAAATGAAAACGAAAATGAAACCTAACACTAAAAACTATTTACAATGGCGGCAGGCTAGTACGATGGCTCACTTTCCGATGTCCTGGGCAGGGCATTATCGAACTCCTGCTCAATGTCCTGGAGGTGGTCCTCTTCCATGGCCCTGAGGGTTCACAGGGACGATGCCATGTTGGACTCCAACTCCCTGCGAATAGCCTTGAGGCACTCGGCCCGCCTCAGTGCCCTCCGCATGGAGTTCTCCGCCCTGACCATTGTGAGCCGTGCCTCTTCCGCCCGCCGCCGCTCTGCATCTATACGCTGGCCCAATCGCAGCCACATGGAAGACACACCCATTCCAGGGTCCTCCTGCCTTCTGGCCGATGCCTGCCCCTCTGATGTTGATGGCCCCGAGCCATCATTGCTCCCACCCAGAGCCTGCTGCTGCTGTCCATGTGCCCTGTCCGATGATGCCTGCACATCCTCCATCTGCTGGTCTCCAGTTGTTGGGGTGTCCACCCATGCTGGACCGCCGACTCCCGACTGTGGCAGGGATGGGATCTCCACCAAGCTGGCTATGTTGGTCGGGCCAGGTCCACAGGGGGCCCTGGTGGAATCTGGGCCGGAAGATGGCAGGGAGAACGACTGGCGCATAGTCTCCACAGAGGAGGAGAGGTGCGCCAGAGTGCGCGACACATGTAGGAACCCACCAACCAGGGCCCCTGCCAACTGTGCCACGTCACGACGATGCTCTTCGTGATGGCGTGTGTGCTCCCCCAGGAAGCATGCACGTCCTCACGAATGACACGCGTGCGCAACGCAACACCAATCAGGATGGAGCCCATACGGCCATGGGACTCCTCTTCCGCAGGTAGTGGAGAGGCAGATGACGTGGGGCTCCCCCCTGCCTGCGGACGGGGCTGGGACGGGGTATCCCTGCTGGTGCATGGTGGTGCAGTCACAGGGTCAGGGACAGCGACATGCACAGGCCCCTCCGCGGCAACCTGTGCTGCCTCCTGACCCTGGCCCTGGACTGCACCACTCCCACCAGTGGTACTACCCCCACCAGGCCCATGTGCGCTCAGTAGCGGGCTCCTCCTCCTCTGTTGAGACAACCAACCTGGATGTCTCTGCACCGTCTTCCGCCTTTACAAGACCCTGTGGGAGCCCTTCCGCTACAGCCGTAGTGGCAGACGTGGCACCAGTCCCCTCTCTCCCGGATGATGGCAATTCTTGGGAGGGTGGGTGGGGCTTGCGTCGCCGCCCGGTGGAGGCATCCCCGCCGCTTAGCTCCACAGCGCCGTCTCCACTCTCTTCTTCACTCGACGCTGCGTAGAGAGAGACATAAAACACAAGCATCAGGATACTGTACAATAGTTCCCTAGACAAGAAGCAATAATACATGAGTGGCACTGTCAAACGTCACTTCCATCCTGTCCCTCCACAACAGATGGGTGAATGCACGCAACACACATGCAGAAACAGGCACGGCACATGCAATCAACATCAGCATCCATGTACAAGGGCCTCTGTTAACCAAAATGTTGCCTTAAAACTCACATGCATCATGGCTCATACTTATCCCATGCACACACATCCCCAGAGGGTCATGCATCATGGCTCATACACCACAGACACAGTGGTTACAACGGTGACCGCACTGGATGAGTGAATCTACACATTGTCACGGACATGTGTCATGCATCCATGGCATTTCAAAGTCACACACACACACTTCTCAGATACACACACATGCACACCATACATGTACATGAGAGCAGCACCCATCCCTCACCCCCCCCTCCATGTCCAAGAACATACACTGGCATGCATTCATATGTGCATTCCGGATACAGCTCCCCATGTTGCATTAGAACACATGCACCATCCATGTGATTCACACATTACTGGTCTCACATGCATGACCATGATGTCCCTACACACACACATCCATACATGGCCTATGTCACACATACAGTCAAGTATCAGACTACCAGCACACTGCAACATGCCCTGTCTTACACAGCAATGCTTGGCCACTTACCGCTCAACTCCAGACAGGTCTGCCTCCGAAGGATCTGGGCGTGGAGTGCTGGGCCTATGCGTTCCAGGACCCTCATCTGGATGTTGCTCATGCTGAGCTGGCACCCCTCTGCATCCTCTGCCTTCATGAGGCGCCAGGCTTTGTAGAGGCTCCTGGACCTGAAGTCCTCCCAGCGCTTCCGGACGTGCTTGATGTCGCGGGTTGCCACCCCCTCCGCGTTGATGGCAACCACTACGTCCTCCCAGATCCTCTCCCATCCTTCCTTGTTGGCGCGTGATGTTCCGAAGAGGGCATCATAATGCCCCAGGACATGCTCCACCAGGACACCAACTTCCTTCTCAATGAAGCTGGTGGCCCTCTGCCTCTCTGGCTGGTGGTCGCCAGTGGTCTCAGATGGTGCTTGCCCTGACATGGCGACCCCCGAGACAGGCGTGGGTGGGCAACTGGGTCCTGGGACTGGGCTGTGGAGCGATGGTATCCCAGTCGGGAGTCTTATGTTCCAGCAGGGGTGGACACAGCAACTGGACCCCTGCAGATGGCTGACGTGCAGGCACCAAATAGCAGGGCACGTGGGCAGCAGGCAGGCAGCAGCAGATGGCTGGTGGGAGCGTGCTCGGGGCTCTGGGGGCAGGAAAATGGCCTTTTGGGCAGGAGCTTGGTCTTCCGTGTGTTTTCGCGTGGCCAGCTTGATACGGAGTGATTTGGCACATGAAAAAAGTGCACATCAGCATGTAATTCGAGGAAAGGCCCTTAGCGCGTAAGCACATAAGTGACGTTGCACGTGTGGGCTGGCTTAAAAGGTACGAGTATGACGCTATTTTCTTGAAAGTGCTTTTTGTGGAGAGCGAGCGGGTGATTCTTGTACTTCTTGTCGGTTCACACGCGATTAGTTCACAACGTTTCCAGTCTGTACTCCCTGTTTCCTCAGACTGCGTTCTTTTCTTCTTTTGGTGGGGGTGTTGCCAACACGCACATGTGCGTCTTTTTCACGTTCTTTTTCAAGGCAGACGGTGAGTCGCGCACACATTTTCCAACTGTGGTTGCCCCCGTGTGTCGCATACCCCTTCAGAGGTCATTGTAGGCTGTGTGTCACACGCGTACGCTTATCTTTGTGTTTCTGGGTGCCACAGCGTAGTGCGTGTTCATTTTTCCACGCACGTGGTCTACCAGGGGTTGCGTGCACGTGTACTTTTGTATTTGGGGTGCCTGTGCATTGCGTGACCCGCCATCTTTCCCCAGGGGCCACAGACAGCCTTGCTAGAGCACTAGGGTACGAATTCCATCTAGTACCCTACCCCTTTCACCCCATTGCCCAGGACAATTGTTTACTGCAACTCCCATACGCACAACAACATCAGTGCCATGGTTGGGAGGCGACCAAGCAGTAAGGGGGGCAAAGATGGCCGAGCTCAAAGAAGTGGGCGTGGTGGGTGCAGTAGGGGACATGACCAGTATTTGCAGGGTGCCCCTAGAGCCCAGTATGTGGAGGACCAATCGGTGCCACCTATACCCCCCCCATGGTTGTGGGAATTGTAGCTGACACCATCCCAGCTCAGCCCTTGTTAGACCGGCCCATTTTGTCAACTGAACCGGCACAGGATGACTCCCAGGCTGACTTCCAGGTCACCAAGTCTAAGCCATGTGTGGCGGTGAAAGTTGCTGTCACCAGGCTACGTGGATCTGGGGCAGCAATGTCATCTGCTGCCCCAAGTAGCCAGGGTGAGGAGGCTGCAGGGGCAGCTGCAGCTCAATCCACCCCAGCTCCGAGTCTCCCAGCCGGGACAGTGTTGTTCCAGGTCCATCACACCGACGTTGGCCCTGCCAACATCACCCTGCAGCCAATGCCTGCACCAAGACCTTTGGTCATTGTGCATTCGCAAACTTCAAGTGCCCAGTCCACCTGCACTTCTGCCCCTACTGACCAGAGCGGCGTAAGCCACTCAGGATCGGCACCACCTTACAAGAAGAAGAAGAAGGGTGCTCTTGCACTACAGGCTGAGACCCCAGACACGGCTACACACTCCGGCACGTCAAGGAAGCCTAGCTTCAATGACGCCGAACTTGATGCACTTGTGGCCTATGTGTTGGCAGATATCTGTGAAATGGTGGTGACTGCAGGCTGCAAGACTATGCCTGCTCAACGTAGGGCCCACTGGCAGACCATCGCGGACCACATTAGTGCCCTTGGATTTGTGAGGCGTACAGCTGATGATTGCTACAAGCGGTGGAATGACCTGAAACACAGAACAAAGAACACGCTGGCTTCCAATCATGCCTCTACTTTGGTGACTGACGGTGGGTCTCCACCAGAGGACGACCAACTCACTGAACATGAGTCTGTTGCTGGAACCTTCGTCACAGAGGAACAGATCCAAGGCGTGGGAGACCTACCAGATTACGAAGCATTGTCCGGTGAGTGCCCATACATGTGTGTGTAATCCATGTGTATGTTGCTTGGGTGATGTGTTCTGATTGAGTACCAGGTGAGGGTGTGTACTCCTGAGTGGTATGGGTCACCCATGTGCTTCCTCCAAACCATTCACCGGCCTTGGATTTAGGTATGACAGTATCCCTTCTGACCACAGTAGCCAATTAGCACCACATTACTGCAGTTGCCCTTGAACTGTCATCTTGCAACAACATTGTTCTGAATTTTCAGTGTTCATTCAGCCTGATTGTTTCAATCCTCCCATTTTTGCAACGCATTTTTCTGCCCTAATGACACATATGTGACATGCATTACCTTGTTATGGGAATGATTTGTCCATTCAGGCTGATTGAGTAAGGGCCTGCTCACATTAATATTTGGGGCCTGTTTCATTGTGGAACATGACTGTTGTTTCCTGCCATGTTGAAGTGACCAACCATTGATGTGTCCATCTGCCTGCCATCACTGTATGATTGTACACTGGAAGTGTTGCTGTGTGTGGCACATACGTATTTTGTCCCACTATTTTGCATTTTTCATCTCATCATGTCCATCTCACATGGATGGGTGACTGTACTCATTCACTAACATATGGCTGTACTTGTTAAATGTACCATGGCTATGCTACGTGCCATCTATGTGCTGGCATGTGTCATGTATGTGTATTGGACATGGCACTCACAGGCTAATGTGTGATGCCAGTGCTATCCAGAATGCAGCAAATGTGTTGCTTTTCCATCTTGGAGTCCTCAATGTCTGCTTTTTGCCTCCCCTTCCAACTCATTGACAGGGCATGCATGCCAGGGTTATATTCATGTGCGACATGTGTAATTCATGTACTGGATCTCTGGCTTGTCAGGCCTATGTGTGTGCTATGGTGCTCATGCCTGTTTCCATTTGTTGTCTTTCATGTTTATGCAGGTGATGACGCACTTGATGCTGTTGAGGTGGAGGAGAAGGTGCAGACCCAGGAGGAATATCAGCCACAACCGGGCACCAGTGGAGGATTTGGGGTGGTGGTGGGTGAAAACCCAATCCTCCTGCAGACCATACTGTCCACGGGTGTCTCTGGGTGCACCTCTGCAGACCTCTATGATTCAGGTGCTGAATCGGACAGTGAGACATATGTGGCGTTGCAGGTGAGTGTTACTGGGAGGGATGCTGTTCTGTCCAACCCACCTGCACCGGGGGTAGACCCCTCTATGGGGATGTCAGTGTTGGTAACTCCGCCTTTGGCGGTTACGGATGCAGGGTCACACTACACAACATCAGATCCTGTTCCTAGGCCAGCAGATCAGAGGGGCAATGCAGTCCTGCAGCCTCAGGCAGTGCCAGCACAGCAAGGTGCAGATCGCCTTGCCCCAAACAGGTGTGGTGCCCGCCGATGCGGTGGCTGTGCGCTACCAGCCAATACTGTATGGGAAAACTCCATGTACAGGATAGCAGCACAACAGGGAGCATAGGTTGAAATAATGGCTCAGGCAATGGATAGGGTGGCCACTTCCATTCTCCCCTCTGAAAGGCAGATGGAGCAACAATAGCAGTCAACAGACTCCATTTCCCAATCACACAGGGAAGACATGTTGGCGTCAAACAGGGACCGACGGGTGGCACTGGAGACTCTGCGTGAAGCCATATCTGTAGAGTCACAGGGCCACAGGGAAGCCTTGAGGTTAGAACTCCATTTCCTCAGGGAGACTCTGGGTGAACTTGAGGCTTCCCGAAATTTTAGGTCAGAACAGCAGCTGGAGCAGCTCACACGTTCACTCTCAGCAGAACTCCAGGCAACCTGTGCAGAGATCGGGGCATCACGCGAGTCCATGCGGGTAGAAATACGGGCTACCCGTGAGGTGCTGTATGGGGATCTCCGCACCATCATCCTCCAGAACGAAAACTTCCACGCCTGCATGCTTGCTGCCATGGAGGACCATACCAGGGCTTTGCGTGGGCTGCCTCCCATAGCACAGCCACCTCCTGATGTAGCAGCAGAGGGTGAAGAGAGCGACAGCAGTTCTCCCACAATAGCGTAGCCGTGCAGGCCATGAGCCCATGGACGTATTTTTTTTTTTTTTGCAACATCCACGCATGTGGGTGTTGGGGTGCATCCTGTCCTCGAACCTCCTGGGTGGACCCCCCCACCCCCCGGTCCACACATGGGCATTTTTTTTTTTTTACAGTGTGTTGCCTTGTGTGGCTCCCGTGGGCATCCACTGTGTATTCCAGCTGGGCACATGCAGGCTTGTCCTGTCTTTGGGTTAGATGCTTGGGTTCCTGACACACACATCCCTCCTTCTTCTCCTTTCCATGGGCTTGCAAAGGGTGTGACCAAGTGACAGTAACTTAATTGTTGTTGGATTGAACACTGCATGGTGTATTGATATGTGCTTGTACATCCATGTCTTTCTCCTTATTCACATGTACCTTCTTCATGTCTTCACAAGGCCGTCTCCTTTGCAGATGCAGTTCATGTTGTATGCAGTACACTGACACATTTGCCTGACAGCAACACTCTGCAGTTGGAAGGTATCGATGTGCTGGCTTAGTCAGGTTGTGAGACTTGCACTACTTTGATTTTGTACTGTCATATTTTGACGCTGTTTCATCCTGTGTTGCTGTTCTGTGTTGCTGGTAAGTATTTGTTCATGTGTGCTGTTTCTTATTGATTACTGGGAGCATATTGTCTGTGGCCTGTTTACATTTGGAACAGTGCACTTTGTGACACTTGTGATATGTGTTGTGCATTCATTTTGTTGCTTTCACATTGCATGACATGCCATGGTGTGTTGGGTAGCTGAGATGGGGAGGGGTTGGGTGCCATGGCACTATTTTCATGTTGTATTTTTCAAGGGGGTAGTCATTCATGCAGCATGAATGCGTGTCTTTTTGTCACACAGCTTTGGTTGTATTTAAGTAGGTAGGGATGCACAAAATGTAACACTTCCAGGTGACCAATCTCAGGCTTGTATAGTTGTGACAGTTGACTGTTCCTTATGTCATCATCATTGATTATCAGCTGGTATGTTCCAGGGCTGTGGTGAAGTAATTAGCCACCAGCTGTGTACGGGCTGCCTCATCACGTGCCCTTTCACCTCCCATGCGCAGCGTGGGGGCACCACCATGTCCACCGGCAGGCCCCGGCGGGTTGCAACGTTGTGCAGGACACATGCTGCCACTATGATGCTGCACACTACTGGGGGCGCGTATAGCAGCTGACCACCAGAGCGGTCAAGGGAGCGAAAGCGTGAACTGAGCTCTCCGAATGTGCGCTCCACTGTGCCCCGGGTTGCAATATGGGCTGTGTTGTATCTTACCTCAGGTGGTGTGGTGGGGTTCCAAATTGGCGTCATCATGTGGGTGCTCAGAGGGTAGGCACTGTCCCCTGGGGAGGTGATGATGGGTATCATAAGTGGGGTTGTGACATTACTCAGTATCTGACATGCATGCATGTGCAGAGGCATTTATACTCACCAAGCAGCCATGTATCGCCATGCCGCCCAGCTTCTAGGTCCCAGTTTAGGGCTGACATTCTGAAAATGAAACTATCATGGGTGAACCCTGGATAGTTGGCATATACTGAGGTGATGATTTCCTTGGCATCACATACTACCTGCACGTTGATGGAATGCCAGTGCTTGCGGTTTCTATAGTTGTGCTTTGTTGCCCTGGGTGGACGTAGAGCCACATGGGTGCAATCAATGGCACCTAGCACTTTGGGGAAGTGTGCCATCCTGTAAAAGTCCTGGACGGCAGCCTGCCTTTCTGCAGGTGTTCTGGGCATGTATAGGTGCCTGCGGACTGAGGAGTGTGCAGTCATGATGGCCAACACCTGGTGTAAGCAGCGTTACTGCTTGGCCTGTGACCCCCCCCCCCCCACTATGGCACTTGTCCGCTGAAATGAACCAGTGGCCAAGAAGTGCAGTACATTGAGCACCTTTTCCAAGGAGCTCAGTGCTTGGGAGCACAGAGTGGGTGATGTGAGGTCATCCTCCCACTCGCTCACCAAGTCGAGTATTATGTGTGCTGGAAACCTGTACCTCCCATACACCTGGTCATCAGGCATCCCAAAAAGGCTGGTCCTGGGTGTAAAAATTTGGGGCCTGGCTATCCTCCTCCTCCTGCGGTGTCCCACGACGACTGCTGTGAGGAACGGTATATTCATCGTAGCGTCTGAGCTTGTTTGCTGTTTGCGCACACTTTTATGCTGCGCGGGGCCGCGTACGCCTGCTTCCTGCTGACATACGTGTTTCCGGATTAGCGCGTCTTTTTTGGCTCACGCGTTTCCCCCGTTCGATTCCATGAATACGTGGTGTAGGCGCACGTGTGGGCGATGCGAGCATTTACCTCCTGTACTTCCCCCGTAACGCCCACATTTTCACGTGTTGTTCCCCATTCCGCGTGTTACGCCCCGTGTTCCGCCCACTTTTGTTGTGTGCGCTGCGCTATGTGTGCTTTTGCTGTGCACGTAGCGCACGCCATTTGATGACATGTGCGCCCTCATGGGCCACCCACAATTATAGCGCACATCCCAGGATTTACACGCGCACTGACTTCCATAAATCGATGTGCGCAGCTTTGGCACGTTTTTTCATGCTTGCGCTGCGATTTTCTGTGCACATTAATTCCATGAATCGGCCTGCATATTTGTTCTGAACTCTTTTGATTGCAGTTTGTTTTTTCTACCATGCATCACATTTTTGACATGCAGATGTTGTTCTTTTTAGATCAATTTGATTGTGGATTTTTTTGTTCCACTGTTATTTTTGCCACTTGTATTTTTTATTATGCTGCGCTATGAAGTGTGATATTCCTTCCATGGGTAATATTTATTTATTCCGCTAGAATGAGTGTTCATTTTTTCATTTGTAATATTCCTCAATTCATGACTGCAGTCATTTCAGTGTAAAATGCTCTTCATTCCATTGTTAAAGTGTTGTGTTTATTTCATATAAATTGTCGTGTTTATTTCATATAAAGCACGTATTGATCCACCATGATCTTTGAGATTGTACCACACAATACCTTATCTACCACGTAAACAAACATTCAGGGGCCGATTCATGGGATTTAGTGTAGAAATGGCCATGCGCGAGCTTCCACGATTAAGTAAATCTGCACGCCACACGTATTCATGCAATTGTTTGTGCAAAGTGACTGTATTCGCAAGTCACGGCTGGAACGCTCCCGACATGCCCACATGCAAAGCAGGAAACTGCCAGATCAGCTAAGTTAGCGCTCCCCCAGGGGAAAATACACACACCCTTCAAACAGAGCGTGAGGTTCCCCGTAATTCTATTCGGCACCCTGACTGTCAAGGAGTTTCCCCTTCTCACCCGAGTTCGATCTTTTCTGGATTTCTTGATGGATGCCTTCTTGCGTACTGCTCGAGTCTTGAATAAGGCTGCACGAGTCTCTTCCGACTCCAGCGTGCGTTCAAGTACCGGGATGCAGTGGTCCAGGAATCCAGGAAATAACAGGGTGCGCAATTAGCACACGAGTCCAGGAATCAAGAAAGGAAGGAAAGGGACTAGAACTGGGTTAGACTGGAAGAAGCAAGGGAAACAATACCAGGAGCTACGGAGCACACGTCTGGTCGCTACTTCTCAATAGCATTGAGACGCGCAGAGCCGTGGGGGCGTGGCATATTTATGGAACCTACTACGTCCGCCGTGAAGGCTGGTGCGAGGCGTGTCACGTGATACGGCCATGTTGGGAGAAACAATGAATGCAAGCCCCGCCATGACAAGGACCAGGAAGTCCAGAAGGGGCGCGTTCTGTGGGTCATGGCAGCATGCCTCCTCCGAAAACCTGTTCCACCAGGTTTGCCCGGGTGTATAAGGTGAAATCTTCTGAGTAGTCGAGGGGTCTTGAGATTAGAAAGTGGTTCCCAGGTTCTTTAACTAGGAGGATATCCTTTCAATTCAATCAGGTATTGAAGCTAACCCCTTTTATACCTGGAGTCACATATTCAAGATACTTCATATTCCAATTGGTTGTCGACCAGTAGAGGAGGAGGTCGGTGGGATTTCCGGGTGGATTGGTGCTAGGGTTTTAATAAGGATGTGTGGAATACTGGGTGAATTTTCTTGCAAGAGTCTGGTAGACTAATCCGTTATGAAACTGGGTTGATAATTTCCTTGATGGGAAATGGACCATAGTACCGAGGGGCCAACTTGTTTGGCCATAGATGCCGGGGTAGTAATTTCGAGGACAACCAGACTTGATCACTGATTGCATAAGAAGGACCTGGTCTCCTTTTTAAATCTGCATACCTCTTAGTCTGTGTTCTGGCCTTCTCTAAATTTTCTTTGGCCTCTTGGTGTACGTTGAGGAGGGTTTCAATCCAGGAGTCGACAGTAGGTACTGGTGTAGGATGAGGGAAAACAGAGGGTAGACTGATGGATGGAAACCTTGGCTACAATAAAAGGGGCTGGTCTTAATTGCTGAATGGTCAGAATTGTTGTAGGCGAATTCAGCCACGGGTATCAGGAGCGACCAGTCATCCTGAACCTTGGTGGCGAAACATCGAAGATACTGTTCCAGGGTCTGATTAGCACGTTCTGTGGCCCTGTTGGTCTGGGAATGAAAACCAGATAAGAGGGCGCGTTGGATTCCCAGAATGCGACAGAGATATTTCCAGAATTGAGAGACGTACTGAGGTCCTCGATCAGATATGATCTTGGAAGGGAGTCCACGTAAACGAAATATGTGTTCCAGGAAGATTCCAGCAAGTTCGGACGAGGATGGTAACTTACACAGGGGTGTAAAATGAGCCATATGAGTGAACAAATCTATGGTAACCATGATGGTCGGGAAGATGGTAATTCCACAATGAAGTCTGTAGCAATGAATTCCCATGGCCTTGTTGGCAGCGATGGTTGCATTAGAAGACCCGCCGGTCTCTTGTTATCATGTTTGTTTTGACTACAGACAGCACAAGCTTTGATGTACTGCTGTACGTCGGTCTTCATTCCAGGCCACCAAAACTGTCTTTGTTGAAGACGGAGGGTGTTGGTTATGCCATGATGTCCGGAGTGAAGGGTATCATGACAGAGGTTTAGCATTCTTTGTTGCAATTTCTGTGTAGGAATGACGAGTGCATTGTCCTTCAATAAGTATACTTCCTTAAATCTTAGGTTCCATGGATTCTTCCTTGAAATATCCTTCCAGAGGTCAGAGGATTGGGTTTGTACTCGAATTTCTTCCAGAAGGTTGACTGCTTGAGCTACAAAGATCGTGTGGGGAAACATCTTAGGATAGGCCTTGTCTTCAGTAGTTATATAGTCAGGACGTCGAGATAAGGCGTCAGCAATCATGTTTTGTGATCCAGGAACATGAGTGATTTGGGATTTGTACTGGGCAAAGAAGTAGGCCCAACGGGCCTGACGACTGTTCCTGCACTCCAATGATTGTAGAATTTGAAGATTGCGATGGTCTGTGTGGACCTGAACTGGATATCTAGCACCCAGAAGTAGATGTCGCCATTCAGTGAAGGCCTGGTGGATGGCTAACAGTTCCTTTTCCAGGACGGAATAGTGTGTCTCACTTGGAGTCAGGGTTCGTGAGAGGTAAGCAATGGGGTGTTCCAGTTTATCCTCAAGTTCCTGTTTCAAGACCACTCCTATGGCATAGTTAGAGGCATCCGTTTCCACCAGGAATGGGCGATTTATGTCTGGTTGGGCCAGGATGGGGGCTTGCGTGAACTCTGTCTTCAATCGTTGGAATGCTTTGTCTTGCGGTGTAGACCAGATAAAGGGGGTGTCTTTCTTCAAGAGAGCAACAATCGGCTGGACAATCTCAGAAAAGGTAGAAATGAACTTCTGGTAGAAGTTGGCAATCCCCAGGAAGGATTGAACTTGTTTCACGGAGGTGGGAGCAGGCCATGCAAGTATGGCCTTTACCTTTGAAGGGTCCATACCAATTCCTTCTGGGCTAAGGATGAATCCCAGGTAGTGAACAGAAGTAACGTAAAACAAGCATTTTTCGGGTTTGGCTAAAAGTTTGTGTTCACAGAGTCGTTGCAGTACTGCCTTTACATGCTCTTCATGCTTTAGAGGATCCCTGCAAAAGATCAATATGTCATCCAGATAGACAATGACAAGAAGGAATAACATGTCAGAAAACACCCTGTCCATAAAACATTGAAAAACCGCGGGGGCATTAGCTAGTCCAAAGGGCATGACTAGATATTCATAGTGACCAAAGGGTGTTCTAAAGGCTGTTTTCCATTCATCTCCTTCCCGGACACGGATCAAATTATAGGCACCCCGGAGATCCAACTTCGTGAATACTACGGCACCTCTTACAGCTTCCAAGATATCCGAGATCAGGGGTAGTGGGTACCGATCTTTGAGGGTGCATTAATTTAATCCACAATAGTTGAGGCAAGGTCTGAGTTCCTTGGTGTTCTTCTTGGGAACAAAGAACAATGAAGCACCCGCTGGAGATTTTGAGGGTCTTATGGTGCCGTTTTCAAGGTTGGTATCCAGGTATTCTCTGAGGGCTTTTTTCTCAGGTTCGGAAAGAATTAACATTCTGCCAAAAGGAATCACTGCTGAGGGATTTGTATCTATGGCACAGTCTTCAGGTCTGTGAGGGGGTAAGGCCTGGACTATGGCAGTTGTCTGCAGGCTTATGGGTCCTGAAGAGAGGGGTCTTCCGTCGATTGCTTCCACCGGCTGCATGGTGCTTCGTGTCTCGTACGGAATATGATGACTAACAACCCAGTCTTAATCAATGAAAATTCCCATAGCTCCGCAGTCCACCAAGGCCAGAATGGGATAGGTCTTATTCTTGGAGGGCGACAGGAAGGCTTGCAGTATCACCAAATTGTTTTGTCCAGGAGAGTTCATTGATGGAATTGATGTGGAGCAAACATCTCTCTCCCGAAGCTCTTCTCCATCTAGGATCCGGAGCTGGCGTTTCCCGAATGCCGAGGAGGGGCCAGAGGACACTCCCTAACTAGGTGTTTGTCTGAGGCACAATACATGCACAACCCCGTATGAATCCTTCTCATTCTTTCTTGCGGGGATATAGGTCCACGGAAGGCTCCTATCTGCATGGGTTCTGATTCAGAGATTGAGCCTGGGTTTTTGTCCGCCTTGGTGGTGCTCTCAAAGGACGGCTTCGGAGGATTAGCTTTGGATTTCTTCTTCTCTGCCTTTCTTTCCTGGATACGAAAATCTATTTGCATGGCAAGGTCCATTAGTGCCTGGAATGAGTTTGGGCGAGCCACTCTGGCCAACTCATCCTTAATCTCCTCATTCAGTCCTCTCCTGAAAAGGGTAAAACTCGCCTCCGCGGACCAATCAGCTTCCTTGACTAACTGCTTGAATCGGGTAACATAGGTGAGCATATCCTGGGATCCTTGCTGAAAGTCTAACAGATGTTCCTGGGCACTATAGACCTGTTCTGGACAGTCAAACATGGTCTTAAGGGATTGTATGAAGCCATTATAGTCATCTAGAAGAACGTCGCCGGAATTAACGAGGGGCGTGGCCCAGGTTAAGGCGTTTCCTGAAAGGTGGGAAATTATGAAGCCCACTTTAGCCCTGGGAGTTGAAAAGTAGTAGGGCTTAAAAGTAAAGTGAACCAAACATGAATCCAGGAATCCTCGAAGGGTTTTTGGTGAGCCATCATATTTGTCCACTATACCGCCCAGCAATACACTTTCTTTTGTGGCAGAATCGCGGGATAGAACTAGTTGTTTGAGAGCGGTGTTTTCCACCTTTAGATTCTGCACCTCGGTTGATAGCTCTTGCATGCCACGCATCAGGTCCTGGACGGCCGCTTCCATGTCCATATCGAGTTCGGTCGGTTGGCATCTCAAACTGTCAAGGAGTTCCCCCCTTCTCACCTGAGTTCGATCTTTGCTGGATTTCTTGATCGATGCCTTCTTGCGTACAGCTCGAGTCTTGAATAAGGCTGCACGAGTCTCTTCCGACTCCAGTGTGCGTTCAAGTACCGGGATGCAGCAGTCCAGGAATCCAGGAAATATCAAGGTGCGCAACTAACACACGAGTCCAGGAATCAAGAAAGGAAGGAAAGGAACGAGAACTGGGTTAGAGGTGAAGAAGCAAGGGAAACAATACTGGGAGCTACGGAGCACACGTCTGTTCGCTACTTCGCAATAGCATTGAGACGCGCGGGGCCGCGGGGGCGTGGCATATTTATGGAACATACTACGTCCGCCGTGAAGGCTGGTGCGAGGCGTGTCACGTGATACGGCCATGTTGGGAGAAACAATTAATGCAAGCCCCGCCGTGACAAGGACCAGGAAGTCCAGAAGGGGTGCGTTCTGTGGGTCATGACACTGACAACATGCATATGAAAAATTGTATCTTAGCAACAACTTGGGAAATATGCGTGCTAACCCACGTAAAACATTCCTGCACCCCGCTACACTGCTTACGTGCACCCCTAGGTTACATTGGAAACCCGATTGAGTACACACACCTTGAGAACCGACATACAACCCAACCTGCACCCTGAAAATCCTACACGCAAGTGTACTTATGCTGGCGTGTAGGTGGCGGATTGTATGAAGGACGTGCTTGGCCATTTCCAAGCTAAGCCGTTGCGTGATCAAATCCATGAATACGTCTCGTGCCGTGCAATAGTGGGCATGCGAAGACTGTCTGCACTCCATTCCTCGAAATGCCCACTTTTTTCGCAATTTCTAACCCTATTTTTGCTGTACTGCCCCCTCCCCAGCCCTCTGAAAAGGCCATGTGCACGTGCTGCTCAGAGTCTTGTGCAAGGCCCTTTGATGGCTCGCCCAGATGTGCCGAGCCAGTGCGAAATCCACGCAAGTCGAGGGAAAGTGCTGTGCATTCGGTTACATGAAGCGGGGAAGGTGGATTTGCCCGCTGTTGCATGCGCAAGTATCCTATTTTCTGCACAGATAATTCCATGAATCAGCCCCTCATTGTTTTCTGGGTGCACTTTGTATACTGTACATTACATATTTGGTATTATTTTACAGTTGTTACAGTACAATTTAATTTAGCTTTGTATTATTGAATGCTAGGTCCCAGTCTATAGGTCTCATTATAACTTTGGAGATAACTTTTTTTTAAAAGGTAATGGATTTACTTGCAACTACAAGAAGATAATTCCTCCATGAAGGTAATACAGCATGGAGGTATTTCCTCAAAACAATTGAGGATTTACCTCCAGTGGAAATACACCAGAGGTAATTTCTCCATTTCCCAATGAAGACCTTTAGGACATTAGAATTGGAACTATCCACAATTCATAATGAGATGGAAATTTATTTGGAGAACAAGGATCTTTTCTGTTCTTGTTTTGCAACAGTAATAGAAAGTATGTGTGGTGTGTTAAGGGTGTATTGCCCAAACCTTGACCACTCATGTTTCCAAGTTTTCAAAAGTGAGGTATTGGTTTAGATGTTTGTTTTGCTTGTTCTGGAAGTGAATCGAAGGTAAAGTGAAACTGCGTACTGTCTTGCCTGTCTCATGTGTTAGTTATTCCACGCCGCTCCTGTTTATGAGAATTGTTGAGTGTTTTGCCACTGCAATGTGGCACATGTGCGATAAAGAATCATAAGGAGTGCACATTTGTTTATTCATGGGAGCTAATGGCTGCATTGTGCAACGACATGTGAGTTTACTTCTTTATGGTGACTGTGAGAATGTGCTTTTCCTGGCCTTTAGGGTGGGTGTAGGGTGGAATCAGGGGGCTGCCCCCCACCACCCGCTACCTGATTTGCAGCCTAGGGGCATTATGTGTAGTTTCTGCTGATACCTCCAACCCACCAGGGGCCTGCGGTAAGGGATCACCACATGGATAATACTAGGTGTCTGGCCCTTTAAAAGCACCCATGCAGGATCCAAAAAGGCTTTGGTAGTGGGAAAAGGTTTGCTTGTGGTGGATGTCATTCTGGTGGAGGTGTTGCTCTGTTGTAAGGTATTATGTGTGGGGTCCTTGTGCTTTGTCATGTTTGTAGGTTGCACGTGCATCACATGCCGGTGTACGGGGTGCAGAAGGAGACAGTTGAGCCACCACTAACCAATGCACAAGAGGGAGAAAATATGACATCACCTAAACAAGAAAGAGAACAATCCATGGTTGAGGAAGAAGAGATGATTTCTGAAAAATCCCCCGCTGGTATCATTGGAATCAGATTACAGTTAAGAACATGACAACAACTATGCTCATCCCTTGATTCAATATCAAGACTCAGAACTCTCTTTGTTAATGATAAAACAGATAGCGAGGGCTGACCAGACAGAAGAAGAGATTACAGGCATTGACAAAACCAATTTTCAAGTGCAAGCACTTTACACAATCAGCAAGCTTCAGGAAATCCCTGCACGCCAGTTTTTTTTTAATTCTAAAAACACATGCTAGTGATATTACAACTGTTCAGTCATTCACAGTAATAGCAGCGGTTTCTCAGTCAACAGCACCCATGCAGCATCAACAAGCAGACCCCCAAGTATTAAGAGAAGTGCTCTCCCCTCCCACAAAGTCTGCAGTGTGGAGAAAAGCAACAGGCTCATCTTGCCACCTGCCAAATATGCAAGAAAGGTATCTTGGGAGGAAAGCCACTTACCAACTTGGGCACATCTGGGGGCCGACATGAGATGGCATCATCTGCGTGCTTGGAGAAAAAAGTGGGAAAGGGCAACCCCCCACCATGCCTCAAAAACAGGCAATGGGCATATTTGCACCACCATTCCGCAGCACAACACAAGAGAATCTTGCTGATTTACAGATGTTCACCATTACATTGCTTGCAGATTCCACAGCATGCAGACAAACCGATGTTCCCATTAAAACGTCAACCCACTATTGCTGAGGCTTTTCATCGTGTCACAAAATACAAAACGCACAAAGAGCTATTCAATTGAGCAATAGATTTATTCTGAGTCTTCATCCCTTGGTAGGCCACACTTTCCCAAATGCATTTTCCCAGAATTTTGTAACTCTTTTTTTTTTACTGCATATGGTAAGCATGGGTAAGGTAAATAAATGGAGGTTGGGGTGCAAGGAGGTTTGTGGGGGTCTCCCCTTCTGTGGGAGAAACAAAAAGGTAAAAATGACAACAACAACAAAACTCGCCAATGTGCCTTTACGCCCATGTCGTAGGAGCAGTGGGAATGTCTCTGGGCCAGTGCAGGGATACAATGTCCACCTTACCATGGACATGTGGACCAGTACTCAAGGCACACATTTCATAGCCATCACTGGGCACTGGCTCCCCCTCCCCCATACATCTCGTCAGCAAAGCCTGGGCAGCAGACACCAAATGCCATTCACCAGCAGGCTACCATGCATGGAAGGGTTTAAAAGTAAGTCCAACAGGGGAGCTGATTGCTGGGAGAAAAGGAGTAAAGGAAGTTGTGCACATTGGCTTATAGGTGGGCTTTGAAGCCGTTAACATTAGCTCTAGTGGTGTAGCTTTACTGAGGGTTCTTGAAACCATACATATTCCCAGCTTTCCTCATGACCTCCATCTTGTGGTGACACACTTCATAAGTTTACATTTACCACTGAAGGGGGTGTTAAGTGTGGGCCAGAAGATCTGCACCCCCTCTAGCGGCTCCCGCAGTGCCCTTAACATGTTATGATGACAGCTGCAATTGTGCCACCACTTTCTGTAAAACCAATTGAAAACTGCAACACTGCATTGGTGGAATACAACCCTCAATAAGCTAGAACGTTTTTGAGAACACTGCAAATCAGTGAGCGACTACTGCAATAGCCATAGTTGCAACTGCATGGTGTCTTTAACACCAACACAATGGCAAATGTTGGACCATGCTTTTAAAAAAAATGTATTGTGGGTTGATCAAACAGTTGATTTTACACGCATTACAAAAAGAAAAATATACACATAAAAACAAAAGAACGTTGGATAATACCTTTACCTGATTATAAAAACAAAATTTAAGTAGTTAAAAAGGCAGAAAAAAGAAGAAACATATCACAAAAAGCATCACAAAAACACTTCCTGGTATCCCTTACAATTCTTTTAGAAATCATCAACTACATTTAACAAACACGTTTTCATTTTGATTACTGAAAAAACGACCCAAGTGCTTTGTTCTCATTACCGCCAGATTAGAACATTCAACTAATAGATGCTGCAAAGTTTATGGCTTTCCTGGGTTGTTAAAATGGGTACAAATATTATTCAAATTATCTCCCTTTTGAGAACGGACATGCTTGATTAAACCTGTAGGGAGAATATACAACCAACATCATGGAAATTGATTTCTTGTAACGGGGCACGAGTATTGAAGCAAGTATTTGGCCTCTTGTTTGGCTTAATGTGGCAAACAAATCCATTTCCTTTAGGGTTTTCTTCACACTCAGAGGATTGTCAACGAACTCAGTGCACTCTTTTTTAAAATCGTACAGCATTTTATCAGAAAATGACATAATTACATTGAAGAATGCAGATGCTTTTTTTCTCATACAATCATGCAAATCTATGAACAAAGAATTTGGTTTTGGCGACACAATTTTTCCAACAATAGATACTACATGCCATTAAAACCAATAGCAAAGTGACAATAAGCCAAGATCAAAGCGTAATGAAGCCATGGCAAGAGAGGATATTATCAAAAAACTTTAGGTGTTGCACAGACTTCATTTGTAGGCATCCAGATAAGTGGAAAATCAAAGACAATATCAATAAAACAATCTCGTCTGCCATATTTTTATTCATTTAGATGTCAGTAAGCTCAATTCCACAGTAAATTACAAACATGCTTGTTTATTCATACTTGAACGGCTATCCAATGACAGACACAAAGTTGCTATATATGAAACTTAAATGAGCACCAACATACAAATACAATACATCAAATGTTCATACCTTCATAACTGAACTCATACCTTTTCATTCAAATGCATACCTAAAACCAGTCTCGGGTCTGGTCCACACACATCTGGAAAAAAAGCAAAAAGCTGTGGTGTCACATGGAAAGGACACACACGGTACCAAAGAGTATCCAAATCGGAATACCATCCTAATTGGAATTTTGTACAAAAACAGTAGAAAATCTGATTATAAAGACAATCTTTAAATATGAAGTTGAATGTATGTAAGTGTGTATGTTTGTCCGGCTATACAAATCCACACCGTTGAACACACGCCTACCAAATTTTGCATGGATTTCTCTTTTGTCTGGGGTGAGATCATATTTGGATACAAAAAATGTACTCCGTAGACACCCTAATTTATGGATACTCACCCCGATTCACTACAGTAGGTACTAGAAGGGAGGCACAAGTTTGAAAAGTGTCTGAAGCAAAATGTTCGATGTGTTGGTTATTCCTTTGAAATGTATTACTACTGTATACAATTCAAAAGTGTTTATTGAAGCATTTTTAAAGGGAATTAAAAAATAAATTACATTTTTATTGATCACGCCACTCCAGATATGGGAAATGGGAAGGTTACAGGTTACTTAAATTCATTCACGAGAAGAGAGCACAATCTTTCTTGGCCATTTACTGTGCTGAAGCCATTGAGTGACTAAAACATCCTGCACAAAAACGAACATCAGTTGGAAAAGCTCCATCTGATGCAAAGCGAAAATCAATATAAGAGCTTCTGAAACCCAGCAACAAACAACACCACAACTTGCCAACCTTAGGAAAGAGCAACTTTCTCCAGGACAAATGAGATGCCAGAGCAAACTGAAGCAAGACTTGCTGACATGAGGACAAGAGAAACATCCTCCAGGGCACATGAGACCCACTTGATCAGGACACGGGCAATGCCGGGAACCCCAGCTGGTTAATCATAAGAAACACCAGCAATTCACTGACAGGATATGATTCTTAGTCCAGTTCTTCATATAGTGCAATCTATTGCCTAGTAATATTCAAACATGCTTATACGACAAAGCAAAGCTGCCACATTTTAGCTGACAGTTAATGATGTATCTTCTTTTGTTGGCATAGATGATTATGAAACGGAAGAGAGGGTGGAAGACCCAAGACCCTCTTCCAGAGTCTGCCCTCCAGTCTATCTTATTGAATATCATGTACGGTACCATGTCATACAAAATCTTTGGAATAACTTTACCTACATAAATGTGTAGTAAAGGTTTCATACAGAATTTACAAAATGTGGCATGGATTTGCTTCATCTGAAAAGACAGTTGGTCAATTTTCTTCTCAACGTTATGAATCATCACCAATTTATTGGATTGCTTACATATGTCAAACCCCAAATAACCAACTTTCCTTTCTAGTTTTGATACAGATGCTGTCCCTAGAGTTACTAAATGTGACGATATGATATTTTTAAAAATGTATAATCAGGTCATTCTTAGCATATTTACTCAGAGCTTTTAAGAGGCCATGTAGACCTATAAACCACCCAAGCGGGCAAAGTCATCCGCATAGGATAACCAGCTAATTCCTTGGCAACCTATTTTAGGAGTAATCAGTGCAGAACTCCCCACGGTTTCATCCAAATCTGCCAAGTACAAGTTGAATAGATACAGGGCAAATATACAGCCCTGGCACAGCCTTTTGGATGTAAGAAAAGTGTCCGAGAGAGATTCCTTAGCATCTAACCTACCCTCACTGATGTTCCTTCATGGATGTATTCTAAGATAGCCAGCAAGGGTGAGGGGAGCCCCCACTTTCACAGTTTTCCCGAAAACAAATGGTGATTCACCAGGTCTAAAGCCTTAGAGAATTCTATTAGAGAGATATGGTCTGGTATACCCTTCCCCGATTGCCGGGTTCCATCTTTGATTACTGACAAAATCAACCAGTTTAATGTGGTGGATTGCCCCTTTCTGAACTCAGATTGAAACCTGGGAAAAAATGTTTTTTTTCTGTAATCCAGGTCTCCAGAATTTCCAGAATTGGCACTGCAAAGATTTTGCTGTCACAGTCCAAAAGGGCGATGGGGTGATAGTTATTGGGATCGGACCGATTTGCATTTTTAAACACTGGGGTAATAATGGATTCTTTCCAGGACTTTGGCATATTGCAAGATCGGAGAATATCTTTGAACAGTAGCATCAGCACCAATGACCACAGATCAACATTCAATTTAAACAGCAAATTGGTGAACCCATTGGGTCCGGCGATGTTAGATGTTGATGATTTCATGATAAGATGTTTAATTTCCTCTTGCTCAAAATCTACTTCCCAAGAGTTGAACAGCACTATGTCAAACATTTCCGCCCAATGTCAACGCCACTCTGTTTCACAAACTCTATTACTTTGTGTCTCAATTTGGCCGACACCATCGTTATTTACAATAGACCAGAAATGTTGTGTGTTACTTGTAACATCTTTTCATTGTCTTGCTCTATCATCTGAAATTCATGATTTCGAAACCAGTTTTTAAAACCTCCTATAATTTCTTCTTTTTTTTAGGTATATTTCTGGGTCCTTTATCTGCCGATCCATCCCGGTGCGCTAAAACAATGA
The DNA here is from genome assembly GCF_040938575.1 of Ambystoma mexicanum. Lineage (NCBI taxonomy): Eukaryota > Metazoa > Chordata > Amphibia > Caudata > Ambystomatidae > Ambystoma > Ambystoma mexicanum. The sequence goes on from NC_090935.1 coordinate 1,195,291,136, forward strand.
ACATGGGCTGTTTTCTTACACCTAGGAACTTGAAGCTTTCCCTTTGCCAAATGAAGTATTGAAAGCCATCACTCGTACAATTTAGGAGAATTTCATCCTTCGATCCCTGGCTCATGTAATTCTCCTATTTCCTAGTTAGATTTACCACATTCCAACTTAAATTTTTTATTCAGTTTTCCTTACTACTTGCTGCTTACATCAACATTCTGGAATTGCTTAAAATATTCTTGTTTATTATATAATTCAAATGTTGACACAAGTATGTTGTGGTCACTTGAATGTGTGGTTATAATCTTGAATCTATTCAATCGTTTCAACATTAGTCGAGCTAGAATTAAGTCAATATAGGACATCTGAGCCCCTCTTGGAAAATGTGTGCTCTCTCCAGCAGCCATTTGAAGAGGCCACCCACCGGGTCTTGCAACATAACTCACTGAGATGCTGCTACTGGTGTACACGTTGGAAGTGGAACTATCCAACACAATACATGAACATGAACTGTGTGGAGATACAGATTCAGGGCAACAGGCTATGAAGAAGAGGAATATGGAGTACTGCTGGCATCATCTTTTGACCCACAATTTAAAAGCAAGGTGGCGACTTTTGTTATTAATGTATTTATTTAATTTACCATGAACTTTTGTTTTAAATGAAACCTTATGCATGAAACACTTAAAATATATTCTTAAAAAATAATTGTATACGTTATTACCATCCATACCTTTTCTGTACTCAAACGTATTACAATACATTCTGCCCCTTATTTTTCACCTCCAAAGATGCTTAACCCAACAGTTTCTCAGTTTATCTCCAATGTGCAACAATTGCTAAATTCAAACTCAATTGTGCCTCCATACATCTTCCCCAGAATGCCTCATCCTCTAACACACGTAATCCATTTACACATTTGACAATTTTTCTTTGCATGCGCTCGTTTAGATAGTGGTAGCTTGTATATAGGTGTTTTAATATTTCGATAGCAAAGTTGGCACATGGTTGGCATATCCATTGAGTCTGTATTTCTTGTGAGCCCCCAAGATCGTTAAAGTTTCCAGTTTCTTTAATAAGAATTTATTGAGTATTCGTCATACTCGCTATATTGGAATATGTTTACATATGTTATGTTATGTTATGAAAATTTCTGGCCCACACGGCCACCCTAGGGTATCTTGGCGCTCAACATACAGTTCAGTGAATCAATACGTGGAAAAATATTTATAATATTACTTGGCATGGGCTAACTTTGATATATCTAGAGCATTTTGGCCCCAATGCCATGGTACGCTTTTTTTAATTAATTCCCAGGGAACATCAACAGGTCCTGGTAATTCCAGGTAAACTTGATTTCATTAAAAAAATGTTTGAATAACTGCCCAGTATTTTACTAGTTGGCAGGGTAACCCCTCATTTAATCCCCTTTTCAATGTAGCAGAGACTGCATTACTTTCAACCAGCAAGACTTTTAAAAAGAAGCCCACTTTTCTGATGTTGGCCACAGTGCTCAAAGATATCAAAACCAGTTCTCTCCTGATTAGACTCAAAGGAGAACAAATAACTCTTCTCACCTGTTCTAACAAAGATAGTTAATGCATCTTTTAGCGAAGGTGTGGTGCCCAAGGATATCAAGGAGGTAACCATTACCCCTCTAGTTAAAAAAGCAGGGTTGGATCCTAAAGAAAAATTCGAATTTCATCTTGAAAGTGTTAGATAAAATTTCTACGATTCAACTGCAAAAATATGTGGAAGACCTGAAGTTACTGCATAAACAACAACCTGGCTTTCGGGCTTCCCACAGCACGAATCTGCGATGCTGGACCTTCAGTCACACATGCTGGGCTTGAGAGACAAGGGCAAAGCAGGCATTCTCATGCTCCTGGGCCTAAGTGCAGCCTTCGACGTGGTGGATCACCAGCTCCTTCAGGAGGCATTGTCTAAAATTGTAGGTTGTTCTCCCAAGGCACTGGCATGGCTGACATCCTTTCTGAAAGATCGGAGCACCAGAGTACACTGGGTTGAGAATTTCTCTAAGGCCTCTCCCAATTTCTATGGAGTCCCGCAGGGAGCAAGCCTGTCACCCTTACTATTCAATTTATATATGAGAAGCCTCTGCAAACTCTTGGAACACATCGGCGTATTCTTTACGAATTACGCCGATGACACACAGCTTATTTTCGAACTCAAGGGCGATTACATCACCGACAGTGCTAAAATCGCTGAGGTATATCAGGTAATAGATCATTGGATGCAACATCATTGGATGTGCTTAAACAATATTAAAACCGAATTGATGATTTTCGGAACTAGACAGGCTAGAGCAAAGTTAGGGATGGACTATAAGACTTTTACCATCAAAGACGCTATCATCCCGGTGATGCCGCATGTCAAAACTCTCAGTATGATGGTGGAAGCTTCGGTGTGATCTGAGGTACAGGTAGGCTACCTGTAGAAAAATAACGCCTATTATCTGCGCCTCTTGAGAGCCATAAGACCCTACATTAACGAAGCTAAGCTGCGACAATTGCTAGAGCTATCATTTTGTCGCGTCTTGACTATGGCAACGCTTTACTGCTAGGTGCCACGAAGAGGGAAATGCAAAAGTGCCAAGTTATACAAAAGGATGCAGTTCACATAGTCAAGAATATCAGAAACAAAGAACATGTATCAACAGGGAGAAGAGCACTCCATTGGTTAAGAGTGGAGGATAGAGTTCATTTTAAAGCCATGACAATAATCCACAGATGTTTATATGGCGAGGCCCTGAGCTACTTTAAAAAACATTTCACTTTTTATACCCCCGGAAGATGCTTAAGAGCAGCTGACAGGGGTACCTTGAATCTACCCTATGCCAAGCGAGCACCAGGGCAAGGAAAATCCTTCCCGATGAAAACAGTAATCTACTGGAACAATATGCCGACGGGATTACGCAAAGAGGTGAATTACCAGAGGTTCAGGAAATCGCTCAAAACTTTCTTGTTCCAATAAATAGAGCCGACTTCTCCCGCCAACACCTAATCATAGTTCTAGGGAAGAGTACTATGTGTATTTGATCTTTCTTGGTTTTCCGCGCCCTGATGCCTGCGGGCTTCCGGCGCGTTACAAGCAGACAAATAAATAAATAAATAAATAAATAAATGGACTGATTTAGCTAACCAAAGTCCTTTCCTCCAAAACATCCCTTCTAACCTATCCAGCCATAGTTTCAGATTAAGCATTGTAGTCTCCAGACCAGAGAGCACAACCAGAGGGAACCTTTGTTTATATATTAAGATAGCAGTTCTTAGGGCAAAGTAATCAATCCTTCTATGTTTGGTCATTAACCTTCCTGCTAAAATCGCCCCACTTCTAAACCTATTTTCTATTCATTTCTTCTCGGAAGCACTAGTATTGAATGAGACACCCACGTAACAATAAATATGCACTGGTTCAATACAAATACCATTGCATGACCAAGTAAAAAGAGCATCCTTGGATTAGTTTGAAACTTCATAATTTTGGTCTTATTAAAATGAATCCACAAATGGTAGTCCTTGGAGAACTCTGCCAGAGCTATCAAAGAAAATTGCAGACCTCTTTCTGTATTATCTAACAGGTTGATATTATCCACTTACAACAACTAAGCTATATGCTCATTACCTAGTTTGGTGGTCTAGTAATAGCTTGTGTAGATATCTATTGAAATCTGAGAAGTATAGCTTAAATAGGAAGGGGGTGAGAATGTATCCTTGTTCCAGACCTCAAGGCATTGAAATATCTCTTATATAATGTCCTGTCTGATTCAGCCTAATGTTCATCATAGTGTGATCATATAAACCTTTAATACATCTAAGTATATGCTGAGGAACTTGCAATTTAAATAATTTCTGCCAAAGACAGTCTCGGTATACCCAGTCAAATGCTGCTGAATAGTCATTTAAGGCAACAAATAACTGGGATCTTTCCTTTATTTGAGCTGTGTCACATAAGGTATTTAAACTTGCCTACACAGTATGTCCTTTCCCCGGGCCCAACCATGAAGGCATGCAAGGATCAACACAGCCAAGACTTTGCTAATTATATTTAGTAGTGCAATAAATCAATGAGCCAGGATAATTTCTCTGCACCTTTTGTAAATGGGGATAATGAGCTTTTTTGCCATGAAGTTGGATTATCTTCAGAGTTTATTATCAAGTTAAATATGGGTCTAGGATACTTAGCCCTCCATAACAGGTTGCTTTTAATATTGCATTTGGTAAGCCATCATGCCCAAGAGCCTTGGGCTTTTTCATTTGTTTAAATATCACTAATATTTCATCAACCGAAAAATCTATTTTTTCAAAGTGATGGTTCTTTGGCAGCTCAACATGAATGCAGCAGACCAAATTGTCAAATTCTTTGTTTATATATTCACACCATGTATTTCCAGATATCGGCATCATTTGTTGATGTTCTAATATCTTTAATTTACTATTAATCAGTTTCTAGAAGCTTCGAGCAGCTTTGTTATAGTTTTAATAACGTTTTCATAAAAAGTTGGTCTGCTGATCATTCAGTATGAAATAAACAAATTCTTATATTGTTGTCATAATGTTATGTTTCAGTTTATAAAGCTCTCAGTTAAATGCCTCAACAATCGGCTCCCTCATGTCTTTTCTGTATGCCAATTTTGTATTGTTAATAACGGGGTCCCAATACTGCATTCTTGGTTTTTCGCAATACACATGAGGGATATTAGCATGAATTGCTGAGAAGTGCACTATTAACATTTCCAAATACTCTAACAATCTCCCAACGTTGATATACAATAAATTATTTCTTGCTTGAATAAGAGCGAGTTTATTTCCATTGTGCTCCATACATTTATTAAAGGGTTGAAGGTTTTTTTAAAACCATTTTATATTAGGACATTTAAGCATTGATGTGAACACTTCCAATTGTCGATATGGCCTTCCCTCCTAGCCATTCCAATTTTAAATTTCATGGATCAGAAGTTATGGTTGCTAAGAGTCGTGTATTGCACTTTGCAGGAGGTTACTGATTCAATTAAGTTATCATATGTTAAAGTATAATCCAGCAGAGATTCTGAAATACCATCCCTTCTATTATACGTTCCTGGAATATCGTTGGAAGTGTGGCCATTTTACATATGAAATCCACAATCTCGTAAAAATCTACCCTCAATCTACTCTCAGGATTACTTTTCTTTTGTAATACAATTGCAGCGACTAAGCTTTCTGCTTGGGAATTATGGCACTTTTCCAGGCTTTTTATATCGTAACCTTTAAACAGCGAGGATGAAGAAAATTCTCCAGATTGTCATTTACAAGATGACTTGCTAGCACTAAAGAGATGTTTTAAAGCCTAGCTATAGAAAGAAGAGAGACACAAACCAGAGATCAACAACCCAGTGCAGGACTCCACCACTGCAAAAAAGTTAATCTGACAGTGAACACGCATTCACCACCTGATATTAGTTCAGAGTGCACCAAGACAAGCTTTCAGAGAATGGAAAACCTCAAGAGGCTGCGGGACAGACTGCTCCTAAAGGCTGTTTTACCATATGCATTGGGGTCCCACAAGAATTCAGCTGGCCCATTTCGGATTGTTGATGCCTAGGTTCTCTGCAAATCTCCAGTCAATAATAATGACGATTTGTGGCAATTCTGGTTTGGCAAGTAGTCAGTGTGGCCATATCTACTTCTTCAATTAGCTGTGGAAAGCCTAAACTGCCATCCAGGTAGCATGCAATGTGAATACTTTTTACAGCCACTGGGGATATTTATCATTCCGCAGGAGATGCCTCCATGACACATGTGAGTGTTTACTTTCTCAAAAATGGAGCATCTCATCACTAATGACTATGGCAGAAAGTAAAACCAGTCCCATTGCTTGGGAGACCACTCAACAGATTTTGGAGATCATGATTTTTGGATAATCCAGCTACAGCCATAGAGATTAAGCGGCATGGGGAAAAGTTGTGAATACGTAGACTCTGAAAGTAGTGGTTAAGTGCATTATGCTTCATTTTCTCATCATCCTACATTTATATGTCTCTACCAACGGAGCCACTCTCCAGGTCCAAGTACCACACTCACAAACTGGAGGTTCGACATCAACTTCTTTTGCTTTACCAACCAATGGAGAACCTAATGTTGTTTTCTGCATTCTCTCAGTCCACCATGTCCTTCCTTCCAGCTCATAGCAACTGACATAGGTAAGGCAATGCACACAGTATGTGGCTGCATTCCTTAATGCCTCGTCTCACCTGTTCTGCCAAAATGGAACTACACCTTGAATTCTACGAACACCAAAATGAGGCAGTGCGGCAAGTGGTGGTATAGTGACCATGTTAGTTGATGGTGTGATTCAGCTATTTGTACACATTTATGTACTATAGCCTAATGTTCTTGTGCATCGAGGAGGTACCCAAGGCACTCTTGCTTGGCTTAACCAGGTAATTGTCAATTTATTAATATACTTACAGCCAAAAAAGCTTTGTATATACAATACAAAACACAAAATAGACAAAACACCAATACATATTGAACAATTCATCTAATTAAAATAAAAACGTGTTTAAAAAAACAAAAATTCTTCATCTAAACATTTTACATATAAACATTAACAGTCAATTTTAAAATACAACTAAATGTAGCACAGATTGTTAGCCTAAACATGTACTTCATGATTCATATATTTCAATACATTTTCTATAAAATCTAATCAGGTAGAACATAAAATTCACATCATTTCCATTCATATACATATTCTTACACAGGTTAAGGATCATCACATTTAAAACTGTTACAATAGCTTTTCATACATCGATATCTAATAAGGTGCAGACTTGAGCATTCAGTCATTATATGCTTGAGAGATTCGTACATGTTTTCTCCGCATAGCCTGCAATTACATCTATTGCAAGACCGATAGGCACTAGCACCAAACACATTCGTCAGCTTGCTCTGATTAAATTGCAATAATAAATAATCTCTGACCACCCAAGCCTCAGGAAACGCCACAATATATTTTGGTAGGCAATTTCTTGCCATAATATATTCAATAAAGGGACCACTTTGTGAATTGGTACTAAGAAGGACCACGTTATTTTCATAGTCATACAACTTAATCTTCTTTTTCAGACAATATCTGATTGGGTTAATATTGTTAGGTACTAGATCAAGTTCGCATCCTTGTTTCCATTTATTAAAGGCCGTGAATATTTTTCCCCATGTCCCAAATTGAATAAAATTGTCACGGCTTAAAAATGCTTTAGCATAGTCACCAGTGATAGTCTTATTGTCCAGAGTCATCACATCAAAGGCACACATGAATGATCTGTTAATTACAGTAGACTGTATAAATGTGAGTCCAAACTCAAGATAAAGAAATTCAACAGATACTGCTTGGGGCTTACGGAACAGCTTTCTAAGCATTTTTGCTTCAAATATTTTTAATTCCTTGATAAAACCGTGCCCCCATATCTCAATCCCATATGTCAGCACAGGCATAATTTTCATCGTATAAAGCATCAAGACAGTTTTTATCGATAGTCCTCCATTTCGTCCGATGAAACCACTCACTAAACCCACTAGGTTCCAACACTTAATCTTTGTTCTTTCCCAATGTGCATTCCAGTTCAAATTCTCATCAATAAGCAGACCCAGATAAACATAACTGACAACACACTCCAATTTCTTCATATCTAAGAACCAAATCAGAGACTTCTTAGCTTTGTGTTTTCCTGCAAATATCATTATTTTGCTTTTTTCAATGTTTATCTGCAGACTGTTCTCATTCGCAAAACTGCCCAGGCCATCAAACAGACATTGAAGTTCTTTAGGTGTGTAGTCCAATAATAAAAGATCATCGGCATAACCAAGCCAACTTATGCGCTGTGTTCCAACCTTTATCGGATGTATTAGGCTTTGGTTAAAGGACAGTGCCAAATCAGCTAAGTACAGGTTAAACAGGGTTGCTGTAACTATGCAACCCTGTTTAACCCCTGTACCAGTTGGAATGGATGCAGAGAGAAGTCCCATACCATTTAGCCGAACCTTAATACTTGTATCGGTATGAAGAAGCATCAACATCTTAAGTAAGCCTCTTGGGATATTCCAATTTCTTAATTTGCGCCATAGGATGTTCCTCACCAAAGTGTCAGAGGCAGAACTGAAATCTATATACGCTGCATATACCTTTGTTTTTCGGCACACCCATGAATATTCGACTGATGACACTAAGGTCAGAATGTTGTGATTCGAACATGACTTTGCTCGAAAGCCCATCTGGTATTTGCTCAATATATCATGGTTATTTATCCATGTATTTAGCTCAACAAGTAAGGTCCTTGCAAACACCTTTGCTGGGGTATCCAGCATAGCCAGTAGTCGATAATTTCGAGGGTCACTATGTTGTCCCTTCTTATAAATTGGAAGAATGTGGCTTTCGCTCTATGAAGGTGGTAAGATGCCGGATTTCCCTATATCTAAAAATAGGTGCCATAAAGCTTCTGCCCAGGTAAATGGGCTCATTTTCATCGGCCCATTGGCTATCCCATCAGGGCCGGAGGCCCGAGAGGAATTCAAATGTTCGATTAGGGTCTTGATATCAGAACACGATGCTTGACATATCCATGGCATTTCAGGATTAAGTATTTCTATGTTACTTGCTTCAGAACACCCAACGTTTTAGTTATGTGGGCAGCCCAGACGTCTTCAGGGATACTATTAATAGGTAACTGAGATCTTTTCTTCCCCCTGAGTTCTCTCCATATTGCAACAGAATTCCCCATAGTTGCCAAATGGGCAATATTAAGCCATTGTTTATTTTCACAAGTACGTTTGTGCGCTCTGAGCCATCTTCGATAGTCCGATTTGGCTTTTTTTAATTGCCAAATTAATAGCTATTGCATCAATTTGCCAATTGGGAGTTAATATCATTATTGAACTAGTAAGGCGTAACTTTTTCTTTTCCCTATTAATTTTAGAGTCGAAATGATATCTCTTGTTCGTCCTGTCTTTATTAGTTCTTTCATGAACCGAGTTGTAATCTCGCATGGACGCAACAAGCACCTTACTTTGTATAATTGTATGCCTGAATAACTCACTTGGGTTAGTATTACTCGCATCTCCTTGTTGACAGCATGCAACAAAGTTAGGCAGCAGTTGTTCACAGGCTATGTTTCCCTTTGCCAAATTTGCAGGGTGCCATTGTATACGGTTGCCTCCTTCATTTACAAAAATGTTGCCACATTCATCATAGTTCATATCACGAGCAATAGCACCATCAGCTTTGAATAGTGCACATAGAGGTAGATGATCACTCTCATCCCTTGCAGCTATCACCATGTCAGCCACCCTATCAGACCACTAGAGTTGGAAAATAGGTAATCAAGAGTTGATACATTCTTACCACCGATCCGAGTGAAACCGTGCTGCGTATCACTGGGGCATAGGCCATTAAGGCTCCTCATTTGATGTTCAATGAGTACTTTTACCCATGGACTATATCTGAGCTTTTGTTTGGTTGAGCAACTACAATTAGATCTCAAGTTTATAACAGGTTCATCCTCTGGTAAGATAATATTCGCGTTGAGGTCGTCCATCAAATATAAAGGAAACTGTTGTACATATTTCAACATAATAGCATCAACCACTTTCAGTATAGCTTTACTCATCACGCTAGCTGGTGGTTCATAAACATTAATAATAACCACGTTTATACCGGGTTTGGATAGTTTGCCTATCAGCACGTATGCAGAATCACAAGGGATTTCAACAACGGTCCAGGGAGGACACACAGAAATCATTGGACCTCCCTTTGGCCTGCCAAGTGAGCCCTTTGATGTATTCTTTTGTATCGTCACTCTACCATCTAGTAGCACGTTTTCTACGAGCCAGGTCTCTTGTAGCACAATGATCTTAAAAAGATGCATGTTGCACCATAGGCCATCATCAGCGAACAAGTGGTTGAATCCTCTCGCATTCCATGTATACAGTAGGTCTGCGTCATCGACTCAACTGGGATAGGTGTGATTTAAAGGCGATGGGTAGCCATTGCCAATAACCTGTTTCATCAGTTGGGTCACCCTTAGATTTCTCATTTGTTGAACTACTAGCACTAGCTCCATTCTCAACACCCTTAGTCTGCTGTGCGGGATGGCTAGAGGATATTACAGGTTCTTTATTTGTGCAAGCAGTAGCAATGCACAAGGAATTATCTAGTATCACAGGTCTGGTCTTATTTGTAATACTATTATTCCTATCATTAAGGTTGATCGGTCGCATTTTCTCAGAGTGTATTTCTACTATCTCGCACGAGAAGCCCAATCGGAATATCTCAGATTCATATTTGAGAACATATTCCAATGTGGTGGTAGAGACAAACCAAATATTCGCTGTGCTAGATTTGCTATAGTCGACTTGGTCAACTATTCGGATATCCTCTGAACGTATTACTCGCAGGCCAACAATACAATGAAAAATTTGCAAGAGAGCAGACCTATTCAGAGGAGGGTAGTTTACATCTGCCGAAAGAGGTTTTAACTGAAGAGCACTGTATGTATCCTTACTAGTTGGTGCAACTACAGATTTTGACCGATCAGCGGCCCAAAGCTCAGTTATTTTCTTCTGCCCCACTAAGTCCGCTACATCCTTTATGGACACAGAGACATTTCCCTTAGGGCCCCTTGCAGGAGAAGCTTATTTCAAGTTTATTTTCGAGTTTCCCACAGGTCTTTACCAAAGAAGTTAATAAGCATTCAAACGCCTGAAACATTTCATCAGAGGTCATGCTGTTCTGACTACAGTCAAGATCAGAAAGATTTGTTGATGCCTCACATATGTTAGACACAGGGTCTAAAGATACTGCTTGCTCTTGGGACAGTGAGATGGTATCAATTACTGCTAATCTTTCTTTATTCAAATCAATTGTTGCGGAAAGATCTGTGTTTGCTGGAATAAAGAGGGTTTGAGGATCAATCTGCATTATATCCGGTATCGATGAAATATCAGATATATCTCCCATATATTCAATATCATCATTTTGTACTGGGAGATCTATATCATCTTGTAAATTAATCAACGGAGGAGTTGCTTCAAAATGGATCACTGCTTCAACATCTATCCTAGGTGTTAAAGTGGACGATATATGCACGCCCTCATGATTTGCGATGTTTGATACTTTTATTGGTTCAGTGGATTGGTCATATTCATCATCTTCCTTAATATTGCTATCACTGTCATTATTGTCCTGAGGAACACCATAGTGTTAATTAGATTTTGCCACACATGGGGTAGCTTCAGGCGTTATTGATGTTGATGTTAATGCTTCATGCACCAAAGAGGGAGAGTCCATATTTTTAGGTAATAGCATTTGACCAATCAGTTTTGAGCCTAAGCAGCTCAGTGAATGATTAAGGTCATCCTCGATCTCGTGCAGAGCATTCTCTTCATCAATAGTACTTAATTTAGCTATTTTAGGAAAAAATGCCGTCATTTTTTTTGGGTGTGCAGTCGTTTTGCTGCGTGATATTGCTTTTGGTGGGTAGCCACGGCGAGAACGCCTCAGAGGGCCGACATTATCTGAATTTATGGTAGGCGCTTCTAATGTGTTTTTTCCACATTGCTCTACCATTATACCGGAAGTTAAATTAGTATTAAGAAACATCACACTTAAAAAAAAAAAAAACAGAACAAGCTTATACACGTGCTGAATGGTGGTTGAGATTCCCAGAAATCACCATGGCTTGATACTAATTGAGTGTTACATGTACTAAATCATATATCTATTTAGCTTCAATTATTGCACTATTATTATACACTACTGCTCTATTTCATAAAATTCCATAGGAATTGGATCAAATCTATCATGAGTCATATATCATAAAAATGCCATAGTTATACCATAAAATGGCCAGAAAATCTAAAATCTGACATCCTAGAAATAGCTAAACTATATCGTACTATGTGATGCTGTGCAAAACTGTGCATTTACTGTTTTATACATAGAAGATAGATACCGGACTTACAGGGTAATTCATAGAATTTCGCAGAAAAGTGTCGCAAGCGGCTGGCGCAGAGTGTCCGCGTGCGATTGACTGCGCCAGGCACGTGCGCTAAAACCGATTTCCGCGCACAGCGTATTCATGGATTTCAGGCTCCCAAACCAGCCGTGGCGCAGAGAATCGCAGCGACCCTGCAGCAGCGCCAGTAACGCCCCCAAGAACGCCCTCGCGCAAGGAAAAGCCATCCAAATCGCTAAATCATTGCAAAGGGCTGCGCTAACCCTGGACCAGTTCACCGGGCTGGCAAACAGCAAACGCCAAGCGGGGGGGTGCGCGGGAATTTCCACACGCGACTGGCCCTGTGCAAGCAGGGTACGTGAATTTCAGGGGTGCGCGGGAAGTTGCACACGCGAGTTCAGCAGGGTACGTGTATTTCAGGGGTGCGCGGCAAGTTCCACACGCGATTTCTGCAGGGTACGTGCATTTCAGGGGTGCGCGGGAAGTTCCACACGCGAATGGGCCAGTGCGAGCAGGGTACGTGTATTACATGGGTGCGCGGGAAGTTCCACATGCGATTCCATCAGGGTACGTGTATTTCAGGGGTGCGCGGGAAGTTCCACACGCGATTTCATCAGGATACGTGTATTTCAGGGGTGCGCGGGAAGTTCCACACGCGATAGTCCCAGTGCGAGCAGGGTACGTGTATTTCAGGGGTGCGCGGGAAGTTCCACACGTGATTGTCCCAGTGCGATCAGGGTACGTGTATTTCAGGGGTGCGCGGGAAGTTGCACACGCGATACCAGCAGGGAATGTGTATTTCAGGGGTGCTGGGGAGTACTACACGTGAATTGGCCGTGTGGGTCCTCCCAGGTGTACGCTCAACAACCTCCACGGCCCCTGCAGGCAGCCCACACCACGGGGGACTACCCTGCACTCCTGCTCATGTCCCGCAGGCAGCCCATTCACCATGGGCATGCCCCCCAGCCAACCCACATGTCACCCTGCACTACTGATCAACAATGCATGTCTCCCACCACCCCCACCCCCCAGCAGTGGAGGGGCAGCCTCCACCAGGCCCCCACTCATGTCTCCCACCACCCCCACCCCCCGGCATCCAGGGTCACCCTCCACCAGGCCCCCACTCATGTCTCCCACCACCCCCACCCCCCAGCATCCAGGGTCACCCTCCACCAGGCCCCCACTCATGTCCCCCTGCACCCCCACCCCCCGGCAGTGCAGGGGCAGCCTCCACCAGGCCCCCACTCATGTCTCCCACCACCCCCACCCCCCAGCAGTGCAGGGGCAGCCTCCACCAGGCCCCCACTCATGTCTCCCACCACCCCCACCCCCCGCAGTGCAGGGGCAGCCTCCACCAGGCCCCCACTCATGTCTACCACCACCCCCACCCCCCAGCATCCAGGGTCACCCTCCACCAGGCCCCCACTCATGTCTCCCACCACCCCCACCCCCCTGCCACCATGGGCATCCTCCACCAGGCCCCCACTCATGTCTTCCACCACCCCCACCCCCCTGCCACCATGGGCATCCTCCACCAGGCCCCCACTCATGTCTCCCACCACCCCCACCCCCCTGCCACCATGGGCAGCCTCCACCAGGCCCCCACTCATGTCTCCCACCACCCCCACCCCCCTGCCACCATGGGCAGCCTCCACCAGGCCCCCACTCATGTCTCCCACCACCCCCACCCCCCTGCCACCATGGCCACCCTCCACCAGGCCCCCACTCATGTCTCCCACCACCCCCACCCCCCAGCAGTGCAGGGGCAGCCTCCACCAGGCCCCCACTCATGTCTACCACCACCCCCACCCCCCAGCATCCAGGGTCACCCTCCACCAGGCCCCCACTCATGTCTCCCACCACCCCCACCCCCCTGCCACCATGGGCATCCTCCACCAGGCCCCCACTCATGTCTCCCACCACCCCCACTCCCCTGCCACCATGGCCACCCTCCACCAGGCCCCCACTCATGTCCCCCTGCACCCCCACCCCCCAGCATCCAGGGTCACCCTCCACCAGGCCCCCACTCATGTCCCCCTGCACCCCCACCCCCCGGCAGTGCAGGGGCAGCCTCCACCAGGCCCCCACTCATGTCTCCCACCACCCCCACCCCCCAGCAGTGCAGGGGAAGCCTCCACCAGGCCCCCACTCATGTCTCCCACCACCCCCACCCCCCAGCCACCAGGGGCAGCCTCCAGCAGGCCCCCACTCATGTCCCCCTGCACCCCCACCCCCCTGCCACCATGGGCATCCTCCACCAGGCCCCCACTCATGTCCCCCTGCACCCCCACCCCCCAGCATCCAGGGTCACCCTCCACCAGGCCCCCACTCATGTCTCCCACCACCCCCACCCCCCAGCATCCAGGGTCACCCTCCACCAGGCCCCCACTCATGTCTCCCACCACCCCCACCCCCCAGCATCCAGGGTCACCCTCCACCAGGCCCCCACTCATGTCCCCCTGCACCCCCACCCCCCGCCAGTGCAGGGGCAGCCTCCACCAGGCCCCCACTCATGTCTCCCACCACCCCCACCCCCCAGCAGTGCAGGGGCAGCCTCCACCAGGCCCCCACTCATGTCTCCCACCACCCCCACCCCCCAGCAGTGCAGGGGCAGCCTCCACCAGGCCCCCACTCATGTCTACCACCACCCCCACCCCCCAGCATCCAGGGTCACCCTCCACCAGGCCCCCACTCATGTCTCCCACCACCCCCACCCCCCTGCCACCATGGGCATCCTCCACCAGGCCCCCACTCATGTCTCCCACCACCCCCACCCCCCTGCCACCATGGGCATCCTCCACCAGGCCCCCACTCATGTCTCCCACCACCCCCACACCCCTGCCACCATGGGCATCCTCCACCAGGCCCCCACTCATGTCTCCCACCACCCCCACCCCCCTGCCACCATGGGCATCCTCCACCAGGCCCCCACTCATGTCTCCCACCACCCCCACCCCCCTGCCACCATGGGCATCCTCCACCAGGCCCCCACTAATGTCTCCCACCACCCCCACCCCCCTGCCACCATGGCCACCGTCCACCAGGCCCCCACTCATGTCCCCCTGCACCCCCACCCCCCAGCATCCAGGGTCACCCTCCACCAGGCCCCCACTCATGTCCCCCTGCACCCCCACCCCCCGGCAGTGCAGGGGCAGCCTCCACCAGGCCCCCACTCATGTCTCCCACCACCCCCACCCCCCAGCAGTGCAGGGGCAGCCTCCACCAGGCCCCCACTCATGTTTCCCACCACCCCCACCCCCCAGCCACCAGGGGCAGCCTCCAGCAGGCCCCCACTCATGTCCCCCTGCACCCCCACCCCCCTGCCACCATGGGCATCCTCCACCAGGCCCCCACTCATGTCCCCCTGCACCCCCACCCCCCAGCATCCAGGGTCACCCTCCACCAGGCCCCCACTCATGTCTCCCACCACCCCCACCCCCCAGCATCCAGGGTCACCCTCCACCAGGCCCCCACTCATGTCTCCCACCACCCCCACCCCCCAGCATCCAGGGTCACCCTCCACCAGGCCCCCACTCATGTCCCCCTGCACCCCCACCCCCCGGCAGTGCAGGGGCAGCCTCCACCAGGCCCCCACTCATGTCTCTCACCACCCCCACCCCCCAGCAGTGCAGGGGCAGCCTCCACCAGGCCCCCACTCATGTCTCCCACCACCCCCACCCCCCAGCAGTGCAGGGGCAGCCTCCTCCAGGCCCCCACTCATGTCTCCCACCACCCCAACCCCCCAGCAGTGCAGGGGCAGCCTCCACCAGGCCCCCACTCATGTCTCCCACCACCCCCACCTCCCAGCAGTGCAGGGGCAGCCTCCACCAGGCCCCCAC
Source organism: Ambystoma mexicanum (assembly GCF_040938575.1). Lineage (NCBI taxonomy): Eukaryota > Metazoa > Chordata > Amphibia > Caudata > Ambystomatidae > Ambystoma > Ambystoma mexicanum. Next base: position 1,195,306,976 of record NC_090935.1, read on the forward strand.
TCATGTCTACCACCACCCCCACCCCCCAGCATCCAGGGTCACCCTCCACCAGGCCCCCACTCATGTCTCCCACCACCCCCACCCCCCTGCCACCATGGGCATCCTCCACCAGGCCCCCACTCATGTCTCCCACCACCCCCACCCCACTGCCACCATGGGCATCCTCCACCAACCACCCCCACCCCCCAGCAGTGCAGGGGCAGCCTCCACCAGGCCCCCACTCATGTCTCCCACCACCCCCACCCCCAGCAGTGCAGGGGCAGCCTCCACCAGGCCCCCACTCATGTCTACCACCACCCCCACCCCCCAGCATCCAGGGTCACCCTCCACCAGGCCCCCACTCATGTCTCCCACCACCCCCACCCCCCTGCCACCATGGGCATCCTCCACCAGGCCCCCACTCATGTCTCCCACCACCCCCACCCCCCTGCAACCATGGGCATCCTCCACCAGGCCCCCACTCATGTCCCCCTGCACCCCCACCCCCCAGCATCCAGGGTCACCCTCCACCAGGCCCCCACTCATGTCTCCCACCACCCCCACCCCCCAGCCACCAGGGGCAGCCTCCACCAGGCCCCCACTCATGTCTCCCACCACCCCCACCCCCCTGCCACCATGGGCATCCTCCACCAGGCCTCCACTCATGTCTCCCACCACCCCCACGCCCCTGCCACCATGGCCACCCTCCACCAGGCCCCCACTCATGTCCCCCTGCACCCCCACCCCCCAGCATCCAGGGTCACCCTCCACCAGACCCCCACTCATGTCCCCCTGCACCCCCACCCCCAGGCAGTGCAGGGGCAGCCTCCACCAGGCCCCCACTCATGTCTCCCACCACCCCCACCCCCCAGCAGTGCAGGGGCAGCCTCCACCAGGCCCCCACTCATGTCTCCCACCACCCCCACCCCCCAGCCACCAGGGGCAGCCTCCAGCAGGCCCCCACTCATGTCTACCACCACCCCCACCCCCCAGCATCCAGGGTCACCCTCCACCAGGCCCCCACTCATGTCTCCCACCACCCCCACCCCCCTGCCACCATGGGCATCCTCCACCAGGCCCCCACTCATGTCTCCCACCACCCCACCCCACTGCCACCATGGGCATCCTCCACCAACCACCCCCACCCCCCAGCAGTGCAGGGGCAGCCTCCACCAGGCCCCCACTCATGTCTCCCACCACCCCCACCCCCAGCAGTGCAGGGGCAGCCTCCACCAGGCCCCCACTCATGTCTACCACCACCCCCACCCCCCAGCATCCAGGGTCACCCTCCACCAGGCCCCCACTCATGTCTCCCACCACCCCCACCCCCCTGCCACCATGGGCATCCTCCACCAGGCCCCCACTCATGTCTCCCACCACCCCCACCCCCCTGCCACCATGGGCATCCTCCACCAGGCCCCCACTCATGTCCCCCTGCACCCCCACCCCCCAGCATCCAGGGTCACCCTCCACCAGGCCCCCACTCATGTCTCCCACCACCCCCACCCCCCAGCCACCAGGGGCAGCCTCCACCAGGCCCCCACTCATGTGTCCCACCACCCCCACCCCCCTGCCACCATGGGCATCCTCCACCAGGCCTCCACTCATGTCTCCCACCACCCCCACGCCCCTGCCACCATGGCCACCCTCCACCAGGCCCCCACTCATGTCCCCCTGCACCCCCACCCCCCAGCATCCAGGGTCACCCTCCACCAGACCCCCACTCATGTCCCCCTGCACCCCCACCCCCCGGCAGTGCAGGGGCAGCCTCCACCAGGCCCCCACTCATGTCTCCCACCACCCTCACCCCCCAGCAGTGCAGGGGCAGCCTCCACCAGGCCCCCACTCATGTCTCCCACCACCCCCACCCCCCAGCCACCAGGGGCAGCCTCCAGCAGGCCCCCACTCATGTCCCCCTGCACCCCCACCCCCCTGTCACTATGGGCATCCTCCACCAGGCCCCCACTCATGTCCCCCTGCACCCCCACCCCCCAGCATCCAGGGTCACCCTCCACCAGGCACCCACTCATGTCCCCCTGCACCCCCACCCCCCGGCAGTGCAGGGGCAGCCTCCACCAGGCCCCCACTCATGTCTCCCACCACCCCCACCCCCCAGCAGTGCAGGGGCAGCCTCCACCAGGCCCCCACTCATGTCTCCCACCACCCCCACCCCCCAGCATCCAGGGTCACCCTCCACCAGGCCCCCACTCATGTCTCCCACCACCCCCACCCCCCAGCAGTGCAGGGGCAGCCTCCACCAGGCCCCACTCATGTCTCCCACCACCCCCACCCCCCAGCAGTGCAGGGTCACCCTCCACCAGGCCCCCACTCATGTCCCCCTGCACCCCCACCCCCCGGCAGTGCAGGGGCAGCCTCCACCAGGCCCCCACTCATGTCTCCCACCACCCCCACCCCACAGCAGTACAGGGGCAGCCTCCACCAGGCCCCCACTCATGTCTCCCACCACCCCCACCCCCCAGCCACCAGGGGCAGCCTCCAGCAGGCCCCCACTCATGTCCCCCTGCACCCCCACCCCCCTGCCACCATGGGCATCCTCCACCAGGTCCTCACAATCCCCAATCATGTGCGTAATGGTCAGCCTCCACAGCCAAAAAGCCCTACCAAGTAACCCATTCACCCACATGGAAATGGAAATCACATGTTACACCCCCAATGTTCATGAAGCTAATGAACCCATGTCCGTCACACACAATGGTTGCAATTGAATGGGAAAACACACAACATGACATGCATGAAACCAATGAGATGATACCACACAGTGAAGAATGGAAACAAAATTGTATTTAAAAAAATAAAGAATGCTAAAGAAAGAAAACAAACTACAATGTGAATGAGAAAAAAAAAGCTGCATGTCCGTATGAAAACACAAAAATGGAAATCCGAATCCAAAAAAATGTTGTCCAAAGTCAAATGTAAAAAAATCTCCATGCAATAAAGAACTATGTACAAAACTACCAAGGGTCCATGAGCCCAACTGAACAAAGGAAACCTACTAAAAAACCTACCTAAAAATCAACTATATACAAAAAGTGGAGCAGTGTCCGTCGACTCCAAATCATAATAAGAAAGAAAGGAAACCTAAAACTAAAGAACTATATACAAAGGCGGCGGGCAAGTCCAGCGGCTCACTCCGTGGTGTCCCGGGCCAGGGCATCATCGAACTCCTGTTCGATGTCCCGGAGGCGGTCCAGTTCCATGGCCCCGAGGGTCCGCAGGGACGACGCCGTGTCCTCCTCCAACCCCCTCCGGATTGCCTCGAGGCACTCGGCCCGCCTCAGGGCCCTCCGCATGGAGTTCTCCGCCCTGACCATTGTGAGCCGCGCCTCTTCCGCCCGCCGCCGCTCCGCACCTATGGCGTGGCCCAACCGCTGCCTCACGGAAGACACTCTCTGTCCTGGGTCCCCCTGCCCTCCGGCCGATGCCTGCCCCGCCGATGTCGAAAGCCCCGAGCCTTCATGTCTCCCACCATGTTGCTGCTGCTGCTGCTCTGCCTCTGCCCGTGCACTGCCTCCTGCTGCCTGCACATCCTCTGCCGGCTGGGGTGCACTTGTTGATGTGGCCACCCCTGCTGGACCTCCGACTCCCGACTGTGGCAGGGATGCCTCCTCCACCAGCCTGGCCGCACCGTCAGAGGCAGCTCCACAGGGCACCCAGGTGACTGATGGGTGGGAAGATGGCACAGAGGACGACTGGCGCGTAGGGGGTCCAGTTGAGGAGGGGGTCGAAGCAAGCCCCATCAGACAGCGGAATCCGGCCTGGGTGACCTGTCCCAGCAAGCTGACGTGGTCAACGAGCCATTCGAGATGACGTGCAGTCTCTCCATGAAAAGACTGCAGGTCACCTCGCATGGCCCGTTGACGCAACGCCACACCAGCCAGGACAGGCTCAACCCGGACCTGGATGGCCACGTCCGCAGGCAGAGGAAGGCCAGTTGACGTCAGCTCATCCCCTGCCTGAAAACGGGTCTGGAAGTAGGCATCCCTGCTGGTGCAAGATGATGCAGGGACAGGATCGGGGACAGGATTGCACACAGGCACCTCCGCAGCCACCTGTGCTGCCTCCTGTCCCTGGTCCTGCACTGCACCACTAGCACCAGTGGGATCCCCACCTCCAGACCCCGTCTCTGGTGCTTGCGCGGCCTCCTCCTCCACCAAACCCCCCACCAACCTGGATGACTCCGTGCCATCTTCCCCTGTTGGGCCCTGTGGGGTCCCAGCTGCCCCTTCTGCTGCCGAGGAGTCCAACTGCAACCTCCGCCTCTTGGACCTCCCCCCGGCAGCTGCGGCCTGGGACGCGGCACCGGACTCCTCACTCCCCGACGAGATGACAACACGGGAGGGGATCCGGGCCTTGCGTCTCCGGCTGGCGGTCGGATCCCCGCCGCTGTGCTCCACAGCACCTTCTCCGCCCTCTTCATCAGTTGACGCTGCAGACAGGGAGAAACAAAACACAGGCATCAGGGCACTGTACAATGGACACATACAAGCATGACAGTTGCACATGAGTGGCATTGGCAAACCTCACACATGTCATCACAATCCCCAACACACATGTCATTGCAACTCGCACACATGAGCCATACCACAGCCATATCGCAACTGCCACCACCATCCATACACATACAACAGCATGAGCAGCCAAAGGGGAGCCAGACATCACATGCAACACAGGAAGTGCACCAGACATGTACACACACCACCACACTTGCATGCATGTCTACACCTCTGCCAAGTGTCGCACTGTTCAGACGGGCATCCATGTCACATCTGCAAATCAGGCTTCCACACACCGCTGTCACATGCATCCATGTTGCATCACTGTTGCACCCTTGTCAAATACACACACATGCACATGTACACAGTGCTCATACATGCAGCTGAAAACAACATACATGCCTGACATCACGGACATGTCTACTTACATACACATTCATCCAAACATGTGTGCACGCACAACTGCATTTGCCATGCAAGCCCACACACACAAGCACCATCCATGTCTCACACATTACAGCCCTCGCATGTGTCAGCCCCACGGCCCTGTACACCCCCACCCATACTCGACCCCATACAAACAGATGTGCAACCGGCACAATGCCGAATAATCACCACACGCACTGCTCACAATCAGGATGCATGTACACTCACCGCTCGACTCCAGACGGGTCTGCTTCTCTAGGACCTGGACGTGGAGCGCTGGGGATATGCGTTCCAGGACCCCCATCTGTTCTTCCGACAAGTGGCCCCGGCGCCCCTTGGCATCCGCTGCCTTCAAGAGGCGCCGGGCCTTGTTCAGGGTCCTGGACCTGAAGTCCTCCCAGCGCTTCCTGACATGTTGTAAGTCCCGGACTGCCACCCCCTCCGCGTTGATGGCAGTCACGATGTCAGTCCAGATCCGAGTCCGTCCTTCCTTGTCGGCGCGGGAACTTCCGAAGAGGGCATCATACTGCCCCAGGACTTGCTCCACCAGGACACCAACTTCAGTGGCACTGAAGCTGGTGCCCCTCTGCCTCTCTTGCCGGGGGTTGTCAGTGGTCACAGATGGTGTTTGCCCCGGCATGACAACCCCAGAGGCAGGAGTGGGTGGGCAACTGGGTCCTGGGGCTGGGCTGTGGAGCGATGGAATTCCAGTCGGGAGTCTTCGGTTCCAGCAGGGGTGGTCACAGCAACAGCACCCCTGGCTGATGTGCAGGCAGCAAATGGCAGTGCACCTGGGCAGCAGGCAGTCAGGCAGCAGCAGATGGCAGGTGGGAGCGTGCTCGGGGCTCTGGGGGGCAGTAGTTCGGCCTTCTGGGCAGGAGCGTGGTCTTCCGTGTGCTTACGCGTGGCCAGCTTGGTACGGAGTGATTTGGCACGTGAAAATCCTGCACGTCAGCGTGAAAACCGAGGAAAGGCCCTTAGCGCGTAAGCGCGTCAGCACGCATACGCGATTCTATTGGACCAAAGGCCCTCAGCGCGTAAGCGCGTCTGTGCCGTGACCCGCACGGGTGTTTCCCACACAGCACGTGATGACAGAGCACACGTGGAAAGACTGCACGTCAGAGTGTCATCGCGTGTGATTGGTGGAAATGGCCCTACACGCAGAAGTGACAAAGCGTGTAATTGGTGGAAATGGCCCTACACGCATAAGTCACAAAGCGTGTAATTGGTGGAAATGGCCCTACACGCATAAGTGACAAAGCGTGTAATTGGTGGAAATGGCCCTAGCGCGTACACGCCGCGTAAGTGACGCTGGACGTGTGGGCCTGTATAAAAGGTACGCGTAGAACACCATTTCCTTGTACGTGCTTTTCGTGGAGAGCGAGTGGGTGAATTCTGTACTTCTTGTCGGTTCACACGCGATTTACTTCACGGCGTTTCAAGTTCGTATTCCCTGTTACCTCTGACAGATTTTTCTCTTTTTTCTCTTTTACTGGTTTACCTGGGCCTGTTCCCTCAAACAGTGTTCCCTTCTACTGTTGTCCTGTCTCCTCAGACAGCGTACAAATCTTCTTTTGGCGGGGGTGTTGCCAACCAAACGCGCTCCTTTTTCACGCTCTTTTACCTGGCAGACGGTGAGTCACGCACGTATCTAACATCTGTGCTTGCCCCGTGTGTAGCCTACCCCTTCAGAGGTCATTCTAGGCTGCGTGTGACACGCATACGTTCATTCTTGTGTTACTGGGTGCCACAGCATAGTGCAGGTTTTTCTTTCTGCACACGTGGTCTAGGAGGGGTTGCGTGCACGTCATCTCCCTTTTTTGGGGCTCCTGTGCGTAGCGTGACCCGTCATCTTTCCCCAGGGGTTACAATCAGCCTTGAAAGAGCACTAGGGTACAATTACCATCTGGTACCCAACCCCTTTGACCCCCAATTGCCCAGGACAATATTTTACAGCCACTCCCATACGCACATTAACATCAGTGCCATGGCTGGGAGGCGAGGATTCCGTAAGGGTGGCAAAGGTGGAAGAGCCACAAGTGGTGGCCGTGGTGGATCCGGTAGGGGACGTGGTCGTTACTTGCAGGGTGAGCCTGTCCCCCCATGTGTGGAGGACCAGTCAAGGGCACCCATAATCCCCCCACCCCCCCCCCTCCCGTTGAGGCTGATGTGGCTGACACCATCCATGCTCAGCCCTTGTTGGACCAGCCCATTGTGGCACCAGACCTGGCTGACTCCATGGCTGACTTCCAGGTCAGCAGGCCTATGACACGTGCGCTGGTGCATGTTGATGTCACCATGCCACGTGCATCTGGGGCAGCAAGGTCATCTGCTGCACCAAGTAGGCAGGGCGGAGAGGCTGCAGGGGCAGCTGCGGCTCCATCCACCCCAGCCCTCATACACCCAGCCCGGACAGTGTCGGTCCTAGTCCATGCTGCTGACATTCCCCCTGACACCATCACACTAGAGCCAATGCCTGCACCAACTCCCATGCTGAGTGTGCGATCCCACACTCCTGATACAGAGTCCACCAGGGCTCCTGCCCCTAGTGTCCAGAGCGGCGCAGGACACTCAGGATCACCACCACCTTCCAAGCGGAAGAGGAAGAGTGCTCGTCCGGCACAGGCTGATGCCCCAGACACGGCTACACAGTCCGGCCCGTCCAGGAAGCCCAGCTTCACGGATGACGAACTGAATGCACTTGTCGAGTATGTGTCCGCACATGACAACGAGATGGTCATTGTTGCAGGATCCAAGACCACACCTGCACAACGCCAGGCACACTGGCAGACCGTTGCGGACATCGTAAGTGCCCTTGGAATCGTGAGGCGCACAGCCAATGATTGCTATAAGCGCTGGAATGACCTAAAGCGCAGGGCAAAGAGTAAGCTGGCCTCAAGTCATGCCGCAACTCTAGTGACTGGAGGTGGGTCTCCAGTAGTAGACATGGAACTCACTCCACATGAGTCAGTCGCTGGGACCTACGTCACGGAGGAACAGATCCAAGGCGTGGGAGATTTGGCTGATTACGAGGCATTGTCCGGTGAGTGCACATGCATGTGTGTGTCATCCATGTGCATGGTGTGTGTGAGGGCTTCTGTTTCTGTGACAGGTGAGAGTGTGTGCGCCTGAGTCGTATGGGTCAGCCATGTGCTTCATGCAATACATCCTGCGCAGCTGCATTTGGCCATAGCAGTATCCCTTCTGCCAACAGTAGACATCTAGCCCAACTGCACGCCAGTTGCCCTTGAAGTGTCACCTTGCCACAACATTGTTGCTTAATTTTCCACTGTTCATTTAGTCAGATTGTTAGCATTCCACCACTTTTACTAGGCATGTCGCAGTCCTCTAGTCACATGTCTGACATGGCTATGGTAAAGTGGAGTGACTTTGTTACCTGGATATCATTTGTTCAAACATGTCCCTGTGCAATTGCACCATTTTGGACTGGCAGCTCCAGGTGAAGAATCTGACCTGTTTGAATTAGAAAAGCTATTACATGCGGGAACTGGACTGAATGAATAGGTGCTGCCCTCCTCTCCATCTTCACTCAATAGCAATGGTACATGCCATCTGTGTGATGGCATGTGTGTTTCACCTGCCAATCACAGGCCAATGTGTGATGCCACTGCCAGGCAGCATGCAGAAAATGTGTTCATCTTCCATCTTGGTGTCATCAGTGTGTGCCATTTGCCTGCCCTTCATACGCAGTGAGGGTGCATGCATGGGAGGGTTTTAGTCATGTGGGACATGTGTCAAACAAGTACTGGTTCTCTTGCTTCTCAGCCCTCATTGTGTGCCATGGTGCTAATGCCTGTTTCCATTTCTTTGTTTTTATGTCTTTGCAGGGGAAGACGCACCTGATACTGCTGGGGTTGTGGAGATGGTGCAGACCCAGGAGGGGTCCGAGGGCTGACCAACCACCAGTGAGGGACGTGGTGTGGTGGTGGGTGAGAACCCACAAGTGCTGCAGGTCGTGCTCTCAAGGGGTGTCTCTGGCTGCACCTCCCCCGAGCTATACTCAGGTGTTGATTCGGATGAGACCTACGTGCCGTCGCAGGTGAGTGTTCCAGGGAGGGATTCTGTTCTGTCTCACCCACATGCATCAGGGTCAGAACCCTCAATGGGGATGTCAGTGTTGGCAGCTACGCCTTTGGTGGTTACGGATGCAGGGTCACACTCCGCGACATCTGATCCTGTTCCTGGGCCAGCAGATCAGAGGGGGAATGCAGTCCTGCAGCCTCAGGCAGTGCCGGCACAGCAAGGCACAGTTCGCCTTGCCCCAGACAGGTGTGGTGCCCGCCGACGTGGTGGCCGTATGCCACCTGGCAATACCGCATGGGAGCAATCCATTTACGGTATGGCAACCCAACAGGCAGCATCATCCGAGATGATGGCTCAGGCCATGGATAGGGTGGCCACTTCCATTGTCCCCCCTGAAAGGCTGATGGAGCGACTAGAGCAGGCAACCGACTCCATCTGCCAGTCACACAGGGAGGACATGTTGGGGTCCAACAGGGACGGGCGGGCGGCACTGGCGACTCTGCAGGAGGCCATCTCCATTAAGTCCCAGGGCCACAGGGAAGCCCTGAGGCAGGAGCTCCTTCACCTCAGGACGACTCTTGTTGAGCTTGAGGCTTCAACACACCAAAGGACAGAAGAGCAGCTGGAGCGTCTCACCCGTACGCTCTCAGCTGAGATGCAGGCAACGAGGGCGGAGGTCCGGGCATCCCGTGAGTTGTTGCGTGGGGACCTCCGCACACTCATCCTCCAGAACCAGACCTACCACACCCGCATGCTTGCAGCCATGGAGGAGCAGACTAGGGCCTTGCGTGGGCTGCCTCCCATAGTGCAACCACCTCCGGATGCAGCTGCACAGGGTGATAATAGCGACAGCAGTGATACTCCCACAATAGGGTAGCCGTGTGGGCCATGAGCCCATGGAGGTGTTTTTTTTTCCCAGGATCCACGCAGGTGGGTTCTGGTGTGCATCGTGTCCTCGGACCTCATGGGTGGCCTCCCCAACCCCCCCGGGCCCTTCAATGGCCATTTTTGATTTTTTTTTATTTTTATTTTTATTTTTATTTTTATTTCTTTTATTCTCAATTTTTTTGGGACGATTTGTTGGCTTCCGTGGTTCCTGTGGGCATACGCTGCATTGTGGCTGGGCACATGCAGGCTTGTAATGTATTTGGTTCAGATGCTTGGGTTTGAGTCACACACACCCCTCCTGCTTCCCGTTTCCATGGGCTTGCAAAGGGTGTGCCCAAGTGACAGTGAATTACACAGTGACGTTGGACTCCCATGAGCTGTGTGGGCAGTCTGTAGTCAATACTGTGTATACATTCCTAGTGCATATTGCTGTTGTGTTGTACACTGCATGTTGCATTGATGTGTAACTCATCTTCTGTGTCTACCTCCCAATTTGCAGGTCCCTTCCTCATGTCTACACAAGGACCTCTAGTCTGGAGATGTGGTCCATGTTGGCAGCAGTGCACCTACAACTCTACATGGCGCCAACACTGCACAGTTGGTAGTGGTGGGAGTGCAGGCATTTCCAGGTGGTGAGACTACTAATATTAAACATTAGTGATGTCATGTTAATGGTAGTACGTGCTCAAGTATGTTGTTGGTCTGGCATTACTGTGAGCATTTCAGGTGTTGCAAGTTTCTAATAGGGACACTGTACATTGTGACACTAGTGTCATGTTGTGGGGATTACTTTGTTTACCTGCAAATAGCATGACATGGCACGGTGTGTCGTGTGGCGGTGCTGGGGTTGGGTTGGCTGACATGGCACTGTCCTCTTGTTGCATTTTGCAAGTGGGTATTCATTTTAGATGCTTGAATGTGTAACTTCACAAAACTGCATTGGTGGTGTCTGTGTGGGTAGGGATGCACACATTGTGACACTTCCAGGTGAACAATCTCAGGCTGATATGGTTTTCACGGTTCTTTCTCCAGACATTCAGGATCAGTGTCAGGTTGAGTCATCATTGATTGTCAGATGGAATGTGCCAGGGCAGTGTGCACTCCACAGGGGTGTGATTTCTATGTGAAGTAATTAGCCACTAGCTGTGTACGGGCTGCCTCCCCCCGTGCCCTTTCCCCTCCCATGCGCAGCGGCTGTGCATGTGGTTGGGGATGGGGGGGCACCACCATGTCCACGGCCAGGCCCCGGCGTGTTGCAACGTTGTGCAGGACAAATGCTGTCACTATGATCCTGCACACTACTGGGGGAGCGTACAACAGCTGCCCGCCAGAACGGTCAAGGGAGCGAAAGCGTGACTTCAGCACTCCGAATGTGCGCTCCACTATGCCCCGGGTTGTAATGTGGGCTGCGTTATATCTTACCTGTGGTGGCGTGGTGGGGTTCCCAATTGGCGTCATCATGTGGGGGCTGAGAGGGTAGGCACTGTCCCCTGTGGAGGTGGTGATTGGTATCATTAGAGGGGTTGTGACCTTGCTCAGTATCTGACATGCATGCATGTGCAGTGGCATTCATACTCACCAAGCAGCCATGTATCGCCATGCCGCCCAGCTTCTAGGTCCCGGCTTAGGGTGGACATTCGGTAAATGAAGCTGTCGTGGGTTAACCCGGGATAGTTGGCATATACTGAGGTGATGATTCCCTTGGCATTACATACTACCTGCACGTTGATGGAATGCCAGTGCTTGCGGTTCCTATAGATGTGCTCAGATGCCCTGGGGGGACGTAGAGCCACATGGGTGCAGTCGATGGCACCTAGCACTTTGGGGAATCGTGCCACAGCGTAAAAATCCAGGGCGGCAGCATGCCTTTCTGCAGGGGTTCTGGGCAGGTATATGTGCCTGCGGACTGATGGGCGTGCAGTGATGATGTTCAAGACCTGGTGTAGGCAGCGTGACTGGGTGGCCTGTGATACACCACCCACAATGGCACTTGTCCGCTGAAATGATCCAGTGGCTAAGAAGTGCAGTACATTGAGGACCTTCTCCAGGGGGCTGAGTGCTTGGGAGCACAGGGTGGGTGATGTGAGGTCATCCTCTCACTCACTCACCAGGTCCAGTATGATGTGTGGTGGAAACCTGTACCTCCCATGCACCTGGTCATCAGGCATCCCGAAAAGGCTGGTTCTGGGTGTGAATATTCTGGCCCTGACTATCCTCCTCCTCCTCCTTTGGTAGGCCACGCCCACTGCTGCTAGGAACGGTATGTTCATCCTGGGTCTGAGCTTGTTATTTTGTTAGCGCGCAAATTAATGCGTTGCGCGTGTTGTAGGCGAGCGTGTGACCCGCGCACCCCTGAAATCCAGTACCCAGTCCAATAGCGTGTGGAAATTGCCACGCACACCGGGATACAGGTGCGCTGACGTACTTGCGTGTGTAAGTGTCCGCGCACACCTGATATACACGTACATAGGCCAATCGCGTGTACGCACACTTTTGTCCAATTACACGCGATGAGACTCTGACGTGCTGTCCAATTACACACGATGACACTCTGACGTGCAGTCTTTCCACGTGTGCTCTGTCATCACGTGCTGTGTGGGAAACACCCGTGCGGGTCACGTCACAGACGCGCTTACGCGCTGAGGGCCTTTGGTCCAATAGATTCGCGTATGCGTGCTGACGCGCTTACGCGCTAAGGGCCTTTCCTCGGTTTTCACGCTGACGTGCAGGATTTTCACGTGCCAAATCACTCTGTACCAAGCTGGCCACGCGTAAGCACACGGAAGACCACGCTCCTGCCCAGAAGGCTGAACTACTGCCCCCCAGAGCCCCGAGCACGCTCCCACCTGCCATCTGCTGCTGCCTGACTGCCTGCTGCCCACGTGCACTGCCATTTGCTGCCTGCACATCAGCCAGGGGTGCTGTTGCTGTGACCACCCCGGCTGGAACCGAAGACTCCCGACTGGAATTCCATCGCTCCACAGCCCAGCCCTAGGACCCAGTTGCCCACCCAGTCCTGCCTCTGGGGTTGTCATGTCGGGGCAAACACCATCTGTGACCACTGACAACCCCCGGCCAGAGAGGCAGAGGGGCACCAGCTTCAGTGCCACCGAAGTTGGTGTCCTGGTGGAGCAAGTCCTGGGGCAGTATGATGCCCTCTTCGGAAGTTCCCGCGCCGACAAGGAAGGACGGACTCGGATCTGGACTGACATCGTGACTGCCATCAACACGGAGGGGGTGGCAGTCCGGGACTTACAACATGTCAGGAAGCGCTGGGAGGACTTCAGGTCCAGGACCCTGAACAAGGCCCGGCGCCTCTTGAAGGCAGCGGATGCCAAGGGGCGCCGGGGCCACTTGTCGGAAGAACAGATGGGGGTCCTGGAACGCATATCCCCAGCGCTCCACGTCCAGGTCCTAGAGAAGCAGACCCGTCTGGAGTCGAGCGGTGAGTGTACATGCATCCTGATTGTGAGCAGTGCGTGTGGTGATTATTCGGCATTGTGCCGGTTGCACATCTGTTTTTATGGGGTCGAGTATGGGTGGGGGTGTACAGGGCCGTGGGGCTGACACATGCGAGGGCTGTAATGTGTGAGACATGGATGGTGCTTGTGTGTGTGGGCTTGCATGGCAAATGCAGTTGTGCGTGCACACATGTTTGGATGAATGTGTATGTAAGTAGACATGTCCGTGATGTCAGGCATGTATGTTGTTTTCGGCTGCATGTATGAGCACTGTGTACATGTGCATGTGTGTGTATTTGACAAGGGTGCAACAGTGATGCAACATGGATGCATGTGACAGCGGTATGTGGAAGCCTGATTGGCAGATGTGACATGGATGCCCGTCTGAACAGTGCGACACTTGGCAGAGGTGTAGACATGCATGCAAGTGTGGTGGTGTGTGTACATGTGTGGTGCACTTCCTGTGTTGCATGTGATGTCTGGCTCCCCTTTGGCTGCTGATGCTGTTGTATGTGTAGGGATGGTGGTGGCAGTTGCGATATGGCTGTGGTATGGCTCATGTGTGCGAGTTGCAATGACATGTGTGTTGGGGATTGTGATGACATGTCTGAGGTTTGCCAATGCCACTCATGTGCAACTGTCATGCGTGTATGTGTCCATTGTACAGTGCCCTGATGCCTGTGTTTTGTTTCTCCCTGTCTGCAGCGTCAACTGATGAAGAGGGCGGAGAAGGTGCTGTGGAGCACAGCGGCGGGGATCCGGCCGCCAGCCGGAGACGCAAGGCCCGGCTCCCCTCCCGTGTTGTCATCTCGTCTGGGAGTGAGGAGTCCGGTGCCGCGTCCCAGGCCGCAGCTGCCGGGAGGAGGTCCAAGAGGCGGAGGTTGCAGTTGGACTCCTCGGCAGCAGAAGGGGCAGCTGGGACCCCACAGGGCCCAACAGGGGAAGATGGCACGGAGTCATCCAGGTTGGTGGGGGGTTTGGTGGAGGAGGGGGCCGCGCAAGCACCAGAGACGGGGTCTGGAGGTGGGGATCCCACTGGTGCTAGTGGTGCAGTGCAGGACCAGGGACAGGAGGCAGCACAGGCGGCCCCGGAGGTGCCTGTGTGCAATCCTGTCCCCGATCCTGTCCCTGCATCATCTTGCACCAGCAGGGATGCCTACGTCCAGACCGGTTTTCAGGCAGGGGATGAGCTGACGTCAACTGGCCTTCCTCTGCCTGCGGACGTGGCCATCCAGGTCTGGGTTGAGCCTGTCCTGGCTGGTGTGGCGTTGCGTCAACGGGCCATGCGAGGTGACCTGCAGTCTTTTCATGGAGAGACTGCACATCATCTCGAATGGCTCGTTGACCACGTCAGCCTGCTGGGACAGGTCACCCAGGCCGGATTCCTCCGTCTGATGGGGCTTGCTCCGACCCCCTCCTCAACTGGACCCCCTACGCGCCAGTCGTCCTCTGTGCCATCTTCCCACCCATCAGTCACCTGGGTGCCCTGTGGAGCTGCCTCTGACGGTGCGGCCAGGCTGGTGGAGGAGGCATCCCTGCCACAGTCGGGAGTCGGAGGTCCAGCAGGGGTGGCCACATCAACAAGTGCACCCCAGCCGGCGGAGGATGTGCAGGCAGCAGGAGGCAGTGCACAGGCAGAGGCAGAGCAGCAGCAGCAGCAACATGGTGGTAGACATGAAGGCTCGGGGCTTTCGACATCGGAGGGGCAGGCATCGGCCGGAGGGCAGGGGGACCCAGGACAGAGAGTGTCTTCCGTGTGGCAGCGGTTGGGCCACGCCATAGGTGCGGAGCGGCGGCGGGCGGAAGAGGCGCGGCTCACAATGGTCAGGGCGGAGAACTCCATGCGGAGGGCCCTGAGGCGGGCCGAGTGCCTCGAGGCAATCCGCAGGGGGTTGGAGGAGGACACGGCGTCGTCCCTGCGGACCCTCTGGGCCATGGAACTGGACCGCCTCCGGGACATCGAACAGGAGTTCGATGATGCCCTGGCCCGGGACACCACGGAGTGAGCCGCTGGACTTGCCCGCCGCCTTTGTATATAGTTCTTTAGTTTTAGGTTTCCTTTCTTTCTTATTATGATTTGGAGTCGACGGACACTGCTCCACTTTTTGTATATAGTTGATTTTTAGGTATGTTTTTTAGTAGGTTTCCTTTGTTCAGTTGGGCTCATGGACCCTTGGTAGTTTTTTACATAGTTCTTTATTGCATGGAGATTTTTTTAATTTTGACTTTGGCCAAATATTTTTTGGATTCTGATTTCCATTATTGTGTTTTTATACGGACATGCAGCTTTTTTTTCTCATTCACATTGTAGTTTGTTTTCTTTCTTTAGCATTCTTTATTTTTTTCAATACAATTTTGTTTCCATACTTCACTGTGTGGTATCATCTCATTGGTTTCATGCATGTCATGTTGTGTGTTTTCCCATTCAATTGCAACCATTGTGTGTGGCGGACATGGGTTCATTAGCTTCATGAACATTGGGGGTGTAACATGTGATTTCCATTTCCATGTGGGTGAATGGGTTACTTGGTAGGGCTTTTTGGCTGTGGAGGCTGTCCATTACGCACATGATTGGGGATTGTGAGGACCTGGTGGGGGCTGCCCATTGTGGCAGGGGGGTGGGGGTGGTGGGAGACATGAGTGGGGGCCTGGTGGAGGCTGGCCATGGTGGCAGGGGGGTGGGGGTGGTGGGAGACATGAGTGGGGGCCTGGTGGAGGCTGCCCCTGGATGCTGGGGGGTGGGGGTGGTGGGAGACATGAGTGGGGACCTGGTGGAGGCTGCCCCTGGTGGCTGGGGGGTGGGGGTGGTGGGAGACATGAGTGGGGGCCTGGTGGAGGCTGCCCCTGCACTGCTGGGGGGTGGGGGTGGTGGGAGACATGAGTGGGGGCCTGGTGGAGGCTGCCCCTGGATGCTGGGGGGTGGGGGTGGTGGGAGACATGAGTGGGGGCCTGGTGGAGGCTGCCCATGGTGGCAGGGGGGTGGGGGTGGTGGGAGACATGAGTGGGGGCCTGGTGGAGGGTGACCCTGGATGCTGGTGGGTGGGGGTGCAGGGGGACATGAGTGGGGGCCTGGTGGAGGGTGGCCATGGTGGCAGGGGGGTGGGGGTGGTGGGAGACATGAGTGGGGGCCTGGTGGAGGCTGCCCCTGCACTGCTGGGGGGTGGGGGTGGTGGGAGACATGAGTGGGGGCCTGGTGGAGGCTGCCCCTGGATGCTGGGGGGTGGGGGTGGTGGGAGACATGAGTGGGGGCCTAGTGGAGGCTGCCCATGGTGGCAGGGGGGTGGGGGTGGTGGGAGACATGAGTGGGGGCCTGGTGGAGGGTGACCCTGGATGCTGGGGGGTGGGGGTGCAGGGGGACATGAGTGGGGGCCTTGTGGAGGGTGGCCATGGTGGCTGGGGGGTGGGGGTGGTGGGAGACATGAGTGGGGGCCTGGTGGAGGCTGCCCCTGCACTGCTGGGGGGTGGGGGTGGTGGGAGACATGAGTGGGGGCCTGGTGGAGGCTGCCCCTGGATGCTGGGGGGTGGGGGTGGTGGGAGACATGAGTGGGGGCCTGGTGGAGGCTGCCCATGGTGGCAGGGGGGTGGGGGTGGTGGGAGACATGAGTGGGGGCCTGGTGGAGGGTGACCCTGGATGCTGGGGGGTGGGGGTGCAGGGGGACATGAGTGGGGGCCTGGTGGAGGGTGGCCATGGTGGCTGGGGGGTGGGGGTGGTGGGAGACATGAGTGGGGGCCTGGTGGAGGCTGCCCCTGCACTGCTGGGGGGTGGGGGTGGTGGGAGACATGAGTGGGGGCCTGGTGGAGGCTGCCCCTGGATGCTGGGGGGTGGGGGTGGTGGGAGACATGAGTGGGGGCCTGGTGGGGGCTGCCCCTGGTGGCTGGGGGGTGGGGGTGGTGGGAGACATGAGTGGGGGCCTGGTGGAGGGTGACCCTGGATGCTGGGGGGGTGGGGGTGCAGGGGGACATGAGTGGGGGCCTGGTGGAGGGTGGCCATTGTGGCAGGGGGGTGGGGGTGGTGGTAGACATGAGTGGGGGCCTGGTGGAGGCTGCCCCTGCACTGCTGGGGGTGGGGGGGTGGGAGACATGAGTGGGGGCCTGGTGGAGGCTGCCCCTGGTGGCTGGGGGGTGGGGGTGGTGGGAGACATGAGTGGGGGCCTGGTGGGGGCTGCCCCTGGTGGCTGGGGGGTGGGGGGGTGGGAGACATGAGTGGGGGCCTGGTGGAGGCTGCCCCTGCACTGCTGGGGGGTGGGGGTGGTGGGAGACATGGGTGGGGGCCTGGTGGGGGCTGCCCATGGTGGCAGGGGGGTGGGGGTGGTGGTAGACATGAGTGGGGGCCTGGTGGAGGCTGCCCCTGCACTGCTGGGGGGTGGGGGGTGGGAGACATGAGTGGGGGCCTGGTGGAGGGTGGCCATGGTGGCAGGGGTGTGGGGGTGGTGATAGACATGAGTGGGGGCCTGGTGGAGGCTGCCCCTGCACTGCTGGGGGGTGGGGGGGTGGGAGACATGAGTGGGGGCCTGGTGGAGGCTGCCCCTGGTGGCTGGGGGGTGGGGGTGGTGGGAGACATGGGTGGGGGCCTGGTGGGGGCTGCCCCTGGTGGCTGGGGGGTGGGGGTGGTGGGAGACATGCATTGTTGATCAGTAGTGCAAGGTGACATGTGGGTTGGCTGGGGGGCATGCCCATGGTGGATGGGCTGCCTGCGGGACATGAGCATGGGTGCAGGGTAGTCCCCCGTGGTGTGGGCTGCCTGCAGGGTCCGTGGAGGTTGTGGAGCGTACACCTGGGAGGGCCCACACGGCCAATTCACGTGTGGTACTCCCCAGAACCCTTAAATACACATACCCTGCTGAAATCGTGTGTGGAACTTCCCGCGCACCCCTGAAATACACATACCTTGCTGAAATCGCGTGTGGAAATTCCCGCGTACCCCTGAAATACACGTACCCTGCTCGCACTGGCCCAATCGCGTGTGGAACTTCCCGCGCACCCCTGAAATACACATACCTTGCTCGCACTGGGCCAATCGCGTGTGGAACTTCCCGCGCACCCCTGAAATACACGTACCCTGCTGAAATCGCGTGTGGAACTTCCCGCGCACCCCTGAAATACACATACCCTGATGAAATCGCGTGTGGAACTTCCCGCGCACCCCTGAAATACACGTACCCTGCTGAAATCGCGTGTGGAACTTCCCGCGCACCCCTGAAATCCACGTACCCGGCCAAATCGCGTGTGAGACTTCCCGCGCACCCTGGTATACACGCACACGTATTTTTTGTCAGCGGGTGTCCGTGTTTGTGGGTACCCCTTTGCACGTCATTTGTCCTGGAGGGCCACAATATAGGACATTCATCATGGCAGTATATAGGTGCTATTTGTTGGCGCAGCTTTTGGCGCACATTTCTTACAGCCGCAGAGACGCTACCGCCTGCTTTCTTGTGGCGGTCGTGTTTGTGCCTGTGCGCTGGTTTGAGCGTGCGCTTTTTTGCCCTATTCTATTCCATGAATACGTGTTGTAGGCGAGCGTGTGGGCGTTCCGCGCACTTGTGCCCTGTACTTCCCCCGTGACGCCCACGTTTTGGCAAGTTGGTCCCCATTCCGAGTGTTACGCCCGTGTTCCGCCTACTTTTGTTGCGTGCGCCGCGCTATGTGCACATTTCGCTGTGGCCTGTGCCATTTTCGCTGTGACCTGGCGCACGCTGTTAGATGGCCTGTGCGCCAACGTGCGCCGCGCACTTTTTTATCGCACATCCGCTGGTTTTCTCACGCACGGACTTCCATGAATCGATGTGCGCTGCTTTTCATGCGATTTTCTCACTTGCACTGCGATTTTCGCTATTCCACTGCGATTCGCACGTTTTTGCCCACTTGCGCCGCGCTAATTATTCCATGAATCGGCCTCTAAATAGCCAGTAGCGCCTATAACGCCTATAACGCTATAAGCAAAGTGGAACAAAATAAAAACAAAAGTAGCAATGGATTTGTAGATCAGTCAATCAGTCAATCAGTTAATCCTAGTCATATAACTTGAGACATCAAATATAAAACAGCGAACGACAAGATAATCAGGCCGCCGGCCGTGTTTCTTTCATGCACCGTACGCCTCGACTCAATAACAATAGCAATAACAATGACACTAACGAATTAAATGACTCGCATTCCTGCTCTCACTCCGACTCACGTGAAATGCTATAATCACTAAGGAGCAACAGGAAGCACTACTTGCCTATATATCCAACAGCACCAACTCATGGAAGTTGAGGGTTTTTGGGTTTGTGAAAAATAATGGAGATTAGGAAGCAGAACGCTGTACGCGCCACACGATCAGCGATCAGCACTTAATCAATGCACTTCCTCGAATGCGCGCGCATGCATGCGCACGTCATGGGCATATGAAGGTGCTGCTGGGAGAAACGGAGGCGGAGCCAGTATGTTAAAGGGCCTGCAAAAGCAAAAAGCAAAATTAACACGTATTAGGACATTGTATGTCCCTCAGTCCTTTGATCCTTAGGAGCAACTAGTCCATACCAAGAGCACCAGTCCGTGTGCCAGTCTTTTGTGGGGATCCTTAAAGCAAAGTAAGAACAGAAGCAGGTTGTGGCCCTCGTCGCGATCAGCACTTAATCAATGCACTTCCTTGAATGCGCACGCATGAATGCGCACGTCATGGGCATATGAAGGTGCTGCTGGGAGAAACGGAGGCGGAGCCAGTATGTTAAAGGGCCAAGAGCACCAGTCTGTGTGCCAGTCTTTTGGGGATCTTTAAAGCAAAGTAAGAACAGCAGCAGGTCGCGGCCCTTGTCGCGATCAGCACTTAATCAATGCACTTCCTCGTATGATTTCTGTGTGTCCTCCCCCAGATAAAATGTCTTCTGGCGTAGGCTGTATATTACACTATCTGCCTGGCCCTGACAGTAACATTGAGCAGTGATGTCATTGGTGGGGATGTCCCTCTTGTGCAAAGCCTGAGCCACCTTGCCCGCTCTGTACAATGAGACAGTGTCCCCATTCTCCACCTTCAAAGCCATCTACTGGTGGGTTCATCTATGGCTCCTCCGCCTAGTGCTTTTTGGTCTCGTGCAGCACGACCACATCCTCCTCCTCTCTTCTCTGTTCTTTGTCCCCCAGCACCTCGGTGGCCACTTCTCCCTGCTGCTTCTGGAGTACCTACTCTTCCCACCCATCTCCAAAACCAGGGATTTTGCAGACACCAGAAGCTACCCTAAACGTGTATCCATATCCTTAAGCATAGTCTCTCCCCCACTTCTCAAACACTGTCTCCCCCATCAACCACTGTCATGCCGTCACCAACTACCCTCGCCCCCGCCTCAACACCTCAACACCTGCCCCCTTCAAACAGTCGTCCTCTGTCCAACCACTGTCTTCCCCATCTCCTCCAGCTCCTGCTCTACCTTAACCTCTGACAACGAAACTGAGGAGTGATACAGCTCATCATCTTCTCCCTCTGCCACTCCCACCAAGTAAGAATACATGCTGCCTAAGGCCTCAATGTGCAAAACACGAATGTACCTAGTGTGTTTAAGGAGCCTGTGAATGTGCAAAATACGTGACAAAGTGAAACAAAGGGATTCTTGCAAAGACTCACACAATGGGAAAGGGTTCTCAAAACACACAAAAAGTAAAGAGGGTGATTGAGAACAGCACTGAAAGACTAAAATAGTATCTTAAAACAAAGGCAAGGAAAGGTGTTAGGAAACGTTCTTTGTTTTTTAAAAATGTTTGCGGTCGTACAAAGGGAACAGGGAAAAGTAAAAGAGAATCGTTTTATTTGTTTTTTAAAAGATGTATGAGGAAGTAACAATGAAAACAGGGAAGATTAGAGAGGGAGCCTATAGAACACAGTCAAACATACAAAATGGGCTAAAAAAAGGAAAACAAGCCGCTCCAAAGATAACTAACAAACACCTGCCAATCACTCCAAATCCTCCTGCCTATAATACCTCTCCTAACCTTACTGCCAAACAAAATGCAGAAAGGAAAGAAGCTGGCACTTTCAATGGCTCTCAAGCCCGTTTAGAGTGGCTCAGGGCCTCATCTTATAGCTATTCGAACTCCTCTCTCTCTCGAGTCTCAAGCCTTGCAATTGGACGGCAGGCCACGAATTCCGCTGTATGGCTCAGAAACAAAACTTCAGGGTGGGTTCAACCCACCCAGATAAGCTAAACCTTCCCGCAGGGCATGTTTTGATAAATTCAAACACCTATTCCCAGGTGTTTCTGGGGGAAACACTTCTGCCTTTGATTAAAATCCATAACAGCATATTTAATGCTCTTGAGAAAATGAAGAAGCCTAGAATATGGGCTTGACCCAGCTGTTAATGCCTGCATTGCAAGTTGACCCTTGTCCTGCACATTTGTCCTCGTAATCCTTCATTTATGTCTATGTCTCTTCTTTTGGCGTCTCCTTGCTCCTTGACCATCTCAACTGTGCTCTGCCCGTCCCTCCCTGTCATCCAGGCTCAATAGTGATTATTCCCCTTTTCACAATTGTTGCTGCGACAGGGAATGCCAGATCCTTCAGCTCTTGACGCTGTGGTAGGCGTTCTGCTGGACGTGCACTTCATGATCAGATTTCTGCAGTGAGTGTCCCGGCTTTTGCCCCTGCCATTGCCGCTCATGTCAGTCTTGTGGCCAGTGGCAACCCGAATTCTGTGCCCCAAAAGATCTTGGTGTCTTTCACATGCACCAGCTCTGTAACGGTAGCTTTTTAGGCGGGCAGGCTCTACTAGCATTAGAGCTATTAATATCAGGGCTCTAATGTGTGGTAGGTGACTTTGCCCTCAGCGCTTCAATAGAATGCTGCATTCCTGTGTAATCTGCTGCATGGCAAGCACTAGCTCTTCATTTTCCTCCTCAACCATCACCTGATTTTCAGACAAGGCTTTATCAGAGATGGGGGTCGTTACGAGTTTCCCAGTATCTCGCCAGAATTCTGTCAGGATACCAGTAAACTGACCCTACCGATACCGGCAGCTCATATCCCGATATTACTGGGATATTCCAGGTGCCAGAAACCGCAGTAAATCCCCATTCCATGGAATCCGATAGATGATTGCTGGAATTAGCAGGACCAGTAATACTGTTGCTGGTAATTCCGGCATTTATTTGCTGGTGGGGGCCTGACTTACCTCCAGCTTTTGGCTGGAGGCTAATCAATGCCCCCAACGGCAAACTTGTGTTTTGACGGTCCAGGAAAATTGATGATGCTGGAATTACAAGTAATTTTACCAGCAATTTTTCCGGACCGGCAAACATGTAATGACCCATAGGGTATTTGGGAAGAGACGTCGCACACTTGGCACATCAAGGACTGGGCCATTACGTTAAGCTAGCAAGTTTCTTCCTTTTGACAGTCGCCTGAAACACTCTTTCTGCTTGGAATGTTAGATGCAGGTAATCCACAGGGATGTAAAGATTTTTAAAAGATATACTGTACTGGGGGTAATTGGAATTAGAACCTCTGGTTGGTAACGTCTTGTGGCTGTCTGTTCAGCAAGGAGGAAATAAAACATAGGGTTAGAACAGCTCATAACTGGCAGAGGGTGAGCTTTGCGGAACTTTACGCCATCCCTCATTCAGCTTAGCTTTCAACATTTTTACGTCTCCTGGTTCATGATGTGAGAAACGGCCCCCTTTGCTGAACATAACTACAGTTTCCATCGTAAAGTCGTATCTGATTTTAAGCCGTCTTTAAATCTTTCATTAAATAAGGGGCATGCTGTCAATCCAAATGAAAATATTATACATTCTAGCTTTAAAAATGCAGGCCTGACTTTGATCTGACCCACTCCTGGATCCCTCGACGGGGAGCTAGCAGGGCTGTATATAATACCTGTGGACATATTGCATTTCACCTGTGGGAGTTTCTTTTTTTTTATCAGCAGATGAATAGCAGAAACTCGGGGAGACTTAAGCATGGCAAATATATGCA
Source organism: Ambystoma mexicanum (assembly GCF_040938575.1). Classification (NCBI taxonomy): domain Eukaryota; kingdom Metazoa; phylum Chordata; class Amphibia; order Caudata; family Ambystomatidae; genus Ambystoma; species Ambystoma mexicanum. The sequence continues at coordinate 1,195,330,233 of NC_090935.1, forward strand.
AAGGAAAGACTGGCGCTGATTTGTTTGGCAATCCATTACCCGCTATAGCTCTCTTCAGTCGCTCTCCCGGGTACATACAATGCCATATTTTTTCACCTTTACTGTAAAATATAAAACTAAAGAAAGAAATGTATTCAGTCAGCCCAATTTAAAAGTTGATTCTCTCTTTTAATGTCTGTGGTATAAAAAAAAAAAACGTCGTAAATTACAGCCGTAAAGTAAGGCTTCTCGTTCTAGAACTTTCCGTCTTCACAAAAGTGAGGAATGAACAATACAGTCCTCTCTATTATTGATGCAAATGGCTGCCATCATCGATTCATGTCCAGCTGTGAAAAGAGTAGCAGGGTCATTTTCAAAAACCTTGAAAATTGCTTGAAGAGGACCTGTTATGTTTTCACTGAAGTGCAAAAATATCACCTCTGTACAATGTTGGTAATTTTCACTACAAAGTGCAAAAATAAAGAGTACAAACAGGTGAAATCACCTTTAGTATTTCTTTTTGCACTTTGAATGCTGTTGGTAATGCGTTGTACGGAGGAGCAGGCTGAGGCTGGTGGGAGAGGTAATTCCACTCTGTGCCCCTTTCCGCCATACAAATCAATGAAAATGAGGCAGAGTGTGATGCTTTTACATCTTCATAAGGGCGCAAAAGGAATGGATTCCCATGCAACACACCTGTTTTCAGCACCTGCATAAAGCAGGCGGATTGCATAGGAATACATTGGAGCTCATTTTATAGATTATTGTAATTTGACTGTCGAGACCTGGTACGTTTGCACTCCGGTGCAGCCAGGTCCCCACTGCCACATACGTGTATGCTGCCTTTTGCCTTGCACTTTTACACTCCGCAGTGCAAATTATTGAAATGCTACCTGTCTGTCATCCGTGAAGAGCAAAACAAAAAAGTTGAAGGCACACCTCTGGCAACCCCCCCAAACCGTAGTTCTTTAGCCGGGCACATGCCTTCTGCATGAGACCACAAGCATCCCCAGGCATGTTTCGGCCTCATTGGGCATCATCAGTGAGGAGTATCTTGGGTCTCTAGGCCCAGCAAGCTTGGGACCCACGTCTGGGCATACTCTGCCCACTCAGGGTGACTGTTGCAAAACAAAGTGTGATGGCTGGAAGGTTTAAAATTAATCTCAACCTCTGGCACACTTCCTGGCAACCCTTCAAACCATTGTTCTTTAGCCTGCCAAGCCATTACAGAAAGGGGGAAGACCATATGCAAACCAGGCTTGGTCCTATCCCGAAAGGGTCACTCCAGCCTGAACTGCTAAGTCACTTCCCTTCTCAGGACATGTTTCAGACTCATTGGGCATCATCAGTGAGTAGCAGCTTCGGTCTGTAGGCCCATGAGGCTTGGCATGGCAGGCAGCATGTACAATGGATCTCTATAGAGTCTGCCTGCTTTCTGCTGTTACATGTTCAGTTCTCTTGTCATCTGGTACACAGATACATTAGGAGATAAGGAAGCTGATTGGGGAGCCCACTGGCTCCCACCATCCAGGCTACATACATTCAACTGCCTGGCTGGAACCTTCAGTCAATCCCAAACATTCTAGACGCACACACAACATTCCACTCATCACATCACTCACAATGCATTCAGGTACCAGGGAACAACTAGGAAATCCAGCCATAACACACCTCTTTTCCTTCAAATACAACAAGACACACTTGCACAATGGGAAAGCACGGCACACACCATAACTACACACGAGCCTGACACATGTACATCCACTCCATGAACCAGGAGAACAGGTTATCCAAAAAGGTGCAAACTAACATACTGGCAAGAGAACCATGCCAACATTGCAAACCACCTAACCAGGAAAACAGTACAAATCACCTTCCACCCACCACTGCCACCAGTGGGTCTGAAGCCTGCCACAATTGGGCCTACCTGGGACCAGACCTGAGGGCACTTATCAGCTACATTGCCCCATCCCATGGTCATGAACACTATGATGTGTCCAGGGCAAAGTAATAGACAGCCACAATCTGCACACTCAAATGGATTTCATTTTGAATTGTCCCCTTTGTGCCTGATTTAGGCCCTCAAAATGAAGTTGGTGGCAATGAAAATAAAAAGGAAAGTGGTATTTGAAAACGCCGACACACACATTTGTACTGCTAGCTTCATTACGGGACAGGCAGTGGTCGAAGTGAGCGGGAGCGGTCGGGAGCGGTGCTCTTCTACTTTTTTAAATGATCTTTTACAGCTCCTATACTTTTATTTTAAAAAGGAACCGTTCCGGAATGGTTTCGTTTTAAAATAAAAGTGTAGGAAGATGTTGAAACTTGCCCTTTCAATGCACTGCACTGAACGTTCCCTTAAACAGCAGGTGCAAGTGTTTGGGTGTGTGTATTGTGTGTGGGAAGGGACGTGGTGATGGGGCTTTTGGGGAGTGGGTGCAGGCCAGCAGGGAACATAGTTCCACTACTTCTTTTTGTACACTTCGACCACTGGGGACAGGTGGTATTAACTGCACATGGTATTTTTGGGAATGCCATGTGAAGTAAACACCACTTGTTTATGAGGTGAATTACTGCATGAAAACGCTTACAGTTTTACGGGTGGATGTTATACAGGCAAAACTCCACCAGGAGCTTTAAAGGTTTGTCATGCATTCCTTCAATACTAGAAAAAAAGGGATTAAAAAGTGGTCCACTCTGATCACTTTCTCATGCACTTTGTATGTATGATCCGCTACTGTACTCAATCCATTTCTAGCCTTATAATGAATATGGATTTTTTCGAAATACCAAATTCCCATATTGTGTCAATTTACTGGAAACACCTACACCATTCCGATATTGTGGAAAGTCAAATCTCTTGGCATTTATCTCAATATCATTTATCTTAATACCAAATATGAAAGCCCAGGTTTCGGCCACTGTCAGTTCTTGCCGCTACTATCTTTGTTTGTTGCGTCAGATGAAACCATTTATATCTGACTCCAATGCTGCTGCTGTGGCTGGGCCTATCATTAGGGCTCTGGCAATGCATTGCTTGTGGGGGCAGCGGCGGGTGAGGTGACCAGACCCCAGGTAGTGCAGAATGTGCCACTCTGATTGTGGCTAATTGTGCCAGAAGATCCCATATCTCCCCAACTTTGAAAAGCCGTCACTGTTTGCCAGTAGCACAGAGGATTAAGGTTAAAGCTACGACCATTACACATACATGTATGTATGGCGAAGCTCCCGCTTACCTCAAGACTCGACTGCGGCCTGCTGCATCAACCATCTCACCCTCTCCGTTCCAGCTCGCAACAATTCTTAACTAACACATGTTGTAAACACAGCTGCGCTGGTGGGAGATCTTTTCAGTCCTTTCTGACATCTCAATGGAAGGCTTTGCTGCAGAATTTGCGACTTGACCCCGTTCTTGAGTCTTTCAGGAAAAATCTGAAAACACTCTTTTCAGAGAATTCTTCACTTAGTTCGTATGCCCTTTGTTTGGATTCTCTTGGTGCTGGATGATTATTCTTGTCTTTGTGTCATGTTGTGTTGTTATGTTTGTTGTCTTTTTGTTGCAGCACTTTGACACCTTCCATCTTAAGCGGTTTATAAATAAATATATAAATAAAATAAATAAATATACATTTTTTAAAACACAGGGACACTGGGAGCACTGAGAGGCCAAAAACAACTGCAAGCCCCTCTGCCTCCGCCCTCACTCCCTGCAGTCATAGCTCGTGGAAGACACCTGCCAAAAAAGCATCTGGTGGCAGAGGCAGCATGGTAGCTGCACATACCAGCCACACTTGCTCAATCCCAGCAATTGGACTGACAACCTCCACAGACACTGCCGTCAATGCTCTGCCACCACCAGCCCACACCACAATCAACACTGTTTCTCTTGCCACAGCCCAACCTGCTGCCAACACCACCAGCCCTCCGGCCCCTCTGGAGACCAGTGCCCAGTCCCATTGCACCCCAGCCAGCCATTGGGTGAAACTGGCAACCACTCTCATCTCCATCAATGATCTCGACTTCATAGCTATTACAGAGACCTGGCTCCACCCAGCGTCTGGCCCCTCTCCATCACTTGCTATACCCAATGACTATACCATCTACCGTGCAGACAGACAAACAGCTAAAGGTGGTGGAGTAGCCATTATTGCAAAAAGCTCAATCAACATAAGACACATACAAAACCAATCCCTGCCATCAGCGGAACTACTCACCCTCAAACTATCCACAACGCACACAAGCACAATCACCATCCACCTCATTTACAGACCGCCAGGCCCTATACTATCCTTTAATGACGACATAGCCCTTTTACTCTCTAACAATATCAAACCTAACTCTCGACTACTCATCCTAGGAGACTTTAATCTAGGTCTCAATGATGAGAAAGATGACAAAGCTAACACTGTCGCCAACACCATTTCAGAATTAGGACTCACCCACCATATCGCACAACCCACACACAACAAAGGCCGCATCCTTGACTGGATAGCTGACCTCAACTGCAACACTACCATCCTTTCCAACACTCCATGCGCTTGGACCGATCACCACCTCATTACCTTCACCATCAACAAAGGCACTCAAACACCAGGGCCTTCCTCCAATGCCCCACCCACACTCACAAGAAACAATAAAAATATCACAGTAGAGAAACTCCTCCCGTTACTCCAACCCATCATCGACTTCTCACCCACCATGACCAACCCTACTGAACTAGTAGAGTTATACAACACAACCATCCTTAAGGCCATAAACACCATAGCACCACTCAAGCTTCGGAAAGCCAAACCACGCGCACACCTCAATTCTTGGTTCACCCCCGAACTAAAAACACTCCGCAAATCCAAAAGACAAGCTGAATTAGCATGGAAACAGTCACCATCCACTATTAATAAGACATCTTACGCACTGGCCTCGAACATCTATAAGTCAGCCATCATCCAGTCTAAAAAAAACATGTACAATGAAAGAATCTGCAACGCCATATCCAATACCAAAGAGCTCTTCAATATCCTGAGAGAACTCGAATCACCCTCCCCCATTCCAGACACTTGTAACAAAGACATCCACTGGTGCATGAACATTCAGGAAGCACTCCTAGGCAAAATTGCCACGCTACAAGCCAAAATCCTGACAAAGAAAGAAAGCCTCACCCTCACTGATAACATCACCCCCCCTACACACACCCACACCACCCCCCAAAATGATGACAATAACCTCTTTGAGTTTTCCACCATAACCATCAAAGAGGTTGAAGAAATAATCTACTCTCTTGAACCGTCCAAATGCCAAGGTGACACTTGCCCGGCCCCAGTCATTAAAGATGCAGCCAAACAACTTGCTCCCTTCATCACTTCCCTCATCAACTCATCTTTCACATCCAACGTAGTGCCCAACAACCTCAAGGACTCCTGGGTTCTTCCTTTACTTAAGAAGCCCACCCTTGACCCAAATGTCCCCACCAACTACAGACCCATTACGACTGTACCCTTCCTACTAAAAATCCTTGACAGAGCTGCCTATCTCCAGACACAGAACCACCTTGAGAAAAATAACTTACTAGGACTCAGACAATCAGGATTCCGCCCCAAACACGGCACTGAGACCGCCCTGATTGACCTTAAGACACAGATGGACAACATTAAAGACAATGGCAAACTGGCCCTCCTTCTCCTTCTTGGCTTATCGGCCGCCTTCGACCTGGTCAACCACGACATCCTCTGCAAACATCTATCCTCAGCAGCCAAATTTTCAGATAATGCCAACGCATGGATCCAATCCTTCCTTAACAACAGATCCATGAGAGTCTTCGCACCCACAGCCTCTGCCAACCCAGCCCCAGTCACTTGCGGTGTCCCCCAGGGCTCCTGCGTCTCTCCCACTCTATACAATGTGTTCACGAAACCCCTCTTTGACATATTGGACCGCTTGGGTGTCATCTACACCAACTACGCAGATGGCACCCAAATACTGATCCCTTTAACAGGCGACTACTCCACCGACCTCACTGCTCTCAACAACATTTACTCCATTATCCAAGAATGGATGGCCAAGCATGGCCTATGCCTCAATGACGACAAGACCGAGCTTCTTCTCCTAGGTTCCCAACCCAGACTTAATAAACTTGACAAACTCTATCAAGCATTCACTATAGACGGCAATAACATCATCGTCTCTAACAGCGTCAAAACCCTAGGAATCTACCTCGACTCCTCCCTCACACTGACAAGACAGATCAATTCAATCTCATCCGCCATTGCTCACACCTGTAAGCTCATCAATGCCAGCAGACCCTACCTCTCACCTTCCAACTGCACCACCTTAGCCAGAGCGCTAGTCCTCTCCAAAGTTGACTGCTGCAATGCTCTATACTTGGGCACCAGTCAGAAAAACATTAACAAACTACAAGTCATACAAAACAACGCCTTGCTAGCAGCCCTGAACATACCCAAACATGAACACATTTCGGACGCCAGACGCACCTGCCATTGGCTATCCATACCACAAAGAATTGAATATAAAACCATCTCACTCACACACAAATGCCTAGCTAACCAAGCACCCAGATACCTATCCGACAACCTCACTCACCACACCCCAGCGCGCCCTACCAGATCAGCTCAAACACACTGCTTAAATATCCCAAGATTTAAGCTCCAAAAAGCAGGTGGCTCCAGCTTCCCCGTGCTTGCCTCCAAACTTTGGAATTCACTTCCACTCGAGCTGAGATCAGAACCGTCCTTTCACAGATTTAGACACACCACCAAAACATGGCTTCTATCCAAAGAAACGTAAGCTGCCTAGCCCTACCTTACTAGCATGCACCAAGACTGTAAATTTGTAAATATGTAATCGGTCTGTACATTACTGTTGTATTAATCTTGTTGTATTCATCGCAAGCGTCTGGATGCCCCAGGGCCAGGCGGCGCTATACAAATAATAAACTAAACTAAACTAAACTCTCTTGGCTCTTGACTCACCCTCCTCACCTGTTCCAATGATCCAATGCCACCAGCATCCGGACTTATACATGTGGACTGATATTGATGACATTGGTCCAGTAGATGCAGGTGGTTCGGGGGGTTGGGTGGGGTGGGGTGACAGGTACATGAGCAGGAGCTCAAGCCCTGTCCACACTCCTGAAAGTGTGCACAGCACACCCAAGAAGGGATCTTGAGGAGACTCAGCAATATCAAGCAGTGCCAAGTGTACAAAGAGAAATATTACAGAGCAGCAACTGCAACAGCTGCAAAAGCCAGGGATGCAGTACAGGGATCATCCCACCATATGGCAAAGGCCCATGATCCAGCAGTGCTGCCACCTATCAACAACAATGACATCAAATCCAGTCATGGGCCAGGGGGTGAGATCACGAAAGCAATCTCTGCAGATGCCGAGATCATGCAAAGTACCCTGCTCTTCACCAGGGCCAGGTATCAGAATCTTTTGCTTACATCACCCCAATGGAAGGCTCACTCACTGGCACCCACTATCATTGCTCACAGTGAAATGTGCCATGCATGCAGTCTGAACAAGTTGCTATGCCAATAGGGTCTCACACATGACACTGGACACCATGCAACACTCACGCCACACACAAGGGAGGTGGGAGGGCACATGGGTTTTGGGGATGAGGGAGGGAGATAAATGGTGTTTTTTGTAAGGCATTTAAAATCATACACTTGAACAGATGTGAGCTCAGTTATCTTTAAGTGGCTGTTACGGATTCACTATTTGGCAATATACAAATGTTTGGGGTATGTGAAATCAAGAGATCCGTAAAAGAAATTCACAATCAATTCTTGCCGCACAGAACATGCATCCATGCCTCTATCATGCTGACTGCATTGCAGCAAGTGGTCCCCAACATGTGTCATCATCCTCCTTGGGAGGGGGCATGTCAACATCCATGGACTTGGGCATTATTCCAAGGCACATGTGCATCATGGCGCACACACAATGAAGATTTTACACACCTTCTCTGGTCTGATTGAGACACCGGAACAGTGCCTTCAGCAGTCCAAAGGTATGCTCTAAGTAAAGCCTAATCCTTATATGTGCTTCATTACAGGCCTCATGTGCTGTGCCTGGGTTCCCAACAGGTTTCATCAGCCTCAGGAGCTGGGGATGTCCAGAGGCACCTGCAAAGGCGATGGGGATAGGCGCTGATTACAGAACTAGGACGAAGTGTAACAACTGATCATGACACAATGGTCAAACTGTTAGCAATTTTACTTAAGGTATATTTGAGAATCACTGTTTGTCTATCCGTACATTGTAATACGCCTCATGGGATAAGGGGGAAATGATTGAGGTCACTCGGGGAATGCCCCATTTCACCCATCATTGCCACACTAGAAGTGACAGTGAAACACTAACTGGATTGCCATGTTGCCTGTGGATATTCACTACTGGGCACTCATGCATGTGCTGCCATGAGCTGTCTGGTAATCCTGTGCATGTTGTGATAGTGCTCTTGCTTTTGGGAAATGACGCTCATAGGTTGCAGCATTCATGTTATTACTGACAGTCAGTTTTGTACTGTCATTTTGTGCTTGTCTGGCCTTCCTGTGCATTTCGGTTCCTGTAGTTCACTTCTAGTGCACTTATTAGTACATTTGGGATCATGCATTTCTGTAAAGCTCTGATGTTGTCCTGTAAGGCTTTGTCCTGTGGGCGGGTATGTCTTATAGGTTGTGCCAAGGGCAAGTCCTTCATGCACATGGCATGCATTTTATTGACATCAAATCAGTGTTTGCCCCGCCTACTATCATGGGTACCATTTCCACTAGAGAAGAACCTTATGTATTGTTTGATGGTAATTGTAATTACCCAGCACCTAGGTCCATTGCTCTCAGTGGGTCTTCATATATGATGGAAGTGCACTGTTTTGCAGGACCATAGCTTCATGGATGGAACCTGGGAAGTGTGTCATGGCGAGATCTGTATCACAGGTAACCTGTACGTTAAAGGAATGCTGTTTCGTATTCCTGAAAACAACCGATGCCAGGGGCAGCCACCAATGTCACAAGTGTGAAATCAAAGCTGTTATGACATTTGGGAAATGGGCAGTAATACAGAATAATTCCTTTGTTGCATTTACCTGTGCTGGGGTAGTTGGTAGCGGGATGTGCTGGGGTGCATGCTGCATGAGTGCATCCAGCACCTGTGCAGGCACAATAGAAAACGTGGGCTGTGGCGTGCCATCCAGTGCGCTACAGTGTGGAAGGTGCCAGTGGTGAAAAAGTACAGCACCGACACAAGCCTCAGCAGTGGAGGATGGCTGTTCTTTTGTTGATCCCACTTTGTAGATCATCCTGTATCAGGGTTAGTAGCTCTGCTATGGTCTCCCGGTGAAAGTGGTAGAGTGTTATCAGCTGCTCTCTAGTACATTCCTAGGGTGATGTCCTGACCTGAGGAAGAAGAGCAAGAAGGCCTGGATCTTGAGGTTTGCAACTGCTAGTTGCTGGGAGATGTGTACCATTACAAACCCTTCTTGATCAATTAGATTAAGCTGTTGATTAATTTTCATCACCTATCTGCATTTACCTCCACCTTTTGGGGGGAGGTAACTGCATTGTGCTTTTGGTGGAATGAATGCCTATTTTTGGTGGAATTGCCAATTTTGTTTCCGCTGATAATTCCTTTGAGGGAATTAGCACCAGAGAAATGACTGCCAGTTTTCAGTGGTTATTCCGCTGCACTATTACCACTGAAGGAATAATCACCCATTTGTGGCAACCATTAATTCGGCCGGGTTGTAAAAGTGGTGGTAATTCCACCAAACTCGTAATGAGGTCCAAAGCGTCCACCACCACCTTTCATCATGCTTCGACACCCATGTGGCTGTAGCTGGCTTCTGTACAAATCTTCCGCATCTGAATAATCTGTTGTGTGGTGTTTCAAGAGATGGTCCTGGTGCTCCCCCTCGTGCCATAGTTTCCATCAAAGCTTCTAAATTAAGCTCCTTTATGCCTGTCTGTGTCATTGAGGCATCTCATGTGGTCTGCGACAATAACCCCAGCATAGCTAAAAATCCTTTTACATTGCATCCTAGCTAAGGGGCTCATTAGGCTTTCCACGGCTAATTGCCAAACCAGAATTGCAGTGGATCTTCATCTCTAGCCATTTGGTGTTTGAGAACATATGCAGAAACTATCCAGTCTGCAGCGGGCCCGCTGTGTTCTCCTGGGGAACCTGATTCAAGCTTGCACCATACTTGGTTGATGACCTCTGACATTTAGCTCTCTCGTCTAGTTACATCCGGGATTTTAAATGTCTCTTCAGTGTATTATTGCGCATGGCTAGCTCATCCCCACGCAGGTGGCACACCCCTGAAATAGCACTAGGGAATACTCTGAACTAAATGCAAAAAGAGGTTGTGACAGGGCTGGCCAATGAATGTTGAGAGTAGAAAATATTGTCATTAACATGGATTATGAATGAATGCAACTGCATTCCGGAATATACCACTTTGCATTCCTGCTTTGGAAAGTTGACTTGGGTATTTAAAGAATGAACGGACCCAGGAAAGGCAAGGGCCCATTTAATAAGAATAAGTCGCGCCTAGAAACACTTGTGTACAGGCGCGTTATAAATGACTCATCATATCCTATCATATCAAGTGGGTAGCATGGAAAGTGACAAACTGGGCTTGGTTTTTACAAACAGTCCCGTGGGTCACAAAAGTGAAGCATGAGAATGCAGTCTTACATTCTACAGAGTCACAGCACTAATCCTATCCAATTCTCTCGGGAAGGGAGCAGAGCCAACCTTACCCCAATACCCTCCTGAAATTCTGCGAGGAAAGGAAATATCTCCAGATGTCCTTAGGACCCCAATGAAGACCCTAATGTAGTGACTGCGTGCAGCTAATGTATCCCCACATCTAAACCTGAGCCATTATTAGGTACAGATAGTGGCGTGTCCTCGGAGTGGCCTGGGTGGCACATGCTACCCCTGCAATTTGATTGGCCACCCCAGGTGCCACCCCATTATCCTAAACTATGATCATTGTGTGTGTGTGCTCGTACCTCATGCCATCCCTGCATACATCAGTGCCCCTATTGGGCCTGCCTAGTCAAGAGTCTGGACACGCCACTGGCTTCAGGTCAGGAGTACCACGAGAAGGGGGCTGGGCTTACTAGCCCATATGAGGCCTTGGGAAACCCCACTCCATCACACCCCTCAAAGAAGGTAAGTTATTGAATAAGGTAAGTGCCCAATCCTGGGAGGGGCTAGGGTATTTAAGTGAGTGTGTGTGAATGGTTTAGTGTGGGTTAGTTGGGTGTGGATAGAAGTTGGTGGTGTACCGGAGTGCAGAAGCTGTTGGAGAGGGGGTCTTTGAAGTATTTGTGAGTGGAGAGTATGAGGAGTAGAGGTAGAGTAGGAGTGGCAGGGGAGTAGTGGTGGTGGTAGTAGTTGTGGAAGTAGTAGAGTGGCAGTAGGAGCAGGAGGTGGTAGTTGGTGGTAGTAGTGGGCAGTACAAAGTGTTAGTGAGTAGTAATTGAGTAGGTAGTAGGGAGCGTGAGTGGAAGCAGTAGAGCAGTAGTAGAGGACAAGAGCAGAGGTTAAGTATGGAGTAGAGATAGTAAGAGCAATAAAATAGTAAGTGCAACTGAGTGGGAGAATAGGAGCAACTATTAGCATAGCGTGAGATAGATTATAACAAGAAGATTAGCAAGAGGCAAGGAAGTACGGTGAGAGGAAGGAGGAAGGATAAGGTAATGGAGGTAGAGGGGTAGTTGGAGGTACAAGAGATAGTATGAACAGGAGTAAGAAAAGGAATAAGATCAAAGGGTGGAGGTGGAAAGGCGGAGTGAGATATAGTATAGTGACTAGTAGAGTGAATGGTCAGGTACAAGGGGGTGTGAGAGAAGTGAACATGACACTGGGTGGAAGAAGGCACCACCCCTAATTCCCAAACATAAGTGGGCTAGGTTAGGGAAAGCCTAGTAGACCCGTAGGGATCCAGTCAGCCATCGACTAGGGACGTCCCTAAATATAAATCAGAAACAGACATCTATCAAATAGCCACTAGTATCCCCATTAGTAACACCTGGGTTAGGGAGGCGGGACAAGGGCAGGGTAGACAAGCTAGAGAGGGACGGCCCTAGCGCCAACTTTCCTAAAGACCCTGTGAGCCACTAGCATCTACAGCCATCCTATCTATTATACAATTCCAATAAAGACCCTTGGAACTAAGTGTCAGCGTGGTTCTTTGTGGCAGGATGCCCCGTCATATTAGTCACAGGCTTTGGCCAATGGGTCAGAAAAATGTGGCCTGTACAGCACTTAACAATCTCTCTTTGAGTCTAACCTAGAGAAAATGTCTTTGGGCATTTACAGACCCCAAGTCATCGACAAGATTACATTAACACAGCAGACCTTTGCGTAGACGCCAACACTGCATTGGGAGGATTATAGATCAGTGGGCAGCATACTCCTTCAGCAAGGCCTACCTACTTTCTCCTATGCCATGATAGCCTGTCCCTGAAATCTCTACTTGGATGCAGACACATTAATGTGTTGCAATGCATGTACCCACAGTTTTGTCAAACTGGAGTCTGGCTCTGATTTTGTTCTCCATATCAGGAAATACATAGCAATTTCTATTTGCCGAGCCATGTCAAAAACTGCAGCTTTTTTTTCTTTTATGATCTGGACATGGCCTCATTACATGGTTTGTGGCGCCGGAAAAAAGTGACGGTAATTCCGTTACCGGCACTTTTCCCGCACCGCCGAATGATAATGTTTGGTGAATTTACCGGAATGATCAAGCAGTAAAAAAGCTTGTTGCTGGAGGATAAACTTTACCTCCAAAAATCGGCGGATTTACTGCATGAAAATTTCGCCAGCGGCAAATCCACCAAAAATACCCAAAAATGGGAACTTACCAGCACTTGTAGTCCTGTAGTAACTCATCGGGACCAAGTGTACATGACGGTAATTGAGTTTGGCGGTATTTCAGCGGATTTACCGCGGGAATACTGCTGAACTCGTAATAAGCCCTATTAGGATGTGGATTCGACCGCCTTCTTAATGGTGGCATAGTATCCGTGGGGAAGTACCATCAAATAAGAAGCTGACAACACGATGAGTCTACCTCGTTCTTTTGTTGTTTTTTGCAACAACAAAAATGCGTCTGTGTGCTAGTCCCCTGTTCCCTTTTACCATCTGATGAAGCAGATCTTTGTGACTTCGGAAGCTCATGCATTATTCCACCTCAGCATAATATTTTTAGTTAGTCCAATTAAAAGTTATTAAACTCAAGCTTTTGTTTTATGTGTTTGGGAATAGAAGATGTTCAGTGAGTGGCTGAGTACTCAGGCATTGTGTCCGCTGTTGGTTTTCACTCTCTCAGGGGCTTGATCTGCACCTTAAGCCTCCATAGCAGGATGCACAGTCTTTTTCTCTCTTGCTGAAGACGGCCATTCTTCACTTTTCAGTTCTGGGCACTATTCAGGGTTTTAAAAGCCTCTCAGGCACTCTGCCTTCTTATCCAGCATGACCACTGACTGTTACTTAGAAACTCACTCCTATCTCATAACCCTGTCATCCAAGCGTGTGAATAAATGGAGAACATGCAGCGTGTCTGCACGCCCGCCAGAGCTGATTTATCGTGGCATGTGGAAACAACATGCGTGGAGTAAATCCCTCCACGAACTTCAACACTGTGACTAAGCTGAAAAGTCAACTCTGCTAATTGTGAGCACTGAATTAACTTGGAAGAATGGGTTGGTTCCCAAATAATGTATAGCTTCTACCAGGTTAACATGTGCTGGCTATTTAGAAGGACAAAGTTGAAACTAATTTATTCCACTGGGGCCTCCCTCTGAAACAGCCTCCCTGCTTCTCTGAAACTTGAGGAGAACCATCTTTGGTTCCGAAAGCACCTCAAGACCTTCCTCTTTGCTTCTGCCTTCGCTCTTCCTCTCCCCTGCTTATCTGTCTGCTATGGCACCGGGCACCTGGTTACCCTCTGATTTCGGGCCCAGAGCCCTGACCTCCCAGCCACACACCCGCACTGCCTCCTGGCAACCCCTGCACTTGGGTCTGTATATGCAACGCTACAGTCCCCCTCCAGCACTTATCAGACACTTATCAGACACTTATCAGACACCTGTTGCCTACACCTTATTCTCGCACTTACCACCTGCTGGCCGCACTACCTGTTGTTGTTCTATCATGTGTTCAGCACTTTCCACTCCCCCCTGCCCCCTTGCACTTTCCCCCTTTTCTCTTCCCTGTACTTGCACATTCTCAATGTCACTGGGCCTAGCAAGATTGTTGTTTTTGTCCTCCCTTGTTTCACCTCCCTATGCCGTGTCGCACTCTGAAGCTCTTGTGTATGGTGCATGATACAAATTAAATATCATATATCATATCATATCATGGTGAATGGTGGACATTGGTATTCCATTGCAATCAGGAAGTCATCTATGTTTGTTCAAGGGTGCTGGAGGACGGTCATGCCACCCAGAGCAATGCGCAATAGAGGACGATGCCACCAAGGATCTTCAGGCCTAAGTTATCACCCATAGCCCTATCTGAAAAACAGCACCGTACCACCAGCATGCTTGAATTGAAAATGACCAACAGAGAGTGATGACCATGCGTTGTGCTGATATATAATGGGATTTGCGGTCTTTGCCCGTCTACAGTCCTTTCACATCTTGAGATAGGCTCCATCATGCTCTCCTTCCATGGCCTGAGTGGCAGGGGAGGAAAGGGGGCACCATCTCCTGTGGTGAGGACTCCCAGGCAATAGCTACAACCCTTCATCAGAAATGCCTCTTGAGGTTCTCTTTGGCTGCTGCCGCTGCTGAAGGTCATCCGGGTTCTGAGGAGGCACAGTCACCACATGGGATGGATGCCCCCCACAGCCGGATCCTGAATGAGGATGCAAATGTTGTCATCAGGGACTTGAAGAAATGCACCTCCACTTTGAAAGTGACCTCGGCCAGCTACTTTTCAGATAATTTGATTGTGTGCAATTCCTGAAACATTGGTCTGCTGGAGAACAGATGTTATAAAACGTAGCCAATAGCAGCAATGCTATCTAGAAGTCATGCACAAGCAGTTGATTTAGGGCAGAGGAACAGGGTGCCAGAGATTATAGGGATTACAGGCAGATTTCACAGAAGATGCCAGGGCTGGAGAGAAGTAGCACAGGAGAGGATGCAGTCCAGTTGGAGGGGCAGCATTACAGAGCAGAGAGGGGCAGAGTTCAGAAGCAATCGTCCTAGCAGCAGAACTAGTAGCGTGCAAGTCTCAATGGTCCAGTAAAACAGAGCAGTAAGGACAAAGTTTTGCAGTATCAGGCCACAGGGCCCAGAAACACTCTTGGTCTGAAGCTTAAATTGTTTGAACAGATCAAAGGTGTTTGGTTGCTTCCCTTGGAGAGTGTTTTCATATCTTTTAAATGTGGGCATTAAAACTGTTTGTTAGTGCTGTTTATGCTTTTTGGTGACACTAAGTAACAGGTAATTTATAGACATCATTCTTGTCTCAAGTATGTAATGCCTTTCATCTTCTCGTGAATGGGAGCCTGGCAGCTGGGCTCTTTTACTGAACTCTGTTCAAGGTTGCTCAGCTTGCTCCATGGGCTGAACTTGTCTCCACCTCAGCTTGCGCCCCAGAATGTTACAGGTGTCTCGGTGCCATCTTGGAGGGGGAGAACGAGTGTCTGCATCATTTTCTTGATAGCTGCGGCCCAGTGCCACAGAAAAGAAAAATACAGAATACAAGATGAAAGGGAGGGCACATTGCCATATGGAGGTGGCCATCCGTGTTGCTGTTCATCTTGAGATTGCCCCTACCTTTTGCAGAGTATCTAGAGGTTGTCTAGATCTGATGCTAGACATGTGTAGCCACCTCCATACCTACTGATGTAAAGACGGGCCATATCTGGTGCTGGACGTGTAGCGACTGCCTGTCACAATGGCTGGGCACGAGGAGAGTGATGAAGCATGTGATAATTGGCAACGCCTTTAATTGATTGATAATACTTATCGAATTCTTCCATAGGTTGAGACCACTGGCCGTTCTTGAGAAGACCTCCAATCTCTGTGCAAATTATTTAAAATCTCATCATGTTTTGTTCAATTTTGCGGCCCAACATGCTTTCAAATGCCCCATTTGAGGCTATTTTCCCTAAACATGTGGCCTAACACCAAACCCTTCTATACAATGGTGTTGACATTCGCTCATATTTTACAAATGTTACTGTCTGAGCATGCTTTAAAATTCAATATTTCTCACCATGTTTGAGAAATTCCTTTGAGAAAATGCCCTAATGCCCTATGAAGTGCCGTTCAAAACCTTTCATGGTGAACTAATGTATTGTGATGAAAAGAGAAAGGCAACGTTAAGTCCCAGGCAATTGACTGTTGCTATAATAGAACATTTAAAGAACCCCCCCTTAAAAGTCATCCTAAAATGAACAGCTTTGAGACTCCTCCATCCTTAATTCAGCACTTCCTCCATCATCCCATTCCCATATCATGCTGTCCTGTCCTCATCCGTGGTTTATGTTTCCACCTTCCCCTGCAACATCTGGTCCTCAAGTCACACGATCACGCCATTGTAAAGGCCTTAAGCCCCCCCCTCTGTTATCAACGGTAAATTCTGTAAACATTTGTGCCAAAAATGCATTTCTTTCCCTGTGATTTTTATTAATGGCTACAAATGTTCCTCTTTAGGAGACATGAGCCTTATAACATATTTTAACCTGCGGAGGTGGTAGTGCATTTAAAAACTGTGCTGGCTTCTTGTTCAGTATTCAAATATACTGGTTTTGGCCTTCCACAATACTTATAACAGTTCAGCATTCATACATGTTTGTTTCCAATCCCTGAAGCCCCCCGGAATGAGTGTTCCCTTCTTGTCACTCACCAGTGTTGTGTGGTGGCTCCTACGGGCCTTCCGGCTTTGCTTCTCAGCTTGGCTTCGCTCTGCCTTCCAGTTGTGGGACTTCAATGAGCAGCGCACGCCGTCCTGGAATGTTGTAGCGCATAGCTCAGCTCGTCCCTAGCAGATGCTACTGAGAGCACCACTCGCTCTCTTGAAAACTTGCAATGATCAGGCAGCTTCGGTTCTCCCCAGCTCCTGCTGTGAGCACTGGGCAGGGAGGATAGCAGGGTCCCAGACCCTCTCAAGGCCAGCCTTTGCCCCGGCGTCTCCCTCTGCACGCCTTCTCTCAAGCCTGCTCTTCTCCCGCCTGCTTCACTTCTCCAGACTGAGCCCTTCTCTTCTGGCAGTCTCTCTCCTTGTGTTGGGGGTTTATTCTTTTTATACACCTGGGACTTGGCAAATGACTGCAGGTGTGAGTCCTTAACTTTGATTGCCTGACCATGATGAAACCTATTAGCTGAACATGCCTGGCTAACCTTTTCCAAGGCCCTCTTTCTCGTCTCAGTACCAAAGTGGTGTTTAGGTGAATTTGAATGATTGGAAGTGCGCATAACATCTGGTTGTGTATTCTCCTTTTGGTATTAAGCCTATATTTACCTGTATTAACAAGAGGAGGCTGATATGAGTAGTTTCCACCCAAATTAGGGTGTGTCCTCCTAGTTGGTCTCTTCATTGTACCAGTATAAAAATGGTACTTTGGTGAGCCATTTGGAAAGGACTAAAAGGGAAAAGGTCGACAGTAATCTCTAAAGGCGGTTTGTATTGAAGGTTCAGCATGAAAAGGGAATGGGAGGGTACCATGCCTCACCCAAAGATGTCCTCTCCCCATTCCCCAGGTTCCCTCCACCCAGGTGATCCTACCTCACATATCCTCCCCAGGCTCGGGATCCAAGAGCGATGGCCTTTCCCTGGCCACCTGAGCAGAGGGTGCTGGGAAAAAAGAAGTGAAGACGCCCTCAGGTTCCTCACATTGCCTACCATAACACTAAGGTAGCCGTGCATTGCAGTGTGGCCAAAAGATGCCCAATTACCCATTAAATGCTTATGGACTATACCCTACCAATCCTGGTAAGACCTAATGACCTTGTGATTGACACAGATTTGAGGCGTAAATAAAACTGTCTTTACCAGCTCATATTCAATCAACTTGCTTTGAATAGAAAATACAAATTACCTCTTTCTGGACATCCATTTCTTCAAAATGATAATCTGTTATACTGAATCACATCAGCTCCACCAAAAGAAAACATGCACGTTTAGATTGCGTGACCACAATTAACAACAGATGAGCACATGAAAGATAAAGGGCCACAGTCAGTTTAACTCGGGGACCACGCATAGACAATGGTTTAGGGCCTGAAGAAATCTCTTAGTAACACATTTATATTAAAAAATATTTAATTAATTTCTCTATCAGGAGAATGAGCACTAGACTTGTATTTTAATTTCACTAAGAAGAGTCAATCACCCAGTAGGAGAAAGTCAACTCATGGGTGTTCATATTCCGGAGACTTCTGTATTCGCTGATTTCTGGGCCTGGTGCAGGGAAAAGTTGTGCAGCTCCTGCACCCCAGGACAGAGGCCATCCACATGGGGGAAAACACCTACAGCAGCTGGATAGGAAGGGACATACTGCAACCTGCAAATATAATCGTTGTTAACACAGGAGATGGGCTATACCCCAAGAACTTAGCTTATTCCTTCAGAATACACAGACACCAAGGTGGATTTTTTCAGGGATCCCAAAAGATAAAACACAATATTTTATTAAACATTTCCTCCTATCCATAAGAACCTCTTATCTGTTCCCCTGGTGTGAGTTCTCTGGGGATCTGCCCAGTCAGCCAACCCTTCATTAAAGGGGTCACAGGGAGAACAACAGGGTGGACCCAATGGAACAGGCCCCTAACCTCTACCTGGAACCACCCACTGCAGTGAGGGGCCAGTATATGGCTCCGATGGGTGGTCCCATCCCCTAGGTGGCCTCTGGTAGGCAACTGCTTTCCTTACCTGCCTCACGCCAGGGTTCACAACAATACCCTTTCCTTCCTATCCCCTTCCCTCTATCTGAATCCCAACTAACCCAACACTCTACTCCGCTCCTTACCTATTCACAGTCACTAGGCTGTGACTATATAGTCACAGGATAGTGGTTGTTATCCACACCGATTTGTTTAAAGCCTACTTGCCTCTGAGTTATCCTCTTAACCACCTCTCATCTGCCTACGAGTTAACATTTTTCCCTTGCCTTCAACCTGCCTCTGTCCCTCACTTTCCCTGCTTCCACTCTAACACTTCATCCATCATGGTCGCATCCCTAACATAGCTGGCCGTACCACCTACCTGCACTTATACTTGTCTAATGTTGACTGCCCTTAATCTATGTAAGTCCACTTGTGTATTGACCCTAACCAGTTCAGAATGTCACTTGAACGCGCTCCATGGTAAGAAGCTAACTGCTTACCGTCAAATTTGATATCTTATCTATTATACATTATTTTGCAATCAAACGAGCATTGTTCTTCCCTGCATATAAATAAATATTGAATTGAATAGAAAATAGCCATAATCATGAATAACTATCGCTATAGCACAGAAATATACATTTGTATACATTGCAAACAATAAGGAACAAACATTGGCATTATATCACAATAAGGTCTGCAGTCAGCCACCCCTTCTCAGTACCTGTGGGCGGTGCAGTGTCTGGTGGTTGGTGTCTGCGCCGCTGATGAATAAGGGGCTTGTATTGCCCCAATCTGCATGTCTCCCATGCAAGTTATTCGTCTGGGTACTACATGGGGCCACCCCATCACACCACTCAACCAATGCATCTGCCACATCTGCCATGTGGGGCCGCCTCTCACTGCCGCGGTCCCATGCCAGCCAGTGTCTTCTTTCTGGTAGCCTCATGCCCTGGGGGGCTGCCTGTGATCACTGCCCAGCCCTGACCCTTTTCACTCTTCAGGCAGTATCCCCATTGTCACGGGGATGCTCCAATCATCGCCTCGCAGGGCCTCTAGTTTCCTGCAGCCCTGCCCTCTTTTTTCACTAAGAAAGTATGGTGCAAGGTGCGAGCCGTGTGCTTTCCAGAGCTCAGGCTGGCATGCCAGAGCAACTCGCTTCATCTTGGCTGCCAGGACGTGTAGGGCCGGGGTCCTCTCTACACCTAGATTGTGCTGACGGAACGGCCCAGAACGTCACCTTCGTCACCGCCCTGCTCGATGTGGCCCTGCAGTCTTCTGGTTCTGCCTTCTCCCACTCAACTCATCCCTTGCCACATCTGGCATACTTGACCCAGGTGGAGCTTTATTCTTCAAGGCCCACCCTGACTGGCCCCGGGGTTGGGCCATCACTGTGTCGCCTGGTTCTGGCTGCCTGGTCCACGCAGCCTGCAATGGGTGGTGCTTACTTACAGGGACTGCCCCACGCACAGAGTCCAGGGGTTTTGTTGCTTGGGCCCATCCAATCTGGTACTTGCAGCCCAGGCCCACAGCAGATACCATGCCGCCCCACACACGAGGCCCGGTTGTCAAACTTGTCAGACACTGGGGAGCCACTCAAGACCACATCCTCCAAGAGAGCTGCTAGTGTCTCTGTCTCCTTGCTTTACTCCACCCAATGGTCTTCATTTGTTTCTTAACAATTTATTTTGCAATGTTTAGTCTCCCCTGCCGAGCCCCCTCCTGGGCAGGGGGACTCTGTCCTTTATTTATTTCCACTTTCTTCCTTCCACATTCTATGCAGCCCCCTTGTGGGCTGGATGGTTCAATCCATTAAAAACATAACACACAAACACTACATAAACAATAAAGTATTGTTTCCCTGCATCCGGGTGTCTGTGTCTTTATTTCTCAATTTCCCTCACGGGGGCACGCCTAGAGCCCTGCCTAGCCGGGCCCAGTTTGGGCAATGGGCTACCCTTCCATCATCAAAGAAAGCAATTCAGCAAGGTGCCTAAAGACTGTTTCTAGATAATCTGTTCTAAAAGGGACTGATGCCAGGTACTGTGGCTATGAAACATAATATGCAAGGGAGATCAGAAGGTCATAGCTTCCACTCACAATGTTGTTTCGTGTACAGGAGACCGTGCGTTGTTTCATCTTTTGGATCAAGATATAGCACAATATGCAGCTCATGACTACCTCTCGTTCAATGGCATGCTTACTGAGATATTTCAAGAGGTACTACACATGGTCTTCAATCCTGATGAATGATAATCATTCACTAGGTAGGAGCTGATAATATAACATGGTTCAACATAGAGAACCCACTAATCAGATACTTTACCCCAAGCCCAGAACAGACCCACTGTGACTAAGCCCCACTTCCCTAACTTTTCTGGTGATGTTTCCTAACCTTTCTGGTTGGGCTTTTTCAACTACGTGACACATTTTTTTGTTGCTCACGTGACACATTTTTTTGTTGCTCTTGTTAACCCTTTCCTTGTCCTCTTGCTGATGCCACAGTCTTAGATCTAGATCTAGAGGCGACTCTGCGAGATTAGACACCTATATTATTTCCTTCCAATTATTTTGGTCTACAAACATAATAATGCGGACAGTGCCCAGGAAGTGATGAAGGAAAAAAAAGCTGCATTATACAGAGTACAAACGTCCACATATGTTATATGTGGACGTTTGATGGGCGTCCACATATGTTATATGTGGACGTTTGTTCTTCTCTGCCTAACCTGAAGATACCATCTTGCCATAGAAGGAATTGAATGCGGGCAATGCTTCCTTCAATATCTCCTAATGCGGAAGTGGATGGTTAAAAACATGTTGCTACTCATTTACGCACATTTCCACGAAAAACACATCTGAACAGCTTTTACTAAGTTGCATCACATGCAGGCGGACTGAGACCTGCAGCATTGATTTTAATAACAATGGAAAGTTGCACAGTCGAGTCAGAAATACATGTTATTTATTTCGTACGTAACATGTCTGGGATTTACAAAATATCAAAGGCTGTGTGACACTAACAAAGAAGTGCTAAAAACAGTTTTGACACTGTATGCGTGGACTTATTTTTAGTTTTGGCTATTAGGTGGCACTGTACCACTGCCTACAAGCCTCAACTATTGTCATGGGAGGTGAAAATAGGAGAGAGATGAGATGTCAGGAGGAACACACAGCCTGTGTGTGTTGTTTGGTTATTTACAATCCAGTAACTGCCTACAGCCATGCTAGTCCCTATGGCAATTAGTCCCTGTGGCACTTCTATCTGCCACTGCCCACCCACAACCTACCCCTTCTTGCCCAACACACATGCCACAGGGATCTCTTTGGACTAGCTATGTGCCGTCTTTTTAAAGAAAATTACAATAACAGCCATAAACCGCCTTTTGGTGCAATACAAATGTCTTAAAGAAGCGTGCCTTCAGACATGCGATTCATTAACAGTAGGGGTGGGGGGAGGAGGGGCAAGAGGTTGCAAGGGGCGAGCCGAGCCAGAGCTGAGCCAGGAGATCTGGCCTGGTTTTTAAGGCCAAACACAAGCCAAGTCAGCACCTCAATATATCAGCGTGCTGTGGCCATAACAATGGCAGTAGATGCTACAGAACTATCAAGTAACATACATGCCAACATGCTGCATTCTATTCAGGAGATGGTCGTCCAGTCATGTTTTATTATTTACATTCTGAGACTTGGTCCTAGATATTTGATTGTAAAATCTGAACTTTGGGTCCCAGAATGCAAAGGAAAAAAACATTGCTCATCTAGATGGAAAGTGACCGGCTAGCATGTGCACACACACACATGTATGCTAATTTATGGGTTTTACGAGTTAAAACAATACTTTCCAGATAATACACCAACCTGAGAAATATGTAAATTCATATGTTACTCAAAGCGATTACCATTTTAGCTTCTAGTTTCCTTAATTTTACTACAGGTATCATAATGCAAAATGATAACAGCTTAAACTGCGTACCTTCAAGACAGTAGCAACAAAAGCAAAACTGCAACAAGGTTATGTTCTGAAGAATATGTTATGTGAGTCTCGGGGAGTGGGGGGGAGTGGGAAGCCGGAAGCCAAAATACAGGCTGGAGGCAGATACACTCCAGTTAAAGAATACGATTTGTGCTGGAGGAGGAAGGTGGCGAGGGCTTTTCACATACATATGAAACTGTCCAGAGGCCATTTCCCGTGCATGTTAAAGTGCTGACCTATTAACGAAGAGGTGCTAAAAGCAGGATCCTGCCGCCAGGCCCCTTTTATATCGAGGCCAGTCCCGAGAGGACCAATGAGGCCGAAGTGGGATTCATTCCTGCCTGCATCTGCGTCCACAGGTGCGCCAGGAGACTGAATCCCTGCTGCAGGGCAGCAGAGTGACACCAGGCACAGCCTGCCCCCCAGACCAAGACAGCCTTTTGTTTTCCTCCTGTTTTTGTTTATGTAGTTACAGTGGAGATGAGCAGGCAGGTGTCAGCTCAGACCCTAGGGCCCATTGACTCATAGTTAGGGTCAGGCTGGGGTCAGCCACAAAGCCTGAGCTGGCTCGAGCCCCGCTTGGCTCTCCCACCTCCAATAAGCAGTATATGTTACCTTGCACTGAATTCCTGTGAAAACAAGCAGTTACAAAGCCCACCGTGTTGGCTCTTATATACTCAGTAGGACATCCCTTAGAAGGAGCCTTAGACAAGTCAGTGGGGGTCTCTGATTTAGAACTAGATCTTCTGCTACAACTGCCAGGGGTGTAGGGATGCCTGGGCTAGAGTGAAGATAGCCCAGAAGGAGGTAGCTTGAGGGACGACATAGGGACCATCTAAGGGCGGAAACCAAAGAGGTTTCTGAAACACCTGCTGGAAATGATAAATAAAACCCTTGAATCTTCATAAGCGGTTGTTGGATTTTTGTAGCTATATCTGACACTATGAAACCCCTGGATAATAGCCATCTTTACATGCGTCCATCTTACATCTTTCAACAGCCGCCTTACCTGCTACCGCTGCCAGCCCAGGTTGGGCCCAGACTCGCTCCCCATTTGTATTGCCTGCCCCCGCCCATCATTTCTCTTTCCCCTTTTTTTTCTGCATCGCCAGTGCGGCTCTTCCAGGCAGCCTGGTGGCACATCCATTCTCCGACTATAAGGGTGCTTGTTTTTGGCTTGTATCTGCTTCTGGCTGTGCTCTTCCATGTGGGCTACTCCAGTTATTCCTGAACTGCTTTTGTGTTTTCTCTTACCTGATCTCCCTTTTCCGGCGCCCTGCCCACTCCAACATGAACTTAACCCTCTCCCACTGCAAATCCCTGCTGATAGCAACGTCTGTCACCCAAAAATTACCCACGAAGACATGACCCGGTCTCCCATTTCATGTGTTGCTCTGCCTGTCTGCCTTTCAGATATCCCTGTGAAGCAGGCATCTCATGAGGGTAAGAAGAGTGAAAACATGCCTGTGGTTGTGGTTAAAGGAAACCTGCACTGTGGGAGAGCTCTGGGAGCCTTTGGTATGTGTGGAGTCCAAAAGTAATGTAGGCATCATTAACATTCAGACACACACCCACACCCCCCTCTATGCTCTCTTTAACCGTCCACTGTCTACCATACATACCCTCACATCCACGCGCCACACTATCTCAAATGGAACCACAAAAATACCTTACCTGCACTCTCTCTACACCAATCTTCTCCAGCGTCCACTCTTCACCTCCTGGTCCAACTCATGACCTCACCCAAGCACCATTGAACCGGTTTTGGCTTGCATAGCTTTCAATAGGGCAGACAATCCCTTTATATTGCTCCTCCCGGCTCTCTTTGGTTTTTCTATTGGATGGGCACGATAGATTTGCTTTCTAAACTTTCCACCTGGGGTTGAGCCTGCGTCGACAAGGTTTCAAAAGGTTTGCTTGGCCACTCTGCCTTTTTAATCTCTGGCAGTGCGCTGCCACCTCCCGCCCACCCATCGGGCAGAGTTTGGACCCTGACCCGGTCACAAATGTGCGCACAAGAACCTGCACCTACTTCTAAACATTATACACTACTCACTTGTGCTGGTTCCAATTGTCAGTCCACCAGTTCCTTCTATGCAGCTTGCCTCCATGATGAAAACGACATGCTCCGGTAACCTTGTCAGACCTGCAGGTTTCGGTGATACTCCTCTGGTGCCATGGGAACTCGTTTTAGTCTCTAGCTCATCCTCTCACAACAATTGCCTCGAGCTCAGCCTTGCTAAATTTCGTTTTTCCATTTTCTAAATGCCATTTCAAGCTTCTCTTCCCGCTCTCCTTCCTCTTTCATGAAATCTACTTTTGAATTCTCGCACATGTGCTGGTTTACACCACATGCACCCCTTGAATGAGGGTGCAGTGCAACATGCACAGGTATGTGGTTTGCACCCATTCCAGCCGTTACTACCCATTCTCTGTGCTAAGAGTAGCGTCCTGTGTGCGCCTCATCATGGATTGCGTTTCATGCTTGATTGCCTCAAAGGCACAGTGCAACGCAGGTGCAATGCAGTACTGTCTGCACACAGTGCATCAGCACACATTGGCGCCACAGTCTTAAATACTGCCTTAAACGGGGATGTCTCTTGGAACACCTGCACCATAACATCTCACAGTGGAAATATAACATTAAATAAGAGCTCATGTACGAAGTACATACAAACTACTGTCACGATGCAAAGAAAGACATATTCCCCGGGGGCCTTTGCTTCTTCAACATTAGCACTTCAGTCACTTTCTGTGAGTTCATTTTTATTTTTTATCATAATCAAACAAAGCATGACAAAAAAAGTGGAACAAATGATCAGTAAAAAGTTACAGATAAATGCCTAAATTCAAAAACCAAAAGTGAACAACCCAAATAGGACTACTATAAAAGTAAAGAAAAATGAGAAAATAGTAGATAAGAAAAGAAGAAAAGAGAAAATAAAGAGCATCACAGAGAAAGATAGATCAAATTAACAGTACAATTCATGAACAAACATAGAACAATCATCAACAAGACTATTATAATGTTAAAAATTATCAGCGGCCTATACAGATATTAAGAACAAATCGTTAAAATGTGCAACAACATTGGATCATAAATGAATCCGACAGTATATGCTTCAATTCAAACACATTAACCACATGCATCAAGGAAGCCCCCCAAACGTCCAATAATTTTTCAGAATCCCCGGCTTGTTTGTAAATTGCCCTTTCATAGGTTGAGACGGTGAGCAACTCCTCCACCCAATTGTCGATTCAAAACGAGGCAGACGATTTCCAGGACCTTAAGATCATCCTTTTGGCGATCCTACAAGCTGGGAGGAGCCATATTATATATATATTATATATCCTCTAGCAGAGATGCATCCCCAAGCACCAAAAGAGTTGCAGTCATCGGAACTGTACAACCCAGGACTAAGCCTAGTCTTTCACACACTCCCTTCCAGAATGCTATAGTTTTAAGGCAAAACCAAATCAGATGGCTGAGAGTGCCCCTAGCCTGTTTACACTTCCAATATAAGTCATTTTCTAGAAGATGCCTCTTAAACATGCGTACCGCTGTCCAATAAGATCGATAAAGGAGCTTGGTTTGTCATGCTTTTAAACCCCAGTCCATATTCATCAGCCGCACATTACCACAGTATCGCATCCAGCAGCCTTGATCACACACTTCATCCAGCTTGTCCGCCCAACCATTCACCAACTCTGGATCCCCCTTACGGCATGCTTTTAGAATCCATAAATAGTGGCCGCTGGATGAAAATCACTCTTGCAGGTTTGCAAAGCTGACCAATCTGTACTCTGAGTTAACAACTGCGATGGGTCCATACTCGCACCGATGATGTTCTTCAACTTAATGTACTCCGCATATGTGCAGTTACTCATATCGAAAGTGAGGCGCAGCTGTGCAAACGAGATCCATTCATCACCTTTTACCACATCCTTAATGTACTTAATTCCCATCAGAAACCACGCTGACCAGAAAAGCACTTTTCCTTGTAATTTCAATGCAGAAGTGAGCCAAATCGATGCATCTGGCAGTAGATAAGGATCAGTTCCTACGTGATTGGATGTGTCACACCAGCATTCTCTCATGAAAACCGTCAGTGGGTTTTGCCCTGTAGATGGTTTTGTCTTTGTTGTTAGTATGGCCTTTGGAGTGAGTTGCGACAGTGCGCTGCTCTCCCTCATTATTTCAGCTATTTGATCCCCATCTGTATCGATTACCTTACACAGATACCTAGTCATGAATGCCAGATGATATTCAGGAAAGTTAGGTAGGTTCATACCGCATCGTTTTTGAGGAAGCTGCATTTTCCATAACGCAAGCCTTGGTGGTTTGCCGTCCCATGTGAACTTTTCTATGTTCTTATTGATCTCATTGAAGAAATGTTTTGGCACTTTAATGGGAAGCATAGATAGGAGATAGTTTACGCGCGGAGCTAAGCTAATTTTAATACAATACATTTTTCCCCACATGGATAACCTCAAGAGCCCCATCTATCCAAATCCGATCAAAGCTTCGGCATCATTGTCTCAAATCAATCATCCTCTGCAACTTCACCACCTCTGGTCCAATCCAAATAGCCAAATACTTCAATTTTTCAGGACACCAGGTAAACTGGAAGTGGTTGCAGGTATATTGTAGGCACGGGTTATTGATTGGGAGAATTGCGACCTTATCCCAATTCACCTTATATCCTGACACCAAGGTACATCGTTGAATGTCACGCATTAGATATGGAATGCTAATCTCAGGATCACGTAAAGCCACAAGTAGGTAATCTGCGTAAAGCCAGATCTTATTTTCATGATCATCCTCTATTATTCCGTGGAGATTATCATCTGCTCTTAGTAGCACAGCCAGCAGTTCCATTGACAAGATGAATAACAGCGGGGATAGTGGACACCCTTGCCTGGTACCCCTATGAAGCAGAAATTAGTCAGAAATAAGACTGTTGGTAAGAACATTCGCGGATGGATTCATGTATAGCAGTTGCACCCACCGCTTGAAGTCTTGACCAAATCTCATGTTATCCAAACAGGTAAACAGGAAGGCCCACTCAATCCGATCAAATGCCTTCTCGGCATCTAATGAGATCACAGCAGCAGCGTTGTTTTTTTTATGTCCATGTTCAATTGTCAATAATAGACTTTGCATGTTGTCTGCCACAGATCTACATATTACAAAGCCGATTTGATTGCCATGAATTAACGAAGGTATCACAGGTTCCAATCTCCTGGCTAACATCTTGGCCAAGATTTTGCAATCTGCATTAATCAAACTGATCGGTCAATAGTTTGCACATCTTGTAGGCGATCTGTCTTTATTTTTCAGCACAGTTATCAAAGCATGGCGCATAGTATCTGGTAGGGATCCAGTCTCAAAAGACACGTTATAAACATCACTTAGCAGTTGTAGGGCGCTGTCAGGTAAAATTCTGTAGAACTCCACGGGTAGTCCGTCGGTGCCTAGCGACTTGCCCACATGAACTTTGGAGATAGCTAAACGAACATCCTCAATTCCAACATTACCTTCAAGGCTAGCAGTCTGATCCTCAGATATGTGAGACAGATCCAAAGAAACCAAGAAATGTTTCATAGTGTCTAGGTCACAATTCAAATCAGATATATAAAGGTTTTCATAAAAATCACAGAATATGGTATTTATTCCTTTTTGTTGTGTCTCCATATAGCCACTAGGATTTTGGATCGCAGTGATCACTCTCAGCCACCTTCAGCCTGTGTGCAAGAAGCCGACCAACCTTCTCTCCATTCTCAAAATAGTTTATTCTTTGCCTGAACAATGCATAATCAATTTGATCTGAAATCAGTTTATTCAGCTCATACTTTGCCTTTCTCAGTTTAGATTGAATTCCTTCATCTCGGTTGACAGCAAATTGCTTATCCAAACGTTTGTCTTCCGTCGACAGTTTCTTTATTTCTTTTTCTCTCGTCCTCCTGAATTTACCAGTTTTAGATATCAGCACACCTCGAACAAAACATTTTAACACCTCCCAAACTGTTGAAACAGCCATGTCTTCTGATGTATTGATTTGAATGAATTCTTCAATCTCACTTTCTGATGAAATTGTGTTTCTCTTTATGGGGCTCTGCATCATTCGTGTGTCTAATGTCATTGTTGTGTACTGCCCCTCTTCAGTCTTTGAACGGTGCCCAAATGTCCGCCCTGCCAAACATGATAAATTGTATTTAGTTTATAATTAACTGCTATTCTTCCCATAGAAACCATTTGTTTATTTATTTTGTATTGCTCTTTATGCCAAAGCACTGTACACAAAAAATTTAAAACAGTACAAATCAATATGCAAATGGTGGAAGAAAGTAAGAAGAGAGGAGAAAGGCCTTTAAACTGAACGAAACAGAGTACTATGAGAGAAAACGGAGAGAGGAAGTGTGTTTCAGTGAAAAGGGGCCAGCAGAGAAAAAAACTAAATGGCAGTGTAGAGGGATGGGCAAAATCACCCCTGCATCCCCTGCCGATGAAGTATATGATGCGGAAGAGGAACCGAAGATATTGTGACCGTTCATACTATTTCTCACCAATCCCCAGTGCTCCACCCATTGGCAAGTACGCCTAGATATACCCACTCCGCCAACCTTACAGCCCAGAGCCGGTACAGATGCTACCCAGAGTGGATGAAGACCCTCAGGGGGCACCTAAGGAGACTTCAACTGACAGTATTGACTAAAGCGCCAAGAAACTGAAGCCAATGATGTCGTTAGAGACACCATCACCTATTAGCGTTAGACATGAAGCAGACGTGCCATCCACTCGAATACAGGAAGAACAAAAGCATACAGTTCTATAGATAGAGGACAGATACATACACACACTGTCATTTCTTTTTTATTTTGTCACTTGTTTAAACGTAGCAATACTGCAAAGCAGAACCCGCAAGAAGCTAGAGATCCTGAATGAATGCAGGCAGATGCTTATATGCAACTAACCTCATGGAACTGCTGGAGTACCTATGGAACCTGGCAGTCCAGTGTGACTAACATTTGGAAAAATAGACTAGCATAACATACAGGAGCCATGACATGGCTTGGAAAATCACAGCAGGCCACAGACCCTCAGCGAAGAGCTGAGTGGAGTTGGATTCAGGCTGCATGGAGAAGCAAACGTGTGAACAAGGCCAGCTGCCAAAGCCATGGAGACAAGTGAAATGTCATTCCCTGAGCGACCCTAACTGTAGCTGCAGTAAATGTGAATATTCCTCCAATATTTAGAATAAATCCAAGCTCAGAAGGAGCTCAAACACGGTCCCTAGACACGTGACTCGCCAAGCATGGATGATGAATCAGAACCAGCGCTGGGAAGAGAAGCAGTCTCACGCTGCCAGACAGAAGCTTGCAACAAAGTCGTTACACAAGAAGACTAATTTGCATGATAAGGACGGGCACTCTCATAGACCATGGTGTTTCACACATGTTACTATGAGTTGCTCTTGTTACCTTGACAAGGTACACCTCGAGCTGAGAACCATTTCAGATCCCAGACCTTAGGGACGGAAGCTCTGGCCAATCACTGTCCAGTGGCCTAGGGGTGGGTAGTAATGGGCAAGAACCAATGCAAGGACCCTCACACTGCAACATTGTTTAGAATTAGATAATCGGGGATGGGCCAGGCCAGCCACCTGACATGTGAGAGCCAGTGAACTAACATGTATAGTGTCCACTATAGGTGGACTACCACTCATTGGGAAATCCCAGGGTACGATAGGTTTTCTGGAGTAGGACCTAAGAAGTTGGGACGTCATTATGATGCAATCTTAAGTTAAAACTGGCCTGCGACCCAGGGCACGACAAGATGCCTACAGATTGCTCTTCTATCCTTGAACTGATCCCTGTTGGTTATGGCTGTTATAAACTGCAGTGAACTTCCTGTCTGTCTGGGTCTGCGTTCCTTTTGGGGGAAGGGTGTTGGGCCTTCCATGAGTTCTGAGTCTGTGAACTCCTAGCAACCCTCGCACCTGCCTGGGAGTCTGTCCCAACAGGATTTAGGCACAAGGACAAGGAGGCATGTTAAGAAGGAACTGAGACTCAGAACATAAAGAGCGAGCTGGAGAATAAAAATATACAAGCGTGTTGTAATGGCACGTGTGTGTTCAGGGTATTGATGTCATCGTTGCTGATGTTTGGAATGTGTGATTTCCGTGTTCTGGAGGGATGGTTGGGAATTGGATGAAAGAGGATTCCTAGAGGGGTGTGGGGAACCCAGTGTCCTGTGTTGGTATTTGTCTCTTTGTGTACATACCTACCCTACCGTCCATGAACCCTGAACGACTACCGAACTAAGGACAATAAAGAGAGTGTAACTGACCTGAAGTAGCAAGCGTTCTTACCTCTCTACACTGGCGACAAGGATGACAGCGGATGATAGGCTGGTCAGCGCTGCTGTTGGGAATGCAGCTCATGTCGGACACTGAACCCCGCAAGTTCCCCACGCCCCGGGTAAGAGAGAGGAAGCACGTCTTCATTGCCGACGTGCTGAATGAGCACACCAGTAGAAGCCCGGTCAATGGGGAAGAGGAGCACCTTCCTGTTTCCAGTGAGCTCAGTCGGGGCCCAGTAGAAGCTGCCAGTTGAGGTGTACTATTGCAAGGAAGCACGTTTCAATTGGCGATGCGATGAATGAGCTCACCAGGAGCAGCCCGGTCATTGGGGAAGAGGAGCACCTTCCCGTTTCCAGTGAGCACAGTCAGGGCCCAGTAGCAACTGCCAGTTGAGGTGCACTAATCCAACCAGTGCTTCATTTTTTTTCTTTGGCTGGGTTCAGCGAATGTGGCCAGACAGTAGCGAATGCCAGAGGGTGGTTAGCGTTTGCCCCGTCGCTGTAGAGCACGGCCGATATGGGACAAGAAAGAAAATCTGTGCACATTCCATGGAGACCTTGTTGCCTGATCGCAAGAGGTTTAGGCGACAAGGAGGTGTGCAGCGCGCCGATGGTGGTTTCCCCAGGAGGTTCGTTGCTGTCTCCATTTGCTGGTCAGCATGTGGAAAGGAGTTCCTCGTCAGCGAGGGACGACCTCCTTGTTCCTGCAGAGTTGTCCAGTGGAGTGGTGACATCACCGCAGCAGGAGCCAACAGTCTTGGTCTACATTAGGGGCTGTTGCTGCGTGTGTGGGAGTTGCCCTGTGCACAGCGTGTTGGAGGTGATCCCTCCCAGTATGGTGGCCAGACGAGGAAGAGTCCCACATTCCAGTTGGCAGCCCTATCAGAGGAACGATGAGTGCACAGTGGGAAGGTCTGTTTTCCACGTTCAGAGGAGCCCAGCGGGGGAGGGGGATGACCGTTCCTGCGTTTGGAGTCATTTGGATCACGTCTTAGAACTGTTTGTGGCTCTTGGAGGACATGACTGTTTTAGGTGTCATTGGTAGAGGTAGGTGACTGTCGGTCATGTTTGATTTTGCTGTTTGGCTTTTCTCGTTGTGGCTCATAGAATTTGGGGTTAGGATCATTCCCCGGGTAGCTTAGCATTTCGTTTTGAGACCATTTTTGTGTATGGTGTGTCTGTGTAGTGGCCCCATTCCCTTAGGCTCCTGGGGTTTTCCGTTTGTTCCTCTGTTGAGGTTAGGAGGTGTTTAAGGTATTTCTGAACAGCAATTTCGGGTTGGCTAGCGTGTGCCACTGCGTAGGAACGCTGCGTATGTTTTTTGGTTGCATTTTTTTTTTCCTGCAATGCTCTTTCTCGGTTGGTCATGAGGGTGGGGGTGTTCTGATACCATGCAAGGAGCGAAGAGGAATTTGAGTACTTTTCACTTCTGTGCGCATTGGTGCACAGAGAGGAAATTTGTGTGCGTTCAACATTTTTAATGCAGATGACATTGCTGACTGTATATGTATCATGCCAGTGTCAGGCATGCGTTCATCGGAGTTCCCAGAGGACATTGCTGCTGTAGGCGTATCATGCCAATGTCAGGCATGCATCGATTGGAGTTCTCATCCTTTTAGCTTGGACATGAGGGTGGGTAATACATTAATAGGGAAAGGGGTTATGTGAAGTTAATTTTGTCATTAACGAAATGTTGAATGTGTGCAACAAATTTGGTCCGGCTACATGGAGTTTTAGTGCAGGGATTTACAATCGCAGGCAGTTGTGGTGCATTGTGTTTGATGTTTGCAATGTTTGGGAGCGTTGCAGTCGAGTTTATCTTCGAGTAGGTTTTGTTGCATAGTGGGTTGCAGAACTGTTGAGGAGAGGAGTGGGTGAGGTTTTCAGTTTGTGCACTTGCAGGGCGCAGGTGTGTCACGGTGTGTGTTTGCTGGTGGTTTGAGTTTTGATCAGTAGTTTTAGCGAGAATGGTGGGTTCCCGTTGGGGTAGTTTTGTGAGAACGGTTGGTTACCGATGGGTTATGCTGGAATCAGCAGGTGCATTAGGCTGCGGTCAGTAGGTACAGCTAATGGTAGGTGTTGGCCAAGTTTGCTTTTTGCAGTGATTGTCCTGGTGTTTTTAAATTTTAACATCTGGTATTAGTGAGTCCGGGGGTTACCGGTGTCGTGGTGCTGGGGTCAGCACTGGTGCAGCGAATCACTTGTGTTTAGGTTCGTTGAGCAGTTTTGGCAGGTTTATCTTTCAATAACTTAATTCGCATTGCGCTTTGGACGAGTGTTTGGTGCAGTGCGTGTACTGGCTACTTCCTTCGAAGGAGTGTAAGGACAGTAGTGATCGGTTTTGTGTGTGTGGAGTGTTCTAGTTTGGTGCGCGATACGAAGTGCCAGGGAGTGTTTGTGAGATTGGGTTATGTGGGATGTTTTGCTCTGTCTGTTGGTGAGGTTGAAGGGTTGGCCGATGGGTAGATAGTGCTATTTGTTGCTTGCAGTTGAGCGGGTTGTGCTCGGGCGTGGAAGGCCTGAGGCTCTGGGGGGCAGCTCTGGGTGGTAGGTGTTGGGTGCACTGGTGGACATGTTGGTTAGTTCAAGTGTTGCTTGTTACGGCCAGTGGTACGCTCGGGGATATAGAGTCACGAGGAGAGAGAGAAAAAAAGTAAACTGATAGAAGAAATATAAACTGAATGTAGAGGATAGATGAGAAATAGGGAGACCAAAGAGAAGGGTAGAGCAATGAGATGAAAGATAAGATAAATGAGGATACAAGAAGCTTAGAGGCATGAAAAGAGAGAAAAGTTCTGATATTACGAATATTAAAAAGATGAAAATGTTAGGAGCGAGAGAGAAAATTTGCAAGGAGAAATTAAGAGCAGAGTTAAAGTACACACCACGATTGCGCTCAGATGGGGAAATAGGGAATTACGTGGAAAATACAAAATGGGGAGGGAGAGAGGAGAAGATAGTAATAGGAGGAAAGAAGGCTACCTAAGTCTTAGAGGGATTCAGATGAAGGTAATGGTTGGTCATCCAAGACTGAATAGCAAGCAGATACGAAGAGATGGTATCGGGAATAGCAGGAGTGAAAGCTGAGACGGATAAGAATATTTGAATATTGTCCATAAAAAATTATGTGAAAGACTGAACAAAGAGATTACAGAAGCAAGAGAGTTATTGTATAAAGAGAACAAGAAGATAGAAGCAAGAGGCATATTTTATAAAAGAGAACAAGAAGGGGCCCAAGACTGAGCCTTGCTATATGCAGTGATCGAGAGGAAAGGTAGGAGAGGAATCACTTGCCCACAAAACAGTATGTGTAGAACCATAGAAGAACAGATTTTGAAGCCGAGCAAGACAAGAGAAAGAACAAGAGCATGGTTGACTGTATCAAAAGCAGCCAATCAATCAAAAAGTACCAGTAGAGAGGAGTGTTGAGAGTAGTGAGAAGAGAGTTTGCAACAGAAAGAAGAGCAGTCTTAGTGGAGTGACAAGGCGAAAAACCAGATTGATAAAGTGGAAGAAGAAGTTAAACCTAAGAATAGAAATGG
Source organism: Ambystoma mexicanum (assembly GCF_040938575.1). Taxonomy (NCBI): domain Eukaryota; kingdom Metazoa; phylum Chordata; class Amphibia; order Caudata; family Ambystomatidae; genus Ambystoma; species Ambystoma mexicanum. The sequence continues at coordinate 1,195,364,973 of NC_090935.1, forward strand.
TGCTTCAAGATCTTAGAAAGATATGGAAAGAGAGAAATAGGGCAGAAATTAGAAGGAAGAGAAGGGTTGAGTGAAACTTTTTTAAGAATTGGAAGAATCCTAGCATTCATTTAAATCAGAAGAAAGTAGAGGAGAAGGAGAGAGATAAAGGGGAGACAAACTAGGAGCTGGAGGAATGGGAGAGGCAGAAATAGACAAGCAGAACAGATCACCTTTAGTAGATTTATTTTTAGCCAAGCCAGGTGCCAAAAGAGAAGTAGTAGAGGCAGGATCAGGAACAGGGATAGAGAAGCTCCAAGCAGAACAGAATCGTAAGTAGTATGAATGGAGGAAAGAAGAGACTGGGTTGCAAGTGACTCATTTCTCCAGCAGCATTCAGCACTGCAAAGAGATCATTGTAGTGAACTAAGTGAGGGGTCATCCGAGGTTGAGGTGGTTTGTGCATAGAATTGAATGGGAAAGCAGGTTTAGGAGCGTTGAGAGTGGTAGAAATGGCTCAGGAGAAGAAAGCGAAGGCAGAATTTGTAGAGAAAGAAGCAAGTTCATGTAGGGATGATGAAAGTGAAGACGAACTACTAGAATTAAACACTACAAGCAGTGTTTCCAGGAGGGAATATGTTTCATATCACTTTTACATGATATTCTGTGATTTTATGCAAATTCCTCGGAACCCAGAACATGCAGAATGTGACACTGGGGGGCATCACAGTGTCTGGCTATTGCCATACTCTGAAGGACATTCTGCAGCATGCATTCTGATACTATCTTTGGGATCCCATTGTTTCAATAGTAGTATGAGTACATACTGCAATATGACCAGGTTTTCTGGTATTTATAAAAAATCCACTCTTTCTTTACTTTGCACAGATTTGCGATCTTCCTTCTACTTCTTTATCTGAGTTTGAAATTTGGTTTGCATGTTGCTGTCTCAGTTGGTGGTGGGTGAACATAAATGTATTCATATAACTAAAATTGTATTCCAGCTTCCCTAGTTGCCACCTTTGGATTTTCACATTACATTAGCATAAGATGTCTAGCTTCCAAGGCACTTGTGCTGGTATTTGTTAGAGAAGTTGAAAGTTGCAGGCCGCTGTGTAACAGGGAGGGAAGAGGTCAGTAGGCAACATATTGTTAGATTTAGACTTTAGGTTGTCTAGTAAGATGTTCTCTACATCAGTTCCACATTACTGGAACTCTCATTTTGCATGTTTCCTTATTAGATTTTTGAAAAGCATTCAAAAAGTTCAGACTTACATTTTCACAGTTGGTCTAACGTGTTGCCAGTTTTCCTGATTTGTATTTTTGACATCTTTTTACATTCTTAAATGTTGGATCCTTACTAATGTAATTTGTATTTATTTTATAACTAAATATGTATCTCTGTTCATTTGTTTATTTTTGCTTGTTGGATCTGAGTACAAAGGAATAGTCTCATTGTATAGCGTTCTTTGTAAGGAAGCCCTTTAGAAGAACGTTCAAATAAATAGACTGTATTGATTTTCTGATCAAATGAGACTACTTTCAATTAATAATGCAACTTAGCAATAATACACATTTATGTTGAGTTAAAAGATATACTTTAAAAAAATATATCCAAAGGCAGGAATCTGTGGCTTTAAGGAGAGGAAATCTTGTGATCTGTGACAAAGCAAGTGTATTTGTCACTTCTCCCCAAATGGGGGCCTCCCCCTTTGGGGCTAGGGAGGTGAACCTGCTCCGCAAGACCCTCCCTAGGAGTCTGGGCAAGTGGGACCTCAGTGGGAGAGACTCCTGTTTTTGTGAGGAACTCCCTAGGCCACACACCATAGCAGCATATATGGGACTACCTGCTGTGAACAATAATGTGATCCCGGTATATGGCAATGGGAAAGAAGATAGCTCTTTAAGGAGAAAGCCCTGATGTGATCACGCCTGAGAGAGGCAGAGCAGAGATGAGCTACGGAGCCAGCGACTTTCGAGGAGGCGAAGATCGCCACTGTGAGAAACCAGTGGCCTGACACATGCAACAACAGGGAGACTGTTGTGAAGAATGCGATGGAAATTCGGTACCAGGTGGTGGCATGACCATGACCAGATAAATGTGGGCAGGATGCCCCGTGAAGCACGCTGACACTATCACATTGGGCAGCGCGTAGAGCTCCCTATCGCCGAAGCACGAGAAGCCAGATACAGAAGAGTACTGCTCGAGTGAGTTCCGAGTCCCACAACATTCCCTGCATATACAGAGGTACCGGGCGGAACCGGAAAAGCGGGAGCCTCCAGGGCAAGATTATGTTAAGGGAGAAAGTCATCCCAGTCATAAGATGTGAGAGTTATTCACTAACAAACTATTTAACTGGAAGTGTGAAAAACAGATACAGAGAATAACGAGCAACCCTGTATGGGAAATAGTTAAAGACTGGAAACAAATTCCTTGTAAGGAAGGGAAATTACCCTTCAGGCTTAAATGTGAAGAGTGGAGAAAGCCTGGCATAAAATCCTGCAATGAGGGATATGAGATAAAACTACCAATTGAACAAGATAAAGAAAGAGACATTTAGAGAGCGAGAACCCATGAAAGGGAAATTATCAAATTGGATCAAGTTCAGCCCAAGGTAAGAAAGCCTGGGTTAAAAGACTGTGAAAGATCTACAAGTGTAGACTGTGGGAAAGTACCTTAAGGAGAATTATCACAAGTATATCAGTAAAGAGACAATAAGACCAAAGAACATTGTGGAATAGCTAAAATATGTACCTGTGAATCAGTAGAAAAAGGAAATCTAGGGGCCCAATCCCTGCGTCCTGACACTCTAAGTCAGCAATATGATTTAAGCCTTAATATCGCAGACGAAAGTGTCAGGATGCAAGGATTGGGCCCCTTAGTTTTCTTTTTCTACTGATTCACATGTATATATTTTCTGCCTGTTATTGACTTGTCGCTGCACACATTGAAGGGCATTACTTGGCAACCTATGAATCCTCCCTCGTGCAATTTTGCAGATCTATCTGAATTAACTTGAAGAGGGAGTTATTAACAGATTAGTCTTCATCTACAGAAACTTGTCATATTGAAACAAGATGTAGTCCTTGAAAACGACCTGTGGGTCAACACGCGTGTCAGCTGTCCACTATCTAGAATAAACAGCTTACTTCTTTGAATACACTTGTTTTGGAATACTGTATTTCTGATGTTGAACATTTCTACTGTCTAAATCAACTTGAGCGCGACTCACCTTCCCACCACAACAATCTCTAGTTATGGGGTTAGATTGTGCATTATTCTGGATTTATTTTTCCTGTTTAATCAATTTGCAGTAATTTATCTTGTTTAGTAATCAGGCAAGCAAGCTTCCTTTCACTTTCCTTTTTATAGTTCCATGCTGTAAAGATTGGAGGGGGTATCTGTACCCCTGCTCTCTATATGGCAGAAGAAAGGCACAGAAGACCCCAGCCAAGATTCTCTATTTGGTAAAACGTGTGCAAGCAATCAAGGCCTAGCTCTTAGGAGGGGATGCACGCTGGTTCTTAAGTACTGTGTGGTCCCCAAGCCCCCACAAAGGAATGTCCACATACTGTATTAGTGAAAACACAGTCTTTATATAATTGAGGTTCAAGGTTATATACACAATCACAATAACTCACTTTGTGCTCAGTTAATCTACAATGGCAAATATATACACAGTTCTACGTGGTACCACAATTACTATCAGATTTCATTAAAGTGAATCAACTGTACTGTGGTCAAATATCACACAAATCAATTAATAAAGGGAACCAACAATAGACATAGGAGTAAAGCAGTTGGTTAGAAAAAGTGGCACAATACTGTGACCCTACCACTAGGCAGAGCTCTGTATGATGATCGCCCCACCAGGGCAACCTGTAAATAAAGATAGAATACAAGCCCAGTCCATATATTGTTTCTCTGAGTCTTATTTCCTTCTAAATAGTTCTACAACCCAATGTACCTGGAGTAGTAGGTTTCGACGTCGGGTCGTCGACTGATCCTTCTTGAGCGGCTCCCTTTAAGGCAGAAGCTCGGGATCGTCGATATCCCTCGAAGAAAGGGTGAACAACGGCGTTGAGGCAGCAGCTACGGTCCTGGCAGTGCTCATCGACGATCGGTCATGGATGTCCTGTGAAGATGAGGTGTGCAGGGCACCTCACCGTTGATAGTTTGGGACCCCAAAGAGTCTATAAAGAACTTTGGCTCAGCAAGGGCGTTGAGTCGTCCGGCGTCTCTGCAGTCTTCGGGTGGTGGGAAACCACTGGTCGATGCTCCTCGGCGCGTCAGCGGCCTTGACTTTCTCCGGTGGGACAAAGCGGTCAACGGTGCGGACGAGAGCGTCCTTGGATTCAAATGTCTTAATCGGGAGGAGCATTGCAGCATCGGTCGGCGGCGGCACGGCGTCAAGCGGTTCCTGCTTCGGGGCAACATGGCTTCGACGGGCCTCCAGCGGTTATACCAAACCTGTGAACCCTGGTCGACGATGGTGGATGGAATGTCCGGTGATTATCTTCGTTCTTCTCAGCGGTCCCCGTCTCCGGTCGGCAGCCTGTTGAGGGTTTGGCTTCCAGGGAGCTTTGGCGAAGTTTAGCAGTGCACGATGGTCCCTCGTAGCTCGGGGAGAGGTCTCCTAGCCAGGTCCTCTCTCGGATCAGCCCCGACATCACAGCGGCTTTCAGATTGTGGTGAAGGTAACAGCAGTCAACCTTCTTCTTCAGGCTCGGCTTTGAGATCAAGCATCTGTTTTGACTTCAGCTTCTGAATGATTTCTAGCAGTGAGAGGCCCCTAGATATACTAGTTGATCTCCCATTCATTCTGCTGGGTCACACTTACACTGGGTGCTGGGTCACACTCAGGCAACCAATCACTCAGAAGGGCATTCAGCAGTCAGTGCATTCAGGCCATTCTCCTCCCTCTCAGACACTCACAACAAGGAATGTGTATTGGGAAAAGCACCCAGCCATTGAGCACTACACACTGCATTCATACCAGTTTCGGGCAGGGCTGTCTCAGTCTTTGTGTCACATACCAGAAACTAGACACCCATAACAAGAAGTACATATTGGTCATCCACTCCATTCACCCAGGTCCCACCCCAAGAGTGTACCCACAACATACAGTCACTGGGAAGGCTCCACCCAGTCTGGCCTGGACTTCCCCACAATACCATATATGGAACTTCCACCCAACAGCCAGTCAGGGGGAAGGAACAGAGTCAGGGCTTTCCAGGACTTTAGGAAAAACAAGGTAACAGACAATTGAAAGCAAGAGGCCACATAGGCCATCTTGTCTTCTATCAGGAATCAACTGATTCCAACGGCAGGGCTCGGGTTTCCCCAAAATGGAGGATACTCAGAGCACCTGTCAATTTCAGCATGGAGCTGCCACCAGCCCATACCATGTTCTGTGGGCCACACACAGGTGCCCAAAAACATACAATAGGGGTACAGGGTTGTAACCCCCACCCATGGGTGCCATAAGGGTATCCCAAGGGTCTCTACACCAAACCAAAAAGAGGAAGAGCTGCACTGCCAGGAGTCCGACATGGACTCCTGAGCAGAAAACAACACAGAACATACATGAAAAAAGACTACAGAACACGGACAGGGAGGCCCTGTCCTTCGAATGCATTTCCAGCATCACACATGCTTTAAGGGCCTTCAATGTGTGCCTATAGTTATGTTTAGCTCTCTTAAGTTCCATTGCAAGCTGGGCTTTAGAGACACTTTCCCGAATAAATCTTCACATTTTTCTCCTAAATTCTATCTTTATTTGTTGAATAAGAGGATTATAATTATGCCTGCTGTTCAGCTGCCTACATTTCTTAGGACACAACTTTTGATGATGTACCATGCAGACATGTGTATCAGTCTTTCCCTGGGTATTTAGAAGATTGGCAAAGTGGTATGTTGAAGCAACTAAATCGGGGTGGCAAGGGATTGTGAACATAACAGTGAAGTGTGGTCAATGGCCAAGGAGTACATTAGGCATATGTTGCAGAATTTTGTGACATGTTGCTAAGCACCATGGTTTCCAAATGCCTGTGCATGGGTCATTATCAATAAAATATGTTTCCTTGACATATAACGTCACATGTACAAATAGAACAGAATGCATAACGTATCACAGCTCGCAGATGGGTGGGGTAGAGAGTGTGGGGTTAGGGAGGAGTAGATCGTGGTGCTTCAGTGGGTATGGTAGAGAGAGTTGGGGTATGGTGGGCTGTGGTAGAGAAAGTGGCGGTAGGGTGGGTGGAGGTAAAGAGAGCGGGAGAAGAGTGTGTGAATCAGGGTAGAGAGCAACGGGGTAGGATGGGTGGGTGGGGATAGGTTGGGTGGGAGTGGATAGAGAAAGTTGGGGTGATGTGGGTGGGGTAAAGAGGGAGGGAATAGAGAGAGTGGGAGTTTGGTGGGTGGGTGAGGATTGGGGGAGTAGGGTTTGTGAGGGTAAAGCAAATTGTGGTAGGGTGGGCAGGTGGGGCTACAGAGCATTGGGGTAGTGTGGGTTGTATAGAGAGCATGGGAGTTGGGTGCATGGGGTAAAAAGAGTGGGGTTTTCAGCAGGTGGGTGGCACTACAGATCGTGGGGATAGGGTGGGTGGGGGTAGAGGGAGTGGGTGTAGGTAGAGTGGGTGGAGGTAGGGTTCATGGGTTTATGGTGGGTGGTTGGGCGTAGAGAAGGTTTGAGTATGGTTGGTGGTATTAGAGAGGATGGGGATAGGGTAAGTGAGTGGGGATAGTTGGATGGGCAAAAAACATGAACAAAGCAGCATCGGTAAAAGTAGCCCAAAATAGTCAAAACAAAACCCAACCAGCACACATAATGGGGTGGGCAGAAAGAGTGGGGTGGGTGGGATAGAGAAAGTGGGCCTGGGGATAGAGAGAGTGGGCATGGGGTTGATGGTGGTAGAGAGGCAGCTGCTGGGGGACAGAAAGGACGGAACTGCCATCAGAAATAGCCCAATTATCCGCAAATAGACCAAAATCAATGAGCAGTTGTGAAATGGAAAGCCAAGCACTGACTTGCTTCTTACAAAACTGCTGAAAGGAGCAAATATTTTTAGGGAACTCTCAGTGCCAGTAATGATGGCAAATCTCCTCAAGTCCTATTAGACTCCAAGAATGGGGATTAACACCATCCCTCCAGCACCTGTAATTCGCCAGACCGGGTGCCGTAAATGGTAATGGCATGTACTGGTATCCTGGTGGAAATTGTGGAGAGCAAATAGAGCGGTTATTTGCTGAGCAGCCACCCAGCTATGCACTAGCTAAATAGTTTTGTAAATTGCCAATTCCGAAAATAATCAATAAAAGAGTTCACAGACCATTTTTCAAGGTTTATCAAAGAAGAGAAATTAGATGTGCCATTGTCAAAGACTTCAGGGAGTACAGCTGTTGTGAGCTTATTTAATGCTTTGCTAAAGGAAGTAGAAAGATTATTTATGAACGAGCTTTGCATTATAAGGCTGATTTACATAGCAAAACAGGTTTAGGAATACAAATACGCAGATTTGATTGAACCACAAAAAGTTACTTTTATAAACATTGAATCTGATCTTACCTCCAGACAGCTTTAGATCCACCATTCAAGCAATGGTCATAGCCCACCTGGATAGGGGCAAGGCACTCCTCAAAGGCCTCCTGTCATCCTCCTTTGTGCCCCTGAGAAATGTCCTACATGCAGCTGCATGCCTCATCTATGCACAACTATGACCACATCCCCCTTCGATCGACCTTTACTGGATCCCACTGCATGCACAAATCACCTTCAAGTCTTGCTGCATCATCTATAAGGCAGTCGCCCTCAAGTCACCCAGCTGCCTCTCAGAGAAACGTAGCATATTCCGCTGACAGTGCACAGCCAGAAACAAGGACACATGCAGACTTGAAACCTGATGCAGCAAAAAGGAAATGACCAGAAAACAAGACTTCTCTGCCTATGCCCCAAGACAATGGAACCTCCTGCTCATCAGCATCAGACTCACTGCTGTGATCCTGGCCCTTCTCCACTAGTCAGCATCGCCCCTTCTATAGCATACTTCGAAAACATTTTCTGTACTAACTTAGTATCCTTGAGCTTCCTAGCGGCTTCTTTTATTCTATTCTTTTCTTGCAACAATCGCCAATGGTGCCCGAGGGTATTTCTGGCCATGGTTTTGCCTTCATACCCACCATCTTCTTGAGCTGTCTCTGTACCTGATCTGGCAATCCCTGACATAATTTATGATATAATACCGGTAGATTTCCCCCACGGCTCACGAGTTTCCAAAGACCACTGTTCTTGAAAATTCTGAATATAAGCAAGCGGATCCTCCCCTTCCTGCATTTTACGTGCCATGATAGCTTCCATATCTGACGTATCAAGATACTGTACTCTAAGCGCTTTCCATACTGCTGCTCTACAATTATTAAACAGCACGCCATAGTGTGGTGTGTTCCGTGCTGTGACACTTGCATACCCTGCTCTCTGACAAATGTCATCAGCCCTCTCCCCAAGGATAGCTAGAAGACCCTTAATGTCCCCTATAGCTAACGTGTTTCCTCCTGTCATTTTTCTAATTTGTAAATCCATTTTCTGGTGCCCGAAGTCAGACTTGGGAGCTTACATCTTAAGTTATCCTTATCCCTCTGGGTCCATGGGATATACTGCTGTCTGGCCCCTCATTTTTCTAACAAGGAAAACTGTGAAATCCCAAAATCGCAATCAGCTTCCATTGTCTGCCTATCCATAGTAGGGACAATGGTTCCCGATCACCTTCTTCCTGGTAATGACCTTAGTCTGCTCACGTATGGTGCCAAGTCCCCCCTCTCACTATGGGATTGCCCTTTAGATTGTTTTGTGCACGCCATAGGCTCTGGTATTCTTTCTTTTGGTTCATTCAAATCCAACCACCTCACTTCCTTGTCTGTTTGAAAACACCCTCGGGACAACACCCACCACCCTCCTCCCCACGGAAGGTTTCCCTTTCTTCGTCTGACATATCATGTCCCCAACTTGTATGACTATCTTCTTTCTCGTCTCTGTTTAATGTTAGCCTGTCCAAAGACAAGGCTCTATGTTGAGGGTAAAAGACCTCCCGCCTTGCCTCGTGATTGGGCAATTTCAGATTGATCACCATTCCCTTTACTTCTCGAGTCAACTTTTGCCCTCATCTCTTGGCAGGCTTTTTCGATTCTGTCTCCAATATCTCCTATCTCAAAATTCTCCTCTAGATTTACTCTAGAGGGTCCTGGCATAGGTTTTTTGTGATGGGTTGAACTCCTCTATGTCCTCCCATGCCACTACTGGATTTGGTTCCATTAACTCTCTTATAAAGCGATCAATGTTGTGTGTCCTTAATTCTTTTTCATTCTATTTCCTCATCATCACCTCTGTCTTTTCGATTCCTTTCTTTGATTTGCCCTTCGCACCTCATCATCTCTGCGTCTTTGCATTCTTTTTTCTCTTAATTTCTGATCTTCCTCTTCTTCTCTTCTATTTTCTAGCCTGTCCGGATATTCAATTGCTTTCTGGCTATTGTCACATTTTCTTTGCTCTTCCGCTCTTTCTTCCTTTCTTAACTGCTCTTCCTGATACATTTGCCCTTGTCTTAGACTACTCTTCTTTTTAGCCTTGTCTTCTCACAATCGTTTCTCTCATTCTCTGTCTTCTTTATCCTACTTGTCTTGATCTTCCCCTTGCCGCACTTCCTCAATGCTCTTCCCATCAAGTTTGAGCAATATCTGACCACCCATCCATTTGTTATGTATGAGCGCTATCTCGTCAGCTTTATCCTTTTCTCCTTTCCATCTATTAATTTCTCGTTCTATATCTAGAGTCATATTTGGCCATTCACTTCTCTCTTTGCCCCGTGGGACTTTAGAGATCACATCTCTTTCTGGAGTTTTTTCTGGACTCTCCTCACTACTATACACAGGCGGTTCATGCGTTGGATTCCTATATCTTGCGGCTGCTTTAAGCTCCCTTAATGGATACACTCCTTTGTCATTCATGCTCTCGCCATGTACTTCAGGCGCGGCGGGGAGAACAGAAGGCTTGTCACCACTCTCTTTACACAGGTTAAGCATCCAATCTTCAGGAGGCGGGTCTTCCCGTTCCTCCTGGTACATTTTCCAAAGCTCTAGGCTAGCTAATCTTTTTTCTAACTTCTTTCCCGTGTACGCTGCTTCCAGGTATGTGGTCATGTGCTGCAATACTGCTTTTGCCAGTGATCCCCCTTGTGGCCATGGCATGAACATTTTATCTGCTGTGCCCTTAACCCATTCTGCACTATATTGTTGAAGATTGGGTGTGTGTTTTGGCAGCTGTTTGCACAGGTGCATGAGTGGAGTAACATCTTCTATCATGACAAGTCACAGTCGACTGCCAATACTTACCATTAATTCACACAGAAAATGCTTTTCAGGAAAATAATACAATATGAGCGTGCACCAACCGTCGCAGCTCCAAACCTCTATGTCTCACTTTACTTCAATCTACCTATTCAATCAATCAATATCTTTATCAACTAAATAAATACATAATCTTATTGGTTGTCGCTCTTTGACATTTTCATCATTTCTTTATCACATATGACACATACAATATACAGACAGACAGGCTGATAGACTGGTCGGCCCACTTACACTTCTGCCAATGATCCTCGTGGCTACTCTCGCCCCTAATAATGACTCCGATCGGAGTGCGAGTGGTTCTCTTTAACAGATCTATCTGTTTGTCTCCTGTATATCCGTTGAGATTTTAAAACAACTATTTCTAGACGTCCTTCACATAGGATTCTGGGATTATCTTTATGGATCACTCCTCATACACAACTAAATACTTCTACTCAATGCTCTTTGTCATTAACTCAAATACCCCACCAACCCTCCCTTGCTTTATCCCCATTATCACTTTCCCCATTTAATACACAGGTTTTTTTTGCCATCTCTCTCAATCCACTTACCATTTGCTTTTCAGCTGCTGACCATCGGGATCGTCTACTCCTAAAGCGGCCTCCTTAGCCTTCGGTACGCTCAGCTGTCTGTAGAAAGTGGGAGGGGAATTCCTTGAAAGAGGGACCCTTCCCACCTGCTTCATTTGTCTTACAAGATTTTTGGTTCTCGGCCACTATCCTCAGGAAGCCTTGCGGTCCTCCAGCTAAATGGCAGAGGACATCCGATATTTCCAAGACGCTTAAAAGCCTACTGGGTCAATGGGTCTTGAACCATCATCTCTCTGCTACCACATGAACCCATAGACCTAGGGCCCTTTAAGATGAGGTAGCAATACTTAGAGATAGATGGGGATGCCGAATTTACTCAAACATCAATAATCAAAACCGACTCAGGAAGTTGGCAAAACTTGGTCTGTTTTATTTACAATTGTCTAAAACAGGGAGTTACAACTGACATCAACGGACCTTTGCTCGATTTCTCTCAGAGCATATTATAAAAAACACAACTTTTACAGTCAAAGCTCATCATGACTGACGTCACACTACGTGGCAAACTACAAAAACCTACTTGGGGATGTGATAGGATTACAGGGAACATCTAGGTATACGTTCCATACTGACGTGGGAAGTGATTTGGTCTCTACTGTCAGGTGGGCAACTAAGCCCATCCCAAGTGCAAGTCATCTTCCGTGTCACTCTAATACTCGACACTCTATTGGTTACACAAAATATAAGGCTCTTTGATACATGGCCCTCTACCATTGGTTTGGCATATTCCACATGCTAGCAGCACGCAGACTACCATAACAGTTGCAGGAGGGTCGGCGTGATCATGCCTCCCCTCCCAATTAGCCCAACATCTATCATCACTCTTGCAGTCTGCCAGTCAATTAAGGCTTTTGAAGTTGGCCTTGCATCTTCTTGGTTTTGGTGTAGCTCAAACCAGTGTCGATTTTGATCTGACCCTGTGACTGGAGACCGCGTTTCTGAGCTCTTTTCTGTATTTAATTCTATTAAATGATGAACTTTTGACGCCTTCAGTGTTTTTCCATTCCACCTCAAACAGAAATGTGTTTCTTTCTCACGTTCATGTAACTACTGGATGGACAACCAGGCTCACGGTGTCCTCGACTTCTTGGTGCTGGGCCAGCCAAGACTTTCTTGAATTTCTCCTCCGGCATCAGAAATTTTCCAACTGCGCCACACTGAAAACACCTTTTCAATCACAGGGTTTCAAGCCTTGCTTAAAGTGCACTGTGGAGTATCCAGCTTCTATACATTCCTATGTATTATACATTGGCGCATTGCAGCAACTATTCACTACTTGCTTTACTGCGTCTGTACAAGTGTAAACTGTTTTGCATTTTCTTCAGCGTTTCTGTAGCATGAGCATCTTCATCTCGAGCCCGAAATGTTGCTCACCTTTAGCACCTCCTCTTCAGATTGTATAGAATGTTCATGTTCTTTTACCTCGTGTATCTTTTCTGGGTGCGTCAGCTCTGCTTTGCATGACATCACCAGTCTTCTCTTTCACTTATTTTCACACTTCTTCCGGGACTTTGTCCAAAAGGCCATTATTTCTCTGTGAATGCATATTACGTTTTCTCAATGGATACCTTATTTCCAGAATTCTCTGTGGTACAGGCATTCTCACTGGTACTGCACGTGTCGCAATTTCCGGTTCCCTACATAGAGGCAACATGGTGACAGAGCTTTTGGTAGGGCTACTTGACTCCACCTCCACAAGACCATTGAAAAAAAGTTAATGAAGGGAAATAAAATCATGTGGCATTCTGTGCACTGAATACACATGTGCAATCAGAAAATACTTCTGCACCGTGCTCCCCACGAACAAATGCCTGAAATGCAAACCCACATAATTTCCCAATAAAAGCCTGAAGAAAGCATGCAAGTTAAATACTTGGAAGGGGACCTAATTGACCAATTATTTTAACCAATGGTAACAAAAATGAAGTTTTTCACTCACTTTCAGCAGAGTAAATAGTCTGCCAGAGAACCACAAGAAAGATGCAAAGCTCACAGCTACAAAAAGCACCGAGGTTCATGATTTATTTATGATGCTAGATGTGTGCCGAGCCCAGTTCTAAAAAAGCTAATAATGGCACTTATCTTCCAAAACAACAATGTTCTCCCAGAGAATCAGAACTACCTACAAAGAAATACCAGACAGGCTGAATCCCTGGGGCTGTGGGATGTAATAATTTCGTCTGCGGATTCTAACAGCCTTCAACCAGTAGTACAGAGTGAGATATACAACGTAAAGCCTGGCTTCCTGAGGGGCGATTCTCCACTGGCACTGCTGATGAGAAAGACAAGGTGCAGGTTAAACATGAACTGAATACTATCAATGTGATGAGAGGGGATAGAGAACAGAGATCCCCTATAGCAAGCTTATCAAATTGCTTCTGAACACCAGTCACAGCACATGATTCAAGTACCACATTGGCCATGTTGGATTCGGGGGCACAGTCTTCATTCAGGTCATTTGATTATTTTAATCAGAATATCAGCAAGAAATAGAAGATGATCAATTAAACATTCGTCCTTTAGAAGGGCCAATTGTTAATTATAATGGCACTGACATCCCAATGTTAGGAATTGCTCATATCAAAGAAAATATAAAAAAGTACAAGCTCACACATCCTGGACTAGTGAGCACTGAGAATGAGAAAGCTGATGCATTATTACGAGGACGTGAACGGTGACAGCGATTGTAGTGGACTTCAGGTAACATGAACCTCTTCTTGTAATCCCTTAGGTGGAGACCATTTAAGGTGAACATTGATATCATCCACAAGAACTTCATACGATAGCCCCAAGAGAAACTCTGAAGAAATATATTTTTACAAAATACAGAGAGCAGAGAGGGACACACTTCAATCTGCAAGAAGGTGTAGTCCCACACAAATCTAAAGGGTAAATCCATGAAATTCTACTCAAGTGCGATGGAAAGTGTGGTCTTCGGTGGTACACCTGCCTCGTTCTGGCTTACATGTAAGTCTTGGGGTTTGTGACACCTCAACAGCTTTTTTGTCTGACACAGAAAGCAGTTGAACTGCTATGGTTCTTGTGGAATTTCTATTGATCACATTTCAATATAGTAATGGTAGAGTTCCTATGCCTCAAATGTCTGTAAATAAGTCAGCATATCACATGTGAAGCATTAAAAGCTCCGAAAACAGCTGTCCCTGTGACACAATTGCACAAATAACCAGGAGCTTAATGAGGATGACAACAAGGCTTCTTCAAACGAGTACAATAAAAGAGTTCAAGAGGGGAATAAAAGTAAAATAACAGATTATTATCCACCAATGGCAACTACAAGTGGTAGTGGAATGGAAGGTCCAGTCCAGACATTCCAATGAATGCAGGCAATATGCAGGTCTTGGTGTACAGTATTGATTATAATTCCCTTCTTCATCTATGTTACAGGCTGAAAAAACAACCATCAATGATAGACCAATCAATGATAGAACTAGTAGGTTCCAACCTAGATGGCACGACTAATCTCTGCACCTCATGAACACAACAATTTGGTTAGAAATCTTACTTCCACCCCAACAATTAATGGCAATTTATCATCACACTTGCGCCATCCGGTTCTGAATGATTTACTCGAAATGTGTAATAGTATTGTTAACGAACTTGCTAACCATAAAACTATACTGATGAGGCTTGATGAAAACATTAATCTTGCTAACATTATTCAGATGAATGCAGAGGCAACCTCAAAGGGTGAAGAACAGAATATGGGCAATAATGCCAGTCTTAATGGTGATGTATCCTTGCTTGTTATCAATACTAAAGGAAATCAACCAGCAGGACCATCCATGGAACCAGCACCAGTAACACAAGGAAGCACATTTCTTGGGGGAAAAAAGAGAAACAAAAACAAAATCAATTCAGAAAACACGCACAAGACGTAAAGAAGCAGCAATGGCTGATAACATTCAATGAACGGACACTTCTCCTCACTAGTGATAGTTCTGAGGAAATACAACATGTGGAACACCTATGGAAAATTATTCTAAGATGGTATGATAGGTGAGCGAGGTGAGGTGGGCGAGGTGAGGAAAGGGAAGTGGCGAAAAGGAAGGATTGAGAAGCAGGGAGGTTACGTGTTGCTCGCCTGTTAAGATCCATCTTTGAGGGTCAATTTCCTCGCGGTAAAGGAATTTTTTAAAGCACCAAAAAATGTTATAGTAATCCTGGAAACAAATCCAAATCCTATTGGGTCAAAGATGCTGATGCTCGGGAAGATGTGGATTCTGAAACTGGGAGTTATACATTAAGTACATCAAAATTCAAATCAACAGGGAAAAAAGTATTTACAAAAACATAACGCAGAGGAATTTTTTTGTTATTTTTTATTTGTGTTGATTAGTTACACATAACAATTACAAACAAATCTTATGTCACATGCAATTAATAATTCCAGGGGTTCCAAACCATTTACACATATGAATACATTTCATGAGAAGAGGAATTTAAAACATTGGCTGGTGGTACAGGTGAATATAATCAAAGAGCACACCGCCATTGTGTCTGGTTGTCCTCTCGAATACAATGAAGGGCATATACAGAATAATGCAGACACTTCTATAGCACAGGCACCCTCCTGACTGAGTGTCGGAATCAGCTGTTGTGGGAAAAGAGAGCAGTGTGGCTTGACGCTGATAGGTCCACTCCTCTAATCTGATGTGCGCTGTCAGAAGCTGCAGAAGCTGGTGAAGTGGAATAGCTGGGGTGTCCTATGCTGCTGCCCACCATGGGAAAATGCTGTGACCTGACCTCGCCTGCGAGACCCCCTGCCCCTATGACTCCTGAGGCGGTAAAGAGGCAGTGAGGCATAACTGCTCCGGTTTGATAGGTGAGCGAGCTGAGGCGAGGTGGGTGAGGTGACTAAAGGGAAGTGGCGGAAAGGATTGAGTAGCAAGGAGGTTACATGTTGCTCGCCTGGTGAGATTGTTGCTTGCCTGGTGAGATCCATCTTTGAGGGTCAATTTCAATTCCAGCCTTATCCCTACCTCTATGTGTAGTTGTTATTCCTTTTCTATGGATCATATACTTTCCCTTTCCCTTCCCCAAGTCTGAAGACCTATAGTAGGGAGTTGACAGGTTTTTATACTACTCAGAGTGCCCAAAGAACCTTTAAAGTGGGCTAAACCTTGATGTGAACTTACCAGGGGCCTGTTGGGCTACGTAGCCATGCACTTCTAGGCACTGAGCTATATGAGGGGAGGGGGAGACAGACTTGGGACAGTCCTCCGCATCCCTGTACTATTGCTTGGAAAGGGAGAGGATTAATCCAGGATTTTCTTCGCTGTCTAGTCTTGAACTTGCCTGAAATGCTGCCTTTGTTCACACTATCCCCTTTGGCTGTAATTGCTGCTTTGTATTAACTAGATCGTTTTTTTTGGGTTTTTTTTTCAAACTTTCACTTTATTATTTTGTGGTAGTAATGAGTGAAACAAAATAAACACTGGAAACATAGCTTTCGGCAAGACATCTGGTCAGGGATAACATTAAAACTTTGTTTCAACAAATCTGACAGAACAGTAGAACTGAGGTCTAAAAAGGGAACAGTGGGAGGGAGGGGGGAGTGGAGACGTAGGGAGCCTACGTTTACACAATAAACTATGTTGGGAACCAGTCACTTTCTTGCTGCTTTGAGGTAGGCGGGGATGGCCGTGTTTTAGACCCGGGATCGCTCTGCTGTTCGGGAGGCGAGAGGATGTTGGTGTTGGGCTCCGGCCAGGCCAATGGAGGTGTCTCTGTTTTGCCACCGTCGGGTGATCAGTCCATTTTCTCCAGCCAGCGCAGGGTTGGGGGCTGTCTTGCTACTCCCCGGAATTGCTGCGTGTAGTCCAGGAATGGGGCCCATGTTTGGTAGAATTTGCTTCTGTTGTCGAAGCGCACGGCTGTGATTTTTTCGGCTGCAACTATCTCCCAACATTTGGTCCACCACATTGGGATTGATGGGCCCTCGGGGTGTTTCCATAGTCTGGCGATCAATATTTTTGCCGCTGTTAACAGATGCAGGCAGAGGTCGGCAAGACGGCCGGACAGAGGGAATCGGCTGCTTTGGGACAGGTCCATAATAGATGGTATAGTGTGCCTTTGTCTGAGCATCCTCTCCAGCAGTTCGGTGGGATGGAGGGGTTGCATTTGTTGAGGATTTCTGGGGTTCGGTACCATCTGTAGAACACCTTGAAGGCCCCTCTTTGTTGGTTACGCATTTGGAGCTTTTGTGAAGGCGGGACCAGATATGGCCCCATTCCGTTGGATCGATCTCTCTTCCCATGTCCTTTTCCCAATTTATCATGTAAGGCTCCTTCTTGTTCGGGTCCGTTCTATCTAGTAGTTTGTATAGGGTCGCCACTTTCCCTTTGGGGGGGTGGTTGTGAGAGTGCTCTCCAGGGCCGATAGCTCTCTGCCTCCGCTCTGCCTGACTCCCTCGCTTGATAGCCAGTGCCGGAGTTGGGCGTACCTGAACCTTTCCGATTCCGGGACCTGGAATTTGGTCTTGCAGGCTTCAAAGTTCAGGGGAGCACCATTTTCGAAGAAGTCCACGATGATGTGCAGTCCGCCCGCTTTCCACTTGTCGAAGCTGTTCGGGAAGACGCCGGCGGAGAAGTCCGGGATGTCCCAGATGGGGGTGAGAGGGCCAGTCGTGGTTCTGCGGTTCCATTGGTGGGCTGCTTTCTTCCAGCTTGTGACTGTGTTTTTGGTCGCTGTCAGCGGTCCCACGTTGTTGGGGTGGACGGGGCTTCTTCTGTGTGGTAGGCCTTCTATCGGCGACTGGCACCAGCTGTCCTCTAGAGTTAGCCAGCAGAGCCGGGGGTCCTGCAGTTTCCATGCAAAGGCGTGAGAGAGCTGGGCTGCGAGGCAGTATCTGCTGATGTCTGGGACCCCTAGGCCGCCTGCCGCGGTACTTCGGAGCATGATGCGTCTTGGTATTCGCAGCTTTTTCCCTTCCCAGACATACTTTAGAAGGTCTGCCTGTAGTTTTTGGATGGCAGTTTTTGGGACCGTGACTGGGAGGGCCAGACAATGATATAGTAGTCTTGGGATTAAGTTCGTTTTCACCGCGGTAATCCTTCCAAACCACGAGATTTCCTGTTTTTGCCATCTGGTTAAGTCTTTTCGGAATTCTGCGAATAGCGGGCGAAAGTTTATTTTGTAGATCCTTTCCGTTTTAGTTGGCATTAGGACTCCCAGGTAGGTGAGATGCTGCTTTGCCCATGGGATCGAGTATTTGGCCGCTAGAGGGGAATTGTGTTTCTCTTGCATGTTGAGACCCATTACTGTGGATTTTGAAAAGTTGACCTGGAATCCTGCTGCTTCTTCGAACTTTTTTAATTCTTGCCATATTGCTTGTATGGACTCTTTAGGATGAGAGGCTGTTAAAAGTACGTCGTCTGCGTAGAGGGCCACTTTGTAGGACTCTCCGCCGACCGAGAGACCGTGGATCGCTGGGTTTGCTCTTATTCTATCTGCGAAAGGCTCCATAGAGAGCGCGAATATAAGGGGAGATAGAGGGCAGCCTTGCCTGGTGCCTCTTGTGATAGTGATTCTCTCGGATTTGATCCCGTTCACTCTGAAATGTGTGGAGGGGTGCTGGTAGTTGGCTAACACCCATTTGGTAAAGTTTGGGCCGAATTTGTAATGTCTTAATATTTCCTTGATAAAGCCCCAGTCCAGCCTATCAAATGCTTTGTATGCATCGAGTGACATGACAATCAGCTCCTAGCCCATCCTGTTGGCCTACTCGATTGTGTTGATTATGCGCCTGATGTTATTGTGTGTGCAGCGGCCTGGGATTAAGCCGGTTTGGTCCGGGTGGATTATGCTTGGAAGAGTCGGTGGCAGCCTGTTCGCCAGGATCTTTGCGAACAGTTTTGCGTCGTTGTTTAGCAGAGTGATAGGTATGTATGAGGCGCATTGGGTCCGGTCTTTCACCGGCTTGGTATGAGGACTGTCACCGACTCCTCCATCGACGGGGTTGTGGTGCCCATTTTGAGGAAGGAATAGAATAGGGCTGCAAGTTGGGGAGCTAAGATATTGGTGTATTTCTTGTAGAACTGGGCAGTAAAGCCATCTAGACCCGGGGCCGTGTTCTTCAGGGCACGGATCGTATCGCCTACTTCCTCCGCTGTGATTGGATGAACAGCGATTCGAGTTGTAGTTGTGGCGGTGCTCCTTGGGCGGGAGCAAGGAAGTTCATCTGCGCCTGCTTGGATGTGGGAGGTCCGGACATGGTTTCTCTGTGGTGCTGTGCCATAAGTTCAAGGATTTCCGGCTTTGTATAGTGGATTTTGCCGCTCGAGTCTGCCAGGCTTTGGATGTTATTTCGTGAGTGAACTTTTTTCAACTTGTACGCCAGGAGGCGATTTGCCTCCTTTTTAAATAGAAATGTACATTTTTAACTGTCCATTTCGGCTATTTTTACGAAATACTAGCTTTCATTTTATTTTTAAACATTTAAAAAGTCTTAAGTTTTCATGATTTTTCAGGCCATACTGGTTCCTATGAGAATGAGGGGTGCCCAGGACTTTTGGCGCCAGACACCAAATCTGTCAATATCGTCTCTCTTTCACGAGATTCTCTCTCTGTAGGGATGGGTAAATGCAAAGCCATTGATCATCAGAGTATGTGGAGGCACAGGAAAGAAAAACCCCAAAATACTGGATGCCTCTGCGGGGCATCTCAATCAGTGTAAAGCCATAACTGAAGATAAACCTAAGAAGAAAGTGTTAGGGAAACCTGGGAACAGGGCCGGTACACTTGAACGTTTCTTAAAAAAGGCAGTGGGTGTTCTGGAAGCACAAATATCACAAGCCGAAAAATGTATTGCCAGAGGGGATACATCGGAAGCATGTCCCTTGGTTGCCGATGAGACTCCGGACCAGGGGGTTTACAATTAGGAGCACGTTTCTGACATAGGGAGGGGAAAAGCATGCAACAACAAGGGACACACCCATGACAATCCCTTCAGAGAAGAAAGTATACACACAATCGGAGGCTAAGGTATCCATATAAAAACCTAGTCAACACGCTGTCATTGAAAGAAATCTACCCAGAGCACACCTAACCCTATAGAGGATGTGACTCCCCTGATCAATGCTAACCTAATGGCACATCCCAGTAGAAATGGGGATCTCAGTACAAAGATCAAAGTTGACAAAGTTGAAATATTACCAACATTGGGGGGAAAAACCTGGCAAATTAACCAGCAACACCGTAAGAAAGAGCAGCCAAACTCCGGTCTAACTGCAACACCAACATAATAGATCTGACTGACCCAGTAGGGAAATCAAAAGGTATAAGGGGTCCTGCAATGTAGAAGGGTGGGGGGAGAGCCCCAGTGTTTCAAGCACACTGAGACTAAGGGGTAAATTAATTAAACGTCTATTGCTGAGATACACATCAACGTTTGTCTCAATCTCACCGCTGGACACAGTCTCACTTCTGAACAAGGAAACCCAAGATTAGTTCCTTGCAGATAAAAGGGAGGATGAAATAGTTATTAGTCCCCCAGTCAGATAATTTTTCCTCTTCATATCCCTAATGGGATTGCCAGGGTATCTTACCTTTGTGACAAACCAACAGCACAGGGCACTGCTTACTAGAGCTAGGCGAAATGTTCTGCCACTGGCATTTCATACGCATAGATGGAAGGCAGGTGCTAGTCACTGTTGCGCCTGTGATGCAGTAGGGAGGTTGACACGTGATATTGTTATCTCCTGCACCAGTTACACCTTTTATAAGCAAGAGCTTGTTGATGAACACTTCAAGAGAAAGCAGGATAAGGCATTGAAGACCTGCTCACGCCTGTTTACGGTTGTGCTCGGAGGTGAGAGTTGCTTTTGCCCTGGGCTCTTATCTAAACAGCACATGGAAAAGAAGTACCAAACGAATTCCACCCTTGTTGCACGTACTAAAATGTTTCCTGTATGTTTGAACCCTGTGCCTTGCATCATTGCACACCATTCCATGCTGCTATTTGCACTCTATCTGAGTACTATTAATGAGTTAAATTTTACACTTGACTGGTTATTGCTATTTGCCAGTTGCAATTTTGCCAACGTTTTTTCTTTTTTTACCTAATCCTAATTAGTTGAGTTTTATAAATATCAACTTGTTTTATCTTCCCTTTGGATCATGTGCATGAGATTGTCTGACTGCAAACCTCTTATGACAGAAAATGGCAACATAAAGAAAGCTTGATGGTGATAGTTCAAATAAAGATGAGAATTTGAATGATTGCTTGCAAGATAACAATGAGGTATCTCATAAACCTCTGACCACATTACCACATAAAATGGATAGTACTATAGGTGGCAAGAGATAATGTTCCCAACTTCCTGTAAAAATAAAACCTTTCCACTGTATGACAATGTGGTAACGTGTGCCATCTTAATACATCCCATTTTCTTCGGAGGAAATGTATCGCCTATAAATAGAACTTTCTTATTACAATAGTTTGCTACTATTCTTCAACTATGAGTCTTTACTGCAGCAGATAGACTAGATTGAATTTGAGACAAGTTGTATACCCGTGCACATTGTCACCCGAAAGTTATACATAACCTATTTTTACATACAATTTAGATTTTCGAAGAATGGTCTACGAGTTGAGTGCAATCATAAAAAAGACGCAAAAAATAAATCCCTCAAATGATTCCCTGGCAACTTTTATAATTGTTAGTAAAAATGGTCAAAGAACTGTGACCTGTGAAAGAAACGTACCAACCAGCCCTGATCATGTAAAGAGTAAAGACGATTGGAATTGGTTGCCTGGTACTTTACAAAGCCAAATAAAGAAACAACCCTTTTGCATATCATAACACGGAAAACTACTGGGCATGGACATTATTGCCAGTAGCTTAAACAAATTAGCAATTCACATGAAAGTGAGATATTTTTAATTCAAGAAAGCGAATTAAACACTCAGATAAAAAAAGATGATATCTAATGTAATAAAGAAAGAAAGAAAAGGTCCTCTTGGACGTCCGAAAGGTGGATTTATTATGGGTAATAACAATCACAATATAATAAGAGAAAAAATGTTTCTCTAATCCATATTTCTTAATAGCAGAATTTGAATTGCATTTTAAAGATGGTAATCAAAAGCTACTGGTAATAAATGTCTAGGATCCCCCAGGGGGCAATGAGACTGAAGCCATCATGCATTGGATGAAAGATGTTTTAAATAAAAGAAGCATTACTAATAGTGGTTGGTGCTGATTTTAATGCACATTGGGTGCCCATGATGAAAATAATTTGTAGTGTTTTTTCAGAATCTTGTATACCCATTGAAAAATTCAAATCAACCTACTAGTTATACTCAAGGAAAGAAATAGTTATCTTTCATGGCAGAAATGGGCCTGGTTATGGCCAATGATTGAGCAAAGGGTGATATATCTGGGCATTTTACATGCCAAATGGGCAATTGGAGAGCAGATATAGATTTTTTTTTATAGACTTTGGACATTTTAATTCAGTTGATAGTCTTATGGTGGTTGATAATACCTTTATTGACCATTGCCTACTGAACCTAGGATTGTTTGTTGGTGATACAACAAACAAAAACCTTACATCAAGAAGAAACTCGGAGGCACCGCTTTCTACCACTTAGCCGCGAAAACCTAGAACAACACCCCAAAAGTAATAAGGAACACCAAAGATCACCTTAAATTCAGAAAACTACTAAAAACCTACCTCTTCAATGCCAGAGACTAAAACCGAAACAACAATAAGACAAACGACTCAAAAAAAGGACACTGACAAACCCATAGAACGACAGAAGTACTCCAAGCACCAGTAGGGCTGACGCTGGACACAAGGGTCCACCTGCGAGACCCAGGGAGACGGAGGCAACAATTCCAGCCAACCCTTACCATCCCCCACCGCCCGTACAGCCACAACTAGGTACCACAGGGCTGTGGAACGGACGAGATACCACCAATCACCCCACAATCGGAAGTATGGACACTAGCAGCTGCGCTAATCATGTGGGGGGGTGAGGAGCATGCAAAGTTATTAAGGGAGCGGGCGGAGGGGACAGCTAAATCCTCAAACGGCCTCGAATGCAAAAACGGGCACATACCTCCTGAGGCACAGGGCGTACAAGCATTCCGTCGTGTAAGATTACACGAGCCCAACTGGCTCAATCCAGGATAGAGATACCAACTAACCAATACCACTAACAATTTCCTTCTCTGCATACACCTCTCCAACTCCAAATCAAACACAACCACAAACCTCTAGCGCAGCAAACCGCAAGAACTTCACTACACTGCAACAACAAAACAAAACACACACAGACTCGCACATCAGCACACAACGACTACCGGCCGCATACACCCCAGGCCCAGCCGACGGAACCACCGGGCTGAGGCTGCCAACAGCACATCACTGCTCTCTTGCACTATTCCAGCCTCCACCCACTAACCCGCCCCTCCCTCCCTCTTTCAGAGCCGCCAGTGCGCCAGGGGACCACTCCGATGGTGATAGTGCGCGGTACAAATGACCTTTAACATTAACATTAACATATAATAAAATCAATTAAAGCTGTTGGCTCTACCATTGTAAACAGCAAAGGAAATATTATCTCTTTGTCTATCCCTCATCTAAAGTCTATAGGTAGATCCTGCAAGGAGTAGAAACTAGATTAATTGATATACCATTAACGTCCCCTAACAGGGTTATTTATTTCCTCTGAATCAAATAGGATTGAACCATTACAAATAGATTTGGAATTCAAGTGCAAACATGAAATCTGCAGCTAACTGACATTGAAAATAAGAAATGGTATAATGCAATGATTGTAGAAAAACACAGTTTATACATGTGTAATATAAGATCTGTTAGAGTAAATATGTCATTAACATAAGAATTAAAAGGTAATACGATTAAGAAGCTAAAATCCGGCTATAGTAATTGTTTAAAAACTATAACTACAATATCTTGAATGCTCAAACCCAAGAAATTATGACAGAGCCAGGGATATGCAGATATTCTGGTATTTATGTATAGTAAACCCAAGGGCTGTAATAAAAGCTCTCAAATTAACCCGATTAGTGAAATCACATGTGCGAGGGATATTAATAAAACACTTGATGCTGTAACAGAAGGGGCAATGCTTAAAATTGACCATGAGGAATACATTAAAATTGAACTCTGAGATGGCAAAAATATTGTATATAATTGAAAGACTCAGAACTTCTAAAGCACCAGTGCCAAATGTTCTGGCCAATGTTATCTTAAAATGCAATTCAGATACCTGGGCTTACATTTTAAGAAGTTATGTTTAACCAAATCATTGTATCAGGCAATATCCCTGACTCCTGGAAAGAATCCCTAGTTAGACAAGTGTTTATAAAAGGAGATGTATCCAACCTTGGCAATTATAGATTACTAACAGAGTCTGTCATAGCAAGTCAAGTGTTTGCAAATATATTATTGCGGGAGGTAACTAGGTGGGCAAGGGAACACAGTATAATTAATAATTTCAAACAGGGTCTACATTTCTTCAACTGTCCAAAACTTCTTAGTGCTAAACCTGCTGAAAAAACTAGTAAGCAAAATTGCTCCTATATTTCTCGACTTTGTAGCTTGTTGTGGACAAAACGAATCAAATGGGGGTATCGATCGTCGTCTTTTTAGACTGATTCAAGAACTTTACTCCGATTCATCAATAAGATTGGACAGTTCGGGTATATTTTCTTTCAAAATAAGTACCACTTGTGGTTTAAAGCAGGGGTTTGTTTTGGCACCTCTGCTTTTTTAACTACATCTAGCCAATTTGTCAGAAGCCCTTGCCGAAATGTGTAATTTCTCCTACAAGCTGGGTCCCTGCCACTTCACGTGGATGGCTTATACAGACAATGGGGGTCATTACGACCCGGGTGCAAAGGGATACCGGGCATCCCTTTGCGCCCTATTCTGAGGTCCCTTTGCGGGCCCTTCCTAAACGCCTGGTTTTAGCAGGCGTTAAGGACGGGACCCACAAAGGGATACCGGGGTCAATAACGGTACCGCAATTTGCGGTACCGTTATTGCCGCCTTCCCATTGAGCCCTATGGGGGCTCAAATGGGAATGTGGAATGTCATTTCAAATGGGGATTTAACGGTCCCGCAAAGGGCGGAATGGACCGGTAAATCCCCATACCACCACGTCGGTGGCGGTACCGGTATTGGTGCTAGTCATGGCGCGGAATTCATACGGGGAAAAATCACATCTACAAACCAAGACGAACGCTAACGTCCAGCAACGACATTCTCCTTGAACTGAAACAACACACAAAACACACATTTGGGGGATCATCATTCTCCTGCATGGTGGCAAGACTTTGGAACTCACCCCCCAAAGGAAATGCGAACAATAGAAAATCACCTAAAATTCCAGAAACCTTTGAAAACATGGCGTGTAACTCACCAGGCTAAAGAAGGAGCACTGGCGAAAGAAAAACCGCCAATGCGACACAATAGGAAACTGCAAAACTGGGTCACCCAAAGAAACAAAAAGAAAACTAGACCACAAGCACAATAGAATAAGATCAACCCAATGGACTAACCCAATGCACAGATAAAGGACTAGATGACCCCTGACTAACCCTACTAAAAACTCTCTAATACTCTGCATACCCACCACGCAACATTGAAGAGACTAGACAAATACCTTTGCCACAAAAACGAAAACACTGCAAACTACAAACCCCCTAACAACTCTCCTGAACTCCCAAGGTGCACATAAAACACGCACATACAACCACCCACCAAACACCACACGAATGTCCATCAGCTAAAAACATACCAGCACACAGTGACTGTTATTTTAGAACTGAAGCCACCAACAGCACATCAAAGCTATCTTGCACTTTTCCCACTCATTCCCCCTAACCAACTAACCCATCCCAACCCCCTTCCTTTTCAGATCTGCCTGGGTACCTGGAGACCATGAAAATGGCAGTGGTGCGTGGTATAAATCAAAATAACAAGCTACCTAAGGACTATCGAACTTGCAGATTATGCAATAGCTTGGTATCTGAAGAAACCATAGAACATGTGCTAATGTGCTGTCTTGCGAGTTCCCATTTGCATGAGTTTTATTTGAGTCGATTTGTTTATAATCTGGAAATAATTAATTCAAATTTATTCTGGAGGAAATATTTAAAAAACTCACAAGCCTCACTTTCTTTGGCATTGGTTACTTATGGTTAAGAGTAGAAACCCTATTAGCAATTGCAGAACAATTAATTGAGATGCATGGATTTGGTTCAATTTAAGTAATGAGCAAAACGCTTTTTAAAAATTACGAGGATTGGATGACATTTCTACAGTAATCAATGGTTGTTATTTATATGAATTACTGAACTATTGTATTTGAAAGTAGTTTATATGTATGCAAATAAATTTTTGTGATATAATATGTTTCCTCTTTTCTTATATTGTAAATATGTTTAAGTGTGAAAAGTTGATTTAAACTGTAACACTTTAATAAAAACTAAAGAAATTCTACTCCATACCATTAAGAAATAGGTGTCAGAGCGTACCCAAAATACAATCAGATTTTTATGACAATCAAATGTAATGGCATATGTCTTGAACCCAAACAATATTCGAAAATGGTGGATCAGAATTTTCAAACATGACAACAAAACTCTGGAACTCACCAAGTAAATATGCACAGAACACCCGGCCTCAAGGAAAGCACAAAACATGTCTCTCTGATTTGCTGGCGTCAAACCGTAGGTTAAAAGTAGAGTGCAGGTTCAATACAACGAGCTACACCTCAATACTGTGTCCCACCCGCAATACCAATGTCACGTGGACCACATGGATTGGCGTACTAGTGAAAGAGACCTAACAGTCTTCTGTGTGCAGCCTGGGGATAAGGTTCCATATTGTCCATCTTAACTGGCCTAAGAAACACTGAGGGATGAATGAAATTACTACCAGGTAAACCCATATGGGCGGATTCTACACTCCAGTGCTTCATTGTGCACCATACAGCAATGGCCGCCGCCATTCTCGGCATTTGACTGCCTCGTGCAGTCGTTCCAGATTAGCTGATTTACCAACTTTAAGCCAATCCAGGGAGCAGGACCCCTAATCAAGTCCCACACATAAGGTCTGTGTTGTCCCTGTCTGGCCTTCTTCTGCGTGCAGCCTGGGGATCAGGCTCCATATAATCCACCTTGCCTGGCCTGAAAAACACTGAGGGATGATTGAAATTACCACCACGTAAACCCATCTGGGCTGATTTTCTACACTCTAATTCTTCTTATGCACCTGTCAGGGGTTACACAGGGCACCCAGGTAGGTTTTGGGTGGCTGTGCTGATGTAGGGGAGAGGCAAGTACATACAGCAGGAGGCTAAAGAAGAAGGAAGAATAGACAAGGTAATTCAATAAAACAGAACAGGAAGAAAGGGCAGAAATCAATGATGAAATAGAAGGACTGGGAACCATGCACCAGACAAACAATGAGGAATCCCACTACGGGTGTATACACAGGTTGGACTAGAGACTACCCACAGATGTAAGGGAAGCCCAAGCCTCTGTGTAAGTTACTTTTACACCACACCATGCAAGCCCATGGAAGGGGGCAGCAAGAATGGATTCTGTGCCTGGACCCTAGGGCACAAACAAGGAGTCTACTTATACGAGACAAGCCGGTATGGGTTCAGCCGGAACCTACAGCGGGTGCCCTCTGAGGGAACAGAACGCAACACACGGTTACATTAAATTCGCTATAGACTACAAGTAAAACGAGAGAAAGGAAGGGACAGAGATTGCCTCCTGGGAAACACAGCATCCAAACTTTGAACAAAGGAACAACCAAAGCACGAGTGAGGACAAGAACATTAACAGAAATATCTAGGGAAGAATAGGAAGTCAAAGTAAGCACGGTTTAGGGAAGAGACCAGGAATGAAAGAGGAAAAGCAAGTAGAAAAGAATCTATGTGCAATGATACAGGAGACAGGAATTGCAGACTAGAAACTAAGGACCAGAATAAAGCAACAGCAGACTTAACTATAGACCAGGAACAAGAAAACTCAGGACTGGATTAGGAAAACAAGGACTGAACAGCACACTGGTAACATGGAATTCAAATGCATATACTGACTGGAATAATAAGGGCAGGACTGCAGACAGATAACAAGGAAACCCAGGACTAGAACCTTGGAAACTAAAGCCAAGTAACACAAACTATGGGCATAGAGCAAGGATCTGCATGCAGAGAACAAAATAATAGGTGGTAGAGAGTAAGAAGCTGCAGATAGGAACTGAAGACTGCAAGCAGGGGAGCAGGGCTGCAGTGGAGGAAGCACAGAGGAGCAGGGCAGAAGGCCGTGGAGAGTAGGCAGAGTAGCAGGGCTGCAAGGCAGAGAGCACAGGGCACTGGAACAGGAGCTGGCACTGGCAGCAGCAGGAAACAGCAGAATTCCAAGGCTTAAGGCACAAAGGGTTGTGAGCGAACTCAATGCAAGAGGCCTGTGCTCCTGCAGGCAGCTGCTTAAATACTGCCCTGCCCTTTGCTGAAGCAGGCTCATTAGCAGCACCTGGAGCAGCACACCTGAAGGTAATCTGCCTCCTCCCTCTATGGTCCTGTGTAAGTGAAAGCAGCACTTATCTCTAGGGCTTATGGGGATTGTGATTCCAAGAATAACCAGAGAATGATAAAGCAGCCATGGCTTGGAACGCTTTCCTGGAATTTCTCTGCAAAGAAGAAAACCTTGCACCATTTAGAAGGAAGTTAAAAACATTGTTTAATTAATTGTTTCATCTGTGCTGTTCTGTCTCTTGTAAGTGTTCCTCTGTGGATTGCACCCTGATGCCTGCAGGGTATGGAGCATTACAAATAAATACATAAAAAAATAATAATAAATAATGAAAACTGCCACAAGGTGCATATAGGAATTGAAGTCCATGTTTTGGAATATACAGTTTTGTGAAAGGAAATGTTAAATAATGAAGATGATAGAAAACACTCTGCAGTCTGCAGACAGCGCCCATGACAGCACCATACAGTAATGTACTGCCTCGTGTAGTCATTCCGGATTGGCTGCTTAACCAACTATAAGCCAATCCAGGGAGCCGGCTCACACATAAGGCCAGTGTTGTCCCTGCCTGGCCTGTCCAGCCATGGCCGTAGTGCCAAGCCCAATCTCTGCATCTCCAAATGTTCTTCCATCCCTGTCTGCCCACCTGCAGCTCCTTGAGGGTCTACCACCATGGCTTTTCTCTGCTCCTGCAGCTAGCCAAATGGTAAGCACTGCAGATTGGTGCTCTGCTTCTTCCCCATGCCTTTGGTTCAGCTCTTTAATTTCATCACTGAAGCTGTTCTGTTCAGCTCTCCCAGCCTGCCTCCGAGCCCCCATCAGTCTACTTTCACTTCAAAGTGCTTGCACTTCGACATTCCCGTTGGCACTGTTTCTTGGCCTCAACTTGCCTATTGGTCTGTTGCATGCACCAACCATAAAGTGTTCACATTGTATCTGATGTTAAAGGAGTAGTTTGGTCAGAAATGTTTTTGGCCCAATCGATCGGGCATGTATTTTAGAGCATACATCGTTAGTTCTTAAAAGAAATTACAATTCAATTTACCTGAGTTTTTCTCACTTTAACACATGTGAAAACCGAGGGGTCGGGTGCCGCCATCTTGTGCTAATCTTATCCGTTGATCCATCACCCTAAGTTTAAATGCCCTCATGGCACTAATTCAGGTCACCCGCCCGAAACGCTGACATCACTAGATGCTCATGATGAGATCCAGCCATTGCAATGATCTTAGTGTGCAGTGTAGCCAAACGTAACCTGTCATCACCAATGTCATGACGTTATCTAACGTAGAATCAGAAACATAAACACACACATTCAAAACAGACACAAAACGATAAAAACAGTTTATTTTGAAGAAAACAGGAATAGTCGGAAGCGTAACAAGTACTTTTAATTTTGACATAATGCTGAAAAGAGGTAATTAAGTCCTCAAAAACATGGGTAACTTTTTCCAATAGAGGTTATAGCTAGCGAACATCACATGGTTCTCACAGTCATCTTATAATGCTGAGTCCGTTCATCGATCGATTAATCCCAGTCTTTGCATTCTTCACAGAAAGTTATTCTCTTCCATCACCGATTTCTAATCGAGGAACATGTCATTCCATTACAGAAAAGAAATTAGTGGTTTACATTTCAAATGCAACACTTTCACATCTGCACGTTTTCAGAACATATAGGATGCCATGTTGCTCCTTATTACTGCAACTGCAAAACGGACAGATTAGTGGCTGGTGATTGTCCCTGATAATGGTTATCACAGATGCGTTGTTGATGATTATTGTCCAATTGCAGTTGAAAAAGCTGTTGAGTGGTAAACTGTATCCATGACAGGCACACTTCGGTATAATATAACTATGGAAAATCGAGAATGCAAACATATATTTCAGTACCCAATTTACATATACACAGTTCATATTTATGTTAACTATCAATTTAATTTACAGTTAACACATAAAGGCCTGATTCATGGAAGTGTTTAACAATGGCACAATCCCATAGGAAAACGTTCCATGAATCAGGCCCACAGTGTCTATTATTTGCGTCAAATTGATCATTCATCCGTCACAAAGTAAATCATCTAGCCAACAGCACACTTGCCATCCTCACTTGTATAAATATGTTTTAAACTTTTCTTACATTGTGTCTTGAGTTTCCATTCTTCCTACGTGACGGTTGACCGACTGCTTCGAAAGACAGATCTCAGTAATAGAAACTTAACATTCCTACGTAAGCTTTCACTACAGTGAATCTCATCACTTCTTTCAGGATATTCAACATATTTTGGCCTTTAAATTGTTAATGCAGTGGATTCAAGGATACAACAATGCAACCCTTCATCCAGTGTTCACAGCGTGTCAGAGGGAGTTTCGTTTTGGGAACACATGCCACAAACTTGAGCAATATTATTGGCAAGCTGTGCAGTGAAAAACAACAAAATATTACCTGTATCCCACATTTAAGAATATTTACTTCCATTTCAATGGTATTAATGCGCCAGGTCCCACAACATGTACGTATTCTTTCAAACATGACAGTATGTGAGGTGCAGACAGGCTCCGATTTCCCTATACTTCAATAGGGCAATGGGGGCAGTTTTTTGGGCCAAAGTGGACCACTTCTTTTCTGAAATAAACAGAATTTGAATACAAAAGTGGTGGGTTAATATATAGAGATGACACAAATGAAGTCAGAAGGGAGGGGGGAGGGGTGATTTACCACCAGGCTGGGTGGACTGTTGTAGCCAGGGCAACATGTGCAATGAACAACAATGAAAAGAAAAAAAAAGTACATCACACAAATTACAGCATTCCTCGAATGTGTGCAGTTTTGAAAGGCTTATTGGCTTCTGTGTATATCTATTCCAGCAATCTTACTGTTTTCTGCATTGAAGCATGCAACAGGTGGTTCTCCACATGTGGGCCTCCGCAGTAAGATGCACATGTGCAAAGGCCACACAAGTTCATGTTCATAGTCTATATTGGCAAGACAAATTATTTCACTCGTTAGTTCAATGTTTATTTATTGGTTAAAAGCATGTATACAATAAATGTTGTTTAAAGGCGGCACAAGACAAAAGGGGGGGAAACAATAATGGTCGTACTAGGCCTTGTGTCATTTGGATCATGCAAGAGCAGTAACAAGAAATGTAGGGGGGTGTAGGTCAGGGCAGAAGGGGACATCCTAGGCTGGGAGGGAGGTATAGGGCAAGAGGAGGAATACAAGTGTAGGGGCAGGATGAGGAGGGGAAGAACAGGGCCAATGAGGCTAAGCAAGTGCTAAGGTGGAGGCCAGGTGGGCAAGTGCCATTGGAATTAGGGAGTGAGGACCACATGCAAAGCGCAAGGACCGGGGTTTACCAAGCTTGGTAGGGCTGCACACCCTGCCAGGCTTATCAGGGTATAGGGGCCCAGGAGGGGCCCAGGAGGGCAAGTGCAGGTTGTGGTGGGCAGGAAAACAGGGTGCTGGGCTATACTGGTTGAGGAAGGCCTGTTGCCCTGTGAAGCTCAGAAGGGACTAGGCAGCCAGTCAATGTGACAGTAGCTGGGGGGATGAAGGAGAGAAACATTGGGTCTTGAGAATCTTCCAGAACTTAAGGAAATCTGGCAGAAGCCTGAGAGGGGCAGGGGGCCATTACAGAGGGATGCTCCTGCCGAGGAAGGAGATCTACCCTACACTCTCTGCTTGGAATAGTGTCTGATATGCAGAGAATTGCAGCTAGATGACTGAAGGTCTCTAAGATGGAGGGTTTTAGGGAAAGAGTCAGATGTAGTGTGGTTCCTGGCCACAGAAAGCATTAAGGATGATGCAGAGAGTCTTAAACGTGATCCTCATAGCCACTGTGAGCCAGTGGAGATATTTTTCGGCTTGAGAGATGCAGTCCCTAGACTTGAGACCAAGGATATGTCTTGCAGTCCTATTCTGGATTAGTTGAAGTGAGAAAAGGGAGCATTTAGGCAGATTGAGGAAGAGGCTGTTGCAGTGGTCCAGCATTTACAGGACCAGGGTTCTGGAGACATTGGGCCTCATTATGAGTTTGGAGGTAGTCATGCCCTTAATAAGGGCATGGCTACCCCCAAACTCTGGTCAGGGGATTTACCGGGCCATTCTGACCTTGTACCAATAGGGCTCAATGGGAATGGGGAGGATGGTAGCAGCTGTACCCTTCCTAAAGGTACCGTTGCTATAATCCTGGTCTGCTGGTGGTGCCGCTCTGCATGCCTGGTCTGAGCAGGCGTACAGTGCGGCCCCCGTGAGCAATCTCGTAATGTTGCGGTATGGCAACAACGGCGCCGGTAGCACTACCGGCACCGCTGTTGCCTTACCGCAACATTTGTAATGAGGCCCATTGAGTTTTTTTATGTCTGCAGATCCAATTTTCTTCTTAGGTTCCTGCCTGGGTATGCAGCAGCAACTGGTCACCAGGAGCTACCACTGTGGAACAAGGACCTAATTGATAGCATTACATTAGTTGGCCTGGGGAGACAAAAGTAGCTCCTGGTAACTGTTGGTTTTAAGTTCACCAGTCTCTTCCACATCTCTTATTGTAATGAGGCATCCTGAAAATTCCTGCAGTTTTTGCTTATTCCCTTCCAACATACTCGTTGTGTGCAAGTACAGACAGTTTTGTTCTAATCCCCATACCGCCTATGCCAAAATGCAACCTTTTAGGCCTGCACTTCAGGCACATATTATGGCACACCTCCAAATCTCCAGTGCGGCAGCAATCACATAGTCCCCTCATGTCTCTTGAAAACGTTTTGTCATACACAATCATCTCAAGTGTTGTGTGAGGAGGGGAGCCTGGAACCGACCACCTTTTCTTAAGCTCCTGGAAATGTTTGCTTTCTTTGCAAGAGTATATGTTAGAACAATGGTGTCATCAATGAACGCCATTTTTTTAGCAAAATATCTACTGATCCATGAAATGTTTTTGAGCTCCACCAAAGATGGTTGCTGATGAAATGTGACCAATTTAAAATGTTTTCTGCAGCCTTTTTTGTCCAGCAGCTGTACAATTTTTCTAAATTGATTTTGCGACATGCCATACATCATCTTGATGCTTTATTTCTGGGAACTGCTTTCACATGGCCTTGGCTATTGAACACGCCTGTCAGTGGCTATCAGGTCTATTTGCATTCCTCTGGATTACAGAAGTTGAATGGATTTAATGAAACCATATGTTTCCATGGCAACAGAAGATGTACATTTAGATACTTGCATGATAACTGAAATCACTATTTTTCTAGTTTCCATGCCTTGGAAGTGCAGTATTGAGCAGAAAAACATGGACTGTCACACTGTCCATCACCAGCAAGCCAGAGATTTTTGCCATAAAGAGCATTGCCCATTGGCATTTGTTCGAGTGTCCATGCCTGGTAAATGGTAAACAGTAGGGAACAAGAAATCCTTCTGATATTTGTAGTACTGGGTTTTTGAAAGGAACTTGAGTCCACAAAGTTAAACTTGAAATTGTACAGTACGTTGATCCACTAAACAACAAAGCAGATGAGCAAAGTGCATTTCCAGCAGGCACTTTTCCAAGTATAGGTTGACACCATGAAAATGAGTTATGGTGGTGTACATTTTCAGGTTGGTGCCTTTGACTACACAAGTAAACTTCACCAATGGCTCCCCACAAATCCTACTATGCAAATTATGATCACATTTAATCATTTTTGGTTTTTTAAAACTTTATTTAACATGTGGCGTCAGCATACATTGGGTACAATAGGTATCTCTACAATTATGTTATGTCATCTATACATATAAATTATTATAACATCGCATATTAATAACATGTTGACCATCATTTCAAGTGTTCAGTTCATAATTCTGTGTTGGTGAGCCAAACCAGGTAGCAGCTTCAAGTTGTCTTTTCCACGTATGCACGATACCGGGCTCATTTGTCTTTTGGTTGCAATGTTGTTGCTACAGTTTGCACGTATCCTTCTTTGTTTTCATTCACATGTAATAATAATAATAATAATTTAGCATTTATATAGAGCTACAAACCCTCAGGTATCTGAGCGCTGAGTGCCATCTCGATGAGCCATTGTTTTTGTGTTGGTGCCTCTTTTGCCTTCCACTTAAGCAGTATGCATTTTTTGGCAATTATGCATCCTATGTTAAATAGTCTTCGGGTCTTGTTGTCCGTTTTGCCGATATCTACTAAGAGGTATTTTAATGGATGAGGCATCAGTGACATGGTTAACATTTCATACAGTATTTGTGCAATTCGCTTCCAGAAGTCGGCAATCGGTGGGCAGTTCCAGAACATATGTATTGTATCTGCATCTTTGGTGTTACATTTTGGACAGTGCTGAATGTTGTGAGGGTTAAATCTTGTGATGTGTTTAGGGGTATGGTGAAGTCTATTTAGGACTTTATATTGAATCAGCCATAGCCTCCACATTTCTGCCATTTAAATTCATCTATCACGGATCCTGTGTCTCTTTCCCATTTTTCTCTAAGTTTGGTGGCTAGTGGAACTTCGTCTTGTATCTTAGAGTACAGTCGTTCTAACAGTCTTTTTCCATTATTGTTTTGTATCACCCGTTCCATGCATTCATTAGTTCCAGGTTCAGCCAGATAGGAAGGCCACGTTTGTCGTACAGTCGTGTTCACTCAATAGTATTGCAGTATTTTCACCACGTTATCACCTAATTTATCTTTAAATTCGTTTATAGTGACAAACCTGCCTTTTGGAAAAAGATCCCCTAATTTCATCATTCTGTCAGGGTCCCATGCAGTCTGGACATCTGCGTCCATAGTAGGGGGTAATTTTGGGGTGTACCATAATGGGATGTTACGGTTGTATGGGTTTGTAATTTTGAGTCTTGACATTATGCGTCTCCAGGCATCGAGTGTAGTGCATAGTGAATAAAATGGACAAGAGTCTGTCTTGTGTGAGCATATTAACGTGGATATCATGCTATTTGGTGCACATTTAATCATTTTCATAATCTCGATCAGGCAGTAGTTGAATATAATGTATGTTGGTTCCTTTAATAGTCAATCGTCCTGAAGTATACTGGTTTACGATTCCATGGTGGTGGATAACTTCTCAACATTAGGAAGAGTGAAGGTAACATCACAAGCCCAATCGTCAATCAGTAACAAAGATGCTTTGGTTATTTCTGTGTGTGATATTTCTGATTTGTCCACATGTATTGGGGATACAGGGAACATTGCCTGTTTCTTAGATAGCATTTCATTTAGAGAGTGTGGATTGTGCGTGTCGTTCTATAAGCAATTCTGAAACATTTTCTGTGTTGTCTGTTTCTTCTGGGGGATGTTGTGTGCTGTAACAATGATCAAGGGTCACTTTCCATGGGTTACTGCTGACATTCAATACATATTCCAGACACTGGACATCTGCATCATGACATGGAATCTTGCAAGGACAATGTTGAGCATCAAAATGTAGCTGCTCCTAAGTGACAATGGTTTGGCAAGCAATATCATTAGTTTGTGTGGTTGTCTGAGTCTGTGTGCTCTTCTCCTTCCTAGGCCTCTAATCAAAGAGAAAAACAAAATGCTTAATTTATAGCACACATACAGAATATATGAATTACAACATGAAAATGCAATATCAATGAAATAACTGTTAAACCACTTATTTTTAAAAAGAACCTTTCTGGTATGTAACCCTGGTTCCAGAATTTTCCTTTAAACAATCAAATTGGATTTGCCGACCAACAGACAAACTGAAGAACAGCTTTTTGAAATTGTATAAACCTGGACATTTGCTCTTCCACTTAAAGAATCATATACATGTATATAATAAAATGTCACTATGGAAACCCTTAAAAATATTAAATATTACATCTCAGTTAAAGTGGATGATAACTGATATTTTACAATATCTTATCTATAGCTTTTGTCCATGTGTCTCTTCAATTTCAACTGCTTCGGCAGAACATTCCTTGTACATAACAAATTCAAAGACCATTGATTAAATTGTTAAACAATTTAATGTTAAAATCTTTGATCTCACGAAGTACATCTTGTGAAAGTTGATTTAATGATTGTCAACCTTACAATATCAGTTGAACTATGTGAAAAGAAAAGGTGAATCGTCTGATTACAATTTTTCAATTAGCATTGACATAAAGTTGAACACTGCGTACATGTAACATTTTAAAAATACATATTTGAAAACTGTACCTGATAACCTTCAGAGATGTCACAGGGAGTTGGTGTGAGATCATCCTGCAAAACATTGATTAACTTGTTGCCCCTTTAATGCATGTAATGTTATTTTGTTTCAACGATTCCATTTTTCACTAAAGTTTATAAACAAAAATATACACCATTCATATAGTAAAAGGGTCTATATTATTAAGTGACAAAGTACATTTTTCTGAAGGTTTACTTTCATTGTTGCATGGGTTTTTGCGATAAATACATCAAGGTTGTTGATGGAACGCTTTGCAATTTGCTGAGAATATTGCAAATTATTTAAAAAAATGTAAAAAATATATTTTTAACCAATAGCTATTAGTTTAGAGCAATACATTATTATTTCTCATACCTCATCCTCCAGACCGGTTGCAGTAAAAGAATAGCATGTTGGTGTTGAAGTTCCAGGCTCTGCCTATTTAACATTAATTATAATAATAAAGATGTAACATAAAAAAAATACATGTAACAGATGGTCTATATTGACAAAGAAGTCTACAAACCAGTTTGTATCAAAAGCTAATATTATACATAAAAATAATCAATATGTTTTAAGTTGAACTTGAACAAACACAAATTTTGTATGGTCACATCTGAAGTAATATTCTAAAAAAATTACTTGAAAGGTGATTGTACTTACTGATGACTAGCGAATAGTGGTCGATGTAGCATCACGGTCCTTTTATTGATGTTTATATTCATACTATTGTTCAATAGAAAATGGACATTAGTATTAGAATTTAGACCTCATCAAAAGGATAAAAACATGTTGTGTGCAAGTTGCGTGGCCTCACCATTAGGATGTTTCAGACCTCGATAAACTTGCTTCCAATTGCACTCTAATAGGATTATTTACTCACTCAATCTCAGTCCCACTCCTCACCTGATATCCTGGCTTGATCCTCCTCAGAATCATCAGATGAGATGTCCGTTCATCTTTCTCTCCAAGTCTCCTTCTTGGATTTTCGTTCGTTTTGAGGCCACTTTGCCAATTTAGCAATATTGCTTGGCAGCGGGGAGCCCAGGGAGCCCGCCCCAGGCCAGGAAAAAGCAGGTGCCGAAAAACCCTGGTGATGTGACTGGAGCGGGTGTGGTTTCAGAAGTCCTTTTTTGAATCTTCTTATGAATTTTTCCGGTTGGTCTTATATCCAGTAAGTATCCGGTTGAGTTAGCATTCAGTGTTAGAGTACATGCAAGTTCCAAACTATCCGGGGGAACCAGATACACACTACGTGAAGTGTGTATGTTTCAGCAGAAAGCCGATCACAAGGCGGAAGCAACAATGCCTTAGCCAGTCTCAAAGAGTGTAGGAACCATTTCCCCGTATGCGGATAAGAAGCTAATCCGCCATCTTGGAAAAGACTAGACCGTTACTCCTAGAACGTAACAGAACAGGCCAAGACTGCTAACATATCTGCCAATGATCCCATACCTTCCATGGTCGGATCATGATAGTATGGCCCCTTCTCAGGGGTCTTCCTCCCGGCTTACCGGGTCTCAGTCGATGGAACTGTCTTATGGGTCTGGGTGCTGATATATTCCTGGTTGGTTCCCAAGAACATTCTTCCATGGGATATCCTTTCAATTTCACCAAGTATTGTAGGAACCCGTTCTCTTATCTTGAGTCCAGAAAACGGGATACTTTGTATTCTTCATTACTATCCTGTGAAAGGCTCACCACGTTTTTGAGTTTTCGAGAGTACTGATCAGGAGTGTAACTCTTAAGTAGTGATTAATGAACTACAGGATGGATCCTTTTGAGACTAGTGCTGTCATGATCTCTGCTTCCAAAAGATCAGGACTTGCCCGACTCCCTTGGAAGCAGACCCATAACCCCGGTTCCGAGTGCCAGCCAGTCCCAATTGGGACCTTTTGGACCCTGTCCTGGCGCCAGTGGCACCAGGCTCATAAAGATGCCCAGCCCCAGCGCTGGATGCGCCGGGCTCATAATGCTTGGGTGGACTTACCTGCAGCAGACCATGCTGCTTACTTACCTGCCAGTTGAACCCCTGATCCTCTTCTGTTTGGGACTACTTTTCCTGTTGGGTGGGGCAGGAGCCACTCCCTAGGTTCAGAACACTGGAACTCTTCTGGAAAGCAGGAACTCTTTTCTTACCTAGGCGTGGCTGTGGAAGGAGACACCTAAGCACTACAGGAGGCTATTTAAACCACACCCGATGGATGAATCTTGCTTTGTGTTATTCTGCATTCTCTGCAGCAGAACGCTCATCGTGTCTTCTGCTTCTGATCCTGGGCTTAAGGGAACAAAGGCTTACCATCCTGGAATCCAGTCTTCAGCAGCACCTGTAAAGACAAAGAAAGAACAGGTTAGCACTACGGTCTTCAGTGGCAGCGCATCTCTTACCTGGTCCATCGGCTGTCACCAACGCCTCGCGCTGCATTCCGGCATCTGAAAGACAAAGGCTTACCAGCTCTTCGCACGCTCCGGAGGCCTTCGGTGCTGCATCCCGCATCTGAAAGACAAAAGAAGGTGCGTTTAAAGACATTGGGCAACTTTATTACTCACGTGCCATTACTCCTTCCCACGCCAAATCCAGTGGGTATTCCAGCACCCTTCAGCTTCTCTAAAGCTCCGAACTTGTACCTGCAAGATAAAAGGGACAGTTAGTGCGCATCGTGAAGCAGGCTACAAGCGCTTACTTACGTGCTTCCAGGCGCTTCTATTCCTCACGCGGGTTCAATCCTCAACTCTCATCAGCCCGCCATCCGCCATCGCCGGAACCCTGCAAAACAAGAGATATCATTACAAAAGACTTTTAAGACATTTGAAGTGCCCAGAACTTACCGTTCGTGCAGTTAACGAAGGACAGCAGTCCTCTGAGGTCAAGAGGCCTGCACCCTTATCCAGTGAAGAAACTGGTTACGGCACCCTGCCCCGAGGCAGATGGAGAGCTCGGCGTTCACTTACCTAAGACATCTTACTCTTCGAGTCAGACATACAGTGCACAGAGGTCCAGCCCAAAGAGCCAACCGTGTGTTACACATCACCTTTGAAGATACGGCATTCACCCAGTCAAGACCGGCGCCTCTGCGGGAATCAGGTGAGCGTTACAGAACACAAAGCCTACCGCAAAACTCCCACCCAGGCGCTATGGAAACCTCGGATACCGACTAGCTAGCCCAGTTACTTGGGGAACTAAGAGCAGAAGTGCATGCAGCCCGTCAGGAAACGAATGCTCTAAGAAGGGAACTGATTATTTCCAAGGAGCGAACAGACGATCTCGCTAGACAATTGCTACAGTCACAAGCCGGACAAACTCCGTTACCCGCATCAGGGGCAAATCTTCCTTCAACATCCTCTACGAACCCAGTGCAGATCAACCTACCTGGGAATGTACCTCTGGCTCCGCCCGAACGATTTTCTGGTGACCCAAAGAGGTTTGCAGTATTTATTAATCAGTGCCGGTTGCACTTCTTATGCCGGCCAGCAGCCTTTCCAACTGATCAAGCTAAGGTAGCTTTCGTGCTTTCGTACCTTAGTGGCAATGCGGCAGACTGGTCGATCCCTCTAGTTAATCAAGATGATCCGGTTCTCCATGATTTTCAAGCTTTTCAGCTCAGTATGGAAAAACTGTTTGCAAGACATTCACAGGGGCAGGCCTTGGACAATGAGCTCCTTTCATTGCGACAGGGTAATCAAGACCTTTTGGCTTATATTGCGTCTTTCAACAGACTGATAGTGGAAACTCGATGGCCTGAGGACAAAAGGATTACGCTGTTTTATAGAGGTCTACGTGGAGAGCTCAAAGATGTGTTAGCCCAAGTAGTGAATCCCCCGCAAGACTGTTCGGACTATATTGACTTAGTCGTTCAAATTGACCACAGACTGCAGAACAGGAAGGCCGATCGTTCCAAGTTTGATGCTCGAGTATTTTCCAAACCACCAACTCCTAACAAAGGAGTAGACTCCGGGGAACCCATGCAAATAGGGGGCCTGAAAGGACCACTAACACAAAAGGAGCGGGAAAGGAGAAAACAGCTGCAATTATGCCTCTATTGCGGAAACTCGGGGCACTTTCTTCGAGACTGTCCGGTGAAACCAGCCAAGAAGGCAGTAGGAGCTGCAGTTACCAGGGTCACAAACTCTGAGCAGGGAAACGACCTCGCCCGACAAGAATAGAGGTCCTCTTGCCGAGCGTTAAAACCAGTTCAGTGACCTCGCATTTCGTGATACCTATGGTCCTCATTAGCCCTGAACATCCGGATCGATTACATGCGATTGAAGCTTACGTCGACAGCGGTGCCATCGGCAATTATGTGGATCATGAAATGGTTTTGAGGATGAATCTGACTCTTTGTCCAAAGGCTGTAAAGGACGTCATTACTACGGTGGATGGTACGGAGATAGCCTCCGGACCAGTAACGCATACCACCCAAGAAGTGACGCTAGTAAGTCAAGATGGACACCATGAGAAGATCGTGTTCGATGTGATCAAGGCCCCTCAGTTCCAGATTATTCTAGGAATTCCTTGGTTAGAGAAGCACAATCCTCAGATCGATTGGCGAGCAAGAACGGTTCAGTTTCCAGAATGTGTCTCTACTTGCCACCCTCGACCTGGTGTTGCACTGGCAGCAATTTCCTCGGAGGCTCCCCAGTTACCTCCTGAATACCTAGAATTCCAAGATGTTTTCCGGAAGGATCAGGCTAACTCTCTACCTCTTCATAGGTCTTATGACTGCCAGATAGACCTGATACCTGGATCTACTCCTCCTTGTAGTAGAATTTATGCCCTCACCGAGCCTGAGAATCTTCACCTCTGACAATACCTGGATCAATACCTAGCGAATGGGTTTATTCGTCCTTCCAAGTCCCCTGCTTCCTCAGCTTTGTTCTTCGTTCCAAAAAAAGAAGGGGACCTTAGAACTTGTATAGATTATCGCGCCCTGAACCAGATCACCGTTAAGAATAGATATCCGTTACCTTTGATCCCTGAACTCCTGGACCAAGTCAGAAAAGCATGCATATATACAAAGCTGGATCTTAGAGGAGCCTACCACTTGGTACGAGTAAAAGAGGGCGATGAATGGAAGACGGCCTTCCGCACCAAGTATGGGCTATTTGAATATCAGGTCATGCCCTTCGGACTTTGCAATGCCCCGGCCGCCTTTCAATATTTTATGAACGATGTCCTCAGAGAGCTCATAGATGTGTGTGTTGTTGTTTACATTGACGACATCCTCGTTTATTCTTCATCGGAAACTGAACATTGGAAACACGTGAAAATGGTCCTCGAGAGATTGCGTCAACACAAACTTTTCGCTAAGTTGGAAAAATGTGTTTTCAACGTGACTGAAGTTGAATTCTTGGGATTCATATTATCACCTAGCGTAGTGCGTATGGATTCAAAGAAGGTCGATGCAATTCTCAAATGGCCATCGCCATCCTCCGTAAAAGGTGTTCAAAGCATGTTAGGCTTCGCTAACTTTTACCGCAGGTTTATCCCCGAATTCTCTCGAATAGTCCAGCCCATCACCGCCTTGTTAAAGAAAAACAAACGTTTTGAATGGTCTACCGAGGCGGAACAAGCTTTCCAGAATTTGAAGACTAGATTTATCTCTGCACCGATCTTAAAACATCCTCGCCCAGAACTCCCCTACATCGTTGAAACTGATGCTTCGAGCCTTGCCATGGGGGCAGTTCTATCACAAAAGGACCCAGTAACCAATCAGTTGCATCCCGTGGCATTTTGGTCCCGCAAATTCTCGCCTCCTGAAATCAATTACACTATTACTGATAAGGAACTTCTAGCTATCAAGTCCGCCTTTAAGGCTTGGCGGCATTATCTTCTGGGGGCCCGACACACCGTTACTGTGATTACAGATCACCGAAACCTGCAATATTTGAAAACCCCAAAAGCTCAATCCTCTAGGCAACTCCGTTGGGCACTATTCTTTGCCGAGTTTGACTTCATAATTACCTATCGACCTGGTACAAAAAACGGTAAAGCTGATGCCCTTTCTCGGATGGGAGTGGAAGAACATTTGATCAATCCTAAACCTGTACCTATCATTCCCGAACAAAGAATTCTAGGTGTAATCGCCACACAATCCATAGAGGAAGTTAAGGATAAAGCCAGGCTACTGGTAACTCCAGCAGACATACAGAATTGGCATCTGCAGGGAAAGGACTTTACGGTGAAGGACAACCTATTATATTTCCAAGAACGGTTATACCTGCCCAGCACAGATTTACAGAAAAAGGTAATCTCTTGTTATCACGATTCTTTAATGGAAGGACATCCCGGTATGACCAAGACCTCGGAAAAGATCAAGCGCTACTTCTGGTGGCCGTCTTGGAAAAAAGATATCAGAGACTTTATAATGTCCTGTGGAGTATGCGCCCAAAACAAGAGTCAAAAGGAAAAACCAGCCGGCCTCTTACGCCCTATTGACATCCCGCCTCGCCCTTGGCATACGCTTTCTATGGACTTCATCACCGATCTACCTCCATGCTCCGGATACAATACGATCCTAGCAATCGTGGACCTATTCTCCAAGATGGCGCATTTCATTCCACTCAAAGGCTTACCAACAGCAGCAACTCTGGCCCGAGAATTTCTCGAAAACATCGTCCGACTGCACGGTTTTCCTTCATTTCTAATTTCGGATGGAGGTAGTCAATTTATTTCTCATTTTTGGCGAAGTTGCTGTCGGTCGGCTCAAATTGATGTGAGACTTTCGACCAGCCACCACCCTCAAACCGAAGGACAAACCGAGAGGACCAATCAAACTCTGGAACAGTATTTGCGCTGCATGCTACAACAAACTGAAAAAACTTGGAAAGATATCCTTTGGATAGCCGAATATGCCTACAATAACTCTGTCCACTCGGGAACTGGGAAGACCCCGTTTTCTTTTATAAGGTAGTCACCCTCGAACCTCGGAGTTGGATCCAATCCAAGATCTTGGAACACCAGCAGTAGACCACCTGCATTCTACAATCACCCAAGCCTTTAAGGAAGCCGTTTCTCACCTTCAAAGGGCTAAAGAACAATACAAGAAAGGAGCAGACTAACATCGGAAGGAAGCCCCCCAATATCAAGTAGGAGATCAAGTTTGGTTATCCACCAAATATCTACCTCTAAAAGGACCACGCACATTCAACCCAAGATACCTTGGTCCCTATTCCATCACTACCATAGTAAATCCAGTAGCGGTCAAGTTGGACTTGCCCCCTCACATGAAGATACATCCGGTCTTCCACGTCTCTCTATTAAAACCCGTGCAACCTCAAACCCGACTAACTACATCTCCAAAGCCTATTCTAGTTGATGGAGAACTCGAGTTTGAAGTCAAAAGCATCCTGGATTCCAAGATCTCCAAATCTAAACTATTTTACCTGATTGACTGGAAAGGCTACGGTCCCCAAGAAAGATCCTGGGAACCTGCAGAATATGTTCACGCGCCTCGTCTAATCAAAAGATTTCATCGAACATTTCCTAACAAGCCCAAACCCCCGGAGAAGCCCGGTTTGGGAGGGGCCTTGAGGGGGGGTGCTGTCATGATCTCTGCTTCCAAAAGATCAGGACTTGCCCGACTCCCTTGGAAGCAGACCCATAACCCCGGTTCCGAGTCCCAGCCAGTCCCAATTGGGACCTTTTGGACCCTGTCCTGGCGCCAGTGGCACCAGGCTCATAAAGATGCCCAGTCCCAGCGCTGGAAGCGCCGGGCTCATAATGCTTGGGTGGACTTACCTGCAGCAGACCATGCTGCTTACTTACCTGCCAGTTGAACCCCTGATCCTCTTCTGTTTGGGACTACTTTTCCTGTTGGGTGGGGCAGGAGCCACTCCCTAGGTTCAGAACACTGGAACTCTTCTGGAAAGCAGGAACTCTTTTCTTACCTAGGCATGGCTGTGGAAGGAGACACCTAAGCACTACAGGAGGCTATTTAAACCACACCCGATGGATGAATCTTGCTTTGTGTTATTCTGCATTCTCTGCAGCATAACGCTCATCGTGTCTTCTGCTTCTGATCCTGGGCCTAAGGGAACAAAGGCTTACCATCCTGGAATCCAGTCTTCAGCAGCACCTGTAAAGACAAAGAAAGAACAGGTTAGCACTACGGTCTTC
Source organism: Ambystoma mexicanum (assembly GCF_040938575.1). Classification (NCBI taxonomy): domain Eukaryota; kingdom Metazoa; phylum Chordata; class Amphibia; order Caudata; family Ambystomatidae; genus Ambystoma; species Ambystoma mexicanum. Next base: position 1,195,409,768 of record NC_090935.1, read on the forward strand.
AGTGGCAGCGCATCTCTTACCTGGTCCATCGGCTGTCACCAACGCCTCGCGCTGCATTCCGGCATCTGAAAGACAAAGGCTTACCAGCTCTTTGCACGCTCCGGAGGCCTTCGGCGCTGCATCCCGCATCTGAAAGACAAAAGAAGGTGCGTTTAAAGACATTGGGCAACTTTATTACTCACGTGCCATTACTCCTTCCCACGCCGAATCCAGTGGGTATTCCAGCACCCTTCAGCTTCTCTAAAGCTCCGAACTTGTACCTGCAAGATAAAAGGGACAGTTAGTGCGCATCGTGAAGCAGGCTACAAGCGCTTACTTACGTGCTTCCAGGCGCTTCTATTCCTCACGCGGGTTCGATCCTCAACTCTCATCAGCCCGCCATCCGCCATCGCCGGAACCCTGCAAAACAAGAGATATCATTACAAAAGACTTTTAAGACATTTGAAGTGCCCAGAACTTACCGTTCGTGCAGTTAACGACGGACAGCAGTCCTCTGAGGTCAAGAGGCCTGCACCCTTATCCAGTGAAGAAACTGGTTACGGCACCCTGCCCCGAGGCAGATGGAGAGCTCGGCGTTCACTTACCTAAGACATCTTACTCTTCGAGTCAGACATACAGTGCACAGAGGTCCAGCCCAAAGAGCCAACCGTGTGTTACACATCACCTTTGAAGATACGGCATTCACCCAGTCAAGACCGGCGCCTCTGCGGGAATCAGGTGAGCGTTACAGAACACAAAGCCTACCGCAAAACTCCCACCCAGGCGCTATGGAAACCTCGGATACCGACCAGCTAGCCCAGTTACTTGGGGAACTAAGAGCAGAAGTGCATGCAGCCCGTCAGGAAACGAATGCTCTAAGAAGGGAACTGATTATTTCCAAGGAGCGAACAGACGATCTCGCTAGACAATTGCTACAGTCACAAGCCGGACAAACTCCGTTACCCGCATCAGGGGCAAATCTTCCTTCAACATCCTCTACGAACCCAGTGCAGATCAACCTACCTGGGAATGTACCTCTGGCTCCGCCCGAACGATTTTCTGGTGACCCAAAGAGGTTTGCAGTATTTATTAATCAGTGCCGGTTGCACTTCTTATGCCGGCCAGCAGCCTTTCCAACTGATCAAGCTAAGGTAGCTTTCGTGCTTTCGTACCTTAGTGGCAATGCGGCAGACTGGTCGATCCCTCTAGTTAATCAAGATGATCCGGTTCTCCATGATTTTCAAGCTTTTCAGCTCAGTATGGAAAAACTGTTTGCAAGACATTCACAGGGGCAGGCCTTGGACAATGAGCTCCTTTCATTGCGACAGGGTAATCAAGACCTTTTGGCTTATATTGCGTCTTTCAACAGACTGATAGTGGAAACTCGATGGCCTGAGGACAAAAGGATTACGCTGTTTTATAGAGGTCTACGTGGAGAGCTCAAAGATGTGTTAGCCCAAGTAGTGAATCCCCCGCAAGACTGTTCGGACTATATTGACTTAGTCGTTCAAATTGACCACAGACTGCAGAACAGGAAGGCCGATCGTTCCAAGTTTGATGCTCGAGTATTTTCCAAACCACCAACTCCTAACAAAGGAGTAGACTCCGGGGAACCCATGCAAATAGGGGGCCTGAAAGGACCACTAACACAAAAGGAGCGGGAAAGGAGAAAACAGCTGCAATTATGCCTCTATTGCGGAAACTCGGGGCACTTTCTTCGAGACTGTCCGGTGAAACCAGCCAAGAAGGCAGTAGGAGCTGCAGTTACCAGGGTCACAAACTCTGAGCAGGGAAACAACCTCGCCTGACAAGAATAGAGGTCCTCTTGCCGAGCGTTAAAACCAGTTCAGTGACCTCGCATTTCGTGATACCTATGGTCCTCATTAGCCCTGAACATCCGGATCGATTACATGCGATTGAAGCTTACGTCGACAGCGGTGCCATCGGCAATTATGTGGATCATGAAATGGTTTTGAGGATGAATCTGACTCTTTGTCCAAAGGCTGTAAAGGACGTCATTACTACGGTGGATGGTACGGAGATAGCCTCCGGACCAGTAACGCATACCACCCAAGAAGTGACGCTAGTAAGTCAAGATGGACACCATGAGAAGATCATGTTCGATGTGATCAAGGCCCCTCAGTTCCAGATTATTCTAGGAATTCCTTGGTTAGAGAAGCACAATCCTCAGATCGATTGGCGAGCAAGAACGGTTCAGTTTCCAGAATGTGTCTCTACTTGTCACCCTCGACCTGGTGTTGCACTGGCAGCAATTTCCTCGGAGGCTCTCCAGTTACCTCCTGAATACCTAGAATTCCAAGATGTTTTCCGGAAGGATCAGGGTAACTCTCTACCTCCTCATAGGTCTTATGACTGCCAGATAGACCTGATACCTGGATCTACTCCTCCTTGTAGTAGAATTTATGCCCTCACCGAGCCTGAGAATCTTCACCTCCGACAATACCTGGATCAATACCTAGCGAATGGGTTTATTCGTCCTTCCAAGTCCCCTGCTTCCTCAGCTTTGTTCTTCGTTCCAAAAAAAGAAGGGGACCTTAGAACTTGTATAGATTATCGCGCCCTGAACCAGATCACCGTTAAGAATAGATATCCGTTACCTTTGATCCCTGAACTCCTGGACCAAGTCAGAAAAGCATGCATATATACAAAGCTGGATCTTAGAGGAGCCTACCACTTGGTACGAGTAAAAGAGGGTGATGAATGGAAGACTGCCTTCCGCACCAAGTATGGGCTATTTGAATATCAGGTCATGCCCTTCGGACTTTGCAATGCCCCGGCCGCCTTTCAATATTTTATGAACGATGTCCTCAGAGAGCTCATATATGTGTGTGTTGTTGTTTACATTGACGACATCCTCGTTTATTCTTCATCGGAAACTGAACATCGGAAACACGTGAAAATGGTCCTCGAGAGATTGCGTCAACACAAACTTTTCGCTAAGTTGGAAAAATGTGTTTTCAACGTGACTGAAGTTGAATTCTTGGGATTCATATTATCACCTAGCGGAGTGCGTATGGATTCAAAGAAGGTTGATGCAATTCTCAAATGGCCATCGCCATCCTCCGTAAAAGGTGTTCAAAGCATGTTAGGCTTCGCTAACTTTTACCGCAGGTTTATCCCCGAATTCTCTCGAATAGTCCAGCCCATCACCGCCTTGTTAAAGAAAAACAAACGTTTTGAATGGTCTACCGAGGTGGAACAAGCTTTCCAGAATTTGAAGACTAGATTTATCTCTGCACCGATCTTAAAACATCCTCGCCCAGAACTCCCCTACATCGTTGAAACTGATGCTTCGAGCCTTGCCATGGGGGCAGTTCTATCACAAAAGGACCCAGTAACCAATCAGTTGCATCCCGTGGCATTTTGGTCCCGCAAATTCTCGCCTCCTGAAATCAATTACACTATTACTGATAAGGAACTTCTAGCTATCAAGTCCGCCTTTAAGGCTTGGCGGCATTATCTTCTGGGGGCCCGACACACCGTTACTGTGATTACAGATCACCGAAACCTGCAATATTTGAAAACCGCAAAAGCTCAATCCTCTAGGCAACTCCGTTGGGCACTATTCTTTGCCGAGTTTGACTTCATAATTACCTATCGACCTGGTTCAAAAAACGGTAAAGCTGATGCCCTTTCTCGGATGGGAGTGGAAGAACATTTGATCAATCCTAAACCTGTACCTATCATTCCCGAACAAAGAATTCTAGGTGTAATCGCCACACAATCCATAGAGGAAGTTAAGGATAAAGCCAGGCTACTGGTAACTCCAGCAGACATACAGAATTGGCATCTGCAGGGAAAGGACTTTACGGTGAAGGACAACCTATTATATTTCCAAGAACGGTTATACCTGCCCAGCACAGATTTACAGAAAAAGGTAATCTCTTGTTATCACGATTCTTTAATGGAAGGACATCCCGGTATGACCAAGACCTCGGAAAAGATCAAGCGCTACTTCTGGTGGCCGTCTTGGAAAAAAGATATCAGAGACTTTATAATGTCCTGTGGAGTATGCGCCCAAAACAAGAGTCAAAAGGAAAAACCAGCCGGCCTCTTACGCCCTATTGACATCCCGCCTCGCCCTTGGCATACGCTTTCTATGGACTTCATCACCGATCTACCTCCATGCTCCGGATACAATACGATCCTAGTAATCGTGGACCTATTCTCCAAGATGGCGCATTTCATTCCACTCAAAGGCTTACCAACAGCAGCAACTCTGGCCCGAGAATTTCTCGAAAACATCGTCCGACTGCACGGTTTTCCTTCAGTTCTAATTTCGGATCGAGGTAGTCAATTTATTTCTCATTTTTGGCGAAGTTGCTGTCGGTCGGCTCAAATTGATGTGAGACTTTCGACCAGCCACCACCCTCAAACCGACGGACAAACCGAGAGGACCAATCAAACTCTGGAACAGTATTTGCGCTGCATGCTACAACAAACTGAAAAAACTTGGAAAGATATCCTTTGGATAGCCGAATATGCCTACAATAACTCTGTCCACTCGGGAACTGGGAAGACCCCGTTTTTTCTTTCATACGGTAGTCACCCTCGAACCTCGGAGTTGGATCCACTCCAAGATCTTGGAACACCAGCAGTAGACCACCTGCATTCTACAATCACCCAAGCCTTTAAGGAAGCCGTTTCTCACCTTCAAAGGGCTAAAGAACAATACAAGAAAGGAGCAGACCAACATCGGAAGGAAGCCCCCCAATATCAAGTAGGAGATCAAGTCTGGTTATCCACCAAATATCTACCTCTAAAAGGACCACGCACATTCAACCCAAGATACCTTGGTCCCTATTCCATCACTACCATAGTAAATCCAGTAGCGGTCAAGTTGGACTTGCCCCCTCACATGAAGATACATCCGGTCTTCCACGTCTCTCTATTAAAACCCGTGCAACCTCAAACCCGACTAACTACATCTCCAAAACCTATTCTAGTTGATGGAGAACTCGAGTTTGAAGTCAAAAGCATCCTGGATTCCAAGATCTCCAAATCTAAACTATTTTACCTGATTGACTGGAAAGGCTACGGTCCCCAAGAAAGATCCTGGGAACCTGCAGAATATGTTCACGCGCCTCGTCTAATCAAAAGATTTCATCGAACATTTCCTAACAAGCCCAAACCCCCGGAGAAGCCCGGTTTTGGAGGGGCCTTGAGGGGGGGTGCTGTCATGATCTCTGCTTCCAAAAGATCAGGACTTGCCCGACTCCCTTGGAAGCAGACCCATAACCCCGGTTCCGAGTGCCAGCCAGTCCCAATTGGGACCTTTTGGACCCTGTCCTGGCGCCAGTGGCACCAGGCTCATAAAGATGCCCAGTCCCGGCGCTGGAAGCGCCGGGCTCATAATGCTTGGGTGGACTTACCTGCAGCAGACCATGCTGCTTACTTACCTGCCAGTTGAACCCCTGATCCTCTTCTGTTTGGGACTACTTTTCCTGTTGGGTGGGGCAGGAGCCACTCCCTAGGTTCAGAACACTGGAACTCTTCTGGAAAGCAGGAACTCTTTTCTTACCTAGGCGTGGCTGTGGAAGGAGACACCTAAGCACTACAGGAGGCTATTTAAACCACACCCGATGGATGAATCTTGCTTTGTGTTATTCTGCATTCTCTGCAGCAGAACGCTCATCGTGTCTTCTGCTTCTGATCCTGGGCCTAAGGGAACAAAGGCTTACCATCCTGGAATCCAGTCTTCAGCAGCACCTGTAAAGACAAAGAAAGAACAGGTTAGCACTACGGTCTTCAGTGGCAGCGCATCTCTTACCTGGTCCATCGGCTGTCACCAACGCCTCGCGCTGCATTCCGGCATCTGAAAGACAAAGGCTTACCAGCTCTTCGCACGCTCCGGAGGCCTTCGGCGCTGCATCCCGCATCTGAAAGACAAAAGAAGGTGCGTTTAAAGACATTGGGCAACTTTATTACTCACGTGCCATTACTCCTTCCCATGCCGAATCCAGTGGGTATTCCAGCACCCTTCAGCTTTTCTAAAGCTCCGAACTTGTACCTGCAAGATAAAAGGGACAGTTAGTGCGCATCGTGAAGCAGGCTACAAGCGCTTACTTACGTGCTTCCAGGCGCTTCTATTCCTCACGCGGGTTCGATCCTCAACTCTCATCAGCCCGCCATCCGCCATCGCCGGAACCCTGCAAAACAAGAGATATCATTACAAAAGACTTTTAAGACATTTGAAGTGCCCAGAACTTACCGTTCGTGCAGTTAACGACGGACAGCAGTCCTCTGAGGTCAAGAGGCCTGCACCCTTATCCAGTGAAGAAACTGGTTACGGCACCCTGCCCCGAGGCAGATGGAGAGCTCGGCGTTCACTTACCTAAGACATCTTACTCTTCGAGTCAGACATACAGTGCACAGAGGTCCAGCCCAAAGAGCCAACCGTGTGTTACACATCACCTTTGAAGATACAGCATTCACCCAGTCAAGACCGGCGCCTCTGCGGGAATCAGGTGAGCGTTACAAGTTGGTAATGAAAGTCTGTAGGCTACTGGATTCATCTTTGCCTTTATCCTGTATGGACCAATGAATCTAGGTGAACATTTCCTGGGATGAACCCACCGGGGTAGAAACTTGGTAGATAACAAGACCCTGGTTCCGATTTCCCATGATGGGTTGAGTCTTCTTTTTTTATCTGCCCATCTTTTATAGTTTTGCCGGCTTGTCTGTAGGTTATGTTGGGCTCTTTTGTGGAATTGTCGAATTGTTTCCAAAAGATTATCAACTGTGGGCACCTTAGAGGTTAAAGAACCAGATAGGGGAATGTGTTTGGGTGTGTACCCCTAGGTACAGTTGAAAGGGCTCATTCCAATGGGCGTGTAATGTGTTTTGTTATAAGAAAATTCTACCATGGGCAATAGCCTGTGCCAATCATCTTGTTCTTGATTACAGAAGCATCTGCTATATTGCTCTAGGGTAGTATTTAAGCAATCCGTCTGACCATTGCTTTCTGGAAGAAAACCAGATGAAAGGGCATGTTGAATTTGCAGTTTTTTACATAGGTTGGTCCAACATTTTGAGGTAAACTGTGTTCCTCTATTCGATACAAGAGTTTGTGGTAACCCATGGAGTTGCACTATGTCTTTCAGGAAGCTCTACAAAGAAGTCCATCGACACATGTTGCCATGGCCCTGCGGTGGAGATTCTTGCTGTAACAGTCCAAGAGGTTTTGCAGTGGAATACCTATTCTGCGCACAGGTAGGACAAGCTGTTAGTTACAGGGTAGAGGATTGACCCTTATGTCCTGCCATGGGGAGAACATGACACCAAGACATTGCTTGAGGCTCAAGCTCTTTGGTAGGTAAGTAGAGCTGGTCTTCCTTGAACATTAGATCACCATTTCTGTTGAGTCTGGGAATCAATCTGGAGGGTTGTTTCTTTAGTGCATCTTGTACTTGTTGTAAGAAAAGGTTAATAGCCCCAATAAACCTCTTTCCTGCTAGGACCTTTTCTTTTCCTAAGTATTTGCTGGATTCTTCTCCTAAACTGTAGGATAATGCACCCGCCAACTAATTTCCCTTGCCTGGCAAGTAGGTTAACTCAAAATCAATTGAGAAAAGAAATATGCCCATCTGGCATGTCTGGAATTGCTGCATTCCATTTGTTGTAGAACCCTAAGATTCCTATGATCCGTACGGACCAGAAAAGTGTGTGTTGCCCCTTGAAGTAAGTGTCCCCATTCTTCACATGCTTGTCTTATCACTAGGAGTTCTTTTTTCAAAACTGAGTAATTCTTCTCGCTGGGGTTTCAGGTATGGGAACAATAAGCTACTGGATGTTCAAGTTCATCTTCCTTCTCTTGTAACAAGGCTGCCCCGATAGCTCCTTCTGAGATGTCAGTCTCCACTATAAACTGGAAGCGTTGGTCTGGTTGTTGAAGTATAGGTGCTGACACAAACGATTCTTTTAATGAATTCAAAGCTTGATCTGCTCTCTGGTTCCAACAGAACTTGACTCCCTTCCTGAGCAAAGACGTGATGGGCAGTATAATGTCAGAGATATTAGATATACATTTCCTGTAGAAATTAGAAAGTCCTAAAAACCTTTGCAAAATCTTGACAGAACTGGGAGTTGGCCACTGTGTAATAGCCTTAATCTTGTCTGGATCCATTTGTAGTTGACCAGATGAGAGGATAAACCCTAAATAGGGATCAGTGTCAAGACACATTTCTCTGGCTTAGCCAGTAGGTGGTTGGTTCGTAACCTGTGTAACACTTCTTTGACATGTCTTCAGTGTTCTTCCAGAGTGTGTGAGAAGATCAAAATATCATCTAAGTAGATCACTACTGATGTGAACAGTAAGTCTGCAAAGATCTTGTCCATGAATCTTTGGAACTGGGCTGGTGCATTCACTAATCTGAAGGGCATAACTGTTATGCTCACCTGGTCTCCACAGGGGCGCCGAACGGAGCTGGGCGGTCCTATGTTGAGAGGTTCCTTGTGTCCCCCTCTGATTCCCCTTTTCATCACAAAAGCAGGTTGCCTAAAAGGTTAAACCAAATGTTACCCAACCATAACGACGAGGGCAACTCCCGCCTCCCGTGACCTCTTCTTGCACCCCTCTGCTATGTCTCACCTGTATGTTATGAATGGCAGACTCTCCATCCTGCGGCTGGGTGCAGGGGTGCGTAGTAGTTCAAGGATCTAGTTACTTCACTGATCCTGCAGAGTTCCAGACAACTATGACTCAATGGGTAAGTCTTTACTCCAAGGTATGGATTGCTTAAGAGTTCAAGTTGCCAAAAGTTCACTCCTGTGCCTCTTCCTTACAGGTTTCCCCTCTGTGCTTAATATGGAGCGGGATCCCTTCCGGAAATGGTAGCTGGCTTCCAAGGTAGGTCTAGCGGCAGCGTTATGCAATAATCTTTCCACACGGTATTGATTCTCTGTGCACCTAACCTGCTGTTCTTGTATTCTGCAGGTGCGGTATATCCAAGGCGGAGAGTGCGTGGTGATGTCTTGCGGGGCCGCGAGGAAGGGTTGCCTTCAGGTGAGTAGCGGCGCTGGGCAAGATTTTAAAGTCTGAATGAGGCCTTTCCCCCACCGCTCGGCTAACCTGATGTCTTCTTTTGTTTTCTACAGATGTGGCAGCTCCGGAGCAGCGATCGGATGATGGAGCGGTGATCGAGTGATGGTGCTTCTATGGATCGCTGGAATGAGCAGCCTTCTGGTAAGTATTTGCGTTGCGATGCTAACCTGGTGTCTTTTCCTTTGCAGCTCTGCAGAAGCAGTGACTCGGGGCGACCGATATATAGCATCAGGTAAGAGTCTTGTTCTGTTCTCTTCTCTCTCTTTCTTCCTTGGAGGTAACTCGAGAGGACGGGATGGGCATGGCTGAAGACAGGCCTGGACTTTGCAGACACGGTGAGCGTTACGCTGCAGGAGTGCAGAATGATGTGAAGCGTGTTCTGTACTGAAGGCATGGTTTATATAGGCTTCAAGAAGTAGTTCCCAGGTAAAGTAGTCCCTCCAACCGCACCCTAGCAAGTAGTCCCTTGGTAAAGTAGTCCCTTCAGCCAACGGCGCCAGGACCGAGTCCAGGAATCCCTTAAGGAATCCTTTGGGACCTTGAAGGTCCCCATGGGTGCCAATACCCTGGGCTGGTTGGTCTGTTCCTGGTGTCTGGGAGCAGGTACCATGACAGCACTCCCCCCCATGGCCCCTCCCAAGGTGGTTTGTCCCGCTGGTCTGGTTTTGGTCAGGTAGTTCGATGAAAACGGTTTACTAGGCGTGGTGCATGAACAAAGTCACTTGGCTCCCAGGACCTTTCTTGGGAACCATAGCCTTTCCAATCAACTAGATATAAAAGTTTTGATTTGACCCACTTTGAGTCTTTCACCTCGAATTCTGGTTCACCATCTACCAAAATGGGTCTGGGTGGTTTCGTTATCCGAGTTCCTGGTTGCACTGGTTTCAAAAGGGAAACGTGTAATACGGGGTGGACTCGCATGTTTGGCGGTAGCTCCAGTTTTACTGCCACAGGGTTGATAAGGGCCCTGATGGTGTATGGTCCTAAATACCTGGGATTAAATGTGTGGGTTCCTTTTAGTGGTATATGTCTGAGACTAACCAAACCTCATTTCCAATCTGGTATTTTGCAGCTTCACTCCTATGTTGGTCTGCAGATTTCTTGCATCTTTCTTTAGCTTGTTTTAAATGTTCTGTTGCCCTCTTGAAGGCTTGAGTAATGGTTGTGTGTAGACTGCTCACGGCAGGCATTTCCAGATGTTGAGGTGGGTTGAGTTCTGAGGTTCGTGGGTGTATTCCATATATTGTATAGAATGCAGTTTGTCCCGTGCTGGAATGCAAAGAGTTATTGTAGGCATACTCGGTTATCCATGAAATGTCCTTCCAATTGATTTCAGTTTGATGCAGCATGTTAGGTATTGCTCCAAAGTTTGGTTGGTTCTCTCGGTTTGACCATCCGTTTGAGGATGGTGGCTGGTTGAAAGTCTTACGTCAATTTGGGCCAACTGACAACATTTTCTCCAAAACTGTGAGATAAACTGACTGCCCCGATCTGAGACTAAGATGGAGGGAATCCATGTATTCAGACAATTTGTTCTAGGAATTCCTTTGCCAATATTGAAGCGGAGGGCAAACCCTTTAACAGAATGAAATGGGTCATTTTAGAAAATAAGTCTACCACCGCTAATATGGTGTTGAAGCCGTTACAGGGAGGTAAATCTGTGATAAAGTCAAGAGATAATGTATGTCAGGGTGTAGGTGGAATATATAGAGGTTGAAGTAGACCAGATGGTTTCTTTTTCTGGGCCTTGTTCTGCACACAAATGCTGCATGAAAACACAAATTGTTTGATGTCCGTACGCCAAGTCGGCCACCAAAAATGTCTCTTGATCTTGGCTTCGGTTTTTGCAATTCCCAGGTGGCCTTTCACTTACGACTCATGGTAATTTGAGATTACCTATTTTTGAAGTTCCTTACTAGGTAGGTAGAGACGTCCTTGGAAATAAGGTAAATGATTAGCAACCAAATGAGATTTGCTTTTGGTTGACCAGTCTTGTAAGGCCGTGGAATCGAGGAGATGCGAAATTTCCTTGTGGATGTAGTAGTAATTCCAAGGATTCTCCCCCCTGGAATGATGGGTATAGGGTCCGGATTTGAGTATGCTTCTTTCATTCATATGCTGGACAGCGCATCAGCTTTGCTGTTTGTTCAACCAGGTCGGTAAGTAATCACGAAATCGCATTCAGCAAAAAATAATGCCCATCGGAGCTAATGAGAGGACTGAGCCTTGGCCAACTTTAGGTATTGTAAATTTTGGTGATCTGTAATCACTGTAATGGTGTGTCTGGCTCCTAGGAGATAATGTCGCCAAGCTTTGAATGCTGCCATGATGGCCAGAAGCTCTTTGTCGGTTACAGCATAGTTCAGTTCTGGTGCTGTGAATTTTCATGACCAAAAGGTCACTGGGTGAAGTTGACCCATCTCGGAGTCCTTCTGAGAAAGAACCGCCCCCATCGCTAAACTGGAAGCATCAGTTTCTACCACATATGGGAGATCTGGGCGAGGATGTTTCAGGACTGGAGCTGAGGTGAATTTCCTTTTTAAGTCTTGGAAGGCCTTTTCTGCTTCATCCGACCACTGAAAGCGTTTGTTCTTTCATAATAAGGATGTGATGGGATGCACCAAATGCGAAAATCCTGAGATGAATCTGCGATAGAAGTTTGCAAATCCAAGCATGCTCTGAACTCCTTTGATTGGAGTTGAGAGGGCCATTTGAGGATAGCGTCCACCTTCCTCGAATCCATACGAACACCACATGGAGTTAGACGAAACCAAGAAACTCGACCTCTGTAACATGGAAGAAGCATTTTTCCAACTTAGCATACAGCTTATGTTGTCGAAGTCTTTCAAGTACTGCGCAGACGTGTTTCAAATGATCCAGCTCGGACGCTGAGTACACCTGGATATCGTCAATATAAAGGACGACACAAACGTCGATTAGCTCTCAAAGGACATGGTTCATTAAATATTAAAACGCTGCTGGGGCGTATTCGAAGAGCCCGTACTTAGTGCGGAAGGCGGTTTTCCATTCGTCCCCCTTTTTAACTCATACGAGATGGTATGCCCCTCTGAGATCCAACTTAGTGTAAATTCGGGCTTCTTTTACTTGGTCCAGCAGTTCCGGGTTTAGAGGCAGGGGGTACCGTTTTTTTACTGTCACCTGGTTTAACGCACGGAAGTCGATACAAGTCCTTAGGTCTCCTTCCTTCTTAGGGACGAAGAATAAGGGCAAGGCCGCCAGAGATTTGGATGGACGAATGAAGCCGTTAGCCAGGTACTGATCTAAGTATTGTTTTAGATGAAGATTTTCAGGTTCCGTTTGGGCGTAGATTCTACTGCATGGGATCTGAACTCCAGGTATTAGGTCGATCTGGCAATCATATGGTCTATGGCGTGGTAAGGTATTGGCTTGGTAATTCTGAAAAACATCCTGAAAGTCCTGCTATCCCTGGGGTAGCTGATTTGCTGGACTCGTGACTGTGGCAATTTTCTTGCTCCTGGATTCTTCTGGATAGCAGGTATGAGCACGGTCTGCGAAGGTCAACCTCTTATCATGCCAGTCTATACAAGGATTATGTTTTTCTAACCATGGCATACCCAGAATTACTTGAAATTGGGGGGCCTTGATTAAGTCAAACAGAATGGTCTCTCGATGCCTGTCTTGGCACAACAGCGGCATCTCCCCCGTTGAGTGCTTTACAGGACCAGAAGAGATCTCCGTTCCATCGACGGTGGTGACCAAATCAGTTGTTGCCTTTTGACAAAGAGATAGACACATCCTTGAAGCCAATTCTTGATCCATATAGTTACCTATGGCTCCACGGTCGATGTAAGCTCTGACTGTGTGCATACGAGACGGGTGTTGGTGACTAATGAGGATTATTGGTAAGGCTAGATGTGAGGTCTGGGAGTCCTTCTTGTCGCTCGACAAGCGGACCTCTACGCTTGCCGGCAGAGTAGTTTTCCAGCTCAGGTTCGGTGCTGACCTTGTCGGAAACCCCGACTGCCTTTTTGGGTGGTTTCACTGGACAGTCTCGGAGGAAATGGCCTGCCATGCCGCAATATAGACACAATTGTTGTTGTCTTCTCTTATCCCTTTCGGATTTAGATAGTGGCCCCTGTACACCTCCAATTTGCATGGGTTCAGAAGTGTCTGTAGTCTTGGCAGTGTTATCCTTCGGACACACAAACACTCGAATTCTCAATCCTAGCTCGGTCTGCCTTGTGGTACTGAAGTCTATGATCTAGTTGTACCACTAAGTCAATGTATTCCGCACAATCCCGGGGTGGGTTGACCACTTGAGCCAAGACATCTTTCAATTCGCCTCTCAGCCCACGATGAAATAACATGGTCTTTTTGTCTTCAGGCCAACTGGTTTCCACCACTAATCTGTTAAAGGTTGCAATATAAGTTAACAGATCTTGGTTCCCTTGACGACAGCAGTTCGTTATCCAAAGCTTGGCCTTGGGAGTGCCGGGCAAACAGCTTCTCCATATTTTGCTGAAACTCCTGGAAGTCTTGAAGAAGGGGGTCCTCTTGATTAAATAGTGGTATGGACCAATCTGCAGCACTGCCATTGAGGTATGAAAGAACAAAGGCCACCTTTGCTTGATCGTTCGAAAAGGCCCCTGGCCTGCATAGGAAGTGTAAGCGGCAATGGTTCATAAAAACCGCAAACCTTTTAGGATCTCCCGCAAAGCGTTCAGGTGGAGCCAAAGGTATGGCTCCCGGAAGCACCACTTGCACTGGATTACTTGACTGAGTTGAGACTGATGCCCCCATTGTTGGCAACGGTGTGTGGCCAGCCTGGGCTTGGAGTAGTTGCCGGGCTAGATCATCGGTGCGCTCTTTTGCCACAATCGGTTCTCTTCTTAGAGCGTTAGTCTCTTGCCGAGCCGAATGCACCTCTGATCTGAGTTCCCCCAAAAGCTGGGCTAAATGGTCGGTCTCTGAGGTTTCCATGGCGCCCAGATAGAGGTTTTTGGTAGGCTTCGCGTTCTATTGCGTTCACCTGGTCTCCACAGGGGCGCCGAACAGAGCTGGATGGTCCGTTGTTGAGTGGTTCCTTGTGTCCCCCTCTGACTCCTCTTTTCGTCACAAAAGCAGGTTGCCTAAAAGGTTAAACCAAATGTTACCCAACCATAAAGACGAGGCAACTCCCGCCTCCCGTGACCTCTTCTGGCACCCCTATGCTATGTCTCACCTGTATGTTATGAATGGCGGACTCTCCATCCTGTGACTGTGTGCGTAGTAGTTCAAGGATCTAGTTTCTTCACTGATCCTGCAGAGTTCCAGACAACTGTGACTCAATGGGTAAGTCCAAGGTATGGATTGCTTAAGAGTTCAAGTTGCCAAAAGTTCACTCCTGTGCCACTTCCTTATAGGTTTCCCCTCGGTGCTTAATATGGAGCGGGGTCCCTTCCGGAAATGGTAGCTGGCTTCCATGGTAGGTCTAGTGGCAGCGTTATGCAATAATCTTTCCACACGGTATTGTTTCTCTGCGCACCTAACCTGCTATTCTTGTATTCTGCAGGTGCAGTATATCCAAGGCAGAGAGTGCGTGGTGATGTCTTGCTGGGCCGGGAGGAAGGGCTGCCTTCAGGTGAGTAGTGGCACTGCGCAAGATTTTAAAGTCTGAATGAGGCCTTTCCCCCACTGCGCGGCTAACCTGATGTCTTCTTTTGTTTTCAACAGATGCGGCAGCTCCGGAGCAGCAATCGGATGATGGAGCGGTGATCGAGTGATGGTGCTTCTATGGATCGCTGGAATGAGCAGCATTCTGGTAAGTATTAGTGTTGAGCTGCTAACCTGGTGTCTTTTCCTTTGCAGCTCTGCAGAAGAGGTGACTCGGAGCGACCGAGATGGAGCATTAGGTAAGAGTCTTGTTCTGTTCTCTTCTCTCTCTTTCTTCCTTGCAGGTAACTCGAGAGGACAGGACAGGCGTGGCTGAAGACAGGCCTGGACTTTGCAGACATGGTGAGCTTTACGCTGCAGGCGTGCAGATTAACGCAGAGCGTGTTCTGTACTAAAGGTGTGGTTTATATAGACTTCAAGAAGTAGCTCCCAGGTCATGTAGTCCCTCCAACCACACCCTAGCAAGTAGTCTCTTGGTAAAGTAGTCCCTTCAGCCTGCCTCAGACTGGTCTGCACGCTGTTATCTCCCTTTGAAACCTGCCTTACTTGAGATGGCAGCATGAGCCTGGCGCCAACGGCGCCAGGACCGTGTCCAGGAATCCCTTAGGGAATCCTTTGGGACCTTGAAGGTCCCCATGGGTGCCAATACCATGGGCTGGTTGGTCTGTTCCTGGTGTCTGGGGGCAGGTACCGTGACAATAACCCTGTATTCGAAATGACTTAGGTGTTCTAAAGGCAGTCTTCCATTCAGCTCCTTGTGGAATGCGAGAGAGATGATGTGATGCTGGAAATGCATTGGAGGGACAGGGCTTCCCTGTCCTTGGCCTGTAGCCCTTTTTCATTTGTGTTCTGTATTGTTGTCTGCCCAGGAGTCCAATGGGACTCCTGGCAGTGCAGCTCTTCCTGTTTTTGGTTTGGTGTACGGACCCATGGGATACCCTTATGGCACCCATGGGTGGGGGTGCAACCCTGTGCCCCTAGTGTATGTATTTGGGCATCTGTGTGTGGCCCACAGAGCAGGGTATGGGCTGTTGGCAGCTCCATGCTGAATTTGACAGGTGCTCTGAGTATCCTCCATTTTGGGATATCCAGGCCCTGCCATTGGAATCAGTTGATTCCTGATAGGAAACAAGATGGCCCGTGTGGCCTCTTGCTTTCTATTGCCTGTTACCTTGTTTTCAAAAAGCCCTGGGAAGCCCTGACTCTGTCCCTTACCCCTGACTGGCTGTTGGGTGGAAGTTCCATGTATGGTGTTGTTGTGAAGTCCAGGCCAAACTGGCTGGAGCCTTCCCAGTGACTGTATGTTGTGGGTACACCCTGTGGGTGGGACCTGGGTGAATGGAGTGTATGACCAATATGCACTTCTTGTTGTGGATGTCCGGTTTCTGGTGTATGACACAATGACTGAGACAGCCCTGCCCGAAACTGGTATGAATGCAGTGTGTAGTGTTGAATGGCTGGGTACTTGTCCCAATACACATTCCTTATTGTGAGTGTCTGAGAAGGAGGAGTATGGCCTGAATGCACTGTATGCCATATGGCTGACTGACTGCATGAATGCCCTTCTGTATGATTGGCTGATGAGTGTGACCCAGCAGTGTTGATGAGAGACGGAATAGTATATCTGGGGATCTCTCACCACTGGAAATTGTTCAGAAGCTGAGTTGACACTTGAAGAGTAACTGGAACTGCTTATCCTTGATGCCCTTCTGGAAGAAGAAGAACTGCTGCTGCATTTGTTTCGACGCGATCCGAAAGCTGTCAAGTTCATCAAAGACTGATCCAAGAGAAGACCTGGTTAGACGCCCTCTTCCCGTGCTCCGAGGGACCATCGAGCAACGCTAGCCTTCGCCAAAGCTCCCTGGAAGTCAGACCATGGAATGGTTGCCGACTGCCGACTGGAAACAGGGACTGCCGAGGAGAACCAAGTAAAGCTGTCATAGTCCATTGCCGTGGACCAGGGTTCGGAGTATTGCCATAACCGCTGGAGGCCCATCGAAGCCAGGTTTCCAAGAAGAGGAAACCGCTTGACGCCGTGCCGCTGATGACCGGAGCCGCACCCTCCTTTGCCTAAGACTTTTGATTCACAGAAGCGCTCGTCCGCACCATCGCCCGCCTTATCCCGCCGGAGAAGGCCAGGCCATCGACGTGCCGAGGAGCATCTGCTGGTGTGTTTCCCGCCACCCGAAGACACAAAGACTTCAACGACTCAACGCTCTTGTCGGGCCACAGTTCATCAGAAACTCTTTGCGGTCCTGAACTATCAAACACCGAGGTGCCCCGCACACCTCATCCTCGCAGGACGTCGCCGATGAGTACCGCCTGGATCGACTCCATGGTCTTGGCACCATCGAACTTTTCATCAACGCCGTCAACGTCAAGTTCATCTTCTTCGATGTCTCTTGATGATCCGTGGCTCCTGCTTTAAAGGGAGTCACTCAAGAAGGATCCATCAACTCCTCATCGAAGAACTCTGCTCTACCAGGTACATTGGGGGGATAGAAACCTTACAGAAGGAAATAAGATTTATAGAACAATTTATGGACTGGGCTTGTGATGTATCTTTAATTTACATGTTGCCCAGGTGGGGGGATCTCCACACAGAATTGTGCCTATTTGGTAGGGGTCCATATTCTGCCCATTGTTCTAACCAACTGCTTTCCTCCTATACCAATTGTTGGTTACTTTTATTCCTTGATCTGTGTGACATTTGACCAGAGCATAGTGGATGCACTTTAATGAGATCTGATAATAATTGTGGTACCACTTTAGAACTGTATATATTTGCCATTGTGGATTTTCTGAGCACAAAGTGAGTTATTGTGATAGTGTACATAACCTTGAATATTAATTATATAAAGACTGTGTTTTAACTAATACAGTGTGTGGATATTCCTTTGTGGGGGTTTGGGGACTACACTGTACTTAAGAACCAGCCTGCATCATCTCCTGAGAAGCTAGGCCTTGATTGCTCGACCAGCGCTACCCTATAGAGAATCTTGGCTGGGGTCCTCTGTGCCTCTCCTCTGCCATATAGAGAGCAGGAGTACAGACGCCCCCCTCCAGTCTTTAAACTGATGGAAGCGGTGGGATGCTTATGGTGTTAAGAATCAGTGTATAATCGTGCCACTTACAAAATATCTGCACTAGTTGTGTACGAGATAACTGCATTACAAGCAATGGAGTCTATTGCAAATGGTACATTGACTAGGATTAGCTTAGAGGCTCTCCAGAGTGCTTGTGAAGCCAGGGAGTTGGACTTTGTGGATAAGTCTAGGGCTGAGCTTATAGCTGCCCTGGTGGTCTACCAGACTGATGGTGAAACTCTTGAAGGGGGGGAGTGCAAGCAATGAGGACTCTGCCCCTGGGGTTTTTGTTGAATCTGATTCTGGGAATGCCACCATTCCTGCTGCCTCTGTTCCAAACCCCTGCACTGCTCTTCAGGGGGAAGCCCAGAAGATTGAACTTTTAAAATTGGAGCTACAACAGGAACAGTTAGCCTTTCAATACAAAAAGTTGGCAACAGAAGCTGAGTTGAAGAAAGATGAGTTAGCACAGCAAGTGATACTCAAAGATAGGGACACTGAGCACCAAAGAATCCAGCTAGAGAAAGCTAGAGTGGAGACTTCAGCTAAACCAGTTGAGGGTGGCAGGTCCCCAGCCAAGTTTATGAAAGATTTGGTTGGTGTGTTTGTGGAGGGTTCTGATATCCAGTGGCGGCTGGTGAGTTTGAAAGCTAGAGGGGCGTAAATTTCCCAGGGCGAATTTAGTAGCAAGCGTGCGCAGCGTTTGAGCCCACC
The DNA here is from genome assembly GCF_040938575.1 of Ambystoma mexicanum. Classification (NCBI taxonomy): domain Eukaryota; kingdom Metazoa; phylum Chordata; class Amphibia; order Caudata; family Ambystomatidae; genus Ambystoma; species Ambystoma mexicanum. The sequence continues at coordinate 1,195,428,245 of NC_090935.1, forward strand.
CCCTGAATGGGAGTGCAGGGGGGGTTCTCCCCCCACTCAATTTTTGGAAAAATGGCCTACAAAATGTGCAATTTACTGTCCAAAAAACCCACCGAAATATGAAAAAAGCATTCAGTTTTACATTGGTGGTACACTATTCTTACGTGTGCAAGTGTGATGGTGTATTTTACAACAGCTTGTATTGAGAATAGCTGGTACTATGGTGTATGCATAAAGAAATGCATTATATAGTCAGTAATGATGGAAACATATGGTTGCCATGCTGTTACTGACATTCACATGCGTTCATCCTCTTACTAAGGTGGGATTTTAGGCATTTTCTGAAAGGGGGAAACTAAGCTAAAATATTACTTTAGTTTTTAACCACTTAATTAATGTGTCATTTGTCCTACCTCTAATGGCTGTCTGGCTCGCTGAGTTGCCATTGCTTCAGTTGCTCAAAGTTGCAACACGAGGAATGCACAGGTCTCAGAAATAGCACATACATATTGCATGGAGAAAATTACAACAGAACTAGTTTACTAAGTTTATTATGTTGAGTGCTTTATTATCAACCAACAACCATAAACATCAAAACATACTTCACATTTCTCACTGTTCTGTCAAATAGATCACTGCAACCTTACACAAAATCCTAACATATATAATCCATTTAAACAAAGAATTCAAGGTAACCCACAAAATAACTGCAAATAGCTTGTTTGTAACAGAACATTCACTGGTCAATCATTTTGAAAGTTTGCACACAAATTGTGCACGTCTATTTTTCAGAGAGGCAAATTTATCAATAGTCTGTTTATTCAAGTCAGGGATCTCTTAAATTAGTTGTTTTTCCATGGACAGCATGGCCAAAGCATTCAGACGATCCTCAGTCATTGTGTTTCTCAAGAATGTTTTAATTTGCTTCAGGGTGGAGAAACAGCGCTCAGACTCAGCTGTTGTCATGGGTGTAGTAATAATAATTTTTAATAACTGCACTGTCTCACTAAATGCTTATTCGAGATTGTTTTCAACGAACAATTTTAATAAAGAAATTGCCCCACTTGAACTACAGAATTCTGGTCTCTCATAAACAATTGAAAGCTCAGTGCGCAGTCTTTCCTTGTTTAACATGGGGTACGCTTGGACAGTTTCATTCAGTACATCATTGGGAAAAGACTGTCCATGTGTTTGAAATAGGTCACTCTGCAACAATTTGGCCCCCTCCAAGTGGTTAGTAAATGCAAAGCGTTCTTTGGCTTGTGTAACTATAATATCACATACTTCTTTAGCCAAACTATTCAAAGTGTTCATATTTGCATTGCGACCTGAAAATGTTGCCTCTGATGGAAGTTTAGCTTCCAGATTGTCAGTGCTTTCACGTACTCTGCCAATGCACTTGATAAAAGTTGCAGTAGCTTTCTGCACATACACAGGGTCAATGTCTTGCTTCTGAAGCTGGTTATATAGAATGTCGACATGCGGCATTATGTCATTGAACAAAAAAAGTAAGAAAAAGAACTCCTTCTTTTTCAGAGTTCGAATGAATCCCTGGGCCTCATGCACAGTAACCCCCTCAAAATCAGTCCGTCGTTCAATAATGAGCTCAAAGCATGTACGGAACGCTTCCCTGTGCTGATATATGGCTTCCACTACCCGAATATGGTAGCTCCAGCGAGTGCGAGATGGTTTTGGAAGACTTTCGTCTGGTACCTCATCTAGAACTGCAATTCTTTTTGGAGAATGAGAAAAAAATGTACAGAAGCCAGAGATATCACAAAAGAAAACTCGAGCTTCTGAGATTTTTGAAACAGCCTGTTTAATGATGAAGTTAAGCTGGTGTGCATAGCAATGTACATAATGTGCATTTGGATACACTTCAGCTACTTTCTTTTGGACACCGCCAGACACCCCCCTCATTACACTCGCGCCATCATATGTTTGCGCAATTACTTTTTTTGGTGGCAATCTTCAGGGAATACTTTGTCCAATTTTTCCATTATGGCAATAGAAATGGTCTGCGCACTAGAGTCTTTCGGATGAGAGAATCCATAAAACCTTTCAACAATTCTGTATCGTTCATCAATGTAGCAATAGACTAGCACAGACTGAGTCTTAGTGGAAACATCAGTTGTATCGTCTGCCTGAATAGCCACATAATCTGTGCATTTTATTTGCTCTACAATGATCTCTCTGGTGACCGTGAGCATGCAGTCCAGCAGCTCATTCTGAATTGTTTTTGAAGTGCCCTTGAATACTGTTGCATTTTTTAAGTGTAGTTCCATTGCACTGTCTATGCTGGATACAAAATCCACCAGGCCTCTAAATACACTAGGATTTAAAGAGTCTTCAGTTTCATCATGGCCACGAAAAGCCAACTCAAACAAACCACAGAAACGCACACAGTCTATTAACTTTGACAAGATGTATTGATTTTTGTCCACATCCTAATTATGCCTCAACACGCTCCAGCGATAGGCATCATCCAACTGTGTTGCAATGTTTACACTTCCCAACATGTGCAGTTGTAATATATATGAGATTTGCACGATTCATGTCTCTTGCTTTTTTCTGACAAATGCTTTAAGTCAGTGACTCCTGTTTTTGTCCAGGCCGTTTCACCTCCAAACAGCAGGCAAGGGAAGCAGAATAAAGACCGCTAAGCAATGCTACCAGTGAGCCATGTCTTCTTTTCATACCACACCATGGAAAATGTGCATGTGTAAGCCTTTCCCCTATCTTTTGCGGACTGTTCAATTTTTACATCTGGCCGATGAGACCCTAGTCTTTTCACCTCCAGTTTTTCACTGTGTGCGAGTCCGGAAAATGGTTTTGAGAGTAATTGGTCCACTGAATTCACATGACACCTGTTAATAAGCAAAATGATTATGTACATGTATATGTAGATGGGATCATGTAGTCATTGTTAGGTATGCTCTTCAATAACACATAAGTATAATTAGTCGGTACTAGACACAGATAGCGTCTGCAATTATACACAACTCTGCTGTACTTATCATCGACCAGTACAGTTGAGTATAATTGCTGTTGTTATCTACGCATGCGTTAACACACATGCCCATTAGCAAATGTGACACCAGCCACACAGTATGTATTGCAGCTTGTTTGGCAAATGAGTGCTTATGGAAGAAATGAGGCAAGTTTGTTCTGTTAATACTGTTCTAAAAAAAACATTGTTTAGAATGTAGGGAGATTTTTCTGACTGCATGACACAACCTCAACTCCTCCCAAGCACTGTGGGAGCAATGGTGAAGATTAAAAGGAAGGTATTCTGATGTTTGAAAGACTGTGGGATTTTACAGCAGTAAAATAAATTACTGTATACCATTCAACTGGAAGATACCAGGACATCATGAGGTAAGTGGGAACCACCACCCAATCCTATCCTTCGGAAAACAGTTTCCAAATGGACAGGTTTGCTTCCGTTGAACCATAAGCAGGCCTTTTTGCATTATATGTATGACTTTCCATTTTCAGATGCCACCCTCTCAGCTAGTCATAGATGCCATTCTGTAGTCTGTACTGTTCATCAGATTTTCTCCCACCTCATTGATCCCCACAAACATGGGCTTCTTTTTAAAAAAAAAATTAAACAAGATAGCTGTGTGCCTTCTTTACTACAGATGAACACAAACAGAGTTGGAGTGCCCTGAGCACCAAACCCTACAAAAGACTCATGCTAGCTCACCTCGTTCTGTAGAATGGTCACTGCAATGAACTCCTTCGCAGGCTATGGGAAATCCAAATCCCGGAAGGTGCACTGTGGAGGTTGAAGTCCGATGTTTTTAGTTGCACAATAGCCCTGGACTGGTTGGATTTCTTCATGTAAGGTGTTGCTGATGGTCTGTAAAGAGAAAGCGAGAGACTGATCTGAAAAAGGGCAACATAGGATCAGAGCAGTATTAAAATGGTTTTCACACATGAAGGAGAGAGAGTTAACTGCTTGTAACGTTGAAGCTGCACCAGAATAATCATTAGTACAATGTAAGAAAGTACCAGCAACTACCACCATTTGCCAGTCATCAGTTGTATAACGCTGCAATATATACGTATATATATGTTTTCGTTCTGGGGCTTTAAAAGTGCACTTTGCGGAGCTCACATTACAAACTTAATTTGCTGCAGCTCTTCAGGCACCCGATTTATAAGCACTCTGCGTGTCTTTCGCTGAAGTCCTGTTAAAAACAGCATTGGCAAAGCTACTGAGATCCTGTTCAAACACAAGCATTGACAAAGCCAACATTTTGGCCTTGTGCATAGGGTTTAAGCTTCTGCCAGGCATTAGATCATGAAGCCCAGGAACGTGCACCATGTTTCTGCTTCTACAACAACGGGTAGTTAATTCTGCTACAGCTGTGCCTGGCAAGTTCCTTTCCCATGCTTACACAAAAGTACAAACTGTTGGCATTGCCATTGTTTTTTCCTCATAGCAGGGGACGCGCACTCTTGCTGCCTGCAGGGATAAAAGAAGGCTTATGAAAGGAGCCGGGCGGGCAGAAGTTGCTCACGTGCTCATCTATCAAGTCCTTATGACTCTGTGATTCAGCAAATGGCTTGTGTAAAGAGGGAGCACTAGAAATCCCTAACTGCAGAGTTATTTGAGACTTAACATTGGAAGAGTCATCATGTCATCATGCCTATCCATATCGTGCTGTAGTCCGCAGCAGAACCCTGTGCATGTAAGAGTAAATGACAGCAATGAAATAAATGTGCACCCTGGGTCTTCATGGACAGAAATCTAGAACAAAGTTGTGTTCTTTCCTTAAGAAGAATCGATTGCAAAATCCCCTCCACTCTTTACATTTCATAAAACAATAGAAACCAACTGTGATCTTTTTTTACACGGTACACTGGCTGACCCCAGGCCTCCATGCGCAGGACTGTGGGTAACGGCTGCCATTCACAAATGAGGACAACAATCATGAGCGAAGTTCGCTTTTCATTTTGGGGGGGAAAGGAAGCTCTGTCTGGCCTGGCTCTGAGTGGGAAGTTAGGAGTCATCGACGGTCACAAGATGGCTTCCAGGATATATGCAAAAGCATGTTTTGTTTCTGTGGAGCATGGCCTCAGGGCCAGTCCCTGGCGACTTGTGCCGTTTTATATTGTCAGCATTTTTTGGTGAAAAATGCTGAAAATATAAAACGGCACAATTAGCATGATGCAGGAGTGGTCGGTCGCGGGCCGTGGCTGGCATTCTTCTGGCTTGCTTATACTCTATCTTAGTAACGGTTGTTGGACAAGTCAAGAATGCTTCACACATGCATGCATGCATGCATTGGGTGCCATGATGGTTAGATCTAACATCAAGTGCAGTTGGGGGGGGTGTAGGATATGCACATTTGGATAAAACAATGCAAATGCACAAAACACAAACGTAATTGTTCGCTCTGGTTAACCCATACGATTTAATTGTGTCACGATTTTTTATTTCTTCAGTTCCTTCCAGACATATACTGAGGAGAAAAACAAACAAACAAGCAGTGTAAACCAACAGAAACGTCCCCGGCAAAAGGCCAAAGAAAAAACGGCTGACGAGTTTCAGGTCTTTGCGTTAACAGCATAACTACAATAACCAGCGTTGTTATTTTCTTGGAGGTTAAAAAACGTGCGTGGGAAGATGGCAAAAGCATTCACGTGGATTCGATCTACTTTACCACTATGTAAAGGGAAGGAGGTGTAATCGTGTGGTGAGTTGCATGAAGAACCAGAAAACAAGAGTACTGTATTTGGCCAAAATGCATGACGCTGGACAGGTGTTTTATTTGTTATCTCTAATGGATTTTCGTTGTTAATTGGCTTTTGCACGTCTGTCACTGGTGTGGTCCTATTTTGGGATGGAGGGAAGAAACTGGTTCTGGACACCACTAGAAACTGAGTCTGGAAACAGAAGTGCTGTCGACTTGTCTTAGCATCCACAGCCACCACGCCAAAAATGGTATGCGCACAAGACAATCAAAGATACACAATAAACATAATAATAACTTAAAAAGGTCATCTTGCATATCTATTTGCTTCGAGTACTTTTGGTAGAGGACACGCTCGTGTGAATGGACATGCTTGTTTTCTCACCCAGATATAACTAACGAAGAAACAAAGCTTCTTAAACACAACGGCAACAACGCAGGTATGATTAGCAAACTCTCGACGATGACAACAAATACTACTTACATATTTATAGCGTGTGCGCGTGGTTCGGTTGTCCTTTCACATCACTGACACTTCTTTTTTTAAGAACTTTATTTTTGGTTTGCGTGTCACAGTACACTCAGCATGTCTCACAACAACATCAATTAGGATCACAACACACAAAGGACAACCCAACTTCCCTCCGCAACTTTTACATCAAGTAAATGTTTTTACATATTCACAAAGATTGACGTCACATTAGGCGTGTCACATGGCACAGAGTAGCATCCACACTTTCATTATCAGAGTTATCATCGTCCATGGAAGTTTCGTCTAAGTATGCCCTGAACGGGGCCCAAATGTCTTTTGGTTTACATGGAGCAGGTATCATACCCACGTAATTTTCTTCACATTCATTTACATAGGTGAGGGTTGTTAGGAACTATTCTGTTGTTGGAGCCTGGCTGCTTTTCTATTTCTGCAGGATGCATTTCTTTGCTACTGCGCAGGCGATGTTAAACAGTCTCCTAGTTTTTTCCGGGACCTTACCAATGGCACCAAAAAGGTATTTAGGTGGACTAAGGTGTGCAGGAATTTGAGTTATGTCCTCAAGGATATTGGCCACTTCAAGCCAGAAGCGCGCTATCTGGGGACATGCCCAATACATATGAAACAAATCCGCACCAGGGGCATGGCATTTCGGGCAGTTATCGGGGACGGTTCTGTAGAACTTTGCCATTTTGGCCTGGGTAAAATGTAACCTATTCAAAACCTTAAATTGTATTAATCTTAGGCCAGCATTAAGTGAGGTCTTTTTAGATAGGAGACAGTATCTAGACCACTGCCCTGCATCAATAGCAATGTTCATGTCTTTTTCCCAAGATGCCTTGATGGCATTTGTGGATTTCGTATGCGCTTGCACAATATTGTATAATTTGGACACCCCGGTGCCCGCCTGGGAATACAATGACTGATAGCATGCATGTTTGGGAGGTTCATCTGGGAATGTTGGCCACCTAGCCCTGAACGCAGCTTTCATACAGTGATATTGTAGGGTGGCTAGTTGGCTGTTCCCCACTGAGTTTACAAAGTCTTCCGGAGTAACAAATTTACCGTTAGGGAACATAGATTTCATAGTCAGGCAGCCAGGTTTTCTGGATGCCATCATCGTATGACGGTTGGATGCCTGGGAAATTCCAGAGAGGGGCTTGGGAATCATAAGGGCAGACTATATCGAGACGTTTGCTTATTGCAGCCCATGCTGCCACTGTACAGGAAGCTGGATCAAACTTGCAATCCTCCTTATGTGCCTTCATGAATATAATGGATCTCAAGTCCGTTGGGCGGACCGAATGGCGCTCAATAGGTATGTGTGGCGTTTTGTCCAACGGGTCCTGCCAGAACTTTGCGTAATGAGCCTGTGCCACATAATAGTATAGCTCAAAATCTGGGGCGGTGAAGCCACCCATGTCATAGGGTTCGACCAATTTATTCAATTTCAATATATTTGCGCCACCATTCCACACAAAGGTGGTGGCCATGGAACGCAGATTATCAAAGAAGAGCTTGCCGGGCCATATAGGCACGTTACAGAATATGTATAGGAGCTTAGGGAGTACTGTCATCTTAAGGACTGCTATCCGGCCGGCAAGGGATATGGGAAGTTTGGACCAAGTGTGGAGTTTAGGGTAAATGGTTTGTAACGTGGATTCATAGTTATCTATGTACAGAGAGGTCTTATCGTTTGAAACCAGTATTCCCAGGTACAGAATGTGATCGGGGGCCCATGACAAACCCTGGATGTTTTGTAGGACAAGTAGTAGCTCGTGTCAGTGGGAAGATCTCTGATTTAGCCATGTTGATCTTATAGCCTGAGTGTGTTGTGAATTCGGCGATCACCTCCAAAATGGGGGAAAGGTTATTTTCCGGTTCCCTTATGTATAATAGTGCATCGTCGGCATACAATGAGATGGCTTGATATGCACCGGCCATTTTTATACCCCTGAGGTCTTGTTCAGCTCTAACTGCAGCTGCTACCGGTTCACTAGTGAGGGCGAAAAGGATGGGTGAAAAGGGGCATCCCTGCCTCGTTCCCCTACATAGAGTGAATCGGTTGGACAGGGTACTATTGGTAAGAACTCTGGCCTTGGGAGAGGCATAAAGGAGTTTGACACAACCTATCTGGTAAGGTGCGAATCCGAATTTGTGAAGAACCTCAACCATGGATAGCCATGATACCGAATCGAACGCTTTTTCGGCGTCCAATGAAATGGCAGCCGCTTGTGCCTCAGGCTTGATCTGTGCTAGAATACTAAACAGTCGGCGCAAGTTCAGGGCAGTAGATCTAGTAGGAATAAACCCACATTGGTCAGGATGAATTAAGGTGGTCATTTTGGGAAGAAGTCTAGTGGCCAGTACCTTTGCGTAAATCTTAGCACCTGTGTTGATCAGGGACAAAGGACTGTAAGAGGATCGTTCATGTGCCGGGCGTCTGGGCTTCAGAAGTACCGTAATGACCGCCTCTGACATGGACTCATGGAGCGAACCAGCGTTCATAGCCTCTTCCCAAATGAGGGCCAGTATTGGCGCAAGTATTGGAGAGCAGGTCTTATATAGGTCAGCATTGAGGCCGTCCGGGCCTGGAGTTTTACCCGATGCTAGTGCTTTAATCGCCTCAGCAATTTCCTCGCACGTCATGGGTTGTTCAAGTGATCATTTGTCCTCTAATGTTAGACTAGGGAGGGAGATCTTATTCAGGTACGACTTCACGTCATCCCGTGTACATCTGTCATGGTTAGCGTAAAGATCAACGTAATAGTCAGTGAACTCGGAGTTTATTTCATCCTCCCCATGTACAGCAACTCCCTAGTCAGTAAGAATGCTTGCAATAGGGGTGTGATTGTGGTCGTTACGAAGTATACGGGCCAGGAGGTGACCAGCCCTATTGCCCTCCCCGTATCTGCGTGCTATAGCCGGGGTGGCCATGTATTGTTGTTCTTTGGTGGCCAGTTCCTTAAAAGTCTGAAGGTGCAAGTTGATGTCCGCCAGGGTGCATTTATCATGAGTGTTACTATAGGCAGATTCGAGTAGTTGGAGGATCGATTCTGTATTTCCCAAGTCAGTTCTGACGGCTCTGAGGATACCAGACGTCTTGGACATGAGATTGCCCCGTACCCATACCTTAAATGTTTCCCAGATGGAAGCCCAGCTGCTCACTGAACCCCTGTTCAGATGGAAAAATTCTTCTGTCTCCGTATATAGAGCCTCTATCACGTTCGGGTCATTCAAAATATTGGGGGGCATCCTCCACCGCTGTGCAGAGCGGCCGATGTCGGGAAGCCGTAAAACTAGAGTGACGGGGGAGTGGTCCGAGAGTGTGCGTGCAAGGATATCGCAGCATTCGATGGAGTTAATAAGGGAGGAGGAGATGAGCCAATAGTCTATTCTAGATTCAGAATCATGGACGGAGGAATAAAAGGTATATTTTCTTTCTATGGGATGAGTTCCTCTCCATGCATCTGACAAATCAAGGTCTTCCTGGGCTTGGTGTATAATGTTGGCTGCCTTAGTGAGGGCTCTAGGCTTGGCTGAGGACCTATCTAGTGCAATATCAAGGATATTATTAAGGTCCCCTCCCCACAGAACCCAGCCCTCCGTCGTAGGGCCTATCTCTGCCAGGAGGTGTGTATAAAATTCCCGGTCATCCAGGTTTGGGCCATATGTATTAACCAAGATAAATTTCCTCCCAGACCACCACATATCTGCCCTGTGGGTCAATTGTGCTTTTCTTGGTGGGGAATCCCAATGAGGGGTGTATTAATGTGATGACGCCTCTATTTTGCGAGGAGTATTCCGTGTAATGCCTATTGCTCCCCCACTGCCGAAGAATACTTTCGTTGGTGGATTTTAACGCATGCGTTTCTTGGAGCATAGCGATGTGTGGGTGATGTCTATTAATATAAGCGCCTACCTTGCTGGATTTCACTCTGTTATTTAACCCCCAGATATGCCAGGTGAGCAACTTTAGCTTGAGCCCCCTGGGTGTACTAGTGTTTTGCGCCATTTCCGTGCGTCATGCAAGAAGTTGGGTAGTAGGTTGTCACATAATGGAGGACAGCTAGTGAAACTGCAAGTGCAATTTTACTAATGATTAAATCAACTACACAACATGTCTGGTGCCCAACAGGGGCTTCCTGCAGCATTAACATAATGTCCGAACAGTGGAACAATCCCCTGTTACCCGCACTCACTCCCACCTACACCACCATGCCCAACTTGATGATGAACCCCAGAACTAATTTATGGATGTTCCCAAAGAAGGGGACGAGTGCAGCAACACCGCGTCAAATTCGGGCGCATCTCATCCGGCGTGTTCTAAGACGGAGGGGCAGAGGCCGTCCCCCTATTCTGTCCTGTTTCCAGTATTTTCAAGTACCAGCATGGGCCAGCCGCGCCTGATGCTAGGGCCAATAAGTAGGGGGACAGATCATACAGGTTGTTGCAAATCGTTCTGATCGAGCCCCCGTCTCCCGGGTGGGAGGGGTATCGAGGCTTCCATGTAGGCCAAGGCAGTTGCAAGGGATTCGAAAAAATGAGCTCTTCCACCGTGTTATATGCAAAGTTTCGCCGGGAAAAGAAGGGCGTAAGGAACCTGTCTCAGTCGTAGTTGATGCTTGATGGTGTCGTATGATCGTCTCTGAGTCTGGACCCCTGCGGAGAAGTCCGGGTAGATATGGATGTTGTCGGTACCGAACCTCAGAGGTCCCTTCTCCCTTGCCAGCTTGAGGATGACGTCCCTGTCCCTATAGTTCAGCAATCACCGTGCGGGGAGGTGCACCCGGTCTGGGTGGCGGAGCGAGGGAGCGGTGTGCCTGCTCAACGAAGAACTGGGACGAGAGGGCCTCCTCCCCAAGGAGAGATTTCAGAAGGTCTTCGATTTGAGTTTCCATAGGGCCCTTGCAGAAGTTCTCCGAAAGGCCGACTATGCGGATGTTGTTCCGTCTGGAACGAGATTCCAAATCGTCGCACTTGTCACAGAGTTTATTCATTTCCCCTCTAAGTAGTGCAATGTCCTGGGTGTTTTGTCTAGTGGAATCTTCATTTGTGCCAATTCTAGTTTCAGTTTCTGTGATTCTGGCACTTTCCTTGTCCAGACGAGTTTTTAGTGAACCTATCGTGGAAACAATGTCATCAAGTTTGACGTTTATGGCGAGGAACCCATTTTGAACAGTTGTCAGTAGGTGGTCAAATTTCGTGTCCTCTGCATTGAGGGGTGAAGCAGGAGGATGAGAACTCGGGCTTTCAGGAGATGCTTGTGAGCTTGTAAAGGACTCCATAGGGCCCATTTTCCTAGTTTTGCCCGCGTTCTTTCCGGGCATGGTGGAGATGTGGAAGGGATCTGCCAGGGCCCCGATGACACGAGAGGACCGTGCTGGAAGGTATGTAGGAATACAGCTTAGGAAGGCGCGAGTCCTACAGTGAGACCAATATGCTGGAAACCTTGTCTGATTCAAGGTGACGTGCCTTGTGGAACATACAAACTAATGATCATTTGAGCTGGCAAGTGCAGAGCGCGCGAGTGGATGGTGGATGCCCCGGGCAAATTGAAAGTAGACAAAGGGTGACTCAGAGTACGTTCAATCAGGATCCGAGAGCCTCACACTGAATGTTTTGTGTCCTCCAACGTGTATATGGGCGACAGTGGAGCCCTTAGCTCTTCGCCGGTTCGAGTTGTGGTACGGAGGCCTGCAGGGATCAAGCTAACAGCTGTGCCGGGGGCGACAGAGAGAGATAGAGGATATCAAATTGGGCCCTCTGATGGGGAGGGGCGTCCGCGTATCGCCGCCACTCAACACATGGCCGCGGGCACAGGGCACCACAGAGCAGCACCGAGACCGCTAAGCTGGCCTCTCGCTACATGGCGCGCGCCCAGCAGCAGCGCGAACCCAGCCCCACACAACACCCACCTCCGAGAGGAAGAGCAGGAACGGGGGCGTTTGCTCCGGGCCGTCGGGCCGCCACCTAGGATGTGCGCTGGGGAGCCGTGATGGTTCGTCTATGCCCGCGTCCCGTGTGCACACACCCGCCAAAGGCGCGGGCCAGCGAAGGATCCAGATGCCGGCAGTTGAATTCCGGGGAGGGCCAGTGCGACGTAGCTCCAGGGATGTGAAGTAAGGAGCTCAGGGGGGAGACCTCACTAAAGGTGTTTTCTTCAGCCAGGGACCTGCTACGAGGAATTATGTGCCGGTTAGAGCACCAGCACCACAGGATGAGCGGCGTAGCGTGTCGCGGCCAGGGTCCACCAGTGTCGCTCCGCCCACTGCAAGGCCCGATGTAGCAGGGAGCCGCGGCGCTCTTGTGGATTCCGGTGGAGCCGCGATGCGGCTCGGGTCTGCGGCCTCAGGGTCCACCAGGTTACTCAGGCATAACAGGTCCGATTTCAACCGGGATTTTGCCTGTAGATGCAGGATTGTTCACGGAAGCGGCACTGGCAGTTTTCACAGCACAAAGCATATTGGAAACAGGAGATAGTTAAGTCAGGATTTATGCCGGAGAGGAGCTCCTCATCTAAGCGGCCATCTTGTCGCACAACAGCGCCCCCTTCCACATCACTGACACTTCGAATAGGAGCTGGGGTACAATAGCTATCATCTCACTCTGGTTATAATGGGAGCTGCGGGCGAGGTCTCCTGTGCTACAGGAAGGGTGTCTTCAAGCTAGTTTTCAGCAATCACATCTACGAGTCATTTATGTATTGTGGCATCTAGTATGTGGCACAGGCCCACTTGATGTTGACATTTAAACTCCTATGATCTGGCAGGTTGCTAATCCATTTCTGCCTCACTGGGCCAGAAAATGTGCTCCCGCAGCACAGGCCACCCGGCTGTCCAAGGTAATGCGCACATATGTAAAAGCCTGCACGTTTGATTTCCTTAGCCATCTTCAGGTTTGTGTTTCCAGTATACGACCGTGCCAACTGGCATTAAACATATGTCCCACTACATGTCAATGTTGGCAATTTTTATGGCGCCGAATCATATCAGCGCCCATTAATCCATGGGCCCTGTCAGCTGCGTCCACCTGGGCGTGCCGACTTTGGATCGGAGCCCAAATGGTGGAACTGAAAAAACAAGTGCCATAACAGTCTTGCCAAAATGTCCCGCTTCGAGTAATAGGATCAAGTGTCTTCACTGCATGCACTCGCGATAATACTGACTGACATCAGTCATGAAGCGCTGGTGGCCATTATAGACCAACTGCTGTCACACTGAGAATACATGACACAATGCACAACCCACGGCAAAAACAACAAAATCATGAAGAGACCAGATTATCACGTAAAGCAAGTCTGTGTGTTTCAGTAGACAGCCCAAGAACATGCAATCCATGGCGAGGCCCCGCAGTCCGTCACCGATTCACTCATCTCACTGTCCAAGGGAAGCGCAATTTCGCCCTCAGCCTCATCCTCCTCGTGTCTCTCTTTGAGGCAGATTGAGTACAGAAGAGCTAAGCAGTTTAGCTCTTCTGTACTCAATCTGCTGCAAATAAGCATGTAATTAAGTATAGGGCTACAATGATGAGCCACACAATGAAGCTTCACAGCAAGTGACTAGTATGGGCAGCAGGCAGCAGCACGATGGAGAGGATGGCAAGGAACGATATTCAGAGAGCCAAAACGGTGGGTAAGTTATTTTACTAAATGTATTTGTAATGCTCACTTATAGAATATATCACTGTCCTAACAGGAGTGTTTCTCTTCTCTTATCAAGCACAACTCGTCATCAAAACCTAGAATAATCATCTCATTTATTTTCTAATAGAAGGTTATCATTCCAAGATGGACAGACTTTTATACTCACAACATACTCTTTCAAAATATCCCTATACATCAGGGGAATTGAACAAACAGCACCAATGAGGATTCCTGGCCACTGGCATAACATCAAAGGGAATTTCGGGAGCATACCAGTGAACACAGATCTTTAAATGTGACCAATATTTCCATGATAAAAGGGCTGCATGCTGGTTTCACGAAGTCCACAATGCACACTGGGCTTAGAACTCTCTTTTTTTTCTCACAACAGTCACCATAACATCAATGTGTGTTTGCATCCACGAACCATTTATACTGATTTGGACAGCTTCAGAATGTGGATGTGGTTATAATATGGCTGCAACACGCAAGACACTAGGAGGTATAGAATTTAATTTGAATACTTAAATACTTCTAGGAATTGCACATCAGTAACATTAGATTACGTTCTTGAGGACAGGCTCATCTTGAAGCTGTTTTCTTTTTTAAACGCAGTGTGCTATTTTGCATCAGAGTTCGTGCATACTTGGCTGCACCTCTAGCGACTGTGAACTACATTTCCCAAGCAGGATTGTAGTTTCACGTCGCACTTCGTCCCGATCCCGGCGCGAACGCGCCTGCGCGCACGGGACCAACCTAGTTGCACTAGTCCGCGTCTGGACGTGTCGCGCGCGGTGTTGCATTATTTGCTGTTTGCTTCCTGAACTTTCTTGTAAATCATGGGACTTCAAAAGGTACTTGCTGCAACTGAGGCAGCTAAAGCTATGTTATATAAACAAAAAGCTATTACTGATCACATACATAGCAAAGTGAAGTGGATAGAGGCAGTTTTGGCTGACATAAGAAGTATGTCCGCACTAACGAATGCTGGCACACCTCTGCCTGTTGGGATTACATCCACATTAGATCCTGATATAAATACCCTACATATTCCCACTCCGGATGTAGTGACTAGCATCATCACGCCTCCTCACTTACCTCATGCATTAACTATAGATACTACTCCAGCACCTTTAGAAGATTCAGCTTCTAAAACCAAATACATTAAACCTGTTGTCCATGACCATTTTATTAAAACACTTCTCATTAATACTAGATTTCTGGTAAAACATGCTAGAGATTGCTACCCATATTGAGGAGCAGGATATTGACATATGTGCGATCACTGAGACTTGGGCACACTCGGCTGCCGGTCCATCGCTCAATCTAGCCATTCCTGTGGGATACGGCATGATTGTCATGATCTCTGCTTCCAAAAGGTCAGGGTTTTCCCAACTCCCTTGGAAGCAGATCCATAACCCAGGTTCCGAGGGCCAACCAGTCCCAATTGGGACCTTTTGGACCCAGTCCTGGCGCCAGTGGCACCAGGCTCATAAATGTGCCCAGTCCCAGCGCTGGAAGCGCCGGGCTCATGATGCTTGGGTGGACTTACCTGCAGCAGACCATGCTGCTTACTTGCCTGCCAGCTGAGCCTTTGATCCTCTTCTGTTTGGAACTACTTTTCCTGTTGGGTGGGGCAGGAGCCACTCCCTAGATTCAGAACACTGGAACTCTTCTGGAAAGCAGGAACTCTTTTCTTACCTAGGCGTGGCTGTGGAAGGAGACACCTAAGCACTACAGGAGGCTATTTAAACCACACCCGGTGGATGAATCTTGCTTTGCGTTATTTTGCATCCTCTGCAGCAGAACGCTCATCGTGTCTTCTGCATCGGATCCTGGGCCTAAGGAAAAAGGCTTACCATCCTGAATCCAGTCTTCAGCAACACCTATAAAGACAAGAAAGAACAGGTTAGCATTCCGGCATCTGAAAGACAAAGGCTTACCTACTCTTCGTGCGCTCCGGAGGTCTTCACACTGCATTCCGGCATCTGAAAGACAAAAGCTTACCGACTCTTCGCACGCTCCGGAGGCCTTCGGCGCTGCATCCTGCATCTGAAAGACAAAACAAGGTGCGTTTAAAGACATTGGGGAAC
The DNA here is from genome assembly GCF_040938575.1 of Ambystoma mexicanum. Classification (NCBI taxonomy): domain Eukaryota; kingdom Metazoa; phylum Chordata; class Amphibia; order Caudata; family Ambystomatidae; genus Ambystoma; species Ambystoma mexicanum. The sequence continues at coordinate 1,195,444,157 of NC_090935.1, forward strand.
TTTGATACTCACGTGCCATTACTCCTTTCCACATCAACCCCAGTGGGTATTCCGGCACCCTGCAGCCGCTCCGAACTCGTACCTGCAAAATAAAAGACAGTTAGAGCGCATCGTGAAGCAGGCAACAAGCGCTTACTTACGTGCTTCCAAGCGCTTCTATTCATCATACGGACTCCATCTTCAACTCACTTCAGCCCGTCATCCGCCATCGCCGGAACCTGCAAAACAAGAGACATCATTGCTAAAGACTTTAAAGACAATAGAATTACTCAAAACTTACCGTTCGTGCAGTAAACGACGGACAGCAGTCCTCTGAAGTCAAGAGGCCTGCGCTACCGATCCAGTGAAGAGACTGGTTACAGCACCCTGCCCCGAGGCAGATGGAGAGCTCGGCATTCACTTACCTAAGGTGAGAGCGTTAACCTTTGGGGGTCTACAGGAGAGCAAAAAAGGGAAGAGATAGGGACACCCCAATAACCCCAGTTCATTAATCCCATATTTTCTGTCTGCAGACATCTTACTCTTGAAGTCAGGCATACAGTGCACAGAGGTCCAGCCCAAAGAGCCAACCGGGTGCTACACATCACCTTTGAAGATACGGTAGTCGCCCAGTCAAGACCGGCGCCTCTGCGAGAATCAGGTGAGCGTTACAGAACGCAAAGCCTACCGCAAAACTCTCGCCCAGGCGCTATGGAAACCTCGGATACTGACCATCTAGCCCGGTTACTTGGGGAACTAAGGGCAGAAGTGCATGCAGCTCGTCAGGAAACGAATGCTCTAAGAAGGGAACTAATTATTTCCAAGGAGAGAACAGACGGTCTTGCTAGACAATTGCTACAGTCACAAGCCGGACAAACCCCGTTACCCGCATCAGGGGCAAATCTTCCTTCAACATCCTCTATGAATACAGTGCAGATCAACCTACCTGGGAATGTACCTCTGGCTCCGCCCGAACGATTTTCTGGTGACCCAAAGAGGTTTGCAGTATTTATCAATCAGTGCCGGTTGCACTTCTTATGCCGGCCAGCAGCCTTTCCAACTGATCAAGCTAAAGTAGCTTTTGTACTTTCGTACCTTAGTGGCAATGCGGCAGACAGGTCGATCCCTCTAGTTAATCAAGATGATCCGGTTCTCCATGATTTTCAAGCCTTTCAGCTTAGTATGGAAAAACTGTTCGCAAGACATTCACAGGGGCAGGCCTTGGACAATGAGCTTCTTTCGTTGCGACAGGGTAATCAAGACCTTTTGGCTTATATTGCATCTTTCAATAGACTAATAGTGGAAACTCAATGGCCTGAGGACAAAAGGATTACGCTGTTTTACAGAGGTCTACGTGGAGAGCTCAAAGACGTTTTAGCCCAAGTAGTGAATCCCCCACAAGACTGTTCGGATTATATAGACTTGGTCGTTCAAATAGATCATAGACTGCAGAACAGGAAGGCCGACCGTTCCAAGTTTGATGCTCGAGTATTTTCCAAACCGCCAACTCCTTCCAAAGGAGTAGACTCCGGGGAACCCATGCAAATCGGGGGTCTGAAAGGTCCTCTAACACAAAAGGAGCGGGAAAGGAGAAAACAGTTGCAATTATGCCTATATTGCGGAAACTCAGGGCACTTTCTTCGAGACTGTCTGGTGAAACCTGCCAAGAAGGCAGTAGGAGCTGCAGTTACCAAAGTTACAAACTCTGAGCAGGGAAACGACCTCGCCCGACAAGAATAGAGGTCCTCTTGCCGAGCGTGAAAACCAGTTCCGTGACCTCGCATTTCGTGATACCTATGGTCCTCATTAGCCCTGATAATCCGGATCGATTACATGCAATTGAAGCTTACGTCGACAGCGGTGCCATCGGCAATTATGTGGATCATGAAATGGTTTTGAGGATGAATCTAACTCTTTGTCCCAAGGCTGTAAAGGACGTCATTACTACAGTGGATGGTACGGAGATAGCCTCCGGGCCAGTAACGCATACCACTCAAGAGGTGACGCTAGTAAGTAAAGATGGACACCATGAGAAGATCGTGTTCGATGTGATCAAGGCCCCTCAGTTTCAGATTATTCTAGGAATACCTTGGTTAGAGAAACACAATCCTCTGATCGATTGGCGAGCAAGAACGGTCCAGTTTCCAGAATGTGTCTCTACTTGTCACCCTCCACCTGGTGTTGCACTGGCAGCAATTTCTTCAGAGACTCCCCAGTTACCTCCCGAATACCTTGAATACCAAGATGTTTTCCGGAAGGATCAGGCTAACACTCTACCTCCTCATAGGTCTTATGACTGCCAGATAGACCTGATACCTGGATCTACTCCTCCTTGTAGTAGAATTTATGCCCTAACCGAGCCTGAGAACCTTCACCTTCGACAATACCTGGATCAATACCTGGCGAATGGGTTTATTCGTCCTTCCAAGTCCCCTGCTTCTTCAGCTTTGTTCTTCGTTCCAAAAAAGGAAGGAGACCTTAGAACTTGTATCGATTATCGCTCCCTGAACCAGATCACCGTTAAGAATAGATATCCGTTACCTTTGATCCCTGAACTCCTGGACCAAGTCAGAAAAGCATGCATATATACAAAGCTGGATTTTAGAGGAGCTTACCACTTGGTACGAGTAAAAGAGGGCGATGAATGGAAGACTGCCTTTCGCACCAAGTATGGGCTATTTGAATATCAGGTCATGCCCTTCGGACTTTGCAATGCCCCAGCCGCCTTTCAATATTTTATGAACGATGTCCTCAGAGAGCTCATAGATGTGTGTGTTGTTGTTTACATTGACGACATCCTCGTTTATTCTTCATCGGAATCTGAACATCGGAAACACGTGAAAATGGTCCTCGAAAGATTGCGTCACCACAAACTTTTCGCTAAGTTGGAAAAATGTGTTTTCAACGTGACTGAAGTTGAATTCTTGGGATTCATATTATCACCTGGCGGAGTACGTATGGATTCAAAGAAGGTCGATGCAGTTCTCAAATGGCCATCACCATCCTCCGTAAAAGGTGTGCAAAGCATGTTAGGCTTCGCTAACTTTTACCGCAGGTTTATCCCCGAATTCTCTCGAATAGTCCAGCCCATCACTGCCTTGTTAAAGAAAAACAAAGGTTTTGAATGGTCTACCGAGACGGAACAAGCTTTCCAGGATTTGAAGACTAAATTTATCTCTGCACCAATCTTAAAACACCCTCGCCCCGAACTCCCCTACATCGTGGAAACTGATGCTTCAAGCCTTGCCATGGGGGCAGTTCTATCACAAAAGGACCCGGTAACCAATCAGTTGCATCCCGTGGCATTTTGGTCCCGCAAATTCTCGCCTCCTGAAATCAATTACACGATTACTGACAAGGAACTTCTGGCTATCAAGTCTGCCTTTAAGGCTTGGCGGCATTATCTGCTGGGGGCCCGACACACCGTTACTGTGATTACGGATCACCGAAACCTGCAATATTTGAAAACCGCAAAAGCCCAATCCTCTAGACAACTCCGTTGGGCATTATTCTTTGCTGAGTTTGACTTCATAATTACCTATCGACCTGGTACAAAGAACGGTAAAGCTGATGCCCTTTCTCGGATGGGAGTGGAAGAACACTTGATCAACCCTAAACCTGTACCAATCATTCCCGAACAAAGAATTCTGGGTGTAATCGCCACAGAATCCATAGAGGAAGTTAAGGATAAAGCCAGGCAACTTGTAACTCCAGCAGACATACAAAATTGGCATCTGCAGGGAAAGGACTTTGCAGTAAAGGACAACTTATTGTATTTCCAAGAACGATTATACCTACCCAGCACAGATTTACAGAAAAAAGTAATCTCCTGTTATCACGATTCTTTAATGGAAGGTCATCCCGGTATGGCCAAGACCTCAGAAAAGATCAAGCGCTACTTCTGGTGGCCGTCTTGGAAAAAAGATATTAGAGACTTTATAATGTCTTGTGGAGTATGCGCCCAAAACAAGAGTCAAAAGGAAAGACCAGCAGGCCTCTTACGCCCTATTGACATCCCACCTCGCCCTTGGCATACGCTTTCTATGGACTTCATCACCGATCTACCTCCATGCTCCGGATACAATACGATTCTAGTAATCGTGGACTTATTCTCCAAGATGGCGCATTTCATTCCGCTCAAAGGCTTGCCAACAGCAGCAACTCTGGCCCGAGAATTTCTCGAAAACATCGTCCGACTACACGGTTTTCCTTCGGTTCTAATTTCGGATCGAGGTAGTCAATTTATTTCTCATTTTTGGCGAAGTTGCTGTCGGTCGGCTCAAATTGATGTGAGACTATCGACCAGTCACCACCCTCAGACCGACGGACAAACCGAGAGGACCAATCAAACTCTGGAACAGTATTTACGCTGCATGCTGCAACAAACTGAAAAAACTTGGAAAGACATCCTTTGGATAGCCGAATATGCCTACAATAACTCTGTCCATTCGGGAACTGGGAAAACACCGTTTTTTCTTTTGTACGGCAGTCACCCTCGAACCTCGGAGTTGGATCCCCTCCAAGATCTTGAAACACCAGCAGTAGACTACCTGCATTCTACAATCACCCAAGCCTTTAAGGAAGCTGTTTCTCACCTTCAAAGGGCTAAAGAACAATACAAGAAAGGAGCAGATCAACATCGGAAGGAAGCCCCTCAATATCAAGTAGGGGACCAAGTCTGGTTATCCACCAAATATCTACCTCTAAAAGGGCCACGCACATTCAACCCAAGATACCTTGGTCCCTATTCCATCACTACCATAATAAACCCAGTAGCGGTCAAGTTGGACTTGCCCCCTCACATGAAGATACATCCGGTCTTCCACGTCTCTCTATTAAAACCCGTGCAACCTCAAACCCGACTAACTAAATCTCCAAAACCCATCCTAGTTGATGGAGAACTCGAGTTTGAAGTCAAAAGCATTCTGGACTCCAAGATCTCCAAATCTAAACTATTTTACCTAATTGACTGGAAAGGCTACGGCCCCCAAGAGAGATCCTGGGAACCTGCTGAATATGTCCACGCTCCTCGCCTAATCAAAAGATTTCACCGAACATTTCCTGACAAGCCAAAACCCCCGGAGAAGCCCGGTTTGGGAGGGGCCTTGAGGGGAGGTACTGTCATGATCTCTGCTTCCAAAAGGTCAGGGTTTTCCCAACTCCCTTGGAAGCAGATCCATAACCCAGGTTCCGAGGGCCAACCAGTCCCAATTGGGACCTTTTGGACCCAGTCCTGGCGCCAGTGGCACCAGGCTCATAAATGTGCCCAGTCCCAGCGCTGGAAGCGCCGGGCTCATGATGCTTGGGTGGACTTACCTGCAGCAGACCATGCTGCTTACTTGCCTGCCAGCTGAGCCTCTGATCCTCTTCTGTTTGGAACTACTTTTCCTGTTGGGTGGGGCAGGAGCCACTCCCTAGATTCAGAACACTGGAACTCTTCTGGAAAGCAGGAACTCTTTTCTTACCTAGGCGTGGCTGTGGAAGGAGACACCTAAGCACTACAGGAGGCTATTTAAACCACACCCGGTGGATGAATCTTGCTTTGCGTTATTCTGCATCCTCTGCAGCAGAACGCTCATCGTGTCTTCTGCATCGGATCCTGGGCCTAAGGAAAAAGGCTTACCATCCTGAATCCAGTCTTCAGCAACACCTATAAAGACAAGAAAGAACAGGTTAGCATTCCGGCATCTGAAAGACAAAGGCTTACCTACTCTTCGTGCGCTCCGGAGGTCTTCACACTGCATTCCGGCATCTGAAAGACAAAAGCTTACCGACTCTTCGCACGCTCCGGAGGCCTTCGGCGCTGCATCCTGCATCTGAAAGACAAAACAAGGTGCGTTTAAAGACATTGGGGAACTTTGATACTCACGTGCCATTACTCCTTTCCACATCAACCCCAGTGGGTATTCCGGCACCCTGCAGCCGCTCCGAACTCGTACCTGCAAAATAAAAGACAGTTAGAGCGCATCGTGAAGCAGGCAACAAGTGCTTACTTACGTGCTTCCAAGCGCTTCTATTCATCATACGGACTCCATCTTCAACTCACTTCAGCCCGTCATCCGCCATCGCCGGAACCTGCAAAACAAGAGACATCATTGCTAAAGACTTTAAAGACAATAGAATTACTCAAAACTTACCGTTCGTGCAGTAAACGACGGACAGCAATCCTCTGAAGTCAAGAGGCCTGCGCTACCGATCCAGTGAAGAGACTGGTTACAGCACCCTGTCCCGAGGCAGATGGAGAGCTCGGCATTCACTTACCTAAGGTGAGAGCGTTAACCTTTGGGGGTCTACAGGAGAGCAAAAAAGGGAAGAGATAGGGACACCCCAATAACCCCAGTTCATTAATCCCATATTTTCTGTCTGCAGACATCTTACTCTTGAAGTCAGGCATACAGTGCACAGAGGTCCAGCCCAAAGAGCCAACCGGGTGCTACACATCACCTTTGAAGATACGGTAGTCGCCCAGTCAAGACCGGCGCCTCTGCGAGAATCAGGTGAGCGTTACAATGATTAGATGCGATAGAAAAGATGGTAAGGGAGGGGGGGTTGCCATTATACATAATATAACGCGCAACATTTGGGAAAGCATCACATTTATAATGGATGGTGTGGACTCTTTATGCATAAAAACTAGTCTGAGTGCAAAGAGCACCTTGAATATCCTTCTGTTATATAAACCACCTCTTATAACGCATGATTTTGTTAAAAATCTCTCAAGGTTTTTACTTACCACGGTTAAAACAAACACTAAACACTTGATTTTGGGAGACTTTAATCTATGGTATAACCATATGGGAGATAAAATTGCTCTTGAAATGAAAAAAACTCTGCATGAATTAGGCTTTATACAACGTATCCAAGAGCCCACAGATGATCTGGGCCACACCCTAGATTGGGTAGTTAGTCACAAAATCAGCATTGATAACATACTGGTTTCACCCTGTCCTTGGTCTGATCATTTCTTTGTGAAGTTCAATGTTCTTATTGACTTCCCCACTAAACCTAAAATTCAGATTCCTGTTAAAATACCTTACCGAAACTCTAAAAACATCAACAAGATCAAAGTGGAATCAATTCTTAATACCATAGTTGATCCTATAATGGACACTTCGGAAAACCTAGAAAAAAGGATCTCTTACAACTTAGAATGTGTTGCTAACACCTTGGCACCCATAAGAATGAAAACACCTAAAGCTGATAATAGACATAACGCATGGTTTACGCCAGAGCTGCAGTCTTTGAAATCAATGACCACGAAATCCTATTATTTGTGGAAAAAGCATAATACCCCATTGCTCCTTGATCAATACAAAGCCACTATTGGCACTTACAAAAAGGCTATTTTTAAGGCCAAATCTAGTTTTTTTAATGACCGCATTCAAAATGCTCAGCACGACACAAAGGAGCTCTTCCGTATCCTGAAAGAACAGGAAAGAACCAACCACTCTACACCAGCTAGAACTATTGCAGACAATGCTACCTGGTGTAGTGTCATGCAACAAGCCATGCACAAAAAACTATGCATGATTAAGGAAGATATACTGAAGAAAAGTACTAACGTAAACTGCTCTGAGGCCATATCTACTGACCGGCCATATCAAAGATCACCAGCTATTGCTATTTTTAACCTAGCGCCCATAACGGATAGGGACTCAGAAATCATCATTACCCAATTAAAAGCCACAAAAAATAAGAACAACATTCATACTACCATGATAATCAAGACATGTGCCCCTTTTAAACTGGTATTGTCCCCCAGGAATTTAAGCAATCATGGGTCATGCCAATCTTGAAGAAACCAGGGCTTTCAGTCCATATGCCAAATAATTATCAACCAATAACAAACACAGCATTCCTACTCAAGATTCTTGATCGTGTGGCCTACATCCAAATTGCAGAACACCTAAAGGCTCATCCCATCCTAAATGACCATCAGTCTGGATTTCGGGTTGGGTATGGCACTGAGACTGCATTACTTGAACTCCAATCTAAATCGATGGTCCGTATGGACAATAAGGAAGCATCCCTACTTATGCTGCTCGATCTTTCTGCGGCTTTCGACCTGGTGGACCATGACATCAAGGCCACCAGGTTGTGTGAAGTGGCTAATTTTTCTCCTTTGGCATGCAAATGGGTATCGGCTTTCCTTAATAATCGAGACAGTAGAGTCTTCTGCAGTAATGCGGAATCGGAACCTATTGTGACAACTTGTGGCGTTCCACAGGGTGCTTGTACATCTCCCTGTTTCTACAATATATTCACAGCCCCCTTGTTTGCAATGCTCGACTCCGAGAACATAATTTTCACTAACTATGCGGATGACACGCAATGTGTCATCCCGCTTATTGGCTGTCATAGGGAAGATGAATTAGCCATTAACAGAGTTTTTACTCTCATTGAGGCCTGGATGGTCCATGACAAACTAGCCCTGAACAAATCAAAAACGGAGCTACTTGTTATAGGTTCACCACACACCATTAATAGAATGTGACCAGAGTATGAGAACTTCCAATTGGGAGGAGAATCCATTAAGCTCCTAAAAAAGGTGAAAACCCTTGGAGTAACTTTCGACCAACATATGACCATGAAACAACATGTCAGCAGCCTAGTATCCTCTTGTGCATACTACATCAAATTGTTAGCACATCTAAGGCCATTGATCTCACAGGATAATGCTGAGACTATTGCGAGAGCAATAGTAGGTTCTAAAATTGACTATTGCCCTAGCCTACTCATCGGTATCAGTAAATCTGATTGCAATAGGTTGCAGGGATGCCAAAATGGGGCCATCAGAGCTGTTATGAATCTTAAATTCAGAGACCATGTCACACTGGAAAGACGTGAGCTACACTGGTTGCCAGTGACTTCCAGATTCCTTTTCCGCTCTCTGACCATTATACATAAGTGCAGATCAGGAATTATGCCTGGATACCTACAACAGCTGCTATCCACAAAAAACAATGTGCGAACACTAAGGTCAAATAATCAGCACTCCTTGGCTGAACCAATATGTCACACTGTCAGAGCAGCCAATTCAGCCTTTGTCTTTAACGGACCAAGGGTCTGGAATGCACTTCCTCTAAATATAAGATCTATTGACTCTCTTGATTTGTTTAAGAAGAGCTTAAAGACATATTTATTCAATTAATTGACCCTTAGACAGCTTTAACTTCTCTCCGTAGCGGCTCTGCTTCTGGGCTCTTCTACTTGTTACTTGTTGTTGGCGTCTTGTGTGCCCTCACGCCTTCGGGTTCATGGCCGCGCTATATGAATGTACTAAAGTAAAGTAAGTAAAGAGGTCATTGAAGGTGCAGGGGGTAACAGCAAGGGTGAGTGCATGTTTATTTCCTCGTGACTAGCCTGGCGGCTTTTAACTTTCACAGTCACAAGGTCAACAGTTCAGCTCATAAACTTTCTGTCTTGATCATTCCTGACTCTGAGGAATAAAGTGGGTGATTTTTCACCATGCGATAAAAAACTGCGCGCCCCAGCGCGCTCGCATACAGAGAGATGCAGACTTGGGCCACGGCATGGACCGGGCCCGGTGTAAAGAAAGTAGGCCCAGGCGGGCCGGCCCCCGCCTTGGTGGTAGCGGGCGGCTCGCTACCACCAAGGCCCCGCCTGGACCCAAGTTGACGGCACGGCAGTCAGCTCAGAAACACTGAAAGACGTGTAGGCCACGGCCTACACGTCTTTCAGTGTTGACTGGGGCCACGGGTGGACCACATAGTTTGGGCCCCGGGGAGTGTAAGTCTAACACAGTGTTACACTCCTTGGGCCCAACAACTACAGAAAATAAACACAACATCTACTTACCAGCAGGCAAGCTCGTGGTGGGCACTGGTGGAGTCAGCAGTCGCGTTGTCGTCGTGACTCAAACTCAAAGGAAGAGAGACGTATGAAGGCGGCGCAGGCGCACTTACACACCCTGCGCCGCAAGTGATTCTGCATAGATACAGTAATGCCATTGGCTGTTTGCCAGCCAATGCAAGGGTTGTCATTGGCTGGCAAACAGCCAATGACATTACTGTATCCATGGCAGGGGAGGGAATGTGCGCTGTTTGCGCACATTTCATACTGGCGGGGCCACCCCTGAAGCACCCCGCCAGACTTCTAATTAAAGGGGCTACGTAGAGTGCTAAATACTAAATTGGGACGCGCCCCGCTGTGTAAGCCAGGCCCGGCCTGATACACTATTTCCTTGCCACAGCGCCCCCGCGCTGTTGGCAAAGGAAATGCAGCATCTTCTAAACTAAAAGAGATTCAATCAGAGAAGTTCTCTGATTGAATCTCTTTTAGCTTCTCTCTATCTTTTCTGGGGGGGCCGCGCCCCGCCGCCCTATAATAGCAGCCGCCACTGTGTGATATACTCCAGTGGATTTAAGCATTTGAGATGGGTTGTGCAATTCATGATGTTGATAAGCGAGATTGGGCTAAGTGTTTGTTACGCAGAGTGCATCAGACTGGATATGACTGTATTGTGAAACTGAGTGCTGAAGAAAGGGGTCAGTATGAGTGCATGAAGTCTGCTTTGATTGCCAAGTTTGCCAAGACACCTACCTAATACCTTAAAAGGTTCTGGGACTTATGAGAGAATGTGTTTTGGGTTGACTAGGTGAGTGCTGCGCACATGAACATGATGGGGTGGATTGATGGTTACAAAGGGAAAACGTTTTTTGAATTGTCCCACCTTTTGTTTTTTGAGCATTTTTCAGAGGCCTGTTGACCAGAGCTGCGTCAGTATGTTGCTGACCAGAACATTTTGGATCCCTTTAAGCTGGCTAGGTTGGCTGACAAGTGGGTCTCCCACCAGGTGTCCCCTAAGGACTCCACTGGGAAGGACAAGGACAAAAAAAAGTGAACCTCTCAGAAAGCTGAGGAGTCCCAGAAGCAATCACAGTCAAGTAAACCAAAACCTTCCTCTCCTAAGACCCAAACATCTAGTGGGGATAAGTCATCTGTGGGTGGGAATAAGAGTAGTGGTCCACCTGCTACAAAGCAGACTCCCAGTGGTTCCAGTACCGTACCCTGCATTCCTGGCACTTGTTGGGACTGTGGGGCTCTGGATCACAAGAGGGGTGACCCCAAGTGTAAAGCTAAGGCACTTGGAGTCCAGGCTGTCAGCCTGACCTACCCTTACCCCTTGTCTGAGATGGAGGCAACTGTCCTCCCCTCCTCTACAGGGATCACATTTGGTGCTTCTGTAGAGATTTCCTTAGTGTCCCTTGGAGCCTGGGACCAGTACTCAGAAGTACTGGTGACTATCCCACAGAACACCCATAGGTTTTTGAGAAGTGTCCTCTTGAATGGCCAGCCTTCTACTGGTTTGAGAGACACTGGGGCAAGCATGACAGTGGTGTACAGGACCATGCTCAAGACAGAGGACTATGTAGGTGCTCTTCTGAGAACCATAAGGTTAGCTGGTGAGAATCCTAAATTATCGCCTGTAGCCTCAGTCACACTCATGATTGGAGACAAGACAGCAAAGCTTTCTGTCCTGGTTCAGGACAATGTCACTGCTAACTTTTTATTAGGTAATGATCTAATAGAGTTAAGGTTGATCTCTGACGGGTCTCACTATGACTGCTGCTGCAGTCACTAGGTCACAGGTGACACAGGGTCTGACTGTGAGTCAGGTACCTGAGCCAAAGGCGATGCCTAATTCAAGAAGACGGAAGAACAAGAAGGCCACTTCTGTGAAGGGGGAGGCTTCTCTTCCTGCTGTTCCTACAGCGCCTATTGGGATCCATGCTCCAGACAGGCTGGGTCCAGTGGGAAACCCAAACTCAACTGAAGAGAAAGAAGACTCTCCTGTGGAAGAGGTTCTCAACCCGGAGGACCACCCCGACCTTCAATGCCTGCTGGCTGAAGGGGGATGCTCCCGGGCGGACTTCTGTAAGGGACAGAGAGAGTGCCAATCTCTCGAGGGTCTGAGGAAACAGGCCCTGTCCCAGGCACAGGGAGAAGTGCCTAGGACATTCCGGATGTATTGGGAGGGTGAGCCGTTTGTTAGTGAGCCCACTAAGCCTGAACCTGGTGCCTTCAAGAGGTTGGTGGTACCCCAGGTTACAGGCCCTTCCTGCTGCAGTTGGCGCATGAGGTGCCCTTAGCTGGTCATTTTCGTACCAAGAAGACTAAGCAGCTACTCTCTGCCCCTTTCTACTGGCCTTGGATGGGAGTAGAAGTGGAGTCCCACAGCAGGACCTACCCAACTTGTCAGTTGTCAGGCAAGACTGGAGGCAGTGTCATTGCCCCACTGCAGCCATTGCCAGTGGTCTGCACCCCATTTGAGAGGGTGGGCATCGACATTGCCGGTCCACTTGACCCTCTCACTTCAGATGGACATCGGTTCATCCTGGTCTTGGTTGATCATGCCACCAGGTACCCTGAGGCTATACCCCTTCTGACTGTTACTGCCAAGGTGGTTGCTAGGGCTCTCGTGGGCATTTTTACCCTGGTTGGATTGCCTAAGGAGGTTGTCTCTGACAGAGGATCCAACTTCATGTCTAGTTACATGAAAACCATGTGGAAAGAGTGAGGGGTAACCTACAAGTTCTACACCTCTTACCATCCCCAGACCAATGGTCTGGTTGAGAGATTTAACAAAACTCTCAAGGGCATGCTAGGTGCTTTGGAAGAGCCCCTAAGGAGAAAATGGGATATCCTCCTGCATTGCCTGCTGTTCGCTTAGAGAGTTACCTCAAGAGGGTGTTGGTTTCAGCCCCTTTGTGTTACTCTTTGCACATCTCGTGAGGGGGCCCCTTCCCTTGATCAGAGAAGGTTTGGAGGCCAGCCCTCCAGGTCCCACCAAGCAAGTGGGGGTCTATGTGTTAGGTCTCAGATGGAGGATGACACAGATAATGGGTCAGGCAACAGCAAATCTCAAGGCCAGCCAGGAATTGAATAAGTACTGGCATGACCTTAAAGCCTTGCAAGTGGATTGGACTCCGGGACAGGAAATCCTTGTGATGGAGACTACCAAGCCTAGAGCTTTGGCAGACAAGTGGACTGGACCCTTCAGGATCATCTCCAAGATGGGCGAAGTCAATTATCTGGTTGACATGGGAGTCCCGGGGGTAGCACCTCAGGTATTCCATGTTAACAGGCACACGCCTTTCCACAGGCGAGCAGAAGTCTCATGTCTCTTGCTAGCTTCAGAGCAAGAAGAGGATGAGAGCGAGCCCCTTCCTGATTTGCTGCATAGCAACCCTCAGGATGGCTCAGTGGAGGGAGTACATCTCTCTCCAGATCTGATGACAGAGCAGCAGAAGGCCTGCAGGGCTTTGCTCCGGCAGTATGCTTCTCTGTTTTCACTGTCACCAGGCCTTACACCATGGTGTAGGCATGAAATTGACACTGGTGACAGTGTGCCTGTCAAAAGCAGGTGCTACCGTATGTCAGATACTGTTAAGAACCACATCCAGGCTGAGGTCACCAAGATGTTGGATCTGGGCATTATTGAACCCTCAACCAGTCCCTGGTCCAGTCGCATTGTCCTTGTCCCCAAAGCAAGTTCCCAGGAAGGTACCAAGGATTGGAGGTTCTGTGTGGACTACCGAGGAGTCAATGCCGTCACCAAAACTGACACGCACCCATTGCCCAGGGCTGATGAGCTCGTGGACACCATAGGTGCTGCCAAATTTGTGAGCACCTTTGACCTTACCTCAGGCTATTGGCATATAGCTCTGACGGACCATGACAAGGAAAAGATGGCGTTCTCAACACCGGAGGCACTCTACCAGTTTAGGGTCATGCCTTTTGGGTTGAAGAATGCCCCTGCCACCTTCCAGAGATTGGTGGTGCGCTCAGTGGGCTGGAGGCCTTCTGTGTGGCCTACCTAGACGACATTGCTGTCTACAGTTCCTCCTGGGAAGAGCATTTGACACATCTGGATAAGGTGTTGCAGGTCTTGAAAAGGGCTAACCTCACTATCAAGGCCACCAAGTGCCAGATAGCTCAGGGGAAAGTCACATATCTTGGCCATGAGGTAGCAGGCGGTCAAATCCAACCTCTCCCCGGTAAAGTACAGGATGTACAGGACTGGGAGATTCCCACTACTCAAATCGAGGTGAGAGCCTTTTTGGGCCTCACTGGGTATTATTGCAATTTCATGGCAGACTATGGAACCATAGCTGCACCCCTGACAGCTCTGACTTCACCCAAACAACCTAGGAAGGTTAATTGGACCGAAGACTGTCAGAGGGCCCTTGATGGCTTGAAAGAAAGTCTGTGTAGGGCACCTGTGTTGTGTGCGCCCGATTACAGCAAGCCCTTTATTGTTCAAACTGACGCCTGCGACACTGGAATTGGAGCTGTCTTGTCCCAGTTAGATGACAAAGGGAAGGAACATCCTATCATATTCATCAATAGACAACTCAAGGGTAGAGAACTTAGGTGGGCTACTGTTGAAAAGGAATGTTTTAGCATAGTTTGGAGCCTTAGGCCTTTTAGGCCCTACCTTACAGGGTCTACCTTCAAGGACCAAACAGATCATAAGCCCCTGAAGTGGCTTATGCAGATGAAGGGTGAGAACCTGAAATTGCTCAGGTGGTCCATTACCCTACAAGGGCTAGACTTCACCATAGAGCATAGAGCAGGGAAGAGTCACAATAATGCAGATGGCCTTTCCAGAAGGTATGTTGACCATCTGGATGAGGTCGTCTATCTCGTGGGAGATTAGGCACCCTAACCTCAGTCTGGGGGGGGGCACTGTGATTCTGGAAATGCATTGGAGGGACAGGGCCTCCCTGTCCTTGTCCTGTAGTCCTTTTTCATTTGTGTTCTGTATTGTTTTCTGCCCAGGAGTCCATATGGGACTCCTGGTGGTGTAGCTCTTCCTGTTTTTGGTTTGGTGTACAGACCCATGGGATATCCTTATGTGGCCCACAGAGCAGGGTATGGGCTGTGGGCAGCTCCATGCTGAATTTGACAGGTCCCTGTGTATCCTCCATTTTGGGATATCCAGGCCCTGCCATTGGAATCAGTTGATTCCTGATAGGAAACAAGATGGCCCGTGTGGCCTCTTGCTTTCTATTGCCTGTTACCTTGTTTTCCCAAAGTCCTAGAAAGCCCTGACTCTGTGTCTTCCCCCTGACTGGCTGTTGGGTGGAAGTTCCATATATGGTGTTGTTGTGAAGTCCAGGCCAGACTGGCTGGAGCCTTCCCAATGACTGTATGTTGTGGGGACACAATGTGGGTGGGGCCTGGGTGAATGGAATGTGTGACCAATATGCACGTCTTGTTGTGGATGCCTGGTTTCTGGTGCATGACACAATAACTGAGACAGCCCTCCCCGAAACTGGTATGAATGCAGTGTGTAGTGTTGAATGTTTGGGTACTTTTCCCAATACACATTCCTTGTTGTGAGTGTCTGAGAGGGAGGAGTATGGCCTTAATGCACTGTATGCCATATGGCCGAATGACTGCATGAATGCCCTTCTGTATGGTTGGCTGCTGAGTGTGACCCAGCAGTGTGGATGAGAGACAGAATAGTATATCTGGGGACATCTCACCACTGGAAATTGATCAGAAGCTAAGTTGATACTGGAAGAGTAACTGGAACTGCTTATCCTTGACGCCCAGCTGGAAGAAGAAGAACCGCTGCTGCATTTGTTTCGACCCAATCCGAAAGCTGTCGAGTTCATCAAGGACTGATCCGAGAGAGGACCTGGTTAGGCACCCTCTTCCCGTGCTCCAAGGGACCATCGAGCACTGCTAACCTTTGCCGAAGCTCCCTGGAAGTCAGACCCTCGAAAAGATGCCGACCGGAGAAGGGGACTGCTGAGGAGAACGAAGTACAGCACCCAACATCGAAGCCGCTGAAGTCCATTGCCGTCGACCAGTGTGCGGAGTATCGCCATACCCACTGGAGGCCCGTCGAAGCTGGATTTCCCAGAAGAGGGAACTGCTTGACGTTGTGCCGCCGACGACCGGAGCCGCGTGCTCCTTTGCCTAAGAGTTTTGATTCAAGGACGCACTCAACCACACCACCGCCCACCGTTTCCCGCCGGAGAAGGCCAGGCTGTCGACCAGCCAAGGAGCATCGCCCAGTGGATTTCCGGCCAAACGAAGACCACAAAGACTTTGACGATCCGACACCCTTGTCCGGCCACAGTTCTTCAGAAACCCTTTGCAGTCCTGAACTATCAAACACTGAGGTGCCCCGCACACCTCATCCTCGCATGATGTCATCGACAACCACCACCTGGATCGACGCTGCGGTCTCGGCACCATCACATTTTTCATTGACGCCGTCGATGCCAAGTTCACCTTCTTCGATGCCTCTTGACGATCCCTGGCTCCTGCTTTAAAGGGAGTCACTCAAGAAGAATCCATCGATGCCTCATCAAAGAACTCTGCTCTACCTGGTACATTGGGGGGGTAGAAACCTTATAGAAGGAAATAAGACTTATAGAACAATATATGGACTGGGCTTGTGATATATCTTTAATTCACAGGTTGCCCAGGTGGGGGGATCTCCACACAGAATTGTGCCTAGTTGGTAGGGGTCAATCTTCTGTCCATTGTTTTAACCAACTGCTTTCCTCCTATATTTATTTTTGGTTACTTTTATTCCTTGATCCGTGTGACATTTGACCAGAGTATAGTTGATGCTCTTTAATGTACTTTAATGAGATCTGATAATAATTGTGGTACCACTTTAGAAGTGTATATATTTGCCATTGTGGATTTTCTGAGCACAAAGTGAGTTATTTTGATAGTGTGCATAACCTTGAATATTAATTATATAAAGACGTGTTTTAAGTAATACAGTGCATGGACATTCCTTTGTGGGGGAGTGGGGACTACACTGAACTTAAGAACCAGCCTGCATCACCTCCTGAGAAGCTAGGCCTTGATTGCTTGACCAGCGCTACCCTATAGAGAATCTCGACTGGGGTCCTCTGTTCCTCTCCTCTGCCATATAGAGAGCAGGAGTACAGACACCCCCCCTCCAGTCTTTACAGATGATATGCCCTTCTAAGATCTAGGTTGGTGAATATTCATGCTCCATGAACAGCTTCAATAATATCCTTTATTAATGGCATGGGATATCTATCTCAAATGGTCAGGCTGTTCAAACCCCTGAAATCAATGCAGGGTCTTAGCTCTGCCAAAAGGAACTGTGGATCCGGACATTAAATCAATCTGGCAGTCTTCCATGCGGTGAGGAGGTAGTTGCCTATGTTGTACATCCACAAATACATCTGCAAAGTCACTGTAAACACTGGGTGTAGAGTTAACACAGGCAATGGATAAAGGCATTGAAATACCTTTCTGAACCTCTGCTGTCCTCTTAAAGCAGTGTTGATGACAATAACCAGAATTAAACTGCACTGTGTTGAGTTCCCAGTCAATGCTGGGGTTATGTCTCCTTAACCAATGCATTTCCAATATGACCGGAAAATGTGCAGTTCTGATCATTATGAACGTTAATTGTTCATAATGGGATTCCATCTTGATCTCAAGTCTTTCAGTCTACCTGGATGATGGGACCGGAAGTTAAAGGTGTACTGTCCACTCCTTCGACTGGAATGGGCCTTGACTTTGCTCTTCTGGGAATCAGTTATTAATTAGCCCAACAATCATCAATAAAGTTGCCCGCGCTCCGCAGTCCAGCATGGCTAAACATTCTACTGGAATCTTTCCTTCCCATTACAGTGTGACCTTTAATACCATCAGGTGACTTGAGATATCTATGGCATTCAGTCTGATAGTGTCACAGGGACTGGTTGAAAAAGAAACTTCCTTGTCCCTCCTAAGGGTCGGGGTTTGTCGTTTCCCTGTCGCCTACGGGGTACATCTGGGCAGTTCCATAGAATATGTGTGTCGGAACCACAGTACATACAAAGATTCAAATCTTTTCTTCTTTTTCTTTCAACCGCCGTGAGTGGACCTCTGGCTGTTCCAATCTGCATTGGTTTGTCACACCTATGCTTTTCGGGGAGTGAGGGTAGACTTGTTAGTAGTACATTGAGTCTAGGTCTCCTCTTTTCTACCTTTTTTCTGATAGTCTGAATTCAATCTGTTGAGACAAGGCAATCAAATCCTGAAAGGAAGCTGATCGTGCGACTCTGGCCAACTCATCCTTGATTTCTTCATGTAATGCTCTCTGAAACAGAGTCTGTTGTGCCGTTTCAGGCCATCCTGCTTCTGTAGCAACCCTTTGAAAACATGAAACATAAGTCTGTACATCCGAAGTTCCCTGTCTGATGTCCAGAAGATTTTCATACATGGAAAACAGAACCTCAGGCTAAACGGTTCTTAAACTGCTGCATAAAGTTGCTATAATCATTGAGAGAGGGATACGTACTGGTTACTAGTGGGGTTGGCCATGCTAATGCATTACCAGCCACATTAGAAATCAGAAATCCCACTTTGGCTCGGTCTGTATTAAAAACATTGGGATGGAATGTGAAGTATATGATGCATGCATCCATAAATTCTCTAAGCTTTCTGGGATTTCCATTAAACTTTCCACAAGACACCGTTACTGGAGGAAGGTCGCTCCTGTGATCTTCCCTCTGTTGGACATTCTGTCTAAGTGCGGTATTGTCTGCTCTCAGGGTTTGGACCTAGACCGTAAGTCCCTGTATGGCGTTTACGGGTTCTTGATAATGTTCTAGACTGGCCATTATTCATGGGCATTGCAAACTTTCAGAACTCGATAAACTTGCTTCCAATGCACTCTAATAGGGTTATTTACTGACTCAATCTCACTCCCACTAGCCCACTCCTCACCTGATGTCCTGGCTTGATCCTCCTCAGAATCCTCAGATGAGATGTCCCTTCTTCTTTCTCTCCAAGTCTCCTTCTTGGATTTTCATTTGTTGTGGGATCAGACTCCCCTGGAGGCCACTTTGCCAATTTAGCAATATTGCTTGGCAGCGGGGACCCCAGGGAGTGGTTTCAGAAGTCCTTGTTTGAATCTTCTTTTGAATGTTTCCGGTTGGTCTTGTATCCAGTAAGTATCTGGTTGAGTTAGCATTCAGTGTTGGAGTACATGCAAGTTCCAAACAATCTGGGAGAACCAGATACACACTACATGAAGTGTGTATGTTTCAGCGGAAAGCCGATCACAAGGTGGAAGCAACAACTCCTGAGCCAGTCTCAAAGAGTGTAGGAACCATTTCTACATACGCAGAGGAGAAAGGGTAAGCAAAGAGGGGGCCACGCGAGCAGCAGAAGGTAAGCACTGGAAACATGAAAATAGTGGATCCAATGAGGGAAGAGTCTGCTTAAGTGGGAGCTGCGCGAGCAGCAGCAGGAAAGCAAAGAAAGAGGAAGCAACAGAACTCACCAAAGAGGTGGTGCACGGTAGTAGGCAAACAGCAGAAGGCAAGAGGACAGGACCGAAATAACCTTTGGACACGAAGTGTAACAGCAACACAGAAAGCGAGTTGCAACGCTCTGAGTCATTACACAGGTGTGCGGATACAGGAGGCTAATCCATCATCTTGGAAAAGACTAGACCATTACTCCTAGAACATAACCGAACAGGCTAAGACTGTTAACGTACCCGCCAATGATCCCAGACCTTCCATGGTCGGATCATGACAGGATGTTGGACGTGTCTGTGGTTTCCTCCATGGTAACGATCTGTAATTCCATCAGTGCGGTCTACGTAAAGACAGACATTGTAATTTTTAAAAAATGACCTATTTTTAAAGGAAGAGATGTGAGTGTGTGTAACAGCAACACAGAAAGCGAGTTGCAACGCTCTGAGTCATTACACAGGTGTGCGGATATAGGAGGCTAATCCACCATCTTGGAAAAGACTAGACCATTACCCCTAGAACATAACGGAACAGGCTAAGACAGCTAACTTACCTGCCAATGATCTCAGACCTTCCATGGTCGGATCATGACAGGATGTTGGACGTGTCTGTGGTTTCCTCCATGGTAACGATCTGTAATTCCACCAGTGCGGTCTACGTAAAGACAGACATTGTAATTTTTTTAAAAATGACCTATTTTTAAAGGAAGAGATGTGAGTGTGTGTTTGGAAAGGCTCCCATTGCACTGAACTGTTAGGGTATCTCTAAAGTAGGGATACACAAAGTCCTCTAAAGTTCAAAATGTACAATTCACAGTACATCGTGTCACAAAGAAAACTTGTGTAATGAAATAGCAGTGGAAATATTCCACAAAAACTGAAAACCGTTTGTTATGTTACTTGTTCACAGACTATTTCAATATATTGAGTGGTCATTTATAAGACATATTATACAGGCACATTTTGAAAATGGTAAAATACATTTAAAAATCCAACGTCTACTACTTACCTGGGACAGCGTGCGCTGAAATTCAGTTGGAACTGCATTGGGAAGTAATTTGCGAAGGAGTCTGGGGAAATGCTTTTTTAATGTACTGTGATTGTTTGTACATATCTCCTTAGAAGTGCATGCCGCAGATGATGAATCGCTTGCCCCTCATGTCATCCAAGACATCCTTGGCTCTGCTTTCAATTTCAGACACTGGAAATCCACAGCCCAAGAGCCATTTTCTTACTGAATTTACATTCTTTGGAAATACATGCAGGACCTGTTGGACTGTCCCTATGATCTGTTAAATAAATATAAATAAATAGTACTATTAAAAAAGTATCACAGTGAGTAAATCAAACATCATATTCCTTTGATAATAAAAAAGGGCACCTAAAGCAAACATGCATTGAGAAACATGCACTATGACAGTTTGCATTTGGAAAACAATACTCTGTAATGCTATGTGCTAATTACAGAGATAAAAATGCATAGGAGTTGATAATAGTGTAGACATTTTGAACAGAATAAAATGAGAATAGGGTGTAAACTGAGTATGAAGCAATAGAAAGGGACCAAGCAGAGAATGTTAGCACCACAGAAAACAATAGTAAAAGTTGACTAACCGTTACTTAGAAGAACAGAAAAGCTGACTCAGCATGCAAGGTAAAAACTGGAGAACTGGCGATATCCATTGTCGATCTCACAGTTACTTTCATGTTAACCCTTGTTTATAAAGGATTACAGAAGTGGGTGTGTATGTGAATGTCTGACGTATTCGTTCTCATCCACCAGGCCTCTATGACAATGTTTGACCACCTCAATCATGCCACTGCGCCCCCTTGCGAGCGCTCGCCCACAGGTGCGAACTGTCATTGATAGCGGAGGGGGGTGGATGTGGATGAGGCGAGCGTGATAGGCCCGGAACACAGTCAAAGGACACAGACATATGTTGATTTCAAGGAAGGGGTGTTCAGGGGGAGTCTGGAGACCCGAGGTCTGGGGTGGCCATGTGGATAAGGGTCCCCATACCAAAGAACCCTTTGTGGTGTACATGATCTCATATTATATTGTATCTGTCACTGATGGCAGGGGGGGTGGATGTGGATGAGGGGAGCACAATATGTCCAGAACACAGTCAAAGGACACAGGCATATATTGATTGCAGAGGCAGGGTCTTCAAAGGGGAGCCTGGAAACACCGGGTCTGGGTTTGCCATGTGGATAAGGGTGCCCAGGCGAAAGAACCCTTTGTGGTGTACATGATATGATATGATGTATTTGTATCGTGCTCGTACACACGTGTTTCAGAGCTTGATGAGCCAAGAGAGGGGAACAAGGGAGGACAAAACAATAATCTTACTAGGCCCAGTGAAATTGAGAATGCGTAAGTGCAGGGTATTCGGCACCTTGAGCATTCCCATCATCCCAACCCCCTTGTGAGCGCATGCTGACTGGTGCAAACAGGATTTGATAGTGGAGGGGGGATGGATGCAGATGAGGGCAGTGTGATAGGCCAGTAAACTTGTTAAAGCACACTAATCTTTTACAATACTGTTAGATATTTGGACGTGTTGTGGACTTAAAAAACATTTCTAACAACTGTTCAGATGAACTCATTTTATGATTTTGTAATTTAGTTGGCAATGCACCACAAATTGTACTGCTGCTGTCGAGGTTCTGTCTGTGTAAATCCACGGTATTGTCCATGGTCACTTGGGAATTCATCATGAATGCCTCGAACCACACAGGCAAGTATTTCTCATTGAACGCGAAATCCCAGGCTGCCATGAATCTGCCATAAGAAGGCATGATATGACACAAGTCTGTACAACCTATGTAAGAGATAGAGAAATAGTTTCCTTGAATGGACCCAATACTTGCATTTTATTTGTTTGCACTACCTTGTAAAATGTAAGGCATTGTTATGCTTTAAAAAGTACCTTTCCGTACGAAGTTCTGACGCTACTTGTGATTTCAAGTAGGGATCAAACAGAAATGTGAACGCACATTCCAGCAAAAACAGTTTGGGAGATACTTCCAAGTGATAGAAACGTAATTGTTCGGACGATAAATCTAAAGGTGAACACCTTGTTTTCAGATTAGAATGAGCGATTTATTCAATTTCCAGAAAAATTATTTTGTCCGTGATCCATCAAAGTTATGTTGATGTCGGGGAACAACATATGATGTTAGCCATCTTGGTCATCAAACACACAACATATATTGGGCCTCATCACAAGTTGGGCGCTATTAGCCCTACCGCCAACCCCCCCGGCGCTATTTGTGCCAGATCACAGGTTTGGCAGAACGGTAAGTCCCCATTCCACATTGGGCCCATTTGGGAATTTTCCATTGCCCATTGCGCCCAATGGGGAATGTTCAGCGCTATTACCGCCGGTGGTAATAGCACTGCAAATCTGCATAATCGCGTCGGATTTGCCACCAGCTCAGAGATGGGGGTAAATCTGCCAAGCCCGTGATTTAGTCGGACCCTTAAATGCGGCGGTAATACCATTACCGCCGCATTTAAGGGTTACCACCAAACTCGTGATGAGGCAGATAGTGTGAACTTTCTCGTTACATGGATTACGAGGGGGCGAACTGTAGCTCGAAGGTTGTTCATAAGGACCATCATCATTCGTAACACAGATCTTGTAAGGCAGCCGGGCCTGAAGTCATGCAGCTCGGTAAAGCATAGTGGTGGTGTGTCTTTTTCGGAAATGTAGGACAAGCCACCAGAATTTTCTCTGCAACAGCAGTTCTTCACCAGAGTAGGCATACGCTCACAAACATGGCACGTAGACCAGGTGGAAACGTGTTCCATGCTACTGGGTTAAGGCTCCGGTGATTGATCCTCAGGACTTTCATCGGATTCCACATCGTCTTCAGTTTTTTCTCTTTCCTTTTCTGAATATTTGGACTCATACAGGTAGGGCTGAATTGTTGCCATAGTTCCTGAATAGTGAAGAAGCACAGAATCAACAGTGAGGTAAATAAAAACGTGTTTGTTTGTATACAGTAAAGAAAAGAAAGAGGTTCCCATTAAGATTGAATGTTAAAGAATGACAAGCGAAGAAACAGTCATGTTACAAAAACACATCATGAAAAGACAAGATTAATAGGCTCAAACATTAAAAGTTTGCAAGGACATATGTTTAAATATGGTTTGGTAAAGGCATTTGTTCAATGGCACAAGGACCTCCCCCTTCTTCCCCCTAACCATACCAAAACTCCCCGTACTCCTGCAGATACCACACACCAACCCAATGAAACACAACAACATCAAACAGCAAAACTCCACACCAACGCTACAAACATACAAGACCTCCCATATGGACTCAAGCACCTACTGACCCATACCACCTAGAAGAAAACCCATGCAGAGATTATTTTTCTCTAACTGACACTACCACCAGAAAAGCAAAGCACTCTTGCACTCTCCCTCTCCTCCCACTAACAAACCCACTGCTTCCCTTTTTCTTTTCAGATCCACCTGTGGACCATGAAAATGGCAGCTGTGCACATTACAAATCACAATAACATCACACAATTTATCACAATGACGAAAATGAGAGCTTGAAAACTGGGGAAGGAATTCAATGTGACCACTTGTGTGTCCATATTGGAGAGACAATTTGAACCCATGTGAGTGAGCGGCAAGAACATGTAACTACACCTTTAAACCTTAATGAAAAGTGCACTTTCATAACGAATCAGTGATTTCAATATCTTTCTCAGCAACAGGAAATCACTTATTTCACGCTAAAAGTTAAATGGATTGAAGCCATATATAATTCAAATACAAAAATATCTATTGGAAGTTGTATGCTACAAAAATGAATATTGAAAAAAAACCGGAAACATAATATTCGGATTGAAAAAACGATACACAATTTAATACATAAATAACTTTTGTTATGCCTTGGTGACCAATCAATGGACTTTCATGACTGCACACAAGCTTTCAAAAAACCAAATGTTACCAAACGCCAGTCCAAGAATGGATTCACATATCAGCATAAACTATGAAGCTTCGACTTCAAATTTGAAGGACATCCAGTCCAGAAATGGTTGCGTTCATTTAAATCAAAACATAATACAGTGTGGACTTATGAAAACACACCATTTCAGCCTATTCTTGGAAATATTTACATTATTGTGAATAATCAGGAATCACTGGGCATTTACTTTGAAAAAGGAACACGAATGGCAATAGCCATCTGACATCAATAATTTACTGCTGAACTGGTTAACATAAAATGGAGGTACTGTGTCCTTTTGGCAACACCCGTTTTTCCGACTGGTGTTTTAATGCTGGAGTTTTGCCGAAAATCCCAATTGAATTTTTTGGGGGGGCTCGGAAAGAGTAACTAAAGGGTTGGGGGGAAGGTAAATAAAAAAAATAATAATTAAGGGAGGTCTTGGGGGGGGAGGCCCCCAAAAATAATTTAAATAAAAATACTGATCACATTTTTCAGCAAAACTCCTACGGCAAAACACCCATCGGACAAAAGGGGGTCTGCAAAATGACATGGAACCAAAATGGAGAGGTCAGAGATGGTTATCCCAGAGGCCAGTGACAAGACCCTGCCTAAAGTGAAGCTAAATCCAGATGACGGCTCGACCAGGGAGGATGGGACCAATCTTCCATCCATTACAGGAAATTCTAAACCCAAACATGGTGGATATGCCAAAGACTATGACACACTACCTGGGAAGCTAATTAAGGCACCTATTACATTACCCCAACCAGAAGGCAAGTCCGTATCCACTGAGCCCATGTCAGAGGGAACTCCTCCCCTCCCCAAAGGAGCAACCATTAACAGCTGTCCCCAAACAACAAAGTAGGGGCTGCCCCACACTCCGGGCCAACCTGGAAAACCATGCATGCAACGCCCACAAAGATCATGCTGCTGCATGGTCACACCGCGCACTGCATTGGGTAAAACACGAAAGTATGCTTTTTGATTAAAGTTTAAATCTTTCACATAGCATAAAAAGAAGGTGGTGATGCTTGTCCTCTTACACCCATAGGAACCATTCACCAGTGGTGGTTTGTGATTTTTTTGGTCGGAGTGTCTTGAATATTTGCCACAAATATGCAAGAGGGACGGAGGGTAGTGAAGGACGCTGAGCCAATCAAGAGGTGCTCTCAGCATGGCGGATTTTACAGCCCACTTTATGAAATTGTATAAAAAGCCAGACAGTTTGCAATAGGTTTTGAAGGGTAACTCCTGAAAAAAATCCAATAGCTACAAGTCACCAACAATGTACAGGAGCATTTCCCTATTCACTTTCATGATGCCTTTCACCACAATAGGTCAGCATAAAACAATGTCATGCTGGCTCAGCAAATATATTACTTTATTCCCACATAAGAACAGACTCAAGTTTGCTTTGTGCATCAATCCAGTAATGATGCTACAACAAAACATGTGCAAACTGGCTCTGCCAATATATGACAGTACCTCCACCTAAGAACATACTTCTGTTGACTTTGCCATTAAAAAGGCCATGCCACAAACAAGAAAAACCTTTCCAAACTGGCGGTACCATTGTAGTCTAGTTTAGAAACGTAGTAAGACTTATCATGCTTGCTTTATCATAGATTGCCAGTACAAAATGCCATGCCACAGTAAGACATTATAGTGTGAATGACTCCACCAAAATGCAAGTCTAGCTGCGTAATAACTCAGGATGCTTGCTTGATCATAGATGACCTGTTAAACAATGTCATACCAGCCCCATGGGTCCATCCTCCCCCCATCACCTCACACATAATCACATTCATTATTAATGTGATTAAGTGTGCATACGAGACCCAGGGTGAAAGCATACATGGAATGTTTTACTCGGCATCTATGATGGATGCCCAGTTAAAAATTATTTTGTTACTTTGGGGTTCCACCACTTAGAATTGTTTCTACTTTTAAGTTTCACCTCATTGAATTTTGCTAATGTGAGGTTTGCACTATTTTGATTTCTGTGGCCTTTGAATGTTGCCACTCTCAATTTTGCCACTGACGTTTGGCCACATTTGAGTTTTGCTACTCTGAGGTTTCATCACTTTGAATTTTTCCTTACTTTGAGGTTTCACCACTCTGAATTTTGCTACAGTGAGGTTTTCCATTACACAAAATCTTTGCAATATCGAGATGGTACAGAGAAGATGACCTCTGCTGGTGGTGTCCTTGTTTTAGCTGACAATTGTGCATGCAATGTTCTGGCTGACTGCATGTTAGACATTGATGCATGTGTTCTGCATGTAAAGTATAGCAGAGCCCTTGTCTGTAGACAGTTTCCCCTTGTCCTCTCTCAAGCCGCAACCCATAGAATACAGCCAAGTACCACGAAGAATTCAGTCCAGCTGTCACATAGCCACTGACATGACAGTCTTCCCTATACCATTGCAATATGCACTGCATGATTTAAAATGCTTCAATCTAGTCCTCTTTGCATATCACAGAATACCAATTACTGTTCACTCACATCGTATTCCTTTTTTTATTTAGTTGTTTGCACAGACTACAGTCTTCCGAAGGGCGTTCATCCACCACAGTGCTTTGAGGCAGTAGGCGCTGTACAAATATCAAATAACATACCAGGCAAACACATTCATTACAAAACATCCTCCAACCAACATTTTGTCAAGAAAGTTTCAATCTTAGTCCAAAACCTTCATATTTTGACTCTGCCCAAGAAATATAGGTAAAGTGATAGATTCAAAAAATAAATGACCAAATTGCTGCAGGTCACAGATAACAAGAAAAAAACAGCGACAAAGCCAATCTCTTTGCCTTTTTATTACTTGAATTAATTGTATGTGTCCACATTCACATGCAGGATGAGGGACATGAACGGAGGGGAGCAAAGGCAGAAATAGGAGTGAAACAGGGTGAGGGGAAGACCAATTGCACTGCTGAAATTGGAGCACAGGAGTGGGGCTGGTAATTGGATGTGAGTCACAGTGAAATGGAGAACTAGGACTGCACATAAAAAATAGATAAGTGGGGATTTTGTAACATGAAGATACCCTTGACAGACTTAGCTTGTTACAGCTGACACGCTACTGTCTCTGCCCACAGGAGACGCATTTATCTTTGAGGGTGGTAAAATTAGTTAACTTATTTAGTAATACAAGCTGGATGGATCCTCTGAGCCTACGGTGGGGCTGGGTAAGGCGCAAACATATTTGGGTGTCCCTTACTCAGCCTTTCATTCTTCTGAGAGGGAAACAATTAGTACCACTGAGATGGTCATGTTAAAAGGCGAAGTGCCGTCAAATACAGGTACCTCTGGAAGGCCAGCAGAGGTGGGGGAACAGTTAGTCACATGTCAGATATGGATGACTAAGTCCATTCTCTATCTCAGGATGAGGAGCATTGAAATGGGCAATATTAAAGGGTGGATCATTTTTAATGGGTAGTGCTTGTGAAAGACTAATAGGGAAAGAGTAGATCTGCCTTTCATAGTACTGAGGGCAATATCGTGACTACAATTGA
Organism: Ambystoma mexicanum; assembly: GCF_040938575.1. Classification (NCBI taxonomy): domain Eukaryota; kingdom Metazoa; phylum Chordata; class Amphibia; order Caudata; family Ambystomatidae; genus Ambystoma; species Ambystoma mexicanum. Next base: position 1,195,471,907 of record NC_090935.1, read on the forward strand.
GCTAGGTGATACCAAATTGGAGGTAATATTTTACATTTTAACACTGTTTGAACTCCGGTCGAGCTGGAATAGAATCCCGCCCTTATTGGAGGTGCTTAACTCAAACTTCCATTACCTATAGGGCCAGGATAAGTGAATTCAAATCCCAGTCTTTCCACTTGTCCACAGTGCATATCCATGGACAAATGGGTGCCTTTGCCTGTGCATCGGGTCCCTTATCTGCAAACATGTTGAGTGCTTAGGCACAGTCCAACCACCACAGTCCAACCAACTGGACCTTTACATTTTACACATTGAACAACTCGCCTTGTTCCTGTCGTCAGGTTTCTCTTGCGACTCTCCAATTTCAAACTAGGCCAGTGGAAGGTTAAGAATCTGCCACAATGTTCCCTTTAATTAAGCAACAAGCCCTGAGCCACAAGGGCACTACCTGATTCGGTAATGCCCCCACGGTGAGGGGCTTATTGCTATTAGTACCCCGGCCTATAAAACCAGGGTACTAAAAGTATTTTATTTCTGTTCCAAAATCCTCTGGCATTTCAGAACAGAACAAAAAAAAATGTAAAGAAAATAGCCGCCGTGGAAGGGAAAACAGAGTCCGTTATTCAAAGGGGGTGGAGGGATGGAGGCGGGAAGGTTTAAAATTGATTGAGTTTAGGGGGTGGCGCTGTGAAGCAGCCCAAGATGGCTGCTTAGTTCTCGAGCTCTGTGTGGCTCCGGCTGAAATCCGCCATCAACTGCGGTTCCATGTGCCCTTACAGCATAATCCTTGGTGGAGCGTCTTACACATCCTTCCTGACTGCTTCGCTGAAGTCCCGGCCCGAATCGGCCCCGGGAAGCCTGCAGATGAGACTTTTGGGCTGGCTGACTGCTGGCGTGCCGGGCCTTAGCGGGCGCCCGGCTCCCGCCTCCTCTCTCCTGCCCTTCTTCATCGGCGGTGGGTGGCAACCGTGGTGCGCGGTGTCCATGCGCCCGCCCCTCCCCTGGGGGCTCCTACTGTATAGCCGTGTCTGCCTACCCAATGCTCCCCCGGAGTATGGCGTCACGCGGGAGGCTGCCGCGGGGGCCTGCGTTGGAGCACGCCCCCACCTCTCCTCGCGCAATCAGCGCCGGAGCGCTCATCACCGCCCGGCGGCTGGAGCCTGGCTGCCTCCGAGATACGCGGCCTCGTCCCTGGGCTGGGAGCAGGCCGCAGGGGCCTGCGCTGGAGCGTGCCCCCGGCTTCTCCCTCTACAGTCAGTGCCGGAGCGCTCATCACCGCACAGCGGCTGGGCTGGAGCCTTTCTGCCTCCGAGACACGCAGCCCTCGTCCCTGGGCTGAGGAGAGGCAACGGGGACCTGCGCTGGAGCGCACCCCCCGCTTCTCCCTCTACAGTCAGCGCTGGAGCGCTCATCACCGCACAGCGGCTGGGCTGGAGCCTGGCTGCCTCCGAGATGTGCAGCCCTCGTCCCTGGGCTGGGGAGGGGCTGAGTGGCCCTGCACTGGAGCATGCCCCCCCCCGCTTCTCCCCTTACAAACACCACCGAAGCGCTCAAACACGTGGTCCATATTCCTGGGCTGGGGGAGCGTGCCCCCACTTCTCCCCCTGCAGTCAGTACTGGAGCGCTCATCTCGACACAGCGGGAGGCAGCTGGGCTGGGCCTGGCTGCCCTGATATCACGTGTCCCATGTTCTTGGGCTGAGGACTTTTACACTGAGGTGAGGAGCGGGGGGAGGTGGCTCATGCTGCGGTGCTCGTGGTGCACCGGGCTGGCCCTCATCTCCCTGGCTGGCGGCACTTGGGGGGCCTGACCCTCTCATTCTACCCTGAAGTGGGGCACCACACCTGAACTGCCTGCACATGTGAGGGCCCTAGGGTCTCTAGACACAGATTACTTCACCACTTCCCACTACTGGAAACCCAGACTGCACTGGTTTCCCCCACCTTATGCGGGCGATCCGTGGCTGTGGCATCTTTGCCCTAGCGGGGTGTTGGTCCTGCACCTTCCCCCCACTCCTCCGGGGGCACCTGGCAAACTGAATCTGCCCAGTACTCTCCGACCTGACTGGAGTTCTTCGTCAGGCAACCACTCGCTCTTTGGGGCTGGCTACCCCCTCCTACTGGCTCCTGCATGATCCCATGTTTCCTATTTTTGACTGCGGCCTGCCTGACTCCACCGCTGCCATAATCTGCCCATGCCGCCGCTGCGGGTGCAGTGCTCGACGTCTGCCATCGCTTTGATCCTTGGGCTATCCGCCTTCTTCTAATTGCTGCATCCTCGAGCTCTGCCGCATGGAATCCGGTCTTTGGGTGGCCATTGGTGTGACCCCAGTGGTTCTTCACCATTTGAATCCCTTGCCGGCTCATTCTTCTCCATTGTCTGCCCTGGCTGCCCCCCACCATCTCTGTGTCTCTCTCCACAATGCCAAATAAATCCAAAGGAGCCTCTGGGAAGAGGGCCATGGATAAATGTGCCAAATCTGTCCCGAGGGCTGAGATGGGGCACACATCGTCCTTGCAAGAGGACCCGGAAGGTGATACTGCCTCTGGGGCGAGAACCCCGGATCTGACTACACTTATGGAGTCCATGTCCAAGAATTTCGCCTCCTTCCACGAGAAATTAGACGACATTAATGCCAATGTGGCTTCTCTTAAAACCCGAGTGGACCAGGCAGGCACCAGAATTACTGATGCCGAAGGTAGGATATCCACGAATGAAGATGAGATCCATGCGCTGCAGAGTACAGTCGCGTGACATGAAGAGTGTGAGAGCTAAGTGCGACGACCTCGAATCGCACTCTCGTAGAAATAACCTGCGCATAATTGGGGTCCCTGAGAATGCTCTTAAGGGGTGCATGGAGGACGCCGTTGAGGCTCTGCTCAAGGAACTACTGGGTAACCCATCTCTCTCACCGTACTTCACTGTTGAACCTGCACACAGAGCCCTGTCTCCGCGGCCCAAGCCCGGGGATATCCCAAGGCACATCATCGCCAGGATTCTTAACTATCAGAACAGAGACCTTATCCTCCAACTGGCCCATGAAAAGGGAGACTTAAGCCTTGAGTCCCACACCGTCGGGATCTTCCCAGACTTTTCAATTGCGGTGCAACAGGAACGGCGCCAATTCCTTGAGGTTAAGAAACTGCTTGGAGAACGCAATGTCCCGTATGCCATATTGTTCCCGGCACGTCTCAAAATTACTCACAACAACAAACTGTATTGTTTCACTGTCCCGGATGAAGCGGTAAAATTAATTGAAGCACACATACCATTTCATAATCCGGCACCTGACCGCGCCAACGTTGACTGACCCGATGTGACTCAGCCTGTCATGGTTCCACCTGGTTGGTAATCCTCCATTGCGTATGGGTCGATGGCAATACTCTATCATTAACCATGAGGGCTAGGCCCCCTCAACATACTTCCGAGCCACGGTTCGGCTCGGGCGCTGGGTCATTGCTCTCCTTCCCCCTTCGGGGTGGTGGAGCTGGTCCCTGGCGTTGGAAACCTCTTCGGCCACACCTTGGTTCTGATGGATTATCAACTTTGGGGCCCTACAAAGACTCTGCTTTCCACAGAAACCTGTTTCCGACAGCCATGCTGTCCTACGCAATGTTCAAGTAGCCGTCCACACGGCAACAGCGCACCTCACTGCAATTGCAATGCTTGTGTTTTGTTGGATGTTACTGTTAGTTGGCCCCAGTGGGCCCTGGTAGGGGCATATCCCCGTTGGATTTTGCCCTCCGACCTTCACCTCCTAGTGAGGGTCGGGTTAGTTGGTGGCACATGCATCCTGGGGGGGTGATTTCCACTGCAAGTTGGGGGTGGGCAGTGAGGGAGGGGGGTGGTATGGTTGGGGACTGGGGTAACGGTATTGTAAATGACAGGGGCGGTTTGGCAAAACACACGTCATCGGGGCATCCCTGTGGGGGCTTTCTTCATTCACCATGTAAGTTTCAACAGCGGTTGTGGGATGTACCTTAGTCTTCTGAAATGGCCACAACAGTGATGTCCTGGAATGTCTGGGGTCTAAGTAACTACACCAAGGCACGCAAAATCATGGCCCACGCTAACAGGCATGGCTGTAAGATATTGCTTTTGCAGGAAACACACTGTAAGGGCCTGCTGACTAGGTGAATGGCACCATCATGGGGTCCCCATAGATATTCCACTGCTTTCTCGACCCGTACCAGAGGAGTATTGACAATGATCCACAGGTCGCTCAAGTTTGTACTCCATAAGAGTTATATCGATCCAGAGGGGAGGTATGTTATCCTACACTGCGCAATAGTTAACAGGGAATATTTACTGGTCAATACCTATAGCCCTAATGTAGACTCTCCCGACTTTATTGACCAGGTGGCTTCCATATTGCTGGGTTACGTAGGGGTGCAGATTATTTGGGGGGGACATGAACTTCATATTAGATACCACACTGGACAGAACAGGCACAGCACCCAGACTCCTTTCCAATGCGGCATGCAGGCTCCTGGCACATAGCACTACCCTTGACATTCGAGACGCATGGCGGGTAATGCGCCCGCAAATGCGTGAATATACTCATTATTCCTCTGTGCATGACAGCTCTTCCAGAATTGATATGTTCTTTCTGTCTGGTACTTTGCTGGGGAGGGTGGTGGAAATTCAAATATTGGCACGTACCCTGTCAGACCATTCACCGGTCCGGTTGTCCCTAGAATTAGGAGTGCCCGCCCCTACAATTAACACATGGCGCTTCAAGTCCTTGGCCTTACAGGATATAGTATTCAAGGCTGATATTTTGTCCGACATCCAGTCCTTTTTTAGCTCAATACACCCCAGTCTACTTCTATGGGGGTCCGGTGGGAAACGTTTCAAAGTCTTCATCAGGGGAATGGCCATTTCTAGCGAGGCGGGAGTCCTCAAGGCCATCAGAACCGCCATTGCCCGCTCTGAGGCCAAATTGCGCGAACTTGAGAGTGCCTATCCTACATCCGTTGACTCTGCTAGCCTCTCCCGGATCAGTGAGGAACTCCAATTCTTTAACGAACAGGCCACCAGGAAAGTTCATTACTTCAGTCGTCCACAGGTGGCTCGTAAATATGGAGAGGGGGACAGGCCCGGCAGGACGCTGGCTGCATTGGCTAGGGATGAGTGGGGCCAAGCGCAGATCACTAGCGTCAAGGACAGCCTGGGGTCAGAACGATGGTCTGACCAACATATTTTGGAAGTCTTTACGGAATTCTACTCGGAGCTGTACTCCCAACCCACCGAGCACAGTGAGTCCCAAATGCGCGACCTCCTCGAGCAGATCCCCACGACTATCGTCTCCCCCGCAACCAGAGACCAAGAGACCAATTGTATTCCCCCATCCTGCTGGATGAAATAGTCAAGGCTACATCTAAATTCCCCAAAGGGAAAGCACCTGGTCCTGACGGGCTGACAGCTGAGTTCTATCAGGAGCATGTGGCCATTTTGGCCCCCAAGCTACTAGAGGTGTGGAACGAGTCGCTCCGGCTGGGCGCCCTTCCCCCATCACTGCGCGAGGCCGTGATCACGGTCTTGCTCAAACCCGGTAAACCTACTAACGAGTGCGGATCATATAGGCCCCTCTCTCTAATGAACTTGGACACCAAAATCTTCGCCAAAGTGATTGCTAGCCGCTTCCTCCCAGTCATGTCGTACATGGTCCACGATGATCAATCAGGCTTTGTACCCGGGAGATCAACATCCCACAACATTAGAAGGCTGCTTAATGTCATGTCGCGCATTGATTGGGGGGCAAGTGCGGTTGCGGTCACGCTGGATGCCCAGAAGGCGTTCGACATGGTGTCTTGGAAATATATTTGGTTGGTCTTGGAAACTATGGGTATGGGGCCTAATATGATCAAGTTGCTGTACACTTCCCCGGTGGCCAGTGTGCGAGTTAACTCCCAGATGTTCGGTCTGTTCCCTATCTTTAGAGGCACTCGACAGGGATGCCCGTTTTCCCCGATCCTGTTCACCTTGGCAATAGAGCCAATGGCCGACTACATCAGGGCGAGGCACGCACGCAAAGGGGTGCGACTGAAAGACTCCCCTGAGATCATCTCGCTTTATGCGGGCAATGTATTACTCTTTATAAGAGACCCAGCTGTCCATCTTGACCCAATCTTGCGCGACATCACCCGCATAGGTACATACTCCGGGTTCACTATAAATTATACTAAATCCGAGATCTTCCCCCTTACTAGCTCCACGATACAGCCCACCACCGAGTACCCACTCTGTTGGTCCCCGAATGGGATCAAGTACTTGGGAGTCCAGGTGTCCCTGTCCAAAGATTCGCTACTAGCAGACAACTACCGGGCTGTTGCAGAGCAGGCCGAGGCCAAAATTACGAAGACTCTCCCTGGTAAAAATGATCTTGCTTCCCAAATTGCTATATATATTTGGGAATGTCCCCGTCTGGCCAGGCAGGAGATACTTCACGAACCTGCACAAATGATTTGCTCAATTCCTATGGGACTCTGGCGCGGTGCGTAAAAAGTGGTTGGACATGTCCCTACCCTACGATAGAGGGGGCTTCACAGCCCCAGACTTGCTGCGATATTGGACGGCTTCACAGGCACAGTTCACGTCTTATTGGTACCCTGGGCCCCCACCCCGTCCTCACGTCAAACTTGAGGTTCTTGCAGCGGCAGGCACTAATGTAATGTCCTTGATTCTAAACCGGCAGTATGTGCCAGACTCGCCCATTGATCCAGACCAGACCACGGTACAGGCTTGGGGCCAGATATTCACAACTTGTGACAAGCAATACCGTACTACAAATGGCTCCCCGCCTGGAGCTTTTCCGGGCTGGAACCCACACACGACATCGCCCTGGCGCGACACTGGGAGGCCCTGGGATACCGCGCCCTCACTGATTTCTATCCAGAGGGACAGTTTATAACACCGCAGACGTGGAGACCGGGGCACTCGGGTTCCATTCTGGAACTCCTGCAGTTTTACAGACTCTGAGCTGCCTTTCGAAATGCATGGCCTGTCTTCCCCCTTGAGCCCCAGGACTCTCCAGGGATTGCCTACATTGCCAACTCAGGTGGCGCCCGTGGGGTGGTTTCTTTGTTATACAAACTCCTCTTGACCGCTGCTTCTCCCCTTCCATCCAGGGCCCGTGATGACTGGGCCTCTGAGCTGGAGCTGGAACTCACTGATCAACAGTGGGAGAAGATGTTTCCCATACTAGCAGGGTGTCCCTAAACTTCCGCTACCACACCATACAATATAAATTGCTCAACAGGCTGTATTACACTACATGCAGAATCTCTAGGTTTGCTCGCTCTGGTCCTCGGCTATGCCCCCGCTGCGGTGAGGAAGGTGCTGACCATCTACACATGTTTTGGGACTGCCCGGAACTGGCCACATTCTGGAGTAAAGTCATTGAGACATTGTCTGCAATCACTGATACTGTTGTTGACCCCGATCCAATGGGGGTTCTGTTTGGGGTATGGCAGCCCTGTTGGCTAAGGACATTGTTAAGTTCTTGAATGTGAGCTGTGTCGTAGCCAAGAAATGTATCTTACAAAGCAGGAAGAGCCCTACTCCCCCTACATTCCAGAAATGGTTAAATTTACTCACGTGGTCTCGAAACTGCGAGGAGGAATTCCTGGGTATGCTCCCGGTACGTTCTCGCCCTCAAAACATATGGTCTGCATTCAACAGCTATTTAATTAGCTTTAATGACACTTCCTCGGTGGATGTGTCCTCCTAGCTTCTTTATTAACTGTTTGGTAATGTGGTGCTTCGTGATATGTTGTTGTTCAGCTACTGTTGTCATACTTCTGCCTATGTGCTCTGGTAGTCACCTACATATGTACCAAATTTGCTTCTATTGCTCTGATGCGTGTGTATGCTGTTTGCCTCTGTCAGCAAAAATAAAAGTAAAAAAAAAAAATTATTGATTGAGTTTAGAAAATCTGCAGTATGTATGTTGCCTTGTCAGTGTGTCACTGTTCTTTCAGGATGTCCTTATTTTGATGATGTATTGTATTTTGAAACAATCAATTTACAAACTGAGTTTGATACAAGAAAACATGACATAACCAACAAACTTTCAAGCTTAGAAATAAGGTGTCCTATTTAGGCAACGACTCTAAAAAGTGTTTTATTTGTATGCGTTACTGCTTGAACAGTGTTTGTTCAAAAATACTTTGCAAACTGCATACCACCCTCTGCTGTAGATGAAAGGCCGATGTCCTTGATGAATGAATTGCATGTCTGAATGCACAGAGCAAACCAAACATTTGCACAACTGATTGACAACAGTGAAGAAAACAAAGCAAACAAAAAACAGAGGTCGGTCCATTAGAGCTGGGTTCAGACATTAGCATCAAGGCCACATCTCAAGCGGTACAATAGCAGGATATGTAATGGCCTGCCATCCGCAGTCTAAGCTGCTCAAGGTGACGCTCACCCTGAACTCTGCCAAACAATTTGCAGTGTTATTCACCTCACAATATTCCTGTCTCCTTTGGCAGGCGTGGACCATAGTACATTGTCTCCATTGTTATCTGCATTTGGGGTAATTTGATATTCTCTTCTGGACAGATGTTGTGAACAAATAATGTCTTTGTAACCGGCTACCATCAATTGCCAATTAATACCACTATGGCAGTGCCTGGCAAGTGCCTTTCCTATGCCTACACAAAAGCCCAATCTGTTCGTATTTCATTTGCACTCATTTATGAGAATCTGGCCTCGGTAATCAAGCATCCTTAATTGCTCACTGGTGGTTAGTTTCTGGAATAACAGTGCAGGCTTTGTTTTAGCTTGAACACGTGAGTCAGTACAGCCCCCTATACAGAATATGCTATATAATAATTCTGTAACACATTCTAGAGTGACGTGCTGACCAGCTCAGTTCACCAAACTAAACAGGCTTTGGACTACATAACTGGCAAACCCATCTAAGGTATGATTTCTGTTCAGCAGAAGCCTTTCTGAACTCTCTTCAAGACTTGTTTTGGAGAAGTTTGGTGTCAAAAAGGGCTTTCTCAGCTAAAACCGAACATTGAACTCAGCATCTAATTGGGATCAAAGCGTTCTCAGTCCTTTAATGAACCTTCTGTCACAGACAGACCTGTAAGACTTAATGGCTTAATTTCATCTTAACATTTCCACCTTTACTTGAATGTAATAGTCTACTGTGATGTCTAAAAGTGTATATCCATCATGTGTTTTGGCTTGCATATGTGAGTATGCGTGTACCTATGTTTGGGAGCCAGTGCAGAGGGGTAGCCAGGTCTGTGGATGGGAATGCACGTGCATGTGGTTAGGTCAGTGCAAATGATTGCAAGAGAATCTGGCCTAAGATGGCAAACACCTTACACCTTGTATACAGTTGCAATACCTTACCTCTAATAATAATAATAATAATAATAATAATAATGATAATAATAATAATAATAATAATAATAATAATAATAATAATAATAATAATAATAATAATAATAACAATAATAATAATAATTTTATTGTGACTTAGTGAAAAATCTGGACACACCTCTTATTAGAACACCTCGGTTGGCAAGTTCATAGCATACAGTGGGCCTCATTACGACCCTGGCGGTAAGTGAAAAACGATGCCGGTTAATGATTACCGGCATCGCTTACCGCTAGGTCCGATCATGACCCGAGAAAGTGCAATTAGCGGCATCGTAGTTAACGGTGCCGCTAACATCACCAAGCTCGCGCGCACGCGACCTCCCATGCCGTAAGTACCGGCATCGCACAAAGGTGGGGAAATCACGAATCAAGCGGACATGCTGTCAACGCCATCGCGAAGGCCGTAAAGTACCTTACCACCATGGTGCTAAGTCCGCCATCGCGAACCAACCGTAAATGGCCATGTGCAGTGTTCCCAGCTGCCACAGGTGCACACAATCAGCACAGGTGGAGGCAATACAGACTCACCAAGTACAAAAAGAGCACACCCCACACCTTCCCACACCCAGTCACACTCCACAATGATTCCAATACGACTAGCAATGTTGGGGCTGGAGGACCTGATTGCAATGCAAGTGCTACAACTACAACAACAACAACAACAACAACAACAACAGGCAGCACAGAGGAGACGCAGGAGGAGAAGGAGGGCAAGGCAGGGCCAGCAAGCCCCACCAGCACAGCCAGTGCCACCACGCAGGCAGCCACCAATCCCACGCATCCGAGCCAGTCCATTCAACCTCACCGCTGAGCAGATCCACAGCCTGTACCGTTTGGACCGGGACACCATCACCACCATCGTGGACATGATACACAACGACATTGTCAACATGATAGAAACACCCACCGCCATCCCCACCCCTACTGAAGGTAGTGTCTGTGCTCCACTTCCTGGCCACAGGCACCTACCAGCACACAGTGGGGCACTTGCATGGCATTTCACAACCATTATTCTCACGTACGTTGATCCAAGTGCTCGATGCCCTCCTCAAGCACACAGACGACCACATTTCCTTACCATGGTCTGCCCAGGAGATTGGTTACACCAAAGTGGGTTTCCATGCACTAGTCGGCATACCTGGTTGCATTGGTGCCATCAATTGCACCCATGTGGAATTGGTGGTCCCACATGACATTGAGGTAGCGTACCGCAACTGTAAACTATTCCACTCAATCAACGTGCAAATGGTATGTGACTCCAACTGGATCATCACACATTGTTGTGCCCGATTCCCCGGATCAACGCATGATTCAATGGTCCTGCGTAACTCCACAATACCACGCTACATGGAGCGGCATGCAGGGCCAAGATCCTGGCTACTCGGTGAGTCTCATGTCATGGCCGTGGAAATGTGAAGTGGGTAGGTGATTGACGTATCAATGCATACTTTACCTGGCTGAAAGGGGGAGAGATGCATACTTTACCTGGCTGAAAGGGGGGGGAGAGATGCATACTTTACCTGGCTGAAAGGGGGGGGAGTGATGCATACCTTACCTGGCTGCGAGTACCAGAGGCAATGGAGCCAGCTCATACCCTAAAGCAGCCCAAACGTCAACTGACACCTGAACACATAATGCCCGATGTAAGCAGTCCTACCATGTGAATGAAGGTGTGTCCCAACCATGACACAACCATCTGAAAGTGCACTGTACCGAATCGGACCACATCGACCTCAACGAAATGCACCTACATGCAATGACTTCAGCCAATACACGGCACCAAACACCATCAACTGAAAGGCCATCCCCATAACTGCGCACAAAGGAGGCACATGACGGACAAAAACATCAATACACCACTACACAGACACCGAGGCCCAAAAAAATTGCCTAGCAACATTAGTAGTGCTCAGTTGGGTCATCATGAGGCTGACAGCAATGTTGCCATGATGAGCGCATTGATATCACTGGACACCTGCCAGGTCAACAAAACAAACGCCATGGACTAACACAGTGGATGGGCACTCACAAGGCACTGGACCCCCCTGCATACACTGGTTGATGGCATGCAAAACAGTCCATGAGAGGAATACACATATACCGGTCACATAGTGTGAATCCATTTGTGCATGTAAATGTGTTACAAAGTAAGAGATGAATGCATGCCATGGTGGCACGTCATGACTTGAGATTTGATGTCATGACTGACACATACGTTGTTGCCCACATACAGGTGATGCAGGCTATTCCCTGAAGAGGTGGCTCCTTAACCCAGTCCGGAACCCACAGAACCAGCACGAGGAGGACTTCAATCGTGCACATACACAAACCCGTGTGGTGATTGAGCAGACATTTGGCCTATTGAAGGCACGGTTTCGCTGCCTCAGCAGGTCTGGTGGGTACTCCTGTACCGCCATGAGAAGGTGGCAAAGATCGTCATGGCATGTTTCATGCTACACAATATGTGCATCAGACGGAATGTGCCCCTGCCCCCTGACGCTGAACTGCAACCACCTGACGATGAGGATGAGGAGGGTGGGGATGGGGCAGCACCTCAGGGAGGCAGCGATGCACAGGAGGGACGTGACATGCGTCAGACTCTGATCAACCAATGTTTCTAGCACACACGGATGGGGGTGTCACATGGAGATGGCAATTAGGGCACTGTGTGTGTCTGGGATATGCACACTGTGGACTGTTCACCAATAAAGCACACATACGCAATGAGCAATGTCCACACATTTGATTAGTGCTCAAGCAAAAATTGTATTGTAAATGTGAATTCAATTAACACACCCACTCCCCCCTCCCCCCTCAACTCCCCAACACACCCACTCCCCCCTCAACTCCCCAACACACCCACTCCCCCCTCCACCCTCAACTCCCCAACACACCCACTTCCCACTTCCCCCTCCCCCTTAAACCCCCCAACACACCCACTCCCCCCTCCCCCCTCAACTCCCCGCAAAAGTGCGTGGGTGCCTGTGGTGAAGTGCCTAATGTGGGATTGTTCCACTGGGCGGCCTCTATTGGCAGCCCCCTCTGCCGGCCCCCAGGGCACCCCTGCCTGTACTCCGCAGGTTCCTGGCCGACCTGCGGACGGGGCTGCTTGGGGCAGAACTGGCCACGGAGGAGGTACTCGGCTGCTCACTAGGACGCATGTCCCTCATTGTCTGTACAAGCTCCGAGATCACGTGCCACACCACGGCAAGTTCGGCACAGATATCCTTGGTGGAGGATTGTATGGCTGCCTACACAATCTCTGCACATTTTAGCATTTCCGCACTTGCACCTCCACATTCGGCCACATGCTGAGTCAGGAGAGAGGACAGTTGTTGTTGGCGTGTTAAGATTTGGTCCAGCGACTCTTGGTTTTTTTGGGCATTGGATAATGCCAGTGGGGTGTTCATTGGGCTGCTCCCCTCCTCCACACCTTCCACTAGGCATGGAGTGGCTGGCCAGGAGTCATCAGGGATTGCCCCTGTGTGCCATCATCATGCAGGCTACATGGGGACAGGTAGGGGGAATGAGGGTGGGCAGTGGGGGGACATTCTGTGACATCATCATCATTCCCCACATCTCTATCCGAGAAAGCTGCAATGGCAGCAGTCTCCCCAATCGTGCTGCTTCCTGCAGACACAGTCCCTTCAGTGGCCACCAGTTGTTGGATGTCTGTTGCTGGTGGTACCGTGCTGCTTGCCTTGGTGCTTATCGTTGCCCTGGCCTGTGTTGTGGCCGTCGATTTTGGCTGCTGTGGGGGTTTGTTTTGTCCAGCAGAGGTGGAGGGTTGTTGTGGTGTCACTTCGGGCCTGGTCTTCTTGGCAGGTGTGGTGCCAGTGTCTTCCTCGCCAAGGTCCGAATGGGAGCCTGTGGTGAAGCAAAGGAGGGAAAGTGTTATTGATGGGTCTGCGGACATTGAGCAGGCATTGTGATGACTGCCATCATTTTGATAACTAGATGGTGCACATTGGAGGCAGTAACATACAGGTTGTCTCCCTTTTGGGTGCGAGAAGCATGCAGGAATGTGGGTGCCTACAGTGAGAGTGTGCATACTGCATGTGTACAGGGTGTAGGTCAATAATGTCTGTAGGCAGTCTTCTGCTGATGTGTCGCTTTAGCCCTATTAGGCAACATTGTGCTTCCCATGAAACTGGACTTCAGAGAGTTTTGCATGGCTTGATTTGAGGCACCTACCTGCGTCACCTGATGTTGGGGCTCCTCTCTCCATTTCTCTGACCCCCTCGATGCTCTCAATGCCATTGGTTGTGGCACATATCTCCTCCCACGGCTGCAATTTTATCGGTGAGTCTGCTCCTCCACCAGTTGCCATGCCCAGGTTTGTGTTGGCAGACAGTATACTCCTTACGTGGAGCCGGAGGTCGTCCCACCGGGGTGTTGTTCCAACTGCACTGACCCGCTGTGCGACTAGGTCCCATATGGCCTTCTTCCGTGCTATTGCCGATCTGGTCATTTCTGTTGAGAATACAACGTCTGCGTTTTCCTGTAGGGTTTCCGCCAACATGGTGAGCTCTTCCCTAGTGAAGCGCTCCTGCCGCAGCCGATCGCAACTTTTTTTTAACAACTTTCGGCATTCTGACGATGGGTGGATGTGGGTGAAGGTTTTGGCGGGTCTCTGGGTCCGATGTGCACTGGTTGTGGAGGATGGCAATGGATTGTGTTTTTAAAGATGGCCGCTGTGCTCTTTCCCGTTCTGGTGCGATGGCGCAACGTCCGGATCCGCTTCTTTACGGTCACCGCTAATAGCGGTCACCGCTATTTGCGGTGATCGCTAATATCGGTGGGTAGGGTGGCGGTAGTGCACCTTGCATGGCATATGATGCCGATAGGTGCCGTTTTTGGGACGTTACCGGCATGGCGCAGATTACATTACCGGCATGGCGCAATGCTCGTGCCCGAGAGGTCGTAATGTACCGCTTTTAACGGTTTCTGGCGAGCACGGACACGTTAGTTGCGCCATGCCGGTAATGTCCATTACTTACCGCCTGGGTCGTAATGAGGCCCTGTGTATGTTTCGCAATATGATGCTAGTGGTTTGCCTTTAGTTGTCATATTACGGCAACACCTGGCCCGCAATAGCAAAACCTTAGCATGTGACACTATCTAACGCCACATTGTGTGAGTAACTGAAAACCTACCAATAATGTGCATGCTATGAGATTGACTAGGTATTTAGTGACACTACTTGGGCAGTTTGGTGGCAGTGCCAAGGCCATGTTGACTGTGCATGACCAAGTGTGGATGCATATAGGCCCATGATGCATGTAGCTGGATGTTATATTGCTGGGTTTTGGCATAGCACAGCTTGGAGCTGTACATTATGTGTGTGTGTTTAGTGTGGGTGCTTAGAAGTACAGAACCCATCACTTGCGTGAGGATTAGTGTAGTTGTCGTGTTTTAAGAAGGACTACTTACATGTTTAATCTGACACATTATGCAAATTGAACTCCACAGAAGAGTGACACTGTGCAGGGAAAAATCACCTTTGTTAAACCCCCATAGCTGGGAGACAGAATTTCAAAACATCCCTGCTAGCTGTATTGGTTGAAAAGGTTCTCAGCCCAGCCCACTGCTAACACACTTTTTATACAACAAAACATTAATTACATTTTGGGGCAGTTTAAAGAAGCTGATTGGTGCAAATATCTATAGTGCCCCATACATTTGTGTAAGCTTATTGGCTGACATATTTCCTGGAACAAAACCCACACCACACACTTCTGAATCACCATCCTGAAAGGTCCCTCCCCTCAATAACCTCACCATATGTTGACCAGCAGAAAAACTCTTCTTCAGTTGACTGGCATAGTGCTCCTACAAAACTAGCCATGCAGCTGCATCTTCAGTGGTTCGAAGATAACATGAGCCTCAGCAAACAGTGCCAAGGTCAGAAACCTCATACCAGTTCTCTGATAGGTTCTCTTCCTCTTTCCATCTCCTAAACTCACCTCCAGATGCACACCTGGTGCCTGCTCTGCTTAGAAGAAACTTGTGCACCACTGTTGCTGGAAAGTAGTTCCTGCTATTTTATCCTCAATTGCTACTTACTGTATTCACTGCCAGAGCTCCTAAAATGTTTCTTGTGGAACTGAAGCTGGTGTCTGGTTAGGCCCTCCTGCCATGGAAAATTGTTCTCTTGCCAACAATTAATTAGATCATCGACCTGGGTGAACTGATCTCTACTGTTTCATCGTGTCACCAGAAACTGAATTTTACTGGGGCCTCTCAACTCAAATATAATGTTGGCTTCCATGACTAATGCCTCATGCCTACTCCAAAATAGCGACAATATGATTCAATAATACACATAATACTAATATTTATTATGGTTCTATTTTACTGCTACCATTACCTCTAACTAAAAACCCTAATTATGAGCGACCTATACTTATAATAATAAACAATAAACAAAACCTTAACACATATGCTCTAAAATATGAAAACAAAACCCAATTATTGCTACACGGGTGATTATTCTTCACAATCACTGTGCTCCCACACCACTGCATACCCATGCATTTTCAGTGTGTGTTTTTGTGCGTATATTTCTTTACGCAGCACCCTACTCCCTGTCATGTGGCAATCTAGGTGTAATGTATGTGCGTCATGACATCATCCTACACGTAACTCTTATGTCACAACATCATTTTCGAAGCTGCTGCGTGCGCCCCCCTCTTGTGGACATTACATTTACCTCTCTTCAGAAGAGTCACTGACAGATGTCAGGTGTAGTGGGAACCACTTTGTTTGTATGACGCGTACTAGGGGAGGTAAGAAAGGCAGATGGAATGTGCTGGTGTTGTGCGAGTGTCAGGATTGGAGGTTGAGAGTCGGATGTGGTGCACATGTAAGCGTCATTAGGTCTATAGTTATATGATTGTGGTATAAGGCCAAATGAAGCTGCTGTTTGTTGTAGGAGTCCAACTTTCTCCAGGTCTTATCCTCGTGTGTCCTTTATCAAAGCTTCTGACGGCAACTGTCCAATTACGCCTTCATCAAGTCATCATGTTCCTGTCTTGTGCTCCATCCAACGTGCTTCTTCTCTTGTCACCCCTTATCCCAGTGTGCTATTGTGTACCTAATAGACAGCATGTTTTAACCAGTGGTCGAAGTGAGTGGGAGTGGTCAGGAGCGGTGCCCCTCTACTTTTTTAAATTGCCTTTTACAGCTCCTATACTCTTATTTTAAAAAGAAACCATTCCGGAATGTTTTTGTTGTAAAATAAAAGTTTAGGAAGCAGTTGAAACTTGCCCTTTCAGTGCACTGCACGTTCCCTTAAACAGTAGGTGCAAGTTTCTGGTGGTGTGTATTGTGTGTGGGAGGGGTGATAATACGTTTTGTGGGGAGTGGGAGCAGGCCAGCAGGGAACATAGTTCCACTACTTCTTTTCGTAGATTTCGACCACTAGTTTTAACTATAGAAAAGTCCTGACTATTGTCATTGTCAATGGTCATTTCATGTAGAGGCAGTTAAAATTGGTGGTCTTTGTGAGGTTCGGCAATTTGGGCACATGATGTGCCAATGTTCTGATTACTGCTGTACTGTGCCATGGCTTTCATCTTCTTGATAATGCCTGCATTAGCCATGCACTCTCACACTTCATAACACAGCTAATCAATCAGAGGTCAGCTCCAGATATGGGAGAGGAGTTAGAGCTCTACTCTTAGAAATATTTCCACTCAATCATATGCCTCCTCTTGATGCATAGACTCAGAGGGCCCAATTCACTGAAGCGTTTTATAACGGCAAAGCCCCATTGGAAAACACTCTATGAATAAGGGCCACAGTGCCTGAGAACTGTGATCTTGACGAGGAGCCAGCATCTCTGCAAATACCCACACTCACTCAAAGGTATGATAGTATGCGTAGTTACTCTGAGTATGGTCAACTAATACCCAAACTTAGCATGAATATGCTCCTAAAAATACACAAGGTCACGCACCTATGTGCAATCCCTCAATGTGAACTCTGGGTAACATGTGACCGCCAGAGGACGCCATGTCATAAACATCAATTCATTCCCTGCTTCTTTCCTAATAATTCAGACAACTATTTTTCGGATAATGCCCACATTAACTCACACCTCTGCTCTTGATATAAAAGGAAGCTACCAAGTGGTTTTCGGTCTAACATACAAAGAGCTTCAGCTCTCTTAATTAGAGCCAATCATTGTGAAGGAAAGAAGCAGGCATCACTCACAAGATCATTCTATCTGTTTTAAGTGTCTAGATAGAAAAGGAATTAAAACAAATGGTTTGGAATGTTTATCCAGTATTGATGTATTTTTCCCACCTACAAATTCCTATTTCCAAGAGAACATGTACGCAATTTTGATTTTGTCCGGTACATACAGGCAGCGCAAAGAACCTCTTACGCAAATTTTATTCAGCAATATTTGTGTTGATCAAGTGCATGAGCGAGAGTTAAAATAATGTCTTCATTACTCAGACTTTGAGCAACTGTTCTCTTTCAAAAATAATGTGATGGAATCATGGTGCCAATTCAAGGTCTGGAGTGCACCTTTTGAGGAAGAAATGTGTGGACCCTGCAACAATGGGGAAAACGTGTCTCTTGGGTACATTTGTGGTTTTAGACCTGGAAACCTCCATAAATAGACTGTGTGGTGCTGGTCAGTAAGGGATCTCGTGATGCAGTGAAAACCGCAATGCTAGGTACCGGGACAAGCTATTGTGAGTAAGGGCGAGCTGACATTCTTGGTCATTCTCAACGTACCGACCGCTTTTGATACTGTGAGCTATCCTATTTTGCATGGCATGGTCTCCTTCGCCAGGTTTGCAGGGGCATTACTATGGTTTCAGAATTGACAGGTCTCATGTCAGGGCTGGCTCATTCACTCAGTTGAGGCTGCTGTAGCTTTTGCAGTTGCCTAGGGCCCCACACTCTCCATTTGTGTTCAATATATAGCCTTGACAGAACCTCGCTTACTTCCTTTGGACACAGGCAGACAGCACTGAACTACTGCTGCGGGTGTTTCTTGAATACCCCTTGAAACTGCCTCTTTTCATTAACATGGGATCTATTCAGCAAAGGAGGAAGGGCAGTCTTCCCCTGTTTAAGGCTGGGAAGACTAAGGTCTTTTATTTTAGCAATAAAGCAGATCCACTTAAGTGGACTTGGAAATTCTGTGACTTCTATCAGAGTCAATCTAGTTACTAAAACGTGGAGAAAACAGGATTTATCCTGGATAGAGATAGGCTCCCTGAAACCTAAGTTGTGCTCGTTTAAAGCAATTGCTCATTTCAATTTTCTTTTATGAATAGAGCGTGCCCCTGCTGGCGTTAAAACAAAGGAAGGGATATGGACTTGCATATGACAACTGTGAGCTATTGAAGGAGCTCTGTCACATTAAATTACACCATTTTCAGTATTCAACAGAGGTGGTGATTATTTACAGTCTAGGAGACAGGTAGAATATGGAATTATGTTCTTTAAAGTTGGGGCCAGAGGTCGACTGATTGGGCCGAGCAGGATGCCAGGGTGCCTGACTGAATAACAGTCAAATGTCAGGCATTGAAAAGTATAGCAGATCTGATAAAAGCAAAGAGGTCTTGCTGACAAGTGCTAGTACTGCCCCATTAAAAGTATAGCAGGCCTGTTGAAATGTACTTGTACAGTCACATTAAAGATGCAGACATCATTCTAATCACCCAATTAAATTTACTAATATAGTCCAGCACTCAGAACAAGTGAGATCGTTTTAATTGCTATGCTAATATAATGTATGCTATTAATGTTTTATATGTGAAAATGTGTTAAAGGTTACTCTTAACCAATAAAATCAATACATTTTTAAAAAATAAATAATTAATTGCTATGTAAAATCAATACACAAAACTCCAATCCCAATTAGAGTGTAAATGTTCTGCAGAGAAGTGTCCGTACTTTCACCCCTTTGAAGGGATTGCAACCCTGTCCAGAAGTGGAAGACGATGCATGCTCTGGTGGATTTCAGCCACATGACACCCAGGTTGCACACATCTACACAGCAGTCACAGTATCCCCACTGAGCCATTATTTCTCCAGGTTTGGCTTATGATGTCTGCTGAGTAAACTTCGACCAAAGTGGCAGGACCCGTGCATTAAGGAGCTGCATTCGGTAACAGGATTGCCTTTGGCAAGGCCTGCTTGGTCAGTACCTCAGCTGTGAATGGTTATAAATGCAATACTGTCCATATAGGACAGTCCTTACGAACACTGGTAGGCGAGGCCAGTGCCAGAGTAGTGCCAAAGTAGTGCCTCCTAATTGGTGGCAGAGATGGGGCAGAGCAGCCATTTGTCTAGAAATGGATACAATCAGTTTAGGAAAAATGTCATACATACATCACAATGCCCTGCAATCACCCAGAGCAATGTAAGCGTGTCACAGTGCCCCTCCCCCCACCCCCCAGAAGAGCAAGGGATGTCTTAAAGTATAGCACTCCACACTTCTAATACGGGCCCCACCACACGTGCCTTGCTAAGAAGTGGTGGGTCCTCACAGTAAACTCTAGTCTGCATTAAAAATGCTCAAAAGGAATGAAAAGGGAGTTCACACACTTGATGCCCTCTTTTCTGCAAAGCAAAAGAATGATGACTGGAAGATTTAGAATTAACCTCTAGCATCACTCAGGGCAACCCTCCAGACCATCATTACTCCCCTGCTAAGTCATTGCAGGAAGGGGAAAGACTACATACAAATCTGGCTTGGTACCACCCCACCCACCTAAAAAAGGTATTATGTATGTTCGCTTTCAAGCAAAATAATTCTCCAAAACTGTCCAGGTGGCAAATCGTCATCCTGACCACCATCAAGGTGTTCTTGAGTTGGTAGGCCTTTGTCAATGTATTCTATACCTCACTTTAGAAAGACATATTCGACCAACCAAAAGGGTGCCTATATTCAAGCTACACACTTCCTACCTTTCCAGCTAGAAAATATGCACTGTACATCTGAGAGGAAACAGACATCAGCCTTTCATTCAATGATGTTTCTCCTAGACGTTGCAACGTGTCCAAGGATAGACAGACTTTTGCCAGTAATTAAACAAAGGTTGGAAAATAAAAGATTGTTAGATTGATGGTTAGGAGCAATGAGGTACCTTGCCAGCTTTAGCGACATACTACCCAACACTCCAGATTGGCCATTTAACCAGTGGGCACCCTGCCTTGCAATGAATGGTGTGTGGTATAGCTGAATATTAGGGTGTTGTAGGACTGCTCTGTTCTCGGTTGCCTGCAGTTTAGGTGCAGCAATGTTGTGAATCTCTTCTCCAGGCCAATAATATCATGGGGAGCTTCTCAAGCTGTTTGAAGAAGTCTTGGAGGAAGGTTATTATAGTCCAGACCTAAGAGATACATAACTTGTAGGCCTATCACCATCTTGTTCGCCTCAATACAACCCCATAACAGAAAGTGGAACATGCATTGGTGGAGCCCGCTAAATGCTATATGACTTTCTTGGAACATGTACTAGCTGTGCATTCATTTGACTTTGTCAAGGTGAAGCCCATCCATGTGCTGTAGCTGTATTTGTGTTCCAGCAGAAACCCAGTACGCCAGGGGTACAGAAAGGTCTTACAGGGGAACACACTGTACTAGTCTTAATAACCTAGTAACAAGGTGCCTTGCCATATCTCTCGATGACAGTGATACCTTGGGTCATATATTTTTTCTAGGTTCAAAATTCACAATAGGATGTTATCGCATAGGTAGAGAGGGGTTCTTTTATCTGCGATAGGGAGGCCCTCTGTTTGCTTGTCGTAATTGCATCTTCTACATGAGAGGTTCAAAAGCTAATAGAAGGAACATGGTGAAAGCTGGCACCCTTGGCTGGGTTTCCTGGTAAAGTCAAAGTGAGGGATTGTAGCCCATTTGCAAAGATGACTGCCAGAAACTGTAATATTGTGCTTTAGCATAATTGCAGAATAGAGGGAAAACAAAGCATTCTAGAGTGTGGAGCCTGAAGGCCTACACCACACAGTTGAAGGCCTTTTCCACATGTATGGTGGGGTTGGTTAGTTGGTGATGTAGATTACATGTCAGGATAAGTGTTAGGTTAGAGCCAGGGTGTCAAACCCGTAGATCGCGAGCCAATGGTCACTCGCCTGAGGCTTAACAGTAGTTCCCTGCACCAGTTACCAAAATGAGCACTGTTAGTTTACTTTGATGTCTGAAGTCCCCGGGCCACTTCACCTGCACCCTGCCTCTCCCTCTCCTCTTCCTACAAAGCAAACCGTCAAAATACATGTGGACGGTGATAGGGGCTGCATCTGGGCTTGAATGGCTCCGTGCAGTGTACCAGCAAAGGGTTAACTATCAATAACTGTATTACGCCAGAAATCCCCCAATTGTATTAAAGGATAGCCTGGAATGTGCTGTGATATGAGAAGCACACCTCTATGCATGTCCCAACACTGGAATTCAAGTGCTAATGGAAATTCTACATGAAGGCAAATGTGAAAAGCTGCTACACTGAATTCTGCTAACCAGGAATTAAAATGACATGTGCCATCAATGCCAGTACTGAAAAAATATTAATATAGTTTAAACCTAGTTACTAAGTAACAGAGTACCGCACAAAACATGGTGGTGAATACTTGGAAAAAACCTTCAGGAGAGCCATGGGATGGGAGAACATTTAAAAGGGCTCATCCTCTTTGGCCAGGTACACAAACCAGAGATTTATAAAGGTCTGTGGGGAACCTGTACGCATAGGTTCAGATTCTGGCAGGGGATTTTCAGCCTTTCAATACTGGTTTCACGTGGTGCATTTCTTGAGCAGTGCTTTTGCTAAAAAGTGGGCAAAACACCATACAATTTACAGATAATTCTCTGACACATGGACATTTCCAATAGATGTATGGTCACCAATAGTACAACGCTTCCACCATACTCTTTTTTTCTCAAAATGTTGATATAACAATACATATATTATCTGGTTGGGTTGGTATGATTTGTGCATGTTTCCTCGCTATAAATCTGAATGTTATTTTAGCCCTCTGATTTATACTTTTTTTGCATATAACTTGATCACATTGTTTCAACATGTACATTTTTTCAATCTTGCCAAATATTTTGACATAAAACCTTTTAAGGGTAGTCAACAAATTAGGCTTTGGCTTCTCCTTGGCTGAATTATGTGGCCTGGCCTGTGAGTAATTTGCATGGATATGATAAACTGACAGTGGCCCTCATTAGGACCCTGGCGCTAAGGGGTTTGCGCCAGCGTTAGCTGCGCCGACCCCTTACCGCCAACTACGAGTTCCCATAGCGCCATGGTCATTTTTCCGCCCGCTTTTTGCGGGCGTAAAAATCCATGGCGCTATGGGACCTCGGTGTTAATTACGCCACCGTAGTGTACGGTGGCGTAATTAACACCTTCCCCACTCCCATTGAGCCCTATGGGGCCGAAATGGGAATGGGGAAGGGTAAATGGGTCAATGGGGACTTACCGCCCCGCCGACCTCGGAATGGGGCGATAAGTCCGCCATCCGCCATGGCGTAAAGGGACTTTGCGCCATGGCGGAAAAGTCCGCCGATGGCGGAAAAAATCCGCCAGGGTCGTAATGAGGGCCAGTGACTTTTATTATTTGAGAAAGCAGAAAGTGGTATGCGCTAATTTCTTTTAAAACTGGCTAACACATTGATTGAACTACTCCTCAGATTTTTTTTGCACTGCCCTTGTTCAAATCCTGGATGCAGGTGAAGACGCACCATCCAACAAAAGGCAAAAGATGTACCATTTCCATCCAGTGTGAGAAAACTATTTTTTTTATTCTAGCGTAAAAAGTAAATGCACATCTTTAATCAACGGCACCCAAGTTACAGTGGGAAAAGAGTAACATTGTGGCACTTTGCAATACACACACATTATTAATATAATGTTCCCAAAAGAAGCTGTCTGTGATCCTAAAAAGCAGGTAAACTAAATGCTGCAATGAAAATGCTGTTACAGAAGCATCCTTCAAAGTTCCTAACTATTTGATGAAAATAAAATGTGCTTTTACAGATGGTGCAATTGTGATGGGCACAGTGATTCCCGGGACTGAGTTTTGTAAGAGATTTTAAAAACTCTGAATGTATGTCTGCCATGTCAGGTGTGTAGTTGGTGCAAACAGTAAGGTAAGGAAGGTGTCTGAACTCTCAGCAACGTAATTGCATATTTCTGCGAATCTGCCTTGAATGTCCTGAGTGGTTTCCTCTATTCTGATATGCTTAACAATTAAGCATATGTTATTCCTTTATACAAAGAGAAATGGAATCGCCCCAAAGAATCTTGTTACAAATTCTCATTCTCATGGACATCACCAACCCAATAGGTCTCGCCAGCAGCTCCTGGGTATTGGCCATTAACTACAAGTTCCTCTTGCTAACGTAAAGGTTGGATAGTTCGGATAAGTATTTTAAAAAATACAAAAATGCAAAGAAAAAGGGATAATGAGTTTGGAGAGGGCTGGTGATGTTGGTGTAGGAAAGGGTTTAGGATAAACCTACGGGTTAGGTTAGAGTAAGTATCAGGGTAGGTGTTAGGGTTGCGTTTAGCTTAAGGCTAAAGTTAGAATTAGAGCCAGGGTTTGGGTTAGGGCAAGTGATGAGCTGGTGATGGGTAGGAGTTAGGGTAACTGTTCATTTATGATGTTTTGTATTGAACCACATTAAAAAATGCATTAGCGTCCTGAAGGGTTGGTGTGAGGCCAGGGTTCACAGCAGAATAGGGGCTGTAATTAGAGTTAGGAATGAAGTTAGTGTGATTGTTGAGGTTTTATTAAAGGATTGGGTCTTTTTTAGGGGTATAGCTTTGCACTTTTGTGTATTAGAAAATAGTTTCTTGGTTACCTTACTATTGGCAACACTTTACACCGCTTGTATTGAATGACCACATTTTTTAAAACTTCCCCCCAAATCCTAACTCATTTTTTACATGACTCCATTTTCACAGGGACATTTTTCTAAATGTTTTCGGTGCTTATTTCTTTCTGCCGGCTACCATTGCATATCATGTTCAGTAATGGAGTCTGTGTTAAATATCCAGCCACCATTGTTCCAGCTCTATTCGCAAATAACATTGTCTTTGCCGTCACTGACAATATGCCCGGTTTTCCTCCTGAAGAGTGAATTATGTTTGTGTCCTAATTTATCGACGGTGTTGAGTTTGGATTTCCCTTGCAAGCCATGAAAGAGATGACAGATAATCTATGCAAAGAGTTGAAGGCATCCCAATTATTGTTGATGTTTGTGTCCACAGCATCACTATGAAAGGATATATCTGTCATCAAGTCCTTGAGTAATCTAGAGATAACTTACTTGTCAGTTCATTGTTCCACATCTGGGGCATTCTTTGGACAGTAGCATATGTACTGATATTGTAGTGGCTGCTTGGTGGCCAAAGCATATGGTTTTGCTCACATTAGGCATCTAGAAATCAGGAGGTAGTATGGTATGGATTGAGAGAAGTGTGATGCTGAAATGTACTTATAGCCTGCCGGACCCAATGATTTAACATTATAAGGATAAAACACCCTGGATAACCCAAGCATAGATCAAAGTGTTTATAGGGACTTGGTGGCCTCTGTAAGTCTTTTGGAGAAAGTGTCTTAAAGAAGATCCATAAACTAGTGCGAATCACTCCACGGGTTGACTCATTATGTTCTAATGGCTTAGCATTATCCTTTTAAGAATTATGGTTGATTTCTCAGAGAATTTGAAGACCTTTGTAATGCAATCTATAATATCCACCCTGGTCTGCACAAGCCTGCCATTAAAATTAAAGTCTGGCCAGCTATGAGGCATTTTGACTTTAGTCCTCTTAGCGAAGAGCATCAGAACACCCCTTTTCTTACTAATTCCTACAGGAGCAGATGGCATTGTTGATAAGGGAGCCTTTCATCGTATTCTTAGTCATGTGTGCTTCTTGAAGTCTAATGAGCTTGGCTTTCTGGCTTTTCCTGTAGTAAAGTACCCTCCCTATCTTGTTATGGTGCAGGGGGTGATTAGTATTCAGCTCATTAGGGGCCATCATTGGTATCCCTGGATTTTAATTGGCCTAAACTGGAATAGGCTTAACCCATTGTGACATTTAGTAGACTTCAGGATTGAAGTCTGGGTGAATGTGACTGATGACACGCTATGTAACTGAGGCTGTATAAAAGTACTCATAAAAACAGATCAACAATGATTAGCTTAAGAATCAATGAGCCTTTCACAAAATTAATTTCCTGCAACGACTCACACGAACGAGGCTGACTAAATAATAAAGTACAATGACTGCAACTCATGTAGTCATCAGGGGCAGAGGCAGCTTTTGGTGCCAGGGGTTGTGGGGGCGACAGTTACCGAAGGGGCACCAAGATTTCTAAATGATTCACTGGTAAGCAAGTCCCCACTGCATGGTGATTGTATTCACTAGAGGGTTCTAAATGTTTCCTCAAATTAGTGCAAGTGACTGAGCGTAGCGACGGGGCCCCAAAAATTTGGGGACGTTTCGAAGGGCTTTTCCTCTACATTCCACCGCCCTCACCACCCTCCCAACGCCCTGCCTGGCCCCCCTCCCCTGGGATCCCCCATCCCTCCCTGCCAGAACAGTGTTTAAAAAAATGTTCTGAAATGATGCATTTTGCAGCACAATTACTGGAGAAAATGATGTAAAAAGCAATGCAATTTACAGTTGGTTCTAGAGGTTTACGTTAAAACAATCAAGTAAATGCCATAATATCAACAGTGCATAGGAGCACTTTATACCGTTTTCATTTGGATGCAGCCACAGCCTATCTATGCCAGTAATGGTCAGTCAATAGCATGTAAGAGGTTGCATTCACAATCTATGCCAGTAACGGTCACTATAAATTACATGCGTGAAGCAATTCAGACTTCATGCATATGATTTCAAGTGACCTTTACTGGCATGGATAGGCTGTGGCAGCAGCTTCATTCATGTGACCATTGGTAGGACAACCTATCTATGCCAGCAATAGTCACTTTAAATCCAGCGGGAGCTGGTGAATTTTCTAATTTGAGGGGCGTAAATGTGTCCCCCAAATATCCCAGAGTGAACCCAAACCAACCTAGTGGGTGGGTGGAGAGGGGAAATGGCACATTATACAGCTCGCTTTCTGCCTAAAGCTGGGTAAAAAGCCAGACAGATTGCAAGTTATCAACAGTACACCTTTCCCAATGCATTTTCATGACACCTTAGTCCACAGTATATACCAGTATCCTTTCCTCTTCCTTCCCCTTCCTTTTCTGATCTTTTTTCTTCTCTCGCTCCTCTTCCTTACAGATTGCTGACTGGCTCCCTGGTGTACCTCAGAGTCTCATAGGTCCCTGGCATCCCCGCTAGTCCAGTCTCACTTGCCCCAGGGCCCCACACTCCACCCACTCTCTCGGCACTTGAGAAACAACCCAAGAGAGTGGCTCTCTCTGCACTTACCCCAGTCTACACCAACTAGGTGCACTTGGACCTACCCCCTGCCTGTGACAGTCTGTCTACTTGCACGATCTGTAAGCACCGTGCCTGATGATCGTCTGTCTGTTCTCCCTTGTCTTCACTCCCTCAACCGTACTGGTAAAAGTGCAGAATCGCCATAAGGCCTATTTGCTGTACCTCAAACTGTTAAATGTATATTGCGCACTTACTCTGCCTGTGCAGACTTTTATCATCTCAGAATTTCAAGGGCTCTGAGCGACTGTTGTTTTTCCCCTTGTTCCCACCCTCATTGAGCACTTTGAAACACTTGCCTGTGTATAGACGCTTTATAAATAAACAATACAATACAATACAATAAAAACATTTTCACAATGGCTGTGCCCATACATTTTCATGCTGGCTGCACAGCTGCATGCCAGAATTCCTACATAAGAACATACTCATGTTTGCTTTGCAAATAATGGCTGTAATCATGCTATAAGAAAATGTGTCCCCACTGGCTGTGCCAATACATGGCAGTATTCTACATAAGAACATAATCCTGACAGCTTCGCCTTTAAATTTACAATTCCACAATAAGAAAACTTTTCGAGACTGGCTGCACAATGTAGTCCAGTTTAGACACATAAACACACTTAAAATTCTTACTTTATCATAAATTCCCAGAATAAAATGCCATGCCAAAGTAAGAAATAGCTAGGCTTGTTCAATAGTATTGGACGCTCCCCTCCCAGCCATGTGAAATAGCATAGTAATATCAAGGGACAGAGACCCTTCTCCAAAAAGGTAACCGTAGTAACGGTTCTCGACACAAATGAAGGACTAATTGCCGATGCACATACAATATAGCTACTTATACTTATAATATCAGCTAGGCCGATTTATGACAAATGCTTGTATATATCGTCTCGCAGCTCGTCACAGTACTGTGCAACGCCGTCTCCACGGTTACCATACGGATATGCGACCAAAGAGACATATTGTTAAATGATTTATAACTATTTTGAAAGTTATACACTGTTTATCTAATTGTGGCTGATCTTTTCAGCATTAAGTTGTGCAGGGGACGGGAGTGTCTGATACTCTTCAGTTGGTTTATTATAGATGCTCAGTAAACAAAACGTCATGCCACAGCAATAGAGGGCTCAGTTGGCTGCCCCCAAATGCCATTCCAGCCAGGTAATAACACATCATTTCTTTTATCAACCAGCAGTTGATAAAAGAAAGGATGATTTTTAATCACAAATCACGCATGATTTAATGTGACAATTCGTGGCATAGATAGGCACAACCGATCTATGCCAGTAATGGTCACTTCAAATCACATACATGATGGCTAAAGTGCTTCATCCATATGATTTAAAGTGGCCATTACTGGCATAGTTGGATTGTGTCAGCAGCTTCATGCATGTGCTTTAAACTGATCACTGCTGGCAAACATAGGAAACCATCTATGCCAGTAACGGTCACTTGAGCAGTCTCTGCAAGGGATTTACAGTGACCAAGCATACACATTTTATGGTTGGTCACATTAAATTCCTTGCAGGGATGCTATACATGCACGCACACACATACTATCAGTTGCATACATACACACACTGTTACTCTCTCAACTAGTCCTGCACACACACAATGCATTCGATTCACATACATATAGTAATACATACATAGATAACAATACATTCATACATTACAATACATTCATCACAATACTACATATATTACAATACATACAAACATACACTTACCGTAGGTCTCCTGGCGGGGGCAAGGGTGCGACGATGTACCAGCATGCTGTGCGCGTGATGATGGCACGCCCTAGAAGGTCTTTAATCCCGGCGCAGACTGCTGCTACACGGTCCCAACACCAACATGGTTGCCGTGGCAACCATGTGAGTGGCGAGCTGCGCCACACAGGATGTTGCGCCACTCACAGTTTTTTTTTTATATCTGCGCGTGTTGGCGCACACTAGCCAGCCAGTGTGGATAGATAATATAAATAAAAACCTGTGAGTGCCGCGCCATCCTGAGTGGCGCAGCGTGCCACTCACAGGGTGATTATTATTATTATAATTTTCAATCAGGTGCTCTATGAGAGCACCAGCCTTGCGGGATGCTGGGGGCACAACAGGCACCAGGGGGGAGGCAGGATGGGCAGTTCCCCCCTAAAACCACCAGTGACAGACATTTGCCTTTGCAAACAGGTAAGAATAGGTCGAAAAACAAAATGATGGCATGGTTTCTGGATCTGTCCAGCAGGTTGCCTCCCAAAACGAAGAAGGTGGACAATCCAGTTGAAACCCAATGAATCCATTTTCAAAGATAACCTGCCAGCTGATGCACTGTACTGCAGAGTCAGACTCGCCATGTGTTTGCTTGTCTGAACACACAGCAGCACTTAGGGTGTACACAGCACCTACTGAACAACATTCATAGCAATTTGTACTTGTATTTATTTGAACAGGGAAGTCAATTGCGATCCTAAATTACTTACAATAATCCAAACACAGATCTCAGAGGCATTCCCCGTAATGGTGCTTCTCCAAGCTCAAAGATGAGAACACGCTGTAAGGCCATTGACAATCGTGTGGACAAAGTGTGGCATAGACCAGGGACAGAACAAAACAATCAAATACGAAACAGGTGACTTAAAAGGAACCATTACCCAGCTGGGGCAAATGATTCAAACTAATGAGAAGTACGGTACACATTTCCAAAATTACACTTTTACATAGCAGAGGAGTGAGTGAGTGGTGGGGGCAGGTAGGATGGATGGGGAAGGGAAAGGGAGTAGCTCCCTCTTTGGCAAGTAAGTGAAGATTAAGCCTGGCTATGAAGAGACTTACAGTTGGGCTGGATTTGGTTTGATGGCATTGGGCTCCAACAGATGGAGGCGAGAAGGGAGTAAGAGCGGAAGTGAGAAGAGACATGGGAGCAAACGGGAGTAAGGTTGAGTGCAGAGGAAGTCAGATGAGGGATACACAGAGATACAATCAGAAATACACTGAAGAGCAAGACCTGAGTTTGGAAGGAAAGAGACTGAAAGGACAATGGGCCTCATTACACGGATGGCGGTAAGGGATTACCGGCACCGGTAAGGGCACCGGTGCCGGTAATCCCTTACCACCCTACTACGAGGTCCCTCAGTGGGTCCCGTCCTTAACGTGTGGTCAGACCACACGTTAAGGACGGGACCCGCTGAGGGACTTCAGAGCAAATAACGGTACTGCTAATTGCGGTACCGTTATTTGCTTCTTCCCCATTCCCATTTGAGCCCTAGAGGGGCTCAAATGGGAATGGGGAAGGGCCATGGTGAATGGGGAATTACCGCCCCCGCCAACCTTGGAATGGGGCAGTAATTCAGCCATTCACCATGTCAGACCCCAGAGGCAACCATGGCGCTAGTAGCGCCATGGTTACTGCCATCCGTGTAATGAGGCCCAATGAGTGTATGTTTGGGACTGTGCACCAAGACACTTGGGAGGGAGTCAGTAACCAGTCACCGTCCCTTTATTCGGGCATTGGCGCACATTATATCTGTTGGATTTGAGTTTTGCTTTTGTAGTCGTAGGGACAGAAGTCAGGTTAGAATGGGATTCTTGACCGAGCACTACATTTTTTTAAGACATCCTGACGAGCATCCTTTTATGT
The DNA here is from genome assembly GCF_040938575.1 of Ambystoma mexicanum. Taxonomy (NCBI): domain Eukaryota; kingdom Metazoa; phylum Chordata; class Amphibia; order Caudata; family Ambystomatidae; genus Ambystoma; species Ambystoma mexicanum. The sequence goes on from NC_090935.1 coordinate 1,195,502,385, forward strand.
TTTTCCTTTTTGGCATAGAGCACAGAAAGTGTTTGATTATGCCCTATTTTCTTTAAAGAATAAAGAACCATTCAGATAACATGACGTCATTTCTGTCTGCTGATTCTGACCTACGACAGTCAGCTGAGGGTTTCTACAAAATGAGTTAAGATTTGAAGGCGGCAGAGAAGAGTCCAATAGAGCAGTGTTAAAGGACTCCGAGACATGCAGGGCAGGGGATTAAGAGTGAATCTATGACTATTTGACCATCGAATGGGTTGATATAAGTGCAAAATGGGTTGGCGCTGCAAATGATTGGTCCAGATTTTGTAGACGAGGTAGGGGAGAAGTAATCGAGAGTAGAAGTAGCAAGGAGTGTCAATGAACAGAAGGAAGGTAGCAGATCGATAGAGAGGAGGGCTGTAGAATGTCAAGTAATGAGCAAAAATGGAGATGGAAATTGATATTTTCTTGGGAGTGGTGACCACTTTTATGAGGGTAGTTTAAAGTTTGTGATGGTCAGTCTGAAGGGAGGAGATTAGGATTGTGAAGTATGATGATTTGGCAGAGTCCAGTGCAGAGGAGAAGGCAGCAAGGCAACTTTTGTAGGCCAGCAGTTTTGGGTCTGCTATTTGCGTCAGCATTGTAGGTTACGACTCATGTTTGTTTTGAGGATCTGAATCAGAGGTTATTCAGGGGAGAGTATTGGGGCAGGAAGTTGTGAATGTGGATGCAGGATTGCGTTGTTCAAAGGGAGTCATAAATGCATAGTGAAAAACAGAAAAGGTATAGTCAGTGAAAGAGGCAGGAATCGGGGAGTCCTGTTTGAATTTATTTATTCTTGCTCATTGGAGAGGGTACAGTAAAAGGACAGGATGAAGGAACCGAGACAATGAAAGAAACAATGGAGTCATCAGTGGGAGAGGGGTCGATGAAGTGGTCAGAGGAGAAGAGCAAAGTAGATTGAAAGGGAAGGTCAAGAGACTTACCCAGGCAGAGTAGCGTGGTTGTGAAGGGAGCACAGGGGGTGGTGATATGAGCAAGTTAGGTTGTGGATAGCTCAGAGGGGTTGGGAGTGTAGCCTCCATTTCCTGGCACTAACCCAAACCAGGGATCATCCAATCATGGCCTAGGTTAGGGAAAGTTCCCATGGAAACCACCACACCCCCCAGTGCGCTGGGTAAGGAGGGGCTCTGCACCTGCTAAAATTAAATGTCTGGTTACTGGAGATGGGCCACACCCTAAGATCTTAGATCACTAAGGGACAGACACCATGGTGAATTGGATCCCTCTTTATTTAATAATACCACATAGATCTTTCACCATTTCTCTAACAGTCCCCTAACTTGAGCTTCATCTAAATGGGGACCTGGTACATCAGCTCATCATTCCTTGGAGGTGTCTCAAGGACACTTATGGTGAGTCTGGTGCAACAGACCCCCTACCTAAACTCAGGCACTACCCACATTGGGTGTCCGCCAGAGAATGGCCTCTGTGGGTGATCCCATGTTGTTGGGCAGTCTCAGGCAGGCCGCCACACATTATCCCACTACCCCATGCAAGAGTAACTCCCCTGTACCCCTTCTTTAAATAATGGCCATAGCTATGTAACATCCTACTTAGCTATTAACACCACTTAACATTCCCCCTAACACTACTCTTCCCCCGATTAAACATATAAATATATACAAATAACTACACATACATACATTGACAACATATATACATAATATAAAACACTGTATCACAATGGGGTGACTGCTGCAGTCAGCATCCCTTCACAGTGTCTCTGGGGCGTTGGCTGAAGGTAATGCTGGCTGAGGGCAATGCTGACAGATGGTTTGTTGTAGCCTCAGGCCGGCTCTGCCCATGTCATCACGAAGTCTGCGCTCTATTAAAGTCCTGGAAAGCCCCATGTGCGGGTGGGGGTCCACCCGATTTCACCACCATGGCCGCTGCCCTTTATTTATCTTCAAGTTTGGGCCCTATTGGATGAGGGGCCCACAAACCATCCCTGCCGTGCCGGGCCTGTGGCATTGTTGATTTATTCTGGGTGCCAACCCAACATCACCTCTGCACCCACTGCTCCATCTGGACTTCGGGTGGCATCCCTGTTGCCATGTGGACACTACCATGCTCCCCGCAGCCATCCTGTTTCATGCAGTGTCCCCATGGCAACAGGGATGCTGCCACCACACTACAAAGCCTTGCTTTGGCTTCAGGGCTTGGATACTGCTGAGTCCACGTCCTGTCAACATCCACTTCTGCCACTGACATCAGCAGTTCAGCCCCCTTGGATTCCTCCCCAGCCACGGCCCAGCACAATTAACTGTATGTAGGCTCTCGGGGCAAATTGAAGGCAGCAACCCGCCTGCCCCCAGCTAAGTCGTTCTGCTTCTCTCCTTACTCTCCAACTGTCTTTTTTGTATGGTTTTCCCTTTCAAATCCTCTTTGTATTATTTTCTCCCCTGCCCAAACCATTCTTGGTCAGGGGAGTTATACTCTATTGTTCTTTGCCCTTTTCTGCTCCTTTAGCATTCCATCCAGTCAAATGGTGGGCTGGATGGTTTAATCCAACACAAAACACACACACACACACACACACACACACACACACACAACACGTGAATACACTTTAAATAGAAACCTTTATCACCCTGGTGTCTCCTTCTTTTATTTCTAGTTGTTCCCTCAGGGGACAAGCATGCAGCCATACTAACCAGACCCCATGGGGCTACAGGATGATAAAAACATATCTTCCAATGTCAATGCAGTCCCAATCAAAAATTAATTTTCCAAAAACTTGTCATAGACCCTTATTACAATTTTGCCAGTATCCTGCTGGTAATTCTGGTGGGATACCGGCAAAACTGCCTTGCTGTTTCCACTGCCCGATATCCCAGTATTAATGGGTTATTACAGACAGCGAGATGATGGTAAATTCCCATCCCATGGAGGAATCCATAGGATGGGATTGCCGGAATGTGTGATTCCAGCATTTATTTGCCACTAGGAGCATGAACTCACAGTTGGTTAGGCCTGCCAGTAGTTCACTGACTCCACCAGCAAACTTGTGTTTCCCCGGTCTGGAAAAACTGCCTGTGCTGGAATTGCCTGCATTTTTTTACGGACCGGGAAACTCCTAATGAGCCCCATAGAGTCCTCACTAATCTCAAAAAAACCTGAAAATTCATATTCCTCACTCGTCAGTACCAAATAAAACTGGTTTCAGAAGCAATGATTTACAGCACATTCAAACTAAACGGAACTTCTAGCAGCTTTAAACAAATCTAAAACCATGAACAAGATTTAAAACTTCAAACAAAACTTAGACACATGCCCAATGTCAATGTAGATAAATTTGGCAACTTTGCTGGTGAATGGCGTTACACTAATAGCACAGACTCAAACTTCACATGCTTTTGTGGATAAAAAAAGGCTCTAAAATTTGGCCATGACAGTGGAGACCTTTAAAAACTTCCACACAGAAGACCTAAATGAGAAACAAACTGTATCCAGTAATATAAACTAGACAAATATTGCCAATGTAGATATAGAAACAAAGGGACATTACCAAACAGTGTTTGGATTCCCTAGACTGTTTGTACCAACAGCCAAGTAGTGGTATGTCTGCTTTTAGACTTAGCATGTAAGACAAGTCTCCAAAATACACAGAGCATTAAACAAGAAGAACCCTCCAAGTACATAAATGAGTATGACACATCACTGCATCCAAGTGGATTGCTAATAGAGATTAAATATATTGCATACAATTTGACTGTGTGATGTTGCAAGCATGAACGACACATGCGCGAGCCTCGTTCCGGCCCGCGCATGCGCGTTGATAATAATGAATGTTAGTGCGGGCAGTTGCTGCGAGGTGCCGTAAGACACTCACGCGTGTCCCGTGTCTCCTTGCGTGGATGCGTGTGAACGAGTGTGTGTGCGGGGCGGCCCGAGGCACCGGTTTGCCCACAACATCTGCCGACTAGGCAGGATGCAAACGGAGCGTTCTGCTGACATAACGCTGCATGTACACGGCAGCAACGTTATACCGGAGCATTCCCCGAATCCAGTGCGAGCAGAGCGGATGTGTTTCTACACAGGACACGTGGCAGTAGTGGCCTGAAAAGGTGCTTGTGCGCTGCCCATGTTCCACAGAAACCACAGTGAACACATTTTTGGAATACTGACAGTTCTCGACATCCAAGAGGACTGTCCTTCAAGCAGTGGTAATTGGAGGGGTACACGGCCACGTTGATCCCCACCACGCAGTGGCCTGAGGTACGTCAACTGTCTGCACAAGTCAAGTTTGTGGCCTCTAAACCCTGAAGAGGTGCCAGTGCGACCTGTGAACATGGCAGAGAGTGATGAAGATGCAGGGACAGCGCAGGTGGTGGTAAGGAGGCGACAACTGGGATCTCTGTTACCCATGCAAGAATTCGACACGTCGGGTCCACCCTCAAAATTGGGCCCAAGATGGCTGCTGTGGATAAGAAAATTGGACATGTACTTCACGGCAACAGGAGAAACTAATGATGATGCAAAAAGGGCAACTCTACTGTACTCCGCGGGTATGGACGTTCTACGCATTTATGAGTCCCTTAACCTGCAAGTAGTCACCTATGATGCGGTCAAGACTGCCCTAAAAAATAATTTTATTCCGCTGTCCAACGTGGACTATGAAAGGTTCCTATTCAATAGTGAAAAACAGCGGGAAGAAGAGTCGCTTGATCAATTCTGCACTCGCCTAAGACAAATGGCCACAACTTGCAGATGGGACAACGAGGAGGCCATGATTAGAAATCAAGTCATCCAAGGCTGTGGCTCAGGCAAACTCCGCAGACAGGTGTTAAGGGAGCCAGGATGGACGCTGACACAGATCCTGGACAGTGGAAGAATATATGAACTGGCAGAATCAAGGGGTGCCACTGTGGACGCAGCGGTGCGTCCCAGCAGGTCAGAAGAGGCGTTTGCAGTCGGGAGGCAGCCCGTGTCAAAGAGTAAGTGGAGCCAGAAACGGCAAGAAGCAAGTCCAACGCATGGAGTGGGGTCCATTTGTCAGTATTGCGGATACGATTTGCCGCACTCGGAAGAATGTCCCGCCAAATCCAGATCCTGTGGCAGATGCAGTGACTCAGACACTATGCCCGGATGTGCCGCGCTCCTGCATCGGGGGCTACTCAAAGGGGTCCGGCCAGGTTGTTTGGCAGCAGGTTGAGGGGGCAAAAGAGCATTGCGACAGTTGAACAGGATATGCAGAGGCTGAACATGGCCGAGGAGGAAGAAGAGGAGGATGAAGTGTTGTTCATTTCGAGCATAGCCACAGGGGCAAGGAAAAAGAGGCAGCCCAAATGCATCGTGGACATTCAAGGGGTCCCTACACAAGTGATGATTGACACGGGAGCCTCGGTATGTGTGCTGGCCTCAGATCACTACCAGTTGATCCCGGGACCACCACCGTTGGATGTCTCGAGGGCAAAGATCTTCACGTTCGGCGGCGACACACCACTCCCCATCAAGGGCGTCTTCGTGGCGCCCGTTTCAAAGGGCGGCAAGTCTATAAAAGCACGAATCTTCGTCACTTACGTGAGCCCCCACTCCCTGCTTAGTTGTGCGGCGTCAGAGGCATTGGACCTTAAGCATTTTGCGTTTGCAGTCTATCAAGTTGACATTGAGCAGCTGCTGGCCAGATTCTCAAGCATTTTTGAAGGAGTGGGAAAGTTGAGAGCTCCTCCTGTGCGTCTCCACATTGACGATACCATCAGGCCTACGGCTCTCAAACATCGACGGATCCCGTTCCATCTCCGGGAGCTGGTGGAGGGAGAACTCTGCTCACTGGTCCGAATGCACATCATCGAAAGGGTGGAAGGCCCGACGCCCTGGGTCTCGCCCATAGTGGTGGTCCCCAAGCCAAAACAGCTGGGAGCGGTGCGCATTTATGTCGATATGCGACTCCCGAATGCGGCTATCAAAAGGGAGAGACACATAACGCCCAAACTCTCTATGATATTATAGGAGAACTGCAAGGGGCGAGAGTCTTTTCGAAGTTAAACTTGAGGGCGGGCTATCATCAGCTCGAGCTCCACCCGGAATCATGTTATATCACGACTTTTGCGACGCATGATGGCCTCTATCAGTTCAAGCGCCTGAGTTTCGGCATTTCATCTGCTGCAGAAGTTTTTCAAAATACCATCAGGGGGGCGGTGGCAGGACTGAAAGGGGTTTTGAATATGAGCGATGACATTTTGGTGTTTGCAGACTCTGAGGCAGAACACATGAAGAGATTTGAGTGCATGCTGAAGAGGCTAGAAGATTTGGGGCTTACCCTATACCGTGAAAAATGTGAGATTTTCAAAGACAGAATTTGGTTTTTCGGCTTCATCTTTCATGCCAGCGGCGTGTCGCCCGATCCTGCGAAGATCAAGGACATTCGGGAGGCCACAGCACCCCAGTCCCCAACGGAGGTGAGGTGTTTCTTGGGGATGGTAAACTACTGTGGGTGCTTAATTAAGGGTTTGGTCTCCCTGTCGGAACCCCTCAGAGCGCTGACCAAGAATGATGCTGTCTGGGTGTGGGAAAGGAAAGAGCAAAAGGCCTTTCAGGTCATCAAAAATGCCCTGTCCGATGGAGACACCATGGCGTACTTCGACCCCACCGCTGAGTCCGAGATCGTTGTTGACGCCAGCCCGGTGGGTGTAGGCGCGGTGCTGATGCAAGCGGACAAGAGAGGGGACATGCGGCCCATTGCATACGCGAGCAAGGCACTCACAGACACAGAAAATCATTACTCGCAAATAGAAAGGGAGGCCTTGGCCATACTGTGGGGCTGTCGCCATTTTCGTCTCTAGATCCTGGGCAAGCCGGTCATAGTTGTGACCGATCACAAGCCCCTGCTGCCCATCCTGGCGGGTGTGTCATCAAAACCTCCACCCAGAATTGAGCGATGGATGCTGGCCCTTATGGAATATGGGGTTCGACTGGTGTACAGACCGGGGACCAATAGTCCGGCGGACTATCTGTCGCGACACCCAAACCCAGAGAATGTGGAAAAGACCAAGGAGATGTCTGACTGTCGAGAGCTGCTGTGTCATGTGGTGGAAGGTGCGTTGCCGGTGGCGCTGTCCAGACTCACCATAGCGACAGAGTCATCCAAGAATGAAGTGTTCCACATCATCAAAACGGCGGTTAGAAGTGGCGATTGGAGAGAGGTGCTTGAGAACAATTCAAGTCGGCAGGCGGACGCCCAGAAAGACCTTCAGGCGCTTTGGAGGGTGAGGGATGAGCTATCCATTTCTGATGACGGGCTACTGCTGAGGGGGAGGCAAATTGTGATCCCACAGGCTCTGAGAGACCGTGTATTGGAGTTAGCTCACATAGGGCACCAAGGGGTAGCCAAGAACAAAGCACGGCTTCGACCCAAGCTGTGGTTCCCCGACCTCGAAAAAAAGGTGTCTCCCGTGTCACTCGGCGAATCCCGGGGATAAAGCTCCACCGATCAGCTCAATGGAACGGAGCGAAAAGCCCTGGGGAACTGTCCATGTGGATTTTGGATCAACGGGTCGGGGCATGTATTTTTTAGCGGTGGTAGACCAATGGTCCAGATATCCCGAGGTGGAGGTCGTAGAGTCCACCGCCACCGAGTACACCACCAGGGCCATGGACAAAGTTTTTGCGGCCCATGGCTTCCCCGAAATACTATGCTGAGACAATGGTCCCCCATTCACGGGCAGCCAGTTCGCACAGTATCTCAAAGCGAGGGGCATCCATCACCGGAGAGTATCCCCGTTGTGGCCGCGTGCGAACGGGGAAGCTGAAAGGCTCATGCGCATGCTAAACAAGGTGCTGAGAATATCCGCAAGCGGTGGGGAGGACCTCCCGAAGAAGGTTGTGGAATTCCTGCGAGAGTATCGGACCACGCCGCATCAATCGACAGGCGTAGCCCCTGCTGAAGCGCTATTCGGGTGCTGCCCTCGTGGCATGATACCGGAGATAGAAGGAAGAGTACCCGGGGTCATTGACAATGAAAAAGTGAGGGAGGAACGGGCAGCCCGCAATCAGAGAGAGAGCGAGAGGAGAGGTCTCCAAGATAAGGAAGTGGCCGTAGGTGATTCCGTGCTAGTTCGGAATCGCCACCCAGAAGGCAAACTGTCACTGCCTTACGAGCCTCACCCGTGGACAGTCACGCATGTGAAAGGAACCATGGTCACGGCAGCATGCAACCGGGGGACCGTCACCCGCAACAGGTCCTTTTTCAAAAAAGTGACACTTCAACGAGGGCTAGTGAACCGGACGAAAGCAACTCCTCCGAGGCTGTCCCCGAGGGAGGCAGTTCCGCATGCAGATGGTCCCAGCTCGACTTCGCAAAGCACCCCTCGGTACCCCATCGAGGGAACCGCAGACCGCCGGCTCGCCTCAAGGACTACATCCTGGACTCGGGAGACTGAGCCGAGGGTACAGCTGCCGGCCAACCCACGTTGGGTTACATGCTTTATGTTTATCGGTTATACTATTCATACTTGTTGATGTTAGGTTGTTTTTGTTGAAGAAAAAAAGGGATGTGACGTTGCAAGCATGAACGACGTATGCGCGAGCCTCGTTCCGGCCCGTGCATGCGCATTGATAATAAAGAACGTCCGTGCGGGCAGTTGCCACGAGGATGCCATAAGGCACACACGCGTGTCCCGTGTCTCCTTGCGTGGATGCGTGTAAACGAGTGTGTGTGCAGGGCGGCCTGAGGCACGGGTTTGCCCACAACAGACTGCAGTTGCAATGCATGCTACAGCTTGTAACCTTTAGTTGTAGCAGAGCTGCAGCAGAATTCTACCAAAGTTAGAAGGTGCTGCTCGGCTGTTGCCCTTGAAACTGCACCACATTGGCTTGCCTGTTAGCTCTGTCTGTTTCAGCAGCTAATCGCGCTGAAGCAGCACGACAGCATGCAAAGCATGTTGCTGTCACACTGTCATCCAGTGCAGAGCAGGCTTCTAGAACTGCTACTTTGGAAATGCTACAGAGAGGCTGCAGATTCCCGTGAAATCCTGCCCTAGCTTGGCTGATTACTTGATGACACCTTCAGTGAGTTCAGGTACAACCTGAACCATTTTTTTTTAAAAGCACATATGACCTTAAATATCCACAGCTTTTCCCAGAAGTTTTCCAAAACTAGCCTTAACATTGGTCCATCAAATCCTGCCATTAGTTCTATTGCAAATGACTTAGCTCCACTTAATTCCATGGCCTGCCAAGGATCTAAGATGAGACTATTAGAATGTCTGTCTGGAAAAAGCCACTCTTTCACCCAATTAACGTTTTACAGACCCTTTATCTAGGGATTTAGGGCATAAGAATATGAACAGGCATTAACTTTGGATCATACGAACCCAGGCAAGCCGGCAACAACCTTGGAAACCTTTCCCTTTAAGGTTCATCGGCCTAGTAGTGACTTATTGGATAAGACCCCCTTATGCACCAGAAAGTTTCCTTTAACAAATTATACCTAATCAGAACTGGGGAGAGCAGAGGACTCATTAGTGTATAGTTCACCAATGTAAGCAGGATCGTTAACTCTGAAGCACCCAATGCCCTGCAAAATGGCATTATGTATAACAACCTAATGAGCAATTTACTGAGTAGCAACCCATGTCTCTCGCCGATGTCCTCTTTGAAACCGCAGATATTCGATTACTTTTCAACCGCTGTTTAAATTATGCAAGGAATTTCACCAGGAATCGAAGGCACTGCATTGAATGTCACAATAGAGCACATTGATATTGGACCTGTTTTATCAAAGGTCGCCTGGAATCTTAGCATTTTAATAGTCCCAATTTGTCAATTGAGCTGATCATAGAGACGGATCCTGGGCTTGATGCAGCAATCACCCTAAAAGCTCGAATTCATACCACGAGGTGGGTGTAGTGTCCGTTGTTAGCCCTATAAAAGAAGGGAATTGGTTCATATTTCCATCATGCAGATTAAGTCAAGGGCCATGTTTCTCAAACCCAAGCCAATGCATACCCCTTCCAGAGGTATTAACAAGAGTAAAGCTAACAGTCTACAGTAAGACAGCAAGAAAGTAACTAGGAAAAAAGTTTTAAAAAAAAAGAAAAACATAATTGTGACAAAGGAGGGTCACTGTCCTCAAGTCATTAACTCTAGCTCATCCAGAGCTGGAGAGGAATGACTTATGGATATACTCTATTGTGCAACAGCCATCTTTGAAATGTAAAAAGCAGCAAGATAATTCACTTTTGAGAAAAGTAGGATGCCATCTGCCCCTGACCCTCTTAACATAAGTAACATAGGACCCAACATCATGGGCTGGGAGGATAGCTCAATGGCAAAGTATTTGTCTTCGAAACAAGACAGGACTGGGCTACATAGGCTCAAATCCTGGTTCTGCACTAAGAGTCTGGTCTCTGGTATTAAGTGAGCTATAAATGATTAACATCCCCTCAACAACAAAAAATAAAGTCTACAATTTTTGACACAATAAAAGAAGGCAGATTCTCCCATTAAGAACAAAGATATTTGTGGGTTTTTCCAATATAAAGACGCCATTATGGAAGATTACAAAATAGTATCCCAGGAAGATCACGGCAAGCTCCCTGAAAGACAACGTTAGTGGAGGGCCTGGGTTTTCTACTCTGAGGGTCATTTGTCCTGTGTGGACTCCAACACCTATTAAGAGGAGGCGGGTTAGGCTTAGTGAAAATATCGTAAAACCACCCTCTGTTAAAGGAACTAATAAGGGAGTTACACATTTGTCCTCTTCAGGAACTGACAAGTCCTGGGATGGGATCAAGATCAACACCTGGCTTAAAGCAGAGAATGTGAGGGTGATTCTTGATTGATCTGCTATTTTGCCTTTATTTTATCTAATTCATACCTTGCAAATGATTGAGATAGATGACATTGTTTGTTGAAAAACTGGAAGCTACTGAATTTGCATCGGTCATTCATTTTCTTTCTATTTTAACACTCGCGCTCTTTTGGCTTGACCTTATTAGGGGATTTATTGAGCATCGACCAAGCTTCAAGCATGCAACAGGGGGAGAGAGCATATTGAGAGGAACAGATCAGGGGAAGGAATGTGGTCAATTTGACGGCAAGGAATCTACCAGCAACCAGGGGAAGAAACAGTGGGTGATCAGATCACCCAGTCGCAGATAGGGAGGGCATGGGGGTAAAGGGTGTATGGACGTAGAAGAAGAGTGTCTCCAGCTCTTTCCTAAATTGTAGAAGCGAGGGGGCGAGTGTTGATGGGGAGAAGGTTTCAGAGTCTTGAGGCCTAGACAGAAGGCTCATACATGGTTATTTCCTTCGGCCACTGGTGAGGTTCAAGTCTGCACATGTCATTATATCTGGCAGATCACAGCCCTCAGAGAGGCTGAGTTTCACAGTGAGGTAGCTTGGGGACACTTCAGGGTGACAGTTCTGTAGATGAAGAAGGATTTGAAGATACATGCTTGCAGTGGGAGTGAGTGCAGTTCAATAAAGGTTGGGTGATGCCCGAATTTGTGGAGTCCATTGATGAGTGTTGCTGCAGCATGCAATAAACATCTCAGGGGTGCCAGGCTAGTCACCAGATCTTCCAAAAGGGCATTGTCACCATGAAGGTAGTAGAGGACAAAGGCTTGGACAGCAGATCTGAAGTGATTTTCTCAACTGAAGAGCTGAATATTCTGCAGAAGAGAAAGTTGTCACCAAGCAGTTTGTGCCTTTCTTGCTATGTGCCATTTGAAGGAGATGAGTATTTCCATAACTGAACAGAAGGGGCTTGGTGTAGGTGGGCAGCTGGGGCCTAAAGGACTCTAGTAGCATAGCAGAGAGCCTGGTCTGGATTTCATGGTGTTCGGTGTTTGTCAGGAGTAGGACTTCAGTCTTGGGGTGGTTGAGCTTCAGGTAAGCACTGGACTTCCATGACTGGATCAATGAGAAGCAGGTCTTGAGCCTGTGCATATCTTTGGACGATATCTTGCAGTAGAGCTGCAGGCCATCTGAGTATTGATGGATGTTGCATTGAGCAAGGAGGGCTCCAAGTGGTTCCATGTAAACTTGGAAGATACAAGATGAGAGTATGGATCCCTGCAGACTCCATAGGTGATGGTAGAGTTGGTGATCTGGACGAATCCATTTGTAGAAACTGGTGACAATTAGCATGGTACAATTTGAACTAGCTGAGGACAGATTGTTGGTGTGGGTGTCGCCTGTATCAAATGCTGCTGAGAGGTCGAGGTTCCCCCGATGCATCTTATTAAATGCATTGCAAAGGCATCTGCAATGCATAAAATATATGCAACTCCTGGTTGTGGGGGGAATATTTTTCATCACCTTTTCCTCATTAACCTGACATTAACATTGACAGAGCTGGACACAAAGTATAATTGTTCTGGTGCACATAAGTTCACTATATTCAATGCATCGGATAAGATTTTTTCTTGAGTTCCATTAGAACATTAGAACGTAATTGGTGGCTCACAATCAAATTCTACCATTTAATCAAACTGGATTCAGGAAAGAATACTCTACTTTGGTTATTTTAGCATTAATATCAAAGAACTAGCTTGGAGTAATACGGACTGCCATGTGTGGCATTTAACATCAACTCGGCCTTCTACAGTAATTATGGCAAACCTGGCAGAAATTACTCAGATGGGGCATCCTACTGGGATTACTAAAAATGATTGCAGCATTGTATAGAAATGTCTTTGTTAATATACAATCAAGTGAGCTTACAAACTTGGTGCTGACTTATATAGGGTTTGTGGTTGCCTTACAAACATATCCAAATGAAAATATTCAAATTGTCCTCATCAAGCTTGGCAAACCGAAATTCCCTGCATTACATGTTCACAGATCAATTCTGTCTTGCTTACATGTACTGTAACAAGTCACAAGGTCACTCAACCACGCACTTGTAGACATTGGCAGGAGTCTTCAAAGCAGGTACGAGTTACATAGCCCTCGATCAGGTCTATTTTTTTAATGAATTGTGATGCAACCAAAATCAAAGCAGAAATTGCTTGAATATAATGGACTATGTGCATTGTACACTCCACACCTGGACATGTACCCTGTTCCAAAAAAAGAAAAATAGAAAGCATTCAAAAAGCACAGTGGTACAAAGTGAAACTGTCAGACCTTGCTAAATTTCCCATGAACAAAGAAAATGCACAAACTTCACATCAACCACATTCCACATCTTCTGGTCCTTTACAGAAGAAAACCGGACAGAGTACCTATGCAAATGTAAAAGTGTTACATGTTTTGATTGCATTGACTAGGAAGGAGTGCCCCCTGATCTTCCCTTCATATATCACAGCACAATCAATTGTCTGTCCTGTCTTAGTCTTGAGGAGTGCATAGAGGAATGTGAACTCAACTTCCCAAACAGAGGCTTTGTCATGGGGCGTTGGAGACTTCTAAAAACAAAGCACATGCTTTAAAAGCTAGATTTTTAGCTGGACCAATGCAATTTTGTAAGATCAGGAGTAATGTGCTCATATTTCCTGTGTTTAGCTGCAGAGTTTTTCAATCAGCAACCTCTAAATCGTTTTCATAGGAAGGCTTAAATAGATACAATTATTAAAGCTCCAACCAGATGATACACGAGATAATCACCGAAACCTGAGGGAAAGCTAAGTAAGGGAGAAGTTTTTTATTTTTCCGATCTTAAAATAAAACGGTTTTGCAACTGACACCATTTAACAATTTAGTGTTAATTTAGTATCCTTGATGTTATCTAGATTCTTGACCTCAGCACTTGGACATTGGATTCCACCTTGTTGGTCTATTTCATTCGGACAGACATTATCACCAACTAAAATTAGTTTTATCTGGATTTATCCTTAGAGAATAAGGTGACACCAGTGTGTTGTTAAACGTCCATTAAAGGGTTGATATAGAAATTAAAATGGAGGTGATTGAAATCTTTGAGGGATTCCATATTTTAAAGGGTGAGGCTGAGAGAAGTAAAATCCTCGATGGGCTTTAACGGTCTAGTCATCTAGAAAAAATTTAATCCAGTTTAGTGCAGTGCCCTGGATTCACAAGTTTTACAGCCTCTCCGACAAGATTTGATGGTCAATGGTATTGTACGCCTGCAATTAGATTAAGTCCCCTGCTTCATTTTTAATCGGCTTTACCTCTCAGATGATCTAATACTGATATTCCAACCAATTTCAGTGCTGCACATGGGCCAAAAGCCAAATGTCATTATTAAGGAGGTTAGCGGTTAGCAGATTCAACAAAAGTTTGAACTTGGGTGAGAATATCCCTTTCTATTTCTTTAAACAGAAAGGGTGGATGTGTAATAGGGCAATAGATAGGACCATAGGGTCTGAAAAATGTTTCTTCAAAAGCAGTTTAATAATTGTGAAGGGGCTAGGCACGTGGAAAGCAAGGCATTGAAATGAGATAGTACTCTGCTCATAAAGACTGAACTTAAGTCCCGGGCAATCTTAGGTGGTAAGACATCCAAGGGGGATCCGGAGCCCTTTGCAGATGTTAATAGATAATCAATATCATCTGTGCCAAGTTCATTAAATGAGCCAAAAACGGTATCAGGTGATGGCTCATGATATTTAGGTCCTGTCTGTAATTGGATAATGCTTGTGTTGGAATGGTTTACCTCTGTTCAGATCTTCTCAGTTTTGTTTGCAAAATACAAGGCTAATTGAGCAACTAAACGTTGAAATCGTGTAATGGAAACATTCGGCTCATTGCAGAGTTAATTGACTACTGCAAATACCCTTCTTGGTTATATTGGGAGCCACAGAAATATCCTGGCTGTAAAAGACTTTCCAATTTATTTTTTGTAAGAGGACTTGTTTTAGAGTTGTTACTTCGGCCCAGTCATTGCACTGATGCCACTCTTTAGATTTGTGACTTTCCGACATATGTGGTAAAACATCTTTGTATGTGTTTGAGTGGCACAAGGTCTAAAAAAATGACTGGTGGAGGCAATTTATCAGTTAACTCTGATGAGATGGTCAAAGTTACTGAGTAACATGTTAGGGTTGTTAGTGTCTTATATTGAAAAGATCAGGTAATGCAGGAAGTAGACCTGAGACAGCTTTGTTTTGTCACTCTGTTCTATGGACAAAATAGTATATGGGGATTTTTGGTTACTGTCACAACCTGCACCTGAGAAGCAGGCATAGAAAAAGGGATGCCAAAATGAAAGTCCAAGGGAAATAACTTGGAGAAGTGACCGATCTCTCACGGGGTCCAGGCAAATATATGATCAAGTATGTGACCTGCATTGCAATGGGGAACTCTATGAGCGGAGATAATCTAAAGTCTTTGCAGAGAATCTAATAGTAGCATTACATTTCTATTAGTCTCCAGTTTCATTCAAAAATTAAAACATCTCAGAACCACTATGAGGTAGTTAGAGTATCCAGGAGTTTAAAAGAAATTAGGTTAAAGTCCGGATAGCCTATATACCAATAGGAAGTAGATATCATGCACCTCTCCCACTTTAGGTTGGAGGGCAATAGTTCTGTGTTCAAACTTGTTGGGCAAGGAAGGGCCTTTGTTTAAGTTGGTTGCATCAAGATTTAGACATAATAGTTGCTGGGGGCAAGGTCTGAAAAAAATAGGATTGAGGTCTTGGATTCAAGTTTCAGTCAAGAAAAGCATGTCATGGTCAAGATAAACAATTGGTCATATATCAGAAATCTGCTTTTGGCTGCTGATCTTGGTTTTAGTAAGAGGCATTGACAATAGATCAGATCTTCCTTTTGTTCATGTCTTCATGTCTTTACAATCTTATAAAGGAATATGCATGTAGGTGTTTTAGACAGTAATTTATAGACAATGAGGGCTGAGGGGTCCACTGAAATATTGATATTGATATTTTATTTCTATCGCGCTTGTACACAAGTGTTTCAGAGCGCGACAAGGGAGGGGAACAGGGGAGAACAAAACAGCGATCTTACCAGGCCCAGTGACATTGAGAACACACAAGTGCATGAGGGAGGGAGGGGAGTGCATGGAAGGGGGGAGAAGTGGAAAGTGCGAAGCAGAGGAGACACAGATAAATAACAATAAATAAATAATAAAGGCAACAAACAGTGGTAGTGCAGCCAGCAATTTGCAAGTGCTAGGTATAGCATTAGCTTCATGATTTCAGTTTGCCAGCAGGTAATCTGAGGAGCACGTGTGCAGACTATCAGTTAACAAGAGAGTATAATCCCCACAAGACTTACTGTCCAGATGGGAACTCTCTACTGACTAACAAGGCTGCACTTACTTTTCCCTCATCTGAACCATAATAAAAGCCTACCTCACAGACCATGTAGACCATGTAGAATAAATATATCATCAAAACGGCATTGAACACAAAACCAACAGAGTTTAGTTCCAAAATATTTTGACACCTCACATTTTAGAACAATAGACCTCACATTTTAGACCACTCATGTCCCTGGATAAGGTCTACATGATGCGAAAAATCAGCTGGTCTGCTTAACACCACATTTTCAAAGGCACTCTTTTGAGACCAGCATGCCGCTCTTCGTACATGTATCGTGCAAATATGTCAACTGGTTTGGGCTGCAGCCAAGAATAACATATTCCCATTCGCCTGTGTCTAGATTAAAAAATGTTGCAACTCCCAATAGCCCGCATTTGACGAAACTGCATCAACGTTGTAAACCACCCAAAAAACTGCTCTTCCCTTAGGAATGGCAACTTTACACAGTCTCTACTGCCTACTCTGTATAATATATAGCTTTGATAGCAAATCCATATGCAGTCATGGTTAAGTTGCACTCATCATAGGAGGAGCACACTGGGGATCTTATAACTAGTGTGCCATTCCATGAATCTGCACAAAACGAAATGTAGTTGGAAAACTGCAGTTTGTTCAAAAAATGCCTAAAGGTAGGCAATACATAATCTGTGTGACCTGCAGTAGGTCAGACATACTTCTGGACATCATGGAAGGAGTGGTTTGGTCAATGAGGAAACATGGGGACTGTCAACATATTTGACATTAGCACCATTGTTCGTGGGCATTCAGGAAGCAATGCAGACAGCACACTAAAAAGATTTTAAAAAAATCTAAGTCTTACAAATAAAACAAACTTTAAAAAAGGAGAGGGAGTGGAGTATTTCTTCCAAAATGCCGAAATATAATGCTTTTTTGTTTCATCCACAAACATAAATGTTTGTCTGCAGATTGATGTCAAGGTACATGGATTATTTGGGTTGAACTACAAAGTTAAGTTGTGCGCTTTTAGTTTAGGTTCTAGTGGATCTCATGGTATGGCAATGAGAATGGTTGAAATCTTGTAAATGGGCTAGTCATGGTCACTGGCGCCAGGCCCTGTAGGCAGTACCTTGGCAGTGCATGATGTGGCATTTATATACATTTAGAGATTGTTTTGAATGCCCAATGGGTCTGGTAGTGTGGTTACTTCGGTATGTAGGGATCTACTGACAGTGACTCACACCAAGGAAGACAAGACCCATTGTCATTTGGCAAGGTAGAAACAGCCCTGGCTGGTTTTATTTGTCTTCATTAATAAAATGATGCAGGTACTTCAACCACAGAAATTGTTGTCTGCTAATCAGGCTGGTCTTTCAGCAATCTCAAGGCAAAAAGCAGAATCAATGCCTGTGCCCTGCTGCAGAGGTCTCCTGATATGTAGCTCCAGCTCTCCAGTGGCTCAGAGCAGATATTGTTTGATAGCTGCTGTGATAGCCAAGCCACTGCATTGTAGAGGTTGCACATCTGATCCAAATGCCATATAATAAACTCCCATTTAGTGGTAGGGGAATCTGAAAATATGAGCCATACCATGTGTGATAATGTGGTGTGATAATGTGGTGGAGGGTTTATCTAATTATTAAGAGCCACATCAGATTTAGATCATAAATGTGCCAACACTGTGCCTAGGCCGGCTATAGAAGTGTCATGTATATTATAGTCAGACAACCTGTCCCTACCAGCCAGAAGAACAAGAGACTGAAATACTGCCACTCATTTAATCCTTCATGAGGTCAAGTAGCACATCTCTCCAGCAATACAGCCCCTCGGCAGGAGCTGTCTTGGGAAACAGGAAAAGGAATACAAAAGGTCTAGCCCCATACAAGGATGTTGCATATAAAAGAAAGGAGGCAGGTTTATTGAAGCCAGAGGGAGCTCAGCACAAGTACATGTGGGAGGGGCAGGGCAAAGTTTCCATCCATTTAGTTTCTATGTACCTCTTCTTTCTGTCTCCTCCACCTTTTTTAGCTCAAAGCTCTATGGGTATGATGGAAGGCAAATACCTGTCACAAGCACTCCTTAAAGCAGAATTGCTTTCCTCCAATCAACTGTGCACCTCTGCCTATAAAAGAGGTGGACTCTCACTCCTTTAATTCATCTTGGACTCCAATAGAAATTCTCTTGGACACTGCTGAGAGAACAGTCCTTTCCAGAGTCATCAATTTGTGAGTTGAAGGCAGATAATCCAAGGAAAACACAAGAGATGTTCCAATCGGGAGACAGATCCCAGTTCATTTTAATGTTTCATATGGGTCTGTTTTTAAAAATATAGACATCAAATCCAATTATTTGTTTTCGGGTATATTCAGCAGACACTATTTGAGCACACTCTTAGCATTTTGACAAATTGTTTTTTAATTAGACAATTGTGGACATTGAGTACTTAATGAAAACAAATGAAGTCTACTAAACAAAAAAGGAATTAGCTACAGTGCATCTTAAACAATTCAACACAACTTAATTGTGAAGTGGCCAGTAATCAAAGGCAGAGGCAAGCTCTACTCCGAAACCACCACTTGGGTCCATTTAGGGCAACTTTGGGGAAGCAAGAAATGCCTCTGCCAGCTATGCCAGTAGCCAAGACTTCACTGTAAGTGAAGGATTCCTGTAGGTGGTCCCAGAATGAGAACAAGTATAGATCTTGTGCTTGAGGCCCTGAACTCGGACTCACTGCAACTGGAGGTCAGAATAGCCAAGATCCCACTGTTTCGCCATCATAGTTTCCAGCACTCTTCTAAAGGAGGTTGAACCAACAAGACCCTCTAATGTTGCTTTTGATACTCGCTGATCGTCAAACCACTGCAAAGCACACTCAAACCAGTTTGCTGATTCACACCAGCTGAGCATTTTACTGCTTTAACTAAAAGCTCATCACTGAAAAAGCCACCTTCAAGCCACAATTCCAACCACCAGCATGTCAACCCGACTCTGTGGCTTCTTTGAACCACAACCCGCAAATGCAGCATCCAACTGTCTGATCTCAAACTGCACTTTCAGTCATCAGCATCTTCCCTGAACCATCTGTCGACCAGCGAACCAAACATGGTTGTCTTCATGAACCGCATTCTTTCAACTTCAGCTTAACCCAGACATGAAACTTCCTCCTCATGTGGAAGACTGCATCTGCTGCATTTGAGCATGGTTTGAACTACTCGCACAGCACGAAAAAGTCTCGTTTGATGCGGTTAAACCACGAACAGCAAAAAGGAATTATTGATTCCCATCTAGTCCCCCAGTCCAACTTTGGTTCCTAGATACCGCTTAAGTAATGTATTCCTTTTCCTCACACAAAAGATAGCCTTTTACAAACATGGTAGTTATCGATTGCTTTTCCCCCTGGTTTCATTGCACAGCGTATGGCATCCTTCCACATCTTGTAGTTTTTTTTTCCACATGGTGGGTTTTATAGTGTCCCACTTAGCTAATATGTTGCATATTTTAATTTTAATTTTTTGAAAGCACTCACACAGCCCACGGGCATCGAGGCGCTGTTACCGGAATTGTTTGTTTTTTAGTTGTGTAATTGTTTTGTCTTAGTTGCGTATTTATAAGGTGCTTAAATACCCAGAGGTTTCTAAGCGCGGACCCGGGATCGAACCTGTGCTTTGTGCCGTCTTGCTTCTAAGGCGAGCACGTTGCCGCTGAGCTATTCTCCCTGGAAATAGTGTTTAATTTATAACAAATGATATACTTTGATTGGACATTCCTTTATTTTGTACTTTTGTACTTTACTGCTTGGGTTGCTTCTGGTTCACTTCTAAACCCCTCTCGTTTTGTAAGGCATGAGGGTGGAGTATGTAGTCTAGCCACTCCACCTCCTTGTACTCCTGTGGAGCAGAAGTTATTTCATCACAATAACTAGTCCAAATGTCATTCCGTGTGACGTTATGACATGACTGGCATAAGCAGTGCAGCTCAGTGGTTTATGCATTGTTTCCTAGGATTTCTGTTGGGTTTCATTCCATTGTGTTGTACCCATAATGTCTTAAAGTTACTTCACTAAATATTACTGCTTTTTATTAGAGTAATTTAATTCGAATGTCACTGTAACAAAGTTTAAGTGGTCCCTGCGGCGGTGTCCCCTTTAAGATCCGCAGTCATGACGTACCCTTAATTAATGTAGCCTGTTACCGGCTTGTGCGGCAGTATGGTGGCAGACTCCATGAGTGGCAACTCTGTGTCCAACTCACTTAATTGTGTGCAACGTCGTGTGCTCACAGCCGTGTGCCTGGATACTCTGTGTGATCACACAACTGAGCGTTAGTAGTAGGATGATCCCTGCATCTGTGTGGCCGCGTGAATGCAGCGTGATCGGCTTGTGCTCTGTGCCCAGAGCAACTGTCTGGCTGCCCGGCTGCTCCCGAGGCAAACCACAATAGTCCCGTTTTGCAACTGGATGTACATATATATCTTAAATTGGAGGGTGAATGCTGTCCATGTGCTCTCGAAGTCCCAGAAACCTGCAAATTACAGCTCTTTAGTGTGGCAATCTGGGCTAGGGTTATGGGGACAGTTTTCAGTCATACTCATTAAGCAATCTACACCCATTTACTAGGTCAGAAGGTCTTCAGTGAATTCAATAGTCTGTTGTGGTTCATTCAGCCTCATTAAGAGTCAGCGATCATTGAAATTGAGGATTTATCTCTAGTCAAGGATGGAGGTGTATCCTCCATTTTGCTTCCACAAATTTGTGGAATCACCACAAGCAGAATTACCACCTTGGGTAATTCTGCAAAATCCCCAATGGAGGCATCCCCGAATGGGGATTAACATTGCCATACTACCACTTAGAATCCCACAGTAAGTATGTGGGAGCAACTGATACAGAATTACTGGCAAGCTCAGAATGCAGTCTGTTGTGGGTGCTGGGAATCAGGGCAGGAGAGCTGCAGCAGCAACAGAAAGATGCATTCTTCCCTGAGAGGCTCAAAGAGGTTATGTAAGTTATATTATTAAGTCGTTTTTAGGACGTTTTAGGTCGTTTTTGCTGTCAATAATGCCATCAGATTACAAAGTCCTCTGCAATTATTGTCCTAGAGTGTTCACATTTGGTGCCAACTTGCAGGTCCTACTCTAATCTTGGAACCAAAGCCTGGAAGCAACACATCTCTGCTTAGGCAAGCGATCGAGGTTGAGCAGGTTTAAATCTATCTAGATGGGATTGTTTGCCACAGATATCAAGTAGAGCTTTTCAGGTCTAGAGAGTATAGTGTTCCTGAAGCAGCTCATTAACATGACTCCAATCATAAATTGAAGCAAAATGTGGCCTGCTGGTCCTGGTGGCATATTGAGAGAACCAGACTCCCTACTCTACAGTCCTTCAATATCAGGAGTATACCTCAGGACATACAAAGACAGCTTGTAATGTGTTGCTATGAAAACTGAAGCAACCAGTGGGCACCCACTTCCCATTCAGCTCAGAAAGCAGGGTGGTTGCTCTTCCGACAACGAATGTGTTGTTGCTATAAAATCTTAGCCACTATTAATGGGGTCTTATTAACAAGTTGTTTCTCAGAGAGCAGAGGCTGGACTGCGAGCCACACATGGCCCTGGACATGTTCAAAGAGGCCGCATGTTTCTGTCAAGCACAGGAGCGATCCCAACCCTTCTAAGTGGCACCACACAGGAAATGTTCAAGAAAAGTCAGATGCATTTAAAGCATACTTTGAAATATATTTATATTAAAATGTTATCTTTTAAGTACGTTGATGATCTCTCAAACTATGCATCTTCAATGACAGTGACACCGAGGGCTTCAGGTATGGAGTGCTTGCAGAACCATTACCTGTCTAACCCAAACACAATGTGCGCAATTTATAGAAGTACGCATTATGTAACAGGCAGGCCAGACAAGACAAATACCTCGGGGATTTCACATTTTCTATATCTAAGCTTAAGGAATCCAGAACCATTCAGTGCAATTAGTACCCGCACGCGCGGCTGAACAGGAATACTGTGTGGTGATTGGCTCATTTGCGAGCCATACCACACGGTATTCCCGTCTACGCCGTGCGTGCCGTCTACTCTGTTCCTGGCGAGGGGCGTGGCAGCCTCTCAGCCAATGAGGAGGCTCGAAACGGGGCAATCCCCGCTCCGAGCCTCCCCATGGCTGGAGGCTTCCTTCGTCCCTCGCCGGGGACTCAGGTAAGATTTTTTTTTTCTCCCAAGCCTTTCCTCCCTCCTCCCTCCTCCCTTCTCACCCCACTTACCTTCTATCCCGCGGACTCCGGCGGGGGACGATGGAAACTTCCAGCCGTGTGGAGACTCTGAGCGGGGCCATCCCCGCTCCAAGCCTCCACACGGCTGGAGGCTTCCATCGTCCCCCGCCGGAGACTGCGGTACGTTGTTTTTTTTTTTCTTCCTCCCCATCCCCTCCCTTCCGCCCTCCCGACCACACTTACCTTCTTTTTCCTTCTGGTCTTGGAAGCGAACGCACTGGGAACTTTTCTGTTCCCAGCGCATCCACTCCCAATGGCTGCCATGGAAAGGGAAAACGGACTACGTTTTCCCTTTCCATGGCGGCAGGCATTTTTTTGTCGTTTTTTTTGTGGTCCGAAACGTGTTTCGGAACAGAAAAAAATGCCATTAGCACCCCGATTCAACGGGCTGGGGTACTAATGGCAATAAGACCCTCGGCGGCGGGCCAATACCGCCGCAGGTAATGCCCGGGGGCTTCGTTAAGGCCCTCGCGGCCTATAACTACGGCCCCAGGCATTACCTGGGGCGGTATTGGCCCGCCGCCTCGGGTCTTATTGTCACATTAATTCACTGTAGTTAATCAGTAGTAGCCAGTGTTGCTCTAGGCTGCCTTGAAATGAAACATTTTAGAGAGCACATATTTTATTAAATGTAAGTATAATAAACCCGCACATCAGACTCTTCACAAGTCTTCATCTCCCAGGACCTTGCCGTGAGCCTGCTGCATACAACTTTCTCACCAGGATGCTCAGCCTGGCCAGCCTTGAGGTGTACCATGGCACCGTCAGCAACAATGCCGCAATATACTGCAAGGAAAACAAATTTCTCCGAGCCAGAGAGTCCTGTTGTATTCTATGGCAAACAGTTCCAATGGCACCAACAGGACGGTGTGCACGATTCTTCAACAGAAACACTTCAAGGGGCTGCATTGTGTGCCGCAGTCCAAAGAAGAAAGAAGAAAATGCGGTGCTTCAAACAAGAGTGGAATATTCTGTCACAATAATACATTAACGGCAGGGTCCTGATTCGTACGTTTTTCATTTGTATCTAATTCCAGAACTTGCTCACAGTTACATTCATTTAATTCATTTTGGGTCAAAAATTAGAGGACAACTATTATAATGCCCTATTTTATTAATGCTGTTTCTCCTTTTTGGTGTCTGTGTTCATTTTCATCACATAGCGACCAGCATTTATATTTACAAAAAAAGCTGGGGGCCCATACGAGGATGTGTTCATCTTTTTCATTATAGCAGCAGCCCTCTGTTTACACCCCAGGGACTTGGTGCTAATATTAACATTCATTTTGGCAATAAAAGATTGTATATGGACGGCGATTGTCCCTATAAAAAACGGAGAGTCGGAGACACTTTTATTAGTGACATGAACGTGCAATAGAATTTCATTCCTCTTATTAGGCTTGTATGTCTGACTCTGACCTGCAGAGAGAACCATTGTCCTGCGTGGGCTTCTGAATAATGTACACCATGCTTGCAGATGTCAGTAACGCATAGCCGTGTGGGCCGCGAGATTAGAGCACACTCGCTTCAAGGCTAGTGTGGACTACACACGCATTTCCTGGCGTTCTCGCTGGTGTTGAAATAATATGGAAGACAAATTCAGATCAATACGTTTTTTCGAATTTCTGGCTAGGTCCTGCCATTTCCATTTTATCCAGCCCAGCACCATACGGATTGCCTTACTTTGTTAGCAGAGTAACTCCAGAGTGGTTCCTCAAGCCTGAGACTATGAAGCCTGTTTCTGTGGGTGAGTTCCTGTCTGGAAACAACTGTGGCGAGTACCCTGTTATAGATGTTATTTGCTTGAGTGATGTAATATGCAGCACCTGTATCTGTTCCACTGCGACTGCCCAGTGTGAAAATAAAGTTCAAGAAAGATAACAGAGACGATGGTGCGCTCCAATTACAAGTTTGAATGGTTGTTTATTGATTTAATTATCATTTTTTTGATTGATTAGTTTCAGAAGTTGTTCTGTATTTCAGTCATGCAGGATTATTGGTTCTGTCAATTCAGATTATCGTTACAAGTGCAATTTCAACATTCATAATCTCCTCTCTAGATGTGCTCTGTGTAGACGGTATTCCATTCATACAGAGATGCTAGTTTTAACCATTCAAGTCATTAAATGCTGGAAAGTGATAGTTCAAACTCCCCTCAACACGTGTTTCTCCATCCAGTATGGATGGTTCATCCAGAGGGTTTCTGATTCACAAATTAGTTGTTTTGAAAAAGCATAATTCCACTTTCAAAAATTTCAAAATTGTGTCTATAAGCGAACGGAACAAGAAACAATGTTATAAGGCTCTGTTGCCTGCTGGACCTCATTGTTTAATATGTGTATATAAGTATTGGCAAAAAGAAGCTTATTTGTTTATATAAAAATAAGTAATTAATAATTGAATCACTTTTGGCAAGCTGTATTTGTAAGCTCTAGATTCACATTGCTTTTGAATGGTCCTTATTTACCGGTCCTTTATGATAAGCCGTTGGGCTGGTCTCCCATTCCTAATGTCTTGGTGGACAGTGACCCACTATTAGAGACAAGATATGAAAAAGGAGGGAGATGAGCAATTTAATTCTGAAGTGATAAGCCCTGTAGGGGACGAATATTCCCATTCAATACAATATATTGTCCCAAATTATGTCTTACCAGTGTTTTGTGCCTTCGCTAGATCCGTATCCAATGTTTGAAGACCACATGAGAGATCGGATCGATATGCTCGGTTCGGATCTCTCAAAATGGCCGCTATTTGTATACGTCATCACGTGCCTGGTCGTGCTTGCGGCGTATGCGTGACTCGATCACGGCTTTCCAAGCGCGAGCTCTGATCTGATTGGCTATTTTTTAGAAAAAAGGCTCTGAGACAAGAAATTCAAGGTATAAACAGCAATGTTGTGCTGTATTCGAGTGCCTGCAAATCAGGTGCCTGTGATGTGCTTGGAGAGAGTAAAGAAATAAGTAAGGGAAGGACATAGATATAGGTCAATCTGATTCTATCTTGTTTGTATATAAGTATTAGTGTGGCAAGTTCGTTAAACAAGAAGATTGATTGTCTGGTTTGACATTCATATTTACATTTTGGTGAATTCATACAAACCTGCTGATTAGCATAATTATCCATTCTTAACAATAAAGATATACAAGTTGAAAACCACTTAGCATTTGGCATCCCAATTTTTTCTCAAGACTTGCTGAACATATATTGATGATTTATAAGAAATGTCCTAATTCAGAATCAACATTTAGACCACTGTGACAGCAGTCCAAATTGCAAATCCAAAATGCTTCTCTCTGGTGCAGTCTTTGTTCTCTATTTCCACCCCTTGGTGGTGGTTTGACAAGTTCTAGTCCAAAATATCTTATGCCTTCCAATCTGTCCTGATTGTGTTCCATTGTGACATGCTTACCAAGAGGATATCTTATGTCACAGTTTTTAATTGTTCTTAAGTGTTCCGATATCCTGATTTTGAGTGCTCTGATTGTACTGCCAACGTATGGTTTTTTACAAATGCATATAATGGCATAGATCACAAATTTCGAGTTGCAATTGATGAAATCATTGATTACATGTTCCTTTCCATTTGGTAGGGATATGCTCTTTATTCCATTTTCAGAGAATTTGCAAACGTTACATGTGCCGTATTTATGGTTTCCCTTGAGTTTTTGTTGTGACCACATTTTTGTCTCCCTGTTTATATTGGCTCGTGTACAAAATGTGAAGGGCAAAGTATCTGTTTTAGATTTTTAGCTTTTCTGTAGGTAATGCTAGGTTGATCTTCTATGTGTTTCCTCAGGTCGTTGTCTAATTTCAATAGGTACCAATGTTTTCTTAGAATTCTTTTCAGAGTCATACGGTCTGAGCTGTAGGATGTAATGAACCTCGTTATATCTTGTGGTGACTGTTTTTTTCTTTTTGGTTTATTTTGTAGCAGATCATTCCTTGAAGATTCCTTTATTTTGGAATAGGCTTTTGCTAGTTGAGATTTGTCAAGCCTGTTTCCCCTGCACATTTGTAATCCTTTGAGCAATTACTGAAAAGCTGTCAACATTTCTGGTAGTGGAGACAGTGCACAGATGACCTTTGGGGTAATATTTTGTAATGTAAATAAAGTAGCCTGATTACGTAACTTGGCTAACAGTTAGACCCATGGGATACTATAATTTGTCAACACATAGACTGAAGCAGAGTATGCTGTTGTTTCTGCATTCCAACATTTGGATAGCAACAAACCAAAGGCCTTGTGTAATTTATTTTTGCGGTAGTGCCTTGCTAACCATAATAAAAATCAAGCACACTGCTGACGGAATAGTCAGCCAACATTCCAGGCTATGAAAAGCCTTGTTCCTAGGCGTTTTGCTTGCTGATGACTTTGGTATACCACTATTAGCACATGTAAGGAAAGCTGCTTGAATCTACACCACTGCATCAAACTCAAAGGCGCATAGGCCAGACTTGTGCCATGGATGGCCAGCCTCCAGCTGCAACCTCTCTTCCAATCCCCACAAACATCCCTCACCAAGACAGATGTAGGATGTCAAATCATGATGATCACCCATCACTGATCTGTTCTCAACTGCACAGTGCGATTGAGTGGTCAGAATGTAAAACAAGAGTCCAGCTTTCCTTAATAGCACATGCTGCACAGACTCATCTGTTTCATGTACAGGCACTGTAGGGAAATCTATACAAAAATGGATGCAAAAGTAAACTATGTTTAAAAATATAGAGACTGCGTCCTGCTCACAACATTCCAAAGAAACATGAGAGGAAATAGTGATGTCAGCAGCACATTTACAACGAGAGTGTTTGTCCACAGTAAATGAAAAGGCCAGAAATAAATCCTTTGTTATCTGAAAGTATTCAGCAACCTTTATTCAAAGGCAGAATTCAAATCTGGGATGAACAAGCACAGCAGATCATAGAAAAGTGGAAATCGAATTGAGGTGTACATTATTTCTGTTTTCTTCTTTACAGGACTGAGAATCAGCATTATAAAATAAAAATCTACAGATACTTAATTGTAAATCTTTGACAGGAGCTTAATTGAAAACATTTGAAAATGCCCCTGTTAAATAAAGTGACTTTAAACGCTACATTTATGAATGGAACAGCTACTTTGGACTAGCAAGTAAAACTGCATTTTCTGGCACCCAAGCAACTGTGCTGGGGAAAGGATTCCCCAAGGAAATGAAACTCAGGTTGAGGCTAGGCTACGCACTTTAACACTGCCTGTATTCACCAAATGACCAAATGTTAGCTTTGTTCCCAAACACAGAGCTTGTGACTAAACAGATACTACACATTAACTTTCATGTGTCACTGGTGCCATCGAAGCATTTCCTAAAAATACAGGAATATATTTTGAGAAGTAGGACCACAGTGCACAAGTAATGAGAATTCTCAAACAGGTCTTCTATTGAAGAAAGCAATTCATGCTTAGATATGAAGTCTGGCATTTGTGGAAGCCAGCTGGCTCACAAATGGCCCAGATCCGAAGCCTCAAAGGGATTAACACCATAAGGCTATCACCAGACCGGGAACTGGAAATACCATCAATATTTTCTGAACCCATTACATGAGAAGGAAAATTGCCTTTTTAAATTGTACATATGAGATCATATGTTCATTAATATATTTTGATAGGAGTATCGTAGCGACTTTCTAAAAGAAAAGAAATGTTTAGCATGAAAATCAGATGGATGTAAAATTCTATTTTAATGGGCTTTTGTTAATAATGCAATTTCTTTAAATTGTATATATTTCTGCACAGAAACTACTATGCCAGTAGCTCATATTCTAGCATCCGTGAAAGCTACACAACTATTCTAAGGTGGGAAGCAAATATATGAGTGAAAGTACAAGAGAATAGAAATCTGTCACAGGCACATCGCATGTCATGCCGAAATTAAATAATTTGATTCACAGAGTGAGAGCAACATTTGAGGAACATACTGTTCCAGAAAGGAGAACCTGGGTTTAGAAGTAACTCTCCTTAGCCTGCCCTCGTTATTAATATTCCCAATGAGTATGAAGGCGGTTTAATGGGGTGTCGCTTTTGGAACACTGCCAATCACATAGAATGACCAATTAAAAATAAAGAAATACTACACACCCATAAAGGGACTGGTCTTTAATCTATAAATGGCCAAACCAATAGATCAAGCAGTCAGACTGGAAGAAGGAGATAGTAAGAAGTATTGTCAACAGAATGAACAGAATATCTTGCTTTCCTTTGGATCCATTTTGGATTGCTGGCAAACCACTGAGAGGCTTATGAGGAGTTTAACCCCGGGCCTTCCTCAGTTGGAAAGGAAGCAGACAGGCATGTAGAAGGAGAGAAACCAGGCTGAGGAGGGAAGTTGAACTATATTGCTGACCGTTGCCCACCTATCACTAAAGGGGGAGACTTGAACCAGTCCTTAGATGGTGCCCAACCATCCTTCAGACAGCCAACAAGAAATTTCTATGCAAGCATAGGGGGGTTGGTGGGAGATCATTCTAAGGGGGTGCATGGATGCATACTATAATGGGGAGTAGACTCAAACCCAGCCCAGCCCTTTTCATTTGTGAAGGTACTGAAGGGGGGAGGGTATATAAATTGACTGTACATCTTGGGAAATGGGTAATCATTTCAGAAGTGTAAGTGCTTCTGGAAGTTTAGATTATACAAAAAGAAAAGCCCAAAAGGCGAGTATATTGCATGGCCACAGTAGTGGCCATGTAGTTATGGTTAAGTTGCTGTTTCCATAGGAAGAGCATTTTTTGGGCAGCTTATAACTCTGCTCCCCCTGGACAAATCCTCACCAAACTTTGCAAATAAAAGTATATGGGCCACTCTGAATTTTTTTGTAAAGTTTGGTGAGAATTCGTCCAGAGAGAGCAGAGTTATAGGAGGGGTCCCAAACCGTCTTTTTTTCCCATAGACTGAATGGGTTAAAAACTTTGCGCATGGCTACAGGTGAAACCGATGGACGGATTTTGACGAAATCTGCGGCAGGTACAGGGGCTTGATCCAGAAAGCGTGCTTTTGTAAATTTGGTCAACATACGTGCAGTATGTTTCTTTATAATTATGAAAAAGTAGGTCTGAAATAATTAGTGATATCTATGTTCGCTCCGCGGTCACACTTCCCTGTTCGGTCGACGAACAAGAAACCGATTGGCTAAGGGGCTTCCATCATGACCGCGTACACGCAACATCTCTGCCCATTGGTTGCTGCGAGATGTGTTCTGCGTCAGATGGTTTCGATGCGCCCGACATCTTGAATCCTCGGAAAGCAGAGCACCAACCAGCGTACACATGCTTTTGTCATTAACCTATTTTGCTGTGTCACAGAGCATTGGGAAAGGTTCAGACAGTAAGAAATGGGTGATCTATGCATTTGTTCTTCGGGCGTCATGATGTAATTTCTATGGACACCTTGTACGTACAGTAAATGCTGGGGGTAATAACGATAGCACATCAGTCCATGTAGTGGGCAGGAAATTTGTAACACTTCAGTCCATGTATTGGACAGGAAATTTGTAACCGTTGACAGCACACGGGTATAGGTAGGCAACATTGAAATTGGCAACATGCCGTGAACGCATTATTTTTTCTAATGGCTATTATTATATTCATTAGTACGCTGCCATGGGTGGGACATGCTACGGTGGTTGTGGCCAGGGGCTACAGTCTTAAGATATGGGTGATTCATGCACTTGTTCTGGGGGTCGCTCGTCATGATGTAATGTGTATGGACATCTTGTACGCACAGTACACTTATACCTACTTAATGACATCTGTTCTATGGCCTCCTTGTACGCACAAAAAATGAGGGGTCCAATAAGGCCAGTATTTGAGCCTGTGCACTGCACTGGGGCGTTGTTGCATTTGTAAGGACACGTGTGGTGTTAGGGAACATTGAAATTGCCAACATGCCGTGAATACATTATTGTTTCCAATGACTATTATTATATTCAATAGTACGCCGCCATGGGTGGCACATGCTACAGTGGTTGTGGCCAGGGCCTAGAGTCTTGGATGCATGGCCGTCAGCCAAAGGCCGAAGACCTTACTTCCAAGACTGTAGGCCCTGGCCACAGCCACCACTGCATGTGCCACCGATGCATACACCCGTACTGTTGCATTTTGATTGGCAAGTTGTGGGGAGTGCGTGCAGTGTTGGGTGCATGGCCAAAGGCCATGCCACCAAGAACAAAGTGGTAAGTATTAGACGTGGAAGACACTGCACACCCATCCCATGTAAGATCCACAGACATACAGCTAGGAGAGAAGCCTCTGGGCAGATGCACTGAAGGATAGCACACCTACAGAATAACCCCCACTACCTCACATCACTGAGGCAGTTGTGGGGAGACCCTGCACCCAATAATACACTTATACCTACTTAATGACGTATGTCCTATGGCCTCCTTGTGCGCACAGAAAATGAGGGGTCCAATAAGGCCAGGTTCTTCTATGTTTGCGGCAATTGCTGAAACTTTAGCTTCTTTTCTTTTCTTTGCTGAATTTTCTGTTGCATTCTTTGCATTTCTGTTTCATTTAATTTTCTTTTACCACATTTCACTTTATCTGGAACAGGGTATTGTTTCAGATGAGGGATGTACAGTGAACGCAATCTATTGTATTCTAGAATGCAAGGAATATCAGCTTTGACTTTACTTGAATCACATTTTATTAGCAATAGACCGTCAAGTGTACGTAAGCGTGATAATGCTACATAACTCATACCTTCCTTGAACACTGTGTTTCCTATATCTACCAATGCTTTCTCTAGGGTAAGACCTTGGGATTTTTGAATGGTAACTGCACATGCAAGAGTTAGAGAAAATTGCTCTCTACGTACATACATGTCTTTGAAGAGAAGGAATCGAGCAATTGAGCGCCCTATCCTTTTCACTTCTGAAACTTTATCAAAGCAAATATTTACAAACTGAATGTTGCTATCACGTGGGTATGACGGAAAGCCAACAACTGTGCCCTGTGCTCCATTAACTAGCCCTTGCTCTACGTCAAGGTTACGATTAAGCATTACTCTACAATTTAATGATAATTTCAATATTTTTTCCAACCCAGCTGAGTTGGAGATTGAATTTTCCAAACTATTTAGTCTTGTTGTGGCTTGCTCACACATGGGTACTGTCATACCATGTACGTCTAGTTTGTCTGTGGCGCTAATTTCTATTATTGCTTGCATTTCTTTCTTTAACATTGTTTCATTGAATTTGAAACAGCTTGCAAGAGTTGGCATTAAGTCCATACAATTGACATTTTTGTGCGCTATTTGTTCTGTAACATCAGTTGCACATGCATTATCGCCATAAAGTGCATGTATATGCCGGTTTTTCAATACAGCTTTTGCTTCTTGCGATAATACACCAACTCTAATACTTTTTAAGATGTTGGCATAAGTGAGATCTACAGATTGGCACATGTTCTAAGTTAATTCTCTGTATTGGAAATGTTGCCAAAGGTTAACATTACCTGTGCTACCAACAGTTTTCCGGCAGAGTTTGTGGCCTAAGGTTTTAAAAATTGGTTCACCTTTCACTGGTGTCAAAAACGATAATATGTTTCCCTGCAAAGAGTTCCTCGTTATTATTTTTAAGTACTTCTTGCAATCTGAGATGAATCAAAGCCAACATTAGGTTGGAGACCATGCTCACTTCATCTATTAGTAGCATTTTCATTTGTTTCAATACTCTACGTAATTCCATTGCAGCTTCTGCAGAAAGTTTGTAGTAATCTAATTTATTTTGATGCTCTACTGGAAGCAGTAGTAATCGGTGTAAAGTCACACTGCCTATGTTGTAGGCAGCTAAACCTGTGGGGGCTGTTACAACAGCTGACAGTTTGTTGTTTATCAATTGTTGAAGGAACTTGCTGATGATTTGGATTAAGAATGTTTTCCCTGAACCAGCTTCACCACTGACGTACAGCAGTATAGGTTTGTAATTCTGGCAGGTACATTCTTGATTTTCGTGTTGTACACCATGTAAAATTTATTTTGTTACGTCTTCAAAAATGGTGCGCTGATCGTTGTTAAGTTTTGCTTGTTGTACAGTTAAGTCTTCTGTATCTTCTTGATACTGATACATGGTGTTCTCTACTTCTGCCATAGCTACTTCAGCCTCATTTATTATTACTGATTGTCGTAATGGTTCTTGACCTCCTGTTACAGAAGGTTGACTAGTGTCGGAAGAGTCTTTATCTAGTTGGGCCTGAAGTTCTTCTCCCTGTTGTTGCTCATTGTGTAACATTGCTTTGTACTGCGTAAAGTTCACATCGGTGATAGTGCTTTCATTTGCTTTGAAAGCATCTTCATAGCACTCATAATTATCTAGTATGTCTTCCTCTTTTCTCCATGGTTTGAAAAGTTGTAAAAGAGACATGTAATATAGTTCTTTTTGTTGAGGAGTTTTCAATTACAATTTGACATGATTAATTAAGCTTCGTTTGACATGATTAATTAAGCTTCGTTTGTTAAGCTTCCTTCACAATCAGTCACTCTATATCTACGTTTGCTTTCATCGGGTTTTATATTATTTTTGTATGCAATGTTTTGAGTTATGTGGTATAGACACATGCTTTCCAGAGTGGTAGTCCTGTTCGGATAGTATGTGTCCAGTAAATTGTTTTTAAGAATTTCTTAGCTGTTGGGATCATTATTGGCAATTGTTTCTATGTCCTCATATGATTTTAGTACTCTTTTTCTAGATTTTGCAGGACCAAGACTGAGCCATACTATGTTGCCTGATTTTCCATACAAAGCAGTGCCGTTAAACAATCTGCTGCTTCATAGGCCCCACATCTCTATGAAAGAGCATTTTTATGCCTACACTGTAAAATTTCTGTGATCATGTTTCATCTGATGCTAGGTCATCCCAGAGGTCTTGAAGCTCTGTTTTTTCTGCTTTTGTTAAGTAGGCTGTAACATATCGTGCAACAGCAGTTGAATTGTCTGCAATGTACTGCACATCTATGTTTGCATTCCATAATAGGGCAATGATTGCATTGTAATCATTGATATATTTTGATTCTTCCCTTCTTTTTATCTTATACGTGTTTTTAGGTGATTTACCTTTAACACTATGTCGAACTGAAGACATGAAGTTGTTTACTTCACCTGTTTCTGTAACTGGTCTAGGGAAACCAAAGCGGCATTTGGTGTAGTATTGATCTTTCTTTTTGTATTTGCGGTGACAATATTTGCCACATTTGTGCCTTTGAAATTGTAAAATCTGCCCGTGCAGCTCACTATGTGTCTGTTGTGAAGGGATTTCACATGTGACATATTTTTGGATAAACTGCAAAACAGTGCTATCACTGTCGTGCCCAAATTTCGGTGCACCTTTGATCCATAACAGCATGTGAATATGTGGTGCTCCTCTCGCTTGATATTCTTTTCTCCAAAAGAAGTGTTGCACGCTCTCCAAGGGGAGGAACAGTTTTATTGCAAATAAAGTGTAGCATTGTAATGAAACGATGATGGAAATATCTTGAGACATTAACTGGATCTAGAGAGCAAGGTTCTCCAGGTGTTAATATATCTATGTTGTTTTTGTTGCTGTTTGCTATGCGTAGGAACTCATGTAAATCTTCCCATGCATATTCGGCACAACTTAACGTAACAAACCAAGTTGGTGGTCCAAGGTTTCTGATCATGCAACGCACGTCTCCGTGCCGTCTGAACCAGTATTCCTTTGTACCACGCATGTTTGCAAACACATTTTTTATACTTGATTGTAACACCTCATCTTTGTCTTGTACTTTTTGTATTAACTGCGTAGCTGACATATTTTGAAAGTGCGTTCCAGATTTAAGAATGTGTGCCACTCCAAGACATGGTGTTGCTAATTCACTTTCATAGAGTAGGTGGAATATGTATTCAACATTTTGTCTAAATCTGGGATCTTGCGAATACATTGGTAATGAGCGGTATTCTGATGCCCCAATCTGAGTGGGTCTATCATCATATCTTCCACCTTTGCCAGTAGGAAATAGCGGTCGAAAAGCATGTGCTTCTATACTTTATTCCCAAATACTCATTGGTGACCGTTTGGTTTGTCGCATTTGGTAAGTTTCTAGTGCATCATCTATGCTTTCATTGGAATGCAATGGATGAATTGTGTAATGGTCTAAAAGAGTGGATACTGTAGCTGGATCCAGAAGTTTGAATTGTCCAGTTTCTGATAGCTCTTGAATTATTTCAGTTGTTTGCCTTAAGCTTTCATCAATATTTATTTCCTTATAGTACTCATTATTGTCTTTTAGATATTGTAATGCTTGTCTAACTTTGTGTAAGTCCACTAATTGTTGTCACATTTTTTTGTCCTTTGTTGGTACTCCATTTACCAAGACTATTAAAGAATGCTCTATTGAACGTTCCACTCCTACAATGTGTACATTTTCCGTTAGATCTAATGACAAGTAAACTACTTTGCCACAAATGCCTTTCACCAATTCAGAGGAAGGTAATGTTGTTTTTGGATGAAGGCGTGTAATTGCTTGAAATGGGTGAACTGTTTGAATTATTATGCTCTCATACAAATTGAGCTGTTGCAGGATTTTTGGTAATGGAAACAATTCCAAATTATTTGTAATTGCACGTGAAGGAGTGTTGTTGTTTAATTTTTCAGTACAGTAACTGCAACGTATTAGGCATTCAGTTATTTCATATTTGCTTTCTGCTAAAAGGTTCAAAGCTAATTCAAACCATTTAGAGTCTTCATTGTTTTCTATTTTGTATGCTATGTCCACATTTTTTGTGTTCCTTTTGTAAAACGTTCTGCGGCAACATACACACACATGGTTTGGTACTTCAGCCTTTTAAATTTTAGTATTTCTTTTCTGTATGTGTGTAATAGAAGGTTGCTATGTGCAGAATTGTTGCTACTATGCTCTAAAACTGTTGCATTTTCTACGTGGCTCTCACTTCCAAAATACGTTTTCAGAATACGGTTCATTTCTTCTTGTAAGTATTTGGGTGTACCATGCAGAAGAGTGGTATTTAAATTGCCTAATTCTGAAGCTGGACTTTTTGCATAGTATATTTTATACACTAAATTTCTACTTTGGAATAATGTACTGATATTCTTTTGATATCATGGAAGGTACTTTTGCAAATGGGCCCAGAATGCAGGCTAATGAATGTCCTTTTAGTCCTGTGTCTTTCCGCACTGCACACATATCCATATTTTGCAGCACTTTCATTTTACGTTTGTCTTTACCTTTTACATATTGATTGAGGAACTGACGTAAAGATTTGAAAGCTTTGTCTGGAATGGCACACATTGATGTGCACAACCATTTGTATACTGGACGGTGTGGTTCTGCTGAATCGAGAGGTAATTCTGAGTTTTCAGGAGATAGTTTTGTAAGCAGTGTTTCTTGTTCCATGATTGTAGTAATGATTTTCTCATACCCTCGTCCACTGCTATGGATGGCAATTGTGTTTGTTTGATTTTGTTTCTATGCTTCTTCATTAAAATATGGCTCTGTGGTTGTTGTGTGACTCCATTCACCACCACAAACATGCAAAAAATTATGTTTGTTCACATTCTGTTTATTGCTGAGTTTCTTTTGTAGTTTGGTACTTAGTTTTGTTAGTGCTTTCATCCTATTTAACACTAATATGAACAACTTCCTTTTGAGAAGGATTGCACTGTCCACGAGTGCTTGTAGAATTAACTTTCTACGGTACGTTTTAAGGGGTGAGGATGATTTTGGTCCTCTTCTTAGTAGATTCTGAAGGACTCTGTGATGAAACATTTTTGCTAAAATACCTTTATTACTATGGGTTCTTCTTACACTATCAGGATTATTAGGAACATTGTTAGCTGTACTGGCAGCCGTTTTGTTTTACAACATTTCTGTGTTTTGTGACACTTTTTGATGGAGGAGGTACAGTTTCGGTAGTTGAGACTTCTTTTATTATGTTACCCAACTGCATTAGCTGGTTTGTATCAAG
This sequence comes from Ambystoma mexicanum, assembly GCF_040938575.1. Classification (NCBI taxonomy): domain Eukaryota; kingdom Metazoa; phylum Chordata; class Amphibia; order Caudata; family Ambystomatidae; genus Ambystoma; species Ambystoma mexicanum. The sequence continues at coordinate 1,195,538,833 of NC_090935.1, forward strand.
ATTCTCTACTAACTCTATAACAGGTGGATGCTTACATTGGGCACATTTATTTTTATTTGCTTTAATTCGGCGTTCCTTTCTACGGAGTTGCTTTTTGGTAGGTATTCTTTGGTGTCTGTTGAGAAAAAAAGTATGCTTTGATCTGTTGTCCAATGTATGTGTGCAATGTGCATGTGTGCATAAGTTTGATGGGGAAGCTCTTTGGCATGGTGTATCAACGTACAGTGAACTGTAACAATTATTTGGTAAGGCTACTTTACTGTTTGTATACTACTACAATGTGCTTCAGATGAGAGTACAAAGTGGCCTACTTGTGACGAGAACCATCATTAATAACCGAAATGCCAAAAACTTGGTACAGTAACTTCTTTTCACAATCTAACCTTCTAAGCATTACCTATGTTATTTCATTACCAAACACACAGCGATTTGTCAGCCATTCTGCCTGTTATTCTTTGTTCAATAAATGGATATTTGTAGGTAGAATGGTTTACAAATCAATGCTTGCTTTGGTGCGAAAAATAAAGAAATAACCCACGCAGCCTCTTTAAAAAGTAGTTACAATATAAAGGTTGTACTGTACTTACTTTTTTGTGCAAGATGACCAGGTTTCTTTGGATATGTCGTCTGCAGTGTAGATGCTGTTGATTCTCAGGAGAGTAGTCTTCACTGCGAATTAAAAAAACAATATCAATTACTTTGTGTGTTTGCAGCAGTGATGATACTGCAGACATTACTTGTGCTTCTTTGTCAGAGGATTGAAGTTTCATATTTCAACCCAGTGCACGTGCACATTTCACTTCACTCTGTGCAGTCTTTGCCTAGTACTTTCAATATGATACTTGAAAGTCCTTCAAAATAACTAAATATTTTAAGGGTATGGAAATGCCTTGTTCTTTTCAAAGTGTACTATGCATAGGATAGAGGTTTGTAAGCGATAGGGCAAAGTACCAAATGGGGAAACATTTTGTACTTGTTAATGAAAAGCACAATGTCGAAAAATCGGGAGACCCTCAGAAGGACATGTCAGCACTACAATCGGGAGCGCTTACTATTCTCATACAATCACATTGCAAGTAGCATTACTGTAGGCAGTACAGAGTACAGAACTCTGACATTTTCACATACAAAATTGAGGTCTGCCCTAAATAGGCATGCTTGCAACGTATGTACAGGTTATGCGGAAGACAGTAAGCAGTCGTGCGATTTGTGAATGACAAATCGGCAATCTTGCACTTTAAAGGGGGAGCGTTGTTATATATTCCCTATGGACATTTACCAGCATTATTTTGTCTATTTTAAATCATAAAGCTTCTACATGTTCTCTGATTAAAATATACATACCTGTATTCTATACTGATGCATCTGGAAATGTATGGAGCTGTACGTAGAAATTTGCAATCCTTGCACAGTAGCTTGTAAAGTAGGTGCTTTGCAATCGTATGCGATTTCCATTAAGAATCATCGACAGTAATTTTGAAGTGCGTAATGTTGATGATGGAGTTGAAATTAGCGATGTTCTATGTGATTGGTGGATGATTGTCCGACCGCTTAGTTGTGTCCAATGAGGGACTCGCTTTGGTACCGCTGTAGAAAGGGTGGAAGGACTGGGTAACAGTTACATGCCGCACGTAGCCAACGCTTGTCCGCTGGTAGGGTGTGTCACATACGGGTTTCTACAGCAAATCCTGCATGGAAAGGCGACTGTAGGCATCAGCGAATCAGATGTTCACATTATTCTTTTGTGTCGAAAGACGGTGCGCACACTGAAGATGGCAGAGTTGGAGAGGGTCAGGTTTTTGATCCTTGGAGACATTTTTGTATTAGGCTTACAACACTATGCCGAGCGTAGGCATGTGGCGCACCATTTCGATGTGTGAGGAGTGGAGGTGGTGTGGAGCGCTGACACTGATGCCAATGCTGCGGCAATTCTGCAAGTTTGTAGAGACATGCGTAGAATGACCACTCCTCATGAGGTCATTTTGGACTACGGTGCTTGTCATTTGGGATAACTGACTTCACATACTTTGTTGGCAGATTTGGCACAGTTGGTTGAAGCACTCATGACCATCTTCCCAACAACAAAAGTTATTTTTTTTGCTTTACTCCCGAGAGGACAATAGAACAACACTTCTGTTTTCTGTCCAGATCAAAGCATCGAGAGGTGTATCATCAATTGCGGCATGCGTGCATTCATGCTACGCGTTGGTATGTTTTTTTGTAGCCACGATGACATTGTTCCAAGCAATGCGCTTTACTTTGAAGGAGATGGTGTTGCGCTATCTTCTTTGGGAAATGCGATGTTCTTTTGGAACGTAAGGCTTGCTTTAAAGAAGGTTCTGTAATGTTTGCAAGAGTAAAGCAAGGACAAAAAATACAAAAAAATACATAAAATACCAGATGTCTGTACGGTATCTGGCCAAAAATAAAAATAATGGCTCTTTTCAGAGCCTACCTTAAAGGGGAAAAAGGGGAATAGTACTTTAATGTACCGTCGTCACACTCTGATCCTGTACATGTCCGCAAACATGGCGGTAGTTAGCAGCCAGCACATATGACCACCGGATACTCAAGGGTGGAGACGCATGTAAATGAGAATGAGCGGAGCTAGGGATTGGTCCATAAAGTTCAGTAGGTGTGGTCTGACCGACGTACTTTAGTAAGACCATCTTCTCCCTCACAGGAGACCACACAGCCATGGCTTTCAATGCTCGAAAACAGATTATCTGGATTTTGGGAGACTCATGGATACATTGGTTGAAAATGCATGCAGAAAGCTGTAGTTTATCTACAAATCTCGGCTTTCCACATGCGGAAGTGCACTGGCATGGTGTGCATGGCATGAGATGGCTGGACTTGGTACCTCTTTGTGTTACTTTACTGACAGAGCGTCCTCCAGATATACTGATCATTCACTGTGGAGGAAAAAGTTTAGGCTATGTGTCTGGAATTTCTTTGCAATTTGCAATGAAGGAAGGACTCGCAAAGCTCATGGACATGTTTCCAAATTGTCAAATACTTTTTTCCCATATTGCCCAAAGACAAACATGGCTGCGTTCTTCTGCATTTGGTCCACAAATGGAGAAAGCGAGACGCAATGTGAATAAGGCTGTGTGTGCATTTTTAAGAGATGTTGGCATGTCCTCTTTCCACAATGAAAATATTTCATTTCGCAGCACTTTCGTTTTCCGCAGAGATGGAGTCCACCTCACATATGCTGGCAATCAGATTTTTCTTCGGAATGTCCAAAATGCATTGCAACCTCTTTTGCAATCACACTAACCTATCTGACAATCCGTTTTCCCCAATCCACTTTTTATTACCAACACAACACACCACCAAAAGGCTCTTTTCGGAGCCGCCACTTACTCCCAACATACACTTTACTGCGTTTGCCCCGCTTGCACCCTCACTTTTTTCCTCCACGACTGTACTCAAACTTTTTCAGAACTCTGCAGGGATCTACAGCCGGCACTTCATAGTTCAATTGTTATACTGAGAAAGGCAGCTCTAAAAAGAGCCTTTTCTGTAATTTTTGTTGTTTTTACTTTCATTGTTAACAGCACACAACACACTAGGAGAAGAGGTAAAAGGAGGGTAAGGAAGGGACACCAGCCACGGGGATAAGAAAGGGCAACTGAACAGACCAATATTAAGGGTGAGCTTTATTTAGGTAAGGAGCAGATCTTCTGGTGCTTGGTGACTGCAGCCTCAAAAGCACTTCGCAAACTCTCCCCCCTGCACAGTACTGCATCACAATACGTGCACACTACTGTCACCTTTGAAAGGTAAGGGTCCACGGCATTGCGAATGGCTTATGAAGCAGCCGGAGGGAGGCGCTCCCCGACAGGATTGTCTCTTGTTGTGGGAGAATCGGATACCGAGGATGCTGTGGAGGAACTCAAACGACTACGCTCTTCACATGGCACCACCTTGCGAATGTCCGCAGTGTGGAACGAAGTGAGGTGTTGCTTCATGGTTGTCGTACCAAAACTGTACGCTCCAAATATCCCGCGACTCAACACCACATCACACTGGTTATACTTCGCCAGGTTTGCATGTGCTTTTGGTTCATTCCCATAAACGGAAAACAACTGACACACCGACGATTCCTGCCGAGTGCTCCTAGAGCAGAGTTCCTACACTTCATTCTCTTCCTCCTCTTCTTCCTTGATCTCTACATCCTCACCCATATATTCCTGTGCAGGCCCTTGGTGAGGAGGTGGTGGTGGCGGGGTTGGGGGTAGTGCAGAGGCTAATGACCCAACAGCAGCCATGGAAGCCATACCGATTAGTTTCCTTTTGGTCACTACAGCAGTAAATGTAACACACCTCAATCTGTTATAGCTAGAAGGACAATGAAGATGCGCTGGGGGTGTGGTCTTTTGTAGGGGTGGAGGTGTGTGCTCGTGACGGTCTTCATCCCTACAAAGCCGTATAATAATTTTACACAGCAAGTCGTGAGGTGGCCTATTGTTTGGGATGTGTGAAATTACATTTTTAAACTCTACAATACTTTGTCTTGTATCTACAATGTCATTTGTATTGTTGTGGAAGTTCACCAACCGCGGAAATTAGTCCCCACGCTCAGCGTAGGTGCGGTCACATGCTGACGTCCTCAACACATCCGTCCCAGTAATTAAAGTCTCCTGGACAGCAAATGCAAAGATTAAAACGTGCGCATGCGCACAAGTGTCCTACGGACAGTGTTCGGGTTCTCAAACTACTTCAAAGTGCGACACAAGTGAGACTGACAGTTAGGAACAGGCGCGATGTTCGCAATACTTACGTTTGTACTGCGCATGTGCACGCATGCTATGTTCACTGTACGGACAGTTCCTGTGTCCTTAGGACAACTCAATTTTGTTTGCCTACGAACTTGCCGGCAACCGTGCCTGTTCTACGGACGGCACCATTTTGCCTGCGCCCCATATGGACCGCTATACTGTCCTTCACACACTCCCATTTTCCTCATTTACACCCATTCCGGACATCTTGTGTGTTCTACGAACATGTATTATCTCATTTCCAAGCAGTACGCCGAGGTAGTATATCCTTTGGACACCCCTTTCTGTTTATGTACGCACAATTTCAACAAATGGTGCAGTCACACATCACATCCGTCTTACTTGACATTACACAGCACCCACATTCCATTCCTTGTGGATAGGTCGAACAGGTGCGCTGTTCGCAAACATTTTACGTCTTTTTAAAAAAATTCTACACACAAACTTTTTTTTCTACAACTACTGTACAAAAAAATACACACACATCAATCGAATGACGTAGCAGGGTAAGCGGACACTGAAACAAATATGGGGGAATTAGGATTCAACACGGGCTGGTTATGAGAAGAAGATTTGTGAGGGGAAGAAGGGATGGATATTTCATCAAAACGTCGATTTTCCTGTTCAAGGTTTGGGGATGGTTCACTAGGGAATGGAGAAGCAGGGAAGGTGCAGGTGGGGCAATGATAACGAACTTTTCCTCTCACACATTCCTCCACAAACTCCTGTAAACTTTGAAAATTGGCGTTCAATATGTCCATTTTCTCCTCTATCCTCTTTATCCTGTCTTCTTCTGTCTCGTTTGTTACCCTTTTGTCTTTTTTTTCCTGGTCTGTTCAAAACAAAAATACATAAATTCAATGCCTCTAGAATACTAGTCACTATTTTGCATATGCAGAGCAATGTGTACCATTATTGTCGCTGTCTTCAGACATTTCCCCATGCGGGAAATACTCCTGCAACCACTCCAAAGTACTAGCCATTTCTGAGTCAATACAACAGAAAGAAAATATTATTTATGCACCACATACCAAAAAAAACATCACGGATATAAAAAATGATCTGCACTCACTCTTTTGCTGTAATCTCCCTTCGTCCTACTGCGTCCGTCCACTGTCGTTCCAGGCTGCCGAGTTTCTGTGAAGTGATTATGCTGGAGGCATCCTTTTTTTTATGGTACCATCCACTTCATTCTACATGCTTATTAAATTGTTGTTTTCTTTTACCAGCTTCAGGTTTCCATATTTACTTATTCTACTTATAATATCTTTATGTCCTTCTTCTACGTTGCACATTTTTTGTGTAAGACAATAGTATATTTTCTACTACCCCCCCACCTCTTTCGGTAATGTGGATCCTGTCCAAACCCGTCCACAAACAGGCGCTCAGTCCTTACCTTTCCAATATCTATAGGGAGGGGGTTCTGTATGTTCCATGTTAAATGTATGTCAAGTATGTAGATTATACTACATATCTCTCAAAATCACATGATTTCAGTGTATATTCTGCTCACCAACTTCATTGCCACAATTTCATGTTTACCTTCCACCTTCCAAAAACTTACCCACTTCCCTTCAAAAAAAACTTTGTTCAGGGGACGTTATGGGTAAGTTGCCCTAACAAAAACCTGTACACTTCACTAAAAAAAACATTCACCTCCCCTTTATGCTTCAAATTAAAACCGAAAAACCCCTGAAATTCGCCAGTTATGGTACACTAAGCCCACAACCCTGCCTCCACCCCTGTCCACTGCTACCACTAACACCCAGACCATGAAAGATGTCATCTCAAATGTCAATGCTGACATCAATGACGACATCACTTGTTTAGCCCCTTTCTTTCCCTTCCCTGCCATACATATATATGTACAATCAGTGAAAAAATGTCAGTAAAGAAATGATACACTTCACAGTGCAACCAAACACCACTGCACATTCCCCCATTATAGTAAGCTAAGCAACCATAACTCGCACCATCTACGTGCATTGCTAAGACTAACACCCAGGACATCAAATATGACATCACAAATATCATTGATGACATCACTGTACAGTGGGTTCCATTGTTGAGACATTTGTGGGTTAACGAGATGGTTTTAACAAAACAGGGGGGGCGTGGCTAGGAAGCCATGTGAAAGGACGTGTCTGTACGGGGGCTCCCGAAGATCCGCACATTATCCGACTGAAAACAGTGCAAGGACCGATGTAATTTGGCTGAGACTGATATGACTGCGCGCATGAATCTCAGGTGAACGTGAGGATATGTTTCGATACGGGCCTGCACCGTGAGAGCGCAACAAGAAACTAAAAGAAGATCTGGAGGCGAGAGTGCGATGAACGAGAAAATGGCCGCCGCCGCCGAATGAAGGAACAAAGGGGTGCTTGATCTGGGCGCCTGACGGTCGCACTGGAGCATGGTGGTGGTTTAGGTGCATGACGCGGGTGCATCGAGGTCATTAAGGACACCCAGTCCTGCGAGGCCGACGGCGTGGACCTGGGAAGGGAGCAGGGCCTGATCGAAGATACTTTGTAACCGGAGCGTGCGGTATGACCGGGAACTGTGCCCCGGGCCCTTTGTGGCCTAAAGTGGGCCTCAGAGGGTGAGACGCGACCTGGCTTAGCTAGGTAATAGACAAGATGGCCGGGGGGGGCGGAGGACAGAGGAACTTTGTGTCAGAGAAGTGGTGATAACAATGGGGCACCCGCAGAGCGCACTGTGACACCCTGCCCCAGATCCGAGCGGGGATTGAAGGACGTGAGACATGTCTAACAAGCCCCTGAGAGCGAAGACCAAACAGCACACGCTCGACGAATACGCTAAAACGCCTCCCAGCCCAGACGGAGCCAAAAGCAAAGACAAAACGCAAGCCAAGGAAATGGCCGCCGGGGGTGCGAACCACGAGGTCCTCGCTGCGATCGCAGACCTGAAAGCGACCTGGGAGACCAAGCTCCAGCTCGCTGTGGCTGAACTGAAGACCGCAATGGAACTCCAGGTTGGGGCAGTGCAGGAGGACGTGAACCTCCTAAGGCAGGACGTGCGTACCCTGGTAGAGCGCACAGAGACTTTGGAGAAAGAATTGGGCCCTACCGCGGCGGACTGCGCTGTGCATAAGCGTGAACTCCATGCCCTGGTGCAATGCGTGGGCAACTTGGAGAGTAGGGCGGAGGAGGCAGAAGGGCGCGCCCGGAGGAACAACATTCGTATCGTAGGCCTGCCGGAGGGTACTGAGGGCCACAATCCAACGGAATTTATCGAAAACATGCTACTGCAGGAGATCACGGGAGGCACCCTGTCGCAGGGTTTTGCGGTTGAGAGAGCGCACAGGGCCTTAACTAGGAAGCCACCACCGGGAAACCCGCCCAGGCCAGTGATAGCTAAGATCCTTAACTACCGGGACCGAAAAAGGATCCTTGAACACTTCCGCAAGGGAGGCACAATACAACGAGGAGCGGCGAGTATAACGGCCTATCCCGACTACACCCTGCAGGTACAGCGCAGTCGTATGAACTTCGGAACGGTGAAGAGGAGATTGCGGGAAGCGGGGCTTAAATACATGTTGCTCTATCCGGCCAAACTGAAGGTTTTCTTTCAGAGCAAGCTACTGTTCTTTGTCACCCCGGAGGATGCTATGGAGTGGTTGGATGCACACAGCTGCCCTCAGGAGTCAGATGTTCAGACGGCCGGTGGAAAATAAAGGACGAGATAAGTAACGCTGTAGGCCCGGTCGGGTCATGAGCATTGGGACTAGATTATAGTCACTGAACTCGCTTGAGAACATGCGCGCGTCAGGGGTTATGAAACGTGGTCCTTGCGCGCACATGGTTGCGAAGTTGAGGAGCCGCCTGAAGCCACCCTTCACACCCCCTTTTTTGTGTTTTGTTTAGTCACTGTTAGTGGGGTGACACCCTGTCGGGTTCTCTATTTGGGTTTCCAAGGAGGACCGAACACAGGGATGCCTGAGATCCAGGGATGGAGCTGGGCAGTTGTTGGGGGTAGGGGTTTGGGGGGGAGTTTTAGTTTTTGTATGAGCCTGGGGGTGAAACCGGGAGTGGGTGTTCGCAAAGTGGGGAGGGATTGCCTCGGATGGGGGGAGGAAACTACTGATAGGCCATGGGAGACCTCAGGATATTAACGTGGAACGTTAGGGGGCTTAACAGTTATCTTAAGCGAAATAAAGTCATGTTGTATCTTAAGAGGCAGAAGATAGACGTAGCCCTGCTACAGGAGACACATCTAAAGCGAGAGAAACTGGAGCTGGTAGGGAGGAAGTGGAAGGGAACAGTGGTAGGATCAACGTACTCCGCCTATGCCAGAGGAGTGCTGGTGTGGGTGGCGCCACACGTCCCATTCAAGCTAATTGAGGAGGTTGTGGAGGAGGATGGGAGGTTGGTTATGGTGAGGGGGCTGGTAGAGAACAAAGTAGTGTGCATTGTAAACACATACGCGCCTAACCAGGAAACGGCGACATATTTTAGGACGCTGTGCACCAAGCTCAGTGTTGGGATGGGGGGCACGGTGATATGGGGTGGTGACTTTAATTGCGTGTTGAACCCCAGGGAGGATAGGTCGGATGACAAGATGGCTAGGCCCAGTCCGGCGGCTAGGGTATTGCAGACGCTGCTGGCGGATTTTGGCCTAGTTGATGTGTGGAGAGCGAAACACCCGAGCGCGAGACAATACTCGCACTATTCGGCTCCGCATCTACTGCACACGAGGCTTGATTACTTTTTCACTACGCCAGACATAGTCGCGGAGTGCGACCATATAGACTACAGGGCGAGGGTCCTCTCTGACCACTCGCCCCTGGTCATGCGATGGCAACTGTATTCCCCACGAGCGCGTATACCAACATGGCGCCTAAGGGCGGAGGCGCTCAAAGACCCCGCCTTCAGAGAGGATATTAGGGAAGAGATAACTGCTTATTTTGAGGTGAATAAAGGGAGCGTTAAGTCGGCTGGCACCTTATGGGAGGCCTTTAAGGTCGTAATGCGGGGGATCGCCATTGCGAAGTCTAAGGGATTGATGGGGGGAGTCCTGGCGGATTTGCATAGAGCTGAGACTGCGCTGGAGGAGGAGTTGAAAGGTGGTGGGACAAATGCGGAGGCGGTCTCCAAATTGCAACAAGAGTGTGCGGAACATTGGGACAGGTTCTGTAATTTGAACTATAGAAAGTATATTGAGAGACTGCATGCGGGGGGAGATAAAACGGGCCGACTCTTAGCTTGGCTGTACAAGAGTGAGACCCCACGATCCCCGATCAGAATGGTAACCAATGAAAAGGGGGAGGAGGTAGACACCCAAGAAGGCGTGAACAGGGCATTCGTGGAATACTATAAGGTCTTATACGAAGGTTGCGAGGGGGGCAGCCAGGAGGAGATAGACGAAGTGCTGGAAGATGTAGGCTTGCCCAAGGTCAGCGATGAGGAGCGAGAGGAGCTGGATGCTCCGATCACACTGGAAGAGCTGAAGGAGATTGTGAGACAGTTGCCCACTAGTAAGGCCCCAGGGGCAGATGGGTTCCCCAGTGAATTTTATAAAGTTTATGCAGAGGAAGTGCTCCCGCCCATGTTGGAAATGCTCAACGAAGCGTACGAGATGGGACGGTTGCCGGAGTCACTTAGGGAGGCGATTATAATACCGCTCCCCAAGCCAAATAAACCGGGACATGATTGTGGCTCCTACAGGCCCCTGTCGATGCTGAACCAAGATAGTAAGATCCTGACAGCTGTCCTGGCTACTAGAATGCGTAGAGTGATCGGCAAGCTGATCCACCCTGACCAGACGGGCTATGTCCCTAATAGGAACATCACTCACAACCACAGGCGCCTCCACAGGGTGGTCGAGTGGGGTGGTGGTGAGGACGGCGAAATGGCGATAGTAGCATTGGACGCGGTTAAGGCGTTCGACTCTGTTCGGTGGCCTTGGCTGCTAGCGGCTCTGAAAGGGTACGGGATGGGACCAGGTTATGTTAGGTGGGCCGAGATGTTATACAGTGCACCACTAGCCAGGGTCCGTACGGGCGCAGTGGTGTCAGAGAGATGGCAGTTGGGCAGAGGCACTAGGCAGGGGTGTCCTTGGTCCCCAATGTTGTATATCCTGGCCCTAGAACCCTTAGCGATTTACCTCCGGCAGCAATATGACCCGGTCGGCATCGATGTGAGAGGAGAGTGTCACCTTATATCCCTGTATGCAGATGATATGCTGTTATACCTAAGATACCCAGAAGAAAATTTGCAGTATGTCTTAGAGGTGATGGGGAGGTATGCCTGGTTGTCCGGTATAGCGGTAAACCCTCAGAAATCCACTCTATTTCCGCTGGGGGGCTATGTGGGGACTCCAGTGGAGAGGTTGCCAGTGTTGCAGATCCCGTGGGCGACGAGATCCTTTAGATACTTGGGGATTGATGTGTATCATACGACCGTGGAAGAGCACAAGCATAACACTGAACTTGCTGTGGGGAAGATCGAGAAATGTATGAGGTTCTGGGAAAGATTACCACTAGCGATGATGGGCCGAGGAGCCATGCTTAAAATGGTAGTGCTGCCCAGGCTTCTGCATTACTTTAACAACATCCCCTACATGATTCCTAAGAAGTTTTTTGTGAGGCTACATAGTGTTTGCAGAGAATTCCTGTGGCACGGCATGCGCAACAGAGTCGCACTGTGGAAGCTGCAGAACTTCTATGAGAAGGGCGGAATCAAGCTGCCGAACTTTGAGGCATATTATGTGGCAGCGCAGCTACAATATGTGTCCAGGTGGCTCTCTGATGAAGAGACCCCTGAACACAGGCTGTTTGGGAGGGATTGCTCCCCTTTTTACTTGCGAGAGGTGATCTGGGTGGCTAATGCATGCATGAGGGAGCGGCCTAGTATGCTAGCTTTGGGACGGAACATGTGGAAACGGGCCTGCCGGATGATGGGCAACCCTTTGCCGTGTGTGTTGCAGTTCCCATTGGTCGCACTGGCGAAGGGAGATGGGCAGCTCAGGGCAACCATTCGGATATACTGGGAGTCAGTGGGGTTGGTCACCATGGGAGATATTTGGCAGGATGGGACCATCTTGGAGTTCGAAGAATTAGAGGCAGGGTCGGGACTGCACAGGGGTCAATATATGACATATCACAGGATAGTGCAGGAGATCCGGAATAGGTGGCCCGAAACTACCCTGGCCGATGAACCGGATGCCCCGGTGGAGATACTATATGACACATCGGAGGGCGGGCATGAGGTCTCTAGGTTGTACGAGATGTTGATGACGAAGGCTGGGAGCGATTTAGAGCACTTGAGACTGGAATGGGAAACGGAGATGGGGGCCCCGATGGCAGATGGGTTGTGGGAGCGAGCCCTTGGGTATCATAAAAAAATATCGAGAAACGCCAGGTTTAAGCAAATACAGCTTTATATAACGCACAGGGCATACCTGACCCCTTTGAGAATATCCAAATTTCGGGATGTTGGACGCCAGGCGTGCCCCAAGTGCGACGAGGAGAATGCAGACATGATACACATGTTTTGGGCGTGCCCAGTAATTGCAAGCTATTGGGGTGAAGTGGCGCAGAAGCTGGCAGGAAAGGGTGTTACGCTCAAAGTGGATTCAGCCTGGGCCTGCTTACTGGGGGGATATCCCAGAGCGCGTAAACTTAGACATGTCGATAAATTGAAAGATCTGGCTTATGTGCTTGCTAAACGTAGGATTGCCATGGGTTGGAAGGAGTGTCATAAGCCACGAACGGAGGTCTGGTGGAGGGATCTCCAAAAATGGGCGGAGGCCGAGACGGCTGTGTGGCGAGATGCCAGTATCGCAGGGGAGGAGGAGGAAATGTGCTCTCTTGCGGCATGGAAACTGTTGATAGCTGAACTGTTTGGAACGGGGTCGGCTTCAATTGAATCTGAGAGTGATGACGCCCCCTCGCCCACAGCGGATACCAATGGCGAACACCATACAGGCTCATAGGGGGGAGGGATGGGGATTGCAGTGTTGTTTGTTGTTAAACGTGTTTATTTATGTTCAAGTTGTAATGTCGTGTGGTTTATATATATAAAATAAAAAATATATTTTAAAAAAAAATGGTTTTAACAAAACAAGGATTTTGTCATTGATGGGCAGCCATTTGTTCTGTCTCATCATCTCCGAGATGTGTTCTCTTCTAGGAATGCCCTGTGCTGTTCTAAGAGCATTCTTCTGAAGGATTTGGATTTTATTGACAATGTACTTACTCGCACCCAAGAATAAGGCATTGCAATAGTCCAGCTTAGAGAGGATGAGGGACCTAGCTAGGATAGTGCAACTTTCTTTGGAGAGGTAGGGTTTACAGGCTCTGATCAGCTTGCAAGTATATACTGTGGCAGAGGCCATAGCACTGACTTGTTTGTCAAGTGTGAGAGCTGAATCTAGGTAGAAACCTAGAGTTTTTACCTCTTTTGCCACTTTAATATTATTCCCATCGATGTTGAATGAGGCATAATTGGTACTGCGTTTGTTCAGGTTGGCTACAGTTCCGAGTATCAGGAGCTCAGTTTTATCATCATTCAAGCAGAGACCGTGGGCGGCCATCCATGCCTGGATGATTAGATACATTTTATTCACTAGTACCATGTCCTTGTCATAATCACCGGTAAGTGGTATGAGGATCTAGGTATCATTTGCATAATTGGTGTAGGTGACACCCAGATGGCCCAGGTCGTCGAACAGTGGCTTCGTAAATATGTTATACGTTGTTGGTGAGACACAGGATCCCTGTGACACACCGCATGTTATTGGAATAGGGTCTGCAGCCACTGAAGGCAAAAAGACTCTCATGGTCCTGTTGTTTAGAAAGGATTTGATCCATGCTATAGCATCCTAGGAAAGGTGGGCAGCTGAGGCTAGGTGTTTACATTGAACTTTGTGGTCCACCAGATAAAATGCGGCAGACAGATCAAGGAGAATAATGTGCCACATTTACCTCCAAAATGGAATGCCATCTTTGGCTCAAAAACTCAATTATGGCTGACTGTTTCATTCACATTTTCTCAGTCTGAAATGTGGCATCAAAAATTAAACACCATTCACATGTTTTGTCATCGGAGAAACTGACATATTTGAAGCTCGGCCTGGAGTAGTGTAACTCGGATCCAAACTAAATTGCCATTTGCCCATATAGTGATGATGACTCATGGAAGAGAAACACAGAATCTCCAACCCATTCCAGAAGACTTGCTTGGTCTAAATTAATGGCATCTAGAGATCTACACAATTTGCACACGTTGGACATGGGCCCTCAAATACCTTCATGGGAAAGAGATGGCCAAAGGGCCACTATAGACCAAATCTTTGCGTCGAGAGAGTTCCTTCCACATGTCATATCTTTCCAAGTTATAAAAACAATTAAGAGTGATCAAAACCTACTCAGAGTCACATGGAAAGCACTGACTCAAAAGAAAGACCGAATGTCATCAGACATAGAAAGGAGTTCAAATGGAATGTGCCTATAAATAACAGAGGCAATGATAACATCACTAACTAAGCGTTACAAAGAGTCAACAAGCATAGATCAGTGTGTTAACACATGCCAGGCCGTGGACTATCAACATTTATTTACGTACTACCACCACAGAATCGACCGTTCGAAGAATAACGTAACCAAACATCTTCATGTCTTCGATGAGTTGGTGGCTGAAAGAAAAAAAAGCAATGAGACGGGAGAAACGCCAAGTCTTGAAGAGCAGCGTACAAAATCCGAAAGAGAAGAAGCAAACTCTATCAATCGGACGCTGAAGAAATGCTTAAAGCCATTTGTGGCCGAAAAACCACAGAATTTTGGTCTTTGGAAAGGCATTCATCGCCCACAAACCAAGAAACCTTACTAAACAATGTTAGTGAGAAATCTTGGATCTCCCATTTGCTGAGTCTCTTCTTGGGTTCAAGCAAAATTGACAATAACTACCCACTTGATTGGGCACACTCATGGAAAATCCCACACGAAGAAGAACAAATAAAGAAAAAAATATCAAGACTGAACAGATCCAGAGCCCCAGGACCTGAAGGGGTCAAAAATATTGATCTGAAAGAACACCAAGATCATTGGGTGCCCTTAATATCAGAGAACTTTAAAAGATGTGTGCAGACAAAATCAGTCCCTCCATCATGGTGTGAAAACAAAATCAAAATATCGAGGCTGAGTACCCCAAAAGGAAATACACTGAACACGGGTTACAAAGGAACATACAAAGATCTTTAATTTATACTGAATCAGTTACAAAGAACAAAACAAAATCAGATAGCTATCGGCCCTCAGTGCAACACAGCGAACTCCAGCGTGGTTCGGTGTATTCAGTGAGAGACGCTGTACATTAGAATTCGTTGCTCTTTTATACCATTTGCGAACACGATGTCCAACCCTACTTCGGGTTAATATTCCTCTAATACATTACTGATCTAGAGTTCATGCCGAGTTCGCATATCCACATGTAACTAGTTTGACTTTAATACATATGTCAACAAGCCTACACGGCAACTGTGCATTTTGGGATTTCCCATACAGGTCTTCTCAAACAT
The DNA here is from genome assembly GCF_040938575.1 of Ambystoma mexicanum. NCBI lineage: Eukaryota > Metazoa > Chordata > Amphibia > Caudata > Ambystomatidae > Ambystoma > Ambystoma mexicanum. The sequence goes on from NC_090935.1 coordinate 1,195,554,156, forward strand.
TAATACAATGTAGTTAAACAAGTGTTCTCAGTTCAGTATTTGAATACATTGTTCTTAACACATGCTCACGGATTAGTTTCATTGACGAGAGTAATCCTTTACACACAGGTCAACGAAGGACAAGGTCAAGACGGCCATGTTGTATTTTGGAATGACATCGTCCACCATTTTAATTCACAGGGTGACTTTACAGAGCAAACCTAAAATGGCGGATTGACCTAAAATGGCGGCTTACATTGATTCTAAGTTCAGCACCTTGCAACGCGGATTTCTTCGCAAGTGGCTTACAAGCAGCTTGGCGTAGGTCAATATACACTTGCAGGGTAATTCATAGAAATTCGCACAAAAATGGCGCACGCGGCTGCCGCACAGTGTCCCCATGCGATACACTGCGCCAGCCGCGTGCGAAAAAATCCTTTTCATCGCACAGCGTATTCATGGATTTTAGCCTCCGAAACCAGCCGTGGTGCAGAGTGGAGCAGCGACCCTGCAGCAGCGCCAGTTACGCCCCCAAGAACGCCCTCGCGCAAGGAAAAGCCTTAAAAATCCCCAAATCATCGCAAAGGGCTGTGCTAACCCTGGACCAGTTCACAGGGCTGGCAAACAGCAAACGCCAAGCGGGGAACGTGTATTTCAGTGGTTTGCGGGAAGTCCCACACGCGATAGTCCTGGGTACGTGTACATCAGGGGTGCGTGGGAAGTAACACACGCGATTCCATCAGGGCACGTGTATTCCAGGGGTGCGCGGGAAGTATCACACACAAAAACAGCAGGGTACGTGTGTTCCAGGGGTGCGCGGGAAGTATCACACGCAAAAGTAGCACGTATTTCAGGGGTGCGCGGGAAGTATCACACTCAAAAGCAGCAGGGTACGTGTATTTCAGGGCTGCGCGGGAAGTATCAAACGCGATTCCATCAGGGTAAGTGTATTCCAGGGGTGCGCGGGAAGTATCACACGCAAAAGCAGCAGGGTACGTGTATTTCAGGGGTGCGCAGGAAGTATCACACGCGATTCCATCAGGGTACGTGTATTCCAGGGGTGCGCGGGGAGCACCACACATGAATTGCATGTGTGGGTCCTCCCAGGTGTTCCCTCTACACCCTCCACGGCCCCTGCAGGTGGCCCACACCACAGGGCCCTTCCCTGCACATGTCCCGCAGGCACCCCATCCACCATGGCCATGCCCCCCAGCCAACCCACATGTCACCTTGCACTACTGCCCACCAACTCATGTCCCCCTGCACCCCCAGCCACCAGGGGCAGCCTCCACCAGGCCCCCACTCATGTCTATCATCACCCCCACCCCCAGCAGTGCAGGGGATGCCTCCACCTGGCCCCCACTCATGTCTCCCATCACCCCCACCCCCCAGCAGTGCAGGGGCAGCCTCCACCAGGCCCCCACTCATGTCCCCTATCACCCCCACCCCCCAGCAGTGCTGGGGCAGCCTCCACCAGGCCCCCACTCATGTCTACCATCACCCCCACCCCCCAGCAGTGCAGGGGGAGCATCCACCTGGCCCCCACTCATGTCTCCCATCACCCCCACCCCCCAGCAGTGCAGGGGCAGCCTCCACCAGGCCCCCACTCATGTCTCCCATCACCCCCACCCCCCAGCAGTGCAGGGGCAGCCTCCACCAGGCCCCGCCTCATGTCTACCATCATCCCCACCCCCCAGCAGTGCAGGGGCAGCCTCCACCAGGCCCCCACTCATGTCTCCCACCACCCCCACCCCCCAGCCACCAGGAGCACCCTTCACCAGGCCCCCACTCATGTCTGCCATCACCCCCACCCCCAGCAGTGCAGGGGCAGCCTCCACCAGGCCCCCACTCATGTCTGCCACCACCCCCACCTCCCAGCCACCAGGGGCACCCTCCACCAGGCCCCCACTCATGTCTCCCACCACCCCCACCCCCTAGCAGTGCAGGGGCAGCCTCCACCAGGCCCCCACTCATGTCTCCCACCACCCCCAGCCACCAGGGGCAGCCTCCACCAGCCCCCACTTATGTCTACCATCACCCCCACCCCCAGCAGTGCAGGGGCAGCCTCCACCAGGCCCCCACTCATGTCCCCTATCACCCCCACCCCCCAGCAGTGCAGGGGCAGCCTCCACCAGGCCCCCACTCATGTCTCCCATCACCCCCACCCCCAAGCATCCAGGGGCAGCCTCCACCAGGCCCCCACTCATGTCTCCCACCACCCCCACCCCCCAGCCACGAGGGGCATCCTCCAGCAGGCCCCCACTCATGTCTCCCTGCACCCCCACCCCTCCAGCAGTGCAGGGGCAGCCTCCACCAGGCCCCCACTCATATCTCCCATCACCCCCACACCCCAGCAGTGCAGGGGCAGCCTCCACCAGCCCCTACTCATGTCTCCCATCACCCCCACCCCCCAGTCACCAGAGGAAGACTCCACCAGGCCCCCACTCATGTCTCCCACCACCCCAACCCCCCAGCCACCAGGGGCAGCCTCCACCAGGCCCACACTCATGTCTCCCTGCACCCCCACCCCCCAGCAGTGCAGGGGCACCCTCCACCAGGCCCCAACTCATGTCTCCCACCACCCCCACCCCCCAGCAGTGCAGGGGCAGCCTCCACCAGGCCCCCACTCATGTCTACCACCACCCCCCCAGCCACAAGGGGCACCCTACACCAGGCCCCCATTCATGACTCCCACCACCACCACCCCCCCCCAGCAGTGCAGGGGCAGCCTCCACCAGGCCCCCACTCATGTCTCCCACCACCCCCACCCCCCAGCCACAAGGGGCACCCTCCACCAGGCCCCCACTCATGTCTACCATCACCCCCACCCCCCAGCAGTACAGGGGCAGCCTCCACCAGGCCCCCACTCATGTCTCCCACCACCCCCACCCCCCCAGCCACCAGGGGCAGCCTCCACCAGGCCCCCACTCATGTCTACCATCACCCCCACTACCCAGCTGTGCAGGGGCAGCCTCCACCAGGGCCCACTCATGTCTACCATCACCCCCACCCCCCAGCAGTGCAGGGGCAGCCTCCACCAGGCCCCCACTCATGTCCCCTATCACCCCCACCCCCCAGCAGTGCAGGGGCAGCCTCCACCAGGCCCCCACTCATGTCTCCCATCACCGCCACCCCCAGCATCCAGGGGCAGCCTCCACCAGGCCCCCACTCATGTCTCCCACCACCCCCACCCCCCAGCCACCAGGGGCAGTCTCCACCAGGCCCCCACTCATGTCTTCCTGCACGCCCACCCCCCAGCAGTGCAGGGGCAGCCGCCACCAGGCCCCCACTCATGTCTCCCATCACCCCCACCCCCCAGCCACCAGGGGCACCCTCCACCAGGCCCCCACTCATGTCTACCATCACCCCCACCCCCCAGCAGTGCAGGGGCAGCCTCCACCAGGCCCCCACTCATGTCTACCATCACCCCCAACCCCCAGCAGTGCAAGGGCAGCCTTCACCAGGCCCCCACTCATGTCCCCTATCACCCCCATACCCCAGCAGTGCAGGGGCAGCCTCCACCAGGCCCCCACACATGTCTCCCATCACCCCCACCCCCCAGCATCCAGGGACAGCCTCCACCAGGCCCCCACTCATGTCTCCCACCACCCCCACCCCTCAGCCACCAGGGGCAGCCTCCACCAGGCCCCCACTCATGTCTCCCTGCACCCCCACCCCCAGAAGTGCAGGGGCAGCCTCCACCAGGCCCCTACTCATGTCTACCATCACCCCACCCCCCAGCAGTACAGGGGCAGCCTCCACCAGGCCCCCACTCATGTCTCCCACCACCCCCACCCCCCAGCCACCAGGGGCACCCTCCACCAGGCCCCCACTCATGTCTACCATCACCCCCACTCCCCAGCTGTGCAGGGGCAGCCTCCACCAGGCCCCCACTCATGTCTACCATCACCCCCACCCCCCCAGCAGTGCAGGGGCAGCCTCCACCAGGCCCCCACTCATGTCTCCCACCACCCCCACCCCCCAGCCACGAGGGGCATCCTCCAGCAGGCCCCCACTCATGTCTCCCTGCACCCCCACCCCTCCAGCAGTGCAGGGGCAGCCTCCACCAGGCCCCCACTCATGTCTCCCATCACCCCCACACCCCAGCAGTGCAGGGTCAGCCTCCACCAGCCCCTACTCATGTCTCCCATCACCCCCACCCCCCAGTCACCAGAGGAAGACTCCACCAGGCCCCCACTCATGTCTCCCACCACCCCAACCCCCCAGCCACCAGGGGCAGCCTCCACCAGGCCCACTCTCATGTCTCCCTGCACCCCCACCCCCCAGCAGTGCAGGGGCACCCTCCACCAGGCCCCAACTCATGTCTCCCACCACCCCCAGCCCCCAGTAGTGCAGGGGCAGCCTCCACCAGGCCCCCACTCATGTCTACCACCACCCCCCCAGCCACAAGGGGCACCCTACACCAGGCCCCCATTCATGACTCCCACCACCACCACCCCCCCCAGCAGTGCAGGGGAAGCCTCCACCAGGCCCCCACTCATGTCTCCCACCACCCCCACCCCCCAGCCACAAGGGGCACCCTCCACCAGGCCCCCACTCATGTCTACCATCACCCCCACCCCCCAGCAGTACAGGGGCAGCCTCCACCAGGCCCCCACTCATGTCTCCCACCACCCCCACCCCCCAGCCACCAGGGGCACCCTCCACCAGGCCCCCACTCATGTCTACCATCACCCCCACTCCCCAGCTGTGCAGGGGCAGCCTCCACCAGGGCCCACTCATGTCTACCATCACCCCCACCCCCCAGCAGTGCAGGGGCAGCCTCCACCAGGCCCCCACTCATGTCCCCTATCACCCCCACCCCCCAGCAGTGCAGGGGCAGCCTCCACCAGGCCCCCACTCATGTCTCCCATCACCGCCACCCCCAGCATCCAGGGGCAGCCTCCACCAGGCCCCCACTCATGTCTCCCACCACCCCCACCCCCCAGCCACCAGGGGCAGTCTCCACCAGGCCCCCACTCATGTCTTCCTGCACGCCCACCCCCCAGCAGTGCAGGGGCAGCCGCCACCAGGCCCCCACTCATGTCTCCCATCACCCCCACCCCCCAGCCACCAGGGGCACCCTCCACCAGGCCCCCACTCATGTCTACCATCACCCCCACCCCCCAGCAGTGCAGGGGCAGCCTCCACCAGGCCCCCACTCATGTCTACCATCACCCCCAACCCCCAGCAGTGCAAGGGCAGCCTTCACCAGGCCCCCACTCATGTCCCCTATCACCCCCATACCCCAGCAGTGCAGGGGCAGCCTCCACCAGGCCCCCACAAATGTCTCCCATCACCCCCACCCCCCAGCATCCAGGGACAGCCTCCACCAGGCCCCCACTCATGTCTCCCACCACCCCCACCCCTCAGCCACCAGGGGCAGCCTCCACCAGGCCCCCACTCATGTCTCCCTGCACCCCCACCCCCCAGAAGTGCAGGGGCAGCCTCCACCAGGCCCCTACTCATGTCTACCATCACCCCACCCCCCAGCAGTACAGGGGCAGCCTCCACCAGGCCCCCACTCATGTCTCCCACCACCCCCACCCCCCAGCCACCAGGGGCACCCTCCACCAGGCCCCCACTCATGTCTACCATCACCCCCACTCCCCAGCTGTGCAGGGGCAGCCTCCACCAGGCCCCCACTCATGTCTACCATCACCCCCACCCCCCCAGCAGTGCAGGGGCAGCCTCCACCAGGCCCCCACTCATGTCCCCTATCACCCCCACCCCCCAGCAGTGCAGGGGCAGCCTCCACCAGGCCCCCACTCATGTCTCCCATCACCCCCACCCCCAGCATCCAGGGGCAGCCTCCACCAGGCCCCCACTCATGTCTCCCACCACCCCACCCCCCAGCCACCAGGGACAGCCTCCACCAGGCCCCCACTCATGTCTCCCTGCACCCCCACCCCCCAGCAGTGCAGGGGCAGCCGCCACCAGGCCCCCACTCATGTCTCCCATCACCCCCACCCCCCAGCCACCAGGGGCAGCCTCCACCAGGCCCCCACTCATGTCTACCATCACCCCCACCCCCCAGCAGTGCAGGGGCAGCCTCCACCAGGCCCCCACTCATGTCTACCATCACCCCCACCCCCCAGCAGTGCAAGGGCAGCCTTCACCAGGCCCCCACTCATGTCCCCTATCACCCCCATACCCCAGCAGTGCAGGGGCAGCCTCCACCAGGCCCCCACTCATGTCTCCCATCACCCCCACCCCCCAGCATCCAGGGGCAGCCTCCACCAGGCCCCCACTCATGTCTCCCACCACCCCCACCCCCAGCAGTGCAGGGGCAGCCTCCACCAGACCCCCACTCATGTCTCCCATCACCCCCACCCCCCAGCATCCAGGGGCAGCCTCCACCAGGCCCCCACTCATGTCTCCCACCACCCCCACCCCCCAGCCACCAGGGGCACCCTCCACCAGGCCCCCACTCATGTCTCCCTGCACCCCCACCCCCCAGCAGTGCAGCGGCAGCCTCCACCAGGCCCCCACTCATGTCTCCCATCACCCTCACCCCCCAGCCACCAGGGGCACCCTCCACCAGGCCCCCACTCATGTCTACCATCACCCCCACCCCCCAGCAGTGCAGGGGCGGTCTCCACCAGGCCCCCACTCATGTGTCCCACCACCCCCAACCTCCAGCCACCAGGGGCAGCCTCCACCAGGCCCCCACTCATGTCTCCCATCACCCCCACCCCCCAGCAGTGCAGGGGCAGCCTCCACCAGCCCCCACTCATGTCTACCATCACCCCACCCCCCAGCAGTGCAGGGGCAGCCTCCACCAGGCCCCCACTCATGTCTCCCATCACCCCCACCCCCCAGCATCCAGGGACAGCCTCCACCAGGCCCCCACTCATGTCTCCCACCACCCCCACCCCTCAGCCACCAGGTGCAGCCTCCACCAGGCCCCCACTCATGTCTCCCTGCACCCCCACCCCCCAGCAGTGCAGGGGCAGCCTCCACCAGGCCCCCACTCAAGTCTCCCATCACCCACACCCCCCAGCAGTGCAGGGGCAGCCTCCACTAGGCCTCCACTCATGTCTCCCATCACCCCCACCCCCCAGCAGTGCAGGGAAAGCCTCCACCAGGCCCCCACTCATGTGTCCCATCACCCCCACTCCCCAGCAGTGAAGGGCAGCCTCCACCAGGCCCCCACTCATGTCCAACTCATGTCTCCCTGCACCCCCACCCCCCAGCATTGCAGGGGCACCCTCCACCAGGCCCCCACTCATGTCTACCACCACCCCCACCCCCCAGCCACCAGGGGCACCCTCCACCGGGCCCCCACTCATGTCTCCCACCACTACCACCCCCCCCAGCAGTGCAGGGGCAGCCTCCACCAGGCCCCCTACTCATGTCCCCCATCACCCCCACCCCCCAGCCACCAGGGGCACCCTCCACCAGGCCCCCACTCATGTCTACCACCACCCCCACCCCCCAGCCACCAGGGGCACCCTTCACCAGGCCCCCACTCATGTCTACCATCACCCCACCCCCCAGCAGTGCAGGGGCAGCCTCCACCAGGCCACCACTCATGTCTACCATCACCCCCACCCACCAGCAGTGCAGGGGCAGCCTCCACCAGGCCCCCACTCATGTCCCCTATCACCCCCACCCCCCAGCAGTGCAGGGGCAGCCTCCACCAGGCCCCCACTCATGTCTCCCATCACCCCCACCCCCCAGCATCCAGGGGCAGCCTCCACCAGGCCCCCATTCATGTCTCCCACCACCCCTACCCCCCAGCCACCAGGGGCGCCCTCCACCAGGCCCCCACTCATGTCTCCCTACACCCCCACCCCCCAGCAGTGCAGGGGAAGCCTCCACCAGGCCCCCACTCATGTCTCCCATCACCCCCACCCCCCAGCCACCAGGGGCACCCTCCACCAGGCCCCCACTCATGTCTACCATCACCCCCACCCCCCAGCAGTGCAGGGGCAGCCTCCACCAGCCCCCACACATGTCTACCATCACCCCCACCCCCCAGCGGTGCAGGGGCAGCCTCCACCAGGCCCCCACTCATGTCCCCTATCACCCCCACCCCCCAGCATCCAGGGGCAGCCTCCACCAGGCCCCCACTCATGTCTCCCACCACCCCCACCCCCCAGCCACCAGGGGCAGCCTCCACCAGGCCCCCACTCATGTCTCCCTGCACCCCCACCCCCCAGCAGTGCAGGGGCAGCCTCCACCAGGCCCCCACTCATGTCTCCCATCACCCCCACCCCCCAGCAGTGCAGGGGCAGCCTCCACCAGGCCCCTACTCATGTCTCCCATCACCCCCACCCCCCAGCAGTGCAGGGGCAGCCTCCACCAGGCCCCCACTCATGTCTCCCATCACCCCCACTCCCCAGCAGTGCAGGGGCAGCCTCCACCAGGCCCCCACTCATGTCCCCCACCGCCCCCACCCCCCAGCCACCAGAGGCAGCCTCCACCAGGCCCCCACTCATGTCCAACTCATGTCTCCCTGCACCCCCACCCCCCAGCATTGCAGGGGCACCCTCCACCAGGCCCCCACTCATGTCTACCACCACCCTCCCCCCCAGCCACCAGGGCACCCTCCACCAGGCCCCCACTCATGTCTCCCACCACCCCCACCCCCCAGCCACCAGGGGCAGCCTCCGCCAGGCCCCCACTCATGTCCAACTCATGTCTCCCTGCACCCCCACCCGCCAGCAGTGCAGGGGCACCCTCCACCAGGCCCCCACTCATGTCTCCCACCACCCCCACCCCCCAGCAGTGCAGGGGCAGTCTCCACCAGGCCCCCACTCATGTCCCCTATCACCCCCATCCCGCAGCAGTGCAGGGGCAGCCTCCACCAGGCCCCCACTCATGTCCCCTATCACCCCCACCCAACAGCAGTGCAGGGGCAGCCTCCACCAGGCCCCCACTCATGTCTCCCACCACCCCCACCACCCAGCCACCAGGGGCAGCCTCCACCAGGCCCCCACTCATGTCTCCCATCACCCCCACCCCCCAGCAGTGCAGGGGCAGCCTCCACCAGGGCCCCACTCGTGTCTACCACCACCCCCAGCCACCAGGGGCACCCTCCACCAGGCCCCGACTCATGTCTCCCACCACCCCCACCCCCCAGCAGTGCAGGTGCAGCCTCCACCAGGCCCCCACTCATGTCTCCCACCACCCCCACCCCCCCGGCCACCAGGGGCACCCTCCACCAGGCCCCCACTCATGTATACCATCACCCCCACCTCCCAGCAGTGCAGGGGCAGCCTCCACCAGGCCCCCACTCATGTCCCCTATCACCCCCACCCCCCAGCCACCAGGGGCAGCCTCCACCAGGCCCCCACTCATGTCTCCCTGCACCCCAACACCCCAGCAGTGCAGGGGCAGCCTCCACCAGGCCCCCACTCATGTCTCCCATCACCCCCACCCCCCAGCAGTGCAGGGGCAGCCTCCACCAGGCCCCCACTCATGTCCCCCAGCCAACATGTCACCACAATCTAGATCCCTGGCCCTTATGGTCAGCCTCCAAATGCCATTGCATCCACCCACTTAGAAATGGCAAAAACATGATATAACCCCAATTGAAAGTTTGGAAATGAACACATGTCCCTCACATATACCCAATGGGTGTCAGTGAATGTCAAAACCCATATCATGATATGCATGAAACCAATGAGATGATACTACACATTGAAGTTTGATGAAAAAATATGTATTAAACGCAACATAAATTGAATCAAAAATAAACAAACAATAATGGATTTTTTTTTTTTTAAAAACCAGCAGGTATGTGAAATAATGCAAAACCACAAATCATAATGCAAACGAAAGGTGTCCAAAGTCACAGTCCACAAAAGTAAATCCAATGGAAAATTAAAATCGAAAACCATTGCTCCATGGGGAAATCATAAAAAAAAATGAAAATCCAAAAGTCAACTATATACAGATAAACAATCCAGGGTCCATTATCCCAACCGAAGAAATGAAACCTATCTAATAACACCACCTAAAAAAAAAAAATATATACGAAATTGTGGCCCATTGTCCAAAAGGTCCAAGAAAATGCTAAACCAAAGGAAACCTAACACTAACTACAGAACTATTTACAAGGGCAGCGGGCTAGTCCGATGGCTCACTTCGGGATGTTCCGGGCCAGGGCATCTTCGAACTCCTGCTCAATGTCCCGGAGGCACTCCTCCTCCATGGCCCCGAGGGTCCGCAGGGCCGCCTACATGTTCCCCCCAAACTCCCTGCGGATTGCCTCGAGGCACTCAGCCCGCCTCAGGGCCCTCCGCATGGAGTTCTCCGCCCTGACCATCGTGAGCCGTGCCTCTTCCGCCCGCTGCCGCTCCGCAGCTATGGCGTGGCCCAACCGCTGCCACACGGAAGACACTTCCCGTCCTGGGTCCTCCTGCCCTCCGGCCGATGCCTGCCCCTCCGATGTCGAAGGCCCCGAGCCATCATGGCTACCACCACGTTGCTGCTGCTGCTGCGCCTCTCCCCGTGCACTGCCTCCTGCTGCCTGCACATCCTCCGCTGGCTGGGGTGCAGTCGTTGATGTGGCCACCCCTGCTGGACGTCTGACTCCCGACTGTGGCAGGGATGCCTCCTTCACCAGCCTGGCCGCACCGTCAGAGGCAGCTCCACAGGGCACCCAGGTGACTGATGGGTGGGAAGATGGCACGGAGGACGACTGGCGCATAGGGGGTTCAGTTGAGAAGGGGGTCTGAGCAAGCCCCATCAACGAGCCATTCGAGACGACATGCAGTCTCCTCATGAAAAGACTACAGGTCACCTCGCATGGCCCGTTGACGCAACGCCACACCAGTCAGGACAGGCTTAACCCGGACCCGGGTAGCCGCGTCCGCAGGCAGAGGAAGGCCAGTTGTCATGAGCTCATCCCCTGCCTGAAAACGGGTCTGGACGTAGGCATCCCTGCTGGTGCAAGATGATGCAGTGACAGTATCAGGGACAGGATTGCACACAGGCACTTCCGCGGCGACCTGTGCTGCCTCCTGTCCCTGGTCCTGCACTGTACCACTAGCACCAGTGGAATCCCCACCTCCAGACCCCGTCTCTGTTGCTTGCACGGCCTCCTCCTCCACCAAACCCCCCACCAACCTGGAGGACTCCGTACCATCTTCCCCCGTTGGGCCCTGTGGGGTCCCAGCTGCCCCTTCTGCTGCCGAGGAGTCCAGCTCCGACCTCCGCCTCTTGGACCTCCCCCCGGCAGCTGCGGCCTGGGACGCGGCGCCGGACTCCTCACTCCCCGGCGAGATCACAACCTGGGAGGGGAGCCGGGCCTTGCGTCTCCGGCTGGCGGTGCGATCCCCGCCGCTGTGCTCCACAGCACCTTCCCGCCCTCTTCATCAGTTGACGCTGCAGACAGGGAGAAATAAAACACAGGCATCAGGGCACTGTGCAATGGACACATACACACATGACAGTTGCACATGAGTGGCATTGGCAAACCTCAGACATGGCATCACAATTGGCAACACACATTTCATTTCTAGATGCACACATGAGCCATACCACAGCCACATCGCAACTGCCAGCACCATCCATACACATACAACAGCATGAGCAGGCAAAGGTGAGCCAGACAGCACATGCAACACAGGGAGTGCACTACACATGCACGCACACCACCACACTTGCATGCATGTGTACACCTCCGCCAACTGTCGCAGTGTTCCGATGGGCATCCATGTCACATCTGGCAATCAGGCTTACACTTCCCGCTGTCACATGCATCCATGTTGCATCACTGTTGCACCCTTGTCAAATACGCACACATGCACATGTACACAGTGCTGATACATGCAGCTGAAAACAACATACATGCGTGACATCACGAACATGCCTACTTACATACAGATTCATCCAAACATGTGTGCCCACACAACTGCATTTGGCATGCAAGCCTACACACACAAGCACCATCCATGTCTCACACATGACAGCGCTCGCATGCGTTAGCCTCACGGTCCTGTACACCCCCACCCATACTCGGCCCCATACAAACACATGTGCAACCGGCACACTACTGGCACATCACCACATGCACAGCTTACAATCTTGATGCATGTACACTTACCGCTCGACTCCAGACGGGTCTGCCTCTCAAGGACCTTGACGTGGAGTGCTGGTGATATGCGTTCCAGGACCCTCATCTGATCTTCCGACAAGTGGCCCCGGCACCCCTTAGTATCCGCTGCCTTCAAGAGGCGCCTGGCCTTGCTGAGGGTCCTGGACCTGAAGTCCTCCCAGCGCTTCTTGACATGTTGGAAGTAGCAGACTGCCACCCCGTCAACGTTGATGGCAGTCACGATGTCCGTCCGGATCCGAGTGCGTCCTTCATTGTCGGCGCGCACCCTTCCGTAGAGGGCATCATAGTGCCCCAGAGCTGGAGGTAGTGATTCGGAACTTGCCCACTTGCAAGGCGCCGGGTTCGGATGGGCTACCCAGCGAGTTCTACAAAACATACCAGCAAGAGTTGCTCCAGCCACTGCTTGCCACTTTCAATGAGGCCTATGAGAAGGGAGAACTCCCGTTGTCCCTCCGTGAGGCTGTAATCATCCCACTCCTGAAACCAGGCAAGCCGGCCGTGGAGCGCGGGTCTTATAGACCGTTGTCCATGCTCAACCAGGACAGCAAAATACTCACGGCGGTGCTGGCTAATAGACTGAAGAGGGTGATTAAGAAACTGATACACCCAGATCAGACGGGATATGTTCCGGGCAGGAACATCACCGATAACCACCGGAGGCTACACCATGTCATACACCAAACTGAGGAGGACACGGGCGAGCTGGCTATAGTGTCTTTAGACGCGGTCAAGGCCTTCGACTCGGTACGATGGCCCTGGCTGAAAGCGGTCCTGAAGGGGTATGGAGTGGGACCCGGATACCTCAAATGGGTACAGTTGTTTTACAGCACCCCGATGGCGAGGGTCAAGACAGGGTCCACGGTCTCAGATTCTTGGCAACTGGGCAGGGGGACCAGACAGGGATGTCCCTGGTCACCTATGCTATATATACTGGCATTGGAGCCGATGGCAATATGCTTGCGTCAACAATATGGGGAGGTGGGCATAAACACGGCCAGTGGAGAGCATCTGATGATATGCTCCTTTATTTACGCTACCCAGAAGAAAACCTACAGTACGTCCTAGAGGTGATAGAACGGTACGCCATCCTCTCCGGTATATCGGTGAACCCTGGAAAGTCCAGCCTGTTCCCTTTGGGCAGATATAGGAATGTCCCGGTGCAGAGGCTGCCTGTTCTGCCAATCCCATGGCAGCCCGTAACATTTATGTATTTGGGAATAAACATTTACCACAAGATCGAAACAGAACACAAGCACAACACGGAAAAGGCGATAGAGGGGATTAAGAACAGTATGGTATTTTGGTCCAGACTGCCCCTGACCATGATGGGGAGGGCGGCCTTGCTCAAGATGGTGGTCCTGCCTAGACTCTTGCACTTTTTTATAAACGTCCCGTTTCTGATACCCAGGAGCCTATTCGCGAAACTTCACAGCGTGTGTAGGGGTTTTGTGTGGGGCAGCTCTAGGAATAGGGTGGCTCTGTGGAAGCTCCAGAACCCGTGCGACAGGGGGGGATAGGCCTGCCTAACTTCGAACTCTATTACCTGGCGGGGCAGCTGCAGTACGTGGCCAGGTGGCTCTCGACTGAAGATTCGGCGGAAGCCAGGCTCCTGCGCGAAGATACAGGCCCATACTTTCTGATGGAAGTGGTGTGGTTGGGCAGAAATAAACTGGTGGGCAAGGGGCGGTTACTGAGGTTGGGCTGGGAGATCTGGCACAGGACATGGAAGATTGGGGGGACTCAGAACCATACCCCCAGCAGGCCCCTTTGGCGGCTCTGTGTGGGAGCGACTCTCAACTACTTGAATCGCTCCGCAGATACTGGGAACAGGTAGGCCTAGCCATCCTCGGGGACATATGGCAGGAAGGGGAGGCGGTGGACTTTCAGCGGCTGCAGGAAGAGACGGGAGTACATGTGGCCAATATATAACCTACACTAGGCTGGTGAAAAAGACTAGAGAAAGATGGCCGGAGACAGCGCTCGCGGGGGATCCAGATGCCTCCCTGGAAACCATGTATGATGTATCGGAGGGCGGGGATATATATCGAGGATATATGAGCTCCTGCGAGCAAGGGCAGGGAAGGAGTTGCTCCAATTGAGACAAGATTGGGAGGAGGAGGTGGGAGGACCCATGACGGATGGGCAGTGGGAACGGGCCCAGAGGTACCATAAAAAGGTGTCCCGTAAAGCGAGATTCCAACAGCTTCAATTGTATGTTACCCACAGGGCTTATTTAACCCCCGGGAAGATTGCAAAGTTTGGGGGATCAGCTATACAGCAATGCCCCAGGTGTGGGGAGGTGAACGTGGGACTGCTACACATGTTTTGGGCTTGCCCGGAGGTGCATAGATTTTGGAACGAGGTCAAGACGAAACTGGCTGGCGGCGGGGTATTGCTTGATGTGGAATCGGCCTGGTCATGCTTGCTTGGACTATTCCCTAGACCCCGGCATTTGAAACACATAAGCAAGATGAAGGACCTGGCCTATGTCTTGGCCAAACGTAGGATCGCTATGGGCTGGAAGGCGGCCCACAGACCTAGGGTGGAGTTATGGTGGACAGACCTCTTGAGGTGGGCGGAAGCTGAATCCGTAGTCTGGTTTGAAGCAGTCACCAGGGGGGGCGAAGAAGAAGCAGGGCCCTTGCTGGCCTGGCGGCAATTGGTGGCCTCGTTGGCAAACCCTCACCAGGGTGACAACGAAACAGAGGACCCGGTTGATGGCTGTCTAGGTAGTGTGCCACCCAATGATGTTCCCGTAAACGATATGAGAGAACCGGCTCTAGTTTAAAGGGGGAGGGGGGAGTTGGGGAGTTTGGAAATGTGTTGAAATATGATGCTTTCTATGTTTTGAAACAGTTGTAGTGTGTTTGTTTGACCTTAAAAAATAAAATAAAAATATATTGCAAAAAAAAAATCATACTGCCCCAGGACTTGCTCCACCAGGACACCAACTTCCCTGGCACTGAAGCTGGTGCCCCTCTGCCTCTCTGGCCGGGGGTTGTCAGTGGTACCAGATGTTGCAGTGCCCGACATGACAACCCCAGAGGCAGGAGTGGGTGGGCAACTGGGTCCTGGGGCTGGGCTGTGGAGCGATGGAATCCCAGTCGGGAGTCTTCGGTTCCAGCAGGGGTGGTCACAGCAACAGCACCCCTGGCTGATGTGCAGGCAGCAAATGGCAGGGCACGTGGGCAGCAGGCAGTCAGGCAGCAGCAGATGGCAGGTGGGAGCGTGCTCGGGGCTCTGGGGGGCAGTAAATCGGCTTTCTGGGCAGGAGCGTGGTCTTCCGTGTGCTTACACGTGGCCAGCTTGATACGGAGTGATTTGGCACGTGAAAAGTCCTGCACGTCTGCGTGTAATTCGAGGAAAGGCCCTTAGCCCGTAAGCGCGTCTGCACGCATACGCGATTTCATTGGTCCAAAGGCCCCCATGCGCAGCTGTGACATCACGCGCATGGCCGTAGAGAATGGCGCGTGTAAAAAAAAAAGATACACGTCCGAATGTCAAAGCGTGTAATTGGTGGAAATGGCGTATGCGCGTCTGTGACGTGTGTATAAAAGGTACGTGTAGAACGCCATTTCCTTGTACGTGCCTTTCGTGGAGAGCGAGTGGGTGAAATCTGTACTTCTTGTCGGTTCGCATGCGATTTACTTCACAGCGTTTCCAGTTCGTACTCCCTGTTACCTCTGAGAGCTTTTTCTCTTTTCCTCTTTTTCCTGGGCCTGTTTCCTCAAACTGCGTTCCCTTCTACTGTTGTCCTGTCTCCTCAGACAGCGTACAATTCTTCTTTTGGCGGGGGTGTTGCCAATGCGCACACGCGCATATTTTTCACGCTTTTGTTCCTGGCAGACGGTGAGTCGCGCACGTATTTAACATCTGTGCTTGCCCCGTGTGTCGCGTACCCCTTCAGAGGTCATTCTAGGCTGCGTGTGACACACATACATTCATTCTTGTGTTTCTGGGTGCCACAGCGTAGTGCAGGTTTATTTTTCCACACACGTGGCCTAGGAGGCCCTTTTTTGGGGTGCCTGTGCATTTCGTGACCCGTCATCTTTCCCCAGGGGTGACATACAGCCTTGCTAGAGCACTAGGGTACGATTACCATCTGGTACCCAACCCCTTTGACCCCCAATTGCCCAGGACAATAGTTCACATCGACTCCCATACGCACAATAACATCAGTGCCATGGCTGGGAGGCGAACAAGCCGTAAGGGTGGCAAAGGTGGCCGAGACCCAAGTGGTGGCCGTGGTGGATCCGGTAGGGGACGTGGCCGTGACTTGCAGGGTGCCCCTAGCCCCCCATGTGTGGAGGAGCAGTCAGGGACACCCATACCCCCGCCCCCCTGGTTGTGGTTAACGTGGCTGACACCATCCATGCTCAGCCCTTGTTGGACCAGCCCACGGTGGAACCAGACCTGGCACAGGGTGACTCCATGGCTGACTTCCAGGTCAGCAGGTCTAGGCCACGTGCGCCGGTGAACGTTGGTGTCATCAGGCCACGTGGATCAGGGGCAGCTAGGTCATCTGCTGCCCCGCGTAGGCAGGCTGGGGAGGCTGCAGGGGCAGCTGTGGCTCCATCCACCCCACCTCTCAACACCCAGCCAGGACAGTGTCGGTCCAAGTCCATCATGCTGACATTCCCCCTGACACCATCACACTTGAGCTAATGCCTGCACCAACTCCCATGCTGAGTGTGCAATCCCACACTCCTAGTACAGAGTCCACCGGGGCTTCTGCCCCTAGTGTCCAGAGCGGCGTAGGACACTCAGGATCCCCACCACCTTCCAAGCGGAAGAGGAAGAGTGCTCATCCAGTAGAGGCTGATGCCCCAGACACGGCTACACAGTCCGGCCCGTCAAGGAAGCCCAGCTTCAATGAGGCCGAACTGAATGCACTTGTAGAGTATGTGTCCGCACATGACCGCGAAATGGTAATTGTTGCAGGATCCAAGACCACACCTGCACAACGTCAGTTACACTGGCAGACCATTGCGGACATCATTAGTGCCCTTGGAATCGTGAGGCGCACAGCTACTGAATGCTACAAGCGCTGAAATGACCTGAAGCGCAGGGCAAAGAATAAGCTGGCCTCAAGTCATGCCGCAACTCTAGTGACTGGAGGTGGGTCTCCAGAAGAGGACATAGAACTCACTCCACATGAGCAGGTTGCTGGGACCTACATCACGGAGGAACAGATCCAAGGCGTGGGAGAACTGGCAGATTACGAGGCATTGTCCGGTGAGTAAACATGCATGTGTGTGTCATCCATGTGCATGGTGTGTCTGGGAGGGCTTCTGTTTGGGTGCCAGGTGAGGGTGTGTGTGCCTGAGTGGTTTGGGTCACCCATGTGCCTCATCCTATACATTCTGCGCACCAGCATTTGGGTATAGCAGCATCCCTTCTTCCAACATTAGACATCCAGCCCAACACCACGCCGGTTGCCCTTGAAGTGTCATCTTGCCACAACATTGTTGCTTATTTACCTCTGTTTATTCAGGCAGATTGTTTGCATACCACCACTTTTACTCAGGATTTCTCAGTCCTATTGTCACATGTCTGACATGGCTATGGTACAGTGGACTGGCTTTGTTTCCTGGACATGATTTGTTTAGACATGTCCCTGTGCTATAGGACCATTTTGGACTGGCAGCTCCAGGTTAAACATTTGAACCATTTCAATGAAAAAATCAATTTCATGAGCAAACTGGACTGAATGAACAATTGGTGCCCTCTCTTCACTTCATGGCTAGGGTACATGCCATCTGTGTGATGGCATGTGTATTTGACCTGCCAATCACTGGCCAATGTGTGATGCCACTGCTAGGCAGCATGCAGCAAATGTGTTCCTCTTCCATCTTGGTGTCATCAATGTGTGCCATCTGCCTAACCTTCACACGCAGTGACGGTGCATGCATGGGAGGGTTTTAGTCATGTGGGACATGTGTCAATCAAGTACTGTTTCTGTAGCCTCTCAGCCCTAATTGTGTGCCATAGTGCTAATGCCTGTTTCCATTTGTTTTCTTTTATGTCTTTGCAGGGGATGACGCACTTGATACTGCTGGGGTTGTGGAGATGGTGCAGACCCAGGAGGGGTCTCAGGCCCGACCGACCACCAGTGAGGGACGTGGTGTGCTGCAGGTCGTGCTCTCAAGGGGTGCCTCTGGCTGCACCTCCCCCGAGCTGTATTCAGGTGTCGATTCGGATGATGAGACCTATGTGCCGTCGCAGGTGAGTGTTCCTGGGAGGGATTCTGTTCTGTCCGACCCACCTGCACCAGGGTTAGAACCCTCAATGGGGATGTTAGTGTTGGCAGGTACGCCTTTGGTGGTTACGGATGCAGGGTCAAACTCCGCGACATCTGATCCTGTTCCTGGGCCAGCAGATCAGAGGGGCAATGCAGTCCTGCAGCCTCAAGCAATGCCGGCACAGCAAGGCACAGTTCGCCTTGCCCCAGACAGGTGTGGTGCCCGCCAACATGGTGGCCGTCCGCCACCTGGCAATACCGCATGGGAGCAATCCATATACGGTATGGCAACCCAACAGGCAGCATCATCAGAGGTGATGGCTCAGGCCATGGATAGGGTGGCCACTTCCATTGTCCCCCCGAAAGGCTGATAGAGCGACTACAGCAGGCAACAGACTCCATCTGCCAGTCACACAGGGAGGACATGTTGGCGTCTGACAGGGACAGACGGGCGGCACTGGCGACTCTGCAGGAAGAGTCCCAGGGCCACAGGGAAGCCCTGAGGGTGGAACTCCTTCACCTCAGGACGACTCCTGTTGAGCTTGAGGCTTCAACAAACAGAAGGACAGAACAGCAGCTGGAGCGTCTCACACGTATGCTCTCAGCTGAGATGCAGGCAACTAGGGCGGAGGTCCGGGCATCCCGTGAGTTGTTGCATGGGGACCTACGCACAATTATCCTCCAGAACGAGACCTACCACACCCGCATGCTTGCAGTCATGGAGGAACAGACTAAGGCTTTGCGTGGGCTGCCTCCCATAGTGCCACCACCTCCTGATGCAGCTGCAGAGGGTGAGGAGAGCGACAGCAGTGATTCACCCGCAATAGGGTAGCCGTGTAGGCCATGAGCCCATGGAGGTGTTTTTTTTCTCGCAAGATCCACACAGGTGGGTTTTGGTGGGCACCCTGTCCTCGGACCTCCTGGGTGGCCTCCCCCACTCCCCCGGGCCCATTAGTGGCCATTTTTGATTATTTTATTTTACAAAATTATTTGGGACAGTGTGTTGCCTTGTGTGGCTCCCGTGGGCATACGGTGCATTGTGGCTGGGCACATGCAGGCTTGTCATGAATTTGGTTCAGATGCTTGGGTTTTTGTGACACACACCCCTCCTGCTTCCCGTTTCCATGGGCTTGCAAAGGGTGTGCCCAAGTGACATTGACGTACATGGTGACATTGGACTCCCATTCGATGTGTGGGCAGTCTGTAGTCAATACTGTGTATACATTCATAGTACATATTGTTGTTGTATTGTACACTGCATGGTGTATTGATATGTGCCTCTGCATCCATCTCATCCTCCTAATTTGCAGGTCCATTTCTCATGTCTTCACAAGGCGGTCCACCTTGGAACTGGAGTCCATGTTGTAAGCAGTGCACCTACACTCTTGCGTTGCGCTAACACTGTATACTTGGAAGTGTTCGAAGTGCTGGCATCATCAGGTAGTGAGGCTAGCAAATTTTTAAGTGTAATGTCATGTTTAAGGTAGGTTGGAGGTTGTGTAGGTGATTGGTATTCTTGGTAAGTATTTGGTAATGTGTGTTGTAGGTCCTGCATTACTGTGAGCATTTCATGTGTGGCCATGTTTCCATTAGGGACACTGTAGCTGGTGACACTTGGGGCATGTTGTGGGGATTAATTTGTTTGCTCTCACATTGCATGAAATGCCATGGTGTGTTGTGTGGCCGTTCCGGGGAGGGGTTGGGTGACATGGCACTGTTTTCATGTAGTATTTTGCAAGTGGGTATTCATTTCTGCAGCATGGAAGTGTGTCTTTTGATGACACTGCATTGGTGGTGTTTGTGTAGGTAGGGATGCACACATTGTGACACTTCCACATGAACAATCTCAGGCTGCTATGGTTCTGACAGTTGACTGTCCCTTTGTTCGTCACAATTGTCAGGTCGAGTCATCATTGCTTATCAGATGGTATGTGCCAGGGCTGTCTGCACTCCACAGGGGTGTGATTTCTATGTGAAGTAATTAGCCACCAGCTGCGTACGGGCTGCCTCACCCCGTGCCCTCTCCCCTCCCATGCGCAGCGGGCGTGCATGTGGTTGGGGATGTGGGGGCACCACCATGTCCACAGCCAGGCACCGGCGTGTTGCAACATTGTGCAGGACACATACTGCCACTATGATCCTGCACACTACTGGGGGCGCATATAACAGCTGCCCGCCAGAACGGTCAACGGAGCGAAAGCGTGACTTGAGCACTCCGAATGTGCGCTCCACTATGCTCCGGGTTGCAATATGGGCTGTGTTGTATCTTACCTCTGGAGGCGTGATGGGGTTCCGAATTGGCGTCATCATGTGGGTGCTCAGAGGGTAGGCACTGTCCCCTGGTGAGGAGGTGATGGGTATCATTAGTGGGGTAGTGACATAACTCTGCATCTGACATGCATGCATGTGCAGTGGCATTCATACTCACCAAGCAGCCATGTATCGCCATGCCGCCCAGCTTCTAGGTCCCAGTTTAGGGTAGACATTCAGTAAATGAAGCTGTCTTGGGTGGACCATGGATAGTTGGCATATACTGAGGTGATGATTCCCTTGGCATTACATACTACCTGCACGTTGATGGAATGCCAGTGCTTGCGGTTCCTATAGATGTGCTCAGATGCCCTGGGGGGACGTAGTGCCACATGGGTGCAGTCAATGGCACCTAGCACTTTTGGGAATTGTGCCACACCGTAGAAATCGAGGGCGGCAGCCTGCCTTTCTGCAGGTGTCCTGGGCAGGTATATGTGCCTACGGACTGATGGGCGTGCAGTGATGATGTTCAAGACCTGGTGTAGGCAGCATGACTGCGTGGCCTGTGACACCCCACCCACTATGGCACTTGTCCGCTGAAATGATCCTGTGGCCAAGAAGTGCAGTACATTGAGGACTTTCTCCAGGGGGCTGAGTGCTTGGGAGCACAGGGTGGGTGATGTGAGGTCATCCTCCCACTCACTGACCAGGTCCAGTGTTATGTGTGGTGGAAACCTGTACCTCCCATACACCTGGTCATCAGGCATCCCAAAAAGGCTGGTTCTGGGAGTGAAAATTCAGGCCCTCACTATCCTTCTCCTCCTCCTTTGGTAACCCACGGCCACTGCTGCTAGGAACGGTATATTCATCCAGACGTCTGAGCTTGTTTGCGCGCACTTTTATGCTGCGCGGGTCGACGTACGCCTGCTTCATGCTGGCGTACGTGTTTCAGGATTGGACTATTTATTTTTCGGCGCGTCATAGGCGAATGTGTGAATCTTCCCGCCCACCCCAGGAATACAGGTAACACGCTCTCCCAGCCCCAGTCGCGAGTAAATATTCCAGCCCACCCCTGGAATATACGTACCCCACTCTCACAGGCCCAGTCGCATGTGGAAGTTCACGCGCACCCCGAAATACACGTACCCAGGGCAATCGCGTGTGGAACTTCCCGTGAACCCCGTAAAACACGTAGCCTGCTGGTATCGCGTGTGGAAGTTCACGCGGACCCATAATACACGTACCCTGATGGTATCGCATGGGAGACTACCCGCGTACCCCATGAATACACATACCCAGGCAAATCGCACGGCTGGGAGGTGGGGTGGTGGTAGACATGAGTGGAGGCCTGCTGGAGGCTGCCCCTGCACTGCTGGGGGGTGGGGGTGCAGAGGGACATGTGTGGGGCCCTGGTGGAGGCTGCCCCTGCACTGCTGGGGGGTGGGGGTGGTGGTAGACATGAGTGGGGGCCTGGTGGAGGGTGCCCCTGGTGGCTGGGGGGTGGGGGTCGTGGTAGACATGAGTGGGGGCCTGGTGGAGGGTGCCCCTGGTGGCTGGGGGTTGGGGGTGGTGGTAGACATGAGTGGGGGCCTGGTGGAGGGTGCCCCTGGTGGCTGGGGGGTGGGGGTGGTGGTAGACATGAGTGGGGGCCTGGTGGAGGCTGCCCCTGGTGGCTGGGGGGTGGGGGTGGTGGGAGACATGAGTGGGGGCCTGGTGGAGGCTGCCCCTGCACTGCTGGGGGGTGGGAGTAATGGTAGACATGAGTGGGGTCCTGGTGGAGGGTGCCCCTGCACTGCTGGGGGGTGGGGGTGGTGGGAGACATGAGTGGGGGCCTGGTGGAGGGTGCCCCTGCACTGCTGGGGGGTGGGGGTGCAGGGGGACATGAGTGGGGGCCTGGTGGAGGCTGCCCCTGGTGGCTGGCGGGTGGGGGTGGTGGGAGACATGAGTGGGGGCCTGGTGGAGGCTGCCCCTGCACTGCTGGGGGGTGGGGTGGTGGGAGACATGAGTGGGGGCCTGGTGGAGGGTGCCCCTGGTGGCTGGGGGTGGGGGTGGTGGTAGACATGAGTGGGGTCCTGGTGGAGGGTGACCCTGCACTGCTGGGGGGTGCGGGGGGGGGTGGGAGACATGAGTTGGACATGAGTGGGGGCCTAGTGGAGGCTGCCCCTGCACTGCTGGGGGTGGGGGTGGTGGGAGACATGAATGGGGGCCTGGTGAAGGGTGCCCCTGGTGGCTGGGGGTTGGGGGTGGTGGGAGACATGAGTGGGGGCCTGGTGGAGGCTGCCCCTGCACTGCTGGGGGTTGGGGGTGGTGGTAGACATGAGTGGGGGCCTGGTGGAGGGTGCCCCTGGTGGCTGGGGGGTGGGGGTGGTGGTAGACATGAGTGGGGGCCTGGTGGAGCGTTCCCCTGGTGGCTGGGGGCTGGGGGTGGTGGGAGACATGAGTGGGGGCCTGGTGGCGGCTGCGAGGCTGCCCCTGCACTGCTGGGGCGTGGGGGTGCAGGGGGACATGAGTGGGGGCCTGGTGGAGGCTGCCCCTGGTGGCTGGGGGGTGGGGGTGGTGGGAGACATGAGTGGGGGCCTGGTGGAGGGTGCCCCTGGTGGCTGGGGTGTGGGGGTGATGGGAGACATGAGTGGGGGCCTGGTGGAGGGTGCCCCTGGATGCTGGGGGGTGGGGGTGGTGGTAGACATGAGTGGGGTTCTGGTGGAGGGTGCCCCTGCACTGCTGGGGGTGGGGGTGGTGGGAGATATGAGTGGGGGCCTGGTGGAGGGTGCCCCTGGTGGCTGGGGGTTGGGGGTGGTGGGAGACATGAGTGGGGGCCTGGTGGAGGCTGCCCCTGCACTGCTGGGGGGTAGGGTGATGGGAGACATGAGTGGGGGCCTGGTGGAGGGTGCCCCTGCACTGCTGGGGGGAGGGGGTGGTGGGAGACATGAGTGGGGGCCTGGTGGAGGCTGCCCCTGGTGGCTGGGGGGTGGGGGTGCAGGGAGACAT
The DNA here is from genome assembly GCF_040938575.1 of Ambystoma mexicanum. Classification (NCBI taxonomy): domain Eukaryota; kingdom Metazoa; phylum Chordata; class Amphibia; order Caudata; family Ambystomatidae; genus Ambystoma; species Ambystoma mexicanum. The sequence continues at coordinate 1,195,577,684 of NC_090935.1, forward strand.
GAGTTGGACATGAGTGGGGGCCTGGTGGAGGCTGCCCCTGCACTGCTGGGGGTGGTGGTAGACATGAGTGGGGGCCTGGTGGAGGGTGCCCCTGGTGGCTGGGGGGTGGGGGTGGTGGGAGACATGAGTGGGGGCTGGTGGAGGGTGCCCCTGGTGGCTGGGGGTGGTGGGAGACATGAGTGGGGGCCTGGTGGAGGCTGCCCCTGCACTGCTGGGGTGTGGGGGTGCAGGGGGACATGTGTGGGGGCCTGGTGGAGGCTGCCCCTGCACTGCTGGGGGCTGGGGGTGCAGGGGGACATGAGTGGGGGCCTGGTGGAGGCTGCCCCTGCACTGCTGGGGGGTGGGGTGATGGGAGACATGAGTGGGGGCCTGGTGGAGGGTGCCCCTGCACTGCTGGGGGGAGGGGGTGGTGGGAGACATGAGTGGGGGCCTGGTGGAGGCTGCCCCTGGTGGCTGGGGGGGTGGGGGCGCAGGAAGACATGAGTTGGACATGAGTGGGGGCCTGGTGGAGGGTGCCCCTGGTGGCTGGGGGGTGGGGGTGGTGGGAGACATGAGTGGGGGCCTGGTGGAGGGTGCCCCTGGTGGCTGGGGGGCGGGGGTGGTGGTAGACATGAGTGGGGGCCTGGTGGAGGGTGCCCCTGGTGGCTGGGGGTTGGGGGTGGTGGTAGACATGAGTGGGGTCCTGGTGGAGGGTGCCCCTGCACTGCTGGGGGGTGGGGGTGTGGGGGCCTGGTGGAGGGTGCCCCTGGTGGCTGGGGGGTGGGGGTGGTGGGAGACATGAGTGGGGGCCTGGTGGAGGCTGCCCCTGCACTGCTGGGGGGTGCGGGTAATGGTAGACATGAGTGGGGTCCTGGTGGAGGGTGCCCCTGCACCGCTGGTGGTGGGGGTGCAGGGAGACATGAGTTGGACATGAGTGGGGGCCTGGTGGAGGCTGCCCCTGCACTGCTGGGGGGTGGGGGTGGTGGGAGACATGAGTGGGGGCCTGGTGAAGGCTGCCCCTGCACTGCTGGGGGGTGGGGGTGGTGGTAGACATGTTTGGAGGCCTGGTGGAGGGTGCCCCTGGATGCTGGGGGGTGGGGGTGCTGGGAGACATGTGTTGGTGATCAGTAGTGCAAGGTGACATGTGGGTTGGCTGGTGGGCATGGCCACGTGGATGGGTTGCCTGTGGGACATGAGCAGGGGTGCAGGGTAGTCCCCTGTGGTGTGGGCTGCCTGCAGGGGCCGTGGAGGGTGTAGGGGGAACACCTGGGAGGACCCACACGGCCAAATCACGTGTAGCATTCCCCTGCACCACCGAAATACACGTACCCTGCTGAAATTGCGTGTGAATCTTCCCGCGCACCTCGGAATACACGTACCCAGGCCAATCGCGTGTGGAACTTCCCACGCACCCGAAGTACACGTACCCAAGACAATCGCGTGTGGAACTTCACGCGCATCCCGAAGTACACGTACCCAGGACAATCGCGTGTGGAACTTCCCGCGCACCCCGAAGTACACGTACCCAGGCCAATCGCATGTGGAACTTCCCGAGCACCCCGAAGTACACGTACCCAGGCCAATCACGTGTGGAACTTCCCGCACACCCCGAAACACACGTACCCAGGCTAATCGCGTGTGGAACTTCCCGCGCACCCCGTAGTACACGTACCCAGGCTAATCGCGTGTGGAACTTCCCACGCACCCCGAAGTACACGTACCCAGGCCAATCGCGTGTGGAACTTCCCGCGCACCCAGGAACACACGCACACGCTATTTTTCACACAGCAGGTGTCCGTGTTTGTCGGTACCCCTTTGCACCTCATTTGTCCTAGAGGGCCACTGTATGGACCATTCATCATGGCTGTATATGGGTGCTTTTTGTTAGCGCACATTTTGGCGCACATTTTTTTTCAGGCGCAGGGGCTCTACCGCCTGCTTTCTTATGGCGTACTTGTTTGGCCCTGTGCACGTCTTTGACCGTGTGCTGGTTTGCCCTATTCGATTCCATGAATACGTGTTGTAGGCGAGCGTGTGGGCGTTCCGCGCACTTGCCTCCTGTACTTCCCCCGTGACGCCCATATTTTCACGCGTTGTTCCCCATTCCGAGTGTTACGCCCCGTGTTCCGCCTACTTTTGTGATGTGTGCCGCGCTGTGTGCGATTTCGCAGTGGCTGTGGTGCACGCTGTTGGATGACCTGTGCACCCGCATGCGCGGCGCACATTTTTAGCGCACATCCAATGTTTTTCTCGCGCACGGACTTCCATGAATCGATGTGCGCTGGTTTCCCTGCGATTTTCGCACTTTTACTGCGAATCGCACGTTTTGACACCTCTGCGCGGGAATTTTCGGCGCACATTAATTCCATGAATCAACCCCATAATTGTTGTTATAATTTCCCATTTGACAAACCCTCCTTTTGGCCTATGCCAAGTGCTAAACTACTTCGGATCTCCTTGCAAATAACTCCATACACCCTGAATCGCTGTCAGAAATATCTATTGCCATCAGGTCATTCACTAAAATGTCCTTTAACACATATTCCTTGGAAGTTTTATCTGGGGCATACACTTTATATCCTATCGTACCTATCGCTTGTGCGCAACATCCCCCTAGCATCGAACATATACTAGGTAGACACTGAATACAACAACAAAGGAACAACAGAATTCCCAAAATGATGAGTAAGACCGAAAGTACCTTCCAACCCCAAGATCGCAAGAAGTCCCAGAACCAAGCGCTAAGATCCCAATTTCCCTCGGGAACATGCACTTCCGAACTAAGGACGTGCAGATTCTGTATTGCCTTGAAGATAGTTGGGGAGGAATCTGGCATGAAAACACAGCAAGCGGACCCCACTAATTTACACACTCCACCACGTTCAGCCAGAATGACATCTAATGCTATCCGGTTCTGAAGCGCTACTAGTCTCATCGCTTTCTGTTCTAATGTCATATTATAGAGTATGTCTGTGGTCCGGTTGATGGTTCTCTCCAGTACTCTCGCTAGTCTTCTGATATCTTCAGAATTCACTATCTGCCCCCGAAATGGCACAACTGATTTTGCTATATCTCCCAAGATTTGTGCTGGAGTGTCACCATTCTCTTCCCGCCATGGACGAGCCTTTGAAACTTTTATTGTACTAGCTATAAACACCCCAGGTAACAGGTTCCCTAAATAACAGGTTGCCTGCCAATCCATGCGCAACCATGGAAATACTACATTACCGCAAACAAAGTAGACAGGTTCGCCTACATACAAAGGTCTGTCTTCCTCAGTCAAATTTGCAACGTTGGCACAACCTTTAAAATCTCCCATTGACTGAGTACCATTCCTCTGTATGCAAAAAGAAACTGAATCGGGCTATGGTTAACAGTGTAAGAAGGAGGCATGGCAACCTTATTGACTATCAGAGCCATCTTAAAGGAAATCAAGGATTGGAAAGGACGAGACAGTCTATCAGAAGGCCTAATAGAAACAACGTTAGGCTTACTCCTATTTGCGAAAAGCATGCATCCCAGGGGAGTCAGAACACGTTTCTCAAAGCTATTCAAATTAGTGCCATCAAAGTTCCCTGAGATATTGTTCCAACGGCCAAAGAACAGTGCTCTAAGAGAAGCATAACAAGCAGTTGTCAAAGGTAAAGGTTGAATATACCAACCTAGCCCCTTATCCCCATGTTGCGGTAAATGTGAGTAGACCCAACAATTAGACTTATTAAAAATCGCATGCGTAGCATTCATGATAAGTAGCAGAGTATTATTGTGGTACCTTTGTCTATGCTGGGAGTCCCTAGGGGACGGATTATGCAAATGCACAAAGGAAGTAGGAACAGTAGGTACATTTTCAGTCGGTAATAAGGAATCTAAAGGATGAGTTTCCTCAAGGTACCATAAGCCTAAGTCAGTGACTATTATAAAACCAAATATCATTATAAAAACACAGCAATACGTTTTCGGGGCCCAAGCTCTATGTCCATTGTCCCGGTTGGTCACACAATCATTTACAAGTCCCATACGAGCGGTAGCAGTGGCAGGCATTGTAGTCTTCAAACGACAAACCCCAGTGTTATTATCTGGAGACCTCCCGGCGGCGCAACTTCTTAGTCCTTCCACAACCCTAGCCAACAGAATCCCCTTTCCCATTTTTGGGCAAAAACAAGCCCTCGATGATCCTTTCCTTCTTCCAATGCACAGCCGAACTGTGCCGTAAGTCTATCAGATGCACAGCAAAACCGTGCCGTAAGTATATATGCTTGGACGCAGATTGTGCCTTGCTTTTCCCGGTACTGATTGATCCGGAAACAATGTGTCATCACTTCCCATTGGAAGCAACGTATCAGAAACAAGTGAAGATGCCGAATTTGAAACAGCAGCTTTCGGAAGCAAAACATTTGGAGAGTGTGGAGACGAAATGGCTGGTTTCCCAAGCCTCACAGGCTGAGAAAGATTCTCCGATACACTCTCAGCACTATCTACCGCTTCAGGATCGTTGGTTGCAGCGTTAGCGAGGGGTTCTGTTTCTTCTGTGTCATGTGGCACTGGGTGAGGAAGTTTCTTGACGTGCAACGCATGGATCCAGTTCTTTCTTCCAGAAACCCGCACTGCCGTTTGTGTGACCAACAGGACCTGGAATGGGCCCCGCCAGCGAGGTTCAAGGCAGGAAGGGCGCTCAAATGCCTTGATGAGCACCCAGCTTCCAGGCCGTATGCTGTGGCCCGGGCCCTCATATCGCACAGGTAAAGCCTCTCGCACCTGGTGATAAATCAAATACAGGTTTTTAGTCAACTGGCTGCAATAATCTGAAAGTAATACATTTTCAACATTTCTCAAAGATCTACATTTAGGAAGGTTCCAGATATTGGCAGGCCTCCCCATTACCACCTCAAATGGAGTGAGCGCAGTCTTAGTTTGAGGGGTTGTACGCATGGATAATAACACAATCGGTAAGGCGTCCGGCAATTTTAATTTAGTGCCGGCACACGTCTTAGCGAGCTTGTTCTTGATGATACCATTGTGTCTTTCTACTAGTCCGGCGCTCTGAGCGTGTCTGGCCGAATGGAACCGTTTGTTGATCCGTAATGCCGCACATATCTGCAGAATTACAGCAGCGACAAAATGTGGCCCATTGTCCGACCAGATGACTCTCGGTAGCCCGAATCATGGGAAGTACTCTTTTAACATGATTTTCGCCGTAGTCATGGCTGTAGCATCTTTGACAGGGAAAGCCTCAACCCATTTACTAAAAGTACTAAAAGCACAGATGACCACTAATACGTACTTCATATTATTACAGCGTTCCATTTCAATAAAATCAAAGTGGATGACTTTGAAGGGGACAGAGGGTGGCCCAAAACTTCCCCTTGGAGTTGCTGTCCCCTTTCCCACATTGTGTTGTCGGCAAATCATGCAATCCTGAACATAGCGTTGGGCAGTTTTCGAAATTTTGTCATTTACCCAAACTTTCTCTAACATCTCCGTTACTTTCTGGGCACATACATGCGTAGAACCATGGGCCATGATGACCACCATCTTTACATATGCGTCAGGGAGTAGCCATTTCCCTTCAACTATGTCCACCCAACACCCATCATCAACAAGTTTCCCTAAGCCTTCAGCCCACCTCTTGGATTCCTCTAATGTGGCATCAGCTTGGATATCCCGTACAGACCCAACACCCTCGTCCATTGAATAATCATTTACAGTCTCCCTTGAAACATACATCTCCGTACGGAGATCGGTAGAAGTTTGTCTAGCTATCTGATCAGCGAAAGCATTCCCTTTTCCTATGCCATCTGTAATCTTTCAATGTGCTGCACATTTCATAAAGGCTAACTGAATAGGGAGCGCAAGCGCTGAGAGCAGTTGTACTATTAGGGAGCCATGTTGGATTTTGGCACCATGTGAACCCTCTCCTCTCTCTGACCAAAGTCTCCCAAAGTTGTGAACCACCCAAAGGCATACTGACTATCAGTATATATGTGAACTGCAAGCCCTTGGGAAAGTTCACAAGCTCGGGTCAATGCTATAATCTCTGCGGCCTGCGCAGAGTTATGCGTGATTCTCTTGGTTTCCAAGACCGTGCTTAATGTGGTGATTGCATAAGCAGCTGTGGATGTACCATCCGGAAGTTTGAAGCAGGAGCCATCACAAAACAGCTCTCCTTGCGGATTATCCAAAGGAGTATCTTTCAAATCAATTCTACTATTTGTCTCTTGTTCGGTAGTATACAGACAGTCATGTGACTCTTCATCGCCGCAAGTAGTATCTTGCGGGAAAGGTATGAGTTCATCCCGATTAAGAACACAACACCTCTTAAGTTGGATGTGAGGAGCAAACAAGATCAATTCATATCTCGTCAACCGTGCGGAAGTGAGGTGTTGCGTTTGGGTTCGATTCAGTAGAAAATCTACAGAGTGAGGCACCATGAGGGTTAGATCATGGCCTAAGACCATTCCCTCACTCTGTTTTACAGACGCAGCAGCAGCAGCGACAGCTTGCAAACATCTTGGCAAAGCGCATGCTACAGGATCAAGGGCAGAAGAAAAGTAACCGCACAGCCTATTCTTCCCCCCATGTTCCTGCGTTAATACAGCCAAAGCACATCCATCACATTCATGCACAAGCAACACAAAGGCCTTTTCATAGTTTGGTGTGCCCAAAACTGGTGCAGAGCATAATGCAGTCTTGAGCAAGTCAAACGATTGCTGGTGTTCCGCATTCCACGGCTATGGCGAAGAAATGCCCTTCTTTGTCAAAGCCAACATCGGTTTGATCACTAGTGAAACATTTGGGATCCACAACCTACAGTAAGAAGCCATACCTATCAAGGCTCTAACTTCCTTCTGTGTATTTGGGACATACATGCCAGAAATGTGTCAATCTTCTTCCCTCCTTTGACAGAAGATAGCCTAAATAGGTGACCTCCTGGAAACAATATTGAAACTTTTTAAGCAAAGCTTTGTGACCATGTTTAGCTAGATGAATAAGCAATAATACAGTGCCCTCCTTACAGGCACTCTGAGTCAACAGCTAAAAGCAATTCATCAACATATTGAAGCAATATACAAGTAGAGGGCAATTCAAGGGTATCAAGCTGTTCTTTCAAAGCCCTACTGTAGATACAAGGACTCTCTGTGTACCCTTGAGGTGCACGAGGAAATGTGAACAAGCGTCCCCCTAGGGTGAACACAAACAAGTATCTACTATCCTTGTGTGTAGGAATACTAAAGAAAGCATTCTTTAGATCCACAACACTAAAGTAAGTAGCTGAAGCTGGAATCATGGTTAATATTATCGTCACATCAGGCACAATTGGAAATTGCGGAGCGACGACTTTATTAATGGCACGTAAATCAATTATGAAACGGAATGGAATTGCATTAGCGCCTTTCTTGTACACGGGTAAAATCGGACTATTGCACAAACTTCCTGAAATTTCTTCAATCACCCCGCGATGCAAAACATCGGAAACAATGCATTTCAAAGCTTGCTCGCCCTCAACTGAAATCTTATACTGGGGAATGCGTGGCAGCGCAATCCCATGTTTCAAAACTATTATAACAGGCTCAATCTGTAAAACACCAACATCCTTGTCATCAACAGCCCATAAGCTCTCTGGTACATCAATAAATTCTGGCGGCAAAGGTCTAGTCAAGAATTGCGAGACAGAAAATTGCTGTGGTGAAATCGTCAAGCGCACTCCATCAAAAGAACAATAAATCACTGCATTTAATTCTTTTAACAGGTTCAACCCTAGCAAATTCTCTCCACAATTCAAAGTCAACAGAAATGGACAGTGGTCCGTAAAGGGACCCAAAGAAATGGGTACCGGCGAAGAAACTGGACAAACAACTGGCGTGCCAGAAAATCCTACAGAAACATTGGTTTGCCCTGACAGTGGAATGTTTGGAACCAGAGAATGATCAATGGAACACTTCTGTGCTCCAGTATCTATCAAAAACTGATGTTTCCTATTTCCCACCACCATTTCAACGTAGGGACCTTTCTGATTGATGGGAATAGGTGTAGGTTCCAAACCCTGCTTCGTGCAATCCTAATGAAACAGAATATCATCAAAAGGAAGCTCTTCAGATAGATATGCAGCAGAAGGATGATCAAATATGTTCCTAGTGTCCGCACTCGAAGTCTGGTTATCCTGTAAAAAAGTTTGCTGAGGATCCTGTGCAAACTGACCTCTACCAGGGCCCCCTACACCCGGGCGACCTCTGGATCGTCCACCCATATTCCCAAATGCGTTATTCGACCTCTGTCAAAGGACGGGGCATTGTGCACACCAATGACCCTCTTGTCGACAATAGGCACACTGGTTAATGTTCACAGGAACCAAGGGCACATTCTCTTGTGGAACAACTGACCTCTAATCTGCGAACTACCCCCTCTAGGGCCTCTAACAATTTGCTGTAATAGTACTTTAGTCTTTAAATCACCTTTTCGTTTTTCAGCTCTATCTTTTTCATTATTGAGACGATTCTCGTAGTACTGAGCCATATGCAGTACTTCTGATTGGGACTTCGCCTGCCAAGCGCTCTCAGAAAACATCATTTGTGACTGGATGTCAGGTAGCAATCCACGCACAAATTTGTCCACAAATAATCTTTTCCCAGACTCTGTGCCTAAGTCTTGTCCGCTGAAATCCGAGAATACCTGTTCGAACCGATTAAAGAACTCGGTAGCACCCTCAGACTTCCCTTGGACACAGGCCGTAAGTTTGTCCCAAATAATTATTTTCTCAGGAATTATGGTTTTTAATTTTGCAATGATTCTATCAGGCAAAGTTAGTATCAACTGGGGCGGTCTTTTACCAGTTGGTCTTTCTCCATCGAATCTATTTATGTTCGCCCATGTATCTCCCAACCCTGGTACGTCGTCTATAGTCTTAACTTGTTTCCACAAATCTACGGGCAGGAGTACAGGAAAAAACAAATCAATATCGCCTAAGGTGAACACTGAGGACTGCAAGACGGACTCTATTTCTTTATAGAATCCTGTCGGATTTTTCCTAATATCAGGAATAGATTGTCTAATAGTATTCACTTCTTGTCTTGAGAACGGGACGTGAACAAACTGTGATATATAATGTGCAGGAATGTTCACAGCGACTATACCCTGTGCAGCATCGGCTGCAATCTCAACCTTCGGGAAAAATGTCGGAGGAACCTCTCTCATAGGCAACTGAGAAGTAGGTGACTCCGAACGCTTACTAAGCAACAGAGCTAAGTCGAGCGCTAAAGCAGTCGAAGAAGTGTCAAGTGAAAAAGCTCTCTTATAAATACTCATTAACTCTGTGGGACAACTAAACTTTCTTTTTACACAATCATCCTGTAGGTACTCTATCATTACCTTTATCACTTTCCTCTGCATTTCTGGCGTATACTGACTATATGTGTCATATACCTCAACTGGAGTTATCGGTATATCTGAAATCCATCTAAGCGCGTCCTTAGTACAAATTCGTGCTTCCTAAGATATCGATTTTCGACAAGGAAGGAACCGTTTCTGTACATACATACTTTCCCCCTCGTCATCCTCATTCTGTAACCTTTCCAACTCCTTTCTATACTCAAATAACCTCTCGACATGCTCATTTACTTTCTCCGCAGTGTCTCTTGAAAACGTTAAAGTGTTTAGATCCCTTAACCCTTGCGGGAGATCTATTTTATTTAATTTGCCCCACATTACACATAAATGAATCCCTAAACCTTCAATAAAAATATTTTTCTCAGGAAAACTATCCATATTATAAAGTGTGGCAAAAACATTAGCTTGATCATCCCTCTCCATACAATGCTTAGCCCATGCAATCAAATCACGTTTCTTCTCTGGTGGCACAGCATTGCGAGTGACAACCTTCGACCCTGCACCTTGATGGATTACAAGCGGCACAGGACCACTTGGAAGAGAGGGAGCAGGCAAATTCAATGGAGGTACTGTTACTGGTGCAATAAGAAGAGGTGGAGGAATAGGTGGTGGAACAGTAACTGGAGGAAGAGGAGCAGGAACAACAGCAGGTAGAGCAGGAATAGCAGCAGGAAGAAGCAAAGCAACAGGAAGAGGAAAATACGGAGGTGGCGCAGAGGCACCAGGCCTTCGTTCATTTAATAATTTGTCGATTAATTCATCGGAAACATGAAGATCTTTGGAAGGATAGATTTTCTGAATTCCAAGTGAGAAAGCCCTATCTGTATTCCTAGTCGACTCAGAATGTTTATCTTGGTCATACAATAATGCTTTTTCAGCGTTCGTATCATGACGGCGCGCATGTTTTTCCCTACTCTTAAGTTGCTGCAACGCTTCTTTTTTCCAATTCTGCAAAACATCAAATGCTGCAGGTCTAGCCTTTTTCTTTAATAGCATTGACTCTAAATACTCAATACGAGGGATTTCAAAACTACCATTGATTGGCCACTGAAGTTCGGAGGCATGTCTGGTTTGTCTGTGCCAAATATCATTAAACACTATACTTCCAATGCCATGCTTACAGTACATAGTACACGCCGGCGACCCCTCCTGTGGTGCCGGACGGCTAAATTCCAAAGATTGTCTATCACTGCGGAATAACGGCCTGAAGCAGGTAGACAATTTCCCAGGCTTATAAAATTATTGGTGTTACCTGGTCAATAATTGTGTTTGCAGATACAATACGCCAAAATCAAATTATCAGGATTATTTAAGAGTCGGGTCACGACTCACCTGATCGATTTCCTAAGGAGGTCCGATCGGATTTCAAAGAATCTTACCGAACTAATCTTACCTCGTGTGTGGTCATTTCGGCAAATCTGCCCGCCTTGATAAGTGAACCCTCGTCAAGATGCCGTTCTCGGACCACAAGCTAATCGTCCAGGGATCGGGTCGTGCAGCGCTGCTGAGGTGTCGCGTCTCGTTCAGTGGGGCCGCTTTTTGTCACACCGTTCCGATCCCGGTCCGGTAGCGAGGGTCAACCTTCGATAATCCGGCATCAATCTTGAGGGTCCCTATTCGGGTGCCAACTGTGAAAACAAAATCAAAATATTGAGGCTGAGTACCCCAATAGGAAATACACCGAACACGGGTTACAAAGGAACATACAAAGAACTTTAATTTATACTGAATCAGTTACAAAGAACAAAACAAAATCAGATAGCTATCGGCCCTCAGTGCAACACAGCGAACTCCAGCGTGGTTCGGTGTATTCAGTGAGAGACGCTGTACATTAGAATTCGTTGCTCTTTTATACCATTTGCGAACACGATGTCCAACCCTACTTTGGGTTAATATTCCTCTAATACATTACTGATCTAGGGTTCATGCCGAGTTCGCATATCCACATGTAACTAGTTTGCCTTTAATACATACGTCAACAAGTTTACACGGCAACTGTGTATTTTGGGATTTCCCATACAGGTCTTCTCAAACAATCATACAATGTGTTCTCAGTTCAGTATTTGAATACATTGTTCTTAACATATGCTCACGGATTAGTTTCATTGACGCGAGTAATCCTTTACACACAGGTCAATGAAGGACAAGGTCTCAGTTCACGACCCCAACAAGTGGCCTGCAGGCAAGTTACATATTAATTACACATAGAGGTCAAGACGGACATGTTGTGTTTCGGAATGACATCGTCCACCATTTTAACTCACACGGTGACTTTATAGAGCGAACCTAAAATGGCGGATTCACCTAAAATGGCGGCTTACATTGATTCTAAGGTCAGGACCTTGCAACGCAGATTTCTTCGCAAGTGGCTTACAAGCAGCTTGGCGTAGGCCAATGTACACATATCCGTTGCAATAGGAGGCACGATATAATTTCCCATTTGACAATGGAAACGTGCAACAGTCGTTCCGATCTTCAAGATAGGCTCCCGAGATCGTCCAGAGAACTACCGTATAGCGCTCTTGGATGTAATAGGAAAGCTATTTGGATCTTTCTGTTTAGACAATGTCCAAGAATGGGGAAGAACAGCTGCGTGTATGGACCCTTTCCAAACAGGATTTGTGAAAGAAACTGGCACATCTGCTAACATTCTATTACTAAGCACACTAAAGGGAAAATTAAAGATGGAAGACCTAGAATCTTTATGGCTTTCATAGACTTGGTCCAAGCGTTCGACCAGGTCGATCGTGACCGTCTATGGTACAAGCTTACCCAGTGGCAATGTCCGAAACCAATCCAAGCCCTCTACACAGACACGAGCATGAATGTCAGGTTGAACGGTGAAGGTCTCCTCTCGGAGAGTATCGTTACGCACAGAGGAGTCAAGCAGGGAAGTCCCTTGGCTCCAACCCTTTTCAACGCATATCTGGGCGATTGCCAATACTCTGTCAAGAACATTCGATCATTTCCACCAACATTAGGAGACGCCAAAATATTGCACCTCCTTTCTGCTGACGACATGATTCTACTTGATCAGACTCCCATTGGCCTCCAGCGGCAGTTAGACAACTTATCAGTATACATCAGTAACAACAAACTGGAGATCAACAAGAACAAGAACAAAATAATGATTTTGGAGAAGACAGCCAAAAAATCTGATAACCTTTATTGGTTTCTGGAAGGATTCAAAATTGAAAGGGTAAAGGAATTTAAATACCTGGGTATTGTTTTCATTAATAGTTCGGTGGAGCATCAAATGCAGTTGGCCTTAATTGGGAAGATCAAAAACCTGGCATCACAGTCTAAAATGGTAGACAGAAAATATGGCCGCTTCTCAATCATTCCTACAATCAAATTCTATAAGGCCAAGGTTGCACCTGCCTTAATTTACAGAACGGAAGCATTGCCTCAACTACCACAGAACATATGGTTAAAACTGGAAGGCTATTTCTGGCGTCGGATTTTAAATTTACCTTCCTCTACCCCCATGCCAATCATCCGACACGAACTGGGCTTATCGTCCCTGCAAAGTATAGTAGAGCGAAACACACTGATGTTATACAGAAAAATTATAGCTCCTACTCGACGTGCAGTGTTCTCAATAATTCGATCTGAATTAGAAAAAGGCAAAAACACCATCATTAAAACATGGGGAGAGAACAACAAATCCGTCCTGGAAAGAATCAATAGCTCAGAAGACGAACTATAGATAAATCCGAACAAAGTGAAAAGAAAACTTCTGGAATTTGATTGGATTAAGACACTTGACCTAACCAGTAAATACAAATCAATGGCAGATGTCCCAACTATTCCTACAAAAGTGAACCAGCCATCTGAATACCTGAAGAAAATCCTGAATAAGACGTATAGAAACCTCTTTTTAAGGATTAGGCTTAACATCCTGCCTACAAATATAATCCTGGAAAGAAGGGGACTATCATCCTGTAATGATTGTAGATATTGCTGCAAAGCTGATCATCCAGAGACTCTGAGACATTTACTGCTATCCTGCGGAGCGGTTTCATCTCAAAGAGAACATCATCTGGGCCACGTGTTCTCAAAATTCCAAGCATACTCTGAAGAACAATGGTGGTCGAGTCTGCTAAATTGGGAAAGAACTCAATGGATAATAGCATTGGTGGCGTTTGTACATAAACTGGACTTGGGAAATAAACAAGTGGGAACTTGAGGAAGTGGAGAGTTTGTGCTTTCACTATGTATGAAAGTTCTACGCAGGCCTACTTTGCCAACTCTTGTGTAGTATTCAGAAGTCATTGAACTTTAAAGACTCTACTGGAGTCAAAGGTTGGCAAAGATTTAAATGAGAATACGTTTTTCTTTTTTCTCATATCCAAACGGATTGTAAAGTTTTAAAGATCTGAAAGATGATTTCTTGTACACATTTTAAATCAATTAAACAAGTAAATAAAAAAATAATTAAAAAAAATTGCCATCAGAATAAAGACTTCTCCCATTGTTCAGCATGACCTAAGTTCAAAGTGGCTCAGTCCTGGAAGCCTGACTTCTCACACTTTGCCCTTGCTCTGTACATATACAGGCATGCCGCCATCAGCCTGCAACATAGGTCAAGCTGGGCAAAGGAGAGATCCTTTTCTACCTTCCTAAACCTATGCAGGTGCCAGGCACCAGTGACCCAGTGTGAACCCTGACTTATGGGCACTTTCCCCAGCTCTGTTCATTCATTAAAATTGCATTGCTGAACACATAATCCTTAATAAAAAACATGGTTTATCCAGGATGGGTCACAGCAGAAATACACAGCCTGACAACAGAAAAAGAAAGAAAACACAATTCCTAGGCATATAAGTGAAAACATGTTGTAATGTACCTGTTTCAGGCAGTTTGAGATATATAAACTGACCAACATTCAACTTAAAACAAATACAACTCTTTTTGAATCCATGATAAACATAGATAGATGGAGCAGGGGTCAAGCATTCTTACAGGAAGCTTTTATGATTCTCTAAATCTTATTTTGCCAGAGATACAAAAGTAACTGAGGTCGACCTGGCCATGAAAGCCCCCCTCTCCCCTCATCCAATGTCCACAGAAAAATGCAAAACTGGTTTACAGGCACATGCAGCCGTTTCAGCAATTTCAGCAGGAAGGATTTAGAAATTACAGGAGTAAGGAAAGATGAAGGCATATCGATTTGATATTGTCCAGGTGATCATAAAGCGAGCTGCAACCTGACTCACCATTTTGTGACCTCTGTCTCTGGTGGAGTGGCTTTCTCCAGTTTCTGGTGTGGTCGCTGCGAGCACAGTAGTTGTTCCTGCTCCCCCTGCGCATCCTCTCCTCTGCCTCACCTAAGCAAGCTGCAGATCTTGGGCCAAGGAGGGCTGCTGCCAGCGCATTACGAAAAAGGCCACCAGTCGGGGCACATGCAGTGTTCAAATGCAATGCGCCGGTGTGGGCAGTGGAAGTATTGTATCGAAAAAAGTTGTGGAGCTGTGGTCTCGGCAGGGGAGAGGGTAGGCGGAAGCATAGTGCAACATGTGACAAGGTGTTGCAGCCAGTGTACTGCAATAGCTAAGGCTCCTATAACAGCCTTACACTTGCACAGGGCATGAATGGACACATCGGGCCTCATTACGTCCCCGGCGCTAAACCATGGTGCTATTAGCACCATGGTCCATGCCGGGGTCCGCCATGGTGAATGGCGGAATTACCGCCCCATTCCAAGGTTGGCGGGGCGGTAATTCCCCATTCACCATGGGCCCTTCCCAATCCCCATTTTTGCCCCATAGGGCTCAATTGGAATGGGGAAGGCGCTAAGGGCCTCATTACGACCCAGGCGGTAAGTTACCGCCTGGGCCGTGACTTTACCACCATGGCGTAAACTACGTTTACGCCATGGTGGTTGGCGGACTTACCGCCCCATTCCGAGGTCGGCGGGGCGGTAAGTCCCCAATCCCCATTTACCCTTCCCCATTCCCATTTTTGCCCCATAGGGCATAATGGGAGTGGGGAAGGCGTTAATTACGCCACCGTAAATTACGGTGGCGTAATTAACTCCATGGTCCCTTAGCGCCATGGATTTTAACACCTGCTAAAAGCAGGTGTTAAAAGCGCCATGGCGCTAAGGGACCTCGTAATTGGCGGTAAGGGGTCGGCGCAGCTAACGCTGGCGTTAACCCCTTACCGCCAGGGTCGTAATGAGGCCCTAAGTACGGTGCTGCAAATTGCGGCACCGTACTTAGCACCAAGGTCCCTTTGCGGGTTGGATTTTAACACCTGCAAAAAGCAGCCGTTAAAATCGCCAACCCGCAAAGGGACCTCGTAATCAGGCGTTAAGGGGTTAACGGCGCTGCCACCTTTTGCGGTGCCGTTAACCCCCTAACGCCAGGGTTGTAATGAGGGCCATCGTGTATATAGAATGCTGAATATGGTAGTAAAAAGTAGAGGAATGATAAACAGGAAAAAGAAGGTAGTGGAACACCGCTCCCAACCGTTCCCGCTCACTTCGATCACTGGGTGTGGGCAGAACCACAACTTCAAGGGCCTTCCGCCTGCCTTTCATGCAGGCCCGGAGGCCCAGCTGCCGGAGTGAACGTGAGTGGATGTATATGTGGTGTCACTCGCTGTGCCTAAATAAACGTTTACTATTAACCTTTCAACACAAGGGCAAGGCACAAGAACAAAATAACATTATACATGCATGGGCGGCAGCAAGTTCATTTATATAACCCTCCCCACACACAGCAAAATAAATAAAAGCACGTCAACAGTCCTACCGGGAACAGCCTGCTATCCCACCTAGTCAGCCCAAGGCTGGGAAAGAGGAACTGCGTAGCTGAGCCAGGACGAGAAAGCAGGTGAGCGGCCCGGAGAGACGCTAAAGCAGCCGCTGAAGTCATTGGAACAGATTGGAGGGAGCAACAGAGACAGACACCTCAAGATAAGAACGAGGGGAGAATTGATGCATGCTGTAAAACATAGAGGAACATGCTAGAGAGACAGTGAGTGGATAGCAAACAAGAAACTTTAACAGAATACATGTTGAGAAATTACGTTTACATTCCCAAGCCAGGTCTGGGGGAGAATTGATGCATTTATTTATTTATCTGAATTTGTAAAGCGCACTTCAGCCCAAGGGCATGGAGGCGCTGTTGCAAGATTATGGGCCTCATTACACGGTAGGCGGAGGACCAAGGTGCTATTAGCACCTTGGTCCATGCCGGTAAAATACCGGCACCTCCTTGGAGGAAAGGGGAATTACCACCCTATTCCAAGGTTGGCGGGGCGGTAATTCCCCGTTCCCCAATTGCCCTTCCCCATTCCCATTTTTGCCCCATAGGGCATAATGGGAATGGGGAAGGTGCTAATTACGGTACCGCAAATTGCGGTACCGTAATTAGCTCCCTGGTCCCTTTGCGGGTTGGTTTTTAACGCCTGCTAAAGAGCAGGCGTTAAATTCTCCAACCCACAAAGGGACCTCGTAGTAAGGCGGTAAGGGTTAACGGTCACCGGTACCATTACCGGTGACCGTTAACTCTTACTGCCTTCCGTGTAATGAGGCCCTATGTCTTGTTACATGATTTAGGCTTGGCATGTGGTTACATTGAGCGGAGGCCGAGCGTAATAAAGTGCATTTTGAGGTATGCAGATTCAGGAGAGTAGAAACAAGAAAAACAGACTTGAACACTCAATACAGACAGGGAAATAAACATTCCAAAGTCTTTTAACAAAGAAATAAGATGTTTCAAAGCAATACAGATCAAAGACAAACTGTTGGAAACCAGGTTTTATTAAATATCAATAGTCAACTGTGATAAACCAAAACTTAAGCATGCTTGGAAACTAAATCTTGCCAATATTTAGTTTCCAGACACGCTTGAACTTGATCTTACAAGTTCATTTTGGGGTTGTTCTACAACAGTTCAGACACATGGGGTGTTGGCCTCTCCACAAGGAATAAATGAAACACCTGGGCATTTCATAACCACATGCATGTTGTCAGGCAGGTGGGACAGCCCCCTTGTCTCTCTCTCTTTTCTCATCATGGGGTCAACTACTCACACTCCAACCACTGATTGGAGCAAGAGATGTGGATTATTTGCACCAGGGGAATGGTGCTCAGCCAATCAGGTGGCAGGAACAGCGTGCGAGAATACACAGTGTCCCGCCCGCTGTTTCCAGCCACCAAGGCCCTTCCCCGGACGGGCCATCTTTTTATTTTTATGTGGAGACTACAGGGAGCCTAACCCTGTTGCCTCCCCACGCCCAAAACAAACCAAACCCCTTCCTGCCCCGCTGTCCCCCTCCCCACTTACCTGTTGGACCAGAGCATTGTGCGCCAGTCTCAGCGCCCCTCCCGCAAGAGAAATACTAGACAAGGGACTTAGTCCCTTTTTTGACGGTGGCCATCTTTTTTTTTCTCCCCCCCCCCTCAGGAGATTGGCATCACACAATAAGCGCAGCCAATCTTCCGAGAAAAAAATATAAACTATTTGCACCACGGGCAAACTCTCGGTTGCGATTAGCATTCTTCATGCACCAGCGGGGGGTAGTACATGCCCACTTACAGCCAGCTCGGGCTGGCAGGCAGTTAACAGCGATGTAGGCACAGCTGCTGTGGCTTGATTGCTACAGTGAACTGAGATTATTTGGAAAATTGTTTTTCAAACATGGAACTATTGGAGCACTCTGGTCCATTTATTGCACACATTATTCTGTAGTCCAAACTACAGATTGTGCTCACAACTATAATGACACTGTATACCTAGGAATCATGTTATCACATAGCCTTCAGATAAAACCAAAAAAGTGTACGGAGTGGTAAAGTGGATGGCATTGATGTTGATGCTAACTAGAGTGGGGTTTATAGTAGGACGCCCGGGCTAGAAATGATCTGAAAGAAATAGGTCCTGCCACATAACTTCTTGATGATTATTATGTGAATAGAAGAAAAGGTCTTTTAAGTACATAACATCAAAACACATTGATGTGTTGAAATTGAGGAATTGGTTTTCAAAATGAAAGAAAAGCGTGGAGGAACAAGAGAGAAAAGTCAGCAAACTGTTGTCAATTTCAACACATCAATGTGTTTTGATGTTATGTACTTAAACTGTCACTAATTTTCCACATCACTTAAACACCACAATGAATGTACTACTACTTGTCACCTAATTTTCACTAACCACATATCACTTGGCACTCTTGAACATTGCTAAGCCTTGAGAAAGACCCTTTGGGTCGAAACACGTGTCGGCTGACCAAACTTGCACAGCAAGTCTCTAACAGTGTTTCTCAAAACACAAATATTTCTTATGAATGAACCACACAAGTAAACACCAAATAAACAAATTTTCTCGTACTAACCGCAGTGTTTGAAATATTTATTTCGGATAATCCAAACGAGATACCCGGGAGTAAAAAGACCTTTTCTTCTACCTACCAAACTGGGGCTTAGGTTAAACCCCAAAACCACTCCTGTGATCTTGCTATAACTCACAATCACAATGCAAATGGAGCTTAGCACAGGCAGGTTCAATTCCTAGAGCCTCCACCTACCTCAACTTTATTATGTGAATAGTTTGCATTTAATGTTAGACATACCAATTTGGAAACAGACATGCACGTTAGTGTACATAGATTAATTCATAATAAATAATAACACTAAACACAGGGAACATTTTGTAGATTTATCACAAATTTCTGGAAAAAAATAGCTTGGTTTCATAAAACAATGTGAGAGTTAATCACGAGCAATTGTCAGTTTTCTCCATATGCAAATAGTCTTTTAGAAATATTTACAAGATTTATATGTGCTTTCATGACTCGAGTTTGTGCCATGGTGAGATAATGACCAGGCCTACTTTTCTTTAGGAATGCTCCAGTACAGATGCACTGTATATCAGATTAAATAAACTGTAGTAAGTCTCAAAATGTATACAACAAACCCTACATTTTTTTTTCTTGTATGCAGTCCTGCAAAAAAATACAGAAAAGTTTATGTTAAACCACTTTTCTGGACCAACATTTTATGAGACATTACCCTATACAGATTGCATAGATACAAAGCTGCATATGATCCATGTGCGCTTAATTACTTGCATAAGGAGTGGAAATAGAAAAAACTGCACAACCCCACAATATTTCCACATCCCCTAGAGCTGTCTTCCGGCCTCTCCAGGGCAGAGCATACTCTTTATTTCTCATGATTAACTGCACCCGTCGCGTCACCTAACGTGTGAAACACCTCTCTCCAGGAGACTTAACCAGTTAATACACCTTCCGCAATCTAGGATAGCTCCAGCTAACCCTTACGGATATACCGACATCTATGCATCAAGCTAAAACACTAATTCATAGAAATGCCTAATGTACATTCTTCAATAGTACAAGCATATCTAGTCAATAATCCTGGTTACCCATCAGAACCTTTTATCTCGAAGAATACTTTTGGGCTTGCAGCCCTCACAGCCCCAGCACACCAGCTACAACAGTGCAACTTCACGCAGACTTGGCACGGCAGCTTTGAATCTCCTTTCTGTCCTCTCCTGGGGGCGGGCTTCCAGGAGGGCTGGGCCAGCAGCCTCATGTGACAGAGCCCCAGCACAACCGCTGCTACAGCCCACTTTGCAAGTTTCCTGAGTGGGGTCATGCAAATGTTGAAGAGTAGTAGTAATTTGCGTGATGTTGATCTGAAGGGCAGTCATCAGGTGGTTTCTGTTCTTTCTGTCTGGAAAGATTGCATCCACTGTAGTGAAGGGTTGCTTAGTCCTTCTTCTTGTATCCTTTTGATGATGGTTGCATCGTTGATTGTGTCAGAAGATGGTGAAAGGTCCAATAGTATTGTGTGAAAGTGATGTTGGAGTCTGAGCTCATTTAGGTTGTTTGAGATGGAGAGCATTGCTGATTCAGTTCCTAACAGGACCTGTGCCTGTCCCAGTAGGTTGTTGGTTTCCAAGAGGGTCAGGATTTATTCATATATGTAGGTTTTTAGGAGTTTGGTTGGATAGCAGATGTTTGATATAGGTCTTTATTTGGTGGGGTTGTATGTGTACCCAGAGGGATCTTTGAGTACTGGTTTAATGTAGGCAGCTTTAAAAGTCCAATGTACGGTTCCTGCTTTCAGAGAATGGTCAAAGAGGTTGCAGAAGTATTCTGATGCTGTCTCTTTGCCAAGGATATACTTGTAGATTCCTGGTGGGCAAGGGTCTACTGGCAAGCTGACTTTATTGCTTTCCTTCACTAGCTTAGTGAAGTCTTCTCTCAGCATTGGTGTGAAGTCATTCAGTAATGTATTTGCCTCTGGGGATGTGTTGTTAATGATATTGTAACTTATGTTCTTGGGCATGGTGCTGATTACTTGATGCACGTTTATGACTTTGTTTTTTAAGTGGTTCGCAACTTCATCACAGAGTTTCTTCATCCCTTTCTGTGCATTGCTTGCTTTTGAGTGGTGTTCGGCATTGTGCATTTTCCTTGCATTTATGATTTTTGGTTTATAGAGCATTATCTGTCTTGTTGGCTGCAATGCTTCATTCAAGCTTGTTTGAGTTTTCTGTTTGTTTTCTTCAGGGCTCAGAGGTAGCGTGAATACAATCTTGCTGCCATTTTCATTTAGGAGGAGCAAGAGTTTGCTGCTAGAGCATCTAGTGCTTATGTAATCTTTTTTTGGAGTATCTCAATTCTTTCTTCTGGTAGAAGTGTGTGCAGAAGAGAGTTTTGTCTTTTTTTGTATTCTAGTCTGGTGTTTAGGTTTGTTGGGTTTGGGGATTTCCAATTTCTTGTTTCAATTGGAGTCAAATGTATGTACGTTGCGTTTACTCAATTTGAAGTGGGGCACATCTAATGTATAACAAGGTGGTGACTCTGGAGGTTTATTGGAGGTGCAATTGGCGTTAGTTATTTTTGCAGAAGATTACACCCGAAGTCTGTTCGACTGCATGGAATTCCCCTTCACCATTTATTGAAGGTGCATGATGGATAGTTGTGAGATCAGAGATTGGACAGAGTTTGTATTCTCCTCTTCAAACCAGAAGTCTACTGGTATGATCAGGTGGTTGTGTTATTACATGGCTAGACTGGCATTTTGTTGTAGGCAGTCTAGCCATTTCCAACTGTGGCATGATATTTTCTACTGGGCATCTATGATAAACCAAGCATGATTTGTGTTATTACATGGTTAGACCAGTATTTTGGTGCAGCCAATCTAGCTGTTCCTTACTATGGCATGCATTTTATTCCGGGCATCTATGATAATGTAAGCGCGAAAATGGTATTATGTGGCTAGACTGGCATTTTGGTGCAGCCAGTCTAGCTATTTCATACTGTAGCAATGCATTTCTTTTACTGGTCACCAATGGTAAATCAAACATAATGGGCCTCATTACGACCCAGGCGGTAAGTTACCGCCTGGGCCGTGACTTTACCACCATGGCGTAAACTATGTTTACGCCATGGTGGTAGGCGGATTTACCGCCTCATTCCAACCTTGGCGGGGCGGTAAATCCCCATTTACCCATTTACCCTTCCCCATTCCCATTTTGCCCCATAGGGCATAATGGGAGTGGGGAAGGCGTTAATTACGCCACCGTAAATTACGGTGGCGTAATTAACTCCATGGTCCCTTAGCGCCATGGATTTTAACACCTGCTAAAAGCAGGTGTTAAGTCCGCCATGGCGCTAAGGGACCTCGTACTCAGGTGGTAAGGGTCGGCGCTGTTTACGCCGCCGTAAAACCCTTACCGCCTGAGTTGTAATGAGGCCCAATAAGTGTTATTATGTGGCTAGACTGACCTACATTGTGCAGGCGGTTTGGACATGTTTTCTTTCTGATTGTGGCATGGCATTTTTAAAGGCAAAGTTGACAGGAGTATGCTCTTAGATGGGGATACTGCCTGACATTGGCAGAGCCATCATGGACATGTGTTCTTATAGTTTAATTACTGACATTATGCGCAAATCAAACATGAGTATGCTCCTCTATAGGAATACTGTCACATATTGGGGCATATATCGTGGGCATATATTGTGGGCAAAGGCATAATGAAAATGCTTTGGGAAATACTCTTGTGCACTGTTGGTGACTTGCTTCTATAGCATGTTTAGATTTCAGTTATGCTACAAAACCAATTGTAATGCCCCATTGTAGAGGAGGAGCCAAGTGCCTCTACCAGAAGTTCTACCCCCATTTTGCCTATATGTTTGAAACCGGAAATTGTGACATGCGCAACACCAGTAATGGCACATATACCGCTAAGAATCCTTGAAACAGGGTATCCACCAAGAAAACCCTATATGATGTACCTGCAGAGAAATGACAGTCATCAGAAGGAAGTTACGGAAGAAGTGTGAAGATGAATAAAAGAGAAGACCGGTGACATCACATGAAGCAGAAATAACGCACACAGAAGAGATCCCAATGAAGAGAGTACATCAACCTTATAGATCGTGATGGTGCAGTAAAGAATTGAGCAACACTTCGTGAGCAAAATGAAGATTGCATGTGCGGAGAGCATCGAAGAAAATGCAAAGTCATTTTATAACTGTACAGATGCTGAAAACGCAAGTAGACTAAGTAATCATGAGGCTCACTATACGTACTGAATAGACTGCAGGCGGTGCCACCAATATATATATATAGGTGTGAATAGAATCTGGATGTTTCATGACGCATTTTAGCAAACTAGGACCCCGTGGATAGAAGGGCTGAAAATGTGGTGCAGTTGAAGAAAACAGCTGATGCTGGAGGAAGATTCAAGAAAGATTGTCTGGCCCAGTGTCAAGAGTTGGAGCTGCCAAGAACCTGTTTATCTATTCGAGAAGATACAATGAACGTGAGAAGCGAGATGGGGTCCTGTTGAGGTGTAATGGAAAAACACTAGAAGTGCCAGGTTTTATTAATTTAATAGTGTTAAATGCGAAGAAGGATCTCAAAACATGGGCTCCTGTCAAATGGTCAAATGAAAATAGACTTTGGGATGAGCTACACCAAGACCAGAAGACAAAGCCATGTTCACACTCCCTTTTATTCTCAGGCACAGTGATCCTTTGCTAGGCCGAGTTCAAAGGACTAATTGAATGGCAGACAGCAGGAGGGATGATGGATGATGGGTTATTTGGGTGGGGAGGCATGGTCAAGTCCAACCCTCCAGCATCTGGGGTACCAGCTTGAGTGCTGTTAGCGAGTGGAATATTCCAGAAGGGTACAAGCGTGCCAACCAATTATAGAGGGCCATGTAGTGAAGAACCCTATAGTTTGAAAGCCAATGAAAAGTGATGTATTTTTACGACACAAAAGATGACTTGCACTAGGGGTGGGCATAGATGTCCACTTGACCTTAGAGAGCCAATCACCGTCCAGGTCCTCATAGAAAGTATACAAAGATTTTCCCTTTAAGCCTATCATAAACCCACGTAGGTTTTCGCTTATTTTGCCACATGGTATGACATCACGTATGATGAGTTTTTACTATATAGCTGTGTTTTTCATGTGAATAAGAGAAAATGCTTGTGCGGCGTCCGGTGATGCCCGTTGTACTCCCTGTTTTAGATAATTGGTAATAAAACAGCTAAAGTTTTGCCAACTTCCTGAGTCGGTCGGATTATTGGTGCGAGACTAAGATCTGCATCCCCATCAATCCCAGATAGCGCCAGCTTGTTTTAAAGGGCCTACGGGTTCACTTGGTAGCAGAAGGAGGATGGTTCTGAGCCTATCGATCAATAGGACTCTAGAGTTTTCGGATAGTCGGACACCCTCCACCATTTAGCTGGAGGATCACAAGACTTCCTGTGGAGAGCGGCCGATATAGAATTCTTGCAAGAAAATCAGCACAGGTGGGACGGGTCCCTCTTTCACGAAATCCCTCCTGGTTTTCACAGGCTCTGAATGGACTGAAGGCGACGGTGGCCAATTGGAGGAGGGGTCGATACCAAGGGCCTTGAGCTGAAAAGTGAAAGGTGAGTAGATTGACAGAGCTGGCAAAATAAGGCAATGGGGATTGTGGTAATGAAGAAAAGTAACAGGGGTTTGTTTAGTATATGATGAGAAGTGTGTGAACGAGGAGCGCTCTGTAGAGCCCAGTTTTGTACCTCAGGGCTGGTCTAGAAGGAGTCATTTTGAAATCCAGAGGGGGTAATTAGGCGGCAAATAACAAGGTTTATGATAGGGATTGACTCAAACTCCAATCGGGGTATTTTAGGGTCTAGTAGAAAAGGAGTACCATGGTGAAATATATGTAAAGTCGACTAGTTTGTCTGTTTGTGTATTTTGTAATTGAAAAGCGGTGTCAGAGAGCGACGAGAGTAAAACTGTGAGGTTAAAGAAGAGATAAAAGTTGTTAATTATCTTTTAGTCATTGTCAGCACCGACTGAACAGATAGGTTGAGATAATTCAGAAGTAGAGGCTTTGAGCGGCGAGGTTGGAACACGCTCATATTTGTTATCTTTCTGAAACATATTTGTGTAACTAAACAGTAAGTATTGATAGTCAATTGAGACTTGTCACAATGGGGGATGTTACTCCATTGATGCATTTGTGCAAGACGCTGCCAAAGGATGCGCCTAAACCGAAACAGTGTAGTGCGGGGTGGGTAGAGGGCATGGCAGACAAGATGTTCATGCCATGGCCACATGAGGGATCGGTTTCGAAATCGGTTTTGCAACACATGACCACATACTTTCATGCTGAGTACATAGGGAAGACATCGAAAAAGAGGCTCGCTAGTTTAGAGCTTTGGTAAATGTACCAGGAGGAACGGGAAGACCCGCCTCCTGAGGATTGGATGCTTAATCAATGTAGGTAGGATGGTGCAGAGCCTTCTGCTCCCCTTACCTTGCCCGAAGTAAACAGTGATAGTACAAAAGATGTAGGATTGTATCCGTTAAGAGAACTAAAAGCAGCGACAGGATATAGTAATCCGATATATGAACCGCCTGCTTACAGTAGTGACGATAGTCCAGAAAAGACTAAAGGGAAGGAGCAGATCTTGAAGGTATCAAAAACAAAGGAGTAGAAAAGTGAACAAGCAAATATATCAAATGGGGTACATTTACCAGCCCAGCAGAACTCCCCTGCATCACAAAACTGGATTTTCAGCAGTTACAACAATAATGGCTGCACTGGGTCTGCTGAACATATTCCCTTGCATCACAAAACTGCATTTTAGCAGTAACAGAAATAATGGGTGCACTGTGTCTGCTGAGCACATTTGGGGCGAGATGTAACAAAGCCCCCCAAGAATGGATGCCCTTTGTTTTCTTCATGTCAATCCAAAGAAAATAAATTAAATGCAGAATGGCTCTGCACTGCTTCTGTCCTTTGAAAACCCATGGCTGCGCCCAGAAATTATCTGCATTTAAAATGACATTGCACTGGTGCTACTTTCATTGCAAATCTCACACAGTTCTGTTCTAATTCAACGCAGCCATGTCCATATATTTCAATTTAACATAATCAAATAAGGCTTTCCTGCCCAGAACAGCATTGTTTATCAAGTAAAATCTGTGAAGAGGAGAGAAATTCATTTCAGTTTGCACGGCCAGCATTCACTTTTGCAACAAGTTAGCCCACGCAGAGCAATTCAAAAGAAAGCTCTTTCTCCCTGGCTATGCGTTAATTACAAGGAAAACTATTTCCAGCATCTTTCTGTGTTCTGAAACTGATCTGATCTGCCAAGGCCTTTCAGAAAATGTATGCCAAAGAAACTGCATCTTGTGAAATCCCCATGTAAAATGAACACGTGTAAATTAGTTTTCTTGCAAAAGCAGTGAAATGACACTTTGAAAGCTAAAATGTGAAATCATCCTAAATACTCACACAGAAACCATATATTATGTGTGGAACTGGGGTGGTTTAAGTGTACATTATATTTATTTACTAAAAGACTTGGTTTCTGTGAAAAAAAGAAAGGAACAAAAATGTGTTTGAAAACAGCAGAATAAGTTGGCCTAGGCAGGCAATTCAAAGGCACCAAACCTTCCTGGGGAAGGAATCCCCTCCACAAACTATGAAAGTGCCAAAGTGTGAAAATGTGCGACCTCGTGAGACTGGCTGGCATTTCCACCAGCAAGGGACAATGGATCAAGGGGAATCAGCACTTTCACAGAGAAGTGTGAATTCCTTTTGACACCTTTCCTCAGCTTCATCTGCCAGAATGAAAGGGCTCTATGATAACTCTGTTGTTCAGAACTGACACAGAGGGGGCAGGCTGGCTGTGAAAATTTGAAGGACCGCCCTACAGTGACAAATGCCATCCATAAGACTTGAAAGAACTTTTTATAGTAAGGCATTTATTTCAGTAATCTAAAGAAGCAGTAAATTATGACAGTTTTAATGTACTTTTTGCGCCATTAAAATAAGACCATGTGGGTTTTCCTGACATGTGGTGGGCGTGAACTAGGTAAAAAGGTATTTCTGGGGAAAGCATTCATGGCACAGTTATGAAACTTGATGAAAATATGCCTGACACTGTTATGCTTAGGTGCATCTATTTGTAGGATTTTTGATGAAATGTTTTCCATAGAAATTGTGAAAGAGTGCCAGAAGGGGGAAGCCATTTCGCATTGACTTGGCATTTGAACAGGCATATTCCTTGTAAAATATGGGATTTGCCTATCTGATTTTCATAAGGGTGACTATTGAAAATATGAAGTTGTATACCATAACTCTTTTTGTGAGAAATTTGGCTTGTGGAACAAAAGGGGTCATAAAATGCATACACTTAAGAGGATGTCACTTCCTTCAGTCCAATCAGCTCGGAGGTAGGTGACGACATCCACAGCCTGACCTATCCCATCTTAGAGGTAGGTCCAGGTTATTTCCGCCCACATAGTAAAAATCCTCTGATGTCATCCTGCTTAGAAAAGGGGGGGTGTGGCTTGGCGCCATGGTGAACAGTCGGGTCTGGTGAGAGCTCCCGGCTGCGACCGTGTGTTTACCAGAAATGCCCCAGTAAACTAAGGTTTTCGCAAATGAAATCAGTTTACTGCAGAGCCGTAAGGCTGGGGCTGCCCATGCCTTGTTTCTGCCATGCTGAATTGGAGGAGGACCGAGTTTGAGCCGTAATCCCCCCAGCGCGAGATGGGCAACCCAAGATGGCGGTCAGCAGAATGGAGGGACCCGCCCTCCTTACCAGCGACCAAACCGAGCGGGAACAGTGGTAGCCCGAAGCAGAGCCGATCCCAATCTGCCGTCCTGAAGCGACAGACGCCGGAGCCTTCCCGCACCCCCGATCCGGGACGCACCTGTGCTGGTGTAGCATCCGACCACGAGGGGAGCGGGCCCCTCCCCCAGACGGAGGCCTGGGAATCCTCCATGTCCCGGTACGGGGAGGCTGAGGCGCTGAGACCGAAGGCCAGCAGTGGCGGCGGGGCGAGGCCTGTTACGCAGGGCGGCAGCGTGAGAGTGCTCCTCCCGCCCTCAACTCAAGGACTCTTTACCAACTACAGCCTGGGGGAGCACCAGCAGCGGACTTTCCTCCCACCACTACTCGAGGGAAAACACCAGTCCCATCGGAGGGAGAACGGCAAGCACCACCGTCCCCTCCGACAGAGCCCGGGGACCCACCTCCGCCCGGGCGTGGGGGGGTGTCAGCAGCAGCACGGTGTGCCCCGCCACATGGGAGTGTGGCGTGGGGCATCCCCCCTCTCCCCGGCTCCAACAGCTCACCAGCCCCTACAGCTGCAAAATCCACAGGTGGCTCGGGGCCTCCGGCGGCCCGGCTGGGGCTGAGGGCGTGACAGTCCACCCTGCAACAGGCTGCCACAAGTGACACCCAAAGCTCCGGGAGGAAGGTAGGGCGGCACCTGCCACAACACAGAAGAGCTCCCTGGCACCGCGGCTCCCGATGCCCTAGAGGGCTTTCCCCTAGAGGTTCTGCTCAGCCTTCGGAGAACCGACCCTCCTGCAGGCAGCCCACAGTCCTCTTCCACCACCAGCACCCCCATCGCCACCGCCGGAACCCCAAGTCACTGGGATAACATAGCAGGCGACCACCTGGCCCACGCTACAGCAAATACCCCACACGGATCTGTCCAGTCGGGGAATCGAGGTGAAAAGGAGGCCCCGGGCGGTCTATAACAACCTATCCCGGGTGGGGGGTGGACAAGTTCCCGCTCAAAGCACAAGAGGCAATGTCCAGACACCCGAAATCTTCCAAACAATCCGACATTGCGACCCTGCTATCCAACAACATGCGAGAAAAAACAAAGAAAAGAGAGCGCAACGACACCTCGGGTCCACCGCCGCTCTCCGACATTGAACTGCCAACACAAACAGTGACTAAAGCTGACCTCCAAGCTCCTTTCTGCCATAACCAAAGAGTACCAAAAAGGGACAGAAGAACTAAAGGGCAAAATCTCCTCCCTGGACAAGAGAGTGGGGGAAGTCGAGACTAGAACAGAAGAAATTGAAACCACCCTGTTCGAGCAAAACTTCGAGATCGGGGAAGGGGCTGACAGACTCTCCGCGCTGGAGGCCATGTGCGAAGCCCTCGAGAACAAACAAGAAGAAGCTGAAAACAGGTCCAGGGGCAACAATATCCGCCTGAGGGGTATTCTGAGCTCTGTCCCCGACGAAGAACTCAACACTTATGTCAATGCTCTATTTCGCTTCATTCTAAGGCTCCCAGACGGAGCTCCACTGGAACTGGATAGGTTCCATAGGATCAGAGCCAGACAAAACGCAAGTGGTATGCCGGATGGTCTAGCAAGAATTCACTTCTACAAAGTCGAGGAAGAAATCATGCAAGAAGCCAGAAGCCCTGCCCGAATTAGCTTCCGAGACGCCGAAATATCCCTGTACCAGGACCTAGCTGCGACCACCCTCGCAAAAAGAAAAGCCCTCAAGCCACTCGCCGAGTGGTTGCATGAGAGGAAAACTGCCTATCGCTGGGGCTTCCCCACCTCCCTAATCTTCAATTGGGAGGGCAGGTCCTGGACAATCCTGCCCCCCAGAGACGCCGAGTGATTCATGAACCCGGGGAGTGAGGAGGGGTCCCTCCCTGAAGCCGCAGAGGCCCCGGGGAGATCCCGTGGAGACCCCACCAGAGTCCCGAGGCCCTCCGGGCAAGCCAAAACGGGACAATAAACGCTGAGTGGGTGGCCCTGACTACCTGGGCCCCCTGAGCGGGGGGGGCCCGATCCTTCCCGGCCTGATAGCTCACTACCTGTGAGAGGGTACTGAAGAGTCTCAAGTGTTCTCTATCAAACGAACTCTAACCTCAACCTGAATGTTTACTGGCCAACAGAAGAGGCAATGTTTATCTCCAAGCAGAGCTATCACAGCGGTCCGGCCGTATGCCCCGTTGGTCGAAGGAAACCTTTTTGTTGTTCTTTGGAGGGGTGAGGGGGGGGAAGGGGGGATCGAGAAGGAGAGGAGAACCTCACAATGAGGGAAGAACGGAGGAAATCAGCACCAGAACACAAGGAACAAGAAATCTTCAAGGAAGACTACGAACCGACCTACCTAGATCTCAAAGGATGGGTTCACTAGACAAAACCCTAACCATTACGACCTGGAATGTGCAGGGGCTTAATGCACCAAGAAAGCAGAAGTCAGTGGAGCACAAACTTGACCAATTAACCGCAGACATTGTCTTCATCCAGGAAACCCATCTGATTGCGGAAGACGAAAAGCGACTACGGTTCCGAAACTACCCGAAATGCTACTTCGCTTCGGCCACACAGAAAAATATATTGGGTCAAGACCTCACACTAACACATATCACCACCAAAAGAGATCCAGAGGGCAGATTCCTACTCCTGAAGGGCCTCCTAGTCGAACTACCGATCACTCTGGTAGCAATCTACGCACCAAACAAAGAGCAAGACCAATTCATCCATAGCCTCCTGCCAACTATCACGGCCTTCTCTGTAGGCCACTTGCTAATCGGCGGGGACTTCAACATTCCCCCAGATCCGAAGGTGGATAAGTCGCTTCCAGCCTTGAGGGAAGACTTTGGCAAATCCCTGGCCCTAGCTGCATTCCTGCGGGAAACAGAGACAATCGACATATGGAGATTACGCAACCAGGGAGAAAGGGATTACACTTTCTTTTCACATGTACACAGAGGCCACTCGCGTATTGACCTCTTGTTAGCCGCTAACAACTGGGCCCCCTGCATGGATAACATTCAAATAGGACCTATTTCAATTTCGGATCACGCGCCAGTTACGATGACGCTGCTTCTTCATGGAGTCCCGGAACCTAGCCAGAGGCAATGGAAGCTGCAAGATTACATCCTCACCGACATAGCGGGCAGCTCTGACCTCACGGAGGTGATTCAGAATTACTTCACGGAGAACACAACCCCAGACTCCTCAATGGCAACAGTATGGGACGCCATGAAACCAGTGATCCGAGGGGTGGCAATGGACTCAACAGCGAAACTCAAGCGCCAAAACATGCTGAAGCAACAAAAGCTCGAGGAAAGACTCACAAAATTAGAAAATAAGCTCAAACACCGCTACACGAAAACAACGCACCATGAACTAAAAAGAGCTAAAAGAGAGTTGGAGATCCTCCAAGCAGACCGGGTCGCCAGAGCATTAACCTATACTAAACAGTACTACTACCTTAACAGAAATAAAGCGAATCGGCTCTTAGCACACAAACTGAAAAAGCTCCAGACCAGGAACCACATCCAAGCGTTGCTGGACAAAAACGGTTCCTTACGTCACCTGGACCCCGAAAAACTTGAGATAATGGTGCAGCACCACAAGGAAATCATGGCAGGACCCCCAACGGTAACCCCAGCCATCACTCAATTTTTGGCCCCGATCCCAAAGACAAAGCCACCTCCGTCACTAGCTGACCTGGAGGCTCCGATCTCAGCGGAGGAAGTCAGCGAAACAATCCGCCACCTGAAAAACACAACGCCCGGGCCAGACGGGTTTTCCTCAAAATTTTACAAAAAATGTGCTCACCTGCTAGCACCACAACTGGCAAACCTGTTCAATTCATTCCTCTCCACTGGCACCACAACCGCATCCATGAATGAGTCGATAACGGTACTGATCCCTAAACCAGGGAAAGACCTACGCAATGCGCATCATAAAGGCCCATTACGCTCCTGAACAACGATGTGAAAATATTTGCCAAAATCCTGGCAAATCGGCTATCCCCCTCCCTCCCGGAGATCATCCATCCAGACCAAACAGGCTTCATACCGAGATGGGGCACCCAAGATAACATCCACAGAACCATCAACATCATTGATTCAGCGAACAGGTTGGGCTCAAAGCTAGCAGTCCTCTCCTTAGATGCGCATAAGGCATTTGATATGCTTGACTGGGGCTACATGGAGAAAATCCTAAGGCACTTCGGCTTCGGCCCAAATTTCATAAAATGGATCCTAGCCATCTACCAAAGCCCCTCCACAAAACTGCACCTCAACGTGGCCAAATCCAGTAGGGTAAACATAACCAGAGGCACGAGGCAAGGTTGTCCACTCTCCCCACTTATTTTTGCCCTATCAATGGAGCCATTCGCGGACAGGATCCTCCGTAATCCATCTATACATGGCCTCACGATCAAAAAAGATTCCTACAAAATCGCCCTATACACGGATGATGTGCTCCTCACACTCACCCGGCCAGCAGAATCAATAAGGGCACAATGGCAAACACTTGAATAATTCCGTGCATCCTCAGGGTTCACAATAAACATCTCCAAATCTGTGGCTCTGGGCATCAATATCCCAAGGAAGTCCAAATCCAACCTCGAAGAGGAGTTCCGGATCCCCTGGGCAAGAAGCAACATCAGCTATCTGGGAGTTCAGATACCCGACATAACTGAGAAGCTGTACAAGACAGATTTTCCAGCACTCTTCAGGGACTTGAAAAATGACATCCATCGATTGAAAAAACAAGAAATCTCCTGTTTCGGCCGGATCACGGCGAAGAAAATGAATCTAACTCCACTGCTGCTATATTACGCTCAAGCTCTGCCGGCGACGATCCGGGAGAAAGCCCTAAGAAAGCTGCAAGGAAAGATCTTGAACCTGGTCTGGGAGGGAAAGAAGTCCTGCAACCCGAAACGCATCATGCTCCGAAGTACTGCCCTGGGTGGCCTAGGGATCCTAGATGTTGCAAGGTACTGCCCCACAGCCCAGCTAGCCCCGGCCTTCGCCTGGAAGCTCCATGCCAACAGCCCTCTGTGGTTACAATTGGAGCAAGATTGGAGCAAGACCCCACTGGTATTTCTTCCCCACTCCAAAGAGCCCAAAAGGACCCAAGACCCGGGCCCCCTACCAGCAACAAGAAACACGGTCGCCAACTGGAAAGCGGCGGCCCAACGGTGGAATTGCAGGCGCGCAATGGGTCCCCTTACGCCAATCTGGGACAACCCAGACTTCTCTCCCGGAGTCTCACCAAACCAGTTCATGGAGTGGAGGGCCAGGGGCTTAGAAACCATATCAGATTTCTTCGAGAATGGCCTCCCCCTAAACTTCGAGGAGTGTAAAGCAAAATTCAAGATCCCGGAAACTGAAAGGTTTCGCCATACGCAACTGAGACATTGGCTGTCAAATCCACAGGTCAGAAAACAGGGTATTAGAGACCTAACGGCATTAGAACTTACCCTCTTAGCAAACCCTGCGAGGGGGAAAATCTCCACACTGTACAAAATTCTGGACAGAACAGACCCAGCTAAAAAAGAACCATACGTGCTGAAATGGGAAGAAGACATCAGAAGACCGATTGAACCTGAGGAATGGCACCACATCTGGTCCCGCGCCCAGAAAAGTTCAAAATGCGTAACGAACGAAGAAAGTGCATTTAAAGTCTGCTACAGATGGTATGTAACCGCTGCAATCCTAAACAAGTGTAACTCAACCATTCCCGCTCAATGCTGGAGGGGGTGCTCGGACCGAGGAACCCTGTTCCACCTCTTCTGGTCTTGCCCGAAAGCCACCCTATTCTGGAAGAATATTTTGGAACAAATTAAAGGAATTACTGGACTCACCATTCCCTGGGACCCAGGCATTGCGCTGTTGGGGGCGACAGGAGACGTCCAATTCCCCCTAACAGGTTGTCTGCCGGACCTCTGCTCCCATCTTCTGACTGCCGGCAAAATCACTATCGCCAGACTCTGAAAAAATCTGCAGGGTCCATCCACACAGATGTGGTGGTCCAAATGCTGGGAAATTGTTGCAGCCGAGAAAGTCACAGCCATCAGACTATGCAATAAACCCATATTCGATTGCACATGGGCCCCCTTTTCAGACTATGTGCAGCAATTCCCCGGAGTGGCGAGACAGCCCCCATCCCTTTGCTGGATGGAAACTCAAGACTGAATTGAACTAAGCAGAAACCAGTCCAGAAACGTGTCCGAGCTCCTCTACACTCCTGTGCCGCCATGAACCATCAATCCAAGCTCCTTAACCTCGAGGGGCCTGAGTCGAAGAATTCACCCTAAGACCAGCCATAGAGACGCACTGAACCCTTGAAACTATTCCTTTGTTGAAAACAGACAATCTTCCACCCCTAATGAGTGCACAGCTCCTTGTCCTCCATCCCCTTCCCCCTCTTCAGTTATGACTTAAAAATGTTTTATTTTTTAAGAGAACGCATGTTTCGCTAAGTCTTAGCTATATAAAGAACCGTTGTCTTCCATTAAATGTTTTAACAAGTTTGTAAAGTATGTAATAATCAAAGAATCTGTATGACTTGTTATGCCAAAATAACAAAAAAAACAATGTTGGAAAAAAAAAGAAAAGGAGGAAGCATAGAGAGAGTCATAACATTCAAAATTCAGGACATCCAAAATCCAGAGATCCAGATATTCAACATTCCAAGCTCACCCTGCAAGACTCCAGACTCCAGAGCCAGGCCAGAGGGAGCTGATCCATATCCAGGCAGAACCTCCTATCCAGGCAGAACCACTATCCACAACTAAACCCTACAAAGGAGGAAAGGCTGCAGACCCCTTTGGGAGAATCCAGTGACCAGGCCTGTCTTTGCCCAGCTGATGCACCCCGCTGTCCAATGTGACCAGACCCCGTTTCCCTGCTGTTCCCTTAAAGGAGAGCCCAGCCACTGTGCAGTGACCAGATCCTTGTTCCGCTGTCCAGAGAGCATTGTGTAAGTATCACCCCTCACCAGAAACAAAAAGCTGCATACACTGTTCTGGTACCTTGCATTCTGTCCAATCGTATACAAATCCCATAAGTACCCTAGTAAATTCTTAAATTGTCAGAATCCTCTGTGTCTCCTGTCCTTAGAAGAATCTGTGTTAGTCTCCATGTGTAAGCGTAATTCTTTCCCAATCATTCCAGTCCTTTGTGTAAGTCCTTAGTACTATATTGAATAAATGCATTAATTTCCCATAGAGATGAACGCGGCGTGAACAGGTTAACCTTGCAAATTAACCTCCTTGCATACCGTGTCTTTCTTTAATAATCTAACCATTGAAATATAGTTGCAGTAGAACAAATCATTTTGCTAACAAAACCGAGTTTGCCCGTGAAAGTGTTTCCCTTTTAAAATCCGATTTTCCTTTCCTTTTAAGAATCCCACACTGTCACCCATAAAGAGTCACCCTTTCACTTTAGTTTCATACCTGTTATGTGCCCTTGTACCTCTTCAGTAAAACCGATTTCTGATTTTGACTATTTAGCTCATTTTCTAAGCTGTTTGCTTGTTTTAAACCTGTGAAAACTAAGAAATTGCAATTCTGCCACGTGTAATTTTTGCTGCACTGTTTCCTTCCCAAAGTCGGTTTTCCCACTTGTATGCATGTTGTTCAGTACCTTGCCTTGTAGTTTGTAAGCTGTTTTGCTTCTTTAGTCCAGCCACACAAATTCCTGTCTTATCCATTCAACCGCAAATGTAAAATAACTATTCAGTGAATTCTGAGTGCCATGTTGCTCATTTTTCAAGGGTTTTCATTCAGGGGTGGTAGGTCGGATTTCCAATCTGATTTTTGCTATTATATCTAACTACTTGCTACTCCTCTCCACCCACCCAAAGCTTGGTTAACAGGGGTTTGAGGAAGTGTTGCAGGGGGAATGCATAACAGTTGTGCCATCTAAAAGTTAAATTAAGTGTATGCTATCATTTTCCTGTGTAATTATCACCACACTGGTAATTGCTGCCCTCTCTT
The DNA here is from genome assembly GCF_040938575.1 of Ambystoma mexicanum. Lineage (NCBI taxonomy): Eukaryota > Metazoa > Chordata > Amphibia > Caudata > Ambystomatidae > Ambystoma > Ambystoma mexicanum. The sequence goes on from NC_090935.1 coordinate 1,195,613,122, forward strand.
GAATCTGATTGATTTCATTTTCATTTAAAAATAAATAAATATTGTATTATCACACACCAGCCTGGTTCATGGTCCATTGCGACACGGTGTGTTCGTCAAGAGGGGTGTGAGACGGGTTGGCTGCCTTCTCAAAGCTGAATCTGAAATTAATAAACTTGAAAACATTTTTATTGTGCGCCACATCCCTGGCGAGTGGAAAGAGTTCTGGTTTGGAGTGTGCCATGTCTTTAAATCTGTGACATTCAGCAGATATAGAATGAGAGATTAAGAGATCGAAAGGGGAAAAGGATGAAGCTGATGAGGTAATGCTCATACAGAATGAATGGATGGGTGGACAGATATTGCTCAAGCTCGATGGGAAAAGTATCAAGGAAGTTAGGCAAAAGGAAGAGCAAGATGAAAAGGATAGAAAAGATAGGGAATGAGAGAAAAGATTGAAAGAAGATGAGCACAAGATAGAGAATAGGCAGAGATGAGAAAAGATGCATCAGGAGGAGCAGCAAAGAAAGCAAGAAAGGGCAGAGGAGCAAAGAAAGAAAGACAACAGAAAGAGAGCAATCGAAGAATGAGGCAGGTAAGAAAAGTAGAGACAAGAGGAGAAAACACAGAAATTAAGGGATCAAAGAATGCAAAGAAGAAGAGCGTAGATAGAATGAAAGAAGGGGAGAGAAAAGACAAGAAGAGGAATGGGTTGGACAGGAAGCGAGAAAGCAAAGAGAATTAGACAAAGAAATGCAGTGAAAAAGAAGACAAAGGGAACGCAACATTGATCGCATTCAGAAGAAGTTAATGTAGCCGTGTCCAGTTATACCATGGAGCCATATAGAGAAGTTCCTTCCATAGCAGCGAGCAGCAGTAGGAACATCTAGGATAACCCTAGAAGAGAATTTTGATATAGGGAGCATTGGAGATAGGATAGCTAAAGCCTATCAAGACTTAAGAGATAGCGGCAGATTGGGAAACCGAGGGAAGGGAGAGCAGTCCCTGGTTGTTCAACCACGAAGTGAGGAAAGAGACCTGTTTAGTCTGGAGCCTAGTTGGGGACTATATATGCCAGGGCATCCCGGGGGCCTCAGGGTCCTGGCAGCTGGCTGCACCCATCCCTTTTTTGGCAGCTTCCTTGGTGCTTGTCATTGCGCTCAAAAAGGAGCAGTGTTGCCATGACACCACGATTCGATCTGCGTCATGTGACACGGGGATCCCGATCACGGGACAGGATTTCCATGGCAACCTCCTTAAAACAGTGAAGATTACGCCTTCCTTTGCTTCCCAGCTGTGTTTCTGGTGTTTACCTGGTGTTTGGACTCACGATTGCTTTTGGTACTGTTACCTCAACCTCGGATACGCATTTTGGACCGTCTTTGAGTTTTCCTTTGGTTTGTTGTTGCTCAATTCGCTCCTGGACTTCCTGACCTCGGCTTTGTATTATATACTTTGATTTTGGATCACGTTTTGCTGGATACTTCCTAGTTCACTGCTTCAGCTTGGAACTTACTGTGTAACCGCCAAGTGAACTATCCCAGTTACCATTGCACAGGGGCTTCCAGTGAAAGCACTTGCCACCACCTGCCGCTGCTTTCACTGAGGGTACATTGACGCTCTCATAGGGGTGTGTTTTTCTGTTGCCATACCTCCACCCCTTTTTGGGATAGTATTCCCCAACACTTATGTAAGATTTCTAAATCCTGCTTCGGTGTTATTTACAAACCTATCTTGTGGCCATTCGTTTATCTTACCTGCCTCGCCTTTTCAGCTGTTGGGGTGACCTGTGTTCCTGTACCTGCCACCTGTGGCCCTAAAGATTGAACAGCAAGTTACTTTACCTTTCTGTTCGGTACTTAGGGACAGATGTCTTATATTCTGCATGACATTCAAGTCTTGACAGACTGTGAAGCCATTTTTTGTCGTCTAGAATATGGCCACGTCCGCAGCGGACTCCGTGGCTGCCTTGGTTCAGGCCATTACTGTTCTGCGGACAGACATGGCCACAGCTACCACCACTATTCACAAACGACTTGACACAATACAGAGCGAACGCCATGCCCTGCCCCCGACCCTGAATTTGACACCCCTCGACAACCGACTGCATCTAATAGGGCCCCTGCAGCCCCGGTATATGTACCTACACCATTCCCTTTGGCCGCACCTGAGAAATTTTAGGGAGACCCTAGAAAGTTCCGTACCTTCTTGAATAAGTGCAAGTTGCACTTTGTGAGTAGATCCCAGGCTTTCCCAGATTCCACCACATAGGCAGCCTTTACCTTGTCTCATTTGAGTGGAATTGCAGCCACTTGGGCTAATCCACTATTGGAAGGCGACAATCCAGTCCTCTATGATTTCGATCTATTCGTGGCTGCAATGCACGGGTATTTGATACTCGACATAAGGCCCAGTCCAGAGACTTAGAACTGTTGAACTTAGTCCAAGGGAAAAGTCCACTCATAGAATACATAACCTGTTTCAACCAATTGTCCATCGAAACATCCTGGCCCGAGAATAAAAAAGCTGTAGTCTTTTACAAGGGTCTCAATGACCAAATGAAGGACGCCTTGGCAGTGGTTCCATCTTTACCTCCACAATTCCCCAAACTAGTGGACCTGACGTTACAGGTCGATGCCCGACGGGCAGAACGTAAGAGTGAATCAGGTTTTCGGACTCCCCTGTCTTGCTCTGATCCTTCTGACTCGTCAGGAGAACCCATGCAAATCAGGGGAATCCGTAGCCCCATCTCTCCCGCAGAAAGGGAATTACAGAAGTCGATTAATGCTTGTTTCTATTGTGCTTTAAATGGACATTTTGTTAAAGAATGTCCAAAGCGCCCTAAACCCAGGAATCTGGGTTTTCAGAAGACTCGCCCTAGATTTGGGGGCACAGACCAGTTCTCATCTGACCCCCTTTGGCCTGGCTCCTGGTTTTGGCAGCATGAGACCTGTTTTGGTACAGGCTCTTCTGGTCCCTTCTCCTGATGTCATGCATTCCTTTCACCTAGTTGTTGATTCTGGAGCCACTGGTAATTATATTGATCTAACACTGGCTGCTTCGCTCAATCTGCCGTTACAGAACAAACTGCATCCAGAACCTGTACAAGCAGTGGATGGTACCTCTCTAGTTTCTGGGCCTATTTGACAGCAAACTGCACCTCTCACCCTAGTCATACAAGACACACATAAAGAGACTCTTACTTTTGACTTAATCATGGCACCTCAGTTCAGTCTAATACCACATAATCCTGTCACAGATTGGTCTAATAGCTGGGTCTTCTTCGAGTCTTCTTACTGTCAAACTGAATGTTTAACATCCCAAGTTCACATCGATACACCCTCCCAAGCCTTGGGCGCTATCGCCTATCTTTCCTTGAACGAACCAGAAATCAGGGATATGAATCAGCCAACACACATGGTTGGTGCTGTTGCAGTCGGTATCCCGGAAGAATATCATGAGTTTTTGGAAGTCTTTGATAAAGGATGTGCAGAGGCTCTTCCTCCTTACAGGTCCTACGACTGTCCGATTGATTCAGTGATACCTAAGGGATGTGTATATTCCTTATCCTTGACTGAGGACCAGGCACTTAGAGAATATATCCAGAAAGCCCCACACTTGGGACATATCCGGCCATCCATCTCACCCGCTGCCAGTCCAATAATTTTTGTCCCAAAAAAGGAAGGCGATCTACGTCCCTGTGTAGATTACCGATGTCTGAACAGCATCACTGTGAAGAACCGGTATCCTATTCCTCTCATCACCCTGCTCCTCGACCGGTTGACGCATGCCTCCATATTTACCAAATTGGACCTGAGAGGGGCGTATAACCTAGTTCGAGTGCATAAATGTGATGAGTGGAAGACCGCCTTCTGTACCAGATACGGTCTTTATGAATATAAAGTCATGCCTTTCGGGCTGTGTAACGCGCCTGCCACTTTTCAGCACTTCATGAATGAGGTATTTAGTGACATCCTGGATGTCTTTGTCATAGTCTATTTGGACGATATGATCATATATTCACATACACTACAAGAACACGTGGTACACGTCGAAAAGGTCCTGACCCGGCTTAGGAAACATTCACTTTTTGCTAAACCAGAAAAGTGTCTTTTTCATGTAAAAGAGGTTGAATTCTTGGGGTTCCATATTTCATCAAGAGGGTTATCCATGAATATCTCAAAGGTGCGTGCAGTCCTGGATTGGCCTATATCAAAAGACGTGAATTCCCTTCAATAATTCCTTGGGTTCGCTAATTATTATCGATGATTCATCTCTGGTTTCTCCTCTATTGCAGCGCTTCTCACCGCCCTTACCAGTCCACGGAATCCTTTTCTCTGGACATCTGAACAACAGACGGCATTCGAGACCCTGAAATCCACTTTCACCACCGCTCCTGTCCTCCAACACCCTAATCCAGAACTTCCATGTGTAGTGGAAGCAGATGCTTCATCAGTTGCCTTGGGTGTGGTACTCTCGCAGTGTTGTGTGTCCTCTGGTCGTTTGCATCCTGTCGCTTACCATTCCCGTAAGTTACCACTACAGAAACACATTACACTGTCACAGAGAAAGAATTGTTAGCCATCAAAGACGCATTCCAAACTTGGAGGCATCACCTTCTGGGGGCCAAATATCCAACCGCGTTATATACCGACCACCGCAATTTGCAAGACCTAGCATCTCTAAAATGAGTCAACAGTCAGCAGGTGCGCTGGCACTTGTTCTTTGCAGCTTATGACTTCGTGATAAAGCACAGGCCCGGCTGACGCATGGGAAGGCCGACGCATTGTCACGTTCACCACGGGGTGTATCCCTTCCTGTTTTCCCTAATTCTTTGCTAAGAATGGGTCATGTTATATGCCTCTGCACACTCCCATCATCCCTTCTGTCGCCTGTTCGCCAATGGGTGTCTCAACATCCAGATCAGTTGGCAAATTGGGACCCGGTATATCACGAAGGCCTCCCATTTGTACAGGACATACTTGTATTGCCCACTTCTGATTCACGTAAACAAGCCTTAGAGTGGTCTCACGACGCTCCGATCAATGGACACCCTGGACAAAAACGCACTTTATTACTGTTAAAACGTTGGTGTTGGTGGCCCACTATGAGACAAGATGTCAACAACTACGTGAATACATGCTTCGTGTGCATTCAGTGTAAAAATAGAAAAGGACACCCCTTAGGGTTATTACAATCCATGCCCATCCCCCCTAGACCCTGGCACACAGTTACAATGGATTTCGTTACCGACCTGCCCGGGTACAGGGTTTCGATACAGTGTGGGTGGTCGTGGATTCCTATACTAAGAACGATTGCATAGCGAGAAGGGAGAGGCATCATGATATGTGAAAAGGCTGAGGTCATTGCCAGGTAGAAGGCGATCAGGAACCATTGTCCCCACTATGGATAGGCAGACAATGAGAGCCGATTGTGGATTTGGGTTTACGTAGTTCCCTTTATTGGAGAAAGGAAGGGCGAGACTGCAGGATATCCCCTGGCCCCAAATGGACAAGTATCATTTAAGATGCAAACTTCCTATCTTAATGGCGGGCACGGGAAAATAGATTTATGAGCTAGAGAAGTTGACAGGCAGAAATACTCTAGCTATAGGGGACATTAAGGGTCTCCTAGCAGCCATTCTTGGGGAAAGGGCTGATGACATTTGGACACTTGGGCTACACGTTCATATATATGAGAGGGCAAATATCCAATTTCAGGAAATGCCATGAAAGTGAAAGGTTTCTGTGAAGCTACAGAGTTCCTTTTACTGTTGAATTACCAGTCTCCATAGGAGAGTGTCACATGTCTGTTCTATTATTATATTCACAAAAGACACTGGTTAATATTTTGGGCCTAAATTTAATGACAAAGCTAAATATTTCAAACATTTCACTGATGAAGGCATAGGCCCTCATTACGACCCTGGCGTTGGACCATCCTGCTAATAGCACCATGGTCCATGCCGGTAACTTACTGACTCGGCAATGGCGGAATGGGGAATTACCGCCTCATTCTGAGGTTGGCGGGGCAGTAATTCCCCATGCCGCCATGGCCCTTCCCCATTCCCATTTTTGTCCCATAGGGCTCAATGGGAATGGGGAAGGCGCTAAGTACGGCGCCACAAATTGCGGCACCGTACTTAGCACCAAGGTCCCTTTGCGTGTTGGTTTTTAACGCCTGCAAAAGCAGGCGTTAAAGTCTCCAACCCGCAAAGGAACCTCGTAATCAGGCGTTAAGGGTTTAATGGCGCCGCCACCTTTTACGGCGCCTTTAACCCCTTAACGCCTGGGGTGTAATGAGGGCCCTAGTGTGTTCTACTCCAGGGACACTATATGAACGTGGAAGAATTGATATTGCCATTTACAGGGCAAATGGCTCTGCGAAGAATGCCATTACAGCCAGAAGTCTTTCTTTATGGGGTATGCATTTTGTTGACATGGATACCCAGCTTAGTGAGAAAGATTATGAGAATACCTGATGAGTTTTTGTTCAGGTGGCAGATACCTATGTATGAAGAGGGGGGATAGACTATTCCCCTAGAGTTAAATGCAGCCATAGTGCGAGGGGTATAGAGTGTGCTCGAAGGAACCGATGATGAGGGCAAGCCATGTAGAACAGTGATTGCTATTGGGGAAGGGTACAGATTGACGTCACAGATGAGGACATGTTCAGAGATGAGCCATGAGATGATGAGGTAGTATTCGAGATGAGTATTACATATTGGATCAGAATAGAGAAGAGAGAAATCCAACAGCGAATTATGAAGATTTGGAAAAAGTGCCAAACTCTTTATGGACTACATGTCCCTATGACATAGGCCTATTGAAGGGGATAGGGGCGGATAATATTAAACTGAAGCCAGGAGCAACTTTACCTTGAGCAAGGAAGTACCCAATGCCTCGAGAGGAGGATGAGGGTATTTTTAACACTATATCAGCTATGATGGAACAAGGTATTTTAGTGATGTCAGAGTCACTGTGTAATACCGCATTGTACCCTGTGAAGAAATCAAATGGAGGGTCGTGGAGACTATTTCAGGAAATGAGGCCAATTAATTAGATTGTAGAGGCAGAGTTTCCTTCAGTTCGAATCCAGTGACGATTTTATGTAGTATCCCAGCAGAGGCATGATATTTCATGATGATTGACTTGAAAATGCATTTTTCTCAATCCCATTGCATAAAGACTATCAAGACCTTACGTTATTTACATTTTCCAAGACTAAACTGAAGAGCACTCGTTTGCCCCATGGGTACTGTGAGTCTCCATGGATCTTTAATAGGGTCCTGCAGATGGACCTAAGCAATATTGATTTGCACAGTGTTGTGCTGCGGTACGTAGATGATATTTTGGTTTGTAGCATGACAGAAGATGAGTGCAGACAAAATTTGATTCAGTTAATGACTATTCTAGCAGACAAGGGATATAAAGTGGACAAAGAGAAGTTGCAATATTGTCAAGAAGAAGTGTTGGATATAGGTCAGTTAATCTCACATGAAGGAAAGAAGGTCACATCTGAAAGAGCTGAGTTGATTATGAAAATAGCAAAACCACACACGATAAAACAAATGCAGCAGTTTTTGGGATTGTGCAACTATGTTAGAGCGTGCATATTTCATTATAATTCATACACAAGACCCCTTGTGCAGGCATTGAAGAAAGCATAAGTGAATAAGGAAAGAATAGAATGGACTGAGGAAATCGAGGGAGGGTTTGAAGAATTGAAGAAAGCAATTTGTACAGCTCCAGTTTTAGGAATTCCCAACATGATGAGGAATTCTTCTTGTTTTCGCAAACGAAAGGGACAATTATGACAGCGGTGCTTACACAGAGGACTACATTGGGTACAAACCCCTGGAATATTACAGTGGGATTCTAGATCCAGTTAAGAGAGGGCACTTTCCTTGCGAACCATCTCTGGCAGCAGCTGAGTTCACAAAAGAGAAGTCTACTAGTACCGTGATGGGGTGTTCTATAACGTTGTTTTTTTAGCATGTTTTGTTTGCTGTTTTGGAAAAACCTAAGGGTACATTGACATTTCAGAGGGCTTCGAGATATGAGGTAGTTATATCGAATCCAGCAATCAAAATAGTCAGGTGTAAAATAATGAACCCTGCTACGTTTGTAGCCGAGCCTGTGACAGAAGGTGAGCAGATGCATGATTGCTCTAATTATGAAGAGTTATTTGATGATATCCCAGGAATAAAGGAAAATGCATTAGCAGGGGGAGGATCTCTTCATTGACAGGTCTTCAAATATGTATCAAACTGATGGGGAAAGACATTCAGGTTCAGCTGTGGTAAGGCACAGAGCTAATGGGGAATTTGAAGTAGTAGCAAGTGCAAGACTACCGTCTCACTTTTCGGCACAAGCAGCAGAATTGGCAGTGCTTATTGTCATGCTCAAGAAACACGCAGGGCAGGAAGTGACAGTGTACACTGATTCTGCCTATGTGACGTCAGCTGTGCATGCAGGGCTAGCACATTGGAAAAGGAGGGGCTACCTCCGAGTGGACTGCACTCCAGTGCAACAGGCAGCATTATTGGACAGGCTTATTAAGGCACTACAACTCCCAGTAGCCATCGCAATAGTTAAATGTGCAGCACATACTAAGCAAACTGACTTCATCTCTCGCGGGAACGAAGCCGCAGACGAAGAGGCCAAAAGGGTTGCATATTCCCCAGATATTTCAAGTTTAATCATTTTTCATGAACACAGTTGATGGAAGTTCAAGGCGGTGAACCGCAGGAAGAGCAAGAATTGTGGAAATAGAGGGGGTGCTCTTTATCCCCCTCTGAAGCATTGTGGTGACAGGACAGCACTGGAAAGCCGGTGATGCCTGTCGCCTTATTAACGGTAGTGCTTGTACAGCTGCACTGCGCTGTGCATGTAACTAGGGAAAGCCTCGCAGCAGCCATTGCAGAGGACTGGTTCTTACCGAACACGTTGCATTTTTTGTAGTAAATTGCATCATATATCAAAAGTTTACCTCTGGGCACACACTGCGAACAATCAGAGGAGTGATTCCTCAACTGAATGGTCTTTTTCAGCATTTTCATATTGACTATGTTGATATGCTGCAAGTATGTATTGCATATAGGTATATGATAGTGGTGGTTTGTCCCTTTTCGAGATGGATTAAAGCAGGTCCATGTACACACCCTGATGCCACTAGGACAGCAACATTTTTAGTCTGGGAAGTCTTTCCCAGATGGGGAGTATGTGAGGTGCTGAGATCTGACAATGGGCCCCATTTTGTTAATGAAGTATTTGAACAGATTAGCCTATTGCTTAGTATCAAACACAAGTTTTCTTCTGCTTATCCTCCGCAAGTAAATCGAATATATGAGGGATTCAACGGTCTTCTGAAAGAGAGAATTGCCTGGCTAAAATTGACACTGAAAAAAGGATGGCTGTATTGCCTGCCCCTTGCATTATATGCATTAAGGAATCAGACTGGGTCGGACCATCCACCTCACACCCCATTGGCCTCATTACGAGTTTGGAGGTAGCACCATGGCTACCTCCAAACCGGGCTCCATTACCGAGTTCCTGCAATGGGGACTTACCGGGTCATTCCGACATAGGAGGACCCGGTAAATCCTCCTTGCAGGAACCATTCCCCATTCCCATTGAGCCCTTATAGGCCCTTATAGGGCTCAATGGGAATGGGGAGGGAGGTAACAATGGGCACATTACAAGTGTCCCATTGTTACCTCCCTCTTCCCCTCGTGGGACCCGGAAAAGACGTCTGGTTTTACCAGACGTCTGATCAGGGTCCCGCAAAGGGAACCTCGTTATCAGCCCTGACGGAATGAAGGGGGCCGGTCCCGTACCGGCCCCCTTCATTCCGTCAGCGACAGGGTCATAATGAGGCCCCACGGGTTAGTAACAGGGAGGTGAATGAAAATGCCCTTGTATCCTCCATCAAGGGGCAGAAGTGATGCCCAGACAACTGTAGAAATGGTAGGGAATGAGTATTTGAAATGTATGACCGTTAGTATCTCTGTCATTTCAGATCAACTCAAGCACAAGTGGTGTCGGTCTCAGGACACAGATAAAGACCATTCAGCAACCAGGCTGCAAGAATTATTACCTGTACCTAAAATATTTATTGACATTCGATCCTAGTGCGCAACTTCACAAGGAAGAGGCACGAGACCCATTTTAGTGGACCCTTTATCATCCAAAATGTTACCCCTCAACAGTAAAAGTCAAAGAAAGATGCACCTGGATACACCTGGGTGACGTGAAGCTGTATGCTAGTGAGCCCGATGCAGCCCCAACTGTTGATTCGGAAGCAAGACAAGAAGAAGAAGTTCAGCACGTGCAGACTCAATCGATGACGAGGAAGAAGGATGCTAAGATTACTGAGTAAATTAATGCAAGTGTAAATTTGGACTGTGGCTCACCCCAGACACTCTTTATAGATATTTTTGCAGGAGTGCTAAGCAAAAGTTCTAGAGTCTCTGGAATCTTTGAATTGGACTTTAGAAAGTGTTGATGTGCTAAGAATGGCAAATCTAGAATTTGAGTTTGACGACTGGAAAAGGGAGCAGTTTCCCGATTCATTCCTCACTGAGTTTCTCTTTGGTTAATTTCATAGTTCTGTCAGATGTCGATGGCCATAGACTACTTCTCGCTGTCTTTATATACATACTTCAAGCCTATCCTGCTCTTGTTTGGCGTAGTACTAATATACGTGTGTTTTTCCAAGATCCTAAACATGGCCCTGCAATTACGAGGTTACTTATGGCGATAATTGAACAGATCCTGCAGCTACCTGAGCATTTAACGAGGTTGCCTGATTAAAACGTTTTTTTCCTTCCTACAAGTAGTACACAGCCACAATTTGGACTGTCAAGAATAATGCAGTCCCGGAAAATGAGCAAACTCAATGACGTGTGGAGAATCAAAAGTGGTGGGGTCTCATGTATTGGTGCATAATATATGCGTGCTCATCGTTTATAATTGTTTTTCTGATTTTGCTGATCCATACTGTCTACTTCATTGGTCCAAGTAAGGTAGAAGTCCCTTTGATTCTTCCCACTCCAGTGATATATGCAGAATTATCTGTTATAGAAAGACCAAGGCCATATGTGATTCTCCCTGCACCAGTGACACAGGTAAGGTCACCCATTTTTCTGACAAGTGTTCTGATGATTCCCCCTGTAGGAAGTTCCATTCTTGATTTACTTCATGATCATTATGCACAAGCTCACTTTGCAAGAGGGAGACACAAGAGAAGAACAAGGGAAGATGATTGTGAATTAAATCATTATCTAGATAGCACAGCACATTTGGGGAATAACATGTGGTAACAGCGCATGAAAGAGGTGGGAAAAAGACCCTCTAAGAAGAGTTGCTATGTTTGTGCTCTCCTACGTTATGCTATTGGGTAATTCTAAGATATTCATAGCTATAGGAATAGCAGTCCACAGAGCTCATTTCCTGACACACTTTGCACTCTGTCATATGAGAGGTCAGTTCCAGGGTCGAACAGCATCCTTGGTATGGGTGACTGAATAGACAGCTCCAGAAGAAGATGATTACGTGCAAGATTTAAAGACAAGAGAAAGACCACACACCAGAGATCATGTGATAAGATACGAACAGCCTGGAATGAAGGGAGCAGGAATCTGATGGGAAATAAACAAAAAACTCAATTGTCAAGGAAAGAATGATGAAGAAATACGAAGATGCAAGGAGAGAGGCCAGATGCAAATCAGGGGAACAGTATTTTCTCCAGATGGTTGGGAGGAAGGCATAGTTGTATGCAGAGCTCTGGCAGTAACAGGACATTACCAACCAGTTACAGATCATCTGGAGAAGGGATGCAAACCACTTTGGCCGAAGCTTGCAAATTTGCTGCCATGGGTTGATAACAAAGTAAGCCCTTTGCAGATAGTGCCTCTGGCCAGTGCAGAGCTATGCTTCAGAAACAATGGCACAAGAACTTTTTTGGAGAGAATCAGCAGTGCGGTTGAATCTTCGATGTACCAGGAATGAAGGATGGAACACTAGTGATAATGGACCACAACTAGGCCTGTAGATACAGAGCTTACATGAAGTTGCCCAAGGACTGGGGAGGGCTGTGTTCCATAGTGATTGTTCATGTTCCAGAGTTGATGATTGCGAAGAGTGACTTGAACATTGGAGAGTTTGCAAAAGTAGATGTTCACCTGAGAAATAGGGGATCAGTTGAATTTCCCAATCCAACCAAGAGGGAGAACTACTTTTCAGCTAAATCGATAGAAGCCTTTGATGCTTTTCCTTATGAACACAGGTTGTTCAGTCACACTTCAGCAGTATTCACGACAATCTTCATGCCAGGGATCCAGACAATGTTGAATGTGAAATGGTTACAGATCACCAGATGGGAGCTCCTGCAGACGATCAACGCTACTATAAAGGGATTAAATGCTATCAAAGAAGAACTGAGAGCCATAAGACTGATGATTCTCCAGAACAAATATGTATTGGACATGATTATAGCCATGGATGGAGGTGTTTGTGTCAAAATCAGAGAATCATGTTGCACATTCAGACCTTCCCACGATGAAGAGAATCTGACCTTGACAGAGGCCATAACGATGCTGGCAAATTTACACATCAAGATGGAAGATGAAGTAGAAGATATTGCAGATGAGAGCTGGTTTCTGTCAATCTTCTCATGGGTTCCACAATGGATGGCGAACACTTACAAGTTCCTTGGAGCATTGTTGGTGATGATCAAGTTTGGATTCCGTGTGATCAGAATAATAATCACACAGTGAAAGAAGACAGCAAAGAAAGCTGTAGGAATGAAGATCATGATCGATGTCGAGTCAGGGTTTGGACCAAAAGAGCTGACAGATGAAGAAATCAAAAGTTATAGAGAAGACAGTATTCTAGCACCTGAGGGAATAAAGATCCTGTATCTGAGTAACCACAAGATGTATGTGGGAAGATGGATCTACTGCAGCCCGAATGGACAATGTAGTCTCATGACCTGCAGTGTTGTTGAGCATGTGAAATCGACAGGATCTCAGAAAGGAGTATTGAAGATAAGGACTTCAAAGAGCACTTTTTCAGACAAGGATGTCTAGATGCGAAGACTGATGGGAGAGTGGTCGATGAATCAACCAGAAGGGGGAGTGTAGAGGAGTAGCCATGTACCTCTACCGGACGTCCCACCCCATTTTGCCTATATGTTGGAAACCGGAAATTGCAACATGTGCAACGCCAGTAATGGTACCTATAACGTGAAGAGTCCTTGAAACAAACTATCCATTGAGAAAACCCTATATAATGTACCCGCGGAGAAATGACAGTCTTCTGAAGAAAGTTATGGAAGAAGTGTGACAGTGAATAAAAGAGAAGACTGGTGACGTCACATGAAGCAGAAATGACGCACCAGGAAGAGATGCCAATTAAGAAAATATATCACCCTTATAGATCCTGATGGCGAAGTAAAGAATTGGGCAACACTTCATGAGCAAAATGAAGATTGCATGTGCAGAGAGCTCCAAAGAAAATACAAAGTCGTTTTGTAACTGTACAGATGCTGAAAACGCAAGTAGACTAAGTTATCATGAGGCTGGCTATACATAGTGAATAGACTGCAGGCGGGACAGCCAATATATATATAAGTGTGTCTTGAATCTGGATGTTCCACAACACATTTTAGCAAACTAGGACCCCAAGGGCTGAAAGTGTGGCGCAGTTGAAGAAAACAACTGATGCTGAAGGAAGATTCGAGAAAGGTTGTCTGGCCCAGTGTCAAGAGTTGGGGCCACCAAGAACCTGGTTATCTATTCGAGAAGATACAATGAATGTGAGAAGCGAGACGGGCTCCTGCTGAGGTGTAATGGAAAAACACTAGAAGTGCCAGGTTTTATTAATTTATAGTATTAAATGCAAAGAAGGAGCTGAAAACACAGTCTCCTGTCACATGGTCAGATGAAAATAGACTTTGGGGCGAGCTACACCAAGACCAGAAGATAAGGCCATGATCAGACTCCCATTTGTTCTCAGGTACAGTGATCCTTTGCAAGGCAGAGTTCAAAGGACTAGTTGAATGGCAGACAGGAGGAGTGATGATGGATGATGGGCTAATTGGGTGGGGAGGCATGGTCAAGTCCAACCCTCCAGCACCTGGGGTACCAGCTTGCATGCTGCTAGCGAGTGGAATATTCCAGAAAGGTACACGTGTGCCAACCAATTAAAGAGGGCCACGTAGTAAAGAACCCTGTAGTTTGAAAGCCAATGAAACGTTGTGTATTTTTATGACGGAAGATGACTTGCACTAGGGGTGGGCATGGATGTCCACCTGACCTTAGCGAGCCAGTCACCATCCAGTCCCCCATAGAAAGTGTACTTAAATGTTCCCTTTAAGCCTATCATAAACCCTGTAGGTTTTTTCTTATTTTGCCACGTTGTATGATGTCACAAATGATGAGTTTTTGCTATAAAACTGTGTTGTTTCATGTGAATTGTAGAGAATGCTTGTGCAGTGTCTGTTGATGCTCATTGTACTCCCTGTTTTAGATAATTGTTAATAAAACAGCTACAGTTTTGCCAACTTTCTGAGTCATTCTGATTATTGGTGCGAGAATAGGCTCTGCCTCCCCATCCATCCCAGATAGCGCTACCTCGTTTTAAAAGGCCTACGGGTTCTCCATTTTAACCCATTATTTAAAGGAGTTCTTGTGGGGAAAGCACCTGAACCCACTTTGGTGGGTTCAGGCTCCCTGGCTACGCTCAGTCACTCTGCCATATTTGTGGAAAATATTTACCCCCCTGCGACCCCAATAAAAAATGCACTACCCTCCACTGGCTAAGAGGTATTATGTGCTGCCTTCAGGGCATCATACTATTTCAATTGTTAGCAGAGCACCCATGACGGCAGCATCTGCTAATGATTGGTAAACGGTGCTGGCACGGAGACAGTCATTACCAAGGGCAGTAGATATCATCTATTAAAAGTAGTGCTGTGTCCAGGGTAGCAAAGGTTGCCTATTGGTACAGGGTGCTGCGCCTATATCAACATAGTATGCCATATGGTTGTGTTGCTGGATTCAGGGCAGCAGAGACTGCTCACTGGTAGTATGTGCTGCCTCTAAGGTAGCAACCAATTCCTACAGCCTATGGCAGAGGGTGCAGCCATTGGCATAGTAATCAAAAAGGGCAACAAATACTACCTAATGGTAGCGGTGCTGCCTTCAGGGCCAGAACACCATGTGTTACCTCGAAGGCAGCGTTCAATTTAAATTATTACTGCTGCTGCCTTGCAGGCAGTGCATGCTGAACATAGGTAGCAGCACACTGCCCTGCGGAACCTATTACCAAGGGAAGCAGATACTACTCATTTATAGTAGAGATGCCTCCACACTGTCACACACTGCACAATCTCATCAGGCACTGCTTCCAAAAAAGGACAAACGAATTGGTAGTGATGCTGCCCTGGAAACAAACATAAGCTACTTGTTAGTGACGTGGTGGCCTAGGGTAGCCGTTACCAAAGGCAGCATGTTTTGTCCATTGATAGTTGTGAGCACTCCAGGACAACAGATATTAATGGGCCTCATTACGACTCAGGCGGTAAGGGTTTTACGGTGGCGTAAACAGCGCCGACCCTTACCGCCTGAGTACGAGGTCCCTTAGCGCCATGGAGGTTTCAACACCTGCAGGTGTTAAAATCCATGGCGCTAAGGGACCATGGAGTTAATTACGCCACCGTAATTTACGGTGGCGTAATTAACGCCTTCCCCACTCCCATTATGCCCTATGGGGCAAAATGGGAATGGGGAAGGGTAAATGGGAAAATGGGGATTTACCGCCCCGCCAAGGTTGGAATGGGGCGGTAAATCCGCCAACCACCATGGCGTAAACATAGTTTACGCCATGGTGGTAAAGTCACGGCCTAGGCGGTAACTTACCGCCTGGGTCGTAATGAGGCCCATTGTCCTTTAGTAGTGGATGGGTTTTTGTTTTTGTACGCCTTCAAATGTACACGGTATGATCAGCCACCACTCAAACGCAATGGAACTGCTTTTCATTTCTTGCAACAATATTGGATCATTTTGTTTCCTCTCGCACACCTTACCTTTCATTTTTTTTTAATCAGGCATTGAGCCTGTATAGGTTTAGCTATATTTAATTTGCCCACAAATTGTGTCCACACCCATGACTATAAAGAATCTCAAATGTTTCACCCTGTCAATGCTTTTCGCCTGTGTTTACCCTGTTGTGAATTTCAGGAGTGCAGTGCACATGGATATGGTAAGACCCCCTCCCACCTAAATTACTAAACCAATTCACCACCCATCACACAATTATCCTCTGCGACTCTGTCTCCAAGCTCACTGACAGATGTTGTGCCCCTCATCCCTCCTCCTCCACCAACTCCTTTCAACCTGAACCCCGGTTCCACTCCATGCCTTAACCCATCTACACTGGCCAGTAAGCCCTAATTAAATACATGAGTCAAGAGTGTTTTCTCAAATATACTTTCTGCCCACGCAGCTACTGTATTGGCACCGAGCCATTTTTCCAATGTTGCAGTAAAGTGCCTAATCTTGTCATACTGGCAGCCTCTCCCTCCTCTCATCCAATTTCTAGTCCTGAATGACTTCCAAAGCTTAAGCAAATCATGGCCATGGGGATTCTGTTCCAGGTGTTTCCATTTGCTGTGTGTTCAGACTGTCCAATGTGAAGCAAATTAAGAAACATAGGGGGTCATTACGACCCTGGCGGTAGCGGGTTAACGGGGCTGGTAGAGCTGTCGGCCCCATTAACCCCTACCACCTCATTACGAGGTCTCCTCGCGGGACCCGCTAAGGACGCCTGTTTTTACCAGGCGTCCTTAGCGGGTCCCGAAAGCAGACCAGGATGCAAACAACGGGCCCGTCATTAACGGGCCCGTTGTTTGCATCCTCCCCATTCCCATTGAGCCCTATGGGGGCTCGAATGGGAATGGGGATGTACAGGGTCTGGGTTCCTGGAATGGGGAAATACCGGGTCCTCCAAGGTCAGAATGGCCCCGTATTTCCCCATTCCAGAAATCCGGACCCGGTTCCCGGAATGGGGGTAGCCATGCCGCAAATAGCAGCATGGCTACCTCCAAGGTCGTAATGACCTCCATAGACTGTCTAGATGTAAAGTGACGAGGCACTAAACAAATACATCACTTCATTCATACTGTTCTTTACCAACTACCACGAAAATGGGTGTACCTGGCAGATGTTGGTAGTTATTGGCTTCCATTAGAGACAGCACCCATCAAATGGCACAGAGTTTGCCACAAACCAGGAATATTTTAACTGTGTTAAAATAACAACTAGAAGTGCTAAACATCTTACTATTTTCACTTATTTTGGAACAATGTACTGAAAGTCAAAGAAAGCGGGTGCCGGTTTCAAACCAGTAAAACATGAATGCTGAAGAAAACACCAGCCTATATGTTCATCGGGCTTTTAATCGGCCTTTGGCACCACCCCCCTTCCCCCTGTGTAAACGGCGCACGATGCACGTTCCCAGTTTTAAAATTGTTTTAAATTAAAGAGGAAAAATGATGGAATTTGTTCACTTTTAAAACGCTGGCGCAGCGTTCTTCTGGTGCCGTGTGCCCTGGAAATCCATTGCACGTCAGCATTTGGCCTCCCTTCCAATATGGCCGCCTCTGATCTGTAGGGACTGGGGTGTCTGGCCTTCTGTGGAGAAGAACACACTGATTGGGCCACTCTTCCTGCAAAAAGCTCAATCTGCCAAGCCGGCCCACCTCCCAAGGCCCACATCTAAGGACCTGGCTGTGCCTGTCTGCCCTCCCTCCTCAAACTATGATTTGGCCTCCAGACTTATTTACTGCTACCCAATAAATCTGGACTCTTGGAACTGAGGAGGCTCTCTGAGCCTGTTACTGTGCCTATTTGCTCTGCCTTCCTTGCCTCGACTAACCTACTTCTTCTCTCACTGCATTTGTGGCTCTATTTTGAAAATCGATTTTAGGTGTGTGTACCTTTACATCTGTGCACCTCTTTGCATTGCATTTGTGCCTGTGTTTTGAAAATCGAAATTAAGTTTTTTGTGTGCCTTTACATCTGTGCACCTCTTTGGATTGCATTTGTGCCTCTTTTATAAAAAAAAAATGGAATTTAGGTGGGTGTGCTATTACATATGTGCACCTCTTTGCATTGCATTTGTGCTCCTTGTTCCTTGAAATTCGATTTCCTTTCTGGATTGCATTCATGCCTTTGTGACTACTAGGCCACCTGGTGAGTTTAGCTAGAACTGTGCTGTGCATCCACTCTTCTTTCATTCCTCTATTAATGCCTGCCGCCCCTATGGCTCTCTCCATCTCACCCATCTTCTCTAACTGCTACACTATCAACTATCCCCCCTCTCTCATGAGGTCCGGAAGGAAAAAGCCCAAAAAAGACATCCTGAGTGTAAACCCTGGCCTTCTTGTCGCAGACCCCTATGTCAGCGCTTCTTCCAGAGACGTCCTCACTGATATCCTCTTTTCTGTCCCCTCCTCAGATCTATGAACTTCTCATCTCATCTCTACTCCCTCTCATTCCTAATACTCTCCCATTAATGGTGGCACCAAGTGGGAAGTTCTCTTGGTAGTCTTCTCACATTCACTTTGCTCCGTTAATGTCTACCATACAGGCACTATCCTGGTTCAGGGTCCTCAACCCAAACTCTTTCTCTTTGACCGGATCCTGCCATCTCTCAATAACTTCCTTCCTTCTCCTGCCTCTCCCCCCATGACTCTCTTAATCCCACCCACTCTGACTGGTATACACCACCCACCCGTATCCCACCTCAGAAAACTTTCAAAGGCAGAGACCTCCTCCATCTGGTGACTCTTAACGCCCGCTCAGCCAACAAACACTTCTTCTTGAAGTCATTGACCTAGACATTCTCACTCTTACAAGACACGGTTCAATGCCAGCTCAGTCACTGCTTTTGACTCCCTCCGCATGATGGCTTCAATTTCCAAGCCTCGACAATCATCGTGCTGATGGTGGGGTTGCCTTAATCTTCCCTGAGTTTGTTCCTTCTTCCATCTTACCCACCCAACTATACTCTTACTTTGAGAGCCTGGTTTGCAAGCTGGTCATCTCTCCCTCCTCCACCCTGACAATTGATGCCATTTACTGGCTTCCAGGTGCTACCACCCTGTTCCTCTCTGAATGGGCTGATTTCTGTTCTTCCTTACTTTCATCCACCTCCAATCTCCTCCACTTGGGGAATTTTAATATCCAATTGGACTCTCCTGTCTCAGAATCCACTCTTTTCATTGACCTCTGCACCTCACTATCCCTCTCCATTCTCCCTCCGGATCCAGCCCACTGGGCTAGACACACTCTTGATGCCTTTATACACTATGACCTCTCTCTCTCCTCCCCACTAGTCACCCCTCTCTCTTGATCAGACCATTCCCTCCTCTCCTCTTACCTTGGTCCCTTTGGCCCTATGACCACACCCCCAAAATCCCTGCCAACCTCGTTCACTAACATCCGCCTGATTAAACGAGTGTCAGCTGCTGCCTTTGCTTCCTCCATCATTCCCCTTGCCCATTCATCAGATTCTACCACTGACTTTGTTCTCAGCAACCGCCACTTGTCCATTACCAACAATCTTGACATTCTTGCCCCAGTCCTGAGGATCCGCCTGAAACCTGCCTCTAAGCGTAACACCTGGTACGACTCTGAAAAATGCGGCCCTGAAGCAAAAGTGCAGTGTGGCAGAATGGAAGTGACACATCTCAGGCTCATCCTCTGACAAACTGGCCTCCCGCCTGCTCCAAAGGCAGTACAGACTCTCCATCCATGCCACCAAAAGAGCCCACATACAGGCCTGGGTTTCCGGTGTATCCAACAACACAGCTGAATTTTTTAAGGGAACTAGCCTAATCGTCCACAGTCTCTTCCTCCCCTCTTCTTTCCCAAGCTCTCTGCAATGCACTGGCCACTCACTTCATCTCCAAAACTCAAGACATCCTGAAACCCTTGTTACTCACCCTCCAAAACCATCCCTCACCCCCTTGCCTGCCTTAGCTCCTCACCCTTCTCCTTCTTCCCTCTCCTCCCTTTCCCCTCTCACACCTGAAGAAGTTACCAGAATTGTCAGCTCCATGAAGGTCTCTTCTAAACAGTTCACCCCTTGCTCATACAGAACGATCACGGATAACATTGCCTCTCTCACCCCCACACTCGCTGATTTCTGCAACCACTCTTTTGTCATTGGATCTTTCCCCTCCTCCCTCAAGCACTCCCCACCTGAAAAAAACATTCAGTAGACTCGACCCTGACTTGCACACCAAACTTGTTGGTGGTCTCCATGATCATCAATCTGGATTCGGAGCATCCAGAGGCACGGAAACTGCTCTTCTAAACACCTGTGAAGAACTGCTTGCATCTCTGGACTCAAACTCCCCAGCTGTCCTCATCCTACTCAATCTCTCCTCTGCCTTTGACACGGTCAACCATTTCATCCTCGGCTCCACGATACCCTTGGTATCTCGGAAAGGGCACTGACAGCTCGTTCCAAGTCATCCTGAGCATCTCCTCCTCTCCTATTTCCTTGTACATCTGTGGTGTCCCTCAGGGTTCTATCCTCTCCCCTATGCATGAAGAGCTTTTGCAAGCCATTTTATCAAAAAAATGCCCTTTGTGTTCAATATGTTCTAAATAAGAAACTCTTTGTAATTGAAACACTGGCAATAATATGAAAACACATACCGATGTTTATGTATTTATTGTTCGCTTGTTAGGCGCTTATACAGCAAATAAAATACAGTTTCAAAGTGCCCACAGGGCAAAGGGAGGGAACAAGGGAGTGGAACACATTAAAAACACAATATTAAAAGCAGTGGAGGGAAAAGGAAAAAGGATCAACCTACTATGCCTTGTGAGTATACAGAACGTGCAAGTGCAGCAAGGAAGAGGGCAGAGGGGGAAGTAGAGGGGGAAGTGCTGAGGTTTTCCAGCGCTCATGGGTGAGCCACAGATGAAGTGCATGGTATGGTGAGTGCTACACGGCATGGGCCATGTTAGGTGTAAGTGCAAGCCTCCAGGGCGGAGAGTGTAACAAGGTAAGTGCTGAGGGTAGACAGGAGCTGGGGCAATTAGATGTGGAAGCTCAGGTGCCCCCAGGATGCATGAGGGCCCATGACACCAATTACAGCAACTGTGAGATAGCAGAGGATAGAGTGAGTGAAGGAGGAGGTAAAGAGGAAAGTGTTGAGGAACTTCTGGAATTTGGGAAAGTCCTGCTCAAGACACAGAGGGAGGGGGAGCCTGTTCCAAACGAGGGAGCAAGGTGAGGAAATCGATCGACCACCTACCCTCTGTTTAGTAAAACACTTTACACACAAGGAGTTGGTGCCAGAGGAACATAGAGGTCTGGAGGGAGAGTACTTGGGAGGATAAAGGAGAAGATAGTGTGGTCCCTGGGACCAGACAGCCTTGTGGATGTTGCAGATGGATTTGAATTTAATCCCTGCAACAACAGGAGCCAGTGAAGACTTTTTAGGGCAGAAGAGATTCAGTCCCTGGGCTTCAGGCCAAGGTTAAGTCTTGCTGCCCTATTCTGGATTAGTTGGAGGGGTCGCAGAGTGGAAGAAGGTAGATTCAGGAGGATGCTATTGCAATAGTCAAGCCTAGAGATAACTAGGGCTCGGGTAACATTGGACCTCTGGGGGAAACTGAGAAAAGGCAGAATTCCGTTGAGAAGGAAGAGCTGAAAGTGGGACTTCTTGGCAATGTCCTGAGTACGAGGGAGGAAGGAGAGAGAGGAGTCAAAGATGACTCCAAGGTTTCTGACTTCAGAAGGAGCCGGGGGAGAGCCCAAGGGAGAAGGCCAGAGTTAGGGGAAGAAGGAGGGAACAGGGGTCCCAATGGGAAGGAGTCCAGTTTTACAGGCATTGAGGCAGCGATTGGTGGTGGTGCACCAGGACTGGATGGCAGATAGGTAGTCTGGGATAATGGAAGGTGCACAAAGGTCAGCAGGTAGTTTGAAAAAGAGTTTTGTGATCAGCGGGAGAAAAGAGGTCGCAGAAGGAGCCACGTTGTTCTTTCTATCAACGTTCATTGTTTACTAAGAAGCAATTACAAGACTTCGAACCCTGCTGCACCGAAATCACAACCCAAAAAAGGGAAGGTGGTAAGGACTGCTACATCAACCCCCTCAATCCTCTCCGCAATTTCGGTCCCTATCGAAATAGCTCAAGCATCAACAACACTGTTTGGCCCTCATTACAACTCAGGCGTTAAGGGTTAACGCCACCGTTAACCCTTAACGCCTGATTCCCACCTTAACGCCTGCTTTTTGCAGGCGTTAAGTTCCATGGTGCTAAGGCACCTTGGTGCTAATTACGGCACCGTAATTTACGGTGCCGTAATTAGCGCCTTCCCCACTCCCATTATGCCCTATGGGGCAAAAATGGGAATGGGGAAGGGAAAATGGGAAATGGGGATTTACCGCCCCACTCACCTTGTAATGGGGCGGTAAATCCACCATCCACCATGGTGTAAACATAGTTTACACCATGGTGGTAAAGTTGGTGCACTTAGCACCTCAGTTGTAATGAGGGCCTTTGACTTCGAAAACCCATTTGATGGAAATCGGCGCTCGCCTTTTCCCTCTTGTTCAAACTCACTTTCGGAGATCCTCACAAACGCTTCAAATCAGCCTACTATGCACGGCCTAGGTGTCCGTGCTTCACCACTTCACCCCCCTTCAACCTCCTCAGCTGCGGCAGCATTAACCCCTACAAATGACTCAACTAACACTGCACTGCCGATTATCGACGCAGAAGACTTAACGGATCTCTGGAACCACTTTGGTACCCAGCGCCGGGGTTCCTCTCCTCCCCTCTATCCAGCGCCCAATCTGCTCAGCCTTCCCGCCAGGCCCCTTTGGTGGCGAGAGCTGCGGAGGCTTCGACTGTCGGAGGACGGTCAGCGTCTGCCCCTGTGCTTGCAGTACGGGCCGAGGAGGAGAGCCCGCTCTGGGCAGCGCAAAGACATCCGATCGCTGAAGTAAGAGAACGGGACAGCAGATTGCAATGAGAGCCGACGGTGGAGCTGCCTACTCGGACCTTAGCTGGAGAAGACGACCCCTCCCTCCAGAGCGCGGGCTCACAAGCTCCCACAGACCAACAAAAGCCACCTGTAAGTCAGACCGCCGGCTCTCTGGTGAGACTGCAATGCGACTCTCGACACCCAACGTTCTCGACTCCTGCGCCCGTCTTGACCCTGGCTCAAATCCACGCCATAATGGACTCAACGGACCCAGCAACGGCACCACAGCAGCAAAGCGACATCGACCTGACGCATGATCCGCTTCAAAAGAAAATAACAACTAACACTCCACCTAAGAAAGATTCACCAACGCCTGAGAAGAGCCAGCCAGGAAATGAGGAAACAAGTTCTGTAGGTGGCTCAACCCTCAGAGACCCCCCCTTTTCCATAGCAAGCAATGCTAACTCAACCAAGCCTCGCCAGCGAGACACCGACTTAGACCTTGAGATACTCGACCAGGAACCTATCGAAGACCAAGCCTTGGCAAAAGACACCAAACAAGACATTCAACCCAAAAAGGCACCAAACTCAAAAAGGAAATATAGGAAAAAAGACGCAGGGAAGAAAAACCTGCCTCACCCGCTGCTATCCACAGCTCTCAAAGACTTCTTTAAAAAACAGTGCAAAAGAAAGCTGGATGAAGCAATTGAGCTTTCGGATGCAGAAATCCTGGAGGCAATTCAAGATCTCCCTCCAGCTACTAAATCAAGAAAAACGACGGCAAATGCAAAAAAACAACTAACGCGGCCAAACGTTGAAGTATCCGAACCTGAAACAAGCAACGCTACTCAAGGAGAAATGCCTACAATGGAGAAACAAAACAAGAAAACCGCAACCATCCCAAACACGGCCGCATCAACTCAGCCGGCACCCAATTTAGAGTCTGTTCGACCACCTAAGTAATCCCTAACTCCTCTGGAAACCCAGGACTGACGAATAATGCCAATACACTTACTCCTCCACAGGTAGAAGATCAAACTGAAACACCATACGCATCAAACAAAGAGATCTTTCCAAAGGGAGATTTATGTACTGGAACTAAACCACTACTATCCCCAACCCCGAGACAGCAATCTTTACTCGGGACTCAATCGACGAATCAACTTGTTCTTGACCACCTTCCCTTGAAACACAAAAACTTGGATCGTCCTACTCAGAGAGAGGACAGTTTACTCACAACAGACCCATTATCGCCACTCACACCCAGACAACTTTCTCCCCCAAGAAACAGGAGACTAAGTGAAATAGCCACCTCAAACCCCAAGGATTCACCGACAAAAATAATTGACTTGGAAACCATCATGTCGGCTATAACAATAGCCCTAGCCCCGTTTGGGAAATTATACGAAAGCATCAATGACTCACTATCACAGTGACAGCAATGATGCATACGAAACTGATCTTTGTGGAAGGATTCATCACCGCCCTGGACCAAAACAACAAGAAGCACAGAGAATCCTGGGATCTGAAACTGTCCCTTTTGGAAGAAAAACTAAAGCTCCTTCAAACCACGAATCACAAAAAAACTAGTTCAGACGACAAGGAAACCCAAACACTGTTCCAATCCCAATCCACGAAAACGGCTCCCCTGTTTGTTAGACCAAAAGACAAAACTCCTCCACAGTCTACAGAGGCGCCCAAATCAGTGCCACCAAGCGACGCCTCTCAAAAATTGACAGCTGCAGCGAAAAAACAGCCTCTATTGAAGCTAACCGCTTGCTCTCAACAAGACTCTACCAACAGGGGAGAAGCAATCACACGTGAACCATTGCCCATCTCAGACAAGAAACCAAAATACCCCTTAAGAGAGAGCACAGATTACGCAAGAGACTCTGAAAACATTATCAACACCAAGACCCACTCTACTCCATCCCCAAGGACTACAGAAGAATTCATGAGCCAAAGCTCCTTGATCAATCTACCCCAACATGAGGACACCATAGAATATTTGGAGTTGGACACGGAAACTGTAGACAGCTCCGAACCACAATCAGTAATCCAACTGCTCAGCCTAAAAAAAAACAACGATAAACCCCTACTTCCAAACCTGCGCTCGGAGCCAAACAACAGATCGCAAACGAAAGACACGAGTATCGAACAACTGTACCTAAAACTAAAGACAACCCAATCAAACTCTTCGACCAGACACTCTCCCACCAAAGAACAAAAACCTCCATCAGATCACCGACAAGAGGGCGCCCATAGAGCGAAAGGCCAACCTACAAAATCCGTTCGTCTATTCAAAATTGAACAAAAATCGACTGATGACCACTATATGATCCTGAACAGAAGAACGGTCCTTAAGATACTTAAACAGGTCGACACGCTCAAAACCTTAAAGTCAGATGACTTCACTCTAATAGAGCCCTACCATAGGAACAAGCAGGCAAAGGCCTACCTACACATCAAAAACCTGGCACTTTGTGAGATTCCTCAAGACGTTTATGCAAAACTTGCACATGTGGGCTGCATCTTGACGGAGATCCAGGTGGCAAACACCACCAAGGAACAGGCTGAAAACTACAAGAAACCATTGGTCAAAAACTATAGATACAAATCACAAAGAGAGGATTTGTATAGATCGGGAAGAAGGAGAAGAACATTGTCTCCTTCGAGAAAACGCGACCCCAACTTCACCAGACCAACTTGGAAATTAGCGAACAGATATGACCAATCGAAACCTGAGCCATCTTATAACGGCAGAACTGAAACAAAAAGAGAATTCGGAAACTACAAAGAGTATGGAAGACCTTACATGACCACTCACACTTCAAGACCTCGCCACAATGAATGTAGACCCACATCATCAGATCGCTCTGAAAGGTCCAAACAAACAACAGACTCGACCGCCGTCTGTCCAGACGCCATGCCAAAAAAGGGCACTTGGTCTTGGTTACGGGATGCCTTGACACCAGGCCTCAAAAGATAGCAACAAACGCAGGGTGCCAACCACTCATCACGGCCACCCCAATCGACCCACGAAGACCTTCATAACCCAACTCTGTCCATAGCATCATGGAACACCAGAGGCCACATGCATTTAACAAAAACCGGCAGTTACAACTTGGGGGTTCACAACATTCTCTGCCTGCAAGAAACTTGGCTGACGGATAAACCCGCTCTGGACGGGTATAATTTAGAGATTTCACCAGCCTCCAAAGGTCCACTTGGCAGACCTTCCTCTGGTCTACTGACAGCAATTCGGTCAGGATCAAATATAACCACTAGCAAGATAATAGCAGCTACTTATGCTTTTCTGGCGGTGCTTATGACAAGGAACGACAAAATCCCTACAGAAGCTTCATTTCCCAAAGAAGCCTTTGCCATAATCAATGTCTACTGGAATCCCCAAAAAACATCTTCAGCAAACTTCTGCGGTGAAGCTGCCAACATCATTGACGAGATAATGATCAAATATCAGACCTCGAACATCTTGATTTGTGGAGACCTGAACGCAAACTGCTTGAACCCATCTGCGCATACTCTGACGGAGGAAAGAGGAAAATCGCGGGTAACGCTAATGAACTCCAAAAATCTTCAAAACGCAGCAAACGCATGTAGTAAGCAAACCATGATACCCACATGGGAGCGCGACCAGTCTTCTGCGACTCTCGATTACATCTTTGTATTGGAAAAAATCTACTCGAGCATAGACTCTTTCGAAGTAATCAGAACTGAAGCAAGCGATAACAACTTACTACACCTTACCTGCAACATCCGAGGTCGAGACCAGCAATTTTACAAAGCTTCGTTCGAGACAAACTCTCAGCTAACTCGCTTGCGCATGACCACAAACGACATCAAAACCCTGTCAGACGAATACAAAATGTTAACCTCTGACATCGAAGAAAATAAGTTAACCTTCAGGGCCAGTTACATTCCCCTGCTACTCGACTCCAAAAAACCTTGGAAAGGCCTTCACAAGCCTGCACTTAACCATAATCACACATACAACCGGAACCTGGTGATCAGACGACGTTACTTAAGAAAACTAAAAAAAGAAGCAGCGACCTGGAACACTACTATGTTATGGGAAACCTATCGCACTGAGCTGAGACTCTATAAGCAGTGGCTAAGAAACACCAGAGCTGCCCTGTACCAATCAGATGCAGAAAACATGATCAAGGCCCTAACAAACAAAAAACTCGAAAATTTCGGACACTCGTTAACAACACAAACCATCACCCCAATTCTCAAATGATAAACTCGGTCTCTGAAGATAGCTGGACCACCCACTTCTCGCAACTGTTAGAGTCCCATGCGCCCCCCACTGAGAGAACAAAACGATTTACTGATGCGACTTGGGTTGACCTCTCAGACAAAGAAGATATAAAAAAAGTAATCTCTAAACTGAAATTGTCACAAGCACCTGGTCCTGACGGTCTAGCAAACTCTGACCTAAAGAAACATCCTGATGCCTGGTCAACCGTCCTGAGCATGATATTCAAAGACTGCAAAGAACACAAGATAATCCCCACCTCTTGGACTCAAGCAGTCATTGTCCCAATCTTCAAAAAAGGCATCAGAGAAGATCCCTCCAACTATCGACCCATAGCATTGCTGGACGTCATCGGAAACGTTTTTGGAACAATCCTGTTGACCCACTTCCAGAACTGGGCACGATCTTCGCCGGCTATGGACCCTCTTCAAACGGGATTCCAGAAGAACGCAAGCACCGGTGCCAACATAATGATCCTAAACATTCTTAATGAAAAAGTTTTGCTAGGCGCTCCACAAATCTTCCTTGCCTTTGTGGATCTATCTCAGGCCTTCGACAGAGTTGACAGGCAAAAACTGTGGAACAAACTGAAGAAGTGGAACTGCCCCAATGAAATTCTCGAACCGATTATTGCCCTTCACTCTAACACCAGTGTGTCAGTTCGATTGAACCACCATTGGTTACTCTCTAACCACATACCATCTCATCGCGGAGTTAAACAAGGGTGTCCATTGGCTCCAGCACTCTTCATCTCTTTCCTTGGTGATTTCAGAGACTCGCAAGAGTCGATCAGATCATTTCCACCGAAAATCGGAAATACAAGGGTCATCAGACTTGTATACGCCGACGACCTAATCATCTTGGATCACACACAGGTGGGCCTTCAATGCCAACTCAACAACCTAGCCCACTACACAAAGGAGAATAATCTTGAGATCAATAAATCGAAAACAAAAATACTGATTCTCCAGAAGCAGGGGAACAAAAAGAAAGAGACCCTAAAATGGTACCTTAACAAGTCCAAAATCGAAATCGTGTCAACATTCAAATACTTGGGAGTTGAAATTGACAGCTCGAAGAGAGGTGTGAGCATGCAGAAAACCCTGTGGACAAAGACCAAAAACCTAATTGCTCAACTGCGGGCAGTCGACAGAAAATACGGCAAATATAGCCTACTGCCGGCCATCCAGTACTACAAGTCTAAAGTAATTCCATCACTAACATATGGCATGGACGCAACCCCTGCAATCCCATCCACTCTATGGACTAAATTGGAAGGCTTCATTTGGAGAGCAGTTTTAGGCCTACCTAAATCCACAGCCGTTGCAGCAATAAGACGTGAACTAGGTCTACTTTCCCTAGAGGCAGTGGTAGCCCAGAGTACCATCCAACTCTTCAGAAAAATCCAGAACCCAGAGAGCCTAGAAATATACCACATGATTGCAGTGGAAATTGCTAAAGGTACCAACAAATTTCTAAATGACTGGGCCAATACTCCAAAGCTCACACTGCAAGAAATATCGTGCTCTGAAGAAGAACTAATCCAAAATCCATTAAGAATAAATGCAAAAATGGAATGGCTCGACTGGATAAAAACCAACGAGAAAGCAGTCTCGAATAAACTTCTAGCCCACCTACCACCAGTCTTCAACAAACTCAAAGAGTCAATGGGATACTGCACAAAATACCCCTGTAAACGGCTAATGAAAACTCTACTGAAAGCTCGCTTAAACCTCCTACCGACCCAAGAAATCTTAGCAATTTGTACAGCGTGCGAAGAAAAATCATGTAGACTTCTGTAAAGATCCACAATTTACAGAATCAATCAGGCACCTCTTGATGGTTTGCCCGACAGTAGACCAAGAAAGAAAAGCTTTCCTCGGCCCCCTGTTTATAACCTCTTACGTCGTCGATGAAAACATTTGGTGAAATTGTCTTATTACAGGAGCCCAAACCAGATGGCTAATAGCAGTGACCAAACTTCTAACCATTGCCTTGGAGAAGGCCTCCCAAAACCTACAGGAGTAGCTTACAGAAATAGCCATCTCAACCAAAAGACGAGGATGATACCAGGACTATTCCTCTGCCTGAAGTCTTTTCTTTCTTTTGCAAAATCCTGTCCTTCTTGGTCTACGTCGAGAACGTTGAGAAAGCATAGTAAAAACACTAAACACTCCTCTTCAATGAACAAAACGTCTTTGTAAAAATCTAAACAGATTAAATACAAATAAATAAAATTAAAAAAAAAAGAGTTGTGTGTCCATTTTCACAAGGCTTTCTTCCTGTAGGGATGGGCAAGCATAAAGCAGAAGACCAACACGGAGGGTGGGGAGGTTTGGGAAACAAATCCCCAAAACACTGGACCCTTCTGTAGCGACATCCATCCAGTGCAAACTCACAGTCGAATGCAGACCTAAGAAGAAAGCTACAGGGAAACCTGGGGATGCAGCAGGTACACTAAAATGCCCTGGGAGTTTAGAAGCACACATTTCACAAAGTGAAACATGTATTGCCAGAGGGGATCGTTTACGAGCAGGTCCGCTGGTACTGGAGTACCAAACTGAATCTGTCACCCCAGGAGACCATGCTCCCTGTATCTGAACAGAGCACATCCTCTCCAGCTGTGTGAACCAGAAAGTCGAGGTCTGCTTCTGATATAGGACCTTATACAGAGGTGGGCAAGTAGAAGGACACCAGCATTTTGAAGCTGTCATGGTGGAATATTGCGGCCATGCGAGGAGGATTAATAACCCAGATATGTGGACATTTATTAATAACTATAAGATCCTAATGTTCCAAGGAACTTGGCTCAGCGCCAAAGGTAAGATTTCTGGTAGACTCACTATCTGTCGACTATTTTAGCAGTAGCTGAAATTTGCTGCTTGAAGTATGCTGCCAACTACCTATTTCTTCGTCTTAAATTTAGGGGGAAGGGAGTTAGGTTTGGTGAACTTTTTTAATAACAACCAAGGTAAGGCATCTGTGGCCTTACTAACTAGAGCTGGGTGAACATTTCGCCCACAAAGCGAAAATTGCAAAGTGCGCACTAGAATCCACTTCCGCCTGCTCTGTAAAATTATTATGACAATCAGCGACGTCATTTCCCCAAAATGCCTGGGGTAGCGGAATTGACATCACACGACCCTTCACCTCTGACATCACAGGTAGAGACGTCATTTGACCCCACCCTGAATTGACATCACAGGAAGCGATGAAACATGCCCTTTCAGTCCTTGACAAAACAGGAAGTGGCATCACATAGCATTGTCCCTAAACACACTAAGAAAAAAAATGGTTAACAATATCACTGTAATGCCATATACATTTTATACAATAATGGATCCCCACATGTATCATTAATATCAGTGTGTATAGGCCCATATTACCAAATTACTGTGAATGAACAGACGTCCAAGGCCAAATGATGTTATTCTATAGCACTTAATATAGAACAAATATGCACACAACATCACCCAACCCGTTTTGGTACTCGTTTATCAATCTCAGAAGGATGAAAGGCTGATTTTGCCTTGCCGGGATTCAAACCTGCAACCTGCAGATCACACACACATTGCAGCAGCGAGCTCTCAATCCACAGAGCTATTTTAACGGCTATAGTAAAATGAGCAATTACATGTCTGAATGTTCTCAAAGTCAGAAAGCAAATTACACTCTGTGATGGATACCAATAACCTGGTAACCGAGATTTAACAGCAGGCCCGTTCATCTGCAGGTCTGGTGCAAAGTTGTCCACATGTCAAGCCTGCGTGGATCTACTTTACATGCTTCAGAGGTTGGCAAAATACATACCATTGGGAGGGTTCATAACTGTGTATTAAAGAGTTTAGAGTAGCGGCGGGAAAGCAGTGCACTCACACGGCATCCCGTACTCTGGCACTCGTTACCTCATAGATGAAAACAAACATCCTGAATAGCATTCTTTGGAGTTAGGAAAGATAGACACATTACAACAAAGCATTAATTGGGCACAATTAAATCAAGGGCATCTTTATATGCTATGGTCAACAATTCTACACTGTACGCACGCTTTTAGGCACAAGGATTTTGTCAAGTGAACGAGGACAAGATGGAATGTCTTGTGATGATTGTAACAGAGACAACTGCAGAAAAAAATGCTATAACTGCAACTTGAGAAAAGCAAAATACTAAGTCCGAAATTGATACTTAATCTACTCTAAATGCTTTTTGGAAGTTTTTGCCTGCATTGTGAATTTGAGGTTTTTAAGAACAGATTAATCAGTGACTCGCCCCCTGAAGTGTGCCTGAAATAAGCCTTTAAAGAGTCTAGCAGGTATTGCATAGAATTCCAAAAAGCCAATGTATGTGTTATTCCTATTCTTTCTTATCTAGGGTCACTGCTCAAAGTGTTACATTTGTGGAACTCCCTGTTTTCTTTTAAGAGGCCTGAACAAGAAAGCCAGCCACTCCAGAAACAAAGAGCCAAATGGCACTGGCCACCATCCAGGAGCTTCAATTTGAATTTCTTTTTTTTAGGGGTAGCAAGGGCGCCCACAGGTGTAGCAAGGGAGACCTCAGGGGTCGCAGGTGAGACCCCCGGAAACCCCCACATGATGTCCCAGATGACAATCCAGCCGCCACTGACATTTTGCCACCAGGAAATTTCACGCAACAACCAAAATATGTTTGCTGTTTTGTTGATTGATTTCGCCTGAGCGAAAAAGTCACAGCCCACCCCGGTATGTTTCGTGACCCGCCGCATTGCACGTGCAGCAAAACAAAAAAACGGTTCAGGTTTCATTTTGTATCATCTGGTGAAACTGTGTGTTGTTTAATTTTCGGGTTGGTTGTGTATAGCGGAAAGAGAAGCTTTGTGCGGGTTTCCGATCCGTGCTAGTTTCACACAACAGCATGAGAACCGTTGTGCAGTTCTTTTCGACCTGTGTCGGTTTTGCAGAACGAAACAAGAAACATTGCGTGATCTATTTTTTTTTATACTTTGCGCTGCGGGACAAGAACATTTGCATGGTTCTTTTTGATCTGTGTTGATTAGGTGCAGCAAGCTGAGAAACATTGCGCGGCTCTTTTGGTGGTTAGTTGGGAAAGTGTGTGCATGTGTGTGTGTCTGTGTGTGTAAAAGACAAAGGGCCTCATTACACGGATGGCGGTAGGGATTTACCGGTACCGGTAAATCCCTACCGCCTTACTACGAGGTCCCTTAGCGGGTTGGTGCTTTAACGCCTGCTTTTTGCAGTCGTTAAAAACCAACCCGCTAAGGGACCTCAGAGCTAATTACGGCACCGCAAAATTGCGGTGCCGTAATTAGCGCCTTCCCCATTCCCATAGAGCCCTATGGGGCAGAAATGGGAATGGGGAAGGGCAATGGCGGAAGGGGGATTTACCGCCCCTCCAACCTTGGAATGGGGCGGTAAATCCCCTTTCCGCCAAGGCGGTGCCGGTATTTTACTGGCATGAGCCATGGCGCTAATAGCGCCATGGCTCACCGCCTACCGTGTAATGAGGCCTAAAGAGTGAGAGAGAGCGAGAGAGAGAGAGAGAGAGAGAGAGAGAGTCCAAAACAGTCAACAGACTAGATGGGTACTTATCCTTTCCTGGAGTGCTGGTGTGCCAGCTTTGTTGTCTTCTGGTGGGACCACATCACTGCCCCTTCCCCCGCCAACACTGCTGCTTCCTCACAGCTGTCCAAGTTGGGAAAGTGTGTGTGTATGTGACAGAGAGAGAGGGTCAACTGACAGTCAAGAAAGACTAGCTACTTATT
This sequence comes from Ambystoma mexicanum, assembly GCF_040938575.1. NCBI lineage: Eukaryota > Metazoa > Chordata > Amphibia > Caudata > Ambystomatidae > Ambystoma > Ambystoma mexicanum. The sequence goes on from NC_090935.1 coordinate 1,195,646,152, forward strand.
CTTTCCTGGCGTCCCAGTGTGTGTGTGTGTGTGTAAAAGACAAAGGGCCTCATTACACGGAAGGCGGTAAGGGTTAAAGGTCACCGGTAATGTTACCGGTGACCGTTAACCCTTACCGCCTTACTACGAGGTCCCTTTGCGGGTTGGTACTTTAACGCCTGCTTTTTAGCAGGCGTAAAAAACCAACCCGCAAAGGGACCAGGGTGCTAACTACGGTACCGCATTAGCACCTTCCCCATTCCCATTATGCCCTATGGAGCAAAAATGGGGAAGGGCAATGGGGGAAGGGGGAATTACTGCCCCGCCAACCTTGGAATAGGGCGGTAATTCCCCTTTCCTCCAACGGGGTGCCGGTATTTTACTGGCATGGACCAAGGTGGTGGTTAATTGGGAATGTGTGTGTACAGTCTTTGAGTTTGTGTACCATACTAATGTAATGCAATGTATTATAATCGCCATCGAAAGTGAGTCCTATAAAATTCACTTGCATCTACTTGCAGAGTGATTAGCAGTTTTGCAGAACGTGATATGACAAATATGAAAATATCAATGTGAAAAATGCAATCCTTGCCGAGAGAGAACAAGCGTCAAAGAGCAGCTCTGCAAGAGAAACGGAAAGAAAAAAAAAACGGAAAGTGCCCAAAAATCGAATGCACGAAATTGTACCAAGCGGTGCTGTGGAGGCAACCTAATGGAAGTCATTTGTCTTGTGCAATTCTACTGAGAAATGTTACCAGATTGCCGAATGCGCAGCCCAATGTTACATGCGCTTAATGTGCCCTTTTCACAGCTCCAAGCCTTCTGCTATATGTGTGTACAGGCAAATGGATGTTTAATGCGAATTGCTGGCGAACGCGCCCTTAATAAGAAAGTTCTGCCCTTTCAGAATGAGCGGTCAAAGAATGCAATATTAAGCCAGCAAGGAGGAAAATGAAAAAGAAGCTGGAGAATTAAGGACGTTTTTTTTTCTTCTCTTTGCAGAGGTGACATTTGTGTGTATGTACGAGCTGAGCTTCTTTGTGGGGTGCACGATTATGCGAAGCACTGGACATTGCAGTCGTGATTTAGGACTACTGGTGAAGAGAGAGATGAGGGGAGCATTTGCAGGATTACCCTGGTAAATGAAAATCGCCTTGCGCAGGGTGGGGGCGGTGGAATGAAAATGTTTCTCATAATATGTTCTCGTTTAAAGCTGCCACAATATCCAGAGGTGTGGATGAATCATAGACTTCCAAACTTGCAAAACAACTGAGGTCGATGTAACAACACCTACAATTCTTAGAAACCATGACTTGAGCATTTCAATCAAATGCAATTTGCCTGTGCACTTCGAGCACAGTGCAAACATCACTTGCACAGAGACAGCAATTCAATTAGCTCATTCACTAATTGCAGAATATGCTTCAGAGTATATAGAGGAATGCCACACACACAGAGTTGTATGAATCTGTGAATAGTTAATGTGGGATCCACAGTCCCAGCTCAGTGTAAACAATACAGTTAACACCGATAGGGCAGTCATGCACGCCCGTCGTACTGCCACAATGTACCCGTGTATGGAGTGTTGCACCACTGCTGTTGAGGGATGTTAATCCACCGGGGCAGTGGGCAATCTACTACAGCAAAATTCCCCAATAAAGAATCTGACGTCTATGTAAGAGGCTCCAGATTGGCGGTGAACCAACCGTGTACTAGAATTATATTTCAACTATTTCAAAATAAATGAAGAAACTGGCCGCCAGGGCACCAACATTCTGCAAATGATGGATCTTAGTAAAGAACCACAGAAGACAACGATCTAGAACAACCATGCACAGGAATACCACCACATCTTTCTACAACTCACGGTTCTTTTTCCCCGTCACACATCTTGGCTGTGCTGATGGAAGCCAATAACTTCCATGCATTTCTACAGTCCTAGAGAGCCCTGGTGGATGTCTATCTGCAAAACCGACCAGGCTACTACAGCTTTAGGTAAGATCCGGAAGGTGAGGACCTATGAAGATATGGGATGCAAAACTGGAGGAATGCCTAAAAGATGGAGCCAAGACTTTTCCGTTGCAGATTTTCCCAGTATCCCTGTGCCTAAGAGATGGGATAGAATGTGGACAATGTGAATGCTGGCACCACAGCGCAGAAGAGTAAGGATGATCTCCTCAAAAGATGCAAAGAAATGTGCTGCGGGATCCAGAAAGGCCATACGGAGGCCTGCAGTCATGCAAAAGCACCAGGTGGGCGAGTTTCTAACTACTACACTTCTGTATTTGTATTTTATTGAGATTTGTTTATTACAGGGCCTGCATAGCGGCCCTGTAGTTATGGTTAAGATGCTCAACTCATAAGAAGAGCGCTTTTTGGCCGGCTTATAACTTCGCTCCCCCTGGACAAAGCTTTACCAAATGTTGCAAAACAAGTATATGGCCCCGTCTGAATCTTTTTGCCAAGTTTGGTTTCATCAAGGGGGGGCAAAGTTATATGCGGGGTCCAACATTTTTATTTTCTGTAGACGCAATGGAAACAATTGTTGCTCACGCCTACAGCCGAAACCGCTGGATGGATTTTCACCAAATTTGCAGCAGGAGAGGCAGCTTGGTCCCGAAAGCATGCTTTTGTAAATTTGGTGTAAATCCGTCCAGTAGTTTTCTTTAAAGTGGGGTAAAAGTAGGTAACAAAAAATTATTGATATCTGAGTTCGGTCCGCTGACTCACTTCCCTGTTGGGTCCGCAGACGGGCATCCAATTGGCCTAGAGGGCAATGTAAAGTCTTCGGACATCGGAAGCGCTGACTGATTGGGTGGTGAAAAGTGTCCGATTTTTGGAAACACTCACCATGTTGGATTCATGCACATTGCATTAAAAACATATTAAAAAACACAACATTGCACTTGTCAAACTTATCAAACAATCTCTGGGGAGTGGTAGGGATTTTGTCAAAGGGCTATTTTATAATTTGATGGTATTTTGGTGCAGTGGTAAAATAGTGGTAAAATGGTGTTAAAGCATGGTTTTGGTGATGCCCTATATGAAGCGACAAAACTCCCCTCTAATCCCTGTATTCTACTTAGGGTCAACTCTAAACGCAGGATAGTGGGCTTTGTACATGCAGGAACTCGACAGTGCTACCTGTCACTCCAGTCACTTATCTATGAAACTGGACTACTGTCTTGGACAGATTTGTTCATGAGACGCTTTTCATTATGAATAATCTAGCAGTCACACATGCATCATATGTTTTTAAACTTACTTTCTGGGCCCCCTTGCTAGGATGTTAGGGGCATTATGCCGATTTCTGCATTACAGGGTTGGTGAAAAGCAGTTCTTGGATGGCTTATAACTATAGCGCCACTCAATGAAACTGCATGAAATTTTGGAATTGTATTCTAGACCTGATTCTGAATGGTTTCGGTATTTATGGGCCTGTTTTGTCAAGAGGGAACAAAATTAAAAGGGGGTCCCAAAATATTGTAAAGGGTTATAAACCTGGTGCCATTTGACGAATCTACACAAAAGTTTGCAAAATATTTTAGATCTAGATATAAATATTTTTCCAAAGTTTGGTGGGATTTTGTCAAGAGGGGACTAAATTATAGGGTGGGTCTCAACATTTTTAGAAGGCTTATAACTTTGGTGCTGTTTGACGAATGTGGATAAAGGTTTTCAGAAAGATTATAGACCCAACCTTGAATGTTTGAATGGATTTTGTGAAGTGAGGACTAAGTTATCTCACTATTGTATGTACATACATTTTGACACTTTTGATCAAATAAAACATGGGCGAATTTCCAGCAAACTTGTGTAAGGAGCATTGTCAAGGACCTTAAAGCATGGTTTTGCAAATGTGCCTGTGTTTTATTTTTTGATAAGTGTCATAATGGGTATCAGGTAAATATTATCCTCATAAATAATGTTGCCATACATATAGTGGCTGGGAAACGCCATAGGCGACATCATTTATGGTGATGATTTATGGGGTAAGTGAGAGCAGGGGATGCAGGGGTGTCCCCAGCTCCCTTTAAAAAAATATGGGGGTTGAGGGGAGTCCCCCGCAGTTGGCACGTGTTAATATTGCTGCAAAAAAAGGAAGCATTCTTGTATGGCAACATTTTTGCTGGAATATTAACACATGGAACCACATAATGTAGGTACAAAAAATTGTGATATACCTTTGTTGTCATCAGTGATGTCATCAATGACATTTGTGATGTCATCATTGATGTCCTGGGTGTGAGTCTTAGCATAGCAGTGCACATTGGTGGCGTGAGTTATGGTTGCTTGGCTTACCAGAACTGGCAAATTTCTGAGGTTTTTCGGTTTTACTTGTAAACATAACATCCCTTTATTTCCTCATTGTTTCTGTGGACGCCTGGAGGTGTTTGATCAAGTTGCTGTGCCCAGCTTGTATCTTCGTAATCAATTGATCAACTGCAGGCACAGGTGTGGAGGAAACAGGCATGCCCGGAAACATGGGGGGGGACGATGAAAACAGTAAGCTGTTAAAACGGTGTGGTCCCGGTTACAAAGTGTATGGCATCTTTATAGGTGAATTCTGTGATGGGTAAGAGTTTGGCCAAGGTGTCAGCAGCTGCAGTGGTGAAGAAGCATAGGTACTGCTCCAATACTTGATTTATACGTTTAGACGCTCCATTGGTCTGTGGTTGATAGACTGAGGATAGATTCATAACGATCTGGAGAGCCTTACACAGATGTTTCCAGAAGTTAGGCATAAACTGGGGTCCTTGATCTGTCATGAACCATCGAACTCGCCCCTTCTGGGCTTCCTGGTCTCTGTCACGTCGGGCCTTACACTCCATAATACTACCAACATGGCGGCAAGCTCAGCACGCTGCTCGCCAGTCTTCACGTTCTACGCAGCGTTCTCTATAAAGAAGCCACACCCCCGCGGCCCTGCGCGTCTCAACGCTGCTACTAGATGTGATCGGACGTGTGTTCCGAACCTTCTCTAGTGCTACTTGCTATCCCCTGGCCCCTGGATTCCCTTCTTCCAACTTCTTCCCTCTTTTCCACTTCCTGGAATCCCTGTGCCGCTTCTGCGTGCCCCCAACACCTTCTTGAATACTCCTGGAGTTTCCCGTGATCCTGGACATCGAAGCTGAACGTAATCTGGAAGCCGAGGATGGCTGAGCGGGCTAATTTAAGTCCCGAACCATACGAAAGAAGACTCCACCAAAGGAGGACATCAGGCAACATAGACAGGTGAGAAGGGGGGAAACCTGTGACAGATTGAGACGCCACCTGACCGAAGTCGATACAGACATGCGTGGCATGCAAGAAGTATCGACCGAAGTACAGAACTTGAAAGCGGAGAACACCGCGCTGAAACAATTGGTACTCTCGCGCGACTCTGCCTCAAAGGACAGCGTGCTATTGGGCGGCATTGTTGACAAATATGACGGCTGTGCAAAAATTCTCCGAGGATTCCTGGATTCTTGTTTGGTCCACTTTACCTTTAAACCTTATTATTTTTCCACCCCTAGGGCTAAAGTGGGCTTTATTATTTCTCACCTCTCTGGGAACGCCTTAGCCTGGGCCACACCATTAGTTAACACCGGAGATTCTCTTTTGGATGATTATGATGGATTCATTCAAGCACTAAAAACTTTGTTTGACCGCCCAGATCAGGTCTTTAGAGATCAAGAACGTTTACTCGATTTCCAGCAAGGCTCTCAGGACATGCTCACCTACGTAACTCGATTCAAGCAATTGGCTAAAGAAGCGGGTTGGCCTTCTGAAGCTTGCTTCACCCTCTTTCGAAGAGGGCTAAATGAAGATGTTAAGGATGAATTAGCCAGGGTAGCACACCTACGTAACTCGATTCAAGCAATTGGCTAAAGAAGCGGGTAGGCCTTCTGAAGCTTGTTTCACCCTCTTTCGAAGAGGGCTAAATGAAGATGTTAAGGATGAATTAGCCAGGGTAGCACGTCCTAGTTCTTACCAGGCACTTATGGATCTTGCTCTACAAATTGATTTCTGAATCCAGGAAAGAAAGGCAGAGAAAAGGAAAACCAAGTCAACCATCCAAAAAAATCCTCTTGTGAGCCCTTCAAAATCCGAAGATTCTCCTGCTCCTACAAATGAACCCGAACCCATGCAGCTAGGGCCTTCCGTGGACCCATATCCCCCCAAGAAAGGCTGAGAAGGATCCATACTGGCGTATGCATGTACTGTGCCACAGACAAGCATTTAGTCAGAGAATGTCCCTTAGCCCCTCGATGGCGTTCGGGAAACGCCAGCTCCCGATTCTAGATGGAGCTCAGTTTCAGGAGAAAGATGCAGGCTCCACATCTATACCATCTTTGAACTCTCCTGGACAAAACTCCCTGGTAGTCTTACAGGCTTTTCTATCGTCATCTAAGACGGAATCCTACCCCATTCTGGCACTAGTGGACTGTGGGGCCATGGGAATATTCATAAATCAGGAATGGGTCCTTAAACACCATATTCCTTACGAATCCCGGAACGTCCAGCAACCTATAGAAGCAATTGATGGAAGACCTCTTTGTTCTGGACCCATAACCCTTCAGACTAAGGAAATTGAGCTTGCTATAAACCATCACTGAGAAAGGATAAAGTTTGACATCATAAAATCTGCCCATTACCCAATGGTTTTGGGAATGCCCTGGCTACAAAAACACAACCCATACATCAATTGGACAGCTGGTTCCCTGTTCCTAGGTTCCGAATTTTGCATGTCCCATTGTCTGCTCCAGGAACCTTCACCGACAACATCAGAAGAACATTCAACAACTCAGCAAGATCCTCTTATGGTCTCCAACATCATCCAGGTCCCTAAAACCTACCAGGAATATGCCGATGTGTTCTCTTCTGCTATTGTCCAAGCCCTGCCACCTCATAGGCCTGAGGACTGTGCTATTGAAACTGAACCTTCAGCCGTGATTCCCTTTGGAAGGATGTTCATCATGTCTGAACCAGAGAAAAAGGCCCTTAGTGAATACCTAGATACTAACCTAAAAATTGGCACCATACGCCCATCCAAGTTTCCGGCTGGAGCTTCATTATTTTTTGTTCCTAAAAAAGACACCAAGGAACTCAGACCTTGTCTTGATTATTGAGGTCTTAATCAGTGCACCCTTAAGGATCGTTATCCATTACCCTTGATCTCGGATATCCTGGAAGCCGTAAGAGGAGCCGTAATATTCACCAAATTGGATCTTAGGGGTGCTTATCACTTGATTCATATTAGAGAAGGTGACAAATGGAAGACAGCCTTCAGAACACCCTTTGGTCATTACGAATACTTGGTCATGCCCTTTGGACTCTCTAATGCTCCGGCAATCTTCCAACGCTTCATGGACTGGGTGTTTTCGGATATGCTATTTCTTTTCGTCATCGTCTACTTGGACGATATTTTGATATTCTCTAAGGATCCTCTCAAGCATGAAGAACATGTTAAATCAGTGTTACAATGGCAACGCGAACACAAGCTTCTAGCAAAACCCAAGAAATGCCTTTTTCATGTTTCCACTGTTCACTATCTAGGATGTGTCCTTAGCCCAGATGGCATAGGCATGGATCAATCCAAGGTTAAAGCCATACTATCCTGGCCAACTCCGACCTCCGTAAAACAGATCCAATCTTTCCTGGGCTTGGCCAATTTCTGTCGGAAGTTTATAGCATCCTTCTCCGAGATTGTCCAACCGATCATCTCCTTGTTGAAGAAAGATACTCCATATCGTTGGACCCCAGCCCAGGAGAAGGCCTTCCAACGCCTAAAAACAGAATTTACACAAGCCCCCATCCTGGTTCAACCTGATGTAAATCAACCATTCCTAGTGGAAACAGATGCCTCTAACTATGCCATCGGAGCAGTTCTGAAACAGGAACTAGATGACGGGCTGGAACATCCCATTGCCTATCTTTCACAGACATTGACCTCCAGCGAAACTCATTACTCAGTCTTAGAAAAGGAACTTCTAGCCATCCGTCAAGCCTTTACCGAGTGGTGTCATTTACTTCTAGGAGCTAAACATCCTGTCCAGGTTCGGACGGACCATCGAAATCTCCAAGTGTTACAGGCCCTGGAATGCAGGAACAGCCGTCAGGCCCGTTGGGTGTTCTTCTTTGCTCAATACCAGTTCCAAATTCACCATGTTCCGGAACACAAAACGTAATTGCTGACGCCTTGTCTCGGTGCCCTGACTATGAACCTCCTGATGACCGAGCATTTCCCAAGATGTTTCCCCACACAATAATTGTAGCCTAGGTGACCAGCCTCCTTAATGAAGTCCGCAGTCAGACTCAATCCTCGAACTCTGGAAAGGTATCTCGGACAGGAACCAGTGGAAACTGAAGACCAAAGATGGATACTTGTTCAAAGACAATGCCTTGGTCATCCCAACACAAAAACTACAGTAAAGGATAATAAATCTCTGTCACAATACTCTTTACTCCGGGCATCGTGGTATTACCAATACCCTCCGATTAATACAAAGGCAATTTTGGTGGCCTGGAGTGAAAACTGATGTACAAACGTATATCCAGGCATGCTCTGTCTGTAATCAAAACAAACATGACAACAAGAGACCAGCGGGTCTATTGCAGCAACCTCCACTTCCAACAAGGCCTTGGGAATTCATAGCAACAGACTTCATTGTGGAATTACCACCTTCCAGGGGATACACAACCATCATGGTCACCATTGATTTGTTCACCCATGTCGCCCATTTTACACCTCTGTTTAAACTGCCATCCTCGTCAGAACTTGCTGGAATTTTCCTGGAACACATATTCCCACTGCATGGACTTCCTTCCAAGATCATATCAGACAGAGGGCCCCAATACATTTCTCAGTTCTGGAAACATCTTTGCCAAATACTAGGAATCCAACGCGCTCTTTCCTCAGGATATCATCCCCAAACCAACGGAGCCACAGAGCGCGTAAACCAAATCTTGGAACAATACCTCCGTTGCTTCGCTACCAAGGTCCAGGACGATTGGTCCCTCTTAATACCAGTGGCAGAATTCGCCTATAATAATTCGGACTACTCTGCTATTAAGACCAGTCCTTTTTTCTGTAGCCAAGGATTCCACCCTTCGGTTCTACCCTCCATCCTTTCTCATCCTACACCAGTTCCAACAGTCGATTCCTGGATTGAAATGCTCATTAATGTTCAAAGAGAAGCCAAAGAACAATTAGAAAAGGCCAGGACCCAGACCAAACTGTATGCGGATTCCAAACGAAGACCAAGCCCCTCCTACGCAATAGGGGATAAGATTTGGCTGTCCTCGAAACTGCTACCATGGCATTTACGACCAAATAAATTGGCTCCTGTATATTATGGGCCATTCCTTATAAAGGAAATCATCAACCCAGTGGCCTACTGACTCAAGCTTCCAGACTCCTGGAAGAAAATCCATCCAGTCTTTCACACGTCCTTAATAAAGCCATATGTTCAAACCTCTAGAACTAAGCTTCGGCCCAAACCAGTACTCATCAATGACCAACTGGAGTATGAGGTCTCCAGGATTTGCGATTCTAGATATAGACGCGGCAAACTCCAGTACCTGGTGGAGTGGAAAGGATATCCCCCCAGTGAACGCACTTGGGAACCTATCTCAAATCTAAATACCCCCAGGCTACTCAGAAGGTTCCATCTCATACACCCGGACAAACCCGGTGGAACGAGTTTCCGGAGGAGGCATGCTGTCATGAACCATCGAACTCGCCCCTTCTGGGCTTCCTGGTCCCTGTCACGTCGGGCCTTACACTCCATAATACTACCAACATGGCGGCAAGCTCGGCACGCTGCTCGCCAGTCTTCACGTTCTACGCAGCGTCCTCTATAAAGAAGCCACACCCCCGCGGCCCCACGCGTCTCAACGCTGCTACTAGCTGTGATCGGACGTGTGTTCCGAACCTTCTCTAGTGCTACTTGCTATCCCCTGGCCCCTGGATTCCCTTCTTCCGACTTCTTCCCTCGTTTCTACTTCCCGGAATCCCTGTGCCGCTTCAGCGCGCCCCCAACACCTTCTTGAATACTCCTGGAGTTTCCCGTGATCCTGGACATCGAAGCTGAACGTAATCTGGAAGCCGAGGACGGCCGAGTGGGCTTATTTAAGTCCAGAACCATACGAAAGAAGACTCCACCAAAGGAGGACATCAGGCAACATAGACAGGTGAGAAGGGGGAAACCTGTGACATGATCAGACACAATTGATAAGCCATGTAAGTGAAATACTCTCCGTAAGAACAAGGTTGCCATTTTGGATACTGAGGGTAACTTGGACAAGGCATTGAAATGTGCCATTTTAGTGAATCTGTCTACTGTCACCATGATAGTAGTCTGATTCTGTGAGGGAGGTAATTCGACAATGAAGTCCATTGAGATGGCCTTCCAGGTCCTGCAGGGATAGGACAGGGTAACAGGTTTCCGAGACTAGGATGGGTAGCATATTTATTCTGGGCACAAGTGGAAGGGGATTTCACATAATCTGGCACATAAGTATGCCATTCTGGCCACCAACAATATCTAGTGAAGATGTGGCATGTAGTCTTCAAACTGCAGTGTCCAGCTGCTGGAGAATCAAGGCAGAAACGTAAGAATTGATTATGCAAGGGAGATTTAGGTATGAATTGCTTAAGTCCCTTGAAAGCATACCCTTCATGAATGTGTAGGTCTTTAGAAATCCCTGACAGTGGATCCATGTTGGTTCGGAATTGGTTTGTAGCTTTGAGAACCTCTAAAAAAGCTCAATGGTAAAAACTAACCTTTTCGCTGCTAACAGTCTTTCCTGTGGCTCTATGTGAAGTGTTATATCTTGATCACGTTGGGATAGGGCAATAGCAATTAAGTTCTTGGAACCCATGGAGTAAGTTACAATGAAATCATACTATGCAAACAAATATGCCTACCTAGCCTGCTGGCATTCCCGCATTTAAACCTCTGAAGGGTTATAAGATTCTTATTATTCATGTGGAATTTGACAGGATGCCTACTGCCTGTGACTAGATGTCTCCATTCTTGGCATGCTGATTTCAAGGCCAACAACTCTTTTTCTAGCACCAAATAATTTCTTTTATTTTGGATTAGGGTCTGAGAATAGTAGGCTATAGTATGTTCAAGCTGATCATGTTGTTGCTGCAGTAAGACAGCTCCTACAGCTGAACCTGAGGCATCAACCTCTAGTATGAATGGTTTACTCATGTCAGGCCAGGTTGGCATAACACTGGTGCCTGCATAAGGCATTCTTCATCTGCAAAAACGCTATGTTGGCCTCAGTCTTCCAAAGGGATGTATTACTCTGGTTTTCTTTTTTCAACAGGCAGGTTAAGAGTAATACTAGACTATAGAATGATACGTATAAACTTCCTGTAAAAGTTTGCTAGACACTGAAATTGTTGCACCTGTTATGGAAGAAGGAATTTGCCACCTTAGTATAGAGGTGATCTTGTGAGGATCCATTTTGATTCAGTTCTTTCAAAGTATAAAGTGCTGTACCAAGGAAACGCTAAACTGTCATTTTTCGGGCTTGGCTTTCAATTGTTTTTTATGTAGGTGTCTCAGGACTTCTCTAAAATGTAGAACATGATCAATCATAGACTGAGAAAACAAGGATATCATCCAAGTAAACCACAACACTCATGAGCAGCATGTCTGACAACTGTCTATCCACCAATCGTTGAAAAACAACTGGGGCGTTAGCCAAACTGAAGTGCATGACCCTGCACTCAAATAGACCAAAGAGGGTTCAGAAGGCGGTCTTCCATTCATCCCCTGCCCTGATTCTCACCAGGTGATAGGCTCCTCGAAGTTCCAATGTGGAAAAGATGGTTGCACCCCAGACAGCTTAGAGAATTTCAAAGATTAAGGCAAGGGGACATTAATCCTTGAACATGATCTTATCGAGGCCCCTATAGCCCAAGCACAGTCTAAATTTGATCAATGTTCTGATCACAATGATAAAGTTCCGGCCCTGTAATGTATATGTGGGTTATGCGTCTTCAACCAGGCCATATCCAACATGACTGGTAATGCACTGTGTTGATAATATCGAAGTATTTGGTTTCAGAGTGGTAACCTATTGTAATGGTGGTAACAGGAGTTTGTTCTGTTATCGGGCCTGAGATCAACAGCTGACCATCTACTTGTTCAACAGACTGGACAATTTCCTTTGACATCTGGGTATATGATGTTGGAGGGCCCATTGGATATCCATAAAGAGAGCAGCGGCTCCACAATCAAATAAGGCTGGTATCTCAAAGGTGGGCTCTTCTGGAACAGTGAGTTGTATCTGAAGCAAAAAGAGCGTGGTTTATTTTTCAGTACTTACAGGTAAAGAAGTGGGACACTGGTTGGTCTTCCATACCAAGGTAATGCTAGGAATGGGAGGCAGCATTTTCCAATCTGTGTCCGGGTTCGACAGAACATTCTTTCCCTAAATGTCCATGGCCGCACAATATATGCAAATACTAAAGGATCCTCGATGTCTCCTTTCATCCTCAGTCAACAGCCCTCAGGGCACACCGATTTGCATAGGTTCAGGGGTGCCGGGTTAGGCTTGTTTGGAGAATAGGCAGTTTCTCGTCCTGACTGGGAAGGGAGTTGCTTCTTACTTTTCGTCTTTTGTTCTTGCTGTTTGTAGTCCAGCTGTAGTAACATAGTAATCAGCTCCAGAAAGGACGCTGGACATGCCACACAAGACAGTTTGTCCTTTATTTCCTCAGTTCACCCCCTCTGAAATAATGTGAATCTTGTCTCCTCTGGCCTCCTGGTTTCATATGCCAGCTGGCAAAATGTTGTCACATAAGTCAAAGTATCTAGGGCACCTTGGTTAAGGTCGAGGAGGTTTTCTTAGGGCGTTTATTCTGTTTCCGGCCTCTCAAAATGGACCTTAAGGTGTAGACAAAGGCAGCGTAGCTGTTGAGGACTAGATTGCCAGAAGTCACCAAAGGGGTCACCTAGGCCATAGCATTTCCAATCATGTTGGTGACCATGTTCCACGGTCAGAAAGGAACTTGTGAGTCCGAAAGGTGAATTGAGTAACACAGTGGTCGAGAATATTTTTCAGTTTCTTTGGGGAGCTATCATATTTGGAACCATCAGTATGGTTACCCAGAAGGTCTTGTGGAATATTCCCCCTGATTACCATGTCCTGTCATATATTGGTGTTCTTGTGGCACAAATCTTGTACTTCTGTGACGCTTTGTGCTGCATCCACTAGGGATTGCATCTGATCCATACTTTGTCCGGAATATGGGTGTCAGAAACGGTCAGGTTCAACATTCAATGTCTACCAGTTTCAGGATGCAGTTCTACTGTGGAATGTAGCTCACCTCTGTTTTCTTTCCTTTCAGGAAGTCCTCGGGACCGGTGCTGTTGATGGTTCCTGGGTGCAAAGAGATAGGGTCTGTCCCTATGGGAGGCCAGCTTGGAGACCGGATGAGATCACTCTACAGGCCAGCCTTCCCCAAGTGATAGCCCAGTCCAAACAGGGGAAACTGTCTGGGGAATAAAACCCCTGAAGATGAAGGTAGGATCCAGGAGTTGGCGTGACAATGGAAGCAGGAGAGTTGGAAATGGCTTCCATGACGAGTCAAAGAAGACGGCACAGATGAAAGAAACGCCAGAGGAAGGAAGGAGAAACTGGCAGAAGGGAAGGGGACAGAAGAACAGGTGAAGGAGCGTGGGGAGAAGTTAAGGCATAGAACACAAGAAGCGTACCTGCAAGGCTAATGAGCATTGCGCCGCCAGGCTCTGGAAGCCGGTATTATAGAAATACCTCCTGCTACAGGGTGGAAGAATGTCATGATCTCATGACAACAACTAGACCGCTTTTGGAGCATTCGCCTAAAGGCATACCGAGACCACAAGGGGCCTCAGTAGCGTGGGAGAATGACAGGAAGTGAGAGTTCATTCAAACATGAGTTGCTAGAAGGCAGCTGGAAAGGGTAGCATGAATCTCATCAGAAAAAGAGGTGAAAGTTCGGAAGATCTTTGGATCATCGGCATAGAAATGATAGGAAAGATTCAATTAAGAGATAAAAGAGGAATAGTATATAAAGAGAAAAGAAAAGAAGCGAGAACAGAGCCTTGATGAATAATGCATTGTAAAGGAAAGAAAGGAGAGAGCTTCCCAGCACTAGGATAGGACCAGAAAGACCAGGCAAGAAAGAGAAGATAAAAGAGTAGGTTGAGCCACAGTGTTGATGGCAGCAGAAAGATCTAAGAAAAGAATTAGTGACGTACAGAGGAACTGTTTCAGGAGAATGTAGACGACAAAAAACAGATTGATGAAGAAAAGGTGTAGAGTGCTGATCCCAATAGGAAGATATTTGGGTATAAAACACCCTTCCTAGAACTTTATAATGAAAGGGAAGAAGATAAATAGGCTGAACATTAGCAGACAGAGAAAGGTCAAGCCACGGTATTTAGTTGAATAAGAAGAAAAACAGCATGTTTAAACTCAGAGGGGAAAACAGAAGAAGCCAGGGAAGTGTTGGAAAGAGAGGCCAGAAAGGGAATCACGAGAGAGAAAAAAAAAGCTGTATGAAAGTTAGAAAGAGTAGAGAAAGCTGAACAAGAAAATAGGAAAGAGCAAGAGGGGAAGTATATGGGGGCCCGAGTGGGAAGAGGGAAAGAAGATTGCAGAAGAGTTACTTTAAAGGGGAAGTACAGGACAAAGTCCAAGGAAGAAAGGGAAGGGGAAAGAGAGAGGTCAGGAGAAGGAGAGCACAGAATACGGCAGCAGGATGAGATAGGGAAAGAACAAATTCAAATAAAATATTGTTTTTAGCTGCAGGTAAAGAGGAGTCATTGATTACATACATAGGAGAGAGGGAAGCAAAGTCGTCGGGGGATTGAGATTTTCTCCACTGTCTATTGGCACAAAGAGAACAAAGGAAAGAGAGAGAGAAAGAAAGAAAGAAGGAAGGAAGGAAGGAAGGAAGGAAGGAAGGAAGGAAGGAAGGAAGGAAGGAAGGAAGGAAGGAAGGAAGGAAGGAAGGAAGGAAGGAAGGAAGGAAGGAAGGAAGGAAGGAAGGAAGGAAGGAAGGAAGGAAGGAAGGAAGGAAGGAAGGAAGGAAGGAAGGAAGGAAGGAAGGAAGGAAGGAAGGAAGGAAGGAAGGAAGGAAGGAAGGAAGGAAGGAAGGAAGGAAGGAAGGAAGGAAGGAAGGAAGGAAGGAAGGAAGGAAGGAAGGAAGCCATTACTGGGGAGGTTTTCGGGAGGCAGTGAAGGGATGTGAAGGAGTACCAAGGAGAGAAGTGCGAAGAACAGAGGCTACACAGTCATCTGAAAGGGACGCATCCTAAGAGGGAAGTCAAGAAACAAGAATAGACAGGAATGAGGAAATATCCAAGAAGCCAAAGTCACAAGAGAGAAAAGTGGCTACACACGACACACCTCGTAATGCTGACTGGGTTGCTGAGTGTAAACTTGTCTGTAATCCCAAATCGAATTGATCGAGGACTGATAGGAACTGTGTTTCATGCTTTACTGCCAACAGTGCCACTACATTTTACAACCATTTCACAGTAATAGAACTGATCTTTTTGTAGTTAGAGCCTAATCCTTTATTATCCTTTACAGGCCCTTTGACGCTAATGACCAAGCATGAGTGTGGGCTGTGGTGGTACGCAGCAAAATCAGTTTTTACAGCAATGTTAAGTGATGTCTCCGCGCTCCTCTGTGGGTGAGGAGTGGATTGCAGCCATAGCTTGCTCTGCTTTCAGAGGCACATTTAGGGGAGAATACCAGACAAAAACCCAACCATATACTTGAGCAAATTGTCTCGTGATTACTTGTTTTGTACCAACTATATGTTAGCGCCCTGATGCTTGCGAGTGACCGGCGCTATATAAATAAATAAATAAACAAACTAATTAAATAAATAAATACATGAATAAATAAATTTTAAAAAATGCTGGACAAGTGAAAAAGAACATAGATATTACATTATGCATCTCTTTTGACTTGTAAAGACCATGGCAGGACTATCAATGGGCACTTCAACCGGTGAAGGTATTATGCACCCATTTTGTGGGAAATGAATGCATGCTTAGCCATACAAGACCACCAACACCGCCACCAGCCCATAATACGTCATTGCAATAGATCGCCAACCACTGTCAAGGGTAGGCGCTGCACATCTCACTACTCCTCACTGTAGGATGATTGGGAAAGAGTAGATCCTATTAAATGGCTATCATGTGTACCGCGGAATTCAACAATCTCCGCTACACACGGAAATAAATCACAGCAATTTACGAGGTAATATGAACTACAATGTCATTTCTCACAAATGCAGAAAATATGGTTGGCGAGCCAATACTGAAAGCATTTAGTCCCAATTTGGCTTTCATGCCACTAATAATCAAGGTGACTTTGAGACGCTTCTGTAACACTGAAACAAAAGAGGCTGAGATGATTAATGGCAAAGAAACGCAACAAAAGAGCAATCCGGGAGTATCCTAAGTCCGTGCAACCTGATGGAATACTTGGGTTGCTAGACTTTCCATGATAGGGCTGGCACAAGGACTACACCTGTGCTGGTATTAGTTTCTTTGTGATTGCTGTTGCAAATGTTGTCATTTATTTATTTATTTTAATTCTTGGTGACACGCCACGTCCTCCGTAGGCCTCAGAGCGCACAAAAAAAGCCAAACACAACACAACAAATCATAATGAAAGGAGACAACTCAGAACAGAATGAACTCAGAACAGAATCAGGGAAGGAGCCTAGGTGACCAGGTTATGATCACTCCTATTTGGTCATGATGTTGGGGATACAATTAGCAATGCAGGTGCTATTACCTAATTTGCGCAGTCTTAGCGCTACCACAAAGTTAGGAATTGTGTGGATCTTAGTGCCCCACACAGTGACTGGATTTGGCCAAGCGAAAGTGCCAGTGGAAAGACCAGCGTGCATATGACTGTTGTGTTGTTGCTATCAAATGGTGCAAATCCTGCCATTGGCTCAGTGAAAAAGCCAGCCATCTTTAGCTACTTTTCTGGCTCCGGACCCCAAACACCATGGTCACTGCTCCAGCAGTAAGACAAGCGCTAAGTGCGTCATCGCCTCAGTGATATGATACATCATTTACCATAAAGAAGTTCCCAGACGGGAGACCTGTCAGAGTACCCTCTCAGACCACTCTACTTGAAGGCTTCTTGGGATAGACTGGGCCTGGCAGATGATCCCACCAAAGGTATCCTGCAAGCCTTTGGCAGACACTTTGGTGTCCACCTATGGCTCCTGCCTTGCTTCTCATCAGGCCATAGGCCTCCATGGGGAACACTGGCATCTCATCTTTCCCTTCCTTCTCGCACCGGCAGCAGACTGTACAACCTGGTGTGAAACAGCGTTAAGGCAGGATATAGAAAATGCTAGGACAAAGTATTGGAAACCAATTATGATATGGATGTAACAGAAACTGAAAATAATGTGCAAAAAGGGAATCACGTAAACTAGATAGTATGTTCTAAGTGGCTGTACTGCAAACCGACCAGGAAGTGCCAGTTGGGCATGATGAAAGCTGGGTATAAGATACTCAGAGGACAGATTATTCCTATTCCTCAAAATATATGGTGCCCTGAAGTGGCCTTGCATGATTTAGGTGAAGGAAATTGTTCATACACAGTTTGAAATATTGCTCTTCCGTGTACAATTGTAGGCAACATATACAAGCTGATTCATGAAATTATTTGCGCGTAAAACGCACATTTGCGCGCCATTCTGCCTGAAATTCCCCATACCTCAAACAGGTACTGCTAACGGGGCACGAGTTGCAGCTGGCTTAGCATCAGAAGACTACACCAGAGCAGCACGGTCATCAGAATCATATCAGAGAGATGCAAATTCACTTCAGTGGACAGGGGAGGCATTGGGCCCTGTCTCAAAAAGAAGGCTTGCAGTGTCATCGCCATGGTAGGGTGGGGCTAGATCAAAGATAATTGTGGATCACCCAATAAAAATCTACTGATAAATTCTGAGGGGTATAAAAGTAGACTAGTACATGTAGACGATGAATGAACCCTATGTTTCAGCCTGAAGTGAAATTGCATGTGGGGTATGTATTTGGTACACGCATGATGTTTTAAAGATTCCATGGTAGCTATGTCCAGCTGGCTTCCGGCGCTCCCTGGGGCCTACCGTTCCAACCAGAAGAGGTGTGGAATTAAAGTGGGAAGTGGCTGTTCACAGAGAGGACGACTGGTACGCAGTAGAGCAGTAATATTACCTGCCACCACAAGACCATGCCACTGGGGAGGAGCAGGATTCACAACTGCCAGGTTGCCAGATTCCTCTGCTTGTTCCCATGCCTTCTACTCGTGCCACCTTTAGGGACACAGGCAAGAGGAACTTCTGGTTGGCATCAGCATGGGTCGTGCCAAGCACTGGGGTAACAAATACCAGGGACCATTGACATTGTCACCTACTAAATCAGATAGGGTGGTGGAGTCGATGTGACTGATGTCAAATGTTTACCAGTGGACTGTGACAACTACCTTGTAGCACCCTTTGGAAGAATCCATTATAGGCCCCTGTGAGGGGAACTAAACCATGGAAGCCTTGTGTACGGCGGTTCTAAAAGAGTTACACGCCGATGCTGGTTTATAAGTAACTGTTGCTACCCCTCCTGTTATCAGGGTCACCCAAGTGCCCCGGGTACAGTAAGAACTCAAGGAAGTATCCCCCTCCTTTTAAATGTGCTTATTGCAGGTGGCTTTTACAAGAATACTCCTTTTCTTCCACAGTTGCTCTAGTGGGGGCAAGTTATCAAGTGTTCCCCCCTCTGATCTTCTGGTAAGAGTTCAATAGAAGGACACAGCTAAAAATACCTGGGCAACATGACCTGAATCAATTTTCTACAATTGATTGTCCTATCTTGATGCTTGAACACAGTTTGTCAGTTAAACCATTGGCCTTGGAAACACTTTAACACAGAAAAAACTATCTCTTCCTGGTTTGCTTCCAAAGTGTTAATTTCTTGGGAACAAATATATCAGTTCAATGCAATATTCTCATTTGTTTCTTCAGTTGGAGCTTTTTTTCTTCCTGCCAGTGTTAGTGTGTCTGGGTATTTTGAGTAGGGAGAGCAATTTTTTAACTCTGCAGCATTTTGCATGTTGACCTTACCTTTTCAACGCCTGATATTGGACTGTTGCAGGGCCAGGTGGATGTCTCTGTGGACACCCCTCCTTTTTAGTTTTGTCTGTAAGGCGGTGCTGCACAACCTATATGCCACAACTAATGCATTGGAGTAAAGCTTGGAAGAGATGAGGAGGGACACAAATCTTGAAGAGGTTCTTCGGTTATTTACCCACACATTAACTGTGCATGGCCATGCTAATCCCTATGTCCATTCCCATCCACGTCCTACCCCTCCTCGCCCAAAACACACCCGCTTAGGATCTCTTGGATCTAGCTTTATCAAGCCTTAAAATCATACTATGCACTCAAAGTACCTGTCAGAGTTTTTTAAATGATATCTTCTGAGAGTTAATGATTTAATTGGTGCTGTAAACGTGCTACTGGTGTAATAAAACATTTCCTAACCAGGATTAAGCTTCAGCCACTTATTTTATAAGCAGTAGGCCTGGCATTCGCTGAAGTCCTGTTAAAGACAATCATTAGCAACACCAACCGTTTGACTTGTGTATAGATATTAGATCAGCATTTGGCGGTCATTGCTATCATATGATGCCCAAATATGTCCACCATTCTCAAGCTGCTACCATTAAAGGCCAGTTAGTACCATTACGGTAATGCCTGGCAAATAACTTTCCCATATCTGCACAAAATCCCAAACTGAAGGCTTTGCCATTGCCTGTTTTAATTCGGGCTACACAAAGTTGAAGGCCTTCTCCTTTGCGCACTTAGGGAAGTTTACTGCAAACCTTTGCCAGCTTCATAAATTTGCTGCATTTTCTACAGAGGCAAATAATTGCCAGCAAATTGGGTTTTGTGGGCCTGTCAGTACACATATGCGATTATTAGCGCTAATACAGTGCTCTGGAGGTGCTGCTTTATTTCTCCTCTGCGAACATCTGTAACTGAAGAACAAGTTCTGCTAACGTTTCATGCCAAAGAAATGAGGTGGGTGCACAGAAATATTCCCGCCAAACGCTGTTTGCTGAAATGATTCCTTACAAACCAATGTCTTCCCAGTCAAAAAGGTGATAGGGTTGAACTGCCATGCACTGCAGGCAGCAAGCAGACTAGACAGAATGCCACTTCCGGTGTTTCTTTTCTCTCTCTCTTGGGAGTGAGGTACACTGCATCCTCATGCCTTGAACATCTGGATGCATCCTTGCATCCTTCGGGCTGCTGTGTGATGCTTTCATTGTGTTCATACTAAAACACAGGACATTACTAATCACATAGGTTAGAACTAGTGGTTTAATTATTGTTGAACTACCTTTTAAATGTTTCAACTTTTTTGGGAGGGCTGGGTAGTGAGGGTGGAGAAAGTCAGGCCACATGTTCATTTAATTGGATCTTGTCTTTGTACTGAATTGTTTCTGGGTGTAATGTGCAGCAGGATAGAGGAGGCAGAGGGAGAGGGGCAACAGCAGACTGGACCTATGGAGGCAGGTGGGCGAAGCAGTTTGTGCATAGGAGTTGCTGGAGCTGGGAATCTCTTGGCTTGTTCAGTCATTCCTTTATTCAGTGGGCTGGCCGCCTGGACACCATCATGCCTTTAGCTTTCCATTTAAGGAAATGGGTGGGGAGCCTTGATGGGGTCAACATTACAGTACACACTGATCTATAAATCATTACAGTGTATTTAACAATGAAACATAACAACATATTGCTATGAAGTTTTAAAATATATGTAACTATTCAAACGACAAAAAACGTAACATATTTACTTTTTGAGGAAGTGTTCTACAAATGCATAAGTCCATTAACAACACGCACAAATCAACAGACTAGAATCTCAGACGCAATCATACCCGTCATCCCACATCACAACGCCCCTGCCGGTCCTAAAAGCTACTACATCCCTTCCCAAGATTCGTAGCTCCATACCCTGGCTAGATCCACAGGTTACACACATTCACAAATGGGGCAGACAAGAGAAATAAGGGGGCGGGTGAGGGATAGACCACGCGGTGAACCGCGCAGAGCAAGATTCTGAAAATGAGTCCATATATTCAGTAGTCATAATGCCACATGAAAAGCTCATTCAATGGACCCAAGATTGAGATGTATTCATCTGAAGACTGCTTCTTGATGTCGGATACTTTCTCGTTTTCAGACATATTCATCCCTTTAATGCATTCTTCACACTAGAGCTTAGTGTTGCTCTTCCATTTCCTTGAAGTTTGTTTCTTTGCCATTATCAACGCTCTATGTATTCAGTTCCACTTCCATGTATCTCTCATAGGAGCGGTGTGGGTCTGATGGGGAAAACCCAGTACACAAAGCATATGGTATATCCTACTCAGCAATTTATTACAAGCGCAATTTCCTGCAGAATTTCCTTTCAATATTGCGTAATTTTGTGATAACTCCAGAACATATGTAGATGTGTCCCTGGCTCCTTCGTACACCCCCAGCATAGGTCTGTTAACCAGAGTTTACA
This sequence comes from Ambystoma mexicanum, assembly GCF_040938575.1. Lineage (NCBI taxonomy): Eukaryota > Metazoa > Chordata > Amphibia > Caudata > Ambystomatidae > Ambystoma > Ambystoma mexicanum. The sequence continues at coordinate 1,195,667,718 of NC_090935.1, forward strand.
TTGTTTCCTATTCTGCGCTGGCCAGTACGCATGGTAAGTGATGCTCTGCTGAGTAAACCAGAGGTCCAAGTCTACCTTCATTGTTATCACATTTCTGCACACTCTGCACCAGTTACTTTATGTAATGGCGGCCCCTATCTTGTCTTCCCACTTCTCCTCCTCCTGCCCTTTCAATTGGGAGCCAGTGTTCCATGATAGGCAGCTGTTGATCGTCGACACTGCAAGAGGTAATGCTTGGGGGACCCAGCGCTGTTCCGGGGACTCGGGTACATTTCAATTCAGTGGTGAGAGGACGGATGTCAAAATGGTCACGAGCAAGCAGCACCTTGAGAGTTCTGAGCTGTGCAGGTTATATTTCAAATATGGGAACCAAAGTCTTCCAAACCTCTGAATCCCAGGTGTGTTTAAGTTTCAAGATTCCTGTGCCCTGCCACAACTGCCAATTGAACTGCGTATTGTTCATTTTAACTGAGGGGTTCCTGCGTAAGCGTGATCCCGTGGATATGTGATATTCTCACCCAGGCCTATGTTCACATTCTTCCGTTCAGCCATACCACCCGGATACGATGCACAGGGGGCGGTTTTGCGGTGACCTGCAGACATGCGTCCATAGTTAGTAGGAAATACAAGGGAATGGGGGCCATTGAGTTCTTCTGAGTAATTGTCCAGGTTGCTGTGGTTGCTGGACTTGCATTTAGCCAATGATGTAGGATGGGCAGAATTCAAGCTGTATGGGATTTCTTTATATCAATGGTGAGCCAAGATTCCACCAGTGATTCATTGTCATTTGGGACCATTCCTACATTTCTATGTGATTCGGGACCTGAGAGTCCTTATATCTCTTGACCTGCGCCCCACCCCATAGGGTTTGCATTGGGCGCAAAGTCCTCCTTATCTTTTTACTATCAGGGGCTGATAAAGGGTGGTGGTGTCTGGGTCAGTACTTCTCAGGATTCTCCTGAAGGAACCCCAGGGGTGGCAGTTGCTCATCTTCACACTGAAACTGTAAGTCCGTTAAGTCCTCATTGTTGCAGAGTGCTCCTTCCTGGCTACACACCACCATCCCCAGAAAACTTTTGGGACAACTAAAAGAGTTTCAGAGGCTTTGGGGTAGACTAGGGCTGGACATCCAAAGTTACTATATGGCGTGGGGCTTAACTGTGAGATAACAACACTTGCTCCTTACTTTAAAAGATTGCATTTAACATATGTGTTTTATGGCAAAATAGTTTAAAGAAGAGTGGAACCCCTTGAAGGCGACCTAACTGTGAGTTGTATATATGTACTAAAGTGTTTTACTTACCTTAAATATCAAAAGTGGGCTTTAGTGTACTATTGTAATTAAAGATTGTTTTATTATAACTTAACTGTGTTGGTCTTCTACTTTACCTGCTCTGCTAAGTGTTAACTATAGTACACAACCGTGCCTCCCTTCCTCTTTAGTTCAGCCTTGGTCACAACTACTTAAAAGAGTGGCTTTGCTCGACAGGGGTTGTAAGATACCGTGCTACCCTAGGTTGGCTTTTCTAAGCCCTATCCCAGGCAGTGACTTTGACAACCCCTCCTTACAATGATAATGCAAGTGACCCACTGTGGACCCCTGCACACCTGGTAAAAAGAAGATGCAGGCATTTCTGACACACTTTAGTGGTGATGATAACAATGTTGCGGTTAACCCTGTACTTGTGATTGCAAGTGTGACTGAGAAGCTATTGAGGCACAATTGAAAGACGACCAGTGCGTGTGTTACCTATCAACCCATTTTTACTCAGAAAAAAGAAATGTAGCCAAAGTTGGAAAAGTTATCCAAGCAAGATGAGGGTCACAGTGGCAGCAGTTATGAGCACTAGTTCTCCCCTCGTATTCCTCTGTGTTATCCCATACAGAATCTGCCAGTAGCAGCTCCAAAAAAGGAAGCTCTGTCACTGACTTTGATAGTGTGAACAAACCCACATTATGCATCTGGGTTTTTTTCACTATTTAGAAGAACGATGACCACATTGCAATCAACATACTCTGTGAAAACATGCGTGTCGTGGGAAGCGGGGCACATATTATAACACGTGGGGGGTGGGGGCTATCAACAATCAATCTTCCGGGTGGATTGCGTGCTCATCAGGAAGAGCGCATGCGTGGGGCGGCTGCTGGAACTTCTTCTGAAGGGGCAGACTTTAAGCCGAGTAAGAAGCTGATGATGGCGAATGTGCTGTCGGAACAGATCCTCAAGTGGTGAGCAGGGCATCAAGCTCAGGGACCCCTGACCCTCCTCCACTCGGTATAGAGGGGTCACCCAGGTTCATCAGTGAGTGAGGCATCCTTGCTGGCAAGCCTGGCACACACTTTCATAGCCTGCTTTTAAACAATCCAGCAACAAGACTGCTTTCATAGAAAGCATCACTTGGTGAGTTTGAGAATGTGAAGATCGCCAATGTATTGACAGTTCAACTCTTCCATTTATTTGGAGATACCAAAGGATTCTGGGAAAATGTTGAGGCCGTTTGCCCAAAGTACTAGGCACATAGCTGCACATATTTTTCCACCATTGCTGTGCCTGACCTTTCAGAACACTTTAATTGACAAATGGAAAAACATTGAAGGAATAGGGGGTCATTGCAAGTTGGTCAGTATTCCGGTGGTAAATGGCAGAATACCACCCAACAGAATTACCGTTGCTGCCACCTGGTCCGGCTGTATTAACACCAGATTACAAGTGGCGGGGACATTGTAAGTTCCCATTTTTTTTAGTCCATATGACTCAATGGGTCATTTTTGGAAGAATTGCCACGGCGGTAAATGACTTCCTGGGCGCAAAGTTGGCAGATTTACCTCCGGCTCATAGCTGAAGTGGAATCCTCCAACCTTCTGCTCAACCCATATTTGGGCAGTGCGGTAATGTGGTGGTATATGGTAATACCACCGTATTTCACCTGCACTGTTCAACTCATAATGAATGTGTGCACACAGTTCATGTGACTATAGACATGTAGAACATTAGACTGGCAACGGATTATATGGACATCGCAGCACATTGGGCTTCTTTTAAGAAAATACATAAAGGCCCCAGAACCACTATTACTTCAATGGCCATATCACAGAAACATCACTAGCAACTCATTCCTCCGTTGTTGGTCTTGGAGAATGCACAGAAAGAAAAAAACATAACAGCAGTATTTAAAGACAGGTTTTTGGGCTTAAATTGAAAGGATTGACTGTTGGTTTAGTTGTAAGTGCCCTGTTTCAACCTCACAATAGAAAACTTTCTGAAAAAAGACATAGATGTTGCCAATGCGATGGCCATATGTCACAATATTGGTGGCCATTTCAGCCATTTTGTGAATGCCTAAAAAATGCTGAGAAGATTGCAAACCACAAATGTCTTTCCCAGCTTGGTCGCAGAGAGGTTTCTACCCATTGGAATTCAACCCTATATATTCTTTGACGCCTCTCTGAACAACACACATCTATCAACAAGTATGTGATGCAACACAAATGGGATGTGAAGCAGGGCCATTCAAGTCTTTGCCTTCTAGCTAACAGGCTCCCATGCACATCCGAACACGTATCAAGGCTGTCAGTAATGAAAACACTGTCATCAGTGATGTGATCCCTTTCGTTCATATGCTCAAAGGTCACAGAAAAACCATGGGGAAAGAAATTAGGAAGAAGGGAATTGTCACACCCTCGGTCCGGCCATCAACATATACCAATAGCACAATATGCCACTGCTTAAAAAAATAACAGGATCAACACACGCATAGTAAGCTTCAAGGGTTTCAGATGTGCTGTACGCTTGATGCCATCGTACAACTCTCAAGGATCTGTTTTTTGTTTGGAGGATGATACGGCAAAATATAAAATATTGATCCTGGATCAAATTTTGGATCATGAGATGGGGAGGTCTTACTTCCAAAGAAATAGTTGTAGAAGTACCCCCTTCTTCAAACTCCACACAGAGTCATCTGAGGGACACCATCACCGACCATAGCTGCCACCACATTCCCGAGATAGTGTAAACTACTGTAATGTCTCCTCCGTTGGGTACCAGTGAGCACAGCAGGACACTTTCACGTCAGTCTTCTTCTACAAAAGCTTCTCAAGTCTTTTTAAAGGCAGCAAACCCTTTTTTGATTGTCTTAGCCGAATTTGGTTTGAGTAAACTGGCCACAGAAGAATTGCCAAAACCAAGAAGGGCACCTGAGGAAATGCTGCAGCAATTTCTTGCAGCCAATGAGCTATTGACCACAGACAATGAGCATCTTCTTTTATGGCATAGAAAATGGGAGCAGTGACTAACACTAAGGATGCTGGTGATCAAATATTGTGTGTGTCCTGCTGCCAGCATCAACTCTGAATGCGTCTAGTGGAATAGGGACCATCATTAGAGACAGAAGGCAAGATGAAGCAGGACCTTCCAACGTGTACCAATACTGTTATAGGTGTTGAGGATTTGCAGCAAGCACATTTGGGATGCAGGATCCTATTGCTGCTTTCTCAAATGATGATGATGGAGAAGTGTGACCATTATCCGCTGGTGTTGCTTGCGTCTAGTGAAGTACACTACACCAAAGAGACTTGGGTACAGCAAACACAGTAGGAATTTTGACATAGCTATTGATTCATCCCAGGTGTGAGTTATTCCTTCATCGAAAATTAAAGTTGCAAGATCATTTACTTTTTAGGTAATGCTTTATTCATGTATAGGAACACAAGGACTTACACTCATCACACAGGACAACAATAAAAGAGGACCAACTACCTGAGGTCTAGTGGATGTCCTCTTTCAACAGAAAGATTCCAGGATTCGCAATGTACTTTGAACAGCTGGGATCTATATGTTGATCATTTGACATTGTATTAATGTGTAGATCATTTATTTTGTGGATTCGCACTGCAGTTTTCGCCAAAGTATTTCATGTAATGTACTCAATTGTGTTTTGCAGAAATGGATCTGTAACACGCCTCAAAAGTGGAACATTTCACTCTTCAGGAACTCTAGGAGAAGAAACCAAACACACCAATACCGCAGCCTGGCAGACCACGTGACCTATTTGAGTAGAATCCTTTAAGATGATATCTTACTGGAAGTTGTTACAGCCCCCACAGTTTTAAGAGTTTCATTTTTAAAAGTATGTTACAAACAAGACACAAATTTCACAATAATTTTCTCTCGCTTCCGGCAACTGCCATCTGTTGTTTCAGTATTCGGTCAAAAGGTCTTTTTCTATTTATCGAATAGAAAAAAGACTGATTTCGAAAGACTGCTCTTTGACCACACAGCAGGGGGCCGTAGGAGACACATAAAATCTGGGGGGGGCAGGGGACACCTTGGGGACTTTGCTTTATTTATTTATTTATTGTGTTTTAGTCAAAGGACTCGACTTTTCACAAAATCACAAGATTAAAATAGCATTACGTATTAAATTACATATATCATCACTGTATAAAACAAGAGAAAAGAAGAAAACAGAAGTGAATACCAGAGGCCATGAACAGCATGTACTTCAGTTAGGATAAAACTTTTCGGGTAGGACTGAAGGCCTTCCCTCGCCTAGCACAGTGTCTATTGGGTGTGGCCCCAGGCCAAGCAGAGTGTACACTGTGTGTTTACAGATGTCTCAATGTACATCTTGCCTGACCTCAGGGAGGCATTGCATCAGAGTATTGAGGCTTCTTCAGAGCTCTCACAATTCATGTATTGCCTGGCCTGCAGAATGCACATGTCGTCCAGTACTGGGACATCCAATAAGCTCATACAATCCACCTCTGTCTTGACCAATTTCACATAGTAGTATATATGTATTGAGACAGCCACCATGCTCCCTCAATGTGCTTCTTTCCACACCTGTCTCCCAGTATACAGACGTCTGCAGAGCTTTTGCAATACCAGCACAGGGCAACATTTGAAAGGCCCTGTGCTGGTCTGGCAGTGCAACCCCAAATTTGGTGCCACCTGCTGCCTTGAGGAGGGGTGGAGTGTACACACATTTTGTTTTGCCCTGGGCGCTGCCACGGCTGAGGCCGGCCCCTGGCTACAGGGTGTGTGGGGATGTGTGTGTCTGTGTGCGTGTGGTTCCAACCCCAGTAAGATAGCTGAAGGAGTCTTCTTTCCAATATTCACATATTGGGAGAAAGCAGTATGTTTTACCTGCTCCCAGCACTCCACATTTCAACAGCAACAACTGAGGGTTGAAAGGCACAATTAAAATGGCTTGGTTAGAATGGCCTTTTCAGTGGATGCCAGAAGTAAAACGCCTTTAAATGGGCCAATCATTGGCCTGAAAATTAACATTGGCTGTACCTGAGCTCTGTTGACTTTTGAGGAGCCTCATGTTATCCCCCTCTCGGGCACTTTTCCCCTCCTTCTTCCCCGCACTTGCACGATATGAATGACGCAAGGCCTAGTAAGACTGTGGTTTTGTCCTCCCTCTGTCTTCCTTAACTTGTTTTGTAGCGCTAGTAGAAACACTTGTGTACAGGCGTGTAATAAATGACATATCAAATATCATAGTTTAAAAGTATGAAAGTCTGAGCAATGTAAATCCTTACATGTGGCAGACTCTTACCCAGCCCTTCCAGAGTTGTAGAGGTTCTGACTTGTAATATTGAATCTCATCTTATAAAATTTACTCATTTCACTTTTACTCACCTCCTCATCCTTAGAAGGATGAAAATCGCAGTCAGGTACACCCGATATGTGAATAATCCTGCCCCACACATACCTGCTTTTAAAAGGTAGCATCCTTTTATGAAATTTCCCGTATTTGACACTTAGAGTTACACTTTCTAATTAATGAACTTGATTGTTAATGGAAATCAAAACCTCAGGCTCTACTTGCACCTCTCCCACGGCAACAGGTAATACCGACTTTTCACTAGTGGCCTGGTGTGTAACATTTACCACGCTTGCAGGATGTATAATAGCTTTGTTCAAAACATTTGCCATGTTAACCGACCCACTTGTCCTTAGAAAATGCAAAAATGAACCTTAAATAAAACTTAATTTGCCCGTTACAGATGCCAAAGTGTCGTTTAAGTTCTTATTGTCCGCAAGAAAACTTTCATAGGATTTCTCCAGATTAGTCAAAGTGAAATTCAGGGCATACAACGCTGGAGGACCGTCTTTGCGGCAGCAGGAGAAGGCGCGGGGGGGGGAAGAGTAGCTGCTTCTCTGTGCATGGGTGCTTGTTGAGAATGTCTGAGCATTTAATGGTGGAGAGTGGGACAGTCCTGTGGGTGGAATAATAGACAATGGAGTTGGACCCAATGGTACATCATGAATTGTTGCTTGGTAATTTCATGTGGGAAATAAGAGAAAGAATGTGATTAAGCGACACAGCAGGTTTACCTTCTTATCCAAACAATTATGGTTCATAAATAAAACAGAGGCAGGGAGGGGCGGGGGCAGCCATGGACAAACCGCACCGCACTGTGCCTACCTGAAGAATCCTAGGCGGGCGATGCTGAACGCGCACAAGTGCACTCACATATCTTGGTCTTGAATACAGTGCTGCGCTGCATCAAGAACAAGATACATACACTGCATACAACACCAATGCCAATGGCCAATGGTTGCCTCTGCTGAGGCTCCAAGGGAACCCTTAACCTATATTCCATCACACACTTACGCTGTCCATCCACACAATCTGCATCACACACTAGTACTCACAACTCACTTACCGTAAATTAGCTCGAGTCGTGTCTCTCCCAGTCTCCTTCTGTTAGGGAGAATTCTCAGAAATGTACTATTCCCTTCTACCTTAGAGACCCCTAGCTCTTTTGCTGGACTTTAGGACTTTTAATCCTGGAGAAAGTGAGACCTTTTTCCCCCACTCCCATGTATTTTTCCTTGATCTGAACACTGTGTTTCTTTTGGTTTTGGAGTCTGACAAACTCCATAGGCATCATCTTTTTACTTTGTGACACACAGCACCTTCAGTGCAGTGGCACAGGGAATTCTTTCAGATTTCCCAAAGTTTTAAATACCTTCTCTTGGTTAAAACTACACAGTGAAGTGAAATTGACTTTACTTACATGTTGTAACTTTCTAGACCCAGCACACACTATCTTACAATAGGGTGCTGGAGGGGTTACTTAGTATCCCCTTTGTCTAGGTTCTCATGTAACATTCTTATGTTACCCTTTATACAATTAATGGTTGGTGGCAGTGGTTTATTTTTTTTTCTACCATTGAGTGTTTCTACCGCTTGCTGCAATTGCAGCTGTAGTAAAGCACCAATGGGTGCCCATTTTGTCAAAATGGCCCTGGTCTTCTTTTCTTGCCATTTCTTGTTGGAGAAGTCCTTCTTGAGATTTACTCTGCCTGTCAAACCACGTTTTGTCCCTTTGTTCATGTTGTCTTTAGCAGGGTTCACTGGTGAATCCCACCTCTGGCTCATGCGTGTCTGGCAGGACAGGAAGCGAGGGAGGTTCCTGAAATTCCCTGTGCTTAATCCCCTTGGTTACAGGAATGCACCCAAAGGTGATTGGCTGGCTGGCTGTCCCTGGAGAACAGTCACCCTGCTTTGTGAGTGACAGCTAGGCTACAAATGAATGGGAGAAACCTGCATAAAAGGCAAAGTAATTTGCTGGGAAGGCAAAGTCGACCACTGGACGAAGGAATCCGAAGAAGAACTTGGAATAGATGCCTGCTGCAATTCCTGGACCATTGGTTTGCCCGGTGAAGCCTTGCCGCAGTGCTGTAGCTCCAAATTCACCTCAACCATAGAAGCCCTGCAAGGACGACTTCTCCCCTTTGGTTGGTGGGACATATCAACCCCAAGCAAACTTGTCTGGACATCCTCTCAGAGCTGTCTGTACTTCCATTAATGCTGCAGGAACTGATTGCGAGGGAGAGGAACACCAGAATCGAGTGTCACATTTTTAAGTCGGACCCGAGCTACAGGAAGATCCTCCGGACTCCCATGAAGCAGGACTGACCAAGCCTGAGCCACCTGAACAGAGTGGTGGACCCCAGATGCGAGGAAAGTTCATAAGGTATCCGAAACCGCAGTGGTGCTATTCGTGAGAAGCTGAAATCGTGAAGTGCCGCTGATCTGATGTTTGCCCTTTGCTGCCGCGGACCTTCAAACCGTAGTGCAGGAGTCCCCAGGCATCCTCCCTGTTGTCCCCATGACTGAGGCACAGGAACAACAGAATCTTCCACACTACAACAGGAACAGAAGCCAGCTGGAACCAATTTATCAGACCTAAGGTACTGTAAACTAAGGGGTACCTACCTCTTGTCGTGTAGCCTTAGTAGCTCTCAGTTGAGACTTGTCTTGGTTGCCTTTTGCAGAGTTGCTTGCAGTTTTGCCCCTCACAAGCCTCCCAGCTTGTGGCCCAACAGTGATTTCATTTTCTACAGAGATTTGTAAAACATTGTGAAAGACTTTTTACTTTTTGCTCAATTGACATTGACTGTCCTGGCTCCCCGATAGACTCTTCTTACCTCTGACTTTATGCTTTAAATATCCCTCAACAAAAGTCACACATTCTATTGCTTGTGTCGCTGGGAAAGGGTTAATTTATTTTGCATTGGGGGTTCAAAAGTACTTACCTGCTGAAGAAAATGTGTTAACCATTGTTTTATTCCCTAATCTTTTGCCTTTTGACATGAACCTCTTTATTGCCCTAAACGCGCCAGTGATATATTAATGTCCACACTGTCCTAGTTATTTAAGTCACCTGAGGGTGTAGGAAGTGTCTGTGTGCCATCCCAAATGGGTATATACTGATTTAAAGAAGCTCGAGAGTTTGTATTTTGAAGTATATTTAAGTGTTACATATTTTTGCTTCCTTCTAAAGAAGGCTTATTCAACTGACTGTTAAATTAGTAAATAATTGTTCAATCAAGAAACCTTGAGTGTAAGTGTTTATTTGTGAGACTCTATGTTACAACCCCACAGCTCACATTGACCCCTCTTGAGATAAGCCTGGATGCTCAGTCACTCTACCAACTTGTGTAGTACATGCTTATACCAAAGGTTGGGTTAACTATGGCCAAGAGGACAAGGCTGGTGCAGTCTCCCACCGGGTACTGCATACAATCTTGCCTAATAGCCTTGCTAATCAGTCAAACGGCGTCGTCGCATTCGCATCAGTGTATTTGTTTCTCTATTAGGTTCGTCCTTTTAAATCCCATTTTTCCCTCTTCAGATGGTCATGCTGTGGGTGGTGGACGTGAAATGTATGTGACTGGGACTGGCTGCAATTGTATGCAATTTTATGAGGCCAGGCCAGGAGAGAACAGAAATATAAAGAAGGAAACTCTGCGTTGAAAGGGGCCAACATTGTTGCTACGCTGTGCAGTGTTTCTTTACCCAACTCCATCGAAAAATAGAAAGAAAAAACTTCTTGTGAGGGTTACGAAAGAGCATATCAGGTTGGTCGTATAGTTTCATGGAGCTGTTAAATGATGTCAGGCTCTCAGGTGAACGGAAACAGCTGCTAATGGCTTCCAAAGCTGCTTGAAGAGCGCTGCTAGAGCGCTAACCACGCCACTGACACCTGCTGGAGAAATGAGATTCATTGGCACTCCGCAGTGAAGGGCAGAATCTCAAGGTCATGTCAAAGAGAGACACTTACAACTTTTCCAACAGGTTGCACCAAGGAGTGGGAATATTCCAATGTCTGATTTGCATGTAGGATGCGTGTGGCTGAAGCGGTCATCTCTGACGGAGAGAATTCCACCTTGGCAATCTGCACCATCCGTGGAGGCAAGACTGAGCTTTCTGCTCATACGGAACTTACCTTCTGAGCTCATACAAGTATTTTACACCCTGCATGATGCAAATTGAATGGTCAGAAAGTGCAGAGACACAGTGCACTCTGCACGACACATACATATTCTGGGGGGATAAATGCCATTATATCCCCCCACTTGAAATTGTGGAGGGGATTTGTCACCCCCGTCCCCCCATTGTCCTATGCCCATGCCGCACAGGGTGGTCTTCCTAAATCAAACTTTCACGCTCCTGCTACACATGAGTGAACGCTGGGGCAGACAGGCACGCCAGGACTAGGAAGCTCCATCAGGGTAGAATTTGTAAGTGTTTGTGTGCGTGCGTGTTTGTGTGTCTGTTGCGTGTATATGTGTGCTTGGGTTCGTGTGAGTCTTGTGTGGGGAAGGAGGCGGGGGGCTGAGGGAGGGAGGTTCAGGGGTGAAACCCCCCTGATTTTAAACAAATCCTGCCAGAGAGCGTGGGTGTGGGGGGCACAGTAATGTCATTTTTCACTTTTTATGGGCTGCCTAAAATCAGTCCAAAAAAAACAGTCTTTTCGTTAGGCGACTTACAAAAAGCGAAAATATGACATAGAACAGCTGTTTCAGGTCCGGTGTTCACAGCCTCTCATACCTTCATGTGCAGCCGTGTAAGCAGGCCTGACTCCCAGCAGACCACATTGTCTCACTGGCGATGTGCCTTTTGTGGGAGCATTTGATGTCTCGCCTCTATCTTGCAGCATACTTTCTTCCACAATTCCTTCCTTACAGGGAGAAGGTGTGCACTCCCACTCCAGCATAGATGGCATTTAATAAGCCACATTGGCCCATATTCTCATCAAGGTGTTAAGTACCGAAAAGGACGTTAAAAGGTTCTGAAGGTGGCCCATTCTTCCGAAGTCAGAAGGAATGAGGCACTTTCGGAATACATGTGGCGGTTGCTAGGATGGATCAGCAACATTTTTGTAAAATAACGAATATGTCCTTATTTTACAAAAAGGCTGCCGAGATTGGATTGCGCCCGTAACACCTTAGAACAGGCGCAATTCACACAGTGCTCTGTCATGCTCTACGACGTCCTCTTTTGACGCAGTGAATCGTGTTGCTTAGCACCTTCACTGAGCCAAGTTCAGAATAGGGGCCATAGTGTATTAGGCAGGCCCCCTCCACCTAACTAACTTGTGTGGCCTTAGCTGGGGCCATTGAACAAGACATAGCCGTAGCTCGGATGATCACTAAGATTCCTGTGTAGTGTGCATACATGAACGTATACTTCTGCCTACATCATATGCTCTATGTTTGAATAAACGTCCACAAATGTAACTACTTGGCTTTTGTTTTCTGCTAAATGTCCTTTAGCGAGTATTAAAGTTAGCAACGTTGTTATATGTGTCTTTTATGTTCTGCGCAATGTACTTTAACAAGTAATAAACAGTGCAAATGGGGCGATGTTTCTCAAATCTTCAGCACAACTGTATTCTAAACTACCTTATGCACAGACATGTATGCAATGATTTTTAGCCGCAAAGAAGATTGGCAAGAAATGTTATCTGCTAAATGAATAGTGCTGGCAACAAAACTTCACCAGCTGCCTAGGTGGAAAATATTGCAACCTTTGCAATTTCACAGAGCTGCGAAGTCAGGAACTTTGCAGAACCATGCAGGCAGAAATACATCTTTGCACGCCCCTACTTTACCACATCGTCACAAACATTCTCACTAAGCCATTTTTGAACATCATAAATTATAATATAAAGAATTCAAAAGCTGCTCAATCATCTGGCAGATTCAGACCTGATCAATTTTTGTTTTCAGAAAGGTGAGGGCTTCCAACAAATTTTCCGAAGAATCCTTATTTTCTACTTTCCTACTATCTCATCTTTTTTACGACCAGATTCACTAAATCTGTCTGTTTTGGGGTTTTGTCCAATCGCTAATTGTGGAGGAGGTACTTATGACACATAAAGGTATTCACTCATGAAGGTCACATCTGAGAAAACACCCTTTCTCCACCTGACAAAGAGTGTTGGGTGTAACATTCGCTTATGCCAACTTAGATGGGAGATACATTTCAGGCTACAATAAATTTTCCCCAGGAAAATAAACATGTTCACACAGACTACCACTCACCAATGCCTCAGACTTTCAACCTATTTATTTCATTTTTATACCACACTACACCATCACTTACAAGATATAACTTAAGAAACAGGGTTTTTTCAGCCGCGTGCAACTTTAGTAATTACAATGACAGTTGCATGTTGGACGTGGAGGTGTCTTCTATGTGTGCACTCACACCCTAGGACACACCATCTGACATACCAGACAGATCCTCAAAATCAAGATCACACCCAGTGGAGTAACTTTGGTGAAAATGTTGGGGGGACATGACATCTGAAGAAAAGGTGCCCCAGCCAAATGAATGGGGACAAAATGGTGTGCCATGAAAGTTGGGGGGGGACAGACACCCTCGCCGTTCCCTAAAATTACGCCCATGGTCACACCCAATATCTCCCCTTCAAAGAGAGAGACAGCACTGTTTTCAAAACGGAATCCAGCTGCACATGGCGTTTGATATCTGTATTTGGTGAGATTTGTTCTTACTATCCGCAGGTGATTGCTTCTCTTCTACCCATGCTGAATCTACTTTTGTCATATGCACCTTGAATGCATTTATGTCGTTTGTTTTGTCTGCGCCCTCGTGTCGCCGGGTTCTTAGGTGCGCAATATAACTATAATAAAAGTAAAGTAAAGATGTTCCACAACGCTTGCAAACACCTCGACTGCAGCAACTTCCACAAGCCTGAACCCAAGAACAAATGAGTGCTACACCGAAATGGAGACACGTCTCTGGGAAAGCACCCACTGAATTGTGATCCACACATGTTGCATAGACTAATAAGCCACTTACATTCGCCAATCAACAGCAGCTGCACATTCGCTGCAACAGTACCTGAGACATCAAAGCTAGGGCTGTTGCTTCGTGTACAATCCAGCAACGGCCAGCCAAGAGCTTCCCCGGAAGTTCTAGCGGAGGGAACACAGTGTCACCAAGGCTGAGACAGATGTCCTGCTGCAGTTGTGGATCCGGAGCAAGGCAATTCTGGCCGACGTACTAGGACGCTGCTCCACCTGCAGTCAAAAGGCTGCCTTCTGGGGAGAGGGTGAACGAGAAGCTCAGTGCTGAGCGAGTTCTGTGGCAGACTGTTGGGGAAATGATGAAGACATGGATTGAGGAGAGGAATTGCATGAAGGCCAAAACCAACAAGATCCTCATTGTGGCCGAACTTGAAGGCCCATCTCACTCTAATTCTGGGAACTGCACCCCCAGAGAAGAGCACTATTTGTGAAATGAAGGGGGAGGGGCTTGAAAAGTCAATCCGCACTCTCTGCACAACAAACACTTATTGAGCCAATGTGTTACGTCTAAGGGAAAAGGTTCACAAGGCCCTCAGGCAGACAGTAGTCCCATAGGTCATGCCACCACACTCCTCTGTACATGTCAGCGAACAAAACAGGAAACCCGTAGCTAACGGACACAAATGTATTTTCCTGGAGAAAGTCTCACTCATAACAAACAAGTGAGACAGATGTGCCCATAAAGCCATGTAATGGGGCCTATTCCTCCAGTGAGTAAAATAGCAGGAGAGCACAGATCCCATGGGAGCACTGGTCAGACGGTGACTCATCGAAATGTATGTGGACATCGCACACGCACCCAATGCATCCCATAAGGTACATACCTGTAAGGACTCAATAAGAAAAGATAACTTGCACTACACCAAAAACGGAGGTGAGAAGCACATCCCATAAGACACTAACGCTGTGCACCACTGTGCTTGGAGTCCTGTATCACAGAGGTGAAAAGCACAAACCCAGGTTTACGATTGACAGATTACTTACAGACTGCAAGACAGATGCCTACATATTCAAGAGCCAGACATTGACTGCTTTCTCACTGTGCCTTAGAGAGGCTCAGCTTCACCTCACTGAGGAGGCTCAACAAAGCCGAAACACGTGTATGGGGTTGCTGAAGGTACTCTTGTTCAGAGGAGAATTGCCTGGCATTTTGATGCTGCACTGCCCTTGTGGGTGGGATTAGACTAATATGCAAATGGTTATTCCTTTCTTTTTGAAGGGTTCAGTGAGATAAAACGTGGTTCTAGACCATCATGATAGAACAGGGTCTTTGACCCATTTTCGTTCTCAGTAGAGGGGCTCCCACACTCCGTTAAAGTATGTAAAATTTAGGGTTTCACCCTAAGTAACCCAGAGTAATCCAGGCGTGGACCCCTTGATCACTGTGCTTTAGAGAGGCTCGGCTTCACCTCACTGAGGAGGCTCAACAAAGCCGAAACACGTGTATGGGGTTGCTGAAGGTACTCTTGTTCAGAGGAGAATTGCCTGGCATTTTGATGCTGCACTGCCCTTGTGGGTGGGATTAGACTAATATGCAAATGGTTATTCCTTTCTTTTTGAAGGGTTCAGTGAGATAAAACGTGGTTCTAGACCATCATGATAGAACAGGGTCTTTGACCCATTTTCGTTCTCAGTAGAGGGGCTCCCACACTCCGTTAAAGTATGTAAAATTTAGGGTTTCACCCTAAGTAACCCAGAGTAATCCAGGCGTGGACCCCTTGATCACTGTGCTTTAGAGAGGCTCGGCTTCATCTCACTGAGGAGCCTCAACAAGGGTGAAATATGTGTCAGAGGTTGCTGCTGGTACTTTTGTTCAGATGAGAATTGCCTAGTACTGCCCCTGTGGGTGGGACCAACTGATATGCAAATGACTAGTTCTCATCTGTGAAGGGAGCACTGAGCTAAAACCTGGGTGTAGACCCTCCTGAGTTCAAGAAATTCCATAGAACAGGGTGTTTGACCCATGTTCATTCTCAGTAGATGGGCTCCCACACTCCTTTGTAATATTCAATAGCCATAAATGCATGATAAGTAGGTGCCAGCAACACACTCTACACCCACTGCCGCGTCCTCCTTTCTCTCTCCCAATGTCCTAACCATCACAGTTATTGGCTTTGCATCTTCTCTTCCTTGTGTCTGGCCTCTGTGTCCACACCTCTATGGTCGCTGTTCACCCTCTGCGAACCATCGCCCTTCCACTCTCTACCCTGCTCTGTAGCTTCCAAAACACTCATACAGACAGGTGCACCCTTTTCCCTGTGCACAGACATGTACTGTCTACCCCTTCCTGCACGGTTGTACCAGATGCAAAGTCGAAAAGGATTTATTTTGGGTGCACACCCATACAATCAACATAAAACTTAAATGATTCAGATATGTGCTTAATGTTTTATAATTAAACTAAATGCATGATAAAAATAAATAAATTAATTAAAAAAACATAAACCAATACACTTTCTAAACATATCCTCCGTCATTGTTACTGAACAAATCCATCATCAATTTAAAGCAGAATGAAACCACATTGCTAAATATAAAACAACCTCTTGAATTGGGGAATACAATGAATAATACAATTAAACAATAGTGTAAAACAATCAAGCCACTGCTTGACAGCAGGCATTACTGTGGCTCTACGTTTCCAGGTCCAGACATTTTGAAAATGCAAGATGACATGCATGCGAGGGGCAGATTCCCACACCCTAATTGCATCTGTTAAACGTTGGACCCGAGGCGACCTCAGACACAAAGAACTACACAAAGGACACATGGAAAAAGTGCATTATGTCTTCTTTCACACGGTGACAGTTGGCACATTTACCGGTGTCACCCTGCTTCCAGCAGCCAGCGGAGGCAGCCGCTGGACGTATTCCCAAGTGCAACTTGACATGCATAGATATGCATAGGCCTTGCAAATCCGGGCTCAGTGGTATCAATGCAACACTCTAGTCCAGAGGTCTGCAACCTGCGGCTCTCCAGATGTTTTGGACTTTGACTCCCATGATCCCTCGCCATGGACTATGCTGGCAAGGGCTGATGGGAGTCCAAAACATCTGGAGAGCCAAAGGTTGCAGACTCCTGTTCTAGTCTCGTGGGGTAATTGTGCCCAAGATACAGGCAGGGCATGGAGCTCCACTACCATCTGTCTACTATATCATGAAACACCCATTCAGAAAAGGGTGTCTTACTTTACAGCAGATAGTTCTCCATAAGCTCAAAAAAAGACTCACGTGTTACTGAGCCGACTTCACTGGCATTTGTCTAATGTATTTCACCCGGCGTAGGGTGGAAACCTTGGGCAAAGGCAGAGAATGCCACCTGGTGATGATCAACATAGGGTGAGCTCTATACCCAGCACCCTATAGGGCCAGCCATTAGACAATAGGACGCAGGAGTGTTGCTAGGTCTGGAAAAGATCTGGGGATACGCTGATTTTGGCACTCTGGGACTGGGGGGTAGCTAGCCTTTTTGGTTGTAACCCCCAAGCTTCTATCCGGGGCTACAACCAAAAGACCCGGGGCTATAGCCCCCTCAGCCCCCCAGCAACGCCTCTGGCACGTGTGCCCTATAGAGTACCATGCTCGTAGGGGATAATGAATGCCCCATGAATCCTTTGGTGAGGGTGCAAAGCTTTAGAGAGGTATCTTACAATTGAATGGCTCTTTACCAGCTTAAGGCCAGCTGCTGCCATGACTCTGAATCCTCCTGTTGGAGGGCAATGAGGGACAGATCACATTTCTAAGGGCACATGTTCGGGCACAAGCAGTATTAGTGCGTCAGTATTCGTTTTACGTGTTTCAATGCTTAGCTGCATGTGTGTGCTTTCTAGGGTGATTTCTATCTCCTGGGTGTGGTCGTTACACTGCTTGGCCTGTGAGTTTCTGTCAAAGTGGTGCATGCTGATTTTTTGTTTAAGGGCATATGAGTACTGGTGGGCCGTTCAGAAAAACGCTGCAACATGGGACAATGGATGTGTTTGTGGCAATTCAATGGTGTATAAGGATTGAACCGAATGATAGAAATGTTCATGTTTTTTTGGTCCATGAGTTAGATTTGTTATAAAGTTTTAACTCGTGTACTTCATGTATCTGCCCTTTTACCTTTGGCTATTAGGTGTTGTCAAAGAGCCATCTGTACGTTGGAACTACGTTGGAACTATTGCTTTGGAGTACAGCTAGAAAGGAGATGGTATGTGAAGAGGGACACACAGATTGTGGGTGTTGTTTGGTTATTTACCCACCCGTTCACTGCCCATGTCCATGCTAATTCCTATGACCATTGGCACCCAATACCTGCCCATCTCCACAGAAAACCGATCCTTCTGAGACCTCTTTGCGCTTGCTTTATCAAGCAGCAACATCAGACGTTGGGCTGTGACTACCTGTCTTCTGAGTTAATGGCTTAATTGCAGCTATAAATGTGCCATTGCTGTAATAAAAATGGCTTAACCATCGTTGCCTTCTGCCACTTTATTCAAAAGCAGTATGGATTTCCTTCCTCTGACATCCTGTTTAAATCAGGCACTGGCGAAGCCAACAGTATCGGCTTGTGTATAGATAGGAGATAGGCATTTGCTAGGCCTTGCTATCATATTTTTATTTTTTTATTTTGTAACATATAGTTTATTACAAACTTTTTGGTTACATCAAGCCACTTGATTAACTCTACTTCTGATTATTACTTCTTTCTACTGAGTCTATAATTTTCTCTAAAAAATGTATTACTGAACAGGTTAAGTGCACTGAACTCCCACTCAGAATGCGGGTCCAAAAATCATCCATGTTGTGAGTTTTTGGAGCAAATTTGCTCAAATTCAGTGATCTTTGGTCTTTAAGTGCTGGACATTCTGTTAGTAGATGTTTTACCGATTCAGTCTTTAATGAACAATATCTACAAACATCATCCATTGAGTTTTCAATATGTCTCAGAACCATCATTTGTTTTGCCTTATGTTCATTTATTCGTAATCGAAGAAAGCCATCACGATGATATCTGGAGAGGAATTGTTGTAAGTACTTAAGCATTTTGTCCAGTTTGTTCATTGTCGTTCCAAGATCTAGAGCTGAGGATAGCATTTCATAGTTCTGGAGATTTTGAATCCATGACCATTGTTTTAACTTTTGTTTCACTATTTGCAGATGATCCAACCGCATATCCATCCCATATCCATTGAAATATTGTCTGCTTGCATAATAGTTTTCACCTTTTGGGACCAAGACAAGAGTATGCCTCCATACAGATGATTGTCAGGAGGTGCAAGTTACGCTGGTTCAGGGTTGGAGATAGACATCTTTCTCAGCAGTGCCATTGATTTCCATATCACCACTCCATATAAACCATCTAGTGCAAGCTGTGTCATATAATTATCATAGATATGTACTTTTGGCCATCTCAAAACACGCCGCCAAAAAATTCCTTCAAGTTGTGGCCAGATATTATGGTCGATGTTCCATCCTGCTTCCAACCGAAATGTTAATGCAGGTACTACTTTTTGCAAGTAGAACGTGTGTATTGGGTTTAACATGAATTTTCCATACAGAGTCTAAATTCTTGCCCCTTGTAGAGCAAATGTTGAAGTGCACTGGAATACGTCTTTCACCCAGCTCCATTCTCGTATTGATATATTCACCATTATCCCCAAGTATCAGATTTCTACGACTTCATCAACTGTTTCATTATATATTTGCCACTGGAAGTTGTTATTTCTTTTATGATTAGCAGGGCCGAATATTTGTTTTTTTCACATTTATCCTTAGATCATTATTGACCATATATGCTTGTAATTTTTGAAGCAGTCGCTGTAGCCCTATTTGGATTAAGTCGATCAAAACCAGGTCGTCAGCGTATGTTGCGCAGCTTATGTGATTTCCGTTTATTTTTGGGGGGAAGCATTTCACATTGGCTAGAGCAACAGGAACATCAGCAATATATAGCTTGAACAGGGCTGCTGCCAACGGACAGTCCTGTTTCACCCCTTTGTTTGTGGCAATGGGTTCCGATAACTCTCTCTTTTCATTTAGTCTGATACGGATTGAAGTTTTTGAATCTAATGCCTTTATTGGCTGCAACAGAGCATTCGGACAGTTCCATTTTTCCAATTTCTGCCATAGCGTGTCACGATTTATAGTATCAAATGCTTCCTGCATATCAATAAACGCCAAAAACAGATTTTCCTTCTTCTTTAAGGCTTCTAATTTCAACAGGTTTACTAGTGCCAAATTGATCTCAGTTCCAACACCCTTGGTAAAACCTGTTTGCCTTTTGTCAGATATTTCAGTTTTGATAGCCCATGCTGATAATTATTTTTGCAAAAACATTGCAAATACCTTGCCGATCGTATTCAGAAGGGCAATCGGGCGATATTTGGCCGGATCCTCCCGATTGCCCTTCTTGAAGATCGGCACTATTATTGCCTCAGTCCATGACGGTGGTACCTTGCATAGAGCCGCTATTATGGAAAATAATTTCTCAATTAATATGGACCCCTCAAATTTATGACCTTTCAACATCACATTTGTGATGCCATTGGGTCCTGCGGCTCTTGAATTTGTTAGCTTCACGATAGCATTGGAGATATCTTCCTTAGACTCCAATATATCCCAGCAAGTTTCGTCTGAGACCGTCTTCATCGATGATGACTTTAAAGTTGTTGAAAACACTTCCTGAAAATTCTTTAACCAGTCACCATCAGCGACAACGTTTGTCAACATAGCAGCTTGATTTACAGACCCTCTATTCAAAATCTGCCAAATCCCACTTGTGTTGTTCGTGTTAATTAAAGACAATATCTCCTCCCCACCTTCTTGGTCTCGCTGATAAGCAAAGGCTTTCAGCCAATTTCATATTTCTGCTTCCTCTTTTTAATCTCTCTAAGAGCTGCAGTGGCCAAGACTAGATTTTAATTGTCTTTCTTAAGCTACTTCTTTTCCTTCTTTAAACTCTGACTCCAAGTGTGGTTATGTTCTTTATGATTCTGTAAATTCTGAGAGTTTCCAAGACTTAAAGATGGCAAAAGTGCAGAAAAATGTGTTGGATCACAAGTTTCTTTATCTACAGTCTGTAAGGCTGTGGTCAATTTAATTATTTGATTTGGTTTTAACCTAAGTCTGTTTCACCCGCAATTCACTTCCAAAGGTTGGCACACTTCACCAGCTAGTATTTTGCGGCTTATCGACCACGACAATACTAGCGCATCATGGTCACTATTTGATGTTGGTACAATACTCAGTTTGTTGATTTTACTCAGCACATTTCCTGATGTCCAAATGTAGTCTAAGATCTTGACATGCCCCATGTTGTGCCAAGTATAATTTGGAGTTATGTCACCATTTACATTGCCATTTATCATACTACAGTCACGTGTTTCCACTTCTTCATTCCATTTAGATCTTCTGGAGCAACGAAGATGTAAATCTGTATTATGGTCCACTATTTGCTCTTTGTTTCTGTCAAACCATGAAATGTTCATGTCCATACACACAATAATCGATATATCTTGATGACGCCTTTGGTTTTTATCGATTATCCTCATCACTGATGATATGAATGATTCAGAGGAGATCTTTAGGGGGTTCCAATAAACGTTAATCAAGAGCAGGTTTTGCACTTTGCGTGTTGGACCACTGGAATATTGAAGCAAAGTTGATTGCATGTGACTGTTTGGGTTGTTCTCTTCAATTACTTCCCAGCTTGTACCAGATTTCAGCATCGTTATCAGACCAGAAAACAGGCGACCCAAAGAATTGTTCTCAGTCGGATTTATCAGAGTATACATCCTTGACTGGAGGGGATCGCATCCAAGTTTCTTGTAAACAAATAGCAAAATTATCAGTCAGGTCCACTGGGAAGTAATTGTACAGATGGCTGAAGCCACGGGTATTCCAGGAAATTAGTGAAGTGAGCCCATTATATCCAGTTTTCTCTAGCTAATGCTTCCTCATCATATGTTTGATATTTCCAAATGACGGATGAGGGAATGATTCACTGTGCAGATGCTTCCTTATCTCGTCTCGTTGCTGTTCGATGGAGACCTTGGGGACAAATCTCTCTTTAGCTCCAAGTTGAGTTGAGCTTGCAGTGTCTCCTCTTCAGAGATCTCAAAGCCCAAGCCCAATAATTCATCTTTCATCTTTCGCAGCCATCAGAATCTTACGAACTGCTTGTAATTTTATGTGCAGCAAGACACAATCAACACAGTCCTCGGACATATATTCAACTATGCAGATGTCTTCGGACCTAACGGTCCTTAACACCGGCACAGAATCCAACAACCGGATGACATTTCCTCGATTCAAATTTACATCATTGCTATAATATGCCCGGGTACACAAACACTCGTGCAGCTCTTAGCACCATGTAGCCAGATAGTATCATCATGGCAGTACCTGGCAAATGCCTTTCCCATGCCTGCCATAAGGCAGTTAGCTGTGCCAGTACCTGTTTCTTCAAATTGTTGGCACTTAATGTCGCATTTGGGACAGGGTCCACCAGGTGTACATTCTGTGAATATACTCACGTTTTACTGAATCGGCGTAATTTCTGCAAGCAGCAAGCCACTTTCGCAGGCGCCGGGCACACTTTGTCAAAAATGATCTTTAATGGAACGGCCCCACAGAACTTAACTGGCCAAGAGTTGAACTTCTTAGCATGAGCCCAGATTGTTCCTTTATGCAAAGATGAAGATGATTCAACATTGCCATCCAACTGGGATAGTTGCCTTGTGCTTTTCTTCTGGTTCTGATTGACATTCTGTTCCACCATCACAAGGGGATATTTATACTGCATCCATGCTGCAAGTTCTGGCTCGTAATGTCTCTTTACATTTAAACCTCCAAAAACGTTTCCTTAAAATATGTACGTTTGTTTTGAGAGGAAACGTCGACCCACTCAATGATCTTGCTGTAAATAAATTATTAATGTGTTTTCCCGGCTTGCTGTTTCCCACTTCCCATGTTTCTGATGGTTGGCTAGATTTTTATTTTCAGCATTCTTTGTTCTGTACAGTCGGTGTTATCTTCTCCACAATGGGCTATTCTGATTGGCCAGACTTACTGCTGTGAAAATTACCCTAGGACTGAGGGGAATAATGGGCGGACAGCCTTCAAGTCAACCATCACCCCTATAGCAGCATTGGTTAGGAAAAATGACGCCTCTTGAAAAGGAATGGCTGTTGTTCCCATTCGCAATTGCTCTTTTTTTTCACCGAAAAATAGACAGGACATTCGTTTACATTTGCACACGCGCCATCAGTACCACAACACCTCCCTAAGACTATGAATACACGTTGCAATGACGTTGCAATGTGCAGGAGTACTAGGAAAATGTTTTGCCCATCCCAAAACCCCTTCCCCCAACTCCATGAAAGTAGCCACCACGATCCTCTCAGTGCTGTACATGTTGGTTCACCAAGCCTGCCGCAAACTTTCTTCAATATTAAAGAATGTATAATTCTCTCAGCATCAAATGTCATATTATATGTTGCAGGTAAGGTCATGCCACACATCGCTTCTTCCTGAATTTGGTTTGAATGGCAGAGTAATCACCAATCAAGAGCCACACTTCATTTATAATAACTTTGTTTTTTTTGGCCATTAGAAGCCCGCGTTCGGGATCAGTGGCTCCCCTGACTTATTCCGTCGGCAGAAATACCAGTAGCCCCCTGGCGTCTGGCAGAATTAGTGATGCAGCAAATGTGTGTGCCCCAACCTTCGGTGATGACAATGGATGCAGAAATAGCGCCAAAGCCAGTACCGATCAGTCAGTTCCCCACTTTTCTGCAGAAATGGCGTTACCGCCAGAAAAGTAGAGGAATGATTGATCGGCAATTCCCTCGATGGAATTA
Source organism: Ambystoma mexicanum (assembly GCF_040938575.1). Taxonomy (NCBI): domain Eukaryota; kingdom Metazoa; phylum Chordata; class Amphibia; order Caudata; family Ambystomatidae; genus Ambystoma; species Ambystoma mexicanum. The sequence continues at coordinate 1,195,691,198 of NC_090935.1, forward strand.
GCTGTGAGTGGAAAATAGCATCATTCCACAACTGGGAAGCTCAACGGTGGCCATCTTTGAAAAAACAATCCATTCAAAACCACCCATTCCCTGTTGCCATCTAAGTCCACAAGATAAATCAAACATGCCAGAGGAAAAAGGAAAAAATAAGGTGCCTGAAATGCAGATGAGGAAAGCAGGTTTCAGTGTCGCAGAGCTCTTGGTCCTTCCTAATCAGTTGGAACAACAACATCTGGACAGAAATAAGAGAGGTTAGCTGTGGGCTCTGTGCCCTAGGTCAATGAACACTGGCATATTAGGTGGAATGTCCTTAAGGCCAGGGTACAGACTTTAATAACGATGCACTGATAGGAGACAGCTGCCAGAGCAGGTAGCACAGGTCCGACTCCCAGCCTCATGCCTTGGAGGAGATGACAAGGAGTATCTTGCTTATGGCTGATCTGGAGGGTGTTTGAGGAGCAGAAGTCGGAGTGGGCAATCAACCTGAGGCTGGCGAGCACAGCATGGGAGAAATGTCATCTCTGTAATGTGAATGCATGACCTGCCATCTTACCAATAGGCCTGTGACAGATTGTGCAGTCAGATGGCCACAATGTCCAATCAGGGCCTTTGGTAAAATGGCCATGGGAGTAATCAGGGGCAAGTGAATGCATGAGGCATGCATCAAAATGGCAGTGATCACAGAAAGGTACTGTAGCAGCTGTACATTTGTGACCTCATGCCATATTGAATTCATCTATCAGGACAGTCCATGGCCACATGGCCAACTGGCACCTCTTTTTTGTTAACGTGGAGACCACAAGTGTCCAACTCCATGACACCCAAGTGAAAGCACCACAGCCAATATCTAACAACTTCCCTTCCCACTCTTCCTTATCTATGTCTTAGCTCTTGCGCTATCTGAAATGTCGTCAGGCCGAGTGCGGTAGTTAATTTCACATATTTACTGTTCATGGCCTGTCAGAATGTCATTGTATTTCCCCTTGTTCCCTCCCTTGCCTTGAAGCGCTTTGAAACACATTGTGTACAGGCGCTATATAAATAAACTATCACATCATATCAATGTAATTGCCACATGAGCCATGAATCTACCATTGAGTTGCTACAGAAATGGCAAGCCAAGTAATCATGTCTCGATGCCCTACCTCAAACATTCTATAACTATGTGGCCCATGTAAATATACCCGATCCAAGGTGCTACAGGAGCATGCTGACTTCCTAGAGCTTACCACAGGGTGCACGTGTTAAGAAAACATAGTGTGGGTGCCCTCAGGTTCACCAGTTCTGGGAAGAAGTGACAAGAGCGTTGACGAAGGCACTTGTTCGCGAGGTTCCCTGGGAATTGTTGTACCGCATGCTTGGGTGGCTTCATGATCTACCAAAAGGTTTTCGGAAACTATTATCGACTGGAATGACACTAGCATGGCAAGTGACCTTGATGGGGGGACCAGCTCTGCTCCCCATGAAATAAAGACATTGCTGGCAGATATGACGTGGTTTAGAAATATCGGCCAGGAGTATTGGGCAATGTTCGCCACGGGGAATAGGCCGGGTGATATTTGGGTTCCCTTTACGTTGTACCATACTACTCGGCACTTAGAGACGGCTTTGTAGTGGGCCCTAGATGGTAGGAGGCCCTGATGCTGAGTCTGAATGGGCGTGCGTGAGTTAAATCGTCAATGATAGCCCGACACATGTGGTACTAGTGGCAATGATTGTAACGGGGTGGTGAGGGGCGAGTGGGAGTTCCGAAACACTGAACATGACATTGCACTGTACTCTGTTTGTTATATGAAATGTATTGTTCGTTGGGGCTTCACGGTTGCCCGTAAGTCTCAGCTCCTTCATATTGGTTATGATGTTGCCTGTATGAGATGTGAACCACAACAAATAAAGTTTTTTAATTAAAAACATAGTGATACAAAACTCCCTTGTGACACCTACCAAGGCATATCCACATCAGAGGGCACACTTATCAATGTTTGAATAGTGTTGCTCCTGCATATCAACCCACCCCTTTCCAATTGGCCTTTGGCCAGCATTCTCCAAAGTGCATGCATGAGAGTCATTCTCAGCTATATACCAGTCATCATGATGAGTGACTACCTTAATTCATCCCCAAACAGGTTCCAAGGCTGCCCAGGGAAGGGGAGCCGGGTCTGCTATGACTGGGTCAACACAATCTGCTACGGCTACCACTGAGGTGCCCACAAAAACTACCCGCCCTTTGACAGCACCCCTGCTACCTGCAGTCATTGTTCCGACCAGAAGACTCCTTTCAAGAAAACACCTGCAAGGCAGCTGAAACCCACCTGCCACCACTGCCACCACCACTCTGCAGGCCCTTGTGGAGACCAGTCAGCCATGATATGATATGACAGGTTATTTATAACACGCTTAATACCCATAGGTTTCTAAGCGCGGTCCCGGGATCAAACCTGTGTTGCTCCGTGCCGTCTTGCTTCCAAGGCAAGCACGTTATCCCCCAGAGACAAATCAGATTCTCTACCAGCTACACAGGAAATGAAGTTGCAGACCACCAGTGCGGCTGAAGATCCGACCAGTCTTTAGGTGCCCCTTACCCCCCTCACCTGATCCACTTATGCAGTGGCACCAGCATCACACCACTGACACAGGGCCTGATGATGATGACGATGTCCTTGCATCTATGGATGCCGGTGGGCAGGGGACAGGTACCTGTGCTGCACCCCCAGCCCTGTCTATAGCCCTGACAGTGTTCCCCAGTGCACCCTGGAAGGGACCTGGAGCAGACCACACAGCCTCAAGCAGCCTCAGGAGCGGATTGCAGTAAAGTGGAGCAGCAGCTGCAACAGCTATGGGCCTTATTAGGACCCAGGCGGTAAGGGGTTTACGGCGGCGTAAACAGCGCCGACCCTTACCGCCTGAGTACGAGGTCCCTTAGCGCCATGGAGGTTTTAACACCTGCTTTTAGCAGGTGTTAAAATCCATGGCGCTAAGGGACCATGGAGTTAATTACACCACCGTAATTTACGGTGGCGTAATTAGCGCCTTCCCCACTCCCATTATGCCCTATGGGGCAAAAATGGGAATGGGGAAGGGTAAATGGGGATTGGGGACTTACCGCCCCGCCAAGGTCGGAATGGGGCGGTAAGTCCGCCAACCACCATGGCGTAAACATAGTTTACGCCATGGTGGTAAAGGTACGACCCAGGCGGTAACTTACCACCTGGGTCGTAATGAGGCCCTATATGCCATTAGGGATTCTGTGCAGGTCTCTTCCCAATTGAATTGGCTCGGGCGATGGACAGACAGTGCCATGACATCACAAATGCGGTGGCGGTAAGGCAGAGGCAATACTAGCAGGCACACTGCTCCTAACACATCAGAATGCATGGGGAGTGGATTTGGAAAGTTCCACTTCTGCTACCCTCACCCCCACACACGGACGTTTCACTGCGAGGGAACCCCTTGTGTTGGTGATAATGCCCAGCCGCCCACTCACAAGCTGGGCAACCTGCCGTGGTATAATAGATCTGTCAGTAGGGCTACTGCCCCAGAGAGAAACATGTTGGGGATTAAGGCAGAGGGAGAGCAAGGGGTTTGGGATATAGATGGAGCTAGAGCATGTGTGTTGAGGATGGAGGGAGGGTTAGGGTGTTGCAGTGTTGTAAAATGAAGTCACATTTGACATGAAATGAGCAGAGGATAGAAATCTTTGAGTAGGTACTATATAACTGTTCATGCTTTTTTCCCCAGCAAGGTTTGGGGGCGGTGGGTGACAGACAACCCCTCTTCCCCCACCCACCCCCACCCTCTCCCTATCCCGTATTGCCTCACCCAAACATTCCCTCTGCATTTTGCAGTAAACATTTTTTAAAGAAAGAAGTAAATACATTCTGCCGTGAAATTTCTGAAGACTGTATGCTGGTACAATCCAATGTCCTTAGAAAGAGTTCTCTATAACTTCTTGATGCATGAGATAAACGTCCCAGCCTTTCACATGGGCACCGGCATGTATGCTGGCATCCTCCTCTAGGGGGTGCCATGTTGACATCCGAGGGGGAAGTGGATATGCCCTCTGAAGCACATGTTCCACACTTTGGTGTGTACGTCAGAAGAAAGCAGCAGAACCTTCCCTTCGACACTCTGAAGTTACGCTCCATACAAAGCCTATTCCTGATGTGTTCCTCATTACATGCCTCTTCCTGTGCTGTCTGAGGGATCCAGACAGGTGTCATCATCCACAGGAACTAGGCAGAGTTAGAGTTACCTGCAAAAACAACGGGGAGAACGGTTGGATACGGTACAATGGGCACGATCAATCAGCAGTTATGGCTTGATGGGCTAATTATGAGGCAATTGTATATATGCTGCAACATTGCACATTCCAGTATCGGGGTCTGTTTCTCTGAGTCATGTCTTGCTTCAAGAACTGAGAGCCATCATGCTGCATGTCATTAGGGTAAAGACCAATTTCCAACATCATTGAACTCGCCAGACGTGCCAACTCTACACTACTGGTGGATGGGCAGGGACCATTATGTTCTCAGTGGATAATCAGCACTTGGCACGCATGCATGCCTTCCCTTAGGCTTTCTGATGTTCGTTTGCAATTCGTGATAGTAAAGGTGTACTTGTGAAATGCTGTTCATAGGGTGCTGCCTTCATGACATTGGTACCTGTGCCCGCTGCACGCCCATCTTCCACAGGGGATCTGTGCCATGAGCGGCCTCTGTAGAGGTTCCATACGCATTGTGGTACCTATTATCCAACCTTTGTACATGCAGAATTATGCATTTCTGCCATGTCCACACATTGTCATGCAAGGGTGTAGGACTTCTTATAGGGTGTGTCAGAACTCAGGTCCAACATATACAGGACTGTGGCAGAGCAAGCATTACATTTGATTTACGGAGAACACCCCTCACATGAATTCCTTCCCTTCTCACTTGTGACCGCTATATGAGTTATTTGATGGTGTTCCCACCTACTCAAGTTCCAGGTCCATTGTCCTCTGTAGGTCTCCATTTATGGAGGCAGTGTTCTATTCTGTAGGACCATGGGATCATGGTTGGAACCCGGGATACTGTCCCAAGAGTGACTCATGCATCACAGCTCACCTGTACCTTTAGGGAATGCTGCTGTTTCCTGTTCTGGTACACATTCTCCGAGAGCTGCAGTGACATTTGGACAATGGACAGCTGCATATAATCTTGCCTTTGTCGCATTTACATCTGCTGGAGTGGTGGCCAGGGAGATGTGCTGGGATGCATGCAGCGTGGGCGCATCTAGCACCTGGAAAATGTAGCTGCAACCTGCCATGCAACAAGCCCACGTTGTGCTGGAAAACGAATGCAGCAAAAAAGTGCAGCACTGACACAAGCTTCAGAAGTGTTGGGATGGCTGTTCTTATGTTGATCTTGCTCTTTATATTCGCCTGCATGATGAATGACGAGTAGCTCAGCAACAGTCTCCCTGTTCAGAAGATGCAGTGTAATGAGCAGCCAATCAGTGATTGCCCAGGGTGATCACCTGACCCGCCAATGGGTTATCCCCTCATACGGCATCATCTCCGCCTTTGTGTAGGTTCTAGGAAGGGATGCTGCTGGAGCACATGCCTCTACCTCTCTGTAAAGTGCAGCAGGTTTGGAGTTCAAAATGTGCTAATGTTGTCTGGAAGTGTGTTTGGGGAAGTTGTGGCCTCTGCATACCCTTATGGGACCTATTGGGTGTCCCTGTGCCTGTGGTTTGATTTCTGCTGCCTGGGTGCATTTACTTGCACCTCTTGGAGGAGGTAACTGCACTGTGTTTTGGGTGGATGCAACAGGGTAGAAGGTGCCTTTTCCTGTGCTAATTCTGCTGGTGGAATTAGCACCAAGAGACATCCCACCTAGTCTTGTCGCTAATTTCCCCGGTTCTAATTCCGCTAGCAGAATGAACACCAGGAGAATTGCGACACATTCGGCTACCGCCACTTTTTGCCATTACTTCCATACTCGCAATGAGGCCCAACTTGCTTTCTCAGTACTGCTTCTACCCCTGCTGTCCCCCATTAGAATCCATGCTTAGAAGGCACCAAAAATACACGGCTGGATATGAAGTGGCCACTAAATGAAGCATTCACTGATTCTGTCCTAACAAATCCGCAGTATCACATGCTGTGACGCAGGTCGGCAGTGTGACGTTTTAAACATGAATCACGTGAATGATTAGGAATAGGATTGTTGAAATGGTTACCCCTCCAGAACATGTATTTTGTGAAGGCACTTCAACTCAATTATTGCCAGACTCCTAACCCAGAGCGATTCCAGGGAGATGCATAGAGGTTTTATGAAAGGCGAGGCATGAGCAGAAAGGCCATGAATTGTGTCGTGGCACACATCCCTCCAGAAGGATCCTTGCCCTTCATAGTATGTGCAAACATGGAGCGACAATCAATTGCGCTCCTTCACAAATCCCTGTGTGTTGACGCAGGGGATCGATCAGATACTGTGTGACGCCCATAATTGTGAAATGTTTACATGTTGTCATTGATTGTGGTAGTCTCACTCTTTTGCACAGGGTGCTGATACTCCCAAGCGTTGCACAAGGGTGCGCTATGGGTACATCCATTATGGAGGTGACATTTTCATTATCTATATTCGACATAACTACTTTCAACTAGGATTGAGTCCTCTTGCTTGTGTCTAGCAGAAAGGGCATTTTTGTGATCGCATGTGCTTCTGCGTGTGTGTTCCTGTGTGTGTGTGCGCGTGCGTGCGCGCAGGAGTTGTTAGACAGGTAATCTGAGCTCCAGACCTCCTTCTTCTCCTCATCATTCAAGCATTATCAGTGCTTATCTTGGCCAAGGCAGGAGACCTACAGAGATTAGGTTTCATGTGTGTGCTACGTCAGCAGCTATAGTTAAATACCCCATTCCCCCTATGCCTATGTCTCTTTACTTGAAATGTCTTCACCTAGAGAAAAAGTGAATCCTTGACTGCCGCATAAAGGGATAAGAAATTGCAATCATCCAATAATTCCTTATCGTATAAAGCTGATGGACTCTGTGAACGTTAATGGAATCCACTGGGTGGATTAAAATGGGGCAGTCCATGCCAGCCCAATAATGGGACAGTCCATGCCAGCCCAATAATGTGACAGTCCATGCCAGCCCAAAAATGGGGCTGTCCATGCCAACACAATAAGGGCTGCAAATGCTTTCCAGGTAACTCTGCTGTACTCATCTAAGGCGGTGACCTTGAAGGAACTGAATATCCAGGGCAACTTGGCACTCAGCTGGATGACAAAGGAAGAAACTACAATCAGCCGACAGAAGCCATCACTCGCGGAGAAGCCTGGGTATTTCATAGACATGGGCCCATTCATTGCATAGATGTGTGAGCAGAGGTGGAGGACTGCCCGACCCTGCCAGAGCTGATGGCCATGCTGAGGCCCTTTGTTTCTTGAGAGCAACTGTTACGTAGGAATACCTGCATCATGGGACTTACTGTAGCCACCACGTCATCAGGGATGACTGTAAGTGGTCAGGCAGTGCCCCTAATCAGGACTACGGGCAGATTTAGACACATTTCCAGTGGCCGTGTGTTTGCCGGGAGAAAAGAAAGCGGCCATTACCCAATGATTATCAGCAGTTGGTTGCAATATGGTAAAAAGGATTTGCCTGACCTAGGCTTCAGCAGGCTAGACTGCTTGTAACATCCATTTAGGTTGCATGCAAATGAGTCAAGTCATGCTGCTTGTTTTGCCAATGGCAACTCATAGCCTAAGAGGTGTGATGAAGAGATGTGCCTGCTTCCGGTTTGATTGAAGGAAGGGGGCTGAAGGCTGCACCCCAACATTTCTTGCCTTGAGTACAAAGAGAGAAGAGAGAGAAAGAGAGAGAGAGAGAGAGAGAGAGAGACAGAGAGAGCGAGAGAGAGAAAGAGAGAGAGAGAGTATGTGTGTGTGTGTGTGTGTTTGCACTGTGGGCTGCATGGGATGGTTATATGCTACGTGACATGAAATATTGTCTTGTAAAAAGATAACTGTAGACTCCAAAAAATGTCTCAGGTGATTTAATTAATTAATAAATAAGAACATTTCTGAAGTACATTATTTTGAAAGTAGCAACCCAAGGCAACAGTCTTGAGAACAAGCAACAATGTGAACATCAAAACTGCATTGGGCAAGTGTGGGGGAATGTGGAAGCAGTGCTGGCAGTTCACTTCCCAGCCCATGGTGTGGGACCCAGCAGGAGTTTGTCCACCCTCCTGCATGCTCGTCAGCACATACGCCTGCCCCCCCCCCCCCCCCGACACTGGCACTTAGAAGGAGCTTTCCCACCCACTCACGCCAGCTGTCCTGACCTCTTGTTCCCCGCATTCAATGACGAACTCCTCGGTGACCGAAGCATTGTGAATGTTGACAAGATTGGAGGCAGTTTGGCCGTCTTCTTCACAGGCTTTCAAGAACACATGGCCTAGAGAAGTGCAGACAAGTGTGGAAGCAGTCTGGCCAATCGTAGCGGCAAGAGTCTGGAAGGATGGTAGGAGTGCTTAGAAGTGGAGGGGGCTTCCAACAGGAACAGGTGTGAACTTTTCCTTTTCTTCATTACTTCCCATTGGGAGACTTTTGCTGTATGATGGTTAAACCCAAGGCCCTCTGACCCACAGAAAGAAAAACTCCCACCCAACACTGGAAGTAATTTTAGAGACCAACTCGCTTATTAATGAAATGGAAACCCTCTCATATAATCCAAATAAAACAAGGGGCATGACGAGGGGGAGTGGCCTCCAACAACAGCTCGGTTGAGTGGGGCACATTTTATTATTCAAAAGCTAAATCCAATCAAGCCTTAACTTTCAGCCTTTGTGGTGTCTCTCTGGTGGTATGTCCCTAGACTCAGGGTTCAAATCACCCAGCCCCACTGTCAGATACATCCCCTGTGCTATTATCCGTGCCCATGACTTCTGTGGAGAGCTCTGAGTGCCCTTTGATCCTGCTTATCAGGTCCCCATAACCGGGGCTGTTCACACCATCAGTAAAGAACATATAGCCTATTGATTTTGTTAGTTAATGTATGGGCTATCCAGCCCTTTCAATCTACTTAGATAAGAATGATCGAAGAGCTTTCAGTCACTGAAGGTAATTCAAAAAGGCACCAGTGTTGCTACGGGTGAAAAGATGTAAGGGTGCTAGATAGGCAGTCCAATCTAAGGTCAACCATTTAATGTATTGGGAGCCTCTGAAGTGATTTCTTAAGCTTGGGCCCTTTTCTTGGGGCCGAAAGCTAATCTGACCACTGGAATTGGGTGATTTGCAGTATGTAAATTAGATATACTAGCTGTTCCTGGCCTAACATTCATCATTCTACCACATCGTAAAGGTCAATATCGGTTGGTAATTCATAGGATTACTTCTGTCCCCCATCTTAAATATCAGAATTACCACTGATGGCTCCAGGAAAGGGGCGTAGGTCCCTGTGATGTATTAATGGCTATTGAAAAGGTGAAGCTTATCAGATGGAATGAGAGGTGTGCGCGGAATACAAAAAGTATCTAAGTTCCATCGATCACACGGGCCTCTATGATGTGTCTTTGTAGACGTTTAATTGTCAACCTTGTTCAATTGCAGAGGGCCTGTGATAGCAAAAGATTGCATAGTAGCATAATTACAGCACCTACTTTCAGTTTTAGCTGATGAGGATGCATTTGTCCTACAGCGTTCTGTTTTTTATAGACTGAAACGTTGAGTCAGTAAGTAACTGTTCATTGACACTGGAACCGCCATGCCCTGTGTGAAGAGAAGTGGGTGTGGAAAACAGAGTCCCTGTGATGGCTAAAGATAGCGTAGTAGCAGCTCTCTCACACCTACTCTCAGCCTTCTCCCCCTTTTTCTACTGTTCTTCCAAAACTCCCTCCATCAGTCTCCCTCTCACTCCCATACAACCAAATGGATACCACCTTCTCAGTCCAACACCTTATCTTCACTCTCTCAATGCACTACATCCATCTCCTCCAACTCCTCCTCCAACTGCAACATCCTCCTCACTGGCCTCTTTGTCTACCTCTTCCTCTTCTGTCCTCACTCATACACCTTTCACTCTTGACTGAATATGCTAGCTTTTATAGCCCTCCTCTTCCTGCTTAAGAGCCCCGCTCAGCTACCATTGGTTCCTTGAGTTAGCTGATCCCCTAGGTTAATCTCTATCTGAGCCATACCTTTGAGGGCTGGGTCTTTTCCTGGACATCTTCAATAAGCCATGTTGCCTTTTCAGTCTCCATTGTCCTCCAGCCGGCCATATGGTCACTGGCTCACTGATATTCCCCTGTTCCCATCTAGTTCTTTACAATTTACAATTTTTCTGTGGCTGCCCCACTGCTCCGTTGTAGCTCGTCTGGGATTGGTGTAGTGGGTTTTTGCTATTCCATTCAGCTTCCAAAGGAGGAAACCCAGACCATTCTAATTCAGGTAATGAGTCTGTTCCTCTTGCTCCAGGCTGGGTCTTGTCCTTTGAGGCCAGATGCATTTCAGTACCTGCAGCCCCACTGTTCCTTTACAGTGTACTGCATCCCAGGATCCATCTCACATGCCAGGTTTCTGAAGTGTCTGGTGCCTGCTGATCATAATATTCTCTGAAAGAATGGGAAAAGAGACCGGGCCAGGACAGATGGTGATAAGCATTGTGTCAGAGAAGGTGTCATCAATTGGCAGAAAGGGCTCAAGGCATACCAACAATTAGGGACAGGGCTCCCTCTCAACTCCCCTCTCTTCTTTCACAGGGTCCAATCCATGACCCTGTCACACGAAGGCCATGAAAACCTAACAAAATGAGGAGGGACTCTTGCCTCTGTTAGTGCCAGCAAGAACATGAACCGGCACCTCAATCAAGGTGGATTCAGTCCCATTGCCTCATCTGATACACGACTGAAAAGTATTCAGGAGAGAAAGAGCTTATCCTCTAGTAACCTAGCTAGTGATAGAGGAAACAATGATAATTGGGTGATAATTGTTGAGCATATCTGAATCCTATGTTTTTTAAAGAAGTGACTCTCTTGAATGTGGCAAGTATTTCTTCATGCATTCTCTCCAAGCACCAGGTAAGCTTTTTTCCTGCTTACCGAATCCCTGATGGTGTTCTATATTAGAGAGTGTTGAGAGTCCTCACATATGAACATGCACATCTAAGCCATGTTCACTAACCTAATAACCGATAGAAAACAAACCAGACCAAAGCAATTACGCCATGTGTTGAGGTTTGACATGAGGCCAAGGGACAGAACAGCTGCCAGTAATTACTAGTGCAATCTCAAATGCCTGAATTGTCAAAGAATCATTTAGAGCCTTCATAGACAGGAAGAGGGGCACAGGTCTTGGAACCCTCATAAAATGTATGGGCATATTCCTGCCCTGGTAGATGGACATTTTCTATATCACTTGAATATTTCTCGACTCAGTCAAACCAAACTTTCCAGAACTTAATTTGAGGTTTAGCCAAAGAGGTTTGAGTGAATTTGGGATTAAATGTTATGCGTACGACATGCATGGATCGAATTAAGGTAGGGGTTGCTGGAGTGGTAGAACACTAAAACAGGATTTAGTTAAGGGAGATGTAGATAATTCAAAGTGTTGCAGAGTGTTAGCAGAGTGTGCTGACCTGTGGAGCTGTGAGGTACCCTGCTAGAATTCCAGTAACTCTTCTGTTGCTGTTGTTGGAGGTTGTTGGAGGCGGACCCTGTGTTCAAAAGCCACACTCCAGACTTCAGGCCCCCTGCACGCAGAGCCATGCGAAGCTGCCGGGTGCAAGTGAACTTGGTGTAGGTGCAGCCTGCGAGGAGGGTGAAATGCACCTTATGAATGCGTCTGTGCAGCGGCCTATCCCGATACCATTGGAGAGGGGGGAGCAGAAGTCAGCACCGACATAACGGAGCTAAGTATCCAACAAAGCCCGCGGCCTGTCCAAAATCCAAGCAAGGATAATGCCTCGGTCAAGGAGCAAGGTATGTGTCACTTGGCCACGCTTTCCCCAACTCTGCCTCCACCTCCTCACGTGTTTCCTGTGGTGACGTTGTAAGAACCGTAGCCCCTGCAGTCTGCGTCGGACCTCTGTGGCTGCCGGTGGCTGAGCAGCTGGCCAAGAGGTCCGCGCTTGTGCAGACGGCGGCCCTCAGCGAAATGACGGCTGTAAGCCGAGACATTGTGGGAGTGCAGGGGGAAAGGGAAGAAACCCGAGCAGACAGCCCAGAGGAAGCAGAGGAAGGTATTCTGCTTGCCAGGCGAGGAGGCATATTTTATATTTAGAAAACTCGCTTCACTTCACACACGAGAGGTTAAAAAAATGTGTCATTATCGAGACAACATGGACTCGCCAACATATGTAGATGCCTTGGGCGACTTGTTAGAATTTCAACAAAACAATCAGCCAATACAACCCCTGAAGAAATAGTAGCTGCAAAGTCACCAAATTCACTAAAAACGCAGAGTACTTTGAATCGAGACACAGCGAAAGCATTTTCTAAAGGAATTAAATCGCCCTTTAAGCAAAAGCCAAAAAAAATATCTGCACAGGAACAAATTACAACATCTAGGAATGTGCTCCCTGGTGCTTGCATGCTACAAAAGCAAATACATTGACAAAAGATCAGACACAGAAGTAAAATCAATTAGATGGCACTTTCAGAAAAAAGAGCCAGTTCTCCAGCAGAAAAACAATACAGAGTCAAGTCAAGAGAATATCAAAATGGCACATGGGGTACATCAAGTAGGTCAAGAAGTGTCTGACCACAAACTATTTCTAGTCTTGGGGCGATGTGATTTGACAGTCTGTTCTCAAAATTGCATTCTGTTACAGAACATTGTCGATCAAAATGTACCCTTGAAGATTAAAGTAACACACTGCATAGTTCAAGATGATTTAGGGCAAGAGAAGACAAGAAGCAGGAACGGTCGGGTAGATGAAACGAGCAAGCAAGATGGGACTCAAAGCCTAATCCAAGACAGAATTGATCAAGAGGAGGGACATCTGGGGGAATTCCATCAACCATCTAAAACTTCCAACCCGCAACATAGGAGAGTTAAACATACCATCTTAGAGGAGGACTCCAACAAATCAACCTTTCAAATGGCACCTGAAAAAAAGTCAAAATCTGTAAAGTGTGATGATGTACCTAGCCAAACAGTGCAGTGTCTCAGGAATGATTGTCCCAAATCCAAAAGCTCCTCCTTTATGAGTCAACCACGAGGAAGAGCAAAAGAAACCCAAGGAACAGACTTAAGTGCTTCCTCCTCAGCGTCAGAGAGTGAGACTGAAGAAGAAGAAAGGTTTTCAAATAAAGCGTCCTCAAGGTTGAAAACTAGTGAAAGGAGGCTGCCACTTTAGAAATCAACCAGGCAAATGCTGAGCTATGTGCCAACATGCAAGCTGCAGTTTGTTCGATGTTAACAATAACCTTAGCACCATTTCTTAAGCTTTATGAAGCTCTGCATGAAAACTATAAAGACCAGACCACTCCGCTCGCTCTATTGCAATCTAACTTGATATATGTAGAAGCTTACATTGAAGCTACAAAAGAAAGGAGGGCTCGGCGAAAAGATTCTGAAAATGTCATATTTAAGACTCTTATTGATCTAATGGAGGATGCACGAGAAGATAAAAGAGCCTTCTTGCATTGTTTCAGCGATACCATCAACCTCCTAAAAGCTGAATCCAATAAACAAGGAGGTATGACACAAGAAAAAAGCACTTTTATGGAAATCAACCAGCAATACCACTCCACGCCTCGAGACCTTGCAAATGGAAAGGAGGCAGTAAGTTAACAAGTAAACAAAACTGTGAGTGCACTCAAAACATCGGCGCAGCCTATGCCAACTAAGGAAACGGCAGAAATAATTCCATCATTATGCCCTGAGCAAGGCCGGCGAAAGCACCTTATTATGATTAACACCTGAACAGGGCACGTAGAGGAGAAGGAAACCCTTAAACAAAACAAATATTTGATTCCTCTATTCAACACAGAGAATTCAAATGATACAAAAGAGAAAGTTCTCGGAGCCAAAGATTATTTTTTAGGAGAATCAAAGAAAAAAAAACAGAATGCAGTCTGGGAACCAAAACCAAAAGACCAAAAATGTGCCTAACTTAAAATCGGCACCAAATGATGGCACACATAATTTTATCCGAAATCTCAAACCATTTGAAAACCAGGTAAATGAAGTTTGGCACAGTGTGCTCACAGATAAGAACAAGGTAGGTGAATTGAAAAAACAACATGAAGAAGACCGACAATTTATTACACCATCTTCTACCAGAGAACCTGATATGAGTGATTTGATTGATAGTAATCAAGAAGCATCACTGCTCTTATTGGTGTATGAGAACGACAGCCTGATCGAGATGGAAAGCCAAGAACATAAGGAGGACTCACACATAGCGTGCGGAAATGAGGACTCATTAGACGGTCGGGTGACTAATACCCCGCTATTCATAAAATTACAAGAAAAAAGAGAACTTTTGGAAGAAAAAAACAAACTAGAAACCAAACAACGTAAATTGCTCAATGCAATGATAGATCAATCAAAACAAGACCGTGGAAAAATGAGAAAACAACCAGTTAAGAGTGACCGACCTTATGGAGATCAAAGACAAAGAGATAGGAATCAAGCCTTGCATGAACGAGAAGCAAACAATGAGAATCAAAGTTCGTAAAAGCTCTTATTAGAGCGAGTGCTAAAAGCTAAAGATGGACTGATCCTAAAAAGGTCAAACCTTATGAAATTACTATATAATGTTACACAACTTTGTGTTGTTGAACCAAAGGACATTTAAATTGTGGCTTTCCCAAAGGAATCAGAAACGATTGCATCTGTATACATCTGACTTCCAAATCAGTTACAAACCTAATGTGCTTGGCTCTAGGTTTTCACCTTAAACTTTGTGGAAATCAATCACCACAGCAAGAAAAAAAAACATTCTACGACAAAAAGATGTCCAGCGAAAACTAGATTTTCATTTGAAGATCAATCCATGGATGACTTAAACTCTAAACCTGCAAGATTCTCTCCAACAATCTTGCGAGGACCAAATGCCCTTTGTATGAGGAAAAAAGGTCAAACAGATAATAAGATAGAAGCACAGATAACAAATGAGGTATCAATTGTGACAAAAATCAACACAGAAAAATCATGGGGATGCTTAGGGGAGACATTAGCACTACAAGGAATAAACTAGACCGAATGCCCTAATCCCCCAAATAGTTTTAGGATTGCTTCTTGGAATACGCGAGGCTTCCGACACTTATTTGAACATGTAAATGGTGAGTTGTTAACTGCAGATATCATCTGCATTCAGGAATGCTGGTTGCAAGAAACCCCCAATATGAATGGAGCCATGTGCATATTGAATAAGGCATTTAAAGGCCAAAAGTGGAGACCCTCAGCAGGTTTCCTACCATCAGAAAAAATAGCCTTAATGGAAATATAGTGCAGAGCATCTCACCATCACCTCTCATTCAAATAACAATAATCCAAGAAGACAAACGGGGATGACAGAATAAAATACTCTAATAGTGTTTAACTTCTACTGGAACATTAAAGCCAAAGATGGGAACTCCTTTCTGTATTTGGTCACCAAACACATCGATGAACTGAGAGCGGAATATCAAAGACCAACTTTTTTTGTATGTGATGATCTAAATATAGAGTGCTCCAAAAATCGAAAATCCGATGGCTCTCTAGGACAAAAGACCCAAAAAAAAGAATCTTGGACACAGACCTGGGTGAATGAGATGAACATTTGAGATCTCCTTCAGGTAAATGGAAATGTAAGCGGGGATCTAGAAGGTGCTCCAACTTGGGCTTCTTTCAACTCAACCGCAACATTGGATTACTTATTTGTGGATTGTGAAACCTTTAAAACAATAACCTCATTAAAGCTACTACCAACAACAAAGAGTGACCCTAGCATACACATTCTTACTTGCATTGATGCAACCAAATAATGCTATGGTAAAATGAAAAACAAAAACATTTGGGCACACAATGTCAATGTAAACAATGGTCTAAATAGATTGAGACTGTCAACAAAAATTATACCAATTCTTACAAAAAGAACAAAGAATTGACAGGAGTCAACAGGAACAAGTGTTGAATATGAAACATGTCTAACTGCTTTCAGAGAAACAAAGGGGGATAATATGAAGTCTAAAATAACCAGACTGCATTAATTTAACCCTGAGCTGGAAGAAAGAAAACGCCAACTGGCAAAATTCTTGAAGGTGCTAAACACACAGATGGATCAAAGTAAGATAACTAAAAGGTGTACGAGGATTCAATTCAACACTACAGCTAAGTCAATGCCTAGTCTGGGAAACTGAATGGAAACCCTTATTGATATATCTTTATGTCCAGTTCATGAGTTCTGGATGACTGCCCCTATATAACACCCCTCTCTTAGAATCCCCCTGATCCCACTGAGCCAAGAAGTAGTTCTGTTTTGCAAGTTAAAAGGTTTTTTTGAGAATTTAAACAATGTATATATATCACACTTTATAATAAATTAATATCTGATAGTACACTTAGACATATGATGTTGATCAACAATGGGTAATCTGGCACTAGCACACTTCTTTACAATCAATGAGGAGTTAGTATAGGATGGATAAAGTAGCAAAACTACTTTTATGATTTCAAGGGAAAAGCAATGAGGAATAAAATGCAGTACAGAAATACTTGATATGATTTTAGCAAAAGATAAAATAATCACTTTTTCTCTGGCAATTCACCCCCCTCCCCAATCCAATGTACGAAATGGAATGAGCTGGAAGTAACACACACAGTTCTCAGGAATGCAATCAAATACCATAAGAAATTCAGTTCCCCCCCAGCAAGCTTAGAGAAAACCGGTATGAGTTTTAAAACACAGGCCCAAGTGCTTTGAATGTGGTGGCAATGAAATGAGAAATATGCTGAAAATGCTTTTAATTCCCTTTAGGAGGTTCAGGGGGAGTGGTAGCTACTTGGGATGAGTTCAGGCTCACTTTAGCAATGATTCAGGGATGGTTCTTAAGAGGCAAACGAATTTTAGCAGTTCAGGCAAAAGCAGCTATATTTTTACAAGTAAAGAAATC
Organism: Ambystoma mexicanum; assembly: GCF_040938575.1. Taxonomy (NCBI): domain Eukaryota; kingdom Metazoa; phylum Chordata; class Amphibia; order Caudata; family Ambystomatidae; genus Ambystoma; species Ambystoma mexicanum. Next base: position 1,195,708,285 of record NC_090935.1, read on the forward strand.
GGGCCAAATCGCAAATCGCGGTAAAATTCGCGAGTGCGTGAATCGTGATTACGGCAAAAGTATAAGGAGTAGCAAGTTCTAGGCTTGTTGGAAAGCTGAGATTCTAAGCTTTCAGAGTAAAGTTAAACAAAGTTTGTAGCCCAAACGGTTCCAGAGATATGAACGATTTTGTAAAGGTCGTTTTTCGGATTAAAAGTAAACTCAAAATGACAGGTGACAGCTTTGCAGCTGCAGAATTGACAAATGACAGTGGTGCAGCTTTACAAATGACAGGTGACAGTTAGGAGGCAGATCTACTTAGGTTAAATAGATTGAATTATATTACTTTAAACTAAGAGATTTGGTTTTGCCCCGTCCTAGCTGTACTCACAATATATTTGGAAGGTCTGGGTCGCGCCACAGATCTGTCAGGTTTTGGACTTCGGTTCTGGTCTCGCCACGGACGGTCTCTGCGCACAGCATCTGGTCTCTGCTCTGCTGGTCTGGTCTGGCACTGGTCTGGTCTGTCCGGATACAGCGGTCTCTGCACGGCTCCTGGATCTCTGCACTGGTCCTAGCAAAAGTTCTTGGCAAGGGATTCAAGCAGCTCGCCCGGCTTTGAGTAGCTTGCAATGATTTGAGGCCTGCTGCAGAGAACTCAGCTTGTGGTTTTAGGCCTCTGATTTAGGTTCTAAAGTATAAGTTCTAGGTTCTGGAGTATGTAGCTGGAGTCAGTCTGGAACTGGTATCTTCTGGATGTTGTGTGGTCCGGCAAAACGCTCCGCAGCAACTGGATTTGAATGTCCTCTCTAGCTTCCAGTGGCTCTTTTTATGTCTTTTGAAAGTGGGTGTGTGCGCAGCATCACTAAGCCAACCCCTCTCTCAACTGATCATTGGTCAAGCTTTTCTCTCTTCCTTGATAGGGGAAAGGAAATGTGAGTCATGGTGATGCTGTTTTATGGCCTGCAGAAAGGACACTCCCCTGTCAAATTGCACATAAATCTATATTTGACCCAAATACATATTCCACAGATACACAGTTGTTTAAAATTACATGCACCCATCACATATCACATGAGGTATACTCTGTTCAAACTCTGCTCTTACTGGGGGCTTGCATTCAGAAACGGCAACATTTTGCACTTTTTAACTGGTTTTGCAATATTGGTTTTTCATTAAAATGTATACAAATGTACAGTCTCCTACTACACATATCTCAGTAACTTTCCATTTGTCTAGCTTAAATACAGTGTCTGTGGTGTCAATAAATAGCGGGGTTTTGCCCCAGAACATCACACAAATTGGAGTTTGGGCTTGAATTGTAGGCAAAGTTTCCATTGTAAGGTTCCCCACATTTCACATTTCTGTCATCCGGTTACCAAGAGTTATCAGTGTTTCTGTAAAATATATATTTTGCTTTCAATTCAGTTTTCAGAGTGTTGGAGTCCGCCTCCAAGACTTGGGTGGGTCAGTGATCACATGTCTCTTCTGCTGAGAGCTCTTTGTGTACAGTCAACAGTCAACACCAGCATATTCTATTCAAGTGCAAGAGCCTATTGTGTGGTCTCTGGGAGGCTGAGGTCAGTAGACCAGGGAGCCACTTTGCATTTGGTTAGTATGACCATGTGATTTCCTGGGCTTCCTGAGGTGAGAAGGGTTCCCAGCCTTTTGGCCTGTTAATTAAATCAGATTGTCTTCTGGGAACAGCATGTGGTTAAGATTTTAATTAACTCCCAGCCTTTGATGTAAAGGCCTCTCCTGCAACTCATGACATGCAGTTTCCCTGTCATAGTTTAGACCGCTAGCGCCGCCTTGAGGTATTTATCGGTACTGCGTCCATTTTTTGGATCAGTCTTGAATGTATGCATTCCAAACAAGAGATTTTACATGGAAGTATATTATCCAGGTTCAGCACATGGCACTGGTGTGGTTCTGCAGTAAAATAATTTTGTGTCCGTTGAAGGAATGAATTCCCAATAGTTGTGGGTTGCTTTTGGCAATCAGCATTGCCCCTTTTGCAATGGTTTCAGGCTACTGTGTGTAGCCCAATGGTGGTTTTAGGCAGTGCCCTTCTGTGCCCATAACATCGGCAAAAATGGGTGGCAAGTTAGGCAACCATTTTGGTGTGCGCACAAACTGCATGGTTCTCCTGGATTCTGGCGCACATGGGTGCTTTTTGGCCATCTTGGATTTTCTAAGCCCACAGCACCAAATGTTGCAGCATAATAGCTCAAACGTGGGTCAGGACACCCAACAAAGGAAAATACTAAGAAAAGTCTATCGGAAATGGGCAAAGTCACACAGAGCCCAATTATACCAAAAAGACTCAGAGCAAATGCTGATGGCAATTTACAACAAAAAACGCCAAGTTTCTCTGGTCACCGTTAAACCAAAATCTGAGCCTTCAGGGAGCCGGGCAGATCAATCCCATTCACGAAGCACAATGAGTACAACATTTCCAGGAAAGTTATGGTCAGTCAAATACTAATGACAACATACCACAAGGAAGTTCAACAAAGAAAGCGTGGGATATAGAATTCAAGAAGACTGAAATTCTGACATTAATTAACAAAGCCAGTACATCTTGTGCCTCAGGCCCTGACGGCCTGACCAATGCAATATTAAAACAATCTCCAGAAGTATGGGCGGAAAAAGTGCTATGAGCTATGCATAAGAATTGTCAATGGCAGAGAGATACCAGAATCATGGACAAAAACGATAACAATCCCAATATTTAAAAAAAGGGATAGAGCAAGACCTGAGTACTATCTCCCGATATCACCACTGGACGTGGTAGGAAGATTCTTTCCAGGTATTCTACGGAAAATGCTGAAAGAATGGATAGCAACAACTGGAAATTATGATTACAGGCAAGCTTGATTCGTAGAAAGAGTAGACTGTGGTCTTAATCTGCTAATACTCAACCTGCTAAAAATGAAAATCCTACACGAAAATCAAAAGTTGTTCTTAGCTTGTATAGACATGGCTGCCACCTTCGATAGAGAAGACCGTCAGATCCTGATGGCAAAAATAGAGAAAAAGGGTTGCCCGAAGATCTGGTGGCAGTAATTAAAGGGCTTTCCACTGGCACTTCTATCCAAGTGCGGCTAGACCTAAAGGGAAACCTAAGCCCGGCAATAACAACAAAAATGGGACTGAAACAAAGGTGTCCCTTGGCGTTTGTGCTCTACAACTGTTAAATCCTGGACATAAAAGACAGGCTTGAGCCTCCAAGATCATGCTTGCCACGATTAGGTGACACTGCCATAGGTACCTTTCAAATGGTGTGTAGGCAACAAACCCATCCCAATAATAAAAAACACTAAGTATTTGGGAGCAATAATTAGTGCAGAATGGGATGACAAGCCATGGATAAAGCATCTGCAACTTAAAATGGACCAGCTAACAGCCCAGGTACTAATACTAAAAAGGAGATTTTACAAATTTTCGACGCAACCCATAATGGACCTTTACAATGCAAAGGTAATTCCAACAATAACCTATGTAGGAGAAACAGCATTGAGAATGCCTTGGGAAACCGGGGACAAGTTCGAAGCCAGATTCTGGAGGAGAGTTGTTAGAATACCAAACTGCGTACTGATGAGCGTGATTCGTCACAAATTGGGTCTACACTCGGTGCAGGTACAAGTGGTTTGGAAAGCCTTATCTACATACAGGAAAGTAGAATCAGCAGATTGCCCACCGCAAAATCACATTATGAAAGCAAAAAATGAGAGATTGCCAATCTGGCTACAATCTGCATGGAGAAAAATATTCAGTGAGATTCTGCAAAATATAAATGTAACGGCAGACACTCTTCGTATTAATGCGGGTCAAAAGATGACTTTTGTCTGTATATTGGGCGCAAACAGAACGTGCTTTTTCCGGGTCCAAATCCCACACTCTTTCAACGAAAATAACAATTTTGTCAAAAACTATGCCAGGATATTTGAGAAAGAACCTGAACCAAAAACATAGGGATTTGATTCTACGATTCAGGCTCAATATCCTAAGAACGAAAATGAACCTAATGGTCTAGCAAGCAACAACATATGTCGGCTGTGCAAGCAGGACGATGAATCATTGCGGCACTTAATCCTGTTCTGCAGAGTTAAAAACAGAAAGAGTAAAACTGCTAAACACGACACTAATTCCATCCAGTGATTTAGACTCTGACTTGTTTTGGACAGCGGTCTATGATGACCCGAATCAGAAGGCAACTAGAGCACTGGGCATGTTTCTGGAAATGATGTTCAAGAGATTGTCAAATGGAACATAAATACCAAAATAAAGAACATCAAAAAAACTGAGAAAGGAAGTTTTCCTTTTTTGTTCGTATTTTGAGGTTGTATACATATATTGCCAAACCTATTTTTTATTGGATAAAAATGCCCTGATGGATATGGTATTTGGACTTTGCAATTACGAATAGACGAGGAAACATCAGGAGCCTGGTTTGGCTATGTAATAAGGTCGCGAGATTTGTTAGCAAAACTTTGTATTTATTTACACTGAATGCTTAATAAAAAAAATTTAAAAAATTTAAATTGATTTTAGTTGAGGGAGAGGAAGAAAAATACATTAGGCTTTATTTGAGGGAGACTTAGAAAATCAAAATAAGATTTGGTTGAACAAAAGGTGCACAAAAGGCTCTCGAAAGTGCCAGCAAGAATATTACAACACATTTAGTTAATAGAAATGTTGAATATGAAAATACGATTCATTAGAGTTGGAAGACATAAGCTTGAAATAGGACAGGAAATATTTAGTGTCTTCTAAGTGAGGAGAGAATCCCAATGACATCCGCGGGTGGCATAAAGGTCAATAGCATTTCTTCTTAGCAGCTCCTTAAGGAGAACATTACAAACATTTTCGGAGTCAGGCAGTCAAGAGATTTCATTCAGTGGCTGCAAATGAGTGAGTCATCATTTTGGGAGGAGACCAAATTCAACCTATTGCAACAAATGTGTACAATTGTTGAGAGGCATACAAATATATTCAAGGACTTTAACTGAGTTTGATAACTTTGTGTGATATGCAGGAACACAATTTTAGTTCCAAAGATTTGTGATGAGATAAAACACTGGTTGCAAAGAAAATGTCTACACACTGTTTGGAGGCATGTGTTTAGATGTAATGTCTTTAACTCAGTGTGCAACACACTTTCCATTTCCTAGTGGCTTCTTATGCTATTGAGGAGGGCATCCCAGTGACCACCTTGGGTGATATATGTGCATGTGAAATTTGTTTTCAGTGGAAGGACAAGTAACAGTCTTGAGTGCCAACATCTCTAGAGCACCAGAACATGCCAGGGAAAGAGGGGTGTTGTGACTACAGGCAATTTTACACCAACTACAACAGGAATTGTGTGCCCTGGCAATGCCAGAATTGTGTGTGGTAAACTGAAGTCCTCGCTGTAGAAAACAAACTTCACTTTCTGTTCAAGAGACATCAGTATATGCTAAGGTACTGCAGTTGTATCAGGTTTTGTCCACTATTTCTGGGGTATAAGTTGGAGTGGTGCAAATGGAATCCACTGATGAGCTGGGAAAACAGCATGCAGTGTAGAGGTGCAGAATGGGGGACATTTCTATTGTCAGCCACCACCAACATTCAGTGACTCTGAGAATAATGATGTCAATGAGCTATACAAAGAATAACGCCCATTTGAGTACAAGCTTCAACACATGATATTGGAATCCACTGATGAAGAGGCAGAGAAGGAAGAGGAAATTTGCACAGTCACAGAGATGAAAGGGAAACCTACGTACAGTGTCTTTCAAATGCAACCTAGACGATCAGAGAGGTCAACTTCTTAGTGTGTGTAAGCTAAACCATCAATGCCGCCACCACCACCTTTGTGGTCAGTTGAGCATTTTAGGACATGTTTTAGCCCACCAAGAAAGTCCAGCTTGAGAATCTTTTATCCAGCAGAAAGACTAACAATATCTCATCACCTGGATTCTGTGCAAAAACCTGTGTGCCCGGGGAACGCCTCAACAAACTTGGGTACCACATCTTTGTGGTTCCATTTGATGTGCTACCCAGCAAAGGGTTGATATGAAATCCCAATAACACAACCACAGCCCTCCCACCAGCAGCCAATGACATCACCACCACCTTCCAATTCCCTCACCCAAGAAACATTGCTGCTTTGCAAACATTGTTTGAGACAGCAAGCTCTTCTTTCCTCAGTGATATCCGTTTGTGCCACATCAATGTGATGGTGGTGTTTGAATGTGGATAAACATTGTGACAGAGTGTACTTACTCACCACTAACCCGGGTGTAATGTTGTCTATGGAACTCTTGTTTGCTTCTTTTGTCTTCTGTTTACACTAATACATTAGTAAACTCAATTCATAAAGGGAAATTCCTAGTTGTATGACAAGGTACTTTTCATAGTGGGGCAGGCAATGGAGTAGACTGAAGGCCACAAATCCCACTTAACCATAGACATATAGAGTAGGTGGCAGATAATTGATATCATAGCTGTGACAGCACACTGGGTAACCTTCCCTTACCTTTCCAGTAGACAGCGTCTGAATCCCGATGTTTTGAATGGATTAGCAGGTGTATGAGGTTCAGGACCAGCCAACATGGTTTATGCAAGGATTTGAAGGCACAGGTTACAATAAAGTTGACAGTATGAAAAATTACAGGTGTTAGTTCGATTTGCACATTCTGCTACTATTCAATATTTCGAGTGTCTATGCTGCTATCTATGACTAAAGCACATCCCACCTGTTATGAATACAAACTTTTAATATGGAACACAAATTAAATAAAACATGATTATCATGTTGTAGACATTGAAATATAAAACAGAGCTTGAGATGGTGGCTGAACCATTAGATCAAGATAGAAAGTCCTTTCTTCATGTTTATATTTGGATGCAAAACAAATATGACTGACCATAAGATGGCCGAACCGATATGACGTTGTTACATCGCTAGGCAGTGTTTATTGCTGAATGTTTTCGGCATGAGGATAGGGATGAGATAATAGAGAAAAGGGTTTTGGGGGATGCTTAAAATAAAATAAAAACATTCAATGAGTTTTTTCAGCAGAAAGAATTCTGCAAAAAACGCCACAAAAAAGCCCTGGCGATCTAAGAACAGAGAACAGCAGAATTATAAGACTTTCACAGTAAGTGCTTTGTTTATACATAATGCATTACAAGTGTGACTGACCACAAGATGGCCAAACCATAAGACTTTCACAATAAGTCCTTATTGTATCTATATAAAGTATCAAAATTGGTGCAGAGGCATTAGAAACTAGTGGAACATGCTGTAGAGGAAGGTGCTTTGTTTGCTGCTTTATAAAGCGGCAACTGGAAAGTGGAAAGTACAATTTTGGCTCTTCAAAACTAACAATAGTAACATAACTATACAAATGATATGTGTTTTCCAGAGTTAAAATCATGTCTAGTAACAACAATTATAATACATTTCAGACCACTCTTTGGGTATACTAAATTTGTAGCCGGTCAAGTGGCACAGCGTCCCGGCGGGGCCAAACTCAGCCTTTCATCCTTCAGAGGTCGATAAATGAGCACCACACACCGTGGGTAATAATAAGCAGCCCTCAGATACCTGAGGGTTCGTAGCGCTATATAAGTGCCAAATTATTATTAATGTTATGTGAAAATGTATCAATATTAAATGCGGAACAACTAATAGTTAATATAATTTTCATCATATGTGCGCTCGGGGGGTGGTGGGTAGCACGTGCCTAAATAATACTTTAATTTAACTTTGGGACACTATTAGCTATACTAGTGCATGAGCCCTATTTGGGGATGTATTCAAATAATGTAAGGAACAACAAATACAAAATGTTATATAATGCTCATTAACTATCCTCAGGAAGTGCCCCAAAAATTAAATATTGACTAATGACTCAAATTTGGTAACTAAAGTATTGAGGATGGAGAATCAATGCAGCAAAACTAATCACAAGAGACACAATGGGCCTCATTACGAGTCTGCCGGTCCAGAATTCGTTCTTTCCATGACGGCGGTGACACCGTTACCGCGTCTGCAAGCATGCAGAAATATTGTGCGATTACAGTTTGTCAGTCGCGCGCAGCAGACCATTGCGGAAACTGTGACACCGCCGGCACGGAAACACCCACGGACATGGATGCATTGTGAACCACGGCACTGCTATATCAGTATCCACCGTCAAAAAAACGGAAATACTGGTTCCGGAAACACTGTGATCGCGAAAACCGGAAGGAGAGCGGCGGCCATTACTTAAAACACAATCCACTGCCATCCTCTGAGACCACAGAGCCTACTACCTCTGAGAACTGCTACAATCGACCAGAATGATGGCATTGCGCATCCCAGCCACCCAACAGCAGAAGCCACTCTTCAGTGAGCCCTAGTTGACTGTGCTCGTGGAGCACATTGTGGAAAATGCCCATATGCTCTTCATCGCTGACCAAAGGCGCAGCACCCCACAGCGCCACAAGGAGATCTGGGTGGAAGCAGCACGAAAGTGCACCACTGTTGGAGTGACCGTGCGCATGATAAAGGATTGCCACAAGCGGTGGGACGATCTCCGGCTGCAAGTGCGTAACCTAATTGCAGCACACCACCAGCACAGCACTGGCACAGGTGGGGGGCCTGCATCACCCCTGAAGCTGCAGTCATGGGAGGAGAGGTGCTGTAGTGTTCTGCACCTCGAAGGGATCCAGGGCATAGGCGATTCAGAAGTAGTAGTAAGCCCACATGGCGATGCCGGTAAAACATCCAGCAATGAACCAATAACCCCTCCCCCAGCCAGGCCAAGTGACCCAACCATCCACTAATGACCCACTCACCCCCCCAGCCAGGCCCCGAGTGATCCAACACATCCACCAATGACCCACTAACCCCCCCCAGCCAGGCCCCGAGTGACCCAACACATCCACCAATGACACAGACCACACTCAACACGCACATGAGACATGCCCCCAGGACATGCAGACACTGTGTGACTGAGTACAAGCTGAGACACATACACCTGAGTGCATCACCTGTGAAATGTGTGTACAGAGATTGTAAAATGTGTTGCATGTGATGGACCCATTCACAACCCACCACACAACTAACAGCATGCCCTGCATTCCCCCACAGGCACATCAACTGACAGTGATACCATGCAACAGGCCACGCCACATCCTCCAGCACATGGCCGACGTAACCGTACATCGCAGGATGCCACTGCCAGCACCTCGGCAACACGGTCATCGGCTATACCGACATTGGCCATGGATAGACCAATCCCCGCTGAAACCCCATGGCTACCTGTTGCCACAAATGCAACACTTGCTTCCACGTCAGCCACACACATCAGTGCCTGTCCTCTTGCCACTGTGGAGGAGGATTCACGTAGCGGCAACAGTGCACCAGTTGCACAATCCTATGATGCACCACAGGACCTGGATGACGGGGACAACATCACTCCCCTACCTGACCTGGAATTCAGCCCCTCAGGACTCCACAGTCCGATGCGCTCACCCACACCCTTGGTCGCCGAACTCAGCTCCCGCCTCCAGCGCATGAGCAACACAAGGCCAGACTCACACAGCTGGTCGAGAAACAACTGGAGGAGGCTAAGCTGCAGCGCGAGGAGGCAAGGTTGCAGCGCGAGGAGGCAAGGAAGTAGAGGGAGAGCACTGCCACCTCTGTGTGCAGGCTGACAAAGGCAATAGGCCGATTTGCGACAACAAACGAGACCCTGTCACAGCGTGTGAGGGAGGGGAACAATGTTATGTCCTCCATTGCGTAGTCTATTCTGGTGGCCCAACAGGCATTTCTGGGCAATGTGCCAGCTGTAACACCACCATTGGCTTCCACGAGCAGTGCCCCCTCGAGTTCTGTGGCAAGTAGCTCGCGGAGGCACTCAAGTCTACTGGCCGGACCCTCCGGGAAGGACACATACTCCTACAAGTGTTGCCGGAAATAGTGCAATAAACATTGGACTGTCGTCCGCACAGTTGGGATGGGGTGGGTATGTTGGGGAGGTGGGGGAGGTCCTTAGTGGGGTTAGTTGGTTGGGGCCTGGTTGGGGGTGGGTAAATTGGGGAGGTGGGAGAAGTCCTTAGTGGGGTTAGTTGGACGGGGCCTGGTTGGGGGGTTGGAACATTGGGGACGTGGGGGAGGTCCTTAGCAGGGTTAGTTGGTCGGGGCCTAGTTGGTGGGTGGGTGCTTTGGGGAGGTGGGTGGGCACAGGTGTTCTACTTTTCCAGCCAATTCCCCTCACCCCTGTATTGTTGAGAATTAAAGGTTGTACAAATTCAAGTGACGAGTGGACATCCATGATTTCATGTGCATTCAATCCACTTAATGTCGTGCAAAATGAATGATTTACATGATGTGCATGTACAGTCTCTCAAAAGAAATTGTGAATGAGTGCTGCCCGTGCTTGTTGCCCATCCTGGCCACCCTTGCCAAGGAGTGCTCCCATCAACACCATCATCATCGTCATCACCATCATCATCCTCTGTGTCCGGGGGCAATGGAATGGTCCTGTGTATGCACAGATTGTGCAACATGGCACATGCAAGCACTATCTTCCCCATCTTGACTGGGCTGTACAGCAATGATCCACCAGATCAGCTCGAGCACAGGAACCTGGCCTTGAGTAATTCAAAGGTACGCTCTATCATGCCACGTGTGCGTATGTGTGCCCTGTTGTAGGCCTCTGCATGCCTGTTCCTTGTCCTTCTTATGGGCGTCATCAGCCATGCTGTGAGTGCATATCCTGCATCACCTACATGGGAATGAAAGCAAGGGCACATGTCAGTGTTTGTGGTTTCGTAGTCAGATTCAGATACAGTACAATCATCTACTGTTTGTGGATCTGTCAAATGGGGCATTTTGTGATCGTAATTGAAGCACTATACCATTCCGGTGCCATTGATGGTCACATTGGTGCATTGGTATTGGGCAACAGCTGGTTGCGCGCAAGTCGATGCCTGTGAGTTCATGTGTGGTTGGTGACAATGGCATTGTGCTGTGATGGCCACACATGCACCAGTCAGAGAATGGTCACTGTGATTTTGTGGTCAATGCACACTGCCGGGTAAGCCCACATCGTGTGCATTGTGGGTGCACAGGAGCATTAGGCGGGCAAGTGACCCACATCCTCATGTTGGCCTTGCTTGTGCTGCAACAACATGTGTAGGGTGTGAATGGCCGTTGGCGGGGGAGGTACTTGCAGAGTGTGGTATTTTGGAATGTAAAGCAATGTACTGTGTGGAGTGTGGTGACTGTCCATGCCCTTGTCCAGGGGTCATGCATTGGCATTTGTACTTACCCAATAGCCATGTGCTTTGTCTTGCATAACATTCCATGTAGCGTGTCAATGTTGAATTCCGCAGGACCATCAAGTCATGTGCTGACCCCGGGAAACGTGCACAGCAATGGGTAATCATTTGCCCAGCGTCACATAACATCTGGACATTCAGTGAGTGGTATTGTTTCCTATTGCGGTACACCACTTCCATTGCATGTGGAACTGTCAGCTCTATGTGGGTGCACTCTAATGCACCTATGCAATGTGGCATGCCGGAAAAAGCATGGAAGACCAACTTGGTGGCAATGACCTGGGCATGGGTAAGGGGGGGGGAAATGTACTCTGACACATGGGTCACCAGCACATCCAGTACCTGGTCAAGCATTCTGTAAAAACAGGGTTGTGACAGCCCGTGCAGCTCACCGACAGTGTGCTGATATGATCCACTTCCAAGAAAATGCAGTACCAAAACTACCTTCCGCAGGGGGGGGTTGCAGTCCGGGAGCAGATGCAGCTGTTGATGTCCTCCTCGATCAGGGTGACGATGGACATGATTGATGGACGGCCAAGCAGGTATAATGTGTGTATCTGCCCTGGGGTCAGGTTCCAGGGTGAGGCCCTGACGCGGGGTATTGCATGCTACCTGCAGGGTCGTTCCCGGCTGCACATTTATGTTTGTTATGGGTACGGGGTTCGCAATTTGCCGCCTGCACCTCCTCTTCCTCCTCTTCTGCACCACTGCTGCCACAATGTGCACTGCTGCCTGTAGATTCAGTGGCCCAAATGCTGCTACAGCGACTGGCTGCATGGTTGTGTTTGTAGGTGGCCTGGGTGTGCGCCTTTTGTAGGCTCCCAGTTGCCTGCAGGGTGCAGCTGGGCTAATTTGCACGGTGTTATGCATTACCAGTAACTTGGGGTACGTCGGTGTGTTGTTGTGCTGTTTCCGCCGATGCAAATTCAGGGATCGAAGGTCGGAATTAGCTTGTCCAGTAAACGGTGCCGGCGTTGTTTTAACAGCAACTTTAAATCCAGACCGGCACACACGTAATGAGGGCCAATAAGGTGAATCGTATTTTTGACTTAATTTTTGAAACAAATATAGGTTCTGTATGAAAGGGAGAAATCTACCCATTGGTAAACCTATCAAAATGATTTTCTTTCATAGAATACGATACCACAACCAATAATAAATAAAGACTACAAAACTAACAAGATATTATTTATCAGAAGACCATTACTCACACAATGTGGCGAAAATATGGTAAAATGTTTCTTACATTCGTAAGATGATTTTGTTTACATATGTGACGTGAACAATTTCATATATACTAATTCTCTTTATTTTTTTATATTTTTGTCTTCTAGCTTTATTTGGGTTCTTTTAATCTCTTTTAATTCTGACTCTCACAATGATGTTAACATACAAATGAAAATGATTTAAATTCAATGTACGAAATGTAAATTTTCTTATAAACGAACTACACATAGTAGGCTCTGAGGAAGCATGACAGGAGGTAAAAGGAGATGCCAGAGTGCAAAACACATGTTAGCCACTATTTGCTGTTATGGATATGAACTAACTGAGAACCACTATTAACTGTCATTGATCTTCAGAAACTGAGTGGAAACTATTGGTATTACTCCTGACCAACACATTAAAGAGACATGCTAATGTAGAGTTTGGTCATAAATACAATAATTGAATTGATTGGCAATTAATTATTTCATTAGACGGAAGGAATTTTGGATCATACAAATGTCTGCACTTTGAAGACTAAAGAATTTTGAAGTTTGTAAAATACAGTTGACTTCTGGGAGAAGGTGGAGGAGGCAGTGGCACAATGGCTAAACCCACCATACCTTCAGCTGGGCTTTGTTGTTGCTGACAACTGTTTGAATATCATTGCTGTGAACGTGATGAAAAAGGCAATAGCTTTAAGTCCCAGTAAATGGACAGGCACATGTTTCATTATTATTAATTTGTGCTTGAAATCCGAAAAGACAGCATCACATCCTAACTCAACCCCAATCAACCCGCTATGCCCCCCAACTCTGCTCAGCTTATGCCCTTCAAAAAGCTCGGTCTCATATCTTTGAGGAGGCCTACGCAGGCTTTCCAGCATGCAGTTCCTGCTCCCATAGACAAGAGGGCTCATTATAAACAAGTTGGCCGGTGGGGTGGAAGAATTACCTCAAGCTAAGCGCTGGAGATAATCCCGCCACCCTAACAGCAAAAATCACTGGAATTACAGGCGCTTGTAATACCGGCGCCTTTGATACCGGCAAAGTTTACCATGGAGTCCTGTGGGGCTCTATGGAATGGGGACTAACGCTGCATGCCGGTGCTTGTAATCCGGCAGTAATATCGTCAGACCGAGTGTCAGTATTGGTTTCCATTTGCCGTTATACAGGCGAAATTACCATCAGGATACTGGCAAGGTTATAAGGAGCCTCAAAGTAAGCCATTGTACTATTGCAAGAGTCTCTCTTCCATTTCCATAATTCTTGAGTGTCACGTGACAGTAAACTTCTGGGTCATGATGAAGAAGGTGACAGCTTCCAGTTTCATTCTCTTATGCGGAGCCCTTCATATGTTAGGAAACATATGGACCATCCCGTCAGTTTGATCACCCTCACAGCACCCGCTCATATCCCTGTGATGATGTCATTTCAGTTTATAATAATTTCTACAGTTGAGGGTCCATGCATTTGCATTGCTTTTCAATGAATTGGCAAGAACATCTGTGTTCCTTGATGTCTGCATATCCTTCACATTGTGGTGACATGTTTAATCAGCAGTTGACAGCTAGTGAATGGAATGATTGCCGTTGCCCAGGAAATGATCTCATACCGTCAGTTGAGAAAATATTCAAGCAATGTGCTCACTAATGTCTTATTTAACTGGTGAAAGAACTCGGGATGTAGTCCACTCATGTTTTATATGTATGTAACAAGTGGCCTGATGTATTCTTCCCTTTGCAGCATGTGTGGGTAAGTGATGGACGAGGGGCCCCTCCCTGGCCTGTTGGTAAATGGTCTGCCTCCAGGTCATGGCAAAATAACCTGGGTCACATTTGACTGGCGCTTCCTGCTTGTTTCTTCACGGAGTTGCTATTGGTGTTTCGAACGCTCCAACTCAAGTTAGTGCAGAAGATTGGGCTAATGGGCACGCACATGAACTTCCACAGCATCTTGGACTGCACTGTCTTTGAGCTCTTCCTGACTGACTACCGTGAAAGGCAAAGAAGGCAATGTGGGCCTACATGCTGGCTGCTCCCATCAGGAGGAATAACCAACCTTTCCACCACAGGGGCAGTGAGCATCAGTTGCACAGCCCTGATGCATGCAACCAGTGCCACACGTTGAGGTTGGGCCTCTTTCTAATGTTACAGCATGCTATGCTGTGGCACAGAATTACATGCATCTTCAGACACAATGGTAGATACGTCCTCTCTACCACTGATGTATCCTACTCCATAGGACAGGAGCCTCCAGCACCAGTAGGTCAGCTGCTCCCTCCTCCTCGCACTCCTCTATCTGCTGCTCCTCCTGCTCCAACTCCTCCGCATCTCCCACCTTCCACATATCTGCATCCATACCATCCACCTCCTGCCCTGACTCTTTCTTGTGTTACACCTCCTGCTGCCTCCTTTAAACCTGCCTTTCATCCACCTCCTCACATGTCCCCGTCTGCCCTGCATCTGCTCACATTCCTTCTCCTAATGTTCTGCCTGCTGCCCCTACAGCTGCCTCTTCATGTTCTTCTTCTTTCTGCCCTGCGTCTACATCTGCATGTTCGACTTTGTGCTCATCCTCCATCGTATTTATTCTAATTTATATAGCGCACTTACAGCCCGGGGGCATCGAGGCACTGTTATGACAAGGTAGGTTAGTTACATGACGCAGCATTGCTTACTGGTTACATTATGACGTAGCAATGTTGTAGCAGGTTATAGAGGTGATGATGAGGCATATACGGTATACAGTGTTGGGTCAATGAGGTTGCAGGAATAAATGAAGCGGCAGTAGCAGGAGTTTTAATTAAACAGACAGGCTTTGATTTCATTGCGGAATGCTAGGTGGGATGAGATGCTTCTGAGACTCATTGCGAGGGCGTTCCATTGAGTTGCTCCAATGTAGGGGAAGCTTGAGCCTCCAGCCCGCGCTCTATTGACTTTGGGCATGACAAGGAGGTTGGCATAGGGGGTTCTGGTAGGTCTGTCGGAGGTGGGCCTAGAGATTCTGTGTGAGAGGTAGTCCGGTGCTGTGTGGTGAAGACACTTGTGGGTGAGGTAGAGTGTTTTGAAGAGAATGCGTTCTTTTACGGGTAGCCAGTGGACTTGGCTTCTAGTGGCTGAGATGCCGTCTCATCTGGGAATGTTAATGGCGGCTCTGAGTGCGTTATTTTGGACAGTTTGTAGTTTGACATATTTTTAGTGGATGTACCGGCTAGGAGGGCATTACAATAATCTAGCCGCGAGCCAATTATATATATGCCCTCTGCAGCTCCCTAGATGGTGTTGTTTGAGCCTTTGAATCTCTCTGAGAGTTTCATGGGTTTTGACAGGCCCAATAAAGCCGTATCCACATGGCAAATTCGCACGCAAGTTCAAGTGTGATTTTGGTCTGCTGGTTATGCCTTTGAGACTGCTGTATCCCAAATATTCTATTTAGCTCAACTGGCGATTTTGATAATATGGAAGTCTGCCCAGGTTTAGTGAACCACCAGGCTGTTTGCATTGTGTTGCTAGCAGTGTTACCTACCTCCAGGTTATTTAGAGCTAGTGATATCCTGATATTACTTTAGTAAACATGCCTAAGACATCATCTGACATGCGCAGTTGTCTATAAACTGCAGGGTAGTAGCAGAGTCTGAGCAGACGTAATATGAGGTGCCTTCCTCTTATTACGCCTTGTATTTGACACATTGCTGCAGACATGGCACCCAGACTATGAACCTTCCTTTCATTACTTTCATTTAGATAAATATAGCATAGAAGCTTTAACTAAGTAGATATGTTCACACAAACATCAAAATAAAATGATATCGGTCTTCCAGAATTTCCCAATACTCACAAGTTTGCTACTAGCCAGTTTAATATGATATGATGTTGCATTTATAACGCGCCTGTACACAAGTGTTTCTAGGCGCGACGAGACAAGGAGGGGGAAACAAGGAAGGACAAAATAACGACCTTACTAGGCCATGTGTCATTCAGATCGCACAAGTGCGGGGAAGAGGGAAGGGGAGAAGTGCCACGGGGGGGGAGGGGATGGGGGAAGTGCAGTTAACTCACAAGTGCAGCCAGCGGGTGGCTCATAAGTGCTTAGAGAAGGGACTATAGGGATGCAGATACAGACCCTTAAGTGCTGGGGACTTTTGTCAGAACCGCACAATTGCAGAGCAACATCACATTGGACTGAGAATACCATAATACATCCCCTCCACCCCTTCCAGTATGTGTGTCTCTGGCCTGTGCATGCGCAGTTGAGAACAACGCAATTTATAGGGGGGTCATTACATGTTCCCAGTCTGGAAGAAATGCCAGGAAAAATTGCCCATAAATCCACCACTGGCATTTTTACCGGACCAGGAAACCACGAGTTTTCCGGTGGGAGCTACTGATCTACCTCCAGGCCTGACCTGCTGGTAGATCAGGCTCCCACCAGTAAATAAATGCTGCAATTACCTGCATCGGTACTTCCGGTGGCAATCCCCTCCATGGAGCCCTATGGGGCTCCATGGATAAGGGAGTTACTGGCAATCCCGCTACCCATAATATCCCGGTAATACCGGCATATCAAACCGCGGAATGCTAATTCCGTTTTGGTGGCTCTCCACCGGAATTACTGGCCATAGAGTTGAAAATTAGCAGTAGTCCTGGAGCCCTTCATTTCAGGTTGTACCCTTGTCTGTGCCAATGCATAGAGCATGGCAGGCTTCTTGCATTCCCAGTTTCAGGGCCGAGACAGAAGCTGAAGCCAGTGCATAGTTAGATGCAAGTTTTTGGCTGCATGCTACCTAACAATACCTGCAATTCCCCATGAACATTTGCGCGTGTGGTGATGTCAAGCGCACCAAGCATCATGCAAGCTCACCCTGCACAGTGGTGCTGATGAAGAGCAGCTAAGAAAAATGCACGTTGATTTCTCTTTTGATTCTGACCTGCCTGCAAAGCTCTCAAAGTTCCCCTTTTCCTACCTTTGTGGGTATTGCCCCTCACGCTCCTTGACGCGCATGTAAGCACGGCAGAGGGTGGGTAGTGGACAGTGTAGAGTGAAGTGAGGGTGTAGAGAATGGCAGAGGCTTAGTGCAGGGGTGCGGAGGTAAATTGTTTGAGGGTTTGCAAAGTAGTCCTGTTTAGAGCATGCGCAGAATACAGTGCGGGAGGGCAGAGAGCAGCCACGTTTCTGTTGAGGGCAACTTAGAGAGCGGAGGTCGAGGAAAGGGCATTTTATCAAAGTTGTTGTGCCTGGGGCTGTGCAGAGAGTTAACGATGAAGCAAAGGTGAGCGGTTTAGAGTGTGCATGGATGTGGGTTGGGTTTGTTTCTGAGTTCCATGCCTAAGCCTCTGTTCTGGTGTGCGGACTCCTAAAACACGAATGAAGAACCCATCAGTGAATTTATTCGTACTTGTAATGAAGTTCGGGTTATTTTCTGTTCAGAAATCATCGAACTTCTACTGCGAATCGACACAATAGTGTTGTTTAGAAAGCCTCTGCCTTGGTATGGCTCACTGGCCTGTGAGGGCTTTGAGGGCCTGTGAGGGACTAGCCGCCTGTGCCAGGAATCTGCATGGAATCGTATCAATGTCTACTGCAGGATGGAGGAACCTCCATGACCTGCGTTAGAGATAGAAACGTATTATTTTTAGAGCTGAGCCCCGGAAACAAGTTGATTTTGTATTTATGTATGGGCTTTGTGAAAGAATGAATAAATACAAATTCTGGCATGAGCCCCAACTAAGGCAGAAACAAAAATAATATTTCTAGTGCAAGCCTCAATCTAAACATTCTCAAAGGACTAATGTGTATAGCATGCCTGTCTATGCAATAAATACAAAAAGCATTCCAGTGTAGACGTGATCTAGATAAAGTTATATAGCGAGCAGAAGGCCTGCCCACAATGGAAATATTCTGGGGAAAGTTCAAGCAAGGACTGGTCTTGTAACAGAATTAGACGAAATACTATTTCTATAGCAATCCCTGCTCATGCTGGAAGTGTTCAGGTGTATTTTTAGAGCAGCCGGCCTTGTGGCAGAAGATGAAAACATGCCCTTTCTAGCATAAGGCCGGCCAATGGAGGACATCGTTTATATATTTCTGGTGCTGACCTTGCACTAGACATGTATATTTGTATTTCTTTCTATCATGACTCTTGTCCGCGCTCGAAACAGTTAAAATATGCAGCGCTGTGGTACAATTAGTACTTTTACTATGTCTACTACAGCTTGTGTAGGGCACCTGGATACACCTGCGATTTTGTGTTACAATTTAACAACTGGTAAATGTTTCAGTGGGTGACAGGCAAATATTTGCAGGTCACAATTTTAAACGCCACCCAGGACCACCCTGGAGGGGTGCCAGCAAGATAGTCTTATTTTCGAACACTTCTTGACAGAAGTCACGCTCTTCATTGGTCAATCTTTTAACACTTCGTCTACACTTTTAGAGTGGGCTGAACTTGACTTTGTTCAGTGACATCTCAAACAGGACATTTTAACAAAAAAGAATGGCTCATCCAGAAAAGCCCATAAAGGCACATTAGTTTCCATCAGCTTGTTTTGACAAATACACCACTTATTTCATTGTGACAAGTCAATGTGACAAGCCATCAGGCGCGCAATATCTCATTATTCTCTTTGCCACATAGTTCATGAAACCAATCCCCTGAAACTCGCCTCTCGTCGTTGTGGGAACTCCATCTGCTTCCTACAGCTGCAGTAGGAGCAGAGAGACCTAAACGGATTGGAGTGTCAGGCACACATGACTTAAAGGAATAAATCAAACCCAGCATCTGAGGACACTCTGCTGATGGCTTTGAGGAAACACATGTTTGGAAGCCTAGGAACGAAGTCATTTCAGCAAATGAATTAATGAAGCATGTCTGAGGCCATCTGACTTTCTGGAAGTGGCTGGTAGCCCGATTAACATTGCCTAGACATCTCGGTTTTAGGATATGTGTTCCGTAAAATGGAATACAGGAGAGAAATCATTCTGGCAGTAACAAAGTCTCAAACTTTCATCTGATTGTTAACAGGTCCAACCTCATTATCAATGCGGCTGCCATAGGAAACAAATGCATATAAAGACAGGACTTGCCTTCTCCCATGTCTGCTGCATTCTAGGGAGGGTGGTCAGGATTACCCAGACAGAGCGGAAACCCCAAGCAGCAACTCTGAACAGGAGTTCCAGTCTGGCGTTCAAGCCAGTCCGCGTGAATCAGTAATGGGATACTTGTGGACCAGCTTCATTTCTGTTAGGGGTGGCTCGTCAACAATGGGCGCCATGGTGCCGTCCCGCCACTCATTACAGAGGAGCCACCAAAATGTAAAGGGGAACTTGGTTTCCCCTTAAACTTCAGCTCCCCAACATACATGCACAAAAGGGCCTGCAAGGCCAGGCTGTTTTGTTTCCCCAGCCTTGCATGGCCCATTGGGGATGCAGGCTGGGGAACTACATGCCTAAATGGGCTTAGGGCGTGCTCCTGCACCTCCCCACATATGTTCTATGTGGGCGGTGAGAGAGAAGCTCCATCTGTACTGCGCATGTCAGGAACCAGGAAACTCTCCCTGCTTCCTGCTTCCTGCTTCCTGTTGTGTGGAGTGCAGCAGCTGGAGGCCTGGAATGAAGAGCCTCATCAAGTCCGAAGCTGCAGGAAAACAGTTAAAACAAGCATTGGCAATGCCAACAGTGTGGGCTTTCGTGGCCATCTAATAGCAGTGCCTGTGAAATGCATAATGCTTTATACACATGGTCAATCAATGGGTCGGCAAATAACCAAGCACCTTCAAGCTTTGTGTCGTCTCCAACATACGGTACTCACATAATCCCAAGAGATTAAACAAAATGCACCAAAACAGAAGCACCTGCTACTTTAAGTACTCAGATCTGTGCTCTGCTTGGCTACAAGATAAGCTAGCAAACAAAACAGCATTTGCTGCAGCACCTGCAAGAAAAACATAGGTTTCAGCTCTGCGCTACTAAGAAGACAAAAAATATCCTGAAACGTGATTGTCCTAATTCTGGTCAACCACAGATGGATGAAATCCTGATTCCACCTCAATGGGATTAAAACATGTGACCTATAGATTGCATTCCGTGCTCAGTCAGGAGCATTCGCTCAACCCAGCCATCTATCCTAGCTAGCAAAGCTAAACATTTTCCCTCACCTCTAACCTGCATCTGTCCCTCACTTCCTCTGCCTCCACTCTAGCACTTCACCCATCATGGTCACATCCCAAGCACAGCTGGTCACATTGTCTACCCACACTTAAAAATGTCCAATATTGGTTGTCCTTAATCTGTATATGTCCGCTTATCGCAGTGCATTGTTGGAGCAGTAGAGAAGGTGTAGAGATAGTGTGGGGCATTCCTATCCTGGTATTAAGTGGGTTGGACATGAGCCTAAAACACTGGCAAATTTCCAGATTGGTCAGCAATGCCTGCTGACTGGAACAAAAGCAACCCTGATCTCTCGAGTGTTCTCCTGCCAAGGAGAAAACAAGATACATGTAGCGACTGCTTTAAGAGTATCCCTTCCAGGAAAGCGCTACACCAGAGACCACTGCTGAACAAGCAAGCCAATAAGTTTTGGGGCCTGTGGGATATTTGAACACGCGCAGGTCTCACCACAGTTTGGCATATACGCAGGTAACTGGCATAAAGCCTAGATTTATCACAGAATGACAAATAACCACCTTTGGATGACCCGGATATACTTTCTGTGATCTGAGCACACACACGTACTGGCATTTTGTTCTACTGTCCCGTGAAGGGTATTGGAGGAGAGTCCAAGTCTCCTGTGTCTGGTTCTCATAGTCGCTTGGGGGGGAACATACCTTTGCTCACCGGGTGGCGAGGGGAAGATCAACATTAAAGCTATATTAAGTTCCAATGAAGGAGGTGGCTGGTCAAAATCAAGTGCAACTTGCAAACATGTCCCAGGGCCCTAACTGCAATACTCACCAGCCACACCTTGCATCTCTGTTATGTGGTCTTTGCGCTTCAGAACAGGTGAAAAGCCACCCTAGCCGACAGACTCACTTGTTGAGAAAAGGGGAGCCACCCAGCAAGGTCAAAATTGCTTGCTTACCATTTCCTAAGCAGGTGGAATGTTTCAATAACAATTCCCAAGCGGTAAGAAGACACTTCTACAAGCAGTTAATTTATTCTGGAAGCATTGACATTGATTTTCCCATTGAATACATCTTTTTTTTTCAAATCAGGCCCATAATGTTGACTAACAGGTAGCATTGCCACACCGTTTTGTTTTTGTGTACCTTTATGACTTGATTGAAAAGCTGCATAACGCATAGAGTTTTTTTAGGCTGACATCATTTTGCATTCATATGCCTGTATTCTTCTGTTCCAAATAGGGAAAACAAAGTTACTGTCATACTATTTTTGGTTCACAAAAGGATTTATATATTTGTAATTTCAGTGTACAATGTGATTTGTGTACAAAATCATGCGAAAACACAGAGGACAGTGCTCAAAATCCGTGAGCAGTGTTCTCTGTGGGTTCGCGCGGGATTTTGCTTTCACTTCGGACTTCTAGCTCCTCATTAGTGGCATGCGACACATTGCTGGCAGCAGCAAGCTAGAAATACGTAGTGTGAGCAAAATCCTGTGAACACATAGAGGACATTGCTCACGTGAGCACTGCCCTCTGTGTTCACAGTATTTTGCTTGCACTTTGGATTTCTAGCTCCCCACTGTGGGCAACGCTGTGCATGCTGGCAGCATGGAGCTAGAAATTCGACCAAAATCCCACAAACACACGGAGGACAGTGCTCACATCAAAGAGGATCTCAGGGCTGAAGACGCTGGCTCCCAGGCATTGTCATTCACCCACCAAACCAATCCCACACCCCCTAGACTCCCTTGGCCACTCACCCTCCTACTTCCACCTTCTCCTCCTTCACCCCTGTCACACCTGAATAAGTTACCAGAGTTGTATGCTCACTGAAGGTTTCTTCCAAACAGGTTCCACCCTGCTTGTCCAGAACCATCAAGGACAACATTGACTCTCGTGCCCCTACACTCGCTGATTTCTGCAACCACTCTTTCGCCACTGGTTCCTTCCCCTCCTCTCTCAAGCACTCCCTTGTGCACCCACTCCTGAAAAAACCTTCAGCAGACCCTACCTGTCCATCTAACTACCGCCCTATCTCAATCACCCGCTTCCTGGGGAAACTGATGGAGAAGCTGGTCTTGCCCCAACTGAACTCGCTCACTGATGTAGAGGAGGTCCCAAATAAAGCCTGCACTCCCATCACCCATTTTGAAGTACCAGGAACATTTGCACCAAAATATGTGATGTATGATGAGCAAATAAACCAGCAGAGAGCCGCAGTAGGGCTCTGCCCAGTGCCTATCAGGAGAACAACACCTGTTGAAATACTGATACCTAGAAAACCAGGACAGTAAGGTATCCATTGAGAAAACCCTACCAGCAAGTAAGACGAAAGGAAGATAGCCCAAACAGTGTCCCGGAAGAAACCCAAAAGGCCTTAATGGAAGAAGAATGGTGATGTCACAAAGGCCTGGACTAACGTGCAGAACCAAAAAATGATGCACAAAGATGAAATGTCATGATTAAGTATATCGTGAACCTAGAAGAAGAGACAGTGTTGAAATATAAAGAAGCTTAGACTATAAAGCAGGAAGAAGTCATTCAACCAGCTAACACCTGTACATATGCTTGAAACCACAAGAAAGCTAAGAAAACAGGGCTGCTTGCTATGCTTAGTAGAAGATAGACCGCGGCAAGCACCACCTATACATATCTACCTCAACGAAGAACATTATACAAGTGCGTGTCCACTTTACACAAAAGCAGACTCAACTCATGTTACTAGAAGCCAAACAGGACAAGATTCCTATTCCAGCTAAAACGAGAAGGGACGGCTGAATCGAAACTCAGCAGATGCAACATGCACCAGGAAAGAGCCAAGGTCAGACCAATGGAAGGAACGAACAGTAGCCTCGAAGAATCGAAACTTAAGAACAGAGTATCCTATCTTTGGAAGGTCAAGATAAGGAGGCGTAGGCATGTGGCAAGCCAAATAAGAATTAAATGCACAAATTGAAGGAAACTAGGCAGATTCACGGTGTGAGCAGCACGTGACCATCCGAGCAAAAAGAAGCACCGGTTCACACCTACGCTTGGCAGCCGCCCAGACAGACATATCATAACTTTTCCTGACAAAAAGACACAGTTTTGAGGCCGACCACAGCCAACTAATTGACACATAGCCACCAAAGTAATGATGGATTGATGGAAGGCCGGGTGAATTGTGGGGCATCCTGCACCTGGCTGACCATTCTGTGTGCTCCTAAGTAAAGTGGAAATTTATGCATGGGGTTGAAACCAACCCAATCACAGTGGACCAAATAATCTGGGGTCCTGTAGATAGCAGAACCAATGGGACGTCATACTCTTAATGACATCCACAATAGTAATGTTAGAAGGAAGGGCTTAGACACCCACCTGATAGTGTTTATCCAATCCTCTCACTCCGTTACCATATACAGATAGAGTACCTATAGTAAAGTTACCTTTTCCTAACCAATAGAACTGCATGTTAACTTTTGAGTGTTACACGTCGACGATGACGATTTTTGAGTATAAATTTTACTGTTTAAATGAAGTTCGGGGGAGTTTAAGCGAGACGGACTATCGCATCACTGTTGATTTCCATGTTTCCCTGTTTTTTGTACTTGTCATTAAACAGACTCCCCTTTGCCAAGCCATTGAGTTGTCCTTATTGATTGGTGTTGGAGTAGAAAACCTGCACCCCCATCCATCGCAAAGGTGCAGCTATCTCGTCTTAAAGTACTGCGGAGCAAACCCCGACTCTATGGGCCGGCCGGGGGTCTCCCCAGTACACTTGGTAGCAGTGATTTGATGGTTATCGACTATCGATTATTTGACTAAAGTAAGACACCTATTGACCATCGACATAAAGTAACTCTAGGTCTTCGGCAATATCGCAGGTCCTTTGCCATGCGGCTGCGTAAACCATGAAGCTCCCCGCAGAGATTGGTAGCTTAAGCAAGAGTCTGCAGAAAGGGCCTGAAGGGACCCGTTTTCCCACACATCCCTTCCCATTCCTATGGGCAGCTGAGGGAGAGAAAAACCCGAAGGAAGCGGTAACAACAAAGGCAGTGATCCCGAGGGTCCAGAGAGGAACCATGCGAACGGTGAGTGAAGCAAAAAATGGAATGCTTTGGCAAATAGTGCATGCCTTAGAACAAGTAAAGGGAAAAGGTAACAGAGGGAGGAGGGAAAACAAAATATAGTTAGGAGTAGAGAAGACTGTATATGTATAAGGGGATAATGACTCGAGAGTAATAAAAGGTAAGTGAGAGGTTACCGGGGTAGACACTCGAGAAGAGAGGTTACCGGGGTAGACACCCAATAAGAGAGAGGATTCACCTTATTCCTGCGCTTTAATATAGAGGCTAGAAGAAACGTGTACCCAGAGTCCCACATAATGGGGAACGACTAGGCTACCACAACGTTTAAAGTCGTCATGAAACGGGTACGTTTATACTCCATTAAGGGGTAATGATTAGAGGCAGAGATATTTGTGTCCAGCTGGTGTCCGTCTAGTCTGTTAAGTGTCTGTCTTACATGTTTCTCTGTTGTGACATCACAAATATGTATTGAACATTTTTGAGAAAACTGATTACAAAATTTCATGCGATTTGATAGATGAGACCGAATCGCACATTGATGTTTTTTGAACAAATCGGTAGTATAACATTTTGTGGAAAATTTGGGTTGGAGCATGCGATATTTGGTACTCGCTCATATTGTCAGAAGATGTTTAAAGCACACGAAAGCATTGACAAGTGTTATATAAGAGGAAAGGGAACAGATTTAAGCATGGAAGACATAACTCCATTGGCACACATATGCAAGCAATGGCCAAAACACGCACCCAAGATAAAGAAATATAGTACTGAGTAGGTTAAGGATACCGCCCACAAGATGTTTATGCCGTGGCCACAAAATGGGTCTTTATCTAAAGCCGTCTTACAACATATGATAACATATTTGCATGCCACATATACCGGCAAGAAGTTAGAAAAACGCTTTGCTGTTCTCGAATTGTGGAAAAAGTACGAACAGGTAAAGGAGGAAGAGCCGCCAAAAGATTGATACTTAATGTATGCACAGAGGGGGGTGAGATGCCAACCGCGCCACCTGCCTCGCCCGAAACAAAATTGGAAGGAATTAAGGACGAGGGATTATACCCTTTGAGGGAACTTAAAGCAGCCGCAGGGTACAGCAACCCTGCATATGAGTCTCCTACACATAGTACTGAAGAGAATCAAGGGAAAGATAAGGACAAGAATATTACCTCCACAGTCCCAAGGGACAAGGGGAGGCGCGATGACGAAAGGAAAGATCAGGCATAGACAAGTGCATCTCTCGACAAGGAGATAGAAGGGAAGCGATGGAAGGGAAGCAAAGACAGAACTGATGAGATAGCATTCGCGAAAGACGAATGGATGGGAGGACACATTTCATTTAAATTCGATGGCAAAGGCATCGATGACGTGAGGCAAAGGAGAGGTTAGTTGAGACACAGAGGAAGGGGAAAGAAAAATAGTTAAGAGACGAAAGGATAAGAAGGAAAGACAGACAAAGGCGAAAACAGCTATATCGCGAAGAGCAAGAAAAACAGCTTGATCACAACCCAATACAGACAGAAACAGCAAAGGTTAGAAGAAGAGCAAAGGATATGTGAGAAAAGAATAAGGAGACTAAGCGATGAGGAAACTCGAAGGGCAGATGAACAAAGAAATGAAAAGAGAAAGGAAGAAGATAGGGTTAGAGAAGAGGTGCGGAAGCGCAAAGAATTTGATGACGACGTAGAACGTACGCGAAGACAGAGAGCACGCGATCTTGAATATCTGGGGAGAGAGGTTAAAAAACCCGCTCCAGTGGTAGATTGGGAAGACATCGAGGAATTCTTTCTAGCATACGATTCAGTACCAGGCACGTCTAGGACAAATATTGACGATGACTTCGACACCAGAAGCATTGGAGAAACGATCGATAGAATAAATGATGAAATGTGGCTAGAACAAATACCCCAAGGGAGGGGGAAGATGAGCGCCTGGAAAGCCCTCAGCTGTATGACACTGAGGAGCTCAGTCGAAGTAGTGGGAATAGAGAGCTATCCCTGGATAGATTAGAAATAAGCAGGAACAAGGAGGATACGAGAAGTTGCGTGAATTGGGGACAGACAATGTCCGACTCCGAAAAGGAAGAGCGTGAAGAAAACGAAGAAGGGAGGCGAAGTGAAAGGCGACTCCCAAGGGAAAAGGAAATAAGATGGTCAGACAGTAGTGAGTCTGCAACAAGAGCGTCAGAGTCCGCCACGCAGCCTGACCGATATGAAGAAGTATCTCACGGTCAGAGGGGGGTGTCTTCACCACCCTATGTAGATAGACTAAGAGCATTGCCAAGTAGACAGCGATGCAGGAATATTACACCGGAAATAGATAGGAGAACAATGAGAGAAGAGAGAGAGGGTTACACATTCCAATTTCTTTTGCTCGAGAAGGGGGGAATAAGACCGCAATATATTCCATGGCCACAGATGGATCAGGAAAATTTGAAAAACAAGCTTCCAATGCTGACATCGGGAGCCAGAAAGTGGATACACGAGTTAGAAAAGATGACAGGAGGAAACACGTTAGCTATGGGGGTATCAAACATCTCCTGATCGCCATACTTGGTGAGAGAGCAGATGATGTGTGGGCACGAGCAGGCTACCCTGGCATAACCACAATTAATACCGCGGATGATGGAGCACCATTTAACAATTGTAGAGCCACAGTATGGAAAGCGCTAGGAGTACTTTACCCATATACTTCTGATATGGGAGCTATAATGACTCAAAAAATGTCGGAAGATCTGTTGATTTATATACAGAATTTCCAAGATGCATGGGTGCTTGAAACGCATGAATCTTGGACGAAATCTATACCTGTGTTTTACCATATACTGCGCCAAGGGCTGCCAGAGCCGGTGCAAAAACAACTCATGAAATTGGTGGGAATCGAAGCCAAACCTTGGGCTGAAAGACAGTTGCACATTATTGTAGACTGTTGCAAGAAAAGAAATGCAAAAAGGAAGCAACTCGCAAAGGTGAGGAAGCGAAATTGGTGCAAAAGAAATTGTCAAAATATGCTCTTGAGGGGCCATGATAACTAGTACAGCTGCACCAAACATGCAGCAGGTAGCTAGTCTGCAGCAAAATAACCAGGGCAATACAGGTGTCTATCTCAGGGGAAGAGGATTTAGGGGAAGAGGATGGCAGAGCAATCAGGGAGGTTTCCAAAATAATCAAGGAGGCTTTCAAAATATGCAAAATGGTAACAAAGATATGTTAAATGGGCAAATGATCTGACTACCGCCAGTTTGTTGGCTGTGTGGAATGACAGGGCATTTGGCGTGCCCATGCATAAACCAAGGCATGATGGAGAACGGCCAAGGAACACAAGCAGGCATGATAAATCCACCTGCAGTTTTACAGCAGGGTGGTGCACAGAATCATACGGTGCAACAACAGGCACAAGGAGCGCAGCAAGGAGTGCAACCACAAAGCATGGGGAATTTTCCACAAGGACAATCCCAACAGGCACCGCTGCAACTATCACAGACCATTAACCCTGGAATGGGAGGTAACAATGGGAATGGGGGAAATCCACCAGCACACGGTGGGCCGAATTTATATATGAGCTAGGACAGCTCCCTGGGAACCCTGATGTATTCTATTCTATCGGTGACACCAGACCCTCACAGGGAACCGAAGGTGGATGTCGTCATAGGGGATAAAGAATATTCCTTCTTAGTTGACATGGGTGCGACACGCTCGTGCATACGCGAAGGCAAATTCTCCTTGTCTGGCAAGGCCATAGATACTCAAAGTTTTACAGGAGCGACCAGTCACGTTCCCTTTACAAATGCACTACCAGTCACCGTAGGTGAGTGCAAAATGAATGTACCTTTACTATATTCTCGGCAGACCCCAGTAAATATTTTGGGTCGAGACTTAATGACAAAGTTGAACATGACAATTTCATTCATGGAGGAGGGCATAGTATGTTCCACTCCAGGAATGCACTACTCAAATGTATGCAAAATGGTTAGAGCATACTCAGGACACGTAGCCATGAGGGCCATACCATTAGAGCCAGAAATCTTCGCATATGGCATGCGTGTGCTTATGGCAGGATTGCCAGGCCTTGCAGACAGAATCATGAAAACCCTTGATAAGTTTTTATTCAGACCAAGAATACCTATGCACGAGGAGAAGGGACAAGTATTTCCCTTGATGACACATACAGCTGCAATACGAGGGAAAGTTGTCTTGGTTGACGGTTACGATGACGAGGGCAGACAATGGTGCGCGATAATCGCCATCGAAGAAGGATATCGAGTGACTGACGTCACCAATGATGATCTATTTGAAAAGCAAACAGATATAGGAGAGACAATGGTTGAAGTAAGTCTTGTCTTTTTGATAAAGATGATCAAGAGAGCCGTACCTCAGAGAATGATGCTGGCATTAAACCGTCCTGAATATTTTGATGATGACATAGCCAAGGTGCCTGTCTCAGTGTGGACTACAGGACCCTATGACATGGGTCTCTTGAAGGGGGTTGGAGAAGTAAGAAGTAAACTGAAACCAGGAGCAATTCTACCCAGAGCCCGACAATATCCCATGTCCAGAGAGGCAGATGAGGGGATTTTCAAGACAATTTCTGCCATGATGGACCAGGGCATCTTAGTGACGTCAGAGTCACCGTGTAATACGTCAGTGTATCCTGTGAAAAAAAGTAAAGGGGGGTCATGGAGGCTAGTACAGGACCTAAGGCCAATAAACGATATTGTTGAGACCGAGTTCCCTCTAATCCCTAACCCGTCTACA
Organism: Ambystoma mexicanum; assembly: GCF_040938575.1. Taxonomy (NCBI): domain Eukaryota; kingdom Metazoa; phylum Chordata; class Amphibia; order Caudata; family Ambystomatidae; genus Ambystoma; species Ambystoma mexicanum. Next base: position 1,195,737,734 of record NC_090935.1, read on the forward strand.
ATCCCATGTAATATACCCGTTGAGGCAAGATATTTCACAGTGATTGACTCGAAAAATGCATTTTTCTCAATCCTGCTGCACCGTGACTCACAAGATATGACGTCATTCACATTCAGACAAATGCGTCTGAAAAGCATGAGGCTGCCACAGGGGTACTGTAGGGGTATTTTCAACAGAGTCCTGCAGATGGACTTAAGCAATATCACATTAAAAAGTGTCGTCCTGCAATACGTGGATGACATCTTAATCTGCAGCACAACAGAAGAGCAATGCAGGCACAATTCTGTTCAGCTACTGACTATACTGGCTGAGAAAGGATATAAGGTTGACACAGAAAAGTTACAATACTGTCAACAAAAAGTGCTCTACATAGGCCAGCTGATCTCACATGAAGGAAAGAAAGTTAACCCAGAAAGGGCTGAAGCCATATTGAACACGGCTAAACCACACACGATAAAGTAGATGTAGAGCTTTTTAGGCCTATGCAACTATGTCAGGGCATGGGTCTTCGACTACAGCTCTTACACTAAGCCTTTACTTCAGGCCCTAAAGAAGGCCCAAGTGACGAAAGAAAAGATTGAATGATCTGAGGCCATGGAAAAAGGGTTTGCCGAACTCAAAAGAGCTATTTGCACAGCTCCAGTTCTAGGGATCCCCAATTATGCAGAGGAATTTTACTTGTTTTCACAGACAAATGGCAGCGTCATGACGGCAGTGCTCACTCAAAGAACCTTGTTGGGGTACAAGCCCCTGGCCTATTACAGCGGGAATCTGGACCCAGTAATGAGAGGCCACTTCCTATGCGAACAAAGTTTAGCTGCCGCAGCGTTCGCCATAGAGAAGGCGACAACCATTGTAATGGGATGCTCAATGACATTGTACGTCGAGCACTCATTATTCGCTATTCTAGAGAAACCGAAAGGCACATTGACATCTCAGAGAGCTTCTGCTTATGAAGTGATCATATCGAATACCTCGATAAAAATAGTCTGATGTAAAATAGTGAACCCAGCCATGCTTATAGCAGAGTCAGTCACTGAGGGAGAGCCGATACATGACTGTGCAAATCACGAAGAATTCTATGATGAAATCCCCAGGGTGAAAGAAAATGCCTTGGCAGGAGGAGAGATTGTCTTTATTGACGGGTCTTCAAGGATCAATCAAAATGAAGGACAAAGATATACAGGCACCGCTGTGCTGAAACACATAGTAAATGGAGAATTTCGGAGTACTTGTTAGTGCGAATGCCATCCCCTTACTCAGCACAGACTGCAGAATTATTGGCGTTGATACTCGCCATTGAGAATCACGCAGACCAGGAAGTAACGGTGTACAGTGACTCTGCCTATGTGATGTCAACAGTGCATGCAGGCTTAGCGTGCTGGAAGAGGAGGGGTTACCTCCGAGCAGACGGCACACCAGTGCAGCACGCAGCCTTATTGGACAGGCTGATTAAGGCACTACAGCTCCCAGTGGGCATAGCGGTCATGAAATGCGCCACCCACATGAAAGGGACAGATTTTATCTCACAAGGAAACCAAGCAGCAGACACAGAAGCCAAGTGTATGGCATCCAAAAGTGAGACGATTATGGAAGTGGAAGTTGCCTGTACCAATGAAAGAATGTTGATCACACAAACAACACCTGAAACTTATAATAGCCTCGGGCAAAAGCAGCTAATGGAACTCCAAGGGGAGGCACCACAGGAAGAGAAGAACTTGTGGAAACATCGGGGGTGTTCTTTAAACCCCTCTGATACCTTGTGGCGACAAGACAGCATTGGTAAACCAGTAATGCCTGTAGCCCTACTAAAAATAGTGCTGGAGCAGTTACATTACCAGGCGCATATGACAAAGGAGAATCTAGCAGCAACGCTTGCAAAAGACTGGTTCATACCGAATTTAGCTGAGCATGTTGCATTCTTTATGGTGAACTGCATAATCTGCTAGCAATTCACCACTGGGCACACACTAAAAGTAATGAGAGGAGTCATACCCAGGCCAAATGGGCCTTTTCAGCACTTGCATGTCGATTACATCGACATGATTCAAGTATGTAAAGGGTACATTGTACACACCCTGTGCGGCCACATTTTTAGTGAGGGAAGTGTTCCCAAGGTGTATACACCTGTGTATAGGCGCGTTACAAATACCATATCATATCATATCAAGGTGGGGGGTATGGGAAGTCATGAGATCAGATAATGGCCCTCACTTTGTTAATGCAGTATTTGAACAGATTAACTTGCTGCTTGGTATAAAGAACAAGTTCTCGAAGGCTTATCATCCACAAGGTAATGGAATCTGTGAGACGCTCAACGGCTTGTTGAAGGAGAGAATAGCCAAGTTGAAGCTTACTCTAAAGAGGGGAAGGTTGCACTACCTTCCACTAGCACTGTATGCACTTCGGAACCAACCAGGCTATGACCGTCATTTTATGCCACACGAGATAGACACAGGAAGAAGAATGAGAACTCCCCTAACATCCCGAGATGCTAGATGTGATGCCCAGTCAACAGGAGAGGTTTTAGGGTCTGAAACGCAAAACTATCTGAACTGCATGACATCTTGCCTTACTGTAATTTCAGACCAGCTGCAGAAACGACGAAAAGAGTGCAGCGCAGCACAGAACACAGAAGGAGACACTGCAACAGACCCAGTTCAAGGTCTACGTGTTCTACTCGTCTTCCCTGGAGATGCCGTCTTTGTGAAAAACCATACGAGGAAAAGGTGGGACGAGCCAAGATTCAACGGTCCTTTCATCGTAGAGGACTGCACTCCGTCCGCTGTGAAGCTACAGGGCAGGAAAGCATGGATTTTTCTCGGTGATATTAAACCCTAAATCGGAGAAGGCCCCCTGCCTGCACCCCAATGAGAGGAATCGACAAGCGACGGGGAAGAACCACAGCACGTACAGACGAGATCCATGATGAGGAAGAAGGACGCATGACCAGCAAAGAAAAGACAAAGAACTTTTTGCAAGTTGTGGCTTAAATTGGACACTTCCTCTTAGCAAAAAAGGGGATAAGGACATAAAATCGGACACTCTGTGCATCCTAGTTGCAGGGTGAAGAAGAAAATTCACGCATAAGCCACACCATATTCTGTTGATTTGAACTTTGGACTGAGGCACACTTAAGCCTTGATGAGAAAACGACTATGCCAAAATTTGACCAAGAACATTTACATTGGAAGCAAATACAGTATCCCAATTCATTCAGTACCGAGACCTTATTTGGAATCACTAATTGGTGTCCCAGAGTAGAGACATCACAAAGGACCTAGTCGCCTATTTCGACTTAGTACTAAGGTCATACCCGTCACTGCTAGGGAGGCTCACCAGTGTCACAGACTTTTTACAAGATCCTGAAAACGAAAAGATAATAAGACAACTCTTCACTGTCATTGCTGAACAACTTATCCTACTCCCTGAGTACAGTGAGAAAGAATCAAATGTTCCCAACACAGGCGGAAATAAATGAGCTTGTCAACACTGTTCTTTTGCATAATTGAAGACTGTCCAACTCTTATTGGAAGAACGACAGACACACTCACGTTTCTTCGAGACCCAGCAAACAATGAACATTTAAGCCATCTTTTAAATAAGATCGTCATTCTAGTCACACTCCACAGAACGGACAGTGCAGACATTGTTTACATCAAGGAAAAAACATATCATCCTGAAACTACCAAGACAGGACAGATGTCTCTGTCACCAGAAGACAGCAGATTGGCACACAATGTCCTCTTTCACCTAGTCACTGACTTTCCATAGCTAGCGGGGAGACCTATCGATGTTGACGTCCTCACGTTCATCAGAGATCCAGCTAATGTCGCACAGATGGGAATGCTCCTGCATGGAATCATGCTCCAAGTGGAACTTTCCAACCATCAGAGAGATTATCTGAGGAGATTTTAAGAAAGCCTTCAGCCAAGGGACAGATCGAGGGAGCAGAGTCAAGAACCTCACTTGTTATACTTGTTATTTTTTCTCTATTTCTTCATACTGATCAGTGTCCAATATGTCCTCAGGACTGAAGCAGATTTGAGGAGTGGACTGGGAGCTTACTTACTTTGAATATGCAGAGTAAAGGAACTCACTGAAGCGTTATTTTATTTGATTTTCCTTCCCATAGTCTAGCAAAGGAACTGCATCCTGAAATAAGAGACAATTTGTCATTCACAAGAAGGAGGACACTTTTGAAGCACCTGAGGGTGAGGGAACAAGAACATTGACATTTGGCAATTGATCGAGATGGGGGTCTAGAGCAGCAAGCTGGTCCTCCCACAAGCAGAGAGGCACCCTCGCTTCTCTGGAAGGAAATGCTGTTGCCTAACATATAGAACCATAATGTTCTTATGCATCATATGTATCATTATTTTACTGTAATTAACGTTCAGAACTGCATTCTTTATTGGTGCACGAAGTGTTCCAATTTCAGTGCACCCACCTGATGATACACGCATGAAAACCACAAAAGCACCCAGACCTTATATAATCATTCCAGTCCCTAGGAGATCTGACAGTGGAATGGATGAACTTGAAATTAATGTAATTAGCAATGATACGCACACACTTGAGGTAACAAATGAGCAGGAAAGCCGGAGACAGGGTCGGCATGAAATGAATGAAGCAAAAACACTGACAACTACACACACACACTGAAGGCACACGAAACAGGCCTAGTATCAATGACAGCAGAACCACAAACGAAAGCAGCAGAGAAGAAGAGACTACCTGTCATAAAAACCTTCAAAACAGATAGTGTGAGAAAACACAAAGAATTAAGAGAAAGACCAACAGAAGCAGTCATGTTAGAAACTCTTGAGAAAACAAAAGCCAACTCGGAAAAACTCTCTGCACGAACACAACTGATAGTAGACTTGTTATTCCCATACATAGCCAGAGCACGGAAACTACAAGAGGAACTAAAGAACAAAACCACAGAGACTGTATTGCCAAGCACGTCGTAACACAAGGGACAAGTACCAGGCCTACAATACAGCCATACACCGGACCGGCGTCAGGCTGGTTGGCATGGGCATTTGCACGCAACAGAGAAAAGATGCATGCATGAGGACCAGGAAAGAGCTGCCAGACTCTTGTCCACTCAAATGGCACAGATGAAGAGACCTGCACCAGGATACCTGAGAGTCCTCCAGGAAGAAAAAGCCATACAGAGGCATTCAGAGATGTAGTTATAGCGAACTACAGGAAAGCACTAAGAATCAAGAGAAGCATGCATGAAGATCAGTGGTCAAAGTGGGTGGGTGGGAGCGGTCGGGAGCGGTGCTCCTCTACTTCTTTTAATCAAGTTTTATAGTTCCTATACTTTTATTTTAAAAAGAAACCGTTCCGGAATGGTATTGTTTTAAAATAAAAGTGTAGGAAGAAGTTGAAACTTTCACTTTTTCGACCACTGATGAAGATGACAATGAACTAAACGACTACCTGGACAGCAGAGCACATCTGGGAAACAACATGTGGTACCAGCACATGAAGGAAGTTGGAAGACGAAATTCAGAAGGAGAATGCTTTGTTTGTGCACTTTTACTGTACAGCATGGGGAAGTCCAAGATCTTCGTAGCTGTAGAAATTGATGTCCCGACAGCACACTGTCTCTCACACGAAGCAATGTGCAAGACCAGAGGCCAGTTCCTGGGAAGTGACGCCTCATTGATATGGGCAACTAGAACAGCTTATCCCAATGAAGATGATTATGTCCAGGACATTAAGACGAGAAATAGAGCTCATATTAGGAATCACGTGATCAGGTACGAAAAACCTAAAATTAAAGGAGCAGGAATAAGATGGGAAGTAAACCCGAGACTGAATGTCAAAGGGAAAACTCCAGAAGAGGCTCAAATTTGGAAAAACAGAGGCCAAATGCAGATTTGGGGAACAGTACTCTCACCAAACGGATGGGAGCAAGGAGTAATGCCGAGCATGGATGGTCCTTGGAGTCTGCAAGGAAGCAATTGAGAATTCACAAAGACTGTGCAAACCAGTATTGCCAAAACTTGCAAAACTGCTGACATGGTTCGAAGACAGAGGAGGACCCTTGCAGATAGTGCGAAATTGTGCTTCAGGAACAATGGCACAAGGAAGATGGGAGAGAATCAGAACTGTGGATGAATCTTTGACGCTCCAGGAATGGTACATGGAACCGCAGTAATTATGGATCATTACTGGGCAGGCGGACCCAAGGCATACATCAGACTGCTGAAAAACTGGGGAGGCATATGCACAATAGTGAATGTCCATGTTCCAGCACTGGTGATCCCGAAAAGCGACCTGAACATTGACAGTTTCCCGAAAGTAGATGCTCACCTGAACAAGAGGAGATCTGTGGAACTGATAACTTTAATGAAGAGAGAAAATGACTTCTCTGCCAAATCAGAAGAAGCATTCCACGCAATCCAATATGAGAAGAGACTGTTCAGTCTCACCTCATCAGTGTTCATGACGCTCTTCGTGCCACGAATCCAAGTTGGAGTAAATATTAAATGGTTGCAGATAACCAGATGGGAATTGCTACAGACAATCAACACGACCATAAAAGGATTCAATGCGATTAAGGAAGAGTTAAGAGCAATCCGACTGATGACTCTCCAGAACAGATATGTCCTTGACATGATCACAGCTATGGATGGAGGAGTTTGTGCAAAAAATCGGAGAATCATGTTGCACATGTATACCTTCTCACGACGAAGAAAATGGAACTCTAACAGAAGCTATAGGAATGCTGACGAAGCTACAGAATCAGATGATTGACGAAACTGACGAAGTTGACGATGACAGCTGGTATGGATCACTTTTTTTATGGGGTCCACAATGGATGGCAAACATATTCAAGTTCCTAGGAGCCCTGCTAGTGATGATATTACTAGGATTTTGTGTCATCAAGATAATAATCTTACAATGCCAAAAAACTGCAAAGAAAGACATAGGGATGAAGATCATGATTGATGTCAATCCAGGATGGAGGCCTAGAGACCTAACTGATGATGAAATAAGAGACTTTGTGAAGGCCACCGAGCATGCACCAGAAGGTACAAGGTTTCTTTATCCCAGGAAACGCAGAAATTAGGAGGGAAAATGGATTTACTGCAGCCCAAAGGGACAATGCCAATTAATGACATGGAATAAAGATGAACATGTAAGAACAGCAGGAAGCCTGAAAGGAGTGATAAAAATATGCACTCCAAAGAGACACTTCTTCAAACCATCATGTACAAACCCAGAAGATGAAGAAGGAATGAACCCAGAAGATGAAGTGAAGATGAATACAGAAGAACCAAGTAAGGTGAATTCAAAAGAGGAAGCGGAAGTGATTGATGAATCGACCAAAGGGGGGAGTGTAAAGGAGGTCCCAAATAAAGCCTGCACTCCCATCGCCCATTTTGAAGTACCAGGAACATTTGCACCAAAATATGTGATGTATGATGAGCAAATAAACCAGCAGAGAGCCGCAGTAGGGCTCTGCCCAATGCTTATCAGGAGAACAACACCTGTCGAAACACTGATACCTAGAAAACCATGGACAGTAAGGTATCCATTAAGAAAACCCTAGCAGCAAGTAAGACGAAATGAAGATAGCCTAAACACTGTCCCGGAAGAAACCCAAAAGGCCTTAATGGAAGACAAATGGTGACCCGGGCCCGGACTAACGTGCAGAACCAAAAAATGACACACACAGACAAAATGTCATGAATAAGGATATTGTGAACCTAGAAGAAGGGACGATGTTGAGATATAAAGAAGCTTAGACTATAAAGTAGGATGAAGTCATTCAACCAGCTAACGCCTGTACATTTGCTTCAAACCGCAAGAAAGCCAAGAAAACAGTGCGGCTTGCTATGCTTAGTAGAAGATAGACCGCGGCAAGCACTACCTATACATATATACCTCAACGAAGCACATTATACAAGTGCAAGTCCACTTTACACAAAGCAGAATCAACACAGATCACTAGAGGCCAAACAGGACAAGATTCCTATTCCAGCTAAAACGAGAAGGGACGGCTGAATCAAAACTCAGCAGAGGCAACATGCACCAGGAAAGAGCCAAGGTCAGACCAATAGAAGGAACGAACAGTAGCCTCAAAGAAACAAAACTTAAGAACAGAGCATCCTATCTTTGGAAGGTCAAGATAAGGAGGCGTAGGCAGGTGGCAAGCCGAATAAGAATTAAATGCACAAATTGAAGGAAACTAGGCAGATTCACGGTGTGAGCAGCACGTGACCATCCAAGCAAATAGAAGCATGGGTTCACATCTACGCTTGGCAGCCACCCAGACAAAGATATCATAACTGTTCCTGACAACAAGACACAGTTTTGAGGCTGACCCCAGCCAACTAATTGACACATAGCCACCAAAGTAATGATGGATTGAGGGAAGGCCGGGTGAATTGTGGGGCACACTGCACCTGGCTGACCATTCTGTGTGCTGCTAAGTAAAGTGGAAAGGTATGCATGGGGTTGAAGCAAACCCAATCACAATGGACCAAATAATCTAGGGTCCTAGAGATAGCAGAACCAATGGGACATCATACTCTTAATGACGTCCACAATAGTAATGTTAGAAGGAAGGGCTTAGACGCCCACCTGATGTTTATCCAATCCTCTCACTCCATTACCATATACAGATATAGGGCCTCATTACGACCCTGGCGTTAACCATGGTGCTATTAGCGCCATGGTTGACGCCGGTATTTTACCAACTCCACCATGGTGAATGGTGGAATTACCGCCTCATTCCAAGGTTGGTGGGGTGGTAATTGATTTAGAGCATTTAAAACCTACAAAATGGACCAAATCATGGTCTCCTGTCATGTGAGCCAAGGATGGAAATAGGGTCTGAACTTGGAGTCCAAGAACACGATAGTGAGTGCTCTCACTCCCATGTATTCTAAAGACAATGATACTTTGCAAGGCCAAGTTCAAAGACAATCTTCATGGCAGAAGGCATGGGCAATGAGAGCTGCTGGGCTAATTGGGTGGGGAGGTTGTATCTTGCCCCATCTCCTTGCAACTGGGCCTGGGCTTACGTGCTGCTAAGTGAACCGAATGTTCCAGACCTGGCACAAGCGTTCCAACAAATTATAGTAGTCCATATAACGAAGGACCTTATATTTTGAAGACCAATGAGAAACTGTGTATCTAATGTTTCTGAAGATGACATGTTTTTAGAGATACCATGGATACGGCCTACACATAGGTGGTTACCATGACCATGCAGCTCGTACGCTTCTTTCCATTCATAGCTACGTGTCTGCTAGGGCTGTACCTGGTGAGGTACAGTCTAGTAGTACCATATGCAAACCACACATATGGTGCTAATAGCAATCAGCGACAATTGGGGATCGGTTCCCTACACAAATTGTCCCACAGGAATATGGCAACCAGTAGTGCCATGGCGTTGATGCGCATGGGCACAGATACCATCACAACGCCACATACATTCATCTCTCGAGCAGCGATGTTGGCTGACAGACTACTCGAGCGTGAATGCTCCAGAATTAGGTAAGTTTGATTAAGAGAATAAATGAGGACACATATCAGTAAGGTTAACACGTGGGCTCTAAACACAGACATCCTGTGTATACGAGTCATAACACACCTTACTTGCAACAGCATCAGGTATGCAAGATGGTTATTCAGCGACACACGCCACTTACTCCATTTAGGCGAGCTGTATACATAGGCGTCACAACAACCATTAGCTTATCATATATGCCCATATATATATATCACTGCGGTCTGTAGCGCACACATCAGCTACAGTGACGTGATGTTATTAAAGAAGAAGACTCCTTTAGCTGCGAATCTTAAGATTCCTTTATACTGTTACAAGAGGTCTGCAATGTATGTGGATCTAGGCTCCATATGGTATGCACTAAACACAGAACTTACACTGCTTGTCTTACACTTACAGTTTACCCGTTGCAGTGTTATCTTATAGTGAAGTTCCTCGATATTTACAATCTGCCCGCAGCTGTCTGTTTGAGGATTTTTAACCACCAGCACCCAGCGGGTGAGTAGGATACCTGAATAAACCACAATGTTTTCACATGTTTTTATATGTCTTCATAAGCGAATTTTTAGGATACTATATATCAGGCATAATACAGCGCTGCTTACATTATTTCCTCCTTTTACAGGACACTGACATCTGTATATATCCAAGTGGAGGTTTTCAGGTCAGTGTAGCTTAGTTATTTCAAATTACTACCTTTAGGTAGAACTGACTATATACAGACAGTAACCAGACAGTAACCATTTAGATAATTTACGCACCCATTGTCCTTTCAGGTGTACACCAGAAAAATCCCAGAAAGTAGTTTGAACACATTGAACACATTGGAACACTAAGGGCCTCATTACAAGTCTGGCGGTAACCCTGCCGGTGCTACCGCCGAGTTGCCGCTGGACTTGCAATATTTACCGGTGCCTGGCTTGCCACAAACACTGGGGGATAGTGACCCCGGTGTTCCGGGAAGTCAGGCACCAGTAAATGTTAATCCCCAATGGGGAACACAGAACCACCATCACTGTTACTAATGGTGCTGGTGCTTCCGTTACGGTTTGCTTACTGTGGCCGCTGTGTCCAGCAGGATCTGTCCTGTCGGGCACAGCGGCTCCAGCAAGCAAACCTGTAGTGTGCTGGTCCAGTAACAACGGTGGCACACTCGTAATGAGGCCCTAAGTCTCAAAGCCCTGAAGATGGATTATATATCCGAAACGGGTTGGTTATATGTTGTGGCTGACACAACCTTTGAGCTTGTTGCAAGAGCCACATTTTTACTGTATTTAGTGATTTGTTTATAGGCTGTAACACAAAACAGAACTTTATTTTGAGAATCACATTTTAGTTGACTAATGATACATTGCTGTTTGAATTGTTTCATGTTAGGAATGTTCTATATCTGTATTCACTTGTACTTTACTTACATACCCAGCATTACTGGGAAGTGCCGTTGTTGGTGGGGATTTTCTCTGCCAACATAAACATTTTGAACTTGTTTTAGTCTGAATATTTACTTTATACACCTTTGTGTCACATGACTCTGCTAGAATTTTCTTTACAAAGATTTTGTGGATACACGAAGTGCGTACCCACCTAAACTTACTTGGACTGTAATCCCAAAGGAGTGCAACAAGGGTTCCCCGCTGGCAACAACGGGTTTCTGTTTCATTATTTTCAGTACTTAATTTTGTATAAACTAAAGTATCTTATACCCGAAGAGTCACTGTATTTTCTAGCTACATCTGCGAAATTTGAGTTGTGCCCCTCCTCCCCATTGTATGTTTTTAGAGATAGGCATATGTTGTCCACCTGATAGTGGGCAGCCAATCACAACCCTAGTTCCTATAAAAAGTATACTTAGATGGTCCTTTTAGCCAATCCCGACCCTTGATAGGTTTTTCATTATTGTCACGTAGTATGACGTCACCTCTGATGTATTTTTGATATAAAAGCTATGATTTGTGTAAAGATCACTGAGAGACTGAGCGTATGCCCATTGATGTTCGTTGTGAGACTCCCTGTTTTAGATAATTGTTAATAAAACAGTACCTTGCCATCTTCATATGTTGGTTCGCTTATTTGGACTCAGAATTATTCTGTATGATCCCATCCATTACATGTGCATGTTCCTAAAGGGCCCTAAACTCACCTGATAGCAGTTCGGGTGGTTTAAAGATCCAAACAAGTTCAGCTCCAGAGTTTCGGATGATCAGGCATCCTCTGCCATTAGCTGGAAGATCGCAGAGTTTCCCTTGGAGAGCGACCAAATAGAAATAAACTTGCAAGAAAAACCAAGATGGTGGGCAGGTCCCCCTTTGAAGGAATCGCTGCTCGGTTTCCACAGATGCTCTGTGGGCAGAAGGCAAAGTGGTCAGATTGAAGGAGGAGTTGATACCGAAGCCCTCGAGTCGATTAAAGAATGGTAAGTAGACTGAGGGGAGTGGCAATATAAAGGGACAGGATTGTGATAATTTTGAGTAATGGGAAATATTGCGAAGATAAGACAAACCGCCTAAGAGTCTTAATTCAAGGTAATTAGAAGGAAACATTTCAAACTGCAATGGGAGTTGAAATAGAGAAAAACGCACAGGTCAGGACCGTGTGAGGTGATGTCTCAAACCCTGTGCAGGGTAAAGTAAAGGCGAGAGTAGAAGTACCCCATATTTATAAATGAGACATAAATAGTGGGAAGGTGATCACATGTGTTATGTCTGACTTGTCTAAATGTTGTTTTTTGAATAAAGTATCGAGGAGCGATAGACTTGTGAAGAGTTGGAAAAGTAACAGTGATTAAAGATAAAGTATAGAGAAACAATTGGTGCCAATCACATGAATAGATAGGTTATTGAAATAAGAAGATTGAGCAGCGAATGATGGTGCTTGCTCATGTTTGTTGTTTTAAAATGTTAAAAGTGGTGGTTTAAGTTGAGATAAAAGGTTTATTTAATGATCTGGTAAGTATTGACAGTCAATTGAGACTTGTCAATATGGAGGGCACTCCTCTCATGCACCTATGCAAGACACTGCCAAAACATGCATCCAAGCTCAGAAAGTACAGTGCAGAATGGGTAAAGGGCACAGCAGATAAAATGTTCATGCCATGGCCACAAAGGGAGCAACACATGACGACATACTTGCACACTACGTACACAAGAAAGAAATTAGAGGAAAGAGAAGAACTGCCACCTGAGGAGTGGATGCTTAATCAGCATAAGGGGCCAGGGGTTGAGCCCTCAGCTCCCCTTACCTTGCCTGAAGAAAAGATTGAATCCTTTAAAGGAATTGAAAGCAACAACGGGGTATAGTAATCTCACATATGAACCCGCCGCTTATAGTAGTGACAATGGTCCGGAAGAGAGTAAAGGGAAGGAAGATATTTATAAATTCATACAAGACAAGGAAGAAAGAAGCGAACGATCGAATTTGTCAACAGATATAGATAGAGAAATCAAGAGATGGAAAGGAGAAAAAGACAAGGCTGACGAAGTAGCACTAATACAACACAAATAGATGGGAGTACAGATATCACTCAAGATAGATGGGAAAAGTATAGAGGAAGTCAGGCACAAAGAAGATAAGGATGAACATGAGAGGAAGGATAAGGAACAAGAGAGGAGATTAAATGAAGAGGAGCAAAGAAGGAAAAGCAAGGATCAACGAGAAGAGATATATCAGGAGGAGCAGGAGAACGATGAAAAATGGGTAGAGGAACAAAGAAAGTACCACAATAGACAAAGAGAAATAGAAGAGAGGGATAGGAAGGAAACGAAGAGAGAGGAGGAAGAAGCACAAAGATAGAGGGACAAAAGGTTGCAGAGAAGAAGAGGAACTAAGAGAGGGAGTAAAGAGGGAAGAACAAAGGCAGGAGGAAGAAAGAGTTAGAAGAGATGTGAGAAAGCAAAGGGAAGTAGATGAAGAAATAGAACGAAAAAGGAGACAGCGAGGTTTCGATGTCAGTCACATCCGTAAAGAACAAATGAGGAAGAGCCCCGAAATACGATGGGATAAAGTGGAAGAGATTCTCCCAATAAAGGAAGTATTGCCATCAGCATCTATATAAGTGCTAGAAGATGAAAGAGATGATGCAGAAAGCATTGGAGAGAGAGGATCAATAAGGTCTATAGACAGTTGCGACGAGATAGCGTGTATGGAACCCGAGGGAACACTGATCGATCCCCAGTGCCTCAATCACAGAGTGAGGAGGGAAACATGTTTAGTGATGAACAAAGAGCACTGTCTTCAAGCAGATTGAACCTAGACAAAGGTGAGGAGGATGTTAGTCACACTAGTTGGGGCCTAGACATGTCAGACAAGGAAATAAAATTCGGTCTTGGGGCAGAAGGAGGGAGTGCTTGCACCCCTGAAGGAAGCCTGCAAATTGATAAGGAAGTGAGACGGTCAGATCTGGAACAGCCTAAAGATAGAACACCAGATCCCATAGCATATCCTGAGCATTCCAGAGAACGATCACATAGTGAGAAGGGAGAGTCTCCAACATATGAAAGTAGGTTAAGGTCATTGCCGACAAGGAGAGAGACAGGGATGATTATCCCTGCCATGGATAGACTAATAGTGGGATCTGACCATGGGATGGGGTTCACCAAGTTCCCCTTGTTAGAGGAGGGGGAGCAAGACCACAACATATTCCATGGCCACAGATGGACAAGGATGACTTAAAGTGTACGCTCCCTAGTTTGACTTTGGGGGCTGGGAAATGGATAAATGAATGAGAGAAAATGACAGGAGGAAATTCGCTGGCCATAGGGGACATAAAAGGTCTCCTAGCAGCCATTCTTGGAGAGAGGGCTGATGACATATGGAGGAGAGCAGACTACTCAAGTGTGACTGCACAAAACACAGTCCATGACAGAGCTCCATTCAATAATTGTAGGGCAGATGTTTGGAGGGCTCTCAGGGTACAGTATCCTGACACATTGGATATGGGCGCATTTATGACACGAAAAATGAAAGAAGATGAGGACCCCATTGCTTATGTGGGATATATTGACCCACTCAGATGTGCCTTACCACATCACTTGCTGCATTGGTGCAAGAAACAGCAAAATGGCTGTGCTAACTCCTGTGCACGCCAAGATCACATAATTGTGTTTTTACAACCACCAAAATAATGGCTGCATCACCCCGCCACACACATTTCAGATGGGGAGGAACAAAGTACACACTGCACAAGTGTGCCAGTGTGCTCTGCAATATTTTTCTACACATTTTGTGAAAGAGGCAGCATTGCCTTGCTGGAAATCTCAAATTCACATTTAAAAAGGACACCTTTTTCAACCTTAAAAGTGCTGCCTGGCGCTAAATTAATCAATTTCTCATGAAACTACTGTGATTGAAAAAGCCCTGCCATGTCCAGGATCATTCATTACGTCTCAGAGGACCGGGCCTCATTTGTATGACAGCTCCAGTGAAAAGCAACTTGGAAAAATCAAGCAAATACTCTGCTTTCACACGCACGTAAAAGGGTGCATATTTTCTACAATGTATCAAACATCAGCTGTCTTCAATGAACTTCTAACTATTTAAGCCTGGTTAGTTTCATGTATCATTGTGCTGATAAAACTCATGCTTCCAGGGAAATGACTTTGGTTGTAAAGGCAGTGTTTGCAAAGGCAGGTGGGGCTGCCAAGTCGAATTTAAAATGAAAGAAATGTTATTCGTTGTTAACACATGTGGTAAAATGTGCTTTTGCTGATTGAAGAAAAATTGGCCCATTTAAAAGTACATTGTTGGGGGAAGGCCTGCTTACTTAGCAATGTTGTTGCTGGTAAAAATACGCTTGTGAGCTGTTTTGATTCCACAGATTTTATTTAAGTCAAGAATTTAAATGAGAGAATGAAGGCTAAAACTCATAGGCTAAGTTGGCAAGCTATAAAAAAAAACCCTGCTCTTCAAGTTACAGCCCTGTAACATCCTTCAGGTAGAGAGGAACACCATAAACTCCTGGCACAGGAAAGCACTAATTGCCAGCTTGAAAGACTTTAAATGGACCAGGACAAAGGGATTTCACATGCTCATCAGACATTCGTCTTTGATCCAGGCTAGGACAATAGCAGTCCTGGGACTCTCACCTGTCAAGTGTGAAGGGCAATAAAAAGTTCAATTAAGAGAGAGGTCCCCATTCTGCTTGAAAGAAACTGCCAGTTGGTGTTAGCTGGGAAGAAAAAAAATGACAGACAATGACTCCCATTTGTCTTAAGACTATTGTAGAAAGTTCTTTAACAAGACTTATATCTCAGCTGTCAAAATTGGTAAAAATGTGGAATTTTCACAGCGTAAAAGTGGAATTGTTGGCTGTGTTTGAAAACTTGGTAGAATGTTGTGTCGCACTCTACACAGAAACAGTGATATATGTTGTATGTTGCATTACCAGAAAAGCATCCATGTTGCAAATGTCAATTTTGTACATACATCCCTGGGAACAATTTGCATCTGTTTATAAAACTGGGGAAAAGGGGGCCAAATCTTGAATGTCTAAAATTACCAAAATGGGTCAGAAAGGCGAACAAGGTCGCACAGACTGGAGGTTTGGACTAGTCTGTGCTGCACAAAATATTTAACCTGTGTATCTGATTTACTAAGAGGTGTCAATTGTATAAATATCTGTTTTTGGCTAAATCGGATATGCAGTAAAGGAAATGTGGGAGTTTCTAGATACAGTAAAAATCACCTCATAAACATGACATCACTTTTCTGATATCTAACCAATTGTGAGCAAGGCGGAGACTATGTCCTTGCCCAATCCTATTGTTAGGGGCATGGGTAGTGAATCCTGCCCCTGTCATATACTGTAATGATGTCATTTGGCATTATAAATAAGAGCCCCTGACTAGCACTCAGGACACACACTGATTCCTGATCCCTACGCTGGTGTCCTGTTCCTGTATGTTCCTGTCGTCATCTTGCATCTATTCATCTAAACTCCAGATTCCAACCACAAGGCCAAGCCATTGCTGATCCTGCTTCAGCTAGGCCCCAATTCTAAAATAATCCCCAGAACCAAGGGAGGCGCTGTGGTGTTTTGGGAAAGCATCCTGAATGTACCTGGCGCTTGCTGCCATGCATTGCTATCCTGCTATCCTGATGCCCTATAGTATCCAGTAACCAGAACTGCCTGTCCAGAAGAACTATCCTTTGGTATCCAGTCCCTGCCCAGCTGACTCTGCCCCGCTGGGTTTGTCCAGCTGTCCTGTGTTAGACCAGATCTGTGTGGTGATGCAGAGCGCTGACTGTCCAAAATCCAAACCAAAAGTGTACTGTGAGTATCAATAGGAAACATAGAAACATAGTAAACCTTGCCTTGCTTTGTTCCATCCCAACCTCTAAGTCATCCAATCCTTATCCTGACAACTGTAATATTTCCACAATCATTCTTGAAACCCTGCTTTGATTCCTTGTGCTAGCGCCAATATCTTTAATAATTTTGTCTTGTGAAATCCTAAACCCTTAGTCCTCCTTCGGGTGATCGGACTGGGCCCGCCAGGGCGGGTGCGGAGGTGCTAGGGTTGATTCCGTGAATCAACTCCACAGCTTACATTGTCTAGAGCTGGTAGCCTAGCCTGAATGCCCTAGTGTAAAGTAAAACTGTCCTTGTAAAGATTGATTTCTGTTCCTTTTTCGCGCCTTTATTTTCCAAAAACGCACCTCACTAGATCTTGCATAACTCACTCAATTTAACAGCTAGCGACCTCATTTCACTTTCATATGGTACCTAGGATCCATAGCTGCACCCAACCGCATCCAGATTTACAATATTTCACCCGTTTTTATTAAAAAAACTTTTGGTTATTTTCAGGCAAGAATGAGCATTTTTGCAAAGTTTTACACGTGTTATTTTTACTATCAATTGTTTTAAACCTTCCATTCATTTTAGAATTGTATGCTTTTGCTCAATCTATTGCTTATGATTGCCTGTAACTTCCCAGTGTTGCTCCCGTAGAGAATTGTACTTATTTACGGATTTATGCACACATTCATTGTTTTATTCAGCCATTTGCGAGTGTCACTTTAACCTTGCAAGGGTTCAAATCCGTTTTTCTCTCTTGTTTGGGGAGGGACGGTTGGGTTAGAATTCTGTTTCTTATTCCTCATTCCTGAGTACCTGCTGCTTCCTTATGTCTATTTAGAATTGATTATTTGGGGTGGAGGAATATTGCAGGGGGAAATCCTAACTTGAGTACTAAAAATTCAAAAGTGTCTCTAATCCCTGGTGTTTTGTAGTTGTGTTAATAGAAGGTTAAGCTAAGTGCATTGCTTACATTCATATTGTTCTTATCACCCCATTGGTGATTGCTGCCCCATATATTAAAAAGTGTGTCATTTTCTTGAATTTCTAAATAAATAAATAAATATTACCTTTACCTACCAGCCTGGTTCCTGGTCCATTGTGACCCTGGGTATTTGAAAAGGGTGTGTGATATGAGTGGTGTATCTCTCAACTATTTAACCTATGTATAACAAAAGAAGCATTTCAGTTGTGTGCTGCATACTAGGCTGAGACCAGGGTGTATCGCCTGATTGACATCCTTAACACTTATATTCAAGATATTAAGGCGAAA
Organism: Ambystoma mexicanum; assembly: GCF_040938575.1. Classification (NCBI taxonomy): domain Eukaryota; kingdom Metazoa; phylum Chordata; class Amphibia; order Caudata; family Ambystomatidae; genus Ambystoma; species Ambystoma mexicanum. Next base: position 1,195,755,839 of record NC_090935.1, read on the forward strand.
TGTCAGCTTGAAAAGAGTGAGCCATGGGAAAAGACAGTGGGCCTCATTATAACCCAGGCGTTAAGGGGTTAACGGCGCCGTAAAAGATTGCGGCGCCATTAATCCCTTAACACCTTACTACGAGGTCCCTTTGCGGCTCCTGACCTTAACGGCTGGTCTCTACCAGCCGTTAAGGTAGAGACACGCAAAGGGACCTTGAAGGTAATTACGGTACCGCAACTTGCGGTACCGTAATTACTGCCTTCCCCATTCCCATTGAGCCCTATGGGGCAAAAATGGGAATGGGGAAGGGCCAATGGTAAATGGGGAATTATTGCCCCGCAACCTTGGAATGGGGCGGTAATTCCCCATTTACCATTGGCGGAATCGGTAAAATAACAGCGGCAACGATGGCGCAACTAGTGCCATGGTTACCGCCTGGGTCGTAATGACCCCCAGTGGCATTGTTTTACCATGCTTTATGTCGGGGGTTGCCTGAGTAAGTACAGAAACCGATGATAAAACAAATGGGGATGGAAGCGAAGCCATGGGCTGAGATACAGTTGACAATAGTACACCATTGCCGGTTATTACAAGAGAAGAACAAAAAGAAAGATGAAAATAGAAAGATTGAGGAAGCCAAGTTAGTTCAGGAAAAGTTGTCAGAATTTGCCATTGAAGGGGCGGTATTGACAAGCGGAGAAAGAATAGGAATGCTGGAAGCAATGGGAACATCACAGGCAAATAATCCATGCCCTATGGACCAAGATGGGTATGGGTTTATGCCACGAGGCAGAGGTATTAGTAATAGGGGAAGAGGAGGCAGATTTCAGAATAACCAAGGTGGGTTTCAAAGCACACAGAACAAAAACCAGAGTGCACAGGGAGGATGAAACCATGGAGGGTTTACCAGGAGGGTTCCTCCAGTATGTTGGAACTGTGGATTGACAGGACATATTGAGCGCGCATGCGAGAGCCAAGGGAGTGTACAAAATGGACAGTTTTCCAGAGGAGGGACAGCTTATTTTCCGCCATACAGCACACAGACCAGAGAGGGCTTTGCCCAAGATCACACATCTTATCAGGCACAAGCACCACAAGTACAGCAGGTGACACAGCAGGGACAAGCACAAATGAATCCACCCCAGAGGCAGTCACAACAAGCCCCTATGCAGACACAGCAGTATGCAAATATAGGACAAATATTAACACATTCTGATGTTTGCAAAGAAGCGTCCTGTCTGAGGTGTCTGCCGATGTTAAGGTGAGTAGACAAGGCTGCTTTATAGAGAATGTCTGAGGAACATCGAGGATAATAAAAGGAAGAGTAATAAGCATGTAGCGGTAGCAGAGAGATCCAGTAGCAAGGAGCAGCGATCCAATAGCGAGGAACGGTAAGCCAGAAAGCAGGAGAAGAGCTAAGCGAAGGTGCGAGGAAGAAAGAAGAAAGCAGAAACTAGCATCTTACCTGGACAGAAGAAGGGTTGCAACACGAGCCGCTGCCAGTCCACAGCCAAGAAAAACAGTGTGTGACCATTTTGGATTGAAGACTAGACCGCTGCTAGCAATTTAAAGCGGAGTATAATGGAACAACTATCCCAGCAACCATTGCCTCCAAATGCTCCAGCGCTGTGGCATGATAGCATGACCCCTTCTTAACTTGGGGTTACCGGTTTCCAAGGGTGACTGCGATGGTATTGTTGTAGCAAAAAAGGGGCCTGCATGTGGCGTTCTGGTTCCCAAGTCCTTTCTGCTTCAGTGTATCCTTTCCAGTGGACAAGATACTGGAGTGTTCCCTAAACATATCTGGAGTCTATAATACAGCAGACTTCATACTCTTCAGAACCCGGTGGTTTTACTTCCAGTTTGTGTCAATTTTTTCAATTGGGATTGGTATGGATGATAAGTTTTCAATAAAGAGAAGTGGAAGACAGGATGTAATCTGCTGAGGCTTTTGGGCAGTTGAAGTCTAAACGCCACAGGATTGATCTTTGAGAGGACCTTGAAGGGTCTGATGTACCGTGGGGACAGTTTGGAAGGTCTAACACATCTAGGTAAACATTGATAAGCATAACATGGTTCCTTTCTTCCAATCAGGGCATTTTCTTTGTCCCCTGTCTGCATAGTACTTATTCCTCTTTTTGCTTTGTTCGAGATTGGCCAAGGTTTCTTTATGGGCTTTATGCAGTCCTTCTAGTAAGGTGTCCACGGAGGGAACTTTAGAAGGTGGAAAAGAAGAAGCAGTCATGTGTTTGGGATGGAATCTGTATGTGCAATAGAATGGACTCATTTGGAAGGCAGTATGAATTGTGTTATTGTATGTACATTCTGCCATGGGTAATAGATTGTACCAATTATCTTGTTCTTTATTGGTGCAGCATCTTAGATACTGTTCTAAGGTGTGGTTCAATCTTTCCATTTGTCTGTTGCTCTCGGGGTGATATTCGGAGGTCAAAGCTCTGGGTTCTCCCAGAAGGCTGCACAGTGAGGACCAAAACACTGATGTAAATTGAGGTCCACTATCCAATGTCACAGTTTGTGGCAAGTCATGTAACCTGAAGATGTCGCGGAGAAACACCAAAGCCATCTGTGGTGCAGTGGGAGTCCCTGGCAGGGACGAAAAATTAGCCATCTTGGAGAAGGAATTTATCGTGACCATAATATCTGTGTGACCTCTGGAGGGAGGTAGGTCCACCATAAAATCTGTGGAGACTTGTTGCCATGGTCCTTCAGGAGGTGGTTTTTATTGGAGAAGTCCCATGGGTTGAGCTGCGGAATACTTATTTTGTGCACAAACAGGGCAGGACAGCTGACCCAGCCCTTTTAGACGAGGTAGCAATACTTTGAGATAAATGGGGATGGAGAAGTTACTCAAACATCAATAACAAAAACGACTCAGGAAGTTGGCAAAGTTGACTGTTTTAATGTCAATTATCTAAAACAGGGAGTACAGCAGACATTAATGGACAGCATAGCATGGTTTCTCAATTTGCTCCATAAAAAGCATCATACTTATAGTAAGAAATTGATGACGTTAAACTACGTACTTACTAACGTCATCCTACATGGCAAACCACAAAAACCTAGTGGCAAATGTGATTGGCTTAGAGGGAATATCTAGGTATACGTTCGATATTCGTCTAAGAAAATGATAGGCTCCTTAACATCAGGTGGGGCAACTAAGCCCTCCCCTCAACAGGTCACTGTGAACATCACTAAATACACAACGTCCCATTGGTTATACAAACTATAGGGCTCTTAATTACATGGCCCCCTACAATTGGTTGGCACTCTTACACCTGTCAGTACTTTTCTACCCACAGTAGCAGCACGCAGGCTGGACTTCCAGGTGCTGGTGAGCTGGTCATAACCATAGCTTCCCACCAATTAGCATATGCTCTATCATCACCACAGTGGTCCACACGTCAATTAAGGCTTTGAACTTGGCCTTGGAAATATTCCTTGCCCTGGAGAACACAGGGGAGTAGAGGCACGCTCTGACTCTCTGTATAGGTGTGGTTTGTCATGTTTGTCCAACTTCATCCATCCACGTGACTGAAGACCACAAATTTGAGCTCTGGTGCATTTGAAATACTATTTTTTAATAGACCTCCTTGTTTTCGTCCATGCCTTCTGAAAAGGAGTTTCATTATTTCACACGATTATAACTAATGACTGCTCATCCCAATCCGATAAGACCTTGGCTTCTTGGGGCTCATCCAGCCTCGCCTTTCTGAGATTCACTTCTGCAATTTCGTTGTTTTTAAACTGCGACACACTGGAAAAGGCCTACCCTCTCTGGTCCAGCTCTGCTATATTACGTTGTGGAAACATCCATTCTTTACTTCATTTCTATATATGTATACGTTGGTGCATGCTGCAATCTATTCACTACATAGCTAGCCTCAAGTATACTTTGTCTGCTTGCGTTTCTTTGCATCTGTACACATGTAAAATGACTTGATATCGTCATTATTTCTGTAGCATACGTTTCTTCATCTCGAGCACGAGATGTCACTTATCTTTGATACTATCTTGATGCCTTATAGACTATCTTCATTTGCTTTTCTCTGCTTCTCTTCCTAGGTACGTCAGTATTACTTTGTGTGACGTCACCAATCTGCTCTTTCATTTATTGGTCCTGCTTTTTCTGGGATTTCATTCAAATGACCATCATACTGTCTCGTATGCAAGTATGGCTTTCTCAATGGGAACCCTGCCTCCAGGATTTTCCTTGGTATCAGTTTTTTCATTGGTACTGCATTGGTCTCAAACTCTGTTTCCCAACATACATGCAATATGGGCAGGATGGTTGAGGTGGGGGTACTTGGCTCCTTCTCTACACTCCCCCCTCTGGCCGAGTCATTGACCACTCTCCCATCATTTGTCACATCTAGACACCCTCTTCTAAAGAAATGCTTCTTTGGGACTCAGATCTTGATTACTCCTTTCAGACATCCAGCTGATTTTACATGCTCATCCTTGTTCCAGGTCATGAGTATGTACTGCCCACTTTGACTGCAATAGATCCATCTCCGCATACTTCTTATGGTTCTTTGGATACAGGAAATTTGTTCCCTCAGGGGCATTTATACTGGCTTTCACAAAATCTCTGATTCCTTCATCTGTCAGCTCTTTGGTCATCCATCCTGATTCAACATCAATCATGATCTTCATCCCTATGGCTTTCTTTGCTGTCTTCTTGCATTGTGAGATTATTATCCTAACCACACAGATTCCAAGCAATACCATTACTATTAGGGCTCCAAGAAACTTGAAAATATCTGCCATCCATTGTGGAACCCAAGAAAAGAGCGCTCCAAACAAGCTATAATCATCAATGTATTCCACTTCGTCTACAATTTGGACATGCAGCTTCATCAGCATCTCTATGCTCTCTGTCAAGGTGCCATTCTCGTCATCATGAGAAGGTATAAATGTGCAACATGATTCCCCAATTTTTGCACAAACACCTCCATCCATAGCTGTGATCATGCCTAGGATGTATCTGTTCTGAAGAGTCGTCAGTCGTATGGCTCTCAGCTCTTCCCTGATACCATTGAATCCCTTTATGGTAGTGTTGATTGTCTGCAACAGCTCCCATCTGGTAATTTGCAATCATTTAGTATTTGCTCCAACCTGGATACTCGGCATGAAGATCAACGTGAATATCGACGAAGTCTGCCTGAACAGTCTGTGTTCATATGAAATGGAATCAAAGGCTTTTATTGACTTGGCTGAGAAATAGTTCTCTCTCTTCATTATACTTATCAGCTCCACAGATCTCTTCTTCCTCCGGTGAGCACCTGCTTTTGGAAAGGTGTCAATGTTCAAGTCACCAACGCTGGAACATGAACATTTATTTTTGGAACATCGTCCTCCCCAGTCCTTGGGCAGCTTCATATAAACTCTGGATCCACGCGACCAGAAGTGATCCATGATCGCTGCTGTTCCAATGCTCATTCCTGGTACATCAAAGATTCATACACAGTTCTGGTTCTCTCCAACTTTTCTTGTGGCACTATCTGCAAGGGTCCTCCTTTATCTTCGACCCACGTCAGCAATTTGGCAAGTCTCGGCATAGAGGTTTGCATCCATTATGCACTATGTCAATGGTTAGCTGATACAAACCAATGACCACCCAGGCTCTGCAGATGACCACTCCTTCTTCCCAGCCATCTGGTGAAAGCACTGATCCCCAGATCTACACCTGTCCTCTGTTCTTCCATCTTTGAATTTGTTTTGCAGATTTTCCTGGACTTTTTAGTGTTCTGTTTATTTCCCATCTAATTCCAGCTCCTTTCACTCCAGGCTTTTTGTATCTGATCTGGTGATTCTTGGTGTGAGCTCTTAGCCTTGTCTTTGTATCTTGGACATAATCATCTTCTTCTGGATCTGTTCATTCAGTTGCCCATTTCAGATAGGCTTGTCGGCCCATGATCTGACCTCTTGTATGGCAGAGTGCTATGTGTGATAGACAATGTGCGGTCTGGACTTCTATTTCAATAGCTATGAAGAACTAGACTTCCCCATGCTATAAGGCAGGAGTGCACATACAAAGCATTCCTCCTTTGAGGTCCTCCTTTCTACTTATTTCACATGCTGATACCATATGTTAAGCCCCAAGTGTGCTGTACTGTGAAGGCACTCATTTAACTCATGATCATCCTCCCTAGCACTTCTCTTAGGTCTCTTTTTTATGAGTTTCCATAATCATCGCATGAAGTATGTCAGTATAATTCCTTCTTACTGGACCAATCATAGGAACATTTGTCAGTAAACTCAGTACTGTTACATGTGCTACTTGTGTAGGTTTGCTCCTAGGGGATCTTTTCCTTTGTCTTTCCTTATGAGCCTGTTTCTGGTGCTCAAGAACAATCCCTATGACACCTTTTTCTAAGGAAAGCTGTCTAGTGACATTAGCCATAGAATCAGGTACTCCTACACAAATTACTGGAGTAGGGACAATCACATAAGGTCTTGGTTGCCTGATAGTTGCTACATCTGTACCCTCCTTCTGCATAGGAAGATACACAGGAATCTTTGCCTTATTTGGACCAAATAGTAAGCAGTGCGCACTCTAAATGAGAGAAGCATCACTATAAACAAAATGCATGTATAAATTACGTATAGGTAGGCCCACTTCTTATAACAGTAGCTTCTTCCACATCGTGGAGGTCTCTCGTTGTCTGCCACAACATTATTGCTATTGATGCTGCCCATTCTTAATCTTTTTTAAGGAAGGAAAAATCAACTTTTATTCGGGCAACATCATGCAATATTCTGGGGGCTGCTGAATCTGCTCCATAAGTTCCTCGATCAGCTGACTGATTGCAGGACGTCTGAGAAAGTTCCCAATGCAAACAAAGGAATCATCCTTTCGCCAGATGAAATGTTGATGCTCCTCAAGCAAGAAATAAAAAGACCTCAGACAGGAGACTTTGGATCTCTTCTCTCAAAAAGTCTTATTCAGGATGTCCTCAGTGTTCGCTCAGAATATAAATTAACTTGTTTGATTATGTTGCGTGGCAATTCGTTAAGTGCCACTGTATTCCTCGGATCTCTCAAGAACGTGCGAACATCAGTTTGTCTTCAACAAGATGTGGGCATTCCTCAATCGGGTAGTAGAAAACCAACCCTAATGGTCTATGATCATTTTCATTTGATAGGGGTATTTGTACTTTCTTCAATGTACTCAGGAAGCTGGATAACTTGCTCTATTATGGTTGGGAGCAATCTCCTCATGATTGGGCCATTCTTAGGATCTTGCAAGAAATTACGAACGTCAGTAGTTCTCCCCACCAATGAAGGGCAAGAACGAAGAATGTAGAGAAAAATAGCAAGGATCATCCGATGAACATTGTCATTGGGCAGCACCCTGGGAGCCTCCAAAAAGAAACTCAGTGAGAATGGAATCAGGGAACTGTTCCCTCTTCCAGTCATCGAAAAGGAAATCCAAATCTGGCATTCTTTCTTTCCCGATCAAGACTTAAGCATGTCTCAGTCCAATATTTAGCAAGCTCCTGTGGCATAAGAACAAATAGATTTCTTTCAATCCTTTTAGCAACTTAAAAGAGTGTCCCGAAAGCAAGCCACAGTCCAATGTACTCTGTATCTGTTTTTTTGACAGTTTCTGCATCCTTCTTCCTCGTCATGGATCTCGTCTGCACATGCTGAGGTTCTACCCCGATGCTTGCTTCTGATAAGGGTGGGGGGTAAACGGGTTCTCCAGCATAGATCTTTACATCTCCAAGAAATATCCAGGCACGTCTTCCTAGTACTTTCACTGCTGACGGCATCACGTCCTCCACGAAAAATGGGCCATTAAAGTGTGGCTCGTGCCATCGACACGTAAAGTTCCTGATCAGGATCTGATCTCCAGGGAAAAGTTTGGGAAGACTTCATTCTTCAGATCCGGTTGTTGGATTGTCTCCATCTGTGTTCTGAGCCCCACGCCCTTTCCGTTTGAGCTGATCTGAAATGACAGAGATACTTGTAGTCATGCAGGTTAAGTAATCACATAACTCCTTTCCTACAATTCTGCTGTCATCTGGGCATCACTTCTAGTTCTAGACGGAGGGGTGTCCTCATCTGACTCCCTGTCACTATTTCATGGGGTGTAAAATGGTGGTCGGAACCTGGTTGATTTCTCAACGCATACAATGCCAGTGGTAGGCAATGCATCATCCTTTTTTAAAGGTAAGCTTCAATCTGGCTATTCTTTCTTTAAGCAGGCCATTGAGTCTCTCACAGATCCCATTCACTTGCAGGTGATAAGCTGATGAAAACTTGTGCTTTATACTGAGCAACAATCTTATCTGTTCAAACACTTCATTAACAAAATGAGGACCATTATCGGATCTTAATATTTGACATATTCCCCATCTAGGAAATACTTCTCGTACTAAAATTTTCACTGTGCAGGTGGAGTCTAGATGTGTACATGGACCTGCTTCAATCCACATTGAAAAGGGACATACTACTACAATCTATATATATATATATATATATATATATATATATATATATATATATATATATATATATATATATATATATATATATACTATATCTGTATCCAGTACAGACTTGCAGCATGTCAACATAGTCGATATGTAAATGCTGAAAGGGACCATTAGGTCTCGGATAACTCCTCTAACTGTACGCAGTGTGTGCCCAGCAGTACAATTTTGACATATGATTAGTTCACTACATAATATGCAATGTGGACTAATAAATTCAGAACAAACCATTCCTCTGCAATTGTTGCAGCAAGGCTCTCTCTAGTGACATGCGCAGGGTAGTGTAGCTGTTCCAACGCCACCCTTAATAAGGCTACAGGCATCACTGGTTTACCAGTGCTTTACTGTCACCACAATCATTCTGAAGGAGTTAAAGAACACCCCCTCTGCGTCCACAAGTTTTTCTCATCCTGCATCATTTCCCCTTGAATTTCTATTAACTGATTTTTAGACAAATCAGGCACACTCATCATCACCACCCTACTTTCATTCACATCACTCGTATCAAACTTCATGATATTTTCAGAACATGCAATACGTTTTGCTTCCTCGTCTGCAGCTTGATTTCCATGTGAGATAAAGTCTGTCCTTTTAGTGTGAACTGCACATTTAACGACTGCAATGGCTACTGGGAGTTGTAATGCTTTAATGAGTCTGTTCAACAAGGCAGCATACTGCATTGGAGTGCCGTCTACTCAGAGGTAGCCCCTCCTTTTCCAACGTGCTAACCCTGCGTGTTCTGTCAACGTCACATAGGCGGAGTCACACTACAACGTTACTTCCTGGTCTGCGTGGTTCTCAAGCGTGACAATCAGCGCCATTAATTCTGCAGCCTGTGCCGAAAAGTGAGACGGTAGTCGTGCACTTATCAATACTTCAAACTCCCCATTTGCCTTATGTTTTACCACAGCAGCGCCATGTATATCTCTGTGCATCACTTTGATCAATTCTCGAAGAACCGTCAATAAAGAGAATCTCCCCAGCTGCCAAAGCATTTTCCTTTACCATCGGGATCTCATAAAATTCCTCATAGTTTGAGCAATCATGCGCATGCTCATCCTCTGCCAATGGTTCTACTATAAACATGGCAGGGTTCACTATTCTGCATCTGATTATTTTAATGGCTGGATTCGATATGAGCACCTCGTAGGCAGAAGCCCTTTGAGAGGTCAATGTACCTTTCGGTTTTTCCAAAATGTCAAACAAAGCATGTTCAACAAATAACGTCATGGAACATCCCATTACTATGCTAGCAGCCTTGTCAATGGTAAATGTGGCGGCTGCCAAAGATTGTTTGCAGGGAAAATGATCCCTCATTACTGGGTCCAGAATCCCACTATAATATGCTAGAGGCTTGTACCCCAACGTGGTTCTCTGCGTGAGTACTGCTGTCGTAACTGTGCCATTCATATGCAAAAATAAGAAGAATTCCTCAGCATAATTGGGAATCCCTAAAACTGTAGCTGTGCAAATGCCTTTTTCAACTCATCAAACCCTTCCTCCATTTCCTCAGTCAGACAATTTTTTCCTGAGTTGCCTGTGCATTTTTCAGAGCCTGCAACAAGGGCCTTATCTATGACTGTAATGAAAGACCCATGCTCTCACATAATTGCATAGTCCCAAAAATATTTGCATGTGCGTTATCGTGTGTGGCTTTGCTGTTTTCAAAATAGCCTCACCTCTCTCAGGAGTAACTTTCTTTCCTTCATGCAAAATTAACTGACCTATCTATAGCACTTCTACTTGGCAATACTGCAATTTCTCTTTATCTACTTTATAGCCTTTCTCTGCAAGAATAATCATTAGCTGAACTGAGTCACGTCTGCAGTCTTCCTCTGAGGTGCTACAGACCAATATATCATCCACGTACTGCAACACAACACTTTGCAAATCAATATTGCTTAAGTCCATCTGCAGGACTCTATTGAAAATCTATGGAGACTCACAGTACCCCTGAGGCAATCTTGTGCTTTTTAACTTCTTTTGTCTGAACGTAAATGACATCAGATCTTGAGAATCTTTATGCAATGGTATTGAGAAAAACACATTTTTCAAGTCAATCACGTGAAATATCATGCCTCAACCGGGATACTACATAAGATTGTCGCAGGATTAGGAACTAGAGGGAACTCGCCCTCTACAATCTGGTTAATTGGGCGTAAATCCTGAATTAAACGCCATGATCCCCAATTACTTTTTTTTCACAGGGTACAATGACGTATTACATGGTGACTCCAACGTCACTGTAATACCTTGTTCCATCATGACAGCTATCGTCTTAAAAATACCTTCATCTGCCTCTCGGCAGATACTGTCGTGCTCGAGGTAAAATTGCTCCTGGCTTCAATTTAATCTTAACTTCTCCAGCCCCTTTCAGTAGGCATACGTCATGGGGCCTTTAGTCCATATTGAAGCTGGCATTTTTGCCATATCTTCATCGAAAAACTAGGAATGTTTCAATGCTAGCATCATTTTCTAAGGAACCTCATGCTTGATTGCTCTCACCCAATAAGTAATACTCATTTCAAATACTACTTCATCCTCTGACAGATGGTCTCTAAATATATCCTTGTCAGTGACGTCAGCCAATCTATAACCTTCCCCAATGGCAATCACTGTGCACCATCGTCTTCCTTCATAATCAGTTCCATCAAGCAAAGCCATTTCTCCCGCACTATGGCTGCCTGTAATTCTAAGGGAAAGACTTGTCCTCCCTCTTCATCCATAGGTATCCTTGGCCTGAATAAAAACTCATCAGGTAGTCTCATAGTTTTACCCACTAAACCTGGTAGCCATGTTAACAGAATGTGTACCCTATAGTAAAAAACCTTTGGTTCTAATGGTGCTCCTCGTATGGCCATTTGTCCCGTGAATGCCATAATAAATTCACTCACATTTAAATAATGCATTCCTGGCGTTGAACATACTATGCCTTCATCAGTAAATGAAATCGCTGTGTTCAATTTTGTCATTAAATCTCGACCTAATATATTAACAGGCGTCTGTCTCGAATATAATAATGGTACAGACATGTCACATTCTCCTATAGCGACGGGCATTATTTCAGTAAAAGGAACTCTACTTGTAGCTCCTGTGAAACCTTGAGAATTCATGGCATTCCCAGATATCATAAATGTCTCCTCTCACATACATTAGCGTGTTGCCCCGGTGTCTACTAAAAAAGAAAAAGATGTGCCTCCTATATTGATATCAACCCTTGGTTCCTCTTGAGGATTAGGTGTCACTGATATTCCTGAACACATCAAGTCTCCCAGTGAGCTGTCCTATTGTGGGTACATGCTTATTCCCGTACCTGTGAAAGGATTTCCTCCTTCGACAGTGACACCCCCTATCCTAGGAGTCATTAACTGTCCTGTACCTGTGCCCTGCTGTATCTGCATGGGTGAATGATGTGACTGCCCATGCAGCGGATTCATTATTGTCTGCTGTGTTTGCAAACCTGGTTGCATTCTCTGCGTTTGCTGCACTGTCTGATTTTGGGCGAACCCCTGTCCATTCTGTTGCAGCGTATGCAGGCGGGTATGCGGTCCCCCTCTTGAGAATTGCCCATTTTGCATGAACCCTTGGCTTCTACACATGCGTGCAAGGTGTCCTGACATACCACATGTCCAACATATAGAAGGTCCTAATTTGCCCTTCCTGCATGACTTGACTATCATTCTGCGTGTTTTGAAACCCACTCTGGTTATTCTGGAAATTTCACTGATTATTCTGGAAGCCTCCTTGATTACTCTGGAAGCCTCTTCCTCGGAAACCTCCCCTACCCCGTGGTATAAATGTATTATTTCCTTGGTCAAACTGCCTTTGGTTATTCCCCTGTGGCATGCCTGCTGCTTGCTGTGAACTCGACCCTTCTCCACTAGTCAACATCGCCCCTTCTATGGCGTACCTTGACAATTCTTTCGGCACTAATTTAGTTTCTTCACCTTTCCTAGTGTCATCTTTCTTTTGATTCTTATACTGCAGCAGACTGCAATAATGTGCAATCGGCACACCCGCTCCCTCCTTTCTTGTTGCTTTCTGGCTGGCCTCTCTTGGCCCTCTTCCTGCCCCCACCTGCGAGGCTAAAAACCTCAGAGTCATCTTCAACTCCACACTCTCCTTCTCTCCTCACATCTCTGATGTCATTAAGAAGTCACACTACCAGCTGCACCTCCACAGAGGTATTCTTCCTTTCCTCTCCTTGCACCAGAAGTTCACAGTCTCCAGAGCTCTGGTTCTCTCTAGCCTGGACTATTGCAACAGCCTCTTTCTAAATCTGCCTGCCTCTACTCTCTGCCCTCTGCAACTCATCCAGAACAGGACTGCAAGACTGGTCCTTGGCCTCAGGCCCAGGGATCGTATCTCTCCAGGACTGAAATCTCTGCACTGGCTCCCACTGGCTGCGAGGATTAAGTTCAAAACCATTTGCATTGTCCACAAGGCCTTCTGAGGCCTGGGGCCTCTATACCTTCAACTCTCTCTTCCTAAATATCTTCCTTCTCGAGCTTTTCGCTCCTCTGCCTCCAACTCCCTTAGGGTCAGTCGCTTCTCCAAGCAACGAGTTGGTGGTTGATCTCTTTCTTCGGCTGGGGCCTCCCTCTGGAACAGCCTCCCTGAAACTTGAGGAGAACCATCTCCGGTTCCGGAAGCACCTCAAAAGCTTTTGTTGATAAGCCCTTGAAGGCCCACCCTGCTGCAATCGAGGAGCAAGAAGTCATCTGCGTAGGCAAACCATGGGATGCGCAAATCCCCCAATCTAGGAGCCACTAGGCTCGGCTCTTCCAAGAAGTCTCCAATGTCCGAAACATAGAGGTTGAAAAGACAGGGAGCTAATGAACAAACCTGTCTTAATCCCACATATGTTTCAATCCGGCGAGACAAGTTTACCCCTAAATTAAGCCGGACACAGATTCCTGCGTTATCATACAGGGCCATTATTAGATTCAACAAACCTCCAGGGATACCCCATTTTACCAGTTTAGCCTATAATCGGGTTCAGATTACATAGTCAAAAGCTGTTGACAGATCTATTGAGGCTACATAGAGTTCAACTCCAAAATTGTCCCAGGCTGAATCCTGGAGGGGACTCATTACCAGTCTGTTTAAATTTGCAGAGTGGCTGTAAAGACGCCGGAGGGGGGTGGTCTGTACTTCCGCTCTCTATATGGTAGAGGTGAGGCACAGAGGATCCCTGCCAAGATTCTCTATTATCGGTACGTGGTCGAGCAATCAAGGCCTAGCTTCTCAGGAGGTGATGCAGGCTGGCTCTTAAGTACAGTGTAGTCCCCAAGCCCCTACAAAGGAATGTCCACGCACTGTTTTAGTTAAAACACAGTCTTTATATAATTAATATTCACGGTTATGTACACTATCACAATAACTCACTTTGTGCTCAGAAATCAACAATGGAAAATATATACAGTTCTAAAGTGGTACCACAATTATTATCAGATCTCATTAAAGTGCATATGGTCATAATGACACACAGATCAACATAAAGAGGAAACCAGTAGTAGAGAGAGGAAGGAAAGCAAGATGGTTGAACAATTGGCAGAATAGTGGTCACTACCATTAAACACAGCTCTGTGTGGAGATCCCCCCACCTTGGCAACCTGTAGAATAAAGATACAAGCCCAGTCCATATATTGTTCTCACAGCCTTCCCAATAATTCTGCAACCCCAAAGTACCTGGTGTTGTATCGTTCCTCGTCGGGGAATCGACGGCCCTTCTTGAGTGCCCCCCCTTTAAGGCAGGAGTCACGGGTCGTCGAAACGTCCAACGGAGAACAGGTCGAGCTACAACGGTGAAGGTGCAGGTTCGTTCCTAGCGGTGCTCGTTGACGGTGAAGTGTAAACATCCTGCAAGGAAGAGGCGTGCGGGGCACCTGGGTGTCGATAGTTCTGGGCCACAAAGAGTTTGAAGAACTGTGGCCCAGCGAGGGCGTCGAGTCGTCGGCGTCTCTGTGGTCGTTGGGTGGCGGGAAACCCACCAGCAGATGCTCCTCGGTGCGTTGACGGTCAGGCCTTCTCCAGTGGGATACAGCGGCGACGATGCAGACGAGAGCGTCCTTGGCTTCGAAAGTTCTTAGGCAAAACGGGAGCACGGCGGCTCCGGTCAGTGACGGCGGTTGTCGAAAGTGATGGACAACAGTCCGGGCGCTTCTCTTTGGAGTTCCGCAGCAGTCCCCGTCTCGGGTCGGCAGCCTGTCAAAGGTCTGTCTACCAGTGAGCTTTGGCAAAGATCAGCTGGTGCACGATGGTCCCTCGTAGCTCGGGAAGAGGGCGCCTTACCAGGTCCTCTCTGGGTCAGTCCTTGGAGGCACAGCAGCTTTCAGATTGTGAAGGAGAGCAACAGCAATTCTTCTCATCCAGCAGGGCTTCAAGGTCAAGCTTCAGTTACTCCAGTTACTCGTCGTAGTGGACTTCAGCTTCTGAACACGATTCCTAGCAGTGAGAGGTCCCCAGATATACTGTTGATCTCCCATTCAATCCGCTGGGTCACACTGAAGCATCCAATCACGACTAAGGGCATTCATGCAGGCAGGCAGCCAATCAGGCACACAGTGCATTCAGGCCATTCACTTCTCTCCAGACACTCACAACAAGTTATGTGTATTGGGACAAGTACCCAGCCATTCAACACTCCACACTGCATTCTTACTGGTTTCGGGCAGGGCTTTCTCAGTCATTGTGTCAAACACCAGATACTAGACACCCACAACATAGAATGCATATTCGTCACACACCCCATTCACCCAGTTCCCACCCACAGGTGTACCCACAACATACAGCCGTTGAGAAGGCTCCAGCCAGTCTGGTCGGCACTTCCCCACACTACCATACATGGAACTTCCACCCAACATTTAGTCAGGGGGAAGGGACAGAAGCTGGGCTTCCCGGGACTTCAGGAATATCAAGGTAACAGGTGATGGAAGGCAAGAGGCCATGGGGGCCATTTTTTTTCCATCCGGAATCTACTGATTCCAATGACAGGGCCTGGGCATCCCAAAATGGAGGACGCTCAGGGCACCAGCCATTTCAGCACGGAGCTGCCACCAGCCTGTACCCTGCTCTGCGGGCCACACACAGGTGCCCAAAAACATACACTAGGGGCACAGGGTTGCAACCCTACCCATGGGTGCCATAAGAGTATCCCACGGGTCTGTTCACCAAACCAAAAGGAGAGAGATGCACCACCAGGAGTCCTACATGAACTCATGTGCGGAAAACACGACAGAAGACACGATAAAAAGCAGTAAAGGACAAGGATACGGAGGCCCTGTCCCTCCGATGCATTTCCAGCATCACGGTGGCCTACTCTAAATCCTGTTTGAAGTTTCTTTAGTGGGTGGGTGCTAGCCATCCATTAATTTACATAGGATAACAAGATAAACGCAAACAATGTGCAGTCTGCTTCTATTAGTGCTATTGGTCTACAATTGGTCTATAAATTCTAGCTTGGTTTCTATCACCATGTTTAAAAATGGCGACTACATCTTTTGTGTCTGTAAGATATACTGAGTGGGGTCCTCGTCGTTCCGAATTGTGCGTTGCATTATCGATTGGATATCCAGCGTGTCTGGGAAGGTGCGTTGCAGCACCGCCCACACTCGGCCTGAATGTTGTTAAAATGGGCCCCATCATGGCTGTCATCCCCTAATCGCACCCAGCATGCCCTGCTTTCGCCCAAAATGTCATTTGCCTTATCCCGAAGTATTGCGACAAACAAACTTTTCAACTCACTCACTTCCACTTATACATGCTATCTCCTTTTCAATCATATAAATCCACTATCTCGTCCCAATTCTAATGGATGGCAGCACCTTTATCAAATTGTACTTATCCATGTGTGGCCATCGTACATAATGTACCCTCCCTGGTCCTGTGTTCAATAGTGGGAACTGCGCTCCCATGGTCCTTTTCACCTCCTTTTTCTCTGTCAGCTTTCCCTTGGCTACTGTCATGCGCCCATAACGGTTTCTCAACCTGGGTCCCCACAGGCTCTCTACCCTTGGTGATACCATGAGCGGACCCTCTTTCTCATCCAACTCATCTACTGTAGCCCTCTCCTCGTCTACCACCAACACTCCCATCTCATCGTCAGACCTCACTGTCCCATAATACAGACTTCCTGTTCACTGTCTTCCCCGCCCTCTGTTCTCCTTTTAGATATGCATGTCTCTGATTGATGTGCTATCAATCCTGAACAAAATATCTCCTGCTATCCACTCATCCGTCCAATGGGTACCTACTGGCCATCGCACCCATCAAATCTTAGCCTTGGCAATTCTTCCTCTGTCCTCCTCAACGCCTCTTCTAGCTCCTTTTGTGGCTTACACACTATGACCCTCTGTTCTTGAGCACGGGCAGCTGTGGGCATTATCGCGTTCGGGAGATTTTGATACTGGACCTGTGAGCAGAAAGGGGGAGGAGCGCTGGCGGGCAAGGGGACATAGGTTGGATTTGTGTACCATGATGCTGCGCCTGTGGGGTAACTCCCTAATGGGGGCTGCTGTGCTTCTTGTGGAGGTTGTATAATGTGCGTCATTCCTGATGAGGCAGAGGGTTTGTGAATCACCGGGGCAGCGGTTGTGGTTGAGGTTGGAGCACACGATAGAGGTGGTCTGCCCACCGTCTTCGTAGGGTCAGGGGGAGCATATTCTAAATCCTCAATCATCTTCCATAATTCCAACACTTCCTTTCTATTCTCCAACTTCTTCTCCTTATATTTTGCTGCTAAAAATGTGTGCTGTGGCCTAGAAGAGCCGTGTTGTTTGTCACCAGTTCTGGCCATTGCTTAAAACTACCCCTACCTCCTGTTTTGGCAAACCACTCCAGATGATATTTCATAATCTTCCCCTCATACAATGGGAGGGCTGCGCACATATACTCTAGTGGGGTTGGAGGCTTCATTTTAGCCAGTCCTGTCTGGGTGCTATATAATACCTGTGCTTATTCAGGTTCTGGTCCAGCGGCACATTGTCGTCCCATTACGCAACCCCCTTCCCATTTCCAATACTCTGCCTGTCCCCCTCTTCACATGATACAC
The DNA here is from genome assembly GCF_040938575.1 of Ambystoma mexicanum. Classification (NCBI taxonomy): domain Eukaryota; kingdom Metazoa; phylum Chordata; class Amphibia; order Caudata; family Ambystomatidae; genus Ambystoma; species Ambystoma mexicanum. Next base: position 1,195,773,392 of record NC_090935.1, read on the forward strand.
ACACCTCACTGTTTTCTCATACCAATTTGTCCCATGCTCCCTCGCACACTCCACCCACACCGTCACTTCACTCCAGCTGCAGGGAGGCACAGCCACTCCAGATGTGCGGCCAGGAATCCTCCATCCATGGAGAGGATCTGGGATCATGTCGGGGTCACCAACGTTGTAAGAGCAGACCTCCAGTCAACCAGACACAAAAAGCAATCCTCTGAGGATGAAAGCTTGGTCCATCTCTTTGCAAGGAAAACAAGATTAGTTTTGTATACAAAAAGAAAACAGGTGACAGAGGGTGCTGTAGGACCTATATGCCACTGAGCTCTATGCATTAGCTCAAAGCAGACAGAACATTTTAAGGAACATCATCATCACTCGTGACGCAAACAGTATACAGTGTTATCCCACCCCCCTCATTGGCTACCCCACATAGGTATACTACCAGTCCCCTATAATACCACGACCGATTGGCCGCATCTAATCTACTACCATGTGGTCTTCTGCCTTGCCACCTTGCTTTCTGCTTGTATGATTGGTGGGCATCTGTGAAAATTAACCTCCCCATGGGCCTACTCATGTGATGTGCACCTGGTCATGGACATGAGCTCAGTGGATATTTTTGATGTCAAATTGGCACTTAATTCCAGACATGCAAGCGCCTGTATCATGCCGCCACGTCCCAGACCTGGATTTGTTGGCATCGCCCCTTGCATCTCGTAGTACAAATCCCAGGAACACTCCCTCCTTGCTTCCCCCCTATTGGTTGCCCCTCCCAGGAGCTTCATCTGGGCTTCCTCAGGCCCACACAATCAGCCAAATTATGAAGGATTTAAGTGTTCTGTTCATGGGCATCTGTCAGTTCAAATGGGATGACCGTCATTCTGGGGGGCGATAGTGTCCTAAATCTGGGCTGAGTCTCTTGGCAGCTAGGGACCTCAGTCCCGGCTCCCATGGGATTGTCCTTCGGGATGAGCGCAGCCCTACCCATGCTCAGCCATTCACATTCTTTTCTGGTTTCTCAGGTCTGCAACACAATACAATTGTATTTTGTCCATCGGGTTCAAAGGCCTCCTTGCTGTGGAATGGGATAGGAAAGGGATACAGGACTCATCGTCATATTTTACTCCTACTACCACTGTGGCCTATGGCAACTAGGCCACATTTTAATATGGCGGAACTTCGATATTTCCTGCAGCAGGGACTAGGACTGGCAACCACGTTATTCTTCATTGCTGCTCGGCTGTTATATTCTAATAACATACATGAACGCACACACCCTATACTCTCGCCCACCTATAGCTCCTCAACTTGCTACAAAAGATACCACACACGCTACCCCTGCTGTGCATGTTACACTCTCCCTGTGAGGCTGGATATTATTGATGCCGTATCCTGGAAAGAAACCACCAAAATACACCAAAACCAAAAATTAAGTCTGTCACTGTTGGGAATGACAATATTAAGGTACAAACACTAGGAGCAGTACATGGGGAGTATTTAATAGTTTGGTAATGATGCCATGAGCCAATAGCATCAGTATGATTCAGAAGAGGCATCAATAGGTCAAAGAGGGTATTTTCAGACTTTGTTTGCTAACTCTGGGAGAGTCTCTGGAGGAGCCAGAGGCGATAATAAAGAGGCTATCCGTAATAGTTTGTAAAATTAAGTTTTGCTAGATAAAGTCCGGTAGCCTAGACAAGTATGTAAATCTATAATGTTACATATTTAGTAAGTATAATGTCTGTCCACAAGAAACACCTATGACAAACGCACAGTAAAAACAGAAAGCCTACTAGATTCTTCTGAAAAGATCTGATACTAATGTTGGGAAGGGGACGAGCCCGTCACACCCTCTAAGCACTTAAGAGTAAGGCGAGCGGCATTCAAAACACTATGATAGGCTAGGGGAGTTGGGGGACAGTGGTAAAACCCCACCCCAATATAATCAAACCACATAGTACAGCCCAAGGCGCGAGCAAGACTGCCATTTTGTATAGATGTTAGTGCATTTTGTGTAGATGTTAGTAACCATAGTTTGGAGACAAGGCCTGTGCAGTGAATGCGGCCTTTCCTGCACTAGGCCCTAATTCTGAGATGAGGAAAATCTCCAGCCATGGCCGAGCTCCCGTGAGGACAATCCACACCCGAAAACACCATAAAATTCATTGACTGATCTAACAGTGTTGCAAAGATGTTTTGGTATCTGCAAGGAATGTGACCTACAATGCTGGGATCATAGACCTGCGCCTGGTGTGCATGTTATCTAACACTGCCAAAGAATGACCCGCCCATACCCAGGCGACCAAGAGTTACAGCCCATATAACTGACTAAACTTCAAGATCCCTGAATTCCATGGCACCAGGTGCCCTTTGACCACCAACCCCAAAGTAACAAGTCCTGAAATGTCCAAAGAGGACAGTCTTTGAGTGACAATTGTATGATTTCTATTGCAAGCTGCTGGGAGGGATAATTTATAGTACAAAACGAGGGTGGAGACCTTGGAGACGGATGGCACAGAAGCGAGTGAGCGAAATGTGTGTGTGAAGGTTAGAGTGCCCCATGACCACCTTTGTGCCAGTCTGAAGGCCTGCCAGGTGCACAGTATAATGATAAAGTAGCATTGTGTTAGGAGCGTAGTTCATTTGTTCTTTGACCTTTGTCGGTGAGAAGAAGATGATCTCTGAAGCACCAACATGATTGAAGACGGATGGACTGGGCTGGAACCAATGACCTGGCATCCCTTATGGGGCAGGCGGACTCTGTATAGGTGCACACCAACCAGCCGCGCAGGTTTGTACTGTATATGTTTACGGCATTGATGACGATGTGTTTCTTTATAACATAATGCTTGTATAATTTTTTGGCAGAACGTTCTTAGCAGCAGACTTCATTGCTGGTCCTCTCATCTACGTGTGAGATTAAAACTTGTTATCCTTACAAGATCGACTTGGGCCATTCTTCCCTAGCTTTTATTCTCTGTGCTATGAGTGTTCAGGGACTTTCCTTCACTAACCTCCATGTAGGGGGAGCTGAGAAGACAAAGTAACGTCAGCAGCGTTCTAAGCAATTTGGCAAGGCCTGTGGCCTGCAGTCCTGGGAGAACAGGCAAATCAAGCTTTGGGTCAGGGCATCAGCACTGAGTAGTGGCGTAACTGTGGGGGACTAGCGGCCAAGAACAGCATGCTAGCTGGGAGTCATAGTTCTCTCAGACTACTCTAAAAGTGGATCAAATGACGAGAAATGCAAGCAAGAGTATGCCTATGACCAGAAGGTCCCTAATAATCTCAAGGTAACAAGGATTCTGAGAAACAGCCTAGGAACAGTGAAAATGGACACATATAGTAGTTAAAGCAAACAGAAACAATAAGATGTTTCTAGTAGTGGAAAGTAAAGAATTAATTTGGACAGAATGTTTCTACCGCTACATTGCCATTCCCAACCTAGTAGACTTTACATGATAATACATTCTGACCAAGTGTGTGCACCTTAATATCGGCATTCCAAAAGTTAAAGACTTGATTTTTGGTTTTGACACATTTTGCCACCAAAATATCACCAATACCATTACTACAGAGAAGAGAGAGAGCAAAGGGGTGCCAAAAAGCTGACTTTGTGATTGGCATGACAACTGGAAATGATGTGGCCTAGTCGTCCATCACACTAAATGTTATTTCTTGTTCCATTACACCAATGTAATCCAATAGTGACTTGTTTAAGTTCTTCCCAATCAGGAGTTCTGTAAAATTCATCTCAGTGTGTCACTTTCAAAGCCGGTATAGCAGAGTGATCTTTCTTTTCACAGGCAGGTGGAGTTGGGCTATATTTGGGCAATTTGCCTGGCATGGTTAGGCAACATGTAGTTTTACCTTTCTAGATATACTGGCCACATACAGATGTCCTCAGAAGAAAACTCAAATTTAATAAGAAATCACATACCGATTGTGATTGGAGAGGTGCAGTACCACTGACAACATACAGATGTCCTCATAAGCAATTGATTTCTTATGAGGACATCTGTATCTTGTCAGTAGTACTGCACTTGTCCAATATCAATGTGATTTCTTATGAGGACACCTGTATGTTGTCAGTGGTATAGCATCTCTGCAATAAAATAAGTTGTAAAAACATCTGTAATTTGTAGTTAATTGGAGAAATTCAGTACCACTAACAGATGCTTTCTCCTGCTCATAACCTGTTTCCATTTCTATTTCCTGTTTCCCTGGTTCTTGTTTATTTTATTTTTTGGAGAGAACGTGATTTCTAATGAGGACATCTGCACAAGTACTGTATCAATCCAATTTCAATATGATTTCTTATGAGGACATCTGTATGTTGTCAGTGGTACTGCACTTCTCCAATAAAACATGGTGTGAGAACATCTGCAAATTGTATTCAGGAATACCACTGACAATTGCCTTTGTAAGAAATTGCATTGAGATCAAAACTACAGTATAGGACAACTATGACCTAAGGCTGCAATTAAACAAATAACCATTACATGTCACTAGCTACTTGCTCAGTTTCTCCTTATCCCCTTGTGATGTCCCTCCTCCCCTTGTGATGTCCAACTACCCTCCTTGTGCTGTCCCTCCTAGCCTGCACTTTCTCTCCTCCCCTCCCAATTCCTAGTGATGTCACTCCTTCCCCCTTGCACTGTTCCTCCTTCCCCCTTGTGCTGTCCCTCCGCCCTTGCATGCGCTGTCACCCGTCTCTCCATTATGCCATCCTTCCTCCCTCCCTTGCATTGTTCGTCCTCAGCCCCTTGCACTGGCCCTCCACCCCCATGCGCTGTTCCCACTTGCATGATCCCTTCTCGCCCAGAGCGCTGCCCCTGCTCCCCTTGTGCTCTTCATCCGCCTTGTGCTGTCCCTCCTCTCCCCTTATACTGTCCCACCCTCCCCCTTCTGCTGACCCTCCTCACCCTTGCCCTGTCCCTCCTCCCCTTGCACTTTCCATCCTCCCCCTTGCCCTGTGCCTCCTTGCCCCTTGTGCTGTCCCTCCTTTCCCCCTTCTGCTGTCACTCAATCCCCCTTTTGCTGTCCCTCCTTTCCCCTTATGCTGTCGCTCCTTTCCCCTTGCACTGTTGCTCCTTCCCTCTTGTGCTGCCGCTCTGCCCCCCTAGGCTGTTGCTCTTCCTCCCTTGTGGTGTCCCTCCTCCCCCTTGTGCTGTCCCCCTGTACTGTCCCAACTCCCACCTTGTGCTTTCCTCCCTCCCCCTTTGCACTGTTGCTCCTTCCCCCTTGTGCTGCTGCTCTGCCCCCCTGGGCTGTCGCTCTTCCTCCCTTGTGCTGTCCCTACTCCCCCTTGTGCTGTCCCCCTGTGCTGTCCCTCCTCCCACCTTGTGCTTTCATCCTTCCCCCTTTACACTGTTGCTCCTTCCCCCTTGTGCTGCCTCATCTCCCCCCTATGCTGCGGGGGTCTTACCCCTTGCGCTGTCACTCCTTCCCCCTTGTGCTGTTGCTCCTTCCCCCTTGCAGTGTCGCTCCTTCCGCCTCTGGCACTGTCACTACACCCACCTTTGCGCTGTCGATCAGCCCCCCTTGTGCTGTTGTTCTGCCCCTCTTTGCTCTGTCACTCCTTTCCCCCATTTGCACTGTCACTCCTTCCTTCAAACGTTGTACAGTGCTTTGACATGCTGCTGCTGGCCTACCTTTCATCACGTGTTTTTTTTTTTAATTCATCTTCCTGTTGCCATTTATTTCTTATTCCTCCCCCACAGTGCTTCTCTCACCCCCTTTACCCCCACACTGCCCTTCATTCTCTCGCATGTTGTCAATTCTACCTCTCTGCGCTGTCATTCCTCATTCCTTCCATCCATGATAAATGTAAAATGCAATAAACAACTACAAACGCCAAAACTATTGGGTTTGCCAAAGCTTGGTTTGGTAAGTAGCAACCTTAACTTTAAAAAAATATATATTCCGCGGATTTCATTTAAACAAAAACAAAACTGGTGTCTTCTTGGAATTTAGTTTAAATGCTGGTTTGTGTTTGGTATGCCTGCCGATGTTGAGTGCCTATTGGATATATTCTGTAATTAGATATGTGACTCCTGTCTTATGTGAGTGGTATATGTTTGGCCACGGTTGAACTGCAAATTAATATGTTAATGGTGTTCATGTTAATGGTGTTTCTGTCTAATGTGGATTGTGTGTTAGCTTCGGTCCTATAGTGTTGTGGTGGGGGGGGGGGGTTCTCTTCATGTGTCTAGTTCACGTCGTCCTATGGCTTGCTAAGGGTGTGTGTGAGCATCTGTGAGTGAGTATGTGTGCGCGTGTACCCTTCCGTCATCTGCACAGGCACATGCCACTGCTGTTCCAGTCGTATGTATATGATCCTATTTATTTTAGATGCCCTCCATGTAATGTGTATGTGTCTGCATGCCTCGCATGCAGACAATCGTAACAGCCACATCTCCCTCTGCATCTCTCCTTGTATCTCGGTGCTGAGAATGCACAAGTCTCAGTGCTATGATAATGATCGTGCCTTGGTGCTTTGTGTATGTGTGTCTCAGTGCTGTACACACATGTGTCTCAGTCTGGGCGCACACATGTATGTGTCAATGTTTCATGTGTGTCAGGGCTGCCCATCTCGGTGCTGTTTGAGTGTCTCAGTGCTGCGCAAACATATCCATCTCAGTGCTGTCCAAACGTTTAGACCGCAGTACTGTACGAAGTGCCATTTTTCTGTCAATGGTGTGTGCACACATCTCTGTATCAGTGCTGCACACTTGCATAACTGTGTGCTAGTGCTGCACACATGCATATCTGTGTCTCAGTGTTGCAGGCCTGTATCTGTATCTGTATACAGTATATCAGCACTTTGTTAATGCTCATCTGTGTCTCAGTCATCCATGCATGCCCATCTGTGTCTCAGTCATCCATGCATGCTCATCTGTGTCTCAGTCATCCATGCATGCCCATCTGTGTCTCAGTCATCCATGCATGCTCATCTGTGTCTCAGTCATCCATGCATGCCCATCTGTGTCTCAGTCATCCATGCATGCTCATCTGTGTCTCAGAGCACTGTGCATGCATCTGTGCCCAAGTGCCTAGGTGCTGCACGTGTATGTCTCGGGGGGAGGGGGGGAGGGGTGTGTGTGTGTGTGTGTGTGTGTGTGTGTGTGTGTGTGTGTGTGTGTGTGTATGCGCGTCTCAGTGCTGCATGTGTGTGTATCTCAGTGATGTGCATGTGCCTTTGTGTCTCAGAGATGCACATGAACACGTGTGTTTGCGCAGCATGCATATGCATCTCTAAATGCTCTGTGTACATGTGCTTCATGAGTACATGTGTGACCATGCTGCATACATGTGTGTGAGTGTATATCAGTGATGTGCACCTGTCTCTTAATGCTGCTTGAATGCCTGTGTATCTGTAGCTCAGACCTCTGCATGTCTGTGCCTCAGTGTTAACCAAACCCACCTGCTTCATTTCAGAGCTGTGTGTGCGCCTCACTCAGTGGTGCTCTGTTCATGTATGCCTCCATGCTGCACATGCCTCCATGCTGCACATGCCTCAGTGTCCCAGTTCCCCCAGTTTTGTTAGTTCTGCGTATGCATGTCTCTGAGTTCTGCATCCGCCTGTGTCTCTGCGTTGTGTTTACTGATCTGATTCATTGCTGTATCTATGCCTCCCAGTGTTGTGTGCACATCTGTGTCTCAGTGCTGCAAGCAAGTTTCGGTGTCTCAGTGATGTGTGCACGTGTGTGAAGTCATCTGCATCGCAGTGTTGCATGCACATCTCTGTCTCTCGGTGCTGCAAGTGCCTGTGCCATTGCACACCAGTGTTTCTAACCGCTGCCAAGCCAGAATCGTGCACGTGCATGTCAGGAGACTGCATTTGCATGTTCGCATCTGTGTTTGTTTGATCCATGTCTTAGTGATGCACATGTGCACTGGTATCTCAATGCTGAATATGTCTGTTCAGTGCTGCATGTGTGTCTCATTGCTGTGTAATGGTGCCTGCCTGGGTGCTGAGCTCGCTTGTCTGTCTCAGTGCATGCATCCCAGTGCTGTGTCTCAGTGCTGCATGCACGTCTGTGTCTCAGTGCCACATGCACATATCTGTCTGTCCGTGCTGCACACATCTTTATGTGCCTCAGTGCTGCATGCACTTTTGTTTCAGTGATGGACAACTGCGTGTTACAATGCTGCATGTATGTGCAAGTGTCATTGCTGCATGCCACACACATCTGTTCTGAATGGGCGTGTTCATGTTTGTCTCAGTGCTGCATGCTCACGCGCACGTGTATCAGTGCTGCATGGGGCGTGTTCGTGTGTGTCTTAGTGCTGCATGTGGTGCTGTGTGTCAATGCTGCACCACCATGTGCATCAGTGCTGAATGGTTGTATCCTCTATTGCTCCTTCCATTCTTCCTTCATCCCTTCATTCCCCCTCAATCCTACAACGTCTCTTCCGACCCATCCTTCGCCCCTTCCTCCATACATCTACACATGCCAGCTGTCTGTCAAACCCCCATCCCCATCCCTCCATCCACATGCCTTTTTCCTTCCATATCCCCATCACTCAATCCCTCCCTCCTTCAAAATCACTCACCCTCCATCCCTCTGCCTCCCTACATCCGTACATTTCTCCTTTCATCACATCAACCTGGTTATGCCATCTCCAAGCCCTTGAAGTCCGCAACAGCCTTGGGAGGCGTAGCCACAAGCCACACAAGGTTTCCTCTGGAGAGAAAGCCCACTCTTAAAAACAAGGCCTGCAGAATTCCCTTCTTATCACAGGAATAACCTGGATGGGATCCGAGAGAGTTCAGAACGGATCTGAGAGTGGGGGATTTGAAGGAATCCAGACCCAGATGCAATGCTTGCATAATGGCTCGTGTCCTTCGGACCTAGCTGATAAACTATACAGGAGAGGGGTGTGTTGCAATGGAACCCTGGCGTGTTTTTCCATGGGCACGGTTCCACATTCTTAACAGTTGGAGGGGCTTGGTGGCTGGGCGGCCATTGGGTTTCTGCAGAATACACTTGAAGTTACCACTTACCTGCCTGTCCATCATTGCTTCAGAGTGCATTGCCCATAATCCCTCTCTTCTCCAGAAGGAACCCCCAGACTGGACTAGTGTAATGCAATTACTGTTTCAGGGGCAGGGAGACTATGCAGAAGGCCAGAGATCCCCTTCGAGCTGCCATCCAACATTAGCAATGAGATTAACCCCTCGTTTATATGACAGGAATGAGTAACGGAGGGAAACATTATGCAGCCTCTTTCTCTCTGCATAGGAGCTGTCCACTGTGCAAACTGAGCTGCTCAAGACAGGACGCAGCTAGAACAAAGTGCAGGACAGGAGGAAACGGCATTCCGGTTACAGTACAGGAGAGAAAGCAGAAGCTGCCACCACGCCATAAGAAAGAACATTCTGGAAACTGTGACAAGATGGAGGTTGGGCCATTAAAAAACTTCCTCCTAGAGACCAGAACTACAAAGAATGTCCACCATAGAGTATACCCATAACCGCCATAGGACTCTTCCAGACACTTTGGTCATAGGCAGGCATCCTGAGCCCTACATAAAAGCCAACTTCAGGTGCATATTCAAATGGGAGTTTTGAGATTTGGAGCTGAAGAGTGGGAGGTGTGGAAGGAGCATTTGCGGAAGCCAGAGGCAAGAGCAGAAGGAACTGGAGCCAGAGATAGGAGGCTCGATAAATATGGCTGGGGGCAGGAGAGGACCTTGTTGGTGTAGAAGGATAGGGAGGTGTTGAGGAGGGAGATCAGCAAAGAAGAAGAGGGATTGGGTGAAAGTAGTGGTGAGGTGAAAAACCAATAAAGTAGAGGAGGTTGGTGAAATGAGTGCTGAGGCAGTAAGATGGCAGCCAGGTAAATGAGAAGATGAGGATGAAAGAAGTGGGGAGGAGGAGAGGATGAAATTCACGTGGAGCAGAGAGTGGTTGGTGGAGATACTTCAAGGTGGAGATAGAGAAGTGTGTTACGGAGGACATTTTGGGGAGCTAAAACTCTATGCGTTCTGAATCCATAACACAGCTTCCCTAAACCAACCACTGCAGAATTCTAATGCATGTTATTGTGGGCCAGGGTGAACTGCATACACATGTTAGTAACCCACAGCACTGGATCTACATGGGGGAAAGTGAGACATGTAACTGTTTTCTGATTCTATAAATTGCTGGTGTTATTGGTGAAAGCACCATTCTTTGATCCATTTGTAAATGGGACTTTATGTGTAATTTGGAACACATTGTTGTAAACTCAAAGATTCTGATGCACTGGCCATCAAGGGGTAGAAGTACATCTAGAATGGCTAGTGTTTTGTAGAATTCAAGTTATATACAGACTTGATCATGGAAATGAATGTATCTGTGTGGGAAATAGTAGATCCATGCAGCCAGGTTAATTTCTTTATCTGTTTTTTTGTGTAACATTGTGCAACATTCCTTGTGCAACATTCCTTGAGGCACATCACTGAACCTTCTTTTAATGTCCAATTTGCATTCCAATCAGCCATGACAGATTTGTCTCTGATTTTCCCAATATTTCCCTAGGGAAAAGCCTTTCAAAGTGGGCTTTGAAGCTAACCCCTTGCCTCTTATTGAAAATACATTTTGCGTTTGAGAATCCCCAACCCACCATGCAGATGTCTTTGCAAACTGTCCCTGTGCCGATCCTGTTAATGGGCCACTCTGCTTCAAATCCACTGGTCACTTAGAGACCATCGTTGAGCCACTCGCCCTGATCCATGATGACATTCAGAGCCAGATCAACACTAGAACTGCCTCACCCTCGCTGCCGAAGCTTGTGTCGGTCCTACACTTCCTTGACACTGGCACCTATCAGCACACTGTGGCCATGTTAGTGCAGGTGCACGACGTATTACTGCACCGTGCTTCCAGCACATCTTCCTGCCAACCACCCAGGAACAAATAAATACCACAAAAGTATGTTTGTATGCAGCAGTCCACCTTCCCAATGTAATTGCCTCTCTGGACTGCACCCATGTGTCGTTGGTGGCCCACCAGCTATACCACAACAGGTGGCAGTATCACTCCATGAATGCCCAGGTCACCTGTGATGCTGTCCACATGATCACACACTATTGCGCCCGCTTCCCCGGTTCCACCCAGAATACCATGGTCCTGCGGAACAGCACACGGCCTGCAAACATGGAGAGCCACAAAGGCCAACAGACATGAATACTGTGTAAGTACAAGTGCCATCACACAAAGTAAGGTCACAGGAATTGCAATGTGAAAGGGGGGGACATCACCACGAATGATAAATGCATGCACTGGCAAGGCACTTTTCATTTAGGATCTGCCCTTTCACCTCACATATGATAGCCACCAACCCACAGGACTAGGCCATGCAGGACAATACAGTAGTATGCCAGTGATGCATATTGCCCCACCAAGTATGTAATAAGCAGACAGAGGACTGCAGGAACCACAATGCATAGGTATCACATACATACACATCCAATTTCAAAGTATAGCACTGTACAAAGACAATGCAACACTGACAAGCAGTATTGGTCATCCTGCAATCATGTATGTGACGGTGTAATGGAAGGAAAGCAGAAACCGCAAGCATGGGGAAAGTCAACCAATCATCCATCAGGGCACATGCATGATAGCAGCGCACAGGCCCAACACAGGCAACATGCAACCTGCAATGCCATTCACAGACCATGAAGTTGATGACTGCAGGTTGAGAGCTGTGTGCCGGTGTAAAATGACAATGCATGTGTACCCCGACAGCATATAACACTACATTCAATAATTGGTATGGTAAGCCATGTTGTGCAACAATGTTGAAAAAAGCATGAACAGAATATCAATCAACATGCCGTTTGAAAAGGGAGAACATCCACAATGCACTGTGATTGACACCAGTTGCCTTTGCCCTTGCATGTGACTCTGGAAACTCCCAGCTACCATGCCTAATAACACCTGTCCACAATCCACGTATGCCACAGGAGGGGCCTACACTGAGGGACACATCAGGACCAGGCTATGCATAGAGCAGACCTTTGGCATGCTAAAGGGTCGCTTCCGTTGTCTACACTCAACCGGAGGGGCCTTGATGGACAGGCTGGGGTAGGATGGACAAACATTCCTTGTCTGTGCCATGCTGCACACCATCTGCCTGAGGTCAAATGTCTGCCTCCTCCCTGATGAGGACATGCCTCCTGCAGAACACAATGACTCACTACCTACAGGTGCAGTGCTGCCACACAGTGAGTGGGAGGAGGTAAGGGATTGTCGTCTGGTGCTGCAAGAACTAACAGACAATTGATTGTGATCACATTGATAATCACAAGCTGCCCACCGTTTTACATAGCAACGCATTGGATGAATCACACTCACACAAAAAGTATTGTTCTTGCATTGCTTCAGGTGAATTAGAACGTTGTAACCAAGTGTGAAAAATGCAATCCTCAACACCACCCACCCACCTCCTGCCTTCCCAACACGCCATCCCTAACACACACACCCACCCACCTTCCCCTCCCCAAAACACCACCCACAACACCCCACACTCACCTCCCCAACACACCATCCCCCCAAAAAAAAACACCCAGCATCAGTAGACTGTGTACCTGTTGGGTGGATAATGGTATGTTGTCAGTCAACTTGCATACATGTAAGTGGGCTTGCAAGACACTCAAGCAACATGTGGTTTGTTCATGAGACACACATTATGTATGATGGTCATGGGTATTTCAGGACAATGAGCACATCTACTGCTAGGTGGGAGTAGTATTTGCTGAGATTGTACACAGCAAATGCATGTGTACATTGCCTGTTGGCCTGCCAGTGTTGTGGCCGAGCTGGTTGTTGACTTGGCAACATGGACTGTAACAGCATACATTCATGCTTTTATAGCTTCACATGCACATTCCCTCTGCAGTGCATGTACATTATTACATTTTCCCACCTTTCTTGGCACATGCGTGTAGTGACTATGGCGTGGTAGTGATTGTCATGTGGTTGCCCATTTCCCTGCCCATTGTGCTCATCTATGTTGGGGACACATGCTTTTGGCCAGTGCTTTTTCGCGGGAGTATGGACTGAATGACTTACCACTATCCCCTTGGCTTGATGTTCCTGCCTCCACGTTGCCAATCCCCTCAATCCCCTCCAAATGGAGGATGGAGCAGGACTTCTCCTCCCATGGGACCAGTACAAGGGGGTCGACAGTGTCGACGCCTTTGGCCGATGTCTCTTGCCAGTGTTTGGACAAGAGGCTGCGGACCAGGGCCGCTAGGTTGTTCCACCACTTCCTGCAGTCCTCACTGTCCCATGGGACTGTGCCCACAGCCGTGACATTGTCACGGATGCCTGCCCAGATTGCTGCCTTCCTCTTCCCTGATGTTTTGCGATGCAGAGAGCCATATTACTCATCGGCATGGGCCACCACCTCATCAGTGAGGCCTGCACCTCAGCCTCACAAAAACGTCTGCTTCCTGGTGCGGAGATTGGGCACTTGGCCTTTGCCTGTCTCTTGGGACTTGATTTCACTCCCTTCTGGGTCTGAATGGCTACAGGAAGTGGGGATTCAGAGTGGATTGAGTTTTTCAAAATGGCAACCTCCCTGCTTCTCATTCTGGCGATGATGCTATTTCTGCCGACGGTTATTCCTCTGGCGGAATTAATGCCAATTGTACAGCGATAACGTTAATTCTGCCGATTCCAGGCAGAATTACCGTTGAGGACTCATTTTCGGTAGTGATTCCGCCAGATGGAATTACTGTTACTGCCACTGGTGTGTGCATGCTCTCACCAACTTGTAATACTGCAGTGATTCTGCTGGACTCCACAGCTCTAAGGGTGAAATGTCCACCGTATTGGCGCAAAACTCATAATGAGCCCCATTGCTTCACCTTTGAGCAATCTTTTGATTTAAACTTAACTTAATTGGGTCACACACCGGGGGCCGTAACCCACAAACCAAAAACGCCCGTCGACATGCTTGCAAATAATCCTGACTATCTATCATTACAAACAGATAGGAAGAGAGACCAAATAGACTGAGTGCGCCTTCCCTGCAGCCATTGCAATGACCGGTGTATTCCCAGTAAATTGGTGCGTTCGCAGACTGACGTAGGAACGTCAGAAACAGAACTCTGAGAAGAGCCTTATCTCAGCCATCGCAGCTGAGATGGCCGGTGGCCCACTTGCTTCCTGTTCCCTTTGAGCAGCTCCGAGGTTCGGTGTTGTGGTGGGTACAGTAATGGCATTGATTTCTCCTTTTTATCGTCCACGAGCTAGCGGGAAAGTAATAACATCCCATTAAGGCCTGTCCGCGTTCTCTGCTACTGTCTGCCCCAGACATGCCACTGCTAACAGTAATGGACAAGGTGACGAATGGCCAGGTTCTCGGGGTCAAACTACAGAGCCGGGGCGTTAGGAAGAGGACAGGTTGCTTTTGTTCAGCAAATGCCATGGCGGACACCGTAGTGACCTGGCTGGAGCTTACTGGGCCTTAATTGAATTCCCTTTCAATAATGGGTTTTGTGGCCCCCGCCCCACTCTGGTTGGTGACCTTTAAAAACTTCTTTCAAGTGAGCACGTGGTGCATGGATGAGCTCAAAACCATACAATGTGGACACGTTAATGTGCGTTTAAACGTCAACAGTTTGCTACTTTGAGCAATGCAGCTTTCACTGAAGGTTTACGCAACAGAGCGGGACTAGAATAAGCCCTCTATACGAAATAATGTTTACTAGAAAATCTCAGTGTATTGTATAAACCGGAAACAGAAAATAAAAGTATCCGGGTCTCTGCAGGATTCTGATGTCCTTGCCCTCCCAGAGTGATCTGCCCTCTTTTAGGGCCATATTACAGAAACATTGCACTGGCGCAAGTGCAATTAGCATTAGAGAAAAAATAGCACTAGTAAAAAAGTATTTTTTAATCCATTTTTGCACTTGACCCTAGTTCTAAGACTAGTTCAACAATGCCCTGGAGTAAAAATGAATTGAAAGAATATGGTTTGACATTTGGACAATGTTTGCCTTACTGCTAATTGCACTTGAAGCAGTGCACAGATTCTGTAATACCACCCTTAGCTCGTACTTGTGACCTGTGTGTCATTGCCGGTCTAACAGCACAGGGAGTACAGCTTTGACATAGGTGCAGAGCCTGCCGAAGCAGGTTCGAAACCCGGCAGGGCCAAAGTCAGCCTTTCATCCTTCCGAGCGCGATAAACGAGCACCACACGCCGTGGGTAATATAAGGCGGTCCGTAGTGCTATTTGAGAGCACAATTATCATGATTGATATACGGCGTGTACGAGTGAATGAGGTAAAAGCGAGAGCAGCACGATCAATGTTATGGAGCACCAGAAATTCTACTTGGGGCTGCAGTTCTCCATTAAGGGAATTGAGGACACTGAGATAGCCTTGAAAGAATAAGCCAGGTAGTGTGCGTTCAGTGAAAACAACCACCAATTTATCAGGCTGAAACTCAGCTCACTGAAGGGACAAAAACGTTCTGGAGGAGCTGTGGCTCAACAGAGATCCTATGTTGCATTTAGCCATCCTGATTACCAAAGGGTTCGAGCATCCATACAATGGGCCTCATTACGAGGTGGGCGGTAAGGGATTACCGGCACCGGTGCCGGTAATCCCTTACCACCCTACTACGAGTTCCCTTTGCAGGTCCTTCCTTAACACCTGTTTTTTTCAGGCGTTAAGGACGGGACCCGCAAAGGGACTCTAGAGCTAATAACGGTACCACAATTTGTGGTACCGTTATTAGCGCCTTCCCCATTCCCATTGAGCCCTATGGAGGCTCAAATGGGAATGGGGAATGGCCCTGGTGAATGGGGAATTACCGGTCCCGCCAACCTTGGAATGGACCGGTAATTGCTCCATTCACCAGGGCGGAAACAGAACGAGTTTGGAGGCAGCCATGGCGCTAATAGCGCCATGGCTACCTCCAACCTCGTAATGAGGCCCAATGCCTGAAGGCGGCCAGAGCACCTGATTCTAGGGAAAAGGTCTGCTCCAAGGGACATCTCTTTATACTGAAAAGACAGACCACACACACATGGATTCCCAGATGAGGGACCAAGCTCCTATATCAACCCACACTACAGAGTTCTCATTAAAGACAATGGGGGTCCTTACGAGAACAGCAGTAGGGGGTTAACGGCACCAGTAAGGATGCCAGTGCCGTTAACCCCCTACGCCGCATTCTGAAGTCCCTTAGCGGGTCCCACTAGGGCCGGCTGGTTTTACCAGCCGCCCTTAGCGGGACCCGTTAAGGGACCAGGGAGCTAATAATTGGCCCGCAATTTACAGCTCATTATTACCTCCTTCCCCATTTCCATTGAGCCCTATGGGGGCTCAAACGGGAATGGGGAATGGTTTTCGAAATGGGGACTTACCAGTTCCTCCAGGGTCAGAATGTCCTGGTAAATCCCCATTCCCACACCATGGACCCGGACACGGGTTTGGAGGCAGCCATGGTGCTGTTAGCACCATGGCTGCCTCCAAACTCGTAATGACCCCCAATGTGAGAGAATGGTATGCAATAGCGCACGTGAGGCTGACAACAGAAATTGCCCACCACAGACCAAGTTTGCTGGTTTTGCAAACAATACACCTTAGTTGATAAAGTGGAGAATTCGATTCACATCAACAATGTTAGGGGCATATGGGTTCTTCATATCATCAATTGCACCAATTCCAGTGTGAGAAACCTTCCGGTGTCATGTAGAGGAAGGGGGCTCCTGCACGGCGGATGGCCCCCCATGGATCACACTACAGCAGTGTGTCAGCAACCTTGTTCAAGACCCTGTTTCCACACTCTGTTCATAGACTACATGCTCCTAACAAAGGCCCAAGTGATTATGCGGAGGCAGGATCATTTTACTGGAGTTTGGGACTTGAACGTTTTGCTACAAAGGCAGGTGTGGAAGTTGTAAACGATATGTGGCATGAACAGTATCATCCATACTAGGGTGGCAGGAACAAGGCTCATTAAAAATGAGACTGCACCCATTGGCCTATGACCCTATTATATCTGTACTCCAGGTGTCTCGTGCAACATGTAAAATTAGTACCCAGCACGCAGAAATAACAATGAAACAAACGCACTGATTGGTGCGTTTTCAAGCCTTACCTCAGGTAATCCCGCTCGTGTTCCGATGTCTCTCGCGCACCAGTGTCCAGACTCCAGCATTCTTCTTTTCCACTCACTCAAGCCGCCATGGAAAGGGAAAAGGAACTACGCGTAGTCCCTTCTCCCTGCTCCATGACGGGCATTTATTTTCTTTGTTTTTTTCTCCTTGATTTCAATGGCTGCCATGGAAAGGGAAAACGGACTACATTTCCTAGTCTGTGACTGACATTTATTTTTTATTTACTTTTTTTTCGGTCCCGAAACGCGATGCGTCTCGCAATCAACAAAAAGATCATTAGTACCCTGGTCTAACAGGCCGAGGTACTAATGGCAAATGACCAGGTGGGGGGCCATTACCGTTCAGGAAACGTCCCCAGGGCTCTGTTTAACTATGGCCCTGGGGGCATTACCCGACTGGTAATGCCCCCCCCCCTCATCGGGTCAAATTGCCTAATGGGGTAATTCATAGATTTCAGCGCAGAGGCAGCGCACGAGAGCAGCGCAGAGAGGGAGCGTGCGCCAGCGTGCGCCAGCCGTGTGCGCTAAACAGCATTCTGGTGCACCGCGTATTCATGGAATTTGCAAGCCATTTTGAGCGCTGGAGCAGACAACATCCCGCAGCGCCAATTACGCCCCCAAGAACGCCCCTTGCGCAAGGAAAAACCATTGAAATCCCCAATGAAGCGCAAAGGGCCACGCTAACCCTGGACCAGCTAACAGGACCGCTACACTGCAATCGCGCGAGCGGGGAACGAGTATTCCTGGGGTGCGCGGGTACTTTCACACGCGATTTCGCTTGCAGAGTGGGGTACGTGTATTCTGAGGGGTGCGCGGGTACTTTCACATGCATTTCGCTTGCAGAGCGGGGTACGTGTATCCAGTGTGGTGTGCGGGGAGTCTCACACGCGATACGCCTTGGGCGAGCGGGGTACATGTATTTCTGGGATGCGCAGGGAGTTTCCCATGTGATTTTGCTTGCAGAGCAGGGTACGTGTATTCTGAGGGGTGCGCAGGTACTTTCACATGTGATTTCGCTTGCAGAGCGGGGTACGTGTATCCAGTGGGGTGCGCAGGGAGCCTCACACGCGATAGGCCTTGGGTGAGTGGGGTATGTGTATTTCTGGGGTGCGTGGGGAGTTTCACACGCGATTCCACTTGCAGAGCAGGGTACGTGTATTCTGAGGGGTGCGCAGGTACTTTCACACGCGATTTCGCTTGCAGAGCGGGGTACGTGTATCCAGTGGGGTGCGCAGGGAGTCTCACACGCGATAGGCCTTGGCCGAGCGGGGTATGTGTTTTTCTGGGGTGCGTGGGTACTTTCACATGCGATTTCGCTTGCAGAGCGGGGTACGTGTATCCAGTGGGGTGTGCAGGGAGTCTTACATGCGATAGGCATTGGGCGAGCGGGGTATGTGTTTTTCCGGGGTGCGTGGGTACTTTCACACGCGATTTCGCTTGCAGAGCGGGGTACGTGAATTCAGTGGGGTGCGCAGGGTGTTTCCCACATGAATTGGCAGTGTGGGTCCTCCCAGGTGTGCCCTCTACCCCCTCCACAGCCCCTGCAGGCAGCCCACACCACAGGGGACTACCCTGCACCCCTGGTCATGTCCCGCAGTCAGCCCATCCACCATGGGCATGCCCCGCAGCAAGGCCACATGTCACCTTGCACTAGTGATCACCAACTCACGTCCCCCTGCACCCCCACACACCCAGCATTGACGGGCACCTGGCAGCAGGCCCTGACTCATGTCCCCCTGCACCCCCACACCCCCAGCATTGACGGGCACCTGTCAGCAGGCCCCGACTCATGGTCCCCTGAACCCCCACCCCTCCAGCATTGACGGGCACCTGCCAGCAGGCCCCGACTCATGTCCTCCTGCACCCCCACACCCCAAGCATTGACGGGCACCTGCCAGCAGGCCCCGACTCATGTCCCCCTGCACCCCCACCTCCCCAGCATTGACGGGCACCTGTCAGCAGGCCCCGACTCATATCCCCTTGCACCCCTATCCCCCCAGCATTGACGGGCACCTGCCAGCAGGCCCCGACTAATGTCCCCCTGCACCCCCACCCACCCAGCATTGACGGGCACCTGCCAGCAGGCCCCGACTCGTCCCCCTGCATCCCCCACCCCCCCCAGCATTGACGGGCACCTGCCAGCAGGCCCCAACTCATGTCCCCCCCCAACATGTCATAAAGATGCCCAATCATGGGCCTCATGTTCACCAAAATCCCACAGCACGCCACCCCAGTCTTGAGACGCAATGAATTTCTCAATCCACCCCACACTGACATGCCTATCTCATGACACAAACCAAAAGTCAACTATGTACATCAACACATGTCTGTCACACACACACACTGGGTGCCATTGATTGTGTAAACCCACATTTTGACATGCATGAACCCAATGAGCGAATCCCACACACGGAAGTAAAACATCTAAATGTATTATGAACAAAATGAATGTAATGAAATGAAAGCATAAAAAAATGTCAAACATGAAATGAAATGCATGTCCAAAACATAATAAAATGAAATGTAGAACCAATCCAAAGAAATCCAAAAGAAAAATCGTCCAAACCCTCTGTCCACCAAAGCAAATCCAAAGGAAACGTAAAATGTAAAATCCATTGATCCATAGTGATTTCCCCAAAAAAAGTTCTCAAAAATCCAATGTTCAACTATGTACAACAAATTTTCAAAGGGTCCATGAGCCCAACGAAAGAAATGAAACCTATCAAAGAAACTACCTAACAAATAACTATATACGAAAGTGTGGGGCATAGTCCAATCACCCCAAAATAAAGCAAAACGAAAATGAAACCTAACACTAAAAACTATATACAATGGCGGCGGGCTAGTCCGACGGCTCATTTTACGATTTCCTGGCCCAGGGCATCATCGAACTCCTGCTCTATGTCCTGGAGGCGGTCCTCTTCCATGGCCCGAGGGTTCGTAGGGACGATGCCATGTTCAACTCCAACTCCCTGCGAATTGCCTCGAGGCACTCGGCCCGCCTCAGCGCCCTCCGCATGGAGTTCTCCGCCCTGACCATTGTGAGCCATGCCTCTTCCGCCCGCCACCGCTCCGCACCTATGGCCTGGCCCAACCGCTGCCACACGGAAGACACTCCCAATCCTGGGTCCTCCTGCCCTCTGGCCGATGCCTGCCCCTCGGATGTTGATGGCCCCGAGCCATCATCACCCCCACCTTGTTGCTGCTGCTGCTGTGCCTGTGCCCTGGCTCTTGCTGCCTGCACGTCCTCCTCCGACTGGGGTGCAGTTGTTGTGGTGGCAACCCCTGCTGGACGTCCGACTCCCGACTGTGGCAGGGTTGTGTCCTCCACCAGCCTGTCCGCTGGGTCAGAGGCAGCTCCCCAGGGTACCCAGGTGATACATGGGTGGGAAGATGGCATGGAGGACGACTGGCGCATAGGGGGTTCAGGTGAGGAGGGGGTCGGAAGAAGGTTCAGCACACAGAGGAATCCAGCACTGGTGACCCGTCCCAGTAGGTCAACGCGGTCAAAGAGGCATCCGAGATGACGTGCAGTGTCTTCATGAAAACACTGCAGGTCATCTTGCATGCCCCGTTGACGCAACGCCTTTCCTTCCAGGACACGCTCAACCCGGTCCCGATTTGCCAAGTCCGCAGGGAGAGGAAGGCCAGTTGTTGTGCGCTCATCCCCTGCCTGAAAACGGGTCTGGACGTAGGCATCCCTGCTAAAGCGGGATGATGCAGTCACAGGATCGGGGACAGGATTACACACAGGCACCTCCGCGGTGGCCTGTGCTGCCTCCTGTCCCTGCCCCTGCACTGCACCACTAGCACCAGTGGAATCCCCACCTCCAGACCCTGTGTGAGTTCCTTCCATGGCCTCCTCCTCCACCAAACCCCCCTCCAACCTGGATAACTCCATGCCATCTTCCTCCGTTGGACCCTGTGGGGTCTCAGCTGCCCCTTCTGCTGCAGAGGAGTCCACCTCCGACCTCCGTCTCTTGGACCTACCCTCGGCAGCTGCGGCCTGGTACGTGGCACCAGACTCCCCACTCCCCAACGAGATGACAACCTGGGAGGGGAGCCGGGCCTTGCGTCTCTGGCTGGCGGTGCGATCCCTGCCGCTTTGCTCCACAGCACCCTCTCCACCCTCTTCATCAGTTGACGCTGAAGACAGGGAGAGATAGGACACAGGCATCAGGGCACTGTACAATGGACTGATACACATGACAGTTGTACATGAGTGGCAGTGTCAAACTTCAGACATGGCATCACACTCCCCAACACACATGTCATTTCAACTCACACACATAAGCAAATCAACAGGAATATTGCACCAGGCAGCACCATCCATACACAAACAACGGCACAAGCAGCCGAAGGTGAGCCTGACGTCACATGCAACATGGGGAGTGCAGAATACATGCACACACGCCACCAGACTTACATGCAGCTGTACATCTCCACCACCTGTCGCAGTGATGACATCGGCATCCATGTCACATCTGGCATTCAGCGTTCTACATGTCAGTGTCACATGCATCACAATTGCACACTTGTCAAATACACACAAATGCACATGTACATAGTGCAAATACATGCAGCAGTAACCAGCATCCATGTGTGACACCACAACCATGCCACAGTACATACATATAACTTTTACATGTGTGCACCCACAAATGCATTTGCCCATCATGCTTGCCAACACATACACCATCGATGTATATCACACATGAGAGGAATCACATGTGGCAGGTGCACGTCCCTGTACATACGCATCCATACTTGGCCCTACAAAGACACATGTGCAACCTGCACACCCCTGGCACACCACAACACGCACAGCATCAAATCAGTACCCATATACACTTACCGCTCGACTCCAGATGGATCTGCCTCTCCACGACCTGGACGTGGAGCGCTGGGTGTATACGTTCCAGGACCCTCATTTGGTTGTCGGTTAGGTGGACCCGGCACCCCTCGGCATCCGCTGCCTTCAAGAGGCTCCAGGCCTTGTTGAGGGTCCTGGACCTGAAGTCCTCCCAGCACTTCGTATGTGTAGAATGTCGCGGACTGCCACCCCCTCCTCGTTGATGGCAGTCACGATGTCCATCCAGATCCTCGTCCGTCCTTCATTGTCGGCGCGAGAACTTCCAAAGAGGGCCTCATACTGCCCCAGGACTTGCTCCACCAGGATACCAACTTCACTGGCACTGAAGCTGGTAGCCCTCTGCCTCTCTGGCTGGGGGTTGCCAGTGGTGCCAGATGGTGTTGTGTCCAACATGGCAACCCCCGAGGCAGGTGTGGGTGGGCAACTGGGTCCTGGGGCTGGGCTGTGGAGCGATGGTATCCCAGTCAGGAGTCTTCTGTTCCAGCAGGGTTGGTCACAGCAACTGCACCCCTGCAGATGGCTGACATGCAGGCACCAAAAAGCAGGGCACGTGGGCAGCAGGCAGGCAGCAGCAGATGGCAGGTGGGAGCGTGCTCGGGGCACTGGGGGGGCAGGAAAATGGCCTTTTGGGCAGGAGCGTGGTCTTCCGTGTGTTGTCGCTTGGCCAGCTTGATACGGAGTGATTTGGCACGTGAAAAAAGTGCACATCAGCGTGTAAATCGAGGAAAGGACCTAAGCGCGTAAGCGCGTCTGTGACATTACGCGCGCAGGCGTTTCCCACAACACGGGTGCATGTTTATTGTACACGTGAAAAAAGTGCACGTCCGGGTGTCACTGCGTGTGATTGGAGGAAAGGCCCTTAGTGCATAGGTACCTATGTGATGTCGCACGTGTGGGCTGGCTTAAAAGGTACCTGTAGGATGCCATTTTCTTGTACGTGCTTTTTGTGGAGAGCGAGCAAGTGATACTTGTACTCCTTGTCGGTTCACACGCGATTACTTCACAACGTTTCCAGTTCGTACTCCCTGTTTCCTCAGACTGCATTCATTTCTTCTTTTGGCGGGGGTGTTGCCAATGCGCACACGCGCATCTTTTTCACGTTCTTATTCCAGGCAGACGGTGAGTCGCGCATGTATTTACCAACTGTGGTTGCCCCCGTGTGTCGCGTACCCCTTCAGAGGTCATTGTAGGCTGCGTGTAACACGCGTACGCTTAATTTTGTGTTTCTGGGTGCCACAGCGTAGTGCAGGTTCATTATTCCACGCATGTGGTCTACCAGGGGTTGCGTGCATGTTTACTTTTGTTTTTGGGGTGCCTGTGCGTTGCATGACCCGTCATATTCCCCCAGGGGTCACAGACAGCCTTGCTAGAGCACTAGGGGCTGAATTCCATCTAGTACCCTACCCCTTTCACCCCAATTGCCCAGGACAATTGTTTACTGCAACTCCCATACACACAACAACATCAGTGCCATGGTTGGGAGGCGACCAAGCAGTAAGGGAGGCAAAGGTGGCCGACCTCCAAAAGGTGGCCATGGTAGGGGACGTGGCCAGGATGTGCAGGGTGCCCCAAGAGGCCAGTGTGTGGAGGACCAATCGGGGCCCCCTATGCCCCCCCCAATGGTTTTAGGAAATGTAGCTGACACCATCCCAGCTCAGCCCTTGTTAAACTGGCCCATTTTATCAACTGAACCGGCACAGGATGACTCCCAGGCTGACTTCCAGGTCACCAAGTCTAAGCCACGTGTGGCAGTGAAAGTTGCTGTCACCAGGCCACGTGGATCTGGGGCAGCAATGTCATCTGCTGCCCCAAGTAGCCAGGGTGAGGAGGCTGCAGGGGCAGCTGCAACTCAATCCACCCCAGCTCCGAGTCTCCCAGCCGGGACAGTGTCGGTCCAAGTCCATCACATCGACGTTGGTCAGGCCAACATCACCCTGCAGCCAATGCCTGCACCGAGACCTTTGGTCATTGTGCCGTTGCAAACTTCAAGTACCCAGTCCACCTGCGCTTCTGCCCCTACCAACCAGAGCGGCGTAAGCCACTCAGGATCCGCACCACCTTCCAAGATCAAGAAGGGTGCTCTTGCACTACAGGCTGGGACCCCAGGCACGGCTACACACTCCGGCATGTCAAGGAAGCCTAGCTTCAATGACTCTGAACTAGATGTACTTGTGGCCTATGTGTTGGCACATAGCCGCAAAATGGTGGCGACTGCAGGGTGCAAGACTATGCCTGCTCAACATAGGGCCCACTGGCAGACCATCGCGGACCACATTTGTGCCTTTGGATTTGTGAGGCGTACTGCTGATGATTGCTACAAGCGGTGGAATGATCTGAAACGCAGAGCAAAGAACAAGCTGTCCTCGAATCACGCCTCTACTCTGGTGACTGGCGGTGGGTCTCCACCAGAGGATGACCAACTCACTGAACATGAGTCTGTCGCTGGAACCTTCGTCACAGAGGAACAGATCCGAGGCGTGGGAGACCTACCAGATCTTGAAGCATTGTCCGGTGAGTGCCCATGTATGTGTGTGTAATCCATGTGTATGTTGCTTGGGTGATCTGTTCTGATTGAGTGGCAGGTGAGGGTGTGTAGTAATGACTGGTATGGGTCACCCATGTGCTTCCTCCAAACCATTCCCCAGACTTGGATTTGGGTATGACAGTATCCCTTCTGACCACAGTAGCCAATTTGCACCAGATTACTGCAGTTGCCCTTCAACTGTCATCTTGCAACAACATTGTTCATAATGTTTTCCTGTTCATTCAGCCTGATTGTTTCAATCCTTGCCATTATTACGATGCATTTGTCTGCCCTACTGCCACATATGTGACATGCTTCTGTCATAGATTACACCCCACAATGGCCCACATTTATTACCTTGTTATGGGAATGATTTAACCATTTAGGCGGATTGAGTAATGGCCTGCTCACATTCATTTTTGGGCCCCGTTTGAATGTAGAACATGACTGTTGTCTTCTGTCATGTTGAAGTGACCAACCATTGATGTATCCATCTGCCTGCCATCACTGTATAATTGAACACTGGATGTGTTGCAATGTGTGGCACATGCATATTTTGTCACACTATTTTGCATGTTTCATCTCATCATGTCCATCTCACATGGATGGGTGACAGTACTCATTCACAAACATATGGCTGTAGTTGTCAAATGTACCATGGCTATGCTACGTGACATCTGTGTGATGGCATGTGTCATGTATGTGTATTGGACATGCCACTCACAGGCTAATGTGTTGTGCCAGTGCAATCCAGCATGCTGCACATGTGTTGCTTTTCCATCTTGGAGTCCTCAGTGTGTGCTTTTTGCCTCCCCTTCCAACTCATTGACAGTGCATGCATGCCAGAGTTATATTCATGTGGGACATGTGCGATTTATGTACTGGATCTCTGTCTCGTCAGGCCTATGTGTGTGTTATGGTGCTCAGGCCTGTTTCCATTTGTTGTCTGTCATGTTTTTGCAGGTATGAGGCACTTGATGTTGTTGAGGAGGAGGGGATGGTGCAGACCGAGGAGGGCTCTCAGTCACAACCGGGCACCAGTGGAGGGCGTGGGGTGGTGGTGGGTGAAAACCCATTCCTCCTGCAGACCATACTGTCCACGGGTGTCTCTGGGTATACCTCCACAGACCTCTATGATTCAGGTGCTGAATCGGACAGTGAGACATATGTGCCATCGCAGGTGAGTGTTTCTGGCAGGGATGCTGTTCTGTCCAACCCACCTGCACCAGGGGTAGACCCCTCTATGGGGATGTCAGTGTTGGAAAGTCCACCTGTGGCGGATATGGATGCTGGGTCACACTCCACAATGTTTGCTCCTGTTCCTGAGCCAACAGATCAAAGGAGGAATGCAGTCCTGCAGCCTCAGGCAGTGCCATCACAGCAAGGTGCAGATTGCCTTGCCCCAAACAGGTGTGGTGCCCGTCAACGCAGTGGCCGTGCGCCACCAGGCAATACAGTGTGGGAGAACTCCATGTACAGTATTGCAGCACAACAGGGAGCATCGTGTGAAATGATGGCTCAGGCAATGGATAGGGTGGCCACTTCCATTCTCCCCCCTGAAAGGCAGATGGAGCTCCAGCAGCAGGCAACAGACTCCATTTGCCACTCACACAGGGAGGACATGTTGGCATCCAACAGGGACCGACGGGCTGGACTGGAGGCTCTGCGAGAAGCCATATCTGTAGAGTCACAGGCCCACAGGGAAGCCCTGAGGTTAGAACAGAGGTTCCTCAGAGATACTCTGAGTGAACTTGAGGCTTCCTGGAATTTTAGGTCAGAACAGCAACCGGAGCAGCTCATACGTTCATTCTCAGCTGAGCTCCAGGCAACCCGTGTGGAGATCCGGGCATCACGCGAGGCCATGCATGCAGAAATTCAGGCAACCCGTGAGGTGCTGCATGGGGATCTCCGTACCATTATCCCGCAGAACCAAACCTTCCAGACCCGCATGCTTGCTGCCATGGATGACCATACCAGGGCTTTGCGTGGGCTGCCTCCCATATCACAGCCACCTCCTGATGTAGCAGCAGAGGGTGAAGAGAGCAACGGCAGTTCTCCCACTGTAGTGTAGCCGTGCAGGCCATGAGCCCATGGAGGTATTTTTTTTTCCAACATCCATGCATGTGGGTGTTGGGTGTACCCCCCAAACCCACGGTCCACACATGGCCATTTTTTTATTTATTCATTTTTTTATTTTTTTTACAATGTGTTGCTTTGTGTGGCTCCCGTGGGCATCCACTGTGTATTCCAGCTGGGCACATGCAGACTTGTCCTGTCTTTGGGTTAGATGCTTGGTTTCCTGACACACACACCCCTCCTGCTTCCGCCTTTCCATGGGCTTGCAAAGGGTGTGACCAAGAGACAGTAACTTACACAGTGACATTGGGCTCCCATGAGTTGTGTGGGCAGTCTGTAGTCAAAACTGTGTGTACATCCCTAGTGGGGATTGTTGTTGGATTCTACAATGCATGGTTTATTGATATGTGCTTGTGCATCCATGTCTTTCTCCTTATTTACATGTAGGTTCTTCATGTCTTCACAAGGCTGTCTCCTTTGCAGATGCAGTTCATGTTGTGTGCAGTACACTGACACATTTGCCTGACAGCAACACTCTGCAGTTGGAAGGGGTCGATGTGCTGCCTTGGTCAGGCGGTGATACTTGCATATACTTTGATTTTTTCCTGTCTTATATTGCCACGCTTTCTTCCTGTACTGATGTATTGTGTTGCTGGTAAGTATTTGTTCATGTGTGGTGTTTCTTATTGATTACTGAGAGCATATTGTCTGTGGACTGTCTACATTTGGAACATTGCACTTTGTGACACTTGTGTTATGTGTTGTGCATTCATTTAGTCGCTTTCACATTGCATGCCATGCCATGGTGTGTTGGGTAGCTGAGATGGGGAGGGGTTGGGTGACATGGCAGTATTTTGATGTGGTATTTTGCAATGGGGTAATCTTTACTGCTGCATGAATGTGTGTCTTTTTGTGACACAGCATTGGGTGTCTTTGAGTAGGTAGGGATGCACACAATATAACACGTCCAGGTGAACAATCTCAGGCTGGTATGGTTGTAACAGTTGACTGTCCCTTTTGCCATCATCATTGATTGTCAGCTGGTATGTTCCAGGGCTGTGTGCACTCCGCAGGGGTGTGATTTTAGGTGAATTAATTTGCCACAAGCTGGGTATGGCTGCCTCACCATGTGCCCTTTCACCTCCCATGCGCAGCGGCCGTGCATGTGGTTGGGGATGTGGGGGCACCACCATGTCCACCAGCACGCCCTGGCGTGTTGCAACGTTGTGCAAGACACATGCTGCCACTATGATCCTGCACACTACTTGGGGCGCGTATAGCAGCTGCCCACCAGAGCGGTCAAGGGAGCGAAAGTGTGACTTGAGCACTCCGAATGTGCGCTCCACTATGCCCCGGGTTGCAATATGGGCTGTGTTGTAGCTTATCTCGGGTGGTGTGGTGGGGTTCCGAATTGGCGTCATCATGTAGGTGCTCAGAGGGTAGGCACTGTCCCCTGGGGAGGTGATAATGGTTCTCATTAGTGGGGTTTTCCCTTTTCTCAGTTTCTGATATGCATGCATTTTCAGAGGCATTTATACTCACCAATTAGCCATGTGTCGCCATGCCGGCCAGCTTCCAGGTCCCGGTTTAGGGGTGACATTCTGAAAATGAAATTATCATGGATTGACCCTGGATAGTTGGCATATACTGAAGTGATTATTCCCTTGGCATCACATACAACCTGCACGTTGATTGAATGCCAGTGTTTGCGGTTTCGATATATGTGCTCAGTGACCCTGGGAGGACGTAGAGCCACATGGGTGCAATCAATGGCACCTAGCACTTTGGGGAAGTGTGCCACCCCGTAAAAGTCCTGGACCACGGCCTGCCTTTCTGCAGGTGTTCTGGGCATGTATATGTGCCTGCGGACTGAGGGGAGTGTAGTCATGATGGCCAACACCTGGTGTAGGCAGCGTGACTGCGTGGCCTGTGACACACCCCCACTATGGCCCTTGTCCGCTGAAATGACCTAGTAGCCAAGAAGTGCAGTACATTGAGCACCTTTTCCAAGGGGCTCAGTGTTTGGGAACACAGGGTGGGTGATGTGAGGTCATACTCCCACTCCCTGACCAGTTCTAGGATTATGTGTGGTGGAAACCTGTACCTCCCATACACCTGGTCATCAGGCATCCCAAAAAGGCTGGTCCTGAGTAAAATAATGCGGGGCCTGGCTATCGTCCTCCTCCTGTGGTGTCCCACGACCACTGCTGCGAGGAAGGGTATATTCATCGTAGCGTCTGAGCTTGTTTGTTGTTTGTGCGCACTTTTATGCTGCGCAGGCCCACTTACGCCTGCTTCCTGCTGGCGTACGTGTTTCCGGATTAGCGCGTCTTTTTTGGCGCATGGCTTTCCCCTGTTCGATTCCATGAATACGTGTTGTTGGCGTGCATGTGGGAGTTGCAGGTGTTTACCTCCTGTACTTCCTCTGTAACGCCCACATTTTCGCGTGTTGTTCCCCATTCCGCGTGTTATGCCCCGTGTTACGCCCACTTTTGTTGTGTGCGCTGCGCTATGTGCGCTTTCCCTGTGCGTGTAACGACGTTTAATGACGTGTGTGCCCGCATGCGCAAACCACGATTTTAGCGCACATCCCAGGATTTACACGCGCACTTAATTCCACGGATCGATGAGCACGGCGTTGGCACGCGTGCGCTGCGATTTTCACGTTTGTGCTGTGATTTTCCCGCTTGCGCTCCCCTTTTCGGCGCACATTTATTCCATGAATCAGCCCGTAAATATTCCACGAATCAATCAAAAGCCACAAAGAGTATGTCGACAGAATTCAACTATGCAAGGGTGCAATTCCTCTGCAGCACAAAGGCATACATATGCCCATCATGGCTCATTCTGATCTCAAAGTCCTCCTGCATCAACTGCTCCCCAGTAGAATAATCCAGATGAACAACGCTTCTGACTGGCTCATTCCAATCCTGATGGCAAAGGCCTGCATTTCTGCATACATTTGCAAAACCTAAACATGAACATAATTGCCTACCATTTACCATTGACAAATACGAAGGACTTGAGTCTAGAACTGGGGGCGGGGCGGACCTCCTACCTATGAAAAAAGAGAATGCATCTTCAAAGCACCTGCCAGCATTTTCCACCCCAGATGTTCAACAGATGGCATAGTCCAGTACACCGGGATGCCGTTTGGCCTCTGATTGGCTGCTTCAGTCTTTCTATGGTTAATGACCCGCCTTCTCAGAGACATAGCACATGTTTTTTCCTGGAGGGCATTCTGATCTACGGCTCTTCAGAACGTGGGCATTACATTTCATTGCAGACAGCTCTTTCCCAGCCACAAGCACATGCTTCTTTCAATGCATCGAGTGGCATTTCTCACAGTGCCAAGTTGGTGGGTGGCCTGTGTGTGAAAATATCGTGCCATGGCATCCAGCTGAGAATGCTGAGAATAGAATCCTAACCATGGACGCCAGTACCTACCTGCACAGAGCCGCCTTCATGCAGAGACGCTTGTGATGAGCACATGGCTGCCTTTGCATCCAGGGCACCCAGGGATCCTGAGAAGAATTATTCAGAGATAGCTTGTGGCTGGACCCAGGGGTCAAGTCCTAAAAATTAAATTGCGGGGACTCATCAACAAACACAATGGGATACAACGGCGCCAGAAATGAGCATATCCAGGTGAAATATGCACATTTAGTTAAATTGGCTTTGCATAACCACCCAAATTGCACAGGACAAATGGCATTTGCCTTTCATAAAATCAACACACAAAACCAAGAGAGGATATTTTCTAAGAGTGTTTTTGAAAACGTGAAAAGGTGTGCATGTTTAAACTCCAAAAATCAATACAAATGTTTTCCCTGGAACTTGCGCTACCGAAATGTAACATTTTACCTTTACTTGTTTGGTTGCTTTTCACCAGGTTATATAGTGCAGTGGGGAAGTGTCAGACCTGTAAACCTGACCACGGTGGTTCGATTCCTGAGGTTGACTTTAATTCCTAAATTCAAAGAGGACATTCAATGTTAAACGTTTTAGCTGGAGGGGACTGAGTTCACCCTCTCAAAAAAGTGGGTGGACTCGTACCCTCGACTTGAGCTCTTGCTGTTCTACAAAAAACACATCTGCACATGCATTTAGTGCAGGCAAAACACCCTTAAGCATAACAGAACATATACAAACAACTCAAAACATATTGACAGCAATAACTTGTTCAAAATGACTAAAGAATAATAATTAAAACCATCTTTCGACAATTGTATAAAATGCAGAAATAGAGGCAGAATTCTTACAACGGCAATAGTCTCTTAAAATACTCTAAAAGCATTCAGATCCCTTAATTGCACATTTGGTGATGAGAATAACACACTCAATTAACAGTTTAAATGCAAAAATATCCTTTATCATTTCATTACTACCCCAGAGAATTCATCATAAAAGGAATTAATAAAATATATTCTTAAATAGAAACTCCCTAGAATTGTGTCCTGATTGACTAATCATTTATGACCAGGTTTCTTGAAAGAAGTGCCCACACTGTGGCTAGGTAAGAAGCTACGTTCATTGTTACTGCAGGATCAGGATCATGCTCTGATAACACAAATGAAGATCAGTTTATAATGTTAAGGTTTTAGTAAGTAATATTGTACGTAAACATGTCCTATGTGGAGCGCTTTGGACAAAAAAGCGCTATATAAATCACAACTTTGTATTATTATTATGAATTATTATTATATATATAAGCTTTTCTCAGAGCAGCATATGTAGGAGAACACATATAAGATGCTGCACATCTACTCTAAGACCCCTGCAGGAGGCAGAAGGCTCTCCTGTGCAGCCGGCACAATTAGACGTAGAACCAGCAGAAGTCAACACTACTAGCCAACATTTCACAATAATAAGCCAGGCAAAAAATAGGTCCAAGTCTTTTAAAGAAGGTCCTCGGTTTTCTCTCCAGTCAAAAATGCAACAGACTGTCTAAACAATCACTGTACAATAGTCGGATCTATATGATCCGACCGCGGCTGATTTTCCTGCACAAAAGGTTCGTACATTTTCCATACGAACACACATTCAAAACCCATACATACCCCCATCCACACCCACAACACACCAACGACCCACACCCCCAACATAAACAAATCCTACTTACCTTTTCTTCAGGCTGTGTCCCTGCGACGGGAACCGACGCCGCAGGGTCCTTTTCTTTTTTTTTTCCGGGAGCTGCAGGGGTTTCCCCCGCAACCCCTGCTCACTATACTCTAAAGTATAGTGAGCGGGGTGTTGCAGGGGACACCCCCGCAGCCCCTGCAGTCTTTTTTTTTTACACTTACCTTTGGTGTTCAGCCAAAGTGTGGGAAAAGAAGCATTCATCAAAATATGACAGCAAATTCTTCTTATTGGGGAGCAGTGTTTTCTTACACTTAAGCCAAGGATCTTTCAAACTTGATTTGATATCATTTGCTGTACATATTGT
The DNA here is from genome assembly GCF_040938575.1 of Ambystoma mexicanum. NCBI lineage: Eukaryota > Metazoa > Chordata > Amphibia > Caudata > Ambystomatidae > Ambystoma > Ambystoma mexicanum. The sequence continues at coordinate 1,195,805,433 of NC_090935.1, forward strand.
ACCCATGGCAAAGAAAAGGCTCCATCCTGAGATAAAGCATCTTCCAGAGCTCCTCGACACAACGTGAGGGAGGGATTACTTGAATTTCCCAGCCAATACCGTAGTGATATGAGCTTCACCTATCTATGAGACAGAAGACCATTTGAGTGTGAACCCTCACCCCCGTGGGAAAGGAGAGACATAGGGCCTCATTACGAGGTGGGCGCAAAGGGATACCGGGCACCGTTAAGGACATGGTGCCGGTAATCCCTTTGCACCCTATTCCGAGGTCCCTTAGCGAGTCCCTTTCTTAACGCCTGCTTTTACCAGGTGTTATGGGTGGGGCCCGTTAAGGGACTTCAGAGCTAATAACGGTACCGCAATTTGCGGTACCGTCATTAGCGCCTTCCCCCTTCCCATTGAGCCCTATGGGGGCTGAAATAGGAATGGAGAATGGCTTTTTCAATGGGGACTTACCGGTCCCGCAAAGGTCGGAATAGACCGGTAAGTCCCCATTGAACGAGGGCGGACTCAGTACCGGTATTGGAGGTAGTCATGGCGCTAATAGCACCATGACTACCTCCAACCTCGGAATGAGGCCTGTAAGAGGATTCAATTCAGCACTACAGCCAAGTCAACGCCTAGTCTAGAATACTGAATGAAAACCCTTATTGATATATCTTTATGTCCAGTTCATGCGTTCTGGATGACTACCCCTATATTACACCCCTCTCTTGGAATCCCCCTGACCCCACTGAGCCAAGAAGTGGTTCTGTTTTGCAAGTTAAAAGGTTTAATTGATAATTTAAACAATAGGTATATATATCACACTTTAGAATAAATTAATAATTGAATAGCACACTTAATCTGATATGATACAGATTAACAACAGAGAATCTGGCACTAGCACACTTCTTGATAATCCCTAAGGAGTTGACATGAAATGGATAAGATAGCAACAAGACTTTTATGGTTTCAAATGGATGCAATGTGGAATGAAATGCAGTAAAGAAAATAACTTGATAGGATTGCAGCAAAAGACAATGTAATCACTTTCTTGGACAATTCACCCCCCCTTTTATGCAATGCAGGGAAATGGAAGGAAGGCACACAATTCTCAGAAATGCAATTCAAATGTAATTCAGTTCACCCAGCAACTTAGACTACAGAAGTTGAAAACACAGGCAAAATGCTTTGATATGTGCTGGCAATGAAGAACAAAAATATGCTAAAATGGTTTTAATTCCCTCTAGAGGTTTAGGGTGAGTGGTATCTAGTTAATATTAGCTCAGGCTCACTCTAGCAGTGATGCAGGGATAGTTTTTATGAGGCAAACGATTTTTTTTAGAGGAAAGCAAAAGCAGCTATCTTTTTGCAAATGGAGAAATTTTCAAATCGCGGCAAAATTCGCGAATGCGTCTGGCGCGATTACAGAGGATCTACAAGGGCTAGCAATATCGTTCTGGGGTCCTAGGAAAGCCTAGGATCTCAGCTTCCAGATGAAAGTTACTGCAAGTCTCTAGCACAAACGGTCGCGGAGATATGAGCGATTAAATAAAGGTCGTTTTTCAGATTTGAAATTTTAAAGTTAAAAAAGACAAGTGCAGCTTGCAACTAGAAAATGACAAGTGACAGCTTTACAAATGACAGTTGACAGTTAGGAGGCAGTTCTACTTAGATTAAAATAGAATTGATTATATTATTTTAACTAAGAGATTGGTTCTGCACAGTTTTCTAGGTACTCACACTATATTCTTGAGTGAAATGGGCCTCGCCATGGATCTGGTCAGGTTTTGGACGGGACTCTGGTCTCTGCACTTCACAGTGATCTGGGTCTGCTCTCTCTCTGGATTCTGAAGATTGAGGGATTTAAAGTCTGGATCTTTCTGCACAGCTTTCTCTGGAGATTGATGGAGGTAAAGTATGGATTTTCCCGGCAGAGCTTCCAGCTGCAAATGGATTTGAAAAGTCCCTATCTGTCCTGTCTGTCTGCTTTTATGTGTTTAGAATGTGGGTGTGTTCTAGCATTACTGACCCTACCTCTCTCTCAGCTTCTAATTGGTCAAACTTCCATTTCTCATTTGATTGGGGGAGCTAAGTTGTGTCAGAGTGATGTCATTTTACAGCCTGCAGAAAGTCCACTCCTCCTGTCAACTTGCACACATTCTATATTTGATAACAAAAGACATATTTGCACAGGTAAACATTGGTTTAAAATTACATGCACACATCACATATCACAGGAGATATACCCTGTCCAAACTTTGCTCTTCCTGGGAGCTTGCATTCAGAAATGGCAATATTTTGCACTTTTTAACTGGTTTGCAATTCCGGACATTACCCCAAATTTACACACATGTGCGCAAGGAGTATGGACATTAGTTGATGAAGTGTCAGATTTTTCACATGCACACATTTTGAGTAATGTCCTCTTTTCCGCTAAAACCCCCCTGAACATACCACCGGGTCCTAGCACGTCTTAAAATGTGGGCAGAAAAATCACAAGAATTATGGTATCATTTATAAAATTTTCACATGTCCGCTCTATGAGTTATTCATCTTTTTAGAGTTATGTTCTGGCCCCAAAGGGGTGTGGTTTTCCTCCAGCACAAGGTTGAATTTCTGGTTTTTCCAGTTCTGCCAAGCCAGCTTGCTCTCACAGGCAGTGCCCCTCCCCTTCACTTCCAGGAGGAAGCTCCATTTACGACTGCCACCAATAAAACCTTTGCCTGAGCCAGGACAGGGCTTTGTTCAATTTCCTGCAGAGCCCAGGTAATTCAATCAGGGAAGTGTCATATCCCTTTTGGTGTGAGCAGCAAAAGGGCAGCTAGGCCTGGGAACACAGCTGTGACTCAAGTTTCACTCCTGATGGGTTTCAGATAAAATGTCACTTTTTGTTTCCCAGTTTCTGCATTCAAATAAAACTAAACATTTTCACATCTGCAGCTAGAAGGCTGATTCTAAGTTTAAAACTATGACATTTAAACAATTGCAACCTATGTGACACTCAAAAGTAGGTCACTCAGTCAATTTAAACATTTAGATTTTTTTTTTAGTGTCTTTCAGTCCAAATTTACTTAAACTGCTGAAATCCACAGCGCAGCCAGTCTTGTTATAAACCTTCAAGTCACTTCAGAATATAACTTTACATTGTATCCACCTCTCAGTAAGTCTTTCTTTGGCATGTTTTGGGTTCATTTATTCAGTTTTCTACAAAATCTGGTGGTTTTAAAACGCCGGCTTTTGGATAGTGGTGAGCACTGGTACTGCACCCCTTTCTGGGATTTAAGAAAATGAATTCTCCACAGTTATGGGTTTGCTTTTGGCAATCAGCATTGCCATTCCCAATGGTTTCAGACTACTGTGTGGGTAGTCCAATGGTGGTTTTAGGCAGTGTCCTTCTGTGCCCATAACATCGGCAAAAATGAGTGGCAGCCTATTCTTCATGCATTTCCCTGTGCATTTTCTGGGAAGCTCTGGCCATCATGATGTTTTCCATGTCAGTACTGCACAGTTTTGAGGTATGGCTCGGATGCATGGGTAAATACATCCCACAGGCCCATAGACATTGAATGTGTGACCACAACCCTGCAGGACATGAGAGCAGTACTCATTGAGTGTGAAAGAGATACAAATATTGAGTGTGTGCCTTCATCCTGGCGAGTGTGTGTTCCCTTACCCTGGCAGGACAGGAGAGACCTTCAAACTGAGTATGTGCCCTCGCCCCTCTAGGACGAGAGGGATGCAAATATTGAGAGTGTGCGCTTATTTCTACGTGACAGGAGGGATATAAAAAGGTAGGCTGTGTCCCACTGCTGTGAGACAGAAGAGGGGTACACATGCAGGCTGTGCCCTCACACCTGCAAGGCAATAAAGGTTTAAACATTCCAGTTGTGCACTCATATCTGTGGTACAGGAGAGACATACAAATTCAGCTGTGGCATTACTCTACAGAGACAGGAGAGGTATACAATGTCCCTTGCCACCCTCACCCCGCAAGACAGATGTACACATTAAGTATGTGCCCTTAGCCCAGCAGGACAAGAGATATATATGCATATATTTAGTGTGTGGCCTCATTCCAGCGAGAAAGGAGAGATGTACAGGTTCAAACTGTGCCCTCACACCTGTGAGACAGGAGAGCTGTAAAAATGCAGGCTGTGCCCCCACTCATGTGAGACAGGAGATACCTAAAATGTAGTGTGTGCCCTCACCCCAGTGAGACAGCTGTAAGAATTCAGACTCTACTGCCACTCCAACAAAACAGGAGAGATATAAACATTGAGTGTGAGTGTGTACCCTCGCCCCTGCAGGAAGGGATAGATATACACATTGAATGGAAGGGAGGGAGGGAGAGGGGAGGGGCGGAGGAGGGAGTGAGGGAAGGTGGGAGTTAACGAGGGAGGGAAAGGAAAGGAGAGGCTGTGCTGGCAGTTTTATGACACAGATAGGCAGCTTTTTTAGGACATTAAATGTGATTCACACTTAAATGACAGTGCACACGGCAGGCTGTCTTTGTAGCCACTGCGCCGTTATCTGTCTCTGGGATTTTATTTAGGTACTATAATATGCAGCAGCAGGCTCGCTTCTTCAGTCTCTCGCCATTGCCTTTTTACGCCGGTTTCCAAATGAGCGCTTTACAGTGAACATGCGTTACAGGTTGCCTTACTCCCGAGAAGTTTCGTCTATATAATTAGCTCCTTGCTGACAAAAAGCGATTCAACATACATTTACTGTTTCAGCTCCCTGCCGACTGCCCTCCCCTTGACACTATGCACCCATTGCGGCCTTGTTTTGAACGTCATGCTAACCCTGTGCTTCTGAGACTCAGACCGTGGTGGAATAGAGTGGCCAAGGGGACCCCAAACATCATGTTGAAATGGGCTTCACACCCAGCCTCTGACATCTCTCAGCTGCCCAAGAGTGAGGAATACATTTAGGGTTGCTGGAAGGAAAGGAAGGAAGGATGCTGCCCTACTGCTTGCCTTTAGCTGGTCAACTTTACCAATGGTTTCGCAGGACAATTTAGATGTGGTAGTGCATCACAAGCGGCCTTCCGTGCATGCGGTTCCGTCAGTGTAATTTGCACCCCCTCTCATTCACTTCTTTGTATACATTCATGGCAGATGGAATGTTAACACGCACACAGCACAACAAAATGACAAAACTCTGGGACCATTATAAATGCAGAACACTCATTTGTTAAAGCTCTGTCCAGGCCCTGTGGAGCAAAATACATGCAAACACCCTAATGTGCATAGGCGTTGACACCAACATAAGTGACTTCACAGAAAGGACACTGGCAGATGTATCATCAGGCTTTGATGCTTAGAGGCACCATTGGAAGTGACATTACAAGATTGAGTGGCAAATAACTTTGTGGTGTGAAATAGATGAATTACACCATTATTACTATATATGAAGCAACTCCATAGTCATTAAACCGTGAGTGATGATTTTTTAAATAACATAATATAATAATATAAGCTATGAACTGAATCACTTGCAAGGCTGCATACAAGACACAGTGGGCCTCATCACAAGTTGGGCGGAGTGGTAAAATGTGGCTGAAGCGATATTTCCGCCTAATTTATTGCTCCGCCCAATCACGAGTTGGGCGGAAAATGTAAGTTTTACCTCCAGCTTTTTGCTGGAAGTAAAAATCACAATTATCACCTGTTTTCGGCGCTATTAGCGCAGCGCTAATAGTGCCAAGAAACCCCCATTGGGTCCAATAGACCTTATGGGAATGGAGATTTACCTCCCCACCGGAACTCAGGATCCGGTGCAAATTGCGCCAGACCGAGTTGCAGTAACTCTTTAAGCATTGGGCGGTATCCCGGGGTAATTAGCTCCGAGATACCGCCCAACCCCTGATTTGCCCAGGATCACACACGTTGGTTGAGGGGTGAAAACAAAATGTGGGCAATTTAAGCAGCTGACCACATATTTTTCCAGTTTGGTTGATATAAATATTTCTTATGGCTGCGTATATAGAAATTGAAAAGAACACACACTACATAACAAACTAGCATGTCAAAATAAACTAACCTTACACTATATAAATTGTCATGAAAACATGAAGAGCAAAACAGGCATGGCTTTAGGACTATTTTCACCATCCTGTATGGAATGTCATTGTAGCGCGAGCCGAAACCATCTCAATTGAGTTTTAAAACCATATAGTCTTATTTCACACAACATGCTGCATTATGCACAACTCCCATTTCTCATTTCCTCCATTCGCATTTCTTAAGGGACAAAGGTCCCTGCTAATAGTCCCCTCCCTCCCATCAGTGTCTGATTGCTCCCATTGTAATACTCTGTTGACAGAGAGCACCATGTTCATATGCTGCACAGACCCCTGGACGAGCCACTCTGCTACCCTGAGCTCCAACTTTCACATGAAAGTGTAAGGATCGCTGAAAAGGCTTTAATCAGGTCAAGGCTTGAAGCAAAGTCAGAACATTTCCCCATCCTGTGACTCATCAATACGGGAATATCCCACAAATTAAGAGATGGTTGATCACCATAGTCAAAACATTGCTGGCATTCTGGCGGGGGTAGTGGGACTACCAGTGATACTGGCAGGGGGTGTGGGGTCCTACAAAGTCTCTGACAGTATCTGCTTAAAGAACGGTGCAGTTGATGGTCCATGCTGCTCTACCAACCTATCAATAGAGGCTGATGACTGACTAGGTAGATTATGTCAAGTCTTTCTTCAGCGCAAGCGAGTTTGCAATATGATATGATAGGTTATTTATAATGCGCTTAATACCCAGAGGTTTCTAAGCGCGACTGAACCTGTGGTGCTCTGTGACGTCTTGCTTCCCAGGCCAACAAGTTGCCCCTGAGCTATCCTAATGAGATAGCTCCCAATACTGGAAACTACAAAGAAAAAAGCGACGGAAATACTGCCTGCCACTTGTTTCTTTATTTCAGGTATTGCAACTCATTGGTGCTAAAGTAAAGACCTGAAATAACTTACCGCTGTGGCCAAAGGTCCTCCGGGCTCGGTGCGCTATACAAATAAATAAATAAATAAATAAATAAATAAATAAATAAACAAACACATATAATAAATATATGATTACCTGGTTTTATTTAAAGTAAAACCCTCCTACAGAGCAGCACAGGAAGGAATGAATAATGGACAGTGGAGCGAGAAAAAAAGTGAGTGAAGGATAGTAGGAAAGTTGGGAGGCAAGAAGGCAGAGGACAGGAAGGAAACAAAGGGGAAAGAAAGGATAGGAGAGGAGGAAAGTTTAGAAAGGAGAGAGGATGGAAAGAAACAGAAAGCAAGGAAGGAGAAACAGAAGAGAGGGAGGAAGGAAGGGATGAAGGGAAGGTGAAAGCAAAGTCTCTACTCAAAACATTACATGCAACAAACCCCAGCAACTCTCCAGAATCACCATAAGTAGCGTATTATATAAAGGTGCGAATTGCCTTGATTCATGGACAAGGGACACTTTTTTGGTGGTGCCCGGGCCTATTTCTTGTCCCAGGACAATCCTGGCTATGTAATCAGTGCTTTGCTCACTTGTACACATATCCATAGTGAACTGGACTTTCCACCTTTTGTCCTTTCTGAAGACTTTCTCTTCACAAGAACTACTTCGTCATATAATGCAGGTACATCCAGAGAACACAGGGTAGCCAGGTGACCAGTGCAGTTTCAGTTTCAGCCAGGAGTTCAGCAGGCGAGAGGAGGAGAGGAAGCAGAAGCAAAGAGGAAGGTCTTGAGGTGCTTCCGGAACCAGAGATGGTTCTCCTCAATTTTCAGAGAGGCAGGGAGGCTGTTCCAGAGGGAGGCCCCAGCCGAAGAAAGAGTTCTACCACCAACTTGTTGCTTGGAGAAGTGACTGACCCTGAGGGAGTTGGAGGCGGATGAGCAAAGAGCTCGAGAAGGAAGATATTTAGGAAGAGAGAGCTGAAGGTATTGAGGCCCCAGGCCCCAGAAGGCCTTGTGGACAATGCAAATGGTTTTGAACTTACAAAGAGTAGAAGCATGCAGATTCAGAAAGAGACTGTTGCAGTAGTCCAGCCTAGAGAGAACCAGAGCTCTGGAGACAGCGAGCTTCTGAGGGAAGCAGAGGAAAGGAAGAATACCTCTGAGGAGGTGCAGCTGGTAGTGTGACTTCTTAGAGACGTCAGGGATGTGAGGAGAAAAGGAGAGTGTGGAGTTGAAGATGTCAGCATCAGCATTTACCATCAGCTCTCTGATACCTTTGTTTTCAACAAAGGCATATGGCAGAAGGTCTACTGCCACCCTTAATGCCAATTTTGCACTCAAATTAATTGCCAAGGCTGGGCTGGCACATAGACATTTTTCGTTTAGAAGTCCTTTATGTTTGGCTGCTGCTGATGGACCTGGTAGACACACTACTCTGCTGCAGGACTGACAGTCCTCCAAGTTCTGGGTTCAACATGCAAAGCAGTGCCAGTATGCTGCTGAGTGTTTGTTGGCTTCTGGGGATATGCTGTGTAATATTTTAGTACCACTCTTGTGCATGATGCCAAGTCATATGCCCCAGCAATGATAACCTGCCCCACTGCACTGCTAAGGGAGAAACTCAACATTTCTGAACAGGATTTTGGTGACAAGATGCTACTCTTCGTCCTATACAAAGTAATTCTGCACCATACATATGCAGGTGGGACAGTAGGTGTCGCCTGTTGAGCAGGAGCAGAAGAAGAGGGAACTTGTTACTCCACAGGGCTTACAGGTGCAAGAGGTAGTACTGGTTGCTGCGTGTAGACAGGACAGATGTTTTGTGGTTGTATTTGCACACTGTGAACCTGTTCAGGGGTATAGTGGCAGTAGGTGCCCTTTCCATCAACCCTACCGCCAGGACACAGCTGAGTTTGGACTCAGCATCAGTGCTTGTAGCCATAAAAACCTCTGTCAGTCTTCTCTTACAAAAAGTGGGATGTAGTCAACATACTGGTCTCCATCAGCATCTTCTTCGTCATCACCAAAATGAGTGCGATCATCAAAATCATGGGCCAAAGGAGTTGAATGAGTGTGAGGTGCAGTGGTTTTGCTAGACCGAGAAACATCCTGCTTCTCTAACATGGGCAATTGGGCACAGCTGTGCTGCCCCTGACTTATTGTAAAGTGCTACAAATCCATCTCCCCCTCAGATCTTTTTCTGCCACATATTATGTGGCAGCCTCTTCAGTTGGCACCTGACTAAACCCCTGCAAAACTTGGAAGTATACTTTGGTCTGTTGCAACAAGGGAGCATGGACTACATCCATACTTTTGCCAAACTCTGACCAAAGGGAACTTGGGGTTCGGTCTGGCTGCAAATAGGTGGCAGAAACAGCTAAGTCAGAAATATCATTGGAAGAACTAGTTGGCAGCATCAGTGAGGAATTAATTTGACCATCCGCACAGGCATAGTGCACTCGCCTGGGCCTTTTTGATTTTTTAATAATGAAAATGAATGATGGGAGATCAGCCTCGGTGCTTGGATAGGCAACAGGAAAGGCGGGGCTAACGCCCCTTTGGTATGCTATGTGTCAACTTGAAGCTAGTTCCCACCTCTCTGTATGAAAGGCAGTGAATGGCCTATCTTCGTCCAGCAGTTACCGCAGGTGTCCCAGCAGAGCAGACCCCTTCCAGAGGGGAGAAGTATGTGATATGGGGGAGACAAGAAGTCTGCTCTTGCCACATACTTAAAGGGAAACCTGCACTTTAATCAAGAGTCACAGAAGACTCAGTTAACCAGAGAGACACTTTGATCTACAACAGACAGGAAGATGGGTAGGACTTAGATATATGTTGTCACCCCTTCTCTATCCTGTTGCAGAGTACTCTGGTCCTGACCTCATGCATAGCAGTAGATTGTTGGTGGGAGTCCAGGATTGGTTCATTAAGGTGGGATTAGCGTGCACCAATCACTGGGGCCCATTTGGCTTTAAAAGACGGCTGTACCCCTCAATTAGCAGATCATCTGATGACTTTAAAAGACGTAAGAAGCAGGACTCATTTGGACCCAGGCTGAAGGAACAGTCTACCTTACACCTTCTGCAGGGAAGGAAGGCCAGGAGATCCAGGAGGGAAGTGAGATCCCTCCCCTAAACATCTCCCAGGGAACAGAGGGAGATACTGGACTCAGAGGACCCGTTCAGCAGCTCCAGAACTGGTAGTGTATGATTATGAACTTTGCATTTTAACATTTAGACTCAGCATTTCAGCATTCACATTTTAGCGAGGGTTTGAACTTTAGCTGGGACCCAGTGCGTGAAAATCATTGCTGGACTCAAGAGTGTGAGTCTCAGGCAGAATTAAATAGATGTCAATGCACAGAGCACATGTTTAAAATTGCACTTTGCTTCAGGATACTATATCAATAAACTGAACTGCACTGAATATAATACTAACCTAAACCTAACATACTAATTAACCCAACCCCATTTAACATGTAACTGAATCCCATATTAACATTTAGTGCAAATAAGCCCATAAAATAAGCTTGATGCAGATTGATGAAAATGCATAATGCTCTGAAAAGGGGAAGAAAAGTTGAATATAAACATGCAGGCTGGATATGCGCTGTGTGGTAAGCTGAAAAATGTGCAGATCCATTCGGCTGAAAACATGGCTTTGTTTTCGGAGCGGGAAGAGCAAGAGAACAGCTCAATGAGAAAAATTGCATGATGTGGGTAGGTCTGGACAAGGGGAGGTGCTTGTGATTGACAGGGAGTGTCGTAGAAAAGAGGTTTGAGGCAGAGTAGAGAGAGATTCCTCTTCAGGCACTGACTGATGAAGGAGCATAAGTACTGGTTGCTGACCAGAGTGAGTCTGGTGCTTGCCAGCTGACTGTCTGTTGGGCTAAAGCTGAAATTGAGGCCGTCTCTGCTGGGTTCTAGATCCTTAGAAAAACTGCAGTCTCGAGAGTCCTTATCTGGGTTGTATCTGTGCGAGGCAGGCAGAAAAACTGGGGAAGATTTCACTGCCAAGCTGAGTCGGGAATATAGCCAACAGATTTAGGCACATATGAGGTTAATTGAGGTGTTGGTGATGTGAATTATACTATGTAGCACAGGTTAAAGAGTTTAGTTCATTTTAGGTGCTGCATTAGAGATTCAAATTTAAATGTACATGTCATTCTGTGTTCATATTTCTCAAAGTCTTGCTGTTTTTTTTTAAAGGGTATTTTTCTTGCCCGGATATACGAGGCCAAAGTCAATTGGCAGAGTTTTGCACAGATAGAGCACTGAAAGCCATTGCAAGAAAAAAACTTACTTGCACTGAGAAGTACAATGTGGGCATAAGTGTCACTCTGTGTAACTTGCATTATTCTATTTTACGATAAAGAACACAATAAAAAAGTAGTGTAGTCTCATTATATTTATTCTGCATTCAGTCCCTTTGATTTAACATGCATGGAGAGCTGCAGATGTGCAGTAGGAAATATCTCAAAGCAAAGTAGCTGCAGTGAATTGTTTTATTTAGAGAGGCTGAATGAATCTGCTGTATTTCAATTGCATGCTTTACATTTGCTGAAACTCAGCCAAAATGGCATATTGTGGTATTGTATATAACATACCACAGGGGGGCATGAGCCATCTATTCAGAGTGTATTAAGTCCAGTATTTGTTTGCTGTTAGTGACCGTGGTAAAAATAATTATTAGGCAGTATTCTGAAATCAGTCCCACCACTACAAAAAATACCCCAGCAAGTTTACCACAATATATTTCCAAGGACTATAAAAATAGCACTGAATACCACCATAATAAAAAATAGCAAGAAGTAATAGATATAACCCCAAAATATATCTAACAGTACCCAGCCAGCACATAGCAAGCCCGGCTAGGTACTACCAGCAAGCTTCCTAGGTGGGAAGTGCCGGAGAGTCTCTGGACAAAGGACTTTGGGCAGTGGTCGAAGTGAGCGGGAGCGGTCGGGAGTGGTGTTCCTCTACTTTTTTAAATTACCTTTTACAGCTCCTATACTTCTATTTTAAAAAGAAACATTCCGGAATGGTTTCGTTTTAAAATAAAAGTGTAGGAAGAAGTTGAAACTTGCCCTTTCAGTGCAATGCACTGAACGTTCCCTTAAACAGCAGGTGCAAGTGTTTGGTGGTGTGTATGGTGTGTGGGAGGGGATGTGATGATGGGGTTTATGGGGAGTGGGGGCAGGCCAGCAAGGAACACAGTTCCACTACTTCTTTTCGTACACTTCGACCACTGACTTTAGGCCGTCTGCTTTGAAAGGACGATACAAGCCCTACGAAGAAGCTAGGAGGAGTGCCACACAAGCACCATCCAGCGTCCATATTTGAAGGAGATTTCCGAGACAGTTGAGATCTCGAACCGCATCTGGCTGCACCGCTCACTGTTGTCACACCACAGTCACCACAGCCATCCAAGATGCCTCGACCAGCATTCCATATCTGCCAACAAGCACAGAGACAGTGATCCTGTTTGCAGCCTGATTACGGTAGTCAGAGTGATTTGCTGCCCTGACTTATCCACCTACAAGGTATTTGCCCACCCTTGATATCTGTATTGAGCTCAGTGGCATTAATGATGCTCAGGATTCAGTACTATGGGAACGCCCTCTACAGGCTGTGGAACCATATGGGGAAACTCAACCTCCATGTTTATCCGTAATTTGGGGATCGAAGGTAGGGGTGCATACCACCTCCAGAGACAGGTGACTTCTAGGGTACACAGTAAAATGAATCCTGCTTTATTGAATGCAAAGTCAGCAGTGGCTCATGCGACTGAACTGAACATTTTAATCGGGACATATAATTTGGATGTGTTGTTCCTAACCGAAGCCTGGTTTACTGACACCTCACATGCCATGTTACATATCCTACTTCCTGAGAGTTTCTCTATTAAAAATATATACCGTCAGTGAAAGACAGGTGGTGGTATAGTGGTCATTTATAGATCAGATATGACAAAATTACATTTTGAATCAATCAGTTGGAGTGACACTGCAAAAGTTGGGCAGGTGACCTTTTTGCTATCATCTAAATGTTCCCTGAACTTACTTCTAGCATATAGGCTCCCGGGTCCTGCGACAGCTTTTTTGTAGGGACTAGTCAGTTATTTCCTAGACATTGGAAGTAAATATAAAGAGTTTCTGTGTCTCAGTGATTTGAATATTTGGTTGGAGGACCGAGCTAAGCCAGACTCTAAACTGCTCCGGGAATTAATTAAATCCCATGATTTAACTGCACTGACAATGTCAGAGTCACACAAATCTGGTCATTGTCTGGATGTGATTCTTGCTAGAGGGAAGGGAGTTCTAATGACAGATACAATACCACTATCATGGACAGATCATTATCTCAGGATTTTTTCCTTAAACTCAGCTAAAGACACTGGTAATGTCTCTAGGACTATCAATGGAAATTTGACACGTAAAAGGAAAGATCTTGACAAGATATCTGGAATTGAAATAAGGGAGGCACTGGGTACATGTGACTTCGGCTCAGACTGTGATTCTTTGTTTAGGCAGGGGTCACACTAATGAATGACATCTGCACCAAGTACACACTCTTAAGGATAAATACCCCAAAGAAAATATCTAAAGTCCGGTATACAGACCAGTTGTTTGAACTGAAAACAATATATAAAAGACTGGAGAGAAAATTGTATGTCTCTAAATCATCTGACCATGCCAGCATGGCAGAATTGGCCTTAATAAAATATAAAAAAAGTAATTTTTTCTGCAAAATCTTCATTTTTAGCAGGAAAGATTGAAACAGCTGCCAATCATCCCCAAGCACTCTTTCAAGTAATAGCTAATTTTGTAAGTCCTAACAAACCTATGAAATAATACGACCTGTGAAATAACCTTGTGTTCTCAATGTTTTCTTTATGGGTAAGATCAAAACCATTTAAGAAAATATTAGGTCTCAACTACCACAAGAGAGACTGGCAACTTTAAACCCTTTGGATAGGGGGGAATTGTAAGGAGGAGGGGAGAACAATACAATGCCACGCTTTGCTTTTAAGCTAGTGTCTGTAGAATTGGTCCTTCCCCCTTCTTGTGGCACTGAAGCCTACCAATAATACACTTTTCCCCTAGCCTGCATGTGCGGCAAAATTGTATGGCCTCAGACTTGACTCCTTTTGTGACCAACTTTGTTAACACATCTTTCTCCCAAGGGATTCTACTGGCAGAACTAAAACGTTTGGTTTTTGGTTGTCTCTCCCCTGTTGAAAAGGGCAAATCTGGATCCTGCAATATGCAGAATTACCGTCCCATAACAGGCCTACCATGGCCTGGAAAGATTTTGGAAAAAGTGGCTAAAATTCAATTTCAGGATTACATTGGCAGAGCAGGCCTATTGGACACTCTTCAATCAGGTGTTTGGCCTACATTTGGGACTGAAACAGCACTAACCGCAGTATGGGACGAGCTGCTGTGAGATGCGGATGACGGTAAGTTATCCCTGCTCGTAATGCTCAACCTATCTGCAGCATTTGACAGAGTTGACCATGGAGTTAGAATGCTTGGAAACCTTGGGGAACACATCAAAAAGTGCCCTTAAATGATTTGCCTCCTTCTTGAGGGAGCGTAAACAACGAGTACAGATGGAAGGTTTTTTATCTGACACACTCCTGCATCTTTGCGGAGTTCCTCAGGGCTCTGCAGTCTCGCCAACTTTGTTCAATTTCTATCTTCGTCTATTGATGGATATCTTACGAAAACATAATATTAGTTTTCACTCCTATGCTGACGACACACAATTGTACATTAGGATTGATGACGTAGAGGAATCCCTCATCAAGATTGCCAAGTGTTTAGAAGACATAAGGGTATGGATGGCTTCCAATTGGCTGCAGCTAAATCCAGGCAAGACCGAGGTGATCCTGTTTGGACCTCAACATCTATTGGGAGCAAATAATAGCCTCCCCTCCATTGTTCTTGGGATCAAGCCTGAAGTATATGTCAAAGGTGAAAAATCTGGGCTGTATTTGGCAGATCGATATGGGCTGTGAGGGGCAGGTCTCGGCAAAAGTTCAAGCAGTGTTCTAGAATATACAGCTGCTACGACAGGCTCTTCCCGTACCGGAGAAGGACCGGGTTATGGTGGTAGGGGCCCTGGTAAATTCTCAATTGGATTATTGTAACTGCCTGTCGCCGGGGCCCCTGCCAAACAAACAAAGCGTCTGCAAAGAGCACAGAATGCTTCTGTGAGACTGGTGTTTGGGTTGGCAAAATGCACCTCGACCTCTGCCTTCTGTCACTCCCTGCATTGGTTAGCAGTGGAGGACCGGATAAAGTTTAGGATGGGGTGTCTTGTTTTCAAGTGCCTCAAAGGCTGTGCACCACAATATCTGATACTTTATCAACCTAGTATGTCCTTGAGATAAGAGGACAAATATCTGCCTGTTGTCCCTAAGACTCGATGCATCTCCAGGGGAAACTGTAGCTTCTTGGTCTTCGGGCCGAGATTGTGGAAGTCTCCCACTGGAAATATGGAAATTGGACTCCTTGCTAGCATTTCGTAGGGAGCTAAAGATTTACTTTTTTAAATAAAAGTTCTGTCAACTGTTGTTTATTGGTATTATGTGACTTGTGACTGTACTCAGAGGAAGGACTGTTTCATCTGCGCCGGGATACGATTGGGTTCATTGAGCGTGCTATACAAGTGCCTCAAAATCAAAAATCAAAAGAATTCTTGGCCCAGAGCAGCCGTGCCAGACAGCATGCAGACGTCCATCCAGCCTCAATTGCCGAACTGCCTGCCGCCTGGTACCCACAGCTGTCTCCCACCACTAACTCTGTCTCAAGTGCTGTGAAGTGCTGTGGAACTGCCTCAACGCTGTTGAGCACCAAGAACTTCTTCAGCACCAGGTACATTGTGGTTCTGCCCCCCTGGTCCTTCTCCGAAGGCCCCTAGAGACAGTTACGAGCCTTTGCCCCCTTGGTGCTGGAACCGAGTAACCTTGAACAGTAAGACTGATTACTTTACAAACTACCCTCCAGTCAGTATCCAGAGTGCATCCCTTTCCTTTGTGAAACGGTCTGTCCTCTGTGTTCTTTTACAGGGTGGGTTGTATTTGTAATGTGTTAGAACTCTCTGTTGTAGTAATAATAAAGTAGATATTTGTATACAACCTTTACTGGACAGTCCTTTTTATCACTGGGTAGTAATTGTATTTTTGCTGTGTTACTACTAAACAACGGTCCAAGACCTTGCGGAGATAAGCCTGCCGTTCCATCCATGTTACCAAAATTGGACAAAGAGGTCTTATAATTCACTTGTATTCCAATCTGTTCAGATCCCTTCTGGTGTACTAGAGGTGTGGGGTTGATTGATGGTTAAGAAACCGATATTCATCCCTGGACCACCAGTGCCCCGGAAGTTGATCGGTCACACCATCAAAACTAGAGAATGAATGCATCACTTACAATTTTAGAAGCTACTGTTTCATTAGTTCACCATGTAACTTCCTCTCCCCATCCCAGGTTTGAACTTTTGAGGGCATGGTCATTGGAAATGCTTTTTGACTCAAACACCACAGACACTGACACTGGCAGACCCTTGTTATAAGCTCATCCCTCTTCTTTTCCTGCGTTATACATCCCCTTTTACATCACTTATCCCTGACTTAGACTTCCAGGTTCACTTGTATGCCGATGACACGCATACTTTCACTTCCTTCTCTTCATTTGATGATTGTATCCACCAGCACCTCTCTTCTTGCCTCTCTGTGGTCAAAACCTGGATGGCCTCCTGGTTTCTTTGTCTTAACCCCAAATAAACAGAGATTTTATTCTTTCTATTTTGTTCCTCTGCCATTCCCCCTCCTCTGTCTATTTCTTTACCTCCGCTCATGCTCTCCATCAGCAATCAATCATGCAATCTTGGTTTTCTTTTTGATTCTTCTTTTTCTCTTTTTCATCGGATTGCATCTGTCGTTCGATCCTGTTGAGTCCAGATATTTAATATTAAGAAGCTACGCCATCTCCTAACTCTTTCTTCCACCAAACTACTTCTTTAGATTATTGTTCTTTCTGATCTTAAATATTGTTGCTCAGTATATATTGCCCTCCCTCCCTAACTATGCTGGTCTCCCTTTTCAATGTATTGTCCATTCTGCTGTTCGATTCTTGTTTAACCTTCCTTCGTCTTCTCAAATCTCTCCTTACTTGGCCTGTCTTCATTGGCTTCCTATTAATCTCTGGTTAGAGATTCACTTCCTTTGTTAGTTTTTAATAGAATTCATACTCTTGTTCCTCCCTATCTCTGTTCCCTGATCTCTCTATATCATCCCATGCGGGAGCTTCAATCTTCCTCTCAGTGCCCTACCGCCTGAGCTCCACTCTTGCCCCTCTCACAATAAATTCATGAAGCATTTAAAATCTCATCTACTTCAATCTGTAAATTCTGCACGTATATCTCCTGGATAATGCCCATTGCATGTACAATAGCCTCTTAGAGCTAAACGTTGGGCAAATCGACACACCACAACAGACCAAAAAGACACCTTATTAATTTGAGGCATCAGAACATTCAATATGTCCTCCTCCTGATATGACAAATGTACTCCATCCACCCCAATTGATGGTTCAGCTCTCCCATGAGAAGGATATGAGTTTTGACCCCACTTTCAGATTCTCTATATAACAAAGAACTTCCTCTAATCTTTCAAATGCTTCACAGCATTGTTTCAAATACACACTATTAACATGCACCTTTGTTGTTTTACTGACCTTCCATAGTAACACCTGCAGGTCAGTGTTCCCAATCTCAAGGTTGGTCAAAACACCTTCAATTTCCTGGGATGCCCAAGTTAACAATCAGTCTTTATCTACTAAATAACTACGGCAAGCTCTGCACTGCTGCCAATCTACAAGGACTCAAATAAGATTTCACATTTACTATTAAGCAAGTGGTGGACTTCTGGAGGAAGGAACAAACAGATGCTCTATCAAAGTTGAGCTGTGAGTCCGCACCCACTGGCAATTGGGACACAATATATGTATTGTTGTTCCTCTGCAGGATGCTGTTAGAGATGCAGCTGTTGCCCTCATAGGGGAGCAATGAAGCTTCTGCACATAGGGTGATCCCATCTTACAGAGGTGAAGCCTGGCAAGGCTGGCATACTGAAAACAACCCTGCGCCTACACCACACACATACAGAGAAGTGGCTGATAAACCTACTCTGGAATCTGGCTTGGTAAATAGGACTGACGACGTTTTACCTCCCACGGCTTAAGAACATTGCATGAAACCTATAGATCAGTGCTCCCCTTTTTTTCAGACACCTGGGGAAATAATAATAATGTGATACTAAAAATTGTGTCTCGCGAGTAGCATTTACAATTATTCTAATATTTTTACAATGAATTGGATATCTACTGAGGCTCACCAAGGGAAATATTGATTTGTCCAGACGAGTGAATACATTGCAAACATTATCTAAATAAGACATAAGAAACACATTTCATACTAAACGTACATACACAATAATCAAAAACACAAAAAGAACCACTTATGGCCAATTGTGGAAAGTCGCTTAGGTCAAACCAAGTGCAAAAGTCCAGCAAAAAATGTGAACATTTGCATCATCATCCAGGTAATTCCAAATACTGTTAATATGACGAGAGCACAAAAGACTAAACATTCAACCTTTCATCGATCGGCGATATTGTCATAATCACCATGTGCAAGAGTCAAAAAATGCAAAAATGTATTTAAACATCAAAATGCCGATTCAATACTTGGAGTCGGAGCATTTTGCACCTTTTTGGATTTTCCTCTGATCAGCTGCCGTGTCAGTAGCATTGCGCATCCATCCGGAGGACGTCTTTCTGTGCAGCACCCGCCTTGCCTGGACCTAAGAAACTGACAAAGGGCTTCTATTTACATTGGCCACGCCCCTCAACAAGCCCACCTTGCTCAGCCCTACATTACCTCACGTCACAGCGCACCCGCGCGCGCACTCGGCAAGTACTATAAGTACTGTTTGCTGTGCCGATACTCTGCGCGATTCAAGACTTGGAGTCGGAGCGTTTTGCACCTTTTTCGATTTTCCTCTGATCAGCTGCCGTGTCAGTAGCATCGCGCATCCACCCGGAGGACGTCTTTCTGTGCATCACCCGCCTTGCATGGACCTAAGAAACTGACAAAGGTGACTGTGTTTGAAGCACGTTGTGCACCTTCAGTTAGCGTCCACGTTGTGCACGTTGTGCTTACCAATCAACAAACGCTGTGATTGTGTGTCACTACCTACTCTTCTTGTTGCATACTTATATGGTTTTTATCTTTTTTGTGTTTCCCTAAAGGGCTTCTATTTACATTGGCCACGCCCCTCAACAAGCCCGCTTTGCTCAGCCCTACATTACCTCACGTCACAGCGCACCCGCGCGCGCACTCGGCAAGTACTATAAGTACTGTTTGCTGTTTGCGGGTCGCCGGGTCCTGGTCCTAGGTATTATTTACTTTTCAATTTATATCTTCACACCCTCCCAATTAGCTTATTTCTGTATTTGGTGTTTAATTGCATGATTCCTTATACTCTGACCACCAGCATGCCACCCATCCTAGAGACTCGAACAAAACTGATTGGGTCGGGGCTTGAAAATAACATGAGAAAAGCTCTTCTCCAACCCCGACTCTATTATTAAGTGTTGGGCGTGCTACTACTCAGCGTTCACACTCAGTCTCCGATGACATTCGACTGTGTCCAAGGGAGGGGTTCACATCTGAGGAGGAGGGTCAATCTGGCCACTCGCCCCCTATGATTCAATCTGTTTCTATGGGGCTCGATGCTGTAGATCAGCCGTCTGGCCCTTTAATCCCCGACCCCATGCTTTCAGCAGCCTCCGATATCCCATCTCGAGAAACCAGCCTGCATGGTGCACCTACTGATAACACGCTGATAGTAGCCTGTTCTGCTGGTGACCTACGGCCTGTTACAGCTCTTTTCCCAGGGGATACCAGGCCACAACCTGTTCTGTGTTTTGACCTGGCCCAAAACAAACTGAGACAAGCTCACACCCATTTGACCATGATTGGAGAAATAGAGGAGGAGGACATCAAATTTATGAACCTCTCTAATCGAATTGAGGAGTGTTCTGAAGAAGTTTTATATGTGTGCTCAAACACCGGTGATCTAACCCAGTTAGACCAAGGTATTAATAGCCATTTTGGTACAAATGGCAAAACTCTATCACCTGTGCTGCCCCACAGTAATATATCAGCAGCAGAACCAATTGCATCCCCTGTAACACGCTCGATTCCTCCCCCTGAATCAATTGAGGAAGCAGTTTCTTTTATAGCACCCACCCCGAGGCAACCACGTTTTGATCAGGGTACTCGAGTATCCGATTTCATTCTGAACCCCATTCACAGGGAGAGATACTCCTTTCCAGAGGCTCCGGCCCTGAACAACACGTTGGCAGCAATGAACACGGCCTTGCTAGCTGTGGCAAAACTATACGAGGGTTTGGATTTAAAAGTCTCAAAACAGACCACCTGTCTTGAACAACTACTCTCCTTGTATTCAAAAATCACAACACGACCCAATCCATCTTTTCTGACCCAAGAATTATTAAGCCCCAAATTAACACAAGCAGTCTGTACACAAACGTATGACATTATTTCCACTCCTCAGGCAGGCCAGCTGCCCATTCAATCTAACTTGCCCACTGTGCCGGTGGCAGATCAACCTCTTATTACAATTGGAGACACTAATATCCTTGACAGCACTGCCAAGACATCTGAAGGCACTGTGACTGTCGCAATGGCAATGTCAATTGGTCACACGGATGATTCCGTGTCTGTGCCTGTCTGTGTATCAGTGTCAAATGATCACACAGATGTTCCTGTGCCTGTCAAGAGCCTCAAGAAAAATCTGCCTTCCTGCATTTCAACCTCAAAAAATGTGTTTGAGGTTTTTAGCAGGACCTCTGCTAAATTTACCACCTCACGGCCTACCAAAAGAAGAAAAGTGCAATCCGTTAAATTTAAAACTCCTTCCCCGAAACCAACAGTGGGAAAAAAACGGAAAAACCTTGTGGACTCATCAACCGATCAGATGAATATTTCTATAGCCGATTCCGGCACTCAGAATCCTGAGGTGACTCCAATGGTTGCGATGGCTGCGCCACACAAACCATTGGATGATCTACTACAGATGGTTGAATGCAGTAACAAACAGCGAGGCTCCTATTTAAAAAGCCCAGAAGCAACCACTTTGGTACCTCAAATTGTCGCTGCAACAGTGTTGGCTGAGTCCTTGACTCATCCAATTGGTGCCCAGAGCTCCCCCATTTTGATGGCGATTCAGACCCAGTTACAGAAATCCATTGATTCATACCTGAAGCTTCTACCAAATAAGTCCTTACAGATAGTAAGACAGTAACATTGTGATACTTCGTATCCAATAACCGCGGGTGGTCAGGCCGAGATCCATTGTTTACAACCTGACATCAGACAAGTCTTACAGTCTCATGGTGAGCTAACCCAGAGTTCAGTGGCTCTTGTCACCTCCCCAAGAGAGGACTGTTTTACGAAAAATGTTCAGGATCAAATTAGAGCCTCAGGTGAGGCATATCTGACACGCAACACCAGTCCTAATCTCCAGATGAAGCCTATGCATCCACCTCAGGTTCCTGCTCCTGTCCCTGATCTGACTTTAGTGTCTCGACAAGAGCTACGGGAAGAAATTAAGGCCTCCATCGAAGCCTTTATTCACCAATCAAATGAGATTAATCCACCTAAACTGACAGAAAAAGGGTTTCCCTCGCTTAAGCCCTTAATACAGGGGCCTCAGGTAACCACTGCTGCTTACCAAGACAGGAGGGCTCGTTCCCCGGGAAGGCTACCAATGTCGTCAAGAGATCGACCTACACAGACCAAGGCAAAACAAGAGCTATCTCACCATCGTTTCATAATTAAATGTCGAGATGCACCATTTAAGTCGTATGATTTGAATCGGTCCAGTATCCTTAACATCTGTGCAGAAATCCCTGCTCTTTCAGCTATTTCATCATTGGATATTGAACAAATTGAGGTCATGAACCATACTGATCTGTCTGTAGCTCGCATATATATCCAATCTTCATTGGTAACTGAGATCTTGTGGCAGGCCAGAATGGTGTTATTTGACCTAGGATTTACTCTATCACAAGAAACGAAGCCCGGTCCCACAACACTACAGGGCCTAACGGATCAGACCAGACCTGCATAACTATGCCTTGATACTAAGGTCTTGAGTCTGATTTCCTGGAACACACGGGGACACAGCCACCTCAATTCTATAACAAATGGGGACCTATTTGACAGTGATATTGTTGCCCTTCAGGAAACATGGCTTGTCTTGCCACCAATTTGGGACTCACACACTATACTGTTCACCCCCGCAGAAAAAGGTGCTCATGGTAGACCCAAAGGTGACCTTATACTAGCAGTGAAAAAGGACTGTGGTCTAGAAGCGACCATGTGCAGGTCCCCCTCGCTATCATTTCAGGTGGTAAAACTATCTAGCCTCCATCAAAGAATAGCAATTGTCAACATCTACTGGTGTAGTAATACATTAACATCAGAAGACTTTTTCAAACAATTTGTGGAAATATTAGATGTACTGGCCATTGAGACCACTTTAAAACACATTCTAATATTGGGCGATCTCAATTTACATCTTATTTCAGAGGGGGATGTTGTCTTAATGGATGATAAAATGAAATGGTCCTCAATCATGGCTGAGCGTAATTTCCTGATGTTAAATGGAAATGTGAGGGGTGACTGCCCCTCCCAGTCCACCTGGCAAAGAGGTGCCCAGTATGCCATAATTGATTATATTTATATCAATGCTAAAACTTTTAACTCAGTTCAAAAGTTGGAAATCATCCAGACAGATCTAAGCGATCATCACAAACTTAAACTGTCATTCCAGATTAGTTACACTCAAATGATGCAATGGTCGAATACGAATATAACTGGTGCTGTTGTGAACAATGGGAGAAATAGATTGTCTTGGGATAAAGAGAAATTAAGAACTCTAGATTATAATCTAAAGAACATGTATCAGAGTAATCTTTTGGTTAAAGATTATACAACTGCCATAAAGATGTTTATTCGAGTTATTAGTGGCAATGTGCTGATTAAACAACGGCACACTCATGCCTATGATTTGGAAATAAAATATCGAAAATCTGATCTAAGACAAGAAATCCGACATTTACGGAAGTCGCAAAGACTTGACATGGCTGAAAAAATTAAATCAGCTAAGCAAAGTTATAAGAAATGGCTCAGAATAAGAAGAGCCAAGTTATATGAATTAGAGGGGATATCTATGCTCAAACAATTGGTATCAAAATCTACAGCTGGTATCTGGGCCCTGCTTAATCGTACAACCGACATTCCGCAACATGTAGCCCAAATAAACTCGATTTCCTCTGAGACATGGCAGATGTATTTTCAGAAATTATATCTCTCTCCCTTCTCTGACATGCTCTCCATTTATTCACAGCATCAGGGGAATTCACGTTTGATATTGATGACATTAAACTTTGCATCACAAAACTAAGCTCTTCCCGTGCAGTAGGCCCAGATGGGCTGCATAATGCAATGCTAAAAATGCATATTGATGAATGGGCAGGCATTCTTTATCGTATTTTCAATCATGTGTTGATATCTGGCGTTATTCCCGAGACCTGGAAAAAATCCATTATTCTCCCGATATTTAAGAAAGGTAATCGCGAGAATCCCAGATCATATAGGCCAATAGCACTATTGGACTGTCTGGGTAAATTATTTGCCAGACTACTTTTAAAAAAATGTAACACATGGCTACAGGACAGTAACCTGCGAGATCCATTCCAAACAGGTTTTCTGCAAGGTATAGGCACTGGTGTAAACATCATTACTCTATCAAGCCTTATCCAGAGAGCCTATCAAAGAAAACAGCCCCTGTATCTCGCCTACATTGATTTCCAAATGGCATTTGATGCGGTGCCAAGAGAACTTTTATATAAGAAACTGTCTGATGTTAACTGTCCATGGCACATTTTGAAATGGATAATCCAACTACACACCAATACCTTAATCCAGGTTAGACACACCAACGGTGGTTTATTAACTCCTCCCATTGTAACTGCCAGAGGCCTGAAACAAGGCTGTTTACTAGCCTCAGCCCTATTTAACTTCTTTGTTTCCGACATCCATCGAAGTTTCAGCAAATTGATATCTGACTCTCCGAGAATTTTGGGAGTTCAGATCCAATGGCTTCTGTATGCTGACAACATGGTCTTAATGTCGCATACCCCTGAAGGCTTGCGTCAATTATTAGGTGCCCTGGACGCTTATACCAAAGCAAATGGTATAACAATTAACATTGCTAAGACAAACGTCGTCCAATTTGGCACTAGGAAACAAAGTTCAGTACTGCTTTACTGGCCTCTTCAAAATAGTAAGATTAGTGTTACTAATGTCTATGTATACTTAGGTATGGTCATTTCCAACCTGTGTGCCTTTGATCAGTACAACAAACAAGGGCTCCACAAACTTCAAATGTGTATCTCGCAAACCAAGATCATCAAAGCGAGATACTGCAAATTCTCTATCTTACCGATCCTCACTTACTTTAAACAAAAAGTGGTGCCTGTTATTCTGTATGGCGCTGAGACCCGATACGTTATGTCATATACTTATTGGGCCATCAGGGAAGGTCGATTCTGGAGGCAGTTCTACATTTACCAACCTCGCAACCCCTACCACCTGTAAGATATGAGTTGGGTCTAATTTCCCTATATGCAATCTATAAATGGAACTTATGCGCCTTATATCGCAAATGCCTCCTAAATCAAACCACAACAGGGATCATCAACATCATATCCACATATCTATTAAGTTCTATGGATACTTTCCCGAAAGCTTGGTGTCAAAAAATCCAATCGATTTTAGAAAAAGCCCAGATAGATCCAACTCTGCTATAGGAAAAGCCAGATAAAGCAAGATCAAAAGTCTGGGAAGCTGACTGGATCTATACACGCCTTGCTTGTGTCAACTATAAAAATTTTGAGGCTTTTCCATTTGCACTAAAGCGTTATAATACAGGGGCTGACTATATGGTGAGGTCCCCCAGCTCCAGCCACTGGAATGGCTTTATGAGATTTAGGTTAAATCTGTGGTTGACCAATGATGTGTTGAATCGACGGGGCAATGTTAACATCCATTTACCCTGCCGATTCTGTGAACAACAAGCAGAAACACTTCAGCACTTGTGCACAGAATGTGATGAATTACTATCAATCCACTGTGTTCACTTTAAGTCTTTATTTTTGGACCAACAGGTCCTGACCCCAAAAAACGTATGGGTCTTATTATTCCATACTAATAGAAAGGCCGTAAGATATGCAGTGGTTAATTATTTGCATCAGCTAAAAGTCCCGATGTATGCAGTGCCAAGATGTTGATTATTGTGCATGTTGTAATTTGTAATGTCTACTGCTGGAATCTCTAAATGAGTGATGTTTTATTATTTTATATGTAGAGATCTAATCATTTTATTTATATACCATTTATTGTAAATTGTTGTACATTTTTGTATATGTGGTATGTTTTTAAAGTTGAAAGGTCTCGACTTTGTTCGCGACCAAAACAACTAAATAAAAAAATAAATTAAAAAAAAACATCAAAATTCATAACAGTGGTCAAGAACATTGCATGACTGTGCTCAGGAGGGTCATTCGAGTGTGATGGTCACCAATCAGCACCTCCATGGGCATTACTGGACTGTGACGTGTAACACCATATTGAGAAATTCAGGGTCTGAGGGAAAGGGACAGATGCTTCTTGACCTCTGCTCCACGTATTACAAGTGTCTCGCCACCCTCTAAGATGCTATACATGATCCAGATTGATTGTGTTGGTCCATTGGTACCACTGGACTGATAATGAAAACATGAACTGCTTGTCACTGATTGCTTCTCGAGTGTCTGGAACTGATTTTTCAAAGTGAAATCACCAGAGACTCTTCAACGAGGGGCTGACATTTTGTACAAAGAATCTTAACCCAGAATCCTGGGGTCTGACAATAGCATACCATTAGTCTCAGAGGCCATTTCTGACCTGCTATGCAAAAAGTGGATCTTGATGGCATCATTGAGTCATTCCCCAGGAATGGGCTGGTGTAATCGAATGACCACCTTATAAAGGAAACACTCTGGTTGACAGTTCAAAGTGAAGCTGATTGAGTTTATATAGTCAAAAAAGCAATGGTTGCCCATAGATCAGTAAACCATTCAGAAACAGGGGTTTGCCCTGTTTAAATGTTGAGGGGTTTCCCAGGCACAAGGATAGGTTCAGGACGGGACATCAGAAAATCCCAGATACAGTCCATCATACACTTTGGAGTGAAGCAGGAGGAAAACTACATCAGCAAGTTATCCACAAACCTAAATGGATTTTAAGTGGAAGACGAATAAACAGATTAAAGTAGATTTCCTCAGAATAAAGACACACAGCTTCAAACATGTGACATTGGTGGTGTAGGAAGAAATAGCTTCCTTTTTCTGCCACTCATATTATGCCTGGGTCCTCAGCTAGATGCCGTCAGGCCTCATAGCATACTTTCCATCTATAATGCACATTTACCTCTCTACACAGACACAAAGATAGCATCTAGACATAACACAAGTTCACGATTAGTGTTTTTTTTTAAATATATTCAGACTGAGCAGTGAGAGACAAACCACGCAATTAGATCATATGTTAGTCATTAATGCACCGGCAACAAAACATTTGTCTTTGCACAAAGTGTATAAGGAAAAATGTACACAAAAATATGCTTCTTTTCATCATTGTATTTCAAGCATATGCATTTTCCTTTTTAGACTCCGAGACCCTCCCCAGTACACAATACATCAGGATTAGGAATTGAGTTTTTCTTGGTTATTCACCTTCCCCATGCTTTTCGAATTGGCACTTTTGAAAGACAATTCTGTTGTATAAAGCGCCTTAGAAATGCTCAATAACATTTATCCTTGAGGGAGCTGTTGGATTATGACTCCTCACACACTACAGGGACACATTCCTATTCAATGTTTTGAGTCTGGCTACTCACGTAATCTTTTGGTACCGTAAAGAATAATTGAGTTATGTCCTTTGTGTCCAGTCTGACATCTTGAAAAATAGCCTATTGAAGGGGTCCTAATTAAAGGTTGACCTATTTATACTCACCAAGCAAATGATTTGTGCTCTCTCTGTCTTTTAGAAGGCCACCTCGCCCTTGGCTCGCCAGTTCCCTTCCTGCAACTAGGTACGTCTAAGCCTGACTCTGCCAAGACAATGCCTCAGAGTCTAACCACAGCCTTCAAAGGATTACCTCCAATGCTTCAACTCCCAGCTACACCGATCAGCAGCCCAGCACACGATTCTCGCCAACTCTCCAACCACATAGCACAGCCCTTCTCTCCAGGAAGTCTTTTTTCCTCCCTCTTTTTTTTCTCTGCCTCTATTTCAACTCCCTTTGATAACCTCCTCCTCTTAATGATTATGTGTTTGAGCACTCATTTTGCCCCCTTTTGCGACCTTTGAACGCCATTCTGCTTAGCCTGATATCCTGCGGCCCAGGGAATATGTTGCACTTCTCTCTATCTTTTCCTCCCTTCCCTTCTGCCCTGCATGAACAACAAGCATGCAATTTTCTAGGACATGTGCCTCGGATACATCACGCGCTCTGCCTTGTGAAGTACAACCATTCAGCTTTCAATTTTGCATTATTCTCGGAACCTGTGAGTATTGTGCACGTGTCGTTATGCTAGCACCTTTGTGGTCTATGGCCTACAAACCTAGCCCAATCTATTTACCCCCATACCAAGTGTTAATGTCAATTGTTGAACTACACATGCTAAACTACAATAATGTACAACGTCTTCAGCTTCACAAATTCTCTATCAGAGGGTACACCACAAAAAAGTTGACAAGACTGAACTGTGAAAGGAAGGAACACCATCATCAACTGAGCCAGACATAAGACCAAGACCTCAACAAGAAAATTGCAAGAAAGGACGAAGCACCAAAACAGACAGACAGAAGATTATATCTAAGCAGAGGGTTGAGGGCTTTGAACTCTATTGAATCCTACTCCTTCCTTTTCCTAAAGAGAGAGATTGTGTATCATTCCTCTTTTCTATTGCTCTCCCAGTATGAGAGAAACAGTCCTGGTTACCTCGAAATTCCAGTTTTGAGAAACCTTTGTATAAATTAGTTCCCACGCTAGTTGCAGTGTTTAACAGTGACAGTTTTATTGTACTATAGACACATAGGGTCTCAATATGAGTTTGGAGGCAGCCGTGGTGCTATTAGCGCCATGGCTGCCTCCAAAATCGTGTCTGGGTCCGGTCTGGTTGTATGGGGACTTACCGGGCCATTCTGACCTTGGAGGACCCGGTAAGTCCCCATTCAACCAACTATTCCCCATTCCCATTTGAGCACCCCTAGGGCTCAATGGGAATGGGGAAGGTGCTAATTATGGGCCCGCAAATAGGGGGCCCGTTATTAGCGCCTTGATCCCTTAGCGGGACCCGCAAAGGACGTGTGGTCAGACCACACGTTCTTTGCGGTTCCCGCTAACGGAACTCGGTATTGGGCGGTAAGGGATTACCGGCACCGGTCTCCTTACCGGTGCTGGTAATCCCTTACCGCCCAACTCGGAATGAGGCCGATAGTCTTGTGGTGGTCGGCCAACACATGTTTTAACCTCGAGGGGTCTTTATCAAGGCATGGTGTCGGTTGTAGGATGGGGGGTTTTGTTGCCCCTGGTCGAGCCCCTTGGGGCTGCAATTTTTGTAATATCTCCCAGATTTGGGTCTTGGAATTAACCTAAGGCTGATAATGCAGTCCCGGCGGTGCTGTTAGAGCACGGAGTCACGTGATCAGAAGTCAGAAGGTTTCCCCTCCGGCAGTACACTCCGAGAGAGACTGTATTCTACACACATATGAAACAGGTATGATACTGAGGTTAGAGAGTGTGGAACATGAGATGGGGTCACCAGTAACATAACATTAGAATGAGGGGTGGGATTCTGCAGCAGTAACTGACAGGGCATGTTTGTATTTTTTTGTCTAGATTTGAGTTTGTAACCACCATCCACTGAACACAGTGTACAGACGTGGAGACTGGCGTTTGCCATACTACACTGTGTCATTTACACACCTCGATCATAGAATTGATGTCAGGTAGGAAAAGGTACTAAGATTGAAGGTGCCATTTTATATATTAGCTTTTTTTACTACGATTTTGTTATAAAAGCTGTGTGTTGCTTACTATGATTAAGACAGTTGTAATAAGAAACACTGTGAACTCGAGGCAATATTTATCAAGGTTTGCCTTCCACGAACACTTCATTTTTATTTTCTCTTTCTATTTTTGGTTACTGTTTTTTTCCCTGTTTTGGTCTTGTTCTTATGTATTGTCCTGGTCTGAAACAAATTCAATTTATCTACTCCATGATTGTCTCTGCGAATTGATACATTTGAAACGCATTGTTTGCGGCTGGTTTAATAATGAAATTGACCTCAACATTGTAATTAATGGGATATCATGTGATTATTGTACCCTGAAAAATGACGTGCTGGTGATGGTGACTGATATATCTTTTGGTTATGTGCACTAATGCCACCTGGTGTGGTATTTCAGCTGGCAATTTGGTTAGTTCTGTTATTGCGGTGTTTAATACGATTCAGTTATTTTCGGTTTCCTGTACATAATAATAATAATAATAATAAATGGGCCGGGTGACTGGTCACATCATTGCTTGTATGAAATGTAGATCTATTAGCCCTGATGATGGACAGAGTGTCCGAAATGCATTGGCATATGTAGCTCTTTCTGGCAGAGGCTGCTTATTGTAGTCTTGAGAAGTTATGACATCAATACAAATGGTGTTTTTCAAAGATTACGAGTCTCAGGAGTATTAATAAATAAGAAATAAACATATGAGGGTCCTATTACCTTGAATGGTACGTTCATCTAGTCTGTGTACTCGTTCAAGGGTGTGCAACCCGCACCAAAGGTGTTCTGGCCATTGTCCACAGTGTTCCTGGTATTGGGGTGTGACATTCCAAGATGGGAATCCCTTTTGATCCTTCGTGACGCCACTCTGATGACTGATCCGTCATTTACAAAAAAGATGTGCCTGTTGCAAAGTTGCATACTTGCGAAAAGAATGATCCCACATGCATGAAAATCCTCCAACTCCTTCTGTATTGCTGATTGGGTCGAGGAATTGCTAGCTTTGTCCACATACGAAAAAATCATTTTCAAGCACAAAGAGGAAAAAGATAAATTCAGTGAGATCTGGGGGCTATTCCTGGATATGCGCCACTGATATGTTTACAAGACATTGGGCTTAATTACGACTCAGGCGGTCCGGAAATAACGGTGGCGGTAAACCCGCTGCCACCGTTGTTTCCGGACCACCTGAGTCCGACCCCTGCAGGCGGGAGGTGATGTTCCCGCCAGGTCTGACCTGGCGGGTTTAACACCTCCCGCATGCAGGCGGACGAGGAAACACCGGCAGCATTACGAGATGCTGCCGGTGTTTCCATGATCCCCATTTCCATCGAGTCCCATAGGACTCAATGGGAATGGGGATTTACACCATTCCGCCTCCGTGATTCCCGGAAAACCGGGGTTGTAATGCCCCGATAATTCCGGGAATCACGGAGGCGGAATGGTAATACGAGTCCGGCGTTAACCAGGCAGTTTTACCGCCTAGTTAACGCCGGACTCGTAATGAGGCCCAGTGGGCCTCATTACGACCCAGGCAGTCCGGAAATAACGGTGGCGGTAAACCCGCCGCCACCGTTGTTTCCGGACCGCCTTAGTCCGACCCCTGCAGGCGGGAGGTGATGTTCCCGCCAGGTCTGACCTGGCGGGTTTAACACCTCCCGCATGCAG
Source organism: Ambystoma mexicanum (assembly GCF_040938575.1). Taxonomy (NCBI): domain Eukaryota; kingdom Metazoa; phylum Chordata; class Amphibia; order Caudata; family Ambystomatidae; genus Ambystoma; species Ambystoma mexicanum. The sequence continues at coordinate 1,195,836,307 of NC_090935.1, forward strand.
GCGGACGAGGAAACACCGGCAGCATTACGAGATGCTGCCGGTGTTTCCATGATCCCCATTTCCATCGAGTCCCATAGGACTCAATGGGAATGGGGATTTACACCATTCCGCCTCCGTGATTCCCGGAAAACCGGGGTTGTAATGCCCCGGTAATTCCGGGAATCACGGAGGCGGAATGGTAATACGAGTCCGGCGTTAACCAGGCGGTTTTACCGCCTCGGTTAACGCAGGACTCGTAAAGAGGCCCATTGTAATTGTTTTTATTGAATTATATTCTTGACATGCTGTTCTTGCTGTAGTGTCCTGCTGTAAGAGTATCTGATCCATGTGTTTTTATGGTGCATGAAGTGCTTTTTTTTCTTTCTTCCAATGTGCAATTACTTTACCTGTCACGGATCAGATGGATCATTGGTGTTGTTCTACCACTTGATTGTATGTGTTACATTGGTTTTGTAATTATTGTGCTGTTTGTATGCTCCATTTTGGCTCTATGTTATTGGTGTTCTTTGTCACTCGGAGGGTTTGGAGAGTTGGAAGCAGCTGCTAACCGTAATCTTTAAGTGTAGTGTGTGCAGTGCAGTGCCGCTTGACACCTCTTCAATCTTTGGCCCTTTCCTCTAACCTAAGCCTGAGCCAGAGCGAAGCAGGAAGCGGAGCGGGCCGTGAATTTGCTGTTGAATATCCTGTTGAATATCCAGTGACCCTGAGTCATATGTTGTGATGCTGAGGGGCTGTGGTTCCTATTCCAGTGGGCAGTGAACTGAGTGCTGAACGCTCCGCGGGACAGGGACACTTAAAGGGCTGAGGTAAGCTCTGTGGTAGGCTTAGGGGGCTTGTGTGCCGGGCCAAACGGCGGTGAGTGCTGACTGCACATCGCTGTTGGGTGCCTGGACTTGCGAGATTCCCTGCCCTGCTGCAGTGGGCTGCTGTTGTGTGCGGTATTTTGCTGGGGGTTGGGCTGCTGTTGTGTGCAGTATTTTGCTGGGGGTTACGTCACTGCTTTGTAGTTACTAACTACTGAGGCTTATTAAAACTGAGTGGTCCTGGCAGTCCCTTGTGAGCAGGAGAATGTATCATTTTCACCCACGGGTGCCGTGCTGACTTCATGTTGAGAGGCTGAAGCGGTCAATGTCATATCTGGTGTCGTTGTTTATCAGAGGTGTGATGAGCGGCATCAGCAGTGAGCAATCAGTACTCTGTTAACGGTCTGGATCCTCCTATTCATCAGTAAAGTGGTTTTAGCAAGAAGAACGGTTGGAAGGTGACCGCTGGAGGTTAGTGGAGAGCATTTTTTGCTTGCCAGCTCTAGCAGACTTGCTAAGAAAATCCACGGGCAGAAGTGACATATTAGCGTATGCAAGAAGCATTGTTGGAGGTTACTGCGGGCTATAATAGCCTTTGAACTGTCACACTTTAATAAAGACTCATTGTGAAACATATGGGTAGAAACCCCACCCGGGTGTGGTTAAGAAGAAGAGTAGGCTATTTGTGGGCTATATTAGTTCTCAATTTCCCTACTCTGGGAAAACACAAAAGCTGTAGAATGGCAGGAAAGGTGCATGCTAAAGCAAACTGTTATAATTTGAGACACAAACCCCCACATAGCAAGGGCTTGATCAATAAAAATATGGCAAAAAACACTGTGGAAGTACCCGCAACAGCAATTAATGAATCTGCCACGGGTTCGCCTAACAGTAGGGTGTCAGTGGGAAATGGGAAACAGGAAGGGAAAATCACGGGCTTCTTTCCACCGGTGGAAAATAGAGTGGAACAAAACTGCACAGCAGGTAAAGGGTGAGAGGTGTTGGGGAAGGTTGGCTTATCCACACCTGAAAACAATGTGGAGGAGGGATTATATATATATATATATATATATATATATATATATATATATATATATATATATATGTTTCTCCAAGACTTAGCAGCCTCGCTAGTCAGTGAGGAGCACTCGCCTTTCCGTGCGTATAAAAACTCCGCCCAGCACTCCAAATTCATTAAACATTTCTTCTTTATTTAACTCAACAATGAGTTCAACATCATAGCACCATATGTGTAGCCGTCATCAATACCGGCTCTCCCAAAGACAGTCGACGCGTTTCGCCGCACCACTTGCGGCTTATTCACAACACTGTGTCTCTGACACTTCCTTGTTTTTAGCTTACACCGGCAGCATGGTAATGGACATAGAAAGAAATCTGTATAGTAGCGATCAAAATAAAGGAGGGACTAATGTTACATAGGAACAGTGGTGGCCATTTTGTAATAGGTGGTATATCTATCAGTCATTAGCGTGCAATCATATCCTTCCCGTGATATGATTATCCCTTTGACCATTAAAATAATGATTGTGCCAAAGCAATAATTATTGTTATTCTAGTTTCTTCGCTGTTTTAATTACAATCCTCACCATTGTGATTCATTTATTTTAGCATTGCATATCCCCCACAATTGCATCATTTCTCTGATCAAGAATATAACATTCTCCAAATATCAAGTGCATAGTGCAAAAGAGTCAGAACATGCAATATTCTTCTTAAAGTGCATAGTGCCAGCAGCCTGGTTTCATCAACCAACCATTTGGTCGATTAATCGCAGCCTTCAGTTATAAAGTGCATAGTGCTTGCTGCCATTATTATAAAGTGCATGGTGCTAAAGTGCTAACTTCATATGCATATTCATTCTCACTATGATACATTCAACCACAGTTTGGTGCATTTTGGGAATGCCAATACAACATATTTACAACCTTATCTGCCATGTCCAAATTCTTAAGTCGGTAAAGTCTCAAGGAGATGTTAATATTAGAGACAACCACCCCACATCTGTGACATAACAATATACCGTGATCCCCTAAAAAACATTAAAAAATCACTATTAAAAACATTGTCCAACAAAACATTACGTTCCCAATTAATACTAAGTACTTGGTATCCAGCAATATGATTCTAGTGTCCTATACAGGTGTAAAGCTCCTCGTCAATATTATGTCCATTTGGCTGTTTAGTTTCAAAATCAAGGATACAGCGGGTCTCTTGTTGCCTCAGCTTGCTTTCTCTATCTCCCCCTCTGGGACTAGTCTCAATCGTGTGGACTCCAAAAAAGCAAAAACTCTTCATGTCACTATCATGGTAATCTGTGAAATGTTTCGCCATTGGATAGTTGGCATCTTTATGTCGGATGGCTCTCACATGTTGTTGTACTCTCAATTTTAATTTACATTTTGTACTCCCAACATACCATTTTTTACAGGAGCATGCCAGGATGTAAACCACATATTCTGTCTCACACGTAATTTTCTCATTGATGGTCACCGTAGTTCCTGTTATGGGGTGCTTGAAAGTGTCACAATTCTTGGCAAATTTACATATATTGCACCTTGTGCACTTATGGAATCCGCTCTGTTTCCTTGTCAGCCATATATTGGCGCCTACAGCTTCTTCTTTTTGCATAAAACTATGTACCAATGTGTCCTTGATGGAGGAATTTCTTCTCAGACTGATTTCCGGATACCCTTTCAAAGATCTCCCAATGTCCTTATCTATGGTTAATACCTTCCAGTGCTTTTGTAACACCCGTTTGATGTCGGGTATTTGACTATTGAAAGTCAGGATGAGGCGAGTCGGTTCATTTTCTATATTGGTCGTTGTGTGTTTATCCGCCAACAGAGCTTGTCTGTCTTGACTTCTTGCTTTCAGGTATGCTCTCTCAATAATCTTTTTTGGATAACATTGTCCTCTGAAACCTCTAGCAGTTATTCTACTCTCTTGATCATAGGTTTCCAATGTGGAGCTATTCCGTCTTAACCTTATGAACTCGCCATAAGGTACGCTCCAGATGAGACTCTTCGGATGTCCACTTTCAGTGTGTAATGGCGTATTAGAGCCGGTGGGTTTTCTGTGTAGTTCACACGTCAGAGTCTGATCAACTATGCGAAGGTTCACATCCAAGAAGGTTATGAAAGAGCGACTGTGTGTTTCGGTGAAACGTAAGTTGTTCTCATTCTGATTCAATAACCTAACTAATTCCATCCAACCTTGATCTGTTCCTTTCCAGATTATAAAAAGGTCATCTATGTACCTGAGCCAAATGACTACATCTTCCATAAGGGTCTGATTTTGTTCGGACCCAAACACCGTTGCTTCCCAAGCCCCCATGGTCAAATTAGCATAAGATGGGGCGAAGGTAGTACCCATAGCTGTGCCTTGTATCTGTCTGAAAAATTCATCGTTGAAAATGAACACATTATTCGTATAGTGAAAAAACTTTGTCAAAGGGACGTTATGGTTCCAAGTAAAACCGAAAAACCCTTGAAATTCGCCACTTATGGTAAGCTAAGCAACCATAACTCGGGCCACCACAGTGCACTGCTAAGACTAACACCCAGGACATCAAAGATGACATCACAAATGTCATTGATGACATCACTGATGACATCACATGTGTATGTACTTTTCATGAAATATGTGTGCAAGGGATTCTTATTATAATGTTGCTAAACAAGTGTCAAGGATCATTGCAATAAATATCATACCCTAATTAGTGCATTGAATGATGCATTGATATAAATAGCATTCTATTATGGGGTTCTATCTAGTATACTAAGCTACTCATACAGAAACATAACATTGTGTGCAGCGTACAAGATGAAGGTATAATATTCATAATGTTAATATGTTGAATAATGAAATGATAATTGTTTTCTTAATAGATTTTTGTGTACTGTGAAATATGTAATGAGTAGCTAATAAAACACATGTATTACATAATTGCATTACTATAGACAAAACACAAAGACACAAGAACACATACCAATATGGGAATATACAGGGAAAGTGAAGTTAGCAAAAAAGCACAAGTAGTAGCAGAAACAATTCGTAATTTCACTGATTATTTTCATGCAAATAAATGATTGCTCTGTTTCAAAGATGCTATTTACCCTAGGTATATGTATCACTTGATGTGAGTGGACCCTAAGGAAAGTACTGTGAGTATAATGTATACAAATATGACCATATACAGGGAATGTACAGCCATAAAAAAAAACAGAACTATCAGAAAGTGCTCATAAGTCTATTGATTATCTTTATGCACAAAAAGGATTGCTGTCTTTCAAGGTTGTGTCTTCCCGTATGTATATGTTTCATATGATGTGACTGGACTCTAAGGGAATTACAGTAAGAACCTATTTGAAGGATACGTCTACAAATAAAATAATATTTTTAGTTTCTGACTGTTACTGAAGAACACCATGTGGCCTAGATATGTCAGCAAAAGAAAAAAGAGGGAGCCAGACATGTGATGTCATCAATGACATTTGTGATGTCATCTTTGATGTCCTGGGTGTTAGTCTTAGCAGTGCACGGTGGTGGCGCGAGTTATGGTTGCTTAGCTTACCATAACTGGTGAATTTCAAGGGTTTTACAGTTTTACTTGGAACCATAACGTCCCTTTGACAACGTTTTTTCACTGAATTTCATAGGTTTTTAGTAGCGCAACTTAACCATAATGTCCCTTTAACAAAGTTTTTTCATTGAATTTCATAGGTTTTTATTAGTGCAACTTAACCATAACGTCCCTGTAACATTTTTTTTTACTAAATTTTAAAGGTTTTTATTAGTGCAACGTCACCATAACATCCTTTTCAATAGATGAAGACCACTAGCATCTTAGGTCCTCAAAGTGGGAACTCCGGGTGGTAAAAAAAAAAAAAAAATCCTTCCTACACCGGGACGGGACGCCTGCAGCGTAGGAAGGAAAATCGTTTACCAAGATGGCCACCATGGAAAGGGAAGGCGGGGTGTATAAAGAGAACACAACAGGGCATGAGCGGGGGGTGGGGAGGGAACAGGGGAGACACATAGGCATGAGCGGGGGGTAAGAGGGAACAGGGTACAAACGGGGCATGAGCAGGGGATGGGGGAAAAGGAGAGACACACAGGGCATTAGCGGGGGTTGGTGGGGAGGGGAGAGACACACGGGGCATGAGCGGGGGTGGGGGGAAAGGAGGGAGACACGGGGCATGAGCAGGGGGTGGGGGGAAGGGGAGAGACACATGGGGCATGAGCGGGGGGTGGGGGGAGGGGAGAGAGACACAGGGCATGAGCGGGGGTGGGGGGAAGGGGAGAGACACACGGGGCATGAGCGGGGCCTGGGGGGGAAGGGGAGAGAGATGCTGGCATGAGCGGGGGGGTGGGGGGAACAGTAGGGAGACACGGGCATGAGCGGGGGGTGGGGGTGAAGGGGAGAGACACACGGGGCATGAGCGGGGGGTGGGGAAGGGGAGAGAGACATGGGGCATGAGCGGGGGGGTGGGGGAAGGGGAGAGAGACACGGGGCATGAGCGGGGGTAGGGGGAAGGGAAGAGAGACACGGGGCATGAGCAGGGGGTAGGAGGGAAGGGGAGAGAGACACGGGGCATGAGCGGGGCGTGCGGGAAGGGGAGAGACACACGGGGCATGAGCGGGGAGTGGGGGGGAAGGGAGAGACACACGGGGCATGAGCGGGGGGTGGGGGAGGGGAGAGACACACGGGGCATGAGCGGGGGGAAGGAGGGAGACACGGGGCATGGGCGGGGGGTGGGGTGGAAGGGGAGAGACACAGGGCATGAGCGGGGGTGGGGGGTAACACAAGGGAGACACGGAGCATGAGCGGGAGGTGGGGGGTAACAGGGGAGACAGGGCATGGGTGGGGGGTAACTCAAGGTAGACAGAGGGCATGAGCGGGGGGTGGGGGGTAACATGAGGTTGACACGGGGCATGAGCGGGGGGTGGGGGGTAACACAAGGGAGACATGGGGCATGAGTGGGGGTTGGGGGTAACACAAAGGAGACACGGCGTATCAGCGGGGGGTGGGGGGTAACAGGGGAGACAGGTCATGAGCGGGGGGTGGGGGGAACAGGGGGGAACAGGGGAGACACGGGGCATGAGTGGGGGGTGGAGGGAAGGGGAGAGACACACAGGGCATGAGTGGGGGGTGGGGGGAAGGGGAGAGACACACGGGGCATGAGCGAGGGGGTGGGGGGAAGGGGAGAGAGACATGGGGCTTGAGCGGGTGTAGGGGGGAAGGGAAGAGAGACACGGGGCATGAGCAGGGGGTAGGAGGGAAGGGGAGAGAGACACGGGGCATGAGCGGGAGGTGGGGGAAGGGGAGAGACACACTGGGCATGAGCGGGGGGTGGGGGCAGGGGAGGGACACACGGGGCATGAGCGGGGGGAAGGAGGGAGACATGGGGCATGAGCGGGGGGTGGGGGGGAAGGGGAGAGACACGGGGCATGAGCGGGGTGTGGGGGGTAACACAAGGGAGACACGGAGCATGAGCAGGGGGTGGGGGGTAACAGGGGAGACAGGGCATGGGTGGGGGGGTAACACAAGGGAGACAGGGGGCATGAACAGGGGGTGGGGGGTAACATGAGGTTGACACGGGGCATGAGCGGGGGGTGGGGGGTAACACAAGGGAGACACGGGGCATGAGCGGGGGTGGGGGTAACAGGGGAGACAGGTCATGAGTGGGGGTGGGGGGGGAGCAGGGGAGACATGGGGCATGAGCGGGGGTGGAGGGAAGTGGAGAGAGACACGGGGCATGAGCAGGGGGTGGGGGGAGCAGTAGGGAGACACGGAACATGAGTGGGGGGTGGGGGGAAGGGGAGAGACACACAGGGCATGAGCGGGGGGTGGGGGGAACAGTAGGGAGACACGGGGCATGAGCGGGGGGTGGGGGGGAAGGGGAGAGACACACGGGGCATGAGCGGGGGGTTGGGGGGGAAGGGGAGAGAGACACGGGGCATGAGCAGGGGGTTGGGGGGAAGGGAAGAGAGACACGGGGCATGAGCGGGGGGGCGGGGGGAAGGGAAGAGAGACACGGCGCATGGGGGGGGTGGGGGAAGGGGATAGACACACGGGGCATGAGCGGGGGGTTGGGGGGAAGGGGAGGGAGACACGGGGCATGAGCAGGGGGTTGGGGGGAAGGGGAGAGAGACACGGGGCATGAGCGAGGGGGCGGGGGGGAAGGGGATAGAGACACGGCGCATGAGCGGGGGGTGGGGGAAGGGGATAGACACACGGGGTATGAGCAGGGGGTGGGGGAATGGGGAGGGACACACGGGGCATGAGCGGGGGTGGGGGGAAGGGGAGAGAGACACGGGGCATGGGTGAGGGGGTAACACAAGGGAGACAGGGGGCATGAACAGGGGGTGGGGGGTAACATGAGGTTGACATGGGGCATGAGTGGGGGGTGGGGGGTAACACAAGGGAGACACGGGGCATGAGCGGGGGGTGGGGGGTAACAGAGGAGACAGGTCATGAGTGGGGGTGGGGGGGGGAACAGGGGAGACATGGGGCATGAGCGGGGGGTGGAGGGAAGTGGAGAGAGACACGGGGCATGAGCAAGGGGTGGGGGGAACAGTAGGGAGACACGGAACATGAGTGGGGGGTGGGGGGAAGGGGAGAGACACACAGGGCATGAGCGGGGGGTGGGGGGACAGTAGGGAGACACGGGGCATGAGCAGGGGGTGGGGGGAAGGGGAGAGAGACAGGGGGCATGAGCAGGGGGTTGGGGGGAAGGGAAGAGAGACACAGGGCATGAGCAGGGGGGCGGGGGGAAGGGAAGAGAGACACGGCGCATGAGGGGGGGTGGGGGAAGGGGATAGACACACGGGGCATGAGCGGGGGGTTGGGGGAAGGGGAGAGAGACACGGGGCATGAGCAGGGGGTTGGGGGGAAGGGGAGAGAGACACGGGGCATGAGCGAGGGGGCGGGGGGAAGGGGAGAGAGACACGGCGCATGAGCGGGGGGTGGGGGAAGGGGATAGACACACGGGGCATGAGCAGGGGGTGGGGGAATGGGGAGAGACACACGGGGCATGAGCGGGGGGTGGGGGGAAGGGGAGAGAGACACGGGGCATGAGCAGGGGTGGGGGGACAGTAGGGAGACACAGGGCATGAGCGGGGGTGGGGGAAGGGGAGAGACACACGGGGCATGAGCGGGGGGTGGGGGGAAGGGGAGAGACACACGGGGCATGAGCTGGGGGCGGGGGGGAAGGGGAGACACGGAGAATTAGCAGGGGATGGGGGGAGGGGAAAGACACGGGGCATGAGCGGGGGGTGGGGGGTAAGGGGAGAGACACACAGGGCATGAGCAGGGGGTGGGGAAGGGGAGAGACACACGGGGAATGAGCGGGGGGTGGGGGGAAGGGAAGAGAGGTACGGGGCATGAGCGGGGGTTGGGGGAACAGTATGGAGACACGGGGTATGAGCGGGGGTGGGGGGAAGGGTAGAGACACGGGGCATTAGCGGGGGTGGTGGGAGGGGAGAGACACACGGGGCATGAGCGGGGGGTGGGGGAAGGGGAGAGAGACACAGGGCATGAGCGGGGGGTGGGGGGAAGGGGAGAGACACACGGGGCATGAGCGGGGGGTGGGAGGGAAGGGGAGAGAGACACGGGGCATGAGCAGGGGTGGGGGGACAGTAGAGAGACACAGGGCATGAGCGGGGGGTGGGGGAAGGGGAGAGACACAAGGGGCATGAGCGGGGGGTGGGGGGAAGGGGAGAGACACACGGGGCATGAGTGGGGGTGGGGGTAAAGGGGAGAGACACGGGGCATTAGCGGGGGGTGGGGGGAGGGGCGAGACACATGGAGAATGAGCGGGGGGTGGGGGTGAGGGGAGAGAGACACGGGGCATGAGCGGGGGGTGGGGAGGTAGGGGAGAGACACACGGGGCATGAGCGGGGGGAGGGGGGGAAGGGGAGAGATACACGGGGCATGAGCAGGGGGTGGGGGGAACAGTAGGGAGACACGGGGTATGAGCGGGAGGTGGGGGGAAGGGGAGAGACACACGGGGCATGAGCGGTGGGTGGGGGGAAGGGGAGAGACACACAGGGCATGAGCAGGGGGTGGGGGGAAAGGAGGGAAACACACGGGGTGTGAGCGGGGGGTGGGGGGAAAGGAGGGAGAGACACGGGGCATGAGCGGGGGTTGAGGGGGAAGGGGAGAGACACATGGGGCATGAGCGGGGGGGAGCAGGGGAGACATGGGGCATGAGCGGGGGTGGAGGGAAGTGGAGAGAGACACGGGGCATGAGCAGGGGGTGGGGGGAACAGTAGGGAGACACGGAACATGAGTGGGGGGTGGGGGGAAGGGGAGAGACACACAGGGCATGAGCGGGGGGTGGGGGGAACAGTAGGGAGACACGGGGCATGAGCGGGGGGTGGGGGGGAAGGGGAGAGACACACGGGGCATGAGCGGGGGGTTGGGGGGGAAGGGGAGAGAGACACGGGGCATGAGCAGGGGGTTGGGGGGAAGGGAAGAGAGACACGGGGCATGAGCGGGGGGGCGGGGGGAAGGGAAGAGAGACACGGCGCATGAGGGGGGGTGGGGGAAGGGGCTAGACACACGGGGCATGAGCGGGGGGTTGGGGGAAGGGGAGGGAGACACGGGGCATGAGCAGGGGGTTGGGGGAAGGGGAGAGAGACACGGGGCATGAGCGAGGGGGTGGGGGGGAAGGGGAGAGAGACACGGCGCATGAGCGGGGGGTGGGGGAAGGGGATAGACACACGGGGTATGAGCAGGGGGTGGGGGAATGGGGAGGGACACACGGGGCATGAGCGGGGGGTGGGGGGAAGGGGAGAGAGACACGGGGCATGGGTGGGGGGGTAACACAAGGGAGACAGGGGGCATGAACGGGGGGTGGGGGGTAACATGAGGTTGACACGGGGCATGAGCGGGGGGTGGGGGGTAACACAAGGGAGACATGGGGCATGAGCGGGGGGTGGGGGGTAACAGAGGAGACAGGTCATGAGTGGGGGTGGGGGGGAACAGGGGAGACATGGGGCATGAGCGGGGGGTGGAGGGAAGTGGAGAGAGACACGGGGCATGAGCAGGGGGTGGGGGGAACAGTAGGGAGACACGGAACATGAGTGGGGGGTGGGGGGAAGGGGAGAGACACACAGGGCATGAGCGGGGGTGGGGGGACAGTAGGGAGACACGGGGCATGAGCAGGGGGTGGGGGGAAGGGGAGAGAGACAGGGGGCATGAGCAGGGGGTTGGGGGGAAGGGAAGAGAGGCACGGGGCATGAGCGGGGGGCGGGGGGAAGGGAAGAGAGACACGGCGCATGAGGGGGGTGGGGGAAGGGGATAGACACACGGGGCATGAGCGGGGGGTTGGGGGGAAGGGGAGAGAGACACGGGGCATGAGCAGGGGGTTGGGGGGAAGGGGAGAGAGACACGGGGCATGAGCGAGGGGGCGGGGGGGAAGGGGAGAGAGACACGGCGCATGAGCGGGGGGTGGGGGAAGGGGATAGACACACGGGGCATGAGCAGGGGGTGGGGGAATGGGGAGAGACACACGGGGCATGAGCGGGGGATGGGGGGAAGGGGAGAGAGACACGGGGCATGAGCAGGGGTGGGGGGACAGTAGGGAGACACAGGGCATGAGCGGGGGTGGGGGAAGGGGAGAGACACACGGGGCATGAGCGGGGGTTGGGGGGAAGGGGAGAGACACACGGGGCATGAGCGGGGGTGGGGGGGAGGGGGAGACACGGAGCATTAGCAGGGGATGGGGGAGGGGAAGACACGGGGCATGAGCGGGGGGTGGGGGGTAAGGGGAGAGACACACGGCATGAGCAGGGGGTGGGGAAGGGGAGAGACACACGGGGAATGAGCGGGGGGTGGGGGGGAAGGGAAGAGAGGTACGGGGCATGAGCGGGGGTTGGGGGAACAGTATGGAGACACGGGGTATGAGCGGGGGTGGGGGGAAGGGTAGAGACACGGGGCATTAGCGGGGGTGGTGGGAGGGGAGAGACACACGGGGCATGAGCGGGGGGTGGGGGAAGGGGAGAGAGACACAGGGCATGAGCGGGGGGTGGGGGGAAGGGGAGAGACACACGGGGCATGAGCGGGGGGTGGGAGGGAAGGGGAGAGAGACACGGGGCATGAGCAGGGGTGGGGGGACAGTAGAGAGACACAGGGCATGAGCGGAGGGTGGGGGAAGGGGAGAGACACAAGGGGCATGAGCGGGGGTGGGGGGAAGGGGAGAGACACACGGGGCATGAGTGGGGGTGGGGGTAAAGGGGAGAGACACGGGGCATTAGCAGGGGGTGGGGGGAGGGGCGAGACACACGGGGCATGAGCGGGGGGTGGGGGTGAGGGGAGAGACACACGGGGAATGAGCGGCGGGTGGGGGGAAGGGGAGAGAAACACGGGGCATGAGCGGGGGGTGGGGAGGTAGGGGAGAGACACACGGGGCATGAGCGGGGGGAGGGGGGGAAGGGGAGAGATACACGGGGCATGAGCAGGGGGTGGGGGGAACAGTAGGGAGACACGGGGTATGAGCGGGAGGTGGGGGGAAGGGGAGAGACACACGGGGCATGAGCGGTGGGTGGGGGGAAGGGGAGAGACACACAGGGCATGAGCAGGGGGTGGGGGGAAAGGAGGGAAACACACGGGGCGTGAGCGAGGGGTGGGGGGAAAGGAGGGAGAGACACGGGGCATGAGCGGGGGTTGAGGGGGAAGGGGAGAGACACATGGGGCATGAGCGGGGGTGGGGGAGCAGTAGGGAGACACGGGGCATGAGTGGGGCGTGGGAGGGAAGGAGGTAGACACGGGACATGAGCGGGGGAACGGGAAAGAGAAACGGAGCATGAGGGGGGTGGGAGGAACATACTGAGAATCAGCAAGGGGTGGGGAACATAGGAGACACAGGCCATGAGCGGGGGTGGGGGGAACAAGAGAGAGGCACGAGGGCCTGTGCCTCACCGCCTTTTCGTGGCTGATGCAGCCCACATCTACACTGTACAGGCAGCAGATCTGCTCCGATGAACAAAGATGGCGGGCGTCTCTGAAAATAGACGCACTGCACGCTTTACGGTAGCCAATAGAAAAGCACATCAGATGTCCACGGATATCATGCAAGCTGCTTGCCCAATCACTGTCCTGTTCGTGGAGTGAACAGGGAAGTGTGTCCGCAAAGCGAACACAGATATCACAAATTTCTTCTGACCTACTTTTTGGTAATTTAAAAAAGACTACTGGACAAAATTTGCAAAAGCACGCTTTCGGGACCAAGCCGCTGCTCCTGGTCAAAATTTGGTGAAAATCCATCCAGCGGTTTGGGCTGTAGGCACGAGCAAAAAATGTTTCCCATTCAGTCTATGGGAAAAAAAAAGTTTTGGGACCCCCCCATAACTTTGCCCCGCCTAGACGAATCCTCACCAAACTTTTCAAAGAAATTCAGAGTGGGCCATATACTTTATTTGCGAAGTCTGGTGAGGATTCGTCCAGGGGGAGCGAAGTTATAAGCCGCCCAAAAAGTGCTCTTCCTATGGAAACACCAACTTAATCATAACTACATGGCCACTACCGTGGCCATGTAACATACATATATATATATATAATATATATATATATATATATATATATATATATATATATATATATATATATATATATATATATATATATATAGTGTAAAACAAGGGGAAAAGTAATTGCACTTCTCCACATAAGGACAGCACTCTTCGCGGTTAGGACGCCAGTATGGATCTACAAAAAATAAATCAATTCACCATTCGCCAAAGGTTCTTATGCCATATCCAGTTTTATTAAAGGCATTAAACTCACGACGCGTTTCGCAACGCTCCCGTTGCTTGCTCACATATACAATATGATGAGATTGCAAACTGCTTTTAAGTACAGAAGGGCTCAATCTCTATGATTCCGCCCAACATATTTTGTCCTTCATCTATTTCAACTCTTGAAATACCCCATAAGCATTCTATGTTGAATGCTGGCGGCCATTTTAAAATGTGTGAATTCCCATACATAGTGTATTAAAGCGAATACTTTTTTATTTTATAGGGCCGTTCATTGTGTAGTAACAGGTTTTCATTTTCATTTTAACAATAGTTACAATATATTATTGCTGTAATGATTTAAAAATGAAACCTGCTCGTTGTGCAATTACATATTATTCCCAATCACAGCCTGGAGTTAGAATCAAATGCTGGCATCGTGTAATTAAACAATTGATTAACTAATAGCATACTGCCCGAAATGGATTTTCTATTTGCAAACTGTATCCCTGTGAAGAGCTGTATTTCCCTAATCACTACGTATTCCGTAGGTTCAAGATTATAAAGTGCATAGTGCTGTAAACTTAACTCTCAGTCCATTTGTCTTTAAAAACCTAAAGTGCATAGTGTAAAAGTGCTCTGTTAGTATCTTGAACATTACCCTTCACGCAATCAGTTGGCTTTTATAAATGACTTCTTAGGAATTCAAGTTGTTATTTGTGGCAGTTTGTTAAAGAAAAATTATGCTAAAGTGCTCAATGCTAAACACATGCGGTAGTATGTATGGCCAGCATTGAATATGTAATGTAAAAACCAGGATTAGGACAATATAAACAGGGGTATATCGAAGGACAAGATGAATAAAATCAAACCTAAAAAGCTAAGCAATTCTCACTGTTCCATAAAAAGTCAACACACATATAAAATGTAGAAAAAGGTTAAAGTTAAAGTTAAAACGAGCTCAAATATCAAAATCAACAAAAAGTGTTTTCTTATGTTGCTGATTAAAGACATTATCCAGACTGAGGCATAGGAGAAGATTTATGTCCCAAGGAATGTATACAATTCTTCATCCAGGTTATGTCCTCCTGGTTTCTTGGTTTGAAAGTCTAGGATAAATCGTGTCTCCATCTGGCGTAATTCCAGCTCACGATCCCCTCCACGTGGATTGAGTTTTATGCGGTGAACTCCAAAAAATCTGAAATTGTCCAATTTGCTCTGGTGTTGATCTCTGAAGTGTACTAGGACCCTCAGAGACACCCCACCTCCCACAGATCCTACTACACCTAACAACCTTAACACCCCATCTGCTAACCAACCTTGTGACTTGACCAATAGCCTGATCCACACCCTTTCGCTACAGAATATCTCCTCTAGTCTAAGACCGAACCGCCCATGCCCCACAGTAAACTGGAATACTAGACTTGGCACTAGATTAGGCAGATCTTATACCATAATATACCATAATACCTGGCCTACCCTCTACTAGCAGCCAAGCACAGGGACAAATTAATATTCGACCCAAAATCCACAAAGTCCGTATGAAAGCCAGACAGACTTTCTCAGCACCGGACACCTATGACCAAAGCAACAGCCACACAACTATCAATGGTGCACTGATCAATGCCAGATCGCTGGTGGCACATGCCGTAGAAATTTCTGATCTAATTAGTGATGAAAAAATTGGACTTCCTGGCAATAACGGAGACCTGGCTACATGCAGCTACAGACTGTTCATCCCAGACAACCAAACAGTCCTGTGATCCGACAGAGAATCTTGCAGAGGCAGTGGAATAGCCTTTATCGCTAAATCTACCTTCAGTCTCAGAATAGTCACATATTCCCCTACCAAGTCATGTGAATTGATGTCAGTTAAACTTCCTCTCACCAATTTGTGCACCATTACACTGCGCCTGATTTACAGACCGCCCCGGACCTGTCGGCTGCTTCGAGAAATACATTATTACTCTTCTCTCCACTAATACTAAACTTTCCTCACAAATCTTAATACTAGGGGACTTCAATCTTGGTCTCAATGACTCCAACAACCAACCTGCCATGACACTGGCAAACTCATTGACTGAGCTCGGACGTACACAAAGAACTCTCAACCCTATGCACAAAAAAGGAAGAACCCTTGACTGGGTTGCGGACCTCAACTGTGTAACTGCCATAAAGTCCATTCTACCCTTCCCTTGGACCGACCACTCCCTACTCCTCTTTACCATCCAAGACTGCAAACTTTCGAATAAACAAAACCTAATGGTTACACCCATCCCAAACAGAAACAAAGGGAATATTTTTACATTTTTTTTCATATAGTTTATTACAAACTTTTGAAAACAAAACATAAGATTCAATAACAAACATTATTTGAAAGTCTACCAAAATAGCAAAATTCACGAATCCTTTTTCTATTCCTTTAACGTTTTTTGCTATTTCTATTCAATCTTTTTATTTTTCGATGTTGTCCACTCCATTTCTTTCATCTTTTTTTGCAGCTGTTCAAAAAACAGTGTGAATGCCAATGTCAGGTTTTTGAGATCGCTACTATGCATTCTCACCCACCAATCCTCTGCACTATAGGACATGCCTTTGCTCAACTCCTGTCCTAAGTAGTTAGGTCTTAAAGTTCTTAAGTAAGGGCAGTAGAGGACCAGATGTTTTAGGGTTTCCTCTTGATCATGGCAAAATTGACATTTTTGATCTTCCACTTCTTTTGTTTCAAACAGATTTAGTCTAAATGTCAGATAATTCTTTCTTAGACGTTTACACGGAAATAGTTCCATGTATTTAGGTATGCTGTTGATGCTCTTTGCTTCTGTAGGAGAGTTTGTCATGCATTTGTGATTTGCTCTCTTCTCTATTGTTTCAATCCAATCTAATTGGAACATTTTTTTTACAGCATTCGGGTTATTTCTTAAGGTCTTTTCATCAGTGTCTAGTTGTTTCAGGGTATGTTTGCATTTTTGTCTCCAGTTGCGGCAGGTTAGCTTCTTCTATGGTCTTGCTGTATAATGTCAGCATATTCCAGATTATTCTGGTGTTCAACGTGGCCAAACTTACTTCATAGGAGCAGAATTCCTGCAAAAGAAAATAAGTCTACAAACCAACAAGAACCCTCCGATCAAGCAAGGAAATCCACCTGGAACTCAAACCATACCTTAAGAAAAAACGTGGAGGCACCTCCTTCTACCACTTAGCCGCAAAAACCTGGAACAATATCCCAAAAGAAATAAGAAACACTGAATATCACCTAAAATTCAGGAGATCACTAAAAACCTGGCTCTTCAACACCACAGACTAAATCTGGAAACCAAAACCGGAAAAAGGATGACTAAACCAGAAAGGACACAGACAAATCTCCCACCCGAGAGGGTAACTCCCACGGCACCTGGACGGGTGACACCGGAAAGACGAACGCAGGCGGCACGCACGGAGACTGAGTCGACTACCCCAGACAATCCCACCTACACTTTCGCCCGCCCCTTAGTTACCGCCAGGTACCACTGTGGTGTGGAATTGTCGAGATATTGGCAATCACCACACTACCTGAGAAGATGACATTGGCAGCTGCACTGGCCACAGGAGTATGAAGGGAGGATAAGGGGAGCTATGGGAGACTGTGTTAGAGATGGGGGCCAGAGGAGTAAGGAACCTTATATGCCAGTCGGACCCAGATCAGGACAGAGCCGCATCAGGGGAGACTACGCAAACCGA
Organism: Ambystoma mexicanum; assembly: GCF_040938575.1. Taxonomy (NCBI): domain Eukaryota; kingdom Metazoa; phylum Chordata; class Amphibia; order Caudata; family Ambystomatidae; genus Ambystoma; species Ambystoma mexicanum. The sequence continues at coordinate 1,195,853,592 of NC_090935.1, forward strand.
GCGCCTCAATTCAGGATAGAGACGCAAACTAACCAACCCTACTAACAATTTCCCTTTCTGCATACACCTCTCAAACTCCAAACCAAACACAACCAAAACCTACAGCACAACAAACCGCAAAAACTTCACTACATTGCAACAACAAAACAAAAAACACACATAGTCTTGCACAACAGTACACGACAACTAACGGCCGCAAACACCCCAGGCCCAGCCAACGGACCCACCGGGCTGAGGCTGCCAACAGCACATCACTGCTCTCTTGCGCTTTTCCTGGTTCCTCCCACTAACTCAACCTCCCCTCCTCTTTCAGAGCCGCCAGAGCACCAGGGGACCACTCCGGTGGTGATAGTGCGTGGTACAAATGTCCTTTAACATTAACATTACCATTAACATAAAGTACACATGCAGTAGGGAATCCTTGAGGGTAGCTGTAATATTCTTTTCCAAAAGGTGCTTTCGCACCTAGACTAGAACTGGCTTGAACAGCCAAACATGCTCTCAGCTCCAAAGACTAGTGATGGAACCGCCTTGATTTTATAAAAATGTATGAGGGGTTTATAAGAAAAATATACTGTGGATAATCTTAAGCCTTTTCTACAACCTCTACTCAATCCTTCACTGGCCTCCCCCGATCTGGCAGAATTAGTGGGACTCTACAACAATACTATTACCAGAGCACTAGACAAAATTGCACCTCTTAAACTGTGCAACGACAAACCTGAAGTACATCTGAAAACATGTTTCACACCAGAACTCAAAGCCCTACGTAATGAAAAAAGGAAATGGGAATATACCTGGAAAAATAATCCCACCCTATCCAACAAAGAATTACTTCTCAAAACTACGGCTAATTATACAACTCCAATTCTCTCAGCCAAACGTAAAACCTACAACGAAAGGATTGACAAAGCCAGCTCAAGTACGAGGGAACTCTTTACCATATTAAGAGAAATGGAACCTCCCAACCCTATTACAGATCACTGCATCAATGACAACACCTTTTGTACCAAGATCCAAGATGCATTAGCTAAGAAGATCACTCTAATCCAAAACAAAATAGTTGCAAAAAAATAACCTCTCAACTCAAATAAACATCACAAAATCTGATCCCAACCACCCTAAACCGCCTCTATGAATCAAATTCACCCAAGTATCCCCCTCGAAGTGGAAAACATTATAGCTTCACTTAAACCCTCTAATTGCCAAGGAGTTTCCTGCCCAGCATCAAAGTAAAGGCTAGTGAACTAGCTCCTTTTATCACCACTCTTATTAATGCTTCCTTCCACACATGTACCGTCCCCACCAATCTGAAAAACATGTGGGTACTACTGCTTCTAAAGAAACCCTCTTTGGATCTGCATATCCCCACCAACGTTCGCCCTATCACTACGGTCCCCTTCCTATTATAGATCATCGATAAATCAGTCTACATCCAGATACAATCATGTTTATAGACCAATAACTTACTAGGACTCTGACAATCAGGCTTTAGACCCCAACATGGCATAGAAACAGCCGTGGTTGACCTGAAGATCCAGTTTGACGACCTGAAAGACAAAGGTAAATCAGCCCTCTTGCTTCTGCTGGACCTGTCAGCCGGTTTTGATCTGGTCGATCATAAGGTGCTCTGCGATCATCTATCATCAGTGGCCCATTTCTCTGCAGAGGGACCAGCATGGATACACTCTTTCTTAAATAACAGATTGATGAGAGTTTTCTCAGCCTCAGCAGCAGCCGATCCTATCCCCATAACGTGTGGAGTCCCGGAAAGGATCATGTTTCTCTCCCACCATGTATAATGTGTTTACCAAACCACTGTTTGATGATCTAGACTATCTGGGTGTCACCTATACTAACTATGCAGATGACACCCAGCTACTCATACCTCTGGCAGGCGACTACGATAAAGATATAGCCGTGGTCAACAAAATATATCTCATCATTCAGGCCTGGATGGCCACACATGGTCTGTGTTTGAATGATGAGAAGACTGAGTTGCTATTCCTAGCTACCCCATCAAATCAGAAGAAACTGAGTAAGCAAATTCTCTCCATCATTGATGGCAATTACATCAATGTGGCTAGAGAGGTAAAAACCCTGAGTTTCTACTTAAATTCCTCCCTGAGTCTGCATAAACAAGTTAGTGCCACAGCATCAGCGATAGCTTACAACTGTAAACTGATCCACACCTGCCAGCTCTTTCTTTCAACATAAAGTTGCATAATGTTGGCTAGAGCTCTAATTTTGTCAAAAATGGACTATTGCAATGCACTGTACCTAGGGGCCAACAAATACATTCTCAATAAACGCCAGATCCTCCAGAACAACGCACTGAGAACAGCCCGAGGCATCTCCAGAAGACAACCCTTCTCTGTGTTTAGACGTGGCAACAACTGGCTATCCATTAAGGACAGAATACAACTCAAAATAGCCTTCCTGACCTATAAATGTCTGAATAACCCATCCCCCAACTACCTAACCGAATAATTCACTAAGATCAACTCCACACGACCTACAAGAACCACCAACTCCAGCTGCCTAAGAGTCTACAGGTTCAAATTGAAAAAAGCAGGCGGCAGCAGCTTTCCTGTCATGGCAGCCCAACTCTGGAACTCCCTACACAACACCCTAAGAGCCGACAAATCCTTCTATAACTTCAGGAAAAACATGAAACTTGGCTCACCACCAAAGACCTCCCTCGCTAAAAACGATAAGGCCATTTCCGTATTTATGGATATTTCCTGTACATTCAATTATGTATGCCTATTATGTCAAAAATTGTCTTTATTCATTGCCACCATGTATTATATTGAACCAAAGAAGGGGGGTTTTCCAGTCTTGATGCACCAACACCAAAAGATACTACAAACTGCTACAATTGCAGGTTTATTGTGGTTTGAAAACAGCCTGACACGTGTTTCGAGTGATTCTTGCTCTTCATCTGAGGCTGATGGGTTTATACATAATACATTTAAGCAAAAATAAATTGAAACGTACAAACAATTATGTATCATTGCAAAATTAATTGAAAGAAACATAAAATACATGGAAGTGGGGGAGAAAACAAGAGGGGTTGGCATACCAACACAACCCCGTACCCAATATATACATTTAGACATTTTAAACACGAAAACACATGGACGGGCAGGACGACAAAAAACAACCCATTTTTTGGGGAAATATCCATACAATAATACAAAAAGACACGTAACAACCATAATCAAAAAAGTTCAATTAAACACGTAAAAATTGGGAGGGAGAGGGAAAAATTAAATGAAAATTCATTTGTACCATACCATTCAATTTTGATTGCAATTGTTGTTGATACATACGTGATTATAATTGATGGGTCCCGGTTGGGATTAGAGAGATTTATAGGCGGAGAATAGAGAAAGAAAAAAGAGAGAGAGAGGGGAAAAGGAACAGAGCAAAGCTATTAGAGCATTGTGAACACAGGCTTTTGAGGTCTGAAATGACCAATTGGCTAAGATAGACAGTGCTAAAAGATACCTTAAGGTTGTTTAGACGAAACCTTGGCTTGCAAGTGTTATTTCTGTTAGAATACAATGAGAAAAAGGAGGATTGGTATGTTTACATGCTTGCTATACTTAAAGTAAAAGTAGTATCCCAGTGTTAACTATCAATTTGAACATACCTTATTAATTCTATAGCTTCGCTGTTGCGGAAAACTCTTCAGTGACGAGTTTAGACTGCGCAATTTCAACGAAGGAACATCCATTGGGGAACCCCAGTAAGGAGTAGGTAGAATGAGAGCAAAAAAGAAAGGGGATAAAAGAGTACGAATTAGAAAGCTTTTCACATGGCGCGTGCCTTCAACCATGCCTCTGGTGCTTGATTGACTAAGTGCGCTCATTCCAATATGACTGTAGACTTAGGGACTGTATGCAATTAACTCACCATGGCGGTCTAAAATGACGGAACGGAACAAGCCCCTCTCGCGCGTCCGCTCCTGGTGATTCTTGATATTTTGTGCAAAACTCAATGGGAGGAGCCTAAGCGCCGGCAGCGTCCGCGGGCGAACTCGCCATCTTGAAGCGGTGTTATTGCTGTCAGCGCATGAAGGGAATGCCCCGGACATAAGACATTTCCCAGTTACTAATTAAACTGTGAGGATTGGGCGCAAGGCAAGGATTAATAAGAATACACAGTCCGATAATTGCAATTGTTGCGAAGATTTCTTAAGATTGTCGGCCTAATTATATATGTAGGAAGAATTACATATAATTGTGTGAAAAAAGATAATCGAACTATTTTAAGCGATCCGATTGAAAAGAAATGTATATATTGGACTAGCGGCAAGGTGTCGGGTCAACGTCAGAGTGGCTGAATAATAGAAATGAAAGTGATAAAAAGGGGACAGTTAGTCCAAGCAGTGCATCTCTGATTAAAAGTTTAAACTCTCAATGCTCTGTTCCATAAACGCCTGAGAAATATAGCAGGATAATCTGAATGTGCATTTCTTGGATTGCTATAGGTGTTAGCACGAATTGCATAGTGGATTACGGATATACATGTAAAAAAGACCAAGTATAAAAGTGCAGGAACAATGAAAATATTGCATGTTTTCCAGTTCTAAACACCTCCAAAGGTAAATTGTAAATGTGGAACCAATTTAAAGAAAAGAGTTTATAAAAAAACTGCAAGCTCATGATCTGAGTTAAGACCAGAACAGACTGTCCTGTATTTACAAATGAGCCTCGCTTCAAGTCTACGCAGATTAAGGATCAAGTTGCCTCCTCTTGGGGGCAATTCTGCTTTAACAAGCCCTACGAATCTAATGTTTTGATTCAGATCCAATTGATGTTCTTTTTGCCAATGGCTGGCAAGCCGAAATTTAGTATCCTGACTGGCTATAGTAGATAGATGTTCTCTTATCCGCGTTTTAAGTGGTCTGATGGTGCTACCAATGTATTTTTTATTGCAAACACAGATAATACAATAAACTGTAAACTTGGTATTGCAATTAATGAAAGTTTCAATCCGGTGTGTCTGACTAGAATTAAATACAAGGTTGGAGGTCTCCAATGCATATGGACACATAGAACAGTTGCTGCATTTATGAAACCCTTTAAACTGATCTTGATTTAACCATGTTTTAGGGTGCTTTTCATTGCGCATAAAAGATGGGCTGAGTGTGTTCTTAAGGGTGACCCCTTTGCTGAATGTGAGGTTGGGCGATGGGTCAATCCAATTGGAAATTTCCGTATCCAGATGCAAGAGGTGCCAGTGTTTTTTCAGAATTCTGTAAAGAATGTGACTGTCTTGGTTGTATCTGGTAATCGGGCGAATCTTGTGTATTCCTAATCTAATCGATGCGTTTTTTGGTTGGAGTAGGTCCCTCCTGGCTAACCTGTATTTTATGTTTCTTTCAATTAATTTCGCAATGATACATAATTGTTTGTATGTTTCAATTTATTTTTGCTTAAATGTATTATGTATAAACCCATCAGCCTCAGATGAAGAGCAAGAATCGCTCGAAACACGTGTCAGGCTGTTTTCAAACCACAATAAACCTGCAATTGTAGCAGTTTGTAGTATCTTTTGGTGTCGGCGCAGCAAGCCTGGAAAACCCCCCTTCTTTGTTTCGTATTTCACAGTGGTATACCTGGGCAAAGTATCAAGAACATCCAGTCCACTGCAGCCCCCCGTTTACCTAATTTATGGTGCAAGTGCATCGTTCTACTTTTGGTTTGTTTTGCCCACCCACTTTTCCATGTATTATATTGTATTGTATTGTACTATACTATGACCTGCAATTCCTATGTATTGTAACTAAGAAAAATGCATATTCTTGTAATGCGCCCATATACCCGAGAGTGAGGTGCGCTTTATAAATAAATAAACAAACAAACAAACTATAGAGACAGTTGTTAAAAAACCCTCCAAAAACGACAGTAAAAAGGAGAATAGGAAACGCTGTGCCAGAAATCACCAGCCTGAAGTATTAACGAGCTGGCTGGTTTGTGCAAATGTAGATAACATGGTAAGTGGGGAGGTTAACTAAAGGGGACAAAATACACCTTGTCAATTGGCACATTGTCAAATGACACTCTGAGAGAGGTCCCATTGGTCCCTGAAATGGTAATTATGGCAAGGGTACATAGTGAATAACCTGTGGTGAGATACAGGAAGGTGGTTGCTGTGCAAAAGGGGAAACTATTGGGGACAACACCATCACTGTCAACCTTTTTCACTATAAAATGGACTACACAAAAGGACCCTAAAAGACGCATAAATAGATCTGAATAATTTCAACAAATCTGAATGATACCACCATTAAGAGTATTAGAATTGTATAACTTTGAGTTTGTGGAACCCACAAATGTACTCATAAGAATGTTTCTCTCATCCACTGTACTGTAATCGAAACATCAAAAATTATCCATGACCACAGTGTAAAATCATGTGAATTAGGATATGAATTGGATGGTGATGAAGGTCCGATGATAAGTGAAGAAATGACAAGAGAGGGGCTTCACAGTAAATCCTCTTTGGGGGAGCAATGACAGTGGCGTTACAGAAAATGACATTCAGTGAGCCTTGAAGTTACTACTTGAAACTATCACCATATACTAACATAAGCAGGAGAAGCTGGACTGAATTTAAGCAGGAAGATATGGGACTCACTTATAAGTAAATTTTGGAAATCGCTACTAAAGCTTCCAGGATGTCTGCCAATCTCGGCAATAAGAGCAGAATTGGGTCTCCAATCACTGCACTCGGTCATTTGTTGGAAATCAATACTATTACAGAGAAAGATCTTGGTAAAAGAAGTGGTGATTGGTTTCAGAATTCTGACAAGAAACGGTATATGTAAAAGTGGGGAACTATTGAATAAATGGAAGGAAATATGGTGTGCGTATTTAGACGACATCAACTCAAATACAACTGAATTAATTGAAAACCCTGAAAGAGTAAAAAGAAAATTAAAAGATTCCGACTGGATAAAAACAAGAGAAATTAAATCAATGAAAGACATGGAGAATGCCAGTCGGAAAAGCAATATCTTACCAATATATCTATGACACTTCCCAAGTAAATTTCATAGATCTAAACTTCTCCAGATTCGAATGGATGTGTTGCCAACAAACGGCTACTTGCATACTAGAGGACAGCGCGGAGTGAATAATGGAAGCTGCCGTTTTTGCAACAAAAGAGACACTCTTGAGTCAGTAAAACATCTTCTCCTAGAATGGGAGGCAGTCTCAACAGAAAGAAACAAAGTACTTTCTAAACATTTAAGACTTTTTAAAACAAGAACGACAGAGGACTGGTGGAAAGAATTCATGCACGGAAATAATATAAGACTAACATGTGCAGGAATAAATGTTATCGAGAAAATACTGGGAGATCTTGACTGATACAAAAATACAAAGGAACGGACTCACTGGTTAATGACAAAAAGATAAATGTACGTTTTTTTAATGAAGAGGAATTGGAGTGGAATGTATTTTGTGTAAAAAGTTTTAAAGAACTAAACTAAAACACAATAAAAAAGAACTATCACCATGAAAGGTGAACCGCAGAAGTGAAATGTAAGTCTGTTATCATGGAACACTTGTGGTTTCTGTCACCTCCTTGACAAACTAGGATCTCTAGGTACATTCCAAAAACACAATATTTTCATCCTGCAAGAATGTTGGTTAACAACAGATTTATATATAAAAGTTTTTCAGCTATGCCAGAAGTTTGCTAGGAAAGGGGTGAGAGGTAGACACAGTGGAGGCTTAGTCATAGATATTAAAAAAAACCTAAAGGTCTGTGATCACAACATCATCAGGAAGAGTCCAATGCTATGACAGTGATAATTGAATACCCTGGGAGCAAGGGGCGGTTAGCAGTGGTGAATATCTATGACCCATCACACGGGATCCAACCAGAATCAATATTTGAATACATCAATGACCAATTAACATCTAGGAAAAACATCTATAGTAATGACCCAGTCATAATTGGTGGTGATTTGAATGCTCAATGTGTCAGTCATAAAGGCTGTGAAGAAACAGAAAATGTGAACACAAATGGTATGATGGCACACGGTACAGCCAATTATCAGGCAAGACTCTGGGGAGACTATTTACATAATTGGGGATTTGCTATCATGAATGGCAGAATGAAGGGGGATTGTCCAGGTCAGCGCACATGGCATTCACATGGGAAAAGAGCTACCCATGACTACCTTTTTGTAAATCAGAATCTGTTGACACTGGTGAAAAGCTTGAAAATATCTAACAATACTGAGGCTGAACGTTGACCCACAATGCAAGATGAAATTGGGGATCTTAACATAAATAGTGGGGGGCAAAAGAGTAAGTTGGTCAGATGGTAATCTATGGAAAGTACATGAATATCTAATGGATCCTAAGTCAGTTGACTTGGATCTCTTTGGTAGTCTGTCAGTGGATGAAATGGAGGGATGGTTGAAGGAAGAAATTGCTGTGAAGGCAATGCAAAAAGGCACCTACATGAGTTCAGACAAAACTGCGCCAAAGCACCACTTGGGTAAAGATGTTCGAAATGCCAAAAAGCAAATGAGCAGGAATATTAGGGCTATTAAATCTGGTATGCTTAAGACCAACATTCAGGGTAGGGCAATTAGGGTAATCAATAACAAGTAGCAGAGGTGGATAAGGTGGTGCAAGCTACCCCACAAGAAAGCTCAATGGCAGCATTTGAAAGAGGTATTTAATGTGAGAAACTACAAAAAAATGTGGAATCAATCAAATAAAAAAAGAATCAATCAAGCAAATTTGGTAGTGAATCCCATTAGTTCTACCCAATGGAATGAGCATTTAAGAAGACCTTTGTGAACCTGACATAATGTAAAGAGCCCCTAGAAAATGAACGCAGAGGTTTTGGTATTATAATAAGAAAAGAAGGATATAGAAAGAAAGATATTAAAACTAAAAAATGTGAGAGCCCCTGGGCCTAATAGGCTACCCAATGCGGTGTTAAAGAAAGATCCTGAGCGTTGGGCTTCTATCCTAGTGTTATTATTCAATAAGGTAATTGTCATTGTAATTGTAATTGTTTATTTATGCAGCGCTTATACAAAGGTGGAGTGCTTCAAAGTGCTTCAATTTTTGTAACTGGAGGGACAGCCCTGGTACTGGACAAGATATAGTGGGCTGGAGTTCAAAATGTATGTACACAATGGGTGGTCCTGTCCTCTGGAGCTTTTGGGTACTGCACGTGGTTTAAGGCAGTACATTCTTTTACCTTCCTAGGTTACCCCTGTAAGGCTCAATTGATCCCTAACATGAGGGGAGAAAGCAACCGTAAACAGTAGGTTTTTTATGGTAGCCTTTTTATTTCTTAAGTGGCTTTTTTTCCTTATTAAAGATTTTTTAAGAAAAAATCAAGCATTCAATTCAAATCCAAAATTAAAGTGAACAAACATGTGAAAACATGGACATGTACAGTGAGGTGCCAGGATTTGACATTTACATAATTCGGTCAAAAGGCTGGTCTCGAACTTTGTTTTTAAGAACAAAAGAGGAGGTATACAATTTCCAATTTCAACCTTACATAGATCGGTATACACAGTGTGTCCCAATTTCTTGTGTTTTTAGAAAAAGTCGGTAGGAGATGTGTACATTATTATTTCGTAGCAAAACAAAATGTATCCTCCTAGTAGCATTGTTTTGGAGTATTATATTAGAATACAACTTCTTAGCATACAATACTTTTTTTAAAAAAAATGACATTTACTGTGTTGAGGTAGTAAAGAGATAGTACTTGTGGCCAGCTAAGGCTGGTCCAAGACCGAGAGAGACTGGTCCGACGTCTGTTAGTAAAATAAAGAGAGTTCACTGTGTTTCTATGCTGTGGTCTTACAACAAATTGCCACTAGAAACACTGATGTTTAGATTGATAGAAAGTTTCAATCTTCATCTGGAGCCTTTGTATGTTCAGGTCTCTCTACGGGAAAGAGAGGAAAGAGAGACCACTTAGAGTGGGATACCTGAGTGTTTCTGAGAAAGTCATATAGTGTAAAAGGAAAGTATAGTTAAAAAGGCACTAACATAGTGCTGTTAAAAACACTCTCAGTGAAGGACTGAAGGCCCTGGCAGTCTAGCAACTGACCTGTCCCCTGGAGCAGTGTGGAACCTCCTGTGGTTTTAGAGGTGGGTGGGGGTACAGTGTTCAATAAAGGAATGCTGGGGAAGTCCAGTATAGATGCTGGTTTTAATAGGCAGCCTTGTATGGATCCGGGTGCCTGGTGGGTAACCCTGCAGGAGAAGGGTAAGACAAAACAAAATGGAGGCCACCTGTTAGGGTGCTGTGGTGGCTAAAGGCTGCAGGGGCGAAAAATAACGCCTGCAAATGTAGTGACTGACTGATCTGGGTGTAGAGGGCCCTGATGAAATGAGGGGGGCCTGAGGATTCTCACCTGTGTAATTTGGGGCTAGAGTACAGCTCGGGCGCCGTCGCCGTAGTTGTGGTATAATGGCTGGAGTCCACGATACACTGGGAAGAAGCTGTATCAGGAAGATATAGCTGCGCATGTGCTCGCGGGAAGCGTTATTGTGTCCGCGCATGCGTGGACACTCGCGGCTCAGTGTTGCCGCTGCGCGCATGCGCACAGACATGGTGACCAAGGTATGGCGTCCCTGGCAACCAATGGTGATGCAGCGCTCGTTATGAGCGGCGCGCGGTCCCCGGCCTGTGTAAGATTACAGAAGTGGGCTGTGAAGCAGTGCATGCAGGGGAGGGGAGGACACCCTGCAACATAATATTATGCGGCCTTCTTTGCTGTAAATAGGGGTGTGACTGGCCTGGCCCGAATAATGGAGAACCAGGTGGGATGTGGGACGCCCCCTAGTGGGGAAAGGTGTGCCTGTACCTGGATCTGAGGAGGCCATTCTGAGAGGACACCTCAAATTACAATAAAGGTGTGGGTGGGATGGCGTGGGGGCTGAAGATGAGACCCTGCCTCCCTAAATGCTGGCATGGAGTATAGAGTGCATGCCAAAAGGGGGCTCAGGTAGTATTTTGGTAGTCCATGGGGGCAGCCTCGTTGAGACCAGTGGTCAGGGTTTTTAGTTTGAATATCCACCATGATTCTTTGTAGTTTAGTGAGTTGGTAATGTTGGTAGTGCTTGTGACCCGGTCGATCACCCACCATTTAAAAGAATCATGTGGATGTTGTAGTTCAATGAAATGGGAAACCAGCGGTGCTGAATGTACTTTACACCTAATCCTTGATTTGTGTTCACTAATTCTTTTGTGGACTGGTCTGGATGTTTGGCCTACATATCTGAGTTTGCAGGTGCATTCTATCAGATAGATCACGTTGGTAGTCTTGCAGTTGGTGAATTGGCGGAGCTCCCATTCCTTGTCTATTTGAAAATATTTCATTTTTTTCGTCTTGTTGCAAGCCTGACATGTGCCGCATGGATTGTGCCCTCTGATCTCCCTCATGTTCGATAGGGTGGATCTTGTGCGTTTTCGTTGGGTTCTTGCATGCGTTAATAGATCTTTAAGGTTTTTGTTCCTTTTAGGGCCATCCTGGGTAGTGGTTCGTCGGGTAGGCTAAGTTGAACAATGGGCCAGTATTTCTTAATCATGTGTCTGAATTGTGAGGTATTTGCTCCAAAAGTCGAGATGCAGGCCAATGTTTTCTCTGTCCCTGGGTCATGTAATTTCGGGGTAAGCAGTGTTTCCCTGGGCGTGTAGAGGGCCCTCTTCATAGTGTTTTTGAGCAGTTTTTTGGGGTATCCTCTCATCTCCAGTTTCTGTATGAGAAGTTTGGCATGGAACTTGAATTCTTCTGTGTTAGTACAGTTCCTCCGGATTCTAAGGAATTGTCCGTAAGGTAAGTTTTGACGTACGTTTTTTGGGTGGTGACTATTGTAATGGAGGATGGTGTTTCTGTCTGTTTCTTTTTTGAAAATGGAACACTTCAGCTGGTTGTTGTCAGAACTAATTTTGAGGTCCAGAAAGTGGATACTCGTATTATTGTGTTCCATGGTGAATTGTATGTCCTCGGAACGGTTATTGATCCATGTAAAGAATTTAAGTAGTTTACTGTTCTCTCCTACCCAAATAAAGATGATATCATCTATATATCTTCAATAGATGCTGTCCTTAAATGGGTTGTTGGTGTTGAAGATGAAACTTTGTTCATACTCAGCCATATATATGATAGCTATGCTGGAGGCATATGCCGCGCCCATGGCAGTACCGCAAATTTGTAGATAGAATATTTCATTGAAGCTGAAGAAGTTGTTAGTAAGTGCTAGCTCTAGAAGTTCCACGATGAAATGTATGGGTACCCTCCTTTGTGTCATGTGTAGAGTCAGGTGTCGTCTAATAATTCAATTGCTTGGTTTTGCGGGATGCTAGTATAGAGACTTTTGATGTCCATCGGGACTAGTTGGTTCCTGTTGTCATCAAAGGGTTGGTTTTCAAAGACAGTGATAGTTGTCATGGTGTCTTTCAGGTAGGATGTTGTTTGTTGGCAGAGTGGTTTAAGAAAGTGGTCTATGAATTGACAGATAGGCTCCAAAATTGAGCCACAGCCTGATGCTATAGGTCTCCCGGGTGGTATGGTGCTGTTTTTGTGAAGCTTTGGGAGTGCGTAAAAGGCGGGGGTTCTTCCTTCTGTCGTGTTGAGGAAGGCCTCCTCTTTCTCCGTGATCCATTCTCTTTCGAAAGCAAATTTGGTAATTTCTTGTATTTTCACTTTGATCATGTCGGTGGGATCTCTCTGTAGTTTTTTATAATTGTTGCCATTGTCTAAAAGTGTCTTCACCATGATATTGTATTGCTCTATGGTCTGAATCACTATTCCTCTGCCTTTGTCCGGCGCTTTTATAACCAGATTTTCATTAGCGGCGAGAGTTTTGAGGGCTAGGCGTTCTCCATTCGTGAGGTTCTTTCTCTGGTGTTGTTCTGGCTTTTGAAGTTTTTCAATTTCTGATGTAATACATTTTTCAAAGGTGAGGATGGACGAGGGTAGCTGATTGTGTCTGGGATTGAAATTGGACTTGAGTCTGAGACCAGTGTCTTCTATGGTGTGGGTAGCATATTGGTCCATGAAGGAAAACTTTCTCCGGATGGACCGAAAGAAGTTTTGGAATTCCCCATCAATTTTAAACCAATCCGTGGTGCTGGTCGGTACAAATGATAGTCCTTTTGTTAATAATGTGTTTTCATCTTCTGTAAGTGGACATCCTGATAAGTTGAAGATGGGAATGGTATTCAACGTCTCCTGTTGCCTCTCCTGCCCCTGCTGGGGCGGTTCCACTGAGGGTACCCAAAGAATGGCATGTGCATTTGTGGTGGTGGGGGTCCCCAGTAGCCTTCTCTGGGGCCCCCTTGCCCTAAAAAAGGCATCATTGGAGGTGGTGGTTGGAATTGGCCCATGTGCAGGTTTCTTCCTCTAGGTTGTTGCTGGTCATCTGATGATGAGTCGGAGCTAGACGCTCCTGAAAATGAAACTCCCTTGCGACGGTTCCTGTTAAAGCCTCCCTGTTTGGCTGTTCTTTCCTTTTCTTTTTTGTCTTTGTAATCATCAGAGAGATATGGATAGATTGCTTCCAATTTAAAGTTTTTTATATCTTTAGCTAGTTTTTTATGTTTTTTCTCCAGAGTAGAGGTCATAAAAGTATCGAATGTTTTATCAATTTCTTTCAGTTTCTCTCTGGCATTAGCTATAGTGTCGTCAGAGATGAATTTGGTCTCCTCTGTTTTCAGGTCTATGAGCATCTGAGTGTGGATCAGGGCCCTCTACACCCAGATCAGTCAGTCACTATATTTGCAGGTGTTATTTTTCGCCCCTGCAGCCTTTAGCCACCACAGCACCCTAACAGGTGGCCTCCATTTTGTTTTGTCTTACCCTTCTCCTGCAGGGTTACCCACCAGGCACCCGGATCCATACAAGGCTGCCTATTAAAACCAGCATCCATACTGGACTTCCCCAGCATTCCTTTATTGAACACTGTACCCCCACCCACCTCTGGAGCCACAGGAGGTTCCACACTGCTCCAGGGGACAGGTCAGTTGCTAGACTGCCTGGGCCTTCAGCCCTTCACTGAGAGTGTTTTTAACAGCACTATGTTAGTGCCTTTTTAACTATACTTTCCTTTTACACTATATGACTTTCTCAGAAACACTCAGGTATCCCACTCTAAGTGGTCTCTCTTTCCTCTCTTTCCCGTAGGGAGACCTGAACATACAAAGGCCCCAGATGAAGATTGAAACTTTCTATCAATCGAAACGTCAGTGTTTCTAGTGGCAATTTGTTGTAAGACCACAGCATAGAAACACACTGAACTCTCTTTATTTTACTAACAGACGTCAGACCAGTCTCTCTCGGTCTTGGACCAGCCTTAGCTGGCCACCAGTACTATCTCTGTACTACCTCAACACAGTAAATGTCATTCTTTTAAAAAAAGTATTGTATGCTAAGAAATTGTATTCTAATATAATAATCCACAACAATGCTACTAGGAGGATACGTTTTGTTTTGCTACGAAATAATAATGTACACATCTCCTACCGACTTTTTCTAAAAACACAAGAAATTGGGACACACTGTGTATACCGATCTATGTAAGGTTGAAATTGGAAATTGTATACCTCCTCTTTTGTTTTTAAAACCACAGTTCTAGACCAGCCTTTTGACCGAATTATGTAAATGTCAAATCCTGGCACCTCACTGTACATGTCCATGTTTACACCTGTTTGTTCACTTTAATTTTCGATTTGAATTGAATGCTTGATTTTTTCTTAAAAAATCTTTAATAAGGAAAAAAAGCCACTTAAGAAATAAAAAGGCTACCATAAAAAACCTGCTAACTGTTTACGGTTGCTTTCTCCCCTCATGTTAGGGATCAATTGAGCCTTACAGGGGTAACCTAGGAAGGTAAAATAATTTACTGCCTTAAACCACGTGCAGTACCCAAAAGCTCCAGAGGACAGGACCACCCATTGTGTACATTCAAAGTGCTTCAAGGCAGGAATGGAACAACGGAATACAGTAATCATTCTTATGCCTTGAAGTTTCCGAATGATCTAACAGAAAAACTAGCATACTAGGCCTTTCTCATAGTGCAAGTGCATGAAGTGTTACAGTTGTGACCAAGCGAGGGAGGAGGGACCAAAAATTTGGGGGGGGGGGCAGGACAGACAAACTTACTGGTCCTAGTACATTTAGGACATATATGCGTACAGATGGAAGTACGAGGAAAAGGGGTGAGGGGGAACACACGCGTCCAGCCCAGGGGCAACCCAGAGGCTGCCCCACTCATGGAGCGTAAGCTGAAAGTGCAGTAATGCTGAACATAGTGCAGCGGCCCAGAGGCAAGTGCAAAGACTGGCCGGGCAGCCTGGGACTGTAAGGCTCTGGGTGTGAACCAGGCAACCAGTCATCAAAAACTGAACAGAGTTAGGGAGGAGAAGTAGAAAGGAGGGTGGAGAGAAAGAGAATGAGGTTAACAGGGGAGAGGGAGATAGAAGGCGGAAGAGAAGAGGAAGCTCTTGAGGAGTTTCCTGAACTTAAGGTGCTTCGACTCAAGGTGGAGAGAGGCAGAGAGGCTGTTCCAGAGGGGGGGACCTGCAGAGGATAAAGATTGATCCCTAAATCTCTGTTTGTGAAAGCGGCTCACCCGCAGAGAGTTGGATGAGGATGAGCGGAGGACTCTAGAGGGAGAGTATTTAGGAAGGGAGCGTTGTAGATAGTGCTGGGCCCAGCCCCAGAAAGCCTTGTGGATTATGCAGAGGGTCTTGATGTGATCCTTGCAGCCACCGGGAGCCAGTGGAGGTATTTCAGTATGTGAGAGATGCAGTACCTGGGCTTGAGGCCAAGGATAAGTCTTGCGGTTCTGTTCTCGATGAGTTGTCCACGATGGAGAGTAGGAAGATTGAGTAAGAGGCTGTTGCAAATAGCCCAGCCTAGAGAGAACCAGGGCTCTCCAGGTGGTGAGCCTATGGGGGAGAGTGAGAAAAGGTAGAGTGCCTCTGAGGAGGTGTAGTTGGTAGTGGGACTTTTTGGAGATGTCTGAGATGTGAGAAGAGAAGGAGAGAGTGGAGTCGAAGATGACCCCTAGATTGTTTGCCTCATTGGTAGGTGAGGGTGCAGGGCCAAGGGAACCCGGCCAGAGTGAAAGTGGGAAAGCGGGAGCAGGGGTCCCAATGAGGACGATCTCAGTCTTACTGGCATTCAGGCAGAGATAGTTAGCAGCACACCAAGACTGAATTGCAGATAGACAGTCAGGGATGAGCGAGAAGGAGGAGGAGGCAGAGGGTAGACTGAAAGAGAGCTACGTGTCAGCTGCATAACACTGAAAGTTAGAAGTAAAGGTAGAGATCCTGTGGGCGAAGGGGTCCATTTCGATTGAAGAACTACGGGGATAGGTTAGATCCTTGTGGGACACCACAAGTTTAGAGAGTGATAGAGGGGAAAAAGGACCCATGTTCCACCTGGGAGGGCTGATCAGAGAGAAAGGCCATGCCAGCACATGATCTGTGATGCCCAGAGTATCACAGAGACGGGAGATCAGGATCCTGTGGTTTTCCATATAGAAAGCAGAAGAGAGGTCGAGAACAATGAGGACAGAGGGAGTGTTAGAGTCAAGATTTGAGAGAAGGTCTTCATGGGTGTTCAGAAGAGCAGTTTCTGTGCCTCTGGATACTAATGGTCATGGAGACAACCAACTGATTCAGTGTGGCGGGTACGTTGAGTGATAGCCAGCTTCTTCAGGAGTTTTCCCATGAAAGGGGTGATAGAGATTGGGCAATAGTTTGCTGGAATAGACGGGTCGGCAGAGGGTTTTTTCAGCAGAGGGTGCACAAGAGACTGCTTGAGAGGAAAGGGGAAAACTCCAGTGGCGAAAGAGGGTTGCAGAGGTCAGCCAAGGCTTGTGCGAGAGTGTCAATATTGTCCTTGATGGTTTTGGAGGGGTACACCTGTTTGGAAGAGGCTTTCATAGACCGGACTTGTCTAGAGACCTCATCAGGTGTTACAGGGGAGAGGGCGGAGAGAAGAGGGGGAGAAGGGCGGTCGAGAGGCATCCAAGAGATCTTGGTGCAGGAAGGAGAGAAGAGAGAGATGTCCTGTGTTTTGGTGGTGAAATGTGAGGCTAGGGCCGACCAAAGGGCCTGGGTGGGTGCAGTAGAGGATGCAGCTGCAATAGCGTTGGCCAGTTTCTTGCAGACTTTGAAAAGTTCAGCCATGTTGTTAGATGCCGCAGGGATGCGGGCTTGAAAGTAGACCTTTTTCTTGGAGTGGATGTAGAGTCTATGTTGCCTTTGAAGAATTCAGCAGGCCAGTTTGTCATAGGGTGCACCTGAAGATCCCCATTTCCATTCTGCTGCTCTGCACTAACGTTTAACGGCAGCCAGATTGGAGTCGTACAAAGAGTTGCACTTTTTGGCAGGCTTCAGTCAGACCCTCATGACTGTAACGCTCACCTGGTATCCACGTGGACGTCACTCAGCCTGTTCTGATCTCTTATGACCTCAAACCCTTCCCTGGAGTCTACTCGACTGGAGACTGGGCCTGAAACACAGGATTGGTAGAGTTTAAAACCCTATTGTCTCTGTGTGCTTGAACCCCTTCTTCCTCAGGGTCCAACCCTTCCCTTTGATCCACAGCTCACCTTGTTTTCTTGGAAAGTGTGCTCTCCGTCCTGCTTTCAGCGCAGGGGCGTGTTGATTGGTGCGGACTCGTTGCTGCCTAGTTACTTCACTGGCAAGAGCCCGACAGGTAAGTATAATGAGTCGAACAGTTCTCTAACTTCGTTTCTTTCGTTCCTTAGATGATGGCCGGTGTCCGGGGATGGCGACGTGCTGCTGAGATGAGTAGCGCTGAAGGTGAGTGAGAGCGCGATGTGCGATGCAACCCTTTTGTATTTGTATTGAACTGAGTTCTTTTTCTGTGTCTTTTAGGTGCCGTGACGTTTTCAGCGTGGATGCCGGTTATTAAGAAGAAATGCGGTGAGTAAGCGCGGTATGCGGCGCCTCTAGATGTTTCCATGCTAACCTGGAGTGTCTTTTCCCTCTTGCAGATGGATGAGAAGTTCCGGAGACAGAGTTCCCCCAGAGCGCTGGGATTCAGGTAAGCGTCTGAAGCTCATACAGTCTTAAAAAATAAGCGAAGATTTGCTGAATGCTTACTAATGCCTTTTTTCTGTTCTTTTCCCTTTTCCTTAGGAAGTGGCGTGCCGGGATGCGAATGATACAGCCAAAGATGCCTGCAGAACAGAAGGAGCGATGAATGATGGGCAGAAGCGCCGCAAGGTAAGGCTGTTCCTAACGGTGTTCTTGTTCTTGCAGGAGCTGAGCGCAGAAGAAAGATGCAGGCCTACTGGAGACCGATCCGAACACGGTGAGTGTCACGCTGCAGGTGCAGAAAACACAAAGCATGTTTCTCAGCCTGGGCATGGCTTAAATAGTCTCTGGGTATCCCAGGTGTCTCTGGGCTGAACCACACCCAAAAGACTAGACTGCACATGCAGTTCTGGGAACCAAAATATGTGAGGGCAGCCATCTTGTCCCCATCAATGCACTACAAGTCCAATCCCCAATGTTATCCTATGGGAGTGAGTGAGTCTGGTGCCACAAGCACCAAGTCTGACTCCAAGTGGGTCTTTGGGGGGATGGAGAGGCCCTTGAGGGCCATGTAGGTGATTGTGGCCTGGCTCCAGCCTGACATCTTGGAGGGCTGGGGACATGAGGGGCAGGAATCATGACATGACAGGGACAAGAGTGTTGGAGATGGAACGGTGAATGTTAGAGAGGGCTGTATCAGGGTGGGAGTCAGCCGCACGAGTAGAAGAAGGAGAGTAGATGAGGAAGCCACTGATACTCTTTTCATGGGTCGGATGACATTGAAGGCAGGAGGTGGTGTATGGTGTGGCATTGCTAACGGAGAAGAGAGCTTCAAGTGAGATGAGAGAAGAGAATTATCAGTCCATGAGTGTGAGGTAGTGAGAGGAATAGAGAGTAGGATTTGAAAGAGAAAGGGAGTCACACAATTTGTGAAAAGGCCCTGAAGAGTTCGGAGGGTAAAGATAGATGTTAAGATCCCCCAGCAGGAGAAGTTGGGAAGAGGAGGTGAGGCGAGAAGAGGCCAGGTCTGCCCATTCGAATAGGAAGAAGGTGGACTTGCCCGGCAGCCAATAGAAGGTGGCCAGAGTAAGCGAGGGGCAGGTGAGAGAGAGAGCCTGCAGACCAGGCATTCAAAGGAGGAGTAGACCTGAGTGGGAATAATGGAAACAGGGATCCACTCAGAAAAGATTAAGACTACTCCACCTCCTTACCTGTTGGGCCTGGACATAGAGATGATCTTGTAGCCCTCATGGAGAAGTGTGTCAGAAACCTGTGACAGAGCTGTCCTTAAACCATGTCTCAGTAAGAGCAGGAACACCGGGTTCTAGGAGTTCAAGGAGGTGGCAGATGTCAGAGGAGTGCTTGACAGCAAAGCAAGAGTTTAGTGTGGCAACATGGAGCAGGTTGCCACTTTTGAGGTACTTACGGGGTGGGGTGCAGGGGACAGTGCTACCTCCCGTAAGTGGCAAAAGTGCCTGAGACATATAGGTAGGAGGAGGCAGAGGGGCAAGGATGACAATGGTGTCAGTGAGGAGGGTGCAGGCAAGGGAGCCAGGATTGTGGGAGACGGCAATGGAGCCAGTGTGGGAGAAGCCACAGGAGGCAATGGAGCTCCAGATGTGGTGGCAATGGGTGGCCAGAGCAGCAGGGTGGAAGAGGCTGATGAGGTTGTCAGTATAGTGTGAGTAGGCAAGGGAGCCTGTACATTTGAAAGTGATAAGGGGGGAGTTGTGCAGGTGGTGGTGAGGTTGATAGGAGTCAAGGTAACCAAGGTGGGCATTGTTGGCAAGGGAGCATGGACGGCCATAGAAGCAGGTGGCAAAGGAGCATGAGAGGAGGAATGAGGAAAGTTGATAAGGCAAGGAATCAGCCTATCAAAAAGTAAGAGGTTGGGTTGAGGCCTTTGTACCAGGATGGTACCATTTAGATAGACATTTATGATGGCCCTGGAGGTGAAAAAGGAGGAAAGATGGGCCTCTCAGAGGGTGCTACCATTTATGTGTGAGGAAGAGTAAGGAGAGAGAACAGCAGCCATATGGAGAGTCCATAGGTCGGGACACGGAACAACAAAGAGGATGTCGATGAGAGTCTCTTTGGCAGAAGCACTGACGTAGGTGTCAGCGAAAGGAAGGCCTGGGTTTGAGGCCAGTAGGTCCTTCTTGAGTTTCCTCCTGCCAGACTTAGTAAGAGGTTGAAGGATAGGAGAGGGAGAAGCAGTTAGAGAATATGGGGGAGATAGAAATCGCCATAGTGAGGGGCACAGAGTGTAGTACACTTAACAAGTTGAGGTACATGGAAGGAGGTAGGCAAGGAGGGAGCAAGCGCACAGGTAGACACAAACTTGATAAGAAAAAAACACTGGGAAATGAAGAGGGCGAGGGAACAGATAACAGGCAAGAACAAAGGCAGAGGGGGTGACTGATCAGCACATTCCCATGAAACGCAGGAGGTGAACACAGCTACATTCGATTTTAGAACAGCAGCAAAAACAATGCAGGATGTGAGCACAGCTAAATTCGATTTTTATAACAAGCATCATAAACATGTAGGATGTGCACACAGCTAAATTCGATTTTAGAACAGTAGCAAAACTAATGCAGGATTTGAGCACATTTAAATTCAAATTTTAAAACAGCAGCAAAACCAATGCAGGATATGAACAGAGCTACATTCCGATGTTTTAAAACAAGCATCAAAAACATGTAGGATGTGAATACAGCTAAATTCGATTTTAGAACAGTAGCAAAACCAATGCTTGATGTGAGCACAGTTAAATTAAATTTTTAAAACAGCAGCAAAACCAATGCAGTATATGAACACAGCTAAATTTGATTTTAGAACAGCAGCAAAACCAATGCAGGATGCAAACACAGCTACATTCTGATGTTTTAAAACAAGCATCAAAAACATGTAGGATGGGAACACAGCTAAATTCGACTTTCAATAACAAGCATCAAAAACATGCAGGTGAGATTCCAAGATGGCGGCCGACACAGGAGGACGTACATGAGGGTCTCTCCGGGCCGGGCCGCGTAACAGAAGCATTACATTAAAGATTTTCGGTCGAGCGACATCC
This sequence comes from Ambystoma mexicanum, assembly GCF_040938575.1. Classification (NCBI taxonomy): domain Eukaryota; kingdom Metazoa; phylum Chordata; class Amphibia; order Caudata; family Ambystomatidae; genus Ambystoma; species Ambystoma mexicanum. Next base: position 1,195,874,749 of record NC_090935.1, read on the forward strand.
TACAAACCGATCATGAAGCTTGCAAGCTGGGGCATGAATACACAGAGTTCGAGCGGTGCAGCGGGCGGTTACCGGTGCTGGGAATCCGCGCTGGTGTGAGGACAGCAGCAGCAAGGGCGAGTGTCCAGGGGAGAGCAGCCCGAGCGGGGCGGGTGCCCGTCAGACTCCACCATGCAACGGGCTCCCCGGCATCAGCGAGGCCGCCGACTACGCAGTGGATCCCAGGAGCGCCTGCATCATTAGAGAAGACCTCGGAGAGGGCTGGCGGCCCCGAGGAACTACCAGCGGCCGCGGAGTCTGCTTCCCCCCCTCGAGGCTCTGGGGAGAGAGGCCCGACAAGAGCAGGTGCTTCGGCGCCAGAGGGCTCCACAGCAGACCCCCGACCCCGGGGGGCAGAACCAGAGGGCCGGGGCCTTCGGGAGAGCCAACAGAGGCAAGGTTGTCTCCAGTGGGTCATAGGCTGGATGCCGGGAGGGGGCCCCAGGCCGGACACGGCCCCTCCCCCCTAACGGCCATTCCATCATCGGGCGAGTGCACGTCCCTCCCCCCTTCAGCACATCACTCCCGGAGCCCCGAGCATACAGCCTCAAAGAGACAGAGTGAGCAGCAGATAAGTGAGGCGGGCTTGGGAGGGAGTCCCGGGGGTACAAACCTTCCCCTGCAGCGCACCATCAACAGAACGCAGGGGTGGAGGCCCGGATCCACGTGGAGGCGCGGGGGGAGAGGAGAACTGCACGGCAGGCCGAGGGGCCAGGGTGGGAGGACTGAAACACGGCCATCTCCAGGCTCCCCCCCACCCCTGAGACAAGGATCGGCACCAGATCTCAAGACCAGAGGGGCAACTATAGAGGGCCAGCAGGAGGAGCTCGAGACCAGTAGGATTTAAGTGGTTGCAGCCCATCTCGGGCGGACATAGGTCTGGGACTTTTCACAACCCCGGAGCTGGGAAAGACTTGACCCCCCCTTCGTGCTCCAGCATTCACCCGACCATACATCAGGGCAAAGACTCCAGGGGTGGCACGATATAGATCATTAAGTGGCTGGCTTTAATGTCCAAATCAAGGAAGAACACCCTGGTGCACTCCCCGCCCCCCGCAGGAACAAAACAGAAACCTTAGACAATTGTGGTCCACGCGGGCCACCCCAACCTCTGCAACCAAGGAAAGGCTGTCCACAGCTTCCGAACCAAATCAAGAAGTTATGGCGGGGAACACGATGAATAAGATGGAAATGCAGGAGTGCTTCAAGGAGTTCCAAGCGCAGCTGCTCAGCTCTGTACAAACTCAGTTCAAACTGCTTCGGGACGAAATGAAGCAGTCTATCCAGGAAATTAAACAAGACTTAGCTAAGCAAGAAGAATGGACGGACACCCTGGAGAGGCAAGTGCAGCAGGTGGAAGAAGGCTCACATAAGACTGACGAATCCCTTGACAAAATGGGCCAGGCCACCACCTTCCTTGAAATCCAATGCGAAGATCTAGAAAACAGATCGAGAAGGTCCAACATCAGGATTAAGAACTTGCCAGAATCAATAGCGGACGGAGACCGCATGGGGACAGTCACACAACTTTTCTCCGAGATTCTGGCAGACGTGTCATGATGCCTGCTCCTGAGGAGCCAGGTCAGGCCCAGCGTCCCCGGAAGCAGACTTCATACTCACCAAGCAGGACCCAGCAAACCCCTATAGGGGCTCTTTGGACCTTGTCCTGGCGCCTTTGGCGCCAGGCTCATAAAAGGCATCTGTCCTGGCGCCATAGGCGCCAGGCTCATCATGGCAGAACATATGGTAATGCTTGGGTGAACTCACCTGAGGCAGACCATGCTGCATACTCACCCGAGGCAGACCATGCTGACTGAAGCTCCAAGCCAACTAAGGCTGGGGAGGAACTATTTTCTTTCAGGAACTCTTTTCTTACTCGGGTGGGGCCAGTGGAAGAACACTCACCTGAAGCTCTTCCAAGGCTATTTAAACCACACCCAGATGGCCACACGTGCTTCGCGTTATTCTGCATCTGCAGCAGGACGCTCACCGAGTCGGCTCCTGCATCCTGGCTCCTGCCACGCCCGCCAGCACCTGGAACACCTGCAAGGAGAGAAAGGCAAGCATTAGGACATTACCTATCTTCATCCAGCATCCGGATTCTTCACTCCGTCGATCCTGCAAAAGAAAGTCAAGGGTTAGAAACGCATCTCATCGCTTGCTGCAGCGCCGCTTCCACTTACCTTCACGTGGCGCTGTCTAGCTCTTCAGCGGTCATAGGCGACATCGGCCGCATCCCAGCACCTACGGAAAAGAAAGACAATAGTTAGAAGCGCTCCGCTTCTCACGCTGCTGCGCCGCTTCCACTTACCTTCACGTGGCGCCGGCAACCTTTTCAGCGCCCATAGGCGACATCGGTCGCATTCAAGACCTACGGAGAAAAAGGACAAACAAGGTGAGCAACGAACTAATTGCAAAAGGACAGATTACTCACCTTAAGTCTTACCTGAATTTTGTTGCGACCTCAGTTCCCTTTTCGGGTCGGAGAGGCTTTTCTGGCTTTTCCGTACCCCGGCCCCTATGGGCAAATAAGACACCCTCATTAAGGTGTCGGAGCAAACCACTACGGCACACCTTCATTAAAAGTACTCACCTGAGCTTACCTCAGCGAATCCATTCCTCCACACGGATTCCTCACCTAGTCCCTGAAAATTAAACAAAGGCCAAGGGACAAATAAGACTTGATCTTTTGAACTATATACTTACGGCAGCATTTTGGTAAAGGCAAGCAGACATCGAACCCTCGCCAAATCCGAGATCCAGTGAAGTAACTGGAAATCTACACGTCCCTGCGTCAGAAGCAGGATGGAGAGCCTGTCCATACAGAAATTAAGGTGAGAGTCTGCGGAAGGCACAGCTAGGGTTCGAGGAGGGTGAGAAGGGGAAAAAGGGGGGAATCTCACACACAATCTAGCAGACAGTTAACTCCCTTTTCCCATCTACAGAAGGATTATTCTACGGGCCAGACAGACGAGGTTTGGGGGTCCAGTCCAGTCCATCTTCCAAGCACTACGCTTTACCGTGGAAGAAGTTGTAGCAGTCCAGAACGGGTCGGCGCCTCCGTGGGAATCAGGTGAGCGTTACAAGACGATTCGGATCAGCAAGTGAAAATTGACAGATTTCACAGAGTGGGCCCCAAAAGGATAACTGAGCAGGGAGCGAGACCACGGGACGTCCTAGGTGCCATGTCGTCCTATACTCAGAAAGAGCAGATACTCTGCAAGGCACGGCTCACAGCGCCAACAAGAATAAATGGGCAGGAAGTATATCTCTACCAGGATCTCGCTCAATCTACCCTGCTCAAGAGGCGGCAGATGGGACAGGTGGTCCAGCACCTGATAAGCAACAAAGTATAATATAGATGAACGTTCCATTTTGGTCTCCTCTTCAATTGGGACGGCGCACCACACAGAGTCACCACGTGTGAAGAGGGAGAAAAGATCCTGGGAATACAAAGCAAAACAACTAGAGCACAATTGCTCCCACAAAGAAGAGTGCGGGGTGTAACTGTACAAGAAGGCTGGTCAACGGTGCAGAGAAAAGGCAAGGGGCACAATCACAAGTAAAGCAAAGACCCACAAGATCCCGCTGATGGATGGGAGGACAACAAGAAGGCTAAGCTTTATCTCAACCCAGTATGCACAATACAAGGAGACTCAACCGAAATTACATTGGCAGGCCCGGACGAAGGGCGGTGCACAACGTCTGGAATCGGTAGTGGAGTTTAGGATCCCCCACGACTTATACCCGAGGTGGAAAATGGTTTGGGAACTCTGAACAATTCGTCCATGGGCATTTAGCTTCCCGGATCCTCCTCGACGAACAGTTTTGTTATGGAATAGGAGGGTGGGGTCATTTTTGGAGATTTTGGTGGCAAAATGGGAAAAGGCTAAGCGACTCATAGGAACAGAAAGGAATGGTAGTGTGGGCCCAGGGACAGCAGAGTTTATCATAATAGGATCACCATGGAGCAAGTGACGATTCTTTCTCAAAATATCAGAGGGATGAACACACCAGCGAAAAGAGCCAATTTGGACAGGCAGGCCAAGAGATAGAAGGCGGATATCCTTCTATATCAAGAGACCCACATAAAACAGAGCGACAGAGCAAAGATCAAGCTAAGAGGATACGCTAAAATATATCAATCTAACGCTGCTGGGAAAAGGGGGGGAGTTCTGATAGCGCTGCGGGACAATATCGCCATGAAGATCCAAGATCACAGGGAAGATAAAGAGGGAAGATGTATCTTCCTGAACGCTCAACTAGGAGGAATGCGCATCACTTTGGCGGCTATGTACGCCCCCAACACGGGACAGGAAGGTTTCCTTAAAGAAACATTGGTATCCCTGGAGGAGTTTGCGTCGGGAGATACAACCTCAGCGGCGACCTGAACGTGGCTTGGTCTCCCATCCTAGATAGAAGTGCTACTACTTGCTACGATACCAAGGCCCCGTCAAAGTCCCTGAGAAAAGCATTTGAGACGCTGTCCCTACATGACCTTTGGCAGGCCAAAAATGGAATTGAAAGGGGATACACATACTTCTCCCACATTCACAATACACAATCTAGAATAGACTACATTTGGATTTCAACGGGGCTTGTCGAGAGAACGAAAGAGATATGACACAGCCAGATCTCCATTTCGGATCATGCCCCCCTGATAGCGACAATGGCCCTCGGTCTCGTGAGGCGCGCCTGTGGTCGTGGACGTTCCCCGAGGATCTCCTCCGGGATGAGGTGGTGGTGGAGGGGATAGACGAGAAGATAAAAACTTACTTCAGCAAGAACGACACAGGGGAGATTTCACAGGGAGTGCTGTGGGACGCCTTCAAGGTGGTCTTGAGGGGAGAGCTGATAGAGCTCAAAGTAAGACGAGATAAGCAAATTTTTCATTGGGAAGAGGAGCTGGAGCAGAAACTAGAGGAAGCAAGGATGGATGTGTCGAATAACCCAAGTAGATCTTCGAAAAGAGCGCTGAAACACATTCCGGGCCAACTGAACCTACTGCAAACCAGAAAGGCTGAGACGGCCCTGCTTAAAACAAAGCAAAAGTATTGCATGTATACCAACAAGGCCGAAAAACTCCAGGCGTGGCAGCTCCGTGAAAAAACTTGCAAGGGGATGATTTAAGCATTAAAAAACTCACACAGAGACATGGTAACAACGAACGCAGAAATGGGGGAAGTAATGAAGGACTACTATCAGACCCTATATAACTCAGCGAATCCAGCAAGAGAAGCCCAGGAAGCGTATTTAGATCAGATAACCCTGCCCAAACTGTCGGAGAAGTCCAGATCCCTGTTAGAAAGAGATAGTGAATCAGATGAAGTTGCGGAGGCCATTAAGAAGCTCCCTAAAAATAAGGCTCTGGGACCGGACAGCTACACAGGCGCGTTCTATAAGAAATTCCAAACGGCCCTAATCCCAAGACTCACCATCCTATACAATACGTTCAGGGCTTAAGTCGATCTTACTCCATCCATGAATGAAGCAAAACTAATACTCTTTCCAAAGCCGGTTATAGATCCTTCGCAGCTGGGCTCCTATCTCCCGATAGCGCTTATCAACCTGGACGCTAAAATTTACACTAAGAATCTGACAAACAGGCTCTCCAAGCACCTCACAGCACTAGTGGACCCAGATCAAGCAGGCTTCATCCCCACACGGCAGACGGCAGACAATACAAGGCGGGTGTGCCACCTTATTGAGAAGGTCAAGCACTCAAACTCAAAAATACAAGCAACACTCGTCGCTTTGGACGCCGAAAAAGCGTTCAATAGGGTGGAGTGGTTGCAGCTCTTCCTTACGATGGAACACATGGGGTTCGGGAAGAGGTTTATACAAATGGTTAGGGCTAACGACAGGAGCCCCACAATACGAATTCCCCTGAATGGAACCCTCACATCTAGGGTGGCACTATCCAGAGGCACAAAGCAGGGCTGCCCTCTGTTTCCTCTTCTCTATGCCCTCTTCCTGGAGCCATTTTTGTCGAAAATACAGACAGCGATCCCAATGGGCGACAAAGAACATAAGGCCATGGCCTTTGCGGACGACATGTTGATAGCCCTCACTGAATCAGAACAATCCCTTCCAGTACTAATCCAGGAACTTGAGGAGTTCAGGGATGTATTGGGGCTCAAAATAAACAAGAACAAATCAGAAATCTTAAATCTCTTGGCGGACCCGGAGATAGTCTCCACATTATCTCAGATGTTGGGAATGAAGATAGCACAAGACTGCATCCCCTCCTTGGGCATTAAATTGACCCCATCAACATCCAAACTCTATTTGGCAAACTTTCCGGCCCAGCTCACCCTTCTTCAACCTTTATTAGAAAAATGGAACCCACTCAACACGTCATGGTGGGGGAGGATCTCTGCAGTCAAGATGACCATATTACCGAAAGTCCTCTACTACTTTCAAGCACTTCCGCTGATGCTGCGGAACTCCCTTTTCTGAGCCTTGAACAGAATGGTGTCTGCCTACGTCTGGCAACGAAAGAAACCCAGAGTAGCCATGACTACGATGACGGCCCACACATTGGAGGGAGGGATGGCACTGCCGCACTTTCGAAGATATCATGAAGTTTCACAATTGAGGGAATGGGTGGCAAGCCCCCACAACAAATCTGGGCTAGGCAAGATGTCTCAGTCGCGGGAGCCCCACTTTCCAACCTCCTCTGGAACAAAAAGAGCCTTAGGCACCCAAACACCAAAATCAGTGTAGTCATGTGGGCAGGCCTATAGGTCTGGGACTAAGTGGTCAGGAGAGGAAACATCCCCACAATCCCATCGCCATTCACCCCTCTGTTTGGAAACCTGGACTTTCCCCCAGGTAAGAGTCCCAATGCATTTGCCGCCTGGGAACAGGCAGGCTTCTCCAAGATCAATGACATGTTTGAAGGCTAAGAAATAAGGTCATTCGAGGAATGTACATGCAAATTTGGCATTCCCTCAAAAGAAACATTTCGGCACACACAGCTGGTGCATTGGCTATCTACACCTCTGTACAAGGAAGCAGGGACAAGGCCACTGACAAAATTTGAGATGTTTCTGACAACAAATTCAGGAACCACCAAGCTGATTTCGAATCTGTACTCCCTCCTTTTCGAACAAGGTGAGGGCGTCTGCTGGGCCTACATGAAAAGGTGGGAGCAAACACTAGGGAGAACGATTCCAAGATCCCAGTGGTAAAACATTTGGCGAGAGTTACCGAGACTCACACCATCTATTCAGCTGTGGGAAATGTGGCAAAAAGATCTCCTGCAGTGGCATCTCACCTCGGCAAAATTGCAGACAATCTACCCAAACTCCGACGGGTTATGTTGGAGAGGCTGTCAACATTGGGGAGATTGGATACATATCTGGTGGCAGTGTCCAGCACTTTCAGCCTTTTGGACAGACATCAAAGCACAAACGGGGAGAATGGTCCAGTGAGCAGAGGAACTGGGGGAGAGTGTGTGGTTGACGGGGTTATGGGACCAGGCGCGACGATCGCATACCAAGCATCAACGGAATGGTCTGATGGCCCTCATTATTGCTGCATGGTTGACAATAGCTCAATGCTGGAAGAAGAGGGAGCCCCCCACACAGCTCCAGTGGCTCCAGAAGGTATGGAACTTTATTGCACTAGAATGGATAACAAGCAAAATACAGGGCTCCCAAGATGATTATTAATATTATTATTATAGTTGTTTTGGTCACGAAAAATTTGAGACCTTTAAACTTAAATTACATACAAAAATTAAAACAATGTACAAACAAGAATCACACAAAAAACGAAATACAATTCATTCCTTTTAAAAAGAACACATAATTAAAACATACTTAAAACATTTGTTACATTGACACTGCATACTTTGTTATTTTTAGCTGTTGTAGATAATTAACAATAGCATACCTTACAGACTTTCTTTTGGTGTGAAATAGAAGTACCCATAATTCTTCAGCAGTCGTGACCTCTTGGTCCAAAAATAAATGCTTGAAGTGAGTACAACGGACTAGCAACAATTTTTCACATTCTGTGCATAGATGCTGAAGAGTTTCCACTTGAGGTTTACAAAATCGGCAAAGCAAAACAGTGCCATCTTTGGTGCGACTATTAGACACATCATTTGTTAGCCAAAAATTTTGCCTGAATCTCAAAAAACCATTGCAATGATTAGAATTTGGGGATTTCAACAAATAATCAGCCACAACATTATAGCGCTTTAATTCAAAAGGGTTGGTCTTAAAGTTTGTATATGAGGTACATGCAAGGCGTGTCTGTATCCAATCTGTCTCCCAGATTTTTGTTTCCGCTTTGTCAGGATTTTCTATTAGGAGCGTACTGTCTATTTGGGCTTTTTCTAAGATTGTTTGAATTTTCAATCGCTACATTTTTGGAAATGTATCCATTGAGGTCATTAAATATGCCGAAATAATACTGGTGATTCCTGTCGAGCATTGATTCATCAAACATTTGCGGTATAGGGCACACAGTTTCCATTTATAGACAGCATAAACCGAGATCAAGCCCAATTCATGTCTTATGAGAGGCAGAGGTTGCGAATTTGGTAAGTTCAACACCTGCCTCCAGAATCGACCTTCCCTTACAGACCAGTAGGAATATGACGTTATTTTTTGGGTTTCTGCACCATATAGGATCACAGGCACCCCTTTTAACTTTAAATAGGAAAGTATTGGTGACACAGAAAATGTACAGTATCTCACTCTGATGATACGGGCTTGTGAAATGGTCATTTGCAATTTGTGAAGTCCTTGTTTAATATAATGATCCGGAGCACATTGATTACAAAACAGCATGCCTAGATATACGTACACACTGGTGACAGTAATTTTACAATTTTGAAGTGGCCAGTACAGGTGTGTCTTACTTTGTTTCCTGGTACCAAATTGGATAACATTTGTTTTTGCCACATTAATGGTTATACCATTTGCCTTGGTATATGTATCCAGGGCACCCAGGAGCTTGCGCAAGCCTCTTGGAGTATGTGACATAAGCACCATGTCATCGGCATAGAGTAACCACGGTATTTGTACCCCCATGATTCTCGGAGAGTCAGATGTCAAATTGGCAAAGGTTCGATTAACATCGAAGACAAAATAATTGAACAAGGCTGAAGCTAACAAACAGCCTTGTTTTAGGCCTCGAGCAGTTGCAATCGGAGGTGTTAATAGACCGTCATTAGTCAATCTAATCTGGATCGAAGTGTTGGTGTGCAATTGGATTATCCATTTGAGTATACTCCATGGACAATTTGCATCCACCAGCTTTTTATATGATAATTCTCTGGGAACAGCATCAAATGCCATATGAAAGTCAATGAAGGCAAGATACAAGGGCTGTTTTAGTTGGTAGGTTCGCTGAATGAGGCTAGAAAAGGTGATAATATTTATTCCAGTGCCTATACCTTGCAAAACCCAGTTTGAAAAGGATCTTGCAGGTTTTTTTTCCTGCAGCCAAGTATTGCATTTCTTTAAGAGTAACCTGGCAAATAACTTACCCGGACAATCTAATAGGGCTATAGGCCTTTATGACTTGGGATTCTCGCGATTACCCTTCTTAAATATTGGGACAATGATGGATTTCTTCCAAGTCTCTGGGATATTGCCAGATTTAAATACTTGTCTGAAAATGCGATAAAGAATGCTTGCCCATTCATCCTTATACATTTTTTACATGGCATTGTGCAGGCCGTCAGGTCCTACTGCACGAGAAGAACTCAACTTTGAGATACAAAGTTTGATATCATCAATATCAAATTGTAATTCACCTGGTGCTGTAATTGTGTGGAAACCTAATTGTATATTCGGAAAGGGGGTAAGATACAATTTTTCGAAATACAGCTGCCATACATCTGATGCAATCGAGTTTACCTGGGCAACAAGCTGCTCTGTGGTAGAAGTGCGATTGAGCAACGCCCATATACAGGCAGTAGATTTTTGAATGAGCTGTTTTAGCATGATGGCTCCTTCTTGTTCGTACAGTGTGGCTTTTCTTATTCTGATCCATTTATTATATCTTTGTTTTGCCGCTCTAATTTTGGCATCCATGTCACTTTGATTTAATTTTTGTGAATGTCGAATTTCACGTCTTAAATCAGCTTTTTGATATTTTATTTTCGCATCAAAAACATGTGCATCCCGATGTTTCGTCACCCCATTGCTACTAAAAACTCGAGCAACCGTTTGCATGGCAGCTGTATAATCTTTGACCATACCAACATGACTGCGATACATTTCCATTAGGTTGTGATCTAACTTTGCTAGTTTCTCTCTATCCCAAGTCAGACGATTACGTCCATTGTTCACTACCACATCCATTATATTTGGATTCGTCCATTGTGGTATTTGTATCTGATCAATCTGCAAAGTCAGTTTCAATTTGTGATGATCACTTAAGTCTGTTTGTACGATCTCGAACTTTTGAACCAGATTAAAAACTCTTGCATTAATATAAGCATAATCTATTATAGCATGCTGTGCACCCCTTTGCCAGGTGACCTGTGCAGGACAGTCCCCCTTCACATTTGCATTTAGCATCAGGAAATTACGCTCTGCCATAATGGAGGACCATGTCAATTCATCTCCCATTAGTGTGCTGTCTCTCTCTGTAATGAGATGTAAATTGATCACCCAATATTATGATGTACATTAACCCCTCATCACTGGCCAATGCATCTAATATTTCCAGAAACTGCCTAAAGAATACCTCAGATTTTAATGTATTGATAGACCAATATATATTCACTATTGCTATTTTCTGATGCCTGTGAAAGAGTTTTATCACTTGGAATGACATGGATGGGGACTTGCAGATGACCATTTTAAAATCACGGTTCTTTTTCACCGCTATTATTAGCCCACCTTTCGGCCGACCGAAATGACCTTTTTCTGCTGGAGTAAAGAATATATTGTGTGACTCCCAAATCGGCGGCCGCAAAAGCCATGTTTCCTGAAGTGCAATAACATCATTATCAATCAAGTCCCCAATAGTTGAGGAGTTAAGATGGATATGTCCTCGGGTGTTCCAGGAAACTACAGTCAAATGCTCTGTATCTGAGCATAGTTATGTAGACCTTGTCTGATTTGTTATATCCTGGTGTAATACCCTATTATTTGTTGAGGTGAAGATACGGGGTATATGACCTTGTAATGCAGGAGGTCCAGGCTGAGCTTCTTGTGTTATAGTAAATCCTAAGTCAAACAAGACCATTCTTGCCTGCCACAGAGTCTCGGCCACCAAGGCTGAGCGCACATATAACTGTACTATGGACAGATCGGTGTGATTTATAAACTCATTCTGCTCTATGTCCAGAGAAGATATGGTTGACAAGGCTGGGATTTTGGCACATATGTTAAGAATGCTAGACCGATTTAAATCATAAGACTTAAATGGAGAGTCCCGACATTTAATTATGAAACGATAATGTGTCTGCTCTTGTTTTGCCTTAGTTTGGGCAACTCGTTCTTTTGTTGGTATTGGGAGCCTTGCTGGTGATCCTACTTGCCCTTTTTGATAATTATCTGTGGCCATTGAGGCCCCTTTAACAGGGTCTTGAGTGAGGGATAACCTTTTTCTAAAACTGCACATTGATTAGGCTCCTTCGACTGCTGCACAAAAGCTTCAATAGATGCTCTTATTTCTTCTCGCATCTCCTGCCGAGACACTAGCGGCTCGGTAGATGTTATAGTTGGCAAGGTTAACAGTGATGGCTGTACAGGCTTTATCTGTAAGTTAGTGCTACTGTTCCTTGTGAAATATGCCTCAACAGAAGCTCTTATTTCATCCTGAAGTGTATATGTTGAACAAGCCTCCCCTTTGCGAGTATCGTTGGATGTGGGATTCTGAATTTCACAAACAGGAGTTTGCGAGGATTGTATGGTATCAATCTGTGATACTTGTGTATCTATTTGGGTTCTCACAACCATAGGTTGTTGTGTTTGGGTATCCACCTGACTGCTCATAAACATGGGCTGTTGTGTTTTATACTGTTCATTTCTTTTTTTTGGGGACTTATTTGATAAGAGTTTTAAATATGAATCAATGGATTTTTGAATGTGTGTCTGAATTTCGAGTAAAATTGGTGTGCTCTGAATAGTGCAAGTTTGGTTGAGAGACATAGCCGGAGGTGTTATAGTAACTGCAGAAGGCAAGGAAGGTAGTATTTCAGGTGTGCTTTGTTGAGAGGCTTGTTGCTTACTATTGTATTGCACTATTTGCACTAGATCGTCCAATGGTTTATGCGGCACTACTACAGATGCCATAGAAGTTGTCTCAGAGACCAGTGGTCCAGTGTGAGATGCAACAGCCTGCACCTGGTCCATGGACAGATCCACTGGGTTTTTCTGTGTAGAGGTAGGTGCATTAGGTTTGGGTATTTGTACTTTCCTTTTTTTATGAGGTCGCGAGGTGTTAGATTTCGCAGCTGGCGAACTAAACACCTCAAATACATTTCGGGAGGCCGATGCCTGGACAAGTTGAATAGTCTTGGGGTTAAGAGCAGTTCCAGATGGAACTATAGCCGTAGGGCCCCCTGACACCTTTACTAAGGGGATAGTTGACCCTCGTGGTGTTTTAAGAATATTAGTAGTGGAAATTACTTTCCCCGCAAGGACAGGAACTGGTTCCTCCCTAATGTGGTTGGCATATTATTTGATGGATTTGGTTGCATAGTCAACAAGATGCTAAAATCAGTTTGTGATGTCTCTGCATGTAAAGTCTGAGTGAACTTGGAGCTCGGCACTACCTTAGCTGGAGAAGATGCTTTATGTTGGGACTTGATTTTAGAATGTAACAAGAGGAGTTGTTCGAGACATTTAGACTGCTTAGTAACTTTCAAATCCAGACCCTCATACAATTTAGCTATGGCTAACAATGCTGTATTCATTGCAGACAACGTATTGTTCAAGGCCGGGGCCTCAGGAAAGGAGAGCCTCTCTTTATAAACAGGATTAAAAAAAAAGTCAGATACTAGGGAACCTTGGTCAAATCGTAGTTGCCTGGGGGTTGGAGCTATAAATGATACAGACTCATCAATAGATTCAATAGGGGCATTTGCATCCTTTATGGGCGATGCAGCTGGTTCATGGACGGGTATTTCATTATCAGGTAATAGTGGTGACAGAGGCTCACTGTTTGTACCAAGGTGGCCGGTATTATCTGGCTCCAGCTGAATGAGGTCACTAGTATTCGAGCAAATGTATAACACTTCTTCAGATAATTCATCAGTTCGATTAGTGAGATTCATGAAATCAATGCCCTCCTCCTCAATTTCACCGATCATAGTAAGATGAGTATAAGCCTGCCTTAGCTTTTGTTGGGCTAAAACAGAGCATAAAATAGGTTGAGGCATTATGTGCCCTGGGAGAAGGGCTACAGTCGGCCATAAGTCGCCTGCTAAGCATGCTGCTATTATTCTAGTGTCTGTAAGGGCGCCATGTGAACTACCTTCGTGATGTGTAATCTCAGGGGTTACAGTATCATCTGTGCTGTAGCCCTCGGGAGGGGCTGCTGGTATTGCCGTATTCAACTGCATAGCGGTAGCAGCTATTTGTGTTATGGAAGGCGGAAGAGCAGTTTGCCCGTCAGTCTCCAATGTACTTTCTTTATCTGAGCACAACCGGATGTCATCGGAGACTGAACATGACCGGTAGGTGGAAGTACGACCAGCCTTTGGTAATAAGCTTGTAAGCTGAGTTTGAAGACGGGCTTTTTCTAAAACATCATCGCATTCCAAATCATTGAATTTCGCTCGTATCTTTGTTATTGGTGGCATGCTAGTGGTAATAGTATAAGGCAGCATTCAAGAATTCACCTAGAATAACAAATGGATGATAAATATGATATTCCGAAGCCCCTCAACTAAGAGAATACCTTGGACCCTGGACCCTGCGACCCGCGAACAGCCAACAGTACTTGTGGTACTTGGCGGTGCGCGCGCGGGTGCGCTATCACGTGATGTTTTGTAAAGGCTGCGCAAGACGTGCTTGCAAGGGGGTGGAACCAGGGAAATGAATAGACCTTCAGATAAAACAAGAGAGAAAGAAAAGGTTGCGTATTACTACACACGTGATGATAGCAGCTAGGGCATATACTAACTACACAATGGTTCCACTGCCTGCACAACGTGCACAGTAATTGTGCACAACGATGGACATGCACAGCATGCACAGGAATTGTCACCTTTGTCTATGTCCTTTGATCCAGGCAGAAATGGGTGTTGCAGGCTAAGACGTCCTCCTGATGGACGAGCCGCACCGCCGTACGAGTCAAAGGGTTCGTGGTCAAAAGTTCCTCAGAGAGAGTGTAGGATGATCCGATTCCAAATCCTCACACGCGCCAAGATCAATTCCATTAGATGTGGGGAGACATTCTGCAGTATCTTCAAAGTGACTATATGCTCCAATGGTGCCCACATAAGATTAGAATCTTGAACATTCTCTGAATCATCACTTCCAAGACATTATAAATGCCAATTTCCCAATTGCCTCCATAGGGGAACTGGGAGGGAGAGGGGGGAGGAAAGGGTGAAGTTATCGGTTGTTCTGTGTTGCATTCGAAAAATAACAAAAAACTATTTTTAAAAAAACATTCAGGTGAACGCTGCTAAATTTGATTTTTAAAACAAGAATCAAAAACATGGAGGATGTGAACACAGCTAAATTCGACTTTTTAAAACATTCGATTTTTTAAAACAAGAATCAAAAACATGTAGCATGTGCACACAGCTAAATTCGATTTTAGAACAGCAGCAAAACCAATGCAGGATGTGAACACAGCTAAATTCGATTTTTTCTTTTCTTTTTTTTTGGTCAACAGGTATAGCAGCACAACAGTACAGGGGTGCAGGCAGTGGAAGTCTAAGCCCAGGAAGGAGAAGTATTATGGCCTGGTTCTTGGAAAAGGAGGTGCCTTCAGAGATAGATTAGAGACATTGGGCCTCATTACGACCCTGGCGGAAAGGGTTTTACGCCAGCATAATGCATGGCATACCTTTCCGCCTTACTACGAGTTCCCGTAGCGCCATGGTGGTTTTTTCGCCTGGTTTTTCCGGGCGGAAAAATCCATGGCGCTACGGGACCCATTGTTAATTACGCCACCGTAATTTACGGTGGCGTAATTAACGTCTTCCCCACTCCCATTATACCCTATGGGGCAAAAATGGGAATGGGGAAGGGTAAATGGGGATTGGGGACTTACCGCCCCGCCAAGGTCGGAATGGGGCGGTAAGTCCGCCAACCCCCATGGCGGAGTTGGCAGCTCTGCGCCATGGACCATGGTGCAAATTGCACCATGGTCCTCTGCCAGGGTCGTAATGAGGGCCATTGTAAGGAGTGGCACAGGCAGAATCAGGAGGATGCTGGAGGCAATAGAGCAACAATCCACACTTATGCGATAGCTGAGGGGTAAATCCCATAGCACAAGGCTGCCTGGATGAGGTACCCCACCTCAAGATGCATACTTATGGTTGGAGAAAAGTAGAAGGGTCCACAATGCCCAGCCAGGCACAGACAGGAGCCTTGGAGTGGGGCCTTAGGTAATGGAGTGGTCAGGTTTGCCGGATTTATGTTAGGTCCAGAGGCTGGTGTGCTTAGCCAATCCTAGGCCCCCTGCACCGACACACCAGGCACTCCAATGCTCTTGATGAGGGCTGCCATCTTTGAGTGACCAAAGGAAAGAACAGTGGTGGCACACACTTGCCACCTCGAAATGCAGCTCTCAGTATCAAAAATGATTTTTTCATTCATCATCAGAAACCTTCTTACAGAACACATCTTTTTATGGCGAATGCGCCGCTCGATCCAAACAGTCCTGGAGGGTATACCTTCGATGATGTGCATAGCCAATCCAAGACCCCCTGCACCAACACACCAGGCACCCCAGTGCTTTTGTTGAGGGCAGCCATCTTTGCGTGACCAAAGAAAGGAAAGAACAGTAGTGGCACACACTTGGTGTCAGTAAATGGCACTATACTGGTCTCGTGGAGAAAAGCGCTATTAATCCTGGTCTTTAAAAATGGTAATCGCACAGACCCAGCTCATAGATTACTTTCATTACTTGATGTTACGGTTAAACTGTTTGCTTCTTTAGTGTTGGATGAGATTAAAAAAATGGCTGGACTCTAAGCAGATTTTGGAAAGCTTTCAAACGGGCTTCAGACCGGTTTCAGGGGTAAACCACAATCTAAGGTTAATGGATACACTGATAACGAGGGCTGAGAAAAAGGGTAATTCAGGTGTATACACTACTCTGATAGATTTCCATGCAGCATTTGGCACCATAAACCGGAGGTGACTTTGCAAAAAAATTGATGGTGATGTCCAGACCCGATATTGAACGCTATCAGATGTCTGCATGAGGACACCTCTAGTGCACTGGATTGTAGGGGTGCTACCATGGACTCAATCATCATAATTAAGGGAGTGAAACAAGAGTGCGTATTAGCACCAATATTATTTAATATCTATCTGGCTGACCTCCTTAGACAATTGAGAGAAATGACCAACTGCTGGCCAAAACATTTGGCCACCAAAGTCTGTTGTCTTATGTACGCAGACAAGGTAGTGGTCTTCAACCAAACACTTGGAGGGGGGAAAAGATTAGTGGAGGGCCAGTTTGAATATGCAAAACAAAATCATCTGGTGGTTAATCTGGGGAAGACCAAGATGATGGTATCTGTGTGATTTTTCCGTCACGGAAAAGTCTGTGACGGAAAAGTTTGCATGAGAAATGTACGCACCCCAAAAGGTTGGTACATTTCCCATGTGAACATACTCTGCAAACCACTACATACCCACACCCCCAGCCACACCCACAACACACCCACGACACACCCCCCACCCATACCCTCAACACACTCCCACCCACACCCCCAACATAACCAAACCCTACTTACCTTTTCTTCACGCTGTGTCCCAGCGGCGCCAGTTCCCTTTCACTTCTGTTATCCGGAACTGGCACTACATGGAGCTTTTCTTTTTTTTTTTTTTTCACGGGCAGCCCCCGTTTTTTTACTTCTCTTTTCTCGGGAGTGCTTCGGGGGTGTCCCCTGCAACACCCTGCTCACTATACTGTGTATAGCATAGTGAGGGAGCTATTGCGGGGGACACCCCAGCAGCCCACGTTTTTTTTTCTCCATTTGGCGGGGGGCTGCAGGGGTGTCCCCCAGTGTTGCGGGGGACACCCGCCCAGCCCCAAGTCCGACCCCACCGAATCACCTAAACACACATCACGAAAAGTTCGGACTTTTGGTAGTTTGAACTTTTCGTGGTGTGTGTTTTAGGTCTTTTAGTGGCGTCGGACTTTTAAACTCAGTAATTTCGTCCTATACCAGATGATGCACTTTAACTCAAAGAAACTGACTAATCCAGAATGTTTTGTAGGTGGAAACCTAGTAGAGTATGTGACCCAATATAAATATCTGGGCCTTGTATTGAACATCAAAGGTAACTATAAAGAAATAGGGCCTCATTACGACCCAGGCGGAGGACCATGGTGCTATTAGCACCATGTTCCATGCCGGTGTCCGCCATGGCGGAATGGGGAATTACCACCCCATTCCGAGGTTGGTGGGGTGGTAATTCCCCTAGCCGCCATGGCCCTTCCCCATTCCCATTTTTGCCCCATAGGGCTCAATAGGAATGGGGAAGGCGCTAATAACGGTACCGCAAATTGCAGTACCGTTATTAGCACCAAAGTCCCTTTGCGGGTCCCTACTTTAACGGCTGGAAAAACCAGCCGTTAAGGTCGGGTCCCGCAAAGGGACCTCGTAATCAGGCGTTAAGGGTTTACAGCGCCGACACCTTTTACGGCACCATTAAACCCTTAACGCCAGGCGTTAAAGTCTCCAACCAACAAAGGGACCTCGTAATCAGGCATTAAGGGTTTAACGGCGCCGCCACCTTTTACGCCGCAATTAACCCCTCAACGCCTGGGTTGTAATGAGGGCCAGTATGTTGCCTTTAAGTGGTGCACCAAAATTCCAATATACTAGAAGTGACTATTTTGAGTACCAACATGTGTGTATTGCCTAAATGTGCAAGAGAGAGAGGGAGACACGCTGGAGAGGTTCAGCCCAATGCTTCTGGAGCAGAACTGAGAGCAGAGTTACACATTATATGTACCGACGAGCAAGGAGAAACAGGTGCATTGATAGAGTTTGTGGTATGTTTGTGGTTTCCGCCACCACCACCCATATCCACAATGAGTATAGTATATAAGCTGCAGAGTGAAGGTTGCATGTTTGCAATGCTCCATGCAGTGTACCTCTGGGTTGTGGACACTCCTTGCAACAAGGTAAATGTATATCCTTAAGTGTTTGATCATTGCTTCTGGAAGTACCTGCATTCCTACGACACGGCTCCTTTGTAAGCTTCAAGCTTTTCTGTTTGCCCATGTTCTTCAGCTGGACTTGGGGCCAAATTAGCACAGGTCATCACATTGGTTACGCCGGTCATATAATCATTGGCGGCACTACGTCCATGCTTATATGTGCCACTTGGTTAAAACACACTACATGCATTTGACGGTCTATCTGTGCCTTATTGGACCCTAGACACTGTAGCTTCCATTCTCCCAGGAGCACCTCAGGAGTGGATAAGCAGCACATAGAGAGACCTGGGCAGACATGGAGAAGCCACCTCTCTGCATTGGGACTGCACGCTGACCCACAATCTCTTCTCCTGCACTGAAGGACCATTTCCAGGCTGAACCACCTGTTCAGAGCCATCATGGAAACAACAGCTGATGCAGCCACTTCCTCTTCAGATCGGAAACAAACAGCATCGGAGCCCCTGAAGCACCATCTTTCCTTGGACATGGTAAACATGAGCATCAATACCTGCCACAGATCCCCATTGGGAGGTCAATGATTTAAACATCCTGGTTGGCAGTGTGTGCTGCATTCTGGCTATCCCTCCACAAAGCAGGTTTGGTAGAACCAGGCATCAATCATTGCCAACTGATGTATCCTGCCATTGTCATCACCACCTTTGCAGCCTAAAGACTGTAGGAGGATACACCGTGCTCCAGCAAGAATGTCCACAGTGTGGCAGTTCTTCATACTGCATGTCAAGTAACAGCAGCTTCCTCCTGCCAGCTGCAATACACTTGTGTGCCAGGGAGAGTCTAGCATCAATTGAGTACCACATCTTTTAAGTTCCAAATGATGTGAAACCATGACCAAGATGTCTACTGCAGCTCTTTTACCACCAGTAGACAGTCACCATGCCACCCCGTTATTTTTTCTGTTGTACCATAGCCCTGTTGCCTGAATGCAGTGGTGCTAGATGCCATTAGCATTTGTGGTCCAACTCTGCGTTCTTAAATCATGCTCCCACTATCTTATAAGCGCACTATACCTTCAAACAGGACACACCGAAGTACTTCTAGCAATTTTGTTCAGTTCTTCCTGTGAAATGATAGCTGCAAAAATGAGAATGTGTTTACCTTATCCAGTTGTTTGTAGTCATGAGAGGAGAACAACTGGAAACACATGGCATGACTTTCAACAGTAGTAGGTTTGTATGAGAGGCATCAACTGCTGACATGTGCTTTTCCAAAATGTCAAACATCTAAAAAGATGCTTTAGAAAATACACTAGCAGCACCAGGTCATCAATTACAACAATTGACAAACTCACAGAACTAATCAAGTAGCATGTTCAAAATGTACCCCCTCGAACTAGGTGTAATAGCACCTCAAATCCTCTTCAATCCTTATATCCTTGGATCCTATTCTGTCCAGGTAATGTTGACATTTGATTCAGAGGTGGCTTGATACATTTTACATATTTCTCCACCATGTCAAATACATATTGGGCCTCATTACGAGGAAGGAGGTAACCATGCCCCTTTTTGCGGCAGGGCTACCTCCATTCCGGGTATCGGGTCGGGGTTCCCTGAATGGGTAAGTACCGGGCCATTCCAACCTTGGCGGGCCCGGTATTTCCCCATTCAGGGAATCCGGACCCGGTACATCCCCATTCCCATTTCAGCCCCCATAGGGCTCAATGGGGATGATGCTAACAACGGGCATGTTAATGACGGGCCCGTTGTTAGCATCCTGGGCTGCTTGCGGGACCCGCTAAGGACGCCTGGTAAAACCTGGTAAAACTAGGCGTCCTTAGCGGGTCCCGCGAGCAGACCTCATAATGGGGCGGTAAGGTGTTAACAGCTCCGGCACCTTTACCGGTGCCGTTAACCCCTTACCGCCCTCCTCATAATGAGGCCCATTGTCCTATTTTTCGTCCATGACAGAAGAGTGAGTACCACAAGGATCCCACTTTTAGCTCCCAAAATGTTGCTTGTTGTGGGTGAAACATGTGCATGTGTACAGTAAAAACAGGTGCAACATTGTTCATTGGATTTGCTCCCTGAAAATATAACCCTAGTATTCCAGCCACCTAATTTCACAGATCACACCCAAGTGGCCCAACATTTTCTCAATTTATTTAATTCTGGTCTGAGGTATCTTCTTCCATTCCAAGTTACTGCTTAACTCCCTTTTCCACTTTTTTCAAACCCTTTTCACCTCTGCAGATAATGGTGCACTAAAGCTGCTTCCTCAACTCAGTGTGACATTCTTGCACACCTAGAGAGCCACTCCTGCATATATGGGGGGACTGTCTTTCTGTCTATGAGAACAAGGGTAATCACTCCACCTGCACTTTACCTACCTTCTTCCCCAATTCACACTCAGAGATCTTCAAGAGGGTAGGTTGTGCCGGAGTATGTGTCTCTCCATGACATCAAACATTGTTGACAGGTAATGCTCCCCAAAACGATGGCTATCTGCCAATACAGGTAGTATGTGCCAGCATGTAGCATATTTTGGTTCCTGGATGCCTGTCCAAGTAGCAGCACTTCCTTCCATTGGGAGACCAAACGCAAGCTGATGTGGTGCTTGTGATGGGAACAGGCTTCCTCTGGTGGATGCTGCCATTGGCTCAGTACACAGATAGGGCAGTGGTGCTTAGGGTAGGTGAAGAGGGCAGGGAGATTGAGGATTGCTTGTGCTGTTGTACCCTGGATTGACGACTGGCTGTGAAGACACTCCCTCATTGCCGTCCCCACCGCTGAGGGTACAAAGGAAAAGCACTCAGTGGAAGTGACCTGCATACAGGCCTAGTGATGTTATGCTTCCTCTCCATTCGATTGTGCATTGGGTGGTCCAAACGGTGCAAGCATGCTTTGGTGTACCCTGTGGTGCATAGGTTGCATCTCATAGTTCCCACCTGCCCCCTGACAATCTTCCACTCTGGCAACCTAACGTGCTCCCAGGCTCATGATGAAGTGGAGTGCTGTCAAGACCCAGGTGTCCTAGCAATTACTTGATACTGACACTTGAGGAGGGACACCTGCACCTTCATATCATCCTCTACAGGAGCAGTTACCTCAGACTCTTCCTCTCCAGAGACATTGGTATAGGACCAACGTTCTCCCTTCCTCTTCTTGCTCTTCCATCTCCTCCTGCTCCCCCACCTGAACCCTCTCTCTGTCTTGCTCCGAGTGGCCCAACAGCACCCTCTTCCTACATTACCACCACTTCTCCCCTAACTGCAAAATTGGTTAAGGCATTGTCCAGCAACAACTCTTGTGGATACATAACTACAATACCCTTCTCCTGCATCAAGTTATACATTGTGGAAAAGGCACGACAACCTTTTGGGGTGTTTTTTTAAGAGAAAGTATGAATAAAAAGAAAAGACAACAAAGGGATAAAAAACACAATTAAAAGGTGGCATATATAGACCAAAAAACACTCACATCTAATGCACTGTCAAGACATACTGGCTCAGAAGACAGACCTCACTATTGCACACTACGTCACGCATTTACTCTTGTTCTACAAAGTGTCACAGATTTCTTCACAATGTCCTCGCACTTGCTGCAGGCTGCTGCCTCTTCTGCATTCAAGCAACCAATTCGCCAGTGGAGACATTTTGTGCATCCAAATTGCATGTCTGCCTCAGTAAGCGTTCCAACTTCCTGCCATGACGTAACTTAATTGGGCAGGCAGTACTTAGGAGACTTTACTTAGATTACCAATTAAGAAAAAGACGATTGAAACTTCCAAAATTTCAGAGCAATTACAGCATCATTCCTCGGGTGACTGAGTCTGATTATCTCAGCATTCGATTTTCATCAAATTCGAAAGGTGACTCATATTGAAAACAAGAGTCAAGGATGAAACAGGCTTTGGTCGCAACCTTCCTTTTTGCAATTATTTGCCCAGCCTTTGCAAAAGACCTTGCAAGTATACAGTATGAAAACTAAGGTACTGTCTAAATACGGATGACACTTTGGGGTTTCCCAAATGTATCGTCATTGCAAACAGTGGAGAATGATTTTTCTGAAGCAATTGCTTGGTCTCCTTCGATCTGCCCCCAATTATGCTGTCAACACTGAGGAGCTGATTTTGAGGTCCGTGCAAACGTAGGAAAGTGGTCTGACATGAATGAAGAACACTTTCCTTACAAACACCATATTCTGGTAAAGAAATAATGTGTTGCAGGGACATGAAAGCTTCAGCTTTTGCATGTGCCTGATTTATGGCTTGACAACAGCCCTAGCAACCATCAGGAATGCATGGCAGCCACATGCACCTCCCAGCAGCAGTTGTTTAGCACGACAAAAAATGAGTTAAAATATGGTACCTCACTGCGCACATTTTCCCTTTATAAACATACAATTTCTTAGACTGCAGCACCACTTTTCTAGTTTATTGAACGTTTAAGAAAACTTTTTTAAATTTGAAAAATTGCAGTTTTTTAAGTAATACTCACAATGGCACTGCAGCACATGTTTCCACTACAATGAGAGATGGAAAACACAACATCTCCCCTCCAATACTTCTGCCCACTTCAGAATGGTGGTGCTGGAAACTGGAGCGGAGAATGTCATATTGCCACACTCTTTTGATCATGAGCTCAGAATCAGCCTCTGAGTTGGGTCGGCTTTATTGGAGGTCGATCTGTTTTTGGAACCAGCTTTTCAGTGGTTGAGCATTTGGAGTAATTGGAAAGAAGATCTGACGCAACACATCATTAAATGTGCACTGTGCAAATCTGCTACACGCCCTGTTCCATGGTTCCTGTATGTACAACACATTTTGTGAAAATCAATGAATAGCGCCTTGATGCATGTGGGTTTTGTGCGCTCTACACTTGTAAAAATAAATAAATATGTCACGTTACTTTGCCTAATATTTAAGACCTGAGATCCCCCATGCGACTCAAATCACGTTTAGCATATTGTGTTTTACATGAGCGAGAAAGCAAGGAATTAATGAGAACATTTAATTGCAGACGCACGGTTTTAACAACCAATACCAGACATTCGTACTAATCTTTGAGTAACTTCCTATATGACAGTTGCATGGACACTAGAGCACAATTTAACTGCCTCACGCTCCAAGCTGTAACTATGTGGTGAGGTCTAGCGGCTGAAAAAAACTGTACGCTATGTTATGCATCTCGTGGCTATTTACTTCCTTTCATGTTTTTCTGTAGTGCTATGCTTGACGCATTCCTGCATTCAAAACTGGCCCACCAAATCCTCTGCGGCAAATCCCCGCTCAGGCCAAGGATGCAGTGTTGTGCACCGCAGGTCCGCAGGTTACGCTGCCTGATCGGCATCTGCTCGTTTATGCATCACACCCTACGCTTGACGCCTTCCTGCATTACAAAACAGGGTTACCATACCCTCTGCAGCAAAGCCTGCACAGGCCAAGGGCACAGTGTTGTGTGCTGCAGGTGTTAGGCACCATGATATGGCACCCCAATATCCCATCAGGACATGCAACTTGCACATAGACCTTGCATCTCGTACCCCGAGTTGCGCCCATACTCTTGCCCTGGCCCGCTTACCGCTGCACTAGGAAACTCAATCACGCCACTTGTGTCAGCACCCCGATTCCCTCTCCCTCGCAGGCCCATTTCCTGCTGGACTAGGCAAGCACAATCGCACCACTGCATCTGCCCCCCGACTCCCGCCCAGGCCCGTCTCCCGCTGCACTAGGCAAGCGCAATCACGTCCCTTGCATCTAGGCCCCACATCTCATACCCCAAGCTGTGCTCCAAGCCCCAGCAAGGCCAGTTTCCTGCTACACTAGGCAGGCACAATTGTGCCACTTGCATCTGGACCCCACATCTCGTACCCTGAGTGCACCCGACTCCTGCCATGGCCCGTTTCCTACTGCACTAGGCAAGCACAATTGGGCCACTTTTCCGTAGGCCCTGCATCTCGTACCCCAAGCTGCGCCCTGACTCCCACCCAGGCACTAAACAAGAGCAGTATGCACCACCTGCACCTAGTCCCTGCATCTAGTACCCTGAGCTGCGACCTGCCCAGTCCCCCTGGAAAACACCCCCCTCTAGAGTTGCAGATACCATGGACCCGCCTGCCTACCTCCCCCAATATGTATCAGGAATCGACACCTCCATCTCTGCACCAGAAGTCCTCGCACATACAATCAGCCCACACCGCCCCGCCTCAGCTCCACCCTACATCCCCTCCAGAAACGAGCTCCTCCACCTGCGCGTCTCCCTGTTCTGTATTTCTCTGTATTTCTACTTCTCACAATGTAACTAGTGCCTAGATACTCAAGGGCTTGGTGCACTGAAATAAATGAATAAATAAATAAATACATAAATTAATATTGAATCATAAACGGGCATTTGAATTTTAAGGGCTGCTGGTTTTACCAACTGCAATCCTCCATTAAGTTATTTATTGGATGCTAAATGGTCATCAATTGGTTGGCCTCTGTTATCTCATCTTCGTCAAGCTTTAAAAATGAATACAACCTTTACTCTTAGTGTTGTATGTGATGAATCTTTTGATGTGTTTTATGGAATGTGCTTTTTTCCGAATTTATTTGATACTTTAGCTCTGGTGCAGTTCCTCCACTTCATCTGAGAAGGATTAGCTGGTAACAGGAGAAAAGCAAGAGAGACCAGGATATGACACCTTACCAGCAGACTCTTCTATTCTTTCAGATCCCCGGCGATACTCCTGCTCCTTGCCAAATCAAGTAACTTGTGGAGCCAGTGGATTTCCAGAAAGTCTCTGTTAGTAGGCTTTGTATTAACCCCAGAGCAGAGCAACATCTCAGAATCTTTACAAACTCATGCCACTATCAGCCCCAGAATCCTAGAGCTCCTGACATCATTTTGCACTTAATAACATTCTACATTTAAGATCTAGGCGACTGCACATTCTTTTATAAAATCCCCCTTCCTAGAGGGTCAAATAAGGAAATAATGCCCAGAAACACTGTGGCACAGTAAGGATCACCAGGTGATGAAACTGGGTCCCCTTACACACACCCGTGTGCCTTTGCCTGCCTTCCATCGTTTAAGCATTTTAACTTTATTTTGTTCACTTCCTGAGATTGTATCCAGGTGAAAGGCATTCTGATATCACTTCTTGTGATGTTATCAGAGTAAAAAGATCACGTGTTAGATCTTTTTGTGCTGCCATCTGTATTCTCAAGTTGAATGCAATATTTAAGCATCAAAAAAGGCTCTGGGTATTATTGGGATCCTCTTGGTGGGGGTCAGAGGGCTTCAGTCTTTTCCTACAAAACTGTATGTAAAATAAACTATAAAGGACTCCCTGGAAAAACCAGCGTAGTGTCGCTATGACCTTCCCTGACATCCTGTGGGAATCTGTAGTATACAAGCAAATACACACTTCTTCAAAACACATTAAGGTAGTAACTTGAGTGATGCAGTTTCACTCAGCTAACTGCCTTGTCAACCCTTTAGCAGACTAAAACATCTGTATGAATGTATTGTCGGAGTGATTATCCCGGGGGCCGGCTGAGCTGTCTGCGGACCTCCGGGCTGGGGAGGCCGCAACTCCTCCCACGTCCCAGAAGGAGTATGACACACGCACACAAGTAGCAAGGCAATGACTGCTGTTTATTACAGTAATGGCAGGGATACGTTTAGTCCGTATGCATCCGGAAAAGCTCTCATCATCAGTGGGGCTTGTTGGCCCTTTTTACAGCAGTATGACGCGCTACTTGCGTCACCTGGGAAAAATCTTCACCGTCGCTTCTTCATCTTGCACAGATCTTTTCCTCCTTTTATTACCTTCATCCATCTTGGGGAAGTTGGCCATGTTGACGTGTCTCTGAGACACAACCAGAGATGGTACATTAATGTGTACCATAGTGCATATCCCATTCCATGATGGAGGTAACGTGTGATATGCCTTATCACCGCAGGCCCAATAGTGATCCATTAGAACGGCTGACCCGGCACCCCCCTCAGGGATCAATATTATACTTCTGCAGTTGCGGTTATTTCCAACATCAACATCACCAATGTGTTGATAGCACAGTGTGGGTGGAGTTAGCGGTAGTATAGTTATTGGGTCTTCGTCTTTCTCCAGCCATGTTAACAGTGGTACATTTTGTACCCACTCCATCCAACACTTATGGTTTGTGTCGTTGATGGAGTGCGCATTTTCGTTCGTCACCATATTGCTCCCCACCACTCCATCTGTCCATCCTTCATCAGTGTATATCTTCCCATATATTACAATGAGTGCTCTCTCCCAACAACCTTGTTCACCTGCAATTTCACTTGCATACCAGTCACACGGCAGGTATTCTAATGTCACTTTCTTTGTTTCTCCTTTATCAGGGCCATCTGTTATGTATCTAAATCCTTGTGTGTGTAGGCAGTAGCTGTTGTACATCCTAAGCGTTTTTATGAAGTTATTTTCATATGGGTATGTATCTCTTTTCTTCCATTGTAATGCAACCACTGTCCCTTTGAATCATCCTTTCGTTTGGAATAATGCCAAATATATCAGGCATTCCACTGTCTTTGCTGGTACTTCAGTAGCTACAAAAGTCCTCGATGCACTCATGGCCTTACGGGATCAACGAGCACACATAGCAGTTGTCCTTAGTTGTCTGCTTACCAATTTCGGACATGTGCTGATACCACAAGTTATTTGAGACATGTGCTGAATCCGTAATATATGTGTCAATCCCATCATTATCTCCAGATGTACCACGTTTCACCCTATTCCCATCACCTCTTATGTTACTTGTACCACCTGACACCATACCTGTTGCAGCAGAGGCAGGGGGGTATGTTAATTTTGGGTGTAGCCATGATTTGAGAAGCATAGCGTGACTGCCAGACAGAGGCAGCATTAAACCAGTGATGACCAACACTCCTACTATCTTTATTACAATACCTACTACCATCGGCATTTTGTTCTTACCTTTGCTGCGGTCCTGCAGCTTATTCTTTATGAAGTTAAAGATGCCCGCCTGAAAATTCTGTTTGTTAGTTTTCTTTAATCAAGCTCTCCCTATCAGGTAGTCATTTAGTGCACAGGCGAAAAGCTGTTCCCACGCTAATCTCAGTGACCTATCTCTCAGAGCTGGTAAGTGCTCGTGGAGATGTGGGAATGATTGTTCTATGGCCAAAATAAATGTGTTGTAATATGCACGTACCCTTCTCCTTTTTAAATATTTTGGTCTCTTTATATGTTATACAAATTGGTGTGACAGCGCCTCGGGGGTATTGTCATCTGTGGGTAGCATGTACCCCTGGGCAAAACACAACGTTAGTAACTTCACTTTCTTTACAACACAATAATATGCGGTACCTGCATGTGCGAGACAAAAAGAGAAAGAGAACATGCATGTGTTTACATGTGTGTTGCAGTATTCATTTTTGTTAGACAATGTCCTTTATTGGGTAGTCGCAGGGACAGGGCTGGGCGGCGCAGCTGTTTGGTTGCTCTGGGATCTCGTGACCATGGGGTGGGCTATGGGTGATTGTCCAAAGTCTATGGGTGTGCCTGTTGCTGGGAAGGGGTCAGGGCAGTGTCACAACTGTCTTTTGTTGTAGTTGCTGCGTCTTTTCCTGTTGTTGGTGTTGACGATGCTGTTGTTGTTGCGGTGGCCCTGTCGTCAAAGCGAGGGCGGGTCTGACCTTTGTAGGGCTTGACATCATGCAGGTGATTCCATACCTTTTTATTGCTCAGTTTAAATGCTCTGGGAGCTACTGCTTCCAACAGGTGGGGCCCTGTAAATCAAGGGCTGTTCCACCGGCGATTGAAGTTGCGGAGGAGAATGTGGTCTCCTTCCGCTATTGTCCAGTTTGTTTGTTGTATTTGTTCCTCGTTTGTTTCTTCTTGCTCAGTAGTCTTCGACCCGCCCCGCGTGCGCTCGAGCTGTTGAGAGATAAAGGCGATACTAGTAATCAACGAAGACACATATTCATACATCTCGTCAACAAAAACATTTGCAGAACTTTCATAATCAGTCATTGCTGTTGAGGGCAGAGTTAGTGGAAGATGCAGTCACCAACTCATGGGGAGTGAGGTGGTGATGCGACCCTGGCCTATTTCTCAGCTCAAACAGGGCCAAGGGGAGGCAGTACAACCAGCTTTTCTTAGTTGTCTGCTGTATTTTTGCAATCTCTTCTTTTAGCAGTCCATTCAGGTGTTCACAGACACCGTTTGCCTGTGGGTGGTATGCACACGCAAACTTGTGTTTGATGCGGAGCATTGCAGTTATTTGCTCGAACATTTCATTAGCAAAGTGTGGGCCATTGTCCGACCGCAGCACTTCGCAAACTCCCCACATTGGGAAAACTTCCCTCACTAGGAATTTTGCGGCTCTGAATGCGTCTGCATGAGAGCAGGGCCAAGCCTCAATCCACCTTGAAAATGGGCACACCACTACAATCATGTATCTTTATCCTTGACATACGTTGATCATGTCAACGTAGTCAATGTGCAGGTGTATGAAGTGTCCTTCCGGCCGCTGTAAACTGTTGACAAGTTAGGCATCTGCTGGTAAAGTTTACAACATGTGAATTTAGCTCAGGGCAGAACCAGGCCTCCTTTATGTGTGCTGCAATCACTTCCTTTCCTGTGTGCGTGGGGTGGTGTAGTTGTTCCAGAGCTGTTTTCAGTAGGGCCAGGGGCATCACTACCTTTCCTGTATTATTCTGACGCCACAATGAATCTGTGGGTGACATTGTGCATCCTCATTTTTACCCATAGCTCCTTTTCTGCCATAGGTGCAGCTGCCTGTATTTCCATTATCTGTGTGTCAGGGATGTGTGTGTACCCATCCTTCATTAGCATTTGTCTTGCTCCCATCCTCCCCTTATCTTTTGCTTTTTCTGAGGGTGTCCAAACTTCTCCAAAATACGCAGCATGCTTGGCATGTGCGTCTGCTCTTTCGTTACCTTTTGAGATAGGGTCATCCCCGTTGGTGTGGGCCTGACACTTTACCAGGGCTAATTCTCTGGGTGTATCAATTACTTCAATTAGTTCTGCAAGTAGTAGGGCATGTTGTACTGGCATAACATCTGCTCTTCTGAACCCTCTCCTTTGCCATTTTATTAATCCTGAGTGGACTGTTGACATGACATATGCACTATCGGAATATATTGTTACTCATTTATCATAGATCCCTTTTAAGGCCAGAATTAGGGCCACTAGCTCTGCTGATTGGGCCGAGTAATGTTGTGGTAGTTGAACACACTTTACTGGCACATACATCAAGTATTCTGTCAACTTAACCACTGCTGCTCCTGTCCTTCTAACACCGTCGCTTTGG
Organism: Ambystoma mexicanum; assembly: GCF_040938575.1. Classification (NCBI taxonomy): domain Eukaryota; kingdom Metazoa; phylum Chordata; class Amphibia; order Caudata; family Ambystomatidae; genus Ambystoma; species Ambystoma mexicanum. The sequence goes on from NC_090935.1 coordinate 1,195,904,398, forward strand.
TCAATTGTTGATGACCCATCAATGTACATTATTTCTCCCCCTGCTAGGGCATTTTCCTCAACTTTTCTTATGCTGGAGTAAATTTCAATGGCCTGGGTGCAATCATGAGCCTAGTCACCATCTTCAACTACTTCAGCTATAAATCTCGCTGGGTTTACATTGCTGCACCTTACAATTGTTAGCTCTGGTCTTGATAGTATTATTTCGTAGCCTGATGCCCTCTGTGTCATCAATGTTGATTTGGGCTTGTTCAATATTGCAAAGAGTGCATGTTCCACGAACAGTGTGGTAGGGCACCCCATTGTTATTGATGATGGCTTCTCCACCACGAATGCTGCAGCTGCGAGGCTCTGTTCGCAAGGGAAGTGACCTAAAATTACAGGGTCCAAGTGTCCGCTGTAAAAAGCCACGGGCTTGTGTCCCATGCTCGTTTTTTGTGTCAGCACTGCCTTCATTACTGCTGAGTCGCAATGTGAAAAAATGAAAAATTGGTGTTCGTAGTTAGGGGTAGCTAGCACTGGTGCTGTTGAGATGGCGTTTTTTAGTTCATCAAAAGCCTCTTTCATTTCTCTTGTCCATCCCAATTTTTTATCCCACTTCTGTGCTTCTCTGAGGGCCTCGAGCAGGGGACCTATGTATGAACTGTAGTCAAAAACCCATGCCCTGCAGTAGTTGCATGGGCCCAGAAATTGCTGAAGTTCCCTCACTGTCTGTGGTTGCGGTGTGTTGGTTATGGCCTGTGCTCTTTGTGGTGAAATGTTCCTTCCATGCTGAGAGATAAGCTGACCAATGTAGAGCACCTGTTCCTGGCAGTACTGTAACTTTTCCTTGTCCACCTTATACCCCTTCTCAGCTAACGCTGTGAGCATCTTTACTGAGTCCTTTCTACACCTTTCTTCAGAGGTGCTGCAAATGATGATGTCATCATCGTATTGCAGCACCGTGCTCTCCATCTCAATGTTTCTCAAGTCCATTTGTATCACTCTGTTGAAGATGGATGGTGACTCACAGTACCCTTGGGGCAACCTTGTGTGTTTCCATTTTGTGTTTCTGTATGTTAAGCTTGTCAGGTCCTGTGGGTCAGGGTGCAGAGGTATGGAGAAAAATGCATTTTTGAGGTCAATCAAGGTAAACCGTGATGCTTCTGCTGGTATTCCACATAGTATGGTGGCTGGGTTGGCTGCTATGGGGTACTCTGCTTCTACAATGTAATTCAAGGGCCTGAGGTCCTGGATGAAACGCCAAGACCCTCCTTTCGCTTTGCACACTGGATACACAGCAGTGTTGCAGGGTGATTCTGATGGTATCAGTATGCCATTGTTTATCAAGGCTGTTATTGTTTCATATATGCCCTCATCTGCCTCTTTTGATAGTGGGTATTGTTTCACTCTCGGTAATATGGCTCCTTTTTTCAATTTTATTTTCACTTCACAAATGCTTTTGATGCAGCCAACGTCATATGGACTGGTGGTCCACAGAGATGCTGGTACTGCTGCCATGTCTTCCTCATAAAATGGTACTGGTGTAGGGGCAGGTGCTTCTAGTGCCATTGCCATTTTTAGTGCCACTTGCTTGTATTTTACCTTCAACCAGATGTTAATGCTCATCCCAAACACCATCTCTCCCTCTCCATTATCATCTGAGAAGAGCTCCTCATCAGATACCTGTGTAAGCCTGCACCCCTCTGCCAGTGCTATTACAGCTCTCCAGGCTCTCCCCTCCCTGTCCTGGGCATGTACTCCAATGTAATCTGCAGTTGACATAATGCTCTCAATGCTTACTGAAATAATTATTCCCTCTTTTTCACCTGGTGGTGTTTCAGGTCTGAATAGGTAAGCTGCTGGCCTTCTCCAAACTTTGCCCTCAATTTCATGGAACTATGCTATTGCCATGTCTGTCCCATATTAGAAGAGGTCTTTGTCAATTGGGTCAGCCCGGGCCACTGTTTGGCCGCAGTAAACCTCCAATATTTGTCATGCTGTGAGCATGTTGATGCCTGGTGTGGAGCAAATTATGCCCTTCTCCGTGAAGGAGATGGTCATATTCAATCTACTCATTATATCCCTTCCAAGTATGTTTACTGGTGACTGCTTCGAGTACAGAAGTGGAAGAGACATGTCGTGATCTCCTATAGATAAGGGGATGTTATCAGTAAAGGGAACCAACCCTCGAGCCCCAGAGAATCCTTGAGTGTACATAGCTTTGCCTGACAATTTAAACTTCCCCTCCCTTATGCAGTGGCCCCGGTGTCAACTAAGAAGAAAACAATTTGTCACCTATCGTCACCTGTATGTGTGGTTCCTCCGCAGTGTTAGGCGTTACCGATAGGATGGGACACATCAAAGACATCTGTGAGCTGTCCTATTGTGGGTATAGTGACTGACCACTTCCTGTGTAAGGGTTGTGACCCAATATCGTCACCTTCCCCAGCTGTGTATGCTGTAGTTGTTCATTAGTTGTTGATACTGCATTGTCCTGTACTTGTGTGAGCTGTTGCACTTGATGGTGTAGTGTGGCTATCGTCTGTTGCTGTTGTGGTGTGTTTGTTTGAACCTGTTGCTTTGGTGGTGTGTATGTTTGCACTTGTGTCTGTGGTGCTGGGTGTTGTAGTGGGCTTGTTGTTGTGGTAGGCATTGTTGTATTCCCTGTTGTTGTTGAACCTGTTGTTCTCCAGTGTGCCCTTGTTCCCCCCAGGTTGGTTGTGTGGGCCTCATCCTACATGTGCACGACATATGTCCTACCATCCCACATATCCAACATATTGGTGGTTCTCTGGCCTACCATGGGAAACCCCCCGCGTTGTCTTGGTATCCTTGCTGTCCGTTTTGGTAGTAGCCCCTGAACCCTCCTTGTTGTTGTGCCTGTTGGCCATAGCCCCTCCCTCTTGTCATACCACCCCTACCCCTGTAGTTGTTAAAGTATCCATTTCCCATTTGCATGTATCCTCCTCCTGTGCATGCCGCGTATGGTGGTGGTGGGGACATCTGCTGTGTTATTACTTGTGCTGGCTGTTGTAGTTGTGCTACCTGTTGTTGTGATGTGTCTTGTGCAACCGTGACCTGTGTGGGGGCCAGTGTTGTTATTAGTGCTCCTTCCGTGACATATTTGGATAGCTTCTTTTGTACCAGTTTTGCCTCTTCGGCCTTTCTATCTTCCTCCTTTTGTTTCATCTTTTCCTGCCATAGCCTGCAGTGGTGTACTATAGTCAATTATATTTCCGGCCAGGCTTTAACTTCCATACCCACTATTTTCTTCAGCTGCCTTTGTTCTTGCTCCGGGAGTCCTTGTATTAGTATATGGTAGAAAATTGCTAGTGTTTTATCCCACGGTTCCCGTGTTTCCAAGCCCCACTTCTCCTGAATCTCCTGGATGTAATCAACAGGATCCTCATTCTCGCGCATCTTGCGTGACATTATTGCTCCTATGTCTGACGTGTCTGGGTACTGAACCCTTAGAGCCTGCCACAGCACATGTCTGCAATTTGCAAATGGCGCTCCATCATGTGACGTGTCTGTTACTGTGACCCCTGGGAAGCCCTGCCTTTTCCAAATGTCATCTGCAGCATCCCCCAGTATTGATATTAAGAGCCCCTTCATGTCCCCCACCGCTAGTTTTTGTCCCGCTGTGTGTTTTTCCATCTCATATATCCACTTCCCTGCTCAGTAGGGCCAGGGGCATCACTACCTTTCCTGTATTATTCTGACGCCACAATGCATCTCTGGGTGACATTGTGCATCCTCTTTTTACCCATAGCTCCTTTTCTGCCATAGGTGCTGCTGCCTGTATTTCCATTATCTGTGTGTCAGGGATGTGTGTGTACCCATCCTTCATTAGCATTTGTCTTGCTCCCATCCTCCCCTTATCTTTTGCTTTTTCTGAGGGTGTCCAAACTTCTCCAAAATATGCAGCATGCTTGGCATGTGTGTCTGCTCTTTCGTTACCTTTTGAGATAGGGTCATCCCCGTTGGTGTGGGCCTGACACTTTACCAGGGCTAATTCTCTGGGTGTATCAATTACTTCAATTAGTTCTGCAAGTAGTAGGGCATGTTGTACTGGCATACCATCTGCTCTTCTGAACCCTCTCCTTTGCCATTTTATTAATCCTGAGTGGACTGTTGACATGACATATGCACTATCGGAATATATTGTTACTCATTTATCATAGATCCCTTTTAAGGCCAGAATTAGGGCCACTAGCTCTGCTGGTTGGGCCGAGTAATGTTGTGGTAGTTGAACACACTTTACTGGCACATACATCAAGTATTCTGTCAACTTAACCAATGCTGCTCCTGTCCTTCTAACACTGTCGCTTTGGTCAATTGTTGATGACCCATCAATGTACATTATTTCTCCCCCTGCTAGGGCATTTTCCTCAACTTTTCTTATGATGGAGTAAATTTCAATGGCCTGGGTGCAATCATGAGCGTAGTCACCATCTTCAACTACTTCAGCTATAAATCTCGCTGGGTTTACATTGCTGCACCTTACAATTGTTAGCTCTGGTCTTGATAGTATTATTTCGTAGCCTGATGCCCTCTGTGTCATCAATGTTGATTTGGGCTTTTTCAATATTGCAAAGAGTGCATGTTCCACGAACAGTGTGGTAGGGCACCCCATTGTTATTGATGATGGCTTCTCCACCACGAATGCTGTGGCTGCGAGGCTCTGTTCGCAAGGGAAGTGACCTAAAATTACAGGGTCCAAGTGTCCGCTGTAAAAAGCCACGGCTTGTGTCCCATGCTCGTTTTTTGTGTCAGCACTGCCTTCATTACTGCTGAGTCGCAATGTGAAAAAATGAAAAATTGGTGTTCGTAGTTAGGGGTAGCTAGCACTGGTGCTGTTGAGATGGCGTTTTTTAGTTCATCAAAAGCCTCTTTCATTTCTCTTGTCCATCCCAATTTTTTATCCCACTTCTGTGCTTCTCTGAGGGCCTCGAGCAGGGTACCTATGTATGAACTGTAGTCAAAAACCCATGCCCTGCAATAGTTGCATGGGCCCAGAAATTGCTGAAGTTCCCTCACTGTCTGTGGTTGCGGTGTGTTGGTTATGGCCTGTGCTCTTTGTGGTGAAATGTTCCTTCCATGCTGAGAGATAAGCTGACCAATGTAGAGCACCTGTTCCTGGCAGTACTGTAACTTTTCCTTGTCCACCTTGTACCCCTTCTCAGCTAACGCTGTGAGCATCTTTACTGAGTCCTTTCTACACCTTTCTTCAGAGGTGCTGCAAATGATGATGTCATCATCGTATTGCAGCACCGTGCTCTCCATCTCAATGTTTCTCAAGTCCATTTGTATCACTCTGTTGAAGATGGATGGTGACTCACAGTACCCTTGGGGCAACCTTGTGTGTTTCCATTTTGTGTTTCTGTATGTTAAGCTTGTCAGGTCCTGTGGGTCAGGGTGCAGAGGTATGGAGAAAAATGCATTTTTGAGGTCAATCAAGGTAAACCTTGATGCTTCTGCTGGTATTCCACATAGTATGGTGGCTGGGTTGGCTGCTATGGGGTACTCTGCTTCTACAATGTAATTCAAAGGCCTGAGGTCCTGGATGAAACGCCAAGACCCTCCTTTCGCATTGCACACTGGGTACACAGCAGTGTTGCAGGGTGATTCTGATGGTATCAGTATGCCATTGTTTATGAAGGCTGTTATTGTTTCATATATGCCCTCATCTGCCTCTTTTGATAGTGGGTATTGTTTCACTCTCGGTAATATGGCTCCTTTTTTCAATTTTATTTTCACTTCACCAATGCTTTTGATGCAGCCAACGTCATATGGACTGGTGGTACACAGAGATGCTGGTACTGCTGCCATGTCTTCCTCATAAAATGGTACTGGTGTAGGGACAGGTGATTCTATTGCCATTGCCATTTTTAGTGCCACTTGCTTGTATTTGACCTTCAACCAGATGTTAATGCTCATCCCAAACACCATCTCTCCCTCTCCATTATCATCTGAGAAGAGCTCCTCATCAGATACCTGTGTAAGCCTGCACCCCTCTGCCAGTGCTATTACAGCTCTCCAGGCTCTCCCCTCCCTGTCCTGGGCATGTACTCCAATGTAATCTGCAGTTGACATAATGCTCTCAATGCTTACTGAAATCATTTTTCCCTCTTTTTCACGTGGTGGTGTTTCAGGTCTGAATAGGTAAGCTGCTGGCCTTCTCCAAACTTTGCCCTCAATTCCATGGAACCATGCTATTGCCATGTCTGTCCCATATTAGAAGAGGTCTTTGTCAATTGGGTCAGCCTGGGCCACTGTTTGGCCGCAGTAAACCTCCAATATTTGTCATGCTGTGAGCATGTTGATGCCTGGTGTGGAGCAAATTATGCCCTTCTCCGTGAAGGAGATGGTCATATTCAGTCTACTCATTATATCCCTTCCAAGTATGTTTACTGGTGACTGCTTCGAGTACAGAAGTGGAAGAGACATGTCGTGATCTCCTATAGATAAGGAGATGTTATCAGTAAAGGGAACCAACCCTCGAGCCCCAGAGAATCCTTGAGTGTACATAGCTTTGCCTGACAATTTAAACTTCCCCTCCATTATGCAGTGGCCCCGGTGTCAACTAAGAAGAAAACATTTTTGTCACCTATCGCCACCTGTATGTGTGGTTCCTCCGCAGTGTTAGGCGTTACCGATAGGATGGGACACATCAAAGACATCTGTGAGCTGTCCTATTGTGGGTATAGTGACTGACTGCTTCCTGTGTAAGGGTTGTGACCCAATATCGTCACCTTCCCCAGCTGTGTATGCTGTAGTTGTTCATTAGTTGTTGATACTGCATTGTCCTGTACTTGTGTGAGCTGTTGCACTTGATGGTGTAGTGTGGCTATCGTCTGTTGCTGTTGTGGTGTGTTTGTTTGAACCTGTTGCTTTGGTGGTGTGTATGTTTGCACTTGTGTCTGTGGTGCTGGGTGTTGTAGTGGCGCTTGTTGTTGTGGTAGGCATTGTTGTATTCCCTGTTGTTGTTGAACCTGTTGTTCTCCAGTGTGCCCTTGTTCCCCCCAGGTTGGTTGTGTGGGCCTCATCCTACATGTGCGCGACATATGTCCTACAATCCCACATATCCAACATATTGGTGGTTCTCTGGCCTACCATGGGAAACCCCCCGCGTTGTCTTGGTATCCTTGCTGTCCGTTTTGGTAGTAGCCCCTGAACCCTCCTTGTTGTTGTGCCTGTTGGCCATAGCCCCTCCCTCTCGTCATACCACCCCTACCCCTGTAGTTGTTAAAGTATCCATTTCCCATTTGCATGTATCCTCCTCCTGTGCATGCTGCGTATGGTGATGGTGGGGACATCTGCTGTGTTATTACTTGTGCTGGCTGTTGTAGTTGTGCTATCTGTTGTTGTGTTGTGTCTTGTGCAACCGTGACCTGTGTGGGGGCCAGTGTTGTTATTAGTGCTCCTTCCGTGGCATATTTGGATAGCTTCTTTTGTACCAGTTTTGCCTCTTCGGCCTTCCTATCTTCCTCCTTTTGTTTCATCTTTTCCTGCCATAGCCTGCAGTGGTGTACTAGAGTCAATTATATTTCCAGCCAGGCTTTAACTTCCATACCCACTATTTTCTTCAGCTGCCTTTGTACTTGCTCCGGGAGTCCTTGTATTAGTATATGGTAGAAAATTGCTAGTGTTTTATCCCACGGTTCCCGTGTTTCCAAGCCCCACTTCTCCTGAATCTCCTGGATGTAATCAACAGGATCCTCATTCTCGCGCATCTTGCGTGACATTATTGCTCCTATGTCTGACGTGTCTGGGTACTGAGCCACAGCACATGTCTGCAATTTGCAAATGGCGCTCCATCATGTGACGTGTCTGTTACTGTGACCCCTGGGAAGCCCTCCCTTTTCCAAATGTCATCTGCAGCATCCCCCAGTATTGATATTAAGAGCCCCTTCATGTCCCCCACCGCTAGTTTTTGTCCCGCTGTGTGTTTTTCCATCTCATATATCCACTTCCCTGCTCCTCCGCTTAGTGATGGGAGTCTGCATTTAATATTCTCTTTATCGGCATGCTTCCAGGGGACATATTGTGGTGTGGCCCCTCCCCTTTCCAGAAGTGGCATTAAATTGTCCCTCTCATTTCCCCCATGCCTGTGGGGTTATGTTTGTGTATTCATCCTCCTCCTCTGTGTCAGGTAATTCTTCAATCATATCAATAGTACAGTTGTCTGTTCTTCCATCCCCTCCATCCTTCCACCCTCTCCTCTTACCCTCTTGTCTTACCATGGGCGTGCTCGCCGTTCTTCCTGCCTGCGTCCTGGGAGGTCCCTAAGCCTGTCGACATATGGGGTGTGTGCAGGGGTGGGTGTCAGTGGGCGTGGTGCTAGAGGTCGTGTTGTTAGAGTGCGTGGCGTTTGTACCGGTGTCGTGGTAATAGTTGTGATGCTCTACTTACTACCTCTTTTACCTTCTCTTTACCTTTCATATCTTCTTCCCTTCTTTTGCACGACCATGGTGTCTCGTGGTTGGTGCGTGTAATGTACAGTTTCTCTAAACTTTCCCCATTTCCATCTCCTCTGCTTTTCCCTAAACATTCTTCCTCCTCGCTGCAAAATCCATCAGGAAAAGATAATCCCCACTCTGTGCGTTTTCCACCCACTGTCACCGTCTGTAGATCTATTAAGTCTGCTTCCTTGTGATCTCCTCTTTTAACAGCTGCCCCTTGTGTTGACGTTGTGGCCACCACCAAATCCTGGCGTGTGTATGTTCTTACACCGTGCTTCACCCTCCTTTTCCACTCTCCTCATCCTTTCTTCCTATTATTTCACCACCTATTTCCCCTCTTTTTCTTTTTAGTTCTTCCAACACCTCTGCACTTACCTTCGCTAATATACTTTCTTCCTCTTCCTTCCTTTCCCATTTTGCCCATTCCCTTTTTAATATGCTCTCTATTACTTTACCTTCTTCATATTTCCGGGCGCTTTCAGATAGTATTTTTTTTTTCCACAGTTCCATTTCCCTTTCTTTCTCTTCCTCCCTCCGTTTCATTTCTCATTGCTCTGCTCGTGACACCCTTTCTGCTATTGCCTTCATCCACTCTGTTTCCTTCTTCCTTTCTTCCATTCATTCCTTCATCCTCTCCTGCTCGTCCCTATTCTCCTTTCTCTCCTTCTTTCTTCCTCGTGTTTCTTGCTCGAAATGTCTGATCAGTGCACTTCGTGCGTCTCTTAATTCAGCCAACTTCTCCTCCAACATTCTTTCCTCTGCCTGTGACAGTTCACCTTCTCTTGTCTTACTCACCTCTGCCCCTGTCTGTGTGACACCCATTTCATCCTTTGCCGTCCTTCTCACTATGTCCTCTTCTTCCCCTGTTAATGTCCCTCGGAGTTTCAGGAGCACCTGTGCTGCTACCCATTCGTCTGGTCCTATGGTTGCGATGTGTTCCCCACTTTCTTTCCCCCTCTTCGTTCCTGCCTGTGTGGAGTTTAAGTACATCGTGCTGGTCACCTCCTCACCCCTCTGGTAGCTATCCGTAGGGGCATGTGGTGGAGGGTTGTATTCGGGGTTGGAGTACCCCTCGGCGGCCATCAGTTGTTGTCTGTCGGCTTCTCTTAATTCCGTTACTGGGTACAAGCCCCCTTCTTCCTTCTTCACTACCTTTGCCAGAGGAATATCGTCTGTCCCTTCCTTCTTCACCTTCTCTTCTGATACTGCTGCTCGCCATGCCCATGCCCTCTTCGTTGTCTTTCTCCTTCTTCACTGCCTTCGTTTCTTCGCTCCCTTTCTCCTCTGTTGTCCCTTCCATAGTAAACATTGGTTGCCAGTCAAAGGATCGACAGTGAAAGGGTCGACAGGTGAAAGGATCGACACCAAAGGGTCGACAGGACAAAGGATCGAATTTTTTTTTTTTCACATATTTTTCTTTTTTTTTGGGGGGGTCCCCCCAACCCTCTTTTTTTGCTAAAAATCACTTTTTTTCCCAAAACGAAAACCTAAAAAAATATATATAATTAAAAAAAGAAATTCAATCCTTTGTCCTGTTGACCCTTTAGTGTCGATCCTTTGTCCTGTCAACCCTTTTTTTTCGATCCTTTGACAAGACACCGTAAACATTCCCATTGCCCCTGGCCTGGCTCCCTGGAACATCTTCCATAAGTTTAACACTTCTATATGGTTAGCTAATTTCTTTCCCTTGTACGTATTGTGTATATATGTTTATAACAAGTTTTGTGTGTATGAGTCAAAACTGCCTTGTGTCCAGTCGATACTGTACTTTATAATTTTCTCCTTGTATAGTGATAGGGACATACAAATGTGTTGGAGGGGTGTAGTTAAAGCGTTTCCCCTCACCCCAGACCCTGACCCGTAATATGTGGCCATGTTACAGTTTTGTTTTCGCAATATCAACCTTCTTTACCTGGCCCCGTAAACTGGGGACTTCCAATCGTCTGCTGAAAGGTAATACAATCGCAAAATATACAGTTCTTTTCCTTTATTGTTTGTCCCCCTTGATGTCACCAGTATGGCCCCCTACGGCCATGGCGCATGAAGCCCCCTGCGGCTACGTGCCCTGTGTGGCGTGCTTTTACAGTCGCCCCACCTTTCCTTCTTCTTCAAACCTATCCCTCCCTTTTTCCAACCCCCTTGCTGAGCGTGAGCGGCGTTCTCCGTGCGCTGCCCTCCCACCTCTTCTATCCCGCCCTTCCCTTTTCCTATCACCTGGCCACTCCTGGATCAACCCGAGATGGTCGCGATGTCCTATACAAGCCCTACGGTGACGTCACCAACTTCTTCAACTACTACCGTTAAGAAACCTTTATAAGATGAAAGAGCGCGCAATATGTTTTTACTCTTTTTGTCCCTCGTAAACACCACAGCTGTCCTCTCACTACAACCGGAGCAAGGAAAACCACAATAAACTCTTATAATCGGACTGCGCACGCTGCGTCGCCTCGCGTGTGATACGCCCCTCACTAGGGAAGCTTAACCAGCCAACTATCTTCCGCACTTGGAAACAACTAGCTACCTCCTGCGGGGAAACTTCATCTACCTAACGAGCTTCAACACTCAGTAGGGATCCTCATCTACTCATTGATCTAAAACGCCAATTCATAGGAAAGCCACACCCCTTGCTTAGAGGTGCCTGCGATCTGAACAAATCAGTGCCTTCTAACAACCACACGTGGTGCCTTTCAGCTCCACTCAATTCACTCCGTGACTCGGTAGAAGGCGGCCCTCGTGCCTGTCCTGCCACCACTCACTCGTCTATCGTCACTTATTTATGAAATCTTTTACAACACACTGTAAATACCTCCCGCCACCCTTTTCACAACTCCTCCCCCCTCCCACATAACATTACGTTGCTTGTTGGGTGTGTCATACTCACCAAGTTCTCTTGAGGCGGCGCCGCTCGACTGCGTGCACCCCTCCAAAGTTGCTCGCTACCTCCCCTCGCCTGGACCATGACTGGACACTCGCCAACCGCGGGCGGGATACTTCTCAAGCGGCTCCCGAGGGCCAATATCCAGATTACGCTGTCCGGTCTTCTCGCAGTTCCGCGATGGTCCTGTAGTCCTCAAAAGGGGGCAACGGCAGAGGGGGCCGTGCTGCCATGCCGCCTCGTAGCAAGAGGCCTTGGAATAATGCTCTCCGGGGAACAGGCCTCAAACAGATCTCAGCAGTGCCTCCAACTTGTCGGGGTGATTACCCCGGGGGCCGGCAGAGCCGTCCGCGGACCTCCAGGCTGGGGAGGCCCCAACTCCTCCTGCGTCCCAGAAGGAGTATGACACACGCACACAAGGAGCAAGGCAATGACTGCTGTTTATTAGAGTAACAGCAGGGATACGCTTAGTCCGTATGCATCCGGAAAAGCTCTCATCATCAGTGGGGCTCGCAGGCCCTTTTTGCAGTACTATGACGCGCTACTTGCGTCACCTGGGAAAAATCTTCACAAAACCTATTGCCACTTCGGATTGGTTCCCCGAGTGGTAGGGTTAGTATATGTCCCCTGTAGTGAGAGATGTTAGTGGTGGAGGACAGGTCAGGTGGTATACTTGGGCTGTCCCTAACAGTTGCTAATTTGGAATTGTTACAAGGGGACCCTTGGTGATTGGCTAGGAGTAATGGCATCAGTAATAAGCCCCCTGTATTCTGATTGGTTCTCCCGCGAGCCCCCAAGCCTGGGACCATCGCTGTTCCCAGCCTGCGGTGTACCTGACATTAGCAACAATGTGCAACTATGTGTTAGTGCGGACAATGGACAGGTCTGCTTATGGGCTGGTGAGCATGTCTTTCCCATCGCTGTAGGTGTCCATCTTTTCCGCTTCGTTGTTGCTGTTTTTTGATTTTGATTTTGATTTTTTACATTTATAAAGCGCACCAAACGAAATTAACGGTATATCGTCGCAGACGACACAGCTAAAGGTAGATACAAAAATAGAGAAAGATCCCAGATGATATAGGACCATCTACCTAAAAAGGAAAGTCTTCAGTGCCTGGCGAAATTGAAGAAGTGAGCTCATAGTTCTTAATGATAGCGGCAGAGAATTCCACAACCTGGGACCAAAGACGGAGAATCTTCTGTCACCTCTGGTTATAAATACAGAGTGAGGGATAGTAAGGAGATGTCCGTCACAAGATCGCAATTGTCTCATAGGTTGTTATGGCTTTATTAGCTCTTGTAAGTACAGCGGAGTAATACCATTAACACATTTATAGACAATACAAGCTGTCTTGAATTTGATACGATCATCGACTGATAGCCAATGCAGCTTCCGGTGAAAAGGTGAAACATTATCAGTTTTCCTCAACCTAAATATAAGTCTGATGGCCGTATTTTGTGCCCTCTGAAGCCACTGAAGCTGTTTGGTAGGAATACCCAACAATTGACTATTGCAATAGTCTAAGTGGGCACTAGTAAAAGCTCCTACCACAGATGCATGATCTTTGGTTGGTATATAGGGGAGCGCTTGACGTAGCATTCGGAGGACAAAATGTACTGCTTTAGTCTTGGCTCCCACCTGAGCTTCACAGCCCAGGTCTTCTTGCCACATACAACCCAGATTTTGTACTTTGGATACAAATTTAAGACTCTTGCCCAAGAGTAATGGAATAGGCAGCTTCTTGGCTGCTGACAACCGGTTTTTAGGTCCAAATAGAATTCATTCAGTTTTAGCAGCATTGAGTTGCAAATAATTCTTGGACATCCAGCTGCCTATTTCTTCCAGGCAAAGCCTTAGTTTGTTAAACGCCTCCTGAAATTTGCCAATTCGTATGAAGATCTGGGTGTCATCGGAATATGAATGAAAATTCAGCCCATAGCGTCTCAGAATTTCAAGTAATGGTCGAATATACAAATTGAACAACAGTGGGAACAGGGAGGATCCCTGTGGAACCCCACAGTTCAAGCAAATAAGGTCCGACAGGAACTCCCCCATTCTCACCCGCTGTTGACGGTTGGTCAGAAAGGACCTAAACCATTTCAATGCTAAATCAGATACTCTTCCTACCTCCTGTAGTCGTTCCAGGAGGATTTGATGATTTACTGTGACAAGTCTAACATAACCAGGAGGGTAAGCTCCCCTTGGTCCGCAGCCTTTAGCAATTCATCCTGTACTACTAGCAGGGCAGTCTCAGTTCCATATTTTGGACGAAAACCAGACTGAAACTTGTCCAACAATAATTCATGTTCAACACATTTCTGGAGCTGGTTGGTTACAACCTTTTCGAGGACCTTAGCTGGCCATGGTAAGCCTGCAATAGGACGATAATGTTTCAGCACCTCAACATCTAATGAAGGCTTTTTCAGTAGGGGTGAGACAATTGAGAGTTTCAAACTCTCTGGAACAATCCCTTACTGTAGTGACTTATTAACAAAGGTGGTGATAAATGGAGTGAGATCATGTGCCAGTTTCTTTGCTACATAAGCTGGCAAGGGAGAGAGAGAATCAATTGTAGGTTTAAGGGCACTAATAAGTGGGAAAATCTCTTCTTCAGTGACGGGGTGAAAATCAAAAAAAGATGGTAAAGTCTGATTTGACGAGATGTTTACTTCAGTCACTTGTGGTCTGACATATGCCGATGAATTTGCAGACCAACCTTATTCGCTCAATCTTGTCTATAAAGAAAGAGTTAAAAAGATTAGCTTGTGCTGCAGAAGAATCAGACACTGCATTTTTACAGGTGGGATTACAAAAACTTGATATAATGGAGAATAGTTCTCTCGGTTGATTGTCAGCAGATTGTAGTTTTTTCCCCAGGAAGTTTTTCTTGGCCAAGAAAATGGCCAGTTTATATTCTGACAAAGCATTCTTGGCCAGAATTTTGTTCTCCGGGGTTGGCCTTTTAAGCCAGGTCTGATTAGACCTGCCAGCTAATTTGCATAGGTGTTGCAAATCAGCTGAAAACCAAGGATGAGAGATCTTCTTAGTCTTTGGTTTTAAGGGAGCTATTTCATTAAATATAGTACTTAGGGCTGAAAAGCCTCTTGAGAAAAAGTCCTCACAAAATGCCGTGTTGCAACCTGTGTCCCAGACGTGGGACCCTGGTGGCTTCTCATCTCGTAAGCTTGGCATCTTGTCAGTTCGGCTTGGTCACGCGTGTGGAGACCGTAGCTGGAGCAGAATTATGAGCATTAGATTTTTTATTCTGTCTCTGAGGGCTTGGCACCTGCAGGTGTAACCTTGGCGCTGGGCGTGCGGCGTGCATGTTGCAACATCGTGGCCTTGGTTGTGGGCTCTCATTAGGGGCTCGTTCTGCATGGTCAGCACTTGTATATCGCTCTGGGAGGGTTTTCGCTTGCGAGGCTCCTGCCTGGGGACTCTTGCTTGCGGCCCACTTGGGCCTAGTTTCTGGGTGGCGGTACATAATCCATAGTATGGAGGTCGCGGGGCGACAGAGTGTCACAGGCAGTGTTAGATATACATGGTGGTGTCCTCATAGGGATGGGTGGCGAGAAAATCATCAGCAAGCATGTACCCAAGCTCTTCGGGCATCTTGCGTTTCTGCGGTGCTGTAGAAGGCCTATGTGAAAAACAACAAAGATGCATGTCTGTGGGTGTGACCTTTCGTGCGTCATAGCACTGAGTATGTTCTTCGTGTGGGTTGGTGTGTGAGTGACCAGTGTGCATGGTGGCACGTGTGTTCTTGTCTGTTGGCTATGTCGTCATAGCATCTCTAACGATGTGAATACTCATGGCTGTTGTTTTAGTCAAACTGATCCATGTCGCAGGCGTTGGTTTGAGTATGGCGTGCTGGTGGGCATAGTCCTCATATGTGTAGGTTTTTGAACCAGGGTATTTTGTCATCTGGTAATAGATGAACTCCCCTCGTGGGGGGTGTCTGGGCTGTGATCCCCTAGGCCATGGTCTGGATGAGATTGGGGGGATGGTGTTATCCCATTCTCCCACTTCCGTATAAATACATTAAACTCTCCTAACTCCACATACTTCACCCGCCCTAAAGGATCCCCCTGCACATCATTTCCAAAAGTACTTCTCTTACTGAAAAATCCCGTCTGACTCCTGCCTAACTACCCCAATGGCAAACCTAACTGTCCCCCAGACAGGGCATAATCTTCCCCCCACAAACCTCCCTAAAACTCTGCAAACCCATCTCTAACATTAAACATCTAACCAACATATGGGAAAATCCCTCCTGTGATTGAGGTTTCCTGCAATTCATTCCTATCCTGGAACCCTCCTCTTCACAACTAACCTTCCCTTATAGACTTGAATGAAACATCCACAAAACCCGGGTATAAAATTGCCTTCAGGTGAACAACAAATGCACGTTCTCCTCCAGAAACGAGCAAATGTTTCCTGCGTGATCCCTTAATTTGCTAAAAACTCAATTTACTCCTGGCTTCAAAACCTTACCATATCCTTGTTCATGTTTCTGTTTTTGTTTGTTTGTTAAGTAATTTTTATTAAGTGTTTATATAATGAACAAATACAGAATATAGTATTTAGCAATTAACAACAAATATAAAAATTGCCAGTCAAATTATCCAAGATAAATATGTAAGGTGAGTTAACAATTAGAAGGCAACAAAATAGTGTATCAAGGTTACAATAAGTGCAAGAAAGAAAACATCTAATTGATGAAGTCATTAAAAATGTATTTGCACAGCTGTAACATCAGAACGTATTCATGTTTCTAACATCTTACCTTCCCTGCAACCTCTCCACACCTTGAGTGACAGAAAGGCCTTTCAAACAACCACTGTCTTCCCCGTCTTTGTCTCTCTTTTTTCTGCAGGTGGTCCGTAACCCCAAAACCATTTCCTATAAAAAGCCAATGCAAGCATTGTTCCTTGTAATGTTCTCTGAGATTTCCTGCAGTCGTATTGGTTGAGCCAAATGCAAACCATCCTCATTAGGTCTACACTCCTTAAGACACCAACCCTTTAATTAAAATCTTTCACAATACACAATGAAGGTATCCTGACATATCTCACCCCCTTCACTGTTTTTTTAAGGGATTGCAATGAAGGTGCTGATACAGTGCTGTCCATGGGGGCACATTTACCAGCTGCAGGAATAACGGGAATGGGAGGGGCACCCCGGCCTTGGGATAAGGCCTCATTGACGGCTGTAATACAGGTGCGTAGAGCATGCACACAGCCCGGGAAGTCAGGGGTTAGGAGTAGGGTGAAGTTGCTCAAGGGGGAATATTGGGAGCGTGTGATAAGTATGGTAGTATAAACACGTAGGGTGCTGCCCACAGTCTGAATCAGGTGAAGACTGCAGGTGAGTAGACTACATAGGGATGACCCAGACAAGCCCTGCATGGTAGTCCACATAAAAAATTGTGCTGACAATTTTCTTTTTCTTTTTTTTTTTACATTTAATTTAAAAAAATTCACATCATAGAAACATATGTACAATAACACAACATCAAGCCATAAATATAACAAAGCCAACACAACTATATACATCAGAAAATACCCTCCTACCCCCTAGGAGTCACAATATATGCAATAAACGGGTCTAATACAATAAAAGAAATTTGCCCCAAATCTTGTTAAATAACGCATCCTTCTTTTCTCTTCGATACAGCACTCTCTCCATATCAGCTAGAGAATGCATCTCTGCCATCCATTCCTCAATAGTAACAGGGGTAGATGTTTTCCATTGTCTCAAAATTAGTTTCTTCCCCACCATTACCCCACGAAGGATTCATTTCTTCTGAGAAGTAGTCAGGTCGTCCAACAAATCCCCACTACCCAGTACTATGGTCTTAAAATCCATATGAACCTTCTCTCCAAGAATCTTTTCACAGATCTGGTCAAATTCAAACCACAGACCCCTCACCCTTGAGCATTTCCACAACATATGCTCGAAGGTGCCCACCTCGTGTAAGCATGCCCAACATTCAGAATTGTCACACATACCCCTCTTCATCATTCTCTCAGGTGTCCAGTATGTCCTATTCAAGATCTTTATTTGACGTGACCTGTCTGAAAGACTCAAAGAACACAGCTTCACATTGTCACAAATACACATCCATTCATCCTTCGTAATATCTTAACCAATTCTCTGATTCCAATCCAATCTTAAAGCATCGTTAGCCTGATAATTGGACACAACCAGTCTATAAACATAACTAACTAGGCCACATCCACTCACCCCTGGCTCCCAACCAAGCATTTCTGTATTGATTTTCGGTCCCATATCCACAACCCCCACCGCCCTCCTGATCTTCCGATAATCTGCCAGGCGAAAAGCAGGAATGTCAAACTTCAACTGTATCTCCCTAGCTGTCATCTAATTCAAGCCATTGAACAGATCACCAATCCACCGCACCCCAGCCAGGTACCACTCCTGCCAGAACAAAATGTTCCCCTCATGTGTAATGCTTGGATTCAGCCAAATGGAAGCACTCAGATCTTTCAATGCATTGAAACCCAAACACTCACACAATGACACCCATGAGTTCCGCAAACTCCTGGTCACTGGGCCTACCATCGTAGCTCGACGTGGCCTACTGGTCAACACAGCTCCAGGCGGCAAAGGGCCTACATGGCTAGACTCAGCACACACCCAATCATCATGCTCCGATTTGAGAAAAGCAAATATATTCCGTGACATAAAAGCCAGATGGTATGCTCTGAAATTAGGGACCCCCAGCCCACCCTTGGACAAAGGTAATTGCAGTTTGCTAATTTTCAGACACAGAGGTTTGCGATCCCACAGAAACTCCTGCATAAGACTATCCAACTCACGCCAAAAATGTTTCCCAATGTCTAATGGGACCATACTCAGAAGAAAGTTTACTCTAGGAGTCGACACCATCTTTAAAGCATTCACCTTCCCCCAGAGGGAAAGGTTCAACAAACACCATCTTTCCAAATCCATTTTGAAATTAGTGCACACCATCCAAACCCCCAAGTACAGTAGTTTATCAGCACACCACTTAAAGCCCAACCTGGTAATAAATTGTTTGTCACACAGCGGCACCAATGGTAAAACCTCCGATTTTGCCCAGTTGATCTTGTATCCAGAGCACTGGTGAAATGCCTCAAAAATGTCCATAAGAACCGGCAATGACTCTCCAAGGTTCTTGAGGACCAATAATAACTCATCTGCGTATAACCAATTTTTTTGCTGCATTCCCCAACAATGTATGCCCTGTAAAGCCTCCTCATTTCTCAAAGTTATAGCCAAAGGTTCAATACTTAGTACAAATAATAAAGGTGACAATGGGCATCCCTGTCTTGTGCCGCGTTCTAATTCAAAAGGTTTGGATCTCAGACCATTAGTTTTAACATCAGCAGTAGGCCTGGTATACAACAGTTTAATCCCAGAACAGAACTGAATCCCAAAACACATCTTATCCAATACTTTAAACATGAATTGCCAATCAACTCTATCGAATGCCTTCTCCGCATCAAGTGACAGGACAGCCGAGTCTTCCGACAACTCTGACGCTTTCGCGATAGTATAAAGCAGTGTCCGCATGTTACTGCACGTCATCCTACCTTTTACAAAACCAGACTGATTCCGATGTATCAATTTAGGCAAAAAAAATTCTATTCGCAGAGCTAGAATCTTAGCCAGAATCTTATTGTCCACATTAATCAAACTAATCGGTCTGTAATTGGACGCCAGTAATTCATCTCTGTTTTTCTTTAAAAAGACAGGAATAGTAGCATGTCTAGTAGTGTCAGGAAGTATACCCCTATCCTTGGAGGTCTTATACATGTCCGTCAACAGAGTCAACGCTGAAATAGGCAACCACCTATAGAATTCCACTGGCAGTCCATCTGGCCCCGGAGACCTACCAACATTCAATTTCGAAATTGCCTTCTTAACCTCATCCACCGTGATATCTCCCTCTAGTAAAGAAGCCTCCTCCTCTGAAATATCTGGTACTTGAATACCCTCCAAAAAGTCTCCATTCACTGCATCAATATGGGTTTCATTCTTATACAATCCTCGTAAAACTGTCTGAATACATCATTTATACCTTCCGGAGTGAAAGTGACCTGGCCATTAGAGTCTGTAATAGACATGATCGAGCGCTCGGACTCCCTCAACCTCAATCTGTACGCTAACCAGCGATCACATTTCTTCCCATGTTCAAAATAAGCGCATTTTTGATGAAAATAACTCTTATCCACCCTATTAGACATTAGCTCTCTCAACTCTTTTTTCAACCTGTTTAACTCGGGAAGCAAGTCCACTCTCGTAGGATCCACCATCAGAACCCTTGACAAATCCCTAATCTTCAGTTCCAGTACATTCTGTGTATTCGTCCATTTTCTCTTCAAACCACTCGCCAGACTAATAAACATACCTCGAACCGTGCACTTGAATGTCTCCCATATCATATCATATCCTACTTCACCAGTACAATTCTCCTCAACAAAATAGTCAATTTCCGATGCGATTTTGTCCATCTCCTCTAGATTGTCCAACAATATAGTATTTAGTCTCCAAGATTTTGATCTGCACATAGTGTAATTCCACTTCAAATCCACTGAAACATGTGCATGGTCAGTCAGCACAATATTACCCATAGCACTCCTTTTATAATTTTGCAACATCTCTCCTCCCATCAAAACCATGTCAATTCTGGAATACATAGCATGAGCACCGGAATAAAAAGTATATTCTCTCACTGAAGGATTGTCAATCCTCCAACAGTCCTTCAGATTATGTTCCTCCAGCAGATCCTGAAAAGCCAGAGACTGCATGTCCAACCTCCTGCAATGTCTGGTACTACTCCTACCCATAGCAGAGTCAATAACTGTATTGAAATCTCCCCCCAAGATTATGTTACTGGACTTAAGGTCTTGAATTGCTTGAGCCACCTTCCTGAAAAAGGTACCATCATCTGACGTTGGAGCATAAACATTACAAAAGGTCACTTCTTTGCCCTGAATATTCGCTAAAATGGCATCCATTTTACCTTCCTTGTCACATATTTCTTTGACAACCTTGATCGGTGCATGTTTCCTAATAAGAAAACCCACACCCCTGGATCGTGACTCAAAGGATGATCCATAAACCCTCCCAACCCAACCTTTCCTCAATCCATCCAAATCACCTTTCAAAAGGTGTGTCTCCTGGAGAAAATACACATCCCCTTTTAAGTCATTCAGATAAGCCAAAACTTTCCGTCTTTTCTGAACATTGTTCAGACATTCACATTCCACGAGACAACTCGCATTTGATCCCCCATTTTCAAACACAGCTTATCCACCCCCACCCAAATCGAAAGGGACCCCCCAACAGACCCTCAAAAGTATTGGTGACCCCAACTGAAACCCCTATTGCTCCCTTTCTGAAACAGGTGCAAAACAACAGTGAATTGAAAAAAATTCTAAAACACATTCCAAGAAGTCCAACATCCTGGACTCCTCTCCAAAAGAACTCGAACTCCTCAATTAGTCCCCTGTAACCCAAAAATCAGGAAACCCTAAAACTACTCTGTTATTATAACATTGAAAACTTAATATCAACTGCAACTACATCACATCAAACCCAAAACCACAAAGTTTTTAGTTCCACCGCCATATCCCAACCAGCTCAGATACACAGACCATCTCCTCCACCTGACCACCCAATCATCATTAGATATAACCCCATTGGTTTTCAATGGTATACATCGAATGTCCAAACAGCAGAACACAACTGCAAGCAGAAAACTCAGATGTTCAATGATCCCAGTACCATACATTCCCAATTGATTACAGCATGACACTGTTGTATGAACTGTGTTCCTTCATGCCCTACATATAGTCCCAATTCTCCTCTTTGCTCAGTACAAAACATGTGGTGCCGCCCAATGTGTGAAACACAGTGCAAATGCAAATTAATAAGTGGCCAAAATCACCAACCCAATCTAAATAATTCCTTGTGGTGTTGGTATAATTATTCAGGCATTGATAAGCAAACAAACAAAACGTAATGCATTACTCCACAATGTTCAAACACCCCAAATTTTCCATATTGCATACACACTGCAAAAGGCGCCATTTCCCATACTTGGGAACATGGTGATTTCATTCTTATGTGCACTTAGGGAATACAATAAAAGGTACTCACTCATAGTGGAACATACGCCCAGGCACCCAGAGACACCTCCTCCAAAGAGAAATGTATATAACAACGCCTCAATCAGGTAACTGACACAAAAATGCCACAATACACTTCTGAGCAATAAACAGGCTCTCGACCCATCCCAAAGCTAAAACTTGGTAAGGAAAGGTAATGGGAGCTATTAAAACCCAAGTCGCCACGACCACATTCAGGAGCCACCAAAGCAGGCAAACTCGGACATGCCAATGAGAGGGCAAAAGTGCAACGCAGAGCACTCTATGGATCAGCATAGTGTGGAAAGAGGCTAGAATACATCTGGAAAGTGCCGTATTATACTCAAAAATTGTGAGAGGGACCAAAAACATAAAAAGACAGTTGAATGAAAAGAAACATTACCCATTAACCATTCAATAACATTCCATCACCAGGCATCACCCTCTTATATCAGTCCCCATACTCCCCACCCCATTTACCACCAACCAGACTTGCGCTACACCAATATCCATGCCAGAAAAATTACAAAATACAAGCAACGAAACCCAATTTCTTAACTTCAGTATAGCTCCAACAGGCTCAAGCACTGCATCACAACTCCAAGAGCCTAAAGCCGACATGGATATGTCCTCACAACATCATCAGTGAGGGTGGTAACTATTACTCCTATTAGTTGTTAATGCCTTTTCAGCACATAAGCACTTATATAAACTCTTTTTACCAGATTACAAATAAACGAGTTGAATTAAAAGGAAAAAAATAAAACACAGCAGCCTTGTACACTTCAATAGTTGGGAGTCCAGCAATGTGTTGCCTTAAATGTACCACCGTCCTGTATTCATTTCAAATTACAGAAAGCTGACAGCGCTCACGAAGTGTAGGCTGAGCTTGCAGACAGAGGATGTAAGAAAACGTTTGCCCCGCTGCAGTGCAAATAAAAAGGCATAACTGCAACTCGACGACATGACAACTTAGAGCGTTAAGGTCAAAAATCATTTCAAGGAACCAGTCAAAGAGTAAGAATATGCTTTGAGTCTCCAAGACCAACTTAATGACAGCTTGATAACCTATTGAGGCGTATATGCAACGCAGAGCACCCCTCATGCAAGTCTAGTTATTAGCCTCTTTAATATGTGCCAGCTCTCCTTTCATGGTTCCATACCTTCAGCGTCTATTGGAGCAGAAGCACTATGCATGTGTCCTCATTCAGCCATTCATAGACCGGCATGATGACTGGAACAATTCCAGGGGCAGCCATCTGCAGGCTGCACATAATATTACTTACAGTGAAATGACGGGATACAACAAGAAGGGTGGAGGATGAATGCGAATTGCAGAATGATTGA
Source organism: Ambystoma mexicanum (assembly GCF_040938575.1). NCBI lineage: Eukaryota > Metazoa > Chordata > Amphibia > Caudata > Ambystomatidae > Ambystoma > Ambystoma mexicanum. The sequence continues at coordinate 1,195,927,224 of NC_090935.1, forward strand.
TGCGCTGCTCTGAATGTATTGAAGAGAGGCATCCGTGGGTCACGTAACATGCAATCCACAACTGACCATGACCCGAACCCGCCCAGGGTGCTCCAGTCAAGCTACTCTCAGCCAGCGCCACGATACGTGATGACGCCGTCCCCTCATACTACCAGTTCCGGATCAGATCAGCTGACAGAGCACATGATGCCTCATCCGAAGAGGGTCCATTCCTCTAAGCACTCAATCATTACGCAGCATGGCCTGGAACATGAAGATGGTGAGGAACGCTTTCATTTAAAAAGTAAGCGCTCAACTGAAACATGTAATCAACGCCATTTTATAGCGTTAAATTCAACATGGCAAATAGTTTTTATAAATTAAAAGTCAATAAAGTCAAAAAAAGAAATTACAACTGTGTACCTTGCGATTCAGCCCCAGTAACACACTGACAGAAAGTGTTTATTAATTATCCATCCTTGCAGATGGAGCATCCCGTGCTGCTTTTAACCATGTAAGGGCTTCATTAGGATCCGTGGTGATCTTCTCTCCCTCAGGAAACACTAAAGTTAACCAGTTGGCTCTGTTGAGGAAAGCCTTCACCCCCAAAGACCTCGCCAAATCCTCTGGTTCTTTAAAGGATTTCCTGGTCTCCACAACCTCTTTAGGGTAATCAGGATAGATTAAAATCTGCTTTTTTTTGTAATAAGCATTTCAATAAGTCTCGCTGTTTTCAAAACTTCTTCCTTGATCCTGGTACACATGAAGGAGATCAGAACATGCCGAGCTTTATTTTGAGGTCCCAGTTTCTTGCCAATCTTGAAAACATTATCAATGTCCATTAATGTAATCTGTCCATATTTGACTGAGTTCTTCAAAACGTCCAGTACTTTTTGGTTCAAATCCTCATTTTCTTCTTCCTCCAATCCAATAATCCTAATGTTCCTGCATCTAATCTTCAAGTCCAGCTCCAATGTTTTGGCTTTCCCTTTGTGAAAGTCCTCTTTCAAATTTTTGTACACTCGAAGCTTCCTGAAATCTCAGATGACATAGAGGCACTACTGCTTTCCAAAACAGAAACCCGGCTATCAACTTGAGCCACCTTCATGGATAAATCTTCCATAGATGCTTTGACATCAGTCACATCTTGAGCAACCTTTCCCAAGTCCTGAGCCACCTTTAAAAGTAAAGAGTAAATATCCTGCGGGCTTGGTACTTCTGCCATGTCTGTAGCTGATTTGGTTTTCTTTGGCACAGGGTTATCAGCAGTTTCAATTTTCTTTTTGGAGTTCATAATCTTCAATAATCTATATAAAGCAGAGGGCCAGGAGCTGCTGGTTTATGCTGCTGCCTCTGCTGCCTGCATTCCGGAATCAATTGTGCTGACAATTAACAGCAGTGGGGTGGGAGAAGATTCATTTAGGCTGACCATCCACAGGAGACAGCAGTCGCTGGGAACAGAACCAGCCGATGCATACAAGGTCGGCAAGCTAGTTTCATGGGAGCTCACGGAATCCAACCGAATTAAATTCACAGCAATTGGCGGTTTCAACTCACCCTTTGGCAGGTTGGGCTGGGAAGAACGATGTGGGATGAAGAGGTGATCCAGGAAGAGTCAATCAGAAGGTGAGTTTTGGCGTCCCTGAAAGGCAACAAGTACACTGTGTCCTCGATGATGTCTACGAGTCCCCTCATTGGTTGGATGCCGTGTGAATGTCTCCCTTTGCACCAGCTCATGATGTCTCTTGTTTCTTCTCTGTATGCTGACCAATGGCAGATTAATAAAGTTCCAGAGGTCAGCATGATTAGTTAGTGTTTAATAACAAGGGAAGTTGATAAACAAGGGGTTGGCAGGTCTGTTTTCGCCAATCATTTCTAACAAACCTATGTCTAGCTATAGTGGACTGATGTGGCCCCGCCAATCGGCTTGACGGGACACTCGAAAACCCATAACACTAATTGCAACTGTTTCTCACTATGCAAATATTGCACTCGCTGTATAAAAGATCTGACCGGAGTGGGTGGTTTTGTCAGCTCTCATCAATCAGGTCTGTTCCACTGTGCTGTTTGACTTGTGCTTGCCCAGCTGTAAGAAACAGTGTTACTTCTTGCCTGGTGTCTGCTCCTTTTGGATTACTTCTGGTAAATTACTGATTACATTCTCGCAGAGGACCCCTGATACAGCATTATGAATATTTTCTTATCCTTTTCTTCGTCCCTCGCACAAACAACACAACAAATTATCAGTTAATAAGTAAATAAATACATACATCCTGGCTGCTTCCCTGTCTGGACTAAAATTAAGCCATGGAAATAACACCTATACCTTAATTAGAGAAGGTGTCTTTGACACCACATCCCCCTGGAAACCTCAACCTTGGTCAGACTCTCTCTCACATAACTTAGCATGGTAGTAAAATACTAAGGACCCAATGCATGGAATTATTTGCATGGGGAAAAGGGTACTTGTGCTCCATTCTGCACACAAATCCCTGTTTGGTGATTCATGGAATCGGATGCACATCTCTGCGAGCCGTCGAGGGCCCTGCGTGAGACTCCATGCACAGCTTGTGAGTGGCTTGTACAGAGGACTAGGAAGGAGGTGGAACAAAAGTAGGTGTTCTGGCTGCAGGCCGTCCCTTGCACACCCACAATTTCACGGCACGAGATGTATTCATGGATTCGATCATGCAACCTCTCAGCCAGGAAATGGCCACACAAGTCCCTCATATGATCCACCTCCTGAAGGCAGGAATAAGTACACTTGTGGTTAGATACCAAAAAGGGTAGCAGGCGCCCCTCTCTAGAAAGAACATGGCATGATAACTTGTTCTGTGTTTTTTTCCCACGTTGAGAGTCTACACCCATCACTTTTTTCTCACTGTACTTTTCACACGGGAGGAATATCTATTTGCATATCAGTCTTTGTCCCGCCCACAAGGGCAGTCCAGCACTGAAATGCCAAGCAAACCTTTGAACAGAGTGCCAACAGCAACCCCAGACACGGGTTTCAGCCTTGTTGAGCCTCATCAGTGAGGTGGAGTTGTGCCTCTCTGAGCACAGTGAGCAAGAGGTCCACGTCTGGGTTCCCCCAGGTAACTTAGGGTGACCAACCCCAAGTTTCTTGCAGAAATACAAAAAAGGTAGCAGGTGACACTCTTTAGAAAGAACATGGCATGATAACCAGACATGGTTGAACTAGATGGGCGTGCCTCCATACAAAAGGTTGCCATCAAAGGTCCCATCGGCCGGTCTAAACGAGGTCTACTGACCTCTGTGGTCTCTCCCTGGTCTTTAGTTGAATTAGACTGTTCAACTACAATCGTCCTAGCTACCAAACTGCATCACCACCTTCAGAACTTCGTACTAATCGACGTATATGACGCACCGAATAACTTAGCAACAACTGAAAACGTGGCAACAGTAAGACCAATTTTGGACAAATGTCACTGCAAATTTCCCATCTAGTGGGTCACTTTAACGAATGGATAGAACTGACTAGTCTCCCCAATTGTGTTGACCGTGCCTCAACGCCTTGCCAAATTACAAACTCAACCAGACGTGCTGCCAGGGTGTTACTTCTGGAGAAGTTTGGCATGATGCGTCTAAATGACTGTGCCCAGGAGATGCCCCCATGGCTTTCACCTGAGTTAGTGGTAAATCAGCTTCTACCCTTGATTATTTACCTGTGGAATGCCTTTTGTAAAAGACATGGCCATAGTATCAAGAGCAGAAAGTGACCATCTACCCTTATACTGGTTGCTCTCACGAATAGACACTTGCCGGACGGTGATTTCTTATGACCCACATTGTTACCACTCTGGGTTTGAGCACAGGCGATGACAAACCTGTTCCTCTACTGACATCTTCTTGGACCTGCCAAATGTCCATACTAGACATCATTATCATTGAGCAACTAAATTCATCACGAGCAGCAGGCCCCTACGGTATTTGTAATGCCCTTGTTAAAGCTGCCCAGGGTTGTGGGCTCACAGTCTACATTTACTGTTCACCCACATAGGCAACACAGGCTGTATTCCCAAAACTTTGTCCGAAAGTCATATTTTGCCTGTTAAAAGGTCCCTGGAACTTAGTGACGAATTATAGAATGCTTGCTATGCTAGATGTTCCCTCTGAATTGTTTGCTAAAGTACTTCTTGCAGAATAAAATGACTGGATTGCGTAAAATAATACACTCCCTCCAAATCAGATGGTCTTTATAAAAAAATCGAACACCTATGATATGAGATGATATGATATGGCATTTATAACTCGCCTATACACAAGTGTTTCAAGGCACGACTAGGTAAGGGTGGGGGAACAGTGGGAAGACAAAGACAACGATCCTACTAGGCCAGGTGTCATTCAGATTGCCCAAGTGCATGGGAAGGGGCAAGGGGAAAGTGCGGGGGGAACGGGGAGGGGACAGTGCAGTACATGGAATAGTAGAATAAATAATAACCTGCTCATTCTTGCTACATCAATAGAACATGCATGGACGCGCAGAAAAACTCCAGTTTACACTGCATTTATTGATTTCTCGGCAGAGTTCGACTCAGTGCTCCGTAAGAGACTTTGGAAGAAATTGTTACATTGGAATATCCCACCAGGTCCGCTGAAGATGGTGATGGTAGTATACACCAATACCTCTGTAAAGATTAGATTAGATGCAGAAGGTAAACCGCCTGGCTCTATACTCACACAACGTGGACTAAAACAAGGGTGTATAGTCGCCGCTACTCTTTTAAACCTATACCCTGCAGATCTTGGTTTGGCCTTCAATAATCCGCACATCTGCCCTCTAAAAATGGGTTGTCATTCAACTAGTTGGCTAGCTTACGCAGACGACTTGGTTCTGGTTGACCACACCCCAAAAGGCCTATAAAAGCTGATCTCGGCCATAGGAGAATAGGCAGAAAACAATAGTCTCTCAATTAACATAGAGAAGAGTAAGACAATGAAAATTCCCCCGTCTTCCGTAAAAAGCCGCAATGTTGTCTGTACTTTAAATTTGAAAGAGTTTCCACTTACAAATACTTAGACATTTATGTTCAGGATAATATGAAGTGGGACACTCATTGGAATGAAACGAAATTAAAATGTAACAGAGCAGTATGTGCCATTTGTCAGTTTATAGGAAAACAAAGTGGTATCTCCATTGAAACAATCCTCCTATTATATGAGACAAAAGTTCTGGCCATTCTTTTTTATGGCATTGAGATATGGGGACATCAACATAGCGGCACACTAAAATGGTATGAAGCTTCAATATTGAGTAAATCGCTGTGTATGCCACAGTCACTGTCAATAGAATATCTATATTTAGAATTTGGACTAGATGGTATATTGGCTGACTTTATTGTGAAGACAGCTATGTTCTGCGATAATTTACTAAAGTTAAATAACAGCACTATGATGGCGAACCTTGTTAGGGCATTCTGCGAAATAGACAATAGTAACACTATGGGGACATTGGGTTTACTGGTCTCACTCCACTCTAAGTTGCAAGTCGGATGCTGCTGTCTCACTGTAAACGGTTTAGTTCATGTGATTAAGGCCCGCCTGAAATACAAACTCTTGTTACATAGTAAAGAACAACATATTGTTAATATGTACTCCGGGAGAAACAGTGCATCATTTTGTGACTACATTTCTAATCGCCGGAGAAACCCAACCTACATAACTGCTTTCCCCAACAGTCTGGTTGCCAGACAATACATGCTATTAAAATGTAACATAAGAAATGACTTGATCACCCTTTGGGCGTGGCAAGGAATTGCACGCAACTCTTGCTTTTGTCGTCTATGTGGCACTGAAGCCTTAGAAACCATTGAGCATCTTCTAATAGATTGTGAGCGTTTGCAAATGAGAAGAACAAGTTATTTGAAATCCTATTAAAGTGGTTTTTATTGTGATGATCTTTCCTCAGTGTGGCCATTGTTTTTAAATGGATGTGATCATAACATGATCTCTTAACTTGTGAAATTTTATTGAAAACGTGTTGAGATTTTTAATGTATTAACTGGCTAAGTCCTACTTTTTCCTGTGATAACTACGTGGACACTTTGCCGCACGCAATCTAACTTGCTAAATTGCGTGGACTACATGACGATGACATACACCGTTCCTGACTACTTGAAGGCTCGCGTGCCCGTCTCATAGCAGAGACATCAATTCTATTTCTCCACAGTAGTCGGACGCATACATCAAAGTAAAACAGTCAGAGGCTCCCCTGCTATTAGCCAACATGAGAACACGTAATCTTCTATGGCCAGCCTAACCTACAGCTCCAGGCATGAGGAGTGTGCACATACTACATTTGGGATATTGCACTCTGGTGTCTTCCAGTGAGTCGACACCACAATGTTTCAATTCGGGACTGCTGGGATTTGGTTCCAGCAACTCTCTCTCTACCCGATTTGAGGGGTTAATGTCTTACACATCTGACCTTTGGTCCTGAGGAAGGCGTTTTCTGTTTAGATCTTCACGCCGAAACGTATTTGACCACACCTGACTGACCTCTTTCGGCCTACAGTGGTGGTTTCTGTGCCTATACTAGTCAGGCCAAACCCTATATACGTAGACCTGAGCAGCACTGTAAGAAGCGGTTGGCAAGTGTGAATATGCGAACTAAGTTGACACTAGCCATTTACCCTTAAACCCTACAAGGAACAATAATTGGATTCTTTCCTTTTTGGGCACCCTTGGAATGTACATTTGTGGACTTCTATAACTAAAATTAGGGTGGTAACTGAGTAACCTCATAATATCATTTTGACATAGGAGAAGAATTTAATTCCTGTGATACTCAGAGCTTTTGTTCAAATGGAAAGTTCTTCCCTTTCATTTGTTTTTTCTGTTAACTTTTCAGCTTCTTTAGCTTTTATATCATTTGTTCTCAATTATTATTGTTTTCTATGGTGCATGATTCATTCAGATGCTGTCGATTTGACTGTAATATGTTATGTATCTAAAGTTGAGCCCGTTCTAAGAAAACATTTTTTTGTAAAATGTTACCTATGCTCATGTACAAAAGATTGTTTTACGTTTTTTTATTAAATAACGAGAAATATTTGTTTGTCTATGGTTAGATTTCACATCTAGTTAAGTGACAAAATTAAAGACAGCAGTGATCCCTTTTTTAAATAATTTTGTGCAAAACTTGCCAGGATACTATATGTAATTAAGGAGTAGTATATTCAGACACTAGTTATCCCTTCTGTAATGGTTTTGTGCAAAGCAAAAATTGCCTGTTTTTGGAGGTCAGAGAAAACGAGGTGAGCATAGGTAATAGGTATACCACATCACCGTTATTTTATAACTTGTGGGGACATAATCTGTTGGTTTTCGTTTAATTTCTTCCCCAGTCCTCCACAGAGTAGGAGATTTACCCTCCAGTATATCTACTTTTTCCTTTGACATGACTATGAAATGCCGAATTTAGCTGTGAAACATGTAGCTCCTTTGTTTGTATGTACTTTTATGTGGCTATTATCATTAAGGTTGTTATATTGAGGTAGGACCTTTTTTATTTTGTGATGGTTTTTAAAGGGAAAACATTGTTCAGGTGTTTTCCTTCTGTTAACACAGTATACTTGAACATTTTAACATGAAAAGTGTAATTGTTGTATCTGTTTTAAATGTTGTATATACAAAGCCATTCGGCTGAAAGTATATTAATAAATAAATAAATAAATAAAGATAACCTGTTCTGTGTGTTTTCCCCCACTTGCACAGTCCGCAGCCATTGCTTTTTTCTCACTGCACTTTTCACAAAGGAGGAATATCCATTTGCATGTCAGTCTTGGTCCTGCCAACAAGGGCATTACAGCACTGAAATGCCAGGCAAACCTCCTTTGAACAAGAGTACCAATAGCAGCCCCAGAAAAGTGTTTCAGCATTGTTGAGCCTCATCCGTGAGGTGGAGCTGTGCCTCTCTGAGCAATGTAGAGGAGCAGTTGCATGCCTCTGCAGGAAGTCCCACCCCCTACCTCCTATATGTTGGAAGTCTGAGATTGTGCCGTGTTTGACACCAGCAGTTGTGGCAATACTGCAGGGTATATTTTAAAGAAGATAACCATTGAGACAACCTTATCGAATGTATCCCCAAAGAGATGACAATATGAAATATGAAATATGAAAAAGATCAAAGAGAGAAGCTAGTGATGTCACAAAAGACATGTGCGACGTCCCGAGATGTTGGCTGAAGAGGCTGCATAAATCTTACAGAACCTAATGACGAAATAAAGAATCGAGTGAACTTAAAAATATGAAAAATAAGATTGCGCGTGTATTGTGCGCTGAAGAAAATCAACCGTTCAATAATTAAGTCATCATAGAAGCTGACTATACATAGTGAATACATAGTGAATAGAAGGCAGGCAAAGCCGCCGTTGTATAGAAGCTGGACATCGGTGTCATGAATTTAGTAAGTCAGAACCCATGAAGAGAAAAGGCGAGAATAAGCAGAAATCATGGAGCTTCATGGCAAGGCTGCCTGGCCTGGTATCAAAATTGAGACAGCCAATGTTGGTTATCTAGTCTTGAAAGCAGTGAACATGCAAAGGATGAATCATCTCTTGTTAAGGTGCAAAGAAAGAACACCGAGAGTGCCAGGTTTTATTTGTTTAAGACATTTAAAAACCTGCAAAATGTACTAAATCATAGTCTCCTGTCACGTGAGCGAAGGATGAAAATAGAGTTGATCTTGGAGTCCTAGAACAACGACAGTGAGTGCCTGCACTCCCATATATTGCCAGAGAGAAGGATACTTTGCAAGGCCAAGTTCAAAGACAATCATCATGGCAGAAGGCATGGGTGATGAGAGATACTGGGCTAATTGGGTGGGAAGGTACTGTCATGCCCATCTCCTTGCACCTGGGTCTGGGCTTATGTGCTGCTAAGTGAACCGAATGTTCCAGACATGGTACAAGCATGCCAACCAATTGTTGTAGTCCATATAGCAAAGGACGTTATAGCTTGAAAACCAATGAGAAACTGTGTATCTAATGTTTCTGAAGATTGCATGTTTTAGAAGTAGGCATATATTGTCCACCAGACAGTGGGCAGCCAATCACCCCTAGTTCCTATAGATAATATACTTAGATGTTCCCCTTAAGCCAATCCTGACCTTTAGTGGGTTTTTTCATTATTTGCCGTGTAGTATGACTTCACCTCTGATGTATTTTTGATGTATAAATCATGTTTTGTGAAAAGATTGCTGAGAAAAATCCAGCGTACGTCTGTTGATGTTCGTTGTAACTCCCTGCTTTAGATAATTGTTAATAAAACAGTACTTCGCCTTTTTCCTGAGTTGGTTTGATTATTTGGATTATTCTGTGTGATCACATCCATTACATGCATGCTCCTAAAGGACCCAAAGCTCAGATTGATCCTGAGTCTAAAGCTGAGCTGGAACTCTGGCTGATGTGGCTGGCAGGCTGAGAACTGGCAGAGGCTGGCCAAGCTAGTTGTGAAGCTTCCAAATTCAGTTGTTTTCCTTTTTGTTAAAGGATCCTGAAGGTGAGGTGGAGGAGGTTGAATAGATGATACAGTCTGGTGTTCTTGCTTCCCTGGTGCAGGATGACACATTGAGGAGGGCAGAATACATTTAATGATACAGCTGGGCTTGAGCCTATTCGTTTTCATATCTGGTGCAACCAGAGAACCAGAAAGGCTGAATACGGCTGAGACTGCTTCCCCACTTGCAGAAAAGAAGACATAGTGCTTTACTGTACTTTTGGGAGCACTTAGGAGTTTGGAGGTGATAGGATCACTCATACTTGTTGCCCTCTATGCTAGGGGCTTCTAGCAGGGAGAGCTGGGATTATATCCACTCCAGGGATTATTAACATCCCCCTGTGAGTCACCGAAAGGGGTCTTGATTATTCTGAGAGTCACATAAATGGCGGCACCCAAGTAGGCCAGTCGAGCCACAAAAAAACAACCATGTTTGCTTTACTCTGGTTGTCCATTAATATATGTCATGTCACAGTAAGAAAACATAACTAGTCTGGGTGCACAAATGTAGGTCAGTGTGGCGAAGTAATAACATTAATCATGTTTGCTTTACCCTGGATAGAGAGTAAAATATGTCAAACCACAGCAAATACGTGTATCTTGGCTGGCTTCAAAAAGGTGGGCCAGAGAAGCCAACACTTATCATATTTGCTTTATCATTGATTCCCAGTACAAAATGCTAAGCAACAGTGAAAAAGTATATGCAGACACGCAGCAACAATGTAGGCTAGTCTAGCCATATAATGACACTGATCGTGTTGGCTTTACCTTTGATGCCCAGAATAAATGCTGTGCCAATGGATCAATATAGGTCAGCATGAACACTTAAGAACACTTATCATGTTGTCTTTACCCTTGATGCCAAGTAAACATTCCATGTCATAGTAAGACTATATGGCTAAATCTGCACCACCAATATAGGTAAAAATTGTCATTTAAGAACACTAATCATGTTGGCCTTCCCCTTAATGCACAGTAAAACCGGCTGTGCCACACTTTAAATATATGGCCATAGAGGTTTCACCAATCTAGGTGACCAATTAGGAAGCCTCATCATGCTGGGTTTCACAAGAATTCCCAGTAAAAATGACATGCCACAGAAAAAAACATGTCCTGGTTACTGCTGTACAATTAAACCTTCCCCAATCAGAGGCCCACTCCCCAACACACGCACATTCATACAGCCATTAATATTTCTCATTCACTTGTGCACACCTACAACACACACTCTCTCATTCACATGTGTACACAAACATGAACTCTGATTCACAAACACACATGTCAGACACCAACCCTGGCATCTAAGCATACCCACACAAATACACACCACACACATGCATAATTACATACATCCATAAATACATACATATATTGTTTTTCTTACCTACAGTCTGGTCTGCACTCCATCTGCTATAATCGTCCTCTAGCTACCCTGCAGCATGCAACAGGAACCAGGAAGTAGAGAAAGCACACAACAACACAGGTGGGCAGCATAACTCCACCTTTTCACCTCTAGACAGAAATACCACCATTGTGCCTGTCCAGCCACTTCCTTCCAGAAATGCTCCTCCACCCTATCGCATCATTAAAGGAGCAATCTCCTCCCCCAACAATGTAACATTCCAACCACACACCTGCTCACATTCTTAGCTCTAGCCCTTCACTGCTCAGCCACACTCCTTTTGTAATTGTAATTGTAATTGTTTATTTGTAAAGCGCTTATACACAAGTGAAATGCTTCAAAGCGCTTCAAGGCGGGAAGGGAACATGGGAATACAGAGTCATCTTAGGCCTTGAAGTTTCCAAATGATCTAGCAAAAAGACTAACAAACTAAGCCTGACGGCATTACTGCTAGTGCAAGTGCATGACAAGAAGGGAGGTGAAAAAGGGGAGAGGAGAGGAAGAGAGGCCTACAATCCTTAAACAACCGTGCTAGGCCAACAACATTTCAGATAGTGCAAGTGCATGACAGAGAGTGAGGTAATAAGGGGGTGAAGGAGAAGAACATCCAGGTGATAAGGGGGGAAGGAGAAGACATTCAGAAACAAAAAATTACCGTACTAGGCCTGGAGAACTAGTCCATATACATTCTAAGGTAATGTAAGTGCGCAAACATGAAGTGGGAAGGAGGGGCAAGGAACAAGTGTGCCTGGTCCAGCAAGGCCATGGATTAAGTGCAGAGATGTTACCCTTCCCATGGAATGAATTCCAGAAGTGCAGTACTGGTGAGTACAGAGGCCTGGGGCAACTGCGTGGACTGGCGGGGGATGTGTGGCTCTGGAGGTGCATCAGGCGAACAGTCAGAAAATGGAGCAGTGTTAGGGAGAGAGGTAGGCAGTAAGTAGGCAAGAATAGAGAGGAGGTTAAAAAGGGAGAGGGAGAGGGAAAGAGGCCTGGAGGCCACAAATGTAGCCTGCAGGCCACAAATGCTCACAAGGCCCTTCTCGCACAATGAATCATCCCACCAGAAAGCCCTGCCGCACTCCTCACCCATGCATAAATGCAGTTGGAAACCCCCCACAGGCAGCTTGAATAGCTACTGCAACCATTGCATCCAACCTTTGCATCCCACTTACTTGATTGGCCCATGCAGACCCCTCAATGTTAAATAGGCACTGCACTCCCAACTGACACTCTCTCCAAGCACATGAAAACCCACTTCTCTCTTGGACAATTGACACATGGTACTCTTTCCCACACTCCACTCCCCTAACAAATGGAGCACACACACAGGAAACAATTCAAAGCCTTGCTCTATCTATCCTTTCCTTAAAAACTCGTTCACAAAACAATTCCTCTTGTTGGAACTTGCCTAGTTTAAAACATCACTCACGCTAATCAGTCAATCCAAGGGAAGGTGGCCCATTAGCCCAGACAATCCAGGGGTGTGTTTCCTCACCCTGTATGCCCGTTCTTCAGGCCTTCTGAAAAATGAAGTTCTGTGCCTTGCATTTACAATGATTATAAAATAGTTACTGTAACGTATATACAGTGAAATGAACTCACGTTCTGGAAGAAGATGTTTCTTAAAAATAATTCTTCTTTCAACATCTTTATTAAAGTTATGTCCAGCCACTAAAGGCACAGTTGTCAAAAAACAAATAGCATGAAGTCAATAAACATTATCATACAAGCCATGTAGAATTGATCAAGAAAGACATAAAACAATAACTTGTGAAATACATTTTTTTTTAAAATTAAGATTCCCTCAAAATGTTAAAATCATCAACATCAGGTAGTAATAATGGGGACGAACTTGTATACTTCCTATAGGAAGGACAACAGAAAACAAAATTAAAAATGACAACTCAAATAAAATGTATATTAAAAATGGGGAGGCTGACCTCTTTTTGGTCCAGACTGTCCTCAAATGATTAGGTGTGGAATAAACTGAATCCGTAGGCCATTTAAGACGAGGTAACAGTATCTGAGATGGATGGGGATGCATATCTTACTCATACATCAATAATCAGACCGACGCAGGAAGTTTGGCAAAATCACAGCTGTTTTATTAACAATTATCTAAAACAGGGAGTACAGCAGACATCAACGTACGTTCGCTCAAGTCTCTCAACGATATACAAAAAACAACACAACTTTATACTACAAATTCATCGTAAGTGAAGGGAACATCTAAGTATACTTTCTGTAGGAACGAGGATCATGATTGGGTCTCTAAGGTCAGGTGGGCAAATAAGCCCACCCCAAGTGCAAGTCATATTCCGTGTCAGACTAATACACAATGTTCTATTGATTTCTCAAACTATAGGGCTCCTTACTCCGTGGCCCTCTACAATTGGTTGGCATGCTTGTACTCGTCTGGAATATTCCACTCGCTAGCAGCACGCAAGCATGTACCCCAGGTGCTGGGGGGTTGGCCTGGGGGGTTGGCCTGGTCATGCTTCCCCACCTAATTAGCCCAACATCCATCATCACTCCTGCGGTCTGCCTTTCAATTAATGTGTTTGAACTCCTGTTTGAGGTGTAACAGAAAAACACTAGAAGTGACAAAGTTTCTTCATTTAATACTATTAAATACTCACATTCACTGTTCCTGAGTAGATAACCAGGCTCTTGGGGGCTCCGACTCTTGACACTGGGCCAGGCAAGCCTTTTCGAATCTTCCTTCACCCTCAGGTTGTTTTATTCTGCTGCGCCACACTTCCAACCCTTCCATTCAGGTGGTCCAAATTTGTTAAAATGCGTTGAGAAACATCCAGATTCTAGACATTCCTATATATAGCCAGCCTCATGAATACTTTGTCTACTTGCGTTACTGCATCTGTACTTTTGTGAAATGGCTTTTCATTTTCTTCAGTGCTTCTCCGCTTGTGCAATCTTAATTTCACTCCCAAAATGTTGCTTAATTCGCTACTTCACCATCAGATTCTATAAGGTCTATATTCTTTCTTCATTGGGATCTCTTTTAGGTGCATCGTTTCTGCTTCTTGTGACGTCACCAGTCTTCTCTTTCATTCATTTTCACACTACTTCCAGAACTCCCTTCAGAAGACCATCATTTCTTCATGGATACATATAAGGTTTTCTCAATGGATACCTTGTTTCAAGGACTCCATTACTAGCTTTGCGCATGTCACAATTTCTGGCTGCCAACATATAGGCAGAATGTGGGAGGGACTTCTGGTAGAGGGACTTGGCTCCTCCTTTACAAAACTGTGCTCAGAGAGTGGGTATTTTTCGCCAAACCAAGAGTGATACTTGAATATGATACATATTGTTTTTTTTAAGAAAAGTTTTGGGCCAGTGAGATCAGGCTCTACTATAGAGCAGACAAAAGAACAAAACACCCTCCATGTTTTCTTTCACTACAGTAAAGTATGTATATTTGTCAGTGTTATTGGGCAACCAAAGAATTGAATATCTTTCTAGATCCAAAAAGGTGCAAAACGCTTAAATAAAATTCAAGAAATAAAGGTTCTTGAAGGAGAAATATGAACACCAAGATCACCCACAAGGTTCTCATCAGACCGAGAAGGCAAATACTGCAAACATTCTATGAGCTCTTAGTACTACTGACAGCCATCAACTTATCCCATCTTTCAGTTTCGGCTTCTTCTTTTTTCTAAGTGAAAAACATGTTATAGCTACTCTGTAGATTTTGAACCTGATTGGGCTCCATCTTGCGTGAATCTATGAGGGCGAAAAGCCAAAGGGACTTTGATTCTTCCAGACAGCTTATTGGTCTTGAGAACTGAACATGATTTTGTTATGAACGGTGATAATGACTTAACTAAATCATTGTACAAATGTAGATTGGGAGTTGCTGCAGGCAGAAGTAAAACCAAAAGCAATATAGTATCAGTATCACCACAAAGTAAATTGGGGATAACACTAACTCCAGATAAATATTAGACCATTTGCCTCTTCTCGGAGTAGACAACAACATGATTTAATACAAAGTGTTTGTTGGCTTTCCACTAATCGTTAAATGATTTTCCCTTGACCTACAGTTGAAGGATTAAGATAGAATAAGGGGGTGGTAGCCACATTCCAGCCTTTCTGATACAAGAGAGGAAAAGACCAGCTCTGTTAGAATATAAATGAGTTTAGCTGGATCATCCCCAAGAAAACTACTTTTTATAAAAAGACACTGCATACAAAAAGTTCAGTTCGGTGACCATCCAAAGGATTAGTACAGCTTGGACTGAGGCTTACTGTGGTAGAAATATTCCCTAGGACATACTCCTCCTCAAACACACCTTCATAGAATTGTATCAACTCATATAAGACCCTAAAATCTCCGATAATTAACTTAATCTTTTTTACATCATTATTTTCGACAATAATACTCTCTAGGAGGTGCTATGATTCAACCAATGGATCGGGCATGGAGGACATATTTTGAGGTCTGTTATAGAGATTTAAAAGCCAAATCACAACGACACCTGAAAAAATAATATGGAGAAATAGAATATCTGGACACTGGGAATAAATAACCCTGCAGGTAGCATTAAAGTCAATAGCATGCCAGGTTAATAGACCACTCTAGGATAGCCTTGAGGGACTCTTATCGCAGTAACATGAAACAGGTATAACCTTGTTTTGGTAAGGCCTCTAACTACCAGGTCTCTTTTAAACAAATGATGTAATCAGGTGCAAGAAAGGAATGCCAGTCACAATAACGTATTTAGGAGATAATCCTCTGGTTTTCCAGATCAACAGAGTTACATGATTATTACACTGCAGCTCAATTGTGCCTGGGAGGTGCAAGTTGGAATGCGGGCCCTGGGCATGGTGGGGGTTTCACCATAAATCAAAGTTATTTGGAAAAAAAGCTCTGTTAAAACAATTTGCAACATTGCAACCTCAGCATACAGTCCAATATCCCTTGTGCATGGACGGACCATCATCTTATCACCTTTATGATCAAAGAGGTAGCTCACCCAACCCCACAAGCCCAGGCACCTGCAATGATGACTAGAAGCAAACGTAACCTAACCCTAGAAAACCTCTTACCCCTTCTACAACCTATCACTCACCCTGCCACAATGCACACAGACCCAACAGTACTAGTTGACTTGTATAATGAAACCATCCTGAAGGCTATTAATACCATAGCGCCTCTTAAACTTCAGAATTCTAAACCTCGCTCTCACCTCAACAAATGGTACACTCCCCATCTTAAGTCTCTTATGAAATTGAAAATAAAATGCTGAATCAGCATGAAAAAGCACCCCATTGGCTGCTAATAGGGATATCTTTACAGCAGCATCACTCAACTACAAGGTAGCCACTGTACAAGCGAAAAAAGATAACTTCAATGATCGCATAACCAAAGCGAACTCTAGTACGAAGGAATTATTTAATATACTGAAAGAACTGGAATCTCCTGCTCCTGCCCCTGACACCTGTACTTAAGACACCTTATGGTTTACTAATATACAGAATGCTCTACAAGATAAAATCACTGTGCTTTTAAACAAAATTGAAATGAAAAAAAATCTCATTATTGACACAGTCACCTCTCAGGACCCGCTTCCCCCTACTAATCTGGACATTCCCCAATTCTATTTCAAGCCTCCTACCATCAAAGAGGTGGAGACTATAATACTGAAACTCAAACCTTGTAATTGTCAAGGAGACACCAGCCCTGCCTCTCTCATCAAGGAGGCAGCTAATGCTCTAGACCCTTTTACCACATCCTTCATTAATGCTTCTTTTGAATCAAGCACCGTACCGAATAATTTGAAAGACGCTTGGGTACTCCCGTTATTAAGAAAACCTTCCCTAGACCCTAATAACACATCAAACTATAGACCCATCACAACAGTGCCCTTCTTATTAAAAATCCTGGACCGTGCAGCCTATCTACAGATACAGCAGTGCTTGGAATCGAACAATCTACTAGGATTAAGACAATCAGGCTTCAGACCTAGGCATGGGACAGAGACTGCGTTCATCGACCCGAAAACTCACATTCAGATCCTAAAAGATGAGGGTAAATCAGCCTTACTCCTATTACTCGACCTATCAGTGGCCTTTGACTTGGTGAATCATAAAATTCTATAGAAACAGCTGTCATCTGCTGCGCACTTCTCTATCCAAGCAAACACCTGGATAGAATCATTCCTCAGAAACAGATCCATGAGGGTCTTTGCCCCCTCAGCATCAACCTCACCGACACCAGTGACTTGTGGGGTTGCACAAGGATCTTGTGTTTCCCCAACTCTCGACAATGTGTTCACTAAGCCTTTTAATATAATTGATTATCTGGGAGTCAGGCATACCAACTATGCAGATTATACCTAGATACTCATCCCAATTACTGGTGATCACACTGCAGACAGTAAATCTCTTAATGACATTTACAGTACTATACAAACCTGGATGACTAAGCATGGACTATGTTTTAACGATGAAAAGACTGAACTGCTACTCCTAGGTTCATCAACTAGACTGAATAAACTAGGCTCCCTATTCAGTTCATTCAATATTGACGTTAACATCATTAAAGTAGCCAACAATGTGAAAACTTGAGGACTCTATATTGACTCCGCTCTCACCTTAAAGAGACAAACTAATGCTCTAGCATCTTCCACAGCCTACACATGCAAGCTTATTACAGCTTGGCGACCCTATTTGACAACAACTAATTGCATCACAGTAGCGAGAGCATTACTCCTATCAAACCTTGATTTTTGCAACGAGCTTTACTTGGGCACCTTTAAACAAAACCTTAGTAAAATGCAAGTAATGCAAAATAACGCTGTTAGAGCTGCTTGCAACATTCCCAGAAAACAGCATTTCACGGCAATCAGACAATCTTTAAAATGGCTCAACATCAAGCAAAGAATAGATCTGAAATCACTCTCACTCACCCACAAGTGCCTACACAACTAAATGCCTATCTACCTGTCTAACACATTGTCACGTCAATCCTCAGCAAGACCTACTAGAACTGCTCAGTCACATTGCGTTTCCATCCCAGGTTTTAACCAACAATGTGCTGTGGGGGTCAGTTTCCCAGTCCTTGCTGCAAAGAAATGGAATGCACTCCCGGCATCGATAAGAGGGGAGCCATCCTTCTCTTTATTTCGTGCTAAGACTGAAGGTTGGCTCCTAGAATAGCACCCCAGTCTGCCCGCTCCTCAACTTCTAGCATAGCAATATCCCGTAAACCCCTCCGTATTTAAGTGCCTCTACCTGCTGTACATACACTACTTCTGCCTTGTGCCTTTGTATTACCTGACTCACGTCCTTGAGCTATATCCTGTAAATCTTTGCCTGTAATTCATGTCCATACTTATTTACTATGTTTTTTTCTATGCCTGTATCACCTGTGTGCCTTTGTATTACCTGACTCTGGTCTTTGAGCAATATCCTGTAAATGTTTGCCTGTAATTGATGTCCATATTTATTTACCTTGTTGTCTTTCTCTATGACTGTATTACTTGTGTATCATGACTACACACCATTCCTGTATATAATTGCCTGTGCAACATGTAAGCTTAGCACCCAGATACCCCAGGGCTTGGTTGCGCTCTACAAATAAATAAATACAAATATTCAAATACACATTTTTGGGCATGAGCAAGCTGAAACAGGAAGGAAAATACTTGCAAGTAATGATAAAAGTGGGTGAAAGGTGCAGAGGGTTTTAATAATTTTAATATTACAGTTAGAAGGAGATACAAATGTAATGAATTCATCAAAATACATCATAGTGTAAGTTTTATAATATCAATGGGAGACTTGCTAGGACAAATGTGAGCAACATCAACAATATTAGATTTAATTATTGTTTCACTTCCTCGGGCATGATATATCCAATTAATAGTTTTATTTCTAAGAGCGTTTCTGGGTTCCTATACTCTTATGTATAATTTGCAGACAGGCGAGATATATACTATGCTACTATTCCTAGGAGCACCTCTAAATGCATTGTGGCCTAGATGGGCCCAGGCAGTGGTATTTCTCTTGGCAAAATCATGTTGTAGATATTTGGGGGGAAGTTGTTACAAGTTTGATCAGCTATAATTGGCAGGTACCTTCAGTTGTTTTACAAACCTTCTTTGGGTTTCAACCTGTAAGGGTTTGGAGCTATTTTGCACAATGTTAAAATTATCAACACAAGTTTTCTTTGGACTCTCAGCCGAGGCAGTAGCATACATAGGAGCAGAGACTTGGTATTTGATGACAGTCAACACTAGACTTTGCTTGCAAATATTGTCATGAGGACAAGAACATTGCAGTTCTTTTAATTCATACTGAGTTCATGTAGAGAGGGTATTTCCATTTTAACTTTCAAAAATTCGTCTTTGAGCTCATAAATGACTGCATGAATCAGGGCACTGCAGGGTTATCACAGTACAAGGAGTTGTAAAAACAATCAAAGGGTCCCCAAAAGAGAAGAATATGTTAGGGCAAGAGAAATTGGGAACAAATAGCCAATGATTTATGCTGACTATTTTTGCTAATAATAGGCTAATTTATTTTTCTTTATATACTTCACAACTGGATCACCATAACAATTGATGAGATCGCAAAAGAAAAACCGTTCAATCCATCCCGCAAAAGAGCAACGGCAAAATGGTTCACCCCACTACTAAGCACCTTGAAAAAGAAAAAACTAAAACTAGAACTAGAATGGAGGACCAACAAAGACTGCAGAAATAAATTCAAACTTCAACAACATACCCGTTCATACAAAAAGGAAATACAAAAAGCAAAAAGGAAATACTACAACAACAGAATCCTCAAAGCACCAAACACCCAAAAAGAACTGTTTAAAATCATAAACTAAATTAAAAACCCTCCCGGCTGCAACTACACTCCAATACCATCAAATAAATTATGCAGTGACCTCCTAGACCACTTCAAAAATAAAATCACGACCATCCAACAGACCATTCAAAACAGAACATGCAACCACTACACTGAAGACACTGACCGATGCAAGGAACACCAAAACAAACTCAGAAACTTCCCGCATATATCAGTGGAGACTTTCACCAAACTCGTAAATCAAAGTAACAATTCTGGCTCCCTGTGGATCCCTGCCCCCCTGACAATCCCCGCACAAGAAACACCAATGGAATACTACAGGAACGTCCTCAACCAATCAATCGTAACAGGAAGAGTGCCTCAAGCCTTCAAATCAGCATACATCAAACCACTCCTCAAAGATAAAACAGGAAATATAGAAGACCTCTCCAACTACAGACCTATCTCCAACATCACCTACCCAGCTAAACTCCTGGAAACACACATGTATAGAACAACCCAACATTTCATAGATGAACATCACCTATAAAACCAGGCACAAGTAGGCTTCAGACCGATGAGAGGAACAGAAACAGCACTTATTTCAATCTGGGATGATCTAAAGGCGAATGCAGACTCAAACAACAGCACCGCTCTGAAACTTTTAGACCTATCCGCAGCATTCGACACAGTTAACCACAACATCCTCATCTTGAGACTAGAAGAATTCAGAATCACTGACAACACCTTACTTTGGGTCAGATCCTTCCTAACAAACAGAACAGAAACAACATAGATGAAACCTTACAAATCAAGCCTTCAAGAATCATCATGCAGAGTCCCACAAGGATCATCCTTCTCGCCACTACTATTCAACATCTACTTGTCACAGCTAATTAAAATCATTGAAAGACATGGCCTCACCTGTTACAATTAAGCTGACGACCCACAAATAATCTCCAAAATACAAGACTCACAAGAAGACAACACAACTCTAGAGAACTGCCTTCATGAAATATACAACTGGATGAACTCAAACTACCTTAAGCTCAACCCAGGCAAAACAGAAATAATGATCATCACAAAAAACAGAGAAAACAACATATACATCCCATGGCCAACCGAACTTGGCAAAACCCTGGCCACATCATCGACTGTAAAAAACCTGGGAATCCTGATGGACAACAAACTCACTCTAGAGCCACAAGTAAATGCCCCAATCAAGAAATCTTTATTTCTCCTGAGATCGGTTAAAAGGATCCTACCATTCCTCTCATTCACCAACAAAACAACCGCCGTCATCGCCCTCCTCATGTCCAGACTAGACTACGCCAACAGCCTATATCTAGGCTTACCTGAACGACTCCTAAATAAGTCTTCAGCATACAAAATGCAGCAGCCAGACTGCTCCTTAAACTACCTAGAAAACACATCACACCAACGCTGAAAATGCTACACTGGCTACCCATCAAACAGAGGATCAAGTTCAAATCAATGTGCATAACACACAGAGCAATCCACGACCAATGTGCAGAGTTCCTCAGACGAAAACTAAACACACATCACACTGCAAGGCCACTCAGATCCAGCAGCGACATCCGTTTGGAACCCAAATCATGCAACAAGAGAAAACTCAGAGGATCCTCTTTTTCTCACCTTGCCCCAAAAACCTGGAACAAACTACCAAAGAACATATGGAACACAACAGATCACCTACAATTCTGGAAACTCCTCAAATCATAGCTCTTCACCCCATAACCAGATAAAATGCAGATATGGACATACACAGGGGAACCAGGCAGAGAGAAAAACCTACCCTTACTCCCTAAATCATCAACCCTTATAAAATAAGGATATACGGATCTGTAACATATCCACTTAAGAATTGAAACAAACCACATGAAATCATACCAAGGAACACCCCAGATCAATGGGAAGGGAGAGCAAGGTATGACCCGGCAGTGGCACCTGGCATTCCTCGAGGGCACAGGCAGCAATGGACTACCGACAGTAATAGATAGGAAGGAGCAGGAATGATAATATAACTCCACCACCTAAACAGGTATTATGCTTGCCCCTTGGGAGTACTAAGGTCATAACTTAGATAGAGGCCTTCCTCAACCCCAGGCCCTGAAACTAAACAGTCAGGAAATGGAAGAGTAGATTATATCACCCTATAGACCACCGGCAGTAAATAGATAGCAAGGAGCTGGTTAAGGATAATATAACACCACTATCGAACTAGGGACAATGCTCACCAAACCTGGGGTACTTAACCATTAAATCTGCTGGAACCAGCCACGGTATCAACACAGAAACTAGACAATCAGTAAACCAAGAGGAAGAATATACCGACCCAGTATGACAACCTGATACAAAAACTAAACTACAGGGATTATGAGACATACAACCCACTAACCAAAACCTCACATTTCTGCATACTTAATTCACACACAAAACCACACAACCACCTCTCTCACAGCAAACCACACAGACTTCACCACACCACAACAAAAAAACAATCAACACATAGATCACAACAACAGGACGCGAGTACCCGCTTCGATCCTATATGCACACCCAAGCTCAGCGCACGGTGAAACCCGAACTGAAGCTGCCAACAGTACACCACCTCTCACTTTCCTACGCCCTCTTCACCCACTAACCCACCCCCCACCTATTTGTTTACAGATCTGCCTGAGCGCCTGGAGACCAACTCTGTTGGTGACGGTGCGCTATATAAATACCTTTAACATTAACATAGCACAGGTTCTGTATGTTTAAAACACAGTGGTTAGTATAGAGATCATCAAATCTTTTAATATTAAGTGTTGATTGTCTTATTATAAGGGGTTGTCCTTAAATGAGGTTTTGAGACTGGCAGAGTTGGGCATAAAAGGAGAGGAGCCCTGACAGGTGCCAGAGAAATGTGCAAGGTCTTAAATTGAATTTTTTAGGCTATTAGCCTCATGACTAGGGGCCACAAAATCTTTATTGCAAATCGCATGTTTTTGTTCGCCAATATTTGCTCATAATTTTTCTTAAATCAACTTAAAAAACAACTGATTCTCTACAGCCGTGTAAATCTTCTGGCCGAACTTTTAGGGGCTGATTCATGGAATTTGTGCGCCAAAAAACGGGGATTTGTGCGCCATTCTGCCCGCAAATCCCTGTTTAACAAATGGGGATTTGCGGGCAGAATGGCGCACAAATCCCTGTTTTTCGGCGCACATATTCGATGAATCAGTCCCTTAATCTCTTGGCTTCATTACAACTCATAAAAAGGAAGTACAGATGTTCTTATTTGTTTGTTTAGGAATGGATCTGCAAGTTCTACTACAAATAATAGCAAAAACACATTCATGTTTTTGTAACTACAACTTGGCTTGCCAAGTAGCATAAATAACCGCAGAAATATAAAAATAACAAGAATTTAATACAGAAAAGCAGTGGGGAAAACAATACTATACCAAGCAGCATGAAAACAAAGGAAGCACACAACTTTAACAGGTGCGCTGACATCCACAAAATGGCCGACACTATAACAGAGCTTTCAGCATGATGCCGTCTTTCCGCATCAAGGAACATCTGATTGAAACCATGGTCCCACCACATACTGCTGAAGGAGATATGGCAGACATTAAAGATCTGTCTGGCTAGACTGAAAACGCTGCAAGTGAGATTGCAGAGATGGAACTAACTTGTATTCTTGGTAGCTACATTTCAAGACCGCATACGCCCCTTCATGATGCTGATAAAGGTATCATAGCTAAAAGATTGCATTTTGCTGGATTTTGTAATGTTTCTTTTTTAAATCTACTCTTGTCTGGCTTGCACGGTACTTCACCTACTTTTTAAATCAAGCAATAGTAATAAGCCAATTATGAAAGTGCAAAAGGAATTTCTAGTACCATTTTATCCAAATGATGCCATTGTTCAGAAAAAGGGAGCAATTGAATTTAGCGCCAAGCTTCCTGCTTAAATAAAATGGAATGTTGCAACTAAGTCTAGCCCCATTCCACATTATATATATATTTAAAAAAAATCTCTCGGGCAAACATAAAGCACTGTTTCATTCACTATATGTGATGAAAAGAATGGAAATAATTTAGGTTAAGACATTTCCTTTTATGTTATGCAACAGAAATAGTACAAAAAACGGTCTAATTCATTTTTACTCCCGTGCACGAGTTTTTACATGAAGGGGATTGTGGCAAGAACCTGCGAGCTCCATTCCATATTCCCTAAGAATCCGCTATGTTTTTAGCACCAGTGCAACTGTTAGATAATCTGGCCAGTAAGCCAAAGTATGATATTGTTTCACTGTTGCATTCGCTGCTTCACTATGCTACATTTTGTTTTTACTAAAGTGAAGTAAAGACATTCACTCATGTAGTATTAATGCTTAGCCAAAGATGCTGCTGACATTCAAAGATTTAATTCATAGCATATACAGTTATTTTTATTTTAAAAAAACGTTTGATATTCTAAGCCTTGTTGTCTAGCTGCGGGAGGTGAGCTGTAAAAAGCTAGACTCAGTGGCGAGTACACTTATAAATGAATGGTGGGAAGAACCACAGAGGCGTCTATTATATCAATTACTACTGAATTCACAAGGAACGGTTTTTGTATACCATTAAGCAACCCTTCTCAACACCAACAAGAACTGTGACTGACTGATAAACACTCGCAAACACATTTTAAAACTGACCTCAAAATGTTAATATCTAAACGTGTTACATATAACATTTAGCCACCAAACCCAACTTTGCTTTACCTCCTAAATAACCTTTATCATTTTCAAAAAGAGGCATGTTTGTCTAAAAGCTATAAATAACTTTCACAGTGTTCGAAGAAACAGGCCTTGCTCGGTAAAGTTATGAAAGTTGTGTAGTTGTGTACCCACAATTTTCACAAGTTAATCTTCATCCTGAGGGAAGCACATTCTCAAATGAACATTTCTTGTTTTAAGTAACGGACAGCATGATTAAAAGGTTACATTTTAAAAGTACTACCTGTTATATTTTCTCATTACACGTCCTGTTGCACATGATATGGACAAGCAGCTATCAAGTGTGCCTGCTGTGCGAAGGCATAGATCACACAGTGTCATTACTCGCAGTCCAATAGCGCTTAGTCTGTTTTTTGCAGCTACAAAGGAGTACATATCAGCATTTTGTGCAAGGGGAAAGGAGGAGCCATTATGTGAAACATGGTGAAGTAACCTTGTGATGCTGGAAAGTAATTCGAAGATGCAACTATCCATTCCTAAAACACAATGAGGTATGCTTCCCCATCACATTTGTGGCATACGGGTAAAACCTCTTCCTTAGAATTTCTGCTTACTGGTGAAATCAGTCTTATCCTCTTTGAAATATATTCAAATGTTGCTACTTTGCGTATGTAAATAAAAGATCTGTCTCTTGTATTTAGTGGTCATTACGAGAATGGTGGGGCACTAAAAAGGTGTTGGTAATTGAATTACTGCCACTTTTACCACACTGCGTAATGCAAGATTGGCTGTAATGGGGAGGAGATAGATACCTTTAGCACTTGGCTGCAGATATTTCTTCCACATTAGCAATATGAACTGGAGGAATTACCACAGCATAATTACCACCCGTGCCAATTCCTCAAGAAATCACATTGCCCTATCAATTCTGGCATGACATATCCAATGAATAGTTTTATTTTAAAGAGCGTCTATGGGTTCCTGTACCCTTGTGTATAATTTGCAGACAGGCGAGATATGTACTGTGCTACTATTCTTAGGAGCACCTCTAAATGCATTGTGGCCTAGATGGGCCCAGGCAGTGGTATTTCTCTTGGCAAAATCATGCTGAATATATCGGGGAGGGGAGTTGCTGCAAGTTTGATCAGCTATAATTGGCAGGTACCTTCAGTTGTTTTACAAACCTTCCTTGGGTTTCAAATTGTAAGGGTTTGGAGCTATTTTGCACAATGTTAAAATGATCAACACAAGTGTTCTTTGGACTCTCTCAGCCCAGGTAGTAGCACACATAGGAGCAGAGACTTGATCTTTGGTATTTGATGACAGTCATCTCTAGACGTTGCTTGCAAATATTGCCATGATGACAAGAGCATTGAAGTTTTTTTTTAATTCATACTGGAGAGATTTACTGAGTTCAGGAAGAGAGGGTAACTCCATTTTAACTTTCAGAAATTCCTCTTTGAGCTCATAAATGCCTGCATGAATCAGGGCACTGCAGGGCTATCACAGTACAAGGAGCTGTAAAAACAATCAGAGTCCCCAAAAGAGAAGAATATATTAGGGCAAGAGAAATTGGGAACAAATAGCCAGTGATTTATGCTATTTGTGCTGATAATTTGCTAATTTATTTTTCTTTATTATAGCACAGTTCTGTATATTTAAGACAAAGTGGTTAAGAGATCATCACATATTTTAATATTAAGTGTTGATTGTCTTATTATAGGGGGTTGTCCTTAAATGAAGTTTGGGGACTGGCAGAGTTGGGCATAAAAGTAGAGGAGCCCTGACAGGTGCCACAGAAATGTGCAAGGTCTTCAATTTAATTTTTTAGGCTACTAGCCTCATGACTAGGGGCCATGACATCTTTTTTGCAAATCGTCTGTTTTTGTTTGCCAATATTTGCTCATAAACTTTCTTAAATGAACTTAAAAAACAACTGAATTTCTACAAGTGTAAATCTTCTGCTCAACTTTTCTTTTGGCTTCATTACAACACGTAAAATGGAAGTATGGATGTTTCTTATTTTTTTGGTTTAGGAATGTTTCTGCAAGTTCTACAACAAATAATAGCTGTTTTTGTGACTACAGCTTGGCTTGCCAAGTATTCGAAAATATCAAAACAACAAAAATGTAATACAGCAAAGCAGTGGGTAAAACAATAATGTACCAAGCAGCATGAAAGGAAGCACAAAACTTTAACAGGTGCGCTGACATCCACAAAATGGCCGACACTATAACAGAGCTTTCAGCATGATGCCGTCTTTCTGCATCAAGGAGCATCTGATTGACACCACGGTCCTGCCACATACTGCTGAGGGAGATTTGGCAGACAGCTAAAGATCTGTCTACCTGGACTGAAAACGCTGCAAGTGAGATTGCAGAGATGGAACTAACTTGTACTCTTGGTAGCTACATTTCAAGACCACATACGCCCCTTCATGATGCTGTTAAAGGTATCATAGCTAAAAGATTGCATGCTGCTGGATTTTGTAATGTTTCTTTTTAAAATCTACTCTTGTCTGGCTTGCACGGTACTTCACCTACTTTTTAAATCAAGGAATAGTAAAAAGCCGATTATGAAACTGCAATAGGAACTTCTTTTACCATTTTATCCAAATGACGCCATCGTTCAGAAAAATTGAGCAATTGAATTTAGTGCCCAAGGTAAGAAAATGTGGTTTATCACCTCCATTCTAACATTTATAATTTAGCAGATTTTGCCATGATTGCAAACCGGGTAAACAGTAATCGATGTTTGCAGTAATTTCAAAGGAATTAGTAATGAGGCCCAATTTATGTTTGCATCAACTAGTAGGTCTGATCTAAGGAACATCAAAGAATTGCTCTGGACATTGAGGGTTCTGGAAATCTCATGTTGAGGGTATCTAGAGGAAGGGTTCCAGAGAGGCTGCTCACATCATCCAACTAGAATGAGACAGATCTCACTGCAGCTTTTCAGGATATCTCTGCGAAAACCATGCATTTTCAAGTCAATTCATGGCAGTGCACACACAATTCAAAAACAGTGAATTACCAAAATGAACTATGAATGTAGGAGCATGGCCATTCGAAATGATGCTTATACATACCAGGAAATGGTAGAGGGTGTCATCCTAACTCATGACAGAACTCACCATGGCTGCCCCAAATAATGAATGATCCAACTCTGAGGTTCAGAGGACAGATCAATGACCACGATCTCACTGCAGTTTGCCCTGAATATAGAGTCACCACAGGTAGTGCCGGGCGAACATGCCCAAAAATGATTCTTCTCAATGTTTGCCATTAGGAGGCACGGGCATTTTTCCTGAGGATCTTAAATCTGTGCTTTCTCCCAGCAAACAGTTTAGCTCTAATAAAGAAACACTTGGCATTAGTGAAGGAGAAGGAGAGGAGGGTTCTGACCAGAGAGGCCATATAGCTAGATTCTGAAATCAACGCCAGATATCTCTTAGTCAACAGCTCAGGACAAAGAATGGAAAAAGAATAGTGGGAAAGGATAAGGAAGATCTGGGGGAGACAACGGATTGGGGTTTATGTTGAACAAGGTATAGCATGAAATGAATGTGTAAAAGTCATGAAAAAAACGTGTATGCAATAATTTTGCATTACACCTCATTTTCATGCATTTGTATGGCATATCGGGGGCACAGATCGTAATTTAGGATCCCGCCTCCCCCTTCCTCTCCACCATTCAAATACTCTAGCATTTACGCCAGCATGAGATTTTCATGCTGACATAAATGCTGTGGATTCCTTAGGAATCCACTTGCTTTTTACAACAGCAAAAAGTATGCAGACTCCATAGGTATCCATTGTAAATGCTGCCTGGCAATTGTAATTGGCAGGTAGCATTTACTTAGTTTTCATGACAGATTGCAAAAGAGAAGCTCAAAGGCACTTTCGCCTCCACTTAACACTTCCCTTTTGCTCTCTGAGATGCAAATGATGTAAATTACAGAGGGGACCTGTTTGCACCTAATTACGGATGTAACCGTTCTCCTTTGTGTAATGTATGGGTTTTTCAAAAATTCGACCCATGTGATTTTGGTGCAGCACAATATGTTCTGGATTTCTGTGGAATCCTCCTGCTTTAGCACTGGCTCAAACAGGCAGATTCCATAGAAATACATGTAAATTCCTCCTGCCATGCATTTACATGGTGGTAGGCATTCTATATTGCATGTATCACGAGGGGGTAATCATTCGCAGAAACCTGGACCACCTGGGTTTCCATGAAAGATTACTATCTCATGACGCAAACAACCAAAATTGAAGAAAGGAAGTGCAAATAGATGAAGGCCCCTCTGCGCAATTTACATGGACTTGAAATGTAACCCCTCATGACGGGGCTTTAAATTTAAGTACAGGAATGTTGCGGAAAAAGAATGCAATATATAATAGAAGATTTGTTGGTGTGCACACACCCCAGTTGTCTATGTGTAGCCGCATGGAACAGATTGCACAATTCCAAGGTGTAGGGTGTCCACCATTAGTTCGAAAAGTATCCAGCCAGAAAGAAACCATGAGAACGAGTTGGCAGAACTAGTTACATTGTTCAAAACTATATGATATAATAGTCCCTCTGAGCTTTCTGTAGTTTTCCATGAAAATTGACTGATAATCAGATACCAATCTCAAAGACATCAAGGTGGCTTTCACTGAAAATGGAGTAACCTCTACTGTGCACAACACACTATACTCTGGAAGACCTCATTGGTGATGTATCTTCCTATAAATGGCCCACACCTCTGTGCATCACATCAGAAGAACACTGACGTTACACTGCCTATACCTGCTTATCTTGTGATCACAAGCCTGCATTATACCGCAACCTCACAAAACTAGCTGCAACTTTTACTCAACAGGCTTTCATAGCTTTGTGCTATAGGCCACAGTAGCACACACCTCTTTGTAGCTTTTGATAAATATTGAGTGAACACAGGTCTATGCTGCCGCCCACGGCACTACACACCTCACTGCAGTTTGCAATGGTCAGTAGGTGATCAAAGTTCTAGCAAACCCATCAAACTTCTGTCAAATGCAGTAAACAGCTCCATGCCACCGACAACAATTCTAGAAAATGTACTGGAGCTTTTAGTGAAGATTAAGTAAACAAAGTTCTGTGCTACATACCATAATCCCCGCCAAACGTTTAACAACTTCTAATGAATAAGTGATTACTGCTCTCTACTACACACCACAATTCTTGTCTACTTTGCATATCTGCAGCCTGATGGAAACCTGGACATTGCACCCAGAAAAAACACAAGGTGGCATGGGTAGGCTTTTTACATGAGCTTCTGGGGGTTAGCCAGATACCATGACAAAAAAATGAATGACATACCTTAATGAAAGCACGCTGGTGGCGGTAATACACTGATGGATGTAATTCATCTATACAATGTGTATGGATTCCGAGATGAGAAGGCATCCATTTTGGAGACCCTGTCTAACCTTTTGCTAATACTTCTTATCATGGACACTTGATTTCATATCAATATGGTTTTGTTGAGAGGTTCTGGGTGATTTCCCCCATTATTGTGGGTTAGGAGCACTGTAGTGAAGGCTAGAAGGTTAGGGGCTGCAATAGTAGTCACAATATGATATGATATGATATGATATGATATGATATGATATGCATGCGGTGTCCAGTAGTTGAAAGCTCTCTGATTACCCAGCCAGCTTTTCGTACCTTACTGGGTACGCAAGAGATGTACTGATTATAACATTGATATGGAAGGAGAGAATAGAGTGTTAGATCAAGAGTGATAATACTATTCCCTGGTCCTAGAACTTGATAATGTCTTCCTTATTGCCCTACATCCCACAGAGTAGACAATAAACAACTCTAACAAGAATGTCGAGGTGCACAACAATCTCAGGGCATTTCTGCTGGTGAGCAGTAGGGAAAAGGTTGATGGGACACATTAAAGCCAGGATTCATAATGAGAACATCATTTCGTTGGCCCAGGATGACTTTTGGAGGGCAATTGGCAGCACAGATGGATAGACTGATATTGTGGGAATCTTGGGAGGCGGTGAGAAGGGATAAAGGCATAACATTGCGCTGGAGAAAGCTTCTCCTGGGCACTTCGCCAACGGTCTGGTTTGGCCGAAAAGGGGAGAGGGCTCCACCTTTTGCACCTCGAGTGCAGTTTAGTAAGGTTGCGACCTGGCTCCAGACCTTTTTACTTTATGTTGTAATCATTTAGTGGCGGATCATCTTAGGGGAGTGCCGTCCAAAGTGCCAACGGTGGCGCATAGGGATTCCGCAATTTTTCTTTTTGTGGGTGACGCTCTTTTTTTAGTCTGCACATGAGCATTGTTGTTGCAACTATTTAACACCATTGCAGACTCCTGCGGGGAAAAAAGGGCTCACCATCAATGCCCAAAAAACCCAGGCTATGGTCATGGGATCTGTATGTTCTGTCAAGGCAAAGTCCACATTTTACTTAAGATTTCCTGAGTAAGAATTACATTTTTTTTTTTTTTAGCAAACGGTTTACAAGTGAAACCTTTCAGCTTTTACAAAAGTTACAATTAATCCATTTTAAAATTGTAAAAAATTGACAAAAAAGTTGAATAGAACAAAAGTCAAGCATTAGTTGTGTTTCTGCCATCACTAACTGGATCAACTTTGTGTAAGATAATGAAGGCCTTCCGTCAGGACGTAAGTTCCTTTCTGGCTTCGATGTTCCGGAAGATCACTGACACAAACTCTAGCAGGGCGTATGTAAGAGAAAGGTTAGAGCCCTGCATCAACTGGAGCCAAATATCCTTCTCTCTTAATGTTTGATTACCCCCAAAGAATTTCTTTATTAAATCAGATCTATTATCTAGGGCAGTGGTCTTCAAACTTTTTTTGCTTGGGCCCTCCCTGAGCAATATTTAGGCAGGGTGGACCCCCCAAAGAATGTCAAATGGACAGTAAGTCGAAATGGCTATGAACTGTCACGCACAGTCCCCGCACCCTACTTGCAGTATAATCCCTGGGCTCCCCCAGCTGGTCTCATCACAGTCTCTGGGCTGCCTCATCCCACTCATATCCCAGTCCCTGGGCTCTCCCCACCCCACCACAGACCCTGAGCTCTCCCCACCCTGCTCCCACCACTATCCCATGTCTTCCCGCCATCCTGCTGCCACCATAGTCCCTGGGTTCTGCCCACCCCACTCCCAGCACAGTGCCAGGGCCAGTGGTGGCTGGTGAATTTTTTAAGTGGAGGGGCATAAATATTTCCCCCAGATATGCCATAGTGACCGAATGTAGCGAGGGAGCCCGAACCAATCAAGGGGGTATCCGGGGGGATTCTACCCCCAGGATTTTTTTAAAATAATGGGTTAAAATGTTTCATTTTAGAGCACTCTTTGTAAAAATAGGGTAAAAATCCAAATAGTTTGCAATTGGCGCCTCGGGGCCCAAGGGGCAAACATGGTATTTTTTTTTACTGGACATCAATGGTGTCCAGTAAAAAGATACCATCCCTTTCCCCTGGTCCCCACAGCATCTAAAACACTCACACAATCAATGTGATTATGTGTGTATATGAGATGCTGGGAGACCCAGGAGGTAGGCATGGTATTTTTTACTGGACCAGTGCAAAAAATACCAATCCTTTCCCCTGGGCTTCAGAGCTCCACAACGCCTCAGAAGGAGAGCGGATGTTGGCAGGTGGGTAGGGGGATTATGCAACAAAGGCATTTCTAAAATGCCTTTGTTGTACAACCCGCCCCCCCCACTCTCAAAAATCAGCTTCTAGATTCTAGGGGGCCATTTTGCAAGACATCCTTGGTCACAGTAGTAGGAAAAGGTTAGGGGGGCCGACTGCAGTGATCTGCGCATAACCTGAAAGTCACAGGTGTGCATTTGGGTTGGCTCAACATAGTGTTTCTTCTTTATGAAGTTGATACAAATAAGTATAATTGAAGAAGGTATTTTTGAGATTTCAAAGCATACATGCAGAATCGATCACATGACAGGTATGTCTCGGCTGGCTTTTCATCCGGTGAAAGTTGGAAAAATTAGTACCATTGAGGTTTACAATATAGAAATATAGGGATTTCATGGTAGACATCTACCTCTCGTGTACCTAGGGTTAGAATCAGTCACACTTTAATTAGGAGTACCACAGAGGTTACTAATTGTACAATAAAGATAGTCCAAACCAGACAGGCAATATCCTCAGAACACAATGAAGAAAAGACCTGGGTGTGAGCAGACAACAATACAGCTGTATCATGTTCATGCAATGTGTAGTGCCAACTTATAACATAGTTTCAAGAGGTCATCTGGTGGAACTAGTGATCATGTATGATACAGGCAGACACCAATGGCCGGTGCGTTTCAGACACACACCGGTCCTTCTTCAGGACGTGATCTATCCTGTGTACAAATCAAAACAAAACCACCGATAAAACAATCATACCATCTTTGAAAGGTGTGTTCTCAAAAATCACTGAAGGTATCCAGTGTTCAGACCAAGAAGCTGAGAAAGTCTATCATGCAGCGGCTTCCAGAGAAGCACATCACTTTAATCAAGCACTCCAGCTGGATGTCCTCAGAACAGCCAGTGCAGCTGGAGCTTACTGACGAGCATGTCAATCATGCAAAATGCCATCATGCCTACCTCTGATGTGGCTAATTAGACATGCAGGAGTGCAATGTTGTGCTGTCATTGAAGGCGTGCGCCTGAGAAATACAGTGTGACATCTTTGCTTTACATTGGTGCTTTTTAAGGATTGTTTCGTTTTGCTTTGTCAACTGAAAGCAAAGAGTTAACAACCATCCACCACAAAGCTATTAATCTTGTAACATGACACATTGCCTCTTTTGAATGTCTGTAGGCGGCATTTTCAATTTACTGTTTACAGAAACTTTCATCAGCCTAAAACTGTATAAATGACATTCACTTAACATGAACGAAAACCAACATTTTTACAAAATCAGGAAGTTACTCAAATTCTGATTATCCGAAAAATGCAGCTGGTTAGAAATTATTTATTCATCCAGGTCTACATCAGAATGGGTTCCGATGTTAAAAATGGCTGTCAAATCCTCTACTTTCAAACTTGGAGTTACCAAAGGCCAGAGGAATATTGCAAACCCATGTTCCAAAGCGCAATGAGTAATCTGCATATTAGCACCTGATGCGAGGGTGCCACCCACTCAGCATCCGGGAGCACTGGGCTGGAACCACTGATGTACGTCTGCGTTCCAGAACAGGTATTTGCTGCTCCTCCACACGCTCAGCTCTGGTGTGCTGCCGTCCTCTCGTTACCCTTCTGCTCGGCTACCTGGCCCCACCAGACAGCGCCAAAACTCTGCTCCCTCCACTTAGCTGCTGGCCCATGGTCACCCTCACGACCAAATCTCCCTCCATCTTCCCTGAAGTCCAACCTGGGAAGTGAGAAGGGTCTCAATCCCAACCTTCTCTCACTTGTCCATGGTGGCCATCTTTCAGTGGTCGAGTCTTCCCTTTGCTGAATGGGCACCATGTTGCGCATGTCCATTTATCAAAGCGAACAGTCTTATTTTTACCAAAAAGCACGTTTATCACCCAGCACAGTGAGCCAGGTGCTAATGGTGTTAAGGCCCACTTTCCAGCGTAGGCTGGGCAGAATGGTTCTGGTTAGCTAACCAGCTCTGTCTAAGCCAGCTCCAGACATCGAGGCTTAACATTATAGTAAAATTGTGGATTCTGCCGTTGTCCACCTCAGTGTGCAGGTTGGGAACGCCACACCAGCTTTGTCATTGTTGTGTGATTCCTGTTGCAAACCTTGATTCTTCTCATCTCAAAGACAATTCAAGTCTTGATGACCGAAACCCCTGTTGAAGGAGAGCAAGATGCAAACAGCAAAGCAGGCCCTTGGTTTATGTCATGGCACTGGTTAATCTGGGCTCCCAAACGTTCTTGTGGTGAGCTTAGACTCCAACACAAAAGACTAAGCTAGTGCCTCCTTTCACATCTGAAATAGGAACTTTAGTCAATGGGGCTCATTACAAGTTTGGTGGGCGCTTCAAAAATTGTAGTAATCCCGTTAATGCCACTTTTACTGCACAACCAATTTACAAGACCACAAAATCGGTGGTCATTCCGCCGCAGGCTTAGCGACAGAGGAATGACTGCCACAAAAATCTGTGGTAATTCCTTCAGTGTTTATTCCGCTTGTGGAAGTACAGCCAAAATAGGCAACCGTATTACATATTAAAAGGTGAAATACAGCCAAATACAACCAAAGCAGGCAGTAATTCCTCCAAAATAGCAGTGCAGTTACCTCCAGCTAAGAGGTTGGTGCAGTGCCATTGCAGGCGATGAAAATAAGCCACAGATGCATCCAATTGCATCCAAAAGAGTATTTAAACCCAACACCTTTCACCAAACTCACTTTGAAGCAACATGCAGCCCCTAGTGGACATGGATTATGTGCTCCACAATTTGCAGTTGTATGTTGAGATGCAGAGACATGCAGTGCAGCAGCTGGCAAGGAGATTGCATCTGCAGAATCAGAGGAGTCGTGCCACACGGAGGCCACTCATACCCCGGGTCAGACCCTCACCGTGGGCAATGATGGATGAGCAGATAACCACACTCTGTCGGCTGGCCAGAGACACCATATCTGAGCTGCTCACCATCGTGCAGCTAGAGCTCCAGAGTGGATCAGTATCTTAGTTGCCATCCCACCCCTGTGGAAGCTGGTGGCTGTCCAGCACCTCCTAGCTAAGGGCACATTTCAGCACTCTCTTGCGATGATACATGGCATGTCACAGCCAACTTTTTTGAAAGTGTTGGTATATGTGCTTGAAGCACTAATGCGACATGCAACTAATCACATTACAGTCCCCTCCACCACATACCAGGTGCATGCCACGAGGCACGTTTACATGCCACAACCCACTTCCCCAACATGATTGGTGCACAGGACTGTACGGGTGTTGCATTGGTACTATCCCATCCACTGTTGCACATCTACCGCAACAGGAAGCAGTACCATTCCATCAACATCCAAATAACATAGTTTCAAGCGGTCATCTGGTGGAACTAGTGATCATGTATGATACAGGCAGACACCAATGGGCGGTGCCTTCTTCAGGACGTGTTCTAGCCTGTGTATAAATCAAAACAAAACCACCGATAAAACAATCATACGATCTTGGAAAGGTGTGCTCTCAAAAAATGCTGAAGGTATCCAGCGTTCAGACCAAGAAGCTGAGAAAGCCTATCATACAGCGGCTTCCAGAGAAGCACATCACTTTAATCAAGCACTCCAGCTGGATGTCCTCAGAACAACATTTGTAGTTGCTGGCGTGTATAGAGGTGACATATGCCCCACATATGCCTTTGTGGCCCTATACATGTCATGTTTGCGGATGACTCTGTGTGTGTTGGTGAGGGTGATGCTGCCTGTCTATGGAATGGAGATTTGTTGGGCTATTCAGGATGAATGAGACACCTTTTTATCTTACACTAATGGTACTTTAAAGAGTATCCTCTCACTGAATATGAACAACAAAGCAGTAGAATCACCACCACCTTAACCACACGTCAGGTGTAGGTAGACTACTCAAAGGGTGATATTAAATCTCACCAAATGATGTGCCCTACCAAAGGCATAGTATCAAAAAAGCATATTTTAATCAATATATAACAATGCATATCAATAGTATAAAAACACAAATACATAAAACAATTATCATTACAAGCATTTTTTGAAGAGAGACACAAAGAAACAAAATGAAGAAATCACGTTCAGCTGTTTCTATATCCAATGTCAGATGCAGAAGAGTCAAAAGTAACTAGTATACATTTGCAGTTACGTGATGTAAGTAACAAAGATAGGTACACTTGAACCATGTGCATATTTCTACTAAACATGGGTTATCAACATCAACACTCAATTGCGTTTCTTGGAAATGGCAGACCACTTCAATAAGCGAAATCCTGATAGTGATATGCCAAAGCCCGTCTTCATGACGGAGGTAATTGGTAAAAGAAGGTCAACTACGTTCAATGTACGGGGCCCTGTACATAGCCGTTAGGACCTAGGGACAATAAAAAGAGCTTGATTAGGAGATCATAGGGAATGCCTTTATGGTAGTCACCAGGTGCCTTACGCACCATGCAAGAAGAGTAGGGATCCTACCAACCTGTTTTCCATTGCTTTAGAGTGTGGAGGGAGAAGTAGGTTTGACATTAATGGGCACGATCACATAGATTCGGCATCAGAAAGAATCCATTACTACAAATAAACAGAGTGAAAAGGGTACGCATGGATATTAATTAAATCTGTTTCCATGTGTCCAAAGGTAAGATTAATCTTTGTAATATATTTCAAAGTTACTGTCTATGGTGAGAGAGTTGTTCATCACGTTGGTATAGGACAGTGGCCCTTCTGTTGGTGATTTAGAAGAATCATATTCTCTGTGGGAGATGTTAGGATGACTATGTCACCCATGATGCATCAGTATCTCCAAAGGGAGCAAAGGAGAGACATAGTGTTTGCTGTCATAGCCCGATGATTCCAAACAAATCAGAGCGGAAGGACATCTACCTAAGTCGCGTATCACTTACTTGCTGGCGACGTGTGTATTCACAAATGTCAAAGGATAGGTCAGTCAATGTCTGCTATGCAGCCCTCCCAATGCGTCAATCGATCAGATATGTTACGCCCAATGCATGCGGACCTGCACAGAAAATATATCAGACACAAAGTCTTTCCATACAGTTGTAAAGTGCTTCCCAGAGATAACTGAAGGTGCAAACCGCTTACCTCGAGTGCTGGCCGTTAATACGCGAATCCGGAACAGAAAGCGGAAATAGAAAATGGACCACCTTAAATCGCGTACCGTGAGCGGCCAGACGTTAGGCCGGTCAAGTGGCACAGCGAGTAGAGCGCTCGTTTTGACATCCGTGCAGAGCCTGTTAACGTAGGCTCGAATCCCGGCAGGGCCAAACTCAGCCTTTCATCCTTCCGAGGTCGATAAATGAGCACCACACACCGTGGGTAATAATAAGCAGCGCTCAGATACCTGAGGGTTCATAGCGCTATATAAATGCCTAATTATTATTATTATTGTTAGTTTACGTATGCGGAAATCAAAAAAGGACCACCTGAAGGAGGGTCCCATGTATAGACAGAAATACTTAGTCTATAATGCACGGCGATCGCCATCTTAGGCAGATGTATTTTAGAATGGGGGACAAGCACGATGCAAGAAGAACTGAGGCATGG
The DNA here is from genome assembly GCF_040938575.1 of Ambystoma mexicanum. Lineage (NCBI taxonomy): Eukaryota > Metazoa > Chordata > Amphibia > Caudata > Ambystomatidae > Ambystoma > Ambystoma mexicanum. Next base: position 1,195,964,908 of record NC_090935.1, read on the forward strand.
TTCAAAAAGCGGACACATCTAAAGATGTTGTGAAGTCATATGTACCAATCTACAGTTGATAAACAGTGTCTTATGTCTTTTCTTTATTGGGGAGACCCACACATATATACAAAAGAAGATGTATCCCAAAGTATTTCGAAAGATGTGGCAGCCGTAATGTTAGTGAGTCAGTATTTGTTCTCATGTGGGAATGCACTAGAGGCAAAGAGCAAAACAACTCATAGTTTCATCCATCGATGTATTGAGTTGACAATATCGAATGTGTTCATTAATAGAGGGATGGGGCCCTAAACAAGAGCCACCAGTCCATAGAACTGTAGCTTGCGAGGGCCTAAGGCTACAAATATAGTCTACTAACAGGCTATATATAGTCAACTCAGATGTGGGGGCGTATCATAGCGTGTCACCAATAGACCATCCTGGTGGGAGAGAGGGAGATTCTATACACAGTGGTGTACATACTTCTATGAGTCCCATGTTGTACTAATGGACAAATAGATTCCATTCCACTGCAATGTTTAATCCAGTATGAGCAGTTTTGAGATCATAAATCCACTTCTGTTCAAGCTTTTTGAGGAAAGATTTCTATCACCCCCGCGTGGATGTGCTCTCATGGTTTGTATAACAAACCAGTATATGTTCTCACATGTGTGTTTTGCCTCTTTAAAGTGGGCTACCAGCGGCTTATCCGCTATCTCATTGCGGATCGCGGAGCGATGTTCGCCTATCCTATCATTTTGCCAATGTATATAAGCCCACAAGGGCATTTTATACCGTACACTACCCATTTGGTGAGACAGTTAGAAAAAGACTTATATTTCCAAAGACGGCCATTCAAATCGATCTGTTTAATATTACTGGTGAGGTGACATACAGAGCATAGTCCGCATTTGTGTATTCTTCTGACCCCCCCCCCATTCCTTAAAGCTGGTCTGCATGGGTTATATGTGATTTTACCGAACACAATTACAGAGTGGTACATTTCATCTCGGTCAAAACACTGAATTATTTTTGTTTGTTTTTATTTGGGGGGTCCATCCTCAGGCCCCTGATTCCCTGATTGTCCACCCTTACAACGCCACCCCAACCTGACACATTTTAAACCCTTACCCCACTACCCGTTGTATAGTTATTTAATCTTTTGAGTGTTTTTCAGTGTTTTTGGCCGCTTTGTTATGTACCACTCTCTAATGTTTGCGATAAAATGACTGGGTATCCCCTGCATGTGCCATAACGTCTTCTGCCAATAGGGTGAGCTCTGCTTCTGTAAATTTAAGCCTCCGCAGCCTCATTTCTTAGACTTTGCCTTTGATTTGACCCTCAACATGGTTATGCTTTTGTTGTGGGAATGGATGGCTGCTAGAGAAGCTGATAGCCAATGGATTCAAATGTCAAAATGGCTGCCTTTCCCCTTGCCGTTTTCAGGATGAGGCTATTTCCAGGTGGAATTTTCAAAAGGCATGGGCTCCTTATATGGTTGTAATTCTGCCAACCACATGGGCGTTAAGTGTAATTCTGTATGGTGGAATTACCCCTACATATACTGCCAAATTCGAAATGAGCCCCATTATGTGTTTTACTCTCCACTTTTGCTCCACTTTTGTACTTTATCGTTTACACGTTTGCTCCTTGCACTTTGGGATTCAGACGCATTGATTAATTATTTTAAATATGAATAAGAAAGAAAGCAATACATAATCTAACCGGACTACTGTATCCAGCAATTTCAATTGTTTACAAATGTTGATTTTTTTGTTATTCTTTTGAAAATTGTAAGTCAGTTTTCGAATCTTTACTTGTTTTGAAAGATATGGATTCTAAATTGTATGCAATAGTACATTATTGCATTTTTTCAACAGTCATGCTTAGTAATTAAGTTTAAGAGAGGACTTTTGACGTAAGCCCAGCGGGTATATCAAAACTGTGCTGGTGAAAAACATGAGTTGTCATCACAAGGTCTTGTCTGCAAATCTTTAAAACCCCTGCCAAAAAAATCGCCAAGGGGAATCATTTCAAATTGGAACTTTGCCACTCTGCGTTTGATGAAATATGGATGCATTTCAAAATTGTTCCCAACGGACACTTCTTTAAATGTGATCTTTGTTCTTCGTACACAATTGTTCTACCACCAAAAACGTGTATTGCAGTATAAATAACCATACAAATGATTAACACATTGAAATAACACACATAACAACCTTGGAGACGTGTTGCTGATTGTGTTTTCGTTCCCTAAATGTAAATTTGCCATTATCAGGATAATGCACGCTGGAATGAAACACATCTATTTGTATCTCTGTAATTGTTGGTAAGTGCCCCGAGACTGCAATGTTTGCATTGTTTAATGTGTGACTGTTTAATTATTACTGCTTTAATAATTAAAAAAAAATGCCAGTTCAATATCATTGCCTATGCAAAATGTTCCCCCGGTGTAATCGCAGCAATGAAGAAGCAGTTTAGATGTTTCTTACCACGTGTGGGTGGGTAGCTTAATTGCCCTAGGTGTTATTTCTGACTTGTCCCAATAATAGTTTTTCGGTGAAGAAAAGACAAAGCTGGACATTGTGGTCCTTATTCTGAACGTGGAAGATGAAGGGGGAAGCTGCACAAAACCTGTTTGTGTGGATTGTCTCCATCCCCTCTCGTGCAGATCTCAAGAGACATTAGCAGTTCCTGCTTGTTCTCGTGCAGATCCCACGAGACATTAGGAGTTCCTGCTTGTTCTCGTGCAGATCCCACGAGACATTAGGAGTTCCTGCTTGTTCTCGTGCAGATCCCACGAGACATTAGGAGTTCCTGCTTGTTCTCGTGCAGATCCCACGAGACATTAGCAGTTCCTGCTTGTTGTGGCATTCATGCACAAGAGCTTATTTTGCCACCAGGGATTTGTATTCTGACCCCCTCGTAATTGACATATTTTCTTGGATGGTGCCTGGTTTTATTGGGTCGGCAAAACTCCAGTGCAATACTTGCACATCAGTGGTGCAATATGCCCACCGTTTTTTGCAATGGCAGTCATGTTTTCTTTCCACAGTTTCCATGCATGCGCACTGTGTAAATCACCCCGGAATCACCTCATGCATAAATTGGAGCCACGTGAACTCAGGCAGATGCTGGGTTTTTAAGTCCTTCAGCACAAGTATGCAAAGAGTCACTGACCATTTTCTGCCATTCCCAGACAAGGATCATAACAAGAAAGAAAGAAGGTGTCACCCATGGGAGATCAGGCCTGGCTCTTTCAGGAATTCTCTGAACATCTATGGCAATGTAGGGAATCTATCAGGTGGTCTCCTGCCCTTTGCTTTTTGACGTTTGGACGAGTACTTGATACTTACCTAAAGCTCACCTGACCCCTCAGTGATGTGGCGACAGTAAGGGTTAAGTTGTGTTTCCTTGGATGCCCGTCACAAGCGGTGCTGATCCTGTCTCACCGCAGCTCCAAGGAGACTGTGTCTGGTGAGTGGATTCCTACTTCCTGACCCTATTATTGTTTCCAGGCTGATGTGATTGTTGATCTCTGTCCCGGGTTTAATCAGAGCTGCTGTATGGATTACAAGTGCACTGCTTGTTGATTGCCTCTGCATAAAGGTCATGGTGACTCTGTCACCCTGTTTGTCAACCTGTCTAATGTCCTGATCTGTTTTAATTGTGGTGGAAATGAAGAATCCCCAGAGTCCAGGAAGAGCTGTGATTGTCATGGAATGCTACGCTGGTGTGCTCTGTGCCACTGGAAGTGGTTTACGGGAACGAGGTTCCATTGTGGGACCTTCCGTGGTGTATCCAATTCAAAGATGGCCGCCTGCATAGGATGTAATCGGAACAACACCACAACTAAGATTTCCCACTTCATGGTTTGGCCTCACGCTATGTGCAGAGTCTGCAAATCCTTATCAGATTTCGGAGTCCTCTTCTGCTCACATCGCAAACATTCAGGCATACTACTGTATCTGCAGTAGACGCGTTTCCCTGCCTCCCGTACTGTATTGTTTCCCTTTTTGTTCAGTCATCATTAATTTTCTTGCTGTATTTTGGTTGAGCCACTACATCAAGTCAGGGGGTGGGGGTCAGGGGATCGGTGGTGCAGGAACAGCTGCACACAGGCTGCTCAGAATGCAGACGTATACCAGTGACTACAACACCCATTTCGAGCTCCCTGACTGGTTAGACAGGGGAAGACATATCTTTCACAGGTCCCCTAATCTTGTCTACCTACTATGGAATATAGCAGCCTCTTGGTACGGTGGCCAACTTTTTGATATCCTTTTGCGGGACACTTGCCCACAAGGCGGTGATAACATCACAGCATCATTCACGTTTGGCCCGCTCCATTTGTAATTTAAATGTATTAATAGCTCTTAACACCTGGCTTAATTGCAATGCAAATGGTTTGTCCTTGGGAGGTGATGTTCACGTTTTTTTAATTGCAAACATGACCATCACGACCCCAGGAACAGAGCATTAGCATTGGAATGAAGACAGGTGTCACAGTGTTAGCAGCTCGACCTGAAGGCTTAAAAGGACCCGGGGCCACGGAGCTGCCCAGAAAAAGAAAGCAGCAGGTGGTAGTGCTGTGGTGTGTAGCCGGCCACTTCAATCTGCAGAGTGGCTGTGCTGGACGCAGGTTGTCCCGACTTCCTGTCTACCGAGAGTCACACTCCAGGGAACAAAGCAAGTCGGGAAAACCTGCGTCCCGCACAGCCACTCTGCAAACTGCAGGACAGTGTCGCCAATTACGGGACAATCCCGCAAAATACGGGACAATTGGCCACCCTACCTCTTGGTTCAAAATCACAATTTTAGGGAAATTGTGGGCTGATCACATTTTGGCAATCTCAGTCTGAGGGATATAGCATCCTGCTTCATATTTGGCAATATTCTAACCTGTACCTGCCCCAGCAATAATATACGAACTAGGGCTGATATCGCTAGAAGCACTAGCTACTTGGAAAAATGTCAATTTTCTAAGGAAGATTTATTTAGCTGAACCTAAGTCAATCTGGGAGTTGTTAAAACATGCTATCATGAACAAGCTCTCTTTACCTCCGAAAGGTTGGCAGGCACAGTGTCTTGACATTTTATGCTGTCTTGACGTACCAATCGAATTTTTATTAACAAATCCAGCAAATGTAAAATGGAGAATTTGGGAAAGAGACTGAATAAGGACAATCAACCTCATTCGAGGTTATTGTCTCTTTACAAGATTATTGCTGGATGTTAGGTCATATAGTGTTATGCCTTATTATTTGCACAAATCTCTGGGGGAGTACTGGCGGACACAATGTTTCTGCCTCTGATTGAATCTTTACCCTACAAACAACATTTTGGGAGCCAGGCGAGGTATAGATCGTGGTCTGAGGAGATGTAGATTGTGCCATCAGGTAGAGGTTGTGGAAACTATTTCCCATTTGATTGTAGAATGTACCTTAATCAGCTCCCAACATCAGACTCATTTTGCGTACATCTTGAAAGATTTTAAGGATGTTCATGCAGGATGGTGTTTTGAATTGAAATGTAATATTGTTATATCTTATCTGCTTAGTACATTGTGTTTTAATGCATTATACCTTTGGTTGATCTGTTTTAAATGTGAAAAGTTCCTACTAGACTAGATCACAAATAAAATAAAAACAATCTAAAATAAGAAATGAATAAAATAAGAAAAAGTGTCTGTTTTTTGCTCTTACCATTTATTGTACATTTTATATTACATATTTTTATATTCTTCTACTCTTTTATATATGTTATTATGTGTAAAGTTTATTATGTAAACTAAACCACATTAAAGAATTTAATTAATTAATTAATTAATTAATAAGAAATTATACAAAAAATATCAGTGGCAATTTGTTTTATCCCCTAATTGTACAAAAATAAAAACAGAACAAATCTCATGAAAAGAGTAAGCACAACAAACCCACACTTCAAATATTATTTGTGGAGTGAAATTACATTGCTGAAGCCCAAAGTGTGCCTGCATATATTGGGGCAGTTTGCACTGGAAAAAAACGTTCTATTTCTTGTTTACATAATAGCAGTCTGTACAACTAATACCATTCCTATATTCTTTATGAGTGTATATATTTTAAAAAAACAACATATTTTTCATGAAATTTAACACTGTTTCACAAACAGCAAACACATGAAGACATGGGCCTCATTACGAGGTAGGAGGTAGCCATGGTGCCATTAGCACCATGGCTACCTCCTTACCACATTCCGGGTCCGGGTCCGCAAAAGGGACTTACCGGGTCATTCCAACCTTGGAGGACCCGGTAAATCCCCATGCCGGGGACCATTCCCCATTCCCATTCGAGCCCCCATATGGCTCAATGGGAATGGGGATGGAGCTAATAAGGGTACCGCAATTAAGCCAACCTTCAAAACATCAAATAAAACAAGAGAACACCTAAGCACACAAAATAGCACACACTGTGAGAAACCTGAAGGTGTCTCACCCGCTAGTCACCGGGGATCTGTCATCCAGGTGGCCAGGACACGGCCATTGTCATTGGATCCAGTACCTGAGGGTGGACCAGTGCGGGAGGATCACCTGGAGGGGGTGTCTTCGGGGAGTGGAAGTGGGACACCGATGGGTAAGACACGGTATCCTCTTCCTTATGGCACCCTTTCCCCATCCTACCAGGTAGGATATCTAGAAGCTCAACCACCCCACCTTTTCCGACACAAACACTTTCTCACAGCAGTTCATCATGAGCGACAACGGGCTAAAACCAGAGCCGTATACCTGACATGCCCCAATACAAGGGTCAGGCAGAGTCAGGAAATAACTGATAACTACACACACCTGACTCCCATTACACTTCCTCACACAGGTAAAAGGCGGAGCACGAAAGCAAACGCGGAGCAAGGCAAAATGTACGAGAAAGCAGAAATTCCAAGATGGCAGTTTAAACCGAGGAGAAAGGTGGCGAGATCAGAGAGGACGATAGGGAGGGAATTACCCATGCCCTTTTCAAAACCGTGACTTTCAAGAAGCCTAAACGAAAAGAAACATAAGACCGGGGATTGCAGCAGACGTATGGTGGCGCGTGTGTCAAAGGTACACAGGGTCCTCTCGCATTGATAGCCAAGGCAGGGAGAAGTGATTGCCACCGTGGTACTGCCCTTGACTCCAACAGCAAAGTAACACCAACGAGTACAGCACAGCCAGTGAGTTGGAGAAACTGATAACAAACCGGACTGTGTTATGCTCAAGTTTGCAAGTGGCAACATTGTATGAAGAAAGAGAACTTGAATACAATTGAACTTTGTGAATCCAAGATAGGTACCAGGGACACAGTGGTCCGGCGCTGCGTCGGTGCTCACTCAACAGTCTCTGTTTGGTGCCCCCCTTCTTCTGAGCAGGGAAGAATTGTTGAACTGTGAAATCGAAGTGGTCCTGCTGTGGGTTACGTTGATTCCTGTGCACACTTGAAAGTCTTTGATAGTCATTAAACTGAAGTTGGTCTGAACCCGGCTGAGGGGGACTCATTGTAATAAATGAGTCATAGGGCCTCATTACACGGACGGCGGTAAGGGTTTACCGGTACCGGTATTTTACCGGTACCGGTAAAACCTTACCGCCTTACTACGAGGTCCCTTTGCGGGTTGGAGAATTTAACGCCTGCTTTTTACAGGCGTTAAAAACCAACCCGCAAAGGGACCAGGGAGCTAATTACGGTACCGCAATTGCCCCTATGGGGCAAAAATGGGAATGGGGAAGGGCAATGGGGGAATTACCACCCCACCAACCTTGGAATAGGGCGGTAATTCCCCTTTCCACCAAGGCGGTGCCGGCCGTCCATGAAATGAGGCCCATAGTGCGAAAGAGGGGGAATCCTGGGTGAATGGTGAAAACACGACCGAGAAGATTGTTGTGGCAAATGTGAACCCGACTGAGGGATGCCTAAAAATGTAAGTTGGTCTGAATCCGACTCAGAGAGGCTAATGTTGAAAGAAGGATCGGAACCCGGCTGAGGGGGACCTACAGTGAAGAGTAAATTGCCCGACGTGAATGTTAAGAAATTAACTTTTCTTTGTTGTTTGTGATACATCAGGTCCTCTAAGGCAAGAGACTTTGTACAAAAGAGACTTGGGCACAGAAGGCCCTGATGTTGGTGAATGAAACTGTGACCTCATGCCAGAGAAGCCCAGGAGTGTGCTGTGCTTGAGTGACCCACCTTGTCCTGTGCCAAAAAACATGGGGAAGGTAGGCCCATGGCCTAACATCCTGACATATCATTTTATGAACACTTCTTTCTTTTTGTGAACATGATCCCAAACTATTTTATAGCATAGCAGTAAGGCTTGGCAATAGTATTATTTTAGCATAGGCCCTTTTTATTTGACTAGACTCCACCAGGACTGAATTATTATTATTTGATGGTCATAGCTTGTTCCCATCTTGGTTTAGGTTTAGATAGGTGTTTTTCACACCCCTGATAAAGTTCAATAAACACCCTTGAACTGTGATCACTGGTGTCTGTCTTACTTTGATACCATGCCTTCCTAACAACACAGATACAATTCTAACCTGTATCATCCACATAAAAATATGATTATTGCACAGAAGATGTATGGTCCAATAGACGGGGCTATAATAGTAGCCGCGTCTATCAGAGCAACCAACAAAAAGGTGAAAAAACATTGACGCACCCACGCATGTGCTTGTTATAGCCTAGGTTATAGAGAAGCCTCGCCGGTTTGGCTGTTAATACCCGCGGTCCACGAACACTCGACATGCCATTTGCTGGTATATAGCCGCGGCTGCACAGGGTACCACTTTTACTCACGTGTAGCAATGTCGCGCACCAGGTGGGTGCAGGATAGTCGCGGTTAAACCTGCCAGCCTATTGTTGTGGCTAGGTGCGATCCTCAAAAGACCAATCATTCCCTTTTTTGTATAACCACGGTTCTCTCCTAGTAAAGCCCTCTCGCAGCCGCAGATATGAAAGGTCCACAAACACTGAACATGCCATTAACTGGTATCTAGCCGTGGCTGCACAGGGTGCCACTTCTAACCACGGGTAAAATCCCGCGCAACAGCTGGGTGCTCTGTAGCAGCAGTAATTATTTTTAAAAATATTTATATATATCTGAGTATGGAATATGAATGACAAAAGAGACAGTAGTGATACAATGGTAGTGAAAATTAGTTATTTAAGATACATTATAATAAAGAGAGCACGTCAAAAGTGCTAAAATATTACCCTCTTTGTACTCAAAAATTGTAATCAAAAACCTTTCCTAAAATGACTCCTCACTCATAGCCACGGCTAGAGCTTATTCACTTTTTTTCCAAGCCACGGTTACAATATGAAACTTTGGGGTGGTAGGTCACATAGAGTTCCATACATATATACATGACATACAGTCGGCCAAAATCTGGAACTCCCTTCCATCAAATTTAAGGCTGCTTAGAGAATAAAAAAATTCTGTTGACAGCTGAAAACTTTGCTGTTCCTCTGAGACCCCTCACTGTCCTTTGTTTCGCCCCAACCTGTGCCTTTCTCTTGTCCCGTTTATTACTGTTGCACCTTGTGTATTTGTAACAGTGCCTCGATGCCCGTGTGCTTTTGGAACCAAATAAATAAATAAATAAATAAATAAATAAATAAATACATAATAGATAGTTCTTAGAAAGGACTCTTTCGGGTACAAACACCATACTTTTTTGCACATTGAGGCCTATAGTGCTGGGTATAGTCCAACAAGACTATCCCCGGCACGTGGTCAAGACCCTTCCGAATCGTTGCTGTGGTTAACCGCGCCTCTGAAATTCAATGCCCCATTGTAGCCATGGTTATTAATCTATGTTGAAAAAAGAAAAATGTCCTTCTATCTATAACAAAAGAAAGCATAATTAGTTAAAGAACACACACACTTTAAGAAACACAATTTAATACACAACTTTTTATGACCCTCATACCTTGTAATCATTACATCACATGCACTATATAAGATACAACATGTGTGCATAAAACACTGTTGTTCTCTTTGCACATACTAATAATTGGGTCATTGGAAAAATAAATCAAACTTGGATTAAAAACATACAAAAATATAAAAAAGTATAAAAACGACCACTACAATAAACAAACATGTATATATAAACTGGGTCAGAACAAAGAAAGCACATTATACTGGGTGGTTGCAGGACAAAGGATGGAGAAGGTTAAGTAAACTTGGAGAACAAGAGAGAATAGGGTGGGATAAGAAAACATGGAGAACAAGGGATAGAAAACAATCACAGTGGTAGAAACACTAGTACTATCATATTCTTAGCAGTCTTTTTCACCCCACAGAAAAACAACCTCCAAGAAGACCACTGCAGATAGTTTGAAAAATGTCAAGAAAAAAAGACTTTAAGACGTGGACCTTCAAATGTTCCATTTCATAGCTTGGAAACATCCAGTTTCAGTGCAACACCACCAACAATGAATGAACCCTCCACTTCTACAACATTGCCAATTCCTCCTATTCCACTTTTACTGCTCCCAATGTTTCAGTTATGAGAGAAATGTGTTGCTTACGCCACAATTGGCTTCTCACGGAAAATGCCACACCAGCCAATTGACAAATCACTCTCTCCAAACATAATGTACATTGCCATCACTAATTCACTTACACAATAGAGGCACAATAAAAGTATAAAAACTGTTACTATAATCAATGAACATACATGCATAAACTGGGTGAAAACAAACAATTGACATTATGCTATGGAATTACAATAGAGTAAATGGGGTACGTTAAGTAAATGTGGAAAACAAGAGAGAATGGGGTAGGTTACGTAAATATGCAGATCAAGAAATGATAGAGTAGGTTAAGTAAACTTGGAGAACATGGCAAACACTTTGACTATAGGTTGACCTTTCACTGGAGTTAACTGAACAACTTCTTCAATAGGCAGAGCTCCTCAAGTACTTGAATCTTATCAGCACATGCCCACCATACAAATAATAAAGACCCAAACAGAAAATAAATGCAAAGAATCCCACTTTCTTTTAACAAATACTAAAATAAACACCATCAATTGTACTACCTCACAGAGAAGTCAAAACAACTAAGAATACTGCACAGCTGAAACTGCATTAAAATTACAACAAATACAATCAAGTAACACTGCACGCTGAATGGGTACCGGATAGCTGCAGTTAAATACACTGGTCGTTGTTGTTGCTGGGTGCGATCCTCAAAACTCCAATCACCCCCCTTTTTGTAAAACCACGGCTATCAGAATTCTTTTAAAAAAATGTAAACATCTGAGCATGGGATATAAATGCCAAAAGAGACTGTACTGATTCACTGGTCCTTAAAAGGTGTCAATACAATACATCACTGCTCATGAAGGTATTTAAAGGGGATGATGATAAAGTATACAAAGTAGTATACATAGTAGTTAGGCTATACAAGATTGGGGTTACGTAGGGTGGATAAAGTTCAAAAACAGGAACACATGGGTTTGACACAAATAATGAGAGTATAGTGCAGAGGGTTCTACAATCAGAAGGAGAAAACTACATAAAGTGTTAGTTTTTATACTTTCCAAAATCAAAATCACAAAAAGAGGACTACATTTACTAACCAAATCCAAAAATGGCTGACACATTTTGAGTGTAGCCTATCAAAGGCAAACAGAATTACAACAGTAATATCAACCAATTACAAACAGCAAAACACACACATCATATCATAAGAGAAATAGGACGATAGCTAGCCAAAACCGAAGCATCAAATGACGGTTTCTTAAGATCGGGATAACCATTGGCAGCTTAAGGTTTTCGGGAATAATGCTCAGTTGGCAGGAGTGGTCAACTGCTGCCATGACCCAATGATTGATAGAAGGCAGATTCTCTTTCAATACTTTCAGCGGCATAGGATCAGAAGGGGCTGCTGACTTTAATAGACTTGCCGCCCTAGACACCTCATCCATGGAAAATTCAGGGAAGTGAGAGCAAGGTAAAGAGTCAGAGATGGCAAAGTTAGCTACACTAGTACTGCCAGGGTTCGATGTGCTAGATGCAGTACAGTTGCAAATATCAATATCTTTGTTACAAAGAACTCAGATAATTAATCGCACAGCTCTTGAGTAGGCGTCACAGTGGGTGTACAACGAGAGGACGAAGAAAAGGATTTAACCACTGAAAACAAATCTTTAGATTGGTTAGGTGCAGATTTCGCTTTAGATGTAAAAAAGGATTGCTTAGCAATCCGGAAGGATGTGTGATACTCACGAGAAAGATGATGATAAATCAGCTTCTCTTTAGGATTGCAAGCCAAGCGCCAAGATGATGATAAATCAGCTTCTCTTTAGGATTGCAAGCCAAGCGCCAAGATGATGATAAATCAGCTTCTCTTTAGGATTGCAAGCCAAGCGCCAAGATGATGATAAATCAGCTTCTCTTTAGGATTGCAAGCCAAGCGCCACTTACGTTCTGCTTGCCTTACCTTCAAGCAAACTGATTTGAGCTCATCGAAAACCAAGGGGCAGATGGATGTTTTTTCAGGCGGGTGACTTTAGAGGGAGCCACCAAATCAGTGGCATCCTGCAAGTTCTTGGATATAAAGCGTAAGTCCAGCAGTGTGGTACGCTGACACTCCGTATTAATAAAGCATGCCATAAGAGAGAGACCAGCGGTATGCCAGTTATGTTTCAAAACAGTCACAGGAATAGTAGTAGCAGCGAAACATGGAAAATGCACTTCAAAAGGAATTAGACAATGGTCAGACTTGAGCACTTGCCTAATTGGAGCCACAGAAATAGTGGATTCAGCAGAACAAATAAGATCAAGGCTGCCACCCAAAGTATGCGTGGCGTCAAGTACAGCTTGCTGGAAACCAAAGTCAATGATAGATTAAAACAACGGGTCCAATATAAGGACCAGTGGAGCGTTATTTCTGATGTTAAAATCATCTAATATTACTAGATTGGAGGACCTAACGTAATCAGTGGAACTATAGAGATGGCTAAATTAGATTTAAAAATAAGTGCAACTCTAATTCTAGGGGAAAGAGCATCTCAAACAAGATGAAATATATTGTAACCATCCGGAAGTGCCTCAGTAAAGGTAGGCGCTGAACTATCGGTCAGCCATGTCTCCGCCAGATGCAGCACGTCTGGAGAATTATCTCCTAAGAGCTCAAAGATCAAAACAGCATGTGCCACTAAGTAACGTGTGTTTAGTAAAAAAGCTTGAAAAGCATGCTTCTCTATGGCCTTTATAACTTTGCAGGCTGGCAGCAATTTATCAGCAAAGTTTGCGTGGAATACCGTCTGCAAAGGCACTAGACGCATACAAGGTCTCTCTTGAGTAATTTACCCGAACAGCGGAAGACCAACCGGCCAGTCTGTACGTGCCCTGGACGGGCACAGACCGGCTTAACTTGGGTGCGACTTCGCCACTGAGGCACCTCACCCACTGCGGCCAACCACTGCGTCATCAGACCGGCTGTTCTATAAATATGCATATCATATTAATGAGGCCAATCCCCTAACACTCTCACAATGTGAGGAGGAGGGACTTCCTGTCTGCAATGCGTGTCTGTATGAAAATAAAAAGAGGACTATAACCGAGTACAAACCTTCGGCATCCATTGGCTGCAGGGAGATTAAATAAAAGGGAACCAATAATCACAGTAAATAATTAAAGTAAAAACACCACAAGGTGGTGTCAATGCAAGAAATGTGGCACCCAGTCACATGACAAGGTGGGGAATAGGACCCCACCCTAAAAGGAAAGTAAATAATGCAATTCAAGGAAACCAAACCAATCAAGATAGTAAAAAGACAACGGGACTCAAGCCTTACCGTGTGCATCCATTGAATGTTAGATGGAAAAAGAGCTATAATCTCTAAAATGGCCAATCCCCTAACACTCTCACAATGTGAGCAGGAGGAACTTCCTGTCGCGAATGCGTATCAGTATGAAAATAAAAAGAGGAATATAACCGAGTACCAGCCACGGAGTCCGAAGAGGCCAGGCACCCTCTGACACCAGTGCATCCACTGGTTACAATGAAATTAAATAAAAGGGAACCAATAGCCAAAGTAAATAAATAAAGTAAAAACACCACAAAGTGGCATGAATGCAAGAAATGTGGCGCCCAGTCACACACCAAGGAGGGGAATAGGACCCTGCCCTAAAAGGAAAGTAAATAATGCAATTCAAGGAAACCTACCCAATCAAGGTAATAAAGAGACAACAGGGGCTCAAGCCTTACCGTGTGCATCCCGTATATGTGTGCAGCCAGTGTGGTTGCTGCATTGGTGGCCACATTTTAACGCTAGGTGCAGTGCAGTGGTTGTGAGGGATCCGTGGAATGTGAGCAGCAAGGTAGTTATTCTCCGAGTCTGCATTCTGGGGGCCGTGGGCCTGTGTAAGGGATTAATGTGTGCAGCTAGGCTGATTTTGTTGTGGGGTACAACTGCGTTCTAACAGACTGTTGAGGTGTTCAAGGAGTAGTGTAGGTATGTGTGCAGCTAGGCTGAAATTGATCGAGGGGTATAGCTGCGCTCTATTGTTTGCTGGTGTAAAGTGAAGAGTGAGCATATTGGTAGAAGTGGTGAGTGTCTGTGCTTACTGGTAGGAGGCCTTTGTTCCCGATTACTTTCGGAGCTCAATGAGCTGAACGTGTCTGTCCTGGTGATTTCTGGCTAGTGGAACTCCGAGTCAGATTCTCAGGATGGTGCAGAGTATGTTATGTTTGCCCGGTCGGCGGGTCCTTGAATCTGAGGCTCTGTTTAAGGTGTCAGAGGACCCATTTTCTGGGTCCCTAGTCATTATTTATGGTCGGTGGCTTGGTAATTCCTGACATGTTAGTGGTTATAGACGTGAAATTATATGGCAACTGCGTAGGTGCATCGAGACAGGGGTTCTAGTGAACAGAATGGACGGAGGCCATAGAGCATAGTTGCTATAGCGCTTTGGGTGAGCCATTCATAGTCTTTTTCTTGCCTAACTTGAGCATGTACTGCCTGGTGTACCGGGTAGGTGGCATGATAAGACCTGATTGTAATGTTTGAAGCATAGTGATATGAGGCTCTGCAGTAGTGACTCTGTTAATTGGTTGATTCCCCGATATCTACAGATTGACACAGGCTTGGAAGAAAACCGGGCAAATCGTAGTTGATTGACAGGGGAGGCCTGCAATGATGGTTTTGCATATTTATTTCGTATTCATACATTTTGGCAAGAGCAGGTCCAGTCATATTTGGCTGTCATTGGGCAGTTGTGCTCTGGGATTGTGGTGGCATTATGACATAGCCAATTTCTATAGGCAATATGGAGTACACCACACTGATGAAAGAAATACGCTGTTCCTTCATAACATCAAAACAGTACTCCAAATGTGATAAAATACTATGCTAAAATCCTACACTCAGTGTACCCCAAAACAGTCCCTATGAGGACTACTTATCATATAAATGCACAAATACAATAATTTAATAACAAAAATATTATTTTTATATAAACGCCATTGCAAATTGTTAGTTAAGTGAGCAGGGCTCACTTGGATGTTTATAATACAATAGAAGTTAAAAGACCAATACACTAAAACACTAATCATGTAATTATGTAAGGTAGATGAAGATAAAGAAAGCACAGTATAATACATGACAGCCAACTAGTTGGGGATAGATTTAATAGGTACAATTACACTAGATCAAATAGCTTGGGTGACAATAAAAAAGGGCTAAAATGCAGTGCATGGGGCATCTAAAACTAGAGTAGGGTGTCTCCTTTTAGTTTGAATTTCTTTAAACAATTTTCTTCTGTTTCTCTCCACAGTCTCACGTGTAAGAACGTCTGAAAACACACAGCCAAAATAGATAACCCTCCCAAATGTCTACCTTCCCACTGATGTTCACCCTAACGTCACTATAACTATATAAATAACTTAACAAAATAAATAAAATACAGACACCCCAAAATGTATAGCTGCGGGCCGAAACTACTCTTATCTGCGGTTATCTGTAGTCCTGTAGAGCCTCAGATGTATAGCTGCAAATATCAGAGAAACAGCCAAATAAATGCTTTCCTGCCCCATGCCCTCACCAAGTGCACCCCTCATCTGTGCCAGCTCCCACCACCCCCCAGATGGCCTCCTCACATCCCCTGCCCTCTCCCTTCCCCCCCACAACGCACGCTGCTTATGTGACACAGTTTCCTATGAGATGTCGACTATTCGCGGATATAGCCGAGGCTACAGAAAGCTTTGTATTGCAAACTCGGTTCCTGTACCCCCTCCAACTCCCAAAGTTCACTTAGTGCGCTGTAGACACCCCCCACTTCTACCCTAAAGGCATTTGTATGTTTTTTGACATGCAAATAGCTTTTTACTGCATTTCATTTTCCCATAACCTCAGCTAAAGACGCGAATATCTCTCGCATTGAGAGAAAAACAAGATGGCGGTCATTTCATTTCTGAAAACCATGATCCTACAATGCACCATCGGAGTTATAACTATACATTTTGGGGAATGGGGCACACCATTCTCTGTAAAATTTTAAAATAACTATGCTACGGAATAACCCCACATGGATCGCGAGTCAATGCTTTGTGCCCAAGTTGTTTCAGACCTGGTCTAAATCCGTTCAGTGGTTTGGGATGTGCGCTTTGGCAAAAATTGACCTTTTGCCTTTCGGAAAATGAATGGGAAGTAGGCCGCACTTTTGGAAAAAAGATGTTTGGATGCTTAAGAACTTTTTTATTTTTTAACAAATCATCACGAAACTTTGGAACTTTTTTATTTTTTAACTAACCTGTACAAAACTTTGCAGTCTGGAGGGTGGGGGTGCAGACTTTTAATAACTTTCAAAATTTTGGCCAAGTCCGTTATTTGAATCAAAGGTTATTAACAATAGAATTTTGAGGGGTTCCTATGTGTCTCCGACTCACCTTAACTATAGGACAGCACCCTATAATATACATATTCACAGAAAAAACCTTGTCAAAGGGACGTTATGGTTAAGTTGCACTAATTAAAACCTATGAAATTCACTGAAAAACCTTTGTTAAAGGGACGTTATGGTTACAAGTAAAACAAAAAAAAACAGAAATTCCCCAGCTAAGCAACCATAGCTCGTGCCAGTACTGTGTAGTGCTAAAACTAAAACCCAGGACATCAAAGATGACATCACAAATGTCATTGATACAATTTTCATTCTGTATATCTCTATTTTGGGTTTAAGTGCCACAATTATGTTTGGCAAAAGTTCTAACAGCAGCATATAATTGCTTGATCATTTGTTGCACCTGTATCTGCTGATTTTTGGAAGATAATTTGTTATCTATTATCACTTCGAGATAACGACAGCTATCAATAACGTCACCTTCATGATCATTCATTTTCCAAGGGCTTTTGTTATGCTGACATTTATTAAAGATCATGATTTTTCTCTTATTTTTGTTAATGCATAAATCATGGTTCACTGCATGTTTATGTAGTAGGTTTAGCTGTTATCAAGTAATACTTAATCATTTGCATATCAAGGCCACGCCATCTTTGTATTGCCTATTCTTAAGAGGTACACCTTACTATCTGTCAGTGCCATAGTCAAATCTGCTAAATATAGATTGAACAATGTGGGAGCCAGCATACATCCATCTTTCAACCCAGCGTATGTTGGAATAACGTTTCCTACATACCCGTAATTATTCCATCTCACAGCCAGCGTGGTCGTCTCATGGCGTGCCATGACCCTTTTTAGCAGCCTAGGTGGTATACCCATATTGTATCGCTTATTTGAGGGTATACTAAGGTTAACTGTGTCAAATGGCGAGCTACAATCAATCTATGCAACATGTACAGGACATGCATAGGTGTCTCGAGCTCTTTCAACAATTGTCACCAGTGCCAGTATATTGTCCAAAGTGAATCCTCCACCATGAAATCCAGTCTATATAGCGAATTGCACAATCCTGTTATGTAGTTCCCAAAGCAGTTCACAAGCAAACACCTTTGCAGGTGCATCCGACATGGCCAGTATTCAATAGCTACGAGGGTTGGCACTTGTCCGTTTCTTATATATGCTGGTCAAACGTTTCTGTACCACAAACCATTTGGTCCTGCACCTGTATTAGTAATTGCTATAAATAGCAAATGCAAGATCTAACCCCACAGTTCAGCTCCTATGTTTAACAGTACATTACATTACCTCTCCAGCCATGGATTTATTTTATGTTCGTATTATGTTGACAATATCTAACAATTCGCCTGTGTGTACCCACTGTAGCTCACTTACTCCTTTCACGTTCTGAACACTCCGAGGGTATAGTAGGTTCGTCCTTTTTCCTTTTTCCTCCCACTGCTCTTAAATATTGTGTTTTGTAATGTGTTTCACTCCCTTGTTCGCACCCTTCGCACTGTTGGGGCTTTGAAACAGTATTTTACCGGCTGCAAACAATAAATAAATAAATAATATGATCCAGTCCGGTGAATTGTATCCAATTGTACTTCTTCTATTTCCCAGCTTTCTCTGGAAGCCCCATGCTTACTTTGGTCTACTGCCATTATCAGTTACAATTTTGCAGAAGCCTTTACAATCATTCTGATTCATGGTTGTAACAGGCTCCTGCCATTTCCAAGTTTCATTGTCCACTTATACCGATTCAACCACAATTTATATAACCTTTCTTCTCTTTTCCATGCTTGAATCTTCTCCGTTATTCTCCATTACACCTCTTAGTGTTTGCCGGAGTAGCGTTTTCTTACTATCTCCACAATGCATTTACAGTGATGTTTATTAGTCTCAGTATTGTTTGATGTTTTGTCATTTCCCCACTTTTTGTTATGGTCCGGTATTTGACAAGCACTTCATATTCAGTCACGTAGGTCTTCCATTTCTGTATGTTTTGAATACGAGCTTTTTTAATAGGATCTACAGCTGTCTGCAATAAATCAGCCGTTAATTGGAGTTTTCTATTTCCTACCAATTCCTCCCCCCTGACCGGAGCCCTGGGATTCACCCTGCCCACAATGTTTTGGTGCGACTCATATGATTAGCACCCTGATTTATGTTCACATCAGCTGCTAAATCTTGATTTACAGGCATATGTATTTTTTTTTGGTCCACCATTGTATAGTAGTAAGGAAAGGAGCACATTCTGCTGTAGTGTGTACATGCATCTCCTGTATCAGTTGTACTTCTCCCCCACCCCACGCACAAATATGTTGTCTACGTTGGAAGCAGACGTTGTGGTTACTCTCGTGTGATGTCCTGGTATATCACCTCTACATCTGCCATTTAGCGCACCCAAGCCGTCTATTTCTAATAAGATCGACCAAGCTCTGCCATTACTATAAGTGTTATCCTGCACTAGGACACCCTCCATCAGATTGCATAATTCATCCATTATCTCCGAGTCACATTTTTGCGTGATGATAGGGATTCTGGTATTGAAATGCCACAATACTATCACTGTTAGGTTTTTTTATGCAGTTAGTGTGATATCCAGTAGTTCTTTCAGGACTTTTCTTATCATGTACATTTCTCCCTGTCCCAGTGTGTCGTATTTGCTTACAATGAATATTTTGCTATGTTTACGTGGAAAGTGGATACCTGAAATAATCCCAGCTCTGCTATTATTTGTGTTTATTTCAGTTATATCATACATATTGGTGACACTTATCAAGAGTTCAACATTTGGTCGCCCATACTGCCCCTTACTGCATGTTTTTCTATGATATTTCTACCATCTATTGGTATTGTTTTAGTGACCCAAGTTTCTTGAAGGGCCATGATATCCAGATCTTACAGACTATTACGCAACACCCCCTACCCGCCAGCTGAAATGTGCCCTTGTTAGGAAAGATTTCCATTTATGTGTAATTTTCCCTCCAGTTGTGTACCCCCCAACTTTATGCTGCTGTTTAACACCATAGTCTGACTTTGCCAGGGGAGCCCAGCCTTCTGCTGCACTCCTCTGGGCTTTCGCTCACTTCTTATGGGGAAACTGACATGCCCTTAACACAGTCAGTACTGGGAGACTTTGGGCCTCATTACACGGAAGGCAGTAATGGTTAACGGCCACCGTTAATGGTAACGGTGACCGTTAACCATTACCGCCTTACTACGAGGTCCCTTAGCGGGTTGGTGCTTTAACGCCTGCTTTTTGCAGGCATTAAAAACCAACCCGCTAAGGGACCTCGGAGCTAATTACGGCACCGCAAAATTGCGGTGCCGTAATTAGCGCCTTCCCCATTCCCATAGGGCCCTATGGGGCCAACCTTGGAATGGGGCGGTAAATCCCCTTTCCGCCAAGGCGGTGCCGGTATTTTACCGGCATGAGCCATGGCGCTAATAGCGCCATGGCTCACCGCCTTCCGTGTAATGAGGCCCTTTGTTTCCCTTAGTCCTTTTCTAATGTTGCAACTTTTCTTTTTAAGAGATGTGCAGATGTGTCACGGACAGGGCTGGTGGCAGCTTATCTTTTCCTGTAATTTTAACCCTTTCCTGCCAGGTAAACCATGATTACCGCGTTTGGCACAAATAGATGGCCTGGCATCAAAATGGCCATGCCACGAGGTTCTTTGTCCTGTCCTTTGGCCATCTTCCCCCTTTGCCTTCCCCAGGTCGAGCCGACCCGGGTCAGTCCCTAGTTGGGCATGCATTTTCCCGCAAAACACCAAGCTTTCTCAGGCTTCTGCATGCCTTGTGTGTGTGCCTCCAGGATGTGGGCTGGGGTGTCTGTCCCCAATACACTTCCTGGGTGCCAGAGAGTCTGGAGTGTTGTGAATGCCTGGGACCACCATGGTCCCTGATTGGTCCATGTGTGGTATGCCTGTATGTGAGCAGATCTCCCATTGGGTCCTCTTTGTTCTCTTTGTTTTGGCGCGAAGGAGATTCTGGATAAGAGAAGCCCCCAAACACCCATACCATGTTGATCTCTGGAGTTCTCACTGAATGAAGGATAGGATCCAAGTATCCCAAAGCTAAGAAGCCAAATTGAGGAACCACTGGTGACCCACTGGAAGGTTCAGCACCCTGAGCCTGCTGTCGTCCCGTGGGACCCCTCTGCATCTGGTTGTCCAAGAAGGTCTGCGAAGACGCTTTGACCCATTGGAATAGTGGGACCAACTATTCTCTGCACCTTCATCAATCCCTGCAAGTAAGCTTTCTCGAAAGTGTCCCTAGGCCAACCAGTGGCTGACCAGCTTATGGAGGAGGTTTGCTCTTTCTCCGCCGCCATTTTGAGGAGGCCCTCGAACCTTGGTGTACTGCTAGCTCTGTGTTTACGGCACCCTCACACCGAATTTCGTACACTAGGCATTCCCAGGTCTGAAGTGAGATGAGTGCGCCAGGACCAGAGCATACGCTGTTACCGTGTCACCCAGCTGCAGTGATGACCTTTGCAGGTGCACTGCATCTGTTCCACTCTTGCACCTGAAGCCTGATGCAGTGAAACTGGACTGTTCCATCCACCAGGAGCGGAGAAATCACCACTGTCCTGTTTGGGAATCATTGCTGTATCTTCGCCACTGAAAGCCGCAGAGCCGCCAAATTGCCGCACTTGAACCTGCAACCGAAGTGGACTTGACTGCTGAAGTTTGGTCCGGAGTGCGCTAGGGGGGCGGTGAGTAATCGCAGCCCTAGCTGGTGGCCCCTAGCGCCTCCATCCATTTTTACACACAAGTGGCCCCTGGGGGCCCCGCTCCTTTCCACTGCTAGTGAGAACTATTCCCAACACTTGGAATCGACTCTGTCCTCAAGTGAAGACCCTCCTCGAATAGTGGGAACCTATTCTTCATCGCCTCACCAACCTTCCTGAGCTGCTACAGACCCCTGAAGAGACCCCGTTTTACCCATTGGAACTACAGCGTGTGCTTGCATTGCCTGTACTTTTGAGCATTAGGCTCCCCTCTTCTTAGGGATCGGACTGCCTCTTAGTTAGGAGTGTGTTGGATGTAGAAGGGGCTAAAGACTATTTGCACTGTCTGTTTCCTTCCCCTTTTAGATTGTGGACCCATTTCGTGCATTAACCCTTTAGTCTTGTATATATGTATTTAGATAGGATTGTGTTGGTCTAATAAGTATTACTGTGATTTGATGTGTGTGTTTGAAACTCAAAGGCCTTGAAATAAATGTATTTGTATTTTAATAGATCTACACCTGACTGGGAGTGATTTGTAAGTGTCCTTTACTCTGTGTGCTCATTGAGGTCTTTCAGTCACCCTCACCCCTCCTGAGACCTAGTCTTGAACCGCCGCCAAGCTACCTTGATTGGTCTGGCTTGTCCATAAGGTTACTCTGTTCCAAGAAACTAGGCTGGACTCCTGAACCTCTGCCCACCAGGTCAGAGTTCAGAAATCCATCTTAACACTGGTGTATTCCACAACAGCAGGTATGCAGATTGTTTAGGGTCTCTCCTTAATTTTGCGTTTTGGCACGACTTGTAGTCGCCATTGCCAGGCTAGTCTGCCATATTCTGTATTCCTATTATGTGCATTACAAGTTTTTCTATGCACTTTTCTATGTCAGGTTGTAGATATATCAACCAACAGCTTATTAGTACTCATGTTTTCCAATGATGTACTTGCCTGTGTTCTCCCTTCAATGGCACATCACATTCATAACCCAATCTGTACAACTCCTCTGAGCATTTCATCACATAATTTATCAGAGTTCCAGTTGAAAAATGTATCACTGAAGTACAGTAATCTACATTCTGTACTGGTCCACTATATTAATGTCTTCAGAGCGTAAAAAAACGTGATTCCGGTATGTAATGGAAAAACTGTATTAGACAGGATCTATTTATATTAAGATCCATAGGAGAACAAAATAGGCTTTGTATCAAAATAGGGTCTGTATCCATAGTTACTTCTCTACTAGTAATTGTGTCATTTCTGCTCTCTCATGCTCACACGTCCTACCCAGCTTTGTTTTCCTATTCTATTCCGGATGCTGTTTCTGAATAGCGCATACATGTTGTTATCCTGTTGGCTATTATCTTGACTTATTGTGTAATCAGTGTTGTAACTGCACACTTACTATTTACGCTGCTCTTGTTTGCCAGCGGTAATACAGTGCAGTCAATGTCAGTCTTTTTCTTTTTTTTCTTTTTGTTTACCTGGACATCCTTATTTTTTCTAATACTGCAGGTGTATTACAAAGCTCCTGAATTTCCTGCAGCCACTAGAGTCTTCTTCCTGCAGCTCTCTACCACCCTCATCATGTTGCAATGTTACATTATTTTACTTACTCGAGGGTACCTTCTTACTATCTCTATTATGCATACAGTCCAATATCGTTCTGTGTTACATATCTATTCTGTATTTGAATGTGTTTTTTCCTTTTTGTTTTCAGCGTGGGTTCAGTCAGCTGCAGATACTGTGTTGGAGCTAGAGCCCATTGTGGTGCTGACATTCAGATTTGATTTTTTCTTCTTGCGTGCATAACAATTACCCCTGTGTTGTTTGTTTCTGGCTTTTTTGTTATTGATTTTCCTTGGCATGTTGTTGCTGTGCTGCTATTGTTCCATTGCTTTCCTTTCCTTTATTGTAGTGTGCGTTGCTATACCCTTAGATTAGGGATATGGCGCTCATCGTTCTACGGTGAATCATTAGCCACTTGGCTATGTGTGACTTCCACCCGTTGAATATCAGTACACTTTGATTCAAGTCAGCTGTGTCAATTGTCTTAACCTCTGTAGT
The DNA here is from genome assembly GCF_040938575.1 of Ambystoma mexicanum. Lineage (NCBI taxonomy): Eukaryota > Metazoa > Chordata > Amphibia > Caudata > Ambystomatidae > Ambystoma > Ambystoma mexicanum. The sequence continues at coordinate 1,195,988,567 of NC_090935.1, forward strand.
ATGCCCAACCATATATGTTTTAATGTTCCTGCAGCTGAGATTGTGTAAAACTAGGTTTCACATCATTTTGCTTAGACAATTGAGTTTAACAAAATTATTTCTCATATCCTGACTCAGTTACAACATTTAATTATTTTCAATGACTTTACTCTCCTCTTTACAATTAGACAATACATTGTTGTCAGGCCGATTCATAGAATAATTAGCACGGCGGAAGTGGCCAAAAATGTGCGAATCGCAGTGGAATAGCGAAAATCGCAGTGCAAGTGCGAAAATCGCACGAAAAGCAGCGCACATCGATTCATGGAAGGCCGTGCGCGAGAAAACCATCGGATGTGCGCTTAAAAAGTGCGCGGCGCACGTTGGCGCACAGACCATCTAACGGAGTGCGCCAGGTCACAGCGAAAATCGCACAGGCCACAGCGAAAATCGCACATAGCGCGGCGCACACAACAAAAGTAGGCGGAACACGGGACGTAACACTCGGAATGGGGAACAACTTGCCAAAATGTGGGCGTCACGGGGGAAGTACAGGGTGCAAGTGCACGGAACGCCCACACGCTCGCCTACAACACGTATTCATGGAATCGAATAGGGCAAAAAAGCGCACGGTCAAACCAGCGCACAGGCACAAACACGACCGCCACAAGAAAGCAGGCGGTAGCGTCTCAGCGCCTGTAATAAATGTGCGCCAAAAGGTGCGCCAACAAATAGCACCTATATACAGCCATGATGAATGTCCTATACTGTGGCCCTCCAGGACAAATGATGTGCAAAGGGGTACCCACAAACACGGACACCCGCTGATTGAAAAATAACGTGTGCGTGTATTACGGGGTGCGCGGGAACTTTCACACGCGATTTGGCTGGGTACGTGGATCTCAGGGGTGTGCGGGAAGTCCCACACGTGATTTGGCTGGGTACGTGGATCTCAGGGGTGCGCGGGAAGTCCCACACGCGATTTGGCAGGGTACGTGGATTTCAGGGTTGCGCAGGAAGTGCCACACGTGATTTGGCCGGGTACGTGCGCGGGAATTTACACACGCGACTTGGCTGGGTACGTGGATCTCAGGGGTGCGCGGGAAGTCTCACACGCGATTTGGCAGGGTATGTAGATTTCAGGGGTGCGCGGGAAGTTCCACACGCAATTTGGCCGGGTACGTGCGCGGGAATTTACACACGCGACTTGGCTGGGTACATGGATCTCAGGGGTGCGCGGGAAGTCTCACACGCGATTTGGCAGGGTACGTGGATTTCAGGGTTGCGCGGGAAGTTCCACACGCGATTTGGCCGGGTACGTGCGCGGGAATTTACACACGCGACTTGGATGGGTACGTGGATCTCAGGGGTGTGCGGGAAGTCTCACACGCGATTTGGCAGGGTACGTGGATTTCAGGGGTGCGCGGGAAGTCCCACACGCGATTTGGCCGGGTACGTGCGCGGGAATTTACACACGCGATTTGGCTGGGTACGTGGATCTCAGGGGTGCGCGGGAAGTCTCACACGCGATTTGGCAGGGTACGTGGAATCCAGGGGTGCGCGGGAAGTTCCACACGCGATTTGGCCAGGTACGTGCGCAGGAATTTACACACGCGACTTGGCTGGGTACGTGGATCTCAGGGGTGCGCGGGAAGTCCCACACGCGATTTGGCAGGGTACATGGATTTCAGGGGTGCGCGGGAAGTTCCACACGCGATTTGGCCGGGTACGTGCGCGGGAATTTACACATGCGATTTGGCTGGGTACGTGTATTTCAGGGGTACGCGGGAAATTCTACACTCGATTTGGCTGTGTGCTCCCAGGTATTCCCTGTACACCCTGCACGGACCCTGCAGGCAGCCGACACCACAGGGGACTACCCTGCACACCTGCTCATGTCACCCAGCACCCCCACCCCCAGCATCCAGGGGCAGCCTCCACCAGGCCCCCACCCATGTCTCCCACCACCCCCACCCCCCAGCCACCATGGGCATCCCCCAACAGGCCCCCACTCATGTCTCCCACCACCCCCACCCCCCAGCAGTGCAGGGGCAGCACCACCAGGCCCCCACTCATGTCCAACTCATGTCTCCCACCAGCCCCACCCCCCCAGCATCCAGGGGCACCCTCCACCAGGCCCCCACTCATGTCTCCCACCACCCCCACCCCCCAGCCACCATGGGCATCCCCCACCAGGCCCCCACTCATGTCTCCCACCACCCCCACCCCCCAGCAGTGCAGGGGCAGCCTCCACCAGGCCCCCACTCATGTCTCCCCCCCCCACCCCCCAGCAGTGCAGGGGAAGCACCACCAGGCCCCCACCCATGTCCAACTCATGTCTCCCACCACCCCCACCCTCCCAGCCACCATGGGCATCCCCCACCAGGCCCCCACTCATGTCTCCCACCACCCCCACCCCCCAGAAGTGCAGGGGCAGCACCAACAGGCCCCCACTCATGTCCAACTCATGTCTCCCACCACCCCCACCCCCCCAGCCACCATGGGCATCCCCCACCAGGCCCCCACTCATGTCTCCCACCACCCCCACCCCCCAGCAGTGCGGGGGCAGCATCATCAGGCCCCCACTCATGTCCAACTCATGTCTCCCTCCACCCCCACCCCCCCAGCCACCATGGGCAGCCCCCACCAGGCCCCCACTCATATCTCCCACCACCCCCACCCCCCCAGCATCCTTGGGCACCCTCCACCAGGCCCCCACTTATGTCTCCCACCACCCCCACCCCCCAGCCACCATGGGCAGCCCCCACCAGGCCACCACCCATGTCTCCCACCACCCCCACCCCCCCAGCCACCATGGGCAGCCCCCACCAGGCCCCCACTCATTTTTCCCACACCCCCACCCCCCAGCAGTGCAGGGGCAGCACCACCAGGCCCCCATCCATGTCTACCACCACCCCCACCCCCCAGCCACCATGGGCATCCCCCACCAGGCCCCCACTCATGTCTCTCACCACCCCCACCCCCCAGCAGTGCAGGGGCAGCACCACCAGGCCCCCACTCATGTCCAACTCATGTCTCCCACCACTCCGACCCCCCCAGCCACCATGAGCATCCCCCACCAGGCCCCCACTCATGTCTCCCACCACCCCCACCCCCCAGCAGTGCAGTGGCAGCACCACCAGGCCCCCACCCATGTCTCCCACCACCCTCACCCCCCAGCCACCATGGGCAGCCCCCACCAGGCCCCCACTCATGTCTCCCACCACCCCCACCCCCAGCCACCATGGGCAGCCTCCAACAGGCCCCCACTCATGTCTCCCACCCCCCCCATCCCCCAGCAGTTCAGGGGCAGCACCACCAGGCCCCCACCCATGTCCAACTCATGTCTCCCACCACCCCCACCCCCTCAGCCACCATGGGCATCCCCCACCAGGCCCCCACTCATGTCTCCCACCACCCCCACCCCCCAGCAGTGCAGGGGCAGCACCACCAGGCCCCCACTCATGTCCAACTCATGTCTCCCACCACCCCCACCTCCCCAGCCACCATGGGCATCCCCCACCAGGCCCCCACTCATGTCTCCCACCTCCCCTCACCCCCCCAGCAGTGCAGGGGCAGCACCACCAGGCCCCCACTCATGTCCAACTCATGTCTCCCACCATCCCCACCCCCCCCAGCCACCATGGGCATCCCCCACCAGGCCCCCACTCATGTCTCCCACCACCCCCACCCCCAGCAGTGCAGGGGCAGCACCACCAGGCCCCCACTCATGTCCAACTCATGTCTCCCACAACCCCCAACCCCCCAGCCACCATGGGCAGCCCCCACCAGGCCCCCACTCATGTCTCCCACCACCCCCACCCCCCAGCATCCAGGGGCACCCTCCACCAGGCCCCCACTCATGTCTCCCACCACCCCCACCCCCCAGCCACCATGGGCAGCCCCCACCAGGCCCCCACTCATGTCTTCCACCACCCCCACCCCCCAGCCACCATGGGCATCCCCCACCAGGCCCCCATCCATGTCTCCCACCACCCCCACCCCCCAGCCACCATGGGCATCCCCCACCAGGCCCCCACTCATGTCTCCCACCACCCCCACCCCCCCAGCCACCATGGGCATCCCCCACCAGGCCCCCACTCATGTCTCCCACCACCCCCACCCCCCAGCAGTGCAGGGGCAGCACCACCAGGCCCCCACTCATGTCCAACTCATGTCTCCCACCACCCCCACCCCCCCAGCCACCATGGGCATCCCCCACCAGTCCCCCACTCATGTCTCCCACCACCCCCACCCCCCAGCAGTACAGGGGCAGCACCACCAGGCCCCCACTCATGTCCAACTCATGTCTCCCACCACCCCCCACCCCCCAGCCACCATGGGCATCCCCCACCAGGCCCCCACTCATGTCTCCCACCACCCCCACCCCCCAGCAGTGCAGGGGCAGCACCACCAGGCCCCCACTCATGTCCAACTCATGTCTCCCACCACCCCCACCCCCCCAGCCACCATGGGCATCCCCCACCAGGCCCCCACTCATGTCTCCCATCACCCCCACCCCCCAGCCACCATGGGCAGCCTCCACCAGGCCCCCACTCATGTCTCCCACCCTCCCCACCCCCCAGCAGTGCAGGGGCAGCACCACCAGGCCCCCACCCATGTCCAACTCATGTCTCCCACCACCCCCACCCCCCCAGCCACCATGGACAGCCCCCACCAGGCCACCACCCATGTCTCCCACCACTCCCACCCCCCAGTCACCATGGGCAGCCCCCACCAGGCCCCCACTCATGTCTCCCACCACCCCCACCCCCCAGCCACCATGGGCATCCCCCACCAGGCCCCCACTCATGTCTCCCACCACCCCCACCCCTCAGCAGTGCAGGGGCAGCACCACCAGGCCCCCACCCATGTCTACCACCACCCCCACCCCCCAGCCACCATGGGCATCCCCCACCAGGCCCCCACTCATGTCTCCCACCACCCCCACCCCCCAGCAGTGCAGGGGCAGCACCACCAGGCCCCCACTCATGTCCAACTCTTGTCTCCCACCACCCCCACCCCTCAGCCACCATGGGCATCCCCCACCAGGCCCCCACCCGTGTCGCCCACCCACCCCCACCCCCCAGCATCCAGGGGCACCCTCCACCAGGCCCCCACTCATGTCTCCCATCACCCCCACCCCTCAGCCACCATGGGCATCCCCACCAGGCCCCCACTCATGTCTCCCACCACCCCCACCCCCCAGCAGTGCACGGGCAGCACCACCAGGCCCCCACTCATGTCCAACTCATGTCTCCCACCACCCCCACCCCCCAGCCACCATAGGTATCCCCCACCAGGCCCCCACTCATGTCTCCCACCACCCCCACCCCCCCCAGCCACCATGGGCATCCCCCACCAGGCCCCCACTCATGTCTCCCACCACCCCCATCCCCCAGCAGTGCAGGGGCAGCACCACCAGGCCCCCACTCATGTCCAACTCATGTATCCCACCATCCCCACCCCCCCCCAGCCACCATGGGCATCCCCCACCAGGCCCCCACTCATGTCTCCCAAAAGCCACCATGGACATCCCCTACCAGGCCACCACCCATGTCTATCACCACCCCCACCCCCCCAGCCACCATGGGCAGCCCCCACCAGGCCCCCACTCATGTCTCCCACCACCCCCACCCCCCAGCAGTGCAGGGGCAGCCTCCACCAGGCCCCCACTCATGTCTCCCACCCCCCACCCCCCAGCAGTGCAGGGGAAGCACCACCAGGCCCCCACCCATGTCCAACTCATGTCTCCCACCACCCCCACCCCCCAGCCACCATGGGCATCCCCCACAAGGCCCCCACTCATGTCTCCCACCACCCCCACCCCCCAGCAGTGCAGGGGCAGCACCACCAGGCCCCCACTCATGTCCAACTCATGTCTCCCACCACCCCCACCCCCAGCCACCATGGGCATACCCCACCATGTCTCCCACCACCCCCACCCCCCAGCAGTGCAGGGGCAGCACCACCAGGCCCCCACTCATGTCCAACTCATGTCTCCCACCACCCCCAACCCCCCAGCCACCATGGGCAGCCCCCACCAGGCCCCCACTCATGTCTCCCACCACCCCCACCCCCCAGCATCCAGGGGCACCCTCCACCAGGCCCCCAGTCATGTCTCCCACCACCCCCACCCCCCAGCCACCATGGGCAGCCCCCACCAGGCCACCACCCATGTCTCCCACCACCCCCACACCCCCAGCCACCATAGGCAGCCCCCACCAGGCCCCCACTTATGTCTCCCACCACCCCCACCCCCCAGCAGTGCAGGGGCAGCACCACCAGGTCCCCACCCATGTCTACCACAAAACCCCACCGCCCAGCCACCATGGGCATCCCCCACCAGGCCCCCACTCATGTCTCCCACCACCCCCACCCCCCAGCAGTGCAGGGGCAGCACCACCAGGCCCCCACTCATGTCCAACTCATGTCTCCCACCACCCCCACCCCCCCCAGCCACCATGGGCATCCCCCACCAGGCCCCCACTCATGTCTCCCACCACCCCCACCCCCCAGCAGTGCAGGGGCAGCACCACCAGGCCCCCACCCATGTCTCCCACCACCCCCACCCCCCAGCCATCATGGGCAACCCCCACCAGGCCCCCACTCATGTCTCCCACCACCCCCACCCCCCAGCCACCATGGGCAGCCTCCACCAGGCGCCCACTCATGTCTCCCACCCCCCCATCCCCCAGCAGTGCAGGGGCAGCACCACCAGGCCCCCACCCATGTCCAACTCATGTCTCCCACCACCCCCACCCCCCCAGCCACCATGGGCATCCCCCACCAGGCCCGCACTCATGTCTCCCACCACCCCCACCCCCCAGCAGTGCAGGGGCAGCACCACCAGGCCCCGACTCATGTCCAACTCATGTCTCCCACCACCCCCACCCCCCCAGCCACCATGGGCATCCCCCACCAGGCCCCCACTCATGTCTCCCACCACCCCACCCCCCAGCAGTGCAGGGGCAGCACCACCAGGCCCCCACTCATGACCAACTCATGTCTCCCACCATCCCCACCCCCCCAGCCACCATGGGCATCCCCCACCAGGCCCCCACTCATGTCTACCACCACCCCCACCCCCCAGCAGTGCAGGGGCAGCACCACCAGGCCCTCACTCATGTCCAACTCATGTCTCCCACCACCCCCACCCCCAGCCACCATGGGCAGCCCCTACCAGGCCCCCACTCATGTCTCCCACCACCCCCACCCCCCAGCATCCAGGGGCACCCTCCACCAGGCCCCCACTCATGTCTCCCACCACCCCCACCCCCCAGCCACCATGGGCAGCCCCCACCAGGCCCCCACTCATGTCTCCCACCACCCCCACCCCCCAGCCACCATGGGCATCCCCCACCAGGCCCCCACTCATGTCTCCCACCACCCCCACCCCCCAGCCACCATGGGCATCCCCCACCAGGCCCCCACTCATGTCTCCCACCACCCCCACCCCCCCAGCCACCATGGGCATCCCCCACCAGGCCCCCACTCATGTCTCCCACCACCCCTACCCCCCAGCAGTGCAGGGGCAGCACCACCAGGCCCCCACTCATGTCCAACTCATGTCTCCCACCACCCCCACCCCCCAGCCACCATTGGCATCCCCCACCAGTCCCCCACTCATGTTTCCCACCACCCCCACCCCCCAGCAGTGCATGGGCAGCACCACCAGGCCCCCACTCATGTCCAACTCATGTCTCCCATCACCCCCACCCCCCGAGCTACCATGGGCATCCCCCACCAGGCCCCCACTCATGTCTCCCACCACCCCCACCCCCCAGCAGTGCAGGGGCAGCACCACCAGGCCCCCACTCATGTCCAACTCATGTCTCCCACCACCCCCACCCCCCAGCCACCATGGGCATCCCCCACCAGGCCCCCACTCATGTCTCCCACCACCCCCACCCCCCAGCAGTGCAGGGGCAGCACCACCAGGCCCCCACCCATGTCTCCCACAACCCCCACCCCCCAGCCACCATGGGCAGCCCCCACCAGGCCCCCACTCATGTCTCCCACCACCCCCACCCCCCAGCAGTGCAGGGGCAGCACCACCAGGCCCCCACCCATGTCTCCCACAACCCCCACCCCCCAGCCACCATGGGCAGCCTCCACCAGGCCCCCGCTCATGTCTGCCACCCCCCCTCGCCCCCCCCGCAGTGCAGCACCACCAGGCCCCCACCCATGTCCAACTCATGTCTCCCACCACCCCCACCCCCCCAGCCACCATGGGCAGCCCCCACCAGGCCACCACCCATGTCTCCCACCACCCCCACTCCCCCAGCCACCATGGGCAGCCCCCACCAGGCCCCCACTCATGTCTCCCACCACCCCCACCCCCCAGCAGTGCAGGGGCAGCACCACCAGGCCCCCACCCATGTCTACCACCACCCCCACCCCCAGCCACCATGGGCATCCCCCACCAGGCCCCCACTCATGTCTCCCACCACCCCCACCCCCCAGCAGTGCAGGGGCAGCACCACCAGGCCCCCACTCATGTCCAACTCATGTCTCCCACCACCCCCACCCCCCCAGCCACCATGGGCAACCCCCACCAGGCCCCCACTCATGTCTCCCACCCACCCCCACCCCCCAGCATCCAGGGGTACCCTCCACCAGGCCCCCACTCATGTCTCCCACCACCCCCACCCCCCAGCCACAATGGGCATCCCCCACCAGGCCCCCACTCATGTCTCCCACCACCCCCACCTCCCAGCAGTGCAGGGGCAGTACCACCAGGCCCCCACTCATGTCCAACTCATGTCTCCCACCACCCCCACCCCCCCCAGCCACCATGGGCATCCCCCACCAGGCCCCCACTCATGTCTGCCACCACCCCCACCCCCCCAGCCACCATGGGCATCCCCCACCAGGCCCCCACTCATGTCTCCCACCACCCCCACCCCCCAGCAGTGCAGGGGCAGCACCACCAGGCCCCCACTCATGTCCAACTCATGTCTCCCACCACCCCCATCCCTCCAGCCACCATGGGCATCCCCCACCAGGCCCCCACTCATGTCTCCCACCACCCCCACCCCCCAGCCACCATGGGCATCCCCCACCAGGCCACCACCCATGTCTCCCACCACCCCCACCCCCCCAGCCACCATGGGCAGCCCCCACCAGGCCCCCACTCATGTCTCCCACCACCCCCACCCCCCAGCATCCAGGGGCACCCTCCACCAGGCCCCCACTCATGTCCCCCTGCACCCAGGTCCTCACAATCCCCAATCATGTGCGTTATGGTCAGCCTCCACAGCCAAAAGGCCCTACCAAGTAACCCATTCACCCACATGGAAATGGAAATTACATGTTACACCCCCAATGTTCATAAAGCAAATGAACCCATGTCCGTCACACACAATGGTTGCAAATGAATGGGAAAACACCCAACATGACATGCATGAAACCAATGAGATGATACCACACAGTGAAGTATGAAAACAAAATTGTATTAAAAAAAATTGAATGCAAATGAAATGAAACAAACTACAATGGCAATGAAAAAAAGATAAGGTGCATGTCCGTCCAAAAAAATCAAAACTACAAATCCAAATCCAAAAAAATGTTGTTCAAAGTCACATTAAAAATAAAATCAATCCGAGAGAGAAAAATAAATGCAAAGACCATTGCTCCATGGAGAATAAATCAAAAATAAAACAATCCAATGAAGAACTATGTACAAAACATCCAAGGGTCCATGAGCACAACTGAACAAAGGAAACCTACAAAATACCCTAACTAAAATCCAACTATATACAAAAAGTGGAGCAGTGTCCATCAACTCCAAATCATAAGAAGAAACAAAGGAAACCTAAAACTAAAGAACTATATACAAAGGCGGCGGGCAAGTCCAGCGGCTCACTCCGTGGTGTTCCGGGCCAGGGCATCATCAAACTCCTCGTCTATGTCCCAGAGGCGGTCCTGTTCCATGGCCCGAGGGTCCGCAGGGACGACGCCATCTGCTCCTCCAACCCCCTGCGGATTGCCTCGAGGCACTCGGCCCGCCTCAGGGCCCTCTGCATGGAGTTCTCCGCCCTGACCATCGTGAGCCGCGCCTCTTCCGCCCGCCGCCGCTCCGCACCTATCTGCTGGCCCAACCGCAGCCACACGGAAGACACTTCCTGTCCTGGGTCCTCCTGCCCTCCGGCCGATGCCTGCCCCTCCGATGTTGATGGCCCCGAGCCATGATGCCTCCCACGTTGACTCTGCTGCTGCCTCCAACGCAACTGCCACTGCCAGCACGACGGCATCCAGGCTGATGAAATCCACCAACGCCGTCGTGCACGTGCCCTGCCTGATGATGCCGGCACATCCTCCATCTGCTGGGGTACAGTTGCTGTGGTGTCCACCCCTGCTGGACCTCCGACTCCCGACTGTGGCAGGGATGGGATCCCCACCGAGCTGGCTGCATTGGTCAAGGCAGGTCCACAGGGGGCCCTGGTGGCATCTGGGCCAGAAGACGGCAAGGAGAACGACCGGCGTATAGCCTCCACAGAGGAGGAGAGGGCCGCCAGATTGGCCGACACATGCAGGAAACCCCCGAACATGGAAGATCCCAATTGGGCCTCGTCGGCACGGTGCTCTTCGTGATGATGTGCGTGCTCCTCCCGGGAAGCACGCACGTCATCACAAATTGCACCCGCGCGCATCGCAACCCCAATCAGGACCTTCTCCATACGGACACGGGTCCCCTCGTCCGCAGGTGGAGGGGAGTCAGGTGACATGGACATCCCCTCTACCTGCGGACGGGCCTGGGACGGGGCATCCCTGCTGGTGCATGGTGGTGCACTCACAGGGTCAGGGACAGCGACATGCACAGGCCCCTCCACGGTGACCTGTGCTGCCTCCTGTCCCTGCCCCTGGACTGCACCACTTGCACCAGCAGGGATGCCCCCACCAGTCACCATGTGTGCCTCAGTGGCGGCCTCCTCCTCCTCTGTGGAAACCACCAACCTGGATGGCTCCTCACCGTCTTCCGCCGTAGCAGGCCCCTGTGGGGGCTCACCCACCCCTTCCGCTGCAGCCATGGGGACATCCCCGCCGCCTTGCTCCACAGCGCCGTCTCCGCCCTCTTCTTCACTAGCCGCTGCGTAGAGGGAGACATAGAACACAAGCATCAGGGTACTGTTCAATGGTCCCCTAGACAGGAAGCAATAGCAGATGAGTACCACTGTCAAAGTACACTTCCATCATGTCCCTCCACAACACATGGGTTAGTCCAGGCAAAACACACACAGTAACATGCATGGTGCATGCCATGGACATTTCCATACATGTCCAATGGACTCTTGAAACATAAATGATATGGAACTCACATGCATCATGGGTCATGCCTATAACATGCACACACTTCACCTCAGTCACATCCATCTGGCCTCATACACCCCAAACACAGCGGATACAAGGGTAACTAGGCTGCATCAGTGAATCTGTGCATTGTCACACACATGTGTCATGCATCCATGGCATTCACAAGTCACAGACACGCAGGTCAGGCACACAGACATGGCTACCATATATGTACCTGGCATCAGCACCCATCCCTCACCCCCACCCATGTCCAGGAACAGAGACTGGCATGCTCTCATGTGTAAAATCTGCATAGGGCTCCCCATTTCGCATTTAAACACATACAACAACCATGTGGTTCACACATCACTGGTCGCACATGCATTACCATGATGTCCCTGCACACATACATGCATACATGGCCTATGTCACACATACAGGCAAGTATCAGACAACCAGCACAGCGCAACATGCCCTGTCTCACACAGCAATGCTTGGACACTTACCGCTCAACTCCAGACTGGTCTCCCTCTCAAGGATCTGGGTGTGGAGCACTGGGCGTACGCGTTCCAGGACCCTCATCTGGATGGAACTCATTCGGCCCCGGCCCCTCTCCACGAGGCGCCAGGCCTTCACGAGGGTCCTGGACCTCAAGTCCTCCCAGCGCTTCTTGATCTTCTGGACGTCGCGGGTTGCCACCCCCTCCGCATTGATGGCAACCACACAGTTAGCCCAGATCCTCTCCCGTCCTTCCTTGCTGGCGCGGGACGATCCAAAGAGGGCATCATACTGCCCCAGGACATGCTCCACCAGGACACCAACTTCGGTGACAGTGAAGCTGGTGCCCCTCTGCCCCTCTGGCCTGGGGTTGCCACTGGTGCCAGATGTGGAAGTGCCCGACATGGCAACCCCAGAGGCAGGAGTGGGTGGGCAACTGGGTCCTGGGGCTGGGCTGTGGAGCGATGTTATCCCAGTCGGGAGTCTTCTGTTCCAGCAGGGGTGGACACCTCAACTGGACCCCTGCAGATGGCTGATGTGCAGGCACCAAATGGCAGGGCACGGTGGCAGCAGGCAGGCAGGCAGCAGCAGCAGATGGCACGTGAGAGGCTGCTTGGGGCACTGGGGGGCAGTAATTCGGCCTTCTGGGCAGGAGCGTGGTCTTCCGTGTGTTTTCGCGTGGCCAGCTTGATACGGAGTGATTTGGCATGTGAAAATCCTGCACGTCAGCGTGAAATTCGAGGAAAGGCCCTTAGCGCGTAAGCGCGTCAGCACGCATACGCGATTCTATTGGACCAAAGGCCCTCAGCGCGTAAGCGCGTCTGTGACGTGACCCGCACGGGTGTTTCCCTCATAGCACGTGATGACGGAGCACACGTGGAAAGACTGCACGTCAGAGTGTCATCGCGTGTAATTGGACAAAAGTGCGCGTACACGCGATTGGCCTATGTACGTGTATTTCACAGGTGCGCGGGCACTTACACACGCGAGTACATCAGCGCACGTGTATACCGGGGTGCGCGGGAATTTCCACACGCTATTGGCCTGGGTACTGGATTTCAGGGGTGCGCGGGAAGTTTCACACGCGAGTACATCAGCGCAGGTGTACACCGGGGTGCGCGGGAATTTCCACACGCTATTGGCCTGTGTACTGGATTTCAGGGGTGCGCGGGAAGTTTCACACGCGAGTACATCAGCGCACGTGTATACCGGGGTGCGCAGGAATTTCCACACGCTTTTGGCCTGGGTACTGGATTTCAGGGGTGCGCGGGAAGTTTCACACGCTCGCCTACAACACGCGCAAAGAAACACGTACGCCAGTAGGAAGCAGGCATACGTCGACCCGCGACGCATAAATTTGCGTGCAAAAAAAATAACAAGCTCAGACGCCAGGATGAATATATACCGTTCCTAGCAGCAGTGGCCGTGGGCTACCAAAGGAGGAGGAGGAGGGTAGTCAGGGCCAGAATATTCACACCCAGAACCAGCCTTTTCGGGATGCCTGATGACCAGGTGTATGGGAGGTACAGGTTTCCACCACACATAATACTGGACTTGGTGAGTGAGTGGGAGGATGACCTCACATCACCCACCCTGTGCTCCCAAGCACTCAGCCCCCTGGAGAAGGTCCTCAATGTACTGCACTTCTTAGCCACTGGATCATTTCAGCGGACAAGTGCCATAGTGGGTGGGGTGTCACAGGCCACGCAGTCACGCTGCCTACACCAGGTCTTGAACATCATCACTGCACGCCCATCAGTCCGCAGGCACATATACCTGCCCAGAACACCTGCAGAGAGGCATGCTGCCGCCCTGGATTTTTACGGTGTGGCACGATTCCCCAAAGTGCTAGGTGCCATCGACTGCACCCATGTGGCTCTATGTCCCCCCAGGGCATCTGAGCACATCTATAGGAACCGCAAGCACTGGCATTCCATCAACGTGCAGGTAGTATGTAATGCCAAGGGAATCATCACCTCAGTATATGCCAACTATCCCGGGTCCACCCACGACAGCTTCATTTACCAAATGTCCACCCTAAGCCGGGACCTAGAAGCTGGGCGGCATGGCGATACATGGCTGCTTGGTGAGTATGAATGCCACTGCACATGCATGCATGTCAGATACTGAGCAAGGTCACAACCCCACCAATGATACCAATCACCACCTCCACAGGGGACAGTGCCTACCCGCTCAGCCCCCACATTATGACGCCAATTCGGAACCCCACCACGCCACCCGAGGTAAGATATAACACAGCCCACATTGCAACCCGGGGCATAGTGGAGCGCACATTTGGAGTGCTTAAGTCACGCTTTCGCTCCCTTGACCGTTCTGGCGGGCAGCTGTTATACGCTCCCCCAGTAGTGTGCAGGATCATAGTGGCAGCATGTGTCCTGCACAACGTTGCAACACGCCGGGGCCTGGCCGTGGACATGGTGGTGGCCCCACATCCCCAACCACATGCACGGCCGGTGCGCATGGGAGGGGAAAGGGCACGAGGGGAGGCAGCCCGTACAAAGCTAGTGGCTAATTACTTCACATAGAAATCACACCCCTGTGGAGTGCACACTGCCCTGGCACATACCATCTGACAATCAATGATGACTCAACCTGACACTGATCCTGAATGTCTGGAGAATCAACCGTCAAAACCATATCAGGCTGAGATTGTTCACCTGGAAGTGTTATAATGTGTGCATCCCTACCTACACAGACACCACCAATGCAGTTTCGTGAAAAAACACATTCATGCAGCTAAAATGAATACCCACTTGCAAAATGCAACATGAGGACAGTGCCATGTCACCCAACCCATCCCCAGCACCGCCACACGACACACCGTGCCATGTCATGCTATGTGCAGGTAAACAAAGTAATCCCCACAACATGACACAAGTGTCACAATGTACAGTGTCCCTAATTGAAACTCGCGACACCTGAAATGCTCACAGTAATGCAGGACCAACAACACACTTGAGCAATAACACTTATCAGCTACTGACCCTCAAAACTACCATTAACATGACATTACGAGTGTAAGGAATTAGTAGTCTCACCACCTGGAAATGCCTGCACTCCCACCACTTCCAACTGTACAGTGTTGCCGCCATGTAGAGTTGTAGGTGCACTGCTGCCAACATGGACCCCATCTCCAAAGTAGAGGGCCTTGTGTAGACATGAGGAAAGGACCTGCAAATTAGGAGGTAGATACGGATGATGAGTTACACATCAATGCAACATGCAGTGTACAACACAACAGCAATATGCACTAGGAATGTATACACAGTATTGACTAGACTACCCACACATGTAGTGGGAGTCCAATGTCACCATGTACGTCAATGTCACTTGGGCACACCCTTTGCAAGCTGATGGAAATGGGAAGCAGGAGGGGTGTGTGTGACAAAAACCCAAGCATCTGAACCAAATACATGACAAGCCTGCATGTGCCCAGCCACAATGCAGCGTATGCCCACAGGAGCCACAGAAGGCAACACACTGTCCCAAAAAAAATAAAAATTAAGATACAAAACAAAAAAAAAAAGAAAATCAAAAATGGCCATTAATGGGCCTGGGGGGGTTGGGGAGGCCACCCAGGAGGTCCGAGGACAGGGTGCACACCAAAACCCACCTGTGTGGATCTTGCGAAAAAAAAACACCTCCATGGGCTCATGGGCCACACGGCTACCCTATTGTGGGAGTATCACTGCTGTCGCTATTATCACCCTGTGCAGCTGCATCCAGAGGTGGTTGCACAATGGGAGGATGCCCACGCAAGGCCCTAGTCTGTTCCTCCATGGCTGCAAGCATGCGGGTGTGGTAGGTCTCGTTCTGGAGGATGAGTGTGCGGAGGTCCCCATGCAACAACTCACGGGATGCCCGGACCTCCGCCCTAGTTGACTGCATCTCAGCTGAGAGCGTACGGGTGAGACGCTCCAGCTGCTGTTCTGTCCTTCGGTTTGTTGAAGCCTCAAGCTCAACAAGAGTCGTCCTGAGGTGAAGGAGCTCCAGCCTCAGGGCTTCCCTGTGGCCCTGGGACTCTATGGAGATGGCTTCCTGCAGAGTCGCCAGTGCCGCCCGCCTGTCCCTGTTGGACGCCAACATGTCCTCCCTGTGTGACTGGCAGATGGAGTCGGTTGCCTGCTGTAATCGCTCCATCAGCCTTTCGGGGGGGACAATGGAAGTGGCCACCCTATCCATGGCCTGAGCCATCATCTCTGATGATGCTGCCTGTTGGGGTGCCATACCGTAAATGGATTGCTCCCATGCGGTATTGCCAGGTGGCGTACGGCCACCACGTCGGCGGGCACCACACCTGTCTGGGGCAAGGCGAACTGCGCCTTGCTGTGCCGGCACTGCCTGAGGCTGCAGGACTGCATTCCCCCTCTGATCTGCTGGCCCAGGAACAGGATCAGATGTCGCGGAGTGTGACCCTGCATCCGTAACCACCAAAGGCGTAGCTGTCAACACTGACATCCCCATTGAGGGTTCTGACCCTGGTGCAGGTGGGTGGGACAGAACAGAATCCCTCCCCGGAACACTCACCTGCGACAGCACGTAGGTCTCATCATCCGAATCAACACCTGAGTACAGCTCGGGGGAGGTGCAGCCAGAGACACCCCTTGAGAGCACGACCTGCAGCAGTTGTGGGTTCTCACCCACCACCACATCACATCCCTCACTGGTGGTAGGTCGGCCCTCGGACCCCTCCTGGGTCTGCACCATCTCCACAACCCCAGCAGTATCAGGTGCGTCTTCCCCTGCAAAGACATAAAAGCAAACAAATGGAAACAGGCATTAGCACCATGGCACACAATGAGGGCTGAGAAGCAACAGAACCAGTACTTGATTGACACATGTCCCACATGACTAAAACCCTCCCATGCATGCACCCTCACTGCGTATGAAGGGCAGGCAAATGGCACACACTGATGACACCAAGATGGAAGATGAACACATTTTCTGCATGCTGCCTGGCAGTGGCATCACACATTGGCCTGTGATTGCCAGGTGAAATACACATGCCATTACACAGATGGCATGTACCATTGCTATTGAGTGAAGATGGAGAGGAGGGCAGCACTTATTCATTCAGTCCAGTTCCCTCATGTAATAGCTTTTCTAATTCAAACAGGTCTGATTTTTCACCTGGAGCTGCCAGTCCAAAATGGTCCGATTGCACAGGGACATGTGTGAACAAATGATATCCAGGTAACAAAGTCACTCCACTCTACCATAGCCATGTCAGACATGTGACTAGAGGACTGAGAAATGCCTAGTAAAAGTGGTGGAATGCAAACAATCTGCCTGAATGAACAGAGAAAAATAAGCAACAATGTTGTGGCAAGGTGACACTTTAAGGGCAACTGGTGTGCTGTTGGGCTAGATGTCTACTGTTGGCAGAAGGGATACTGCTATGGCCAAATGCTGCTGCGCAGAATGTATTGCATGAAGCACATGGGTGACCCAAACGACTCAGGCGCACACACCCTCACCTGGCACACAAACAGAAGCCCTCACACACACACCATGCACATGGATGACACACACATGCATGTGCACTCACCAGACAATGCCTCATAATCAGGCAGATCTCCCACGCCTTGGATCTGTTCCTCCGTGACGTAGGTCCCAGCGACTGACTCATGTGGAGTGAGTTCCATGTCTTCTACTGGAGACCCACCTCCAGTCACTAGAGTTGCGACATGATTTGAGGCCAGCTTATTCTTTGCCCTGCGCTTTAGGTCATTCCAGCGCTTATAGCAATCATTGGCTGTGCGCCTCACGATTCCAAGGGCACTTACGATGTCCGCAACGGTCTGCCAGTGTGTCTGGCGTTGTGCAGGTGTGGTCTTGGATCCTGCAACAATGACCATCTCGTTATCATGTGCGGACACATACTCGACAAGTGCATTCAGTTCGGCATCCGTGAAGCTGGGCTTCCTCGACGGGCCGGACTGTGTAGCCGTGTCTGGGGCATCAGCCTGTGCCGGACGAGCACTCTTCCTCTTCCGCTTGGAAGGTGGTGGTGATCCTGAGTGTCCTGCGCCGCTCTGGACACTAGGGGCAGGAGCCCTGGTGGACTCTGTATCAGGAGTGTGGGATTGCACACTCAGCATGGGAGTTGGTGCAGGCATTGGCTCAAGTGTAATGGTGTCAGGGGGAATGTCAGCAGGATGGACTAGGACTGACACTGTCCTGGCTGGGTGTGTGAGAGCTGGGGTGGATGGAGCCGCAGCTGCCCCTGCAGCCTCTCCACCCTGCCTACTTGGGGCAGCAGATGACCTTGCTGCCCCTGATCCACGTGGCCTGATGACATCAACGTGCACCAGCGCACGTGTCATAGGCCTGCTGACCTGGAAGTCAGCCATGGAGTCAGCCAGGTCTGGTGCCACAATGGGCTTGTCCAACAAGGGCTGAGCATGGATGGTGTCAGCCACATCAGCCTCAACCAGGGGGGGGGGGATTATGGGTGCCCTTGACTGGTCCTCCACACAGGGGGGGACAGGGTCACCCTGCAAGTAACGACCACGTCCCCTACCGGATCCACCACGGCCACCACTTGTGGCTCGTCCACCTTTGCCACCCTTACGGATTCCTCGCCTCCCAACCATGGCACTGATGTTAATGTGCGTTTGGGAGTGGCTGTAAACTATTGTCCTGGGCAATTGGGGGTCAAAGGGGTTGGGTACCAGATGGTAATTGTACCCTAGTGCTCTAGCAAGGCTGAATGTGACCCCTGGGGAAAGATGACGGCTCACGCAACGCACAGGAAGCCCAAAAAAGGGAGATGACGTGCATGCAACCCCTCCTAGACCACGTGTGCGGAAAAAAAAACCTGCACTACGCTGTGGCACCCAGCAACACAAGAATGAACGTATGCGTGTCACACGCAGCCTAGAATGACCTCTGAAGGGGTAGGCTACACACGGGGCAAGCACAGATGTTAGATACGTGCGTGACTCACCGTCTGCCAGGAAAAAGAGCGTGAAAAAGAAGCGTGTTTGGTTGGCAACACCCCCGCCAAAAGAAGAATTGTACGCTGTCTGAGGAGACAGGACAACAGTAGAAGGGAACACTGTTTGAGGAAACAGGCCCAGGAAAACCAGAAAAAGAGAAAAAAGAGAAAAAGCTGTCAGAGGTAACAGGGAGTACGAACTTGAAACGCTGTGAAGCAAATCGCGTGGGAACCGACAAGAAGTACAGATTTCACCCACTCGCTCTCCACGAAAAGCACGTACAAGGAAAAGGTGTTCTACACGTACCTTTTATGCAGGCCCACACGTCCAGCATCACTTCCGTGTGTACGCGCTAGGGCCATTTCCACCAATTACACGCTTTGTCACTTCCGGCTGTACGCGTTATTTCCACCAATTACACGCTTTGTCACTTCCGCGTGTACGTGCTATTTCCACCATTTACACGCTTTATCACTTCCGCGTGTATGCGCTCTTTCCACCAATTACACGCTTTGTCACTTCGCGTGTATGCGCTCTTTCCACCATTTACACGCTTTGTCACTTCCGCGTGTACGCGCTCTTTCCACCAATTGCACGCTTTGTCACTTCCGCATGCACGCGCTATTTCCACCAATTACACGCTTTGACACTCGGACGTGTCTTTCATTTTTTTAACACGCAACATTTAAAACGTGTGCCATATTCAACGTGCACGTGACTTCATAGACCCGCATACGCTGGTGGCCTTTGGGCCAATGAATGTACAGACGTGTGCTGACGCGCTTACGCGCTAAGGGCCTTTCCTCGAATTACGCGCAGACATGCTGGATTTTCACGTGCAAAATCACTCCGTATCAAGCTGGCCACGCGTTCACACACGGAAGACCACGCTCCTGCCCAGAAGGCCGAATTGAGCCCTGAGCACGCTCCCACCTGCCATCTGCTGCTGCCTGACTGCCTGCTGCCCACGTGCCCTGCCATTTGCTGCCTGCACATCAGCCAGGGGTGCTGTTGCTGTGACCACCCCTGCTGGAACCGAAGACTCCCGACTGCTTTTCCATCGCCCCACAGCCCAGCCCCAGGACCCAGTTGCCCACCCACTCCTGCCTCTGGGGTTGCCATGTCGGGCACTGCAACATCTGGCACCAGTGGCAAGCCCCGGCCAAGGAGGCAGAGGGGCACCAGCTTCACTGCCACCGAAGTTGGTGTCCTGGTGAGCATGTCCTGGGGCAGTATGATGCCCTCTTTGGAAGGTTGCGCGCCGACAAGGAAGGACGGACTCGGATCTGGATGGACATCGTGACTGCCATCAACGCGGAGGAGGTGGCAGTCCGTGACTACAAACGTGTCAGGAAGCACTGGGAGGACTTCAGGTCCAGGACCCTCAACAAGGCCTTGCGCCTCCTGAAGGCAGCGGATGCTAAGGGGCGCCGGGGCCACTTGTCGGAAGATCAGATGAGGGTCCTGGAACGCATATCCCCAGCGCTCCACGTCCAGGTCCTTGAGAGGCAGACCCGTCTGGAGTCGAGCAGTAAGTGTACATGCATACTGATTGTGTGCCAGGTGTGCCAGGAGTGTGCAGGTTGAACATGTATTTTTATGTGGGCAAGTAGGGGGGGGTGTACAGGGCCAGGGCCAGGAGGGTGACACATGCGAGGGGTCTCATGTGTGACACATGGATGGTGCTTGTGTGTGTGGGCTTGCATGGCACAGGATGTGGAGGAATGATTGTCAGGTGTGACATGGATGTCGATCGGAACACTGCGACAGTTGGCGGAGGTGTACACATGCATGCAAGTTTGGTGGTGTGTAGTGTACTCCCTATGTTGCATGTGATGTGTGGATGACCTTTGGCTGCTCATGCTGTTGTATGTGAATGGATGGTGCTGGCTGTTGCAATATGGCTGTGGTATGGCTCATGTGTGCAAGTTGAAATGACATGTGTGTTGGGGATTGTGATGCCATGTCTGAGGTTTACCAATGCCACTCATGTATGACTGTCATGTGTGTATGAGTCCATTTGACAGTGCCCTGATGCCTGTGTTTTCTTTCTCCCTGTCTGCAGCATCAACTGATGAAGAGGGCAGAGAAGGTGCTGTGGAGCACAGCGGCAGGGGTCGCACCACCAGCCGGAGACGCAAGGCCCGGATCCCCTCCCAGGTTCTGATCTCATCGGGGAGTGAGGAGTCCGGTGCCATGTCCCAGGCCGCAGCTGCCGAGGGGAGGTCCCACAGGTGGAGGTTGGAGTTGGACTCCTCGGCAGCAGAAGGGGCAGCTGGGACCCCACAGGGTCCAACGGAGGAAGATGGCACGGAGTCATCCAGGTTGGTGGGGGGTTTGGAGGAGGAGGAGGCCGTGCAAGCGACAGAAGCAGGGTCTGGAGGTGGGGATTCCACTGGTGCTAGTGGTGCAGTGCAGGATCTGGGACAGGAGGCAGCAAAGGCCGCCGCGGAGGTGCCTGTGTGCAATCATGTCCCTGCTCCTGTCACTGCATCATCTTGCACCAGCGGGGATGCCTACCTCCAGACTCGTTCTCAGGGAGGGGATTGGCTTACAACACCTGGCCTTCCTCTCCCTGCGGATGTGGCTATCCTGCACCAGGTTGAGCCTGTCCAGGGTGGGGTGGCGTTGCACCCCAGCTGGAGGAGGATGTGCAGGCACCATCGGACAGGGCACATGGACAGCAGCAGCTGCAGCAGCAGGAGGCTGTAGGTGGGAACCATGATAGCTCGGGGCCTTCAACATCGGAGGGGCAGGCATCGGCCGGAGGGCAGGAGGACCCTGGACGGGAAGTGTCTTCCGTGTGGCAGCAGTTGGGCCACGCCATAGATGCGGAGCAGCAGCGGGCGGAAGAGGCGCGTCTCACGATGGTCAGGGTGGAGAACTCCATGCGGAGGGCCCTGAGGTGGGCCGAGTGCCTTGAGGCAATCTGCAGGGAGTTGGAGGTGAACATGTCGGCGTCCCTGCGGACCCTCGGGGCCATGGAACAGGACCACCTCCGGGACATAGACGAGGAGTTCGATGATGCCCTGGCCCGGAACACCACTAAGTGAGCCGCTGGTCTGGCCCGCCGCCATTGTATATAGTTATTTAGTGATAGGTTTCCTTTATAGTTTATTTTTATTTGGAGTCGACGGACACTGCTCCACCTTTTGTATATATTTCCATTTTAGATAGGTTTTTTGGTAGGTTTCATTTCTTCTGTTGGGATGATGGACCCTGAATACTTTGTACATAGTTGGACTTTGGATTTGGATATTTTTTTTACTATGGATATTTTTTTCCATGGAGCAATGGTTTTCATTTTCTTTTTTCCCTTCATTTCCTTTTTATGGACTTGAACTTTGGAAGAAAATTTTTAGGATTATCATTTATTGATTTTAATTTGAAAAGGGACAGCCAGCTTAATTTTGTTTTTTTTTTACTTGTGTATTTTGTTTCATTTTGATTGCCATTACTGTTGTTATTAATACATTATTTGGATTTTTTAATTCTTCAATGTGTGGTTTCATCTCATTGTTTTCATGCATGTCATGATATGGGTTTTCATGTTCACTTGCAACCATTGTGTGTGTGTGAGACACATGTGTTGATTTACATTGTTTCCATTGGAGTAGTATCATGGGTGCATGTAATACTTGGTTGTGTTTTTGGGCTGTGGTGGCTGGCCATGAGGCCCATGCTTGAGGATTGTCAGGGCCTGTGGGCAGGGGGACATGGGTGGGAGCCTGGTGGGGGCTGCCCATGGTGGCTGGGGGGTGGGGGTGGTGGGAGACATGAGTGGGGGCCTGGTGGAGGCTGCCCATGGTGGCTGGGGGGTGGGGTGGTGGGAGACATGGGTGGGGGCCTGGTGGGGGATGCCCATGGTGGCTGGGGGTGGGGGTGGTGGGAGACAGGAGTGGGGGCCTGGTGGGGGATGCCCATGGTGGCTGGGGGGTGGGGGTGGTGGGAGACATGAGTTGGACATGAGTGGGGGCCTGGTGGTGCTGCCCCTGCACTGCTGGGGGGGGGGGTGGTGGGAGACATGAGTGGGGGCCTGGTGGAGGCTGCCCATGGTGGCTGGGGGGTGGGGTTGGTGGGAGACATGGGTGGGGGCCTGGTGGAGGCTGCCCCTGCACTGCTGGGGGGGTGGGGGTGGTGGGAGACATGAGTGGGGGCCTGGTGGAGGCTGCCCATGGTGGCTGGGGGGTGGGGGTGGTGGGAGACATGGGTGGTGGCCTGGTGGGGATGCCCCTGCACTGCTGGGGGGGTGGGGGTGGTGGGAGACATGAGTGGGGGCCTGGTGGGGGTTGCCCATGGTGGCTGGGGGGTGGGGGTGGTGGGAGAAATGAGTGGGGGCCTGGTGGAGGCTGCCCATTGTGGCTGGGGGGTGGGGGTGGTGGGAGACATGGGTGGGGTCCTGGTGGAGGCTGCCCCTGCACTGCTGGGGGGTGGGGGTGGTGGGAGACATGAGCAGGTGTGCAGGGTAGTCCCCTGTTTTGTGGGCTGCCTGCAGGGGCCATGGAGGGTGTACAGGGTACTCCTGTGAGGACCCACCCAGCCTAATCGCGTGTGATTATTCCCGTGCACCCCTGTAATACACGTATCCAGCCAAATCGCGTGTGATAATTCCCGCGCACCCCTGTAATACACGTACCCAGCCAAATCGCGTGTGATTATTCCCGCGCACCTCTGTAATACACGTACCCTGGCTAATCGCGTGTTAAACTTCACGCGTACCCCTGTCATACACGTACCCAGCCAAATCGCGTGTGAAAATTCCCGCGTACCCCTGTAATACACGTACCCTGGCTAATCGCGTGTTTAACTTCACGCGCACCCCTGTCATACACGTACCCTGGCTAATCGCATGTAAAACTTCCCGTGTACCCCTGATATGCACGTTACCCGCTTTGCGTTCCTTGTTTGGCAGCCCTATCAACTGGTCCAGGGTTAGCGCAGCCCTTTGCGATGATTTAGCGATTTTGATGGCTTTTCCTTGCGCGAGGGCGTTCTTGGGGGCGTTACTGGCGCTGCTGCAGGGTCGCTGCGATACTCTGCGCCGCGGCTGGTTTGGGAGCCTAAAATCCATGAATACGCTGTGCGCGGAAATCGGTTTTGGCGCATGCGCCTGGCGCAGACAATCACACGCGGACACTCTGCGCCAGCCGCTTACAACACTTTTCTGTGAAATTCTATGAATTACCCTGTGTGTGTCTCCACACAGCAATGCCGCCTGATTCAGTAAATGTAGAACTCAACAAAGGCATTTGCGGAGTGCGTAAAATACTCTTGTGTAATGAATCAAAGCTGCTATGATGTATGTCTATATCTTCTATCAGTGTTCGCTTAGGAACTGCTTCTGCTATTTTTCACACATGTTTTATTTTATTATTGGTTTCCATGTTTACTTGTGAAAGTACATTTTCAACTGTAGATAATGAATTATTAATGAAGTTGTCATGCTCATTCTTAGTCCTTTCTATGCTCGTTTCCGCATATATGTTGATACAATCATCTCCCTGGCAGTAATTAGATCGTCACACGTTTCGAGAACCAATACTTGAGACAAGGAATCAGTTAATTTGTATCCCAGACAAGATCATTTGCTCTTCACCAGATCATCTACAGGCATTGATTCAGTAAAAGTAGCGTCCATCTTATTAGTTGTTGGGAAATATCCAGTAATTATTACCAGGTCCTACTGTACCAGTTCTTTAGGATCTAGCAGGGTTGCTTTTTGTTCCAGTTTGTTTTATACTGCATTTTCTTAAGTTATAGGTGTAATCATTGCGAGCCACATTATCAGTGGCCCCCACACTCACCTTCTCCTTCATACTGGTGCCACCCACCGGGTCACCTAGAACTAATTGTTGCATAGTGGATAGTGATTTCACATTCACTTTTGTTGTCATATGCAAATCTCCCCTGATCACTGGTCCAACAGTTGATGGCGTGATGGCGATGTGCTTTGCGCGCACGCACTTTTGCTGGTGCGCTGCTTCAGTGTCACATCTATTTATAAATTGAGAGGGGTAGCGCTACTTCATTCATCGGTTCAAAGGGATTCTGGTCCCTGCAGTCACCACTACCAGTATGGTGGCAAGACATGTAGGACCAACCTGACCTGAGGGCCACTTACTTGGGACCAGCCAACCCTCCTAAATCCAAAGCTGGCAGAATGCACACATGCATCTTAAACTTAACTCTTAGAATCTCCCATAGATGGACTTCTGTTCCCGAGGGTGTTCCAACCGCAAAGGGCATTGAGGCCATACAGATCGGAAAGGGCAATATATACATGACGATTACAATTACGATTGCAACTCCACTTAGCACTGGAAAATATTTAATTAAGATGTAGGTGATCATATATATATATATGTATATATATATATATATATATATATATATATCTATATCTATATATATATATATATATATATATATATATTCAGTGAAAAAACTTTGTTAAAGGGACGTTATGGTTAAGTTGCGCTACTAAAAACCTATGAAATTCAGTGAAAGAACACACGCAGTGTCCTGAAATGTTCGTTTCACGTGTGATGCAATTTTAATTAGTTCAGGACCCGAACAGTGTCCGTAGAACATCAACGCGCATGCGCTAGCCAATCTCAGTGCATTTGGAGTCCTGCGGACATGCGCTTCATTCGCGGACTTGTACGCGAACGGATCATATGACCGCGCCCACGCTGATCGCGTGTTCTGAATGCGGACATTGTTCGGGTCCCCGAACAAATTAAAAGTACATTTTCAATTAATCCATAATATTTTTCAATAAAATCTCACCATGGTACAAGTCCCACATAGTAATCCTGAGTTTCTACATACCTTTTGAAACTTTTCAAACTTTTTGTTTGTGTTCGATCTGTCCGCGGACAACGCGCATGTCCGCGGACCGCGCACAAGCACCCCTATAAAAGACCACGCCCTAGAGCTTATTCTCATTGTGTTTCTGGCTATTCTTCAGAGCACAGCTATTTCTCCAGCAACTTGCTGATTACACCATCGAGATGGCATCCCTGGCTGCAGAACTGCCACCTGGTGCTGCACCTGCTTCAGCACCACCCCCACCCCCTCCACCACCACCACCTCCCCAAGGGCCTGAAGAGGAGAACAGGAGTGAGGATGTGGAGGAGGAAGAAGAGGATGATGAGAAAGAGGTAGAGGAAAAACCTACTACCCGCACTAGGCGTGAGTCTTGGGTGTGGTGGTGTGTCATGGGAATGTTCCTAAGGCTCGTGTGAACCGTGTTACCTGGAATGAGTGCAAAATGATATTCAGTCGCGGGAAGCACGGTAAGTACAGCTTTGGGACCACTACTATGAAGCGACACCTGAGGTCATTTCACTCTGTGGCTATTCGCAGGGTTGTACCTTGCGAAGAACGTAGCAGGTTGATTTCCTCTACTTCATCCTCTGTTTCTGATCCTGTCACCACAAGGATCACCTCTGTGGGACAGCGTCTTCCTCAAGCTGCCTCACAGGCCATACAGAATGCTGATGACCCTTACCTTTCGAGGGTCACAGTTGTATGTATGTACTGTGACACAGTACTCTGCAGGGGGGAGCGACTTCGTAGTGCTTTTGAGACTATCGTCTCAGAGCACGAGAAGATCTGCTCACTACCCAAATAAAACCCACTCTACATCTTCCTCTCTCAGCTTGCCCTTTCTTATCCCTGTGGTTGGGTTCCCCCCCTTTACCTTCCTTTCCCCTCCTCTCCTAGTGTGTTGTGTATAAAAAACCAAAAGAAATACAAAATATCAAAAATCAAAAAAAAAAAACAAGGCTCTTTTCAAAGCCGCCTTTCACAGTTAAAAAATAGAAGTGAAAATAAATGAAGCAGGGCCCTTTGTATTTTTTAGAAGTCTGCGGACAGTTCGCGAACATTTAAAAAATTGGGTTGCTACCCCATCACAAACATTGCAATTTTCTCTGGGAAGAAGTGGTGGCTCTGAAAAGAGCCTTTGGGTGGTGTTTGTAAGTCAAAAATTATAAATGCTTAACACCTACTTCAAAATGGTTGTTGTAATTCCAAAAAAGGTTGCAATGCATTTTGTACATTTCTCAGAAAAATCTGATTGCCAGCATAAGTAAGATGGACTCCATCTCTGCGAAAAATGTATGTACTACGAAACATAATATTTTCATTCTGAAAAGAGGACATGCAAAATCTCTTAGAAAGGCACAAACAGCCTTATTAACATTGTGCCTTGCTTTTTCCATTTGTGGACCAAATGAAGAAGAGAACGAAGCCACATTTGTCTCTGCGCAATTCGTGAAAATATCACTTGAGAATTAGGAAGCATGTCCATAACCTTCCCAAATCCTTCTTTCATAGCAAATTGCAAAATAATTCCTGTCACATGTCCTGAACTGTTCCCTCCACAATGAATTACAATTATGTCTGGATGTTGCTCTGTCTTCAAAGTAGCACAGAGAGGTTGCAAGTCCAACTACTTCATTCCACGTACTCCATGTCAGTGTACTTCCACAGGTGGGAATCCAAGATCTACAGCTACTCCACAGCTTTCTGCATGCACCTTCAACCAATGTATCCACGAATCTCCCAAAATCCAAACAATCTGTTTTCTGAAACACACAGCCATAGCTATCTTTTGTTCTCTCAGCAAAAACATTATCTGAGAAACTCTCTCCTGGCACAACACACCCACTAAACTTTCCTGACCAATCCCTTTTAGTGCTTATTCTCATTTGCATGACTTCTGAACCCAAAAATCCCCGGATGTAACTCCCGATGTCCGCGAACTACCGCCATGTCCGCGGACATATCCTAACATGAACAGCCCTTCTACCATTTCCACTTCACTCTCTCTGCCATTCCCTCATTGGATGTAGCTAAAAAATTACATGACCATGCACCAATCTCATTCAAGACCTCTACATCTAACTGCATCATCATAGATCAGCACTGCAAATCTACTGTGAATCTCTCGGAGTACAAGTGTCATATCATTGGCAAGCACTATCTACCAGAAATACTGTACAAGTCTCCAAGATTTCTACTTGCAGCTCCATGCATATCCATATGCATGAACACAAACTTCAGGTATGCATATTTTCTGTACAGTAGATGAATACATTTTCAAACAGACTTTTAGCTTGTGTAATCTGTAAAATGAATTTACTGTATTTTTTTCAATTTCCTAAAATCAACTATCACTTATAAACCTTTATACTATTTACTTTCTTTATACACACACACTCAAATCATGTTAAACTAACATTTTTAAATGAAATATATAGACTACATATATTCAAACAAAATTGCATGCAAGCACAATCTATGTTTAAATCTTTAAAAAAATACTTATACATTTTCATATTTTTTTGTTTTTATTTATTTACTTAATTACTTTAATTTAGACATGACATTGAGGCGCTATTACCTAGAACAGCTTACTTACAGAAATAGTTGTATTCACTGGTATATTATAAATTTCACAAGACATAGTAGATATATTTGTTTTGCTACAGTTAGTCATTCAATACAATTTGTTCATTAAGAACATATCATATGTACTGAACTGATGCAATGTATCTTATGTAAATAAATTAGTTTAATGGTTTTAAAGAAGGCACTGAGGATTTCAATCAATAAAATCAACATCTAAATTAAAAACAGCGCTATATACAAACAAAGTTACTAATTTGAAGCTTTTACAATTGCAGTGAAGACCAGTCTCCTGAAAAGAAGCAGCCGAATTCGAAGAACAAAGAAGAACTAAGAAGTTACCTGTTAATTTAAGAAAAAAAGTAAGTAGAATATCAACATAATATTTGTATTATTAATCAAACATACTATAACGTTAATACAAGTTATTTCTGTGCCTAAAAATAGAGATTGTGTACCATTTTGTCCAAAAATCTCCATGTCTTAAACAGCGATTTACAGCCAGAATGGCCCACAAATTCCTATTTTTGGACACACAAATTACCCAACTGAACCGCTACAATTTTCATATTATAGAATAAACAACTGTTTTAATTGTATACATTAGATTTACTATTTGTAC
Organism: Ambystoma mexicanum; assembly: GCF_040938575.1. Taxonomy (NCBI): domain Eukaryota; kingdom Metazoa; phylum Chordata; class Amphibia; order Caudata; family Ambystomatidae; genus Ambystoma; species Ambystoma mexicanum. The sequence goes on from NC_090935.1 coordinate 1,196,017,340, forward strand.
TTTTCCACACCACTAGCTTACTTTTTTTGTCATCTGAACTCCAGTTTCGTAACATATAAATTCAAGAATACCTATCCCTACTAGTTGTAGTTCCCAATGCACAATCACACACCATTACATACATCTTGATCATCTCACTCAAACACTCATGCACACAGCACACATACATTCCAGAACACCCCAACCCATACCTTCTTTATTTTTTTCAACAGACCCTAAAGAATGCCTACCAAAAGTCAAGTCCGTAGAAAGCAACGCAAAAGTAGAGCAAATGAAAATAAAAGTGTCCAACATAAGCATCCATCTCTAGCAGAATTTGTAAAAAAAAGTTGAAACAAAACAGCTAAAACAGTCATTTAGTGAAACACAAGAAGTTTCAAGTACAAAAACTTTGCCTCCTCTATCAAAATGTAAAACAAACCAAAAAACAATTAACAGAAAATCAGCTATCACTACAGATAAAACTACTTCTTCAAATTTTAATATAGTGCAAAGTAAGCATACCAAGAAAAGTATTTTAGCCAAAATGTACCGTCACAAAGTCCTTCAAAATCTTATAAAAACAGGAGAGAAATCAGGTTCAATGCTTAAAACCTATCGTAGGATATTAATCTTAGAAGCGTTGATGGACAGTACAATTCTTCTCAAAAGAAAGTTATTTATTTTACTGTTAAACAAAATGAAACCACTAACAAAACTAATAACTAAATTACAAAAAAGACTTCTCAATAAGCGAAATGTCAACAGAAAGAACTTCTTAAGTATCTGCGGAGGTGAATGGAATCACACTACGAGCACAGAACCATATTTTAATGAAGAAGCATACAAACAAAAGCAAACAAATACAATTGCCATACATAGCAGTGGTCGAGGTTATGAAAAAGTGAATAATACCATAATGGAACAAGAAGTACTCCTTACAAAAATATGCCCTGAAAACTTAGAATTACCCCTCCATTCAACTGAATCAGAACGTCTAGTGTACAAATGGCCATGCACGTCAATGTGTAACATTCCCAAACAATGTTTCAAATCTTCATGCCAATTCCTCAATAAATATGTAAAAAGCAAAGACAAAATCAAAATTAAATTATTGCAAAATATGGATACCTGTCCAGTGCGCAAGTACACAGGACTACAAGGACATTCATTGGCCTGCATTTCAGGACCTACTTGTAAAACCACTTTCCATGATATCAAAAGGATATCAACACATCATTCAACTATAAGAAATCTAGTCTATAAACTGTACTATGCTAAAAGTCCTGCTTTAGCACTAGCAAAGTTAAATAACATCCTTCTACATGGTACAGCAAAAGACCTACTTGAAGACATTCTCTTTATCCAGAAAAGATATTTTGGAAGTGAAAGCCATTTACAGAATGAAATAGCTTTAAACCAATTAAGCAACAATTCTACACATGGCAACCTTTTGCTAAACACATACAAAAAAGAAATACTAAAATTTAAAAGTACATCAGCTAAAATACCAAACCATGTATGTGTATGTTGCCGTAGAACTTTTTATAAAAGTAACACAAAAACTGTAGACCTATCATACAAAATAGAAGACAATGAAGATTCTAAATGGTTTGAATTAGCTCTCTACCTTGTAGCAGAAAACAAATACGAAATAACTGAGCTCTTAATACTTTGCAGTTACTGCACTACAAAACTTGACAACAACCAAACTCCTTCACGTGCTATCACAAATAATTTGGAATTATACCCAGTACCAAAACCCCTGCAACAACTTAATTTATATGAGAGCATCATAATTCAAACAGTACACCCATTTCAAGCAATAGTACGCCTTCAACCAAAAACAGCAAAATTACCTCCCTCTGAATTGGTAAAAGGCATTCGTGGAAAAGTAGTTTATTTACCATTAGATCTAAAAGAAAATGTGCATACTCTAGGAGTGCAACGTCCAATGCAGCAATCTTTAATTATCTTAGTAAATGGAGTACCTACAAAAGACAAAAAAATATGGCAACAGCTGGTAGATTTATATAAAGTTAGACAAGCCTTCCAATATCTTAAAAAGAATAATGAATATTACAAAGAAATTAATATTGAAGAAAACTTGAAAGATACAACTGAAATAATTCAAGAAACACAAGAAGCTGGTCAAATTGAGCTACTAGATCCTGCTACAATATCAAATACTTTAGACCATTATACAATTCATCCTTTGCACTGTAATGACACCGTAGAAGATGTACTGGAAACTTACCAAATGCGTCAAACAAAAGGATCGCCAATCAGCATATGGGAAAAAAGTATAGAAGCACATGCTTTTCCTCTACTCTTTCCTACTGGCAAAGGAGGAAGGTATGATGATAGACCTATTCAAATATCAGCTTCAGAATACCGCTCATTACGGATGTATTCTGAAGATCCCAGATTTAGACAAAATGTGGAATACATATTCCACCTACTCTTTGAAAGTGAACTAGCAAATTTATGTTACGGAGTTGCACACATATTAAAATCAAGATCACACTTTAAAAATATGACAGCTACACAATTATTAGAAAAAGTGCAACAAAAGGATGAGGTTTTACAATCAAATATTACAAATCTATTAGCAAATATGTGTGGTACTAAAGAGTACTGGTTTCGACGTCATGGAGATGTACGTTGTATGATCAGAAACCTTGGTCCACCCACTTGGTTTGTTACATTAAGTTGTGCAGAATATGCATGGGAAGATTTACATGATTTCCTATGCATATCAAATAAAAACAAAACAAACATAGATATACTAACACCTGGAGAACTTTGTTCTTTGGATCCTGTTAATGTTTCAAGGTATTTTCACCATCGCTTCATTGTTATGCTACATTTTATTTGTAATCAAACTCCTCCCCTTGGAGAAGTGCAACACTTCTTTTGGAGAAAAGAATACCTAGCCAGAGGAGCACCACATATCCACATACTTTTATGGATTAAAGATGCTCCTAAATTTGATCAAGACAGTGATGCCACTGTTTTACAGTTTATTGAAAAATATGTCACTTGTGAAATTCCATCAGAAGCCACAAATAGTGATCTTCATGCACAAATTTAACAATTTCAAAGACACAAATGTGGAAAATATTGTCGTCGCAAATACAAAAACAAAGGGAAATACTACACCAAATGCCGATTTGGTTTCCCTCGACCAGTTACAAATACAGGTCAAGTGAACAACCTCATGTCTTCAGTTAGACATAGTGTTAAAGGTAAGTCACCTAAAAATACATATTACATAAAAAGAAAAGAAGAAGAAAAATATATCAATGATTATAATGCAATCATTGCCCACTTATGGAATGCAAACATAGATGTGCAGTACATTGCAGACAATTCTACTGCAGTAGCACGATATGTCACAGCATACTTAACTAAAGCAGAAAAGACAGAGCTCCAAGACCTCTGGAATGACCTGTCATCAGATAAAACAGTATCTCAGAAATTATACAGCTTGGGCATAAAAATGCTCACCCATAGAGAATGTGGATCATATGAAGCAGCTGATCGTTTAACTGGTACTGCATTGTATGGTAAATCTGAAAATATAGTATGGCTAAGTCTTGGTCCAGCTAAATCTAGAAAAAGAGTTCTAAAATCATATGAAGATATAGAAACAATAGCCAAACATGATCCCAACAGCCAAGACATTTTAAAAAACAATTTATTGGACACGTACTACCCAAACAGAAGTAATACTTTGGAAAACATGTGTCTATACCACATAGCCCAAAACTACACATACAAAAATAATATGAAACCTGATGAAAAAAAAGGTAAATATAGAGTGACAAACTGTGAAGGCAGCTTAGTTAAACTCACTAAACCAAATTTAATTAATCAGATCAAATTGTCATTAAAGACTCCTCAACATAAAGCAGTATATTACATGTCCCTGCTACAACCCTTCAAACCATGGAGAAAAGAAGAACAATTACTAGATAACTATGACTCATATGAGGATGCTTTCAAAGCAAATGAAAGCATTATAACTGATGTAAACTTTACACAGTACAAAACAATGTTGCAAAATGAACAGCAACACGAAGAAGAACTCCAAGCCCAACTAGATAAGGACATTCCTGACAGTAGTCAACCTTCTGTAACAGGAAGCCAAGAACCACTGGGAGAACCACTAATAATAAATGAGGCAGAATTAGCTATGATAGAAGTAGAAAACAGCATGTGTCAGTATGAAGATAAGGAAGACTTAACTATACTAAAAATCAAACCTAAACAATGAGCAACGTAGCATTTTTCAAGAAGTAACAAAACAAATTGTACATGGTGTAAAACATGAAAATAAAGAATGTTCCTGCCATAATTATAAACCTATACTACTGTACGTCAGTGGTGAAGCTGGTTCCGGCAAAACATTCCTAATCAAAATCATTAGTAAGTTCCTTCAACAATTGACAAACAACAAACTGTCAGCTGAATAGTATTCTAAATATAAACTGTTAGAATACTCCAAAAGCTATCTAACTGCTCAAAGATTCTACAACAACTAATCAGATAAATGAATACCACTGCCCCCACAGGTTTAGCTGCCTAAAACATAGGTGGTGTTACATTACACCGATTACTACTATTACCAGTAGAACACCAGAACAAATTAGACTATTACAAACTTTCTGCAGAAGCTGCAATGGAATTACGCAGAGTATTGAAACAAATGAAAATGCTACTAATAGATGAAGTGAGCATGGTCTCCAACCTGATGTTAGCTTTGATTCACCTCAGATTACAAGAAGTACTCAAAACAGACAATAAAGAGCTCTTTGCAGGAAAACACATTATTGTTTTTGGAGATCTGCTTCAATTAACACCAGTAAAAGGTGAGCCTATTTTTAAAACATTAGGACACAACCTCTGCCGTAAAACTGTTGGCAGCATTGGAAATGTCAACCTTTGGCAACATTTCCAATACAGAGAATTAACAGAAAACATGCGGCAATCTGCAGATCTCACTTATGCCAACATTTTAAAAGGTATCAGAGTTGGTATACTTTCTAAAGAAGCAGAAGCAATATTGAAAACCCAGCACATTAATGCATTTTATGGCGATAATGCATGTGCTACAGATGTTATGGAACAATTAGCCCACAAAAATGTCAATTGTATGGCCTTAATGCCAACTCTTGCAAGCTGTTTCAAATTCAATGAAATCATGCTAAGTAAAGAAATGCAACCAATCATGGAAATTAGCGCCATAGACAAACTAGATGTACATGGTATGACACTACCCATGTGTGACCAAGCCACAACAAGACTAAATAGTTTAGAAAAATCAATCTCAAACACAGCAGGCTTAGAAAAGATATTAAAATTATCCTTAAATTGCAGAGCAATGCTTAAACGTAACCTTGACGTGGACCAAGGACTAGTTAATGGAGCACTGGGTACAGTTGTTGGCTTTCAAACATACCCACGCGACAACAAAATTCAGTTTGTCAATATACTCTTTGACAAACTTTCAGAAGTAAAAAGGATAGGACACTCAACAGCTAGATTCCTTCTCTTCAAAGATATGTATGTACGCAGAGAACAATTTTCTATAACTCTTGCATACGCAGTCACGATTCATAAATCACAAGGTCTTAGCCTAGACAAAGCAATGATAGATATTGGTAACACAGTCTTTAAAGAAGGCATGAGCTATGTAGCACTATCACGCTTACGTAAACTTGACGGTCTATTTCTAATCAACTTTGATGCAAGTAAAATAAACGCTGATATTCCCTGCATTTTAGAATACAATAGACTTCGCTCACTATACACCCCCCACCTAAACACATATTCTGTTCCACAAAAAGTAAAACGTTATAAAAGAAAAATAAATCAAACACAAATGCAACAGGATGTCACTGCAAATCCTCCAAAGAGAGTAAAAGAAACTAATACTTCATCAAGTACCACAAGCAAAAAAGAATCAATTAGGGAAAGTAAACCAGGTACTTCTTTAAAGAAGGAAGACAAACTCCAAAAAAAGTAGTTAGATACAGATCTACCTGGACCATTTAAATTCTCAAATATAGTTGGTGTAAGTTGCTACGCAAATGTAGCAATGAATATTCTATTTCAATTACCACCAATTGTTGACAACATTTACTTACACAGTACTGACTCATTGTGTTTGCAAATGTTAGTACTTCACAGAAATGCAGCAAATAATCCTGACAACACGCATAGTGTTTATGGAATAAGACAACAATTGGACTACTGTGCTGGAATGGTGAAATTCACTATAAATTCACAGGAAGATCCACATGAATTTCTAATATACTTACTACAAGTACTGGAAAACAAAAACATACCTATAAATGAAATCTTTCAGATTTCATACATGTGGAAACATACATGTACTCTCTGCAACAATGTGACACAAGAAGAAATCCCCAATGAACGCTTCATATATATATCAATACCAAATTGTGAATCCATTCCATTTCAGCGACTTGTACAAAATGCAAACCATGGTAGATTATGCTCTACCTGCAATTCAGATAATCGCTCCACGTTAGTAATACAAACACATAGTAAATACATAATACTAATGCTTCTACGTTACAATGCAGATGGTACCAAAAACAACTGCAAGCTGACTGGATTCACACATGGTCAAATATCACTTGGCAAGAAAACCTTCACAGCAATAGGTATAATCTACCATGCAGGAGCCACAACCAATTCAGGGCACTACACTGCATATATAAAAAAGAAATGTGGATGGTTTAAATGTAATGATAGTACCATTACTCTAAAGCAGATATTACCAGGAAATCTTACAAACGCTTATTTGATGTTCTTAAAAGCAAAATTTGATAACTAAATTGTATTTAAACCCTAAGTAAACTTGTGTTAAAAAAATATAAACTGTTAGAATACTCCAAAAGCTATCTAACTGCTCAAAGATTCTACAACAAATAATCAGATAAATGAATACCACTAAATTAGACCAAAAAAATACACAGTTAGAATACGCCAATTGGTATCTAACTGTCCCAAAATTTAACAATATCCAAATAGATAAATCAATACCACTAAAATATATCAAAAAATAGACAGTTAGAATACGCCAATTGGTATCTGACTGCTCCAAAATTTTATAATATCAAAACAAATAAATAATATGTTACTGCTCCAAAAAAATACAACAAGCCAAAGTATAAAGCATTAGCCAGAAACAACAAGTGAACACTGAAAACAAAGAAACAAATAAACTGTAGCATAACAGAAAAAGTTTTTTTTTTAACCCAACATGGATTTCTCCCACAGACCCAATGATGTTAGCAATAAATACAGAAACTGAGCAAATTGCACAGTACTCTATGTAATCTACTAAATATGAGGGTCCAAAAAAGTATATATATATATATTGATTATACAATGTAATAAGTCATTACAAAATACTAATACTAACATGCTATTTTCTTTTATCACAGAAATTAACAAGAAATACATGTACTCCGGTTACTAGACCAAACATTAAGTATACAATAATAAGCAGCATATCACATCCATAGTATCTAATACCTTTGTTCCTTATACATTTGTTTTTCACCCAAAGTTATAAGTAAATATGAATGTGATATGCTGCGGTGGTTGTTGCCAGGGCATAGAGTCTTGGGTGCATGGCCAAATGGCCATGCACCCAAGACTCTATGCCCTGGCAACAACCACCGCAGCATATCACAGCCGTAGAGTCAAACATTTCAACTATGGTCTATGGAAACTTTTAATGTCCGCGGACATTATGAGTGTTCTTAGAACACTTTCAACTTGCCAGCGAACTATACGGACAGCGTTTTCAGGACACCCCTACGAACATTTCAGAACAAAGCGATAGTACTTAGAACACTTTCAACTTGACAACGAACAATACGGACAGTGTCCTCAGGACACCCCCATTTTGTTTATTTGCGAACATTTCAGGACACTGCGAGTGTTCTTAGAACACATTCAACTTGCCAGCGAACAATACGGACTACGCCTTCAGGACACCCCCTACGAACATTCCAGGACACCGCGAGTGTTCTTAGAAACATCTTCAGAACACCCCCATTTTGTTTATTTGCGAACATTTCAAGACACCGCGAGCGTTCTTAGAACACATTCAACTTGACAGAGAACAATACGGACAGCGTCCTCAGGACACCCCCTACTAACATTCCCCGGACACTGCGAGTGTTCTTAGAAGCGTCTTCAGAACACCACCATCTTGTTTATTTGCGAACATTTCAGGACACCGCGAGTGTTCTTAGAACACATTCAACTTGACAACGAACAATACGGACAGTGTCCTCAGAACACCCTCATTTCGTTTATTTGCGATTATTTCAGGACACCATGAGTGTTCTAAGAACACATTCAACTTGACAGAGAACAATACGGACAACGTCCTCAGGACACCCCCATTTTGTTTATTTGCGAACATTGCAGGACTGTCATGATCACTGCTTCCAAGGAGTCAGGACCAGCCCAACGTCCTTGGAAGCAGGCCCCTAACCCTAATCCTAGGCACCAGCCGGTCCCCACGGGGACCTTTTGGACCTTGTCCTGGCGCCGGTGGCACCAGGCTCATCAGAATCATCGGTCCCGGCACTGGGAGCGCCGGGCTCATAATATGTGTGCAGATGCTTGGGTGGACTTACCTGCAGCAGACCATGCTGCTTACTTACCAGCCTCTTAGAAGTCCTCTGTGAACAGGAACTACTTTCTTACCTGGGTGGGGCAAGCTCCACTCCCTGGATTCAGCACTGGAAAGCTTCTGGAACTGGAACTCTTTTCTTACCTAGAAAACGCCTCATCACTCAAGGCTATTTAAACCACACCCGATAGACGAAACGTGCTTCGCGTTATTCTGCATCTGCAGCAGAACGCTCACCGAGTCTGTTCCAGCCTTTCTTCTTACGATCCCGAATCTGCAAGAATCATACTCACCATTCCTGCATCCTGAATCTGCAAGAAGCATACTCACCATTCCTGCATCCAGTCGACAGCAGCACCTGCAGAGACAAGAAACAGCAGGTTAGCAAGGCAGCCTTAACTCGCAGTGCTACTCACCTGATCCATCGGCTGCGGTCATTTTCGGCACGCTGCACCTCCGCCTGCGAAGACAAAAGCATTGTCACTACTTACCGGCACTCCGTGAATTCTGGATATCTTCACACTGCATCGCCGCCTGCGGAGATAAAAGCATTGTATCTACTTGCGGACATTCCGCGGACTCCGGCGCTGCAAACCAACTTCTGAAAAACAAAAGAAGAGACATTAGACAGGTATTTACTTACGCCCATCGCGCTCTTCGCAATAGAACGCCTGCTCTTCAGCACGAACTACGCTGCAAGGAAAAGACAGTTAGAGCGCTTGCATTTACTCACGCATTTCCAGGCGCTTCACTCCATCTTCCTCAAGAGTCCTGCAAGACAAAAGGGAGAAAAGCATTATACGAAGTCCTGTTCAATGTTAACGTGCCTTGCACCTAAAGACTATAAAGACTAAAAAGGTGTCTGGAAACTCACCGCTCGTGCAGTTAACTACGGTAACGGTCTTCTGAGTCCAAGAGGCCTACGTTTCACCAGTGAAGGAACTGGCAACAGCGCCCTGCACCAGACGCAGATGGAGAGCCCAGCATTCACCTATCTAAGATGAGCACGTTGACCTGGGGGCTCTACGGAGAGGGAGAGAGCGGAAGAGGGACATTGAACAACCCAGACCATTAACCCCCATATTCTTTCACCTGCAGAAACCTCACCCTACGAGTTCGACACACAGTGCGAAGAGGTTCGACCCCAGAAGCCCATCGGGTTCTGCACATCACCTTTCGAGTCACAGACACCTTCCTGCCAAGATCAGCACCTCCGTGGGAATCAGGTGAGCGTTACAGAACGCGAAGCCCACCGCAAAACTCCTACCCAGGCGCAATGGAAACCTCAGACACTGATCACTTAGCCCAGTTGCTCGAGGAATTAAGAGCAGAAGTACATGCAGCTCGTCAGGAAACAAGCTCTCTAAGAAGAGAACTGATAATTTCCAAGGAGCGAACAGAGGACCTCGCTAGGCAATTGCTACAAACGCAGGCAGGACAGACACCCCTGCCCGCTCCAGGAGGAAGCTATCCTTCTGCATCATCTGTAAATCCAGTGCAAATCAATCTACCTGGTAATGTGCCCTTGGCTCCGCCCGAACATTTTTCTGGTGACCCAAAGAAATTTGCAGTGTTCCTCAACCAGTGCCGCTTACATTTCTTATGTCGACCAGCTGCATTCCCAACAGACCAGACCAAAGTGGCTTTCGTGCTTTCTTATCTCAGTGGCAGCGCCGCAGATTGGTCGATCCCTTTAGTCACCCAGGATGATCCGGTTTTACATGATTTCCAGGCCTTCCAGTCCAGCATGGAGAAACTGTTTGCAAGACATGCACAAGGGCAGGCCTTGGACAATGAACTTCTTTCATTACGACAGGGTAATCAAGACCTCTTGACCTATATAGCCTCATTCAACAGACTCATAGTGGAAACTCAATGGCCCGAGGATAAGAGAATAACGCTTTTCTACAGAGGTCTGCGTGGAGAGCTCAAGGATGTGTTAGCTCAAGTTGTGAACCCTCCACAAGAATGTTCGGACTATATTGACTTAGTCGTCCAATTGGACCACAGATTACAGAACAGGAAGGCTGATCGTTCTAAATTTGATACCCGAGTGTTTTCTAAACCACAGACTTCTACTAAGGGAGCTGACAATGTGGAACCCATGCAAATAGGGGGGATGAAAGGTCCTTTAACCCAAAAGGAGCGGGAAAGAAGAAGACAGCTGCAATTATGCCTCTATTGCGGGAACTCGGGGCACTTTATTCGAGACTGTCCAGTGAAACCAGCTAAGAAGGCTGTAGGAGCCGCAGATTCCAGTACCTCAAGTTCCGAGCAGGGAAACGACCTAGCCCGGCAAGTGTAGAGGTCCTCTTGCCGAGCGTTAAGATCTGTCCCGTGACCTCGCATTTCGTGGTGCCCATGGTCCTCATTAATCCTGCACGTCCGGATCGTTTGCATGCAATTGAAGCTTACATCGACAGCGGAGCAATCGGCAATTATGTGGACTGTGAAATGGCATCAAGGATGAATCTACCCCTTGTCCCTAAGGCAGTAAAAGACGTCATTACTACAGTGGATGGCACGGAAATAGCCTCCCAACCAGTAACGCACGCCACCCAAGAAGTGACGCTAGTGAGCCAAGATGGACACCGGGAGAAAATCGTGTCGATGTGATCAAGGCCCCTCAGTTCCAGATCATTCTGGGAATCCCTTGGTTAGAGAAGCACAATCCTCAGATCAACTGGCGAGCAAAGACGGTTCAGTTTCCAGAATGTTTTACCACTTGTTATCCTCGGCCTGAAGTTTCAGTGGCGGCGATCTCTTCAGAGGTTCCCACATTACCTCCCGACTACCAAGAATTCCAAGATGTCTTTCGGAAGGATCAAGCTAACACCCTGCCTCCTCATAGGTCTTACGACTGTCAAATAGACCTGATACACGGAACAACTCCTCCTTGCAGTAGGATTTATGCCCTCACCGAGCCAGAGAATCTTCACCTCAGGCAATATCTGGACCAAATCCTAGCTAACGGGTTTATCCGTCCTTCTAAATCTCCAGCTTCCTCGGCTTTGTTCTTCGTTCTGAAAAAGGAAGGAGACCTTAGAACTTGTATAGATTACCGCGCCCTGAATCAAATCACTGTTAAAAACAGATACACGTTACCTTTGATCCCTGAACTCCTGGACCAAGTCAAAGAAGCATGCATATATACAAAGTTGGATCTCAGAGGAGCCTACCACTTGGTACGAATAAAAGAAGGCGATGAGTGGAAGACGGCCTTTCGCACCAAGTATGGGCTATTCGAATATCAAGTGATGCCCTTTGGACTTTGTAACGCTCCTGCCGCTTTCCAGTATTTTATGAACGATGTCCTTAGAGAACTCATAGATGTGTGTGTTGTTGTCTACATTGATGACATCCTTGTCTATTCATCATCTGAAGAGGAACATCAGAAACACGTTAAAAAGGTTCTCGAGAGACAACGTCAACATAACCTTTTTGCCAAGCTTGAAAAATGCGTTTTCAACGTAACTGAAGTTGAGTTCTTGGGGTTCATATTGTCACCTAATGGGGTTCATATGGATTCAAAGAAGGTCGATGCAATCATCAAGTGGCCATCACCAACCTCGGTAAAAGGAGTTCAAAGCATGTTAGGCTTCGCTAACTTTTACCGCAGATTCATTCCTGAATTCTCTCGGATAGTCCAGCCCATCACCGCTTTGTTAAAGAAGAACAAACGTTTTGAATGGTCTACTGAAGCAGAACAAGCTTTTCAGGACTTAAAAGCTAAATTCATTTCTGCTCCAGTTCTAAAACATCCTCGCCCAGAACTCCCCTACATCGTGGAAACGGATGCTTCTAGTCTTGCTATGGGGGCAGTGTTATCACAAAGAGATCCGGTCACACACCAATTACATCCAGTAGCCTTTTGGTCCCGCAAATTCTCGGCTTCCGAGATCAACTATTCAATTACAGACAAGGAACTTTTAGCTATCAGATCGGCCTTTAAAGCCTGGCGGCATTATCTTTTGGGAGCCAGACACACAGTCACCGTAATGACTGATCACCGCAATCTACACTATCTGAAGACGGCCAAAGCTCAGTCTTCCAGACAGCTTCGTTGGGCTCTGTTTCTGGCTGAGTTTGACTTTATAATTACTTATCGACCCGGCAGTAAAAACGGAAAAGCAGATGCCCTCTCTCGGATGGGAGTAGATGAACATTTGACCAATCCAGAACCAATACCCATAATCCTAGAACAAAGGCTTTTGGGGTTGGTCAGCGCTCAATCCTTTGAAGACATCAAGACTACAGTCAAGTCACTCCTAACTCCGGCCGATTTGCAGGACTGGCAATTAAAGGGAAAAGAATTCTCAGTGGATCAAGACCTACCATATTTCCAAGGACGATTGTACTTGCCCTGTGAGAAAATACAAAAACAAGTAATTTCCGGTTATCATGACTCTCTAATGGAGGGTCACCCTGGCATTACCAAAACCATGGAAAAGATCAAGAGACATTTCTGGTGGCCATCATGGAAGAAGGATATTAGAGACTTTGTAATCTCCTGCGGTGTGTGTGCCCAGAATAAAAGTCAGAAGGAGAAACCAGCCGGCCGTTTACACCCTCTGGATATTCCTCCCTGTCCATGGCATACCCTGTCCATGGATTTCATCACGGACTTACCTCCATGCTCAGGGTATAATACCATTTTAGTAATCGTGGATCTATTCTCCAAGATGGCTCACTTCATTCCCCTGAAAGGCCTACCTTCGGCTTCGGTATTGGCTCGAGAATTCTTAGAAAACATCGTTCGGTTACACGGTTTTCCCTCGGTTTTAATCTCCGATAGGGGAAGTCAATTCATCTCCCACTTTTGGCGAAGTTGCTGTTGTCTAGCCCAAATTGATGTAAGACTTTCAACCAGTCACCATCCCCAAACTGACGGACAAACCGAGAGGACAAATCAGACTCTAGAGCAATATCTGCGTTGCATGCTCCAACAAACTGAAAACCCTTGGAAGGATATTCTTTGGATCGCTGAATACGGTTACAACAATTCGACTCATTCTGGAACCGGGAAGACTCCCTTCTTCCTATTATACGGACATCATCCTAGAACCTCTAATCTGGATCCTCCCCAAGAATTCGAAACACCTGCTGTGGATCATTTGCACTCTGAGATTACTCGTGCTTTTAAAGAAGCCACTGCCCATCTGCAAAGAGCTAAAGCTCAAGTCAAAAAGGGAGCAGATCGACACCGTAAAGAGGCCCCTCACTACGCAGTAGGAGATCAGGTCTGGTTATCCACTAAGCACCTGCCTCTAAAAGGACCCCGCACCTTCAACCCGAGATACCTTGGACCTTACCCCATCTCTACCATAGTTAATCCGGTGGCGGTCAAATTGGAATTACCTGCGCATATGAAAATATATCCAGTATTCCATGTCTCCTTATTAAAACCAGTACAACCAGAAACCCGATTGGCTGAACTCCCAGAACCTGTTTTGGTAGACGGAGAACTCGAATTCGAAGTAAAGTACATTCTAGACTCCAAGATCTCCAAATCTAAGTTATATTATCTGGTTGATTGGAAAGGATACGGCCCCCAGGAAAGGTCTTGGGAACCCTCAGAATATGTCCACACACCTCGTCTGGTCAAGAGATTCCATCTGAATCACCCCGACAAGCCAAAACCCCTGGAGAAGACACGCTTAGGAGGGGCCTTGAGGGGGGGTACTGTCATGATCACTGCTTCCAAGGAGCCAGGACCAGCCCAACGTCCTTGGAAGCAGGCCCCTAACCCTAATCCTAGGCACCAGCCGGTCCCCACGGGGACCTTTTGGACCTTGTCCTGGCGCCGGTGGCACCAGGCTCATCAGAATCATTGGTCCCGGCACTGGAAGCACCGGGCTCATAATATGTGTGCAGATGCTTGGGTGGACTTACCTGCAGCAGACCATGCTGCTTACTTACCAGCCTCTTAGAAGTCCTCTGTGAACAGGAACTACTTTCTTACCTGGGTGGGGCAAGCTCCACTCCCTGGATTTAGCACTGGAAAGCTTCTGGAACTGGAACTCTTTTCTTACCTAGGCGGGGCAGTGGAGGAAGACGCCTCATCACTCCAAGGCTATTTAAACCACACCCGATAGACGAAACGTGCTTCGCGTTATTCTGCATCTGCAGCAGAACGCTCACCGAGTCTGTTCCAGCCTTTCTTCTTACGATCCCGAATCTGCAAGAATCATACTCACCATTCTTGCATCCTGAATCTGCAAGAAGCATACTCACCATTCCTGCATCCAGTCGACAGCAGCACCTGCAGAGACAAGAAACAGCAGGTTAGCAAGGCAGCCTTAGCTCGCAGTGCTACTCACCTGATCCATCGGCTGCGGTCATTTTCGGCACGCTGCACCTCCGCCTGCGAAGACAAAAGCATTGTCACTACTTACCAGCACTCCGTGAATTCTGGATTTCTTCACACTGCATCGCCGCCTGCGGAGATAAAAGCATTGTATCTACTTACGGACATTCCGCGGACTCCGGCGCTGCAAACCAACTTCTGAAAAACAAAAGAAGAGACATTAGACAGGTATTTACTTACGCCCATCGCGCTCTTCGCAATAGAACGCCTGCTCTTCAGCACGAACTACGCTGCAAGGAAAAGACAGTTAGAGCGCTTGCATTTACTCACGCATTTCCAGGCGCTTCACTCCATCTTCCTCAAGAGTCCTGCAAGACAAAAGGGAGAAAAGCATTATACGAAGTCCTGTTCAATGTTAACGTGCCTTGCACCTAAAGACTATAAAGACTAAAAAGGTGTCTGGAAACTCACCGCTTGTGCAGTTAACGACGGTAACGGTCTTCTGAGTCCAAGAGGCCTATGTTTCACCAGTGAAGGAACTGGCAACAGCGCCCTGCACCATACGCAGATCGAGATCCCAGCATTCACCTATCTAAGGTGAGCACGTTGACCTGGGGGCTCTACGGAGAGGGAGAGAGAGGAAGAGGGACATTGAACAACCCAGACCATTAACCCCCATATTCTTTCACCTGCAGAAACCTCACCCTACGAGTTCGATACACAGTGCGAAGAGGTTCGACCCCAGAATCCCATCGGGTTCTGCACATCACCTTTCGAGTCACAGACACCTTCCTGCCAAGATCAGCGCCTCCGTGGGAATCAGGTGAGCGTTACAAGGACACTGCGAGTGTTCTTAGAACACATTCAACTTGCCAGTGAACAATACGGGCTACGCCTTCAGGACACCCCCTACGAACATTCCAGGACACCGGGAGTGTTCTTAGAAACGTCTTCAGAACACCCCCATTTTGTTTATTTGCGAACATTTCAGGACACCGCGAGTGTTCTTAGAACACATTCAACTTGACAGAGAACAATACGGACAGCGTCTTCAGGACACCCCCTACGAACATTCCCCGGACACTGCGAGTGTTCTTAGAAGCGTCGTCAGAACACCACCATCTTGTTTATTTGCGAACATTTCAGGACACCGCAAGTGTTCTTAGAACACATTCAACTTGACAGAGAACAATACGTACAGCGTCCTCAGGACACCCCCATTTTGTTTATTTGCGAACATTTCAGGACTGCACAAGTGTTCTTAGAACACATTCAACTTGTAAGCCACAGCCTCCATTCATATTTGCGAACATTTCAGGACACAGCGAGTGTTCGACAACGTCTTCAGAACACCCACATTTTGTTTATTTGCGAACATTTCAGGACACTGCGAGTGTTCTTAGAACACATTCAACTTGCCAGCGAACAATACGGACTACGCCTTCAGGAGACCCCCTACGAACATTCCAGGACACCCGAGTGTTCTTAGAAACGTCTTCAGAACACCCCCATTTTGTTTATTTGCGAACATTTCAGGACACCGCGAGCGTTCTTAGAACACATTCAACTTGACAGAGAACAATACGGACAGCGTCCTCAGGACACCCCCTACGAACATTCCCCGGACACCGCGAGTGTTCTTAGAAGCGTCTTCAGAACACCACCATCTTGTTTATTTGCGAACATTTCAGGACACCGCGAGTGTTCTTAGAACACATTCAACTTGACAACGAACAATACGGACAGTGTCCTCAGAACACCCCCATTTCGTTTATTTGCGATTATTTCAGGACACCATGAGTGTTCTAAGAACACATTCAACTTGACAGAGAACAATACGGACAGCGTCCTCAGGACACCCCCATTTCGTTTATTTGCGAACATTTCAGGACACTGCGAGTGTTCTTAGAACACATTCAACTTGCCAGCGAACAATACGGACTAGGCCTTCAGGACACCCCCTACGAACATTCCAGGACACCAGGAGTGTTCTTAGAAACGTCTTCAGAACACCCCCATTTTGTTTGTTTGCGAACATTTCAGGACACCGCAAGTGTTCTTAGAACACATTCAACTTGACAGAGAACAATACGGACAGCGTCTTCAGGACACCTCCTACGAACATTCCCCGGACACCGCGAGTGTTCTTAGAAGCGTCGTCAGAACACCACCATCTTGTTTATTTGCAAACATTTCAGGACACCGCAAGTGTTCTTAGAACACATTGAACTTGACAGAGAACAATACGTACAGCGTCCTCAGGACACCCCCATTTTGTTTATTTGCGAACATTTCAGGACACCGGAAGTGTTCTTAGAACACATTCAACTTGTAAGCCACAGCCCCCATTCATATTTGTGAACATTTCAGGACACAGCGAGTGTTCGACAACGTCTTCAGAACACTCCCATTTTGTTTATTTGCGAGCATTTCAGGACACTGCGAGTGTTCTTACAACACATTCAACTTGCCAGCGAACAATACGGACTACGCCTTCAGGACAACCCCTACGAACATTCCAGGACACCCGAGTGTTCTTAGAAACGTCTTCAGAACACCCCCATTTTGTTTATTTGCGAACATTTCAGGACACCGCGAGCGTTCTTAGAACACATTCAACTTGAGAGAGAACAATACGGACAGCGTCCTCAGGACACCCCCTACGAACATCCCCCGGACACCGCGAGTGTTCTTAGAAGCGTCTTCAGAACAACACCATCTTGTTTATTTGCGAACATTTCAGGACACCGCAAGTGTTCTTAGAACACATTCAACTTGACAACGAACAATACGGACAGTGTCCTCAGAACACCCCCATTTCGTTTATTTGCGATTATTTCAGGACACCATGAGTGTTCTAAGAACACATTCAGCTTGACAGAGAACAATACGGACAGCGTCCTCAGGACACCCCCATTTTGTTTATTTGCGAACATTGCAGGACACGGCGAGTGTTCTTAGAACACATTCAACTTGACAGAGAACAATACGGACAGCGTCTTCAGGACACCCCCTACGAACATTCCCCGGACACCGCGAGTGTTCTTAGAAGTGTCGTCAGAACACCACCATCTTGTTTATTTGCGAACATTTCAGGACACCGCAAGTGTTCTTAGAACACATTCAACTTGTAAGCCATAGCCCCCATTCATATTTGCGAACATTTCAGGACACAGCGAGTGTTCGACAACGTCTTCAGAAAACCCCCATTTTGTGTATTTGTGAACATTTCAGGACACCGCGAGTGTTCTTAGAACATATTCAACTTGACAGAGAACAATACGTACAGCGTCCTCAGGACACCCCCATTTTGTTTATTTGCGAACATTTCAGGACACCGCAAGTGTTCTTAGAACACATTCAACTTGTAAGCCATAGCCCCCATTCATATTTGCGAACATTTCAGGACACAGTGAGTGTTCGACAACGTCTTCAGAACACCCCCATTTTGTGTATTTGTGAACATTTCAGGACACTGCAAGTGTTCTT
This sequence comes from Ambystoma mexicanum, assembly GCF_040938575.1. Lineage (NCBI taxonomy): Eukaryota > Metazoa > Chordata > Amphibia > Caudata > Ambystomatidae > Ambystoma > Ambystoma mexicanum. The sequence continues at coordinate 1,196,035,801 of NC_090935.1, forward strand.
AGAACATATTCAACTTGACAACGAACAATATGGACAGCGTCCTCAGGACACCCCCATTTTGTTTATTTGCGAACATTTCAGGACACTGCGAGTGTTCTTAGAACAGTTTCAGTTTGCCAGTGAACAATACGGACTACGTCTTCAGGACACCCCCTACGAACATTCCAGGACACCGAGAGTGTTCTTAGAAACGTCTTCAGAACACCCCCATTTTGTTTATTTGTGAACATTTCAGGACACCGCGAGTGTTCTTAGAACACATTCAACTTGACAGAGAACAATACGGACAGCGTCTTCAGGACACCCCCTACGAACATTCCCCGGACACCGCGAGTGTTCTTAGAAGCGTCTTCAGAACACCACCATCTTGTTTATTTGCGAACATTTCAGGACACCGCGAGTGTTCTTAGAACACATTCAACTTGACAGAGAACAATACGGACAGCGTCCTCAGGACACCCCCATTTTGTTTATTTGCGAACATTTCAGGACACCGCGAGTGTTCTTAGACCACATTCAACTTGTCAGCCACAACCCCCAATCATATTTGCGAACATTTCAGGACACAGCGAGTGTTCGACAACGTCTTCAGAACAGCCCGGTTTTGTGTATTTGCGAACATTTCAGGACACCGCGAGTGTTCTTAGAACATATTCAACTTGACAACGAACAATACGGACAGCGTCCTCAGGACACCCCCATTTTGTTTATTTGCGAACATTTCAGGACACTGCAAGTGTTCTTAGAACAGTTTCAGTTTGCTTGCAAACAAAACGGACACATATCGAGTCCTCAGAACACCCCCCATTTAGTTTATTTAGAACATTTCAGAACACCCGTGATGTCCGCAGACAAATCGAACACAAAAAGAAAGTCTAACACATAAAAAACACAACTTTCATCCTATCTCATACACTCCCACCCTCCCCAAACACTCCTACACACCAACACACTCTATTAAATACACATTTTGTACAAAGTTTTACCACACTGTCCGCGGACGACCGCGAATCCAAGATGGCGGGCGCTACCGAAAATCTGACGGGCTTCACGCTCCACGCCGTCCAATCAGCGAACACGTTGCATGTCCGCGAACATCACGCAAGCCGATTGGCCAATCAGGACACTGTCCGCGAAGCAAACAGGGAAGTGTGTTCGCGGACCGAACACAGATATCACAATTTTTTTTTGCCTTCTTTTTGGTCATTTTAAAAAAAAACTACTGGACGGATTTTCACCAAATTTGCAAAAGCACGCTTTCGGGACCAAGCCACTGCTCCTGGTCCAAATTTGGTGAAAATCCGTCCAGCGGTTTGGGCTGTAGACGTGAGCAAATTCTTTTTTCCATTCAATCTATGGGAAAAAAATGTTTTGGGTCCCCCCCCTATAACTTTGCCCCCCCTGGACTAATCCTCACCAAACTTTGCAAAAAAAAATTCAGAGTGACCCAAATACTTTTTTTGCAAAGTTTGGTGAGGATCCGTCCAGGGAGAGCGAAGTTATAAGCCGCCCAAAAAGTGCTCTTCCTATGGAAACAGCAACTTAACCATAACTACATGGCCACTACCGTGGCCATGTAATATATATATATATATATATATATATATATATATATATATATTTATTTGGATGGGTGTTACAGGATCAAAACACATATTTCTGGACGGCTCAAAGATGTGGAAGTAGGACCAACACTTATCATCAAAGTATCCAATGCTCGGGATAGGTAGATCGTTTTGAAAGTGGCTAAGGTGAAGGGGTCTCTGGAATACCAAAAGTCTTTGAAAATCTATCAGAATAGCTATCTCTTCTTCCGAGTCTGTTCTGACTTGCCAGAGGTGAAAAGGCATGAATGCTATGACCTGTTAAGTTGAGGATTTCATGGACAGTAAAGAAATACATCTTCTGGGACTTGAAGAGAGCTGAGAAACTACAGAAATTGATCCCTTGGATAAGGGCTGAACCAATAAAATGATTCCTGTCATTGATTTTTAGCATACAAAAAAGGTGATGGCTGGAAGGTTTATAATCAATCTTATCCTCTGGCATAGAACTGGGAAACCCTCAAACCCCCGTTCTTCAGCCTACCAAACTATTACAGAAAGGAGAACGTGATTTTGAGCATTAAATAGGAATGAGGATTTTTAGTCACTTTGTTTATACAGTCCGTATCCAAGCAAACACTGTTTACTATCGTGCTGTGCCTTTAGAGGTATATGGTAAATTATTTTAGTTAGTTGTAGCAATATCAAAGGTAGACTTGTGGATGTGGTATTATGTACCAAGGGCTTATGCCAGAAAGGGGGTTGTCTTAATCAGCATACTTACTGAGTTTCCTAAGTTCTATGCCATTGTGATGGGGTGCTGGGTTCCAGATTGATCCTTATGTTACCAAATGATGGCTAAATCAGAACTACACCTAATTATGAACTTCAAATTTGTACTGCAATCACTGTTCTCTCAGGAATGTATAGTAGGGCTTGCAATTTACAAGAATAGATGCAACTATTACAAGATTAGTCTTAAATTGGCAATTGGAAGTAGAAGACTCCATACCTCATTGTGTGTGCAAAATGGTGAGAGGGGTTCTGTATGTAAACTTAGTTTCACACATTTTATTCTTCTTAATGTCTTGTTGTTACATATTTCTCCAGTGAAGCCTCCTCTGCATGGACTTATGTTTTAACAACCCCCTGAAGGTAAGAACTGTGTGTATTCTGCCAGGTCTGGATTTAGGAGGGTTGGCTGGTCCCAAGTAAGTGGCGCTCAGGTCAGGTTGGTCCTACACTTCTTGCCACCATACTGGCACTGGTGACTGCAGGGACTAGAATCCCTTTGAACTGATGAATGAAGTAGTGCTACCCCTCTCAATTTATAGATGTGACACTGAAGCAGTCCCCCAGGGTTCTATGCTCTCCTCCTGGCTCTTTAACATCTACCTTGCTCTGCTTGCATGCCTCATCTCCTTCTTCTCTGCCAACTTCCAGTGTTACACAGATGACCCACCGCTCTTTTTTAAAATCGCTGCCAACCCTCTTGCACCCCCCATCATCCCTGACTGCCTATCTTCAATCCAGTCCTGGTGCACCGCCAATGATCTCTGCCTCAACGCCTGTTAAACTGAGATCCTTCCCATCGGGACCCCTGCTCCCACCTTCTTCCCTTCACTCTGGCTTTCCTCTTTTAGCTCTCCCCCTGTGCCCTCTTCTGAAGACAGAAACCTTGGAGTCATTTTAGACTCCTCTCTCTCCTTCATCCCTCACACATCCCTCACAAAGACATTGCCAAGAAGTCCCACTTTCTGCTCTTCCTTCTCAAAGGAATTCTCCCTTTTCTCACTTTCCCCTAGAGGCTCACTGTGACCCAAGCCCTGGTTCTCTCTAGGCTTGACTATTGCAATACCCTCCTCTTGAATCTACCATCTTCCACTCTTTGCGCCCTACAGCTAATACAGAATAGGGCAGCGAGACTTATCCTTGGCCATCTCTCCTTCACTAAAAAGTCTTCACTGGCTCCTGGTTGCTGCACGGATTATATTCAAATCCATCTGCATCATCCACAAGGCAGTCTGGGCCCGGGGAGCACAGTATCTTCAACATTATCAGTTGGGTCGCTCCTATGCAACAGCCTCCCCCTCCCTCTGTGGCTTGAGCAGGATCTTGTTAAATTCTGGAAGCTCCCTATGATCAAGCTTGACTATCCCTGTCCCTTCGTCCCTGTGGTTGGTGTGCCCTCACTTCCCTCTCCTGAAAAAAAATCCCCAAAAAAGGTTCCTTTAGGAGCCACCTTCAACAGTTAAAAAATAGAAGTGGTAAAAAAAAGTCTTTGGCCCCTGTCCAGCCTGCATAGTCCACGGAGAGCGCAGTAGTCTGCAGACTTATAAAAAATTCAAGGAGTGGGACAATTGAAATCATTTTAATTTTTTTGCGTTCAAAAAGGGTGGCTGTTAAAAGAACCTTTTTTGGTGTTTTTGGCATATATATGTATATATATATAAATGTGTTAGCTGGACTGTTTCTTCCGCAGTCATTGAGAAGCACGCCCCCGTTTGGAAAAATTCTCTGGAAAATTAGAATTGTAATAGCTGCTCTTTGTTCAATAATACTGTGCAACATCACAGCTGATAAATAAAAAACACACACATTGTGGCTCTCCCACAGTGTATGGCCCAAACCTGACAAAGTTTACGCATTTCACGGTATCCTTACTGCTTGGTCACAACAAATAACCCCCATACTGGTGTGGTTTAAAATATCTCATGTGACATAGAATTAGTCAGAGAAGGAGGACTATTCCATGTGTATTAGTAAAACATGGTATTTGTAAGACAAGGTGTCGGCCATCTTTGAGTGAGTCAGCCTCTATTTCCAAACTCTATTCTATCTTCATTAGCTCATTAAAGCCTATATCATTGAAAATACGGTATGTGGAAGTGAAGCCCTAGTCAGGAATGCGCACAACTGGATTTTCATGAAAGGAAGTAAAGTAAAATTGTGGTTGAGCTGCTGTCGTGTAGGTAGTGAGATGATCTGCCACTATCACCTTGAAGTATATCAAATTATTGTGAATTACTATCTACACAGGCTGCGCTTGGTAACCAACGTAAAGCCACTGATGTGCAAAATTTAAACAAGAATGATGGGGAATTAATCACAGAGATATTCTACTGGTTTATTAGTAACAAAGAGCAAAGTTGTTCATTCACAGGTAAAGTGTAACACATCAATTGTGTTGAATGAGTCTGAACTTGGATGAATTACACAGAGCAATTTATATGCAATCAATAAAACACCCACAATTTATATGCAATTGCGCAGCATATTTGTTGAGTACTTCAAAAACCAAAACTTGAATGAATCACATTGTTTGAGATAGGCTTATTCGCCAAAACACACACAATTTATATGCAATTGCGCAGCGTATTTCACATTAAAGAAAAGCCAAGAATTTGCCAAAACATGCCAACACGTGTTTCAACCAAAGAGGTCGTCCTCAGGGCATACAAATGTAGTTTACCATTTGCATTAATCTATAATTGGCTTTTCTTTAATGTGAAATACGCTGCGCAATTGCATATAAATTGTGTGTGTTTTATTGATTGCATATAAATTGCTCTGTGTAATTCATCCAAGTTCAGACTCATTCAACACAATTGATGTGTTACACTTTACCTGTGAATGAACAACTTTGCTCTTTGTTACTAATAAACCAGTAGAATATCTCTGTGATTAATTCCCCATCATTCTTGTTTAAATTTTGCACATCAGTGGCTTTACGTTGGTTACCAAGCGCAGCCTGTGTAGATAGTAATTCACAATAATTTGATATACTTCAAGGTGATAGTGGCAGATCATCTCACTACCTACACGACAGCAGCTCAACCACAATTTTACTTTACTTCCTTTCATGAAAATCCAGTTGTGCGCATTCCTGACTAGGGCTTCACTTCCACATACCGTATTTTCAGTTTCATTTGCCCTGTGGACTGCTGCACTGTTTCCAAATTTAGGAAAATAACTTGCATTGTTTTTCATTATGACAGACTACCTTAAAAACAGAGAAGAGGACAGTGCTGCCCTCTTTGCACCTAGGGGCTCAGATACTAATCCCTTTAAGTCTAGACCTAATGTATCAGAAACGCTTATTCAGAAATTTATTAAATTAGAAAGATTATGCAAGAAAGAAATCAACAAGTATTGGGAACAAGTATCACTCAAAAACTATATACAGCAAGACATTATACCGAGAGGATTAAGAATTTTAATTTTCCCCGACTTCGTACATAAAGATGATCAGGATCTGGCAGCTGACTGGGAAAGTAATATCACAGCCAGCTCGGAGAATATGATGAAAATTTTGGTCATACATGCTGAACGCGAGCATACTCGAGTACTTAAAGAAATTGACAAACTAAAAATTGAAATCACAGAAATGAGTAACCCAGAAAGTTCAAAGGTTAAAAACTATGCCAAAATGAATGAGATTTTAGTCGAATATCAAGATGAAATCAAGTTACGTAAATTCAGGAAATTTTATAGAGATGAAAAGGACTATCTAAATGATAGAGTATACACCTATCAACCTAAATATGATGGGGACCAATCACAAATAGTCACGCCTACAGCGTCACCCGTCACATCTGACACAGACTCAGAAATTGAAACCACTACTAACCCTAACATTGAGGGAGAACAGATTAATGCAGAAGGGTCTCGTCATTTCAGACGAGGCTTTCTGGCAGAAATTAAAAGATATAAGAAAGGTAACCAATCTACCTATAACTCTCAAAATAAACAAGTCCGATTCTTTAAAAATGTCCCTTTAGGACGCAAAAATCTACCTACTCCAACAACCTCAGAGGAGGAAGAGGAAGAGGAGCAAGGAGGAGAGGACGAGAAAGATACAAACAAAAGACTCACCAGATCCAGTTTCAAGAAAACCAAACCGAAATCTATACTAAAAGTCTAGTCATCAATTTGTCTGATAAACACCTCTCATCACTACAACAATCTGTACTTAATCATGGGCTTTCATTTGCACCGTATGCTACATCTGATATGACTGAACTTCAAATTGACCTTTACAAATTTTCAAGAAAACTCAAACTTAAAAAATTCTTTCATAATAAAGTCGAAATGTATAGACCTTTAGAGCAACTCCCAGCCACCAGTTCTAAAAGTATTCAAGAAATAGAAAATATACACTTACTTTCCAACCTCATGGAAGAGGGATCTAAAACTGTCAGTGATATTCAAGTAGAACTCGGCATTCATCAACGAAATATGGATATTAAGGAACATAAGAATAGATCGAAATTCATGCCACCTATTGCTGGAGACAATGTCATTGATATCTTTTACAAGGCAATCACCAAGGAAATTCATAAACACCTAGATGGATTTCAACAAAATTGTTGCAGCAGGAAACAGAATCTTACCAAGTTGGAAAGACAGGCACTACAAGATTTATGTGAAGACAGCTCAATCATTATTAAAGAGGCTGACAAAGGAGGCAACATTGTCATTCTGAATAAATCAGATTACATTAAAATGTCAATGGAACATTTAACCACGCCTGGATGTTATGAGAAACTTATTACTAACCCCACATTACTAACTTCACAAGAATTACAAACTTTACTTCAGTTTTGGTATCACCAAGGACTACTTTCAGATGATGAAAAAGCGTTTTTATCGATTTCCAAACCACTTATGCCAACAATTTATTTTTTACCCAAGGTCCACAAGCCGTTTCTCACTCTCCCAACAGTTCGACCAATCATGAGTGGCCAGGGAGGAGCTACCGAAGCACTCGCTGACTATATAGACAGTAGTATTAAACATTTGGTACCGGAAATCCCAGCATATATTAAAGACACAACACATACGTTGCAAATATTACAAGGGACTATCTGGAAACCCACATACTATTTAGTGACTCTAGATGTGGAAGCCCTCTATACTTCAATTCAACACCAACTGGCCCTGGATACGATTGATTTTAGCTTCAGAACCTACTCTGCTTCACACTATACACATGTACAGATGATTAAAAGTTTTTTGGAATTTACACTTACACACAATCAGTTCCTTTTCAATGGTGACTATTACTCGCAAATTAAAGGGATTGCGATGGGGGCGAAATATGCGCCCTCTTTGGCCAACCTATTCATGGCCTACTTTGAGGAAAAATATATTTTTCAGAACAATCCGTTCAAGCACAACATTATCAGGTGGAAAAGGTATATTGATGATGTCCTGGCGATTTGGGAAGGCAGTAAAGAAGATTTTGCAGCATTTATGCTTTACCTTAATGATAACACCTTTGATATTAAGTTTACAGGACATATGGATGCAGCAGAAATTACTTTTTTAGATCTTAAGATTAACATTGTGTCAAACAACATCGAAACCTGCACCTTTAGGAAAGAAACTGCAGTAAACTCTATACTGCATGCAACTAGTAGCCATAGACAAAGTGTTATCCAAAATATTCCCAGAGGTGAAATGTTAAGAGCGAAAAGAAATTGCAGCCAGGATGAAATGTTTCAAATAGAATGTAAGTCAATTGGACACAGATTTCGGGAAAGAGGGTATCCAATTCAACTAATCAGGAAAACTACTGATGCGGTCAAGAAAATACCGAGACCACAATTGCTGATAAATAAGACAAAAGTGTCCAGCGAACAATATCCTAAGCATGTCAACTTCATCACAAAATATTCAAGTGACCACAAATTCATACAGTATATACTGAAAAAACATTGGCATATTTTACACCTAGATTCTGATTTGATATCGTATATTACTGATCGACCCAGTATTATCTTTACCAAGGCAAAGACTTTGAGGAAGATCCTCAGTCCCTCTTTCCTTAAACCTGACCCAATTGGACAGGCAAATTGGCTTACTACAAGCACAAAGCCAGCAGGCTTTTACAAGTGCGGGACATGCAATTTTTGCCATCATGCTTTAGCACCTACAAAAATCTTTAGCTGCCATAATGGACTTCAAACCAAAATATTTGACTTTATTAATTGTCGTACAAAATTTGTTATCTATGGTATCTTATGTGTATGTCAGAAAATGTATATTGGCAGCACGATCAGAGAAGTCCGTTTCAGGATTCGAGAACACCTCAACAATCTTAGTAGCCAGGATATTAGACTTCCTTTAGCTTCCCATTGGCAGAAGCATCATCAACTGGATAATATTAAAGACATCAAATTCATTGGACTCAAACACATCCAACAACATCCGAGAGGTGGTAACAGAGAATTGACCCTACGACAACAGGAAGCAAGAATGATTTGTAAATTACGTTGCCTGTCACTTGGTTTGAACCAAGACCATGAATTGAATGTGTTTCTATAATTTGTACGAATTTAATGCTAAAAAACAGACAATCAAACCCATGCAAACCGATACAGCTTACCGACTATGCCCGAGGCATTTATATTCAGCCTAGTGACCCCACTCTGTGAGAAGTCACTGTTTATATTTGTCCCAACAGCCCAACCGGCAGTTATTTGCATGTCTGCACGCTGATTCGAGCGCACCACATTTATTTTGATTTCTTAATTGAGGTTGATATTTAGCACCAACTATCCAATATCCGCACCTAACATAGGATTAGAATTAGTACGGATTATTTCAGTTTTCTTTTTGTTGATGTCAAAGCTGTACACAGTATTAACATCAAAATATCTATATGTAATTAAGTCGCTGCAAAAATATTGCCGTAAATGAATGAGCTTCCGCATAGGAAGCTTTCCTCAAATGTCTGTTTTATGCATTTCCGGCTTGTAAGGAGTATCCAAGCAACAGGGTCAGATGACTACATCACCTGACCTAACCCGGGAAGGTTACTATAGTAACCCCCGGATTGTGCCGATGCCTTCAGTATTGAGAAACAACCGGCCATTGAGCACATCAACTTTTGGAGCGTATGCCGGTAAGCCAGTTCTACGCCCTAACGATACCAAACGAAAAGCTTATGCAGCACGTTCCTTATAACAAGTGTTTAAATACGTTGTCATATCCATGTTACAGATTACGGCCGAATTTAAAGGCAAGGCACGCTAAAAACGTGCGTTACATTTCAATTATACTGCAACAGCGGCATATCAGTCGAACGACAACTACCTCTTGATTGCAAGACTGGTAATTATAGTTTCCATACTTTTCACAAATTAGATGTTAAACTTACTAGCAATGCAGACTTTTGAACTAAAATATGTGTCATATTATACCAAGTCTTTATAACTTACAGACCCTGTCCAGTCAAGCATGTAGAAATCACTAAATCTCTCAACTACTGAAAGTTGAATCAAGTATTAGGAAACCTCAATCATATTTAAGGTATGGATAGATTCATTTATCCCTATTTTAGGAAATAGAACAATCAATTGTATATATTATCTCTAACGGTATGTTTTTATTTCTTTCTATTTCTCCTTTCTCTCCTGTTTTTTCTTGTTTTTTGACCCACTACCTCTGACGTTGGTTGTTTCGATTTCAAGCCAAGGTTCAATAATTATAGATTAATGCAAATGGTAAACTACATTTGTATGCCCTGAGGACGACCTCTTTGGTTGAAACACGTGTTGGCATGTTTTGGCAAATTCTTGGCTTTTCTTTAATGTGAAATACGCTGCGCAATTGCATATAAATTGTGTGTGTTTTGGCGAATAAGCCTATCTCAAACAATGTGATTCATTCAAGTTTTGGTTTTTGAAGTACTCAACAAATATGCTGCGCAATTGCATATAAATTGTGGGTGTTTTATTGATTGCATATAAATTGCTCTGTGTAATTCATCCAAGTTCAGACTCATTCAACACAATTGATGTGTTACACTTTACCTGTGAATGAACAACTTTGCTCTTTGTTACTAATAAACCAGTAGAATATCTCTGTGACTAATTCCCCATCATTCTTGTTTAAATTTTGCACATCAGTGGCTTTACGTTGGTTACCAAGCGCAGCCTGTGTAGATAGTAATTCACAATAATTTGAAAGCCTATATCATGCCCATATTTATCGCCCATGCCATGTCTCTGCTTTGGCATGTAGTAACTCTCATTCAACCATGTATTTATGATATATATTACATTCAGTTATTCAAGGTTGGACGTCACTGGTCCTTTACTGATCACATTGTACAATTCTATATACAAGTCATGTAAGCTTTATGTTGTTTTTTAGAAATACATTATTTGAAAACACATTATTTATAAACATCATACGGTCATATAAAGTGCATAGTGCAGGAGTTGGAAAAAAGTAACAGAATAGAGAATATTACTTTTGATGTTTGACCTTTTGTGTGATGCCATCACAGACAATGCATCACGCTCATCACATTGTTCAGTGACATACATATGAGGCAACCAATTTCAGCATCTCTAAATATTCAAATCTCCAGGTATGTCTCTAGCATTAAGTGCATAGTGCTAGCAACAAATCTATAATGCATAGTGCATCTGGATGTCTCAAGCCTAATGTTTGACATTTTGTTCAATTTAATTGCAAACAATGCATAATATATATATTGGTTTTACAAAACATTTCACTGAATTTAATTATTTGTTCTCACTTTCACAAAAACTGCTTCAAAGCATCTTGAAGTTTTTCCAAAAAAGTCTGGCTACCCACATCAGTTATATGGACCCTATCTCGCCGAAAAATGTTGGCCCTATCAAATTTAACGTTCTCATTATGAAATGATGTCATGCCAGCATCTCGAACAAAAGCACACACAGCTTCATTGACGCTGCACCTCGTCTTTTCCATTTGTGGACCAAATGAACTGGAATGCATCCACATCGATCTCTGGGCAAAGCGTGATTTTATTTCTTCGAATTAGGAACATTTCCTTCAACTTTGCCAATGTCTCCTTCATTGCAAACTGCAATGAAATTCCAGTCACATTCCACAAACTTTTCCCTCCACAATGAACAATAATAATGTTCGGATGTTTAATTCAACCATATTTTCAGAACATGGGAGCAGTTTCATCCACTTCATGCCTCGCACTCCATACCAAAACAATTCTAATCCAGGAAATCCAAGATTGTGGGCTATTCCACAATGCTCAGAATACACCTTCAATCAATGGACCCATGAGTCCCCCAAAATCCAAACACTCTACCTGCTGAAAGACATTGCCATGGCCATTTTCAATCCTCTTACAACTCCTACTAACAAAACTCCTGCTACCCTCTCTTCCTGTACACCACACCAAGGAAAACTGATTGGCTGATCCCCGATGTCCGCGGACAGATCATCCAATTATAGGGACTGGGGAAGTTTACACTTAATTTAAACAATTTATTGTACAATGGTGGTGGCTCTTAAAATAGACATTTTTTTCTGTTTTGCTTTTCTTCTTTGCTTTTCTGATTTTTCTTTCCTAAAAGTACTTTCAAATGTTTTAATATACATTGTTCATCTTTTTCACATAAACCTTCTCAGTGCATTTTGAATATGTACAAGAAACATCTGATTCACAAAATTTGTAAAATTCACTCCATCACTCTGAAAATTGTTTGCACCATCCAACATCCCAACATCCCAGAATCCACACAGCCTGCCTTCGCAAACACATAGCAATAGCCATTGTCAGTGTTCTCACAACTCCTGCAAACAAAACTCCTACAACCCTCTCTTCCTGTACACCACATCCAGCAAACTGGATTGGCTAATCCCCACAGTCCCTTTTCCATGCCAGGCAGTCACAAAAGACCTGGATGTGAAACATGCCATCCGCGGACTACTGCGGTGTCCACGGACCCTTCTACCCTTTCCACTTTCATGTTCTCAACACTCCCTCATTGGCTACTTTTAAAAAGTCACACATCCATCCACCAATCACATTCACACCTAACCCTGTCATCTCACTTCAACGCTTCATATGTACACTTGAACTCTCAAAGTACATATCTCCTGTTAATGAAAGACATCTGCATCAAAACTATTTTACAACTGTCCAAGATTTCTATCTCCAGATTCAACAAGATCTGCATCTAACAAAACATACTACAGTTATTCTTATATTTAAAAAAGAAATCCTTCAACTCTTTCACAAATATATATATATATATATAAATATATATATATATATATATATATATATATATATATATATATATATATATAATTATTTATTGAAAGGGTTCCTGCTACTTACCCTGCAATAAGCTTCTCAATAAGCGTAATCTCTTTTTAACCACTCTAGCAAGTGCCATGCATTGCAGCATTTATCACCTGATCTTTGCTTCTGCTTTCTCTCCTCCCCTCCCTTGCTGTATTCCTGACTGAAATTGCACTGGTTACCTTGCCACCCTTTTCTTATCTCTGGCCCAGGCCCCGTCAACTGCCCACCTGCACTGCCTCCCTGGCAACCTCTGCAATTGAGGACCGTTTTTTCTGTATCCCTTCAGTCCCCCTTCCAGCACTTATGTCTGCACTTCCTTGCACTTGCCACCAGCTGGCTGTTTTATGTGTTTTATTTATCTTATTTATTCCACATCCCATGTACTGCACTGTCCCCTCTCCCTTCCCCCGCGCACTCTTCCTATCCCCCCTTCCCATGCACTTGCGCACTTGTGCGATCTGAATGACACCTGGCCTAGTAGGATCGTTGTCTGTCCTCCCTTTGTCCCCCCCTTGCCTCGTCGCGCCTTGAAACAATTGTGTATAGGCGCATTATGAATGCCATATCATATCATATCTGCTCACATGAAGCAGCAAACAATTACAATGCCCTGCACTTCAAAATGTTTCTATTTACAATCATTGTGAGGAAAGTAAAAAAATGCATATGTGCCTGTATAGCAGCACTGTTGCACTGTTTCATAAAATAAAGGAAAATCATATAAAATAGATCTTTAGACCATTTTTAAGTGGCACTCAGTGTCTGCTGGTTTAATATGTTGGTAGCACATGCATACATCCCAACATCATCCATTCCAATCTATAGATGCTTATTAAGTCTTTATTTTTTCCTTTGCATTCTGTCACTTCCAATTAACTTTGGCCATTATAAAACTCCAATTACAACTCCCAGAATGCAAAGAAAAAAACACAACTTAACTTCAAGATTCAAAACTGTCACATGTATATCAAATACACATATAAAATGCTGTGCTATTCAAAATATTGTTGGTGGAATAATTTTGAAGAAAGTTCAAAAATACCTATGTGCTTTCACAGCAGCACTGTTTCACTTTTTCATAAAAGAAAGTAAAAGCAGATAAAATAGATGTGTACACCATTTGTAATTGGCACTCAGTGTGTCTCAGTTTCATATATTGACAGTACATGTATACTTACTAACATAACCCATTGAAATCTCAGCTGCTTATGCAGTCATACTTTGTTCTCTACATTCTGTGACTTGTACTCCAACTTCCACAACAGAGAAAATTGAACTACAAGTCCCAGAACGCAAACAAAAAAGCAAGGACTAAATAAACACCTACAGATTAGAATCCATCATGTTTGCAAGTATGCATATACTCCAAACATGATATATGATGTGCCATTTATAACGTGTGACAAGACAAGGAGGGGGAAACAAGGGAGGACATAATAACGATCTTACTAGGCCTTGGGTCATTATGATCGCGCAAGTGTGGGTAAGAAGGAAGGGGAGAAGTGCCGGCGGGGGGAAGTGCAGTTAACTCACAAGTGCAGCCAGCGGATGGCTCATAAGTGCACAGAAAAGGGACTCTAGGGTTGCATATACAGACCCTTAAGTGCTGGGGAGCACAGAGGCACCTTCCACACACCAACTGCCATTTAAAAGTGTACTACAAATCTTTTCCAACAACTTTTCTTCTCTTTTAAAAAATGTTACAGAGGTTCTACAAATACACATACACATTTCTTAACTTTCATGAAAATGCTCTTAAAAACAACCAGTTTAACCCTCCACCAATTTCATTAACTGTTTTTCCCCACCACTCCTTCTTCCTTCATAAATATGAAACTTGCTTAATAAAAGTACTTCGCCATTACCACATATCCTCACTTTCTTTTACAATTACAGGAAAGAAGCACATTACCAAAGAAAACACCCAAAAAAGGAATATCCTTCACATCCAAACAAGTAAGTACATTAATGTACCAGGTATATATATGTAATTATAGCAGCACAGTTCCACTATATATTACCCCAGACTACTCTTTTGAAACCAAGATTTCTCTCACTCTAGCCCATTATAATCCACTATTCCCATTTACACACCACCATTGCAACACCCAGTCTGTTGCTCAAAACAGCACAATCACCTACAGATTCCAGCACACTATCACTCCCCTACTCACTAACCCACCACCATCACACATCTGCAGACTCTTACTCCCACAACCTTCCCCAACCACAACTAATATACCACCTCCCAATCAAACAGCACTCTATTCATCTCTACAATCAATCCCACAAACCCATGCACCATACATGCATATACATTGCACAACTTTTTAATGCAAACCTTCTCTTTTCCCAACAGACACAACAAAATGCCTACTAAACAGCAACTCAATAGAAAAGAAAGAAAAAATAGAGCGGATAAGACTAAAACTACACAATATAGTCATCCAACTCTTAAACAATTTATAGAAAACATTAAAACAAAAAAACCTCACTCAACAAAACTAAACCAGCCATGAATAAAAAAGGTAAGGCCCATCTTGCAAAAACAAAAAGTGAAAGATTATGTACAAAGAAAAGCAAACTTACCAATGAATCAACTCTCTATCTACCAGTGTTAACGTAGTCACAGTAAAGCAATCAAAAAAGAATGATGTTACAGAAAATGTTCTACTGTAGAGTTCTTCACAATCTTATAAAAACATCTGAAAAGTCCCAATCTACCCTTAAAACCTCCCACAGGAGAATAATCTTGCAAGCTCTAATTGACAACGCTTTTCTACTAAAGAGAACATTGTTATATTGATTTAAAACCGAAGGAAACCACTAACTAAATTAATAAATAAATTACAAAAAGGGAATTGTACCAAAATAACACCCTCATTTGTGCACCCTTGCAGTCACTGTAACTTTGGGGGTGCACAAAATACTGACTCCCATTACTGCAAGCAAGCAGAGCGGGGGTTGCAGGGGTTTCCTTCACTCTCCTTGGGCGCAGTAAAAGAAGTCGGTGCGTTGCAGGAGTGTCCCACGCTTACCATTGAGGTAAGTGGAGGACACGAAAGTTTCAAAAAAAAGAAGAAAAAAAAGAAAAGCACCCTGCAGCGTTAGCTCTGACCCACGCTAGTGGGAGGAACTGATGCTGCAGGGATAGCAGGGTGTAGGCGGCACATGCAGAAATGTGCTGCCGTAAAGGTAAGTTGGGTGGGGGGGTCATCAAGGGAAATGCGGGCTAGGGGATGCAAGTAAAGTTATTTATCTAATCTATTGGCATCAATATTTTCATTGGCGCAATAACGGACAGCACAGTGATCACATAGATTCACAAAAAGTCCTTCTAAACCTGCACAGTGTCAATATAGAGACCTTTTTAAACTTCTGCGATGGTGAATGGATTCACACAAGCAGCACAGAACCATACTTCAATGAAGAAGCTTAGAAACAAGAACAACACAAAATAATTGCCATTGACAATAATGTCGAGGGTATGAAATGGTGGAACACACCATTATGGCAAAAGAAACCCTTAAAGAAAAAAAGTCCCAACAAACTTTGAACCAAATGCTCCTTTCCTCCAAACAAACCATCCAGTGTAATGTGTAATGTACGCCAACAATCCTTTAAATCTTTACAACAATTCCCCAATGACTATGTGAAACTAAAAGACAAAAGTAAAATGAAAACTTTGCAAACCATAGACTCCCGTCCAATGCACAGCCACATTGGTCTGTGAGAACTTTCATTAGCCTGCATTGTTGGAACTGATTACAAAAGCACTTTCCACTACATCAAAATGTTAGCGACTCACCATTCTACTATAGGGAATCTTGTGCAAAGACTATACTATGTAAAAAGTCCTGCTGTAGAACTGCAAAATGTAAATAACATTCTCCTACATGGGACAGCCAAAGAATTATTTCAAGAGGTAGAGCACATCCAACGTAAATATTTTGGAAATGAAGGTGACTTTGAAAATTCGGTATCTTCAGAAAGTATTACTGAAAACCTCACATCCTAATAAAGACATACAAAAAAAGAAATAGCTAAGTTTCAAAAAACATCTGCTGAAATACCAGACCAAATATGTGTCTGTTGTCGGAGAACGTTTTATAAAAAAAAGCACAAAAATTGTAGATCTAGCCTACAAAATAGAAGAAAATGAAGAATCCCAATAGTTCCAATTAGCTTGATATCTAACGGCAGAAACTAAATACAAAATAACTAACCCCTCAACAGTTTGCACGTACTTCAACACAAAGCTTGACAATAACAAAATGCCATCAGATGCTATCACGAATAAATATTCCCACTTCTGAAAACTCTCCAACAGCTTAACTTGTACGAGAGCATTATAATACAAACAGTGCACCCATTTCAAGATATAATATGCCTTCAAACGAAATCAGCCAAATTACCTCCATCCGAGTTACTAAAGGGCATCCGTGGCAAAGCAGTATATTTACCATTAGATCTAAAAGAAAACAATGAATACTACAAAGATATAAACATAGAGGAAAATTTAAGAGAAACCACCCAAATGATTCAAGACTCACCAGCAACTGGCCAATTTGAACGTGTAGATCATTTTACTGCAGCCATTATTTTAGACCAATGAACGATGTATTATAAACATATCAAATGCATCAAGCCAACAGATCCCCAATGAGCATATGGGAAAAAAGTGTAGAAGCACTTCCTTTCCTCTACTCTTTCATTCAGGAAAAGAAGGAAGATATTATGAAAGGTCAGCGCAAATTAGTGCATTTGAAAATAGCTCTTTAAGAATGTATTCTGAAGACCCCAGATTCAGAAAGAATGCCAATACATTTTCCACCTCCTCTTCGACAGTGAACCAGCAACTCTATGTTATGGAGTTGCACACACATTAAAAACATGCTCTAACATTTTAAACATGTTCTCTACCCAACTGCTTCAAAAAATAAAAGACAAAGATTAAGTTTTGCAGTCAAGTATCACAAAATCTCTTGGCAAACATGCGTGGTACACAAGAATACTGGTTCCGAAATCACACTGATGTACGTTGATGTCCGTTGTATGCTAAGGAACCTAGGCCCACCCACATTGTTTGCTAATTCTAAGTTGTGCAGAGTACGCATGGGATGACTTGAACGACTTCTTACACACAGCAAAGCAAAATAAAGATGGAATCGATATAAAAACACCAGGAGAACTCTGTTCTGTTGCCCCTTTCAATGTATCAAGGTACTTTCACCATCGCTTCATTGCCCTGACGCATTTTATCAGCAATAAAACGACCCCTCCGGTCGGAGAAGTGCAACTCTTCTTTTGGAGAAAAGAACATCAATCCAGACGAGCACCACACAGCCACGTGCTTTTTTGACAAAAGATGCTCCTAAATTTGGCCATGATAGTTACAGTTACGGTTTATTGAAAAATACATTACCTGCAACATCCCTTCAGAAATCACAGATAGTGACTAACATACACAAGTGTTATGCTTCCAAAAACATAAATGTTGCAAATATTGCCAGCGTAGATATAAAAACAAGAGCAAATACTATACAAAATGTTGCTTTGGCTTCTTAAACCAGTTAGCAAAAAAGACAAGTAAATAGCTTGATGTCTACTGTTAGACACAGCATAAAAGGCAATTCCCCTAAAAATACATACAACATTAAAAGGGATGAAGCATCCAAGTACATTAATGATTACAATGCAATCATTGCCCTCTTGGGGAATGCAAACATAGACATAAAATACATTGCAGACAGTTACACTGCAGTTGCAAGATATGTCACCAAAGCTGAGAAAACAACTAAAAGACCTCTGGGATGACATATCATCTGACAAAACACTATCACAAAAATCGTACAACTTCAGTGTAAAAATGCGGGTACTACAAAGCTGCAGACCATTTAACATATATAGCCGTATATGGCAAATCTGAACACATATACTGACTGACCCTTGGACCAGCTTTATCCCGGTAAAAGTGTACTAAAATCCTACTGAGAGATAGAAAACATAGACACAAATTATCCCAAAAGCCAGGAGATTTAAAAAAAACTATTTAATTGGCACATACTGCCAAAATAGAAGCACTGCTTCGAAAAACATGTGTCTGTATGATATTGCCAAAAACTACACCTACAAAAACGATGTCACACCAAAAGATACAACTTGCAAATATTCAGTCTCAACTTGTGAAGGAAGCCTAGTGAAACTCACCAAATCCAGTCTAATTAATCATATAAAGTTATCATTTATCATTTAAATCTACAAAACATAGAGAACTGTATTACATGGCCCTATTCCTACTTTTTAAACCTTGGAGAAATGAAAATGAATTATTAGGTGACTATTACTTATTTAAAGCTGCATTCAAAGCAAATGAAAGCAGTATAACAAATGACAATGTCAAACAATACTAACAAATGTTGGACAATGAACACCAACAAGAGGAAGAAATTGAAGATTAACTAGACAAAGACACTCCTGAGGGCAGTCAACCTTCCTTTACAGGAAGCCAAGAACCACCACTTGGAGAAACACTCATTCTAAATGAAGCCGGAATAGCCATGACTGAGGTAGAAAATACCATGTATTAATGTAAACAATCTGTGGAAGACTTGTCAGTGCTGCAATCACAGCTAAATGATGAACAACTCATCATGTATCTAGAGGTCACTCAAGAAACTGAACACTTCTTTTAAACATGAAACTAAAACCTGTAGCTGTAAACATTACAAACCTCTGCTCCTGTATGTAAGTGGTGGAGCTGGTTCTGGGAAAATATTCATAATTAAAATAATCTGCACATTTCTATAAAACTTAACAAATGACAACCTTTCTGCTATAGTAACAACCCCCACAGGTTTCGCTGCCTACAGCATAGAATGTGTAACTTTATACTGACTACTGCTCCCCCCCATAGAGCACCAAAACAAATTAGAATACTACAAATTATCAGCGGAAACTGCTACTGAAGTTCCCCCTAATTCTGAAACAAATGAAAGTGCCCCTGATAGATGAAGTAAGCATGGTTTCCAACCTCATGTTGGCTTTTATTAATCTCAGAAAGCAAAAAGTCCTAAAAACCAACTACAAAGTGCTGTTTGGGGGAAAACATGTTGTTTTCAGAGACCTCCTACAGTTAGCATCAGTGAAAGGTCATCCTATTTTCAAACATTAGGACTCAAACAATACTGCAATACCCTCGGCAGCATTGGACTTGTAAATCTTTGGCAACATTTTCACTACAGAAAACTAACTCAAAACATGCGCCAGTCTGCAGACCTCACATATGCTAACATTTTAAAAAGCATTGGAATTGGTCTGCTTACTAAAGTTGCAAAATCCATCTTACATAGTAGACTAATCCATGTGCTGTATGGACGAAACACATCTGCTCCTGATGTCATAGAACAATTAACTCAAGAAAATCTAAGATGTATGTCCTTAATGTCAACCCTTGCAAGCTGTAGTCAATTCAACAAGACAATGTTGAAAAATGAAATACAAACCATAATGCATATCAGCTACAAAGACAAACTAGAAGTGCACGGAATGGCCCTTCCTATGTGTCAACAAGCAGCAGCACAATTAAATAGCTTAGAAAAATGTATCTCCAACACAGCTGGATTGGAGAAAATATTGACTTTGTTTCTAAACTGCAGAACAATTCAAAAAAGTGACTGGTGTAGAACAAGGTTTAGTCAATGGAGCAATTGGTACAGTTGTTGGCTCCAAACATATCCACATGACAACATCATTAAGTTTGTTAACATCCACTTTGACAAACTTGTGGATGTTAAAAGAATTGGCTGGACAATAGCATGTTTCCTTCTTTTCAAAGACATATGCATATGCAGAAAGCAATTTTCTATATCTCTTGCATATGTTGTCACTATTCATAAATCCCAAGGTCTCACCCTAGATCAAGCATTGATTGACATTGGCAGCACAGTCCTTAAAGAAGGCTGGCATTCCTTGCATCCTGGAATACAACAGGCTATGGGCACTATACACCCCCCATTTGGCTATGTACCCTGTACCTCAAAAAGTGAAACCTTTTAAAAGACAAGTAATACAAACAGAAGCTATAGCAGATCTCCCAACAATACCACTAAAAAACAATGGCCAACTCCTCAATCATACAATACAACCGCAAAACTATATAGTACAAAGTCAACTGCACATGCAGCAGAAAAGAAAAACACAAATGTCTTTTCTCCAGAAAGATCTGCAGGCCCATCAAACGACCCACAAAGAGAACTCTCTGGTTCATTTAAATTCACCAACACAACTGGAGTAAATTGTTATGCTAATGTGACGATGAATCTTCTCTTTCAACTGCCACCAGTTGTTCACAGCATTTACTTGAATGGCTCAGACCAGTTGTGTTTGCAAATGCTCGTCCTTCACAGAAATGCCACAAATAATTCTGACAACGCTTACATTGTCTCAGTCAGGTATAAGGCAAGAATTGGACTACTGTGCAAGAATGTTACAATTTACCATAAACACACAGGAAGATCCACAAGAATTCCTAACGTATTTACTACAAGTACTGGAAACCAAAAACATCCCTATAAATCAAATCTTCCAGGTTTCATACACATGGAAGCATACATGCACTCTCTGCAACCATTTTTCACAAGACCACATACCTAATGAACAATTTGTATATGTATCCATACCAAATTCTGAATCCATTCAATTTCACCAGTTCTGCAGAATGCAAATCATGGCATATTATGCCCTTTTTGAATTTCAATCGTTCCACCATACAAATAAACTCATATAGCGAATATGTCATACTAATGCTTCTAAGGTACAATGCAGATGGTACCAAAAATAACTGTAAGCTTACAGGCTTTACACATGGCCAAGTATCTCTTGGAAAGAAAACCTTCACAACAGTAGGTATAGTTTACCACAGTGATGCTACAACCACTTATGGGGACTACACTGCATATGTCAAAAAAAGAAGTGGTTGGTTTGAATGTAACAAAACCTCTGTTACCCCAAAACATAGGTTACCAGCACATGTTACAAATGCCTATATAATATTCCTACAACACAAATTTAGTCACTAAACGATAGCACAATTAATAGTTAGAACAGGTATCTAACTACTTGAAAAACACCCTTTATTGCAAAACACTTAAAATATGCCCTCTTAATTCTTATATGACAAAACATCTTCAAACCTCTAATGTAGTTAGAGTACACCAACAGGTATCTAACTACTTCAAGCATTCCCTTAATCATAACATTCTTCAAACAAACATACTCTCGCCCTTACACTCACACAACTCTAATCATTTTTTTTTATCCGTTAACATTTTTTATTT
The DNA here is from genome assembly GCF_040938575.1 of Ambystoma mexicanum. Lineage (NCBI taxonomy): Eukaryota > Metazoa > Chordata > Amphibia > Caudata > Ambystomatidae > Ambystoma > Ambystoma mexicanum. The sequence goes on from NC_090935.1 coordinate 1,196,057,796, forward strand.
TGCTATTACCCAAAGATTATTTAATGTCAAACCCACAGCAGTGGGTCATACACTAATGTTGTACCAAACATAGTACTTAGAATGTACTGTTTAAGAGGGTCTAAAAAATTGATATGTACAATTGTATATAAATACAGATTTTAAACTATACTGCTTAACAAATGGTACTGTTTTCCCACAGAAAATAAACCAGACATTCCAGCTTCATAACGCTGCAAAACTAGGTAACCACAGCAATTAAAATAAAATACATAGTCTATGAGAACTATCCCCAATTGTATTACACTCATAAGTAACATATACAATTCAATTACATACATTAATTACAAACAATATTCCTCCATATTACAAACACTTTGTACTCCCACTACATTTCCTATATTTACTATACATATATTACTACTATGGTGATTCAGGCCATACTCCTACTACATTACCTATAATTAATATACACATATTAATACTGTGGTGGTTGTACCCAGTGCACATATTTTTGGGGCTATGACCTGTAGCCATTCTCCCCAGAATCTGGCCACTGACCTCAACCACCACAACACAATTAACTATATAACAAGTACGTATCATACACTGTCAACTAATAAAACTCACCGAAATTGACCACGGATTCTGCGGCATTGCCAAACCGTATTTTCATCTGTAAAACAGCTCCACGTTACCTTCATTCCACTTCCCTACCATTTCTTTGCCCTCTTCCAGCCATCAAATAACCCCAAATGTCTGTTGCAAGCTGCCCTTTCTCATCGCTGTCTGCAAACTGCTGCCGTGTCAGTGGACAGCTACGACACCTGCCTGATCTTTTTTAACCTACTAAATAGCCCCATATCATCTTTTTCCACTCCCCCACCCTACTCAGCCTCTCTTTCCACCACCAAATAACCCAAAATGTGTTTTCCAGACTTTTCCCCCAGCACGCTGTCGGCGGACACCAGTGACTGTATGTAGATCCAATATGGCAGGTGTTTTCAAAAAATATGACGCATCGGACACTCCTCACGTCAGCCCTTGGACCAATTGGAGGTCTGTCTGCCGACCGACCAGGGAAATGAGTCCGTGGAGCGAACTCAGAAATCCATGGTTTTTTTACCTACTTTTTTGCTCATTTTTAAAAAAACGACTGGACAGATTTACACCACATTTACAAAAACTTGCTTTCAGGACCAAGCTGCCAGTCCTGCCGCTAATTTGGTGAAAATATAGTCCGGCGTTTGGGCTCTGGGCATGAGCAAAATTGTTTTCCATTGCGTCTATGGGAAAAAAAACACACATTTTGAGGCCACCCTAATCACCTTGCCTCCCCCTTGATGAAACCTCTTCAAACTTTGAAGAATCAATCTGACATGCCATATACTTTTCTTTGCAAAGTTTTGTAAGGATTCATTCAGGTTGGGTCAAAGTTATAAACCGCCCAAAAGGTGCTCTTCCTATGGGTTGAGCAACTTAACCATGTATATATAAAAGAAAGAAAATGCGAACCAAACCTAGCGTGCTTTAGGTTTTTAGTGATTCAGTCATACAACTCATACACTGTGTTAAGAAATCACTTTTATATTCAAATACACAACATGCATCTTTTAAATGGTTGCAAAAATGAGGGTTTTCCCTTCAGAAATGTAAAGTTTTAAAATTGTGCATCATTTTACAATATTAAACTCATGCCTATGCTGATGTCAGCATTGAGTTCCAACAGGTGGCACTAAAATGATGTTCAGAAGCAAGCACTAATTTCCCTCCCCAGCCCCACATTTAGGAGGTCTGTGGCCGCCCAAAAGGTGCAAGCATGAAATGTATCATAGAGAAGTTAAAATGGTGAAGAGTGCATCAAGAAACCTTTGAAAGGATACCCAAAGCCATAGAATGGTGAGAACAAATGGCATCCCTGCTGGGTTTATCATGTGTCTTTGATGACATTCTGCTCACGCTCAGTACTGCCAGGAAAACCAACTGCAAAGTATGTCACACAACGCACAACTGTGATGCTTGTAAGTAATCTTTACAATAATTATATTTTAAATATAAGGTAGGACTTGTACTGTGAAAGTTCAGGGTCACCCATATCCATTACTCCACCGTGAGAATGCACAGTTAAAGATTCCGAGAACCTTCTCCAACTGTATTTACTCTACTGAGCTGTTTATGCGTAGGCAGAGTTTACACCTTTTGCTTGTGATTTTGCCATATTTTAATGGTGTTCCAGCCCAAGGGATTCGAGGTACATCGGCTGTAGCCGGTAACTTCCCTTCTTTCCATTTTGCCCCCGCCAACACCAGAGCTGTAACCATGAGCAGGGGGTTTAATTATTGTTAGTCAACATTTTTATAAGATGCGCCTGCACCATTTGCATATATTTCATATGTAAATGTTACCATTTTACAAGGCCGGATGTAGTATGTTGCATTGATATTACAGACCAGTCTAGGTGCTTCTCATAGAGGGACAGCAGGCAATGTGTGAGAGAAACCTGATGTTAGCATTGAAACCAAAATTCCTCATTCCAACCTGCTCTAACTTGTGTCCAGTTTGCAGACAGCTTATGTTCTTATCACCTCCTCTAAAAGATTGTTTTCATACTTACCCGAAAGTAGACAATTAGCTGTCACAATAACCTCGAGTGCACTCAACTGCAAAGCACACAGCCTTCTCCAAATCTTGGTCAGCAGAGATCTGAAAACAATCTTCCAACAAACATAACATAGAAGATGACAGTCTTGAATGGATAGAGAGGAAGCAATAGCTTTCTAATCCCTGAAACATTAAAAACATCATTATAATGTTATGGAGACATAATCGGAGACAAATAGTGTGTGAAGTGGCGTTGTTTGGAGTTTATTGAAGGGGGGAATCTGGTGAATGTGCAGAGTCTGACGGAGATAGAGTAAAGTTGGGGGGCGCATGTACATATTTGGGCCTAGGGCAGCAGAAACCCTAAATACACCACTGGGCTTAGCTACTCAAAGAGTTGCACAAATTACAACACCCATACCATGGAGGTGCAAGTACGGTGCATACATTTGCGACTGATACCCAAATTCTGGTGGTTGTTCACTGTTCCCTTTCAGGTGTGAGCTTCTTAGCAAATTCTAAAAAGAAAAACAGCAGGGATAACTTCACCATAGTCACACCAGAACTGATGAATATACAAACAGACACTCATCTTCCCTGATTGCCTTCGAACACAATAATGGGAGTACTGGGCTAGTCTATAGGTTGTTATGGGTCTGAACAGGGGACAGGAGCAGTCATGTGTGGCTTTCCAGGAGCAGCATGTGCAGCACGTGCTGCACCTTTTATTTAGGTTCCACAGCTATTGTGGGCACTGTCAAGGCATAGATAGGTAGCCAATACGAAATAGGACCAAGTGGGCCACTTAACCCTTTTCTAGAGCTATATAGTTTAACTGATCTTGCCCTCCAACCACCACTAGATGTCCCTCATGTGATGACCATCCCTAGTTAGAGCTGGTGTGCTGCCTATCTACGGTTAGGAACAGACAGGAGTGACTGGCCCTAACTAATTGCAGACCAGACTCTCAGAAAGGTGCAACAAACAATAGGCCAGACAGTAAATCAAATAACCATCAGTTTAAAGTATGCCGCATATCAAATTGTTTGTGCATGGCAGCTGGCCTGCATGGACTACTGAGGCAGAGCCCCACAATACTGCTACATAACACAGAATTCAGACTGAAAGCGCATGGACTGTGTGCATGTGAAAACAATGGTGCACTGCTCCATGCTCCATGTGCTCACAGTGGTATCTTTTTAAGAAAAATGTGTCCTTCTTTGCGGGAGAGTGCAAATGATGTCTGCAATGAAGCTGACCTCCAAACAACATTGTGTTGTGTGTAGTGCTGTTTCTGGCTACTGTGCTGAATTGGGGCTTCCTGGGGCAACACTACCTAAGACCATCTGCAACCTTAGTGACATGATGCTTCAGAGAATTGTAAGCTGGGGCCTCAGGTCACACTTGATTAGCATCAGGTTCCTGGAGAACATAACATGAGGTGCAGGAAGGAGAGGATAGGAGGGTGAAAAAGGAGAATACAGGAGCGGCATGAACTGTGTCAAGACACCATAGCCAATCATTTGACCCATGCTTGGAAAGTATACATCTGAACCTCCTTTGAAATGTGGGACAGACTGTTGGCCCTCCAAAGGGGATTGGTTGTCTGAATTTCAGATTTTTGTATGTCTGTCTAATCTGGATAAATAATTTAGCGGGCCACAGCAGGGCAATAGACATATTTACACCACAATTCAGTTGAAATAATGACCCTCTGTATCAAGTTTAAATGTAGGACTCTATGGGTCCTTTATGCCTGCCCTGCGTGGCTAACATTCTCTACCCAGTACATGACGTTTCATGTGAGAAGGTGACACATTTGGTAAAGGGATTTTTTGGGGGTGTTGAAGTCTAGAGTATTATGTGTAGAAGGGGTGTATGGACTGCTTTGTGTGTGTCTATGTTTTTGTGTGTGCGAAGGCTGTGGTTGGGGATAGTTATGTTTGGGGTTAGAGTGTGTGCATGCGTGCGTACGTGCATGTGTGTGTGTGTGTGTGTTTGTTTGAGTTTCTATCCTCTATGAAGACATCATGGAGTAAGACACAGACAACAGATTCTGAATGAACATTAAAAGTGTATTAACTTAAAGGTCAGGATGGAAAAAATGCCATCCTATGGTGGGATTTCCCTACCAAACCAAAACTATGGAAAGTCAAAGTCTGAACGTTCAATTAAGGAATCTCTTGGTGTCCAAACCCTATACTTGCCCTCACAACTAGCTCTGTCCAACTCACTGCTTTTTCTCAGCTCCCTTCTGTGATGCTGGAAATGCATCAGAGGGACAGGACCTCCGTATCCTTGTCCTTTACTGTTTTTATCGTGTGTTCTGTCGTGTTTTCCACACAGGAGTTCATGCGGGACTCCTGGCGGTGCAGCTCTCTCTCTTTTGGTTTGGTAAACAGACCCGTGGGATACCCTTATGGCACCCATGGTTAGGGGTGCAACCCTGTGCCCCTAGTGTATGTTTTTGGGCACCTGCGTGTGACCCACAGAGCAGGGTAGGGGCCGGTGGCAGCTCTATGCTGAAATGACTGGTGCCTTGAGCGTCCTCCATTTTGGGATGCCCAGGCCCTGTCATTGGAATCGGTAGATTCCCGATGGAGACAAAATGGCCCCCATGGCCTCTTGCCTTCCATCACCTGTCCCCTTGATCTTCCCGAAGTCCCGGGAAGCCCTGCCTCTGTCCCTTCCCCCTGACTGGCTGTTGGGTGGACGTTCTGTATATGGTAGTGTGGGGAAGTGCCAACCAGACTGGCTGGAGCCATCTCAACGACTGTATGTTGTGGGTACGCCTGTGGGTGGGACCTGGGTGAATGGAGTGTGTGACGAATATGCATTCTATGTTGTGGCTGTCTAGTATCTGGTGTTTGACACAATGGTTGAGACCGCCCTGCCCGAAAACCGGTATGAATGCAGTATTGAGTGTTGAATGGCTCGGTACTTGTCCCAATACACATAACTTGTTGTGAGTGTCTGGAGAGAAGTGAATGGCCTGAATGCACCGTGTGCCTGATTGGCTGCCTGCCTGCATGAATGCCCTTAGTCGTGATTGGTTGCTTGAGTGTGACCCAGCGGAATGAATGGGAGATCAACAGTATATCTGGGGACCTCTCACTGCTAGGAATCGTGTTCGGAAGCTGAAGTCCACTACAAAGAGTAACTGGAGTAACTGAAGCTTAACCTTGAGCCCTGCTGGACGAGAAGAATTGCTGTTGCTCTCCTTTGCAATCTGAAAGCTGTTGTGCCTCCAATGACTGACCCAGAGAGGACCTGGTAAGGCGCCCTTTTCCCGAGCTACGAGGGACCATCGTTCAAAGCTGATCTTTTGCCTAAACTCCCTGGTAGACAGACCTTCGACAGGCTGCCGACCCGATACAGGGATTGCTGCGGAACTCCAAGGAGAAGCGCCCGGACTGTTGTCCGCCACAGTCACTGACCACCGTCACCGACTGGAGCCACTGTGCTCCCGTTGCCTAAGAACTTCATTGATCCAAGGACGCTCTTGTCCGCATCGTCGCCGCTGTATCCTGCTGGAGAAGGCCTGACCGTTAACGTGCCGAGGAGCATCCAGCGGTGGTTTTCCCGCCACCAAAAGACCAGAGAGATGCTGAGGACTCGACGCCCTTGCTGGGCCACAGTTCTTCAACTCTTTGCGGTCCAGAACTATCGACACCGAGGTGCCCCGCATGCCTCTTGCTTGCAGGATGTTTACGCTTCCCCATCAACGAGCACCGCTAGGAATGACGTGGCCACTTCACCATCGTAGCTTGACCTGTTCTCCGTCGGACGTTCGACAACCCGTGACTCCTGCCTGAAAGGGTGGACACTCAAGAAGGGCCGTCGATTCCCGACACGGAATGCTACAATGCCAGGTACTTTGTGGTTGCAGAACTATTGGAAAGTCTAGTGCGAACACTATATGGACTGGGCTGTATCTTTCTTCTACAGGTTGCCCAGGTGGGGGGATCTCCATACATTAACTGTGTTTAACGGTAGTTACCAGTATTCTGCCAATTGCTCAACCATCTTGCTTTCCTTCCTCTCTCTACTGCTGGTTTCCTCTTAATTTTGATCTGTGTGTCATTCTGACCGTATGCACTATAATGAGATCTGATAATGTTAGTGGTACCACTTTAGAATTGTACATATTTGCCATTGTTTATTTTCAGAGTACAAAGTGAGTTATCGTGATCGTGTATATGACATTGAATATTAATTATATAAAGACTGTGTTTTAACCGATACAGTGTGTGGACATTCCTTTGTGGGTGCTTGGGGACTACATTGTACTTAAGAGCCAGCTCGCATCACCTCCTGAGAAGCTAGGCCTTGATTGCTCGACTACGTCTACCAATACTAGAGAATCTTGGCAGGGGTTTTTGTGTCTCTCCTCTACCAAATAGAGAGAGGAAGTACAGACCCCCCCCCCGGTCTTTACAGCTGGTGGCAGCGGTGGGATGCTTATGGTTTTAAGACTCATTGTATAACCGTGCCATTTACAAAGGATATCTGCACTTTGTTAAATTAAGGTTTAGTCGTGTACAAGATAACTGCATTACAAGCAATGGAATCTATTGCGAATAGTAAATTGACTCAGATGAGCTTAGAGGCTCTCCAGAGTGCATGTGAAGCCAGGGAATTAGACTTTGTGGATAAGTCTAGGGCTGAGCTGATAGCTGCCCTGGTGGACTACCAGACCGACTGTGCAAATCTTGAAGGGGGGATGCAACCAAGGAGGACTCTATGCTGGGGGTTGTCGCCGAATCCGATTCTGGGAATGCAGCCCTTCCTGATGCCTCTGTTCCAAACCCCAGAAGTTCTTTAGAACTTGAGTTATTAAGGATGAAATTGGCCTTTGAATATCGCAAGTTGGAAATAGAAGCTGAAATTAAGAAAGAGGAGTTGGCACAGCAAGTGGAACTCAAAAATAGGGATCTTGAACTCAAAGACAAGGACACTGAATGTCAGCGAATCCAGCTAGAGAAAGCTTGAGTGGAGACTTCAGCGAAACCAGTTGAGAGTGTCAGGTCCCCAGCAACTAAATTTATGAAAGATTTGGTTGGTGTGTATGCAGAGGGTTCGGCTATCCTTCAATGGATTGAAGTGTTTGAAATTGCTTGTGCAATTCATGATGTTGATAAGAGAGATTGGCTAAGTGTTTGTTAAGCAGAGTGCCTCAAACTGGATATGACTGTATTCTGAAACTGAGTGTGGAAGAAAGGGGTCAGTATGAGTGCATGAAGTCTGCTTTCATTGCCAAGTTTGGCAAAATGCCTACCCAATATCTTAAACGGTTCAGGGATTTTAAGAAACGAGCCAATGTGTCTTGGATGGACTGGGTGAGTGCTGCGCACATGAACGTGATGGGGTGGATTGATGGATACAAAGTTATAACTTTTGTTGAATTGTCTCACCTCTTGTTTTTTGAGCATTTTTCGTAAACCTGTTCACCAGAGCTTCATCAGTATGTTGCTGACCAGAACATTTTGGACCCCTTTAAGCTGGCTAGGTTGGCTGACAAGTGGGTCTCCCACCGGGTGTCCCCTAAGGACTCCAGTGGGAAGGACAAGGACAAAGAAAAGGGGGCTTCTCAGAAAGCTGAGGAGTCCCAAAAGCAGTCACAGTCGGGTAAACCAAAACCTTTCTCTCTGAAGACCCAAAAACCTAGTGGGGATAAGTCTGTTGTGGGTGGGAGTAAGAGTAGTGGTCTGCCCGCTGCAAAACAGGGTCCCAGTGGCTCCAGTACCATACCCCGCAGTCCTGGCACTTGTTGGAATTGGGGCTCTGGACCACCGAAGGGGTGACCCCAAGTGTAAGGGTAAGGCACTTGGAGTCCAGGCTGCCAGCCTGACCTAACCCTACTCTGTACCTGAGGTGGAGGCCACTGTCCTCCCCTCCTCTACTGGAATCACCTTTGGTGCTCCCATAGAGATTTCCTTAGTGTCCCTTGGGGCCTGGGACCAGTACGCAGAAGTACTGGCGACTAGCCCACAAAACTCTCGTAGGTTTTTGAGAAGTCTCCTCTTGAATGGCCAGCGTTCTACTGGTTTGAGAGACACTAGGGCAAGCATGACAGTGGTGGACAGGACCCTGCTCAAGCCAGAGGACTATGTAGGTGCTCCTCTGAGAACCACCAGATTAGCTGGTGGGCCACCCAAATTATCCCCTGTAGCCTTAGTTAACATTACGGTTGGAGACAAGACAGCAAAGCTTCCGGTCCTGGTTCAGGACAACGTGCCTGCAAACATTTTGTTGGGAAACGATTTGGTCGAGTTGGGGATGATCATGGATTGTCTACGCATGGCTGCTGTGGCGGTCACCGATCGCAGGTCAAACAGGGTCCGGCTGCGCGCCCAGCATCCTTGCCGACGGGGAAACCCAAGGCACGAAAGAAATGGAGGAGTAAGAAGGCCGCCGCTGTGGCGGGAGCCCCTGCTCTTCCCGCTGTTCCGACAGAAGCCATTGGGATCCATGCTCCGGACGGGCTGGGTCCAGTGGTGAATCCCATCTCAACTCCTGTGGGAGAAGAGCCAGAAGACTTGTCTGTGGGAGAGGCTCTTAACCTGGAGGATCATCCCGACCTTCAATGCTTGTTAGCTCAAGAGGGACCCTCCCGGGCGGACTTCTGTAAGGGACAGAGAAAGGGCCACTCTCTCGAGGGTCTGAGGACAAAGGCCCTGTCCAGGCACAAAGAGAAGTGCCCAGGACATTTTGGATTTATTGGGAGGGTGAGCTCCTTGTCAGTGAGCCCACTAAGCCTGAACCTGGTGCCCTCAAGAGGTTGGTGGTACCCCAGGTTTACAGCCCTTCCAGCTGCAGTTGGCGCATGAGTTGCCCCTAGCTGCTCATCTTGGGACCAAGAAGACTAAGCAGAGGCTCTCTGCCCATTTCTACTGGACATGGATGGGAGTAGAAGTGGAGTCCCACTGCAGGACCTGCCCAACTTGCCAGTTGTCCCCTTGACCCTCCCACGTCGGGTGGACATCGGTTCATCCTGGTCTTGGTCGTTCATGCCACCAGGTACCCTGAGGCTATACCCCTTTGGACGGTTACGGGCAAGGTGGTTGCCAGGGCTCTCCTGGGCATTTTCACCCATGTTGGATTCCCGAAGGAGGTTGTCTCTGATAGAGGATCCAACTTCATGTCGAGTTACATGAAAACCATGTGGAAAGAATGTGGAGTAACTTACAAGTTCTCCACTTCTTACCACCCTCAGACCAAAGGTTTGGTTGAGAGATTTAACAAAACTCTCAAGGGCATGTTAGGCGCTTTGGAAGAGCCCCTCAGGAAGAAGTGGGATCTTCTCCTGCCATGCCTGCTGTTTGCCTACAGAGAGATACCTCAAGAGGGTGTTGGTTTCAGCCCCTTTGAGTTACTCTTTGGACATCCCGTGAGGGGGCCCCTTGCCTTGATCCAACAAGGTTGGGAGGCCGCCCCTCCAGGTCCCTCCAAGCAAGTGGGGGACTATGTGTTAAGCCTCAGACGGAGGATGACACGGATGATGGGTCAGGCAACAGCGAATTTTCAGGCCAGCCAGGAATTGAATAAGCACTGGCATGACCTTAAAGCATCGCAAGTGGATTGGAATCCGGTACAGGAGGTCCTTGTGATGGAGCCTACCAAGCCTCGGGCTTTGGCAGATAAATGGACTGGACCCTTCAGGATAATCTCCAAGATGGGCGAGGTCAATTATCTGGTTGACATGGGAGCCTCGGGGGTAGCCCCTCAGGTATTCCATGTTAACAGGCTCAAGCTTTCCCTCAGGCGAGCCGAAGTCTCATGTCTCTTGCTAGCTTCAGGGCAAGAAGAGGATGAGAGTGAGCCCCTTCCTGATTTGCTGCATAGCAACCCTCAGGATGGCTCTGTGGAGGGAGTACATCTCTCTCCCGATCTGACTGCAGAACAACAGAGGGCCTGCCGGGCTTTGCTCCGGCAGTACGCCTCTCTCTTTTCACTGACACCAGGCCTTAGACCGTGGTGTAGGCACAAGATTGACACTGGTGACAGTGTGCCTGTCAAAAGCAGGTGCTACCGTATGTCAGATACAGTCAAGAACCACATCCAGGCTGAAGTCGCCAAGATGTTGGATATGGGGGTTATTGAACCCTCAACCGGTCCCTGGTCCAGCCCCATGGTCCTTGTCCCCAAGGCAAGTTCCCAGGCCGGTACCAAGGAATGGAGGTTCTGTGTGGACTACCGAGGAGTCAATGCCATCACCAAAACCGACGCGCACCCATTGCCCGGGCTGATGAGCTCGTGGACACGATAGGTGCTGCCAAATTTGTGAGCACCTTCGACCTTACCTCAGGCTATTGGCAAATAGCTCTGACGGACGATGCCAAGGAAAAGACGGCGTTTTCAACACCAGAGGGACTCTACCAGTTTAGGGTCATGCCTTTCGGGTTGAAGAATGCCCCTGCCGCTTTCCAGAGATTAGTCAACCATGCGCTCAGTGGGCTGGAAGCCTTTTGTGTGGCTTACTTCGACGACATTGCCGTCTACAGTTCTACCTGGGAAGAGCATGTGACTCATCTGGATAAAGTTTTGCAGACGTTAAAAAGGGCTAACCTCACTATCAAGGCCACCAAGTGCCAGATAGCTCAGGGGAAAGTCATGTATCTTGATCATGAGGTAGGAGGGAGTCAAATCCAACCTCTCCCCAGTAAGGTACAGGATTTACATGACTGGGAGACTCCCACTACTCAAACCCAGCTGAGAGCCTTTTTGGGCCTCACTGGGTATTATCGCAAATTCATGGCAGACTATGCAACCATAGCTGCACCCCTGACAGCTCTGACTTCGCCCATACAACCGAGGAAAGTTAATTGGACGGAAGACTATCAGAGGGCCTTTGATGGCTTGAAAGGAAGTCTGTGTAAGGCACCTGTGTTGTGTGTGCCTGATTACAGCAAGCCCTTTATCGTTCAAACTGACGCCTGTGACACCGGAATTGGAGCTGTCTTGTCCCAGTTAGATGACAAAGGAAGAGAACATCCGATCATATTCATCAGTAGACAACTTAAGGGTAGGGAACTTAGGTGGGCTACTGTTCAAAAGGAGTGTTTTAGTATAGTTTGGACTACAAAACCAGAAAGAAGCAGGAAAACTCAATACTCTGGACCAGAGTATTATTGTACCACAGAAATCCGGAAAAAATGTCCAGAGACCAAAACTTGGTTGCTTACAAAAAGTATCAGTTTTTATTTAATCGTGATACAAACATTTTTAAAAATAGTCAGTTAATGACACAATACTTTGGAAAACATATTATTTCACATCACAACAGCAGGTATAAACATCACACATGGCTAAAATTAGTCCATCAACCAAACCGTTCATAGTGCAGCATTCAAACCATACAACATTCAAAGTGACATTCATCCAAACAACAATAGCTAAAAATTACAGAATTGATTCATACACGGGAGTGAGCACAGTTCACGCATCCCGTCTGGTTAATTTAATGTTTTTTACACCAACATTCCTCAGGACAAAGCTGTCTCCAGTCTACGAATTATGTTAGACAGACGGCCCCTCCCTCACATTGTCCCTACTGAATTTCTTACTGATTGTGCTGAACTGGTTCTGTCCAATAGTTTTTTTAAATTTAAGGACACTTACTACCTGCAAACCAAGGGCACAGCTATGGGCTGTGCTTTTGCCCCCAACCTGGCTATCATTTTCATGTTTCTGTTTGAGGAACACCATATACTCAATGACATCAATCCCTTTGTCAAACATATCAAACTGTACCGCAGGTACATAGATGACATTTTGCTGCTTTGGGAAGGTGACTCCGCTACACTGAACAGATTTATGTCTTGGCTCAATCAGGTGGATTCCAACTTAAAATTCACATTTGAATCTTCCACCTCCAGGATAACCTTCCTCGACTTATCCATCTTTGTTGATGAAGGGTGCCTTTATACAGAACTGTATAGAAAACCCACTGAACGCAATACCACCTTGCAATTTAAGAGCCAACACCCGAAGAGCTTATTACGTAATTTACTGTATGGCATGTTCCTACGGTTACAACGTAATTGCACTAACATCTCTCAATTCAACAAGCATGCAGATATACTACAAGCTAGACTGCTACTTCGTGGGTACCCCAAAAAACTCATTAAACACTCTAGAAAAAGAGTGCGGTATACTTACCGTGATGCCTTGCTCATTGCACAACCCAAAAATACAGATAGTGAACAGATTGTTTGTGTTTCCACTTTTTGCTTCAGTGAGTCTATTAAGGGGATAATCCTTAAGAATTGGAGGATCCTTAACTCTGCTGATATTAATTTGAAAAAACCACTGTTTGTGTTTAGAAAAGGTAAGAGTCTGGCACAGAAGCTCACTCGAGCCAACAGATTGCCATTTCAACGTAATGTGGTCAGGGACGTCAATTTACAACCTGTGGTAGGTCACTACCCATGTACCACTTGCGTGGCCTGTAGATTTTCAAAAAAGATAACACACTTTGTGAATGAAGGCAGACAATGGGACCTGCGGACGTTCACCACATGCAAAAGCAAGAACGTGGTTTATGCCATCCAATGTCCATGTAATTTGCTCTACATAGGCAAGACCTCCAGGGAGATACATGTGCGCATCAATGAAGATCGCTCCAAGATCAGGATGCGTTGTCTTACTGCCCCATTGGTGTCCCATTTTCTAGAGAGGGGCCACGATGCTGACTCACTAAGATGGTTTTGGCTCGAGAAGATCTCAGCAAATGGCCATATGCAAACTACTAATAAATTGGCATATAAAGAGCAAATGCGGATTTTCAACCTCAGGACTTTACAAAAAGGGCTCAATTCAGTTCAATGTGGGTTAGTCGGACTCCTTTTATGGTTTATACCTGGTTCAACATGAGCACATACAATTTCAGCCCAAGTATGCGTGTCGGTTGCAGATCCCCATGTATTCCCTTTTTCAGTCCATTCTGTCCCATGGGTGCTTTTTCAACCAGCAAGCTGGTACGTGAACACCTGTTTCCATCGATAATATTATTCATTAATTATTAATTTTTATTTGGGCATAGGTTGCCACTGCTAGCCATACACTTTTACCTGTATATACTGCACACACATAAATCCATCAGCTGTATGTGCTTTCCTTTAGTTTCTTCACATACCACGCATTTCCAGTCCAACTCGCATCTTGGACCCTCATATTTGGGGACTTGGGTACATTTTGGTACCAATCTGGCACCTACGTTGGGACAGTATTATCACTTCCCATACGGGCTTTTCCATTTCCCAACAAACCTATTAATTGGTCTATTCCCGCGGGACTCCCTCCCTTACATTTTCCATCATAATCGGGGGTTTCACAGAGGCTCTGCATTAGTCCTCTTTCTATCTCTTTGTTGGGCGGGTCTTTACATCATGCTGCGTAGGCTGTTTAATACCAAGCCTTGCAGCCCACTCACAAGACGGGGCCGGTCACATGACCCACACCGCGGGTCGGGTTAGACCTTTTGAATTCATTTTACTTTCGCCATCGCAGTACGTGACTGTGCGGAGCACGCCGTTTGGAGTGCTGGTCTCCCCTGCTGGTCCTTTCTCTACAGCCCGTGATTCAGGCATCAAGTAAGTTTGGTCTTTTTCGCCTTTACAATCCATGGTGCCCGACTATGTATTCCATCGGTAATCGGGCGGATTAAGCACATGTCACTATTTTTTCTACTACACATCAGAGCTGCTGCAATTTCTGCATTTTCATCTCGGGGACTCTCTGGGTGCCGTGTTCTCTTCACGGCTTTAGTAATGCCTGCTCGAATGTTTGGATAATTGTTTCTTGGCTCACATATTGTACTAATTGGCCGCTTGTATGGATAGGCCATTGTATCCAGCTTGGGCTAACTATTACCGGTCCTAGCAGCCTTAATTCTTGCTGTACACCACTTTTTAGTTTGCTATAGGGAGAGTAGTTGGGGTTATCTTACAAGAAGATTCTTGTACCAACATCATGTCCTTTCCTGTATTACTTAAGTATATTGTTGTTGTCCTCAGTTCTGTGAACACAGTTTTAGCTCATTGTTCTGCTATTATTCGATCCACAGTCAGCCAGGGCACTGGGAGCTGACAAGTGCTTCTCCTATGCATTCAACGCCATGCAGGCCACACCATCGGATCCACCAACAATGGGCAGCATCATTATTCTTTTTGCCCAGACAGGTAAATCATGCATCTTATAGCTAGCAACTTTTGTGTAGTACTTACACATGTCTACATAACTGGTTTGGCCTCATTCGCGCTATACTTGTTTTTCAGCTCATGAACGGCTGTAGTCCGTTTTGGGTTTCCCTTTCAGCATAGGTACCTCTACCTTCCATCATGTCTACGATTGGCTAACAATGTTAGGTCAGTTCGATTTGGTTCACATTTTTGCACTTGCACATTGGGCCTCGTTGCTTCTGGCCATTTCGTCACCTTTATTGACCAGGTGCATAAGGTTTTGACTTTCTCAGCCTTTTGTAGCTGGCTCCTCCCAATACTGTTCCTCCTGCACTCTATATGGAGTCGGCACTCCTGCGTTTGGCCTTTTTAATATATCTCTGCTTCTGGGATGTGGTTCTAAACTTGTTAGACTTTCCCAGCACCCAAATATTTTTCTCTTTTCCTCACAATGTTTGTAAAAGGTGGCACACGGTGGGTACGCTATATCATTTTTTAACAGTTGAGTTTGCTATACAAGGTAGGGCACTGCCGCATATTTATGCAGTAATGCTCTTCTCTTGCAGCTTTTTGTTCCATACCTCCTGATGAAGATGTTGTGCAATTGACAATTACGTTGAAACCGGTTGAGCTTTGGGGGATGTGATCTACATAACAATTTCTCTTTGATCCGCCCTTACGATAGATGGTTTTAATCATTTCTATTGTATATGTTTTTCTACCTTTAAAAAACATTTAAAAAACATTAAATTAACCAGACGGGATGCGTGAACTGTGCTCACTCCCGTGTATGAATCAATTCTGTCATTTTTAGCTATTGTTGTTTGGATGAATGTCACTTTGAATGTTGTATGGTTTGAATGCTGCACTGTGAATGGTTTGGTTGATGGACTAATTTTAGCCATGTGTAATGTTTATACCTGCTGTTGTGATGTGAAATAATATGTTTTCCAAAGTATTGTGTCATTAACTGACTATTTTTAAAAATGTTTGTATCACGATTAAATAAAAACTGATACTTTTTGTAAGCAACCAAGTTTTGCTCTTAGTGTACTTTGGAGCCTTAGGTGTTTTTGGCCCTACCTTACCGGGTCTACCTTCAAGGTCCAAACCGATCATAAGCCCCTTAAGTGGCTTATGCAGATGAAGAGTGAAAACCCGAAACTGTTCAGGTGGTCCATTAGTCTGCAAGGGCTAGACTTTACCATTGAGCACCGACCCCGACCAGGGAAGAGTCACAATACTGCAGATGGGTTTTCCAGAAGGTATGTTGACCGTCTGGATGAGGGTGCCTATCCCGTGGGAGATTAGGCACCCTAACCACAGTCTGGGGGGGGCAACTGTGATGCTGGAAATGCATCGGAGGGACAGGGCCTCCGTATCCTTGTCCTTTAGTGTTTTTATTGTGTGTTCTGTTGTGTTTTCCACACAGGAGTTCATGCGGGACTACTGGCGGTGCAGCTCTCTCTCTTTTGATTTGGTGAACAGACCCATGGGATACCCTTATGGCACCCATGGGTAGGGATACAATCTGTGCCCCTAGTGTATGTTTTTGGGCACCTGTGTGTGACCCACAGAGCAGGGTATGGGCTGGTGGCAGCTCCGTGCTGAAATGACTGGTGCCCATAGCGTCCTCCATTTTGGGATGCCCAGGCCCTATCATTGGAATTGGTAGATTCCCGATGGAGACAAAATGGCCCCCATGGCCTCTTGCCTTCCATCACCTTTTACCTTGATCTTCCCGAAGTCCCGGGAAGTCCTGCCTCTGCCCCTTCCCCCTGACTGGCTATTGGGTGGAAGTTCCGTATATGGTAGTGTGGGGAAGTGCCGACCAGATTGGCTGGAGCCTTCTCAATGACCGTATGTTGTGGGTACGTCTATGGGTGGGACCTGGGTGGATGGAGTGTGTGACGAATACGCATTCTATGTTGTGGCTGTCTAGTATCTGTTGTTTGACACATAACTTGTTGTGAGTGTCTGGAGAGAAGTGAATAGCCTGAATGCACCGTGTGCCTGACTGGCTGCCTGCCTGCATGAAGGCCCTTAGTCGTGATTGGATGCTTGAGTGTGACCCAGCGGAATGAATGGGAGATCAACAGTATATCTGGGGACCTCTCACTTCTAGGAATCGTGTTCGGAAGCTGAAGTCCACTACGACGAGTAACTGGAGTAAATGAAGCTTAACCTTGAGCCCTGCTGGACGAGAAGAATTGCTGTTGCTCTCCTTCGCAATCTGAAAGCTGTTGTGCCTCCAAGGACTGACCCAGAGAGGACCTGGTAAGGCGCCCTCTTCCTGAGCTACGAGGGACCATCGTGCACAGCTGATCTTTGCCTAAGCTCCCAGGTAGACAGACCTTCGACAGGCTGCCACCCCGATACGGGGATTGCTGCGGAACTCCAAGAAGAAGCGCCCGGACTGTTGTCCGCCACAGGCGCCGACTGCCGTCCCCGACTGGAGCCGCTGTGCTCCCGTTGCCTAAGAACTTAATTGATCCAAGGACGCTCTCATCCGCATTGTCGTCGCTGTATCCTGCTAGAGAAGGCCTGACCGTCGACGCACCGAGGAGCATCCACCGGTGGGTTTCCCACCACCCAAAGAACGCAGAGATGCCGACGACTCGACGCCCTTGCTGGGCCACAGTTCTTCAACTCTTTGCGGACCAGAACTATCGACACGGAGGTGCCTGCACTCCTCTTCCTTGCAGGACGTTTACTCTTCCCCGTCAACGAGCACCGCTAAGGACGACGCGGCCACTTCACCGTCGTAGCTCGAACTGTTGTCAGTCTGACGTTTGATGACCCGTGACTCCTGCCTGAAAGGGAGGACACTCAAGAAGGGCCGCCGATTCCCCGACGCGGTACGCTACAACACCAGGTACTTTGGGGTTGCAGAACTATTGGAAAGTCTCGTGCGAACAATATATGGACTGGGCTTGTATCTTTCTTCTACAGGTTGCTCATGTGGGGGGATCTCCACACAGAACTGTGTTTAACGGTAGTTACCAGTATTCTGCCAATTGCTCAACCATCTTGCTTTCCTTCCTCTCTCTACTGCTCTACTCTTTATTTTGATCTTTGTGTCATTCTGACCGTATGCACTTTATTGAGATCTGATAACGTTAGTGACCACTTTAGAATTGTACATATTTGCCATTGTTGATTTTCGGAGTACAAAGTGAGTTATCGTGATCGTGTATATGACATTGAATATTATTTATATAAAGACTGTGTTTTAACTGATACAGTGTATGGACATTCCTTTGTGGGTGCTTGGGGACTACACTGTACTTAAGAACCAGCTCGCATCACCTCCTGAGAAGCTAGGCCTTGATTGCTCGACTACGTCTACCAATACTAGAGAATCTTGGCAGGGGTCTCTGTGTCTCTCCTCTACCAAATAGAGAGAAGAAGTACAGAACTCCTCTCCAGTCTTTACAGCTTCCCCAAGAATAAAGCAGTTCAAATAAAAGTCTTAGCATTGCCTTAAGTTCAGTTAGAAAGTTAACCAGTACTCAGAGTTCCCTTCCTCAAGTTTCATAACATAGTTCCAACCACAAAAACTAGGTTCAAACCTCAGATTTCCCTTACCCAAGATTTGCTTCAATTATAGAAGGATTTTCAGCTTTCTTACAGGTGCACGCCACAGCCCTCTGGATGTGGTTGGTCTTGGTATCAAAATAGTTTTGCCGGAAAGTTGCAACTCAATCATGTGTTAAAGTTCATCCCCAAAGTTCCCTTCACTCTGGAGCCCAAGGTATAGTTGGTTCACTTGTATTTAGTTCCCTTGTATTGTTAAATTGCTGTTAAAGTTCACTTGTAAGTTCAATATGTAAATTGTGCTTGTATCTGAAGTTGCATTCATTGAAATTTTGGTATGGTTTTCATTTAGTTCTAAACGTTATAGGTGTTAGAAAATCTTCATTCACTTTGCTTTGTTGTTATTAATCACTGTAAAATGTCTTGAATAACCTGCCCAGCATTCAGAGATGTTCATAGCAATCATAAAGGTTTCATTAATTTCATTTTGGTGATATAAGTCTCTTTCAGTTGCTTTTATAATGGGCCCATCACTTGAAGACCTTTGTAACAATTAGAAGAGGTTTCATTCATTTAATTTCATTGTCAGCAGTCTATTAAAATTGCCTTTGTATCGTGCGCAGCACTCTGAGACTTTTGAAAACGTGTCTTTACACACCTGTGACCACTCTGCTACAATGTATTCTCAGATATTCAGGAATTAATGAGGATTCCCTTTAGAGCCCTTCGAAAATGTGACTTCTCATCCTTGCGACCAGTCTTATACATAGTAATCCTCCACGTTACTTCAAATACTCGCTCACAGGGTTTCTTTTTGCATAGCAACTCACTGGTTGCTTCTTCTGGTATTCCAGCACCGCAGATCTGTCAGCCTTTGGGCCTCTGCTTCAGGACTCCTTCTGCCCCTCAGGCCCTACTGGGTCAGCTTCTGACCCCAGGAGAACGAACAATGCAAACACCATGACAAGGCGCAGCATTTAGGCACGACTATCCTTTTGATGTTCGCTTGGTTCCACTCAGTGGCGTAACACAAAATGTGGGGGCCCCCCTGCGAGCCATGCTGAGGGCCCCCCCCCAACTCGGCAACAAATCATTGGTCGCGCCACACTCGGGCCGGCATAGATTATTTATCACGCTTGCGAAATACGCACGAACGTGCTGCTGAAGGGATATGCCACACACTGCACTAGGAGAAAGATATAAATATGTGTTTTAATGCAATATACAGCACACTTTCTGAGAAAGATTGCCTAAAAGCCAGAGTGTTTGCAATTGTTTTATAGGGTAACACCAATCCAATAGATGCAAATCACCAACAGTGCACAGGAACATTAATACTTTGCTATTAAAAATGCCATTCCACAATGAAAACATGTCCAACTGGCTACACAATGTAGACCAGTGTAGACATGTAATATCATTACAGTAAAGCATGCCAGGACACATTTAGATATACCTAGACTGGTTGCGCCAAAATGCCAGTCGAAGCATTAACACTCATCAAGAAGAGAACACACATTCAAGCCTGTGGCATAAGGGAGTGGTTAAGGGGAGAGGGGAACGTTCCAGTGGCAAAAGAGTGATTACAGAAATCGGCCAAGGCTGGAGCGAGATTGTCAATATCGTCCTTGACGGTTTTGGAGGAGCAGAGGAACACCTGTTTGGATGACACTTTCATAGATCGCACTTGTCTAGAAACCTTGTGAGGTGTCAGAGAGAAAGAGGAGAAAGGAGGAAGAGAGGTAGAGATGGCCAAACAGGGGCCGAGAGAGGAAGAGGGAGAGGAAGAGGAGATGAAGGACAGGAGTTTTAGCAGAGAAGTGAGATGACAGTGCCATAAAGAGGGACTGGGAGGGAACAGGAGAGGGAAAGACCGCAACAGGATTGGCAAATTCCTTGCAGATTTTAAAGAGTTTGGCCATGTTGTTGGAGGCCACTCCTCAAGAAGCCATCTGCCGATCCTGCCTGCCCGGCAAACTATCGCCCAGTCTCCATCACCCTTTTCCTGGGCAAACTGTTGGAAAAGCTGGCCATCTCCCAGCTTACTCTCCACACAGAATCTGTTGGTTGTCTCCATGACTTTCAGTCTGGCTTCAGAGCTGCCAGAGGCATGGAAACTGCTCTCCTGAACACCTGTAAAGATTTGCTCTATAACCTTGAATCCAGCATTCCTTCTGTCCTCATCCTCCTTGATCTTTCCTCTGCTTTCGACACGGTCAACCATGCCATCCTGATCAATCCTGATCAATCGACTCCATAAGAACCTGGGCATCACAGATCAGGCCCTTGAGTGGCTGACCTCCTTCCTCTTGGACAGCCCCTCCCAGGACCAACTGGGTCCCTTTCTCTCCGCTCCATCCTCTCACTGTGGTTTTTCAACCTCTTCTTGGCCCCTTTGACCCACCGGAACTCTACCTTCTCCTCTAACTTTCAGTGTTATGCGGCTGACACTCCACTTTCCTTCAGGCTCCCCTCAGACTCCTCAACTCTCTTGCTCATTCCTGACTATCTATCCACGATTCAGGATTGGTGTGCCTCTAACGATCTCTGCCTTAATGTCAGTAAGATGGCGATCCTTCTCATTTGGACTTCTGCCCCTGCTTTCCCTCTCTCACTCTGGCTGCTCTCCTTGGGCCCTTCCTGTCAGGCAAACAACCTCGGTGTCATCTTTGAATCCACTCTCTCTTTCTCATTCTCTCCTCACATCTCGGATGTCGCCAATATGTTCCACTACCAGCTGCTCCTCCCCAAAGGAACTCTTCCCTTTCTCACTTTCCCCCAGAAGCTCACAGTCTCCAGAGCCCTGGTTCTCTCTAGGCTGGACTACTGCAACAGCCTCTTTCTCAATCTGCCTTCCTCTACTCTCCACCCTCTGCAACTAATCCAGAACAGGACTGCAAGATTTATCCTTAGCCTCAATCCCAGGGATCTTATCTCTCCAGCCCTGAAATATCTCCACTGGCTCCCAGTTGCTGCAAGGATCAAGTTCAACACCCTTTGCATTGTCCACAAGGCTTTCTGGGCCTGGGGCCCGCACTACATCCAACGCTCTCTTCCAAAATATCTTCCTTCTCAAGCCCTCCACTCAGCTACCTACAACTCTGTAAGGGTTAAACACTTCTCCAGGCAGAGAGTGGGGGTAGATCTCTCTCCTCTGCAGGTGCCTCCCTCTGTAATAGCCTCCCTGACCCTTTCAAACTTGAGCTGGACCACCTGAAGTTCTGGAAGCAGCTCAAAACTTTCCTCTTCTCCTCTGCTTTCTCTCTCTCCCTCCCCTGCTGGCCTACCTTACCTACATGTCCGCTGAATCGACTGATTTCTTGGCTACCCTCAGAGTCGCACTGAGTCCAGACTCTTTCTTGATCAGTCACCCTTGCACTGCCTCTGGGCCTACCAAGCACTTAGGGGCTGTAACTCTAACCCTACAGTCCCTTGTTCGTCTTGCAATACCCACAGCCACGCTGCCCTGGCTTCACTTACTCTGAGCATTGCTGCCCTGATTTTCCCACCCCTCTCCCTTGCACTTCGCCCCTCCCTTTCCCCTTGCATTTCTCGTTCTCGCACTTGCACGATCTGAATGACACAAGGCTTAGTAAGATCGTTTGTCTTGTCCTCCCTCTATCTTCTCTCGCTTTTCTTGTCGCACGTAGAAACACCTGTGTACCGGCGTGTTATAAATTACTCATATCATATCATTTGATCACAGATGCCCAGGAAAATATACAATGCCGCAGTAAGAAATGGCTAGACTGGCAGCACCCAAATGGCAGTCTAGAAAGGTAATTCACTTAGCAGGACTGCTTTATCAGAAATGCCCAGTTAAAAAAAAGTCATACCAAACTGAGGAATGACTAGACTGGCTGCACCAAAATGCCTCTCTAGCCACTAATACCACATATCATGCCTGCTTAACCTGGACATAGACAGCATTATGATTTGTTGCACAATCCTGCCCCCCCCACACATCCGCTCTCCCGACCACCCCTACCCCAACCTCCAAAATTATCTCCTTGGCCCAGAATTACTTCCATGTCAATCTTCCTTGTCCCAGAGTTTACGTATGAGGTTCTTTGCCTCATAGGTAAGTACTGGGTTGAGGAAGAGTGGGACTAGAAGTAATGAAGAGTGCAGGTAGCTAAATCAGGCATTACCTCCATTTACCTCTACCTCATCCCAGTACTTGTGTATGAGGCAGAGTGCCTTATACACAAGTACTTTCTCATACACACTGGGACGAGGACGAATAGGGCTAGGAGTAATGAGTAATCAAGGCATTAAACACAAGTATTGGTACAACACCATTGAGTTGACTGGGATTCAGCACTCCCCCTGAAACTTTGGGCTATGTTTGTTGATTCGACCTGTCTGACCTTTAGAGCAGTTGCCAGGCAGAACAGGGCGTAGATGTTAAATGGCACCTGGGTTTCGCTGTTAACAAGAGCCCAGCTAATACTAACATAAAGCATGTCACTGTTAGTACCTGCTTTCAAATGTCAAATATTTTATGCAATTGAAATTGTGATGTGGGTTTAATACATGCCAGGGGAGTGATTGGAAGGGTAGAGAGGGAACAGGAGACCACTCATTCTGACAGCAGTCCATAAGTGGGTGCTTTCAACCTTAAAGGAGAGAGTTAACTGCTTGTAACATTGAAGCTGCACTAGAATAGTCTCATTAAAATGAGTAAAGAAATTAGATGCCCCCAAACAAATAAGTTTTCCCCTCCCCCACCGCCCATGAAGTTAGCGACTCTCCCAACATTTGAAGGGTTACCCCCCGAAATGTAGGTTTTGTTGCGCCCCTGAACGCAAGCACACACACCAATCACCATATACACACATGCACACCCAGCCATCCATACATTTAAGTGTGCATTATTTCACCATACAGTCACACCCAGGCAGCCATACATACATTTAAGTGTGCACCCTTTCACCATACATTCACACCAGACAGCCACCTGTACATTTAAGTGTGCACCCTTTCACCATACAGTCACACACACCGAGGCACCCACCCATACATTTAAGTGTGCACCCGTTCACCATACACTCACACACGCACACATCATGGGGTTAAGGGGAGCCCTAATACTTCAAAATGAAATTGGGCCTCATTACAAATATGCCAGTCTGGAAACAACGGTGCCGGTAAGCTTACCGGCATATTACAGCTCTGCGGGCATTGGCCGTCCCACCCGGGA
The DNA here is from genome assembly GCF_040938575.1 of Ambystoma mexicanum. Lineage (NCBI taxonomy): Eukaryota > Metazoa > Chordata > Amphibia > Caudata > Ambystomatidae > Ambystoma > Ambystoma mexicanum. The sequence continues at coordinate 1,196,081,298 of NC_090935.1, forward strand.
GGTCAGATCTGCCGGGCAGAATGACCCCCACCCGCAGAGTTTTCATGGAAGCACCGGCACCATTACTAACGGTGCCGGTGCTTCCGTGGTCCCCATTCCCATAGAATCCAATAGGGCTCTATGGAAATTGGGACTTACCATTTGCCGGCGCCTGACTTCCCGGACCGCCGGGGGTTGTAATCCCTTGGTGTTACTGAGAAGTTGGGCACCAGTAAATCATTACGGGTCTGACGGCAACCTGCCGGTAGCACCGGCAAGGTTACCGCCAAACCCGTAATGAGGCCCTCTGACTTCATAAAGAAATTATTTGCGTTAAGGACCAAACCATAACGGAAATAATTTCTTTGTGAAGGTAGAGTGACTTCAAAAATAAACTAATTCTTTTTGAAGTCATAGGGCTCCCCCCACCCCATGACATGGAGGCCTCGAGCCTAGCGTCTTCCATGCCATGGGGAGGGCAGAGCCCTCGGACTTCAAAAAGAAACTTTCTTTTTGTAGTTACTCTGCCTTGATAAAGAAATTATTTCTGTTACAGAAATAATTTCTTTATGAATGAAGACTGAATTCAAAAAGAAAAAAAATAATTTTTTGGTGAAAAAAAGAATACTTTTTTTTCTCCATTGGGGCCCCCTCCTAGGACATGTGCTGGCGGGGCCCCCCACACTGCAGGGGGTGCGGGGGCCCCTGTTATGCCAGTGGTTCCACTGAGTCACCGCATGCGGGCTGCACTCCTGTAAACTACGCTCATGCTGCATACATGCAGCTTCCTGCTGCTTTATTTGGCCTCTCCGATGCTGCTCCCTCAATGCCATGGCTTCTCCTGCTTCACCCTCTCCTGCTCTGCTCCTTCCGACACATAGATTGGGTGTTCTATACACCTGTAGCCTTCTAACATGGTGCAGGTGCGGTGGTATTATTAGCCCTGCCTGACCATCATTAAGGGGACATGCCTGACCTCTACCATTCTCAGTAGGCCTCTTCCTCATCCCAGTACCAGAGTGGTAAAAGCATATAGTCCTCATTTCTCCCAGTTGGCTCTTCTTCGTCCCAGTACTTCTAACAGTCATCCATGAAGAAGTCAGGGGAGTTGATTCAAAATACCCCATAAAGGCAGGGAAAGAGTTGGCTTTATCAGTCGTAGGAAAAGGGAGATACCATGTATTACCTAAGGCCATGACACTCCCAGTCCTCACATACCCTCCACCCAGGTGTCCTTCCCTATTTGCCCTCTTCCTGACACGTCTGGACTGAGGGTATCTCATACCCTTTTCTCAGCCAATGGGAATGGATAACAATATCCCATAAATGCCTCTGGAACAAGGGTTTCCTCCTGTAAGGGCGATGGGGAATACCATGTCTCTCCTGAGGACACCCTACTCCCAAACCCCAAGGAGTCTCCACCCAGGTGATCCTCCCTCACTTCTCCACCCACAGGGTCAGGATCAGGATCCAAAAGCGATGGCCTTCCCCTGGATCTCAGGGGAGTAGAAGTTAGAAAACCCTCAGGTTCCTCATCCCTTGTTTGGACCCACATATGATAGCACACTCATGTTTGGGGACTTGATTTCACTGTTGGGCCCTGAACCTGAGTCCTAAAAGTTAACGACTTCCAAATGACTTTAAATGACTTCAATACAACTGTGAGCAAGTGCACACATTTAAAAAAAAATACCTTATGGGACCAGCGTTTAAATTTGTGTGTATATGTATTTTCTCAGTTCTGCCCCAAAGACCAAAGGTGGTACTGTAGACTTCAGAACACTCACTGGAATTTAAAAACAATTCAGGTTTCTGATACCAAAACTAGAAGCAGCCAGGATAGTATTTTTTTTTTATAAATGTGTCATGGCACCCAGCAAATATTTTTAGGCAAATACAAAGTTCTCATCCATTTAATGTTCTCCATTTATTTACATTAAGTCAAAATTCTTTTGTCCTTGTTTTATTTTCAGAATGTTTATTTTCAGAAATTGCGTGCATGTGGTATGGTTTTGGTGATCAGACAAACACTTTGATGTAACCGTCTTCAGGACCTAAAAAGGGAGAGCCACAAAACATCCTCCTCATGGTGTGCGATGCCACATACCATGAGGAGGAAGTTCTATGACTCCCAGTGTTAGGCCACTAACAGTGTTAGGTAACTGGTGGACCATATTCAGCTCCCGTTGGACTTGAGGGCTTTTGATGACACTATGGGCTCAAGCTCAAGGGTCTGCAAGCCATTCTGGAGGAATAGAAATCACTCCATCTGACATAATGACATGTCTATTGACAGCACAGGGTGGCAGTCAATAACTACCTGCAAGAGTCTCTCAAGACAACACAGAGTTGATCTCCCTTTTTAGGTACTGAAGAAGGTGACATCAAACTGTTTGTCCAAACACTGAAACCGGTCGACTGACCATTCTATAGATATCCTTTTGAAAAAAGTGGTATACGTTGTTAGAACTGGCAAGCCATAAAGGGTGCTGTAACTGGGTAGCATTGCCCAGTGGTATATTTCAATAGAAGATGTGCTACACAGTTAGGAAAGGGCAGAATAAAGTTGAATAAGCATCCCTTCCTGACTGTATCCTTTTAGTAGCTTTAGTCCTATCTTACTGTTTTTCAGAACTACATGTTTTTTTAGATATTTTTTAGTTCAGTTTAGTTAGAGGGACTCTCTCTCCAGCTATCCCTATTAAATAGGTGGTACATCAGCGTGCCCTAGGGATAGTTGGTGCACAGGGGCAGTAGAGTTCTTCCTGAGGAACTGGTCGAGTATAGAAGTATGATTGGTGTTAATGAAGATGGTATATCCATCCATTGTTGTAATATTTTGAATGGAACACCAACCTACTTGTCTACTCCCCTGGAGGCTTTAGGACGTCAGGGAGCAAATCTGCCAAAAGGTTGGAATCTAAGATAGCCCGTAAAGAGAAGACTTGCAAGTAGTCTCATGTTTAATGGCCCTAAATGTGGGCCAGGTATGTGGCCGGACCATGGGGTGGAGGACATACCCTCCAATGAACTGTGAGTTTAACAGTGCAGTTAACATAGTTTTTAAATCCTCATGGGGAATGTCTTTATCTTTTGAAGGAGTTGTAGTATATACCAGCGATTTGACCATTTTTGTTGATATGTTGGCAGAAGCATACTGCTTTTTAATAATGAACCTGACTGATATGGGACCTGAGGCCAACTGTGTGTGTGAATGCATCAAGGTTCATGCCATTAAGCCACCTTCAGGTGGCCTCCTGTTTAGATGTGCAGCATGGTAGAACAAATTCCATTTTGGTGGGATTGAATTTCAGGTAGGTTCTTGCCATCAAAGCTTGAATGGAGGCAAGGCATGTTTTGAGACATGAAATGTCTGTAGTACAATTCACTTTGAGGTATACCTGAGCATTGTTGCCCTACTGGAGAAAGTGAGAAATAAAGATCACAGAGGAGAGTATTTATCCCTGTGGTACTCTGCAGGTGACAAAGCAATGCCTGTATCTGAAGTTACCCATGTGGACTGCTTGGTGTCAGCCTGAGACATTGAAGGTGAACTAGTTGAAGACTGTGCTTGTGAATCCCAGTCTATTTGAAAGAAAGCTTGCAGGTGTGAGGTGGTACACCATGTCAAAGGTAGTAGAGAGATCAAGGAGGATGAAGACATGAGTCATCCTTACACATGATTTGAAAATCACAATCTGAGGCCTGGATGGTAGACAGTCTTAATGCAGATCAGTGGTTACGGAGAAGAACATATGATTTAATATGTATGTGGAGTTGGTCGGAAACTGCCTTCTCAATGAGCTTACCAACAAAGGCCAGTAGTTAGCCAAGTCATTTATCTTTGAAAATGCTTTTTGAGGAGTGGGCCAATTAACCCTGTTTTTTAAGGTGCATGGGAAAATAGCCTGATAAAATGAGGTATTGGCTTTTTGGAGTAGGGGGAGGGCAGAATCTGGGACTGTTTCATGATGGCGGAGAGAAGGATATCGTCCTCACATGAGGTAGGTTTTTAGTGAGGCCCTTGTCTGTCCTTGCAAGTGAGAGCTGGAAGTTTTCCACAGATGATTTACTGATGTAAAAATGTGAGGGGGCTCTGTTATGGATACATTAATATGCTATCTGATTTTTTCTTGGTCATGAAGAAGGTGTTAATTGAGTTACATTTTCCAGTGAGCTCTGAGATTGCCAGGTCAGGCAATTGGTTGGAGCAGTGTTTAAATGCACCAAGGGGGCTTTACTCCTGTAAGTGGCTGTTGGGATAGTAATGGAGCAATACACAAGTTTAGATTCAGTGATGTCTGCCCAGTGAATATTGCATATACCCTTTAAGATGAGGAGGCCCTTGCCCATTTGTGTTTTGCGGCAGGGGTATTCTTGTGTTCAGATAGCGTTCTTGTTAATCACTTCTTTAGGATGCAGCGAGTAGAGGTTTAAATTATGGTGAGACATTGGTTGAGGGAGGCATGCATGTCGACCAGTTGCCTTTTGTTCGAATCTTGACAATAAGGTATCGACATGTTGTTTTGGCTGGTTTGTGTTGCAAGATTGTTTCCTAGTGCTTCCGGGGGGAGGTTTTTTTAAAGGAGCATCTGGAAGACACAGTGGGACTCTCCTGCTCCTTTTTAATTGGGAGGGTATGTGAAAGGCGGGTAGGGATGACACTTTGGTCTGTCCAGCCAAATAGGATTAGATTGGGGACTTCTTTTCAGCCGGCACGTGAAGAAGACAAGGTTGAGTATGTTTTCCCTGGGTGGGGTACAATACATATTGTTTTATTTTCATGGATTCCATTCAGTAATGGTGAGCATCCCTGGTGCCTTTAATGGTGTGATTTTCTGGTAAATTGAGTTCACCAACGAAGATGGTTGTTGATTGTGAGATTGACACTGATGTAATGAGATCAGAAATAACAACAAGGAATGACTCACACCTGTGTTGTGGGCTACAGATTAGATGGAAAGTGTCTGCCTGTTTATGTGAAAGCCGGAAGTGCTTATGGTGACCTCTTTGAGTGCATAGGCACATGTTTCCCTGACCAAACAAGTTTCAGCAAAATACGGAAATATCCACCTTTTTAAAATCAGCATTTAAATTAGATTCGTATAAGAACACTTCTCTGTTAAAGGGGGACTGAATGGCACAATTCTTTTTTGTTGTTGTAATGTGTTTAGTTTTTACGAACTTTCACATTTCAACCAACACATACAATGTTACAATTACTCATATAATTCATTATAAAACATGTCATCATTATGAATACAATCTAATACAAACCCCTTAAATTAAACCTTCAAGATATCCAAATACCTAAAAAAAAACTATATCAAATCCTTGCTAAAATGAATTACATTGTTTACCTAATTTGCCTGTTACAATCAACCTTAGCCATACATGGTAAAGTGCTGTGTGCATAGATTTATTTCCTGTATTCAAACAATAGCACGAAAATGCTTCACTTTTTTATCCCATCATAATTCCTTACGAATGGGGCCAGGATTCTCATATAAAGTGGACCATGTTCCCGGCATTCTGTCAGGACATGACGAGATGTTATCTCTCCCTGTCATACCACACATGCGACATGTCCTAACTTATTTTCCTATTGCGAGTTCTGGGCCAATGTTCGCCAGCACAGGTAGTTCATTTATCCTCTGCAGCAGTAAGAATCAGTGCGATGTCGGTGACAAACATACCATGAGGTAGTCCTGAGAGTTTTTACATTTATGGGATAAGTTTTTAGTTTCTGAATAATTACTTAAGGATGCCAAATGAGTATAGTTTGTTGACCAATTCCATCTCTCTAATTTAGTAACACATTTATTTTGCAATGTTTGGAAATCAGATTCCCAATTAGGACTCCAGTCAACCGCTCAAAAGTCGTGTTCACCAACCTGACATATTTGCAACTTCAATTGCACTCACTTCGTCTCCCAGCAGTTTTAATAGCGGGCACCTTGGCGCTGACCTTGATTTTATGTATAACACACACCTTATTTTCAAGGCCTTTGCTGTAAAGGATATTAGACCCATTTCCAGTCTTAATATTTCGATAGGTACATTTGGGCCCAGCACCAAGATCTTTCTCCAAAATGTTCCTTCTACAACCTTCAACCATGTTAGATCACGAATACACAAGGCCTCATGCAGCATAGTAGCACAAGAACACTGCTTATACAGCATCAAAACCCCATGCAGGCTATAGCTGGAAATTTCTCTGAAAATCTTGATATCATTGCTGTCAGCGATACGGCTTTCCTGTGCTTTCCTGCGCTTTTCGGCAATGATCGCGAGATGATCACAAATGGAAAATTAAAGCTGTAATAAACCTCATGTGATAGAGATGTATCACCATAAGCATCTCCAATTGCAACAAAAATCAGACAAAAAGGAACACATTTAAGAAAGTTGGGAGAAACAATAGAAGGCAATATAAGAAAGGAAACTCTACAGGTCTCGGCAGGATAGCTCAGGAGCAACGTGCGCCTTGGAAGCAAAACGACACGAAACAACACAGGTTCGATCCCCGGGTCTGCGCTTAGAAACCTCTGGGTATTAAGCTCGTTATAAATAACCATTCATATCATATCATACAAAGGATGAAATTAAAGATAAATAAAAGGAAGGACTGATGCAAGGTATGGAACATAGTGGAAGTGATAGGCATTGAGTGTGCACACAGTGCACCCATATTGTTTCATGTGTGCCACCACTCACATTGATCATCAATTGTGCACCCAAGTATTCTTCAGAAAATATCCCACATCTCATTGAAAAACTTTAAACTATATCCATTTCTCTGGAAATAGTTGAAACAACACTAACATAGCAGTGGGGAAGTTTGAAGATACCCCAAATTTAGGTGTATTTTAACTTTTCTGACATCCTGGTCCTTCAACCATATTTGTGGTCTTAGCCTTTGTGATGTGTCAAGTGTATTTTTCCATGCAATGTCTGCATGATGTTGATTTTACAAAATTGTCCCGTTTTCTTTTTGGGATAATCTTATCACGGTTTAGTCCGGAAATGGTTTAAATCATGCTTTCTTTTGTCTGTTTCGTGATTGTTGTGTTTCTATTTTTGCATCTACTCTCCCTATATCTAACTAAATACACCTCGTCAGCCTGTTACGAGTGCAGTTTGAGTCCCATGGCCATAAGACAATAATAGCAATAATATTTTGTTATATAATATTTTACGCCATATTCCTCTAATTTCTAAGCATTGTAATAATTGCTGTTATTGTTACCCATTTAATGATACTCTAATGACTGACTTTCGAAGAATGAAGTGCTGAGTCAGCATTTCACACTTCATCACTGATCCTAGATTGAAAGACATTCAAGCACATTCAAGGGGATTCAGCATGCCAGCAAGTGTAACTAATTTTGGTTATCTAACACAGGAGTAAAACATTGGACATGGTGTAGTCACAAACTGAGGTTGGTTCCAACCAGGCCCATCTTCTAGTAGATGCTCAGAGATGGCTTTTAAGCATGTCTTACTCAACTGGCGTTGCTTGCTCCAATATGCATCTTGATCCATCACACCTTTTACAGACATGTCATGATTAAAAAAAAGGCTATGCTCTCAAAGGGGAGATGCAGTAGATGAGTAGTGAAATACTCAAACTGGTATGGGGAGATGTAGGAAAGTGGTCACATTTGTAGATCAAAGATCAGAGCATGGGATTACCCATAGTCAGGTTGCAGGTGCCAGTCTCCTCATTGGATGTAATATGTTCAAACTATGGGTTTTAGATGTCTCGTGTGAGCAACTCTTTATTTTATAATGTTTTTTTTCTGTTATAAAAACATTGTTCTGAGTTTATTTTCATTTCACATGACTCAGAGACACCAGATATGTTTATCCACATTGTCATTGCTAGTTCACATATGCACCCTCATCCATCAATCCTTTCACAGACATGTTATATTGCAAAGTATCAGCAGCATTTGGAAGAATATTGGCTGAATCCTGCATCAATTACCTCTAACTGTAGACGAATTGTAATCGATGCTCATGCGGAGCGGTCCACGGAGAGTAATATCAGCAAATGTGCATGGTGCTTTCGACGGGCTATATGTACCTCAATAACAAGCGTGACAGTTCCATGGAAACGCATCTACGTTTACTTATGGCCCTTATTCAAAGGTCATTCTATTTAAGATTCCTGCTGGGTACGCTACCAATAGCGTCTTTCAGGTTGGGCTGGAACAGAGACAGGTCTGACTGTCCATTTTGCCCGATTACGAAAGAAAGCATCCAACGTTCCTCTTTCCATGCTTCAGATCCAAAAGGGTTCATGAGAGGAATTTGAATTCATGTCTAAGCAACAGAGATAAACACTCCTTAAATGCGGCTGAATTTTTATGCAAAAGATCTGAAGACGGGCTTTGTGGTCGAGAAGTACATCTCCTGCTACATCCTAAACCAGCCGCCTGCAAGTAACTAAGAGACGTGGGACCTGACAGCTGATCTTAATGATCAATCTGGAAGAAACTGTATATTATACCAATGTTACCTATGAAGTCAAACGTATAGCACAGTATTTCCCATTAATTATGAGATATTGACAACGTGTTACAGTGCTTAATCTGTACTCCACATGTGTGTCCACATGCCTCAGATGGGAATAGGAGACACATTTTATATTTTAAACTGATTTAGTTGCTGTCAAAGTGATGTGTTTTAAGTATTATCTAATTGGTACATGGAATGTTTTTACATGAATTTAATGGAATGTATTTTTAGTGTGTTTTGTACTATTATGATTATTTATTAACCTAAATAAAGTTTATGATGATGATTTAAAAATGTACTGTTTTTAAGAAAATCTCAGTAGTGCATTGTACAGACCACAGTTTTTCCACTAGTAATGTTGCGGCTTCAAGTACTCTTATTGGTTTGATAACTAACAAACTGGTAGGCTGAGGTGTCCCATGAGAGAAAATTGGAAAACATTTTAGTTTTTAAGAATTTCTTAAATTATAAAAGCATTGTTTTATGTTTGTTATCATTGCAAATGACTCAGTGACAGAGCACCCCTCTGGTTATCCCAACCAGCTTTGCTAGTTCCCAGATGCGTCTTCATCCATTAAATCTTTGAATGACGTGTCATAATGCTAAAGGCTATGTTTTTTTTTTTTTTTAAAGAGAACCAGTATCCCAGTGTTTAGAACAATAGCAAGGTTACATTTCCAAGTCCCCATATTGGCTTGAAAATGCTCAAACTGATATGTTGAGAGGTCAGGTGGGAGCAAATAGTTTCTGTTTTTAGTTTGTAATGCTTGTTTCTTTTATGAAAACTTTGTTTTGTTTCTATCATTATAAATGACTAAGATAGAGAACAACAGATATCTGTATCCCAACCAACATTGCTAGTTCCCAGATCCACCACAATTTTGAATGCCTTGACATACTGCAAAAAGATTTTGGGCCTCCCTATAGGTTGGGCGGAGCGGTAAAAATGCAGTTGTAATGCTATTACCACTGCACTACTGTTCCGCCCAATACCGAGTTTGGGGGAAACTTGGAAAATTCACCTCCAGCTCTGAGCTGGAAGTGGATGCGCCGACTTTCTGCCCATTTCCGACGCAATTACCGCTGTGCAATTACCTCCACAGTAATTGTGTCGGAAATGCCCCATTGAGTCATATGGACTCAAAATAAATGGGGACTTACCCCGCGAAAGCAACTTGTGTTTCTGCCGCTAATAGCGCCGGACCAAGTTGCGGTAACGCTAATAGTATTGGGCAGTATCCTGGCAAATTTATCGCCGGGATACCGCCCAACTCCTGATGAGGCCCTTTGTCTTCTACATGGAGACCCAGTAGCTCATTGGTCAGAGCATGGGTTTACCAATAGCAAGGTTGCATGTCCAAGTCCCCTCACTGGCTTTAAAATGTCCAATTCAATTGGTTGAAATAAGTTGTTGTTACATTTCTAATGCTCTTTGCTGTTTAAAATATATTCTTTTATATTTAATTGTATTACATATGACTCATAGATAGAGCCAGCATTGCAAAACCAAGATGCTTCCCGATGTGCTAAACCTTTGAAATCCATGTTATAATGCAAACATCTATTCTTTCAGAGGGAAGGGCCAGTAGTTAATTGCTCGGATCCTGGGTTTATAAATAGCAAGGTTGCAGGTTCAAGTCACCTCATTTTCTTGACAATACTCAATCATTGTAGCTAGAGGTGCCCAGTGACAGCAAATATGTGATGTTTGTAGTTTTTACTGTTCCTGTTATCATTGTTTTATGATTATTTATTTTTCGTTACAAATAACTCAAAGAGATAGCAACATATATTTATCCAAACCAGCGTTGCTACTTTCCAGATGCATCTTCACAGATGAATACTTTGAATGCCGTGCCATAATGCAAAATATTTTATTTGTAAACTGAGACCCAGTAGCTTAGTGTTCAGAGCATGGGTTTTCAATAGCTTAGTTGCAAGTGCAAGTACCCTCATTGGTTTGAAAATGCTCAAACTGATAGATTGAGATGCCCAGTGGTAGCAAATATCTTATTTGTTGATTTCTTTCAAAAGAAGCTATGTTTGTCCCAACCACTGTTGCTAGTTCCTTGGTGCATCTTATTTCATGAATCCTTTGACAGCAATGTCATAATGCAAAAAGCTATCCTTTCCAATGAGAGATCCAGAAGCTCATGAGCAGGGGTGTTGCTAGGTCTGGAAAAGACCCGGGGCCACGCTGATGTCCGAACTGGCGGGTTCGGGGCTAGCTAGCCTTTTGGTCGTAGATCCTGAGATTCTATCCGGGGCTACAACCAAAAGACCAGAGACTATAGACCCCTTAGCCCCCCCTAGCAACGCCTCTGCTCATGAGTCAATGCACAGATTTACCAATAGTAAAGTGTCAGGTTTAAGCCCACTCACTTGGCTTAAAAAATGCTCAAACGGAGAGAGGTTGAAATTTCTAATAGGATAACATAGGTAAATGTTTTCATTTTTCTTGTTTTTCTCCTTCATATAAACATTGTAAATGACTCATAGAGAGAGAGAGAGAGAGAGAGAGAGAGTGAAGGAGAGAGAGAGAGAGAGAGAGAGGGAGAGAGAGAGAGAGAGAGAGAGAGAGAGTAGATATAGATATGGATTATCCCAACCAGCATTACTAGTTCCAAGATGCACCTTCATCCATTGCACCTTTGAAGGGTCTATGTATTAAAAGCTATGTTTTCTGAAAATAGACCCACCTCAGTGCTCAGAGCATGGGTTTACCAATAACAAGGCTGCATGTCATGTTCCCTCATTGGATTGACAATGCTCAAATCGATAGGTTGATATGTCCAGTTGGAGCAAATAGGTACTTTCCTTTAGTTTGTAATGCTTGTTTCTGTTATAAAAAGATAGTTTTAGATTTGTTTTCATTGCACATAACAGAGAGAGAGAGAGCAACATATGTTGATTATCCCAACCAGCTGAATCTTCATCTACTGCAACTTTGACAAACATTTCATAAAATAAAATATCTCCCTTCTAAAGTGAGACCCAGTAGGTAACAGGTCATTAACATGGGTTTACTAATTTCAGCCTTGAAGATACAAGTCCCCTCATTGGCTTGGCAGCACACACGTGTGTAGATTGATTTGTCTAGTGGGAGCAAATGGGGCAATGTTTTAGTTTTTAAGGCTTTTTTCTGTTATAAAAACATTGTTTTATATTTATGTTTATTGCAAATGACTCAGAGAGAGCAACAGATATGTTCATCCCAACCAGCATTGCTAGTCTCCAAATACATCTCTATCAATTACACCTTTGAAAGGCATGCAATAATGCAAAACAGAAATGTTTTTTAAAGAGAGATTCATTAGCTCAGGGGTCTGTAAATGGGATTATGAATAGCACCCCAAAAGCAAAATTGCAGGTTCAAGTCCCCTCATTGGCTTAGCAAGTAGTTGCACATGTGTTTGTTTGCAATGCTTCTTTCTGCTATAAAAACATTGTTTTATGTTTATTTTCATTACAAATGACTCAGCGAGAAAGAGCGCGAGCGAGAGAGAGAGAGAAATGCTGATATGTGTATCCCAACCAGCATTGATAGTTTCAAGATTCATGTTCATCCATCTAACCTTCAGAGCCCTGTCATATTGCAGAAGGCTTCTTGTCTGAATGCAGACCCAGAAGCACAGTGGCCAGAGAATTGCGCACCAAAAGGAAGCTTTCAGATTTCAGCCCCATTCACTGTCTTGAAAATGTTCAAGCTAGCAGGTTAAGATGTCCAATATGAGCAAATAGGTAATATTTTAGTTTGTATCGTTTTTCTTTTGTTATAAAAAACATGTTTTATGTGTATTTACATTATACATGACTCAGAAATAGAGCTACAGATATGTTTATCCCTACAAGCATTACTAGTTCCTAAATGCATCAGCATCCATTGCACCTTTGAAGGCCATTTCATAATGAAAAAGCTATTCTTTTTAAATTGAGACCCTGTAGCTCAGTTGTCAGAGCATATATTTACCAACAACAAGGGGGCAAGTTCAAATCCCCTCATTGGCATGAACATGCTCAAAGTGGTAGGGTGGGATGCCCAATGGAGGAAATGTGCACTATTTTAGTTTTTCAATGTTTTTTTCTGTTATTAAAACATTGTTTTATGTTTATTTTCCTCACACACATGACTCATTAATAGAGCAACACATATGTATATCCTAACCAACAGTGCCAGCAACATGGCATACATTTCAACAATGTTGATGGTATTTTAGGCACATACATTTTTTGATGGTTACTGAATTCCAGTTTCTTGATAAACACAACATTCTGTTGCTGAGAAAACTTGCTCCACTATACTGCTGGAAACCATTAAATGTTGGAGTATGCATTTCCATGTTGAACTAAACATAAGGCATTTAAGCCAATGTCCTTGGATACAAGACAAAATTCTGGCGATTTCTTTCAAATTACTCTTGGTAGAGATACCCACGAACCACTATTGAGATGTGTCAGAATTGCTTGTTAGCTAAATTGTTAGCTTGTAAACTATATAAAACAGTTTTGGTAATTTACACACAGATTTCAAACCTCCCAAGCACCAGTAAAATGCTTGATGAGAAAATTGCACAACAACTCCAAGAGTATGTGAAACCTCTTAAACGACTTTCTAAATGTAAATGAGGGTCTCCAACATGAGTAATTGCAAATTCAACATTAAACAACAGAGTAGACTTTCATGTCGCCTTTGACGAAGGTCACCAGACAGCTCAGATTCTCCTTGACCATAACACCAACTTTGATATGGTAGATGATGGCATTTGGAATGAAACCTTAGTCATTGCTTGGGAGTGGATCCAATGGATTATCCCCAAACAAAGTCAACTCATTGGGATTAGATCATTCCGATGAAGGATTTCATGTGCCAAGGCACAAGGGTCCTCCCTGATTGTAAGTGTGCCCATTGGGTCATCTAAAGAAGCAGATGATATTTGGCTCCTACGGTAGCTGGAAAATAGGGAACAATACGGAACAATGTCAACATAACAAACTGTCTGGACTACAGTGGCCACTCGCTGATGGAGTCTTTCTTCTGCCTTAATGAAGGCAATGCAGTGATTATGACAACAACTGATAGAGAAGACATGACACATGCATGTGCATGACTCCAGACCCTATCCACACTGCAGAGTGTAAGTAATATGGGCATTTTCACTGCCTTTATTCTTTCCTTCTGAATCTAAAACAGACCACCCAGGCTTCAAAATACCTTAACATTCCTATAGCAATCTACTGCCAGAACTAGCCAGATCCGTCCTCATGCCTCTTTAAACTATTTTAATATGATAAACAATCGGCCATACCAAAATCCTCATCAACAGAATGCAATGAGTACAGAATCAAATAGCCTGAATCTCTATCAACGAGGGGTCGAAGTGAGTGGGATATCAGGAGCTGAGTTCCACTACTTTAATTTTTTAGTTTCAGTAGTTACACATCTTCGGACAAACATTTTCCTCATTCGGAACTGTTCAATTCTTTAAAGTTAAAGAATGCTTCTTTATTTGATCAGCCTATTGCAGTGACAGGTAAACTGAAACTCGTTTGACCGAACATTTACAAAGATTGTATGACATCTCAGCCTGGGTGGAATCCATCTCATTTTATCTTAACCAGGCAGAGATGGAGGATGTCATGCGGTAGGAAGGAATATCTCCTCAAAATCTATGCCCCCTGCTGTTTTGAAAAATTGTCCAGTTGTTACCTCAGGTTAAATGCTTTTACATTCAATTTCCATTTGTTTGGGATGCTAATTTAATATCAGGTGACTATGTGGTATATGTTCTTATATGCCAATGGGCAATTGTATTGGGAGCCTAGCCACTAGGAGACTAGTCACTTGGACTATTTGAATGAGTCCTTATATGTCAATGGGCAATTGTATTAGGAGCCTAGTCACTAGAAGACTAGTCACTTGGATTATTTGAATAGACTCCTGCAGGGTCAATGAAACGTATTAGCAGACTCAACGTGACTCCTCAAATCTGACAGATCGGTTTCTGGAGGTAGGAAAATCGACTGTGGCTCTCAGCAGAGTAGAGAATTCAGTTCAGTTCAGTAGAGTAGAGAATTCTGATTAAAAGTCTCTGCATCATCTTCAAATACATGAACGGTAACTGCCTACCTTAAGGATAGCATCACACGGTATATAAACTTCGGTCTATGGATGATCACAGGCTATTCATTCCAATACTCTATCAAAACCAGAGAAGATGAGATTTTCAATATTGTGACCCATGTTTTAGAATAAATTACTTCATTCTTTTCATGACAGCACATGTTGCTCTGGTTGATTGTCCCTGTCAAAGTACCATCTGTTCTGGTAGATTTTGGGTATGGGTTCCAGCAGAGTTAGGATCAGCAAGTAGAGGTGGTATATAATGAACCAACTACTGAATGAGACAAAAACAATGATAAACAAATCAAGGGACTACCAGCATTTGCCCATTGCACCCACTTTGTTGTCCACTTGCCCCACCACAGTTGCAGCCTGTCGAGTGTAGATTTCGTTTAATTGCACGGCACCTAATTCAGGACAATTCTCTAACCTACCATGAACAAGACCCACACAATTTTGATTAGTAGGTTGTGTAAAAGCGCTGGGAGATACTGATCTAGCAGCCCCATCCACAACAAGTTGGTTAATCATAACAAATTATTTTAATCTAAATATTTCTGCCAATTATATATTGAGACAGATGACTCACCACTTATTACAAGGAAGCACACCTGAGTCACAAATCAATTCACACTCAAAACAATACAAATAAATAGTCACTACTCTTGTCTGAATTACATAAAACATAACAATATAATTTGGTTATTTTAATCACTCGTTCACCCAATATGAAAAGGGAAGATACATGATCAGTACAAAGCTGCAGCAAAATGCAATATCATGAAAATAATGACCCATAGTTCTGGCTTTTACCAGTAGGGCTACACATCAATGACTGCAATGGATTCCTGTTCATTATCTGAATATTGCTTCGATGTGTGTTCTATATTTTGGACCAGTTCTCAATATCTGAATCAGTAATATTCTCAAAATTGATTGCTAATTGGATGGGGTGACAAGGGACCTAACTCATTCGTGTTTTAAATGACTCAGGAACCCTGAACAGCATGAACCCCATATCATTTGGTTCAGGAAAAGAGGGTTACTTTACTTTATTGACTATGGCATTTACAATGCCTTAGATATGTAATTTCCAATTACAGGACAAGGGACCCTGAGCTCTATTGTCTAACAGTGTGCATAGGAAAAGGACCCTCATCAAAGCTTGCATCAGAAGATTACACCCTGTGCTATATTCCAATTTACAGTAATCTTTCATTTAGACAGGGTTCCTCAAAACACACTTTTAAACTCTAACAGCGGACATATAATGTTTTCCAATTCTCTAACAAAAAATACAATCCATAAAAGTACTAACTTTGGTTCTGTCTCTCTCTAATGGAGGCAGGCAGCCAGGGACTACCCACTGGCACCAGATAGTGTTCTCCCTCTGTGGGAATGTTTCCCAAGATATGGCTCTCAAGTCCCTGTAAATCTGGGCAGACTGACCTGCTCTGGGTTTCTTCAAACTATCAGTCCCCATTCATAAGGCCTTGCAGATTTAAAGCTCTCCAACGGCAATGCCGTCTGCAATCAATCCAGTTGGCTCCCAAATTCTAGGTGATTCTCCCTAGAATCCTTTGTGTTGGGCCTTATATAGATTGTGGACTCTGCCTTCTAAAGGTGTTGACCCTGTCTCTGCTGTCTTCGGAGGATCGATTAGACTGGTAGCTTATTCTAGTGATGTCACTCCTAAAAAAACACTCTTTGGCTCTCATAGGAGGACAGTCCTTCCTGGGCTCTGCAAAGGGTTTGGCAAAGGCTAAGGCTCCACCACACCCCCTGTCAATGTGTCATTATGGCTTATGCTGGAAATAAATCGTTTTCGTTTCTATAAATCTACTTTCTAATTGCCTTAAAGGTTTATAAGATATTCAATGAAGTGTGGCACTTTCTAAGAAAATTACTCTGGACGGACTCTATAACTTTAGAAATGCTGTTTTAACATGTTATCCTTTTATGGAGGCAATAATGGTCACATTTTGATTATCACATTTTTAGATTCAGCTCATTATTCTTATTGGGTTAATATATATGATGTATGTCTTTGACGTTCGGATCCTGAGTTATTAATGTATTTGGGAATCACAATATTAAAATTGAAAGCAGCCATGGTGATTCCCATGTGACACACTGTATTTCTGTTTTCTAGATGTAAAACGTGAAAACTGCACATTCCACTTGCACATGGAGTTCTGATAATTACTCTTTCAAAGTTCAACTCCTTACCTATCCATTGCCCCAAATGTAGGTGACATTGGCAAATCCCACTAATATTCCCTCATGCAGCTGCTCTGTTCGGTAACTTTCTCATCTGTGAAAACAGGGTGCAAGTCTTTCATGACACAGACATAACTTGAGAGTTTTTAACAAGAATTTTCTGAAAGATTACATTTAAAACAATCAGAATACATTACTCTTAAACTTTAACAGTAGCCTGCCCCCAATTTCGTTTTTGGGATACGCAGCTAAAGACAATGGACTTATTTTAGCAACACACCTTTAGCAAATGGTGACATGTGTATAACTTTACACATGCATTAATATCCCCACAAGCTCTTGAGATCAATGTTGCACTATGTTCCTACCTATCCCATCCCCCGCCACAGTCACAGTACACTCATTCCACTGCTGTCAACTTGACACAATCGGAACCCCTGTTCGCAAACCCGGAGGTATAAAAAAGGTTTTAACTGAAAGAAATAGGAAACCATGCTTACTTCAATTACTACAAGAATTTTAATTTGTCACAGAATTCTGCATACTTCATTTGCCACATCTGCTGGCAATTTGTAAGATTCTAATTGGTTTTGGTGTAACCACTGGGAGTAGGAGTTTGTTTGTTTGTTTGTTTATTTATTTATTTATATAGCGCACCAAACCCAGAGGAATCTGGGAGCATTACAAGTACATTTTCTATTTTCAGGTTGCTCAAAGGAATAGTTACAGTCATTATATTACATTAATACAACAAGGAACAGACAATATAATAAATCAATAAGATCAAGTTGCACTATGCTCCTACCTATCCCATCCCCCGCCAAGGTCACAGTACACTCATTCCACGGCTGTCAACTTGCAAAATGACTAGATCCAAGTAATTCTTTAATACAGGTGGAATCAAATATTTAAGCAATAAATCCAGAGCTAGGGTCCATTACCGCATCCGGAACATAGTTTATTACTATTAGTATCCCAGCGCATTGTATCGGGATATTAATATATTAATAGTGTTGACAAATTCGTCATTTCGCAACTTTAAAAAAGAAATGATAGCCGCCATGGATTGGAAGAAGGAACTTAGCGTAGTTCCTTTTCCGTTTCCACGGCAGCCATTCGGACATCAGAGCATCGCCCAGAACACAACATTTCCCACCCGTCAATAAACAAGGAAGCTGAAGGTAAGTGGGAAGAGAGTGGGGGGAGGCCGAAGTGTGTGCAAAAGGCGGGTGGGTGTTGGGGGTGGGACGCGGGAGCACAGGGGAAACGCACTTACCCGGCAAGCTGGAAAGGGAAGATGGCTTCCTCCTGCTCTGAGGAGGCTCGCAGCAGGGGCTGTACCGTCTGGTAAACCCCTGATCCAAGCATCCTCAATGGCTGGGAAGCCACCACTCCAGCGCCCCTCCAGGGTACTGATAGATTTGAAATGCTCTCTTCTGTACATAAGGCATTTTGGCAAAAAGGATCAAGAAATTTGCATTAGCTGCCTCCCATTAAAACAACGCAGAAAATATATATCATTAAGAAAATGAGATACATTGGGCCTCATTACGAGTTTGGAGGTAGCCAGGCCGTTCTTAGCGGCATGGCTGCCTCCAAACTCGTGTCTGGGCCCAGATCACGAAAAAAGGGGATTACCGGGCCATTCCGACTTTTGTGGGCACGGTAATTCCCTTTTTTGGGGATCCGGACCCGTTACATCCCTATTCCCATTCGAGCCCCCATAGGGCTCAATGGGAATGGGGAGGATGCTACCAACAGACCTGTTAATGACAGGTCCGTTGTTAGCATCCTGGTCTGCTCGCGGGTGGCGGTATGCACATCTGGTCTGGCCCAGACGTGCATACCGCCACCCGCGAGCAAACCCGTGATGTGGCGGCCCGGAATGAACGGTGCCGGTACCTTACCAGCCCCGTTCATTCTGCGGCTGCCAGCCACGTAATGAGGCCCATTGTGAATGAAAGAAATATATAAAAATATTTTAAAAAATGAATGGAATAAAGATGTAGGATATGGAGAAAGTCCTACAAAATTAGAGATGAAAGAGTAAAATAAATGCAAGAAAATGGAGAAGGAGAGAGTTAGCAATGAGAACAGGAAGAAAGAGAAAGGAAATGAAGCAACATTTGAAAACGGGAAAAATAGAGCATAAAAGAATGTAATAGGAGAGGGAGTGAAATTAAATAAGAAAAGCCAGAGGTAACACTAGATTTGTGGTGGAGTGAAAAATAACGAAAGCAAGAGACAAGAACTCTAGAACCAAGGGAATGGAGGGGAGGCTGAAAGAGAGCAATTAAGTGAACACGGGAAAGAAAGCAAGAGAGATGAAGAAAAGGTGAAAATAAATAAACAATAAAAAATGACAAGTACATCGCAAGGGGAAAGCACTCAAAGAAGAAACAAATACAGCAGAAGCCGGGAACGCGTTACTCTGACTGGGTGACAGGTTTACCGTCCTAATATCCCTGTGTAATATTGATGCACACAAAGAGCTTCAATGCAGCAACACGAGGAATCCATTTTTAGCAATATGCCTCGTCCAGGATAATATTTAATTCGCACTGAATCACCCACAGCAATTCAATAGCCCCCAAGCGCACGGGGAAACATTTTGCTTTTTAATGATAATTGCAGTTAAGCAAACACAAATGAAATGCACTGCTTTACTGCGCGTCCAATGACAAGGCGGATGCAGGCCGACATAAATCCACGCTTGCATCAAATAAAGCACGAGCTTTAGCAGAAGCGAGGCGAGAACACAGCACAATATACAATCTTTTCATAGCAGCCGTCAGATATGTTAGTAGTTTGTTGTCACTACAAATCCTGATTCATACAGCAGATTTCCTGGGAAATCAGAAAAAATGAGGTAGCATTGTATTTGCCATCAGCAGGCTAGTAGTAACAAAATGAATGTGTCGCAGTTTTGCTGGTGAAGTCAAAAACTTGACTAATGAGAAACTGGGCTAGTAAATTAAATGTGCTTTAATTTTGTAGTATTTCAACAATAAGGTTGTTTACATAAGTTAAGCATTTTGATTGCAAACTTAAAATGGAGAGGTTTTATTACAAACATGTACTATGAGTCGTGTATAAGTAAACAGTTTCTCTATAAGAAAGTGGACATTTTCCCTCATGTTTTAGCTTTCCCTTTCGAGTGTTAAATAAGATGTTGAAGCAAATAAAAAGAGGCCCTCTTAGAGTGGAAGGGCCTGATTTACAAAAGAGTTTTATAACGGAAAATCTCATTGAAAAATGCTTTGTAAATAAAACCCAGTGTCTTCTTCAAAGACTTCTTGCATCGAAATGTAATTATTCTCTCCTCTGATTTTGAACTCAGCATGTTAACAATGCAGTCAATACCAGTAGTTATTGACTTCACTCTGAACATTCTGATTGGCTGAGAGGAGGGAATGACGATCTCCATGTGCTAATAGAATATACTTAGCCTACCATGAATGAGCAAAGAGATGATCAGAACATCTAAGGCTGCTACTTCACCAAAGATGGGCAGTACACACCACTTGTCATCTTACTGATGGCATTAACTTGCCTAGACAACTTTGGTAGTGTGTGAATATTGGTCCCAAAATATTAGTTAATAATAATGCACATAACCAATAGTGCCTACAAAAACACATTACAATGTAATGTACAACGTAAAGTGTCAATAACAACATATGAAAACTGGCTTGCAGTCAGAAAAATAAAAAAAATCTTGTGAATCCCAGTTGCAGTCCCACTTCTGACAACTTTCCATACCGACCATACACTATAGGGTCAGTGATAGCGACCCTGTAGTTATGGTTATGTTGGCATTCCCACAGGAAGAGCAGTTTTTCGGCGGCTTATAACTTTGATGTAATTCGACGAATGTGCATGAAAGTTCGCAAATAAAATACAGACCAAATTGTGAATGATTTTGCAAAGTTTCGGTTCAACCTTTTCAAATCTGGACAGACATGATTGGTAAATATTTGTACTCACGGCTACAGCCCAAACCGCTTGGTTTGTACCAAACTTGCGCTAGGAGCGGTTATAAAAGCGTTATTTTCGCAAATTTGGGGTTAATCACAAAGGCACGTAATGTTCACAGACATCACGTAATTGAGAATCATGATGCGGGTCAAATATTTTGAAACAGTCGCAATGTCGCAATTTTGGATCCGCGAACTGAGTCCGTTGTTTGCGGACCCAGCAGTATAATAAGGGTTTTAACTGAAAAAATAGGAAACCATGCTTACTTCAATTACTAAAATAACTTTAATTTGTTACCGAATTCTGCATACTTCAGTTGCTGCGTCTGCTGATAATTTGTAAGATTCTAATTTGTTGCAGTCTTACACTCGGAGTAGGAGTTGTCAGTGTACAGTTACGCCTCCTATGTTGTAAGTAGCTAGAGCTGTGGGGCTGTTAGAACAGCTGAAAGGTTATTTGTTTTGTCTTATAAAAAATGTTCATTTGATTTCAATAATAAGGTTTTTCCAGAACTAGCTTACCCACTTACATACAAGAGCAGAGGTTTGTAATTTTTCCAACTGCAAGTTTTATTTTCATGTTTAAATCCATGTTCAATTTCTTCAGTAACTTCTAGGCAAATGGTGAGTTGTTCATCATTTAACTGTGATTTGCGAGCTGGCATATCTTCATTAGATTGTTTAGATTGACACATGGTGTTTTCTACTTAGTTCTTTGCTATTTCTACTTCATTTTGAATCAGTAGTTCCCCAAGTGGTTTTTGACTTCCTGTAAGAGATGGTTGACTCCCTTCAGGAGCGTCTTTATCTTGCTGTCTTTCTATTTCTTCTTTCTGTTGGCGTTCATTAGCTAACATTTATTTGTATAATTTAGTATTCTCATGTCTTATACCACTTTCATTTTCCTTGAATGCAGTTTCAAATGCATCATGGTCACTTAACAATTCTGAGGCCAATTCATGGAATTAATGTGCGCTGAAAATTCCAGGGCAAGCATGTGAAACCGTGCGAATTGCAGTGCAAGTGCGAAAATCGCAGTGGAAGTGTGAAAATCGCAGCAAAACCCGCGCACATCGATTCATGGAAGTCCGTGCGTGAGTAAAATCTGGGATGTGCGCTGAAAATCTGCGTGGCGCACGCTGGCGCAGAGGTCATCTAATGGCGTGCGCTACGGCCACAGCAAAAACGCACATAGTGCGGCGCACATAACAAAAGTAGGCGTAACACGGGGCGTGACACGCGGAATGGGGAACAAAGCGTGAAAATGTGGGCGTCACGGGGGAAGTACAGGAGGCAAGTGTGCGGAACGCCCACACGCTCGCCTACAACACGTATTCATGGAATCGAATAGGGCAAACCAGCGCACGGGGGAAGACGCGCAAAGGCCTAAACATGTCCGCCACACGTAGGCAGGCGGTAGTGTCCCTGCGCATGAAAAAAATGTGCGCCAAAATGTGCGCTAACAAAAAGCACGTATATACAGCTCTGATGATTGTCCCATACTGTGGCCCTCTAGGACAAATGTTGTGCAAAGGGGTACGCGACAAACACAAACACCCGCTGTGTCAAAAATAGCGTGTGCGTGTATTTCGGGGGTGCACGGGAAGTTTCACACGCGATTGGCCCTGCGCGAGTGGGGTGTGTGTATTCCTGGCGTTCGCGTGAAGTTGCACACGCGATTGGCCTGGGTACGTGTAAATCTGGGGTTCGCGGGAAGTCTCACACGTGATAGGCCGTGTGCAAGTGGGGTGCGTGTATTCCTGGGGTTCGCGTGAAGTTTCACACGCGATTGGTCTGGGTACGTGTAAATCTGGGGTGCACGGGAAGTTTCACACGCGATTGGCCTTGGGCGAGAGGGGGACGTGTATTTCTGGGGTGCGCGGGAAGTTTCACACGCGATTCCAGCAGGGTACGTGTATTTCTGGGGTTCACGGGAGGTTTCACATGCGATAGGCCCTGTGCGAGTGGGGTACGTGTATTTCAGGGGTGCGCGGGAAGTTTCACACGTGACAGGCCCTGTGCGAGTGGGGTACGTATATATCTGGGGTGCAGGGGAGTCCTACACGTTAATTGGCAGTGTGGGTCCTCCCAGGTGTTCCCTCTACACCCTCCAAGGCCCCTGCAGGCAGCCCACACCACAGGGGACTACCCTGCACCCCTGGTCATGTCCCGCAGACAGCCCATCCACCATGGGCATGCCCCCCAGGCAAGCCACATGTCAGCTTGCACTACTGATCACCAACGCATGATCCCTCCACCCCCACCCTCCAGCAATGCAGGGCACCTGCCAGCAGGCCCCCACTCATGTCCCCTTGCACCCCCACCCCCCAGAGGTGCAGGGCACCTGCCAGCAGGCCCCCACTCATGTCCCATTGCACCCCCACCCCCCAGCAGTGCAGGGCACCTGCCAGCAGGCCCCCACTCATGTCCCCTTGCACCCCCACCCCCCCAGCACTGACGGACACCTGCCAGCAGGCCCCCACTCATGTCCCCTTGCACCCCCACCCCCCAGCAGTGCAGAGCACCTGCCAGCAGGCCCCCCACTCATGTCCCACTCATGTCCCCTTGCACCCCCACCCCCCAGCAGTGCAGGACACCTGCCAGCAGGCCCACACTCATGTCCCCTTGCACCCCCACCCCCCAGCAGTGCAGGGCACCTGCCAGCAGGCCCCCACTCATGTCCCCTTGCACCCCCACCCCCCAGCAGTGAAATGGCGATCTCATGACACAAACCAAAAGTCAACTATGTACATCAACACATGTCCGCCACACGAAGGCAGGCGGTAGCGTCCCTGCACTTTAAAAAAATGTGCGCTAACAAAAAGCCCATATATACAGCTCTGATGAATGTCCCATATTGTGGCCCTCTAGGACAAATGACGTGCAAAGGGGTACGCGACAAACATGGACACCCGCTGTGTCAAAAATAGCGTGTATTTCGGTGGTGCGCAGGAAGTTT
Organism: Ambystoma mexicanum; assembly: GCF_040938575.1. NCBI lineage: Eukaryota > Metazoa > Chordata > Amphibia > Caudata > Ambystomatidae > Ambystoma > Ambystoma mexicanum. The sequence continues at coordinate 1,196,105,077 of NC_090935.1, forward strand.
CACACGCGATTGTGCCTGGGCGAGCGGGGTACGTGTACTTCAGGGGCTCGCAGGAAGTTCTACACGCGGTTGTGCCTGGGCGAGCGGGGTACGTGTACTTCAGGGGCTCGCGGGAAGTTTTATATGCGATTGGGCCTGGGCGAGCGGGGTACGTGTATTACTGAGGTGGGCGGGGAAGTACAGGAGGCAAATGCGCGGAACACCCACACGCACACGCCAAAAAAGACGCGCTAATCCGGAAACACGTACGCCAGCAGGAAGCAGGTTTACGTGGACCAGCGCAGCATAAAAGTGTGCGCAAACAACAAGCAAGCTCAGACGCCAGGATGAACATACCGTTCCTAGCAGCAGTGGTCGTGGGATACCGCAGGAGGAGGAGGAGGATAGTCAGGCCCAGAATTTTCACACCCAGAACCAGCCTTTTTGGCATGCCTGATGACCAGGTGTATGGGAGGTACAGGTTTCCACCTCACATAATATTCGACCTGGTCAGTGAGTGGGAGGATGACCTCACATCACCCACCCTCTGCTCCCAAGCACTCAGCCCCTTGGAGAAGGTTCTCAATGTACTGCACTTTTTGGCCCCCGGATCATTTCAGTGGACAAGTGCCATAGTGGGGGGGGTGTCACAGGCCACGCAGTCACGCTGCCTACACCAGGTCTTGGCCATCATGACTGCACGGCCATCAGTCCGCAGGCACATATACCTGCCCAGAACACCTGCAGAAAGGCAGGCTGCCATCCAGGATTTCTACGGGGTGGCACAATTCCCCAAAGTCCTAGGTGCCATTGATTGCACCCATGTGGCTCTACGTCCCCCCAGGGCATCAGAGCACATCTATAGAAACCGCAAGCACTGGCATTCCATCAACGTGCAGGTAATATGTGATGCCAAGGGAATCATCACCTCACTATATGCCAACTATACAGGGTCCACCCACGACAGTTTCATTTACAGAATGTCAACCCTAAACCGGGACCTAGAAGCTGGGCGGCATGGTGATACATGGCTGCTTGGTGAGTATAAATGCCACAGCACATGCATGCATGCCAGATACTGAGTAATATCACAACCCTACTAATGATACCCATCACCACCTCCCCAGTGGACAGTGCCTACCCTGTGAGCACCCACATGATGACGCCAATTCGTAACCCCACCACGCCACACAAGGTAAGATACAACACAGCCCATATTGCAACCCGGGGCATAGTGGAGCGCACATTCGGAGTGCTCAAGTCACGCTTTCGCTCCCTTGACCGTTCTGGCAGGCAGCTGTTATACGCTGCCCCAGTAGTGTGCAGGATCATAGTGGCAGCATGTGTCCTGCACAATGTTGCAACACGCCGGGGCCTGCCGGTGGACATGGTGGTGCCCCCACATCCCCAACCACATGCACGCCCGCTGCACATGGGAGGGGAAAGGGCATGGGGTGAGGCAGCCCGAAAGCAGCTGGTGGCTAATTACTTCACTTAGAATCACACCCCTGTGGAGTGCACACAGCCCTGCCACATACCAGCTGACAATCGATGATGACATAAGGGACAGTCAACTGTCACAACCATACCAGCCTGAGATTGGTCACCTGGAAGTGTCACAATGTGTGCATCCCTACCTAAGGAAAACACCACCAATGCTGTGTCATCAAAAGACACATATGCTGCCAAATGCATTACCCCCTTACAAAATACAACATGAGAATAGTGCCATGTCACCCAACCCCTCCCCAGCACCGCCACCCAACACACCATGGCATGTCATGCTATGTGAGAGCAAACAAAGCAATCCCGAAAACCTGACACAAGTGTCACAAAGTGCAGTGTCCCTAATGGAAACTGGCCACACACAATATGCTCCCAGTAATGTTGAACTAACTACACACATGACCAAATACTTACCAACAATACAATGCAGCTACACAAGCTCAAACATAACTAAAACATGACAGTATTAAGTTAAAGTAGTCGTAGTCTTACAACCTGAATATGCCACCACATCGCCCCCTTCCAACTGTAGTCTTGCAGGCTTCAAAACCTGTCTGTGTACTACAACATGAACTCCATCTCCAAAGTAGACGGCCTTCTGAAGACATGAGGAATGAACCTGCAAATTCAGAGGGAGACATGGAAGCAGAAGCATACATAATTCCAACATGCAGTGTACAATACAACAACAATATACACAAGGAATGTCTACACAGTATTGACTACAGACTGCCCACACAGCTCATGGTAGCCCAACATCACTGTGTACATCACTGTCACTTGGTCACACCCTTTGCAAGCCCATGGAAACGGGAAGCAGGAGGGGTGTTTGTCTCAGGAACCCAAGCATCGAACCCAAACTCAGGACAAGCCTGCATGTGCCTAGCCGGAATACAGTGGATGCCCACGGGAGCCGCACAAGGCAACACACTGTCAAAAAAAAAAAAAAAAATCAAAAAATCAAAAATCAAAAATGGCCCTGTGGGGTCCGGGGGGGGGGGCACCCAGGAGGTGCGAGGACAGGGTGCGCACCAACAGCCGCCTGTGTGGATGTTGGGAAAAAAAAAACACCTCCATGGGCTCATGGCCTGCACGGCTATGCCAATGTGGGAGAACTGCTGCTGTCGCTCTCATTACCTTCTGCTGCTGCCACAGGAGGTGGTGATGCTATGGGCGGCAGGCCACGCAAAACCCTGGTATGGTCCTCCATGGCAGCAAGCATGCGGGTGTGGAAGGTCTCATTCTGGAGGATTATAGTGCGGAGATCACCATGCAGCACCTGACGTGATGCCTGGATCTCCTCCCGAGTTGCCTGCATCTCAGCTGAGAGCGAACGTGTGAGCCGCTCCAGCTGCTGTTCTGTCCTAAAGTTAGTGGAAGTCTCAAGGTCAACAAGAGTCTCCCTGAGGTGATGGAGTTCTACCCTCAGGGCTTCCCTGTGGCCCTGGGACTCTATTGATATCGATTGGCGTAGAGTCTCCAGTGCCGCCCGTCTGTCCCTTGTGGACGCCAACATGTCCTCCCTGTGTGATTGGCAAATGGAGTCTGTTGCCTGCTGTAGTTTCTCCATCTGCCTTTCAGGGGGACAATGGAAGTGGCCACCCTCTCCATTGCTTGAGCCATCATCTCAACTGATGCTGCCTGTTGGGTTGCCATACCGTAAATGGATTGTTCCCATGCAGTATTGCCTGGTGCCGTACGGCCACCACGTCGGCGGGCACCACACCTGTTTGGGGCAAGGTGATCTGCGCCTTGCTGTGCCGGCACTGCCTGAGGCTGCAGGACTGCATTCCCCCTCTGATCTGCTGGCCGAGGAACAGGATCAGATGTTGTGGAGTGTGACCCTGCACCCGTAACCGCCAAAGGCTGACTAACCAACACTGACATTCCCATAGAGGGTTCTACCCCTGGTGCAGGTGGGTTGGACAGAACAGACCCCTTCAGAAACACTTACCTGCGACGCTACATAGGTCTCATCATCCGAATCAACACCTGAATAGAGGTCTGGGGAGGTGCACCCAGAGACACCCCTGGACAGAATCGTCTGCAGCAAGAGTGGGTTCTCACCCACCACCACACCACGTCCCCCACTGGTGGCCGGTTGTGCCTCAGGTTCCTCCTGGGTCTGCACCACCTCCTCAACCTCAACAGCATCAAGTGTGTCATCCCCTGCAAAAACATGAAAGACAACAAATGGAAACAGGCATTAGCACCATAGCACACAAATAGGCCTGACAAGCTACAGAACCAGTACATGATTTACACATGTCCCACATGACTATAACCCTCCCATGCATGCACTGTCACAGAGTTGGAAGGGGAGGCAAAAGTCAGACACTGATGACACCAAGATGGAAGAGCAACAAATTTGCTGCATGCTGGGTAGCACTGCCATCACACATTGGCCTGTGAGTGGCATGTCCTATACACATAAATGACACATGCCATCACACAGATGGCATGTACCATAGCCATGGTACATTCCACAAGTACATCCATATGTCAGTGAATGAGTACTGTCACCCATCAATGTGAGATGGACATGAAGAGATGAAAAATGCCACATAGTGTGAAAAGATACGCCATGTGCCACACACTGCAACACATCCAGTGTACAAAAATACAGTGATTGCAGGGCCATGTACACATCAATGGTTGTGCACTTCAACATGACAGGAAACAACTAGCATGTTCCACATTCAAACAGGCCCAAAAACATCATGTGATCAGGACAATACTCATTCAGCCTGAATGGTCAAATCATTCAACTACCAAGGTGACACATGTGGGCCAATGTGGGGTTCTTCAATGACAGAAGCATGTCACATATGTCACAATAGGGCTGAGGAATGTGTTGCAAAAGTGGGAGAATTGAAACAATCAGCCTGAAAGAACACTGAAAAATACAAACAATGTTGTTGCATGATGCCACCTCAAGGGCAACTGCCGTAATGTTGCGCTAAATTACTACTGTGGGCAGAAGGGATAGTGTCACACCCAAATTCAAGGCCACAGAATGTTTTGGATGAAGCACATGGGTGACCCATACTACTCAGTCACACACACCCTCACCTGCCACTCAATCAGAACCCGTCACCCAAACAACATACACATGCATTACATACACACACGCATGGGCACTCACCGGACAATGTGTCATAATCAGGTAGTTCTCCCACACCTCGGATCTGTTCCTCTGTGACGAAGGTCCCAGCAACAGACTCATGTTCAGTGAGTTCATTGTCCTCTTGTGGAGACCCACCGCCAGTCACCAGAGTAGCGGCATGACTTGAGGCCAGCTTTTTCTTTGCTCTGCGTTTCAGGTCGTTCCACCGCTTGTAGCAATCATCAGCTGAGCACCTCACAAATCCAAGGGCACTTATGTGGTTGGCGATGGTCTGCGAGTGTGCCTTACGTTGACCAGGTGTGGTCTTGGACCCTGCAGTCACCACCATTTCATGGCTATGTTGCAACACATAGCTCACAAGTGCATCAAGTTCCGAATCATTGAAGCAAGGCTTCCTTGAGGTACCGGAGTGTGAGCCGTGCCTGGGGACTCAGCCTGTCGTGCCAGAGCACCCTTCTTCCTCTTTTTAGCAGGTGGAGCAGAGCCAGAGTGGCTAATGCCGCTCTGGTCAGTTGGGGCAGAATAACCGGTGGACTGGATTGTTGGAGTGTGCGAATGCACATTGACCATAGGACTTGGTGCAGGCATTGTCTGAAGTGTGATGTTGGCAGGGGGAACATCAGTATGATGGACCAGGACCGACACTGTCCTGGCTGGGAGAGTCAGAGCTGGGGCGGATGGAGCTGCAGCTGCCCCTGCAGCCTCACCACCGTGCATACTTTGGGCAGCAGATGACATAGCTGCCCCAGATCCACGTGGCTTGGTGACAACTTGCACCGCCACACGTGGCTTAGACTTGCTGACCTGGAAGTTAGCCAGGGAGTCATCCTGTGCCAGGTCAGGTGCCACAATGGGCTGGTCCAACAAGGGCTGAGCTGGGAAGGTCTCAGCCACGTTTCCCTCAACCATGGGGGGAGGTCATGGGTGTCCCTGATTGGTCTTCCACACATGGGGGCATAGCAGCACCCTGCGAATCCCGGCCACGTCCCCTACCTTGCCCACCACGTCCACCTTTTGAAGGTCGGCCACCTTTTCCTCCCTTACCGCTTGGTCGCCTCACAACCATGGCACTGATGTTGTTGTGTGTATGGGAGGAGCAGTAAACTATTGTCCTGGGCAATTGGGGATCAAAGGGGTGGGGTACTAGATGGAATTTGTACCCTAGTGCTCTAAAAAGGCTGTCTGTGACCCTTGGGGGAAGATGATGGGTCACGCAATGCACTGGCAGCCCAAAAACAAAAATAAATGTGCACGCAACCCCTCGTAGACCACGTGCATGGAAAAATGAACCCGCACTACGCTGTGGCACCCAGAAACAGAAAAATAAGCATACACGTGATACACGCAGCCTACAATGACCTCAGAAGGGGTACGCGACACACGGGGCAAGCACAGTTGGTAAGTACGTGCGGAACTCACCGTGTGCCTGGAAAAAGAACGTGAAAATGTGCGCGTTGGCAACACCCCCGCCAAAAGAAGAATTGTACGCTGTCTGAGGAGACAGGACAAAAGGAGAAGTGAACACTGTTTGAGGAAACAGGCCCAAAAAAGTAGAAAAATGAAAGCTGTTGGATGTAACAGGGAGTACGAACTTGAAATGCTGTGAAGTAATGGCGTGTGAACCGACAAGAAGTACAGAATCCACCCACTCGCTCTCCACAAAAAGCACGTAGAAGGAAATGGCGTCCTACACGTACCTTTTAAACCGGCCCACACGTACACGTCACTTACGCGTGTACGCGCCCTTTCCTCCAATTACACATGCTGACACCCGGACGTGCAGCTTTTCCACGTGTGCTCTGTCATCACGTGCTATGAGGGAAACACCCGCGCGCATTACGTCACAGACGCGCTCACACGCTAAGGGCCTTTGGTCCAATGAAATTGCATTCGTGCGCTGACGCGCTTACGCGCTAAGGGCCTTTCCTCGAATTACACGCTGACGTGCAAGATTTTCACATGCCAAATCACTCCGTATCAAGCTGGCCATGCGTTCACACACGGAAGACCACGCTCCTACCCAGAAGGCCGAATTACTGCCCCCCAGAGCCCCGAGCACGCTCCCACCTGCCATCTGCTGCTGCCTGATTGCCTGCTGCCCACGTGCCCTGCCATTTGCTGCCTGCACCTCAGCCAGGGGTGCTGTTGCTGTGATCACCCCTGCTGGAACCGAAGATTCCCGACTGGGATTCCATCACTCCACAGCCCAGCCCCTGGACCCAGTTGCCCACCCACTCCTGCTTCTGGGGTTGCCATGTCCAGCACTACACCATCTGGCGGCACTAGCAACCCCCAGCCAGAGAGGCAGAGGGCCACCAGCTTCACTGCCACCGAAGTTGGTGTCCTGGTGGAGCAAGTCCTGGGGCAGTATGATGCCCTCTTTGGAAGGTCGCGCACCGATACGGAAGGACGGACCAGGATCTGGACGGACATCTTGACTGCCATCAACGCGGAGGGGGTGGCAGTCCGCGAATTCCATCATGTCAAGAAGCACTGGGAGGACTTCAGGTCCAGGACCCTCAACAAGGCCCGGCGCCTCTTGAAGGCAGCGGATGCTAAGGGGCACCGGGGCCACCTGTCGGAAGACCAAATGAGAGTCCTAGAACGTGTATGCCCAGCGCTCCACGTCCAGGTCCTTGAGAGGCACACCCGTCTGGAGTCGAGCGGTAATTGTACGTGCATACTGATTGGAAGCTGTGCGTGTGCCAGTAGTGTGCAGGTTGCACATGTGGTTTTGTAGGGCCATGTATGGATGTGTATGTACAGGGACGTGAGGCTGACACATGCGAGTCCTTTCATGTGTGAGACACGAGGATGGTATATTTGTGGGTAAGCATGCAGGCCAAATGCAGATGTGTGAGCACACATGTTTGAATGACTTTGTATGTCAGTTGTCAAGGTTGTGGTGTCACACATGGATGTTGGTTCCAGCTGCATGTATCTGCACTGTGTACATGTGCATGTTTGTGTATCTGAAAAGTGTGCAACTGTCATGCAACATGGATGCATGTGAGACTGATATGTAGAAGACTGATTGCCAGATGTGACATGGATACCGATCTCATCACTGCGACACTTGGTGGAGGTGTACATATGCATGTAAGTGTGGTGGCGTGTGTGCATGTCTAGTGCACTCCCTGTGTCTCATGTGATGTCTGGCTCACCTTTGCCTGCTCATGCTGTTGTATGTGTATAGATGGTGCTGGCTGTTGCGATATGGCTGTGGAATAGCTCATGTGTGAGATTTGAAATGACTTGTGTGTTGGGGATTGTGATGCCATGTCTGAAGTTTGACAATGACACTCGTGTGCAACTGTCATGTGTGTATGAGTCCATTGTACAGTGCCCTGATGCCTGTGTCCTATCTCTCCCTGTCTGCAGCGTCGACTGATGAAGAGGGCGGAGAGGGTGCTGTGGAGCACAGCGGCAGGGATCGCACCGCCAGCCAGAGAAGCAAAGGCCCGGCTCCCCTCCCAGGTTGTCATCTCGTCGGGGAGTGAGGAGTCCCAGGTCGCAGCTGCCGAGGGGAGGTCCAAGAGGCGGAGGTCAGAGTTGGACTCCTCGGCAGCAGAAGGGGCAGCTGAGACCCCACAGGGCCCGACGGAGGAAGATGGCACGGAGTCATCCAGGTTGGTGGGGGGTTTGGTGGAGGAGGAGGCCATGCAAGGGACAGAGACGGGGTCTGGAGGTGGGGATTCCACTGGTACTAGTGGTGCAGGTCAGGGGCAGGGACAGGAGGCAGCACAGGCCGCCGCGGAGGTGCCTGTGTGTAATCATGTCCCCGATCCTGTGACTGCATCATCCTGCACCAGCAGGGATACCTACGTCCAGACCCGTTTTCAGGCAGGAGATGAGCTTACGACAACTGGCCTTCCTCTGCCTGCGGACGTGGTTATCAGGACCGGGTTGAGCCTGTCCTGGGTGGTGTGGCGTTGCGTCAACGGGCCTTGCGAGGCGAAATGCAGTCTTTTCATGGGGAGACTGCATGTCGTCTCGAATGGCTCGTTGACCACTTCGACCTACTGGGACAGGTCACCAGGGCCGGATTCCTCCGTTTGCTGGGCCTTGGTCCAACCCCCTCCTCAACTGAACCTCCTATGCGCCAGTCATACTCCGTGAAATCTTCCCACCCATGTGTCACCTGGGTGCCCTGTGGAGCTGCCTCTGACCCTGCGGTCAGGCTGGTGGAGGACACATCCTTGCCACAGTCGGGAGTCGGATGTCCAGCAGGGGTGGCCACCTCAACAACTGCACCCCAGCCGGAGGAGGATGTGCAGGCAGCAAGAGCCAGGGCTTGGGCAGAGGCTCAGCAGCAGCAGCAACAAGGTGGGAGCCATGATGGCTCGGGGCCTTCGTCATCGGAGGGGCAGGCATCGGCCAGAGGGCAGGAGGACCCCGGACGGGAAGTGTCTTCCGTGTGGCAGTGGTTAGGCCATGCCATAGATGCGGAGCGGCAGCGGGCAGAAGAGGCATGGCTCACGATGGTCAGGGTGGAGAACTCCATGCGGAGGGCCCTGAGGCGGGCCGAGTGCCTCGAGGCAATTCGCAGGGAGTTGGAGGAGAACATGGCGTCGTCCCTGTGAACCCTCGGGGCCATGGAAGAGGACCGCCTCTTGGACATTAAGCAGGAGTTCGATGATGCCCTGGCCCAGGACATCCAAAAGTGAGCCGTCGGACTAGCCCACTGCCCTTGTAAATAGTTAGATTGTGTTAGGTTTCCTTTGGTTTTTTCTTTACTTTGGTTGCGCTTGGACAATGCACCACGTTTCTGTATATATTTTTTCATCAGGTAGTATTTTTGATAGGTTTCATTTCTTCAGTTGGGATCATGGACCCTGGATTGTTCATCTGTATACAGTTCACTATTGGATTCATCTCTTTTTTTTGGAATTCCCCATGGAGAGATGGTTTTGAATTTTGTTTTTCCCTTGGATTTGCTTTGTTGGATTGTGACTTTGGACACCTTTCCTTTGGATTATGATTTCTTGTTTTTCATTATTTTACGGACATGCAGATTTTCTTTTTTTATTCCCATTGTTGTTTGTTTGATTTTAATTGCATTCATGTTCCATTTAAGTTCCCGCGAACCCTGTAATACACGTACCCTTTCTTAATACTTCGATGTTTGGTATTATCTCATTGGTTTCATGCATGTCATGATATGGGTTTTCACATTCACTTGCAACCATTGTGTGTGTGTTACGGACATGTGTTCATTTAAATACTTGCCATTGGGGTTGTATCATGCAATTGCCTTTTCTATGTGGGTGGATGCACTACTTGGTTGGGTCTTTGGGTTGAGGAGGCTGGCCATAAGGGCCATGATTCAGGATCGTCATGACCTGTGGGCAGAGGGACATGAGTGGGGGCCTGCTGGCATGTGCCCTGCACTGCTGGGGGGTGGGGGTGCAAGGGGACATGAGTGGGGGCCTGTTGGCAGGTGCCCTGCACTGCTGGGGCGTGGGGGTGCAAGGGGACATGAGTGGGACATGAGTGGGTGCCTGCTGGCAGGTGCCCTGCACTGCTGGGGGGTGGGGGGGGCAAGGGGACATGAGTGGGACATGAGTGGGGCCTGCTGGCAGGTGCCCTGCACTGCTGGGGGGTGGGGGTGCAAAGGGACATGAGTGGGACATGAGTGGGGGCCTTCTGGCAGGTGCCCTGCACTGCTGGGGGGTGGGGGTGCAAGGGGACATGAGTGGGACATGAGTGGGGGCCTGCTGGCAGGTACCTCTGACTGCTGGGGGGTGGGGGTGCAAGGGGACATGAGTGGGGGCCTGCTGGCAGGTGCCCTGCACTACTGGGGCATGGGGGTGCAAAGGGACATGAGTGGGACATGCGTGGGGGCCTGCTGGCAGGATCCCCTGACTGCTGGGGGTGGGGGTGCTGCGGGACATGTGTGGGGGCCTACTGGCAGGTGCCCCTGACTGCTGGGGGGTGGGGGTGCAGGGGGACATGTGTGGGGGCCTGCTGTCAGGTGCCCCTGACTGCTGGGGGTTGGGGGTGCAGGGGGACATGTGTGGGACATGTGTGGGGGCCTGCTGGCAGGTGCCCCTGACTGCTGGGGGTGGGGGTGCTGGGGGACATGTGTGGGGGCCTGCTGGCAGGTGCCCCTGACTGCTGGGGGGTGGGGGTGCTGGGGGACATGTGTGGGGGCCTGCTGGCAGGTGCCCTGCACTGCTGGGGGGTGGGGGTGCTGGGAGACATGAGTTGGTGATCATATTGCAACATGACATGTGGCTTGGCTAAGGGGCATGCCCATGGTGGATGTGCTGCCTGCGGGACATGACCAGGGGTGCGGGGTAGCCCCCTGTGGTGTGGGCTGCCTGCAGGGGCCATGGAGGGGTTAGAGTGGACACCTGGGAGGACCCACACTGCCAATTCACATTTATGACTCCCTGCGCACCCCCGATATACACGTTCTCCGCTCTGACAGCAAAATCGCGTGTGAAACTTCATGCGCAGCCCGGTAATACATGTACCCTACTTCAATCGCATGTGAAACTTCCCACGCACCCCTGAAATACATGTACCCAGGCCAATCGTGTGTGAAACTTCCCGCGCACCCCTGAAATACACGTACACAGGCCAATTGTGTGTGAAACTTCCCGCGCACCCCTGAAATACATGTACCCAGGCCAATCGCGAGTGAAACTTCCCGCGCACCCCTGAAATACACGTACCCAGGCCAATCGCGTGTGAAACTTCCCGTGCACCCCTGCAATACACGTACCCAGGCCATTTGCGTGTGAAACTTCCCGCGCACCCCTGAAATACACGTACCCAGGCCATTCGCATGTGAAACTTCCCGCGCACCCCTGAAATACACGTACCAAGGCCATTTGCGTGTGAAACTTCCCGCGCACCCCTGAAATACACGTACCCAGCCCAATCGCGTGTGAAACTTCCCGCGCACCCCCGTAATACACGTACCCCACTCGCACAGGCCCTTTCGCGTTTGAAAGTTCCCGCAAACCCCGTAATACACGTACCCTGCTGAAATCGCGTGTGAAACTTCCCGCGAACCCCAGTAATACACGTACCCCACTCGCACAGGCCCTTTCGCGTTTGAAACTTCACGCCCACCCCAGTAATACATGTTCCCCGCTTGGCGTTTGCTGTTTGGCAGCCCTGTAAACTGGTCCAGGGTTAGCGCAGCTCTTTGCGCTGAATTGGGAATTTTGATGGCTTTTCCTTGCGCAAGGGCGTTCTTGTGGGCGTAACTGGCGCTGCTGCAGGGTCGCTGCGCCACTCTGCGCCACGGCTGGTTTTGGAGGCTAAAATCCATGAATACTGTGTGCGCGGAAATCGATTTTAGCACACGCGACTGGCGCAGACATTCACACGCGCACACTGTGCACCAGCCGCGTGCGCCACTTTTGTGCGAAACTTTATGAATTACCCTGTCTATGTGTTTTCTCCAAGGTTTGAAAAGTTGTAGTAGGGCCGTATAATAACGTTCTCTGTGCTCTGTATTTTTAAAGGATAATTTTACATGGTTAAATGGGCTGGATTTTGAAAGACTTACTAGACTTCCTTCACAATTTATGAGTATTTGCCAGCTGTCTCATTTGGTATGACATTATTTTTGTATACATATTTTTGTGCTGTGTCATACAAACACATGTTTTCCAAAGCAGAACATGTTTGCATAGTATGTGTCATTCACATTATTTTAAGATGTCTTGGCTACTGGGATTTTCTGTATCTATAGATTTGAGTTCCTGGTCGGATTTTAGTACTCTTGTTGATGATTAAGCTGGACCAAGGTTGAGCCATAGAATGTTTTCAGATTTCCCGTAGAAGACTGTACCTGTTAAACAATCTGCAGCTTCATAGAACCTACACTCTCTATGTGACAGCATTTTGAAACCAAATGTGCAAAATGTTTGGGAAATAGTTTTATCAGATGATATGTCATCCCAGAGGTCTTCTAGCTCCGTTTTCCCAGCTTTGGTAAGATAGGCTGTAACATATCTTGCAACTGCAGTTGAATTATCTGGAATGTATTGAATGTGTATGTTAGCATTCCACAAGAGTGCAATGATAGGATTGTAATCATTGATGTACTTGGATGCTTCATCTCTTTTAATGTTGTATGCGCTTTTGGGGGATTTGCCTTTTACACTGTGCCTCACAGAAGACATTAAGCTATTTACTTGACCTTTGGTTCAAACTGGTATAGGGAATCCAAAACAATATTTGGGGAAGTATTTCCCTTTGTTTCTGTATTGATGTTGGCAGTATTTGCTACACCTATGTCACTGAAAACATAAGATTGTGTACAATGGTAAGCTTACCGGTACCATTGTGCCTGGACCGGCAAACTCTGAGTTGTGCCCCGGGTTTCTTTCATTCCTCCAGGTCTGCACTTGCAGGATGAAAGGCACCCGCGAGCACTGCATGCCTCTAGCACCGGCACCGTTAATAACATTGTCTCAGAGGTTCTTGGGCTCTTCCGTTAAGGAGACAGTCATTGAATTTTTGCAATTCTGGAGTGGGATTCTTTTGCAGTATAGAATTTATAAAGAAAGTTGTGCATTGTAGAATGGTGCATTGCTAACATTTTTACGGGATGAAAGTTGCTTTTACAAGATGCTCCTGAAATGCAGGCTACGGAATGTCCTCGTAATCCAGTGTGGAAGTGCACTTCACCGGAGTCCATATTATGTAAAATTGTAATTCTACTTTTGTCTTTTATTTTAACATATTGAGAAATGTTCTTACACATTTGAATGACTGTTGGGGCACATTGTATATTGAGTTACATGTCCATTTGTACACTGCACGAGCTGGGTGGACATGAGAAACCTTTGATTGAAAATGTGTTAGGGAAGATTTGCTAATTAAGGTTTCTCTTGTCATAATGGTACCTCCTACTATTTCATAGCCTCTTCCGGTGGTATCTATGGCAACTGGATTTGTTTGTTGTTGGCGGCATGCCTCTTCATTGAAGTACATCTCTGTACTACTGGTGTGACACCATTCACCTGCACAAAAGTTATCTATGTTGACATTGCATGTGTTTTGAAGGTTTGTTTGTTGTTTTGTTTTAATTAATTTAGTTAGTGGTTTCATTCATCTTGAAACTAACATATATACTTTTCTTTTTAGTTTGAATTCACTGTCAATCAGTGCTTCAAGTACCAGTTTTCTTTGGTAATTTTGAAGTGAGGAATGTGACTTCTCAGATTTACTTATGAGATTGCTCAGGACTCTGCTGGGGAAAAACTTTTTTGTAAAATGTATTTTTTGGAATGTTTTATTATGACATTGACATTGCTAGATATACATTAGGGTTCATTTTCAGTTGGAATTGTTTCCCCTTGTATTTTGTTACTTTTCTGTTTTGAATCAGGAGCAATACTTTTATTAGTGGTGACTGTTGCTGTACTTTGCAAGAACAGAGTTACTTGTTCTCTTGCTTGTACCTTTTCTATACATTGTTTCAGTCGAGTGTGAGTATACGACTTTCTCTTCTTTTTATCTGCTCAATCCTTTCTTTGTTTGCCATGGGGCTGAGTTTTAGTAGGCATTATTTTGTATCTGTTGGAGAAAAGAAAGTGTGTACTTTAATGTTGCTAGAGTGATGTGTGGGTAAAGGTTTGTTAATGTGCAATATTGGAATAAGGAATATGGATGTTGAAATAATGATACAGATTATTATTGAGTGGTAGGTGTGAGGGGTCAGAAATGTGAGACGGACACTTAGGTAGAGTTTTCTCACAAGTGGCCCTTTTATTTAAATGATAAGAGGTGGGGTAAATGCCTATCTTTCCCTAGCCTAAGAAGGATTTCCCTACCTAACAAACTAAGGTTAAAAGAAAGTGACCTAATCACCAAATGTATCTGTCCCTCACGCTAATACATACAACAAAATCATACAGGAATTCTTGGCAGTTTAAACTTCACAAAATTATATGTAAATTCAAACACAAAAGTTCTAAACGGGAATCCTTGTGACCAGAGTTAGATCTCATTCCCCTGGATCAATTCAGGACGGTTCAAACCAAAGTTCATTTCATGAAATTTATTTTCACTAGCCAAGTTCCACTCCAGGTAGAATATAAAACGTATTTTCATTCAATATTTCCTTCACTTTTCTCCTTCATGCATAACACCTTCCTCAGGATGGTTATACAGCAGTTCATCAAAACACAGTGGCAGAATTGCCACTGCTTTTCCACCACAACCTTCCACCACATTTACAGTACTTCAAATCATAATTTTCCTTGTTCAATTGCCTGTCAGAACTAACTACTATTTGTCTCTTTCCTGGTTTACTCACCTACCAGGATAAAACTCCTACTACTCCAACTTGAACTCTGTGGTAAGGTGTATTCCAAACATTCCACACTTAAATCCTCAATGGGGAAAGTTGAATCAACAACTGCTTCTTTGACTTTTAACACAATTGCCTTACAGCTTCTTTCACAACCATATTGTACAAAAGGGAAATATTTCTCACATTGATCTGTTTGCCTTGAGCAATGAAGGTTACACTTCTCTCTCCTTGATCCTTTTTACAAGGAGGGCTTTTATCCTGCAGTCTTTGATTTCTACTTACACAACCATTTGGCTTTTGGCAATGTAATACAACTTCCTAACTTGAGATATTCTGTTCTGGGTCTATTAGGCTCAAATTACCTTGGTGTCACTTACAGCTTTCTTTGGCTTTGGCAATGCAGGTTATAATATCCCCTTTTTGGATATTCCTCTTTAGGAAAGTTGTAGTCCCTGGGTTTAACTGTTGCCCCTCCTCGGGTTGGGCAATGCCCTTTACAATGTTCCCTTATTGGATTTTCCCCTTTTGGCAAGTTGCATTTACATTGCTTTAGTATTGGCCCCTTTTGGCTTTGGCAATGCTGGTTAAAATATTCGTCTATTCAAAATCTCATAACAAGTTTGCTTAACTTCAAATGTTCAGTATTCAAAATATTTGTTCTTACACGGCGGTCTCCTTCAAAGCGCCACAGGGTCACCTACAGTAGGCCAACTCACCGGTCTCTCCTGGCATCTACTTCTGCCTCCCTGGCTCTGCTTCCTCACTTGTCGGGACTCCCACAGCGTTTGGCAGCTCCCACCAGTTTGCCACTGCTTGCGCTGACCATCACATGAGCTTCCACAGCTCCAAATGCTCAACAGTGAAGACCTCACTGGAGCGTGTTACAGGACTTTAGAGCACTTCTCTCTTCTACAGGGTAGCTTGCCACAATATAATTTCATGCTGCACATCCTTTGAATGTGCTAGGAATCCCGACCTCTGCCACATTCTCTGCACGTCATCCCACTGTCAGTACAGCAATGGCTCTGACTCGTGCGGGTCATTACAACAACTATACTGCTCGCTACTGTTTAGCAACTCCAGATCCCTCATCCTCATTTCAGTACTAACAGCATTATGGGACTTGAAGTTCATTATGTTCTTATCTGTTTTAACATCAGAATATTCAAATGTACACTAAGCCATTAAGACTGCATGATCATTAGAACAATTACTCAGCAGGTTCTCCCATCCCTCCTGACCTTAGTCCCCTCCCATGTGATCCTCCTGCATAATACCACCCCCAGAGTCAGGAGCAGGTAGCGGCTGCCTTTCCCTGGCCACATGAGAATGGGTCAAGGTCACGACTTTTGGGATGATCACCTCTGATTCATCACATAGGATAACGAAGGTAATGATTTGGATTATTGTTACTGGCATTTGGAAGAGTGGTGTATGGACAATGAAATGGGTTAATATTGGGTACTGGTACGAGGAAGAGGGGTGTTGGGGAATGATATGCATTATTATTTGGGAAGTGCCACGAGGAAGAGGGATGTATAGGTAATGGGAGCTGTGGGCCGAAACATTTGTAGAGTAAGAGATTGTAGACCTCTGGTGTAGTGGCATGAGGAAGAGGGGTGCAGGCATGATGGATAGCGCGATTGCAGTAATGGTATGAGTTGGGGGAAATACAGCAATGAGTGCATTGCTGTTAGTGTAGTGAGATGAGGAACAGTGGTGTAAGCATTATGATATGGATTAATGTTTGGCCCTGGGATGAGGAAGAAGACTGTTGGGGAAATAATTTGAATTGTAATTGGGAATTGGTAGGTGGAAGAGGAATTTATAGGCAATGGGAGTTGTGTGTTAAAATATTTGTATTGTTATAGGTTGATTGTATGTGGGGAATCAAGGTTTATTCTCGACTCACACTAATAACATATCACTGAATCCCTGTGGCAGCAAAGGTAGAGGAGTGGCTGGTCAAGTCGGCAACATGCAGCGCAGTGTGCTGCCAACAGGGAGAGGAACATCACTCATCAGCTGCATGAAAAAGTCTTCATTTTCCCACACAAGTTGATAGCAGCACAGCTGAAAAAGCACAGTGTTAGAACTGTTACCACCCATGCAGAAGACCTGGGTTCAATTCCCCATTAACGACCATGGGTAAACGCAATCTAAATTAATGAAACTAAATCTACAACACCACAAAGTAATGGGGAAATACAATTTAAAAAAAACCTTCTTTCATAAAACAAGATGAGCACAGTGAGCCATACCTACCATCTACCCAGGAGGAGCAAACCAGATAAACTGGAGCATAGCTGTTATATAGGAGAGTTAATTGAAACTACTCATTGACTCAACTGTTATTCAAACTCCAGGGATGACCTGCCCCTGGGAGGGTATGATGTAAGCACTACCCTATACCATTGGTGAAGCTGGACAGTTTAGCCACTCAGTAGTCATCAGCTAGCGGGGAAGTACTGAATAAAAGGAGAGCCACTTAAGTTGCATTCTGTCTCATCTGTGGACCGTTTCCCTGTCTCGCTGGTTAAGGGAAAGCAGTGGAAAAAAAGCCTGAAGCTGGGGATGGAAGGCTGCCTTCTGCCTGGTAGCTGTCTTGCTGTGCTGTTGAGGGAAAACAGAGAGCCCAGCTGAACCCAGAGGTGGAGAAGAAACATGCACCCCTCTGTTCCAGGAGCCCAGAGGAGCTGGAGGAAAGGCAGCCTGTGCTAACCTGTGGAAACTAAAATTCCCCAGTGAACAAAGGACTGTGGACAGCCTGACTACTACAGGAGGGCAGAGGTGAGAAGGGATGAACCCAGTGCAAAGGAGTAATGTAAGTGACGTATCCCCTTAGTCGGAATGAAGCTAACCTAAGAGAGTGAAGATACCCTGAAAGAGGGGAACGGAAGTCGAGAGATCTCGGAAACAGAAACACTGCAGGGTTGGGTAAATAAGTGAAAACAACACCCTGAGTTGTCAGGAAAAAGAGAGACATACAGGCCGATTCATGGAATTAATGTGCGCTGAAAATTTCTGTGAAAGCGTGCGAATCGCAGCGCAAGTGAGAAAATCGCAGTGAAACCCGCGCACATCGATTCATGGAAGTCCGTGCACGTGTAAATCCATGGATGTGCGCTAAAATCCTGCGTGGCGCATGCGGGCGCACACATCATCAAACAGCATGCGCTATGCGCACAGCGAAAGCGCACATAGCGCGGCGCACACAACAAATGTAGGCGGAACACGGGGCGTAACACGCGGAATGGGGAACAATGCTGTTTACACCCAGAACCAGCCTTTTTGGGATGCCTGGTGACCAGGTGTATGGGAGCTACAGGTTTCCACCTCACATAATACTCAACCTGGTGAGTGGGTGGGAGGATGACCTCACATCACCCACCCTGTGCTCCCAAGCACTGAGCCCCTTGGAAAAGGTGCACAATGTACTGCACTTCTTGGCCACTGGTTCATTTCAGCGGACAAGTGCCATAGTTGGGGGGGGGAATCACAGGCCACGCAGTCACGCTGCCTACACCAGGTCTTGGCCATCATGACTGCATGACCATCGGTCCACAGGCACATATACCTGCCCAGAACACCTGCAGAAAGGCAGGCTGCCGTCCAGGATTTCTACAGGGTGGCACACTTCCCCAAAGTGCTAGGTGCCATTGATTGCACCCATGTGTCTCTACATCCTGATAGGGCATCTGAGCACATCTATAGAAACCGCAAGCACTGGCATTCCATCAACGTGCAGGTAGTATGTGATGCCAAGGGAATCATCACCTCAGTATATGCCAACTATCCAGGGTCCACCCACGACAGTTTCATTTACAGAATGTCAACCCTAAACCGAGACCTAGAAGCTGGGCGGCATGGCGATACATGGCTGCTTGGTGAGTATAAATGCCACTGCACATGCAGGAATGTCACATGCTGAGTAATGTCACAACCCCACTTGTGATACCCATCATCACCTCCCCAGGGGACAGTGCCTACCCTCTGAGCACCCACATGATGACGCCAATTCGGAACCCCACCCCACCACCCGAGGTAAGATACAACACAGCCCATATTGCAACCCGGGGCATAGTGGAGCGCACATTCGGAGTGCTCAAGTCACGCTTTCGCTCCCTTGACTGCTCGGGTGGGTAGCTGCTATACGCGCCCCCAGTAGTGTGCAGGATCATAGTGGCAGCATGTGTCCTGCACAACGTTGCAACACGCAACGTTGCGGACATGGTGGTGCCCCACATCCCCAACCACATGCACGGCCGTTGCGAATGGGAGGTGAAAGGGCATGTGCTGAGGCAGCCCGTACGCAGCTGGTGGCTAATTACTTCACCTAAAATCACATGTCATGCAATGTGAAAGCAAACAAAGGAATGCACAACACCTGACACAAGTGTCACAAAGTGCACTGTCCCTAAAGGAAACAGGTCACAGACAATATGCTACACAGGATGAAACATTGCCAAAATATGACAGTACCAAATAAAAGTAGTGCAAGTTTTACAACCTGAATAAGCCAGCACATCCACCCCTTCCAACAGCAGAGTGTTGACGTCAGGCAAATGTGTCAGTGTACTGCATACAACATGAACTGCATCCGCAAAGGAGACGGCCTTGTGAAGACATGAAGAACGTACCTGTGAATAAGGAGGAAGACATGGATGCACAAGCACATATCAATATACCATGCAGTGTTCAATACTACAACAATACCCACTAGGGATGTTCACACAGTTTTGACTACAGACTGCCCACACAGCTCATGGGAGCCCAATGTCACTGTGTAAGTCACTGTCACTTGGTCACACCCTTTGCAAGCCCATGGAAAGGGAAGCAGGAGGGGTGTATATGTCAGGAACCCAAGCATATAACCCAAAAACAGGTCAAGCCTGCATGTGCCCAGCTGGAATACACAGTGGATGCCATGTGGGGGCCGGAGTGGGGGGGGCACCCAGGAGGTTCGAGGACAGGGTGCACACCAACAGCCACCTGCGTGGATGTTGTGAAAAAAAAATACCTACATGGGCTCATGGCCTGCACGGCTAAGCTAGTGTGGGAGGAGTGCTGCTGTCGCTCTCATCACCCGCTGCTGCTGCATCAGGAGGTGGTGGTGCTATGGGAGGCAGCCCATGCAAATCCCTGGTATGGTCTTCCATGGCAGCAAGCATGCGGGTGTGGAAGGTCTCGTTCTGGAGGATAATAGTATGGAGATCCCCATGCAGCACCTGATGGGTTGCCTGTATTTCTGAATGCATGGCCTCCCGTGATGCCCGGATCTCCTCCCGAGTTGCCTGCATCTCAGCTGAGAGCGAATGTGTGAGCTGCTCCAGCTGCTGTTCTGACCTTAAATTTCAGGAAGCCTCAAGTTCACCCAGAGCCTCCCTGAGGTTATGGAGTTCTACTCTCAGGGCTTCCCTGTGGCCCTGTGACTCAATAGATATGGCTTTGCGCAGAGTCTCCAGTGCCCTCTTGGTGCAGGCATTGACTGCAGGGTGATGTTGGCAGGGCCAACATCGGTTTGATGGACCTGGACTGACACTGTCCCAGCTGGTAGACTCAGAGCTGGGGTGGATAGAGCTGCAGCTGCCCCTGCAGCCTCCCCACCCTGCCTACTTGGGGCAGCAGATGACATTGCTGCCCCAGATCCACGTGGCCTGGTGACAGCAACTTGCACCGCCACACATGGCTTAGACTTGCTGACCTGGAAGTCAGCCTGGGAGTCATCCTGTGCCGGTTCTGGTGCCAAAATGGGCTGGTCCAACAAGGGCTGAGCTTGGATGGTGTCAGCTACGTTTCCCACAACCATGGGGGGGCATGGGTGTCCCTGATTGGTCCTCCACACACAGGGGTCTAGGGGCACCCTGCAAACCTGGCCACGTCCCCTACCCCGCCCACCAAGTCCACCTTTTGGAGGTCAGCCACCTTTGTCTCCCTTACCACTTGGTCACCTCCCAACCATGGCACTGATGTTGTTGTGCGTATGGGAGTAGCAGTAAACAACTGTCCTGGGCAATTGGGGATGAAAGGGGTAGGGTACTAGATAGAATTCGTACCCTAGTGCTCTAGCAAGGCTCTCTGTGACCCCTGGGGGAAGATGACGGGTCACGCAACGCACAGGCACCCCGAAAAAAAAAATGAATGTGCCCACAACCCCTCGTAGACCACGTGCGTGGAAAAATGAACCCGCACTACGTTGTGGCACCCAGAAACACAAAAAAAAGCATACGTGTAATACACGCAGCCTACACTGACCTCTGAAGGGGTACGCGACACACGGGGCAAGCACAGTTGGTAAATACGTGCGCGACTCACTGTATGCCTGGAAAAAGAATGTGAAAAAGACGCGCGTGTGCGCGTTGGCAACAACCCCCGCCAAAAGAAGAATTGTACGCTGTCTGAGGAAACAGTACAAAAGAAGAAGTGAACGCTGTTTGAGGAAACAGGCCAAAATAAGAATTGAATGCTGTCAGAGGTAACAGGGAGTACGAACTTGAACCGTTGTGAAGTAATCGCGTGTGAACCGACTAGAAGTACAAAATTCACCCACTCGCTCTCCACGAAAAGCACGTACAAGAAAATGGCGTGCTACATGAACCTTTTCAATCGGCCCACACGTACAACGTCACTTACACGTGTACACGCTAAGGCCCTTTCCTCCAATTACACAAGCTGACACTTGGACGTGCAGGTTTTGCACGTGTACGATGAACATGAACCCGTGTTGAGGGAAACGCTTTTGCGCGTCATGTTACAGACGCACTTACATGCTAAAGGGCCTTTGGTCCAATGAATTTGCATACATGCAGTGTATTCACGTGCTGATTCACTATGCACCCGTCACGAGGGAAACACCCGCGCGTGTAACGTCACAGATGTGCTTACGCGCTAAGGGCCTTTCCTCGAATTACACGCTGACGTGCATTTTATTCACGTGCCAAGTCACTCCGTATCAAGCTGGCCACGCGACAACACACTGAAGACCACGCCCCTGCCAGAAGGCCGAATTACCGCCCCAAGAGCCCTGAGCACGCTCCCACCTGCCATCTGCTGCTGCCTGCCTGCTGCCCACGTGCCCTGCTATTTGCTGCCTGCACATCAGCCAGGGGTGCAGTTGCTGTGACCACCCCTGCTGGAACTGAAGACTCCCGACTGGGATACAATCGCTCCACAGCCCAGCCCCATGACCCAGTTGGCCACCCACACCTGCCTCTGGGATTGCCATGTCGGGCACAACACCATCTGGCACCACTGGCAACCCCCAGCCAGAGAGGCAGAGGGCCACCAGCTTCAGTGCCAGGGAAGTTGGTGTCCTGGTGGAGCAAGTCCTGGGGCAGTATGATGCCCTCTTTGGAAGTTTGCACGCTGACTATGAAGGACGGACCAGGATCTGGATGGACATCGTGACTGCCATCAATGAGGAGGGGGTGGCAGTCGGGCGACATCAAACATGTCAAGAAGCGCTGGGAGGACTTCAGCTCCAGGACCCTCGACAAGGCCCAGCGCCTCTTGAAGGCAGCGGATGCCAAGGGGCGCCGGGGCCACCTGTCTGACCACCAAATGAGGGTCCTCGAACTCATAAACCCAGCGCTCCACGTCCAGGTCCTTGAGAGGCAGACCCGTCTGGAGTCGGGCAGTAAGTGTACATGCATGCTGGTTGGACGCTGTGCGTGTCGTGGTGCGCCAGTAGTGTGCAGGTTGCACATGTGTTTCTGTAGGGCCATGTATGGATGTGTATGTACAGGGGTGTGAGGCTGACACATGCAAGTCCTCTCATGTGTGAGACACATGGATGGTGTATGTGTGGGTAAGCATGCAGGCCAAATGCAGATGTGGGAGCACACATGTTTGAATTACTGTGTATGTACGTTGGCATGGTTGTGGTGTCACACATGGATGTTGGTTCCAGCTGCATGTATCTGCACTGTGTACATGTCCATGTGTGTGTATTTGACAAATGTGCAACTGTGATGCAACATGGATGCATGTGGCACTGACATGTAGAAGGCGGAATGCCAGATGTGACATGGATGACATGGATCTCATCACTCTGACAGTTGGTGGACATGTACACATGCATGTAAGTGTGTTGGTGTATGTGCATTTGTTGTGTACTCCCTGTGTTTCATGTGACGTCAGGCTCACCTTCGGATGCTGATGCTGTTGTATGTGTATGGATGGTGCTGCCTGGTGCAATATTGCTGTGGAATTGCTCATGTGTGTGAGTAGAAATGACATGTGTGTTAGGGAGTGTGATGCCATGTCTAAAGTTTGACACTGACACTCATGTACAACTGTCATGTGTGTATCAGTCCATTGTACAGTGCCCTGATGCCTGTGTTCTATCTCTCCCTGTCTGCAGCGTCAACTGATGAAGAGGGCGGGGAGGGTGCTCTGGAGCAAAGCGGCAGGGATCGCACCACCAGCTGGAGACGCAAAGCCCGGCTCCCCTCCCAGATTGTCATCTCTTCGGGGAGTGACGAGTCTGGTGCCGCGTCCCAGACCGCAGCTGCCAAGGGTAGGTCCAAGAGGCAGAGGTTGGAGATGGACTCCTCGGCAGCAGAAGGGGCAGCTGAGACCCCACAGGGTCCGACGGAGGAAGATGGCATGGAGTCATCCAGGTTGGTGGGGGGTTTAGAGGAGGAGGAGGCCGTGGAAGGGACACACACGGGGTCTGGAGGTGGGGATTCCACTGGTGCCAGAGGTGCAGTGGCAGGGACAGGAGGCAGCACAGGCCGCCGCAGAGGTGCCTGTGTGTAATCCTGTCCTTGATCCTGTGACTGCATCATCCGGCACCAGCAGGGATGCCTACGTCCAAACCCGTTTTCAGGGAGGGGATGGGCGCACAACAACTGGCCTTCCTCTCCCTGTGGACGTGGCTATCCGGGACCGGGTTGAGCCTGTCCTGGCTGGGATAGCGTTGCGTCAACGGGGCATGCGAGGTGAACTGCAGTGTTTTTTTCGTGAAGACGCTGCACGTCATCTCGGATGCCTTTTTGACCATGTTGACCTACTGGGACGGGTCACCAGTGCTGGATTCCTCCGTGTGCTGGACCTTCTTGCGACCCCCTCCTCACCTGAACCCCTACGCGCCAGTCGTCCTCCATGCCATCTTCCCACCCATGTATCACCTGGGTACCCTGTGGAGCTGGCTCTGACCCAGTGGCCAGGCTGGTGGAGGACACATCCCTGCCACAGTCGGGAGTCGGACATCCAGCAGGGGTGGCCACCACGACAACTGCACCCCAGCCGGAGGAGGACGTGCAGGCAGCAAGAGCCAGGGCGCAGGCACAGGTACAGCAGCTATGGTGGGACCAATGATGGCTCAGAGCCTTCAACATCAGAGGGGCAGGCATCGGCCAGAGGGCAGGAGGACCCAGGAATGCAAGTGTCTTCCGAGTGGCAGCGGTTGGGCCACGCCATAGATGCAGAGCGGTAGCGGGCGGAAGAGGCACGGCTCACAATGGTCAGGGTGGAGAACTCCATGCGGAGGGCACTGAGGTGGGCCGAGTGCCTCGAGGCAATTCGCAGGGAGTTGGAGGTCAACATGTCATCGTCCCTGCGAACCCTCGGGGCCATGGAAGAGGACCGCCTCCAAGACATTGAGCAGGAGTTCGATGATGCCCTGGCCCGGTACATCAAATAGTGAGCCGTCGGACTAGCCCGCTGCCATTGTAAATAGTTAGTGTTAGGTTTAATTTTGGTTTTCATTTTTTTTGGGGCGCTTGGACAATACCCCACATTTTTGTATATAGTTCTTCATTAGTTAGTGTATTTTTGTAGGTTTCATTTGGACAGTTAGGCTCATGGACCCAGGATTTCATCCTTGTAAATAGTTGGAGTGTGGATTTGTCGGCATTTTCTTTTTTGATTTTTCCATGGAGCAATGGATTTTACTTTTTCATTTCTGTTTGGATTTGCTTTGTTGAAAGGAGACTTTGGAGACATTTTTCATTTCATATATTTTGGATTCTGATTTCCTTTTTTTATCATTATGTCACATTCTGCATTGTTTTCCTTATGTCCTTTGTTTGGTCTTTGAATTTCTTTCACCACATTTTTTGTTCAATACATTTTTTCCCGTACTTCAATGTGTGGTATTCTCTCATTGGTTTCATGCATGTCACGATGTGTGTTTTCACATTCACTGGCACCCATTGTGTGTGTGTGATGGACATGTGTTGATGTACATACATGTCATTTGGTTGTTTCATGTAATGGGCATTTCAATGTGGGGTGTATGTTATGCTTGGTTGGTTATTTGGGCAGGGGTGGCATGCTGTGGGATTTTGGTGCCATGAGGGCCATGATTGTGGGTCATGTTGACGTGTTGGGGGACATGAGTGGGGGCCTGCTGGCAAGTGCCCCTCACTGCTGGGCGGTGAGGGTGCAGGGGTACTTGAATGGGGGCCTGCTGGCAAGTACCCCTCACTGCTGGGGGGTGGGGGGGCAGGGGGACTTGAGTGGGGGCCTGCTGGCAGGTGCCCCTCACTGCTGGGGGGTTTGGGTGCAGGGGGACATGAGTGGGACATGAGTGGGGGCCTGCTGGCAGGTGCCCCTCACTGCTGGGGGGTGGGGGTGCTGGGGGACATGAGTGGGACATGAGTGGGGGGCCTGCTGGCAGGTGCCCCTCACTGCTGGTGGGTCGGGGTGCAGGGGGACATGAGTGGGACATGAGTGGGTGCCTGCTGGCAGGTGCCCCTCACTGCTGTGGGGTGGGGGTGCTGGGGGACATGAGTTGGACATGAGTGGGGGCCAAGTGGCAGGTGCCCCTCACTGCTGGGGGGTGCAGGGGACATGAGTGGGACATGAGTGGGGGCCTGCTGGCAGGTGCCCCTCACTGCTGGGGGGTGGGGGTGCAGGGGGACATGAGTGGGACATGAGTGGGGGCCTGCTGGCAGGTGCCCCTCACTGCTGGGGGGTGCGGGTGCAGGGGGACATGAGTGGGGGCCTGCTGGCAGGTGCCCCTCACTGCTGGGGGGTGGGGGTGCAGGGGGACATAAGTGGGACATATGTGGGGGCCTGCTGGCAGGTGCCCCTCACTGCTGGGGGTGGGGGTGCTGGGGGACATGAGGGGGACATGAATGGGGGCCTGCTGGCAGGCAGGTGCCCCTCTCTGCTGGGGGGTGGGGGTGCAGGGGAACATGAGTGGGGGCCTGCTGGCAGGTGCCCCTCACTGCTGGGCGGTGGGGGTACAGGGGGACTTGAATGGGGGCCTGCTGGCAAGTGCCCCTCACTGCTGGGGGGTAGGGGGCAGGGGGACTTTAGTGGGGGCCTGCTGGCAGGTGCCCCTCACTGCTGGGGGGTGGGGGTGCAGGGGGACATGAGTGGGACATGAGTGGGGGCCTGCTGGCAGGTGCCCCTCACTGCTGGGGGGTTTGGGTGCAGGGGGACATGAGTGGGACATGAGTGGGGGCCTGCTGGCAGGTGCCCCTCACTGCTGGGGGGTGGGGGTGCTGGGGGACATGAGTGGGACATGAGTGGGGGCCTGCTGGCAGGTGCCCCTCACTGCTGGTGGGTCGGGGTGCAGGGGGACATGAGTGGGACATGAGTGGGGGCCTGCTGGCAGGTGCCCCTCACTGCTGTGGGGTGGGGGTGCTGGGGGACATGAGTTGGACATGAGTGGGGGCCTAGTTGCAGGTGCCCCTCACTGCTGGGGGGTGCAGGGGACATGTGTGGGACATGAGTGAGGGCCTGCTGGCAGGTGCCCCTCACTGCTGGGGGGTGGGGGTGCAGGGGGACATGAGTGGGACATGAGTGGGGGCCTGCTACAGGTGCCCCTCACTGCTGGGGGGTGGGGGTGCAGGGGGACATGAGTGGGGGCCTGCTGGCAGGTGCCCCTCACTGCTGGGGGGTGGGGGTGCAGGGGGACATGAGTGGGACATATGTGGGGGCCTGCTGGCAGGTGCCCCTCACTGCTGGGGGTGGGGGTGCTGGGGGACATGAGGGGGACATGAATGGGGGCCTGCTGGCAGGCAGGTGCCCCTCTCTGCTGGGGGGTGGGGGTGCAGGGGGACATGAGCGGGGGCCTGCTGGCAGGTGCCCCTCACTGCTGGGGGTGGAGGTGCTGGGGGACATGAGGGGGACATGAATGGGGGCCTGCTGGCAGGCAGGTGCCCCTCACTGCTGGGGGATGGGGTGCAGGGGGACATGAGTGGGACATGAGTGGGGGCCTGCTGGCAGGTGCCCCTCACTGCTGGGGGGTGGGGGTTCAGGGGGACATGAGTGGGACATGAGTGGGGGCCTGCTGGCAGGTGCCCCTCACTGCTGGGCGGTGGGGGTGCAGGGGGACTTGAATGGGGGCCTGCTGGCAAGTGCCCCTCACTGCTGGGGGGTAGGGGGCAGGGGGACTTTAGTGGGGGCCTGCTGGCAGGTGCCCCTCACTGCTGGGGGGTGGGGGTGCAGGGGGACATGAGTGGGACATGAGTGGGGGCCTGCTGGCAGGTGCCCCTCACTGCTGGGGGGTTTGGGTGCAGGGGGACATGAGTGGGACATGAGTGGGGGCCTGCTGGCAGGTGCCCCTCACTGCTGGGGGGTGGGGGTGCTGGGGGACATGAGTGGGACATGAGTGGGGGCCTGCTGGCAGGTGCCCCTCACTGCTGGTGGGTCGGGGTGCAGGGGGACATGAGTGGGACATGAGTGGGGGCCTGCTGGCAGGTGCCCCTCACTGCTGTGGGGTGGGGGTGCTGGGGCACATGAGTTGGACATGAGTGGGGGCCTAGTTGCAGGTGCCCCTCACTGCTGGGGGGTGCAGGGGACATGTGTGGGACATGAGTGAGGGCCTGCTGGCAGGTGCCCCTCACTGCTGGGGGGTGGGGGTGCAGGGGGACATGAGTGGGACATGAGTGGGGGCCTGCTGGCAGGTGCCCCTCACTGCTGGGGGGTGGGGGTGCAGGGGGACATGAGTGGGGGCCTGCTGGCAGGTGCCCCTCACTGCTGGGGGGTGGGGGTGCAGGGGGACATGAGTGGGACATATGTGGGGGCCTGCTGGCAGGTGCCCCTCACTGCTGGGGGTGGGGGTGCTGGGGGACATGAGGGGGACATGAATGGGGGCCTGCTGGCAGGCAGGTGCCCCTCTCTGCTGGGGGGTGGGGGTGCAGGGGGACATGAGCGGGGGCCTGCTGGCAGGTGCCCCTCACTGCTGGGGGTGGAGGTGCTGGGGGACATGAGGGGGACATGAATGGGGGCCTGCTGGCAGGCAGGTGCCCCTCACTGCTGGGGGATGGGGTGCAGGGGGACATGAGTGGGACATGAGTGGGGGCCTGCTGGCAGGTGCCCCTCACTGCTGGGGGGTGGGGGTGCAGGGGGACATGAGTGGGACATGAGTGGGGGCCTGCTGGCAGGTGCCCCTCACTGCTGGTGGGTGGGGGTGCAGGGGGACATGGGTGGGACATGAGTGGGGGCCTGCTGGCAGGTGCCCCTCACTGCTGGGGGGTGCAGGGGGACATGAGTGGGACATGAGTGGGGGCCTGCTGGCAGGTGCCCCTCACTGTTGGTGCGTGGGGGTGCAGGGGGACATGAGTGGGGTATGAGTGGGGGCCTGCTGGCAGGTGCCCCTCATGCTGGGGGTGGGGGTGCAGGGGGACATGAGTGGGACATGAGTGGGGGCTGCTGGCAGGTGCTCCTCACTGCTGGAGGGTGGGGGTGCAAGGGGACATGAGTGGGACATGAGTGGGGGCCTGCTGGCAGGTGCTCCTCACTGCTGGGGGGTGGGGCGCTGGGGGACATGAGTTGGTGATCATATTGCAAGGTGACATGTGGCTTGGCTGGGGGGCATGCCCATGGTGGATGGGCTGCCTGCGGGATATGACCAGGGGTGCAGGGTAGGCCCCTGTGGTGTGGGCTGCCTGCAGGGGCCGTGGAGGGGGTAGAGGGGACACCTGGGAGGACCCACACTGCCAATCCACGTGTGGGTCTCCCCACGCACCCCATTGGATACACGTACCCCGCTCTGACAGCGAAATCGCGTGTGAAACTTCACGTTCACCCCTGAAATACACGTACCCCGCTCTGACAGTGAAATTGCGTGTGAAACTTCACGCGCACCCCCGAAATACACGTACCCCGCTCTGACAGCAAAATCGTGTGTTAAACTTCCCGTGCACCCCCGAAATACACGTACCACGCTCGCACAGGGCCAATCGCGTGTGAAACTCCCTGCAAACACCAGTAATACAAGTACACCGTTCGCACAGGGCCAATCGCGTGTGAAACTCCCCACGCACCCCAGTAATACACGTACCGCGCTCGCACAGGGCCAATCGCGTGTGAAACTTTCCACGCACCCCCGAAATACACGTACCATGCTCGCACAGGGCCAATCGCATGTGAAACTCCCCGCGCACCCCAGTAATACATGTACACCGCTTGCACAGGGCCAATCGCGTGTGAAACTCCACGCGAACCCCAGTTATACATGTACACCACTCGCACAGGGCCAATCGCGTGTGAAACTCCACGCGAACCCCAGTAATACATGTACACCGCTCGCACAGGGCCAATCGCGTGTGAAACTTCCCGCGCACCCCTGAAATACACGTACCACGCTCGCACAGGGCCAATCGCGTGTGAAACTTCCCGCGCACCCCAGTAATAAATGTACCCCACTCGCCGGGGTGTACATGTATTCAGAGGGGTGCGCGGGGAGTTTTACAGGCGTTTTCGTGGTTGGTGGGCTGTATGCTGGTCCAATGGCCTGTGCGCCATGTACGGGATTTGTGCGCTGTGCATGGCGCACGGGGAGGGGTTGGGGGGCGTAACTGGCACTGCTGCAGGGTCGCTGCACCACTCTGCGCCACGGCTGGTTTTGGATGTTGAAATCCATGAATACGCTGTGCGCGGAAATGGATTTTAGCGCACGCGGCTGGCGCAGACTGTCGCACGCGCACACTGTGCACCAGCCGCGTGCGCCACTTGTGCGCTGGATTCTATGAATTATAATTTCAAGTAAGATTTTATTTGGAACTAAATTCTGGAACATTTAGCCATTACAGTGGCACCTGAACAACTTCATATCCTTGGAACAAAACCTGAAACAGAAGCAGCAGTCAAGCATTTTGTGGTTGTTATACCCTTTAGATTTATGTGAGTTTGTAGTTTTTCTATTAATGTGGTAGGCTAGTATAGTATTTGGGCTAGGGACTTTATGTTCTGGATTCATACTGACAAGAATATCCTTTCCTTGAACTTTTGCATTTTAGAGTAGGGAATATAGCTCTTAGAGTTACTTTTCATTATTTTAGTTTGTAAGTTTCTTTGAATTTGGCCAAAAGGTCAGACTAATTGTAAAAGTGTATAATAAAAATCCACAAACATGATTTTCCAGAGTCTGAGTCCAACATCTGGTCCACCACAAGTGGTACTATTATAGGATGAGGAAGATACAATGGAAAAGCGTGTGATTGCAGTAATTGGATTAGGAATTGGAGAATATGATATAGTACAGTATGAATGAATAGTTTTAAAGGGTCAAAATAGATTTGGTTAAGGTTAGGTCAATGCAGAAAGTATCACAAGGTGGATTGCCTTGTAAACAATGGCCTGTTTAAACCATTAGCCTCAATTCTTATTTGAACAAAATCATTGGGCCAAACAGTTTCCAATATCTGACGGACCAGTGTTTCCACAGGATCTGTTATGACTGTTAACCCATGTCCCAGCGAGCACAACTGGTTCAGGTTCACAAATCTAAACACCTCATAACGCTCCATGACCGAGAATGTTTTAAAATGTCTTTGATAAGTTAGCACCCTTTCCAAATAAACGGATAAATCCGGTGTCTGGGGGGGTTGGTGTCTGAGTCGTGCTAGGCCGATAGCACTTAGATGTAACAAATTGGGCCTTTTTTTAAGATTATAAATAGGTGCCGCCTCTGAGCTCGAGATCTGGCCCATTTTAAGTTGTGTCTCGTGTTTTTAGAGCTCTGTCGAAACGAATATCCACCTCTGCTTTGAACAATTATCCCATCTGTAACAAAGGGCCTGACAGTGGCTGTGTTTTTAATTTTACTCGATCTCCCAGAGCAGCAGGCTGTGTGGGCTTGTTCTTCAGCATTTTATTTTCTAATAGGGGTGGTTTGTACTGAGTCATTAGTTGCTAGTCATAACATTTTGTGGGTACCTGATATGCTGATATTTGGGGTATTTCAGCAGCGGGTGTTGGCGGAGATCTGGATATACTAGGCCATGCAAATGTTTGTGGAATATTGGCTAAACAGTCGGCTGAAAAATCATTGATGGCTAGTTGGTTCTGTTCAACGTCTGAAACTGTAGTGGACTCCGCTTCTGTGAATGTTGCGTAAAATGCATCACTAGACCCTCCTATAGCGATGGTGTTATGTTGAACAAACGCCCCGTCGGCTAACGTAATATCAGACTGCAATCCTATCACTAATTCACCAGCCTCAGCCGCTAAGGCATTAGTATCTCCCCTCAAATCTTTTAGCAGTGTCAAAACAGCCCCTTCCACATTTTCAAAAGCGCTTTGAACCATAGATTGTACAATCTTATTCTTTTTACAGTAAGGCTTTAAACTTTTCACAATGTTAAGCAAATTCTCATAATTTAGTTTTAAAGTCTTTTCTCTTTTTGAAACAGACTGCCGCTTGGAGACTTTTCTATCACTCATTAGGCCCCTGGATATTTTGGCGGGCGTTGCAAAGATTCCAGAACCAACAGGGTCCAGTGCGGAATCTACAAAATATCTCAGCACCCCCAGATCAAGCTGGCCTTCCTGCTGTAACACAAAGAAAGACCCCATCCTTGGGTCATTAAAACATTCTGAATTTGTTGATCCTAGAGAATAGGCGGACCCATCCGTGTACCCTGCAGACATCAAAGATTTGATGAACCACCCGCAGAAATATTCATAATTGCATTGAGTGCCTCTTGTTGCGCTCTACAGTCCAGGTCCATAGAATCTCCCTGTTGTGGTAACATCCAATTGTTGAGAGACATTTCTATAAAAAACATAAAAAAATATACAATATAGTATAAAACATATTTTACACATTGTAATATTCACAGTATCTCAATATTCAACATCTTATACCCTTATAACAACCAAGCACACCTTGACCCCAAATTGACCCCAAATATAACACACTGATTATTGGCAGCCTTACACATTTCAACCATGAGTCTGATCTGTGGCAAAAGTGTCAATATTTGATCATTGCAAATATATTTTTTAAATTCATGGCACACAATTAAGAAAGCACACTGCACATGAATCCCAAGAGCCCAAGGTTTAAATTAATATAATGTACTTATTACCAAACATCGGACAACTGGGACATTAAAGCAGCTGGGCTCTCCAACTAGGCCCAAGTTCTAAATG
This sequence comes from Ambystoma mexicanum, assembly GCF_040938575.1. Classification (NCBI taxonomy): domain Eukaryota; kingdom Metazoa; phylum Chordata; class Amphibia; order Caudata; family Ambystomatidae; genus Ambystoma; species Ambystoma mexicanum. Next base: position 1,196,137,308 of record NC_090935.1, read on the forward strand.
AATATAATGTAATTAATACATCAGCCTAGAATTCTGGCTGTAAGCATAGCCCTCTTCAAAACTTCGAGAGCTTGCATAAAATATATTTTTGGCACACCCTATATTCAAATTGAGGTCTCTCACATGCCGCAGACTATTCTTCACAAACACTAATTTTGTTATAAAAATAAAGTCTTGGGTCTAACATTCTCCATTTCTGCTTCACTATGCCTATAAAAAGGACACAGCTATTAGCATTGTCATTGTCTTTTTTCTTTTAAAATGTGTTCATACATGGTCCAACTCTGAATGCATTTGTAACATTGTTTAAAGCAACATTTTCGTTTGGTTGAGTGACAACAAAATGAATTGTTTGTCGTTTATCCACAAAAAAGGCCGCTACAAACATGTGCCATCTGCCAGTTTGCAATGCCCCATGTATCTTGTGTATACATTTGCTTTGACACCTGGCTAAGCGGTTTTTTTTGTGTAAATCATTTTGGGTTTAACAATGTAATTTAAAAAATGGTATCAATATTGTACGCTGTCCTCTAAACACGCCCTGGTTATTTACTGGTGTGCACTATAACACATAGGACATTTTCTAAATCTACAAAATAAGGTTTAGCACTGTTACTGAAGGCTGCCAGAACTCCATATCACATACACGTTTATAGTGTGAGACTGCTTTTTTAGCCAGACACATCCCAAAGACAGAATGTGACTATTCCTCATATACAACTTGTGCCATGTTTAAAAATCAACAATGTCTTCCTTTACATAAAAATAAAAGCTACACCTTTTGCCACATCATGTGTGATGTTTATCAATAAACTCAGTTTCATCCTTACATGACCCTGCAGCTTGTTGGCCTCACAATGCATCAATATTTTATTCACACGCCAGCCCCCAAAACGCCTAAGCATGTATCGATCCAGCATATGCAATTTCAAACTTTAAACAGCTCCAAGTGTAGAGGGTTTAATATTTGGATGCCAGGCTATTAAATAACTGAACCATAAACACTTACAAGCATGTTTACACATTATCCTAGATAGCCTGCCAAAGTCAAAAACATATGTTAAATCCTTGAAACATATTCTCAATCCAAATAAATACTGTTCCTTAGATTTAAGAGCGTATATTTATTTCACACTTTTAAACACAGGCTGCCAGGTCAAATTAAACAGCTGTTTATCTGAAAATGCCTTCACACAGCTGTGCAAGACTGTAGAAAAATAAAATAAACAAGTTTGCAAGAAATACTAAATCTTACCCAGTCGCTCTCATCCCCTAAATATAAACACATCATAGACATGCATAAAAGATTTTACCCCTCATTTCGAATGTGCAATCCATGAACATTCCTCATATACTACTTGTGCCATGTTTAAAAATCAACAATGTTGTCCCTTATATAAATATAAAGGCTACACCTTTTGCCACATCATGTGTGCCGTTTTGACAAGAGAACTTAAATTCATCCATGTGCACCATGCCAGACTAGAGGGCTTCACAAAAACAGCTATATTTCGTTTACACACCAACCCACAAAGGACTGCAGCGTATATCTATCAAAATGTTCATTTATAGCTTAAAGGCCTAACCATTTTTATACTTAAAACAGTTTAGAATTAAATTATACTGAGATATCAGGAATAACTTTTGAAGCTTTAATTTGTAAGTGCTGCACTGCTTAATTAACTGTGCCATAACCAGTGGCAACATATTTACACATTATTCTATTTAGTGTACAACTCTACATTTTTTTAAACATGTCCTTAGAAAAGCACACAACTATTCTTAAGCCAAGATAATAAAGAGTCCAAGCCTAGATATAATTAGGTCTGCCTCAAAAGGCCTAAATACATTATCACAAAAGTCCACATACAGTTTTTTAAAAGCACACACTTGCAAGCCTGCCTTATTACTCCCACAGCCCATGTTCTGCAGTTGGTCAAATATACGGCCTGTCACAGATGCGTTTCTTACATGATCACGTGTGTTTAACACTGGCTCCCAATTTTAAATTTCTGTAATTTTAATACATGAAAATAGGCTCTAAAATATAAACAACATGCATGCATTTGTTTTACATTTTGCCCCTCATTTGGAATGTGTAATACATCTTACCTTAATGTTATTTCTAAAACCCAGAAAAGGGGGGGTGGGGGCTCTTCTGTCACAGGCCTTTCAGATAGCAGAATTGCAATGCTACAGAACACAAGACAATCTTTAGTGGCTTCAAAGCAATATTTTTGGCCATCTTCTAAAATTTGCTTTTTAAGGGGCGTCAATTGGCCCCAAACCCTCTGTGTCCCGTTATCAGCAGTCTAAACCTTGACATATTGCTTTTCTTACTGCCTTTCTTAGCAAATTACATTTAAACTATTGGAAACTGGCCTGAGCACGGGCTACACCAGCAAATCGCATTTAGAGTATCCAAGGTGTTTTTGCTTTCTGTGGACTGTTTTAGAATATTGCATCTAGATCACCGAACAGTCCTAGCAAACCATATCTGGACTGTTAGGAAACTTGGTCAATGATTGGCTACTACTGCAAAACTGTATCCAGTGTGCCTAATGCCTGCACCAATTTGGACTAATCTGATAAAGCGAACCTAGTTAGCCAGAGTATCTAACTGGTCTACTTGACTATCTTATTTATTGGACCCAAATTACCTGCTTACCAGTTCCCAACTATAACAGTATACTAGCAGTTACCTAAGAACCTGTTATATTTAAAGTGAAAGCTTCACACAATGTCAAGACCACGTATTATCCTCTGCATAATAGCTTTATCCACATTCCTTGTCAAAAACTATCAGGACTGTTACAGTGGATTTACATCCAAGTCAACATCTATTCACCTGAATATGGCAGTATACACCACACCAAATATGTCTAATTTAAGAACTAACTCTGATCATGCTAGCTCTAAGCACCAGGCTGTACCAGAACTAGTAGCCTACACCTCCCAACCTAGCTCTACGTTTGACAGAAATAACAAATTACGTGCCAGACTTAACAAACTTCACAAGCTGCCTAGAAGATTGCTCCCATCTACCAAATGGGAAATGAACTCCCAACACACGAGGAAATGCATTGATCCCAATCTCCCTCCTGCTCCACTAGCCACATCAAAGTCCCGAATCCTTAAACGCAAACACAAGTCTGACTCTAGAAGTCCACCTAATGTCACTCAAATCAAAGTGGATACAGAAGCGCAGTGTTACAAAGGAGCGCTCCTTAACGTAAGATCTTTAGTCACCCATGCCCTCGATATAGCTGACTTAATCTCTGAAGCTGACCTAGACTTTATTGCTATAACCGAGACCTGGTGACATAACGCGGCAGGCCCATCTCTTATGCTGGCCATCCCTGACGGCTATACTATAATTAGGCATGACCGAGAGGGTTCCCGTGGTTGTGGCATTGCCATCATATCCAAAATAAATGTATCGATAAGGCTAACCCCTACCCAAACTTTACAATCTTGTGAAACCTTGACTGCCAAACTTCCTATAAACCATACTCAATCGCTAACTATTCACTTGGTCTACAGACCACCGGGCCCGCTTGGGACCTTTGAGGAGGATCTGCATAGTCTGCTATCCAACAACGCCAAACCTACCTCACAACTGCTACTACTAGGGGACTTTAACCTAGGATTCAATGACCAAGCAGAAGTGCACGCCTTAACTATTGCCAATACTCTCTACTCACTGGGACTTTCTCAAAAAGTCAACACCCCTAGCCACGTAAAGGGCAGAACACTAGACCGGGTCGCCGACTCCATCTGCACAGTTGCCATCTCTTCCATCTCTCCATTACCTTGGACTGACCACTCAATGGTGTCCTTTAACCTCCTAACCTCCCGATCATCTACTTCAGCCTTACCCATGGCACCATCATGCCTTACTAGAAATAAAAAAAATATGACAATGGACAACATCATTCTGGCTATCCTCCCAACTCTAAATGCACTACCGAACAACCTAGACCCTAGTGTACTAGTTCATGAATATAATAAAATCATGCTCAATACCATGGATAAAATTGCCCCGCTAAAAATGCGAACAAGTAAGCCTAAGGCCCATTTAAACAAATGGTTCACGCCTGAACTTAAGGCCCTACGCCTTACAAAAAGAAAAAGTGAATCCACCTGGAAACTGTTCCCAACTGATGAGAATAAGGCCAACCTAACCACTATTTCCCGTCACTATACAAGAAGTCTGCCCGGCAAAGCGAAATTCCTACAATGATCATATTGCCAACTCTAATTCAAGCATGAAGGAACTTTTCTCTATATTGAAAGAACTGGAGTCACCCATTGCCATACCAGACACCTGTATCAGGGATCAGGCTTGGTGTGCTGAGATTCAACATGCATTAGCAAATAAAATAAATACCCTCCAAAATAAAATCCCAAAAAAAAGACTTGCTTAACCTCCCTAACCAAACTCAGCCACTGCCTTCTGCTACCCCTAATGAACAAACACACAAATTCTCTTTTAGCAAAACGACCACAATAGAGATAGAGAAAATCATCCTATCCCTCAAATCCTCTAACTGCAAAGGCGATATTTGCCTAGCACAGTTAATAAAAGATGCTGCCAGAGATCTATCTCCTTTCATCTCCAAACTTATTAATGCCTCCTTCTCCACAGGTAATATCCCTGCCAATTTAAAACAATCTTGGGTGCTCCCGCTTCTCAAAAAGCAAACACTAGACCCTCTTATCCCCACCAATTACCATCCTATTACCACAGTACCATTTCTACTGAAGATACCGGACAAAGTGGCATACACACAAATTCAATAACACCTTGAACTTCATAAGCTTCTGAGAGCCAGACAATCTGGCTTCCGTCCATTACATGGAACTGAAACAGCCTTTATTAACCTAAAGACGCAAATAGATGAGCTGAGAGATCAAGGAAAAACTACACTCCTACTCCTACTTGATCTCTCAGCTGCATTTGACCTTGTGGACCACAAGGTCCTCTATAGACATTTGGATTCTGCTGCTCATTTCTCCACCCAGGTCATCAGATGGATAGAATACTTTCTGAGCAAGAGAAATATGCGAGTCTTCTCCCCCACGGCTGCAGCAGACCCCATACCGATCATATGCAGAGTCCCCCAGGGCTCCTGTGTCTCCCCAACTCTTTACAACATATTCACCAAACCCCTCTTTGATGATTTGGACCATCTAGGTATCACCTACACCAACTATGCAGATGATACACAGATTCTCCTCCCGCGTTCTGGGGATCATGACAAGGACAGGGAGTTGGTGAATAGAGTGTATCTCTTCATTCAGACATGGATGGCATCTCATGGCCTATGCCTGAATGATGACAAGACAGAGCTGGTCATTGTAGGCACACATTCCAATATCAACAAACTAGACCCTGACTACTCCGAGTTTAGTATAGATGGTAATGTTATTAAGGTCTCGAGGGAAGTAAAAACGCTTGGTTTTTACCTTGATTCTACTATGGCATTCACCAAACAGGTCAATTCTTTAGCATCTTCCACGGCCTATACCTGCAAATTAATAAGAGCAGGCAAGCGTTCCTATCTAATGATAGTTGTATGATCCTAGCGAGAGCCTTAATACTCTCTTGACTCGACTACTGCAACACCCTCTACTGTGGCGACAATAAAACCATCACCCAAAGGCTCCAAATCCTACAAAATAATGCCCTCAGAGTGGCACTGGGCATAAATAAAAGGGAACATATCTCCACTATCAGACGACAACACAAATGGCTTTCCACTGCTGACAAAATTCAACTAAAAATAATCTCCCTGACACGCAAAGCTCTCAACAACGCGGCCCCCAGCTATCGGACGGCGAAAATAAAAAGAAAGACATCTAGCAGACAAATAAGAACTGTCAACTTCAACCGCCTCGAAGTACTAAGATTTAAATTTGCCAAAATTGGTGGCACCAGTTTCCCTGTAACAGCTGCCAAATTGTGGAATGCGCTACCACATAACCTGAGAGTAGACCAACCATTCTCACAACTTAGAAAAAATTTGATCAAACACTTTAACACTAAAAACCTGTAGTCACCCCTGATCCCTCTGTACCTTGACCAATTGTATATATACGGTTACTTCTATATAACCTCTGCTTCTTGTATATTAATTGCTCTCAACTCTTGACTATACTGCTTCATTGTATTTGTGTAATTTGGATACTATGTATTATTGTAAATACTGTAACACTGTAATGCCTAGATTGTTGTAACAATGTAAGTTTCGCATATTCTTGTTTTGTTGCGCCCGGTTACCTCAGGGTCTGGCGCGCATTATAAATAAATAAACAAGCAAACAAACAAACATATTCTGCACATACAGTATGACTCAACCCTGTAATTCATTAGTCACGCTTATTCGGTAGAAAAATATTCTAGATAACACATTGACATTCAGAGATAACACAGCTTGTGCACACAAACCCTGCCCATATGTTTTTGCAAGTCACAGTTGCAGCATTATATCTTCCTGCTGGCTGCCTGAAAACAGAACTCAGCTGAGCCAGACCACATGGGCCTGTGTCATCATGTGTGCATTTGCTGGCTCAGCTGTGAGCATTATAGATAAGAGCCCTGCCTCTGCTGGGTGGGGGGGGAGGGTGTGTGTGTGTGTGTGTGTTTTCAAATGGCATAACACTTATGGTTGGCTAACAAATGCAAACGTTGTCACTCTGTAAAACAACATTTTACGGGGGCGTGGCTTGGAGCGCCATCGATGTGGTCGCTCCTCTGAGGCCGCCCGTGGGATGTCCGACGCCGCCGTCGAAATCTGGCGGTTCTAGACGGGGTTTTGTGTCGCTAATGCCATCTACAGCGACCGGAACCGACATGGCATAACCTGGCTAAACACCGTCTTCGACCGTGGCGGCGTTCTACTAGAAATTTGAAGCTGAACTTCTCTCCTGCACCCGACGGACGAAACTAAGATGGCCGCCGTACCGGGGCTCAGCAGCACGCTCCGCACCTGTCGGTAGCGGGACCTCGGGAGGCAGAAGAGCCGGAGAGGGGGAGCGGTACCTAATATAGAATCCCCTGATTTCGGTTGGGCAGCCTGGATCCCTTCTGGGTTGCTACCAAGAGCAGGTCCCCACTCCTCTCCCTACTTTGCAGATTAAGTCGGGACCACGGCGGCCATCTTGGATCAGCCCTACCGAAGTCCTTCTCCCCGTTCCACCCTTCCTGGGGCGCCCCTGCCCACCCATCTACACCTGACCCGGAGCGAAGGCCAGGGTGACGGAGTTCTCCAGCTGCCATCTCCCACCGTCCTGGGCCTTGCCGCTAGTCTCCCGACTGGAACTGTTTGACGTGGGCAACATGTCGAGACAAACAAAAGTGAGCAAAGGCACGGATATCTCCGCCATGTTTACGGCTACAGAGAAACCCAAGAAACAGGAACCTCCCAAACTGACCCCACAGAAGCAACAAGAGGACAGGGGCGAGCTTGCCACTAAAGGAGACCTAATAGCCTTCATGGCGGACATCAAATCTGAGTTCCGCGCTTGCCTCTCGGAACTCGCCACCAAAGTTGACCAAACAGATCAGAGAGTCACAGAACTCGAGCAGAGGTTTGGAGAGATCGAAGATCATGCCCAGGAGCACACCACCGCTCTGGGGGAAATGCAAAAATCGATCGATTCCCTGCATCACAAATGCGAGATCATGGAATTTAAACAGGAAGATCTCGAAAATAGGGCCCGACGCAATAATCTCCGCATCCGGGGCATCCCATCCTCCGTCCCCGATAACAAGCTAGCGGACTACGTGGCAAACTTCTTTGAGGCTCTACTTCCAGATCTGGACAAATCTCGGCTCATATTGGACCGCACCCACAGGCTTCGCCAGCGCCGCGGGACAGATTCGGACCCTCTTCCAGACGTGATCACTAGGGTCCACTTCTTTACAATGAAAGAAGCGATATCAGCGATCAGCCGCCAAGGTGAAGAGATCACTTTCCAGGGCACCCCTCTTCAAATTTACCAGGACCTTTCGGCACTCACGCTCCAGAAAAGAAGAGCACTTCGGCCTCTGACATTATTCCTCCAGGAGCAACAGATCCGTTACAGATGGCTGTTCCCGACAGCTCTTCAATTCACATATAATGGCACCCTACGCCGAATCAGCCACCTGGAAGACGCGGAGAAAATCTTGCACTCGACCGCTCCCCGGGACCCTCCCACGCCACTCTTAGAGGGGACTGAGAACCCTGGTCTGCCTCCCTCCCCAAAAGCTAAACGCACGCCTTGGTCGTCGATACAACGAAACAACAAGAAATGATGAACGTGGACGCCTCCACGGTCCCAGGCTCCGTCAATGAGCTAGCCGGGACACAGATATGCTCGTCTGAATCAGAACCCTCCACCTACATGCCAACCTCTTTTAAGTACACGACGGCAGCGGGGCATTCCCATGGCTCATACCCACCCCAAGGATACTTTCCATCTTCTGTTCCTTGGGAACCCACAATATGGGACAATTGGCCCTGTTGGCCTTAGGTACGACCGTACTAACAAAGTCGGTCTACCGCCTTGTTAAAGTTGAGATCCCCCGCTGGGATTTCGCGTTAAAACCTCAAGTGCAGAATGATTTTGTGAGTGCTTCCGTCAGTCATGGCAGTTGAACCTCCACCCCAGGACCCCCCCCCCTAACGCAGGGAACGGAGAGTGAGCCCCCAGAGGACTTTCAGTCGCTTCGGATCCTCTCCCTGAATGTTAATGGCTTGAATTCTCCTAACAAGCGAAAGACAATTCTATTAAAACTCCGCGACGAGGAGGCCGCGATTGCCATGCTTCAAGAGACCCATCTGTTGCCCGCTGATGTATCCCGCCTTCGGTCTCGGCTATTTCCGCTTCAATTCTTTGCCTCTGGCACAAGCAAAAAAGGAGGCACGGCGATTCTCTTCAGGAAAGACTTGAACCCACAGATTCTGGAAACAAAGACATGCCCAGAAGGCCGATTTATAGCGATCAAATGTCTCCTGTTAGGAGACCTGTACACCCTCGTTTCAGTATACGCCCCCAACTCTGGACAATCACATTTTTATGACGCCCTGGGCACATCGCTCGCCAACTTCGTGGAGGGCCAAACGATCGTCGGTGGGGACTTCAACGGGGTCCCTGACCCCACTAAAGACCGATCACACCCCCCGACCCCAGGCGACTACGCCCAAGCACTCAGCCTCCTTCGTCTCTTTAGGACCCTGGAGATAATAGACTCATGGCGGGTGTTTCACCCTGATGATAAGGACTTCTCCTTTTACTCGTATGTCCACCGCACCTTCTCAAGGATTGACCTATTCCTGATTTCACCTCACACGTTCCCTTCAGTTAAGAAGGTCACTATCGGCACAAGAGCGATCTCCGACCACGCTCCAGTGCTCCTGGAGCTTCGGGTTCAGAACCCTGACCCCACCACCCCGCGCAAATGGATGCTATACGACCCAATCCTCAACGACATGGCCACCAGAGACAAGATCGCAACGGAAATAAAGAACTTCTTTGTGGAAAATCCGGCCTCAGACACCTCATTAGCAAACAACTGGGACGCCATGAAGGCAGTAATCAGGGGCTCCCTGATAGCCCAGGGTGCGGCCTACCATCGAGATAGACGACGAACCCGGACAGCCCTGGAGCTCGAATTGAGAGAGGCCGAGGCACTCCACAAGGAGAAAGGCTGGTCCCCCAGAACACAACGGGCCATTCGCACGGCACGGAAAAGGCTGGAAGCCCATTACGCGGAACAAACCGCCCAACTAATGGCGAAGGTCAAACAGTCGTATTATGCGAAGGGCAACAAAGCGAACAGGTTCCTGGTGGCCAAATTAGCCAAGCAAAGACGCAGCATCGCGATCATGGGCCTGCGAGACACCAACGGGGTCATACTATACTCAGAACCCGAGAAGCAACGCCTCGCAATTGAGCACTTGGCCCAAACCGTGAAGGCAACCCCACGAAACCCAGCACAACAGAAGGAATACCTTCGGCAGGCAGAGGTGCCCCAGCTCTCCGACGCAATGAGAGATGAACTGGAGGAGCCCATCACAGGGGAGGAAATTGAGGACGCCATCAAATCTCTCAAATCACGGGCCCCTGGCCCGGATGGCTTCTCAACCAGGTTTTACAAACTATTCAGGTCGCAACTGACCCCCCATCTCACCACCCTATTCAACTCCTTCAGGGAAACGGGGGCGGTGACCCCATCGATGCAGGAATCGACCACCATCCTTCTGCCTAAACCTGGAAAAGACCCAAGAAGCATAACTTCTTATAGACCTATCGCACTCTTGAACATAGATGCGAACATTTACTCGAAAATTTTGGCGACCCGCTTGAATCGCATCCTGCCGAATATCATTCATCCAGACCAGGCTGGGTTCATCCGGCACCGGACCGCAGGCGATAATATCCGGAGAACCCTGAACCTGGTGGACCTCGCCTCCCGGAACTCCCAAAAACTAATCTTGGTGGCCCTCGATGCAGCTAAGGCGTTTGATAGGGTGGATTGGACGTTTATGGGACACACTTTAGGGGCCTTCGGCTTCGGACCGGCGTTCCGAACGATGGTGTTGGCCAACTATGATCGACCTACAACAAGCCTGAGGATCAACGGCCACTTCTCGGCTCCAATCCCCTTGTCATGCGGGACTCGGCAGGGCTGTCCGCTGTCGCCCTTGCTTTTTGCACTCACCATGGAGCCCTTCGCACAAAAAATTAGGCGGAATGACCAAATCAAGGGCATAACAAGCGGCCCTTCACATCATAAACTTGCCCTATATGCGGATGACATTTTACTTACGATCTCGGAGGCCCCCTCATCGCTTGAACATGCGATTCGCGAAATCACCAGCTATGGCGAAGTCTCGGGCCTCACCATAAACTTCGATAAATCTTCCGCCTTGGGCATTGGCCTCACCCCAGCAGAGCGAGAACCGCTGACTAGGATGTGCCCGATAATATGGGAAAGGAGCGCCATCCCCTATTTGGGGGTTTACATTCCGGCTGATCCTAAAGAGACGTACAAATCCAATTTTCCCCAATTTCTCAAGGAACTGGAGGGCGATTTGAAGCGATGGGGGACCCAGGAGATTTCGCTGCTTGGACGCATCCCGGCATGCAAGATGAACCTTCTCCCGAGATTTCTATACATATGCGCCTCACTGCCAGTGGCAATCCCCACTCCGATTCTCCGAGGGATCCAGAGGAAAATGCTGAACTTTATCTGGAGAGGTAAGAAAGCGAGAATCCCTCTTAGAACTATGTTGGGGAGTCCCAAACTGGGGGGACTGGGGGTTCCAGATCTTCAGGCCTACAGAGTGGCAGCCCAACTGGCCCGGGTCCAGGCCTGGCAAAATACGACAGACCGCCCGAGATGGGTGGAGCTGGAACAGTCGCGGACCCCCCTGCCTCTGCGGTTTCTGCCACACATCCCGCCCCCCCTCAGGTCCCATGGGGGAGAGCTCCTGCTGTCGACCAAACACACCCTTAGCACTTGGGACTGGGCGCTGAAACGAAAGGGAGTGCCAAGAGGACTGAGCCCACGCTCCCCGGTCTTTCTCAACCCAATGTTCGCACCGGGCATGCATCCCCGCAATTTCCAAAATTGGACCAAAGGTGGGCTAGAAACCATAGACCAGCTGTATACAGGGGAGAAACCGCTCACATTCGCCCAATGTAAGGAGAAGTTCCAACTTCGGGAATGTGACAGATTTACTTATATCCAACTACGCCACTGGTGCTCACACCCCCAAACCTTGCAAGCAGCGACCCGTCCTCCCACTGCCCTGGAACTCACCCTAGGAGACCTCCCGACTCGCGGCAGCGTATCCACCCTCTACAAACGCTTCTCAAGCGACTTCCTAACCACAAGAACCCGATGTATGGCCCAATGGGAAGCGGACCTGGGACACCCGATAGAGGATCAAACCTGGGTGGACATATGGTCCCGAACACATACCGCATCCACCTGCATCACCAACAGAGAATGCGCATACAAAATCATGCTGCGATGGTACTATTCGCCCCTCAGACTCCACCATATGAACCCCCAGATAGACCACGCTTGCTGGAGAGGATGCGGCCTCCCTGGCTCTTTCTTCCATATGTGGTGGGACTGCCCGAAGATCCGACCGTTCTGGAAAGCTTGTCTAGAGTCTATTTCGCTGATTACCGGAACAATGATTCCCTTGAAACCGGAGCCGATCCTGTTAGGAGCTCCAATTCCCGGGATCTACCCGCGCTCCGGACCCAGAGCGAAACTATTGACGCACTGCCTACTGGCAGGGAAAACGGTGGTGGCCCGAACCTGGAAATCCCCGGAAGGCCCCCACATTGCTCAATGGTGGACCAAAGTATGGGACATTCTGATAGCGGAGAAGGTAACGGCAGCATGAGCGGGGATGCTACACCGCTTTCAGAACATTTGGGCCCCAGTCCTGGAATTCGACCAGCGCTTCCCCGCCCTGACCTATAGGCCCGCCAGGGCCCTCTGGATCTGGACGAACCAGGCAAGCCCGGAGGAAGACTCCTGACCGCTGAGACGCCGGCCGGACCGCCCGGGCAGGAGGAGCCCGCTCGCAGAGCTTGTGGGACTGATAATCCAGGGAGGAGGACAGAGAGAGAAGACACAGGGGGGTCTAGAGACTAGGGGTCAACTTGCTGAGATAACCCTTGCATATAATGTCTGTATTTATCATTCTGCCTTGATTTAAAATAAACAAAGTTATAAAAAAAAAAAACAACATTTTACAGTGCCACAAATAATAGCTTTCAACTTTTTTGTCTCAGTCCTGAACAGCGGCTTTTATCCTTTTTTTTTTAACAAACTCTATTTTAATTCTAACATCTTTTAATGTTGATAAAATATATATTCTCAGGTCGGGCAACTCCACTGTTTTTTAAACCCATAGCACCACTTTGTCAGCCTATATTTTGAGTGGTTTCATGTTTGCCTATGGGCCTGCAGCTGTATTTTTTGGGCATATTGTGTTTTTTTTTAAAATGGCAAATCCCATTCCACAGTATTCTGTCATTTTGTTTATAACTGCACAGACCAGTGTTTTGCAGACGTGAAATTAGATCTTTACTTTTCATTTTAAAAACTCTTATTTTCATTCTATCAAATATAATGTTAATAAAACATATTTTCCCAGGCCATGCAACCTAGTGTTTTTTTATACCCATAGCTCAGCTTTGCCGGCCTATATTTTCAATGGTTTCATATGTCATGTTTGTCCCATAGCCGGGCATGTCCGCCCCGGCTCATCCTAATAAAAAAACATTTTTATTCATATTTCTACATTTTCTTTTTTCCGCTTTTATTCACTTTCAAATGCCAAAACCCTCCAGACCTATTTATAGCTCAAGCCTCTCCTTTACATTTTCAAATTATAACAGCGTACCTTAAAAACACAACCTCCTTTTTAAATTAAATCTATAGAAAAACTGTTATAAAATAGTGACGTCAGACACTATGCCTAGCTTTATATGAAATCAATATAGAAACTGTCATCAATGACATCTAAATAGAAACTATTATCAATGACTCCAAATGTATATACAAATAATATAAAGTACATATAAACATTATTCAAAGGCTTATCTATAATATATACAAAGCCAAACCCACCCTGCATCATCAATGCATCACCACCACAAAACCCTAACATTTGCATTCTATCTCCTCTCAACTCACTTCGACCTCCAACAGGCAGCAGCACACACGAGCGCTCCCAGCCTACATTTTTAAATAAACTTTATATTCACTTATTATCAAATTATCACAACATTATATCAAACTATAAAACCCCTTTATATAAAAAATATATTTGATATAAAATATATATCATCTTTGATATTCATTTTATATTAAATGTATATCAAGTCCATATCAAACCATATCATAAGAGGGCAGGACTAAGGACACACAGGGGATGTTCCCACCTGTCAATATTTTAACATTCAAAAAAGGGGTCCCCATTAACTACTTAGATCAATATCAAATCCAGTTTTGAATCTATGCAGTGGATACCCAAATTCATATGTGTCTGTAGAATTAGCTTGGGTTTTGGGCTAATATGACGACATGCCTCCACCACATCCATCGTTTGATGAAGGAACATGTTTTTTTTCTTTGATGGCGGGGAAACAAAGACCCCAAAAATGGGAGGAGCAGAACGTGATATGATGCCATTCAGCCGGAAAGCCAGGGTTGTCATTTAGGGGTCACTTGGGGTCGCCACTGCGACCCCTGAGGTCTCCCTTGCTACCCCTGCGGTCTAAAAACAGAACAAAAAGAAAAGACCAACTTTTTTTCTTTCTAAATGCAAGCTCCTGGGCTGTGGCCAGCGCCATGTGTCTCTTTGCTTCTGGAGTGGATGCCATGCTTGTTCAGGTCTCTTAAAAAAAACACAGGGAATCCACAAGTGTAATACTTTCAGCAGTCACCCTAAATAAGAAAGAATAGGAAAAACACATTATTTGTCTTTCTGGAATTCTATAAAATAATTGCTAAACTCATTAAATGTTTATTTCAGGCACACTTCAGGGCGTGAGCCACGGATTTAGCCAGTTCGTAAACACCTCAACTCAGCGTTTCATTCTTCCGAGGTCGATAAATGAGTACCAACACAGGTTTGGTGATATTGTATGTACATTGGTTCTATATAAAGCGCTTAAGCGCAAGTGCTATATAATAACACATCATTATCATTTGGCCATGGACGTTTGCTTGCATTCAAAGTAATTTGGTAATATGGGCCTAAACACACTGATCTTAACTATACATATGGTGATCCATTCTTGTGTCACATGTATATCACATTATAGTGATATTGTAACCATATTTTTCGTAGTGTACTTAGGAACAATGCTATGTGATGCAACTTCCTGTTTTGTCAAGGGGTGAAAGATTGTGTTACATCGCTTCTCGTGATATAACTTTGGGGGGGTTCAAATGACATCACTTCTGTTGATGTCATTAGAGGTCAACAGTCGTGTGATGTCACTTCCACTACCCCTAGCATTTTGGTCACATGACGTCCCTTCGGGAAGCTGGCCTGTGTCACTGACTACCACATTTCAGAAAGCACAGAAATACCAACAAAAACTCCAGTCAACATTGTACTCATGGGCTGTAACATCCAACTGTTCCCTTTCAGGAAAATCCTTCATCCTTCCAATTTCATCTGTAGGTGTAATTCATTAAATCCATGGTCATTTCACTACTAAAATTCTCTGCCGCAACCTAAACCACACCTCCCCACACAGAAATCTTCAAAAACGTGGCAGCACTGGGATGTGCAAGAAACCTCTGAAAGGTGGCCATGTGAAACCAAAGCACTCGAGTGGTTCTCTGCAGAGTCAGGGATTCAAGCTCATCTGCACCGTTCACATAGCTTACTCGACAAAAGGCCCTAGGAACATACTGACATTGGCTCACCACAAGACACCTTTTAGAAACATCTGACAGGCAAATACATGCCTGATGCACCAGTGATCCTTTAGGGGTTTCAAGTAGAGGCAGACCCCTGGGCGTACAAGGTCTATGAGTCCAATACTTTATGCCAAACACAACTATATATGCTTCAAGGACCACACTGCTAATGTACAGCGTGGTGAAGGACTTATCAATCATCCATCAAATAGTGCCCGGAAGTGGTTGTAAGGTGATTAAATCTTATTGTATAAATGTAATTAAAACGTGGTTGTAGATCCTCCTAAGTGGGAACCTACCCAAAGAACAGGTTATTTGGCCGTGTTCGTTCTCAGTAGAGAGGCTCCCAGACCGTTGTATATATAAATTAAAATAAATACATTGAAATATATTTATGAGTTTTCCCATCAGATATTCTATGTAGTGCTGCACACAACAAAAAACTGTGCTTGATAAGAGATAGAAAAATAGATCCCCAAAAAACTGCAACAACATAGATAATCCAATTAACATGCCAGATTGTGTAAAATTCAAGCACTGGTGCTGCTCCACTTCAAAAATGGTACATTTACGAAAGCAGACGGAAGGTACCAAAGCTCTATTTCTTAAATGAAAAGACCATATTAACCCAAGCGACTGTATTACTGCTATGCAATGATACGCGATGCACGTGCGTAAGCGGCAGTATATGCGATCCGCACATGGATCTGCACCAATAATGGCTACTCCAGAAAATCTGTTTAAAACCACCAACAATTTTCCAATATGGACAAATTGAAATCCAGTGAAAGTAAGTAAGGATCCATGCACATGTTCCCCTGACTATGACCTTTACAATGAAACGGCCTTAGGAGCTGAACAAGGTTTAGGAAATACACAGGGTATAACCAGGAGTGACATGTTCAGCTGCCTGGAAGTGACATTTCCTGCCGAAGCACTTCAATTAAAAAGACGGTCAGCATTGTGCTAGAAGTGCAGGCTGATAAGTCTTGAACCTGGTGGTTCCCCGTGATATCCTCGATTTGAGACCTCTAACTTGCCCTTGTCAAATGCGTTCAGGGAAAATGTGGGGACACATGACAGAATAAGCTGTAAACCAGTAATATCAGCACTTCAAAAGAAGCGTGTCACCAAGGGAGTGCAGGAGATCCGTGCACAGGGTGTCATTTATATTCATTCATGTGCAGTCCTAAACTGTAACTGGGTGGCCGCATAACTGCATTTGATAAGACGTTACTATCTGGCTGCTTATGCTTTTTTTCCAACTAACTTTTATATCTAGACACCAAGATGGAGGGATTTCCTGATGTAAGAGACCCAGAAGGTTCCGAGGGGCAGAATGTATACCATGCACCCATTTTCACCAGGTGACTAATCTGGCCTGGTTGGCTGTGAGGGACTAAATTGGCTGGTGGCAGTTGGTCTCATTTTCCTCGTTTTCAGCACAACTGTATCCCAAGTGTGCACCTCGTTACAATCCTGCAACTAGACATGATTGCCGTAAACACTGTGCGTGCAAAATGGATGTGGCCATACATCCGATAACAGGCTCGTGAATTTCCGCCTAGCCAATCTCACAGTCTGACAGCCATGTGGGAAAGACTTTCCGGTCATGTTATATATTTTACTACACTGAATTCTAATGTGCGTATTATTGTTAATAAAAAATGGCCTATCAGTTCTTGACACCACAAGCGGCCATTCCTTCCTTCTGCATGGCCATCCTGTTCTGGCTTGTCAGTGCATGTCTCATCTTCCTCGGCCGAGTCATCCAGTGCAATGTCCTCCTCAGCAGGCAGCAGAACATGCCTTCTGATGCACCTCTAATGCAGCATCACACACACAAGGACGATCGTCCAGTCTTCTCTGGAATGTACAAAAGTGCCCCTCCAGTCCAGTGGAGGCACAGAACCTTCATTCCAAGGTTCTTTGCTGTGGTCATGAGCCATGGAAGTTGTGAGTAGCCAAAGTCATCTGCTAACGGAACTAGAATGGATCACTTGCATTTATGTAATGGCCATACTCATCCATCCTGAACTAATTGTTGATGGCATTTCACTTCTATAAAGTAATTTGGGCACACTCAAGTGCCATTGGGTGTGAGTAGCTTGCATTTGACTATGCCCAAATGCATTTTGTAAGTCCTGCTCTGCAGCATATGTATGCAACCCCATATTCTGCACACCCATTCCTGCCTGCACATCCCTCTGGGTACTTGGCATATTGAGCATTGTCTTGGCTTTTTCTTGGTCATTGTGGTGTGTTAGTTGTGTACCTATGGCAGTGTGTTTGATTGTTGATTTCTATGTTTCAGACAGTTGTGTACAACTGGGAATGGGCTGCTTTCCTTTCAGATTCCATGGGTAACCACCTGGGCCGTTCATCAAATTTAAGTTGAGATAGAGAGGGCATTCTTCCAATAGAATGCAATTTCAGTTATGGGGTCCTATGAATCCTGAAACATGTTGGCCCTTCAGCCCAACTGCTTAAGTGCGAAGGGGACATTAAATGGTGTATTTGTGGTGCCATATGCATCATGCCCCAAGAAGCTTCTTGCTACATATGTATGGTGTATCACTGGCACCCCAACCCTCCCCAATGTACTTCCACCTTTACATTTTTGGCTACATCCTGTGACCAATGACAGGAATTCATCCTATCTCCCCAAGGGGGAGCCCCCCCCTGTAAGGCAAGCAAGGGGACCCCGCTACACAATACCCTCCCCAGAGTTATCGGAAAGTGGGACCTCACTGGGATGGATTTCTCCTTTGGGACAAAGGCTCCCATTCCCAGGAGGAACTCCCTAGAGCGTCTTACAAAATAACACATTTAAACCTTTCTGAGGATAGGATCTGTGAACAGAAGGACAATATGTATTATTACCATCAGAAAATGGAAGACCTCCTTTTTAACTCCCATTCCCCAGACAGAGAAGAGGATGTATGAAGGAGATCAGAACCTAGCAGAGAAAGAGAAAAAGGAACAAAACTTTGCGCACAGGGAATGCCACTGCTATGTCAAATTAAACGGGGGAGGAGCCTGGGAAAAAGAAGGCAGAGCCTGCCAGTTTCAAAAGGGCAGGGATGGTGGCTTGAGAGTGAAGCCAAGGCAAGACATCCAGCATCCTGCAGAGACAAGAAATCGAGAGGTGCCAGGCGTGTTACCATTGGTAACCAGGAAGCCAGCCGAATCGGAGCTGGACACATGGCATACCAAAGTGACAAGAGAGACGCGAGCAGAGAATGGTGGTGTGACCACGGGAAGACTGTGATGGACCAGAGGTCCAAGTTAAAATGTCAAAACCATCAAAAGAACTGCTGGCTCAGGACAAGCTAACAGCCGAGATACCAGATCCTCTTCCAAGACAAGCAGAGGGGAGAGAGGCTGGCGAAAGAACAAGAGACACCAGTTTAGGAAGAAGAAAAACGGATCCTCGATGAAAGAAACCCTTGGTGACGTTAGCCGTAAGAAGAACACACAGTAATAGGGATAACAGGAGACCCAGGGGAGTGAAAGACAACTAGTATTATTAGGACAGTCATACTCATCACATTTGCAAGAAAGATAAGGTCATAAAACCAGAAAGAGGAGTGGATGAGAGACGTTCTTAAAACACTCATACCCATCATAGTTATGAGAGAGATACATGCATAAGACCAGGAGGGAGAGTGGATGAGAGACATTCTTGGAACGCTCACACTCATCACAGTTATGAGAGAGTTACGGTCATAAGACCAGAAAGAAGAGTGGATAAGAAAAATTCTTCAACTACTCATACTCACCACAGTTGAGAGAGAAATAAGGCCATAAAACCATAAAAAGGAGTGAGTGAGAAATATCCTTGGGACCCTCACACTCATCACAGTCAAGTGAGACAAAACCTAACAAGCATGAATGTACTATTAGGATGTTCATACTCATCAGGGTCAAGAGAGAGAGAAAATAACAAGAGAGAATGAGAATCATTATTGGAATGCTCATACATGTCAAACTAAGAGAAAGAAAACATAACAAGAGTGATTGAGAAGCACTATTGGAATGCTCATGCTCGTCACAATCATGAGAGAGAAAATATAACAAGAGTGAATGAGAAGAACTATTGGAATGCTCATACTCGTCACCATCAAGAGAGAGAAATCAGAACAAGAGTGAATGAGAATCATTGTTGGACTGCTCATGATCATAGTAGTCTAGAATGAAGTGTCGTACAGTCAGTACAAAGAGAAGTGAAAGAGAAACTTTCTGGAATGACCACACTCATAATAATTCTTACCTGGAAGGCCTAAGTGAAGTGAAAGAACTGGTTATAAACAGGAAACCTGGGTAGAAGCTGGAACTTGTAATAAGACATACAGGTAAACAGCAAAAGAAAGAATATGAAATATTCAAGAAAATGGGAAATAACCCAGAAGGAAAAGATAATCCTGGGATAGGTTTGCTTGTGTAGGAGAAAAGGATCAATCCCTATAGAAGAAGCAGAGAAGAATCAAAAGACTAAGGTAACAATCAATGAACTGATAAAAGTAATCACTAAAGACTATCTGAAGATCATATACTGAGAGTAGAAGTCAATAAACCTCCTGAGAAGGGAGACAGTCTCCTGATTTTGAATTGTTAGAAATAGCGGTAGGGTCAGATAGGTTAGAGTCGGACAGTGGATGGTTTCACTTATAGACATTCACTGACGACTGGCAATCACCTTAGATAGTTTTGTTAGGTAGGAACGCCTGATAGAATAGGGAAAGACAGGCTGTATTCCTTTCCTTTAGTAAAACCCACCAGTACAATGTCTAATAAGAGTCTGTGTCCTTCTTCTGACCTACCACAATACCCAGGGTCCAAGTGTGTTGTTCTCTTTGGGAGTCTATGTGAGCAAGCAGGTTGCTGCTCTATAGTACCATGGTAAGGACAAGATAAGTTCCCACGTAGGGAACTCCCGTCCCCTGCACTCTATTTGTGGCTAAAAAAAGCTCAATAAATTTGTATTTCCTGGGGGAAATTCAATGTAAATATAGTAATCAGATTACATTCTGTACAAGTACATGATATTTAGGAACATTGGCATTCAAACCAAATGATTTAGGTCCAACTTCAAAGTAAATTTGTTCTCAAAGATGATTTATTTTTCATATGAATATGCCCAACGCGTTTCGAGATCATTTCTTTTCATCAGGGGCTGTAATAGTTCATTCAATGGTCAAAGAATTCTAAAGAAATACAAAACAAATGTATCAAAATTCAGTTTTGTACAACTCATAGGGCCTCATTACACGGAAGGCGGTGAGCCATGGCGCTATTAGCGCCATGGCTCATGCCGGTAAAATACCGGCACCGCCTTGGCGGAAAGGGGATTTACCGCCCCATTCCAAGGTTGGTGGGGCGGTAAATCCCCCTTCCGCCATTGCCCTTCCCCATTCCCATTTCTGCCCCATAGGGCTCTATGGGAATGGGGAAGGCGCTAATTACGGCACCGCAATTTTGCGGTGCCGTAATTAGCTCCGAGGTCCCTTAGCGGGTTGGTTTTTAACACCTGCAAAAAGCAGGCGTTAAAGCACCTACCCGCTAAGGGACCTCGTAGTAAGGCGGTAATGGTTAACGGTCACCGTTACCAATAACGGTGGCCGTTAACCATTACCGCCTTCCGTGTAATGAGGCCCAAAGTGTCAAAGACAAACTTTCTCCTGTGTAAACATGATGGGGGATGTTGTCTTTACAACAACTCAGTGCTGCTAGAAACCATAAATACATGTTCAAGTGTTCTCACAATATAATCAATCTTTAATACATGTTTGGCGGAAGTTTGGTGCCAAAGGGCCTAGTTAAACAAGTAGTTATTTACATAAGTTGTAGCCTAAACGAAAAAATTATTATATATACCAATATTGTAAAACAACACAGCATACCGTGTAATCCTTATAAAAGGGTAAAGGCGAAATGCTCAACAATGTAACTCCAAATGGAGAGGTTGTGGGAATCCCCTGTTGTGGAGAAACCAGAATACTGTATAAAAAGTAGTGTCAGCAATGTGCGCTGCCTACTAATTTATAGGATTTGTTAGGAGTGGGTAGAGACTTACTGATCAATGTCCAAGCTGTTAAACCGTGCTTCAATTGAAAGCGGTGGATAATGGACTTCAAAGGGACAAATACGCGCTCCAAGTCTCGTCAGCGGCACCTTGAAAAAATAGCGCCATGTGTTAGTTTCATAAAAATGACTCGTGTAAGAACAAACTAGGGTGTTAGGTAAGTATTAGAGTGGCCGTTGGAAAGAGGGTGCCATCCCCCCTGTCAAAGCCTCCCATTACGTGATGAGATAGGACCAGAGCACTTACTGGTGTCTCAGTCGAAGTGTAGAAGTCAATAGAGCCGATCCGGACAAGCGCTGTGATTACGGCTGTCAAGATGGCGGCTAATGTATGCATCATTGGTTTGACGTCATCACGTTAGAACGTGAATGACATCACAGGTGTCAACAATGCGGTCGCGTCATGATGACGACTTACTGTGAGATAACTGGAGAGGGGAAATTTGTGCATTGCGCCATGTCCTAAATAATGCCCATGACGTCACTGGTTAACATTAGGATCTCTGCCATGTGGACAGCAAAAATTCACATTGTGGAGAAATGTGCGTGAGTCTTGTCACGTATGCGGCAAAGTCTGTGAGTCTTGTCACGTATGCGGCAAAGCCTGTGTGTATGGTAATTTTATATAGAGTAATGTCATACTGGGAGAAATTCATAGAGTAAAAATTAACAGATCGCCCTGCAATATGCTGCTGAGGATCTCCTGGACAAGTGTCTGGTTTAAGAAAAATAAATTTGTTGCGACTGTTATCTAATTTTCCGTACACAGATGTCCCTCCCAGGGGGTAGGTACAAGAAATGATGACATTGTGTAACCACATTCGCTATCACTCAATCAATCAATGTGTCCGCTGTCTCCATAGAAAGAGTTCACAATCTATTCAGTAAGGCCGATCTCAATCACAAGAGATAAGTTACATTATTTACCAGAACTGCTGTCTCTGGAAAATGAGTTCACAATCTAGAAATGATCCGTGAGTGTATAAGTCTCATTTGCAACATGTTAAAAGTTCAGTGTGGTAATATATTAAATAACCTACAAGTGTTGGAATATACAAGGAAATACCCTTATATATGTCAATGCGACAAATAGCAGGATTAGAGCCTATACTGCTCAGAAGTAGTTAGGTGTCCTCAGTATGGAATAATGTCAATGATATGCTTTAAAGGAATGTCCCCAGGTAGACATCTTCATTTAATCCATGGGGGTTCACTGCGTCCAATTTATGAATCCAATAGAGTTCTCTCTGGGTAAGTTTTTTAGCAAAATCTCCCCCTCTGGGAAGTGAATGTACTGCCTCCAAAATTGCCCATCTTAGCTGTGAAATATTATGGCCATTTTCTTTAAAATGTCTAAACACTGAGAGATTTATCATTACTGGTCCTGATATATAGGGGCAATGTTGTGAACATTTTGTGGTTAGGTTGGCAGTGAGTGGAGGTGGGTAAGACCACAGTATGTGAATGAAAGTGACGGAAACAGTGTAATGTTTGTAGATTATGGTAACTGTTGCATTTTACGCTGTAAAGCTCCTTTGCGGTGCAGAGGTTTGGAAGGAGTGCTGGTGCCAGTGGTGTGTGTGTGCATAGTGGTAGTTGGTGACATGCTGACATGCATGGTTGCATTACGGTGCGGGGAATGTGTGCAAGAAGCACACCGACTGCAGCAATGCAGGTTTGACAGTGCATCAGGCACAGGGTGGTGAACTTTGGAGAATGGGTGTGGGGCACATTGTAGACATGCTACAGCAGCACAAGTGTGTTGAAAAGGGTGTATTGTGCATTCCATGGTTGTGGTGATATTTGCAACATGCTACAGTATTTGGTGTACGGCAGGAGATGGTGCAGTGAGAAGTTGTGCAGTGTGGCCACAGGGTGCAGTGTTTATGTAATGCGAGTATGGAAGAGGGTATGGTTGAAGTGCACCTTATATATGCTTGGTTACTCTGTTCTATTGAAGTAGGCCCAATGTAATGAAGATGTTGTGCTTAGGTTGCCAATGACACAATCCTTTGTGAATGGCAGTGGGTAGGAGTGGTGCAGGCTGTGGTATGTTTATGGATTCTGCTAATTGTGACACGTTTTCATGAATGGGTGTTTCATGGGTTGTATACGAATTGTTCGTTTTACAACTGTTCGAATTGTGAAGGTCAATTGTAACATATATGTGGGGGGAACCCCCCACAACCCCCCACCGAACTCCAACGCCAAACCCCCCAAAACCCCTATATATATATATATATATATATATATTACCAAACCGATATATATATATATCGTGATCAAGCGGCTAGCTTCGCCGCGAAACGCGTCGTTGTCCGCATTTTTCTTATGTCCATGGCATTTTATTAAAGAACATTTTGGACGTTTTGGATGACTGCTGGTCTCTTTGGTACTCTGGGTCCAGTGTGGAATCACCACGTGGGTTCGTTTTCTGGAGTGCACTCCGACAGCCTTATACTGTGGTACAAGGCTATTCTACATACGGTCAATTGTGAAAAGGTCAATTGTGACCCTTTAAATTCGGTCAATTGTTCATTCAAACAATTGTAAACGAACAATTTGGGTAATACCGTTTCATGGTGTGGGGGAGTTGGGTAGAAGTGCTGCTATGTATGTTACGTTTTTGCATAATGTTAGCTGCCCACATGGTTGCATGCATGAATGCATAGTGTTGTGGTGGGTGTGAGCAAAGGCTGCACTGTTGTGTGCATGGCCAAAGGTGTGCTAGGTGCACCTCACAATCTTTGAGGATGCTGCTATTGTGCATTCTTCAGCAGATGTTTCTGGTGGAGGGGCTTTGGAATCAAATGGAACGTGCACTGAGAGTGTTTAACAGTAAATATGGAGTGGTGTACAGAAATTATAGTGTGCAATGCAGAGGTTTTGTATGTGATTGCTGCATGCATGTTTGAAAATTTGATATCACCGAATGACGGAGTGCTGCAAAATGCCAGCGCAAAGGGAAGAAGTATTATGTCTGTTTTATTGGACTGTGGCCCTCACTGTAGATGGGAAAGCGCACGTGCCACATCCTGCCATTATGAGCATGGTGACCATGGAAAATGGAATTGTGGGAAATAGGCAAATAGGTGTTTAGGGTGTGGTTGACCGGAAGGGGCGGTACCATTTGTTCTCAATACTGTGTAATGAGGTTGGTCGAGATGGAGAGACGCACAGTGCTTATCGTCAGCGATACCTTTGTGCGCCATCTGCACAGGTGTTGTGTGCAAAGAGGCTTTGCTGGTAATTTCAGGTTGGAAGGAGTGGATGCTTTCTGGGGCTGTCAGGGTGACTGCAGCTTCGATGGGATGGTTCGCCTTTGCAGATATGGCGCCTCCGTCACGAACGTAGACTTTGTCTTGGTGCACTATGGAAGTCTACATTTGGGTTACAAGTCATGTGAACATTTAATCCGTCATTTGAAGAGGTTGCTGAACGCAGTGATGCAGATTTTTCCTACTGCCAAGGTCATTTTCTCATGCATAACACCAAGAGGGCTATAGGCCCGTGTCGGTGTAATATGTCCCCAGCCAGAGGTCGAAAGGTGTGTTATAAACAGAAGCATGTGTGATTTTATGCAGACTCCTGGCATGTTCTCGACCCACTATGAGATCATGAGGTTGCAAAATATGCAGTGGTTCCATAGAAATGGCATTTATTTGAGCGCCATTAACAATGCCGTTTTCTTTTACACTGTGCAAGAAGCATTGACCAGAATGTGGTAAAAATGTGAGGAGAGGCAAACAGAAATTCATATAATGAGAAAAAACAAAATAAGTTGTTTGCATGCATGTAAAAATAAAAAACCTTTATACATATACAATGGAAGACCCAATCCCCTACCCAGCTTGATATTGCTGCCTAGATGCTTTTTTCATGTCAATGTGAGCACAAAAATACACAAAATCAAATAAAAATTGAAAAAAAGGTGTTTCACTAGAAGCATCTACAAAAACAGGTCTTTTCAGAGCTGCCCCTTACAACGAACTACCCTTACCCTGGTTGCAATTTATGCCCCCACGCCCGCATGCAGCACGAAAGCCACATGCGGGAACTTTCAGGATGGCGGTAATGGAAATGGGACTGTGGAGGCAGAGGGATTGCGCAATAATGTTTCTGGCCGTGGTATGTACGCTGAGGAGTGTTGTACAGAACTGATACTGTTACATGGGGAGCTCTTCAATGTTATTGGTTGATGCGTTTGCAACTTTTTAACAGTATGCAATGACAGCGTGCTGGAAAGAAGACAGTAGAAAGGGAAGAAGGAATGTTTCTGCTTAATTGGGGCACGGCCCTCGCTGTCCTTGGGGAAACACACATGCACATTCTCCCGGTTTCAGCTTGCTACCCAGGACATTGGGACAGTGGGGACTATCGCAACCTGCAGGTGTGGGTCACAGGAAGTGCAGTTCTTATTTTTCTACATTACTTTACACACTGAGCTGTACTGACATGGTTGCATTTACTTGCAAACGCAATGTAGCACAGCCCATCTGGTCCAACATCACTTACAGACCAAGCCTATGTGGCCTGCTACTGTGTTCTGAAAAGCTGCAAACAGATTGCGGAGCAGCTCTGGGGTGCGGCCTTTTGTAGGGCTGCTGTGGAGAACATGCACCCGGAAAACAGGCCTACATTGTTCAAAAACCTAAGTACATGTACAACGGCCCATTGATGTGTGTTTGTAAGCGTGTACTTTCCAAAAAATACTCCCTACATTCGTCAACACTGTACTTTGCCGCTGTCCATGAGTCCGGATCATGTCACCAAAATAAGGGCCCAGGCGCAGCATGGGTGCAGTCACATGGTGATGTCACCACTGCTCTCCTTTCTAACTGCTGTCCACAGGAGGCATTTTGGGTGGAATACGTTGTGCGCATGTGCATAGCATTGCCACTTCTATACTGAATAATAGGACGCCATACCTGTGCAGAGCATTTTGGGAGATGCTGGCTGTTTATAGGGTATAGCAGGTGGGATGTTTATCTGTATAGGTACCCGTAGCCATGGGTGGGCGCCGCAACCTAATTAACGTTTGTTTGCATATGCTGCACAATGGCAGTGTTACCAGGACAAAGAGGAACAGATACATATGTGTGTACTTGGACAATGACCAACTGTCCCCTCCCACCCGTCATCGTAGGTGAAGGACAACATGCGGACATGCGTAACGTGCTGGAGTCGTACGGATGCCTCCATTGTCATTGTGGATAGACAGGGCAACTGCGGTGTCCATAGGACACCTACCTTTTCCTTAATTGCGGTCATTCCAACAAGGACTGTGTGCCTTTGAGTGAGAACGGCATTTCAACAAAAAAACATATTACATATACAGGCTACAACCTTTCACTTATTAACGTTTACTTGTACGCATTCATACACACCATTAGCAAAGGGAAGGGGTTGCATAAGTGGATACTCATTGTGGGGAATTGGGGATTTCCTCAAGTTGCTTGTGAGGGGAGGAAGACATTGAGGTATCACCTTAACTTCTCCCATCACATGGATTTTGAGGGGATAGCGCCCTTTGACATGGGGAAGGGGTACATGTGCAGGTCTGCTAGAGCTGTTTCATTTTGTCAATAATACACCCTTGTACGCAACCATTCAGCCGGCACAATTGTTCACCAATTTTTCCACTTTGGCTTCCAGCCTGTCCTTTTTGCTATGCACAGAGTTTCTTTCCTTTGCTATGGCCGTATGCTGTTGTGGAAGGGTTGCCACTTGTGCTGCCTTGCTTTCCTTTGCAATATGTTCTCTCGCAGAAAAGAAAATGTGTTTGCTGTATATATAGCAATATATATTACATAATGTATGCTTCACAGTACTCTGCGTACCAATGGGGTTAGTAATGTAAGTCATTGCGTCATGAGGGGAACTTTCTAACAGACACTCTAAGTTACTTGCCATTGCTCCATAATAAATTAGTCATTATGCTTTTCTACTATTATTTACTGCAGCACCTATGCAGTTAGTATACAAACGTCAGTGTGCTTACTACATTGTAGTGACGTTCTAGTCTTGCTATTTTCCAGTCTGTGCTCTCTGAAAACACATTGTTAAAGGGACGTTATGGTTAAGATACGCTACTAAAAAGCTATCGTCTTTACTGAAAACACTATGCTAAAGCAATTTTCTGGTTACAGTGCCCTACTAAAAACCTATG
This sequence comes from Ambystoma mexicanum, assembly GCF_040938575.1. NCBI lineage: Eukaryota > Metazoa > Chordata > Amphibia > Caudata > Ambystomatidae > Ambystoma > Ambystoma mexicanum. The sequence goes on from NC_090935.1 coordinate 1,196,165,015, forward strand.
AAATTCACTAACAAAAAAAGTTGTTAAAGGGACGTAATAGTTAAGTTGCACTAGCAAAAACCTATGAAATTCAATGGAAAAACATTGTTACAGGGACGTTATGGTTATAGGTGAAACCAAAAAAAATTAAATTCGCCAGTTATGGTAAGCTAAGCAACCATAACTCGCGCCACCACTGTGCACTGCTAAGACTAACACCGAGGACATCAAAGATGACATCACAATTTTCAAGTCCTTACAAAGGGTTCTGTTTATAATGTTGGTAACAAGGTGTTACGGGTGATTGGGAGATCTATGCAAAACTACTTAGCATATCAACAACTGCACTTACGCAAATAAACCATTATATTACAGTGTTCTTCTTAATACAGCAAACTACTCATACATAGACATAAGAAATGGGTGCAGCATGCACTGTAGAACTAGAATATTTTTATTCTGGTAATTTTGCTTTGTAAAATAATGAAAGATATCTTTGCAGAGTTTTCAGTAATGTTAAGCATGGAATACATAGGTAATAAGTCAAGACCTACAACATATGTGTGTTACTACAAACAATACATTTAAAGACCCACAATGCATACAAATTAGAGGCACATACCGGCAAACTACAGTACAGAAAACAGAAACAACATCAATACAAAATGTCAATAACATTATAGTTCATCATCAAGTACTCACATGAATTGTGTATGTATGGCCTGCTTATTGGCTCATATGTGTGCAGTACGAGCTGGCTGACACCAAACCCTAACCAAAATACTTGTATAATATACAAGAATGTTAGCGTCTTCTGCATACATCACCACTTTTCCATTGCAACATTTCTGCAGTCAGTGAAGAAAACCGGTTGGCTTTGATATGTCAGTGAACAAAACCAAGTGTCTCAGGTTTCTGAGGTCATCAGTGACATCATCAATGAATATTGTGATGTCATCTTTGATGTCCTGGGTGCTAGTCTTAGTAATGCAAAGTGGTGGCGTGACTTATGGTTGCTTAGCTTACCATAATGAATTTCGGGGGGTTTCGGTTTTACCTGTAACCATAACGTCCCTGTAACAAAGTGTTTCCATTGAATTTCATAGGTTTTTCCTAGTGAAACTTAACCATAACGTCCATTTAACAATGTTTTTTGTTTTATATATATATATATATATATATATATATACAAATTCATACATAAACATTAACATGTAAATCACACAACAATCATAAGATTTTCCATATACAAATATTTTACCTATTCCGTCTCCCCCATAAAAGGTCCCTATGGTGCCAATTCGTTTAACTTCAAACTGCTCACAAAATTCACCACTGATACTACAGTTGATGTTTGGTGTCCAGAAACACATTTTTCTCAAAATTAATCTTGATCTACATTGTATCAAAAGACTTTTGGAAATATGAGTACCTCAATGACCGAAGAGAAGAGCATTCCACCAATAAGTGCCTAAGAGTTTAAACTTTCTTCCCTTGCTTACAAAATCGACATTGCACACCATTCTCATGTACACATTTTTGTCTTAATAATACTCCTCCCATTAAAAATAAATTCCAGTGGAAATGCAAGAAGTCCATTGTAATCTTTGCACACATGAATATTTTTAAATAATGAGCGATGGTACCTCCAGGCTTGTGTTCAAACTAATGTAACTGTGCAAAAGCTGCAAATTTTGACACAAGTCTTATTTTTGCAACACATTTTTTACCCTGTTAGGTTTATTAATCAGGTCATCATTCGAAAGATTATACTCCTTCAACAGTTACTTACAGCACTCCATATATTCCTCTAGTGTTGGAACCTTGGAGTTCTCCATAACTTAAGCTAAGGCACTATATATACAGAGTATTTTCTGGTGCTTGTAGGAATTTCCCATAAAGTGACAAAATACGCCATTGACCTTTAACTTTCATACACTTAAAGCCCAATTTGTGTATTATAGCTGAAATTGAAACAACATTGGTGACATTGAAAACCCTGCACCAAATCACCCCTTCCAACAGAGATATATAGTCCAAAACCAACCCAATCTTTGAATAAATCAATGCCGTAATATAACTTCGGACCCACCTTCCCCTCAAATGTTCTTATTAGAGTGACAAAAGAATTTGCAATAACGATACTTGATTTGTTTAATCTGTGTAATCAAAGAATCTACCTTTGCTCTCAAATAGGAAATGAGGTGTGCTTTATCTGGTGAACCAGTAAACGGAAATCCCAGGTAAATTATCGATTTGACCCTGCTCAAAATAACGTTATTCAACGAACAACATAGTGTGATATTTCTTTTCCTTTTTAGCAGGGATAAAATCTTTTTTTATTTTTTAGGGTTGATCTTTAAAAATGTTCTCTGGCAAAACCTTCAAAAGCAACCAGAAGTCGTTGTAACCCTATTCCTGTGCAGTCAACCAGAACAACATTGTCGGCATATGCCAACCAACATATAGACCAATTCCCAATTTTGGGGGAAACATAGGATACAATTTCCAATGATTTACCCACATCGCCCTCATATAAATTGAAGAGGCAGGGGGCCAAAATGCACACCCGCCTCAATACACTACTTGTGGGTACCTTTTGGGAGAGTGAACCCTCCTGATTCAACCTGACCCTCATGTTTGAGTATTAATGCAGTTTCATGATCAATTTTAATAAGCCAACCGACATTCCCCAGTTCACTAATTTCTGCCACTGTTTTGACCGTGATTCCATGTCAAAAGCGTTGGACCGGTCCACTACTGCTAAATGAATGACCTTAAACTTCGCCCTGATGACTTAATCCTGGAGGCAGCCCAAAACAGACCCGTTCAAATGTGTACAATGAGATTTATGAAATCCTGTTTAGTTCCTTGAAATGAAATGTTTACCATATGCCCAAGCTTCCAGATGATTCAGGATCAGGCTTGCAGAAATGTTACTATCAGAATCCAAATTAGAAATCGGTCGGTAGTTTTTAGGTTCAGTTCTAGCAACTGTTTTATAAATTGGTACAATATAAGCTGTCTGCCACGTGGGCGGATTAGTGGCTGTCTTCAGAATGTTGTCAAAGAGGAGCTTTAGGATCCCAGCCCATTCTAATGTTTAAGGATTTTGTTACCCACTGTCTCATGATGTATATAGTTATTTCTATGACTAATGCTGTTTTATTTCGCATTGTTTACCTTTTTTGGCAGTTATGCAGAAACTAAGGATGTGTGTGTGTGTGTGTGTGTGTGTGTGTGTGTGTGTGTGTGTGTGTGTGTGTGTGTTAAGAATGATGCAGTTATTGATGTAAATGTAGTATTTAAAGTTTTGTATTTTGAAAGGTTTTACTTGAATGGATGTTTTATTTCACGACTAAAGTTAATGATGTTGACGATAAATGTGTACAATATAGGCTGAATGTCATGTGGGCGGATAAATGGCTGTCTTCGGAATGTCGTCAGAGAGGAGTTTTAGGATCCCTGCCCATTCTCTTTGAGCACCCTTAGACAATCTGCCTGAAGTCTTAATAGGCCCTGGTGCTCTCGAGTCACTGGCTCCCATATTCACCTCAAGCACATCATTTCTTTCTTACAAGATGGACCCCACTAACCCAACATCTTCAACTCTAATGTTGTCCATACTCGTATAAGTGTGAGACACTGACTCCCCATATAATGAATGTAAGTGAGCCACCCAGTCTGTTTCAGTAACAGCATTAATTAACTGTTCCCCACTTCCCTTATGTTCCTTCGATCGGAGGTAGCCTTACATTTCCTCTGCGTCTGCTTGAGCCATTAACGCACAATGATTTTTACCCAATTTTTATGTTTTCAACTGGATTTTTTAAATGTTCACCGTGTAATCCGGGTCACGTTTTTAGCCCCTAAAACGGCTTTGATCTTAGCCCTCATTTGCCGTTTATTTCTAGCCACCGCCTCATGAAATTTGTGTGTTTTTTTAAAATAATTTGAGCATTTAAGACTGTTTCTCTTACTATTTCCCCTTAATGATCATTCAATGGAATCATGCATGAAGTCTTCAAATGTTTCATGAGTGAAAGTAAGCCACTTCCAATTGTAATTAGTGGTACTCACCACCCATTTTATTTCCTTGTTCATCAGTTCAACCTTTTATTTATTCCACACAATACTATCATGGGCTGGGTTAACTGAAATGCTCTAGTCATATTTTTCCCCTACCTGTTCCATTCCCCAAACAAAAACACATTTCAACAAGCTATGATAGCTCCACATGGTCCTTAGAATTTCAATACCACAACACGATTCCTCATTAAAAAATAATCTACAAAAATATAGTGCAATGCTGAACTCTGCGGACCTCTGTGCCATGTAACATACTCCCCTGTGCCCCTTCAGCAGGCTTGTGTAAGTAGTACAGACCCAGATTATTTAAACATGTCCACCGCTTAGTACCATTACCACAATTTTCATAATGGCATGCAAATGGCATCTCATTTAATGTAGCAATCATATTCGAGAAAATAGTCTCCTCCTCTACCTCAATACAATCGGAATTAAGGTTGCCTAATACAATTAAATGTCCATCTCTATTCTTCTCCATCCATTCCAAGATTAATTTTCACAAGGTGTCCAAAAAGGATTACTCTCTCATAACAGTATATATTACAGAGTAAGAAATGCAAGTTCATATTCTTATTCGTTCTTTCCCATTCAGTAGCCATTAAGCCCTTTCTAACTTCATAGTTTTTCAAATTTTTAAAGACACTATGGGCCTCATTACGACCCTGGCGGTACGGGGTAAACGGTGCCATAAAAGGTGCCGGCGCCGTTTACCCCGTACCGCCTCATTACGAGGTCCCCTCGCGGGACCCAGGAAGCAACGCCTGGTCAAACTCGTAATGGCTCGTTGTTTGCTCCCTCTCCCATTCCCATTCAGCCCTATGGGGGCTGAAATGGGAATGGGGAAGGATCGGGTCCGGGTCCTTGGAGGGAGGAATTACCGGGCCTTCCGAACTTGGAATGGCCCGGTTATTCCTCATTCTGAGGACCCGGACCCAGATGTGATTTCGGCAGCAGCCATGCCGCCAATAGCGGCATGGCTACCGCCGAACTCGTAATGAGGGCCAATCAGTTTTTTACATAGTGATGATGCCCCACTTGGGTCTCCCATGGGGACCCTTGTCCTCTAATTGTGATATCACTAAATACCCATCTAATACCGGTAGCTCCATCAACCAAGACTGCTAAAGACATAAAACCCACTTCAGGGTTGGTAAAAAGATGGGAAGGTTTTCTGGCGTTCCAGGAGGATGAAGTAAGAGTTGAAGTCGCTAGATTCTGAGTGATGATGTTTTTTTAATGTCAAAGCTACCCAAGACCAATTCTATTTCCTAATGTCCTGCTCTGACCCCCCTTTCCCTGGGGTGACAAACCTGTATTTGCAAAGTCAGTTGTGCAGGTAATTTTTGGTACATTTTGTTTATCATTACTCAGATCACCAACATTCACACGCATTTCATTCTCCTTTCTAAATGTATCTACACTTATTTCAACAGGAGAAATCAAAAACCCAATTTGTCTCAGGGTACTCATACACCACTCTAGAGTCCATGTTGAGCACCACACTATCTGTCCTATGCGGATCCACAAATTCCACACTCTCAATATCTCTTGTAGAGATGACACTCAAGTTTACTATTTCTGAGAATAAAGATAGTACTGCTGAGCGATTCAACACTAGTTGACCACCATAGCGAAAGAGGCCGTCCAAAGAAATGTTAAAAAGTCCTTGCTCTTTAGAGAGTGCAGTTTAAAATTATTGTCACTATTAGTGGCCGAATATTTATTGGACACTCTTTCGGAGGCAATCCCTTTCTGAGAGTTACATACGTCTCTGTCATCACTTCCCCTGATATCTTTTAGAACTGAGTATGAGGTTGCCAATCGACCATCACTCTGCGTGTAATGACCGTTCAAAGAAGTATTCCCTCATGCTCAGCTTCTCATAAATATACTGTGCCCCATTGGTATACATATAGGCATTTGTAGGCCCTTCAAGGCTATTACCCATAGTTGTTATTTCCTGTATTCTATTACCTTGCGTTGAGAATGTTTCATGCAGAGCATTAGTGAGTGGGGAATATGGACCCTTCAGTACTACTGAGGGGCCTCTCCCCTCAAGCCTTTTCAAATTCTCGTCCTCACTGAGCCCACTAAACCAGACCCTACGAGCATCTTCATTTTGCCATTCAAGTAACAATCGGGTTATACCTCCTGAGAGAATTAGTGCCCTCGTTGGGCCTATTTGAGTCCACTATTTCCACCACACTATACCACATGCGGCTCACTGAAACATCTCTAGATGGCATACCAACTTTAGAGACCAAGGGCCCCCTATTGCCAACTTGCAAAGGGGACGTTCCCACATTTATTACACCATTACATTGGGTATGCATAGATCTCATAACAGGGACGACCGTCAGGCGACAACACTCTGTAAACACCTCCGTGGCTGTACCCCTGGGTATAACCCCACTACAAGTCCCAAGTCAGTAAACTCCTCCATGTTCTCCTCCTACTGCGAGGCATTGTCGATCACTCGTTTGTCAGATGCAATGGCTTTCAATGTATTTGCCACTTGTACTTCTGTGATGGTTAGATTTCTCATAGGTTTATCTGAACAGTTACTAATTTTGTCTTAATAGTTTCTTTCGTAGATTTCTTGTGGATTTTTCCCTTTTTTCCAGCCCCTTTCCTACTACCCTCTTCTGGGCGAGAATTACTGATACCCGCTGTTTCTGCTCCAGTTGTCGAGTCCACAGTCTCTTCTTCCTTATTTATATTTGTAGTCACAGTAACAGGGCTACTTCATTTATTTGCACCAAGGATATTTTTGGACACCTCCAAGTGCTCTTTTTCAATCTGTGAAACAACTTGTGATAATTCCGACCTCGCTGGAAAATATATTTGGGGCAGAATTTAATTTGTACTGGGCCGAGATCCCAGGACATCCAATTTGCTTTGAATAGCCCTCAAAACAATAGTGTGAAGTCTTACCTCGACCTGATGTCTTTGTGTAAGCTGGAAAAAGTTGAAACCTGATTAAGTGAAAACAGTGCCGTCTGCGCCTTGGTATCGTGATTCAATGTCTGCCAGTACGATGGACAAAGGGAACTACATCTAGAAGTCGGACGTGGAGTGTAGGCATACGACATACTTGTGTCGTTAGATCTTTTTTTGTCCTCGAGCTCTGAATAAAAAGACAAGAAATTTCCCCTTTGCCCAATTATTTCTTCTTGTCTATCAGCCACTTGAATTAGCTCCTCATCTGACCGATACCCCACAACATGATTACACTCTAAAGGGCTGACTTGAGCAAAGGAGATTTCTTTGCAATTTACTTCTGAAGTACTTTCCCCTGCCAACAAGGGTGTCGTAAGGATAGCCAAAGTCGTTTTATCATTCACATATTTGAATACAATGTTCACCCCAATTAACTCCTCTGCCAGCGGAGAAGCCGGTAAAGGCATCTCCTTCGCGATTCTAGCATCTGATCACGTAGCGACATGTAAGTATGTTTCGAAAAACTGTACAGACCATCCATTGTCATTTTACAACAGATTTCCCTCTGAGGCCACTCAAAACACGCTTACAAAATTATATTTAGTGGCAGCAATTACCTTCAATTTTTGATCCGCTGTGAACCACAGTAAACCACTCCAGCACCACTCTCTGTGCGGCTTCTGTGTTTTAATAGCAGTCTCTCTCAGGCCAGCAGGGGTAGCTCCTCCTTCCACAACAAGCAGGATAGAAAGACTCAGTGTGGGCTGGTTACCACAGTAAACCACTCCAGCACCACTCTCTGAGTGGCTTCTGTGTTTTAATAGCAGTCTCTCTCAGGCCAGCAGGGTAACTCCTTCTTCCACAACAAGCAGGATAGAAAGCTCAGTGTCAGCTGGTTACCATAGTAAACAACTACAGCACCCCGCTCCATGCGGCTTGTGTGTTTTAATAGCAGTCTCTCTCAGGCCAACCGGGGTAGCTCCTCCTTCCACAACAAGCAGCATAGAAAAACTCGGTGTTGGCTGATTACCACAGTAAGCAACTTCAGGACTGTGCTCCACATGGCTTCACTCTTTTAATAGTAGTCTCCCTCAGCCCAACAGGGGCAGCTCCTCCTTCCACAACAATCAGGATAGAAAGACTCAGTGTCGGCTAGATATCACAGTAAACCACTCCAGCACCACTCTCCACCCAGCTGTATATGATACGTGAAAATGTGTGTCACCATTCACTAGTACCTCTTCCTCTGGAAGGGATAATGTGTGAGGTCAGAGAGAATATTGGAAGTTGAGAATGTTGACGTATTAGTGAGAGAGTGCTAGGAGGCTGGCATTCCATCCCAGACAGTTGGAGATGTGTTGCCTGGGTGGTGGGACCAGTGGGTTCCTCTCATGCAACTTATGGACTTAGGAGAAACAGGAATAAAGTATCTTACGTGTACCTTAGGTGAAGTTTCTGTGGATCTTCTTTATAACAGTTCTCCTTGAAGGAGAGGTTTCTGGTAATGTAAAACCCAAGGGACGCAGCACAGGAGGACAGCTGGGATGTGAAGCCCTCGAAGTTCGTAGCAGAGAGCCATGTCTAGATGTCAAGGTGTTTGATGTAATTGGCCAGCAGTAGGAATGCAGCCGTGGGGGGCTTGAGCTACACTTGATATCATAGGACTGAATCAATGTGCCTTGAGCCTGTGGAGTTCTCTGATGAAGTATCTTGTGGGAGAACTGTGTTTCATCTGTGTTTTGGTGGACCCATGACAATTGTCGACAGAGGGCACTGTTGGATGTTTACCACTGTAGGAACTGCGTACCCAACCACCTGAACTCTGGTAGCTCACAACAGTACTCATTTTAACTACCTAAAGACCATGTATTACACATGAGGAAAGCAATCCCCCAGAATAGTGCATTTCTGTGACATGACCTCCATGGAAAGAAGGCCACCTGGGGATCATGTGGAGCTCAACATCCCCCAACCAGAAATGCCCATTCTAATCATACCCTTGACTCCAAAGTCAAAAGAAAGCTCCCTGGCCCATTACTCTCTTCTGTGAAAGATATACAAAGAGTACAACTGAGTTTATCGTTTGATGCAGAACCCTGGGAATCCCTCTGGTGAACGTGCCCATTACATGTAACCAGGACATAAACATGTGTTAAAATATGAGGACATTGGCTAGCAATGCTAAATTGTGTGATGTAACACCAAATGATATTTTGATAGTGTGCAGAGTTGGATGGGTTGGAAAGGATGATGTTACTGTCCTATTTTTCATTGTATATTTTATGTTAACAAGATCATACATTAACTCCTGAAGTAATCTTACTGCACGTCTTTGCCAATACAGAGCTGGCCTTTCATGGAATTCTATACAAAGATGGTGGGAGAAGGTTGATGTTGGATCACAGGGCAAATGTGGAAGCTGCACATTTTATTCTCTGACACTGTGAACCTGATAGGGGGTGGAAAGAGTTCTGCTTGTGGGTGCCTTCCCGCCCGCCAGGTGTGACCTGGCGGGCATAGCGGCATCTGCGAGCAGAGCAAGTCAGATGCACTGGCACCATTCTGAATGGTGCCGGTGCATCCGACCTCCCCATTCCCATTGAGCCCTGGGACCTCCCTCCTTCCCATTGAGCCTCCCTTTACCCCTCCTCTTCAATCTCTATGCAAGCCCCCTCTATGCCCTCATCCGCTCTTATAGCCTTGTGTTGCCTGCTATAATGAAAGTGATGACACTCAAGAATCCCAAGTCACCTGCCTCCTGTCTCCTGCTTCTCTGAAATCGACCACTGGATGACAGCTAACTACCTCCTCCTCAATCCTGGTGAAACCAAAATCCTAATATGCAGTAAAACACTTTTTCCCCAACCCACTGCCCGGCCAGCCTCCCCCCCCCCCCAATCATTGTAATAATCCTCTCCCACTTAGACTACTTCCAACTCCCTCCATGTGCACCCCTACCTATCAGCTCAGAAAACTCCAGTAAATCAAAACCTCTGCAGCTAGACTCCTCCTTGCCCTCCTCCCATGCTGAGAACACATCACTCCTGCCCTTAGAGTGCTCCACTGGCTCCTTATCAGGCACTAGCGACTTTAAAGGCCATGTGTATCACACACTGTAGCCTCCACAAAACATGCTCAGAATTCCCCCAACAAAAGCTTACACACTACCAACTCACCAGAAATCTGAGATCTTACTATGCACTCCTCCTTGTGATCCCCCCTTTCAACTCAACCAGAATCGGGGATCCTCCTTCTCTGTCCAAGCTCCCACCGTCTGTAACTCACTTCCACTGAACATCTGCTCCGATGAGGAATACCTCTCCATCAGAAAGTCCCTCAAAACCTAGTTATTCCCTCCAGCAACTTGAAGAAATTTCACCCTCACACTTACCTCATGACAGCTAGGATTTGACACAGTCAATGCCTTCCCAGTATATCCTACAGAGCAAGGTAAAGTATGATATCAGAGCAGACTGGAGTATCTGATTATACAGCTAAATCAAAGACAAAGCTCCAACTGAACCTCAAGGTACATAGTCATGCATTGCTTCTGTGGACAACAGCCACAGGGCCGCCGACCCACCTGCATGCATTCACCTCCATTCATCAGAGCAAAACACGAAGCACAACATCTCTGTCATCAGAATGCAGCTACGATCTATGACAACAAATTTGATCTAACCAGACACATAACAAGTCTCTTGCAGTCAAACACTCTCCTAACCACCTTTCAGCACCCATCCACATGCCTGACCATCATGGGTAGCTTTTCTGGAGCTTTGGCCAGCCCACCCAACTCCCTATCTTGGCCAAATGCACACACGCATTCTATTCTTTCTGACAATCTTCTCATACCTTGGCCTTCTCTCCCCCAAGGGCGTTCCCACAACAAGTGCTTTGAGGCCAAACTAATGGAATAAAGGTGCTTAATAAATGATAAACTACTACTACTGTGGCAGCTCAATATCATTGAACGTGGTTGATTGGATCAAAAAGTATCTTCAGGCAGAAAGCAGGCTCTGGGCTTAGGTTTCTGGGGTGCTGGCAGAACCAGTCCAGAGTCTCGGAAAGCCAGGTATGTGCTTTTCTGTGCTTGGAAGCAAGGGTGGGCTGTAGAGCCCACTTGCAGGTTCCTGCCACTGCCAGCATCAGATTTCTGGGTACCGTTGTCTCTGTGGACAGCCAATTGTTCATCCCACACTGGCTCTTGGATGAATTGCCATCTGTAGAAGCCCTGCCTTTTTTAATGTTTTTTTTTTTAATAGATATAATGATGCAGGTAATTCCATCTCTAAATGGTATCTGCTCATCAAAGTCCCATTTCATTAGCTTCCTGCCAAAAGAATATCACCTGTGTATTGTCACATCAGTAGCCTGATTGCAGTCCCTACCCCACAGCGGCACAGAGCAGGCTCAGGTCACAGGTGCCATTGTGACAGTTAAAGTGACGGCCAAAGTTACTGCAGCATGGGGGTGGCATTTAAGATATGGCTAAATTGGGGCATGGCGCATGGCACTGCTCATAACCATTGCAGCACCATCCAATTTGATATCAAACATATCTCATCTCCCGAGAGGCAGCTCAGCTGTGGAAGATTATGTGTATTTTGGCCAGACAGTCTGGTCATGCCAAGTGAGAGGACAGGGACCTGAATTGCCACAGTAGGTAACACCCTCCTCCAGAGACTGCCATTTAACAGGAAGCAATCCTGGGGCCAGGAATCAAAGGAGCACAACCATTCAAAAGGAATAGCCTGACACCAGGGTGCTGCATACTGTGGCGGTTCAGAAGAAGGACAAAGACATTTATCTTCTATTTTCAGGACTTTTTGTTAGTAACTTATTCATAGGTAGTTCTGGGCAAAGTACTACTTTGATCAGTACATAAAGTCCAGCAATAGGGCTCGTCAATATCTCAATCGGGTCTTTGACTGTTTGATTTCCCCAACTCAGATTATTCTTCTCTCTCGCTTTGTTTATCACAATTGTCACTTGTTCTGTACACAATGTCCACTCTTTTCTCTGGCTGGGCCAGCTAGTAATGTACCCAAAAGGGTACTTGCCTTCCGTTCCCTTTGACAGCTATTTGGGACTAGTTTTAGGGTTCTGATGATGATTCCCACTTCTCTCCATTTCCTTAAGCTTACTGGGATGAGTATGAACGTTCCACTAATGTTTTTTTTACCTCTTTGGTTTTATTGGGATGAGTAGAGAGTACCAGTAATGAATGATTCCCTAGGTTCTTTACTGTTCTTTCGCTATTTGTACAACATTAGAGTTCAAATAACAATTAATAGAGTTATCCATTATTTTGGCATTACTGAGATGAGTATGAGTGTTCCCAAATGGCTTTCCCCTTTTCTTGGGGAGCATTACGTTCAAGTCCGGGACCTGTGTGATTCTTACATTAGTTATATCCGGCATTCCTTCTGGGTCTCGCACCTTCTCTGTTACGTCTTTCTCTTGGGGTTAGCAACATCAGGCGGTTGTGTATGTATGGTGAATGGTGTGTGAATGTCTGTGTGTTTGTGTTTAATTTGAAAGGGTATGAGGAACTTCTTGGAGACCAACTTAAATGCCTCAGCACCTTATATCCATTTGTAGTTTACACATGTATGTATGTCACATGAATATGGAAATATTACGGAAAAAAGATTTCCTCTACTCCGTTAAGCAAAAGTTAAAGTTTGTGTTTTCCATATGTTTACATGCGCCAAAAATGTTTTAGTTTGTACCAAACATGATTTATATTGGTAAATAACTGCTTAAGTCATTAGCTTTCACAATTTTTTATTATTGTTATTATTGCCCTTTTGATGACACGTGTTTCGGCGTCTTGGTGCCTTTTTCAAATCGGGGCTTATATTCTGAGCTTCTAATCTTGTCAAATCATAAACACATTTCTGGACAATTATAAAAAAAAGGTTGCATTTGCATAGGTAGTTCAACATAGTTGTAAACAGTAGTTGTATTGGAGGCCACAACAGATTGAGAGTAAGAGGTGTTAATTGGATTCTGGCATCCCAACATGCATGATACAACAAAATCACACACATAAACATGATTGGCCCGAAGACAGAGAAATGGGGGATGTACGGGGGTGGATGTTTAGGAAATTATTAAAGAAACATGTTGGAATATCACACATCAAATTAAGAAAAATAATAAACAGGGGGAGAGGAAAAAATTGAGAAAATTTCATGAGAATCTTTGTTTGCATATCACTCTAATAGGGTGCATCATATTGCTTGGTGAGTGGTGACACTCACTCTTACCTAGGTCCATGTTCTGTTTTATTTCACGGGTTAAATCCCTCGTGTTAGATTTAAAATAACATGATATACTGGAATCAGTCCGTTCTCCTAGTGCTATGGTCAGTTATATGCTTTGTATGTCAGTACAAACTCAAGTAAGCCTTTAGATGACATATTACATCGATCTTTTACGTGTATTGTTTGTTTTTAATGCCTGGATTACTAATTGGTAATCTTCATTACTCCTACCCATGTCATAAACTCACAAAACAAGAAACGGTGTGGAAAATCCATTGTGAAAAACAAACCAATAGCAAGGTATCCAGGATATTCCCAGATGAAGAACATGTGTACACTCCTCGAAGGATCTATTGTTTGGCTCTGATACATATCACATATCTTTACACAACCAGATTACTCCCATTTCTTATATGCCCATTTTCCATCCCCAGCTGAAAATCAGGGTTCCCGAACATTGGGCTAAATGGAGCTGGTTGTACCGTAAGCACCCCCTTTTTTCATTGCCTTGTCCCACACTTTTTTTCCAAATATATGACTAAAGAGGCTTAGAAAGGGATTTAAAGAATATTTTTGGAACTCTAATCGGCAATGATTGGAAGTAGTATAATAGTTTCGGTAACATATTTATCTTTATTGATGTCATCCTATCCCATCATGATATCGTAAGAGGATTCCATCTCTCGAGATCTAGTTTAATTCTTGCCAATATTTGCGGGTAGTTTGCTACATATTGTTGCTCTATCCTTTTAGTGAGGGTTATACCTAGATATGTGACCCCTTTCTCTGCTACCTTTTATCGCATATTTATGGCTAGCCTGTTTATTACTGTCAGATCTCCCGCAAGTACCAACATTTCTGATTTCAGAGTATTCATTTTTAAGCACAATATTTCTCTATACACCTCCAATTCCTGTATAAGCACCCGGAGTGATTGCTCGGTGTCCGTCTGTGCAATCAACATATCGTCCGCATTTGCTACTACTTTATGAGAAACAGATGCCATTTCTATACCCCTGAGGTGCTCTGAGTCCCAAATTCTAATTAGTAGGCGTTCTAATTAGATTGCGTAAAGCAACAGTGATAGGGGGAATCCTTGTTTTGTACCCCATCCCAATGTTACCCTATACATTATGATTCCATTCATGGCAATGCATATTCCCGGTGTATTGTAATTAGCTCGCACCATTTTGATCAAAGGCTCCCCAAATCCAATGTGTTCTAAGGTGCGGAAAAGGAGTGAACATTATACCCGGTCAAATGCTTTTTCTGCATTCAGCGAGACTAGTATTGCTGGAATTTGTTTTACCCCAATTTTCTCAATTAGGTGGACTATTCTTTGTGTGGTATCGAAGGTACGTATAGTGGAAATAAAGCCTGATTGATCCTGTCCTATTAGTTTGTGAAGTCTATTCGCTAAGATTTTAGTTTATAATTTTGCGTCCAAATTAATTAATGCAATCGTCCTGAAGGATCCCGGGAGAGTCGGGTTCTTCCCCTGTTTATGGAAAACTAGCAATTCTGCCACGTTCATCCATGGGGTGATATTTCCTTTATCCTTAAATGTGCTAAATAATTTTGTAAGGATTGGTACCAGTATGTCGTTATTTTTCCTATAGAATATTGCTGTGAATCCATCTGGGCCCGGGGCTTTATTCAGGGTTAATGCTGATATTGCTTTTTTTACTTCTTCTATCCTTATTTCTTCATCTATGGGAGTCTTCTCTTCCCTCAATATCTGTGGTATTGTTAATCTTGCCAGATAATCTTCCTGGTCCTGCCCTGGTGGATTATCTGATGTATACAGTGTTTGGTAGTATTCTCTAAAAGTTTCTTCTATGTCATCATTCCTTGTCCGTATTAGGCCTATTTTGTTATGTACTTTTGTAATTGTTTGTGCACATTGTTTGTCCCATAATTGTCTAGCCAGATATTTGTCTGCTTTGTTAGCTTTCATACAATGCCAGTGTTTTAAATAGAGAAGGCCCTTTGTCTGCCTGTTTCATTCTGATAGCTTCTAGTTGTCCCTGGACATATCTCAATGTTCTTTTTAACATATTACTGGGGTTCTTTGCTATTTCTCCCTGAATGTCCCGTAATTTCCCTTCTAATTCTCTTTCCCATTGATTCCTTTGTTGATCCTTCATCGCTTTAAGGACTATCAAATGTCCCCTAATGACTGCCTTAAAAACTTCCAATATTGTCTCTTGTGAGACCTCTTCCAAATTGTTTAACCTAAAATACTTTTCAATCTTTTCTCTGATAATAATCCCTTGTATAGGATCATGTACGAGGTCTATGGGGAGTGTCCACTGCCAGAGCCCCGTTTTTCTATTTCTCAGAGATTTGTCCATCCAGAGTGGGGCGTGATATGATAATGAAATTGATCCTACTTCTATCCCCCTAATTTTCCCCATAAAACCTGTTGATGCCCAAATATAGTCTATCCTGGACATTGTTAGATGTAAATGGGAGTAGTGGGTGAAACCGTGTTCTTGGCCCTTTAGCTCTCTCCATACATCGTGGAGGGTTGGCATATCTATTTTCCGCTGTAACATCTTTGAGAGAAGCCTTATTTCCTGTGCAGTATTGCCGATCCTATCATGCTTGGTTTGCCATGCCATGGTCTCCGCCATTATTATGTCTCTGTTGGTGAAGATTTCTAACTTCTCCAGGATGTCTCTCATAATCCCATCCTGACCCACATTCAGGGCATATATTCATGCTAACATGAATAGGTTACCCTCCAGAGTCATGTTCACATATATAAACCCCCCCTCTTTATCAGTGAGTCTTGTATTTGTATTTTCAGACTTTGGTGAAATGCAGTCAGTACCCCTGCCTTCTTTACTCCCACATTTGCCTGATATAGTTGGGTGAACCCTCTAATTCGCAATTTCCCCTTATCTGTTTTATTGACATGGGTCTCCTGCAAAATGAGTACATCAAATTTGCGAGAATCCTTATTCCTTCCATTTAACAATGTACCCACCTGCTCTCCTACCTGCTTCCGGATCCTTATTCCTCCTTTTCCCTTCCTGCATCCCCCCACATCCCTAACCCCCCTACCTCCCTTTACCAACAACCCCCAACTTGGTGCATCCCTCCCTAACCCTGCAAAATCCCTGAGGAGGGCCCAGGATCCTATGGCCACTTGGACAAAAGTTCCATAGTGCCTGGCCCTCAATCCCAGAGAAACATTGTGGTGTTTCCTAAACCCCACTAAAGATTCCATGTGACTTCCCCTGCTCTCCCCCACCCTAGGGCTGCCACATGCTATTAAGAACGTGTTACCATCTACCCCCGTCCTCGTGTTTGATTGCTGCCGATGTCCTTGCTGAAGTTCGTTCAAGCCCTGTTATTATGCGTGTCCTTCTTTGTTGGATAGTGTTCCATTCCCACAGTCGTCTGCACCCAAGGTCTCCTTTGGTTGCTTCTCAGTCCAATCCTCACCCTCATCTTGTATATTCAGAATCTGATGCCCTTTTTCACATGCTGTGATTCTGTGTTGTTTTCCTTCCCATTCAAATAGTAGACAAAAAAGGAATGTCCATTTATATCTAATTTGTTTTGATGCCAGATATTTCACCAAAGGCCCATTCCTTTCCACTTTTGTAGCGTGGATTGGGCTAGATTCTGATAGAGTTGTATTCTCACCCCATTCATCCGGATTTGCTCAGCCGTTCTCGCTTTTCTTAAAATGTGTTCTTTCTGGGGAACTAAGGATAGAGCTATCAAAGCACTTCTTGGGCATGCACCCGAATATCCCGTTCTCTATAGCCTACCCGATGTACTCGATCCACTTGTATCTCTTCTTCACCATTGTTTGACAGGATGTCTGTGAAGAGCTGCTGGACTGCTCCTTTTAGATCTTTATCCACCACAGATTCCACAATGTTTTTAATTCTGTTGTTGTATGTGGGGGAGCGGTTTTCAAGATCCCCACATTGGAATTCTAAGTTGTGTGTCAGGCGTACCAGATGCTCCTGGTTTTCCCTGCTTTGTAATGCTTCCTCCTCTATGTTGTGTAACACTTTTTTCCGCATGTCTGTCCTTTCTTCCAGTTTTGCCACATTCACCCTCAATTCCTGCACTGATTGTTTAATTTCTCCTTTAGAGTCTGAAATTGGCTGTGGGAGGAGGACATAAACTGTTCTTGAAACTCCTTGAACCAAGTTTGCATGTCTTCTTTGGTAGCCGCCATTGTCAGAGCTGGCCGTGGTTCTGGAGTTTGTGGTTTTTGCCCTATTCCCCCGCTTTGTGAATGTGTGGATGTGTCACTACTCCACAGATGTTTGATGCTGGATTCTTGTCTAGCCGAGGGATTTAGTGGAGTTGTCTTTGACGCTTTCCCCCTTGTCTTGGACATGTGGGCTCTAGTGCTGTAGTCTTGTTGTGAGCCTGTATCACCTTGTGTTGCCACTTTGCCTCGATATGGGGGGTTGTCTCTGTATTTGCTCTTAATAGTATTTCTCTTACTGTCTCTTTCCCCCCTTCCAAGGAATCCTTTCGTTTTGGGGTTCTCTCTTCTTATTGGTGCTGACTTCTCCATCTGGGTTCACCTCTATTTGATTTGCCTCCTCCTTTGTGGATTTTCTTGGGTGGCTATCTTCAATATCATCTATTCGTTTTGTGTCCTTTAATTTTCTCCCTTCCTCTGCAAGGTCACAAACTGTGTTGGAGGGCAGATGGGCAGATTCTCTAAGTATGCCCCTCTGGGAGACCCTTCTCATTATCTGTCACGTCCCAGTTCGTGCCTTCATAGTCACGCTTGTTGCTGCAGTGTTTTTCCTAATGCAAGACCTTCCCACAACTTCTATGTCCTGTGATGTAAAGACTGTGCTTTTCCTATTATCCACCCTTATTTGTTATACTAAGTGTTTTGAGGGCAGTGCCTTTCCTGATATTAGTCCTTGAGGGTGTATGTGATTCCCTTTTAGCCAGAAATGGAGCTCTCACACCCTTATATGCAGACCAGGTGGGGTGGACCAATGCGTATAATGTAATTCCACTCGGAATTCCTTATGTTTCTTTCCCGATGGAGGATCGGAGTGTATTATATATTTTCTGTAATAACTTGTCGTCTTTCTTGAGGCAGAGGTTCAGAGATACCTTCCGTTCCGATTCTTTGCTGCACCTTGAGCTCCTCCCAGAACTGTATTTCCCTCCGATGCTTATCCGAATTCTCTGCCGCCCCCGTGGTTTCACACGATTGGTCTGGTCCCGTGCTCCGGTAGTCACCTCCAAGTGTCAAGGTTGCTCCTGGGCACGCATACGTGTGCTCCGATCTGATTTTCCATTGAGGGACGTGTCTGCTTGGCCACTAGCACCTCTGCCTCTCCTTTAACGTATTTCCTCGCGGACCGCGTCTCAGCTCTCTCTGCGTCTCCACATATTCCACCTTTCTGGAATCTGACACTGGTCCTCTGCCGCAGTATTTATTTCGTCCTGATGGGGACGAAATCTGATGTTACGATGCTTTATTATCTGTCTAAGGTTGCGGCCCAGTGGGCAGAGACGCTCACACATGCCTTCCTCCCCAGCCGCCATCTTGGAATTGTGGGTCCTCTTTTTTGTAGCGAATGTGAAGACTATATTGCCTGTGGAGAAGGCGACAGATAAGTTTGTCAGGGGATGAGCTTAAGGTCTGCCACTTCCATTCAGAAGCTCTTCACTTGCGTTTCAGGGTTGCTAGATCAGAGTTGTACCAAGTGTTACGTTTGGTGGATGGTTTCAGGCAGATCATCATGACAGGGGCAAGAATGTCAAGAGTTTTAGTAACGGCGAGATGAAGGTTGTTGAGAGCCGAGTAAGAAGAAGAGTCAGCAGTGGGAGATGGGGTTGGGGTGAAGGTGGAAATGAAGGCAGCAACTGACACTCATTTCATAAGACCAATGTCCTTTAATGAGGGTGGCAGAGCTGGGAGAGGTGCCGTCAGAGAGCATAGAGGACCCAGGTGGGAGGAGAGGAGGCAGTGGTCCGACCAGGAGAGCAGGGTGGAGAGTGGAACATGCAGCAAGAAATCAGTGTGGATGAAGGCTTCAATGGGGTGTGCCGCTGACTCGGTAGGACCAGAGGGGAGAATAGAGAGCAAGAGAGAGAGTTGCAGAGGTCACAGAAGATATAGAAGCCATGATTGAGGAGTCAAGTTGGATATTGAAGTAACCCAAGAGGAGTTCAGAGGTAGATGGCAGGAGAGAGGAGGAGAAATCGTCCCATTCTATGAGGATAGGGGGATGGGGCCAGGCAGCCTGTAGAAAGTGGCAAGCTTGCAGACAAGGCTTTCAAAGGAGGAGTGGGGCTGTGTGGGTATGAGGGAAGAAGGGTCCAGTCAGGGAAGATCAAGGCAACCCCACCTCCAACACGGTTAGGGGGGGCTTAGAGGTGATCTTGTAGCCATCAGGGAGAAGGCAGTCAAAATCAGTGACTGAGCTGGCATTGAACCACGTCTCAGTAAGAGCGAGGACATCGAAGTCAAAGCTTTCAAGGAGGAGGCAGATCTCAGGAATATTTGATAGCAGAGTGAGCATTAAGCATGGCTGATTAAAGCCGGTCATCAACATTAAAGGTTTTCCGAGGTGGGGTAAAAGGGGGTGGTACACCAGTCAGATGTGGTGAAGGGGGTGAAGAGAGAGAGAGAAAGGAGGGGAAGCAGGAGTGGGAAAGGAAGTTGATGAGAGATGGCAGACGCCGATCAAAGAGGAGGAGATTGGGTTGAGGACCTTAAGCCATAATATTGCCATTGCGATAGACATTAATGATGCACCTGGAGGATGAGAAACCTGCCAAGAGTACTTCCCATCTAACGCCGCCAAAATAGACATACCTTCACGGATGGTGCTCCATGACATCCAGAAATCCGGGCAGACTGCTTGATTTTGTAGGAGGAGGGGGGAGCCACACAACCATCATGCTCTGGGCAGAAAAAGAAAAGGCTGGAGGCTCACAGGGCCTACAGTGGGCCTTGGTGTTGGGGGCCAGCTCTCCTCACCTGCCAGGTCCCGATAGGATAATAAGCACAAGAATGAGCCAATTAGGAGCAATGTGACTCTGTTCCCTAGGCAAACCTCAGAGGCACTCCAGTGCCGAGGAAGAGGGTGGCCAGGATGAAGGAATGGTTAGACAATGTAGATACTGCTGCATGTATGTGTAATCGCATGGAAAGCAGTAAAAGAATGCAGCACAATGGATTTTCAAGAGACTGCTGCTGTTTTTCCGATTTTATAATGAGTCAGCAGCCGCAATTTACAACACAGCCAAAATAGCCATACCTTCATGGACGGCGCTTTGTGGCATCTAGAAATCCGGGCAGGCTGCTTGATTGTGTAGGAGGAGGGGGGGCATGCAATCCTCCTGCTCCGGGCAGAGAAAGAAAAGGCTGGGGGCTCACAGGGCCTAGTGTGGACCTTGGTGTTAGGGGTCTGGCTCTCCTTGCCTTTTGGTTCTCGATAGGATAATAAGCATGAAAAGAAGCGAATTGGGAGCAACGCGACATTGTTCCCTAGGCAACCCTCAGAGCTACTCTAGAGCCGAGGAAGAGGGCAGCCTTGATGAAGGAATGGTTACACAATGTAGATTGTGCTGCACGCACATGTAATCACATGAAAAGCAGTAAAAGAATGCAGCACAATGGATCTTCAAGAGGCTGCAGCTGCTTTTCTGATTTTACGAGGCAGTGCCTGCAGTGTTCAATGCCGCCAAGATAGCCATACCTTCAAAGACGGTACTCCATGCCATCCAGAAATCCGGGCAGACAGCTTGGTTCTGTAGGAGGAGGGGGAGCCTCTCAACCCTTGCGCTCCGGGCAGAGAAAGAAAAAGGAATTTGATTGATTGATTTAGCTCCTTTGAGTCATTAGTGCAGTGTATTTGATTAATGCAACACTGCACAGTGGTGGATGGAGGTTTTGAAGCAAACAACATCTCACTGATGGATCCCAGTGATGTTGACATAGGTCTGGGGTTTCTTATGGTTTCTTGCAGAGGAATGTGGTCAAAGCATTGAAGTGGAACTTGCCAGAGCACGATTTGCATATGGTTTTCCATTTTCTGTAATGGCAAAGCAGGATGAGAAAAGATCATTTTGATGGCTGTCTGTGGGCAATGGCAGTGGTTATGATGTATTTAAGACCTTCCATCAATCACTCTTCGTTGTTGCTCTTTTTCTTTACTTGTTCTTGGAGAGAAACTATTTGATTCGCAAAGAAGTTACTAGTAGTAATGGTGACTTACTCAATTCTTATTAATGGCAAGAGACTCTTCAGTCAGGAGTTATGGAGTAAGTCAAAGTTACTACTGTCACAATATTTGTGAATCCAACAGTCTCTCTCCAGAAGTAACTTCTTTGCAAAGCAGCCTGCTTCTTCCAGTTTTGTGGTAGTGGCAAGACTAAGGAGCTGACAATCATGAAGCTGAAGGCGGATGACAGAAGCCCTCCACTACAGGGGTTGCCAGATATTTTGGACTACAACTCCAATGATCTGCCACCACTGACTCTGCTGGCTCCAGCTGATAGGAGTTGTAATCCAAAACATATAGAGAGCCACATGTTGCAGAGTCCTGCTCTACTGCCTTTAGAGGGTAGGACTAGGCGAGTGGTTCTCTGTGGATAGATAAAAAGATTGGAAGTAACTGTAATCTATAATAACTGTAATGCTAATTAGCTATTCTCACAGCATACACATGTGAAATTATGCTTGGTCTTGAGAGAGATGTCATTGTAAATAAACAAAGGTTGACTCCTACTAGCATGAACATTCTGAAGCCTCTTTATTGTCTGAATATGAGCATACACACATTTATTCGGACTCCTGCCCATTCAGCAGGCTTCCAGCGTGAGTTAAGACCTGTGGCATAACTGGACATGGGCAAGAGAATGTCATGATGGACAGTTTAGGGAAGTAGGTGAAGAGAAATAAAAGGGTCGCTATTCTCGCACAGGCACACCCCACTCTAGGGTGTTAGAGCTTCCTACTTGGTGGGAGTGTATATGTACGATAAACCAAATGAAGGTCTCAAAACACAAATAAAATATGTACCCTATCAAATCCTCATGACGCTCTGAAAAACAACATTGAAAACAAATATAGGTTGATATCAAAGGAACACACTGATGTTACATACAAAAGCATTAATCAATTTTATTTACTAATACATCAAATCACGTGTGTAGCCACCTATTATTTCACATAGAAATAATTTGATAAATAAACACATACAATCATCAGTATACAACATCTGATGACATGATAATTAATACTGCAAATAATACAACCATGATACACTGTGTGCGCAATTAGCACCTAGAAGATCAAGACCCAATGACTTAATTTTTCATAGTGTTGATTTAAATGCACCCAGCTATCGCACTATGTTTATCTTCGCCCGACTTATATAAGTTTCTGTCCTTTGTGGCTGAACCTTGCCGGACATTCGTCAGGGGCAGAAAAATGTGTATTTTAAGGGTGACAGGGGATCAATTCCACTGGTCTCTCAAATTTAGTTTCCAGATGGTCTCTATGGGAATGGGTACACAATCAAAAAACATATATGAATATATGTGCTTCATTGATCTGGCACTAGACCTACCTTACATCCTTAACACCACAAGGATACAAAGATAAACTATGAATAATCTACCTGGATGTTGTTGCTGTTTCTTTACATATTCAAACGACAATGCAACCATCAATGTTGCTAAAGCTGTTTCCACACTTTCCAGCTTAACCTCAAAACATATCACCTGCAAGGAAAATACAAAACCCTTACTCTCAAAGTTATTGAGTCAGTTTGCACACTCTAACGCATGGCTTTTTGTAATCATAGTCAAAGCAAGGACTCACTCCTTACCTTCTTTAATGGTGATGGATAGAGGGGGCATGTCCTATCCTGTCTTGGATTCAATTTCTTTTCCTTTTAGTCCCGCTATTACAGCCTAAAAAGGAGCAACACAATGTTCCCCAGTGAAGATCTAAGCACCAAACATATGCACTTGATGTATCACTATGCACCCAAACGTACTAGTAGTAGTAGTTTTCAAGCCTGAACCTTAGGAACCAGAACCCAAGGGAGATTCTTCTACACGGGGTAGAAAGGGCCTTCTAGGCCCTGCAATACAGTGGAGGATACAATCAATTAGTACCCTTAACCCAAAAGATGCTAATCACGCTGAGTTAATCAGATTCGAAGTTTCACTAGTAAAAGTGGATAGTACCCCTTACCTCCACTTCAATAGCATTGAACTCACAGCCCATTTTCGCGTCTGCGATTACCGAGCATTTTTGACGCTGTTGATGCTGTGATGATGTTATCAGCATCATGCGTATGCCCAATGGTGCGGGCATAAATATAAAAACACCCCACGGGCCACCTAAGAAATACCACAGCCTCCAAATAACATAGACCATACATCATGGGGAGGGGTGGAGTTAACAATGTTAATGCCAACAATTCTCAAACACCAAATAAAGAATTTCTGAATTGGCCTCCATCTGTTTCTTTAATCATGCTCCCATTCCTTGGATAAGAATGGAAACATACCCTGTAACGGTGCACATGATCACTGCTTCCAACTGTTTTAGCAAGTTGCAAATGGAGCTAAGGCGCACCATGCATTATTTGATACGCAAAATGCAGCAAGTATAAACATTACTTCAACAGTCACGTTCCATTGAGCTGGGTAATTTCCCATTGTGATTTCCTAATATACAACATCTCAGAATGTTACAAATTGTAACATATACTCATATAAATAGCAGAACACTATATACCATCCATCAACCAGTATGCAAACCACTAATATCCGTCTGGAATTGCAATAAATCAAATTGTATTCTATTATCTTGACTGCCACTATCCAGAAATAAACAGAATTAAGCATGTTTCAGAACAAACATTTTACTAAACAATGCTGACAACCTCTCTATATTTGTCCCATGAAGTCAAGGACAATAGGCAAACTATAAGCATGAATTCAAGTACAGGTTCAAGGCACGACAACATTATTTAGGGCAATGGTTAGAACTCCACTAGAGCTTGCATCACCAGAATGATAGACACTCTGACCTCACATAACATTATGCCATTCAATGCTCTCATTCAGACCTGTTACATGACTTTTAGTAAGGAATATGAGTTTCCGTTCTAAATTAATCAGTTTTTTGTTCACGTCATCCTGGGACTTGCCTCTTACTTTCTTCAGGATGACCCATTCAAACTCCATAAAGTAGTGTCCCTTTCCCACATAATGTTTCACTAAGGGTGCTGTCTCAATCTTGTTTTTGAGGCAACTCCTGTGCTCTATCATTCTGGTCTTGCATCTCCTGTTGGTCTTGCAATATAAATACAAGGGCAAGGACACGTAATCATGTAGACCACATTTTCGGTCTTACAATTTGTATGTTCTTTACCATTCTCGTGGTAAGCTAAATTTGACAGATACCATCTTCTTAGTATGAGAGCACAACACACATGTCCCACATGGATTTTGTCCTATTACCTGAGGTAACCCCCACTGAGTGCGTTGTGTCAAGATATGTATTTTGTCTGCCTGTATATCATTCTTCATAACAATGTTCCGAATATTTGGACTCTTTTGAAGGCTATAAAATGGGCTGGAGTACTCATGACTTGCCTCCAAATATTTTTGATGATATTTTGAACCTTATAAAACAGGTTACTGAAAGTGCTAACAAACACTAATGGAGTATCTTTGTTAACCATTACAACATCGGACTTTTTCTCAAACAGAGCCTCTCAATTATTATTGAAGTATCATTTAGCGGTTTGCCTAACCACTTTCAAAGGATAGCCCCTAGAGGATAATTTGTCCATTAGGATGATGGCTCCCACCTCATTGTCTTGCCTAGTACTGCTATTGCACTTTAAACGTAATTGTCCAAAAGCCAGATCATCTCGCACATGCCATGCGTGGTGGCTATTGTAATAAAACAGAGCATTTGTGTCTGTAGTTTTCGTATAAGGTCTCACTAATAGTTGTCCTTGTTGTGATAAATAGGCACATCAAGATAATTGACTTCAATAGCACTCATGGAAGTAGTGAATTCTAAATACCTATTTTGGAAATTCAACCATGTTAGGAAGTTATTGGCTCCCTCTATGTTCCTGTGTCATACCACGAAAACTTAGTCACTTTATCTTATACCTCTAAATATTTTGGGCCTCATTACGAGATTCGCGGAACGGGTTAACAGGCTCCGCTAATGGAGGTGGACCCGGTAAACCCAGTAAACGAAGTCCCCTCGTGGGACCCGGTAGGGTAAACCAGGCATTGTTACCGGGTCCCACGAGGGGAAGAGGGAGCTAACAATGGGCCGGTCGTAATCGGCCCGTTGTTAGCTCCCTCTCCCATTCCCATTGAGTCCTATGGGGAATGGGGAAGGTCCGGGCCCGGGTTCCCAGAAGGAGGAATTACCGGGCCCTCCGTACTCGGAATGGCCCGGTAATTCCCCATTCTGGGAACCCGGTAAAGGAGCCCGGTTTGGCGGCAGCCATGGAGCTAATAGCTCCATAGCTACCGCCAAACTCGTAATGAGGCCCTTTGTCTTTATGGGGATTGACAAAAGCATCCACAACAGTTTGTTCGAACATATCGACATATAGGTTTGCCAAATTGGGAGCCATAGCTGCACCCATAGCCGTACCTTCCACCTGAATGTAGTGTTATAAATGGGGTCACACTCTGCCCGTGCCAGGGAATATTCTGCAATGTGGGGTAGAACATGTATCCCCTGTCTTACAGCTTGCAATCACTGAGCACCCAGAAAAAGGTCTGACTAGAACTCAGGCAATATATTTCCTTTCTAATAACTTGGTGGTAGAGGAGTGGCCAAGGTTGAAAAGGTCATCATGTAAAGGCACAGGTACACATTTTGGGACAACAGATTAGGAGAGGATTTAGTTGGAGCCAGGTGAGTCTGTAAAGACGCTTTATTTCCAAGTTCATAAGATACAGCAGCAGCCCTAGCTACCACAGCTCACAAGCTCTTCTCCCTGCTAACTCCTTACCCTTTTTGAATCTCAGAATTCTCTGAACCCAGCATAATGCATATCATTAGAACTATCCTCCCTTTTGTTTCACTACACAATGGCCCTCATTACAACCCAGGCGTTAAGGGGTTAACGGCGCCGTAAAAGGTGTCGGCGCCGTTAAACCCTTAATGCCTGATTACGAGGTCCCTTTGCGGGTGGCACTTTAACGCCTGCTTTTAGCAGGCGTTAAGAAACCAACCTGCAAAGGGACCTAGGAGCTAATTACGGCACCGTAATTTACGGTGGCGTAATTAGCGCCTTCCCCAGTCCCATTGAGCCCTATGGGGCAAAAATGGGAATGGGGAAGGGCCATGGCGGCATGGGGAATTACCGCCCCGCCAACCTTGGAATGGGGCGGTATTTCCCCATTCCACCATGGCGGACTCGTTACAACACCGGCACCAACCATGGTGCTAATAGCGCCATGGTTTAGCGCTGGGGTTGTAATGAGGGCCAATGTATATGTACAGTAATTAATCAAACTGTTTACAAACTCTACGGGCCTCATTACAACCCAGGCGTTAAGGGGTTAACGGCACCGTAAAAGGTGTTGGCGCCGTTAAACCCTTAATGCCTGATTACGAGGTCCCTTTGCGGGTTGCACAACCAACCCGCAAAGGGACCTAAGAGCTAATTACGGCACCGTAATTTACGGTGCTGTAATTAGTGCCTTCCCCATTCCCATTGAGCCCTATGGGGCAAAAATGGGAATGGGGAAGGGCCATGGTGGCATGGGGAATTACCGCCCCACCAACCTTGGAATGGGGTGGTAATTCTCCATTCCGCCATGGCCGACTCCGTCATGGACCATGGTGCTAATAGCACCATGGTTTAGTGCCGGAGTCCTAATGAGGCCCTATGTTCATAACGTGCCTCCTTCCCTTTATATACATAAAATACACTAAACCCAGCCTCACGCTCCGCATTCCCCATTCAGTCTTGGTAGCTTTGCAACTCTTTCATTGTTCTACACTTCCCCATTTTCTAGTTTCATGGAATTTCCCAGATCCTCTCAACAACCACCATCTTTCCTGAGTATTTTGAAAACTCTTTCTACACATTTCTCCCCAATTTAATTCTAAACACAGCCCCCTAGATCAAGTGCATGCCCATTACACACTTTAGCTTGTTAGACCTTATCTTTGATTGTAATCCTCTCATCTGCATTCTGTCCCTCATCTAACATTTGGCCACATTAACCACGCTCGTTCTTTTCAACCATCCCTGAAACAACCTCATGTTGGGCTTCTGTCGCCTCAGGCTCTCGTATAGGAATATTCCAATTGTGTCATGAGGTGTCATCCTGTATTTGAATACCTTCTCCATCACTGCCCATGTCTAGTACTCCACCCCCCCCACTGTGCCTGTTACTATCCTCACAACATTCATTAATGTGCAATTAAATTGCTCAACCACCATATTTCCTTTGGGATACAACAAAGGGGTTGTCACATGTTACATTTCATTTTCCTCCAGGAACTCTTAAAATTCTTTAGTTATGAATTGCGGACCATTATCTCCAAAACACAGACTCCAGAAATTGTACGATCTTTCTCATACTGATGTCTCTCATTACCACTGGTCATTTTGACAACACGTCAACCACCACAACCCTTGAGCTTCCTTGTGCTCCTCTCACATTCAGCAGCCCCAAAATATATATTTATACAATTAAAGGGTACCAGAGTGTCTCTGGTACCCTTTCATTTTTCAGTTTCCTTATCTGTAGGATTCTGTCACTAACTCTACAACTCTCACACTGCCGCTACTTTCTCTTAATATCTCCATCAATTCAATTCCACTAGTAATCTTCTCTGATCATTGCTTTTGTTTTACTCAAGCCAAGATGCCCTTCATAAGCAAGACCACTTCTCTCATACCCTCCATTACTACCACTTGATGGCCCTGAGCAACACATTTCCCTCCATTCCCAGCTCATTCCTGACTCTCCTATATCCTTCAAGCTCTTTGGTTACCTCATCCCTGGGCCAACCATTACATACAAACTCCATCACCTTTTTATAGTTCTCATCCACTCTTTTTCATTTTGGAACGTGGAATTTGCAAAAACGTCACCCTCGTCAGCTTCAATGTTCCCACCATTTTCCTCATAATCACCACTCAGATTTCTCAACAAAGCATTGGCTTCTACATTCTGCTCAACCTTAAAGTAGTCCATCTCAAAATTCAGGCCCTGCATCCTAGTTATCCACTGAACTATTCTCCTTGATATCCCATTAAGCCAAACATTTCAACACAATGGGCCTCATTACGAGTAGGGCGGTAAGGGATACCGGGCACCGTTAAGGAGACCGGTGCCGGTAATCCCTTACCGCCCTACTACGAGTTCCCTTGGCGGGTCCCTCCTTCAACGCCTGGTTTTAACAGGTGTTATGGACGGAACCCGCTAAGGGACTTCAGAGCTAATAATGGTACCGCAAATTGCGGAATGGTTTTTTCAATGGGGACTTACCGGTCCCGCAAAGGTCGGACTACACTGGTAAGTCCCCATTGAACGAGACCGGTGCCGGTACCGTTATTGGAGGCAGTCATGGCGCAAATAGCGCCATGACTACCTCCAATCTCGGAATGAGGCCCAATGACTTGTGATCCATAGCTATTGTAAAAGGTCTACCCATGCATGTGCTTAAACTTTTAAACTTCCCACGCACATGCTAAAGCTTCCCTTTCCAAAACTGAAAGAGGTGCAAAAGCCACCGCTTGCATCCCTGACCCCGGTTGCAGTAACATGCATCCCACTCCACTTTTACTAGCATCAGTGTATAAATATACCTGCAAATCATCCCTAAAACCTATCAACAATGGTGGTTCCACGAAACTCTCTTTAGCACATCTGAATTTTCTCTCACACAGCTCATGCCAATCAAATTTGACATTTGTTTTTCAAATTCCTCATGTTCTTTGTTTTGTCTGCTAGATTCTTAATAAGCTTCATATAATACTCAACAAATCCAAGAAAAGACACAACCTCATTCTTGTTCCTTGGTGGCTTCATCTTAGTTACTGTCTAAATGGCATCATGCTTTGCCTCGCACTTCGTTCCGCAAGTTCATGCCCTAAGTCATCCATGGTTTCCTATCAAAATGTACACGCTTTCAGTGAAATGGTTAAACGTGCATCATATAGACTCCTCAAGACTTCATTTAAATGTCTAGCATCCTCCTCTCTGTCTTTTCCTCCAATTAATATGTTGTTCTGATCACACGTCACCCCTTTCTTCCCACCTACCATGTTGTCCCTCCCTCTCTGGAACACGCTCAAGGCAAACATGAATCCAAACGGCATCCTTTGCATATGTATAAACCAAATGGTCTAACAAAGGTGGTCAAATCAATTGAACTATCATGCAACCTAAGTTGATGGTATGCAGACTTTAGATCAATTATGGAAAACACTTTTCCTACTGACACTGTCGCTATGAATCCATTCATCTTTGGTAATGGAAACCTGTCCAGAATCACACTTGTATAGAGCACCGTCAGATTTATGCAAAGCCTCACGACTCCACTACTTTTGCGCACCAATATCATACGTTTGATCCCTTCCGCAGCTTCTGTCTCTTCAATAATGCCCTCCTTTTCCAATCTTCTCAACTCAACCTCAACTTCTAATGACAATGCCAATGGAATGGCACATGCTTTAGCTCTGACGGGTACCGCGCCCACTTTAATTTCTATAACGTGCACAAACCCCTTGAGACAACCTGTGATATTCGCAGACACATCTGGATACGACATATCCACATCACTTTTGTCATTGCCACTTCCCGTACTCTCAGACATCACTGTCAAAACTTGGCCATGGTGGTCGGGTCCAATTTTAACCCCAAATCAGGCTGAGGATCACAGGACAGTCAATCACTCCCTTTCTTGGTGACTTGCAAAGTCATGTTTCTTCTCATTCCTTGATTGTTTATTGTGCCATTCCACCCCCTAGTAAAATGCTAATCTGCAGTCAGTCTTGAAGTACACATGCTTCTCCCAATTCTATTTCTTGCTGCAGCATTATACAGCTCCTCAGAAGCAGCCTGAAGCTTCCACAGATAATGCCAGTACACGAGCGCTTCCGTGATGTACGTTGCAGCGACATGTTATTATGCACTGTAACGCACTCCCACAACTATTCAGGTTGTGGCATTTTGTTGCTCGGGAACTGTGACTGTGAGGGCACTTGGAGACTATGTGCTTTCAAGCTCGTACATGCGTCCCCAATCGGGCAAGATCCCGAGCTCAGGGCCTGTTCTTCCCCCCGTTCCTAAAAGTGATTGTCGTGGCACGATAGCGAGGCAGCAGTATAAGCGGTACCCTCCTTCCTCCTGTTACCCTCAGATCATAGGTTCCGGTGGCTCTCTCACATCGGTGGACTGCTGTGCCCCTCCTCCCAAGGCCACCGCCATGACCGGTCAGGCCGGGGCTGTTGTTGAGGGACTTGTGGGGTTTGTCAAGTCCCTAGTCATCAGCATTAAGTTTTCTGGAACCAAGTAAGTCTGTAAATATGCTTTATTTCCAAGTACATAAGATACAGCAGCAACACCAGCTGTCACAGCTCCCAGCTGTCTCAGCTCCCAGCTCTTCTTGCTGCCAACTCCTTCCCCTCTTTGGAATCTGAACATTTTCCACACCCGGCATTCTGCATATCATTAGAACTCTCCTCCCTTCTAGAGTCACTACACAATTTATATATGCAGTAATTAAACAAATTATTTACAAATACTATATTCATAACATAAACACCAACAGATCTAGTTAGTGAGTTGGACTTTGGAGTGTAATATCGCACAACCGGTCAGCAGTTGGTGCTTTATGTAAATATAACAAAGCCCAAACTAGGTGGCTAATTCACAAAGCATTTTTGTAGCCATAGATGCACTTAAGGAAGCAAAGGTGAGGAATTAGGAGCAGTGGCGGCCGCAAACGACTCCTGATTTATGACACTGTGAACAAGGTAATTTGCGATAAGTTGCAATGCGAAAAAAGTCCACCTCACTCAATGAGTGGAGAAGTGTATTTGTAGACATGCCTACATTTCATATGGAAGATGGATGTGTCTGGAGGAGTACAATGGCTAAGCAATAAAAATGGCGGACAAACCTGCGCATTCAAAGGCAGGAGCCTGGTTCTGACCGAAAAGCAATTGCTACGTTTCTGGACGTAGGCAGATCCAAATGAGGAAACTTAACAATGTTGTAACATCTTTCTCAGAAAGTAAAAATGCTTAAAGAAAGTTTGCACTTTTCTCTTAATTTTCCATTCCCGGGACTTGCTCCTGCTGTTTATTTTGTGTGTGATTCAAGTCTTTTGCAGGTGCAAACCGTGGTAGTTGAAACAATGGCGATTCACATATGCCCATGTTACGCGCCGCAAAGGTGCAATTTGTGACTTCCACACTTTTGACTGGTAAACGGAGTTCTCCATGAGCTAGGCCCCAAATGTGTAGGCCCTATATATGCCCTGCAAATCCAATTGTTGCCCTACTGCGCTATCACGCGCTCAGTGTGGAGGTTTGGTAAAAGCCTTCCCTATCATGGTGTGTGGGGTGATTGCCCAGACACAATGAAAACAATGCACATGAGTGAAAGCTGCCTGAACTAAGCACGTATGTGCCCTTTTAACAGAACAGTGGTGTGCTGCTCTACGATTGGTCCATAAAATGCGCCTTGCCAAACAATCTCCCTCTGCTCCCTAACAAAAGCCGCCTACCGGTGAGAAAATTGGATCACATTTTGCAAAAGAAACGCTGTAATAGGAAAAATATGCGTTGTGATCAACTGCTGCCTAACAGAATGTGTGGTAGCAGCAATAGCATGTGCCAAAATTAAATAATTGAGACATTAAAAGACGAACTATATTTGTACAGTAGTTATGCCACCAGCAAACAGTTTTCAGAACAGTCACTGCTGTGCCTTTGGACACTTCCAGCAAAATAATTGTAGTCCCAAGGGCTCCAGGGGGTTTAATAGAGTGAGGAATGTTTGTTTCATTTAAGCTTTTTTTCTTACCGAGGAAAGCTGCGGCTTTCTGTGGTTTCCCCAGTGGTGGCCGCGAGCGTGCTGCTCGTAAAAACATGTGGGAGGCTTGTTCAAATATGGCTCCTGCCAGAGATATTAAATTTGAGAATGACAAGCAAACTGCAATCCTTTTAGCGACCATTCATCTAAACGAAAGAAAAAACGTTCTAGCTTCATAACAAGAATATCTACTTTCCTGGATAACAACATAAACCATTTCTTAAGAAAACAACTAAATGTACACTTGCTGCCAATTCAATTGTTTTTCACAGCTTCGTGAAATATACCGAGTTTCAACTTATCAAAGTAGAAATGATGTTGTGCTGTCTCAGGGTGATTTAGTATACAGCCCGGTGACTTGGTGGGATTACCTCAATTTGGGTGTCTGCTCTGCTAAAACGATATTTACTTTTCCATGCGCTGCCAAGCACCGTGTTTTCTTGGTCTCCATCCAGACACTAATGTTCCTGCTAAGTGGCCCATTTCATATATTTCAAAATGGCTGCGAGAGAGGGGCGGAGCCAGCTACGTTTATTCTGGTCCATTTTTGCACACAGGGAAGATGAATCTTTGATTCACAGCACACATGCGGTAAAGGGAACAGAAGCACTGTCTGTGGCCACTCTTTTTTCAGCGCCAATTAAGTAACCACTTTGCCATGTCTGCTAGCCACGTCCTTTGGCCGCGATCACTGTCCACATTGCAACAATGAGGCAAAAAGACTGCAGCCCTGGCAAAACCCGCTGAAAAAACAAAACCCCCATGCACATGGCCAGTTAGCAGGTACTCCAGTTGAGGCCCACTCACTCAGCCATGGCCAATACTGCCTATTAACTTACCAGATACCACCAGTGATGGCCTTTGATTATTGCCAGTGTCCCCATTGGCCATGTCCACTGTCCCCATTACATCAAATAAGCTTTTAAAACAGTGCCCATTGCTAGTGGGCTCAGCCTACAGCCGAGGCCCACACCCGCCTCAAAATTAAATGATCAAATCCCACCGCCCATGGCACTTTTCTAATGTTGATGGTCCTGTGCATTTTGAAAAGAGTTTTATCAGACTGTTTTTTAGTTCTGCTGGAGCAATTTTTCCTACCAGATTTCTGAAGCTACACAAAGAGAGGGGCCCTGCTGTCAGTCAGATGCTTCATCAGGCCGCAGGGAAGCGCAAGCCCTGTTAGATCAGCGACCTTTTTGTAAGGGCCAGTGGCGCTGTTTAAGATAGGGAGAGATCTGTTGAATGGTGTTCTAAAAAGCTTGTTTTGCTTCCCTGCTGCTTGTGCATCCATGACGGTTTTCACTTCAGACTGTATTTTAATGTGGTTTAGTCATAAAATAGCTAGGCACCCGATCCATAACATGATATTAAATCAACATTTCTCATGTGCTACACATGCCGAACAATAGTTATCTCGTGCAGCCAACGGGTGTAATAAAGGTGAGTCTGTACACAAAGATTACATGGATATTGAAGGCTGCAGTTCACCCAGCGACCAGCAGCTGTCCACACAATGGATAATAACCCAGAGCCAAGGGATACAGTTACAATTGTGAGGTAGATCTGTTTGCCCTAACAAATCAGGGGTCCTCACAATGAAAGCAGTGGTTTGTTTATTGCATGTGAGATGCAGTAATTTAAAGATATTTAAATTAAAAAATACTTTGACAAAAACGCCTTCTTTTCTTTGAGGCAATTCAATTAGCAGATCCCAGTAAAATCGCCTTATTGCAGGTGCACACATTTTGTCATGTTGAACTACACGGGAGAGCAACATCCATTACTAGGGCGAAAGAGGGTGCTTAGATTCTACCCACACCTCTTGTGCCCTCACCCCATTCAAAACTGAGTCACATCCGGTTTTCAGACTGTCATTCTGTTTTACCACCATCCTTATGGGGACATATTTCTTGAAAAAACAGGTCATCTGTAAAAGGGAGTACTCAAACAAGATAATTTCTACTCATCAAATTCTACAAATAACCTGGAACAGATTACTATGACGTTACCAAGCTCAATACGAATCCAGTAAATGGCTGCATTGTGTGGCTGCTAAGTGGGGTATCAGATGGTCCCTATGGTCACACCTGTGTGAGGGGAATGGCGTTTTAGATCCATCTATTCAAAATGACAACCTGGAGAGTTTTAAATTCCTCTCTTCCCTAAACGTCCACCGGACTAACTCCCAGGTAGACCACGCACTGGCAAAAGAAAATAACCAGAATCCCTTAGAGAGAGAGGAGAAACCAATACTCACAAAGGAAACCCGGGCTCAGTTAGAGGAGACAGAGTTAGCCATCTCGGGACATCCCGCAAATCTGGCCCAAGGTAGGGAAGTTACCATCCCCCTGGAGAACCCCAGTAATAGTTCCTTTATGGAACAAAAAGAGGAAGAAGACCCACTTGAGGAAGAACACCTTAA
Source organism: Ambystoma mexicanum (assembly GCF_040938575.1). Lineage (NCBI taxonomy): Eukaryota > Metazoa > Chordata > Amphibia > Caudata > Ambystomatidae > Ambystoma > Ambystoma mexicanum. Next base: position 1,196,199,794 of record NC_090935.1, read on the forward strand.
CGCTATACCAAAAAACCCAGAAACACCCAAATCCATGGGAGAAAGAGGGTTACTGGAAGTCTTTCAAGTTAAGAATCCCCATACCTGCCAGAGAGACACCCCAGACAAAGCTGTATACCTAACTGTAAGGGACAAAGCTGAGCACCAACCTGAAAGAATAGACACCCTAAAGATAAGCCGGAACAGGGAAGTCTCTAACAGTGACATCATGGTAGGCAGTAAGGGTAGTAATATAATGTCTCCTTTTCTTCCATCTCCTATCCAACATCAGGCATGTTACTCCTGTAGAGAGTGTGGGCACCCCACAAGGCATTCCCATTGAATTTACCAATGTCTTCCCCCCCAAGACCTTACACAAGGGAAGACAAATAAAAGAAAGACAATTAAATGGGACAAGAAAACTAACAAATACGTTTATGCAGAGTGTAATACCACCATTTATAGAGTCCCGCTACCGTACAGCATACAAAGGTTTGGGAAGAACTAGACAGTGGGAGCAAAGGATGTGCCATAAGACCAGAACCAATTCCCAGGGAATGGGAGAGAATAAAAAAATAAAAAGACAGCTGTATTCATGGCCATACCAAAACGTGCCCCATTGTTAAAGTACCCATTACCCTTTGGGAAAAGAAGTGGAGCTAATCGCAGCTGTAATTCCAAAATTACTGGCCCAACTATTTATAGGCAGTAAGGTATCACAGTTTTATCAGTGGGTCTCCCGTATAGCCCAAATAGAACTTCAACTAAAACCGGAAAAGGGTATCAGTCCAACCTTGACCAAGAGAGAATAACCTATAAGTATTAGCAACAGCCAGGCCTCAAGCTTAGAAGGGGAAGCCAGCTGCATCAGGGGAAGGGTATGTGCGTCACTTTCCCCGTGGGCAGGGGGGCCTTCCCATGAGGACAGGGGGGTAAGGACCCCAGGGGGTGCTACATTGTGGTAGGCTCTCATGGGGAGAGACTCCCCGGCTGGGGATAAGGACAAACATCTAGGGAGACAGCGGTATAAGCACATAAAACCATCACCACTCACAAACGCCCTCTGCACTTTACACCACAATACCATATCTAACAACCCCATGTATATGTGTAGGGCCATAAATCTGACACCTACTGAGATGAAGAAGAGCTTGGACTGCACAAGGGAGACAGTCCGATGCTGAAATACATACCTGAGAGCTTGCAAAGCAGTAGTCTGATACCGCAAAGGAAACGGACCGTGCGGCCAGGTGAAGAACAGAGCACTGTGAGGGACTAGAGACTGCAGAGCCGCAACAAAGCAGAGGGACACCACAGAAGCCATGGGAAGCCCATAGCAGAAAGCAGAACACGAGACAGGCCATAGCCAGCCAGGCCAAGTACAGAAGGTATAAGGGTTACCGTGCAGGCTGTTGGGAACCCCACAGGGTCGAGGCAAACCAGAGAGGATATCAAAGCGAAGAATTATCAGTACAGGGGCAATAAGAGAAGCCGACGATGGTGGCATTGTTGTGCTCTTTCAGTTTCGGAGCTATATGCTCTGGGATTTGAACTGGGATTTGAACTTACTGTTTGCAGGAAGGTTGTGGCCAGGCCGGAGGCACCAATGGGGCACCGAGAAAATCGTTCGGGTTTACTGGGCTCAGAAAGAGCTAGTCCCAAAGCCACTATGAACAATTCTAATTCATATTTATCTGTACCTTCAAACAGGGCTTCATGACACGCTGAAAATGGACAGCAATTGAATCACTATAAACCTGAACACTATTAACTGGATTTGCTGGAACACCAGAGGTAAGAGTTCTTTCTTAAAGCATGATACAGGGGTTGCCTTTTAAAAAAAATAGTGACATTTTTTTACTTCAGGAGATTGGGCTGACTTTTCCACTGCAGTTGGATGGATTCCAGACTCTCAGTCAAAACGCCTGTCCGTCAGAAAGAGGTAGACCGAAGGGTGGTTTGGCGATAGGTGTAGGTTGTCATATTGACATGAAACCCTTTCCTCATGAAGTGAAAAGTCAGCATATTTTATCGGCTATAATCACTCTACCGGGAAACATAATACAACCTATATTGATTATAAATGTTTACCTGCCACCAACAGACTCCATTTTAGATGGTGCTATTTTTCATGATATAGAAAATATCATTACAGCATGGGAGGACATGGGCCCGAAAGGATGGGGATTTTAACTCAACACTGTTGGATGTCCACTTTATTATTAAGGATCATGCTAAGGGATCGATCCCTGAGCAAGGAACTCCGGGGAGTCGCCCGTCTCGGTATGTTAAATGGGGGAATCTCATTAAAACCTATGATCTGGTTTATCTCAATGCTAAAGATTTAAGTGGTGATAGATTGCAGCCCACTTGAACTAATAATAATAGATCATCCTTCCTAGACTATGTTTTGCTGGACCGGCTGCTCCGGAATCACTTTGGGGCACCCGGAGAATTGGCTTTAACATGCTGAATGACTATGCAACATGAATGTGGTCTATTACTTTATCCAAGCCTTTCTCACTATCACATCTTGGAACTAATCCTACTGTTGACATTTCACAGAATCGTCTTATTTGGTCTGATAAAAATATCAGTAGATTATCTTGTTTTTTTGCTACTTATGGTACCGCTGTGATGAACTGGTTAAGTTGGAACCAGTCGAATATTCAAACCCTAATGAAGATTTTTCGCAAAGCATTTAGTATTATATCAGCGTGTTAGGCCCAGTTCGGTTCCCTGCAGAGATGTTTATGGAAATCTAGTGAAGGAAAAGAGAATATAGAAAATCTAGATCTGATGCTAAGAACAACTGTGGCTTAGCAGAACATGAAAAGCAGGATCGGCTTACTAACTTGGCGACTAAATATAAAAACTGGGTCAAAATGCAGAAGATCTATCTATCCAACGCCAAATGGTCCTATTTGTTTGAACTTCTTAGGTCAATGACAATAAGAAGTTTTGGTCCCTTATTAAGGCTTTTCTATGCGATAGATCGTTAGCTGAAGAGGTTTTTGTTTTCGCCCATCAGTGTGCATTATTTATTGGGGAACTTGTTTATAAACCTCCCTCTTTAGCCTCGGGTGCAACACCCTGGTGTCACAAAATGTATGGAAAGCATGGTTTCGACCAATTGGATGTATTCATGATCATTAAATCCCTTAAAAACTCTAGAGCACCAGGGTCCGATGGGCTGGCAAACGGAGTGTTACATGTGGACCCAGATCCTCTATAACCTGTTCATTGATATCTGGAGGAGGGAAATTACTACCCCTAGGTGAAGGACTTCCATTTTGGTAGCAGTGTTTAAAAATGGTTTGAATGACCCATCCAATTATCAGCTTTTAGCCATGTTTGATAGCAGCTCAAAAGTCTTTGGATCTATCCTTTAAAAAAAATTAAATCAGTGGGTCGACTCAAACAGTTACTGCATAAATGCCAAACTGGCTTTCGAAAAATGCATTCGACCTCACATAACATTAGTACTCTCTCAAGTTTGTTATCGATTGCTATGATAGAGGGCAAGCCTTTATATATCTGCTTCATCGATTTCTCGAAAGCGTTTGACACTGTCAATCGTTTGAGCCTTTGGGCAAAACTGACAGAGTGGAATATGAACTCATTCTGTTGCTCTATTCCGATACTACGGTTAGAGTCTGTGTTAATCGCGAGGGGCTATTGACGGAGCCAATAACTACCAATAGTGGGCTAAAACAGGTATGTGTACTCGCCCCCATTTTGCATAACTTACATACTTCAGACATGGGGCCTCATTACGAGCATGGCGGTAGCTGTGCCTGTATTGCATGCACGGCTAATGCCATGCTCACTACCGGCACCTACTCCCATGATTGGGCAATAACCAGCCCATTATGAGATGAATGGGCCAGTAATTGCCCATTCGCGGGTGGCAGTATTGCCGGGCTCCCGATCCCCATTCTGCCCCATAGGGCAAAATCGGAGTGGGGAGCAGGGTTGCGCCAGCACTATTGATAATGGTGCCGGCACAATTACGAGTTATGCTTGCGGGTGCCGCTGTCTGGAACCCGCGAGCAAAACTCGCAATGCAGCGGGACAGTACGAACGGTGCTGGTGCCTTACCGGCACTGTTCATACCGTCACTGCCACCCTTATAATGAGGCCCACGGTGCAATTTATCAGTAGGATTTGAAACTTCCCACCAGTCATCAGTGGAGAAGACATACCCTGGCTTAGTTATGCAGACAATACTATCCTTCTGGATCAGAAACTGCAGCACTCCATCATAGTATTGAAGCACTATGCCAGCCAAAACAACTTAATAAATATTGGCAAAACAAAGATCATGCAACTGTAGAGGAGTAGCCGAATGCCTCTGCAGGAAGTCCCGCCCCCCTCCCACCTGTATGTTGGAGGCATGAGATTTTGCCATGCTTGAGATCAGCAGTTGTGACCATTCCGCAGCAAATCTTTGAGAAAAGGGATCAATTAAGAAAACCCTATCAGCTGTACTCCCGAAGAGCTGAGAATCTAATGGACGAAATCCTGAAGAACTATGAAAAGAGCAAGAAAAGGAGCTGGTGATGTCACAAGAAGCGAAGTGTGATGCACAGAGAAGACTGGCTGAAGAAGATATATGACCCTTATAGAAGCTGATGACGAGATAAAGAAATCGAGTAAATGTTCATCTGCAAAAGAAGATTGCATGTGTGAAGAGGACTGCAGAAAATGCAAGCTGTTTAATAATTGTGCAGATGCAGCAATGCAAGTAGACGAAGTGATCGTAGAAGCTGGCTATACATAGTGAATAGACTGCAGGCGCAGTCACCATTGTAAAGAAACTGGACATCGGTGTCACACAATTAGTAAGCTCAGCCCCATGGAGAAAGAAGGATCAAGAGCTGTCACAGCAATGAATTAGCTGGGATCGTGAAAATGAATGCTGTAGCTGCCTGGTGTCAAGGCTGAAAGAGCCAAGACTGGTTATCTATTCTTGAAGGCGGCAAACGAGCAAAGCTGAATCTGCAACGAAAGAACACCATGTGTGCAAGTTTTATTCATTTAAGACAATTAATGTAGCAGAATAGTCCAAATTGTAGTCTCTTGTCACGTGAGCCAAGGATGGAAATAGAGTTGGGCACGCAGTTCCAGAACTATGATAGCGCATGCTCACACTCCCTTATATTCCCAGAGATGAGAATACACTGCAAGGCCAAGTTCAAAGACAATCTTCATGGCAGAAGGCATGGGTGATAAGAGGCGTTGGGCTATTTGGGTGGGAAGGTACAGTTAAGTCCACCTCCTGGCACCTGGGGCATGACTTTACGTGCTGCTAGTGGGACAAATGCTCCAGACTGGCACGAGCGTACCAACCAATTGTTGAAGGCCATATAACGAAGACCCTTATAGTTTGAGAGACAATTATATACTGTGTACTTAATCAAGTTGAGGATGACTTGCACTAAAGGTGGGCACAATATGTCCCCCTGACAGTAGAGATCCGATCACAACCCAACCCTTTTTAGAAAGTATTCCTAGATATTCCCCTTGAGCCTATTACAACACCTTGTAGGTTTCTCATATTTGTCACGTAGCATGACATCACATATGTTGGATTTTTGCTATATAAATAATTTTTTAGGAAATGTATGAGAGACTCCAATGAACGTCCGTTGATATCTGTTGTAACTCCCTCTTTTAGACAGTTCATATTAAAACAGAAACACTTTGTCATCTTCATGAGTTGGTACGATTATTTGGAGTCAGTTATTCTGCATCCCATCCATTGTATGCGTGTTACCCAAAGGGTTCTAAAAGCTCATGTGGTAGCACTGCGGGTGTTTGTTCAAAAAGTTCCAAACTAGTTCAGCTCCAGTATTTCGGATGATCGCACATCCTCCATCATCTAGCCAGAAGATTGCAGGGTTTCCTGTGGAGAGTGGCCATATAGAAATCTGGCAAGAAGAACCGAGGCAGTGGGCAAGTCCCTCTTTGATGAAATCCCTGCCCGGTTTCCACAGGCGCTCTGCGGGCGGAAGGCGAAGTGGTCGGTTGGAGGAGGAGATGATACCAAGGCCTTGAGTCGATTAATGAACGAATGGTGAGTAGACTAAGGGGAATGGCAAACTAAGGGGACAGGGTGTACTACATTTTAAGTGACGGGAAATATTGTGTGAAGAAGGGATAGCGCCTAGAGAACGAAAGGGAGTTCAAAAGGAGACATTTCAAACTCCAGTCGGAGTAGAGTGAAATATATAACGTGCAAACAGGTTTGCATAAGGTGATGTCTTAAACCCTGTACAGGGTATAAGAAAAGGGGAGGAGAAGGAAAAAGTGTGATCACAGTGCTTATTTAAATGTGTAGAGTCGACTAGTCTTTGTGTTGTTTGTTGAGTAGAGATATTGAAAAACAATAGAAGTTGTGAAGTCATTGAGAAAATAATTAAAGAGCTATAAGTAACTACCTAGGGAAGAGGTTGGTACCAATTCAGAGGTAGAGATTGCTGATTAAGAAACTAGAGGTTTGTGCAGTGCTTGTTGGTGCGCGCTCATATTTGTTGTTTTAAAAGTATTGAAAAGTGGTATTGCAACACATGACCAAATACATGCATGCTCCGTACACAGGGAAGGTTAGCTATTCTAGAGCTCTGGAAGATGTACCAGGAAAAGAGAGAGGATCCGCCACCTGAGGAGTGGATGCTTAGTGAGTGAAAAGAGGAAGGTGTTGAGCCTTCAGCTCCCCTTACCTCGACCTATGGTAAAAGACGGTAGTATGGAAGGAGCAGGCTTGTATCCTTTAAAAGAATTGAAAGCGGTGACGGGGTATAGTAATCCAATATACAAACCTCCCGCATACAGCAGTGACGACAGCCCAGACGAGAATAAGAGAAAAGAGGAGATCTTTAAGATTCTGCAAGACAAAGAAGAGAAGAGTGAGTGGTCGACCATATCGACAGAAATAGAAAGAGAAATTAAGACATGGAAAGGAGAGAAATATAAAGCTGACAAGGTAACGCTTGTGCACAGCGAATGGATGGGTGGACAGATATTACTCAAGCTAGATGGGAAAAGCATCGAGGAAGTTAGACAAAAGGCAGATAAGGATGAACAAGATAGAAGGGATAAGGAACGGGAGAAGAGATTGAAAGAAGATGAGCATAAAAGAAAGAGCAGGGAGCGACGAGAGCAAATGCATCAAAAAGGAGCAAGAGAAACAGGAAGAATGGGTAGAAGAATAAAGAAAGTTTGACAATAGAAAGAGAGCAATGGAAGACAGGAATAGAATAGAAAAGAAAGGAAGAGAGAAGAGGAGGAAGCGCAGAAATTAAGAGTAAGAGGAAAGAAGGGCAGGAGTAAGGAGAGAACAATGAAGGCAAGAGGAAGACAGAATTAGAAGAGAGGTGAGAAAATGAAGAGAATTAGATGAAGAGCTAGAACAAAGAAGGAGACAGAGGATCGTATTAGCCTTATTCGTAAGGAGCCAGTAGAGCCAAGTACAGCAATACGATGGGATTGAACAGAACAATTCCTTCCGATACAGGAAGCAACATCAGGGGCATCTAGAATAGTATTGGAAGAAGAAAACTTTGATACAAGAAGCATCAGAGATAGGATCGATATCAAGAATTAAAAGAAGGTAGCAACTATGGAAGTCAGGGGAAGGGACACCCATCCCTAGCATTTCAATCACAAAGTGAAGAGGAAAATCCATTTGGTCTTGAGCATAGAGCATTATCCTTAAGAAGACAGAATGTAGACCAGAGTGAAGGGGATGGTTGTCACACTTCTGGGGGACGAGACTTGTCAGACGAGGAAGGAGAGAGTGAATGCACCCCGGAGGGAAGCCGGCAGATAAACAAGGAAGTAAGCTTGGATTTAGAGCACCCTAAGAATAGGATGCCCGATCCCATAGCATATCCAGAGCATCCTCGAGGACGATCGTATAGTGAGAAGGGAAAATCACCAACATTTGTGAGCAGACTAAGAACGCTACCATCAAGAAGATGGTCAGGGACGATCGTCCCTGCCTTGGATAGGCTGACAATGGGAGCCGACTGCGAGTTGGGAGTTATACAGTTTCCCTTATTGGAAAAAGGGGAGCAAGACCACAGCATATTTAATGGCCGTAGATGGACAAGGATAATTTAAGGTGCAAGCTCCTGAGTTTGACCTTGGGCGCTGGGAAATGGATTTACGAGCTAGAGAAAATGACAGGAGGAAATACATTGGCCATAGGGGACATCAAGGGTTTCTTGGCAGCTATCATTGGATAGAGCACTGATGACATATGGAGGAGAACAGGGTATGCAAGTGAGACAGTACAAAAACATTGCATGACGGAGAGCCATTTAATAATTGCAGAGCAGATGTTTGTAGGGCTCTCAGGGTACAGTAGCCCGACATGTCAGATATGGGTGCATTTATGACACGTAAAATGTAGGAAGATGAGGACCTTATTGCTTATATTCAGGATATTCAAGAGAAATGGCAGCTTGAAACGCGTAAGCCATGGTAAAAAACAGTGGCATTATTTTAGCACATTTTATGTCAGGGGTCACCTGAGCCAGTACAGAGGCAGTCGAAGAAACAAGTGGGGATGGGAGCAAAACCATGGCATGAGATACAGTTGACGATAGTGCATCACTGTCGGCTATTGCAAGAGAAAAATAGGAAGAAAGATGAGGCTAGGAAAATCAAGGAAGCCAAGTTGGTCCAGAAAAAATGTAAAAATATGCCATAGAAGGGACTGTATTGACAAACAGAGAAGATTTGGGAATGCAGGAAGCTATAGGTGCATCGCAGGTGAGTAATCAGCAGCGATGGACCAAGCTGGGTATGGGTTTGTGCCACGAGGCAGAGGTATGGGCTATGGAGGAAGATGAGGTGGATTCCAAAATAATCAACGTGAGTTTCAGAATGCGCAGAATGAGAGTCAGAATGTACATGGAGGATTTAACCAAGGAGCACTTGCTAGGAGAGCACCTCCAGTATGTTGGACTTGTGGGATGAAAGGGCACATTGCACGCGTAGGTGGGAGCCAAGGGAATGTTCAGAATGGTCAATTCTCAAGAGGGGTACAGCTTATCCTCCACCATATAGCACACAAACTAGGGAAGGATACGGCCAAGATTAGACAGTGTATCACACACAAGCTGCACAAGTGCAGCAGGTACAGCAATCGGAACAAGTGCATATGAATCCACCACAAGGACAGTCACAACAACCCCGCAGGCAGACACAGCAGTATGCAAACACAGGACTAGTGCTCACACCCAGAATAGGAGGTGCCCCTGTGGTAGGAGGAAATCCGTTCACAGGGATGGGAGTATGCCTGTAACCATAATAGGACTGATTACAGGGTGACTTGATGTGTTCAGTACTATCTGTGAAACCAGATCCCCAAGAGGAACCAAGGGTCGATGTGACGATGGGAGGCAAATATTTTTCTTTTCTAGTAGACACTGGGTCTACTCGTTCAGGTATACTAGAGGGAAAATATCCAATGTCAGGAATTGCCATGAATGTTCAACGGTTCTCTGGAGCTACAAGACGAGTTCCTTTTACTGATGAATTACCAGTCTCTATAGGAGAATGTAATATATCTGTTCCTTCGTTATTTTCACGACAGACAACGGTTAACATTTTGGGAAGAGACTTGATGACAAAACTTAACATGACAATTTCATTTACTGATCAAGGGATAGTGTGTTCTACTCCAGGAATAGACTACTTAAACATGGGCGAATTTATAACGGCGTTCACAGGGCAAGTACCTCTGCAAGGTGTTCCAGTAGAGCCAGAGGTTTTCTTTTATTGGGTGAGCATTTTAATGACATGGCAAACTGTCAGGGCTGGGGCAATTGGGAGTGTTTTGGGAGCTATGGGGCCAGTTATAGCCTCTGTTGGGGCCTTAGGGGGAGGTAAGGAGGCCCTCAGGTGTCCAACCAGCTTTTCCAGGCGTGTTCTCCACCCTTTTTGCAGGAACAAGGCCCAGGGATGGAGAACCGCCCGGAAACTACATTACCCGCAGGCCGAGTGCTTCACGGGCCTGCTGGGAGAAGGACCACATGCGCGCTACTGCGCATGCGCGAGCCGTGCCCAGAAAGCACCGCTCGCAATCCTGACCACCGGCAAGAGAGGACGTGTGAATCACGAGCTCCGGAAGGCACGCCTACGCGGGGCACCGCCCTCCTGCTTCAACCCCCGGCCCGCATACATGAAAAGCTAAGTACTCGTTCTATTAGAACAGCTGATTTGTCCCATCGTAGGGAGACGCGCTACACGCCACAGGGACAGTTTGTTAAACTATCTGGAAGCATGAGAAAACGACTAGTTAACCTTTTGCATGCAGTGCATGAATATTAACCCAGTGTTGGAGCTAACCTGGCGGTGAAGTAACCGCACCAGTAACAATCGTTAACCCTTTAGGGAATGTTCAAAGGAACGACATTCTGCACGCACGTGCACTGACTTTGTCTTGCTATTTTCAGCTCTTTGATCTGATCGGATTGGGGAGACGTATCACGGCCCACCTGCACGAAAAGGCCAAAGGACCTAGAACTCCCGCAGAAGCCAGAGCTAAGTGTCTTAGCATCTAGTGTGCCTGTTATTGTTTTCTACCCTCACATGGGGAAATGTGGGGAACTTGAGGCTTGCATATTGGTAGGAAGTGACCACTTATATGACATGATGTGGGGAGGGATTTGTTAAGCACACAAGGGGATTACCTACATGAAGTAATGTGGGGAATGTGCTGAATTATCTGTGTTTAAGGGTGGCAGTGCCAAAGCAAAAGTTGCATTAGTGAACTAAACATGTTTGGTTAGAGGCTCCAATACAAAGGCCTCCCATCTGTTTAACTCCAAGGAGAGTGGTTGTTTGGTGTGAGTGTGCAAGGGCGGAGACACTACCAGCAACCACCAGCAAGAACAGCACAAGAGTCAAGGAGCATGTTTCCCTAATTCCCCTTCCCCACCCATTGATATTCCCTAAACCTCTTTCTGGTTATCCTGAACTCCCTCTACCCATCCACTCAATGGACCCTAACCCTCTTTCCCCAGAGGGTTGCGGTGGCCTGCGGTCTCTATTTCCCAGGTACCAAGACCCAATGGGGAGGGAGGTGTTTGTGCTGCCTCTGTGCCAGTCAAAAGGAGTGAGGATCTGACACTAACTGGTTAAGTGGGAAAAACTGTGAGGATACCTGATGAGTTCTTATGTAGACCAGAGATACCTATGTACGAATAGGGGGGATGGACTATCCCTATATAATTGGAAGCAGCCATAGTATGGAGGGAAATGACAATGTTCGAAGGAATGGACAATGAGGGTAGACCATGGAGAACAGTAATAGCTCTCGTAGAAGGGTACATATTGACTGACATCATTGATGACTATATGTTTAGGGAAGACCAAACAGACGATGAGGTAGTGTTCTTTATGAGCACAACATATTGTACAAGAATCGAGAAAAGGAAAGTTCCACAGCGAATGGCGATAATACGGCAGCGCCCAGAATATTTTCAGGAAGACTTGGAAAAGGTGCCAAGTGTCCTTTGGACCACAGGCCCTTATGACGTAGGTCTATTGAAGGGGATAGGGGAAGTCAAAATAAAACTGAAGCCAGGGGCGATTTTACCTCGAGCAAGACAGTACCCCATGTCTCAAGAGGATGATGAGGGAACATTTCATACTATTTCAGCACTGATGAAATAAGGTATTCTGGTGCCATCAGAATCATTGTGTAATACTGCAGTGTATCCAGTCAAAAAATCGAAGGGAGGGTTGTGGAAATGTATTCAAGATATAAGACCAATTAACCAGATTGTATAAGCAGAGTTTCCTCTAGTTCCCAACCTGGTTGACTATACTATGCAGCATCCCAGTGGAAGCTCGATATTTCACGGTGATCGATTTGAAAAATGCATCAGTGGTGGAGTGGCCTATGGCGAACTCCTGCGATTTCCCGGTGGGCCTCTGTACCAGGGGCCACTTTTGAGTGGGATGAAGTCAAGTTACAAAACCTCCAATATATGTTAACATGGGGCCACTTGGAAACACATTTCCAGGGCCATTACACCCCCACCCTGTTCTGAACAAACACCACAAACATTTTGGGCCTGTTTCACAGAACGTTTTCCAAGGGACTGAGCCATTATAAAACGCTTCTGTGAATCAGGCAGGCCCAGAGTGTCTACAGACCAATTCTGGAACGATATGTATTGTGCCAGATTTACGGTCGTAACGGCAGGGGCCTTTTATATTTGGAAAGAGATGATGAGGCTAGTAAAGAACATTACTCACTGATTGACTGAATTCTATGACTTGGATTAGAAATCGTTCTTTTAATGGGTTAATGTTTTTTAGTCGTATAGAAAGAAGGGTTATGATAACATTGTAAAAATTGACCAGATACGTGATGTGAGATGAATTACCTGTATTAGTGGTTTAAATAAATGTTGTATTTTATATATTTTATATAATGCAGAAGGCTGATTTTATAACCATTGCATAAATAAAAATGTAAAAATCATTAATTAAACAAAGAAAAACAGGCTCCCATTGCTTACCATGTCTGAAAATAATTATGCAAGTGAGTCGGAAAACAAATTACGCTTCTTACATGCTGCTTTCGCTGTACACGTGTGCTTCTCCTCTCGCTACTTTACTGTAGTCTACAGGGGCTTACTCGCTTGTAGGAAACAATCATCTGCTGACATGACAGGATGGTGTTGCTAAAAGGCCACCAGGGCATTCATCACAAATAACTGTATTTCAGGTACGCTTGACAAGCAACAGATGCTGTCCAAACTCTATCAGCCTTCTTGAAGGAGAGAACACACATTGCTTGTAACTGTCAATGCCTTAGCACTGTAACCGTCCTGGATTTTAGAAGACATGCATGTTGGCATGCCACTTAGTCACTGACCAGGTAGCCTTTTTAATGATACACATGTTCTACATCTTGCTGACAGTTGTATTGTAGTTGCCATTTATATATAGCCTTTTACCATTAGTATAGTCTCAATGCATTAGCAATGGGAACGTCCTCAGGGACCGAAGTCCAAAGTGTGGTAAATGACAGAGTAGGATTAGAATGCGTGTGTGAATTTGGCCAAGATAAGGATTAGGAGGGCTGGCCGTGCTCCGGTAAAAGCAGCCTGCGAGTTCAGGCATGGGACTGGGTGCTGGGAGAGGTCAAGAGAAAGCGTGAGTGCAAGAGACTCCTTTTGTGTCCAGCTGGCTCAAATTTGTCATAGTTCTTTGCTTCATACTGATGGTAGAGGTGTTGAGGCATAGTCTGGTGTAAGTAGGCAGGACAGTTATGTGACCCGCAAGACTGAATTTGTCGTAGTCACTGTATTTTGATGTGTGTGGGTAGCCAAACCCATGGCTTGTGACCGCCTTGTTGGTGCATTTATACGTACCTAGAAACACGGGTAGAGTTTTGTTGTAGATGCACCTTGTTTGATCAGGTATTGTGCATCCTCTGTTTATTCTTACGGCTGTGACAATTGGTTAGTGATACAAACTAGCCTTCACAAATTCCCAAAAATCCATCTAAGAGTGACACATATCCTACCCCCAATAGTCCATCCAAGAGTGACCCATTCACTATACCCACCAATCCATCTAAGTGTGATACATTCCCTACCCACAACAATTAATTTGAGGGTGACACATTTCCTACCCCCAACAGTCATTCTAAGTGTAATACATTTCCTACCTGCAACAATTCATCTGAGGGTGACACATTTTATACCCCCAACAACTCATCTGAGAGTGACACATTTCCCACCACCAACAGTCCATCCAAGTGTGATGCATCTCCTACCCCAATAGTGCATTCAAGAGAGACACATCTCTAGCTCTCAACAATCCATCTCGGCCAGCAGGACCCAACACAATACACATGTCTATCTCGGGTGCAGCAGGGAGAATAAGGTCAACCTACACAAGCATGCATGCTAAGTGCAAAATATGGCTAAATTACATAATTAGGCTACATGCTAGATAAGGCTAACCTATGCAATTAGGCTAAATGCAGATAGGTATAGGATATTAGGTGATAAGAGTGGTGGAGTTTTACTGGGGTACAGTAATGGCTCTGCTCACCGTCCACACCGCACCTACCTTTTCTGTCACTGTAGGTTGTCTTTAACAGGTGTCCATGAGCTAATAGGGCCAAACATGGAGTGGAGCTGCTCGGGAAGAAGCTGACTTTTGCCTCTGGCCCTTCACCAAGGGCTGCCTGTGCAATGCTGCCCTGGTCCCACTTTTAAGAGGTCAGCTTCCACACCCACCAGCCAATCACATGGGGCAGAGGTGAGTGAAGGGATGGAGAAAGGCCAGGGGGGATTATTGTGGGAAACCAGTAAACAGAGCCAAGGAAGAATACAAAGGAAAGAGAAAAACAGAGGGAAAAGAAAGCTAGACGGAGGGGGCACTTACCTGGGTCAGGACAGACACAGCAGGACCCACTTGCATGGGCCTGCTGCAGATGGAAATGCCATCCCAATAGCAGGCCCAGCAAGGAAGCTAGGCTTCCACCAGCCAATCACATGGGGCAGAGGGGAGGGAGAAAGAACAGGGAGGGATTATGGTGGGAAACCAGGAAACGGAGCCGGATAATAGAGAAAAGGAAAGAGAAAAATAGAGGGGAAAGAAAGCAAGATGGAGGCGACGCGGAGGCTGCACTCACCTGGATCAGGACGGATACAGCAGGACCCGCTTGCACGGGTCCGCTGCAGATGGAAATGAAATCCCGATGGCAGACCCAGCAAGGAAGCTAGGCTTCCACACCAGCCAATAATGCAGAGCTAAAACGGCTGAAGGGAGGGAGAAAGGTCAGTTGAGGGATTATGGGGGAAAACCAGGAAACAAAGCCGGGGATGAGAGAAAAGGAAAGAGAAAAAAAGAGAGCAAGAAAGCAGGATAGAGTGGGCGAGGAGTGGGCACTCACCTGGATCAGGACGGATGCAGCAGGACCCGCCTGCACGGGTCCGCTGCAGATGGAAATGCCATCCCGACGGCAGACCCAACAAGGAAGCTAGGCTTCCACACCAGCCAATAATGCGGGGCAAAGGTGGGTAGAGAGAGGGAGAAAGGCCAGTGGAGGGGTTATGGGGGAAACCAGGAAGCGCAGAAGGAGAAGAGAAAAGGAAAGATAAAAAAACATGGGAAAGAAAGCAAGATGGAGGGTGCACTCACCTCGATCAGGATGGACACAGCAGGACAGGACAGCAGATGGAAGTGCCATCTCGATGGCAGGCCCAGCAAGGAAGCTAGGCTTCCACACCAGCCAATCACACAGGGCAGAGGTGGGTGGGAGAGAAAGGCCAGGGGATTGTTTATGGGGGACCAGGAAACAGAGCTGGGGAAGAGAGAAAAGGAAAGAGGAAAAACAGGGTAAAGAAAGCAAGATGGAGCAGGGTAGGAGGGGGCACTCACCTCGATATGGACGAATGCAGCAGAGCCCACTTGCACAGGCCTGCTGCAGATGTAAATTCCATCCTGAAGTCAGGCCCAGCAAGGAAAGAGAAAAAATCTGGGAAAGAAAGCAAGATGGAGGGGGCACTCACCTCGATCCGGACGCAAACAGCAGGTCCCGCTTGCACAGGCCTGCTGCAGAGGGAAATGCCAACTCGATGGCAGGCCGAGAAAGGAAGCTAAGCTTCCACACCAGCCAATCACACAGGGCAGAGGTGGGGAGACGGAAAAAGACCAGGGAAGGGTTTATGGGGGAAGACCATTAAACAGAGCTGGGGAAGAGAGAAAGAGGAAAAGAAAAAGCTTGCACGGGCATGCTGCAGAAGGAAACTCCATCCTGATGGCAGGCCCAGCAAGGAAGCTTGGCTTCCACACCAGTCAATCACATGGGGCACAAGCGGGAGGAAGGAGTGAGAAAGGCCAGGGGAAGGATTATGGGGGAAACCAGGAAACAGAGTCGGGAAAGAGAGAAAAGGAAAGAGAAAAAAAGAGGGGAAAGAAAGCAAGAAAGCAAGATGGATGGGGTAAGGAGGGGGCACTCACCCGGTTCAGGACAGATGCAGCAGGGCCCGCTTGCACCGGCCTGCTGCAGATGGAAATGGTGTCCCGATGGCAGGCCAAGCATGCAAGCTAGGCTTCCATACCAGCCAATGACAGGGGGCAGAGGCAGGGAGAGGGAGAATGGCCAGGGGAGGTATTATGGGGAAAACCAGGAAATGGAGCCGGGGAACAGGCAAAAGGAAAGAGAAAAAAAATAGGGGAAAGAAAGCATGCTGGAGGGGACCAGGAGGGGTGTACTTACCTGGATCAGGGCAGACACAGCAGGAGCTACTTGCCAAGGCCTACTGCATATGGAAAAACTTACCTAGAATTGTTTTGCTGCTCCTGTGTTGCTTTGCTGGAGTGCTGATTTGTGTGTTTGGGAGGTTGCCCATACACGTTTGCTCAGTCCTAATGTCTGTGAGGCTGCACGGAGCCTTCTCCGAAGTCCCTGGCCCTTTTTTCGAACCAAAAGTGTTACTTACTTGCTACAGAAGACTTCCTCTGCAGCTTTTGAACTTTCTACAGCTGTTGGTCCTCTAATCTGACCCTGAGACCCTCATAATTAGTTAGGGATGGACTTCTAAAGTGTTAGCACTCTGCAAAATAAGCCCAGGTATTTTACTGCTTTATGGTGGTTTGTTTAATCCATTTGTACCTTAAAAGGATATTCTGAAAGTTATTACAAAAGTTTTACTTACATTTGAATTGCATGCTGCCATTCTAAAAGTATTATAAAGGGTTCTATGTGATTTTACTGAACATTTTTATTATTGGATTTTTTTATTTGGGTGGGCCCTCATTTCCCTATGTTTTAACACCCCCAAACTCCTCCCCACCTGCTTTAACCCCTTACCCATCCCCATATATATATATTTATTAGGTTTGGTGTTTTTCGATGTTTTTTTTTCCAAGTTTGGAAGTTTGCAGTAAAATCACAGAATACCTGAATAAAATTGTTTACTTACTGTGAATAATGCATTAATTGTTCTAAAGTTACTTATTGTATGTTATAGTACATACCTTTCGGAAGAAATACTTTACCTTAGTGCATATATAAAATAAACCATTATGTTTATACAACTGTTAGTGTGTCAGTGTTTTGTTTGGCCTATGTGTATACTCTAAGGTCTTTGTACTCCCTACAGCCTTTCTCCCTCCTAAAATAGTCAGTCAATGAAATTGTATACGGACATTGCAGCCATTAACGAAGATTAAAATCAGAAACACAACAGGAGCACAAAATGAAGAACAGCCTTAACACATATACATGGTCTAGCACTGAAGGGTTATTACCCAGTTCTAGAGATCTGGTCAAAACAAAGTGTAATGAAACGTCAACCAGGAATATGGAAAGGGCTTGTGCAGTGCTGTTCACGGGCTCTCTGTATTTAATGTCGAAGTAGGAGGAGGGATTTGAGCCCTATTTAGATTGTGTGGCACCAGGCTATACTCGTGGCTTATACTTCCAACTGCGCACAAACACTCTGAAGGTGGCTGTTTTTACGGCAAGATGGTCTAGACCCGTGGACACCCAATGCAAAGTCTGTGGTAACCCAGAAGAATTGGTCAATCACTTTTTATTTTTATGTCCTGGATACACAGGTTTGAGGGAATGTGTGCCTGAGGGAGTTTAGACAGATTGCTGCTGGTGTGGAATTATGTAAGAACACCAACGTCCTGAACTTGGTGTATTTCATTTCAAAGTTTATACATAGAGCTTGGTCAAGAAGAACAAAGTTTGTAAATTACTCTTGGCCATCTGGGAACGAGTTCTGCATTTGTAGTACCCTTTGTTGTCGAACCATCTGTATTTGAATCATTGCAAAATTGTAATGTTTGCATCTTAGATGTATACAGATTTTCGGTTGTCGGGCTGTCAATTGATGTAATCCTACTGCTGTTTTGGGATTTTCTGTATTATTGTGTATTGTGATGTAATATTGCTTTCATGGTTTTAAAGCCGAATAAAGCTATGTCTGAACACACAAGCCATAATTTTTTATATAACTGTTAGTGTGTCAGTGTTTCCTTGGCCTATGGGTATACTCTAAGTTCGTTGTACTACCTATAGCTCTTTCTCCCTCCTAAGATAGTCAGTCAATTACATTTTATTCAGACATTGCATCTATTAACAAAGATTAAAATCACAAAAAAACATGACCACAAAATATACAACGGTCTTAACACATTAAAATATCTAGACATAAACCCCACACAAAACTAGGCTCCATGACTCCGTAAAACATTAATTACTTTAAAAGAATCGTTAATAAAATATGAGGCATCAGATAAAAGTTTTTTCCTCATTATTAATCATAAAAAAACACATTGCCCCTGAGCATTTTGTTATATTATTTATTTTAAAATGTGATGCAATCCAAGGTTTCCTTAGATGAATTATAAACTTGCAAACCGTTAGAATATTAATAAGATCTGCCATGCCTTTCAAAACACAAGGACAAATCCTCCATAATCCCAACCACGGAGCTCTTGCTCGCAAAGGTAATACATTTGTTCTAGCCATTGACAATGTTCTGTGGCTGCCATATGCATGGAATTTAACTATTGCTGGAGAAGGTTGCGGGAGCACTGGAGCATAAGCGTAGAATTTTAATGAAGGCAACCAAACTATGCGTTCCTGAAAAAGTCTCACCTCCATTTCCACAGCCTTTTTTTTCAATAAACGTTTACGTTGCATTTTTTAATAGCCGCCCCGTTCACAGCCCCTAATCGCCAGCATGCCATTATGTTGAGCCCGCTTATAAGCCAACTGTCCCTGTCTTTAAGAGAATGAGCGCTAACTTCCCTCACTGCAACCAGTAAATTCGAGTTGGTAGAAGAAACTTGCAGACACTTCAGAAAAAAGTCCAGGAATCGCAGCACGGCTAACTGGGAGATATTCATGAACCCTAATTCATGTCGAACAGTGTCTGATGGTGTACTGTGGGGCAGGCCAATTAACCTGCATAATCCCATGCTTTGACATTTTTCTAGGCACCTGCTTGGAGAAGACCCCCACACTTCAGCGCCATAAAGAACATCTGGATTAATCTTGGGCTGCAGTACCTGCAGACTTTTGTCTTATCGTTTAGCACCAAATTGATTGTAAAAATGCAAGCGTCCTCTAAAAGCCACTAATGCCTGCCTAGCTATAGTACTTATATGACTTTTCCAAGAGCCTCTGTTAGCAAAAAGCAGACCTAGGCATCTATATTCATTCACTACCCCTCATGAGTAGGTTTCCAATCGCCAATTGTATGTATTCTTCTTCTTTTCACCAAAAACATACATTTTAGTCTTTGCCAAACTCACTGCCAAACCGCGTTATTTGAAATAACTATTTGCGTATACCAGACTCCGCTGTAGTCCCTTGGGAGTTAGATGCATCAGATCAGTGTCATCTGCGTATAGCAATGCCTTAAAATGTACCCATCTAAAGACGGGGTATTAGAACTATTGAGACTGCTAAAGGATTCAAATCACAAATCACAAACAAATAGAGAAAACCAGAGGGAGCCAAGGGACATCATTGCTTAACCCCCTTGTCCATGCTAAAATCTCTGCACTGTCTCTCCTACCATTCTAAAAGTATTACAAAGTGGTTTACTTACTGTGAATAATGAATTAGTTGTTCTAAAGTTACTTATTGTATGTTATAGTACTTATCGTTCTGAAGAATTACTTCCCCATGGACACTGACGGACAGGCTAATAGTGACCCTATATCGAGTGGACCGTCCCACCATCACAGAACTTCTCACCCCGATCCAGGCTGAACATTCAGAGTGCCATTGCAATCAGAACTACAGTACCCCTGCCCTGCTAAAGCTTGTGTAAATCTTACACTTCTGTGGTACGAGTGGATTCCAGCACACATTTCGGACACTGCATTGGATGTCACAACCCACTTTCTCGAAGGTGCTGCACTCCTGGATGCGGTCATGAGCCATGCCCATCTGCACATCGCCAGGCCCATCAACCAGACACAGGTGCATGCGGCAAGGGCACATTTCTATGCCACTGCCCAGTTCCCCAAAACCATGGTGGCTGTGAATTGCGCACATTTGGCATTGGTCCCGCCCCCACCCACCCACCACCCAGCAACAGAAGAGGCATACCGGAACAGGAAACAGTACGAATCCATGAATGTGCAAATGACATGTCAGGCATACCTCACAATCAGCCACTGCTGTGCCTGATACCCTGGGGCCACACATGATGCCATGATACTGAGGAACAGCACCATGCCAGCGTACATGGAGAGACACAGGGGACAGCTCACCCTGCTTGTGGGTAAGTAGTAGGCAGACTTGATTAGCAAAATCACTGTCACACACCTGGGGTACATAATGAGTAGCAATGTGAAACAACTACACGTCCCATGAAACAACAACAGAAATGCAAATAACAGGCCTAGAACCCTGACTGACCCACCCCAGTACACAGCCTGTACTCAAGTGATGACAGGGGACATCCTGCAATGCACGGCAGCACAACACAATCAGGGCACCCGTCAAACACATGAAAGCATTGTCATGTTCCCTGCATGGCGGTCTGCCACACCATAAATGACAGGTGCATTGCTGATGACATTGCATTGACAAATACTTGATGATTGCTGACTCCCGCAGTGTGAATGACTGCAAGTGTACTGTGTAGGCCAAGTCCCATCAACCGCAATGCACACAAGATGCATCACCATACACATTCACTGAGTATTGCACATAGAGGTAAAGACATCAGGACCATATACATGTTCCCCGACCCACACACCACCATGTCTCACACAGTCCAGGCATTTTTTGCAGGTGACGCTGACTATCCACATTTACCATGGCTAATGACACCTGTGAGGAACCCTGGCACACCACATGAGATGACCTACAATGAGGTGCAGAGGAGGACCAGGTCATGCATTGAGTGCACATTTGAATTGCTGAAAGCTAGATTGAGGTGCCTTCAGCACACAGGCAGTGCCCTCATGTACAGCCCTGAGAAAGTAGGCAAAATAGTAGAGATATGTGCAATGATGCACAACTTGTGCATGCGAAGAAACATAGAAATGCCTCCAGATGAGGACCATTCCCCCTAGCTCAGATAAGGAATACGTTTAAAGTGTAAACAGGGCTCCACAAGACATGCGTGGGGATGTGAGAGAAGGACAAATGGTCCACCAGGTACTCATGGAACATGCCATCTGACTCGGGACACATGCAGCCCATACGTGCACTAAATGCACATGTCTGAACACCATTGAATAAAAACTGTTCAAAAGATCATGATTCAACTGTGTTTATTCATGAAAACAAGGAACCACCTGCCCCAACTCCATTACCCACTGCACACCCTAGCACCAACTCCATCACCCACCCCACGCCCTAGCCCCAACTGCATCACCCATACCACACCCTAGCCCCAACTCCATCATCCATCCCACACTCTAGCCCCAACTCCATCACCCATACCACACCCTAGCCCCAACTCCATCACCCATCCCACACCCTAGCCCCAACGCCATCACCCATCCCACACTCTAGCCCCAACTCCAGCACCCATCCCACACCCTGATTAATTCACAGTGTGTTCCCCTTCGACCCTGTTTGGGGTAGCTAGATGCATAATTTGGGCATTGTGCATTCTCTTGTTTTGCAAAGAGATCTTATGTCCGGTTTCCCCCATTGTGTGAAGGTGAGTAAAATATCTGTGTGTATTTGCCACTCAAGACATGCCGGAAACAACTGAGTTGGCGGACCCTCCACGACTCCTGCAACATCCAGTGTCTGTAAGCACTGACTGTGTCCCCAGCACTATGCTCTTTTAGACCTTGCTCCAACCAGCTGACCTTTCAGAGGCAGGCACCTCTGACCTACTGTGGCTTGTGAATGGAGGATAGCACAGGGGCAACGTGCTGGTCTTTGAAGCAAGACTACGCAGAGCAACAGATGTTCGAATCCCAGATCCACGCTTATAAACCAAACTCAGGTATTAGGCGCGTTGTAAAAAAAACTGTAGAGGAGTAGTTGCATGCCTCTGTAGGAATTCCTGCTCACCTACCTCCTATATGTTGGAAGCCTGAGATTGTACCATGCTTGACAGCAGCAGTTTTGACCGAATATTTGAAAGAAGGTGCCCACTAAGAAAACCCTATCAAATGTATCCCAGAAGAGACGACAATCTGAGGGAGGAACTCCCTGAAGGAATATGAAAAGGAGTAATAAGAGGAGCTGGTGACATCACGAAAGACGAATGTGACGCCCTGAGGTTACTGGCTGAAGAGAATGCATGGATCTTATAGAAACTGATGACAAAGTTAAGAATCCAGTAGATTTACATATGCAAAATGAAGATTGCACTTGTGTGAAGCACTGCAGAAAATGCAATAAATGTACTGATGCTGTAACGCAAGTAGATTAAGTAATCTTAGAAGCTGGCTATATGTAGTGTATATACTGCAGGGGAAGACGCTATTGTATAGAAACTGGACATTGGTGTCATGAATTTAGTAAACCAGGACCCATGGAGAGAAAAGGCTAGAACTATGCTGCAGCCAGAATAAACTTAGATTATGGAAACAAATAGCGAGGCTGTCTGGCTTGGTGTCAAAGTAGAAGCATCCAAGGTCAGTTATCTATTCAGTGAACATGGGAAGCGGAATCATCCCTTGGTAAGGTGCAAAGAAAGAACACCAAGCGTGCCAATTTTTATTCATTTAAAACATTTTAATGCTACAAATTGGACCAAATTGTGCTCTCCTCTTACGTGAGCTAAGGATGGAAATAGAGTTGACCATGGAGTTCTAGAACAATGATAGTGAAAGCCTGTACTCCCATATGTTCCCAGAGACAAGAAAACTTTGCAAGGCCAAGTTCAAAGACAATCTTCATTTCAGATAGCATGGGTGATGAGAGACGATGGGCTAATTGGGTGGGGAGGTAAAGTCAAGTCCACCTCCTCGCACCTGGGTCTGAGCTTACGTTCTGCTAAGTGAACTAAATGTTCCAGACATGGCACAAGTGTGCCAACCAATTATAGAAGGGCCAAATAACGAAGGGCCTTATAGTTCAAAGACCAATGATATACAGTGTATTTTTTAGTGTTGAAGATGACATGTTTTAGAGGTAGGCATAAGTTGTCCACCTGACAGTAGATAGCCTATCACAATCCCAGCCCTTATAGAAAGTATACTAAGATGTTCCCCTTGAGCCTGTCACAATCCCTCATAGGTTTTTCTTATTTGCCACATAGTATGACATCACGTCTTATGTATTTGTTGCATATAAGGCTGTTTTTATGAGAAATGCACTGAGAGCTTGAGCGGACATCCATTGATATCTGTAATAACCCCCCATTTTAGATCATTGTTTATAAAACAGCAACCTTTGCCATCTTCCTGAGTTGGTTCGATTATTTAGTGTCAGAGTTGTTCTACACCTCATCCATTGCATGCACGATACTGAAAGGGCCATATGCTCAAAACAGTAACATAAATAAAAAATAAATTGAGAAATGTCTAAGCACCAAAAGGGAGTTTTGTCATAGCTCAGTAATCAGTAAGGAAGAACATGGGAGCTGTGGAATATACCATTTAATGGAATACATGTTATTAAAGAACCGAGGAAGAGGGGCAGATCAGAATGTCTCCTCATCTCCACACACTACTGAAAAATGCAGGGAATGCTGAAACAAACATCTTCCTGCTCTCCCTTATAGTGGAGACCTAAGAACGCAGATGAGCAGGGACGGATCCATATGCCCTGATAGAACTAGAACTTACACTCATTGCTGTTTGGTTTTCACATACTTCAAGTTATCCTATGGTAGGTGTGAAATCTTGTTGGTGCGGTCGCTGAGGGTTGGTGGTGTTGGTTTATCACTGTATTGCAGTACTGGTGAGCACACCCTTCTTTGGTAATGGTGACATCCATGAAAGGAAAAGAAGTACTGCTGATGGATCCCAAGCATCCCCACTGCATTTATTTGGGTAAGAATTGACTTACCCTTTTATTTTTCCATCTATTCTCTTTTCTTTTTACTTTGTATTCCTTCCCCTTTCCTTCTCCCTCGTTTTCATTTATTCCTACTTCTTGTTTGCCTTCTTCACTTCTTCCTTTCTTCTCCATGGTCATAGCAACGAGGGAAGAGCCAGGGCAAGAGAGAACAGGCCAATAGTTCGTTGTCACCCAGCATTTATCACAACAATTTTATTAACCTTAGGAGGATGAAGGTCTATGATACCCACATTGGGATTTGATACTGTGAATTACACTCTTATCTTTGCAAGAAGCACTCAACCCACTGAGCATACCTCATATCCAGTAGGTGGCATGTGCTGTGTTCAATGGGGTGATGAGAGCTGAGGAGTCTGCAGCCTTTTACCATCCTATCTGCAGTTTAATGCTTTGGAAGCAGTGGCCCCTTCATCAATTCTGTTTGTCAGGTAACACTATTAATTGGAAAGGAAATAACTCCAGGATCCTTGCAGCTCCATCCTTGGGCCCTACATAAATGGTGGCCCTGTGACAGGACTGCCATTTTGTCTGGGGGGGCATACACAGCCCGGTCAATGTACAGAACTGAGTTTGCACACTGGCCATTTGGGTATTTAGCCATATCACAAACATGTGAGCTTGGGTTACCCGCTTTTATGGGGGGGACAGACATTCCTCATGTGTTCACAAATCAAAGATATTGATGTTATTGCTAATCTAATGTGTCAACTCTACCAATCTCTACCTTCTTGAAAGTTATTTCCAAACCCACTGAGGTAGTTAATTGGATTAATGCTTTGCTGGAGGGATCAGTGAATACACTAGTGGTTATAGCTTGCCTTTTCAGTGACTGCTTGGCAGCTTAATGAGATTCGGGCTCAGCAATTAAGACTTCTTTATACGAATGAGGGTGCTGCAAAGGCACTCCCAAATCAACCACACCTGATTTCTTCCTAATCTTTCAAATGTCGGTCCCTTAAAGCAGGTTCCAAGGAAGTCTGTTTAGGGAGTCCAAAGAAACTCTCTCACAGACACCCAGAGCAAGTGAAGGGTCGATTGCATCAAGGGGGTCAAGGCAGCATAGATTAAGGTCTCCTAGGAGAATGATCCTAGAGTTAGGTTTGAGGTTGGTTCCTATTGAGTGTAAGAGTTCTTCCTCAAAGGGGAAAGTGAGGTATATAAATGATGTGTACGGTGATGGTGTCTGATGGGGCTAGGAGGTGTTTGAGTGAGAGTAGTTCACAGTTGGATACTGATGGGGATTTTGTGATTCGAAATTGGAGTGAGTCTCGGTGGATGAGGGCAACGCCTCCGCCTCTCGAGTCGGATCTGTCTTACCTTAGTATGGTGAAGCCTCTGGCAGAGCCAGTGAGAGTGCTGGTCCTGCAGCAGGGTGGAGCCAGGTTTCTGATATGGCTAGGAAGTCAAGGTTCTGGGATGTGATGAGGTCATTGATGTCCAGGGCATGGGCAGGGAGTGATCTGGCATTGATGAGTGTGGCGTGGAGTACCTTGGGCTTAAGGGCAGTTAGGGGGCTGTTGTTTATGGCTCCTGAGTTCTGTGAGGTGTCTGGATTATAGCTCTTCAGTGGGTCTGAGTTATTAGCGTTGGACTTAGAGTTGGGATTCTCTATGGTGGCATATTGAGATGGGGGCATTAGCTTAAGATGTGTGTGTTCAGGTGGGCAAGATGAAAGGATCGAGTGTAGTGGTAAGCCTGTGGCTCCTGTTAGCTTATCCATCCAGGTCTGGGTATAGGATGTTTGGGTGGGCCTTTGTGGAGGTGCTTGATTTTTGTGATGGATGGGAGATTTGTTAAGGGTGCAAAAGGAAGGATAAGCACAGTCTGCACACCTGGTGGTATCAAGGAAGTTCTGTGTGATTCATAGATATTTAGTGAGGTGCAGAGGAGAAAAACACTACTCTTGGACATCCTCCAGCCCTTCTCCATTCTTTTACCATTTTATTTTCATTTATTTTTTACCATTTCCTTGCAAACGGGGAGACCAGGAGGGTTCATGTAATCCCCCTTTTTTTACCTATAGATACCCGCTGAAGTCTTTTTGACTTTTAACTACAAGCTCCTCATAGATCCTGAATCGTGGTCATCCACCCGTTAATGAATGTGCACACCTCTCCTTCCCGCAGGGGTGAGTTCACACTATTATGTGCATACTAATCTTTACGCTCATTTCTAGAAGATGTTAAAATGAGATTTTTTTTCGAAGATTAAGTTGACCGCCAATTAAAGCCACATCATGAATAGGAAGCATGACATATGTTGGTTGCAGATCTTTAGCAGAATCTGAATTTCTCTCTAGAGAGCCTTGTTGAATCCATAATTTGCACTCCAATGACAGCCTTTTTGTACAGCCTTTTTGTACATATACACCATTATTTGTATTACCCAGAGATTCTCACCAGATTCAATTCCTCTCTGTAGGAACCCGAATTCCAGCAACCTCATTCATTTCCCTGGAGTAGTTCACTACACTTTTCAGTGACATCATCACTAAAAACTGAATTCTGTCATAAGTCGGATGGGGCACTATTGAGAGGTAGGGAGATCTCTATTTAAAATTTAAAACTAAAACCACAGATTTCCATTTTGTTTCATGTACTAAAACTATCCCTATTCTCTGTAATTTTATTTCTAGTCGGAAACAGACAGTCCACAAGAACTTTTTGGATCTAGAACTTGTACAATTGTTAAAACTGTTAGTAATTGAGTATTTTGCTCCTGAAGAAGGGAATTGGCTTCCCGAAACGCGTTGAGCCACTTGAACAGTAGTCAGGCTTCTACTGTACCAAAGATGTATGTTTTACTTGTTGTGAGAAATGTCACTATATGAAGAACAACATTGCATAATATTGTTGAATATAGAATGGCATGTAGTAATAAAATTGACTCTGTCTGTTGAAATTGATAATCAATCGAGAATTATTATTGTTATTTGCCTAGACTAAGAAAGGATCCAAGGAAATATTTTCTAAGCATAGACTACTATAAAAAAACTTTTATAGTGTTTCTCTGGGGAGACAGCCCTGTACCGCAACCTAGATACATCGCTTTACCTTACTAACAGAAATGACTACAGTATACACATAGAACACTGAAGCACATTACCACGAGTTGGACATAACTATAAGTCATAACCTACTGATTGCTTTTGCCATTGACCCGAGTGTGCAGGGGACGCGAGTGTTCCACAGCCCGTGGACTCCTTTTTCCAGATTTGTTAAGGGTACCAGTTCTGGTTCTGAGTTGTGAGTTTCTGGTTAGGATGGTGGCTGGAAAGGCAGGTTGGGGGGCAGCTGAGGTTCTCATGCGTAGGTAGGAATTCCTGAGAACACTGGTGGCTGGTACAGCTATGGCTGCCTCTGTACTTTGTAAGTCGCAGGTGTGACGGCAGCAGGATTTTGCACTGACGTGTATGTAGGTAGATGTGGAGGGGAGAGTAGTGGCCGGTAGAGTTGGAGCAGGGTTGAGTTGTGTATTAGGCTGGCTTGCTGGGATGTTATGATCCTGGCTGTGAGTTATGTCAGGATACGGATACCCGACGATGCAGGGTGAGCAGCTTTGTGTGACGTGCAAGGTGAGACCAGAGGGGTTGAGTGGAGGTTGCTGTTTGTGTTGCTGGTGTTCCAGTTCCATAACCTAGGTGATATATGTAGCGGGTTGGGAAGCAGGTGTTTGGTATGGCTGCTCTCAGGAGTAAGGGTGGCTGGTGGTGCTACTCGGCGGCTGCCTAACGTGAGCGCTGTTGGAGTTACTGCTTGTGGGGGTGGAATGGGCTTTGTCTGGCTGGGTGTAGTTGTTAGGTGGGGTTTGGGCGGGAGAGGCGCACGGATGAAGGGAAGAGAAGGTAAGAAGGGGGTTGGACATGGTACAGGCAAGTGTTGCAGGCAATATAGCTTCATGAGACCATTGTGCAGCTTAATATAGGTGCCATATAGTACAGAGGTGTACAGAGGGCTTACATTGAGCTCTTGGAATGATTTGTCATCTGCCGTGATAGACGGGAGCCTCGATTTGTGTGTCAAGCAGCGGAGAGCTGCATAGAGGGAACATGGCGCCTTACTTCATGGCATTTGATCACGGCTGGCTATGCCTTCCGGCTTTGGATTGCAGTATGCTATTTAGGCACGTCGGGCCAATCGGATGGCTCAGAAAGACGCAGGGGGTAATTCATAGAAATTCGCACAAAAGTGGCGCACACAGCTGGCGCACAGTGTTCCCGTGCGAATGTGTGCGCCAGCCGTGTGAGGTAAAATCGTTTTCCGCGCACTGCGTATTCATGGATTTTAGCCTCCAAAAGCAGCCGTGGCGCATAGTGGCGCAGCGACCATGCAGCAGCACCAGTTACGCCCCCAAGAATGCCCCTGCGCAAGGAAAAGCCATCAAAATCCCCAATCCAGCGCAAAGGGCTGCGCCAACCCTGGACCAGTTTACCGGACTGCCAAACAGCAAACGCCAAGCGGGGAACGTGTATTACGGGTTTCGCAGTAACTTCCACATGCGAAAGGGCCTGTGCGAGTGGGGTACGTGTATAACTGTTGTTCGTGTGAATTTTTACACACGATTGGCCTGGGTACGTGTATTCCAGAGGTGCCCGGGAAGTTTCACACGTGATCGGGCCTGGGGGAGCGGGGTACATGTATTTCAGGGGAGTGCAGCAAGTTTTACAGAGATTGGCCTGGGTACGTGTATTTCAGGGGCTCGCCAGTAGTTTCCCACGCGATTGGCCTGGGTACCTGTATTTCAGGGGTGCGTGGGAAGTTTCACACGCGATTGGCCTGGGTATGTGTATTTCAGGGGTGCGCGGGAAGTTTCACACGCGATTGGCCTGGGTACGTGTATTTCAGGGGTGCGCGGGAAGTTTCACACGCGATTGGCCTGGGTATGTGTATTTCAGGGGTGCAAGGGAAGTTTCACATGCGATTGGCCTGGGTACCTGTATTTCAGGGGTGCGCACGAAGTTTTACATGTGAATTGGCATTGTGGGTCCTCCCAGGTGTCCCCTCTACCCCCTCCACGGCCCCTGCAGGCAGCCCACACCACAGGGGACTACCCTGCACCCCTGGTCATGTCCCGCAGGCAGCCCATCCACCATGGGCATGCCCCTCAGCCAAGCCACATGTCATGTTGCAATATGATCACCAACTCATGTCTCCCAGCACCCCCACCTGCCAGCATTCAGGGGCACCTGCCAGCAGGCCCCCACTCATGTCCCCCAGCACCCCCACCCCCCAGCAGTCAGGGGCACCTGCCAGCAGGCCCCCACCCATGTCCCCCAGCACCCCCACCCCCCAGCAGTCAGGGGCACCTGCCAGCAGGCCCCCACTCATGTCCCACTCATGTCCCCCAGCACCCCCAGCCCCCAGCAGTCAGGGGCACCTGCCAGCAGGCCCCCACTCATGTCCCCCAGCACCACCACCCCCAGCAGTCAGGGGCACCTGCTAGCAGGCCCCCACTCATGTCCCACTCATGTCCCCCAGCACCTGCACCCCCCAGCAGTCAGGGGCACCTGCCAGCAGGCCCCCACTCATGTCCCACTCATGTCGCCCAGCACCCACACCTGCCAGCATTCAGGGGCACCTGCCAGCAGGCCCCCACTCATGTCCCCCAGCACCCCCACCCCCCAGCAGTCAGGGGCACCTGCCAGCAGGCCCCCACTCATGTCCCCCAGCACCCCACCCCCCAGCAGTCAGGGGCACCTGCCAGCAGGCCCCCACTCATGTCCCACTCATGTCCCCCAGCACCCCACCCCCAGCAGTCAGGGGCACCTGCCAGCAGGCCCCCACTCATGTCCCACTCATGTCCCCCAGCACCCCCACCCCCCAGCAGTCAGGGGCACCTGCCAGCAGGCCCCCACTCATGACCCCCAGCACCCCCACCCCACAGCAGTCAGGGGCAACTGCCAGCAGGCCCCCACTCATGTCCCACTCATGTCCCCCAGCACTCCCACCCCCCAGCAGTCAGGGGCACCTGCCAGCAGGCCCCCACTCATGTCCCACTCATGTCCCCCAGCACCCCCACCCCCCAGCATTCAGGGGCACCTACCAGCAGGCCCCCACTCATG
Organism: Ambystoma mexicanum; assembly: GCF_040938575.1. Classification (NCBI taxonomy): domain Eukaryota; kingdom Metazoa; phylum Chordata; class Amphibia; order Caudata; family Ambystomatidae; genus Ambystoma; species Ambystoma mexicanum. The sequence continues at coordinate 1,196,229,850 of NC_090935.1, forward strand.
TCCCACTCATGTCCCCCCCCCAACATGTCAACATGACCCACAATCATGGCTCTCATGTGCACCAAAATCCCACAGCACGCGACCCCTGCCCAAATAACCAACCAAGCATAACATACACCCCATATTGAAGTGCCCATTACATGAAACAACCCAAATGGCATGTATGTACATCAGCACATGTCCGTCACACACACACAATGGGTGCCAGTGAATGTGAACACCCACATCGTGACATGCATGAAACCAATGAGAGAATAACACACATTGAAGTACGGGAACAAATGTATTGAACAAAAAATGTGGTGAAAGAAAATCAAATACCAAACAATGGACATAAGGAAAACAATGCAGAATGTCACATAATGATAAAAAAAGGAAATCAGAATCCAAAATATATGAAATCAAAAATGTCTCCAAAGTCTCCTTCCAACAAAGCAAATCCAAACCGAAATGAAAAAGTAAAATCCATTGCTCCAAGGAAAAATCAAAAAAGAAAAAGCCGACAAATGCACACTCCAACTATTTACAAGGATGAAATCCTGGGTCCATGAGCCCAACTGTCCAAAGGAAACCTACAAAAAGCCTACAGAATAAACAACTATATACAAAAATGTGGGGCATGGTCCATGCGCCCCAAAGGGAAGAAAAAAAGAAAGGAAACCTAACACTAATGAACTATATACAATGGTGGCGGGCAAGTCCAACGGCTCACTGGTTGATGTCATGGGCCAGGGCATCATCGAACTCCTGTTCAATGGGTTGGAGGCGGGCATGTTCACTGGTCCCGAGGTCTCGCAGGGATAATGTGGTGTCCAGCTCCAACTCCCTGCAAATACCCTCGAGGCACTCAGCCCGCCTCAGCGCCCTGCGCATGGAGTTCTCCGCCCTGAACATTGTGAGCCGTTCCTCCTCCGCCCGCCGCCAATCCGCACCTATCTGCTGGCCCAACCGCTGCCACACGGAAGACACTCCCATTCCGGGGTTCTCCTGCCCTCCGGCCGATGCCTGCCCCTCTGATGTAGATGGCCCCCACGTTGAGCCTGCCGCTGCCTCCGATGCAACTGCCTCTGCCAGCACGACGGCATCCAGGCTGATGGAATCCACCAACGCCCTGCCCGATGATGCCGGCACTTCCTCCATATGCTGGGGTCCAGTTGCTGGTGTGTTCACCCTTGCTGGACCTCCGACTCCCGACTGTGGCAGGGATGGGAGCCCCACCGAGCTGGCTGCGTTGGTCGGGGCAGGTCCACAGGGGGCCCTGGTGGCATCTGGGCCGGAAGATGGCATGGAGAACAACTGGCGCATAGCCTCCACAGAGGAGGAGAGAGTCGCTAGAGTGGCCGACACATGTACGAAACCCCCGACCATGGTCGCTCCCAACTGGGATACGTTGGCACGCTGCTCTTCGTGATGACTTGCGTGCTCCCCCCGGAAAGCACGCACATCATCACGAATGACACCTGTGCGCAACGCGACACCAATCAGGACCTTCTCCATACGGCCAGGGGTCCCCTCATCCGCAGGTAGAGGAGTGTCAGATGACATGGACATCCCCCCTACCTGCGGACGGGCCTGGGATGGGGCATCCCTGCTGGTGCATGGTGGTGCAGTCACAGTGTCAGGGACAGTGACATGCACAGGCCCCTCCACGGCGACCTGTGCTGCCTCCTGCCCCTGCCCCTGGACTGCACCACTTGCACCAGTGGTACCACCCTCACCAGGCCCCATGTGCAGCTCAGTAGCAGCCTCCTCCTCCACCAACCTGGATGGCTCCACACCGTCTTCCGCCGTTGGAAGCCCCTGTGAGGGCTCACCCACCCCTTCCGCTGCAGCTGTGGGGGCATCCCCGCCGCTTTGCTCCACAGCTCTGTCTCCGCCCTCTTCTTCACTTGCCCCTGTGTAGAGGGAGACATAGAACACAAGCATCAGGGTACTGTACAATGGTCCCCTAGACAGGAAGCAATGGCAGATGAGTGGCACTGTCAAACATCACTTCCATCATGTCCCTCCACAACACATGGGTCAGTGCAGGCAAAACACATTCAGTAACAGGCATGGCGCATGCTATGGACATTAGCATACATGTCCAAGGGACTCTTGAAACATACAATGTTGGTTTGAAACTCACATGCATCATGGGTCATGCCTATCACATGCACACACTTCACCGTAGTTTCATCCATCTGGCCTCGTACACCCCGGACACAGTGGATACAAGGATGACTAGGCTGCATCAGTGAATCTGAACATTGTCACAGATATGTGTCATGCATCCATGGCATTCACAAGTCACAGACAAGCAGGTCAGACACACAGACATGGACACCATACATGTACATGGCATCAGCACCCATCCCTCACCCCCACCCATGTCCAGGAACAGAGACTGGCATGGTCTCATGTGTCCATTCCGCATAGAGCTCCCCATGTTGCATTTAAACACATGCACCAACCATGTGGTCCACACATTACTGGTCTCACATGCATGACCATGATGTCCCTGCACACGCACATACATATATGGCCTATGTCACACATACAGGCAAGTATCAGACAACCAGCACACTGCAACATGCCCTGTCTCACACAGCAATGCTTGGCCACTTACCGCTCAACTCCAGACGGGTCTGCCTCTCAAGGATCTGGGCGTGGAGCGCTGGGCGTATGCGTTCCAGGACCCTCAGCTGGATGGTACTCATGCGGCCCTGGCTCCCCTCCATGAGGCGCCGGGCCTTTAAGAGGGTCCTGGACCTCAAGTCCTCCCAGCGCTTCTTGACTTGCTTGATGTTGCGGGTTGCCACCCCCTCCGCATTGATGGCAAACACAAAGTCGTCCCAGATCCTGTCCCGTCCTTCCTTGTTGGCGTGTGATGATCCGAAGAGGGCATCATAATGCCCCAGGACAAGCTCCACCAGGACACCAACTTCCTTCTGACTGAAGCTGGTGGCCCTCTGCCCCTCTGGCTGGGGGTCGCCAGTGGTCTCAGATGGTGTTTGCCCTGACATGGTGACCCCCGAGGCAGGCGTGGGTGGGCAACTGGGTCCTGGGGCTGGGCTGTGGAGCGATGGTATACCAGTCGGGAGTCTTCTGTTCCAGCAGGGGTGGACACAGCAACTGGACCCCTGCAGATGGCAGATGTGCAGGCACAAAATGGCAGGGCACGATGGCAGCAGGCAGGCAGCAGCAGATGGCTCGTGGGAGGCTGGTCAGGGCTCTCGGGGGCAGTAATTCGGCCTTTTGGGCAGGAGCGTGGTCTTCCGTGTGTTTTCGCGTGGCCAGCTTGATACGGAGTGATTTGGCACATGAAAATCTTGCACGTCAGCATGTAATTCGAGGAAAGTCCCTTAGCGCGAAGGCGCGTCAGCACGCATACGCGATTTCATTGGACCAAAGGCCCTCAGCGCGTAAGCGCGTCTGTGACGTATCGCGCACGGGCCTGTACATGCTTTTCGTGGGGTGCGATGCGTGTGTTTTCCAGCCGTTGGGGTTCACACGCTATTACTTCACAGCGGGTGGGTGTTGGTTACGCATTCTTCTACACGCAAGGCAGACAGTGAGTGGTACCCCGCTCGCCCAGGCCCAATCGCGTGTGAAACTTCACGCGCACCCCTGAAATACACGTACCCAGGCCAATCGCATGTGAAACTTCACGCGAACCCCTGTAATACACGTACCCCGCTCCCCCAGGGCAAATAGCGTGTAGAACTTCCCGCACACCCCTGAAATACACGCACATGCTCTTTTTCACACAGCGGGTGTCCGTGTTTGTCACGTGCCCCTTTGCACGTCATTTGTCCTAGAGGCCCACAGTATGGGACATTCTACATAGCTGTATATACCTGCTTTTTGTGGGCGCACATTTTGGCGCACATTTTTTTCATGCGCAGGGATGCGACCGCCTGCCTTTGTGTGGCGGACGTGTTTAGGTCTGTGCGCGTCTTTGCCCATGCGCTGTTTTGCCCTATTCAATTCCATGAATACGTGTTGTAGGCGAGCGTGTGGGCGTTCCGCACACTTGCCTCCTGTACTTCCCCCGTGACGCCCACATTTTCACGAGTTGTTCCCCATTCCGCGTGTCACGCCCCGTGTTCCGCCTACTTTTGTTATGTGCGCCGCGCTATGTGCGCTTTCGCTCTGGCCTTAGCGCACACCATTAGATGACCTGTGCGCCGGCGTGCGCCATGCACTTTTTCAGCGCACATCCCAGATTTTACTCGCGCACGGACTTCCATGAATGGATGTGCGCTGGTTTCCCTGCGATATTCGCACTTGCACTGCGATTTTCGCTCTTTCACTGCGAATGGCACGTTTTCGCACGCTTGCGCCGATATTTTCAGCGCACATTAATTCCATGAATCCGCCTGACAGTGAGGCTGTGTTGTCGGTAGTGGCTCCTGGTGCCGCCATCATTTGAGGGTATTTGCCGCTTGCATGGTGTCTGGTGCTCGCATGCTCCTGAATGTCTGGGCGTCCTGATGTGTGTCCCGAAGTGGATCTCTGAAGCAAGCAGCGCAACTGCAGAGAGGGACAATTGGCTTACTTCACAGCCTTTGATCACAGCCGGGTCGGCCTTCCGGCTTCGGATTGCAGTATGCTTATCAGGCATGTCAGTAAAATCGGATGACTCGGAAAGACACAGTGTGGCTGTGTTGTCGGTAGTGGCTACTGGTGCCGCCATCTTTGGAGGGTTTTTGCCGATTGCGTGGTGTCTGGTGCTCTCATGCTCCATGTGCATGCTCCACACGTCATGATGTGTGTCCCGAAGTGGATATCTGAACCTTGCCCTGAAGAGAGCGGCAGGTTGAAACGCGTGCTGGTAAGTTGTTAAGGTTACAGATAGAATAACTCAGGGAATGCATTTAATTTGTTACGCGTAAATATTTGGGAATAAACATATTACAACAAAGAAAATGCACTATGTAATACCAATTAAGGAAGAAAGGTAGGTGAGCATAGATACAAATCAGACAAGCGTAGTAACATGCCAGGTGAATATTTGGATCCATGTAATTATCTCGGTGCTTAGGCTGCCTATGTATCATCAGTTTAACAATAACATTCTTACGTTTATTTATTTTTTACAAAATGGGGCAATCCCTCCCCAATTCCCTTTTTCATTTGTCTTGTTCTATTACCCCATCATCTTTTTTTCAAAGTATTTGTTTTTTTGATGTGAAAAAAAAGAAACGTAAATTGTGCATTGTCTTGCATTGATGTAGGTATGTTTCAGGCTCTGGTTGCAAATAGGACACTCGTACTGGCCTGCCACCTTTAGCTGTTTTCACATTTTAAAATGAAGCACACCTTTGGATTAATTGTGTGGATAGCAGGTATATTTGAAAGCATGCCTGCCCCCAATTCATAAGGATTGGTTGCATGCTGTGTTGGACAGCAAGAGTTGCCATAGTGTGCATACATGCATTCTCTGTTGTGATCTTTCGTCCTTCCAGAGTACATTATACTATTTTTACCAATCACCCTTCTATAAAGAGTTCTTGTATGTTGTCAGGCTGTTTTACAATGTGCTCTGGCGTGTTCTAAAGCAACTTTGGTGAATGCTAATGACTAGATTCCCCCTTGAAAGATATTTCACCAATGCTGCTACATTGAAGCTACAAAGTAAAATGCCCTTGTGCTTGGGCGCTTTACACATGTAAAAAATAAATAAATAAAAAATAAAATAAAATATATTGTTATTTAGCTGTGGTGTGTATTTTTGCATGCTTTTTAATTTATGTCTGCTTTATACACTGAAATCAAGAGTTCTTTCATCTGTTGAATATTTCTTATTTTCTATGTTAAACAGCGCAAAAGTATTGCTGATGATGAATTTTACTTCATGGTTGGTAACTCACAATCCTTGAATCGATTGGCGAGCAAAAGAATTGGCCTTTCCCGAGACTTGCGCCCACACAAGTTATCGCCAAGAGAAACAACCAATAGACACCAGAACCTCCACGCTTGCGACCGTGGCAATCGGCACCCTACCAAGTGAATACCAGGACTTTCAAGATGTCTTTCAAAAGAACAGGCTAATATCCTGGCACCGCATAGACCATACGATTGCAAAATCGACCTGATACCCGGCGCACAAATCCCTTGTGGGAGAATTTACACACTCACAGAACCAGAAAACCAGCACCTAAATGCCTATCTTGACCAATACCTGGCCAACGGGTTCATCCGTCCCTCGAAGTCTCCAGCAGCCAGTTCTCTATTCTTCGTACCGAAAAAGGAGGGGGACTTGAGAACGTGCATCGACTATCGTGCAATGAACCAGATTACCGTAAAAAAAAACGTTACCCCCTGCCACTGATCCCTGAATTGCTTGATCAAGTCAAAGATGCCCAAATCTACACAAAACTAGACCTGAGGGGGGCATATCACCTTGTTCGCGTAAAACAGGGGGACAAATGGAAAACGGCTTTTTGCACCAAATACGGCTTGTACGAATATCAAGTAATGCCTTTGGCCTTTGCAACGTGCCTGCAGCATTTCAATACTTCATGAACGATGTCCTATGGGAATTGATTGATGTCTGTGCTCTAGTGGACATCGACGATATTCTAGTATATTCCGCATCAAAGCAGGACCATGTTAAACATGTCCTATCCGTATTGGAGAAACTCTGTCAACACCAGCTCTACGCCAAGCTCAAAAAAGTGCTCATTCCTCGTCTCCGAGGTGGAATTCCTGGGCTTTATTCTCAGCCCGAATGGAATCCGAATGGATGCACACAAGGTAGATGCTATCCTGATCTGGCCATCCCCAAATTCATTCAAGGGGGTTCAAAGTATGCTGGGTTTTGCAAACTTCTGCCGCCGGTTCATCCCAGGATTTTTGCAAATCGTGCATCCATTCACATCATTGCTAAGGAAAAGCAACAAAAAGTTCCAGTGGACAACAGAAGCCGAGGAAGCTTTCCAGGAACTCAAAGCAAGATTCACATCCGCCCCAATCTTACACCACCCTCGCCCTGATCTCCAATACCTGGTGGAAACGGACGCCTCAAGCATGGCTTTGGGAGCCGTCCTCTCACAAAAGGACCCCGAAACGGGCCAGTTACATTCTGTTGCCTAAAAAACGTAAACGTAAATTCACACCCCCTGAACTCAATTACGCTATCACAGACAAAGAACTCCTGGCCATTAAGTCAGCCTTTAAGGCATGGCTGCACTATCTCTTGGGCACCAGACACACAATTACCTCAATAACTGACCACCGGAACCTCCAGTACCTAAAAATGGCAAAGGCCCAATCCTCACGACAACTACGTTGAGGCGCTTTTTTTGCTGAATATGACTACGTGATTACATTTCGATCAGGGGTGAAAAACGGGAAGGCCGATGCCCTTTCCCGTATGGGGGTGGAAGAGCAAGGGTATCAGACCCCTGACCCAGTAGCAATCATCCTGAGTGACAAGCTCCTAGGAATCACAGCAACCATAACTCAGAAAGAATTACATGAAGAAATCCAAAACCTGATGAGTCCGGAGCAATTACAAGCATGGAGTGCACAAGGAGAACATTACATGATAAAAGATCAGTTGCCCTACTTCAGGAATCGTTTATTCTTACCAAACCAAGAACTACGAGAACAAGTAATGTCCGGTTATCATGATTCCTTGATCGAGGGCCACCCCGGAATTGCTAAAACCCTAGCCAAGGTAAAACGAAATTATTGGTGGCCCACGTGGCATAAAGACATTATCCAATTCATCCTATCTTGTGGAGTTTGTGCTCAAAACAAGTCATCCAAGCAGAAACCGGCTGGGCTATTACAACCATTGGAAATCCCACCAGCACCCTGGCACACGTTGTCCCTCGATTTTATTACTGATTTACCACCCAGTCAAGGGTTTTACACTATTCTTGTGGTCGTGGACCTATTTTCAAAAATGGCACATTTCATTCCTCTTAAGGGGCTCCCAAATGCTTCCATTCTGGCAAAGGTATTTCTTGAAGGCATCATACAGCTCCATGGGTTTCCTTCAGTTTTGGTCGCAGACCGAGGTACTCAATTTGCATCTAACTTCTGGAGAAAATGCTGCTCTATAGCCCAGATCGACATCCGGCTATCCACCAGTCACCATCCCCAAACGGATGGTCAAACTGAGAGGACAAATCAGACGCTCGAGCAGTATCTGCATTGCATGTTACACCAAGCTGAAGGAAGCTGGTTCGACCTATTATGGATAGCTGAATATGCTTATAATAATTCCCTACACACCAGCACTAGGCAGACACCCTTTTATACCATGTATGGCAGGCACCCACGTACTTCTGAGTTGGACGTACCTACAACCCTGGAAATGCCAGAAGTCAAAACCTTGCACACAACCATTTCTCAAACCTTTAAAAGGGCAGCTGAACACCTACTTCAAGCTAAGAATCGCCAAAAGAAGTTTGCTGATCAACACTGAGAAAAGGCCCCCAACTACCAAGTGGGAGACAAAGTCTGGCTGGTGTCTAAAATCATTAAAGGAACCCGAACTTTCCGTCCAAGATACCTGGGTCCATTCACCGTCACCTCTGGGATAAATCCTGTGGCGGTCAGACTAGCTTTGCCTTCAAACATGCAGATTCATCCTGTGTTCCACGTGTCTCTCCTTAAACCTGTTCAACCTGAGACCCAGGTAGCAAAGCCACCGCAGCCAGTAGTAGTCGCCGGGGAGCCAGAATTCAAAGTCAAGGATATCCAGGATTCAAAGTACGTCAGATCCAAATTATACTACTTAGTAGACTGGAAGGGGTATGGTCCACAAGATTGGACATGGGAGCCTTGTGAGTACATCCATGCGCCTCGCTTGCTTAGACGATTTCATCAAAACCATCCAAACAAACCAGGACCAGACAGAAGAGCCACCTTGAGAGGGGCCTTGGGGGGGAGTGCTGTCATGATTCCTGCCCCTCATGTCCCCAGCCCTCCAAGATGTCAGGCTGGAGCCAGGCCATGATCACCAACATGGCCCTCAAGGTCCTCTCCATCCCTCCAAAGACCCACTTAAAGTCAGACTTGGCGCTTGTGGCAACAGACTCACTCACTCCCATAGGATAACATTGGGGATTGGACTTGTAGTGAATTGATGGGGACAAGATGGGTGCCCCCACATATTTCGGTTCCCAGAACTGCATGTGCAGTCTAGTCTTTTGGGTGTGGTTCAGCCCAGAGACACATGGGATACCCAGAGACTATTTAAGCCACGCCCAGGCTGAGAAACATGCTTTGTGTTTTCTGCAGCGTGACACTCACCGTGTTCGGATCGGTCTTCAGTAGGCCTGCATCTTTCTTCTGCGCCCAGCTCCTGCAAGAACAAGAACACTGTTAGGAACAGCCTTACCTTGCGACGCTTCTGCCCATCATTCATCGCTCCTTCTGTTCTGCGGGCATCTTCGGCGGTGTCATTCCCATCCCGGCACGCCCCATCATAAGGAAAAGGGAAAAGAACAGAAAAAAGGCATTAGTAAGCATTCAGCAAATCTTCGCTTCTTTTTAAAGACTGTACGAGCTTCAAACGCTTACCTGAATCCCAGCCGCTCCGGGGGAACTCTTTCTCCGGAACGTCTCATCCATCTGCAAGAGGGAAAAGACACTCCAGGTTAGCGTGGAAACATCTAGAGGCGCTGCATACCGCGCTTACTCACTGCATTTCTTCTTCATAACCGGCATCCACTCTGAAAACGTCGCAGCACCTAAAAGACACAGAAAAAGAACTCAGTTCAATACAAATACGAAAGGGTCGCATCGCGCTCTCCCTCACCTTCAGCGCTACTCATCTCAGCAGCACATCGTCATCCCCGGACGCCGGCCATCATCTGAGGAAGGAAAGGAACAAAGTTAGAGAACTGTTCAAAAGACTCATTATACTTACCTGTCAGACTCTTGCCAGTGAAGTAACTAGGCAGCAACGAGCCCGCATCAATCAATGCGCCCCTGTACTGAAAGCAGGACGGAGAGCACACTTTTCAAGAAAACAAGGCCCAGTCTCCAGTCGAGTATACTCCAGGGAAGGGTTCGAGGTCGTGAGAGGTCAGAATAGGCTGAGTGACCTCCCCGTGGATAACAGGTGAGCGTTACAGCCGACCCTGGTCCCTTGACCCAGATCGGTCCTGGAAACAAGGATGCACATCTTATCCAGGGACTGTTCCAAGGTGAGGGGGAAGTGGTGCTGAGGCAGAAAGTTTTGGTCGATTCTAGGGGAGTGGGGGGGCTCAAGGAGTGGATGTCTTCTTTGCTCATTGACCTGGTGGAGGTAGACGCTGGTGGCCTGGTCAGACGGTATCTCCTATGTCGCAGGCAGTCCAGGCGCTTAGGGGGAATGAGGGGGGTTTGTTGCGGTTTTGTTTCTTATTGTTTATGGGTTTTTACTCTTTGAGACTACCGAGTGGGTACTCGGTTCCTTCGGGGATCACTTTTTCAGAGTGGGATCAGACTATTCCGAGCCAGGGAGGGGTCATGGGACACATGCACATATCCAGAGAGTATCTGAGAAATTGGTGTCCCTGAATGGCTGGTGCAAATCAATCGCTGAGTTTGGGTTTGCTACATGCACGGGGACTGAACTCCCCACATAAGAGATCTCTAGTGGTGAGAGAATTCAATAGGTTGAAACCCGTCTTTTTGTTCCTTCAAGAAAATCATTGGGTCAGGGGTGGGGAAATGTCTCTCAAGGCTAAGTCTATACAGGAAGTCTTCCATGCATCGTCCCAGGTTCCAAGGGCCCAGCGTAAAGACCAGGAGGGATGCTTTGTAATGGTCAAGGGAGAGATCAGGGGTAACAAAGTTACAGTGGTATCGATCTATGGCCAGAACGAGGCGCAAGACCAATTTTGGGGGGGTGAAAACCAACGTTATGGAGTTCACAGAGGGGGTCCTCCTTGTGGGCGGGGACTTTAACATGGTTCTCCACCCCGATCACGATAGGAAGTCTACCGGCCCTTATACAGACACGAAAACACAGAGGAGGATGTCCACCTCCTTTCACAACACCAATGATGAATTGGGGCTTACGGACTCCCAGTTGACGCGGCAGGGACGGAACCATTTATTCAAATTTTTCTCTAGCCCTCACTCCTCGTTCTCCAGAATCGACTATGTGCTAGTGGACAAGTCACTTCGAGAGAGAATATCCGGCTTCAGTGTAGAGTTAACCCCGTGGTCGGATCACAATCTAGTTAAGGTTCGAGTAGGAATGCCCGCAAGGGCCCCAGGGGGCTCAAGGTGGTCGTGTAACAACCTCTTGTTGAGGGGCAAGGAACTGTATCAAGCCCTCCTTGTTGCCATAAAAGATTATTTCGCACTGAACGACAATGGGGAGGTGCGGGAAGCTGAGGTTTGGGACGATTAGTGGGGTGCTCATCGGTATGGGGGCAAGAAGGAAGCGGGAAAGGGGTAAGGAAGAGAAGCTCCTTAGGGATAAAATAGAGGCTATCCAACAGGGAGGCAAACTTAGGTCCCAAATGTTCCCGGGTAAATGGACGGAACTCCAACAGCTTAAAGCAAAACTAGAAGCACTATTAGTTGGACAAACCAAGAGAAAACTGGCCTTTCTGAAGCAAAGATATATGAAGAAGGGGGAGAAGGCAGACAGAATCCTCGCCTGGAGGTTGCGAGAACTCCAAAACAGCAGAAGGGTTGATTCTTTACATCCACCTGGGGGGGGGAATAAATGCATAGACGACTCTGGGATAGCGGAGCATTTCTGCCAATATTATGAGTGCCTTTATAAATCAAAATACTCTGGAGATTGGTCGGAGGCTGACAACTTCTTGCAATCTCTCCCTATCCCCGTCTCCCACCGAAAAGCGGGCCCCCTAGAAAACCCCATTACACCACAGGAGGTTTTGGATACCATAGCCTCTATGAAAGGCGGCACCACCCCAGGTGATGATAGCTTCACTGTTCTTTTTTATAAGGCCCTCCGCTGCATGCTCGCTCCTTTCCTGGCTAGCCTGTTCAACACATCCCTAGAATCTGGAGTCCTCCCCCAATCCATGTTATCGGCCCTCATAGTGGTGATCCCAAAAGAGGGGAAAGACCCAACGCAATGCCAATCTTACCGTTCCATATCTTTACTTAATACGGACGTGAAGATCCTGGTGAAACTCCTTGCTAATAGGCTGGCCCAGCATCTCCCGTCTCTGGTCCACGGGGACCAAGTCGGATTCGGCCCGGGTAGACAAGAGTCAGACAACATCAGAAAGACCTTGGACCTTATGCACGAAGCCTCAAGTAAGAACAAGGAAGCATATCTCCTTTCACTGGACTCAGGAAAAGCCTTTGACCTGGTTGAATGGTCATACATGGCCAAGGTCTTGCAAAGGATGGGCCTGGGCGAAACTTCTGTGGGTGGATTGCTTCTCTGTACAATGGCCTCTCTAATAGAGTGGCTGTTAATGGAATGGTTTCTGCCCCACTCCTCGTCGCCAGGGGGACCCGACAGGGCTGCCCTATCTCTCCCCTCCTATATGCTCTTGCAATGGAGCCCCTCACCATAGCTATATGACAGGACCAGGGTATCAAGGGGGTCCAGTATGGAGATCTTGATTTTAAACTCACTGTTTGCTGATGATATACTGGCCTATTTAACCAATTTAGATGTCTCACTCGCGAAGCTCCAAGACTTGATACACACGTTTGGTACCTTCTCCGGGCTGAAGATAAATCCTTCAAAATCATGCATAATGCCAATGGGGGAGAGTGACGGAGGCATTGAGGAGTGGGAAACAGTACAGGGCATGAGAATTGAACATAAAGCCACCCCGTACCTTGGAATCCACCTTTCCCGAGGGACTTGGGGTCTCTCTTTGAACAAAATGTCCCCCCTATCCTCTCCAGGATAAAAACAGACCTCGCAAGATGGGCCCCTCTGACCCTGTCATGGTTTGGCCACATGGTATCCATTAAAATGAACGTCCTCCCCGTCTCCTCTTTCGGTTCACGTCCCTTCCGACTATGATCCCTGATGTGTTCTTCAGAACCCTTCACTCCCTGGTCCAACGTTTTATATGGAATGGCAAGAAACCAAGGATGTATGGGGTCTTGATCATGGCACAGATGAAAGGGAGACAGGGATTTAAGCAATTCTGGGAGGAAAAGCTGGGGATGCAATTGGATGAATCGACATGGGCTAAACACTTTGGAACTCTATTTTCGGGTACCCTGCACACCTTGGCCATGGAACATAACTTCAAGGTTCTCCATGCATGGCATCTCCCTCCGGATAGGTTATCTAAAGTGTTCACCGGAGTATCTCCTTTCTGTCCTAGGGAATGTGACCAATGGGGAACCTGGCACCACCTGTGATGGGCATGCCCAGCTGTCCAGATCTATTGGGCTGAGCTCTTGAGTTGGATTAAGGACATAATGGGCATCTGCCTGGACCTGACCCCTATCAGGGTGCTCTTGGGTATCCCCTCCCCTGAATCGGACTTGAGTAGCTTCCCTAATGTGGTACAGGGCATGTTGAGGGCTGGGAAACTTGCTTTAGCCCAGAAATGGAAAAATAATCTGGCACCATCTAAATCAGAATGGCTTACAAAACTGTGGGCTATCTTTATGTACGAGAAACTAACAGCGCTGACCCATAACAACATGGAATCCTTTTTGCTGGACCAGACAATGGTGCTCCTGCACAAGAATTGTGGTGCTCTGAGACTTTGATCACCACCCACCCCTTTGCATGCCCTTATCTAATTGTTTGTCTCGAAATATGGTCTCCGCCACTCTCTCTCTTTCGGTTTTGGTTGAACCCACCCTGTCAGTCTAATCTCGATATATGATCCCCACTATTTTCTTATGTTTATCCCCATCTATTGGTTGAGCTCGGTAGCCTACATGCGAGAGGTTGGAAAGGGTGGGGGGGGTTGAGTTGTTACAGATGTTTTTGGTGTGAACTCATTGCTTGACTTGTAAATCTGTACAATCTGTTTTACGAAATATGTTCAATAAAAACTGAATTTAAAAAAATAAATAAAGGGGACAGTCCCGCGACATAAGCTTTGCACGCCGGGATCCCGAGACAAAGACTCATGTGTCCGTGTCCCTCATTTCAGGTACTGGGGGCAAGGCCTTATCACGGGAGTGCCAGGGCTAAACCATCCATCACACGTTCCAGCAACTCTCACAGATTCTCTGGCACTGAAAATGACTTCATGGCAACCGCTGAAAAGCTATCTGGGGTATTTGCTGCCCTTTATTTTTGTTATACTGTCTTTCTAAATTGTGCTTGCGTTCCCTTTTGAGTGCACCATCGATTGCTACAGGCTTGCAGTACATATGGCACACGTACAGCGTTCAATATAGTTCTACGTAAGACTTAAAAGATAACTTGTCGGGTCCCCACGAGCCACCGCTTCAAAGCCCATATTGGTGTACACAAAGAAACCCGGATCAGCCTTACCGATCCTGTCTCCGCTTTTTCCGAAAAAAATAATGGGAAAGGGATTTTACAATTTCTGTGGCCAAATCAATAGGGCAGCTTCAACAGGTTGTTTTTCTCAGCAAAGACAATTTATTGGAATGCTTGGGTTAGAACAGGCGAAGCTGAGTCCATGAATGCGGCCTGAAAGTCCACAATAATTCCCACCTGGAGATTGCTGGAGGGGGGGGGGGGCATGATATTGTCCCCTCTCTTAGTTTACTAACGCTTCCACAGAGTGTAGAGCCGCGAGTGTGTCCAGCGGGACGTGCCCTCCAAGCCTTCTCCTTTTATTAACGAGCGCTCGAGTTGGGTCCTTGGCGGTAATGACAGCCCTGAGGCGTTAAAAATGAAAATCCATGGAAGAAATTCATAGCTGAGTAGAAATGCGATTTCTCTCAAGACTCATTATGGATTAAATGCGTTTTACATTGTGCCCGGCATACATCGATGGACGCGAGTAATCAATAGTACCCGAGGAAGGGAGAGGTGAATTATATTTTACCGAGGATTGGGCCTGAAATCTGCCATTAGGTTTTTTCAATAAAGCTCACTTTGAACGTTTACAAAAAATATTTCCAATGTTCTTCTGCTTTGTATATTAATAGCATGGCCGGGTATTGGCATCCTGCATTCAATGCACAGTTTTCTCACAATCGCTGATCATGCTCCAAATCAATTGTTGTATTAAAACCATCTCAATAAAATAATACCTTCTGATCACCCTTGTTCAAACGAACATAATGGCTACAAGTGTTCTGCAAACTTTCCACTGTCTCCTTAGGAGCAGCATCTGTACTGTTTGCACTTGCCATCGTGTTGGAAGCCTGCGTGCTTTGAGTACTGACCGAAGAAGCAACATGTTGCCTAGACAAACAGCTGTAGCGCCACATGTGACGGTTATTGCAAAACATCTTTAAATCATTATAGTCTAAAAAAAAAGGCAAAATCAATGCAGGATGAAATAGACATTTTAAGTCATCATGCTTTGTAGTCGAGAGAATAAAGTGTCACATGCTTAATTGCTAATAACCAGTACATCTATAGCCGTCCCTCCCAAAATTGCATGTTGATGAATACCGTAGTGCCGCAAATGGTGGTATCCACATATTATTTGATGTTGGTTAAGTACAACGTTCACAAGTAACCTGACTTTTTGACAGTGGGGAGTTAATTTTGCATGGAGTGTAAGGTGAATGGAAGGTGTAAAAGTTTGGAGTAAGGCTGTAACACCTGTCATTCACGTCACGCCCCATTTTCAAGCATTTGTGTGGCGGAGAGGAGGGGCGGAATGCCACTTGCATTGGCGCTGTCTCCCTTCATCACCACCACACAAATGCCAGTTTTAGTCTGCATTTTTACACTCAGGTTTGTTTAAAATGACACAGAGGACCCAACCACACATGAGTGATAAAGTGGGAAGTCCCTTGCATGCAATTTACACTTACTATACCATGACCCTCACACTGTTTCAGAACTTTTAATGAACTTCCATTGATGACAGTTGGAAAACAAAGTGGTCCACTATTGGACCATATTATGTTGTACTAAGAACTAAAAATGAAGATAATTAAGGTTTCTGTTTGGCCATCCCCTGTCCTTTTCCCACCACAATCCCGCCCACCAGGCCTGTGATTGGTGGCTACCAGAAGTAAGTAGACCTCATCTCAGAGAACTCCAGGGCAGCCCTGCCAGGGCAGCCGGCCAAGGACCAGAAGCAAAGGGCAGTTCCCTGAGTCAGCTCCCATACCCTGTTTGCCCAGTTCGCACTTGATGCTGACAAAACACTCTACAGCTACAACCAAGGGGAGTATGGGAGGGGATCACAGCCATCACTGTGCTATGGAAAACCCTGCCACTCCTGTATTGCTACCTCCCGCTCTTACCACATAAATTGAATTCCATTGCAACCTTTAGGTAGCTAATATGTCGAATATTGCTGCTCTGTCTAGCTAGCCATCACCATTCTTTCTACACTGTAGTCCACCACTGCTCAATTCTCGGTGCACTCAAAGTCTTACATTGTAGCAACTTTAAACCTTGCTATGCACAAAGGTTTCAGTTGTTTTTGATTCCTGCCACCATTTGAATCTTGCTGCATCCAAACGATACACATTGAGACTGCTTTAAATCTTGCTGTGCTCAAATGTTTTAGTTGCTGCTGATTCCTGTGTTTAGGTGTACATTGCATCACATTTGACAATAATGATATCTACATCTCAGGTTTATCTCTGATGTTGGTATATCTTGATAGATGTTCAGACAGAGGTATAGGTAATGAAATCATAATCCTATTTTTTATTGTAGGGTCTCCTTTTGTTGGTATTAGTTGGAAGTTTAGACACTTCTAACAATTGTATATGCATATGTGTTTTATGATGTTTTAGACAACTGTGATTTTTTGTACTTGATGAATTTTTGCATCATATAATAAAACATATTTTTTGTAACTGTTTTGTATGTCCTCTCACTACTTAATGACAAACACCATTTTGCGTTTATACTGATTCCTGACACCATTTGAATCTTGCTGCATTGTAAGTTACACGTTGGGCCTCACGTCAAGTCTGCTGGTCTGGAAATAAGGGTGCGGGTAGCAACATACTGGCACCCTTTGTAGACCGGCAGACTACAACTCTGCTTTCCTGGGCCTGTGTGCCCGGCAGGTCTGACCTGCCAGGTACACAATGGCCCCGGAAAGCAGAGTTGTCACTGAAACACTGACACCGTTAACAACAGTGACGGTGCTTCTGAGTCCCCATTCCCGTGGAGTCACTCCAAGGAAATGAAGATTAACATTTTCCAGAGCCTGATATCCCAGGTTGCCAGGACTTGTAATGTCCCAGTGGCACCGGGATCTCATGCAGCGGGAACGCCATTCCAGGTCCGATTGTTACCCACCGGTGCTATCGGTGGGTTGCCGCTGGACTTTAACAATGTTTCAGCTACCTGAAATCCCGGTGCCACTGGGACATTACAAGTCCCGGCGGCCCGGGATATCAGGCGTTGCAAAATGTTAGTCCCACTTGGAAGCACCAGCACTGTTGCTAACGGTGCCAGTGTCTCCGTGACAACTCTGCTTTCCAGGGCCCTTGCGCCCGGCAGGTCAGACCTGCTGGGCACACAGGCCCAGGAAAGCAGAGTGGTTGTCTGCTGGTCCAGAAAGGTTGCCGTTATGTTCCTACCGGCAACCTTATTTCCAAACCGGCAGGCTCATAATGAGGTCCATTGAGTCTGCTTTAAACCTTGCAGCACTCGAAGGTTTTAATTGTTGTTGATTCCTGCCACCATTTGAATCTTGCTGCATTCAAAGTTACACATTGATTCTGGTTTAATTCTTGCTGATCTCAAAGATTTTAGTTGCTGTTGATTCTTGCCACTACTTGAATTTTGCTACATTCAGAGGTTAGACATTGAGACTGCTTTAAATCTTGCTGTGCTCAAAGGTTTTAGTTGCTGTTGATTCCTGCCACCATTTGCATCTTACTGCATCCAAAACGTACACATTGAGTCTGTAGTAAACCTTGTTGCAGTCAAAAGTCATATCAGCTGTTTATTCCTGCCGATATTAGAAGCTTTCTGAATTCAGATGTTACTCTGATTTAAATCTTGCTGCGCTGAAAGGTTTCAATTGCTGTTGATTCCTGCCACTATTTGAATCTTGCTGCATTCAAACGTTACATATGAGTCTAGATGCGCTCAAAGGTTTTTTGTTGCTGTTGGTTCCTGCCTGTTTTTTAAACCTGCCTCACTCAGAAGTTATACACTGTGATTGCCTTAAACATTGAGACTGCTATAAATGTTGCTATGCTCAGTGGTTTAGCTACTGTTGACTTCTGCCATTGTTTGAATCTTACTGCGCTCAGAGATTAATGACTGTTGATCCCTACCACTGTTTAATGTTACTGTGCCAAGAGACTTGGCAACTGTGCTGGTTCCAACCACTGTTCAAATCTTGCTGCTCTAGGGTTTGACTACTGTGTTGATTCTGTCCACGGTTTAAATCCATCTGAGCCCAGAGGTTAACTACCATTGATTCCTAAAACTGTTCAAATCCTGCTGTGCCCAGAAGTCAATTACTGTTAATTCCATCCACTGCTTAAATCACGCTACGGCCAGAGGTTTGGCCACTGTAACTCCTGCCACTGTTCAAATCTTGCTGCGCTCAGAGGTGCAGCTATTGTTGACTACTGCCACTGTTTAAATCTCACCGCGCTCAGAGATCTAGCTACCGTTGATCCCTGCTACTGCCAAAGTCTTGCTGCATCCAGAGGGTTTGTTACACATAAGTAACCGCATACAACCGAACCACCAACAACTGGGAACACTTGACCGATTTGAACACATAGATGAAGACATTTTCTCCACACTAATAAAGGACACCAACCTCGCCGGATCACCTATTGATCCATACCCCCAAAGCCATTTACAAAGAAATCTTTACCCGCGTCACACCAGCTTCTTACTAGCAGCTACTGTTGAACCTATCCCTAATCACAGGAATAGTACCAAAATCTTTCAAATCAGCGTACATCAAGCCACTCCTAAAAAACAAAATGGGAAGCACGGAAGAACCCCCCAACTACAGATCTATATCTAATCTATCCTACCTTGCAAAACTGCTGGAAAACCACATATATCTTATCCTTCTGAACCACATAGACACCAATGGAATACCCAACCACTCACAAGTCAGCTTCAGACCCATGAGAGGAACAGAATTAGCACTCCTATCCATATGGAACAACCTAAAAATAAATTTAGACAACAGCACATATTCTGCATTCTGCCCTCGTGAGTGACTGGAGGAATGCGGTGTAAAAGACTGCACTCTATAATGGCTAAAATCTTTTGTCACCGACTGTACCAAAAGAACCTACCTACCGCCATTTATCTCCACCACCAAAAACCTCTCCTGTGGTGTGCCACAAGGCTCTAGCCTCTCACCGATTCTCTTCAACATCTACATGTCTCCCTTAAAGAAAATCATTCAAAATCACGAACTGACTGCCTACAACTATGCAGATCATACCTAACTCATTGTCAAGATAGCCACAACCCAAGACCCAAATAGCACCCTCTCACCCTCAGAGGACAATGCAACAGACACCCAACTGGACTGGCCACCTGGCATGGGAACCCAATTGGAAGCATCAGCCATGGTAAAATAATCTGGGAATACTCATGGACAACAGACTTTCACTGGAACAACAAGTCAACGCTAAAGCAAAGAAATGCTTCTACTTCCTGAGACTACTCAGAGGGATCCTTCCCTATCTCTCTTTCCCACACAGAATTCTCACAATCATCGCCCTGGTATTATCAAGAATAGACTACACAGTCTCTACCTTGGAATGCAAGAACAGCTCACTAAAAAAACTCCAACAAATTAAAAACACTGCAGCAAGGATACTACTGAAACTAAACAGAAGAGATCATATCACACCAGCCCTGAGAAGTCTACACTGGCTCCCAGTTAACAAATGCATTCACTTCAAAGCCCTTTGCTTTGCCCACAAATCATTGCATGGACAAGAATTTTAATTCCTCCATTGCCAAGATCAATCACTTCCAACCAGGAAGAGACCAAACACCAAGCGACAACCTCCAAATCGAAACAAAACAATAAGAAAAAAGGAAATTTAGAGGAACCGCATTTTCACATCTAATCGCCTATCTATGGTAAACAATCCTGAAGGAAATAAGAATGGCAGAAGACCTCCTCCCCTTCAGAAAATGACTAAAAACGTTTCTGGTCAACTCACAATGATTAAAATAAAATGGGCATCGCCAGCAATACCAAAAGGGACCCAGAATAACCCAATAACAGCACACACTCTGGGGCCAACAGTAATAACACACCAACTACTAAGCCTGCCTGCTCCTGACTCCTCTCATGCATGCTCCACACTGACCTCACACAATCTAAAGGATCATCCTAATTGCACAAAAACACACAATCCGCACACCCACCACAAAACTAACTGCCGCAGGCAAACATCCAAATCACTGGACGTTGCTGGTTCCGGACACAATAACCCAAGTGTGCACAATCCAAACACACATAGAAAGCAGACTCGCACAAGATGCCAGTTCCTTCTGGTTCTACGAGCACCAACAGAAATGCACAACCTTTATCCTACTCCCTCTTCCGTCACTAATCTACCCAACCCTCTTTCTTGCAGAACCATGTGAGTGCCTGGAGACCATGCCAATGGTAACGGTGCGTGGTATAAGACAGCTTAACATAAAATAACATAATCGCCTTTACACTTTACTTTTACCCATCTTGTCAAAAAAGTAAATACCACCTGCAAATTGCGCTTTGCAGACAGCATTTACTACTGGATTCCAATGAAATACACTTGCACGTGCAACGAAGTGCACTTACAAGATGGAGTAACGAACAGTAGAGATTTAAACTCTGCACCACACTCCTTCTCCTCCTTGTAAGGGGTTCAAAATGGGGCATACTAGGAAATCATGGCATAAGAGCAGTACGGCTGGCTTTTACGTCTTCATTTCCAGCACAACCCCCTTTTAAATCACACACTGTCAGCTGGGTACTCAGCAATTGCATGTTACTTAGATGCACAGAATACTATATACCTCCCTTGCCCACCCCGACACCTCTCCCTCTTTCTCTTTCTCCCTCTTGCTCCGAGTCTCTTTCTGTCTGTCTGTCTCTCTCTGTCTCTCGCCCTGTCTCACACTCACACCCACCCAAACATTCATTCCTAACACAATATCTGAAACTAAATATAAAACGAAATTACGTATTCATTATCTCTCTTTGCACAATTAAGTGAAACTCTGTGCTCGAGCAGAAGATAAGAAGAGGAGTTTATTTTACCAACACTGATCTCTCTGCATTCATTACTTTGCCATTGCTCATTAGTGCTGGCTACTTCATTTTTCAATCAACCTCCACAGGATGAGAATATTTTGTCGCTCCCTTACAAAGGCATCTTTCAATTTGTCATAGCCTTTCTTTCATCGCCTCTTTTTTTGCACAGGCTCTGTTTGTTTTCCCCTTATATCGCCACCATTATATACCACACGTCTCAGTCTTTTCAACCATGGGCCTCAAGTAGTGTTCAGCGCTTTGAGGCACTTCGGAAGGGTTGCTAATCATCTCAGAGCAATCACACCTTCGTTCACAACCCCTGCCCAAATGTCTCCAATTGCTTTTGCTATTGGCACACCTTCTGCTATTATTGACATGCCCTACCGCTCCATTTCCTCCATGGCGATAAAGTCGTGATTGCGTGTGGTGTATACCAAAACCTTTCCTTGCACAAACTTCCACTCCCAGGATCTACTGCCAACTCATTCTACCGCATCTGGGGAAACATGGTTCCATGTGTTAAAATAGCAGCAAAAATGGCTGTTTACACAAACAATTCTGGCAAAAAGGCTATGGTTGTGCCGCCGCAATCCATTTAAAGGATGTGGGGGACACCCCTGCAATCCCCAGACCCATTATACTGTTTAAGGGGAGCGAGATACACCCCTGCAACACGTGCTCCCCTTAAATGGTATAATGGGGTACACCTTTACCGGGTTAAACCACGGCATTTTTGCAGCGATTTTTTGTGAAGGCAACATTTTTGCCGCAATTTTATTACTGCACACCTGAAACACCAGTGGAATAAGCAATTGACATTTGACATTCATTGCATTTATTGACACGTCTTCCTTATTTTCATTTTATTCTGTGCTGGCTTGTCCTCACACATATCTACTTTGTTTAAGTCATTCTCACAGGTCCTTCACGGGACAGTTTTATGAATCTAGTCCATAAACCACATGACACAATTGCCCTTCCCCCTTCAACAGTATGGCCGCGCCTAGAACAACTTGTGTACAGGTGCTTTATAAATGACATATCATATCATATCATATCAAGGTCCCCCTGTATTAGCCAACATAAATTTAATGTTTCACTCAATACCTGCTCCTGTAACAACCGTTATTCACAAACGTCACCCCTTCATCCATGAGTGATCTATTCCAGATTCCCACTTGACCTTGGTAATAATTACCTCAATAGCAAAACAGATTTGTTCTGTCCATTCAATATTAAATCCTTCATCTGCACACAGACGGCAGCGCTGCCATGGATCATTACAACATGTTGCTCCTTTGTGCCAAACTGAAGCAAACATTTAGCACACTGAGGCCAGTGTCCTCCTCACACTGTTCCCCATGCATAGAAATACAGGCACGCTGTGCTAGCCCTGGCCAATGTCTGCCTCATGCTTGACCTTGTGCACAGCACTGTTTATGGACACCTCTCAGTCCACAGTTGGATTAATCTTAATGAGTGCTCCACATACATCTTCAGGAGCTACAGGTGCATCTTAACATGAGAATATATGTTTCTTATTCCTAAGGTAATCAATGTACACTATCATATAATTGTTTTAGCTGTTACATCTTTGTATGATCTTTGCCACCTCGTCAACATTGTTTTCTGAGTGAACAATGGTATGGATGGTATTGTCTGGCCTGCATGAGTAACATGACATAATTCAGTACCAAGCTGACAGTGTGTGGGCTGTGGTGTCATTCTGTTATAGAACCTTTGATGGCAATTCTGCTAGGGGCAACAGGGGTTCACCAGGAGCTGTAAAGAAGAGTCCTTGCTTAAATCTGTCATGTATGTAAATTAAAGGCCCGAAGACTTCTTTCTGGACATCACTTTATAACACTCAGCTGCAACTATTTACATTCTAAGCATTTTTGTGGTTATAATTGTGCTTTTCTATTATAAATACAGTGCAGGACTACATACCCCAGATTGGACAGATATAATTGGGACTGTATCGGCATGCCCACTTGACTCAGAGATCACATGGGGAAAGGCGTAAAACCTTGTCCACAACTGGCAGCTAAGAAAGCAGAGGATTGTCAGCCTTTACTCTACCCGGTTGTCTTCCTTTTCTCTGACTACAGATCCAACATCATGTCGCAATCATGCCAGTGCAACTGGAGATAGCATGCTTATCAAAGGTAAAGGTCATGAGATGTCAGACAATGACTGGGTTTACATCAAGGTGACGGTCACCATGAGGTTGGACTTCGAGGTGATTGTCATGGGCCTCTGATTTGAAAATGTGCATAGATCATCATAAGGGGATCAATATGGTAACCAAGACAACAATCATCTTAAACTATGGGTGGCCCGGTTAATGACAACCTATTGAATTAACCCTGGACTACGGGCACATTTCCATAACCAAATGTGCCAAGGAGACAGCAGCATTCTCTGCACCTCTGGGCTAACAGCAGGTTCAGATAATGCCCTCTGTACTGAAAAATACACCAGCTGCTTTGCAGAGACTGGTAAAGAATGTCCTCTTTGTGCTGGAAGGCTTCCTTATCAACTCTTTAGTTGGCTGGAGCATGTAAGCCACCTCAAGAGAATGTTCAAGGTTCTTTAGAGAAGGAGGCTCCATATCATGGTGGCTAGGTGCCAGGCAAGGAAGAGCTCAGTGGTTTACATTGGACATGAGGTCTGTGGGGAAAAGGCAACACCTCCTGTCAGGGATGGCACTCTATTAAGAGTGGCACAGGACACCCAGAAAGGGTTTGGGTGGTTGTGCCAAATAAAGTGGACAGATAAGAACACACACAGCGGAAAGGAAAGAGAACGAAGAGTAGGCAAGAGTATCAAGGGAAAAGATACAGAATGGATACCCTCTTGGGGTGTATGCAGATATAGGAAAAGAGTATTCCACGAACCTTGGAAATACTCTAGCCTTCTGCACAGTTTGCTATAACAGAGGCCCAAGCTGTTTGCTCATGACTTGGAACAGCAGCTATGGGTGTCTGTAATATAGAAACGAGACAAGGGAAGGGGCAGAGGTTGACTGATGGTAACCAACAGACAAGCTCTGTACAAAAGGGTCTACAAACAGTACAAGAGAAGATACTACAGACAAATCCAGGAAAAGAGGTGATAGCAAACTAGCAGAAGGAAATGAAGGGAAAGTAGTGTAACAGGATAGGATAGCAGAGGACAGTAAGGAACAAGGTTGAGAGCTCAGAGGAGCAGGAAAGCAATGAGTAAGCCCACAGGAGTAGGACTGGAAGGTAGAAAGCCCAGAGGAAAAGGGCTTAGGCAGCCGGAGTGAGGCAGGCTGCAGAGCAGGGAGCCCAGAAGACAAGGGCTGAAGGCAGCCGGAGTGAGGCAGGCTGCAGAGCAGGGAGCCCAGAAGACAAGGGCTGAAGGCAGCCGGAGTGAGGCAGGCTGCAGAGCAGGGAGCCCAGAAGACAAGGGCTGAAGGCAGCCGGAGTGAGGCAGGCTGCAGAGCAGGGAGCCCAGAAGACAAGGGCTGAAGGCAGCCGGAGTGAGGCAGGCTGCAGAGCAGGGAGCCCAGAGGGCAAGGGCGGAGGCTGGAAGGCAGCAGAGCGTGATCGGCTGCAATGTGGAGAGCCCGGCAGGGCAAGGGCGGAGGCTGGAAGGCAGCAGAGCGTGATCGGCTGCAATGTGGAGAGCCCGGCAGGGCAAGGGCGGAGGCTGGAAGGCAGCAGAGCGTGATCGGCTGCAATGTGGAGAGCCCGGCAGGGCAAGGGCGGAGGCTGGAAGGCAGCAGAGCGTGATCGGCTGCAATGTGGAGAGCCCGGCAGGGCAAGGGCGGAGGCTGGAAGGCAGCAGAGCGTGATCGGCTGCAACGGGGAGAGCCCGGCAGGGCAAGGGCGGAGGCTGGAAGGCAGCAGAGCGTCATCGGCTGCAATGTGGAGAGCCCGGCAGGGCAAGGGCGGAGGCTGGAAGGCAGCAGAGCGTGATCAGCTGCAATATGGAGAGCCCGGCAGGGCAAGGGCGGAGGCTGGAAGGCAGCAGAGCGTGATCGGCTGCAGTGTGGAGAGCCCAGAGGAGCAGGGCTGTGAGGCAGGGAGCCTGGAAGGCTATGGCTGGAGGCAGCAGGGTGGAGCAAGCAACAAGGCAGGGTCCAAGCAGGAGTGAAGGTAAACAGCATACAAGATCCGTAGGAAGACGCAAAAGGTGGAGGAAGGACTCTCAGATGCAAGAGGCTGAGCCACTGCAGGCAGCAGCCTTTTATACTGCCTAGCCCAGCACAGAGGCAGGCTAATTGGTTGCACCTGGCTAAGCACACCTGCAGGCAATCGGCCACCTCCCTTTCTGTTCCTAGGCTGGTGGAAGCAGAGCAAATCCTTAGGGCTTCTGGGGGGTGTAGTTCCTTTGATGACCAATAGGAACAGCCAGGAATCGATGCTTGTAGCCAAGTGCATTATGGTATGCGTAGTTTGTTGGAAAAAATAATAAGGCACAAAAGTCTCGCAAATGGGAAATAAAGTTCCCAAAGTAAATATAGATGGATCCAAGAGTCTGTTGTAAATAAATGATAAACAAATAGTCCATATTGAGCGTAAATGGATGCGCCCATGGCGCAGGCATGACAGTATGCCCCTCTCCAGGCCCCTCTCCAGGCTCCCTGAAGACCGACCTATAGGAAGAATGTCTGTCACACCGTACAAGAGTCTTAATCCAAAAAGGCACATCATGAAGCACCAGAAACGGGTTGCAAGGTGAGAGTCTTGAATGACGGAGATAGTACCAATGTTCTGAACTTTTGATGTAGAAATCAGAATAGACGAAGTCTTTGGAACACAGACCCCAACTGTGTGTGCATGAAGAGAGGAACTGCGAAAAACTGCTGCAGGCTCCATGATAGATTTTGCTTTGACAGGCAACCGTATGGTGCTGGAAAGTGGAGCCATAGGTACAGCAGAGTTGGTAGCTTTAGGAAGGTTTTCCAAGACATCCGGAGCAGCAATGACAACGTTAGGGTTAGCCGCAGAGAGTTCAGGAGTCACAGCAGCGTTTTTCCCATGATTAGTAGACAGTTCAGAGGTTACAGCAGCAGTGAGATCTTGAATGGCTGTAGAGAGTATCAAGGCTGTAGCAACTGGGTGTGTGGGTGTCATGAGAGAACCAGCGGACTGGAACGCACCTGAGACTGGTAGAGTAGAGTCTGGCAGTCTTAGTGCTATAGATACACCAGCAGGAACAACTGGAGCAGTAGTCTTAACAGGGAAACCCTTCGCTGACTTTGCAACAGTTAGCATGGCGGATGTAGGATCAGGAAGAGAAGGTGCTGAGGGATCAGGTTGTGTAGCAGAGGATTCTGCTGCAGCGAGCACAGCTGCGAAGGAAGTAGAAATCTGGGCATCGGGAGCATCAGAATTAGCAGTAGCTTCAGGAATCACAGTAGCTATAGCAACCTCAAGATTTGCAGCAGAGACTTGAGGAGTCTCAAATGTGGCAGGGAGTTTAGGAACCACAGCAGCAGGAAGATCATGAATTGCAGTTGGAAGTTCGGGTGCTGTAGCAGCTACAGACAGTTCAGGTGTTGCAACTACTGGTAGATCGGGTACCACAACCATTGGTGATTCAGGGGGTATCGAAGAAACTGAAGATGTTGATTGCTCAAGAGTGTTGTCTGATAGCACAGCCACACTTTGGCAAGCCCCGCTTGCCAACTCAGCATGCTCGGTGTGAATTGCGCCAGTCTCTTCAGCTGCCGTTGTCATTTCAGAAGAGGTTGTAAGTGTGAGTACTGGACAATAGGCAAGGGTGAGGGCGGAACCATCCTTTGACTCAGAGGGATTTCCAATCAGAAGACCACCCTTGTTTTGTGGTGTAATGGCTGTGTGAGTGATTTGACCCACCGGAGGAGTTAATTCTTTTCTGTCAGTACAACAACCTGAGTTTCTGTGGCTGGAAGGTGAAAGAGCTGTGTCAGTCTTTAGAAGGGATACATATGCTATATTTAGGTCTTCCATCTGCTTGGTATAAGTCTGTATACTTTTCTGCATGGCAATTCCAGGCCTTATCATGTCGATCTCTAAACATAAGATGTCAGGTGTTGGACATAGTGTCAGATGGTCTGGTGACTTGTGTCCCTTCATAAGATTCTTATAATGCAAATAAACGAAGTCATCATAGAGGTCTTCGGTCTTTCTTTTAAGGCGTAGGAGTTGTTCGTGTAGCAGGTAAGTATCATTAGCTTGATCTAAAGCTTCAGAAGCTGGTGTGGCAGAAAATTCGGTTGTAGCAATGGGAAGACTGACCTTAGGGTTATTGTGGTTAGTAGATACTGTGGAAGCATTAAGACAACCGATGGTTAGTATAGGTCTTTTGTACCCAGGACTAGATGCACAAACCTCAGGATAATGACTGCCTTGTCCTGTCAAATAAGGGTTTCCAGCATTCTGGGGAGCTTGCCAAGCTGATCTTGCGCATATCACTCTGGCAACAGCGTATTCTGGTTTAGAGACTCCCACAATGAGTGCTATATCCTTGTCTGTTGCGGTGTTAAAAGGCTTGTCAGAAGACGCAGGAGTGTTTTTCACTGTTTGGTTTAACAAGATCTGTAAGAATTCATTATCTTGCTGTAGCTCTGCAACAGATAAGGACTGCGGGTCATAGTCGCAAATGTCATAATAATTGTACATGGAAGAAGGGTCAGCTAGCCAGTGAGTATAGTACCGTGCTTGTAAATCTTTGTTTACTAAGGCGAGACTGTCCTTTAGACTAAGGTTCTTGTTTGCTGTCTTTAGGGAAACCATAGGTTTATGCAAAGGTTTCTTAACCCGAAAGGAAAGCATCTTTGTTCTGTGTGTGCCTTTCCGGCCTATGGAACAAGAAATCTTTAGCTCTTGCATTCTGTCAGGGATGGCACTCTATTAAGAGTGGCACAGGACACCCAGAAAGGGTTTGGGTGGTTGTGCCAAATAAAGTGGACTGATAAGAACACACACAGCGGAAAGGAAAGAGAACAAAGAGTAGGCAAGAGTATCAAGGGAAAAGATACAGAATGGATACCCTCTTGGGGTGTATGCAGATATAGGAAAAGAGTATTCCACGAACCTTGGAAATACTCTAGCCTTCTGCACAGTTTGCTATAACAGAGGCCCAAGCTGTTTGCTCATGACTTGGAACAGCAGCTATGGGTGTCTGTAATATAGAAAAGAGACAAGGGAAGGGGCAGAGGTTGACTGATGGGAACCAACAGACAAGCTCTGTACAAAAGGGTCTACAAACAGTACAAGAGAAGATACTACAGACAAATCCAGGAAAGGAGGTGATAGCAAACTAGCAGAAGGAAATGAAGGGAAAGTCGTGTAACAGGATAGGATAGCAGAGGACAGTAAGGAACAAGGTTGAGAGCTCAGAGGAGCAGGAAAGCAATGAGTAAGCCCACAGGAGTAGGACTGAAAGGTAGAAAGCCCAGAGGAAAAGGGCTTAGGCAGCCGGAGTGAGGCAGGCTGCAGAGCAGGGAGCCCAGAAGACAAGGGCTGAAGGCAGCCGGAGTGAGGCAGGCTGCAGAGCAGGGAGCCCAGAAGACAAGGGCTGAAGGCAGCCGGAGTGAGGCAGGCTGCAGAGCAGGGAGCCCAGAAGACAAGGGCTGAAGGAAGCCGGAGTGAGGCAGGCTGCAGAGCAGGGAGCCCAGAAGACAAGGGCTGAAGGCAGCCGGAGTGAGGCAGGCTGCAGAGCAGGGAGCCCAGAAGACAAGGGCTGAAGGCAGCCGGAGTGAGGCAGGCTGCAGAGCAGGGAGCCCAGAAGACAAGGGCTGAAGGCAGCCGGAGTGAGGCAGGCTGCAGAGCAGGGAGCCCAGAGGGCAAGGGCAGAGGCTGGAAGGCAGCAGAGCGTGATCGGCTGCAATGTGGAGAGCCCGGCAGGGCAAGGGCGGAGGCTGGAAGGCAGCAGAGCGTGATCGGCTGCAATGTGGAGAGCCCGGCAGGGCAAGGGCGGAGGCTGGAAGGCAGCAGAGCGTGATCGGCTGCAATGTGGAGAGCCCGGCAGGGCAAGGGCGGAGGCTGGAAGGCAGCAGAGCGTGATCGGCTGCAATGTGGAGAGCCTGGCAGGGCAAGGGCGGAGGCTGGAAGGCAGCAGAGCGTGATCGGCTGCAATGGGGAGAGCCCGGCAGGGCAAGGGCGGAGGCTGGAAGGCAGCAGAGCGTGATCGGCTGCAGTGTGGAGAGCCCAGAGGAGCAGGGCTGTGAGGCAGGGAGCCTGGAAGGCTATGGCTGGAGGCAGCAGGGTGGAGCAAGCAACAAGGCAGGGTCCAAGCAGGAGTGAAGGTAAACAGCATACAAGATCCGTAGGAAGACGCGAAAGGTGGAGGAAAGACTCTCAGATGCAAGAGGCTGAGCCACTGCAGGCAGCAGCCTTTTAAACTGCCTAGCCCAGCACAGAGGCAGGCTAATTGGTTGCACCTGGCTAAGCACACCTGCAGGCAATCGGCCCCCTCCCTTTCTGTTCCTGGGCTGGTGGAAGCAGAGCAAATCCCTAGGGCTTCTGGGGGGTGTAGTTCCTTTGATGACCAATAGGAACAGCCAGGAATCGATGCTTGTAGCCAAGTGCATTATGGTATGCGTAGTTTGTTGGAAAAAATAATAAGGCACAAAAGTCTCGCAAATGGGAAATAAAGTTCCCAAAGTAAATATAGATGGATCCAAGAGTCTGTTGTAAATAAATGATAAACAACCTGATTCAAGTGTGTGTTCTGCTTCGCCTTACTGGGAAATACAGGAGATTCATAGCTGACTATGGGACCATATCAGCTCCCCTGACTAAGAAAACCAATCTGCAGCAAGACATTAATTGTCCATGCCAACATACACAGTGTAGGGATAAGTGTAGTTTTGTCACAAGTGGATGAAAAGAAAATCCAAAGTAGCATTAAATAGTCTTCAACTGAAGGACAGATAACAGAAATGGAACCGAGTTTTAAAACATCTAATTGATTGTTTTGGCTTAAAGTGCCTCTGCATCCTACATTATGGGGTGTGCCTTCAATGTCTAAAAAGTTCAAAATCCCCTCAAGTAACCTATGACCATGATAGGAGAGACTGCTCAGTTTGTCTATTAGCATACAGATGAAAGACTTCACTGCTGAGCCCGGGGGTAGGGCTAGTCAACGAGTGCTGGTAGACTTTCTAGAGAGTTTTCCAAAGACACCTTAAGGGTATTCCTTGTTTATTTGTTTGTTTGTTTGTTTGTTTGTTTATTTGGTAATGCGCACCAAACCCTTAGGTAGCCGGGCGCAACAGTATGCATGAGAAATCTTAAGCTTATTACAGTATTTGGCAATAGTATATAAAACACATAGGCAAAATACATAAAAGTACATGGCATATCTTGATGTATCCAGGGCACTCTAGCATGTTTAACTATGAAGACAGATATATCAAGTTTATACTTCAATCTCGTAAATCTATGTAACATATATGGCCTAGTAGGTGATGATGCATGCTCAGTTACCTGGAATACAGAGAAGTTCATGGATGAAGAAGGTTCGGTATAGGCCAAGTGTAGTGGGCTGGGTATAGGTCAGGTTATGTGGGGATTGTGTGGGCTTCACTGGTTAGTGGCCACTCTTGGGAATGATAGTGGGTTGCGTCCTGGTGTACACCATGTGCATTTCTAAAGGAATGGATTTGGAAACCCAGTATCGAGTCCAACAGCATAACGTGTTTTATGAGGGATTGAGTGGAATATGGATATTGCGAGACCGCTACTGCCTGCCTTGGAGAGCAAGTGCACTGTTGTGAGAACCAGATAGCACCTGCTTTGTGAATAGTATCTGAATTACGACTTTAATCCACACCTGCCATGGAAGCCTAGAAAGATGCCCACCAAATTTGAATATGGCAGTTCCCAATCACAGTGTTGGATGTATAATGTTTGAATAGATGCACACCTCTGATTGGGGTTTCAGTGTGTACTGTGCCCCACAGTTTCTACTTAAGTCTAGGGTCTGCACCATTACTTTGTTCACACGAGCTGTAAGTCCCGAAGGACAAAAGAAGAAGCCATATTGAAGAGGAATCATGAGAAAGCTCTATTGAGCTCTGCATCCTTCTAAGGCCCGAGATGATGGCAAAGCTCTGCGAGTGTCTGCACACTTATTCCACTGATCAGAGAAGGACCAGTGCCTTCTGCTCTTGATGTGACATAACTTGTAGGGTCACAAACCATCATTACTCTGTCACCTGGGATATCTAGATGCTATCCTTGTATGAATCCTGGCCCAAGAAGTTTAGTACACTGGAAAACCACGAGCACTGACAGCCAGCAGTGTCTGCGACCTGTGACTGTCAATGAAAAATCTAAACAAAGCCTTTAATGAAAATGTACACACCAGAAGGTGCATCTTATAGTTTTCACTACATCCCTCTGGCCACCATCATTGCTGTTCTGCAAGCAAAGACTTCATTGACCACTACTCCAGCTATCAAAACTGCTAGAACCGCATCAAATACTCCTCTGGTTACTCCTTGACACCATGGTATTGTGAATTGCCTAGACACCTGAACATAGTCACATAAGAGAAACTCCAACCATAAGGTTCCAAAGGATATAATTCTGCCATTTCATAAGGGTTGAACTACACATTGAGTTGTAGTACCTCACACTCACAAGAACAAAGTTGCTGCTCTGTTTAACTTACATCAGTATCAATGGTGTAGTTAGGACCATCAAAGCAAACCTAATCACAAGACTCTGGATTGTAGCAGTGTGGCATCTTCATGGAAGGACTTTTGATACTTTTGAAAACGTGCAGTAAATGCGTTCCACATAATAAAGAAGACACGACTTCAAGATCCTGAATTATGGTAACTCCGAAAGCCTCAGCAAATGCTGCTTGCTGACAATCTGTGATTTCAGCAACCACACTTAATTTTATCACCTTTTGGTCAATTTTTGTAGGTCATTCAACCTAGATACACATATATACATATTGTTTGGAAACAAAATGTTACACAAGCAATTAAGGTTAAACCAACACAAACATAAAGCCTACAGACATCAGAAATAATAAAGTTAAGGTAACAACATAATACACGTTTAAACTATTAATCAATTAAAAACGTTTTATATTGAAATCAACTATCATGGTAACCTTAACTCACTCTGTTTTTGTTTAGCAATATTTTGTTTTTGTTCTTAAAGCTTTATAGTTACAGTAATGTAATGTGTTGTGTGAATGTTTGTTTTTAATAAAAGTGTTAAACTGTTTTATTTATTTAAGTTTTTAATGTGCATTAGATTTGTGCCCCTTTTGTTACTATTTACAATTTGCATTATTTACTAAATATAATTTTGCACACATATTCAATGTTTGCATTGTTTATGCACAGTGCAATGTCGATAAACGTTCTTTATATGTTTAAGTGCTTACTGTATATGATATTTTAATAATTTGATATTGGTTTTGTGTATGTTTAAATTTCATAATGTTATGTTTATTGTTTAGTAAATTATAGGTATTTATAATGATGACATATTCCTTGTTAATTTATGTTGGTATTTGTATTTTTATTAATGTATAAAGTCATCTGTTAATTTATATCGGTCAAACACAATATTAGTCTTTTTCTTGAGTCTGGGTAACATGATAGAAATGAGGACCTTAACCAATGACTTCACAGACACTTATATGATCGCATATCTACTGTAACTGTTTGTAATGTATAACCATATGTTATTTGTTATTTACAGCACTGTGTATTGATATACTGTTATTAAGGTTTGTAATTGTCAAATATGATAATGCCATCTTTCATAGACCTAGGCAGAGTTTAGGATACAAGGTATGGCACAAATGAATGTTATTAATATCAGCTACGGATAGCTTGGGTATGATGAGAGGATGTTATAAATTTAGAATAAGGTACGTTCTGGATACAAAACGCATGAGTGGTAATTGGAATTAGATGAGTCCACATTTAAAACTGGCAGTATGATTGACTGATAAGTGATGAATAAAATATGAGACGCACAGACTTATTTTATGGAGGGTACAACCAAATACATCAAACATAATAATAAGCATTATATGAGTGATGTAAAATTGGAAAATATCTAATTGAATACATGAATTTTGAAAACGGGAGCTAGTACCCATTATGGAAGACTTAATATAAATGGGAATGCAGTATTACAACAGTAACCACACTGTTTAAAGATAGCGGCTCCGCACAGCAAAAGAAATCGTGGATGCTGTATGCTCGATACAATGCCGGTTCTCTATGACAACGTGTATACAAAAAAGCAAGCATGGCATCAGCGTTCCAAAAAGGAAGAAGCTGACGCACGCAACAGAGAACCCGGTTATGGTCACATATAATCTAATATGCTTTTAGATAAGCTTATATGTTCTATCCCTACTAAGCTCCACTCAATAATTCAAACCCGCCAAGGGGCAATGAGATTTTATGACATGTGAGTTAACTAGACATTGTTGGCACAGAGGGTATCATGAAAGAACAGCCATCACAGGTGAACGTGGAATCTTGTAGGGGTACTCCAATAACACAGATAGACATGTCATTTACTTGACAATCATTATAAGTTGTGGAGCATAATAGCTAAAAGAGCTTTTTCATATATTAATTATAGCTATGAAGGGATTTGACCCATAACACCTAAAGCAAGAGTATTCAGAACAATCATTGAAAGATGGTAAGGAACTCTAAATACTTAAAAGAGCCAATTTACGGAAACAATGACATAATGAATATTTTAAGCTAACTCAGTGATCTGACGTGGTTTCTCGTTTCTTTTAACTTCCCCCTTCTCAATCCCTATCAATCCTTCCCAATACCAACCCGCAATCTCTGTCACTCAAATGTGACTTGAAATTATATGGAACTTTAAATATATGAATGTATATATCTCATCCGTATGCACAAACAAATAATGGATTAATTAATTTAATTCTTTGAAAGCTTTCTATATTTTTTGTTGTTTCTGGTATTTCTTTTTGCTTATGCAAAAATGCTTTGTGTTACCAATGTTATATTTTATAGATCACATCCTGATTTGATGAAGGCAAATCCGCCGAAACATGTATCATCAGGAAGGGCATAACTTGAAATTAGATAATTAAAAACTTGGAAGATAGAATACATTTGGCACAGAACTCTGGGAGTTTCTTGTTTCTGTTAATTTATATTATTGTATATGTAAAGTATAAGATTTGAATGTTTATGTATATTCTGTTATTGTAGGTTTATTTTGGAAAATATTCTGTGTATATTGCATTTTTGGAGGAATCATGCTTTTGTATATTATAATTTAAGTTTATCATGAAGTAATTTTGTATTACTGTTTGTACTGTTTGTTGTACTGTTTTGTATTATGTTATACTTTCTTTTAGCATTTATTATAGCTGTATATTTAATGTTCTTTTGAATGATTTTACATTTTATAAAATTGCGTGTTTTTATGTGTGAAATTGTTATAATTGATGGTAATATTGTATGTTTGTAAGTGTGTGGGTGAGTTCAGGGTACCATGAAAATTGATTTAAATATAATATTGTTTAATTCATTAATAACGTTTATTATGTTCTTACCTTAACTTTATTATTTCTGATGTTTGTAGGCTTTAAGTTGCTGTTGGTTTAAACTTTAGTCTTTTGTAAAAATAATATTCAAATACTTTTTTTATGGTACATGATTATTGATTCAGGGTGTTTGTTATAATACTAGCCTGAGTTGTAAGAGCATGTAGCATCTGTGTGTGTGGCATAACAGTGTGTGGCTTCAGTGTATGTGTCGTAAGTACATGTGTTTTACATTTCTGTGTTGTAAGACTGTGTGTCGTAACATTGTGTGTTGTGCGTGTTGTAGAAGCATGTGTTGTAGCAGCATGTGTTGTAGGAGCATGTGTTGTAGGAGTGCACGTTATAGCATTGCATGTCGAAGAGCACGTGTCATAGGAGTGTGCCATTACAGTGTGTGTCATAAGAGTGTTCTCAGTAGGAGCATGGGTCATAGGAGCATGTGTTGTAAGAGACTGTATCATAGGTGTATGTGTCGAGGGTGTGTGTTGTAGGAATGCTTATAATAGCAGCATGTGTCATAGGAGCATGTGTCCTAAGAGCATGTGTCATAGGAATGTGTGTAATTACAGTGTGTGTCCTAAAAGTGTGTGTGGTAGGAGTATGTCTCATAGAAGCATGTGTCATAGGAGCATCTGTCATAGCAGAATGTGTGGTACATGCATGTGCGCTAGGTGCGTGTTACAACCTGTGTCCTATGTCCACATCTTATGTGTAGTAGGAGTATGTGTTGTAACAGTTTGTGCCGTAGGACCATGTTGTAGGATTGCATGTTGCAGAAGAGCATGTCGTAGGTGCATGTGTTGTGGGTGCATGTGCCATAGGTGCAAGTGAGAGCACGTTCTGCACTGACACATATTATTTGCAGTAGGCGCATGTGTAGTAGGTGCACATGGCATAGGAAAAAGTACGAATGGAGCGGGTGTTGTAGGAGCAATTGTTATAGCAGCATGTCTCATAAGAGCATGTGTCGTAGGAGCATGTGTTATAGCAGTGTGTGTCAGAGTGTGTGTGTTGTAAGGCCGTGTGTTGTAGGAGCACATGTTATTGCATTGTGTGTCGTAGAAGCATGTGTCAGGAGTATGCCATAGTGTGTTATTAGAGTGTGTGTGGTAGGAGCATGAGTCATAGGAGCATGTGTCGTAGGGGAATTGTCATAGGTTTATGTGTTAAGGGTGCATGTGTCCTAGGTGCATAAGGCTGGGTGCATGTGTCATTGGTGCATGAGAGAGCAGGAGTCGTACGTCCCCACATGTTATGTATAGTAGGTGCATATGTAGTAGGTGTGTGTGTTATAGGAACATACATTATTAGAGTGTGTGTTGTAGGAGTGCTTATAATAGCAGTGTGTGTCATAGGAGCACATGTTCTAGGATCACATGTCATAGGAATGTGTGTAATTACAGTGTGTGTCATAAGAGTGTGTGTGGCAGGAGCATGTGTCATAGAAGCATGTGTCATTGGAGCATCTGTCATAGGGGAATGAGTGGTATGTGCATGTGTACTAGGTGCATGTGAGAGCATGTGTCATATGTCTACATGTTATGTGTAGTAGGAGTATGTGTGGTAACAGTTTGTGCTGAAGGACCATGTTGTAGGATTGCATGTTGTAGAAGTGCATGTCACAGGTCTATGTGTTGCAGATGCATGTGTTGTAGGTACATGTGATAGGAGTGTGAGTTGTGGGAGTGCTTGTATAGCAGCTTCTATCATAAGAGCACATGTCATAGAAGCATGTGTTATCGGTGTGTGTGTCATTAGAGTGTGTTTTGTGTGTGTTGTAAGGATATGTGTGGTAGGACCATGTGTCATAGGAGAATGTGTCCTAGGAGTATGTGATAGGACCATGTCTTGTAGGAGTGCATGTCGCAGGATTGTGTCATAAGATTGTGTATCGTAAGACTGTGTGTGGTAGGAGCGTGTATGGTAGGAGCCTCTGTCATAGGTGCATGTGAGAGCATGTGCCATATGTCCACATGCTATGTCTAGTAGGCACATTTGCAGTAGTTGCGCGTGTCATTGGAACATGTATGATAGGTGTGTGTTTTTCAGGAGCACTTGTTAGAGCAACACGTGTCTTAGTAGTACGAGTTATAGGAGTGTGTGTCTTTATAGTGTGTGTTGTGTGTGTCATAAGAGTGTATGTGGTCGGATCATATGTTGTAGGAGTATGTGCCGTAGGTGCATGCTCTGTGTCCAATTTGTATGAAAAGTGTAAATGTATTGCATCACCATAAAACTGACATTAAAGTCAATTCATACACTCGGTGGAAAGTTCATATTGAAAGTCTACATTTGTTACATCAACTTAAAACTGACATCATTGTCATCTGTGACTTGTCTTTGATGTGAGTTTTTAGGTGTATGTGATTTCAGCGCATGTTGCAGGTTCCTCTGTGGTAGGAGTATGTGTTGTAAGAGTGTGTGTTGTAGGACCATGTGTTGTAGGAGCGCATGTCATAGGATTGTGTCATAAGAGTGTATGTGCTAGGA
The DNA here is from genome assembly GCF_040938575.1 of Ambystoma mexicanum. NCBI lineage: Eukaryota > Metazoa > Chordata > Amphibia > Caudata > Ambystomatidae > Ambystoma > Ambystoma mexicanum. The sequence goes on from NC_090935.1 coordinate 1,196,267,145, forward strand.
GCATGTGTGGTAGAAGTGTGTGTGGTAGGAGCATGTGTAGGAGGAGCATGTGTCATAGGTGCATGTAAGAGCACGTGCCATATGTCCACATGTTATGTGCAGTAGATGCATGTGTAGTGGGTGCACATGTTATAGGAACATGTATGATAGGAGTGTCTGTTGTAGGAGCGCTTATTACAGCAGCACCTGCTGTAAGAGCATGTGTTGTATGAGCAGGTGTTATAGGAGTATGTGTCATTGCAGTGTGTTTTTTAAGTGTGTGTTGCAAGGGTGTCGTCGGACCATGTGTTGTAAAATAGCGTCATAAGAGTGTGTGTGGTAGGATTGTGTGTGGTAGGAGTGTGTGTATAGGTGCATGTATCATGGGTGCATGTGTCGTAGGTGCACATGTCACAGGAACATATATGATAGGAGTGTGTGCTGTAGGAGCACTTATTAAAGCATGTGTTATAAAGGTGTGTGTCATAAGAGTGTGACGCATGCGCAATAACAAGACCTAAAAACACAGAAAAACACCAAGACCTTAAGTGGCTGATTGCGCTCATCACATAATAACACCAACAGTCAAACAGGAAAGCATTCCATGTAAACAATACTGCAAATGACACCCCCACCTCGTGTACCAGCGCCTCAAAGTCCTGCATCAGTTGCACACACTTGCCTTCAACCCCGATTCACCCTTTCCGGACAAAGCTTTGTTTGAGAAGGCTCATTCCAGGAACATCTGAAGTTTCACAAATAGGGCACATGCCACTGAACAAAGAATCAGCACAGAGGGCAGGGGTACTTCAGTATGGCAGCTGAAATTAATGGGGAGCCATGTGTATGCAAAAAAGTACTAGTGGTACTAAATGAACCTGTATCTTAAATAATTTTCCATACATAGACTATTGCCCTTTCAGATATATAAAGCATGCATAAAACATTACTCACAATACTAATTGTCAGGCTGCAAGAATACCCACACAGCCTGTATGCTGTAATATAGATGCCAATAGCTGCTTGATTGCTACTGCCACCATTAGCTACCACGATGTTTTTGCACCTCCAAGATGGCCGCCAGCCATACCTCGATGAGCCCCAGTGCCTAACTGGGCATAGCTGACTGTTCTCAGCTCTGATTGGCCATTGAGCCCTCTTCTAGAGCTTATCGCCAGCCGGTAGGCGAAGCCGGCCCACTCCCATCAAGGCCCAGGACAATATGGCCAATTCCTGTCTTCGCCTGTCCTCAGCCTTCCTTGCCGTTCGCCAAGACCCCCTGCCGGATTCCTGACCCATTACAACGGTGAACTCAGCCTCGCTCAGGGGGGCCGGTGACTAAATGAACTGCAAATGACTTTTGATAAGACTATGTCGCCGTAAGTTTCATATTTCCATTATTGTGCACCCGCGCCTCACTGCACGTTGTATCTGTGCTTGATGATCCACCCTACTGTAATCCACTCCCCCTCGCTCCAATCTATGCGCATCTACCAACGCCCAATTGCCCTGCACGTCTGAGCCTTCCTAGCTTCTGGTCACCCTGATACTGCTTACCACTTGAGCGCCAACCTATGGCCAACCTCCTGCATCAGCTCCGCCGCCGTCCCGATGATAGCGATGACTGATAGCTCGTAATTACTTATGCGCGGCAATTATATGTATCCCGCCAGACCCTGTCCTCACTACTGTCTCCATTACATGCGCACCCTCACTGCTCTTGCTGGCTGGCTGTGCGCATAACTGTTGATTACATTGGCGACATAGAAGCATGTGACTTTGTTTGTTCTTGCGACTCCCCTGCTTGCCCAGCACTCACGGCACCCATGCTCCACTTCATCTACTCGACCGCGTTCTGTAGATTAATCCACTAAGCGCCAGTAATTGCCTGAACTATCTCCATGCGCTATGCTTAATTACTGCAATACTTGGCCACCATTGCCTATATGCTCGCTGCCTGTATGCTTAGCCGCACTCACACTCTCTGCCAACTTACATCTGACATAACTCATGTGCCGTTCTATGTATTGGTAGCCAACTGTTGTCACCTGATGTTACATATTACATACGGCCACGTTCGAGTCACCTATTGTATTTAAATGATTTAAGGTTAGCCATCACACCTGCCAGTCTGCCTAACCTGAACTACGTGCTCTCTATTGAACATATGTACTGCCTGTGCCACTAGCCTTATGCCATCACCTGATGCTATCTATTGCATTCAGACATAGTACTCACTACACACTCTGAGTCCTCCATCCCTGCCCACTGGCTTAGCTTACTTCCACTATGTATTGGTGCCTGACTACACTCCTCCACCTAATGTACATTTACACTAGACGTTGGACAGGCCAGCCCTACCTACATACTAACCAACACACACACACTAGCACACCTAAATTAGCTATTACCCACACCTTGTGGACTACTACTATGGACACTGCCAACCCTTACTTGGATGATCCAGCACTCTGGATACGCCACTTTGCTGCCAGACCAACTCCCAATCAACCTTGCCCTATTACTAATAGAAACCTCAGACTCAATTCTAGAACCACCCCACCAAAGCAACGTCCATACCTGAAGCTTTATAATAGCTCATCCCTATCCTGTAACAACATCACTAACAACTACGCCCCAACCTTACCATGCTCTTACCACCCAAGCATCTCAATTAGAAACTCCAGACTAGGACCACGATTGCGGTTCAAAAACCCCCAACCACACGCCCACATGAGCAACAAACTTCGGCGCAGTAACAATACTCTAGCTAATCTGGCCACTGATTTAGACAGCAAGCTAGCCCCCATCACCATACATGGCCCATCTCTACCATCGCAAATAACTCCTGCAAAAGACACATTCATCAAAGCAGCCTTGGTGAATGCTAGGTCCCTATCCGCCCACGCACTGGACATCGCTGACTTCATAACTCATGAAAAGCTTGATCTCCTCGCAGTTACGGAAACCTGGCTTAATGCAGCCTCTGGACCATCTCTGGCCCTTGCTATACCAAATGACTATGCTATCATAAGATGCGATAGAAACACCAACCAAGTGAAGGGAGGCGGACTTGCCCTCATCTTCAGAAACACCTAAGACATTAGAGTCATTCAGGATGCTCACATTCCCTCTGCCGAATCCCTGTCTGTCAAACTGCCACTATCACCTAACCACACAGCAACAGTGCACCTTATCTACCGACCATCAGGACCCATTTCCTCATTCATAGAGGATATTGTATCCCTTGTATCCACCGACAATAAACCTAATTCACAAACTATCCTACTAGGGGACTTCAACCTTGGTTTTAATATCCCCACGAATAATAATGCCCGTGATCTAGCTAACGCCCTATCAGACTTGGGTCATACCCATATTATTCATGAGCCCACACATATCAAAGGAAGAACATTGGACTGGCTCACCAACCTTAACTGCTCGATCGATCTTCTATCCAATGATCCATGTATTTGGTCGGATCATCATAAAATAACCTTCTCCATCAAAGCCAACACACAACACCCTGCTCCTATCATTGCTCCAGCCACCCGCACTAGAAATAAGACAGACATTACACCAGGTAAACTCCTACCGCTATTACTTCCCCTTCTTGACAACGTGGCCACCTCCGACGCCACAGTCTTAGTAGACATTTACAATCAAGCATTACTGAAAGCCTTGAATACCATCGCCCCCCTAAAATTGCAGAAACCTAAACCACAACGTCACATGAATACATGGTTCACGCCGCATTTTAGAGAACTACGTAAAACTAAGAGAACGGCAGAAGCACATTGGAAAAAGTGCCCTTCAGTAAATAATAAAAATAAACTAATTCTAGCAACTTCTAGCTATAAACAAGCTATTATACTTGCCAAAAAAGACACCTATAACAAAAGGATCGAACAAGCGGAATCTAACACAAAAGAACGTTTTAAGATTCTAAAATAATTAAAATCCCGGATTGCCCCTATTGATAAATGTGTCACAGATGCACTACGGTGCAGCAACATCCAGAAGGCACTTCTAGATAAAATAGCCCGTTTACAATCTAAAATCAATGTGAAAAAAGACCTGTTACTCGCTGACCCTGATCACAAACAACTTCCTAACAAGTCACCTACCTTTGAGCCAACCTGTAAACCATTTAGTTTCTCACCCCTCTCAATTTGGGAAGTAGAAAACATCATTAGGAAACTTAAACCATCGAATTGCCAAGGCAACGTTTGTCCTGCTCCGATTATCAAAGCAGCAGCTCATGAACTGGCACCATTCATTACTAACCTTATCAACGCCTCCTTCAAAACGAGAGTAGTGCCTGATAACTTAAAAGATGCCTGGGTCATCCCACTAATCAAAAAACCCACTCTTGACCCAGCCAACCCGTCTAACTATAGCTGATAACAACTGTACCCTTCTTTCTAAAGCTACTAGATAGAGCAGCCTACCTGCAAATACAGGCTTATCTAGAAACAAACAATCTTTTTGCACTAAGGCAATCCGGCTTCTGACCTAGACATGGCACGGAAACTGCCCTAATAGATCTCACTACTCAGATTCAAATTTTAAAAGACAATGGCAAACTAGCACTGCTCTTATTGCTTGATCTGTCAGCAGCTTTTGACTTGGTCAACCACCAAACGCTTTGCCACCACCTGAAATCTGCAGCTCACTTTTCCAACGCAGCCACTGCCTGGATCATCTCTTTCTTGGCAAACAGAACCATGAGGGTCTTTTCTCCTACTGACTCGGCTGAACCCTCACCAGTCCCTTGTGGTGTCCCGCAAGGCTCTTGCATGTCCCCAATGCTCTATAATGTATTTACAAAGCCCCTTTTTGATATCCTTGAAAATCTGGGTGTCACGTATACTAATTATGCGGATGACACCCAGATACTCATTCATATCTCTGGCGACTATGAAACTGATAGCAAAACCCTCAATGAAATATACGCAGTAATACAAGCGTGGATGGCACACCATGGACTTTGTCTCAATGACAAAAAAACTGAGTTGATTATCCTTGGTACTCATGCTAAACTAAAAAAACGAAATACTGCTTTCAAATCGTTCACTATTGATGGTAACCCCATCCCTGTCTCTAATAATACTAAAACCCTTGGTATCTACCTCGATGCCACATTATCCTTCACCAAACAAACCAATGCAGTAGCGTCTTCAGCCGCCTACACATGTAAACTTATTACCGCATGTAGGCCGTTTATCTCCACTCCCAACTGCATTACTCTTGCTAGAACGTTAGTCTTGTCCAAAGTAGATTATTGTAATGCCCTCTACTTAGGCACTAGCCGCAAAAATATTCACAAACTACAAATAACTCAAAATAACGCCATTAGGGCAGCCCTCAACATCCCTAAGAAGTCGCATATCTCTGAAACTAGACGTAATCTGCATTGGCTCCCAATAGAGCACAGAATATCCCTCAAAGTTCTTGCCCTTCCCCACAAAGCCAGGGCTAACCTCTCACCATCCTACATCTCTAACCAAGTTACCCCACACACATCTACAAGACCACTTAGAACAGCTCAAGTTAACACTATGTCTATACCAAGATTCAAACTCCATAACTCGGGAGGAGTTAGTTTCCCTGTACAAGCCTCAAAGCTATAGAACACACTACCTGGCCCAATCAGGTCTGTAACCGCCTTCAACCTATTTAAACGCAACACCAAACGTTGGCTTCATGGCCTGGACACATTGACAGCTTAACATCTTAGAGCTTAGATTTACTGCCTACCCACTGTACATATTGTAAATAATATTACTATCTGTCTCACCTTCGGCCCACCGCCTTAATTGCAACATGTATGCTTGTACCTGTCATACCAACGTATGTATTTATTTGTAACCGCAACTATTGTAACTGTTGCCTACTGCTTGCTAATGTAACTGTACTCTTATGTAACATGATCAAAAAACGTACGCGCCCGTATGCCCCTGGGCCTGGTTGCGCTTTACGAATAAACCAAATCCAAATCCAAATCTAATGTAAAGATCAACATTTCTTCATGGTAGTTTTCCATGGCTTGTATCAATAAACAGGTATTCATAATATGAATATATCAATACGTCACAGAATCCAGACAAAATAACGTCTCTACTTTAAGCACAAGTTTTGAAATCCTCTCTTCCAGTGCAGCTTCAATGTTATGCCTGCCCTGGTGGCCAGACTCTGTCATGTCCGCTCACCCTTCACCACGAGCATGAGACATCCAGACCTTCCCAGGAGCACTAGCCTGCTCCAAGGAAAATTGGAACTACCACCCTTCCCCATAAACATTACCGGAACAAAACCAAGTACACCCTGGACTCACTGGCCCAATAAATGCACTCAATCCAAGATGCTCATTCCCAGTAACATACTCACGTTTCTTCTTCCAAACGTGCAATACCTACTCTGCAGTCACCCCTCACTAACAGTGGAGCTGTGCTCCGTTACCTCTGCATAACACAGCTACACGTCTACCTCCCACCACTAACAAAACGCACATCTTCCAGATCACTCCCTCCCAGTACACCTGATCTCCAGTGAAAGAAGCAGATTATGACACCTCAGGTATCGCTCTGAATATACAGACACCCAAAGCGTCGCCACCAGAAAACATTTAGAACATTACTAACAGACAGGAAATTAGTATTTCCGGCCAGCGCCCATTAACTCTTCAGGATTAACCCCTGTCTCTCCCATTCCTCCAATCAATGTATTTCCTCCCCTCTACACTTCTCCTCCAGAACCAGAGACAAAGGGGCCAACAAAATGGCAGAAGTTGCACTATATAAGACCACTATATTGTGTGCTACATAAGAAAACAGTATAAATGGTGGACTACAAACATATGGGACTAATCAATGATTGGTCATGATTACAAAGACAGTGGACCTTACGTATAGAAAAGACTGGCCTGAAGGGAGGAGGTTTCTGTGTTTCTCATGGTCTACACTGCGAATCAGCACAAAATATCTCTAGTGAATGTCTCCTCTCAAATTTGGAGCACACATGCCAAGATGTACAGCTCTGGTGAGTGCACACTGTTGAGCAACCCCCCAAAACACGCACAAATGAAACTACAAGGCCTGGTGCAGTGTGCATTGCCACGGTCAGCCTCATCGGTGCCACTCGTTGTAACCACAGGGCCATATCAATCTCTCCCATCATGCTGCTGTTTTCCCTCCATTCAAGACCAAAACTCCTCATTAGCCTGAACTCATGTGTGGGCCACAAAACTAAAGTGCATTTTATTAATTTATTTATTCATTTATTTTCCATTTTTGTGGCTCGCGGATTGTCACTTGTGGCCTCACAGCATGAATGCATCAAGGGATAACGCAACACTACATTCAGGGAATTCCTCACAGTAAAACTTGAATAACATTGAAACTCCACAATCTATATGCCAATCATTGCATGGACCACCCATAGTCTAAGGCCAAGTGCTGCTTCTACTCTGACACCGACTGTTGCAGCATGTCTCATTCCACCACATCAAATACTTCATTAAGATCTCATGCTCAGTTCTTGTCCTACCATCTAATGTTCTCCACGCGTCTTAACGATGCCCCTATATGGCAACCAGCATGTAACCTATTTCTACACCCCGACTAGTGCATTCAACTCCGCTCCCACTGGCAGAAGTTGTGATGGTGGAGTGGCAAGCAGAGACAAATAATCAATAAAAAAGTCGCTGAGGCAGGGCAGGATCAATGCTCTTCGATCAATTAGAACACCCTTCTTCAGTTCCTTTCACACAAGTACCCTGCACAACAGTTATTTTTGCTATTCTTTTTAGATTTAGAGAACTTAGGAAATCGGATGTATTTCACAGGACTGCCCTTACTATCCTTTAAGAAAGTAATTAATGTCTAATCTCCTTGGAATAACATGCATTTTCCGCTTTCTACATTAAAATAAGAAAGAACAGGTCTATGAATTGCACATAACCCGTTCTTTCATTTGAATAGAATAACATTGCATGTGTTTTCGAAAGTTAATTACAAATATAGACCATGTGCATATTCATTTATATTTAAAACTCAAATCTATTTACTTCTTAGGCTCAAAACTTCTTTCCTCCATTCTTGCTACCACAATATCACAAGCGCATGTTTGTTCACGATAGTTTGTGTTTCTAGATGCCAGATAGTTTAAACTAAATTCGTTTCATGAGCCTAGCAATCTAGGCCTAGCCGTAGACTTTAAACCAACTTACTTAATTGTATAAAACCAACAATTGCATAACGGAGAAAAGGAAATGTAACTTTTGGCCATTCTTAAAAGAGTATTGCAAAATTCTGCGCACAAAAAATCAGCTGTGATTTTAGTCTGTCTGCTGTCTTGCCTTGCACCCTGCCCCATTCTCTACAGAGGCTCTGATCTGGCATCTCTCTTATATATTGTCAATGATCAAGTCTCTATCTTTTCGAATAATAGGGCTAGTTTTAAACTGTTTAATTTCTTGGCAGTTAGCCAAACTGTCTACAGACTGCAACTGGCAGGTGTCAATCTTTGTAAAGTAAGCGTGGCTTTCAGGATTTTGTGTGGCTGATTTGAAGGCACTTCCTAATGTAATGTCTTCAGTAGAAGTAAAACACCCATGTAGCTTGCTTGAGTCAGCTTGTTTTTGCCAGAGTAACAGCTGATGAGTGCTGTAATGGTGGCTGCAAGCCAGTTGCCTTGAATGCGTCATTCAAAATGTCCCCTTGTATGCTGTTCTCTCAATCACAAGAAGTTAGAAAATGAGAGCACCCCCTTCTACAGTGCATGGTAAATACATTTATAAAATAAATGCAACTCTTCCTTACTTTTACAGTGTCACTTGAGCTGGCCATTTTGTCCCAGTGATGTGTGTGAATGGCTTATGATTTATTGATGTAAGGAACGCATGCACTGATCTACATCTCATTTATTTCTGAGAGGAAATGACACGCCCTAGAATAATTCCAACCTTTTATTTTGGCAAGCATCCGCCTTCACCTGAAGTGGTTGGACTTGTCTGCTGCCTCTCAGGCGCTATAACATCCCCTTCTATGGGCAGTGGCCCGTGTGGGGGAGCCACACACATGTTTTAGGTGCCAGTTCCTTGCACAGAAGTGAAGATGAATTTGCACATCAGCCAGGGCCCACCCATATGGCCAGCCCAGCACTGACATGAGAGACAATCCTGAAGAACCAGCAACCCCAGCCAGACATGGACTTCTACCTCTCGTGCATCATCAGTGAGATGCAGCTGACGCTAAGAGGTGCACACTGATTGCCCCAGCACACACAGGGTGAACCTTGATATGCTACTAAATACAAGGGGAGAAACTCTCAACCAACAATGTAACGACGTAAGTAACGCTTGCACTGTTCTTTCCGATATTGATGAAAAGAAACAAAATGACCGTGTATCATTGCAGCCCTATTCTTGGCAAACACCAAGCATCACCCTTGAATTGTGCGGGTGTGTACACTCCCTACCAGATGAACACGTCACGGGAGCCCCCTCCATACATGTACTGCTGATCCGTGCTGAGTGCTCAGAAGCGCATGTCAGCAGTAAGTATTGCAAAGCACTATAAATAATAAATGGAAATCATAATCTATTGATATGTAATCAGCCCCAAGATACCTGTACCTGAGTGTAATGTCTGGAGGCGTATTTGGGGAATTTGGCAGAATATGTGAGCTCCTGTAACACTGGGGTCACGATGTGCGAGTGAGTTCTAAACATGTTTAGTGAAACAGGGTTTCGGACATGCAATTCGTCCGTGCGTTGTCACGTGTTGCAATGCAGCACGAGCTTTCGATAAAGCTTGTGATACCTGACTATTGATATATTGCTGGTTTCGACACTTTCCTCCTGGCTGATCTGCCACACACTGCCCTTCCCCTCTCACCACCAACCCCGGACTCCTGGGTACTCCTTTCATCATGCCCCCTCATAAGCACTAAAATAACACCCCATGGATTGTCCAAGTGTTTAAGGAATGTTAGCTGGTTACTGGTTGTGGTCAGGCCCTGTGATAGGCGTTCGCTTTGTGGGACCACACATCCGGATCCCATGGCAAGTTGCAATCAGCCTGGATTCCACATTGAGGTCAGATCCAGTGGTCCAGTCAATGCTTTTTCCCAAATGAGGGGGTGTTTCTGGTCTATGCAGGGCTTCACTAGACCTGTGAGGAGTCTAGAGGGTGTGCGTGCAGTTGCCACTGTTGATTTCGCATGTTCTCAAAGACACGTTTCTGCACCCCACCCCCAAGCTCCATGGGCACCCATGGGGCAAGTGGGGCAGTCGTTCGCCTCCGCCAAAGCATTCCCTCTTTGTTGAAAATTGCATATGCCAAACTTCATGCTAATTCGCATGTTTATCTTTAAAGGCCAGCAGATTCCGGGGCCTGAACTCCTTGCAGTGTCTCCTTTAAGGGGAACAGCAACCCCTGCACAATGTGCAGTGGGAGTAGCTTCCTTAACCAACAAGGGGCTCTTTCTGACTTCTGAATAGGTTCCACTGAGCAAGTTAGGGGTGGGCTGGGGAGCAAGGGGATCAGCCATGTACTTCCTCTGTGGGCCTACTTCACTGAGGGTTGGGTGGGCCCCGCTCCCATGGTCTGCCCAGTCTGGGGGAATGGGCAGCCAGCACAGGCCTGACCGGTGCCACTGGCTGTGATCGAGCCTCTTTCTGAAGCTGTTCCACTCTACGTCGAGGTGGGGAAGGAAAGGCCTGCACCTCCACCCGTGGTGGCAGACGCTCCTGCCACACAACAAAGCAGGGCACGGTGGTGGCTACGACGGCGGACGCCAAATGGGTGCTATATGTCACTTATTGTCACCACTCAATTTGGTCCCACATTCCATTTGTGCCTAATGTATAACACTTACTCTTCTTACCCTGCCACATGGTGGTCTTGCAGGGCACTCTGCCTTTGCCTTCCCATCTTTCACAGATGGCACAATTATTTCTCAAAATCTCAGAGGCTGTTCAAGGGTTTCTATTGAAATCCTTCTGGGCCCGAGGGCATTCCCTCTCTCCACTCTTGTATTTGTACTTGGGTCTCGAAAGGGTAGCTCAGGGGCAAAGTGCTTGCCTTGGAAGCAAGAAGACACAGAGCTAACAGGTCCCCGCTTAGAAACCTCTGGGTATTAAGCGCGTTATAAATCACCTATCACATCCCTAAGCCAGGCATCTCTGACCTCAGGTTAGTATTTGCAGATGGTTGACCCCTACTGTCTTCGGATAGTTGGGAGGACCTAAAGGCAGAATGCCTCATCTCTCTAAACTCCCTCAGAGACTTCCCAATGGTATCTACTCTATCCAGTTGTTAGTATTAAATTGGGAATAGTGCCTTACGGACACCCTGTTGTATTCAGTACTTACTCTATCACGCTCGCTCACTTGAGCCTGTCCCTTTCCTACTCATTCTTTTACTCACTTCATCTCACCCCTCTCACAATTCTTCTCTCCCTCCAATGTTTCTCACTCTCCCAAGGCCTCACCTTCACCCTTTGATTTTACCCCTCTTTCGATGGCTCTACTACTCCCTCCTCCGCACTTCTACTCCCTCCTCTGAGCTACTACTCCCTCTTGCCCACTACGTCAACTTCCTCCTTCCAACTACTCAAGCACCCTCCTTTCACTTAGTACCATCCAGTTCACAACCAATCCTTATACTAATCTGTCTAACCACACCTGCCACACAGGCATGCACGCTCACAACGCAGTACCACTTTCACTCATTAGCGAATATCTCAGCTTCATCAAAAATCCCCTGCACACACCATTACTACTTTCTTCCTCCTGCTGGTCTCTTGGTCATTGACCCCCCTCCTCCTCTGACCTCACAAGGATAACCCACAATGCCTGCTTCCTGTTGCTACCTTATATTTCACCCTCCCTCTTGGGATTGATCCTCCTTCCCGGGCCAATCTGACCCGGTCCTAATGTGTCATGTGATGTTAGAAATGGCAGGCTAATCCCCGCCCACTTTTGGTGCATAGGCCCATTGTGAAACTGTTTGGGGTGTCTGGCCAGTAAGTTACAATTTGGTGAGGGGATTTGGTTTCCCACAAGTCTCTGGTTGTCTAGAGTTGACGATAGCAGCTGTGGCAGCCTGCCGCTATCATCCGGCAACACTACGCAGCTGTTCTTGCCACTGCGTGCAGGCATTGGGGCTTCGTTCCTCTCGCTCTCCGTTGGTTTCTCTCAGTCAGATAGACCTCATGGGACATTGGGGAACTGCTGGTAGGAGGTCGGGAGGATAGGTTCTCTTCTGCTACTGTGGCCACTCAAAATGGGCTCTCCCTCTGATGCTTCTTAATAGTTTCTTGCATTGTTGTTTAAATTGTAGGAAATATAGCAAAATACTCCAAGCATCTTGTCGAGGCGGTATGTCCTGAGAAAAAGGTGGACTGCACAGAGTCAAGCTGGTACAGAGGGAGCGGGAATTAGGGACCCTCAACTGCCACCATCCCCGTCAGGGGTAAGACCAGGTCTGGTTCTCTCCCTGGTAGGCCTCCAACCCCTTCAGAGCGTTTCCCACCCCCTCTAAACAAGGCCAGACAACTGGTCTTGTCATGCCTCTAACAGAAGCACAACCCACAAAGAACCAGTAAGTTCAATTTTTGAATTACTTTCCTGTCATTGTTTTTACTGCACCGCCAAACTCTAACTGATGTCCTTCTTTTCTTACGGGCTACCGCCAAAGGCCACAATATTGAGACAGGTAAGTTCTGGTTTGTAATGTTTCCTAAATTCTGTTACGATCAAAGCTAATATTTTGACTTTTGCCTCAATGCAGGATAGTCATGCAAGAACTGCTGCTGGGAAATGTTATCTCTGATTTACTGAATCTGCAAGAATTACTCATTTTGATTCCGCTTGCCCAGCTTTGAATATTCTAATTGTATCTGTGCCCACCTGCCTGCCTCACTAACCTGCCAAATAAATGTCTTGTTTTCTGAACTGGATAGTATTTCTGAAAAATCTTTTACATATACCAGGGTAGTATCCAGCTTTTATTTTTATTAAATGTGGTTTGTTGATGTTGTATAGCCAAAAGTTGCATCAGAATACTCTATAAGTGCTCTTATAAATTAATTTGCATAATCAGTCAGTGGTTAAATGTTCTCGTTTTCAATGCATGGTAATATAAATGGGCCTCATTATAAATTGGGCTATGTGGTAAAAATGCAGCGGTAATACAGTTACCGCTGCATTACCGCACCGCCCAACTATGAGTTTGGCAGGGAGGTGGAGTATTCACCTCCAGCTAAGAACTGGAGGTTAATCTGCCACCTTTCTGCCAAAAAATGCCAATTTTGTTTGAATTACCATCAGCTGTAATTCTGTTGAAATCCCCCATGGAGTCCTATGGACGCCAATTAATGGGGAATAACACCACCTACCACTTGTAATCCGGCGGTAATACTGCTGAACCAAGTGGCAGTAATGGTAATTCCATTTGGTGGTATCTCGGCAGATTTACCGCCAAGATATCACCAAACTTGTAATGAGGCCCAAAGTCTGGTAACTCCTACCTGCTATATTTTATCCAGCAATGCTTAGAAAATTGAATTTCTATGACCGGATATGTAACTTGCTATATTTTGAGTTTTTCAAAACAACTGTTTGAAACTAGCAAGCTCGTATACATGAGCAAAAATAAAATGTTGGGAAGAATAGATATTTTCACATAGTGGATTTGGATGACAGTGATCTCAATTTCTAATCGTTTAATCTAAACATATCATTAGGATTCGGGGTAACCCATGTTCCTATCATTAGGATTCGGAGTGTTCTGGTGTGAGGTGAAATCACTGTTGAACACTTTCTTGAGTATTTGCATCCAGCGAGTGTTTCCTCACTTTCAGCTGCAGAGGGGGAGGAGCACCTACAAAACACCCAGCCACCACGTGAAGGGGAGCAGAGTGTAGCTGAGTGTTCTGGTGTGAGGCGAAATCACTGCTGAACACTGTCTTGAGTATTTGCATCCAGCAAGTGTTTCCTCACTTTCAGCTGCAGTGGCGGAGGAGCACCTACAAAACACCGGGCCACCCCGTGAATTGGATCGGGGTAGAGTGGGGCTGAGTGTTCCGTGTGAGACGAAATCACAGTTGAACACTTCCTTGAGTATTTACATCAAGCATGTGTTTTCTCACTTTCAGCTGCAGAGGGGGAGAAGCATCTACAAAACACCCGGCTACCCTGCGGAGCGGAGTGGAGTGTGGCTGAGTGTTCCAGTGTTCCGGCTTGTTTGGTGACTGGAGGCAACCTCTCTCTGATCTACGCTATGGAAGAAAAGCAGTTTCCCCTTTTTTCACTGAGGACGCGTCTTCAGGTGAAAATTAAGGTGAGCGGAAAAGGGTCCAAGGTGGTAACTGCCAATGTGAAGAAAATTGGATTGAAACCCTCGACTCTGCAGGAGCCTTTAACCATTCTCCCACCTCTGCCCCTTTGGTCAATGTATGTGCCTGGCCTAACAAAGCCAAAAAGGGAACAGAATGCAATGGACTCACATTAGCATTAAAAAAGGAAAGAGGGACGCACCTCCCATTAACAGTGGTACAGGGATGGTAGATGAAAAAAGTGTAATTCCCTCTGGAGGACCAGTTCTCATTGACAAGCTTCCGGCTTGTCCGATGGAAATGCAGCCCACACCCAACATCTTGGAGTTAATGGATGCTTAGATTTTGACAGTACGGGGTCTCCTGACCCTTGTAGGGGTGAAGCCTGCGAGAAACTTGCAGATTCTTTAGCAGATCCACAGACTTTGTCAAAGTCTAAGTGGGGGGGGGCTTCCAACCCAACTCCCATGGGTGATAAGAGAGTACCAACCCCGGAACAGGGATTGGAAGGGCACCCACTTGGTGATCAGCCCACTTCTTTTTTTTTTTTTTTTGCCAGCGGCCCTCGGGCTATGGAGTTGCCCGGTTTGGACAAGGGCAGACACGCCACTAATGAAGACAAGTAACTCAGGGCAGTAAAATATTATCTGTTGGGAGGGGACAGGTTTCCGGAAACTGACCCCAACAAATATTGCAATTCCTTTCAAAAGGAGGGCTCTGTGATGGTGGTCTCATCGACGAACATTTGTTAGCATGATGCAGCTACTAACCCAATATCCTTGAGAACTGAGTCATGGACTGTTCAGCCTAATTTGGCTCAAAGGGTGACAATTGAAATCTCGTCTTCCTCCTCGTCTTTGGAGGACCTAGTCTTCTCAACAAGAACTCTGAAAGGCCCAACGCTGATATTAAACTCTACCGCATTTAATGCGCAACCTTCTACGTTGGCTCCCTTTACAACGTGTTTGGTGCCATTTCTGTTACTCTATGAGTCCCTGAATGGAGATTTGAAAGATCATTCAACTTTATTGACCCTTATCAACTAAAAATTGATCTACATGGTGAACTTCATTACCTCCCTACAGTCAAGAGAGGACCAAGAATCAGAGTGCTCCAATCGTTAACAGGAAAACCTCTAGAACGCGCTCAAGCTGGAGAGAGAGGAGAAAAAGCGCTTAATGGACTCAGTGTTGGACCTCCTTCAAGTAAAGGCCTCCATTCAGGTACAGAAGGCACAAAGGGCTTCTATCTGTCCGGCGGAACATCTAGCAATGCTATCTGTAACAAGCAGCAAGCTGCCTATGCAAGAACAGCAGATCACAGGCGGGGAACAAGATGTGTCAATCATTGGTCAGGAAAGTACTAAGAATCCTGCCGATGAGGTGACAACAAGCACCAAAGTCTTCTTTGCCCCAGGTGGTCCTGGCAGACAAGAAAGCTATCGAAGTCCAAACAAAATCTAGAGAGATCCAGGTCTTTGGGCGAAAGGAGGGGGCCCTCGCTCTACATGCCACTAAGGAATTATTAAAACATCAATCGGTGAGCACCGTTTCTTTCTCTATTTCTCAAAAAAGGAAAAAGCGCAAACAGCTAGAAGGTCCTCTAGCAAGAGATAAGCGGGCGGTCAACTCGAAATCTAAGGCAGCAAGCAAGCCAAAGAAAAGATCAATTGGCTTGCGGGCCTTTCTAAGGAATCTCACCACGCCTCCCCTGCTTGCACCCTCATGTAGCAGAGTGCCGTATGCAAGGTGGAGGGAGCATAGACAGGCTCCTGAGACTCCCTAAATGATCAAAAGGTGGTGTCTTTGAAGGAAGATCCCGAAAGCTCAAGGGATGAGGTTGACCCCTATCTGTCCATTTGGACGATCCACGATGACTACTATATTGAAGAGGACCTGGGCTCATTTCGAGAAAGTTTTAACCTTTCGAGAGATGCAGATTACATCTCATTTTGTTTTGCCAAAAATAAGGATAGACTGGAATGTAATTTTGGACCTTAGAAGATCGAAGGAAGCAACTCAACTATAAAAGGCTGTCCAATCTTCCTCTAGAGGTCTCTAATGGAGCAAATAGGTTGAGACTAAGGAGAGCGGATGTCAGAGATCTCCAACCTAAATTTGAAAAACTGGGTGGTGACAGAGTGGGAGTGAACTACGCCCATCTTTTACATTAATTTAGAATATTGATCAACCCCACTAAAAATTGGGGAAGAGAGCACCTGCATACCTGTGATGTTGGAATGGCTAGAGAAAAGAACACGCTGAGGAAAGACCTAGGAGCCCTGAAACAAATGAAAGGAGAGGCAACTAGTAGACTAATAGCTACGGGAAAGCAAAAATATAGGAATTGGGCAGCAGCCCACAAAGCCAAGCTACTGCAGGCAGATTTGGAGGCTATCCTAAACACAATAGTGAAAAGAGACATGAGAGCCACTTGGGAATTGCTTAACCAGCTTGGAAACAGGAACAGGTTGCCGTTGGCTAACATGGTCTCTGAGGGAAAATGGCTAGGCCACTATGGAAAAATCTTCGATAACTTGGAAGGAGCACCTTTAGCCAAGTACAAACTGAATGGGGGGAGGGGTCCCTTCATTTTGATGTAGGTGACATGCTCACACTCATCAAGAAGGCTAGTAGGTCGAGGGCCCCTGCCTCGGGCGGCCTCAGCAATATGATGCTAAAATAAGCCCCAGAAGAATGGGTGGCCCTCATGTATCCCCTATTTAATCAAATCTTGAGGTCGGAGACTATCCCAGACTCATGGAAATCTGCAGTGATCTTCCCGATATATAAGGGAGGAGATAGGGCGGATCCCAAAAACTATCACCCCATTCCACTCTTAGATGTGATGGGAAAGATCATTGGGGGGATCTTGCTATCTCGTTTACAGAAATAAATAGCATCCACAGGTAGAGCTGATCCTATGCAGACAGGCTTTACAAAGGGTGTGGGGACTGGTTTAAACTTGTTTCTCTTGAACATCCTAAAGGGCATAACTTTGTAAAAGGGGACCTGAATATATATATATGGCCTTTATCGACATCATAAAAGATGTTCAGTAACATCAACAGGGAGCGGCTCTGGAGAAAAATGGAGGAGTGGAGGTGCCCTGTGAGTTTGCTATCTGCTTTAGAGAATTATATCTGGATACCAACGTTAAAATCAGGCTCCGTGCCCAAGGTCTTTTATCGAGCCCCATCTCCATGGAAAGAGGGTTGAAGCAAGCGTGTCCACTTGCCCTGACCCTTTTCAACCTGTTTCTGCCAGACCTACCCATTGCATTGGACAGGGCGAATGCCTTCCCCCCCAAATTAGGCACTTGTAAGATCAATAGATTACTCTTCGCTGATGACCTGGTCCTTATAGATAAGACCCCTATTGGACTACAGCGATCTTTATGTGTGTTGCAGGAATTCATGAGAGAGAACGGTTCAGAAATCAATACAGCAAAAAACAAAATCCTGACTTTTGGGAGAAGTAATAAGAGGGGTACATGTGGCAACAAATGATTTCTAGAAGATGCTACGTTAATAGAAGTCCAGTCAGTGACCTACTTGTGTGCACTAGTCAACAACAAGAAAGACAATGGTACTCGGTGCTTGGCCTTAAAAAAGAAGAATGTCATGATGATGTTTCAAGCAATACTACTTCATAGGAAATTTGGCACAAAGATTTCTACATCCTTGATTTTTGGAGCAGAAAGTTTCCTTTTTACACCCTACAAGATTTGGGCATCTCTGGAAGGGACCTTCTGGAGAAGGCTCCTAACGCTGCCAAATTTAGTACCAACTTCTCTAATAAGGTACGAACTAGGTCTCATTTCGCTATATGCCTGGAAGGCAATTTCGCTATTTCGGAAGTGTCTATTAGTGCAGTCCGCACTTACTTTTGAAATACTTGCCCAACTAACAGGTGTAATGGAACCTAGCATATTGATCCAATGGAAGGACAATTGTCAAGCCCTATTGGATTTGCTGCGATCAAGTATTGAACCCCTATTGGTTAATCCAGGCAAAGTGAAAAGGAAAATTTGGGCTCAAGATTGGGTAAACACTCTTGAAGACAGAAGCTCCCATAGGTGGCAACAGGGACTCTTCAACGAATCAAAGGCTCTTGGTAAAAGGCCCTGTTACCTAAAGCTTTTTCCATCTCTGTGATATAGAGCACAGTTTATGAGACTCACGAAGTCCTGAAGAGATATGGCAAATCTAATACCGATATGAGCAGATTTTGCAATCATGATGACCAGGTAGAAACAGTGTGGCATATCCTAGTTTGGTATAGGGGTTTGACCGAGCGCAGAACAAAGTTCTTGGGTAAATGTTTAACTCTAAGACACTGTGAAGAGGCAGAACTCTTTTGGACACGACATTTGGGTAGCAAAGATTTGGGTCTAATTTTTGCTTCAATATATTTTTATAAAGAAGTCCTTTTTACGTGAAAAATGATCAATTGCAAAATGGTTATGCTAAATGACTTTTGTTGTGTTATTACTGTCCTTTTAAGGATACTGTTATGATGAGTGTTAAAGGAATTGATACAAGTTTGTAAGAAAGTATGTATTCAATAAATACATTTCAAAAAAATACTTTTCTTTCTTTTTAACAAAATTGGAGTTCAGTTAGATGTTTTACTTCTGCCAAACTCTGAGTTTCAGATTTTAAACTGATTTTCTCTGCTTGCTTTTTTGTGGTGTTAATTATAGTCAAACAAAAGCATTACTTCATATGGTGATTACTAAAGCATTACTTCATATGGTGATTACTAAAGCATTACTTCATATGGTGATTACTGCATGTGGTAATGAAGAATCCCCATGGAGTCCTTTGACACTCCAAAATGAGGATTAACTTTCAAACCTGCAAGACTCAGAAACATGGCGACAAATAAAGCTACCACCACCTTACCGCATACAGTTCTGTTATTACAATGTTGACGTATTTATAGAGGAAAAACTGACAAACTTGTGATCAGTCCCTCAGAGGTCAGCTGATAGGAACCCCGGGGCTCATACTTCTACAGTGGGATCCAGGCTCAAGGTGGAATCAAGCTAGATAAATGTGTCTCTCATTTAGGGGACGATGTACATGCCCTAATGGACGGGCTCATACTGGGGCTCCTGTGGAGCAGCTATATAGCGTCGAGGGGCAAACACTGCATAATATCAGAGATTTCATATGACCGCAGAGGAACAGCGCTGACGGTTGGCACACAGAAATTAGTCTTTGGTCCATGACAAGGATACAGATCAGAAGATGGCATTCCAGCCCCAGAGGCAGCGGGATAATAGGCATGACATACTCACAAACCGTGAATAATGGGCAGTCCATGAAGTGGTTTCTGGGATTAAAAAGAAATACACAAGTCTTGATAATGTTTCTTTTGTTACTCATTTATTGGTGTGGCAGTTTTCGTTAGCCACTTAAAGCTATCAGGCAACTTTACTTCAGGAGGCTCAGTTGGAAAGGGGAATTCAGGAGGACAGGTTGTGATTTAGTTGTTTTCCTGATAATGCTCCTGTGTCGTGGTGCCACATAGTTCTTAGGGAGCCTTTGTGGCCAAGAGCACCCCTGCTACTAGTCTTCTGAACTTCCACTCTGTTATCTCAAGGTGTTTGTGTGTGTGAGACAAAATGCCTTATTACAGGATTGGTGGTATCCCGCTGGTAATTGATGTGATGATATGATAGGTTATTTATAATGCGCTTAATACCCAGAGGTTTCTAAGCGCGGACCCGGGGATCGAACCTGTGGTGCTCCTTGTCATCTTGCTTCCAAGGCGAGCACGTTGCCCCTGAGCTATTGCTTTGCTTTTTCTTGGTCACGTGGGGAGATTACAAACTTACGTTCCCTGGACTCTTGCAAAATTAGTTATTGGACTCAGGTAGGCAAACAATTACACATAAAACACTGGTTACAATGATAATATAAATGGCTCATAATAGGCCCTTTATTCACTCATAACACACACAAAGAAAGAAAAAACACATAGTTATACATAAACACAGAAGAAGAGCATCACCTTTAGAATAGTTGCAGAAGACACCTTCATCTCAGCCACCACAACACTGCTTAGTCACACAGCAGGTAGGTAAAGAGATCACTCGTGCAAACGTGGTCTGGAACAGGGAGTCCTCCCTCTCAGCGAGACTGCATCACCCGGGGTCCAAGTTCTAGCTGTTTCTCCCAAGAGGCATACCTCTTCCCTTTATCGGACTAATCCCCGCCACTCATAGGTTTCCAGACTGCTCTCGGCCGAAGAGCGATAATAAGAATGAGGAGCAAAGAGTGGAAAATTCCAGATCGAAGTGGAAGCACCCAGCTTCTCTCCTTGCCTTCGTTCCAAGTACCCCTTATCACTGCAACTGCAGAATGCTCTGACTCCCTTTCTGGCTTGTCCTTTGGCAGACAATACAGCAACTATTCTCCACAGTTCGTTCATCACACATCAATATGTGACCTTGCCGCCGCTGCAGAAATACATGTTTACTTGCTGAGCCCACGAATGGAAGTGAATGTCCAAGATGGCCGCGCATCGGCGCCATGTTTTCTTTGCTCATTTTCACACACATACTACACTCCACTCCTTGGACATTGAACTACCATAATTCAATGGATGAAAGGAAGGCTCCCAGAACCCGCGAAATAAATGCCACAAATTCGGAATACACGATATACAACAACAACAACATACTAAAACAACAAAAATACCAAAAATACAAACCAAAACAGAACGTAACGCTTTGGGAATCCAGGAAAACATTTGACCCCACTTGGGCAACCAAACCCTTCAACTCATTAATATGATCCTCAATGTAATGGGAACAATCTTCCAAGTTAAAACAACACATCCCTTCTACGGTGTTACACCCTAAATTATGCTTCTAAAACAGATAATTAATAGCTGCCCTATTTTGCAAAATAGCTTTTCTAAAATCCTTATCATCTAACAATAGCTCAATTAAAGTCCCAAACCAGGCATCGGACTCAAATACAGAATCTATTGGAAACACCCTCCCATCAACACAAGAGTACTGACGCAATACCAACAATGACCTCTATATCTCCACTAAACGAGATCCAGCAGAGCATACCTGTTAGTCCCCCTCCAAGCGAGGTGGGTCCTACCGCACCAACACTCTCAGCACTAGATGGTGTAATCCAAGGCCCTGGACAGAAAGAGTGAGCCCAGATTGCCAAACTAAAATGGAAATCTCTCCATGAACGACGCTGTAATACACTACCTCACCATGAATTCTCGCAACTGGTCTCCAACCAACATCTACAGAGACTCTCATTGGACCTAACGGAGATAGAAGCATTAATGGAACTGCAAGAGACTAAAAAGAAAGCCCTACGAAATCAAATAGATCCTTGATCCATGATTCATAATCACTCTCCACTGAATCCCAAACATCAAAACAATCCTATAACAAGCACGCCAGTCCCTGCAGCCCTCCACACTGGGCCAATATCTGTACCTAAGCAACCAAATTCACAAAATGGAAACCAAGCAGACTGCTTAGAGGGACCTAATCCACAGCAATCTGTCGCCACAACAATGGTGGACCTTTAAAACATGCGTATTGCAGTATGCACCCAAGCATTAATACCTTATATGAAGCTCCAGGAAGCCCAAGATGAAATTGCTATAGATCAAGTAACAATTCTTGCCTCCATATTCACTAAACAAACAATACATGTTAAGCTCTGTTGCTTAACCTAGAAGCTCGGCTCAAAGTAGAAGCAGAGGCGAGCCTACTGTGGCAACAACGCTTAGCAGACATAGCTCACAAAGACAGGGCGGAAAAAACTAATTTTACAGACGCCCTTATCGATCTTAGGCGAGCTAATATGTCTAAACCCACGGATTCTTACCGTAAATCCCAGGATCAGCAAAATCCCAATACACATGTAACTGATCTTCCTCTTCTCACAGCTCCTCTAGCACTGCCACTGAACAAACATGCCAACTTGAATCTCCCAATTTTCATCACACCGCCAGTGAGAAAGTGGTATTTATAGATCTTACCAAGGACAAACTTTTGCCTGACTCGACCCCCATAGCATTTCGACCTAGAGATCCGATTAATAAAGATCCTACCCTGCACGACAAAGCTCTAGTAAGCGTGGCTCCTGGAAAGCCCACCGACATGAAACAATCTTCTTTGGAGGCCAAAGAGATGTTCAGTATATTTGAATCCAAACGACAAGTACCTAAACCACCCAAACAAAGGCAGCAAAGGAAAAACCAACAAAAGGGATATAGATCTTTCCTCAGGAATTTAACGCTTCCTGCGGCCCACCAATCTATACCATCCAGTAAGCACTTATCAAAGATAGACCGATCTGAAGACAAAGAACCTACTAAGGCAAGTACCCAACACGTTGACATAGATCCAGAAACATTGGATCTTTTGATAAATCTCTCGACGTATTCGAATCCAGATAAGAACCCAAGTACTCATAACAACCCTCAATTGAATGTATCTTCTCAACTGACATTAGATTATTATGAACACACCCGTTCTGAAATCTCTTTGGTAGCCTCCTCACCTGGCTCACCTACTGCAGCATCTGCGCACCTCGAAGACTCACCGTCTAGAATAAATCTAGATGGTACAGTAATATCAGACATATCGTTAAACGACACTTCATTACTACAGCAAGAACCAGTCTCTCTGAAACTCCCACAATTCATAGATCCATTAAACTTCTCTACAAGGAATACATTGAAGCTGGAACGAGTGGGCAGAAATGACAAAACCCTGATCCTAAATCGAACAAATTTACTCCGGCTTCTACACGCCATACCTGGCCTAACCACAATAACAACAAAGGATATCGAATTGGTAGAATTCACTAATCCAGATAAACTGGATTCAATATGGATTGATTGTGGCTCTAATAAAATCCTAAAAACAATTACAACTCAAACAGATGCCTTTAAAACTCTGGGATTTCAACTGAGAACCATTGAAGTCAACCCAGATGTGCATCACGACTCACATAACATCTCCAGTGAAATCTCCATGTATTCACAAATTACGACATCAAGTAGCTCATCATTTTCGAGCACCAATACCAATCAGAGAAACTATACCTATTCTGACGTTAGCGGAAAAGATAGGCAAGACCTTTCATATCACCAGATGGATCGTCATCCGATCAAGAGAGTGATGAATGATTCCTTCAGACATTTTGACACAACATCTCAGCATTAGCAACCAACCGACCATGCTCCCACTTTGCTCACTGTCTGTTCATGGAACACGAGAGGCCATCGTCATCTTTCCGGACAAAATAGAACAGAATTCATAACAGCCGATGTGATATGCCGTCAGGAAACATGGCTCCATCAAAAGCCGTTGTGTGATGGCTTTAATCTATTCATGAATCCAGTGATTTTAAATCCAAAAGGACGTCCTCCGCAGGACTTTTGACCCTAATCAGGATGGACAGCCAGTTGCAAGAAGTTAAACATGAAATTGTCAACCCCTGGATTCAGATCATAATTCTCCCCCAGGAATCTGATTCTACCAACTCCGATCCCCTTAGGCATCCATCCAACGAGCATCAATATCTTGGTGTGCTAAACGCATACTGGAATCCCCAAAGTATCACAGACAAACTTTTTATAGATATCTTCTTCTCCACAATGGATGAAGCTACACTCACCTACCCAGGTATTAACTTCATAATTTGTGGGGACCTGAACATACATTTGTTCTCCAAAGTGGGCCAAGAACTCGATGAGTATAAACTAGAAGAGCGTGCAAGAAGATGGTCTAAAGAGATGCTCCGCCTCGATGCGATTGACACAACAACCAACCTACCCACCATTACATGGTCACGAGATCAGAGCAGTGGAATCATTGATTATATATATATCGATCAAGCACCATCCGGTCACCCATTCAATGTGCAGAAAATATTTACGTCGAAGATAGTGACCACTACATTCTAATACGATCCTGGCCGACACCAAGCAATAGCTCAACATACTTAGAACTGCCAGAGCTTGGCATAAATAACACAAATACTTGATTGAAACTAACGAAAACGCAAATCAATCAACTCCCTGAAATCTTCCGCTCTACTAAAATGAAAGACAATAAGAAATTAAATTATGAATGGTTACTTCATAACTTACAACAGAAAAATAACAACAAGAAAATGACGTCAGTACATGAACACAAACATGCCTATTATCCAACTATAGCTGCAAGGAAGAAAGAGCTAAGGCAATGGATAAAACAATTAAAAAAAGGCCCTTCCATTACTCAGAACGCTCAAATCAAAAAAGCCAAGCAAAAATTCAAAAATTGGATGAAAAATACTAAGATGATAGTGGAACAACATGATGCAGAGACCATGCTGCGAGCACTGGGACCTGGTAATACCCGCAATTTATGGAAGCTCCTAAACCACCAACGATCGAAAGGTGATAATTAGATTTCTGAAGTTTCCGAAGAGAACTGGAAACTACATTTCCAACACCTATACCAATAACATCCAACCAGACATGGAGAAGACCTGGCCCCCTATGATGCTAAATGGACTCTCACCTGGTCCCTTGTCAACATCACTGAAGTGATCAGTAAGCTCAATGTGTCTAGAGCCTCAGGGCCGGATGGCCTCACTAATTCTATCATCAAAAAAGACCCTGCCATATGGGCCACATTATTTATCCAATTCTCGATTTAATCAATAAAACAAATATCATACCGTTCTCATGGCAAAGAGTCATTCTGATACCAATTTACAAACAAGGCCCGTTTGAAGAGCCCTCAAATTACAGACCTATTGCCCTTTTAGACCCACTGGGCAAACTCTTTGCAAACCTTTTACTACAGCAGCTTAATAAAGGGGCAGTGGGAGCGAAAAGACTGGCGACAAGACAGACAGGATTCACCGAATTCGTGGGCACGACAACTAACCTGTTTATCTTGAATCTAATAAAACACGAATCATACAGAACTAAAACCCAGACGTACGCTGCCTTCATTGACCTCCACTTGGCCTTCGACAAAATCAATAGAAACATCCTATGGACTAAGTTAATGAAATGGGGATGTCCATATAACATCATAGAACCAATAAAGCTTCTGTAATCAAACACTGAAGTTCAGATCAGATTATCTAAAGCCGGCCTTGAATCTAAATCCATCAAAGTATGGCATGGATTGAAGTAAGGCTGCCCCCTAGCGTCTGCGCTTTATAATCTCTTCACCTCAGATTTTGAAGATTCACTAGCCTCTCCTTTAATCAACCCCCCGAAACTGAACTCTACACTGATTCCAACGATATTATACGCAGACAACATTGTGCTCTTCTCAAAGACTCCAAGAGGACTGCAACTTGCATTGAACAACATGCACAACTACATGATCACTAATGAGCTTGAAATAAACATCAAAAAAAATAAAGCGATGGCTGTCGTTTCGGAATGTGGCTCTGCAATTAAGACTACCCCTTTCTTTCTGAATAGTGAAAAAATCGCCCAAGTCAAAACATTCAAATACTTGGGGATGTGGATTAACCAGTCTAAAACTGAACAACCTTGGGCAGTTCATTTAATAGCCAAAGTAAGAATGTTAGCAGGTCAAGGCTCAATTATCCATAAAATATTTGGAAAATACTCATTTAAACCGATCATTCTTTTTTACAAGCAGAAGGCAGCCCCAATCCTTACATATGGCGGAGAGCCCATGATCAGTCTTCAGGATGATTTATGGAATAAATTGGAACGTATCTTCTGGTCAAAAGTCCTCTCATTGCCAAATGCATCCCTGCTGCCCGTATTAGATTTGAACTGGGCCTGCAATCCCTGAGTTCTTTAATAAAATGGAAACAAATGGATTTGCTAAGAAAACTTTTGAATGACGACTGCATTCCTGCATGGGACATATTACGTGCCAATTTAACGAATATCAGTGCTGTAGCTCTGACCAAATGGAAAGGTTTTGTTCAAGCACAAATGATCGACAATGACATCACGATGGACACCCTGCTCCATAGGCCGCAAAAAGCGAAACTGCAATTAACAAGATTGGACTGGATAAGAACCCAAACCATTAAAAATCAATACAAACTAACGCTGATTAGTTCAAATGACTTAAGAGCGACAAACGATCTTCCACCTTATCTCAACCTATTTCCAGATCGGTTAATCAGAGACCTATTCCTTCGTCTAAGATTGAATATTTTACCTACACAGCAAATTAATGGGATCCGAAACCGCTCCACGAATCACAATCCGTCGTGCAGATTCTGTATGCAAGAGGCCTCGATTGAAACAATATACCACCTCTTGATGGAATGTACTGAACTTGCAGGAAAAGGCAGCTATACTTAACTTCGACAAGACCTTTGGATCCAGATGAACGATGGTCACTTATACTATCTGGTAACAATCGAAGAATGATTACTGCTGTGATTCGCTTTTGGATTGACATTATATCCAAATTTAGTTTAATATTGTCCTCTGTTTTGGAAACTTCAATGTCTTAAACTGACTTTTTCTTTCTTTTCGTCTTTCCTGTTTTACCGATGTATCTAGCTCTTTCTTTGATAAATACAAATACAAATGTAAAGGTTTAATTATATAAACCAAAAAACATTTTAATAAAAAATAATGTCCTGGAGGCCCACGTCAACTGGTGTGCCTCGGCACCCTACAGCTTCTGCAGCTTGCGCCTGACACGCAGGGCGTGCAGGACTTCCAGACCCTCTCGTGGCTGGCCTCGGCCCAGCGTCATTTTTCCAGGCTTGACAAGGCTTCCAGCACCCGTGTCTCCCACTCCTGTCTCTCCAGCCTGCCTCTCTCCAGCCTGTTTTGCTCCAGCCAGCTACCCAATCCAACCTGTTGTCTCTCCTCTCTTGTGCTGTGCAGCCCACATTTTTACACCCAATAGGCTTGTTAAATGACCACAGGTGAGGGTTGTTCAGTCCAATTGCCTGACCAGAGTAATACTCATTAACGTACATGCCTGGCTGTTTCATCTGAAATCCTCTCTAGGCATCTTCTTTGTCTCATTACCAGAGTGGTGTTTGGGGACGTTTGCATTAAAAAAAACTGTGCATAACTCCATAACTCTGTTTTGTCTCCTCCTCATCTTGGTGCTTGGCTGATATGTGTCTGCATTAACAATATGAAGCTGATATGTGTTTATCTCATCCAAATTAAGTTGTGTCCTCCTAGTTGGTCTCTTCCTCGTCCCAGTGTTGAGATGGTGTTTCTGGGGACATTTTGTTAGGGAGAAAAGGGAAAGGGATGACAATAGCCTACCAAAGGTTGAGAGGATAGAAGGTTAATTCTGAAAAGGAAATGGGCGATAACATGTCTCACCTAAACATGTCCTCTCCCCACCACCCAAGTTCCGTCCACCCAGGTGATCCTCCCTCGCATACCCACACCGAGGGTCGGGATCCAAAAGTGATGGCTTTTCCTGGCCACCTTAGAGGAGTATCCCGGGGGAAAATAAGTGAGGATGCCCTCAGGCTCCTTACACTATGTAACATGTTCACAATGGCAAGGACTGAGACAGACTACAATTTAATATGGTATGGATATTCACTATCGGGATAACATTGGAAACTCACAAAGACACTTTAAGAGCATTGTATACACACTTATGATCACACTAGTATACTAATCCTATTGTCTTTGTGGCAGTAGTTACATCCCCATAGTGGTGTGCTGCATCACCCTTAGTGCACTTTGGGTTGTCATATTTGTCAGGGGATTAAGATTAGTGGCCGCATGTAATAGAATGGATGACCTCAGTAATTAATGTAATGTGGAGCTCGGAAGGCAACTTGTGGGTAAGCAAACTCTGCTATTGAAGTTTCAGAAACAACAACACAGTACGGATAATGAACAATGAGGATGCAAACGCATTATGGATATGACAGGTATGATAGTCGGCACAGCAGTGCTAATAGACCACCATTGGGACTGTGGTTCACAGGCCTATATGCAGTTCCCACCAAATTGGGGTGTCACATGCTCACTAGCAGTGTTACATGCACCAGCATTGGTGGTACATTAAAGTGATGTGGTGCAAATAGGAGAGCACTGTATGGTAAAGAAAGGAATGGAAAGATAAGGTATACAAAACAATACAATGCACACAATGAGAAAATAATGTTTCTATGGCATCTAATGATGCCATGGACAATATCCCATCCGAACACAGGCCATTTAGTAAGGTGTTGATGTTCTTCGCATCCCTTCTTGCCCATGGCTTGCAAATATCAACAAATGCCAAGTGGTTGCAGATAACAAGATGGGAGTTACTGCGAGCCATAAATGCCACTGAAAAAGGGCTCAATACAATTAAGGAAGAGCAGGTTGGGAGCTTGACAGACACAATAACTGTCATGCAGAATTTGCACACAGAAATGGTCCAGGAAACTAGTGAAGTAGAAGATGAGAACTGGTTTACAGCTCTGCTCTCACGGGTGTCTACCTGGCTAGGTAACGCTTTCAGTATACTACTAGCAGACCTGGTTTTGGTACTAACAGGTCTCTGCATCTTGCAAATAATATTATCACAGTGTAGGACAACTGGGAAATAGGTAGTAGAGCAGCACATGATGGTGGTGATATTGTGTAAAGATAATGTGGTACAGATCCATACTTAAACAGATAAACTACCACAAACGCACACCATCGACAGACCTTTTGGACCCCCAGGCACTAGGTTGGAGCCCGTTGTCGACCCTGAAAATTATACCCAGCATTGGGTTGATTGCGAAGGAGATGAGGACTGTTAATTTATGATATGTTGGACAGAGGAGTATTTAGAACAAGGAGGTAGCTTGAGGGTGGTGCGTAAAATATGGCTACCTAAAGATGGATATGCAAGAATGAACAAAAGTAAAGGTGTTGTTTATACATTGACATAGGAGTGGAGTGTGATAATGTAGATGGGATTTGGACCAGGTCTGACCATGCCCCCACCTGTTCCCAATCATGAACGAAAGTATACGTTGAGAAAGGGTCAGTAAATGATCAGGCAGCCACCATAAGAATAGAATAGGTTGCACGATATAAGCAGGGCGAGAAATATGCATTCCAGAACTGAGATAGAGTGCAGAATACCCAGGCCGGGTTATACAAGTAGAATAGAGATAGGCAAGCAGGGAGAGGTTGCTGCATACATGGGCTGGGAATAATGAATGGCGGCATGCAAGGCACGAAGAACATTAACATGTCAGATGAAGAACAGAAGTACAACCATTACTCAGGCCAAACTCTGCAATGCCTCCATTGTCAAATGCTGCATCGTGACATAAAATTGCTTAACACAAAGTTCCAGGCCTCATGAGGCTCAGAAAGCAACTCTAACACTAAGGTCAGTGCGCCGAGGCGAGTTCTGCATTGAAGATGAAACTGCACCAGATAACGTTTCCGAGGGCACATAGCATGCATTTATTAAGTTCATTCGTTTCAATTGGTAGCAGTGGGAAATACACATATCCTTGAATGCCATGTGCACGCGGCTATTGCCCCAATTGATCCCATAAAGGATGAGTACACAGCGCCCCAAATGACAGCTGAAGGAAAGTAAACACACCCTAGAACAGCAGAAAATCCAATAAATAGATGCAATTGAACTCTGAACAATGGTCCTCTACCATGTGGCCCAAACAATGGTAATTAATTCCAGGCCCAATTAGATAGTTCACCTGCCACTTTGTTAGTACATCCAGACACCAAAATGACATGCCAAAGCAACAGATACACTGGCGTATAAGGCCTCAGGCCTGGGAACGAGAAGGGAGTATCTTCATAAACTTGATCATAAAAGATCGGCCATCCCTCCTTCCCCACCACGTACCCCTTAGCACTGCAAAACAGTGCCGAGGACGGATGAGCAAATAACTGGCCAATCAGACTGTGTTCTTCTTATCGACTTGTGTAGTAGAGTGCCAAACAATGGCATATTAGATTGAAATTTATCATTTGTAGAAGAATGTATTTAGGAGGAATTATTAGTTGTGAAAGAGCCAATAATAAAAGGTTCACCTATAGGCAACTATATGTTCTATATTCCACTAACCATTCCAGTGCTAGAGTAGACGTTTTTATGATGATTACTAACTATGACACCAGCTTTGACGTATATTTGGTTCAAAACCTTGTTGTTCCTAATGCCATTTTGAGATTGTGTTTTGTACGCTCTCCCAGTAGCAGTTTGTATCCGAAAAAAGCTGGGTTGTCCTGTGTACTTGGAGTTAATATCTTATTGAGTTTTTCTCTTATTGGTATACTTGGGCCAATCTAAACACATCCAGGGAAGAGGAAAAGAGACCAGAAATGAGGTAAGAAAAAAGGGTACCGAAATAATATTGTACTGCAGTATCTCCACCACAGCCCTTGTTTAAACCCTGATGGCGAAGCCACCATCGTTAGTGGAAGGGTATGTGACAAATCCGTAGATGTCGGCACTACTCCCCAAAAGGGAGCCCCTTCCCATGAGGCCAGGGAGGTAAGCCTGCTACCCAATAGTCCCTCTGGGGGTAGGACTCTGCGGGAGGATCTCATGGGGAGAGACTCCTCCTCCACAAGGATGAACATCTTAGGGAAACACAGTATAATACCCCTCACCCAACACCCTCCACATCTCCCCACTTTCAAAAACCAAGTCACACACCTAACCCAACCATGTACCTGTGTAGGGCCATAGACTCGACTTTTACTGAGACGAGGAAGAGCATGGACTATAATGGTAGAAGAGGTGCAGAGGAATATAGATTGAAGGACCAAAGACATTGAAAAAGGACGTAAACTCTAATGCCAACCATTGCTAACCAACCACTATAAAAATGTACAAAGAACTTCAAGAATTGAGATAACCAACCAGCTTGAGACAATATCCGGCTCAGGAAGTTCAAGTAGAGGACAGCAAGGAAGCTGGGAGCAGCCCGCTCCCCAAGTCCAGAGGTTGCAGAGGGGAATCTCAACCCAGTGGTTCTGGAAGCTGAAGGGCAATGGCGTGACCCAAAGCAAGTGGACCAAATGGTCACAGAACAACACCGTGGACCCCAGCGACAACCTGTAGCAGAGCAGCACAGGAGTACACAGAGAAGAAGGAAACATCACAAGCCAAGACCTGCAGCCCTATCAAGAACTGGTGAAAAGCTCCTGGGAGAGTAATGGGAGCAAGAGAAAGTGATGGTGAGGACTGGGTGTGACAGAAGTAGTTAGCCATAAGAGCGAGTGCCTCGGGAGTCATCTCCCTAGGCACATTGGTTGGTCGTAGACCTCTGCAGAAGCTAACCATAAGAGAGAGTGCTTCACGGGTCATCTTCCTCTGCACAGTGGTTGGTTGCAAACCACTGCTGAAGATAACAGGAAGAGAGAGTACATTTTAAGTCATTTCTCTCATGGCAGGAGAGTGAACCAGGTGCCAAAGCCAAGCCACAGAGAAATACAAGTCTGGGACCAACACCCACAAGAAAAGAAGATCACAAACTATCTTCCTGGGCACAGTACTTGGCCGGAGAGTGTACCGAGTACTCCTGGGGGAAGAAGAGAAACCTAGGGTGGGATCCTCATCACAATTGGATCTTTGCCTTGTGAGAACGGCCAGGGGAAGGGAAACATTCCCCCTGGTGTTGTGAACTGTGACAGAAAGCTTGAGAAGGCCAGGGGAAGGGTGCAATTTCCCCATATGTTGTGAACTGTGCAAGACATCTTGAGAAAGGCCAGGGCAAGGGAGTCATTCCCCCTGCTGTTGTAAATTGTGAAGTAAACCCTAAGAAAGGCATGGGGAAGGGAGACATTCCCCCTGGTGTTGCGAACTATGAGATAAAGCCTGAGAAAGTTCTGGGGATGGGATACTTTCCCACTGGTGTGGTGAACTGTGAAAGAAAGCCTGAGAAAGTCCAGCGGAAGGGAGTCATTCCCCCTCCTGTTGTGAACTGTGAAAGAAAGCCTCGGAAAGTCCAGGGGAAGGTATACATTCTATTCCCCCCGGTGTTGAGAACTGTGAGATAAAGCCTGAGAAAGGTCAGGGGAAGGGAGACATATGACCTGGTATTATGAACTGTGAAGAAAGCCTGAGGAAGGCAAAGGCAAGAGAGTCATTCCCCCTGGTGTTGTGAAGTGTGAGAGCAAAGCCTGAGAAGACCAGGAGAGGGAGTCATTCTCCTGGCAATTGAACCTGTAAGAAGGATCAAGTGAATAGCCCAGGGGAAGGGAGTAATTCCCTCGGGATCTAAAATATGGAACGTTCTGATGCAGCATATCAGAGGATCTGCAACCCTTTTGTTTGTCTCTGAAGTACTAAAACCAAGGTGGAGAACTTACAACTAGAACTGTGCCACCCAGTCCAGGAGGAGGGAGTTATTTCCCTGGGCCACAAACTTTGGTACAACTGTTTAGTTTAGTTATAAGTTTAAGGGACATAGATAGGGACATTTTAAATCAGGACGGTGGACATTTTAATTTGCTCAGACATCTTGACAGACCCATTAGCAGTTTAGTTGAGGCAGGGAAACTCCTCATAGATATAGGGAGGGATAGGTGTACTTTTGTTTTCATCTCAAATAAAAGTCTATAATAATCACTGTGCCGCTCGTGTGTCAGTCTCCTGCTTTATGACATAGACTTCTGCCATTTGCATGGTTTGTAGGTGCTCTGAGTGATCTGAAAGAGAGTTGTATGGTTAATGGAGAGGAGGGAAAACGTGGGATAGCTTTGTCCTTGTGTAGGTGTGCACAGACTGGAAGTACTATGATCCATGTATGCTGGTGAGTTACTAGATGCTTTTCCGGGCACATCGAGGCATTCATGGCAGACAGGGAAACGTTTGTAATCATAGTGATTGGATGCATTGGCCCCTGCTGTGGTATGTAAGCTGGTTGTAAAGATGCAGTATTCTGTTTTTTGCAATCTGCTGGGAGGGGTGTTAAGAAGGCATGGGTGTGTGGCATTATTGGTTTTTGTATAGTGTGTTGGGTTGGGTAATCATAGGCTGCAGTGAGACAGTGGGCCTCATTACGACCCAGGTGGTAAGGGGTTTACGGCACCGTAAAAGGTGGCGGCGCCGTTAACCCCTTACCGCCTAATTACGAGGTCCCTTTGCGGGTCCCTACCTTAACGGCTGGTTTTTCCCTGCCGTTAAGGATTGGACCCGCAAAGGGACCTTGGAGGTATTTACAGTACCGCAATTTGCGGTACCATAACTACCGCCTTCCCCATTTCCATTGAGCCCTATGGGGGCAAAAATGGGAATGGGGAAGGGCCAATGGTGAATGGTGAATTACCGCCCCGCCAACCTTGGAATAGGGCGGTAATTCCGCCATTCACCATGGCGGAATCAGTAAAATACCAGTGGCAACCATGGCGCTACTAGCGCCATGGTTACCGCCTGGGTCGTAATGACCCCCAGTGTGTTGCGAGGAGTCAGGAATGAAACTGAAACAAGTTAGACATGGTTTTAGCTAAAAACTTTTATTGATAAATAAAAGAGGTAGGGAATATGGTTTGCTCTTCCTGCACTAGAGGTGTTTTACTACCTGAACTCAAAACTAAGGATCTGTCAGTGTCATAATGTCCAAAACAAAACCATCCTGTGTACAAAGTACTATTCTGACCCTCACATTCTAAGGAAATGAACTTTAAAGTGAAATGGATGTGTTTGGTTTTCAGCGTTTTAGAAATGTTCCAATGGGCAAAACAATAGGTAACTCCAACAAAAAGTCTATAAAGGATGTTGTTCCTTTCTCCAAAGGGTGTCTCTCTTCCCCTGCATCCTTCTTCATGTTTTCTTACAAATAACAGTTCTTGTCTTTCCATTAGTTTGTTTGTTTGTTTATTTATTTATATTGCGCACCAGACCCTTAGGTTACCGGGCGCAGCAACAAGTATATGCGAAGCTTACAATGTTACAATGTTATATAAATGAATTTACAATATTACACCATATTGCACAAATTACAAGAATGTACAGATAAAGATTTGCCGTATTTACATGAATGTACAGTTAGCAATATACAGGATTTGCGGTAATAAGCATAAAGGTTGATGTCACGTCAGGGTGCATTGGGTCGAACTACACTTGTGAGTGTTCGGGTGTTAAGTCGTTGTTGGCGATAATGTGTTTGATAAGGTTCCTTCTGAAATGGGGGAAGGGTTGGTCAGCTCTTAGGTTAGGTGGCAAGGCGTTCCACAGGTTAGCAGCTTTCACAGTAAACTG
This sequence comes from Ambystoma mexicanum, assembly GCF_040938575.1. NCBI lineage: Eukaryota > Metazoa > Chordata > Amphibia > Caudata > Ambystomatidae > Ambystoma > Ambystoma mexicanum. The sequence continues at coordinate 1,196,301,678 of NC_090935.1, forward strand.
GATATTTGCTACCTTGGCTAGGTATAATATTGAATCCGGCGCTAACGGTATTAGCGCCACCAATACCAATCCGCCGGCTCACGAGAACAAATACCGCCGGCGCTATTACAGCCGCTGCAAGTACAGCTGGCTTTAATAACGCTGGCTGTAATAGCACCAGCACCCATTCGTGCTATTACAGAGCCATCACGAGTCCGCCGTAGGTGCTATTAGTGCCAGAAAACCAGCAGAAAATCCACCGAAAATACCCCTAGCCAAATGCTGGAGGTAAAAGAACACAGGAAACAGCAAAAAGTGCCCAGTTGAAACCAATGCAAATCAGAGGCATACAAAGGACCCACCCATGCACAACACACCCTGCCCAACACCAGAACACCAGCAGGAGCAGGGAGGAGACAGCAAAAAGTGCCCAGGTAAAACCAATGCAAATCAGAGGCCTTCAAACGACCCACCCACGCACAACACACACTTTTCAAACACCATGCTGCCATTTGGAGCTGGGAGCCTTGATTTGGACATCTAGCTGCTGCGCCTGGAGCTACAGAGGTCAGCCACCCAGGTCAGGGCCCTGGGAGCACAGGGGGTAGTGGGGATGAGGAGAAGGAGGAGGAGAGCAGCACCAGCAAGGCAGCCAGCCATCCCCAGGGTCAGGCCAATACCCTGGGCCCTGACTGATGGGCAGTTGGTGACAGAATATAGGCTGGACAGGCCAACCATCACCCAGTTGCTGGACACAATCCAGGCTGACATAGGCAGCCGTATAGCTATCAGCACTGCAGTGCTCCCGCTCATGAATCTAGTGTCGGTGCTACAATACCTTGGGACTGGCAGTTACCAACACACCATTGCCATAATGCATGGAATGGCCTAGTCCACCTTCAGTGCTGTGCTGGGACAGGTGCTGGATGCACTGCTGCTCCATGTGAATGAACACATTGCATTGCCAGCCACACAAGCACAGGTGAACCAGCTGTAGGGCCAGTTCCATGCCATTGCCCAAGTTCCAAACGCCATAGCAGACCTGGACTGCACACATGTAGCACCAGTACCACATGAGGCAGCCTACAGAAACCGTAGGAATTTCCATTCTATGAATGTGCAGGTGACATGTAGCCCTGACCTAACCTTCAGTCACTGGCACGCCCGCTATCCAGGATCCACCCACGACTCCATGGTCCTGCGCTGTAGTACCCTGCCAGCAAACATGAAAAGGCACCGAAGCCAAAACACATGGATGCTGGTGAAATTACATCTGATGCGGGCCGACATACACAGTGAAACCCCTGCATGCCGGCAGGAAACATAGGCACCAGCACTGCAACATTCCCATGCATGTACCTTGCACGAGAACCCTTGGACATGTGCAACACATTAGAACACACCCAGTCTGAATGGTAAAGACATGTGGGAGCACTGTCACATATGGAAGCCCAACTACCACAAAGCCTCCTGTGTGTATCGCAGTGTTGCTTCTCACCCTAACACAGCAGAGACATCCCACCCAGCCCATCCAACAGTCATGCCAATGGTGCCCGAAAGTAGGCACATCCACAAAAGCACTGCACACGAGTAGTTTGATTCACGACAATGTACATCCCTGAAAACCGACCCCTATTGGCCAATCACATGCATGGTTGTGCCAATCAGCAAATGCAACAGCAGCCAAAGGGAATGCCAATGAGACATGGGCTAACACCATGTTGCATGCACAAGCAGATACAAGGGTCCCCTCATCCCGTGACAAGGGACAGAGTGCTGTTACATTTAGACACAGGGTTGTTGCTAGTAGTAAGTAGTCCATTGAATCAATGCTGCCCCTAGCACAGCACACACCACAATGTAAGTGACCATATGATAACTAGTGCACATGTAGTACATGTGTGTGATACACATACACACTCACATATACATTGATACACAGCTGCATGGCAACCTCAGACCATGCATGTCCCAGAAGGCGAAGGGTGTCTGCCAACATTGCAATGAGACAGCATGGCCTCTTCCACAAAAACTTGATTCTGCTGCCAATGTCACTGATGACTGAGCCTTGTGCACCCACTGAACCAACCTTGTCCTCATACCTGCATTATCTCCCCAGCAGGTGATTCTGGATATCCCCAGTACACATGGCTCATGACCCCTGTGTGTCATCCACACACTCCAGCTGAGCGGGCATACAACATTTCCCATGGACGTACATGCATCTGCGTGGAGAGGGCATTTAGACTGCTGAAGGCACGCTTCCGGTGCCTAGACCGTACGGGAGGGGCATTGATGTATGCACCTGGAAAAGTTAGAAAAATCATACTTACATGTGCCATGCTGCACAACATTTGCTGTCGCAGGAATGTGCCACTGCCCCCTGATGCTGATGTGCAGCCACCTGAGGATGGTAGTGAGGGCGATGATGTGGCAGAAGCTCGTGCACTTGTACATAGGGATGGGGTGAGGGAGGGGAGTTTGGCCAGACAGACCTTGATTGAGAATTATTTCTGATACGGGTGATGGGTACATTTGACACTTATCACTTGAACATTAAACAACACTTTATCACAATCATGACTGTCCATGCTTTGTATGAATTTTGAAGGTGATTTATTATATGTTTGACAATCCCCCAATGAACTCCCCAGCACACAATCCCCCTCCCCAGTGAACTCCCCAGCATGCAATCCACCCTCCCCCAGAGAACTCCCCAGCACACAATCCCCCTTTTCCCCAGTGAACTCCCCAGCAACCAATACCCCTCCCCCTGAGAACTCCCCAGCACACATCCCTCCTCCCCCAGCACACAATCCCCCCTCCCCCAGTGAACTTCCCAGCACACAATCCCCCCTGAGAGCTCCCCCAAACAGTGCATGTAGGTTCATGTGGCCGAGGCCCGCCACTACTGTGCCATGTCCAGCTACGATGGTCGCAGGCGCTTCCCAAATCCGGGACCCTCTGGTGAGCGGCATCTAATATTGCGCCAGAACGGCGCCTAGGTGAAGGCTCCAGGGATCCCTCCGTGGGCGTAGTTGAGGTTGATGGAATGACTCTGGTAACATGGAGCTGCTGGCGGACCAGATTGTTGGACTCCCTCATCTGCTCTGCATGCGCAGATAGGCCCTTGCACAACTACTGTACTCTCTGCCCGAAACCTGTCAGGGCCGCTGTGCATCCCTCCACCTCTTTGCAGGTCTGTGCATTGTCACAGGCCATTCTCTTAGACGCGTTCCGTATGGCACGGCTGATGGCCTCGAAGTGGGTGCTGTGCACTGTGGACATGGCCTCAATTCGCATCTGTCGGGCCTTAATGACATCGAGATACCCCATCACTGCAGCTCCTGTGATGAGTGGTACTTTGAGTGTGCTGGGGATCGGGCTGACAGCTCTGCACTGCCTGGAAGGGGGGCTTTAGGGGGACATGTTGCCACCTTGGGTGGGGGTGCTGAGGTTGGAGTGTCTAACCTCAGGGGTACCATAGGATGGTGTATCCACGTCTGGCTCGGGTGTGAGGACACGACATGTGGAGTGCGTGCATCCTTTTCCGCTGGCTTTAGCCTTCACTGGTGTGTGCCTATTTCATGTGTGACACTGAGGCTTGGGGGGGTCAACAGTGCAGTGTCACATGCAGCTGTTGATGTGTGTTCCACATCAGGCTCAGACCCACTGGTGGCTCCCTCAACACCCAAGGTTTCCATGGTGGCTGGTGGTGAATGAGGCGCTGGCCCCCTCTGGCCTTGTGGACGCTGCACCCGTGGGCTATGGTGGGGTGATGTTGGATGCGTCCAGCGTTATGTTGTTACTGCCCAGCACCTTTGTGGGGTGGTAATGCTGGTAGATGCACGCCGGGTCGGGCGGCCGGATGTTGTAGCCTCGTCACCATCATCATCAGCCTGTGAGGGGCGCTATGTGCCTGGGATGAACATAGGGTGTTGTATGAGTTGGGTTCAGCTTAGATTTGTATTATACATATCATGCCTTACAATGGGATTGGACACAGTATCAATCATGCTTCGCCATTGCATTGTGTTGACTCCCCATGTTGTGATTGGTGCAACGTGTTACTGGGGAGGGACACTGCTTGGACATGTTGGCGTGACATCTTCAGATGTCTGCTGAGGATGCATGGCGACCATATTGCTGGGGGGGTTTCATGCACACTCACACATCACGTTGCTGTGCCATGGCCATGGATGTCTATCCCCTGGGCCTTGTGTTCATGCAGTGTATGTACTCAGGGGACTAGTGGGTGCTATGGTACGGTGGTACGAGGGGTCAGTCATGGGTGGCTACAGTGCCTCACGCACATTGCATGCACATACATTCACTCAGGGTCCGGAGGCGTGGCAGTTACAGGTTTGTGCAATTTTAGGGGGTCTCACCTGCAGTCTCCTGGGTACCGGCGCCAGCCTTCGCTGCTCTGACTCCCTCAATGGTGCCCATATCGATGAGCATTGTCATCTGTTCCTCCCAGGGGGTGAGCTTGGGTGGTGGTGGTGCTTGCCCTCCTCCAGTTGCCATGCTTGCACACCTGTGCTGGGAGAGTAGGCCACATACACAGACTCGCAATTCATTGAGGTGCTTGCGGCAGTCCTCACCATCCCAGGGCACGCGGCCCACCGCAGACACCCTCTGGCTGATGTCCCTCCATATATGCGCTCGACGCTGGCCAGTTGTCTTGTTCTGCAGTGCACTGTACAGCTCTTCCTGGTGGGCCACTGCCTGCTCCACCAGTATGGCTAGCTCCTGGTTATTGAATTTCGGTTTTCTAACCCTGTCCAGGGCTGACTTGCCCCTGGTGTGTTCCTGAGACATTTTGCGATGTTCACAGGGGGGGGTGGCTTGCAGGGGCTGTGATTTTCGGCGGATGCTGATTTCCAAAATGGCCACCGCTATATTTCCTGTACCGGCGGTGATGCGTTTCCGGCGCGCTATCACCGCCGCGGCTCGGCGGTAGTGCAGAGTGCGACGGGGTTCATGGCCAATTTTTACACCAAGCGCTATTTGCGTTAATGCCATGTCCCTGCGTGTGTGCACGCAAACTCGTGATCTGGCGTACTTTCCTCCAGGCAGCGTGGTGTTAGCGCAAATAGTGCTTGATGGGAAATCCGCCGGAATACCGCCAGACTTGTTATGAGGCCGTTGGTATTTCACTGCCTTAGCCTTATTGGCTATTTTGCCTTGTCCATCATACACTGACTTGTTACTGGTTCTTGTATGTATATCTGGTGCATATTGGCAAACTTCACAGATTGCCTTCTTTGGCAGATATACTTTCACATTCTCTCTTTCTGGTTTAATGCATGTTTTTCTTTCTTTCACCAAGCTGTTTTGTTGCAGCATGCTCGCCAATACGCCTCAGTGTTCCCTTCATCCCAGCGTGAACTTACCAGTTCTTCGTGGCATTCCTGAACTTTTCACAGCCTGCCGGTAACAGCCTTCAGGTGTTTTCCTCCTGGTGACTATTGGGTTCTGTGTCCCTGCTTCCCACGGTTCTAGCTGGGTTTCTCTGCTTCGCACCGGTGTCCGGAAATTGTTTTGGTGCTTCCTTTCGCAAGTGAATGTCCAGGAGCTCTGCACTTGCTTCTGGAGCCGGTTGGCTCTACTATCTTCCTTTCAACCCATCAGTTGCACAGAGAGGAGCAGCCCACTCCTACCAGCAGTCTACCATGGTTTCTGGTGGTCCTGTTTTAAATGTCCCAGGCACAGGTGTGTGCTCCCAGCAACTAGAGCGCTGTCTGTGCGCGGGGCTTCTTTTGCTCTGCATTCCTCCACTCCTCTTCCTCATCACAGAATTGAGGTGTTTCTGGGAAGAGTAGTCCCTTTTGGATAACTTGCACAAATACATTGTAGGAAAGTTCTTAACAGTTTTTGATAACAAGTCAATGAGAGATGGTCTGCAGATTGAAATGAGATAGATTCAACACTCCATCGAGGGAGCAAAGGAGGAATCACAATAGGCCATTAGAGTGTTACAAATGGGAGGATCTGCAAGTGGAAAGGGAGATACCATGTCTCACCCGTTGATACCATCCCTCCCAGAGGCTGTATCCCCATGTGATCCTCTCTCATATAGCCGTCCCGAGGGTCAGGATCAGGTCCTGGCTGCTGTGCCCTAGCGACATGGGGGAGGTCACCGCCAGAAAGGGAATGATGATATCATTGGATTCAACAGAGTGGATATAGTTTTGTTGCCCATATTGCATAGATGCCAAGGTGACATTCACAAAATGCTGTGGTACATGGTGCTTCCCCTACAGCAAGGCACGAGTTTGACACATAGAGAGAGATATAGTAGCACATGCCATGACAGCTAGTCTGTTATTCTGTGGGACAATCAGGAGCAGAAATTGCAATGTGGCATGAATTACATTGTAGTACAGTGAGGCCATAATGGCATTCCCTGGTTGTTTTTCCAGAGGCTCAAAGGGTGAGCTTATTCTGAATGCTCCGGTCTAAGTTTCTGGTTAGCGAAACAAGCTGACATTCCTCTGGTTGACGGGAGGTGCAACAGTCAGCTATGATTTGAAAACACTAGGTCTTCAGCATTTTCCTGAAGCTAAGATGATCCTGGATTGTGCAGATTCCCCTTGGCAGAATATTACATACTTCGGCCGCCATGTCAGGGTAAGCAATTCTCTTTGTCTCTCTTTGGTGTAGCGCGTGGTCTCGAGTTGTACATCATCACTGGATCTTATTATTCTTCGTGGTTGGTATTTGTTGTTCTTTTGTTAGTGGATAAGGCTCCAACTACCTCAAGGGCTCTGTGGGCAACACACTGTGCTTTGAAGTGGATTATTGTTTGGAGCAGCAGACAATGGAACACTCTTAGGGATGGGGTATTATTTCCCCTGCTGGTCAGACTGCATAGCATTGCCACTACATTCTGGATGTACAGAAGTTTTTTTACAATGTACTACTAGAGTTCACACACTACACCAAAGAGAGATACAGAGAGTCGGCTTACTCCAACATGCCAAACTGAACTCTGAACATTCTGACAAAGGGAAATGGAAAAATACAGGATCATGTAAGCTTCAGGAAAATGCTAAATACCTTGTTTTTGCTTAGCTGAGAGGCTATTGACATGGAGATAGCATCACCCAGAAAGAACTTTACAGTAAAGCTATAAGGAACTTGTATGCACTCACTGTGCAGACAAGAAGAAGGTGCAGAGTAACCTTCCTGACAAGTGGAGTGGGACATTGAGGACACAGTAGTGGTAACACTCTTATGAAAAGCAGCATGAAGTACACACCCCTAGAGGCTTGACTTGCTGTATCAAGTTTAGAGATACATGGATGTCAGGTTTGGGACTTTCCTGGCCCTGTGAACTGAACTGAGGCTTTAAAATACACGGCACATTGATTTCTATTGCAAACTCGAATTCACAGCATGAACTGTGATGGTGTCTCAGGCTGCTAGGATACACCGGGGACACTAAATGGGTGACATCATCATTGTAGTACTACCAAACAGGTGAAACTGAACACTTATTCCAAATTGCATTGGTCAATACAGTGGCTTACAAGAACCTTAATGATGGATAGCAGTTCATTTTTTATGTTCACGCAATTGAAAAAGGAAAAATATTCTGAAAATAAACACCAAAATCAACAAGTGTCAGACCAATCTTGAAACCCGGAAAACCAGATGCTGCGATCTTGGACGCAAAAGCAGCATTAAGAACTTCACTAGAATCAATAATTACTGAAGATACATTGACGTTTCACTACTTCAGCAACATTTCAGACAGCTCACATATACAGTTGACTAGTCAGAGAACAGCATTGTGAAACACTGTCCACAGTTAAATGTTTATCCCCAATTCAAAACAGTTCACAAGGTATCAGAGTTCCCTTCCCTGAGAGTTCAAATCGTCCAGCTTTTTAGAAACAACAGAATTCCTTGGTACACTTCCCAGCTCTTTTGTCATCAGTACTTTTCACTGGTTCACATAAATAGTTCTGTTTCTTGACTTAAGCAACTGCTTTAAAACACAAGCTTCATTATGGGCACTTTCATTGGCTTTGTCCATAAAGGGGGGCACTCAGCCTAGGAGCAGTTTTCGGACCACACGGTCCGTCCATTGCAGGTCACGCCACAGATACCCCTTCTTATCTGCTTTCCATTAACAAATGTCCACTGCTTTCCTTTGACAGTGAAGTGTGTTCCTATCATCAGGATTAAATTCTTCAAAGGCTTTACCGTGGTTGGCCAACACTCACTTTGGTAGACTTTCTGTATTCTTCTTGCTCTTACCAATACAAGTTTCCTCTTTACCTGCAGTTCCTTGAACCCTTGGAGCTTTTGTCTTGTTTGTTTGTTTGTTTATTTTATTTATATAGCGCGCCTGACCCAGGGGTATCTGGACAGTTTTAGTATAATGTACAGTTGGAATGGCAAATGTACATACATGAGAGTTATAGACATATAGCAGAAAGGTACAAATATGCAATAAGGTACATAGGCAATGATGAAGGTTACCAAAGGTGGGTATTATACATGGCTAGACGAGTAGGCAGAACAGTGGTTATCTACATAACTAGATTGAAGAGAACTGAGAAACAGCAAGCGCGGATCAGTAGGTAGGGTAAGGTCAGATGGTTAACAATTCTTGTTGAGTAACCAGGAGATGACGTGTTTCCTGAAGTTGGAGAATACTTGGATGGATTTGATGTTTGGAGGAAGGGAGTTCCATAACTGGGCGGCTATAATTGGAAAGCTGGATCCCTCAGCTCTTTTTAAGTTGTATCTAGGGACCACTAGGAAAGAGGTGTCTGAAGATCTTGTAATGCGTGTGGATGTTCTCAAGGTGAATTTTTCGGTGAGGTATGGAGGGGCTGTGTGGTTCAGTGCTTTAAATGTGAGACATGAGGTTTTAAGTTCATTCTTTTCTTTTATGGAGAGCCATTTGCAATGTTTTCTAATTGCAAAAATATGCTAATTTCTTGGTATGTTGAGTGCAGCTCTGAGAGCATTGTTCTGTATTATTTGGAGTTTGTTAAGTACAGTCTTGTTAGCGCCTAGGTAGAGTCCATTATAGTAATCCAGTTTGGACACTATGAGAGCTCTGGCTAATATGAGACAGCTTTCTGTGAATAGCATGGGTCTACAGGCTCTTATCAGCTTGCCGTGTAGGCAATAGCTGAGGTGGTCATATTCACTTGTTTGTTTAAGTTGGAGGAAGCATTGAGGTTGAAGCCAAGTGTTGTGACTACTTTGGCAATGGGGATGTTATTCTGATCTATGTTAAACGTGGTGTAGTTGAGGCTTAATTTGTTTAACTTTGCTGGTGAGCCTACAAGGAGTAGTTCCGTTTTATCACCATTCAAGCACAGGCCATGGACGGCCATCCATGCTTGAATGATGGTGTAGATTTCATTCACGCAACGTACATCTGTGTCGTACATGCCTGTAAGGGGAAGGAGTATCTGGGTGTCGTCTGTATAATTAGTGTAGATGACACCCAGACAGTCAAGTTATTCAAACAAAGGCTTTGTAAAGATTATACAAAGTTGGTGAGACGCATGAGCCATGGGACACACCGCAGGTGATTGGTATGGGGTCAGCTGCTGCAGATGGCGAAAAGACTTGCATGGTCCTATTGTTCAGGAAATATTGTATCCATGAGATGGCGGACTTGGAAAAATGGGTTGCTGAGGCAAGGTGATCGCAAAGTACCTTGTGATCGACCACATCAAAAGCCACCGACAAGTCCAGGAGGAGCAGGATAGGAAGTCTACCTTTATCTTTGAGATCATCAATCTGGCTTTTTAGGGCAGTAAGGGCGATTTCTGTCCCATGTTGTGGTTTAAAGCCAGATAGCCGGGTTCCCAGAGGTTTGTTAGTCTCCAGGTAGTCTTGGATTTGCAGGTATGCAATCCTATCCAAGACTTTTAGCAGAAACTGGACTGTGGTGATAGGTCTGTAGTTTGTGGGAATCGTGGGGTCTAGGGTTTGCTTTTGAGAAGTGGAAGTACCCAAGATTCCTTTTTGGTTGCTAGGTACTATGCCGCTTGAGAATGATGAGTTCATTAATTTGGTGATGAACAGGGTTAGGTCTCTGGCTGCATCTTTGATGATCTGTGCTGGGCAGCTATCACCCTGGCAATTAGAAGGTTTCAGAGAAGCTATCATTTTTTGTACTTTGGGTATCGATACATTTGCAAATTTGAAGCCTTGCGGCTGTGGTGTGAGTGGTTCTACAGGAGACTTGGAAGAAGCAGAGTTGGTAAGTAGTCATCGTTTGTCGGCTATTTTAGCTTGTAAACTAACAATTGGTGTCCAGTCAACTGGTCGACAACAAACTGGTCGACTGCAATTTGGTCGACACCATTTGGTCGAATGCCAAATGGTCCAATTTTTTTTTTTTTATATATATATGTGTTTTGTGGGTTTTCGTGTGGGGAAAAAAAAAAAAAGAAAAAAAGGGGGTTGGGGGGGGGGGGGGGACCCCCCCAAAAAAAACCAAAAAATGGGTAAAAAAAAAAAAAAAAAAAAAATCGACCATTTGGCATTCGACCAAATGGTGTCGACCAATTGTCCTGTCGACCAAATGTTTTCGACCATTTGACTGGTAACCCTAACAATTTTGTTGGTGAGAGCATTTTGAATGCTCGTGCACAAGAGTTTGTCTTTGAGGCAAGACTCAGTGGGTGGGTTGGGTGTCTCCATTTCTCTCAGAGTGATGAAGAGTTCTTTAGTGCTGGAGCCTGCTTGATTTATTCTATTGGTGTAGGTATCTCGCTTAGTGCGGATAATCTCTTCTTTGTATTTAGTAGCGATGGTAGCTAGATTGGTTTTGTTCTCCGATGAGGGAGTATGTTTCCAGATGATTTTAAGTTTTCTTTTTTCTGCTCAGAGCGCTTTCAGCTCGGGGGTAAACCATGAGTTCACATGGGCTCTTGGTTTCCCTTTGCGCATTTCGAGAGGAGCGACTTTGTCTATTGCTTCAGCCATAGAGGAGTTATATGCGTCTACAAGAGTGTTGGGGTCGTTCGTGTTTAAGAGCGCCCTTAATGTGGGGATTACAAGAGGCATGATTGCCACAGCAGTAATATTGCGTTTGTTTCTTGTAGGGCACGACAGTGTTATTGGGCCGGTTTTGCTGGGTATTTTGCTGGTGTTACACTTAAAGGAGATAAGGTAGTGGTCCGTCCAGGTTTGCGGTAGGATTTCATTTATAGAAATGTTGCAATTTTGGTCTGCTACCCAGTCAAGGGTCCTTCCTTTCTCATGAGTAGGTTGGGTGAGTTTTTGAATAAATCCATGTTCGGCCAGGGCATTAGCTAGAGGGGATGCTGGGAGGTCAGTAGAGGGCATTATAGCCTATATTGAAGGTTTTGCGAGGTGGTTTTGATGTTGTCAGATAGTAATGTCATTATATCCTCCTCGAATGAACCTATGGGCCCAGGAGGTCTGTAGATCAGATGGACTGTAATGGTACTATTGTGCGAAGTTTGGAGTTTGGCTGAGAGGATTTCACATGAGGAGAAAGGAGGAGGGGAGGCTATTCTCATGTCTAGCGAGTTTTTAAAGATGATGGCAATACCTCCACCTCTGGAGATAGGTCTGTTAACTCTAGTGACAGAGTAATTGTCTGGGATAGCTAGTTGAAGTGAGGGGCCCACTGCAGCGTGCAGCCAGGTTTCTATAACTGCTAGGAAGTCCAGGTTGTTAGATAATATGATGTCGGCTATGTCAATAGCATGAGCTACAGGCGACCTTGCGTTAATTAGGGCTCCTTTGATGGTCTGTATAGGCGTGTCAGTTATGTTAATGGATGTGAGTTGTTTCTGGTTCTCATGATGTCTGAGTTGTGTAAGATTGGTAGCAGGGTGTCCCTTGGGGTGGTTACATGGGTTTTTAGGGTCAGATTTGCTAAGGTTTATGTTATGTACAGGCTGATGATGTGAGGGTAGCCTTGTACTGAGTCTATGATTTCTGTCCATAGAGCCAGGGCAGATGGTCAATGAGTCAGAAGTATAACTTGTGGTGTTCTTGGCAGTCGTATGAGAGGGAGCTGTCACCTTTTTTTATTCCTAAGAGCGTCTGTGTGTAGTTTAGGTAGGAATGTGGTGGGCTTAATAGTGGCATCTAAGAAGTTGCTATTCAATGCTGGTAGTAACAGTGTTCCTTGATCCTAGAATCTGTGATTTTGGTAAGGGTCATGTTGGGATGAGACTGAAGTCCGGTCGGGGTGTGCCAGATAACGATTCTGGTGAGAGCAAATAGTAGTGGCAATGTCATAGGAGTGGTGATCATGGTGCACTTATATAGTGGTGGCTGCATGCATTTTAGAGAGCGAGATAAGTTCATAGCGTAGGCTAGTGGTCAGGTGCAGCTTAGTATTGTGTGCAGAATGGGCATAATAAGGTGGGTGGAGACTACAAGGTACTTGATGCGTGATGTGGGTCAATGCCCAGTAGTGGCACCCGGGGCAGATAGGCCTGCCTAGAAGCGATGGGTGTCTAATATAGCTAGTGTGGGCTCATTTCAGAGCTGAGGGCTGAAGAGGACGGTATGCAGAGCTAACCTAACATTGATAGCGTGGGCACATAAGGGCAAATGAAGCCAGGTTAGAAACCATAACGTAAACCCTAGATATGCGAGCACAACAATGCGCAACAATGGTGCGGTGGGCAGACAGGACCAGGTGTAGTCAGCAGGCGGCTAATAATAGCATGGGCTTATTAATGGCAAAGTACAGAGGTAACAATAATATCAAGACAATAAGAGGTAACAATAATATTGTGGCAGATAATGGCCGTTGAAGGCAAATTGGAGATCATAATGTAAATCGTGAATATGCACACAAACAGAAAGTAACAATGGTGCTGTGGGTGGGGAGGCCCGGCTGGAGGCAACAGGGGGCAAATAACAGTGTAGTCTTATTAATGGCAAGGTACAGAGGTAACAATAATATTGTGACAATAAGAGGTAACAATAATATCGTGGCAGATAATGGCAGTTGAGTGCAAATTAGAAGTCATAATGTGAATCATAAAATATGCAAGCAAGCAATGAGTAGCAATGGCACCGTAGGCAGAGAGAGGCTCGACTGGAAGCAAGCTAGTAATATCGTAGGCTTATTTGCAGAAATGTATAGTGTTGGCATTAAACAATGTGGCAGATAAAGGTATCTACTAATAGCGAGGGCCATTAATGGTGGGTTTGGGATTCATCAAATCTGTAAACTCGATGCAGTGTACAGGGTTGTTGATAGTCCAAACTTATAGTTTAAGAGTTAGGTGAGGATACAATGGGCTGGACATGGGCAAATCAAGAGTGCAAAACGGGCGCAGAAGCACCTTTCGGATGTGAGCTGGTAATGGGCTGGATTGCCTCAGAACAATGGCAGCTATCCGAGTGCGCAGTGTGAACCATGCAGCAGCAGCGTTAGTACAATATGGGCACAGGTAAAAGGGAGATTGCAGTTCCTTATTCAATCAGGAGATGATATGCAAACATTTCCAATTGAGGGATACGTTATGCCGATTAGGGCTCTGGTGCTTGCAACAGGGACAGTAGTCGGATGTAGAGTTTGTATGATTGACGGTTAGAAGAACTGTTTTTGATGGCCATGAATATGCAGCGTCCGGTAACAGGATCAATAGCTCTGAGGAGTCTCTGGGCGTTTGGGCAAACATGGCTTGGGGAGCATGATACAGGCTATTGATAATGTTATGAAGTTGAAACTGCAAAGCACTCACCAGGTGTGCTTTGGTGGCTGTAAATCAGATCCATTGACAAGTTTCCAAGTTGAAGAAGTCTCTGCATCAGTCGGATGAGCTTAAAGACATAGAGCAACTCGCAGCTCGGTCAGCTCAGTCAGAGACTTCTTTCTTGTCAATACTTGTTTCTCCTCTCATACCCTTCTTAGGATTCTATTGGCTTTGCCAACACTTGTTTCTCAACAATTCATTCTGTGGGATCTGCCACTTGTACCATCTTGCTTTCATTCCATTCAGAAATGCTCATAACCTGCTTTTGCTCTGTGCGGCATTCAGAAATGCTTATAATGTCTCTCACTTAATTTGGTATTCACAATCACCTGCTTTGCCATTACAAAAGTGTTTGTAGCAACTTTCAGATCGTTCGATATTAAAAACGTGTTTTGTTTAGATCCCCGGAGATCCCCAGTATGAGTTTTCCCTGTTGCCACTCACTGGCCTCGTACAGCAGCTCCTGTAGGCTTCTTTGCATTCCTCGTTCTGCTTTCAGCTTCCAATACCACTGCTCTTCCCTCGTGGATGTCGGCGAGAGCACTGCTCCCTGTCCTGGAGGCACAAGCCAACTGGAGTGCCTTGGCACCCTACAGCTTCTGCTGCTTCCGCCTGACACAGAGGGTGTGCAGGAATTCCAGACCCTCTCGTGGCCAGCCTTGGCCCAGCATCCCTTTTCCCTGCTTGACACGGCTTCCAACACCCGTGTCTCCGGCTCCTGTCACTCCAGTCCGCCTCCCTCAAGCCTGCTTTGCTCCAGCTGGCTACACACTCCAACCGGTTTACAGTCATTTTTTCGAATGCAAAAATGTTGAAAGTCATTTTTTCGAAAAAATGTCGAAAAAAAAAATGTCGAATTTTTTTTTAATACATTTTTTATTCAAAATGGGGGGGTTCCCCCCCAAACCCCTTTTTTAAATTTTTTTTGGGGTTTTACCCATTTGTTTTTACTCCCGGACCCCAAAAATATATAATTTAAAAAAACGGAATTCGACTTTTTTTTCGACATTCTTTTTTCTAAAAAATTGTCATTCGACATTTCTTTTTCGAAAAAATGACTCATTTTTACACCCATTAGGCTTGTTAAATGACCACAGGTGAGGGTCGTTCAGGCTAATTGCCTGACCACAGTAACACTCTTTAATGTGCATGCCTGGCTGTTCCACCTGAAATCCTCAATAGCCATCTTCTTTGTCTCAGTACCTGAGTGGTGTTTGGGAGGTTTGCATTAACAGAAGTGTGCATAACTCAATAAATCTGTTCTGTCTCATCCTCGTCTTGGTGCTTGGATGATATATGTCTGAATTAACAATATCATGCTGATATGTGTTTATCTCACCCAAATGGAGTTGTGTCCTCCTAGTTGGTCTCTTCCTCGCACCCAGTGTTGAGGTGGTGTTTCTGGGGGACATTTTGTTAGGGAGAAAAGGTAAAGGGATAACAGTAGCCTACAAAAGGTTGAGGGGATAGAAGGTTCATTCTGAAAAGGAAATGGGCGATACCAAGTCTCACCTAAAATGTCCTCTCCCCACCACCCAAGTTCCCTCCAACCAGGTGATCCTCCCTCCCATACCCACACCGAGGGTCGGGATCCAAAAGCGATGGTCTTTCCTGGCCACCCCAGAGGAGTATCCTGGGGGAAAATAAGTGAGGACGCCCTCAGGCTCCTTACACTGTGTAACATGTTCACAATGGCAGGGACTGAGACAGAGTACAATTTAATATCACTGTAGGGATAACATTGGGAATTCACAGAGACACATTAAGAGCATTGTATACACACTTATGATCACAGTAGTATACATATCCTATCGTCTTTGGGGCAGAAGTCACACCCCCATAGAGGTGTACTGCATCAACCGTAACGCACTTTGGGTTGTCATATTTGTCAGGGCATTATGATTAGTGGCCCCATGTAACAGAATGGATGATCACAGGAGTGAATGGAATGTGGAGCTCGGAAGGCAACTTGCGGGTAAGAAAACTCTGCTATTGAAGTTGTTGGTTTATTTAAATGTTAAGGTTTTTGGTAGGGAGAGAAAGACCTTGGTTGTTATGCCTCACCCCATGTTAAATCAGTTGTGACAACAACCTTAGCCCTTACCCTCTATATGCCACTGACCACACTATAGGTGCTGTTTACATGGGAGATTACTATGGACAGCAATAGGAACACCTTTTAAGGTTGGAACACAGACAGTTTTCTGACGAGGCATGGAGTAAGGGGTAACAGGAGTAGAAAGGTTAAGTCAAAAATGTGTGCGCCTCAAGAAACTTACTAAGAAAGAAATCAGCAAATTCTGGGAGGAATCAACATGAGAAAAATATTTAGAACATGACCGGATTCGCAGAGGTTTAAGGTTATATGTTTTCTCTAATAATGAAGATGAAGAGGATGAAGAATTAAGAAGTAAATACGAAGAACACTTAAATAATAGTTCAAGATGAATGATTGAAATGCTAATTGAAGATGCTGCTAAAACATTGAAACAAGTGGGTGAAAAGGTTGCAGCAGTAAAAGAAGAAATAGAAGTGGATTTAGTAGAAGCTAAGAGAAGATCTATGACATTCTTAACAGGATTTTCATCCAGTAGCAGGATTAACTTAAACTAATCAAAATCTTTTTTTGTTTTTGCAGATGAACGAGACTACAGGGATGGGAGGGTATATACTTTCCAAAATAAATATGATAATAGGAGTTATTCAACCAGCAAAACACCTTCCAGTACCCCTGTCAGTTTGGATCCAGAAAGCCCTGATGAAGGAGAAGATAAGGATGACTGCAACCTAGCATAGGCTCTTTGAAGCATAGTAGTGTAAACGGGCCAATTCTCTGGAGAATAGGAGTTATCCAAAGAGAAGGGTTACTTTTTTAGAGACGCCATTACCAGCCAAAGTTATGGTAACAAACATCACAGGGGAAAGAGAGGTAGAAACAAGAATAGAAGTAAAAGAAAGAGAGTACGGTGTAACAACAAGGTCCAAGAACTGCATCAGCTAACTGAGATCGGTAACTCTTTGGTTATTACTCCTTCCAGACTATTGAATGATTCAGAAAAGACTCTACTTAATAAGGGTTTGAACTACTCTCCATTAACAGTTATCAACATCCCTGATACTTATATCAATTTGTACATGTTCACTAGAAAAGTGAAACTCAAAAATGTTTTTCATAACAAGGAACCTGTTTAAGCAGCAGAAGTTGACCCACAGGCCTAGTGATCTAAAAATTCAAGATTTGGAAGTTACAAAATTAGTACTCCCTCTAGAGGATGGATTGATAATGGAGGATGAAATTTTATTGAACAAATTGAACGTAGAATGGGACTTACCATGCCGAAGTGAACTGCATAAGAAATTGAGGTTTATGCCCCCTCTTGCAGAGAACAATATGATTGATACTTTTTTCAACCTGGTCACCAGAGATTTAGAAATGTTCATACCGAAATTCATAACACATACTTTAAAGATAACCTCACTAAAGATGAGAGAAGTGCACTGACAGAGATCACTGATAACACACCACTTGTAATTAAAAAAGCAGAAAGGGAAATATTATCATAAATGGCAAAGATTATATTTCAGCAGGCAAAAACCATCTAATCAGTCCAGGTTGTTACCAACGGTTGAATGCATATCCTACAATTAACACAATTCGGAATGCACAACATTAATACAGAAATGGTACAACTATAGGCTTCTGGATGAAGATGAAAAGGATTTCATGTTGAATTCGAACAATAAACTAACTACTATTTACTTTTTGCCAAAAATGCAAAAGCAATTTGAAATCTTTCTGGAGATGAGACCAAACATGTCAGGAATTGGGTGGGTGACAGAGCCCATGTCCAAATTCATTGACCCACATTTAAAAGATTTCGGGCCTCATTACGACCCGGGCGGTAAGTGAATAACGATGCCAGTAAAGGATTACCAGCATCGCTTACCGCTCTGCCCGATTAGGACACGCCAACCCGCTATTAGCGGCACCATAATTAACAGTGCCGCTAATAACGCCAGGAGCGCGGGCACGCAACCATTAATGCCGCTAATACCGGCATGGCGCAAACAGGGGAACATCACAAGTCAGGCGGACATGCCCTACTGAAGCCCGAAAAGTACTTTACCGGCATGGAGCTAATACCGGCATCGCGGACCACCCGTAAACGGCCATGTGCAGTGTTCCCAACTGCCACAGGTGCACACAATCAGCACAGGTGGAACCAATACAGACTGGGCCAGCACAAAAGGAGCACACCCCACCCTTCCCACACCCAGTCACACTCCAAAATGATTCCAATACTACTAGCAATGCTGGGGCTGGAGGACATGATTGCAGTGAAACTGCTGCAACAACAACAACAACAACAACAGGCAGCACAGAGGAGACGCAGGAGGAGAAGGCGGGTGAGGCAGGGCCAGCATGCCCCACCAGTGCAGCCAGTGGCACCACGCAGGAAGCCCGCAATCCCTTGCATCAGAGCCAGTCCATTCAACCTAACCCCTGAGCAGATCCTCACCCTGTACCGTCTGGACCGAGACACCATCACCACCATTGTGGACATGATACATGACGACATTGTCAGCCTGATTGAATCACGCACCGCCACCCCACCCCTACTGAAGGTAGTGTCTGTGCTCCACTTCCTGGCCAGAGGCACCTACCAGTACACAGTGGGGCACATGCATGGTATATCACAACCATTATTCTCACGTACGCTGAACCAAGTGCTTGATGCCCTCCTGAAGCACACGGACGACCACATTTCCTTACCACGGTCTGCCCAGGAGATCTCAAACACCAAAGTTAGTTTCCATTCACTGGCCGGCATCCCTGGTTGCATTGGCGCCATTTACTGCACCCATGTGGAATTGGTGGTCCCACATGCCATGGAGGTAGCATACCGCAACCGTAAGCTATACCACTCAATCAACGGGCAAATGGTATGTGACTCAAACAAGATCATCACACATTGGTGTGCCTGATACCCTTGATCAACCCATGATTCAATGGTCCTGTGGAACTCCACAATGCCACGCTCCATGGAGCGACATGCAGGGCAGAGATCCTGTCTTCTCGGTGAGTCGCATGTTAGGCTCATGGAAATGCCATGTGGGTAGGTGATTGGGGGAGAGATGCATATTTCACCTGGCTGAGATGGGGGGGAGATGCATATTTCACCTGGCTGAGATGGGGGGGCATGCATAATTCACCTGGCTGAGATGGGGGGAGAGATGCATACTTCACCTGGCTGAGATGGGGGGGAGACATGCATACTTCACCTGGCTTAGATGGGGGGAGAGATGCATACTTCACCTGGCTGAGATGGGGGGGAGATGCATACTTCACCTGGCTGAGATGGGGGGTGGCGGAGAGATGCATACTTCACCTGGCTGCGAGTGCCTGAGAGAATGGACCATGCTCAAACCCCAAAGCAGGCCAGACCAGACCTGACACCTGACCACATAATGCAAGATGAAAGCTGCCCTACCATGAAAATGATGCAGTGTCACAACCATTCCATAGCCATTTACATGTGCACTATACTTAATCAGACCGTATCCCCCCCAACACAATGCAGCTACAAGCAATTACTATGGTCAATACACAGCACCAAATACCATCAACTGAAAGGACAGTCCCCCATTACTGCATACAAAGGAGTCACATGAGGGCCAAATACATTAATACACCACTACACTGACATAGAGGTCCAACAAAAGTGCATGTCACCATTTGTTGTGCATAGTGAGATCATCATGAGGCTGACATCAACGGTGCCAGGATGAAAGCATACAAATTACTGGACATCAGCCAGATCATGGAAACAACCGGCGTGGACTAACACAGTGCATGAGCACTCGCAAGGAACTGGACCCCCCTGCGCCCACTAGTTGATGGCATGCACACCAGTCCATAAGAGGAATACACACATAGCAGTCACATCGTGTGTCTCCATTCATGCATGGGAATGTGGTTGCAATCAGGAAATCAATGCATGCTATGGTGTCATTGATACAGGTCCCATATGATGTGTTGACTTACACATATACATTGTTGCCCACATGCAGGTGATGCAGGCTATCCCTTGAAGAGGAGGCTCCTTACCACAGTCCGGAACCCACAGAACAGGCACGAGGAGGACTACAATCGTGCACATACACGTACCCGTGTGGTGATTGAGCAGACATTTGGCCTCTTGAAGGCACGGTTTTGCTGCCTCAGCAGGTCTGGTGGGGCACTCTTGTACAGCCATGAGAAGGTGGCCAAGGACGTAATGGCATGTGTCATGCTACACAATATGTGCATCAGACGGAATGTGCCCCTGCCCCCTGACGCTGAACTGCAACCACCTGACGATGAGGATGAGGATGGTGGGGATGGGGCAGCACCTCAGGGAGGCAGCGATGCACAGGAGGGACGTGCAATGCGTCAGATTCTGATCAACCAATGTTTCTAGCACACATGGACGGGGAAAGTGACATGGAGGTGGCACTCGGGGCACTGGGTGTGTCAGGGACATGGACACTGTAGACTGTTCACCAATAAAGCACACATACGCAATAAGCAATGTCCACACATGTGAATCATGAGTTACCAAAATGTGTATTAAAGAAATATAACAAAGTGAACAAGCCCTCCACCCCACACACCCTCTCCCCCCGCCCCCCTAACCCATCAAATCCCCACACACCCTCTCCCCCCTGGTGTGCAGTAGCGTGTACCAGTAGTCCACATGGCACCAGTATGCATGGCTGTACCTACTGCCCTCCCCCTCTTCAAGCACCAGGTGCCCCCTGTCTGATCTGTGCAGGTTCCTGCCAGACCTATGCACGGGGCTGGTCCTGGTTGAACTAGCATTCGAAGATGTTCCAGGTTGTTCTGGCAACTGTGGTGGACGCATGGCCTGCATTGCTGCCACCATTTCAGAGAGGATGTGCCTCACTGCTGACAATTCGGCACAAATGTCCTTCGAGGATGACTTGATAGCTGTTTTCAAGGATGCAGCACATTCCCGAATGTCATCCCTTGCCCTCCCACATTCCGTTATATGCTGCGTCAACAGGCCTGTGAGCTCCTCCTGGCGCCTCTGAATATCCCGGATCCCCTCTTGGCTGGTTGGGGCTGCGGTGGATGTGGGAGGGGTTTCCGACATGCTATGTTCCTCGGGCACAGTTGGCGTGGGGCTGGGAGTTGCAGGCCATGAATGAACCGGGGACAGCCCGTGCATGCTGCTGTCGTGCATGCTGCATGGGGATAGTTGTGGGGAATGCAGGGGGCCTGTGGCGGGAGTTGCACCATGCAGCTGATCATCTTCCTCATCATCAGAAACGGCTGCTGTGGCAGCTGTCTCCCCCACTGTGCTGCTGGCAGCCGATGGTGTGCCTTCTGCCGCTGCCTCCTGGCTGCTGGTGGCTGTTGTGGGTGCTGTAGTGGGGGCCGTAGTGCACATTGGTGCTGTGGCCTGTGGTGTTTTCTTGGCCTTCCGCTGTGGTGCCGGTTGGCCTATACCCCTTGAAGTGGAGGGGCAGTGTTCTCCCTCCTTGCCCCTGGCCTTCTTACGTGGTGTGGCATCTCCTCCCTGGTGTCCTCATCACCACTGTCTGAATGCGTGCCTGTGGGGGACCAATAGAGGGAGAGGGTTAGTGATGGGTCTACAGGCATTGGGCATGCATTGTGGTGGCTGCATTCATATGGAATAGCAGATGATTGACATTGGGGGAGTGACATACGGGTTGCTTGGCTTTTGGGTGGGTGATGCATGGAGGCGTCTGGGCTGACACATATGGGGTGCATTCTGCATGTGGACAAGGTGATGCTCTGCACTGCCTGTAGGTAGTCTTGTACTCATGTGTCTGGTGGACCCTGCTTTACATCATTGCACTGTCAGTTTAGGTGGACATCATCGTGGTGGTATTAGCATTGTATCATTTGGGACACCTACCTGCATCGGCTGATGACGGGGCTCCTCGCTCCATGTCCCCGACTCCCTGAATTGCCTCTGTCCCTATGGTGGTGGGTCCATATCTCCTCCCATGGTTGCAATTTGATGGGGGACTCCGCATCTCTGCCTGTCGCCATCCCCAGGTTGCGGTTGGCGAAGAGGGTGCTCCGCACGCGTAAACGCAGATCATCCCAGCGCTTACGGCAGTCTTTGGGAGTGCGGGGTGTGGTGCCAACGGCACTGACTTTCTGTGCGACCTCCACCCATATTTGTTTTTTGCGCTGCACTGCAGCACGGGACATGTTGGAGGAAAACACGACATCTGTATGTTCCTGCAGCGTCTCTGCCAGCATGGTTAACTCCTCTCGGGAGAAGCGCTCCTTGCGCAGGCGATCAGTGGTTTTTTGGACAGCTTTCGGCATGGTGAGATTCAGCAGGTAGTGGTGGAGGTGTGGCAGAGTTCTGGGGGTCAGATGGCTCCTGGTTGTGGTGGATGGCAATGGATTGTGTTTTTAAAGATGGCCACCATGCTCTTTCCCATTCCTGTGTGATGACGCTACTTCCGGTTCCGCTTATTAGCGGTCGCCGCTAATGCCGATGGCTTGGATGCCGGAGGAGATATTTGCACTACAGACAATGCCGGAAAGGGGGATTTTTCACCCTTTTACAGCATGGCGGTGGGGTCATTACCGGCATGCCGCAAAGCTCGTGCCCGCGTACTCGTAATAGGGTGCTTTTAACTGTCTATTGCCAGCACGGACACGGTACTTCCGCCATGCCGGTAATGACCGGTACTTACCGCCCACGTCGTAATGAGGCCTTTTGTCTTGAAAGTGGACTATATACAAGGGATTACATGTGCATACTTAACATCTTAAATTCCATCAAATGGCAAAATGATTACTTATTAGTGACATATGATGCAAAAGCACTGTATGCTTCTTCTATCAGACACGATTTGGCATTAAATACGGTCCGCTTTTGGCTTAGACAAAAATCAGCATCTCATTACTGATTCTGCGAAATGCTCACTGAGATGTTTGAATTCACTCTATCCAACAATTGCTTTTTGTTCAATGGTGAATATTACAAGCAAACCATGGAAGTTGAGATGCGGTCTAAGTATACCCCAACTAATCTCTATATGGGCCAATTAGAGATCACTCATGCATTAGCACCCATTCCACTAAAAAGCAAAAATCAAGTAACATTCTGGAATAGATTGATAGAAGATATTCTTGTGATTTGGAAAGGTGCTCATGTGGAATTAGAACTTTTCACCAAAAAGCTTAATAATGATCCATTTCATGTAGAATTTACATGTACTGCACAGAAAGGATAGCATTTTAAGATTTAGAAATCAGGATTGTGAACAACAAAATAGAGAGCAACACGTTTTGTAAATCAACAGAGGTTAACTCAGTTTTACATGCTGCCAGTGGGCACAAGAGCTGTGTTATTAAGAACATCCCAAATGGAGAAATGCTAAGAGTAAAAAGGAACTGTAGCACGTAAGAAAGTTTCAAACAAGAACATGATCTTATAACCCATAGATTCAAACAGAGAAGGTATGATCAACAGAGTATCACCAGAGCAACTGTGATGGCCAGAGAAAAGGAAATAAGTAGACTACTCACAGATAAAGATCTTGTGAGATTCATTACCACATGTTCAGCACATAATAATGTGTACAGAATTCTTTAAAAAATGTGGAATGTTTTACTATTAGCCAGAGATTTACATGATTATATCAAGAGCAAACCTGATCTAGTACTAACCAGAGCTCAAACGATTGGCAATAGAATCAGTCCAAGTTATGTGGAGACTACAACTCATACCACCAAAGGTTTGTTGCTCAATCAACTATTCGGGTTCTTTAGCTGTGCCACATGTAGCAAGTGTAAATATGCTTTAAATAAGGTAACCAATATTCCAATTTATAGAAATCGAAATGTGAATATTCAGGGGTTGATTAATTGCAAAAAAAATGTGTGATATACATTATATTGTGTTCATGTAATACATTCTATATTGGAAGCTCTAAACAAGAACTTAGATGTGGAATTTGTGAACATCTGTACGTCAATAGAACTCACAACCCCCACTATCCACTGGCACAGCATTGGTTGACTAAACACAAAGGAGAGGATGTAGGGAGCATGCGGTTTGCAGGAATAAGATTTGAAAGGAATTTAAGATGTGACAACAGAGAATCTATTATGAGAAGAAAAGAGGCTAGAAACATCTTTGAACTTAAAGCCATCAGAGACAGCCTTGACAAGGAATCAGAATTGAATGCCTTTTTAAATTAAATTCAACCGATCAATCCAGTAGATCAATCAAGTCATTTCATCTTATGTGTTTTCAAGATCGATAATAGAACTAGCAGAATGGAGCATTTTGTAACTGTTCATTCATGTAAATTAGAATTTTGATGACCTGTGTCCGAGTGCACCCATTACGACTTTTGCGGGTGCAACGGGGTAGGTCAACCATTAGCTCCTGTGAAGGGCTTCCTTGGAGAAACAACAATTTTTATTCAATAAACCACTCCTTAGGATACATGTGTCATGCATCGGTCGTGAGTCCATTTGATTTACTTTTTTGAAATTACCATTTCATCAAGTTTTACTTTTGAAAGGGTCAAGTTGCACTCAATTTAAAATCCCTTTTCAATGGGATTTTTTAATCATTTAGCTATTCACCGTTATTCTGGAGATCAAACTAATCATGATCTATTGTACTCAATGTATACAATCACCAACTTTAACAGACATTAATCCTGTCCAAGTCAGAAAAGTGTGTTGACACTATTCAATACAAATGGTAAAACAATAAATGAACACATTCAAAAAAACTGTTTGACCCATCAACTCGCTATAATATTAAGCGCATCTGTGAGCAAATATAATCAATTACTGACCCTATTTTAAGCAATCATGCCTGTAAGAATCAGGCAATATCAATTTTCCATATTGTTTAGGAATATCCTGATTATTACATATAAGCATATATTAAGATCCTTTATATGGAGAGGATATATTGGCTAGCATATTTAAATATTTTAGATTCTTATCCATAAGAGCCGAAATTTGTTCGATAGGATTACCATTATTTTTGAAAATGTAAAAACAATGTATTAGCGAGCGGCGAGACTCATTTGTTTAAAGTAAGTGCGAAAGCATTACATAACAGCACAAGTCAACATCATTCACTCCATGTGTATTACAAACAGGACCTAGATGGCATTTGATTTTTCAAGATTAACATACTACTGTGCATTGCAGTCTATTTTCACTTTTGAGTATACACGTTGCTATGAAAAAACACCAATTTTGACACATGCATATTAATGGCAACATACCATTACGCGCAGTTGCAGGATTGACGTCCGTAATAGGAAACCAGCATATCACATTATAAGGTAAGCGTCCTTCCAGTAAGGTATTAGTTACTGTTAATGAATTCTATCAGTTTCACCACATTAATGTTAATGGTTTACTCGTTCATTTAATTCTGTACAGCCTCAGCGTTATCAAGCGTACAAGAAGGGACACAGGCAGTTTAACAATGTAGCAAATTGTCCGTCAACAACAACCCTAGCCCTCTATGTGCCACTGAGCAAACTATATGCTCTTTACATGGGAGATTACTATGCACAACAATAGGAAAACCTGTTCAGGTTGGGACTTGGACAGCTTTCTGAAGAGGCATAGAGTAAGGGGCAAAGGTTTGGGATTGCACTTCTCAGGAAACTCACCTCGACTCACTAGAGACAAACAGGAAAAGTTGATTGAAAGATGAGGAGGTAATGACTGTGGCTCAGGATACTCATCTTACTCCAGGTATTGCTACTCTGAATTTCAAAGGCGATTGTAATAGATAAAATACATAGAGGCAAAGAGAGGAGGGTAGAGATAACAGTGGGTAGATTGGAAGGACACTCAATAAGTCTGGTTAATACCTTTGCACCACATGTTGACACAGCCCAATTCTTTCCTGAGGTGATGCTCTAGGTGTGTCATGCAACAACATTATGAAGCTATTGGGTGATATATGATATAAGTAATTTATAATGTGACTGTACACAAGTGTTTCTTGGCGTGACAAGACAAGGAGGGGGGAACAAAAGGAGGACAAAACAGCAATCTTCCTAGGCCTTGTGTCATTCAGATCACACAAATGAAAAGGGAGAGGAGAAGTGCAACGGGGGGGAGGGGGAGAAGTGCAAGTACCTCAATAAGTGCACCCAGAGGGTGACTCATAAGTCCAGAGAGAAAGGACTGTAGGGTTGAAAATACAGACCCTTAAGTGCTGGGGGAGCCCGGAGGGAGTCCAAGGGCATCTGGACATGCGGGTTCCAGATTCCGAGTACAGAGGGTGGCCAGGTGACCAGTGCATGGAGTAGTCATGAACATAAGCAGGGGAGAAGAAGAGAGAAAGCTGAAGCAAAAGGAAGGTCTTGAGTTGCTTCTGGAACCTGAGGTGGTTCTGCTCAAGTTTGCGAGAGGCAGGGAGGCTGTTCCAGAGGGAGGCCCCAGCCGAGGTGAGAGATATTTCCCCCACTCTCAGCTTGGAGAAGCGTCTAACCCTTAGAGAGTTGGAGGTGGAAGAGCGACCAGAGAGCTCGAGAAGGAAGATATTTAGGAAGAGAAGGTTGGAGGTAGAGCGGTCCCAGGCCCCAGAAAGCCTTTTGGACAATGCAAAGGGTCTTGAACTTGATCCTTGCAGCTGCATGGAGCAAGTGAAGAGATTTCAGAGCTGGAGTGATATGATCCCTGGGCTTGAGGCCAAGGACAAGTCTCGCAGTCGTGTTCGGGATAAATTGTAAAGGTAGGAGAGTAGAGACAGGCAGATTAAGAAAGAGGCTGTTGTAGTTGTCCAACCTAGGAAGGACCAGGGCTCTAGAGACAGTGAGGTTACTAGCCTCGCAGGAAGGAGCAGGAAGAGGGCCCAGAGAGGGCGGCCAGAGAGAAGTTTCCAATTTGCCTCCTTTATCCGTTCTTGAGTACGTTTGCACCTTGTGAGGCATCTAATTTGAGAGCTATATATTTTCTGGATTGCATGCACCTTTTTAATACGATCAGTGTCCTGCATTCATACTACGGCCTATATACGTTCCTTGTGTCTGCTATTGGTGAAAAGTTTCCTGTACCTATACTAGAACACAAGTACCCTTGTTGTGGACTGCTAATGCTAGCTTTGAAATGCTACTTGTTTATAATTCTGATTACACAAGAATGAAGAGGGCAAGGGAACTAAAAGGGAGTCCCCCAAGCTTATTGTGATGGTTGTGAGGCAGCATATCTAGCTATGGGTTATGATTGTGACAAAAGGGGCACTGACAGATATTCTGGATCCCTTAATTCCTTTAGTTCAGTGGAAGGGGGCCCCAAAGGTGTCCATGCCTTGGGCCCCAAAAAGTGGTTAAGATGGCCCCGCTTTAAGTATCACCTTTTAAGCGGTTGCCACCTCCTTCTGCCCCCAACCCTTCCATATCACACTCCTCCTTATTCTGCTCATTAAATTGGATGTTTGTACATTCTGATTCCCCAACTCCTCTCTAGATTTTATCTCTTCATTGTATCTTGCACTCTGAAACACTTGTGTACGAGCGTGATACAAATAAAATATCAATATATTCATCACACTCCACCTTCTCCACTCTGTCCTCCACTCTACAGCCTCCTTCCATCCAGTGCCTCCCTCTTCTTATGGTCCCTCTCTGCAGCCTCCCTCTCTACTTTCCAGTTCAGCCTGCTGAGCCTCCTGCTGCAACTGCTAGACAATATCTCGCTATTACAAACAAAAATAGAAACAAAAAAATTTAGCCTGCCAGTTGATACACAATTCCTAGAGCGACTACATTCCTCCTTGAGCCGCAGTAGGCCATTCAAGGTTGCCCCTGTCTCCATAAGAGAAGGAGAAGCAATAATATCCAGCCTCAATCCATCCAGATGTCAAGGGGACATCTGTGCAGCGACTATCATCAAAGAAGTGACTGTGGAACTCGCGCCTTTCATCACCTCCTTAATAAATGCATCCTTCAAAACGAGTACGGTTCCCACAAATTTGAAAGATGCCTGGGTCTTTCCATTACTAAAAAAAACTAGCCTTGATCCTAACATCCCAACAAACTATAGGCCTATAACCACAGTACCCTTCCTATTGAAAATCCTAGACAGGGCTGCATACTTCAAATCCAGGACCATCTTGAATCCAATAATCTTCTAGGCCTTAGACAGTCAGGTTTCAGACCGGGTCATGGTACTGAATGAGCCCTTATAGACTTAAATATCCAAATGGATGAACTGAAAGACAAAGGTAACCTAACTCACCTCCTACTATTGGATCTATCTGCGGCTTTTGATTTAGTCAACCATAAAGTCCCTTGCAAACACCTGACCTCAGCAGACCACGTCTCTTCTAAAGCTACTACATGGATACAATCTTTCCTGGATAACAGTACCATGAGGGTATTCGCACCCACAGCATCAGCGGTGCCGGCCCCAGTCACCTGTGGAGTACCACAGGGCTCCTGTGTTTCCCCCACATTATATAACATTTTCACCTACCCTAACTATGCGGATGACACCCAAATCCTCATCCCCATCACAGGCACTTATGACACAAATACTAAATTGCTCAATGCAATTTACCACACGATTCAAGCATGGATGGCCATCCACAGCTTCTGTCTTAGCGACGATAAGACAGATCTTCTCCTTACTGGATCCCAGACCAGACTGAACAAACTAGACAACCAGTTAAAATCCTCCAATATTGATGCCATTGACATCAAAGTCTCCAAAGAAGTGAAATCTCTTGGAATTTATCTCGACTCCTCACCTACCCTTGCCAGGCAATTGATCAATGCCTGCAAACCGTTCCTATCTGCGGAAAGTTGCACAACGCTAGCAAGAGCCCTCATATTATCTAAATTACATTACTGCAATGCCTTGTACCTAGGGACCAACAGACGTAATGTAAAGAAATTACAAATATTACAAAACAATGCGCTGAGAACAGCCCCCGACTCCCGAGAGCCCACCATATTTCCGCAGCAAGACGCAAGGCCCATTGGCTGCCAGTTCAGGATAGGACTGCATTCAAAACCCTAGCACTAACACACAAGTGTCTTTCTAACACAGCTCCAAAATATCTTGCAAACAAATTCATTAGAAACCAATCAGATAGACCAATCCGGTCCACACACGCACAATGCCTAAGGGTTCCCAAATTTAAGCTGTAAAAAGCAGGGGGCAAAAGTTTTCCAATACTAGCCGCCAAATTATGGAACTCTCTGCCATTAGCTCTGAGAGCAGGACCATCATTCTGCAGCTTGAAAACCTGACTTTTCTCACAAGAGTGGCAATGAAACCGCTAACACCTTATGCCAATACTATATCTATATGCTTCGATTAATACTATTAACCTTGTCAAAGTACAGAATTGTTCTTCACTGTCCTGTAATAACACTGTAAACCCTACCTAACGCGCCCAGATACCTTCGGGTTAGGTGCACTATATAAATAAACAAATAAATAAATACACTTTCACCAATACATTCTTGCACCGCTTCTTTGCTGTCCCTAACTACCCACACACTTCTGGCAACATTCAGCCCTTAAGTAGTACTTGAGGGATCACCTACAGTAGGGTTCTGCAACCTGTGGCTCTCCAGGTGTTTCAGACTACGGCTCCCATGACTCCTCCCCATTGACTATGCATTCGTGGGCTGATGGGAATTGTGGTCAAACCATCTTTAAGCCGAATGTTGGAGACCCTAGCCTACACTCATCTATGTTCATGTGTGAGGGGCTTTGCATGTGGGAATGTGTTTGACTAAGAATTGTATGAAAGCAACTTTCAAGAAACTTTGTTATTTCCACATTTTCAACTTCCGGAATATGGATGGAGCATTTACAATGGCCCGGAACCATCTCTAATTGCCAGTGCAGGCATGCACAAAAAAGATCGAGTGTGACACATCCAAGAGCTCCAAGTGTTCCTCACCATTATGAAACTGGACATAAACACAGTGAAGGAGCCGTTTTTCATTTGTGATGGTTCTGCCTCAACCTCACCTACCATTCACACCAACCCATCTTGTAAAAGGGTTGCTCTCTTATGGCCCTGGGCTGGTAGCATTTCTTACCTTCCCCAGGGTCATAAGAGAATTATTGTCTGGGACAGGCTCAAGACACTGGGGCTTGCACAGAGGCAAGTTGCTGTTACTCTGTTTGCCCCTGGTCGCTCTTCATGCTGTAACTTAAAATGGCCCACAGCTCCTTCAAGACTTACCTGCAGCCTTTCTGCTTCCTGCAAACGGACAAAGACAGATTTTGAACTTGCGGGTCATGTCACTAGCATTTATTTCTGTTGACTATGGACCTCAAGTACTCTTCTATAATCTACGCTAGAGAATGCTTACATTATGCTTCTACTAAACGTGACACACTTTGAATACAATGCAATTCAAACCTTAAGATTAAGAATCCATCATGTCCATCATGTCACTGTGATGTTTTACGACGCTGGTGAGGGGGGAGCAGCTGTGAGGTGTGCATCACTTTGGTATAGCAGCTTTTGCTCTGCCTGCCCATTTATTGTTTACAAAGAAGGGGATTCTAATTGTCAAAATTATATTTGAACATAAATCAATTAATCTAAAACATAGATCAGAGCACATTAATTCTTTGTTAAAAGAAAATATATTAGAGGCGTTTCGTGTGTAAGGTTTTGAACAAATCACTACAGTCCTTCAGAAATACATATCCTGAAATGAGTACATTTTGCATTGGTCTTGTCTGAATCTATAGGAGTATGCAAAAACTACCTTGACCCAAGTTCAAAGAGTGCATTTTAAAAAAATGGGATGAAGTGGGCAGGAGCTTTCTTGCCTGTATAGCTGTTTCTTTTTGAGGATCTTAAAATGGTGGCCAAACATTGCGGCTGCCATTTTCAGACACCTTTTATCTCAATCAGGTACAAAGACACTAAAATAAAATTGGGGTCAGTAAGTTAAGGTGAAGGTGGCCACTATGTGATCTTCATTCTTGGCACCCATTATGCAGTTTGTCAGTCCAGAAAAACCAAACACCCCGAGAGGGCCCGGAAATTAATGATAATTGGTTGGCCGAAGACCAACCGCCTGATTTACAGTGTTAAGAATATATATTCATTCGTTATTACGTAGCTATTAGTTCAACAAGTTCAACTAGAGTGAGGCCATTTTAAAATGACCAGAATCGCCATTTTGTTTTCTCTCTCTGCTCTCTCTAACGTTGCCACTTTGCCTCATGTAAAACTGCTTTGCTGTAGATATTATTTCGCTTCAATGGTCCAAGGCTAAGAAACATGTTGAAACATTACACTGGAGAGCCAGACAGAAATGCCCGATTCCCTCCCTCACATATCCTTGAAGACAGGGAGCAAGGCATTTAATCAGTACACAAATGCCAGCGAATCTCCTGAAAGAATGGCAATGTACGAAACTAGCATTTAAAGAGTTGAATTATGATCTTCTTTACGGCCCCCCTTTCTGAGCCCAGTGAGGCCCCGGAGAGCGGGCTGACCTCTAGAGCGAGAATCGAAACTAAGAGATAGTGAGGTCTGGTATGTGCCAGTCTCCTACGCGCAGCTTGCCCATGAAAAACAGAAACTCTGTGTTCTCGCAAATAAAGAATGGTGTCTGTAAAATTGAAGATTGCAAACCGTTACTAAATATGGTGGTCTAAGGTGTCATATTTGTCATACTCATACTGGTCAATCATCGCCTCTAATTCAAAGGGAAATTAATTGAGGGCGGCATCAAATGTGTCATACTGTGTCATTGCTGATTGTAAGGTGCTCGGTTTGTATATATGTAACTGATGTACGTTTCATTCTCTCTTGCGTCCCCCGAGGTCTGTTAGACACACGTCACGGGGCGTGGGACCACTTGGCCTACTGGGACTTCTTTGTATT
Source organism: Ambystoma mexicanum (assembly GCF_040938575.1). Lineage (NCBI taxonomy): Eukaryota > Metazoa > Chordata > Amphibia > Caudata > Ambystomatidae > Ambystoma > Ambystoma mexicanum. Next base: position 1,196,333,305 of record NC_090935.1, read on the forward strand.
GCAATAAACCCTAGATTTTGAGAACGGAACCTTGTGCCTGGCGTATCTATTCGAGTGTGGTGACTGTGCCTTGTTTCCACATCCGAGGGTCCCTCAGGGGCCCCTTTCAAGATGGTGCCCGAACAGGGACCCTCCCCCACTTGTTCCATCGTGTACGTTGCAGAATAAGGAAGGCGGTAAGAACGGCGAGGACGGGAGCGATCGAGCCGGGATCAAGAGGTGTTCGGGGCGCCCCTGCGAAAGCGATGAGAGACTCCATTGCAGATCTGCACACCGCTGATCCCTGATCGATGTCCCTGGCCAGCGAACAAGGAGGCGAGGGTCCCGAAACGAGGCAGAGCCGAGATACGCAGACACAACGTCATTGGTTGCGTCAGTATACAGACGAATTGTGTCTTGAAAAGGCAAATTGACTAATCAGGTGAGTCGTGCCCCAATTCGTAAGTGATCTTGATATTGGTTGAGAGTTGATTTTGCAAAATCAAACACCCAGAGTAAGTTTGATTAGCCAAGGGTAAGGTTAAAACATACCTGGGGTATTGTCCACCTTAGCGGGATTTTTCCGCTGCGGCGAACAATCTTTGGAAACTGGCCAGGAAGCACCACCGGGAGGAATGCCGGCTTATGATATGTACATAAAGTATGGTATGGGAGTGATAATGTTTTGTGAAACTTGGCATAAGCAAACCAGAAAACAGGAAAATCTTCAGTGGCCGAGGGATGGGAGTTTTGAGATGGAACGTATAGATAATCTGGAAAAGGTATTGATAAGTAAGAGAGCATGCCCTGGGGCACTTGATATCCTTAGGGACTGGAGGAGGGAAGCAATGCTCCGATTTAGAAGTGGAGAGAAACATGCGCGCAGGCATAAGTCAAAGGCGGAGAAAGCTGAGGAGAAGGAGGAGGAGGAGTGGAGTAATAGCTTGAGAAAGACAAGACGGTGCGATGAATTAAGCATAGAAAAAATATATCCACAAAGAGAGCTACACTCATCGGACGAATTAATAAACAGAATCTTAACTGAAACAAAACAGGGCCCGAGGAGTGAAACTAAAAAGACTACGTCAGTAGCTGCCGCTCAACCCGCTCCCGTTGCTCAGCCCCTCCCAACGCCAGCACAGCCACAAGTTGCATCAGACACTGCACTGCCCACTAGCCAGCCAGCCCCGAGTGTTTCGCAATTACCACAGCAGACGGATCCCACTCTCACTGCCCCCTCCGCGCCTCCCAATCAAGAGGGTGCCACTGTTCCGACCGCCCCTCCCATGAGTGGAATTGAGCAGAATGAATGTAAGAGAGTAACTCGCAGCGCGATTAGTAAGGAGAGAAGGCGTGAGCTGCAAGAACAGGCGGAAATGTATATAGACGATAATGATGGGGTATCCACGCTAGCGTCCCTATATGACTTCAGAAGGAACAACGAAAGACAGGTATTGTTGGAATGCATGGGGGAATATTTGTCGAGACAATGGAAAAAGTTAATTGGGAAGTTACCACCGCAACGATTGTTGGATTTGAATGCATTAGCCCGTTGAAGAGGGAGAGATTAAGAAATAGAAGAGCATGTGAAGCGATTGTTTGAAATAAAGAATTAATTGGATGAAGAGTATTCTGAAGTACTCGCCACACCGGGAAATAGGAGAAAGAATATTGAGAGAGGCAGGAAGAAAGCGTCAGGACTATATATGCAGAAATCTTTGCCGCCACCGGGACAGAGAGGTGATAGACAAAGATTGCAGGTGTGTGTGCGGGAAACGATGAGATGGATGTCAAGCCCTAGGACTTTGGTAAGGGAGATAAATGAGATATGTAATGAGTATCCTTTGCAAATAAGAATAGAAGCTCTGCGGACGATAGTAGGAGTGTTACTCCAGCAGGTAGCAGGACACAACAGGGGAAGGGGAAATGCACAGAGTAGGGGAAATTTGAATATGCATGGAGGGCCTTTGGGATTAAACCAATGTGCATACTGCAGAGAGGAAGGACACTGGCGGGCACAATGTCCGCATTTGCAAAATAGAGGTGGATATAGTCAGAGAAGGCCTCACAGAGGGCACATGGGAACAAATGTTCACAACAGAAATCATATGCAGCAGCACCAAGATAATTATGGGAATGGTGCACAGAATCAAGGCCAGGCTCCGAATCAAACTACTCAAAGTCAAAATCAGCAGGGTGTACAAACGGGAAGTAGAGGGAGAGGGGGGAACATTTTTGATAACCAGACAGGTGCATATTATAATAACAGTGGAGACTATACATCGGATGATGTGTTGTTACCCCAATAGGACAGCCCAGGACAGGGGTCGGAACCAGTGTCGATTCCCGTGAATCAGAAAGGACCCTACGTAGAGATGAAAATCGGGAATGAATAGCATAGATTCGTCATAGACACGGGGGCACAAAAGTGCTTGATAGATCATCACTTGGTTCCAGACATACCTCTGTCAGGGCGACAGAATATTTCAGTAGGGTTCGCAGGTACCCCAGTAATAAACCCTGAGTCCAAATCAGTAGCAGTGGCAATAGGGCCTTTTACTGAACATTGTCCATTTCTTTTAACAGAGCATTGTGGGGAAAATCTTTTAGGATTGAATCTATTGAAAAAACTAAGCGCAGTTATTCATTGTACACCAGATGGGGTATTTTTGACTATTTCTCCCCGGACTATGCCGACTTCTGAATTTGTGACAGAACCTTTATCAGAGGAATTAAGTAAGGTACCAGCTTGCATTTGCGCCGTGAATGACAATGATGTGGGATGTTTGAAAATAGAGCCAGTGAAAATTACATTGAAAGAAGGAATAACCCCACCACGTATTCCACAGTATAAAATTTCAGCAGAAGGAGAGAAAGGATTCAAAAGCATTGTTTCTGATTTGGTGAAATTGGGAGTGATTGAAGAAACTACAGGTGGTGTATGTAACAGTCCCATTCTTCCCGTGTACATGAAAGGGGGTAATGAGGTACCGTACCATTTCATAATTGATCTCCGTGCACTAAACAAAGTGGTAGACCCTCAATTCCCGTTAGTGACAGATGTCACTAGGATTTGGCAATGATCCCTGCGTCAGCAGAATACTTTAGTGTGATCGATTTAAAAAACGCCTTCTTCAGCATTCCAGTACACAAAGAAATCTGGTATTTATTTGCTTTCACTCTAGGAGGACGATCATTTACATTTACACGCATTCCACAAGGCTATACTGAAAGTCCGAGTATATACAGTAGAGCATTGAAAGAACAGCTAGACATGTTAGAATTACCAGCAGACTGTGTGTTGCTGCAATACATTGACGATTTACTAATCGCTGCTGACACGGAGGAGATATGTAAAGAAGGTACTATTCTATTATTGACTCATCTAGCTACGCATGGCCATAAAGCAAGCTTAAAGAAATTCCAGTACTGTCAGAAAGAAGTAGCTTATTTGGGTTACCTACTTTCAAAGGAAGGGAGAAAATTAACGCCAGAGAGGATAAAGAGTATTTCTGGTATGCCTATTCCAACAACACAGAAAGGTGTGAGAGCGATAATAGGGATGGCTTCTTATTGCCGTCAATGGATTATAAACTTCGCTTTAATTGTGAAACCAATGGTGGAATTAACAAAAAAGGATGCTGTGATGCCTTTGCAGTGGAATGAAGAATGTCAGAAAGCATTTGATTCGCTAAAAACCATTTTCAGTTTTGGGCACACCGAATTATGAAAAGGTTTTTAGGCTATTTGTGCATGAGAACGAAGGATGCGCATTGTCTGTCTTAACACAGGAACAAGGTGGAAGAAATAGGCCGTGCGGCTATTTTTCTTCTGCGCTGGACCCTGTAGCGCGCGCACTACCATGATGTTTGCGAGCTGTTGCAGCGGCTGCTGCGTCAGTGAAACAAACAGAAGGGATGGTTTTGGGGCACACCTTAATTTTGATGGTGCCACATGCAATAGACGTTCTACTCAATAGAACGCAGACGCAACACCTCATCTCTGCTAGATTGACTAGATATGAAATTGTATTGTTCGCGCCCCACATCCAAATTATGAGGTGTAGCGCTTTGAATCCAGCAGAATTAATGCCAATGCCCGGGGAAAATAGTGGTGGGACTGAATTGCCTCCCCATGATTGCCTAATGGCTACTGAGGAAGAAACAAAAGGGAGAATTGATTTGAGTGACACACCACTAAAAGAACCAGAAGGGGAACTGTTTTGTCACGGCTCCTGTTTTAAACTACATGACGGCAAGCGTTGTGGAGAGTAAAATAATTCATTATAACTCTGCCCACACAGCAGAGGTAATTGCTTTAACAAGAGCTTGTGAAACTTGAGTGTAAATATCTATACTGATAGCCAGTACGCCTTTGGCGTAGTTCATAATTTTGGCCGATTATGGGCCAGAGAGGTTTCTTAACATCCCATGGGGCTAGAATTCAACATGGCCCTCTGATTGTGCGATTGCTGTCTGCACTTACGCGTCCAAAGCACCAGGCAATAGTGAAATGCGAGGCGCATAAAAAAGTGACATGTAAAGTGGGAGAAGGAAACGCATTTGCAGACAAGATTGTGAAACAGACTGCCACTGATTTGAATACAAAAATATTGACAGTACAATCGGAGGAAGTGCCCTGCATGATAGAAAATGGAATTGTGACTGTTAAAGAAATGCATGCGGAAGCTACCGCCGACGAAATACAGGGATGGGCCAAGGGCTCTGCAGAACTGGATTTGGAGGGTTGTTGGGTGGACAAGAAAAGCGGGAATTGGATGTTGCCAAATGCCTATGTAAATGCAATGGTTACAATGGCTCACAGTCCCACACATCTGTGCGAAGAAAATAGTCCAACATTTAGCCACAGTCTGGGAAAATCCACTTATAAAAAAGAATGCCGAAAGGCTGGTACAAAACTGCATTACATGCCTACAGCACAATGTGCGAAAGGGAACGGTGACTCCAACAGGAAGTTTTGGACCTCCTTCTATGCCATTGGAAGTGATTCACTTTGACTTCATAGAAATGGAGAGATGCCAAAATCTGAAGTATGTTTTGGTGATCATATGTGCATTCAGCAAATGGGTGGAAGCATATCCCTTGAAAGATTGCACAGCTATGTGCACGGCGAAAGTAATGCTAAAAGAGTATTTCTCTCGCTTTGGTCTGCCCCGTGTTATATGGTCGGACAATGGTCCGCACTTTGTAGGTGCAGTGATACTGCAGATTTGTGCAGGATTGCAGCTCGATAAAAGATTCCATTGTTCGAGACATCCGAGTTCGGCCGGTCTTACTGAACGGCATAACAGAATATTGAAGTCCAAAATCAGTAAGATCTGTGCAGGCAGCAAACTAAGTTGGGTAGATGCATTACCAATAGCGTTACTGTGTATGCGAACGTCAGTGCAGGCCAGAACTGGGCTCTCCCCCTATGAAATCATAATGGGGAGACCGGCAAATGTGTGGTGCGCACCTCAGCCTAGGAGAATGAGAGAGGTAGAATACCCTGTACTCACCATTTATTGTAATTTGTTAGTAAAATAAACTGTGCTTGATTCATCAGCAGGTGCAGGAGGCATTACCAGTGAGGTATACTGGCCCAGGACATGCTTTGGAGCCAGGCACCTGGGTATTCATCCGAAATTACGAACGGAAAACATCACTGGCACCCAGGTGGCATGGGCCGTATCAAATACTCCTGACCACGCAGACAGCGATACGCGTGGATGGACGCAAGGCGTGGATTCAGGCCACGCATGCCAAGAAAGTCCCACCGCCATTTGACACGTCAATTGATCGAGACAAAGACCAGAAAGAGATAGCAGCGGTTCCAAAAACGAAAAATGCCATTGCCAGTCCCTTGCCACAGAAACTGCCTGATCCTAAAACAAAGCCTGATGAGATTGCTATAAAAACGGAAGAGCAAAGAGTGCCTCAACGTTGTCCAGCAGATTCTGCATCTCTGCTGGCCGACATCAAGCGCATACCTCTGTGACGCCCACCATCCTCTGTTGCGCTACAGCCTGCATTGTCGCCTGGGCACCCATCATCATCTGCTATTGTGCCCCAGGCTGACTCCAAGCTCGAGACCGGAAGTGCACCCGCAATATTTGTTGATCACACGGTACCAGGAGCAAATCGGTACAACCTGCGGAGCAGAAAGAAGGAGTGATCACATTTTCATCTTTTGGTGAATTTCTTGCCTCTGTTTCCTATTTTCGGATGAAGTGGGAACCGGAGGCCTAGAGGAGGGTGGCATAAGAAGTTGTTCAAGTTAGACAGCTCACGAAACGCAACTCCTCGGTGCTAAATTCATGTGTCAGGAACCCGAGTGAACAAGCGGGGCACACGTGGTACAAAGGCAGCTGCTCTGAAACTATAGGGCAATGTGAAAATGCATGAAGGCCTTGCAAAATGAAAAAGCAATGCAGGCAGATAGCAAACTGGCATAAAAGATTGTAGACATTGATTGAACTCTGTCAACGTCCTGGGAAGCACATGAACAAGAGATATTCATGACGAGCACAGCAGAAGAAGGAGGAAGAGAAGAAATGTTGGAACCAGAAAATGCCCCCTCTTGCACCAATGCTGATAGAGAATTAAACATAGTACATAGTATGGTAAAAAAAAAAGGACATGGTAAAAAGAATTGTATGTTGGGTCTAACCATAATAATGTGTATAATGAGTATATTAGCCCCAATATTGACCATATCAGTATTATGGTACCTAGAAGAAATGCACCCTCTTGAAGTACTTTTGCCTATTATGAACATTTCCACAACGGAAAGCCCAGTCCATGTGATTTCCTATACCTTGTCCCCAATGGAAGAGAAACATAGGGAAGGATATGGGAACAACACATTGCTATTAATAATGAATATGACACACTCAATCCTAAGAAACATTTTTTGTTGGTTTTGTGCCCACCTGCCGCAGCATGGTGGTCAGGGAATAGGATGGTATGTACAGCCCCTGCCCTTAACTTCTGCATGTTATGCTTCTCTGAGTGCACTATATTATGGGAAATGGAACAAAAGTGAAACTGGTCAACTAGATAAAACAAATAAGAATGAATTTGAGGAAGTGATTATGAAACCGGTGGGTTGCTCCATGTTCCACAAAAGACGATTAATTACACCAGCAATAATGCCACATGATAGATTGTCTGTACCTTATAAAACTTCTGTGATCACGTTCCACATGAACCCACAGGGGAATAAGGATGCGGAACCCCCTTCATATACAGTGAATTATAACCCTCATTCTGTCCCATTTTGTTTAAAGAAAAAGGGTTCTTTCCAGGTAGGAACATTAACCAGATGCAGAAATATAGTATTCCTTGATAAAGAAGTGGAACCAATATATGTGGGAGATCCTGTGTATTTCATATGTGGAGAAAAAGCATATCCTTGGTTACCTAGGAACTGGGGAGGTGCGTGTTATTTGGGATTTCTGTTTCCTGGGGTGTTTCTTTTAAAAACATCAGACATAACCAAATTGACCAGGTCACGACCTCGCCGTAATATTGAAGACGGGTTGATTGTAGGGGACATAGCAAAATCATTCATACCATTTTGGGGCCAGGTGATAAACTCTTATAACATAAGACGACTGTCTAGGATATTGGAAGAAACAATAAATGGAACCACTGATATATTATATAATATGACTCTCGAGAAAAAAGGAATTAGATTAATGTCACTGCAAAATAGAATGGCCCTTGATATAATCTTAGTTGATCGCGGCGGTGTTTGCAAAATCGTGGGATCAGCGTGTTTCGTATTTGTAAGTGACTCCTCCCCCACGATTTTTTTTTTTATAACTCTGTTTATTAAGTTTTAAACAAAACAATCATAAAATCAAACATGAAACATGAATCATAGGCATATAACAGATGCAGGCAATATGGCAGTATCAAAAGCGGACCGTGAGACAGTTGTGAAACAAGGCATGTAACCAATGTTAATAGTGGCACTGATCGACTCCCACTAGTGGATTTCAATGAGCATCCAGCCATTTGCCCCATATTTTTTCGAATTGGGGGGCAGCCCGCGCGTTATAGATCCGGCTTTCTGAGGCTGCGTATCTGTCTAATTCGTTACTCCAACGGTTCAGGCACAGTGGATCGGCAGAGCCCCATTTAGCGGCAATAAGTCTTTTGCCTGCCCCCAACGCAAGTGTCAGAAACATTTTCCCATATTTAGACAGTTCTTCTTCCCCCCAGATGCCTAAGAGTACCATTTTGGGGTCTCTAGGGATTGGCGTCGCCAGGGCAGCAAAGATCATGTCAATACAGTTCTCCCAGAAGGTCTGTACCACCCGGCAGTTCCATATCATATGCTAAAAGGTAGCAGGTTCAGTGTTGCATCTGATGCATGTCTCGTCCTCTACCCCCCACCCCCATCTGGCCATTGCAGTATTGTATTAGTCTCAGTTTCGATTCTATACCGATTTCTCTAGGGGACATTAACGCCTCTACCCAGTCTTCTGGTTCCAGTTGGCCTACATCTCTTTCCCACTTTGCTTTGAGCCCATCTAGCTGCGTGGCCCCGAAGGAGTTAAGGACCTGGTAAAGAGTGGAGGTAACTTTAAAGGGGATGCGTTGTGGGAGGATATTGGTCTCGATGGGAGAGCAGGGGGGTATGTTTGTCGTATCAGGGAATTGGGTGCAAATGGCATGGGCAAGCTGCGCATGTCGAAACTGGTCCATGGGTGCCAGGTCAAATTGCTCTTGCATGGTCTCAAAGTCCAGGAGGTGGTCCCCATGTGCTAGTGTGTGTATTCCTTTTGCGAGCCAGTGACCAAAAGAGCCCATTTTCACTATTTCCGGGAGGAGCGGGTTGTGCCATATGGGTTGGGATAGTGTCGGTTTTCCTTTTCAGCCGACTAGTTTGTGTGCATCCCGCCAGGCCCGACGGATATGGTTGGTCATTTTGGGCAGTGTCGGGAGTTGGTTATGGGTGGCGTACAGGATCTGCAGCGGGGTTAACAGGGCATGATCTCTAGTTCAAAACGAATGTGTGGTAGTGTGGGGTCTGCGTGCATCCAGTCATTTACTACCCCGATCTGTGTCGCAAGGTAATAGGTGCGTATGCAGGGTAAACCGATGCCTCCCTCCCATACTGACCTCTGGAGCGTATCGAGAACAATTCTGGATTGTTTCCCACCCCATCCCCCACGATTTCTGAGGCGATAAGAAAATTGCATGTGTAAGCTCTGATCTCCACCCCCCTGAAGGTGGCTGGGAATTGAATACAAGCTCCTGGTTCTGGGAAGTGTTGCGATCCTGGGGATGGAAGCTATTTGCAATCCTAGTAGCAATCCTAGGAATAATCGTGACATGTTGTTGTTTCATACATTGTTCCCCCATAATATGTACTGAAATCAGCGAAGAGTGTGTACAAATGATGAAATGAAAAAACATTACTAAATCAAGCACTCGCCATAGTAACGAATCTGAAACCATTAAAGAATTCATGGCAATTGATATTGATAATAATAACGAGGAGACAACAAGTGTACATGAGTCTGAATTTGAATCAGATTCCGAATCTAATCCAAATATTAGACTTGGTCGGAGGAGGATGCAATGTATGGATGAGACGTTTGGCTTACGGCCAAGAGGAGGGTTTGTCAGTCCAGAAAAACAAAACACCCCTTAAGGGCCCGGAATTGAATGATAATTGGTTGGCCGAAGACCAACCACCTCATTTACAGTGTTAAGAATATATATCCATTAGTTATTACGTAGCTATTAGTTCAACTAGTTCAACTAGAGTGAGGCCATTTTAAGATGACCAGAATCGCCATTTTGTTTTCTCTCTCTGCTCTCTCTAACATTGCCGCTTTGCCTCATGTAAAACTGTTTTGCTGTAGATATTATTTTGCTTCAATGGTCCAAGGCTAAGAAACATGTTGAAACATTACACTGGAGAGCCAGACAGAAATGCCTGATTCCCTCCCTCACATAGCCTTGAAGACAGGGAGCAAGGCATTTAATCAGTACACGAATGTCAGCGAGTCTCCTGAAATAATAGCAATGTACGAAACTAGCATTTAAAGAGTTGAATTATGATCTTCTTTACGGCCCCCCTTTCTGAGCCCAGTGAGGCCCCCGGAGACCGGGCTGACCTCTAGAGCGAGAATCGAAACTAAGAGATAGTGAGGTCTGGTATGTGCCAGTCTCCTACGCGCAGCTTGCCCATGAAAAACAGAAATGCTGTGTTCTCGCAAATAAAAAATGGTGTCTGTAAAATTGAAGATTGCAAACCGTTACTAAATATGGTGGTCTAAGGTGTCATATTTGTCATACTGGTCAATATTCGCCTCTAATTCAAAGGGAAATGAATTGAGGGTGGCATCAAATGTGTCATACTGTGTCATTGCTGATTGTAAGGTGCTCGGTTTGCATATATGTAACTAATGTACGTTTCATTCTCTCTTGCGTCCCCCGAGGTCTGTTAGACACACGTCGCAGGGCGTGGGACCACTTGGCCAACTGGGACTTCTTTGTATTGCAATAAACCCTAGATTTTGGGAACGGAATCTCGTGTCTGGCGCATCTATTCGAGTGTGGTGACTGTGCCTTGTTTCCACATCCGAGGGTCCCTCAGGGGCCCCTTTCAAGTTAACATTCATATTAACCAAAGAATGAAAAATAATTGTTCACTGTATTTCCACCTTCTAAACAGCTATCATTATTTTCATTCAGACAAATTAAAATGTTCATCAAATTATGTATTATCCAGCAATTACCATGTTTATGTAACAGTTTACAGGTTAACAATCATGGGGAATTTTCAGATGCAATCAAACAACTTAAATATTATATTTAATGTCATGTAATTGTAAGATCGATCATGAGATTGATTCATTCAACCCATCTACATCTGTATACAATCTCAGAATTCAATGTTGCTCTGTCTTTCTCCAAATTTCTTTCACATTTTGAGTACAATATTTCATTATAACGACATCCAATATAAAGAATTTTATTTCCTCCTAGGTGTGACTTTTTGCCTGAAGGTATTCCATCAGGGGTGGATTTGGAGTTTGTAACCTGAAGTCAGACCTATTTTCAGAAATTTTACTGACATATTTCTAATAGTTTCGCCAATATAGAGCTTATTGCAAGGAGATATGATGCAATATATGACATAATTAATTGCAGTTAAAAATAAATCTGAGCTCGCATTTAATATTCTGATATTCAAACTTTGTCAAATTCTCTGTATATTTACATGCCTGACTTTCACCACATAGGGATGGCCAATACCAGGTGGCAAACCCCACTGTGTTCTTACAGTAGGTTGTGTGGGTGAAGATGACAAATGCCTAGAATGTACAATCATATCACTGATATTTTGGCCTTGTTTATTAGCCTGAACAATCTTTTCTAAAGTAGAAAGAATTGGTTTATTGTGACTAAATGACTACTGATCTGCAGGATTAGAGGGATGATTATTGGCTAAACTACCTATTCAGCCCCACACTACTACTAAACCAGCAGTGATCCCAATCATAAAGCTGAAACAGGCACAGCCTGACAGGCATACCTTCCTCACCTCTTTTGGTAAAGTGGGCCGATGGCAGGTCATACTCTGAAATGGGGTTGTTAGCTGGGACACATGCATCAAGCAACAATAGTACACTGGTACCAAAATAAATGAATGTCCAACCAATGTTCCAGAAAAATAGGAACTTTAATAATAACTAAAGACCCATCCCTGTAAGGAAAGAGAGAGAATGCAGATTCCGAAATAAAGGGACACTCTGGATGAAGACAGTGGTGTAGTCAATTGATTTAGGGAATGAATGTCAAAGTTTATGATGATGTATTTTTTACAAAAAGTAGGGAAGGGTCTTAAACGCCACAAGGGTCCTTTAAGGCAGACCATGGGGACAGGACTGCTTGAAATACCTTATGTTCTTGTATTTAATGGTCGACAGTATTGAGCCAGGCATTTTGGTTTAGCACCGGGAGGCTGAGTACTTTTGGTGCCAGACCAGGTCCCAACAATGTAGTGCTTTTCAGCAGCAGGGAGGAATTTCAGACTGAAGAGGAAGGAGATGGCAGGTGATATTGGGTCGGCGGCACCAGATGATACAGTGGTTTAGGATATAAAGAAAGAAAGATTGACATTTGGCAGTGAGATGGCTTGGCAGGCTCTATAGGTACTCGGGGTACTGCAGCAGGAACAGCTTGGAGCTTAAAGAAGCAGGTGACCAGGTGGAGGGGTTGTGTTGGGGACAAAAGAAGACTCGTGTGTCTCAGAGATGCAGAGATGACAGAGCTTCAGCACTGAGCAGAGGAGGTTACGTGTTGAGGTCGGAGGTGACTCTGGCAGTTCCCTTGCAAAGCCTGGTCAGTGTAGAAGGTGCCCGAACCAGTGTTAAGGCAGTTTGGAGTTACAGGGGGGACCAGGGGTTGCTTCCATTGTTCTGTGGTTGTCAGGAAACTACGTCCAGCATCTCAAGGGAAAGGCAAGTCCTATTATCTACTTCCCATCCAGGAAGAGTTGAAGAGCACACTTGCAGGGTTCTACCATCTCCAGAAAGCAGGTTCTTGGGTATCAGTGTACTGGCTGAAGTGGCGCTGTTCACAGAAATGTCACCCCAAATGTGCCCTTGATGTGGGTAGGGACAAGAGCTTTCCTCTTCCTTGGAGCCTTTTGTCTTCATCTCTTTGACAGATGACTTTGGAATAGATTGTATCCCCAAGAGAGTTCTAGGTAATTCCTGCTTGTCTTGGAGTCCAGAGATAAATCAAAAATGGGCAGAGTATTTCCCCTTTTGGTCCCATCCTACAAGAGTCCGACCCCAGCTGCTCAATCCAGTTTCCTTTGCTCCTTATGTCCGGGAGATTTCCTGTGCCCTGCAGGAAGGTGACAGCCTCCCTGGGCACTATCCCACATGGTTGTTGTGGGCACACCCAGGCCAGACAGTTAATGCACACAAAGCCCTATCATGAGTGAGTCACCTCATCTAGCTAATAATCCAAATGCTGTGGCTCTATAATTATGCAGCTTCAGCAGCAACCATGGCATAACTGAACAAGGCTTTTATTTACAGTTTACCGTGCCACCAGGACAATGGGGTACACAATTATTATATTTTTAACCAGTGGTGCAGATGATCAAAAATCAACACGTGACTTTCAGAACTTTGTGTTCTAGCAGTTGTCAGGAAGGCATGAATGACCTTTGACCCTGCCTGGCTGCAATGTAGGGCAGTTGCTGGAGATGTCAAGAGATGGTCACAGAAAAGCACATGAGCACACTATGATTTGGGCATGAATCATTATAAAAAGGGGATCTGTTCAGCAGTCTTCATAAGCAGAACTACCTGCATCATTTTATTTCTAGAAAGTCAAAACTCCCTTCCTCACCAGATGACATTATGTCACATTTTTATATGACAATATTTCTAAACAAATCTCAAAGTCACAGTGACCCTATTCCGTGGGGGGGGTGAAGTCTGCGTCCACCCACAACCAGCTTCATATTGACTACCCTGATATTTGCTTAATCTTTGTCAGGCACTGCATTGCTCACCAGAAAGGTGTGTGCTTTTCGAGTATCATTCCTACAAACATATATACAGTCCAGCCCATACAAAAAATATTTTTTTTCATTCTGGACACTCCAGCCACCAGCCACAATTATTGTTGCTTGCAAGTGGGAGGTAAATGCTCTCTTTTAGGGAGCATGAAGAGCAGGGAGACAGACCATCATCAACCACAGCCATCACATAGCTGATGGGTGCTCTTGTGTGTGCTCTCCAGAGCGAGTTGTGAACCATAGGACAGTCAGGCATGTTTATAATTCCGTCCTGAGAGTGGAAATATAGAAAGTATGCTTTTGTTTCTTGCGTGGGGGCCTCCTTTTCTTTTCTTTTTCCAGTTCAAGGCCTGGCACGGCTAGAATGTTTTCCCATACTAGCATTCACAGGCCACAGGTTGGAAACAGGGACAAGTCTGCTTTCTGGGCCTGATTCATGGAAAAGTGCACAGAGATCCTGCAAATCATGCGTGCCAAGAATGACTGTGCAGAAGCTATTTTTGTGCGCTCTGCGTATTCATGGAATTGTTTGTACAAAGTAACCGTACACGCAGGTCACAGCCGGAACGCCCCCAACACGGCCCCACACAAAGCAAAAACAGCCAGAAACAGCTAGCTTTGCGTGCTCCTCGGGCACGAACACATGCACCCTTGAAACAGTGCGTGGTGTCCCCCGCAACCAGGTCTGCACCTTGGGGACACTGCGCAGGGTCCCCGGTAACTGTTACGGGCACAATGTCAACATGCATACACATTTTTGTAACTCAGGTAAAACGGTTCTGCATGCGAACCCCTGCAAACTGTTCCTGCACCCGCTACACTGCATACCCGCACCCCTAAGTCAGATCGTAACCCAGGCTGTGTAATCACACCCCTAAATCCTACATGCAATCTCACCTCTGCATGATGAATCCTAAACGCTAGTGTCGGTATGCCTGCCTTTGGGGGCAGATGGAATGAGGGCTTTGTGTGCCCATTTCCCTGACGAGAGGTTACACAGTGGGATCCATGAATACATCTCATTCCGCACATTTGTGGGCATGCATTGGACTGCCTGTGGGCCGTTCCTCGTATCGCCAACATTTTCCCTTGTTCTTCCTCATTTTCCAGGTTCCACCCCCCTACTCTGCCCTCTACGCAAACCACACCCATGCTCTGTGTGGTGTCTCGTGCAAGGCACTCGGCCTCTTGCAGAGACCTGCCAACCCTGCGCGAATTCCGCGCAAACTACAGAAAAGTAGCACGCAGTGGATTCCATGAATCGACAAGTGGGATTTTGCACGTGGTTTGAAGCGCAAAGTCGTTTTTTTCCCACAGTCAATTCCATGAATCGGGCACTCAATGTGGGTGATCAGGACAACCAAGTTATGTTCCATCCAATAGGGATGATAAGTGATCTTGGTGAGGAAGACTGGGGGATGCTGCAGATACAATTTTCAAACACAAACAGCACAGTTAGGTACTCTCCTGGAGTGTATAATACAGTCCATTAGCACCCTTGGCAGTAGACGCAACCGATCAGGTTCCTTAGATGACGGGCTGAATCCCACAATCTCAGCCCGCGTTCCGAGCAGCCAGATTGCTACTTCCCCCACCCTGCCATCTCCCCCACCTTGGGTGTCCGATCCCTTACCAACTTCCAACCCCAGTTACCTGATTCATTCAGCGGGAGCGTTGCCCCCCGACTACCGTTGCCGCTCGGTGCCCCTGCTGGCCGCAATGGAAATGGAAGAGGGGCCCCGTATGGAGCCCCACCTTGCAGATTCCATGGTGGCCAGCTTAGGTCAGGATTTTGTTTGAATGAACGGGACACTGTGTGGCATACAGTTCATTCAAACAAAATACATTGCTGTTAGCACCCTGGGGTTCCAAATTTAAAAGACTTTGCAAAGTCCTAGAACTTGGGCCCTGGACCATTACCAACCGTTGAAGACCCCAAAACTGATGCTTATTGCTTAATTGTTGCTCTGCAGGGCAGAGGAGCATGTATACTAACATTGGTATGTGTGCAGGGCTTGCAGCGAGGTTGATTCACGGATCACAACTTTTCACAGCGGGCGATTTGCAAATATTTACTGGTCATCTGTTGAACTGTTAAAGCACTTGTTATACAAAACATTTATATTGTAATTTATGGCATTTCAAACCACCCCTCCACTATCCATCTTAGAAATGCCTCTTGCCCAGTAATGGCATCGCTGTGTGGTTTTTCTAAACACCATGATTATTTAAAGTTTTGTGCATCGTTCCCCATTTTGGTTTGGCAACTTCTCCTACACACACAAGTTGTCCTTTTCAACGACTCATTCAGCATCAATTTCAAACTCTCCCCTTTTCAATATAGGGAGGAGGACGCATGTCACTCTAAATATACAAGCCTACCAACTAAAAGAAATTCCAACTGGGTGCATGCAAGCCATAAAAAATGAATAGCAATACACGGAAAAGTCTTAGATAAAGAAAGGATTTAATATTTTCTGGTAGGTCCGGTAATTTCAGAAGCATTTTTAAATCCATATTCATTTTTATATAAGTCCGATATCATTATATACATCCTGTTTTAGAGATTCTTTCATTTCGAATACATCCTTTTAGGGTATATTTACGCCATAGAGACGGTATAACCCAGAAAAGCTTATGGTTTAATGTTGCCGCCTATAAATAGAGGGGCGAATAGATTGGATCCCGTAGGCCAGTTAATGTAAGAACAGTAAATACCAAGGCAACATTTTTCATCACATAAAAGAATGCGTTTTCAATAGCTCCCAAAGCAACCATGTTTATTGCTTAGCAGTAAAAACAATGTCTAGGAGGAACTAAGAGAAATACTGTTCTGGCGGCAAATAGGGTGAATAAAGCATTCATACTTCCAGAGTCCCCAGTAGCCAGGAAGCTCATCTCTGGCATCTGTAATAAACAGTGCAAACCACTCCAACACGAGTGGGCTCCACTGCGAAAAGAATACGTTCGCTGTTCACCCAGTCATAAAATGCATGTAATAGCACGAAAAGGCTCTCCCGGTGTATATAAATAACCGTTAAAAGAACAGACCGTTCAGAGAGCCGGCCTGCACTGGCTCGTGGATTGTACAGTGTGCATAACAAATCACGCCTGTACCTTGACGGACTGACGGATAATAGCTTGTGAAAGCTGTTTACCATAGAGAGCTATATGTGTATAAATCAATGGCGCAGTCCACTGAACGCTCATAAAGCATCGGCCAGACTGGCGACGTGGTGTGTGAACGCTTCCGTGTCTTGGAGCTTTCATCTGTGACGCATTTACAAAATACACAAGCGGTCATACACGAGAGGTTGTATTATTTCCGTGTTACTATGGCAGATTATTGTGTGTGTGTTATTTGGTTAGAAAAGTTGAACATGGGATTTATTAGAAATGTCATAAAGGACGACCCCATGAAAATGGCTACACAACATGTTGTGATGTACCTTTTCCATACATAATATTCACTGAAAAAAATGTACTAATTACAATGCATTGCCAACCTAAAAAACACGCAAATACACTTGCTACTGAATCCCCGAGTGGCTCCTGGAATCCTGTGCTGAGCTAATTCACTTAGAAAATTGGCTCTTGAAAACAATGCCTACGGTTTGCTTCAGATGTGTTTTGTGTTGGCATTCAAAATAAAAATAAAACTCAACCTAAGCATTCTGGGGTGCTACTCTATTTATGTAGCTGTTTTTTTCTCAATACCCTGCAGAAACTGGCACATTTGTGTGGGTTTTAGTTTTTGAGTTGCATACATAACGTCCTTAAAATAAAGGTTTTTCTGTGAATATCCAAGTTTTTAATACAGAATGTTAATTATAACTGTCCTTAAAAAGTTTATCAGTGAATGTTTTAAATAATCCTAACATGGCAAAAGTGATCACTGGGATGGGATCCTTTGCCCATGCATCAAGGACAGAGAACACACCCAGAGCGCCCACTTGACAATGCCTGTGGCCATGCTGCTGACACTGTAAACACACCCACAGTGTCCACTCTGCATGGCCTAGTGCCACGCCCAACAGCAGGGGTGGACTGCCTACAGGGAAGTCTGGAGATTTCCCGGTAGGCCTCTGCACCCTGGGCCTCTTTTGTGTGGTTACCTATTTTATTTCCAAATGTTCTCATAGGAAAAGGATTGGGTTTGCTCAAAATGTGTAATATGGGCCACTTTGAACATTATTTCCAGGGTCTCATTTGGTTTCCAGTCCACCCTTGCCCAACAGAAGCTGTGCCAGGAAAGGGAATGCCTTCAGTCCTACCCCATTAGTTTGATCCTAACTGCAGTGCATGCTGTTCATGGCCTCTGGTATTCACTGTGTCCGAGTCATGGCTCCAAGCCATGCTTAGTGCACTGAGGGCCTGATTTACAAAAATGTTTTAACATTGGAAAGTCCTATTGAAAACATTCTTGTAAATGGGGCACTATCTACTTGACTGACAACTTCTCGGACAAGTTTGGTATACATTTGTTGAACGGTTTTCACGTGACATTTCAAGAAAATATCCCTATGGGAATTTGAATGGCAAATGAGTCAAAACACCTTTCTTAGAATAATAAGCGTTGGTTGAGTATGTTTTTGGGAAAGGTTCATGCGACCTTTACACAGGAGCAAAGTTAAAACAGAAGAATGTTATTTTACCCCCTGCCACAACATTTTCCCCTTCACAAAACCTTACTATCTTTTCACATATATGTGCAGTAGGCTGTATGTGTGTATCTGAAGGTGTCAGGCAATTGTGGTGCAACCGGCAAGGAGCACATTGGTACTGACAAAGCAACAATACCATCAGGGAAGAATTGCTCCATGGGAACTGTGGTTTTTAAACACTCCAAGGAGCACAGTGGCACAGACAAACCAGGTGAAACAAGCAAAACAAATCCTTTAAGGGATTTGTGGTTCAGTTACTGAAAGGAGCACAAAGGCACCAGGACACCAAAGGAATCACTAAAATAATTATTTACAAGAAGTTGTAGTTCAACTATTCCGATGAGAGCCGGAGCACTAGCAAAGTCCCATAGACCAAGTAAAGAAGTGCTAGAAACGTCTAGTGAACAAAGTAAAGAACAGCTAACCAAGTAAAGTAAATCAAGCACAGGAATGTGCCTGGGTTCAGCAATTTTTAGCCATGTCAAATGAGCCAAGTATATAAGCATTGACAAAGTCATGGGAATCACATATTGAAACAGAGTGGGAGTTGTGTCAACGCCTGAGTGAGTGTGCTTGAAGGCACTCATTGCTCTAAGTCAAACAGAGATTGTTTTTAGAGGAAGTGGTACTAGGAACAGTGCCCTGAGATGCAGTAAAGTCTGTAGAATATTGTACTTTCTTTATTTCTTGAAGTTGCTGGCATGCATTGAACCAGAGGTAGGGTAAATAATGTCTGTTTGAGCCATAGCGTCATGGATGACTAGCTAGAGATTTTTTCAGGCACTCCCTATGTAACATGAAAGGCTGAGGAGGCTTGGGGAAGCTAGTGAGTGTATGTGCTTCCCAAACTTAAAGGTCCCAGGCTGGAAGGGTTTCTAGAAAGGGAGGAGCAACTCATTGGGCCTCATTGGAAACACTTGTGTATAGGCGCTTTATAAATGCCATATCATATCATTGGGCCTCATTACGACTCAGGCGGTAAGGGGTTTACGGCGGCGTAAACAGCGCCGACCCTTAACGCCTGAGTACGAGGTCCCTTAGCGCCATGGAGGTTTTAACACCTGCAGTGTTAAAATCCATGGCGCTAAGGGACCATGGAGTTAATTACGCCACCGTAATTTACGGTGGCGTAATTAACGCCTTCCCCACTCCCATTATGCCCTATGGGGCAAAAATGGGAATGGGGAAGGGTAAATGGGGATTGGGGACTTACCGCCCCGCCGACCTCGGAATGGGGCGGTAAGTCCGCCTACCACCATGCCGTAAACGTAGTTTACGCCATGGTGGTAAAGTCACGGCCCAGGCGGTAACTTACCGCCTGGGTCGTAATGAGGCCCATTGTAAGTTGGGCAGTGTGCTAAAAATGCAGCGGTAATACCATTACCGACGCATTGCTGCACCGCCCAACTACGGGTTTGGTGGAGATGTGAAGGAATCACCTCAGCAATTTTAACAGAATTACCGCTGGCGGTAATACTGCCAAAATCCCCCATGCTGTCCTGTGGACTGCAACTAATGGGGATTAACACCACCACCACCACTTCTAATCTTGCAGTAATACCTTTGGACCAAGTGGCGGTAACAGTAATTCCATTAGGTGGTATCTTGCCAGATTTACCACCGAGATACCACCAACCTTGTAATGAGTCCCATTGTGCTGAATCACAGATCGAGTTGTCCTGAGCAAGTAAAGGCCTACGAACCCAGAATGGGAAAAATGAAGATAGTCTTTCGGAACTAGACAGAAGTAGGCAGAAATATGAACTTCAAATTACAGAGTTTGTAGTTTTGGAATCTTCTAAAACTACAGAGTTTATTTAAACTTGCGAAGTGTACCTTTTGTGGCATTGCAAAGACATTTGACAAAGACACACACATAACCACCCCACTGATGACTGTTATGTAGACCCTGCTGTGAGGGACTAGAAGTGAAATACAGCCCAAATCCAGACGGGAAGAGGTAGCATCAGAAGTAGGAGCAAGTCCAAGCAACCATTGAAAGGGGAATAATCTGTACATTCTAGGGGCGAGGCAGAGATGTACACAAGCCATTGCTTTGTGCCAGGATATCTGTGTACTAATCAATTCCGTTTGCTGCATCTTGCTGAGTGAGTCTATTGGCTTCTGTGTCATGTGAAATTGTCTGGGGGCTGCCTTTGTGTGCGCTGATGTGTTCTGTGCCAGCCATTGCAAAAATCCCAAGGTCCTCCAGGAGGGTGGAGGGAATGTGGTCCAGCCGGTCTGGAGCAGACACCCTTGTTAGATTAGATCATAGGACCCTAGTTCATACCTCCTGGTGGTGACCTGGTCACCGGAAGCCCCATAGTCCCCATTATTAATAGAGTGAATGGATGATGACAGAAAAAATTAAGTTAATCCAGAGGACTTCTGAAATTCAAGCACTTTCCTAATTCAGTGTAGAAGCATTGACAGACACAATGCCATCAGAGAGGAACCGTAACTTGTGAGTTATGGCCGAGGCACTACACTTATGCAAGTACGGCCCATGGACTGAGTGAAAAGATCTTGTAGCTGACTTTAGCTGAGGCAGCATATGCATCTTTTCGAGTGTGTACAAAGACTCATCATAGCAAAACAAAAGAGATGATGGCTGGAAGGTTTAGAATAAATCTTAACCTCTGGCATTGCTCTGGGCAACCCTCCAGACCATCGTTCTTTGCCTGCCAAGCCATTACAGAAGGTGAAAGACCATATGCAAATCAGACTTGGCCCCACCCCAAAAGAGGCAGTCCAGCCCGAACTGCTAGGCCAACTCCCTTCTGCACGAGGCCACAAGCATCCCCAGACATGTTTCAGCCTTGTTGGGCGTCATCAGTGAGGTGTAGCTTGGGTCTCTAGGCCCAACAGGCACGGGACCCACGTCTGAGCATACCCGTCCCACTCAGGGTAACAATAGCAAAACAAAACATCTGTTTTGCCAAAGTCACCCCGAGTTGGACGGGTATGCCCAGACGTGGGTCCCGAGTCTGCCGGGCCTAGAGACCCAAGCTACTCCTCACTGATGACGCCCAACAAGGCTGAAACATGTCTGGGGATGCTTGTGGTCTCGTGCAGAAGGGATGTGACCTAGCAGTTGGGGCTGGACTGCCCCTTTTGGGGTAGCACCAAGCCTGATTTGCATATGGTTTTTCCCCTTCTGTAATGGCTTGGCAGGCTGAAAAACGATGGTCTGGAGGGTTGCACAGAGCTTTGCCGGTGGTTATGATGAATTCAAAACCGTCCAGTCATCACCTTTCTGTTTTGCCAAAGTCACCCCGAGTGGGACGGGTATGCCCAGATGTGGGTCCCGAGTCTGCCGGGCCTAGAGACCCAAGCTACTCCTCACTGATGATGCCCAACAAGGCTAAAATATGTCTGGGGATGCTTGTGGTCTCGTGTAGAAGGGATGTGACCTAGCAGTTGGGGGTGGACTGCCCCTTTTGGGGTAGCACCAAGCCTGATTTGCATATGGTTTTTCCCCTTCTGTAATGGCTTGGCAGGCTGAAAAACGATGGTCTGGAGGGTTGCCCAGAGCTTTGCCCTTGGTTATGATTAATTCAAAACCTTCCAGTCATCACCTTTCTGTTTTGCCAAAGTCATCCCGAGTGGGACGGGTATGCCCAGACGTGGGTCCCGAGTCTGCCGGGCCTAGAGACCCAAGCTACTCCTCACTGATGACGCCCAACAAGGCTGAAACATGTCTGGGGATGCTTGTGGTCTCGTGCAGAAGGGATGTGACCTAGCAGTTGGGGCTGGACTGCCCCTTTTGGGGTAGCACCGAGCCTGATTTGCATATGGTTTTTCCCCTTCTGTAATGGCTTGGCAGGCTGAAAAACGATGGTCTGGAGGGTTGCCCAGAGCTTTGCCGTGGTTATGATTAATTCAAAACCTTCCAGTCATCACCTTTCTGTTTTGCCAAAGTCACCCCGAGTGGGACGGGTATGCCCAGACGTGGGTCCCGAGTCTGCCGGGCCTAGAGACCCAAGCTACTCCTCACTGATGATGCCCAACAAGGCTGAAACATGTCTGGGGATGCTTGTGGTCTCGTGCAGAAGGGATGTGACCTAGCAGTTGGGGCTGGACTGCCCCTTTTGGGGTAGCACCAAGCCTGATTTGCATATGGTTTTTCCCCTTCTGTAATGGCTTCTTAGGCTGAAAAATGATGGTCTGGAGGGTTGCCCAGAGCTTTGCCCGTGGTGATGATTAATTCAAAACCTTCCAGTCATCACCTTTCTGTTTTGACAAAGACTCATCATGACAAACGTTGAAAAGCAAAGGTGGAGTCAGAGGTTGACCCAATCCACAGAAAGCTGTGAACAAGAAACATAATAAATGTTTTTATACATCCGTAACACTGTGGTCTGCGTCATTCGTATCGGGAGGATAGATCAGGGGCAATGTGCTCCTCTTGGAAGCAAGACGATGCGGGGATCAGCGCTTCGAAACCTCTGGTTATTAAGTGTTTTATAAATAACCAATTACAATTCACTACAAAACCTTTACAACGGGGTGTGGTCGAACACCAAACAAGATGGCTGCTTAGTCCCGTCGCTCCGCTCCACTCACAAGAAAATAGGGCATTATTTGGGATTTCCGACGCTTCTTTCTCCTACCTGATGACCCATCCCATGTTTGCTGGTCCTCGCTAAGGTTCCGGTGCTTTTCCGCAACTTTTTCGAGCCTCCTATGCGCTCCGGCGCTTCCTCACCGGCTGCTGCCTCCAAAGGTACCCGCCCTCTCTGTGGAGATATCCGCCGTCACACGCACTGTGACGTGCCTGCTGAGGCCTGGTCGGCCCCTCCTACACAACATCGCCGCTGCTGGTGCCAGGACCATACTGCATCAATGCAAACAAAAGTGAGAGCCTCTCAGGAAATAACGTTCTTCTTTTCAATGTAACACACATAAAAGCAAAATTAAGAATTAAACGCTTTGACTGCAAACTTCTTTAGTGCACCATTTCTCTTCATGGTACCCTAAACAGTAAAATAGCACTGCCTTCAGCATTTCCTCTCAACATTTTATATATTCTCGAGAACTATTTCTGCTTATTTAAGAGCTTCTTCTTAGCTAATTAAGGATTCTGTTTTACCACGTGGCAGCCTATACTTACATTAGCATTTCAACATTCTTGATTTATTTTTTGGCCACTACTGGATATACCTGAACCATACCATTGACCATTACTGATAATGCCTGGATTATTTTTGTGTGCCCCCATGCTGTAGTCAATTTAAACCTTTGTTGTTACTAACCCGCAACTAACTAACTAAGATCACCCGCAACCCATCATCTAGACCTATCAGATCTCATCTTGCCAACCAGACCCAGGTCCCACTCTTCAAAAGTGTAAAGGCTGGTGTCTCCAGCTTCCTACACGTAGCCCCCAAGAACTTGAATGCCCTCCCCGCGTTTCTCAGAAATTAAGAATCATACAATGTTTTCTGCAAACTGCTAAAAACAAACCTGTTCAACTAACCCCCTCAATATGCATTTACAGATGTTGTTACTGCCACATGAATTGTACTTCCTGACAAATAACATGCACATCTTCCCTCTCTGTTTATAATGTACTCTATGCCTTTTTTGTACTGCTCCTTGACTCACGCATGTATGCATTAAGCAAAACCTTCTGTAACAGCGCCACGATTCCTCAGGGCCGTTGTGCGCTATATAAATTCAAATAAATAAATAAATAAAAAATAAATAAACCCCAACATCAGAGTGTGAAGGCTCAAAGCATCACTGCTAAAATGCACTTGCAGTGCTTCATAACTTACCCTCTTAGTTTACTCTTTATGATCCTCTGCTGATTTCGTTTGATCTCCTTTAACAGGATTAAAGCAGTTTGTATAATATGGACATAAACATTGTAAACTATTGTAAACAGAATTGAAATTAAAACAACATTCTGTGCCATCGTGAAGACTACTCCTTGCTTTTGTTGGAAGCGACATCACTTTCTTGCCGAATAGAGCCTTCAGCTCTCATATCAGTGTCTTCACCTTCAATACTCTCCTAACAAGCTCTGCTGCACCATGGCCACTAGCAAAAATACTCATAAAGGTGTGCCCAATACGAAAGAATCTAATATCTCATCTACCAACCTTAAGAGACCCAAAAGTGACTCGCCACCGCCACTTGGTATCTCTGATCCTGCAATTGAAGCCATACTATCAGAAATTAGTTCTCTTAAACCCTTCATTGAGACCACAATCCTAAAATTGCAACAATTAGATGATAGTTGGAAGGGCTTCGAAAACAGAATGGTTGAGGTGGAAAGAAGAGTCGGTCTTGTGGAAGATGTATACCCCAAAGTGGCACAACTTGAGAAGTCCATTAAAGATCTTCAAAGGTACAATGAAGATTTGGAAAATCGAAGTCGATGTAACAATCTCAGAATTTCAGGGCTGCCGGAGGGCTCTGAAGGAGAAAATACCATTGCATTTCTGCAAACATTTCTACCAACCTTGCTTCACTTATCCTCAGAAACTGCACTCAATATTCAACGAGATCATAGAATTGGTCAACTATCTGTCTCTACTTATCTGCATCCATCGTCCAGAACATTGATTTTCTACCTTGTTGAATACTCTCAACTTCAGCTTATCCTATCTGCTGCAAAAGAACGCAAATCCCTTATTTGGAATGGTAATAAGATATTTATTACACAAGATGTCACCAAAAGCACGGCCCAACGCAGGAAAATATTTCTGTCCTTTCGTCCAGCTCTGAAGCAGCTCAATATTCGGTATGGGCTATACCAGCCTTGTTCTTTTAAAGTCACGCATGAAGGTCGTACCGCCATGTTCGATGAACCTCCTGACCTAAGAGCTTTTATACGCTCCATCAAATTTGATGGCATGGACACATCCTTTCCTGCCAGTACCTCTATTTCTTCTATTACATGAATGTATTACCCTCTCTCATGCTTAGTTGTATTCCACTTAATGCTTCGACTAACCTTTTATTATAACATGGTGGGACGGGTGTCGCAGCATCGTCCGTCTTCCACTCTGAGTCGCTCTTTTTTCCTTTTGACAACTTAGCAGGCGTCACCCATCCCTAAAAAATGTTTTCCCTTCTTTTCCCCTGACCCTAGTCTGATCTATATCTGTCTTTAATTCTGCTATCCTAATTATCTATTTATGATCAGACACCCCATCCCCCTTCCTGATTCCCGATGTGTCTTCCTTTTGTGTCTTCCCTTGACTATATGTTATGTTTATTATATCTCTATGGTACTAAATATGTATATCCACAATGGTTCTATACTATATTACTACTATTATTGGAACGTTTAAATTATTTTTAAATTTGTTACATGAAATATCAAAGGCTGCAATAACCCGATCAAAAGATGTAAGATAATTTCTCATCTCAACAAATTCAATCCATCCGTAGCTTGTATACAAGAACCATATTTATCTAACAAAGAAGCATTGAAATTTAAGTCCATCTGGGTCAAAGAAATTATTTCTAGTCCGGCAGTTGCTTAGAAAAATTGAGTTGCCATATTATTTAGTAAAAACTACCCTTCAAAGTCATAGATCAGGGTACTAATATTAATGGTAGATGGGTATGGGTTAAGCTCCTGATTGAATCCACACATGTTTTGATTCTAAACATCTATGGTCCCACTATAACAGATCCCAATTTTTGGGTCTCCATTAAACAAATGATACTTAAAAATAACTTCTCTAATTTAATTATGTGTGGGGATGCCAATCAGGTCCTTGACCTTTTTTTGGATAGGAAATCTAGTTGTATGTTCAAAACTAGCAAATCTCACAAATCCTTTCTGGGATGTTTAGTTGAAACAGGCCTCATAGACACCTGGAGGCTATCCCACCACACTCAACTTGACTATACTTTTCATTCTACCCCACAACGCACTCTATCAAGCCTTGATTATATTTTTTCCACCAAAACCCTTACAGGATCCATTGTTGATTCTAGGATAGCTAACATCATAATATCCGATCATGCCCCTGTATGCACCTCCTTCAGTCTTTCAGATGTGTACAAATCTTCATCTTGTTGGAAACTTAACAACTTTCTATTACAAGATCCACAATTCATTCTTGCAGTTAAATCATTTACTCACCAGTTTTTTGTTGATAATCTAGATTGTCACACATCTGTTGTGAATAATTGGGATGCGTTTAATGCGGCCCTTAGAGGACACATTATGGCTTTCTCTGGGAAAAAGAAGACTTTGCGCAGAAAACACCTGGATGACCTTTGCTCCCAGCTTACTGTAGCTGAGCAACATTATTATCATAATTCTAACTCAAATAATCTCCAGAGGTCATGTCTTTACGTTTCCAAATCAATTACGAGATTACTGACCTAGCCGCAGGAACCATTCTTAAATATAAAACAAAAATCTACTAAACATCCAATAAAGCCGGTAAAGCACTAGCCTCTTACTTGAAAACGAAAAAAGAAAGAATTTTCATTTCCCATATCAAAGATGCATCAGTCACCTCACATCATCATCCTAATGATATACTAAGCTGTTTTAAATGGTTTTATGCTGATTTATACACTCCTGAGAACTCTATTCCCCATAATAATATTACTTCATTTCTTGATAACATTAATAGATCCTCATACCCTCAATTAGATCTCTCCCACTTAGATAATGATATCACCCGTCCTGAGATCACTAAAGTGATTAAAGGCTTGGGTAAAGGCAAAGCCCCAGGCCCTGATGGTCTCTCGACAGAATTGTTTGATAATTGATCTCCTTCCCTTACTCCCAAGCTTACAAATCTATTCTCTTATTTCATTTCCCAAAAATCCTTCTCAGGTTCTTTTTCTGAAGCCCTACTTGTTCTGTTCCCTAAAGCCGATAAGGACTCCACACTCCCCAGCAATTACCGGCCCATTTCTATTATCAATGTTGAGAGCAATGTTTTTGCGAAGATCCTAGCTAACAGAATTGAATTCTCACTCCCTGCTCTAATAAAATCAGATCAAGTGGGTTATGTAAAAGGTTGCAATATATCTTCCAACGCAAGACTACTTCTTGATACCATTCATTTATCGGCCAAAGATAAAAAGGATAAGCAAGGCTAGGCGGCCATTGCTTTAGATGCAGAAAAAGCTTTCGATCGTGTCAACTGGGACTTTATGTTTCGGTCCTTACATTGGCACAGTTTTGGTGATAAATTAATTTCCCTTGTTAAATTACTCTACTTTTCCACCAAATCCTCAATATGTATTAACGGTCTATCTTCCTCCTTCTTCCCTCTCCTCAGAGGTACCCGACAGGGCTGCCCCCTCTCACCAATCCTATACATTCTCTCTTTAGAACCACTATTAGAATTAATTAGATCCAATAAAAATATTCCTGGTATTTCAGGAGGAGCATCTCATAATACAATTGCAGCGTATGTAGACGATATCCTGATTCTTATCAAGAAACCCAAACTACACTTTCCTAACTTACTTAACATATTACATCTATTTGGCCAAGTATCAGGTTATAAACTTATTAAAGACAAATCCGAAATCATGCCTCTGAACCCCTATTTTCTCAAACATGATATTGACCCCTTTGGTTTCAAATGATGTAGTGCCTCTATCAAGTATCTAGGTATACGTTTTGCTCCCACAATTCATGATACCATGAAACTTAACACCCAATCTTTGTTGGATAAACATAACGATTTAACCTCTAGATGGTCCCCCCTTTATCTTTCATGGTGGGGATGGCTTGACACAATTAAAATGATGCTTTCACCAATTGTTTTATATTATCAGCAACTCCTTGCGGTCCCTATACCTCCTTCCTTTTTTAAATCTATCTACTCCATCCTGCTTAATTTCCTCTGGGGTTCCAGGAAGAGTAAAAGGATTGCTTTAGCCAAATTGAAGGCACCCTATGATAAAGGTGGGGTCAAGTTTCCTGATTTTAAATTATATCACTCTGCCTTTCTTCTCAAACAATCTCGATGTTGGTTCACATGTCCTGCAGTGACAGATACTCCCACATGGTGCACATTAGAGAAACATCTGGTCCATCCCCATGAAATCGCTTATTTCATCTACATATTTAATCATTCCTCCTCAGCTATCTCTGATCCCATTAAAACCTCTGTCTCCGCCCTACAAACCTTTCTCTTTACACATAAAAAAAAAAAAAATGTCTCTCCCTTTACTATGGCAGAACAAGAAAATTGTGATTAATAAAAGAGCCTTGAATCGGAAATCCTGGTTGAATAAGGGCATTAGATTTACACAACAAATCATAAGCGACCCCTCTATTCTTTCCTTTCAGCAATTTAAATACCTATTCCCTATTCCTAATACTGATTTTCGTTTCCACAAGTAATTAGTCAATTCTTGTTTGGATGCACTTCATATTTTTTCTGATAATATTCTCACACTCCTGATGCCTTCAGACTACTGCAGTTAACCATGCTTTCCGATATCAAGGCTTCCAAATTTTACAGGATTCTTGTATCATCCTTTAAGGTATGGTCTATGCGTTTAAAATGGGAAAATGACTTTGGTTACACTTTCGATGACCACACATGGTCCCTCCTTCTCTCCAAAATTAAAAACATATCTGTGTCAGCTAATATTACGCAACATTTCTTCTTCTTTATACACAGAGCGTTTATCACACCAGTTAAATTGTCAAAATTTAAGTTAGACAACAATGATAAATGTTGGTCATGCAGTTTTGTCCAGCTTCATATGAACATATGTTTTTTAGCTGCTTCTTCACTTTCAGGTTCTGTCAAGATGTATGGAAAGACCTCAAACTTATTTTTTTTGTGGATGTCCCATTATCTTTTCTAAATATTGTTATGGGCAGCCTTGCTATTCCTACCAAATTGCCACCTGAGGCTGCCAAACTTTATGATCTACTCATATTTAGATTGCTTTAATGTGACTAAGTCATATATGCACGATAAATACAGTTATATACATGCAGCAGTGGTGGCTCCATCCTCATTCATTTTCTCTTTAGCATGGCAAACATGCTGGTCCAGGCCTCTCCCATCAGGCGATCATTAGAGTAGCAGCACTGCATAGAAGGCGATTGGTCTAGCACCCAAAGATTCCCATCATCTTTACCGCTCTCTGCTTTTAAACATGTGGGTGGTGGGTTCAACATTTTGACCCCAACACAAGCATGTGTGAGAGACAAAGTAAGGGGTAAGTACCTTTTCCCATGTGGGTTTGCATGTATAGTGCTCTGCTGTGATGCCCAGTGGAATACACAAAGGACACAATATACAGTAGTGGAGGCAAACAGGTTTATTGCGAATGTGACATAAGTGTGGCCAAAAGAAAATTAAATGGTCAATTTCAGTTTGTGATTCATCTCTTTCTCTCTCTCCCTCTCTCTCTCTCTCTCTCTCTCTCTCTCTTTCTCTCTCTCTCCTCTCTCCTCTCTCTCTCTCCCACTTTCTACTGACATCCTTTTCAGGGTTCAAGGTACCCCTGTTTATAGATTCCGCTTTACCAGTTATGTTTCCTCCAACCACCTCTCACTGACGTTCCTCCATCCTCCTGATGGAATTTATCTACTCTGCCTCTTTTCTGCTGCCACCTCCCCACCGCCCAGGCTAATGCGCCACCAGCTCTCCTTTAGTTTCTCCCTGCCCACCAGCTCTGTCTTCCTGAAATTTCTCCTGTCCTCCTTGTTCCTTCTCCCAGACTCCTCTCTTCCCTTGATGTGCCTCCCATCCCACTTGCTTCTACTCTCAACTATCCCAAATCCATTAGTATGGTAATATGCGCAGGACTATGGGCGTGTGATTGCTTGCCCGTGTACCATCCTTCTACACGCCCACATTTTCACAAGTTCTTCCTCATTCTGCATGTTCCGCCCCCTATTTTGGTCGATTCGTAGGCCCGCTTGTTGACTCATAGAGACGTGCCAGGCCTGCGCGAACTCTACGCAAGTCCTAGGAAAGTCCTACGCAGTCGGTTGCATGAATCGCCGAACAGGGATTTGCTGGCAGATTGGCACGCAAATCCCTGATTTTCCACGCAAATATGTCCATGAATCGGCCCCTTAGTTTATTAATTCCAATTCTAGTAAATTGTTTGGAGAAATGGTCAGTGTTCTTCCTGTTTATAGTCTGACAGAGTCTTTTCTGTGTTCTTTTTTTTATGGAGCTTCAAATCTTAGAAAACGTTTTTAGTGTGCGTAATTAATTCAATTCAAACTGTTTTTTTCCATTGCAAAGTGTAAATGCAGACATGCATTTTATAAAAAATAGCCTATTTTATTCTTCTTTGCAGTACCTAACAAAGGGCACACATGTGAAGGATAAGGAGATTGTGTTCTCTCATTTATTGATGACTTTTATTGTTTATATATAAACTTGTAGATATATGAGAAATTTCTGAATCATGCAGGTAATCTCTGAGCATTGATATTAATTTAAGCAATAGAACCCGAGCGAAGCGAGGGCCTTACCGAAGGCCCCAGGGTATTACCAGAGTCGGTAAGGCCCCCGCCGCAAGGGTTCTATTGCTATTAGTATCCCGGCCCGCAAAATTTGTGTGACCAGGGTACTAAAAGCTATTTTTTTCTCTCCCGAAATGCTGCGGCTTTTCAACGCTGCAGCGTTTTGGGACAGAAACAAAGAACGACCAAGACAATGGCCGCCGCCATGGAAAGGGAAAACGGAGTCCGTTTTCCCTTTCCATGGCAGCCATCGGGAGAGGACGCGCTGGGAACACAAGTGTTCCCAGCGCGACCGCTCCCGAAAAAGGATCAAAAAAAGGTAAGTGGGGTTGGGAGGGCGGGGTTGGGACTGGGGAAAAAGAAAAAAAAAAGTACCTGCGTCCCCGGCGGGGGACGAGGGAAGCCCCCAGCCGTGTGGAGGCGCAGAGCGGGGATGGCCCGCTCTGAGTCTCCACACGGCTGGAGGCTTCCCTCGTCCCCCGCCGGGGATGCAAGATCAAGAAGGTAAGTTGGGGGGGTGGGTTGAAGGGAGGGGAGGGAAGGGAAGGGAAAAATAAAAAAATAAAAAAAGACTTACACGAGTCCCCGGCGGGGGGCGAAGGCAGCCTCTCAGCCGCGGGGAGGCTCGGAGCGGGGATGGCCCCACTTCGAGCCTCCTCATTGGCTGAGGGGCTGCCACACCCCCGCCGGGGACAAAGGCCCTGCAATCCCGACGGAGGGATTCCCGGCCGGATAGGGACCTGGCGAGAGCCAATCAGAATGCTTGTTGCATTCTGATTGTCTCTCGCCGGCGTACTAATAAAAGGTAGTATATTTGTTTAATTTCATGCAGCGGGTTCAGAATTAGCGACACAGATTTAATTGAGTAGCATGTCATTTAGAATATGAGATTAAGTGATCGTGAAATAATGCCTTAAATACATTATTTTTAGGAATATTGATTACTCACTGTCTGCATAACTGATGACATTTTCTTTCTGCTCTTGTTATGTTAATGTTAATGTTAAAGGATATTTGTACCGCACACTATCACCACCGGAGTGGTCCCCTGGCGCTCTGGCGGCTCTGAAAGAGGGAGAGGGGGTGGGTTAGTGGGAATGAGCTGGAAAAGTGCAAGATAGCAGTGATGTGCTGTTGGCAGCCTCAGCCCGGTGGGTCCATTGGCTGGGCTTGGGGTGTTTTGTGGTCGGTAGTCGTTGTGTGCTGTTGTGCAAGTCTATGTTTGTTTTATTGTTGCAGTGTAGTGAAGTTTGTGCAGATTGCTACGTTTTAGGCTTGTGGTTGTGTTTGGTTAGAGTTTGAGAGGTGTATGCAGAGGGGAGAAATTGTCAGTGGATTGGTTAGTTGACATTGCTGTCCTTGCAAATATGTCCAGGTGTGATGCTTGCTGCTATTCACTATTCCATCGGAGTGTGGTGGTTGCTAATTGTAATATTCTGTCTAGATGTGAGGCAGGCCAGTGATCACGATTTCATTCAAGTGGTGCACTTGTTATCATTCACAGTTTCATTTAAGTGTTTTTACATTCGCATTTCTATCTATATGCGACGCAAGCTAAGGTCAAGAATTCCATCTAAGTGTGGCACATGCTAACATTCATAATCCTGTCTAGAAGTGACGCAAGTGAAGGTCAAGAATTCCATCTAAGTGTGGCACATGCTAACATTCACATTTCTGTCTAGATACAACGCAAGCTAAGGTCAAGAACTCCACCCTAGTGTGGCACATGCTAACATTCACATTTCTGTCTAGATACAACGCAAGCTAAGGTCAAGAATTCCATCTAAGTGTGGCACATGCTAACATTCATAATTTGGTCTAGAAGTCACGCAAGCTAAGGTCAAGAATTCCATCTAAGTGTGGCACATGCTAACATTCATAATCCTGTCTAGAAGTGATGCAAGCTAAGGTCAAGAATTCCATCTAAGTGTGGCACATGCTAACATTCACATTTCTGTCTAGATACAATGCAAGCCAAGGTCAATAATTCCATCTAAGTGTGGCACATGCTAACATTCACATTTCTGCCTAGATACAATGCAAGCTAAGGTCAAGAATTCCATCTAAGTGTGGCACATGCTAACATTCATAATCCTGTCTAGAAGTGTCGCAAGCTAAGGTCAAGAATTCCATCTAAGTGTGGCACATGCTAACATTCACATTTCTGTCTACATACAACGCAAGCTAAGGTCAAGAATTCCATCTAAGTGTGGCACATGCTAACATTCATAATTCTGTCTAGAAGTGACGCAAGCTAAGGTCAAGAATTCCATCTAAGTGTGGCACATGCTAACATTCACATTTCTGTCTAGATACAACGCAAGCTAGGGTCAAGAATTCCATCTAAGTGTGGCACATGCTAACAATCACATTTCTCTCTAGATACAACGCAAGCTAAGTCAGGAATTCCATCTAAGTGGTGCACATGCTAACATTCACATTTCTGTCTAGATACAATGCAAGCTAAGGTCAAGAATTCCATCTAAGTGGTGCACATGCTAACAATCACATTTCTCTCTAGATACAACGCAAGCTAAGTCAGGAATTCCATCTAAGTGGTGCACATGCTAACATTCACATTTCTGTCTAGATACAATGCAAGCTAAGGTCAACAATTCCATATAAGTGTAGCACATTCTAAATTCACACTTCCATCCAGATGTGATGCAAGCTAATTTTGACCGTTGTCTATAGGTGTGGCACTAGTTATCATAGGCTAATATGTTAGTGCGTAATGCAATGCAAAATTTACAGTCCAGCCAAGAATGGATTTAGGCTGGTGGTCACAAATCTCTCTAGGTATGCATGTTGTAATTCTTTGGCAGTCTACGTTATTAAGAGGTAAAGTAAAGTGGCGAGGGCTTTCTGGAGTAGAGTGATTGCTCTACATCCCACCCATGCCACACTTACAGTTTTGTTGGTGTCTATTGGCTGCTGGCTTCTTTTGCATCCCCTGCTGACACCTGCAGACACTTTCTGGATCCACCTGTGTTGGAGCTGCCCTTTGCCTTGGGGCCCTTAGACGCAGGGGCTGCCGGGCAGAGGGCTGTCCTGGATGGGCCAATTATGACCAGGTGAGTAAGCCAATCAGAGGGGAAGAGTCTGGGGAAGAGGTTCTAGAGTATGGGGGCATAGACAGAGAAGGCCTGTCTTTTGGTACTTTCCATGCTGATGTGTATGTGCACAATGCATCCACGTGTTTGGCGAAAGGCGGTTACATCATGGACGTTACTTATAGTGACAATGCTGGCTTAAAGTGTTTGTGCATAGTAATCAACTCTGAGGTAAGGGAAACATGCTTCATACTAAGGTATCATTTATCAGTTATGTAAAGAAAGAATGGCTAACTGATCGCTACAGAAAGATAATGGGCCTCATTCCGACCCTTGACGCCGTTATCTCTCCGACTCCGCCATGGTGAATGGCGGAATTACCGCCCCATTCCAAGGTTGGCGGGGTCGGTAATTCCCCATTCACCATGGGCCCTTCCCCATTCCCATTTTTGCCCCATAGGGCTCAATGGGAATGGGGAAGGTGCTAATTACGGCACCGTAAACTACGGTGAGGTAATTAGCTCCAAGGTCCCTTTGCGGGTTGGTTTTTTAACGCCTGCAAAAAGCAGGTGTTAAGTTCCAACCCGCAAAGGGAACTCGGAATAGGGCGGTAAGGGTTTAACGGCACCGGTCTCGTTACCGGTGACCGTTAACCCTTACCGCCCGACTCGGAATGAGGCCCAATGTCCTAATCATCCCTTTTAAAAACCATACAGAACTAAGCAAGACATACAGTCATTTTGATACCATAAAATAATACATACAATACTACCAGTCAAAAGAACAGTGACCATACTGGCATAGATTGTGGCCATAACTTCACAAAAGTGACTTTTCAGTGACCATGAAAGTCTAGATTATGTTTGCAGCTTCATAAATGTTATTTACAGGGACCGTAATAGCATCACTTGTGGCCACAAAATCAAAGTGCTTTACACTGGAATGCTTGCATGTATTATTGACTCAGCTTCATGAAAGGATTTACACTAGCAATGCTGGAAAATATTTTGGGTGTAGCTGTCTAAAAATAACTTACAATGGCAATGCTGACATGTGTTGTGAACTCAGGCATCATAAAATATTGTCAAATGCTCCTCTATACCGTTGGTGACATGGCATCTTCTAAATATGTTCATGCATTACCCAAGAGAACCAATTGTAAATTGCATGGCTGTTAAACCCTGTTTTCTCAAAACATATGCTGTAAAATGCACTATTTCAACAGAATATATTAGGAAAATGTTCTATGGAGTAACACCCGATTTCGCTCACATTACTTGGGGCTCCCTTGCTATGCTTGCTGGCTTGTGCTAATTTGTGAAAGATGTAAATGCCCCTGCAGTAAAGACCTGTTGCCACTGTCCCTGAATTTTTTCAATGCCAGTGCCCCCTCAGGAGCTGCCCAACCCCCTAGCATCAGAAGCTGCCTCTGCTACTGCTATGTGCATAATAATGTTACTTGCTTCACACAATGGTGGCTGGATCATTTGGGTGCTAGGGGCCACCCCCCTTGTTTCTAGGTTAGGTGTAAAATGTAACATATGATTCAAAACCTTACACCTTTCACTCACCTAGTGCAGTCCACATCCCGCTGCTGCGGCAAGATCATCATAATCATTTGGCATGGATGGTGGTTCAGAAGGTCCCAAGAGTCTGTGGCACAGAATATGCGTCTCCGAGGAGCTTGGGAGGGGTTCTCCCAGCAGGCTCACAGAGGGACCCATTTTATGTTACACCAGGGGAACCAATAAGAATGCTTATGTAATGATTGTTACCCCTAGTGGTTTGTTGATTTGATACAACACTTCGTTTCATTTTGCCAATGGACAGACAGTTTGGGGCTTCCTTAACATCAACTAATGATGGGGCGTAATATGAATACGAGTGCCTTTTTAATAAACACTTTTGCGGTTTGTATATCGAGTACCACATCGTCCTTTCCAGTTAGTATTGTTATTGGTAGAAGAAATTCCTTCAAATCACTGTTGGGAAACTAAAAGAGAAAATTGTGTTTACCACTGGTGTTGACAAACTCTCCAATGTGATCAAGGAAAACATTCCGAGACAGTTGGTTGATCTACAGAATAAAGGAAACATGATTTAAACACCATGTTTTTCTCTGCTGACCAAATATCTGAAGATATATTAGTATTTGAACTTTCAGTGTGGCTCCATTGTCTTTTAGTAATTGTGTTTCTCACCAGCTCTATCAATTAATTTAGTTTACAGTGGTCACTTCCTCAACTGACACCAACATTCTGTTGCTCCTATTATGTGCTGCCTTTTGCTCCTCGATTCCTGTTTTCTTTACTTCTAGCTAATCCTGGACATTCGCTTTACCCCCACCACCACCCCTGCAACCTGGCTATTAACTCACCTTGCTATGCATTCATTGTACAGGCGTCTGTAAGTGCATACTTTAGTTCTCTCAACAATGAAAAAGTATGATTCTAGCAATTTTCACAATGAAACTGGTGACTTTTTTTTTTTACAAGACCAAAATACAGAATTCATAAAACATTGTACCAAAAGTTAGCAGACTTGGCCTACACCTGGAATCCAAAGAAAAGTCAAACTTCCTCCTTGACTCACTAAACATACACTCCCAGTAACTCAGTCAGGACCTATAAAATGCTTCTCGCACACCCCATTCGAACATGCAAAGAACGACTTTGAGGAAGAACTGGGTAAAACTAATATCATCAAGCCCACAAAGTCGGTTACATTTAGTTGATAGTCAACAAAGAATCCTGAGCAAAGATTAATGGAATCAGCTGCGCAAACTTCATCTACTTCCGAATATTCCTTGTTGGGCATTTGAGGATCCTAGGAAAACTGCGCATGAATTGGTCCTGTTCTCGCCAGATGGAATGGTGGAGGGACATTTGAGGAAAGGTTCGCCCTGACTGGAATTTTGAATCATACTTGCCCCAAAGATATTTATCTTTAACAGCCTTAAACTATTCACCAGTTTATCAAAACACCAAAAGGTTGGCAAATCATAGGCTCAATGATAGCACAAAAAAGAGAAATACTGTGGGCTCTCCAAGTATGGGCACTGTGCATGAGCATGCCACATGAACAGTGATTTGGGTTGCATAATCATAGTATATCATTAAAAAAAAACATGATCACTCCAAATTTTGGTCAAGGGAATTTATGGTTCTCCGTTATGTAACAGCCTACATTTAAAAGAAAAGTACTAATTCCCAGGAAAAGCAGCTGTTGAAGCTACATTATAGTTTTACTGCAAAACCTAAAACTACTGAAATTTGGCAGCTGTTGTTAGGAACGCAACTATACCTCGCCCTCCCAGCCATAAACTGCTAATGTCTTCACACACAACTTCACAGATTACATCACAAATAGGGATGGATGAACCTTGAAGTACATAACTCTAATGCCAGCTTGAACAATGCAAAAAATGGTTTGACCCGCCTCAACCCTTCCAGCCTCCATAGCGATGGTTTGTGAGTCAATTCAAGCCGATTCGATACATGTCTGATTTGACACATACACGGCTCTGCTCAGCTCAATCCACTTCGAGCCAGTAGCTGTCTTTCATTCATATAAAATTAATGATCTTTCAAACAATTGACACATATTGATTCGAATCAGCATATGTTTTTTTGAGCCATAGGAAAGTATTGATTTGAGCTGTGTCGAGTCGTCTGAACCTAGTAAGAGAAAGTGAAACTAAATTACAAACTTCCAGTTTCCTGTTTCCATATGTTGCCTTTGGGTGGAGACTGAGAGAGATAGAGAGGGAGAGGCATAGGGAACGAGCTGTGTTGTGCGTGTGCCAAGTTTGTGGGTAGCTGCTGCCTATGATGAATCCAATGGAGTCATTGCGGATTCCCCGGCTGGAACCTCCTCCCATGCGGCCAGGGGACAGCAGCCGATACCTGATCCTGACCCTGGCAGCAGCTATATGAGGGTGGATCACATGGGAGGAGACAACTACTAGGGAGATGACATGCCCTCTTTGGATGAGACACAGTATTCCACCTTTTCCCATGAGGAAGACCGTTTGCAACCCAAGACCTTAATGGCCTATTGTCACCTAGCGGTTCTCCCTTGTAGAGAAAGTCAAGAAACCTTTTCTATTCATCATTCTGTCCAGGCCCCCACCTTGGACTTAAACACCCACAACACACACATAACACCTTTTGTTTCTAATGTGCCTTTATGTGAACTCTATGAGAAAAAACATCTGATAGTTAAAGGTCCAATGAAAACCATGACCTCCAACTCCCATAATCACCCATGTACTGGGATGAGGAAAATGAGGGAGTGTGTGCAAAGTGACAGGAGCTCGAAGTACAACATGGAGGCTGCAGGCTAGTTGTTTTTCCAAGCCTTCGGTGTGCGGGACATTTGAAGATGGCAACCACACTAGTGGAGAGAGCAGTGCAGGAGAAGACATTGAACACCAGGATGAGGCTCATGAGCGTGAGGTACCTGGATAGCTGTGGCAAAACGGAAGGCCGCCGGGACAGGAGGAGAGATTCCGTGTGTGAGCAAGAAAGCCCATGGAGCCACTGGTAGCCGTGCTGGGTCTCCTGGACATGGGTCCGTTTGAAGAACAGCGTTCTCCGGTCTGGGTCGAACAGGAAAGCTGGCGTGTGACTACAGAGCCACGCAGAATGTTGGAAGAACATCTGCACACTCCAAAGTGAGAAGCAGCATGAGCAGAGTTGGAGACACTGGAAAAAGCTGCTGAGTCTTCCCAAAGCAGCTGGTGACCCCCGCATGCCCCCAAAAGATCCTTAGTGTTAATTTCTAGATAGGGAAGTTCTTCTTTACAATAGGGATAGAAAGGTATTCTTCCAACCCATTTTTATTTAAGAACAAAAACTCTACTGTGGAAAATATTATAACTTTGTGTCCGGATTTCATTTATGACCACTCATATGGCCCATATTTGGTGCACTGCTGCTTCGCCACATGTCTCTGCAGCATTTTGATGGGGGTGTAGGAACAGGGAACCTTTTTTTTTTCTTCAAAATTAAACCTTATTGGCATTTTGTTAATAACAACACTTGTCAGCAATAATGCAGCCAAAAAATCCCACCCGACCCTTCCGTGCAGCAAAGTGTAATTGCCTCCTCAAATGTTCAGCCAAGGACAGTATCAACTTTCCAACCAAGTGTCATCGGGACACGCATGACCGTGAGTCTGTGAGCTCCCCCTTAAATTCGATCCATTCTGCGGTGCCCCTAGTAGGGGGCGTAGGCTACATTGACCGCTCCGATGGCTGTCGGGACCCCCCACCCATCAGTCCCTTTTCCTTCCCTTGTCCACCTCAACACCTGTATCATTCAAATAAAAGTAGCCACAGGCCCTCTATGTCAGATTTTGCTTCGTCTAAGAGATGGGTGAGATATTCCATGTCGTAAATGGATCGAATCTTTGAGACCCATTCTTTCTCGTTGGGCATACGCAGGTTTTTCCACAACTGAGCCAAGCAGCATCATAATCTGGAACATATGCCCCTGCTCTGATTCTGACTCTTCCTCCACTACTACCCCAAACAGGAGAAGCCAGGGCAAGAAGTCCCCCTGAATCCCGTCCACCCCTTTATCCAAGATAAGAACTCTCTCCAGTACACCTGGACCTTTGAGCAACCCCACCACATGTGAATATAATCTACGTTATCCCAGTGGCATTTCCAATAGTGCGGGTCATATCCCCTCCCTCAATTGGGCAATCGTTGTAGGGGGATAGTGCCATCTGTGTAACAGTTTTAGGGCCTGATGTCTGTATTGGAGTGAGGTCGTGGATCGGTTATCCCACCTACACATTTGTGCCCACAGAGTGTCTTCAATGTCCCCACTTGACTCGCAACGGGAGAGGGTCCCAAGGGATTGCCAAGAGAATCCTTTTATACATTCCCGCCATGAGCCCCTTAGATCCCCTCTCTGTGATTAAAAAGTTCTCAAAGCTCGTCAATTCTCTCCTCAAATTTGCCCCCTACCGGCCTTCTGTCAGGACCCCTCTTAGTTTTAGGAAGCGGAAAGGTGCCAGATTGTGAAGTCCCAGAGTCTCCTTTAGCCTGTTCAGGATGATGAAAATCTCCCCCTCCCACATCTGCCCTGCCCTGCTTAAACCAGCCTCGTACCAGGACTGAAGTGCCAATGGCTCCTCTATCCCATGCCTCACAGGGGGAGCCCAAATACAGCTCCGGGGAGAGGGCCACATTGTGAGCAATCTATTGTCCCTGCCCTCCCTCCATATGGACCAAAGAATGTACAAAATTGGGTGGTGGAGCACTCTCTTCGAAATGCAGGCTCTAGGGACCCACAAACATTCATCTAGTGTGACCAGGGCCAGTACCTCGTTGTCCATTGCCACCCACTGCTTATTTGGGGATGAGTCGAAGTGGTCCACTAGGACTCTGAGTCGGTCCGCCTTGTGGTACGTTGCCCGGTCAGGAAACCTGACTCCCCCTTCCTCCTTTGGCAGGATCAGTGTCCTATAGGCTATCCTATGTCTAGCCCCCCCAAAGGAACCTCATCATGGCCACCTTTACCTTGGCAAAAAATGATGTCGGAATCCCTATTGGCAACATCTGAAATAGGAACCAAAATGTGGGGAGTACAACCATCTTTATGGAATTTAAGCGTGTAATCCATGACAGCCCCGATTTCGACCACCTCTCCAAATATCGCCTTTTGGTCGACCAGAGGGGGATGAAATTCCCAGGGAAGAGATCCTCAAAGGGGTGTGTCACTTGAATTCCAAGGTAACGGAAAGTTTCCTCCTGTATCTGAAACAGTAGCTCCACAATAAACTTGTGTTCCACCTCCATCAGCCCTCTTACCGGGAACACCACTGATTTACCCAGATTAACCTTGAACGCTGATAGCCCTCCGTACTGCTACAGACTCTCCAACAAGGCTAGCACCGAACAAGACGGCCTAGCAATGTAGAGAAATGCATCATCAGTGAACAGGTTGATCTTGCAGTTGATCCCCCCTACCATGACTCCCTTGATCCCCTTACAATCCCTAACCCTCGCCACCCATGGCTCCATGACCAATGCATAAATCAACGGAGAGAGGGGGCATCCCTAGGGCATACCTCACCGCAGGGGGAAAGCCTGTGACTCGACTCCATTGACCACCACCCTGGCTGTCGGCTTTGAATACAGGGCCATCATCCAGGAAATCCACCTCAGGCCATTCCCAGAACTGCAAAGACCTTCCTCATGAAGGCCCAACTCACCCGGTCGAATGTCTGCTTAGCGTCAAGGGCCAACAGCAATGCTCCCTCTTTCTTCCAATTCCAAGCGTGACGCAAGAATTCTGGCAAATAACTTAGCGTCAATGTTGAAGAGAGAGATGGGCCTATATGAGACACAGTTAACCTGATCCTTCCCAGGTTTTGGGATGACCGCTATGAGGCCCTGTAAAAATGCTGGGGGTAGAATTAAACAATTTTGCCATGGGGGTCGGCAGTTATGTTACGTTATGTTATTGGTATGAATAGAGCGCATGTACGCCGGAAGGCATAATGGCGCTAGACCGGCAAACACAACTGACTCGAGACCTAGAACAGAAAAGTTTTAAGAGAACGGCGAAAAGCCAGATGATGAGGGATCCTCTTTTAATCCTGAATTAGTGGGGTAATTGGATTATTTATTTCAGTTGCTGCGGCAAAGGCATGGAATTCTCTCCCTTTTTCCATGCAAGCTATCTCTCATCATCTGCCTCCCAGACCGTCCGCATGGGTGTCTCCCCTTTATCATTAGTTTCGAAGTACGCCCCTATCTCTTTTCCCAGGAAGACCTTGAAAACCCTGTCTCTCAGAAAGGTGTCACTGCACCTCCATCTAAAACCTCAATAGGATTTAGGGAGCTGCTGGGTCACCATCACCAGTTTGTGGTCTGACCACGTAATTACCTCCACAGTAGGCACCCTTACTTCCCACTCCTGCTCTCTCGGGTTCAGGAGGTCTATCCGCATGTATGTCTGATGCGGTGGGGAGAAAAACATATACCCCCCCTCGGCACGGCTGTCAACTCTACCAGATATCTGCCCAGAAGTGGTCCAGTTGGAGGTCCCGAAATGCTGGGTTATCTTTAGTCACTGGTTTAAAGCCCACTCCCTTCACTGACCACCACTCCTGTGTAGGGTCTGCCACTAGGTTAAAGACCCCACCCAAAATGTTTTCGCCTTCCGCCCAGCCATCCACCATCCTGAATGCCCATCTCAAGACCCCAATTGGCCCACATTAGGCGCATATAGAGTGGCAAGTGTGATCTGTGTCCCCTCATTAATTCCTTTTACACTGAAGAAGATTTCCCCCCAAGCCTCTCTTGGCTTGTATCCCGGTTAACCAAAAGGATTTACCCAGCAAGATCGTTGCCCTTTTTTATTGACTCTGCCCCTTGCTTGTAGTGGGTCTCTTGTAGAAAAAGTACTGCCAATTTCTGCTTACGAAACATGTTCCTAGTTCCTCTTGTTCTGAGAGTTCAGACCTTTCATGTTCAGCGTGCTTATTACAACTTAAGCCATATCTCCTTTTCACTTGTCGTTGGTTGCCCCTTACATATCCTATTGAGTACCTGTCCCATTGCTACACTTACGCTTTGCTGCTTGAGGGCCCTTTCCCTGTCCCCTCACCCCCTCCCATCTTTTCCCTCCCCTAACCCCTCTGCCCCTTCCTTCCCCTCTCTGTCCCAGTTTTGAGGCATTCAACCTCACGCCCTAGCCACATTGGGCGAGCACGTTGAACCATCAGGGTTTCTCTCCCTGCCTTGCACAAATTGATGGGCAGCCCCTCTGACCATTCTAACTCCTGTAGGTTCAGAGGGAGTCTCTCTACATCCTTTCTTCTGTTATTAGGACTAATTAGCCCCAGACCCACACCCCACCCTAAAGAAAAAAATGCATGCCTCC
This sequence comes from Ambystoma mexicanum, assembly GCF_040938575.1. NCBI lineage: Eukaryota > Metazoa > Chordata > Amphibia > Caudata > Ambystomatidae > Ambystoma > Ambystoma mexicanum. The sequence continues at coordinate 1,196,375,906 of NC_090935.1, forward strand.
TTGGTGCCCCCTACCCTTCCAGCCCCCAACTCACTTTCACTAACCAAAACAACTATCCACTTAAACAGTAACCCTGCCCAATCACTTAGCCAACCCCACCAGCTCCTACGCAGTCTCCCATAAGGGTATCATGGTGAGATCCTGATGATAAGGAAATTCAGAGATATAAGGATCCTTTTTCCTATCACCCCCTCAAGTATTGTCGTCTCGACGTGGGGGAGTGTTCAGCTTTTAGAATTTCCAGGTCCCCTTTGCTCTTCACTTTCCACTTACTGTATCTGGGCACTCGGCAGTGTCTGGTCCTTGTCTATTCTGCTCTTAGGTGGAATCCTCCCGGCGACCCACCAGGTCATCCTTGACACACTGTATCTCTTCCTCCGCAACCAGGTGGTATCTCTCCCCTCCCAATACAAACACCAATGCAAAGAGGAAACCCCATCGGTACCTCACCCCTTTCTCTTGGAGCCATCTGGTGAGGGCCCCGCATTTTATGCGTCTCAGCAATGTGAGGGCCTAGAGATCTTGAAAAATACACACCTTCGAGTCACCATAATCCCCTTCTTTCATGCGTTTTGCTCGGTCAAGGATTTTCATCTTGTACCTGTGTTGACGAGGAGAGGAAATTACTGACAGGCCCATTGGTAAGTACTCACCCTCGAAAACTAATAATACAAGATAGCTGCAACATGCGAGGACAGAGTGCAGGATTCACATACTCCGGCAAGGATCAATAATCAGGACTCAGTAAATTGGCAAAGGTAAGTCTGTTTAATGATACATACATCAGGTTATGGAAATCAGCAGCATCACGAACACCTGCCTCACCCCGACTTCCTCGAACATTAGTCCAACAGCCTCTTTTATGGGCAAAATCCATCATCATTGACGTCAATTCTACAAAAAATCATCATGCAATACAATTGGTTGGGAAAGGTAACTTAAGTATAGGTGCTATATCTGTATATGGAAATAACGCAAGTGGATTGGATAACTCTTATCGGGTGGGCATCTACGCCCTTCCCTCTACACCACACGTGATTGACGTCACTACAAGTACGACGTCTCATTGGTAACAGTGTCTATAGGACCCTAGATTACATGGTCCCTTGTGATTGGGCAAGTTACACCCCTAAACATAAATCTCCATTTTAATTAGCAGCTTTAGAGATAGACACCCAGATGCCTAGTGACCCAAGATTCACCCTTCCTCCCTTCCATCAATCAGTGTTTTAGGGCTGTGTGTCAATTAGTTGGCTGGGTAGGGCCTCGGATCTGTAGTCTCTTATCAGGAAAAGTTATGGCACCCTCTGGTTCTGGATGACATCAGGCGGTGGTACATCTTCGTGCCTGTCTGGTCACGTGTTGGTTCACCGTGAATCTGCTTGAGTTTCCAAACTTTTGTGCATTTGATTCTGTGTGCGCTTGGCCACCTGTATGGGACTCTCTTATCTTGACCTTCACGGGCGGGGTATTCTCTGTAGATAGAGTCTCGTGAGCTCATGCTCACCTCCCCTTCTCTGGTCGACCTCGATCTCCCCGGCATAAGCCTCTCTTTGTTGAGTTTCGATTCCACTCCTTCTCTGGTCTTTGCTGGTTTCTAAACCCGGCCTGTCAGGCCTTTGGCCGCCTGGGTACATTTCTGCTTTCACAAAATGGAGTCGCACGTGTATATTGCACAGTATTGAGGTAGATATATGGTTGGAGCTTGCCGCTCTACTCTTCTACTAAGGATTGCAAGCAGTATCGATTTCTTAGCATCTTGCATTTCGAGCTTATTTACACACATTCAACAGGGCGGTTGCTTCCATCTTGCCTTGTGGCACCATTCTCTTATGTTTTAACAGTGTCTCTCCCCTGCGTCCATTATCATTATCCTTGCAGTTACTAGTACTGGCATTCATGCTTTCAGTAGTCAAGTCTGTTTGTTCTCGGGGCTGCTCGGGCCCTTGGTTTATTTTCATTGGCCTTCCATTAAGGCTTTAGGGGTTTCCTCGTGGACCGTGTGCAGGTATTCCTCATTCTGTATCAGTGGCTGGAATGGCTGTCTGATAGGGTACTGTGCTGCCCAGGCTTGTCGCGTTATGGCTGCTTCAAACAGTATTGATCTCCTTATGTACAAGGGGCAGAGTCCCAGTGCAGCTCTCTGTTGGTTCATTTGCTCCTCATACGTCACGTACCACGGCGAGTACCTTACTGGCAACTCGCAATGGGGGGCAGAGGTGTGGGTCATATCTGGGACCTCCTCTACACTCCCCCATCTGGTCAGTTCATTGACCACTCCTACTTCCTCCTTTATATTCAGTTTCTTTGATTCCTCAGCTTCTTGCTCATCGTCTCCTTGGTTTACACAAGAAGGCGTGAAAGAATGCGATTTTGGTGTCCATATCTTTATCACCCCTTTCAAGCTTCCTGCTGTTCTCCCATGCTCATCTTTGTTCCAGGTCATCAACTGGCATTGTCCATTTGGACTGCAGTAAATCCATTTGCCTTCGGACCTTCTTCGTTTCTTGCGATAAGTGAATTTTGTTCCTTCTGCTGCAAATTCACTGGCCTTCACAAAGTCTTTTATCTCCTCATCTGTCAGGACTCTGGGCTTCCAGCCTGGCTCGACATCAACCATAATTTTCCTCCCAATGGCCTTCTTTGCTGTTTTCTGGCACTGTGTGATGATTATCTTGATAACACAGACTCCTAGCAGCACCATTGCTAGCAAAGCTCCCAGGAACTTGAATATATCTGCCATCCATTGCGGGACCCATGAGAATAGGTTCCCAAACTAGCTGTCATCGTCCACTTCATCTGTCTCATCGGTCATCTGGTTTTTCAGGGTTGTTAACATGTCTATGGCCTCTGTGAGGGTTCCATTTTCTTCATCGTGTGATGGTATAAATGTGTAACATGATTCTCCAATTTTGCGCAAACACCTCCATCCATTGTGGTGATCATGTCAAGCACATATCTGTTCTGGAGGGTCATCAGTCTGACTGCTCTCAGCTCTTCTTTGATTGCATTGAATCCTTTTATTGTGGTGTTGATGGTTTGCAGTAACTCCCATCTCGTTATCTGCAACCAATTGGTGTTTACACCAGCTTGGATATGTGGCAAGAGTATTGTTGTAAATACTGATAAGTTAGGCTGAACAGCCTGTGTTCGTAGGGAATGGCATAAAATGCGTCCTCCTATTTGGCGGAGAAGTAATTCTCTCTCTTCATCCTTGACATTAGTTCCACAGACCTCCTTTTCCTTAGGTGAGCGTCTGCTTTCGGGAAACTGTCCAAATTCAGTTCCTTTTTTGGAATCACTAGCGCTGGAACGTGTGCGTTCACCAGTGTGCATGTGCCTCCCCAGTTCTTCGGTAGCCTTATGTATGCCTTGGATCCACATGTCCAATAGTGGTCCATCAGGTCTGCAGTCCCTTGCGACATCCCTGGGGCTTCGTATATTCACCCGCAGTTTTGATTCTCCCCCATTTTCCTCATGCCATTACTTCTAAAGCACAGTTTCGGGTTTTCCAGCGGTACTATCTGCAAGGGTCCTCCTCTGTCTTCGACCCATGTCAACAGCTTTACCAATTTTGGTCTCAATGGTCTGCATAGTCTCTGGGAGTTCTCTATTGCTTCTTTGCAGGGTCGAAGGACCATCCAAGCTCGGCAGATTACTACTCCTTCTTCCTATCCGTCTGGGGAGACTACTGATCCCCAGATCTGCATTTGTCCTTGGTTCTTCCATATTTGGGCTTCTTCTGCCATTTTCCCTTGGACGTTCAGTCTTGAGTTTATTTCCCACCTTATTCCTGATCCCTTGACGTCAGGGTTTTCATATCTAATCACATGATTCTTGGTGTGCGCCCTGTTTCTTGTTTTGATGTCCTGGACATATCCGTCTTCATCAGGGTAGTCCTTTTCGTTGGCCCATATCAATGAGGCGTTTCTCCCCATATTCTGTCCTCTGGTGTTACACATTGCCACATGTGACATGCAGTGTGCTATGGGGACATCTATTTCTACAGCCACAAAGGTTTGGACTTGCCCATGCTGTACGGCAGGAGTGCACAGACGAAACATTCTCCTTCTGATTGTCTTCGCCCAACTTCCTTCATGTGCTGGTACCATATGTTGTTTCCAAGATGGGCCGTGCTGTCCAAGTAATCGTTTAACTCGTTATCGGTTTCATATGGACTTCTCTTGATCCTTAGTGTTTTTCTGTTATGTCTCTGAATGTGTCTGTACTGCTCTTTCGTTCAGGCAGACTCTCGGGCATTATCCTTGGAGGGGCAGGTTTCATTTCCTGCCCTGCAGTAATATGGGGAGGTTTTGCACTTCTTTTCCTTCCCTCCTGCATTCTTTTGTAGACCTCCTCCCACCGCATGTGATTTATCATCCTTCCGACATGTGGCTGTGTCGTAGGCTCGGTAGTTACTTCTGGCGTTGGAGCTGGCGTGCTCGCTGTCACAGTTGTGGTGGTTGTCTTGCGCAGCTCCTCATGTAGCTTCTTTGCTCTAAGCATGAGTGGAAACACATACTCAACTACCGCATGTGTTTTCTCAGTGAGTTCTTTCGTTGCTTCCTCTGTTCTATTGAGTGATTTTGCTATTTCACTTCGGTTCGGTTTCTCATGTTGCTCCCTGTCTTCTGGAGCTGCTTGTTCCACAGGTCATTTCCCTCTTTCAGTTGGTTTGGCCTGCAGTTTCGTAGCCATTGACACTTGCCCTTGTTCGTGTGCACTCAGAGTATGGGTGCGTGCCGTGGACAGTGCTATGTTATCATTCATTCCGTGCTAACCCTGTCTCCAGCCTTTCTCACCATTCATTACTTCAAGTGTATGCGTGTTACTGCTAATTACATTCAACTGTAAATCGTTTGCTTTATCATCAGTTTTTCTTGCAACAGGGATGACAATGTAAGGTCTGGGTGCTTTTGTGGGCCCCAGATGTTCATTACCTGGTGGAAGCACAGACATTGGGACGCTTCGTGCACCAATAAAAAATGCAGTTCTAATAGTTAACAATAGAAATATTACAATAGTCACAATGCATATACATATGACGGCCTTAAAAGACAGTTTACAGCATCTCCTTCCAGGAAACCGGGTCGCCCTTCCACTGGTGGCACGACTAAGTTACTGTTTTGGGCCCCCATTTCAAATACGTCCACAGTCAATAGTTTATTTTTCTTCTTATTCTGTTTTCGTCGTTCAAAGTTCAATAAACACTAAAGTGACAAGTGCAGTTCAATGTCCCCCCTCTTACTAGAGATGATGATGATAGTCTCTGAGTATCGAGTACAGTTCCTTTGCTAAACTATGGAAAAGGTTAGACTATCGTTTTCAACACATCATAATTATCCTGTATTTGTATGGCCAGCGTATTCCCAGGGCACTCTTCCAACTCACCTTGGCCCTGGGGACATACAGGACCCTGTTTGCTGTGACACCATGAAAGGATGGATTCGCTACAAATCACGCAAAATAAAATTTTGAAAAAATAAAAATAAAAGTCAAAGTGAACATATGAGAAGGTAGGAAAAAATAAGAAAAAGGTTGAAAAGGGTAAACACGGCAGTGAAGTTCATGTCTCTGTTCTTTTCACTTGGTCCTTCGAGGTCGAGTTGGTGAACAGTCTATCTCTTACCCATTTATTCTCCTGCGTGATAATGATGAACAAATAGAAAACACAAAACAAGAAAAATAAGAACGGATGTAATTATCCTTGGTTCTTCTATTTTCGATATGTCCTATGTTGGAAGCATGAAGAACTAGGTCTTTTGTTTTCCTGCCTTGTCCCCGGTTGGGGATGAGGAAAAGGGTTATTTTGGAACGCCCCCTTCTAAGGCTCTTCTTAGTTGTGGATGTCCATAGTTGCTTCTGAGTTGTGATGCAATAGCTCTTAGGAGCCTGTTCAGTTGGGCATTCTTTGCTGGATCATTAAGAAAGGCAGGCATATCAATGTTGCGGAGCCTGCCCACTAGTTCTGGAAAGTTTTCAATGAGCTGAAAGAAAACACGAAAAGCATAACAACTGTTTTCAGGTGTTAATTACATTTGTCTGGTTCATTGGATCTAAAGTCACAGGCCTTCTCTTGCAGTGTGATTAGTTGTTTTTTTTTCTTTTCGATCTGTCCCCCGTCGGCTAGTCTCACTGAAATCTCCTCAGGAATTCTCACTGGAAATTGGACAGCTCCACCTGGAGAATGATGCCTTGGAGGAGTGTGCAAATGTGTAGGGCATTGGCCGGATTCCTAAGAAAGATGATGATGTCAACATCTGCAGGTCTCCCCACCATTTCCGGATAGTCTGTGACTAATCGAAATAAAACGTTGTGCCAGCCATGTATCCTCAGGTGATAGGGACATTTGCCTCGTCTGCTGGGTCCTAATCACAGTCCCTTCTTTTGATGCGAACAAGTTTTGCACTTTCCTGCTGCGTGAGTTCCAACCACGTGGTTCAGCTTGTACCACACTTGGTTGAGAAAGTAATTGTTTTTTAGATCTCTAATAAATGTCAATGTATCTGTAGTTCTCCCAATAAGTCCTGGACATTCTGCGATGATGCGGAAGAACAAAGTATATGTGATCTCGTCAATGATTACTTGTGGTGGAAGCCTCTGTGTCTTTTCCACTGTGTTCGGGAAGTTTAATGAAAGTTTCTGTTAAGACAGTCAGTAGTTGTCGGATTATTTTCTTGTTTGCAGGGTCTTAAATGAATTCAGTAACACTGGCTTCTCTGCCTATAAGTGAAGGGTAGGACAGTACTACCAGCTGAAAATATGTGAGCACATCCCACTTGAGACTTCTGCTGGGATGAACCATATGTCCATGAACAAAGTCTTGATCTTACTTTTACTTCTTATCAGAGTCTTAGGCATCAAATGCTTTGTGTGGCTTTCAATGTTCATGAGATTAGCGCTACTGTTGATATGAGTACGCAATTTTCTTCTTTTACCCTGCACCTTTGGCTGCACAGGGTGTTTGCGTGCTTCTTATTGTCTTTTTTATGCCTAAAGTAAAGGTTCAGCATGGACAAGATTTTCACAAAAGTTCTTTTGTTGGCTACATTGAATGTTCATTTAATTGTCCTTTTGTCACCTTTCACTTGGTTTGAAGAACTGTCTTGTGTATGCGTCCTTCTTCCTTGCCATAGATCATGTCTGCACGTGCTGCGGTCCTTCCCCGTTGTCTGTGGATTCCTCGGCAGTAGATGTAGTAGGAGTGCTCTCTCCTATAAAGAATTTTATATCATTCGTGAAGATCCAGGGTCTTCTGCCTTTGAGCTTGACAGCTGACGGGGTGCAGTCCTCTACGATGAACGGGCCATTAAACCTCGGCTCGTCCTACCTTTTTCTGGTGAAATTCTTCACGAGGACGCGATCTCCAGGGAAGACAAGAGGTGCGCATAGGCTATGAGCTGCATCGGCATCAGCACTGTCTGTTGTGGTTTGTGCTGTGTCGTCTCTTTTCTGCCGTCGCTGCAGCTGGCCTGAAATGAGAGTGGAACTGGATGTGAGACAATCCAGATAGGCCTTCATCTCCTCTCCCAGAACCTCCCTAGTTGACTGGGCATCACATCTAGCTCTGTCTCGGGGGGGGTAAGAGCGGTCCTCATCCTTCTCCCCGTGACTATTTCGTGCGGAGTTAGATGATGGTCGGAGCCTGGCTGGTTCCGAAGAGCATACAATGCTAGTGGTAGGCAGTGCATCCATCCCTTTCATAATGTGAGCTTCAACTTGGCTATCCTTTCCTTAAGCAAGCCGTTGCTCCGTTCACATATCCCGTTTCCCTCTGGGTGATACGCCGACGAGAATTTGTGCTTTATACCAAGCAACAAGCTAATCTGCTCAAATACTGCATTTGCAAAATGTTCCCCATTATCAGATCTCATTACCTCGCACATCCCCCATCTAGGGAAAACCTCCCTCACCAGGAATTTAGCAGCACAGGCAGCATCAGGGTGTGTACAGGGGCCTGCTTCTACCCATCTGGAAAAGGGACACACCACCACAAGTAGATACCTGTACCCATTACACACCTGAATCATATCGACATAATCAATATGTAGGTGCTGGAAAGGTCCATTTGGTCTGGGGATGACTCCTCTCACTACTTTTAATGTGTGCCCAGAAGTGAATTGCTGGCAGATAATGCAGTTTACCATAAAGAATGCAACATGCCCGGTTAAATTCGGTATAAACCAGTCTTCCGCAAGCGTTGCAGCAAGATTTTCTTTTGACATATGAATGGGGTAGTGAAGCTGTTCTAGCGCTACTTTTAGAAGGGTGACAGGCATTACTGGTTTACCAGTGCTGCCTTGCCTCCACAATCTGTCAGAGGGGTTTAAAGAACACCCTCAACGCTTCCATACATTTTTCTCCTCTTGAGGTGCCTCCCCCTGGAGCTCCATCAATTGAGACTGCCCCATATTCTTATAGGCTTCTAGAGTGGGTCGTGCTACTATCATTCGTTCATGGGTACGTGCCACCTCCACGTCCATGATTGTTTCAGTTTTGGATGCCATACGTTTGGCTTCCGTGTCCCCTTCATGATTTCCATGTGACACAAATCAGGCTGTCCAACAAGGCTGCGTGTTGCACTGGCATGCTGTCTGCTTGGAGGTAGCCCCTCCTCTTCCAGCGCACTAATCCTGCGTGCACTGTTGACGTCACATAGGCGGAGTCGCTGTACACTGTTACTTCCTGGTCTGCATGGTTCTCGATGGCGAGTATCAATGCCACTAATTCTGCAGCCTGTGCCGAATAGTGAGATGGTATTCGCGCACTGACAAGTACTCGCAACTCTCCATTCGCCATGTGTTTGATTAGGGCCACGCCTGTATACCTCAGACCGTCACCTTGGTCAATTCTTGATGACCCGTCAATAAAGATGATCTCTCCACTTGGCAGGGCATTTTCCTTGACCCTGGGCATCTCATCATAGTATTCTTCATAGTTTGCACAGTCATGCACAGGTTCTCCCTCTGTGACTGGTTCGGCTATAAACATAGCAGGGTTCACCGTTTTGCATCGCACTATTTTGATCTATGGATTAGAGATAATCACCTCGTAGGCTGATGCTCTTTGCGAAGTCAGCGTGCCCTTTGGCTTCTCTAGTATGGCGAATAGTGAGTGCTCAACATATAATGTCATGGAGCACCCCATCACAATGGATGACGCCTTCTCAATGGCGAATGTGGCGGCAGCTACATTTTGTTCGCACGGGAAGTGGCCCTTCATTACTGGGTCCAGACTCCCGCTGTAATATGCTAGGGGTTTATATCCCAATGAGGTTCGCTGCGCGAGCACTGCTGTCATAAAACTGCCATCGGTATGAGAGAACAGATAGAATTCCTCAGCATAATTAGGAATCCCGAGGACTGGGGCCTTACAAATTGCCCACTTGAGTTCTGGAAACCCCTTCTCCATTTCTTCATACCATTCAATTTCTTCTCTTGTTGCCTGTGCCTTTTTAAGAGCCTGTAACAAGGGCTTGGTATGTGAGCTGTAGTCAAAGACCCATGTTCTGACATAATTGCACACGCCTAAGAAGCTTTGCATTCGCTTTATTGTGCGCGGCTTGGCTGTGTGCATGATAGCCTCGGCCCTTTCTGGGGTTACCTTTTTCCCCTCATGTGAGATTAGTTGCCCTATGTACAACACCTCCTGTTGGCAGTACTGCAGCTTGTCCTTATCTACTTTGTATCCTTTTTCAGCCAGTATAGTCAATATCTGGACAGAGTCCTGTCGGCATTGCTCTTCGGTGATGCTGCAGATTAGAATGTCATCTACATAGTGCAAAACAACACTGTCCACCACAATATTGCTTAGGTCCGTTTGCAGGACTCTTGAAAATGGATGGAGACTCACAATACCCCTGTGGCAGCCTCGTACTTTTCAGGGCGCATTTGTCTGAAAGTAAATGACGTCTTGTGAGTCACGGTGCAATGGAATCGAGAAAAATGCATTTTTCAAATCGATCACCGTGAAGTATTTAGCCTCAGTGGGTATGTTGCACAAAATTGTGGATGGATTTGAGACTAGAGGGAACTCGGCTTCGACTATGTTGTTCAATGCTCGTAAATCCTGGATTAAACGCCAAGATCCTCCCTTTGATTTCTTGACAGGATAAATCACTGTGTTGCAAGGTGATTCTGACGTCACAAGGATGCCCTGCTCCATCATGGCAGAGATTGTCTTTGCAATCCCTTCATCCGCTTCTCTGGACATGGGATACTGTCGTGCCCGTGGCAGAATTGCTCCTGGTTTCAATTTAATTTTTACTTCGCCGGCCCCTTTCAGGAGACCTATGTCATAGGGCCCTGTAGTCCATACCTTGGCCGGCACCAGGACCATGTCGTTATCAAAGTATTCTGGATGTACTAATGCTAACATCATCCTCTGCGGTACCTCCTGCCTGATCATTTTGACCCAAAATATGAGACTCATTTCCACCCCCGTCTCTTCTAGGTCATGGTGTTCTTCGAACAGATCCTCATCGGTGATGTCAGTCACTCGATACCCTTCTTCGATGGCGACAATCGCACACCAAGGTCTGCCCTCATCGTCACATTCCTCAATCAATACCACTTTTCCTCGCACAGCGGCAGAGTGTATCATTAAGGGAAATACTTGTCCCTCCTCTTCGTGCATGGGTATTCTTGGTCTGAATAGAAACTCATCTGGAGTTCTCATAGTTTTGTCTGCGAGGCCTGGCAACCCCGCCATAAGCACTCGTACGCCATATGCGAATACTTCTGGCTCCAGCGGTACAGCTCTCATAGCTTCACGTCCAGAGTATGCTCTGATCATTTTGCACATGTTTGAATAATGCATTCCTGGGGTGGAGCACACTATGCCATCCTCAGTGAATGAGATGGTCATATTCAACTTTGTCATCAAGTCCCGACCCATGATATTTACTGGGGACTGACGAGAATACAATAAAGGTACATTCATGTCACACTCTCCCACAGAAACTGGGAGTGCATCAGTAAAGGGAACTCTGCTATGAGCTCCAGTAAAACTCTGGGTATCTATTGCCTCGCCGGACAAGGAGAACTTGCCTTCTCGTATGCACAAGCGCGTTGCACCCATGTCAACTAAGAAGGAATATTCTTTTCCCCCTATGGTGACATTTACCCTTGGTTCCCTGTTAGGGTCTGGTGTCACTGATAGGATAGAACACATCAGAGTTCCCTGTGAGCCGTCCTATTTCATATATAGGTTCCGTCCATTGTACACCTGTGGGTTTCCTCCACCTGAATTAGTGTCCTGAACCACTTGTGGCAGTGTCTGCTGGGGTTGTCCCTGCGGTACATTCCCCATGTTCAGTGGCTGGACCATTTGCTGTGCACCTTGCTGCAAGCCAGCTGCCTGCTGCTGCATGGTGTAGTTTTGTGCATTTTCCTGTTGTGGGGTAGCAGGTTGATTCACCATGCACGCCACATGTCCTGTCACTCCACATAGCCAACACACTGGCGGTGGTCGGGCCATCTGTCCATCTGGCATAGCTGGACGGCCCATTGGTGTGCTCTGGATACCACCTTCAACATTTTGAAAACCTCCCTGGTTACTTCTAAAGCCTCCCTGATTGCTCTGCCATCCTTTTCCTCCAAATACCCTTCCTCTCGGGTAATATCCCGCGTTACCCTGATTACTCTGGGGCGGGTTAGCTGCACGCTGTGCACTCGATTCGGCTGGGCTTGTTAGCATGGCTCCCTCAAGAGCATATTTTGAGAGCTTCCTTTGCACTAGCTTCGCCTCTTCTCCCTTACGGGTTGCCTCTTTCTTTCGATTCTTTTCTTGCAACAGCCTACAGTAATGTGCAATTGTCAACTGGATCTCAGCCCACAGTTTAGCTTCTATTCCTACCAATTTTTTTAGCTGTTTTTGCACCGGTTCTTGTAACCCTTGGCACAATATATGGTAGAATACAGGGATCGATTTCGTCCAAGACTCATGCGTTTCGAGCACCCACGCGTCGTGAACATTCTGGATATAAAGTAACGGATCCTCTGACTCCTTCATTTTTCGAGTCATTATAGCTCCCATATCAGGCGTGTCTGGATATAGCGTACGCAGGCTTTCCATGCTGCTACTCTACAGTTATTAAATGGCGCTCCGTCATGAGAGGTGTTAGTTATGGTTACCCTAGGGTAGCCTGCCCTTTTCCACACATCGTCTGCTCTTTCTCTGAGTATAGCAATTAGGAGACCCTTGATGTCCCCTATGGCTAGGGTGAAGCCCCGTCATCTTTTCTAGCTCATGTATCCATTTCCCAGCTCCCGATGTCAACATTGGAAGCTTATTTTTGAGATTCTCTCGGTCCATGTGTGGCCATGGAATATATTGCGGTCTTGCTCCCCCCTTTTCTAACAGCGGGAATTGGAATGCACAATCTTCCTTTCCCTTCTCTACACCTCCTCGGTCTCTCGCCGGGGTGGCATTCCCGCCTTGCCATCTACCTGGCAATGCCCTTAATCTATCAGTGTAGGCAGGTGCTGATGCCCCCCTCTGACCGGGGCGCCTGTCTTCATCTCGGCTGGACAGTCCAGTGGACTTCGGTGTCCTACTTATGGACTCGCCCACGTCTGACCACCGTACCTCTCGACTCCCTGGGAGCCGCGCTTCGCACCGCCTCTCTTCGTCATACATCACTTTCTCTGCTTCTCCATCGGAGTCTGACTCTGAATACTCCCAGTTTGCACAACTTCTTGCATCATCTTCATTCTGCCCATCTTCTAGTCTATCTAGGAAACGTCCTCTACACTCACTACTTCGGGTGACATCCTCAGTGTCATATAACTGAGTGCTCTCTAAGCGCTCATCTTCCCTTCCTTCTTTGGAGATTCGTTCTAGTCCCATCTCACCATATATTTTATCAATCGCTTCCCCAATGCTTCAGGTGTCGAAGTCATCATCAATAATTGTCCCGCTTGTACTTGGTACCGCATCATTTGCAGGAAAGAATTCTTCTATGTCTTCCCAGTCTACAACAGGATTGGGTTTTTTAACTTCCCGTTGCAAATATTCTAAATCTCACGCCCTTTGCCTGTTTTTACGCTCTGCTTCCTCATCCATTTCTCTCCGCTTCTTCGCTTCCTCTCTAGCCTTATCTACTTCCCTCATCTGTTCATTTCTACGTTCTTTTGCCCTTCTACTTTCCTCATCTTCTCGCTTTTTTACCTTTCTTTCGTGCACTCTCTTCTCTTCCTCTAACCTAAGCATGTTCTGCCTGTACTTTTCATAGGCTGCATATTGCGTGCGACTGAGCGGTATACCTTGCTCTTCGGGACATAGTTGTTCTCGCCTCAACCTATCCTTCTTTCTTGCCCTCTCGTTTCTTACGTCCACTTCTTTTTCTCTTTCCTTTCTTTGCCCCTCATCTGACCGTTCACTCGGCCTTGCACCATCACTTCCTTTTCCATCTAATTTCTAGTATCTGCCCTCCCATCCATTCGTCCTTTGTACATGTTAACTCATCGGTTCCTTTCCGCTTCTTTCCCTCTCTCTCCCTATCTAGAGGTGCACTCGTTTGTGCCTGGTCCTTCCCTTCCTCACCTCGCCTCTCTTTGCCCCATGGGACTGTGGAGACTGAGTCAATTTCCTGTTCCTTCTCTTTCGTCTCGTTACTGCTACACGCAGGTGACTCATATGCAGGGTTGCTATAACCTGTGGCTGCCTTAAGCTCTCTTAGTTGGTAAAGACCCTCCAACTTACTCCCCTCAACAACTGGTTCCGGCGGGGCAGGTGGCGCGGTAGGTGTCTCACCCCCCTCCGTACATACATTTAATATCCAGTCTGCGGGGGATTCTTCTTCTTTTTTTTGTTCAAACATTTTCCAAAGCTCGAGAACAGCAAGGCGTTTTTCGAGCTTCTTCCCGCTATATGTGGCATGTAGGAAGGTGGTCATGTGCTGTAAAACAGCCTTTGACAATGACCCATTTTGGGGCCACGGCATAAACATTTGATTTGTGGTGCCCTTAACCCACTCCTGGCTATATTTCTTCAATTTTGTTGCGTGCTTTGGCAACTGCTTGCATAAGTGTGCAAGTGGGGTAACTTCTTCCATCCTTAATGTTCTCATCAACAAAGTTCATACAGTTTTTCAACTTTACGCTATTATGAGCAAGCACCACATACGCGAACTCCAATCCAATTTTTTCCGCAAAATTTTATACCAACAGTTTTACTCAAAACACATCAATTCAGTGGCGATTCCCTCTCATTTAAAGAATCGCGTAAAGCAAAAATACATTGCCATCAATTAATAACACAATAATTCCACGTTCAGCATACACAGAACATATAGGACAGACGCTTGACAGACTAGACGGACACCAGCCGGTCATATGTATACCTGCCTTCTAATTGTTACCCCATCATGGGATTTGAACTAATCCCTATATGACGTCTTTAAACGTAATTGTAGCCTAAAGTCCCCCCTCTGTGGGCTCTGGGTTCAAGTTCCTTCTGCCACTCTTTAAAGCGCAGGAACAAGGCGAATTTTACAGTTTTCTCTCGGGTGCCCCCCCGGTATTCCTTACAGTTTTTTTTCTCGGGTGCCCCCCCGGTATTCCTTACAGTTTTTGCTCGGGTGCTCCCCAGGTATTCCTTACAGTTTTTTTCTCGGGTGCCCCCCGTTATTCCTCCCAATTACTTCAGGTGCCCGGGTTTTTACCCTTTAAATTTCTACAGTCATTCCTACTTTTAACTGTATTAATCTTCTCCACCACCCTCCGTTACCTTTCCCCTTCTTTCTCTAAGGCCTATAAGACATTTGCCAAGGTAACGAGTTTCGTTGTTTTCACTCACCGATCGCCTCTTTTCCTCTCTGGAACTTCAGGATCACCGCCCCTTCCTCTTCCTGCTTTTATGGTTTTCGTCCTATCCGCTGCCCGTGGGAATGAGAAGGGTTATGCTTGGAAAGGTGGGTCCCTTCAGACCCACGGCAGATTTTTTGGGAATAATTACACTATCATTGTCCACGGGGAGCTTCTCAGCCTACTCAGCCGGAATAGCAAAAAGGCTTGTGATGTAACCAAAGGCCCAGAGTTACTTTGTACCGTCGGTCTAATGGTGTCTTATACTATATCAATCGATAATCTATAATCGATGGCCAAAACCATCCTCACCCTACCAAGTGTTGACGAGGAGAGGAAATTACTGACAGGCCCATTGGTCAGTACTCACCCTCGAAAACTAATAATACAAGATAGCTGCACCATGCGAGGACAGAGTGCAGGATACACATCGTCCGGCAAGGATCAATAATCAGGACTCAGTAAATTGGCAAAGGGAAGTCCATTTAATGATACATACATCAGTTTATGGAAATCAGCAGCATCACGGACACCTGCCTCACCCCGACTTCCTCGAACATTAGTCCAACAGCCTCTTTTATGATCTGTCATCATTGATGTCTAATTCTACAAAAAATCATCATGCAATACAATTGGTTGGGAAAGGTAACTTAAGTATAGGTGCTATATCTGTATATGGAAATAACGCAAGTGGATTGGATAACTCTTATGGGGTGGGCGTCTACGCCCTTCCGTCTACACCACACGTGATTGACGTCACTACAAGTACGACGTCTCATTGGTTACAGTGTCTATAGGACCCTAGATTACATGGTCCCTTCTGATAGGGCAAGTTACACCCCTAAACATAAATCTCCATTTATATTAACAGCTTTAGAGTAGACACCCAGGTGCCTAGTGTCCCAAGATTCACCCATCCTCCCTTCCATCAATCAGTGTTTTAGGGCTGTGTGTCAATTAGTTGGCTGGGTATGGCCTCGGATCTGTAGTCTCTTATCAGGAAAAGTGATGGCACCCTCTGGTTCTGGTTGACATCAGGCGGTGGTACATCTTCGCGCCTGTCTGGTCACGTGTTGGTTCAGCGTGAATCTGCTTCAGTTTCCAACCTTTTGTGCATTTGATTCTGTGTGCGCTTGGCCACCTGCATGGGCCTCTCTTATCTTGACCTTCACGGGCGGGCTGGTATTATCTGTAGTTAGAGTCTCGTGAGCTCATGCTCACCACCCCTTCTCTGGTCGACCTCGATTTCCCCCGCATAAGCCTCTCTTTGTTGAGTTTCGATTCTGCTCCTTCTCTGGTCTTTGCTGGGTTTCTAAACCCGGCCTATCAGGCCTTTGGCCGCCTGGGTACATTTCTGCTTTCACAAAATGGAGTCGCACGTGTATATTGTGCAGTATTGAGGTAGATATATGGTTGGCGCTTGCCGCTCTACTCTTCTACTAAGCATTGCAAGCAGTATCGATTTTTTAGCATCTTGCATTTCAAGCTTATATACACACATTCAACAGGGCGGTTGCTTCCATCTTGCGTTGTGGCACCATTCTCTTATGTTTTAACAGTGTCTCTCCCCTGCATCCATTATCATTATCCTTGCAGTTACTAGTACTGGCATTCGTGCTTTCAGTAGCCAAGTCTGTTTGTTCGCGGGGCTGCTCGGACCCTTGGTTTATTTTCATTGGCCTTCCATTAAGGCTTTAGGGATCTCCTTGTGGACCGTGTGCAGGTATTCCTCATTCCGTATCAGTGGCTGGTATGGCTGTCTGATAGGGTACCGTGCTGCACAGGGTTGTCGCGTTATGGCTGCTTCAACCAGTATTGATCTCCTTACGTACAAGGGGCAGAGTCCCAATGCGGCTCTCTGTTGGTTCATTTGCTCCTTATACGTCACGTACCACAGTGAGCACCTTACTGGCAACTCGCAATGGGGGGCAGGGGTGCGGGTGATATCTGGGACCTCCTCTACACCTATAATAGTGCAAACGTGCCAGGACTGAGCGTGGGCCATGTGTTCCCCCTGCGGCATGATGCATTCTGTCCATGTTGACAGTGTCTCCTTCTATGGAGCCCAAGACCATCCCTATTACTTCCTGTACCTTATGTTCCAGGGCTGCCAGTGTTTCACCTTCCGTCTCTTGCAGCCTGAAGAAACAGAGGTTGTTCCGCCTCTTGCGGTTCTCGATATTGTCCACCTTGAGGCACAATTCCTCTTCACGCCTCTCCATCTCCATGAAGCGTGCCTCCATTTGCGTCTCTAGGAGTCCCATTGAGGTTTGATTGGCCTCCACTCCATTCATTCTATCCTCGAGGGTAGCCACTTTGGCCGAGAGGTCTGCTAGTCTCATCCCCATATCTGTCCTCACCCTCTGATCTCCTCCAGAATGGTCTGTATGTCGCTCTTAATGGACCCAAGTTCCGGTGGGCCGGGGATGGATCTCACTTCTCCCTTAGCTTCTGCCATGTCCTCAACTCCTCGGTAGTAAAACCGAGCTAGAGCCTCCTTCCAACTCATAGGCATCCCCAGTATTCTCCAGTGGGGCCCCCGGAGGAGGGCAATCAGGGGTCCAGCGGCCCTGCCCACTTTTCCTTGTGTCAGCCCCTAGCCTTGTTAGACTTCCTGGTGTGGGCAGGCCACCTCAGTCCCTCCGTTTCCCCTGGGCAACGCATATAAGAATGCTAAGGCTTGTGGGTCCCTGCACTCCATGGCTTCAGGTGGATGATGAAGTCTCCACAGGGAGGGGGGGCCACCCCTCCTTACCTCTTGAATGTCTCTGGGACAGGCCTTCCTGTAGGGCCCACCAGATGTCAGGCCGCCACTCAAATTTGGCAGTTGGGGGCGCCTCAGGGTGCAGTTAACAACTCCACGCTGGCCAGGTAGGGGGGCCCACCCCCTATCTGCTTTACCTCTTCTACGAGCAATGGATCATGGAGGGGGAGGAAGGCCGGTGGGGGGGACCCAGCCCCTTACTGTGCGCTCCACATGGTGTCTTGTCTCCTCTGGTCAGCTGCACTGGCCGTGTCGCAGATTGCACTGCCCTCCTGCTGAGTCTGGGCTCTGGGGTTAGGCGAGTGAGGTTTCTTGCTCTGTGAGGGCTGGAATCAGGCAGCAGACTGCGTGTCTCCCTTTTGCTCTAGACCTGCCTCTCCAGATGTGTTTCACCACTTGCAGCCGGGTTGCAGTGTATCTGCGCAGCAGAGCCACAGGTTGGAGCCTCGCTGTGTCGGTGGGGGCCGTGATCCCTGAGGAGTCCGGATCGATGCTGAGGCTCCGTGTCCCTTTCTGTCTACTGCAGGGCTCCCCGGAGATAGCCTTCCTGGAAATTCGGACTGCTCACGTGACCATCCCATGGTCGTACGCGTTAATTCCCGGCGATGTGGGGACTGCGCAGTTTATCTCCGGCTCCTCCCCAGCTCCCTGTTGCTGTCTGTGCAGGTCAGCACAGCAATCTTCATAAAGCCAGGGCCGTGGGACGGGAGGCTGCCGTGGGTGGGGTGGGTGTTGAGGCTCTCCTAGCTGTCAGTTCCTCCTTCCTGTACCCGGCGCTGAGGCCTCCTTCCTCAAGTCTATGAGGTAGGGACTGCAACTTCCTAGCCATTTTTTCGGCAATGTCTCCTCCTCTTCAACAAGGCAGGGGACGGAGCTGAAGGTTCAGGCTGCCATCTTGCCTGCGCCCACTGGTGGAACCTTTTTTTATATATTTCAATGTAGTTGGGGTTAGGGAAGTAAGGAGGGGCGTAGAATGAGCGAACTGGGGGAGGTTGCTGACCATAAAAATGGGGCAAAAATGCAGGATGTATCAGATCTGCCAAGTTGCCCTGTGTCATGTTTGACACCTCGAGGAAGTCCGGTCTTTCCCCATTGCATACTGGGATTTTTATGCCCATAGTTACAATGTAAATACGAAACTACAAGTCCCAGCATGCAGCGGGAAAATCAAAGACTGGCTCGAGGTGTCATGCACGATACATGGTAACTTGGCAGCTATGTTTTTTAAAAATTGTTTTGTCAAAATTGAGACATGGGAAGGTACTGGGAGTGGTGCAGGACAAGGGGGAAGACGAAGAAGTAAAAGCTGCAAAGATGGTGCTTTCCCCCACCAGCTTCACCCAGGAGATCCCTAGGTCAGTAGCACCAGCCACCACTACCTCAGGTTGCTGAAGTGCAGCTTCCTCCACCAGCCATCTCAGGGCTGCAGCAAAGAGAGGGGAACAATAGCGCAACCATCAGAGGAGGTGGGTGAATAAAATGATTCAGGGTCAGGGGCATGGTGATACTTCAAGACTGCCCCCAGGGAAACACCCAAACAAAACATTTAAGGGCATGTTACCACAGGCCCAATTCTGCATACTTGTTAAAATAATATGCTGCATTTATTTGAAGTGTGTTTGCTTGACCTCTCTCAATTTTACTCCAACATGTTTTAAATTGTATTTCAGGAAAGAAAGACACTGAACATTCCAGCACTTTGTTGAGAATCTAATATTTCCAGCTGTGCTAAAAACATCCACTTGTTAGCACGCGGCTCACCATCTTCAAAGCTAATTTGGAAAGACTGGGCCAGATCTGCTTTTTTCTCTCCAGTGCGTGAATGGATCAGTGTTAATTGGTGTGACACCTTCCCTGAGATAGGTGTCAAGAGTCTGGTCCTGTAGTGTTATGAATTGCTTGTCCCAAAAGGTCAGAGCTGGTGCGCCTACTTGCTGGCTGGTGCTATTGGATGCAAGTGGTGGGTTAGCTTCCAGTGGGCTGGTCACCGTCCTCTGCCAAGTCTCCCATGGCTTCTAGTTATGAAGAATCAAACATGTTTTTTATATAGATAAACCTTCCAGAAACTTGGGAAGCTTTTCTTTTTAAACTGACAGTCAAGTAGGGCTGCTATCTTACAGTGTTCTATGTCCATCCGTCTCTTAAATCGTTCACAACCTTGAAGTATCTGAAGCATTTGGTAAGTACAGGGCATGCCAGAGACAACATCCCTGTGTCTTTGAAAGGCACAAAGCAGTGTCTCAACTTGTTATTTTGACAGATGTATTAGAGGTATCTTTTCACTTGGTGTGGCATTCATTCCCCACGCAAATGTGGTGAGTGACTTCTTCAAGAGGTTTCAGAAGGTGTTCAAGGTACTCTTACATTAACCACTATGATGAATTGAGCATAACACCATCTGCCACTCCATGCTGCAAGGCGTAGTCTTGCTGTGCCCCCTTTGGCTCTAACATTCTTCTGAAGTGGAGGTCCACCTTGTGGACACATGTTGTATAAATTGATTTCATGTCAAGTGTTTTGCCTGAATGTTTGCCTATTCATCCCGTGCTTCACAGGAAGGTGAAAATGGCCATTCATTTTCACATGCTGCTCCCACCAAGGTAACAAGGGTGCTGCCCACCTTCAAAAAGTAATGGATCAGAAGGTTCACACAACGGGAAAAGCATGGCATGTGGCGGAGCCTGATGCCCTGTTGCAATGGAAGATCCAGCATTTACCCATTATCAGAGATCACAAAACGGACATGTAGATTGAGCGGCTGTAGGCATTCGGATATAACATTTTGCAGCTCTTCTAAAATATTATTTGCAGCATGTTCTTTTCCCAATGGGTGGAGGCAGAGAGCAGCCGTGTTCTGCAAACCCCTGGCTTTGTTGATGGTAGTGCATCATTGTGGAGGCAAGACCTTAGAGGAGGAGATGTATTGGTCTGTGTTGTGATGCCGCCCAAAGGGCCAGATTCTTAGGAAGCAGAGCAGATGAAAGGAGCGCAGAGAATAGGCCTGTTTTATTTGCGCTTCTGTCAGAAATGCTCAGGTCACCTTATTCTCAAAGGTGACCCTGCATTTCTGAAGGGGCTGGACAGTTCCATAAACAGGTTCTGTCCCGCCCCCTTGCATACATTAGTGTCAGGAGCGTCCTTCCAACACAAATGTGTGACAGGCTCCCCCTGACTGGGGGGATGGAAATGCAAGTGTGACGGACAGAAATGATCCGGTCATGATTTGCGTCTCCCCTATGCATGTTTCAAAAGGTGCTGGAGGATGGCCCTCGTTTCTGGGCATTTTAAAATGCATCCCGTTTGTGAATTCGGGATGTGTTTTAAACTCCCCAGAAATGGCCCTTTTTTTGCAAAAATGCACCATGGGGACAAAAAGGGCATCTGAATGAGCGCAACAACGATGCACTCATTCAGATGCCCTTTGTGAATGGGGCGGACACGACTTTTTTTTCGCAAAAGAGGAGATGTGCTAATGCATCTCCTAACTTGCGCCCCAAAAAAGTTTAGAAAATGTGGGCCAATGTGCAGTGATGCACCTGAAATCTACTGTTTGGGACATTCGTCCACATATCGGCTGCGAAATGGACAGTATGTAATACAGGCACGGCTGCCGCCGGAGTAGTTTTTTTCCCAGCGCCCTGGAATGGCAAATTACCGGGTATTACAACCCCGGCAGACCCGGTAATTGCCCATTCCAGGGCGCCTGAAAAATTACTTCCCCATTCCCATTTGAGCCTCATAGGGCTCAATGGGAATGGGGAAGCCGCTTGCACCGGCACCATTCGTGAACGGTGCCGGTGCATGCAGCATGCTGTGCTCGCGGATGCCGCTCTGCCCCTCAGGACCGACCTGGCGGATAGGAAGGCACCGTGAGCACAACTCGTAGTTTGCCGGTCTGGGAAATATGGTACCGGCAAGCTTACTGGTACCGTAGTTCCCGGACCGGCTAACTTGTAATGAGGCCATGGCTTTGACTGACGTTCAAGGCAGAATGTAAACAATTTAACGTTTTCTACAAGTTGTTGCACAATGGAGGAACTTCAGCAGTTGAAAAAAACTAGTAAGGGCTTTGAAACCATTGTTTTGGACAGCAAAGAAAGGGTGCATGACTCTGGTGAGAAACCCTCGAATAAACTAGTTATATCCAGAGTTACTCTGCGGTTTTGTGGCATGGGGTGTTCTCTTTTCTAATATGCCACGTATAGCTTGCTGGTGAAGTGATGTTCTTCTACATTCTGAAGACAAACAGCCCTTCTGGAAGTATTATCATCAGTCTTCTCATGTTCAAACACAATTGTTGTCTGGCCACAACACTTTGTGCTGCCTTTTTGATGTTCATAAAGAGCCATTGGATCACATCACTGAAGATGCCCTTAAGCGAAGTTGTGCTGAATTGCTCTGCCTGCTTTCCGCGGCTCACGGCCCGGTTACATATAGTACATAAACCCCTTAGTAATATCTTCACAGTTGATCGCAGGGTAGCTCCAAGCAATGGATGTTGACGGTTTAGTGCTTGTATCAAGATAGTTCAGATGCTTTTGACACTACATTGCATGTTTTTTCCATGTTATTTGTCAGGCCTCTGGTGATTTCGTTACCATGTTTCCTTGATTCAGAATATTAAAACATTGCCCTACTATCTTTTTCCCCTCTCTTATCTATCAGCACGTTTGGCTTTATTTTGTTCCAAACTTTCCGCTGTATGAACGTCTGCAGAGTCTACATCCAGGTCCAGTCCCACTGTCCTGTCACTGAGGCCGCCTGTTGATTCTCTTTCAAGCCACCACGGCCCATTGAGAACTGATCAGATTCAGATTCTCCTTGCCTCTCTGATGTAACAAAAACTGGCGCCTCCTTCAATTGCAGTTTATCAGTAGAACCTCCGTTGTTGGTTGTGAACTTGCCTGTAACACACATACGCATAGACCTTTCATTTACAGATGCCTTCATTGTTGCAGGAATGTCATGGTCACCTACTACACTTACATTGGAAGCACTTCCTCCATGCCTTTTCATTTGCACATTCTGGTGCCCCTTCACTTGTCGAGAGGTGTTGATTTCTCAGTCCGTACATTCTATAAATATTATCTCGCACAGACAAGTGTCTTCCTAATGAAATGTAAGTTTTGGCTCGGCTGTCCTTCATAGACTCATAGAAAAGACAGTCTTTGTATGACACCATTTGTTCTGGTTCACGCTCACAGAAAATCACCTACCTGAAAAATTGTAAAGCCTGGCCTTCACAGAAAACTAGCTCTTTGACAAATCAAAATGGCTGCTCTCTAAAGTTATAATGGCTCTCCCACACAGAAAAGATGCGCTCTCTTCTCTTTCCTTTAAACTTTAATAGCCAGTACCAACCTGTGGAAAATATTTTGTCTGGATTGATACTTGCTTTCAAGGATTGCGGCACTGGTGCTTGAAATTAAAAGAAAATAAATGGGACAAGGAAATCAGCTGCCTTCTACAGAAATGAATTCATCTTTTGACTGAAAAAAGAATGAAATGTTTGAAAAGAAAACTGAAAAAATACTTATTTCCCAAAGGAGGATAGCTCAGAGGCAAGGTGCTCGCCTTGGAAGCAAAGCGACACCGAGCAACACAGGTTCGATCCCCGGGTCCGCGCTTAGAAACCTATGGGTGTTAGGCACGTTATAAATAACCCATCATATCATATCAAGAACACCAAAAAAACTGGACGGTATTACTCACAAAAGAATTGCTTGCATAAATGCTTATA
The DNA here is from genome assembly GCF_040938575.1 of Ambystoma mexicanum. NCBI lineage: Eukaryota > Metazoa > Chordata > Amphibia > Caudata > Ambystomatidae > Ambystoma > Ambystoma mexicanum. Next base: position 1,196,399,217 of record NC_090935.1, read on the forward strand.
ACTTTCCAATCATTGCAAATTAATGATAAAGATAACAGAAACAAGCACAACAAATTAAATGGAAAATTGTACAAAACAGAAATGACTATGAACAATGTTCGGAAATTAAGTGCAGTGAAAAAAAGACATTGAATGATTGATTTGTACGCTGACTAAGTGCGGACTTAATCATCTAGGCCCTGATTTATTTTCTATTAAATCAAAGTAAAAACAAAATTAAACCAAAATGTTCCGTTTTTCTTAAAGGTAAAAGGATTGAATTACAAAAATGTAATGTTTTTAAACTAATTGGAGATTTTGAGTAAAGATGGCTTTGGAATGAAACACACAAGGCCTAAAAGATTGTCTATTGGATCTCCCTCCAACAGAATGGCTTCATCAGGAAATGAAGGCCCTTTTGCATCCTTTCCTATGCTACCACTATGCCAGAATTCAGTATAGATAATTATGTGAGCCATCAAATACTCATATTTTACGAGTGTCTGAAGTTCCGATTTGAAAGTTTCAATCTAAATAGTTTGAATCACTCGAACTGATTGTAACACCCATTCTTGGATCTTAGAATGTTCCTTGACTATTTCTGCAGAATGACATTTCGCCGAAATGTTTGCTTGCAGATTGTATCACTTTTTTCACTGCAGAAAATAAAATGGGGATAGAATCCCTCCGAACCTCAACTTCCACTCCCCCTTCTGTATACCCAACCCAAACTTACAATCTATATTTTTGCATCACAAAGTGGTAGAAAATGTGCCAAAATAAAATTCAACAAAACTGCTATTCGACAAAAATGGGTTATACCCCATTCTTTAGAAACTGAATTGTGCCGGCTCGCCCTGCCCTGATCACAAACTACGGTTGTTTTTTAATGTCCATCTGTGTGATAGGTATTCATATATATTCAGCATTGAACTTTACAGCGCCTTTAGGTGGGCAAAGGCAATTCACACGAGACACCCAAGTGGATGTAGAGCTGGTCCTAGCCCTCCTCCCACACCAGTTCAGGGACACAAATCTTGTCTAGATGTTGGGTATTCGCCAGACCCTTACATATCCCAGGGGAAAAGGCCAGTGTAGCACTTGCACTCACAGTCCTGACTCCTTTATGCATTTCAGTGCACGCTGTGAATCAGGACACCTGCATGCAGACCGTGCGGATCATAGGATGTGGCAAGCGGTGTGCGCGTCAAATCCTCCTTCAAACAAAGGCAGTATCTGTTTCAAAATGTGCAATACCCACAGGCGTTATAATCATGTAGAAATGACATCACAGCTAATGTGTAATTCATTGCAGGCACAAATTCAGCTGTGAAATTAGCATAAGTGTCAACTCTCTTAACAATGCCTGACTCTGGCACTGCAGACTTGACTCTTTCTGGATGAGTGTCTATAATTTGTCTGACATTTTATTTTGAATCTTTTAGATTTTGTTTTTTTAACACATGCACCAGCGGCAGCTCATTCATTAGGCCTGTGGGGACTCAGCACTTTCCAGCCCTGAATTTGCCAATTTGGGATTACAATTTTGCCACAAAACAAAAGTCTTCATTCCAAGTTTACCACCACTTAGTTCGGCGGAATTAACGCTGGATTATAGGTGATGGTATGGCGGTATTAGTGCCCATTTATGGAGTACATTCTATGACAGAAAGGTGCCGGAATTACCTCCAGCATTTTCCTCCCTGTCACAACGCAAGTTGTAGTACTGTTGTGCGGTAATGCAGCGATAATGGAGAGGGAACAGAGCTACCACTGCATTACTGTCATTTGTCCCTGCACTGCGGTACTGCGATAATGAGGCCCAAAGTGCTGAAAGATCCCTTTGCCTAAGGTGATAACTTATGAAGGGTTTTCCTAAAGTGCGGAGAGCACTGTACTGGCTTGGGAGGCAGGGCAGTACATGTCTTCTCTGGGCCCAGGTGGTGCTGAATCCGGCAGTCCTATATGCCTCAGGAAAAAAAGTCAGAGGCATGTCCTGGCACAGGCAACAGGAAGTCAGAGGCATGTCCTGGCACAGGCAACAGGAAGTCAGAGGCATGTCCTGGCACAGGCAACAGGAAGTCAGAGGCATGTCCTGGCACAGGCAACAGGAAGCTTTGGAGGGAGCCACTGAGAAGCTGCTGAAACTCATCCCGTGGTGCCTATGTCCACACTGGCAGCCCAAACAGTAGCCTGCTATGAGGTACCGTTTGACTGCAGCAGCCAGTCCGTATTACAGCTGAAAAGGAGAATCACGTGAGGGGAGGGGATGGGGAAGTGTGTGTGTGTGTGTGTGAGGGGGGAAGAGACAGTGATTGAAAGTGTCCTACAAAGGTTTTTATACCTTTTATTTTACTAACTGAAAATGTTATGGTGAGATTGCCCAAGGCATTAGCTTTTGAAGCCCTGTAGACTTCCTCCAGGTGGCCTCAGAGCTAATGAGTAACAAAAACATTCTTGTACTTGAATGAAAGAGTGAGAGAAACGGCAAGTACTGGGTCGTCGTTGGGCATTTGCTGCTTATCACCAAATCAGTGACATCAGGAAGCTGTGTTGACGATACACGTTTCCCGCCTGTGCTCTCCAAATGGCTGGCACGAAGCTAAAGAGACAGGTTCGATTTATGCAAGATCGATTAGTCTGACAGCGTCTACCTCCTGAATCGAGTCTCCAATCTCCAATGAAAGAGTACCGTTGAGCTGAGGAAGACTATGAGTTATTTCAAGACTAACAGCAAGCGTGGTGCTGAGAAATAAAGGTGGCGCTTTGGAAGCAGCCGCACTATAGTTTACACCCTAGCAGAACAACCGGAAACAAAGGCTTAACCTGTCTGCTTGAGTCTATTTTTTTTTTATAGGGAACATACTTGCACCTGCATTGATATACAGGCATGTTAAGCTGGTTGCTAGCACATGGCTTTTGCCGCCCTAGAGCTGTTTGAGAGCCCTGAGGAGCAACCGTAAAGAAGAGCTAAACAAACTACGCAGGATCTTACACTAAAGAAATGCTGCGCATTGTATGCAACAGAGAGTTTTCTGGGTAACAAACCTCTTAGCTACCTCACAAAAATGTGTGGAGGAAAACTTAAGAGATTCATTCTATATTTGCGATTTAATCTACTTCCTGTGCTAGAGGTCACAGGTGCTTGGAAACAAATTCCTTGTGGGCTACGTTTGTGCCACTTTTGTAAAAAAATACCTTTGAAACTAGTCGTCACATACTTAGTGGTTGCCCAAATTTATTAGACTATTTTGTCAAGGGTTACACTAATTTTTGCACTAAAAGAGTTGGCTGTGATCAGTTTGGTCAACCTATCACTCAGCTGAGTCACTGGTGATGTCTCCTTCGGCCATGCACATTTGGGAAACAGTTCTACTCAAAAGTGCTGCGCGTGAGTCCTTGGAAATTTGAATCAAGTTTTCTAATTTGTAACATGTGTTTTATTGTATTTTTTCTGTTCCTTTTTGAGATAATGGAATGTGTTTTAAATGTATATTGGTTTTATTGTTTGTTATAAACCTTGTAACTTTTCAAATGTTTTAACAAATGCAAAAGGCTCGATTATTAGATAGAAAAAGAATGAATGAAAATAATCATTAAATTAAGTTCTAATTTAAAACAATCATACCAAACACAGTTAAACAAAATTGTGATTATTTGTGGACATGGGGGGTCTACTCTTCAGTGTGCCCCCATCCCAAAATGTGAGATTGGTGGTTTTGAATGGATTTAATTGATCATTGAATAACAATACAAATTGTAAAAGCAAGAATGGGATTCATGGAAATCAAATGTCCCAGAAATCTGTTCAACATGGGAAAAACAGAAAGAGGAGTATTGCAATGTATATGTGAACACAAATCATGTATCAATAACAAGGTACTAGGCAAACCCTTAGATCAGTGGTCTTCAAACTTTTTATGCCAAGTCCCTTTGAGTAAAAAAAGAATTGTCCAGGACCCCCCTGCCGCTCCCTCTGTACTGGTGTTATTTAGGTTTCATATAGATGGCTGCGTAATGCCTGGTGCCATAATATTGAAGGGATATTTTGTTGGGGAGACAATCAAACAGAGTAGGACAATCTCTTCCATTCCAAACATAGAAACCGTGCTAGTAAACCAAAACTTCTCCCTAGGGCTTTTATTTTCGCAAAATATATTCCTATCAGTACATGCATCGGAAGGAAATTTGATTTTACAGAGCATACCGTACTAATGGGAAGGTTGGGCCTGTCTCTCTAAAGAAAGTCAGTCAATTTGTGGCTGAATTTTTGATACCGCCTCTCAGAGGTTGCCCTCCACTTCCTGCCTTGTACTTGTCACAGTTGGAATTGGCAATTTTTGACAGACTCCACGGAGGCTGAACTTATTTGGTCGAAAATGAGACAGGGGGCCATCCAAGTATGCTGGACTCCATTAGCTTATAGACATATTGGCCAAGGTGGTGTGGCCATCATAAATACTATACATTTTAATAAACAAATTATATTTTATGTGTAATTGTTTTGCAAAAGAACAGAAGTGCCACCCAACGCTGGACCCTCAGATTAAAATTCTAAAGCTTTACCAATTGAGCAATCCAAGCTCTGGCAACACTACATCTGAAAAGTGATCTTAACTCGACAGCTTATCCATTCATGGATGCATCTTCGGTTAATATAGTACATGAAAAATGTGGAGCCAAAACTTCAGTCATTCCATAAGCAGATTTAGAGATTTGAAGCATAGGACTTTAACGGTCAGCCACATACAGCTTTCAATTTTTGCCAGATTCATGCATGCTCACTTGCACCCCCCGTACAAACATATGTGTGCTGCTCCATACACATACTGGCCAATGCAGACCCAAACAAAAACAAAAATAAAACAACCACCAAAAAACAATGCTGGGGTCCTGCATGCCTCCTCTACCTCTGCAGGGATACCATGAAAGTGGCACAAGGGGTCCACTTTTCTGGTCACCCTGTGCCCCTTTCCCTCCACGGACCCACACTGGAACCCATTGCCCCCAAAGTGGGTCTGTGGGAGAGAAGGGGTGCAGGGGCAACCAAAGGGAAAATAAAAAATAAGTTAAAAAAACAATGGTGGTCCCCCTGCAGGCTTCTCCACCCAGGAACTCGCTTTGGAGGCTATGGGCACCACGCTTTCCAAGGTGGGTCCTTGTGGGGAGAGAGTCATAGTGGGACCAGCAAAGGTGTGCCCTGGGCCCTGGTTCACTGGTCATGCCCCCATGTATCGCACTGAGCATGTGCAATGGGGGTCCACAGCAATACATGGCTCACCTTCGTACATGCTCAGTGCAACCTAAGCCACCAACGAAAAGAAAATGGAAAAATAAAATTTGGAGCGTATTGCGCCCTCCCTGGCATGTAGCCATGACTCCCATCGGGTGGGGGGTGCCCCACAGATTGAATACCGATGCCTTAAATGAAGCAAGTGATCTGTTTTGGTTTGTAATGCAAGAAGTGACTACCAGCCCATGAAATGGAGATGTGGATGGAATCCTTGGCAAAACAGAACAGAAATGGATAAGAATCCTCAATACAGTGTCACACCCTTGCTGGTCCCACTGTGCCCCTCTCCCTCCACAGACCCACCTTGGAAGTCATAGTAGCCACAACCTCCAAAGCGAGCTCGCGGGCGGAGAAGCCTGCAGGGGGATCGGCAATGCGGTGTTCTGGTCCCCGTTCGCCTCCTCTTCCCCTGCGGGCTCCAAGGTGAGTCCACAGGGGGGAGAAAGGTGAAGCTGGACTGGCAAATGCCGACGGCACTCACCTAGTCTGCTCGTGCGGGTCTTCAGTCGGGAACCAACAGCAAGAAAGAACACAGCCTGGACGCACGATCCAAATTGTGGAAAGTGTGCATCCAGGCGGTGTTCTTTATTTCCTGGGTCATTGGTCATGTCCCCATGTGTCGCACTGAGCATGTGCGATGGGGGGCCACGGCAATACATGACCTAAGCCACCAACTATGAAAAAGCATTTTTTTTCATGCGAAGCATGCCCCTCCTGTCAGGTGGGTGCCCCACAGATTCAATACTTATGCCTTATATGAACATTTTGTACAACAAAACCATAAAGCAAGGGATCTGTTTTGGTTTGTAATCGAAGAGGTGACTACCAGCCTGTGAAGTGGAGATGTGGATTCAATCCTTGGCAAAACAGAACAGTAATTGATAAGAAGCCTCAATACAGTGGAGGCGGGATTGAACACTTGTAACAATGCTATAAACTGAGATAAGCAGCTTTCGCATAACAGGCCATTACCGTAAAATGCGTAGCCTTATTGATATATTTATAATGGATGAGTGGGTCATCTGGATGTACATTGGCATTATCATGTGTGATAAATAGTATTTTATGATATAATTGGAAGACGATATAAGAATTAGCATTTTGAACCTGCAAAATTGAATGGTGGGGGTAGGTGCACATCATCCTATTGGATGGGGAAGCGCCTGCGTGGGTCCGCGCACGCATTCAGTAATTTAGAAGAAGAAGAAGAAGAACCTGCAAAATAGCCTGAAATATCAATGTGGTCAATAAGATGTTAAGGTGTAAACTGATGTGGTAAATACTTGCGTATTGACATGAGTGTGACTAGCTGAAAATATAGTCATTTGAAATGAGAGAGAATCAACAACCAAAGGTATCGGTTTAGTCTTTAGGAATGGGAAGCTTGCATGTGGCGGCATGGTGCCGCTTCGGTGAGCTAGATCTAAGGTCCCAAGGATGCTGGTGAGCGTTTGCTCGATCGATAAAGTCCTATCTTCAGCCGTGCATTGAAAAATCGTGCGATAAGGAATTGACATTGTGCACAGTTATCTCAGAAGGCATATACAACTAGATATGTGTATGTGTATGTGATACAACATTAAGGGAGTTGTTAGACTGCATTAATGCCAGCCGATGCTGGCATGAAGCTCCCCGATTGATATGCAAAGTGAGGCATTTAAGCACACCATTCACTGCGTTCACCTCACATCTATGATAGTACTGAATATTAGACTAATAGAAAGACATTGGGCTTCAATATAAGTTTGCTGGTCCGGTAGTAACTGCACTGGTAAGCTACTGATGCCTTTACTACCGGACCGGCAAACTACGAGTTGTGCTAGTGGGTGCCTTTCTACCCACACAACTCGTTGGATGCACCGGCACGAATCATGAATGGTGTCAATGCATCCGACCTCCCCATTCCCATGGCAATGGGGAAGAATATTTTCTGGCGCCCGCGAATGTGCAAATACTGGGTCCGGCAAGGCCGTAATGACCCGGTAATTGCCCATTCGCGGACGCTGGAAAAAAAATGATACCGGCGGCAGCCGTGCCAGTTCTACCGGCACGGCTATTGCCGGTATCATAATGAGGCCCATTGTTTGATAGAATGTGGATGGATTTACAGTAGCAATGAGACAAAGAATGAACATAACTAGTAACTAATTTGGAGATAGACATGTTGACAATGAAATGGACAGAAACATGTTAAAGCTAGGAACACTAGCCTGAGATATGTATCTAGAGTACTAGGAAGTAGCAATGTTGATAGAATGAATTGGGGCTTTTTTTGTGTAATGTTGATAGAATAAATTGTGGCTTTTTTTAATATACAGATTTGAGGAAAACTAAGGTAACGATTGAAGATGCATGGTATGTTTTGTAAACATAGGAAACAAATGGAACATATGCCCAAGAGATGTCTAGGCACTGGGAAACCATAATATGAAATGGGGAACTAGCAACTAAGTTCAGTATTTAATTCTTAATGTAATAGATGTGTCCAGCACACTGAATAGTGTGTTTGATGATGTGGTAATGAGGACATTGCTTGAAATGGAGTGGTATTCATTTGATACTTAACGATTACACGTTTGTCCTGATGAAGCGAAAAAGAAACAGATGCAACAATATCAGCACCACTGATAAGCAACAGACAATGGGTAATAAGCCCCTCCCTCTGCCAGTACCCGCTTCCTTCCCGATGTCACAAAGATGAGGGCAGATGAGGGCAGAGAAACTACTTGACAAACTCCTGCCAGGGATGTCCAGAAAGTCAGGTGGTCGAAATGGAGATTGCCAGGGTGAGGTGTAGGAGGCTTTTCAGTAGAGAGGACATCTGACCCGTATGGCACGAGGGAGCAACCTAGGGAGTGCAAGGGCAGGAAAGTTACTGTTCATTTCTTGAGATGAAAGCAGTTCTGTTCCTCAAGGCAATAAATCCATGGACGAGTTACTGTGCTGAGAAGCCGTGAAGCAAAACAACAACAAAAATGAAACCCAAGTTAAAAATAAGGAAAATTTCAATCCAGGCGTCTGAGGGAAAAAAGAAAACAAAGCAATCCAAATCGTGAAATATGGAGTCTGGGATATAAACAAGTGAGGAGTCAGTTGAACAAGGTAACGTGTCTGAAGCCAAAGGGGATACAACTTAGTCAGACCAGGATATGTAGAGCCGGGGACCAGGGTGAGAAGAGGCCAGGAGATCAGTCCGTAAATAAGAAGACAAGTGTCAAGACAGACAAAGACAGATGCAATCCAATAAAAGCCGCATATAAGGGTTTCGAATCCGGAGTAGCAGTGAAGGCATGGAACAAGAAAAGCAGCTCACCGGGCAAACGCATTCGTTAAGTGTGCAGCACAGCTTGTTCAGTGCGCTTAAATACAAACGCTGATGCGACAAGACAGGCTTCCAGGTCGCATCGGCAGGCACACACGTGACAAGAAACGTGTGCGACCTCAGGGCCGTCTGGGTACTGGGGTCCGCAGCGCCCACCGCAGTGCTTCCTGCCACAGTCACCATGGCAGGTGCCACTGATGGGGCCAACTGGGAAATGGTATGGGAGAGGCTGTTGGAGGCAGGCAGACCATTGTAATACCCAAACTGCTAGTTTCCAATTGATCGTATGGAAATCTGGCCGAATTCAGCTAGTACCATTCGATCGTTTGGAAACGATTAGATTGGGTAATCACTACCAAACACGGCAAGCAGGGATTGCGGGGGTGTCCCCTGCTCCCCATGTTGGGAAGTGATGGCCTTTGGTGGTAGCGGGGGTAGAAGAAATGTGGTCCCTTGTGGGTCGGAGGGACTGATCCGATGCTGCAGGGTCAGAAGATTAGTGGATGCCAAAAAGGTAAGTAGGAGGTGGGCGGGGTAATGTGTTAGGGGATATGGGGGGTTTAGGTTTGGCTGGATTTGGCCATGGCAAAATTGTCTTTGCAGCCAAATTGACCACAGTCAATTTGGCCGTGAACATTTGTGTCACGGCCAAATCATATACATCTCAGACCATGACACTAACTTCATGGTTTCACTTACTGGCTGCCAGGCGATGTCATGAAACAGATTTCTGATATTAGGCAATGTGAAAAACCCAAGGGATTTTCACTGTACAGAACCTTGGGGAGCAGGATAAGGGCACCCAATCATGGAATAAGGTATCCCCATCCCTTCTTGTCCTCTTCCGCATCCTATTATACAGGAGTTACTGACTTCCCAACTTCCCCCCCTTTTTCCCTCAAACACTGAGATGAGGAGGAGAGAGATTGGGAAGATGAGGATTACCAACAGGGAACCACAGACACAGAAAACAGACTCTCCCCTTTCTGCAGAAGACTGTCTCATTAATGAGGCCTGGCTAAATCAGCTCTCCCCCTTTAATTACTCGCACCTGACTTCACTTGACTCTCCCAGGCAGCATAAAAGGCACAGCAGGAAAGCACACTTCGAGCAAGTTGGGGATGCTGGACGATGCCAGGAAGCAGTAGAAGGACCTATCGAGCTGCATAGACCCTGAGAGACCTGGAGGAGGAGAAAACCGCCCAAACGCTTGCCCTGTTATTTGAGAGGAGACTGCAGGGTGGATGAGTGCAGGGTGGATGAGGCAACTGTACCTCCAGAAGGCAAGACCAGGGGCAGCTGGGATTGCCTTGCGGTAACCACAGTAAAACTCCTCCCCTGGGCCAGGCAGACAAACCCAGGTCTCTGAGGGCCAGGTGGAGAGACCCTGACCTCTGATCAACATCCCCTTTTATCTCCTGCAGCTCCCAATGCCAGAAGATGTCATTTTGGGGAGCTGTGAAGTGAGAGCAAAATTTGCCCAGTGTATTCTGGGACTAGAAGTCCCAAGATCCTTTTCTGTGAATTGTGAAATTTTGAAAGAAGGCTCGAGCCCAGCTGAAGGAAGCCTTCGTAATGAGCTGTGAAGCATGAAGGGAGGCTCGAATCCAACTGACGGAAACCTTCGATGTGAACTGTGCTGCATGAGCGAAAGCCCAAAGCCCAGCTGAGCAAGTCTTCATTGTGAACCATGAGAGCCTGACTGAAAACCTTGCCCAACAAAGCAGCATCAGAAAAGACAGTACAGCCGGTGAGTCAGAGAGACTGATACCAAACCAGCGTGTTTTGAAGCAAGGTTGCAAGTGGCAACATTGTTTAAAGAGAACAGTGTGTGAAGCATCTGGAAAAAGCGACATGAATAATTGAAAGTCAAAAGAAATAAGTTGAACTTGTGACTGAACTTTGGGGAAACCAAGAAAAAGATACCATACACAAAGTGGTCCGGCACCATGTGGGTGCTCATTCGAAAGTCTCTGTTAGGAATCCAACTAGAAACGGAAATATTCAGATCGAAGTGGTCATGCAACTGGTCAAGCTAAACCCCGTGAACAATCGAAATGCAAATTGGTCTGAGCCCGGCTAAGGGAGATTAATTGAACTTTTTTTGTTTATGAAAAGGATCTATGCCTGGCAGAGGGGGATCCAGCGTTGAACGTTTTTGCATGTGAGAAGGATATGAGCCCGGCGGAGGTGGATCCAGTGTGAACACCCAAGTTGAATATTGAAAGGAACATTTATGTGTTATTTACAGGATAGGAGGCCCTTTGAGTCAAGAGACTTGCAAGAAGTAAAAAGGTTTCGACCCAGAAGGTCCTGAACTGTGAAGATTGAACTATATTGTTGTGCTGGAGAAGCCAGATAATGTGCTTTGCTCAAGTGGACCGCCTTGCCCCATGCTGGAAACGTGTGGAAGGAAGGCCATCGGCCCAATTATCCTGACTTATAATTTGGTGGACACTTCTTTCTTTTTCATGAACTTCACCCCTCACTATTTGTATATTAGTAGTAAGAATTGGCAATATTTTTTTTTTTAGTGTAGGCGTTTTTATGCTGACACGACTCCACTAGGACTACCTTCTTTATTATTTGATGGTCGTAGCTTGCTTCCAATCTTTAGATTTAGGTTTAGCTAGGCATTTATCACATCCTTGCAAAAGTTCAATAAACACCCTTGAACTGTGGTCACTTTTGTCTGTCTTACTATTGCCACCATTCTTTCTTTACAACACATGTTTACTTATCACACTGAGCAGACCAATTACGAATATGTTTCCCTTTTGTTTTGTCCTTTACATTATATACCCTTGTACACTTTGCTGGCCCTGTTATGAACCCCCATAGTTCCCCTCTGCATCTGAACTTGCAACTTCATAAAAATGCTGCCTCAAAAGAAAGCATCGCTTATGGTCACCTTAACCCCTCCCCCACTGATCACCCTGCCAAAGATTTGAATGGACTCCTTAATTTTTCAGTTTTGGCATCACAGGGATTCAGGAGAGATGGTCAACAAGCAGTCAGGGTCTTCTCAGTGCAGCAACAAGTCTTTGGTGAGGCACTATATTGTCAAAGAAATCAAGGACAGGCAATATCATTTCGAGAGGAGCAGAGGACAGAGAGAGCTTCCTGTATTACAATACAAAATAATGCACAGACTAGCAGCATGTCCCATTCGAACCTTCTAGCAGCAACCTGGACCTATCCACAAGCCCCCAGCCCACATATATAGGCCAAAGTGTAATCACAAGAAGGGAACCAAATCTCAAGATAAGATACACAAAGGACCTCCTTGGCTAGCCCTGGAAAGACATCTGCTCAACTTTTGAAGCACAGTCCTGCTTACTCCTTCTGTTATCTCTGTACTAGTCCGTTGTTGATGCAAATGAACCTGCAATGCCTATCACCTGACTCAGAACCTTCTAGCAATGTCCAGTCGTGTGGTAACCTGGGGTCACCCACCTCCTTCCTCTTACAAAATTAACTTTCCAGTCACACATTTAAATCCCAAACCATCATTTCTTCAAATGTCCGGGCCAAGTAATACTTTTGAATGCCAGGGCCTCAAAGAGCTGTTTTAGCAATATACAGAACTAGCATCTAATGCCAATATGAGCTATTCATTAGAGTACTATCAGTTCCAACAACTGAGGTCTCATGAGCTGTACCAGCTACCCAAAGGGATGCAGCCTTATAATGACACTTAACAAAGCAAATATATCTCTATGGGTTCTCTGTGATTACATCGCCCACAGTTAGTTAGTTTGTGGTCTTCTAGTTCTATTCTTGTAAATCAACTGTTTTCTTTTTTCATGATTGGGTCACCCCTCCCCCTAACCCTAACTCTACCTCAACCCCTCCCCCATACCCCCCTTACTTACACACACGCACATACACACATACACACACACACACACACACACACACATATCTATAGAAACAAAATAAAATGTTTACTCCTAAAAGTTGAACTAGAAGACTGCAAGCTAACTGTGGACGATGTAATCACTGTAAATGATCTCTATGCTAAAAGATCCATGCTGTAAGGAAAAAGCACATTATAAACGCTGAAAGAAAGGAAACACACAATGATGGAATGGTGAAATAAACAATAAAACAGACTGGAGAACGATAGAGATAAAATATTCTTTCACAAGTGGGAGTATTGAGAATTTTGCTGGAGACGGTTATATGATCTAGAGTAGAGATTTGGAAGTTGTAGGTAGTCTGTTAAGGAGATTGAAGGAGGCAAAGGTGTGAGTATCCAGAAGAGAGAGTTTGAGTTTGGAGGGAGAGTAGTGCAAAGACAGGAGGAGGGGACACATCCTGGGGTTGGGAGTTGGAGGGTGGAGGGAGAGTGTTCAGGATATTGAATGAGGAGTTGGCACCACCTAGTTAGAGCAAGAGTGATGGGGTTGGAGGAAAGGAATCAGTGGGTGTTAAGGAGGCTGGGAGCATGAAGGAGGGTAGTGCTGTATGATCTGGGAAGGATGATGGAGGAAAGCTACATTGCCAATGACCTCCTCAACCTGAGAATGCGAGAATAGAACAGCGGACACCCATAGATATTAAGATCAGGAACTTTCCGGTGAAAAAGGCAGGTCCAGGGCAGCATAAACAGTTGGGTGGAGAAACAAGATGATGCCATGTCACTAGAGATGAGGAAGAATACTTCAGGAGTAGGCAAGATGCAATTATCTTGGGGGACAATACCCTTGTGAAGGGATGACACCATGGGATGAAGTCTGTGGCCCATCACCAAAAACCTGAGAGAAACACATGTCTTTCAGGGCTACGTTGACCCAGGAAAAGGGGGGGGGGGAGTTTGAAACTTGACTGTGACTTTCATGCCCTGCACCCAAACAGAATTGAGTTACATCAAGTATATCCATTTTTGGTGTGCAGAGTCCTATTCAGACTCACTTTCATGCCGTGGACCAGCCTTCCTGCAGACTCCAAAGAAGAGAGCTTGGTAATCCATTTAACCCACAGACAAATGATAAACACCATGGAGAAATACTGGACTGAGGATTGGGGCCAGTTAGAGCACATACCAAGAAGTGTGTAAAACGTTCACTTCTTTTGTTCACAACCTCCTTTTGGACACTCACTTCTTAATTTGAACACCTTTAAGACTGCATCAGAATTTTGGTTTAGGGACCTTCATGATTGAGTGAATGTTCTTATCTGCTCCAAAGAAGAGTGGTGAGAAGCCACAGAAACATTGTGTACCTCCTTTGCTGAAAATAAGCCTATTACTGGCATATGGGCGTTAATGTGCACCCACATGCTTGCTAAAAGCCTGTCATGGGTGGAAAAATTGTGGGGCTTGCAAAGGGTCAGAAACCATGCCTCAGTGAGAGGTGCTGATTGACACCTCCCTTTGCTATCTACTTCCTGCCAGTGCACGGACCAGTATTAGGATATGTAGGGGCCTATCCCTACCAATCTAGGGACTGGGAAACATCACAATAACTCACAAATAAGGAGTTCCTAGGGAGATCATTCCATTTTTACTTGCACATATTCTTCACAATATCAAATAATGATAAAGAAAACATTATCCAAATGTATGACTACTTGAAAATTGTTGTGAAAGATAAAAACAAATGAATTGTAAATGATAATGTAAATAATTGAAAAAGTTGTTAATTCAACGAAAACAAAAGCAGACCTTAAATAAAATAAATATTTCATATCTAATATATTTTTGTTATTAATTTGTTTGAAACCCAAAATAAATTAGAAGACACTTCAAGTTGGTTGAAAAAAACACTTCAAATGAATTGAACAGAACGTTACTGTAATCATTTCCATTGACAACACATTCAGAACATTGCTGTGATCATTTCCATATAAATTCCCTAATTATGAATCATAAACCTGAGAAAACAAAGAAATGCACTCTAAATTGTGGAAAAAGCAGACATTACATTGAACATTGCATGCCCTATTTAGCACAAATAATAGAATGTACTGCTAATTGTTGAAGTGCTCTAGTGATGCACTTTTTAATGGAAGGCAACGTCTGTCTCTCGCTTATTGGCTATTGTGGCTGTGTCAATGAAAACATATGGACATTTTGGTGAGGGAGATCGGTTAAATCGCCTTCGTTAGGACTGGGGCATCACTAGTAAATCTATGCATTTTAAAGTAAAAGGGGAACACATGAATAGAAAATGGCAGGATGTGGATTGGAGCTGACTGTTTGGCTGGCTTTTTTATTTGCTAAGCCTTATTGCTTCTTCTCCAGTTACCAACCATGGGAGTGCACCTGGTTCTACGTTTGCAGTGCCTGGGATTGATATGGTGATATCTCTGTTCTTTGAGAGCCAACCCGGAGCTAATCATGGGGCACTTGCTGCTGCAGGGGGCTGGTGACCAGAATCTCACTGCATATTGTGACCTAGTTCTTACTGCTCTTGCAGAACAACCACTGATTATGGCACTTCCAGTGGCAGCCTCTCTACTCTCATAAGGTGTCATTGCTGGTAGGGCAGTGATCTGTGTCTGTGTATGAGTGTCACTGACCATCCAGAAGGAGATTACCCTGGTTCGAAGATTTGCAATGGGGGTGTGATGAAGTCAACGGCATGACTATTGGGACAGACAGTGTCCCGGCCAGAGAAAGCAGGTGCCTCTACCTCATCCGTGATGCTGGTACTAGGGGCAACGTGAGCAGGATCCACTTGCTTACCCCACCATTCGCCCGCCTTTTGTCAGGGGCACATCACATTTGTCTGGTCTGAGATCTGCCCTATTGCTTTCAAGAAACTCCCGAGCCTGAGAAGTATGTCCAAATTACCAGCAAGCCAGTGGCATGATCATTCTACAAAGTCACTACAGACAATATGCGTTGGAAGTGCATTTCCTGTGAGGGGTTCCAGTATAACATACATGATGCTTGATAAGGTAACAACAGGGATGTTGTAGAAGGAAGGCAAACCCACTGCTACCTGCACAACAAAAGACTGGAATGGCCATGGGAACAAAAAGGGCACCTTAGTATGCAAACCTTTACATGGAGGATCGCAAGCAGGAGTTCTTGCAACACAAACCGGTGAAAAACCACTAACATACCTGCGTTCCTAATTTGGGCAGAAGGTGAAGACTTTCAAAAACAAATCCATGAAGTACCTGCAGATCCTTAACCTAAAAGACAGCGGTCTTAACATTTATATTGGATTCATGAAACACTATGGTCACCTTTGAGCCCAGGCCCAGCAAAGCATTAACATGAACAAAGTCAGAAGGCTCCCCTCCAGCACCATTTATCACCAACAGCTATCTGACACTACATTTCAGGATCCCTAATGCTTGAGGGGAACAGGACACTGATAATGGAAATCTTGGGGGTCTAAGCTCAAATGTTGGCACCCATTGCCGAACATGAGACAAGCTGAGATAACAGTGGACACTGCACCCCCCAAAAATCATCGGTAAAGTTGTTTTCATTTGCCACACTGTATGCAAGCCTGGAAACCATTGTGAATCTTTAGGCATAGTGAGAAAACTTTGTAGACTGGACCAGTTAAACCCTGACAGCACATGTTTGTAGTATCAGATTGTATACCAGCCAGGAAATCTTACCTGCTGCATTCGAATCATTAAAATGCCCTAACACTACTTACAGGCTACAAAACACTTTGTAGCATCTGTGAGTAAAATGATATACTGGTCCTGTTTCCCAATCATGTGCTTTCAAAATTCTCACTTCAATACGTCTTTTAAATTAGCATCAGTAATTTTAAGAAACTAGCCCCTTAATACTGTTTGTGCCTAACTTAATGGCAACATGTGTAAATAATTGTTTTTTTTTACTTCTGTTAAATGCAACTGTCAGAATGTGTATTGTTTCCAACCCCTTGTGTCTCCTGCTTCCAGGAGTGTTTATGGCATTTTAGATAAGAGAGCAATTTCAGGTCTACATTGCATTCAGTCTGTTCCAACAGCCAAGGAAGTTTTAAAATATTCTTTCTTTTTCCTTTTGACAATTATCTGTGATGTGACGTTCCTTTACAAAACATTTCACCCTACAACACCCGATGAAGAGGTCTGTAAGCCTTTGTACGCTAATCTTTTGATCAATCTCTACATAGAAATTTGTGTTACTCCAATGAAAGGTATTCAAATCTGCAACTAGTGTGATTTTAAACCTAGACTAACACAGCGTCAAACTTTTCTTTCCTCTTACTCCCTCAATCATTCACCTTGACCTTGCTCTTTTCTCCTCATTTTACTCATTCTTCTCCTCCCTTCTCTCATAGCCTTCAGCCACAACTCAGTCAAACCTCTACCTAACTCTCCCTACTCCAAACCTCCATCCTCTCCCCCTGCACATAAACCCATCAGACCCGATTTTCCTGCTCCCCCAGGGATTTCCAACCTCATTTTACCCCCACACCTACCAAAAAAACACCTGCTTCTCTCCCCTGCCTTCCATCACTCTTTCACCAAGCCTCTGGAATAAACAATCCCTCTGCAAGAAGTCTTCCTAAATTACTGACTGCTTTGACCTTCAAGATTCACTTCTTGCTATGACAAACATGTGGATCAACCGTCATGACTCTGCTATAGTGGCAGCTCTCTATACTGACTCTACCGCCCTCTCCACTCTTCCCAACCTTTTCAGAAGAGTGGAGGAGAGAGGTTCATGATCAATAAGGCCCTCACTATTGCCCCATGCACCCTCTGACATCAACGGTTCCTCTGTTGAATAAGCCACTAAGCAACTCCTCCCTTCTATACCTCTCAATCCATGGGTCTCTATTGACTGCCTTGTCCTCTCAATTCCTTCTTCTTTAACCTGTACCTTCTCCTTGAGTCACTTCTCTCTGACATCCCCATTGTCATGCTTTGGGACTTTAACCTTCCCAAGCCCTCCGCAGCCCACCCACCTGGAATGTAACTCCCTCCTCTCTAACCACTCATGTACTACCTCCAAGACCAGCCTATCCACTCTGGTGGGAACATCTTGAACCTGACCTTTTCTCTTAATAGTTGTCCTCTGCTGACCTCTCCATTGACCCCTCTACCTCTGATCACTCCATTGTTCACTTTAACATCTTGGTCCCTCCATCCTCTACTACTCCTCGAACCGGCTTCAAGGTCAAATCGGATCTTGGTCCCTCCATCCTCTACTACTCCTCGAACCGGCTTCAAGGTCAAATAGGAAATTCAACACTATACTGCATTGCAAATTCATGCCTTTGGGACCCCATCCCTGGATGACATCTGAAAACCAAAATCTTAAAACAAACATTCCCCATGACCTATTATGCCGGCACGAATCACAGAGCTCCACCCAACTCGCACCCTACAAAGATCCCCTGGCTGCACTAACCTCCTACTTTACATGGCTAATGTCCTCCATTTGCAATCCCCCCTCCAAGCTTTCATCTACCCTCCAAGCACAAACCTCCCAAGTCAATATCCTTAGCCTAGCC
This sequence comes from Ambystoma mexicanum, assembly GCF_040938575.1. Taxonomy (NCBI): domain Eukaryota; kingdom Metazoa; phylum Chordata; class Amphibia; order Caudata; family Ambystomatidae; genus Ambystoma; species Ambystoma mexicanum. The sequence continues at coordinate 1,196,417,251 of NC_090935.1, forward strand.
AATATATGTTAAATACTTTTATTTCTACATTTTGACTAAAATCTCTAAAATTTGTGACACTGTCACAGCCATCCTCTATCTCTTGCTCCACCACCCTTCTCCCAGCACCACGTCTATGCCTCCCTTTCTACTTTTAACTACTTCCTAACTGCCTCTCCAACCGAATTAACAGACATCCTTTGCAGCGCCAATCCATCTTGCACTCCTTTTGACCCATTTGCTCCTCAAATGGTCAAAGACTCAGTCACAATCACCTACCTTTATCTACATGATCCCTTTAAACTATTGCTCTCCTCTGGACTCTTCCCTGCCTCCTCCAAAACTCCAACTGTAATACCCCGCTGAAGAAACCTTCCAATGGCCCAAGGGTCCCGGTGAACTATCTCCCAGTTTCCCTCCCTCCTCATTATAGAATGGTCTTTGAGTGAGTGGTCTTCAATGGGATCACTAAGTAGCTGGAGGATAATCGCCTGTGGAGTAACCTTCAATCTGACTCCTTTGTAGACATGCCACTGAGTCTGCACTCATCTGATGCTTACCAATCAGAACTCTCTTAATACTCATCCTCTGACTCATGCCACTTCCAACACTAACAGCTGCTCCTCTTTCCTCCCTGCTCTCCAGGAACTTGTGTTTTTGTAATCTGATCTTGTCTGGATTGCCACCTACCTGCAATATTACTCCTTTAAGATGTCCTGAAATGTGAAAACCTCTGGCGCCACACCTTTCGATGTTGGTGTAACCCAACGGCCAGTCCTTGTGACTCTGCTCTTGACCCTCTGGAACTCTGCCTTATTTATTTATTTGCATTTTTAAAGTGCTCACACAGCCCGGGGGCATCGAGGCACTGTTACAGGAGTTTTTTTGTCTTAGTTGAGTATTTATAACACAGTTATTAACCAGAGGTTTCTAAGCGCGGACCCGGGGATCGAACCTGTATTGCTTCGTGTCATCTTGTTTCCAAGGCCAGCACATTGCCGCTGAGCTATCCTCCTAGGAATAATTATCCCTTCCTTTGGCTTTCACTATCAGCTCTTTGCTGACAACATTCATATATTGCTCTCTTTTCCCTCCTTCACCTCAGCCACCTCGGAATAGATTACCAATTGTCTCACTGCAATCAATCACTGCATGGATCTTCGCTGCCCCATCCTAAACTATTTTTAAATGGAAAGACATCATTATTTTGGCTTCAAATGCCATCCCTCCCCTCTCCTCACCTATCTCCTTTCCAACTGATCTTCTTGCTCCCTCAGAAAAAGGCTCAGATCCTTGGGGTCCTGTTTGGCAGCGACATTTGACTTCAACAATTCATCACTACCAACACCCCTGCTGCCTCTATTAACCTTCTTCCATTTCATACTCACGATTCAATGAAAACTCGAATCTCCTTCCTCTTGTTCACCCAACTCACCAACTGCTCCTGCTTATCTCTCAGCCTTCATCTACACTGCCTTTTCCCGCTGAACAATGTCCTCAGTTTCACTCCCTGCATTCTTTACAACCTATCTAGATCATCGCCCACTTCTACCTACTGGCAGCATGCTGGTTGCCTCTCCATATACAGCTGTTCCTTTTTCAAGTTCATTCTCCTAGTCCACAAACCTAACAATATTTGTTCTTGCTCCTCAGTATGAGGATAAGCGTTTCTTTATATACTCATCTCTACATAATTAACCTCTGTGTTGCCTATGCTCCTCCTCTGCACTCAACCTCACTGTCTCGTGCCCCCAGTGAATCCTTTCCGTTCCGCTCTTTCTCTCTCTTCTCGCTCCATTGGAATCTGCTGCCCAGCACAATCAAAGTCAGCCTGACTCTTCAAAGCTCGGCTTAAAATGCACTTACTTGCCAAGGATTGAGCTCCCTGAACTCCCTCTGCAACCCTCCCTCCCTGACCCCACTACGCACCACTCCATCCAGTGCAGCGCATCAAAGTAGTAATGCAATGTTGTATATTTGTACATTACTATCCTGTAGCTGGAAGCAATTTCCCCCATGTAATATTACTTTTGTAAGTGTCCTGTTTCTTATATAGTTTGTTGATTTTATTTTTTCCTTGGGATGTGTCCCACTTCGTCCAATCCCTCATAGATTCACTCCCCACATCTTTGTGTCTTGGGGAGTGAGTCTATGAGGGAATCGACGAATTGGGACATTTCCCAAGGGGAAAAAAAATAAAATATATAAGAAACAGGTCACTTACAAAAGTCACATTACATGGGGGAAATTGCTTCAAGCTAAAGGATAGTAATGTACAAATATACAACATTGCATTACTACATTGATGCGCTACATTGATACACTACCATACATTGTATGGTATTGTATGGTAACGTGTGTTTGTAGAGCACAGATGATCACTTTAAAAGGGCATCTACTTGCTAAGATGGCTAAGGGGAATGGCATATTGATGAGGAAACATCAATGTATTTAGCTTTGCCCTGAGGTTCATCTACCAGCTGTAAATGTGTTGCTGTAAGTCATTTCTGTTTGCAAATGACATCCCTGTTCTTCAAATAAATATTAATAAATACAATAATACATGAACAACTTATTTCAAAGTTGTGTGAAGACAGTTCACTAGGGTACCATGAGCGTGGCTGCTTCAGACAGTGAGCATGTTTATGAGATACAAATGACCCAGGATTTCTGACATCTGAAAAGCCATGAAAGGCATCTTGAGACATCAACGATATTCAAACCCATTGCTCCATCTGTAGATTAATATAGGTTCTGTCTCCATGTGTGTTTGACTTCATAAACATGTTTTAGCTATTGTAACAGTCTCCTTTCTGGTCTCGCTCCGAAACTCGCTTAGCAATTACAAGTGATCCGGAAAAGAGTGGCAAGACCTTTCCTGCAGCACAAACATACGGGTCACATCACACCTGCACTTCTATCCCTGCATTGGCTCACTGCTTTGACTTTAAAACAGCCTTCTTCTTTACAGAGCTTACTGAAACAATGGTCCACTGTATCAACACAGAGCAGACCATACAAAAGCACTCCATACAAGGCACCCAAGGTCCACTGGCTCTAAAACACTTTCTATAACATTTTGGGGGATGAACTCTAGGAACAGCAAGACCCTGACTCTGGAACAGTTTGCCTTTGGCCATCAGAAGAGTAGAAAACCTCCTCTACATCAGTAAAAGACTGAAGACTTTCCTATTCAGGAATCCTATGCCCTCAGTGCCTGAGCTAACAATAGTACCGTGTTCTGACGAGGAGTGTAGCTTCCCTTGAATTCCTCCTGTAATACACTCATCTCTAAGCACCTCTGATGTACTGTTTAACACTTGTGCTGGACTAAGCTCTGCACAGGTTCTAAGTGCGTCTGATGCTCTGTTTGGCACTTGTACTGGGCTAAGCTCTTCTTCACCCTCCCTCTGCACTTTACTTGAATGTTCAGTTCAGCTCCGATATACACCTGTCATGGCAGCACCATCCATCAGGGAGCCTGTGATGCTGGACATGCATTGGAGGGACAGGGCCTCCCTGTCCTTGTCCTGTAGTCCTTTTTCATTTGTGTTTTGTATTGTTTTCTGCCCAGGAGTCCATGTGGGACTGCTGGCAGTGTAGCTCTTACCTGTTTTTGGTTTGGTGTACAGACCCATGGGATACCCTTATGGCACCCATGGGTGGGGGTGCAACCCTGTGCCCCTAGTGTATGTTTTTGGGCACCTGTGTGTAGCCCACAGAGCAGGGTATGGGCTGGTGGCAGCTCCATGCTGAATTTTGACAGGTGCTCTGAGTATCCTCCATTTTGGGATACCCAGGCCCTGCCATTGGAATCAGTTGATTCCTGATAGGAAACAAGATGGCCCCTGTGGCATCTTGCTTTCTATTGCCTGTTATCTTGTTTTCCCAAAGTCCTGGGAAGCCCTAACTCTGTCCCTTCCCCCTGACTGGCTGTTGGGTGGAAGTTCCATATATGGTGTTGTTGTGAAGTCCAGGCCAGACTGGCTGGAGCCTTCCCAGTGACTATATGTTGTGGGTACACCCTGTGGGTGGGACCAGGGTGAAAGGAGAGGGGCATCGGAAGCCTGATGTACATACCGACAGTATGGGAATTTTGATAACACTGGCTGTTAGTTGGTTAATCCGTGGAATATACGTAGGATATGGATGAATAGTTGAATTCGGAGATGACATGAAATTATCATGTCTCTATGAGTACCTTGTTCAGCCCTTACCAACATGGCGCCCATATGACGTTCCACGCATGCGTGCGAGTTGTCATAACAACGTATATACACTTTTCGCACTCCAGTGCGGCTTCGCGAGCGGACAGACGCGCTGGGAATGCTTTCCGCCACTGTAAGTACCCTTTCCAGTATTACGCTTCATAGTGTGTGGGAGCATCTTAGAGTTGGTTTCAAAACTTCCGCGCAGCATTTGTACTTAGCGTGCAACTACTTGTGCGGAGAGTGCCCGTTCCGTTTGTATATCACCATCACGAGCGGAAAGGACCCATTAGACTATCTTTTAACAATGTGTGGGGGAATCCTATAGTTGGCCTTACAACACTCGCGCAGCATTTGCACTCAGTGTGCAGCCGCGTGCATGCAGAGGGAACTTTTCGTTTGAGGATTATCAATCACGAGTGGTAGGGAACAGCCTGACCCGGATTTAGTTGTATCAACATTTGTTACACAGAGTTGGATTGCAGACACATTATTAATATATACAAGTCCTTATGATGGGACGTTGTATAACTACGGATTGTTTGCTTCTAACTACATCTCATATGTCCTAAGAGTAAGTTCGGCACACTTGCTACGCACAATACAGTGACACTTTCCACCCTTTACTTACCATGCAGCTTGTTAAATCAAGACCTGGAAATATGATTATGTGGAGGAGGGCGTGCAAGGTTCCTTCGACAGCCTCTATGCAGTTCTCTGGACCATATACATCTACCACCGCCTCTGGCGTGATTGAGCCACTCTAGACTCTGGGTTTTGACACAGGGTTTGTGTTTTTAAAGATTTTTGTTAGTCTCACTCACTCGATCAATTGTGAAGTATAGTCTGGAGACTTCGTACTTTGACCTAATACTATACTTATGTGTTATCTACAGATACACATCCTGAATGTGAATGATAATGATGGTACAGCAATAATCGCCCTGATGAAGGATTTTTTCCGAAACGCGTTGGCACTTTTTGCCTAATACTGTGGACACTGCCCACAGATTTGGATCGCGTTGAGACATCAATACAGGATATGGAACTATATGCAATTTACACCAGCAATTTCTCCCACCTATGAACTACCAGCTTGGAAGTCACAAAGGACTTTAATAATATTCCATGGGCATTGTTTGCCTTGACTGAACCCAACAAAGACTGTACCATTGCATGGCCAACACTGGCATTATTTCTGATTTGAATAATGTGTTCGGAGTGTGGTGTGAACACTCCATTCGCCTATGTAAAATATTGATTGCTTTATCTTGAACACTATGTGAAGTTTATTTGATTTAATTGGGTGTGTTACTTTTTGGTGAAAATACTTTTGGTTGATAAAACTTTTATAAAATATGGTCATTTGAAAATACCAATCTGTGCTTTCGTTTCGTTTTTCACCTTGCCATGATAACCACATTGATTTGTTGAAACTGCAACAGTGAACTTTGGGGCATTTTATCCCATTAGAGTGCATGTAGGGACCACCAGCCAGCATATGACAGGTTCAGTTTTCTTTGGTTTTACATTGTTTGTCTCCAGTGGTCTAGAGACAGATTTAGTCCCTTTGCACCTGAAACATAACTACTTGATATTCCTTGAATGCTTTGAATTTTAGAGTTTTGTTTATTTACTCTTATGGACTTCAGAACCTTGTTTTAAGAACTGAGTAGTGCCCATCTCTTCCTCTCCTTTTCTGAATGGAGTGTGTGACCAATATGCACTTCTTGTTGTGGGTGTCTGGTTTCTGGGATGAGAGACAAAGACTGCGACAGCCCTGCCCAAAACTGGTATGAATGCAGTGTGTAGTGTTGAATGGCTGGGTACTTGTCCCAATACACATTCCTTGTTGTGAGTGTCTGAGAGGGAGGAGTATGGCCTGAATGCACTTTATGCCTGATTGGCTGACTGACTGCATGAATGCCCTTCTGTATGATTGGCTTCTGAGTGTGACCCAGCAGTGTGGATGAGAGGCAGAATAGTATATCTGGGGACCTCTCACCACTGGAATTTGTTCAGAAGCTGTGTCTACACTTGAAGAGTAACTGGAACTGCTTATCCTCGACACCCAGCTGGAAGAAGAATATCTGATGCTGCATTTGCTTCGACCCGATCCGAAAGCTGTCGAGTTCATCGAGGACAGATCCGAGAGAGGACCTGGCTAGCTGCTCTCTTCTCGTGCTCCGAGGGACCATCGAGCACTGCTAACCGTCACCAAAGCTCCCTGGAAGTCAGACCCTCGAAAGGCTGCCGACTGGAGACGGGGACCGCTGAGGAGAATGAAGTGAAGCACCCAGACATCAACGCCGTCGAAGTCCATTTCCGTCAACCAGGGTTCGGAGTATCACCGTAACCGCTGGAGGCCCGTCGAAGCCATGTTGCCCAGAAGAGGGGACCGCTTGACGCCGTGCCACCGACGACCGGAGCCGCTCGCGCCTTTGCCTAAGACTATTGAATTGAAGGACTCCCTTGTCCGCACCGTCGACCGCTTTATCCCGCCGGAGAAAGTCGAGGATGCCGACGCGCCGAGGAGAATCCACCGGTGGGTTTCCCGCCACCCAAAGACCACAAAGACTTCGACGACTCGACACCCTTGCCGGGCCACAGTTCTTCAGAAACTCTTTGCGGTCCTGAACTATCCAACGCCGAGGTGCCCCGCACACCTCATCCTCGCAGGACATCGCCGACGAGAACCGCCTGGCCCGACGCCATGGTCTCGGCACCCTCAAACTTTTCATTAACGCCATTGATGCCGAGTTCACCTTCTTCGACGCCTCTTGACGATCCGTGGCTCCTGCTTTAAAGGGAGTCACTCAAGAAGGATCCATGGATGCCTCTTCGAAGAACTCTGCTTCACCAGGTACATTGGGGGGGTAGAAACATTATAGATATGGACTGGGCTTGTGTTAAATCTTTATTTTACAGGTCGCCAAGGTGGGGGGATATCCACACAGAACTGTGTCCAGTGTTAGGGGCCAGTATTCTGCCAATTGTTCTAACCAACGCTTTCCTCCTATGTCTATTGCCAGTTCCCTTTATTAATTGATTTGTGTGACATTTTAACCAGAGTTCAGTTGATGCACTTTAATGAAATCTGATAATAATTGTGGTACCACATAGAGCTGTATATATTTGCCATTGTAGATTTTCTGAGCACAAAGTGAGTTATTGTGATAGTGTACATAACCTTGAATATTAATTATATAAAGACTGTGTTTTCAGTAATACAGTGTGTGGACATTCCTTTGTGGGGGCTTGGGGACTACACTGTACTTAAGAACCAGCCTGCATCACCTCCTGAGAAGCTAGGCCTTGATTGCTCGTTCATTGCTGCCTTATAGAGAATCGTGGCTGGGGTCCTCTGTGCCTCTCCTCTATCATATAGAGATCAGGAGTACAGACACCCCCTCCAGTCTTTACACTGGAGGCAGCAGTGGGATGCTTATGGTTTTAAGAATCAGTGTATAACCGTGCCACTTACAAAATATCTGCACTTTGTTAAGTTAAGGTTTAGTTGTGTACATAATAACTGCATTACAAGCAATGGAGTCTATTGCAAATGGTAAATTGTCTAGGGTGAGCTTAGAGGCTCTCCAGAGTGCTTGTGAAGCCAGGAAGTTAGACTTTGTGGATAAGTCTAGGGCTGAGCTGATAGCTGCCCTGGTGGACTACCAGACTGATGGTGAAACTCTTGAAAGGGGGATGCAACCAATGAGGACTCTGACCCTGGGGCTTTTGCTGAATCTGTTTCTGGGAATGCCACCATTCCTGTTGCCTCTGTTCCCAACCCCAGCAATTCCTTGGAGCTTGAGTTATTAAGAATGAAATTGGCCTTTGAATACCGCAAGTTGGAAATAGATGCTGAGTTTAAGAAGGAGGAGTTGGCTCAATAAGTGGAGCTCAAGAATAGGGATCTTGAACTCAAAAATAAGGACCTTGAACTCAAGAACAAGGACACTGAATGTCAGAGAATCCAGCTAGAGAAAGCTAGAGTGGAGACTTCAGCTAAACCCAGTGAGAGTGTCAGGTCCCCAGCCACCAAGTTTATGAAAGATTTGGTTGGCATGTTTGTGGAGGGTTCAGATATCCTCCAATGGATTGAAGCGTTTGAAATGGCTTGTGTAATTCATGATGTTGATAAGCGAGATTGGGCTAAGTGTTTGTTAAGCAGAGTGCCTCAGACTGGATATGACGGTATTCTGAAATTGAGTGTGGAAGAAAGGGGTCAGTATGAGTGCATGAAGTCTGCTTTGATTGCCAAGTTTGGCAAGACACCTACCCAATACGTTAAAAGGTTCAGGGAATTTAAGAAAAGAGAGAATGTGTCTTGGGTTGACTGGGTAGGTGCTGCGCACATGAACATGATGGGGTGGATTGATGGTTACAAAGTGAAAACGTTTCTTGAATTGTCCCACCTGTTGTTTTTTGAGCATTTTTCTGAAGCCTGTTCACCAGAGCTGCCTCAGTATGTTGCTGACCAGAACATTTTAGACCGCTTTAAGCTGGCTAGGTTGGCTGACAAGTGGGTCTCCCACCGGGTGTCCCCTAAGCACTCCAGTGGGAAGGACAAAGAAAAGGGGACCTCTCAGAAAGCTGAGGAGCCACAAAAGCAGTCACAGTCGGGTAAACCAAAACCTTCCTCTCCTAATACCCAAAAATCTAGTGGGGATAAGTCATCTGTGGGTGGGAATAAGAGTAATGGTCCACCTGCTGCAAAGCAGGCTCCCAGTGGTCCCAGTACCGTACCCTGTGTTCCTGGCATCTGTTGGGAATGTGGGGCTCTGGATCACAAGAAGGGTGACTCCAAGTGTAAAGGTATGGCACTTGGAATACAGGCTGTCAGCCTGAGTTACCCTTACCCCATGTCTGAGGTGGAGGCCACTGTCCCCCCCTCCTCTACAGGAATCACGTTTGGTGCTCCTGTAGAGATCTCCTTAGTGTCCCTTGGGGCCTGGTACCAGTACGCAGAATTACTGTCGACTATCCCACAGAACACTCGTAGGTTTTTGAGAAGTGGCCTCTTGAATGGCCAGCCTTCTATTGGTTTGAGAGGCACTGGGGCAAGCATGACAATGGTGGAAAGGACCCTGCTCAAGCCAGAGGACCATGTAGGTGCTCCTCTGAAAACCACCAGGCTAGCTGGTCGGCCTCCCAAATTATCGCCTGTAGCCTTAGTCACACTCATGATTGGAGACAAGACAGCAAAGCTTCCTGTCCTGGTTCAGGACAAAGTCCCTGCTAACATTCTGTTAGGAAATGATCTAGTAGAGTTGGGGTTTATCTCGGATGGTCTCCCCCTGACTGCTGCTGCAGTCAATAGGTCACAGGTGACCCCGGGTCTGGCTGTGAGTCAGGTACCCGAGCCAAAGGCGAGGTCTAAGGCAAGAAGACGGAAGAACAAGAAGGCCCGCTCTGCGAGGGGGGCTCCTTCTCTTCCTGCTGTTCCTACAGCACCCATTGGGATCCATTCTCTGGACGGGCTGGGTCCAGTGGAACAACCAAACTCAAATCCTGAGGGAGAAGAGACAGATGATTCTCCTGTGGGAGAGGTTCTCAACCCGTAGGACCACCCTGATCTTCAATGCCTGTTGGCTGAAGGGGGACCCTCCCGGGTGGACTTCTGTAAGGGACAGAGAGAGTGCCACTCTCTTGAGGGTCTGAGGAAACAGGCCCTGTCCCAGGCACAACGAGAAGTGCCTAGGACATTCTGGATCTATTGGGTGTGTAGCTCCTTGTTAGTGAGCCCACTAAGCCTGAACCTGGTGCCCTCAAGGGGTTGGTGGTACCCCAGGTTTACAGGCCCTTCCTACTGCAGTTGGCGCATGAGGTGTCCTTGGCTGGTCATCTTGGTACCAAGAAGACTAAGCAGAGGCTCTCTGCCCATTTCTACTGGCCCCAGATGGGAGTAGAAGTAGAGTCCCACTGCAGGACCTGCCCAACTTGTCAGTTGTCTGGCAAGACTGGAGGCAGTGTCATTGCCCCACTGCAACCATTGCCAGTGGTTGGCACACCATTAGAGAGGGTGGGCATCGACATTGTCGATCCCCTTGACACTCCCACTTCAGGTGGACATCGGTTCATCCTGGTCCTGGTTGATCATGCCACCAGGTACCCTGAGGCTATACCCCTTTGGACTGTTACTGCCAAGGTGGTTGTCAGGGCTCTCCTAGGCATTTTTACCCGTGTTGGATTCCCTAAGCAGGTTGTCTCTGACAGAGGATCCAACTTGATGTCTAGTTACATGAAAACCATGTGGAAAGAGTGCGGGGTAACCTACAAGTTCTCCACCTCTTACCATCCCCAGACCAATGGTCTGGTTGAGATGTTTAATAAAACTATCAAGGGCATGCTAGGTGTTTTGGAAGAGCCCCTAAGGAGGAAATGGGATCTCCTCCTGCCATGCCTGCTGTTCGCTTACAGAGAGGTACCTCAAGAGGTTGTTGGTTTCAGCCCCTTTTAGTTACTCTTTGAACATCCCGTGAGGGGGCCCCTTGCCTTGATCAAAGAAGCTTTGGAAGCCACCCCTCCAGGTCCCGCCAAGCAAGTGGGGGACTATGTGTTAGGCCTCAGACGGAGGATGACACTGATGATGGGTCAAGCAACAGCGAATCTCAAGGCCAGCCAGGAATTGAATAAATACTGGCATGACCTTAAAGCCTCGCAAGTGGATTGGACTCCGGGACAGGAAATCCTTGTGATGGAGCCTACCAAGCCTAGAGCTTTGGTAGACAAGTGGACTGGACCCTTCAGGATCATCTCCAAGATGGGCGAAATCAATTATCTGGTTGGCATGGGAGTCCATGGGGTAGCCCCTCAGGTATTCCATGTTAACAGGCTCAAGCCTTTCCACAGGCGAGCAGAAATTTCATGTCTCTTGCTAGCTTCAGACCAAGAAGAGGATGAGAGTGAGCCCCTTCCTGATTTGCTGCATAGCAACACTCAGGATGGCTCAGTGGAGGGAGTACATGTCTCTCCCGATCTGACGACAGAGCAGCAGAAGGCCTGCAGGGCTTTGCTCCGGCAGTATGCCTCTCTGTTCTCACTGACACCAGGCCGTACACCTTGGTGTAGGCACGAAATTGACACTGGTGACAGTGTGCCTGTCAAAAGTAGGTGCTACCGTATGTCAGATACAGTTAAGAACCACATCCAGGCTGAGGTCGCCAAGATGTTGGATCTGGGTGTTATTGAACCCTCAACCAGTCCCTGGTCCAGTCCCATGGCCCTTGTCCCCAAGGCAAGTTCCCAGGCAGGTACCAAGGATTGGAGGTTGTGGACTACCGAGGAGTCAATGCCGTCACCAAAACTGATGCGCACCCATTGCCCAGGGCTGGTGAGCTCGTGGACACCATAAGTGCTGCCAAATTTGTAAGCACCTTTGACCTTACCTCAGGCTATTGGCAAATAGCTCTGACGGACCATGCCAAGGAAAAGACAGCGTTCCCAACACCTGATGGACTCTACCCGTTTAGGGTCATGCCTTTTGGGTTGAAGAATGCCCCTGCCACCTTCCAGAGATTGGCCAATCATGCGCTCAGTGGGCTGGAAGCCTTTTGTGTGGCCCACTTAGACAACATTGCCGTCTACAGTTCCACCTGGGAAGAGCATTTGACACATCTGGATAAGGTGTTGCAGGCCTTGAAAAGGGCTAACCTCACTATCAAGGCCACCAAGTGCCAGATAACTCAGGGGAAAGTCACGTATCTTGTCATGAGGTAGGAGGTGGCCAAATTCAACCCCTCCCCAGTAAAGTACAGGATGTGCGGGACTGGGAGACTCCCACTACTCAAACCCAGGTGAGAGCCTTTTTGGGTCTCACTGGGTATTATCGCAATTTCATGGCAGACTATGGAACCATAGCTGCACCACTGACAGCTCTGACTTCACCCAAACAATCTATGAAGGTTAATTGGACTGAAGACTGTCAGAGGGCCTTTGATGGCTTGAAAGAAAGTCTGTGTCGGGCACCTGTGTTGTGTGCACCTGACTGCAGCAAACCCTTTATCGTCCAGACAGATGTCTGCGACACCAGAATTGGAGCTGTCTTGTCCCAGTTAGATGACAAAGGGAGGGAACATCCGATCATCTTCATCAGGAGACAACTCAAGGGTAGGGAACTTAGGTGGGCTACTGTTGAAAAGGAGTGTTTCAGTATAGTTTGGAGCCTTAGGTGTTTTAGGCCCTACCTTACGGGGTCTACCTTCAAGGTCCAAACAGATCATAAACCCATCAAGTGGCTTATGCAGATGAAGGGTGAAAACCCAAAACTGCTCAGGTGGTCCATTAGCCTGCAAGGGCTAGACTTCATCATAGAGCATAGACCAGGGAAGAGTCACGATAATGTAGATGGCCTTTCTAGAAGGTATGTTGACCATCTGGATGAGGGTGTCTATCCCGTGGGAGATTAGGCACCCTAACCTCAGTCTGGGGGGGCGACTGTTATGCTGGAAATGCATTGGAGAGACAGGGCCTCCTTGTCCTTGTCCTGTAGTCCTTTTTCATTTGTGTTCTGTATTGTTTACTGCCCAGGAGTCCATGTGGGACTCCTGGCAGTGCAGCACTTCCAGTTTTTGGTTTGGTGTACAGACCCATGGGATACCCTTATGGCACCCATGGGTGGGGGTGCGGCCCTGTGCCCCTAGTGTATGTTTTTGGGCCCCTGTGTGTGGCCAACAGAGCAGGGTATGGGCTGGTGGCAGCTCCATGCTAAATTTGATGGGTGCTCTGAGTATCTTCCACTTTGGGATACCCAGGCCACGCCATTGGAATCAATTGATTCCTGATAGGAAACAAGATGGCCCCTGTGGCCTCTTGCTTTTCTATTGCCTGTTACCTTGTTTTCCCAACGTCCTGGGAAGCCCTGACTCTGTCCCTTCCCCCTGACTGGCTGTTGGACGGAAGTTCCATATATGGTGTTGTTGTGAAATCCAGGCCAGACTAGCTGGAGCCTTCCCAGTGACTGTATGTTGTGGGTACACCCTGTGGGTGGGACCTGGATGAATGGAGTGTGTGACCAATATGCACTTCTTGTTGTGGGTGTCTGGTTTCTGCTATGAGAGACAAAAACTGAGGGAGCCTTGCCCCAAACTGGTATGAATACAGTGTGTAGTGTTGAATGGCTGGGTACTCGTCCCAATACACATTCCGTGTTGTGAGTGTCTGAGAGGGAGGGGTATGGCCTGAATGCACTGTATACCTGATTGGCTGACTGACTGTATGAATGCCCTTCTGTATGATTGGCTGCTGAGTGTGACCCAGCAGTGTGGATGAGAGGCAGAATAGTATATCTGGGGACCTCTCACCACTGGAAATTGTAGCTGTGTCTACCCTTGAAGAGTAATTGGAACTGCTTATCCTCGACGCCCAGCTGGAAGAAGAAGAACTGCTGCTGCATTTGCTTCAACCCAATCCGAAAGCTGTCGAGTTTGTCGAGGACTTATCCGAGAGAGGACCTGGCTAGGTGCCCTCTTCCTGTGCTCCGAGGGACCATCGAGCACCACTAACCTTCGCCGAAGCTCCCTGGAAGTCTGACCCTCGAAAGGCTGTCGACCGGAGACGGGACCGCCGAGGAGAACGAAGTGAAGCACCCAGACATCAACGCCATCGAAGTCCATTGCGGTCAAACAGGGTTTGGAGTATCGCCGTAACTGCTGGAGGCCCGTCGAAGCCATGTTGCCCCAGAAGAGTGGACCGCTTGACGCCGTGCCGCCGACGATTGGAGCCGCCCGCTTCTTTGCCTAAGACTATTGAATCGAAGGACTCCCTTGTCCGCACCATCGACCGCTTTATCCTGCCAGAGAAAGTCGAGGATGCTGACGTGCCGAGGAGAATCCGCCGGTGGGTTTCCCACCACCCAAAGACCACAAAGACTTTGACGACTCGACGCCCTTGTCGAGCCACAGTTCTTCAGAAACTCTTTGCTGACCTGATCTATCCAATGCCGAGGTGCCCCGCACACCTCATCCTCGAAGGACATCGCCGACAAGCACTGCCTGGACCGATGCTGTGGTCTCGGCACCCTCAAACTTTTCATCGACGCTGTCGATACCGAGTTCACCTTCTTCAACACCTCTCGATGATCCGTGGCTCCTGCTTTAAAGGGAGTCACTCAAGAAGGTTGCATCGACGCCTCTCCGAAGAACTCTGCTTCACCAGGTACATTGAGGGGGGGTAGAAACATCATAGAAAGAAATAACACTTATAGAACAATATATGGACTGGGCTTGTGTTATATCTTTATTTTACGGGTCGCCCAGGTGGGGGGATCTCCACACAGAACTGTGTCTAGTGGTAGGGGCCAGTATTCTTCAAATTGTTCTAACCAACTGCTTTCCTCCTATGTCTATTGTTGGTTCCCTTTATTAATTGATTTGTGTGACATTTTAACCAGAGTAAAGTTGATGCACTTTAATGAAATCTGATAATAATTGTGGTACCACTTAGAACTGTATATATTTGCCATTGTAGATTTTCTGAGCACAAAGTGAGTTATTGTGATAGTGTACATAACCTTGAATATTAATTATATAAAGACTGTGTTTTCAGTAATACAGTGTGTGGACATTCCTTTGTGGGGGCTTGGGGACTACTCTGTACTTAAGAACCAGCCTGCATCGCCTCCTGAGAAGCTAGTCCTTGATTGCTCGTCGATTGCTACCTTATAGAGAATCTTGGCTGGGGTCCTCTGTGCCTCTCCTCTACCATATAGAGAGCAGGAGTACAGACACCCCCCTCCAGTCTTTGCAGAGTCGCCCCAGGTTAATACTGTGGAGTATGTGGAGACCCCTTTACCACTCCCTATATATGGACCAGTGCTCGATCTGGGTCCTGGATTTGGCCAGGGAACCCAAAGAAAATTGTGACTATAAAGATGAACCTGCGAGCCACTGAAGCATCTAATTTGTTTTTCCAATATGTTGCCGCCCCGATTAATTTGAATGTAGCAGATGCTGTGGTCCCCTTTAAGATTTGTCACCTGTTAATCACGGAAATACAGAAGTTCCTGGGCCATTCCAGTGTTTTAAGCAGCCCGCACAACAGGTTGGGGGCAGACATCAACAAACACTGCCACTGAGTCTGATAACAGGAGCAATCCCTTAGCCCTACCTGTCGAACCAACTCCCAAAACAATTGTCAAACCACTTATCTCTTTGTCAGTCACTCTATACCGCCCATCTTCTGCTGCCCGCACCACAGAATACATGGAGCAGGGCCAAGAACAGTGTTTAGGACACTCCCCAAGTGTTGCTGATTTCCCCGCACCTGTTCTAACTCCTGTTTACAGTAAACCCGACCCTACGATGAATGAACCTGCCGATGTGACCATCTCCTTCCCCTCTCCAGATGTACTACCCTCTCCGTCCTGTGGCCCACGAGTTGTAAGTACAGGCAGTGTGCTAGGGGGGAGTCTGGTGCAAGCACTTGGGTCCGTAAATGTAGATTCTCTGGGCATTTTGCAGAGTCACCTAACTAAAACAAATGTAGAAGCCATTATCCCTCCAGGGGAAGAAGGGCAGGTGGGTCCAACTTCAAAGGTGTGTTGTTGTTCCTGTTACAGACTTGTGCTCTCTGAACTGTTGTCAGTTAAAAACCTTCTCCTGTCTCTACTGGAAGCTGTTGAAATGAAAGTTGAAGCTGGGAACGTCGTGCCAGCGCACACCCAGCAACTTCACCCCCACTGGGGTAAATGTGTGGCTCGCAAGGGACCAGAACCCTCAGGGCCACTAGGATACTGGTGAACCCAATTAATTCCCAGGACCAAAATGTGCTTATCCCAGCCGGTGAATCGATTCGACCCACAGGGGCAATTGCATCTCGGACCATATTTCTACACTGTGTACCTAAGTTAGCCACACAAGCAATACGGAACAAATGTTGCCGTTGGCTCCGCACAGTGAGAGGATGTCAGATTGTAGACTTTTTGAGGACCACAAACCTGGGGAACGCTAAACTCGACTCAAGATAAGGTTCCAAGACACTAATTTGACAAGGGACATCCTGAACACCATCGCTTCCCATGATGTCACTTCAGGGTGGGGTCAAATGACATCACTTCCTGTGATGTCATCAGAGTACGAGGGTCGTGTGATGTCAATTCCGCTACCCCTGGCATTTTGGTGAAATGACGCTCCCTGGTTCTTTCCTCTTTCCTCTGGAAATCAAAAGTCAAGCGAAACGTTGTGCATTTTCGAGAAGTTTATCAAAGCTTACTTTCAAGCAGGGCTTTTCAATCAGAGCAATCCACAATAATAAAAGAAAATCATTCTTGCTGGGTCAAAATGGCTTGCAAATACAGATATGTTGCTGCTTCTCTTTCACGCAAGACCAGGAACATAGCGAGTCAGACAGCAATCTCAATTCCATTATTGAAGTAAAGTTTTAGTAGAATTTATTTTAAAAAATGAGCACCATTAAATTCACTGAAAAACACATTTCTGCCTGCCTCAAACAGCTGGTAATGTTGCCCATCAATTTTGTCAGTACTGGGAGCGCTCTTCGCACCGTGATAGAAAAATGCCAGACATCATAACATGTGAAGTCATGTCTCCAAAATTAAACTTTTATCGTTATATATCCTGTTTTTTCCTATGACCAGGTCACATTTGTCATCTCATCTGAGGTTTCATCATGTTAAATTAATATCCTATAATTTTGCTGAATTTTAAATATATTTTTCAATCAAAAGGCACATTTAATTTCAGTGAAAAAAGAAGTCAGTGAGCTTCTTCGTCAGACTGACACCCATTTCATGCTGCACGCCATTACACATTCCTACATACATTTGTATTTTGTACATGAGAAAGAGTTTTACTATATGAACACAGACCCACTTTTCTTTTTTCTATTTGTTGATCTTTTATTGAAAATGCTTACCGAAAACACACAATACATAAATGGTGTTACTAATAACTCCAACATCTGTGAAAGACCAGTAGAAATTATTACTTTCTAAGAATACAAATTAAAAATACGATAAATGAGCAACAACTGGACCAGTGAACATGTGATAAAACCAAACAACACTATCAATTAGTCCTTAACATAGCTTAAAAGTATTTTACTCCTCTTTATGATCACATCAACTGATGGTCAAGATGTGTCCATTCCTCTCTAGGAGGAAAAAATAATACAAAAGGTGATCAAAGTCGGCATATGCAACACCAGTGGTAGAAGTGTACCAAAATAAATTGTGGAACTGTGGTCTCGGCAGGGGAAAGGGTAGGCAGAAGCATAATGCAACATGTGGCAAGGTGTTGCGGCCTAGGCATTGCAATAGTCTAAGTGCCTAGTAACTAAGGCTCCTACTACAACTTTACACTTGCACAGGGACAAGAATGGATAAATCCTCTATATAGAATGGTGAATAAACTCATAAAAAGTAGAGAAATGGTAAACAGAAAAAAATAGAAGTAATGGAATGTTCCCGACCGTTCCCGCTCACTTCGATCACTGCCCAACACACATTTTATCATCATCAATCAAGGGTGAATGCTCCTTGATATCCTGGAAACATGTCTAGGGCAAAAATACACACCATTGCACATGAAAACAGAACAGGCGATAGACACAATTGGCCTCATTACGACCCTGGCGGAATTCGGAAAACGATGGCGGAAATGCAATACCGCCATCGAATAGCGCTCGGTGCGACTATGACCCGTCACCGCAAAGTACGAAGCCATTAGCGACACCATAGTGAACGCCAACGCTAACTGCACCAAGCACGCGCGCGCGCGCCATGCCAAACCGTAAACACCACCATGGCGCAAGGGTACGCCAATTCCGACCCTAGCGGACATGTACCTAACGCCATCAAGCATGGCGGAATGTACCATTCCGCCATGGTGAGAAGTACGGCATCGCGAATCAACCGTAAACGGCCCCACTGAGTGCCTGTACACCGCTCCCTGCCCACAAAGTACAACTCCCCGTAGGTGCAATGAAGTCACAATGCAACCATTGAAATGTACAAGTCACCCATGCATGCCAACGAACAAATGAAACACAAGAGGGGCCAATGGGAGCTGCAGGGCACAGATGGCACGAATACAGAAGCCATCCCAATGGACATGACCACAGTCCCCCACCAAGAAACGCACGCAAACACAGGCACCTGTGACCAGCAATATTCCGAAAATCACATCATTCCACCAGTCCACCTGGCTGACCGGCATCTGTTACACAAAACCCAATCCCCCGCCCCTGAGCATGACAACATTCAAACAGTCATATTGGCAGCCCCCATCCCTGACCTCACGGGCTTCGTAGGCAAACGCGCCCAGTACAGTACCACGCAACTAAACTCCGAAGCTGGAACCCAATGCAGATCTCCTCACAATACATCGCTCCCCAAATAGGCACATGCCACATCACTTGCAAAGAAGAACGCTACACGGGCCAAATCAGAATAGAAATTTAATGCACATCAAAATCACCAAGCCCATACAGCCATCAGGCCATGAACTCCAAAACACATTTCACCATTGTGGGCTGCATCCGCAAGAAATGACCAGCCACTACTTGTGTGACGCCCTGTTCCATCATGGTACACAGAGCCACATTCACGTACGAAAAGGCAACATGGAAGCGCACAGAACCGCAGGGCCGTCCCAATGGGGAGGCACTAGTCCAGCTGAAAGGCCGAAATGTTGCTCCGAGCCACCAGTACTGCGTAAGGGCATGTGGCCCATTGGCGATCGTCCCATAAGATCGTAATGCTGCTCCACTGATTAACACGAAGCAGCAGGTGTCGGGAGTAAAACCCATCTGCAGGAGTGGCATACAGATGGCAGTGGCAAAAGGGGAGGAGATACCTGTCAACCAAAAGAAAAGAAAAAGAACAGAATGGCCATCAGAACTACATTCCAACAACTCACTTCAATGATGACACTAAATCCACAGCCATATGCATGCTAGCCCACTCCAAAGGTCCATCACCACCCAAAAACCACTTGCGACTCATAACTATCTATATCGAGGTGTAAACACCATCACAAACGAGTGTACCTGTGCATGCGTCTGTCAAAACAGAATCCATCAGATGGGATTGGTAACGTGCATGGACACAAGTGTCTGAGGGCGCGTCGAGACAGGGAGGGCTCAACAAGGCCAGATAGACGATGGTCCCACTATGGCAGCCCTGCATCACATAGCGTAGGGGAGGCGGATAGATCCCAAGAAGCCCTGTACATGGCAAACTCTGTATCAAATCACCTGCCCATGCATCCATTCATCATTCCCTCATCCCGGGATTAAAACGCCTGAATATTTACTCACATAACATTAGAAATATCCATTGAGTCTGTGCGTTATGCAGCCTGCAAAATCCACAGTGCCCCAGCCCGTAATTCCAGTGTAGTGAAGTAACATGTATTTGGGAACGTCCGGCCTCATCGCCCACGTCGCCATTGCGCATCCCAAACCATTCATATCAATCATTGCATCCTCGCCATGGCCCCTGTCCCAAGGACATTGAACAATAGTACGTTATATTTGCAGTCAGACCTGTGGGCATTTCCTCGCCGCTAGCTGAAAACCGAAAGCGCCGCCCTTCGAATTCCTCATTTGCAACATCACATCGAAGAGGCATCTGTGGCCGTTTGAAATCACTAATTAATCCATCGAGTGCGGCTGTGTGTGAAAATGGCAACTGCCTTCACCCACAAATGGGACGCCCCGCCCGTCGTAGCAACTCGGTACAGTGATGCATGAGGGCCCACCGTTACTCGAGTACTACGTTCCACTGACCCTTCACAAGTCTGTTCGCGACTGCACAGATAGTATGTGAAACAATGGGACCACAGCAGAATGAACATATCAACCAATGTTACACGGCCATCGGGTACAAATACATGATTGCAATAGCAAGATGCCATTCCCCGAATTGCAGCGTTGTGCGCGGGACGTGCTCGGCCAAAGGGGAGAGCAGTTTACACAGGTGGAATGAATCACCACAGGTGGAGGCCATACAGCCTGAAAACACATAAATTGCACAGCCAGTCTCCTCCCACAACCACACCGAAATGCTACCGGCAGGACTCGCGATGTTGGCCCTGGGGGACCTGATAGCACTGCAAGTACTCCAACTCCAAGAAGAAGACGAACACCAACTACAACCGGCCGCACGGAGGAGACGCAGGAGGAGGAGGAGGGCAAGGCAGGGCCAGCAAGGGCCGCCAGCACAGCCACTACCACCACGCAGGCAGCCCGCAATCCCACGCCTCCGAGCACATCCGTTCAACCTCACTGATGAGCAGATCCACACCCTCTACCGTCTGGACCGGGACACCATAGCCGCCATTGTGGACATGACACAGGCTGACCTTGTCAGCATGATAGATAGCCCAACCGCCATCCCACCCCTACTGAAGGTGGTGTCTGTACTCCACTTCCTGGCCACAGGCACCTACCAGCACACAGTCGGACAGTTGCATGGCATTTCTCAGCCACTGTTCTCTCGGACACTATTGCAAGTGCTCGATGCCCTCCTGCAGCACGCAGACGACTACATCTCCCTACCACGCTCGGAGCAGGAAATTACCAACACAAAAGTGGGATTCCATGCACTTGCCGGCATACCGGGTTGCATTGGTGCCATCGACTGCACCCATGTGGAATTGGTCGTCCCACATGCCATGGAGGCCCAGTACCGCAACCGAAAACAATTTCATTCTCTGAATGTACAAATGGTGTGTGACTCCAACAGGATCATTACACATTGTTGTGCCAGATTCCCTGGATCAACCCATGATTCTATGGTCTTGAGGAACTCTACAATACCACGCTACATGGAGCGACACGCAGGGAACAGATCCTGGCTACTCGGTGAGTCTCATTACATGCATGATAATGTGGGGTATGTGATTCGGCAATGACCTGGCAGGAAGGGGGGGGGGGTGTGCGTACGTAGCAATGGCATTCCACATCATACGTTTATCGTCCACATACAGGTGATGCTGGATATCCACTGAAGAGATGGCTCCTCACACCAGTCCGGAACCCACGGGACCAGCATGAGGAGGACTACAACCATGCCCACTCACGTACCCGTGTAGTCATTGAACAGGCATTCGGCCTACTGAAGGGTCGTTTCCGCTGCCTCAGCAGGTCTGGCGGGGCACTCCTGTACCGCCATGAGAAGGTTGCAAAGATGGTGATGGCATGTGTCATGCTCCACAACATGTGCGTACGTAGAAATGTGCCCATGCCCCCTGACGCAGAACTGCAAGCACCTGATGATGGTCATGATGAGGGTGGTGATGTGGCAGCACCTCAAGGAGTCTGCGAGGCACCGGAGGGCCGTGACATTCGTCAGCATCTCATTGATGTATGCTTCTAGCACTCACGCCTGGTGGCTGATACATGGACACGGGACTCGTGGCACTGTGTGTGTCTGGGACATGCACAATATGGACTGTACGCCTATGATGGCCTAGTACACAAAGATCAATGTCCACACATCTCATTGGTTGATCGTGCACTGTTTATGGCATATGTGATATCATGTTGTACACCCTATCGACCCGCCACCCAAGTGAGCCCAACACACCCCCTCCACCCTCCTACCTCCCCCCCGAACACCAGTGTCCAAAGATGCTCATTGTCAGTGGGCAGTCGCTATTGCAAGCCCCCTCTGCGGGTATCAGGGGCACCCCTGCCTGTGGAGCGCAGGTTCCTCCCAGATCTACGTTGGGGGCTGCCCTGGACGGAACTTGCAACGGATGATGTCTCTGCCTGCTCACGTCCATGCATGTCCCTAAGGGTTTGCGAGAGCTCAGTGAGCACACGGCGCACTGCGGCAAGTTCGGCACATACGTCCTTGGACGTCGCATGCAGTTCCCCCCTCAGGCTCTCGGTGCTTCTCTCCATTTGGACTCCCAGGCTCTCGGTGCTACTCTCCATTTGTGCCCTTAGTGTCTCTGTACCTCTCTCCATTTCTGCCCTAAGTGTCTCAGTTGATGTTTCTATGTCTGCCTTAGTGCCCCCACATTCATCGGCATGGTCCTTGAGGAGCGTGGCCAGTTGCTGCTGTTGCACGATTAACTGGTCGAGGGACTGTTGCCTCTGCTGGGCCATGGCCATTTGCGGGGGTGTCACAGAGGGGCTGTTGTCCTCATGTTGCCTTGCCACAGGGCTTGTGGGGGATGGCCAGTCGTCGTCTTGTGGGTGCCCCTGCGTGGTATCCTCATGTTGTACGGGATGGGACAGACAGGGGGATTGGGACAGGTCATGGATGGATCTGACTTCGACATCCCCGTCTTCTGTGTCGGAGCATGCTGCCATCAATGGGGTGTCACCTATGGTGCTGCTGCCACCAGAGGCAGTGCCTTCTGTGGCATCCGTGGGGGGGACCTGTGGTGGTGGTGGTGTGGGCATGCTGGCTGCGGGGGTGCCTGTTGATGTTCCCTCCTCTGTGCTGCCACCTGATTTGTGCTGCTGCCGTGTCTTGATGCGTGCAGCTGAGGTGGAGGGTCTTTGGCCGTTGGTCTTGGCCCTCTTTGCAGGTGTGCTGGTAGGGGTGTCCTGAAGCTCGTCGTTTGGATCAGACCCTGTGGTGGAGTAAAGGAGGGCGAGGGTTATTGATGGGTCTGTGGGAATTGGAATGGCATTGTATCACATGCATTGGGGTGGTACCTGAGGGTGATTTGGGTCGGGGCCTTGGAGGTGCTTTCATTTGTGTGTGGAGTGAGGGTGCAGTTGTTGGGCAGCCTGCAGTTAGGGTGTGCCTGCTGCACGTGTAGTGCGTGTTTTAGGGGTTTTTAATTATTTATGTATTTATTGTGGGTTTTAACGTGCGCTATCAGGCCGATGTGTGTGGACGTTCTCCTGGACATGTGTTTCTGTTGCACTATGTGGACACATGGTACTTCACATGGATGGACTTTGTGGATTTGGCATTGTTTTATTTGGCCCACCTACCTGAATCTTCGGATGTCTGCACTCCTTTCTCCATCCCTCCGACTCCCTCTATGCTCTCCATTCCGATGGTGGAGGCACAGATTTCTTCCCAGGGGGTCAACTTGATGGGTGATTCAGGACCTCCCCCGGTGGCTGTGGCAATGTTGCGGTTGGCAGAGAGTATGCTGCGGACGCGTATCCGCAGGTCGTCCCATCGCTTTCGGCATTGCTGTGGGGTGCGGGGTGCGGTCCCCACCGCACTTACCCGCTGTGCCACCAGAGCCCATATGGCCTTCTTGTTTGCAAGTGCCGTCCTGGTCATTTGCGTGCAGAAGACGACGGCAGCATTCTCCTGGAGGGTCTCTGTTAGCACGGTGAGTTCCTCACGGGAGAAATGGACCTGCCGCTTGCGGTCGCACGCTTTCTTCGCTACTTTTCCCATTTTTCTTGGTTTCGCTAGGGTGGATGACGGGTTGGGGTGTGTCTCAGGGTAGTGTTTTTAGTGGTTGTGTGGTTTTAGTGGTTTTATAGGTGTACGGCGGGATGTTTCCCGTTCCGGGCCCATGTTTTAACTTCCGTTTCCGTATATTTCCGGTCACCGTACTTTCCGGTAGGCGCACACTGCGGTGTCCGCTGTGATGGGTGGCGGTATTGCACCTAGGGCGCCGCACGGCGGCGGTGTGGGCCGTTTTGGGGTCATTTCCGCCATCGCGGACTTTGCACTTCCGCCATGCCGTGGTGCTCGTGCCCGATGGGTCGGAATGGGCCGCACTTTGCTCCTTCGTGCAATGGCGGAAACGCTATTTACGCTGTGGCGGTCCGGTCAGTCACTTTCCGCCAGGGTCGTAATGAGGGCCAATGTGTTATGTTATGTTATTGCGATTTCTACCACGCACCACTGCCATTTTCATGGTTTCCAGGTGCCCAGATGGATTGGAAAGTGAAGGGGTTTGGGACGGGTTAGTTAGTGAGATTGAGCAGGAAAAGAGCAAAAAGAGCTTTGATGTTCGAGAAAAAACAGTCACTGTGTACTGGTTTGTTATTAGTTTACCGATGTGTTGTGTTTGGTTGTAAATGGTTGGTTTATGTGCATCTTGGGTGTTGTGGAGAGTCAGTAGAGTGCTTGTGGTTTGCAGAGTTTTTATTTTTTTGCAGCATAGGTGTGTGTCTGGTTTCGTCAGTGTTCGAGGGTGGGTATGCAGATTATTAGAACGCTTTTAGTAGGGTTAATCGATGGTTGTCTGATTCTTTTTCTATAGTTTGGGTTGATCCGTTGGGTTTATATTATTCCATGGTGTTTGGTGTCGGGTGTTTTATTTCTCTGGGTGATCCAGTTTCAGAGTTTGCTAATTGTGTTACGCTGTCGGTTTTCCTTCGCTGTTGTTCCCTCTTTTGCTTGGTGAGTTGGAGACAAGTTTTTAACAGTTTCCTGAATATGTCGGTAATGTTTTTTTTAAAATATTTGGTGAACTGAACTTATTGGACCTGGAACCTCATGTGCTTATTTGTACACCTCTGTAACCATGCATACCTGACTTATACATATCTGTATCCATGCCTCTATACTCACAGCACCTTGACGCCTTTGGGTTTTTTGTGCGCTCTACAAATGTAATAAATAAATAAATAAATAAAATCTATTGTTCATATATTCTTTTGGGAGCAAGTTTCAAAGTCTCCCTGCTATTCAGGAGAATGCCGATCCCTGAATTTGTGCTTTGCATATTGTTTCGGTTCGAGGCAGATGTTGTTGCTGAACCTTAGTGTTCATGTTGGTTTGTAGATGCAGATTTTCCCCTGTATGAATTCCACTCCTTGGCCATGGATTGCTCTGTGTGTTATGCATTGTGTTTTCAAGAAGAATCATTGTGTTCTTTCTTAGTGAGTCTGAGGAGTAGTCGTGCTGCTACGTTCTGTATTCATTGTAGTTTTCTCATACAGTATTCTGGCATTCCAAGATAGATGCTGTTGGTGTATTCTATACTTGACATGAAGAGAGAGATGACGGTAAGTGTTCTGTGTAGGAAGGTGAAGAAGGGGAGTATCCTCTTAATTGTGTGTAAGTGGAAGAAGCATTGACTTGTGGTTCTAATGTTAGTTTGTTGTCCATTAGTATTCCGAGATGCATGACCACTTTGGATGGTTCTGGTGCTTTTACCAATTTGATAGGCCATGGAATGTGGTGATTGTTCAACGGGTCGTTGAGTGCAATCATGATTTCTGGTTTCTCCGGTTTGAGTTTAAGGCTCTTGGTGCTCATCTAATGATTTAATTCAGTGAGGCATTTGGTGAGAGTTGGGATTTGTTCTTCGTTGGCGTTGATTTTGTAGATTATTTGAGTGTCATCTGCATAGTTGTAGCAGGTGACACCATGTTTTTTATGAGACTATTCAGGGGGGTCATGTAGATGTTGACAAGTTGTGGTGAGAGCAATGATCCTTGTGGGACTCCACATGTTGTTTCATGAGGCACTGACTCGAATGGTGCTATCCAAGTTGTTTCCATTCTTTCAGTCATGAAGGATTTTAACCTGAGGAGTACTGTGCTGCTGATTCCAATGTATTTGAGTATTTTGATGAGTGTTTCGTGGTGGACTGTGTCGAAGGCTGCTGACAGGTCGAGTAGTATGAGTGCTGATTTGAGGTTGGAGTCTTTGTTGTATGAGTTAGGGGTCTTGTCCCTTCAATAAAGAAAGGAAACCCCATTTCCATACCCAAACCAAGGTAGTTCAGAAAAGCTCCCTGAATTCCCCTAATTTAAATCCGCAAATACCATATGGTTACATGTATTTCTGAAATATGACCCCAATCACAGGGAAAAACAATACTGAGGTGAGGAGGCCGTTTGGGGATGAATCAGACATACAGAGAAACCACAGTGCACGCTCTAGTCTTTGAACATCCACAGGAACCAAATGGAGAATAAAAACTGTGAAGATGGACAAAATCCGGGAAGAAGTGAATGGAGCAGTAGTGAAGCCAGAGGAGTGGTGGAAATAGGTGAAGTAGCGAAAGAAGAAGAAATCAAAGCAACCCAAACAAATACGGCAGAAGCTGGCGGAGCAAGAGTATTCCCGATCTACCAGAAAATCCAAAACAAGGAACAAACAGACAAAATTCGAGAACCTTTATCTGTTTGTAGCACCACTCGTCCATGTCCCAGTATTTTGGCAAAAGATACAAAATAATACTTGGCAAGTTAGTAAACCAAGTATCCTGGACTGCCAAACTGGACAAGTAAAAAGACGCGCAGACCTTAGCAGGAAAGTGCACCAAGACCTAGGCTGTGCGTTAATGTGAAATTTGGCAAAAAACACAGGCTAATAAAATAAACCTATGCATGAAACCGGCTCACACAGATCTTGCCAGGAGAGTAAGACAATACTTTGAATCAGCCTATAGTTGGACAAAGAGGAAAGCCATTACCAAAACCACAGTGACTATAAAAGGGAAGGGGAGCAACCCCTTTGAATTACATGAAACTTTAATTTTGGAGCACATTGTTTGGAACTGTTGCTTTGTAACACCCCACTTTATATGGGATCTTTCTTTTGGAACTGAAAAGAAAGGCTGCAGAGGACCAGACAAGAGAAATGTTCCCTTGTTGCGCCTTTTGTTGAGTTTAGACTGTGAGGGACAAACTAGGTTTTGGAAATAGGACAGAATACTTTATTTTGGACATTCTGACAGAGACAGTTAGTTTTATCAAGGCAGGGAAATCCCTCTAATTGTTAAGTCTAGCAAGGCATTTCCCCAAATCCACACCTTTTCTTTTACTTTGAATAAAAGTGAACTAAGGAAAGCAACATTCCAGTGTCTGTTTCCTACTTCTGCACCCTTACAGTTGTAATTGTAATTGTTTATTTATAGAGCGCTTATACACAGGTGAAGTGCTTCAAAGCGTTTTTTAGATAGTCCCATATAGGTAGTAGTGCAGTTTCCGTTCCTCTCATGGGTCTTAAACCTACTTGTGCCTGGTCTAGTATCTGATTGTTTTCTGCATGTTCCAGTAACTTTCAAGTAGTTTCGCCGAGTATGGGATGTTTGAGATGGGTCAGTAGTTAGTCTTCTGTGTTTCCCGATGAGTCTTTAAGGAGCAGCTTGATATATGCTGATTTGAAGGCTTGTGGCATAGTTCCTGTTGCTAGTGAGTGGTAGCGAGTGGTTGAAGAGGTTGAGGAAATATTCTGCAGGTGTTTTCTGGGTGAGGATAGTCTTGCATGCATCCGGTGGGATCTGCTGGGGAACCGGCTCTGTTGCTTTTGCTCACCGGGCTGTTGAAGTTTTCTTTCAAGATCAGTGGGAGATGGTTTAGTCAAGTAGATGGTTTCGGTGTCGGCTGGTTGAGGTGGTTGTTGGTGATTTTCGGCTTGCTCTCAATGATTTGCTGGATGCTTGTGATTTAGTTTTTGAATTGCTCTGCAAGATCATTGTATAGCTTTTGTAATGGGGTTGATGTATTGTTGTATACTGCTGGGTTTCTTAACTCGTTTACAATGTTCACATCTCTTTCTGGGTGTTGCTTGAGTTTGTGATCTGTTTGTTGTGTAATGTCTTTTTTGCTTTGAGTATTTTGGCTTTTTATAGTAGTTTCTGTCTTTGGTATGCATTTTCCTCCATTGGTTGTAGTTTTTCCTCCATTCTTATTCCAGTTTTCTGTTCGTTTTTTTCATTGCTCTGATGTGGGATGTGAACCAACTTGCCATTGTTTTCTTTAGGGAGGAGGTGAATGGGTTTTCTAGTGCAATTTCATCCAATGTTTTTCCAATCCATTTCTGGATTGTGGCCATTCTTTCTTCTATCCTGGCTGAGTCTAGAATGGTGATTGATGGTTTTGTGGCTTCCAATCTCGCATTTAGGTCCACATTGTTAATGGATTTCCAGTTTCTTTTCAGAATTGGAGGATTTAATGGGAGTTTAGCAAATATCTGTGTTGGCGGGTTGAGCACAAAGGGTATAATGAGGTGGTCGCTTTAGAGGATTTGCATTGATAGTGCAGTTGTGACAAGGCTTTTGTTTGCATAGGATTGCATCTAGTGTGTGCCTGCTCTGTGTGGCGCTCCTTTCACCAGTTGTTGTAGATGCATTGTTGCTAGTTGATTTGGGGACGTTTTGGGGGAGTTGATGTTGTCTTCTTCTAACCAGATGTTGAAGTCCCTCTGTATGATCAGGTGATCCTGTTTAATTGTGATATTGGTGATGGCATCAACAAAAGTTTCTTTGAAGATAGGGTTGCATGTCAGTGGCCTGTACACAAGTAGAAATGATAGGTTGGTTTGGTGATCTAAGTCTAGGTTCAGGAGGAGTGATTCGCAATTTGGGATGTTTAGTGCTGGTCCTTGTTGGCTTATTTAAGTTCGAAGTTGTTGCGTAGGGAATCATGTGCTATTATCTTGAAGTTTTGAATTAGGCAGGTTTTGGTGAGGAATAGGATGTCTGTCCCTCCATCGCTTAGCAATTAGTATATTTCTGTTGTATGTTTTGACATTGTTCTGGTGTTGACTAGGTTGCAGCATATCTTTTTGTTTTCTGCAGTTTGTTTGGTCTTTGGCTGTGGATTTGTTATACTGGTTCATTTTCCATCAAATTTGTGCATTCAGATCTGTCGTTTCTGTTTCTTGGTTGAGTAGTTCAAAAAGGTTGCGTCTTAAATTGATGTTTTCTTCAGGGTCGTCTGCCTGCTGACATTGATGATTCAGTGTGTCGTGCCAATTTCTTTTGATGAATGGTGTGTTGATGTTGTTTGTTTTGGTTTTGTTTCTCTGTATTTCCTGTCTTTCCGTTGTGTTGCCGGTTATCATCCTCACGCGCTTATTGTTCTTCGGAATGGATGGTTGTCCGAGTGGGTGGTAAGTTGACGGGTAGCATGATAAGTAGAGTGATTTTGGTCATGTTCTAGCAAAGGGACTCATTTGCGGTGAACGTGTAGGTGTGCCATCACTTGGTATACGTTGATTTCCGGGTGCAGTGTTATGAGTTTGTACCAATTGGTTTATTCTGTTTTAGTTATTCCTTCTGCGTTGGTGTTTCCTGGCACAGAGAATTTTGTGGTTGGGCCTATCCTGAGAGGGGGGTCTACCCCAGGGATGGGGACTATCCCAGGGGTCGAGCCTATCGCAGGGGTCGGGTACCAACATAAGGGTCAGGGGCTAACCCAGCAATCAGAGCCTAACCCTGGGGGTTGTGGGCTAATCTGGGTGATTGGGATCTATCCCAGGGGTTGGGGGTTAACCAGGGTGGCCGGAGTCTGTCCTGAGGGGTCGGGGTCTATCCCAGGGGATGGGGTCTATCCCAGGGGTTGGGGTCAATCCCAGAGGCATGAACTGTCCCAGGGTCTGAACTGTCGCAGAAGTCAGCAGTTCCTGGGCATAGCGATTCCAGGGTGGATTGCTCCCTGTCTGGATTATTTGGCAGAGCTGGATTATGTTTACTGTGCTATGGTTTCTGATCCCTTGTTTTGATGAATGATTTAGATTGGTTTTATTCTCCTGATGGTTTGATCTTCCCTAGTTGTGTCCTGTATAGTTATCTACTACACAGTAGTGAAGGTCTTTCTGTGGTGGTTGTATCTCAGCCTCAGCGTATCATGGGGACTTGAGCCTCAGGTTTCTGGGATTCTGTAGTTGTATCAAGGTTACAGTGGCAAAATCCTCTCTGTGGTGGTTGCATTTGTATTTCAGTCTCAGTTTCATGGTGATAGGGGTCCCAGCTTTTAGTGTTTTGTAGTGGTATCAGGTTCACAGTGGCAAAAGCCTCCTTGTAGTGTTGTAGCTTATTCTTCGGACTTCGTAGTGCTTGTGAGCTCCAGTATTGCAATAGTAGTATTAGAGGCCAGGTTGTGGTTTTCAAAATTAGTACTAGTGGTACTGAGTTTTGGAGTCCAAAAGGTACTAGTTTTATAGTTTCAATATCAGATTGAATCCTTAGTCAGGCGGAATGCAAGTGTGGCAAACTACAGACATTGGACAGACTTACCGTGGAAGTATGAAAATGCAGTGTGGTGGAGCACAACACTTGCGAGGTTGAGAAGTCTGAATCCAACCCTGGGAGCACTGTGGAAGGAAAGTTCAATGTAGCCGAACACAATACTATCATGATTTAGAGATGAAGGTACACCCAGCCCAGCGGCCTTGTGGGAAGCAAATGCAGTGTATTCGAAGATTTGATATAGCAAGATATAACAAGATGCGAGTGTGACCAAACTCACATCAGGTAGTGTTGTGAAAGGAGGGTGCAACGTGGTGGAATAAGACACCAGCGGGACACAATTATGCAAACATGCTGACTTAGGAGGCATTGTGGAAGGGAGATGCAGTGTGGAGGCACAAAACAACACATCTAGACTCCAAACATGAGCCCTGTGAAAAGAAAGTGCAATGTGGTAGAGCACAGTACCAGCAAGCTGCAAAATGTAACCAAACTTACATCTGGACTGCACTGTGGGCGGGGGGGGGAATGCAACGTGGTGTAACTCAACACAACTAGAGTCAAATGAAACCAAACCCAAATTAAAAGTTGTGGAGGATGAAGGATTCACTGTGGTGAAACACAGTATTATCTAGATTAAAAATGAAACAATACCACCATGATGAAGTTCCCTACCTGTGTGTCGCTGCAAACAGCAACAGCATGAACGCCAGGGTGAACAGGCAGACAAGCGATGAATATGCCCTAGTGAAGTGCCCTTTGCTGTTGCTCTTAGCTGGCTGACTGGGCCAGGCTGCCCTGTGATTCACTGCTAGTGCTGATTCCTAGTGCAGGGAACCCATCAGGGAAGGGGTGGGCGGGAGTGGGGTGGGGCGATGGGCTGGGGGAAGAACGGAAGGGAAGAGCCGTGGCAATCTTTGCATGGTACCTGGATTCAGCGCAGTGTCCAACTTCAGAGTACAGCAGGATTTAAAACTTGACAAAGTTCTCAAGGCAGCAGAATTCAGCACAATGCTATACTTCAGTGAAGCAAGATTTAAAGCAGTGGCAATTTTCACTTTGCACCTGGATTCACCACAATGGCCAACTTCTGGGTGCAGCAAGATGTAAAGCAGTGGCAAACTTCACAGGGCATCTGGCTTCAACAAAGTGGCCAACCTCAGAGCGTAGCAAGATGTTAAGCAGTGGTAAACTTCACAGTGTGTCTGAATCCAACACAATGGCACACTTCTGAGAGCCACAAGATTTAAAGCAGTGGCAATGTTCCTAAGGCAGTCAGATTCAACAGTGTCAAACTTCAGAGTGCAGCAGGATTTTAAAGTAGTGCCATATTTCACAGGGCACCTGGATTCAACACAGTGGCCCACTTCAGGACACAACCAGATTTAAAGTGGCAGATTTCACAGGGCACCTGTATTCAACACAATGGCAAACTTCAGAGCACAGCAAGATTTACAGCAGTGGCAATTTTCACAGAGCACCTGGATTCAACAAAATAGCCAACTTCAGAGTGTAAGAAGATTTAAGGCAGTGGCAACCTTCAGAGGGCACCTGGATCTAACACAATGTCAAACTTCAGAGCGCAATAAGATTCAAAGCAGTGGCAAACTTCACAGGGCACCTGGGTTCAACACAACTGGGGTCATTACGAGGATGGAGGTAAGTACCGGTCATCACCGGCATGGAGCAAATACTGTGTCCGTGCTGGTACTAGACCGCTAAAAGCGGCCTATTACGACTTCGCGGGCACGAGCTTTGCGCCATGCCGGTAATGACCTTACCGGCATGCCGGTAAAGGGCGGAAAATCACCCTTACTGGCATTGCGCGAAGCGTAGATAGCTCCACCGCCTTCCAAGCCATCTGTATTAGCGGTCACCGCTATTAGCGGTCACCGCTAATAAGCAGAACCGGAACTAGCGTCATCGCACAGGAACGGGAAAGATCACGGCGACCATCTTTAAAAACACAATCCATTGCCATCCTCTGTAACCAGGACCCCGATCCCGACCACACCTCTTCCTCACTAGTACCATAACCTGCTGCATCTAATAAAGCCAAAATCTCTCAAAAAAAGCGCAGACCGCCTGTGCAAGGAGTGCTTCTTACAGGAGGAGCTCAACATGCTCGCCGAGACGCTGCAGGAACATACAGAGGTAGTTTTCTCTACCAACATGTCCCGACCCGCATTGCTGCGCAAGAAGGCCATATGGGCGGATGTGGCGCAGAAAGTGAGTGCCGTTGGCAACACCCCGCGCACACCAAAAGGCGTCCGGAAGCGCTGGGACGACCTGCGCTTACGCGTGAGCAACATCCTCATGGTCAACTGGAACCAGGGGATGGCTAAAGGTGGCGGTGCGGACTGCCCCATCAAGTTGCAACCGTGGGAGGAGATCTGCGCAAGCACAATAGGGATGGAGGCCATAGAAGTATTGGGGGACATGGAGCGAGGAGCCCCGTCTTCAGCAGATGCAGGTATGTGTCACAAAATAAACACTCTAAAGTACAAGACATGATATCCCCCTGAACTGACAGTGCAATGATGGAAGGCATGGTCCACCAGACACATTTTTGCCTACAGGCAGTGCACAGCACCAACTCGTCCACATGCATGATGCACCCCATATATGTCTCTTCCCAGACGCATCTCTTCATTACCCACCCAAAAGCCAAGCAACCTGTATGTCACTACCCCAATGGCAATCTCCTGCCATTCCATAGAGAAATAGCAAACCCAATGCATGCCTGATGCACTTTGACCCATCACTAATGCCCTCCCTCTCTTGCTTCCCCACAGGCACGCAATCAGACACTGATGAGCAGGACACCATGGAGGATGCCGCAACGCCCCACAAGAAGGCCAGGGGCATGGAGGAACCAAACTGCCCCTCTACATCAAGGTGAAGAGGGCAAGCTGCAGTATTGCGCAAGGGCAAAACAACCCCAGTACCTCCACCACCAATTTCCTTTACGGCCAACACCACAGCACCCACACCAGCCACCAACACCCAGGAGCCAGTGGCTGAAGGCACTGTTTCGGGTGCCAGCAGTATTGTTGGGGAGACAGATGCCACAGCAGCCGTGTCCGAAGATGAGGATGAAAGTCTCACACAAGGCACAACTGCCGCTACAGGACTACTGCATTCGCCACAACTCTCACCAACCAGCATTGACAACATCAACAGGCAAGAGCTATCTCCTGGGGAGTCATGGGCCGCCAGTTTCAGCCCCCCACAAAGCCTGCCTGAGGAACCAACGATGGCAGTGGCACATCATAGCTCCACCAGTGTCCCAATCAGCCAAGAGGGGATGATGGCAATTTAACAGCGGCAGGAGGAGCTGGCAGGGCTGTTAACCCAGCATATCACAGAATGTGGACATGCAAGGGATGAGATGAGGGAATTCGCCTCTTCCATCAGATCTGCTATTGAGAATTGGCAGCAATGAGGCAGGTAGTCTCACAAATGGTGTCAGCAATGCAGGCCTTGGCTCCGGCACAGGTGGCCGAACAACCTGCCACATTGTTGAATGCCAGCTCCACGAGGTCCAGCCCCCTGCGTAGGTCTGGGCAGGACCTGCGCAGGTCGGCCAAGGGTCCACCTGATGCCGGAAGAGGAGAAGGGGTGTAGGCTCTGGCAGGCATCCTGAACTCATGTTGACTTACGGTGCATGCAAGTGCACACCATGTGTGGGGAAGTTGAGGGGGTAGGTGGGAGAGGGTGTGTGGGGGAGTTGAGAGGGGAGGGGGGAGAGGGAGTGTGGGGGAGTTGAGGGGGGGGGTGTGTGGGGTGGAGGGCTTGTGCACTTTGTTATGTTTCTTTAATACACCTGTTGGAAAATCATAATTCACATGTGCGGACATTGCTTATTGTGTACGTGTGCTTTATTGGTGAACAGTCTACAGTGTCCGTGTCCCTCATACACCCTGTGCCCTGAGTGCTACTTTCATGTCACACCCCCATCCATGTGTGCTATAAACATTAGTTAATCAGAGTCAAGCGCATGTCACGTCCCTCCTGTGCATCGCTGCCTCCCTGAAGTGCAGCCCCATCTCCACCCTCCTCATCCTCATCGTCAGGTGGTTGCAGTTCAGCGTCAGGGGGCAGAGGCACATTCCATCTGATGCACATATCATGTAGCATGACACATGCC
Source organism: Ambystoma mexicanum (assembly GCF_040938575.1). Classification (NCBI taxonomy): domain Eukaryota; kingdom Metazoa; phylum Chordata; class Amphibia; order Caudata; family Ambystomatidae; genus Ambystoma; species Ambystoma mexicanum. Next base: position 1,196,451,414 of record NC_090935.1, read on the forward strand.
ATGACAATCTTGCCCACCTACTCATGTCCGTACAGGAGTGCCCTACCACACATGATGAGGCAGCAAAACCGTGCCTGCAAGAGGCCAAATGTCTGCTCAATCACCACAAGGGTACGTGTATGCGCACGATTGTAGTCCTCCTCGTGCCTGTTCTGCGGGTTCCGGACTGGGGTAAGGAGCCACCTCTTTAAGGGATAGCCTGCATCACCTGCATGTGGGCAACAATGATTATGTGTAAGTCATCACATCATATGGGACCTGTATCAATGACACCACAGCATGCATTTATTTCCTGTTTGCTACCACATATCCATGCATGAATAGAGACACACGATGTGACTGCTATGTGTGTATTCCTCCTATGGACAGGTGTGCGTGCCATCGTCTAGTGGGCGCAGCGGGGTCCTATTCCTTGTGAGTGATCATGCACTGTGTTAGTCCACGCTGGTGCTGGTTGTTCCCATGATCTGGCTGATGTGCAGTCATTTCTATGCTTTCATCCTGTCACCGTTGATGGCAGCCTCATGATGCTCTCACTATACACGACAAATGGTGACATGCAGTTTTGGTGGACCTCTGTTTGTTTGTTTGTTTATTTGTTTTTATATAGCGCTCCTCCCCCAGGGGTATATGGGCGCTTAAGTATCAAGTTACAGGCAAAGGTAAGGAACAGTTGTACATTTGTGCAGCATATGTAAAGTTACAAGAAAGCAGATACTGACAAGCAGACATAGTAAGGATGCAATCATACATTAGGCATACAAACATAATTGGTTATTTATTGAGTAACCAAGTGATGACCTTAGTTCTAAAAGGTTGGAAGGTAGGGGTGGATTTAATATCCAATGGGATAGTGTTCAACAGTTGTGAGGCTAGAACTGGGAAGCTGGATCCACCGGCTCTTTTAAGGGAGTATTTGGGCACCGTCAGTTGTAAAGTATTGGAGGATCTGGTGGTTCTGGTGTTCTGTCTTACAGTGAATTTGTTGGTTAAGTAGGGCAGGGCTAGGTGGTTGAGAGCTTTGTAGGTGAGGCAGATAGTTTTGAGATCTATTTTTTGTTGGATGGAGAGCCATTTGCAAGAAATTCTTGTGGCCGAGATATGTTCTCTTCTAGGAATATTAAGGGCGGCACGGAGTGCATTGTTTTGTAGAACTTGCAGTTTATTAATTACCACTTTGTTGGCACCTACATAGAGGCTATTACAGTAATCCAGTTTGGATTGTATAAGTGCGCTGGCTAAAATGAGGCAGTTGTTGAGGGAGATCAAAGGTCTGCAGGCCCTAATTAGTTTACCAGTGTAAGCAGTGGCTGAGGCGGTCATGTTAATTTGTTTGGCGAGGTTGGTATTCGTGTCTAGATAGAAACCAAAGGTTTTTACACTCTTAGCGATGGGAATGGTGTTACCGTCAATGGTGAAGCTGGTGTAACTAGTGCTGAGATTCCGGATGGTATTAGGTGAGCCGACAAGGAGCAGTTCGGTCTTGTCATCATTCAGGCAGAGGCCATGTGTGGCCATCCATGCCTGAATGATGGAGAAAACTTCATTGATCCGGTTGGCGTCCACGTTGTAATTGCAGGATAAGGTGAGGAGTATCTGGGTGTCATCTGTGTAGTTAGTGTAGGTGACACCCAGATGGTCCAGCGTGTCGAATAGGGGCTTTGTAAATATATTATACAAAGTGGGTGAAACACAAGATCCTTGTGGGACACCGCAAGTGATGGGAATGGGGTCGGCCGCTGCTAGGGGTGAGAAGACCCGCATGGTCCTGTTGTCAAGGAAGGATTGGATCCATCTGACCGCAGAGTGGGAGAAGTGTGCTGCCGATGACAAGTGGTTGAACAAGATTTTGTGGTCAACCAAGTCAAAGGCAGCGGAGAGGTCAAGGAGAAGAAGGATGGCAGCCCTACCTTTATCTTTGAGTTCGTCTACCTGGCTTTTGAGGTTAACAAAGGCCGTTTCCGTCCCATGTTGAGGACGAAAGCCAGATTGGCGAATTCCCAGTAATTGGTTAGTCTCGAGGTAATCCTGAATTTGTAAATAGGCCACTCTGTCAAGAATTTTTAGTAAGAAAGGGACAGTGGTAATGGGTCTATAATTCGTGGGTATATCTGGGTCAAGGGTTTGTTTTTTTAACAGAGGTAGGACCCAAGATTATTTCAGATTGCTAGGGACCGTGTTATTGGAGAATGACAGATTTATTAATTTGGTGATGAAGGGCGAAAGATCCCTGGCTGCATCTTTTATGATCTGTGCAGGGCAGCTGTCCCCCTTGCAGTTCGAGGGTTTCAAGGAAGCTATAATTTTTTGTACTTCAGGTATTGTTACCTTTTTGAAGGTGAAGCCTGAGCTAGTGGCGGTGGGTGAAGGTAGGGTGGAACTGGAGGTAGGACCATGAGTAAGTTGTTGTCGTTTGTTTTCAATTTTAGTTTGGAGCCCTGAGATTTTGTTAGCAAGGGCATTCTGGATCCCTGTGCACCATGGTTTGTCCTTTGTGCAGATATCTGCGGGAGGAATGGTTTTTTTTAATTCCTTTAGGATGTTAAAGAGCTCTTTTGTGCTAGAGCCTGCCTGAGAGATCCTGGAATTAAGGATTAAATCATTTTTGTAGAGGGTAGAAATATTACTAAGGTTAGTTCTGTTGTCTACTGAGGACACTGATTTCCATAGTGCTTCAAGTTTGCTTTTTTGTTGTCAGAGGGTTTTGAGCTCCGGGGTGTACCACGTATTCAGGTGCGCATTTGGTTTCCCTTTGCGCATTTTTAGTGGGGCAATGATATCGATAGCTTTAGCCATGGAATCGTTGTAAGCGTTGACCATCAGGCTTAAGTCAGTAGTAACTGGTAGAGCGTTCAGAGTGGGGGTCACCAGGGGTATTAGGGCTTCCGCTGGGATGTTGCTCCTTTTCCTAGTTGGGCAGGCCGATGCAATAACAGGCCTTTTATGCACTAAGTTACTGATATTAATGTCGAGTGGGAGGAAGTTGTGGTCCGTCCAGGTAAGCTGTACGGGGTCCTTCAGGGTGATGTTGCAATTGAGGTCGGTTACCCAGTCAAGGATTCTACCCTTTGAGTGGGTGGGTTTGGAACAAAGTTGTAGGAGGCCATGCTCCTCTAACGCTGTAGCCAGGGCATTGGCTGGGGTGTCAAGAGGGTCGTTGAACCCAAGATTGAAGTCTCCAAGTATAATCATTTGTGCTGGAGGTTTGGAGCTTTCTACTACTAGTGAGGTGATATCTTCCTCAAATGAGCCAGGTGGGCCCGGGGGTCTGTAAATTAGATGCAACGTGATGGTGCTCTTAGAGGAGGTTTGTAATTTAACTGTGAGATGCTCACATGATTTGGGTGGGAGAGAGGAGGCTAGTCTAATATCAAGTGAGGACTTAAAGATGATAGCTACACCACCTCCTCGAGCGTTGGGTCTGTCTACTCTGAGGATGGTGTAGTTGTCGGGGATGGATAGGGTAAGAGATGGTCCCGCCGCATCGGGCAACCAGGTTTCGGTTACAGCGAGGAAGTCCAGGTTATTGGTCAGAATAATATCGGTGACTTCTGTGGAATGGGCGACTAATGATCTAAAATTTAGGAGAGCTCCTTTTAATGTGGGAGGGGTGGAGTTGATTGAGGTAACAGTGTGAATGTTAGTCTTGTTGGGTAGTTTGGCTGGGCGTTTGCTAGTTCTGTGGTGGGTTCTGGCACCGAGTCTATTGTTACGATCGGAAGGGATGAGGGTAGTAGTTTGAGAGACAGTTAGGTCAGTCGTTATGCAGGGGCTGTAGTCAAGGGTATGGCAGGATGCTCTCGTGTCGGTAGGGTTCCGCTTAGAGCTATCTGAGTTCTAGTTGGCTAGGATATCAGAAGAGTGTACGTGGTCAAGGGTGGGATAGGCAGATTGTATGACCGGGAGGAAGGCTGGTGTAGTGGGCAAGAATGGAGTGGGGCAGACGATAGGGTAATATCTTGGACAGGCAGGTCTCGCTAGACCATTTTGAATGGCTATGTAGCTGTAACCATTGCAAGGTATGTCACTTTGCACGACACAAAAGGGGAACATGATTGTGGTGAGGCAAATTAGCATAATAGAGAAGCTTGGGCCGAGGCACCGTGCAGAGGATTGGCGAGTGAAGGACATCAGTAGCATGGGTAGGGTAGTGCCAGATAGTAACAACGTCATAGGGCTGGTAACAAGTTGTGGCTGGATATCAGGCAGATAAGGTATTGGTGTCGATTAAGTAGCTAAATACAGCTATCGAGGTCAGGCTGCATGCAGCTAACAGGTAGGCTAAGTGCAACTCGGAAGGCAGGCTGAATACAGCTAACAGGTAGGCTGAGTACATCTATGAAGGCAGGCTAAATACAGCTATCAATGTAGGCTAAGTACAGATTGAGAATCCAATTTGGTGGAGCTAGTAAAGGCATTGCGATTCCATAGAGGCATTGTAATACAGTGCAGTACTAGTGTAATAATGGCTAGCATTTGGTGCAAAGAGCATGCAGAGATACTGTTAGTGTGCAATAGTAAGAGGTCATCCGAGTATTGAACAGCCTTGTTAGGGCAATGTTTGCATACGTTTAGCAGTTGCAGTTATATCATAACAGATAAGAGTTTGCTGGGGTAGTTCAAAGCGGATGCGCTTAGCTGTGGCTGTTAAGCAAAATATTTTATGATCATGCGTGCAAAGGTACATACATCTTTGCATATCTGTGGCAAGCGGTTAACTAACTCCATGGGTCAATGTGAAGCGTATAGACTAGCAAGTGGGAGTTGAGCAAGCAGCTAACTTTACTGTGTAGGTACTTACAACATAGATATTGTCCAGGGATGTAGTTCAGTAATGGTCGTCATGCGCCGTCCCGCGGCGAACAGGGGCAAACAGGGCCTTAGATGGCCTTTGAAGAGGCCGGCTCTTCCGCCTGCCGGCGGATGCGGGGCAGTTAGATGATGATGGTTGCTTAGCAACCACAAGGACGCTTAGCCTCGTTTTGGCGCTGCATTGCGCCCGACATTTTGTTTTCCTTTACGAATGTCGGCGCTGATGCAGGCGAGTGGCCCGGGCTGCCCAGGGTGAAAGTGGGGTACTGGATGCTTACCCAGTGGCAGGACCTGGAGGTCAGTGGGCAACAAAGGGGGACGCCCACGTCAGAGGGGTGGTTCTCCTTCGATCTACGTGGCACGGTGGTTCTCTTTCGGTGCTGAGGAGGTGGGGGCTCCTGCCCTCGGTGCTGCAGAGGTGGGGGCTCCTGCCCTCGCCACCAGAAGGGGAACTGACGAGTTTCAGGGGCAAACAGGGCCTTAGATGGCCTTTGAAGAGGCCGGCTCTTCCACCTGCCGGCGGATGCAGGGCAGTTAGATGAGATTACCATCTGTGTTAGTGTGGTGGTGTTTTAATGTATTTGGCCCTCATGTGACTCCTTTGTACGAAGTAATGGAGGACTGTCCTTTCTGTTGATAGTATTTGGTGCTGTGCATTGGCCATACTAATTGCTTGTAGCTGCATTGTGTTGCGGGGATACGGTCTGATTATGTACAGTGCACCTGTTGATGGCTATGGGATGGTTGTAACACTACATCATTTTCATGGTAGGGCAGCTTACGTCTTGCATTTTGGGGTCAGGTGTCAGGTCCAGTCTGGCCTGCTTTGGGAAATGAGCATGGCCCATCCTCTCAGGCACTCTCAGCCAGGTGAGGTATGCATCTCTCCCCCCATCTCAGCCAGTTGAGGTATGCATCTCTCCCCCTTCTCAGCCAGGTGAGGTATGCATCTCTTTCCCCATCTCAGCCAGGTGAGGTATGCATCTCCCCCCCATCTCAGCCAGGTGAGGTATGCATCTCTCCCCTCCCCCATCTCAGCCAGTTGAGGTATGCATCTCTCCCTCCCCCCATCTCAGCCAGGTGAAGTATGCATCTCTCCCCCCGCCATCTCAGCCAGGTGAGGTATGCATCTCCCCCCATCTCAGCCATGTGAAGTATGCATCCCCCCATCTCAGCCAGGTGAGGTATGCATCTCTCCCCCCATCTCAGCCAGGTGAAGTATGCATCTCTCCCCCCATCTCAGCCAGGTGAAGTATGCATCTTCCCCCCATCTCAGCCAGGTGAGGTATGCATCTCTTCCCCCATCTCAGCCAGGTGAAGTATGCATCTCTCCCCCCCATCTCAGCCAGGTGAGGTATGCATCTCCCCCCCATCTCAGCCAGGTGAGGTATGCATCTCTCCCCCCCATCTCAGCCAGGTGAGGTATGCATCTCTCCCCCCCATCTCAGCCAGGTGAAGTATTCATCTCTCCCCCCAATCACCTACCCACATTGCATTTCCATGAGCCTAACATGCAACTCACTGAGAAGCCAGGATCTCTGCCCTGCATGTCGCTCCATGTAGCGTGGTATCGTGGAGTTCCACATGACCATTGAATCATGGGTTGATCCGGGGAATCGGGCACAACAATGTGTGATGATCTTGTTTGAGTCACATACCATTTGCACGTTGATGAAGTGGTATAACTTACGGTTGCGGTACACTACCTCCATGGCATGTGGGACCACCAATTACACATGGGTGCAGTTGATGGCGCCAATGCAACCAGGGATGCCGGCCAGTGAATGGAAACCAACTTTTGTGTTGGAGATCTCCTGGGCTGTCCGTGGTAGGTAAATGTGGTCGCCTGTCTGCTTCAGGAGGGCATCAAGCACTTGGTTCAGCGTTTGTGAGAATAATGGTTGTGATATGCCATGCTTGTGTCCCACCCTGTGCTGGTAGGTGCCTGTGGCCAGAAAGTGGAGCACAGACACCACCTCCAGTAGGGGAGAGATGGCGGTGCGTATTTCAATCAGGCTGACAATGTCTTCATCTATCATGTTCACAATGGTGGTGATGGTGTCCCGGACCAGACGGTACAGCGTGTGGATCTGCTCAGGGGTTAGGTTGAATGGCCTGGCTCTGATGGGAGGGATTGGGGGCTGCCTGCGTGGTACCACTGGTTGCACTGGTGGGGCATGCTGGGCCTGCCTCAGCCTCCTTCTCCTCCTGCGTCTCCTCTGTGCTGCCTGTTGTTGTTGTTGTTGTTGCAGCAGTTCCACTGCAATCATGTCCACCAGCCCCAGCATTGCTAGTAGTATTGGAATCATTTTGGTGTGTGACTGGGTGTGGGAAGGGGTGGGGTGTGCTCCTTTTGTGCTGGCTCAGTCTATATTGCCTCCACCTGTGCTGATTGTGTGCACCTGTGGTAGTTGGGAACACTGCACATGGTTGTTTACGGGTGGTCCGCGAGCCGGTATTTGCTCCATGCCGGGAAGGTACTTTTCGGGCTTCAGTAGGCTGTTATTTGCATGTCCGCCTGACTTGTGATGTTCTCCTGTTTACGCCATACCGGTTTTGCCGGCATGAAGGGTCGCGTGCCCGCGCCCCTGCCGCTATTAGCGGCACCGTTAATTACAGTGCCGCTAATAGCGGGTTGGCGTGTCATAATCGTGCGGAGCGGTAAGCGATGCCGGTAATCCATTACCGGCATCGTTTTCCCCTTACCTCCAACCTCGTAATGACCCCCAATGGCAAACGTAAACTTCACAGGTGAGGTATGCATCTCTCCCCCCCATTCAACAAAGTGGCCAACCTCAGAGCGCGCAAGATGAAAAGCAGTGGTAAACTTCAAAGTGCACCTGGATTCAACACAATTTCAAACGTCAGAGAGCAACACATTTTAAAGCAGTGGCAAACTACACAGGGCACCTGGGTTCAACACAATGCCAAACTTACAGTGCAGCAAGTTGTAAGGCAGTGACAAACTTCACAGGGCACCTGGATTCAAAACAATCGCAGACCTCTGAGAACCACAAGATTTCAAGCATTGGCAAAGTTCCTAAGGCAACAGGATTCAAGACAGAGGCAAACCTCAGAGCGCAGCAGGATTTTAAAACGCTGCCGGATTTCACAGTGCACATGGATTTAACACAATTTATTTATTTAATTTGTTAGACACGCCCAGGACCCGGAGGTATCACAGCGCTAAATTACCTACATAGTTACAGTACAGTATAGAGTTAGGGTTCACAGTGGTTACAGAGATAATCATGCATAATTGTTAAAAAGTGAGGTTTTGCCTTGTTTGTGGAATGCAAGGTAGGATGGTTCATTTCTGATTGTGGGTGGGAGCGTGTTCCATAATGTTGAATTGATGACAGCGAAGGAGGAGCTCCCTGATCATTTTCTGGTGAATCTGGGTGTAGTAAGTGAGATGGAGGAAGTTGAGCGTAGGGTTCGCAGATTGGGTTTTTTGGAGATGCAGTTAGATAGGGAGGGGCTGTGTTGTAGAGGCAGAGGTGAGTGGTGGAAAGTATTTTAAATTCAATGTGTGCTTTGATGGGAAGTCAATGGGCATTGCGTCAGATTTTCTGAGCATTTGAGGCCCCAAACAGCCCTGAGGGCGTTGTTCTGTGTGAGTTGTAGTTTATTGAGGTTCTTGTTCGAGGTCCCTGCTAGGATGGCATTACAGTAGTCTAGTTTGCTGCCGATGGTTGCTCTGGCAAGGGGGAGGGATTTCCTATAGAGTTTGAGGAGTTTAGTAGAGTATGCTGAAGAGGAGGTCATGGCCTTAACAGGTTTGTTTAGGTTGAGCTTGGCGTCTAGGTAGACACCTAGATTTTTGACATGGGAGAGACAGGGATGCTGTTTCCGTTGATGATGATGGAGGCGTAGGCAGAGTCAAGGTGTTTGAGATTGTGGGGGGAGCCGACAATGAGTAGCTCGGTTTTATCATCATTAATGCAGTGATGGTGGTTGGCCATCCAGGCCTGTATGATGTTATAAATGTGATTTATTTTTGCGCAGTCAAATTCGTAAGCGCCAGAGAGTTTGAGGAGGATCTGGGTGTCATCTGCAAAATTTGTGTAAGGGATATTGAGGTTGTCAAGGTGATCAAACAGGTCCTTGGTGTGTGTGTGTAGAGCGTGGGGGAGACGCAGGAGCCCTGTGGGACTCCATAGGGCACTGGGATGGGGTCTGCTGCTTCTGTGCTGGCGAAGACCCTAGAGGTTCGGTCACGCAGAAAGGATTTGACCCATTTGGCCGCTTCTTGGGAGAAGTTGAAGGAGGTGGTGAGGCGGTGGCAGAAGAGATTGTGGTCTACGAGATCGAATGCTGCTGAGAGGTCGAGTAGCATGAGAATGGGAGGTCTCCCTTGTCGTGAATGTGATGAAGTTGTATCTTGAGATCGAGGAGGGCGGATTCTGTGCTATGGAGGTCTAAAGTCGGATTGGCGTAGGCTGACTAGGGAGTGGGTCTCAAGGTAGGTTTGGAGTTGTAGGTAGGCAGTGCAGTCAAGAATTTCAGGAATAATGGGACTGTGGTGATGGGGCGGTAGTTGGTGGGGAGAGCGGGATCAAGGGAGGGTTATTTCAGTAGTGGTTTTACCCAGGCTTCTTTGATGGAGCTGGGTATGGTGCAGGTGCTGAAGGATGCATTGATAAATTTAGAAATGGTAGAGGCCAGGGACTCGGCACAGAGTTTGATTATGTGTGCGGGGCAAAGGTCGCCAGTGCAGTTGGAGGCTTTGATGTGTTGGATGATGGTGAGTGTTTCTGCCGTGGTAACATCAGTGAATTAGAAGGGGGGAATGGCGAGTGTGGGAGGGGAGGATGTAGGATGGGAGGGTTCATCTTGAGGGATCTATGCTTTCTTGGGGATGATTTTATCTCTGAGGTTCTGGATTTTATTGGCCTAGGTGGATTGTACCAGGGTACACCAGGCTTTGTCTTTGGGAAAGGTCGAGATGGGTGGGAGTGGTGTTTCCAGTTCTTTGAGGATTTTGAATAACTCTTTGGTATTGGAGTCGGCTTCTGAGATGCGGGTATTGTAGATGCTGGCTTTGGTGTTGATGGTCAATTTGCAGGAGATGGCGCAGATGCTGAAGGCACCTTTGTTGGTGGTTGAGGGGTTTTTCCTCCAAATATGTTCTTTAGCATGCTTGGCTTTACAGAGATTAGCTAGGTCTTCTGTGAATCAGTTGTGGTGTTGGTCTTTTTCCGAGTGGTTGTTAGGAGAGGGACGTGAATATCCAAGGTGTGGCTCAAAGCAGTGTTATAAGCTGAGAGCATGGCCTCAGGGTTGTCGTGTCAGGGCATGTTTCGACTAAGGGCAGGACGGTAGGTTCTAGGAGTTCCTTAATACGTTTTTTGTGTGTGTCTAGCAGTGATTTGTTGTTGGGTGGTTGTCAATTTTCTGGTGGTGAAGTTAAGGTCCAAGGTGAATAGAATCAGGGAGTGGTCTGTCCAGGGCACAGGGGTGATGTCTAGGATTTTGGTAGGGCTGTTGAAGGGTAGGATCCAATCTAGTGTGCAGCCTTTGATATGGGTGGGTGCGTGGATGACTTGTGTGAAGTTCATCTCTTGGAGCGTTGAGGCGAATGCGGAGGCCAGGTAATTGGACAGGTCAGCAAATCCGAGATTAAAGTCACCTAGAAGCAGGAATTTGGTATTGGGTATCAGGAAAGGGGCAATGAGCAAGGGTATGTCGGCGTCTGGTGTGCCGGAGCTGTTTGGCTGGCGGTAGATGAGTAGGACATTAGAAGTGGTTTTAGGGCTGGGGTTGTTCTTGGTGAGTAAGATTTTGTATCCAGTGAGGGGGCAAGGGGAAGGGATCTGATGGAGATGGAGGTTTTGGAGATAATGGCAACTCCCCCACCGTGGTTGACAAGTCTGTCAGTGCGGAGGATGGAGTAGTTGGGGGGGTGGTGAGAGACAGGTAAGGCCCAGCTGCTTTGTGTATCCATGTCTCTGTGATGGCGAGCAGGTCGAGGTCGTGGAGTAGTAATAGGTCGTGGATATCAGTGGCATGGGTGCAAATAGAGCGGGCGTTTATGAGGGCACAGGCTAGGAACTTTGTGGGTGTGGAGGGGGGAGGGTTTTGGCTGGTGTTGGTGTAGGTGGTGTGGATGAGGTGCTGCTATGTTGGTGGTGGGTTGGTGAGGTGCGTGATCTGAGGTGGTGGAGTCTAGTGGTTCTTAGGCATGGGAGTTGCCAGAACATGGTGCTTGAGCTGAGGGTTTGGAGTCTGGTGGTTCCTAGGCAGGCAGCTGTGGTGTTAATGGGTGATTGTGAGGGGGTGTGCATGTGTGTAATGTGGCTTGGTCAGTGGGGGATGGAGTGGATAGAGAGTGGGGGTTTGGGTATGGACCTTGGCTGGGTGAGTGGTCTTGGGGCTGTGTAAGTTGGTGTACTAGATTTTATATATGACTGTGGTGGGGGGATTGGTTGGCAAGTGAATGTGGCAGTGCCAATCCAGAGCAAGGGTGGTAGGTGGCGTGAGGGTGGTGGGGCAGACAGTGGTGTCTTAGGGCTGTTAGGGGTTGTGATAGTGCCAGTGAGTTGTGAGGTGAGAGTGTCAGACAAAGGCAAACTTCAGAGTGCCGCAAGATTTACAGCAGTGGCAATTTTCACAGGGCACCTGGATTCAACACAATGACCAACTTCAGAGTGCAACAACATTTAAGACAGTGGCAAACATCAGAGGGCACCTGGATTCAACACAATGACAAACTTCACAGTTCCACAAGATTTAGAGCTGTGGCAAAGTTCTTAAGGCAGCAGGATTCAGCACAGTGGCAGACTTCAGCACAGCAAGATTGAAAGCAGTGGCAGTTTTCACAGGGCACCTGGATTCAACACAATGGCCAACTTCAGATGGTATCAAGATTCAAAACAGTGGCAGACTTCATGGGGCACCTGTATTGAACACAGTGGCCAACTTCAGATTGCAGCAAGGTTTAAAGTAGTGGTAAACTTCCCAGGGCACCTGGATTCAACACAATGGCTAACTGCAGAGCACAGCATGATTTAAAGCAGTGACACAGTTCCAAAGGCAGCTGTATTCAACACAATGGCACAATTTCAGAAGTACAGCACTGGCTGTGCTCCAAGATCCAACCATCTATCCTGATTGTTGCTTTAGAACAGCTTTGTAGGAAGCCCAGGGTGAACAGGCAAACAGGCAAGGGAGGTGCTGTGGTGAGGTGCCCTTCATCATGGGCTTCAGCCGGCTGCCGGGGGAAGGCTGCCCATGGGCTCTCTGTGTGGTTGGGCTTCCTAGAATCCTCAACCAATCACAATGGGGTTGGGCAGGAGAGAGTAGGGACCTATGCTGGGGGAGTGAAGCTAGGGCAAGGAAATGCTACGAGACACAACACAGGAGGCACTGGTATTGCAGATGGAGGCCCAGGTGGGAAAATGGCCTGAGGGGTTTACTGGTCGCAATAGGAGAGTGCTGCTCGCTCTCACTGGGCTTCGGACACTGCCCCACAAACACCACTGGAGAGAACATGTACACTGTTGCAAAATGGCACATATAAGCCTTAAAAATACCAAGGTTAGGATGGCATATGATTCCTTCTCTACCATTATACAAACCACTTACTGGAACAATAAGCAATGTATAGTATGCATTATCATGTTACGATAGTGTAGATAAAACAGGAGACATAATTAATTCACATTCTTTGTTTTTTTATTCTCTATACAGATATTCAAAAATAGATTATCTACATTAGTGTGCCTTTTTAATTGGCTATATGGCTCATCTTCTGGCCAGGTATGGCGTCCCATTCATGTTTCTTTTTCTTCCTATTAAAAAGTTGCTAACCATTAAAGTTGCTAACCATTTTTTACGTATACATGTATTCTAATCATGTTTTGAGCTTTTGGAATACAACTAGATTCCTTATTTTGCACAGCATATCCACATTCTGTGCTTCACCTGGCAAAACTTTTTTTTTCAACAGGAACCATATTACCACCAATTATTTATGCGTACATGCATATTTCACTTGTTGGAATTACTATGCTTTCTGTATGTTTTTATTTTGTCCACATAGATTGCCCTGGCGAGGGACCTTGATGGTCCAAAATGCATTGGGGGATACTGTCTGTCCATTGAGTATTGAAGAGGATGCAACCACATTAAAATATGATGAATAATTTGATTAACTAAGAGGTGTACATTTCTATGATTGATTTAAGTAGTGTTTACTATTAAAGGGCAGGAAGTACTAGGGAAAGATCCCTCAGTCACGCTAGCATCTACAAACATTCGTGTGCATAGCTGGCTTACTGACTTGCAGGACATTCTGTTCTTATATTGAGCATATTAGGTTGAATTATGAAGGCGCTGCCCACTACCGCCACTTCCAAATGATAGTACCTTGCCATAAATGCCTTCTCAGAAAGGGGCTGGATGGTTTACATAAACAAGAAAATGAATACAGCGCATTTGTTATACACCTGTTTGTGTAAGGTTCTCACAGGTCTATCCATATGATGCCAGCTGGCAGGTTTCATTGCTTACATTATCCGTAGACCTTCAGTCATCCCCAAAAGAAACGGTCTTGATGTTGTTGTCAAGAGGCACATTGCACAAAACTGCATAAGGCAACCCACAATTTTTGCATCCACATAATCCCAGGAGCATAGCAAAAGCTTTATAATACATTCTTGAATGTGGATTATGCACCTCCACAATTCTATTGAGTATATAGTATGGGGTCTCCTGCATACTCACAATATATGTTGGCCTATCAGGTTTCCTCAAAGATCATCCGTGCATTATTTAGCAATTTTGTATAAGTGTTCCATTTTGCAAAACATCTTTCAACATCTTTCATACCTGTGAACACCACACACCTGGTCCCTCCATTCTGGGTAGTTAACATCAAAGGTCGCTATCCAATGGATAGTGATCACCTTGCAGCCTAAAGCAACCAAAAGGTCCAGCAATCCACTGGTGCCACTAAAAGTGGTATTTGTGACAAACAGACCATCCAATAACAGAGCGGACAAGGATAATCGTACATCATATTAGCAAAAAGTACCCATTCTCTGAACGGGTTCTGCACACAGACATGATAAAACTCTCATCAGTTGTTGAAAATCAGTGATCCTGTAGGTCGCTGTTCCGATTTGCTTATAGCTTGATGTGCTTTGCACCCTGAAGTAAACTGCACTGAGAATGGGTGAGTGTGGCTGGCGGACATACCCTGGAGCAGACGTTGGGGGAGACCAGAGTTGGTATGCTGCTGCATACTGGGACCTTTTGTGCTCTCTGTCCACTTGCCGCCTCACCCTGGTGTGGTGCAGTTCGTTGCGGTGAATTGCAGTGCAAATATCTCAGGAACTGTGCATCCTAGGGCCTTGAAACATGGTTTGCAAAGGACCTCAAGTTTTGTTCCTCGTGTCAAGACTGGACCTTTCACAACCACATTGATGTTTAGCCGATTTTGGGCAACCGTCTCATGTGTGAAGGTGCTGAAATCCATGCAAAGGGGTGGGGGGTCCAAATGTCATGTAGCCAGTAATGCCCGGAGGGTCCTATCAGGTAACGATGGAAAATGTGGTGCAGAATGGTGAAACGGGATGCAAATGTATAAGTAGCAATGCTTTGCTAAGCCACAAACCCACAAACACATTTTTACTTGTGCGAAAATCCGGGGAAAGGGGTGGGGTGTCCAAATGTCATGTAGCCAGTCATGTCAGGAGGGTTCTAACAGGTAACTGTGCACTATTTGGGTGCAAATTGGTGGAATGTTGTGGAAGTGTATAAGGAACAACGCTTTGCCACAAACCCAGCCAGCCACACATTTTCACTTATATAGATATCAACCTTGCACATTTTCCATATATCAGGCCATACATCTGTCAACATTCCATGTATAGGGAACATTCATGTATCATGTGCTTAAGTGGCCCTTATTACAAGACTAACATATGTCTGTATTATCCCTACCACTTTTCTGGAGAGTGACTGTGGTTAATAATATTTTATTCATAATGAAATGCGTTTTGTACCTAAAGACTTTACAGTCGAATAAAGGAAATATGATGATAATGAAATATACCAGCGGAGACATGTTAGCAGCCAGTGATATGTTATGGGTCTTTATTCATATTTATTCCCATGTTTCATCATGAAACGTTTGATCACAATCTATGGATCATTGACCCTGCAGTGCATCTACTTGAGAAACATGCTTCTCATCTCTAGAGCCATATATATATTTGTGATGCAGAGGTTCATTTTTTATAGTCACTGGATTGTGTGATGAATCCTGCAGAGTCGTCACTGATTCCCCGGCAATGATCACCTCCCACATGACATGGGGATGGCAGCTGCTACCTGTTCCTGCCCTGGGGTTGGTATTAGGGGGTTGATCATGTAAAAGGGGATGACTATTAGGAGGAAGTGATGACTCCACAAGAAGAGACACAGTATTCTTCCCCCCTCGCACTCTAACCTCAAAAATACTGATGGCAGTCCGGTTCTACCATTACACATATTGCTCATTTAACAGCTCCTGTTTTTGATGGTTTTGAGTTAGACAAAATTCCAAAGCAATACAACTTTAAAAATAACAATAATCCTATGGACTCCAACTACCATAAAACCTCAAGTACTGGAATGAGGAAGAGGAAGAAGGAGTTAATGTGGATTCAAAGAAACACCAAGCTAAATGTGCAAACTAGTTGTTCTGATGGGAATCAGCTGTGCAGGCATTTAAAAATGGTGTGCCTCTTCAATTCAGAAGTGAAGGAGGAAACGAGAGATGCAGAGGGGGCGAAGCAGAAGCAGAACCGAGAGCAGACTGTGCCGAAGGAGGCAGGCGCTTCCTACCAGAAAGACCGGATGAAGCACAATGTGTACTGCGCAGGAAGACCACTGAGGAGCCAGGAGCAGAGAAGAGGCAGTCGGGATGTGGTCGCAGTGGAGAGCCTCCAGAGACGCAGCTGCTACTCAGGAAACACTGGTACCTACCAGAGATAAGCAAACAGGTATGTGGGTTACCCAGGTGGTGCTGGAGGTCTGGGGGAACAATGGTCAGTGAAGGCGGAAGCCAGATCAAGAGGGTCTGGGACCCTGGGAATGAAGTGCGAGTCTGGGACCCGCACTCATATGAGAAGCTGAAACAACGCCAAATCGAATATTGTGAGTCTGGGACCTGCACCGACACAGAGAAAGTCCATGTTAGGACTGTTCGGGTAGGAGGGTAGGAGGGTAGGAGGGTAAACGAAGCAACTGTGAATATTACGAGTCTGGGATACTCACCCAAAGAGGGACAGTCCTTAAGAGGATGAAGGCTTGGCAGGGGAGTACAATAAGCCAATGTGAACATTGCAAATCTGGAACCCACCCCCAAATAAGAAGTTCACAAAAAGATAACTGCTTGGCAGGAGAGCGAACCAAGCAGTTATATTACAAATCTGGCACAGTTCATCAGAGGATATTTGTTTTGCAAGGAAGAAGACAAACCATACTGCGAGTCTGAGACCTGCACCCAAAATAAGTGTAGAATACACTGTGCAAACAAATCCTACTCTTGGGGGAAAAGTAGTGTGTTATGTTGGTGGGATAAACAAGAGAAGTATAAGGATCATATTTTTGTGAACTACCTATTGACATTTATATAAGCAAGTACAGACGTGAGAGGACACAAAGGGAGAGAAACACTATAAGAAAGAACCTAGGGAAACGGATCATGACATTAACCTTGGAGTCCTACAGCTTTGAACATTTCTTTATTTTTACCACTTGTCATTACCCAAGAGACTGGGAACTTTTCTGTTACTTCAATCTTCACACTTTACTTTAGGAAGAGGTCATCCTTACACAGTTGGTTTAGGTTATTAGTGTTAGGGACAGAAGTAAGCTTTTTGAGACACAACAGGGACAGACTTTATAATTTGGACATTCTGACAATTTCCTTAGTTTTCATAGAGGCAGGGAAACCCCTCTGAGTTTTGGGGTCAGAGAGGCATTTCCCCAACCCCTTTTTCATTTCATATATGTTTCTACCCAGAAACATGGCTCCATTGTGGCTCGTCCTTAGTTCTGCACCCTCACAAAGAGAACAGCATAGCTCTCCATCACTAAGGGTATCACCAGCAATGTATATCCTCTTTTCTACCCAAGATTTCCAGTAAATGGGCCTACCTCCCACACAGATATATGATATGATATGGCATTTATAACACGCCTATACACAAGTGTTTCAAGGCGTGACGAGGCAAGGGGGGGAACAAAGGGAGGACAGACAACGATCCTACTAGGCCAGGTGTCATTCAGATCGTGCAAGTGCATGGGAAGGGGGAGAAAGGAAAAGTGCATGGGAAGGGGCGGAAAGGAAAAGTGTGCAGGGGGGGGAAGGGAAAGTGCAGTACATGGGAGGTGGAATAATAAGGCACATAAAACAGCCAGCTAGCGGCCAGTGCAAGGAGGTGCAGACGTAAGTGCTGGTAGGGGGACTGAAGGGATACAGAAAAACAGTCCCCAAGTGCAGGGGTTGCCAGGGAGGCAGTGCAGGTGGGTAATTGACAGGGCCTTGGCCAGAGATCAGAAGGGTGGCCAGGTAACCAGTGCAATTTCAGTCAGGAATTCAGCAAGGGAGGGGAGAAGAGAAAGAAGAAGCAAAGAGGAAGGTTTTGAGGTGTTTCCGGAAACAGAGTTGGTTCTCCTTGGGTTTCAGGGAGGCAGGAAGGCTGTTCCAGAGAGAGGCCCCTGCCGAAGAGAGTGATCTGCCACCAACTCGTTGCTTGGAGAAGCGACTGACCCTAAGGGAGTTGGAGGCAGATGAGCGAAGAGCTCGAGAGGGAAGATATATTGGAAGAGAGAGTTGAAGTTGCGGCCCCAGATCCCAGAAGGCCTTGTGTACAATGCAGAGGGTTTTGAACTTAATCCTCGCAGCCACTGGGAGCCAGTGCAGAGATTTCAGACCTGGAGAGATACGATCCCTGGGCTTGAGGCCAAGGACAAGTCTCGCAGTCCTGTTTTGGATAAGCTGCAGAGGTCGGAGAGTGGAGGCAGGCAGATTTAGATAGAGGCTGTTACAGTAGTCCAGCTTGGAGAGGACCAGGGCTCTGGAGATGGTGAGCTTCTGGGGGAAGAAGAGAAAAGGAAGAATACCTCTAAGGAGGTGCAGCTGGTAGTGTGACTTCTTAGAGACGTCAGAGATGTGAGGGAAGAAGGAGAATGCAGAGTCAAAGATGACCCTGACATTTTTAGCCTTGCAGGTGGGAGTGGGAGGAGGGCCAAGGGAGACCGGCCAGAGAGCTGCAGGGAAGGAGGGAGTGGGTGTGCCGATGAGTAGAATCTCAGTCTTACTGGCATTAAGGCAGAGATCGTTGGCGGCACACCATTCCTGGATGGCAGACAGACAGTCAGAAATGAGGGAAGGAGAGGAGGAGGCCGAGGGTAGCCTGAAAATGAGCTGGGTATCATCCACATAGCACTGAAAGTTGGGACAGAGAGCGGCGTTGCGGTGGGCAAGGAGTGCCAGGTATTGGTTGAACAGCCAGGGAGAGAGGTTAGACCCCTGGGGACACCACAAGTAGAGAAAAAGATGTCAGAGAGGAAGGACCCTAGTTGGACCTGGGAGGGTCGGTCAGAGAGGAAAGAAGTCAGCCATGCTAGAGCCTGACCAGTGATACCCAGATTATCACGGAGACGGTTGAGCAGGATGGCATGGTTGACAGTGTCAAAGGCAGAAGAGAGATCAAGCAAGATAAGAACGCAAGGGGTGTTAGAGTCGAGGTTGGTGAGAAGGTCTTCACGGATGTTCAGGAGAGCATTTTCCGTGCTTCTGACAGCTCTGAAGCCAGACTGATGGTCATGAAGACAACCAACAGATTCAGTGTGTAGATTGACCTGGGAGATGGCCAGTTTCTCCAGGAGCTTTCCCAGGAAGGGAGTGATGGAAATTTGGGCGATAGTTAGCTGGGCAGGAGGGATCGGCGGAGGGTTTCTTAAGAAGAGGGTGCCCAAGGGAGTGCTTCAGGGAGGAAGGTAAAACTCCAGTGGCAAAGGAGTGATTGCATAAATCCGCCAGGGCAGGAGCCAGGGAGTCGATGTGATACTTGATCATTTTGGAGGAACAGGGGTGAACCTCTTTCGACGAGACTTTCATAGATCGGACTTGTCTAGAAACCTCGTCTGGAGAGAAAAGGGGAAAGGCCGAGAAGGAGGGAGGAGGGGTGGCTGCAGAAGGGCCAGAGGAAGAGCAGGGAATAGAGGGAGGGGGGAGAGGGGAGGAGAGTGAGGACAGGATGTCCTGAGTTTTTTAAATGAAGTGAGAAGCCAGTGCCATGCAGAGGGCCTGGGAAGGGACAGGAGAGGTAGAGACTGCGGCAGGATTGGCCAGTTCCTTGCAGATTTTAAAGAGTTCAGCCGAGTTGTTAGATGCTGCAGAGACGCGGGCTTGGATATGAGCTCTCTTCTCAGGAACCAGGAGATCTTTTTTGAATGTTTTCCTCCCAGACTCTGAGAGAGAGGTAGGATAGGTGATAGAGTAGCAGTTAGTCAATCAGAGAGATGGAGAGTACCCTGGAGGGAGAGAGCAGAGTGCTGAAAAGGGTGAGAGAGTGAGACAGAGAAACTGCAAAGCAGGGAGAAACTGCAGAATGCACGACGAACCCACAAGGCGGCCTAGTAGCAAGACAGTTGCAGACAAATCAGGTACATGAGATGTTACAGGTACTAAAAACAGGGTGCGTAGCTTCCTTCAAGCAAATGGTAGGTGGGGGAGTGGTCGCCCCTTCCCAGAAAGTTTTGGTAGTCCCCTGCTATTGTTCCAATGTGTCAGACCACTCAGACTGGGGTGCAAAGCAGAGACAGGATGAGTGGGGTCTTTACCGGTGTGGTCAAAACCCCATTCTGAGCCTCCTCATTAGCTGGGAGGCTGCCACGCCCCCTCGCCGGGTACTAATTTGAGCTAATTCTGATGAAGTAAATTACTACAAGGTAATATAATTAATTACAAACACATAGAACCCAATTAAATATATTATATATACTTCTGTCAAAGAATATGTATGACCTGTTTTTGTTTTTTCCAAAACGTTAATTTAAAGTAAATCTCATTACAATATAACATGGGAACATTTACAACAGGACTTCTATTTCGAGGAGAAAAACTCTGATAAACTGTTACAACTCTGGTCTGATACTTTCATTCATGCCTGCAAGCATGTGGCTAGTACCAATACATACTAAATAGACTTATTATGCCAAAATATTATTCCTCAACCTGCTACTTTCCTCCCTTCGCCCCCTTCAACTAATCCAGAATAGGACTGCAAGATTTATCCTTGGCCTGAAGCCCAGCGACTGCATCTCTCCAGCCCTAAAATCCAGATCCAATGGCTGCCGGTGACCACAAATATCACATTCAAGACCCTCTGCATTATCAACAAGGCTGTATGGGGCCTGGTCCATCTTTACATCCAGCTTTCCCTCCCTAAATACCTCCTGGGCAGAGTCCTTTGGTTTACTGGCTGCAACTCTCTGCAGATCAAACGTTTCTCCAAACAGATAGTGAGAGGTACATCCCTTATCTCAGCTGGCTCCTCCTTCTGGAATCGCCTCCCTCCCCACCTCAAACTTGAGCCGGATCTTTTTAAGTTCCTGAAACCTTTCAAGACTTTCCTTTTCTCCTCTTCCTTCACCCTCCCGTGCTAACCCTCCATCTACCACTGTGACTGGGACCTGGTCCCTTCAGAGTCATACAGGGGCCAGACCACCAACTACCAGTCCGCTCAGCATCCTTTCCCAGCACTTGTCATCAAGCCCCCTTTCCCAGACAAGCCCAATTTTGTCATCTCTGTCCACAGCAGGGTTACCACATTCCTGCACATCTCCCTCCTCCCTCCCCCCCTTGCACTTACCACCTTGTCATGCACTTGCACGGTAGGATGGTCAAATGGCCAATATAACCGTTTTTGTTGTTCTTTTTTTATTCCAACCCCCCCTCCCCATCTTGACTTGTGGTGCCTGGAAACACCTGTGTATAGGCGCCATACAAATGTCCAATAAAAAAGTAATCGGATGACGAGTAATATGAATTGGTGGCAGTCCCAGAATCTTCCTATACTTCCATATACATTTTTGAGTGTACACTGCGGGTGGCATAGCTTTACTCCTACACTCCCATCTAAATCATTGAAGAATTCAATAGACACTGGGGCTATTACAGTTGCCTCCAAAGCCAGCCACATTGGATGGACCTTGTTCTGTGTTTTCCCCAAACACACAACCACACAAACACACATCCACACAACCACAAACCAACTTGTTTCACAACACAAGCCTGGGCATACAACCTAAAGTTACTTAATCCTCCATTCTACTTTGGAGAACAAAGCCTATTCCTGGACACCCTAGCTTTGTTAGTTCCCTACACAAAGTTGAAAAGCATTTTATCCACATCTCAATAGAAAGATTCTGACCACAAAATATCAAAATAGGATACAACACTAGGGGCGTTAGCATCACTTTATTTGTTTCAAACCTCCACCATCGGGACAAGCGGAGGGGGGCCACTTACTAGATAGGAGCTTCAATGTATTCCATGTAGCCCTGTAGTTCATAGCAACATAGTTGTGTATTGTGCTAGTAAAATGACTGCCCAGGTATTTAACTTTATGTATCCAGAACAGTCACAGGTTGCTTTCCTGCAATATCTATTGAGGGGCAGGACTTCTGTGTTTTTCCTATTTAATTTGTAACCCCACACCTGAGCATAACAATATACCTTCTTTAAAAAAAATGTGGGAGTGAAAGCTCTGATTATTCCATAACAATTAGCATGTCATCTGCAGAAGCAGCTAGCTTTGCATCATGTTTGCTCACAGGGATTCCTCTGACTCTAGTATTGACTCCGATGGTTCCAAGATGAGGATACAAAATAAAGGGAGAGGGGGCAGTCCTGCCCAGTCCCTATCTATAAATGAAAATAAGGTAAGGAGAAGAGAAGAAATCCTTGGAAACCTAGGCCAACTGTTTAATGGCATCTAAGGATAATCCTAAAAATAATTGTTTTTTCTGTGATACTTTTTAACTTATTTATTGATTGTTTTATGATAATAATGTTGATTTTTTGTATTTGCGTAGGTATGCTTTTCGTACTTGCTTTTATTTTATATTTATATTATATTGTTCAATCTGGTTTTTGACCGAAATAAGGCTTGCACTGACTGACTGAAAATAAGGTAAGAAGTGATTGTTAGCATAAACACAGCCTCTGTTATTGAAATGAAGCAATCTACAAGGGACCTGAAATTTGAACCAAAGCAATGCCAAACCAGCACTGCTCTCATGACCCTCCACCTCACACCATTGAATGCTTTCTCTGCATCTAGTGCAGCGCAACACATGGGCTCAGAGAGGCCCCAGCAATTCCAATAATATCAGCAAATTGACCTGTGTTAGATGCAACTTATCTTCCATTTACAAAACCAGTCCTTGCTTTCTGTAACAGATTCAGAAGAACGTTATCCAAACTCAAAGCTTAAATCGACAGTATCTAATGTTACATTTAACAGTCTTTCTCATTGTTCCCATCATTTTGGGAATTGTCTCCTGGGAATGTCTTAAGTCTACTGGAACAAATAACAATGAGGACCATTGAGAATTAGAGCACTCACCCATGCTCTCCTATCGAACAATGATCACTTATCTGTTATGTTTCTTCATTAATTGATGTTCATGTCTCTATGTTTGATTTCCCACTTGAATTCATTAAATTGTTCTTCAATTGGCCAGATTTTTCTTTGATAATGGTAACGTTTTAGTTGGTTAACATGTCCATATGCGTCAAACACTTGATCCCTTTTATCATTTGCATTCGGTATAAGATCAAATGTGGTCCACACCAGAACGGAAGACATTCTCTTTACTTTGCTTTATGTCTCTGATAATGAAAGTAGTAGACTTTGTCTCAAACTTTGTTTTAGCTCAGAGAAGCTTTTCGGTCATAGTTAGATTTGGCACACTCTGACAATCTTTCCAAGTTCCTCTCAGCGATTGCAAAAGCATGCTGAAGATGTTGTCTTTATTTGGTTACATCTTCATGAATGGTGAAAACATTACCAAAGGTTTCTTCATTGGTATGAGACAGCAAATGTTGCAGAAGGACCATCTTATGACCTGCAACAAGTGTGTGTGGTAAGAGATTAGTTGCCACTGCAGCTGTTGCCCCCAGAGCCATAAGGACTAGAAGATGTTTTGTATCCCATGATGGGCCAACTGTCAGGAATCACAAGAGCCGCAAGGGCTGTGCACTACCCGGTCAGTGTGAGCCTGGTTTCCATGGTACAAGCATCAAGGCTTGGCGTTGCCACTGGCAGTTGCCTTGGCAACTCAGCAAAGCTTACGGAGTGCGCCGACACGCTCCCCATTCCTGGTCGCATACTTCAGCATGCAGGACTCACTCTTGACCAATGACGACACAGCGTCCATGCCTCCCGGAAATAAACGTTGCCAATACACGCAGACCGCTGCTTCTCAAACCTTGGTATCTTTCATTACCAAGTACGACTTATCTGTTTTCTTGTCCTGTGCTTTCTCCCAACATTTATGTTGCATTTCCTTAAACCTTGATCCCTGCTTGAGAGCGGATGGTGCATTCAGAATGTATGCTGTTGCTTTCAGTTGCTGTTTTGATTTTGATTATTTTCTTTGTAACTTCTTGTTTCTATGTTGCTTTTGTTTTTTGTGTGCATTTGGTATCCTGCTTCTTACTGCCTCTGGATCCCATGCGCCTTTGGGATTTGGAATGAACACTGGCTTAACTAGCCACCTGTGTTGATTATGCTGATCCTCCCTATCCATTGGAGCATCCTCGTGTTGTCTGGTTAGGACCCTGCAAACATTTGCCCTGGACTACTTTCCAATGGTGTGTGCGGCTGACTTCTGGATCATTCGAGTGGTCTCCTGACTTATGGACATTCTATTGAGCTATTTGTTATTTTTTGGGCTCTTACTACTGGATTATAATACAGGTCCCTCGGGTAAGCCTGCCTCTTAAACTTTAATTTGGATTTGGTATAGAAGAGTATCCATAGTTCTTATTAGTGTCTTTGTTTTTATTTTGTCCTATGCAGCGGATCAGACGCAGAGTAGGACTGATTCTTGTCTCTGGTTCCCAACCCCTTCTTTCATCCCAAATCTTTGGTCAGGGCTTATATTTGTTGTTGTCCTTTCAGTGGCATTGGGAGGAAGATCTTACTGTCTTCGTGAAAGTCAGCAGAAGCTCCTGACACCAACACATTTTTGATGTAGCCTTACAATGGTTTGATTATATCTTTCTAGCAGTATGATGTTGCAAAGAAATGTGCACTTCCTTTTCACACCCAATATTTACCAAACAGTCCTCGTTATTTTGCCTGTGAAGTGACTTCTGCGATCTGACTCTGTATGCTGGGGAAACTCAAAGCAGGAGGCCATGTGCTTGACTTAACATAAGATGCCAGCTTTGCATTTACAATTTGTGGTAGGAAGGCAAACAAACTAATTTAGGCATGACTGACTGACTGTTAGCATATATTTATTACATTGAGATGATTGCTCTACTAGTGCAATGAGATGTATATGCAAGTATAACAGTGGATTAGTTAGGCTGTGTTCCAGCAATGGGGCTCTATAACAAGGCAAGCTTGGTTGAAATTAGGCACATATCAAACACCCTGTAGCATATAATGTGATAAATTGTTGTGATATGTGTGGCCAGTATGCAAAATCCCTTAGCATTTCAATGGTTTCCTGTGATCCTTTATTGCCAGACGAAATTGCATTGTGAGTGTGGTGCACACCTAAACAGCAGAATGAGGTGGAAAACTACCCATTGTATCTGCCCATAAAGAGGCTTTCTAATCAACAAACCCTTGGTTATATCAAATGGTTTCTTTGCTTGTATGAGCAATCTAAGCTCCGATTTCAGTTATTGTCTTTGCATCCTTTGGAATGCCAAATGTGATCCATTGTACATTTGTACAGAATTCATGCTGTAGTTCTTCATGTTGGGCCCTTATTAAATCTAAGTCCAGGTTTTCAGAACGCCATTGTACGAGTATTTCTTCATTTCCTTTCTAAATTTGTGATCTAATGGTAACAGCAATCTGTATTTCCCCTAGGTGATTCTCAATTGTTAAAGAAGGTACAAGAATAGCACCAACTTTTTGCCAGGTGGTCTGCCAAGCCATTACCACAGTTTCCATGTCCCTCTATCTTTGAATGTCCATTAATCTTGGCCAATAAATCTTTTTTTTTATTTTCTTGATTAATATTATCTATTGTTTGGAGCAACTTTCCATGTTTGAATGGTTTCTTATTGGCACACAACATGCATTTGATTTTCCAACCTGGTATGTATTCAACATGACCACTCCTCACATAATGAGAATAAGTTATAATTACGTGCTCCCTCAAGTTGTGATTCTGGACTCACTTATGGCTTCATGAATGTCAATTAATTTGGCCATTTAACTAATACCAAAACCAATCTTGCATCCCGTAAATGATACTAGAAATTAATTTATCCATATATCACCCATGCATTACTGATGCCACCAATAAAATCCATGTATGTTCTTTTTATTTGTGATAGGAACACCAGTCCACATGGGCAGTTGGTAACCTTTCATATTAAATTTCATTGTATACCATGGGTGGGTAATTTACGTAACGTTTACCTCTTTTATTTAGTTCCTTCTTCCTCAATGTTGTCTGCTGCACATTTTTCTTTGACACAATCATAATGTTCACCTACATCTTGTGCTACTTAGCTTTTCCTTTTTTGAGAGTATCAGTCCTGGGTTATGAATCCTTCCATACTGTTGTGAAATTACACCAAGAACTGTCTTACCTTATGAGGGGTAGCGTCTATTCTATATACATGTGTACGTGCACTGGGGCCTGCCCAAGAACAAGCACACCACTGCAGGTTCATATTTGCTTGAAACAATGAACTCACTCAGAGAAAGGAAACACTTTCTACTTTGCATTATGCACTTTGATGGGTAGTTGTCTTCTTTTTGCCCACTCATACGTTGCAAATGGCCCCAAATGCCCTGCTGTTTCATGAGCTCAGTCTGCCAGTGCCTGCAGAACTTGATTTTGTTCTGGGGCTCACACTGGACATATCTTATCCATCTGATCCACTTCATTGTTAAACAGCGCAGCCAAAGAGGTGTCAGGGGGCATGTCAGCATCTACATGTCCAATAAAGATCTTGATCATTTCCCTCTTGCTCCACATTTCTTCCCAGATATCTTGCCCTCCCCAAATTGGAGTGTTCTTGATCATCCATGCTTCTTTTCACATACTGGTGCTCAATTATTCAGACCTTGAAATATGGCCCAACTCTCAGTTGTATAGTATATATATAGGTAGTCTCTGTTTTTTCACCTGTTCAATTACTGCAGCCACTGCTTGCAGTTCAGTAAATTGACTTGAACCTCACAACCTTTCTCTCATCAGCAAATCCTCTTGATAGGGCTGCAAGGCAACTTCTTGCCAATGCCTTTGTCCATTGTCATACTTAGCGGTGCCATCTGTTCTTCTTCAGACAGTGTGTCATAAGCGAGTGCATCTTTGAAAGGCGATTCAGAGGAGCTTAGAGGGTGCTTGTTTCAGGCATCATCTCCAAATTCACAGCTTCCAGCACATATTCTTGCAGCTTGGACACCCCTGTCCACCCTGCTTTTACTCTCTGCTGAAGAAACCATTTCTATTTCACATGCGTGGCATCTTGTGCTCTTCCACCTTTCCCTCCAGACTAGCCTCCTTCACCCCGCTCATGATAGGATCTGTGTTCGGATGTTAACTGGCTGTTCACCTGTGATGTGTTCAGTTTCAACTAGAGCCCAATAAACTGCTGCAATCTACTTTGCCAGTGTAGTGTATATGGTCATGGCATCTATGCACTTTCTTGACCAGAACCCCTGTGGTACTCTTTTCCGTCCTTGTCTCTGCCACAGACTCCCCACAGTAACATCTTACATTTTGAAGGTGTCATCAGCAGTCAAAGGACCCAATTCGATGTAATTCTGCAAGGCATCTTTCGCTTGTTGAAAGGCATTATTCTCATCAATTCCCCATTGAAAAGAATGATTCTCCTGGTAACTTTCTATATTGGTTTCAAAATCAGGCTCAAATGTGTTATGTGATTTATCTAGAACCCCATAATTCCAATAAATCTTGGTGCCTCTTTCTTAGTCACGGGTTGTGTCATCTGCTGCACTATTTCAACTACACGCTCAGGTGTTTTCTTTATAGAGCCAGGCCATATTGCCCCCAGAGACCTAACCTCTTGAGCAGGTCCCTGCACCTTCTTGGGATTAATAGCCCAGCCTCTGCTCTGCATGTGAGCAATTAATGTCTCTGCAGAATTTTTATGAGTTTCAAAAAAGGGGACAGCCTCTTTGCCTCTTCCGTCTGTCTGACTGCCACAAAGATACAATTATGAATGGTCAGTATTTTAGATGTATTAGGCATGTATTGACATGACACTTCGACCTCCTCAGGTAGGCAAGGCACTCTCCCTTTTAATTATGTCCTAAAAAGGGGCAACCTCTTTGCCTCTTCCATCTGTCTACCTGCCACAAGGTTAACCTGCCTCTGCCCACAAGACTTACTTCCTTTCAGCTTCAGCAGTCATTTAGCATTACAGGTGAACTTCTATAAATTCTTTACAAGCAACAAGCTTCCCTTCCCCAGCTTTCTCATACCTCTTCGGCCCAAGTAATTAGCCAGACACCGTAGTGCCACTGTTTCAGCTTCACGTAACAATGCCACACTTACATATGAGGCCGCTGGACTGTTGACAACTTCACAGATTAGGTGGAAGAGTTTTAACAAGGCTTGTTTCACCATAAAAGGGGTGCACCTCTTGGCTCGGGTACTGCTTGTTCTCTTCTTCAGTATAGTAACTTCTTGAAAATAGATTATTGTCAATTCTGGATAATACAAAATTAGTCTTGCGTGACCACTCTTTAAGGTAGATTGTAAACTTAAAGTATTGGATGTAATTGTATTCCTGTGTAGTATCAAGGAGGCAACTTCTGACTTCCCGCAGGAAACACAATCAGGTCACACACGACCTTCCCTTGATGCAGTTTTTCACTTCTAACTCTTGTAACTCTTGTAAGACGTTAATGCCAGGTTTTCGGAATGTATTCAGTAAGCGTTTCTTCTGCACAATTAAGGACACGCAACCACTCCGGTAATATGACAATTAAGGACACGCAACCACTCCGGTAATATGAAAGAGTTCAACAATGGATGTAATAGATTTAAGGTAATGATGCAAACATGTACTCCCTTTCTAGGCGAGTTCTAATGGTACTTCGGGATTCATTTTCGCTTGTGACACTGTTGTGTTACAATGGATGTAATAGCTTTTACTTCTCATTCGAACACTGCAGCTTTCAGAATAAGCGTAACAGCTGCATTTCCATTGTTAACAGTCAGTTTAAGAATAATGAACAACTTATACTCGCTTTTAAGTATACACATGCCACTTTGGAGCTGGTTACAGTTACCAGCAAGGCTTGTCGAGGGAATCTGAATGCTGTGCGTTACTCCGGCTTTAGGTACACTGCGGTTGCGGGATACTTCCCTAACTTCCTCGACCACTGCTACTACTTCAGGCTCACTTGGGACACACACCCTTCCCCAGCATGGGTTTCTCCAGTCCGGCCACTTTAGTTGGGAGTTTCTTTCACACCCGTGACCCTTGGCTTGCATTCTGCTTCTAGTTTCGGACTCCTGCACACTCCTGGCTCTGCAATAACAGCAACTCCGCTCACATGGAGGAAAATTAACTTTCAGCACGTCTTCCTCTGCGTAGCCTTTGCAATACAGGTTTTGGGAACACAGGACCATCTCAGAACTTGCAGGTGAAAACTGCTGTCTCCACATTCCGACGTCCCTTGTGTGCTCCCATTTCCTCGTGAAATGCCATCCTTGTGCTTTTCCTTTGCTACTACTACTGCCAGCCTTCCAACTCCTGCTCCAGCTCCTTCCTCTTCTGCTTTCCTGCTGGGGCCTTTTATGTTTCACAGGTTTGACAACTGTCTTCAGGTGTGAGCCATTAGTCTCAATTGTCTGGCTCCTACCATTGCTATTAGGCTTAATTGCCTGACCACTACATGTACATGCCTCTTCAGCCCTCTTCCTCGTCTCAGTCCCTCTAGGATTCTGGGACATGTAGTTTGTTTTACCAAAGTTAGCTTATAAGGGTAGATTTAATTCCCTTAATATTTTGAACAGAGGGGTTGTGGGTTTTAACTTTTATAGAGGAAGATGGTTTAGAGATGGTATTTCCACAATCCTTTGTAGTGCACCCTTCGAACTGAGGAGGTTATATATTTTAAAACACCAAAAAGTGTCTTTCTTTTGGTATAGTGTGATTTGATGTTACACCAAGAATTTCGATTCCAAGTATCTTTCCTAATTAGCACTCGTACTTTAATATTTGAAGGAGTGCAGCTTTCCTATCTGCGCCTCTGTGTCGCTATGCAGACTGCAAGAGTGGCACATTTGTCTTCCATGTCGTACCTCGCTTGACAGATGTTTCTAATGTTTCTCTCATTATTAAATGTTGTTCTTCTAGCAGAGAAATCTAATTAGCTAATTTTCAAATTGCTGCTTCGTTAACCTACAGATGCTCATGTACCTTTTTGAGTGTGGTTTGAAACAGCCATCTGATTTTTCTTGCCGCTTTGCACTCCTTGTCTCCTTTCACCATTGATAATCCTGCTAAGCACTTGCTAAGCACCACCGGTGAGGTATCTGCCTCTAACACATCCCATGCAATAGGCATGACCAATCCTTTCAAAAATTCAATTACGTCTGACCAAGACCTGCAGATTGCCCGGATGGGGATATGTCTGACACCTCCCTTCATCTAACTTGTGCCCTGATTTCTCTTTTCCTTTCCAGAATGGTATTGTTTCTGCAAGTCCTGCGACTACACCAATTGTTCTATATATGTGTGTAAGTGCACTGGGACTAGCCCAAGAACAAGCATACCACGACAGATTGCAATTTCCTTCAAACAACGAACTCACACAGAGAGAAAAGATACGCTTTACACTTTGCATTTATTTTTGCAATAAGTAGATATAATGGCAAATAATCACTACAAACTGCACAGGGAATTATGCTGATAAATAAGAAAATGCAAATTACAATGAGCACAGTTTCTCCATTACTTCAGTATTGGGCTGTGACAAAGGGACCCTCTTTCATCTGGGCACCAGACTGGATTAGATACTCTGCTTTGCCACGCCCTCAAACCAGCGCCCAGTGAGACACAGCAAACAGGAACAGCCACTTAGAGGCCTTTTAGTTCCACACAGGCACAATGCTAGGTCACTGGATGAATACCCTCTCCCCCCAGAAGATGTGAAGTTTTATCAGGTGTGCCTGTCTGTCAAGTATTATGTAGAGCTTTTCTAAATGTTTCTGCACAAACATTTTCGACTCAGAAGTACTGCACTTGTGTCCAACTCACTCCTGCTCCACCTCCATAGACATGGCCTGGGATGAGCGATCTGGTATGCAGTCTTATCAAATTGACCAAGGTCAATGTCAGCTCTCAGTACCATCTCGTGCCTGTTGATACACAGCGTTTCAGGGGACAGCTAAAAGCTACAATCTGCAGGCATTTGATGTGTGCATTGAAAATCAATTAACCCTAAGCAAGCCGGCTTTTCAGGCCTACTGACTGTGCTGCCTGTTCTGTCATTACACAACATTGTCCTTCTGGCATGGAACTGGACTGTCCACTACATGATGCTCCTGCCTGAGGGTGACTGAGGAAGAACTTGGCAGGCCCGCTAAGGTTCTCAAGGCCTGGTATACTCAGATCTCCCAATAGGGGGACTAGAAAGAAAGGGGCAGACCTACGGGCCCATGATACACAGAGTGTGAATGCCAAAAGCTTCAGAGATCTAACAAGAACCCGGGTATTGACAATGCTCCCACTGGGACAATGGACAAATGGACAACTATGATGATGCCGTGATCAAGCTGTCCCTTAAACCTTGAGAATGATGCATTTGGGAAAAGAACACAGGGCTATGGAGCTGCGGTTTCAGCAATCCACTTAACCCTTGCAGCGGGAACCTCACTGAGCGGAGAGGGGAGTGGAAGACCGATTTCTGACATCTTCCGGCCCCAGTGAGCTGGGACAGACAGAAAATACATTGAACCACAAAGTCACAGTCTGGAACCAAAGCATATTCAAAATGGCACCAACCCTTGTGCTGAATTTTGAAACCACGCTCTGAGAGTGAAGTCATCATGCACGTTTTCTAATTGTCCAATTTGAGTCACCCATTCAATCCCAGCTAGAAATTAATCAATCGGTAGAGAAGTGGGAGTGGCACAGCTTCTCCTGGAATGATAAGAAGGGCAAGGAAAGCCCAGAGAAGGGGAGACACTTGTGGAGGATACAATCTCACTGCTTTCCTGACACAAGCGAGAGTAACCAGTTGGCAAGAGGTCTGCCGATTCAAAGGTCTGGGCAACACAGGAAAATGGCAAGAGATGGTGCAATGTTAGAGGCATAACCCAAAAGGTTCAATTACCCTGACACCAAGGGGGACGGTGGAAAACACCCCAGGATAATTACAAGAAGGCTGTGGGGAAAGCTGATGATTTCAAGACTGATAATATACTCCAGTTGGGTGCCTATCAAGAGACTCAAAGCCAGGAATGGTTCACCAAGCCTCAGTGAGATCGGAACTGGATGGCGAGAAGCCAAATCCTCCACTTCCGACCGAGAACCAGAAACAGGCCAATTGAAGGAGGGCTCACATAATATGATCTGTTTGAGAAGGTCCCAGAGAAGGGGGATAAATACCTCCCATGACCTGCAGGCAGCGGGGGAGGACCAGGGGAGACCTGAGCAGAAAGCTATGCCTAAAGCAGAAGGCTGATCTAAGGGAGCCCGGCTAAGTTTGAAACAAGACTCGATACTACAAAAACAAATGATGTTGCAAGACACCCTGATAGAGGAAGGAAAGTGTAAACTGTGAACTCTAGGTACAGGCAGCAACATCACAAGAAAAGTGAAAGACTCCAAGCTGAGTGAAGAAGCACACTGGACTGAAGGTAGTCCACATAGACTTTAGAAATGAAAGGCCTGAGAAACAGTCAAACTGTGAGGGCAGACTCTGAGTGCCTTTTTACAAGACCTGTTTGTAAAGTTGCTAACATGGGATGGAAATATAAAGATTAGGTTTTGGAAGAAATGCTGGGCTGATCGTTATCGTTGGAACCTTAGTTTATTAGATTAGGGGATCTTCACCTCAGTTGTAGATTGGATTTCTGGTGTCCATCATGTGGAGCTTTTGGTTTTATAGTAGGTTGCCTCAGGGGAGACTTGGACTTTCAAGAATAGAATCCCAATACAAGGGGTGGGGTAGTGGAATTGGAGCCACATTTATTTTGGTTAACATGACTGAGAACTTAGTTGATAGTATGTGTGATATAAAACTAGGTAAATGTTAACCCACTCAATCCTATGGGATTGAAGCCTTTGGTTGAACCACAATATTCAGTCCAGTGTCTCACTGCGCACTTACCACAATAGTCATTAACCAGACGTTTGATACATTTCCTGGCTTAAATGTATTGATTTGTAAATATTGTATAGTTTGTTGGGTGGTCTCAAGATTGGGCATTTCATCCAGAATTAATGGTTTGAAATGTTGTGTTGCTTACACATTGGCAAGTATAGCTTTCTCAGTCTAAACAAATTGAAGTTCAAAAGGAGACATTGCTTTGCTCGCATACGTAGTGAACCTATGCAATCTGTCATTTTTTTGAGAAAGTGCAGCAGGCATGCAAGTGTCTAAACATCCTGTTTCAAGATTACATTATTTTACCCTGATACGGCAAGCAAAATGTGAGGTTTTGACAATCTTTGTTTTAGTGTGTGAAGAGCTTGCATCTGAGGCAGACCTAAATCCTTTTCACTCCTTTCTTCGACAAAATGAGCGTATGGGTGATATCGACATAATCTTTCATGCATGTTTGACTTTAATTAGTTATTCCTAATAGACAATGGTTGGGGAATCTTTTAATTCAAACAATGTTTTAATGCTGCCAAGATTTCATCCAATGTTTGGCTTTTCAACAAAATGTCATCAACATAAGTTAAAGTCTCTCATTATCTGGCATCTGTTCGTGACCTTTGGAGAAAAATATTGTTCATGCAGCCAAAAGGGGCCCTAATAAATGAGTAGTGTTTACCCAAAGAGATGAACGCAACTATTTAGTAATGTTCATGAGCTACAGCCACACACATTTAGCCAGCCATTAAGTAAAGCAAAGTAACTTTTTTGATCTCTCCATTTTGAGTGAGGACTTTCTTGGTCAATGAATGGTGTAGGCTAAGCTGTGGGTATGACCCCTTTATTTCATTCCCTTTCGTCAGCCCATAAGTGCCATTGACCCTTGGGTTTCAAGACTCCAAAAATAGGAGTGTTAAATTGGCTGTGTATCAGTCCCTTCATACATTTTTATTCAATTTTCTTAATAATCTCAGAAAGACTTCCCAGTGATGCCAGTGGATCCATTTATTGTATAGCATGAACTCGAAGTTCACTTGGGTCTATAGGAATGGTGGCAAGGCGCAAATGAGTGAGTCCACAGTTATATGGATTATTGGAAAATTCCTCTTGAAATTCTTAGCATAGACCTTTTTTTTGTGTGTATCTTCTGCACATTTGGAAGCATCAGCCAAATGGTTTTGTTTTCAATTATTTGTAATATATGGAAGGGAAGGCATTGCCATAACAGTAGATATCTTTTTTGTTTGAAATATTAAAGTTTCAACTTGAAATTATCCAAGAACATTTTAACTTTCCTGTTAATAACAAAATATAACAAAATTACACAGTAAAGAGATGATCAGGCTCAGTTAAAAACATACTCTCAAGCTGATTCATGGAATTATGTGCGCCGAAAAATGGGCTTTGTGCGCCATTCTGCTCGCAAATCCCTATTGGTGAAACAGGGATATGCGGGCAGAATGGCACACAAAGCCCATTTTTCGGCGCCCATAATTCCATGAATCAGCCCCTCTGTGTTTCATTAATTTCCTTTTCAAAGTCATTTGACAGTTATGCCAATTATGATAGTGACTAATCCAGTGGTTAGGTATGACAAACATATGGCCTTTCCAATTTTAAAAACAGTTCCAAATAAATTCCCAGTGAATTTTGATTATCCACAGTAATTCAAGTGATTGGTACCAATGGGTAAAGTTAATCTTTGTTGAATACTAGCTTGGTTCAGATGTTATTCTTATTACTAACCCACCCTTCAAGTAGAGGCTTGAGGATATTTCTCAATAGACCAACTCGAAGTGTGAAAATCCTGTGGACACCTGAGGGATCTTCCTCATAGCAAACATCTCAGGTTTTCCTATCTTGATCTACCACCTTCCTCAAGATATCTGTAGCCCCTAGATTTTCTGGCCTTGGTGGACCTTCCTTACCCCAGACCAGGGATGGAACACACTGGAACCACCCCACCCCCATCCCCTAGACCAGCTGCAGAGGAAGGTGGTGCTTATCAACTGGCCACACAAAGATATTGATACTAAAAAGATATGGGCCACCTGATGGAGAGATAAGGCACAGTACACCCGGGGATGCTTTTTGCTCTTGCGAGCAATTATATTGAAAGAAACGCAATAAACTAATATAATCCACTGTACCTGTCACAGCGCTCCTTCTACATTTCCCCTCTCACAGGAGGCCCCCTTTATTAATGAGGGTAATGGCTACCCCTTACGTACAACCCCAAAACCAAATGAAACTAGGGGTCTCACTAAAATGTCTCAGGACCAGGAGTTTGACATTACTAAAGTTCTGGGGCACCCTCCTTTCAGATACTAAGAGGAAGCCTGATAACATGTTCTCTTGGGTCCTTTGGATCTCTTAGCACTCTTGGGTTTCTAAGCCCACTCAGTTCATTTGGCTCTCTTTGGCTTTCCGGACGCACTTAGAAAGCACAGGCAATTCATGCCTCATACGTATTTTGACACTGATCACACTCGTCATGGATTTGTCAGTTTAAATCATCCAGCAAACTGCTAGTCCTGCAACTGCAAAGCTGGGTATTGCCAACACTGATGGTCGGCTCACTGGGAATGCTCCTGAGATAGATACATTCTTTGCCGTATCCATCTTGCCTCCAGCACTACTGATGGCGCCAGCCAGCAGGCAACCAAAGACCATGATCCTGCACTGAAAGAAGTCACAGAACCATTGACAGGCAGCATATCAGCCATGCTTCCCTGGCTCAGTCACCATTGAATGCATGCATTACTAGAGCGCCAGTTGCTGCCCCATTACTTGCCAAAGAGAAATGGGTTCCACACAGGATAAGGCACCCTCTTCCATGTCCACATTTGCCCACTAATGAGGTCCACCTACAACCCTCGGCCACACCCTTAAAATCTGCTTAATGGCATAAGAACAATGAATGTTTATGGAGTCAGGACAGCATTCAGAAACATCTGTAAACTATCACAATCACCCTGAATGAGCAGCACATACCCCAGAACTACAAAATCACACTGTTGTATTGTATTTATTAACTCAGGGTACACAGTGTTTTTCCCAGAAACACATACGTAATCAAAAGTCATAGGGGAAGTGGTGGACCAGCTGCCTTACATTAGCAGGAGATTTAGTGAGTAATTTACTGGTGGGTGTTGGGGAATAAATGGTACAGAAACCAGAGAAGATGGAAATAGATAATAGTGAATGGTCCAGGCGGTCAAGAAATATACAAGGCAGTGTGTTCAATGAGATTAGTTGCAGTGTAGTCAAGGAAGGGGAGACATGTGGGAGTATATATGGGTTTTCCTTCTTCGTTAAGGAGGTGCAGCTTTAGTGCAGGTTTGAAGGAGCGGATAGTTGTAGCTTTTTTTAAATGATGGATATGGGAGTTCAAATGGTGCAGGTCAGGAAGGGGCAAGGAGCAGATGTGGGTGGTGGCACCGGATGATGGGTGACAGAGATTAGGGAGTGCACGTATTGGAGGATGCAAGGAAAAAAGTAGCAAGAAGTACTGTTTTCTTGGTGAGGGGGATGCAAGTCCATGAAGGAATTTAGAAATAAGCAGAAGGAGCTTAAAGAGGGAGCAGTTTTATATGGAGAGTAAACTTGCATAGAAGTGGTGCTTACAGGTGGCAGCTGATTGGGGACAATTGTAGAGGGTATGAGTAGCAAAGATGAGCACTTTATCAAATGGGGAGAAAGAACAGAGTGGGAGGCCAAGGAGGAGGCTATCACAGTGGTTAACAAGGCTAAGCACCAAGGCCAGCATGAGCATTTACTGATGTTGTATGTGGCGGGTAGATTTTCCGGATATGAAGCAGGTTAATCCTGGTTTTTATAGAGGTAGAAGTGCTAAAGTGTTAAAGGTTACGGTAGGTGTCAAGGTTAACCCCATGGTTGAGTGACTTAGGTGAAGGGGAGAGTATTTAAGGTGGAAAAGAGATGGGCGAAGGAAGGGGAGGTGGCTGGAATTGGATGCAGAAAAATAGATCATTTCGGTCATGGAAGAGTTAAGCAGTGATGGATTTTCAGAGAGACAAGCAGATATTCAATCAGCAAGGTCAGGAGGAAAGGTAGGGAAGGAAAGAGGATGTTCATGTTATCAGCAAACAGGTGCTAATTCAACTGAGATGAAAAGATCAGTTTTTCTAGATTGGAGGTGCGAAGGATGAATAGCAGGGGGCCATAGACGGAGCCTTGGTGGACACCAACTAGGAGGGGAGTGAAATCAGAGAAGGGAGTGTCCCATGAGAGGGAGAATGTCCAATGGGGAGGACACCCAGTCTTAAGTTGTGATCTGACTGCCAAGGTCAGCAAAGCTACTCAGAAGTAGGAGAAGTCATAGGCTTTATTCTGTGGAATGCTAGCTGCAACATCCAAAGTGGAGAGGTTCTGGGAAATCATTGGTATCTGGACACGTGGAGATTATGTTTAAAACAATTCACTCCAGGATTTTATAATAGTGAGTGACGAGAGATACAGGCTGGTTTGTCAGGGATATTGAAGTCAGCAGAAGGCTTCTACGTACGATATTGGTAGGGAGTTTGCTACGTTAAGGGAGGCTGGAAAGAATCCAAGGAAAAGAGAGGTTGAAGAAGTCAGAGAGGTAGGAGCAGGCTAGGGGTGCAAGCTTACTGACCATCTGTGGAGCAAAAGGGCCAGAGAGTCCACATGTTTGTTTGGCAGTCCTAAGGATAAATGCCAATTTATGAATAGGAGGTGCTAGGGGAGGTGCTAGAGACAGACGGTGAGAAGGGAAAAGAGGCAGGGGAGAGAGATATTACAGAGTGGTAAAAAACGTATTGAATTCATTTTACTTTAGAAGAGAATAAGTGAGCAAAGTAATTAGCCTATAGGGAAGAAGCATTAGCATGAGGATAAAGACGAACCAGCACGGCTTGTAATCTACTGTCATCTTTTACAATCAAAATGGAGAATATCTTACCTAAGGTTTAGGCCTTTCAACGAAACACTTTGAAAGGCTTAGAACATAGGTGGTTTGGCCGTAACCACCTAAAACAGTCAGCAAGGTCAAAAACCATCCTTGGCTGAACACAGATCAATATGTGATGGCTATTCTTCGTGCCATACAGGGTGAGTTAAAATAATTGCCATTTTCAATTATTTCAATGGCATGAAAACCCTTTTTAAATAACCATCTTGAAATAGTTGGTATGCCCAGAAAGCAAATATCTTTTTGCTACAATGTAATGGGTTCTATGTTCTTAGAACGCCAGATTGTTTTTCTCAGAGATTTTTGCCTAACATTTTCAGGTGAAAAAACTCATCAAATGTTTTTTATTTGGGGATCCCCCACGGTCCCCCCTTCACCTAGTCCCTATTCCCCACCCCCTGCCTCTTATATTTCCTATTCCCCCTCTTCCCCCATATTTTTCGAGGAGTTTTTCGGCCACAGATTTTCAGCAAATACACTGTAGAAAAAAGCCTGCGGATGTAACAACGTTGTACCCAAATATCTCTTCTTATGGTAAGTTTGGATATGTAAAGACTACATGCAGCTAACACGGTTTTCGTAATTCATTTTTCATGCTTGACTTAGAATGAGTCATTTTCAAGGGACATGCGACTGACTGGCTATTGATTTGCTCTTCCGTTGAAGGCAGAAGTGCTCCTTTGCCCCACCCCGCCAGTAATACAGGTAGTCATTCTGCATTAAAGCTAAATATGAAGGGTCCATTTCTTCAGAATTTCGCTATCAGTTTGAAAAAAATCGTTGTTATAAATGTGTTTTCAATGCTTTCACGGGGCTACCACATCCCAATGATACAGAACTACCTAAGTACAATAGTGGCGTGTCTAAATTATAAATATAAGCCACACCAGCTGACACTGGTGCCATTTCTTTATTTGATTTTCGCTAATTATTTCCTGTTCAGGACTCAGGGATTCCCTTAATACTGGGACTGATTCAGTGATATTATCCTGAAGAAGACGAGTCTATTGGTGCCTTGTAATTGTTGAAACATGTGTGGACGTACATGTTTACCAAACTTGGTTTTTCAGGGATTAATATGTGGTCAGAGACGCAAAATAATGTCCTAACTGCGTACCCTGATGTGTTTCTTCTCCTTTTTGACTGAATAATTTAGATTATTCTAAATCCTTCAGATAAACTAATACGTTTCAATAGGTTCCTTTGGTATGATATGAAAGTTTATTTATAACGCGCTTAATACCCAGAGGTTTCTAAGTGCGGGCCAGGGATCGAACCTGTGGTGCTCTGTGTCCTCTTGCTTCCAAGTCAAGCAGTTGCCCCGGAGCTATCCTCCCGAGACAAAAGAATCAATTGACTGTACCTCGTGTCATGATTTAAATATCATGTGCAATGATGAGTTTACCAGTATATGTGTTGATGATAGGCGTCATATTATTTTAGATTTATGTGAAGTATGTATTCATGAAATTATCGACTAACTTATTGTTTTCCTTTTTGAGAGCAAGCTGCAGCATCGGCTCCATGCAGTATGGCGTGTGGTTGTTCCTAGAAGTAGCATGGTGGTATTAGGAGTGGAGTGGTTTGGATACGTGTGAGGAAAGCCTTATTTCTACTGTTTTGAGTGGGGGTTCCTCTATGGATGGTACATTTCAATCACATAGGTGTGTCCATGTGATGTGTTCTTGATATGTGTATTGTTCTGTCGAAATGTTGATGTGTTTCATTTTACGGCCCTTGTGCGGCTGCATTGTTTGTCTTCGCATGTCGGGTGTTTATTTCTGTGGCTCTTGACTTAGTAGACATGCTTTGAGCATGATTAGGGTTTGGGTGTGTACTCAATGTAAGAGTTGACATTGTGGCCTTTTCCATTTTCTTGATTGGTGTAACTGTTTTAGGCTGCGAGTGTGCTAATTGTTCATTTAGTTCCTCAATGCAGTACTGTTTGGCAGGGATATGTTCATGTCTTACACTCTGTCACCCATTCAAAAATTCTATAATCACACATTTTTTTTATATTTATTTAAGAGCAGGAAGTCATTTTGAACCTAAACAGCCCTGGAATTCCTAGGATATGGCGCTACTACAAAAGATCATTGCTGTATTGAATGACTTATGCTGGGCAATGAAGTAGCAGGCATAGGAATATACAGCGCAGACTGGCGGGCATTACATTTCTTTTACTTTGTGAGCCTGCGGCCACTATTTACATATTTACAAATGACATAAGGTAGTCTGAGGGCAGAATGCAGGGTAGGTGGGTTGGGTTGTTAGTGGGGTGGGCAGCAGGTGCGCCTTCCATTGCTAGAAGGTTGCGTTTGAGACTTCTTTTGAAGTTTTCCACTGAAGAGATGTCTTTGATAATTGGGGGAGCATCCATTTGAGTGGAGCAAGTAGGGAAAAGGAGTGAAACCAAAAGGAGGGACAGGGGTGGTGGGGGCTGACAGGTTGAGGAGAGTTTGCCAAGGGAGGATGCATCTACGGTCAAGTGAAGTGGGCACAGAACTGATAAATGGGGGGGTCCCATGATATGGGGCATTGTGGAGAAGGTGCTGGATTCCCATGGGGGGGAGGAGTGGTCAGAGAGATAGGAGGACATCAAGTTGGGTATGGTGTCTTTAAAGCCAAGGAGAGAACACGTTTGAAGGAGGGAGGGATGATTCACAGTGTAAAAAGCAACTGGAAAGTCTAGAGAAATAGGAATGGAGGAGTGATGGGAGTGGTGCTCAGAGGTAAGAGAGTTGGTGAAGTAGATGAGCCCAGTCCCAGTGAAGTTTTTGGACCAGAATCCCGATCGGAGGGGCTGAGCAAGTAAATGTGCTTCAGGACATTTGCTCGAGGATTTTAGAATGGTAGGGAAGGAGAGAGCCATGTCTGTAGAATGAGAGGTCATTGGGGTCAGCAGAAGAGGCATGACTGTGGCCGTTTTGTAACATACTGGGCAGTTAGCAGTGGAGGTGGACAGGTTGAATGAAGTTGAGAGGTCAACAGAGTTGACAGGGGCCCTTTCCTTACCAGTTTGTGGTGCAAAGGGGTCAACTGGAGAGCAAGATGGGTAATGTACTTATTGCAGTCTACTGTGATTAGCCTTCAAATTTTGTTCTTCTAAAATAGCTTTCTGGGGCATTTTACAGCCAATAATTGCAAAATAATTGTTTGTGGCAAAATGTTTATTTAGTGAAACTGAATGCGTTTAATCCTCGAGAGTAAAACAACTATCTGAAGTGGTGACTACTTATTTTAAAGCACATGATGGATTTTAAAGGCATTGTATTAAACTTTTTTAAATATTCTTTGTACAGATATTACAGGAAAGGTGTATGGTGGTGTTTTATTTTTTAAATTGAAGAGATTATACATTTGTCACATGTATCAACAACTGGAAGCTCACTTGCAACACTGTAAGCAAGAGACTACGCATTAAATATGGAATTATAGTCTGGCAATGGATTATAAGGTGTAAAATGCCCCTATAACACAGGGAAAGAATATTGGAAGTCACCTCAGAGTTCTGTGCACTAATAAATAATAAATAATAACAGAGTTCGCCCTTCATCTTCATTCTTCTATTATTCTAACTTGAAATATTCTTATAAAGTATAACAGGGAGTACTTTATCACATATGTAATGGAAAATGCTAAGGGCCGTCATTTGGTGGGTGCCAGGGGTAGCACTTGCTACCCTTGGCTCCCCTTCTGCCACCCCTAGACCTGTCCTTGCTCCCCCTGAGCCACTGGACAAAGAGGCAGTGCCAAGAGCGGTTAGCTGTGTTGCACCTGAAAAAGGCGGTTGTATATGCAGCTAAATGTGCCACAGCTTTTTTCACCTGGAATCTTGATCTCCTTAGCTGGAGAAATAATAGGGATGCAGGAAAAAACATGAAGCTGCCATCACTAACAGGTTGGCAGCCCATTAATGAAGAAGGCCTGAATGGGTGGGTTCGGAGGCAGGGTTGTCTATGCAGCTCATAGCCAGTACTGTAGCAACAGGAAGGGAATGGGGGCTAGGTCTAGCTAGCTGGGAGTGGGTAAGAGCAGCCTGCAGTACTCAGTAACAGCAAAGCATGAACACAAATCTCATCAGTGTTTCTCGTCTGCTTTACACATCCAGTGAGCCACTGGGCCTGTGATGCGACGGGTCTGCCCTAGTGGCTTCTGCCATCAATCCTGCCTGGGCACTGTGTGACCTGACCCAGATCTGCCAGACCTGCATCAGAGGAACACTGTAGATAGACGCAAGTTGAGATAATTAATTTACATGAAGTTGCCCTTCGCCTTTGAAGTAAACCATCTGTTACTTCCTCAAGCAAAAGGATAGCTCAGGGGCAATGCACTTGCTTTTGGAACAAGAGGATGTGGGGCAACACAGGTTCAGTTCCTGTTCCAGTGCTTAGAAGCTGGAGGAGGCTGGCATTAAGCAAGATAAAAAGGACCAAATCAAATAATAAAATGGGCTTTGTCTAGGGGTGATGTCATGGATCTGCTGCTGCTGTTCACATTTTAAAATTTAAAAGAATGCAATTACTGTGATCTGCAACACATCCTTTCTCTCTGTCTCCCAGCTAACAAAAAAACCTATGGGTTACTTAACAAATAGGCAAAACCCAAAGGTGATGGCGGGAAGGCTTCAAATAATTCATAACCACTGGCACAGCTCTCGACAGCCCTCCAGACCATCGTTTTTCAGCCTGCCAAGTCACGATAGAAAGGGAAAGACCATATGCAAATCATGCTTTGTCCCACCCAAAAGGGGCAGTCCATCCCCAACTGCTATGCCACATCCCTTCTGCACGATACCACAAGCATCGCCAGACATGGTCCAGCCTCATTGAGCATCATGAGTGGGAAGTCTAGGTCTCTAGGCCCAGCAGGCTTTTGTATGGGTGATGTTGTGGAGCTCCTGCTTACATTTTAAAATTAAAAACCCTGTAATTACTGTGACCTGCAATACATCCTCCAACACGTCCCCTCTGTATCTCATCTAACAAAAAGAAATGTGGGTTACTTACCAAATAAGCAAAACATAAAGGTGATGGCTGGAAGGTTTCAAATGAATCATAACCACTGGCACAGCTCTGAGGAGCCCTCCAGATCATCGTTTTTCACCCTGCCAAGCCAC
The DNA here is from genome assembly GCF_040938575.1 of Ambystoma mexicanum. Classification (NCBI taxonomy): domain Eukaryota; kingdom Metazoa; phylum Chordata; class Amphibia; order Caudata; family Ambystomatidae; genus Ambystoma; species Ambystoma mexicanum. The sequence goes on from NC_090935.1 coordinate 1,196,493,871, forward strand.
TATGGGAGGGGAAGACCAAATGCAAATCGGGCTTGGTCACAACCCAAAAGGGGTTGTCCAGCCGAAGCTGCTAGGTCACATCCCTTCTCCACAAGACAAGCACCCCCAGACAGGTTGCAGCCTCATTGGGCATCATCAGTGAGGAGTAGCCTAGGTCTGTAGGCCCTGCAGGCTTTCCTAGGGGTGATGTTGTGAAGCTGCTGCTGTTTACATTTTAAAATAAAAAAGCCTGCAATTACTGTGACCTACAACACATCCTTCCCCTTTATGACCCATCTAACAAAAAAAACTGTGGGTTGCTCCCCAAATAAGCAAAACAGAAAGGTGATGGCTGGAATGTTTCAAATCATTCATAACCACTGGCAAAGCTCTAGGCAACCCTTCAGGTAATTGGGACTCAATACGACCCTGGCGTTAGCCGTGCCCTTAATATTTCCACCTTCCGGTAGTGATTTTTTACCGGGTGCAAGAAACGGGTAATAACCAGGTCATGCCGACCTTGGCGGACCCGGTAATTGCCCTTTTCTTGGACCCGGTAAAACTCAATCCCCATTCCCATTTGAGCCCCATAGGGCTCAATGGGAATGGGGAGGATGCTAACAACTGGCCCATTAATGACGGGCCTGTTGTTAGTATCCTGGCCCGCTAGCGGGTCCCGCTTTTCACGTCTGGTCTGACCAGGTGTGAAAAGTGGGACCCGCTAGCAGGCCTCGTAATAGGGCAGCCCGTAATGAACGGTGCCGGTCCCACACCGGCACTGTTCATTACTGGACCACCAGGATCCTAATGCGGCAGATTGTTTTTGTGGTGTGACTTGTGTTGGTCCGTTGCTGATTCCAGTCGGTGGCCAGACACTTGGGGCAGGCACTGGATGTCTGCTCTTTGGAGTTTAGGCCTCTTTGAGATAATCTGTCTGTTTACAGTTTAGCCCGAATGATGTACAATAGTTTGTTGTGTTGAACGTCTGCATACATTCACAGTAATTTGGGAATATGGGCCTATACACCTTGATATTCAAGCTACATATGGTGATCCATTCTTGTATGAAATGTATATCATATTACAGTGATTTTGTAACCATATTTTTCTTAGTGTGCTGTGGAACAATGCTGTGTGATGCCACTTCCTGTTTTGTCAAGGGGTGAAAGGTTATGTGCCATCACTTTCCGTGATGTCACTTGGGGCAGGGTCAAATTATATCACTTCTGGTGATGTCATCAGGGGTCAAGGGTCGTGTGATGTCATTTCTGCTACCCCCAGTTTTTTGGTGAAAGGACGTCCTTGAAAATGCTGTACACTATTCTATAGCAAATGGAAAAGTTAATTGTACATATAGTCTAATGAAACCTGTGCGAACCCCCATAGCATGTCGTGATGGTGCCATCAGGCGGCACATGGCACCGGGCTTGGGGTGAAGGCTTTCTTCCTACTTGAGGGGAGGTGGGTGTCCCATGGCCCTAGAGTGCAGTGACACGCTTCCTGCCTTCCACAAAGCACCAGCCATACTGGCGTCTTCAAGCTGGGTGTCTAACCTGGGCGAAACTGGGGGGAAAATAAATCACGCACCAATTAGGCATGCCCCTCCTTGCTTCCATGGCTGCCTTCACAAGCTTCCATTCTTTTGCCAGCCCACATGAGATTTTTGCCCACAGCCCACCTGGACTGCCAATTCCAGCACTGTGGTACTCACCCACGGCCCCGGTCTGCTGCCTGTTGCCAACCCTGAGTTTTCTGTTTGGCCTTGGGCTGAGTGTGGGTGTGTTGTCTGCGCTCACGCAGGCACTCAGAAGTTCAGCGAGATCTCTCCACCCATGGATATACTTTTTCCGTCAGTGGGTTGAGGTGGGTGTTTTGCGCCGCAACCGTTTGATCAGCAGAGAGCACCTTCACTTCCAACCTCAACGTTTTGCGTTCGAGCCCCGGTCAGTGTAACATGGCACCATATGGTTAAGCTCCACAGAGCCAACTCAAGTATATTTTTCCATTGCATGAAATAAAACTGTACTAGAGTGATCAGCGGTATTTACTCCGATCTCTGAATTAGTTGTTTAGTGCATTTCTGAAAATGTACAATGCACTTTGACCTCTGAATTCATTTTGAGGGGCCTCTTGGTCCAGTGATGCTAGAAGTGACAGCGTCTCAAACATAGGGGGAAGCACAGTGCCTACTAGCTCGGCCTGCATCTGGAATGTGCACACATAGGCCATTATTAACCTCACCACAGCCAATCACAATGCATTTACAATTGCATTTATTGGAATTTATTTAGCGCTGTCGCCAAAGCGCTGTACAATTAAAGAAATAAACAGTACATGAATTTAAAAATGAATACAACAATTAAATCAGCAGTAAATAGGAAAAAAACAGTAATCATTAGTTGTGTGACAACAAATGAGTCTTTAACCGAGTATGAAACATATGCAGCGAGTTAGAGGAGGGGACGGGTAGGGCAAGGGCATTTCAGGGTTTTATGGGCAAGAATTTGTATTTATTCAAGCTTATCAAGCGCTTTCGCCAAAGCAATTTACAATGAATTATAACGGAACAATCAAGTGTGACAAACAGTTGAAATGAAAGCAAGGAAAGGAGATTACAAAACCAGTTTGAAATAGAGCGTAGACACACCTTAAGACGAGCACAGAAAAGAAGCAGCAACGACATAGAGAGAATACTTAGAGGGCGGAAATTCCAAGGTTTAGATGCGAGAAGTGAAAAAGAACAGAATCGGGAAAGGGCACATGGGGGAGTAGGAGCAGCAAGGAGAACATGAGATTGCTCCAAGTGATGAGATTGCGACCGCAAAGTGGTGAGATTGCGACCGCAAAGTGGTGAGATTGTGACCGCAAAGTCATGAGATTGCGCCAAGTGATGAGCTTGCGACCGCAAAGTGATGAGATTGAGAACGCAAAGTGGTGAGATTGCGAACGCAAAGTGATGAGGTTGTGCCAAGTGATGAGATTGCGACCGCAAAGTGATGAGATTGCGGCAAGTGATGAGATTGCGACCGCAAAGTGATGAGATTGCGCCAAGTGATGAGACTGCGCCCGCCAAGTGATGAGATTGCGACAGCAAAGTGATGAGATTGCGACCGCAAAGTGGTGAGATTGCAACCGCAAAGTGATGAGATTGCGCCAAGTGATGAGATTGCGATCGCAAAGTGGTGAGATTGCGACTGCAAAGTGATGAGACTGCGACCGCAGAGTGGTGAGATTGTGACCACAAAGTGGTGAGATTGCGACCGCAAAGTGGTGAGAGATTAAGACCGCAAAGTGGTGAGATTGCGACCGCTAAGTGGTGAGATTGCGACCGCAAAGTGGTGAGAGATCGCGACCGCAAAGTGGTGAGATTGTGACCACAAAGTGATGAGACTGCGACCACAAAGTAGTGAGATTACGACCGCAAAGTGTTGAGATTGTGACCGCAAAGTGTTGAGATTGTGACCGCAAAGGACAGGAAAGGGAGTACAGAGTGATTAGAGAAGAAAGTTGGGCAGGGGCCTGACCATGGAAGCATTTAAAGACGATGATGAGGAAATGAAACAGGAGAAGAGAGTCAAAGGAAAGGAAAGAAATAGACCGAAGGTCAGAGGTGAGAGACAAGCGGGGCAGAAGAAGGAAGAGAAGACGAAAGGCAGCATTGTAGATAGAATGGAAAAATTGATTACATTCTAAACCTTCTGATTTTAGAAGCAGACAAGGAAACAACAGAATGTTTTTTTCAGACACAGAAAATGAATGAGCAAACACCAACTAAAAAATGAAACTTACCACTTGCCAGCACAATCATACTCCACTCAAAAAGAAATACAAGAATCTCTAGCCAGCACTGATATAAAAACTGAGCAACATAGCCCGAAAGCCATGCTTACGGACAATATGCCCATATGATATGATAGGTTATTTATAACGCGCTTACTACCCAGAGGTTTCTAAGCGCGGACCCGGGATCGAACCTGTGGTGCTCCGTGTCATCTTGTTTCCAAGGCAAGCACGTTGCTGTTGAGCTATCCTCCCGAGACATATGCCCACCGTTACCTCAACTCACAACCTGCAAAGCAAGACAATACCTCACTGGACGGATCTTTATTCATTGCCCCTTCAATGTGACTGGCAACATTCAGTGTACCCCCCCCCCAAGCGGAAGCTAACGCATGGAGACCATGCCTTCAGTTTCCCGCAAAGAAACCGTACACTTTTATATTAAACACAATGCATGCTCATTTTGAAAACGTTTCCAGTTTAACCAAGCTTACTGTTAAAATGCGTATTACATAAACATTAACTTGTTATTTGTAAAATAAAGCAACATTTAATTCCCTCACTATTAAACTAACGATGTTACTGGACCACCAACTCCAAAACCTATAGTTGTATAAATCTTTGGAGGGGTTATTTTCACTTGCGATAAAGACCCCTCTACCAACTTATGACCCCTGGCTTCCCACTGGGCAATAACCTGGGGGCAGGTCATTATTCGGCAATATTGACCCCTCCGTCAGTCTGTAAGTCAATATAAACATCTGTGGCCACAAAACCATTGACAGATATTGCAATGTCCACTTGCCCTGCAGCAAGATGTGAGAGAATGGGTAACAATGCATCAGTTCTTGGTTGATGCGCTGTTTGGGGCTGTCCAGTTCCACATACAATTCAATGAAATAAGTAACAGGCCACTACCATGATCTTTTGAATGCAGCACATCACGCGGAATCTTAATATGACCCAATGCCATATTGTAAACTGTGTACGCGCCTGGGCGGTCCGGTCCAGTCGTGGCTGCGTCCCTCAGCTTTATGGAAAGGGCACTGCGTATCTGCGCGCGGCGCTGCGCCGTTCCTTTTCCGTTATAATTAGTTTGTTCTGCTGTTACACATCTGGCCATTAGCTAAATGGCGACAGGGACAAGAGGCTGCTTATCTCTTTCATGTTTGCTGTCAGATATGTTTGCCCTGCCCTCGTCCCAGCATCCTAGTTAAGTTTGACGGCAGGAACACTCACTGTGGAAATGGCCGCAATTAAAGCAATTATGCAGATCGCACATCTTGTTCTGGATCAAAGGCTTTTTTTTCCCAGGGCAGTATGTCCATGCTCGGCACTGGAAAGGGAAGAAGGAAACGCGGAGCCACTGGCAACGCAAGCGGGATTTTCCCATGAGGTGTTTGCAAAGCTTTCAGCGCAATATAAAAACAATCAAAAGAGGCCGCCCATCCCTCCTGGAGGGTCTCAGCTTTGTCCTTGACAGCTGCGTCTGTTGGAGGCCCTGCTCGCACTTCTGGTCCACTTTGTGCTTCCATGATGGAACAATTTACTGTGGTGTTCTGTTTCTAATATGCAGTTGAAGGCATCCATTGCTCGACAAGTGAACTGAAGCTGACCCACACACTTTAGCCAAATATGAATGGAAGGGCCACGCTCTAAACTCATGCAACAACAGATAGCGATACAGTCAGAGCATTTGGTAGATGGTGGATTCTGCCAGAACTGCAGCCTGCCGAGTGCCTTCTCCAAAACTGCAGATACCATGTGAGATAACAGTTTAGCTCCCTTCCACCTGGTAATTCATGCAGCACACACTGGATGACTATTCCATATGGGCCTGTTTGGGGTGAGCTGTGTATGGCCTATAATCAGTTTATGGTGTTTGAATGTGTGAGCAATCCAATGAGCATAAGCGGGTTTAGTGGTGCCATTATGATACCACTAGACCTGCTGCGCGCACACTGCTTTGGTCACACACACACACACACCACTGTGGACGCACAAACAAGCACTCACACATGCACACACACATACACAAGCACACACAAAGACACACAGACGTTCTGGTCTTCCATATTTATACTGCAACCATCATGGAAAAGAATTTGCAAACCACAAAATGTACATATACCTACCAACAGCGTTTATGCAACAAACATGCAGAGCCGCCGTGACACTGACACATAGACACACACACACACGCACAGCTATGGGATCACACTTGAGGGGTACAAATACAGCCCCAGAGTGACAGAGATTGAGAGGTCATGCAAGGCCCCATTATAAGAATGAAGCTGCGTGATGTTGATACCTATTGGAATATGCAGGCCAGTACAGAACACTTCTTTTCCAACATGAGGCCTAGTGATTGAATGAAAATGGGCCTCCCTCAACTTTGTCAAAATGGAAAGGCACTCAGCTGTACAGGAGTGTGCCTCGGAACTGTAATATGGCTGTGTCCAATCGATTCCAAAACGACATGTGGTGCCGCAGATGCTGACTTTGTGTAAATTGGGAAAAGGCAAAAAATTGACAGATTCAAAACTGCAGATGTGCACATGGGAAAAGATACACTGAAATGCTTTGCATTTGAAGAATAATCAGGAGTAATTGTGCCTTACATTTAAAAAGTGAAGCCAAGCGACATATTTCATTTGACACGGAGAAAGACACTTACTTTCCACAAATAAACTGACATTTAAATGGAAAGGCCTACTTGTTGTATAAGTGAACAATAGTTTCACGTGTTAACTGTGGCCTATGTGTGAATAATACTGAAAGTGAGACTCTTATCTTTTTAATCATGGTCTTAAGGAAATATTTCATTCCTGGACAACAGGCTCAGGTGGAATACCAAATGTTACATGTTAAAACACATCTTTTCGATTTAAAACAGTATCTTTCTCAGAATTATGCATGTAACTGGCTGCTGCTAATTCCCCCACTGAACTGCTGTGTATCTGGAACTGTGACCTCCAGACCTTTGGCTGAGGCCCACTAGGAAAACAGGCCTGGTTTTCAGTTTAAAAATACAAAGAAATATAAAGAATTAGATCAGAATTGTAGAGGTTGCAGATAACCCGGGCAACAGAAATGACCTTTTAGGGCTGATTCGACCCCAATAAATTTCATCTCAGAGCCTCAATGGATCTTTAAACACTGTGTAGAAACAGGCATCTACTGAGAAGCCGATGTTCACGTCACATGTAAATGGAGAGAAATTAAACTCATGAGAGGCTTTGTTGGGAATATGAAACAACCTTCCATAGGTATGCATTGCTATTGATTAACATTGGGCCCCCTTTTTTTTTTTTAATAAAAAATAATTGTGCCTGTCAGTTCCATGAGAAGACTAACCATGTGTGACGTACAGAATTTGAGTTACAAAGAAAACCATGATCCCGACCTTCTCATAATTCAGAGAAATTCAAAATTTGGTACGGTGAAAGATTGTGAAATTAATGTTTGAATAGTGAAGTGGCATATTTTTCACTATTTCGCCTCAGAAGCAAAACCCAAAAAACTATAGGTCCTCCTAAAATTAGTAGTGCCCGATTCGCCATAAAATGTATAATTCAACAATATATATGTTTATGCAGTTATCTGAAAAGATAAGGTTGTTGCCATATAGTGAGATTGTGTGTAAAAAACAAAATGCAAAAACATGTCATTTTGAAATGATGCATCTTCCTGCTCTCCCATTATTCATAATACAGACCTCTAAACTCCTTGCCCTACCAGCGGGTAGTAGGCAGATTAGTGGGAGGGGCAGAAAGAGAGATGTGCAATCTGTAGCATGGGAATATTCATAATATGTAGGCGTCATCAGCGCTATATAATATCGGTTTTCAATGTAAAAGGAACAAAAAGGAAAAAAGGGGAAGAGCAGACTGACAACAAGAGAGAGCTGACAAACAGAAGGCTGACACCCATGAGAGCAGATAGACAGGAAACCCTGGGGCACTTGCTGGGGACCTTTACCTGGAAGCTGGGAGCCCTATCAGAGAGAGAGAGAGGCCTACAATCTGGGGCGGACCTTGCTGTGGATGGAGACCAGAGGTGTGAGCTGCCTACCTATTCCTGAAAGAGGTTCTAAAATCTGGCTGGCATCCTGAGCTAAGAACAGAGATCTCCCATGTAAGCAGATATATCCCAAAGCTATCAAATCTGTGGGGGGCGCTGCCTGCCTTAATTCCTTTCCATTAGTGGGTAGGTAGGGAACAAAACTGTGTGGACTCTGGCCATGTTTGACTAAAATTATCAATTAAGGAATTCCCTTAGAGAAAAAAACCATATCCATTTTAACCGTAAGTGTGAGGGGAAGCTGTCTGTTTTAAGCCATTCATTTCCATTAGTGGGTGTTCTTCCATTAGTGGGGGGCGGGGGGTAAAAGCGTTATACCCTTAGCTTATTTAACAAAAAATATCATTTCGTCAATTCCCAGAGGGTCAGCTACCACAGGGTGATGTTTTTGTCAAAATGTGAAATTGACAAAGATTATCGCAGTGCATTGTAATTTACTTTAGTTTTTAATGTAATTGGGTAACCCTGCTGTTCATTTGAATGTACTAGTGTCCCTAAAATGCAAATCCCAAACACCTGCATTCCCTGTGAAAACTAATTGTCCCCAAACTAATTTTTCCATTCATTCCAAATTCTCCAAACCCTGTATTTCATTTGAATGTGTGTTCCCCAAACAATGTTCACATTTAGTTTATTTCGCAAACCCTGCCTTTCAAATAAAAGCCAAAACAAAATGCCCATTATATTTTCACTCCCTGTAACTTAACCTTCAAACTAAAGGGTCATATATCTGATACCTGGGGGTGGGAGTTGCCGGGAGAGAAGAGCATTGTGATAACTCAAGCCATCACTGTGTGTTTAAATGTCCTATCTGATAATGTGCAAAGAAATCCGATGTGTGTTTTGATTTGAAATAGTCAAATTCAACCTATTAACCTGTTTTTGATTTGGTAACTTAAAGTCCATTTAGAAATACATGTCAGTCAATCAATGCCAGTAATTTGCATTTGCGATTATTGTGCTGTGTGTAGTAAAATTTAAATTTTATATATATATATATATATATATATATATATATATATATATATTCAGTAAAAAAACTTTGTTAAAGGGGCGTTGTGGTTAAGTTGCGCTACTAAAAACCTATGAAATTCAGTGAAAGAACTTTGTTAAAGGGACATCACAAATGTCATTGATGACATCACATGTCTTGCTCCCCCTTTTTTCCTTTACTGACATATCTAGGCCACATGGTTTTCTTCAGTAACATTCAAGAACTACAAATTGAAAAGGTACTATATTTGTAAACTTATCCTTCAAGTATGTTCTTACAGTAATTCCCTTAGGGTCAAGTCACATCATATGAAACATATACATAGGGGAAGACAGGGGAAGACACAAGCTTGAAAGACAGCAATGCTTTCTGTGCATGAAGATAATCAGTAGGGTTATCAGCACTTTCTGATAGTTCTGTTGTTTTTTTTATTACTGTACTTTCTCTGTATATGCTCATATTTGTATACATTGTACTCACACTACTTTCCTTAGGGTCGTATCACATCATGTGATACATATACATAGGGGAAGAAGTCTTTGAAACAGAGCAATCATTTCTCTGCATTAAGATAATCAGTTAGATTATTAACACTTTCTGCTGCTACTGCTGCTTTTTTGCTTACTTCACTTTCCCTGTATATACTTATATTTGTATGTGTTGTTGTCTCTTTGTGTTTTGCCTGCAATAATGCAATTATGTAGTAAGTGTGTTTCATTAGCTACTTATTACATATTTCACAGTACTCAAAACTCTAATAAGAAAGCAGTTATCATTTCACTGTTCAACATGGCAAGATTATGAATATTGCACCTCCATCATGTATTCTGCACACAATGCCTATGTTTCTACATGATTAGCTTAGTATACTGGATAGAACTTCATAATAGAATGCTATTTATATAAATGCATTGCTTAATGCACTAAGTAGCTCATGATATTTATTCCAATGACCCTTGAAACCTTTGTTGTCAACATTATAATAACAATCCTTTGTACAAACTTTTCATGAAAAGTAAATGCACATGTGATGTCATCAGTGATATCATCAATGACATTTGTGATGTCATCTTTGATGTCCTGGGTGTTAGTCTTTGCAGTGCACGGTGGTAGCGCGAGTTATAGTTGCTTAGCTTACCATAACTAGCGAATTTCAGGTTTTTTTGGGTTTTACTTGGAACCATAACGTCCCTTTAACAAAGTTTTTTTACTGAATTTCATAGGTTTTTAGTAGCGCAACTTAACCATAACGTCCCTTTAACAATGTTTATTTACTGTATTTCATAAGTTTTTAGTAGCACAACTTAACCATAATATCCCTGACTTTATATACATGTAACATAGAACATACTGAACCCCCAGCTAGTGTTTTTGATGTCCACGGAGTGTGCATATGTCCGCGGACGGACGCGGACAACAGCAACACTACCCAAAAACTAAGGGGGTATCTTAAATTGTTATATCATGCCATATGAGCAATGCACAAGTTCAAAAACCAGCACACAAACACATTATATGTAGTAATAAATAAGAAGTGGAACTTATATATCTAACACATCAACCATCCATTTAAATACCATATGTACTAAAATGGAATATACCAAAAGAAGAAAGATAGGCTTCCAACATAATTACCTCACAGAAACTGCACAACTAGGAGCAGCAGCAGATCTACAGACCAGTAAGAACACAACTTACCAGAAGCTAGTAAGTGTACTGCATTTTTCTAATATACTTCTAAAATGTCTGTATTAGATACAATAAAAGTAATATAAAAAAAGAAATTTCACCAAAATGTCCAGTACGTTGGTGTGGCTTGAAGAGAATTTCCCACGTGAGGAAATGTCTAAAGATAGTGATACTAACGGTAGACACTTCTCTATATAACCAAATTAATAAGCATTACATTATGTACACTTAACATATATATATATATATATATATATATATATAACAGACCATACAAACATTGAAAATACTACACCAAAAGATACATTGGAAAAGACTCTCCAGCGCATGGAAGAAAAAATTGACATGCTCATGGCAAATTTCAACCATTTGAAAAACTTTGTGGAGGACCACATAAAAGAAAAAATTAAATAACATTGTCCCACATGTACCTGTCCCCCCTCTCCATATCCCAGTCAATTATCCCCAAACCCTCTCCACGAAGGAAAACTTTTTGATGAGACTTCCATCCCTTCATCTACTCCTATCCATCCTCTTGAACCCCCAATTCCCCTGTGTTTGTGTCAGTTTCTGCTTCCCCTTCTCTTTCATAAATTGTACATCTATATATAATAAAACAAAAATATTATACGTGTTTTAATTCAGTTCTTTTTTGTGTTTTTTTTAAAAAAGGCAGTTGGGGTGTCCACAGACAGCGTGGGTGTCTTGGATGTCCATAATTAAACAAAATGGGGGTGTCCTAAAGACACTATACAGTCTGTACTGTTCGCAAGCAAAATACAAGCATTCTTAGGACACACTCAGTGTCCGGGATGTCTGTAATTAACCAAAATGGGGGTGTCCTAAGGACACTATACCTGTCCGTAATATCTGCAGTCAAGTTGAAACTGTTCTAAGAACACACTCGGTGTCTGGGATGTCAGTAATAAACCAAAATAGAGGTGTCCTAAAAACACAATACCTGTCCGTACTGTTTGCAGTCAATTGAAACTGTTCTAAGAACACATGCAGTGTTCGGGATGTCCACAGTTAACCAAAATGGAGGTGTCCTAAGGACACCATACCTGTCCGTACTGTTCGCAGGCAAGTTGAAACTGTTCTAAGAACACTCTCGGTTTCCGGAATGTCCGTAATAAACCAAATAGGAGATGTCCTAAGGACTCTATACCTGTCCGTACTGTTCGCAAGCAAAATGGAACCGTTCTTAGAACACACTCGGTGTCCGGGATGTCCGCAATTAACCAATATGGAGGTGTCCTAAGGACACTATACCGTCCGTACTGTTCGCTGGCAAGTTGAAACTGATCTAAGAACAAACAGGGTGTCCGGGATGTCCGCATATATGCAAAAGGGGGGTGTTCTAAGGACACTATACCTGTCCGTATCTAGGCACATGCGCACCACATCCGTAAGTTCTCCGAACATCGCGCCTGTCCGTAACTGTTAGTCTCACTTGTGTCGCACTTTTAATTAGTTTCAGGACCCGAACACTGTCTGTAGAACACTCGCGCGCATGCGCACAACCGTTCTCGTGCATTTGGTGTCCTGCGGACACACGTTCCCTTCGCGGACATCTTCGCGATGCTATCATGTGACCGCACCCACGCTGAGCGTGTGTCCTGAATTGCGGACTGAGGGTGTCACAAGGACACTATACCTGTTCATAATGTCCGCAGTCAAGTTGAAACTGTTCTAAGAACACATGCGGTGTCCGGGATGTCCGCATTTAACCAAAATGGAGGTGTCCTAAGGACACTATACCTGTCCGTACTGTTCGCAGACAAGTTGAAACTGTTCTAAGAACACACTTGGTGTCCGGGATGTCTGTAATAAATCAAAATGGAGGTTTCCTAAGGACACTATACCTGTCCGTACTGTTCACAGGCAAGTTGAAACTGTTCTAAGAACACACTTGGTGTCCGGGATGTCCGTAAGAAACCAAAATTGAGGTGTCCTAAGGACAGTATACCTGTCCGCACTGTTCGCAGGCAAGTTGAAACTGTTCTAAGAACAAACACGGTGTCCGGGTTGTCCGCATATATGCAAAATGGGGGTGTTCTAAGAACACTATACCTGTCCGTACTTCCTGAAGAACATTTACGCACATGCGCACCACACCCATAAGTTCTCCGAACGTCATGCCTGTCCGTAACTGTTCGTCTCACTTGTGCCGCACTTTTAATTAGTTTCAGGACCCGAACACTGTCCGTAGAACACCCGCACGCATGCGCACAACCATTCCTGTGCATTTGGTGTCCTGCAGACACCCGTTCCCTTCGCGGACATGTTCGCGACGCCATCATGTGACCGCACCCACGCTGAGCGTGTGTCCTGAATTGCGGACACTGTCCGGGTCCCCGAACATTTTAAAAGTACCTTTTCAGGCAATCCACAGTATTTTATTGTAAAAAATCACCATACCATAGCACATGTCCCAGACAATGACCCTGACTTTCTTCATAATTTTTGGAACTTTTTGAGCCTTTTTGGGGTGTTTTCGATCTGTCCACGAAGCGCGCACCCGCACCCCTATAAAAGGCCACACCACAGAGCTCATCCTCATTGTGTTTCTGGCTATCTGACAGAACACTGTGTACTTTGGCTGCCAATCTTCCAGATGTTGCTGAAACCTGATGGCATCCATGGCTCCTCTACTTACACCTGGTGCTACATCTGCCTCAGCACCACCACACCCCCTCCACCGCCACCACCTCCCCAAGCGCCTAAAGAGGGGAACAGGTGTGAGGATGTAGAGAAGGATGAAGAGGATGATGAGGATGAGGTAGTGGAAGTCCCTACTATCAGTACTCGCCGTGAGTCTTGGGTGTGGCGGTTATTTACCATTCATGGTAACGTACTCAAGGCGCGTGCAAACAAAGTCACCTGCAACCAGTGCAAAATGGTGCTGAGTCGCGGGAGGCCTGGTTCGTACAGCTTTGGTACGACAACTATGAAGCGACACCTAAGGTCCTTCCACGGAGGGGCCGTTCTCAAGGTTGTACCTTGTGAGGGGCGTAGTAGGTTGAGTTCCTCTACTTCATCCTCCGTTTCCACTCCTCTCACCACAAGAGACACTCCTGTGGGAGAGCGCATCCCTCCAGCTGCCTCACAGGCCATTCACAATGCTGATGACCCTTACCTTTTGAGGGTCACAGTTTTGTGTACGTACTGCGACACAGTACTCTGCAGGGGGGAGAGTCTTCGAAGTGCTTTCGAGACTATGGTCTCGGAGCACGAGAAGACCTGCCCATTACCTAAGTAAGGCCCACCCTACATCTTCCTCTCTCCACCCGCCCTTTCTTATCCCTGTGGTTGGTGTCCCCCCTTATCCTCCTTTCCCCTCCTCTCCTAGTGTGTTGTGTGTAAAAAAACAAAAAAATATAAAACAACAAAAATCCCCCCCCCCAAAAAAGGCTTTTTTCAGAGCCGCCTTTCACAGTCTAAAAATAGAAGTGACAAATAAATGGAGCAGGGCCCTGTACATTTTTTTTCGAAGTCCGCAGACAGTTTGCGAACATCAACATTTTTGGGGTGCTACCCTATCAAGATCATTGCACTTTTCTCTGGGAGGAAGTGGTGGCTCTGAAAAGAGACTTTTGGTGGTGTTTTTTTGTGTTGAAAAACTTGAAATAGTCAACACCTACTGCAAAATGGATGGCTGTAATTCCACAAAAGGACGCAATGCATTGTGTACATTTCTCAGAAAAATCTGATTACCAGCATAAGTAAGATGGATTCCATCTCTGCGAAAAATGTATGTGCTATGAATCATAATATTTTCATTGTGAAAAGAGGACATGCCAACATCTCCTAGAAAGGCACAAACAGCCTTATTAACATTCTACCTTGCTTCTCCATTTGTGGACCAAATGAAGAAGAACGCAGCCACATTTGTCTCTGCGCAATACGAGAAAATATTACTTGGGAATTTGGAAACATGTCCATGACCTTCCCAAGTCCTTCTTTCATCGCAAATTGCAAAGAAATTCCTGACACATGTCCTAAACTGTTCCCTCCACAATGAATTATAATTATGTCTGGATGAAGCTCTGTCTCCAAACTAGCACAGAGAGGTACCAAGTCCAGCCACTTCATTCCATGCACTACATGCCAGTGCACTTCCACATGAGGGAAACCAAGATCTGCAGCTACTCCACAGCGTTGTGCATGCACCTCCAACCAATGTATCCATGAGTATCCCAGACAATCTGTTTTCTGAAACACACAGCCATAGCTAACTGTTCTTCTCTCATGAAAAAGACTTTCTGACAAACTCTCTCCTTACACAACACACCCACTAAACTTTACTGACCAATCAATTGCTCTGCTCATTCTCATTTACATGCCTCTCCACCCCAAAATCCCCATATGTAATACGCGATGTCTGTGGACTACCGCCATGTCCGTGGAAATATCGTAACCTGGACAGCCCTTCTACCATTTCCACTTCACCCTCTGTGCCATTCCCTCATTGGATACAGCTAACCAGTCACACAACCATCCACCAATCACATCCAAGACCTCTACATCTAACGCCATCATCAGAGTTCAGCACTTCAAATGTACTGTAGATCACTCTGAGTGCAAGTCTCATATCATTGGAAAGCACCTACTACAAAAACTGCTCTACATGTCTCCAGGATTTCTACTTGCAGCTGCACGCATATCCACATGCATGAATACAAACTACAGGTATGCATATTTTCTGCACTGTACACGTACAACTCTTATAAATGAATATAAACAGAGTAACTGCCACTTAACTTGTATAGCCTATAAAATGAACTTATTGTCATTTTTTCCATCTGCTAAAATCAACTATCACTTCCAAACCTGTCTGCTATCTAATTTGTATTTTACACACACACCTATCTAAAAAATTATAATATTAGAAGATGGAAGAAATAACAATATAATTGTGGAAAAACACTTAGTAGTGTATCATAAAATTACACACAGCCAGTAAAATTTCATGCATCTTAATACACTCACACACATAGACACTATCATTGAAATGCTCCCAGCCGTAATAACACCACTACCTGTAAATCACATCCTTCTACTTTATTACCCACAGCTTCACAAATACACATATTCCATGCTTTTCTATACAGTTTCTACCATTTACCTAATAAAAATTGCAAACTAAATATAACATTATTTCTTCTTTCTCCTAACATTCTATAACACAGCTTTAGAAAAGCAAGTGAATTTCATACACTTAATATTCTACTCATTGACAAAGCATGTTGAACTAACATAATATAAATAAAATATAAAGGCTGCACACAGTCAAATTAAACTGCATGCATACACTATATTCAGAAATCAAACAAGAATACTACCACAAAGACATAAAAATGAATCTCTCAATTAACATCACTGCTATAAACACACAAAATTACTGACTTCTTTCTTTTACAATTGCAGTGAAAATCACTCTCCTGGAAAACAGCAACATCTGAACTACAAACACCAACTACAAAGAAACCTGCTCATTCCACAAAAAAGAGTAAGTAGTTTCTCTGCCTAATCTTTAAATCTCTCCACAATCTTGCTCTCCCTTATCTCTCATCTCTCCTCTCTTTCAACACTCCCTCCCACTCCCTTCACTCTGCTGACCACTTTCTTCTCACTGTTCCTCCTTCCCCTTGTTCCACATCCTGTTTCCGCTCCTTCCATCTCCTAGCCCCCTGCACTGGAACTCCTTACCTCTCCCTCACTCTGCTATATTTCTACCTTTTCCTCATTCTACACTTTCCTCAAATCTTTCCTTCTACATTCCCCAACATGAAACCCCTCCCAACTTCTTGCCCCCTCCCCCCTTGCCTTATCTCCATAATCATCTCCCTCCACCTTCCCTCTCTCCCATTCTCACCTTTAACCCCATCTGTATCCCTCCTCCTCCTCTTCTCCACCCTTCCCTCTCTCTCACTTCTACTGCACTACTCTCCTTCTCCCCTTCAGTTTAATTGGTATACTTACTGTTTTCTTGCTCTGATTCTCAATTTTAAATTGCTTCCACTGTTACTTTTATAATGTTAATTGTTATATGTATCATCTTGTTATTAAAATATATCACTCAAACACACTGTGTGGGTGATTCATGTAATTTGTGCACCAAAAAATGAAGATTTGTGTACCATTCTACCCACAAATCACCATTTATTAAACAGGGATTAGCATGCAGAATGGCACACAAATCTCTGTTTTTCAGAGCACAAATAACATAACTCAGCCCCTAGAATATTAGTATTACAAAACAAAGAATTGTTTTAATTGTATACCATTTGATTTACTATTAGTGCTTATCCTCACCACTAGCTCACTTTCTACTGTCATCTGAACTGCAGTATAGTAACACACAAATAGAAGAATAGCCTTCCCAACTAATTGTAGCTGCCCAATGCACAATCACACACCACCAGATACATCTTTAGCATCATACTCAAACACTCATGCATACAGCACACATACATTGCACAACAGCCCAACCCATACCTTCTATTTTCTTGTTTCAACAGACCCCACAGAATGCCTACCAGAAAGCAAGTCCATAGAAAGCAACGCAGAAATAGAGCAAATGAAAATAAAAATGTCCAAAATAAGCATCCATCTCTAGCAGAGTTTGTACAAAACTTTCAAATAAAACAGCTAATACAGTCATTTAGAAAAACTAAACAATCTTCCAGTAAAGAAACTTTGCCTCCTCTATCAAAATGTAAAAGAAAACAGAAAATGATTAACAGAAATGCAGCTACCACTACTGCTAAAACTACTCCTATAAATCTTGATATAGTAGGAAGTAACCATACCAAAAAAAGTATATTAGCAAAAATGCTCCGCCACAGAGTCCTTCAGAATCTTAAAAAAAACAGGAGACAAATCATGCACAACCCTTAAAAACTACCATAGAAAATTAATCTTAGAAGCTTTGATAGACAGTGCAATCCTTCTCAAAAGAAAGTTATTTATTTTAGTGTTAAACAGAATGAAACCACTAACAAAACTAAGTATTAAATTACAAAAAAGACTTCTCAATAAACAGAATGTCAACAAA
This sequence comes from Ambystoma mexicanum, assembly GCF_040938575.1. Lineage (NCBI taxonomy): Eukaryota > Metazoa > Chordata > Amphibia > Caudata > Ambystomatidae > Ambystoma > Ambystoma mexicanum. The sequence goes on from NC_090935.1 coordinate 1,196,511,456, forward strand.
AAGAACTTCTTAAATATCTGTGGAGGTGAATGGAGTCACACCACAAGCACAAAACCATATTTCAATGAAGAAGCATACAAACAAAATCAAACAAACATAATTGCCATCCATAGCAGTGGACGAGGTTATGAAAAACTTAATAATACCATAATGGAACAAGAAATACTGCTTACAAAAATATCCCCAGAAAACACAGAATCAATTCTCCATTCGACTGAACCAGAACGTCCAATATACAAATGGTCATGCACGTCAATGTGTAACATTGCCAAAAAACCTTTCAAATCTTTACGCCAGTTCCTCAATCAATATGTAAAAGGTAAAGATAAAATCAAAATAAAACTGCTGCAAAATATGGATACCTGTCCAGTGCGCAAATACACAAGACTACAAGGACATTCATTAGCCTGCATTTCAGGACCTATTTGCAAAAGCAGCTTCCATCATATCAAAATGATATCAACACATCATTCCACTATAAGAAATCTAGTCTATAAATTGTACTATGCTAAAAGTCCTGCTTTAGCACTTAGCCAATTTAAATAACAATCTTCTACATGGTACAGCCAAAGACCTACTTGAAGAAATCAACCATATCCAGAGTAAATATTTTGGAAGTGAAAACCACTTACAAAATGCAATAGCTTTACAACAGACTAGCAACAATTCTACACATGGCAACCTTCTACTACACACATACAAAAAAGAAATACTAAAATTCAAAAGTACATCCGCTGAAATACCAAACCATGTGCGTGTGTGGTGTGTTGCCACAGAACATTTTATAAAAGTAACACAAAAACTATAGACATAACATACAAAATAGAAGACAATGAAGACTCCAAATGGTTTGAAATAGCTCTCTACCTTATAGCAGAAAACAAATACGAAATAACTGACCCCTTAACAGTTTGCAGTTACTGCACTACAAAACTTGACAACAATCAAACTCCTTCACGTGCTATCACAAATAATTTGGAATTATTCCCTCTACCAAAACCCCTGCAACAACTCAATTTATATGGGAGCATCATAATTCAAACAGTGCACCCATTTCAAGCAATAATACTCCTTCAACAAAAAACAGCAAAATTACCTCCCTCTGAATTGGTGAAAGGCATTCGCGGCAAAGTAGTATATTTACCATTAGATCTAAAAGAAAATGTGCACACTCTGGGAGTGCAACGTCCAATAGAACAATCTTTAATTGTCTTAGTAAATGGTGTACCTACAAAAGGCAAAAAAAATTGCCAGCAACTTGTAGACTTACATAAAGTTAGACAAGCCTTGCAATATCTAAAATACAATAATGAATACTACAAAGAAATAAATATTGAAGAAAACTTAAGGGAAACAACTGAAATAATTCAAGAGTCACCAGATACTGGTCAATTTGAACTTCTAGATCTTGCTACAGTATCCAATATTTTAGACCATTATACAATTCATCCATTACACTCTAATGACACCATAGAAGATGCACTAGAAACGTACCAAATGCGACAAACGAAAGGATCACCAATCAGCATATGGGAACAAAGTATAGAAGCACATGCTTTTCCTCTACTCTTTCCTACTGGAAAAGGAGGAAGGTACGATGATAGACCCACTCAGATAACAGCATCAGAATACCGCTCATTACAAATGTATTCTGAAGATCCCAGATTTAGACAAAATGTGGAATATATATTCCACATACTCTTTGAAAGTGAACTAGCAACTCTATGTTACGGAGTTGCACACACATTAAAATCAAATCAGGACCCACTTTCAAAATATGTCAGCTACGCAATTACTACAAAAAGTGCAAGAAAAAGATGAAGATTTACAATCAAGCATTACAAATCTGTTAGCAAACATGCTTGGTACGAAAGAGTACTGGTTCCGACGTCACAGAGATGTACGTTGTATGATAAGAAACCTTAGCCCACCCACTTGGTTTGTTACATTAAGTTGTGCAGAATATGCATGGGAAGATCTACATGATTTCCTACGCATATCAGACAAAAACAAAACAAGCATAGATATAATAACACCTGGAGAACTTTGCTCTCTAGATCCTGTTAATGTTTCAAGATATTTCCATCATCGCTTCATTGCTATGCTACACTTTATTTGTAATAAAACAGTTCCTCCCCTCGGAGAAGTGCAACACTTCTTTTGGAGAAAAGAATACCAAGCCAGAAGAGAACCACATATCCACATGCTTTTATGGATTAAAGAAGCTCCTAAATTTGGTCAAGACAGTGATGCCACATCGAAAAACATGTCACTTGTGCAATTCCATGAGAAGCAACAAATAGTGATCTTCATGCACAAATTATACAATTTCAAAGACACAAATGTGGCAAATATTGTCGTCGCAAATACAAAAACAAAGGGAAATACTACACCAAAATTAGCTATGACAGAAGTAGAAAACTCCATGTGTCAGTATGAAGATACAGAAGACTTAAGTACACTACAATCAAAACTAAACAATGAGCAGCGTAGTATTTTTCAAGAAGTAACAAAAGAAATTGCACATGGTGTACAACATGAAAATAAAGAATGTACCTGCCAAAATTAGAAACCTATACTATTATATGTCAGTGGTGAAGCTGGTTCAGGCAAAACATTCCTAATCAAAATCATCAGCAAGTTCCTTCAACAATTGACAAACAACGGACTGTCAACTGTTGTAACTGCCCCCACAGGTTTAGCTGCCTACAACATAGGCAGTGTCACTTTAAACCGATTACTACCCCTGCCAGTAGAACACCAAAACAAATTTGAATATTACAAACTTTCTACAGAAGCTGCAATGGAACTACGCAGAGTGTTAAAACAAATGAAAATGCTACCAATAGATGAAGTGAGCATGGTCTCCAACCTAATGTTGGCTTTGATTCACCTCAGATTACGAGAAATACTTAAAACAAACTATGAAGCGGTCTTTGGAGGAAAACACATTATTGTTTTCAGAGATCTTCTTCAATTGACACCAGTGAAAGGTGAACCAATTTTTAGAACCTTAGGACACAAACACTGCCAGAAAACTGTTGGCAGCATAGGAAATGTCAACCTTTGGCAACATTTCCAATACAGACAATTAACAGAAAACATGCGACAGTCTGCAGACCTCACCTACGCCAACATTTTAAAAAGTATTAGAGTTGGTGTACTATCTCAAGAAGCACAAGAAATATTAAAAACCCAGCATATCCATGCACTTTATGGCCATAACTCATGTGCTACTGATGTTATGGAACAATTAGAGCACAAAAATGTCAATTATATGTCCTTAATGCCAACTCTTGCAAGCTGTTCCAAATTCAATGAAACAATGTTGAAAAAAGAAATGCAACCAATAATTGAAATTTCCACAACAGACAAACTGGACATACATGGTATGACACTACCCATGTATCAACAAGCCACAACAAGGCTAAATACCTTAGAAAATTCTATCTCCAACACAGCTGGTTTGGAAAAAATATTAAAATTATCCTTAAACTGTAGAGTAATGCTTTAACGTAACCTTAACGTGGAGCAAGGACTAGTTAATGGAGCGAGCACTGAGTACAGTTGTTGGCTTTCAAACATACCAACGTGATAACAACATTCAATTTGTCAATATTCTCTTTCACAAACTTTCAGAAGTAAAAAGGATAGGGCGCTCAACAGCTCAATTCCTTCTCTTCAAAGACATGTATGTACGCAGAGAACAATTTTCTCTAACTCTAGCATACGAAGTCACCATTCATAAATCACAAGGTCTTACCCTAGACAAAGCATTGATAGATATTGGTAACACAGTCTATAAAGAAGCCATGAGCTATGTAGCACTATCACGCTTACGTACACTTGATGGTCTATTTCTAATCAACTTTGATACAAGTAAAGTAAATGCTGATATTCCTTGCATTTTAGAGTACAATAGACTATGTTCACTATACACCCCCCCATGTAAAAACATATCCTGTTCCACAAAAAAGAAAACATTGTAAAAGAAAAATAATTCAAACAGAAATGCAACAGGATTTCACTGCAAATCTGTAACGCTCACCTGATTCCCGCAAAGGCGCCGGTCTTGACTGGGTGAATGCCGTATCTTCAAAGGTGATGTGTAACACACGGTTGGCTCTTTGGGCTGGACCTCTGTGCGCTGTATGTCTGACTTGAAGAGTAAGATGTCTGCAGATAGAAAATATGGGATTAATGAACTGGGGTTATTGGGTGCCTCTCTCCTCTTCCCTTTCTCTTCTCCTGTAGCACCCCAAAGGTTAACACCCTCACCTTAGGTAAGTGAACGCCGAGCTCTCCATCTGCCTCAGGGCAGGGTGCCGTAACCAGTTTCTTCACTGGATAAGGGTGCAGGCCTCTTGACCTCAGAGGACTGCTGTCCGTCGTTAACTGCACGAACGGTAAGTTCTGGGCACTTCAAATGTCTTAAAAGTCTTTTGTAATGATATCTCTTGTTTTGCAGGGTTCCGGCGATGGCGGATGGCGGGCTGATGAGAGTTGAGGATCGAACCCGCGTGAGGAATAGAAGCGCCTGGAAGCACGTAAGTAAGCGCTTGTAGCCTGCTTCACGATGCGCACTAACTGTCCCTTTTATCTTGCAGGTACAAGTTTGGAGCTTTAGAGAAGCTGAAGGGTGCTGGAATACCCACTGGATTCGGCGTGGGAAGGAGTAATGGCACGTGAGTAATAAAGTTGCCCAATGTCTTTAAACGCACCTTCTTTTGTCTTTCAGATGCGGGATGCAGCGCCGAAGGCCTCCGGAGCGTGCGAAGAGCTGGTAAGCTTTTGTCTTTCAGATGCCGGAATGCAGTGCGAAGACCTCCGGAGCATGCGAAGAGTAGGTAAGCCTTTGTCTTTCAGATGCCGGAATGCAGCGCGAGGCGTTGGTGACAGCCGATGGACCAGGTAAGAGATGCGCTGCCACTGAAGACCGTAGTGCTAACCTGTTCTTTCTTTGTCTTTACAGGTGCTGCTGAAGACTGGATTCCAGGATGGTAAGCCTTTGTTCCCTTAGGCCCAGGATCAGAAGCAGAAGACACGATGAGCGTTCTGCTGCAGAGAGTGCAGAATAACGCAAAGCAAGATTCATCCATCGGGTGTGGTTTAAATAGCCTCCTGTAGTGCTTAGGTGTCTCCTTCCACAGCCACGCCTAAGAAAAGAGTTCCTGCTTTCCAGAAGAGTTCCAGTGTTCTGAACCCAGGGAGTGGCTCCTGCCCCACCCAACAGGAAAAGTAGTCCCAAACAGAAGAGGATCAGGGGTTAAACTGGCAGGTAAGTAAGCAGCATGGTCTGCTGCAGGTAAGTCCACCCAAGCATTATGAGCCCGGCGCTTCCAGCGCTGGGACTGGGCATCTTTATGAGCCTGGTGCCACTGGTGCCAGGACAGGGTCCAAAAGGTCCCAATTGGGACTGGCTGGCACTCGGAACCGGGGTTATGGGTCTGCTTCCAAGGGAGTCGGGCAAGTCCTGATCTTTTGGAAGCAGAGATCATGACAAAATCCTCCATAGAGACAAAAAGAAGCTAATACTTCATCAATTACCACAACCAAAGAAGAACCTATTACTCAAAGTAACTCAGGTACTTCTTCAAAGAAGCAACAAACACTCCAAAAAAATGACTTGGACACAGACCTATCTAGTCCATTCAAATTTTCAAATATAACTGTTGTAAGTTGCTACGCAAATGTAGCAATTAATATGCAATTTCAATTACCACGAATTGTTGACAACATTTACTTACACAGTACAAACCAATTGTGTTTGCAAATGTTAGTACTTCATAGAAACGCAACAAACAATCCTGACAACATGTATAGTGTTCATGGAATAAGACAAGAATTGGACTACTGTGCTGGAATGGTGAAATTCACTGTAAACTCACAAGAAGATCCACAAGAATTTCTAATGTACTTACTACAAGTACTTGAAAACAAAAACATACATATAAATGACATTTTCCAGATTTTATACATGTGGAAACATACATGCACTCTCTGTAACAATGTGGCAAAGGAACAAATCCCTATTGAGCGCTTTGTATATGTATCCATACCTAATTGTGAATCCATTCCATTTCAGCAACTTGTACAAAATGCAAACCATGGTAGGTTATGTACTACCTGCAATTCAGATAATCGCTCCACCTTACTAATACAAACACATAGTAAATACATAATACTAATGCTTCTACGTTACAATCTAGATGGTACCAAAAATAACTGCAAGCTGACTGGATTCACACATGGTCAAGTATCACTTGGTAAGGAAACCTTCACAACAATAGGTATAATCTACCACGCAGGAGCCACAACCAATGCAGGTCAATACACTGCATATATTAAAAAGAAATGTGGATGGTTCGAATGTAATAATAGTACCATTATTCTAAAGTAGAGATTACCATCAAATCTTACAAATGCTTATTTAATCTTCTTAAAACCAAAATTGAATAACTAATCTGTACTTAAACATTAACAAAATTTCAATTAAAAAATTATAAACTGTTTCAATACACCAACAGGTATCTAACTGCCCCAAGGCCAGGGCCACAACCACCGCAGCATATCACACCCATAGATCTCACCAATAGAAACAAACATTTTAACTATGCAATTTGGGCATTTTTTATGTCCGCGGACACCGTGGGTGTTCTTAGAACAGTTTCAGCTTGCCTGCGAACAGTACGGACAGGTATAGTGTCCTTAGGGCACCTCCATTTTCGTTTAATTACAGACATCCCGGACACCATGTGTATTCTTAGAACAGTTTCAACTTGCCTGCGAACAGTACGGACAGGAATAGTGTTCTCAGGACACCCCTGCTTGCCCAAGTACAGACATCCCGGACACTGTGTGTGTTCTTAGAACAGTTTCAACTTGCATGCGAACAGTACGGACAGGCATAGTGTCCTTGGGACACCTCCATTTTTGTTTCATTACGGACATCCCGGACACGTGTGTGTTCTTAGAACAGTTTCAACTTGCCTGCGAACAGTACGGACAGGTATAGTGTCCTTAGGACACCTCCATTTTCGTTTAATTACGGACATCCCGGACACTGTGTGTGTTCTTAGAACAGTTTCAACTTGCCTGCGAACAGTACGGAGAGGTATAGTGTCCTTAGGACACCTCCATTTTCGTTTTATTACGGACATCCCGGACACCATGTGTGTTCTTAGAACAGTTTCAACTTGCCTGCAACAGTACGGACAGATATAGTGTCCTTAGGACACCTCCATTTTCGTTTAATTACGAACATCCCGAACACGTGTGTGTTCTTAGAACAGTTTCAACTTGCCTGCGAACAGTAAAGACAGGAATAGTGTCCTCAGGACACCCCTGCTTGCCCAATTACAGACATCCCGGACACGTGTCTGTTCTTAGAACAGTTTCAACTTGCCTGCGAACAGTACGGACAGGTATAGTGTCCTTAGGACACCTCCATTTTCATTTAATTACGGACTTTCCGGACACCGTGTGTGTTCTTAGGACTGTTTCAACCTGCCTGCGAATAGTACGGACAGGAATAGTGTCCTCAGGGCACCCCCACTTGCCCAATTACGGACATCCCGGACACCGTGTGTTTTCTTATAACAGTTTTAACTTGCATGCGAACAGTACGGACAGGTATAGTGTCCTTGGGACACCTTCATTTTCGTTTCATTACGGACATCCCGGACACCGTTTGTGTTCTTAGAACAGTTTCAACTTGCCTGCGAACAGTACGGACAGGTATAGTGTCCTTAGGACACCTCCATTTTCGTTTAATTACGGACTTCCCGGACACCGTGTGTGTTCTTAGAACAGTTTCAACTTGCCTGCGAACAGTACGGACAGGTATAGTGTCCTTAGGACACCCTCATCTGGGTCGATTGCGGACATCGAGGGCAGCGTGGCTGTCCGTGGACACAACAAACACAACAGGGGTGCCTGCCACCTATATAGATACAATATTTGACCCATCTCTTACTCCCCCACTCTCCCCAAACAGTCTTACACGCCAACACACTTGCCAAAATTGTATCACCATTTGTCACTGCGGTGTCCGTGGATGTCTGCGGATACAAGATGGCGGGCGTTCCCAAATATCCAACGCACTCCACGCTCTTCGCCATACAATCAGCAGACACATTGCATGTCTGCGAACATGACGCAAGCCGATTAGCCAATCAGGACACTGTCCACGGAGCGAACAGGGAAGTGTGTCCGCAGACTGAACATTGATATCACTCATTTTTTGTGACCTACTTTTTGGTCATTATTTAAAAAAACTATTGGACAGATTTTCACCAAATTTACAAAAAAAATATATGGCCCACTCTGAATTATTTTGCAAAGTTTGGTCCAGGGGGGGCAAATTTATAGGGGGTTCCCAAAATTTCTTTTTTTCCCATAGACAAAATGGGGAAAAAACTTTGCTCACGCCTACAGCCCAAACCGCTGAACGGATTTTCACCAAATTTGCAGCAGGAGTAGCAGCTTGGTTCTGAAAGCGTGCTTTTGTAAATTTTGTGAAAATCCATCCAGTAGTTTTTTTTAAAAATGACCAAAAATTAGGTCACAAAAAATTAGTGATATCTATGTTCGGTCCGCGGACACACTTCCCTGTTCGCTCTGCGGACAAGAAATGGATTGGCTAATCTGTAGCGTCATGTCCGTGGACATGTGACGCGTTCACTGATTGGTTGTGGAACAGCGTGAAGTGCGTCAGATTCTCTCACTGCGTCCACCATTTTTTGTTCGTATTTTGTTGTACGCCGACATCGGCGGTAACATATATAAAACAAGACACTATTGCACTTCTTTCACTTAGAAAATACTGTTTCGGAAGGTGAGCGTTAATGAGTGTGGGATGGGATGCATAAGCAGGAAGACAAGCAGTGGTGTTTTAGTGTCACCAAAGCCATACGGTAAATTGGAAGTTCATGCTCAATATATGGCGAAGAAGCACTGCGTCTGTGTTAAAATATATTTAGAATACTATTACAGTCATACTGGCATCCTACAGTTTGAAATCTGAGCCAATCACTTGCACTGTTTGATGGAAACAGGGGTTCTGCACGTTTATGGGAGTCGCGGTTCTCATGAATGGATTCCCTTATGTTGTTGCAAAGTGAGAATGTATTTGCATTCTGAGTGAAGGTCACTTGATGTTCTTTTTTCATTGCGAGCTCGGTAGGCCCACGCATTCCACTAAACCCATAAGGGTCAATTGTTTTTTGACCTTGAGCAAAAGGGAAAAATAAGCAACATTAAAGGGAGTGCAAGTTTTCAAAAAACTACCATTTGATAAGGTTATGTTTTAAAACCGTTTGTAAGGCACATGAAATATCAGTTCACGCAGAATCTTTGGTGGAAATACCTTGCAGTTTGGCTTTATCTAAAACCAATGGAGATGGTAAATATCATGTAAGTTTAATTTTTACGACTCTACACCGGACCGACTTTACATTTGTTATTAGCAGAACAATATTTTTGACAATATAACTGAAGTATTATCTCACTGTGCAGTTCTCATTTTTTTGCACTTACGAAGAGTGCAGATTGTCCACGTTTGCAGGCTATGACTAGACTTACACTTGTTCATCGCTAATATTTCTGCTTTAAAATGTCATGTTTGACCACATCGCTTTGTGTAGCACTTTGCACGTTCTTTTGGTCTTTTTTGTAATGACGAGATGTAATTTTTTGTTACTTGGACATTACTTTTGGCTTTGTTACTGAAGTAAGATCTTTCTGTGTAGGTGTCATTTTTTTTAGACTTATGGAGAGTGCAGATTTTCGGCGTTTGTAGCCTGTCACTAGATTTAGCCATGTTCAACGTTAATATTTCCTTAAAACGTCCTGCTTGACCACTTCGATTTGTGTATTAGTTTCCACGTTATTTTTTTCTATTTTGAAATTGTTTGCTGAAGGCTGGGTATTGATACGTACTTTCTCTACATTTTCTAACCAACTATATCCTGCCTCACTGTGCGTGTCATGGATTCCAGATGCCAAGTGGTGGTTTCTTTGGACGCCAGATGCAACTGATCGTCACCGGCTACCTGTCGGTCACAATTTTGTGGGATGATTGCCCCAGACCCTTTTGTCTGTACGCTGAAGTGGCCATAAGGAGTAACATTACATGTTTTATGGTGGTGTAGGCCAAAGGTCATGGCGATGTCTTGGAAATCACTGTGCGAACAAAGCAGTTGCTTTATTGAAAACGCATACTTTGTGTATGGGAAAAGAACAACGTGTGACTGACTATTAACATTTTTGCTGACGCACATAGAAACAATGTTACAATTTCATTGAAAATGGGCATAGTCTAATGGTCTCGTACAGTTTCTTGTGAAATAAAACTACTTTACAAACTCTAAAATGTTAATGTTTTATTTTAAAAACCAGTGTATTATTTCAAAATGCAACGTGCTACGTTGTACATTGCTGTATGTTCATTTTCAGGTTCTGCGACACGGCACATACTTTTTTTTTTTGCAGGCTCCCACGGAAAGCGAACAGGGCCCATGTATGGAACAACCGCCTTCCCTTTCTATGGTGGCCATCTTGAAAAAGGATTTTGTTTTGTAATCCTATTTTTTAGTAGCACACGTTAGTGCTTTGCAAATCTACATTGTTAATTTCAAATGTTATTACGTCTATGAACTTTACTGAGACATACAAAGTAAATGGCGTGTATGCCATTTATTTTTTAAATATGTTTACACTTTGAAAGGTGGTTCTTAATAGAACATTTACTTTGTTTACGGATGGCATTTTGTTCTTGTAGGACAGCTAATAAGGAATTTGCGAATGGCAATAAAGAAAGAGGCATCAAACAGTAATATGCGGGGGTAGGTGGACTGCTAAAAATGTTGTGTGTTTGTTATTTGAAAGGTAGGGGCAGTGTTTCTCATGCTCCTTCATTACAGCAGTGGTGCTGTTTCGTTGGGAAGGAGGGATGGCTTTAGCTGATGTCGTTTTCAGATAAGTAGACCTTTTGATAAAAGTTTATAATGTGTACTACAATGCTAATGGCTGACTACTAATATGTGTTGAAGCTGTGAAAGGGAAATGTTGAAGGTGGACATTCCTACATCAATATAAAATGTATTTCCACACTGTCCACGAGGCATACATCTTATTGTGAAGTGTGTACGGATTCTCGGACACGTCACCGTGCTGTACGCCAGCATATGGTCATGTGGCATTCTACGCAAGGTGTGTCATTAAGTTAGAAGTTACTTTACACTATGGTTACGTGCCACTACTAAAAATCGATGACCTTTAGAAAAAAAACTTTCTTAAAGAGATGGTATGATTAAGTTGCCCTACTAAAAACCTGTGAAATTCAATAAAAAAAGTTTGTTAAAGGGACGTTGTGGTTAAGTTGCACTAATAAAAACCTATGACATTCAGTCGAAAAATTTTGTTAAAAGGACGTTATGGTTCCAAGTAAAATCTAAAAACCCCTGAAATTCGCCAGTTATGGTAAGCTAAGCAACCATAACTCGCGCCACCACCGTGCCCTGCTAAAACTAACACACAGGACATCAATGATGACATGACAAATATCATTGAAGACATCACTGATCACATCACATGTACATTTACTTTTCATACAAGGGGTTGTGAATGTAATGTTGCCAAAAAAAATCAGGGATTATCGAGAGATGTGAAATACACTACATTCTTCATCACACAATGTAGTGTCCTAAAGAACATTCCATTGCAGTGTTCTTTCTAGTATAGGAACCTATTCCTACAGAAATGTAGGGATTGGCTGCAGCATACACCACAGAGGTGCGATATTTGTAATTTTCTAAAGTTATATAATAAAACGGCGAATGCTTCTGTATTAGACTTTTCTGTACTTTCAAACATGTACTAAGTAGCTAACATATATATATCAAAAAGGAAAGTCGTTTTGTCTCTCCTAGGAGGGATGGCATATACAAAGGTTGAACCCCAGAAAGTTACTCCTTAGGATGCAATCACCAAACAAAAGGTTGTCAACTCTTTCAAATATCCAGTTTATTTAAGACAAATAATAAAAAAAGAGAGAAAAAACACGCTACAACTTTTTTCGCAGCACTCTCGCTGCTTGTTCACGTACATAGACTTAGTTGAACAATAACAACACACAGGGTAATTCATAGAATTTCGCAGAAAAGTGTCGCAAGCGGCTGGCGCAGAGTGTCCGCGTGCGATTGTCTGCCCCAGGCACGTGCGCTAAAACCGATTTCCGCGCACAGCGTATTCATGGATTTTAGGCTCCCAAACCAGCCGTGGCGCAGAGTATCGCAGCGACCCTGCAGCAGCGCCAGTAACGCCCCCAAGAACGCCCTCGCGCAAGGAAAAGCCATCAAAATCGCTAAATCATCGCAAAGGGCTGCGCTAACCCTGGACCAGTTTACAGGGCTGCCAAACAAGGAACGCAAAGCGGGTAACGTTCATATCAGAGGTACGGGGGAAGTTTTACACGCGATTAGCCAGAGTACGTGTATTACAGGGGTACGTGGGCAGTTTTACACGCGATTGCCCAGGGTACGTGTATTACAGGGGTACGCGTGAAGTCTCACACACGATTAGCCAGGGCACGTGTATTACAGGGGTACGCGGGAATTATCAAACGCGATTTGGCTGGGTACGTGTATTACAGGGGTACACGGGAAGTTCCACACGCGATTTCTCTGGGTACGTGTATAACAGGGGTGCGTGGGAATTATCACACGCGATTTGGCCAGGTACGTGTATTACAGGGGTGCGCGGGAATTATCACACGCGATTTGGCTGGGTACGTGTATTACAGGGGTGCGTGGGAAGTTACACACGCGATTAGGCTGGGTGGGTCCTCACAGGTGTTCCCTGTACACCCTCCAGGGCCCCTGCAGGCAGCCCACAAAACAGGGGACTACCCTGCACACCTGCTCATGTCCCCTTGCACCCCCACCCCCCAGCAACCAGGGGCAGCCTCCACCAGGCCCCCACCCATGTCTCCCACCACCCCCACCCCCCAGCAGTGCAGGGGCAGCCTCCACCAGGCCGCCACCCATGTCTCCCACCACCCCCACCCCCCAGCAGTGCAGGGGCAGCCTCCACCAGGCCCCCACCCATGTCTCCCACCCCCCCACCCCCAGCAGTGCAGGGGCAGCCTCCACCAGGCCCCCACTCATGTCCCCTTGCACCCCCACCCCCCAGCAACCAGGGGCAGCCTCCACCAGGCCCCCACCCATGTCTCCCACCACCCCCACCCCCCAGCAGTGCAGGGGCAGCCTCCACCAGGCCCCCACCCATGTCTCCCACCACCCCCACCCCCCAGCAGTACAGGGGCAGCCTCCACCAGGCCCCCACTCATGTCCCCTTGCACCCCCACCCCCCAGCAACCAGGGGCAGCCTCCACCAGGCCCCCACCCATGTCTCCCACCACCCCCACCCCCCAGCAGTGCAGGGGCAGCCTCCACCAGGCCCCCACCCATGTCTCCCACCACCCCCACCCCCCAGCAGTGCAGGGGCAGCCTCCACCAGGCCCCCACTCATGTCCCCTTGCACCCCCACCCCCCAGCAACCAGGGGCAGCCTCCACCAGGCCCCCACCCATGTCTCCCACCACCCCCACCCCCAGCACTGTGGGGCACCTGCCAGCAGGCACCCACCCATGTCACCCACCACCCCCACCCCCCCAGTCACCAGGGGCACCCTCCACCAGGCCCCCACTCATGTCTCCCACCACCCCCACCCCCCAGCACTGTGGGGCACATGCCAGCAGGCCCCCACCCATGTCACCCACCACCCCCACCCCCCCAGTCACCAGGGGCACCCTCCACCAGGCCCCCACTCATGTCTCCCACCACCCCCACCCCCCAGCAGTGCAGGGGCAGCCTCCATTAGGCCCCCACCCATGTCTCCCACCACCCCCACCCCCCAGCAGTGCAGGGGCAGCCCCCACCAGGCCCCCACTCATGTCCCCTATCACCCCCACCCCCCCAGTCACCAGGGGCACCCTCCACCAGGCCCCCACTCATGTCTCCCACCACCCCCACCCCCCAGTCACCAGGGGCACCCTCCACCAGGCCCCCACTCATGTCTCCCACCACCCCCACCCCCCAGCAGTGCAGGGGCAGCCTCCACCAGGCACCCACTCATGTCCCCTATCACCCCCACCCCCCTGCCACCAGGGGCACCCTCCACCAGGCCCCCACTCATGTCTCCCACCACCCCCACACCCCAGCAGTGCAGGGGCACCCTCCACCAGGCCCCCACTCATGTCCCCTATCACCCCCACCCCCCCAGTCACCAGGGGCACCCTCCACCAGGCCCCCACTCATGTCTCCCACCACCCCCACCCCCCAGTCACCAGGGGCACCCTCCACCAGGCCCCCACCCATGTCTCCCACCACCCCCACCCCCCAGCAGTGCAGGGGCAGCCTCCACCAGGCCCCCACCCATGTCTCCCACCACCCCCACCCCCCAGCAGTGCAGGGGCAGCCTCCACCAGGCCCCCACCCATGTCTCCCACCCCCCCACCCCCAGCAGTGCAGGGGCAGCCTCCACCAGGCCCCCACTCATGTCCCCTTGCACCCCCACCCCCAGCAACCAGGGGCAGCCTCCACCAGGCCCCCACCCATGTCTCCCACCACCCCACCCCCCAGCAGTGCAGGGGCAGCCTCCACCAGGCCCCCACCCATATCTCCCACCACCCCCACCCCCCAGCAGTGCAGGGGCAGCCTCCACCAGGCCCCCACTCATGTCCCCTTGCACCCCCACCCCCCAGCAACCAGGGACAGCCTCCACCAGGCCCCCACCCATGTCTCCCACCACCCCCACCCCCCAGCAGTGCAGGGGCAGCCTCCACCAGGCCCCCACCCATGTCTCCCACCACCCCCACCCCCCAGCAGTGCAGGGGCAGCCTCCACCAGGCCCCCACTCATGTCCCCTTGCACCCCCACCCCCCATCAACCAGGGGCAGCCTCCACCAGGCCCCCACCCATGTCTCCCACCACCCCCACCCCCCAGCACTGTGGGGCACCTGCCAGCAGGCCCCCACCCATGTCACCCACCACCCCCACCCCCCCAGTCACCAGGGGCACCCTCCACCAGGCCCCCACTCATGTCTCCCACCACCCCCACCCCCCAGCACTGTGGGGCACCTGCCAGCAGGGCCCCACCCATGTCACCCACCACCCCCACCCCCCCAGTCACCAGGGGCACCCTCCACCAGGCCCCCACTCATGTCTCCCACCACCACCACCCCCCAGCAGTGCAGGGGCAGCCTCCACCAGGCCCCCACCCATGTCTCCCACCACCCCCACCCCCCAGCAGTGCAGGGGCAGCCCCCACCAGGCCCCCACTCATGTCCCCTATCACCCCCACCCCCCCGGTCACCAGGGGCACCCTCCACCAGGCCCCCACTCATGTCTCCCACCACCCCCACCCCCCCAGTCACCAGGGGCACCCTCCACCAGGCCCCCACTCATGTCTCCCACCACCCCCACCCCCCAGCAGTGCAGGGGCAGCCTCCACCAGGCACCCACTCATGTCCCCTATCACCCCCACCCCCCCGCCACCAGGGGCACCCTCCACCAGGCCCCCACTCATGTCTCCCACCACCCCCACCCCCCAGCAGTGCAGGGGCACCCTCCACCAGGCCCCCACTCATGTCCCCTATCACCCCCACCTCCCCAGTCACCAGGGGCACCCTCCACCAGGCCCCCACTCATGTCTCCCACCACCCCCACCCCCCCAGTCACCAGGGGCACCCTCCACCAGGCCCCCACTCATGTCTCCCACCACCCCCACCCCCCAACAGTGCAGGGGCAGCCTCCACCAGGCACCCACTCATGTCCCCTATCACCCCCACCCCCCGCCACCAGGGGCAGCCTCCACCAGGCCCCCACTCATGTCTCCCACCACCCCCACCACCCCAGTCACCAGGGGCACCCTCCACCAGGCCCCCACTCATGTCTCCCACCACCCCCACCCCCAGTCACCAGGGGCACCCTCCACCAGGCCCCCACTCATGTCTCCCACCACCCCCACCCCCCACCATCCAGGAGCACCCTCCACCAGGCCCCCACCCATGTCACCCACCACCCCCACCCCCCAGCATCCAGGGGCAGCCCCCACCAGGCCCTCACTCATGTCCCCTATCACCCCCACCCACCCGCCACCAGGGGCACCCTCCACCAGGCCCCCACTCATGTCTCCCACCACCCCCACCCCCCCAGTCACCAGGGGCAGCCTCCAGCAGGCCCCCACTCATGTCTCCCACCACCCCCACCCCCCAGCAGTGCAGGGGCAGCCTCCACCAGGCCCCCACCCATGTCTCCCACCACCCCCACCCCCCAGCAGTGCAGGAGCAGCCCCCACCAGGCCCCCACTTATGTCCCCTATCACCCCCACCCCCCCAGTCACCAGGGGCACCCTCCACCAGGCCCCCACCCATGTCACCCACCACCCCCACCCCCCAGCATCCAGGGGCAGCCTCCACCAGGCCCCCACTCATGTCCCCTTGCACCCCCACCCCCCAGCAACCAGGGCCAGCCTCCACCAGGCCCCCACCCATGTCACCCACCACCCTCACCCCCCAGCAGTGCAGGGGCAGCCTCCACCAGGCCCCCACTCATGTCACCCAACACCCCCACCCCCCAGCACTGTGGGGCACCTGCCAGCAGGCCCCCACCCATGTCACCCACCACCCCCACCCCCCCAGTCACCAGGGGCACCCTCCACCAGGCCCCCACTCATGTCTCCCACCACCCCCACCCCCCACCATCCAGGGGCACCCTCCACCAGGCCCCCACTCATGTCTCCCACCACCCCCACCCCCCCAGTCACCAGGGGCAGCCTCCACCAGGCCCCCACTCATGTCACCCACCACCCCCACCCCCCAGCACTGTGGGGCACCTGCCAGCAGGCCCCCACCCATGTCACCCACCACCCCCACCCCCCAGCCACCAGGGGCAGCCTCCACCAGGCCCCCACCCATGTCTCCCACCACCCCCACCCCCCAGCAGTGCAGGGGCAGCCTCCACCAGGCCCCCACCCATGTCTCCCACCACCCCCACCCCCCAGCAGTGCAGGGGCAGGGGCAGCCTCCACCAGGCACCCACTCATGTCCCCTATCACCCCCACCCCCCCGCCACCAGGGGCAGCCTCCACCAGGCCCCCACTCATGTTTACCTGGGCCTGTTCCCTCAAACAGTGTCCCCTTCTACTGTTGTCCTGTCTCCTCAGACAGCGTACAAATCTTCTTTTGGCGGCGGTGTTGCCAACCAAACACGCTAATTTTTCACGCTCTTTTACCTGGCAGACGGTGAGTCACGCACGTATCTAACTTCTGTGCTTGCCCCGTGTGTAGCCTACCCCTTCAGAGGTCATTCTAGGCTGCGTGTGACACGCATACGTTCATTCTTGTGTTACTGGGTGCCACAGCGTAGTGCAGGTTTTTCTTTCTGCACACGTGGTCTAGGAGGGGTTGCGTGCACGTCATCTCCCTTTTTTGGGCCTCCTGTGCGTTGCGTGACCCGTCATCTTTCCCCAGGGGTTACATTCAGCCTTGCTAGAGCACTAGGGTACAATTACCATCTGGTACCCAACCCCTTTGACCCCCAATTGCCCAGGACAATAGTCTACATCCACTCCCATACGCACATTAATATCAGTGCCATGGCTGGGAGGCGAGGATTCCGTAAGGGTGGCAAAGGTGGAAGAGCCACAAGTGGTGGCCGTGGTGGATCCGTTAGGGGACGTGGTCGTAACTTGCAGGGTGAGCCTATCCCCCATGTGTGGAGGACCAGTCAAGGGCACCCATAATCCCCCCCTCCCCCCCCTCCCCCCCTCCCGTTGAGGCTGATGTGGCTGACACCATCCATGCTCAGCCCTTGTTGGACCAGCCCATTGTGGCACCAGACCTGGCTGACTCCATGGCTGACTTCCAGGTCAGCAGGGCTACGACACGTGCGCTGGTGCACGTTGATGCCATCATGCCACGTGGATCTGGGGCAGCAAGGTCATCTGCTGCCCCAAGTAGGCAGGGCGGAGAGGCTGCAGGGGCAGCTGCGGCTCCATCCACCCCAGCTCTCACACACCCAGCCAGGACAGTGTCGGTCCTAGTCCATCCTGCTGACATTCCCCCTGACACCATTACACTAGAGCCAATGCCTGCACCAACTCCCATGCTGAGTGTGCAATCCCACACACCTGATACAGAGCCCACCAGGGCTCCTGCCCCTAGTGTCCAGAGCGGCGCAGGACACTCAGGATCACCACCACCTTCCAAGCGGAAGAGGAAGAGTGCTCGTCCGGCACAGGCTGATGCCCCAGACACGGCTACACAGTCCGGCCCGTCCAGGAAGCCCAGCTTCACGGATGACGAACTGAATGCACTTGTCGAGTATGTGTCTGGACATGATAACGAGATGGTCATTGTTGCAGGATCCAAGACCACACCTGCACAACGCCAGGCACACTGGCAGACCGTTGCGGACATCGTAAGTGCCCTTGGAAACGTGAGGCGCACAGCCAATGATTGCTATAAGCGCTGGAATGACCTAAAGCACAGGGCAAAGAAGAAGCTGGCCTCAAGTCATGCCGCAACTCTAGTGACTGGAGGTGGGTCTCCAGTATTAGACATGGAACTCACTCCACATGAGTCAGTCGCTGGGACCTACGTCAAGGAGGAACAGATCCAAGGCGTGGGAGATCTGCCTGATTACGAGGCATTGTCCGGTGAGTGCACATGCATGTGTGTGTCATCCATGTGCATGGTGTGTGTGTGAGGGCATCTGTTTGTGTGCCAGGTGAGCGTGTGTGCGCCTGAGTCGTATGGGTCAGCCATGTGCTTCATGCAATACATCCTGCACAGCTGCATTTGGCCATTGCAGTATCCCTTCTGCCAACAGTAGACATCTAGCCCAACAGCACCCCAGTTGCCCTTGTAGTGTCACCTTGCCACAACATTGTTGCTTATTTTTCTATGTTCAATCAGACAGATTGTTTGCATTCCACCACTTATACTAGGCATTCCTCAGTCCTCTGGTCACATGTCTGGCATGGCTATGGTAAAGTGGAGTGACTTTGTTACCTGGATATCATATGTTCACACATGTCCCTGTGCAATTGGACCATATTGGACTGGCAGCTCCAGGTGAAAAATAAGACCTGTTTGAATTAGAAAAGCTATTGCATGCGGGAACTGGACTGAATGAATAAGTGCTGCCCTCCTCTCCATCTACACTCAATAGCAATGGTACATGCCAGCTGTGTGATGGCATGTGTGTGTCACCTGGCAATCACAGGCCAATGTGTGATGCCACTGCCAGGCAGCATGCAGAAAATGTGTTCATCTTCCATCTTTGTGTCATGAGTGTGTGCCATTTGCCTGCCCTTCATACGCAGTGAGGGTGCATGCATGGGAGGGTCTTAGTCATGTGGGACATGTGTCAATCAAGTACTGGTTCTCTTGCTTCTCAGCCCTCATTGTGTGCCATGGTGCTAATGCGTGTTTCCATTTCTTTGTCATTATGTCATTGCAGGGGAAGACGCACCTGATACTGCTGGGGTTGTGGAGATGGTGCAGAGCCAGGAGGGGTCCGAGGGCCGACCAACCACCAGTGAGGGACGTGGTGTGCTGGTGGGTGAGAACCCACAAGTGCTGCAGGTCGTGCTCTCAAGGGGTGTCTCTGGCTGCACCTCCCCCGAGCTGTACTCAGCTGTTGACTCGGATGATGAGACCTACGTGCCGTCGCAGGTGAGTGTTCCAGGGAGGGATTCTGTTCTGTCCCACCCACCTGCACCAGGGTCAGAACCCTCAATGGGGATGTCAGTGTTGGCAGCTAGGCCTTTGGTGGTTACGGATGCAGGGTCACACTCCGCGACATCTGATCCTGTTCCTGGGCCAGCAGATCAGAGGGGGAATGCAGTCCTGCAGCCTCAGGCAGTGCCGGCACAGCAAGGCGCAGTCCGCCTTGCCCCAGACAGGTGTGGTGCCCGCCGACGTGGTGGCCGTACGCCACCTGGCAATACCGCATGGGAGCAATCCATTTACGGTATGGCTACCCAACAGGCAGCATCATCCGAGATGATGGCTCAGGCCATGGATAGGGTGGCCACTTCCATTGTCCCCCCTGAAAGGCTGATGGAGCGACTAGAGCAGGCAACCAACTCCATCTGCCAGTCACACAGGGAGGACATGTTGGCGTCCAACAGGGACAGGCGGGCGGCACTGGCGACTCTGCAGGAGGCCATCTCCATAGAGTCCCAGGGCCACAGGGAAGCCCTGAGGCAGGAGCTACATCAACTCAGGACGACTCTTGTTGAGCTTGAGGCTTCAACACACCAAAGGACAGAACAGCAGCTGGAGCGTCTCACCCGTACGCTCTCAGCTGAGATGCAAGCAACGAGGGCGGAGGTCCGGGCATCCCGTGAGTTGTTGCATGGGGACCTCCGCACCCTCATCCTCCAGAACGAGACCTACCACACCCGCATGCTTGCAGCCATGGAGGAACAGAGTAGGGCCTTGCGTGGGCTGCCTCCCATAGTGCAACCACCTCCGGATGCAGCTGCACAGGGTGATAATAGCGACAGCAGTGATACTCCCACAATAGGGTAGCCGTGTGGGCCATGAGCCCATGGAGGTATTTTTTTTTCCCAGGATCCACACAGGTGGGTTTTGGTGTGCACCCTGACCTCGGACCTCCTGGGTGGCCTCCCCAACCCCCCCGGGCCCTTTAATGGCCATTTTTGATTTTTGTTTATTTTTATTTTTATTTTTATTTTTAATTTTATATTTTTCCCAATTTTTTTGGGACAATTTGTCGGCTTCCGTGGTTCCTGTGGGCATACGCTGCATTGTGGCTGGGCACATGCAGGCTTGTCATGTATTAGGTTCAGATGCCTGGGTTTGAGTCACACACACCCCTCCTGCTTCCCGTTTCCATGGGCTTGCAAAGGGTGTGCCCAAGTGACATTGAAGTACATGGTGACATTGGACTCCCACTACATGTGTGGGTAGTCTAGTCAATACTGTGTATACATTCCTAGTGCATATTGCTGTTGTGTTGTACACTGCATGTTGCATTGATGTGTAACTCATCATCTGTGTCTGCCTCCCAATTTGCAGGTCCCTACCTCATGTCTACACAAGGCCCTCTAGTCTGGAGAAGGGGTCCTTGTTGGCAGCAGTGCACCTACAACTCTACATGGCGCCAACACTGTTCAGTTGGAAGTGGTGGGATTGCAGGCATTTCCAGGTGGTGAGACTACTGATTTATCACATTAGTGAAGTCATGTCAATGGTGGTACCTGCTCAAGTTTGTTGTTGGTCCTGCATTACAGTGAGTATTTCAGGTGTAGCAAGTTTCAATTGGGGACACTGTACATCGCAACACTTGTCATGTTGTGGGGATTACTTTGTTTACCTGCACATAGCATGACATGGCACGGTGTGTTGTGTGGCGGTGCTGGGAATGGGTTGGGTGACATGGCACTGTCCTCTTGTTGCATTTAGCAAGTGGGTATTCATTTTAGCTGCTTGAATGTGTTTCTTCACAACACTGCATTGGTGGTGTGTGTGGGTAGGGATGCACACATTGTAACACTTCCAGGTGAACAATCTCAGGCTGATATGCTTTTCACGGTTGAATCTCCAGACATTCAGGATCAGTGTCAGGTTGAGTAATCATTGACTGTCAGATGGAATGTGCCAGGCCAGTGTGCAGTCCACAGGGGTGTGATTACTATGTGAAGTAATTAGCCACTAGCTGTGTACGGGCTGCCTCCCCCCGTGCCCTTTCCCCTCCCATGCGCAGCGGCTGTGCATGTGGTTGGGGATGTGGGGCCACCACCATGTCCACGGCCAGGCCCCGGCGTGTTGCAACGTTGTGCAGGACACATGCTGCCACTATGATCCTGCACACTACTGGGGGAGCGTATAACAGCTGCCCGCCAGAACGGTCAAGGGAGCGAAAGCATGACTTTAGCACTCCGAATGTGCGCTCCACTATGCCCCGGGTTGTAATGTGGGCTGTGTTATATCTTACCTCGGGTGGCGTTCCGAATTGGCGTCATCATGTGGGGGCTGAGAGGGTAGGCACTGTCCCCTGTGGAGGTGGTGATTGGTATCATTGGTGGGGTTGTGACCTTGCTCAGTATCCAACATGCATGCATGTGCAGTGGCATACATACTCACCAAGCAGCCATGTATCGCCATGCCGCCCAGCATCTAGGTCCCGGCATAGGGTGGACATTCGGTAAATGAAGCTGTCGTGGGTGGAGCCGGGATAGTTGGCATATACTGAGGTGATGATTCCCTTGGCATTACATACTACCTGCACGTTGATGGAATGCCAGTGCTTGCGGTTCCTATAGATGTGCTCAGATGCCCTGGGGGGACGTAGAGCCACATGGGTGCAGTCGATGGCACCTAGCACTTTGGGGAATCGTGCCACACCGTAAAAATCCAGGGCGGCAGCATGCCTTTCTGCAGGTGTTCTGGGCAGGTATATGTGCCTGCGGACTGATGGGCGTGCAGTGATGATGTTCAAGACCTGGTGTAGGCAGCGTGACTGGGTGGCCTGTGACACCCCACCCACTATGGCACTTGTCCGCTGAAATGATCCAGTGGCTAAGAAGTGCAGTACATTGAGGACCTTCTCCAGGGGGCTGAGTGCTTGGGAGCACAGGGTGGGTGATGTGAGGTCATCCTCCCACTCACTCACCAGGTCCAGTATTATGTGTGGTGGAAACCTGTACCTTCCATACACCTGGTCATCAGGCATCCCGAAAAGGCTGGTTCTGGGTGTGAATATTCTGGCCCTGACTATCCTCCTCCTCCTCCTTTGGTAGCCCACTGCCACTGCTGCTAGGAATGGTATGTTCATCCTGGCATCTGGCTTGTTATTGTTAAAGTGCGCAAATTCATGCTTTGCGCGTGTTCTAGGCGAGCGTGTGACCCGCGCACCCCTGGAATCCAGTTCCCAGTCCAATAGCGTGTGGAAATTCACACGCACAACGGGATACAGGTGCGCTGACGTACTTGCGTGTGTAAGTGCCCGCGCACCCCTGAAATACACGTACATAGGCCAATCGCGTGTACGCGCACTTTTGTCCAATTACACGCGATGACACTCTGACGTGCAGTATTTACACGTGTGCTCCGTCATCACGTGCTGGGTGGGGAACACCCGTGCGGGTCACGTCACATACGCGCTTACGCGCTGAGGGACTCTGGACCAATAGAATCGTGTATGCGTGCTTACGCGCTTACGCGCTAAGGGCCTTTCCTCGGATTTCACGCTGACGTGCCGAATTTTCACGTGCCAAATCACTCTGTATCAAGCTGGCCACGCGAAAACACACGGAACACCACGCTCCTGCCCAGAAGGACGAGTTACTGCCCCCCGTGCCCCGAGCAGCCTCCCACGTGCCATCTGCTGCTGCCTGCCTGCCTGCCTGCCTGCTGCCACCGTGCCCTGCCATTTGGTGCCTGCACATCAGCCATCTGCAGGGGTCCAGTTGCTGTGTCCACCCTTGCTGGAACTGAAGACTCCCGACTGGGATTACATCGCTCCACAGCCCAGCCCCAGGACCCAGTTGCCCACCCACACCTGCCTCTGGGGTTGCCATGTCGGGCACTTCCACATCTGGCACCAGTGGCAACCCCAGGCCAGAGGGGCAGAGGGGCACCAGCTTCACTGCCACCGAAGTTGGTGTCCTGGTGGAGCATGTCCTGGGGCAGTATGATGCCCTCTTTGGATCGTCCCGCGCCAGCAAGGATGGACGGGAGAGGATCTGGGCCGACTGTGTGGTTGCCATCAACGCGGAGGGGGTGGCAACCCGCAACGTCCAGAAGATCAAGAAGCGCTGGGAGGACTTGAGGTCCAGGACCCTTATGATGGCCCGGCGCCTCGTGGAGGGGGGCCGGGGCCGCATGAGTTCCATCCAGATGAGGGTCCTGGAACGCGTACGCCCAGCGCTCCACGCCCAGATCCTTGAGAGGGAGGCCCGTCTGGTGTTGAGCGGTAAGTGTCCAAGCATTACTGTGTGACACAGGGCATGTTGCTGTGTGCTGGGTCTATGATACTTGCCTGTATGTGTGCCATAGGCCATGTATGCATGTATGTGTGCATGGACATCATGGTAATGCATGTGCAACCAGTGATGTGTGACCCACATGGTTGTTGCATGTGTTCAAATGCCGCATGGGGACCCCTATGCAGATTTTGAACATGAGAGCATGCCAGTCTCTGTACCGGGACATGGGTGGGGGTGAGGGATGGGTGCTGATGCCAGGTACATATGTGGTAGCCATGTCTGTGTGGCTGACCTGCGTGTCTGTGACTTGTGCATGCCATGGATGCATGATACATGTGTGTGACAATGCACAGATTCAGTGAAGCAGCCAAATTGCCCTTGTATCCGCTGTGTTTGTTGTGTTTGGGGCCAGATGGATGTGACTGAGGTGAAGTGTGTGCATGTGAAAGGCATGAGCCATGATGCATGTGAGTTCCATATCATTGAATGTTTCAAGAGTCCATTGGACATGCATGGAAATGTCCATGGCATGCAGCATGCCTGTTACTGTGTGTGTTTTGCCTGGACTGACCCATGTGTTGTGGAGGGACATGATGGAAGTGTACTTTGACAGTGGTGGTCATCTGCTATTGCTTCCTGTCTAGGGAACCATTGTACAGTACCCTGATGCTTGTGTTCTTTGTCTCCCTCTACGCAGCGGCTAGTGAAGAAGAGGGCGGAGACGGCGCTGTGGAGCAAGGCGGCGGGGATGCCCCCACGGCTGCAGCGGAAGGGGTGGGTGAGCCCCCACAGGGGCCTGCTACGGTGGGAGACGGTGAGGAGCCATCCAGGTTGGTGGTTTGCACAGAGGAGGAGGAGGCCGCCACTGGGGCACACATGGGGCCTGGTGGGGGCATCCCTGCTGGTGCAAGTGGTGCAGTCCAGGGCCAGGGGCAAGAGGCAGCACAGGTCACCGTGGAGGGGCCTGTGCATGTCGCTGTCCCTGACCCTGTGAGTGCACCACCATGCACCAGCAGGGATGCCCCGTCCCAGGCCCGTCCGCAGGTAGAGGGGATGTCCATGTCACCTGACTCCCCTCCACCTGCGGACGTGGGAACCCCTGGCCGTGCGGAGAAGGTCCTGATTGGGGTCGCGATGTGCACGGCTGTGATTCGTGATGCCGTGCGTGCTTCCCGGGAGGAGCACGCACGTCATCACGAAGTGCACCGTGCCGACATGGCCCAATTGGGATCGGCCATGTTCGAGGGTTTCCTGCATGTGTTGGCCAATGTGGCGGCCCTCTCCTCCTCTGTGCAGGCTATACACCAGTCGTTCTCCTTGCCGTCTTCCAGCCCAGATGCCACCAGGGCCCCCTGTGGACCTGCCCCGACCAATGCAGCCAGCTCGGTGGGGATCCCATCCCTGCCACAGTTGGGAGTCGGAGGTCCAGCAGGGGTGGACAACACAGCAACTGGACCCCAGCAGATGGAAGATGTGACAGCATCATCAGGCAGGGCACGTGCACAACGGCGTCGGTGGTTTCCATCAGCGTGGATGCCATCGTGCTGGCAGAGGCAGTGGCGTCGGAGGCAGCAGCGGGCTCGACGTGGGAGGCATCATGGCTCGGGGCCATCAAGATCAGAGGGGCAGGCATCGGCCGGAGGGCAGGGCAACCCTGGGATGGTGGTGTCTTCCGTGTGGGAGCAGTTGGTCCAGCGGATAGGTGCGGAGCGGCAGCGGCGGAAGAGGAGCGGCTCGCCATGGTCAGGGCGGAGTTCTCCATGCGTCGGGCGTTGAGGCGGGCTAAGTGCCTCGAGGAAGCTCGCAGGGAGTTTGAGCTGAACATGGGGTTATCCCTGCGAGACCTCGGGGCCAGGACAGAGTCCCGCCTCCAGGACATCGACATGGAGTTCGGTGATGCCCTCGCCAGCAACATCAACAAGTGAGCCGCAGGACTTGCCCGCTGCCTTTGTATATAGTTATATAGTTAGTTAGTGTTAGGTTTCCTTTATTTGTTTTTATTATTTTGGACCGCTCGGACAATGGCCACTTTTTTGTATATATTTTTTTCATTAGGTAGTAGTAGGTTTCCTTTATGGTGTTGGGCTCATGGACCCTGGTACATTCCTGTATTTAGTTTGTTTTTTGAAGGAACATTTTCTTTTTTTCATTATTGTGTTCACCATGTGGAAATGGTTTTTCATTCTTTTCCTTCTACTTGATATTGCTTTGGTCAACATTTGTTTTTGTATTCCTTTTTCTTTTTTTGATTTTTACTTTTGTTCTCCGACATGGACCATTTATTTTGTTAACCACATAGTTGTATGTTTGATTTGTTTACTTATTTTTAATCTTTAATACATTTTTTATTTTTACTTCCACTTGTGTTATTTTGTCTTTGGTTTCATACATGTCATGATATGGGTTTTGACATTCACTTGCAGCCATTGTGTATGTGTGTGTGACGGACATGTGTTCATTTACATACTTGCCATTGGGGTTGTGTCATGTAATTGCATTCACTATGTGGGTGGATGCAATCCTTGCCTGGGTGTTTGTGCTGGGTATGCTGCCCATTACTGCCATGATTGTGTATCGTCAGGACCTGGGGGCAGGGGGACATGGGTGGGGACCTGGTGGAGGCTGCCCCTGGTTGCTGGGGGTGGGGGGGGTGGGAGACATGGGTGGGGGCCTGGTGGAGTCTGCCCCTGGATGCTGAGGGGTGGGGGTGGTGGGTGACATGGGTGGGGGCCTGCTGGCAGGTGCCCCACAGTGCTGGGGGGTGGGGGTGGTGGGTGACATGGGTGGGGGCCTGGTGGAGGTTGCCCCTGGTGGCTGGGGGGTGGGGGTGGTGGGTGACATGGGTGGGGGCCTGCTGGCAGGTGCCCCACAGTGCTGGGGGGTGGGGGTGGTGGGTGACATGGGTGGGGGCCTGCTGGCAGGTGCCCCACAGTGCTGGGGGGTGGGGGTGGTGGGAGACATGAGTGGGGGCCTGGTGGAGGGTGCCCCTGGTGACTGGGGGGGTGGGGGTGGTGGGAGACATGAGTGGGGGGCTGGTGGAGGGTGCCCCTGGTGGCGGGGGGGTGGGGGTGGTGGGTGACATGGGTGGGGGCCTGCTGGCAGGTGCCCCACAGTGCTGGGGGGTGGGGGTGGTGGGTGACATGAGTGGGGGCCTGGTGGAGGCTGCCCCTGCACTGCTGGGGGGTGAGGGTGGTGGGAGACATGGGTTGGACATGGGTGGGGGCCTGGTGGAGGCTGCCCCTGCACTGCTGGGAGGTGGGGGTGGTGGGAGACATGAGTGGGGGCCTGGTGGAGGCTGCCCCTGGTGACTGGGGGGGTGGGGGTGGTGGGAGACATGAGTGGGGGCCTGGTGGAGGGTGCCCCTGGTGGCGGGGGGGTGGGGGTGATAGGGGACATGAGTGGGGGCCTGGTGGGGGCTGCCCCTGGATGCTGGGGGGTGGGGGTGGTGGGTGACATGGGTGGGGGCCTGGTGGAGGGTGCCCCTGGTGGCTGGGGGGTGGGGGTGGTGGGTGACATGGGTGGGGGCCTGCTGGCAGGTGCCCCACAGTGCTGGGGGGGGTGGTGGGTGACATGAGTGGGGGCCTGGTGGAGGCTGCCCCTGCACTGCTGGGGGGTGGGGGGGTGGGAGACATGAGTGGGGGCCTGGTGGAGGCTGCCCCTGGTGACTGGGGGGGTGGTGGGAGACATGAGTGGGGGCCTGGTGGAGGGTGCCCCTGGATGGTGGGGGTGGGGGTGGTGGGAGACATGAGTGGGGGCCTGGTGGAGGGTGCCCCTGGTGACTGGGGGGGGTGGGGGTGGTGGGAGACATGAGTGGGGGCCTGGTGGAGGGTGCCCCTGGTGGCGGGGGGGTGGGGGTGGTGGGTGACATGGGTGGGGGCCTGCTGGCAGGTGCCCCACAGTGCTGGGGGGTGGGGGTGGTGGGTGACATGAGTGGGGGCCTAGTGGAGGCTGCCCCTGCACTGCTGGGGGTGAGGGTGGTGGGTGACATGGGTGGGGGCCTGGTGGAGGCTGCCCCTGGTTGCTGGGGGGTGGGGGTGCAAGGGGACATGAGTGGGGGCCTGGTGGAGGCTGCCCCTGGATGCTGGGGGGTGGGGGTGGTGGGTGACATGGGTGGGGGCCTGGTGGAGGGTGCCCCTGGTGACTGGGGGGGTGGGGGTGATAGGGGACATGAGTGGGGGCCTGGTGGGGGCTGCCCCTGCACTGCTGGGGGGTGGGGGTGGTGGGAGACATGGGTGGGGGCCTGGTGGAGGCTGCCCCTGCACTGCTGGGGGGTGGGGGTGGTGGGAGACATGAGTGGGGGCCTGGTGGAGGCTGCCCCTGGTGATTGGGGGGGTGGGGGTGGTGGGAGACATGAGTGGGGGCCTGGTGGAGGGTGCCCCTGGTGGCGGGGGGGTGGGGGTGATAGGGGACATGAGTGGGGGCCTGGTGGGGGCTGCCCCTGGATGCTGGGGGGTGGGGGTGGTGGGTGACATGGGTGGGGGCCTGGTGGAGGGAGCCCCTGGTGGCTGGGGGGTGGGGTTGGTGGGTGACATGGGTGGGGGCCTGCTGGCAGGTGCCCCACAGTGCTGGGGGGTGGGGGTGGTGGGTGACATGAGTGGGGGCCTGGTGGAGGCTGCCCCTGGTGACTGGGGGGGTGGGGGTGGCGGGAGACATGAGTGGGGGCCTGGTGGAGGGTGCCCCTGGATGGTGGGGGGTGGGGGTGGTGGGAGACATGAGTGGGGGCCTGGTGGAGGGTGCCTCTGGTGACTGGGGGGGTGGGGGTGGTGGGTGACATGGGTGGGGGCCTGCTGGCAGGTGCCCCACAGTGCTGGGGGGTGGGGGTGGTGGGTGACATGAGTGGGGGCCTGGTGGAGGCTGCCCCTGCACTGCTGGGGGGTGAGGGTGGTGGGAGACATGAGTGGGGGCCTGGTGGAGGGTGCCCCTGGTGACTGGGGGGGTGGGGGTGGTGGGAGACATGAGTGGGGGCCTGGTGGAGGGTGCCCCTGGTGACTGGGGGGGTGGGGGTGGTGGGAGACATGAGTGGGGGCCTGGTGGAGGGTGCCCCTGGTGGCGGGGGGGTGGGGGTGAAAGGGGACATGAGTGGGTGCCTGGTGGAGGCTGCCCCTGCACTGCTGGGGGGTGGGGGTGGTGGGAGACATGAGTGGGGGCCTGGTGGAGGGTGCCCCTGGTGACTGGGGGGGTGGGGGTGGTGGGAGACATGAGTGGGGGCCTGGTGGAGGGTGCCCCTGGTGACTGGGGGGGTGGGGGTGATAGGGGACATGAGTGGGGGCCTGGTGGAGGGTGCCCCTGCACTGCTGGGGGGTGGGGGTGGTGGGAGACATGAGTGGGGGCCTGGTGGAGGGTGCCCCTGGTGGCGGGGGGGTGGGGGTGATAGGGGACATGAGTGGGTGCCTGGTGGAGGCTGCCCCTGCACTGCTGGGGGGTGGGGGTGGTGGGAGACATGAGTGGGGGCCTGGTGGAGGGTGCCCCTGGTGACTGGGGGGTTGGGGGTGATAGGGGACATGAGTGGGGGCCTGGTGGAGGGTGCCCCTGCACTGCTGGGGGGTGGGGGTGGTGGGAGACATGAGTGGGGGCCTGGTGGAGGGTGCCCCTGGTGGCGGGGGGGTGGGGGTGATAGGGGACATGAGTGGGTGCCTGGTGGAGGCTGCCCCTGCACTGCTGGGGGGTGGGGGTGGTGGGAGACATAAGTGGGGGCCTGGTGGAGGGTGCCCCTGGTGGCGGGGGGTGGGGGTGATAGGGGACATGAGTGGGGGCCTGGTGGAGGGTGCCCCTGGTGACTGGGGGGGTGGGGGTGGTGGGAGACATGAGTGGGGGCCTGGTGGAGGGTGCCCCTGGTGACTGGGGGGGTGGGGGTGATAGGGGACATGAGTGGGGGCCTGGTGGAGGGTGCCCCTGCACTGCTGGGGGGTGGGGGTGGTGGGAGACATAAGTGGGGGCCTGGTGGAGGGTGCCCCTGGTGACTGGGGGGGTGGGGGTGGTGGGAGACATGAGTGGGGGCCTGGTGGAGGGTGCCCCTGGTGACTGGGGGGGTGGGGGTGATAGGGGACATGAGTGGGGGCCTGGTGGGGGCTGCCCCTACACTGCTGGGGGGTGGGGGTGGTGGGAGACATGGGTGGGGGCCTGGTGGAGGCTGCCCCTGCACTGCTGGGGGGTGGGGGTGGTGGGAGACATGAGTGGGGGCCTGGTGGAGGCTGCCCCTGGTGACTGGGGGGGTGGGGATGGTGGGAGACATGAGTGGGGGCCTGGTGGAGGGTGCCCCAGGATGGTGGGGGGTGGGGGTGGTGGGAGACATGAGCAGGTGTGCAGGGTAGTCCCCTGTTTTGTGGGCTGCCTGCAGGGGCCGTGGAGGGTGTACAGGGAACACCTGTGAGGACCCACCCAGCCTAATCGCGTGTGTAACTTCCCACGCACACTGTAATACACGTACCAAGCCAAATCGCGTGTGATAATTCCCGCGCACCCCTGAAATACACACGCCCAGGCTATTCGCGTGTGCAAATTCCCGCGCACCCCTGAAATACACGTACCCTGCTGTAATCGCGTGTGGGACTTCCCGCGCACCCCTGAAATACACGCGCCCAGGCTATTCACGTGTGGAACTTCCCACGCACCCCTGAAATACACGCGCCCAGGCTATTCGCGTGTGGAACTTCCCGCGCACCCCTGAAATACACGCGCCCAGGCTATTCGCGTGTGGAACTTCCCGCGCACCCCTGAAATACACGTACCCTGCTGTAATCGCGTGTGGGACTTCCCGCGCACCCCTGAAATACACGTACCCTGATGGAATCGCGTGTGGAACTTCCCGCGCACCCCCGAAATACACCTACCCTGATGGAATCGCGTGTGGAACTTCCCGCGCACCCCTGAAATCCACGTACCCGGCCAAATCGCGTGTGAGACTTCCCGCGCACCCCGGTATACACGCACACGTATTTTTTGTCAGCGTGTCCGTGTTTGTGGGTACCCCTTTGCACGTCATTTGTCCAGGAGGGCCACAGTATAGGACATTCATCATGGCAGTATATGGGTGCTATTTGTTGGCGCACCTTTTGGCACACATTTCTTACAGCCGCAGAGACGCTACCGCCTGCTTTCTTGTGGCGGTCGTGTTTGTGCCTGTGCGCTGGTTTGAGCGTGCGCTTTTTTGCTCTATTCTATTCCATGAATACGTGTTGTAGGCAAGCGTGTGGGCGTTCCGCGCACTTGTGCCCTGTACTTCCCCCGTGACGCCCACGTTTTTGCAAGTTGTTCCCCATTCCGAGTGTTACGCCCGTGTTCCACCTACTTTTGTTGCGTGCGCCGCGCTATGTGCGAATTTCGCTGTGGCCTGTGCGATTTTCGCTGTGACCTGGCGCACGCTGTTAGATGGCCTGTGCGCCAGCGTGCTCGGCGCACTTTTTATCGCACATCCGCTGGTTTTCTCACGCACGGACTTCCATGAATCGACGTGCGCTGCTTTTCGTGCGATTTTCGCACTTGCACTGCGATTTTCGCTATTCCACTGCGATTCGCACGTTTTTGCCCACTTGCGCCGCGCTAATTATTCCATGAATCGGCCTGACAGTCTCTATGGTTCTCGTCTTTAGTTGTCCCTTTTCTCTTTTGTCTATACAAGTCAAAATCCAATGGTTTAAGAATGAAAAAATGCAGTGGCCATTTTGCAACGAATTCCATTCATTAAAGAATCAACATTTCGTACACTCTGCAGAATATGCTGTCTGTAACAAAATGTAACAAACAATCACTCCTCTGAGAAATATTTGCTGTGCGTGCCAAAATCATGGTTCTTTTGATGTCATATTTTGAGTCACTCTATATTGCTTGAGTGCAAAGATACACATTAAGCAAAGTGCAGAAATTGCTATCAACTAAAGTGCTTAATGAATACAGTTCACAGCTGCCGTTCCATATTGCATGAGTATAAAGATACCCATTCAGCAAACCTGCAAAGATTGCTGTCAGCTAAAGTGCTTAGTGCATATAGTTCATAGCTGCCGTTGCATATTACATGTTATTTCAATAAAGTGCAATGTGTCAAGACTGGAAAGCTGTTGATGTTATATTAACATGACTAACACTTCCCACTTAAACTACGGAGAGCATGTATGACTGTCACCTGCTAATTTATGAGCTATGTTTTGCTGCGACTATAGAGTGCATGCTGCATCCGTATTCATATACCTTCAATTAAAAAAAATAGCCTCATTTTGCTGCAATTTTAAGGTGCATGCTGCTGTGGTATTTGTATGTTTCAATAAAGTGCACAGTGCATTACAATCCTATGCAAAATAGAGCCACAGAATAACCTGACAATAAAGTGCATGATGCATGAATATTTTGAAACACATTTAAGATTCCAGTGACTTCATGGCTAGGCATTCCCAGTCCTATAAACTGCTTATTTAAGAACAATAAAGTGCACAGTGCTTCAATACTTTGTCTTCTTAGAAAAGTACTGTTAGGATGTTCTGGACACATTTAAGATTACAGTAACCCCATGGCTAGTGATTTCATAAGGTACTATTTGATCTTCTTTCTCATACTTCAAATTATACTAAGAAACAATTGAAAGAAATATACGTTTTTGTGCAAAGGACAACTGAGAAGAGAGACTGAAACATAAATAAAATTATCAAAATTATCTAAATCTAGTTGGGAGAGTTATGTCAAGCACATATGAGATGATACAAAATTACATAAATATTGCACCTCTTAATAAGGATTGTAGATCAAGATGGTTTCCAAAAGGATAAACAAAACTTATAAAAATGGGTTAGAAAAAAGGGGACAAGATGGATTAGATCTTTGCTATTTTATGTCCCCAGGAATATATACAACTCCTCGTCAAGATTTTGTCCTCTGGGTTCTTTCGTTTCGAGGTCCAGGATGAACTTCGTTTCCATCTGGCGCAGTTCAAGCTCTTGATTGCCCCCTCGAGGATTTTCTTTAATATGGTGTAGTCCAGAAAATCTGATACAGGAAAGAATTGGCAAATAACCAAATGTATGTCTGCTTACCAATAGCATATATGCAGAAAACACTTGGAGAGCCACATCAGCATACACACACACAAACACATATGGAAAATGATTGCATGAATACAACACAATTATATCTGCCTATTAACAGCATATATAGAGCAAACATGGCAGCATAATTGTGTAAATTGCCTGACTTCGCAACTTTGTGTAGTTATGAAGGTTACTGTTTTTTTTCCTTCTACCACAACAGCAAAGATTGTACCTTTGCCATTCATTTATCATATTGAATTGCATGCCAATTCTCATTCTGGATTAAAACCATTGCAAACACACACAAATATAGATACTATGCTATCACTCTAGCGCATAGCATAGTTATGATTAAGACGAATTGTCTATGAAGTTTCAGAAAATAACTTTTCTGAATAACTTTTG
This sequence comes from Ambystoma mexicanum, assembly GCF_040938575.1. Lineage (NCBI taxonomy): Eukaryota > Metazoa > Chordata > Amphibia > Caudata > Ambystomatidae > Ambystoma > Ambystoma mexicanum. Next base: position 1,196,544,898 of record NC_090935.1, read on the forward strand.
AATGTTTGCATGGACATTTCTGAAAAAAATCACATTCAATTTCAAAGGAAGCCATATGCAAAATGTCTGAGTTTCAAAAGATGGCTTCATATTTTCAAGAAAATGTTACGCCTCATCACAAGTTGGGTATTAGCGTTGCTGCCAAACCCACCGGTGCTATTAGCGCTGGATTGCGGGTTTGGCAGAATGGTAAGTTCCCTTTCCCTATTGGGCCCATTCGGGAATTCCCCATTCCCCATTGGGACCAACGGGGAATGTCTGGCGCTATTACCGCCGGCAGTAATAGCACCACAAATCAGCAAAATCTCAGCAGGTTTGCCCCCAGCTCAGAGCTGGGGGTAAATTAGCCCAGCCCATGATTTGGCGGATCCTTAAATGCGACGGTAATAGCGTTACCACTGCATTTAAGGTTTACCGCCAAACTCATGATGAGTCAGTTTGTGTTTTGAACAGCTTTTAATGTGTTTTTTTCCAATAGAGAAAAAGTGGCCCAAATATCTTCAAAATTGCTTCTTACAATTTCTTTTAAAATATATATTCACTTTTGTTAGCTTTTCGCTCATCAAGAATTGGAGCACTGAAAATAATTTGAAAATCAACTTTGCCAATTTTGGCACATTAACAATTTATTCATATAGGTTGAATGTGTGCTGTGAATGCTATTTTTAACAACCAAATGTACACCTATGTACCAATATCACACATACAGAGATCTTCAGTGACATACACATCTACACACACACAAATACAGGACCTAATTGTTGTGCACAGTTGTTCTCAAACACCGGCACAACATACAAATGTACCCGCATGCAGATGTACACACACACAATTGCATACATGCACAAACACACAGACAAACAAGAAAGAATTGGCATATGACAAAATGTATGTCTGCACACAAACAGGGTATATGCATCATACATGTGGATAGCCATAGTGACATACACACATATACGCACACACCCACATGCACAATTTTGTACGCACTGCCCCCTCCCTCCGATTCCTCCCCGACCACATACCGTGACTGGAAATTTTGGGAACGGTTTGTTAAAAAATAAACGAGTTATTAAGAAAAAAAAAAGCACTTTCGGCCTAGTCCCCATTCATTTTGCCATGGAGAAAAAAAGACAATTGTTGTCAGGCCGCATTGCAAAAATTGCTGGATGGAATTGGACCAGGTCCGAAACAACTTGGGCACGAAGCATTGACATTAGCGTTCCTTTTGGGGTTCTGGGGCACTGAATTCAGTCATTTTTTTAAAAAATTGACAAAGGGGGGCACCTTCTCACAAAAAATAGAGATATCTCATATGGGGCATTGCAGCAGACAGGCTTTTCAGAATTGAAAAAGCTTTTTTTCCTACAATGCGAGAGATAGCTGCGGCTATACACGCCAATACAGGCAAACAAAAAGCAGGAAAATGCCATTTTGAAGAGGTAAACTGGTGAAATGGCATCAGGATATAGGTGAGGGGACGGGAGGGTACAGTATGTCAAATTGGGGAGTTGGAGGTGGGCTGGGGTCTGGGTTTGCAGCACAAACATGTTCCCGTAGCTGCGATTATTCAGCAGGATAACTGTGGCTACCTGAGAAGACAAGATCGGGAATGAAAGTGCTGTAAAATATACAGTGGTCACGACTGAAGGCCATGGCTAATGGCGTGGTAATGTTGCAAAATATACAGTGGACACGGCCAAAGCTAATGGCTAGTGGATTGGTAATGCTGTAAAATATACCGTAGACATGGCCAAAGGCAGCAATAGGTTTCTTTAGGGCCCACTCGCCATGGCCTTCGGCCATAACGGAATAACCCAGACCCCTTCCAGAAATCAAGTCAACACGTTGTGCACAAGTTGTTTGATACCTGGTCCAATTCCGTTCACCGGGTTTTGCTGTGTGCTGCATGGATATTTTGACTTTTTCTCTATGTGGAGATTAATGAGAGAAAGCCGAAAACATTGTTTTTTGCTCTTAATAACTTTTTCATTCCTTTGCGAATGTTCCCAAAATGTCCAGTCTGGAGGGGCCTCAACAACATTTTTGTTTGCAAAATATCAGCCCAAACCATCCTGCAAGTCAAAAGTTATTAGCAATTACATTTTTGGGTTTCCTATGGAACTTGCTACATACCTTAACTTTATATGTATTTATATTCAGTGAACAAACTTTATTAAAGGATGTTATGGTTACAAGTAAAATAGAAACCCCCCAGAAATGTGCCCTTTATTGTAAGCTAAGCAACCATAACTCACGCCAGCACCGTGCACTGCTAAGACTAACAGCCAGGACATCAAAAATAATCTTATAGACTCCATCTGCTTTTTTCTCCCTGGCTTCCAGTATCCTCAGAGTGGGGTTTTCCCCTGACACCTGGTCTCTACCCCTGGGTTCCCTATTCATTCACTCGGGTTAGCTCCCCCTTGGGTACCTGTTCCCTGGTTCTTACCTTGTCCATCTGGGTTCTGGTGCCTGGCCTCCTGCCTCTGCCTGGGTGCTCTGCCTTGTGGACCTCGCCTGCTGCTTCACCTTCGTAAGAGTTTGCAGCTTACTGGGCCCTACCGCTTCCAGAGTTCGAATCTTCGCTCCAGCCAAGACTCATCTTTCCTGTCAGTGCTTGCACTGTCCTGACGCCACGTTAATCAGGGAAGTGCGCACCCATGGCGTTGGGAGCGGTTCACCTCCGACCCGGTGGTCTCACGGGTGGGTGTTGGGACGGTTTCTCGCATCACTCATTCATCATCAGTTCATCGGACAGCCTGGCTACTTCACCGCAACCATCATCTGAAAGTTCAGGTACTCAGCACCCCCGAGACACTTTCCTTAACAGATTGATACACCTGCCTTCCGACTCCGAGATGGATGAAGCTCAGGAACTCGGGGATGAGATACAGGCCCTTTGTGCCGAGATGACCACGCTTGATCAGGAGAACGTCGCATTACGGCAGATGGTGGCACAAGGTACCGGGGCCGCTCCTCAGGCCAAAGATGCAATGGCCCACACAGTGCCAATCAAGTTCGATGGGGATCCCAGACGTGTGGCTGAATTCTGTAACTATTGCAAGATTCATTTCCTCTTCAGGCCCTCACATTTCAGTCAGGAAAGGCCAAAATCGGTTACATTCTGGGCAATTTGACTTGGAATGTACTTGCTTAGGCAGCCCCCTTGGTTTCTGCCAACAGTCCAATCCTCAACGACTTTGTGGCCTTCAAAAGGGCTTTTTTGGAGGTCTTTCAATCACCCAATCTGGCTTCAGTGGCACAAAACCAATTGATGGACATCAAACAAGGTACCAACGATATCATAGCATACATTGGGCACTTCCATCAACTGGCAACTGATTCACAATGGGCGGAAATAGCCCAGAAGACCCTGTTCCGTCAGGGGTTGAGAGAGGAGTTCAAAGACGAGTTACTGCACATCCCAGAACCCAATACCCTCCAGCAACTCGTTGAGCAGGTTTTGCGGATAGACCATAGACTGGCAGAACGAAGAGGGAAAAGAAGTTGGGCTGAGACGATGTTCCCTAGACCATCAAATGCTCCGACCAGGACATCTGGGTCTTAGGATTCCGGTCCAGAAACCATGCAGTTTGATGCTGTAAGGGGCCCATTATCAGAAGCCGAAAAGAAATGCAGAAGAAGTTTGCGATTGTGCTTGTACTGTGGGGCCGCCGGCCATTACCTGGTTACCTGTCCTCTACACCGTCCCAGGAAGTCGGAAAACTAGAGGGCCTGTCGTCTATGGGAAAGGCAACGACAGGCCCTCCTTCACTTTCAGTCCGTTCCATTTCCAGCCAAACGCGCCAGCCCATGCAACCAGTTGTCCTGTTAGTTCTGACGATCAAGTTGGCCTGGCTAGACAGAACGATGGAAGTCCCTGGCTTATTAGATTGCAGAGTCTCTGGTAATTACATTGATGAAGTCCTCGCCGCAATCAATAGAATACCATTATATTCCAGGAGCAGTGCCCTGCCCATGGAGGTCATTGATGGTACTCCTCTATCCTCAGGTCCCATACGACAACATACCATGGGTTTGCTTCTCCAGATCGAGGAACACGGGGAAAGGATCACCCTGGACGTAATCAAATCACCCTCATACCCGGTGGTTTTGGGTTTACCTTGGCTTCTGTGACACAACCCCACTATCGATTGCGAGGCACGCACCTTGGTGTTTGCTTCTTCCCATTGCCTTCAGAATTATTGTTTGGCCAGCACGCCCCAGAACACCACTACTCCTGTGCCTCTCGCATGGGGCAAAGACTCGCCTGGTCTTTGTTCTCTGTCACTGTTCCCGCAGGTATATGCCGATTACCAGACTGTGTTTTCTGAGCCCAGAAATATACCTTTACCACCTCACAGATTTTTCGATTGCTCCATTGCCTTGATACCAGGTGCGGTGGTACCTCACGGGAAGGTGTATGCCTTGTCTCAATCCGAAAAGCAGGTCCTGCAGGAATACCTGGCTGAAGAGGTACATCGCCACCTCGTAATCCCCTGCAGGTTTCCCTCTGTTTTTCGTGTAGAAGAAGGAGGGCACTTTACGCTGGTGTATTGATTACCGTCAGCTGAACAACATCACAGGAAAGGACGGGTACCCACTGCCCTTGATCCGGAACATCATGGAGTCTCTCGGATCGGCTCAAATCTTCACCAAGTTGGATCTCCATGGAGCCTACCATCTGGTCCAGATAAAGGAAGGTGATAAGTGGAAGACGTCCTTCAAGACCGGCCGTCTTCCAGCGGTTCATGGACTACATCTTCAGGGATCTGATCGGCATCTCGGTTTGGTGTATCTTGATGACATTCTCGTTTTTTCCGCTACCCAGGAAGAACATGTGATACATGTCCGAGAGGTGCTTCAACGGTTGTCCCAGAACCAACTGTTCGCTAAAGCCAAGAAGTGTTCCTTTCACCAGGAGAGCATGGAGTTTTTGACCCATGTGATCAGCAGCTCAGGCATCCTCATGGATTCCCCTAAGGTACAAGCCATTCAGGACTGGAAGCAACCTCATGATTTTAAGTCCCTCCAACGTTTCTTGGGGTTCGCCAATTTTTATCGGCTTTTCATACCCCATTTTTCGCAGTTTACGGCCCCTTTCAACTGATTGACCAACAGCAAGGTGCCTTTCCTTTGGGACTCACGGGCTACTGTGGCCTTTGACACCTTGAAGACGGCTTTCCGCTATGGCCCCCATTCTGCGTCATCCTAACAACGAAATGCCATACATTGTAGAGGCAGACGCTGCCGACTTTGCTGTTGGTGCCGTTCTCCTGCAGAAAGCACCTGGATCCGGCATTGAACATCACTTGGCTTACTTCTCCCACAAACTCTCTTCCAGTGAACGGAATTACGCCGTGATTGAAAAGGAACTCCTGGCCATAAAAGCAGCGTTCGAGGAATGGAGGCACCATCTGCTAGGGGGACATTTTTCTGCGGATGTTTGCACTGATCATCGCAACTTACGGTACCTGCGTTCTCTACAGTGTCGTGCCTCTCGCCAAGCCCGGTGGGCTTTTGTCTTTTCCCACTATGATTTCCACATAACGTACATTCCCAGTACCCAAAACCTGAAAGCTGATGCCCTGTCCCGCTCCTTGGAGAATGACATCGAGAGCAACTCTCAGGACATGCCACTGATCTCTCCGAAACATATTTTACTCATGCACTCACCCAACCTACAGACGATTCTGCCGGAAATTCTAGCAGACCCAGCTCGTACGGACCTCTTGAAACGACCACGGATCAAGGAATGCAACAGATTGCTCTTCTATCAGAGCAGGCTATACATCCTCACAGTTCCTCTTCGGACGATCATGCTACATGGGTTCCATGATTCCCGAGTTAGCGGCCATTGTGGTGTTAAGGCCACCCAAGAAGTGGTATCCAGGCAATTTTGGTGGCCGTGTTGGGTCGATGAAATAAAACTCTTTATGGTGTTACATTGGCTTTTTCCCAAGCGCCCACAAATAACTGAAAAGGATGACAAAGGACTCCCTTTGCAGTGTTCAGAAACTCCACATCTTGTGGTTTATTATGAGATATTCTGGTGCCCTTTGTGATTACACGTGTTTCGATGACTAAATCATCTTTTCAAATCAGGGCTATTAGTATTACATAACATTTTTTATAATTTGATAATTTACACATGTTAAGCACATTCCATGATATTCCCATATTAACAACATATGAGAGTCATTGATTTATCAAGTAAGAACATTCAAGTCAACAAATTTTTGGTTTGAAATCAAAAATACACAAATTAAGTAAGATACAATAAAATTAAAAAATGGCCATTGTAGGGAGGGGTGAAGGGTAGGAGTGTTAAGGATTGAAAAAACAATTAGATGAGAAAAAAGAGAAAATAGTAAGTTAAACCACAAAATAACATAAGGTTACATTTCACTAGTACTTTTCAATGGTAAATGAACAGGTATTCATGTAATGGTCCATGCACTTCTTGATTTATATATTTTATTTTTTATTATTTATTTTTTTGTTATTATTCTTGATTTACTTTTAATTATTATGATATCAGGTACTACGTACACAGCCTTACCTAGTTGCACTGTTTCCCACTAGTATTCTTAATATCTTGTGAATAATCATGGGTTAAATACCAGATCCATCTACAAAAAACAAAAGGAATTGTTGTTGGGAAGAATGTTTGTCCTGTTATGTGTTTACATTAACCGAATTTGTGCTGGCTCACGTTTCTTTATTCTCATAGTTCCCATAAAGAAAGAGTAAAAATCTTTAAATGGTTGGAAAAGTGTTCTATGAGCATTTTTTTCCTTGTTGTTGTTGGCTGGCCTTCATGGTAAACACAGCAAATTGAGAGCGTTAAATTTACAGGCTTCGGTTCTCTTGCATTTTAAAGACACACTTTAGTAATTGTTCAGAAATGTTCCACGTGTTCCCGCGTGTGCAAGATAAACCAGACCCCTTCGTATTTCTAGCCCCCCCGTGAGCGGGCTTACCTTTCCTTCACTGCGTCCCGTGCCAAAATGTCCTTGTGTTTACAGCGTCCCCACCAGACTATTGTATGCTACGCTGTGGTTGCCTGGCAACCCAGTCTCGTTTCACCGTAGTTGCCCGCGGCCATATTGGAATGGGAAAACTAACTGAGTTCACATGTTTACCCATAGTTCCGATCCTGAATTAACCTCTTTAGTTGCAAAGAGTGATCCGATGTACAATGTACAGTTACTAATTTGGCATTTGTTGAAAATATTAGCCAAATAGTTGCCTGTTACTTTTCTTTTTATTTTAATAGGTTACTAATGCTGGTTAATACCGCATGATCTATACTCCTTTCTCAATTACTGGTACCGCGGCCATGTTCCTGGGCTGCTCAAAATTACGGTCTTGTTTAATACAGTATTTCAGTTCTAGTCCCTGCGATATGTTATGAATGGATTTTATGTCAACGCTTTTCTGTCAATGTGTGAAAACCTGTCTGATAGCACGTATGGCTGCCCTGATACCAAATATCCCTTACTTTATCAGTTCCAGTTGAAGGTAGTTCTTTATTATTCAATAAAAATGGATTGATATATTCTCTAAGTCTGTATTCATGGTTAACACAAAGCAATTTGTACATTTGCACATTTTCTAATTATTAAAACATGCTTGTTCTCAATCCGCAAGTTCAACAAATACATTTTCAGTCAATGCTCTTCTCAGTGCGAAAACACACACATTATTCATAAAAAGGAGGCCATCTCATTGTCTGTGTTGAGGCCTTTCACTACAGCTCAGAATTTGCAAATTAGTTCAGCTTCTTGTTGCCTGAGTTTTTTTATTTTTTTTATTTTATTTTATTTGATTTATATTTCAGGTGAACCTGTAATTTTATCAAAGGAAGTCTTGAGAATTTGTTTTTGAATAGTTTTTCTTTTCAGGTTCTTCTAAAAAGGTTTTCCAGGTTCTTTCTAAAAAGGCTTTCCACAAATCAAAAACTAGGTGAGTAGTGCGGGATGCGACAGCCACAAAAGAGGTTGTTGCGCGATTTGTCCAATAAGCTCGCTGCATGAAAGTTGCCTCATTTAAAGGGTGGTCTCGTTGATCTGTGTGAAAGCTAGTTCGACAAGGGTCGCCATGGCCACCGTCCACCGTGTGGATTCTCCGGAGATTAATCTTTTCCACATATCGTCTTCCTGGGCCAACAGCGGGTTCATAATCAGTCGTAGCAGATAAATGATTCTGTTTTGTTTGGTGCAGGGACACGCTAGCACCAGGTGTCTGAGCGTTTCCACGCTCTCCGTGTATTTACATAGTCGGCAGGTTTGGTTTTCCGCCATGCCTCGAATGGTGAGTATTTCTTTTGTCTGCAGTAGGTTGAGTCTCGCTTTCATGAACAGCAGTCTTGCTTGCATTGCCTGATCAGTTTTTGAGTTGTCTAGTTCGAACCCTAGATATCTGATCTCTTTGACTTTTTCAATTTTGATGTCATCTAAGTGCCATCACTCTGCTCTTGTTGGTTTTTTCGATTTTTTCTCAAGTGTCATAATTTTTGTTTTATTTTTGTTAATCTCTAGATGATTTGTCGCGATGTATTCTGTAAGATTTGTTAGTTTCCTTTGCAGTCCCACTTTAGTCTGGTCGATCAAAATTACGTCATCAGCGTATAGTAGGCGGGGGATGGTGGTTTTCCCTATTTTTGTCGGAAATGTTCTGATGTTTTCTTCAGCATATTGCAGGTCACCAAGAAAGGCGATAAAGAGCGCCGGCGCAAACGGGCAGCCCTGTTTTACTCCTCTTTTTACCTGGATTTCCTCCGATAAGGTGCCCTCTTGATTAAGCTTCACTCTGACAGTTGTGTGTGAGTGTAGTGCGATTAGAGGGTCGTGCACTGATTTGGGACAATCCCAGGCTTCCAATTTTTTCCATAACAGGTTTCTATCTATTTTGTCAAAAGCTTTTGACAGGTCAACAAACGCCAGATAGATCTTGGGTGCTCCTTCTTTTACTTTGGCTTTTAAGATGTTAATTATCAAGGTGTTAATAGCTGTTGATCCATTTTTTTGGAAGCCGGTTTGCAAAGTGTCTTTACACTTTGCTGATTTTTCCCAAATCCTCCACTGGTCCAGAATGATCGAAGAGAAGATCTTTTCCATAATGTCTAGTAATGCGATTGGTCTATAGTTTACTGGGTCTTCCCGACAACCCTTCTTATGAATCGGGACGATAACTGCTTTTAGCCAGGACTCTGGGATTTGTTGCGTTCTTTCGCATTCCTCGAAGATCCTTCCAATCAGTTCTGCCCATTCTTTTGGAAATTGCTTGAGGGTGGTGTTTGTTAGTACATCTGGACCTGGAGATCTAGATGATTTCAATTTTCTGATTTTTAATTCGATAACTTCCGGGTTTGAGGTTGGTTCCCAGGTCGTGATTGCAGTTGTTTTAGTGTGTTCTACTGATTCCTTGGGCTCTTCAAACTCCCTTGATAGGTACTCGATCCATTTCGCTTCTGGGACAGCATTTATCGGAGCCGAGTTCGATGTAAGGCTGCTTTTGTTGATTAATGACCAGAAGTTGCTAGATTTGTTTGTTGCCAGTGTTCTCAACATTTCTTCAGCGTCTAGTTGGTATTGCGCTGCTCTAGTTTCTTTCCGCCAATTTACGTATCTTTTTACTTCAGTTTTCCACTCCCGCCAGTCTTGTTCGTTTTTTGAGTTTTTTGCCCTTCTTTTTAGTTTGCGCCCTAGTTTTCTTTGTTCTACCAGCTCTTTGTTATATGCGTGGGCAGTGTGTGGTTGGGGCGTCCTTCTGGCTCCTGCCGGTTTCTTGTATGGCAGCAGCAGAGCGAGATAATTTGGTCTCTCTTTATTCTTGCTTAGTTGGTTAGCTGATGTTTTTTCCTCCCAGTCCGATTTTATTTGTTTGAGGTTTGCTTTCGTTAGACATAGCCGTGTTTGCTGGGCGTTCGTTCCCACCGTGGCCGTGTAGACCGGTTTCCTTGGTTTCCACCCATGCCAAGTGCATGTGAGTAGGTTGTGGTCGCTAGTAGTCGTTTTTATGACTTCAAATCTTGTTATGTTTGTTGCTATGGCCGCGGAGATGAAGATGTAATCTAACGTCGCTTTAGAGGCACCTCGTTCCCAAGTTGGAATGTTCAATTGGCTGGGGAATAAGGCGGCTGTATTTTGTAGGTTTCTCAAGCTGATTATTTCCATCCAGGCTTTCCCACGTTCCAAAGCTGCGTCTGTCCATGTTCCCTGATTTTCTTTGTTGCATTTTGCGTTGAGGTCCCCACATACCATTATCTCTATTTCGTCAAACTCTTCATATAGTTGATCGATGGTCGAAATCATTGTTGAGCAGAACTCTTTTACGGTTGTTCGTTGGGGATTCCAGTAGCAATTTATAATTGCCAAAATGTTGCGTTTTATCCTCTTGGCGTTCTGGGTGGATGGGGACCATGTGGTAAGGGTCACTAACATTTCATATGATTCTCTCCATTTCTTCGGCGCTTTGAGACCCAGGCAGTTTTTTATCGCCGTTAGCAGCCCAGATGATGGTCTTCCTAGGGGTCCCCTCGTTGCTGCTGCGATTTCCAATCAGAATCCGTCCAATGTGGGTTTCTAAAGCAGCCATGTCTCTTGTAGACATAGAATGTCGAAAAAACCCAAGTTCACATCTCCCGGCGTAGTTAGGTGATTGTGTCCTCTGGTGTTCCAGGATCCGAGGATGAAAAGATCCTTGTCGGGCCGTTTCTCGATGGTCGACGTTGTTCCCACTATTTCGAGGCCCGGCCCTGCTCGCTGCTATTTCATAGTTTTCTTAGACCAGGTAGGTTTAAACCAGTCCCACTGGCCTCTTGAAGGTCTGCAGTTCCGTGTTTTTTGGGGGCTCTTCTGGTCGTTCACTTTTGCGATGGAATGTCTAGTTGGCTGTGGTGTTCGATTTTCTTTTCCACTCCTTCCGTTTGGTTGAGGTTTTAGTTCTTGGTCCCCGCCTCTTGGGCCTAAGGTTACTTTTTCAGGCCAACAAATCTCAGCGCTTTTTTATCGTCCATCTGATGTTTCTTCTGCCAGTGTTGGGCTAGTGGTAGGTTGGTTGCTTGACTTCCAATGGTTGTATATTTCTCCACATTGGCAAATGATGGCATACACCACATATTTTGTCTTGCAATTTATCCCAGGCCATCCTGTATGGAGATGTCATCTGAGTGAGGAATGGTATGAGAAATTCCCTCAGATCGTGTGCCTTTACGTACCTTCTCCAAAAAGGCATCTACGGTAAATATGAATCTTACGTCAGTTAGCAGTAAACTGGGAAGTTCCCTGTTCGCTACACCGGAACCTGGCCTCCGAGAGAGTGCATCTGCTAGAATATTCTTAGATCCCGGGAGATAGGTCAATAGAAAGTCGTACTGGGAGAAGAAATGGGCCCAACGGGCCTGACGTGAATTGACGCACTCCATACTTTGTAGGACTTTGAGGTTCTTGTGATCCGTCCTTATTTCAAAAGGGTGTGTTCCTCCCTGTAGTAGATGACGCCATTCTTCGCAAGCCGTCTTCATGGCCAAAAGCTCCTTCTCAATAACAGAGTAATGTGATTGACTTTCATTCAAAGTTTTGGAAAGATAGGCTATTGGGTATTCAAGACCAGCATGTTCCTGTAAGAGGACTGCACCCAAGGCAGCTGACGAGGCATTGGTCTCAACAATGAATCTTAATCCTTGGTCGGGTTGCCGAAGGATGGGTGCAGAACAAAATTTCTCCTTTAACAATAAGAAGGCTTGATCAGCGTCTTGAGTCCAGGAAAAGGGTTTGGACGTCTTCTTGAGTAGACTAGTAATAGGGAGAACCGTCTCCGAGAATCCCTGTATGAATTTGCGATAGAAATTCGCAAGCCCAAGGAACCTTTGGATGTCCTTAACAGATTCCGGAGTAGGCCAATGCAAAATAGCTTCGGTCTTAGCTGGATCCATGCGGATGCCTTCCGCAGAAAGAATAAACCCAAGGTAGATTACCTGAGAAACTCCAAAGACACACTTCTCTATATTGGCCTTGAGATGGTGGTCCTGTAGCCTTTTGAGAACTTGAATGAGATGAGTGTTATGGATTTGTGCGGTTTTTGAGAATATCAAGATATCATCAAGGTAAATTATGACACTGTGAAAAAGAAGATCAGAGAATGTTCTGTCCATAAAACGTTGAAAGATAGATGGAGCATTAACCAACCCGAACGGCATTACTCGATACTCGTAATGACCGAACGGAGTCCGGAACGCAGTCTTCCATTCGTCCCCAGGATGGATGCGTAAAAGATGGTAGGCTCTTCAAAGGTCGATCTTAGTGAAGATCCGTGCTCCCTGCACCGCCTCTAGGATATCCTTCATGAGAGGCATGGGATAACGGTCCCTTACTGTCACTTGATTTAGGCCCCGGTAATCAATACACGGTCTTAATTCATCTGTACCTTTTTTCGGAACAAAAAACAAAGATGCCCCCGCAGGCGAATGGGAATGTTGAATGAGACCGTGTTGTAAATTTGAGTCCAGGTAGTCCTTAAGAACTCTCTTTTCCTTGAGTGAAAGAGAAAACATCCGGCCAAACGGAACCACTGCATTGGGAACCAAGGTGATATGGCAATCTTCGGGTCGATGTGGGGGTAGTTCTTGAGGACCTTCTCCCTCAAAGACCTCCGGATAATGAAGACACTCCTTAGGAATATTGTTCACGGATCGAACATCAGTCAGGGCAAGAGGGTCTGGAAGAGTATGGATAGTTGCAGCCACGGATTGTATTGAGCAAGACTTCTTGCAAAAACTAGAAGAAAAAGACAGTTGGTTCTTGGTCCAATCAAACGTAGGGTTATGTTTCCGGAGCCAGGAAACCCCCAGGATGACAGGGAAGTGAGCAGCTCGAATCAAGTCGAATTGGATGGTCTCAGTATGATGGAGAATCTTCATGATCATGGGTGCGGTGGAATGAGTGATAGGACCGGAGCTTAGCGGTGTACCATCAACGCCCTCAACCTTTTGATCTTCCTCCTTCTCCAGACGACTGATACCGGTCTTGTCAGCCCAGACGACGTCCATAAAACATCCAGCTGCTCCGCAGTCTAATAGAGCTAGGACCTCGAATGTCTGATGTAGGTGGTTCAACTGGATTGCAATGACCATGAGCCGATTGTCTTCGGAGGAGTTGATGGTAGGTGTTATGGACAAAGAGACATAGGGACCAGGATAGCCCCCTCGGTAACTGGTCCCTACTAGTTCCGAGGTATGGCGTTTCCCGACCTGCGGGGAGGTACGTCCGAACAGTCCCTCAGAACATGGGTGTTGGAACCGCAGTACATGCATAGATTGAGGTCTCTACGCCGCTTCCGTTCTTCGGGGGCAAGCGGTCCCCTGGTAGCTCCGATCTGCATAGGCTCGTCTCTTACCGAACCCGAGGGAACGGAAAAAGATGTGGCCGGGTTAGAGGTAACGGGAAAACCACGTTGTCTCCGCCGCTCAGACCGTCTTTCCGATAACCGAAAGTCAAGTTGGAGTACCGTGGCCCAAAGCTCCGTGAGTGTAGAAGGGCGGCTAACCCTAGCAAGTTCATCCTTAAGGTCTTCTCTGAGGCCTCGACGAAAGATTGTGTATTGGGCATTCTCTTGCCAACCCGCATCAGCCGCCACCCTTTTAAATCGGGAAATATAAGACAAAAGGTCCATGCTTCCCTGACGGATATCCAGTAGCTGTTCACTGGCTAATAAGGTAGTCTCTTGTTGTTCAAACGCAAGTTTGAACTGGGCGGTAAATCCAGCATAATCCTGAAGAAGAGGACTGGCACTGGTTACCAAAGGGGCTGCCCAAACCAGGGCATTCCCGGTCAAATTGGAAATGAGGAACCCTATGCGGGCTTGGTCTGAGGCGTAAGACTGAGGTCTAAATGTGAAATAGATCACGCAAGTCTCCATGAATTCCTTAAATTTGTTAGGTGTTCCGTCGTATTTGCCACAGGATAGTGGCATAGGAGGGAGATCACTGCGTGACTGCTCAAAGCGGTCCAACCTCTGTCTAAGGGTAGTGTTCTCCGTCTTTACTGCCTGTAACTCTTGAGTGAGGTTATGTACAGCAGTTAGCAGTTCTTGCACCTGCTCAGGTGAGGCCATGGTTCTTAACTGTTGGCGTTGCAAACTGTCAACCTCCGAGCCCTCGGTAGGTTTATCAATGATGTTAACTACCTCCTTGGCTTCCTCCTCACCTGAGTCTTCTGGCGAAGTGTCGTGGCGGAATACCTTTTTTCCAGTCTTCTTCTTTTTTGAGAAGAGGTATGGTCGTCCGCGGTGGGAAGCCACCCTGATTCCCTGCCAAGCAGGGAAGCAAGAGGCTTCCTTCCCGCAGGGACCGGGTAAAGAGGGAAAAAAGCGGATGCTTAAAAAAACCCTCGGAGAACGAAGTCACGATCCTGTAGCTTTTAGTGAGCGAAGTGCAGCAATTCAATAGACCCGATGTAAGAAACAGAATGGCTGGATCGAGGGTCTTGAGCAGGCGATGGAAAGCGAAGCAGGTCCTTGGAAGAATCCAGTAGTGAAAAATGAAGGAGAAGGACAAGGGGCACAGAGAAAACCAGAAAGTGGCGGACCGCCAGGGAAGGGAAAGAAACAAAGAAGGCGAACGGCGAAGTGACGCCGACTGGAGATCAAAAGGTAGCAAAGTTGGAACGAGGAAAAACACAACGGAGCAAGCAACTCGGAAAGAAACAAAGTTGCAACGCACCGAACCCGGAAGTGGGCGGTGCTTAAATAGTGAAGCCGGGAAAATGAAAAGGAAAGACTAGAGCGGCAACCTAGGAAAGGAACAGGGAAAAGCAATGGATGACCTAATGGCGCCGCCAACGCCAGGCGTTCCATAGCCTCCACCGGCGACTAGACGCCGGCGGCATGACACACTACTATTTTTCCACCTTTGTCTGCTCCTTTAACGACTAGATTATTATCTTTTTTTAAATCGTTTAAAGCTTTTCTTTCCATTGGTGTCAGATTGTCATATGATCGTTTGTATTCCTTATTGGTTTTGAACTTGGTATCTGTATAGTCATTCAGGTCTTTAGTAACCGCTTTATAAAAAGTGTCCACTAGATTGTCCGGCATTAGTTGTGGAATAAATGTTGATTTAGGTTTCATCTCTTTGGCTGTGAGACCAGTTTGTTTTATATGGAGTTCTTGAAGGGTCTCATGAATCTGTCTTTCATCTGTTTCTTGTAGAGATCTTAATAGATGTGTGTTTGTTAAATCTTCAATGGTGAGGGTACTTGTTGCCGCTGGTGGTTCCCTAGTACGATGTGCTGAGATTTGTGTGTCAAAATATTTTTTCAGTTTGAGCTTCCTTACAAACTTGAATAAATCTATATGCGCTGTTTTATCTTCAAAATTCGTAGATGGTGCAAATGTAAATCCTTTGTTTAGTAGTGAGATATCCTCTGGTTTTAACTGGTGATTAGATATATTTAGTACTAGGTCATTTATTTGTTGCGTTTTGCGGCTTCCCTTGCCCCTGCTCTCATGAGCCGCCTGAAATCCTCTAGGGCATCTTGGTTTCCTGTGTCTTCCGCTCCCACGTTTCCCCCTCCTCCTGTAGGCGGCGGTTGTTGTGTTGTTTGCTGTGGTACTAAAAAACAAACTTGCTTTTGATAGTTTAGTCTGTTCCCCTTCTTATATCTTTTATTTTGGTTTAAAAATCCTTCTCCTCGAGTTTTTTTGTTATTTATATCTTCAGACTCTTTTTCTTGGTCTTCTGACTCCACATCTGAGCTGCCTGGTGAGGTCCTTGGGGTACTTTCTTATGATCTTGGTTTTGTAAGTTGTCTATATTTGTCTTGAAAGGTGTATACTTTGTCATCTTCATAATCTCTATTGTCTCTAAAGTATTTCCTAATTTTTCTTAGTTTTATCTCATCTTGATAGTCTTTCAGCACCTCAAACATTTTTTGATAATTCTTTTCCTTCGTTACTTCCAACGCCTTTGCTTCTTTAATTTCTTTCTTGATCAATTCAATTTGTTCTGTTATCCTTTTATGTTCTCTTGAGGCATGTTCTATTAAAAGTTCAAGCATAGTATAAGAACTTTGGTTCAGGTTTTGCTCCCATGAATCGGCTAGATCTTTATCTTCTTCCTTCGTGAAGTCTAGAAATATTAGGATGCTTAAACCTCTCGGTATCTTTTTTTTTAAATATAGTTCTTCAGAGATTTAATTTCCCAGTATTTGTCTATTTCTTTTTTAGATGAAATAAAGCAGTATGTGGAGAGCTGTCCTCTGTGTGCCCAGACCAAGCCGCCGAGGAGGAGGCCTTTGGGGTTGCTTCGTCCCACAGAAATGCCACCTTACCCATGGCACATCATTGCCACTGATTTCATCGTTGAGCTCCCTCCATCCGGGGGATGCACCTGCATCATGGTAGCCGTGGACTGTTTCACTAAAACTGCCCATTTCCCAGGATACCCACTGCATCCCAGATGGCGTTGGCGTTTCTGCACGACATCTACCGGCTACATGATTTACCGGAAAAAAACATATCTGACCGTGGATCCCAATTCCTGTCCTCCTTTTGGCGTCAGTTGTGTAATCACCTCGGCATTCACAGAGCCCTGAGTTCAGGTTATCACCCACACACTAACGGCCAGACAGAGAGAACAAACTAGACCCTGGAACAGTACCTATGGTGCTATGCTAATGCCACTCAGACCAGCTGGAAAAGGCATCTAGTCTTAGCAGAAGCATCTACAACAACACGGTCCATACCGCTACCGGTCTCAGTCCATTCTACTGTTCATTTGGACAACATTCTAAACTGGTAACCTTTCGTCCTTTGCCTCCCAGCGCTGTCCCGTCTGCAGATCAGCTGGTCATCGCCATCCAGAAGCAACATGCCTTGGCGCATAGTCCCCTTGCAGAGGCACAGGAGCGCATGAAAATACAGGCTGATAAAAGGCGTACCCCTGAACCCGTTTTCCGAGTGGGGGATCTGGTCTGGTTGTCCTATAGGAATCTGCCAGTACGTAATCTGCCCACTAAACTGGCTCCTCACTATTTTGGGCCTTTCAAGATCACTAAGTGCTTGTATTCAATGGCCTTTTGCTTGCAGTTGCCCCAGTAGTGGCGGGTCCACCCGGTTTTCTACGTATCCCTCCTGAAGCCATACGTGGCTGACGCCTATAGGCGATCTTTTTCCAGTCCTACCACCATTGACATACACGGGGCCCCCAAATTTGAAGTCCAGGAGATTTGTGATTCGCGCATACGGCATTACTACATGAAAGCATATGAATATGTACATTAAGTCTTTCAAAACATATTTGAAGTTTCCAAAATATATGTATTCAATTCCAAGAAAAATGAGATCGATCCCAACAAGGGTGGGGTTTCCATTGACACCTGATCTCTACCCCTGGGCTCCCTGTTCATTCTCTCAGGTTAGCTCCCCCTTGGGTCCCCGTTCCCTGGTTCTTATCTTGCCCATCTGGGTTCTGGTGCCTGGCATCCTGCCTCTGCCTGGGTGCCCTGCCTTGTGGACCTCACCTGCTGCTCCAGTCTGCTTCACCTTCCTAAGAGTTCGCAGCTGACTGGGCCCTACCACTTCCAGAGTCCGAATCTTTGCTCCAGCCAAGACTTGCCTTCCCAGTCTGTGCTTGCACTGTCATGATGCCACGTTAATCGGGGAAGTGCGCACCCATGGCATTGGGAGCCGGTTCACCATCGACCCGGTGATCTCACAGGTGGGTGTTGGGCCAATTTCTTGCGTCACTCATTCATCATCAGTTCATCGGACAGCCTGGCTACTTCCCCGCGAACATAATCTGGAAGTACAGGTACTCATCGCCCCCGAGACGCTTTCCTTAACAATAGATTGCTGAAAGGGATGGTTTGCATGCTTTTAACATCATAAACAAATCCCGACCGGCAAGTTAGGTAAGTTTAGAAATATATTTGTTACCATGACAGTCACTATGTTGATATTTTGGTTGGATATTTAGACATCTATTTTCCTACCATTGTTAGGTATTCAAAACTGTCATTTTGCCTCTTTATGACCCGCAGTAGCAGTGCTGGTAAAAACGGCACGACTGCCGCCGGAGTCATGTTTTTTTCTGGCGCCTGGCAATGGGTAATGGGGCATTACAGCCCTGGCGGTCCTGAGGCCAGGGGGCGGAAAAAGTAACTCCCCATTCACATTTGTGTCCCATATGACACAATGGGAATGGGGAGGATGGAAGCAACGGCACCAGTGCCAGTGATTCCGTCAAAGTCTGCGAGCGGGTGATCTTCCACCCGCCAAGTCAGACCTGGCGGGCGGGGCCGCACCCGCTCGCAGAACTCGGAGTGTGCTGGTCCGGTAAGGGCACTGTTTGACTCATTTAATTGATAGCAACCTTTAGGCTAGGGATCCATTTTTCTCGCCCACACCGTAAGATCATCTTTAGTGATTCTTTGAAACTTGGAAAAATAGATCTTCAAGATTTTCTACAAATTACGGTGTGCATACTGTTTTGTACTGTTCTTTATCTTTTAACAGTAGAGAAGTACTATGAGTTGTGGTTTGTGCATCAGTATGTGCATCCATTGTAATTGGTCCTTGGTCAGGTGATGTTGAAAAATTCATGTTTTGAGAGATTTGTCACACTGGTGAGTTGTGGGGGGAATCCAAGCCCGCACCAGGATCGAGTTCCAGAGGTGGGTGCATGACAAGAGAAGGTATGTTTCAGGGTCTTCTCTTTGCGGATGAGTTGTGATTAAAGCCGTTTGATTGATTTGCTGCACGAGGAGCAGGTGTCACCAGATATGTGGAGCTTAGCCGCCAGGTATACTAATGTGCAACTTGTGACTGCTTTGTAGATGATACATGCAGTCTTGAACAGTATACGGGCCTGCAGAGAAAAACAATGTAGTTTGCATAGGATGGGATGATTCAGTCAAATTTCCATACACCTGTCATAAGACGTGCAGCAGAGTGGTGGACTGACTTTAGTGGGCAGTGGGGAACCCTGTCAGGAGAGCATTTCCCCCATTGATATGCTAGAGCACAAGGGCCTGCACTATAGTCTTTTGGTGTTTGTGAAAGGACAGGCTGCTGTCAATAGTGAATCTAAAGGATGTTGATAAGTCCAAGAGTTAAGGATCGGCCATTATCATTGAGCCTTTGTTGGACAAGTTGTTTTTAGCAGGCTGACCGATGAGGATTAATTCAGTCTTGATAGGTGTAGTTTGCGGTAGGCAGTCGACATCCAGGAGTGGATCATGGCTAGGTAATCTCAGAGGAAAATGATGTCCTGCGCACTATTTACTCTCATGTGTCACTGAGTAGTGTCTAATTATTGGTGGATGGCTATATTGGGCTCCATGTTAAGGTTAAAAAAGATTGGTGAGTGGATGGAGCCTTGTGAGACTCGGCAGAAGACCTGGAGTCAGTTAGATTGCAACAAGTTCATCTGGACGGCCTAATGTCTGCCTGAGAGGCAGGAGATAAACTAATTCAGGAGAGTGGCAGAGAATTCCATCCTGTCGGCAAGGAGAATGAGAAGGATGCAGTGTTCAATGGTATCGAATGCAGCTGAAAGGTCAATGAGGATGAGGAGGCATGTGTCACTATTATCCATGATTTGGAGAGCATCATCCATCACCTAGATGGTGGCTGTCTCAATGCTACACTTGGGGTGGAACCCTGAATGATAGTCATTTAGGAGGTGGAGCTGTTCGATTCTGGCAAGTAGTTGTGTAACAACTACTTTTTTCCAAAATGTTGCCAATAAAAATGGGAGGTTCGTAATGGGGTGGTTGTCAGGCTCTAGAGTTGTTTTTTCAAAAGAGGTCGTATGAGACCAGTCTTTTTTGGGTGTCAGGGAATGACCCTTCTGTGAGGGAGGCATTAGTGATGTTGAGAAGCGTGGATTGCCAGGCCCGTCAATTATTTAATGATGGAGGATGGGATTATATTGCCAGAGGAAAATGTGGTTGACGTCCACACAGAGATGATGTGCATTTATAATGATATAAAAGTCCCCAGAGAGATTTTCTGTGATCATTACGCTAGGAACCAGGAATGAGAAACGGACAGAGAGGACTCATGATTGTGGATACAAACTTTTATTCAAAATAATAAAGGGGTTGGAAAAGGCCTCATATTACAGATGGCCTGATGAGACAAGCAAACATTAACATTCTTTTCTTCTCAGAATGTCCACATGTACAATTTCCTGGGTGATTCACTGTTCACACATGGACCCCTCCATCAGGCTCAGACCCACTTTAACACAATGCTCTCAGTTGGCCTCCCTCGACTGGGCTCGGATCACTTTATCTCATTTGCAATCTTTCCTTTCTGTATCAAAAATCGAAGACTTTCGACTGTGTGCAGGGTTTTGATCGACATGTCGCAAGACCACTTCGATTCCCAAACTCTTTCTCCTTCATATTCTAATGAGCTGAAACATACATGGAAGGTGTAAAAGCCGTGAGTAAGGCTTTAAGTATTTCCAGTAATGACACAGCTAATTTTCAATCATTTGTATGGCAGAGGAAGGTGTAACGCAACTCGCGTTTCCGCTGCCTCCCTTCCTCTCTGCCATACAAATGCTCCAGCACCATTAATATGCAGAAACACGCTTTCTTGCAGGCGTGACTTGCTGTACCAGCGATGTCACTCATGATCCCATAAGTGATGTCATATGTGATATCATCAGTGATGTCATTTGTAATGTTATCAAGATGCTTACAGGCAGCGCAATGCAGGACTCATTGTTAAGATGGCATAGCTTCCTGCACCTGCTGAATTTCAGACATGAATTGAGAACTGCACTGGTAAATCACATGAAGAAATTGTCCAATCATAACAAATGATATAATAAACAACCATCTTAACTAGGTGTTCCCCACATTGCAAAGCCCATGAGCACATGCGTAATATAACATAAGGGATTCACAATGACATACATTATTACATCATGGAGATTCTTTCCCTAACCATAGAACAGAAACAATGCACATAGCTCCTTTTAAATCACTCCTCAAAAACTCACCCGTGGAGTAGCCCAATACCCAGCATCTAGCCTCAACTCTTAAATATCTACATGACTCTCTCTTAGATTTTATTAGGGAGTCGTGCCTAACCTGTGTTAACTATGCAGAAGACATCCAAATCACCTACAACTTACAAATAATTTTACATAAAACAATACATATCCTAGCACTTGCCTCACACAAGTCGATACACGGATGAAGACGAAGAGGTGGAAACTTAACACAATAAAGAGCATAGTGATGATTTGTGGAACCACAACCTCAAACCCTCGAACAATCCGTGGGCCTGAAGAAATGCACACCTGCCCACGGTCGATACCAATGCTCAAAGAACCTCAGACTCCAGATCTGATGACATAGGCCCTCACACTGGAAATGCAGGTTAAAGCAAAGACGATGCTTCTTTCATCTTTGATTGATCTAGAGAACAATGACTTACGGGACCTTCCTGCAGAGAATCATGGCAGTATTTGCCCTAGTAATATAAATACTAGCCTCTGCCAATAGCCTATAGCTGGATTTCATACTGAATCCACTACAAAGATTCCAAAGCATGCAAACCTGCTTTGGATACTTAAAAGACACAAGCACATTGCCTAAGCTTCATGAGCACTTTGCTGGTTCCTGATCAAATAAAGGATTCAGTTCAAAAGCCTGTCTATCGCTGGTTGTGCCTTCAATGACAGTGGCTGGAGGCTACTCTGAAAAAACGTATTCACGACAAGCCAACCAGAATGCCTTAGTCCAGCAACAGTGCCCTTGGCAAAATTCCCAAATTTGAATTGGAAATGCTAGGAATGGTCATCTTTCATCTTTCTCCATTCTCTAAACCAAGCTGCAGAACTCTATCACCAGACGGCTGCTGGTGGGAGAAAATTACCTATCCTACAGAAAATCCCTGAAAGCCTAGCTATTCAAATGACAGACTAGCATGGCACCCATAATGACTCGACCAAACCTAAGCACATCGGACCAGCATCAGCAAACAGATCCTCATTATCCAAGACATTGTACAGAAAGAACCTTCTCTACCTATTCTCTCACCAACATGCTACGGGATCAGTCACCCAGAACCACCGTGTAACACCTCCATCAAGGACCTCAGGAGGCCAGACTCCTTTGGATCAATGTTCCTGGGTCCCATTAAATAGGATATGTATGATCTTAACTCTTCATCCTCTGTGTGACATGAACCATAATCCTGAGGTAAAAGGTTCATCTTGTATCCATCTCTCCTACCTCCTCTTACCACTTTACACCCCCATGTCTTAAAACCTTAAATTACTCAAGCAATCAACACTCTCTTACGGAAACTTGGTGGCAAGTAAATCTCAAGTTTATTTACTCTCCCACAACACCGGCAAAGTTGGCCACACTTCTAGAGCCATTGGAAGAAGAATGAATAGCTCCTTTCACAACCACTTCAGGGCGCACAACCGAGTTACAGGATATCACTAAATGAGGTTTGTCAAAACACCAAGTATGTGAATCAAAGTTTTGGGCAGAAAGACCATGTTAGGGAGGCAAGACTTGCCACCATCTGCTATTCTAAAGCACGAAACTGACACAAGCGAGTGGGACACCTATTGCAATTTAAAGACAAGCCTCACAATAAATAGACAAAGAATACATATTTTAACACAAGGCCCACTCACACTGGAAATAGGAAAGAAATAGTTGCATTGCATGCTTACATCACACTCAGAATATTATAAGAACAGTTTTTTGTGCCATACTCTCGCGTGTTGTAAATTGGAGATATATATTTCTAAGGTGGACAGGCCTTGCCACAGAAAAAATACTATCTCTAGCATGAATCTCAACCTAGAAATATTGTATTTCCTTTTCCAGTGCCCTAAAACAAAGTAACAGAAATGTCCAGTCGATGCATACAGAATGGCCAGCTCCTTGAATCCAACAGCCAGCCAGTTTGGGGGCAGAGCCATGGCATAATGGGGTGAAGCCAAGCAGGGTCTGCCCTCGGGCCACTGTGTGCCTTTCTTTCATGGCGGGGTCAATGCATTCTTGCATCAAGTGCCTGGAGACTGCCCCTGGGTGGTAGCGGTGCGCGGTATAAGTAAACATATCATAACAATAAGCATTTTATGGAGTTTATCAATAAAAAAGCCTTTCTGCCCTTCCCTGTGGGGTAAGCTGAGGCAATGTGACACACCATCCACGTCCCCTTCAGTGTCTGCATCACAGTCGTGGAAGCATACATCATGAGTATGATTCACAGTTTCCGACTTTGAAAAACGGTGTAACGTCTGCTCTGATTAATGGTAACGTATATGTATACCTACAGTGTCGGCAAACGATCTGAAACTACCAAACCTAGTATGTTGGGGTATTAAACTTCTTTGACATTTGAACATAGGGAAAACATGGGAGGCATTCATGCTTGTGGTCTCGTGATCTCGTGCAGAAGGCAAGTGACTGTGATGCTGGGAATACATCGGAGGGACAGGGCCTCCGTATCCTTGTCCTTTACTGCCTTTTATTGTGTGTTCTGTCGTGTTTTCCGTGCAGGAGTTCATGTGGGACTCCTGGCGGTGCAGCTCCCTCTTTTGGTTTGGTGTACAGACCCATGGGATACCCTCATGGCACCCATGGGTGGGGGTACAACCCTGTGCCCCTAGTGTATGTTTTTGGGCACCTGTGTGTGGCCCACAGAGCAGGGTATGGGCTGGTGGCAGCTCCATGGTGAATTTGACAGGTGCTCTGAGTATCCTCCATTTTGGGATACCCAGGCCCTGCCATTGGAATCAGTTGATTCCTGATAGGAAACAAGATGGCCCCTGTGGCCTCTTGCTTTCTATTGCCTGTTACCTTGTTTTCCCAAAGTCCTGGGAAGCCCTGACTCTGTCCCTTCCCCCTGATTAGCTGTTGGGTGGACGTTCCATATATGGTGTTGTTGTGAAGTCCAGGCCAGTCTGGCTGGAGCCTTCCCAGTGACTGTAGGTTGTGGGTACACCCTGTGGGTGGGACCTGGGTGAATGGAGTGTGTGACGAATATGCATTCTGTGTTGTGGATGTCTAGTATCTGGTGTTTGACACAATGACTGAGACAGCCTTGCCCGAAACTGGTATGAATGCAGTGTGGAATGTTGAATGGCTGGGTACTTGTCCCAATACACATACATTGTTGTGAGTGTCTGGAGAGAAGTGAATGGCCTGAATGCACTATGCACCTGATTGGATGCCTGCCTGCATGAATGCCCTTCTGTTTCCT
This sequence comes from Ambystoma mexicanum, assembly GCF_040938575.1. Classification (NCBI taxonomy): domain Eukaryota; kingdom Metazoa; phylum Chordata; class Amphibia; order Caudata; family Ambystomatidae; genus Ambystoma; species Ambystoma mexicanum. The sequence continues at coordinate 1,196,569,153 of NC_090935.1, forward strand.
GAGTGTGACCCAGCAGAATGAATGGGAGATCAACTAGTATATCAGGGGGCCTCTCACTGCTAGAATTTGTGTTCAGAAACTGAAGAGAAACTGGAGTTGAAACTGAAGCTTAACCTTGAAGCCCTGCTGGAAGAGAAGTCTTGATGCTGCTCTACTTCATCAATCTGAAAGCTGCTGTGCCTCCAAGGATGAAACAGAGAGGACCTGGTAAGGGGCCCACTTTCTGAGCTATGAGGGACCATCATGCACCAGCTGATCTTTGCCAAAGCTCCCTGGTAGACAGACCTACGACAGGCTGCCGACCGGACACAAGGACCGCCGGGGAGCACAAGGAGAAGTGCCCGGACACTGTTGTTCACCACCGTCGACGACCGATGTCACCGACCAGAGCTGCCGTGCTCCCGTTGCCTAAGAATTTTCGATTCACAGACGCGCTCGTCGGCACCACCGCCCGCCTTATCCCGCCGGAGAAGGCCAGGACATTGACGCGCCGAGGAGCATCCATCGGTGGGTTTCCCGCCACCTGAAGACCACAGAGATGCAGGACGACTCAGCGCCCTTGCTGGGCCACAATTCTTCAAACTCGTTGCGGTCCTGAACTATCGACATTGAGGTGCCTCGCACACCTCATCCTTGCAGGTCGTCTGCACTCCATCGCCAAAGAGCACCGCTAAGAACGAAGATGCCACTTCACCGCCATAGTTCACCCTGTTTATCGCTGGACGTTCGACGACCTGTGGCTCCTGCCTTAAGGGAGTGCACTCAAGAATGGCCATCGATTTCCCGACTAGGAACTCTACAACACCAGGTACTTTGGGGTTTCTGAACTATTGGAAAGATTCTTGTGAACAATATATGGACTGGGCTTGTGATATATCTTTATTTTACAGGTTGCCAAGGTGGGGGGATCTCCACACCAAACTGTGTCTAGGTAAACGGGACCAGTCACCAACTGCTTTCCTCTTATATCTATTGTTGTTTTCCTTTACAAACTGATTTGTGTGACAGTTGATGCACTTTAATGAGATCTAATAGTAATAGTGGTACCACGTAGAACTGTATATTTGCCATTATAGATAACCGAGTACAAAGTGAGCTATCGTGATATATTAATTATATAAAGACTGTGTTTTAACTAATACAGTGTGCAGACATTCCTTTGTGGGGGCTTGGGGACTACACTGTACTTAAGAACCAGCCTGCATCACCTCCTGAGAAGCTAGGCCTTGATTGCTCAACTACATTACCAATAATAGAGAATCTTGGCTGGGGTCCTCTGTGCCTCTCCTCTACCATATAGAAAGCAGAAGTACAGACCCCCATCCAGTCTTTACACTGGTGGCAGCAGTGGAATGCTTATGGTTTTAAGAATCAGTGTATAACCGTGCCACTTATAAAATATCTGCACTTTGTTAAATTGAGGTTTAGTTGTGTACAAGATAACTGCATTACAAGCAATGGAGTCTATTGCAAATGGTAAATTGACTAGGAAGAGCTTAGAGGCTCTCCAGATTGCTTGTGAAGCCAGGGAGTTAGACTTTGTGGATAAGTCTAGGGCTGAGCTTATAGCTGCCCTGGTCGACTACCAGACTGATGGTGAAACTCTTGAAGGGGGGATGCAACCAATGAGGACTCTGCCCCTGGGGTTTTTGCTGAATTTGATTCTGGGAATGCCACCATTCCGGCTGCCTCTGTTCCATACCCCAGAACTGCTCTTCAGGGGGAAGCCCTTAAGATTGAACTTTTAAAATTGTAGCTACAACGGGAACAGTAAGCCTTTCAATACAAAAAGTTGGCAACAGAAGCAGAGTTGAAGAAAGAGGAGTTGGCACAGCAAGTGATACTCAAAGATAGGGACACTGAGCACCAAAGAATCCAGCTAGAGAAAGCTAGAGTGGAGACTTCAGCTAAACCAGTTGAGAGAGGCAGGTCCCCAGCCAACAAGTTTATGAAAGATTTGGTTGGTGTATTTGTGGAGGGTTCTGATATCCTCCAGTAGATTGAAGCATTTGAAATGGCGTGTGCAATTCATGATGTTGATAAGCGAGATTGGGCTAAGTGTTTGTTAAGTAGAGTGCCTCAGACTGGATATGACTGTATTCTGAAACTGAGTGTGGAAGAAAGGGGTCAGTATGAGTGCATGAAGTCTGCTTTTATTGCCAAGTTTGGCAAGACACCTACCCAATACCTTAAAAGGTTCAGTGATTTTAAGAAACGAGAGAATGTGTCTTGGGTTAACTGGGTGAGTGCTGTGCACATGAACATGATGGGGTGGATTGATGGTTACAAAGTGAAAACGTTTCTTGAATTTTCCCAACTTGTTTTTTGAGCTTTTTTCGGAAGCCTGTTCAACAGAGCTGCATCAGTATGTTGCTGACCAGAACATTTTGGATACCCTTTAAGCTGGCTAAGTTGGCTGACAAGTGGGTCTCCCACCGGGTGTCCCCTAAGGACTCCAGTGGGAAGGATAAGGACAAAGAAAAGGGGACCTCTCCGAAAGCTGCGGAGTCCCAGAAGCAATCACAGTTGAGTAAACCAAAACCTTCCTCTCCTAAAACCCAAATATCTAGTGGGGATAAGTCATCTGTGGATGGGAATAAGAGTAGTGGTCCATCTGCTGAAAAGCAGGCTCCCAGTGGTTCCAGTACCCCTCGTTCCGGGCACTTGTTGGGACTGTGGAGCTCTGGGTCATAGGAGGGGTGATCCCAAGTGTAAAGGTAAGGCACTTGGAGTCCAAGCTGTCAGCCTGACCTACCCTTACCCCATGTCTGAGGTGGAGGCCACTGTCCTCCCCTCCTCTACAGGGATCACATTTGGCGCTCCTGTAGAGATTTCCTTAGTGTCCCTTGGGGCCTGGGACCAGTACGCAGAAGTACTGATGACTATCCCACAGAACACCAGTAGGTTTTTGAGAAGTGTCCTCTTGAATGGCCAGCCTTCTACTGGCTTGAGAGACACTGGGGCAAGCATGACAGTGGTGTACAGGACCCTGCTCAAGCCAGAGGACTATTCAGGTGCTCCTCTGAGAACCACCAGGTTTGCTGGTGGGCCTCCCAAATTATCGCCTGTAGCTTTAGTCAGCATTACGATTGGTGACAAGCCAGCAAAGCTTCCTGTCCTGGTTCAGGACAATGTCCCTGCTAACATTTTGTTGGGCAACGATCTAGTAGAGTTGGGGTTGATTTCTGATGGTCTCTCCATGACTGCGCTGCAGTCACTAGGTCACAGGTGACACAGGGTCTGGCTGTGAGTCAGGTACCCAAGCCAAAGACGAGGCATAAAGCAAGAAGATGGAAGAGCAAGAAGGCCACCTCTGTGAAGGGGGCTCCTTCTCTTCCTGCTGTTCCTACAGCACCCATTGGGATCCATGCTCCGGACGGGATGGGTCCAGTGGAAAACCCAAACTCAACTCCTGAGGGAGAAGAGGCAGAAGACTCTCCTGTGGGAAAGGTTCTCAACCCGGAAGACCACCTGGACCTTCAATGCCTGTTGGCTGAAGGGGGACCCTCCTGGGCGGACTTCTGTAAGGAACAGAGAGAGTGCCACACTCTCGAGGGTCTGAGGAAACAGGCCCTGTCCCAGGCACAAGTAGAAGTGCCTAGGACATTCTGAATCTATTGGGAGGGTGAGCTCCTTGTTAGTGAGCCCACAAAGCTTGAACCTGGTGTCCTTGAGAGGTTGTCGGTACCCCAGGTTTACAGGCCCTTCCTGCTGCAGTTGGCGCATGAGCTGCACTTAGCTGGTCATCTTGGTACCAAGAAGACTAAGCAGAGGCTCTCTGCCCATTTCTACTGGCCCCGGATGGGAGTAGAAGTGGAGTCCCACTGCAGGACCTGACAAACTTGTCAGTTGTCTGGCAAGACTGGAGGCAGTTTCATTGCTCCACTGCAACCATTGCCAGTGGTTGGCACACCGTTTGAGAGGTTGGGCATCAACATTATCGGTCCCCTTGACCTTCTCACTTCAGGTGGACATTGGTTCATCCTGGTCTTGGTTGATCATGCCACCAGGTACCCTAGGCTATTCCCCTTCAGACTGTTACTGCCAAGGTGGTTGCTAGGGCTCTCCTGGGCACTTTTACCCGTGTTGGATTCCCTAAGCAGGTTGTCTCTGACAGAGGATCCAACTTCATGTCTAGTTATGTGAAAACCATGTGGAAAGAGTGCGGGGTAACCTACTGTCATGATCACTGCTTCCAAGGAGCCAGGATCAGCCCAACGTCCTTGGAAGCAGGCCCCTAACCCTAATCCTAGGCACCAGCCGGTCCCCACTGGGACCTTTTGGACCTTGTCCTGGCGCCGGTGGCACCAGGCTCATCAAAACCATTGGTCCCGGCACTGGAAGCGCCGGGCTCATAATAGGTGTGAAGATGCTTGGGTGGACTTACCTGCAGCAGACCATGCTGCTTACTTACCAGCCACTTAGAAGCCATCTGAGAACAGGGACTACTTTCTTACCTGGGTGGGGCAGCTCCACTCCCTGGATACAGCACTGGAACTCTTCTGGAAAACTGGAACTCTTTTCTTACCTAGGCGGGGCCGTGGAAGAAGATGCCTCATCACTCCAAGGCTATTTAAACCACACCCGATAGATGAAGCGTGCTTCGCGTTATTCTGCATCTGCAGCAGAACGCTCACCGAGTCTGCTCCGGCCTTTCTTCTTCCGATCCTGGACCTGCGAGAATCCTACTTACCATTTCAGTATCCAGACATCAGTAGCACCTGCAAAGAACAGAAACAACAGGTTAGCAAGGCGAACTTTACACTCAGTGCTTACTTACCTGATCCATCGGCTGCGGCCGCTTCTTCACGCCTCATCTCTACCTGCAAAAACAAAAGCATTGCCATACTTACCGGCACGCTGTGAATTCCGGATTTCTTCGTTCTGCATCGCCGCCTGTAAAGACAAGTATCGTTAACAACTTACTGGCATTCCGCGGACTCCGGCGCTGCAACCCTACATCTGAAAGGCAAAAGAAAAGACATTAAGCAGGTATTTACTTACGTCCATCACGCTCTTCGCAATAAAACGCCTGCGAATACTCCGGCGTCTCTTTAACACGAACTAAGCTGCATGGAAAGAGACAGTTAGAGCGCTTGCCATACTTACGAACTTCCAGGCGCTTCACTTCATCTTCCATCTCAAAAGCCCTGCAATACATAAGGGAAAAGCATTATACAGAGTCTGCAAATAAACGTGCCACGCATGTAAAGACTTTAAAGACAAAAGGTGTCCAGAAACTCACCGCTCGTGCAGATAACGACGGTAACCATCCTCTGAATTCAAGAGGCCTGTGTTTCACCAGTGAAGGAACTGGCAACGGCACCCTGCACCAGACGCAGATGGAGAGCCCAGCATTCACCTATATAAGGTGAGCACGTTGACCTGGGGGCTCTACAAAAGCTGGGAAGAGAGAGAGAGAGAGAGAGAGGGACAATCAACAACCCAGACCATTAACCCCCATATTCTTTCACCTGCAGAAACCTCACTCTTCGAGTCCGACACACAGTGCGACGAGGTTCGACCCCAGAAGCCAATAGAGTCCTGCACGTCACGTTTCGAGTCACAGACAGCTTCCTGCCAAGACCCGCGCCTCCGTGGGAATCAGGTGAGCATTACAGAACGCGAAGCCCACCACAAACCTCCTACCCAGGTGCAATGGAAACCTCAGACACTGATCAGCTAGCCCAGTTGCTCGGGGAATTAAGAGCAGAAGTACATGCAGCTCGTCAGGGAACAAACTCTCTAAGAAGAGAACTGATAATATCCAAGGAGCGAACAGAGGACCTTGCTAGGCAGTTGTTACAAACGCAGGCAGGACAGACACCTTTGCCTGTTCCAGGAGGAAGTTATCCTTCTACATCATCTGTAAATCCAGTGCAAATCAATCTGCCCGGTAATGTTCCCTTGGCTCCGCCCGAATGCTTTTCTGGTGATCCGAAGAAATTCGCAGTGTTCATCAACCAGTGCCGCCTGCACTTCTTATGTCGACCAGCTGCATTCCCAACCGACCAGACCAAGGTGGCTTTCGTGCTTTCTTATCTCAGTGGCAGCGCCGCAGATTGGTCAATCCCTTTAGTCACCCATGATGATCCGGTTTTACATGATTTTCAGGCCTTCCAGTCCAGCATGGAGAAACTGTTTGCAAGACATGCACAAGGGCAGGCCTTGGACAATGAACTTCTCTCATTACGACAAGGTAATCAAGACCTCTTGACTTATATAGCCTCCTTCAATAGACTCATAGTGGAAACACAATGGCCCGAGGACAAGAGAGTAACGCTTTTCTACAGAGGCCTGCGCGGTGAGCTCAAAGATGTGTTAGCGCAAGTTGTGAATCCTCCACAAGAGTGTTCTGACTATATTAACTTAGTTGTCCAATTGGACCATAGATTACAGAACAGGAAGGCAGATCGTTCCAGATTTGATACCCGAGTGTTTTCTAAACCACAGACCTCGAATAAGGGAGCTGACACTGTGGAACCCATGCAAATAGGGGGCATGAAAGGACCTTTAACCCAGAAAGAGCGGGAAAGAAGAAGGCAGCTGCAATTATGCCTCTATTGCGGAAACTCAGGACACTTCCTTCGGGACTGTCCAGTGAAACCAGCTAAGAAGACTGTAGGAGCCGCGGATACCTGTACCACAAATTCTGAGCAGGGAAACGACCTCGCCCTACAAGAGTAGAGGTCCTCTTGCCGAGCGTTAAGATCTGTCCTGTGACCTCGCATTTCGTGATACCCATGGTCCTCATTAGTCCTGAACGTCCGGATCGTTTGCATGCAATTGAAGCTTACATTGACAGCGGAGCAATTGGTAACTATGTGGACCGCGAAATGGTATCAAGGATGAATCTACCCCTTGTCCCTAAGGCAGTAAAAGACGTCATCACTACTGTGGATGGCACGGAGATAGCCTCCGGACCAGTAACGCATGCCACCCAAGAGGTGACGCTAGTGAGTCAAGATGGACACCGGGAGAGAATCGTGTTCGATGTAATCAAGGCCCCTCAGTTCCAGATCATTCTGGGAATCCCTTGGTTAGAGAAGCACAATCCTCAGATCGATTGGCGAGCAAAGACGGTTCAGTTTCCAGAGTGTTTTACCACTTGTTACCCTCGGCCTGATGTTTCACTGGCGGCAATCTCTTCTGAGGAGGTTCCCAAATTACCTCCCGAATACCAGGAATTCCAAGACGTCTTCCGGAAGGATCAAGCTAACACCCTGCCTCCTCATAGGTCTTACGACTGTCAAATAGATCTGATACCTGGAACAACTCCTCCTTGCAGCAGGATTTATGCCCTCACCGAGCCAGAGAACCTTCACCTCAGACAATACCTGGACCAATACCTAGCTAACGGGTTTATCCGTCCTTCAAAATCTCCAGCTTCATCGGCTTTGTTCTTCGTTCCGAAAAAGGAAGGAGACCTTAGGACTTGCATAGATTACCGCGCCCTGAATCAGATCACCGTTAAAAACAGATACCCGTTACCTTTGATCCCTGAACTCCTGGATCAAGCCAAAGATGCATGTATATACACGAAGTTGGATCTCAGAGGAGCCTACCACTTGGTACGGATAAAAGAGGGCGATGAATGGAAAACGGCCTTCCGCACCAAGTATGGGCTATTCGAATATCAAGTGATGCCCTTTGGACTGTGCAATGCTCCTGCTGCTTTTCAATATTTTATGAACGATGTCCTTAGACAACTCATAGACATGTGTGTTGTTGTCTTCATTGATGACATCCTCGTCTATTCATCATCTGAAGAGGAACATCAGAAACACGTTAAAAAGGTTCTCGAGAGATTGAGTCAACATAATCTTTTTGCTAAGCTTGAGAAATGCGTTTTCAACGTAACGGAAGTCGAGTTCCTGGGATTCATATTGTCACCTAACGGAGTCCATATGGATTCAAAGAAAGTTGATACAATCATCAAGTGGCCATCATCAACCTCGGTAAAAGGAGTTCAAAGCATGTTAGGGTTCGCTAACTTTTACCGCAGATTCATTCCTGAATTTTCTCGGATAGTCCAGCCCATCACCGCTCTGTTGAAAAAGAACAAACGTTTTGAGTGGTCTTCTGAAGCAGAACAAGCTTTTCAGGACTTAAAAGCTAAATTCATTTCTGCACCTGTTTTAAAACATCCTCGCCCAGAACTCCCCTACATCGTGGAAACGGATGCTTCTAGTCTTGCTATGGGGGCAGTTTTATCACAAAGAGATCCGGTCACACACCATCTACATCCTGTTGCCTTTTGGTCCCGCAAGTTTTCGCCTCCCGAGATCAACTATTCAATTACAGACAAGGAACTTTTGGCCATCAGATCGGCCTTTAAAGCCTGGCGGCATTATATTCTAGGAGCCAGACACACAGTCACCGTAATGACTGATCACCGCAATTTACAATATCTAAAGAGAGCCAAAGCTCAGTCTTCCAGACAGCTTCGCTGGGCTCTATTTCTAGCAGAATTTGACTTTATAATTACGTATCGACCAGGCAGTAAGAACGGAAAAGCAGATGCTCTCTCCCGGATGGGAGTAGATGAACATTTGACCAATCCAGAACCAATACCCATAATCCCAGAACAAAGAATTTTGGGGTTGGTCAGCACTCAATCTTTTGAAGACATCAAGACCATGATTAAATCACTCCTAACTCCGGGCGATTTGCAAGATTGGCAATTAAAGGGGAAAGAATTCTCAGTGGATGAAGACCTACCATATTTTCGAGGACGATTTCATTTACCCTGTGAGAAAATACAAAAACAAGTAATCTCCTGTTATCATGACTCTCTAATGGAGGGTCACCCTGGCATTACTAAAACCATGGAAAAGATTAAAAGACATTTCTGGTGGCCGTCATGGAAAAAGGATATTAGAGACTTTGTAATCTCCTGCGGTGTGTGTGCCCAGAATAAAAGTCAGAAGGAGAAACCAGCCGGCCTATTACAGCCTCTAGCCATCCCTCCCTGTCCATGGCATACGCTGTCCATGGATTTCATCACGGACTTACCTCCATGCTCGGGGTATACTACCATTTTAGTAGTCGTGGATCTATTCTCCAAGATGGCTCACTTCATTCCCCTGAAGGGTCTACCATCAGCCTCAGTATTGGCCCGAGAATTCTTAGAAAACATTGTTCGGCTACACGGTTTTCCCTCAGTTTTAGTCTCCGATAGGGGAAGTCAATTCATCTCTCACTTCTGGCGCAGTTGCTGTCGTCAAGCCCAAATTGATGTAAGACTTTCAACTAGTCACCATCCCCAAACTGACGGACAAACCGAAAGGACAAATCAAACTCTAGAACAATATCTACGTTGCATGCTCCAACAAATTGACAACCCCTGGAAGGATATTCTTTGGATTGCGGAATACACTTACAATAATTCGATTCATTCTGGAACAGGGAAGACTCCCTTCTTCCTATTATACGGACACCATCCTAGAACTTCAAACCTGGATCCTCCCCAAGAATTCGAAGCACCTGCTGTGGATCACTTGCACTCGGAGATCACCCGTGCTTTTAAGGAAGTCTCGGCCCATCTGCAAAGAGCTAAAGCTCAATTCAAAAGAGGAGCAGATCGACACCGTAAAGAGGCTCCTCACTACGCTGTAGGAGATCAGGTCTGGCTATCCACTAAGCACCTGCCTCTAAAGGGACCCCGCACCTTCCTCCCGAGATACCTTGGACCCTATCTCATATCTGCCATAATCAATCCGGTGGCTGTCAAATTGGAGCTACCTACGCATATGAAGATACACCCAGTATTCCATGTCTCCTTATTAAAACCAGTACAACCAGAAACCCGATTGACTGAATTCCCAGAACCGGTTTTAGTAGATGGAGAACTTGAATTCGAAGTTAAGAACATCCTAGACTCCAAGATCTCCAAATCTAAGTTATATTATCTGGTTGATTGGAAAGGTTACGGCCCCCAAGAAAGGTCTTGGGAACCTTCAGAATATGTCCACGCACCTCGTCTGGTCAAAAAATTCCATCTGAATCACCCCGACAAGCCAAAACCCCCGGAGAAGACACGCTTAGGAGGGGCCTTGAGGGGGGGTACTGTCATGATCACTGCTTGCAAGGAGCAAGGATCAGCCCAACGTCCTTGGAAGCAGGCCCCTAACCCTAATCCTAGGCACCAGCCGGTCCCCACAGGGACCTTTTGGACCTTGTCCTGGCGCCGGTGGCACCAGGCTCATCAAAACCATTGCCCCGGCACTGGAAGCGCCGGGCTCATAATAGGTGTGAAGATGCTTGGGTGGACTTACCTGCAGCAGACCATGCTGCTTACTTACCAGCCACTTAGAAGCCATCTGAGAACAGGGACTACATTCTTACCTGGGTGGGGCAGCTCCACTCCCTGGATACAGCACTGGAACTCTTCTGGAAAACTGGAACTCTTTTCTTACCTAGGCGGGGCCGTGGAAGAAGACGCCTCATCACTCCAAGGCTATTTAAACCACACCCGATAGATGAAGCGTGCTTCGCGTTATTCTGCATCTGCAGCAGAACGCTCACCGAGTCTGCTCCGGCCTTTCTTCTTCCGATCCTGGACCTGCGAGAATCCTACTTACCATTTCAGTATCCAGACATCATCAGCACCTGCAAAGAACAGAAACAACAGGTTAGCAAGGCGAACATTACACTCAGTGCTTACTTACCTGATCCATCGGCTGCGGCCGCTTCTTCACGCCTCATCTCCACCTGCAAAAACAAAAGCATTGCCATACTTACCGGCACGGTGTGAATTCCGGATTTCTTCGTTCTGCATCGCCGCCTGTAAAGACAAGTATCGTTAACAACTTACTGGCATTCCGCGGACTCCGGCGCTGCAACCCAACATCTGAAAGGCAAAAGAAAAGACATTAAGCAGGTATTTACTTACGTCCATCACGCTCTTCGCAATAAAACGCCTGCGAATACTCCGGCGTCTCTTTAACACGAACTAAGCTGCATGGAAAGAGACAGTTAGAGCGCTTGCCATACTTACGAACTTCCAGGCGCTTCACTTCATCTTCCATCTCAAAAGCCCTGCAATACATAAGGGAAAAGCATTATACAGAGTCTGCAAATAAACGTGCCACGCATGTAAAGACTTTAAAGACAAAAGGTGTCCAGAAACTCACCGCTCGTGCAGATAACGACGGTAACCATCCTCTGAATTCAAGAGGCCTGTGTTTCACCAGTGAAGGAACTGGCAACGGCACCCTGCACCAGACGCAGATGGAGAGCCCAGCATTCACCTATATAAGGTGAGCACGTTGACCTGGGGGCTCTACAAAAGCTGGGAAGAGAGAGAGAGAGAGAGAGAGAGAGAGAGAGAGGGACAATCAACAACCCAGACCATTAACCCCCATATTCTTTCACCTGCAGAAACCTCACTCTTCGAGTCCGACAAACAGTGCGACGAGGTTCGACCCCAGAAGCCAATCGAGTCCTGCACGTCACGTTTCGAGTCACAGACAGCTTCCTGCCAAGACCCGCGCCTCTGTGGGAATCAGGTGAGCGTTACACCTACACGTTCTCCACCTCTTACCATCCTCAGACCAATGGTCTGGTTGAGAGATTTAATAAAACTCTCAAGGGCATGCTAGGCCCTTTGGAAGAGCCCCTAAGGAGGAAATGGGATCTCCTCCTGCAATGCCTGCTGTTTGCTTACAGAGAGGTACCTCAAGAGGGTGTTGGTTTCAGCCCCTTTGAGTTACTCTTTGGACATCCAGTGAGGGGGCCCCTTGCCTTGATCAGAGAAGGTTTGGAAGTCACCGTCCCGGTCCCGCCAAGCAAGAGGGGGACTATGTGTTAGGCCTCAGACGGAGGATGACACAGATGATGGGTCAGGCGGCAGCGAATCTCAAGGCCAGCCAGGAATTGAATAAGTACTGGCATGACCTTAAAGCCTTGCAAGTGGATTGGACTCTGGGACAGGAAATCCTTGTGATGGAGCCTACCAAGCCTGGAGCTTTGGGAGACAAGTGGACTGGACCCTTCAGGATCATCTCCAAGATGGTCGAAGTCAATTATCTGGTTGACATGGGAGCCCCTGGGGTAGCCCCTCAGGTATTCATTGTTAACAGGCTCAAGCCTTTCCACAGGAGAGCAGAAGTCTCATGTCTCTTGCCAGCTTCAGAGCAAGAAGAGGATGAGAGTGAGCCCCTTTCGGATTTGCTGCATAGCAACCCTCAGGATGGCTCAGTGGAGGGAGTACATCTCTCTCCCGACCTGACGACAGAGCAGCAGAGGGCCTGCAGGGCTTTTCTCTGGCAGTATGCCTCTCTGTTTTCACTGACTCCAGGCCTTACACCGTGGTGTAGACATGACATTGACACAGGTGACAGTGTGCCTGTCAAAAGCAGTTGCTACCAAATGTCAGATACAGTTAAGAACCACATCAAGGCTGAGGTTGCCAAGATGCTGGATCTGTGTGTTATTGAACCCTCACCCAGTCCCTGGTCCAGTCCAGTGGTCCTTGCCCCAAGGCAAGTTCCCAGGCAGGTACCAAGGATTGGAGGTTCTGTGTGGACTACAGAGGCATCAATGCCATCACCAAAACTGACACGCACCCATTGCCCCGGGCTGATGAGCTCGTGGGCACCATAGGTGTGCCAAATTTGTGAGCACCTTTGACCTTACCTCAGGCTATTGGCAAATAGCTCTGACGGATCATGCCAAGGAAAAGACGGCATTCTCAACACCTGAGGGACTCTACCAGTTTAGGGTCATGCCTTTTGGGTTGAAGAATGCCCCTGCCACCTTCCAGAGATTGGTCAATCATGCGCTCAGTGGGCTGGAGGCCTTTTGTGAGGCTTACTTAGACGACATTGCCGTCTACAGTTCCACCTGGGAAGAGCATTTGACACATCTGGATAAGGTGGTGCAGGCCTTGAAAAGGGCTAACCTGACTATCAAGGCCACCAAGTCCCAGATAGCTCAGGGGAAAGTCACATACCTTGGTCATGAGGTAGGAGGGGGTCAAATCCAACCTCTCCCCAGTAAAGGACAGGATGTACATGACTGGGAGACTCCCACTACTCAAACCCAGGTGAGAGCCTGTTTGGGTCTCACTGGGTATTATCACAATTTCATGGCATACTATGGAACCATAGCTGCACCCCTGACAGCACTGACTTCACCCAAACAGCCGAGGAGGGTTAATTGGACTGAAGACTGTCAGAGGGCTTTTGATGGCTTGAAAGAAAGTCTGTCTATGGCACCTGTGTTGTGTGCACCCGATTACAGCAAGCCCTTTATCATTAAAACGGATGCCTCCGACACCGGAATTGGAGCTGTCTTGCCCCAGTTAGATGACAAAGGAAGAGAACATCTGGTCATATTCATCAGTAGACAACTAAAGGGTAGAGAATTTAGGTGGGCTACGGTTGAAAAGGAATGTTTTAGTATAGTTTGGAGCCTTAGGCGTTTTAAACCCTACCTTACCAGGTCTACCTTCAAGGTCCAAACAGATCATAAACCCCTGAAGTGGCTTCTGCAGATGAAGGGTAAGAAGCCAAAATTGCTCAGGTGGTCCATTAGCCTGCAAGGGCTAGACTTCACCATAGAGCATAGACCAAGGAAGAGTTATGATAATGCAGATGGCCTTTCCAGAAGGTATGTTGACCGTCTGGATGAGGGTGTCTATCTCGTGGGAGATTAGGCACCCTAACCTCAGTCTGGGGGGGGGTCTGTGATGCTGGAAATGCATCGGAGGGGCAGGGCCTCTGTATCCTTGTCCTTTACTGCCTTTTATCGTGTGTTCTGTCGTGTTTTCCGTGCAGGAGTTCATGTGGGACTCATGGCGGTGCAGCTCTCTCTTTTGGTTTGGTGTACAGACCCCTGGGATACCCTTATGGCAGCCATGGGTTGGGGTACAACCCTGTGCCCCTAGTGTATGTTTTTGGGCACCTGTGTGTGGTCCACAGAGCAGGGTACAGGCTGGTGGCAGCTCCATGCTGAATTTGACAGGTGCTCTGAGTATCCTCCATTTTGGGATACCCAGGCCCTGCCATTGGAATCAGTTCATTCCTGATAGGAAACAAGATGGCCCCTGTGGCCTCATGCTTTCTATTGCCTGTTACCTTGTTTTCCCAAAGTCCTGGGAAGCCCTGACTCTGTCCCTTCCCCCTGACTAGCTATTGGGTGGAAGTTCCATATATGGTGTTGTTGTGAAGTCCAGGCCAGACTGGCTGGAGCCTTCCCAGTGACTGTATGTTGTGGGTACACCCTGTGGGTGGGACCTGGGTGAATGGAGTGTGTGACGAAAACGCATTCTGTGTTGTGGATGTCTAGTATCTGGTGTTTGACACAATGACTGAGACAACCCTGCCCGAAACTGGTATGAATGCAGTGTGGAGTGTTGAATGGCTGGGTACTTGTCCCAATACACATAAATTGTTATGAATGTCTGGAGAGAAGTGAATGGCCTGAATGCACTATGCACCTGATTGGATGCCTGCCTGCATCAATGCCCTTCTGACCGATTGGTTGCCTGAGTGTGACCCAGCAGAATGAATGGGAGATCAACTAGTATATCTGGGAGCCTCTCACTGCTAGAATTCCTGTTGAGAAGCTGAAGAGAAACTGGAGTTGAAACTGAAGCTTAACCTTGACGCCCTGCTGAAGAGAAGTCTTGATGCTGCTCTATTTCATCAATCTGAAAGCTGCTGTGTCTCCAAGGACTGTCCCAGAGAGGACCTGGTAAGGCGCCCTCTTCCTGAGCTACGAGGGATCATCGTGCACCAGCTGATCTTTGCCAAATCTCCTTGGTAGACAAACCTACGACAGGCTGCCGACCGGAGACAGGGACCGCTGTGGAATCACAAGGAGAAGTGCCCAGACACTGTTGTCCACCACCATCGACGACCGGAGCCGCCGTGCTCCCGTTGCCTAAGAACTTTCAATTCATGGACGCGCTCGTCCGCACCGCCACTCGCCTTATCCTGCCGGAGAAGGCCAGGCCATTGACGCGCTGAGGGGCATCCATTGGTGGGTTTCCCCCCCTAAAGACCACAGACACGACGGACGATTGAACACCCTTTCTGGGCCACAGTGCCTCAAACTCTTTGCGGTCCTGAACTATCGACATCAAGGTGTCCCGCATGCCTCATCCTTGCAGGACGTATACGCTCCGTCGCCAAAGAGCACCGCTAGGAACGAAGCTGCCACTTCACCGCCCTAGTTCACCATGTTCATCGCCGGACGTTCGACGACCCGTGGCTCCTGCCTTAAAGGGAGTGCACTCAAGAAGGGCCGTCGATTTCCCAATGAGGAACTCTACAACACCAGGTACTTTGGGGGTGCTGAAGATTCTTGTGAACAATATATGGACTGGGCATGTGATATATCTTTATTTTACAGGTTGCCCAGGTGGGGGGATCTCCACACAGAACTGTGTCTAGGTAAATGGGGCCAGTATTCTGCCTATTGTTCTAACCAACTGCTTTTCTCTTATATCTATTGTTGGTTTCCTTTACGAACTGATTTGTGTGACGTTTAACAGTAGAGTTGATGCACTTTAATGAGATCTAATAGTAATAGTGGTACCACGTAGAACTGTATATTTGCCATTATAGATAACCGAGTACAAATGAGTTATCGTGATATTGTACATAACCTTGAATATTAATTATATAAAGACTGGTTTTAACTAATACAGTGTGGGGACATTCCTTTGTGGGGGCTTGGGGACTACACTGTACTTAAGAACCAGCCTGCATCACCTCCTGAGAAGCTAGGCCTTGATTGCTCGACTACGTTATCGATAATAGAGAATCTTGGCTGGGGTCCTCTGTGCCTCTACTCTACCATATAGAGAGCAGAAGTACAGACCCCCCCTCCAGTCTTTACAGTGACCAAGCAGTTTGGGCTAGACTGCCCTCTTTGAGGTGGGAGCAAGCCTGTTTTGCATAAGGTCTTTCCCCTTTTCTAATAGCTTAGCAGGTGAAAAACGATGGTCTGGAGAGTTGCCAAGAGCAATGCCAGAGGTTCATATTAATCATTGATGAGGCCCAACGAGACCAAAACATGTTTGGGGATGCTTGTGGTCTTGTGCAGAAGTGATGTGACCAAGCGGGAAAACCCAGAGTGGGGGCTCTTGCTTGATCTTTGTGGATGCCTCGTCTGCTTCTGGGGACTACTTGAGAGGTTCAGGAATTAAATGTAGCATTACAGCTTGACAATGCATTGTTCCCGTGCATGTACGCAGTAAACTGACATTCCTATGGATCCTCTCATTTGCTTGCTGGTCGCATGTCTTCAGAATTGGAGGATGACATACATTCTGGCCTGATACAGGTGCCTCTTTCCTGTCATTATGTCGTGCCCCAAGTAACATTCTCAGATTCGACACAATTGGAGCTTTTCCTTCGAGGCATTATGCCCCTTCAGAGCAGGTGAGGTACTGGAGCAAAGTAGACACTCCTCTGAAAATGAGCAAGTCTAGATCTTTCTTTTGACTCTGAGAAAAGAGTGTAGGGCTCTCAACACACCCTTGTTGAAGCTTTGTGAATCTGTACCATAAAGATGTATCAGTAAAGGCACACAAATATTGACTATCATGGTATACAGTTACAGAGAGAAATGCTGAGCACAGATCTACCACTGTAGATGGGTTTCTTCCACAGGTATACACAAAATAGGGCTGCTGGATTTGGGACGATGAGAAAAGTGGGCATTCATATTATGGATGCCTTGCCCAAAATGGCAAGCTTCTTTTCCAGGTTTTCTTATGGGCAGAAGCAGGATTTTTCAAAGAATGCAGGTCAGTACAATGACCCCTTGCTGAATCAGTGATTGACGTAAAGGATGTATACCTCTTTCTGCTTGTCTTGAAATGGCACATTGTGGGACATACATAGGCTTTCCTGTTTTCAGTGAAATCCGACAAACACTGGAAAAACACCCCCGGGAAGAAAAAGTGCCTCCTAGGGTTAAAATGAAAAACACTGTTTCCCCTCATCCCAGTGGTGCCTTAGTGTGAGCATGGATGAGAGGAAGTTTGGGGTGAAGGGGTGACTGGGGAGGGGGCTTGGCAGACAATAGGAAAAGAGCCCTACTCCACTACACGTATGCTTGTTTGCTTTCTCCCATCGCTTCCCTTCCTGTCCCTGACTTTATTCAAAACACTGCACTTTCAATGTTCTATATAAAAAGAAAATATTTGTAGTTGTATGTGTTCAGAGCTATTTTGAGGCATTGTAGAGAAATTTGAGACATGTTGGGTGGTTGCCAATTCATGTCTTAAAATTGGCTAGAATTTCTCAAAATAGCCCTTGACCACTGACAAATATTTGTATTTACAACTAGTATATTGCCTTTGCAGTGTCTGTTTGTGGCCACAGACCCTGTGTATGTGTATCTGCCTGGAGTAGAGCTGCAAAGTGTCAGCTGCCTGTTGGCTTTAAAAGAAAAGCTGTGAGAGGCTTCCATGCACGAAGCTCACGTTAGCCCATGGTGTTGGTGTCTCTGTCACCTCCCAACCTCCTGTGGCAATGTAGAGCACCCAAAATAATCCTTACCTCAACCAAAGTGAGTGTTCCCGGGCAAATCCTTTTATCACACTATGCCTTATCTGCTAAAAATAGAAGTCTCTACAATGTGGACAGGTCGTTTTCACAAATCAAAGTCTTCATGGGAAGACAAGGCACAAGGATGGGCAAAGAGTGGCTGAAAATTATTGCATTATTTACAATACTTTTGACTTCTAGCAATGTTAGCGATTACTTGATTAACGCATCCATCTTAATTCTCCAGAAAGTGTTCAAAACATCTTGCTCTGAGAGACCTCACCCTACTTATGCATGCAATGAAACAATAAAATAATATTTGTGTGTTTAAACTGGAAAAAAACAGTTATCCATGATTTTTTGAAAGGGACACATGGGAAAACACTGATAAACACAGATCCTTACCATTTTTGAAAACACTGGAAAAACACCCCCGGAAGTAAATAAAACGAAACCCTTAAAACGGAAGCAATGTTGCTGAGTTCCTAGTAATTCGTACAGGCTCTAAATTCAGTATGTGTCTGTGATGAATCAAGGGTATTTGACCCATGTTCGCAGGGTGGAGCAACCCCCTTTGAGTCTAGGTAGGTGAGCCTTCTCGTCAAGAACCTCCCTAGGGGTCGGGAAATGACTCCCCCTAGGGGACATTAACTCCCATTTGGAAAGGAATTCCCTAGACCGAATACCTATCTGCATATATGGAACAACCTGCTATGAAGGCTAATCTGTCATCTGTATGTTTGGCTTCAGGCAATGTGGGAGCAAAAAAGTTGTACCAAGGAAAAGGAGATGTCTTTTAAAAAAGAGACGTGTACATAACTGGGAGTAGTAGCCCTTGTGAGGAGAGAGAGTACGGTGCACAGGAGAAGCCCCCTTACATGATTACGCCTTGAAGAGATGGAGCAGAACAAAGTCACAGAGCCCATGACTTTTGGAAAGGTGAGGAACATCTCAGTGAGATGCCAGAGAATCAACAAATCGGGCAATGGGAGATCCGTTGCCCGAAAGGGAACCTAAGGTCTGTGCAAGTTGGTGACATGGTCACTGCTGCTTCACGGAGGGCAAAAATCCCAACGAACGATGCTGAGAGCACCAGAGATGAGAGTATTGCTAGTTACCTGTAGCCCACGTCTATAGACGGCACCCGAAGTCTGAGGAGCCGAGAGCGCTATGCTGTAAAACAGCACGTAGGTCAAGCCCAGGAACATCAGAAGGCAGTCTATAATAAACAAGCTGTGACCAGATCCTTGTCTGTGGGTCAATCAGTCCTAGTGCTCATTCCAATGTGTGAAAATGAAATGATCTCTAAATCGTATGGACCCGATGAAATCCTAGAAAAAATAGGTCCCTTGAATTATCTAATATCTAATATCTCAGCCTGATTAACAGCAGAAAACACAACTCTACCATGTTAACCTTCTCAAAGAGTCGAAGGTAGATCCCAGTGAGACAACCATGGTCATTATGGTAGCTCTTCTTAGTAACTCAGTAATGGAAAATACATGAAAGTCCCGTCATTTTCTTGTCCCCAACAAGAAGATCTAAGTGACCTCCTGTTTCAATTCCCCAAATTATTTTTGGAACAACCAAGTAGGGTTACTAATTTCTTTCATTATATCCGAACACTGGCAGGGAAAACTATAAACCTAAAACCGTATAGAATCCCAGAGGCCAGGAAAAAAATCATTTAGAAGGAGATAGAGGTGATTCTCAAGGCTGATATCATCGAGCCTTCTCAGAGTCCATGGTGCTGAGCTATTGTTTTGGTTGGTAAACCTGACCAAACTTGTTGTTTCTGTATGGATTTTAGGAAATTGAAATTCGATTTCCATCTTCGGCAATTACCCCACCCCATTACATGGATTGATGACTTTATCGCAAAATCGGGTTCAGCTAAATACATCTCTACACTAGACTTCCAAGGAGAGATTCCCTAGATCGCATATCATATCTGTATAAATGGTACTACCTTCTATGAAGACAAATCTGTAATCCTTATGTTTGGCATCAGGCAGTTTGGGAACAAAACAGTCATACCAAGGCAATGGAGATGTCTCTTTAAAAAGAGACATGTATATAACTGGGACGAATACCTCTTGTTAGAAGAGAGTATGGTGTGGAGGGGAAGTCCCCTTACATGATTGCACCTTGGAGATGCAAAGCAGAACAAAGTTGCAGAGTCTGCAACTTTTGGAAAGACGAGGAATGGCAGAGTGAGACGCCAGAGAACCAACGAATCCTGCAATGGGAGAACCGTTGCCCGAACAGGGACCTAAGACCTGTACAAGTTTGTGTCCCAACCACAGCTACTTGCAGCCCGCATCCATGGACGGCACCCAAGTCAGGGGAGCCAAGAACATTTCAACGGCAAAGGCAGGCACCGAAAAGAGCGACTGAGAAGCTGAATACCGAAGTGTGTACTAAGCCCCACGAGGTTCCCCTGGGTACCGGGGAGAATGAGAGAGTCAGAAGGCTGCCAGGGCAACATATTGGGAGTAGAGGAAACTCTCAAAATCACAAGTATGAAAGTCAAACATTAAGTGTGCACAATTGGTGGTATCTGAAATAAATACAGCGCGTGACGAACAACGATGTGTGAAAAATAGATAAAAAGTGGAAACGAATACCTTGGGAAGAAGGGAGAAGCCCCCAGGTACTGAGGCTTGAAGAGAGGAGAGAGACCACCGTAAATATGTGTAAAAGGTAATTGTGAAATCAGACTGTCAAGAGAACCAAATCATAAAAGAGAGAATCCAAGACCAAGAACCCAGGAGAGGGGGACTCGAAGTTTGGATACGGTCATACAAAGCCTAGGATTTGTGAACCCTCAAGAATATAAGAGACAAGCAAGTAAAGAACAGAGTGGAAGAAACTATTTCAAGGCAAATTAACATAAAGCAGGCATTAAAGAGAATGCGTGACCCACGAGTATATGGGAAGAATAACATGAGCTCATGAAGGAAAACATCAAGAGACTATCGGGGAAGACAACTTTAAGAATCCTAAATTCTAAACAGAGACATTTGTGCATCAATATCCACAGGAAATTAGAGACCAGCCTTAAAAAGAAATACGCTGGGAAGAAGAGAGACCACCAGGAGAAGAGGGACAATTTCTTGATCCATTTTGAGTTATTTATATTAGTGGTAGGGTCAGGTAGACTTAGGTTTGGGACTGGGACAAATTATATTTTTTTACTTCCTGGCGACAGACAAACACCTTCATTTAGATAGGCATGGCAACCCCTTTTTTAATTTTTTTATTTTATTAGTTTCAATACAAACCTTTAAAATATAATATCACTCATATCACATCATAAAGCCTTACTATTTATTTATTTATTTATTTATTTGCATTTGTTAAGCGCACTTGCAGCCCATGAGGCATCGAGGCGCTGTTACAGAGGAAACACAGATTTAAGATTACATTCGGGTGCAGGAGGCTCTTAGTTACAAGTTAGCAGGCATAAAGGCAGAAACAGGTTAAAGTCACACAAAGAGTCTGGTTTTGATAGCCTTACGAAAGGCAAGGTGGGACTCGATGAGTCTGAGGTGAGGTGGCAGGGCGTTCCAGTGCGTGGCTGCAAGGGTGGGGAAACTGGAGCCACCAGCACGCACTTTCCGAGAGGTAGGCCTGACAATGGTGTTGGCGTAGAAAGATCTAAGCGGTCTTGTGGCGGAGTGCCTGGTGATTCTGTTCGTCAGGTAGGGGGGGGCAAGCTCGTGAATGCATTTGTGGGTGATGGCAAGAGTTTTAAAGACAATTCTTTCTTTAACAGGGAGCCAATGCACTTGCCTTCTGATTTCGGAGATGTGGTCTCTCCTTGCGGTGCCGGTGGCTGCCCTTAGAGCATTGTTCTGGGCTAGCTGAAGTTTGGCGATGTTTTTGTTGGAGGTCCCGACGAGAAGGGCATTACAGTAGTCAAGTCTTGACCCGATGATGGCCCTGGCAACACCCAAATGCGTGGTAAGTCATTATTCGACTTAATCCTAACTCAATTAGATCTCAGTCAGCGTTGTTGTTAACTTGCTTTCAATCACAGCTAACAGGGACGTCGATGGAATTATTCATTTCATGTCGGTACCATTAAACATTCTCGACCACCAGTCCGCAGCACACAAAGAAGGATGCTCTTCACTCCACTGGCCCAAGTGAATTGATCTCACGTTTCTCAGTTCGTTACAAAACAGCAGCAGGTGTTTGAGAGACTCTACTTCACAAGAGCAGAGACGACAAGACAAGTCTGAGGATGCATTATACGCCCATGTACGAGTCCTCTCTTTAGTTTTAAAGGCATTTAAGCGAAACAGCATAAAAAGTCTTCTCGCATTGGAATTCGGGAACAACTGCACATATTTTTGGAGGACATTAAATCCTCTTTCTTCAGTAGGTGAATTAACCATCAGTCTGGTGGCAGCTCTCTTGAGCAAATCGCCTTCCAGTCCGCCCGCCAGATTTTTAACTTTGCTGCATTCGGATTGACGTGCAAAGTTTCCAACTTAGGGGGTAATTCATAGAAATCGGCACACAAGTGGCGCACGCGGCTTGTGCACAGAGTGTGAGTGTGGCAGTCTGCGCCAGCCGCGTGCGCCAAAACCCATTATAGCGCACAGCGTATTCATGGATTTTAACATCCATAACCAGCCATGGCGCAGAGTGGCGCAGCGGCCCTGCAGCAGTGCCAGTTACACCCCCAACCCCGCCCCATGCGCCATGAACAGCGCACAAATCCAGTACATGGTGCAAAGGCCAGTGGACCAGAATACAGCCCCTCAACCACGAAATCGCGTGAAAAACTCCCCACGCACCCCTCAGAATACACGCACCCCTCTCGCGCTAGCGAAATCGTTGGTAAAACTCCCTGTGCACCCCTCAGAATACACGTACCCCTCTCGCTCTAGCGAAATCACGTGTAAAACTCCCCACGCACCCCTCAGAATACACGTACCCCTCTCAC
Source organism: Ambystoma mexicanum (assembly GCF_040938575.1). Taxonomy (NCBI): domain Eukaryota; kingdom Metazoa; phylum Chordata; class Amphibia; order Caudata; family Ambystomatidae; genus Ambystoma; species Ambystoma mexicanum. The sequence continues at coordinate 1,196,591,617 of NC_090935.1, forward strand.
GCTAGCGAAATCGCATGTAAAACTACCCACGCACCCTTCAGAATACACGTAGCCCTCTCGCGCTAGTGAAATCGCATGTAAAACTCCCCGCGCACCCCTCAGAATACACGTACCCCGCTCGCACAGGGCCTATCGCATGTGAAACTTCCCACGTACCCTACAAATACAAGTACCACGCTCGCCCAAAGCCTATTGCGTGTGAAACTTCCCTTGTACTCCACAAATACACATACCCCGCTCGCACAGGGCCTATCGCGTGTGAAACTTCCTGCATACCCCACAAATACACATACCCCGCTCGCCCAAGGCCTATCGCGTGTGAAACTTCCCCCGTGCCCCACAAATACATGTACCACACTCGCACAGTGCATATCGCATGTGAAACTTCCCACGTACCCCACAAATACATGTACCACGCTCGCACAGTGCATATCGCGTGTGAAACTTCCCACGTACCCCACTAATACACGTACCCTGCTTGCACAGGGCCTATCGCGTGTGAAACTTCCCGCGCACTACGAAATTCACGCAGGCTGCACATCCACCTTCCCCATGCCTCACAGGCAGCCCATCCACCCTGGCCATGCCCCACATGCAGCCGACACCACAGGGAGGACTTTTTCCATGCAATTTACCTGGCGCGAGAGGGGTACGTGTATTCTGAGGGTTGCGCGGGGAGTTTTACACGTGATTTGGCAGTGTAGGTCCTACCGGGTGTGCCCCCTCCCCAGGCTCTGCAGGCAGCCCACACCACAGCGGACTACCCTACACCCCTGGCCATGCCCTGCAGGCAGCCCATCCAGCCTGGCCATGCCCCGCAGGCACCATGCACTTGTGAGCCCCAACACATGTCCCACCCAGCATTGACGGGCACCTGCCAGCAGGCCCCGACTCATGTTCCCCTGCACCCCCAGCCACCCAGCATTGACTGGCACCTGCCAGCATGTCCCCCCCAACACGTCACCACGATCCACACTCATGGCCCTTATAGCCACCCAAATCCCACCCCACTCCACCCCTGTCCAAACACTCAACCAAGTATCCCATGCACCCCACATTGAAATCCCCATTACATGATACATCCCAAATGGCAAGTATGCACATCAATACATGTCCGTCACACACACACAATGGGTGCAAGTGAATGAGAAAGCCCACATCGTGACATGCATGAAACCAATGATAGAATACCACACAAATGAAGTATGAAACCAAAATGTATTAAATATAAAAGAAAGGGAATGAAAGAAAACCACACAATGATAGGAATAATAAACAAAAGGCTGCATGTCCAAAATAATAGAAAAAAAAGAATATGAATGCAGAATCCAAATAAATACAAATGAAAATGGCTCCAAAGGGTTCGTCCATCAAAGGAAATCCAAAGGAAAAAAGAAAAATGAACATCCACTGCTCCATGGTAAAAAATTAAAGAAATTAAGTCTAATCCAGTCTTCAACTATATAAAATGTACATATCCAGGGTCCATGAGCCCAACAATCCAAATGAAACCTACAAAAAACCCTACCTAATAAACAACTATATACAAAAAGGTGGGGCATAGTCCATGCACCCCAAATTAAAATAAAATGGAAAGGAAACCTAAGACTAATTAACTATATACAATGGCGGCGGGCAAGTCCTACGGCTCACTCTGTGATGTTCTGGTCCAGGGCATCATCGAACTCCAGGTCGATGTCCAGGAGGCGGGCCTCTTTGCTGTCCTCGAGGTCTTGCAGGGATGCAGTCATGGCCTATTCCAACTCCCTGCGAGTTGCCTTGCGGCACTCAGCCCGCCTCAATGCCCTGCACATGGAGTTCACCGCCCTTACCATAGTGAGCCGTGCCTCCTCCGCCTGCCGCCACTCCGCATCTATCTGCTGGCCCAACCGCTGCCACACGGAAGACACTCCCATTCCAGGGTCCTCCTGCCCTCCGGCCGATGCCTGCCCCTCTGATGTTGATGGCCCCAAGCCCTGATGCCTCCCACGTTGAGCTTGCCGCTGCCACCGACGCAACTGCCTCTGCCAGCAAGACGGCATCCGGTCTGATGGAATCCACCGGCGCTGTCGTGCACGTGCCCTGCCCGATGATGCCGGCACATCCTCCATTTTCTGGGGTCCAGTTTCTTGGGTGTCCACCCCTGCTGGACCTCCGACTCCCGACTGTGGCAGGGATGGGATCTCCACCAAGCTGGCTGCATTGGTCGGAGCAGGTCCACAGGGGGCCCTGGTAGCATCTGGGCCAGAAGACGGCATGGAGAACGACTGGCGCATAGTCTGCACAGAGGAAGAGAGGGCCGCCAGAGTGCCCGACACATGTAGGAAACCCCCGACCATGTCCCCTCCCAACTGGGCCACGTTGGCACGCAGCTCTTCATGTTGACGTGCGTGCTCCCCCCAGGAAGCACGCACATCATCACAAATGTCACGCGTGCGCAACGCGACACCAATCAGGACGGTCTCCATACGGTCACGGGTCCCCTCGTCCACAGGTAGAGGAGTGCCAGATGATGTGGACCTCCCCCCTACCTGCAGACGGGCCTGCGATGGGGCATCCCTGCTGGTGCATGATGGTGCAGTCACAGTGTCAGGGACAGTGACATGCACAGACCCCTCCACAGCGACCTGTGCTGCCTCCTGCCCCTGCCCCTGGACTGCACCACTTGCACTAGTGGTACCACCCCCATCAGGCCCCATGTGCGGCTCAGTAGCGGCCTCCTCCTCCTGTGTGCAAACCACCAACCTGGATGGCTCCACACCATCTTCCGCCGTCACAAGCCCCTGTGGCGGCTCACCCACCCCTTCCGCTGCAGCCGTAGTGGTAGACGCGGCACCAGTCCCCTCGCTCCCGGATGATGGTAATTCCTGGGAGGGTGACTGGGCCTTGCGTCGCCGGCCGGTGGAGGCATCCCCGCCGCTTTGCTCCACAGCGCCATCTCCGCCCTCTTCTTCACTCGCCGCTGTGTAGAGGGAGACATAGAACACAAGCATCAGGGTACTGTACAATAGTCCCCTAGACAGGAAGCAATAGCACATGAGTGGCACTGTCAAACGTCACTTCCATCATGTCTCCCAACAACACATGAGTCAGTGCAGGCAACACACATGCAGGAACTGGCCTGGCACATGCAACAAAAGCTTGCATTCATGTCCACCGCACCGTACATACATCCAATGGTGGGCTGCAACTCACATGCATCATAGGACATACTGATCATATGCACACGCATCGCCGGAGGGTCATGCATCTGGCCCCGTATGCCCACAGACACAGTGGATACAAGGATGAGTATGTGTTGTATCAGTGATTCAACACATCGTCACAGACATGTGTCATGCATCCATGGTGCACACACTACTCTGACACACGGACATGTACATCATGCATGTCCATGAAAGCAGCACACATCTATCACACCACAAACATGTCAAGGTACAGACACAGGCATGCATACATGTGTGCATTCTGCATGCTGCTCAGCATGATGCATTGTAACACATACACCATCCATGTGAGTCACGCCTGACTAGACTCACATGCAGCACCATCATTTCCTTGCACACACACATCCATACATGACCTATGTCACACATGCAGTCAAGTAGCTAACTACCACCACGCTTCAACATGCACTGTTTCAAACGTGAATGCATGGCCACTTACCGCTCGACTCCAGACGGACCTGCATCCTGAGGATCTGGTGGTGAAGCACTTGGCGAATGCGCTCCAGGACCCTCATCTGCTGGGTGTAAGATGGGCCCGGTGCCCCACTGCATCCACTGCCTCCAAGAGATACCAGCCTTCTTGAGGGTCCTGGATTTGTAGTCCTCCCCACGCTTCCGAACGTTTTTGATGTCACGGGGTGCCACCCCTCCGTGTTGATGGCACCCACTATGCCCTCCCTGATCCACTCCCGTTCTTCCTTGTCGGCGTGCGATGGTGTGAAGAGGGCATCATAATGCCCCAGAACTTGCTCCACCAGCATACCAACTTCCTTGTCACTGAAGCTAGTAGCCCTCTGCCTCTCTGGCTCTGATGGTGTTTGCTCCGACATGGCGACCCCGAGGCAGGTGTGGGTGGGCAACTGGGTCCTGGGGCTGGGCTGTGGAGAGATGGAACACCAGTCGGGAGTCTTCTGTTCCAGCAGGGGTGGTCACAGCAACTGGACCTGGCCTGCCTTTGGGTGGCGGATGTGTTTAGGCCTGTGCGCGTATTTTTTTGCGCACGGATTTCCCCTGTTCGATTCCATGAATACGTGTTGTTAGCGCACGTGTGGGCGTTGCAAGCATTTACCTCCCTTACTTCCCACGTTACACCCACATTTTCACTTGTTTTTCCCCATTCCGCATGTTACGCCCCGTGTTACGCCCACTTTTCTTGTGTGTGCTACACATTGTGCGCTTTCCCTGTGCACTTCGCGCACAGCGTTTGGTGACTTGTGAGCCCGCGTGCGCCACCCACGGATTTGGCGCACATCCCAGAGTTTACACGCGCAGCGCATTCCATGGATTGATGAACGGCTGCGTGTGCGGCTTTAGCACGCGTGCACTGCGTTTTTCATGCTTGCGCTCCCCTTTTCGGCACACATTTATTCCATGAATTATCCCCTTAATGTCAAACTCTACTAATAAATTCTCGCAGTGCTTGACCCACATTGAAAGAATGTCATGTCTATTTGAAGGAGCGCCATTAAAAATTTGGAATTGAAAAATGTTTTCACATGTTCTTCAGTTGTGATATAGGGCCAACAGATTCCAACTAATTTGTGCCTGTAACGATATTAAGGTTAATTCATACCTTTTACGTGCTGTTGATATACCTCTTGGTAAGCCTAATGCTTTTGACCAAAAGGTATTCTCTTAGCATTGCCCAAAGTTCATGGGTACAACCCAGCGCATTTTCTGCTCCATAGGCTACAATTGGAGACACTTCCTGTTCGTAAACGTTCTGCACTGGTGTTAGGGAAAACTTGCCGAATCTTTTATCAAAAGCAGTGCCTGACATGCCAATTGTCGGCATTTCCTTTTCGATTCAATAGTCCACGGACTATCGTAAATACTGGCACTTAACAGCATGCCTAAGTATTTTACGTTGCTAGATTCGCGCAAAGGATCTTGGCCCAACTTCCTGACGAACTTTGAGTCTGTTGTATGTTGTTTCGGTCGTAGATTTTCAAGCAGCTAGATTTCGCATTTAGATGCGTTGATTTTCAATTTATTCAGAGTCACATATTTTTGCACTGCCTCAAGCTTTCTTTGAAGACCGATAGGCGTCATATCCAGTATGACCAAGTCGTCCGCGTACAGCAACCAGCTTATGTGTGACAAATGGAACTTTGGTGGGAATGCTCGCACAGCGTTTATCGCAGCACCAATGTCTGAAATAAAGAGACTGAAGATTGCGGCAGCCAAGGGGCAACCTTGTTTCACACCCTTGTGAGTCTTAATCGGTGCGGATAAGTTGCCCATTTGGTCTAAACAGATTCTGATTGTGGTTTCCGTGTGTAACTCTTTAATTGCCTCTAACAATCCAACCGGGCAACCCCAAGAACCCAATTTTTGCCAAAGAATCTCACGGTCTATCGTGTCAAATGCGTAAGAAAAGTCGACGAAGGCAAGATAGACTTTTGTATTAGTACGTAGGGCCTCCATTTTCAACAAGTTCAGGATTAGTAGATTTAAGGAACATCTGACGTTTATAACAAATCCAGCTTGTCTTTTATCAACACGATTTGCTGTTATTGACCATTTAATCAGTTTTTATTAAGCACTGTTGCGTACATTTTTCCCAGTACATCCAACAGTGCATCTGGGCGATAATTTTTAGGGCAAGCCCTATTGCCTTTCTTAGAGATTGGAACAATTATGGCAGTTTTCCATGACCTGGGTGCCTGGCGTTAATTTATTGTTTCAAATAATTCTAGGCACATTTCGGCCCAAAGATCTGGGAACTGTTTAATAGTAAAGTTTGTAAAACCATCTGGTCCTCGAGCCCTAGAGCTTTTTGCTTTTACTATTATGTCTCTGATTTCATCTTTCGAGAACATTTGCTCCCACGATGACTCATTTAAGGCAGTTGGTGTTGACATCTCATTATTTTTGCTATATAAGGTCTCAAAATGGGTCATCCACTCAGACTCGGTCACCATGCAGGCTTGCAGTGCAGTTTGTGATGTCTCAACGTTGTAAATAATGCGCCAGAAATCTCTGCTGTTCTTATTTTTTAAGGTCTTCATCATCATCTCTGCGTCGTGTTGTTGCAGCAAGTGTTTATGGTCTTTTAGCCAATTTGTATAGGTTTGCTTCGACACCCGATTCCTAGATATTCTTACACATAATGGCAGTTGATCATTCCTACGAATCTCTGCTTGCATCAGTCTCTTTCTCTTCAGAACCTCAAGGTCGAGGCAATGGGTCTTTATGAAGGACTGTTGTATAAGCCCTATGTTTTTTGGTTTAAACTGAGTTAACAGAGGTGCGTATTCAATCTCCGAAGATTCCGACCGAAACTGATTAGAGAGATGAGCAACCTTGATTTCCTTCAACCTCAATCTTATTCGATTGGCTTCTACATGTACCTTCGTTGACCATTTTGTGTCTTAATGAAATTCAGCTATTAAGAACTCCATTTGTAACATTTCGTGGTCGCTGTTATTCATAGGGAGGACTTTCAAAGATTTCACGCGTGGGTGAAAGACATTAGATGTAAAGATGTAGTGAATGATGGATGATTGATCACCACGCTGCCAGGTTAAACCCGGAGGTATATCACCTTGTGTACAGCCGTTTAGCATTGAAAAACCTCATGCCTTTAATTCATCCAGCCATTCCTTTGCTAATAAAGCTTTATCTGATTTTAGAGGCTTAAAATAGTCCATATTTAAGTCTCTGCATACAATTATGACTGCCCTTTGTGTTGATTCTATCAGGCTGTCAATGATTGTTGATACTTGATCGACGAATGAGTGGGCGCCTGCTCTGCCATGGTTCCAGTACAGGTTTATCACATGTATAACATCTACGCCATTCGTTAGAGAATGGCTTTTGCCTATCTCCGAGACTTGGATATAGGGTGAATGGTTTGTGGAATTTAATAATGGGTAGCCTGAGGATCACTTAATCATGGTTAAGAGACCAGCCATTTGACGCCCCTTCTCAGATTTGCTGGCAGGATTGAGGGCACACTCGAACTCTGAGGAGACTGGTAATTCACTCATCCAGGTTTCTTGTAGGCAAGCTATATGAATGTCTTGCAGCCAATTATTGTTAAGTAAATGAGAGAAAACTCGCGTGTTCCATGACACAAATGTGCAGACTTGCGCAGCTGCGCTCGTCTGACATTAACTTCTAGGTGTGTCATTTAGTGATTTAGCGAGCCAATTCCAGTCACCTTTTTGTTCTTTAAGGACAGGACTGCTTGAAAGTACAATCTCTACGTTGGCATTGGTATTATACCCATTTATGGTGATACTGATTTTGTCCATTGGACTGGAGCTTGGCTCTGGTTGAGTCTCAACAAATGAGACCTTCAGTGGTCCAGACCTCACTGGGCCTGTTGGTGCGAGGATTTAATTGACGGAACATGAACTGCCTTTGGTTGGTCAACAGGGTGGTTCGACTGGTTCTTCGTTAGTGTAAGAGAATCAGTGCCATCAGTTGTTTGAGCTGGCGTAGGAAGTGACTTAGTCTCATTTGTGATTTTAATAATGGGTTCCGTTGTTTTATAGATATCAAAACCCAGTGACAATAAAGCGTCTGCTGCTTCAAGGATGGTACCTGCAATTATATTAGATGCTAAGTGCAGTATCACCTTGTCGTTAGACTTTTCGTCAAGGAACTCAACAATTTTTATGTCCCGTGAGCCCAGTGCACGTAGGCGTGGAATGTAGTGTGGAAGTTTGATTACGTTGGTGCGATTCAGGATCAATTTATCGCACAAGTCTATTCTCTCGAGCATGATTATATCCACCACATTATACTCTAAGTGCTGATCCACATCAGACTCTTTACGTGCTGCCGGCAACTTGCAAACTATTTTCGTTGGTTGTCTATCCTCATTTTGTGCCATTGATGGAATTATTGACAAGCTTGGAGAGCTTTGGGAGTTTCTCTCCAATTCCAGTTGAACTGCATCCAAAGACAATAGAATGGACTTCAAAATGCCAGGGCGGTTCCTTTGCCAACTGGCTGCTATCCGCTCTCTTTTTTCTTGTAACGTGGTGAACACAGGGCTCCCGGGAACAAGAGCGATGGATGTCAAGTCAGCGGATTTCGGGATTATTGCACATGTTCTGCTGCTACTAAAGGCTGCAGGCCTGTTTTAAAATCCTCCTACTGAGTAAAGAGTGCTCATCTTGGAGCATGTGCTTACACCGTCTAGATGAGTTTTTGGAGAAGCCTCTGTCCGTGCCTCAGGCAAGTTGAGCACTCCTGGCTCTTCCGTTCTTGACGGGTCAGGTGCGGGCATCGCACTTTCGTCACGGTAAGAGTCGTCGTACACAGACAAGTCCAGAAGGTCATCAGGGAGAGTCTGTGTGGGGTCATCAATATGAATCACTATGTCTTCATTGGAAGTAGCCGGTAGAGTAGCCGAAGTGTTGGTGATTGCCTTTGTTGGTAAGTGAGATAGTATTTGCATGTTGTCTGCTTTCTCTACAATCTGAATCACTTTGATGTTTCTCAGAAATTTTCGTGCACCTCTTAGTTGAGCCTTCTACTGCCCAGGGAGGTTTCTGGCCTTTTTTATTTGCAGCTGCTGTTGTTGCTTCTGTTTCGTGGTTTTCTGAGGTATGGAGTCTGCGCCACTGAAGATAGAAAAGACCCCCACTGTCTTAACTGAATCGACAGTAGCAGCTTCAGTAGCACTATTAGCTTCTAGAGCCGGCAATCGAAGTGCAGAGGTACCCGCAACTTGTTTGTTCAGCCGGGCCATATTAGCAGAGCTTCTTGATTGTTGAAAAGCTGTGTTGAATGAGATTTCTGCCGCGCTTTCCATTGGAGTATTGTCAGGAACGTGGCCACAATTCGGCCTAGGTGGTGGGAGGTCCTCAATCAAGATGCCCTTTTCTAAGCCCATCTCGCAGTTTGAGGACCTTGGTGCCGTACTTATTGGTTCCACAGAGATGTTAGCTTCAAGGCCTGAGCTATCATCCAAAAGAATTAGCTTTTTTTTTTTACCCGTTGACCTCCAGGCCTGGTGGGGGAATTAGCGACTGCAGCTGTGAAGTTGGAAGCGAAGTTAGAACAGTCGGTGCAGAACACAAAGCTTTTGAGTAGATAAGATGGGAATTCTCTACTACATCCGTATGATTCTTGCGGAAGAGAGCTAATGCCTCTTTTGCCACTTCCGCAAACATTTTTTGTCAATGGCGTCGTTCCATATCTGCTCATGCACCAAAGAAAGGGCTGCCAGCAGTTTTTGAGTTGCCTCCTCCTGTTTATTATTGTGCGGGCTGTGCATCTCTTCCAAATGCAATAGTTTTGAATTCATTAAGGCTACTAAGGTCATTGAATCTTTTATGTTTTCATTGATGGACTCATAGAGTTTGGTGAAAGGCACCAATGATATAGCCATTGAGGAGATTAGAGTTGCTTGTAGTTCGTTCATCGGCACATGTTCGCATAATGCTACTCTGGCCCTGTGACAATCCGAGCCGCCTCATTAGGTCGTGTGTTCCGGCTGTTTGCAGTATTGGCCCTCCTTAATTTTGGAAAAGGCCGGTCAACAAAAGAGGAGACGAAGTTGAGGTCTCATCCGAAATTGAATCCGGACTAGGCTGATGATAGGAATTTTTTGATGTTTGATGGCAGAGTTGACGGTTAGAGCTGGCATTGATGTTGAGTCTTTTCTGAGATTCCAGTAGAGTTGCAGATGACACCTGGGTTGACTCACCAGTGGACGAATCCTCTGCAATTCTTGCACGTTTATAGTTAACAGACCTCCCAAATGTCTTAATTAGCATCAGTAAGTTTATTGCTGTTTCTTTTCAGAGACGTTTTTGCAGGGGTATCATTTTCTAGGATAGACTCCTGAGTTTGTTTTAGTGAGCGTGCTTTGTTTATTGAAAGGAAATTTTGTAGCACGTTGTTTACAACATCTAGTGAATTTCTCCTGTCAGAGCGTGCCTCTCCTAACGTTGGAACCTCCTGGAAGTACTCAGTGGCTGACACAACTGACTCTCCATTGACTAGTGTAGAAGCAGTAGAAATGAACGCGGTGCAAAGAGCCAGTGGCTGAGCTACGTTGAACACATCGGGCCTCATTACACGGTAGGCGGAGGACCAAGGTGCTAATAGCACCTTGGTCCATGCTGGTAAAATACCGGCACCGCCTTGGAGGAAAGGGGAATTACCACCCTATTCCAAGGTTGGCGGGGCGGTAATTCCCCCTTCCCCCATTGCCCTTCCCCATTCCCATTTTTGCCCCATAGGGCTCTATGGGAATGGGGAAGGCGCTAATTACGGTGCCGCAAATTGCGGTACCGTAATTAAAACCCTGGTCCCTTTGCGGGTTGGTTTTTAACGCCTGCTAAACAGCAAGCGTTAAAGTACCAACCCGCAAAGGGACCTCGTAGTAAGGCGGTAAGGGTTTACCGGTACCGGTACTGGTAAACCCTTACCGCACTACGTGTAATGAGGCCCATCGTCTTGAGATTCTGCCTCAGTAAGATTTTCATATATAGACATAGACCAAGGTGATACCAGCAAGACGTTCTTGTTTACAGTACACGCAGCTTTTTGGAGGGCTCTTTTACTAATACCAGTGATCGTACAGTGATGTAGCAAGCTAGAATCGAGCTGATTAGGTGCCGCCGTGTCATGTGATGAATAGACATCACAGGCAGCGGGCCGTGGTATCACGCTGTGTGAAGGAACCGCCTCAGTGCTCAACTCTTCACTGCTCACAGCCGCGGCTGCCGAGCTCACAACGAGACCCACAGCAACGGCAGGGTAAGTGGAGGATGAGACTGCCCACCACGCCAGATAGCTCAGGGAGCGCAGGCCCGTGCCCACAACTGCACACCCAACACCATCAACCAAGGGGCCGCCCTTGACCAAAGAAGGCAGCCGCTCCAGCACCACCGGTGCCACCGAGGTGAGTCCATTATCAAGGTGTTCCGGGGGTAGAGCTGTCTGGGCTGCGCTAATAGTCATAGTGTGTGCTAGCAAAGGGTTGACTAGCAGGTTATCCTTATGTGGTATGGCGTTTGTGGATGTGTCATTTGAATCAATTGCAATTTTTATAACAGAAACTACTTCCTCAGAGTCACTCTGTGCATGTGCTTCAAGCCTGTTTAAATCTTCACTGACAGATACACACGAAAAGTATCGACTTACTTGATTGTGTCTGGAACGCTTTGCTATGTGTTCTTCAGGCTTTGTAGATCGTTTTGTTTGAGCTCTAGTCCGCGGCGATGCCGTTGCAACAGGCACCCGCTCACCTTGCTCAGTAGACACCGTGCGAGTAGAAAGGAGAGGAGATGCAAATCCCTCAGTTTCTCCCGTACACCATGGACGCCACTCGCCAAACAGCCAAACAGTGTCTGCTCGCCCTTTCTCCTCAGGGCTTACACCGCAGGGGCGTTGGAGGTGGCCTTTTATGGTCAGCTGACTCACCAAGTTCTTGGGACCTTAAAGGCACACGCACCTCCATATGCAGATGTAGAAAAAGTAAATTAGAATTGCCTTCACTCACCACAGCCAAACAGTGTCTGCTTGCCCTTTCTCCTCAGGGCTTACGCCGCAAGGGCGTTGGAGGTGGCCTTTTATGGTCAGCTGACTCACCAAGTTCTTGGGACCTTAAAGGCACATGCACCTCCAGATGCGGATGTAGAAAAAGTAAATTAGAATTGTCTTCACTCACCACAGCCAAACAGTATCTGCTCACCCTTTCTCCTCAGGGCTTACACCGAAGGGGCGTTGGAGGTGGCCTTTTATGGTCAGCTGACTCACCAAGTTTTTGGGACCTTAAAGGCACACGCACCTCCAGATGCGGATGTAGAAAAAGTAAATTAGAATTGTCTTCACTCACCACAGCCAAACAGTGTCTGCTCACCCTTTCTCCTCAGGGCTTACACCGCAAGGGCGTTGGAGGTGGCCTTTTATGGCCAGCTGACTCACCAAGTTCTTGGGACCTTAAAGGCACACGCACCTCCAGATGTTGATGTAGAAAAAGTAAATTAGATTGTCTTCACTCACCACAGCCAAACATTGTCTGCTCGCATTTTCTCCTCAGGGCTTACGCTGCAAAGGTGTTGGAGGCGGCCTTTTATGGTCAGCTGACTCACCAAGTTCTTGAGACCTTAAAGGCGCACGCACCTCCAGATGCGGATGTAGAAAAAGTAAATTAGAATTGTCTTCCCTCGCCGCAGCCAAACAGTGTCTGCTCGCCCTTTCTCCTCAGGGCTTACCCCTTTAGTAATAGGGAAAGATCGTCCCTTTTCCACCCCGCCACAGTGTCCTACCTCATTTTTGTGAGAAGACCAGAATTGAGTGGGAGCGTGATCCAACAGCACCTGCTGCAATAGAAGAGCACTGTTCAGTGGTGTGTTTATTAGAGCAGATAGGGCCTGTAACAAAGCAACCAATTCCAATGCACTATGTGTGGGTCCCTCCAAATGAATACCCTCTGGAGAATAATAGTTAGTGCATGCCATTTTACACAGCAGATCTAACCCCATTAGGTTTACAGGTGTAGAAGCACTTAGCAGAAAAGTATAATGTTCCGAGCTAGGACCTCGTATTATAGTTAATAATTTATAAACAGTGTTCAGTGTAGGCTGACCTCCAATACCCACAGCATTTAGAACTTCATCTGAGCATGGGACATGCAGAAATTGAAAAACCTTCAATTCTGAGTGAGAACCTCCTGATTCCACTGTATATGACATACGTCCACCACTGACAGAACACTTCACATAAGTAGGAGACATACCAAGCAGACTTAGCGAAGCAATGATACTTCTGGTTCTTAAGCTATCCTATTGAGTTTTACAGGAATCTGGGAGTGAAGGGGAAGGGAAAGTCTGGGCAGTCTCTTGATCTGGCAGATACTGGTATTCTAACTTCCAGTGGTCGAATTCATTACAATGCACTGCACTCATCACTATATGGCTTGGGAACAGATGGTTGTCTGTAAGGCAATCTGGATCTGAATAAACCAAGGTACCCCTCCTCCTGCCCCTATCCCTCCATTTCCCAGTATTGGTCTATGTCCTGCTCGTCTTTGGGTGTTCTAGGGTTGTAGTTGCTGAATCTTTGATGTCATCAATTTAGTTTCAGTTCTTTTTTTCGGTCTCTCTGCCTTTTTATGGAACTGCTGAGCAGCTAATATAACATTCGTCTAATTTCATCCCTACCCATCCTATCAATACAGTGTTGATGCCATTGGCAATTTCGGGCTGCAGTCCCATTACGAATGTGGACACAATGGATTGCTGTCATGTCTCCCTTGTGCACGTTATACCAGAATATTGTTCAAAACAGAATTCCATCCTTTCCAAATAATTTTCTTTTTTATTTTGTTTGCATTCATTCATCTTAGTCCGATCAGTTTTCCTAGGACAAAACTGTAAAGTGGTACAGAGAAGTCAATCTTTTTATCCTACTAAATGTTCCTGCACAGGTTCCCTTTGGAGGCATTTGCATTTTTGATGCAGTTGTGCAAATGTGTCTGGGGGCAGAGCGGCTTGGGGTATTTGGTTTCCATCAGTGCAAGTCAGATTGCTACAGTGTGTTATCATCTGAAACTCTTCTTGGAACCTAGAAGGATCGTCCTGTAATTTAGGACAGCCACTAAAGTGTTCCCAGACCCGGACAGCTGTCACAGTGGGAATTCTAGAAAGCTAGCATAGGTTATGGGGTGAGGGAACCTATTAAAGTTAGGGACCTCAGCCTCTATGCTCTCAGAGGATGGGGTCCCAAACAAATTTAAGATTCATGACTTATCAAGTATCAGAGCAAAAGATTAGTGTGGCCGTGTTGCAGGGTTTACTGGCAATTGTATGGGAGTGGATGGACTATATGCTGTGGGGTCACTTATGGTACAATCTGGGTTGCTTAACTCATTCTGTTCATTGGGCTAATGAGGGATGCAGGTGCATAATGTACTGGTTGTTTGGATTCATTAAGCATAGATTTTAGGAGTCAAGAATTTCTTAAGGAAATTGTTTCGGTTAGGGCATCCTTTTTAGTGCTCGACTGAATCTTTTTTTTATTTTTTGGGATGTTAAAATTCACTCTGAAGTCTTTTACATCCTTCAGTTGATCATTTAATTTTCATTGAGCATCTTTCAGAGTGCTTCTCTGTGATTCAGTATGTCTCTTACTACTTTCAGTCATCAAAAAAAGTTCTCCCATTGCCTTTGGTTGACCTTGGATGCATAGCGCTACAGTGCCCCTTTAAAATGGACGGTTTTATCCAAATCAGATGCCTCATGCCATTGATTCAGAAACATACACGTTTTGGGTGAGTAATGCATCTACATTTATTAAGTTCGACTTCCCTTAGACTGACCATTTCCTACTTTTACTGGGATAAGACAAGGAAAGATTTGCTAATGGGTCTGTGGGCTTCATTACGAGGTTGGCGGAATGGGTTTACCGGCACCGGTAATGGTGTCATGCCGGTAAACCCATTCCGCCCTATTACGAGGTTCCCTTGCTGGACCCGCTCAGAACGTCTGGTCAGACCAGACGTCCTTTGCGGGTCCCGCAAGGGGACCAGTGAGCTAATAACGGGCCCGTTATTAATGGGCCCATTATTAGCTCCATTCCCATTGAGCCCTATAGGGGGTCAAATGGGAATGGTGATTGTTTTTTTGAATGAGGAATTACCGGGTCCTCCAAGGTTGGAATGACCCGGTAATTCCTCATTCAAGGAACCCGACCCTGACACGATTTTGGAGGCAGCCATGGCGCTAATAGCGCCATGGATACCTCCAAACTCGTAATGAGGCTCACTCTTTCACAATCCCCCCCACCACTGTGCCAAGACATGGGGCCTCCTTATGCGGTTGGCGGTAACTCACTGGTGCCACCGAACGGTTGACGCCAACCCTGTAACATCGTTTCAGGTGCCACTGGGACATTACAAGTCCCGGTTAATCGGGAAGTCAGGCGCCAGAAAATATAACTCCCCATTCCCGTGGAGTCCCATAGGAATGGGGGCTCAGAAGCACTGGCACTGTGGCTAATGGTACCAGTGCTTCCATGATAATTCTCCTTTCTGGGACCAATGCGACCTGTGAAACATCCTATGTGCAATACATGGCGAGTTAGAGGGGACATGGCAGGCAGTACAAGCAGAGGAGTATTTGAGATAAGCGGGAAGTGTGGGCCTGTGAGGGGGTGAGTGCACTAGGATTTGGAAGGGAAAGTGGGAGGTGGAGTGGGTTCTGAGGGTGCCCCCAAGAAAAAGTGAGGGGGGGAATCCGCAAGCTTTCAGGTGTGTCCCCTAGAGATGATTTGTGATAAACTTCTCAGGCAGTTTCCCATTTTTATTCCTTGGGCCTCATTCCAAGTTCGGAGGTAACCACGCCGCTATTTGCGGCATGGCTGCCTCCAAACTCGTCCAAACTCCGGCCTGGTGAATGGAGTAATTACCGGTCCATTCCGAGGTCGGAGGGACCGGTAATTCCCCATTCACCAGGGCCATTCCCCATTCCCATTTGAGCCCCCATAGGGCTCAATGGGAAGGGGGAAAGCGGCAATAATGGTACCGTAAATTACGGTACCGTTATTGACCCCGGAGTCCCTTTGCGGGTGCTGACCCGCAAAGGGAACTCGTAGTAGGGCGGTAAGGGTTTAATGGCACCGGTCTCGTTACCGGTGACTGTTAACCCTTACCACCTTACTCGGAATGAGGCCCTTTATAATTTGGCTGGAAGTCAACCATTTGGTGAATTGTATGTTTGTGTGTCAGAAGGTTGCGACTACAAAGATTTGGCAGAGTTTGAAAGCAAAACGGCTTGAACAAGGACAAGAAAGTATCTGAAGTGTGCACTTGGGTTTAATCAGTGTTAGTTAGAAATTAGGATTCTGGGGTACAGTTTGGAGCAATGTGAAGATCTGGTTCTAGGGCCGGGAGGATACCTCAGATGCAACAACACAGAGCAACACAGGTTCGAATCCCGGTCCCGTGCTTAGAGACTGGTCTCTGGTATTAAGCGTGTTATGAAAGATGAATAATTTTGCTGCATCAGATGTAGGAAATTAGTCATTTCTGGCGAATGATGGGACGGGTTTAATGACGTGCTCCCTAATCATACCCCTGATATCTGGAGGCCCTTACGTGACCAATTCCACCGATTGCTATTAATGGTCTTGTTTTCCCATAGTGAGGCTACACTGGAGAGTTTTATATTACTGTGGGTGGATTGTTCAGCAAACAGAAGTTTTTTTGGTGATTGAATGATGGGGTGAGGGAATAATAGTTTTGGAAAGGGGACGGTAATGGAAATTATATAGTGTATTGGGAACAGCAGTCTGTGTTCATTTGAGGAACCATTGAGATGCAGGGATGGTAAACTATTTGACTAGGAAGGCTAGGAGTGTGACTTGAACGATACCCTTGGCTGAGTCCCCCCTGTGTACACACTCTCCTCACCTGAGCTTTCCGAGTCGATGGTATCTTGCAGACCTCGACGTGCCAGGTAGTCTCTCTCCTTCTTCTGGTGCATGGGCTTGTCACAGAGAAAAGCCACTGTGGCCGCTGGGTGAGAACAGCGGCACAGTGACCTCCTTTCCGGAATCAAGCCAGAAAATACAGGGGAAAAAAACCTGCAAGGGGAAAAAAAACCCTGACATGAGGTGTCAAGAATTGTCTCAGAAGGCCAGTTGATTACAGATGAAGAAGGAAGCGAAGGATCTCCAACACTGAGGGAAGTGGCCCTCAAAACGTCCAAGTCCAATGGTAGCACTAGGCCCGAAGAGCAGGCGGAGAAGGCAGCAGCTGACGGCTGAGGTGGAGGTAGTAAATCTTCCAAGAAAGCACTGCGGGGAAGCACGGGAGAAAACCCCACGCTGTCTGGACTCAAAGAGCAAGGGAACGAAAAAGGGTGAGAGAGAGAGAGAGAGAGAGAGAGAGAGAGAGAGAGCCCGACCGCCGGAGAAAAAGGCACAGCTAGCGCCGCCCAGGGAAGGCGGCTGAGAGAAACGGAAAACAAAAGTGTGGTGTTCCGGGAACAGGAACACCGGAGAAAGTAACCACAGGGAAAACTCCTCAGTAATTCCAAAGCGAGGTGCAGAGGAAGAGCGAAGGACCCAGAGTCGAAAGGTAAACAACAGAGGGGGTTGCAACGCAACGACCTGCCGGGAGGCGGGGATTTAAATACTCCCAGAAGTGTTGCGTCCCGCGTTTGGAGTGGTGGCTGCGAACACAGAAAAGGGACTAAAGTAACCTTCCTCTGCGTCTCCTCAAACTCAAACGCGGAAGAAATCGCCAGTCACGGCGATGGCCGCGACTGCGAGTGACAGTATGCCCCCCCCTAGAGTGCAACCACCCAGGTTTACCCGGGTGCAAGCGATGGAACCTGGCCAACAGCTGAGGGGCATGTACTTGGGAAGTTGGCTCCCAGGAATCCTCCGATACCGGGTAACCCTTCCATGACAGGAGGTATTCCAACCGACCACGAAGGAATCTAGAATCACGAATGGCAGAAACTTCGTATTCTTCCTGGTCGGCTGCAGTGACAGAAAGATTCCGGTTGAGAGGCCGGCGATGTGGATCTGAATAGTAGGGTTTAGGAAGAGAGGCGTGAAAAACAGGGTGTATGCGTCTGAGAGATGGAGAGAGTTGTAGACGATAGGCAACAGGATTGACCTTGGAGAGAATGGAGAAAGGTCCCAAGAAACGTGGAGACAGTTTAGAAGGTCTTGTCCATCTGGGAAGGAATCTGGTGGACAACAACACCTTGTCCCCAGGTTTCCATGAAGGTGCTTCCCTGTGATGTTTGTCGGCTTCAATCTTATTCCGCTGTCTACTATTCACCAAACTTAGCAATGCATTGTCCCTGGCCTCCTTGATATTTCTTAGCACCTCTTCAGCAGTTGGAGAGTTGGAGAAACCGGGCACCTCGGGTATTAAATAACACGGGTAAACCCTGTAGGTACAAAAAAAAGGGGAAAGGCCTGTGGCAGTGTGCCTGGAATTGTTGTAAACAGATTCCGCAGTCGGGAGTAGAGAAACCCAATTATCTTGATGCTGGGAAATAAAGCATCGCAAATACTGCTCCAGGGTTGCGTTGAGTCGTTCCGTTTGGCCATTTGTCTGTGGGTGAAAAACAGAGGAAAGAGCCCTTTCCACTCCCAATCGAGTACATAAAGCCGTCCAGAATTTGGAAATGTACTGGCTTCCTCGATCGGATATTATCTTGTCGGGGAGGCCATGAAGCTTGAAAATATCTCAGGCAAATGTTTCTGCCATCTTGGTGGCAGAAGGGAGTCCCGGAAGAGGAGAGAAATGGGCTAACTTGGATAAAGCGTCCACCGTAACCATGATACATGTGCATGACTCAGAATCAGGAAGCTCCACTATGAAGTCCGTGGAGATGAGTCCCCACGGGCGAGTCGGCATCTCCACTTGGGTGAGAAGTCCTAGGGGCTTACCCGAGGCATATTTGACTCTGGCACAAGTCGGGCAGGTCTTTACGTAGTTGAACACGTCTCTCCTGATGTTGGGCCAAAGAAACGACCTCGAGATAAGTTCCAACGTACCATTTCCACTTCTGTGTCCGCCTAGACGTGAGTCGTGACACCATTTTAGGACTTTCCGGCGAAGCGACCCTTCAGGGATATACCACCTCTTCTTGTAGAAGACCCAACAGTCCTTGATTTGGAAAGGGGAATCAGCGGAAAAAGAGATGTGAGGAGCCTCTTGTGCGACAGCAGCCTTGACTTCCTGAAGGAAAGAACCCACCGTGGCTAGGATCCGATTTCTGTGGAACAATGGTTCAGACTTGACAGCTACCGTTTCCAAGTGAGAATCCTTGCGAGACAAAGCGTCAGCTAGACGATTGAGAGATCCAGGGATGTACGTGATCTGGAAGTTGTACTGCAAAAATAGGTAGGCCCATCTAGCCTGCCTGGAGTTCGAACATTCCATGTCCTGTAAGGCCTTTAGGTTCTTATGGTCGGTGCGAATGAGGAACCGATGACGGGCACCCATGAGAAGGTGCCTCCATTCCTCACAAGCCAACTTCATTGCCAACAATTCCTTCTCCAGAACCGAATAGTTGAGTTGGCTGGGAGAAAGAGTCTTAGAGAGATAGGCGACAGGATGCTCCACCATGTTGATGGACTGAAGCAACACAGCTCCGACAGCTATAGCGGAGGCGTCCGTCTCCAGAATAAATGGAAGAGTTTGGTTGGGATGCTGCAGAATCGGGGCAGAGCAGAAGAGGGTTTTCAGGTGACAAAAACTTCCTTCCGCCTCAGTGGACAAGGAGAAAGAATAGGCCGTCTTCTTGAGTAGACGGGTGATGGGAAACACCACCTCCGAAATGTTTCGAATGAATCTCCTGTAGTAATTCGAAAGACCCAAGAACCTCTGGACCTCCCGGACGGAGGTCGGGGCCGGCCAGTCAAGAATAACGTGCACCTTGTCAGGATCCATGGCGATCCCTCCTTCTGACAGAACATATCCCAGATAATGTACCGAAGGTACAGCGAATCTGCACTTCTACTCCTTGACCAGTAGATTGTTTTCCTTAAGACGCTCCAAAACTCGTCGAACTTGTTCAATGTGTTCTCTCATGTTAGGGGAAAAAACCAAGATATCATCTAAATAGATGATGACAGAGATGGAAAGCATGTCAGAGAACATTCGGTCCATGAACCTCTGGAATACCGCTGGGGCGTTCACCAAACCGAACGGCATAACCTTATACTCAAATAAGCCCAGAGGAGTACGAAATGCGGTTTTCCATTCGTCACCCTTGGCAATCCGCAACAGATGGTATGCGTTGCGAAGATCCAGTTTGGTAAAGACTCGAGCACCTTGCACCACCTCAATAATGTCCGTGATAAGGGGCATAGGATACCGGTCACAGACTGTCACTGTATTTAGGCCCCTGTAGTCAATGCAGGGTCTAAGGTCGGCGGAATCTCTTTTCTTGATAAAAAACAAAGGGGCTCCTGCTGGAGACTTTGAAGGTTGGATGAGACCATTCTCCATGTTGGTATCCAAGTATCTCCGAAGAACTTGTCTCTCGGTTTGGGTGAGAGCGAACATCCGTCCGAATGGAACCAAGGCATTGGGCTCCAAATCGATGGTGCAGTCCTCTGGCCGATGGGGTGGAAGTCTGGCATGGAGGCACTCCTGAAAAACCTCTGAAAACCCAGAGCAGAAATTGGGTAAAGCATGGACACCCACATGGTTGTTGGGAAACACTTTGACTGGCTGAAGATCAGCTCGACCTTCCAATGAAAAACAGTTGGTTGCGCAATACGGGGAACTGAAACGTATCTGATTCTCGGTCCAGTTAATCAGAGGATTATGTCGACAGAGCCATGTAATGCCCAAGATGATGGGGAAATGGGCAGCCCTGATGATATCAAAACACAAAACTTCCTTATGTTGGTTGATCGTCAAGGAGAGATCCTCAGTGGTATGGGTGATGGGACCTGAAGACAAAGGCGAACCGTCCACACCTTCGACCTTCTGACCTTCTGCCCGGGGGATCCGACGGAGACCCACCCTGTCTGCTCACAGGGTGTCGACGAAGTTCCCTGCCGCGCCACAGTCCAATAGAGCCAGTGTTTCCACCTGATGGTTTTCCGAGGTTGAGTTGTACTGGAATGACCATCAGCCTGGAGTCCTCCTTAGATTCGGAAGAGGTCACTGACAGAGAGACATAGGGACGATGAAGATTGCTCGAAGTCCCTCGGTCGCTTGTCCCTACTGACGCCGAGGGTAGTCGTTTCCCGACCTCTTGCTTGGCAGTTCTGTACAGTCTCTGAGAAGATGTTGCTCTGATCCGCAGTAGGCACACAGCCCTTTCTCTCTTCTGTGACGTCTTTCAGCTGCGGACAAGGGCACCCTGGTGGCACCAATCTGCATTGGTTCTTCGGTAATAATGTTAGTAGAGCGACCAGGGAGAACGGGTACAGAGGGGTCTGAGGTATAGCCAGGAGTCCTTTGCTTACGACGTTCAACTCGTCTCTCTTGAAGGCGATACTCAATATGAAGGGCAGCAGAAAGCAGATCTGAGAAAGTAGGAGAACGAGGGGATCTGGCCAGCTCGTCTTTAATTTCCTCCTTCAGTCCTCTTCTGAAAATGCCATACTGCGCTGTCTCGGGCCATCCTGCTCCGGCTGCTAATGTTTTGAAAGAGGAGATGTATGACAAAACGTCTAGTGAGCGTTGTCTGACATCCAACAGGTCTTCGCAGGCTGTAAAGGAGAGCTCTGGTCGTTCAAAGGTCTGCTTGAGAAGATTCTGAAACCCTGAATAGTCCTGCAGAATGGCGTTTCCACTAGTCACCAATGGGGTGGCCCAGGACAGAGCATTTCCAGTCATGTTGGATATTAGGAAACCCACCCGGGTCTGATCTGTAGCAAAGGTACGGGGTCTGAATGTGAAATGAACCAAGCATGCTTCAAGAAACTCCTTCACCTTCTTGGGGGAGCCATCAAATTTCCCAGAGGACAGCGCCATGGGTGGCAATTCCGAGGGAATCGGTTCCCTAGCCACAACCATTTGTTTAAGCAAAGCATTCTCAGTTTTGACACCTTGTAGCTCCTGGGACATGGCCTGGAAAGCCTTCCACAGCTCTTGGACCTGTTCCTCAGCTGACATCGTGATACTCTTTGGCGTTGCAATCTGTGACTTGAACGATACCCTTGGCTGAGTCCCCCCTGTGTACACGCTCTCCTCACCTGAGCTTTCCGAGTCGATGGTATCTTGCAGACCTCGACGTGCCAGGTAGTCTCTCTTCTTCTTCTGGTGCGTGGGCTTGCCACGGAGAAAAGCCACTGTGGCCGCTGGGTGAGAACAGCGGCACAGTGACCTCCTTTCCGGAATCAAGCCAGAAAATACAGGGAAAAAAACCCGCAAGGGGAAAAAAAACCCTGATATGAGGTGTCAAGAATTGTCTCAGAAGGCCAGTTGATTACAGATGAAGAAGGAAGCGAAGGATCTCCAACACTGAGGGAAGTGGCCCTAAAAACGTCCAAGTCCAATGGTAGCACTAGGCCCGAAGAGCAGGCGGAGAAGGCAGCAGCTGACGGCTGAGGTGGAGGTAGTAAATCTTCCAAGAAAGCACTGCGGGGAAGCACGGGAGAAAACCCCACGCTGTCTGGACTCAAAGAGCAAGGGAACGAAAAAGGGTGACAGAGAGAGAGAGAGAGAGAGCCCGACCACCGGAGAAAAAGGCACAGCGGTAATGGAAATTATATAGTGTAATGGGAACAGCAGTCTGTGTTCATTTGAGGAACCATTGAGATGCAGGGATGGTAAACTATTTGACTAGGAAGGCTAGGAGTGTGACTTGAACGATACCGTTGGCTGAGTCCCCCCTGTGTACACGCTCTCCTCACCTGAGCTTTCCGAGTCGATGGTATCTTGCAGACCTCGACGTGCCAGGTAGTCTCTCTCCTTCTTCTGGTGCGTGGGCTTGTCACGGAGAAAAGCCACTGTGGCCGCTGGGTGAGAACAGCGGCACAGTGACCTCCTTTCCGGAATCAAGCCAGAAAATACAGGGGAAAAAAACCTGCAAGGGGAAAAAAAACCCTGATATGAGGTGTCAAGAATTGTCTCAGAAGGCCAGTTGATTACAGATGAAGAAGGAAGCGAAGGATCTCCAACACTGAGGGAAGTGGCCCTCAAAACGTCCAAGTCCAATGGTAGCACTAGGCCCGAAGAGCAGGCGGAGAAGGCAGCAGCTGACGGCTGAGGTGGAGGTAGTAAATCTTCCAAGAAAGCACTGCGGGGAAGCACGGGAGAAACCCCCACGCTGTCTGGACTCAAAGAGCAAGGGAACGAAAAAGGGTGAGAGAGAGAGAGAGAGAGAGAGAGAGCGTGGGGAATCATCCTTCGTAGGAATATCTATTCCATTAATGATGATACGAAGGAAGGCAGGATTATTGCAAATGTGTGCTACTGAATATTTATTGGGCTGAATGAAAAGGAGGGTGTAATGCATTGATCATCTTCCAAAAAGTGCCACTGAAATGGCTCCCGCCTTTTTTACATCAAAACACTGGCAGCTGGCAGGCAACGTCAGCCCCTCCTAAGGCCCGCTCTTAAGGCTGTGTTCTCTTCCCTGCCTGTCTGTGCCTGGGCACCGTGGCTGCCATTGCATGGATCCTTCACCATTCGCCTGCCTAGCTTCTGGTCTGGGTCAAGCGGTACAAACCAAATTATCTTGCAGCATTGCTGCTGTGCTCTGCCTCACATGATCTGCTACTAAGGGTAAGACTGCCGTTTTGCACCCTCTTTTTGATCGCCATACTGGTCTTGGTGACTGAAGTTACACCTGCCGGTGAAATGGCCTTCCTGAACTAGGCTGATGCCCTCCTGTTGAACTATTCACGCAGCATTCCTTGTCAGAAATCGCATTGTATTTTGACTTTGTCTACAACCTCATGGTATTTGCTCAGGTCTCTACCCGGCAGCCTGGCGCTGCATGCATTTTTCTGTGAGCATGCTACTCCATGTTCTTTCTTTTCCCTGTGTTTGTCTGCTCATTACCGACCTTGCTATCCAAGCCACACTTACCAAGGATTATCCAACCTCCTTTACGCATTAGTTTTGAGTTACCAATGCAGCCCCCCTGCACCATGTAAGAATGCACTGCTGGTCTGTGCACCCACTTAATCTTGGCTTTACAGCTATTTCACCTACATATCAACACCACGCACCATGAGGTGAGGCTTTTTCCAAACTGTGCACTCGCGATGATACTGCTGCTTAACTTTCTGTACCTGCTGCGTTCTGTAATTTACCACCTGCAACCACCAGATTGACACTCTGAGCCCTGCACTGTAATACCACTTTTACCTGCCTATGTGATGTAGCCCCCATGTCCATGAGGTGATGCTTTCCCAAATTGTACACCCATCCTAATGTTGCATTTGACCTATTTGAACCTCTGTATTTGATGTAGCCCCTTTACCATGGGGTGAGGCATTCCCACTTGTGCACCTTCCCTAATGTTGCATTTTACCTATTTGAACCTCCATATTTGATGTAGCCCCCTTTACCATGTGGCGAGGCATTCCCACTTGTGCCCCCGCCCTAATGTTGCATTTTACCTATTTGAACCTGCATATTTGTTGTAGCCCGCTGCACCATACAGTGAAGCTTTCCATTGTTGCATTTTACTTGCATGTACCTGCATACTTGATGTAGCCCCCTGCACCATGAGGTGAGGCTTTCCACTGTTGAATTTTACACACTTGTACCTGCAAACCATTTGTAGCCCCCTTCTCCATGAGGCGAGGCTTTCCCAACATGTGCAACCATTCCAATGTTGTTTCTTCATTTCCAGTATTGTGCTGTGTTTGAACCTGTTTACTCTGCACTTAATGTACCATTCTCCTCCCTCCCTCCTTAGCATTGCTCCTTCCTCCCCGACCTTCACTTCCCCTTCTCCCTCTCTTCCCTGCATTTCATGTTACACAGCATGTGCACAATCTGAATGTCTCAAGGACCAGCAGGAACGTTATTGTTTGTTTTCTTCATCCAGTTCCTCCCTGACCTGCACTTCCCCTTCTCCGCCTCTCCTCCACTTTTCATGTTACAGCACTTGCCCGATCGGAATGTCTCAAGGCCTAGTAGGAACTTTTTGTTTTGTTGTTTTGTTTTTATTTCTTCTTGTCTTCGCCCCTGCCCCCCAAACCCATTCATCGTGATGCACCTTGAAAAACCATTTGCTTTATATGTGCATTGTAAATACTCAATAAATAACAATAAATAAATACATTAGCAGGGAGGCAGTGCACAGCGGTCCATGCTACATACTACAACACCAGATGAAGACAGTGGGCCTCATTACAAGTATGGCAGTGTGAGAAAAAATGGCAGTAACACAGTGATAACGGTGTTGCCACAGCATTACCATTGCATTACCGCACTGCTGTATATTACATTGGTGGTGAGGTGGAGGAAAAACCTCCAGCAAAATTCCACACAACAAAATAGTCAAATTGACGGAATTACCACCAGCAGAATTACCGCTGGTGGTAATTCCGCTGAAATCACCATGGATTCCTATGGACTCCAAAAATGGGGGCTAACACTGCCATACCACCACTTGTTATCTTGCAGCAATACCACCGGACCATGTGGTGGTAACTGTAATTCAATTTGGCGGTATTCCATCCGATTTACTACCAGAATACGTCCAAACTTGTAATTAGGCCCTTGGTCCGCTACCTCCAAAACCGACAAAAACCAAGGCTATCCTTATTGGCCAGTCAGTTTATGTGGTACACCTGGGAAAGATCAAGGCCAAGAGAATGAACACAGACTTTTCATATATATGCCTTAAGGTCTCTGACATCCTAACCACATACCAGAAGGTTCTACAGGCAATGACTCCACAGGTGGCTTGCATGGCGTCTACAAGGGCGTGCCTTAGTGAATGGAAAAGCATGGACACTAATACCTACCTGATGGATCAGAGAGATCAGACTGTAGATCATATATAGAGAACTTAATCCCAAGACTATTAACAATATATTTTCTTCCAGCGTTTAAGTTTGATAAAAGCCTACAGAATACCAGCACATATCAAACTCAGCCACTCCCAATGAAGGCAGGTCATTTTTACAGTTCTTCAACATAACTAAGGAAATCAGAGATATTGCCAATAAATCAAGTCTTCACCCAACAAGACTTTGCATAAAAAACAGTACAAGTATGCAAGGAATCCTAGAGCAGAAAGCTTCACCTATGAAGTGTTAGCCTTAAATGCCCACTATAGAGGAACTTACAATTTTCAAAATTCTTATCCATGACACATGGTGAAATCTCAACACGCAGGCAAGGTTGAAAAGATATCCTGACAAAATACACTCAGGCAGAATAGTATTCCCACCACGAAATCATGCTCTGCGCTGTCGCGCAACCTGCGAAGTGCATTTGGTAAGTGCACGGCTGTTGGCCTGTTCGGCTGGCGCTGAGCTGGGGAGTATGCCTTCTTTGAATCGACTCTTATTGTGAGTTATTGTTGGGTCCAAACGTTGATTTCTGCTATTGATTGATTATTAGGGCATACTGCCAGTGGGAATAGGCCCTACCCTTAACCTGGAGGTTGTGTTAACTCTTTCTATATTTGCCATCTGTTGATTGCCCACGGTAGTGAGAGATTAAGCCACGCAGCAGCGGGTATAAAGCTGGAGGTTTGGAAACATGGTAAACGGACTCCGAAGTGGACAGAAACTGCATGTGCTGTCTGAAGGGGTGTGTGCGGGCTCACAGTTGGGGACTATGGAACCAATGTCCCTGGTATGCCGAAATGGGCCCAAAGACGCCAGTGAAGTAGGAGGCTCCATGTGTGAGGAGAAACTGCCCTCTTTTTGTCTCCAGAACGCTAATATTTCTTTATGTACTGAGATTCCTGATAACCCCGAAGTGCAAGGAAACATATAGTGGAGGGGACTTGTGTGGTTGTGGCCCCACATAAAATATTTCAATTTAAAGAGATGAAAACCCTTGACCAAATAGAAGGTAAGGAGGTACTTAATCTCTGCACGGTATCAAATGCTGAAATGTCTGAACGTGAAGAGATTCTTGCGAAAACGGGAATTGAGGTGTTTGTGAATAAACTTATGATGTCTCCATGATTGCCCCAGCTATTGAGGCGGAGATGGGGGGAAAGCGTATGAAGTTTTCCCTTGCCCCCTCGACCCCACTGAATCTAAGTGGTTGTGGCAGTGAAAATGTACAGATATTCAACAAGTTGCCTGAAGGGAGAGGTACTTTGGTAAAGGCTGGGACCCTTGGAGGGACTCACAAGGTTGATTACTCTATGGGGGATTTTGGTAACTCAATATCCAGCTCCCCTCCTGATAGACAGGGTAACTTAAAGCCAATGGCAGCATTAATGCTTTCTGACCCCGATATAGGCACCTCTATCCATGACACTGAGGTGAATGCCTCGGAAATGCGTGCTATGGGTGGACCGCATTTGCAAGACACCTCAGAATTAGGCACTGACTTTCCTGTGTTAACACAAATTTTAAACTTGTTGGACAGAAGACACGAACAAACACACTTTGAAATTGGAGTCATTAAAGGGTCTTTAGTAGAAATACTATGCAAATTAAATTGCATAGAAGGCCTCCTTTTTGCTTGTGACACAGTGGCTGCCCTAACTGTTCCAGAAAATCAACCAATTGTGAGCACTGTGGACAGGGCCATGCAAACACCTGCTGACTTTAGGAGGGTGGGTATTCCTATTAAGTCCTTTGCAGAGCTGGCAGCTCCCAATGCCACCCAAGTGCAATCCAATTTGTCAGCTTTAGTGAGGGAACTTGCGGGAAATTGTGCAAGACATCATGGAAAGTCCACAAAGTATGCATTGCAAGCATGACCAAGTATGTGGTGAAGAGTTGGGGAACCTTGTGGAGGGTCCCTACTCGAAACCTATTGATAGCCCCTCTGCCCTAACTAATTTGATAGACTTGCAAGATGATCACTTTGTTACTCATGAACAGGTTCCTATGGCGTTAGTGCCCATGATTAATTCAGAGAGCACAGTGTTGTCCCGCAAACAAACAAAAAATGGCTGCTAGCTCACAAAAACGAAGGGCACGCCAGAATAAGTCCTTGAGTTTCAATGGAAAAAAATCAAAGAATGAGTTTTTTTAAAAAAATGATAATCATGCATCACACAGTAAGGATATATGTGACTTAACTAATGAAGACGGCGCCATTGATCTACAACTGCTTAATTCTGAGTCTAAAGCCTTATTGAAAATCGAGTATCCAAATGTGGTCCCACTAGAGAAGGCTTTGAAAAAGAAAAAAATCAAATAAAAAAATTACAGAACAAGTTCCCCTACATGAATTTAAATCTACTAAGATTGGAGGGGCATCTAACGAGGAGTTGGGCACACATAAGCAAAAAAACAATCTGATTTAATAGCATTTTACATCGCATTTGTGACTAAAAAACCATTGAATAGATTTAAAGGTATGGGTGGAGTAGTCCCTCCTGACCAAGCAAGGGAAGGTATGAAAAATTATGTAGCCCAGCCTGGTAGTGCGGGGATTCTTGTCGCCAAAGAGAAGACAGTGCCGTCAACAGTTATTTGGGCGATCTTGTGTCTGTGAATATGCACCTTGAGAATGCTACTCCTGCTCCCATAAAGGGGATCAGTGAGTCAGGAGGCCAGGTGAAAGGTGGGGGACTACCCAGGGGAAATTTAAAAGCATGTTCTAATCCCCCAACTGCGTCTTTTCAAAATAACTTGAAAGACAGACAACAAGAGGTTGATTCTAGTGCGGAGTATGGAATTCTAAACCCGGAAATGCCATATATTATGGGGTGGGAAGCGAAGACGGTACCAAATGGGAAATGCAGTCTCAATCGCTCTGCAATGCTTAGGGCATTTCAAGCCATCCCTTCTCTAGGAACAATAAGAATGGATGATATAGACCGGGTCCGCTTATCTCATCTTAATTCCAGTAGGATGATCTGCAGGTGCCAGTCTTATATAATTATGAAATTGATTTGGGAACACAGAGAGGATTTTTACTTGATCGGACTTACTCTGTGCATATTTGTTTCTGAAACTGAAGCAACGGCCTTTGTCGAAACTCCGCCACTAAAGATATGGGTGACAGTTGCATCCTCTGAGGGGCAGACACATCCACAGTTTAGTGAGGAGCTGCTCAAGCAATTTATGAGCTTTGTGACTGCATTCGCAGGGATGGCGGGGTCTATCCCCGCCACCTCCAAACAGGTCCACACCTTAAATCAGAATTACTAGAATGAGTTGATCAGTGTGACTTGTATGTCATGGAATTTGTGTGGTCTGAGGAACTTTCTGTCTTGGACTGCACATGTTGACGCACTGTCACACCCAGGACTCATTCTCATTCAGGAGGCTATGCATTTAACCAAGTTTGTAATAGAGGGATATGATATCCATTGTCAGGCTGCCAAACGGGGAGCGCTGTGCCGCCCCTCGGGTGGACTAGCAATATTGGTTAATAAATCCTGTAGGATTGGCTCAAAATTGGTGTTTGCACATGAGACACTCTTAGCTGTAGAAGTGTACTTTCCAGGGGACACAAAGGAACCCATTTTGGTGGTATGCCCATACTGGAACCGATTAGCCTCATCCATGCTAGATATATGTGATCTGTTGAAACAGATCTTGGAGGAAGCTGCCTCTAGAAACCCACAGCTAAGTATCATTGTGGGTGGAGATGTAAAAGGAACCCATTTTGGTGGTATGCCCATACTGGAACCAATTAGCCTCCTCCATGCTAGATATATGTGATCTGTTGAATCAGATCTTGGAGGAAGCTGCCTCTAGAAACCCACAGCTAAGTATCATTGTGGGTGGAGATGTAAATGCCACCTGCCTTAAACCGTACCGACAATGTACGATATCTCAGCGAGGCCCTGTTACCAGTTCCGTATTAAATGGGACCAAATGGGTTGAGTACTTTCTGTCCTGGGATCTACAACTCATCCCGCCTTCATGGGATTATTATGATTACTTGTGGTCTACAGGCTCTGCTCGCTCAATGATTGATTACTTCTTCATATCAACTAGTTTGATCCATTTAGTGGAACAATTGCTTATTAGTAATCCTCATAGGAGCGATCATTTGGCCCTGAACTTGAAGCTGAATATTCCGATAGGTAGATATGAAGACATCCCTGCTTTGGCTCTTATGATAATTGATCGTCCACGGATCTCGCTAAAATGGGATCAGAAAACATGTTTAATGTTTATCCAAAGAATTTGAGAGGACCCAGTCATTTGTTATGCGCCTACCACGGGGTAGGCCCCGTGAGTATCATAGTTGAAGGTCAGAATTGTGCGCGGCTACAGGAGCATTTGAAATGGATGCTACAAAAGCAGTCTCTAGTGAACTTTACCCACCAACATAGCTTTAATGAAATCATTCTGAACTTTCGTAAGGACACTGAAGGCAACTTAGACACTTGCGTCTAGCTAATTATGAGTGGACTCAGAATAAGAGCCTTAAGCATAACATATCTCAGCTGTATAGGAATAGGGTGAAGGCTTTAAAGTATGAACTCTGTAGAAATGATAATCAAAAAATGCTAAAGCATCTTGTTAAGTATGATACTAGACAAGTGTGGTCAATGTTGAGATTGCTTACTGGAGTGGAAACTTTGTTGCAAGAAGCTTGTATTCCTGCGCCCTTATGGGTGGCTTTTGTAAAAAAACAAATATGCCTTGCCTATTGGTTTCGAACATATCCTATCCAGGAAATTTGAAACATTGATTTTGAAATGTTCTCCTTGGTCTTTTGAAGATATTGGGAGTGCCATTTCTAAGATCAAAGGCTCTAGGGCACCCGGGCCCAATGGTATACCCCCGGGTTTTATCAAAGTCAACCCCGAGTTATGGGCCAAGATTTTAAAAATTAAATTTGATTCTATTTACTTGTCAAGAATCATCCCGAGCTGTTGGTGTTTGGCTTTTATTGTGCCCATTTATAAGAAGAGAAATGTTGAGGATCCTAGTAAGTTTCTTCATTTTCGTCTTTGGTTTTCTTTTTTTCGCCCATTTTAGGCATTCAACTTTATATGCCATTCTCTATTCAAGCCCAGCGGATTTGCCCTACGATTTCCAATAATCAGAGCTCTGCTGCATTACGCTCTATGGACATTACACATTTTCTGCCTTTTAATGTGCAGAACTGCTTCCCTTTTGTGAATGTCCAGAGGCCCTACTGTGTATATACTTGCGTCTACATTTGGGAACAACACTTCATTCTGTGGACTCACCGTCGTTACTTTAAATTTTTTTTAATTTGCCTACAGGTGAGTCACCCCTCTTTTCCCCTTGGGTTAAGGCACAGTTTTTACTCTACTTTATAATATGTATGTTCAGGCACTTAGTCTACGGTTTGCTTTTGTCTTGATGACATATAAGGATTTTGGTTATAGTTATTTTTAACTTCTGATTTATGTCTTTGTACATTTTAGAGATAGACTTCATCTCTTGTATTTCATTTTAGTTGGAGACACTCACCCTTCTCGCTATTCTGTTGAGATCCTCTGACCATCTGTAGACTCTCAGTAATGTGTAAAGGTTAGTCTCCTGATTGCTTATAACCTCTGCTCCAATCCTCCAATGTGAAGGGACTTTCCCTTCAATTTTCGCTTTTGCTTCCTTGTTTTGCAATTTTTCTAAATTATATTCTTTGTCACTTTCATTAAGGCAAATACATATTCATTAGAGGTTTATGTTTATATGCAGGGTCCCCGCAAAGCAATTGTCTATGGGTCCTGAAGAAGGCTTCGGTCATAGAATTCTAGACACCAGCCGAAACATCAATCCACCATACGGAGAAACTGCCTGATATTCATATTAAGCACCCACTACATGAGTTTATTACTGTAACATTGTATAAGGACTAGTAAAACACTTTATATTGCTGTCAGTTTATGTCCTTTTGACATAGACCCGCAGACAGATTTATGTCCTTGTTGAGCTGGCAAATAGTGGTCTTTCGCCTCACTCTTTGTACAGCCTCAACTCATTTACATAGAGTTCTTAAGTTATGCAATTTATGTTATGAACCTATGGTATTTTATAAGAATTAAGTGTTGGATTGATTCACATGATTGTTTGTTTGATTTATTCACATTTCTATGTAATGTACTTTTGTTGTCTTGTTTTTGGTTTTTAATATTCAAAATTGATTATATGTATTGATACATGAATCACGTCCAATGATATACAATGTCTTCACGTGTGAAAAAATGTTTGGATTAAATATGAACATTTATGTTTTGAAAAAATTGCAATAGTTTAGACTGATTCCTTTGTCAGCTATTTAAGTATTCTGATAATTGATATATCTGCAAGAGCTTTTCTTTAAAACCCAATTAAAATACAGGTCCTTAGTCTTTCCTGTTCTTCTTTTGATGGTGAGGATGGGGGAGCTTCCCACCTCAGCCCAAGTTCTAGTTTTGTTTTGAAATAGGTTTTTCATTTGAAACTTGCCGATATATGTTGGGAACCCACCCTTGGTTCACGGAGGATCCTAGTAACTACAGGCCTATTGCCTTAATGGATGCAGCAGCTAAAAACTTAACCCCGTTGCTGTTGGATTTAATTCAGGCACATATTACTTGTCTTAAATTGTTGCGTTGTTTTCAAATAGGCTTCAGGAAGCATATGCATCCATTATGGCTAATTTATACAAACGTACTAAACACTCTAGAACCGGCCAGGTCTACATGGCAGCGCTTGACCTTACGGCGGCCTTTGACACCATGATTGGAGATGTGTTATGGGAAAAAATGATCCATTTAGGTTTTCTGATTGATTTGGTTGGTATTATTGCACTCTTACACTGAAACACTACCTATCAAAAAAGGTTGACTAAAGAGGGGGCAGTTAAAGACTCTTCCAACTGAGCTTGAACTCAAACAGGGCTGCAATTTAGCTGCAGTCCTGTTTAATTTGTATTTGGTAGCATTTCACGCCAGCTGGAGTGAAAATGTGATATATCCTGTCAAATTGGGTCAGCTGGCTCTAAATTGGATAGGTTTTGCTGACGACTTGTTGTTTATGGACCGTACCCCATTTGGCCTCTAAACCAAACTCAACTTGTTTCTTACCTTTGCTATAAAACATAATCTGGAAATCAATCCAACCAAATCATTTATCATTTCTTTCTCGGAGGGCAGGTTTTAATTGGCACTTGAATCATGTATGCATTCCTCAGATGCCTTCATTCGTTATTTGGGTTAATGCCTTTCAAACACGTACTCTATTTTGATGTGGAAGGACCTCCTTATGAAAAACTGAAGCCGCTTACCTCTCAGATGAAGATTATCTTCAACAAATATTGTCAATTTTCACTTTTGCCCTGTATACAATTTTATTTTTTAAAAGTGTAACCTATCATGCTTTATGCACTGGATATTTGCACTTTTGAGATAGAGGGTTTCCTTGATATGATACAGGGTAGATTGTGGAAGCAGGTGTTGGGTATAGTGCTGTCATTACCAAATATGATTATATGTCATGAACTCGGGCTATTGCCACTCTCAGTAAAATTACATTGGCGCATGCTCAATAATTACACTAAAATGCTTGCTCCTCCAAAACAATCCTTGTACGAAGATTTAGCTGTAATGTTAAGGGATGGCAGTGTTCCGTCAATCTCGAAATTTAAATATAAAATGGAAGTTATTTGAAGGAGACAACGATAGCTAAGGAAGATCTGGTACTTGAAGATATTTCCATGTAAGCAGGCAAGAAAAAAGTATATGCAGTATAAGTTGAATCAATTACTGACCAATGGAAGGCTGCAATATTGGAAGCAGTTAGTTGTAAATACGAATCTTGGAAGATGTTGCTTTTGCCCCCAAATTACTGTATTAGAATCGTTAAAGCACCTGATTATATATTGTGAATTCTTTGAGTTGGTTAGATGTAGAACTTTTGGATCATATCTATCCTCGTTCTCATGGCTGTGCAGAGAAAGCTTGCGTAAACCCTGTATGTGGGGTAGCAACCAAAAGGTTGTCATCCGATTAATTAAACTCCTTGAGTTTATTGAAGAGACCCTTTCACTCATGAATAACATGTAAAATGAGGGGGCTGTATGGGTAAGGTCCGAAAGGACAGCGGACAAATGTATATTGATGCAATCTAAAGTCACCTGATAGAGTGGATAAACTTTTAATGAAACTTTTACTAAAGTTGACTAGTTCACCTAAGCATAAATTGTTGTATGTATCGTAGATGCTTTCATTAGGAAGAATTTTATGAAAGTGTTTATTGATATTTGTATGTTTTGATATAATGTGATATGTCTTAGTTCAATTTCTACTAGATTTAATGTGAATGAAAGAGTCATATTTTAAGTTTTTATGTGATAGTATGAGTAGTGATTGTCTTTGTAGTATGTACGTAGGAGGTAAAAATATGAATTTTTTGTAATTTAATTCTAATTTGTCATGATATGATATGAGATGATATGATATGTCATTTATAACGTCATGTCACCAATTAGTGTTTTTTTTGTAAAGGTTTGATAACCAAATCCCCAAAAAAAAGAAAATCATGCTCCACAAGGGCTAACCTACTGTTTTCGAACAAATCATGAAACCCAAGAATGGGACCCTGTAACTTTCATCACATTTTGAAAGTATTTGTCATGCACTTTAGCATATTATTGTTGCTGAATGATCAACGACCCAGACATACATATCAACTAAAGATAAAGTGATATTTCTTTTAGAGTAAATTAACAAAATGTGGGCAAAATAATAAATGGGAGTACAATAAAATGTGCACTCTTCTTATAATCCCAGGATCCAAAGTAAATGTTCAAAGTTGGTTACCAGGATCTGCCCTCAATTGTGCTTCTGTCAGTTTTGTGGGGCTTGCAGGCTGCTTCTCATCAGGGCCATCAAGCAGGACATAAGGTGCTGGGTTTAGGGGACCCCCACCCCGCCTCTCCTCTTCTAACTCGCCCTTTGGCTGATGCAAGCCCAGGACCGGGCGGGAGATAGCCTTGGTAGAGATGTGAGGAGTGCGCTAGCTGACCTGTTGTGCTTCTGTCTCCTCAGTCCTTCTTCACTTATGTGGTCCCCGCTTTTTTCCTCTCTGGGTCCCTCACAACAAAAGTTTGCAAAAACTTAAATGTACTCCTTGCTGTGACATCTCTCAGTACACCCACTTCTAGCCATTTGGATAACAAGTCCATTACGACTATAACATAACTGTCTCAAGCACCCGCAAAGTTCAGCGGACCCAACACATCAATGGCAATGGTCTCCAACGGAACTATGGGACCCTGTGGAACAACCATTGAAGGCACTTAACTTTCTAAAACCTTATCGCTATCCTTACATTCCGCAGATTCAGACACCAAAAATCAGCTGTTATAATGGACTTTGTCCTAGAGCTAACCATGTGTCCTCCAGGTCCTAGCTTCACAATTACTTCTCTATTACCATCCAGAACCAATAGTCATTGGCCTTTACAAACATACTCCCCTTGAACACTGCGCTCATCCTCCAGTCTCTTATATTTCTTGATCTCCACATCTCCTTTAACCATGTCACAAACATTCTCAACAATCTGTTTTTCACATTCCTAGTAATCTCTTGATAAATCATATCTTCTACATATGCTTGAATCCAATCCTCCTCTTTGATACAATCCTCCACAGGAAATAAATCCTTGAAATTGTCTTCTGAATTCATCTCTACACCATCAACATCCACCATTATTAGAGTCCTGGACAAACCATCAGCCACTGCATTCTCTTTAACAGATATATGCTCAACCCTAAAATTTAAACCTTGTAGTTTAGTAACCCAATTGACAATTCTTCTTGACACTCCATCCAAACCCCTTTTGTTAAAGATCGCTATGAGAGGCTTATGATGTGTCAGTACCACAAACAACCTGCCATACAAGTAGACTTTACATTTAATTACCGCCCACCCAACAGCCAATGCCTCTTGTTCTATTACCAAGTAGTGTGGCTCAGCATCCTTAAGCATTCTGGAGGCAAATGCAGTGGTATTTTCTTTCAAGTCCTCTTGCATCAAGACAGCTCCTAATCCAAATTCACTTGTATCCTTATACACAATGGTCTTCAAATCATCCCTGTAACCTCTCAAAATGGGAGTCTTGATGACTAAATTCATTTTCACACTCCTCTGACCACTCAAATGTTAACCCTTTTCTGGTAGGTTTTCTCATGTTTCTCCTTTTACGATAAACCTTTAACACATTTTGCATAATACCCTATAAAAAGCCTCCATTTTGTTTTTAGGAGTAGCCATCTCAGCTACAGCTCTGACTGCACTACTTTTGGACTTTACACCCTCCTTGGATTAATTGTATCCCAAATAGCCAACTTCTTTCTTCCTAAACTTGCACTCCTCCAAAATCAAGGTAAGTCCTGACTGTCCCAATTTTTCCAACACCCTCCTCAAACTATCATCATGCTAACCCTCATCACATCCCCAGATCAATATATCATCTTGATAAAATGTAACACCTTTGATGCTGCCAAGAATCCCATGCATGACTTTCTGAAATACACTTTCTACAGATATCATTGCGGAATCCAGGAGCAGGAGCTCCCTACCCCTGTGGGCTACTGGAGGAGCGCACCCACCCCCTCAGACCTCCTGATCCACTGAGGTAAGCCTGTGGGCTGATATTGATGCACTCGATTGTGCAAATCTGCGTGCTACGTTCTACCATCCTGCTGTAATCTCCCAAATTGCACAATTTGCAATTATCTATAGGCCCGCTGGACGAGCGTGTTGATCGACGAATCTGGCAGCTTTGAAGTTGTCCCCCACTAACAAACAGTGAGGTTTGCATCTCTCAAGATGGCCGCCGCTTGAAACCCCGTGACCCCAGAGCAGTGAATCGCCTGTTGCATTGGATTGGGCAGCCTTCCCCATTTAGCCTATCGTGGGAGACCGGCAGGCGTAAGCCAGCCCCCAACAAAGGCACACAAATAAGGCTCCCCTGACCGAGCCGGTCGACCAGCGACCTGCTATACCAGGAACCAGTGATAAAAGTACACCGTTATGCTTTATCTGCTTCTTCCCCTACTGACCTTACTCCCTTTTGTCATACTGCACCATCATTGATGACTAGACTTTTTTCGCCTCCCCCTGTATTCCAGCAACATCGCCTCTTAGACCTATGCCTTATGCCCCACTCCCAGATCCGATGACTATGAACTACGTACTTTGCTCGCATAACCCTGTGACCTACAGAGTACCGGCTTGTTGTGCAGCCATGAGCCAAAGCCAAAATCCATGAGTACTTTAATGTTGTATGCCACCCTACTCAGAGAAGCTATTGACATCTGAATCTCCTCCAGTACGCAGCATCTACCAGCGCCACTACACATCTAGCTCCTTGCGGCCAGACCTGGCACTAACCTAGTATTAAGTTGATGCAACATCTGTTCTGTGATAGCCATTATTGTATGGCGCTGCTCCATTGTTTTACATGATAACCAGCATTGCACAAACACTACCGCTGGATGCTACTGCTCTGCTTATTATTGTTACGCATTTACCTGACCAAGTGTCCCCTCTACTCTAATGTGTTGTTCTAAGATTCTGCTTTTAACTCACCAAGAACACCTACCATCATCGCATTGTGCCTTTGTTCTGTTGACCATGTCATACCATACCGTTGCCATGCATCACCTATCCTAATGTTGCTGTGTTTCACACTGTCTACACCTAGAACACGCTGAACCTGCTCACACTAGTATTACTGCCTAGACTGCTCCACTGGGGTGCCATTGCAACTACTAGCACCATTGCTATGTCAGCTCTCATACTGATGTGGATGTTACGAATGGCACAAATACCAGTTCAACTTTATTATTGTCAGGAGAAACTTCCTCACGGCACCTCCCTAATGGAAACCTCCACCCTAAACACTACGCCTTGCACTGCAAGCTCTTACATCCAGTTACGGATGGGCCTAGCCCGCCCACAGTGTGCACCTCACCATCCCATCCCATGTCCCACCCCTTTCTTTGACACAATCGCGCCTTTCCCTGCCCTCCCCCTTTTACTTAATTACACCTCTCCTTTGCAGGACAAGGCAAGGCCGTACCCCCACACTAATACCTGCACCCCAACCACTCTTCCACCGGATGGACCTACAAGAACACACTGCCTATCTGCGTGGATAGCTCAGAAACACTCTCATGCCACAGCCATTCCACCTCCTGCCCTCTCCCTTGGTATACCTGACTCACAAACTACCACATCATCACTGCCTTCACGTCCTATTGTCGAACTTACTACAAAACTCAGACTATCCTCTCACTCCCACCATAGCCATACCCAACGGTATAACAATAAGCCACGTACCCCCGACCCGCAAAAGCCTAAAACTCTCAATAATCCAGCTACAGTGCTAGTTCCACACATGAATAAAAGTCCATGAACCACACAAGTGTCCACCCCTCCTACTTCAACTCAGCTAAAGGCACATAGGCCAGACATTACCCCTAAATCCTGCAAAACAGTTTACCCACTGACTAAGATCCTAGCCAATGGTAATGAGACCTTACACCTGAAAGGTGTTCTCATCAATGCCAGATATATCACTGCTCATGCCCTTGATATTGCAGACATCATCAAAACCAATGACCTAGATTTCATAGCAGTCACTGAAACATGGCTCCACACAGCATCAGGCGCCCAACTTTCCCTAGCCATCTCAAAAGGTTACACTATTTTTAGGAAGGACAGAATAACAACAAAAGGAGGCAGAGTAGCCATATTGGCCAAAAAAGCCTTGAACCTTAGAACCTCTATTGAATCCTCTAAAATCTCTCTCACTCATACCTGCACTCTCACACTACATATCGTCTATTGGCCCCAGGTGCTATTACCACATTCGAAGACGACATCACCTCGCTTCTGGCACATAATATGAAACCCCTTTCTAAAGTCATCATTCTGGGCGATTTCAATTTAGGCCTCAACGACCCACAATGACCCACAGGATACTCATGCAAGCCTCCTGGCTAATTCTATGAAAGCCCAAGGGTACACACATAGAATCAGCTCTCCTACCCATTAGAAAGGACATACCATAGATTGGATAGCTGACATCAATTGTGTCCCTGACATCCTCTCTAAAACCTCCACGCATTGGTCAGATCACAACACCATAATCTTCTCTACCACTCTCACCACCAAAATTGTGAAACAACCACTAGCACCTACGGCTTCATCTAGAAGCACAAACAATATTAACTGAGATAACATGCTACCACTCCTAACACCGTTACTGGACCTGACATGCACTAACAATGACCCATCTGCACTGGTCAGTCAATACAACAAAGTTATGCTTGCAGCCATCGAAAAAGTAGCCCCTTTGAAAATTAAAAAAGCCAGAGCAATTCCACACATTAGCTCGTGGTTTACCGCCGAGCTCCGCACCATGCGTGCAACCAAAAGATCACTGGAAAACAATTGGCTAATATGAATGTGGCTAATATGAATGTGAAAGAGTGACTCTAAACTACTGACAGGATGAGATTTTCAATGGCAAAGGAAATTCGGTTTTAAAAATGAAAGCAGTGGACAAAGAAAATCGGTTTGGAAAGGAAAGGACAAGTTTCACTTAAACTAGATTTTAGTGGCTAGACAAGAGAAATGCCACCCGTGAATAGAAAAGTTAAGCTGCAGTTGTAACCCCTTCACGCTGTGTGCCTCTTTTAGGGAGAATTAATTTATTTAATCAAAATAGTACTAAAGACTTAAACAAGGACATAATTGAGTGGAAGAATGGCGCTAACACTGGAGATCACTACAGATTTTCCTACACAAGGTACACAAAGGATTCTGACAGTTTTAAGGTTTTCTGCTAAGGCAGTTATGGGATTTCTATGGGATTGGACCTAATACAATGTAACAGAGGAAAGGATGCAGTTTGTGGTTGTTGGGGAAGGGAAATACTCACAACAAGCACTTGAATGGGGTATTTTGGACAGCGGACCGAGTTTCTGAACAGCGAGGCAATATCTGGTCACTGGTCACAGCAGCGTGCTCTCCTAGAAGAAAACAGCTGGGCAAAGGTCTGGTCACAGCACAGTGGCACCTCAACTGGATAGAGCGGGTAGCACTGTGAGCAGGTAGCACTGGATAATTTCAATGAGGATTCAGCCACCTTTCCCCTTTCTCCATGAGTTATTGGGATTTTTAGTGGGGTTTTTCTAGATCAGTGGTCCTGCCTGGATAGGGTCAGCTACACTCTGGCCTAGCAGTGGAATCTGGAATCTTGCAGGATGAATATGGAATGTCTGGATACGCAGGAGCTGGAAAATTCAAAAGAGAGTGTCCTTGTCTCTGTAAGCTTCCACCTTTTATAAGGTGGATGACATCACAGGATTTACTCTGGGGGCAGACCTAAGCTAGACCTCCCTCTAAGAATCGGATAGGTCAGCCTATGTATGCCACCTCCTCCCTAGAAGCAGATTGGACTGAAGGAGGGGGCTCAGTTTTATGAAGTGTGTTTTTATGAGGTAAAGAGCCATCCCACAGTCACTTTTGCCAAAATCAGTTATGACACGAAAATGCACCTTTTTACAGTTGCATTTTACATATTTTACAGGCAGATTACATATTTCACACAGAGCATGGCATTCCAACTCCTAAGTTTATACAGTATCATTTAGCCCTTCTAATAATCTCTCGCAATTTTTGGTAGGAAATATTTCACTTAAAATTCTACAATCTATCACAGAGCATGTTTGCATTAAATTTCAAAGTTATACCATGTACACTTGTCCCATGAATTACAATTTTCTGCCGTTTGCATCCCATACATGCTAGGGAAAGCCACAATATCTTGTTTTCATGCAACAAACATTACATTTAAACTGTTTGCATTCCTGCGTTTTCCGGTTGCAGAAATAAAAGTCTTAAGTGTATTCATTCAGAACAGTCTTTTGCCCCAAATGGGCCAGCATTGTCTTCCAAATAAGGACATTTTTTTCAACCTACAGCCAACTGTCAGGCACTGGAGGGGAGGTGCTGTTAAAAAGTCACACCGATGTGTCCCAGAAATCCATTGTACCCGGCTGGAGCACTGCCACAGGGTCTGATGAGGGTGTGAGATGCTTTACCCTTGCCTATGCATAAGCCCCAGATGCTAGTACACTTGGGGGGTGGTAGATCCTGTAGTCAGTCCTTTGAAGCCAATGCCTAAAGACCTGTCTTGCTGGTTTCACCTATCTATGGCCCTCATTACGACCCTGGCGCAAAGCGAAAAACGATGGCGGTAAACGATTACCGCCATCGTCTTCCGCTAGGGCCGATTACGACCCCTGACCGTAAACTACGATGTCATTAGCGGCATCGTAGCTAACGCTGCCGCTGACTGCACCAAGGGCGCGCGCACGCGAACATCCACACCGTACTTAGCGCCATGGCGGAAGGGTACGCAAATGCCGACCCAAGCGGACATGCCCCTAACGCCATCACCCAGCCCGTTAAGTACCTTACCGCCATGGTGCTAATTACGCCATCGCGAACCAACCGTAAAGGGCCATGTAAAGTGAATGCAGCTGCCACAGGTACACAGAAACAGCACAGGTGAAGGCAATACAGACTCAGGAAGTACAAAAAGAGCACACCCCACCCCTTCCCACACCCAGTCACACTCCACAATGATACCAATACGACTAGCAATGTTGGGGCTGGAGGACCTGATAGCAATGCGAGTGCTACAACAGCAACA
This sequence comes from Ambystoma mexicanum, assembly GCF_040938575.1. Lineage (NCBI taxonomy): Eukaryota > Metazoa > Chordata > Amphibia > Caudata > Ambystomatidae > Ambystoma > Ambystoma mexicanum. Next base: position 1,196,633,052 of record NC_090935.1, read on the forward strand.
ACAACAACAACAACAACAACAACAACAGGCTGCACAGAGGAGACGCAGTAGAAGAAGGAGGGCAAGGCAGGCCCAGCAAGCCCCACCAGCACAGCCAGTGCCACCACGCAGGCAGCCCCCAATCCCACGCATCAGAGCCAGCCCATTCAACCTCACCGCTGAGCAGATCCACACCCTGTACCGACTGGACCGGGACACCATCACCACCATTGTGGACATGATACACAACGACATCGTCAGCATGATTGAAACACCCACTGCCACCCCCCCTACTGAAGGTAGTGTCCGTGCTCCACTTCCTGGCCACAGGCAGCTACCAGCACACAGTGGGGCACTTGCATGGCATATCACAACCATTATTCTCGCGTACACTGATGCAAGTGCTTGATGCCCTCCTCAAGCACACAGATGACCACATCTCATTACCACGGTCTGCCCAGGAGATTGCCAACACCAAAGTGGGTTTCCATGCACTGGCCGGCATACCTGGTTGCATTGGTGCCATTGACTGCACCCATGTTGAATTGGTGGTCCCACATGCCATGGAGGTACCGTACCGCAACCGTAAACATTTCCACTCAATCAACGTGCAAATGGTCTGTGACTCCAACAGGATCATCACACATTGTTCTGCCAGATTCCCCGGATCAACCCATGATTCAATGGTCCTTCGGAACTCCACAATACCACGCTACATGGAGCGACATGCAGGCCCAAGATCCTACCTACTCGGTGAGTCTAATGTCATGAGCATGGAAATGCAAAGTGGGTGTTGAATGACGTATCAATGCATATTTCATCTGGCAGATACAGGGGGGTGATGCATACGTCACATGGGTGCAACTAGCAGTAGCCAGATCATTCCCTGTGGCAGCACTGACGTCAACAGAGTAGTGTAGACATTATGCCTGACCTAATCATCCCAACATGTGAATGAAAGTGTATCCCAAAAACGACACAACCATCTGCAAGTGCATTGTGCAAATTGTGACCGCATTGACCCTAAAGAAAACCACCAACATGCACGTCACCGTGCACCAACTACTGAAAGGCCTGTCCCCCACAACTGCGCACAAAGGAGGCACATGACAGACAGGAACATCAATGCACCACTACAAGACCCACAAACTGTCCCCATTGACACCAGTAATGCTCACTGGGGTCATAATGAGCCAGACATCAATGTTGCTATCATGTGAGCTTCAAGCTCACAGGACACGTCCAAGGTCACATGAATGACGGCCTGAACAAACACAGTGGATGGCCATTCACAAGGCAATCGTCCCCCCTGCATTGTGTTTTTGCATGCAAAACAGTACATGAGAGCCATGAACACATACTGGTTGCACAGTGTAAATCCATTAGCACAACTCTAATTGGTGCACAGTAACAGTCGGAATCAAGGCATGGTTGTGCGTCATGTTCACAAATCAATCTCGTTCCTGACACATTCATTTCTCACATTTTACAGGTGATGCGGACTATCCCCTGAAGAGGTGGCTCCTCACACCAGTGCGGAACCCATCCAGCCAGCATGAGGAGGACTACAACCGTGCCCATGCACGTACCCGTGTGGTGATAGAGCAGGCTTTTGGCCTACTGAAGGCACGTTTCCGCTGCCTCAGCAGGTCTGGCGGGGCACTCCTGTACCGCCATGAGAAGGTTGCAAAGATCGTCATGGCATGTGTCATGCTACACAATATGTGCATCAGACGAAACGTGCCTCTGCCCCCTGACGCAGAACCACAACCACCTGATGATGGGGATGATGATGATGGGGATGGGGCAGCACCTCAGGGAGGCAGCGATGCACAGGAGGGGCATATAATGCGTCAGAATGTCATTGACCGATACTTCTAGCACACACAGTGTGTGTGTAACATATGGATGGCACTTGGGGCACTGTGTGTGTCTGGTATGTCAACACTGTGGACTGTAAAACAATAAAGCACACATACGCAATGAGCAATGTCCACACATTTCGTTTGTGAGAAATGAAAAAGTGTATTGTTCTTCTGAATAGGTATAACAGAACCCCTCCCCCTCCCCCTGAACACTCCAACACACCCAATTCCCCCCTCCCCCTCCCCCCTGAACACTCCAACACACCCAATTCCCCCCTCCCCCTCCCCCCTGAACACTCCAACACACCCAATTCCCCCCTCCCCCTCCCCCTGAACACTCCAACACACCCAATTCCCCCCTCCCCCTCCCCCCTGAACACTCCAACACACCCAATTCCCCCCTCCCCCTCCCCCTGAACACCCTGCAAACATGTGACAGTGCCCGTGGTGAAGTGTGTATAGTTTTGCACACTGTTGACTGCCCCCTCTCCCGGAACCTGGGGCCCCCCTGCCTGTGCTCCTCAGGGTCCTGGATGACCTGCGGACGGGAGTGGCTTGTGCTGAACTTGCAGCTGAGGATGTACCGGGCTGCTCAGTACGGCATGTGTCCACAATTGTCTGGATGAGCTGGCTCATCATCTCCGCACTGCAGCAAGTTTGGTGCATATGTCCCTGCTGGCAGTTTGGATGGCAGACCTGATGCCATCAGCACTCCTCTCCATGGCTGCACTGGCACTTCCACATTCTGCAACATGCTGCGTGAGGAGTGTGCCCAGTACTTCCTGCCTGTTGGCAATCTGCTCCAGCGACAGCTGGAAATCTGGCCCAATGGAGGGTGCCAATGGGGGGCCAATGGGACTACTCCCATCTTCCCCAACTCCCACTGGGCTTGGAGTTGCGGGCCATGAATTAGCAGGCGATTGGCCCTGGGTGTCATCTCCATGATGGCTGATTGGGGATAGGTGTGGTGAGTGAAGTTGCGTGTTGTGGTCAAGTCCAGTGTGATCCTCCACATCACTATCGGAGCAGGCAGCGATGGCTGCAGTCTCCCCAACAGTACTGCTCCCTGCTGACACATTGCCCTCAGTGGGCAACAGTGGGTGTTGTTGGGCTGCAGGCGCTGTCACGACCCCTTCCTCGGGGGACTTTGCTGCCCTGGCCTCTTCAGCCTGGCGTGGTTTCGGCCTGGGTCCAGCAGAGGTGGATGCATGGTTCCCTTCTCCCACTTTCCTGGCCTTCTTGGCTGGGGTGCTGGTGCTGTCGTCCCTGCCAGTGTCCGATTGCGAGCCTGTGGTGGAGCAGAGGAGGGTGACTGTTATTGATGGTTCAGCGGACATTGAGCAGGCATTGTGAAGAGTGTAATGGATAGATGGTGGAGTTAGTAGCCCGTGACATACAGGTTGCCTCCCTTTAGGTTCGGTTTTGCATGCAGGTGTGTGTCTGCCTACTGTACAGTGTACATGCTGCATGTGCGCAGGGTGTGGCTCATCTGCTGATGTGTTGCGTCTGCCACATTGTGATTGTCACGTGCAAGTGTATCAGGGTGCCTTGCAAGGCTGGATATGAGGCACCTACCTGTGTCTCCAGATGTCGGGGCCCCTCTCTCCATCTCGCCGACACCTTCGATGCACTCAATGCCAATCAGAGAGGCACATGTCTCCTACCATGGCTGCATCTTCAGTGGGGAGTCTGCTCCCCCGCCAGTTCCCAGGGCCAGGTTACGGTTGGCAGACATAATGCCCCGGACCCTGATCCGCAGGTCGTCCCACGTCCTGTGGCACTGTTTGGAGGTGCGTGGGGTGGTTCCAACAGCACTGACACGTTGTGCCACAAGTTCCCACACCTCCTTTTTGCGGCCTATGGCTGACCGGGTCATCTCAGTGGAGAAGACAACATCGGCCTTCTCCTGGAGCCTGTCTGCAAGCATTTGCAGTTCCTCACGACTGAAGCCCTCCTGCCGCTGCCTGTCACATGCCTTCTTCACAACTTTCGGCATGGTTGGGTGAGGAAATGGGTGGGTTATGGGAATGACAGGGTTTGAGGGTTGGTTGTGGTGTGGTTGGGTAGGATGGCAATGGATTGTGTTTTTTGAGATGGCCGCTGTGCTGTTTCCCGTTCCGCCGCGATTACGCTATTTCCAGTTCCGCCTAATTGCGGTCACCGCTAATTACGGTGACCGCTGACTACGGTCGGCGCAATGATGGGTGGCGGTAACGAGGCCTGTAAGGGCTATTTTCGGCATGGCGTAGTTTACGTTACCGCCATGGCGTAATGCTCGTGCGCGATGGGTCGTAATATGGCGCTCTTATCGCCATCGGACCATGGCGTTAACGCTCATTACGCCATGGCGGTAATTTCGATTACTTACCGCCTGGGTCGTAATGAGGGCCTATGTTTTAAAACAAACACCAATCACATTTCTATGCAAGGACAGGGCCTTAAATCAACATTTCACCTTTAAACAGATATTTTCTTGTTTGTAAAAAACACCATTTTACACGTGGTTAATTTTCCTTGACTGTCACTTTACAATGCAGCTTTTCCTGGTATCTTTATTCTGAGCATTTCCATGGCCATAGTCAATTTCTATTACACAGGAATCTGTTCAAAGAAAGGGTCCAATAAAACTGACATGAGCAAAGAGAGAGAGAGCTTCTTATGAAGGGTTTATCTGTGTCATTTTGTTGCAAAACGGAAAGCATTTTGCGTAGGGCTTGAAGTGAAGTTCTTTGTTATTTCACAGATCATGCCTGACACAGCCTGTCATTCTATGAGAAATGCCCCTTTTTGCTGGAGCACAACCTGAATATGGAGGGACCTAGCTGGGACTCACTGGATCAGAACTGTGTACTGTTGAACAGATGAAAAAGAGCATCAGGGCGCAGTCATTTTGAAAGGCATAATATTTTCTTTCTCAGTGAAAAAGGTTTGAGCTGGCAGCATAGCAGTGCTGCCTTTGAATTCTTTTCTTTGGTGCAATTGAAGGCAATACTGGCAGCAATACTCGGGGTGTTCTGTGTTTCATCTTGCCTCATGTGTGGCTGGTAAGATGGTGCAGCCATCATTTTGGAGACTGCAAAGCACAGTTTTAATGCAAGGCGATAGTGCTCAACAGAGCCAGTGCAGCCATTCTGCTGGTGACTGCTGAGATGTAGTTTGGTGAGGTAGGGGAGTTCTGCTGGGCTGGTCAATGTACCCCACAGGTATGTCAATATTCAAAATGCCTTAGCAGACAAAACCTCACTACTACAACATAAAATAGTACTAAAGAAATCTAAACTCAACATCAACCCCACCATGCCAACTACACCACCATCAACGGAATAACTCAAGGAGTGAAAATGTGCCTTCTCACCACTGTCCACCTCAGACAGCATAAATATCACTAAAGGCCGAAAACCCTCAAGATGTAAGGGTGACACCTGCCTGGCAACCTTGATAAAAGAATGAACGTGCCCTCTTCATCAACAGTTCATTCACCACTAATACAGTACTTAAAGACCTAAAATCTTCTTGGGTTCAACCCTTACTAAAAATAAACACACTAGACCCCATCATCCCTACTAACTTCCGTTCCATCATCACAGTACCATTTTTACTAAAATCATTGATTGTGCAGCCTACCTGCAGATCCCAAAATTCCTGGCACATATCAATCTCTTGGCTCTAAGACAATCAGGATTTAGACCTTGCCATGGAACCGAAACAGCCCTCATAGATGTGAAAACGCAAACGAGGAATGAAGCCAAGATGGCCGTCGTCATTCTTTGTTGATCTGTTGCTAGGCAACAGAGCTAGCCGCGCCTTACGCTCTGATAGGGCTATCGCGCCCTCTTCACCCGTTTGCCGCCACCGGAACGCGTTAGCCGGCCCAACCTCCAAAAGCCTTCATCCTAAGGCCAGAACCTGTATGTTCTGAGTTCACTTGCAGCCAGCAGCATTCCTGGGAGGGCAGGAGCCCATCCCTCCTCACTGTCGCCGGCTCCTTGAGAAGCACGGCACTCTCAGCAGATACCGATCGTACGCAGGGTAAGCCTGCCATCTGCCTCAGCTTTTGCATTATCCCACTTCCTGAGCGTAGCGCTCTGCCTCAGAGGAAAGATCACTGCATCTGCAGTGCTTTGTCAGCAGATTTCAGCACCCAACGTCCCTCGCCCCACGAGGACTGAAGCCAAGATGGCCGTCGTCATTCTTTGTTGATATGTTGCTAGGCAACAGAGCTAGCTGAGCCTCATGCTCTGGTTGGGCTATCGTGCCCTTTTCACCCATTTGCCGCTGCCAGAAGGCGTTAGCCGGGCCAACCTTCAAAGGCCCTTATCCTAAGGCCAGAGCCTGTCTGTGCCTGTCTTGCTGCATTGAAGCTGCGAGGCGTGACCCCATGTCCAGCACGTCTTCTGTAAATTGATTACACCACCCCTCAATGGCCTGTGGTAAGCAACACTGCCAAATCTAACTATTCACCTCTAAATCACTCCTCAGAGTCCCCTTTCAAAACTACCTTGCTATCCTCACTATCACTACAAGACTCACTTCCCTCCTCATGACTCGCGTACATTCTACGGCGCACACAATGTGCCTTATTCTGTAACTTGTATCACAGTGCTTGCCTTCGCTATCTTAACCAGTGTGTATTTAATTTCTAATAGTATTCATCGTTATATCATCGCCCACTCTCCTCTATGCTCAATTAACCTGCTTAGCTCTGAGCTGTTGCGAGCGCACTGCCATATCCACCAGTTGCTGCCATTGCAACGTAGGCAACCATTCCACCTGTTATTACATAACTATGCTTGTCGCGCACCAAGTACCTCATTGCGCATATTCTACTGTATTATAACCATTGACTAGCCCCACCCCGATCCACCTACCAAGCTTTGCTTTGCCTACTGTGCTATCCACGAAGCCTTGTATCCAATCAACCAGCACTGCTCATTAGTACGGCCTCAATACTCAGCCACTGTGTTGTTCATTAGTACTGCATAGCTTACTCAGCTAATGAGTTGCCCACTACTTTGCCTAGTTTGCTCAGTCACTGTGTTGTACATCAACATTGCTTAGCTTGTTCAGCCAATGTGTTGTCCACTACTTTGCCGAGTTTGCTTAGTCACTGTGTTGCCCATCAACATTACTTAGCTTGTTCAGCCAATGTGTTGCCCACTACTTTTCCGAGATTGCTCAGCCACTGTGTTACCCATCATTTTTGCCCAGACCGCTCAGTCACTGTGTCGCACATTAGTACTGCATAGCTTGCTCAGCCAATGTGTTGCCCATCACTTTGCCTACTTTGCTCAGTCACTGTGTTGCCCATCAATATTGCATAGCTTGCTCAGCCAATGTGTTGCTTAGTAATACTACCTACTGTGTGCATCAATATTGCATAGCCTGCTCAGCCAATGTGTTGCTTATTAATACTACCTACTGTGTTTATCAATATTGCATAGCCTGCTCAGCCAATGTGTAGCTTAGTAATACTACCTACTGTGTTCATCACCACCCCTAGTATACCTTATCATTAATATCACTCGTACCCTGGTCTTTAGCCCAGTCTGCTATTCTCTGCCAATTAAGCCACCCATTGAGCACAGCATTTCACTCCACAGCCTATTGTGTGGACAGTCCTTCCTTGCATTGTTACACACTCACCCACAAGACTGCCCAAAGTCGATTGTAGGGTGCCCCGCCTCGCATTTACCAGATTTGTACAGCTTCTTACACATTCAGTAGCTCCGTATTCCGCACCCTTGCCCAAATGGAAACGCTACGGTGAGTAACGCTCACCATGGCTACCCTCCTACCCCTTTTCCACACCATAACACCAACAAAGTTCCTACCTTCCATCCAGTCCATAACTCTGATTGCAGGTCCTAACATTCCCCCCTCCGCCATAGCCTCCTGCCCACTCACCCCACCTGAATGGATCCACCTCTTTGCCTCCCCACCAACGCCACTTGACCCCGGCTCACTCTACATGAAGAATGCAAGACTAGGTTCTCGCTTCCTACAGAAGAATTTAAAAACCAGACCAGTTATTCACCAGGGCACCATCAGGTCTGCCACTGCACAGATCACCAACCCTATTTCTGCGCCCCATCTCCCTATTGATAACTCACCCCATCCACACCCTCTACCCTACTACCACAGGCTCCACCTTCAGACACACCTACCATTAAAGGAGCCCTATCAATGCTCGCTCCCTTGAGGCCCATGCTCTTGATATTGCTGATTTAATCTCCGCCAACCAACTAGACTTCCTGGCCATATCCGAAACCTGGTTATTCCCAGCTGCAGGCCCTTTCCTAGCGTTAGCCCTCCCCGACAACTATACAATCATTGAGCAGATAGAGTCACCGACAAAGGCAGTGGCGTTGCTTTCATAGCCAAATCCCAACTCTGCCTTAGATAATTCTCCAGTACTCCCCTCCCATCAGTGGAGCTCCTCTCAGTTAAACTTCCACTGTCCGCCACTCATACCATACTACTGCATCTCATCTATCGGCCCCCCCGGACCCATCTCATCCTTCGAGGAAGACATCTCATTCCTTCTGACACAAAACACTAAACCAGGCTCACAAATAATACTGTTGAAAGATTTGAGCTTAGGCCTCCATGACCCTAAGGATGTGAATGCCACAAAACTTGAAAACACCACCTCACAGCTAGGTTTCAAACTCTGCATTAATGAACCTACCCACATTAAAGGTAGAACCCTGGACTGGTTGGCAGACTTCAGGTGCTCCACCAAAGTCTTCAACAATGTACCATGTGCCTGGTCTGACCACCATTGCATCACCTTCTCCATACAGGTGAAGACTTGCCTCAATACCAGCTCAACCTTCCCTCCTCAAACCCTGTATAGAAACAGGCGCAACATAACTCTTGACAATTTACGGCCCTTACTAGAGCCTATTTGCAGCATACCATACTATTCAGACAAGGACCCTTCTTCACTGGTAGAAATTTACAATAATACCCTTGAACGATCACTAAACGAAATAGCACCATTAAAACAGCTGACATAAAACTGCTCTGCAATGCAAAAAGCCTTACTACAAGCTAAAATCGAAAAAAACAGCCTAACCATAACTGCCAATAACCACACATCACCGGATCCTCGATGCCCATTGTGCATCCCTTTCCATTTCCATTTCTCTCCAGTCACCACCAAAGAAGTAGAAAATATCATCTTGGGTCTCAAACCCTCCAACTGGCAGGGAGATACATGCCCAGACACGATCATCAAGGATGGAGCAGGAGAACTAGCACCATTCATAACAGACATAATTAATTCCTCCTTTAAAAATTGCTCCATCCCCAACAATCTAAAAGAGGCCTGGTTCATGCCGCTCCTCAAAAAACCCATCCAGACCCCAACATACTGACCAATTACAGACCCATAACAGCAGTATGATTTCTCTGAAAAATATTAGATTCTGATACGTATCTGCAAATACAAAAACACCTGGAAGATAATGATCTACTAGGCCTGTGACAGTCCGGGTTCAGACCAAGACACGGCACTGAAACCCCTCTTTTAGACCTAAAAATCCAGGTGGATGAAATCAAAGCTAAGGGCAAGTTGGCCATCCTCCTATTATTAGACCTCTCAGCTGCGTTCAATCTTGTCAACCATCAGATCTTGACCAAACACCTAACCTCAGCTGCAGCTTTCTCACCGCATGCCACCAGCTGGATAAAATCTTTCCTCTCAAACAGAACAACCAGGATGTTCACGCCCTCAGCGCCTGCTCCCCCAGTACCTATCCATTGTGTAGTCCCGCAGGGATCTTGCGTTTCGCCTACACTTTATAACATTTTTACCAATTCCTCTTTGATCGTCTTGACAACCTGGGTGTCACCTACACAAATTATGCTGAAGACACCCAAGTCCTCATCACGCTCTCTCGCTGCTATGTTAAAGATTCGAAAATGATAAACGATATCTACCTCGATATCAGGCCTGGATGGCAGTCCACAGCCTTTGTCTAAAAGATAACAAGACCGAACTTCTGATCATTGGTTCACAAGCTTGTCTTAACAAGTTGGACAATCAGTATAAGGCTTTTAACATTGATGGGAACATTATCAATGTTGCCAGTGAGGTCAAACCGTTAGGGGTTTAAATAGATTCCACTCTTTCTCTCAAAAAATGCATCAACCACAGCCTACACTCACAAACTTATAAATGCCTGCAAACCCTAGTTATCAACCAACAGCTGGATCACTCTAGCCAGAGCACTGATCCTCTCGAAGCTGGATTATTGCAACACCCTATTCCTAGGCTCCTCGGCACGGAACTTAAATAAACTTCAAGTACTACAGAATAATGCTCTTAGATCAGCATTGAATATCCCACACCACAATCATATCTCAGCCCTCAGTCGGGACGCACACCGGCTACCTGTGCGTGACAGAATCACACTTCGCTCACTAGTCATCACGTATAAATGCCTCTCAAACACGGCTCCAAAATACTTTACAGACCAATTTTCAAGGAATCAGTCGGACTTCTATCTCAACCGCCTCAACATCCCGAAATACAAGCTGAAATCTGGAGGAGGTTCCTGCTTCCCTGTGTTAGCTGCCAAATGTTGGAACTCACTCCCCCCAGCCATTAGAGCAAAGCCCTCCTTTTAGAACTTCAGAGCCAAAGCAAAACTTGGCTCTTCGCTCAGCGCCAAACATAACATAGCAGACTTCAAAGGTCTCACCAGCACCCACATAGCACAATGTATATAATTGTATAAATCTGTCTCTTAACATCCTATCAGGCAAGCTTGACTCTGATCTGTAACCCAAGTCAGCTGCCGACAAGTACTAACTTGTAATTATACTGTAATCATGTATCATGCTTTATATTTTAATTATGTAATTTTTATGTGCTGTGATTGGTAATATGTTTTGTACTCAAGTAAAAGCGCCCCGATACCTGTGGGTTAGGCGAGCTATATAAGTAAATAAACTAAACCAAACTAAATGGACTAATATAAAGATAACAGTGACTTGTGCATTCTTCTCCTGCTAGACCTCTCGGCAGCTATTGATTTGGTCAATCATGATATTCTGTGCCAACACCTTGAAACAGCAGCCCACTTCTCTCCTGAAGCCATTAACTGGATTAAATTCTTTTTTCACTCTAACGGACCATGAGAGTCTTTTCAGACACCTCAGCAGCCCCCCCTGCATTGGTAACATGTGGCGTACCGCAAACACCTTACATGTCGCCTACCCTATACAGTGCATTTACCAAGCTCTTATTCGACAAGCTTGATAAAATGGGTATCACGTACAAATTATACAGATGATACACAAATACTCATACCGATCACTGGATGTTATGACACAGATGCCAAAAACCTGAACAAAATGTACCTCGCAATCCAGGCCTGGATGGCTCTTAATGAATTGTGTCTCAGTGACGACAAGACCAAGTTAATTCTGATTGGAAACAATCTAAACTAAACAATCTCCCATAAGAATACAAATCGTTCAATATTGACGGCAACACTATTACAGTTACCAATTAAATTTAAACCCTTGGTGTCCACATTGACTCTTCCCTCACCTTAAATAGACAGATCAATGCCATTATCTCCTCCCCCGCCTACACGGCTAAATTGATAAGAGCCAGTAGACCATTCCTCTCTACAGATAATTCCATCACAAAGCCTTGATACTCTCCAGGATTGATTACTGTAATTCATTATTTGTTGGAACCAGTATCAGAAACATTTTAAAAAAACGACAAACTGTACAAAATAATGCCATTAGAGCTGCACTGAATATTCCTATCAACTAACACATTTCATCCTCCAGGCAGAACATCCACTGGCTCCCAGTCCATGACAGGATCAAATTTAAAATTCTTACACTCACTCATAAATGTCTAACAAATAATGCGCCAGCCTATCTTAGCAACCAGATCAGCAAAACCCAATCTAATAGACCTACTCGCTCATCATACACTAACCTGTTTATCACACCTAGATATAGAAGACAGAAAGCGGGAGGACCTAGCTTTCAGGTGTTAGTAGCTAAACTGTGGAACTCTCTCCCCCACAACTTAGAAATGACACTAGCCTCTGGTCATTCAGGAAAAATCTAAAAACCCTTCTATTTAAGCTCGACCTTAGATAACAGACACCCTGCCACCTCCGCCGGCACCAAGACTTACACCTTGCATACCCAGCCTCCAGCCATTGCAACTTTTGTTATCTTCGGTTTCAACATGTAATTCATGAATGTAACTTATCTGTGTAGCTATTGTGTAAATGTATTTTATCAAAGCTCCAAAAAAATGTATAACAATCTTCTTAAGAGTCAGCGCCTAGATGCCTTTGGGCTTTGTGCACTTTACAAATGTACAGATAAATAAATAAATAGAATAGCAAACCAAATAGAATCCGAACACATTTGAATATTCCAACGTGTGTAATGTGAGATCTGCTTATTCTGGGTGCAAGCTAATTTGGTGATAAGCTTGCCTAAGATCAAGAAGAGAATACATTTTAGCACCCAATAAATCAGTGATGAGCTCATCACCCTTTGGGAGAGGAAACCTCTCTGCAACAACATTCTTGTTGACTTCTCTCAAATCAATACACCATTACTTTTTCCCACCACAACAATGGGGCTGACCCATTCAGATGCATTAGTACTCTAACTCACCCCCTCATTCAACATCCTGCCTAACTCCAATTCAACTTCTTTTCTGAAGAACAAAGGTACTGGGGGTCATTACGACCCTGGCATTAAGGGTTTAACGGCGCCGTAAAAAGTGTCGGTGCCGTTAAACCCTTAACGCCTGATTACGAGGTCCCTTTGCGGGACCCGACCTTAACGGCTGGTTTTACCAGCCGTTAAAGCAGGGTGCCGCAAAGGGACCTCGGTGCTTATTACAGTACCGCAATTTGCGGTACCGTACTTAGCGCCTTCCCCAGTCCCATTGAGCCCAATGGGGCGAAAATGGGAATGGGGAAGGGCTATGGTGAAATGGGGAAATACCGCCCCGCCAACCTTGGAATGGGGCGGTATTTCCCCATTCCACCATGGCGGACTCGTTACAACACCGGCACCAACCATGGTGCTAATAGCTCCATGGTTTAGCGTCGGGGTTGTAATGAGGGCCACTGTTCTTACTTCCGCTACTGTGGGCCTTGCACCGCTTTTTAATGTAATCTTGGTAATAAATCCTTTCAGACAACCCACTTTCTCTTCAAACACAGTGGGCCTTATTGCGAGTTTGGAGGTAGCTATGCCCAAAGGGCATGGCTAACCCCAAACCCATACCCGGTCCATCCCCATTCTCATTTTAGCCCCCATAGGGCTCAATGGGAATGGGGAGCGTGCTAACAACGGGCCCTTTAATGACGGGCTCGATGTTAGCATGCTGGGCCGCTCGCGGGACCCGCTAAGGACGTCTGGTAAAACCAGGCATTCTGAGTGGGTCCCGCGAGCAGACCTCGTAATGAGGCGGTAAAGGGTTATGGCTCCGGCACCTTTACCGGCGCCGTTAACCCCTTACCGCCCTCCTCGTAATGAGGCCCAGTGTGTACTTATCATTCTCCCATGCGCCCCACAACAGCAACCTCCTTTGCTCCTGTGTGTACACTTATTCCGTAGCTTTGGGATCTAACTTTCTCCCGAGCGCTGTTTGACAACTATATGACAACAAATTGCCTCCCACACTAGTCACCAATTTCAACTTTCTTAAAATACTTATTCTGCTTGCATTTCTCCTATAATCTCTATTGGATTCTCACCATAGGCATCCGCTCTAACTTTGGCCTCTCTAAAAATAAAATGTTTTTCTATTAGTGGGTCATTTTCTCCAATGTCAACCAACATCAATACCTCTATACCAATCACTTTAATCACTGACTTAGGTGTCTTCATCTTGACCCCAGTGACTGCATTTACCACCTGAATATATTCCAATCCATCATACATCCTGGATCCTATAACATCTGCACTATAATTCTCATTCTCATTTCCCATATGACCTGATGACATCTACAGCATTTGGCCAAACACCCTCTCCTATCAAAGAACCTGCATATAACATATACCACAGTACACTCCTGGGCCCTCATTACAAGCTTGCTGGAAAATGGTAAAAGTGCTGGTAAAACTTTTTGCTGGCACGTTTACCGGTTCAGCAGAGTATACGTTTGCCAGAACACATTTTCCGAAATTACCAGTGCCTATAGCCTTTCACCTGGAGTCACCAGTGTATGTAATTCTGTCAAAGTAAATACTGGCAACAAGGGAAAATTGTACAAGTAATACCGGCATAATGGTATTACAAGACCGGATTGCCCGGTAATACCGGCAGATAATTGCTGGAAATTCCTGAAAAACAAGGTGGAGATGATATCACCTCAGAACTTCTGGTAAATGGACATAGGTGAGTGAAATAAGGCCACAGTTTTACCCAATCCACCCAGGTGCACCTAACAGACACAGGAACGGTACTTAAGGGCCACACCTTCCCCAAGAACACTTTCCAAAACAACCATTCTCCCACTCATTGCCACTATCATGGATTTGCAGCTGCTCCATGCTGATGTCTAGCTGCTGGTGCTGGGGCAGCAGCAGTGGCGACAAGAGGCCAGGGAAAGAAGGAGGAGCAGGAGGAGGATGAGGATGGGTATGCAGGTGATGCAAGTGGCGAAGCAGAGGCATGCTCCGATCCCTTGTACAAGGGCCTCACCCTGGGCCCTCACATACAGCCAGATACACACCCTGTATTGCCTAAACAGGGAGTCCATTCATGACCTCCGGACCCTTATCCAGGATGACATCGGGAGCAGGATCGGCATCAGGACAGCCATACCAATGCTTTTTAAGCTGATGTTTGTCCTGCACTTCCTGGTTACTGGCACATTTAAGCACTCTGTGAGCTAGCTGCATGGCATTTTGCAGCCACCTTCTCCAGAGTGCTGGTGCAGGTACTGGAGGCCCTCCTGTGCAATGTGGGCCATTGCATCACCCTCCCCACCACCCAGGCACAGGTAAATGCCACCAAGGCCCAATTCTATGAGTATGCGGGCATGCCCTATGTGTTGGCGGCATTGGACTGCATGCACGTAGAGCTGACGCTCCCCCCATGCCTGAGAGGAGGCCTACAGGAACCGGAAGTCGTTGCATTCCCTCAATGTCCAGGTGACTAGTGATGCCAACCTTAGCACCACACACTGCTGTGTCCGGTTCCCAGGATCAACCCATGACTCCATAGTCCTGCGGAACAGCACCATGCCAGTTTATATGGCACATCACGGAGAACAAAGGACCTGGATGTTAGGTGAGTACATGTACATCTACACCTACATTGCGGCATGGCTTTATAGTCAAAGGGGGGTATATGTCACAAATGCATGTCCGGCAAGCACCCTGCATACGCAGGACCAACCAGTGCATGCCTGAATTAACAGCCCACAACACACAGGAATAGCACATGACTGGAGATGTAGCAGTTACTGACCAGGCCTTTTCAAACCCAAAACGCCATCCACATGTAATGGACTGCAGGTACCAGAATGCAACACCCAACTCCTTCCAATGCCAGTGACTCTGTAGACCAGGCCACCTAGGGCCATGAGATATATGCATGGACAGACTGACCGTTGATATTCCGCTGTTACAGGCAACACCACTGCTGAGCATCATTACTCACACTTGTTAATGCCAATGTTAATGTTAATGGGTCTTGTACCGTGTACTGTGGCCACTTGCGTGGCCTCTTGGTACTCTGGTAGGTCTGCAATGGATGGAGTGTTGGGGTGGTTTGTTGGTGGTATTGAGAGTGAGAGGAGCAAGAGAGCTTTGATGTGCTGTTGGCACCTTAATTTCGGAGAAACCGGTCACTGAGCGTTGGGGCGTTGTCATTTGGTAGCTGTCATGTGGTGTTGAAGCATCATGGTGTATGGTTTGGTTTCAGGTGTTGTGAAGTGCATGAAGTCAGCCGTGCAGTAGAGGCATGGTTGTGTTAAGTTCAGAGTTTTAGGGAGTGCATCAAGAATGGTGATTTTTCAATGTGGTTAGTTAGTGGCAATACATTTCTTGCCGCTAGCAAACCTCCTCAGGGAGCATAATCCAGCACAATACAGATGTTACACAGTGCCAGGTTGACAATAAGGTAATAGGATGAGGCAAATTGGTACTTCTAGACTGTGCACACATCTCAACATCGTGTTTATTAAAAGTCAAACGATTGGCCTGCTTTGGTGAATTTTTAAAATAAGGTGACGATGAAACCACAGTGATTGTAATTTATGCAAGTAGGTGCAGGATGCCAACTGATGTTTTTACTTACTGTATCTCTTATGTGTTTCTATTACCTGTTTGTACATGTGTTGTTTGTACTTGTCATGTGATGTGGCCTGCATGCATTTATTGTCACTATTTCTTTGACTTAAAATGTATGCTTCGAATCAGAAAATTGTATTTGATGTGGAAACCGCTTTCAACAGTGGGTTTTATTGAATTAGAAATTCCCTGAGGATCAGATTAAATCCGAAATGCATTGGCAATTTTTGCATCTGTGAATTAAACAGATACTTGCTAATTGCCAAGAAAGTAATCTAATTAATTCTTTTAACGTTTTGAATTTGTTATAAACTGCGCACTATGGCTGCTCTTATAACAGAATATAATATGATCATAAATGACATGTGAATCGCATTTTAAAAATGACATACACCACTTGAGTGGTTATTAGGATGTGGAACCCACACCGATGGCTATTGAGCCTAGGTCTTTTTCTACTTGCTGTCAGAAGATGTGCCTGTTGGGGTCAGATGAGCATGTAGTTAGTCTTCTAGGAGTCACATCATGCTACAGTGTTTGTGTCCTACTCTTGTTAATCTGTTTATTTGGTCTGTTTGCTCCGATGTGTGCTACATGTGGGTGGGGGGAGTGCACTGTGACAATCCGATGGAGTCATCACTGTTTTCCCAGTGGTGACCTCCTCCGATGTGGCCAGCGGACAGCAACCTCTACCTATCCTGACCCCGGGGGCAGCCACATGAGGGAGCATCACATGGGGGAGACAACCTCCAGCGAAATACCATGGCTTCATCAGATGCGACATGGTATCCACCTTTTCCCCTAGCAAGATGAACCTACCATTTGTAATGCTCTAACGGGCTATTGTGATTCTTCCCCTGCTCCCTCAATAGAGAGTGCTGAATCTCTCTCATTCCAATTTACAGACCACCTCTCAAACACTGACTTGCCCTCAAAACCTATTAGGAACATTCCTCCAATTATTTTCATGCAGGTTAGCTAAAAGAGACTACTGTTCCAAGAAACATCTTAACACTGCGACGAGGAGTGGAGGAATCAGGAGCAACAGGAGCCCTGAGCACAGGCAACACTCTAGTCACTGAAATCACGCACCTGTGCCTGGGTTATTTAAAACAGGACCACCAGAAACCATAGGAGGCTGTTGGTCGGACCAGGCTGCTCCTCTCTGTGCGATCAATGGTTGAGAGAAAGGCAGTGGAGCCAACTGGCTCAGGTGCTGACAAGAAGAAAGCTGGGCGAGGAAGACAAAACACAGCACAGACACCAGAAGCCAATGCAGCACTCCTGAGCATTCGCCGGTCAAAGAAAGCACAAAGATACTTACCACAGACCTGTGCGAAGCAAAGAAGCCGAACTGGAACCACGGGAAGCAAGGAGATGGAAAGCTGATAGTCGTGAGGAAGAAATTACCTAGAGAATGCGAGAAGAAGGAACACCACAAAGAACCGGTGAGTCCACGCTGGGACAAAGGGACCCCTATGACGTATGTGAGCACACCACATGCAAATAATTGAACAAAATAGAATGGAGAAAGAAAGAAAGCCCTTTATTAAATTAAAAATAGAGAAAGTGAAAGTGCATATGCTAGAGAAGGGAATCTTTGAAGTTTGCCAATATGTACCAAATATACATAAAGAAAACAGTAACAAGTCAGTATATAACAGCCAAAGTGAATAGAAAATAAGGCTATGGTGGTGAATTACCAAGAGTGTAAGTGTGGTAAAAACATGTATGAGGCAATATGCCATGGACAGATGAATTAGCCAAAGGGGACAATGTTTTGAATTATCAATGGTGGAAGTGCAGACAAAGGCACATGAGTGAAAAGTCCTGGCAGGAGAGTATACCAGGCAATTGCAAGGGTATGATTACAAGAAGCCCTGGTAGGGGAGTATACCAGGCAATTATGAGTGTGTGAATTCAGGAAGCCCTGGCAGGAAAGTATACCAGGCACTTAAAAGTGTGTGACTACATGAAGCCCTGGCAAGAGAGTATACAAGGCAATTACAAGTGTGTGAATACAGGAAGCCCTGGCAGGAGATTTTACCAGGCAATCAAAAGAAATATATCAAAGGTAAAGAAATCTGAAAAGAAATACCAAGGCCAGAATTGTGTTAACCAAGAACAAAGAGGTCCTCAGGAGAAGTATCAGGACAAGGAAAAGAACTGTGTTAAACAGAGAAACCCTGACAGGAGAGTACCCCAGGTAAACTGACTAAATAAAGGCCAAAGAAAGTTGGGTATGAGTTTGTTATTGATCACGGCAAAATACAAGAACTGTTACTTGTAAGAAAATGTGAAGAAGGATCCAGGGGAAGGGAAACACCCTCTTGAGTAAGGAGCAATATCCTTGAGAGACCTTTTGTTTTAAAATTCATTTCCTTATCATGTGAGGGTCAGAATAGTACTTTGGACACAGGCCAGTTTCGTTTTGGACATTCTGACATTGACAGATCCTTAGCTTTGAGTTTAGGTAGGGAAACACCTCTAGTTCACGGGCAACCCCTTTAATTTATCAAGGAAAGTCTTTAGCCAAAACCATGTCTAACTTGTGTACGAGTTTCATCCTTGACTCGTCACATATGGTGTCAGCTTTGGGATTCTGACTCAGCTGACACAAACTGGGGAACCAATGAGAATTCTATGAATTCCTAAACTAGTTGTACCTCTCGTAGTGTAGATGATACTCATCATCCAACAAATAAAAGAGGGATATTTTGTATTGGTAATAACCTCGGATGAGACCATCCTTAGTATTAAACAAAGGATATTAAATACGTTTCATTTTCGCATTATATACCAAGGGCTTCTTTTTTTGGGGTCATTAATCTTCTGTTAGACTCTTTAAGATTGTCGGACTATGATATAAAACCAAATAGTAAATTATACCTTGTATTTAAAGCCAGGATAGATCTTCCCCCAATAACTGCTTTACCTAGCATGAGAAGACCCTCCGGACATCTACTGGGAAGGAAAATATGAAGTGAACTGCCCCGCCAAAAATACACCACTGGCCAAAGGGAAATAGACCGGCCCCAAAGGGTAGAAGTAGAGGTGTTTTCCTTCATAGCCCAGCAGACATAGAGTTTGGTCCAGGAACCCGATTTTTGCAGTTTGGAACAGGGAATTGGCTTTATTAGAGAGGAAGAAACCAGCGAAATCCCAGTAAAAGTAGAAAACCCTGAGATGGCTACTATGGAAGATCTGTTAACCCAGAGAACAACCCACTAGATCCAAACTGAAGATTGGTTTCAAACTGGGGTGGATTGAATTATTGCCTCTCAACAGAGACCTATTTTACCACATGGGGTGTTACAACCTTACAAGGGGAAGAAGAGCTGGGAATTATTTTTTGAATTTTAAGAGGCTGGTGCATCAATTCCATTTAGAGGATGACTTAAAAATGTGTTATTTGGCCCTTGTGATGAGGTGATCATCTCAAAAACCCTGGCGTGTACCCTTCTCATGTGGCCAGGTAAAGGCAGACGCTTCCTGATTCTATCCCGGGGGTGGTGTTCTACAGCAGAATCACATGGGGAGGATTCAGGCCAGGAGAATTTGGAGAACCCTTGAACTTACTTCCCTAGTGATCCCACGGTCTTAATGGCCTATTGGAATATTGAAACATTTGATGGAAATAGGAACATGAATATTAAGGACTCCAAGTCCCATAATGCTCCAGGTACTGAGACGGCGAAGGTGTAGGACTGCGAGATGCAGGCTTGTAGTTCTAATGACCGACACCTGAGCAAGACTTTTTAATATTTAAGGCCCCTTCAGGTGCGGCCATTAGAAGGAGAAGTGGACAGCAGCAGTGGAAGAAGCAGAAAAAAGACGCCGGGACCACCACTGTTATGTCACCGCAATGCAGTGCTGAGAGAGTCGTAGAAGCTGGGAGATTAAACTGCAGAGGACGCACAGCGGGAAGCGCTGCAGTTGCTGGCTGTCCCGTCGGAGGGAGCAGCTCTCCCTGCCCAGTGTCCTACTCTGATGGTTGGCTTTCACTGGAGCATGCAAAGAAAGTGAAAAGTGGCTGTTGCAGTAAGTGCGGGCCGCGTGAGTATGACCAGGGTTGTCAAACACCCAGGAACCGACATGAGAAGAGGAGACTGAAGCAGTAGTGGGTCGAGCGAACCCTCAAAGGGAGACCGGTGAGTTGGCCTTCAATAGGGGATCCAGGTGCGCTCAGCACTAGACCGCTCGCTGCTAATGGTCGTTTTGAAAACCAAACTAATGTATTAAAGAATTTGTGACGTAGTATGCACATTGAAGGAAAGCGAGAGAAAGACTGTAACTCCCATTGCCAAAGTAAAGCAGAGGCAATATTTAAACCTGAATGCAGCCATCATTACCAAAGTAAAGAAGGGGTCCTATGTAATCAAGTGTGCAACCATCATTGCTAAAGTAAAGAGTTGGCAATTTCTGAACCAGATTACAACAGCCATTGCCAAAGTAAAGAAGGGGCAATATTTAAGCAACATTGCAACCCTCATTGCCCAAGTAAATATTGAAACACAACAACAACCAGAATTGCCTAAGCCAAAAGGAGGCAATTATAAGAAAGAGGGGACATCGTTTTCCTATGAAGACAAATGTGAATAAGAGACATTACCAGCAGCTAACTGGTGTGGTAGCAGAAACCGAAGGGTGGTAAGATAGAAGCCCTCCTTGTAGAATGCTTCAAGGAGGAGAGGAACTTAACCTGCATTGCAAGTGGCAAACATACCAGTGTAACAAACAGCATGAATGTGTATTGAATCCTTATGAAAGAAGCTGTGAATTTCAATGTTGGTTTAAGTCAAAGACTTTCTTCGAAGTTTGAAGCAATCCATACCGCAGAGTACTTGGTAGTAGTGGTAGGGGGTTTTGTCCTGGCAGGCAAGTATACCAGCAAAGGGGTAGTTAGTGGTTAGTCATGGCAGGTTAGTGGACCCTGAAGAAAACATTGACGTATTGCATTGTAGTGGAAGGTGGTTGTCAAAGGAAAGTGGAAAGTCCGCTAATGTGTTTGATCAACTGTGGTAAAAACATTCTGACAAAACATTTTTGTTCATAAAATAGAAAGGTAAAATATCTTTCAAAGCAGAGGAGTTGTATTGAAGTGTTGACTGCCATTGTGAAGAAAATGTTTCTTGGTCTATTGAGCACAAGTTTATGGAAACTTGACAATTATTCTGAAGGGTGACAAATCTCTGACTGTGGGACAATCCAAGTGCCAAGTGAGAAACTCATGGAGTGAAGCAACATTGTGTGCGGAGCAAAACTTGGCTATTGAGAGGAAATGTGTGTTACCTGTGAAGCAGAACTAGATTATTGTAAAGGACTTTATTGACAGAAACTTTGAGTTGAAAAATCCTGCTTTAATCCTGGGGAAGGGGAACCGATCCTTGCTACAAGGATATATGTTTATAAAATGTATGTGTGAATTTAACTATTATTTTGTTGAGTTCGAACGGCCATATGATATCTGTATAATTTTCTTGTATGTATAAGTGTGAGGGACAGATACCTTTTGATATTATAGTGTTTTCCTTTAGTCTTAGTTTCATAAGCAGGGAAATCCCTGCTATTAGCTCCATGGTTGACGCCGGTATTTTACCAACTCCGCCATGGTGAATGGCGGAATTACCGCCCCATTCCAAGGTTGGCGGGGCGGTAATTCCCCATTCACCATTGGCCCTTCCCGATTCCCATTTTTGCCCTCATAGGGCTCAATGGGAATGGGGAAGGCGGTAATTACGGTAATGCAAATTGCGGTACCGTAATTACCTCAAAAGTCCCTTTGCGGGTTCCTTCCTTAATGGCTGGTAAAACCAGCCGTTAAGGTCGGGACCCGCAAAGGGACCTCGTAATTAGGCGGTAAGGGTTTAATGGCGCCGACACCTTTTACGGCACCGTTAACCCCTTACCGCCTGGGTCGTAATGAGGCCCATGGAATCTCCTTTTCCCATTCCAAGATGAACCTCACATTTGTAACACTCTACTGGCCTATTGTGTTTCTTCCCCTGCTCCCTGCACCCTCAATGGAGAGTACTGAATGTCTCTCATTCCAATTTACAGGCCAACTCTCGAACACTGGCTTGCCCTCAAAACCTATTAGGAACATTCCCACAATGCTTTTGTGCAGGTTAGCTAAAGGGACTACTGTTCCCAGAAACACCTTAGCACGTCAATGAGGAAGAGGAGTGAAGAAATGCTGAGCAAGAGAAGCCCTGAGTATAGGTAGCACTGTAGTCTCTGAGAGCACATACCTGTGCCTGACACATTTAAAACAGGACCACCAAAAACCATAGGAGGCTGCTGGTGCTCATGGGCTGCTCCTCTCTGTGCGATCTTCGACTTGAGAGAAAGATGGTCGAGCCAACCGGCTCAGGTGCTGAGAAGAAGAAAGCCTGGCAAGGAAGACTACACATGGTGGGAACACCAGAAGCCAGTGCAGGACTCCTGGGTGTTCACTGGTGAAAGGAAGCTGCAAGATATTTACTGGAAACCCGTGCAAAGCAGGGAAGCCCAACTAGAACCGCGGGAACCAGGGACGCAGAAAACCGATGGTCGCAAGGAAGAAATCACCCAAAGGTTGTCACCGGCAGGCTGCGATATGGACAAGGAATTCCACGCAGAACTGATGAGTCCATGCTGGGATCAAGGGAACACTGGGCCATATTGGCAAGCACGCAGCATGTGAGTAATTGAACAAAACAGAATGGAGAAAGAAAGAAAGAAAGAGGTTTCTTAAATCTGAAAGCGAGAAATTGAAAGTGCATCTGCTAAAGAGGGGAGCCTTTGCAGTTTGCCAATATATACCAAATATATATATAAGAAACCGTAGCAAGTCACTATATAATAGACAAAGGCCCTCATTACGACCCTGGCGGAAAGTGACTGACCGGACCGCCACAGCGTAAATAGCGTTTCCGCCATTGCACGAAGGAGCAAAGTGCGGCCCATTCCGACCCATCGGGCACGAGCACCACGGCATGGCGGAAGTGCAAAGTCCGCGATGGCGGAAATGACCCCAAAACGGCCCACACCGCCGCCGTACGGCGCCCTAGGTGCAATACCGCCACCCATCACAGCGGACACCGCAGTGTGCGCCTACCGGAAAGTACGGCGACCGTAAATATACGGAAACGGAAGTAAAAACATGGGCCCGGAACGGGAAACATCCCGCCGTACACCTATAAAACCACAAAAACCACACAACCACTAAAAACACTACCCCGAGACACACCCCAACCCGTCATCCACCCTAGCGAAACCAAGAAAAATGGGAAAAGTAGCGAAGAAAGCGTGCGACCGCAAGCGGCAGGTCCACTTCTCCCGTGAGGAACTCACCGTGCTAACAGAGACCCTCCAGGAGAATGCTGGCGTCGTCTTCTCCACGCAAATGACCAGGACGGCACTTGCGAACAAGAAGGCCATATGGGCTCTGGTGGCACAGCGGGTAAGTGCGGTGGGGACCGCACCCCGCAACCCACAGCAATGCAGAAAGCGATGGGACGACCTGCGGATACGCGTCCGCAGCATACTCTCTGCCAACCGCAACATTGCCACAGCCACCGGGGGAGGTCCTGAATCACCCATCAAGTTGACCCCCTGGGAAGAAATCTGTGCCTCCACCATCGGAATGGAGAGCATAGAGGGAGTCGGAGGGATGGAGAAAGGAGTGCAGACATCCGAAGATTCAGGTAGGTGGGCCAGATAAAACAATGCTAAATCCACAATGTCCAATCATGTGAAGTACCATGTGTCCACATAGTGCAACAGAAACACATGTCCAGGAGAACGTCCACACACATCGCCCTGATAGCGCACTTTAAAACTCACAATAAATACATAAATAATTAAAAACCCCTAAAACACCCACTACACGTGCAGCAGGCACACCCTAACTGCAGGCTGCCAAACAACTGCACCCTCACTCCACACACAAATGAAAGCACCTCCAAGGCCCCGACCCAAATCACCCTCAGGTACCACCCCAATGCATGTGATACAATGCCATTCCAATTCCCACAGACCCATTAATAACCCTCGCCCTCCTTTACTCCACCACAGGGTCCGATCCAAACGACGAGCATCAGGACACCCCTACCAGCACACCTGCAAAGAGGGCCAAGACCAACGGCCAAAGACCCTCCACCTCAGCTGCACGCATCAAGACACGGCAGCTGCACACATCAGGTGGCAGCACAGAGGAGGGAACATCAACAGGCACCCCAGCAGCCAGCATGCCCACAACACCACCACCACAGGTCCCCCCAACGGATGCCACAGAAGGCACTGCCTCTGGTGGCAGCAGCACCATAGGTGACACCCCATTGATGGCAGCATGCTCCGACACAGAAGACGGGGATGTCGAAGTCAGATCCATCCATGACCTGTCCCATTCCCCCTGTCTGTCCCATCCCGTACAACATGAGGATACCACGCAGGGGCACCCACAAGACGACGACTGGCCATCCCCCACAAGCCCTGTGGCAAGGCAACATGAGGTCAACAGCCCCTCTGTGACACCCCCGCAAATGGCCATGGCCCAGCAGAGGCAACAGTCCCTCGACCAGTTAATCGTGCAACAGCAGCAACTGGCCACGCTCCTCAAGGACCATGCCGATGAATGTGGGCGCACTAAGGCAGACATAGAAACATCAACTGAGACACTCAGGGCAGAAATGGAGAGAAGTACAGAGACACTAAGGGCACAAATGGAGAGTAGCACCGAGAGCCTGAGAGTCCAAATGGAGAGAAGCACCGAGAGCCTGAGGGGGGAACTGCATGCGACGTCCAAAGACGTATGTGCCGAACTTGCCGCAGTGCGCCGTGTGCTCACTGAGCTCTCACAAACCCTTAGGGACATGCATGGACGTGAGCAGGCAGAGACATCATCCGTTGCAAGTTCCGTCCAGGGCAGCCCCCAACGTAGATCTGGGAGGAACCTGCGCTCCACAGGCAGGGGTGCCCCTGATACCCGCAGAGGGGGCTTGCAATAGCGACAGCCCACTGACAATGAGCATCTTTGGACACTGGTGTTCGGGGGGGGTAGGAGGGTGGAGGGGGTGTGTTGGGCTCACTTGGGTGGCGGGTCGATAGGGTGTTCAACATGATATCACATATGCCATAAACAGTGCACGATCAACCAATGAGATGTGTGGACAATGATCTTTGTGTACTAGGCCATCATAGGCGTACAGTCCATATTGTGCATGTACCAGACACACACAGTGCCACGAGTCCCGTGTCCATGTATCAGCCACCAGGCGTGAATGCTAGAAGCATGCATCAATGAGATGCTGATGAATGTCACGGCCCTCCGGTGCCTCGCAGACTCCTTGAGGTGCTGCCACATCCCCACCCTCATCATGACCATCATCAGGTGCTTGCAGTTCTGCGTCAGGGGGCATGGGCACATTTCTACGTACGCACATGTTGTGGAGCATGACACATGCCATGACCATCTTTGCAACCTTCTCATGGCGGTACAGGAGTGCCCCGCCAGACCTGCTGAGGCAGCGGAAACGAGTCTTCAGTAGGCCGAATGCCTGTTCAATGACTACACGGGTACGTGAGTGGGCATGGTTGTAGTCCTCCTCATGCTGGTCCCGTGGGTTCCGGACTGGTGTGAGGAGCCATCTCTTCAGTGGATACCCAGCATCACCTGTATGTGGACGATAAACGTATGATGTGGAATGCCATTGCTACGTACGCACACCCCCCCCCCTTCCTGCCAGGTCATTGCCGCATCACATACCCCACATCATCATGCATGAAATGAGACTCACCGAGTAGCCAGGATCTGTTCCCTGCGTGTCGCTCCATGTAGCGTGGTATAGTAGAGTTCCTCAAGACCATAGAATCATGGGTTGATCCAGGGAATCTGGCACAACAATGTGTAATGATCCTGTTGGAGTCACACACCATTTGTACATTCAGGGAATGAAATTGTTTTCGGTTGCGGTACTGGGCCTCCATGGCATGTGGGACGACCAATTCCACATGGGTGCAGTCGATGGCACCAATGCAACCCGGTATGCCGGCAAGTGCATGGAATCCCACTTTAGTGTTGGTAATTTCCTGCTCCGAGCGTGGTAGAGAGATGTAGTCGTCTGCGTGCTGCAGGAGGGCATCGAGCACTTGCAATAGTGTCCGTGAGAACAGTGGCTGAGAAATGCCATGCAACTGTCCGACTGTGTGCTGGTAGGTGCCTGTGGCCAGGAAGTGGAGTACAGACACCACCTTCAGTAGGGGTGGGATGGCGGTTGGGCTATCTATCATGCTGACAAGGTCAGCGTGTGTCATGTCCACAATGGCGGCTATGGTGTCCCGGTCCAAACGGTAGAGGGTGTGGATCTGCTCATCAGTGAGGTTGAACGGATGTGCTCGGAGGCGTGGGATTGCGGGCTGCCTGCGTGGTGGTAGTGGCTGTGCTGGCGGCCCTTGCTGGCCCTGCCTTGGCCTCCTCCTCCTCCTGCGTCTCCTCCGTGCGGCCGGTTGTAGTTGGTGTTCGTCTTCTTCTTGGAGTTGGAGTACTTGCAGTGCTATCAGGTCCCCCAGGGCCAACATCGCGAGTCCTGCCGGTAGCATTTCGGAGTGGGTGTGGTTGTGGGAGGAGACTGGGTGTGCAATTTATGTGTTTTCAGGCTGTATGGCCTCCACCTGTGGTGATTCATTCCACCTGTGCAAGCTGCTCTCCCCTTTGGGCGAGCACGTCCCGCACACAACGCTGCAATTCGAGGAATGGCATCTTGCTATTGCAATCATGTATTTGTACCCGATGGCCGTGTAACATTTGTTGATATGTATATTCGGCTATGGTCCCATTGTTTCACATACAATCTTTGCAGTCGCGAACAGACTTGTGATGGGTCAGTGGAACGTAGTACTCGAGTAACGGTGGGCCCTCATGCATCACTGTACCGAGTTGCAACGACGGGCGGGGCGTCCCATTAGTGGGTGAAGGCAGTTGCCATTTTCACACACAGCCGCACTAGATGGATTAATTTGTGATTTCAAACGGCCACAGATGCCTTTTCGACGTGATGTTGCAAATGAGGAATTCGAAGGGCGGCGCTTTCGGTTTTCAGCTAGTGGCGAGGAGATGCCCACAGGTCTGACTGCAAATATAACGTTCTATTGTTCAATGTCCTTGAGACAGGGGCCATGGCGAGGATGCAATGATTGATATGAATAGTTTGGGATGCGCAATAGCGACGTGGGCGATGAGGCCGGACGTTCCCAAATACATGTTACTTCACAACACTGGAATTACGGGCTGGTGCACTGTGGATTTTGCAGGCTGCATAACGCACAGACTCAATGGAAATTTCTAATGTTATGTGAGTAAATATTCAGGCGTTTTTATACCGGGATGAGGGAATGATGAATGGATGCATGGGCAGGTGATTTGATACAGGGTTTGCCATGTACAGGGCTTCTTGGAATCTATCCGCCTCCCCTGCGCTATGTGATGCAGGGCTGCCATAGTGGGACCATCGTCTATCTGGCCTTGTTGAGCCCTCCCTGTCTCGACGCGCCTTCAGACACTTGTGTCCATGCACGTTAACATTCCCATCTGATGGAATCTGGTTTGACAGACGCATGCACAGGTACACTCGTTTGTGATGGTGTTTACACCTCGATATAGATGGTTATGAGTCGCAAGTGGTTTTGGGGTGGTGATGATCCTTTGGAGTGGGCTAGCATGCATATGGCTGTGGATTTAGTGTGATCATTGAAGTGAGTTGTTCGAATGTAGTTCTGATGGCCATTCTGTTCTTTTTCTTTTCTTTTGGTTGACAGGTATCTCCTCCCCTTTTGCCGCTGCCATCTGTATGCCACTCCTGCAGATGGCTTTTACTCCCGACACCTGCTGCTTCGTGTTAATCAGTGGAGCAGCATTACGATCTTATGGGACGATCGCCAATGGGCCACATGCCCTTACGCAGTACTAGTGGCTCGGAGCAACATTTCGGCCTTTCAGCTGGACTAGTGTCTCCCCATTGGGACGGCCCTGCGGTTCTGTGCGCTTCCATGTTGCCTTTTCGTACGTGAATGTGGCTCTGTGTACCATGATGGAACAGGGCGTCACACAAGTAGTAGCTGGTCATTCCTTGCGGATGCAGCCCACAATGGTGATATGTGTTTTGGAGTTCATGGACTAATGGCTGTATGGGCTTGGTGATTTTGTTGTGCATTAAATTTCTATTCTGATATGGGCCGTGTAGCGTTCTTCTTTGCGAGTGATGTGGCATATTCCTATTTGGGGAGCGATGTATTGTGAGGAGATCTGCATTGGGTTC
Source organism: Ambystoma mexicanum (assembly GCF_040938575.1). Lineage (NCBI taxonomy): Eukaryota > Metazoa > Chordata > Amphibia > Caudata > Ambystomatidae > Ambystoma > Ambystoma mexicanum. The sequence goes on from NC_090935.1 coordinate 1,196,661,496, forward strand.
CAGCTTCAGAGTTTAGTTGCGTGGTACTGTGCTGGGCGCGTTTGCCTATGGAGCCCAGTGAGGTCAGGGATGGGGGCTGCCAATATGACTGTTTGAATGTTGTCATGCTCAGGGGCGGGGGATTGGGTTTTGTGTAACAGATGCCGGTCAGCCAGGTGGACTGGTGGAATGTTGTGATTTTCGGAATATTGCTGGTCACAGGTGCCTGTGTTTGCGTGCGTTTCTGGGGGGGGGACTGTGGTCATGTCCATTGGAATGGCTTCTGTATTCGTGCCATCTGTGCCCTGCAGCTCCCATTGGCCCCTCTTGTGATTCTTTTGTTCGTTGGCATGCATGGGTGACTTGTACTTTTCACTGGTTGCATTGTGACTTCATTGCACCTACGGGGAGTTGTACTTTGTGGGCAGGGAGCAGTGTACAGGCACTCAGTGGGGCCGTTTACGGTTGATTCGCGATGCCGTACTTCTCACCATGGCGGAATGGTACTTTCCGCCATGCTTGATGGCGTTAGGTACATGTCCGCTAGGGTCGGAATTCGCGTACCCTTGCGCCATGGTGGTATTTACGGTTTGGCATGGCGCGCGCGCGCGTACTTGGTGCAGTTAGCGTTGGCGTTCACTACGGTGTCGCTAATGGCTTCGTACTTTGCGGTGACGGGTCATAGTCGCACCGAGCGCTATTCGATGGCGGTATTGCATTTCCGCCATCGTTTTCCGATTTCCGCCAGGGTCGTAATGAGGCCCAAAGTGAATTAGTCAATAAGGCTAAGCTGGTGAATAACCAAGAGTGGAAGTGTGAGCAAAACACTAACGAGGCACTAAGCCCTGGATAGAATTAATTAGCCAAAAGGGCAAATGAATTGAATTATCAAGAGTGGAAGTGCAGTCAAAGGCACATGCGTGAAAAGTCCTGGCAGGAGAGTGTAACAGGCAATTGCAATTGTATGATTACAAGAAGCCCTGGCAGGAGATTGTACCAGGCAATCACAAGAAATATATCAAAGCTAAAGAAATCTTGAAAAGAAATATCAAGACCAGTATTGTCTTAACCAAGAATAAAGAGGTCCTGAAAAGAATTATCAGGAGTTTTGAAAAGGACTGTGTTAAACAGAAAATAAGAGAAAAGAGAAACCGTTGCAGGAGAATACACCAGGTATACTGACAAAACAAAGGCCACAGATAGTTGGGTATGATTTTGGTATTGATCAAGAGAAAAGACAAAAGCTGTTATTTGTAAGTAAACGTGAAGAAAGGACCAGGGGAAGGGAGACACCCTATGGAGTAAGGATCAATATCCCTGAGAGACTTTTTGTTTGGAGCTACTTATTGCTTTGCCCATTTGAACATTTCTAGAACACTGAAGGCCAAAGACATTAGGACTCATTACATGTGTGGCGGTCCAAAATAAGGGTGCCGGACGCACTGTACCCAGCACCCTTTCTGGACCGCCACACTACAACTCTGTGGGCGGGGCCCTAGCGCGCAGCAGGTCTGCACTGCCAGGCATAACAACACACGCCTGCAGAGTCTTCACAGAAGCACCAGCCCGTTAGCAACAGTGCCGGTGCTTCCGTCTTCCTAATCCCATGGAGTCCTAAGGGCCTCCACAGGAATGGGGAACAACATTTTCCAGCGCCTTACATCCAGGGCCGCCAGGACTTGTAATGTCTTGGTGGCATCAGGATATCAGGTGCCGGAAAAGTATTACGAGTCTGGCGGTAACCCGCCGGTAGCAATAGTGGGTTACCACCAGACTCGTAATGAGGCCCATTATCCTTCTCACTTGGAAATTCATTTCCTTAGAATGTGAGGGTCAGAATAGTAAATTGGACACAGGACACAGGCGCTCATCCGCCTCCAACTCGCTCAGGGTCAGCCGCTTCTCCAAACAACGAGTTGGGGGCAGATCTCTCTCCGCTGCAGGGGCCTCCCTCTGGAACAGCCTTCCTGCCCCCCTGAAACTTGAGGAGAACCATCTCCGGTTCCAGAAGCACCTTAAAACCTTCCTCTTTGCCTCCGCCTTCTCTCCCCCTCTCCCCTGCTAAGGTTACCGAAACTGCACTGAATCTGCAACTGGGCTACTCACCGTTCTCGGTCCTTGGCCCAGCCACTCTCCCCTGCACTGCACTGCACCTTCCTGGCAACCCCTGCACCGCGGGACTGTGTTTGTATCCCCACAGCCCCCCTTTGCAGCACTTGACTGCACTTACCTCGCACTTGCCACTAGCTGGCCCTTGTTATTTATCCTGTATACTATTAATCCTGTACTGCACTTTCCCCTCTCCCTTCCCCCCCTGCACTTTCCCTTCCCCTCTACCCTTGCCCTTGCGCGATCTGAATGACACCTGGCCTAGTAGGATCGTTGTCTGTCTCCCCTTGTCCCCCCCGCCTTGTCGCACCTTGAAACACTTGTGTATAGGCGCGTTCCAAATGCCATATCATATCATATCATATCATATCACTTTTGTTTTGGACATTTTGACACTGCCAGATTCTTAGTTTTGAGTTCAGGTAGGTAGGCACATCTAGTGCAGGGACAGTGAGGGATTTTCCCAACCCCTTTTTTATTTATCAATAAAAGTCTTTAGCCAAAACCATGTCTAACTTGTGTGTGAGTTTCATCCTGAATCCTCACAGCACATTGACTGTTTGGTTGGTCTTCCAAGGTGGATGGTGGGCCTATCATTCCTGTCCTGTTCTACCTTGGTGCACATGGGCGTATGTCATGTGTCCATGTGTGGGACAGTGCATTTTGATAACAGCGCTTGCTCATGGCTACATCTGCCTGCAACCCCTGCCTGTGTGTTTGATTGGCTCATTCGATGTGATTGACATGTGTTGGACCTGTCCCCATTTAGTGTTTCTCTGCCTGGGTAGGCATTTATTTGGACTCAAAATTGGCCTTTACATGGGGTTTGTTGTACATACCACCATTGCCTTGGGCCCCAGCTCTGGCCTCTGCTGCCCAACTACCTCAATGCCCTCCATGTGCAAGGTGGAGCTATACTTCTCCTCCCACGGCATGAGGGTCACGGGTGCCGCCACCCCTCCTCCTGTGGCTCCAATGAGTGGCCAGGATGTTTCCAGAGCCTCAGCCGCAAGTTGTCTCAGGCCTTGTGGAAGTCATGTGGCATGCCTGGGGCACAGCTGTCACCTTGTCGGCCACCTCCTGCCAGATGGCCGTCTTTCTCCTCTTGCTGGTTTTATGATTACCATCCCTGAAGAGGGCCTCCACATTTGTCACCACATTGTCCGTGAGGGCAGTCAGCTACGGCTCTGTGAACCATGGCTTGTGAAGCCATACCTCGGGGACTCTAGATTTATAGTGGATTGAGTTTCTCAAAATGGCAGCCAGTGATTTTACCGTTCCTGTGATGATGCAATTTCCGGTGCCGGTAATTCTGCCGCCAGTAATTCCAGCGTCAGAAACACTGGCACTGGTGATCGTGGCAGTTTGGGTGCCGGTATGGGTGCCGGTATCAGTGTTACTCGCACATTTCTCACCGAAACACTTGCATTTTTGTGTCAGCGCCGGAAATTCTGGTGCACTGGTACTACTGTTTACGGCAGGGGGGTATGCGGGCGCCCATGGACCGATAATATGCTGGTCATCCTGGTGGTCAGCCTGCCTGAAACAGTTCTACTGACACACCAGAATTACCCGTATTTTTACTGCAAACTTGTAATGAGGGCCCTTGCTCATTGCCAAATGTTGTGTACTACCATATCAATAGCATTTCTTGGGTTTTCGATTCACTTGATGATCACTGCCTCCTTCTCTCTTTGTAGCTAAACCTCTTCCTTTCCCTTTGCCTGTGTTTTTCCAATCAGTATACTTACTCAACCCATAACTCTGGTTCATGTCACTCCTCCCATTGTACACCTCATTGTTCTCCTCTGAGCTCTTTTCTTCCTCCTTGCTTAATTCCGTAATGCACAAGGTTGTGTGTGTTATGATCAATTTATCTTAATCCTCCTGCTGTTTTCCCAACAACTTGTTAGTCCTTCTTTTCTCTTCCCTGTCCTATCCCTCTATGATGTCAAAGCTTCAGAACCTCATGATGTTGTAGATGTGTTATGAGTTGCTAGGCTAGCATTATGCAATTGGCTAGTTGAGAAAAATGGCTTGATGAAGGTGGCTGCAGCCATATGATACCACTTACCTAACCAAATAAAGTGAGCATTTGGTTATTGGATTTCATGTGCTGTGTCCGTTATTTCAGTGTGCTCCGCTTGTTTGGGTATTTTTATTGCCCAATCTAAGTTGGGGTCCCTTTCCTTCCAAAACTCCTCCCTTACTCGATCATTGGCACATTTGATCAGAAGTTGGTCTCTGAGATGTTCCTCCTAATTTTGCCTAAATTAACATTTAATTGCAAGACCTATCAAGGCTGTTACAAACTCTTCAGTGGTCTCTCTCACCTCTTTTCTGCTCCCTTGTGGCAAAATGATGCCTTGCTAGTATCTTATTCTCTTTCACCTCTAAATGCTTGTCTAACCTGGCAATGCTGGTCTCAAACATATTTAAGCCCACTCCATCCACCAGACTGGGGTAAAAACAAGACTGGCCTAGTATGTTTTTCATGTCGTAATGTATGAGCATGTATCCCCAATCAAAGTGGTAATCTAGATAGTAAACGCCTCGTTCCTACCACACCTCTCTCAAACAGTACCCTTACAGCTAATCTGTCCCTACCTCTGTTGCGTAGTACGTACACAGTAGGTGCATGCGCGAGCCTCGTTACGGGCCGCGCATTGTTAATAAAGGAGGTCCCGGCCAGCAGTTGCAGCCGCGACCCCGTACTGGCAACACGCGTCCCGTGTGTGTTCCTCCGTGTGAATGCGTGTGGATGCCCGCAGGGGCCCAGGGGGTCACTCGCCACCTGTAACACTGGCGACGAGGAGCGGCGACAGCGGGGAACGAGGCATTGCTCTGACTATTGCTGAGTTGGAGAAAGTGTCTTTCCCCACATCGTCGCATACCTACGCACTTGGCCGGCGGCCATCTTGGGAGATACGCGGTTCGCATCGGTTGCGGCCCAAACGGGTGCTCGTGGGCCGGCTGTGATCCGAGTCCTTTGCCACAATTTTTGGACACTCAATGGCCCTTTTTGGTTAAAGGGCCGTGGTTACAAAAAAAACATAAGGAGAGAAAGCTGAAGGCGTCACCTACACCTGCTGAAGGCCCACCACACCTCCACCCTGTGCCTTTTGGTGCCTGGGCACACATCCTGAGTTTTTGAATGTCAGTGCAAGTGTTCCAGGGCAGATCCAACTGGGATACCCTCAACCCAGTCAATACCATGGGTGAGGAGGGTGAAGAAGAGGGAGCCCCTGCGCCTGTCCCACGCAGATTGCACAGTACCCTGGCACCCATGCCTGAATTTTATACCACAGGCCCACCATCTAAGCTGGGAATGAAATGGCTACTGTGGGTGAAGAAGTTAGAAATGTTTTTCAGAGCGTCAGGAGAGACGGATGAAGATGATGCGAAGGTGGCCACAATGGTATATTCAGCTGGCACGGAGGTCCACAGGATTTATGACTCGCTAAATCATGAGGTGGTCACCTATGATGCAGTGAAACAGGCCCCCCAAGACCATTTCCTCCCCATGGCATATGTCGATTTCGACAGATTTGTAATGTGTGCGTAGAAGCAGCAAGGAGAGGAGTCATTGGACCAGTTCTGTGCACGGCTGAGGCACCTCGCAAGCACCTTCAGGTGGGTGAATGAGGAGGAGATGGTGCAGAACCAGCTGATTCAGGGGTGCAGCTCTGGGAAACTGAGAAGGCAGGTGCTAAGTGAGCCAGGCCTGACACTGCAGCAGATCCTTGACACGGGGAGAGCGTACAAACTGGCGGAGTCCAGAGGCGCGAAAATGGACGCTGCTATGCATCCTGGGAAGAGGGAGGACGCCTTTGCCATCGGGCGTTCTGCCCCAGGTAGGGCGCGCTGGGCCTCTAGGAGGGTGGACAGGACCTCTGCACCTGGAAGTCCGCAGTCATGTCCATACTGTGGGTATGACCTGCCACATGCTGGGGAATGCCCGGCAAAGACTAGGGTCTGTGGACAGTGTGGCACACCACAACACTATGCAAGAGTGTGCAGGGCCTCAACCCCAGTGACTGCGTCAAGGGGGCCAGCAAGGTCAGGCGGAAGTAATGCCCGGCGAGTGAGGGGTGTTTCGTCGATTGAGCAAGGCATGCAAGATCTAGACATCTCCGAGGAGGAAGAAGATGAGAAGGAAATCTTTTTTCATATCGAGTATCGCTACAGGGTCCAGGCTGAGCAGGCAACCGACGTGCACAGTGAACATTGGTGATGTGCCCACCCCCATTTTGATCAATAAAGGGGCATCGGTCTGCGTGCTGGCGGCTGAACACTACGAGGCTCTCCCAGGCCCTCCCAAGCTGGAAGAGTCCAAAGCCCAGATACATTCATTCGGCGGGGATACGCCACTGCCGATTCAGGGAGTCTTCGTAGCTCTGGTGTCACATGGGCTCAATCATATCAAGGTGAGGTTCTTTGTGACGAGTGTGAGCCCGCACTCCCTACTAAGTTGTGCTGCTTCCGAAGCCTCAACATCGTACACTTCACGCTGGCAGTATACCACAATGACATCGATCGCCTGCTGCAGCGGTTTGACAGCATCTTTCAAGGGGTCGGGAAGCTGAAGGGCGATCCCATCAGACTCCACATTGATGGGTCCGTGAGGCCGACGGCCCTCAAGCATCAAAGAATCCCCTTCCACCTGAGGACACAGGTGGAGAAAGAACTTCAGTCACTCATCGACTTAGACGTTATCAAGAGAGTGGAGGGCCCAACCCTACGGGTCTCGCCCATTGTGGTGGCACCAAAGTCCAAGCAACCAGGGGCTGTCCGCATCTGTGTGGACATGAGGCTGCCTAATGCTGCCATTAAGAGGGAGCGTCACCTCACGCCCACGCTGGACAATGTAGTAGGTGAGCTGCAGGGGGCGAAGGACTTCTCCAAGCTTGATCTGAGGTCTGGATACCATCAGCTGGAACCCCACCCGGAGGTACATTACCACTTTCACGACTCACAAGGGGCTGTACCAGTTTAAAAGACTCCGTTTTGGTGTCTCGTCAGCGGCGGAAGTCTTCCAGAATGTCATCCGGGGAGCCCTGGTGGGACCAAAAGGAGTGATCAACATGTTGGACAACATTCTGCTCTTCGCACAGTCAGACGCTGAGCACCTGAAAAGGTTGGAACGTGCCTTAGAGAGACTCAAAAGTCTGGGGCTGACCCTGCACCGAAAGAAGTGTGAATTCCTCAAGGACCGGATTGAGTTCTTTGGGTTTGTGTTCCATGCAAGGGGCATATCGGCCGACCCGGAGAAGGTAAGAGACATACGTGAGGTGGCCCCGCCAGAGTCACCAGCCGAGATAAGAAGCTTCCTCGGCATGGTGAACTATTGTGGATGATTCATTCACGACCTGGCGTCTCTGTCTGAGCCCTTGCGGGCCCTGACGAGGAACAACGTTGCGTGGACGTCGAAGGAGCAAAGGCCATTCGCCGAGATCAACAATGCCTTATCAGGCCAGGAAACCATGGTCTTACTTTAACCCGGACATGAAATCGGAGATAGTCGTGGATGCCAGCCCGGTGGGGTTGGGAGCAGTGCTCATGCAAGCGGATCCGCAAGGGATCATGCGTCCTATCGCTTATGCCAGTAAGATGCTCATAGAGACAAAAAAGCGATACTCACAGATTGAGCGTGAGGCCCTGGCTATCCTGTGGGGCTGCAAGCACTTCAGGATCTACATTCTGGGTAAGCCTGTAGTAGTGATAACCGACCACAAGCCACTGATTCCGATTATGGCGGGTGCCTCCTCCAAGCCACCGCCACACATCAAAAGGTGGATGCTGTCGCTAATAGAATATGGGGTCAAGCTGCAGTATCGCCCAGGCACCCACAACCCTGCAGACTATCTATCTAGACATCCGGGGGCCGGGCGCCCTCGAGACTCTGCTGAGGTGGTGGACTGCATTGAGATGGTGCATAATGTTGTGGAGGCAGCCCTGCCAGTGGCCCTGGCACGCCAGGAGATTGCAGATGCGTCGAATGTAGATGAGGTGTTCCTGGTCATCAAGGAGGCAATGGACAGGGGGAGTGTAGAGAGGTGCTCACTAACAACACCAGGAGGGAGATTGGGTCACAAAGAGATCTCCAAGCACTATGGAAGGTGCGCAATGTGCTGTCGGTTGCGGACGATGCCCTTCTGTTGAGAGGGCGTCAGATCGTCATCCCGCGAGCCTTGGTGATGAAAGTGCTGCAGCTGGCCCACAAGGGTCATCAGGGAATTGCGAAAACGAAGGCACATCTAAGACTGAAGGTGTGGTTCCCGGACCTGGAGATTAGGGTGGATGAGTTTGTGCACTCATGCGTACCATGCCAGGCAGACAGCCCAGTGGGAAGAGGGCCGCCCATCAGAGCAATGGAAAGAAGTGAACAGCCATGGAGAGGACGGTGCATGTCGACTTCGGCTGTACGGACAGAGGACTGTACTTTTTCGCAGTGGTCGACCAATGGTCACGCTATCCCGAGGTGGAGCAGGTAGAATCCACGGCCAGCGACCACACCATCCTGGCCCTGGAGAAGATGTTTGCCGCCCACAGCTTCCCCACCGAGCTTTGTTCGGACAATGGCCCGCCACTCCAGGGGCAGCAATTTGCCCGGTATTGTGAGGAGAGGGGGATCAAACACCGAAAAGTCACCCCGCTCTAGCCCAGAGCGAATGGGGAGGTCAAGCGCTTCATGCGGACTCTTAACAAGGTCTTCAGAATCTCGCTGGATGGGGGAGGGGAACTACGCCAAAACCTCTTCAAATTTCTGCGCACATCAGTCCACTGTGGTCGTGCTGGCTGAGGCCCTATTCAAGCGGTGCCCCAGGGGACTGCTACCGGAAGTTGAGGGGCGCCACCCTGGGGTGATTGACAATAACCGTGTACGCGTGGAGCAGGGGATGAAGAACGAGCAGGAAAGTGCCCACCAGAACCTGCCCGAGAAGTCGATCGCAGTACTGGTCACTGTCCTGGTCCAGAACCAAAGGCCGGAGGGTAAGTTGTCCCTCCCGTACGAGGCCCAGCCGCTGGGAGTGACTCATGTCAAGGGGTCCATGGTGTTCGTGGCTAATGCTAAGGGCACCATCACGCGGAACGTGTCATATTTCAAGAGGATCGAAGCCGCACCTCCTCCTGCACCGCCAGAGGTGCCGAGATCCAGACCTGGACCAGGATCGCCGCCGATGGGCGAAGAACCTCCAGAAGTCCCAGAGACACCGGGGACACCTCGAGAGGAGTCCAGAAGGTACCTGAGCCATGAGGGGCGGAAACCCCTGCAGAGGTTCCAGGACTTCATCATGGACCCAGTCTCGTAGGAGGTCAAGAACTGTTCCTGTGTTACCAGGTTGCGACTGTTATTTGTTGATGTTGTAGTTGTTCATTGTTTTGGGGGAAAAGGAGGGATGTTGTGTAGTACGTACGCAGTAGATGCATTCACGAGCTTCGTTATGGGTCACGCATGCGCATTGTTAATAAAGGAGGTCCCGGCCAGCAGTTGCAGCCGGGACCCCGTACTGCCAACACGCATCCCGTGTGTGTTCCTCCGTGTGAATGCGTGTGTGTGTGTGGATGCCCGCGGGGCCCAGGGGGCCACTCACCACCTGTAACAGCCTCCACGGGGTAACATGCCTCACAACAGCTAACTGAACTGTTTGTCTGTGGTTTCCCTCATGCTTGTGGCTCCTCGTACAGTAACAGGATACTGGAAAACAAACACAATTCTGTGTGCGCATTGCTCTGCAATGATGATGCCAGGCCAACCAGCATCCAATCAGAGCGTCCTCCGTAGTGTGCGTTCCTCGCACGCTTTTTCTGTAGCATGTGTAACAAGCTGACTCCTTCGATGTGCGCATTGCTAGCCAAAGCTAGCTGACAGCCAACCACTGCTCTCAACATAGCATGCGTTCCTCGCATGCTTTTTCTGTAGTGTGAACTTCTTGCACAGGAATATGTTCCCTCGATGTGCACATTGCTAGGCAAGGCTGATGACATGCCAGCCGGCTGCAACCAATGTACTATTGTCCATGGCAACGTGGGCGCCCAATCCAAACAAGTTGGTTGCTAACCAACATCAACTATCTGCTGGACACTTTTGAGCTCATGCTCCAATTTTCCCCAATATGGAACCAATATCCCTTTACCTCGCTTGGTCCACAGCGGCATATGTACGTGCCCCTTGGCACAGCAGTCCCCCAAACTCCAGCCGTCATGTGGGACACTCTCGATGTACTCAAACCCCATAGCAATATCCAGCACAGGGGATCCTTTGCTCCAATCCTCTCCACTCCACTGCAGTTGTCAGGAAGAGCAAATGCATATTTGTTATCAGTATGATAAAGGTGCAACACCTGGGTAGAAAGGAAACTCCTTTATTGGTTCAAAGGTGATACAACAGCAGTGCGTCCTCTCTCGTTCAGCTCTGGTCCTAACTGTCCTTCCCTTCCAATTCTATTCACTGAACACTCATCCATCTCTTCAACTAATAACATTCTAAATGGAACTAACTTAACATGGTATTCTACAAATAACATGGCAGCTATTTATAGCAACTCTTCAATATCTATACAGCAACACCTCCTGCTGTTCAGCCACCACCTCCTCAATTTTCCACCTCCCACCTCCAGCTCTAATTTCACCCAGGCATATGGTGCCCTGTTCATCTCCAATGGATATGGTACTCTGCTCATCCAGAGGTATGGTGTTCCGGTTACCCAGATTAGTTTTACTTGTGCAAATTTCCATGATCCCAACACCATACCCATTAGACTGGTCCATGCAACCAGACGCACACAAGCGGTGATCCCAGCAATAAAGACTAGTTATGTGGTCGGTAGTGTGATGAATATGGACAATTTGTCTGTTATTTCCAGAGGGGAGCCACCCTCTGTGAGGCTAATGAGGTGAGCACACTCTGCAAGACCTACCCCTAGGGCTTTGGGCAGTGGTACCACACTGGGAGTGACTCCCTCAAGAGGACAAGGACTCCCAGTCCAATGACTACAAATACCAGAAATCCTCCTTCGACTCTATTGGCTTCAGGTAGTGCTGACTGTTATCTGAGGGCCGCTGTAGAGGAAGAGGGCCACCACTTTTTTGATTGTGATGATGTATGTGCACAGAATAAGAACTGTGAATGGAGATAGAATGGGGAAGCTGTGTGCAATGCCTACGCCGGGAGGAGAATCCACGGTACTCAGAGGCAAGCCTCTGAAAACACGATCTAGAGGGGTGGAGCTGTGAATAGTGAAGGAGACCCGTGGTGGCGTAGCAGCAGTGAGGCCTTCCAGATGGAGGCCATGAAGTGGGTATGCTGACCAAGTAGCAACATGGCCTGCTAGCTGGAAGCTACGAAGTGGGTACGCCGACCAAGTGAGAGGATTCGAACAAGAAAGGAGCCTAGAAGGGAAGCAAACTGTCTTTTCTGGTGCCATTACCAGTAATGCTCAGTAGTAGGCCGGGCACCCAGCAACCGATTCCAAAACCAGAAACAAGCAAGGAGCCTGAGTCTCTGAGTTCTACACAGTGAGTGCCTGTCTAAGCGGGACAAGCACAAACGGGGAGTAGAACGCTTCCGCCGTGAGGACTCCAGTCAAGGCGATAAGCAGCAGGGTCAGAGATTGCTGAAACCATTCCCGGTACAAAACTTTGGGAAACCAAAACGAGCACAAGAACCAGGTCATTTGGAATGAGAGTGTTATGAATATCACATATCAAGGCTGGAGAAGTCACAATGAACGTGAAAGCCTGAAAGCATGGAACAGGCATAGCGGCCCCATGACAAGAAAGTGAAAGAAACACTAACATTATCTGTGAAAGCTGCAGAAGGTTCAGTGTCCAGAACTGAGAGGAGTATATGGACACACACCTGTAGACCAGGGAGTCAAAGGAATATGTGTGATTGGTATCCAGGATGGGGAAGCCAACAAATGTACACACGTGTTTAAATTGAGAGACAACAATCCTACCACTGAGCCACAGGACTTTGGGGATTCCTAGTGCCACAAGAGGTGGGATAAAGGAGAATACATGCAAAAGTAATCCTGGAGGGATTCTTACTACTGGTTAACGCTGAATTAATCCTGGAGGGAGTCAACCAGTGGCGAAGAATGAATAATATAAAACAAGAGGGATTGTCTTTTTTTCCCAGAGAGGGGGAAACCCAGAAGTGTATAAAAGAGACATACATTTTAATTGGCGTACTAAAAACGACGACTGGATGCTGTGTAGGGTATCCAAACAGAACCTTGAAACTGAGATAAATTCTCCAAGAGCCGGGGCAGGTAGAAGGCCAAACCGAGGCTGTTATGAAAGCCTCCTTGTATTTTTTGTTTTTTTTCTGACCTATGTGACTATTGCATAAAAAAAATTTGAATCCCAAAATACCGAAATGATGATACTTTTTTTACATTTTACTGAATGTGTATGCGTGGAAGACCCTCCCACCCTTCGCAACTCCTCCCTGATATCTCTCTACCTTTTTTATAAATGTATCCCACCCCCCACACATATATACAGTACAATGGGGCTCTTGAGATTCGATATTTTGGGCTTCAAAATGTTTACATTCTTTATTTTGGTATGATCTGGGTTTTTCTAAAGTGGTAGGGCTAGTTAGTAATTAGGAATTTGGACTCAGGATACTTTATTGTGGACTATGCCGAGCACCCTTCGTTTTTATTTTAGAAGGCAGGGCTTTTCCCTCATAGTTATAGGACTCGTTTTCGCTTTTGTTTGAATAAAACACGTATATACCATGACCTATTGTTACCCGAGTTCAGTATAAATCAACGATAATACCCGCTCAACCTTCTGGTTTGCCATATATGGTGTCAGGGTGGGATGTCGGCCGGTTGATATAAACTGGGGACCTCTCCTCTTTAACAAGTTGGTAGAGAAAGCCAAAGCCCCCATCCTGGCCGCTTCCCAATCTATCGGGTTTGTTTTACATAGTGTAGTGATAATTTCCATACTGCCGAATGAAAGGCATCTGATACCAACAGGTCTGTATCTTTCTCTTCCTCCTGGGACCAATGTTAGGCTTGCCACGAAATCCAGATTAGCCTGGTGATATGCCCTAGATGTTGTCGCTGGGGCAATAGATCCAGATCATTGGGGAGGTAAAGGTGATCATTCATAACCATGGGACCACCGTCCATCTAATTAAATAGGGGGAAGCCATAGCCCAGGAAATCCTCAAGAAAGCCCTCACTCTGGTTCCCCAGCAAGTGGAGACCTTACTCGAGACCAAGAGATTGTCAATGGTGTTTAGGGAGGCCGATCTCATTAGGGAGACAACTGAAGTGAGAGAGGCTGAAGATATTGGGCCTCATTACACGGTATGCGGTAACCATGGCACTGTTAGCGCCAAGGTTGCTGCTGGTATTTTACCGTGTCCGCCTTGGTGGATGGAGGAATTACCGGCCTACTTCAAGGTGAGCGGGGCCGGTAATTCCCCATTCACCAAGGCACTTCCCCGTTCCCATTTTTGCCCCCATAGGGCTCAATGGGGAAGGAGGTAATTACGGTACCGCAAATTGCGGTACCGTAATTAGCGCCAAGGTCCCTTTGCTGGCCCGTGTCTTAATGGCTGGTAAAACCAGCCGTTGAGGTCGGGTCCGGCAAAGGCACTTCGTAGTAAGGCGGTAAGGGTTTAACAGTACCGGTGCCCTTACCGGTACCGGTAAACCCTTATGGCATACCGTATAATGAGGCCCATTGTCCCATTACCCAATCTTGCCTTCGTACAAAGGGATGATCCTGACCTAATGGTCACCTTAGGGCGGGTAACCTCGGAAAAACAAGAGCGTAGTCAAGCGGTCCTTTTTTTCTCTAAAAACAGCCTACTGTATAGAGGAGACATGGGGAAGTATGGACTTCACTGTACACAACTGGTGATCCCTCATAGTCATCTAAGGGTGATGTTGAAGCCAACCCACCCCAATCTCATGGCTGCCCATGAGGGGATAGGGAAGACCCAAAGCCAGGTAATCCCTTGGTTTTACTGGCCTGGAGTGTTCGCAGATGTAACAAACTATGTGACCACCTGCAAAATCTGCCAGAAGACCGCAGCCACTCCTGTCCCCCAACCCTCTTTACAACCTCTTCCTATTATTGAGGTACCCTTTTCCTGAATAGCAATGGACATAGTCGGACCACTAGAAGAATCCAAGTTGGGGAATAAATACATCTTAGTGATCGTTGACTATGCTACTCGCAACCCTAAAGTGTTTCCATTTAGAAATAATACAAGTCAACAGATCCTAAAACATCTCCTTCCCTTCTTATCACGGGTAGAATTCCCCAAGAAAATCCTCATGGATCAGGGTACTACTTTTATGTCTGAAATCATGAATGACATGAAAGTGATTCTATACATCAAAACCTTGAGAACCTTTGTCTTTCATCGCCAAACAGATAGCCTTGTGGAGAGGTTTAACCAAACCCTGAAAAGAATCCTGCACAAATTAGTAGAGGCTGATTGTAGAAATTGGGAAGTTATGATTTCATGGGCTCTATTTGCAGAAAGAAAAACACCTCAGGCATCTTTAAGATATTCGCCATTTAAGTTACTATACGGGCAAGAACTCGAGAAGTCCTAGACTTGTTGAAAGAGACCTGGGAGAAGAGAGAAGAAGCCACCCTACCCATTTCCCAGACAGCCCAGAAATAAATTGAAGTACCATATGGCTGCTGTAGGGGAAATTGTCAAACACCATGTAGGGCACTAGAACATCAAAAGTTCCTACATGATAGATAAGCGATAGCCAGGTCTTTTTCCATTGTGAATCTGTCCTCATTCTTCTTCCCACCTCCGATAACAAGATGATATCCAAGTGGTATGGTCTCTATAGAATTCTTGAAAAGAAAAGTCAATTGAATTAAGTAGCAGACCAGAGTCAGGAAACTGATATTTACCATATAAACCTGCTGAAAGAGTGGAAGATTGGCCCGTGGAGGAAACTACAGTAAACATGGCCACCCTCCTTATCGACCATGACCTCGACCAACAGTTGATCCACAACTACCTACCGCTCTCACAACTGGACGACCATCAAGACCTTTTAGATCATTTTTCTGAAGTCTTTTTTGAGCATCTAGGTAGAGTGCAAGGCTTCTTCCATTGCATCTAGACTCCAACCGGGCAAATGGTGAATCTAAAACAATGTAGGATTCCAGAAGCAAGGACGAAATTTATCGAGACTGAACTCCTTGAGATGCTCATGGCCCACATTATTGAGCCCTCGGGGAGTCTGTGGTCATCCCTCATTGTGCTGGTACCCAAACCAGACAAGTCATGGAGGTTTTGTAAATGATTTCAGGAAGTTAAATTCCATCTCCACTTTTGATAACTACCCTATTCCCAGAATTGACGAACATATCCGGATATTAGCATTGTCCAAATATATATCCACCCTGGACCTAACCAAAGGTTACTGGCAGGTGCCCCCTAAACCCTCACATAGGGGAAAAATAGCCCTTTCCACCCCACAGGTGCTCTTTCAGTTTAGGGTGTTGCCATTTGGTCTACATGGTGCCCCTTCCACTTTCCAGCAGTTGATGGATAAAACCATAAGGCCATATTTTCCATGACTCATTATTCATCTTCATGTGATCACCAACCCCTCCGGAGAGCAGGTTCAGCAGCAAACCTAGGAAAATGTAATTTAGCCCAGTCAGCTGTAAAATATCTGGCCTATTTTGTGGGAAATAGACTAATAAAACACCAGACAGAGAAGGTCAAAGCAGTGAGAGCAACACCAGTGCCCCAAACCAAAAGAGACCTTTGAGCTTTCGCTGGGTTGACCAGGTTTTACAAATGATTTATACCAAACTATTCCACCTTGGCCAACAACCTTAGTGATAAACTTAAGAATTCCCACCCCCAAATGTTTGTCTGGGAAAGTGAAGACCAAAGAAACTTTGACAGACTCAAACAAATTCTATGTCAGGAGCCTGTCGTGAAAAGGCCTGACTTCAACTGAGAAGTGGTGGTCCCAACACCACACCTCTTCTATCACATCTTTTTGTCAGTAACAGTCTTCCTCATGTCACACACTCAGTAGTTCACACATTCCAATGTTCACAGTTTCTGGTTCTTGTGGATGTACATGCCGTACATCTCCTTTCCCTCTAAATAGAATGTGTCACAAGCTTATACTGTTCCCACTTCATGAGGCAGCAGGAGGAGGCTGGTTCTGGGGTTGAAGGAAGGGCCATTTCAAGGAAGGATGATGAAGGTGGGCTATTTGAGGTGGACATGAGTTTGGTTGAATGACTGAACCATTGCTTCACACAACACAATCACTTCACATACTCCTCCAAGTATTTTGGTTTTTTACATTCCCTCTTTGGCTAATCATCACTGAATGTGTTCCAAGTTTCAGTAACATGAAAATGCACATCCTTGGGCCCTTCTGCCACGTTTCGCATCCCGACAGGAAGGCCTTCTCAGGATATCGCCTCTTCTCCGAAAACATTATTTTGTGAAAACATCTTGATTGCTCCAAATTTGTTTCATTTTCACACTCTACCAAAATTGCATACTCTACCATCTGTAGTTATGACAGCCCCAACAAATACTTCTATTTATCTACAGGGCTGTGACCCTGTTTGTGTATGCCCCTTAAGTGCATTTGGTAGTTTTATGCGAACCTTGTCTTCTATATTATATTCCTTCTCAGCGACTGCTCTATGTTTATCTTATATAACTTCATTTTTTGCCTATTCATGATTATGTTTTTAACCTCATTAAGATCTACTCCTGTGCTGCTGGCTATTCTGACCCATGGAGAACACACCCTAGTATTTGGGTTAATACCTCTGAGCATTTTGGAAGGGGAAACTCCAGTGGTTGAGTACGGGTGAATCTAAAGTACCTGTAACTGCTTGCCAATTTATTCCATTCTGAGAGCCTCTTGTATACTCCCCTTTATTACTCGGTTTGCCCTTTCAACCATGCCATTGGTTTTAGGGTGGTATAACATGCTGCTGCAGTGCTCGAGCCCATTCCTTTTGAGAAAGGTTGCCATTTCTCGGGACACTAGCTGAACCCCATTAACTGTAAAAAGCATAGTAGGATATCCCTCCCTCTTGAATACTTCTTCGAGGAATCAGATTACATGCTTGGTACAAATGTTTGGGACAAACCCCACTTCAACCCATCTGGTGAGGAACTCTAGCAATACCGTGCAATATGAGTGGGATGTGGCACTTCTCACAATGTCAAAGCTTACTCTTTCCCATGGCATTTTGCGTATGGCCATGAAAGGCATGGAGGTAGTGCGAGATGAGCATAATTTCTCACAGCATTCGCACACTCGACATTTCCTTACTATTCTTTCCACATGTAAGTCACATGCAGGCCACCAAAACGTGTGTCTCACTCTTTGTTTAGTCTTGTTAATGCCCTGATAGCCCTCATGTGCTAAATTTACTATGCAATCCTATACCCCTTAGGAGGAATGAGCCAATCCCCTATCAGGACAAACATTTTCAGAAAGCAGAATTCTTCTTTGATCTTCCACAGAGCTTCACATTCCAGTTCTCGAAAATGTTTCTTGTTGTGCTCCTCATTCTCCAGCTCCAACGTAATGCCGTTGAGCGATTTATGGCTCAGCATGGCAGCTTCCTTTTCATTACTTGATACAATTCACTCCTCACTGTGGAGTAGTTGATCTTCTTCTACTACACTGTCCTCATCATCTTCCTATAGTGTCAGAGAGTCTTGATAGACAATCAGTATACCATCTAGATCCCTGTAACCTAGTAAGACACTTCCTTATGCAAAATGATACTCTATCTAGACCTTTGCTTATAAATATTTATTTCAAACATTTCTGGTCTAACCATAACTCAAATCCTGGGCCCCAAAAGAATGGTCTACATTGAAGGCCAGTAGTTCATTTTCTATCGTAGAACTGTTTTTCTGAGGTTCATTTAACACTCTTGATGCAAAGGCAATCATATGCCTTGGTGACTGGTGTCCGTTGTCAAAATGCTTTTCCTACAATGATGAAAATTCTTCAAGGATGGACTTTATCTAACACTTCTTTGACCACTTCGAACACCGTGGCACTAATTTCCTCATGATGCATAGATTCTGCAAAATGTGGTAAAAACTTTGCATAGTACTCGTCCATTCCCAAAAAGGACAACAATTGCTGTTTGTCCTCTTCTGCAAGTGTATTATGCATGTCGCTAACTAAATTCATCCTCGGTTCTACAGAAAGGGCATGTCCTAAATATTGGAACTCAGATTGTTAGAAGTTGTGCTTTTCCTTGCTTAACGTCATTCCTGCACTTCTCTCAGTCTTAATTCATGTTCTTCTGTGCCTCAACCATAAACTAGTACATCATCTTGAAAACACATTATGCTTTTCACATCTTAAAATAGTTGATCCATAATGCCACAGACACTAACCCAAACAGCATGCTATTGCATTGGAAAACTCCATCTGGTGTTATGAAGGTGTTGAGGTTTCTTGAATCTAGATGAAACTTTACTTTATGGCACGCCAACTTGAGGTCTAACATAAAGAATATGCCGGCTTTACTGATTGTGCTTAAAAGTTCTGTGATATTAGGTAAGTGATGTCTATTTGGTACCATGCAGTTATTGAGTTTCCTGAGATTTATGCACAGTCTTAGTTTCACATTGTTCCTGCGTACCACTACTAAAGGTGAACCCACTCTGCTGAGTCAATTCTCTCAGTTACTTTCTCTTCTTCCATTGTGAACAAGTAAGCCTTCACTTCATTGCACAGGGCTATAGGTATATTCCTGACGTTGTGTACAACTGGCTTGGAGCCTGCATTTAATGTGATGCAATGAAGAAAAGCCATTCAGCTACCAAGTTCTTTTCTGAATGAATCCTGGAGGCCATGATATATGTGCAGTGTAATAGTGTTTCGGGTTATGTAGTTCCCTTCCTCAAAGTCAAAAACAGATACTGTGGCATTGGGATCCCATTCAACTCCTAATCTCTTTTGATAAGACAATACATTAAGGGAGAGCTCTCCTTGCTGTACACATACACTTTTCCTTCAGCAGCATGCTGTATGAACATCAATTAAGCATGTAACCACCTGTCAGTTCAATGTGCTTGCCTCCACACGCCATCAGGTTTATGTCTACCTGGTTTCACCTCTAAATCATTTACCATTTGTTGGACCAAGTCCTTACACATTTTTCATATTAAATTTGTTGGGAACGCGCGGCAACAACATTTTGCAAAATGTCCTCTTTTGTTAATTTTCTTGAACAACCTTAAAAGCTGGGAATGAATCACTGTTGGAGAGATGGAATGGGCTGTCACAATGATAACACTTCCTTCGTTCCTCCTTTTCGAATATCTCTGTGCAATTTCCAGTTCTTTCTTTCCTGGGTGGCCACATAATTCTTTTCATAGGTTTGACAGCCCTGGATTGAACCACTTGTACATCTGATGCCACATGTGAAACCTGCAACTGATTCTTGGCATGAGCCTCTGTCCAACTTCTCTGATGCACTGGCTAGTACTCTCTTAGACGGGTTGCCTTTAGCCTATAATGAGTCCCTTACTTTGGTATTCATTTATTTATTTAATTAATTTATATAGCGCTTAACATTACCTGCAGGCATAATAGCACTGAGGACAGGGACAACAACAAATACCTTGAGAAAGGAATCAGAAACGGGACAAGTAAGGTACTAAGGATTAGGAGAACAATGTTGTTTTTAGCCATCTCCTAAAGATCTCGAGCAAGGTACAGGCTCTCAGGTCTGGTAGCAGTGAATTCCAAATTATTGGCACAACGTGTGGGAAGGAACCCAGCACCACACAAGCAAGTTTAGTACGGGGATCACTAAGAGACATGCATTGTTGGACCATAGAATTCTACGAGTTGGAAGCCAGGAAATGCAATTGGCAAGGTATGTAGGTCCTTGGGCATAACGGCATTTGTGTGTGATGCACTGCACATGGAAGAGGATCCTGCTAGAAATAGGAAGCCAATGTAAAGCTTTCCTGGCTGAAGACACATGATCAAATCTTTGAAGGCCTTCCATAACACGCACAGCATTATTTTGAATCACTTGCAGGCGAGTCAAATCCCCCTTGGTGATACCCAAAAAGGGTTGTAGTTCAGCAAGCAGTTTTAATTGATATACAGTGCTAGAGACAAGGCTATTGACTTGAGTCTTCATGGTGAGTTCTTGGTCTAGGAAGACCCCTAGTGTCTTTACCTTGGACTGAGTGTTTATTGGGCACCCCACAACATTAAATGACCGGTACTTGGAGCTCATTTTGCGCAATTGGGTTACAGTGCCAAGGACCATCAGCTCTGTTTTGGCAATGTTAAGAGCAAGCTTATTGGTAATGGGCCATTAGTTACCTGGTAGGCTAGGGTCCAAGGTGGCTTTTTTAATCGGGGGGAGGTTGACGCCTGTTTGATTTCATTTAGAACGCAGTTTTCACTGAAAAAGGTGTTTACAAATTTGGTAATCAGGAGGAGCAGCTGCGGTGCACATGCCTTGACTGCAATGGTGGGGCAGATGTCACCTTTACAGTTAGTAGGTTTGAGCTTTGTTACAAGCTCTTCGAGGTCATGTTCTGATATGGGATGGAAATTAAATTCTTGACAGGTCCTATTGGAGGTTGAGGGTGCATTATTATCCTGCCCACTCACTCCGATGCTGCCAGCCCCCAACCTTTCCTGGATGTTTTGGATTTTATCCGTCAGTGCATCCTGAATCCTGAATAGTCTTGCACCACTTAGCATCTTTAACAATCTGTGACGGATGGGAGCAAGGGTCCTCTAGCTCTTTGCGGATTCTAAAAAGCTCCTCAGTACTGGAATCAGCTTTCAGAATTCTTTGATTATAACCCGTTCTTTTTGCTTCACGAATAGCTTGCTTACATGCTTTAGCCGCTAAGGAGTAGATGGTTTTATCATTATTGGTTTTAGATTCATCCCACTGCTTGATAGCCTTGTTCTTGATTTTCTTCAGACTGTTAATCTCAGCAGAGTACCATTTCTTATCAGGCTGTTTTGCTTGCAGGTGTGATTTCACTGTGGACAAGCTGTTAACAGCCTTTCCAATTTAGTTTGATAGGCAACTGTCAACTCTTCAGCAGAGTTCAATTTGGGCAGATTCTTGATAACACAGGAGATTAAAGGTTCCAGGGCAGATGGCTTAATCATGTGAAGATTCCTATGGGTAACCCAGCATTTTTTTGTGTCTGCTTTTGTCAGGCATAGGTATGGACCTAGTCCATTCCAACAGATGATGATCAGACCAAGGACATTGGCCATTTACTATGTTCCTAATGGTGAAATTCTGGGAAAGAACCCAATTTAAAATTCTCCCTTTATCATGGGTATGCGAGGCAATATGCTGTGTGAAGCCCAGATCAAGCAATGTATTCCTAACCATCATGGACATGACATCTGAGACATCTGCAAAGCCGAGATTCAAGTATCCCATAGTAAGAATTCTGGTTCTTGGTTTCAGGCAAAGGGTTAGTAAGTCACTCTGATGTGTAATAAACTCTGACATGCTATGCAGTGGCCTGTAAATATGAGAGATGCTAATTGTTGAGTTAGCATCGATTTTGAATTTTGCCCAGAGCACTTTGCACTCCATGATAGAGATGTTATCAATTTTACGAGAGTTGTCATAAATCAGTTGCACATCCTCACTGCACCCGGACCCCGTGTAGTGATCTTACGGTCTGCTCTTAATATGTTATAACCTGCAGGTATGGCTAATGTAAGGGCCAGTCCTGCTGACTCATGCAGCTAGGACTCAGTTATGGCGCAAAGGTCGATTTTATGGGTGTCAATGTAATCAGCTACATCTGCAGAATGCTTAATGGGGGATCTTGTGTTCAGAAGCATGCAGTTGAGATTTGTTCAATGACCTTCCAGAGTATTTTGTAGAGGAGCAGCTACATGCCTATTCAGGAAATCCCACCCCTACCTTCTATATGTTGGAAGCCTAAGATTGTGCCATGTTTGACACCAGCGGTTGTGCCAATACTGCAGCGAATATTCAAAAGAAGGTATCCACTGAGAAAACCCTATCAAATGTATTCCAGAAGAGATGACAATCTGAGGGAGGAACCCCCTGAAGGAATATGAAAAGGAGCAAAAGAGAAAAGCTAGTGACGTTACAAGAAACAAGCATGATGCCCCGAGATTACTGGCTGAAGAGAATGCATGGATCTTACAAAAACTGATGACGAAGTTAAAAATCCAGTAAACGTTCATAAGCGAAAAAGAAGATTGCACGTGTGCAAAGTGCTGCAGAAAATCAACCGTTCTGCAATTGTACAGACGCTGAAACGCAAGTAGACCAAGTTATCATAGAAGCTGGCTATAAGTAGTGAATAAGCTGCAGGCAAAGCCGCCATTGTATAGGAGCTGGATATAGGTGTCATGAATATAGTAAGCCAGGATCCATGGAGAGGAAAGGCCGAGAATCCAATCGGTACATCACAGCCGGTGAGCAAGAATAAACTGAGATCATGGAAGCGAATAGCGAGGCTGTCTGGCCTGGTATCAAAACTGAAGCAGCAAAGGTTGGTTATCTATTCTGGAAAGCAGTGAACGGGTGAAGGATGAATCATCCCTTGTTAAGGTGCAAAGAAAGAACTAATTGGGTAGAGAGGTAAAGTCAAGTCCACATCCTGACACCTGGGTCTGAGCTTACATGCTGCTAAGTGAACCGAATGTTCCAGACATGGCACAAGCATGCCAACCAATTTTAGAGTGCTGTATAACGAGGGGCCTTAGAGCTTGAAAACCAATGATAAACTCTGTACTTAATAGTGTGGAAGATGACATGTTTTAGAGGTAGGCATATATTGTCCACCCGACAGTGGGCAGCCAATCACAATCCTAGTCGCTATAGAAAGTTACTTAGATGTTCCCCTTGAACCAATTACAATCCCTTGTAATTTCTTTCTTATTTTCCACGCAGTATGACGTCACCTCTGACACATTTTTAGTATAAAGTTCATGTTTTATGAGAAAATCATTGGGAGCTGAGCGAACGTCCGTTGATGTCTTTTGTAAACTCCTTGTTTTAGATAATTAATAAAACAGTATCTTTCCCATCTTCTTGAGTTGGTTTGATTATTTGGTTCCATGCAATAATAATGTCGCCACAAAAATCTCGCCATGCAAAAATATCGCCGAAAAATGGCCGTTTTTTGTGGCGACATTATTGCATGGAACATCTGGGGGACACCCCCGAAACTCCCAAATGTTATTTATTTATTTTTTTTCGAATTTTTTTTTTGCCTCTGTCCCCATATGTATGGTCACCCATATAATATCGCCGTGACCTTTTCCCAGCGATATTATTTACGGCGACCATATATATGGGGATAATATTACCTGATACCGATTATTTGGACTAAGAATAACTCTGCGATCCCATCCATTTCATGCACGTTACTAAAGGTCCATAAGATCATGTGGTAGCAGTGCGGATGGTTAACAATTATCCAAACTAGTTCTAATGCAGTGTTTCCAGACGATCGGCCATCCTCCACCATTAGCCAGAATTTCACAGGGTTTCCTGCGGAGAGCGGCCGATAGAAATAAACTTGCAAGAAGAACTGAGACAGTGGGCAGGGTACGCTTTGACTAAATCCCTGCCCGCTTTTCATGGGCGCTCTGCGGACGGAAGGCAAAGTGGTTGGATTGAAGGAGGAGTCGATAATGAAGGCTTCGAGTTGATTAACGAATGGTGAGTAGGCTAAGGGGAATGGCAAATAAAGGGGATGGGATTGTGATAATTTTTTGAGTAACGGGAAATATTGTGAAGAATAAAATGTAGCGCCTAGGAGTCCTGACTCAAGGGAGTTTAGAAGGAGATGTCTCAAATCCCAGCGGGGGTAGAGGGAAATATAAAACGCATAATCAGGATTATGTAAGGTGACTTCTAAAACCCTGTATAGGGTGTAAAGTAAAGGCGAGAGAGCTAAGGATATCACAGTGTTTCAAAATGTGTAATGCCTGACTAGTCTGAATGTTGTTTGGCGAATAAAAATATGGAAGAGCGATGGAAGTTGTGAAAACATTTGAAATGTTGAGGAGCATCAGTGATTGAGCGTAGCAAAGTGATTGGCGCCAATCAAGAAAATAGATAGATATCGAATATGAAAATAGGTAAATTGTTGAAATTAGAGGCTTGAGAAGGAATTGATTCTGCATGCTCATATTTGTTGTTTTAAAATGTTGAAAAGTGGTGATTTAAGCAAAAGTATAAAGTTTATTTAACAGTCTGGTAAGTATTGACAGTCAAGTGAGACTTGTCATTATGGGAGATACACCTCTCATGCAATTATGCAAAATATTACCAAAGCACATTCCAAAGCTCAAACAGTAGAGTGCGGAATGGGTGAAAGGCACGGCAGATGAAATGTTCATGCCGTGGCCACAAGGGGGATCATTGTCAAAGGCGGTATTGCAACACATGACCACATACTTGCACGCTGCGTACACGGGGAATAAATTAGAAAAAAGGTTAGCGATTCTAGAGCTCTGGAAGATGCACCAAGAAGAAAGGGAATACCCGCCACCTGAGGAGTGGATGCTTAGTCAGCATAAGGTGTTGAGCCCTCAGCTCCCCTTAGTTAACCCGAAGCAAAAGGTGCGAGTACAGAAGAAATAGGGTTATATCCTCTAAAGGAGTTGAAAGTGGCTATGAGGTATAGCAATCCGATATACGAACCCCCTGCTTACAGTAGTGACGATAGTCCAGAGGAGAATAAGAGAATAGAAGATATCTATAAGATCATACAAGACAAAGAAGAAAGGAGTGAGTGGTCGAATCTGTCGACAGAAATAGACAGGGAGATTAAGAGATGGAAAGGAGAGAAGGATAAAGCTGACGAGATAGTGCTCAAGCAGAACAAATGGATGAGGGGACAGAAATTACTTTAAAAAGATGGGGAAGTATCAAGGAAGTTAGGCAAACAGAAGATAAGGATGAACAAGAAAGAAAGGATAAAGAACGAAGGAAGACATTGAGAGAAGACAAGCAGAAAAGGAAGAGCAGGGAGCAACAAGAACAGATTGTCAGGAGGAGCAAGAGAAAAAATAACAGGCAGAAGAACAAAGAAAGTATGACAATAGACAGAGAGCGATAGAAGAAATGGAAAGCAGGGAAAGGAAGAGAGAAGAGGAGGAAGCGCAAAGACTAAGGGACAAAATATTACAGAGACAAAGGGAAGAAGATGAAAGAAGGGAAGGAATAAGGAGAGGAAAAAAACAAAGGCAAGAGGAAGAAAGAATTAGAAAGGATGTGAGAAAGAAAAAGAGAAGTACACAAAGAAATAGAATTAAAAATGAGACAACGAGGTCTTGATACCAGTCTCATTTATAAGGAACCAGTAGGACCAAACCCAGAAATATGATGGGATAGATCAGAAGAGTTCCTTCCGATAAAGGAAGCAAAACCAGCGGCATCTAGAATAGTATTGGAAGAAGAAGGATTTGATGCAGAAAGCATAGGAGAAAGAATTGACAAGGTCTATCAACAGTTAAAGCCAGGTAGTAAGTATGGAATTCAAGGGAAAAGTGATCAATCCCCAGTATTTCAATTAGGAAGCGAAGAATAAAATCTGTTCAGTAACGGACAAAGAGCTTTATTAGTCTTTAAGTAGACTGAATTTGGGTAAGGGTGAAGGGGATGATGGTCACACTGGTTGGGGACAAGACATGTCAGACGAGAAAAGAGAGTCCGGTCTCGGGGTAGAAGGAGGGATTGCGTGCGCCACTGAAGGAAGCCTGCAAATGAATAAAGAAGTAAGATGGTCGGATCTGGAACAGCCTAAAGATAGAACACCAGATCCTATAGCGTATCCCGAGCGTCCCCGAGGGCGATTGTATAGTGAGAAGGGAGAGTCGCCACCATATGTGAGCAGGTTAAGGGTGTTACCCACAAGGAGACAGACAGGGAGATTTCGGCCAAAATGACCGCACCTAAAGTTCCGACCTTACAAAAAGTCAGAAAATGCGTATCACCAAAATATCCGCTGGTGTTACCGTAATGGTGATGGCACTGGTTCGGTGTCCGGTCAAAGGATCGAATGCAAAAGGATCGAATGCAATAGGGTCGAGTCAATAGAACCTAAAACAAAAGGTTCACATTTTTTTTTTTATGTATATTTTTTTTTGGGGTTTTCTTATAGGAAAAAAAATGATTTTTACAGCAAAAACAGGGGTTGGGGGGAGGGGGAAAGAAAAAAAATGTGACTCTTTTGTTTTCGGTCCTTTTGATTCGACCCTATTGTATTTAGATCCTTTTGATTCGATCCTTTGACCTACAACCCACCGGTTCTATGCATTGCTGATGCGTGCGGCTGCCAAGCCGTAATTCTAGCTTGTTTCTGCCACCACGGTACAAACGCCGTCACGGAAACACCGGATTTTTAACACCAGACTTGTAATGAGGGCATATTTCTTTCGGACTTTGACAAGCACCCTTACTTTTAGTTTTGTTAGGCAGGAAACATTCCTCACAGTGATAGGGCTGGACAGGCGTTGACTTATTATTTTAATAAAAACTCTTGAACATGGCATTACTTAGCTTGGCTTCTTCTTCTGGTTTGCCACAATGCCCAGAAAAAAATAAGGTAATTCAAGTCATTTCCTGGTTACATCACCAAGCAGAGTTCTGTTACTGGCGCTGAACCATTCAAGACAAAGGGGAAAGGGGCAATTAGCTGCTACACATTTTCCCACCTTTAAATTGTCCATTGAAAATGACTAATTATTATTTTCCACATTTATAAAATAGAAACATCACTGAAGGGAATCTAGCAAACATACATGTTAAATATACATTTTCCTTTTTGCAAGCAATTTACATGCAGGTGTGCGTGAGAAACCTGAGGGTATTCTACCAGGCAGAGCCCTGGAATTCATTATTCAGGTGGCCAGGACATGGCCATCGCTGTTGGATCCAGTAACTGGGGGTGGACCAGTGGGGGAGGATCACCTGGGTAGGGGAGCCCGGGGTCATGTTCGTGGAAATACCCAAGATGAGACGCTGTACAATCACGGGAAGGATGGTGAGGTGAACGAAGTTTGTGAAGCTTTTATAAGATGTTCCCCTTCATCATCCCTTGCACCCATTGAATCCCCCTTGCCCAAAAGTAAATCCAATGACCTCTCCATATCTGGCAAATCCATAGAAGCCCAAACCCGGTTTCACTCAAAAATCACAACTCCCAGAATTCCTGTTTTTCAGTTACCTACCCAAACACTCCCAGTCATTCTTCTCCTCCTCCCTTTAATTATTATTTCCCACCCTCACAACCTGCTGCAAGAAAACACTACCGTCCGCTCAATCCCCCTTGTTTACTTCATATTCCTGGTCATTCCCGGTTGTCTCACAAAACCTCTCCCCCTTCTGAGTTTATCAAAAAGCCTATCGAAAAGGCTATCATTTCCTATGACATCTCTTCCTCCACCTATTCCGTAGGATGCTCAAGAACTCTATCACCTTCCTTTTTGAACCCGAACACTTATTTATAATGTAAACAGACTAATGTTAACCCTGTTTACCTGACATGTACCAACCGAAGGGGCAGACAAAGTCAGGCAATTGACCCAAATCACACACACTTAATGGCCCTTTCCTTTCCATTCCCCACATGGATAAAAGGTGGAGCACGATAGCACAGTATGAGCAAGGCAGACCGCACGACGAGGCAGCTATCCAGGCCTGGCAGTTCAATAGGAGGAGAAAGGTAGTGAATATCGAGAAGCTAACAAGGAAATACACAACCTTGCCCTTTTCGACGCAGACCCATGAAACCTCTGCAGAAGCAATCGTAAGACCGAGGACAATAGTCCAAGTGTGTTGGAGACAGGAAAAGCCAATCGGTACATCACAGCCGGTGAGTCGAAGGGAAAGCCTATAAGAAACAAACTGTGTATAATGAAAGTCGCAAAGTGGCCATTTGAAGAAAGTTCAGAGAACTGTACAATGTAAAAAGAAAAACCAGCTGCACAGGGAACAGGAGAACAGGAACCACGTGGGTGCTAACTCGAGAGACTCTGGTTAATACCATGTTGAGGAAAACTACAAATACCAGAAGGCTGTAGGAGAGCGCCCCACCAGATAGATCAAAGTGGTCATACAGGAGGTCAAGCAAATGCCTTGTACAGTCAAAAGCCTTTGACCCAAGAACTGTAGAGAAAGCAAGGGAAGTGAATCCCGCATCGAGAGAAAGCAAGGGAAGTGAATCCCACATTGAGACAAAGGAAGGGAAGCAAATCCCACATTGAGAGAAAGCAAGGGAAGTGAATCCTGCACTGAAAGAAAGCAAGAGGAGTGAATCCCGATTGTCATTTGGGGTCCAAGCCCGGCCGAGGGAGATCCAGGAGTAAAAGGTTATCACCCAGAGTGTCTGAAAATTCTACAACTGGAAGAAGAGGACCTAGGGGTGAAACCATCACCCAGAAGCATTTGTAGAAGTAGTTGACTAAGACTCTGAGGGGTCAATGCCCAGAGAGGGGGACCCAGGGGTGAAGCCATTGCTCAAAGTAGTGTCTGAGAGGTCAGCGCCCAGAAGAGGGGGATCCAGGGGTGAAGTTATCACCCAAAGTTATGTCGGAGGGGTCAGCACCCAGGAGAGGGGGATGCAGGGGGTGAAGCCATCACCCAAAGCACTTGTAGAACAGAACTGTATGTTTGTTTGGTAGGACTATCAGGCCATCAAGGGCAGTGTGAGGACTGGAGGGGGGTATCTGTATTCCTGTCCTCTATATGGCAGAGTAGAAGCACAGAGCACCCAGGCCAAGGTTCTCTATTGTTCGTAGCAATGGATGAGCAACCAAGGCTTAAGCTCTCTGGAGGGGATGCAGGCTGGTTCTTAAGTACAGTGTAGTCCCATGCCCCCACAAAGGAATGTCCACACACTATGTTACATGACAACACAGTTCTTTATATAAATAAGGTTCAATATATATACACCCTCAATAACCACACTTGGTTCTTTGGCAAATCTTATATGGTAAATATGTACAATGACTATGTGGTACCACCGTTAACTCTTGACTCCTTTAAAATGCACCAACTGCTGACAGTTTAAATGACATATAAGTCAAATAGTAATGTGAATCAACATTAGACATAGGAAGGAAGACAAGTTAGTTTAAACAATGGCACAATAGTTGAAACAGTTCTGTGTGAGGATCCCCCCCCCCCACCTGGGCAACCTGTAAATAAAGTGTATCAACAAGCCCAGCCCATATATGTTTAAAATAGTCTTTTTCCTGCTAATAAATGTTCTGCTACCCCCATGTACCTGGTTTAGCAGAGTTCCTTCGACGGTTCGTTGACGGATCCCTCGTGGGTGAACTCCCTTTAAAGCAGGAGCTACAGGGCATCGAGATTCCTCAAAGAAAATGTGAACACTGTTGTCAAGACAGCAGCTTCAGCCATTGCAGTGCTCGTCGATGATCGCTCGTAGATGTCCTGCGAAGACGAGGCATGCAGTGCACCTCTATGACAAGAGTCCATTGCCGCAAAGCAGATTCAATGAAGAGCGTAGGCACAGCAGCAGGCGCTGGGTGTCGGTGTTGGCGTTGACGATCAGTACTTGACCACGGCTGGCTTTCAGATCTTCATTGGGGTCTTTGTGGATTTTGGGTGGTGGGAAACCCACCAGCAGATTCTCCTAGGCTCGGCGACAACCTCGACATTCTCTGGTGTGACAAAGCTGTTGACAGTGATGGCCAGGGAGCCCCTCATTTCAAATGTCTTAGGCAAAGTTGGAGCTTTGCGGCTCCAGTCGTCGAGCAGCACGGAGTTAAGCTGTCCCTGCTTCTGGGCAACACGACTTGACGGGCTTCCAGCAGTTACAGTAAACCTCTGAATCCTGGTCGACAACGATGGACTTCAGTGTCTGGGTGCTTCACTTCAGGATTCCTCAGCGGTCCCTTTCTCCGGTCGACAGTTTTTTGGGACTGGCTTCCAGGGTGCCTTGGTGAAGATTAGCTTTTGCAAGATGTTCCCTCGTAGCTCAGGGAGAAGTCTCCTAGTCCAATCCTTTCTTGGATCAGTCCTCGACAGAATTGACAGCTTTCAGATTGGGTCAAAGTAAAGCAGCTGTAATTCTTCTTCCACCTGGGCTTCAAGGATAAGCAGCTTCAAGTTTCAACTTCAGCTTCTGAACAATTCCGGTACGTGAGAGGTCCCCAGATATACTATGTTGTCTCTCATTCACGCTGCTGAGCCAAGCTCAGGCAGCCAATCATTCAGAAGGGCATTCATGCAGGCAGGCAGCCAATTAGGCTCACAGTGCATTCAGGCCATTCTCTTCCATCCAGACACCAATAACAAGGAATGTGGCTTGGGGCAAGCACCCATCCTTTCAGCACACCACACTGCATTCATGTCAGTTTTGGGTAGGGATGTTTCATTATTTGTGTCACACACACAGATACCAGACACCCATAACATGGAATGCATATTGGGCACACACTTTGTTTACCACGTGCCACCCCAATGGTGTACCCACAACATACAGTCATTGGGTATGCTCCAGCCAGTCTGGCCTGGACTTCCCCCAATGCCATATATGGTTCTTCCACCCAACCACCAGTCAGGGGAAGGGACAGAGTCAGTGCTTCCCAAGACCTTTGGAAAACAATGTAACAGGTAATAGAAACCAGGAGGCCACAGGGGCCATCTTGTCTCCTATCAGGAATCCACTGATTCCTATGGCAGGGCCTGGGTATCCCAAAATGGAGAATACTCAGAGCAACTGTCAAATTCAGCATGGAGGTGCCACAGCCCATACCCTGCTCTGTGGGCCACACACAGGTGCCCTAAAACATGCACTAGAGGTACAGGATTGTACTCCCACCCATGGGTGCCATAAGGGTATCCCAAGGGTCTCTTTTCACCACAACCAAAAAGAGGAAGAGCTGCACTGTCCCACATGGACTCCTGTGCAGAAAACAACACAGAACACACATGATGAGGGAGTACAGGACAAGGGCATTTCCAGCATCACAGAGGGCAAGAGACTTTTTATTGGAAAGAGACTTTTAAGCCATCAGAGAACCTGATAGGCGGAGCGGAACTGTCAGCACGTGCTGGGGAAAGCTCGAGTGAATGCTGTGCTCAGGAGACCCACCTTGTCCCATGCCGAAAACATGGGAAAGGGAGACCCCTGGCAATCACATTCTACCTATGATTTCAGAACACTTCCTTCTTTATTGAAACCATATACCACACTTAAGTTGTATTTAGCAAAAGAATTGGCAAAAGGTTTTTCTTAGTAAAGGCCCGTTTGTTTTTACACACCGCTAGGACTGCCTTATTTCCATTTGATGGTCGGCGCTTGCTCCCATCTTAGATTTAGGTTTAGGTTAGGTGTTTTTTCACCCTGCATTAATTGTTCAATAAACATCCTTGAACTGTGATCATTTGTGTCTGTCTTTACGGGTGCCACCATGAGTTCCTTAAAAGTGTTAAGTAGCCTGTCTTTTAAATTGAGTTTCTAGAATTCTGTTTGAGATGCTCAAATGTCTATTGGATAGATGGGAGGTGTTTATGTTTATTCCAAAGAAGTAGAGAGACTGAGATAGGCAGGGAAGTTCTGAATTAATTTGGTTTTATACAAAATGACAGCTTTATCTTGACGCCCATACACTTTTCAATGTATGGTGGATGCATGCTCAGGGTAGATCAAAGGTACAGATGGTGATGTGTGTTACAAAAGTGGCTATTCCTGTGAATGTAGCACTAAAAATTGAGGTGGCTAGTGTATTGATCATTCTTCATGGGCTTCACCATTGAAGTTGAAATATCACAGATTCATAATTTGCTTCTACTTAAATTGACTTACGTGTTCCTATTTTATTATTAAATAGATCTTTTTTGTAACCCTCTGTGTTTCTTTCCTGAAAGGGGGGAGAGGCTCTAGGAAATCAATATTGTTAAATTGGGGGTCACAGGTTCATAAAGAAACTTTATTAAATAAATGGAAAATGGGCCTGCCAGATTTGTGGTCGGTGGACAACCCCCCAAACTAGTTGTTGCCCGAACATAACATCCTAAATAGTTAGATGTTTAGAATGTTGGTTAGGCAGAACGTGGAATGGGAATGAGGAATGAAGAGTGGGTGAGGATTCTGTGGAGGAAGGTTGAGTAATGTGGTTGGTTTGGAGAGTGGATGAGCTGCAGATCATACGATTGTACTTAAGTAAATAAAAGAAGAAAGGTGAAGTAACTTGCTGTGTCCTGGTCATAAGTAAAGGGTATGGAATTTAACAAATTTGGCAATGAGTTTGCACCTGCAGCGGAGAACCATTGCGTGCACCATTGAAAGCTGACCCCAGAGTTTCTAGAGGGCTGTCAGTGAGTGGCACGTCTGGACCTAAAGCGTGGTCTGGAGTACAAGGAATTGACTGTCTCAGAGTAACTTCAAAAAGAAAGAAATAACAATAATGAATATGATAGATATGCACTGGTGTAAGATACGGTGCCCCTGGCCATAACATGCATGCAAGCACACCAGACAAAGGGACATATAGGCATTCTGTGACATGCCTGATAGCTGGCAACATACAAATGCTCTTCTCTAGTCAACAGGAAGCCCTGACTAAGTGAAACTCAGAGTAGCAGAGAAGTGTAATGGAGAAGGCACACTTGCATAATGGAAGCTTAAATGTTAAAAGTAAAAAAAAAGGAGTAAATAGGATCCCAGTAATAAAGGTCCAAGAGAACAAACACACATAGAAAGAATATAATAGTGAACGCTGTGTAAAGTTGCAATGCAATCAATAACATTTCACCCTCCCGAAGGTTTCTGGCTAAATCCAGGGAAACCTTCAATCCCATTGATCAAATGGAAAAAATATTGGAAGAATGACTTAAAGGCAGTGGAACACGATGAGTTAACAGCAGAAAAAAAAGATAACTGTTACTCCATGCTTTGGGCCCGGAATGTGTCTATAAACAGATTTAATTTCTATTCTAGGGCACAGAAACCTGAAGAAGGTATAAAAGAATATGTATCTCCACTCAAGACACTGGCATTATCATGTAGATTTGGAGCAGGAATAAACATAGAAGAAATTAATTAGAGACTAGATTATCTATTTACATGAACAATTCCATATTACAAGAGCAATTATGGATGTGTGGTGACACAGCATTTCCCGAAGCAATAGCCACTGCGAAACACATTGAACACACACAAATGTGCTCCAGAGAAATCAAACTGGAAAAAAAGTACTTCAAGAGAAAACCGAGAGAATAAAAAATGCAGATGACATCATCCAAGTAGGTATGGTGAAAAAGAGGCCTCAGTTGGTGAATACCAAAAAGAAAGATTTAAGCAAGGTAAGAGCAATAAGTACTAAAGACATTGAAAGGGACTGGAGAAATGAATGGAAAGTGAGAGAAAGAAATGAAATGGAAACAGAAAGAAAAAAAGTTACCAGTGTGTCAGGATTGCGCATTTCACCACCTCAAGGTACCTCCCTGCAATCAACCAACATTTCACTATTTTCAACATGCACAGACATTTGGCAATGATATACATAGATGGTGGTACAAGAAGTAAGCAGTTTGGATGAAGAAAGAGTAACAATAGTAGGAAATCAGTCAGATGTCCTGTCATGATGCCTACCTCCAAGGAGCCATGTCCGATCCAGCGACCCCAGAGGCAGGCATCATTTCCCCCAGGGGAGTGCCAGTGGGCCCAAACTGGGGCCCTTTGGACGCAGTCCTGGCGCCTTGGGCGCCAGGCTCATGTTGGACCTCTGTCCTGGCGCCTTAGGCGCCAAGCTCATAAAGCTAGACATGTGTTCAAGTGTTTTAATGTGCACTTACCTGATGCAGACCATGCTGCCACATCCAGGCCCTCTTGAGGCCTGAATGGAACTACTTTACCTGTGGGACTACTTTCCACCCGGGTGTGGTCGGGGAAGGATACATACCTGATCGGAGGAAAGATACACACTTGGGTCTTCTTCCAAAGCTATTTAAACCACACCCGATCAGCAACTCACGCTTCGCGTTGTTCTGCTCCTCGCAGCTGGACGCTCACCGTGTCAGCTCCTGCATCTGGACTTCAGCCACGCCTGTCAGCATCCTGGGTCACCTGCAAAGGGAGACAAGAGACCTTACCAGCTAAATCTGCACCACGGAGACATCACCGACGATCCTGAAAGGGAAGACAATATTTTTAAAAGCATTTCGTTACGATCGCTGCAGCGCTGCATTTCACTCTCCTTTCCTGGGTTCCTCCATTTTCAGCAGCGATCATCCGGATACACAGCCACTTCCCAGAGCCTAGAGAAAAAGACAAGAATAAGAGGTGAGAGAAGGAAGGGAATAAGACTTACCTGTTGGGTCATTCCCATTTCATTTCGGGTCTTGCCGCTTCCAGGCATTTTCCGGACCCCGGCCCCTATGGGGA
Source organism: Ambystoma mexicanum (assembly GCF_040938575.1). NCBI lineage: Eukaryota > Metazoa > Chordata > Amphibia > Caudata > Ambystomatidae > Ambystoma > Ambystoma mexicanum. Next base: position 1,196,696,021 of record NC_090935.1, read on the forward strand.
AAAAAGACAAAGACATTGAATGAGCGTATGCAAAGACAGTTCCCGAGTGCTCATCCAGAACTAACCTGCCATTTACTGGAACTGGAACTGCACGTTTCACTTCGGGTCGGTGCCATATCTCCGGCATTCCGAACCCCGGCCCCTAAGGGGAAAAAAGACATAAGCATTAGCGCTTGCTGCAAAAAGACAATGAACATTATTATTAAGCTTGGACTTTTGAACTTGCAACATAACTTTTACAGAGCCTTACATGAATAGTCAAGCTTACCTGAACTCCCATCAATCCTCAATCCAGTGAAGTACCTGGGTTTCAACGCGCCCCTGCATCAGAAGCAGGATGGAGAGCTCATCCTTCCTGACCCTAAGGTGAGACTTCACGGGGAATCGTGGAAAGGTATCGTGGAGGGTATGAAGACAGTGGGAGGCTTCAGCATAACTCAGTCAGTTGGTAATACTCCCTTTTCACGCACAGGGGAATATTCCTGCGAGCCGGAGAAGCCAGAGTAGAGGGCCCTTCCTGTCCATCTTCAGAGTCCTGCGCTTCACCATTGAAGAAGCATCAGCACTCGAAGCCAGACCTGCGCCTCCGTGGGAATCAGGTGAGCGTTACAGAACGCGAAGCCTACCCACAATTTCCCAGCCGGGCGCTATGGAGACTTCCGAGACTGACCAGCTGGCCCAGCTTTTGGGGGAATTACGGGCAGAGGTGCACTCAGCCCGCCAGGAGACTAACGCTCTCAAAAGAGAACTGATCTTATCCAAGGAAAGAACAGATGACCTAGCCAAAAGGTTATTACAGGCCCAGGCAGGGCACACTCCTTTACCTAATTCCGGAGACATTTCCACATCAATGGGTTTGAGTAACCCGGTACAAATTAATCTACCTGGACACCTGCCTATGGCCCCGCCTGAACGTTTTGCGGGGGATCCCAAGAAATATGCCGTCTTTATGAACCAATGTCGTTTACACTTTCTATGCAGACCCAGAGCCTTCCCTAACGACCAGACCCAAGGTAGCCTTTATACTATCTTACCTCAGTGGCAGTGCTGCCGATTGGTCTATTCCATTGGTAAATCAGGATGATCCCATTCTCCAGAATTTTCAGGGCTTCCAGGCCAGCATGGAAAGATTGTTCGCTCGACACTCTCAAGGACAGGCCCTTGATAACGAACTGCTATCCTTACGACAAGGTAATCAGGATCTTCTGTCCTACATAGCCACCTTTAACAGACTGGTTGTGGAAACTGGATGGCCAGAAAACAAAAGGATCACATTGTTTCATCGAGGCCTGCGCGGAGAGCTTAAGGATGTTCTAGCTCAGATAGTAAACCCACCCCAGGTCTGCGCAGACTACATTGACTTGGTGGTTCAACTTGATCACAGACTTCAAAATAGAAAAGCAGATCGGTTCAAGTATGAAAACCGAGCACCGATCAAAACCCACGCTAACTCCAAGAGTACCGACGTATCTGAACCTATGCAAATCGGTGGTGTTAAAGGACCATTAACGCAGAAAGAACGAGAGAGAAGGCGGCAAATGCAACTTTGTCTGTATTGCGGGACTTCTGTTCACTTTCTTCGAAATTGTCCAGTTAAACCACTTAAGAAGGTGGTTGGAGCTACTGATAACGAATTAGTGACACCTGATTCGGGAAACGACCTAGCCCGGCAAGCATAGGGGTCCGCTTGCCGAGCTTGAAAACTAACTCTTTGACCTCGCATTTTGTCATGCCAATGGTGCTCGTGGACCCAAAACAGCCTCAGCAGTTGCATGCTATAAAAGCATACATCGACAGTGGAGCTATTGGAAATTACATAGACTGTGAATTGGCTTCCAGGATTAAGCTTCCTCTCCGCCCGAAAGTAACCCAAGATGTCATTACTACAGTAGATGGAACCGAAATAGCCTCAGGGCCTGTAACGCATTCCACTGTTGAAGTGACACTGGTGGGTCAGGATGGACATCGGGAAGCAATCGTGTTTGATGTGATCAAGGCCCCGCAATTTCAACTAATTCTTGGAATACCTTGGTTAGAAACACATAATCCCAGAATTGACTGGCGAGCAAAGAAGATAAGTTTTCCTGATTGTGAACCAACTTGTTATCCAAGAAATCCAGCTATGGGTCTAGCCTCAGCAACTTCCACCCCTGTACAGCTACCGTCAGAATACCAAGAATTCCAAGACGTTTTTCAGAAAGAACAGGCTAACACGTTACCTCCCCATCGGTCTTATGATTGCCAAATCGATCTGGTACCCAATGCTCAACTACCTTGTAGTAGGATTTATGCTCTTACGGAACCTGAGAACCTGCATTTGCGTCAGTATTTAGATCAGTACCTAGCCAATGGTTTTATTCGCCCGTCCAAGTCTCCTGTCTCTTCAGCTCTGTTCTTCGTGCCGAAAAAAGAAGGCGACCTTAGAACGTGTATAGACTATCGCGCCCTAAATCAAATAACGATTAAGAATTGTTATCCTCTGCCCTTGATCCCTGAGCTTATCGACCAGGTGAAAGACGCTTGTGTGTACACCAAGTTAGATCTCCGAGGAGCTTATCACCTGGTGCGCATAAAAGAAGGTGACGAATGGAAGACTGCATTCCGCACCAGGTTTGGGCTCTTCGAATATCAGGTGATGCCCTTCGGTTTGTGCAATGCACCTGCCGCCTTTCAGTACTTTATGAATGATGTTCTTCGGGAACTTATCGATGTCTGTGTCATTGTTTACATTGACGACATCCTGGTGTACTCTTCTTCAGAATCTGATCACAGAAAACATGTTAGGGCAGTTCTTGAGAAACTGCGCCAGCACAAATTATTTGCAAAACTCGAAAAATGCGTTTTTCATACCACAGAAGTTGAGTTTCTCGGATTCATCCTGACACCTCAAGGAGTCCGAATGGACTCGCGAAAGGTGGACGCCATCCTCAAAAGGCCATCTCGAAGCTCGGTGAAGGGAGTTCAGAGCATGCTCGGCTTTGCCAATTTCTATCGAAGATTCATCCCGGAATTTTCCCGAACAGTCCAACCCATCACCCCTCTCCTAAAGAAAAACAAACGCTTCGAATGGACTCTTGAGGCCGAACAAGCCTTCCAGGATCTGAAAACCAAATTCACCTCTGCACCTGTATTGAAGCACCCGCACCCAGATCTCCCATACATAGTGGAAACCGATGCATCCAGTTCGGCCATGGGAGCTGTCCTGTCGCAAAGAGACCCAAAAACTAACCAACTACACCCAGTGGCCTTTTGGTCCAGAAGATTTTCTCCTCCTGAAATCAACTACGCAATTACCGATAAAGAGTTACTGGCCATCAAATCTGCTTTCAAGGCTTGGCGTCACTACCTTCTCGGGGCAAGGCACATCATCACCGTAATTACGGACTACAGAAACTTACAGTATTTAAAAACAGCCAAAGCTCAATCTTCACGACAACTCCGATGGGCTCTATTCTTTGCAGAATTTGATTTTGTAATTACCTATCGCCCTGGCTGCAAGAATGGAAAAGCGGACGCCTTATCCCGGATTGGCATGGAAGAACCTAATTCGAGCTTAGAACCTGTGCCCATCATACCTGAGCAAAGAATCTTAGGCTTAACTTCATTGCAAACTATTGAGGATATCCAAACGCAAGTAAAACAACTTCTAGACTCTTCAACCTTACTGGAATGGAGTCAAAAGGGTCCTCATTACACCGGTAAGGATGACTTACCCTACTTCCAGGAGCGGTTGTTTCTGCCAAGTAAAGAATTGCAAGAACTTGTTATTGCCCATCATCATGAATCTTTAATGGAAGGACACCCTGGTATCGCTAAAACGGAGGAAAAAATCAAACGCCACTTCTGGTGGCCTTCTTGGAGAAAAGACATAAAGTCTTTTGTACTGTCTTGTGGAATTTGCGCCCAAAACAAGGCTCAAAAGAAAAGGCCAGCCGGCCTACTTCAACCCTTGGATATTCCACCGGCGCCATGGCACACCCTGTCAATGGACTTTATAACAGATCTGCCTCCTTGTGCTGGTTACAACACAATCCTTGTAATTGTGGACCTATTCTCCAAAATGGCCCACTTTATCCCTTTAAAGGGTTTGCCTTCAGCTTCCACCTTGGCCAAGGAATTCCTGGAGAATATAGTTTGCATACATGGTTTCCCTTCCATATTAGTCTCGGATCGTGGAAGTCAATTTATCTCACATTTTTGGAAGAAGTGTTGCCAACTAGCACAAATAGATGTGCGGTTATCCACCAGCCACCACCCCCAGACCGACGGACAAACCGAGAGAACCAATCAGACTCTCGAGCAATATCTTCGGTGCATGTTACACCAATCCGAGTTAAATTGGAAAGACATCCTTTGGATCGCAGAATATGCATACAACAATTCAGTGCATTCTGGAACCGGACAAACCCCCTTTTATACTTTGTATGGTCACCATCCTCGGACCTCTGACCTACATCCACCTCTGACCCTGGAAATGCCCGCAGTAAATCATCTGCATTCCACAATAACCCGAGCCTTCAAAGAAGCTGCAACTCATATACAGCAAGCCAAGAAAAAGTATAAAGAAAATGCTGATTTGCACTGAAATAATACTCCTCCTTACCAAGTAGGAGACCAGGTATGGCTAGCAACTAAACATTTACCCCTCAAGGGCCCGCGAACCTTCAATCCCAGATTCATAGGACCTTATCCCATCAAAGCTATAATCGACCCAGTGGCCTTTAAACTGGATCTACCGTCCAACACGCGTATTCATCCAGTTTTTCATGCATCACTTTTGAAGCCAGTACAACCAGGAACCCGATTGTCCAAGCCTCCAGATCCAGTTCAAATTGAAGGGGAATTAGAATTCGAAGTTAAAGACATTTTAGACTCCAAGGTGGTAAAGTCGAAACTCTTCTATCTTGTTGACTGGAAGGGATATGGACCTCAGGAGAGATCGTGGGAGCCTAGTAACCATGTCCTCGCACCTCGATTAGTACAAAGGTTTCACCTGAGATTTCCGAACAAGCCCAAACCCCCGGAGGGAAGAACCTTGGGAGGGGCCTTGAGGGGGGGTACTGTCATGATGCCTACCTCCAAGGAGCCAGGCCCGACCCAGCGACCCCAGAGGCAGGCATCATTTCCCCCAGGGGAGTGCCAGCGGGCCCAAGCTGGGGCCCTTTGGACGCAGTCCTGGCGCCTTAGGCGCCAGGCTCATGTTGGACCTCTTTCCTGGCGCCTTAGGCGCCAAGCTCATAAAGCTAGACATGTGTTCAAGTGTTTTAATGTGCACTTACCTGATGCAGACCATGCTGCCACATCCAGGCCCTCTTGAGGCCTGAATGAAACTACTTTACCTGTGGGACTACTTTCCACCCGGGTGTGGTCGGGGAAGGATACATACCTGATCAGAGGAAAGATACACACTTGGGACTTCTTCCAAAGCTATTTAAACCACACCCGATCAGCAACTCACGCTTCGCGTTGTTCTGCTCCTCGCAGCTGGACGCTCACTGTGTCAGCTCCTGCATCTGGACTTCAGCCACGCCTGTCAGCATCCTGGGTCACCTGCAAAGGGAGACAAGAGACCTTACCAGCTAATTCTGCACCACAGAGACATCACCGACGATCCTGAAAGGGAAGACAATATTTTTAAAAGCATTTTGTTACGATCGCTGCAGCGCTGCATTTCACTCACCTTTCCTGGGTTCCTCCATTTTCAGCAGCGATCATCCGGATACACAGCCACTTCCCAGAGCCTAGAGAAAAAGACAAGAATAAGAGGTGAGAGAAGGAAGGGAATAAGACTTACCTGTTGGGTCATTCCCATTTCATTTCGGGTCTTGCCGCTTCCAGGCATTTTCCGGACCCCGGCCCCTATGGGGAAAAAAGACAAAGACATTGAATGAGCGTATGCAAAGACAGTTCCCGAGCGCTCATCCAGAACTAACCTGCCATTTACTGGAACTGGAACTGCACGTTTCACTTCGGGTCGGTGCCATATCTCCGGCATTCCGAACCCCGGCCCCTAAGGGGAAAAAAGACATAAGCATTGACATAAGCATTAGCGCTTGCTGCAAAAAGACAATGAACATTATTATTAAGCTTGGACTTTTGAACTTACAACAGAACTTTTACAGAGCCTTACCTGAATAGTCAAGCTTACCTGAACTCCCATCAATCCTCAATCCAGTGAAGTAACTGGGTTTCAACGCGCCCCTGCATCAGAAGCAGGATGGAGAGCTCATCCTTCCTGACCCTAAGGTGAGACTTCACGGGGAATCGTGGAAGGGTATCGTGGAGGGTTGGAAGAGAGTGGGAGGCTTGAGCATAACTCAGTCAATAGGTAATACTCCCTTTTCACGCACAGGGGAATATTCATGCGAGCCGGAGAAGCCAGAGTAGAGGGCCTTCCTGTCCATCTTCAGAGTCCTGCGCTTCACCATTGAAGAAGCATCAGCACTCGAAGCCAGACCTGCGCCTCCGTGGGAATCAGGTGAGCGTTACATGTCCATGTTTGTGAGATCTTAATGGATAATTGGAAAATAAGAATATATGGGGATCATCTATTCACCCTCAATGATAGTTTTGAACAAATAGAGAACACCTATAGGCATTGGGACTCACAGCAAGGTTAAGAAAAACAGAAATAAAGAATACTATTGGATTTGAAGGATCCTGCATCACAATACAAGGTTAGTTCCATTCAATGGTCAGATTCAGAGGCTGGTTAGCAGTGATGAAGGATTATCTGGAACAGAAAGGTGTTGAAGGAGCAAGCTGCACTCAAAATAAAGTTAGATCTATATTGCGAGGAACCAATAGTAAGCATACAAGCTGAGAGGAAGATAGAACAAGAGAAATGTACCATGTGTAACCCAGGAATAGGATGTTTGAATGTTTATTCCCAATAAATCATTCTCAAACCGTGGGCACAACCCTCAATTCATAATGTTAGACCCATTCTGTTTGCTCTCTGAGGTCAAGTGGAAGAGTTATTAGACAGAATGGAGAAGGAGGGGGTAATCCAAAAGATCAAACCAGCAGAATGGGTCAGTCCCATTGTGGTTGCTGTAAAGAGGAATGGGAAACTCAGACAGTCATTTTGGAGATGTTGAATAGTTTAGAAGGGGCGATGACACTAAAGGTATCTGCAGTATATCACCAGACAATATTAACAGAGCACAGTAGAAACCTTACTGCTTTTATCAAACCATTTGGACTTTACAGATATTGCAGGATGTCATTTGGTCTTGAATCCACCGCTGCAGTGTTCTAGAGGACAATGGTACTCGTACTGGAGGCGTACCAGGAACATTTTTTACATCAAGATGACATTGTAGTTTACAAAAGTGAGAAAAGAGAGCATGACAACAGGTTGCCAGCGGTATTGCTCAGACTCAGAAATAAGGGCTGGAAAATTGAAGCTAGCAAATGCACATTTATAGAAAAGTAGGTTCAATATTTGTGTCATCTGGTGAGTGATAAGGGTTACCAACCAAAGGATAATGCCATGTCAGCCATCAAGAACTCCCGCACCAATCAAACGAGGAAGAGGTTAGATTGTTTTTGCATCTGGATGAATAATAAAGTAAATACATTAAAATTGTTGCAAGCGTCACCCAACCAGCAAGGAAGTTGTTAAACAAGGATGTTAAGGTTTAATGGACCGATGAGTGCAACGAGGCTAAGAAGGAGATATAGGAGGGCATATGCAATGCACCAAATGTAGGTGGGTTTATGGTTGGGAAACCAGTAAAACTAACAGTGGATGCTAGTAAATGAGATCTGGGGCAGCCACTTCACAAGTAACAGAAGGAATAGAAAGAGTAGTGTGCCATGCATCCACAGCGATATCAGAAGGTGAATTGAAATATTCTGAAATTGAGAGAGAATTATTGGCGTGTGTGCGTGGTGTGTTAAAGATTATCAAAATAATTACTGGGGTTGCCTGTTTACGATATGTACTGGTCAGAGACCATTGTTCAAACTTCTAACAGTAAAAGGAATGAGTAAAGAGACTCTGCATCTGAGGAGACTGTGATTTCAATTGCAGGAGTATGGCTTCAAGTTTGTACCAGGAGTGAATAACACGTTGGCTGTTTTCTGCTCAAGGCTACCAGCAGGAGAGACAAGGGGAAATCACAAAGAAGGAAAAGCTGAAATGGTAGCAATACTGTCAGAAAAAACATCAAGAGAGAAGTGAAATGATTTTCAAAGGTTTCAAGCAAGCATGGAAAGGTTATTTGCTCGACACTCTCAGGGTCAGGCTCTGGATGACGAACTTCTATCCCTGCGACAGGGCAATCAGGACCTCCTATCCTATATTGCAACCTTTAATAGACTAATTGTGGAAACAGGATGGCCAGAGGATAAAAGAGTCACGTTGTTTTATCGAGGCCTTCGCGGAGAACTTAAAGATGTCTTGGCCCAAGTTGTAAATCCGCCCCAAGAATGCACAGAGTATATAGACTTAGTGGTCCAATTGGATCACAGACTTCAAAACAGAAAAGCAGATCGGTCCAGGTTTGAGACCCGGGTGTTGGTTAAGACCCATGCTAATCCCAAGGGAGTTGATGTCTCTGAGCCTATGCAAATTGGAGGGGTTAAAGACCCTTAACTCAAAAGGAACGTGAAAGGAGGCGGCAGTTAAAATTATGTCTTTATTGTGGGAATTCTGGACACTTTCTACGAGATTGCCCGGCAAAACCGCCCCGAAAGGCGGTAGGAGCCGCTGATAAAAACCATGAAGACTCTGTTTCGAGAAACGACTCCGCCCGACAAGTGTAGGGGTCCGCTTGCCGAGCTTGAAAACTAACTCTCAGACCTCGAATTTCATTGTGCCAATGGTTCTCGTAGATCCAGAACAGCCTAAGCGGTTGCATGCAATAAAGGCATACATCGATAGTGGGGCTTCGCGGAGAACTTAAAGATGTCTTGGCCCAAGTTGTAAATCCGCCCCAAGAATGCACAGAGTATATAGACTTAGTGGTCCAATTGGATCACAGACTTCAAAACAGAAAAGCAGATCGGTCCAGGTTTGAGACCCGGGTGTTGGTTAAGACCCATGCTAATCCCAAGGGAGTTGATGTCTCTGAGCCTATGCAAATTGGAGGGGTTAAAGACCCTTAACTCAAAAGGAACGTGAAAGGAGGCGGCAGTTAAAATTATGTCTTTATTGTGGGAATTCTGGACACTTTCTACGAGATTGCCCGGCAAAACCGCCCCGAAAGGCGGTAGGAGCCGCTGATAAAAACCATGAAGACTCTGTTTCGAGAAACGACTCCGCCCGACAAGTGTAGGGGTCCGCTTGCCGAGCTTGAAAACTAACTCTCAGACCTCGAATTTCATTGTGCCAATGGTTCTCGTAGATCCAGAACAGCCTAAGCGGTTGCATGCAATAAAGGCATACATCGATAGTGGGGCTATTGGAAACTATGTGGATCGTGAATTGGTCTCTAGGATTACCCTCCCTCTCCGTCCTAAAACCAGCAAAGATGTCATCACCACAGTCGATAGAACTGAAATTGCCTCTGGACCGGTAACACATTCCACTACTGAGGTGACTCTTATTGGTCCCGACGGCCATCGGGAGGGTGTTGTGTTTGATGTAATCAAGGCTCCACAGTTTCAGGTTATTCTTGGAATCCCTTCGTTAGAGGCACATAATCCTCGAATTGATTGGCGAGCTAAGAAAATAACCTTCCCGGATTGTACACAAACCTGCTACCCAGAAAACCTGAAGATTAATCTAGCATCTGTAACCTCTGCCTCCATGCAACTACCTCCGGAATACCAAGACTTTCAGGACGTCTTCCAAAAGGAACAGGCCAACACGTTACCTCCTCACAGATCGTACGATTGCCAAATCGATCTGGTGCCCGGTGCACAACCCCCTTGTAGCAGGATTTATGCCCTTACCGAACCTGAGAATCTGCATTTGAGACAATATTTGGATCAATACCTAGCTAATGGTTTTATTCGCCCGTCAAAGTCCCCGGCATCCTCGGCTTTGTTATTCGTGCCCAAAAAAGAAGGCGACCTTAGAACTTGTGTCGATTACCGCGCATTGAACCAGATAACGATTAAAAACCGTTATCCTCTGCCTCTGATCCCTGAACTCCTTGACCAGGTGAAGGACGCTTGCATATACACCAAGTTAGATCTCCGGGGGGCTTATCATCTGGTACGAGTTAAAGAAGGCGACGAATGGAAAACTGCCTTCCGTACTAAATACGGATTATTCGAGTACCAGGTGATGCCTTTCGGATTGTGTAACGCGCCGGCTGCCTTCCAATACTTCATGAATGATGTCCTTCGGGAACTCATCGATGTTTGTGTTGTTGTATATATCGATGACATTCTGGTGTACTCCTCTTCGGAATCTGATCACAGAAAACACGTCAGGGCAGTACTTGAAAAACTGCGCCAACACAAACTATTTGCTAAATTGGAGAAATGTGTTTTCCATACCACAGAAGTCGAGTTTCTAGGTTTCATTCTGACACCCAAAGGAGTCCGAATGGACTCAAGAAAAGTGGATGCCATCCTCAAATGGTCATCACCTAGCTCTGTAAAAGGGGTTCAAAGCATGCTCGGCTTTGCCAATTTCTATCGCAGGTCTATCCCGGAATTTTCATGCGTGGTACAACCCATTACTGCACTCTTGAGGAAAAATAAACGTTTTGAATGGTCTGAAGAAGCCGAGCAGGCCTTTCAGGATTTAAAAGCTAAGTTTACCTCCGCACCTATATTGAAACACCCGCGTCTAGATCTCCCTTATGTCGTCGAGACTGACGCATCCAGCCTAGCCATGGGAGCTGTCCTTTCCCAAAGAGATCCCGAAACCAACCAACTGCATCCCGTAGCATTTTGGTCCAGAAAATTCTCGGCACCCGAGGTTAATTATGCAATCACGGACAAAGAACTGTTAGCCATTAAGTCCGCTTTTAAAGCCTGGCGGCATTATCTGCTTGGCGCTCGACATACCATCACAGTGATCACTGATCACCGGAATTTACAGTATTTGAAAACCGCCAAGGCTCAGTCATCATGGCAGCTCCGATGGGCTTTGTTTTTCGCTGAATTTGATTTCGTGATTACCTATCGACCTGGCTGCAAGAATGGCAAAGCAGACGCCTTATCCCGAATCGGAATGGGAGAATCTGATACAAACTCAGAACAAGTACCAATAATTCCCGAACAGAGGATTCTAGGCATGACTTTGTTACAGACGCTTGAAGACATTCAAGCCAGAGTGAAACAACTCCTGGACCCTACAACCTTACAGGAATTGATACAAAAGGGATCAGACTTTACCATAGATAATGGTTTACCTTATTTCCAAGGACGCTTATTCCTGCCACATAAGGAATTACACAAACTAGTTATTTCCGGTTATCATGATACATTAATAGAGGGACACCCCGGTTTTGCCAAGACAGACGAAAAGGTGAAACGACAATTTTGGTGGCCCTCTTGGCGAAAAGATGTTAAATCTTTTGTGATGTCCTGTGGTGTTTGCGCCCAAAATAAAAGTCAAAAGAAAAGACCAGCTGGTCTCCTTCAACCTCTAGACATACCACCAACACCCTGGCACACCCTATCAATGGATTTTATTACGGACCTGCCTCCTTGTTCGGGGTACAATACTATTCTGGTAATTGTGGATTTGTTTTCCAAAATGGCCCACTTTATTCCTTTGAAAGGTTTACCTTCAGCTTCTGTCCTAGCCAAAGAATTCCTCGAAAATATTGTTCGGCTACATGGATTCCCATCTATACTAATCTCTGACCGGGGAAGATAATTAATTTCCCACTTCTGGCGCAAATGTTGTCAAATGGCGCAGATCGACGTAAGATTATCGACCAGTCACCACCCTCAGACCGATGGTCAGACCGAGAGGACAAATCAGACCCTTGAACAGTACTTACGGTGTATGTTACAGCAATCTGAAAGCAACTGGAAAGACATTCTTTGGATAGCCGAATACGCATATAATAATTCGGTACACTCTGGAACTGGCCACAGTCCTTTTTATACTTTGTTTGGGCATCACCCTCGAACCTCAAACCTTGACTCACCTCAGAACCTCGGAATGCCTGCAGTAGAACATCTGCATTCTACAATTACCCAAGCCTTCAAAGAGGCAAGTAGGCATTTACAACAAGCCAAGAGAAAGTACAAGGAGAATGCTGATCTACATCGGAGTGAAGCACCTCCGTATCAGATTGGGGATCAAGTGTGGTTAGCTACCAGACATTTACCACTCAAAGGGCCTCAAACATTTAACCCAAAATATCTGGGACCTTATTCTATTACGGCAATAATTAACCCAGTGGATGTTAAACTTGATTTACCAGCTGGTATGCGAATTCACCCTGTTTTTCATGTGTCACGTCTGAAACCAGTGGTACCCGGAACCCGACTACTCAAACCTCCAGAACCTATTCTAATAGATGGGGAGCCCGAATTCGAAGTGAAGAACGTTTTAGACTCAAAAATGTTTAGGTCAAAACTGTTCTACCTAATTGATTGGAAGGGGTACGGACCTCAGGAGAGGAGAGGTCGTGGGAACCCAGCGACCATGTGCATGCACCTCTATTAGTCAGGAAATTCCACCGACTCTTCCCAGACAAACCAAAACCCCCGGAGGGAACAACCTTGGGAGGGGCCTTGGGAGGGAGTGCTGTCATGATGCCCGCTCCCGGGGAGCCGGTTCAAGCCCTGCGTCCCCGAAAGCAGACATCCAGTCCCTAAGGAAGGACCCAGCAACCCCATATAGGGGCCCTTTGGACAGTGTCCTGGCGCCTATGGCGCCAGGCTCATAAAAGACATCAGTCCTGGCGCCATAGGCGCCAGGCTCATTATGGGAGTGCTTGGGTGCACTTACCTGATGAAGACCATGCTGCAGGATCCCGGCCTCCTTGAGGCCTGAAAGGAACTACTTTACCTGTGGGACCAATTTACCATCCGGGCGTGGTCGGGGAAGGATACATACCTGATTGGAGGAAGGATACATACCTGGAACTTCTTCCAAGGCTATTTAAACCCCACCCGAACAGCCACACGTGCTTCGCGTTGTTCTGCATCTAGCAGCTGGACGCTCACCGTCCTGACTTCTGCCGCGCCTGCCAGCATCCTGGATCACCTGCAAAGGAAGAGAAGAAGAGAACAGAAGAAGGAAAAGTCCTTACCTGCTAAATCCGCATCCCGGAGACAAATCGCCGACAATCCTGAAAAGGAAGACTTTTATTTAAAAGCTCATCGCGTCGATCACTGGAGCGCCGCATTCCACTCACCTTTACAGGGCGCCTCCATGTTCAGCAGCGATCATCCGGGTTCGCAGTCATGCCCCAGCGCCTAGGGAGAAAAAGACCAGAACAAAAGGTGAGAGAGAGAAGGGAATAAGGAAAGCTAAATCTCCATGTTAAGACTTACCTGTTGATTCATTCCCTCTTCATTTCGGGTCCGCGTCGCATCCTGGTATTTCCGGACCCCGGCCCCTACGGGGAAAAAAAGACATCAGCGTTAATGAGCGAATTAAAAGACATTACCAAAAAAACGCTCATTAAAGACTTACCTGATTTCTACAAGGATTTCACCTCTCATCTCGGGTCGGTGCCTGTTCCCCGGCATTCCGTACCCCGGCCCCTCTGGGGAAAAAGACACTAGCATTAGTACATTAATGCATGGACACAAGGGGAACCTCTTATCAAAAAACTTACCTGGAAGTCAAGCAAGTTTGGTTCTCACCAATCCGAAAATCCAGTGAAGTAACTGGATACCAACGCACCCCTGCATCAGAAGCAGGATGGAGAGCTCGTCCTTCCTGACTCTAAGGTGAGACACTACGAGAAATCACAGAAGGGTTTAGAGGAGGGTGAGAGGGGAAAGTGGGAGTCCGATTGCATTACCCCGCAGACAGTTAATCCCCTATTTTCACCTACAGAAGGATACTTCTGCGAGCCAGACAAGCCAGATTTGGGGGCCCGGTCCAGTCTGTCTTCCGAACCCTGTGCATCACCTTAGAAGAGGTCACAGCAGCGCGAACCAGGCCAGCGCCTCCGTGGGAGTCAGGTGAGCGTAACAGAAATGTAAGATCTGTAGAAAGGTTCACATAAGAGAAGTTTGAGTATCCCCAGTACCAGGTTTTTAAAGGTACTGTGGATTGGGCAAAATATTCCATGGGATTCTACGTTTTAAAAAATCTATGTGAGTGACTCCATGGACGGGAGAGGTAACCGGTATTGTTTCACAAATACTAGAGAAATTTAGGGGTGTATGGGTATTGTGGTTGAATGGATCTCTGTGCGTCCACAGTCATATGAATCCACTGCAAATATATCCTGAAAATCCAGAAACACTTCTTTCAGCTTCTGTTTTTGCTCCTGGGTCTCACAGGCATCAAGAAGATTGATTCCTTCTTCGACCATCTGCTTAAAGCCTGGAAAGACCTCAGGCTTGGCAATTTTGGCGAAATCCTCCAGTTGGTTGGAGAGATCTCTTGTGATGGCGTTGGCTTGGATGGGAGGTTCTAAGGATGGGAAGTAGTCACTTTTGACTCGGAATACCACCTCATCCTTGTTGATGTCACATGTCACCTCTTGCACACTATAAGGGCAGCAAGAGTGTACCAATAAATTCCCCCCTTGCCTGGTTTCCGGAGGGATACCGTCATTAAATTTCTAACAGTCATTTGGAATTGGCCCAAGGATCTCATTACCTAAATCAATAGAATAATGTTGGGCATCGACCGCCATTCCAATAAAGGTGTATGTGCCCAATGCGAGGGTCGCTGTTATCCACCAATATTCAAATGGTTTTGTGTTCTAAGTAAACTAGTGGTGTTGGATGTAAATGTAAACCTTGTTGTTGGAGATGATAAGTAAAATTTATATAGGTGTCCTGGTTTTTGAGGTTCTGTCCTTGCTTACATTTTAGGGGAATTGTAAATTGTCGCACCTGTCCTGGGATCGTAACCTCTTCTCTAACTAGAACTTCAACCATATATGGCAGTAATTGAGCTGACCGGAATGCTTTGTCAGTGTTGTCAAAGCCCATGGGGTAGGGGTACCCCCCATTCGGGACCAGGCTTTGTTATTAATTAGGTTCAAATTGATTGTGAATCAATTGAGATTTGTCACTACCTAAGTAAAAGGCAGAGGGGACATCTCTCACAATCCAACAATTATGTTGTATGCTTTTTTTTGCCAATGGACATTTTTAGCATACACCTGCTAGGCAGGAGATGTTTGGAATTGGGAGTTTCCAGGCCCATTTCATCAATTTAAATGTGGGAATTGTCTGATCTTTTGGGAGTTTCCTGACAAATGCTTCAATGATGAAGCTTCTTCCGTTATTCAGACATACTCTAACAGGAACAGCATCCTCCCCCTCATTTATCTGAATGGGGAAAAACAGCTAACATCCTTTGTCTGGATGTCAGCCAAATGTTGAGTTGGTTTTTCATCATCTTTTGTCATGGTATTTGGGGTTTCTTCTGAGTGTGGATTGGTTTAAAATTTCAGAGAATTCCCTTCCAGTGTGCAGTGCCAGTTAAAACTCAGAGGAAGGTTAATTTTCAAGAATGGACAAGGGTTCCCATCACCAATGTGTTCTCATACAGAGATGACGGTGATGTCTGGGACTTGATTGTTCCTAAAATGGAATTCTATTTTGTCGGACCGTTGTGCAATCATGTGGCATGTTCCATTCAAACTCACATCATTTGTGATTTGTTTTAATTTGATTGGCCGGTTAGTCTGAGTTCAGAGGACCTTGTTCACGCAGTCATTTGGGGTGACAACCTCTGAAAGGAGGTCATTCCCCAAGAGACAAGGTGTGCCCTCTGGGGTCACGACTATTACTAGGTGTTGCACCCTATGTCGCCCAATTTTTACCTCCAGATCTGCAGTCCCTTCGAAGAAAATATCATTTCCATTGAAGTTTTGGATTTGTCTGGGAAGAGGTTTGAGGGGAATTTGGTGACTCTCCCCCTTCCTGAATGTAGTTGGTCGAAGGCCTTTTTGGAATGTAGGGTGGCTTGTGATCCAGTATCCACCAGTGCTGATAATGCCCCGGTACCTTGACGGAAGCATAAAACCTTCCTTCTCTCTCCTGAAGGGGGCAAATAACCCCTTAGTGACTGATGCCTCTGCTGGCTGATCCCTCCCATTTACATTCACTGTAATTGTTGCATATTCTTTGTGTACGAGATATTCACTGCCCAAGCATAAATCGTTGCATTTGCCTAGCTCATCATGTCTCAGTCAAATATTTACACACAAAAGTACAGAAAGGAGTGGGAAACAAACCCTGCATTCAAAGGCTGGTTGAAACCACTTATTGGCGATGATACACAGGCATCCTGCCTGTATTGTAAGGCTGATTTTTACGCCAAACTAAGTGCTGTCAATAAACACATGGCCACACAAAAGCATACTATAAAGATAAAGCATTACTGTCCCACCCAAATCAAGCTGCCATTTATGGTTCACCAAGTTGACACTGCTAAAAAGGCTAAGGCCATCGTGGCATTAGCAATCACTGAACACTGTCCCATGCTGGCAAGTGATCACATTGGTGGAGCATGTAGAGCTGCTTTCTCAGACTCCGCTGCTGCTACCCAATTCAAACTGCACAGGACAAAGTGCAGAGAAATGATTAATGGTGTTGTAGCGCCCTACTTTCTGAAAAAGCTGGTTGCAGATGTGGAAGACCTGTGTTTCAGCCTACTGCTCGATGAGTCCACAGATGTAAGTGTTTCTAAGTACCTGAGGTTTGTGATAAGGTACTTCAGTGTCACAAAGCAGACAATTGTGTCAACATTTCTGGGGCTTGTTGAGTTGGAGGGAGGAGATGCCAGATCTATAGCCCGTGCTGTTGTGGCTTTCCTCGAGAAGTGTTCTCTCAAAAAAGAGAAACTCCTGGGGATAGGCACTGACAATGCCTCTGTTATGACGGGGGTTAACAATGGAGTGCATAAAGTGCTGAAGGAGGAGTATGACTTGAAGGATCTGGTCCTTATTCGCTGTGTGTGCCACTCTCTGCAGCTTGCTGTAACTCATGCTTCCAATGAAACCATCCCCTGTAGCGTGGAATATTTGGTATGGGAGACTTATACATGGTTTTCAGAGTTTCCCAAGCGCAGGGAGGCCTACAAGGCCGTATTTGAGACCATCAACTGTGGGAAGAAACCTTTACTGATAACAAAGGTTTGTTCCACATGTTGGCTCTCCATAGAACCTGCAGTTTCAGGCATTTTGGACCAGTGGGAGGATCTTAGGCTTCATTTCTCAGTTACCAAGTCCAGTGAACACTGCTACATGGCTGAGGTTTTATACTTCATGTACAGTGATCCACAAAACATATTATATCTGACCTTTTTAAAGTCAGTGCTGGGTGAGGTACAGTTTGACATCAAGGCTTTTGAGGGAGAGCAGGTGGATCCTCTTAAGCTACTTGACAGCTTGGTTAGCCTGATCAAGTCTGTGAGCAGCAAGGTGCCTAATCCTCTGGCAAACATTGATGTACTGAAAAGGCCAATAGATGGTTACATCTGTCCAAAACCGTACTTTGGGCACCTTTTTGAGTCCAAAGCAGCTGAGCTCTGCCTTGTGCCAGAGGATGAAAGCAATGTCCGAAAGCGGTGTACATCCTTCACATCTCCCTCACAAATGAGTTGAGGGTGCGGCTGCCGGACAACATTGAAGCATTGCAGTATATGTCTGTTTTCAATGTGCAGGAAACTCTGAAGCAAAGTAAGAGCCCTGGAGAGGTAATAAAAATAGCCAAGCCCCTTGGCTACTCCCCTGCAGAGATAGACAACATTGTCCAGCAATGGCTTGTCATCCACCTCAGGAAATGGAACGAGACTAAAAGCACACTGGACTTCTGGAGTGAGCTTTGGAGGTTCAGGGATGCAGCAGATATCAATCCATTTCAAGAACTTGCCATGGCTGCTGTGTCGGTGTTGTCATTGCCACACTCGAATGCTCAAGTCGAAAGAGTATTCAGCCAGATGGGTGTAGTAAAAACCAAACATCGCAATCGGGAATTTGGTGACTCTCCCCCTTCCTGAATGTAGTTGGTTGAAGGCCTTTTTGGAACATAGGGTGGCTTGTGAACCAGTATCCACCAGTGCTGATAATGCCCCTGTACCTTGACGGAAGTATAAAATCTTCCTTCGCTCTCCTGAAGGGGGCAAAGAAAATGTGCATTCCGTGCCAGCTTGGCGGTTAACATTTTATATTGAACTATGACACTGTGTGATCTTGGACAGCTTTCTGTGTCCGAGTCCAGGAATCTGTAAAATATATTTTGCACACAGAAGCAGGTGGGATTGGGAAGTCCCCTTTTTCCCTCGATGCTTTGTTCTCCCCCTTTTCCTGGAGACAGTTACCCAAACCTGTTTGGGTGTAGGATACCTCTGTGATTTCTGGGTCCTCTGGGTGACATTGTTTGGGTTTAAGCACTTCTTGCTCTCGGTCGGTTTCCATACTTACCCCATAAAATTCAGGGTCTTTTGGAACCCAGTTTTCCTTGGGAGGGATCCCTCCATCTTTGAAAGAGAAGATGTTCTTCCTTGAAACCTCCAGAGAATCTTCTCCTTCGAAAGGGATTATGTGGACTTCCTCCACAAAGTGGGTTGTCTTTGGCTTTTGATTTCTCCTACTTACTCTCTGTTCTTTAGGTTGCAACTTTTCAGGGGTAGAAGATTCATGTTCAGGTCCAGAGGTTTCCAGGGGTTTTGTTCCAGTGGGAAAGGAAACTTCCTCTAGGGCTTATCATCACCCTTACACCTGGGCCCCCTCCTCTGGCACCTATTGGTTGTCGGAGTTTTCTTCCCATTATTGCTCCCTCAGGGCACCAGACCCGGGTGTTGAGCTATTCTGGGCAGCAGTTTCCAATTGAGGGTTTTGCTGAGCCCTCAACATGCGACCCAGGTCATGGGTTCATTGGTGGACTTGTTGCTCCAGTTGTGTCATTTATTCTGGTTAGTAGAGCGGACTATAGTCAGACCTTTGGTGCTCAAGGAGAGGGTAGCTGTCCCTTCTCCCGCAGTAGCTTGGGTATTGAGAGTTTCCCTGATAAACTTGCATCCAAGGTGTTCCTTCTCCTGGATTTGGGAATCTAATGTCCTGAAAGCAGGGCGAGAGGGGAGGTTTATTCTGGAAATTGGGGTTTGAAGAGTATCTGGGAAAGAAACTTAGGTTGGGGGGTGGAGTATTTTTTCCCTTCTGAGGGAAGTTTGCAGGGATGTTTTGAGGGAAGTTTCCCGGGGCTGTGCCTACCTGGTCGCGCCCCCTTTCTGTGCCGGGGGAGTGTAGACATACCCCAGTATGGGTCTGCTACCCTTGTATCTCGGGCTGATGTAGGTGGCAGGGTCAGATAGAGCGTTGGTCTGGTATCCTACCTGTCTACCACCCGATTGGGTTGGATCCGAGGGTTTCCTCTGCCTCTTGTTCTGCTGATTGACAGAAGGAGTATTTTTAGGCCCCCCATCTCCAAGTCCAATGGGGGAATATTTTTCACCTCTGCTACCTTTGCAGCAGCAGGTGTGCTTAATAGTTTGGGGGTTTTCTGGTGATTCTCATTTGCAGATGGCTTTTGGATCTCATAGATCCTGGTGGCCTGTTCTATCACACAATCCAGGGTCCTGCGCTCATGGAAATCCCTTACTTATTGGATCATTATGTTTTTTGGGAGCGTGTGAAAATATGTTGTTCACCCACCTAGAAGCCTGTGAAAATGCTTGCTTCAGCTCCTACATGAACACTCTAGGCCCTTGGTCTTCCCCACACTGCAAGTTGTATGCCACTTTACGAGCCTCCTGCGCAGTCCTATGAATTGAAAAGTGTTTTAGAATGGCTGTCTTATAGGTGGACCATTTTTGGTGATCTTGATCCTCCAGCCCTACAAAGAAGCTGGAGTATTCAGGGGAGAATGTCCACTTAGCAAATTCCATACAATTCCTATCATTTTAAATACCAAATGATCTCATCATTTGGTCCTAAAGCTCTAGATGCTACCATACTGAGTATTTTGCATTCGTTTAGTAGGGAGTCATGAAGCTTTCCATGGTATTTATCTGCTGAATTGGGTCTTTCACCAGACCTGTCTTCTGATTGGCAGACTTCCTTTTCCTCTGTACCTGAGACCACTCCTCCTCAGACTCAAAGCTGCTACTGTCGGTGGTCCATTCCCTGTCCTTTAAGCGCTCCCTACCTCTATGAGACCGGAAATACCTCCCAGAATTCCAGGGGCTTGGACTCTTCTCTCTTGTGGTGCTGTGGGGTCTCATGCTCATTTTCTTTGTACTCCCCTTTTTTTGCACCAGAGAATACTCATCCTCATCATCCCTCCATTCCCCCACCTCCCTGAATATGTAGAGGTTTTTAAGATGCTCTTTTGGTTCTTCTCCTTTTGAAAAGCCGACCAGGTGGTCCCTTTGTAACTTCATTTTCTGCCAGTCCAACTCCCTGATCTTTTCATCATAGGAGCCCTCCTGGTCAGAAGTACATGCCAGGGTATTTTTAAATTCCCGGAGACCACTGGTCCGGCCACCGTCCATTTACTTGTTAATCCTGAACCCTCATCGATGTCGGATAACGCCTGGCCTTCTGGACCATTTGGACTAGGCCTGGTTGAATCCAGCTGCCTCATGTTTCCCTGTTCTTGAGAAGTGGTATGCATGAAGTCAGCTGCGCTCTGTACATATGAGGGGGTGAATTGGCTTGAGGTCCCTGGTATTGAGGTCATCACTCAGTAATCAGAGGGCGCTTTTCCATACCCTGACTGGTCAGGGTGTCTCAAAGCCTGTTTCTATTATGCTATTTCACTTTCTAACCTCTCACATTTGTTTTTCTCAGTCCCTATTTCTTGGCGGTATGCAAAGGCCTGAGTTCTCATTTCTGGCACCAGTGCTTGAGTGGCTTCTAACATTTTACTTTGTGCCATTAATCAGTCTCTTAGTCCCTTGTTCTCTTCACAATGGTACTCATTTTCCTTCTGTGAGGCTTGCATCAAATTTGCATATTCAGAGCATTTCTTTTTCAGGAGACTAATCTCCCCCCCTTGCGCAATTTTGGCCTGTGTTGCCTGCTCTAAGTCAATGTCTGCTTGCCTCACACGTTCCGTTAATTGTGCATTTTGTAACCTACTGTCAGTCCGTTTCTGAGAATATGGCTCACTTTTCTCCACATCAATCCTTAACACACTCCCCAAACAGGGCACTATTCTCTTAACTTAATTTGTTATTTCCATCCCTCAACTACTCTCTCTGCTGTTTCAAGGTTCAGATCTTGGTGCATATAATCGCACCCACCCTAAGAATCAACCCCCTTAATAATTAACTGGCTGTTTTCAGCTTTCAGTTGTTTTACCTGTGATTGAAATGTGAACGTGTCCCCTAAGCAGGCTCTATTGTGAACAACCTGCTCCTTTAATTTGTGTTGACTTTCACTCAGATTTTCAACACATTCTTTATACTCCCCTTACAGTGCAGAAAATGTAGTCTCTCGCTCTACATTTTCTCACTTCTGTGTTTTCAACTCATCTTTTAGATTCTCAATAATATTTCCTAATTGTAAATCCAAATGTTGGCTCTGTTGCACTTTCCCTTATAATTGTTTCAGCTCTTTCCAGGCTTGATTCAAAAGCTCAGCCTGGTTTTGCCCAGAGGCCACTCTATTATGGTGTCTTTCTTTGATGATCAGCATATGGAAATGCATGTATGCTGTGAGCTGAGCCATTTTAATTTGCTCATCTTTGCTGGTTTGTGTCATGTAAAGGTCTGCCAGGGCCTGATGTAAGAGCCCATAATCCTCCCACATTTCTATATTTGCAGAGATAACCTCCTGCATCATTCTGGCTTGCCACATGTCATGTTCTTGTTCTACCAATTCACTTTTAATAAACAATTTGCATAGGAGATGTTTCCTGGCCATATTGATTTCTACGGTGCTCATTCTGAAATGTGTTCTGCACCTTACATACCCCCTATGCAAGGGCAAACATCTCAACCCTGGTTCTGCTTAGTTCCACTCACAATAATAACTCAATATCTATACTGTTTTATCTACACACAGCCCTGGAACCCAGGGTAAAGGTCTGAATGGCACCTTCACAATGCAACACAACTTTCTATCCACTGAAATGCAATCACACCCAAATGAATAGTCTACTGCTACTGTACTGTCACGAGTGAAAACTCTCTCTAATCCAGGCCCTGAGCCCCCAGCTTTGTCACAAATTATTAGGCGGTCATTCTCAACTCATGGTGCTCCTCCCTCCAAGTAAGGTGGCGCACACCCAAAGCGCTTATACAGATTCAGCTGTATTGAGGCCTCCAACCTACCTCGCACCTCCCCAGCAAATACCCACTGTACCACCAATGAACAAGGAACCAGGCCTGTCTATAGTAAGGATATATATATTTGTTTAAGGTTTGACAAATAACCATAAAGCAACCAAAACATCAGCCACAAACGCTGTGGCACAGCGAAATATCACAATTAAAAAAATAACTTTCACCAATTGACTGACTTGTATTTCTAATGAACTTACAAATACTACAACACTGAGGTAACATTTAGAGACCATATACCAAAACACACAGAGGACTTCTTGCACATTAACAATTATGAAATTTGAAACAACCCCCAGTGATTTCTTGGAATCATCTCAATGCTGTTCTCTCCCAGCAACCCCCACCCTCGGGCATCATTTATATATGGCCCCTTAAAGGAATGGTTCGGTCAAAAATTTGTATTGCCCCTACGGGTCGGCCATGTGTTTTTAAGCCTTAGTCGCTCGCTTTTAGAAAAATTTCCTATGGACCTTACCCGAGTTTATGTCCATTAAATGCACGCGAAAACAGGCATCAGGGAGCCGCCATTTTGTGATAATCCTATCATTTCCCCCATCGCCCTAGCTGACCTGCTTTTGCGGCACTAAATCATATCCCCCGCCCCAGAGCCTGACATTATCAAAACATTCATATTCCCTGCCTCTCTCCGTGACGTTTCTGTGCTGCGTAGGCAAATGCCCCCAGTCGTCTTCTACGTGACTTCACGCAGAACCCGGAAACCAACACAGATCAACTCACAACACAGCGCGCCACAATTCGGAATATGAAACTGTACTTTAAAATCAAACAGCAACACGGTACATTTGGTAAAGTACATTTATTTGACATGAAATGTTTATAGAATATTCAGCAATTGCCATATGAACTCCAAATGCCATTTATTTTCTTTTATCTCTATCTGGAAATCCGTAAAAAAAAAGTTTATCGTGAGTCACGCGCTGTTCCTTTATGGTACACAGGGTGTTGGTTTTCGTTAAAAGAAGCACTTTGGTCGCACGTTGAACCGCAAGGCTGTTCCATCAAGTAGGCACTAGGCCAGCGTAAAGGTTGATATCTTGCTTCTAGCCACTAGTACCGCGTAAGAGCATATGGGCCCTTGGCGATCGCCCCATAAAATCATCAAAATGGTGCAGTTGTTTACATTAAGCTGCAGCTGGCGGTTGAAAAAACCATCTGCCGGTGTCTGAAACTGGTGGCAGTAGCAGTAGGGAAGGATATACCTGTTTTGAAAACATAAAATTTATAATTAGTCTCGCCAGCCGATCTTTATTAATATTATTCATTTTATTTATTACGGCCGAGCTGAAACTATTTGCTTTCAAGGATAGTGCAATGGAGTATGTTCGGCTCTAAAATCAATGCGAAAAGTAACGAAATAAATCGAGGTTAGTACACAATGAGAAACAACTTTTTGTCTACATGCGTGTGGAATGTGGACCTGCATGCCCATGTGCTCGCTACAAGGACGATCCCTCAAACGTTTTCCTAGCTCTTCATTCATTAATTTATTCATGCATCCATTCATTAATTCTTCATTCCGGTATAAAAGCGTCAAAAGAGTTACTTACATTATATTTGCAATTTCCATTGTGTCTCTGTGTAATGCAGTCCGGAAATCCCACTGTGCTCTTGACAACGATTTTTCGTATACTGAACTAACATGAAACTCGGTCTAGTTTCAGAATGTTCTGCCTTATCGTCTCTTACGTTATTGCACCCCCCCCCTTCAAATGAAGTTCTTTCAGCATGGTCCCTGTCTCTCAAGGTCAAAAAACAATAGAACCTTATACTGCCAGTGCGAGCTGTGGGCCTCTTCAGGGCGCGAGCTGAAAATCAAAGCAGCTGACCTACAATAGAAATGAGCATACATTCTTTCTTTGCAACATCCCGTAGTAAAGCCATCTGTGAGAACTTGAAGTTTCGAATCCATCTATGTACTGCGCCTCAATGTGCAAATGCGAACTGGCTTCTCTCCCATCTGCAACGGCTCGCTTGGCGCATTCTGAGGCCCCCAATTTTGTCCTCGTTGTCTGAGAGCTTTGAAGCCCCAAAGAACCATACCTATTGAGACTTTAAATTTTTTGGGGAAGATCAGGGAAAGTATAAAGTACCCGAGGATTTGAGTTGAAAGTGAGATTTATTGTTTTTTTAAAATTATTTGCAATACGCAAGCCTCCCCTCGGTTAACAGTGCGCAGCATTTACATGAGATTGTGAAAATATGTTACATCAACAAAAATATATACATACACATATAGACAAGGTCAGCAATATGAGATGAATAGAGAGAGAATTCAAAGATGACACCCAGGTTGTTCGCCACCCAGGATGGTGAAGGTAGGGGTTAGGGTTAGCGTACTTTGTATGTACACTGTACAATAACATTTATTTACAAAAAGACAATCGTATTACAATTATTTAAACCGGGATTTGTACTTCAAAACCAGCTCTCCTTTGGGTGGACATGGCACAGTGGCAATGTTGGGTGGCAATGGATCAGTGCTCTGCACAGAAACGTTCAAAATTCCATATCTGTGCTTCTCTAAT
Source organism: Ambystoma mexicanum (assembly GCF_040938575.1). Classification (NCBI taxonomy): domain Eukaryota; kingdom Metazoa; phylum Chordata; class Amphibia; order Caudata; family Ambystomatidae; genus Ambystoma; species Ambystoma mexicanum. Next base: position 1,196,720,921 of record NC_090935.1, read on the forward strand.
ACAGCAACAATAAGGCTTTTGACAAAGTCGAACTCCATTTCCTCATAGACTGGTTTGATCACCCATTGCTTACTTCTTTTTGAAAAGGCCTTAGTGTAGCGAGGCATCCTTACATTACCCGTAGTCCTAGATTGTTCACGCCGAGATTCTCGTTATGGGCCAAAACGGCAATTCGAGTCCTATGTCTCAAGCGCTGTATGCTGAAATGCAAGTGCTTTGGCCTGTACTTTAGGCACATATTGTTGAACACCTCCAAACCTCCTGTGTGACAGAATTCTGTCAGTCCCCTCAAATCTCTTGATAGAGTTTTATCGAAAACAATCTTCTCAATGGCTTTGTGTGTCGGTGAAGATGGATTCAACCACTTCTTCTTCCGTGCCTCCCCTGGGGACAAAGGGCCATGTTCACATTGGTGGAAATGTAGGTTTTCTGACCAGTGGCGCACGTTGGTACAGTGGTGCATCAGTGACCGCCATTTTTCAAGTAGTATTTCCACTGACCCTCCACAAGTTTTGGAGCTCCACCAAAGATGGTTGCTGATAGACTGGGACCACTCTGAAATACTTTCCAAACCTTTTTTTTCCCCTGCAGCCGAGATTTTCTTATTGATTGATTTAGCAAGATGCCATACGTCAAATTGATGTTTAATATGTGGGAACTGCTCTCTCATTGTCTTGCCAATTGAAATGTGTCTGTCCGTGGCTATGAGGTCGATGTGCATTCCCCTCGATTGTAGATATTCCACTGATTTTATAAATCCTAGTTTCTCCATAGCCACTAAGGATGTACATTGTGTTACCTGCACGACCACCAAACTCACAATCTTCTTACTATCCATGTCCTGAAAGTGTAGGTGCAATACTTGGCAGAAAATCCAGGGCTGTCGCACTGTCCATCGCGGCTAGCCTGAATCGTTTGCCTTCGAATGTACCTGCTAGAGACAATTGTTCAATTTTCCAAGCATCACTAATGGCCGGAAACAGATAATCATGTTGGTATTTGTAGTACCGTGTTTTTGAAATGAAATGGAGTCCCACAAACTGAAAGAAAGACTCTAACTTTCTATAACTGGAGCCACTAAAAAGTGGTGCAGCTGCACACAGTAGTTTGCTTGTTGGCAGTTTCCCCAGCATCGGTTCTGCAGACCATGAGAACGCATGATGTAATCTACAGGCGGCATGTATTGTGACGTTACTGCCTTGTTTTTGCTGAGTCACATGAATCAATGGCTTCCCACATACTTTCCCTCTGACGGAATGCCCACATTTCAGCATACTTATAATATCCATCAAACAACTGTCGAATACTATGTATTTGCCCTCTTTCATTGGACTGTCATCCTGCGTCAAAGTTGTTTCGGCCTGTGACATTGAGGACATATCACCACATTTGAAAGAAATATCACTGCTATCAAGTTCTGATGCGTCGGTGAATGCTGCTGCTGGTTCATTCTCTGTCATTTCAACATCTGCTACTTCAACATTGATGGGAGAACACAAAAATGTCGACAGCTTTTTTGGTGGCAATTTTTTGCCGGGTGTAGATTGTGTGAATTGATCTGCGACTACTTCAGAGCTATCTTCAATACATCCAGTATCATGTTGTTGTGGTGGTGCGGTCAAACTGTAGCAATGGTCCAATACAACTTTGCTGGATTCTCTGGACACATTCATTTCATGTTCTGGCCATTGGAAATGAGCATCCCGAGTCTCAACACGCCGCGTCTGAATTAATAGTTCCTCCATAGTGTAAATGGTCTGGCAAGCAACATCTCTCATTCGCTTCACTGTCTGTGTATATATAGTTCGGACACCCACGGGTAACGAGAGGACAGATTGGAAAAGGGATGTTCAGTTTAAACACAAGATAAAGTATAGTACAATTGACTGGAAAAAAACATAAAATAGTACCCAGCACAAAAGAAATTTCTAAAGTTATGAACTGTTTGTAACTAACATTACTTTTGTTTCTTTTCTTTGCAACTTTCTTAACTCGAACTTCAAGATCTGCACGTTGTTGCTCCGATTCGTTTCCGCATGTCTTCCCTTCCTCTGGCGCTGCAACAACTATATTTTCTGGATCCGCATAGACAGCACGGAATGACGCTCCATCGACTCCCTGAAACATAGTACTTTCATTACTATGTATCACAATATTGAAAACATAAAACACACGTGAGGACGAACACACAGGTACATCTCAATAGCTAAACGCAAATTAAACATTGTGTAGAACAATCAAATGACAAGTATTCCAGCTCTGATGATCCAGTTCGATGGAACTGTCAGTATCCATACCTCTGGCTCCGAATGGACTTCCATGAATGATTGTATACGAGAGGAGGCATCAGCAACTCCCTGAAACACAGTACTTGCATTAGTATGGTTTTCAATATTGTAAACATAACACACACTTGGGATCGACGGCACAGTTACATATAAAGAGATAACCACAAAAAGAATCAAGGAATATCTAAATATGATGAGATTTCATCGACTTATTTCTCCGATTTCTTTGCATCTGAATCACCTACAAGGAATGTTGTCATTGTAGAGGAAGCTCCATCGTCTCCCTGAAACACAGTACTTGCATTATTATGGTTTTCAATATTGTAAACATAACAAAAACTTGGGGTCGATGGCACAGGTACATATATAGAGATAACCACAAATGATGCATTGTCTAAAAGAATCAAGGAATATCTAAATATGATCACATTTCATCGACTTGTTTCTCCGATTTATTTACATCTGCATCATCTAAATGGGATGTTGTGATTGTAGAGTTAGCTCCGTTGTCTCCCTGAAACACAGTACCTGCGTTAATAAGGAAGAAAGTATAGCAAATGGAATCACGTCATATGATCACCCTCGATGGAGCTGTCAGTATCCATACCTCGTGCTGCTGAAGAACATGTATGGATGTTGTAAATGTGGTGCGCACTTCCGAAAACTATTGCGCCGATTCGTATCCGCATGGTCCCGCTTCCCCTGGAATTACTTGAATGTTAGGCTCCGCATCAAGTGCGCGGGTTGACGCTTCAACAACTGCATGAAACATAGTATTTGCATTAGTAACGATTACAATATTGAAAACACAACACACACTTGGTGTCGACCGCAGAGGTACATATCAATGGCTAACCACGAATGAAACATGGTGTAGAACAATCAAACAACAAGTGTTCCGGTCCTGATGATCACGGTCGATGGAGCTGTCAGTATCCATACTTCGTGCTGCTGAAGAACATCTAGGGCTGTTGTCAATGTGGTGGACGCTTCAGCATCTCCCTGAAAGACAGTACTTGCATTAGTATGGAGAACACTAATTATAACTGAAAACAAACACCAGGGGACGACAGCTAAGGTGTATATCAATTAGAAAGCACTAACCAAACATTCGGTAAAATAATCACAAGATACATAAAAACTATTACTTGACATGCATAAAACAAGTCTGCAGCGGAATAGCCAAGTTAGATTAACTGATACGCGCTAGAAGTGGTTGATAACTCCGAGCACGTCACGGATGTTGAATGTTCTTGCTTCAGATTCAAGGGATAGTCAAGCAGTAGTAAAGGTAAATTATTGTTTGATAAAGAAATGCCAATATTAAAAATTGCCATGTAAGGAGACAGAATACTTGAGAGTAATGCTATTGAAAATGCTCAATATAGCACAGTTCCCTATGCCCATATATAGATTTCGTGTGTGGGTTATGAAATCGAAAAAGAATATATTGATAAATGTCATTATTCAAAAAGCTATACACTCATATCAATGTCGAAAGTATTACAAGGGACACAACACTTAAAATATCAATTAATTCATTCGGCTACCTACAAACTACCGCAAGGCCTAAAGCTAAATCCGGACACTTGACTCACCAGTGGCGGAATGTGGACGAATAGAGTGGGAATAGCATTTGCGAGCAATTTTCGTGTCGTTCGCCGTTTATTCTTCTTTGTTACCCAAGATGTGGCGTACATGTTTGAGGAAAAGTGCCGGCTGCAGATGCGGTATCGATCACCCCTCTTGTCCTCTAAGACTTGTTGGACTCTACTTTCCAGCTCAACCAGTGGATATCCGCAATGTCTGACCCATTCTCTTATTCGATCAACAGTTTTCGGGAATACATGCATTGTAGTGCCTTCAGATTTAGCATGGGTCTTCGAAGGGCAACCGCTAATCGAACAGGCAGGCATTGGTGAAAATTCAGAAAAGTAAATATCAACATTATTATACAATCTTGATGAATAAAAATGTGATAAAAAAGTAAATGAAGCATACAATGTTCAATGCAAGGTTTGTTTTGGTCGCCGGAACTATACCAGTTCATCATGTGCGGCTTAGTATTTGCATAAGTTGCAGAAATTTATAAATTATGTGACTAAACTCTGAACATGTGACTCGTCCCTTAGGATGTTCTTTCTTGCATGAGAAGGAAACATGCTTACATTATAGACTGGACCCCCGAAGGATGCAATTCAATGACAATTGACACAGATGAAAATAAATAGATCTATTGATAGCATAACAATTGAAACTCAAGTCAATAGCAATGAGACCAATGAACATAGCACTATTGCGTACTCTACTTGCAAATAGATAGAAATTTAAAAATCAACTGAAGTGGGAGAATGGAAGACCAGGCTCCCGCCCTTCCCCTCTCGCGCTTGGCCTAGAGGATCACGACCTAGACACCCGCCACGAGAGGAGTTTGCCCACCTACCGGACGACCAAATACCCTGGTACAGGAACATACGGATGTGCCCATCTACCTGCCCAGCAGCCCGCCCTGCACATGCCGACACCTGCGGCACGGATCAACTCGACTGAACCTACACCTCGTTAGAGATGCCATGACGACTTAGCCAACGGTCAGCACATCTGTGCAAATATACACACCTTACACTCCCGCACCAATCTACATGAAGAATATACTCAGTGCTATGACGTAGGCAACAGACATACTCACGGACGTGCATCTTTATTATTTTCCATGTAGGCTTTCAAACTGCAGAAACGCAAGACGCATCATGAACTTATCTAAAAAGGCTTGCTCACGCTTCTTCTAAGAACCATGTACCATAATGAAGAATATATAACGAAGACACGATACTGAGGACAGAGCAATATGATACCGTAACCCAAAGCGCCCTGCATCAAACGGTTCCACCTATGCACCAGGCCCAAGTAGGCCGCAAGCAAAAGCTTCCATGAACGTCGAATAAACAAGAACTGGGTTGCTGACCCTGCAGAATGAGTCCGGCGAAAGCACACCGCCAAGGACGCGATGTTGCAATCTCGCACACGGCAAGCCAACGCCAAGGTCGCACCTGCAAGATAAACCAGGCACACAGTAGGAAAAAACAATATTAATTATGTTGAATTCGGCCTCAAACACTGTCTCACCTCACGTGACAGAGCCAAACCTGACAAGATGCCAGGCCCAGGAGAAAGGAGGCGCCTGAATCCCACGTTTGAAGACACAGGCAGATACAAATAAAAGACTCATTGGACATCTGCAGCAGTGGGAGTAGTCGACCTCCCAGCACATGAATGAATCCTCACATTGTTTACACCTACCCATAGTAAAACATTGTTGCCAATTACAGGTGCACCGCGAGCTGGGAACAGCGATAGTCCCAGACTGGGAGGCTCGCGAGCGGACCAATTAGAACATGGGGCTCTTATCACTGACGCCATTAACATCGACCAATCCTTAGAGGTCTTCATGTAACAATTTTCATGTATCAAATTGAAGGGACAGCCCAGGTATACCACCTGACTAACCCTCACCCACTAATGTCGCTCTCTATATGCATGCTATACTAACCCTACCACTCGAGTAACCAATCCAGAGTGGAGGTGGGTTTTTTACTAAACTTTGTAAGATGACGCAAGTAGCGCATCATACTAAGGTAAAAAGGGCCTGCGAGCCCCACGATTGTGTGTGTGTCAGGATGGACGCGCACGCTCCTTGACCCATCCCTGCCGTTTGTCTAATAAACAGCAGAGTCACCTTGCTTCTTGCGTGTGTCTCATACTCTATCTCTTTTGGGATATACGGGAGGAGTTGGGGCCTCCCTGCCCGGAGGTCTGCGGACGGCCCGGCCGACCACGGCAGAATTTTCCCCCCGACAAGTTGGAGGCACTGCTGAGATCTGTTTAAGATCTGCTTTTTTATTTATTTTTTTTTTTTTGCGCAGTCTGATTATATTATTGATTACCTTGTTCCAGGAGTGACAGGAAGACAGCTGTGAGGTTAACGGGGGTAGATTGCAAGTGTATTTTTAATTTAAAGAATATATGAAGAACTTACCAGTAGTTCGAAGAGATCGGTGACGTCACCAGTAGGCCTTTCATAGGATATCCCGAGCATAAGGTATCTTTCCTTCTGAGAGTGGTGGGGAAGAGAACTGTGGTAAGGGAGTGGAAACGGAGATAAACGGCAATGAATTGATAAAGGAAAAGGGAAACAGGGGGACGTGGCTGCGCACGGAGAACTCCGGCCACGGCAAGTGTAGAGGGAGGAGGAGGAGCAAGTGAAAATAGGACGGCTGTATCAGAACGTCATAAGGGGTACGCAGCCGCAGGGGGCTACGTGCGCCTCAGCCGCAGAGGGCCGTAAGGGTGTCGTGCAAAGGAAGAACGAAGGAAGAAAATATACAAATGTAAATATTGTATTTTTAATAATTTTCCTTAGCGGACTATCGCAAGTCCCCAAACTTACGGGGCCAGGTAACGATATAAGGCTGTATATTGTAAACTGCTAGTGAGACAACCGCTGCCAAATAGGGGAAGGGTAACAAGTGGAGCGCTACTATGTCATACGGGACAGGATCGGGAGGGTGGGGGAACACCCTCACTACCCCACTACAACACATATGCACCACACTGTCACCCCATAGGGAGAAACTGATCAAGTATAGCATAGAATGGACCCAGGGGACAGACAACAAAATGATAACACCGTGGCCGCCTAATGGTAGCTTCGATCCATATACCCAACATTCACTATTAAACCATCTGCATAATACATAGGGAAGAAGTTGGCAAACCATGTAGAGGTGTTTAACTTATGGAGGATGTTCCAAGGGTCCCGACCAGGACCAAATGGAATGTTCACTGTGGGGGAAACACCGGAAGAAAAAGAGATTAAGGAGGAAGGAGAGGATGGGGAAAAGGGGAGTGAAGACCCAAAGAATACGGGGGACGGACAAGAGGGAGGAGAAAAGAATAATACATCAAATGAAATAAAAAAGGAGCCGAGCAACGATATACCCCTAGCAAAGGGAGTGAAAATAGAGGGAGGGGGGTTGTACCCTTTAAGAGAGTTAGAAGACATAGAAAGAGGACAGTTAAGAGCAGCTGAGGGGTACTCGAACCCGGCATTCAGCCCTCCACCATATGTGGCTCAGAGGAAGATGCCAGCAGGGGAGGGGAGGACTGGAGAAGAACAAACTGTGGAAATAGGAAATGATGAGTGGGTAGCTGCACAGATACTATTAAAATTACGAGGTTCATTAACAGGAGAAGAGAAGGAGGTAATAAGGAAAACAGACGAGGATAATACCAGGGAGAGTGAAATGAGGGGGGAAGAGCTGTTACGACAAAAGGAAGAGATTTTGGAGGAACGACTAGCAGAGTTAGGGGATGAGCAGAATGAACTGATCAAACAGCTCGAGAGGGAGGAAAAGGAGAGAGCGAGGAAAAGGAAAGAAGGTAAGAACGAATTGGAAAAAATAAGGGAACGAACTGAGGAGCAAAGGAGAGAAGCTGAAAGGGTAAAAGCAGCAGCAGAAAGGGTATCAAGAGCAGTGCTGCGAGAAAAGAAAAGGGAAGAAGAAGAGAAAGAAAAAGAAATGGCAATATGGAAGAGGAGATTACTATCAGAAACGACTAAAAAATACGAAGAAGGGAGGGTGATAGAGAGTATATTAGACAGGGAAAGGGTGAAATGGGAAAGGAAGAAAGAGGATGAAAGAATATTGGAAAAGGTGAGTAGTGAAGTAATGGAGGAATTAAAAAGGAAAAGGGAGGAAAATGGTAGGGAAATGGAGGAGAGAAATGAAGGAGGAAGAGAAGATAGGAGAAGGGAGAGTGAAGTATGGGGGGATGTATATAGAGACTCAGAAGTAGCAACAACATCAACGCAAAGGGGAGCGGTTAATAAATGAGAAAAAGGAGAACTGGACCTAATAGACTTACAAACAGTAACAATCAAGGGGAAAAAGACCGAGTGGGGGGTGCCGTATATGACTGAATTTTGTAGTGAGGAAGAAGAAGGAGTGGAGAAGGAAGGAAGAAACAGTGAAAGGGAAAGTTTAGATAAACTATACATCACCCGGACCAACACAGACTCACCATGGATCCGTAGGAGAAAGGATGAACTAGAGAGAAGTGAGGAGGGAGAGCAAGGAATAGCGGAAAGACAGACACACGAGGTCGCACCGTCCCCACCATGCCCTCTCCCATCCCACCCCACATGCTCAACCACCTCACGTTCATTACGTACAATAAAACTTGCGCCCTTCACAGACGAACTGACACCCTATGCATGTCGGCTTAGGGACCTCCCTAGACGCAGGCAGGAAGGACGAATGCACCCGCCCACATTAAATACAGGAAACGATGGTAGAAGGGGAAAGGATGGAGAAGAAAGAGTTACGAGCAGGGGAAATACGGATGAAATAGACTATGTAGAAGGAAAAGAAGAAGAGGGAGGGTGTGAGGACTCGATTTTATGGAATACAAAGGGTAAAACGAGACATAACTTAATGCCACTTCTGGAGAGGGGAGGGGTTAGGCTACAGTATGTCCCTTGGAAGCATATAGACAAAGAAAATATAAAATGCAGGCTCCCATCATTAAGTGGAGGTGCGGGTAAGTGGATATATGAAATGGAAAAACACACCGCAGGGCAGAAACTGGCAGTGGGAGATGTAAAGGGCCTTCTAATATCGATATTAGGGGATGCAGCAGATGACATTTGGAAAAGAGCGGGATTCTCTGGGGTAACAATAGTAAACACATCGCACGATGGGGCACCATTCGCAAACTGCAGACATGCACTGTGGCAGGCACTGAGGGTACAGTACCCAGACACATCAGACATAGGAGCAATTACCTCACGCAAGATGCGTGAGAACGAAGATCCTGTTGAATATATCCAGGAAATCCAAGAGAAGTGGCGCATGGAAACTAGAGAACAATGGGACAAAACACAAGCAATATTTTATCATATACTAGTACAAGGGCTCCCAGAAGGAGTTCAGAAACAACTAAAGAAAATAGTGGGAATGGAAGCAAAAGCATGGCCAGAAATACAACTGACAATAGTACATCATTGCAGGACATGGCAAGGGAAAATGAAACAAAAGGAGGAGGACAGGAAAACAGAAGAGGCCAAACTAGTACAGAAAAAACTTACCAAATACACAATGGAAGGGGCACTGATAACTACACCTACAACAATGACCCAAAGCCCCACACAAGTAGTGGCTGCACAAGATCCCTCCCAAACACCACCTTCACAGACTATGGCACAACAGGTGCCGCCACTCCAACCATACACGACCAACATAGGAGGAGGATACTCAATGCCAGGAGCGGGGTATTATAATTACAACAGGGGAAGAGGAGGAATTATGAGAGGGAGAGGATATGGATATAATACCCAACAGCAGGTGGGAGGACTTAGAAATTCCTACCCTACAGGGCAACCAGTATACCAGGACAACACAGGGAGCTTCCCATGGCAGAGTAGGGAACCACCGGTGTGTTGGAGTTGTGGGTTAGTAGGACACATGTCACGCACGTGTAGAGTAAGACCAGGACTACCATCATGGAGCGAGCAGGGACAACCAAGGCCCTCACAGGAACAGCAGGGCATACAGCAACAGCAGACGTTGCAACAGGGAAATGAGCAACAACAACTAATAACACAACAACAGCCACAGACATATTCACTGCCACAACAGCAGGTAGCGATAACACAACAACCCCAAGTACAACAAACACAACTGGGTAGGGTGACGGTCTTGGGACACAACCCTTACACAGGAAATGGCCAATCATTGTACCCTCAATAGGACAGCCCACAGACATCCTTGGTGTGTCCCATCCTGTCAGTAACACCTATTAGTGCGGAGGAACCACGCATAGAGGTGACGATAGGTGACAAAAAAATTATCATTCCTTGTTGACACCGGGGCGACCCGGTCTTGCATAAGGGAAGGTAAATTTAAGATGTCTGGCGAAACCATGAACACCCAAGGATTCTCTGGGGCTAGAGGGTTGGTTCCTTTTACTGATAACATTCCCTTATCTATAGGAGACTATGACCTGTCAGTTCCACTTCTATATTATAGTGCCTCACCAGTAGATATACTGGGGAGAGACATAATGAACATAATTTGCTCTACTCCAGGGATTAACATGCTCACAGCCCGACAGATTATGCAAGCATACTGTGGACAGACAGCGATTAGGGCGGAGCCAGTAGATGGCGAACTCTTCCAGTACGGGACAGACATGGCATTTGCATGGATGCATGGATGCCACGAATAGAGTGAAGAATATGGAGGAGGCCAGCAGCCTATATGTTCAGACCAGAAACACCAGTAAATGAACCAGAAGGAAAGGTGGTTCCAGTGGACATTGAGAGTATTATAGCAACAGCTGATTACATTGCTGTACATGCCCAAGACAGAGAAGGAAGAGCATGGACGGCAGTCATAGCACTAGCAGGAGGATGTAGACTCACCCAGGTGTCAGATGAGGAGCTGTTCTCAGAAGAAAAGGAGGAAGGTGAAATGGTGTTTATGATGAGTGTGGAAATATGGCTAAGAGTGCCGTACAAACAAGTAGCACAAAAAATTGCAATGGCACTTGAGGCACCCGCATGCACCCCAGTCCCCTTCTTTAAGGAGGATATGTCAAAGGTACCCACATCATTATGGACTACTAGCCCCTATGACGAGGGGTGCATAAAAAGTATAGGGGGAGTAAGGATAAAGCTGAAAAAAGGTGCAATACTCCCCAGAGAGAAACAGTACCCACTATCAAAAGAGGTAGATGAGGGCATATATGAAACCATAACGGCCCTTATAAATAATGGCATATTGGTCCCCTCAGAATCACCATGTAACACGGCTGTATACCCAGTGCGCAAGGCTAAAGGAGGGTCTTGGCGCTTCATACAGGATCTCAGGCCCTTGAACAACATAGTAGAAGCAGAATACCCCATAGCAGCAAACCCGGCCACAATATTGTGTGGCATTCCAGCAGAAGCATCACGGTTTACAGTAATAGACCTTAAAAATGCATTCTTCTCAATACCATTGCACCCAGACTCACAAGATTTGACGAGCTTCACTTACAGAAACACAAAGTGGAAACACACCAGATTGCCACAAGGGTATTGCGAATCACCCTCAATTTTCAACAGAGTAATACAGATGGATTTGGGTAACATTGAGGTGGAAAGCACGGTGTTGCAGTATGTCGATGACATAATATTTTGCAGTACAAACGAAAGAACATGCAGAGAGGACTCATTAAAGATGCTGACAATTTTGGCTGAGAAAGGTTACAAGATAGACATGGAAAAGTTACAGTACTGTCAAGAACAGGTACTTTACATTGGTCAGCTCATATCCCAACATGGAAGAAAGATTGCACCGCAAAGAGCACAGGCCATTTCAAACACACCAGTGCCACAAACAGTGAGAGAACTGCAGCAGTTCCTGGGTTTGTGCAACTACTGCAGAGCATGGGTATTTGATTATAGTTCATACATAGGGCCCCTGCTTGAGGGGTTAAAGGAAGCTAATAAAGGGGAGAAAAAGCTGGGGTGGACGATGGAAATGAAAGAGGCTTTTGATGAATTGAAAGATGCGATATCAACTGCTCCAGTACTGGCATCCCCAGACTATGAGCGACAATTTTTTATATTTTCACATTGCGACTCAGCAGTAATGAAAGCAGTGTTGGCTCAAAAAACGAGCATGGGCTACAAACCAGTAGCATTTTACAGTGGCCACTTAGATCCTGTGATGTTAGGTCACTGCCCTTGCGAACAAGGTCTCGCCGCAGCTGCTTTTGCGGTAGAGAAAGCATCAACAATCACCATGGGGTGTCCAACTACACTGTTTGTGGAACATGCATTATTTGCGATACTGAATAAACCTAAGTCCACCCTAACCACTCAAAGAGCATCGGGTTATGAGATCATCTTATCCAGAGCTGAACTATCAATTGTTAGATGTAGCACGGTCAACCCTGCAAGGTTCCTAGCAGAAGTAATTGAGGAGGGAGATTATGCCCACGACTGTACGCAAATGACTGAAATGTACTGGTGTACTAGAAAAGTTGAAGAAAACGCACTAGAGGGAGGTGAGCTTTTGTTCATTGATGGGTCATCAACTATCGATCAAAGGGATGGGGTTAGGAGGACTGGGGCAGCAGTGGTAAAAATGATGGAGGTACCGGTGTGTGTGGCAATGAAATGTGTACAATTACCACAGCATTACTCCGCTCAAGCAGCGGAACTAGTTGCACTGATTTTGGCGTTGAAGGAAAGCTTTGACAAACGAGTGACCACATATTCCGACAGAGCATATGTTACATCCACTGTCCACTCAGGGTTGTCGAAATGGAGAAGAAGAGGGTTTAGGAGAGCTGATGGCACTCCAGTGCAACATGCCCTCCTATTGGCTGAACTAATTGAAGCAATAAATGACCCCCAAGAATTAGCTTTGGTCAAATGCACCGCACACACCAATGGTGAAGACCACATCTCAAAAGGGAATGCAGCGGCAGACGCACATGCGAAGTATGCTGCATACTTTGATGAGATATGGAACCCCCCAGAGTCACAGAGAGGGAGAGGGAGGGGAATGGCTAAGGAGATGTTGATAAGAGAAGGGTACACCCATCTCCCAGCCACACAGATTATGGAGCTACAAGCGGCTGCACCAATGGCCGAAAAAGACATATGGGTAAAAAGAGGATGCACAATGTCACCAACCGACGCACTATGGCGCCAGGGTGACACTGGAAAGGTTGTAATACCATTGGCACTTTTGAACACCGCCCTGAGCCAACTACATTACCCAGCCCATACAGGAAAGGAGGTAATTGCAGCACGAATTAGGGAAGACTGGTTTTGCCCCGAGTTAAACTCTCATGTGTCAAATTTTATTAGCAATTGTCTCACGTGTCAACAGTTTACGGCCGGCCACACTCTGAAGGTGATAAGAGGTACTATACCCCGGCCAGAGGGACCTTTTCGGCATCTCCATATTGACTATGTTGATATGATCAACGTATGTCAAGGAAATAGGTATATGATTGTAGTAGTATGCCCATTTTCTAGGTGGATTGAAGCAGGGCCCTGTTCACACCCAGATGCATTTAGAGCAGCTAAATTCCTAGTAAGGGAGGTCTTCCCCAGGTGGGGAGTGTGCGAGGTACTGAGGTCAGACAATGGCCCACATTTTGCAAACGAAATGTTCCAGCACATCACATCCTTGCTGAACATCAAACATAAATTTGCATGTGCATACCACCCACAGGCCAACGGTATATGTGAACGCCTGAATGGCCTACTAAAGGAGGCAATTGCAAAGATACAGCAAACAACAAAGAAAAGTTGGTTGTATTGCCTTCCATTAGCCCTATTTATGCTAAGGAATAGACCAGGGTCCGACCACCACCTCACCCCTCACGAGGTGGTTACCGGACGTCAAATGCGCCTTCCCCTAACGCCAACATCAAGAGCATTTACTGACTACGAGGGCACTGCAAGTGTCCTTGGTGATGAAATGTACCAATATGTGTCTTCTTTGATTACTAGTGTAGCGTTTGTGTCTCAACAGCTCGAGCGCACGCGGGGCGGGTCTAACAGCGACCAACAAGAGAACGTGGATAAAGAATTGGAAAAAGAAAGACTGTGCAAAGTTGCTAAAGGTGATCACGTACTGCTTCGCAATTTCAACAGGAAATGGAACAGTCCACGATTTACTGGCCCCCATCTGGTTGAGGAGGTATCAACGAGAGCGGTAAAGCTACAGGATAAACGCGCCTGGAACCACCTACACGACGTAAAGATCTACAAACTTCAGACCCGCCCCAGAGCCACCGACAGGGCCACTGGAATAACAACGACAGCATCACCAATGGAGGAAGAGACTTCTACCACTACTAACAGCATAAGTGTCCCCATACCCTGTCACCCCCCAGATTCCCCAGAGACAACTATTAGAAAAGAAGGGGGTGCTCCCCATACCGCCCACCCCATGGTTACACGGTCAAAGAGTAAAGAGACTTCCACCAGCTGAGCCCCAAACCCTCTGCCCATTGACCCCATACCCACTGTAATAATAACTGAACTGAAGGACATTGTTTTGCACATATACACATGTAAACACCTGAATGTTCTCTTTCTTTTCTCTCGCACATGCAGGTAAAGCGTATTATTGTACTGTTAAGAAGAAGATAACTGATAAATTCACTGCCCAGGAGTAGATGGTACCCTCAGACAATAATTACCCAGAAGAATTGTCACACCAATTTGTATATGAAATAAAACGGCCAACGTACCTGAAAAGAAAGAGGGTACGTGTCTACTATACAGCATTCCTCTTGGCCATAGAATATTCAATGCCCCACCTCCAACCATACTTGCCTGCCCTGAGAGATAGATCGCTTAGATTGGAGTGGGAACAGCTCTTCGCCTGGGCACTGAATGACTACTTGATAGGGAGAGCTTAACAACAATAACTTACCTCAATAACGAGCATATTAAGAATTTTCAGGCGGGCAACTGTAACGTCGCAAGAATAAGCTGCCGGACTGCAGCAAGGTAAGAGCAAAATGCCGGTGAAATTAGCATTTGTAATAAAATTGATAGGGATTTTAATGATCACCGGGTCCTTGGCTGCCTCTGTATGGCAGTACAGCTATGCTATTGATGTTATGGCTGTACCCAAACCTAATATACCCCCACCCCCAGCTGCAACAGGTGTTATGTCAGGTGGTACTAGTAAAATTTCACACAAGGTAAATAGAGTTAAACGCAGCACATACTCAGATAATAAAGGCATTGACAACTATGTACAAGATTCAGCACACATCTCAAACAACATGTGGTACCAACACATGACCAAAATAGGCAAGCAGGCAACAGGAGACAGCTGCTACGTTTGCTCATTGATCCCATACGCCATGAGCGCTTCTCGGACATTTGTTGCCACAGAGATTGATGGAAAAATAGCACGATGTATAATATACTTGGCACTGTTCCAGACGAAAGGAAGATTTCAAGGGACAGTGGTGCATCTGGTGTGGAAAACACGAGATACATACCCATATGAAAACAACTTCCTCAAGACTTATTTGAGTTACCACAAGAGCAGTTTACATGCTGAAGGATTCAAATACATAACAAGTGGTCCTGAAAAAGGAGAAACAAAGAAGGTAACACTGCAGTACCTACCATGTGACTGGTACGCCACTGAAGTGCCTGGTAAAAACGGATGTTGGGAAAGACCACTGATAACAATAACAGGGAAGGTGTATATGGACAACAAATGGGAAATAGGAGTGGTTGGCAGTAACATGGTCACAAGAGAAAACATTTCAACTATTGATGGACATAACCATAGATGTTGGACGACTTGGATCAAGTACGTACCCATGCTCACGTGGATGGAGAAGGATGAAGACCCAATAACGATACTGCCGCTCACTGCGCCTAAGGTATGCTACCAACATAAAGGAGAAGTGGATGTAGGATACAACATCAACTGTGAAAGCGTGATGGAGTTACCTGAGGGGGGAGCGGGAACAGCAGTAGTAATGGACCATTACTGGGCCTGTGGAGACAAGGCGTATCACACACTGCCCCCTTTGTGGAATGGTGTATGCACTATAGTACACGTTAATGTACCATCACTAGTGGTACCCCAGAAGCATGTGAATATGGCGAGTTTCCCCAAGATGGATGAAGGGAACAAAAGAAAGAAGAGATCTGCACAGCCTCGGAAAGGGCCAGAGAACAGAGGCAACGGCAACAGCACTGTGCTCAACAGAAGGAAAAGACAAGGAGAACCTCTGACAGGAAATTACCTGTGGGGAAGGTCGGAAACAGCACTGACCTCAATTCCGCCAGAACATAGACTATTCAGCAGAGCAGCTATGTTCTTCTCCTCAATAATACATCCTGGACTGCAGGCCTACGCAAACGCGAAATGGCTCCAGATAACTAGGTGGGAACTAATGATGACAATTAACTCTACAGTAAATGGATTCAATGCAATCAAAGAGGAATTGCGAGCAGTAAGAATGGTTGCATTACAGAACAGATATGTACTGGACCTCCTCACAGCAATGGAAGGAGGAGTTTGCGCAAAGATCGGACAATCATGCTGCACATTCATTCCTGCTAACGATGCTGACAATGGTACACTCACGGAAGCTGTCTCACAACTGGCCCAGATGCACTCAAAAATGATGGATGAAAGTACAGGTGTGAAAAAGGATGAGAGCTGGTTTTCAATACTATGGTCATGGATGCCATCTTGGCTGTCAGATGGACTGAAGATTATAGTTGGATGTACTATTCTGGCTGGAGCTACACTGATCATAATAAGATTTTGGAAAGCCCGGAAGGCACGTACCACAGACGAGATGCTCAAAATGGTTGGTATGCACCTTCTGATGCCAACAGATGACGGCCAACATACAAGCGAAATAATAAAAGAGAGAGAGAAGTTGCACACCCAGATCATCACCAACCACCTGGACCCACCGTCTGTGAAGCTCGAGAATCCAAGAAACCCAAGGAGCTACATAGGGAAATGGGTATACTGCACTCCTGGAGGAACCTGTGAATATATGTATTGGTCATTTGAAGACCATATTAACCACTACGGACATTTGGGAGGAATAACTAAAATATAGAGAGTAAGAGGAGATAACGAAAAGGATATGTTTGTGGTCGACAAGTCGACCAGAGGGGGGACTGAAGTGGGAGAATGGAAGACCAGGCTCCCGCCCTTCCCCTCTCTCGCTTGGCCTAGAGGATCACGACCTAGACACCCGCCACGAGAGGAGTTTGCCCACCTACCGGACGACCAAATACCCTGGTACAGGAACATACGGATGTGCCCATCTACCTGCCCAGCAGCCCGCCCTGCACATGCCGACACCTGCGGCACGGATCAACTCGACTGAACCTACACCTCGTTAGAGATGCCATGACGACTTAGCCAACGGTCAGCACATCTGTGCAAATATACACACCTTACACTCCCGCACCAATCTACATGAAGAATATACTCAGTGCTATGACGTAGGCAACAGACATACTCACGGACGTGCATCTTTATTATTTTCCATATAGGCTTTCAAACTGCAGAAACGCAAGACGCATCATGAACTTATCTAAAAAGGCTTGCTCACGCTTCTTCTAAGAACCATGTACCATAATGAAGAATATATAACGAAGACACGATACTGAGGACAGAGCAATATGATACCGTAACCCAAAGCGCCCTGCATCAAACGGTTCCACCTATGCACCAGGCCCAAGTAGGCCGCAAGCAAAAGCTTCCATGAACGTCGAATAAACAAGAACTGGGTTGCTGACCCTGCAGAATGAGTCCGGCGAAAGCACACCGCCAAGGACACGATGTTGCAATCTCGCACACGGCAAGCCAACGCCAAGGTCGCACCTGCAAGATAAACCAGGCACACAGTAGGAAAAAACAATATTAATTATGTTGAATTCGGCCTCAAACACGGTCTCACCTCACGTGACAGAGCCAAACCTGACAAGATGCCAGGCCCAGGAGAAAGGAGGCGCCTGAATCCCACGTTTGAAGACACAGGCAGATACAAATAAAAGACTCATTGGACATCTGCAGCAGTGGGAGTAGTCGACCTCCCAGCACATGAATGAATCCTCACATTGTTTACACCTACCCATAGTAAAAACATTGTTGCCAATTACAGGTGCACCGCGAGCTGGGAACAGCGATAGTCCCAGACTGGGAGGCTCGCGAGCGGACCAATTAGAACATGGGGCTCTTATCACTGACGCCATTAACATCGACCAATCCTTAGAGGTCTTCATGTAACAATTTTCATGTATCAAATTGAAGGGACAGCCCAGGTATACCACCTGACTAACCCTCACCCACTAATATCGCTCTCTATATGCATGCTATACTAACCCTACCACTCGAGTAACCAATCCAGAGTGGAGGTAGGTTTTTTACTAAACTTTGTAAGATGACGCAAGTAGCGCGTCATACTAAGGTAAAAAGGGCCTGCGAGCCCCACTATTGTGTGTGTGTCAGGACGGACGCGCACGCTCCTTGACCCATCCCTGCCGTTTGTCTAATAAACAGCAGAGTCACCTTGCTTCTTGCGTGTGTCTCATACTCTATCTCTTTTGGGATATACGGGAGGAGTTGGGGCCTCCCTGCCCGGAGGTCTGCGGACGGCCCGGCCGACCCCGGCAGAATTTTCCCCCCGACACAACGAAATATGACTAGGATACATGGCCTTACCTTGACCAACAAACAGTTGGATTCAGCAAGCCGAGCAGTATGTTGCAGGAGAACAGGTAGATGGCCACAGGTAGTACACTGACGAGTTTGCTCGAAGCGGAAGATCAGAAGTTCACGGATACCACGACGATGAGCAGATTAGAATAGATCTTAGTGGTTCTCAGATAGCACGTTCAGGAGTTGACTTGCAAAGCACAAAGATGTTCTCATGAGACATATCAAGTGGTTTATAAAGTATTAGAAACAGGGGTGTGTTTGTGAATGAATGATGTGTGTATGTCGTGGTATTATGTGGTTTGCCGGGGGCCGGCCAGCGTGAGGGTGGCGGGACCTGCCTGAAGACACGGGGTCTGAGGAGGCCATGTGAGCGATGGCCCTTGGGCGTGGGATACCTTTTGAAGTGTACATGGTGTTTGGCACCTTGGCCGTTTGTGCCCCTGACAGCCCCCAATGGCAGCGGTCATCACCGGGTGCGAACTGCCTTTGGTGGGGGGTGGATCGATGGGCCGGTGGGCGTGCAGGCAAGGCACAGGAAGACTGCTGAATGGAGACACACTTATGTGGATTGCAGGGGGGCGGCCTGCTTTAAGGGGAGCCCTGCCTGGAGACACGGGGTCTGAGGGGGCCATGTGAGCGATGGCCCCTGGGCGTAGGATACCTTTTCAAGTGTACATGCTGTTTGGCACCTTGGCCGTTTGCGCTCCTGACAGCCCCCAATGGCAGTGGGCATCCCCGGGTGCGAACTGCCTTTGATGGGGGGTGGATGGATGGATGGGCCGGTGGGCGTGCAGACAAGGCACAGGAAGACTGCTGAATGGAGACACACTTATGTGGATTTCAGGGGGGCGGCCTGCTTCAAGGGGAGCCCTGCCTGGAGACACGGGGTCTGAGGGCGCCATGTGAGCGATGGCCCCTGGGCGTGGGATACCTTTTGAAGTGTACATGGTGTTTGGCACCTTGGCCGTTTGCGCCCCTGACAGCCACCAATGGCAGCGCTCATCACCGGGTGCAAACTGCCTTTGATGGGGGGTGGATGGATGGATGGGCCGGTGGGCCTGCAGACAAGGCACAGGAAGACTGCTGAATGGAGACACACCTATGTGGATTGCAGGGGGGCAGCCTGCTTCAAGGGGAGCCCTGCCTGGAGACACGGGGTCTGAGGAGGCCATGTGAGGGATGGCCCCTGGGCGTGGGATACCTTTTGATGTGTACATGCTGTTTAGTACCTTGGCCGTTTGCGCCCCTGACAGCCCCAAATGGCAGCGCTCATCCCCGGGTGCGAACTGCCTTTGATGGGGGGTGGATGGATGGATGGGCCGGTGGGCCTGCAGACAAGGCACAGGAAGACTGCTGAATGGAGACACACTTATGTGGATTGCAGGGGGGGCGGCCTGCTTCAAGGGGAGCCCTGCCTGGAGACACAGGGTCTGAGGAGGCCATGTGAGCGATGGCCCCTGGGCGTGGGATACCTTTTGAAGTGTACATGCTGTTTGACACATTGGCCGTTTGCGCCCCTGACAGCCCCCCATGCCAGCGCTCATCCCCTGGTGCGAACCGACCGCCTTTGATAGAGGGGGTGGGATGGATGGGCCGGTGGGCATGCAGGCAAGTGTGTGGGAGCGAGGGGCCATCAGGCCCCTCTCATCCTTTACTTCTCAGTAGAAACTCGGACCAAGTGCCTCCAATAGTGGGTTCCCCCCTTGCCCTTATCTGATGTTAACTTTGGTTGACATTCGCGTAGATGGGACCACTGAGTAGGACACGGGGCATCCATTTTTGTACCCCCTTTCCAATCCATCTTGGTGACCAGGCCTCACTGCGCACAGCACATGGCCCCCACCCTCGTTCCCACTCTGACTGGAAAACTCCAGAGGTATTAACAACAGCTAATAAATGTAACACATCACTCTTCCTCTTCGATCACTGTCCTGCATGTGAACCAGCCTGAACTAAGCACATAGCTCGTTCATCTCCACAAACGTGTCCTCAATACCTGCATGCATTATTGAGAATATATTCTGTTTGCTTGGATAGTGACCACCCTGCTTCACAGCAACCTGACCTTCACCCATTCAGAGCACAGATGTCTGACGTCCACCTTGAATGGAGAGACACTTGATTCATTTAAAAAATCGAAACAAACGTTGTTAAAATATATGTGGTGTTTTATTTTGTATCTTATTTTGATGACACAAAAATACAAGACTTTACACATTGTACAGGTCAGGTTGCAGCACAGTGAGAGAAAATCCCCTGTACTGACCGCTGTCACTCGGGAACGTTTCTCTTGTGGCACGAACGAACAGCAGAGGTGGGTATTACTCTTCGAACGCAGTGTCCAAGCCTCCTGTGAAGCCACCATGTAAAGGAACGATAGGCCACCAGCCTGTACCACCTGTGAAAAGGAATGAAACAAACTGTTTTTAAATGACCAAGATAAGTTTAAGAAACGTTTGTTGTCAATGACAATTCTTGTAACTAATGGCATTCTGCTCGGACAAATGCTATCTAGACAATGCACACTATTGAACGACTTTCATGCATTACAATGATATGTATATGTAATTTTGGATATAGTAGAAGACCATGAAATAGGAGTGGCATGACAAGCAGAGTATACTTACTCGTTACTCGGATTACAAGGACGAACAGTTGCGCGAAGTTCATGCATAAACACCACCATTATCCTCAATACGGACCGTGTGAGGCAGGCTGCCCTGAAGTCTGTTTGCTGGGTGATGCATTGCGGTCGTGGCTCGCCTTCCGAAATGTAGGCCACGCATCCCGAGTTTTCACAGCAGCAGCAGTTCTCGTCCTCGGTTGGCATTAGCTCGCGCCGATTGCATTTGCACCAGGTGAAAACACTGTCCATGCGACTGGGTCCAGGCTCTTCAGCTGTTGAATCGTCCTCTCAACTGCCATCCGAAGACCCATCGTTTTCGCGTGTTTCCCTTTCAGTAGTTCCTCCTCGGTATACTCGGGCTCGTACATGTAGGGCATTATTGTATCCATTGTGTGTTAAACAAACTAAAATAATTTATAGCGATGGTACTAGTATCTGTTTACACGGGCTACAAGCAACGAAGGTAGCTGACCAGAGCACAGAAACGAGTCACAGAATACTCAAAGTAACACAGAGAGAGGAATGGAATCGAAAATCTGCTGCTGTGTGTTGTGAAACGGTCTGTTTCTACTTATTGAGGAAAGAGGCGTCCTGCCATTTCCATGGCGACACGTCATTAGCTGAAGCGCAGCGAATGTTGACACGAGACGTGCTTTGGTGTTGTGAAATGGGCGGTACGCGTCTGCTGATGACAGGCTCAGGGGCGGGGGTATGATTTAGTGCCGCAAAAGCAGGTCAGCCAGGGCGATGGGGGAAATTATAGGATTATCACAAAATGGCGGCTCCCTGATGCCTGTTTTCTCGTGCGTTTAATGGACGAAAACTCGGGTAAGGTCCATAGGAAATTTTTCTAAAATCGAGCGATTTAGGCTTAATAACACATGGCCGACCCGTAGGGGCAATAATAAATTTTGACCGAACCATAATTCCTTTAATTTGAATGCAAGGTACAGGGAGTGGAATTCAGTAGCAACATTGTTCTGGCTTTTTATTCAAATGGCAGGGTTTGAAAAAAAATAGGCACAATGAAAAGAATTGGTTTAGACTTCTTATGTGAAAGTAAAAGTTTAGGAAAGGAACTCTATAGCAAAATTGTTTTGGGCTTTTATTTGCATAAAATGCAAGGCCTTGGGAGTTTTGTTTTGGATTGCAAGTAAATAAATGGGAAATTTTGTTTCGCATACTCTACATTTACTTGAATGTCAGTGTGTTAGGGTTACTTATTTTGTGATTATGGATATCCCCCTTCTATACAGAAGACAGGGGTTTTAGAAAGGTAGAGTCACACAAGTACTTTATTGTCTATACCGGCTCTAACACACTGGGCATGAACTTTGTTATTTTCAAACTCTAACAGCACTCATCCCATGAATTTCTATATGGGAATTAATTAATTTAATGTCAATTCAATGCACTAAGGATCTACACAGCCCCCATTCCCACAATTTAATGGAAAGGATTAAGGCAGGCAGTCCCAACACAAGACAATTTAAGTGGCTAGGGTGATTATCTATAGTGGAATTAATTTGAGTTAGATTTAACAAAATGTCCCACACTTCTCCCCAGTTCCCCCCCTACCCGCTATAAGAGATGGAGATTAAGGCTGGCAGATTCCCTCCATACTTTTTCTGCCATTTGGATTAATCTGCTTAAATGGGAGGCCTTGGTTATGGGGAATTCAGGGAAACAGCAGGGCTCCTCTGAGGACAGCAAAGATCTGGTCAAAGGCTTCGGTCAAGGGTCGTCCCCAGTACCCAGACTTCCTCTGGCTCCTCAAATGGCAGGTCCAGGCAGCTTCTTGATTTCCCAGTCTCTGTCTCCCATGCAATGTTTAAGGCCTGGGTAGCTCTCCCTGTCTCTCTGCTAGTTGTTCCTGGCAAGAGTCCAGCAGTAGACTACCTCCAGCAATAGAGTGGGAAAGTCAAGGGAAAAATCAAAAATCCAAAAGAAGGTCCCAAGAGTCAAAACATCAAAGAAAGATCCCTCTAAGATTGAAAGCTGATCTCTTATAGAGCTGATGACACTCCATTATTATCATAAGTCCCATGCTACAGATTGGCCAGCTCTCTCCTGGCCCCTCTCCCCATATGCCCACTGCCTGTTGATTGGACAAGGAGTTGGGAGGTGTGGATGATGGAGGCTGAGGGAGGAGAAAGATTCATCATTCCAAAATCACAAATGGGTTTAACTTTTATCGTTCCTAAAAATCTAACAACATGACAGCTACCCTACTTTTTCAGATAACTGCAAGTACATATATATTTATATATATATATATTTGAGTTCAATATTTTATGGCGAGTCAGAAAATACTAATCATATCTCTGCACACCCTTCCTGGGAGGAGCTACCATTTTTATCGATTTACTCCTAAGCCAAAATAGTCACAAATCTGCCCCTTCATGATTCAAACCTTACTTCTATAACCTATCATCACACCAACTTTCAATTCCCTGGGAATTGTGAGAAGGCCGGAATCATAATTGTCTTTATAACTGAACTTGTATACATCACACATGATTCATAATCAAATGATACCAATGGGCTTATTGTCCCCTTTAATATGAGTCTGGGATGAGCTCACTGGGACATACAATTCTATTTTAAATAAAGAAAAAGTAGCCCAATGTTAATCATATGGCAAGGCATCCCATGTGTCCCTCAGTTTCACCAAGCCCCCACCTATTGCTAAGTTTCATTTCTCCATCTTCACGTAACACGAACATTTGCTTCTCTGCTTCATACACAATGTTTGATCATCCAATAGTGGCTCTGAAGCCATTTCTTGAGGTTGTGTCAGCCCTGAAAAGGTCTTTTCTGTTGGCCACTAATAGATAGTTAATAGGGAGACCTGACCTTAAAGGTCATTTCTGCTGGCTGGGTTATCGAAAACTCCCACAATTTGGATCTAATTATCTATTATTTATTTGTATTTCTAACTGAACCAGGCATGCTTTTCCCGACCTGTCATTTGAGTGGGGAAAACGCCATCTGCATCCATACTTCAGAAAATACAGCTTTAAATCGACAAGATGTGCTTACATGCAACATTTTAGCATTATATCTGGGCATGTTGTATAAACTACAATCTTTCTTAACATATTGTTTGGACAGAAATAAGTTAACTTTAGACATTATTCACATATAGGCCACAGTTACATAGGAAATCCAACAAGTGGGCCTTTCCATTTGAATGTCAGCTTATTTGTGAAAAGTAATTGTCTTTCTCCGAAATATGTCACTTGATTTCACTTTTTAAATGCAAGGCACAATTCCTCCTTGATAATGTTCCCATGACTATCATTTCAATGTATATTTTCTCATGTGTACTTCTGCGGTTTTGAATATGTCAAAAGGTGCCTTTTCCCAGTTTACACAAAGTCAGCATCTGCAGCCCCAGATGTTCTTTCCCATTTATTGGGCATATCCATAGGTTTTAAGCTCTCAGTTAGATTCCCCTTCCCATGTGCACCTGTCCATTTTCGTGGAGTTAGCTAGGCACATTTCATTCCATTTCACTATGCCTTATGTCGAAAATCATGGTTTTGTACTGGCTTTTATATTTCAATGGAACTCCACATTATCCATCTTTGCTCTCACAATAGGGGCCTAGCATGGCCTCGCCATCTCTGTTACTCTGGAGCTGTATTTGCACCCCACAGGACAAAGGATTATGTAAAGCATTAGAGAGGTATTTTAAATTGTTTAGAACTAGAGTTATGTAAGATGTCATTATGTAGGTGAAACCTTTGCGTTGTGTGTTTTTTTATTTTATAGTTAATGTAAGAAAAAATTTAATTTAGTTCTTCAGTCATATGTATAGGGTGGAATTTTATGATTATTGCTGCTGTTAGTTTCAAGATTTTGGATTCAATGGAGGAGATGTGTTGTATGTTAGTTAGAAGTTTAGAATGTGGGTTAGGGAGAACATGGAATTGCAATGAGGCATGTAGAGAGGGTGAGGATTCTGTGGAGGATGGTTGAGTAATGAGGTTGGTTTGAAGGGTGGACAAGCCTCAAGGACGTAAGATTGAAGAACTGGTAATTTCTTGGTTGTAAGGAGTATCGAATTCAAGAGAAACCAACAGACGTTCCCTTGATGCAATTTACATATATTTGAGTTCCCCAGAGAGTAAATAAAGATGCTAAAACCTGGCATAAAAGAGGTTCTCCATGTTTAACACCCTTTATTTATGCTCTGGGCATTGATCGAAGTGAGCAGGAACGTCCGGGAGCACTGTTTCACTACTCTTATTTTTATCTGTTTACCATGCCTCTACTTTTTACAACCATCGATATTGTCCATTCATGTCCATGTGCAAGTGTAAAGTTGTAATAGGAGCCTTAGTTACTAGTCACTAGACTATTGCACTGCCCGGCTGAAACACCTTGTCACATGTTGCACTATGCTTCTGCCTACCCTCTCCCCTGCCGAGACCACAGTTCCACTACTTTGTTCGGTACACTTCTACCACTGGCTCTGGGGGACTTTTGCAGGCAGAGTACGGGCATTGAACAAGATGACTGTTTCTGCTCTGCATTCCCCTTCTGCTGCGATAATCATTTCATTTGATTTCACCATTTAATGGAACCTGCTAGAAGCAGACAGATTCCATAGGAATCTATTCAGTGGAGTAACTTTGCTGAAAAAGTTGGGGTGGTGGGCATGACACCTAAATGAAAGGGGCCCCTGCCAAAAGAGGGGGACAAAATGGCATGCCTCGAAAGTTGTGGGGGAGGATAAACACTGTGACAAAAACCTTTGTCCCCCTCCCCCAACTAAAATTGTGCCCAAGAATCCATTGTAAAAAAACTGTCTGCAATGTGTAAATGGCAGGAGGAATACACACTTTTTCAAAACGAAGTGCAAAAAAAGGTGTTAAGGCGATTTTGCTTCTTTTTCAAAAACAAGAAGCTAAGGCGACAAAAAAAATGTTTAACTTTACATCTTCTTGCAAATGGGAACATTGACAGAAGGGCCCCAATGGCAGTAAGTGGCCTGTCCCCTCCATGAGTTATGGGTAATGCTGCAGGGCCGCCCAAGGCAAGGCCATGTAACTGTTGTTACATGGCAGCAGGCGCGAGAGAGGGGCACAGCCTTCCTCCAAGGTCATTGCCCCTCTCTGTCTCTCAGATAAGGGAGACAGTCAGCAGGGTCTGGCACATGAAAGGCAGGAAGGGTGAGGTAATAAATACCTCACCCTTCCAGGAGGATATATGGGTGCAGTGCACCCGGGAGACCCTGGATGCCTAGGCAGGTTAGTCAGCCGCAGGCTGGCCTTGGGGGGTTGGTGCACAGCCCCCCACACAGTACAAAGAATAAGGGCCTCTTGGGGCCTACATAATGAGCTGGAGCAGCTCCTAAAACACAAAGGGCATCATTACACGGTAGGTGGTAATGGTTTACCGGTACCGGTAAGGGCACCGGTAAACCCTTACCGCCTTACTACGAGGTCCCTTTGCGGGACCCGACCTTAACGGCTGGTGTACACCAGCTGTTAAAGTTGAGACCCGCAAAGGGACCTTGGTGCTAATTACGGTACCGCAATTTGCGATACCGTAATTAGCCCCTTCCCCATTCCCATTGAGCCCTATGGGACAAAAATGGGAATGGGGAAGGGCCATGGAGAAAGAGGGAATTACCGCCCCTCCAACCTTGGAATAGGGCGGTAATTCCCCTTTTCTCCATGGTGGTACCTATTTGGTACCGGCGGCAACCATGGTGCTAATAGCACCATGGTTTACTGCATTCTGTGTAATGAGGCCAAAACTGTTTTGTCAACCCTGCACGGGGACCCAAACAGTACCTGGGAAGTTCACTGTTAACTCAGCGTCTTGCCATTCTTTTTCTTTGCCTCAAAAGCCCTCCCACCACAGAAAAAGGGGAGAAGAACAACAGAAAGAAACTCAGGACACCGTACGGTGGCCACAACAAGTTGTGGGCAGTGGTCGAAGAGAGTGGGAGCGGTGCTCCTCTACTTTTTTAAATTACCTTTTACAGCTCCTATACTTTTATTTTAAAAAGAAACCTTTCTCGAATGGTTTAGTTTTAAAATAAAAGTGCAGGAAGTTGACTGCACTTTCAGTGCACTGCACTGAACTTTCCCTCAAACAGCAGGTGCATGTGTTGGGGGGTTTGTACTGTGTGTGTGAGGGGGCGTGGTGATGGGGTTTGTGGGGAGTGGGTGCAGGCCAGCAGGGAACATAGTTCCACTACTTCTTTTTGTACACTTCGACCACTGGTCATGGGACAAGAAAGGCGGCACGGGCCAGAGGGGGTCATCTCTGGACCTGGTGCCCAAAAGGATGATTTATTATGATTACATGTAATGTTTATGTTCCTATAGTCATATTTGTATCAATAAAATCCTACAGCCTTTTATTGCCAACACTTGACCAAATTGTTGTGGTGAAATCTTTTAAGGGGATGGGGACAAGGGCCATGAGGCACGACGCCATCCTGCAAAACAACATATGTATGTCTGCTGCATATGGGTTCAACAGTTACCACTTTTCAGAAATGTACAACCAATGATTTTCCACGGATGAATTCCTCCACAGGTTTGTCAATGGTGCGCCAAATGATGATAAAACAGTCCCCAAAGAACAGAAAAAAGTAAACAAAGTATCGCGACCATGAATGAATTCAAGACTCGGTAGTGGGAGCGTGTACACCCTGCATGCAGGAGGACTGTGCCTATGTGTTTGTTTAGTGCGGGAGAGGCAGCGTCTGCTCTTTGGTGGGAGGGAGGGACGGACAGGGGGGCTGCCCCTCTCCCCGCCTGCCTCGCGAGCCGTGGGCTCTAGGACCGCCTCCTTGCTCCTGGTGCCTCCGGGCTCGGACAGGGGAGGCGGAGGAGAGGGGCAGGCATCGTCTTCAGTGCAGGCGAGGCGCTGTTGCCATTCGCACTCCCGCTGCACACAAACACCGAGCTAGGTGCACAGGGCGGCAGCGCAGAGCGAGAGCATCCGGCCGAGCCTCCCTGCTGCTGAGAGTGATAGCGAGTGGGGGGCAAGCTCAGAGCCACGGGGAGCACACCTCCACCGGCGGGGAGGAGGGAAGTTAAAGTGCCGGCCAAGTTGCTGCATCCCGGCTGAGCGAGTACT
Source organism: Ambystoma mexicanum (assembly GCF_040938575.1). Lineage (NCBI taxonomy): Eukaryota > Metazoa > Chordata > Amphibia > Caudata > Ambystomatidae > Ambystoma > Ambystoma mexicanum. Next base: position 1,196,749,234 of record NC_090935.1, read on the forward strand.
CCAGTGGGACTCCATGCACCAAACCGGGCAGATTCTGAAGTGCTACGGTCCGGCGAGGGGTCAGTGTGCGGCACCCCAGCTCTGAGGGACACCCCCAGCCGGTTCTGCTCAGGGGAGGTTGGCTTCACACGTTCCACGGACTATGGGCGCGGAGGGTCCCAGCGTGCGGAGGGGGTTGCTCTCGCTGTTCGCCCTCTGGCTGGGGGTGCTCCTGCTGCCCCCCTGCGCGCCCAGGACCTTCACCAACCACTGGGCGGTGAGGATAGTCGGTGGCAATCAGGAAGCCGACAGCATCGCCAGCAAATACGGCTACGTCAACATGGGACAGGTAAGTGTTGTCTTGGGTCCACCGCGGGGTGGGTTGCGTGTGTAGGGGTAATTGCTGTTAAAATCTGCCGACTTATCCTGAACCCACTGTGAAGTAAGACGTTGGGTGGTAGGTTCTGGGGCAAGCCTATGGGAACATAAATGTACGCATTTTATATCGGAAATAAGACCAGGCTTCCACACGCCATTCAAACTAACGTAATGTATTCCACGTTATCTGACTAGGCGCTATCTCAGGCTGGTTGTAAGTGTGTTGGTGGGAACATTTGGCATGTGGACCTGAATGACAGACTCCTACCATGTGTGGCAATACGTTGCCTGCCAGGTTATAGGGGGGGGATCGGGGTATGCTTGTTAAATTGGCTCTTGGTGGCTGCGTGTAAAGGCAAATCATAGAAAAAGTTTACCCAGAGAAGTGTTTGCAACCGGGGATTCTGTCAGAGCGCCTCCCCGGGGCTAAGATACGGATACAAAACTCATGACTTCCACCTCTGACAACTGGTCCTGCCTTCTTATTTCGGGGGTCCTTGGGGAGGTGGAGGGAGAGCGGGCACGCATCTGGGGTGCCAGTGCGACTGGTGTGATTGGGTGGTGGGGGGCAGCTGTGGGCTGTCCCCGCTAAGCGGTGGCCGGTAATCGCACACTTCATAGGCAGCAGGTTAACTTGGGATGCCATGGGCAGAACAAGGGTGAGGCACCCTTCACACGGGCTGACAGGGTGCACCCGGCAGGTGGTAGACAGCGGGGTCTGAGCTCGAACTCGCTGCACGTGTGTTGCATGCACTGCGTGTCCCCGCACTTCAGCAAGGAGTCGCAGAGCCCGGCTGTCACCACAGTGTGGGACTTTGGGTGCATCCGGCCGATGCGTGGAATTACCACATCCATTGCCCTGTAACGTGAACCAGTCTAGGGTGCCTTCGGGGGCGCAGGGCACTTCCTGGACACCAGAGATGCGCTTCGCGGGATACGAGGACTCGCTGGCGCACACACACTGGCAGTCTCGATTAGCCTCGATAGCCGACCAACTATGTATTATTTGTTTCATATTAAGAGGAACAGTTGCTGGGGGCGGGAGCTTCTGGGGTAGCAGTCTATTCGTCCTTGCTTCCGAAAATTCACATTTAAGCTCGAGCTCCAAAAGTGCATGACAGTTTTGAATGCGATTCGCAGCAAAGGGCGTTTTAACATAATGTCCCGTGGCTTTAGGGGGGTGGGGGTGTTGTCAATGGGCAATAGTATTCTATCGAGCCTTGGAGGTTGTACAGTAGCCAGGCGGAGACGAGGGGGGTGGGGTGGGGGCTCCTAAAGTGTGACACTCCATCCAACCCAGTGAATGAGCCTTGGGGACGGGCCTCGTTTCAATGCGCCCACAAGGGGGTAGAATAGGCACCCTCCCGAGTGACGACTGTGCACACAAAGCAAGGTCCGCGCTGTCATGGGAGCTTCCGTGGCACGCAGCCCCGTTGACAGGCTACGGCCCCTGTTCTTTGCTCAAGTGTTCATGAATGAATGCCCAATGTTACTAATTTCCTTTTTAAGGACCCTCCCGCCTCCACCGCCGAGAAACATGTTTTTTTCTTGTCTGTACCGCTCAGGGCTTGCACGTTGAAATCAATTTAACAAAAAGATACCACATGTTCAGTCATGAGTTAACTTAATTGTCTCCTGCAGTTTGAGCCTGCTACGCTTCTGGGCTAGCATTGGCGCGTTTTTGCCAGGAATAATTTTAAAGGCTAACAGTGCACAATTGCGGCCGCGGTCCCAGCACTGGGGTTCCGTGTCGAATTTGTTGTTTTTTAAGCTTCGTGTAAAGGGCATCCCCAGGACCGGAGCTTTTCTGTCAGGAAGTGTCCTTCGCAGCGCAGGATTCCTGCAGTCGGGGTGGCTGATGGCTTCATAACCAAAGTGTGCGTGGAGGGAAGGCGCGAGTTACCACAGACGGCGACATGTCGTTTATGCCGGCGTCTGAGGAGACAACACGTGTTGAAAGCGAGGGCTGGGGCATTACTGCTGATGCTGCAGGTGCAGGGAGGTTACACTTACACGCTGCATGTCTGATTGTGGGTGGGGTGCGGGGGTCAAGGTAGGCAGAGAAAGTAGAGGCAGTGGTGTAGGCAGAGGGCTGGTGTCGGTTATGCCCCACACCCAGGACAGGCAATGGCTATGCTACGATAAGACTTTATCAAGTGCCCAGGTAGCTACTGTTTGAAGCAGCAAACACTCGTGGTCAACAAGCTATGATGGGCATTGAAGTGGAGGGCGTGTAGTTCTGCTCCAGACCCGAGCGAAGAGGACATGTGTCTAGAACAAGGGGATGGTTCGAATTTGTGCCAGGGAAGGGAGATCGGTGCAGTGACTGAAAGATGGCGGTTAGTTGGCTACTTCTCCCTAAGGCAGATGATGCTATTGATACCGTCCCTGGAAGCAAAGGGAGAGGGATCTTAAGGTAGACTGTTGGTCACTGGTCATGGCCCAGAAAAAATAGGGTTCTTATGTTGCTCTCATTAGGAGTGGTTGGTCACTACTTATGGCCGAGAAAATAAGGGTGAGCTGTTTTGCCCAAGGAAGTAGTAGCCTGGTGTTTGGTTGCGATCCAAGAAACAAGAGGGCATGCTGGCTTGTTTGGCCTTGGCCCAAGAAGCTTACAAGTGTATTCTGGCTAAGGCCCAGGATCTGTATGTGGGTGACTGGCTGTTTGTGGCCCACGAAAGGTTGCTGATTGGACCGCCCTCCAGCAGAGAACGTGTTCAGAGCCGCTCATGCCCCAACAAGCGAGTGAGATTGGTGACTAGTTGCGGTGTAGGAATTGAACAGGTGGTGTCTGCTTCTCGGATGATCAAGGGGCGGTGCCAGGCAGTGCCATGAAAAGATGACCCGTTGCAACGAAATGACAACTGGCAGCAATTTCCTACCCTCCAAATGAGCATTTGCCCAAGACAAGAGGAGAAAAGTGCTGTAAATTCATAAACAGTAGTGAGGATGTACAAAGGTGCACATTGTGTGGCAAAGAAACAAGTCGGGAATGTTTTTTTTTCGGGGTTAGGCACATTTTCGGATCGTTGTTTCAATGGTGGTTTTCATGCCACTGCCTCATTTTTTTCTTTTTTGTTTTGTTTTTTTTTCTTTTCATAGTCTCCATTTGTGAAATAAATTCTGAAACCACTGGCCGAAATGCACCATGGGAAGAACTTTACTGCCGGCATCGTCTGCGGCATGAAGCGCTTTCGTTAAATCTCCTCTGCCCTGAAGGTGCCCCACCTGATGGTACTGAAGAACCAGGTCCTACTTCTGTTTCACTCTCCCCACCACTCGCTGGCCAGCTGCCCAGGGCAGGCCTCCCAGAAGCTGCGGAAACGTCCGCCGGCCCGAGTAATGTTCCGGCAGCCAGACCTCGAGTCCTCAAAGTTCCTCCCCGTGGGGCGGCAATCCGCCGTGACGTGTCCCCGCTTCAGGCCTAAATACACCCGGGTACAAAGCAACCTAGCAGGAGAGCAGAGATTGCCGAGGCCTGCCGTGCCCACGAGGAAAGTCCAACTGGGTCACCTCTCCTCCAACACAAGAAATGCCCCGTGACCGCCTTACACACCACAAAAAGAAAATGCCTCCTACAAATCGGCAGAACCCACTCTCTGAAAGGGGGCTTTTGCAGCACCGCCATGGGAACTCAATGGAATGATGGGAGCAAGGAGATAACACAGAAGAGCAGTGGACAAGAACTCCTATGCACGGCATGGCGCTATGTTTAGATTCAAGGCAACTATTAAGTTAAACCGGTGGCACGTGACCCCTGATCAGGCATTTCCCCACGCCAGAGATATGTACAGCAATTTAAGAGGACGGCTCGTTTCCCACTTTAGTGCAACTAAGCCTTTGGGATGGCAAATGTGTAACATTTAACTTAATAGTTGACTTGAATAAATAAAAAAAAAATTAAAAAACAAAGCTATGCCATGCGTGGAGCTCCTCTGCTCCCATCATTCCATTCTACTCCGATGCCACAAAGTTCCCATGGCGGTGCTGCAAAAGCCCCATCCAAAACATTTTTTAAAAGAGGATCCCTTTCCGAGGGTGGGTTCTGCCAGTTTGCAAGAGGCATTTTGTTTGTGTGGCGTGTAAGCGTCCGCCGGGCCGCTGTTGTGTTGGGAGGAGAGGTGACGCAGTTGGACTTTCCTCCTAGGCCCGGCAGGCCTCGGCAATCTCTGCTCTCGTGCTAGCTTGTTTTGGACCCTGGCTCATTTCCCAAGAGAAGCGAATTCGTTCCAGATAACCCCCGTGATGACTCAGGGTTTTAGTGACCACCAATAAACAGCTATCGGGCGATTAGCAAGTCCTCTGCGCTGGCCCGGCCGTCAGTAAAGCGAAACCGCTGAAGTGATAAGGGCCGCAGCAAGAGCCACCTTCAGATCCGTAAAGCAAAGTGCAGCGTCGACGTGTTAATGGCTTGCAGTAAAAACCGCGCCCGCCATTGCTTGCTTCCAGCAGGACATGGCGGCCTTTCTCGTGCTGAGTCCATCACAGGTGTGCACTGGGCCGCAGTCCAGTCGCCTGGGCACATGGGGCAATATTATAGGAACTTTTCACCTGTGCAACCTTGGACTATATTTGCCCGGTAGGGCCCTGTGTATACCTATTTGATGCATGTTTGCACTAGAAGGCAATATTTCTGGAGTATGGCCCATAATGGACCTGCAGCCTGTCTCTCTCTCTCTCTCTCTCTCTCTCCCCCTCTCCCTCCCCCATGTTGGGAGCAATCCTGTAGTTTTCAATTAGTTAAATCCAGCCACTGGAGCCACTACATCCTGGGGGAAAAGGTGTTACCTGTCCTTACAAAGTACAAGCGGCACTTGGGGGACGGAGGGGGGGGCAGAGTAGAGTAGAAAGGACTCAAACTAGACGGGTATCGCAAAGCGATGACCATATAGGCAGGCAGAAAGTTGTGGGCCGGCACCGGAGGGCGTTGTCGGCCTTAAATGTACGGATGTGGGATGTGTAGCGTTGGGGCACTTGTGGTGGTGCCGGTATAGGAACCTGAACACTAGCGAGGCACCGCGTGGCTGCCGGATTTTACCTAGACCCAAAACCAGGACACGGTGCAAGTGTCAGGGGAGGGGGGGGCAGGGGATTCCCAACAAAGACCTAGAGCAAAAGGGGGGGCCTGGGGCAAAAAATGTCGGTCATGGGAAATCTACAAACGGCCAGGGGTAGAGAGTGGTGAATAGCAAGGGCCGGGCTCAACCTGAGGTGTCCACCGGACGAGGACGGTAAGGGAGAGGGGGGGGGGGGGGAGGGCAAGGGATACCTAGGTAGCCGCACACAGAGTAGAATACCTGTGGTGGTGAATTACGGATCGTCTGTAAGATAACTCCAAGACTTTATGCAAAATAAAGCTGCTGAGGCATTTCACTCTTCCAACTTTACACGGTGTCTGTGTTGTTTCTTTTTCAACATGTAATGTATGACATATGCTGGTTTGCGTGGGGGTGGGGGGGAGAGGGGCCATGGGCCCAGGTCATGGAGGAGGGGGGAGGACGAGGCACTGGGGTGCCCACGCTATGGAGTACGGCCCATAATGGACCTGCAGCCTGTCTCTCTCTCTCTCTCTCTCTCTCCCCTCTCCCTCTCCCTCTCCCTCTCCCTCTCCCTCCCCCATGTTGGGAGCAATCCTGTAGTTTTCAATTAGTTAAATCCAGCCACTGGAGCCACTACATCCTGGGGGATAAGGTGTTACCTGTCCTTACAAAGTGAAGCCATTCCCCCAAGGCTACAGTCCTGTCAGCATTGAGGTTGGCCTTGTCTGGGAGGAATACACACCCTTCCACAGCTGAGATGGGCCCGCAGGACTGACACGTGCAAAAACGATTTAATGTGGCTGTGATAACTCTGAGAGATGCTGGCCACCATGCCCTAACTCGGGTATGGCTTATATTTACAGTTTATTGTGCCACCAGGGCAGGATCACCAGAGTTATGCAGTTTTTGGAACAGGCTGCATGTTTGAAATGTGGCCCCTGTGCTACAGAGACTTGTATGTCACTGCAGCTGTCAAGCGGGCATCTGTGACCTGCTATGTGCCACTGCTATAAAGGTGCTGTGAATTGGGATACTGATGCAGCCGGGTACAAGTACATTGCATGCTTTTGGCATGGTGTTTACGACGGGGAAATCTGATCAGCAGATGACCCTTTCAGAGATGGAATTACCCGCATCATTGTATTACTTTTATTTTTAATAATTTTGTTTTTATTAAGGTATGTAATATACAATCATAAAGTCATAACTTCATAAACATAATGCAGTGAAACTTTTACATGAGAATAGATTAAACAATGGTAAAATGGAAGTGTTCCAGTAGAGCAATTAATTAATTACGCTGTGTGCAATGTGAAATTGAGCATATAAGGAACAAATTGTCAATATAATTGAAAACTTACGCATAAGAACTATAGCACAGTGTTGTGCACTACTTAGTATGGAACAAATTCTGCATTACGATGTCTAAGTGGGGGGAGAGGACGAACATAAGACTGACATATGACGAACACGACATATGGAGGGAGGGGGGAGAAAGGGAGGTGGTAGGTATTCATGAAGAGAGGCACATTGGCATATAATGCAGTAAATATTCAGTCAAGTGTCCAGATTGGTATTCGCATATAAAGATCTTGGGAGCATCAAAGGAGTGTGAGAGATTTGGAGAGGTCACATTCCATGCGTGGTTACATTGAAATGGTTCAGAAATCGAGTAAAAAATGACCACTTAGCATTGAACTTAGGTATAGAGTTAAGATTGTTTGCCATACACATTTCCATCTTTTGCGTGAGATATATGTTATTCCACCAGCTTCTTATACATAAGGAATGAGAGTCTTTCCAATTGGCAGTTATACTCTTCATAGCCAAACAAATAAAGAGATCATAGAGCCTGGAAGCATCATATGGCAAGTGGGTGGTAACTGCCAGGCTACCTAAAACAATGTTCATAAATGAAAGTGGTATATCGGTGAAGAAAATAGAGTTAAGGTATTTCCATACTTGCTGCCAAAGCTTCAAAATCTATTTTCTTACTTTATATCCCAAGAAGCATCCTCAGGTTCCTTCTCAGAAGCCTTGCTTATTGTATTACTTTTAATCATAATCAAACAAGCCGGGGCTTTCACACCCTTGCCAGATGACCATTCATAACACCTGGAAAGATTTAAACCTGTGACCCGGAAGTTGATGCCTTGATTGCAGTGGGATGGTGATAAGGCTGGCATGTTATAGTCCAGGAACTTGATTTGCCATCTACAGAGTAAGAAGAAGTACAGCCGTTGTAGTGACCACCGTGGCGAGTGTTGATTGATGGATCAAAATCACTTGGAGCTATTTGGCTTCTGCTTGTCGCATGGAAAAGCCTGCTTGGCTTAAGACAGACAGCTGGAGCTACATTTGACCCCAAGACCCTGTGTGACATTACACATGTGCCGGTCATTGGGATGCCCTGAATGAGCATCTTAAGTATGTCTCGGTGTGATTGCATCTGTGTGCTGTGAATACATTTAAGGTTGGAATGCATTTCCTTCATTTTTACATTCTTACTTTAGGTCCCCTAGAATGTACTCAAAAACATCATGTGCCAGTAACATTATTCTACTTGTTGGGAAAAGCCTCCAGTTGAGGCCAGATTTGCTGTACTCTCTGAGCACTACAAGCTCCTTGTTCTCACCTGTAGCCCGCGGGCAAGGGTCTGCACACAGGAGTTACTAGTAGGTCCTGCTTATCACGGGAGAGCAAGCAGCATCGGAATCCCACGGCTATTACGCGCTGATGTGATGTCACGCGAGTGTACACATTTATTGATTATGAACTGCTGTGGCATGGAAGCAGAGGACGACCTTTGCACTGCTGTCTGCTTTAGTGACATGGGTAGCCCTTCTCTTTGCTGTCCCCTCTGCCACACCACCATCAGTGTATGAAAAGAAGTAGTGGAACAATGTTCCCTGCTGGCCTGCCCCCGCTCCCCACAAACCCCATCGCCACACCCCCTCACATGCACAATCCAAATCCCCAAACAAACACACCTGCCATTCATGGGAATGTGCAGTGCACTGAAGTGCAAGCTTCAACATCTTCCTACACTTTTATTTTAAAACGAAACCATTCCAGAACAGTTGCTTTTAAAATAAAAGTATAGGAACAGTGAAACTTAAAAATAAAAAGTATAGGAGCACCGCTCGCCCACTTTGACCTCTGACCACCATCCTCGGGAGCCGAGGCTAGACCAGCAGGGGTGAGCAGTTGGCCATTGAGCCTTGCACTACCTCCCTGCCCTCTGTTAATTGAAATCTCGTAAGAGCACGAACAAGCATGATGAGCGATGCCTACATCTGTTTGCGGTCAGGGGGTCGGGGGCTGTGTTATGCTTGAACTAATACCAGGATTCAGAAGCTTTGCATAGTGAATAGGGCTTGCCTGTCAATTAATTCACCTGTGTTTTGGGATCTCCCTCCCACACTATCCATACACCGCCGAGGCCCACCAATGGCTGTGTATCCTGCTCTAGCCTGAAGTATTTGCACTTGTGCAGTTTGGCCTCCTATTGCAGTTTTGGGGCTGGGCTGAAGCAAGCAAGGGTCTTTTGAGTGGTCATAAACTCTTTGGAGAAGCGCCTCCATGGTCGCATTCAAGGCCTTTGGGTGTCGTGCAAGTATGCATCCATAAGGTCTACTATTTTAGGTGCAGCAGCGTGCGTGCCAAAATGGAGGGATTCTGCACTTTGAGGGAAATTGAAATCTGTTGAAACTGAGAACCGTACGTACTGGTGCAATCTGAAATGTTCTTGAGGAGGTAGCATCCTGTGGGATTGAAATGGGCTATCCCTTAAATAGAAGGCACCCATCTAGTTCTCCTCCTTTACCTAGTCTTGTATGCCCAGCAATCGCCAAAGGCGATGTTTCCTGAATTTCCCTTGGATGTCTGGTGGTATCTTTCGGTAGACGGCCCCATTTAATGATTGGGTATGCGTATGCTGGTTTGGTCATGTTTGAGCAGATTGCCGTGATTATCGGAGTGGTTTGCCGTGGATGATACTGCTGCACGGAGAGAACTTTCCCCTTGAGTGTGCTTGAGCTCTGCAAGATACATTTTTTGCGTCTTAACAAGTTTTTCAAGTTGATTGATTTGGAGAGCATTCTTATTTTATACAATGGATTGTTTTAGCTCTTTTATTTTATTTTTTTTCTTTCTCTGACTTTCTCAGCAGGTAATCAGTTTTGGCACTTAGGTCACTAAGTGACCGGTTAGTCCGAAAGTGCCCCCTATTGTGCTAAAGATATTGGTATAGTGTGTACACAGAGAGGGGTGGCATGCTGCCGGCAAAGATAAACATGGTTGGGGTTCTTAGACTGCTCTAGCTTGACCATCTTGGTTTGTAGGTGGTACTTTCGGAGCCCCTGTTTACTTGTAGTTTAGGTGGCACTTTTGTTATTTATTTTTGTTGGCCCATAATGATCACCACCCACCGTGGGTAATAAGCAGCGCCTAGATGCCTGAGGGTTCGTAGCGCTATATAAATGCAAATTATTATTATTACTATTATAACATCACTATTCTTGCTCCTAACAGACAGGGGCATGTCTTTTCTCTCATGTTTGAAGAATTGGAACTGGCTATTTGCCACTTGACCAAGCTTCCATACAGGGTTGCAGGGGCATGCAACCTTTGCAGCAATAATGATCATTCTGCCATGTACTCCCTGCTCAGTGAACATAGCCAGGACCACGACTGTGGCAATAAGACCCGAGGCGGCGGGCCAATACTGCCCCAGGTAATTCCCCCGGGGCCGTAGTTACAGGCCCGAGCAAACGCACGGTACGCCGTGCGTGCCGGGAACAGAGTACCCGGCACGCACGGCGTACAAGGGAATACCGTGTGGTATGGCTCGTAAATGAGCAAATCGCCACGCTGTATTCCCGTTGCGCCGCGTACTCATTTTTTGTATGCCACAGATTAAAGTTGTTGTGGTTATTAAGACTTGATACCAGTTGTTTTCCTCATCAACCAAGCTTCCCTTGAGGGCTTCAGAGCAAGCTTTGAGACTGCTCAGGTGCTGCTTCCTTCACACAGTGCCCTCTTGGGATTTGAGAAGACCTTCTCGGAGGGTTTCAGATCTTGGTCAGCGTGGATTTGTTAAGGCCCGGCTGTCGCATTAGGCTTCGGACTCTGATCTTCTCACTGTATGTTTTTCCTTATATCTTGACAAGTGAAATATTCATGTTTATATGTGTTAACAGCAGCCTGGTTCCTTTTAAGGACTTGTGACTTTGCTCCTGGGACGAGTTGGTAATTGTTTTCTCCTCTATTCCACTGGCCGGCTACCTTATGGAGTAGATCAATTGCCAGTGACAGGCCTGCTTCTGTCCAGTGAGAAGCGTTATTCTATTTCTTTGCCTGTAAACATGATACTATGTTTGGCCTGGGGTACAGCAGTATTGCTACATCTGGGGTTGATCCTCGCCTGAGGAGGTAGACAAGCGACGCTCTGCTGTCTCCCTGCCCATGCTCACATGTGACTTGGTTTCTGAGTACCCGGCTAAGCTTTGTCACTTTTCAGGTTCTCTTTCACAAGTCTCTAAGTTTGCATGGGGTGCATATTTGGACTTCTTTTTGGATTGGAGTGCATGCAGTGGCTTTCACTTACAGGACTCTGATCCTTCTGGTCAACTTTCAGACCTTGTCTATTAATGGGTTGGGGCTGGCTGCCAGTAAGCGGGTGGATCTTTTTGGCTTGCGTGGCTCATTCCATTTCATATTTCAGCCGAGAGGATGCCTCCAGGGTAACCAGCTCGCCTTGGGAACAGGATGCTGCTGTTTGTTATGCGTTCGAAACCCCAGTGGGGCCATGTCGGCTTTTCACTCTGCAATCCCCCATGTCATGAACGTAGTCTGATGGTAATAAGTAACATCAGTTGCCAATCTCTCTGGAATTAGATTTATGGTGATGTATAAAGGTTTGATAAACCGTCTCGCAATGAATCTTCAAGTGTGCCTGATTTCGGGGGCAATAGTTTTTGCTCCCTGCCTGGACAATGGACTGAAACGTCATAATCCCTTGCTGATTCTAACACTTGCAGTTAGCTGTCAGCAATCTCTTGTTTCTACTTGTGACTGCCTGTGTATGCGGTTGTGTGGGTGCACATCCTTTCGTATGTTCTAAGATAGTCAAGGTAGTCACTGGCCGTATTGCTGCGCTTGTCCTCTTTGCTCCGTTGTATTGTTGGCTTGAGTCGATCTTCCCTCCACTCTGTGGGTTTATTAAGTGGATTTGCAGGTCTTTGCATTGCAGGCTTTGCTTGGATCACCCTTTGTACAGTATTTGCAGAGACCCCACACTTGTTTTTTTAATCTCCAGGAGGTGTTTGTGGTTTGAATGTGAGCCTCCCTTGGTTGCATTTGAAGGGGCCCTGCTTGCAGAGTCATCTCTTGATCATTGTCCATGATTGAGACTGGTGGTCGGCGTTGTGTGTAGCCCGTGGCCCAGCTAGTGTGGCTACATGCTTGTTTCCTAAGGGAACAAATAGGAATAAAGACGCATACACCAGGGTAATCAAATGTAGTATGTGTTTTATTTATCTGTATCGTGTGTATGTATTTTGGAATAAACCATCCAGCCCACCATGGGGCCGGATGGAATGTTTAAAAGAAGTAAGGAACAATAGAATCAACCTCCAGTGCCCAGGAATAGGCTGGGCAGGGGAGAAATAAGAATCCAACAAGGATTAAAAAAAAAAAACTGTTGGAAAAGGAGAGTTTGGAAAGAGGAGAAGCAGAAAGAGACATACCTACAGTGAGTGGTGGAAAGGGATCACTGCCTTGACACCCCCCCTACCCCGCAATCCAAGGAAGCCAGAGCTGTATATGTCGGGGGCGGCTGGGCCGCGCCGGGGAACCCCTCAGCCTGCCCAGATGCCAAACAGGATGGGCCCATTGATAGTCATGGCCCAGTCAGAGTGCCAGGTGCTTCCTGGGCCCACAAAGAACAGTCAGCCTGGTCCATGCTTCGGGGGCAGCCCTGACCAGTCTTCCGTGCAGTGCCCCTTGACAGTCCGACTCGTGACCAGCGAAGCGGGCCCTTCATTGAAGTCCTCCCTGGCTGCTTTTGCTAGGCATAGCCTGGGACGTGAATCAAGGAAGCGGAGAAGCCCATTTGACACAAAGTCCAGGGTTGGCTTCGCTGGCCAACCTGGTTGAAGAGGAGGCGGAGGAAGCCCCGGGGTACTCCGTTGAGCGGCCTGGGTTAAGAAAGCCACAGACCACCCAGCTGAGCAGCGCAGGTGAAGATTGCCATCCACCCTCTGCATTGAACGATGCATTGCTGAGGGGGCATGCCAGAAGGCAGCAGCGCTACATGATCGTGTACATGGTAGCGTCGCCTATTGCCATGGAGGTACTCCCTGATTTCAACATGGCCGAGGGCACGGCAGTGATGTCAGATGGTTCCCCCAGCCAATGGGGCCCGCCAGGATGAAAAAAAAGAATGCTGTGAAGCGGCAGTGATGTCGGGTTGTCCTGTAAGAGGATTCAATTCAACACTACAGCTAAGTCAATGCCTAGTCTGGGATACTGAATGGAAACCCTTATTGATATATCTTTATGTCCAGTTCATGAGTTCTGGATGACTACCCCTATATAACACCCCTCTCTTGGAATCCCCCTGACCCCACTGAGCCAATAAGTAGTTCTGTTTTGCAAGTTTAAAAGGTTTATTTGAAAAAAAAATTAAACAGTGTATATATATATATATATATATATATATATATATATATATATATGTATATATATCACACTTTTATAATGAATTAATAATTGAATATCACACTTAATCTGAGCAGTAATCAATAATGGATAGTCTGGCGCTAGCACACTTCTTTATAATCAATGATGAGTGGGTATAGGATGGATAAGATAGCAACAATACTTTTATGGTTTCAAATAGATGCAATGTGGAATGAAAATGCAGTACAGAAAATACTCTATGATTTCAACAAAACAATGTAAACACTTTTCTCTGGCAATTCACCCCCCCCCCCTTTATGCAATGCAAGGAAATGGAAGGAAAGCACACAGTTCTCAGAAATGCAATCAAATGTAATTCAGTTCACCCCAGCAAGCTTAGAGAAAACAGGTATGAGTTTCAAATACAGGCAAAAGTGCTTTGAGAGGTGGCAATGAAGTGAGGAATATGCTAAAAATGGTTTTAATTCCCTTTAGGAGGTTCAGGGTGAGTGATAGCTACTTTATATGAGTTCAGGATCACTTTAACAATGCTCTAGGAGTAACTAGCAGGTTAAACGAGTTTTTGGAAAAGTAAAGCAAGGAAGCTGCCGCTTTTCACACGTGAGAGAAATCAGCTGAAATCGCAAATCGCGGCAAAATCGCGAATGCGTGAATCGCAATTACGGCAAAAGTATAAGGAAGCAAGTCGGTTTTAGATCCGTTGAAAAGCTGATATTCTAAGCTTTCAGAGGAAAGTTACAGCAAGTTTCTAGCCCAAACGGTTCCCGAGATATGAGCAATTTTGTAAAGGTCGTTTTTCGAATTTAAAGTAACTCAAATTGACAGGTGACAGCTTTTAAAAATGACAGGTGACAGCTATGCGGCTGCAGAATTGACAAGTGACAGTTAGGAGGCAGTTCTACTTAGATTAAATAGATTGAATTAGATCACTGGAAACTAAGAGATTTGGTTTCACACCGTCCTAGCTGTATTCACAATGTATTTGGAAGGTCTAGGTCTCACGGATCGGGTCAAGATGGCTTTGGTTCTGGTTTCGCCCCGGACGGTCTCTGCGCACAGCGTCTGGTCTCTGCTCTGCTGGTCTGGTCTGACACTGCTCCTGGCCCGGCTCCTGGATCTCTGGGTACAGCGTCTGTGCACAGCTCCTGGATCTTTCTGCACAGCTTTCTCTGGACACAGCGCTGATCTGCACGGCTCCTGGATGCTGCTACCGCTGTTAGGTTTGCTGGATGCTGAGGCCTGCTGAGAAGAGTTCTCAGTTTGTGGGTTTAGGCCCTTGCTTTGAGTTCTGAATCAAGTTCTTTGGAGTTTTAAAGTCTAAGTGTTGGATCTGTTATCTTCTGGATGTTGTGTGGTCCGGCAGAGCGCGTTGCAGCAACTGGATTTGAATGTCCTCTCTAGCTTCCAGTGGCTCTTTTTATGTCTTTTGAAAGTGGGTGTGTGTGCAGCATCACTAGCCAGCCCCTCTCTCAACTGCCCTTTGTGCAAGCTTTCCGCACTGCTTTGATTGGGGGAAGGAAATGTGTGTCATGGTGATGCTGTTTTAAGGTCTGCAGAAAGGATACTCCCCTGTCAAATTGCACACAAATCTATATTTGACCCAAATACATATTTGCACAGGTACACATTTGTTTAAAATTACATGCACCCATCACATATCACATGAGGTATGCTCTGTTCAAACTCTGCTCTTCCTGGGGGCTTGCATCCAGAAAAGGCAACATTTTGTGCTTTTTAGTGGGTTTTGCAACCTTGGTTCTTCATTAAGTTATACACATATACACAGGCTGTCCATACCTACTCCAGTAAATTCCCATATCTCTACCTTAAACACAGAGTATGTGGTGTCAATAAATAGCGGGGTTTTGCCCCAGAACATCACACAAATTGGAGTTTGGGCTCGAATCGAAGGTACATTTTTTAAATTAAGGCTCTCAAAGTTATACATTCCTGTCATTTGATTACAAAGAGTTATCAGTATTTTTATAAACTGTATTTTTACTGCAATTCAGCTCTCAGAGCGTGTGTCTCCTCCTCCTAGAAACTTGGGTGGGTCAGAAACCATGCCTCTGCTGGCAGGCAGGCCTTTGTTGACAGGAAACAGTCAAAATCAACATATTCTATTCAAGTGCAAGAGCCTAGTGTGTGGTCTCCAGGAGGCTGCCAGCCAGTCTGCCTTCTATCAATCAAGAGGTCATGTGAGATTCTAACTCCTGGTGTGAATCTCTGGAGGTGAGAGGTTTCCTAGCCTTTTGGCCTGTTAATTTAATCAGATTGTCTTCTGGGAACAGCATGTGGTTAAGATTTTAATTAACTCCCAGCCTTTGATGTAAAGGCCTCTCCTGCAACTCCTGACATGCAGTTTCCATGTCAGAGTTTAGACCGCTAGCGCCGCCTTGAGGTATTTATCGGTACTGCGTCCATTTTTTTGGATCAGTCTTGAATGAATGCATTCCAAACAAGAGATTTTACATGGAAGTATATTATCCAGGTTCAGCACATGGCACTGGTGTGGTTCTGCAGTAAAATCATTTTGTGCCTGTAATTTAGCCATGTTTGACCTGAAGAAATGAATTCCCAATAGTTATGGGTTGCTTTTGGCAATCAGCATTGCCCCTTTTGCAATGGTCTCAGGCTACTGTGTGTAGCCCAATGGGGGTTTTAGGCAGTGTCCTTCTGTGCCCACAACATAGGCAGAAATGGGTGGCAGCCTATTCTTCATACATTTCCCTGTGCACTCTCTGGGGAGTTCTGGCCATCATGATGTTTTCCATGCCAGTACTGCACAGTTTTCCTATTCTGGCGTGAATGTGGGCGGCGATAGCTCATCCCCACATCCACCCAGTCTATTGATCTAGTTTGTTCTGGGATAGAATAATGGGCGTCGACAGCTCATCCCCACATCTACCCAGTCTATTGATTCAACATGGGTCAAAACCCATGACAGTCCCCCAGTCAACGGGGCACACCCCGCAAATATAAACAATATATAAACAATGCCGCAGTGGGGCAGTGAGCAGGGGTGGGCCACCCATCCAATGGGGACTATCCTGAAGATAACAAAGGTGGCTCCATGTGGTGGGTGGGCCTGCCCTCTTGTAAGAAGAGTGGCCAAGGCCCAATCATGTGTTGTAGGGGATAGGCCCCTGCCTTACCCCCGAGGATCCGTCTTAACACCTGAATCAGCCTTGCCAACAGGATTAGCTATCCACCGTTCAGTCGTGTCTTCAGTCCTGCACCAGCGAGCACAGAGCAAGCGCCACCAGTGGCAGACACCAAGATACTGTGAAGGGGTTACTGACTTCAGCATTGTGACTGTGTTTTATATAGTAGGTGTGTTGTAAGTCAATGTATATATGTATGTGTAATTATATGTATTCATTTATTTACATATTGTTATGTAGCATCAATGCTAATTAGGAGGAAGCGTAGAGTTTGGGTGAGTGTTATTGGGTACGTTAAGTAGAGTTAAAAGTTAAGTAGGGGCAGGACTATATAGCCATAATTTAAAATGTCTCTGGCATGAGGTAGCGGGATAGTGTGGCGGCCTGCTTGAGTACACCTAGTGAGATGGAACTTCTCACATAGGCCATCCTCTGGCCTTGCACTCCATGTGGGTGGGGTTTAGGTCGGGGGTCTGTTGCACCTGACTCACCTTAAGGGTCCCTGAGCCCCTCCAAGGAAGGGTGAGCTGACATAGCAGGTCCCCAGTCAGTTGGAACTCGCGCCAGGGGAATCGTAGGGAGAAGATAAAAGGCCGAAGTGGTTTTATTAAAGAAAGAGGGGTCCGTGTTGGGATCTCTATGAAATTTACTCCAGTGTCTGCGTCCTTCAGGGATCCGAGAACTTTGGGTGTATCCCATATCCTGTCTTAGCATTTTTATTTAGCAGGTGCCTTGCCCCTCTCTTCCCAGTAGGCTGGGGGTGGGGATGGTGGTTTCTTTGGGAACTGTCCCTGACCTAGGCCAGGATCCGATGCTCCCTAGCTTGGAATAGGGCCAGGAAATGTGGGCCCTGTGTGGATGCACCATTTCCTTCCATGGTAGCAGATCTTCTGCAACCGTTGATTGAGGGTTGTCCTAGCAACCCCTTCCCTGCCTGAGACCTCATGAGTCAGAGTTGTTGCATGATTGCATGACTCATATCAGGAGGCCAAGGAGTGTTGGTGGAAGACTGCCCACTACTTGCTATATCCTCCTAGATCAAGGACTGTGACCAGCAAGGGGGTGGGGAGAAAGCGCGAGCGGTAAAGGGCTGATTGCTTCCCTGCAATCTTTATTACACTGTGTCCTGTTCCTTGTTGCACTCCTGGATTCCCTCACACCCACATGTGTGGTAGGCATCTTTGACTGTTAAGGAACTGATTGGGTGTTAATAGCAAAATTAGAACACAGGCGTAAGATTTTACATTTGCGTGGCTCGCATGGCTGCCTGCTCTATGAGCAGTAGAAATATGACAAGGAACAGTAGACTCGGTGTAAGGAATGCCACAGGGAAGCCATGTTTGCTGAAGGTTCCCACATTGGTGTATGTGTACGTGTATGGACGGCTATTTCATAATGGGTGGAAAGTACAACTGGGGGCAACTTTTAAAGATGATAGAACAATTCATCATATCAAACTGCTGGCTTACAATGACGTGCATAACCCTTGGACTCCTCAGTAGCATGCTGTGCTTTATCTTATATAGCGTTGAGACTTTTTATGTTCAGTCTCCTGTTTTCCTCCATTCTAAGTATGATTTCCACCGACCTGTTTTGTAATGAAGTTGCTTAATATTCAATTATAGTCAGACCGGGCTCAAAATTAAGATTGGCTAGTCGGGCACTAAAAGCAGCAGTCGGGCGCTAAAAGCAGCGTCCTGGTTATCCGAAATTAACCAGTGACCCGGAGCCGCCACTGTGCCACGAGGAGCTAGTACATTGTGTTATGCAAATTTAACTTCGACCTAAGATACAAACCTATTATTTTGTCCATTATTTATGAACCATTATGCTTAAGAGTGTATCAATGTGTCCTAATGTTTATAGAGTGTCCCAAATATAGAGAGTTGAATTGACATAAGTGTTTGTTCAGCATCCCCTGGCCTGTCCCAAATATAGAGAGTTGAATTGACATAAGTGTTTGTTCAGCATCCCCTGGCCTGGAGAGCTAAAATTAGCTCATGGTGTCGAGCTAACCAGACTCTTCTCGGCTAAATGCAGGAGCTAAATCGCTCCTAGCGGCCCCTCAATTTCGATACCAGATAGGCCAACCTATCCTTAATCCTTTTCCACCAACTTGGAATGCCATTTTACCTGGTAACGCATGAATGACTAGAAGCTGTTTGATTTCACTTTGCCTCCCAACACTGAAAGGATTGCCAGCAGCTCACCTCACCCTGCCCCCTCCTTTGTGATCACGTGATTTACGTGAGATCCTGCCCAAGAAGTCATCCTTTGTCGGTTAACCTGCATGTTAACCATTTGAGAGAAGTCTTTTTTTGCACAAGTGGCTTGCAATTCAGCATGTGCACCTAAAGTGACATGCTCACTTGGACATGGGAGATCTCAACATCTTCCGATAATGGTGCAGTTTTGTTGACTAGAATCTGATAAGTCCTCTGACGTAGAAAATAAACACCCTGCCCCAAAGACCCTCACTGCTGCTTTCAGCAATGGGCTCCAATTCAATTGCAAGCTACCAGGCAACCATCAATAAGTCACTCTACCACCTCAATTCTATACATGCACTCAGAGCAACATTTCTTACTCGCCAAGAGCAAGTGCACATTTTGCACCCTGGTTGTAGTATTGGCAATGTCATTTTAAATAGTGAGGTCTAGTGTTTTTGACACACAAAAACTACACCCGCCACAACGCATCACACGCGCTCTCGTAGTGAAGGGAGTGATTGTCGTGGCACTCGCCAGAATCCGTAGGCCCAATAAGAATGACTGCAAATGTCTGACCAGTTTTTTATATAGCACGTGTTGTGAGCTTTTTCTAGTTCATCTCAAATTTGGAAGGGTATTTACTTATCTATTCAAAAGCAATATTCTTGAGAAAAAAATTCTGTGCCATGCGTTTTTGGGGAATTCACTTGAAACAAAACAGCAGAAACTGCAGTAAGGAACTCATGGTGGCAACAGTAAAGACAGACACAAGTGATCACAGTTCAAGGGTGTTTGTTAAATTGTAGAAATGGTTTGGGAAAATGCCTAATCTAAACCTAAATCTAAGATGGGAGCAAGCTACGACCATCAAATAATAAGGCGGTCCTAGTGGTGGCTTGTGAAAATTAAAAGAGCCTATACAAAAAAAATGATTGCCAATACTTACAACTAAATAATAATAATAATTTTGCATTTATATAACACTACAAACCATCAGGTATCTGAGCGCTGCTTATTATTACCCACGGTGTGTGGTGCTCATTTATCGACCTCGGAAGGATGAAAGGCTGAGTTTGGCCCTGCCGGGATTCAAACCTGCATTAGCAAGCTCTGCATGGATTCGAACCTGCATTAGCAAGCTCTGCATGGATGTCAAAGCGAGCGCTCTACTCGCTGTGCTACTCGACCGGCTGAAAGAGCGCGTGATAAGGTTCTTGAGAAAGAATGAAGTGTTCACAAATGATAAGTCAGGAAGTACAAGCTGGGGGTCTCCCTTCCCCACGTTTTTAGCACGGGACAAGGTCGGACTCAGGAGCACCGCATACACTCGAGCTTTTCCCTGCACACACCTACAGTTCTGTTCTCTGGTACCAGGACCTATGGTGGTTAAGTCTGTCTCTTTTCTACAAAAAGTCTTGTGCTTCCGAGGACCTGCTGCATTCCAAATAATAAACAAAGCGTTCCTTTCCATCTATACGTTGGGTGATGACTTTTCACCCCTGTATCTCCCTCTTCCGGGATCAGATCCACAAAGAGTTTCTAACAATATCAGAACCATGGACCTTCAGTGGTTAAGTATCTTGCTTCCGAGAGCTGATGTGTTCAAAATAACAAAACTAAAAGTTCTTTCTTGATTACACTTGAGGTGATGTTGCTTCACTCTTGGGTCCCCCTCTTCCAGGCTCAGACCCTTCTCTAATGTTTGCCTCCCTCTTTGGGTGATGCTTTTTCACCCCTGGATCCCCCCCCCTTTCCAGGCTCAGACCCCTCTTGAATGTTAGCCCCTCCCCTCCGCCGGGTTCACTATCACTTGCATTCCAAGGGATTTTAAACCACCTTCTCTGTTGCATTCACGATTCTTAATATCTTTTTAAACAGTTCGCAGTACTTGTCAACACAAACGTTCATTGAGGCATCAGGCTTCGCCCCTTTATAACGGCATGCCTCCATCGGGTTCACTCTTGCCAATCTTTTCTCTCACCATGCGGGAGGCGTTTCCCTTAGCTTTCCATTAATTGCCGGTAAGAGACTTTCACCTGTACAGCAGATTTTGCTGGGATTCTGTATGACCACTTTGACACTCGTCTCACGTGCCTCGCATGCCCTTCTGGTATCAGTAGTTTCAACCAAAATGGGCAACCAACTAGAGTCTCTCGATGTAGACCCACCTGCTGCCGGACCCTTTCAGCTGGCTTTCCCCTACGAGCTTCAGTTCTTTGAACTCTCCTTAACTTGCAATTTTCATTCAGCACAGTTCGGTTTCTTATCGGTTCTCCCCTCGACTCACCGGCTCTGATTAACTGCTTGGCTTTCCTTGCATCTGGAGTCCAGGACAGTACAATGGTAGCAGTGCCTTCAGTTCTCCTGCTTATCAGCGTAGGCGCGCTCTGTGTACCGTTGACATCTGCTGCAGCACACGTTTGCTCTTGCTCACCGTCTTACGATTCCTTCCACAAAGGAATCGTGGCTCTGGGTCAGAAAGGGCACGGTTGATTCTCTCCTTGTCACCCTTTCAGTTCTTGTGGCTTTTCTCCTCCTCCTCTTGAACTGCTGCCCTGGGATAGCGGTCTCGTTGAGCTGTCTGCCTTGCTCGTAGTGTTCTCTCGTGCTCCACCTTTTATCCCTGTGGGGAAGGGAAAGGGCCGTCGGGTGCGGGTGATTCTGGTCAATTGCCTGACTTTGCCTTGTGTTGGGACATGTCAGATAAAGGCCCCGAATGTTAGTCTGTTTTCTCTCGTGGTGTGCAAAAGTCTTTGTGTTCGAAAGGGGGGTGGGGGTGTTGAGAGGTTGAGTAACCTATGTATTAGGATGGGGAAGAGGGGTTATGAGAAGGTGAATACTACGTCTCACCCGTTGGTGTTCCCGCTCCACTCCCTGAGGATCCCCATCCAGGTGATTTCCTCCACCCCATCCCCCCAGTACTGGTCCACTCCCAGGAACTGGATCCAATAGCGATGGCTGTGTCCTGGCCACCTGGATGAAAGATCCCCAGGGACTAGTTGGGGAGACAGCTTTCAGGTTTCTCACACTGCTGAATAGCAAAATTAGTATCCGTATCCTATCTAGTTGGTAAATTGTTGCTTGTAAACTTTCCCCCGAATGTGATCCCAGAATATTTGTGGGTCACCCCACATACCCCAAAAAAAGGTGTAGAAGGGAGTACATGATTCCTACCACAAATGCGTGGTAGCATTTGGGGTCCTTTCAGGAGATCACCCGCTTCAGGTCAACTATGCTGCAAAAAATGCTATTTCTAATTCAAGTTGGCTTAAAAAAAATATCCCCAGCAGTGACCCGCTATGCTGCTGTTACGGTCCTTTCTTCTGTGCCTGATGAGGGTTGGGGCTATAGGTTACAGTAAAAGAGAATCTGCCCAGACGTTTTTCAGGGCTCAAATGGACGCCCTGAGGAAGTGAGGCATACACTCCTCTTTTCAGCTTCTGCAAGGCTACCCTTTTTGTATGACATACATTTTTTGGAGGCATGTGAAATGCAAATGGCCAAAGGTTTTTCTTTCTTTGAAATTGTAAAATCCCAAAAATTCATATGATTTGAAGTTTCACTGAATAAATTCAGGAACGTTATTTCACCAAAATGCCAGGGGTAGCAGGTGTGACATCACACGACCCTTGACCTCAGAAGACATCACAGGAAGTGATGTCATTTGACCCCATACCCAAGTGACCTCACCGGAAGTGATGGCACAAATCCTTCAGGTGCGTCTCACGCCTGTGTTTCCAGGCGCTCTAATTTCAGCCAGATATTAGAACCGAGGCACAGAGGTAGGCGGGATTTGTCTATGATCACACATTTGGGGAATGTAATTTTCCAGATTTGACGGGGGTCTAGATGTGAAACATACGTACTTGTAACAGGGTAACCGAAATGTTTAACTTAGTCTATAGCTAGTGTATGAAACATCTATAGATCAATTGGACACATAAGTACTCGTTATCTGTGGCAATGATGTTTTAAAAAAGCCAAAAAAAGCACTGACTGACGAGAGGAGTACGCTGTCTGTTTACCCAGGAGCAAAATGCTGCATGAGCAAGGCCTGAAAATGAAACGATTGACCAGGATTTAGTATCAACACACTTTCCTAGTTATAAATGTATATGACTCGGCTACCACTATGATAGAAGTAACCTATTGTGCGGGTGTAACCGGAGGCCATCTCTGTCCAGTGCATTTATCTTTAAGTTGTGTGACAAGCAAACCCATGTTGTCCCCCACAACCGAATATAACACTTTAATGTCCTAGGCTTTGATACAGGGCTCTTCTTTCATCTTTCTTTTAACGGGGTGAAGTGTGGGGAGGTGGGCTGCACTTCCCTCAAGTGTGGGGCCAATGCATCTACAATTTTCAGAACTCTTTGTGCAAGTTGCGCTGTTCAGTGACCCCCTCCATGACCGGCCCGTGAATGAAGCTTCCATGAAGCCCTTTCCAAGAAAGAGTTTGAGTGGGCAGGGGTAGGTCACTCCATGGCTCTCTCACTTCTGATACTCTGTGTCAAGTGCTTATTTTCTTAATCAACGTTGCACCGGAGCAGAGGCATAGCCAAGATTGTGTAATAAATGGGGCCTGAAGCTAAGGTAGTTGGGCCCACCGCAGTGACATTAACTCTGTAAATGCCCACACAGTGCTGCTGAGTGGGTATGTGCAGATTGCCCTCTCAGGCCCTACCCTGTGTACGCCTGTGCACCAGAGCAGGGACCTGGTAGAGTTTTCAGCCCCTCTCAACCATTCACATCACTCTTGAATGCATTCAAGGTGAGCAAAGCTGAGGCCCCCAACTCCCCCCACCCAAGCTTCTTATCAAAGCACAGGGCACGCCACACTCCAGGCTTGCCCAGAGCACCACGTGTGCGCAATGTCCATGATGATTATGCCTCTGCAGGAGCACCCACAGCTCCAAGTGAAAGAAGTAAATATGTTTTTTAATCAAAGCTTAAATGTTTCACTTAGCATATAAAGAAGGGGGCGGTGCCTGGTCCCTAAATATAACAGCCACCAGTGGTGGCTGGTGAGTTGCTTTATTGAACAGTGTTAATATTTGCCACAAGTATGTGATTGCGACCAAGCATAGCGAGGGGGCCCGAACTAACGAAAACAGGTTAGGGGGGGATTCTGCCCTCTGCCATGAAAAAAGGTTTTGAATAATGGGTTAAAATGGTGCATTACACAGCACACTTACTGTAAAAATATGGGTAAAAGGCCATTTTGCAATTGGTTTTGCAGGGTGTAGATTAACTTGTGCAATAGATGCCAGTCATCAAAAGTGCACAAGCTCATTTCCCAATGTATTGTCATGCCAGTCCCTTCAATATGTGCCAGTATAAAAAAAAAGCATTTTCATGCTGGCTGTGCCGATGCATTTCCATGCTGGCTCCCCCAACATATGCTAGTATTCCCATACAAGAACATACTCCTGTTCGCTTTGAGATGTTTTTTTATTGTATTGTTACTGGCCCTAGGCACAAAGCTGTCTCTCCCAATGTATGCCAGTACTCCTATGTAAAAGAATACTCCCATTGGTTTGGTCATTAAAAGTGATATGTAGCAATAAGAAAACATGTCCAAACTGTTTCCAATGTAAGCCAGTTTAGACCCATAAGAACACTTTTATCCTTGCTTCATCATAGATGCTTGGTTAATAAAAAGCCAGTAAGAAATATACAGGCCACTACACCAAAGTCAGTCTAGTGAGGTAATACTACTTATCATGCTTGTTTTATCAAAGATGCCGAGTAATAAATGTCATGCCACAGTAAGAAATTTCTAGACTGGCCGTACCAAAATGCCAGTCTAGTCAGGCAATGGTACGCATGAACTTGGCTTTGCCCGAAAATACCATTAAAACATGCAAAGTCAATAAAGGATGTGTCAAAAATCCTAGTAATCCCCTTTCTAGTGAGGCTCCATCTCCAAGGGAGGGACGGACACGGACACGGACACACACACACACACACAGACACACACACCTCATCCATATACCTTCACTCACACACCTCATCCATATACCTTCACTCACACACCTCATCCATATACCTTCACTCACACACCTCATCCATATACCTTCTCTCTCGCACACACCTCATCCATATACCTTCTCTCTCGCACACACCTCATCCATATACCTTCTCTCTCGCACACACCTCATCCATATACCTTCTCTCTCGCACACACCTCACCCATATACCTTCTCTCTCGCACACACCTCGCCCATATACCTTCTCTCTCGCACACACCTCGCCCATATACCTTCTCTCTCGCACACACCTCGCCCATATACCTTCTCTCTCACACACACCCACCTCGCCCATATACCTTCTCTCTCTCACACACACACCTCACCCATATACCTTCTCACACACACCTCACCCATATACCTTCTCTCACACCTCACCCATATACCTTCACTCACACACACACCTCATCCATATACCTTCTCTCTCTCACACACACACCTCGCCCATATACCTTCTCTCTCACACACCTCAACCATATACCTTCTCTCTCTCTCACACACACACCTCTCCCATATACCTTCTCTCGCTCTCACACACACCTCACCCATATACCTTCTCTCACACACCTCATCCATATACCTTCTCTCTCACACACACCTCGCCCATATACCTTCTCTCTCACACACACACCTCGCCCATATACCTTCCCTCTCACACACACCTCACCCATATACCTTTTGTCATACACCTCGCCCATATACCTTCTCTCACACACCTCATCCATATACCTTCTCTCTCACACACCTCGCCCATATACCTTCTCTCTCACACACACACCTCGCCCATATACCTTCTCTCTCACACACACACCTCACCCATATACCTTTTGTCATACACCTCACCCATATACCTTTTGTCATACACCTCGCCCATATACCTTTTGTCATACACCTCGCCCATATACCTTTTGTCATACACCTCGCCCATATACCTTTTGTCATACACCTCGCCCATATACCTTTTGTCATACACCTCGCCCATATACCTTTTGTCATACACCTCGCCCATATACCTTCTCTCACACACCTCACCCATATACCTTCTCTCTCACACACCTCACCCATATACCTTCTCTCTCACACACCTCACCCATATACCTTCTCTCTCACACACACCTCACCCATATACCTTCTCTCTCACACCTCACCCATATACCTTCACTCACACACACACCTCATCCATATACCTTCTCTCTCTCACACACACACCTCGCCCATATACCTTCTCTCTCTCACACACCTCAACCATATACCTTTTGTCATACACCTCGCCCATATACCTTCTCTCTCTCACACACCTCAGCCATATACCTTCTCTCACACACCTCACCCATATACCTTCTCTCACACACCTCATCCATATACCTTCTCTCTCACACACACACCTCGCCCATATACCTTCTCTCTCACACACACACCTCGCCCATATACCTTCTCTCTCACACACCTCATCCATATACCTTTTCTCTCACACACACACCTCGCCCATATACCTTTTGTCATACACCTCACCCATATACCTTTTGTCATACACCTCTCACCCATATACCTTCTCTCTCACACACCTCACCCATATACCTTCTCTCTCACACACCTCACCCATATACCTTCTCTCTCTCATTCCTCACCCATATACCTTCTCTCTCACACACCTCACCCATATACCTTCTCTCTCACACACCTCACCCATATACCTTCTCTCACATACACTCGCACTTCTTCTCATTCACACCAACACTCACTGACCCATAGCACATACATATATCTGACACGCCCTTAACATATGCAAAATACACATCACATTAAAAACAAGCCTTCTTGCCTGTTTTTCCAGCTTTGGACCGTTACTCCAAGCCAGCCATGGCCCCTCCCTGCTGCCCACAAATGGGAACCAGGAAGCTGGGAGAGCTTCCCATTTCCTGTATGTGAGCCGTGAGGAAGCCGGAGGAGAAGGAGTTGGAGCTGAATGTGGCATGTGACACGTGCCACGTCACATGTCATGGTCGGCTCCACCCCCTTCTGAGCATTTCCTTCTCATGCTCCAAGCCCCGGCCCAGCCTTCACCGTGATGGGTAAGAACTGGGCCGGGAATCCCGCCCCCAGACCTGGTGTGGTGGGGCTTCCTTCACCGCAGGGGCTGCAGGGCCCACTGCTCCAGAGCCCAGGAGCGTCCATTTTTAAAAAAAAAAAAAAAAAAAAACATACATTTTTATAATACAGGGGTCGCAAGGGAGACCACAGGTGTCGTGGCTGTGACCTCCAAATGACATCCCTGAATACATTCACATAGACCTGGTGTTTCTTCTTGTTACTGCCAAAATGTCTTTATTTTGTCATTTGCTGGAAGTTTTATTTCTTCAGAGACCTGTGAAACCACATGTTTGTAGTACTGCCATTTTCAGGGCCTGTGCATGCATCTAGTCCTTGCACAGTTGGGGTTTCTGCATGTTGCCGTTTCCCATCTGGAAGTGAGTGTGCCTCTTGATCTACATATCTGTATGTTTTAAAAACACGTGACTATCACAACAAACCGAATGGCCGTTTAACTGCCTTTTAAATCCATTATCTAGCTGCCACTGCTGCAGAATAAAAACTATGTTGAAAAAATCTGGCTTTTTTTAGGATTTTTTTAACCTACCATTGAGCTGATTCGAAAGTGGCCATACAGAACCATTTCTCCGAAAGATATTCAATGGATATTGTTAAAGTGATTGTAATATTCTCTGTATAATTTGGATAACAAATCAGGAAATGCCTGCTCCTTCCTAAACGAGGACCTGATATTCTCCTGTGTCCAACTGTAGCATTTTCTTCATCCAAAAGTCTTTATCACTGTTAGTACCGTTTGAAAGCAGTCCAATGATGTGAAACCTGCTTCAAGTATTCCGTATGGCCCACCCAAGCTTAAGGTAATGGAGTTCAGAGCTACCTTTGTTCGTTTGGCCCCTACATCGGAAGGATAGCTCAGGGGCAACGTGCTCGCCTTGGAAGCAAGACAAAACTGAGTAACAAGGGTTTGATCCCCGGGTCGGTGCTTAGTAACCTCTGGGTATTAAACGCGTTATAAATGACCAATTACATCACGTTACAATTACATCTCCAACCTAAAAATACATTATAGTGGCTCAAAAATTAGCAGACTTAAAATGGGCCTCTAGCATATAGAGCTATTTATGGAGACCTTGGTTAGATCCTCTTTCCTCCTTGCTCTTATTGTACCCCCACCTTTCAGCACCTACTACATTTCTACTATATGTATTAATCCCTCTGGGTGGACATACATTCTTTTTGTTTATTAAATATTTTGTGTTTTTGTCTCTTGAACAAGAGAAACTAAAGTGATAGCTAGAAAGAAACGCACACATACATGACAGAAGGAAACAAAACGACTTTAGTGTGCATATATTTACATTGTGGTCTTCTAACTGCTTCTGGTTTTTGTATGTATTTTGTGTAATGGCAAAAAATATCTGCTCCTCGGCATGGAACTCTTCCTCCTGCCCCCTCCCCCACCACTATGATATTGACACATTCTTTCTCGTGTAAACCTGACGAATTCGTTCCAAGGCAGGGCATGAGAGCTGCATTATTGTCGCACAGCTATGGCCTGCTCAGTCACTCTGCCAACTCCTGGCCTATATCTTACCCCACAAAGGTTTTTCTTTGAGATTGCGTAATTGGATCTCGCAGTTTCTGCGAAGACCTTGCATGATTCCGCCTCTTTCTGTGTGTACCATGTGATGGTTTATATAATCATAGAAAGTTTTGGCTATAAGTGACGGGTGGGTTCGCTGGGTCATTGGAAGAGTATTCTCGGCAAGGTTACCATCCATCAATGTGTACCCTCTGTAATGTGTCGCCCCTCCTGGGAGCTTGGAATCTCCCAGGGCTCGTGCTATCAGTAACCACGTGACCTAAATAATAAAAGCAATGAGCGGCTTCCCACTCTTCAGTCTTCAGAGTAACTGAACATGGTGTGCTGAGTCATTATTGTGCAGCACCCTGCTGGTGCTGCGTAGCTGTCGGAGGGCTTGCCCTGCTGGGCAACACTGTCCCTCATAGCTACCAGCCATGCTTGTAGAAGCCCTGCTGGGCAACTCTATCCATGGAAGCCGGTACCCTGCTGGGCAACTCCGGTGTTGTCTGCTGGAGGCCATGGAGGAGCCCGTGTGCTCACGTGCTGACTGGGTGCCCCCGGTCCAGAGACATATGCAGGGTGCCCCCAGCCTTCATGTCACGTCTGGTGATCCCGACGTATCCAGGGTGATCCCTACCTATAATCCTGCTGCGTGATCGCAGCCCATGTCTCTGCTGGGTGCCCCCAGCCGTGGTCTGCCTGGCCTGGGTGACCCCAGGCCAGGACATAACACCCTCTGCATTGGCATTCGTTGCCCATCCCCTGGGAGCGAATGCTTGTGAGAACTGCCCCCCGAATGAGCTTCCTCTGGACAGCAACTAATCTACATTTTATAAATGTAGGAAGGGGGAAGTACCTGGTGTGAGTAGTGACCCTGCTCTATCTCGAGAGACCTTTCAAGTTGGGCTGTAGTCCATGTAGGGATTCAAGGTACTATAATTGCCAGTGAAATGTGTGTCGTGCTATTCTCCTTTTTCTCTGTATGTATGAATGTTTGGATAATAGTGTTTTTTTGTTTAAAGTTTGACAGTGAGGAAAGACTCTCCACCGTAGTCGAATAATGGTGGCTGAGGTAGCAATCAATATTTCTCAACCATGAAAACCGTAGACCTTTTGAAAGTGAAGGGTGTCCTTAAGTGCTTTGATGGGGGCGCCTCTGTGATGGTCTGAAAGAAAGGATGTGCTGTTTGATTTGCACGCGCTTGTGCTGCAGCACGCTAGCAATTGCCTGTTGTGTAGGACCCCGGTCTGTATATAATAGCCATGTGGAAGGAAGGTGGCGCTCATTGGCAGCTGCTCCTTGCTGCGCTGGGAGCATGCCAAAGGAGCTCAGTACCTTTCAAGGAGTTTGCATCTTTCGGGAGGCGGCTAATGAGATGTATAGTTACACAGCTGAGTGTTTGGATTGGGGAACACAGAGCAACGGTAGGAACACCCCACCTGCCACACTGGGTTTCTATATGCCAGGCGTGCTGAAAGAAAAGTTGAATTTATTGATGCTCGGAGTAAAGTTCCTACATCCCTGTTTTGAGCTGCCCCGAGAAAGCACTTTTTAAAGTGTGAAACGCGTTTAGCCACATTTTTTTAATGATTGGAGTCTGATTTGGGGGGAAATTGTTTCACTCAGCAATAAGAGTGAAATGATCTTACTTTACAGATAGAAGTGGGTCAATCTTATGCCAATTCAGTGATCAAAATAGAGTACTGAGTTGATGTCTTTATTTCGATAATAATTGAAGCTTATTGGCTACATTGATGATACCAGGCCATGGCTGACAGTGGCAGTCATTTAGTAGTTGAACTAAAGTTCAATAAAGGAACTGTGCAGTGTTCAAGTTGGGCAGCTGCTTTTTGCCGTTAAGGAGCGGACCATGATCTAGCTTATGCCGATGAGTGAGGCTATATTGACATAGCAGTCGGACTACAGGAATAACCCATTGGAGCTGATCCATCTTTCCAAGGATGGAGCTGTGTTGCATCCCTGCAATGAATAGCACGTTGTTGCTTCCCAGCCACAGCCTGACTGCCTCATAGCAACATCTAGGCCTTTTGTGTTCCCAGACCCAAAATGTGAGTAATGTTGTGGTTGTTTCTGGTTACTAACGCAGCATGCCGTGGGAGACTGGTATGCAAACCAGAAATTCTTCCAGCTAGGCTTATCCTTGTGGCAGAACTCCTGGACAGCGTGGATGTCTGCGACTGTGGTGTGACTAGTGCCTCTCATTATCTGGATTTCCTGGGGGTGTCTGCTCCCAATAAAACATAAACTGCCAATGTAAAAAATGCTATGTTTGCATCTTAAATGGACGTTAGATGTGTGGAACGCTGAGCAGTAGCTGCCAGTTCCCCAGTGGTTGCTCCTGGTTAATGCTGGATACCCAGGAGCTGCGTTTAGCTCCTACTGATCCCATCTTAAATTCGCTCCCTGCTTTAGCAACTGCATGTCTAGTCTGGATACACATGACGACACCAGAGCTAGGCGTGTGAGGCCGCGTAATACTAATGGGGATGGTGGAAGCCAATCCAACTGTGTCGTCGAGAGGCTTCACCGGGGCAATGCATAGAGGGACTTGGGTGGTTTGGAAATTGACTCCTCTTAGCATGCAGCCTCCTAACTAGATGCAGCACAGGGCAAAACGCAACTGCAGGAGCTCTGGAAGAATATTCTCCTTGGAGAATGTTGACCTACCTAGGAGGCAAACTCGGTTTTACTTAAAGTTTCAGCTATGAAAAGAATGTCTGCAGCTAATTCATGCCATATTCCTGTAGTGGAGGAACTGGAGGCAGACCAGCTCATATGGAGAAGAAACGAAAGAATAAACTATGCAATATGTCCTCGGTATTTAACTATTTCCCCGGCTTCGGTGCAACGCCACCCCACCCTACTCCTGTCCATGCAGAATCCTGCGAGGCAAACATTGGCGCCTAGGCACTGCCACAGAGCCACCTGGGCAGCCACAGAGCCTGGTCTCTTCAGCACAAAATACAGACCTGGCTGGTGTTCCTGCAGGCTATAGAGTGGGCAACTCCTGCAGCAACTTTCCAGCATTCCGTCCCCTGAAGAGGAACTTGCTGCAAACAGATGGTTGCTGCAGACAGAGAGAGGGGCTTCATGGGAATAAGAATTTGTGATCAAACCCTTTGATCCATTGTCGGGTAACACCGGGAATACTTTTAATTTTGAAGGGTTCTTTCTAAAAAGTAATACTTGATGGTAGTAAAAACTGTATCGGGTGCCCGATTCGACTCGTTAGGTAAAAAAGAAGTTACAGCAGTACTAACAGAAGGTTTGAAAACGCACTTGCACCTCCACAACTAGACTTTGTCCCAAGCAAATCGCGCCCCAAAAAAGTGACATAGTGACTGTTTCCGGTTTGATAAAAATGGCCACCTTCCTTTCTACAGTGCACACATCCTCCTCCATTACAGCTCCCCTAGGACTGCCTTGTTTGTGAACCACACACTGAGGGCACCTCATATGTTGCCTTCGAATGATGGATTGTTTTATTCACTGTCATTGGGTCATTTTTCCGAGGCAACTTCCACAAACGGCTTCTAGAATTCGAGGAGGATGTCCTTGAAGCCCACAAAAACCGCCTGCTTCACGGCCCACTACATGCACCATGTTCCCGGTGGCTGAGTTTAATCCAATGGGGGGCCTACAGCCCACAAGCATGTATCCGTATAGAATGGCCTTCTGTGTGGTTGTAGTTCACTTTCAGAGCAACAAATAGGCACGTTTTAGCTTATAAATTCTCGTAGCCAATAATTCATCTACTTTGGAATCATAATTTCATGTCGATTTCCCTCCTAGCACTTCCCACCGTGGTACTCATAGCACTTACCCCCCCATCAATTCTCTCTCTCTCTCTCTCTCTCTCTCTCCCCCTCTCCTTTCAAACGTTCTGAATGCTCACAAGGCCTAGTAAAACCGCCTCTCTTTCCTTGTCATATTTGCCTTTCATTCCCATGTTCCCTCCTCGTTGCCATATGGGTGCTTCGAAAACATGTGTAAGCGCCTTACAAATGCACAGTAAATAAATGTACGTACTATTGAGTTGACCTGAGCTAGCCTACAAGTTACTTATAAACTTGGAACACCCCATGGAGCAGGGCAACGCTCATTGGCCCAAATGGTATGCCTGCGCACTTTCTACTTGGTGCCTAAGCCATGTTCAATGTACATTTACCAATTACTTGTGCGTGACATATGTCGGTACTAGTCATTAGATCACTTTGGGGATGTTGCATTCATTCTGCAGTGCCAATATGGCTTCTGAATACCGCTTACAATCACATAACGTCTTCCTCGTGGTGGTCCTTGCCAATAGGAATTGTTAAATTAGCTAAAAATGCGTTTGTTTTAATTTATTTTTTTAAACTTCAGGTTTGCTTATGGAGGCTTGCAAAGAAAAGGGGAAATGTACTTTTTGAAGGGAAAGACGCTCAATTTTAAACTTGAAAATCATCTCCTATTTTGACAACAGAAAGCGTTAATTGGATCTCCATTGCACACATAATATACGACCTTTTGAAAACATTTTTCATCCCCATCATCTTTCCTTAGCACAGAATGTATAATATGCCTGATGGCTCATCACAAATGTACATAACAATTTTTTTGCTACACGGGTCCCTCTAAAATAGTGTTGAAGAACTCCAGTCCTCGAGGTCCGGAATCCTGATGGGTTTTCAGGATATCCCTCACTAATATTCATGAGGAAAAATGTGCACACATTTAGAATCATTGCATGCATATTTATCTCATGAATATTACTGAGGGGTATCCTGAAAACCCGGCATGGGTCCAGCCCTCTAAGCCTGGAGTTGGACAACCCTGCTCAACATGGTCATGTTGTGGGTGATGTGCTCAGCAGCCTAGCCCGCCTAAGTCTTATTAGATGTCTTCTATTGTCCTCCTGCTCGTGTGTACACATTCCTACACACAGCGAGTTCATATCACATTTGCATGGCACCAGCTCCATGGGGCGGCAAATGCAGCTCTTGGCCCCTGTTGATGTCAAGCTGAACTGGCTCTTCCAGGCCCCACGCATCAGCTCATTGGCTCCCTGAAATTTCTACTGTTGGCTGGTTTTTACCGAGCATTTATTAGACTGACTGCATGCGCATTTACTCATTGGAATACCCTTCCCACATTGTAATTGCTGGGCCAGAATCAATGGATGCGCTTAGCACAGAACATGGCCACCTGAATGCAATGGTGTGATGGCTGCTTGGAGCAGACCAAGCCCATCCTCTGCAAAGTGCCTGCTCTAAGCGAGCTTAACAATCCTCTTTACGCCTCGGTGCCCTGAATCAGCTCTTTGCCCTGCAGTCCCAGTGTAAGCTTCCTTGTCTCAAGTGCAACCACACGAATTTCTGTCCTAGCTATGCTACCGCAATTGTAAAGTAAAATCTGCGTATGCCATTTTTGCTCCGTTTCTGAAGGTTTTCATTTTCGTTTCTGCCCTCCCATTCTGGGGTGGTGGGCTGAATCTTAAATCTGATGGTTCCCTCTTCTTTCTGACTCCTTGCCACTGCTTTCCATCCACAAAGATTTTAGTCAGCAGGTGTTTGGGGGAAGTGTTGCATGGGGAGTTCATAACCTGTGTGCTATCTGTGATTGTGAAGAAAAGTGATTTGCTTAATTTCTATTAAAGGTGTATGTATCTTATGTTGGGAGTGTGAAGTAACTGTATTGTGGGGTTTCACATGTAGTGCCACACTGTGGTGGCTGCTGCCCTAATGTTTACTTGCTTGATTTTCATTGAATTCAAAAAAACAATAAATATTTCATTGTTACACACCAGCCTGGTTCATAGTCCATTGCAGCACAGGGTATTTGTTAAGGTGGGTGTGAGACGGGTTGGGTGCCTACTCAAACCAAGAATCCAGGATTCAAATAAAAGGCGTTTTTTTATTGTGCGCCACCTTCAGTGTCAGTGGAAGA
Organism: Ambystoma mexicanum; assembly: GCF_040938575.1. NCBI lineage: Eukaryota > Metazoa > Chordata > Amphibia > Caudata > Ambystomatidae > Ambystoma > Ambystoma mexicanum. The sequence goes on from NC_090935.1 coordinate 1,196,783,324, forward strand.
AGTCCCTGGCTGGAGTGTGCCGTGTTATAAAACCACTACAGCCTTCTTGGCAAGGTTTGTGATGTGAAGGCGAGGAGAGGGGGCCCAAGGAGGGTGGCCAAAGTGAGAGGGAAAGCGGGAGCAGGAATCCTAATGAGAAGGATCTCTGTCTTACTGGCATTAAGGCCTAGATCAAAGATCTGAAGCCCTTAATGTAGTGTACCAAGCTAATAATTCCTGAATGATTTACAATTCTCTTGCTCTCAATGACACCAAAACGGATCTTCTCATTATGTCCACTGGTCAATGACTGACCAAACTGGACCGACCCTTATACAAAAGCTTTGATATTGCCAACAGTCAGATTCCAGTATCCACCAACGTCCAGGTGTATTTCTGGATGCAGAACTGAACATGAAAACACATGTATCACACACTCGAGCATTATGTGGGTACGTGGTCAAATGCCTAAATAAATTCGGGCCTTATTTCCAAAAACAGATCTGTCCTTGCCTCAGCATTAGTGAATCCAAGACTTGATTACTGCCCCAGCCTTCTGTCTGGGATGGCTAAGGCTAATCTACAGGCCCTACAGATTGTTCAAAACAACGCAGTTTGCACCATTTTTGGCCTCCGCAGTCAAGATCATGTATCTGACTTCAGGGGGGCACTGCATTTGGTACCTGTGGCTCATAGGATCTCACATAATATTCTGACCCTGGCCTACACATGCTGGTCTTCTATTTCTCCTCCTTATCCAACGAGACAGTTCTTGCCTGACCACCAGACTCGCACCCTTCGCTCAAGGGACCATTACAAATTCAAACAGCCGGCTTCAAACTGGCCAAATTTGGTGGCTGTAGCTTCACTCTTCGGGCACCCACAGAGTAGAATGCTCTACCACTCGCAATAAGAACTAATGCCTCCCTGACATGCTTCAAGAAAGCGGTGGAAATGTACCTGTTCTGTTGGACTTCTGCTATCCTCCTGACTTTCTGATTATCTGTGTCCTCTGCTCCAATGTTCTGTTTTTCATGTGCCCTGAGGCCCATGGGCATGTGGCGCTAAATTAGAAAATAAATAAGATGTCCGGAGTTTAAGTGGTGAAATGAGAGGTGAGAGTCGTACAGAGGGCCTGGGAGGAAACGGGAGAGGTGGAAACTGCAGTAGGATTGGCCAGGTCCTTGCAGAATTTAAAGAGTTTGGCCATGTTAGAGGCTGCAGAGAGCCAAGCTTGAATGTGGACCCTGTTCTTGGAGAGGACAGAGGGTCTGTACTGCCTTTGGAGCAGGCAGCAGTCCAGTTTGTCAGAGGATGCGCCTGAAGCCCTCCACTTCATCTCGGCCACCCAGCACTTGCGTTTCAGGGCAGCGAGGTTGAAGTCATACCAAGAGTTGCACATAGAGGTAGGGTTCAGACAGATTCTCATGACAGGGGCAAGTATGTTTAAAAGTGTTGGAGATAGAAGGATGCAGGTTAGAGAGGGCTGTGCCAGAGTGAGTCAGCCGCTGGAGTAGGTGGAGCATAGAAAGCAGAGGCTAAGGCATCCAAAGACGCACGCTTCATTGGCTGAATGACCGAGAATGAAGGTGGCAGTGCTGGAGTATGCTTTGCCAGGGATACAAGAAGTTTCACGTGGGGAAGAGCAGAAAGTGGTCAGTCCAAGAGAGGAGTGGTGAGGGGGTTAGAGAGGGGAATGTCGGAGGAGATGAGAACATCCAAAGTGTCAGACCAATGAGAACATCCAAAGCGTGTCAGACCACAGGGTAGTATGGAAAGCGAGAGAGTGTTGCAAAGGTTGCGGAAGAGCCCAGAGGCGGGATTAGAAGTATCCAGGTGGATGTTGAGGTCACCGAGGAGAACTTGAGAGGTCAGCCCATGCTGAGAGGAAGAGGGTGATCTGGCCAGGTGGACTGCAGATGGTGGCCACAGTCGGAGAGAGGCCAGGAGAGACAAAGAGCCCGCAGACCAGGCACTCAAAGCAGGAGTAGGCCTGCATAGGGAGGACCGAAGCAGGGACCCACTATGGAAAGATCAGACCCACTACAGCTCTGCGCCAGTTGGTTCTGGGCTCTGAGAGGATCTTGTAGCCCTCAGGGAGGAGAGTGTCAAAACTTGTGACGGAGCTAGCCGTGAACCATGTCTCGATACATCTACAAGATTTGTTAAGCATACCGAATTGTATACAATGGACAAAAAGCTAAAATGTGCATTTCATGTAAAAGGTAGATTTCTTTTTGCGCTATGTACTAGCTCCTGGTTCTATAGGGGGAGCGCCTGCCTACTAGGTGATGGCTGACACCCATGAGCTACATTAAGCTCCTGAAACCTTAATTTCAACCCCTGTCGGGTCATATCCTCTTCTATCTTTCCACAAAGAGGAGACGTGTAATGCAACAGCACCAGCAGCACGGAGAAGAGGTATACTTATTTAGGGCACACTATGGTGGTGGGGCAGAGGCAACATGCCAATAGAAGCCCTAGCACCATGTTTAAGCTACTACGGTGATGTTACAACAGAATAACCTTCAGCATCCTCTTGCTGTTCGGTATAATCCTAATTTGTTAGAAAATTGCAGCATGTTATCATGCAAGGAACTTTGAATAAATGTAGGTATTCCAAATGTCCTAATGCAACCGAGATTGCCGACACCTGCGTTCAATTCTCCCAATGACATCTAATTGCGCGTTTGTTAAGCACGCACACACCCTGTAGTGGAGAAGTACGCTTAAATGGATGGTGACAAATTATTGAACACTTTTATTTTTTTTCTCTCCCACTTTGCCTTTATCTGGTGCATATTGAGGGGACAGATGGGACTTACTCTCTCGTTGCCAAGGCTGAGCATGTGTTACACAGTGAAATACAGACAATAGCTTAACATACAGGATAAACCGACGCAAAGGAAAACATTCTCTGTAGCGATAAATGAAATGTGAGTAAAATGGAGAAACCAGGTAACCTGATCTACTAGGCAGGAGGAAAATGGCACCTACCATTTCATATATATTTATTGGAAGCAGTGGCAGTTACTGATAATTTCCAAATAAGTGAAGTGTTGTGGTGTGCTCTCTATCTCTCTCCTCTCCCCTGAGTGATTGAAGTGTTTAAGGCTGTGCAAGTGAGCTTCTGAGTGTTCTGTGTGGTGAGGCAAACCAGAGGAAGGACTCGGGCTACAGTGGGGTCACAACTTAATTAAAGGAAAATGCCTAACTGAAGTTCCCTGCCTTCTCAAACCAAACCAAGGGTGCTCGTAGAAGTCCAAACCAAAATAGTCCAAATTCTAGGTAACTAACTGGCCCTACCACTTGTAAACCAGCCTCAGAATACGCTTCTTCCTGGCCCAACTCCTAAATGTCTTGCGTCTAAAAAGTTCTTTTGAAATATATTGTCACATTTCCCAATCTTCACATAAGGTTTGTTGGTTAAAATATATACATATCCTGTGTGTGGATTTCTCTCTCCCCTTGGAAAAGAATAATTCTTCTTACTTTAATTTTCAGTTTACCAGTGGTCAAATCCCCCCAGGATTGTTTTTAAACACACATCTCTGTATCCCTCCTTCTTGGCAAAGAGAATCCCCAAAGCCATATGGCTCTTTGGTAGACGTATTGTGTCTCGGTTCAATTAATACCGTAGGGCATGTGCCTGTTTGGTTCTCTTAGGTTCTCGTACTGTTGGCTGCTTCCCCAACCTTAATATATAATGTTCATCTCTTTCACTCCTTGGCAGCTTTCCCCGCCTTGAGGTAAAACCAAAGTAATTCTTTCACCCCTTTTCACACAGGGCATGTGCCCACACTGTTGGCGGCTTTGCCAGCCTTGACATAGTGTTTGTATTCTTTCTCAGCTTTCCCAACCTTGATATAAAACACACACATTTCTTTTTATCGGGGTTGGGGGTCAGCCCCTTTCCCACAGGAGCTCATACTATTGTTGACACTGGCACTCTTGAAAGACGAAGTTCATAGCGCTCGCAGGCATCTTTATGTTCGGAGAATCTGCTTCCCTATTGGTTCTTGTCTCGTCTGCTAATACACTTGCTGTGTGGAGCTCGGGACCCGGGCTCCATTCCTTTTCCTGGTCTTAGTGTCTGTTGCTGGGTGCCAAGCCCACCACTTTTCTCTAGTGGTCACGCCACCAGGGAAGACAGGTCTCATTCAGTCTCTGCCTCTCCTCTGACTGGAGCAACATGCTAGGTCATATTTACCCCCTACAGCTAGTGGGTTTTTGCTTCGGCATGGCACCACTGGCTCTGCCTGGCTCTGCTGCTTCAGGATGTTGTCTCCAGGGGGGCTTGCATTCACGTAGCAAGGGCTCTCCTACCTCCGTAGGAGTTGCTCCCATTCATAGTCTGCACTTCTCTTATGTACGTCATCAGAACAAAAGAAAATGTCAGTCTTCTTTGATTAAGGCATTCAGTTGAGGTTCAGCATTACCTGACGCCAATAGAATGAAAGACTATCTTTGTTGGTTATAGGCAAAACAGGAGATACCGAAGTCTTTCCAGCATCCATATAGTCAGAAAGTGTGTTTAGAACTGGGAGTTCGTTATCGTAATGGGAGTCCTTGTCCCCAAGGGGAAAGTCACTCCCGGTGAGGTCCCACTTGCCTAGACCCCTATGGGTCTTGCTGAGGGGGCTCACCTCCCTAGCCTCACCTCTGGGGGCAAGGAACAAACTGTCCCGATTCATCGCAGTGGATAACCTGGAGAGAGGCTGTGCTGTGTCGGGGACTATTAAGGTTGTGTAAACCTAAAATGAGAAGCGCCAGAATAATGCATTTCTTTCATGTGTTGTCTGTTACTTCAATTAGTATAAAAAGGTGCATCTGAAAATGCAGTTAATTACTCTCTCGCTTGAGAGATAGCCCCTGACATATGGCACAGACTTCGACACAATGGGCAGACACAAATGTATGTTGCTTGGAACATGTGCTCAAGCTCATGAAGCAAGCTCAGTAATATTACATTTCCAGTTTGAAAACCACAGCATCCAATATAGTCACTTGTATTTTCATGATGAAATGCCGTTTCTTTTTCCAACAGTATTAAAAAATGTGGACTCTACAGAAAAATACTTTGATAGACTTGTAAATGCAAATGGATGATTATTCTATATACAATAGGTATTCTAGTCATAGGTGAGACATTAATTTTAAGTCTGTATTTCTCATGAGGCTTTGCCAATGTTGTATTTCTGTTGCCTCTTCAGTTAGCCTGGCCACAAGCTGAAGACATGTTCAACCCAGGATGTGTAGTGCTTACTGGGCTATGTCAGGAGATTAGCTTGGCATATGGAGATAAACAGGCTTATTTATCTTATTGGATAAACTCATTAAATTCCTTGTAATAAAGAACATTTCTTCAAAGCCTCAGTGTAAAACATTTTATGAGATGCCTCCGAATCACACGAACCCAACTCCAGGGAAATAACTTTGCAATGGAAATACATTTAACATCCCAGCAGAGCTTAGTCTAGGATGCTCTCAAGAGAACATCTATATGAGTCGCATGCTAAGAGGTCTGTTTTCCAAACTCCCAGGCTTCAAAGCGCCAGAATGAACTAAAGGTTTCACCTCACAGATTGTGCCTCCCCATACATTTCTTCTGTTGGAGTTTGGTATTTTTGGCCAACAAAAGAAACGACTGCTGATTGATGTCAATTATTAGCTATGGGGCAAACTGTCATGTTTTCACATCTTCAGTTTGAAGACAAATGTGCACATTTTATTATTTCAAAATGACATTTCAGATCCAAACCCCTATTGTTGACATACCTCCACAACCATATGACTTAGAATTGCTTAGCATCAAGAGGAATGGTGTTCTGCAATCGAGGGAGTTTCCTCTACAAAATTAGGACAAAAATCAAAATAGTACCATTTATTAGGTGACCTGGTTATTCAACGGTATACATCGGGAACGCACTGGCCCTTGGAGAAATACCACCAAAAGAATAAGGTGTACATGCACAATGTGCCCAGACTAGCCCCTGGGGATAGATCATGGAAGCAATCCATAATTAAGAAATGTATTTATTGGATTAAGAAGATGAGAGGTTGTTGCTCCGTAATTAGGGAGGCCATTGTCTATTGCACAAGGATGCTGGCAATTCCTGGGGCTACAGGAGCTACTATCCGCATAGAATTAAAGAGATCATACCTGTCACAAGGTTATTTATCAATCGAATATAGGACTTAACCACCCACAGGTACAAATATCGCACTGAGACCCTATCTCCATGAAAACTATAATATTCAACCAAGAAATAAAAGTGTTAGACCAATGCAAATAACAGGAGGAATTCACCAAAATGAGGACTGTGTGGAAAAAAGACCAAGCTGTACATGCCCGAATCTGTAAAGCTCAAATAAATCAAAAGGAAGAGAAGGCTGTAGCTCAGAAGGGGTAGATTGACCATGGCCAGAACACATTGGGACCCCTATGGCTGCCATAGAGGAGGAGGATGCTATGGGATTGTAAGCATTATCACATGGAATATGGCAGAACGTGGAGAAAATTTACACGATACAAATTGGTGTGAATTTATGAGAAGATATCAGATTTTGTGTTTCCAGGATACGTGGGCCATAAATGAAGTGTCCATCCAAGGGTAAGCTTCTTTTCACAGTCGTGTAACCAAAGGACCTATGGGAAGCCAGAGTAGTGGTCTCCTGAAATGGGTTGGCACTAACCTGGACCTGAATATTACGATAACCGATGTGGGCTGTGCAGACCTACAAGAATCCAATGATACTATATAACCTATACAATGGAGCAGAAAACATTCTGGTAGGGCTGTTGTTCATTTATTGGAGAAGCACAGAAGAACATTTACTCTGCTAGAGTGTCCTTTTTGAAAGCTGCAGATTTCAATCTCCAGTTCGAACCTTTGGCAAATTTAGAAGGCATATTGGAGGAAGACTATTTTGCATGTGATATGTCGGCATTGGTGGCTAAACAACATAAATGTGCTATGGATGTGGCGTGTGTTTTATATAATCTTGACCTAAAATCATGTCATGGCCGAATCAAGAGATCAGCCGGCTAATCTGACCTTGACCTCTAAGCAGTCACATATTGGTTTTATATTTATCTCCATGAACAGTTGGGACTCAGTTTTAAAGAACTTGATACCTGGGAAAGCGACCACTACTGAAATTGGGTGCGTTGTCAAGTAAGAGTTGAGAGAACGAGCCAATGAATATAAATCTAGCCGTTTGCGACAATATGATATGATATATGGCATTTATAACGCACCAATACACAAGTGTTTCAATGCGCCTCCTACAATGAAATTGCCTGTCCTTCAGGAAAAATACTTTCTTCCCAATACATATTCATATATAATGGGTGATCTGGAGCTGCTTTTATGTGTGGATGATATTACTAATGGTGAAATAATGAGACTATATAATTGATTAGTAATATTTTCCCCCTTTTTGCAAAATCAGGAAATATGGTCAAAACTGCAGCCGTTGAACAGCAGGGCTGATTTGATCTAAAATGTAAAGGCTAAAAGAGAATTCATAACTAGTATAAGGAAGGAGACTGGAATAGTACATACCCGAGTAGACGTACAAGAATTCAGCTGGCAGGAAATTGGGAATGCAATTCCTGCAGAAGAGTGGCAAGGCCTCTGGTCCTGATGAAAACCCAGTGGACTTTTTCAAAACGGAATTAGAAATCCAGACGCCCATCTTTTTTCACCTATTTAATGCCATTCTAACCGAGGCAGCAGTGCCTGAATCCTGGAGTAAGGCTGCAATAGGGCCCTTTTACAAAAAGGGAGGACTTGATGACCTGGCAACTTTTTTTGGCAACATCACTATTAGATGCAGATGGGAACATATATGCAAGAGTGATCGCAGAAAGGTTAAAAAGTGTACTGATGAAAACCTGATTAGCTGTTTTAAACCTGGGTTTCACAAGGGTCTGTGCACTATAGATTGGCCTTTACAACTTTTTGTGATCATACGAAAATATGTGGTTCTCCGTAGAGTTATATTTTATGCATGTTGGGATGACAAACCTTTGAATGATTGTGGGCGCTGGCTGGATTCGCTAGTCCAAAATCTGTCAGTTTTGCCTTTTTGTTTTAAGTCATAGTCCAGTCAAATAATTATTGATGCATGTGGTTTTATTTATTTATGTTGGTATACCATAACCAAAAATCATCCGTGTGGCAATTAAGGCCAGTTGGTCAACATTTGTGAGTGCAAACAGCCGACGCGCGTTTCGACCGTCTTTTTCAAGGCAGATGTGAGTAGGGTGGTAGACTCTAATTAGAGTTGGTATCTGGTCCTCCCATGTCCGGGTGCCAGTGGGCTGAGTAGCCTGGTCTGATGCCAGGATCGGCGGAGTGTGCCGTTCATTTCATTTTATATTCTATGCAGTTGCTTTTTATTTTTAAAGCCTCATTTGATGTAGTAAACTATGGGATGCCTTTTAAAGGTCTTGGCAATACCGGTTACCTACTTGGGGCATCTCCTGCATGAGAATGCTGAAGCAGTGATGTGCTGCATGCTGAAAGTAGAATTAAAACGGCTCATTAACGTAGAGAAGGGGTTGGGCAAGGTTGTGCATTGGCAGCCACTCTTTTTTTTTTTTTTTTTTTTGTATCTTTATAAATCGAAAACCTAAATTCTATCACACCAGAATTTACAGATGCACCATGCCTTGGTTTATATAAAAATACTACTATTCCTGTTTGCAGATGATGCCATTTTAATTTAAACAACCCCCTTGCGACTCCAGAAACGATTCTCCCTCTTCACTGATCGCAGTAAAGCGATGTGGTTGGACATCGACCTGCCAAAAACAACATCCATGAGCTTCCGCCACCAGCGGAGAAAGGTTAGCAAAATAGGGATCAGCCTTGATGAGGTAATACTTGAACAAGTCAGAAGTTAAGACTACCTGGGTCTAAGGTTCACCAACAATTGCAAATGGGCAGAACAGGTAGAGAAATCTAACTTGTTGTTTGGACGTGCTATTTAGCGACTGCAATATGTACACCTTTGCAGGATAATGGAGCCTTTGCCCCAAAACCAGAAATATATAGGCTGCAGGCTAGGACAGCTGCAATGTATGGGACTGAGTTCTGGGGCTCATGTAATAGGTTTAATCTAACCATCAAGGAAATCATTTTCTGAAACACATTCTGAAATGACCTAGAAGTACCCCAAGCATTCCACTGCATATTGAAGTGAATCTCATGAAAATCTCAGAGATTGAAATCAGACCAGTGTTGTATTAGGTGCGTCTGTGGGCATCTTCGCATCATTTATAGTGGAAGGAAGCACTTGATATGATAGATAATTTATAACACACTTAATACACAGAGGTTTCTAAGCGCGGACCCGGGGATTGAACCTCTGTTGCTCTGTGCCGTCTTGCTTCCAAGGTGAGCACTTTGCCCCTGAGCTATCCTCCCAAGATGATGTAGATGTATAGACTCAAGAGGGCAGCTCTTTTCTGGCATGGTGTAGGCATATTACAAATAAGATGAATGTTCTAGATGTATTGCATTTGTGGCGAAACCGAGAGAGTAATGACTACGGAGCAAAAGCTGAAGTGTAAAGAGCATGGTTGCTGTGGGGGGGGGGGGGAGTGTGGTCTGGGAAATGGTGATATCTAGGTTACATTAACAGATGGTTTACTGCTTTTCAACGATTCAACATGCAGTTAAATTACTGTGGTAGTCCAATGTGTATTTAAATGGATGAATTGTACCAACCTTTTCAATGATATGTTGTGTATTTATTGTATTATGTTTTAATGTATATTTGTCGGCTATGACACCATGTTGAATAGAGCTGTTGAATCTAAATGATTCATAATTAATAAAACTATAAAGACGAATGTGTCCTGTTTCATTGAGTACATTCACACTGGATAGCCCGGCTTTTCGTGAGACCCTAGGAACCCAGAACTCCATCTTTCATTGGTGTGTCGTGTTGCTACTATGAGATGATGAAGCATGGTTTTGGGCTCAAAATTGTTCAGAGTGTGCAGCCCACACCCTCTCGCATGCTCAGAAATCTGATCAGCATACTAAAGTCGGGGGTGTCTTCTCTAGGGGTGTCTGCCTGTCAAGCGAGTAAATGGAAAGACTTGATGAATCAAGAAGTGAGGTCATGGTGACAGTGTGGAAATGTGACGCATTATATATGTGGACACACACAGACAATTGAGCGAGCTAGTACTGTGAATACTGCCAAAAAGGCAACATCTGTTCTTAATGAACGAGTGCTAAGCTTGGATATCATCTGGAGATGATGGCCTTCTCCATGAGGAAACCCCAAACAGATTTTGGGGGTAATTCATGGATTATTTGCGCTGAAAAAAATGGGTTTTGTGCGCCATTCTGCCAGCAAATTCCTGTTTAACACATGGTGATTTGCGGGCAGAATGGCACACAAATCCCGTTTTTTGCGGCGCAAATAATCCATGAATTACCCCTTCTTCTGTGGCAGCCTAGTTTTCCCAGAGATTGGAGAAAGAGACATTCGCTGATGCCTATTGATATTGAAGAAAATAAAGGATTTTGATTTGCTGTGTGAAGTAGTTGACTAGACTGCCTGATAAGCGGCCATATAATTATGGATTAAGTTTGGGTTGTTTAGAAATTGCAATGTCCTATTGGAATTGGGCTCAGAAATATAATTAATCTGTTATTGTGTGATGGCATGTGCATGGTTTCTTCGGTAAGATTCACAGGGGCAGGACCATTTTAGTTTTTGTAAACCAGTTACAAATGCAAACAATGTTTCATTGTCGGACCGCCTTTCAAGTGATTTTTGTTGTTGTTGATTTAAATAAAATACTTTGAATCCTCAAATAGCCTGTTTCTTGTGCCAGAATTGCACAGTGGGATCATATACGGCGGGGCATTACATTCGGGGTTGCACCGGAGCAATATATATAATTGAATCCACAAACGATGCGTTGGTCGGTGGATGATCCCATTCTCCTTGGTTACTACTTACCTGCTCTGGGCCTACCCTCTTGCTGTTGCATCAGGAATGAAGTCTTAATTTTATAACTGCAGCGACTGGTGCTCCTTACTGCAGCCTACCTTGACATTGGCAACAAGCTGACTTTCTGCTGCCTGCTGCTGTGCTGGAGAAACAGGTTGTGTGACATCCCCTGGCCCCACAGAATATCCTGGTGCCCGTCCTACCTGACCAGTTCCTGCAAGCTGTCCTCCTGTAACCCTCCTGTGATGATGCCAAGCATGTGCGCTTCACACTGCATGTACTGCCACTGGCTGCCTACTTCCTGGCTATACACCATGCCATCATCTAACCTATCTGCTTTGTCTTCGTGTGCGTGCTGGATGTGCTACCCAATTGCTCATTTGGGGATGCCAGAGTGCCTCCAGCCTTGCACCCCTTGGGCGTGCGTTCCAGTGGCCCGAGTTGCCTTCTCACCCAACTTGCACCTTATGCCAGTGCAGCAACCAGCACCGCTCCCAGCAGTCAGGGGTGCCTCTTAACTCTGAGCTCTCCAGCCCACTGTGGCTGCCAATCCCATGATGACGTCAATTGTAGGTAGTCTATGAAATGTTTCTGTACGCCCTTCTTATCGGTCCGCCATGTAAGAGGGGGTGAATTTCAGGAAACCTCCGTGTGTAGAAATGTGGTATGGAACCGTGCCTCACTTAAAGTATGCAGACATCCGTTAACCCAGGCCAGCGTGCACCCTTCCTTAATGATGCACACACCTTTATTTCTCGTTTCCCTCAATCTGCCTCTCTTGCTGATTGCGCTGCCAAGTACTGAACGAGCATGCAACCAAGACACATGAGCTTCCTGAAGTGTGCAGAGGGGTCGTGCCAATGAAATAAAGCTGTGCATTTGCTTTCTGTGCAAGCAGCTCCTTGTGGTACACAGTGCCTTCAGTCTCGAGTAGTATGGGGTTGTTGTAAGGAGCAATAGCTACAGTGCAGTGCCAGTCTGTTCTACATGATGCCGTGTCTGGCTCCAGATGTCCATTTGTTTTCAGGGGGCCAACTTAGAAATGTCATCTGCTTTGATCCCGATTTAGCAGTGTTCTTACTGGAGATTAGAGGGGCAGGGTTTTAATCGTGATTTGAGGTTTGTAATTTGGTCTGACGCGTGTGTGTGCTCTTAACGCGGCCTCTGTCAGGTTGTTTAAATTGCCATGTTCTTGTCTTGTTTGTATAATGTTATTCTACCACAGGTTCTGACCTCTAGGTTGATGTCGGCTACTGGACTCGGGACCTTAGTAAATCTTTCTTTAAATTCACCTCTTCCACTGAACCTCGCTACTGCCTTGAGTTGATGGGACTGCATTCTGTTTAGATGTTCCGGGACCGGTTTCGCTGATTTCTGCTGGGCCACAGGCCTAGCAAACTGTGGGCCCATGGTGGTGGGGCCAGAGGCACCGACATGATAAATGTTATCGGTAGTTCACTCGCTATATGGATGTGTGTGCTTTGAGGACCGCGCTGCCCATGTTGTCTCCTCCTTGCTTACCGCACAGCGGATGGGTGGTGAACGCTGTATTCATTTTCTTACAGGATTGAGGGAGTAACGTTTGGGTCCTGTGGGATGCATGCATGATCTGGGTGGCTGTCCTTGTCGTATTTGGAGACGCGTTTGCTGAAAGTAAGTTGTGCTCATGCAAAGGCCCTATGCATGTTTCTTGGTTCTCGCGCTTGCGTCTTGAAAATGGTGTTGCTGAGCTGAGAAGGGTATATGTTAAGGAATCTGGTTGTCTTGTGGGTGGTTTTAGCATGTTTGGGTGTGGTATGCTTTGATCTCTAGGTTTTATTCAGTGGGGTACCCTTTACTCATATTTCCTGTTAATTGTAGGGTATGGCAGGGGTGTGAAGGGTTTTATCACAGAGTCTAATCTGTCGTTTGGCTCATTAGGATGTCTGTGGGTTTCAGTGTTGGGATGTGTAGTACTCGAATTTGAAGCGCTCTTCCTCTTCACAGTGATGTGGTTGAATCCTGCTAGTGTGGGTGTGGTATAGGTTTACTGCCTACTTGCTTAGGGGTAGTTGAGGAGCTTGTTGGTTCATGTTGCAGTGTTGGTTGGTTGAGCTGATGGTTTGTATGCGTGGTGTTTAACCTTTCTCTACACTCTGTTAACTCGCTCTGGTAAGTCCCTCTTAGGTTCTTTTGTCCTGTTTCCTTAAGTGGGGAGAAGTGCTGGGGTGTGCTTTCTGTCTGCCCTATCTCCCCTGCTTGCATGCATGATGTAAGGAGTGTTCCAGGTGTGGGATGCTGTGTGAGCGAGCCGCTCCTGAATGTTCTGCGGGGCAGGTGGTCAGAGGCGGGCCTGGAGAGGGGGGCATGCTGGTGGCTTGTTCCCAGGCTACTTTACTACTGTCCTGCTGGCGCCTATCCTGTTCCTATGACTGTAAGAATAAAGTCTTCCCTCTGGCACCTTCGGCTCCTGGAGCTCCTTGCAGCAGCCTAGGCTGCTACCCTGCAGGGACTCCTGCATTTCTTCTCGGTTTTATTGGATTAAACGAAATTCCCAAACTGATGGAATTCTTACTCGACTTGCTCACGTCCGTGGTTTTGGGTGAACACCTAGTACAAGTAAAAAATAATCTAAATGTGGTGTTAGGTTCCGTTCAAACAAGTTTCTAAATAAGTATGTCTTTACTGGTGTGTGTGGCAAATGCTTATTGATGTTTAGGTTTTACACGTTCTAGAGCAGATCATCTCAATTCTAGTGTTGATTAAAGGTATCCAAGAAGGACACTTCTGCGTGTTACATATTGTGAACGCAGACCTCAAGAAAAAGAGCAAGTAAGCTGCCCAGTTGTAATGCAATCGCATAACTTGGCCTTTTATAAACTGAAAATAATGGCCACACTCCTCTTTTAACAGCTTTAGTTTGTTTTATGCTAACCGGGCTCCTTTTGGACGAATAGCTCTTCTTGTGGGTAGGAGTGCATAGTGTGGGGGAGGGTGTAGGTTATTCTTTCTTAACCCTGCTTCTTTCAGATACATATGGTATCTGAGATGAGCAGACTTTCTAAAGTAATAAGTGTTGCTTTTTTCTGTTCATGAATTTGCTTTGCCAGTGTTGAAAAAAGCACCCGTTAAATGTAGAAAACAAAACCGCCATATAATAAAACACGTGTTTCCAACACCTATTTATTTCCTCTTCAGTGCTGCTTTAGGTTGGCATGGCAGCAGTAAAGTATCGTCACCATGGTATAGATGGCCGACGAGGAGAGGATTCGGTACAATGCACATTAACTTCTCTTTTATTTATTCCTGTAGCACGTTTTTTACAGGTGAAAGGAATGTAATTAGAAAGCCAAACATGAACCAATCTGTTATACAAGTACAGGCTTTGTCGCAATTAATTAGGCGGTCACACTCCACTCTGGGAGTTCCTCCCCTCCTCCCCCAAGCAAGGTGGCGCGAACCCAAACCGCTTGCACAGATTAAACTTTAGTGAGTCCTCCAACCCGTATTGCACCACCCAAACAAAACCCCTCTATATTCCAAATGAGCTAAGAACTAGGCCGGTGTACAGAAAGAATATATATTTATTTAAGGTTTGACCAAACGGAATATCCACTGATGCTGCGGCAACACCCGATATCAACTCCAAATTACTTTCCATTAGTAAAACAACACAGGTAAAAATTTGAAACCTGCAGTCACAGCTTGCATCAGATTTAATTACAAATCAACCAATAGAAAACATTCACAATACAATGGAAAAATCGTGTCAGCATGATATGTAAAGGCAATGTTTGAGAAAGAAACGATCAGAAAATTGTTTTTTAGGCTTTTATTTGAAAGGCACAGTTGGGGGGGGGAAAGGAACTCAAATTGAGACATCGTTTTTCAACACACATACAAATGAGAAGCAATGCTTGGTAATTCTGATTTGGGATGCAAGGGAATAAAGAGTGAATTTCGTTTTGCACCCTCTACATTTGCTTGAATAGCAGCATTTTAGGGTTACTTATTTTGGGTTTATGGACACCACCCCTCTGGACAGGTGTCGGGGGGGGGGGGGGGCTGGGTTCAGGACAGTCACCCAAGTCTTTGTCTATAGGGATCTAACACACTGGGCATGAACTTTGTTAGCTTCGAATTCCAACAACTCATGCTGTGATTTTCGACATGGGAATTAATTGATTCAACTTCATTTCAATGCGCTAAGGATCTACACAGCTTCCCCCTCCCCAAAAATTAATGGAAAGGATTAAGGCGGGCTGTTCCCAACACAATTCAATGAACATTGATAGGGTGATTTTCTATAGTGCAATTCATTTGAATTGGATTTAATACAATGTCCTAGGGGTCTTCACAGTACCACCCACTTGCGAGATGGAGATTAAGGCTGGCTGTTTCCCCCTCACACTTTTGATGGCATTTAGGATATTGCTACTTACATGGGATGCTTTGATCAGGGAAAAACAGCAGGGCTCCTCTGAAGACAGATCTGGTCATGGATTTTCAGTCAATGATTTTCTCCTGCACCCGACTCCCTCTGGCTCCTCAGATTGGGTCCCAGCTAGCACCTAGATTTCAATGCAAGGATTGAGCCCTCTCTGCTAGTTGTTTCTCGCAAGAGTCCGGCAGCAGGCTACCTCTCAGAATCGAGTGGAAAAGCCTTGTTCTGATGCAAAATTGACCTCTTCTAAGGCTGATGAGACGCCTACATTATCATAATTGCCATGGTAAGGATTGGTTAGCACTCTCCCTTCACCTCCCACCAAGACGCCCACTGGCTGCTGATAGCACCAGGAGTTGTGGGGGGGGCTATGATGTAGGCTGAGGGAGGAGAAATATTTGTCATCTCAAATGACATGTGGGATTTACCTTTTTGTGTTCTGAAAATCTTACAACATGGCAGCTCTGCTAATTTTTCTGATAACTACATACATTGATATATTTTTGGATTTTACTTTTTATGGCCAGTCGGGAAAATTATTTTTCTTGGCACGCCTTTCCTGGGCAGATCCACTGTTATTTGCGGTTTTCTGCTTCACAAAAATAGTTACAACTCGGACACTACAAACTTCCAACATTAATTTCACTGTCTATTCTATCAATATTTCCAATTCCTCAGATTTATGAAAATGCCAGAATCATAATTTTGATCATAATGTATGTATCATTAAAAAATCATTTTTACATAGTCACAACTCGCCTTTTATTACCTTCAAAATGAACCCGGGGTGGGCTCGATAGGACACCAATGCACATTTTATTTGAAACAATGTATCAACTGTATCATAGGTGCTCCCAGTTTCACTCTTACAATGGCCCCCACCAATTCTTAGGTTTCCATTTCTCCTTAAACATGTGTATTATCAGAAGAAAAAAAAACATGTGACCAGTCCTCTGCTCAGGCCAATGTTTATTCTACCCTCTTCGCCTGAGCTTCAAAGGGCATTGCTTAGTGCTAATACACCATTAATGGGGAACCTGACCATAAAGGTCATCTATGTTGGTTGCATTATCTGTAAACCCCATAATTTATATCTGCTTCTTTGTATATCACAGCATTTTAAACTGCCCATCAGACCACCTTCTCCTAGGGGTCCTCAGCCAAAGGTCTTGAGTTCAAATTTTCAAAGGTACAGACATTTCAGTTTAGTGGGAAAAGCACCAGATGCACCCAACCTTCAGAAAGTACAGCTTTAAATCGACAAGATGTGCCTACATGTAACAATTTAAAATTATATCTAGGCCTGCTGTTCATAGTTTTCATTTCTACTACATTAAAATAGAGGTAGATTCACTATTAATCTAGTTCGCACAGATAGGCCACATTTACATATTAACTGGAGTTAATTCATGCAAAAATGAAATGGACCTTTCCCTATAAATGTTGTCATTTTATGTGCTGACATTGTCTCTCTATTCCTCATGAAAGCAATTTGTCATTTGACTTTATTTTTCAAATGAAAGGCATCATTCCTTCTTTTTAGCTTCCAAATGCACTATATTTCAAATGTATTGATTTCCTTTTATGTACACCTCTGCAGCCTTCAATTTGTCACATGTGCCCTTACATGAAGTCTGCATCTGCAGTGCCACATGTCCTTAAAATCCATTGGACGCAGTTAACAATATTCCAGTTCTCAATCTTACTTTTCTTCGACGGAGTACTGTACATTCTAACAAAATGGAGGGAGGCCGATTCCCGCTCATTCACTAGGCCTTATGTTAAAATCACTGTTTTGTACTGGCCTTTATATTTCAATGGAACTCCACACTTAGCCAGCTTCACTCACAATGGGTCCTAGCATGGCCTCTCATCTCTGTCGCTCTGGGGCTATCTTTTTACCTCACAGGTCCCCGCCCCCTGGATCTTTGATTCAGGCGACTCAGAGAAGAGAGCAAGGGGAGAGTGGGGTTTTTGTTTAGCTTTTTGCTTTGGCTCACTCCATGAATTTCCTCGTCGTAGCACATCCGCTGTGTTCCTGTCCTGAGGGAGTGGCACTCTAGTCTGCACTCCACCCTTTTTAGAATTTGGAGTTTTGGTCCTGGACCCCTCCCTTTTTGGAAACTCAATCCCCTCCCCCACCCCCCCACCTGTGAAGGTAAGGAGATATTGAATCTGGCAAGAGTAAATGAGAGGTTAAGTATTTTATATAGTACTTCTTTCTCTGGTAAATAGGGATACAACTTGAACTATACAGTTTCTACATTGCAACCAAATGTTAATATTGATTTCACTTGACATACACAATTCGACATTATCTTTGTCTAATTTTAATACATCTCTTATAAGTATGAATGGTTTTACTCCCTGTAAATGTGATATTCCCCATGAAGGTTTTCCCTTCTTTCCTTTCATTCTTTAGGTGGTTCCTGGTCTCCACCCTCAATGGGTTCTTCAATCAGTCGTAAAGTCTGTCTGGGGTGACGGCTCTTCAACTGATTGATATGGACCCATTTCTTTTCTGTATGTTCTCCTTTAGGAATGCGGATCCTATAGGTGACAGGTGAGATTTTATCCACAATTTCAAAGGAACCGTGCCAAGAGGGGAGGAACCTCCACTCCTTTGTCTGGTTCCTTTGGACTCCTGCTTGATCATTTTTAAGTCCATAATAGGGGTTTCATTCCCTCTGACGGCTTTTCTAAATTGCACTGAACGTAAGCAAAAGCATGCTGAAGGTGTTTCTGTAAATTTTCAATGTACTCATGGGTCGTGGATGCATTGATCAGGATCTGCTCTTGACTTATGTAGAGCAGATGCTGAGGTAGCACCATTTTTCATCCTGTCATGAGCTCAAAAGGAGAACTTTCTTTTGCAGAAGATGGTGTAAGCCTCAGGACCAGCGGTAATCTGATGTCCCAACTAGGTCCAGAGTCTGCCACTGACTTCTTCAAAATGCCCACAATTGTTTTATTGTACCTTTTTAACTCACTCGCTCAAGGCTAGGCGATAGGCAATGTGGAGTTTTCTCTTTACCCCTAGTATCTCCCTCATCTTAGTCATCACCACGCTGGTAAAATTACTTCCTCGGTCTGACTCAATCATTTGGGGAAGGCCAAAATGAGAGAATATGTGATTGATCATTACTGCAGCAGCTGTCTCCGCCTTACAATTTGGGGCCGGACGATAGTCTACACACTTGGTAAAAAAACATGTTACGGTCAACTTGTACTTGTTTCCTCTAGAGTGAATCACTGGCCCGATGAAATTGACTTGCAAGGTGGTGTCATTCCCCTTTTCTGTAGGGAAGCTCTGTGTGTGAGAGAACTTGGCTGAAACAGAGCATACAAAAGACAGCCCTTTAAGTAGTTGTTGAGGTCTTGGCCCATGTGTGGGCAATATGTGACCTTGTGCAAGATTCCTACAGTTGTATGAAACTCCCTATGAGCAGAAGTGGCCGCGTCATGGACGTGACTTAACATCAGGCTTTGGAATGAGGTAGGTACCACCCACTGGTCACACCCAGATATGGATCTCCATACCAACAAACCATCTTGGATTCGGAACATTTTGTAAAATGTCAACACCCAGAGATCCTCCTTCCCGATATAATCGCATTCCATCAGAGAAAAATTAACGGGGTGGTCTTGATAAAATGTCCCACTAATTGGGTCATCTTTTTTATGCAGTAATCAAATCTGCATCTGGGGTTTCTTTACTCCACTAGGTAGTTAAGAGTTCATTTTTGGCATGGGTTTTGTACCTGGGGACAGCAGCGACCTAGATTTCCCCCACCAGGGATTTGGTTTCTACGAGATCCCCCGTGAATGGCTCTGGTTTTGGCCAACTGGTCAGCCAGGTCATTTCCAGGTTTGTCTGGTCCCTCTATTTTGGAGTGCCCTCTGATCTTTTTCCAATAGATGGTCATCTCATTGGAGGTCACTAGATCATCAATTGATTGGATTAATTTCCTGTGCTTGAGCGGTTTGTTATTGGCACACATCATGCCTCAATTTTGCCAATTAATCAGGTGTTCCATGAACCCATTCCTGACATCTAAATCAGTGATTATGACCAGTTCTTTGAGTTGGTGGTGTACGGCAGTGAGGATGGCTTGATGTACCACCATCAACTTTGCCACCTGACTACTTCGGGACCTATTTTGTACCCAGTAGAGGGTTCCGGGGTATCATTCACCAGGCATTCCCAATGCCAGCCACTAGTTCTTCTGCATGATTGTAAACATGGTAGGAGGACCCATCCACATAAACTGTGGATATCCCTGGACACGTGTCTTCCTAATAGACTGTGTGCGGGGAAGTAAGGTACGCCTCCAGATTGTCATTGGTCTATAGACTTTCGTTCTCGGGACAGTTTTCTTGAGCACAGTCCTGCAAGTCAGCCAATCCTTGCGCTAGAGGACTCTTCTTGTTTTCGCCATATTTGACCTCCACAGGAAAGCCTTGTATGGACAGAATGCAGGAAGAAATTCTGGAATTGCTCTGTTCCCTGTTTGGATTTGGTCACTTTGTAAGTATTGCAAGGGTTGGTGAGGAGTCTCCACTATGGTGTGCTCCCCCTGGATGAAGGCATGATAATTTTTCAATGCCCGCACCATTTGCCAGGAGTGCCTTTTCGCAGTTGTTGAATTTTTACTCCACAGAACACAACGTGTTGCTTGTGTACGAGATTACTTTGTTGTCCTTGTCATGCTTTTGATATGAGAACCCCATTTCCAAGAAGAACTCCTTGTTCTTTAGGGGGTAAGCCAAACCGGGGGCTTGGGAAAGGCTTCTCTTTAATAGTTTTACTTCCTCAGATTGTTCCGGACTCCACTCCCACTTGACCCTGACCTTTAATAGATGGACCAAGGGTCGGGTGACCGCTGGTAGTCTTCAATGAGCTTTCTACTATAATTAGTGAGTCCATGAAGGCCTCTTAGTTCTCACAGCATAGTAGAGATTTTCAATTTCAATAATGCTTCCACCTTTTTTTTGCCTATGGGACTGAGACCCTCAGTGGTGATTGTGTGCCCTTAGAAGTTCACACAGGACTTAAATCACTGTGCCTTATGAAAGGACACTTTTGCTCTGGCTTTCTACAACTGGATCAGAACATAGCCTATTTCAGCTATGTGTTGCTCCACAGTTGAGCTCTTGATTAAGACATCCTCTACATAGGCCAGGTGTCCCCCTTTTGCCAAATCGGGCATGGACTTATGTAGGAAGATATTAAATTCATTGCTAGAGTTTATGTATCCAAAAGGGGTTTGGGTCCATGTGTATTGCTGTGCCCCGAAGGTAAAGGCAAGCTTGTACTGGTCTTCCCTACTCACAGGTACTGTCCAGTAACGGTTGGTCAGGTGAATGGCGATATACACCTCTGACCCTTGGATCTGGGCCAGTCCCTGATTGATGTAGGGAAGGGGACATCTTGACATGTGGACCCTTAGGTCTGTGCAAAGTCTCCATTGATCATAGGGTTTCATTATCCCCAGTAACAGGTTGTTAAAGGTACTGTGGCTTGGACAAATTAACCCATGGGATTCTACGTTTTTATTAAACTCTGATTCCATAGACGCAAGAGGTAACCGATATTGCTTCACAAATACTGGAGCCATCCCGGGGTCCATAGGTATGGTAGTTGAATGTTTCTCTGTGCGTCCACAATCATATGAATCCAGATAGCCTGGAAATCCAGAAACACCTATTTTTGCTCCTCGGTCTCGCAGGCGCCAGCGAGATTGATTCCTTCTTCGACCATCTGCTTAAAGCCTGGAAAGACCTCAGGTGTGGCAATTCTGGTTGTATCTCCAGTTGAGTGGAGAGATCTCTTGTCATGGTGTTGGCCTGGACGTGAGGTTTCAAGGATGGGAGGTAGTAACTGTTGCCTCAGAGTACCACCTCATCTTTACTGATGTCACATGTCACCTCTTCCACCATTAGGGCAAGAAGAGTACACCAGGAAATTCCCCCTTTGCTTGTGAGAATCTTTTCCAGAGTGATACCATTGTCGATTATGGAAGCAGTCATTTGGAATTGGTCCAATGATCTCATTGCCTAATTCAATAGAATAATGTTGGGCATCAACCACATTGCACTAATGGTGACTGCGCCCAAAGTGATACTTGAGGGTCACTGTTATGCACCAATATTCAAATGGTGTCATGTTCTAAGTCAACTAGGGGTGTCGGATGTAAATATAAACGTTGCAGTTGGAGATAATTCAGATTTATATAGGTGTCCTTGTTTTTGAGGTTCTGTCCTCGCTTTATTTTTAGGGGAATTGTAAATTGTCGCACCTGTCCTGGGATGGTGAACTCTTCTCTCACTTAAACTTCAACTGCATACGTCAGCAATACAGCTGACCGGAATGCTTTCTCAGTGTTGTCAAAGACCATGGTGTTACCCCCCAGTCAGGACCAGGTTTTGTTATTAATTAGGTCCAAATTAATTGATTGAGAATGTCTGCCTAAGTAAAAGGTGGAGGGGACCTCTCTCATAACCCAACAATTATATTCTATGCTTTTGCCTTCAATGGAAACTTTTACCATACACCTGCTAGGCAGGAGATGTTTGGAATTTTGAATTTCCAGGCCCATTTCCCACTTATCAATCAATTTAAATGTGGGAATGGTCTGATCTTTTGGGAGGTTCCTGAATAATTCTTCGCTGATGGAAGCTTCTTCCGTTATTCAGGCATGCTCTCGGGAGAACAGGTTCCTCTCCCTCATTTACCTGAATGGGAGTGGGGGGGGGAGAAGCTGTTCACCCTTTATCTGGATGTCAGTCAAACTTTGAGCTGGTTTTTCATCATCTTTTGTTATGAGATTTGGGTTTTCCTCTGATTGTGGATTGGTATAAAACATCACATTATTGTCCTCCAATGTGGAATGCCACATAAAACGGGGAGGGAGGTTGATTTTCAAAAATGAAGGATTCCCATCACCAGTTTGTTCTCCTACAGAGATTATGGTGATATGATATGGCATTTATAACGTGCCTGTACACAAGTGTTTCTAGGCGTGACAAGACAAGGAGGGGGGGGAAACAAAAGTAGGACAAAACAATGAACTTACTAGGCCTGTGTCATTCAGATCGCGCAAGAGCAGGGAAGGGGGGAGTGGAGAAGTGGTGAGGGCAGGGGAAGATGGAGAAGTGTGGGACAAAGGAGAAAAAAACAAGAGTGCAGCCAACAAGTATCTGGTACTCGTAAGTGCAGCCAGCGGGTGCAAATAAGTGCAAGGGAGGGCACTGTATGGTTACAGATGCAGACCACAAGGGCAGGGTAGCCAAGAGACAGTACAGGATTGCAGCTGGACCGGGAGGGATCTGGACCCGAATTCAGATGGTGATCAGGTGACCAGTGCATGGAACAGGCACGTAATCAGCAAGGGAGAGGAAGAGAGAAGGCAGAAGCAAAGAGAAAGGTCTTAAATTGCTTCTGGAACCGGAGATGGTTCTGCTCAAGTTTCAGAGAGGCAGCAAGGCTGTTCCAGATGGAGGCCCCAGCCAAAGGAGCTCTTACCCCAACTCTTTGCTTGGAAAAGCGACTGACCCTCAGAGTTGGAGGTGGATGAGCGGAGAGCTTGAGGAGGCAGATATTTAGCCAGAGGGAGTTGGAGGTAGTGTGGTGCCAGGCCCCAGAAAGCCTTGTGGACAATGCAAAGGGTCTTTAACCTGATGCGTGCCCCCACTGGGAGCCAGTCAATGCATTTCAGAGCTGGAGGGATACGATCCCTGGGCTTGAGGCCAAGAACAAGTCTCGTAGTCCTGTTCTGGATGAGTTGTAGAGGACGAAGAGTAGAGGCTGAAAAATCTAGAAGGATGCTGTTGCAGTAGTCCAGTCTAGTGAGAACCACAGCTCAGGAGACAGTGAGATTCTCGGGGGCAGTGAGGAAGGGAAGAATAACTCTGTGGAGGTGCAGCTGGTAGTTTGACTTCTTAGAGACGTCTGAGATGTGAGGAGAGAAGGACAGTGTGGAGTCGAAGATGACCCCAAGGTTCTTAGCCTCACAGATAGGAGGAGGAAGAGGGCCCCTGGTGGGCAGCTATAAAGACTGGTAGGGGGTGTCTGTACCTCCGCTCTCTATATGGTAGAGGAGAAGCACAGCGGACCCCAGCCAAGATTCTCTATAAGGTAGCAATGGACGAGAAATCAAGGCCTAGATTCTCAGGAGGTGTTGCGGGCTGGTTCTTAAGTACATTGTAGTCCCCGAACCCCCACAAAGGAATGTCACACACTGTATTACTGAAAACAGTCTTTACATAATTAATATTCAAAAGTATGTACACAATCACAATAACGCACTTTGTACTTGGAAGTCAATAATGATAAATATATACAGTTCTAAAGTGGTACCACTAATGTTATCGAATCTCATTAAAGTGCATCAACTGTACGGTTAAAATGTCACACAGATTAATAACGAGGAAACCAGCAATAGAGATAGGCAGGAACATAAGATGGTTGAAACAATAGGCAGAATACTGACCCCTACCACGAGGCACAGTTCTGTGTGGAGACCCCCCCCCCCACGTGGGCAACCTGTAAATAAAAATATGTCGCACAAGCCCAGTCCATATGATCAATAGTCTCACTTCTTCCTATTAAGGTTTTACCCCCCCCCCCAATGTACCTGGTGGAATAGAGGTCTGAGCTTTATGACTCCCTACAATAAGAACGCCAAATATTCAGTATGGGAGCATCTAGAGCTTTAAGACCAAATGATGGCTTAATTTGGTATTAAGAGTGATAGTAATTCCATGAGCTTGTCAAATGGACATTTTCCCCTGAATACTCCAGAGAGCTGAAACATTTAGAGGCAAAAGTCAAAATTAGAAAATATTATTCAACAGCTAAAAGATGAGTTAGTGTCAACAGCAAGCAAATGGAGAGTGAGGCTCAATTCTCTGCACTACAAGGGGAGTGAAAAGAATGTGTTGTACATCTGAGCGCAAGTCAACATAAATTAAATTAGCAGGTTATCCACAATAGAGCCTGCTAAGAGGACATTTTCACATTTTAAGCATAAGTTAAATAACTGAAAGCTCACACAAGCCAGTTAATCATAAAGGAGGTTAATTCTCAGGGTGAATCTGATCAGATGCACCAATATCTGAGCACCTTGAAACAGCAGAGAGTTGAGGGAAGAAAATTCCAAATTAAATCAAGATAATAGTGCCACATTTCAGGGAGTGTGTCAGTTAAGGACAGATGCAGAGAAAAGTGAGTTATGTTCCCAGGAACTGACTGACATGAGGCTAGAAAAAGTAAAATTAATTGAACATCTTGTTATGATCACTCCAATGTGCTTTTTGCCTCAATTTTATGGAATAAATGTGCATTGCTGCAGGTTCTGAAAATGGAACAAATTGTCTCTGGCAATACACCACAGGTGTTGGCGTGCTGAGAGCGGGGTGCGGAAAGGGGTTGCATCATGGCAGTAAATTGGTAGGCTGACTACCACACTCCCACCAACAGGAAAATATAAATATAACCTTCCTCTTTATAAAAGCATGTTATGCAAAAAAATAGTATGATTGTAGTGCTATGAATTCCATCATGTAACGAAGACTACAAGTACAAGAATGCCATTGCAAGTGAACCTAAACCATGTCTGTGAGGTTATACGATGGTACATTATAGACTACTATACCCACAATAAAAGAAACTATGATAGTCTCATGCTGACTGTCATTGCAGACAGTTTGCAGTTTGTGATGTGAAGAATATTTTTCAGTTGGGGGGGATATTTAGTGATGTTTTACATTTATTGTTCTTTGGAAAGAATTCACATATTTCATAGCATAGTGCAGCCAGGTGGGTGGGTAAGAGGTGGTGTTTCTGATGCAGATGAACTAATCACAGTTTTAGCGTAGGAAGTATGACAGACGAGGGTCTCCCGATGTGTTGCAAAATGATGTACCGGTTCACCATGAAGGTCATCCTACTGGCCTGGTAAATACTTTCATCATGCTTCTGGAATTGGTAAAGTGGCGTTCTGGCTCCTTCGAAGCCCTCAAGCGTGCAAGGCCCCATGTTTTTTGCAGGTGTAACACACAGAACTACTGTTCCTGCCTTTTGTGAGTATCTGATTACCTTGGGTCTTGGGAGGGGCATGCTGGGAACAGGTGTTGCAGTAGTAGGGCAGTATATAAGTACTAGGCACAATAAGTACTAAGCACAAGATGTTCTACCTCACTAAGTCATTTTGGCTGTGGTGCGCACCATACATTTGCCGGCCTCCCCATCACGATCTCGTACAGGGAGAGCCCAGTTTTAGCCTGTACAGACGTACGCATGCATAATAGTGCTATTGGTAATGCATCCACCCAACTCAACTTGCTTCCCGCACAAATCTTGCTAATCTTTGATTTAAGAATCCCGTTGTGCCTCTCCACAAGACTGGCAGAACTCAGATGCCTTGAACTATGGAATCTCTTATCAATCTGAAGACCAGCACATATCTGTAATACCACTGCGCCCACAAAATGTGGTCCATTATCAGACCATAGCACACGGGGCAAGCCAAATCTGGAAAAGTACTCCTTCAACATTACTTTTGCCGTGCTCATTGCTGTGCAGTCCTTCAAGGGATATGCCTCCACCCACTTACTGAATGCACAGATCATCACCAAGACATATTTTAAGTTTTGGCACCTCTCCATCTCTATGAAATCAAAATGGATCACCTCAAATGGCATAGAGGGCGGGCCAAAACTGCCTGTTGGAGTCACTGTTCCCTTCCCTACATTGTGTTGCAAGCATGTGATACAGTTCTGCACCAACCTCTCTGCATTCTTTTTTATGTTTACATTCTGCCAAACTGTAGAAAGGTGCTGTATTATCTTCTTCACATAGATGTGCGTAGGTCTATGGGCCATTGTGACCATTACAGTCACGTACAAATTTGACAACATCCACTTTCTAGTTCCCTTGTCCACCCAACAACCCTCCAGATCCAACTCTGCAGTTCCCTCTGCCCACCCCTGTTTTTCATCGGCCGTAGCTTCGGCCTGCATTTCTTTGACAGTGGCAACTCCATTTTCTATCATACAGGGTACCTCCTCAGTCTGAACCGTCATCATTTTGGTATTCAAATCAGTGGCAGTTTGTTTCGCAATTCTGTCTGCAAACGCGTTTCCCTCTCCTACTTTGCATGTTACTTTTTTATGTGCCTCGCATTTCACTATTGCTAGACGCTTTGGAAACGTGAGTGCAGACAGCAATCGTACAATTAAAGGGCCATGTTGAATTCTGGTGCCATTTGATGTCAAAAACTCTCTCCCAGCCCAGAGTCGACCAAAGTTATGAACCACTCCAAAAGCATACTGACTATCAGTATATATATTCACATTTAAATTTTCAGAAATCTCGCAGGCTCTGGTTAATGCTATTATCTCTGCGGCTTGTGCTGAATTATAGGGAATTCTTTTGCTTTCTAGAACGCTCTCTAGGGTAGTGTTAGCATATGCGGCAGTTGTCGTTCCATCCGGTAATTTGAAACATGAGCTGTCACAAAATAACTCTCCATCTGGCTCTTTCTTTGGGATATCACTTAAATCAACTCTCCCCTTGGATTCTTCCTCAGTTACCATTAAGCAATCATGGGGGATGATTCATCCTTCCCATTTTCTTTTATGGTTGGTGGCATTCATTCTGCAGGATTCAAAGCGCTACACCTCATAATTTGGATATGGGGCGCGAACAAAATAATCTCATATCTTGTCAATTTAGCAGAGGTGAGGTGCTGCGTCTGTGTCCTATTTAATAGAACGTCTATGGCATGTGGCATCATCAAAATTAAAGTGTGCCCCAATATCATCCCTTCCGTTTGTTTCACTGACGCAGCAGCCGCCGCGACAGATCGCAAACATCGTGGTAGTGCGCGCGCTACAGGGTCCAGCGCAGAAGAAATATAGCCGCACAGCCTATTAACTCCACCTTGTTCCTGTGTCAAAACCGCCAATGCACATCCTTCACTTTCACACACAAATAGTCTAAACATTTTCTCATAATTTTCGGTGTACCCAAAACTGGAGCCGAGCATAATGCAGTTTTCAATCCATCAAATGCTTTCTGACATTACTCTTCCCACTGCAAAGGCATAACCGCATCCTTTCAAATTCACCAACGGCATCACAATTAACGCAAAATTACCAATCCATTGTCGGCAATATGAAGCCATGCCTATTATGGCTCTGACTTCTTTTTGTGTCTTTGGAATAGGCATACAAGAAATACATTCTATGCGTTCTGGCGTTAGCCTTCCCCTTCTTTCGAAAGTAGGTAGCCCAAATAGGCCACCTCCTTTTGATTATATTGAAATTTCTTCAAACTAGCTTTATGGCCATCTGCCGCTAGGTGTGACAGTAGTAATACAGTGCTTTCTTTACAAATCTCCTCTGTGTCTGCAGCTAGCAATAGATCGTCTATGTATTGCAAGAGTACACAACCCAAGGGTAATTCCAGCATGTCTAGCTGCTCTTTTAATGCTCTACTGTAAATACTTGGACTTTCTGTATGACCTTGCGGAATCCGTGTAAATGTAAATGATCGTCCTCCTAATGTGAACGCAAACCAATACCTACTGTCCTTGTCCACTGGAATACTGAAGAACACGTTTTTCAAATCTACTACACTAAAATATTCTGCTAAAACAGGTATCATTGTCAATATTGTAGTGACATCTGGCACTAGAGGAAATTGTGGATCTACTACCTTGTTCAATGCGCGCAAATCAATTATAAAATGATATGGTACCTCATTGCCTCCTTTTTTATAAACCGGAAGAATCGGGCTGTTGCACGTACTGCCTGTAATTTCTTCGATCACCCCTAATTTCACCAAATCTGCAACAATACTCCTCAATTCTTTCTCACCTTCAGCCGAAATTCTGTATTGGGGTATTCGCGGTAGGGTAACACCTTCTTTCAAGATGATCTTTACTGGTTCTATCTTTCTATCTTTAAACATCCTCCATCATTGTCATGCATTGCCCATATACAGGTTGGTACTTTACTCAGTTCCCCTGGTAACGCTTCAGACATGAATTCTGACACAGGGGCATCATGTGGCCAAATCGTTAGAAACACTCCGTCCGCCGTGCAATGTATAACGAAACCTAGTTTTTTCAACAAATTTAATCCCAACAAATTCTCCCCACAATTTTCTGTTAAAAAGAAAGGACAATGTTCAGTAAATGGTCCTATTGTAACTGGGACTGATTTGGACACTGGGTTTATGACTGGTGTACCTGCGAACCCTACGGAAACATTCCTTTGCCCTGACAGTGGTATATCCGGAACCAAGTGGTGGTCTATTGAACACTTCTGCGCTCCTGTATCTACAAGAAAGCGGTGCTCCTCATTCCCGAGACTCATTTCTACGTTAGGTCCTCTCTGATTCACGGGAATAAACACTGGTTCCGACCCCTGTCCTGGACTGTCCTATTGGGGAAATAACACATCGTCCGATATGTAATAATTACTATTACTGTAATACGTGTTTGGCTGTGTATCGAAAACGTTCCCATTCTATCCTCCATTTCCCCCACTCTGGTTTCCATATTGTTGATTTTGCTGTCCCTGACTCTGGTTTGGGGAATTTTGGTTTTGGCCTTGGTTTTGATTACCTCCATTATTGTGATGCTGCTGCATACTATTCCTATTTGGTCCATTCGCTCCTGGGGGTCCTCTATGCTGTCTCCTCTGACCAGACTCATTTCTATTCTGTAGATGCGGACATTGCGCTCGCCAATGTCCTTCCTCCTTACAATACGCACACTGATTTGGTCCCACTGTTCCTCCATGCATATTCGAATTACTCCTTACTTGTGCGTTCCCTCGCCCTACATTATGTCCTGTTACTTGCTGCTATAGTACCGGTGTTCTCAATAGACATTCTTTCAAGTCTGCCCCCACCTGTTTTAGCAACGATAATTCGTTCACCATCTCCTTCTGTCCCGGTGATGGTAACTGCTGCCGTTTATTATGCAACCCTTTTTTCCCCTTCCCAGGTCCCCCGGAATCCCTACTCCTGTACGCAGGTGTAGTAAACATTTTCACAGGTGCAGTAAACATTTCGACATAATCATTATCTAATTCATCTCTAAGCTCAAAAAGTCTATATACATGTTCTCTCACTTCATCCCTCTCCCTACAGCGTGCTAATGCATTCAAATCTAACAATCGCTGCGGTGGTAATTTCCCAATTAACTGTTTCCATTTCTCCACCAAATATTCACCCATGCATTCCAACACTACCTGTCTTTCGTTG
This sequence comes from Ambystoma mexicanum, assembly GCF_040938575.1. NCBI lineage: Eukaryota > Metazoa > Chordata > Amphibia > Caudata > Ambystomatidae > Ambystoma > Ambystoma mexicanum. The sequence goes on from NC_090935.1 coordinate 1,196,812,987, forward strand.
CTCCTTCGGAAGTCCTACATCGAAGCCAATGCTGACGTCCCATCATTCCCATCTATATACATCTCTGCCTGTTGCTGCAATTCCACCTTCCTTTCTTTGCTGATTGCGCTGCGAGTTACCCTCGTGCATCCCCGTTGGTCAGTCCCGCCTCTTGCCCCCGTGGTTTCAATTTCAACCCCAGGAGGAACGGACAGTACAGAGTCTGTGTCTGAGGCGGGAGGTGCGGATGGGACAATGGGAACGGGGAGTGTCTGTTGTGGGCCTGGTTGGCTAATAGGAAGTGTTACGTGCATGGTCTGTGGCTGTGGGAGGGCTTGAGCTACCGAAGCAGGAGCTTGGGCTACGGGCAGGGTCTGGGCAACAGCTACTGACGTGTCTGGTCTTACTTCTGATCTTGGGCCTTGTTTTGTATGGGTCAATATATTTTCTATTAATTCATCTGCTATGTGTAATTCTCGTTGTGGATATATCTTTTTTTATATTCAACTGGTCTCGCCTACCTGCCCTTCTTAGACTCTCAGTCCACTCATCCTCTTCTGCTACTTCACCTTTCGATTTATGCCTGTGCGCATGCTTCGCTCTGCTTTTAAATCGGAGCATTGCTTCCTTTCTCCAGTCCTTAATACTCTCAAATGCTGCAGGACGCGCTTTCTTTCTTATCAATACCCTTTCCAAGTTGTCCATCCTCGCTATCTCAAAACTACCATTAATCGGCCACTGATGGTCTTGTTGCTTTCTGGTTTGCCTATGCCAAGTCTCTCAGAATATTATCGCACCCACTCCATACTTCACATACATCTCATACGCCGGCGTTCCCCCAGGTGGTACAATTTGGCCATTTTCCAAAGATTGTCTACCACAGCGAAAAAACCCTGCTAAGGTGGACAATACCCCAGGTGTGTTTCAACCTTCCCCCTGGTTAATCAACCTTACCTAGGGCGTTTGATTTTGCAAAGTCAACTCTCAACCAATATCAGGATTACTTTGAATCAGGGAATGACTCGCCTGATAAATCAAGTCGTCTGTATACTGACGCACCAAAGGACGTCGTGTCTGCGTTTCTTTGCTTCCGCCTCGTTTCGGGACTCTCGCCCCCTTGTTCTCTAGCCAGCCACGTCGATCAGGGATCAGATGTGTGCAGATCTGCAAAGGAGTCTCATCACTTTTACAGGGCGCCCCGAACACCTCTTGATCCTGGCTCGATCGTCCCGTCCTCGCCGTTCTCCGCCTTACTCAATTACAACGTTATGCGATGGAACAAGTGGGGGAGGGTCCCTATTCGGGCTCCATCTTGAAAGGGGCCCCTAGGGGACCCTGACGTCTATGGAAACAAGGCGAGTCACCACACACAATAGATACACCAGACACGAGGTTGTATTCCCAAAGCTAGGGTTTATTGCAAAGCAAAAGTCTCAGTTGGCCAACTCGGTCTCACGCCCCGCAACGTGTATCTCTAGATCTCGAGCGACGCAAGAGTGAATTACGTACATCAGTTACATATATACAAAATGCATATAAAACAATCAGCTATGACATGTTTAACACCCCCCCTTTTATTGGGTTTCTTTGAACTTGGTGTGATGATGGACATCTCAGACAATTATGACACCTTCAAACATCTATTCTAGTAACAATTTGCAATTTATGAGTGCGAAGGCATCTTTCAGTTGTTGAATAGAACACAGCGCTTCTGTTCTTGGAAGCGAGCTACATACGGGGGTGGGAGAAAGAGTTGTATTCCGGACCTTGCTATCTATTAGCTGCTATTTGTGTCCTGGGAGCCAACACGCTCTAGCGGGCTCAGCAAAGGGGGGCCATAACAAAAGCATAATTCAAGCCTTTAGCTATATTATTCTAACATATTCTACCATATAATTGGACTGGCTGGCAGCTGCAAAATGATTAAATGCCCTGCAGCTCTGCTTCAAGGCTACATTCGGGAGGGAGCCGGGCATTCTTCCTGGTGCTGCCTATGTTTGTGTTTCAACGAACTCTTGTTATCCTCTCAGCCCTGCGGCCTTGTCCTTTTTACATACAGACAACAATGTTTTACAGTCGAGCAGTGTAAGCGGAAAATATACTGCGAAGCAATAGGAACAGAAAGCAATGAGCAATGGTTGGAAAACAAAATGGCGATTCTTGTTACATCAAAATGGCTGTTCATTGGCAAACTCGAAAACCTATATTCTGTCATATCGTGCATGAGACGGTTGGCCCACGGCCACCAAAATACGTTTGCGGTCACAAAGTAGAGGTATCCATTTACCTAGACTGACAGATGGGTAGGGGCGAGTGCACATTTCACGTACCAATTGGTGCATTGTACCAAATGGTCCTACGCCAATTGTACTAAGATTGTTTTTTTTTTATTTTTTGTTCAATCTCGAACTCTTGCAAGTTAAATATGCAAACATACATCATTTTGTTGGGGTCTGGTACGCCACCATTGGACACAATGCCATATCTAGTACAGAAACCAAAATAGCGATGGGTGGAAGGTTTTGAATCCATCAGAACTACCACTGTTTTTAGCCCGCCTGTGCTATTGCAAAATTGATCCAGCCATATGCAAATCAGTCGGGTACTGCCACCTATGGAAGCATCACTGCCAGAACTGCTAGGCCAGGTCCCCACTCCAATTGGGCCTCTTCAGTGAGGTGAAGCACATTAGTCACTGATGACGATCTGCCAGGTATTCTTCAGAAAATCTGATGGACTTTGTAATTCTATTCCATTTGCTCCCGTGTTTCCCATATTGTCTACTTTCACTGTGACTTGTGTCTTCTTGGTACCCCTACATTTGTCTCAGCTCTCTCCTCATATTGCCGATGTTTCCTTTCTCTCGCTGATCAAGCAGTCATCTCTCTCTGGTCTGGACTTCTTTCCGCTCTTGACTCACTTTACCAGTCCCTTCCCTTTACTCTCTCTTGGAAGCTTCCCTAACTTGGCTTTCTCTCCCTCCTCGTTCACCTCACTTCGCCGTGAGGCAAGAAAATGGAAAATAACCCCCTCAACTTGCTATTCTAGTCTCTCCTTTATTCTTGTGATTCTTCCCTTCTGGCTGCTAAAAAGCATTATTTAACTGACCTCACTCTTTCTCTTCTCACATTAAGCTCTTGTTTCAAATTCCCAATCAATTTCTTGTCCCATCTTTGCATGATTCCGCCATCGTCTCTCCTCCCTTCCTTGAACTTCACTAGCTAGTTTACCTTTAAAGTCTCCCTCTTCTGCTCTTCTTTTACGCCTTCTCCCCTACTGGCTCCCCATCACTTTCTCCCCTACCCAAAACTCTTCCTTTTTCTCTTATTTCTCATTCCGATATTGCCACACTCCTCCTGCCTAAACTCCCATACTAGTTTCACGGAACCCCATGTCTATACTTCTACCTTACATAACCCCTTCCTTCTCGCTCTTCATTTCCCTCTGCTTTCTTGCATGCCATTATCTCCCCATTATAAAAAAAATAATTCTAAAGGGACAGTGCAAAGATACAAAGAGCAGTTTGCTGCACGAGTGATTCTCCAACGCAAGCTCTGTGTTCCTGCCTCATGGGGGATTTAAATCCAGGGTTCAGCGCAGAGCGAGACAGAGCAGGTTTGCTGTGGTTCCTTGCAGGAGTGCGGCCCTTGTGTTGCATTTGGGGGAGCACTTGGCAATCTCTTTAGGGGAACGTCACCTGGCCCAGTTGCGTTTCCTCATTTTGCTCGCTTGCACTCGGCTGTAGCTACGCATACGTGAGTGCTAAATCGTTCCCTGTTTTTGTCCTGCTTATTGGCCCTCGGGTTTCCTGCACATGGCATCTTGAGTATTATCCATGTTTTACATGGTCAATCTCAGAAAAGGATTGTGAATAGGTACTGCCAGCTTGCTATTTTGTGTATTGCACCAAGTATTCCATCTGTTTGTCCTCTGACTGAGTGCCCTAATAAGTCTAATGCCGGATAAACCGGCAAGAGTCACTACAATCTTCGTGGCAAATGGGCGATTCCCCTGCTTGAACACGCAAAGTCTAAGGATCATGGTGCTGCTCCCGAGGAAGGAGAATTGGTCTCAGTGCTCGATGAAACCAAAATCACGACATACTTTAAGGGCACAGGGGAAGGGTAGAGTTGTGCTTTGGTGGTGGACATTGTCATCAATGGACATTCAGGCTTTCTGCGGGTTTACAAAACAAAAATTTACTGCTCAACCTTTGCTATTCTCTGATAATCTATAAAGAATTGAATGCAAGTAGAATATTGTAGCAGGTCAGTGCAAAATGTATTCTGCATTCTGAGCATATTCAAAGGCAAAGGATGATTAATCTAAACTGGAACTAATAGCATTTCAGTGCAGCAACCACCAAAGCCAAGTAAGTTGAACCCAGAGTGTTTTCACAGGTTGTCAATAACCGATGTGGTGGACGGAAAGGCAAAGCTGCAAAGCCTAATTGAGAATTTTTAAAAATAATACATGGGGGAAAGCCTAGTCATTTAAACAGATATTGGGATGAAAGGGTTCTTAGCTTGACAATTTTCATTCCCATGATACAATTTTAAATGAACAGCAAAATCTTGCAAATGGCATTATCTTGAAGTGAGAGGACTCTGAAGTAGACACACCCGAGGGACTGGGGCTGGCGGGGAATCCTAATTTTGCATTAATGCATTGTACACATCGATGATATGTGCTAAATTGATAGCACAGCTACACTGAACTCGAGCCTGTCGATTTTGATATAACCTGGCAGTGATTGCATTTCATTTACATACGTAGGCTAGACACCAACCACATCACATTGCAAAAAGGAAGCAGTTGCTAATAGGAAATATCTAGCACATGAAAGAAATGTGCAATGCAATTTTCAGTGCAACATTTCTCTGGTACCAGTACTTGTTGTTGTAGAAAATAAAGAATTGTTCAAAATTGATATTAAAGTGATTTATACTGTAAATGTGTAGCAAAGGTTTCTCTTAATAGCCGATAAGCAAAATGAAAGATGGCATTATATTGTGCTGCTTCGCCTAGAATTGTATTGTGTGTGTGCACTATATTGCAGTGACCACTGCACTATAATATAATAGAGTATCAAGTACCATAAGAAACCCCAAAAATGAATTGCGAACAACTTTTGACTTATGCTACGGATTTGGCAGCAATTTTGCAAACAACTCACAAAACATATTGAAAGAACATATATAGTGGACATGGCAGAAGGCTGTGGCCACTGACCATGGCCAGTGGCACATTAAAAAAAAAACTATGGTATAACAAAACCCTTGAAATTTACTGAAAAAACTAAACTTTAGTTAAGTTGACCACATTTATTGCAACAAAACCCTTGAAATTCAGCCAATGTGGGAAGTCATGACCAGCTGAACTCAGCACGTTCCCGTTGCAAAGCCCATGAGCACATAGATATTATAAGAGAAGGGATTCACAATCACATACAGAATGGCATTATGGGAGACGACAACAGGAGCACGCAGAGTTAAGATGGTCATGACTTCCCACATCTGCTGAATTTCAAGTGTTATTTTTGCAATAGGTTTTTTTTTCAGTGAATAAACGTGTGTATGTATGTGTATATATATGTGTGTGTGTGTGTGTGTGTATATGTGTGTATGTATATATATATAATCTGTGCTGTTAAATTTGCAGGCAGATTGATTATGCTAATAAATTATAGTGTGGCAACTTCCTGTTTTATATAGTATGAAGGTTGTCTTGTCCTGCTGGCTATCTTTGAATGCTAATAGAACGTTGGTGTGTGGTGTGACTGACAGCAGCTCAGGAGCATGTTGTATGAATGTTCTAAATGTGTCAGTTTGGGGTCTGAGCTGGAGTGCTAGGTGATGGCCGGTGTTTGGTCCCATAATGTAAAAAAATAAAGAGTAACTGGAACAATACAGCAACTGTACATATGTATAATAATGCATACCTGGTATTCATAACTAAGTGGATCTGTCTGGACTACCATCGAAGCCCACCAGTCACAACATACTTCCGCAGCATAACATTATGGGGCCACCTTTTCTCTCTTTCACTGAAATAAAGTATAGTATAAAATCAAATCTGGCCCGTTTCTTGTCCCAAAATTTTGGGGTGGGATTTTATTACTAGGGGTGTTAAATCGGAGAGTAATTTAGTGAATTTAAAACTGAAACCCCACATTAATACTTGACAGAAGCATGTCTCATAAATGTAAATGGGGCGAGCAGAAACGACCTGGAGTACCTTGAGGAGAAGGCCTGGCCAAGAGGAGTTTGAGTGCGAGTAGCAACTAATGTTCTTTACTGTCTTTCAACATCTGTGGAGCCGAAGGAGAGCTTAAAGAAATGTGCCCGCAAGTGTGTTTGCTCATAAGCCACAGAAAAGGTGAGAAACTGATTAGATAACACCCAATCAATTGGTGCAGTAGGCTTGAAAGGTACCTCGATAGGCTATCGGGACAGTAGTAAATGTAGGCAGGCAGGGTCCATTTAGACCACCATCGGCTGACCTAGATCCTTTGTGCAGTATGTCAATCTGCCTGCCGTAATGGAGCGTTCATCAAGTGCGTCATTCCCTCTTTATAATGTGGTGTAAGTGAGGATACACATACCTGCCCCACAATTCCTCATTGGTCTGCTGTGTCTCACCAGAAGTCTGATTAGTGTTGAAGAAGTTTGTAAGAGCCTTAAAGACAAGCAGGCCATGATCTGAAAAGTACAGAATCTAGCCATTTGTTAGTCTGAGACCAGCGAAGACTGAAATGGATCAAATGCGAGCACAACCATGGGATAAGGCTGCGTGATCAGTTGTGTTTAGATTATGAATCCATCTGAGAGAAACCACCATGGGAGTTCAAGGCGTGATGTCCAAAACTAGAAGAGTAACTCTATAGAGAAAAGCATCCAGAAGGTGAAAAATATCACTGTCCGCTAATTCAGCTTAACATTCACCCCGGGAGCAGACAGAGCACACTTTGTTCTGTACTGGCAGCATGAACAGGCCAAATCCACCACAGAGTGCCCACAGAAGAGAGGATGAAGTCCCAAAACTGAGGAGGAGAGACCAATGCCTTCAAAGGTGGCTGAGAAGCAAAAAAACACAAGGATGGCGAGTGACCAAGAGCAAATGAGTGTGTCCTCATTTAAAATGAGAACGAACACACAGACTGTGATCTGTGTTTGCTATGAAGAGCGTTCATGGTGCGCATCACATATCCTATAAAGAAAGACCTGGTGGAAGAGGTGACCGTTCTCTTATTCATTTTCTGAGGGGGGATACAAGTTTAAGAGACCTCCTTTAATCAGAAGTGAACAGAGACAACTAGAGGCCATGATTTGAGAACAGGAGTGGCTGAAGCTCAGGAATAATAATCGCAAATACCTTTTCATATAAAAAGCAAATGGAAGAAACGCCTTTCGAAATGAAGGGATTCAAACAGGGAATGACTTTGAATGCATTTATTACATTGTTTTGTGAATGTGTTCTTAAGCTGCACCAAATCGCCACCAGATGGAAAGTAAACTATCCAAGCATCAAGACTAAATCTGGAGTGTGTGGTATGGTAGCCGTGTTGGGAGATGGTGTGCAAACGGTAGCCTGGATGAGACTCCTCTTCCTTATCTCCTGTCTGATGAGGATGGAACCTCCATGGCCTTCCTGAAAGCAGGGATTGTGTCTGAATGTGCCTCTCTGTTTTGGGATTTTTAGGCATGAGGTATCCTCTACTGAGCCCCATGGTGCCGGTGGAGGGTGAGCACAGCAGGATGCAGGGATGTCTGTCCACCCTGGAAGGGAAAGATTGGAGCTTTGTGTGTACAGGCCCATGTCTTGCTGCAGGTTCCTCTGAGCTTTCACTACATGATTTAGAAAACTGGCATTCAAAGGAGCACTTGCCCACACACTAGATTTTCGTTTTAAGGTGAATGGAATTGGTATCCACATAATAACTGTCTGATTGTCCTATTGAGGTTTCTGCTCTGTAATTATTTCCTCCATTATATTTTTCAATTGATATTCTATTTAACTTTGTAGATTGCCTCCTCTTGTATTACAGCTCTAAGGTTCAATATCATCAATAAAACCACTTCTATGATGCAGTCCCCGGGCCACATTCCGGACCAAGCAATAACTTCTGCATCATATGAGTATGGAAAGAAGGAAAATTGCTGACTGTGAAATGTACTCGGAAACATTGCACAAGGAGACGAGGACCAAGAGCTCACTTGTTGGTTGATCTTAAAGTCAAGGAGGAGTGATGCAGTGAGATTTACTGGACTGAAACTGTCCAGTGAAATTAGACAAATTCCCAACTGGAATTTGTCCGGTCAGAGGCGGACACTTTAGAAACGAACATTTATGCAGGTGTGGTCTGAACACTGTGGGGTTGAATTCTTTTTATGGCATCTAAACCAAAAAGTTCAAATTCATTCTCAAAATAGTTGCCCTGGACTATTTGTAATGCAATCATTGGCATAAAAAAAGACGGCCCACTTCTCTCAAACTGAACCATGAATGTTTAGGAAGTGGTAATATCGCGTGCTTTCACACCCTTTGCAAGGGGATAATGGATCAACAATATTTGTCAGAATGGGCCATATATTTGTAAGTGCCTGGGATGGGAACTTCAGAACCCCGGAGCCATTAAATATCACGAGCAGATCAGAGAATGCTATTTTATATAGAAAGGCTATCAGAGGAAATTATCAATTCACATGATAAACATTTGTAAAATGTTACATTAATCACCTAACTAGTAATTGCATGCTGTGTACAAGATGCAGAAACCCGATGGTGGATTGTTGTTTTTGCCGGAAGAATCAAGATTTCTAGACCTTGCGAAAGGTCAATTCCTCAAGCATGTTCAAGATCTAAAGTAGGGTATGGACCCGAGGCGGGATATGGGATGAACGTGTGTAAATGCAAGTACAACAAAGGATCTGCAGCCAAACCTTGATTGGAGGAAGTGATAGATCAAAAAAAAGTTGCAGATGAAGTTAGGACATCTAGAGAATTCCATTTCAAATGAATACATTTGTTGACCAGAGGGGAGAGGCGATGGTGCCACACTGATTTGGTTGCATCTTTTAATTTAATGGCAGCAGGAAGTGATGGGCTTTGGAATTTTGAGTTCTGTCCAGCCCTGGGATGGGAGGCCTTGATGCATGTCGTTGTCAAAGTCTGCTTGGAGCCAATCAACCCATTGTGCATTTAGTGGAGAATTTCCTTTTTTAGGTTGATGTCGATTAATCTGTGCTTGTGTAATAATTGATGCATAGACAATTTACAATAATTATTTGGTTGATGTTATTGATGTATTCCATAAGCACAGATCTCAAAATGTACTCCTCGTTTGCAAGTGACATTTAAAGCACACAGGGTACAGTTTCCCAGCTGTGTGAATTAGAATTGTCAAAAGTCAGCGGGACTCCAAGATAAGATTGAAAATAAGCCGTGTATTAAAAGTGAATTCAGAAAATACATGGTCTGATCTGAAATACAAGTTGGAAAGTTTTATTGATGCTTTTCTTCTAAAAGTAGTCCTTTACTTGGGTCTAGGAAAAGGCCTCGCAAATGCGCTGTGATCACAGAGTAATAAGTAGACACTGGCTTGATGGATGCTGAACACTTTGCAAACCGAAATCCAGAAAGCGAGAAACTAAATGAAGAAGTATTTCTGTATCCTGTATATTTCAGCCTGGGGAAAACTGGGCAATGAGCCTCATTCCGAGCAGCCAGTATCCTGGCGGTAAAGCCGCCAGTATACCGGCATTTGGTACTTACCTTTACCCGGCACTCGGTCCGGCAGCATTGCCCCCGGATTACGAATGACGGCGGGACAGGGTAAATGCCCATTCATGGAGTCCCATAGGTAATGAGGGCTTCTTTGGCCGTAGGGCACCTGGCTTACTTCCAGCATTTAGCTGGAGGTAACTCAAGTGCCCCACTGGCAAACCCATAGTTGGGCGGTCCGGAAAAGTCCTGGTATCCATGGATACCAGATGTTTTTTACCAGACCGGCCGACTCTGAATGAGGCCCAATGTGAGTTATTAACACAGACTGCCCCTCGTGTGAAGGGTGTACCTCAATGTTGGCGAATGGTAATTTTATTGAACGATTTTCGCTAAATCTTTCTGCCTCCCCCCCTTTTTATTTTTTTAAATTTTTTTTACCACATATGGTAAGTATGGGCGAGGTATATAAAGGTGGTTGCGGGGGGTCTCCCCCTGCTTTGTCTAGTAGAAAAGAGGTACAATCAGTGAAAATAAAATCAGCAAAGTTGCATTTGGCAAAAAAAAATCTGGCAAACCTAGTAGATCTGCATGAAGGACTATATGGTGCCCTAACCACTGACAGTCGGGCATCATGGCCTTACTCAGTTGCCCAAAGTCACACATCATGTGCCAGGGCTGGACGGAGAATCTAGGACCCGAAGTTAACTTCCTATGGGTGAAGACGAGTTACTAGTTCACTGCCTTTTTTTAAAGTCCCTAGGCAGGACATTTGAACATGTATAAACAGTTTGCAGCCATTTTCTGACTGGCCTCAATTCGTAAATGGTAGCGAGTGAATTTAGAACCAAGCCAGTAGCATATAACTTTGAAATTTTGCACCCGGATCAACGGACTTAAATGCACATTCTTTTTAACTTCAAAATGTGCGAATTCTAATTGTGCATGTCTTTGTTTATTGTATGAAAGTCACACCCTTCAATATGCCGCGCCCATAAAGATTACAAACAAACCAGGCTTTTAGAATGTTTTGAACAGAGAAGCACTTTTTTATTCCCACTGCTTGTATGTTGTGGGTCTTAGGCTTTCAGTGCACTTCAGTTCACAATTCATTTCTGGGAAGGTCGGTACATTTTATTTACTCGTTCTCCAAGGCTCCACCTCCGCCAAAGTCCACGTTACGCAAGCTTCGGCTCGTGGGCGCCGGGTCACCGCCGGGTGGAACTGGACATGCGTTTTTTTTGTTGTCGTTTTTTTTTGTCTTTCTTTCTTTTTTTGATAAAGCATGCTTCCATTGTTAAAGGTACGTTAATAAAAGTGAAAAACAAGATCAACGGATGTGTGGAAACCGCTGTCTCTTTGGCATATGTGCTAACATTTTTCAAACTGCTCGACGCAGTGCTTTAATTCTGTGGTCATAAAAATGACTGTTTCAAAATGAGTGTTCTAATGCAATCTTCTGAAGGTGAATGTCTTTGAATATGCTGTGCTGCCATCCTGACTTATATGTTCGCGATATTTAGGGTTTTGACAAATTGTCTTTGACAATAGTTTTACATACTCTTGCATTCCATAATATTTGCTGATGTAAAAAGAAAAAAAATGTGCACACAAAACAAAGAGCTTTCGTCTGCTTAATGTAACTAACAAATGCATTTTGGGACTGTAGTTTTGGTGTGCTACACTTGAACAAGGTCGCTCTAAGCGCTCCATACCAATGATTTGAAAATGAAAGCCGGGGACTAGAAAGGCAATAGTATTCACTGGACAAAATTGCCCACAGCCCTCTGGGAGCAAGGCAATAGTATTCCCTGGACAACATTGCCCACAGCCCTCTGGGAGCAAGGCAATAGTATTCCCTGGACAACATTGCCACATCCCTCTGGGAGCAAGGCAATAGTATTCCCTGGACAACGTCGCCCACAGCCCTCTGGGAGCAAGGCAATAGTACTCCCTGGACAACATTGCCCACAGCCCTCTGAGAGCAAGGCAATAGTATTCCCTGGACAACATTGCCCACAGCCCTCTGGGAGCAAGGCAATAGTATTCCCTGGACAACATTGCCCACAGCCCTCTGGGAGCAAGGCAATCGTATTCCCTGGACAACATTGCCACATCCCTCTGGGAGCAAGGCAATAGTATTCCCTGGACAGCATTGCCCACAGCCCTCTGGGAGCAAGGCAATAGTATTCCCTGGACAACATTGCCCACAGCCCTCTGGGAGCAAGGCAATAGTACTCCCTGGACAAAATTGCCCACAGCCCTCTGGGAGCAAGGCAATAGTATTCCCTGGACAACATTGCCCACAGCCTTCTAGGAGCAAGGCAATAGTATTCCCTGGACAACATTGCCCACAGCCCTCTGGGAGCAAGGCAATAGTATTCCCTGGACAACATTGCCACATCCCTCTGGGAGCAAGGCAATAGTATTCCCTGGACAACATTGCCCACAGCCCTCTGGGAGCAAGGCAATAGTACTCCCTGGACAACATTGCCCACAGCCCTCTGGGAGCAAGGCAATAGTACTCCCTGGACAACATTGCCACATCCCTCTGGGAGCAAGGCAATAGTATTCCCTGGACAACATTGCCCACAGCCCTCTGGGAGCAAGGCAATAGTACTCCCTGGACAACATTGCCCACAGCCCTCTGGGAGCCTTCTGCAAATGGTAGCCGGTACATACAAGCTCTGTTATGGACCACTACACGAAGTCCAGTCGAGGCAATTTTATACATATGTTTTCCTCTAAACAGTCATATTATGTTCATACACCATCCCATGGATCACCATGTAAGTAAATTAAGTTTCGTGATGGACTCCCCTTGTGAGGCTGTGAAAGCGCTCTTTTTTATTATTAACATAAAATGTGGGTAATCCTGTTTCTGAAAAGTGGTTCTGCTAATCAGACCCCACTTTCATACATGCTCGATGTCAAAATGATAGTGCAACCATGTACCTTTGCTAAGCTAGTCTACAGACCCTGCCGTGGCACAGGGCAGGTTCAGAGGTCACATCTGAACACCAACGTGAGAGCAGGCAGAGGCTGATTACTCTTCTGCACCTCTGTTTCCAAACATAATAGTTGTACGACTTTGTCAGTGTAACGGTATGTAAATCTTTAACTAGACTCCATGCATGGTTTTGTCATGGTGACTACTTGGCGCTCACAATTATAAAGCTGCATTAGTTTGAATCTGGTGTGTATTTTTGTATGGTCCGACTGTCTCCACAGCTTCCACGTGGAACAATGGCCAGGATACTGCCTCTTTGATCGCCACGCAGGAAGGGCAACAACTTCTTCCAGACACAGGAACCCTCTGCAGGTCGTCTCTGTGGAACCGATGCATGAAATGCAGCACTGATATAACCAAGCCACCCTGGCACAAGGGTGCTGACCACTAGCATACCTTTTGAATTCAGCACGCACGGGAAGGGGGCGAGTTACAGTAGCCAGAATGGAGAAGTGGGCTGAGGGAAGGGTTTCAGCACTTGTTTTCTGGTGGAGCTCTCTACCACTCTTGTCTCCTCTCCCCCCCACCCCCTTTCCAGCAGGACACAAAACTCTTGGCCCTAATGGCTGAAGGGCACATTTTACAACATCCTGGATTGGATCCCTTACAGTAGACTTGCATTTGACCGATTCCCTCTGACATTTTGTCTTTGTAAGGAGAGGAAATCCTCTACTTCCAATCTTTGAATATTAAAGGAGGACACATCTGCAACTCTGTTAGGGTTACAGTTTATTCCAAATTCTTCTGCCATAGAACGGAATACATCCAGGTCCGAGGAGAGCTCTGTCCCTTAACCATCCGTAGGTAACTGTGGCGGTGACACTGATGTTGGACCAAGGCCTCTGCTGACTGTGCTCCATATCCTTCTCACTGAATGTGAAGGACCACATGGGTGCCAGAAACTTCCTGGAATGTCCTTCGAGGCCCTGGATTAGGTCTCCCAGCAACAGCTCTGGTCCCCGATTCCTGCATTAAACTTGTGAGCCACACTGGCCCGATATTGCCCACCTGTCCCAAGCTTCTGCATGCCTCCTGATGTTGCTGCTTGGGCCGCATCACATGTTGGACCCAGTCGATCAGCTCCCCAACCTGATGCCAAAGCATTACTTCAGGAAGTCCTAGAATATTGCTTAACACTGTTGTGCTGCAAATACAAGAAACCAAAGCTAATGTGAAGAGGCCCAGCCTCCCTGGTGCACCTTTTGGGACCATAGTAACTTTTAAGATTCCCTTAACCTACTTTTATTTTTCCAGACTTATCTTTGAACTCTTGACATTGTGGCCAAGTCTATTGCCCGAACACCCCTGCTAATCAACAGAGTGTGACCCTCGCATAACATTTTGTATTTCTGTTTCTTTTACTGGGGTGGGTTTGTATTTTTAGTATGTTTGTTGCTTTGTTTTATTTTAGTTCTATATTTTTATGGAATCTTGATTGGACATTTATTTTAGAACCTTAGTATTAAAGCTGCGTGGACTGCTACTGTTATCAGCTCAAACCACTCCCGAAGAGTATGGCCTGGCCTCAGCCCGCACTACCACATAAGGCGAAGGAGGTAAACCTGTCCAGTTGTGTCTGTTTCACCTGTAGGATTGTGATAATTGCTGCTTTAGTAGTGGTGTGGGTCTGAGTAGCAGGTTTCTTAACTATTGATCCCTACACTCCTGCAGGGGATTAGTCCTTCGCTCACTAATGCGTATTCGAATTTGAACCTTATTTTATGAAAGGGAATACCAACATTTGAAGGCGGATGCCGGGACCAGTAGATCCAGGCCACCTCATTGTAGGGGCCGGGAGGTGGGTGGGGTGCTGTCTTCGTTTCCTACATTCCTTCTCAGACTATGAACAAGCATTTTGCCTTTTTTAAAGTGAAAAGGATTTGCATTGCCAAAAAATGCCCAGGTTTTTACAAGATATTAGCCTATTATGCCCTGGTACGTGCTCCATATGCCAGCTATTATCACATATCCAGGTTCTTCAGTCATTTGCCAGTTCTCGCCATGATTTGCTCTTTAGAGACGTCGGGCAACCATAAAGCGATGTCGGCCATCATCGCCAGACCACGTGTATGCTGGTACGAGTAGTTTCCTGATCGGGCAACCCACTGTTGCCTAGTTTGTCTTGGTTTAACTATAGGAGGTGGTGGCAAGTAGTCCAGGCCAAGTTCTCCGCAGAGGAATGAGGTGGGCGAAGTTGCAGCTTAACATGTTCTCACCAAGTAAAGGAGTGCCCCTCACAGATGTGGCTTTCGATTCCTTTATCGCTTCACCTTAACTTGGGTAAACTCCTTATTGCCAGAGAGAGGCAAGGTAAACTGTACAGAGTCCCAACTTTTTGGGTAGATGTCTTTGAGTGTGCCTAATCGCTAGGCTAAAGTCAGAGTGGGGACCATGCCAACTGTAGAGTTTACCATGAGTCCAATACTGCGATTTACCTGGGGTACGCCGGGCCTCCGCCCACTCCATTTCGATGCAAGGCTACTTCGGAATACAAGTTTGTGACTGGGTGATGACTGTTCGGTAAAGTGGTAGATTGCCCTAATGCGGAAACAGTTCATGTTGAGGCTATGGGTGGGAGGCACAACCTGCTTTGTTCGCATCCTGTGGTTTTCTGGTGCTGAGGCTTTAGCCGTCACCTGACCAAAGTCCGCTTTTGTGCTCCTTTGTGCAGAAAACTCTACAAAGGAAGCAAATGGTACATTGGAGTCGGAGGTATTTGAGCGTATCCGATTGGAGCAGTCGGATGCATGCCTGTTGGTTGGGGTATCCAGGCTGGTGGTGTCACGTGTTCCACAGAGCAGCTGCAGTTGGACCCTCGTGATGAAGGTGCACCCGTGAGTTATAGGAGTGACTTTGTTGAAGCTGAGGTACTATACAGGCCGGCTTAGTCTGGTTTGAGGCAGGAACAGTTCCTGTGGTTGGATGAGTGCAGGAGCACTCGGCTGATAGCATGTTGGGGTGGATAAGTAGGCACTCTTCAGAGTACAGATACTACAGGTTGTTGGGGAGTGTTAGTTCTTGCTTCAAATCATCTCCGAAAGCTGCAGGCGAGTCTCGGTAGCAGTGCAGATTTTAGAACTTTAATGTCCAGATTACCCATTTAAAAGCTAGTTCACAAAACCATGTTTTGCCTCCTCTTCCTTAGCTCAACATTGACCGCATGGATAGACCTCCCCCCCCCCCCCCCACACAAAGTGAACTGTCTCCATAAGCTAATGATGCGTGGTCTTGTTACCTGGGATCGAGTCCTAAAACAAAAAAGGTGCGTGGACTGTGGCGTGGGCAACATATATTGACATTTGCATATTTCATTCTAAGAGGTGTTTCCCAACTCGAAAAAGTCCACACGACAAATGAGCATTTACCAAGAGAAGATGATATTTTTAAAACATTGCTTGCTAAATAGAAAAGGTGCGCCCCTTTTAGATCTAAAAATGTCTACTACGGCGTGTCCAGTACAGCCGAAAATCAATGAGTGTTTCACGATGATAGGCTCAGAGATTCGTGTGGTGTTCGTTTCTTGCCTTACAGCCGCTGGGCGACCCGGGTTCGAATCCCAGACATGGCGCTGCATTAGCAAGTGGAACTAGCACTTTTTTAATTATAAAAAATGAACTAATTCAAAACGCACTAGGAGGACGGAGGTCCGCCTCCAGAAAAAAAAGTAGGTGGACGAAGTCCACCCGTGCGTTCCCTCGACTTGAGCCCTGCTTGTTACCCAAGTTAATGTCCCGTAATATGGCAAGCCCCTAGCATTTACTGTAACTGGCAAGTTGCAAGTGATCTCTGAAGCAGGTTTTCAACCCACTGACGTGCTTTCCCAGCGTTTAATTGTTTTCACTGTTTAAAGGAGTTCATATTTCTGTTTAATTTCCATCGATGTTTTGGTTTGTGCTTTTTTTTTTGCAAGCAGTTCTTTTTCTAGTGTATGTTTCTTAAGAGAGCTGCTCATACTGCGTGAGACATATATTAAGCCTCCCAAATAGATAATGTGTCACACTCTGCGGGCTGTGATTGTGAAACTTGTTCTTTGACCTCTGTTTTATGTGCGCTACGTCTGCATGTGGTAATAAATAACTTTTAACCACATTATCCCTTGGTCAGTCCTGTGATTGCCACGTTAGTGTCGAGTAGCTCTACCAAGTGTGACCAACTTTACTGCATGGTTTTATAGTTGGAACAGTCTGTCTGCCTGTGATGGACTTACCCGGCTGATGAGATGGTGGCGCAGCAAAGAAACATGCAGACACGGAGCTCTGCATTCACATGTCCAACTTTATTTAACATCCAACACGGACTCCCTTTTCCCTGCCCCCTCGCGCTTTACTTCCTCTCCCACGTCACTTCCCTTCTTCCTCCCGCCCCCGTTCCCTTGGAGATATCAACGTGACATCTCCCCCCTTTTTAAACGGTTACCAGATTCTTGGCAACGGGCGACGGTCTGGTGGGCCTCTAGTTCATTTCCTCAATCCATCGGCAAGGTCTGTTCTGAGCCCTCTGCGGGTGCGCCTGACTCCTCCCTGGAGACGGTCCGCTCTCGGCATTTTCCTTCCCCACGTCCTGCTCTGATTCATCAGAGTCCCACTGATCTCCTTGGTAGGGATCATCCGATTCGTAGTCCAAAGGAGCCTGCATCCCTCCCACTTAGGCGTCTGGTCCCTGTCTGTGGAAGTTCCTTAAAGTGTGAAGAGTTCCTCGTGACAGGTCCCTCTGACCCTTGCACAGTGATCATGGAGTCCTTCTTCTGGGTGACAAGTAGAGGCTCTTCACGAAATGGTGAGGTGCGTTTGTGCGTCATGGGTTGTCTGACCGCTACCACATCGCCTATCTCTATTTGGGCCATCTGTGCCCGTCGACGAGTTTTAGAGTATTCCTTCATTTGGGCTTTCGCGGCCTCATCCCGCTCCCGCACCTCTGGGTCTAGAGCAAGGGTGGACTGATCACCTCAGCCTGGGGGATATACGTTTTGGTATTCCGTCCAAACATTAGTTCAGCCGGGGTCTTTCCCGTGGTGCTTTGGGTATTACTAGTTTACAGTCTTTCAGTAGCAGGTGATCTTCCGACAGCGCTATCTCGTCTTTCACTTGTATTAGGGTTTCCACGTCCTCTCTCACCTTGTCTCCAGCGGCTCTCCCCCTTTCTTTGGCCCTTCGCAACAGTCCCGACTCAAGCCCCTCACATATGATGCGGCAGGCTAGGTCACTTTCAGTCTCTCTGGCGAGTGTCTCTGTATTGACTCCGGCGTGGTCTGGTGGATGAGGTACCTGTCAGCAACGGAGGGCTCTGGTGCGCATTCCCCCCCCGTGGTCTCATGGATGGAAAATCTGCCGGGTTCTCCCCTTTTCCTGGTCTATGCACAATTCAAAAGCATAGTCATGTAACCTCAGGCCCCATCGGGCGATTAGAGGGGGCATTTTGGCTTGGGTTTTCCCGTACAAGATTAACAGGACTTGATGGTCTGTGACTACTCGGAACGGCTTCTCAAACAGGAATAGATGAAAATGTTTGAATGCCCATACGACAGAGAGACCATCTTTCTCCGCTTTAGAATATGCCTGTTCGGTGGTGGATAGGCTCCTGCTGGCATATGCCACAATGTGTTTCTGAGAAGGGTCCTTTTGGGCAATTTATGCGAGAATGGCTCCCAGCCCAACCGGAATGGCATCAACGGCTAGTTCAGTCTTCCTGCTGGGGTCGTCGTATGCCATGTTTTCAGCTTTTGCAACTCTTTCCCTTATGATCTCGAATGCCTTTTGGCAGTCCTCGGTCCATTCGAATGAGATGTCCTGATGAGTTAAATGTCGCAGTGGCTCGCTAACAGACGCAAAGTCCTGGATGTATCGATTGCAATAACTGGCCATACCAAGGAAGGACCGAAGTTCCGACACGTTGGCCAGGGCTGAGGTGTCGTTTAGTGCCGCCACCTTCTCTGGGTCTGCAGTCATTCCTGATTCCGAGAAGACGTGTGCAAAGAACTTCAGTGTACTCTTGAGAAATTCACATTTGTCCCTGTTCAAAAGTGAGGTTGGCATCGTGCAGGGCTTTGCATACCTTCATGAGGGTTTCATCATGTTTGTTCACGTCCACACCAAACGCAAGTATGTCGTCGCTGTAGTTGAGACAATTTGGGATGTGTTTGATGATGTTGTGTACCTCGGCTTGGAAGATTTCTGCCGCCGAGGACACCCGAAAGCTCAGTCTTTTGTACCTAAAGAGGTCGATATGGGTGACAAATGTTATGTTCCTACTCTTGGGGCTTAGTACCAGTTGGTGATATCCTTTCTCTAGGTCGAGTTTGGAAAAGACTTTCGCCCCGTTTAGTAAATGAATCCTGTTCGTGTTGCGGGCCGCTGGGTGTCTCTCCCGTCGGATGGCCTGGTTCGGGCGCCGCATTTCCACGCACAGTCTTCTGGCCTCAGATCCCTTTTTAGGGACTCGGACAATGGGGGACACCTATGTGGTGGGGCCCATGGGATGTTCAATAATGTCCTGTTCCAGCAGTTTGTGGAGCTCATTCTCGACTTTCTTCTGATGTTGACTGGGATTTCCCAGTACGGCTGGGGTTCTGGTCGTATGGAGTTGTCCACGTGGAGCTTGATCTGCCTGTTCTTGAGCTTGCCGATTCCCTTGAATATCCTAGGGTATAGGTTGTTGACCATTTCGACCAGGTCTATATATTTATGTACCATTATATTATAGAGGATGTGGATTAGCCCCATGTCGGCAGCCGCTTTGAAGCTTGATGCAGCCACTGTCGGTCTCTGTGGCCAGGACATGTATCAGTATTCTCATTTCATGGCTCTTGTAATGGCAGAGCCCACTGAACTGTCCCAGATACTTTAAGGGTGCCTTGGCCCCATTGGCATATATGTCAATGGTTGCCGGATGAAGCTTTGGTTTCTGTGGTAGGTCGGCATAGACGTTGTCACTTACCACATTTACCATGGCCCCCGTGTCTATGAGAAACTCAGTCGGTCTCTCATTGAGTTTGATAGTGAGTGTTGGGCTGTGGGCGGTTGCCGTGGGGTTGCCTAGGGCATAAACGTATGCCTTTTTCTTCTGGTCGCTCCCTGACGAGCTGGGGTCAGAGTCTGTGGGGGATTGTTCCACCAGATATCGTACATGTCATCTCGATCTGCGCTCGGGTCTTGCACGCTTTCCCCTGGGTTGGTGTTACCGAGGCTCTCTACTTGGGAGTCAATGGTCCTTTCGACTTTTGCTAGCGCCAGTATTTCCTCCAGCGTGCGGGATTTTTGAAGGAGCTTCCTGTGGAAAGCTTGTGGCTCACATCTTGAGATGATTTGTGACCTCGGCGCTTCGGTATTTGAATAGTTTGCAAAGTCACAGTTCTTTAACTTGGTGCGTAGTCACATTACGTACGCATCCATGGTTTCCCCTTTCGCTTGTTTGGTGCTGTGGAACAAGTGTCTTTCGTAATCCACATTCATGTGGGGAGCGAAGTAGGCTGCTGGCGCGTCTTTGAGGTCCTGGATCGAGGCTATGGAGTCTGGGGGCATTTCGTCGATGATGCCGCGTGTTGCGGACCCAACGGCCAGTTTTAGTAGGCAGATTTGCCTGGCGTCGGCGATTGGCCCAGTGGCTCCCATGTATAGATCAAAGTCTCTGATCCACTTGGTCCACCTGGGACCCATGTTGCTGGTGTCAGTCACATCGAATGCTCCTGGCATCTGGGCTGCCAGTGTGTCTGGTAATTGATGGGGCACGTGATCTGGTATTGGCGCCACTGGTGCTAGGGGCCCATTCCCTTGAGCATGTGCTCCTTGCCCATCATCTTGGCCCGACATTTTGCTAGATGGGGTTGGCAACTACTGGATATGGGCGTTATTGGCTGCTCCCTCTTCTTGATGGCTGCCGCTTGGGCACGAGCACCATCCGTTAGTTGTTTGAGTATCTGGGTGAGGGTCCTCTGTATTTCCTCCACTCCTTTGCAGGGAGAGGCTTCACCTGTCACCAGGGTTGGATGGCCGCCAAATATGGCACGAGCACCATCAGTTAGTCCAGAACCCCGTCTGGGGTTATTCACAGCACCAGCGGGCTGGAGCCCTTTGCCTTGAGCACTTGAGTGTGTTCACTGAGGGGGTGGGGCTCCCCCTTGCTAACAGTGCGCACGTGCCATGCTCCTACCTCTCCCCGTGCGGGCCTGGAGCCACGAGGTGGCTCACTCCTCCGTGAGGAAAACACGTGTGCCGTGTGTCTTGCAGGCCGGGTGCCATGGGGGGGGCCTACCCCTCACTTCTTTGTGGAGAGCGTGTGTGTCTTGTCTCCTTGTCGTCGCTGCAGGCTGGAGCTCTGCGACCCCCCCTGCGTGAGCAATCACCGCTGCAGCCCAGGCTGCGTGTTGAGATGCACCAGCTGAGCGGGCCCGCGTCCTCGGGCGCTCCGCTCCTCCTCTGCGTCGTGTTCGTAGTAGGCGGATTGCAGCGGCTCTCCTCCAAGAATGGCTCTGCTTATTTCGCTGCCCTCCTCGTCGCCATTGAGATGGCCTTACCCGGCCGATGAGATGGTGGCGCAACAAAGAAACACGCAGACACGGAGCTCTGCATTCACACATCCAACTTTATTTAACACCCAACAAGAACTCCCTTTTCCCCCGCCCCCCTCCCGCATAACTTCCTCTCCCACGTCACTTCCCTTCTTCCTCCTGCCCCTGTTCCTCTGGAGACATCAACGTGACATTGCCTTTGTCAAAATGTCTCTGAATCCAGGATTACAGTGGTTCAGTTTTTTACCAGCGTTCCTCCTTCTGATCAGAGAGCCTCCCTTTGACTGCAGAGTGGTTTGTTGTTGTGGTGAATATAAGTGTTCGGTGTCCATCTGCATGCATTTTTGGAGGAATTTCACCCCATAATCCCAGTGAAGGTAGAGCTATATAACTATAATGACGTTCCATGCGAGCTGTCAAAGATGGAAGTATAATCTAAATCATTGGTACGCCATGCCACCAGTTTTATTTTTTACAAGGGCATCCTTGATGCTTTGTTTTTCTCCTGAGCCAAATATAGAATCGGCTCAGGCTGGACATTAAAGCACTACCAGTTTCCCAAGTCACAGCTAGGCAGGCACACGCACAGCGGCTGTGGCTCTGTGGGTCGTTAAGTGCACAGGTTGCAAACACATTTCTTTTATCAGTGACAGAGCCTTTCATATGCATGATGGGACATTTCCAACCCAAAGAGCACGCAAAGCACCAGTTACCTTGCAAATATGTGCTAGTTAACGTGAGCAACAAAAAGCACCCATTTAAAGATGTGTTTATATCCATGATGTCTGCTATCTTGGCATGCAAACAAATAAACTTGCTTGATTTCACTAATCACATGTTTTAAACATCATGAATAGCAACGTGCTGGAAGTTTGTGACACAGAATCTGCACATCTTTGTTTATTACACATCTTCTTGTATTTCCTGTCTTAATTTACTGAAAGTAACGTGGGGTTAACTAGATATTTCTGTTTGGCATGATCTTGCATTCTGCGACATATGGTTTACCATTCTGGATGTGAAAATGAAAGCCACATTGATTTTCTTTGGCTGAACATGTTGCTATAAGGATTTACATGCTGTCATGTGGCTTTATTATGCAATGTGTGTTTTTTGTAAGTAAACTCTATAAGACATTACTGTAGACCTTGAAATCCAAATATTTGAGCCAACGGTTGTGATCCTGGTAACCCCCCAATTCTCCCCCTAATGTGTCCTCCCCCGCCCCCGCCCATCTGTTCGACCATCTCACTCCCTCTTTTTTTTCCTTTTTGGCTATAGCCAGAGTACCACTAGTTCCTTTTTGCCACTTCCACCCCTGGTGGTTAGAAACCTAAAGAGCCAAGCAGGAGTTGGCAACGGGAAGAAATGGCGGCTGTGCAGAACACATGCTTTACTGGCAAAAACAGCCAGTGTTTGGCACTAGCTGTTTGCTCTATGAACGTTCACAGGGGGGCGTTCGTTCAGCGGAATGGCCACTTTTAAACTCTTAAAATGGTTTCCTTTAAAAATAAATTCAGCCAAAGACCAACCAATCTAGGAACAATCAAGCACTTTTTTGCAGACTTGATAGATAGTCGTTAAAGTATGAGAATATTCTTTTGGCTAGTCCTCACTTTTGGTGCAGGTTCCATGTTTTTCCAGACCTTCTCAATAGAATATTGCGGTTTCTGTATTCAATCGATTACCACAGACACAATGCACGCTTCATGGTAATGGCGACTGACCTTGTTATGTTATGTTATTTTGCATTTATATAGCGCCTTATATACCATTGGTATGGTCTGAAGGCGCTGGTAGGTTGAACGCCCTTGGGAACCGAAGTTCAGGTCAGTAGAGAGAGTAGGGGGGAGTCAAAAAGTGCGTGTGCGCACCATGTATGTGTGCAGCTGGTGCGAAAACAAGTGGTAGCTGCTTCTTAGCTGTAGGTGTGGTGGTTGAGAGATCAGGAGTATGTGTTCGCTCTGGTCGGCTTTATCCGGAACGAGTGTGGCTGCGTTAGGCCTGAGAAGAACGCCTGGCTGGGTGGTGAGAAACCAGCAATGTTTACTTAGAGTGATGTGGAGTAAGCGGGAGATGTAGATATGAGAACAGTTATACCGAATGGTGTCATAGTATCTCTGTGTTCTAGATGAGTGGAGGTGTAAGGGAGAGAGTAAGCGTGGGGTGTGGCGTGTTGTATGTTTTCAAGAGTTTCCGTCATTCCAAGGCATGTTAAGTATCGTCCGTTGCACATAATCGTCCGTTCCTCATACTCGACCGCTCCACACATTCGTCCAGTCCGCACCCTACGTTTGGTTCGCACCCTCGTCCAGACCGCACCCTCGTCCAGACCGCACACTTCGTCAGGTCTAGACACTTGTCGAGACTATATGCTCGTGTAGTTTATCCACTCGTCCAGTCTACATACTGGTCGAGGTAGGACACTCGTTCAGTCCATAATCAGTCGTGCGCTCCCCACACTCATGCGCTCCCCACACTCATGCGTTCCCCACACTCATGCGCTCCCCACTCTCAAACCGCTCTCTGCACACTCACCCGATCTCCGCTCTCACCCGATTTCCGCTCTCACCCGATCTCCATACTTATCCGCTCTCCACAGTCCTCCGCTCTCCACAGTCCTCCGCTCTCCACAGTCCTCCGCTCTTTTCGGTTCCTCATAATAAGCCGCTCTATACACTCAACCGTTTTCCACACTCAACCGTACTCCGCACTCAACCGCGCTCATCCGCTCACACACACTCATGCGCTCTCCACACTCATGCTCTCTCCGCACTCCCCACACTCATCCGCTCCCCACGCCCATCCGCTCCCCACGCCCATCCGCTCCCCACGCCCATCCGCTCCCCACGCCCATCCGCTCCCCACGCCCATCCGCTCCCCACGCCCATCCGCTCCCCACGCCCATCCGCTCTCCACGCCCATCCGCTCTCCACGCCCATCCGCACTCCACGCCCATCCGCTCAACCACACTCACCCGCTCAACCACACTCACTCGCTCAACCACACTCACCACACTCGCCCGCTCTCTACACTCACCCGCTTACCACACTCACCACTCGCCCGCTCTCTACACTCACCCGCTTTCCGCTCTCATCTGCACTACGCTCTTGCTCTCATCCGCTCTCATCCGCTCTCCACACTCATCCGCTCTCCACACTCATCCGCTCTCCACACTCATCCGCTCTCCACACTCATCCGCTCTCCACACTCATCCGCTCT
The DNA here is from genome assembly GCF_040938575.1 of Ambystoma mexicanum. NCBI lineage: Eukaryota > Metazoa > Chordata > Amphibia > Caudata > Ambystomatidae > Ambystoma > Ambystoma mexicanum. Next base: position 1,196,837,424 of record NC_090935.1, read on the forward strand.
CCACACTCATCCGCTCTCCACACTCATCCGCTCTCCACACTCATCCGCTCTCCACACTCATCTGCTCTCCACACTCATCTGCTCTCCACACTCATCTGCTCTCCACACTCATCTGCTCTCCACACTCATCTGCTCTCCACACTCATCTGCTCTCCACACTCATCTGCTCTCCACACTCATCTGCTCTCCACACTCATCTGCTCTCCACACTCATCCGCTCTCCACACTCATCCGCTCTCCACACTCATCCGCTCTCCACACTCATCCGCTCTCCACACTCATCCGCTCTCCACACTCATCCGCTCTCCACACTCATCCGCTCTCCACACTCATCCGCTCTCCACACTCATCCGCTCTCCACACTCATCCGCTCTCCACACTCATCCGCTCTCCACACTCATCCGCTCTCCACACTCATCCGCTCTCCACACTCATCCGCTCTCCACAACTCATCTGCTCTCCAGTCACATCCACATGCTTCCGTTTAGTGTAATTGTCTGTTCTGTGTGGCGTGGCCTAACAGATATTTTATGAAATGTGCACAACCATACTACTGGGAGGGGTGTTGGGGTCTGAAGCTTTCTGCGGTCTTAACCTCGCTTCAGTACCCATAGTGTCCCTCCTCTGGGTGTCTGCAGGTTTAAATGTGAGCTGATCCCACCGCTTCATTTTGTGGCATTGTATTAGAAGTAAGGTTTTGGTGGTTTCATACTGTGCCGAATCACCAAAGTCGTTTCATAGTGCCTAGGCTTGTGTGGAAAGTATTGTATTGTGCTCCCAGACTGACTCCAAGAACGCACCTCAAGTTGTAAAAGTACAGTTTTCTAACTTGCCTAACAAATGCATCGCACTACTACAGGAATGGAATATACATTATTTGCAAACATTAACTGATGCGGGAGGGGGCAGAGGGGTGTTGGATGGGAGGAATGGGGGGAAGGGTCCCTCTTTCTTTTACATTTATTTTAATTTGGGTCTTCCTCATAGTTTTGACCCCCATGGTCTGTGTAGAACAGCGGGGGTAGCTGTCTGTCCCCAACAACCATTGCCCATTTTTTTGAAACAAAACTATTTTCTTGTGTGTGTGTATTTGTATATATGTTCCTGCTTCTGGTATACAGGCCAGCTGTCGAGTAGAACTCTTCGACGTGATTGCCATGAAAAATCAGGGTCCAAAGGTATAGACAAAGTTCCTTTATTTCTTGAATTTGAACATCACAAAAAAATGATTGAAAAGCCATCAGCATATGGCATTCCCACAGTGTTTAGCACGAACATTCGGCAGCATAACGTGTTTATCGACTGCCTCGCTATATATTTAATGTATTTTTTTTTCTCCAGGAAAAAACATTTGTTTTATGGACTTTCAGGTGAGAATTTAATGCAATAAAACACCTGAAATTCAGCTAAAACTGCCTTAACTTTGTGTGCCCTGTTGCGCAGCCTATGACCACAATGATGACATTACAACAGTAACCGGAATTAAGGCTGGCCTTCAGTCATGGTTAGTGTGCATGGCCAAATATATTTGAACACATTTCATTGGTGCTAATCATGGCCTTCAGTCATGGACACTGGCCAGTCTCCACCCATATGCACTGTATATTTTAAAACACTAATGGGCCACCAACCATGAACTTTGGCCCCACCAGTGGCTATATATTCCAATATATAAATGGCCCACCATCCATGGCCTTTGACCATGAGCGGTTTGTACATCTTTTAGCCATGTCCACTGTATATTTTAACATACTAACCTGCCATAAGCGATCGACTTTGGACGGGCCGACTCTGTATTATACAACACTAATCAGCCTCTAGCTATGGCCTTCGGCAATGCCCAATGTATATTATATACATTAACCTGCCACTAGCCATGGTCTTTAACACAGCACTAGGCAGTGACTATGGCCTTTGGCTGTGCCGACTGCATATTCTAACATATTAATGGGCACTAGCTATAGCCTTTAGCTATGGCATTGACTAGAGATTTCAACATTGCCCACTGTATATAATAAAACTGTGACCAGGCATGTCTTTTAACCATCCTCATTGGTATTTAGCAACACGAACTAGCTATGGTGTTTGGTGATGACCATTGACCACAGTCTTCGTCATGGCCAAGTCTGTGACCTATATTGTCATTAAGAAAATCAAAGTTTTTAACTTATTGGTCACGTTCTGGCTAACGCCATTATTGACGTAATCTAATATATACAATGTAATTCGTGTTGTCACCAATTATGTGATCTGTTATGTCATCATGGTGGTCATAGGCTGCGCAACAGGGGGTGCGCAGTTAAGGTGGCTTTAGCTGAATTTCAGGGGTTTTGTTACGTTAAATTCGCACCTTAAATCCATGCAACGAACAATTGTTTTCCTTGAATTGCAAAGGTTTTGTTCTTCCATAGATTTTTTTTTTTTCCGCACATGGCCAGTAGATGTGGCCTATGGCCATGCCCACTCCATTTATATACACTACCACACTTCTAACCATGACATTTGGCCATGGCATGTGGGCTCTGTCCATTTTAGAACACTACCTGACCACGAGCCATGGCTTTTGCCCATGGCCATTAAGCACAGTCACTCTATATTATTTAGAACTTGTAACCCATCGCACAAAGACGTTCATCAATCCCAAACTGATTTTGACCTGTTTTGACAGTGGTATTGTTATTGTTATGTATAAACGATGCAGGTTTTGAGAACATCAATGTTTTAGTCCATGCACCGAGAGATAAAATGATTTACTGAGGGTCAAACACTTTGGTTAAGCAGCATGCTACAAACCCCTTGTTTTATGGCCAGACTCTTGGTGACTGTTGTGATACATCACACAAACCCAACTAACTGCATCTAAGCAGCACAGAAAAGGGGAAAAAATGACCAGCTGTTAAAATAACGTATGCCCCATAGCGAAAATAAAAAGCTGGCACCCATGAATATACGCACAGTAAGTGAACATATATTTTAAAGTGAAATATACAAATGTAGTTCAATTGGCATTCTCCTAAGAAGGAAGAGCGCAAAACAAAATAGCATAGGATTAAAAAAAAAAGTAATGACCACCAGAAAAATAACTGAGAGAGGAAATGTTCCAATAAACATGCTGGCAAAGTATAAAAGGTGCTCACCTTTTAACCCTAGAATTCTGTCATGAAATATTCCTGGAAAACTAAATCCCAATACGAAACAAGTGCTTGTGGTTTTGTGGGTAAGCGTCTGCACTGGGAACAAGTCAACCTGAGTAAAATCCTGGTAGCCAAATGCTTGAGCAAACTTGCCAACCTCAAAAGAACCCAAGGTGTTGCTTCCACCCTCTGAAAAGGTTACACTGTCCACCCACATGTGTCTTTTACTTGTGTCCTGAAAAGTAGGCGCAATCGGGGGGGGTGGGGAATAACTGCACCAGTGTCCAGGATTGCAAAATCTCTTGCCACATAGTGGGCAAACAATGACTTTCTTGCCCTCTCATCATTTCTCCTCCTCACCCCCATGTCTGACTTTCAACAATACTCTGCCTTTTTAAAGATAACTTGAAAAGTACACATACCATAGTGTCACGCAAATATATAAATACGTATAGAACTATGTTAGGCAAAAAGTGTACAATTGTGGCATTATCCCCCCACCCCCCCAACTTGAGATCATTAATACCAATGCAATTCAGCAAAATGCAGAAAAATGGTCTGGGAGTGCAAAACATTCAAGGACTGACAGTAGCGCGGTTTGAACAAAATAATGTGGTTGCCGTGTGTTATGAAATGTTTAAAACTAAGAAAACACACAGCATTCGGGACTGTCTCCCATCCATGCAGTAAACTGGACTGATCCTGCTTAGTTTCAATGCAAGCAAGCAAGGAAGGATCTAGCTCCCTTAGACCTTGTTGCTATAAGTGGTCTTGTAAGGTAGGCTCATTTATGAGGCAACATGGTCTTAGGGGGCTGACCCCTTCCACACTTTGAAGCTAAGCAGGGTCTGTTCTGGTTACTGCATGGATGGAAGACATGGATGGCTATTGGGTTACAGGCCATGGCCAGTGATTTTTTTCACTCCTGATGTCATTATAGCTGTAAACTTAACTTTAAAAAGAATTAAACTCTAACCATGGTTACAGAACTACACATATCCTCGGCTATCTGTAGTCCTTAATAGCCGCGAATATCGAATAAACAGTAAAAAAATGCTTTTGTGCGCCCTCATCTGTGCCAGCTCCCCCCACTCCCCAGGTGGCCTCCTCACCTTCCCCCTGCAAAACACGCTGTTTTAATGACGCAGTTTGCTTTGAGATGTCGGCTATTTGAGGCTACAGAAAGCTTTGTGTTGCAAACTCAGTCCCTAGACCTCCTCCCAACTCCCAAATTACACTTGGTGCCCTCTAGCCTAATGTCATTTGCAATTATTTTAACCTGCAAATAGATTTTTAACTACTTTTCATTTCACGTTATCCTTGGCTATAGCCGCGTTTATCTCTCGCATCGAGAGAGAAAGGAGATGGCGGTTGATTCATTTCTACCCTGTTTTGGTAATTTACCCGAGAGATGGCGATCTATTTTTGAGAAGGGGGCACCCCCCCCTTCTCTGTCAAATAAAACAACTGCACGGAAAAACCCCAAACCAAACATGGATTGTGAGTTAATGCTCCATGCCCAAGTTGTTTAGGACCTGTTCCAAATCCATCAAGCGGTTTGGGCTGATGCTTTGCCAAAAACATGCCTTGTTTGTCTATAGGAAAATTAATGGTAAGTAGGCTGCAACTTTGGAGATTTTTTTTATTGTCTTCTTAATAACTTTTATTTTTTATTGGATCTTTACAAAACGTTGCAGTTTTAAGGAGTAGGGGCAGGGGGCCACGAGTCCCTAATCACTTTCACTTTCACTCAATCAAAAGTTATCAACAATCAAATGTTAACGGGTTCCTATGGGATTCCGAATCCCCTTAACTATAGGTTGGCTATTGTTAAATGTTAAAATGTTAAATGTTAAAGGTATTTGTACCGCGCACCGTCACCAACGGAATTGGTCCCCAAGCACTCAGGCGGATCTGTAAATGATAAAGGTGGGATGGGTTAGTAAGGTGAAGGAGGGAGTAGGATAGTGAGAAAAGTGGTGTTCTGTTGGCAGCTTCAGCTCAGTATACTCCGGGTGCTGAGCTTTGGTCCCCCTTTAAAATTATATATATATATATCACTTGCTTTCCTTACCTTATCCCTATGAATCTAGGCCTCTTGCATCATTATCAAGAGCTGAGTGGGTCTCTGTGTTATGCTGAATAAACCTCTGTCGTAAGAGCTCCAAGTGACTTTTTAGATTCAATTTCCCATCTTACTGTAACTTAGAAAAATCCAACCACTACCCCATTTTGTCACTTTCTGTGATGTCACAGGCACGAGTGGGTCATATATTTTCCTTTGCTGCCATCAATTGTTTTCTCAAGTTTGACTTCATGAAGGGACCAACACTTTTTGTCATAGGCGGATAATCGCGTTGCCACTTTAGGAAGATCAATTTATAAAGCCTACAAATGAAAAGAAAACCTTGCCTTACCTTTGTTTATTGTCTGACTTGTTATATCCTTCTCATTTTCTGTTTCCTTTTTTTGTTGTTAAAAACAGCAAGAAAACCAATACGAGAGGGCCCTGCTAATGACCATCAATTAATATTATATCCAGACACAAAACATCTCCACTTTCTCCTAATAAGGAGGTGGTGGAAGAAACAAAAATATCCCTTCAAACATAAATGCAGATGACCACAGTCTCCCCATCATTCGACTCAAAGGATTGCCCTCTTGCCTCCCGGACCTTTCCCTCGAGCCTCCAGACTATTGCCCTCAAGCTATGCCCTTGACTTTTAGGTCGATGGTCCTATTCAGTTAACACCTCTGGCTCCTTACATTAATAAAGTACATTTAAAAGGTGCTGTATTTGGGGCAGGTCAGACTATTTTCAATTGCTCCTGAAGCCCTGCAACATTCCAACTTAGGTTCACTCCACAGTTCAAAACTACAAAGTGACTCCTTCCACACCTGGACACCAACTGCACACTTTGGAAATAATTAATTTGTCTCACACAATACGTCTTTTATGTTTAACCCTTGTACGCGGTTGTTGAGACTTGCTAAGAAGTCCCTTCTATGCACCTGAGTTTCCTGCTCTTTTAGTTAAAGACCACTGCAATGTTGGATGCTGCGGTTCATAGACCTTTGGTTGTTTTTATTACTCATACAAGGCTACTCTTCATGCTTCTGTGGCTGCCACAATCCACAAGCCCTTTCCCCCCCTGTCCCCTTGCAATCCTAGTCGGGGACTGCATAATGGCGGCCTAAGTCATTGAAATTCCCTACGGGCCCTCTCCTCCTCTGAATTTTCCATTTCTTTCATGGCAGCACTGGTCCTTTCAGGGCCTCCTACAAGCAATAGTTCGGAATCCCCAAATGGCCTCTATCTCGAACCAGGCCTGCTGAATCATTCAAGAAGTTTCAGAAAACCTCTCCACTTTAACCCCCACATGGGTTCATGGACACTCTCTGTACCTTCTTCCTTCGCACTTGATCACCATTGTCTTGTTTCTCTTTTGTGCCATAGCTCTTACCGCCATCAGACAACTGCCACAACCCCAGGCCAACAGCCCCAGGCAAACAAGGGCACTGTGCCAGAGGAAACCGGTGACCATCTGAATTCCATAGAATCCTGCACGTGCAGTCCCGCATGATCATGCTGCCATTGTAGGGTGGCACCTTGCAGGCAGGCATCTCTGGTCTGAGCTCATTGTTTTTTCAGGGTGCAGTTTGGATCCAAATTTCTCCCTAGATGAGCCTGAAATGGAGTTGTAGATATAGCATGTTTTTCTGTAGAAAGTGGAAGGTAATCCAATGGGGTTCCTGCAGCGAGGAGAGCCAGGAGTGGAGTCTGCTTGGAAGATGTCCTCTTCCAAGACCTGTTGGCTCACTCTCATTTCTCATTTCTTAAAATGCTTCAGTGTTCATGTTTAATCTTCAAACTCGTCATAGATCCGGCTCTTGGTGATGGAACCAAACCTGTGTCTCGGCTCTGCCTCTGGTTTGCTCACCTGTCGTCTGGACCATTACTGCAAGCTTGCGTCTATCCATCGGGGCTTCAACACCTGTGCCTGGATAATTGGTTCATGAAGTCGTCTGTGGGAAAATGGTTTCCTTAAAAGACATGGGGATAATTGGGAATCCAGTTAACTGGGAATGTTGAAAGTTGGATCATGCAATTTGCTAAAACAGATCCGAGCTTTTTTATGTTGGCTCGTTATGTCGATTCATTATTTAAAACCAGATAATACAAAAATGTTAAAACATGTGGATGAATTTTTATGAAATATTCCACACGAATTTATCTTTTATGGAAACATTGATTTTTATGAGTGGAGCACTGTGCATTTTCCAAATCGCTTTTGATTCAGCTAACTTTTTATTTAGCACATTAAAGCACAGAAAAACACAAGGAGGCTCATATTATGCAAGTTCAAAGCCCTTGCATCACCATAATTACATCATGATAAACACCATAGAGATAATACAATAATAATGATAATAATTGGAAAAGAAGTGTTTTAAAAGATTCTACTTTGACCAATTCACTGATTGGAAATGTATTCCCCAGGTTAAGCTGCCCAATAACTGTCCTGAAAGGCAGAGCAGTCTTATTGCAAGAAAACTAGGAAGTGGAACCACTTCCAGCGTTCCTCACAGGCCCCCAAATCCAACTGGTTAAAAGAGAGGGACGGAGGGGGGGGCAGGCAAAAGACTTCCTAAAGTAATAGGAAGTTAAAGCATAGGCGTAATAAGCTCTACTGTAGTCAACATAAAACATTTAAAACACTTTAAGTCATACCATCCTATGGAAATCTAACAAACGTAATAGGATAAACACCTAGTTCTCCTGGAGAGCGAGATTTCCACCTAGGGGTGAAAATATGTAGGCTCCATCCCATGTGTTGCAGGAAACATATTGTATTTAGAAACAGGACGTATCACATTAGTATCCTGGGGACCAGAGTTGGAAAGACAAATCTTCATAGAAGACGAAAGCAGAAGTCAAAAGGGCATTTTATCAACCTGATATAGAACAACCTAGCTTAGGAGGGGCTAACCTGCAATAGACTTGTGGGTCTTGTGCACCCAGAAGTGTGAACTCGAAGTCTTGAACTTAATCACACAATTGTCCCTCAATACCAGTAACCTTTCCCGAACCAAGAAAGAAGTACTTCTGCTGGAAGCAGAAGCACGATGGAAGTGAACGTCCACACCTGAATCCCAGCAGATAACTGCTAAATAAACTCCTCACTAAGAAGAGCCTGACCAGGGGACACTGATGACAAAGAGATATATACGAAAAAATCCTTGAAAAAAAACCCCAGGAACAGTTAAATCCGCTAAACCGTAAAGCCGGAAACCCTCCAGACCTCCAGATTCCTTGAAGAAGGACTCTACTATCATGACAATAGGAAATGGTTACAAAAACCAGACCCTTAAGAGACAAAACTTGGCAAGGAGAAAGTTATCCTATACCCAATCGCTGCCCTCATAGCGATGTCTGAAGTCCCCTGCTAGATGCGCCAGGTGCTAGGATCTAAACCCTCCTTCAAGGTTGGTAAATCTCAGATGGGAACATAAACTAAACGAAGGAGAACCCACTAAATACCATAGTCTTGAGGAAAGACCCTAAACTGCAAAGAAACTGATCACTAAAGAGCTAACGTGAAGCTGTTTACGAGAGGGGAACTAACCCTCTTCTTAATAAACCTGAACTGTCTTGACACCCCAGCCCACTGAGCTGGTACTTTATTGCAGAACAAACTCAAGAGGGAACCAAAAGGACTACCTGCATGCAGGTGGCTAAGTGAACCCAATCACTACTAAGTGTCTCCTTGCCCTTGTGCAATCGTACTGACGGACACTTACGGGATGTCTATCTCGGAGCTTTTCAGCGACTCAGTATTAGAGAGGCCAAAATACTTAGATGGAAGATGAGTCCCACTCCCAGTCCACTCTATTCCACGTGAGGGAAATTGTCCCTTCATATAAGAGGAGAAAAATCTCCTCCATTTACCTAAGGAAAAAACCTTGAAACCCCAAAGGAGAAGGATACAAACCCCGAGGTCTCCACTGAAGCCCAGAGGTTGATCCGTTTAAACCTCTTGAAAACATATACTCTTATAATTATAATAAATACCCTTGACTGAAGAAGGGGCTCCAACAAGAAAGAAGTATATCATCCAGACTCCTTATGACTGAAGAGAGCCCACATTGGCTCTAAAAGGAAAAGGTGAAGGGGAAAGCAGACAGGCGGGAGGCAACAGCCCAGTGGGAGCCCTGCACTGGCCATGAGCAAGAACTCCTGTTAAAGGAAAAAACGGGAACCAACAGGTGTTCCTCCCAGAGGTGTAACTTTGATGTAACCCCCCCCCCCCCCAAAGGGTCTCAGGGAAAGAAAGGGGGGGGCGAAGGGAGGGCGGGTGATTTTGTGGGAGGTAAGGCTGACTGGCCTCTCCGGAGGTCATGGGAAAAGGAAAAAAGAACCCATTGCTCATAATAAAATAAATAAAATAGCGCTTAAATAGTGCTATGAACCCTCGGGTATCTGAGCGTTGCCTATCATTACCACCCACGAAGTGTGGTGTTCATTTATTGACCCCGGAAGGATGAACGTTTATTTTAACCCTTCCAGAATTCGAACCAGCGACAGCAGGATCTGCACAGATAACAAAGCAAGCAGATTACTCCGCTGCGCTGAAGGAAAGAGTGAAAATAAACAGCCACCTAAACTGCAACAAGAAAACACCCTTAAGGGCAAAAGACTGGGCTTGTACTCCTCGAGCAGAGGAGAAATTGTGTACAACACTAGACTCATCAGCAGGAACAGGTGAAGACTAGGGAGGAAAGTGTGGGACGGGTTGCATACTGTTATAATTTGGTAAATTTCCCTTCTGATACCAGCAAGCGTGTCCTAAACACTGCACCAGGGTCAGAACCTGGGAGCTCAACATTGTCTTGCTTAACGCACAGTTATCTTTGACAAATAGTAAGGGAAATCACGCCATCCTTTCAAGGCACGCAATTGGTGTTGCCGAGCAAGCACCCCCGATCTGCACAACAAGCGCCGCAGCTCATGCACAGCTATAGGGTTATTTCCCTTTGCAGCAAGAAGAGCATAGATCTCCAATTATTTGCATAAGGAAAAAGGGACTGAACTGCCTAAGGAAACGAAAGGACTGAGTTGTCCTGTACCGAACTAATGTATGGGCCGACATAATTAACTAAAAACAAAGGCTAGCGTCTGAGTGATGGTTAGAAAGGAAGGCATGACCCCCCTAAAGACTGTCAATGAACTCCAAACACTCTTTTCTTTGAAGAATTAAATAAATAATAAACAAATAAATAAACAGATCAAAAGTAATCCTTGCCTAGGCAGTGGGGTTACACCTGAACAGGGGCCCAAACCCTGGGACCTTATATAAAGGCGGACTGTTACTGAGCCCTCCGGGCTATTGCCAACACTCGCACATCTTAAAATATTGCTTAAGAGAGAGTACACTGAGCAAGTGCACCTCAAACTACTCACCCTAGAAGGGTGTGGTAACTAGTAGTACACGAGGGGCGGTCGGGAGGGTGAAGGGAGGGGGGATTGGGGCAACCTCGTACTAGAACTTAGGCACAACTTGCCACCGAGCAGGAATGGCACCTCCACCATGAAGGTAGTCACCTATGTCATATGCAGCACTAGTTACCGATTGGCAGCCCATCAGGCACTTGAGCGGGCGAGTCATATCAAAAAAGAAAAATATATATTGTAAATTATCATTATTAAAATATCAATATTATATATATATATATATATATATATATATATATATATATATATATATAAAAAAATTAATATGCACTGGACATGACAGGAAGCGAACCCCGGACCACCTGCATGGAAAAAATGCAGCTATATCATTGAGCTATCCCGCTTCCGGACTGCTTCCGAGGCGCTTGCTACTATAAAATATGTATAAATAAATAAACCTAGCGCCTTTCATATTAAACTATGGAAAAAAAAAAACAAGAATAAATAAAGTAGACAGCAAAAAGCAGGTCAAACGCTGCATTGGGAAAGGCACAGCCGAGCAGGCTAGAAACTACTGCACACCCTAGCAGGGTGGAGTGACGGCAGCAATGCAAGGATGGCAACCTTGCAAAGGGAACAAGCCTTGCCTGAAGCCAAAATGGCAATGTACGCGAGCAGCGTAACCCTTCTTTATTTGGGACAGAAATCACAATTCTAATGCAAACTGGGAAATATACGCGAGCAGCGTAACCATTCTTTATTCGGGACAGAAATCTCAATCTAATGAATAGCCGTGACGCACGGCAGGCCTGAAGCCAAAGCTTCTTCACAGGCCGCGTGCCTCACCGTTGAAAGTGAAAGTAACTTCAGGGCACGCCAGCCCGAACGGACTCGCGCATATCAGGAAAGTTCCTGATAGGCACCCGCTCGCGCGTCGGTGGCCTGAAACAAGGCTTTACACGACGCACGAGTGAGGCATAAAACTTTAAAATGAAAGAAAGGGTAAGCGCTGTTAACCGCAAGCCTTTCTTAGCCTTCTTATTTAAATTACCACAAAATTGAAAAATAAAACGTAATGGAAACCTACTTTTTCCTTTCAAACACAATTCATTATTGAAGTGATAAAATCCGGACTACCGCCCAACTGAGAGGCATGTAATTTACTATAGTATTTACAGCAAAATTCTAAAAAAGCACAGGCACGTTTCAAACGAACATAAAACACAATAGAAAGCAAACACTGAGGTAAGCCCATTCGTATTAAACACAACATTGGCAACAAAGTTATACAACTGCCACACAGACTAGCATTTCTAAAGGAACACAAAAAGGTGTGACAGCTGTGGCATCAGCAGCAAAGAAAGAGGAGTTGGAATTGGAGTAAAGGACTTGTATAGAGGAGGGTCCCTGCCCATTGGTCTCCTGCAGGGCATGACCTGTCCTCCATGATGGATTGGGGCGTTTCCCCTTGCATTGACATGAACTCTATTTAGTTCTGTTTTAAACTTTTTTGTTTGTAAAAGTTTTTTTCTTTGCTGCTGTAGTTTCAGAGTAAAGATTGTAATGCATAATATGAGCCTCCTTGTCGTGCCATAGAATCGGGTTTTGTGGCTTGTCATTCCACGTCCTTTACGCACACGATTCTGCAACAGTGTTTTCTATTTGTTGTACACCAGAGTTCCCTTTTTAACGAACGCCTATAAAGCAAATCCCATTTTTTAAAATGTTCCTGGCGCATTAGGAATGCACATTACATCTATGATCCATAATTGCTGTTGGAGTATTAAACTGTCAATTTAGCAAAACATACACACATTAAAAGTGCCCTGAACTTCCCCTTACTGCTGCATTGCACAATTAAATCATAGCACATACCCTTGGGTGTGGGAAAGCAGGAATAACGTTTGAAATATTGCATTGTTTGTAACCTCTGGTAGGTGAAGGCTCGGCCCTCCCGGTGGCGTGTGCTTCCCCTCGGAGTCCAATTGGGAAGCCTGTGGTGAGTAAGCCGCTCCAATTGGTTCCTGCGGGGCCGAAGGGCGCTTCTGGGAGCTGTTCTTGCCGTTGCCGGGAGTGCAGTGGGATGGGTCTGCTTATCCTTCACTTTCCCTCTCCGGGGTGCAAAGCACTGCCTGATGGAGATAAACGCCAGTAAAGTGATTCCGCCTGGCTGAAAATCCGCTTGACTGGAGAGGAGCCACTAAACTACAAACTGCTAAACAGGAGGTATGTTTTGTTTGAGACTGTAGCTTCAATAAATGGCTAGGAAAAGATCAAGCGCGTTACCTTTTTTCTGAAATTAAATGATGTTGTCACGGTATAGCCTTGCAGAGTAATGCAAATAAAAACTGCATCATCCGCTGTGCTTGGTAGCTGTCTATTCGGGTTACATGGAGGTTGTCTTAGTTTCTGCTCCCCAGTTCTCCGTGATTCCGTTTGAGGTGAAGTGAATGTATTCAATGAAACCTTTACCTTTACTAGTTCGCACAGGTGTTTAGCTTCCGGGATCGGGTTATCCAATGGGCTGATTAGATAGCTGTTTGATTACAAATAAAGTAGGACGAAAGAGAAGTATATTGCTGTGTATGGGTTCCAGAGGAAGCCCTTAGGAACTATTCCCAGTCTGAATTGTGTATCGTGCGGCGACGTCATCGCAGGGGCCTATGGAATTCACAATCAACTGCTGTGTCATCACATCATACAGATCCCGCGTTTACTCTCCCATAAATTATTCTTTGCCTCTCACACACCATGGTGCTGACCACTGGAGTCCCTTTGAAGTCACCAAGAATGGTAAAGGGGTGGAGTAATAATAGCCAGAAAATAGAGGTGAGCTGAAAGAGGGGTTCCATTATCTTGCTTTCTCTTAGGGCTCTCTTTCCACCATCCCCCAATTTTCTACAGTCTAGGCACTCTTGGTGCGGTGTGATAAGGCAAAGGTAACTTGTTACAATGGTGTCCGTTGAAAATGTTGCCAGCAGAAATGTAGTCGGTGAAAATGTGGTGAAAATACCATTGCAGTGAAAAAGTTGCCAAGCTAAATGTTGTCAAAAATGCGGTTGAAAAGTAGCCATAAATGTAGTGTTGGTAGGGTAATTAGCTTTAAGGAGGTTTTTGTGGGCTTTTGATTGCCTGGTTTAGGGGCAGGATAGGGGTTGCAGTAAGGGTAGGAGTTAAAGATTTTATGTGAAATTAGACTAAGAGCTAGGTTCAGGGTGGTTGCTGCAGGGCTGGTGTTGTTGGCATTTGGTTAGTTGTTATGTTACATTAAGTGTTAGGATAGGGGTAATAGAGTAATAGAGTACTGGTTTGGGTCAGTGTTAACGAAAGGGACACAGAAATTGGGAAGGGCGGTTGATGCTGGAGTTTGGTTAGTTATTAGGGTAGATTATGTGTCTGGGTAAGTGTTAGGGTAGGGGTAATGGTAAGGCTACATCTAATGGAGTATAAGGGTTTGGGTAAGCGTTAAAGCGCTAGGGAAGTTTGGGAGGGCTAGTGATGTTGGCATAGGATAGGGGTTAGGATAAACCTAGTTGTTAGAGAAAAGTAAGCATTCGGGTAGGTGTTAGAGTTGCAGTTAGGGTAAGGCTAAGGTTGGGATTGGATCAAGCTTTTGTGTTAAAGCAAGAGCTAGGTCATTTTTGACAAGGTGGTGATGGGGTTGGAATTGGGTTCACTGTTCATTTTCCATTGATTTTGTATTGAGTAACATGCACATAAAATGCTTGAGCGTGCTGAAGGGTTAGTTTTCTGTAAGAGTTCAGGGTATTAATTGGAGTTAGTGGAATATTTAGGAACGGAGTTTGGACGATTGTGGAGGTTTAATTCAAGTTTGGGCCATTGTTAGGGTTACAGCCTTGTACTTTTGTGTATTTAAATAGAGCTTTTCTGGCGACCTTCTTACTGGCACCTTTTTCACACTTTGCATTGATTGTATTGAATGACTACATTTTTGTAAAAAAAAAATACTGGCTACATTATTACATGACTACATTTTCCTGGAGATATTTTCACATCGAACTGTTACAATAACCTGGATTGAACCCCTTAGCGCATGGTTGCTTTGGACCAATCCCATATCACGTTACGCCTTTATAAGAAGAGGAAATCCCCTTCTTCATTAATTAATCTCTGGACTCTTTGAAGTGCAAGCAGAATTCATCTTGACCTTTGTTGGGCATATGGTCCATCCTAAAATCCACGGCTTGTGAGGTGAAGACAAAAGGCACTGAGGACAGAGGAAAGCTCAGTCTGCTAATCATCCCCATGGTGTTGTGGGGGTGAGCTGCTGTGGACCAAGGCCTCTGCTGGCTGCACTGGAACCAGGCTTTCCTGTTCACTGGAGGTGAAGGACCCCCTCTAGCTGCCTGCCAAGCTCCCTGCCCAGAAGTGCCGAACAGAAGGGCTCGCCTAGTCCCTAGGCCCTGTATTATGACTCCCGGCAACCCAAAGGTCAACTAACAACTCTGAGACCTGATTACTGCATTGAACAGCTTGCGGGCTACACCACCCTAACATCGCCTGCATGTCCTTCGCTGCTTCCCGCTACGTGTCATTGCTGCTTCAACCGAGCAGTGTTGGACCCATTCAAACAGCTCACCAACCCGGCACTGAATCACTGCATCAGAAAGCTCCTAGAAGTCTTGCTCCATTCTGTTGAGACCCCAAAAATGGCAATCCAAGGGTACTGTGAATAGGTCCTGTCCTCAGTCCACAATTTGGTGTCATAATGTACTTTAAATATTCCTCCCCTTATGTACCTTTTTCTTCTAAGACGGGTCCTTGAACAGTGGCGTTGTTGGCAATCTCTTTCCTGAACACCCTTGTTCATTTATCCAGAGTGCCCCACCTCAAAGGTCTGCATTGTCTGGGTTTCTTTTACGTGAATGGGTGTTTCTAGTGTTTCTAATTAGTTGATTTCTTTAATGTGTGCTTATAAGTCCATATTTATTTAGAACCTTGATTTGACATTCTTTATTTTGGAACTGTTGTACTAAAGATGTTTGGGTTGCTACTGTTCTCGGCTGACACCCCTCCTGAAGATATTTCCTGCACTACCAAAGGCGGGATACGTGACCTGACCTATTAATGGCTTTATTTTAAAGTAGTCGTCCTTCTTTGAGAATATAGTTTTCCAAAATACTACGGAAATGCTCTTAAACTAAACTACATGTTTGATGAACGCTGAAATATTAGGTTATCCCTATCCACCCTGGTATTTTCCCCCTTTTTGCACCTCTATTTCCACCCCACTCTGTTTTGTCCCATTTAGAGCGATGTCTCCCCTTGTAGCTTTCCTTCCCTCTGGGGCTCTACAGTCGGCTTATTGAATGTTTCCAAGAGCGATAGTTCACGTTTGGCGGGCTCATACATTGATTGTTGGAAACTATGCAGCGGGCATCTCCTGAAGGTGATCAGCATAGAAGACCAATCTGCATAGTAGTCTGATGTTTTGTGCCTCCCCCCCTCCCGAAGCCGTTCGCTACCTTCCCACTTTTCAGTGGAGGCCAACTGTGGCCTTTGAAGGACACGATCCTGTTTTCAGGCTGTCCAACGCGCACCTTAACGAGATGGAGTGGGTGCCGATGGAAATTGTTCACCCGATCAGCGATTACAATAACCATCTACCCAATACATTTGCAGATATGCGGACCTGAGATGTGCACCCCTGATTTTATGCAACCCTCTGAATATGGAGCAGCGCCCACCCTTAGAGCTAGCACCACAGATCCGGCTGTCCTTTCTGAATGAACGAACTGTAGCGGGAGAATGCGGGGGGGCTATATCCCTTTCCTGAATTGCACTATAGCAATGCATGGCTTTGTAATGGCAACAATGCCCATAGCATTCTGTGCCCCAATGCTTCAACATCTGGGATGTTATTACTCAAACCAAGTGGGTTTATATGCTAAATTGGTCTTTTCTTTCCGGCTTATTTTCCTTAATCATTCCACCCTGCAAACCAAAATATTCTATTGAAAAGTGCATGTCATTATAATCTTTGAGCAATACTCCAATGGCTAGTGGAGTGTGGGAGGGTTGATCACTACATTAGAAGAGCTTTTCAGTGAAGGTTCAAGCATGAATGTTACCAGTTTTCCCTCATGATCCAGGCCCGGTTGTTATTGCATGTCGCATTTTTTCAGGCGCAGTGTTCTTTCTGATCGAATTGTGAAAGTTATTTCTCCTGGTAAAATAGTCCAATTCTTTTTGGATGAAGGAGCGTTTTGTGTGCAACCACTCTTAAACTGCACAATCTCGCTCTTGAGACATAGGTTTTTTGAAATGACAGTGCAAAAACACTCACCTGCTCATTCTTTAGATGTCAAAGCCTTCCTTATTGGGAAGGCACGCTGACCTAACACTAACCTATCCGAGGGTTTGCTGTCCAGTGATACAGGTGGACTGAACACTGTTCCTGAAGCAATAATTATTCATAATTGCTCCACTACACCCATCCGGCACATTCCCTAGATATTATAAGACTGGAGTTAGATGAGTAAATTAACCCAGCCCTACAATATGTGAAGAAATAAAAAATATTGTTTCAAGAATGTTATTCTTTCCACAAATATTTGCAGACAGGGAAGGGCGCTCAGCCAATCAGGTGGCCGGAAATGAGGGCAAGAACACAGTTTACCGCCCATATTTTCCAGCCACCTGAGGCCCTTCCCCTTGGGTGGTGCCATCTTGATAGTGTGGAGGGAAAGGGGACCCTTTCGCTGTTGCCTTCCCATTCCCTCCCCCTGCACTCGGAGGCATTCCACTCCCTCTCTCGCCACTTACCTGCTGGACTGAAGGTATGTGCTCCGATCCTGGCAATCTCACCCTGCAGCTGCTGCCACAGAAATAGAAAAGAGACAGCCCCTTTTCTACTTGCTCTGCTTGTGTCCATCTTGTTTCTCGCAGACGATTGGACTCACTCAAAACACGCGGAGCACATCTTGCTCGAAAAAATTATAATTAAAGTATTTGTACCCTGAACGAATCCTAGCATGTGAATATCAAACCCCCCTGCCTGAGGGTGGCGTACAGGGCTCATAGTAGCCCTAGGCCTATTGCCGGCCCTGTATTGCCCCCCCCCCGCCACCGTGAGCGGGGTGATTGGTACATTCCTTCATAGAACATTGGATTTCATGCCTTACAAAGTCATACTTGAAGTATTCTAACCTTTCCCCCGGTCTAAATATTACAACCCTCCAAAATTGGTTGCTCACCCTCTTGTACCAATGTGGTGCATGGCCGAACATTTCCTAGATCCTGCTGCCTGACACCGAGTAACAAGATGCCCTTTTTTGTTACCTTTTCTAGGCCTGCACTTTTCACTGCCTGATTCTAATAACTTTCCCTCTATCCCTCGTAGCAGTCGGAATTATTACCCCCAAACTCCTAACCTGGCTCACTAACTTCCCTGTCAGACTTTAAGGAGCTTTCCATTGTTAAACACATTTAACCAATGCAAATATAAAAAGGCTCTGATCCTGCATGCACCGGCGTGTCCTTCAGTTCCGACCACCCAATTCACTGCCCTCAGCAAACCCCTAATGAATGGCGGGCTTTAGCTATCATGTGGTGGTAGAGCTGGCTTCTCACACCGATTCTCCTTAATTTCCCAACCAAGAAAGGGCTGCTCCCAATGGCCCAGGGGGTTGTGGGAGGTGACATTCAACCCCCTTCTACACAGGCTCAGGGTATAAACCTGGAAACTCACAGAAGTTCTCGCCAATGCAAACAATTAGTTCATGTTTGTTTTCAGAACTCCATAATTAACCTGTGAGTCTGCAACGTAGAATCATTAGCCATCATGTAGGTTGTATGGCCTCAGTGTATGAGACAAATGATAAAATGCTGGTAGATGGCAGTACTCCACATGGCGGTGGCCCAAAACGTGTTGAACTATAGCAATGTATCCCTCGTTTTTGTAAGTTAAAAAGTATTGCTATTTTTTGGCTTTACATATAAACTGCTTTTGTACACTTTTGTTCTATATTAGTGGTTCTTTCTGTACTAGTGGTCTTCGACTTGTAACCTGGTTTATTATTTCTAAAAAACTGACTGTTAGGGGACACAAGTCTCTTAGACTTTAAGACACTTTCTTCTTTGTCGTACAGTTTATGTGCCAAGGCTGTGTCTATCTCCTCTGCACTGTGAAGATATCACAAAGAAGGACAGACAACAGATTCAGAATTAAAAAAAAATAGTTTTATTAACATAAATGCCAGGATGGAAAAGGCCTAACTTGCCCTATGATGAGGTGGGATTTCCCTGCCTAAAGAAAACTGAGGAAAGTCTGAGTCAAGTGTTTAACTGTAGAACCTGCCTGTGTTCAGAATCTATACTTGCCCTCACAACTAATCTATACAGTGTGTAGGGATGTCAGCAACCAAAAGAAACAGTGTCCAACATAAAGTACCGAGCCTCTTCCAACTCGCAGCTTCCTTTCATCTCCATTCCCAAGTATAAAACAGCTTTAGCAAAAGTCTTAACGTTACCTCTCTTGAACTTGAGTAAAGTAGTTTTCACCAGTGCTCTGGTTCCCTTCCCCAAGTTCCAAGTAACACAAATCCAAGTAGCAATGCATCTTGAGAGTTTGTCCTCAAGTCAATGAAGGATTCAAGTCTTAGGGCTCCCTCCCCCAAGACTTAAGTTCAGCACAATACAAAAAATAGAAATAGTTCTAGCCTCAGGGTTCCCTTCCCAAGACTCAAGCTAAGCAAGACCAAACTTGTCTCTGTAAAGGTGTTTGCCACTCGTGAGCCTTCTCATTATAGTTGATGGATCGGGTTTAAATTATGATTGTACTCCAAAGCAACTTTAAAGTTTTAATTAGTTCTGCTTCAAAAGTCATTCTCTGTGATATGCAGTTTTGGGCTACACTTGAAATGTTAAATTCAACTTAGAGTTCAACACTTAATAGTCTTAGATTTCACTCCTTTCAGTGTTCAATAAAATGTTAAATTGTACTAGTTAAGGTTTCGTTCAGTTTAGGATTCACTGGACACCGGTTGCATTTAAAACACCTTCCCTTTTGACCCGTAATGTAAGTTCGTGTTCAACAGGCGTGGGTTGCACTCCAAACACATTTTCTATTTAGCACACTGTTCTACTTTTTTTGTTTTTTTAAAAAAATGTGTTCTTGGTTCAAATACAAAAGTAAAACCTTTACAAAAATACAAAGAATACAAAACAAAAACCTACCTACAACATATTTTCTATAAAAGTTTCAACTCTATTTAACAAATTTCATAAAACATACTACTTCTTTAACAATGTTCAATAATATGGGAGTTGCACTCACAACACACTTGTCGTTCAGCCTGTGGTGTAATACTACTTTATTCACTACAAAATGAACTGTCAATTGCTCAGAAACTTTCGAGAATATGCTTTCTCTTACACGCGACTACTCCGATACAATGTATTTCTCTAAGAAATCTTTATTCACTTCGAAATAAAATGTCTAATGCTCGGAGACTTTCCAGAACGTGTTTTTTCTTTCATGCTATCACTCCGATACAATGTATTCCTCTAGGTTAAAACACCTGCATACCAGGTTTCTTTGCTAGAAACTCACTGGTTGTGCTTCAGGACCTCCCAGCAGCACAGATCACTCGGCCCTCTACTTTCCACATCAGGATTCCAATTCCTGCCACCCAGGCACTTCTGTGTGACTGCCTGAATGCAGGGGAACAAGCATTTTGAATTCCATGAAAAGGGACGGCTTCTCCAAAAGGCTCCCTTTCCAGTGCTGGATCTACTCCACAGGGCTTTAGCTTCTGCAGACCTCCGCGTCTCAGCATGCCTCTTTGCCATGGTTCCCTGCTGCTTTTCTTGGCCTCTCTGTTGCTTCTACTCAGCCTGTGCTTCTATCTTCCTCCTCACACCTCGAATTGGGCTTCTTTTATACACCTGATATGTTTGATATATATCGTGCTTGTACACAAGTGTTTCAGAGCGTGTGTTTCAGATTTGCACCTGCAGTCCTTTGACAGGCTGCAAGTGCACATTTTCAGTTAGCCCTGCCTGACCACAATTAAAGGGACATTCCTGACCCTTGCAACTCTCAGCAAGCATCTTCCCTATTCCAGTAACAGAGTGGTAACAAGCCTAGTCCTCATTGCTCTTTGTTGTTTGTTCTTCGTCCCAGTAATGTCATTTGTCATGTGTGAAGGAATAAAGGGAACTAACTCACAATAACCCATAAAGATTGGAAAAGGGTTGGGTTGGTTGTCACTAGGGAACGGGGATACCAAGTCTTGCTCATCTTATAACCCTTTTCCCTCTATTTCTGGTGTTTGGGTCGGTGGTATGTCATACCCCTTTTCTAGTCAGTAGGACATGTATGACAATACCCCATTACTGCCCTTAAGATGGAGGGTTTCTCATGGAAAGGACGGGGGGAGGGGAATACTGTGTCTCGCATCTCGCCTCCAATCACCAAGGACCCTCCGCCTAGGTGATCCTCCCTCACTTCTCCAGCCCCAGAGACAGGATCCAAAGGCGATGGCCTTTCTCTGGCCACCTGCACAAAGGATTCAAGGGTAGTAGATGTGAACACGGCCTCAGATTTCTCACAGAACCCAGAGAATTTTGTTATTCATATCTCTTGCATGTGTTTTGAACTAACTTAAAAGCATTGCAGTGCACCTATGCATTAGGATTTACGTCTCCACATGGCAGCACCCTGCCTTTGTTTGTATGTCACTCCTGCAGGAATTCTGTTTATGCTGTGGGTTGTGGAGTCCCATCTTTTGGAGCCTGGGTTTCCAAATAGGACTGCGTAATCCAGGGGTAAATGTTTTAAGTTGCTAACTACTTGCTAGCCATAGTTACGTGCCCACTCCGTTATCCACATGCACACAGTACACCATTTCTTACTTGCCGAGAGTCCATGATCACTGCAAGTGGCGAGTGCACATGTTGTGCCTTGCCATAACCAACGTTATTGTGTGGTCGTTTAATCCTGTATCTGACAAAATACTGTGTGCTTCAGGTCCAGTTCATGGTGGTTTTGATTCTGGTCACGATTGATGGTAAACATGGCACGTTCTCCCTCCACTCATCCTGCATCAATAGTCTATGGTCCATGGCATCGAAGGCTGCTGCCAAGCCCAGCATGGCCATAACTGAAACACAGCCATGCTGATAGCCGTAGGGATGTCATCCACCATGTAGACCATTGCAGACTCTGATTGTGGGTGAAGGCATACGACTGCTTCCACATGCAACCATAAATTAGATCAATTAATCATACTAACTCTGAGTACCAGCAGCAATCAAAATCTGTGGTAATGGGGGCCCACACCTGCTGCATGTGGGGGGCCCTGACACCACATCTGAGGGCTCCTCCCACCCCATGACATGTAAGCCTCTTGGCTGGAGGCCTCTGTCATGAGGTGGGGGAGATCTATGACTTCAAAACGATTCTTTTTGAAGTCCCTCTTCTTCATAAAGAAATTATTTCCATTATGGTTTGGTCCTGGGGGGGAGTGGGGGAGAATTGTTTATGAAGTCGGTGTGACTTCAAAAAGAAACCATTTCTTTTTGAAGTATTAGGGCTCCCCTCAACCCCATGACGTGTGCGTTTGAATATGAGTGTATGGTGAAAGGAAGCACACTTAAATGTGTGGGTTGCTGTCTGCGTGTGCCTGCATGGTGAAAGGGTACACACATAAATGTGTCTGTGGGGTGGGGGTTATATATGTAGAATGGTCTGTGTGCGTGTGTGATTGTGTTCAGGGGCACCATGAAACCTATATTTGGGGGGGGGTGCTAAATGTAGGGAGAGTTGCTAACTTCACGGGCAGTAGGGGAGGTGCAAACTTATTTGTGTGGGGCATCTAACTTTTTATGCATTCTAATGATACTATTCTAGTGCAGCTTCAATGTTACAAGCAGTTAACTCTCTCCTTTAAGTCTGAAAGCCCCCACTTATGGACTGCTGTGTGAATAAGCGGCCTCTTGTCCCCTCTCTACCTTTCCAATCACTCCCCTGGCATGCAAGTACTCCACCTATATCAAGATATCAATTTCCTAAAGAATTATGCATTTGAATACAGGTACTAACAGTAAAATGCTTTACATAAGTAATTGCTGGGCCTTTGCTAACAGCGAAACACAGGTGACGTTTAACATCTGTGTCCTGTTCTGTCCAGCAAATGTAGGTCAGCCAGGTCGAGTTAACATAGCCCAAAATGTCAATAGGGGTGGGAGGGGGCTGAAGCCCAGCCAGCTCCATGGTGTTGCGCCACTACTTGTGTTTAATCACTTGGTTACTTATTGGTAATCCTCATTACTCATAGCCCTATTCTTCCTCGTCCCAGTACTTGTGTATGAGGCACTTTGGCTCATACACAAGCACTGGGATGAGGCAGGGGACATGTAGGTCATGCCTGGCTTAGTTACCTGTAATCTTCATTACTCGTAGTCCCACTCTTCCCCATCCCAGTGCTTACCGATGAGGCAAAGAGCCTCATACGTAAGCACTTGGACAAGGAAAAGGAGCATGGAGGTAATTCTGGGCCGAGAAGCTGATTTTGGAGGTTGGGGCAGTGGGTGGGATGGAGAGGGGATGTGGGACAGTGGGGTTGGAATGGGGATTGCGCGATTAATCATGATGGCCATTCATGTCCAGGCTAAGCAGGCTTGCTATGTGGTATTAGTGGTTAGAGAGGCATTTTCGTGAAGCCAATCTAGTAATTTCTTAGTTTGGCTTGACTTATTTTTTAACTGGGCATCTCAGAGAAAGCAGTCCTGTTAAGTGTAATTTCCTGGCTAGACTGGAATTTGCGTGCTGCCAGTCTAGTCATTTCTTACTGCAGCATTGTATATTTTTCAGGGAATCTGTGATAAAATAACCATGATAAGTGTTATTGCTTTGACTGGCATTTTGGTGCAACCAGTCTAGGGATGTCTAAATGTGGCCGGGCATGCTTTACAGTAATATGCTAATGTGTCTAGACTGGTCTACAGCCTGCAGCCAGTTGGACAGGTTTTCATTGTGTCATGGCATTTTTAATAGCAAAGCATTATTTCAAATAAATTATTGAAGTTCCTCTGCACTGTTGGTGACTTGCATGTGTTGGATTTTTAGATTGGTTTTACCCTACAAAACAGTTGCAAACGCTTTGCCCTTTCAGAATTTTTGTCTCAGAATATGTGCTGTATAATGCATTAAAACATATATTTATCTTTCTCCTAGTGCAGTGTGCGGCGTACCCCTGCAGCAGCATGTTCATGCCTATTGCACAAGCGTGGTAATCTAGGCCGGGCCAGAGTGTGGCGCGACCTGGGTGGGGTGCTCAGCATGGCTCGCAGGGGGGCCCTCAAATTTTGTGGTTGAGTTGAAAGAAAAATGGAAAAAGGAGCGCTGGGCACCACCCATTCTTCTTGTGTTAAAGTTCTGGGTTAAGTTTGTAAATTATTAAGGAACACTACAGATAGCCCAACATGGCACTTTGGACTGTGATCATGTGATCCGTCTAAGCATGAACGCCCTCTCCCCCGCTTTATCAAGACATCACAATACTGCAATCTGATCATTTACAAGTGATCCTTAACTTGTCGGTGCCGTTGTGCCACAACTTTTAGGAAGCCTGACATGACCAGGAATTTTTGTAATTTTGTGCACTGCAGGAAGAGCACGTGCACTGCATACATTGACCATTGAGAGACTGCCTGTGCAGTGTGCACTTGCACAGGTGTTGCTACTTAGACTTTCTTTTTGCAGCAATGGCATCTATGCTTACAAGGGCCTGTAAAAGATTAATTGTGTTTCTTCTTTTCTTGAAAAGTGCAACCCGCATGGCTTGGAGGAGTTGTGTACTACAGAGGCTGTGTGGTGGGGGAAAGCTCTCTGGTGGGGGCTGGGCAGAGCAGCAGCAGAGTTTGCTCACGGTGGTTGTACATTGTGTTGGGCAAGGAGGCTTGAAATGCAATTTTCTAGCCTTTGCAAGATGGACAGAGGGGTTCCTGTAGTTTCTCATTTTTTTTGTTACTTCCCCAAAACCCCCCTCTGTTCAAGCATGTGGAATGACCTAGCAGAGGGTTGTTCTTTAAGTGGTATTTTGTGGATCTTTGGGCTAGTTTTAAACTGCTTGTTTATGATTTTCATATAGATTAAGGCCATTTGTGCTGGTCTCTTTGGCCTTGATAGATTTGGCTGGTGTAGGTGTGTGGTTTTGGAGTGGGTAATGTGGAGCAGGGCGGCACTGCAGTTGGTGGTGTTCCAGTAATGGGATCTGTGCGAGAAGCTGAATGCACCATGAAAGTCACTGCTTTCATGAAGAACACATGTACCATCTGCAGGACATTCTTCTGTTCGGCATGTTTTCGGTTTAATACATTTTTGTTGATAGTTTTAGAGGAAGAGGAAGTCAACAAAGCAAAGTATTGCTACGTACGCTGTCACGTTCATTTCAGCAGGCCGCGTGTGATGACCTGGGCATGACCAAGGTCAACGTGTGAATGTAACGGCAACATAAGGTGTGCGTGCCAGATCGACAGTGTTTCTCCATGTATGCCATGAATCAGTGTTCAGGTTTTTCAATACAGGCCTACGCTGGGATTGAAATTGCGGTGAGCTGTGTACCTCCTGCTTGTTGCCTAGAAAGTCTGGTTTGCTTGGCACCAACTTTGACTCCCCAAAGGGGGACAATTGGAAGACAATTTGAAGCTCAATGGGACACACATAATGGACAAAATGTTATAGTTGGCCTCTCCTGCATGTCAGTTTTGCTTCACGCTACTAGCTCCTTGTTCTCCAGAAGCCGCTCATGCTCGTTGGGTGATATGTAATACACAGGGGCCTGCTTTTAACTCCTCTGCATCAATCCCTGCTCAAGGCTCGAAATTAGGATTCAATCAGCAGCTGGGGGAACCACCAGCGAATACACTCACTTCTCTGTGATGTGCATACTTTAACGTTGTGCTCATTGTGTAAGATCCATCATATTTAAATGTGCCCGAGGTCTGTCCTATGTATTCTTTATTTATGTTGTAAAAACCGCAAAGTTAACGTCACATTTGCATATTTATTTAAATAAATAAACATATGCATGTCTACAGGACAGCGGTTGGCCTGCCGAGCCAAAGGTCAACGTTTTCCACTTGCCACCTATAGAATCATAGCGAAATTGAATGATCACTCTGCTTGAAGCATTTAATCCTGTGTCTCCGATCAAGACACCATTTTGTTAGTTGATTTGATACTTGTAAATCACACATCTGCTGTAGGCAGTGCACCCCCATTGAGCTGGTGGGAATTGCAGCTTTAACCTCCATAGGTTGGCAAGGTGAGGACTTGCCATGGATAGTGGCAACAGCGCGGAGGGAGTTGCCTCTCCCAGTGTGTCACGGGAGTGCTTGAAAATAGTTGTTCTTCAATTTATTTTTTTATTTTTTTTACACAAATTAAGCACTAGGGTCCTGTAGTTGGAAAGTGTGATTCGGGTCGGAGTTGTCATGTGTTTCTTCCATCACAGTATCCCTCTTTGCTCTCAGTGGCATTTGCATGGCTTCCGGTTTGCTCCTCGCTGTAATAATGTCCCCTTTTTTGTTGCAGCCTGGGGCTGCCTAACAGGCAGCAATCAATGGCAAACTCCTCTCCAGTGACCCTTCTGAGTGAAAAGTTGGAAATCTTTGTAAAAAGTGCTAATGTTAATGTTATTAAGACACTGCCGCGCCATCTGTATTTTACTGTCGGGCCCGCACCTCAGCCTGGAGTTAATTGACTTATTTGTCAAAGAAGGAACAAGTTACTTGCCTGTTACTGTTATTCTCCAGCATGGGGTCTGGCATGGATTCACATGCTCATGAATATTACCCATCGTCAGGCTGGGAATCCTCGGTAAAGAAAAAATCAGTTTCAGTTTCGTTTCTGAACTGTCTTTCTCCTAATAACCAAACGCTGGTCTCTGGGTCATACTGCCCCCAGCCAATGACTGCCCTCTACCTAAGCCCCTCCTCTGGCAGCCATCTTCAGATTTGGTAGCACGTAAAGTGGCAGTAGGACCATGAGAAGAGCCGCAGAGGGGTAGGAGGGAGGGTTCACATGTGAATTCATGCCAGACCCATGCTGGAGAACAACAGTTACAGGTAACTAAGTTGTTCCTTCTCCAGCATGGGGTCTGGCATGGATTCACATGCTCATGAATACAAGAATACATAGCAGTACACACATGCACAACCACGGGAGGTGGCAAGGCTCAACATTAAGCACTTCATCAACTCAACATTAAGAATCTCTTACCTCCTCACCAGGCCCACCTTCAGGCGAACAGGTTGCGCAGCACTGCCTGGCCGACTCTGGACTCCTCCCTGGAATCCCGGTCGACACAGTAGAATCTCGTGAAGGTGTGCGTCGACCTCCACGTAGCAGCTCTGCAGATGTCCAGCAAGGGCACACCAGACAGGAATGCCGTGGTAGCAGCGATCGCTCTGGTTGAATGTGCTGTCGGACGGCCGGGCAACGGTTGGTTTGCCAACCAGTGACAGTGCATGATGCAGCCGGAGAGCCATCTGGAAATGGACGCCTTCGAGAGGGCCTTCCCTTGGTTCACAGGTCCAAAGTTCACAAATAGCTGTGATGTCTTCCGAAGGGTCTTCGTGCGGTCCACGTAGAACTTCAGCACTCTAGCCACATCCAGCGAGTGCAAAGTCCTCTCCGCCGGCAACGAAGGCGACTGGAAGAAAAGAGGTAACACCAAGTGCTCGTTGAGATGGAAGTCCAGCGGCACCTTGGGCATGAAGGAGGGGTGCATCCTCAACACTACCCTCGTCTTGTGGAATGTCAGGTATGGAGGTTTACAGGAGAGGGCCTGGATCTCTCCCACTCATCGTGCGGAGGTGATGGGCACAAGAAACGCTGTCTTCCACGATAGGAATTTCAACTGTGCCGAATGCAGCGGCTCAAATGGCGGTCTCATGAGCCTGCTGAGCACCACGGTGAGCTCCTATGCCGGGGCCGGAGCCTTCACCGGCGGGAATGTTCAGAACCGTCCTTTCATGAACTCCTTCACCAGGCGATGGGACCACAGAGATGATCGCCCCAGAGTTCTGGTGTAGCGGGAAATCGCTGCTAGATGGAGTTTAATGGAGGCATGAGCTAGCCCCACCTTGGCCAGTGACAGTAGGTATGGCAGCACTTGAGGGGCCGTAATCCACAGAGGGTTAATCTTCTGTGCACGCACTAGACAGAGAACCTCTTCCATTTGTGTCCATAGCACTTGAGGGTCGAGGACGCCCTGACCTTTGCAAGCACCTCCTTGCAGTCCGCCGGGATATCGTACCCTCCAAACTCTAGAGCTGCAGGAGCCAGGCCTGCATGTTCAGCGACCCCCGGGTCGTGGTGGAGGATGGCGTCTCCTTCTCTAGAGAGAAGATCTGTGTCCGTCGGCAGTTTGACTGGGGGGGATGCTGACATGTCCAGGTGGTCTGGGAACCCATCAGAAGCCTCGGTGCAATGAGGATCATCCTGCACCGGGACCGTCTGAGTTGATTGATAAGTCGCAGCAGCAACGGCAACGGTGGGAACGCATACAGGAACAGGCTGTCCCAGGGGAATGAGAAGGTGTCGGCCATGCTCACTGGCTGGGGAAACCTGCTGGCGAACCTCCGGCACTTGGCGTTCATCGCCGTCACAAATAGGTCGATCTGGGGATTGCCCCATCGTCGGAATAGTAGATCCACTTGATCCTGATACAGTTCCCACTCGTGGCACGAGCGCAGCTCCCTGCTGAGTGAGTCGGCGATGGTGTTCTTTAATCCTGCCAAATGGAAGGGTACCAGAAACATCCCTTGGGCGACGGCCCAGTGCCACAGATCCTGGGTCTCCTTCGATAGGGTTGGGGATATGGTGCCTCCCTGCTTCCGGATGTAGAACATTGTCGTGGTGTTGCCAGTGAAGATCCTTACCACCTTGCATGGATATCTCCGGTGTGCGCTCCCCATCCTTCCAGGGAGGCGTCCGTCGTCACTGTTTCCTGATGAGCCAGGGTCTGGAAGTCCATGCCCGCTGCCAGATGTGCACGGGTGCCCCACCACCGGATCGCTTGGCTGAAGGTCTCGTTGAGCGAGATCCTGTCTTCGAAGCTGCCCGCTGCTTGCATCCAACGGGCATCGAGGAACTCCTGTAGTGGTCGCATCCACAGTCTGCATAGGCGCACGAGGTAGATGCACAAGGACATCATGCCGAGCAGGGACTTGATGGACGTCACCCTGGCCACGTCCATGGTCGATAGCCATTGAACCTTGCTTTACTTTACTTTACTTTAATATACTTGTATAGCGAAGCCATGAACCCGAAGGCGTGAGGGCACTACAAAAACACATATAACAGATAACAGGAAACTGTTTCAGGAGGCAGGGCTGAGCGGGTGAAATCATGGACCAAAAAGTCATTTAATGAAACAGATGTGTCTTTAGTCTTTTTTTAAAGAGTTCTAAAGATTCGATGGATCTTAGCTCCAGCGGGAGAGCATTCCAGGCTC
The DNA here is from genome assembly GCF_040938575.1 of Ambystoma mexicanum. Classification (NCBI taxonomy): domain Eukaryota; kingdom Metazoa; phylum Chordata; class Amphibia; order Caudata; family Ambystomatidae; genus Ambystoma; species Ambystoma mexicanum. Next base: position 1,196,866,499 of record NC_090935.1, read on the forward strand.
TAGGGCCAACAGAGAAGAAGGCCGAGTCGGCTGTTCTGACAGTGTTGCACTTAGGTTCAGATAGAAGGAACAAGTCATTCGACCTAAGTGCTCTTGTGTCAGATCTTATGGGTAGTAGTTGTTGTAAGTAACCAGGCATCTTCCCAGATCTACACTTGTGGACAATCGTTAGGGTGCGAAATAGAGATCTAACGGCCACAGGCAGGCAGTGTAGCTCACGTCTCGCTGGTGTGACATGATCTTTGTTTGATTTTCATAACGGCTCTAATAGCCCCATTTTGACAGGTTTGCAGCCTATTACTTTCGGATTTGTTAATTCCCATCAGAAGGCTTGAACAGTAGTCTATTTTTGAGCCTACAATTGCTCTCGCGATAGTTTCCGCGTTATCCTGAGAAATAAGGGGCCTTAGGTGTGTTAAGAGTTTAATATAGTATGCACAAGACGACACAATACTACTAACATGCTGTTTCATAGACAGGTGTTGGTCAAAGGTTACTCCTGAAGTTTTTACTTTTTTCAAAGGTTTGATTGATTCTTCACCCAGCTGAAAGTTGTCGTACTGTGAGCCAAGTTTAGTAATGGTATGCGGTGAACCAAATAACAATAGTTCGGTTTTGGATTTGTTTAGTGCTAACTTGTTATGAACCATCCAGGTTTCAATTATAGTAAGCTTTATTTATGGCTATTTCATCCAGTTTGTGAGACCCAAGAAGCGGGATGACACATTGAGTGTCATCCGCGTAATTGGTAAATATAATATTCTCATGGTCTAACCTTGCAAACAAAGGAGCCGTGAATATATTATAAAAGCAAGGGGAAGTGCAGGCACCCTGTGGGACACCACAGGTAGTAAGAACGGGCTCAGATTCGGCATTGCCTTGGAAGACTCTGCTAACTCGGTTGCTAAGAAATGACAATACCCATTTGCAAGCTCGGAGGCTGCGGAAAGATCTAATAACATAAGCAGAGAAGCCTCCTTGTTATCCATGCGAGCCATCAAGTTGGATTTAAGTTCAAACAGTGCGGTTTCAGTGCCATATCCAACTCGAAAGCCCGACTGATGGTCATTGAGGATGGGGTATGACTTTAGGTGCTCAGCAATCTGTATATATGCCACCTGGTCCAGAATCTTAAGCAAAAATGCTGTGTTGGTGATAGGGCGGTAATTGTTTGGCATGTCGACTGAGAGTCCAGGTTTCTTCAGAATGGGCATGACCCATGATTTCTTAAGGTCCTGAGGGACCGTACCGGTGGAGACAGAGGTGTTGACAAATTGGCATATGGAGGTGATAAGCGAGGGGAACAGGTCTTAATTATCATAGTGGTGTGCATATCATTTTTGCATCTTGTGGACTTAAGTTGGGTGATAATACTTTCTAAGTCCTTTTCTGTTATGGAGGAAAGATTAAAAATAGGCATCGTTGATGCACTGTGAAAGGACCATTCTGACGGAGTAGTCATAGTGCATTTTAGATTGTTACTTTTCTCAAGTATATTCACCTTGATGTTTTCTAGTTTTTGTGCATAGCTTGTTGCATGACATTGCACCAAGTAACATTGTCTGAGATGGATCTATCTGGGGTAGTGTTGCTCAGGATGGCCTTCGTCCTTTCCTCTGACGGAGAAGCCAATCACGCCACTGTGTCGAGCCTGGCACCCAGAAACAGGGCAACTTGTGACAGTACCAAGTGGGATTTCACGAAGTTGATCGAAAATCCCAGCTCTGTGAGCAGTTGAATGGCCTTCGCTGTGTGATAGACAGCGAGTTCTCTTGACCTTGCTCGGATGAGCCAATCGTCCAGGTAGAGGTAGACGTGGATCCCTGCAGGCGCAGCCACAACGTCACTGGTGCTAGGCACTTGGTGAACACCCTGGGCGCAGACTTCAATCTGAAGGGAAGGGCCTTGAACTGATAGTGTCGCCCTTGGACCACGAATCTCAGGAATTTTCGATGTCCTTTTAGAATGGGGATGTGAAAGTAGGCATCCTCCAAGTCCAGCGACGATAGGAAGTCACCTTCCGCCAGCTGTCCCAGCACGTGCTGGAGGGTGACTATCCGGAACTTCTGGGACTTGATGTACCTGTTTAGACGATGAAGGTCCAGGATGGGTCGCCAACCGCCGGTCTTTTTCCTTACAAGGAAGTATCTTGAGTACACTCCGGAGCCCCGGAGCCTCTTTGGGATGAGCTCGATGGCTCCATTTTTTGTTAGCATTGACCGTACCTCCAGCAGCAGTTGAGGGATGTGGTTTTCCTTCCTGGTCATGGGTGGAATATGGGGACACTTCCTTAGAAATTCCAGAGTGTGCCCGTGGGCCAGGGCATCCAGCACCCAACGGTCGGTGGAGATGGACCACCACACGCTGACGAAATTCGCCAGCCGGCCTCCCACTAGGGTGCTCAGGTGGGGGCCCGACGCTACGGCCAGTTCTGTCCAGCTTTGCCGCAGCCTTGCCGCCTTGGCCTCCTTGGCGACGATGACATCCTCCTGTCTTGCCGCATCCTCTGTAGGCTTCCTGCGATGAGGAATGGGCTGCCTGGCGGTACAATGAGGTGCCGCCATTGTTGTTGAAGAACACCCAAGGCTTGATTCGTCTCCATGTCTGCCTTGATGGCCTGCAGTGACTTGTCCACTGTCTTGCCGAACAGGTTGTCTCCGTCGAAGGGCATGTCCAGAACCCTGGTCTGCACGTCCTGGCGGAAATCGGTTGCCTTGAGCCAGCCCCACGGACGAAGGCAAACACTGTTGCCGATCTGGCGAAAACCAGTGTCAGCAATGTCCATGGCCACCGTAATGGCGTGGTCCGAAGCCACCTCAACTTCCTGTAGGATTTCCAGCCCTCAGCCTTCTTGTCATCAGGGAGGAAGTCCAGCAGGGGAGCAATCTTAAACCACAGCTCCCTGTCGTAGCGTGCCACAATCACGAGGGCATTGGCCGGTTTAATCGTCGCCGCTGACAAGATGACCCGCCATCCCAGTGCATCAAGTTTCTTCCCCTCGCCGTCCGGCGGGCAAGTCGAAGTTGAAGCCGTTGCCCCTGCCGCTTTCTTCTTGGCCGCCACGGAGATGACTGAATCGGGGGACGGCTGCTTTCTCGTACCGGTCCCTCTTAGCAGGAGCCGTGGACGGGTTCTTAAGTAGCGTCAGTCCCTCGTCCCAGATGTCGTCCAGTAATGGAACTGAGGACCGTCTTCCTCTTGGCCTCACGCCGTTTATGGAGGAAACCTTCCTTCTGTTCTTCAGGGCAGAGCTGGAAGAGCTCAGATGCCCTGGCGATCATGGCGTGGAAGGAGCCAATTTCGTCGGGTGGGGAGGCCCGAGCGGGTGGTGATGGAAGGTCCATTCCGTCGTCACCACCGGCATCCGTTCCCGTCGTCGCCGTCTCCATTTCCGTCTCCGTTTCATCCCTTGGAACAGGGAAGGAGATGAAGGCTGTGAAGGCTGGAAAGGAGGGGGGAGGGGTGAGTTCTCTGGGCTTCCTGACGGTCCAGGCTCCGCTGGATCATCCGCTGGGGGTAAGGGTAACCTTGTCCTTATCTCCGTACATAATGCCTGAATCGCCATCAAGATTGCTCCGGAGTTGTCTTGTGGCATAGGCACCGGCTGCAACGGGAGTGACGGTTCCGTCCCCTCCACAGCTCGCGGTTACTCGTCAGCACCACCGCCGCTTTCTTCGTCTGCCTTGTCAGGATCCCTCCCGTGGGACCGGACCTCCTCAAACTTCTTGTTCAGTATCTTTGCGACACCAGCCAGCTTCTCTTCAGAGGTGCTATCTGTGTCCATAATGGCCACCGCCCCCCCCCCCCCCTCTTTTTCTGCCTTGGGTTTCACAGGGGTCTTATCGATGGGCTGAAAAGAGGATTCCCTCCACGGTGGCAGAGCAACTCTACACCCCGAGGTCGCCTCCACTGGGGTAGCCTCCGCAGGCTTCGCCAGGGCTGCCACGACTCCCTCGATCGAGGCCTTAGCCGGGTGAATCGGGACCTTTGCGACTTTGGCCGCGCCTGAGGCCTTCACCTTGGGGGGAGGGTCACCGCCTTACTCCCCCTCGGCTGTCTCTGTCGGGATCGACCAGGGCTTCTCCCAAAGCTTACCCGGGTTCTCTGATTTCCTCTTCCCCGAGCCAGAGCATTGGCTCGTGGTTGATGGCGTCAGTGATAATGCGCCCTGCCTGGCAGCCGAGGAGCCCGACCGATCGGCGCTCCCAGTCTCGCTGTGCTTAGCCTTTTGCTGGGCCCCCGTCGCCAGAGCGCCCTAAAAGGTCTTAGAAGACCGCTCAGACTTCTTCTTCTTCTCACCTGCTGCTGGGGTCTTCCCTTCCAGCCAGTTTTGTGAGTCGGATACAACGATCCTTCATGGTCCGTTCGGACATGTTCTTGCAAAATGCACAGTCCTTCTCCATGTGCGTTTTTGTCTTCGTGAAGACAGTAGAGGCATTGAGAATGCTCATCCTCCTTGAAGACATTCTGTAATCCGCATCCAGGGCAGCTCCTGAACAGCTTGGATCCGCACGTCGTGTTTCCTTTGTCCTGGGCGGGATAGGCCTCAACGATCTTCCGGAATCCTCCAAGAAACGAAACTCAATGAAAATTGAGGGGTGGCGGAAATTCCAAAATGGGTCCCCGTTGATCAGAAGTAGGAACGGTGGAGCTTGGGGCTCGAATGACCGAAAAAATGAGGTTAAACTCTTTGAAAAATCACAAAACGCAGTAAAAGCTCGAGAGCTATAGCACGAGGACTCCCAACACTTGAACGTGCGGTAAAAATCTGAAGATGGCTGCCAGAAGAGGGGCTTAGGTAGAGGGCAGTCATTGGCTGGGGCAGTATGACCCAGAGACCAGTGATTGGTTATTAGGAGAAAGACAGTTCAGAAACGAAACAGATTTTTTCTTTTACCGAGGATTCCCAGCCTGACGACGGGGAATATTCATGAGTATGTGAATCCATGGCAGACCCCATGCTGGAGAATGGGTAACGCACGCAAAATAAGTGTACTTTATTGTGGCACTGCACATTTGATTAAAAAATAAGGCTTAATAAGTTGCATACCTGTTTCAAACCCATATGAAAACAGATTGTTGTTTATTAGTTAAAAAATCAGGAGAAGATATTATTATTGGGGTATTTATTGACCTCGGACCTTGACCCATGCCATAAAGCCCTTCTTGATGCACCGTTCATGCCTGTGGGACCGGGCAGTTCAGACCCCAGGGAGTGAGTAGAGGGGAAATGTACCTTCCTCTCTCCTGTGTATTGTTTCAACACACCCACCGCGACACGTACGCTGACATCCAAATATCACGACCACCCGTGAGAAATAGACGTACGCACAGCATAGTTGACTCTAGGGTGTTGGGGATGTAGCATGGCTACTTCCCTCTCTATGGTGAAACTGCCCCTTGTGTCTGTAACAGATGTTGGCATCAACAAGCCATGGAAATGTTGGACCTTGTGCTTTAAAAATACTGCTTAACATAACAGACCTACATGAATCACACTTTACCGTTTAGTCAATCGTCTCAATTAACAAACAGGTTTGTGGAACTATTCTCTGGCCAGTTAAATATCCCTGCGAATCGGATTGTGTGTAATGTTTTCCTATTGCACATAATACACCCTGGAGAGGCTGGACTACTGTAACAGCCTCTTTCTCAATCTGCCTTCCTCTATTCTCCGCCCTCTGCAACTAATCCAGAACAGGACTGCAAGAATTGTCCTTGGCCTCAAGCCCAAGGACCATATCTCTCCAGGCCTGAAATCTTTCCACTGGCTCCTGGGAGCTGCAGGAATCCAAGTTCACGACCCTCAACATCATCCACAAGGTTTTTTTGGGCTTGGGGAGGGGGGCACACTACATCCAACTTTCTCTTCCAAATTACCTTTGTTCTTGAGCCCTTTGCTCAGCTACCTCATGCTCTCTGAGGGTCTGATGTTTCTCCATGCAGAGAGTGGGGGGTAGAGCTCTCTCCTCTGCAGAGGCCCCTCTCTGGAATGGTCTTGCTGCCTCTATCAAACATGAGCCAGACCACCTGTAGTTCCAGAAGCAGCTCAAGACCTTACTTTTCTCCTCTGCTTTCTCTCACTTTCCCCTACTGACCCATGTGTCTGCCGCACCGACTGGCTGCCTGGCTATCCTCAGAGCCTCACTGGGTACCGGGTTCCTCCATGATCCGTCTCCCCTGCGCTGCCTCCGGGCCTACCGCGCACTTAGGGGCTCTCACTTCCCCTACTGACCCATGTGTCTGCCGCACCGACTGGCTGCCTGGCTATCCTCAGAGCCTCACTGGGTACCGGGTTCCTCCATGATCCGTCTCCCCTGCGCTGCCTCCTTGCACTTACATAAAGCTGCGCTGCCCTGGCAGCACTTACTCAGAGCAATGCTGCCCTGATTGCACTTCCACCTTCCCTTTACCTGGCATTCCCCCTCTCCCTTCCACCCTGCACTTTGCATCATTGCACTTGCACGATCTTAATGACCCAAGGTCTAGTAAGCTTGTTTGTCTTGTCATCCATCTGTCTTCCCTCCCTTGTCTCGCCTAGAAACACTTGTGTACAGGTGTGTTAGAAATGACATACATCATATCTGTGCCTCCCGCATACACTCGTGCGGTAACCTCCTTATAAAGCACATGAGCTGTAAAGTTACTTCTATGATACATTCAGCCCCTGTGTAGTTTGGCTCTAGTACAATACACACAGACCCGTGCATGCAGCAGTTCTATAATACATGGTTCCATGTGCATGTCGGCGCTTACCATGCACACATACACCTACACGCACTCCCCTGCCCCCTCATTCCCCTCTGCATGGGCAGTCATGTAACATACAGTTATCTGCACAGGCACACACTTTGCCTAGATCGCATGTACCTCTCCCCACTTGGTATCAACAATCTCGGACATCTATCCTATACATGTGTACTGGCCAGCACAACACACCTCATTAATTCATTGCACATGTATGCAGCATCCTGAACAGAGCACATCTCTGGCATCAGTACTATATGTCCAATGGGGCTGCAGTCGCCGTACTACAGAACCCTAGCAGTGTTGGCTCTCTCCAGAAGTAATCCACCAATGCTATGACGCGCCAGCTCCTTGCCTGCCATGTTGGGCCTCCGCAGGGGGAGTTTACTCCAGCAGTCATCTGTCAAGGTCAATAGACCTGTGGCCTTCATCAGAGGCACACACGAGAGTGATGAGAGAGGTGAGAGATACTGTATAGCATTGGGGAGGCCTGAATACTCTGCTGGTTCTGGGCTACTAATGCAGAGACCTGTAACTTGAACTAACCTAGCCATTCCTCTGTCTATAAAGAGCTGGTGGCCTATAAATCAAGAAAGGGGTAGCTTTGGTTTCTACATGTGGACCGGCCCAGAGACCATGGTGGCCCGAAAGGGAGTTTTCCCCACTCTCCTGATTGCCAACACCCCTATCTTCTGAACCTTCTGTGATGCCGAAGAACAAGCCAACAATGGCCCACACATCTATCTAAATCCTTTTTCAAATAACTGTGATGTGGCCAGTTATTCTTCCGTCTTGAATGCCCACATCGTAACTTGAAGCATCACTTGCGAGGCCAGTGGACTACAAATAAGGCAATTGGCTATTGTGCAGTACTTTACTCTTGCTGCCCTGGCTCCTCCTGTTCTTTCTGCTCCCTATCTTTACGCTCGCATGTTTTTCAGAAGTGAGTCACTGCTCTTTCTTTTCTAGTTCCTTCCTCTCCGGGCACTGTAGTGAGTCACTGCTCTTTCTTTTCTAGTTCCTTCCTCTCCGGGCACTGTAGTGAGTCACTGCTCTTTCTTTCCTAGTTCCTTCCTCTCCGGGCACTGTAGTGAGTTACTCCTCTTTCTTTCAGCGTTCCTTCCACTCCTGGCACTATAGTAAGTCACTGCTCTTGCTTTCTTCCTCTCCAGGCACTTTAGTGAGTCGCTGCTCTTTCTTTCTGAGTTCCTTCCTCTCCAGGCACTGTAGTGAGTCACTGCTCCTTCTTTCCGAGTTCCTTCCTCTCCAGGCACTGTAGTGAGTCACTGCTCTTTCTTTCCGAGTTCCTTCCTCTCCAGGCACTGTAGTGAGTCACTGCTCTTTCTTTCCAAGTTCCTTCCTCTCCAGGCACTGTAGTGTCACTGCTCTTTCTTTCCGAGTTCCTTCCTCTCCAGGCACTGTAGTGAGTCACTGCTCTTTTGTGGTAATGTACAGATTCACCCAAAAAGGCTGACTCTTAAATAGCAGCAGTTTTTCTGAACTGTACTCCTGCAGCCCTTGGTTTCAGGCACGCCTTTTAGAAGTTTCAGCAAAATTATTTGTGGGGATAATGAAATCTTCTGATGTGAATTCGCAACTATAGCATCTGTTTATTTACCTCTTCACCGCTATGAAGTATATTCTATAGATTTAAAATAATTATTTGCGATAGTTGGGTCTCTTAAACTAAGGAGAATTCTTTTTCCTTGGACATTTATTAATTGTATTGCTCATTTACAACGAGCTTAATACAGCGACTGGTTTCTAAGAGCGGGATCGGGATTCAAACCTGTGATGTGCCGCGTTTTCTTGCTTCCCAGACAAATGCGGCCAAGGTTTAAATACATAAAAGCATTTTATTGAGACTACTAAATGTATTTAAGTTACACATTCTTGTTTTCAATAGGGATACAATATTATATGACCCACTCTGACGTTCCAAATGCAACATTGCTTTGGGAATGGTCATTAGTTTTCCAAGTGCTCGAGTAAGTTCTCGATCTCGCCTGCAGGGTATAGTTCTAATCCATGCGGTTGGTTCAAGCATCATGTAACAGCAGACGCACTTTCAGATGGATTAAATGTAGAACTCTTGCACAGCGCTCTCACTAAATTGGGCACTACACACCGACTCTCAAACCTTACATAATTGCGCTCCTTTTTTACTCCCTTACCAACATTTGAGTGGGAGTTCCTCCCTTGTCTCGCTCAGTATGTTTGCTAGAATCTTCAGTTTTTGTATTTGGCTAATTATCCGGAAGGGAATTTCCTCTTGCCAGAATGTTTGTGTAGTTTATTTTTTTATTGATGACATTGTGATGCTTTTCACAGTTCTTGCAAGTGATACGGGTCACTTTCGAGTGCCAGCATCACTCTTCAAATTGTCACGGTTTTATTACATGGCACACTCCAGAGAGGGACTCCTTCCCTGACGATGAATGTGGCGTTCAATAAAGCATTTAATTTTTAATAATAAACCTCAGGTACTTTTCTTTGAGTAGGCCTCCAACCCGTTTCGCACGCACCCTCCACAAGCACCCCGTGTGACAATGGACAAGGAATCGGGCCGGTGTGTATCGATAAGATAGGTATTAATTTATTATTTAATGCAAAAGGAAAATCAAACAATTTCACAGCACCAGTGTTGTGGTAACATAAATGTACTAATATCCACAAAACAATTAGGTTAAGATATCCTGTTACAATTCACACAATCTTTAATGGCAACACAGAACCAAAACAGTTTAGCACTCCACCCTGCAACAGCCACCCCCAAACATCAGCTAACTTGATTCCTTTGAATGGAAGGTAGTGGCAAGGAGTAGGAATAGAGAGGAAATCGGATTTGGGGTAAAGCGCACCACCCCCAGATGGGATGTCAGCAAAGAAAGTGAAAACCCGTTTTTGGAGCAAAATGGCAGGATGGGATTTTGATTATTACTCACAACTGTTGGAGAACAGAATGACAGGAAATTCGTGTTGCTTACACTTGAGGAGATGGGGAAGCTTAGGTAATACTAATCAGCACTCCAGGGCAAAGTAGAAATAAAGTAAGAAAAAGCAGTTTTGGGAGAAAACAAATGCAAAAGGGAAACGTACAATGGCAAATGGAAATTCAGTTTACTCTGGATTTACAATGACGGGCTGCTCAGGGAGGGGTTTAGCTCAGAATAGGAAAATTGGGTTTCAATAACCAGGACAGAGACACATATGAGATCGATTTGTAGGCAAAAGGGATTGCTCTCGGAGACTACGATTTGGGGTTTAAATGGGACAGATGCAAATAGGAATTTGTGGGGTGATGCACACAATACATGGACAAACTCGGTTTTCAGATGCAAGGAGACTAAATCTTTTGCAGCAACACTTTAATGACTATAATAATTAAAGAAAGACACCAGGGACAAGGTGGTAAATTTCAAATTTCAACCATCTTGTACCATGAATTTCAATGGGGGAATTAATTGATTTACTTAAATATGCTAAGGATTTACACAGACAGAGGTTTACCAAAGGGAATATGCTAACATAGACAGGACAAACACAGATTCTTCTCTGGGAAGGTGACTGAATTACACTATCAATGTGGGGTTTTCAATGGGGGAATTATTGGGTGCAATGCTACAAAAGGAAGGGCTTATGCAACTTGGGGCTGGGGTTATTTGCTACTTACAAAGTAAGCCTTGGTTTGGGATTCTGGAAAGCCAGCTGGATCTCGGGGCACTCTGGACAGCTAGGCAAGGGGTCTGGTCACTGCACTCTCAAAGATGGTAAGGTACAGCCGCATTCTCTCTGTCCTCCTTTTCCTGTCTCCCTGGATTTGTTTGGCCTGACTTAGTACAATCCCCCTTATTTAGCACAAATTACATCATTCACTTTACAATCTAGGGGGGAGTACTCTGTAATTACCCCTGCTGCTCGGATAGGACAGTTTACCATTCGTCTCTCCACCCCCTGGCATGATTGGTTCAAGGGCAGAGAGCACCATCTGTCTGTTTGCATTTATTACTATTCTTTGTTCTGTTGGCCACTTTTTAACAAACAGTTATGTCTCATAACTTCATAACTCTATTAGCCCCTGCTATATGCATAAGATAAGTGGTTTTAATTGGTCATAGGGAATTAGGAAAGCCAATCGCCAACTCAAAATGGATAAATTATACATCTGCAAGCTTGTTTATAATTTCATTTTCCATCTTTCCAGCAATTGTCATATTCGTCCCATTTTTAGATCAGCCAGAAAACCATTCTAACTGGCCATTTCAATCTCAAGTCCTAGGAAAATTCAGTTTCTCTTTAAAACCACCTGGAAATAGCATAGCATAAAACAAAATTATTTCTCATTCTAATTGCTGCATAAAATGCCTAAAAATTGAATCAGACCTTTAATGTCAATTAGGAGGATCTGTCCCCCTCTGTGGGAGGGGTGCTTCATCCCCCACAGCCGGTGACCAGAGATTTTTATGACCCCCCTCCCCCCTTTTGAAGTTGTCAGTTTGTTCTTGGTAGTGGGTGCAGGAAGGAGCTCACATCTCCTCGTCAAGCTTTAGCCACAGTTGTTTTCTTTGAAATCCTTGAGCCCCTGTGTTCATGTCTTGGGAATTATGATGACCTCAGTCACATCACATTTGACTGTGGGGTGGTTCACTGGTAGGTGCAAGTTCCAGTGGGGAGCGGGCTTTTAATTGTGAAGTTTCCTGTTTTAGCCCAAACTGTTTTTTCCGGTATTCTGTGCCTCTTCAAAGGTGACTGAAGTCTTGTGAGTGGAAACATAATGTACATTGCTCTAGTGAGCTCCCCTCCCCCCCAGCATGTTTCCCTGACATTTCTGTACGAGCCATGCTATCTTTTCACTGTGGCCTTTTTAAAGTCATTTTTCTTTTTCACATGTGTGCAAGCCATTTTGTTTTGTCTAATGTTTGAAATCCTGTCTTGTATGTCACAGATTCTTTAATGTCGCCCTTTTGAGCAAGTTTGCATTTGCTGTTGGTCCAGTGGCAATGAGGGGTAGGCCCCCTTCCACACGGTTCTCTGATTTGACATTAACAAAAGAAAAAGTTGAGCATTTTTCCATGTGCAGTGTTTAAAGGGGTACTGTTTAAGTGAAATGGAAAGCAAAAACCGTGTCTGGTTGTCGTGTTGAAATTCTTGCCCCTCATGTGAATTAAAAGTAAAACAAGGCCGAGAGACGGTGGACATTTTACGATATTGTATATGATGCTTGACTTTACATGATATGCACTGTTGGGTTTGTTTTTTCTGTTGATTGGTTGTTATAAAAGTGAATAAAAATTGTTTTAAAAAAATTGTAAAACAAGGGTGTTTTTTTTTTAATGCAGTGCCTAACTTCTTGTCGTTCAGGTGAAGTAAAAGCAATGCATTGCTATTTTTGGATGCAGTGCATAACTTCTGGTCATTCAGATGAAAAAAAAAGCAACGCAGGGGTTGTTTTGGGGTTAGTGTTCAACTGCTTGCCACTCATGTGACAGGGAATGCAAAGCACGACCGTTTTTGGTGGCAGTGTTTAACTGCAATTTCTCAGGTGAAAGGGATTTCTGTTTAGGGCCTTTAAATGCACCCCACAACATAAATGTTCCCTTGTTTTGACCAACCATAATCTGCTTTATCAACCAGTCCAGCAAGTATGATGGTTTTCCACAAATCTATGATGATGATGGTGTTGTCAAACCCACCTCATTCTTGAGGAGCAACCACATTTTGATTGATCCCCTACCTAGATTGGTTGGGAGCGCATCCTTGATGAGGATCAAGTGTTTTCTCAGATGCCTGAATCTAGATTTCACCCTATTCCATGGGTCTGCAACCAGAAGCTTTTCAGACATTTTGGACTGTCTCCCCTGATCCTACACATTTTGACAATGCTGCAAGCACAGGGTGTAATGGATGGTTACTTGTTCTGCTTGTTCAGGTTTAGCAGCTGCTTTTGACATGGTTGACCATGTGGTGTTCATAAAATTGACCCTGCATTCAGCTTATTTTCGAACAGACGGATACATTTGGTATAACACCAAACATTGTCCTCTGTGGATAACATTGACTTTGTGTGTTCTGTGATGAATTGAGCATATTCGTCCCTTCTCCCCATGGGGGGGGGGGGGAAGCAACCCCCTGTGAGGCTAGGGAGGTGAGCCCACTTAGCAAGCCCCTGTCTAGGGGCGTGGGGGAAGTTGGGATCACTCTGAATGTCTTCCCTTGAGGGGACAAGGACTCTCATTCCAACATGGAACTCCCTATGCAAGCAACACTATCTGCTTTTGTGGGGTTGCCTGCAATAACAAGTAATGTACTTCCTCTCCATTGGCTTCAGGTAATGCTGGATCGAATATGACACCTGAAGATGAACAGACTGCCCCTTTGAATGGAGACATGTATGTAACAAGGACAAACCGATCGGGAAGGGAGAAAGAGAGCCATATGCATGAGAATGCCGAAAAAGGTCGTTGGGGGTCTGGCATAACTAAACCGTGTGTAAACCGCTGTCAGGAGAGAGTTCTGGAGATGCCCCTATGTGGTTCTGTGACCACGGGAAAGCTATAGTGGGCTTTGGGCCTGATCAACTACGTTGAAACCAGAAGGAATTGGAGGAGTGAAACCTCCCATTGGCAGACCTATGCCGAGCTTGCAGACCTAATGAGATACTGAAAATGACGCTGTGCTGGAGCAGAGAAAGCAGAGACAGACTAGAGGAAGCAAAGCAGTCCCAACGGCAAACCTTGTGAATCCACCCAGGACAATTGAAGGTACCATGGTGGATAAAGAGAGGGGTGGCACCAGGGACTATATGCATACAGGAAAGGAACTGCAAAATTGACTGTGGGTCATGGAGAAAGCATGAACCTATACAAGCACCAAACGTTGCCAAGTATAACTTAACTGTTCATGAAAACTGAAATCTATCAGAGTTTGAGAAACCCTCTAAATTAAGCACAAATACCAATCCCAGCGAAATTAAGGGAGAGACCCCAGGAGTGGTGGTGTTATACCTTTTAAAAAGGGTGTACTGAACCCCAATGGAGACCGGTGAATGGAAAGGGCGTGAAGGACTTCAATTTAAAAGGAAGAAGTGGAGCAGGAGTGGTCTATGGACTCCAGCAGCCTAGCAGTCTTTTTACAGTTGCATTGCTAATGGGGGAGGCGCCCTGCACATTGCTGACTTGCCAGTGTTTAAAATTGGCATTTCAGTGCGCAGCACCTAGTGGAGGGGAGCAGGAGTGGTCTTTGGTGGTCTCTGGTGGACTGGGTGTGTGATCGTGAAACCTAACGAAGATATCTTTGTTGATGCAAGCACTAAATGGGCAGCTCTGGTTAGCAGCGTTTAGCTAGAGGTCACGCACTGACTGTGATCAAGAGCGTAACGCTGTGTTATCTTTTATCTTTCGCTGTTGGAAGAGGCGTATGGAATCTGTTGCAATCTTTTTTTTTACTGAGGAGAGAAGCTTGTAGCCTTTTTCTGCACACATGGCTTTGGCGTGTGGTGCAGGGTCAAGGCTCAGTGCTTTCTGATCCGTGAGAACTGATCAGCAGTTGCGCAGGGGCGGAGCGTTCGTTTCTGTTTCAGTTTTGACTATACATCTTTGTCAACAAAACTTTGAGGGCGATTCCAGCAGCATAGCCCCATTTGTTATATCGGCCAGCAATAGTCCAGGAAGATCAGAGGGGCACTGATCTTCAGCCCATGAGTGGACTGGCATAGGTGATTGGATTAACCTGAAATCCATCCATCCATCAGGGGCCTATAACAATGCTATTATTCAGGGATGTCATTTCACCAAAATGCCAGCGGAAGTGACATCATACGACCCTTGACCCCCTGATGACATCACAGGAAGTGCTGTCATTTGACCCAACCCTGAAGTTATATGGTGAGAAACGATGGAACACGTCCTTTCACCTGTTGACAAAACAGGAAGTGTCATCACATAGAATTGTACACTACGAAAATATGGTTACATCACTATAATGTGTTGTACATTTCATACAAGAATGGATCGCCATATGTGTATAGGCCCATATTACCAAATTACTGTTAATGCAAGCAGATGTCCATGACCAAATGGTAATGATGTGTTATTATATAACACTTAGCTTAAGCGCTTTATATAAATAAAATATACACCGAATATCACCCAACCTGTGTTGGTACTCATTTTTCGACCTCAGAAGGATGAAAGGCTGCGTTGAGGCGTTTAAGAACAGACTAAATTAGTGACTTGCCCCCTGAAGTGTGCCTGAAATAAACCTTTAATGAGTCTAGCAATTATTGTGTAGAATTTCAGAAAGACCCATTATTTGGTATTCCTATTCTTTCTTATTTGGGGTCAGTGCTGAAAGTGTTAAACTTGTGGCACTCCTGTTCTTATTTTAAGGGGCCTGAACAAGAAAGCCAGCCACTCCAGAAGTAAAGAGCCACATGGTGCTGGTCACAGCCCAGGAGCTTGCATTACAAAAAGAAATGTTGTTATTTTTTTTTTTTTTTAGTTTTCTTTTTTTAGATGTCGCAAGGGACACCTCAGAGGTCGCAGTTGCGACCTCTGGAGACCCCTAAATGACGTCCCTGCTATTATTATGCAGAGAAAAGGTTTACTTTGTAAAGTGTTAGTGTCATTATGTGCACTAATATTATAATCACAATATTGTGCCACAGTGACTTAAGAATTTACCATACACGCAGTAAGGGCAAGACGGCCAAGTCAAGTAAAACTGTTCAGACAATGCTATCCAATGCACCAGTGCCTTTGGAAAATAATCGTGGTAATTAATCTCAGAAAATGTGTCGCAATAATACATGAGGAGCCTGAAATCACGAAATTTTAAAAAGTCTCTGCAAAGAATCCTGCACTTGAAACGTTGTACAATCTCAAGGCTTGGATATGGACATAAGCTTTGGTCAACCGAGATTGACGATAATCATTTTTTGCTTAATTTAGGTCTGTCTCTACAAACTGGGGTGCACAAACTACTGTGCTCAACCAGTGTGAAAATTGCACCTTTTGGGTTGGTGACCGACCACTTCTGCATCGACCCAGTGGTGGTTCCTTTGACAAGCCAGAGACTTTCATGCTCCCTGAGGCTAACATGGCTAATTGAAGATTTGGTTGTGCTGGCTATTAGTCAAAGCCTTCTGGGAAATAAATTGACGGACCACAATGGTTTTATGTCTAGCAAAGGGAATGACAGACTGAATCTACAAATTGAAGCAATACATTTTGCCTTAGAATTGCTGTAAGAGAGTACATACAGAAACACTGTGGGAGGGACATTGAGGATAATGGTAGGTCTCACAAACCCTGGGATATCAGAACTATGAACTTGTACCACGAGCTGCAAAAACCCATGAAGGAGAATTTATGAACCCGGATAAATGTATGCTCTTGAGTTATTTGAACTTCCAGGACTGGTTGAAAATGGAACAACCATGTAATAAAGCCCAGGAAACTCGGCTAGAGAGAAGGTGCCAGAATAAATCTATTCTGGCCATCTTTAGTTATTAGTTCTAGTGGTAGGGTTGAGTAGAAGTAGACTTTGGACTGTGGACGTTTGATTTGGGCTTTTCGCGACAGATAAACACACCTTAGTTGTGTTAGGTTGGGATAATTCCCTTAGCAATAGGGCAAGTTAAATGTTTTTCTATTTCAAAAAAGCCCAAGAAATGTCTGTGTTGGACTCCTTCTCTTTCTGGTCCGCCACAGTCCCTAAGGGACATTTCCACATTTTGTATACATCTGCAAGCATTTAGTATTTCCATCCACTTCTTCGTGTGTCTGCCTCTGACACCCGGCTCCCTGTGCATTTGGAGTGTGGGTCTAGGCTTGCCATCTGTCTCTCTGTGTGTCAATAATGCTCAAAGGAAATAGATTTTTGGATCTGAAAGTGTCAAGACCCACATTATTGTTGCAGAAACCTTCATTCGTGGTCTGGTTCAATTCCAATGGCCGAATTAACTGGATGATGCCCAACACTGGACAAAGTGTCCTTAAATCCTTTTTTTTTTTTTTAATAATCACAATCGTATTTTAGGCTGTCGGCTTGTGCCGAGTTTGGAGAATTTGCCAGCACTACATCTGGATAAAAGTAGTACATTTTATGCCACCCTCCAGTGCAGCAAGTGTGGAAGACCACTCAATAGTAGAAAAGCAATCATCCAGACATCCTTAATTTGCTAATCAAATAGGGACTAAAGGCCTTTATTGGTTTTCAGTGTCTGCACCTATTCACGCCAATGCACTGTGTGCTGTACAGTATCTGATAGAAAAAGCCCTGATTTCTGAGACCCCATTTCCAGAGACATCTGCTAGCAACTGCATTTCTCTACAAACTGTGTATGTCTTCTGGAAATGCTGTGTGTAAAGAAACCGTTTTGGAGGCAGAAGACGTTCGGAGCAGGGCACAGAGTTGTTTAAAGCGGCCATAAAACATTACCATGCTATGTTCAGAGACAATGTTGAGATGGTCTGCTGAATCAGCGGAAGAGTGGCCGAATCCCACTACCACTCACAACCTGTGCCATGGCAAACTATGCTCTCACCTACAGTCACTTAAGCTCTAGCCAATGATGTTTGGACTCTCCTCATAATGCCAGTAGATGCCTGCCAATGAGGGCATACCTTTCTACCATTCCTCTTCAACCTAGTCCAGGATAGAGCCTGCCTCAGGCTCTTCGCCTTGCACATTGCAACATGTATTTACAGCTGGAACACTGGAGGAATAATGTTGGGTTTTCCAGTGTTTGTTTTTTTTTCTTATTTTACAATGCCGATGGGCCTTTCGATGCTGGACTCTGGTTAAATGCATTCAACCTGCTTACCATTCATTAGGCAGCATTCTCTTTTATTTCTAGAACGAGCATAATTCAAGAATTGCTGTGTGGTTTTAGATAATTTATGTCAATCATGTTCAGAGTGCTTAAAAATGAAAAGCCCCAATCCAGCAGCAGAATGGGAGAACCTGCAGTTCTACCTCTTGCTATAGACCATATTGATTCCGTTTGTTTTTCTTATTTTATAGAACACTAACCACGTTTATTTTCTACTTCCTCCAAGCCATTCGTTATGTATGCACTTTCTTTGGCTTATTACATCTGTGTGTGGTGGATGGTGTCTTGGTGGCGTTCATTCTTCCCATCCTTCTCTCATAACCTCCAGCACATCTCTTGGGTTTAAGCCATACATCCGCTCAATGGGGGAAAATCCAGTAGATTGGGTGTCTTTCTCTCAGCGAAAAGGGCCCATGGAATTGGATCATCCCAGTTCCTCGGTGACTAGCCTGGACTCTG
Organism: Ambystoma mexicanum; assembly: GCF_040938575.1. Classification (NCBI taxonomy): domain Eukaryota; kingdom Metazoa; phylum Chordata; class Amphibia; order Caudata; family Ambystomatidae; genus Ambystoma; species Ambystoma mexicanum. The sequence goes on from NC_090935.1 coordinate 1,196,884,539, forward strand.
GTTAGGATGGTACACAGTCATTCTCAGGGTCTTCACCTTCATGAGGTCTTTCATCTCACCTATAACCTTAGACATAGAATGGCTGCCTTGGTCAGTGAGTGTTTATTGGGAAGGCGACTCTGGTAAGGAATGGTAGAAGCACCTTGAGGATCGCCTTAAGGGAAAAGCCTGCGTCATAATCTAATTGTAGCAGGATGTTCTTGTTTCCTGCCCTGAAAGGCACCAGTGGCCCAACTAGGTCATGCTTATCATGTAGCCTCGGGTATCAATGATGGGCAAGGTCTGGAGGGAGCCTCTAGGTATGTAGTCTGGTGAGGTCTTCTGACTGGTGGGGCATGTTGCACAAAACTGTTTGACCTAGGTGTAGACACCAGGCCAGTAGAATAGTCTGCAGTAGTTTCCTGCATCTTCTTTAGGCCCTGGTGTCCAACCTTTATGTTACAGTGGGTAAACTCTCATCACTGCCTTCCTCAATTGCTTCTGGAGCAGGAGTTGGTACTGTGCCCCCAAACCCCTGTTTGGTTTACCTCCACTCGGTAAAGGAGCCCCATCCTGTTGAAATGGGGGGAGGTCTTCAGAGTTCAGCTCTCCGCTCCAGAGACTCAATTCTGCAGTTCATGTAGCACAGACTGTCTGTGGTGCCAGCTTGATATGCAGATCGCTGTGTGGTGCTGTTGAAAGAAAAATAGATGTCACAGTCCATGTTGTGCAGAGCACTGGGATTGCTGCTTTGATGGTCGGATTGCTCTGCAGCTCCTCAATGCCTCTTCACCTGGTTGGGTTGCTCGCTCTTTCCTGTACAGTCAGTTCTTCTGGATGATGGAGTGCTAAAGGAAAAATGGAAAGAAACTGGCCAACTTTGTCCAATACAGGTATGAAGCAAGAAAAGATTGTTCTTATTTCCGACATGCAGTCATAGGCAAAAGGGACACAGACTGGGGCCATCTCAACTCCCACACCCCACCTCTGGGGCAGCTCCACCTCTGGTAAATACCCAGATATCCCCGCCCCAGAGGAGAGATGGCCCCCATCCCCTCTTCACAGGGTCAGGTTCCTGAACCTGTCACATGAGACTGTCAGCAATTCAGCAAGTTGTGTCCAGGGTGCTTGTGAGATTCATTTGGTGCTTAAGTGGTTGTATGACGTGATAAGGCTACTAATGTAATTCCACCCACAACCAAGGCCGCACTGGAAACTCTGCGCTTTTAAGAAAGCCCGAGATTCTGAAGGCTATGCTTACCATGCATGAAACCCTAGAAAGGGCCTCCCACCGGTGCATGTTGCATCAAATTGCAGGAAAGAGACTGGTGTGAGGGTAAAAGTATCTGTGGGGCTTGTTGGATTGTTGGAGAGATGGGCTGCATTATGCACGGTATGATGTGTGGACCCTCCAAAAAGAGAGGCAGGTTGTGTATAAAAGGATTACAGCATGAAAACCGAATAAAGGCAAAAAGGAAAAAAAATGGTGTTATCAAAGTGGCATTCATTATTTGGCAAGAGTAGCAGAAGACATTTACATAGCAGCCCAAAGACAATACGCTTAATTGGAAGTAATAGTAGAATAATCTGGTGCATGAATTGTTGAAATGGGAGTCTTTGTACACCACATTTATTTTGTGTGGGGGAGAGGCAATGGGAGTCGTGGGTTAAGTATCCATCACAGATAGTAGCCTGCTGTTCATTCTGTATAGTATTAGTGGAGAGTTGAAGGGCCTCCCAAGTGTGATCAGTCTATCTTTCCAGGTTGCGTTGCCACAGATAGGGTCTTTGTTTTGTGGCATTGGGTCTGTGCTAGAGAAAGACCAGACTGTTAGTGACTCTGTTTAAGGTATATGAAGAACTTCGGAGAAGGAAATCCTGAAAATGTGCTATTGCTAGTGTAAATATTGAGGTGTCACAATACCCAAGAGATCAAGACGCTTCTCCGGATGTCTTTCAGGAAAATCGCTAAATGTAAAAATATTTATCCTGGTTTAGAATTGCGCATGTCCTGCCCAGTATATTTGAGCTGCCTTAGGCATGTTCACTGAAATACACAAACGTGTTTTACTCTGATGTTTGAGATTATGGTTGATTTAAATTATGTTGTCTTCTTTATAGTGATCATTTGATCATAAACGTGTTTCAAGTGATTGCACTTCATCAGGGCTCTTAATTTAAAACATTCAAGTGCCATCTCATCTGTATCTCTTGGGTCCACCTACTAACCCTCTGCCAACTTTGCCTGTCTCCTTCTCCTCCATCATTCGACCGATGTGATGAGCGTTAGTTGCTGCCTTTGCTTCCACCTTCATTCCCCCCTCTCACTCCGGCTATGGACACCCACACTGACTCTGTCCTTGCTAATCCTCACCTCTCTATCACCAACAGTCTGCACATCCTTTCCCTGAATGAAGTCTGCCTCTAAGCATACCACATGGTATGATTCTGGCCTAGCCTCTCTGAAACAAAATTGCAGAGTGGCTGAGCGGAAATGGCAGGCTTCAGATGACGCCTCTGACAAGACCTGTCTCCTGCTCTGAAGGTAATACACACCATTCGCTCTAATAAGAGGTCTCACATCGAAGCCCACATCTCCGGGGCCTCTAACAATTCTGGTGAACTGTTCAAAATCTGCAATGAGCTTGCCAATCTGTCTGCAGTCTCTACATCTCCCCTTCCATCCCTGACCCTCTGTACATCTCTGGCCGCCCACTTCCTTTCCAAAACCATTGACATTCTGTTCTCACTCTGCTCCAGCACCCTCCCTACCCAGCTATCTTGCCTCCCTTGACACCCTTCTCCCCTTCCTCTCTCCTGTAGCCCCGGATGAGGTCTCTACACTAGTCCTCTCTATGAAAGTCTCCTCCAAACAGGTACTCCCCTGCTCCTCCCGAGCTATCAAGGACAACATTGCCTCCCTTGCGCCATGCTTGGCTGATTTCTCTAACCACTCCTTTGCCACAGGCTCCTTCCCTCAACTACTCCATTGTGCATCCCCTCCTTAAAATGTCCTCTTTTGACCCGTCCTTTACTGCTAACTATCACCCTATCTCTATTACTCTCTTCCTTGGCAAACTCCTTGAAGCTTGCTGTCTCCCAACTGACCCAACACTCTGATTCGTTGGCTGTCTCCATGACCATCAGTCTGGCTTCAGAGCAGCCAGAGGCACGAAAACTGTTCTACTGAAAACTCATGACGACTTGCTCTCTAATCTTGACTTTACCTCTCCTTCTGTTCTTATCCTCCTGGCTCTTTCCTCCATCTTTGGCACGGTCAATCATGCCACCCTGATAAATTGGCTCTGCGACACCCTTAGCATCACCGATCTGGAACTGGTTGACCTCCTTCCTCTCCAACAGACCTTCCAAGGCCCACCTGGGCCCTTTTTTATCCCCTATCTCACACTCCTCCTGCATTGTCCCTCAAGTCTCTATCCTCTCACAGTGGCTTTTCAATATCTACCATGCCCTTTTGGTCCATCAGATCTCTTCTTTCTCGCCTCACTTCCAGCGTTATGCAGATGACGCGCAACTCTCCTTCAAGGTTCACTCTCCTTCCTCCTCTTCTCTCATCACTGACTATCTGATTGTCATTCAGTCTTGGTATACTGCCAATAATTTCTGCCTTAATGCCAGTAAGACCGAGATCCTTTCTGTTGGGACCCTAGCTCCCCCCTATCTGCTCTCCCTCTGGCCGTCCTCTATGGGCCCCCTCCCATCCTGGGAGGCAAAAAACCTTGGTGTCATCTTTGATTCCTCCCTCTCCTTCTCTCCTCCTATCACGGACCTTGCCAAGAAGGCCCACTATCATCTGCACCTCCTCAGAGGTATTCTCTCTTTTCTCACCTTCCTCCAGAAACTCAAAGAGTGAGGGGGTAGATGTCTCTCCTCTGGAGGAGCCTCCCTATGGAATGGTCTCCCTGCCAGGTATGTGCCAGATTGCCTTAAGTTCCTCAAGCTCCTCAATACCCTCCTTGTCTCCTCCTCCTTCTCTCTCCCCTGCTAACTCTGTCCATCTTATCTATGACTGGCTCCTGGTTCCCTTCTGAGTTCCACAGGGTCCCAGGCCCCTGCCGCCCAGTGCTCTCTCCCACCCACCCCCACTTCCCCGTGCTTTACCTGCTTTCTACTTGCTCTTGGGCCTCCGCGTTACATCTCCACTTAGCCCCTTCACCCTTCTACCCACCTTAGCACTTTTTTGGGCAGACCTGCACTTCCCACCTCTCCCGGCCCTCGCATTTCTTGTTCTTCACTTGCACGATCTGAATGTCCTAGAGCCTAGTAGGACCGTTATTGTATCTTTCTCCCTTGTTCCCCTCCCTCTTTTGTTGTCTTGTGGCGCCTTGAAACAGCACTTGGTGTATAGTTGTGTAGGCGCCCTACAAACATCCAATAAATAAAATATGGCCTGCCTCCAAAAAGGACCTTATATACTCAACGCTTACATTAATAACGTGCAGGTTAGAGCACATCCATGTTGACATAACAACCAAATTCACAGAATTTTAAGAAGGATTATGCTAGATTAAAGGGTGTGCACAAACAAAAATACATACACAAACAGAAGAAAGTAAGGTAATGGGGGAGTAGGGATTAAAAAAAATCAAACAAAAGATGATCAGTGCATCAGTGATGCTATCCTTCGACAGAGTTTGTATCATGTCTAGATAGTCATTGGATATCACGTTGCTAAATTGGCAACCAAGATTCGGACACGTTCTTCTGCACCCTGTCTCCGTAGCACTCCCAAAGTTAGGAAGTGAATTACAGGAGGAATGCTATTGATTTGTTCTGTCCCAAAAATGTGTGATAGGACTGCATGTTAGGATCACCATTGGCTCAATTTGGATGGCGCCAGATTAAATTCTAATTACTGGTTAAGAAAGGTGACCACCTATGGTTTCATTTGCAGTGACATGTTCCCACTAATTCCATCACCAGTGAAGTTGCATTTAAGTGACATGTTCTTGTCAAATTGTGCAACTTAAGTGTCTCTGGGTGATTATTTTACCTTGTGTTGTGGGTATTTTTCTTACCTCTGACTTCTCAGTCTAATCTTTTATATCAGGATAACCTAATAACAAGATCAATACGAGAGTTTGCTTCGATTTAGGACTGGTTACTCCAATATTGCCATTCCCAACAGTAACTTATATAACTAACATTATACATGTTATACCATTTATAGACATAAAATTATGTTCAGGGTCTCATTCTTTCAAATTGCCAATGTTATTTTTTCCCAAAACCACGACCGTGTAGGATAGCATGGGTCTGGGCGGGCTTACGATGCTTTCCCCTAAAATATTGTTCAGGTTTGCGAGTATAGCATTAGCTGCCAGTTACAGGTCATCTGCATACTACTGGTGGCTAACCCAGTCCCTGCTTACCTCTTTCCTTCTGATACGGACTCCCGCCTGAGTCTCATTGCATCTTGGCGGTAGGCGCCATCTTGATTTAGTTAAATATGCAATATTAGAAACAAATGAAGGACCTAGTTAGCAAGCGGTAGGACTACAACTGTATGTTATTGTTGGGAAGCATGTGGCGCCCATGCCCAGTGGCAGGTCCTATGATTGGCTTTGCCAAAAGGATCTTTCGACATTGTATCAGCATAGGTTGACGGAAAGGGGGTAGACACCTTGGGTTGAGGCGTTGTGGGAGGCTTTGCAGGATAGGTGTTAGTCCTATGCGCCTCACCTTCACATGAAATTAGCTGGATTTCATGTTGCACAGTCAATTTCCCAGGTTGTGTAATAAAAGAAGTCTAGGATTTGGGCTTTGCCACAATGTTAGAGCCCCATGTTATTTCTGTGGGGGGGTGGGGGTGGCATAGTATTTTTTGTTGAGTCTTCTTTATGTGGTCTTTGTGCTTGCTGAAGTGTTTGGGTTTGCCGTCTGGCGTGCTTTGCACTACACCATGCCACTAAGCTGCTAAAGTGGACTTTGTATTACACTTCCACCGTGCCGCTTGGTGGACATGTGCAGTGTTGGCTTATGCCTGCCAGTTGACAAGAACTGTGAAGACATTAAGTCAAGACCTTTGTAGACCGATTGTCTTGTTAGGAGGAAGTGTTGTAAACTATGAAAATACCAAAGTGAATATTCGTTTGATCATCCACAGTGCAACCTATGAATTCTCTGGCAGTGGAGTGAGACGCAATATTTTCTAATCTACCATGTTCGGGAGGATAGCTCAGCGGCAACGTGCTCGCCTTGGAAGCAAGACGACACAGAGCAGCACAGGTTCGATCCCCACGTCCACGCACTTAGAAACTTCTGGGTATTAAGTCTGTTCTAAATAACCAATAATATATCATAAATGTTGAACGTCTCCCCATTGCCAGTGGTGGTCAGGAAAGAGTTCCTGGCTGAAGCTCCACCCCCTCCAAGCCAAAAGGTATAAACTGCTGCTCGATTTAGTTAGGACATGGTAGCAACGCCGTCCTCTGGGATTCACCAGGCTTGGTGATTTCCAGGGTCCGCGGCATAGGGGTTAAGCTCGGAAGGCTAGAAAAAACAGCTGCCCCTGCTTGCAGGAAGCCCCTGGGCAGACGGATGCCCGCCTCTGGGTGATTGTTGTTGGCCTTTTGTCAACATGAGACTTAATGACTCACCAGAGTAGCCATTATTATTAATTTTAAATGTTTAAAGCGCTCACACAGCCCGGCAGCGCTGTTACAGGAATTGTTTTAGTTGCGTATTTATAACGCAGGGGTTTCTAAGCGCGGACCCGGGGATCGAACCTGTGTTGTTTCGTGTCATCTAGCTTTCAAGACGAGCACGTTGTTGCTGAGCTATCCTCCCGGGCCAAGATTCAAGTTTTCAATCGGCTGAAACAAAAACTTGTAACGTGAAATTCCACCCATTCCACCATGTGTAGGTTTGCACTTCCTAAGTCCCATTTCGTTGGTGCGAAGTTACTCCTTAGTCATTGAGAAAGAAATCAATGTTAATTAATTGTGTTTGCCATTCAAAGTATCTAAAGTTGTCTTTCTCACGAAACGGGCTTTTGTCGCCTTACTAAAGATAATTCCCTGAAATAGCCCTGCATTGAAAGGTCCAGGCAGAGTCGCCTGCGTTCATTTCCATCGCTAGTTACTTGGCGTGTGCCACACGCCTTTTGAATGCAACTTGGGTGCGGATTGATAAAGAATTACTCGCAAAGCTGCATATAAATTAAACATTAAAAAGGCAGGGCCAGGCAGCAAACGCTGCTCAATTATAATCTGTGTTAATGCTGTTACTGCCTGAAGGACGTGCATCCATTTTGTATCGTGTGTCCTTCGTCTGAAAGGCGATCACTGGGGTTCAAGTAACATTTCCGCACAGCAGGAAGTTGCATTATTTATTGGGCTGTTTTTTAAGTTTAAAAAAAAGAAACTAAAGGAAAACTGTTTTTGCAAAGAGTTTAATTTGTTTTCGTCTCTAACCCCCCCATCCTTTTCTCCTCTCCCCCCACGCAGATCGGAGCGCTGAAGGATTATTACCACTTCTTCCACAGCAGGACGATTAAAAGGTCCGTCCTCTCCAGCAAGGGCGCGCACAGCTTCATCTCCATGGAGCCCAAGGTAAGGGAACCCTACCCGGCCAGCACCCGAGGTCGTCGCTCCTGAATTTTTAATCGGTAACTTCACACCCTAGGCGGCTGCTGTGTTGAAATCTAACATTTCCAAGACTCGACACACTATCTCTCCAGTGAGGGCCTCGCTACAATAAGATGAAGACGGGACAATGCCTTGCTCAGGTGACATGTCATCCATTTGGACAGTGTGTCCGGCGAGGCCTAGCTACGCGAGAGTGGCAGTAATTGTGTTCCCACACAGAGGCGATGCTAGGGGGACGCTAAGGGGGCTATAGCCCCTGGTCTCTTGGTTGTAGCCCAGGATAGAATCTCAGGAGCTACAACCAAAAGGCTAGCTTAGCCCCCAGTTCCGACAGTCCCGACATTAGCATAGCCCCGGGTCTTTTCCAGGACTAGCAAACACCCCTGTCCACGTTTCACAACTGCGCAGAGCTCGCTGACGGCACCTCACCGTCGCTGACTCTGGTTATCTCTTCTCAGCCCTCTTCCTTTCTCACTGCCCCATAATATCTGGCGTCGAGAGTTGTTTTCATGGTAGAAGTTCACGAAATATTATCACAAAAGTTCACGAAATATTATCACAAAAGTCATTCAGGTTCAACCAGCTTTAGCTGCAGTAAACCAGATGTGCCTTTGTGCACCACTGGGTCTGTGCCAGGACCTCGGATGTTAGACCTTTGAGGGGTTCCTGGCAAAACCTGGCGCCCCAAACACTCAGCCGCTCCCTGTCCTTCGGCCTATATGATTGGTGGCCTTGGGGGACGCTCTCGAATGGTCTTCATTTTGTTCATGCGTAACTGATTGCCGTGCCCTGTGCCTGCTGTACCAGCAGCCCCCTGTCCTGCCATTTTCTTTGTGGGTTCTACGCTGTTGCGAAGAACAGACACTATTAAGCCAGAGGGAGCCTGTGGGAAGTCGCAAGTACAACGACGGGCGTATTCGAGCACTGTCCCAATGTACAATAATTCACGAGTTAGTGATAGCCAAATGTGTGTGCAATTTTTCTGTTCCTTGCACCAAACTGCCAGGACGGAAGAATGCCAAAGCTGGCAGATAAACCTTTAGACATCGAGTCTCTTTTGGTGAATTAGTGTTTTTAAATGTGTTATGTATGTAGGTGTTTTGTAGAATCCCACAAGTCACACACACAGGTAATTTCAAAATGCTTGTCACAGTGACCTTGGGGATGGTGTCATTAGTTGCCTGGATTGTCTGGCTGCCAGTGGGGCATTTGGTCTGAGGGTGAAGAGGATCCAACAACTCCACTGAGTGTTCAACTAGTTGGCGAGTCCAAATCCCCTAAACCAGGGGCTGTGCTTTGATCAGTTGGTTATGGAGGGGGACCCTTGCTTGAATATTGGGAGCGCCACCGAAGCATGGGCAAAGTTGCCAGTGTAAGCAGTGCAGCACACAGCCCCTCATTCCATCAGGCTTTTCCATGAGCCTTATGCCATCTTGGGTGGGAGAAAAGGGGCTGTGCCAGTGACTGATATTGCCCGGGGGGCGGGGGGGAGATATAGCACATTACATCACAATGTCGCATAACCAACACAGCAGAGCATCACAACAACCACGTGTTATAGCATAAAATCGCAAACATGATATAACCTAGACTGAAGAAAAATATTTGAAATGGGCAATAGTGATGCTAGCGCCGAAAAGTAGGACCATTCACATGATTTCCTTCTGATGCCAGCACTTGTTAGGCCATCACTTTTTCACCCATGGCATCGCTACTTTAAATTCAAAATGGTTTTTCTTTTATTAATGCCTTTTCTTTTTTTTTAATGACCCTTCCTTTTCATTATGCCTATGCATTCGTTATGACCTTGTCGGTGCGTGTTTCACATAAAGTGTATATTCAAGACTGTGGCTATTTCTTTGAAATACAATCATTTGTGCCATTTGTTCATCATGAGGACAGCGAACTAAAGCAGCCGCCATTTGAGACTGTTTCACCTTCCCCCTCAGGTGGCCGATTTAAGCATGGCTTGATGTAGTAGTCTGTCTTGGGCGCCTTTGTGTTTCTACTGGATCTTCTATTTTTGCATCTCTAGATGCTTTCTTTTACCTTTGTCTTCGTGGCTCTAAATGACAGTAGAATGGTTAGTCGGGTCCGTGGGTAACTGGGGCCTGCAGTTTCCCCTCTGCTGTCCTTGCAATGAAGCATGAGAAAAGACTATCTAGACCTTTCTCGGCTATCTAGTATGTTCTCTTCATTTGGCTATGTGGTGTTTAAGTCTGACCCTTCCGTGTGGTTGCTTGCTCTCATAAATTGAATGTGTGAGCTGTTTTTGCATCCCATTCTCTTAACCCTTTAAAGATTCTGGTGTTAACCTCTTGTTAAACGGTTCTGAACAAAGGAATGATGATGGTGTTCGCATAGAGCGTCTTTAGTTTGCTATTTACGTCACTGTCCTCCATGCTAATAGAGTTAAACAAATACTTTAACACTGTTTCAGATATCAACTATGTTTACTGTGCTAGAGTAGGCAGTGTTTGGCTCTACCATCTCGGATGTGTTCAAATAATCTCTCCAATGAGTGTTCTATTTTGCATATCCCACACTTATTTAAATGTGGGGCTGCTTTTGGGCGAAACATATGATTTGTCCATCATTTGTTGCTGTTCCTAATGTGTGGCTTGGCAATTAATGTACTTTATCCAACGTACATGACTTAAATCTGAAATTAAAGATCCTTGCAAAATTAATCTGAGTAGGGGGGTTTAGTAGTTGGCCTTCGAAACCAAATCAACGTATTGGTTGTTCTTAGAGAGGCACTCCTGTTCTTTAGCTAAGCTGGCCTACATGAAAATGTGTGGGGCAATTCCGATACCAAAATGTGCAGTAAGGAGCCACTCTTTGCAGACAATATTGTTCACCACAATTTTAAACTTCTCAATAAAATAAGGTTTTGGGGAATTGGTACATTCATGTTATTTTGTTTCCTCTGGTTATTGACTGATTTACTAACCCCAATACCTTTAATAACATTGAAGCCTTGAAGGCCTCCTGGCCATGAGGACCTTGTGTAACCACTTTTGATCTAGACATTAATGGCAACTTTGCATGACTAGTGACTCAGCCTCTTTACTAAAAGGAAAAAATAGCACCCAGTCTCCTGGAATCATAGATCGACTTTCCGAACTTCGGAGGTCCAACGAGACATACTTGCAAAACGCTCTCGAAGGCGGTTAAAAGTTTATGCTACCTCAAATATGATGCCCTTTAATTTAAAGCACAGTCTATGCATTCGCTGTTGGCCACTTAACATGATTTTAGACTTGTCAGCATTGATGGCGAAATCAAAGTCTGCACAGCAGACCGCGATAATTCCCCGTTAGCAAGAATCCAGCATCGTTTGCAAACAAATGAAGGTGGGTTACACTGGGCACATGAACATAAATGGGGCCAGGATGCCTCCCGCCGAGTAAGGAAGGAGGATTTTGTGCGCCGGCTTCTCGTACCAAACCCAATGCATGTCTTACTGTTACTATATAGGGCTACGAGGCAGTTCAGTAAGTCATTTGGAAACCCCATGTCAGGAAGAACTTTCCAGAGTTTGTTATTGACTAGGTCAAACGCTGTCCTGAGAGCCAAAATCAGCTTCTCTTTTCCAATCTCCCTTCCTTTAGAAATTAAATATCGTGGTGATAGACATTGATCAATAGTAATTGCAGTTTGGTGGAAAGCTAAATTGTCAAGTGGAAAAATAACGTATTATGCTGTACCCTGCCCAACAATCGGGCTTTCAAAATTCCCTGAAAGAGCTTTGCCTGGGTATCCACAGTGAAATTGGCCAATAACCGCTTTGGTTGGTGTTTATATTTCAAATGGGTTTCATTTCTGCTTCCCTCCAAGAAATCGAAATATGAAGATTATATTTGATAATTTCAAAAATGATCACTAGTGCACACCCTATGATATTATCATGTTTGGCCATATCAGAGGGAATGCAATTGGGGCCAGGGCCCTTGCCCACAACATTGCGTTTTAATTGCTGTAACAACTTCTCCATAGAAAAACATTGAGTTGAGCCGAGTGCTGATGTTTGTAACTTCAGTTGAAACTGGAAGGGGTTGATTATTCGCCACCATCTCAGTGGTGCTAGAATATGCAAAAAAAATGATTATTACATTGGATCACATTAACACCAAAAGTAAGTGTTTGACTATAACTTGCTCCCCTAGCTAGATCTTTGCAGAGCCTATTTTGATTCCCTGAAAGAGCTGAGTCTTGTAGGTTTTTCCATGTGTTAAGAAGATAGGTTTAGGTTTTCTTTTTCCTAAACATCAGCTGCTTATAACATTTCCTGGCTTTCCTTTCAATGGACACATCAATGTAAATCTGCTTGTAATAACACATTTTATTTATCTGTTTAGATTCTATGTCAAACCCGTTTTACCAAACCTATGACCTTTCTTTTGAAAGTCCCCTGTCAAGATTCAGGTTAGGTGGTCTAAGGATTCATAGCTGGAGAAGATGACGTCGGAGCTAGCAGCCTCACTTAAAATGGTCTCAATGCCAAGAAAACCTCTAGAAATAATTGTGGAAGGAACATGCTCTGGGATTATCCTGCCCCACTTAATAGACTTCCTATGGATGCTGAAAACCAGTAGGTCTACACCAGACTGTCCAGGGGCAGAGGGAGGACTTTTGGGTGGTTGAAATAAATTAAAAAAAGAGCTACGGGGGGGATTATGATAACTCAGGATGTTTCGATAATCTGAAATTGATTAACTTGTTACATGATTCCATGTTTAGAAGTATGTGATCAATTAAAGTTTCAACCCAAAATGGATTAAGGGGTGGGGGGGCTGCTGGACTACCCCTTTAAAGTTGTAAACTATACTTGTAGATTGGTTCTAGGACCTGTTCGCCACATCCATAATGTTGATTGAAAGGCCCTGGCCTTCTTCATCAAAGGGTTCTAATCCTCTTAAGTCTAAAGATGGTAGGCCTAGTTTTGTGTTACAATCTTCCAGGACAATGACTACACCATTGTCTATGTCCCCTTCTGATAACAAAATATAAACGTTGACAGTCAATATGGCACATAAATTCTGATGTCTCCCAGGAACACACACAGGATATTACCATTGGCGAAGGGCAATTCTTTGAAATATTAAGTTAATCCCGAAGATGGCCAAATGGCTCACCAGATGGTTGACATTAATATTTCAGATATTTTTTCAAAGACAATTTTTAAAGGCAAAGAACACTTCAACTATATGGTTGGCTAAATACCAAGCCACATGTTAACCTATGATTTTGAGTTTAAATATCCATTTTACTCAGTCACTGTCCCCCAGTCTAGATCTAAGACCGCCTATGTTGCAGGAGTATCGATTCAAATGGATGTCAACTATTTTCAGGTCCAGACTATGTGGTAAGGCTACACCACTGCGTATCCGATCATTAACCTCTATAGATTCCTTGTGCACCATTGGATTCCTCAGGGCTTCATTGTCGAAATCCTTAATCAAAATGTTGACACTCAGTCCATCTATTGCACCGCAAAGTTGATGCTGGTCATGTGGTACATGCTTGGAGCCCTGGCTTCTGTCGGGCCTTTCTGCAAAGATTAAGGTCCGTTTTTCTGTTGCAAATTGTCTGTGCTTTCCTATTAACCCACCACCAATAGTGGGTGAGGGTCTTGTTGGCTGATTAAAACCTAAGCAGACAATACATAAGTTATATAGAACATGACTAGTAATGGCTGGGTGGGCAAAGGTTAAAGGTACACAGTCCCCAATAAGCTATTTGGGAACCTTTCCCATCCACCGGTTCTCCTGGCCCTTTTAATATACAAGCCACTCAGTTGGTGGCCCTTATTGCTCTTGTTTAGCCAGAAAAGAGATTTATTGAAAAGCACACTGTGGACACGAGTGCTCCAGATTGGGAGCAATTCCATAGACTAGGTATTTGACCCATGTTTGTTTTCAGTAGAGAGGCTCCCACACCCCTGCTTAAAACTGCCCAAACTAGCAAGATCAGTGACTCCAGTCTCCGGCTGGATATCAATCCACGGACAAGGAATGCCCTTCCTTGACAATTTGATACTTTTCCCATTAGACAAAGCTCACACTAAAATTCCCAATGGATGTTACTTTCTCTTCCAGATTCAGCACTACGGAACCTATTGTGGGAAGTTATATCAGAATAGTGGTTTTCAATGGGATGCCTTCCACACAGGCTCAGTCAGTCACCCCTTTGGTCTGGTCCAGGGCCCACGGGAGGACAAGGAAGAGTCCATAGAGCATCGGGCAGGGCTGCAGAAGGGCTTTTCCTTTTAATTAAATGCCTCCTTTCAGAGATTGCCAGGATATCTTTTAAAGAACAAATCAAATGTATTGTTTTTGAGGACTGTTTCTTGGGGAGGTTTGAAGGGCATTATTTTTGGATGTATTAGACTGCTTGCTTGGCATCCTGCCTCTCCACTTTTTTTTTAACCTAGAACAGGACTATTGGTTTAAGTATCTGCTACTGGTCTCTTATCCCACAACTGGGTGGGGTTTCATGCTTGGATGTCTTAAATGGCAATGCTACATTGCCCCTCAATGTGCATGGTCAGTGCTCGGGTTGTCTGTGCAAGGCATTATGGGTTTAGCCTAAGCACAAGCGGAGAACACAAAGGCGTGTGTGTGTGTGTGTGTGTGTGTGTGTGTGTGTGTGTGTGTGTGTGATAAAGCTCCTCCCTTCAACTTACTTTGGTGCACCTCATTCTTCCTGCACACCACCTTCCATAATGAAGGTTACCATTGTGCTATGTTTTCATTAGTCTTTCATTTTGGGCTTTTATTGAGCGCTGAACTAGCTCCAAGAAGCACCAGAGGAATGTACAGGTAAGGGGGCTCAAGTTATAGGGGGCTGTAATGCATTACATTTAAGCATCTCGGGCAGCAATGAGGGATGGGAGTGGGTCGGGATTGGGTTGTCTATGGTGCATGAAGAAGATGCTCTTTGAAGAGGATGGTCTTGAGCTCCTTTCTGGATTGCATGAGAGTGGGTCTGGGTCTAATATTCAGAGGTCTGATGTTCTGCAGCCTGGGGTCGTAGATCGAGAATGCCGGTTTCTTTTCTTTTATTCATTTTTGCAGCTTTAGTCTGACTGAACCCTGGCTTCTTGTGGAGCGTTGGCACCCTAGAGATAGTGACCTTGTCAATTTTTGTTTTGAGGGATCATGCAATGTGACAGCTTTGTAAATGATTCAACTGGTCTTGAAGGTGAGGTGCGCATGGAGGGTCAACCAGCGTAGTTTGAGGAGTGTGGGCATATTGGTCAAATTTGTAGAGATTTTGATGAGGTGTGCTGCTATTTCAAGATGAGTTTTTTCCACGCCTTTTAAACTCACTGTGTGTAGCTCATTACCTGAAATGACGACCTCTACTCGCATTTCAGTTGGAAGGGCTTTTTCATGAATTTGTGCATTTTTTTTTCTTTTTTTTTTTAAACCTACCGCATCATTTAAAGGTGCTTACTAAACATTCCCCAATGTCACAAGAATGTTGTACTGTACCACACTAAGGATCCTCAATGAGGGTGATATTCATATGTGGTTATCTGCAGTTTGAGAGCTGTCTGTCCTGGGTTTGTAAAGGCTGTTTATGAAACCGTGATGCCCTGCAAGATCGAGCCTCTTCTGGAGAAAAAGGCATGCCTTTGAGACAATTTGGCTAGCCACAGTGTATTTCTCAGTGGCGGTCAAATAGGGTTGACTAATGGGTGCTGCTATTGCTTGGTAGCAGAAATGGCCCACCACCTACTGTCAGTCTTCTTGTGGTGCATCAGACCTCTGGCTCTTAGTCTTACTTTGCCACTACGAGAACTATCCAAATACATTTCAGCCACCCCTCGGTCCCTTACTGTATTATGTGACTTTAATATCTGCCCTAGGGATTATTCTGCCTCCTATACTGTAAATAAATTGCAGTGCATAGCCCTTTTAAATCTTTACCTAGGGATCTTGGTGCCCACCCATTTACCTGTTGTAAGTTTGGCCTAAATCCGCCCCTTCTTATTAAACATATTTTTACAACATCCCCCATGCTCTGGGTGGATGATTTTGCTCTTTGATTCGAGATAGATTGGTCTGCCTCCTTTGGTTTCCAAATAAGTTCTTCTTAGTCTCAAAGGCTCATGAAAGTAAGTCTTTCTCTGAAAAGGTCAAGTGCACTTCCCTCCTTGCAACCCTTTCCAGCCTTGCTGTCTTTCTCCTTGTCCTGCTCAGTGTGCTTTCATGCTCTGCCTTTTATCCATATGGGAAAGCGTGATGCAAGTGAAGTGTGTGTAATGATCAGCAATTGCCTGACCCTGCCTGACCATTGTATTGGGACATTGTATGCGGTTTGGGTGTTAGTCCATTTCCTCTCACAGTGAGCTGTCCGTGAGAAGGTGTTGGTGTTGGAGAAAGGGGGTGGGCTTGTGTTCCTAAGTATCCTACATGGTAGGATGGGGAAAAGGGGTTACAGAGAAGGGGATACTGCGTCTCGCCGTCCGGTCTCCCACTTCCACTCCTCTTATGCCCCTCATCCAAGTGATCGTCCCGCACTGGTCCACCCCCAGGAACTGGATCCAAAAGCGTTGGCCATGTCCTGGACACCTGGATAAAAGATCCCCGGGAACTAGCGGGTGAGACCCCTTCAGGTTTCTCGTAGCCCACACCACAGAAGCTGCATACATTTTAATTGTGCCAAATGACAACACCTCAAATGAGAGATTTGAACTTGTGAATCATTGAATACCAACTGGAGGAAGCATGTGGTTGCGTGACCTGTGATGGGTGGACAGGGTGGTCTAACCACTGCGTCTAGAGCAGTAAGTTTCCCAAGATCAACTTTCTTATCATCAAGACTTAATTCACAATCAAGAAATGTGGTTTCTGGTTGTGGGACCTGTGATGGGTGGACCGTGTGGTCTGACAACTGCACCTATACCAGAAGCCATTACAAGTTTGTCAAACAGTAAAGAACTGTGAACATTTGCTACATTTGTCTTGGGGAAGGGAGTCCCAAGACTGCTGTGATATGTGAACTTTTTGTTGCAACTTTGAACTTCGAGAATGAAGACCTCTAAATCTCCATTTTGATGTGAACTGTGATTAGTGCAAAGCCATAGAAGGTAACTTAAGAACTTGTACAACTTTTGCTGAGTAGAAACTATATTGGAATTGGGTTGAACTTGAAGAAGAGAACTTTATGGAACTTTGACGTAACATTTGTCGAATATTTCCTTTGGAACACTGACTTTGGTTCAGGGTATTCCCTCACTAATTTTTTTGAAGTTGTGAGGACAGCATAGGTTTTGACACAGACAGAATTTTTGCTTTGGACTTCCTGACACAGATTTCCTTTAGATTTCTTTAGGCAGGGAAATCCCACCATAGCATATGGTTAGTTGGGTGTTACACCATCCTGTTCATTAATAGTTATTGAAATTACACTTTTGTAGAGGAGCGGGCGAATGGAGTCCTGAGATTGTGCCATGCTTGACACCAGCAGCTGTGACCATTCTGCAGCGAATCTTCAAAAAAAGGTATGCACTAAGAAAACCCTATCAGATGTACTCCCAAAGAGATGACAATCTCATGGAGGAAATCCCCAAAGGAATAGGAGAGAGCAAGAAAAGGAGCTGGTGACAAAACAAGACGCAAGGATGACACACAGAGAAGACTGGCTGAAGATGTATGACCATTATAGAAACTGATGACGAAATTAAGAATTAAGTAAACGTTCATATGTGAAAAGAAGATTGCATGTGTGAAGAGCACTGCAGAAATTGCAATTCATATTACAACTGTACAGATGCTGTAATTCAAGTTGATCATGTAATCTTAGAAGCTGGCTATGAGTAGTAAATAGACTGCATGCGAAGCTGGCTTTATATAGAAATCGGACATCCGTGTCACAACTTTCGTAAGCTTAAACCTATGGAGAGAAGGGCCGAGAGCTGTCTTGCAGCAAAGAATTAAACAAGATTATGTATAAGTCTGGAAGGGATGTCTGGCCTGGTGCCAAGTTTTATTCAGTAAAGACAATTAAATGCAGCACAATGGAACATATTGTGGTCTCCCATCACGTAAGCCAAGGATGAAAATAGCAAGCGGATGAAGAATTCAAGAACAGCGATAGTGTGTGACCGCGGTCCCTTGTATTCCCAGTGGCAAGGATACTTTGCAAGGCCAAGTTCAAAGACAATCTTCATGGCAGAAGGCATGGGTGATGAGACGTTGGTCTAATTGTGTGGGGAGGTACAGTCAAGTCCACCTCCTGTCACCTGGGGTTTAAGCTTACATGCTGCTAGTGAGCCGAATGTTAGACTGGCATGAGCGTGCCCCCAATTGTAGACATATAACAAAGGGCCTTATAATTTGAGAGCCAATGAAATACTGTGTACTTAATAATGATCACTTGCACTAGAGGTAGGCATAAGTTGTCCACCTGACCGTAGATGTCCAATTATAACCCATTCCCTTATAGAAAGTATACTTGGATGTTCCCCTTGAGCGTATCACAACCCCCATTGGTTTCCCTTATTTGCCACGCAGTATGACATCACGTATGATGATTGTTTGCTATATAAATGTAATTTTTTGTATGATGCACAGAGAAAGCTCGTGCGAGGTCCATTGATGCCATTGTAACTCCCTGTTTTAGACAATTGATATTAAAACAGAAAAATCTTTGCCACCTTCCTGAGTTGGTTCCGTTATTTGGTGTAAGAGTTACTCAGCTTCCCCTCTACTGCTTGACACACTACCCAAAGGGCCTTACGTTCACTTTCATTGTTTGAGTCATCTTTCTTGATACCATGTCCGTCTCACAAAAGCCTTAATGGACAAGTGGGTGCTAACCACCATCAAGGAGTGTTACTGCATCGGGTTCTTACAAAAGTCATGCAGTCTATAACGGAGATGAAGAAAGATGCCTTCAGATAATCCTTTGCTGCTAGAATGGGGATACAAGCAGCTGTAATACAAATGGAAGCTTCAAGGAGGTTCCTTTAAATCTGATCAACAAATGAATGCATTTGCTATACTTCCTGGTCCCCAAGAATGACTAAACAAAGTGGCCAGTCCTAGACTTAAGACCTACAAACAACGTCAAACCACAAACATTCAGAATGACAACTCTTTAAGTGGTCATTCCCCGATTAAAGAAGGGAAAATATATGGCAACCCTGGATATGAAAGATGCACACTTTCATTATGAATGTTCCCAGGAAATCACAAATATCTCAGCTTCAAAATAGACCAGACATATATTCAATTCAAGGTGCTTCCTTTTGGGATTGCCTCGGCACCTTGTGTGTTCACCAAGGTGCTCACAGTGGTGGAAGCACACCTATGCAGCAAGGGAATCACAGTCTAGCCATATCTGTATGACAGGCTAATAAAAGGGGAGAGCACAAAGCAGTGCCTCCTGCACATGCAGGAAACAGTAAATCTTCACAGTTTGGGGTTTTCAATCAGTGAGAAGAAGTCAAGTCTTTGTCTAAGCAAAAACAAACCGTTCCTGGGGGCTATGCTAGACACACGAATAGCAGAGCCTTGCCCTTCTCAAGAAAGAGTACAAGCACTAATGGCTCAAATCCTTGTTACATGGCCCCTCAGCAGATACGTTTGAAATGTTATGGAGCTCCTCGGCACGATGGCGTCATGCATCATCATAGTTCTACATGCACCCTATACTGCAATGACTGGCAGAGCAGTGGTCTCTAGTAACAAGCGAGTGGCATGATAAAGTGGTGATCTCGCAAAAGTAGCCAGAAATGCTGGACAAAAGAGAACATGTTAAAAGGCAGATCTTTTGATAATCTGACAGTACAGGTAACCTTCACAACAGATGCATCCATGACCAGCTGGGGGAGGGGGGGAGCAGTGTCAAAACCTCACGGCCGAGGAGGTGGGGGGTGGTCAGCACAGTAAACCAAACAAAACATAAATGGGTTGGAGCTACTAGCCATCAAAATGGTGATGGGCTCTTTTCAAAATCTCTTGATGGGGGGCATACCAACATCTTTGCCATGTGTTATATCAACAAAAAGGGCAGAACAGTCACTAGTGTGGTCCGAGTTGCTCAAAACATTTTGGTACTTTTGTCTCAAGAGAAACCTACACATTCAAGTACAGTATGTTCCAGAGCAACACAAGGTTCTGTCAGACAGTTTACGCAGAGTCCACAAATGGGGACATCAAGACCAGTACACTTGCAAAAATGTAGACTGTTGGATGATCCCACTGTGAAATACTCTGGAACAGCAGAAAATGCAAAATTCCCATGCGTCATATCCAGGTATGCATAGCTGGGGTCTGTAGGCATTGTCGTATAAGGTTAAATTGATCTGGGATAATTGTATATTTGTCTTCCGGCACCATGGCTGCACAAGGTGGTACACAAGTTCCGCCAGGAGCCCCAACAATGATAATCATTGCCCCAATGTGGGCAAGACGGCTGCAGTATTCGCACCTGCTGACCATGTCTTTATGCCTACTTCCAACGAAACTCCCAACCTCATACAACCTTCTCATACAATGACAACAGCAGATAACCGACCCGAAACCACAAACAAACAATTTGGTATCTTGAGTTGACAGAATTCTGCCATTTGCATTTTCCGTGAAACAATGTGTGGAAATATTGAAGGAGGCAAGAAAACTAGACATTGTTATTTAAATAAATGGAAAAGATTTATCTGGTGTACACAAAAGCAAATCCAATTGGCCCTATTAACTGCTCACCAAGAAACCTCCTTACTTACCTGCTTGATTTGTTTGACTGTGGTGTGGTGTACAACTTACCAAAGATGCATTTGGCAGCATGATCAACATACACCGCATCACAACTCAGGAAATCTGGTGGAAAGTACCAGATTGGAATCTGAGCAATGTGCCATGCAAAGCTTGACCAGTTATTTGTTTCAATAGCAACAGAGGGGCAACCAGTCATGTAAGTGATTTCAATCCGGCACACACCCGTGTCAAGCCCAGTATGTAGTGCACAATTGAAACCCTTATTTATTTTTATCTATAAGTTCAATATTCTGAACAATATACCACTCGTATCACACCCTTCTCCTGGAACCCCCTGGTCACACTGAACCAGGAATCGGGCTAGTTTGCAAAGGTAAATATTTAAACTTTAATCACAATATATTTTAATAGGTAAACAGCAATCACCAATGGGGTGACAGAACACTGAATGATATCTTTAATACAGTATGAATGAAGTAATGAGCACGAAAACAAATGCAGCACAGAAAAGAATACTTTTGAATTGATGTAGAACAGATGGCACTATGGTTAGGAGTTCCCCCTGCAACACCCCTCAACCCACCAATAGACAATGTAAAGATATGGGAGGAGAGAGTAGGTATTCAGGAATAGCAGAAATCAAACAGAATATCAGTCCCACTTCCCCCTTCAAACACAAGAGAAAAACGGAATTGACTTTTCAGCTGTCAGAATGGCTTTGAAATTGTCTTTGGAATTGACTGAGCAAAAACACCAAATGTGTTCAAAAATACTTAAATTGTTATAAAATCCTTTGGGAGCCACTTTGAACAGTTTCACACAATCACAAGCAATGGGTTAGTCAAAAGAAAACAATGAAAATCTCAAAGTCCAAGTCGGAAACAATGGAAAGCTATTTCACATGTGTCAAAATTTGTCAGGATCTAAAATCATGGCAAACTTTTCCCGACGCGATATTCGCTATAAGGGGAGAATCCGTTTTGGGTTCTATGGATGTTGGGTACAAGTAGGAGTTGAAATTGTGTTTCTATCACAATAACTGAGGGAGTTATAAAGGTTTTAGTAAAGGTTGTTTTTGTAAAATAGGCGTGAGAATGGAAAACAGAAATGCACTTTGAAAATGACAGATGGGTTGAGTACAATAGATTATGACTATGAAAAAGCGAATGTCACAGATGGATCTTACAGTCACGTGATCAGCGTAACCTGCTTGTTGTGGATACTCTACTTCTTCAGATGAGAGAAG
Organism: Ambystoma mexicanum; assembly: GCF_040938575.1. NCBI lineage: Eukaryota > Metazoa > Chordata > Amphibia > Caudata > Ambystomatidae > Ambystoma > Ambystoma mexicanum. The sequence continues at coordinate 1,196,906,105 of NC_090935.1, forward strand.
AGTCAGCGCAAAGATAGTTCTAGCAACACTATGTTTCTGAATTCAGATGGGATGGGTTTGAGATGGGGATGAGACAATGCAAATATACTATGGGTCACAGCTCTTCCTATTAATACTCACAGGATAAGTTATTAAATTGGACTGTCAGTTCTGGTCATGGATTGGATCTGGTCTAGGAAGAACAGCACATCAGGCACAGGATCGGGTCAGCTAGGCCGATCACTGGATTTGCACAGGATCAGCCCTCTCCTAGTCTGTGGATATTTCAATCAGCTGGATAGGAAATTCCTCGGGCAAGCCTAGTGTTAGCAAGCCAGAGAATTTCAGGAAGCTAGTTCAAAAGGCATTCTCACACTACAGCGCTTTACTGGGTTGCGAGAATAAGGTTGAAGATTTAGGCCTTGCAGAAAGTCAATAGTTCTCTACTGCTTGCCAGGGTCTTGGCATCTGGATCTTGAAAGATGTTAAAGCTGGATGTAGAATGCTGGATCAGAGTGCTTCGCTGGAATCAGGAAAGTGAGTGGATCTGTGAGTCCCTATGTGTTGTCAGCTATTTCTGTTTATCCTTTCAAATGACATCACAAAAAGGGTGTATGGGCCGGCTTAACTAAGCTTGCCCCTGCGAGCTGGGATTGGGTCAAAACTTCATCTCCGCCTTGCATTTGAGTGATTGGATCAAGGCCGTTTGATGTCACATTTTTTGGTTTGCTTTACATTTCTTAGAAACCTTCCTTTAGCTACTGGTCTCAAAATTGGATTTTATGCTAAATACACATTTCTACATTGGTCACTTTTACACAAATCACACACAAAGGCCCTCATTCCGAGTTTGGAGATAGCCATGGCACTATTAGTGCCATGGCTGCCTCCAAAACCAGGTCTGGGTCCGGTGTGGCTGAATGGGGAGTTACCGGAGCATTCCGACCTGTGTGGACCCGGTAAGTCCCCATTCAACCAACCGTTCCCCATTCCCATTGAGCCCCCATAGGGCTCAATGGGAATGGGGGAAGGTGCTAATTATGGGCCCCTGAATAGCAGGCCCGTAATTAGCGCTCTGGTTCCTAAGCGGGACCCGTAGAGAACATGTGGTCTGACCACACGTCCTTTGCGGTTCCCGCTGAGGGACCTCGGAATTGGGCGGTAAGGGATTACCGGCACCGGTCTCCTTAACGGTGCCCGGTAACCCTTACTGCCCAACTCATAATGACCCCCAAAGATGCCATATTTTATGTAGCATCTGTTCCTCAAAATCCTGCAGCTGCGGGGTCTGGTTTCAACTTTCTACGGAATTTTGTCCTTTTTGCTATGACTACAATTTCCAAACTGTATGCAAATTTCCACAAATATGTGTTTAACATAGGAATGTGTGTGTAAATTTTCACAATTCTAGGATTCATACATTTCACATAAAACCACATATATTGCCATTCCTGTCCAGAAAATGTTACACGGTTCTGCCACCTCTTAAAACGTGCAGCCAAAAATTAGACTAACAGATATATCCTTGGTATATTTTTCACCATTTTGAATCACAAGTTATGAGTCTTTAAAATGTATTCTTTGTTCATGCTTAACAGCAAATGGTACACCCCTTCCTCTCCCCTTGCATCGAGGAGCATCCCCCTCCCTGTTTGTTCCTTCCAGGAGCCATTTATGACCCTCTCACACCTCTGTTTCTTGGGCTGAAGAGCCTGCTATTGTTCGTTCTCTTTCTGTAGACCAGCGTCTGGGTTGCTCCACAATTAGAACCTCCTCGTGAGTTTCAGCCGAGAGGATATCCCTCCCCCTGGGAGAAACCTGTTTGTCCACTCCCAAAGTGTTGCAGCTCAGCCAAGCTAATTTATTCTTAAAGATCCAGGAAAAACCAAACTTGTTGCATCAAACATAAATACATTACTTTCTTAGCTTTAACTCTGTGGGATAAAAGCAGCTGAGATCTGGATTCTTTTTAGCCACAATCCTTTTTATGTTTGCTAATCTGGCAGACTTTTTTAGTTTAGATCACTTTGAAGTTTCATCAGTAACTCATCTGACAGCTGTCATTCAGGTAGCCCAGGGTGCTGCACCCAGATTCTGACGGGGGCTGTCAGTTTACAGACAATCAATTTTTTCTGAAAAATGTTTTGCTCTTTACATTAGGACTATGTATGTTCGCAACATGAATTTTAGCGCCAAGCAAGATTTTGAATGTTGAAAAGTGTTGTGTTATAGGCATTTTGGAGTTTTTAGCAAAAAAGCAAATGTCATTTATAGGCACGTTTTGGAATTTAATTTGTAAACCGCTGCTTCTCTTTATGCACTCTGTTTGCTGGTCATGGAGCCCATTGGCACATTTTCTGCAGGGTGTGCTCTATTCCACCACACATGCACCATGGGTGGCTAGTTGTGCATCCATCTTTTTGTGTGTTGCAGAACACGGTTTTTGGCTCACACAAGGGTTTTGCCGCCATTGTTGCAGTTTCTTGCGCCATAAGTATTAGAGTGATACCGCATAGCACAGCAAAATGGGTCAATACATCCCACAGTCACAAAGTCAAATATTGCCAGATGTATTGTTAGATAGGGTGCACCATTGTTGTATTCACCCATTTACCCCTAAAATGCACTCTAAATGCAGTACATGTACAATGTGTGTTTTCTTTGATTTATGTTTCGCTGCAAGCAATTTTGAAGCAACAACATGGAGCTCAATGCACCCATTTACACAGCACTATTGTGTAGACACTAGAGCAGAAACCAATTCACAAGTGAGGCAAGCAGCCTTAAAAGAAAAATTCACAACTGTTACTTTTCCTCACCCACCACCTTCATCGGGTACTGCTTGCTAATCTAAGATATTATATCATATAATAGGTTATTTATAACGCGCTTAATATCCAGAGGTTTCTAAGCGTGGACCCGGGGATCGAACCTGTGTTGCTCTGTGTCGTCTTGCTTCCAAGGCGACCACGTTGCCCCTGAGCTATCCTCCCGAGATCTATACAAAGCCTATTCATCAGCCTCACAATATGTACTTTATTTGCCCAGTAGTTTCTCCTGCCCATCCTCACATCTGGAGACTGAAGGCACAGTGATAGAATTCTGTTACTATAAGAAACCTTCATGTACCAACCTCTGGTCAGAAATGCAATTGAAGGACGTTCATGCGAGAGAGATCATGGGTACATGTAACATGTAGTGTAGAGTAGGGTTAATATACAGTAGCACCCCTGTTGACAATCCCGTTTTGATTACAAAAGAAAAATGCAGAGTAATATTCTGCACCAACCACTAAGTGGCGGACTATGTAAAGCAGATACAAGCCACATCAAGATGATTCCTGGGTAAGTAATGTTAGAAATATGTATGTGTATATATATATATATATATATATATATATATCAGAATCATTGAAACGTCCTGTGTAACATTTGGATTTGCAGAAAGGTCTAGCACATGGAGCTACATCCCCCACCCACATATTGTTGGATTTCTGATGCCGTTGTGTACCTAGGCATACCCTTATACAATCCATTGATGCTGCTGACACACAATCTAATTCTAAGACAATCAGGTCAACAACCTCATCCACGTGGATGTGACCAGATACACTGGGAGCCAAGCCCCTGGGCTGGTTCGAAATTCAGAATTGTTGCAACGATTAAAAAAAAAGACTAAAATATATAAATGTGAAGTCGAAAGGAAAGACCAAAGTATTGACTCTGGTAATGCGCCCTCACATAATAGGCTATCAATAACCAATGGGACCTTGAAGGCAATTCTTGGGCAATAGAATAATCAACTTGGGACATCCAGGATTGAAGACACGCGTCTTTAATGGGGCACATATTCCATGTGTTCGACAGAAGCAGACTTCGAAGGGTGGCCAATGCATGTTGGAATGGAATCCTTCAACGTGGCAAGTCTGCAAAAGAAGCCAAAAAGCGAGGGTGATCCCCCGGGTATGAAAAGGTAAATAGCTGAAGCAGAAAAGCACATCACACGGAAACTAGGTCATACCTATCCTCCAGGAAAGGCAGGCAGATTGCATCTGTGCAAGTAAAGTTATAGATAAAAAAAATAAAATATGGAGAACAGAATAGCTGTGTAGGACCAACAAGATGACGGAAAATGATATTAAATCACCCCAATACCTCCACCAAAAAATGCCGACTCGCGTTCTGGAAATGAATCTAAATCGTAGTAACATTAGATGAATGCTTGCCTTTCTGTTAAAAATGTAAGAAAATGCGTTAAAACATGACTCCCCATACTTAATGGAACGCATGCCAGACCATCCTAATAAACATGCACACAGCTGCAAGCGAAATGGCAAACACACTCACTGATCCTGAAAAACAATCTAAGTAGCTGAAGGAAAGTGCGACGTCATTGCATCAAGCGTGATGACGTTGCACGTTTAAATGATGTAAGTACATGCTGGATGAAATATACTGTAAACATGTAATTGCTCACAATCCTGATACAAAGTGTTGTAAAAGTAACAAAGGCATAACAAACAAAAAAGGGCTGAATGATAAAGAACGGTCACTCCAAAAACGTAAGGCAGGTCAAAAGTGGGACCATAAGGTCAAGAAAAAGACTGCACCAAGCCTTTTCATCTTATGGCAGGGATTTTGGAAGAAGCAGCTTGAAAATGTGGGAATGGCTATCCCACAAGGGGAGCTGGAACCTCCCTTTTCAAGTGTAATCCTTCTCAAATACACTTGACGTATTTTGCTCAATGAAATGTGTCAACCCCCAACTTTCTCCCGTCAGACTTCACCCTGTATTCCTTGTACAATATGATGTGATATGGCATTTTTAATCATAGATGCAATGGTTTTAGGCTGCCCCCCTTCGCCCCAGTGTGCATATCCATGTGGGGAGTTTATCTACTCCTATGAGCTGGGTTCACACATTGCAAATCACTGTAAGAAATACGGATGTAGTCTATGCTTTGCAATATTCAATGATCAAAGAAATGAAACTCCTGGCTGATTTATCCACTAGTATCGTCAATCCAGGAAGATGTATTCAGCTTTTGAGAACTGAAGGAGGCCTGCCTAGATGGACTGATTGGGATCCTGGCTCTTAGACTTGCCAGATAAGATCACAAAGCAGCGATTCAAGCTAGATTTTCTTACTTTTGTGGCAGGCTAAAAAGCTCTTCAGTTGACAAGTTTGCTGTCTGTCTGTCTGGTGCTGAAACACGCATATGTTTCAGTTTGGTTCATACAAACATAAGGGCCTGGGACTATATGCTATAATGCTATAAAAATCATTGAATTCATAAAAACAGAAAAAAAACTAAGTGACAGAATATAAATGTAGTTGAACAGGTTGGAGAAACTCCCTTTAATGAAAAGTCGAGAATAGCGGAGGAAAAGACTGGGAAGGAAAAAAGCTGACTTGTGGCGAGAGGTTTCATATTAACTGTAAGTGGAGAGCCTGTCATGAACATTGACATACCTGGCAGGAGGTAAATGACTAACAACCCGATGATCAGAAGACGAGGTGGATGTGATTAGCGCTAGCCTCAGAGGGGACCAGCCAAGTGATGTTCTGACATAAATGGAGAAAAGAGACGATTTAATTGGGAAAGGCACCCTGTGGCCGATGATGGGAAATCGGAGCGCATCAGTAGTGGAGTGGACCCTGACCTCTCCTGAATCCTCTCAGGAGAACGAGGTTCCACGTCAAGCTGGGAAACGATTGGCAGCTCTGGCTAATGGCTGCATGCAGCTTCTGAACTACGAGAAAGACTGTCCAAAAAGCACGGATAATCTCGGACAAAGGCTGTAATGAGGCGCAGGCTGCAGAAGAGATGATCTGGTTAGCAAACTGGCAGACCTCGTGGTTTTACACGCCCACCTGCCCTAATGCAATGACTTTTTTCTAATGTATGCCAAGGGGCACTTCCAATGTGTATCGTTTTATTATCCCGAAAGAGACACAGACAAATAGTTTATTTTTCATGGAGATAATTATGGTACCAGGTTTTCTGGTTCCTCATACACGAATCGAGTTATTACATGGCAAGCAAATGTTTCTTACGCAAATGCAATCAAAATGACAGTCTGTGGCAATCTACCATTCAAAGTGGGTAAAAATCCATTAAAACTGAGAGAACGTGTTGGAAAGAATCGCTTTACTTAATGTGACAAATCTGATGGAGTCTTCACCGGTTCCCCAGGGAGGACCTCCCCTCATGTGGCCACGGAAGGGCAGAGGTTACCGGACTCAGACACTGGCAGTGGCCATCTGCTGGAGGAACACATGGAGGGGGAGAGCACCCTCAGGGGAAATGGGGGTGACTCAACAGAAAGGACATGAAATACCGCCCCAACTCGAAGGGAATAATGACAACCATTTATTTCCATCTAATCAATTTATGGCATGCTGTGAGATATAACATCCTAGTAAAGGTAATAGAATCACCCATACATCTCCTTATGAGAAGACTGGGACAAGGAGGAGGGATTGAGTAATGAAGATTACTACGACCGCAAAGAACAGTGTGCATACTACTTGTTGCAAACATGTGACCACTGCTGGGCGATTTAAAAACTGCAGTGGAAATCCAAGATGGAGAGAAGGAAAATTAATTTCTGACCCTGGTCGGGATGTGAGAAGGAAGCAGAGTCTTGTCGAACTTGGAGATGCCGTCCAGAGCAAACCCGAGGGATGAGCCTTGACCAGAGAAGGCTGTTGAAAGGAGGCAGATGCAGATCAGAGGCCCGGGGCCAGACGACAGAGTAGTCCGAGCTGACGGCAGGAGGTGGACAAAATCGGTGGACACGAAGGACAATAAAGCTGCCAAAAAAAGCTGGTGAGCCCACGCAGAAGGGTTAAGAAGCCAGGGTGCTTTGTCCATTGTACCATGTAACAGAAAGAGTACCAAATAGAAGCTGGGGAAGCTCGAACAGGGATATGGGAACCCTGGGACCATGTGTAAAGGTCCAAGACCGGTATTGGAAAAAGAGACTGAAAACCATTGTATGATTGGCAAGAAAGTTGAAACTAAAGCCAATATACTTGGAATCGTGGATAGAAGTACATATTATAATTTGGAAAGCCCTGGCAAGGAAGTGTACCTGGCATGGAACGTAGCGGGTCTCAGATGTGCACACAGTTGTGAACTGTGCAAGTAGAAGATATTGAAACTACAATTCAAGGGAAGGGAAAGTCCCTGAAAATACTGAATTGTGAATTAAAGTGTTAGCGACCTGGCAGGAGAGTACACCAGGAAACAAGTGGAAGGAAAGGATAAACGGTGTATGAAGGAAAATAAAGGAAAGACCCATACCGCTTTAAAAGAAGAGGAACATTGCAATTGCAGTCCACGGGAAAGGGTAAAACCCCTGTGATGGTCTTGACGTTTTTTGTATGGAATTGATACAAAGTCCTGGCAGAAGAGTATACCAGATGAAGAGCAGAAACGAATGCTGAACTTTATAGATTTGAATAGTACTGAGATTGTGATATTAATCACTAGGAGAAAGCCTCTCCTGAAGTGGATGGAACTTTCATTCATTTATTTGCACCTTTTGGAAATTTACTTTGAACTGCTGGAGAATAGCTGCAGGTGGCAGCTAAAGAGACTTTGCCCTTTTCACATTATATTAGGTTTAGCTTGTGAGGGTCAGGTTAGGGTTTTGGACGGAGGACATCTTTTACTTTGGACATTCTGACCATAACCTTAGTTTTTCTTGAGGGTAGGAAACCCCTCGTAGTGAAGGAAAAATAGGACTTCATCCGCCAACCCCCTTTGTTTGTTTTGTAGATGAAATAAGTATATCAACTGTGACGAATCAGCAAATCTTATCCCACAATTAATAAGGAGGAATGGAATTCCCACACCAAAACCCAGAAAATGAGGCAAAATCCTACCACTTATTAATCAAATCCAGATTTACCAGATCGGTATAAGTATTATTGTAAAGCAAACACCCCATCTCAAATCACTGAGACAAGGAGGCTACATCCAAAGGGAAAAGGAATGAAAGTTAACCTGCAAAACCTTAGTCCTTTGGTTATCTTGTTGGATAAGGTCGATCACAAAAGAAAAGAAGTACTAAGACCAGGGAGGAAAGAAGAGATTTGTAGTAGGCGTTTGCAAAGGTTGCTGCAGCTGTGGTGGTCAAGGAACACGAACGGCATACGGAGTGAAGGAGCTGTGGAAAAATAGTGGTGGCAGTTGTGTAAGAGGGCAAAGTGCACCCTACAGAGAAAACCAACAAGGCAACATCCACCAAGAAGGACAATGACGACGTGGCTACTTGGGGGTCAATCACCCCTGATGGAGACTGCGGGTGTCGGAAGCACCCCTATGCCCTGTGGCCGGGGGAGCCCGGGCAGTCAAAGGACAACAGTATCCAGTGGGGAGAGTGGCCATCCCACCTGGGTAAAGAACGGCAATCCCTGAGTGTGATACCACAGATAGCAGAGGTGAACGGACCCCGGTATAGAAAGGAGAGAGGAGTGGCTGCGGATGAACAGTGCTGCAAGGAGACTTTGAAGCCTGGTGCGAAGGGCAGCAGAAGGCAAGCGGCACGCATAACAGGGGCAGGAAGTGTTGGTTTTTGAAAACCCAGCAGTGATTCACAGGAGAAATTGAACACAGGGCATATTGGAGCCAGCCAAGACACCAGCATTGGAAACCTAGTATGGCAGGGGAGAAAGGGCTTGGGGCTGGCTAGACATTGTAACGTGTTGCGGAAAATATTAAATGGTTACCCACAAACCAAAGAAGCATGCAAGTAACTACTCAGAGGTGAGACGTGTGTTCCTTGATTGTCAATCCCCTTTTGCTCATCCCAGTAACTCTGAGGAAACATAATAAAAGCACACACATTTATAGGTTATACAATTGTTTATGTATAACATGGTCGTGGTCACATAAGGCACCCTGAAGAATCTATGCATATGATAGATTCAGACCGAATGGAAATCTTGTGAAAAGAACAAGCAGCTTGCGCAATTGACCAGAAAAGCTTACCCAGTGGCCCACACGGAAGGATAGACAGTGGGCCCGAAAGCCCTGCCATCTGGGAAAAGACCAGGGAATGGGAGTGTCCCCCTGGCAAAGAACCTTTACTTCAAGAACAGTAGACCTAAGAGCCATTGAACAGCTGCAAGGAGACAGCCAATTATTGTTTATTTTCCCTGGTGATAGTTTTGTGGTACAGTAAGTGTGAGGGTCAGAGTAGGTTTTGTGACACGGGACTGTTGCCATTTTAATGTTGACATCCTGACAAAGAGTGGTCCATTATTTAGTTGTGTTGAGGCAGGGAAACCCCTCATAGAATTGGGGAAAGTGAGGTGCCACCCCACCATACCCCACCCTTTATGATTTAAATAAAGAAGAATTGTGAAGCATGTCATTGTGCCCATCTGTCTGTGTCCGGCTCTTACTCTTGACTCCTCGCATAAAGTAACAGGTTTATTTTCTCATTCAGTTTTAGTTTTGAATCTTGGAGTGCTTTAGTAGAACCTAAAGGCAGCCACGGATAATGCAGTAGTGTGATGGGAGGTGGCATACAGTGCACAGTTTATTATAATAGAAATGCAGCGGACATTCTCGGAATCTGCAGCACATAACCCAGCAAGTGTCTGTCTTAGTATTGCAATACATTGGGGCAGCCTCGTAGTGGGCCTTTGCTGCTCATGTCATTCCTAGAGGTAACGGGAAGCCTCTGAGATTGCAAGGTTGTGATATGGGTTTTTACTCCTGCTGCCCATCTCAAGGTGGGATGTGGCCATGGGAGAAAGGAGTGCCTCCTTCACTGGGTCGCCCATAAGAAATCACTTGTTCTTCTCTTCCTCCCTCTCCCTTGTCCCAGTCCTTCTGCAAGGTCCTGCAGTGACAGATATGCACAGTGTTCCTGCTGCCTCATGCCCTGCCCTCCTCCCTGGTTCCACTGACGGAGCTAGTGGGAGAGAGGTGGCAGGATATCGGGAGCGCATGGCAGGACTCCTTCTCCCTCCCATCTCCCTTGCCTGACGCACCTGTCCTACTCTATAAGGCAATAGGACTGAGGAAGTGAGCACCACACGATTAGTGCAAGGAAGCTGCACGCCAGCACCCACACACTCCACTACTTTGTTAGGTAATTGTGTTAATGTTAAAGGTATTTATATAGCGCACCGTCAACAACGGAGTTGGTCTCCAGATGCTCAGGCGGATCTGTAACAAGAGGGTGGGGACGGTAGGTTAGTCTGGAGAAGAGGGAGTAGAAAAGTGAGAAGAGTGCTCTGCCGTTGACGGCTTCAGTTTGTTTTTCACTGCGCTGAGCTTTGGTTTAAGTGCCGGATCGGAGCAAGACCTTGTGTGCTGTTGATGCAGTTTGTGGTGTTTGTTGTTGTTGGTGTGGTGAACTTTGTGTGGTTTGCTGGGCGAGAGATGGTTGTGTGGGTTTTCGGGTGAATCAAGTAAGCAGAGATTTGAGGTTGGGTTATTGGGTTGTATGTCCTGGTTTTTGTCGATCTTGTTTTATTTAGGTGGCATACCTTTTGAGTACTCTTAATAGTTGGTTACGATTCTTGGCCATCTAACCATTGGGTTACATGTCACGGTGCATCACAGTGCATTCCTGGTTGTGTTGTATGTATTTTAGATTGGTGGGGCTGGTTGTCTATTCTTCCCCTTGTGACAGACAGACTCCTTGGTTCGTGTACCATGGGGGTGGGGGGCTGGTTCAACACGTTAACTAGAATTTGAACAATGCCGTGCTAGGATGTCCACTAATTCAACCTGGACTCTGCGTGGAACATATTAAAACAAGGACTCGATGTTGCCCGTTTTCTATTTCAGAAGTGAACACCGTGAGACAAGCTGCCTATTGGGGTGATGTTGGATGTTTTGTGGGGTCCTTTTATTTTTCAAGTTCTCCCCCTTTTATGCTCCTCGTTGGTGGACTGGGACCTGCACCACATGTTCCTCTTCTCAGGTTTGACCACTTTTTCCCCCTGCAGAGTTGGGTGTCACATGCTGCTTTCTCCCTCCTGTCTTCTCCATCCTGCTGCTGTCATGGACTGTGTACTCCCCTGCATGTCTTGCTTTTGCTGCTGTGGTCTTTTGAGACCAGACTTTGATCTTTGGAGCGCTGGGGGCGCCCCCAGGAAAGGGGTGTTGATTGAATTGTCACCTGATTCATTTGAATGACGTACTAATTAGAATGTGCCTCTGTGGGAATTGTATATTATCGCTTATATTCGTTCACATTTTTGACGCACTCGTCGGTTTTATGTAGTGAGATTTCGAGTTTCTGCCATGTGGCAAGATGGCACCACTTTTTTTTTTTAATTAGTGTTTGGGACACATGCACCTTTACAAATATATAAACAACAATAATTTGCATGAATACGAAGGCCAAAAACAAACATTTGATATTACGTCAATCTTGTCATGTAAGAATAAAGAATACAAGCATAAAAGAAAAAGAACTTAGACAAACCTAGAAAAAGCATACACTGAAAGCTAGAATTGTGAAATCAAGCTAGGGAATCTGGCTTAGCTAACACTGTCAAAACAAATTTACAATTTCCAAACTATTGGGGTTAAAATGACATCATGGGATGCAAATAATATGATGTAGCATGAAAAGCACAAAAGCAGAAATTGCATAATTGTCGATTAGCAGGAAAGCAACATATATGTAAACGCAACAACAGAGAACATGACTGTCACCGTAATAGGTTAGATATGAAGAATAGTGAAAACATAATGTATCTAGTGGAAGGCGATGCAAACTAATGAATGTGTGTCATCAGTGTGTAAACCTATTTGTAACAAGGACACATATGCTTTGCCTCCATAGTTGGACAATGCAGAGATAGTTTGATGTAAATTCCCATTCATATTCAGATGGACGGTTAAGAATATTATAGCATTGCTACGGCCCCACCTGCACCTCGCCCAAGAGATGTTACGAGGAGCTATTGAGGTGACATACATGTAATTTCCCATGATTTGAATTCTTTGTGTGTCAAAGAATGGACAGAAGAGAAAAAGGGTTTTTTTTAATGTTTTGTGCACATTGTTGACCCCACAGAAACGACAGTGCCCATCTGTCATGTCAGAATCTTTGATTTTTCCAATTTTTAATGCGATAGCCCGTATGTATCAAGTCCATTCTGAATCTCATATAAAGACTCCTAACTTTATTACAGGGAAAACCTATTATATATGGCCTGCGTGGTACTTGAGCATGTCTGAAATTGGCGTATTCTTCGAAGGAGGGGTAGTCCGCAATCCGATCTAATGTAGAGGCCCAGGCATTTAGAAAGTGTATTTTTTTTTTATTTTTTCAAAATATATATTTTTTTAACTGCAACAGGTCGCTCAATTAGATCTTCGGTCTTCATGTTTATTTCCACTAAAATAAGCTTCATGCGTGCATGGAATTGTGTGATCGAAGCAGGACAGGATTTAGCGAGCATTTTATGAAGATCCTCATAGAGTGAATTAACAGGAGGATGAGACCTCTTGTTGAAATTAGATAACATCCTCCATGCACATTTGGAAGCTAGGGAATGAAGACTCAATTTGTGTATTACAATGGCGTTTGGCAGAGACATGGGCAAGCCAAGCACTGTCTTCCATATCTTTCCCTGAATGTTGTTGAGGATTGGACCTATTTCCAAAAGGCAAAGGTCCAAGCCATATAGAATGATGGCTTCTACCTTCAAAAGATGGAAGTCTGAGCGGTTGAAGGGAAAATGTACAGTGTTCGTGGAATATCCATTTCATCTGGGCGGTGAGATGCAAGACCTTGGTATGAAGAAAGCTTTGCCACTTTTCTAAGGAATTAGAGTTAGATGGGTTGTAGCGCAGATAAATCATTCAGTTGGAGAAAGGGATAGGATTGAGGTCAATATGCCACTTAAATGTACAGATTTTATTCTTGGAAGTGAAAACCAAGAATGTTTTTACTGGGCAGAGTTGTACAGCTAAATTGTTTTGTGACCAGTATTGATGAAAATAATTGAGCTTGTTTTGAAGGCCGAAAGGTGTACGGTCAAATAGAATGAAATCATCTGCGAAGGCGAGCCAGTTGAGACGCAGACCGCCCAATTTCACTGGAAAGATATCAGAGGCATCCCATATGGTATCAACGTCAGCAAGGTATAAATTGAAAAGAACTGATGCGAGATTGCATCCTTGCATGACACCAATATCAGTGAGCATGCCATCTGATAGTCCAGAGTCGTTAATGTGAACCCTGTACATGGTGGTTTGATGGAATAGCGCAATAGGTGCACCAATATTAGCAGGAATGCCATAGGCCAGCATTTTATTCCAGAGGTGGCCTCTAATGACACTGTCAAACGGGGAAGAGAGGTCAAGAGACGCCATGTAGATGGGACCATTAAATGTCTGATGGGTAGATAAAAGCAGATGTGATAGTAAAGTGGCGTTAAGTTGTGTGCCCGTTGCTGTTCTAAACCCTACCAGAGCTCTTGAGAGAATGTGATTGGCTGTCATAAATGTCTCTATCGTTGAGAACGAGTAATGCGAAGATCTTTGCTGCAACATCAATTAAGGCGATGTGCCTTAAATTGGCGGGATCATTGATGGGACCTTTGTTATGTAAGGCATTTATGATACATGTGAGCCAGGATGGCGGGATGTTATTCGTGCGAAAGATGATCTGGAATCTTGTAAGCAAGAATTTTGCCGAAAAGGCGGGATCGTCTTTTATAAAGCAAGGAAGCAAGCTGTCGGGACCTGCTGATTTTTGGAAAATGTGAGTTTGTGAATGGCCCATAGGATGTCTTCCAAGGACCAAGGACATTGAGAAGGGATACTGTTGGCTATAGATTGGATGTCAAACATGGTATAGAGAGATGGTAGGGTATACTTGGATTTAAAATATTTGTGCCAAGTTGCTCCATTAATGGCAGAACTTAGGTGAGAGGACGTGGTACCAGTGGGGTTTCTCAGTATAGCCCAAATATCTTTTGTGTTGCGTTTGCATAAGAGATGAACCATTTTTGATTGTCGTCAAGATGGCGTTTGAAACACATTTTATTTTAGATCCATTTTATATCTGGATATAAGGTTTTTTCTAGACGAAGAATAAGAGAAAGAATCTGCTGTGAGAGCTTTAGCCCTTTTGAGTTCTCGTTCTTGGAGCTTTTAAGTAGAGCTATGGCTGGTAGAAATTTGTTTGGATGAGAAGAGGCAGACAAATTAGATTGAGAAAAAGAGAGAGTTGAGAGATGTGAGCGAATAATTTCCAGATTCCACGACATAACCTTCTCTTTGTAAAAAATAGGGGCTGGGACACTGGTTATCATCCACAGATCGCGATTAACCAAGAATACCAGTTTCTGCCAAAGACCAGGATTCCAATGAACAGAAAGTGCTCATTTGTCGGTCTGTACCAATGAAAGAATAGGTAATGCTTGGAAACCTTTGTTTGAGAGATGGAGCTCAGAACTTAGAATTCTGTGATCACCCAAGTGAGGATTAGTAATTACGACAGAGTCAATGTGTCCTGGCAAGAAGCGAGACACTGCAATTTAGTATATGAGGGATCTGGCTGTGCCTCTTTGCCATGTTGCACCAGCACAATGTGAGGCAGGTGGTACAGATTAAATGTCCCACTCCTTCAAGAAATTGACCCAATTCTTTCCCCATGCAAGGGAATGGTTGAAGTAAGAAGATTGAGTAGTCTGTGAGCAGATGGACTTGTTCTTAACTAAGGTGGAGTTAAAGTCCCCACCAATAATAATTTCGTAATCGGGGTTATGTGAGAACAAGTCAGTGTGCTGTATTTAAGTTGGTCAAGATCATGTCTTGGGATGAAACCTGTGGATTCCAGTAAAGTGGCTGTGATAGCGAGTTGAACCAAGACAATAGTTTTTAGAACCACAACAGTTTCATGAAAAGATGGAAAGAGACCTGGATTACGATTTTGTAGCGACTTCTCCCCCATTGGAGGCCGATTTTATAAGAGGTTCCAACCATGCTAGTCCTTTTAGAGCATTGGAAAATGTTGTTAATTGTGGGAGGATTTCATTGTTGGAAACTATTGGGGGTGAGCCATCTGGTCCTGAAAGACCACGCTCTTGAGAATTGGAAACAAATTCAAGAAATAACCACGCATCTTCCATGAGTGGAAAGACCTGGAGATCCAGTCCTAGAAGAGAAAGATCCGAACTATGATCCCATATCAATTTGGCGATTATTTGAGTTTACAATCTACACAGCATTCGATTATTGTTGTGGTTGGAGAGTTTAACCCAATCAACGTCATTTGTGACAAGATTGCGTAATGAAGGAATTTGATAAAATAACATTCATAAGATATGAAGGATTGATGCAGGCTGACCCATTTACTGATGGGTCAATCGACCAACCAAGGATAAACTTCATTTCGCAAGGACCTTCCATGAATGTATGAGGTGCTCTTTTAGTACAAGAGGCTGGCAATTCAGAAGGACCAATACGTACGTGAGTTGGTGTAATTCATGTTTGAATCAGTTACTCTTGTGGAATTCTGAACTGGGATAAGGTTTGTCTCAAAGGATGGCTGTAAAACCATTAGATCAGCTGTGGCAATTGTCATCTGACTCCAGAGGAGGCACAGCGTGAGCCTTTTCATTGATGGAAATTGGAATTGTTTGGGGATTGGCCACGTCTAGGTACATTGGAGACTAGAGAATTTTTGGAGAAGAATGGAGACTCAGTTTGTGCTGCGGTTGTGGCTTTCTTGCTTTGAGGTAGAGGAAAGAAATTAGAGAGTTGTGATTGAATTAAGAAGGTTTGAGATTCTCAACTATGAGGTAAAGATGTGGCAAGTGAAGATAGTTGCGTCTGTGTTGTGAAGGGGAAGTCTGGGTGTTTATGCATTAAAACGTAGAATTGTTCACAGAGGGAGTTTGATTTGGCCCATCGGCTCCTTTTTATTTGCAACACTAGCTTGCTCTCATCATGGAGTTGATCGAGATCCAAAGCTTGTTCATCAACAGATAGATTGCATGATTTTTTGTTACTGGTATAATCGCCCTTGTTTTTGGATGGGGAGTGAATTTTTTATTTCGAGTTAGCAGCATTGTGATCACTCTTGCTGTTGAGATTATTTTTGGAGCAATGAATTCTTTTCAGCGCTCTTTAAGATTTTTGGCTTAACGTGACATAAAGTGTTGTGCAGACTGGAAAACATCTTGGGAGATTCTTTTTTGGAGATTGGTTGTTGGCTTGAGTATTATGTGCTTGCTGATCTAATAGAGCAGTAATGGCCGAGGGACTATTGGGTGATTCCGCTAATGTGTCAGTGGTGGCAGTAGCAGTAACTATCAAGTCTTGCGGAAACAGATTGGCCCTGTACAAGATGTGTTCAATTTGCAACAGTCTGTCGTGCTGTAATTTAGCGACTTCCACAAGATCGATCTGATTGATATCGGTGGACCCGCTTGGGAGTTTGCTGGTTCCTTGAAGAGCGTGAACATAAGATTTGGTGATGAAATGTCATTGTTGGTTTGAGTGTACTGAGAGACTGTTATGTTCGATAGCTTGCTTTCTGAGTACAGATTGACAGGCCAATAGAGTTCTTTCTGGGCAAGTTGCATGGAAAACATGGCATGATTCTTGAGCTAGAATGAAGCCTTCTATTTTGTTCAATTTGGCTGAAGTTACTGAAAGTGACTCTTTGAGTTCTCTGAGAGCATAGTGAGTGAACTTGTGTCCTTTATCCAGTAAATTAATTATCCTAATCACAGGAAAATTCTGTAAGTCCTGAGCATTGAAATCTATGAGTCATCAGGTGTAGAAAAAGGCATCAAAGGAGGAGTTGGCTGCCGGGGTGAAGGTAGATCCTTGGGAAAAGCCACAGGGGGAGAAAGTTGTGTGTGTTGATAGGAAAAGTTGAGTCAAGCTTGGATGTGGGATTATCTGCGGAGAAGGACTGCTCTATTGTAGCAACAGGTAAAGAACAGTTAGACAGTGAGTCAGGAGCAGAGGAAGAAAAGACAGTGTGCAAGGGATTAACGGATTTGTGCATGGATGTATCAGAAATGGGCACAAAAAGACGCTTCGGCTTTGTCCATTGAACGAGTCTCATTTTTGGGGATATCTCCTGCAAGTGTTGCTGGATTGACGTCGATGTCATTGACATCTTTTAGCGAGAAAATAATGGGACCAATTGCTGGGGCTAACGCCTTCTAATCCGTCACACTGGTGTCAGCGAAGGAACTATGCGGAGGAGTAGGCAAACCATCTCTCGCGGGCGCCCTATTGCTGAGAGATGTAATGTTGGCAGACATGGATAAGGGGGAGCGCTAGCTTGCAGACAAAACAGGTAGACTCAAATTGCTGGAAGGAATCACAATAGAGTTAGATGGTTTTATAGGAAGTTCACAAATGCGTATTCCAATCCTAAAATATTTTTCCATAGTGAAAGCAAGAGGTTTACCAACTGCAAACAGTGAATGCTACCAGAAATGCCACAAGGGTAACGTGTGGATACAGGTTATACTGATGACTGGTCGAAATCTAACGAAACAATATGGCACAGCGTTAAACCCTACACCCTAACAGACCAACAGCACTTGCAGGGCACTTCCGGGTGCGCGTGAACCAGGCTCTAAATAGAGATGCGGGTTGTAGGGAGACGGGGCCAGAACAGCGTAGTGGAACGGAAGGAAATTTTGCTGAATGTAAGGTCCTGGTGTTTCACGGACCGCAGCAAAGATAAAACTCCTCTTGCCGACTAGTCCGCAACCGAGTCCTAAGAATGGAAAGTAGAAATGAAGACAGTGTTTTCTGCACGGCACAAGCAGTGGCTCCAGCAGCTCCAGCTCCAGCACTTGCAGGGCACTTGCGGGTGCGCACCACTTTTATCAGAAGCCCACCTTTTTTGCTTCAAGGATGTTTCACTGCTTTTACTGCTCTTCTCATTCAATGCTCAAAAAGCGGTTAGGAAAAGCGCATTTACCTGCGAGCCATGCGTTTTTGTGTTCCTTTGGGGCAGTAGCCTGACACCCAGATGGTTAAATTCTTCCTTGTAGTGTCATCATTTCCAAGCGGTCAGATGAATTGGTCATCGGACGCCTGCGCTGTAGCATACTTCTGTAGGGGCTAGTGCTTCCTGCTGTGGTGTTATGTAACCTGAGAGGGCTTGGGCATGTACTGACAGGCGCTGAAACCAGTGGCAAGAGAGCATTTTGACATGTCCCAGGACTCGGAGATTGGGAACATAACTCTTTGGGTTCCCTGCTCTTAGCAGTGAGGAGAGTGCCCTGCAACACATAATTGCAATACTTTCTACACCTGTGTTTGTAAGGCTCGCTCAAAGCAAAGACGACCCTTCCATTTTCCTATTCTTCAGTAATAGGTTGTGCATAACCCTTCGCCAGTGGGTTTGATTGACCCTTACTGACTGACAAAATGGCAGTACCGTTCTAATGTTAATTGGAGGTTGTTACGCACTGCGTTGCTATTGCAAACTTCGTTTCAATTTTGGCTAGTAGGTGGTGCTGGAGCGCTCCCTATAAACCAAAACTGGTCATGAAACTAGGAGGGAGATGGGGTTTGAGGGGGAACACCCAGCAGTTGCAGTGTGTTTTGGCTTTTTGCCTACCCACTGCCAGCACATGGCCATTCCCAAACAATACCTGTGCGGCCCTGCTTGATCTCTTTGAGCTGGCTCTGTGCTTTCTGAGAAGCCATCAGAAAGGCAATGGCTTAATGACCGCCATACACTATGTCCTGGTGTAATACAAATGTTGTAACCAAGTGTGCCTTCAGCCACTTGATTTATAAGCACTGTGTACTCTTGTAACTGTTTGTATTAAATTACTGTTATAAACGAGCACTGACAAGCCAACAGTTTTGGCTCTTGTATAGACATTTGATAGACATTTGATAGGCATTTGTCAGGCACTGACACAATATGCCCAGGTGTTCACGCTATTTGTCAGCTGTTGCCATTTTATGCCAGATATATCAGTGCCTGGGAAATGCCAATCCCATGTATACAGAAAAGTTGAAACAGACTTTTTGCCAACGCTTGTTTGCAGTTTGGCTTCCTTGGGGAGTCGGATGTCCCGTGTACCTATCCACACGCTCCTATCGGTGTCCTTGATTAATCGGTTCCATGTTTTAATATTCCCTCATAAATGGCGCCATATTTTTGCAGTGATATTAAGCCATGGAACCTGCGGCGGACACCCCCGCAACACCTGGTCCCAATAACCCCATAAATGATCCCCATTAATATCGCCTTACCCCATGACCATATATATGGTGATGTTATTGGTGAGGATAATATAACCGGATACCGATTAATCGACTGAGTGGGGCTAATCCCTCTTGGTGTGTCTCTGTGTACATCCACTTAGAGGTGTCCCACCAGTGCCAAGGAACTAGAGGAAGCCATTGTTGAGGTATCGCAGTTGTCTCTTGGGAGTGCCCCCAGGAGCTCGTCCTTAAGGGCGTGTGTGCCCTCGTGCCAGTATGGTGAATGACACCCAGTGGTGGAAATGGAAATTAACTGTGGGGTTCCCACCAGCAGTGGGTGGGAGGGGGGGGGTGAGGGAGGGACACAGAGGGGCGGGTGTTTAGTAGCATGCACGTGGGGGGAGTTGTAAGTTAAGGTGCAGGAGAACTCACAACATTTGTCTTAGCATCTCCCCACCACCCAATAAATGTGTACATTTACATTTCAGGGGATTGATCATTAGATCATTATTAAAGTGGAGTTTTCTGTAATGCTGCAAGTAAACTAGAAAAGGTGCCTAATTTCTATTACGTGCCTAATACTGTACCTGTGTTTGGATTCTAAGCGCGGATCCAGGATTCAAACCTCTGTTGCTCTGCGTGGTGTTGCTTCCAGTAGCAACCAGCGCGTTGCCCCTGTGCTATCCTCTGTTCAGTCATTTCTGCAGAGTACAATCCTGACAGGAATATTCACAAGTGTTCTATCCAGAAGTTCCTGTAATCTGGTGGTTAAGGCACACGGATCCTTTACAGTATTGACCGCAGATAGTAGTTCCGGTTCTGAGGCCCGGGGAGACTTTTTTTGCCTGATCCGGGAAAGTCCTGCCCAATGATCAGCGTTGACGACTGCACAGTTTTCTGTATATATCGTGGCATGAACTTCAAGCTGTTCCAATAGTACTTGGAGCACCTGTGCCGGTGTTCATTGCAACTGGTTCCCTTGGACCTCTCTGGAGGGCTTGGGACGAGCACCAGGTACTCTGTTCACAGGAGATGGAGGTGAAGTGGAGGAAGGAAGGAAGAAACCGTTCACCATGGGCTGCTCCCTTATTTAAGGATGCGCAGTACGTTTGTGCTACCAATTCTAGTTCCCGGGTTTACTCTCTGTATACGGCGGACGGTGAAGTTCAGCCTTGCCGGGGTGGGGGTTGTGCGGGTACTGAACATTAGCATTTACCGTTGTGAATCTACATCTCAACTTTTTTGTGATAAATTGTGGCCAGTGCAAGCACCATTTTGCCTTCAGGTATATAGTTAGTGTGCCTGATGTGTCCTGTTATTCCGAGCAAGTAGAAGTAGATTAGATTATTATTTATTTTTTTTTATTTTTGAGTGCTGTTGGTTTCTGCACACGAGTTCCCTGAGTCCGCGCAAACAGTGGGAATGTAGATGGATATTTGAGACGTCTGCTTGCGTCATCAATCCGCGGTAGGTTGAGGCGCAGTCCTATTTCGAATCCTGCGTGTGGGATGGACCGCATTGCAGTGCGCCCTAAGGATGGCTCGCTGCCCTTGGTGCCACTTTTGCCTTAAGGACTCTGTTTTGATGCGAGTCCCCCTCCCCTGTTTACCAAACGGGTAAGCGTCCAGACACGCGCTCATGCTTTGAGGGAGCGCACAAAAATGTTCTCTCTGATAAAAGGAAAAGGGCGGCTTCGCACGCAGCATGGCCTTCAAGCACTGGTGCAAACTCTGGTATGCCAAATTAAAAAGTTCTTGCTGGTGGTGCGAGCACAATATTACATTGTGCTGCAGAGCTTTAATATGTATTTAGACTGCGCCAAGTAGTGTTGCCTGCTGTCCCCTAGAAATGAACTCGCCCTCATTGCGCGAGGACACCGAAGCGGTGCGCTGTCTTGGATATTGGAAAGAGCTGGTAAGTAATGCTGCATTTCCCATAATGCGAGAAGTAAAAAGCACAGGGAGAGAATGCTTTTAGTTCTGAAATGGGTTCATGCTTGCTTCTGGTTTCTGCATATTTTTCCCGGGTTTGCGCAATGTTCCGGATAATGCATATCCTGAGAGAGAGCTAGGAGAGTGGTCTCAAGCACTACGTCTGAGGTGGTGGATCCAGAGGCGGTAACAAGCGGGGGCCACTGCCACACTTATAAAAATGCTGCCCCCCCCGCCTTAGTGTGCCGCCCCAGTGACCTCATCAGGCCACCCTTGTGAAAAATGTCTGGGGGTGCCACTTGGCGGACCCGTCCTCGCTCGTTGTTGCCCTTGCCTATATGGGAGCCTTCTTAGTTGTGGTTGTCCCAGCCAGTCCCGGCTACAACATGGGTTGGTTTTCCTTGTTGGTGCGATGATCTTACCAGACACTCGGGGAGGGGAGGCCCATTGGCAGAGTATGTGTCCATCTCATGGAGAATGGTGATCATTGACTTGTCGTTTGTGATGGCTCTCTGGCCTTTGACGCAAGTATATCGGACATTATTTGTGCTACTGGCGCTGTTAGAGCTCCTGTGAGAATGTATGTGCCACCAGGAAGTTATTGGAGTGTGCATTCTATGGGACTGGTGGGAGTTTGGGGGGGGGGGGTATACTTCTGAAGTGTGTCAGAGAAGCAGAATGGCTGTTTGCGCAGTCCTGGTGGCAGCCGCAAGTTGTATCCCACTTTTGAGTTGCGGCCTCGTTGGCATGAAGCATAGCAGTACTGGAAGCTTATTCCACACAGTTACCCGCCATGACGTCTTCCTGTGTGTTTGCAAGCCCTTGGCAAAGTCCTCTCTAATAGGCTTTCTAGAGTAACTAAGAAAGTTCAGTACTACTAATCGTAGCCTTTTGTGCACTTGACTGTCTTGGAGCCATAAAGAGCGAAAGCCTGGCCTCTCCTGGCAACCGTTTGAGATGGAGGGAAAACATTTCTCCTAAAAATACTCTTACTTGTGCTACGGTGTCTGCTGGAGCATGGCTGTTGGGACTGTCTCGGATTAATGTTCTCCTTAGACTGTTTTTTGTGCTCCTTCAGTGTATAGTAAGGGTTAACTCAAGCCTCTAGGAAATTGAACACAATGTTGCTGATGCTTCTGTACCATTTGTGACGGTGGTGGGCTGCTTTTATATTCCTGTCCCAAACAAATTTGGCGTATGAGATTCCTAAAGGTCGCTTATAAGAAGTTGGATTTGGGTAATTCTACTAAGACTTACAAAACAACCAAATACTTTAAAAATCTTTTACGTTTTAAATACTACATGTGTACGGTCTTTTGAGATCCTAATAAGATCCTTTTAATGAAAGTCCATACATATTTTTGTGGAGTGAGCGCCAATTTATTTTAAAATTAAGAAAAGCACTGTGCTGAAGATCACCGTAAGTAGCACCACCCTTGACGGTGCGACTGCGCTCCCATCACCCAAATCCCAGTGGCAGCCACTATGCACATTCTCTCTTAGCACAGAGTTCTTATGGAAGGAATTCCTGAAGGCTCAGGCTGCCCTCCTTGTTAGACGAATCAGGGGTGGTGATGGCAGGGAAACACATCATGGGATCTTCAAAAGAAGGCGCCTGCCATGGGTGGGCCTACTTGGCGGTCTCACGACATGTCTCCAGAGCACATTAGAATGAACAATACGAGGACATTTCCGAATGAAGGATGTCCTGAGATGCTTTGCATTGCGGCCCTTGAAGGTGCCCGCCCTCCCCAGGGGGTTGGGCGTGAGGTCCAGCACGATCAATGCCTCTACTTCCGGTTCCTGGCTGAAGTGGTGAGTAAGGGGCGAGGAATGACAACAATGGAATGGAGGGCCTTTGATTACATGAGCGCGGCGTCGGTGGATGGACCTCCGTCCAGCTGCTGAAGCTGTCGACTGGAAAACAAGCACATGTTTTCCAGTCGAAACTTGCACTGTCGTCCAGATGCGGTGTACATTCTCAGACGGGCCCCCCTATACATGTATTTATTTTCTGAGCGGTTTCGATAGCGCACGCCTCAGGGCATAGCGCTCACGCCACATCTGTCGGGGGAAAAAGTGTTTCCACAGTAGCGAAATTATCGTTTTAATATTGAAGAAATGCTGTACCAAAAAGCAGTTGGAATAGCGAGAGTTCCAAGCGGTTTATTTGGATTAGGAATCGGCCACATTGTGTTGGGGGAGGGGCCGAGGCTCTTGAAAGAAACGAGTGTGCGCGAAATGATATCTACTTTCCGCTTTTCTTCTGTTCACGTTGTGTACTCTCAGGCGAGGAAGTGGGATGCGTTGCCACTGGCGGGTGTGTTCCGAGGAGGAGGTGATGAAAGCGTGCATGGGTGCCACCCCTGTGCTGAGGTGGTGTGCTCCGTCCACGGCGCCCCGCCAGGCTGCTATTGGAATCCCGGGGAGCGGACTCTTCAGCGCAACGCTGTTTGTTTTGACAGTGGCATGGCTCTTAGTGTAACACTTTAGGAGCCACTGCTTGGAAAGTCTGCCAGCTGGAAAAGAGCAGAGATGGCCTGTCAGCCGAAGCCACTCTCTGCACACATGTGCGCGCTCATATTTTCCTTGCCCTTTACAATCTGTAAGCGGTGGAGGACGCGCTGGGGAGGCAAGGAAGGTGGAGAGCAAGATGGGAGTTGGGTTTTGCTTTTGGGGTTGGCAAATCTTTTTGTTAATTGCAAGAAAACCCTGCACTTTTTGCAATGCAATTATTTTGTTTCCCTTTAGGCTCGCGAAGAAAGAAATGTCTTATATAATTATTGTAGAGGATTAAAAAACTGTTTTTGTGTAACTTTCATATGAAGGAGTTGGACTTATTAATAAATTGCACGCGGCTCAAGGTTTTTTTTTTATAGAAATGCGTGTGGGCCCGGAGGCCACCCCTCTCCCTCCTCTTGATTTGTAGCTGCTCCCTAAGCCAGGACTCCCTAATCTCCAAGGTTAGTCAATAAAATTGACCACTACTGTCTGAAGCTACCTTTGTCTAGTTGTGAAGACCTTAAGGCGACCACCCTTTCTCACTGAACTCCCTCAGGGACTTCTACATTTCCCTACTCTATCCAATAGTTGGTGTTCTACTGGCATTGGGAATTGTGCCTTAGCGACACCTTGTTGGATTCAAGCACTTTTTGATGACGCTCACTCGCCTCTACTGCTCTTCCTATTAAATCGCACTTCTCTCCTTCCGCCAATCTTTTTTCCTTCCGATGTCTCGCTACTACTGCTCCCTCTGCCTCCAACTACTATTCCCTCCCGCCTCCATCTGCTCAGCCACCTTTCTTTCACTCAGTACCATGCACTTTGCAATCACTCCTTACACTGACTCTTCTAGCCACACTTGCCACACACGCCTCACACTGAATTGCTACTTGCACACACTAGCCAATACCTCACCTTCTCCAGAAATCTCCTCCATACTTCGCTGACCCATCCTTCCCTGTGCTGATCTTTTGGTCCTCCACCTCCATTCACCTCACCCGAATAAGCCACACTTCCTGCATCCTGTGGTCTCCTTGCATCCCCTTCTCTTTTACGATATTGGTTTCCTGTCAATGGCCAAACTGCACCGTCTTCCTGACCAGGGCTGTGTTGAAGAACCAAAAAGCTATAAGTAACAGGCTAATTCTCACCCATTTACACAATGTGGGCTTGCCACAGAACAACAATGGCAGCCAGGGAAGGCAAATGTTTGTGTCGATACTCAGGGGGCCTATTCCATATGGTCCGAGGTATGTCCCAAAATTGGAGGGGCTTGCTCCCTGTCTGCTCGCCTCCCCAAAACAGTCCTTATTGGTCTGAGGTGCTCTGGGTACTCGGTACTGAGGGTCACTCGGCAGCTCCGGCAGGTTTCTTTGCCTGCCACATAGTAACACGGCAGTGGTTCCTCTTTCTCAGATGTTCTTCCTCTCTCGAGGTTGGTACGTGGAAGCCTGGGGTGTTGGTTGCTCATGGTCCGGTCTGCTTTCTTCTGCAGCTCATGTAGGGCTATGGAGAATGGGAGAAAGACTCCCACAGTGATGTTTCTTCTTCCAAGTGATTTCTAAAAACAAAAGAACACTGGCAAGCATCCTGTCCAGGCGCTACGGCAGAAGTTGCATGTGCACTACTCAGAAATTAGCTGGCACAAGGGAGGGAAGGAAATTTGGCCCCCAACTGCTATGCCCACACTGGGGGGGCGGTAGGTCTGGCTCTGAATATCTCCTTGGTAGGCGTCCAAACCCCAGCTGAGAGGGTTCCCATGCCCTCTTGCTAAGGCGAGGGTACTGACTTTGTCACAACTGTGGGGTGCATTTAAAGGTCCCAAACAGAAGTCCTTTTCACATGAATAGCAAGATTTTAAACACAAACACAAACAGAAACAGCCTGGCATTTGTTTTCGTTTTTCAAGTAAACTTAGAGCCAAGTGGAAAGGAGCCTACCTGTGACTACCAACAGATAAGCAGCATTTTAATTTACAAAAGGAGGAATCAAAGATCCCTGTCATATGGAAACAGGATTTTTAAACATTGAAAACAAGAGCGGCTTGCACGTGTGTGCAAATAAAAATGGTTTTAAAAAGTAAAAGCTAAAAAAATATCGCTGCTCACAGAAAAAATGTCAGGTAAACGAAACATGATGTGCGGGTTGACCAAAAGCAATGTATGTTATGTTTCACCTACCAAAACTCCAGTGACATTTGAAGCACTACTGTCTTCATGGAAAATGTCAGCCCAGGGCAGACCCTTTTGCTGTTTGTGGGCAAAACTTCACAAGGAAAACTCCCACTCTCAGCCTGGATGTCACATCTCCCATCTAATAACCAACCGCAATAACATTTCCTGCTAATAGTGTGGAAATTCAGTGTTCTCCAGACCTGCTGGCTCTGAAAGCAGAGACTTCAAGAAAAGTAATTCTTGGCTGGAGCACGACTAATATGTGTGAAAATGGGGGCACCCACTTCAAAGAGCAAGCTTCCAACACAAAGGATATTGTTTTTTTTTTTTTTTTAAAGGTAGGCACAGGCTGACCCATTGAAAACAAATGGCCGGAAGGCAGGAGTCTGGGCCATTTGTCCAACATGAAGATTCACAATTGATTTAAAAGGACTATTATCAATTAGGCCTTTTTTTCAGCCATCATAAGGTGGGTGGATTTCATCTATGTACCATTTTTTAAATGTAATTTCCAGGTGATTTTGGGGTTATAACATTCATCCACTTGCGACTCGAGGAACTGTAATAGCTATCGAAGATGTTTCTGGCTGATCTGAACATGTTCCAAATGTGATAGTTGGTGAGCGGGTGGAAAATTAAATTGGGGATATGCTTTAATAACTTATTCATAACTGTTGTGCTTTTTATGGAAATGGCAGAAAGATGCCACATGGCCGGGCTACATGATACAGATTTGGTGGTCGGTTTATCTAATTCCCCCTGATTATCTGAAAAAGAAAATGTTTAGTATGGCAGTTGCTAGTAAAATTATGAAGTTGTGATACATAACTAGTTTTTTTCCAGAAAGTCGAAAGGAAAACTAAGGGGTGATGACAAATGGGAATTGCCATATGTTGCTCCAGACCCCTAAACCAATCCTGACTTGGAGACTGGGTTTGGGAGGAGAGAGAAAGGTAAGTGTACAATCCTAGTGGCAATGATTATTGCAGGGTACTTCCCCCAACATTGTAAAATTGGTGGTGTCATCACTGCTATATAAGGGGGACTGCACTAGGACAGGGGACAAAAAAAAGTAGAGAACTGAAAAAAGTTGGACAGGAGGAGACCAGGAAGGCTGCTGAAACTTACCACCTGACAGCTGTAAGGAGACACCAGAGAAGATTGCTGAGAGTGCATCAGGGTGGAGCTGTCTATTTCTAGGAAGGCCTCAAAGCTGACTGGGTCCTATGGTGGAGAGCGGGAGGCCATCTTTGAGAGTGGAGTGACCAGACCCCTGACCTATCTTTCCAGAGTGTCCTGAGATGCAGCAGGCTTTCCTGAACCTTAAACAGAGGTTTGCTATGTAAGTAGAACTGGGCCCTGGTAAACCAAAAGGTGTGGGAGTCTGCTTGCCTTGAATCCCTTTCCTTTATAGTGGGTGGGAAGGGGGTGGGAACTGTGTAGATCCATAGCCTATTTTACCAAAACTATTAATTTAATTCCCCATTTGGCAGAACACTATGGGGTGAATTTAGTTAAAATGTGAAATTAACAAAGCTAACTTCCCATGTGTGCTGAAAACTATAGCCTAGGCATTAATTGGGTAATCTCTGTTGTCCAGCTGACCCCAACTTATTTAAGGAAGAGGGGTGTCTGTGTTCTTAAATCAGGCCAACCTTTTTATCCAGCTTCCCCAACAAAGGCCTTTCAGTGAAAGGGGGGGGGGCGTCTGAAATCCAAATTTCCCCAAAGCATTCAGATTATTATGTCTGACTTCCCAACATAGACCAAAGCATGGGGGGGGGATCTGAAAAACAAACCGATAAATCAACTGTGTGTTTATTTTAAATCAAAAGTGTGGAAGATATCATCATCATCATTACCAATCTTGAAATCCTACTGCTAGCCTTTTAAGCCAGCAGGAAAGTGAAAATCGCACATCACCCGATGACTGCCTTCGTTATTGACAGTGTCATTATTTTGTGAAGGGAAGTTTGCAGAAAGTGTAGAATTGTAATTGTGTTCTTTTTCACTTACTTTTGTGATTTATTTATGCTGAGAGAAGTTGATTGTGTTGTGCCACGGATAAAGTGGTGTTTAAAACTTTCGTGCTAATTTCTGTTATTGGTATTTATTTAAATTACAAGTATGTTTCCCGTACACTGGCCTGGTTCTTGGCTCATCGTTAGGTCTGGGGAGATGGATCCAAGGGGCATGGTGTCTGAGATGGGGCTAAAAAAAGGAATCTGTTAAACAGTTTGTTGCATAACCACGCGAGTGGGGAGGGAAGGAACTCCTGCGTTGAGGGTGGCGTCTCAATAAACCGTTACACGATTACCCCGATGTTGCTAACAAATCTGTTCAGATACCATGACATGAAGGATGCACCATTGGCCACTCCTGCTTGCTCCTTCTCCTTCACATCCCTGAGAATCTTTTATTATTGGTGATTTATATCGTGCTTAATGCTGGACTGTCAGGACTGGGATCTCTCAGCCTCGCTGCATTTACACGCACAGAAGTACATGTTGATATCTGTTGACAATTCAAGGCTTAAGACTGGCTGATAAGATTCAAACATTTAATTCAAAGGTCTAATGTAAATCATTATCTTGAGAATAATATTGTCTTCCCCTCAGTGAATTTGGGATCCTTGCATTGCTGCAAGAACTGCCAGTTGTTTTGCAATTTGAAGGATCCTTTTCGCTGAGGGTAAACTTCCACTGCCGGCTCCCGGTTCGTCCTAGCTCCTCCTCTGCTACTCTACTTATCCCATCCCCTGTGCTCATTCCTCACTTTGCATTCTTCACTGCACCCTCTTCCCCCTATTTCACAATCCCTCGCACACCCCATTTGCCTGTTGATGGTTTCCTCAGGTACAGCTCCCCAGGCACCCAGCACAGTTCCTGGTTTTCTGTCTTCTCAGGTCTGATGTAGTGTCCCCGTACAATTTTACAAATGGTGCATAGTGGCCACCTTGGAAGGATGTTCCCCCCTCAATGTTCATTCTTTTAGTTGGCGTCCCTTACCCCTCCCTCCCCCATGAGAAAACATGATGCGCTTTAATGCTAGTGGCTGGTTAAGACACAGTTGAAACTTATTTGCCCTGGACCCTTGTTAACAACCCTCACTTGGCGTGAGACAGTAACCATGGGATTGCCGGCTATTCAATTATGTTAGTGCCCCAACTCTGGCACTGACACTCAACGAAGAAGGAACACTGGATCTGCATACTGAGCTTTTTTCAACTTTTATTCATTCAACAGCTTTTAGATACTATGCTTGACTTCATCCACTTAAGTTTCTGCCTGCTTCTTTTGTCTAAAGTCCCCTGTCTGAGGTTTAAATTCCATCGGACTTGCTCAAGTTAATGTTTCTTGATCAGAAGTTCAGGTTTGTATTCTTTCAATCAATGGTAAGGGGATTTCAGGGTATCTTGGTGCTCCTCTCTCCTGCCTCTATAGAGTTCTTCCTGCATTCCATGACTGATGGTCATGTGATCCGCAAAGGTGTTCCATACCTTTTCTGATGAGACTCGGATGTGGTTCCTCATCTCAACAGAGAAGGACAAAGAATCTTTCTTTCAAGTTAGGTTATGTTACCAGTGGGTAAATGGAGAAAAAGCTGGCTAATGTGGAATTCTTTAATAATTTAAAGCTGCCTTCCAGCAATACTTAATACATTTAAACAAAATCATGTTCTTCTAGCAAAGGTAGGTTAAAACCAACAGTGGCCGGTAATTGTCGATGCTGTAATCCTGCTGGTGTAGTGTGTTTTATAAAGTGTGCCCCTCGTGGACAACTTTAATTTGTCCCCCACTTGTGCCTCACTACCTTGACATGTATGCCTCTATGGATTCTGTCTCTCCTACTTGCAATTCTGAACACGGGAGAGCATTCAGTTTGGGTGGTTTGGGGCAATAAGGAGCCCTTTCAGTTTTAACCACAAGTTGGGTGTTAAGAAATGGATTTGTAATGCCAATGCTCATTTGATATGGTTAAATGTGTTCAATGGTAAACCTTACCAAAGTAAGTGTAGTCCCATCATC
Organism: Ambystoma mexicanum; assembly: GCF_040938575.1. Taxonomy (NCBI): domain Eukaryota; kingdom Metazoa; phylum Chordata; class Amphibia; order Caudata; family Ambystomatidae; genus Ambystoma; species Ambystoma mexicanum. Next base: position 1,196,935,907 of record NC_090935.1, read on the forward strand.
ATAGATGCTAAACACTCTTTATAGAGCTTCCCCAATTTCCTATGTTATAGAACAATTTCATTGCCCCCACCAGGTCAAGATGCTAAAACAATTCTACCAAACAATTTCGGACATTTCTGCGGTTTTAATAGCCGAAATAAGAATACGAAAGCCGACCAATGCTGCAGATGGGAACTATAGAGAAGAGACCAGTGCCCGCAGGGAAGCTTGGTTTGGTTCGGTCTTTGCGTTTTCTTTTTTAACCAACCCATGACCTACACTAATCATTGCAAAAATTCCATCTCTAGAGCTGGTTAGTGAAAGTGGGTGGTTGGTTCCCTTCCGAAGGTTTGTGGCGATATTCTCGAGTTTCGAGTGGCCAGCAAACACATGGACCGTCAGAATTGTGGCACTAGGTTGGAGGGGTGGTCGCATGTGTCAAATTGTTGCAGGCCGCTTTTGGGTGTCCAGGCCACACACACTTTCCATGAATATGTGCAAGTTCTTAAGGATGAGCTCACTTTATACCATTTCCATCAAACCTCAAATTTGAGTTTCAACGCTTGGAAAACCTGAGGTGCGGTGCAAGAGAGGAACCCTAATGTCATTATCTTTTTTATACTCATTCGCGTGCCCAGTTGAATCATCTCTGAGCAGTGTTATGTTGTGGTTTGTGTAGATGGCTGAATCACCAAAAGTTGTCTTGGTTAAACTAGCGCAGGCCGCAGCATGATATAGGATAGTCGTAGACCTATGAATTCATTCACATAATCTGAAATGTTAAATGTTTTTGGATGACGGTTGAACATTCGAAACCAATCTTTTTTCTTAGGTGGTTTGCGGTAGGGAGTTCCACAATCTCGGAGCTAGCTATCAAAAGGCTTTGTCTCCCCAGCAGACAATGGATGATTTGGGGTCTGCTTTAAATTTGCTTTCTCGAGGAAAATGGGGTTCCTGCTGGAGCGCTTGATGTGCGATGCAGAGCACCTTAAATTGCAGCCTTACTGGCGCAGGCAGCCGATGTGAATCCCACAAGGCGAGAGTAATATGCTCGTCTTGCCTTGGATCGAGAATCTGCCGAGCTGCAGCGTTTCTGCAAAGCCTGCAGTCTTCATGTCCTAGACAGGCATACTTCAGTATCAAGCCTATGAATAATCTGTCATGGGCAGTACCAACATCCCCGTTGCCGATGTTGCGTGGAGAAGTTATGTTTTACTGTGTAGAAGTAAAAGCAAGCTTGATCGTGTAACCAAGGCCACTTGGGTGTTCATGGTCAAATAGAACACACGCATTTCTCACCCTCTTTACCGGACTAGGGCCTTTATCAAATTCCCATGGCCAATATCTAGCGCTGTTGCTCATCAAATAACGAGTATTGCCGTGGGCTGGGTTCCAACAGATTGGGAGGCATCCAATGATCAATCAATGACTGCAAAACCGGATTGAAAGGCCGGGGTTTGATAATTTGGTAGCTGAAAGAGCAATTCTGTGTCATCAGTGTATTTATAGAATTTCCACACGAAAGCATTTAATAAGTAGCATAAATGGACCCTCTTACTCCGTAAAAGGGAACGAGGACGACCCCTGGGCTACCCCACATTGCACTGTAAAAGGAGACGCGGAGGGGAAAGTGACATGACAGCTTTCCTGCCATCTAAGAAAGACGCAGTCCAGCATAGGCTTACCTCCGAAATTACTCACCAAGATTGTCCAGCAGCCCAATTGAAGCCAAAGATGCTGTATGTCCTTTGACGTAAGATCTGACGTCATTTCAAATTGATACTAAGGTGGGCTCTTTCCAAGAAGCAAACATTTCCTTATGGGTTGGGGCGTTCCCACAGAAGATTGTGAGACCCATCTTGGAAAACACATTGCTCTCAGCTGTGGTAGATCAGAATTAGGAGATGGAGAAGGAGGCATTGTAGTCAACGTCTGCTTGACAGACACAAACCTGCTCTTTTCAGAAGTCTGGGAATCTTGGCCCTATTCTACAAGAAAATGCAAAAAAGCTGCTAGTCAGGATGTCTTTACAAAAGAAAGTAGAGGAAAGTCCTATGTCCGGAATAATCAACTAGCCTGAATATGTCCCTACCACTATAACAGAAAACGTAACTGGAACAAGGTGTATTTAGGCCCTTTGCTCTTGTTAATTGGATGGTGGCTGGTTTCTGACGGCCATCCTGGTATTGGCTCCTCACCTCGGCTGCACAGTCTAGCCTGTAGGCAAAACCGTTTAATCCTCTCAATTCCATTTTGCCCATACCAATGTGCTTCCCCACCTTTGGTCTAGTTTATTTCACCCAGTTTTGGAGCCTGGTCCTGACCGCCCAACCTTGTTTTGCTCACCCCACCCTGTGTTGTTTTCTAGCCTTGTCTCCCCTCTCCAGCTTTCGCGGGGCAACCACGTACCTCCTCGGCTCTTGTTGGTGTGCTCCTGGAGAGGGTCAAGGAAGACTGATCAGTATGCAGCGCTTCTTTGCCTTCTGCTCCTTGGTCCGCTTAGGGCAGAGCTTGCCCTGCTTGCCCTGCTTTCCTGCGATCCTTGTGCGGCTCTCTGGTGTTGGCCTCTCTGCACGCTGGTTGGCAGGCAGCTGTGATGGTTTGCTGCTCCTTTTGGGCACATCCGGCTTGTGCTCTGTTCAGCCTGCCGGCGTTCCGTGATCTCAGTCCGCAAATCCTGTGTACACTTCCAGTAGGAGGGTCTCCTGCTGTGTCTCCCCTCTCCTTCCTTCAGTGCTTGCTGCTTTATCTTCCTGTTGGTCCAGGGTGGGCCTTCCCACTGTGCTTTAACTCCTGGTGAGCCCTCTTCCTCTAGAGGGGTCTCCTGTTGGCGGGATCTCCTGTCCTCTAAGGGGAGATCCCGCTAGCCCTGTCCCTAGGGGGCGTTAAGCTTAGTGGGCTCGCATCTCTAGTTGCAAAGGGGCTGGCACCCCATTGGGGGGAGTGGACAAATCCCCTGTACTCATCGTACAACATATTCCAGGAGCAGGTAAAACAAAAATGTGGTCATTCGTTAGTGATCATGTGCACATATTTGACACTTGTCTGTGGTGAAATCTTTCGACCACAAGGGGACCTTTTATTTTCAACTGGAGGCTGCAGGTCATTGTTTTCCCCACTTTTGTACTTTCCATGAAATTAATGATTTGCTTCTGAAAAAAGGAACGGGTTACCCCCGCTCACCCAGTTCAGCATTTTGGGATTCATAATTTGTACCTATGCCGAATGCGCCGAAAATGCGCATTCAGGTGTTTAGCCCGTTTTTCTGGGGCAATACCCATAGAATGCCCTGGACTGACCAACATCTGCGTTCCAGCCACTTGACCCCTTTGCAGCGGGTCTCTTCTTGCTTTAAATAGTTGGAAGCACCTGCCTATGCTATTGTTCAATTGAGTCCTGGGAAGGAGTTGTGTAGCATGAGTGGTTTAATGTGTAGCTTGATGGACTGTCTGTAGGCATCACCTTTTTATAGGCAGTAAACTTGTTTTTCCCCTGATTGACACACCACACACACTGCCCCCACGGTTATATTTGTCGTTCTAACTTCATTTTCAGAGTTTTGTTCTGATCCACAAGTAGTGTGCGTTTTGTTTTTTGCATCTGTTTTCTATCTCCAGTAACCAGCCAGGCTTTAGCCTTGAGCACTATTAAAAACAATAGATTTTAGTTTCCTAGAGAATTGGTGAACTGCACGCGTGGCATGAGAGATGGGTTTCTTATTGTGTTGATCCGAATACATTTTAGCTCCAGCTGTACTTGGCACCCATCTGCACTCCTAGCTTGTTGCAGACGGCCAGGAATATTCGATCACAGGCGGCACCCTGTTCTCCGTACAGGCCTTGTAGAGGTACCATCCGCGAGCATAATGACCCCAGCTTTAGTTGTACTTGAAAGTGGATTGGCCTGTAGGGCCCACGCGATTTTCCTACGCTCTGGTATGAGGCCTACCAGGAGCATTCATTTACTGGAACATTCCGACGCGATGTGGACGAATCCCGATTGGATGGCCGTGAACCGCAGGCGTCCCCACGTATCTAATCTAATAACGCACTATAGCAGCCTGGCTTAGTCACTGGTGATCCTTTAATGTCTTGTGTAGTAGACCGCAGGGCACATTGCCTTCATTTCGCTCTAATCACGGTATAAAAGCAGAGCAACATAAAATCACACCAGGTTGCTTTTGAAGTCTCTAATGCACATGAAATGTATGGATTTGTTTATTTTGGCAAGTGTTAGCGCGTTGAAACTACTACGCAGGTGATTTGGTACAGTACAAACAGTGGAGTAACTTTGCTGAAAATGTTGGGGGGGTACATGACAACTGAAGGAAAGGGGGTGGGGTGAAGGAAGGGTGGATGGTGGTTGGGCGGGGGACATGACAATTGAAGGAAAGGGGTGGGTGAAGGAAGGGTGGATGGTGGCTCTGAGGGATTGTTTCGGCCAATTGTTAAAAAAAAAATTTGGTCGAATGGTAGATTTAACCAAATTCGGTCACCACCATTAGTTCGAAGCCGAAGATACCGAACATGAAGAGCAGTGGTTGGAGGGGTGGCCCCCTGAGCCCATGTTCAGTATTTTTGGCTTCAGCGGTTGGGGGGGTGTCCCCCTCTTCCTCAGCATTGGTGGCAGGGGACCCAACAAAAAAAAGAAGAAAAGGGACGCTACAGCGTCCGATCCGCCCCCTGTTAAAGGGATGGAAATGACGCTGCAGGTTACAGGAGAGGCCGCGGATGGAGAAAAGGTAAGTGGGGGGGTTTATGGGTGTACTGGCAGTTTGAGGGGACATGGGTTTGGTTTTTTGTACCGAGGTAAACATGTATTTGCATTGAAAATGATTAAAGATAATTCCACAATGATTTTGTACGTCAGTCAAACAACCTAAATCCCTGAGCGATAACACTAGACTACTACACCACACTAGTCCATTGCTGACGCTCTGTTATAACTTTCATAAGACTGGTGGCCTATCTTTAAAATTCAATTGGGCCCACACACATCTTCAGCCGGTCTGCCATGCACCCAGTGACACAACATAACATTCACAAACTTAATTCCACTAGAACATACAAACAATGCATCATTTATCATTCATACAGACACAAATGTCAACACACATATGATTGCACACACTCTCACACACACATGCGCCAAGCACCTGTGTGCACACAGCATTTATATATACATTTACACTAACACACGGAAACAGTGGCGCAACGTCCATTGAGTAGACCAGAGTTTATCACACCCTGATACCTGAAATTTTGGGCTATGTTGACTTGACCTAGCTGAACTATAAAGCCATGGGCGAAAGGACCAGATTCACTGGAATGTCAGCAATTTGCCTGCTTTTTCCTTTCATTCAAAGGCAGAAACCATTGGTTAATGCAATGCAGTGGGTGACTAAGTATAATTGGTACAGATTTTTAAATGCCATATACCTCCAAACTTGGGTTCTGCACAACACCTTATATGTCTACGTGCTGATAGATTTTTTCTACAAGATTCTGACTGATTAAACTTAAGGTTTGTTTTCCTGTGTTCAAATGGCTCCAAGCAATGGAGTACCGAGCGGGAGAGTCACAAGGGGGTGGTCAAGCTACCCCCCGTATCTCTTTTGAGCCAGAACAGGACATTTGTCATTGGGACGCCTCTCCCATTCGGAAACCTCAAAGAGGGTGCCCAACGGCAAAAGTGTCTCGCTGGCAGGACAATGTGTGCTGAGCAATTCCTGCACAGCACGCTTATTGTCCTGGCAGCAGCACACCTTACCTGTTCCGAATGGTAGAGGTATCCCGCTGCCAGGACAATGTCCCAAGGAGCGCTGGGCAGCAGAGGGTCCCCATGTTGCTCTGTATCAACAGAGTATTACAATGTGAGCCATTAGGCACTGATGGGAGGGAGGGGGGAACTATTAGCAGGGACTTTTGTCCCTTTTAGAAATGTAACTGGGAGGGAGGGATCAGAAGAGAGAGGGTTGCATAATGTTGCATGCTTTATGAAATAATGACTATGGGCCTCATTACAAGTCAGCCGGTCCAGAAACAACGGTGGCGGTAAATCCGCTGCCACCATTGTTTCTGGACCGGCTAATTCCGAGTATTGCAGGCGGGAGGTGTCACATGTGGACATGGAAACACCGGCTCTGTCATAGATGGAACCAGTGTTTCCATGGTCCCCATCCCCATGGAGTCCTATTGGACTCCCTGGGAATGGGGATTTACAGAATTGCACCTCCAGAATTACTGGGTCACCGGGGTTGTAATGCCCCAGTGATTCTGGCAATCACGGAGGCAGAATGGGATTACAGGTCCGGCGGCAGCTTGCCGGTTTTTCCAGCACGGCTACCGCCGGACTCGTAATGAAGCCCATGACTTTAAAGCCCAAGGAGGATTTGTTAGGCTCATATTAATCTGCATGATGTTATTGTGACTTTGCATGCAGAATGGGGAGAATGAAAGTAAAACCATACTCCCATTGCTCAACATATTTCTATGACAATTTATATGGTGTATGGTAAGTTCACTATGAAAGGTTAGTTTATTATGTAATGTGGTTTGCTTCCAATACATTGCTATAAATAATTGTTATATGTATTATATAAATAATAAGCACATGAAATGTTAAGCAAAACCTTAATAAATACCTATTTCAACTAAGCCTGGAAAGATGTGCACGGTTGCTTAAATTGTCCACATCCCAGTTTCACCATTTAACCAAGTGCGTGATCCTGAGCAAATTATTTAATCACATTGTGCCTGATCTGCAGCTCTGCAAGTGATTCTGATTCACTTCAAAGCTTATGTTAATGTATCATGCTATTAGAATGGAAAAGGCAAATGACTATAAAGTGGCTCCACATATAACAATAGTTCAATTTAGGTATTTTGCACCACAAAGTTATTTGTCACTTGGCTTATTTATGGCAACTTATTCGAAAGTCACTTCCATGGTGCCTCCAAGTATCAAAGACTGATTATGCGCCTTCCAATCTCCTTTTCTGTGAAGTCACCTGTTGGTACAATCCATATGCTAATTAGGAAGTTTGCATGTATTTTGCCTCAGAGGGCTTGGACATAGCTCCCCAACAAACATACACAAACACAATAGATTTTTTTTTTTAAGTACCTCTGCTCTGCTTTCAAATTCTGCCCGGGCCACATCTCATGTTGCACCAAGCTAACCTCTTCGCACATACGTGCAGCGGAATGAGCTTCCTAGTTCCTGTCTGTGTGTCACATTAACACAAAGCCGGAAAGCGATGCTCTGTGCCGTTGGCCTCCGGAAGTGCTGCTGCTAGAGTCACAGCACAGGCACCAGGCCCTGCAACACCCAGTTCAGCGCCCTGGCTGCTGACTTTGAGTCAGGCCAGCCAGGGTGAGGGATTGTGTCATGCAGGGCACCCCAGCCCTGGATGTGTTGCAGCGCGGCTGCCTGGCATCTCTGCGCTATGTAATGACAGTGCAAGCCTGAGCACGCCAGCCTGGCTCGCGCTGTCCAATTACATAATTGATGATTGCGGCCCCCATGCCCTCCCTCCAAAAGATGGGGGGGGGACAAAAAGGCATGCCACAGAAGTTGGGGGGGGGAGACAAAACCCCCTGTCCCCCCCCTTATAATTACGCCATTGAGTACAAAAGCATATTATAACACCACTGTGTCTGTTACTCAGATGCCCGAGTCTCCATTTTGCAGAAGCCATTGTATTTTGTGATATGTAAACATCGGACATACCTCTAAATGCCCTGGTATTTCGACATGGTCAAATGAAGTATGTCTTCAGTGCCTATGAAATATTTTCTTCACTGACCTCTGTTTCCATTTCCCAAGGAGTGACTGCAAAGATCAGTTACTTTGATTGTGATGTACATTTCATGTCGGAGTATCCTTGCACACAGTGCCACACACCTACTTCTGTGCTTCAGGTCTCTGTGCATCCCAGGTTCAAAGAGCACAACATCAAAAGGCTGAGGTAATGCCTCACCCTGCAGGATGCCAAATGAATTTCTGCAGAGCACGTTGTGCATGGTGTGGCAATTGCCTAGTTGTTTCGGTTTGCTCTGTGAACCGACAGCCATGATTGGGTTTACACCTTGACTTGTCTTCCAGTCTCTTCTGTGGCCTTGCACCCGACTGGGACCGGAGAGTTGAGCACAAGAAAAATGGAGTGTGCACCGAGGGCTTTTTCCACCTGGCCTGTGCTGCCCCATGCAGAGATTGCGTCCTAGACCACCCTACACAGTCCCTTCACGGCATACTATCCTATCGGGGAATCCATCCCATTGGAAGAGCAGGTGGCTACCTGTTTGCCTGGCTCATCTGCTTCATCCTCTCATCAAGATTGCCACCGCCTCACCTGTCCAGGTACTTTGACTCTTTCCCTATGACTCTCACCTCTGACTGCTACCAGCAAGCCTTTCACACTCTAGACCGTGGCCAACGCTGACCCGAAAACTAACCTGCTATAGGACATTTCGTTTGGTTGCTTACACCTATGTTGTAACTTGTTTGGTCACTACGGGTCTATATCGGAATATTATGGTTGATCCTTAGCCTATATTGTAGTTTTTGGTATCCACGTTATATTCATTTTGGTTGCTAACACATGCACTATAATTTTGTATTTGCTACCCATCTAGGTTTTACTACTTTTGGTCACGGTCAAGGTGACGCATTCACTTATCACAACAACACATCTCATTAAAAACAAATCACCTGTCCCCACAATGCACTGCCTCACTCTCTCACTACCCTTCTACGCTCTATTCTTCGTCTGGTGCTTCCGTGAAGTCTCGTTCATGTCTCCTCCCTGATCACTTGTTATCCAATCCCTTTCATTTCTACCTCTCCTAGAAATCAACCTGGACAAACTCCCTTTTTCTCCCTTTAGGTAAAACCCTCTGTCTGTCCTTCAGCCTCCCACCAGCATCACCCTCTGTCTGCCCATTCTGTTGGTAACAAAACCCTTGACCGCCCCTGCCATTTTTCAGTTCCCACGCCGCCCCACCCACCTATTCATAATAGCTATTAACGAAACCAGGTTTACCCCCACTTGGTACAGCCACTCATGCAGCTGTCAACATGTAATCTGCAGGCTTCTCCACTCTCCTCAACCCATTAAGAGATGGCAGGGTCATATTCATGATTGCCAAGACCACCTACCCATAACCTTTATCCCTTCCGATGTTCTAACTGCATTTTCTGAATATATCTCCATTCAACCTCTCCCACCTACCCCTCTCTCAATCTTCACCAATAAACAATTGCCAATCATCCTCTTCCTTCTCATCTATATTTCTAACTACACTCCCTACCATCTGATACCCTGATTGCGCACATGGTCGAAGTCAAGCTCCCTACCCTGTCCAATGATTATAGCCTCCAACCTGTGCCCAGAACTTCCCAACAGATTCCTGTGACAATTCCCTTGACCTGGTTTTCCTCACTCTGCCCCTTCCATTCAACCGTCTCACTCTGACCACTTTGTCTTGCAATTTTAAATCTCTGAACTCCTCTCCTGTCCCCACCATTACTACATCACAAACACCAAAACTGACCCTCATGTACCGTAGCTTAATGAAATCAGGTCTTCTCTTCGAGCCCGTAGCCCACCCAATGCCATCTCCATCGAGTGAGACTTTACGCTCATCTTGCCCCTGCCCCAACCATGGATTTCCCCTCTCATGCAACAGCTGAGGACTACCATTGAATCAATATCTCCTACTCTTCTTGACACCTATAAATATTCTCTCATTTGGAATCTGCAATATCCTTCTGCCACACCAACTTCCCCTGATCTCTCCTGCATCCTCGCAAACTATCATCTACCTTCCAAGCTTTGCTCTTAGTCCCCTTTCTGCCCCCTCTCCACGTCTCTTCCAATGACTTTGCCCTGTATTCCTCATCTAAAAACAGTAGAAACCCTGATACTGCTCTGCTTTTGTTCCTCCCCTCTCATCACTCACTGCCTCACATCTGTAAGCTTCTTCTCTCTCAACCCACCTTCGTAGCTGCCATCCTTTCCTTGAAGTGCCAACCCATCCAGTGGCCCACAGACAATTAAGACTCTATCACCCCTTAAGTGGCCTTTCCTGTATCTCCTTCTGACTCTTCAACCTTTTGCTCAGCTCATTAAACCTTCCTATCCAGCTTCAATTTAGAAACCATCCTAAGTAGCCTGGAAAATAACTGGCAGGGATGTTGTGGTCAGCAGATACTATCAACCAGTCAACCAGTCTCATCACCCCCACTATAAAGTTCTGCCATGTATTCTATTCAACGATATTGCATATCTGGAAAGTAACCATGTTTGGCACCATTCAATACGAGGATCTGCAGTAAGCACACCACACATAGTGGCACTCACCCATGACTCCAACCCCCCCACCAATCTCACCCAGGATGTGCGCTTTGCCTCTTAGTTGTCTTACCACTCATTCTCCATCTTTGGAATGCTGACACCTCCTCTGGCAATCTCGCTTCCAATGCGAGTTTGACAAGGATTGAATCTTGGGACCCTTATCTTGACAATACACACCTCCTTTCTCAGCAATTTGACCCCTCCTTTTTATTTCTTTTACTACCTTTTTGCTGATGATACCCACAGCTTCTCCCAATTCTTAACCCCCGAACTATCCATGTGCATGTCCACCTCGCTGTTACTATCTGTGACTGGAGGACACTAATGCTCAAGTATTCCAAAACTAAAATCCTCTTACTCCCTTCTCCCAACATTGCACCCTTTCAACTTGACTTCATCAAGACTCTCAAGCAGTGGTGTTTCTTTGGTAGTGGTCTTAAACTCCAACAATGTCATCTCCAAGGCCATAACCTGCAGGTTCAAGCTACTTAACAATATCCCCACCTCTACCTCACCTTTCATGCTGCTAGAACCCTAATCTCCACTCTGGTCCTCCGAAAGCTCCACTTCTGTTCCAGCCTCCTAGCTGGACTTCCCCTCCACCTCTCTCCCCCACACCCTGCATTATTCAACTTTGCCATCTGTATGCTCTTTAACTTTCCTCCGTCCATTTCATCAGCACAGACTTTCCATCTATGCTGCACCAATCCCTCTTTAAATGCTTGCTCTGGTCTTCAAATCTATAAATGGAATGTCCTAAGACCCCTAACCTCTCTAGCTGACTCTGGATCATGTGGCAGCTTACCTTGAACCCTGTGATTATGAGCTCTCCTCCAGACCACCCTGTGCAGCCTCCCATATGTGCTCCTTGACCATCTTGTCTCGTTATTGATGGATTTTGCTACCATCCCCTCAAAAGCGAAGCCACTATTCAGGTCTTCAAGCTTCCCCTAAAAAATTGCCACTTTTTACGTGGAGGAGCCTACAGTATTCTCACACCACCCATCTAATCGATTTCCCTGTCCACACCTGTAGATAATTAACGTATGTATATTATCAATCTGTATATTGCCACTTCCTGTTCCTGGGGCGGTCTGTCTTGCCGATATTTCATTAGCTTACTCTTGTAAAGCACCTGCTAACAGGATTGCTACTTTTCCAGTTTCTTTTGTACAGCTTTTCTGTCAAAGTTGGGTATCAAGTGAACCAGGTTCTTTAGTGGAAATCAAAGATTCGTTATCCAGATCAAGTCATCTCAGGCAAATGTTGTGGCTATATAGAAATGCATCTTAAAATCTATAGACTCCATTGAAATTAAACTGAATAATCTTCTGGAAGCAGAAGAAAGCAAGAAACTTTGCAAAAATATTGAGTTTAATCTGGCATTTTATGCAAGTGACCTAAAAGTACATAACTAGGATGTAAATATACTTTTGCTAAAAGGTTCAATTTACGAAAAGAAACTCCTGCCACAAAGATAGGGAGCATACTGCTAATGCAGAAGCTTCTTCCTCAGAATCGGACATTTCCAATAATGCAACAGCATACTTCTCTGAATCTAACCTTTTTAATGATGACGATTCACATTGACGACGTTGGAAGAAAACCTGTAGGAGACAGCAAAGCAAAGAGAATCGGTATTTAATCACAATAGAGTAATACTCTGTGGATGTCGGGCGAAGAAAAGAAAGGACATAATGTGCAATTGGTTAATTTATGAAGTCATCTCCTGACTAATGATCAATTTAGGATTTTAGAATTGGGCCTCCATTATTGCCCCACGCACCATTATGATTATGTACAGACTCACCATGATTTTGATAAATTCATGGCTAAGGTCAAACTAAGACAATTCTTTGCCATTAATCCTAATAAGGACACTGTACATCAAATTGAAGGACGGCGGACTGATCTTGCAGTTCTAACTAATCTAATGCATTTGGTGGATGTGATAACAGAGACATCAATCTGATGGATTTGAATGTTGATTCGAAGTGCTCTATCAAAATTAAATTGAAGCGTACATCTAAATTCAATGCACCTCTTCAAATAGGAGGATGTGCGAAGGCTTTCCAGGACTTGGTGATAACTGATCTTAAGAAACTCAGAACATGGGTCTTGAATCAGCTCTTAAATAATTTGACAAAAAAGATCTTAAAACCCTGCAGGAATTACAACAACTCTCTGATGTGGTTCAAGGTTTCAAACATAGTTATGATGCATGGCAAGGACTATCTCTGGGAAGCCAATTGGCAGCTATGAGATCAAAATTGCTATTTGAAGTTACATTCAAGTTGATTTAACCAATTTCCTTACTGAACAGTGTACCATAACGCTCTCAGGTAGCCTGTAGAGTGGCCAAAGTCAGAGAGAGGCCAGGAGATATAGATGGGAACGTGCCAAGTTAAGCTGGTCATGACTTCCCACATGTTCTGAATTTAAAGGGTTTTGTTATACCATAGTTTATTTATGGACCACTAGCCACGACCTTTGGCCATGTCCACTGTGTATGCTCCCCCTAATGCTTCTCTTACTCCCACATACCTTCGGCGCTGGCCAGTGAGCATGGCCTTCAACCAGTCAAGAAAATTAAGTCGATGATTTGAGCCCAAATGTTCCTATTTGATCCAAATTGGCCAAGCGGTTTTCACATTAAGGCTGTTCAAAAACTGCACTTTTCTCTATGGGAAAATGAATGAGAGTAGGCTGAAAAGTGTTTTTATATTTTCGAAATAACGTTTTAATTGTCTAACAAATCATTCCCAACATTTCTGGCTCTTCACAAACTGCTTGTTTGGAAAAGGTCATCCATCCATCCATCCATCCATCCATCCTGCAAGTCAAGTTATTAACCTCGCTCAGCATCTCTGCTGTAAAAATAACCAAGGCAGAAATAAAGGTTTTAAGGAGCAGGGGGCACCCCCTTCTCTGTCAAATGTTTTAAAAACAAATATATGGATTTACCCCAAACTAGTCAAGAAATGCAAATCAATGCTTTGTGTCAAGTTGGTTTATTTAGTCAAAATCTGCCCAGCGTTTTTCGTGCTACGGCTGTTAAAATAACTGCACTTTTTCTCTATGGGAAAATTAATGGACTGAAACTGTGGTGTTTTTGTTTTCTTAACGATTCCATTTTATTTATTATTCCCAAAATGTGCAATATTGGGGGAGTCCTTGACTTTTGTTCTGAAAATGGCATCTAAATCCATCCATCAAGTCAAAAGTTATTAGCATAGAATTTTGGGAAAAAATGTCTGCTTTTTCATTTCTGAAAATGCTGTCAGCCTCTCTGCTGCAATGTATTGTGAGAGATATAGCTATCATCTGGGGGAAGGAGACATCCCCATCTCTTTCAAATATTTTATGCAATAACCCCAGATTATTCTCGAAAATAGTCAACACTTCGTGCCCAAGTTATTTCATACCTGGTCCAATTCCATCCAGTAGTTTTGGGTGTGCGCGTGCGCAACAATTTGACTTTTTCTCAACGGGAATATGAATGGGTACTAGGCCAAACAGCCATTATTTTATGTTCATAATAACAATTTTATTTTTTAACTGCTCTTTCCAAAAATGTCCCCTCTGGGGGAGGGTTTGCAAAATTTCTGCCTAATCAATCAAATGGTATTAGCAATTCCTTTTTCAAACTTTCTAGGGAATTCAATACTCAACTTAATTATTGCAGCACGATGATATGATATAATATTTGCACCAAACAACCGATCTCCGATTAGTAGTTATTGAAATGCCATTTATGGCATGCAACACTTAGAGTAAATGATGGTCGGTTAAGCGCACCATCCAGAAACAAAGTTGTTCCTTTTGTGAGAATTGACATTCACACCTGGAAATAAAAGAACCACACAAGTATTGTATACCTTTTCAGGGTCACTGGAATGAGCAGTGACTTTGCAGTCAGCAGAGAAATCCCAAGAAGTCAAGAGGGTAAGCTTATTGTCCACCTACTGTAAGGAGGCTGCATGGCGTGAGACAGTGTGACAGCACTGCTGACTAGAGGGACTGACCTACCAGAGCAGACCCAAGAAGCGACATCCTCCCCCGAGGTCTTGCTGAATCCTGGACATAGATATGCTGTCTGCACAGAAGAGTATAATACTTCCTTATCAAGTGATGAGAGACCAGAAAGACACTTCTGGCTAGAGGTCTGTAGAATCCAGTAGTGGGAGAACTATCCAGTATTAGTTTAACAAACCCACAAGAACATCACTGTAACCTGCTGAGCGTTGGTAGTGAACAGAGGACAAGAAATTGGTTGAAAGTCTGATGAGAGTAAAGGGGGGGGCAAAAATCAACCTGACTCCAGGGAAAGGGAGGAGGGAACTTAGGCTGCGAGTCTTGGAGGGATTCAGTGAAGACTGGGGTGTAAAATTGAACTTTAGGATCTGGGACAAGTGGCCCAAACACCTTGGGAAAACAAAGGTTAAGCCATTCTGCAAACTGTGAGATGAAGCATTCATTTCATGAATTGCTACCTGCTGCAAAAATTGAATCTTGAAACCCAGATTGAAAAAAATGGAGTATTCCAGCCTAAGGAGATTTAGGGAGTATTTTGTTGGCTGTCGGGGAAGAAAAAGAATGAAAACTGTGTTCCAAATTGGATGTGAAAGAAATCATTCAATACCTGAAACACTGCATGCTGGGAAACTCAATGAAAGTCCAGATTGTACTAAGCGTATTTGTTGCCTGAAATGATGCATACTGAGAAAATCCTAGAGCGAATTGGGAAAGGACATCAAAGATGGAATGCTGTATCCTTTGGGGAATATGAGTCCTAATGACCAGAGTAAACTGTTGAAGAATCTATTTGTACAGGTACTGTCCCCTATCTGTCTTTGCAACTGCTCCTTCGTAAATACATGCTTGCATTTCTCGCCCCATGCCACAATTCCACACTTCTGTCTTTCTGGTCTCCCCTGAGTCCACCTGCACTATTCTTTCTTTGACCCCCCACCCCACCTTCTCACCTTCCACATCTGACTCATGCTCTCCAGTGCTTCCTAGTCCTGGCACCCTGCCTCCCCAACTCCCTTTTTTCCCCTTAATGGTTCCCTTGACTCTCACTGTAAACATCTGGCTGCACCTCTGCCCATTTGTCTACCTCCCACACCCATATATCTCCTTGTGACTTTCCTCACTCGAGATGCCCTTCTGCTCACCTTAATCCATGGTTCACTCTGCGCAAACGATGCCAACGACTTACCTTCCACTGGCAAAGAAACAGTTGGGCGATCGCATTAGTTATTTCGATTTTATGACAGAACACAGATTGTATTGCTAAATGCTGTAAGATGGAAAACTAACTATTTTTTAATATAGTTCAGATACATGTGATCATGCATTCTGAGGAACTTCACTGCTGTCCCAGAGAGAAGGGAAAGGTTTGACTCGGTGTGTTTGCTGCACATATGAGTCTCCCACACTTAACGACTTGAGAACACAGACGTTTGTGCCACTAAAGAGTGTAGACACCCACCCAAAGACCAGGGGTGACCCTTACTTACAAGAGCCTGGGTCTAAATAAACTTTGCTAACCTTTACTACTTGACGCCATCTTTTGTTGTCTAGTCTGAGGCAAGACTCGGGAGGATAGCACAGGGGCAACACGTTCGCCTTGGAAGCAAGACGATGCAGAGCAACACAGGTTCTGCGCTTAGAAACCTTTGGGTATCAAGCGGGTTACAATTAGATGGGGTGAGACATAAAGAGCTCTGTGAACTTCTTCAGCCGTAGGTCTGGCTTACTCAGTGGTAGATTGTAGGATCCTTCACTGCCTTTCCCAGTTTAAGGAACACAGACTGTTTCCCATGGCACACTGAGGGTAAGGTATTGGAGTTGTCGTTGTGGCATGGAAGCACCTTGGTACCTTGCAGAATATTTGGCAAATTACTACTCTCCTTTGGGTGCTTGTTTGCAGACTTTGAACAGTGCTCCTAATGCATCAGTAAGAGGTTCAGACAGACCCTCCTTACATGCCTTGCTTGTCCTCCGGTCGATTTCTGAATAATTTCGGAACCGTAACAGGCACATTTCTTGGGTTTGTATTTTTGCGCTGCAACTACGTCCCTTGAATTTTAATAATTTAAGTGTATTTGTATGGTTTTAGTACAGTAGGGTAAGTATTACTTTTTTTTTCCCTGTACATTTTTTCTTGGCTAATTTACACTAACATTACCCCATTGGGCATGGACTTTGACCATACCGCTGGCATCTTTGTGGCCCAATTCTCCCACTGGGCATGATCTGTGTCATGTTCAGTGGGCTCATTACCTGAACCATGACTGCAGGCTTCTGGCACCTCAAAGCTGCATACTGGGCATGGTAATTGGCAATGCCAGAGGACATTGTGCTTATAGCATGACCTTTGTACTTGTGGCGCACAGAGCCGCCTCTATGGGTCATCTAGACACTTAGCTCAGAGGTAGCAGACCTCAAGCCAGGTCCACAGTCTACCAAATATCTGGATCAGACACAGCTTAAGTCCTGCAGGCCCAGAGCTTTGTCCGTGGCCCACCCTTGAACCATGTTAGACCCTCGTCTGGGCCACCACTGACCCAGCTCAGACCAGACACAGGGCCTGTGGGCCGCAAGTCACCACACCGCTCCCATTCACTTGTTCACTGGGGTCAAGATGGGCTTTAGGGCTCAAGCCAGGTCTGCAGCCAGGTCTGCAGTCTTGTGCTAGGTCTGACATTTGAGCAGAGCCGGTAGATTCAGCTCAAGGCTCAAAAGGCCCTGCTTGAACCCGTGGATCCTGTCAGAGGGCCACTGACCAGGTCTCCAGGCTGTAAAGCAGCCTAAACAACGGTTTTCTTTGCTTTTTGGCTGTGTTTTCTATTCCATTGTCTAGCCCCCTCTCCTGATCCACCATTGTGCTCCTCTTCCCTAATTTGGTGTGGGTGGGGGTTAACCAAGAGTTTCAAATATGCACTTCTTTCACAACTTCTTCGGTGGACCCACTGCAAACATTCATGGGCCAAATGAATGGCCATTTGAATTCATTCCTAGGCCCCAAATCCATCCAAATGGCTTGCACTGAGCCAGTAAGATTGACCCTAAATGAGATTCTGACCCCCTCCCTACCCGAAAAAGAGCTTAGCAAAACGTTTTAAACAAAGGCAGAGTTGGTTGTTTCTGTTGAACAGTAGTACAATTATAAGCGCTCTCCTTATGAGACTGCAACTTACTATGGCGTCCCTGTTGCTGAATGAAATATATATATATTAGTGTTTTCACTGAACAACCCTTTGTTAAAGGGACGTTAGGGTTACAAATAAAACCAAAAAAACCTCAGAAATGTGGCAGTTATAGTAAGCTAAGCAATCCTAACTCGCACTACCACTGTGCACTGCTAAGACTAGCACCCAGGACATCAAAAATGATATCACAAATGTCATTGATGACATCTCATATCTAGGCCACATGTTTTTGTTCACTTACATATCTAGGCCAGGTGGTTTTATTCACTGACAGTGAAAATATAGCAATTCAAAAGGTGCTATATATCTGGACGTTAACCTTGTATGTTAAAGTACTTTTTTAAAATAAGTTTTTTATTAATTGCATATAGTTAGTTCAACCTTTAACACTACATTACAATCATAAAAACGAACAGTTACATAAACACAATAATACATAATTGCATGTCACAAGATCAAACACAAATCATTTACACAACAAAGAACTAGTCGACAAAAGACGTGATTACAGAAGAGCGTTGCGTTCAGCAAAAAACAACACTTAACACCAGACGTTCAGGCAAACATCAAAGGCCTGAAATCAGATTATAAAGCCTGAGTGAGATCCCACAGGCATAAACTGCATCAGTCAGATGCCGAACAGATCACAAAAGCGCTCGTCACGAACAACAATAGAAATTTCTGGTCGTTACTGAGAGCCATAGATAAACCTCTGGATAACCAAATTCTGAACAACATCAATCAACTCACCTGGGAATATCATTTTGCAACAGTGTTCAAAGCGGTCACAACGGAAAACATCAATGACCAACAAGGAGTTGCGAATTGGGTTAATCTGGAAAATAGAGACGACATCTTGGACATAATTAAAAAAACTAAAAACTCAAGAGCACCAGATCCGGACGGCATTACCAACCTTGAACTCAAGACTCATCCAAATGAGTGGGCAGACTTCTTGAGTGTTATCTTTCGGCGCTGTGCGGAAACAAGATCCGTACCAACATCATGGACAAAAGCCACGATTATACCAATCTACAAAAAAGGCGACCTCTCGGATGCTTCGAACTTTCGTCCGATAGCCCTACTAGACGTTATGGGCAAGGTATACGCCGCACTGATATTGAAAAAATTCCAATCGTGGGCTGCAACTGCAAAATGCAATGACAAGCTCCAAGCAGGCTTTTTAAAAAAAAGCAGGCACCACTTGCAACATCTTGGTCTACAGCATTTTAAAAAGCAAAGTCCTGCAAAGCAACCAACGCCTGTTCAGTGTTGATAGATTTCACACAAGCATTCGTCCGGGTCCAAAGATCTCGCTTGTGGCGGAAACTAAAAACCTGGAACTGCCCGGAAGACATCCTAGCTCCAATTCAAGCCCTCAACGCAATACCGCGATGAGAGCGTGCTTGTCGTGAGAGCAAATTGTCAGCAGAAATTCCCAGTACACGTGGAGTAAAGGAGGGGTGTCCGCTAGCTTCATCCCTCTTTCTCGTTTACATCGGAGACATCCAAGAAATCGAGAAGACAAGAGCATTTCCCCCGAAGATCGGAAACACAACAATTGGACACCTCCTTTACACGGACGAACTCATGTTATTTGACCAGACGCAAATAGGGCTGCAACGCTAACTAAACGGCCTCTTAAAGTATGCAAACAATAATCATCTAGAAATCAATAAAGACAAAACCAAAATTATGATCCTACAAAAACACAAAAGGAAAAACACCGATTTCAACTGGCATCTGGGTCAAACAAAAATTGAGATCGTCAAAGGGTTCAACTATCTAGGCGTCTACCTGGACAGCTCACGGCACGAATCCACCATGCAAGCAGAGCTGCATGCAAAGATCGACAAACTAGCGGCCCAAGTAAAGGCCATAGACAGCAAATTTGGGAAATTTTCCCTTATTCCAACTATCTACTTCTATAAAATGAAGGTCGTGCACGCTCTCACATACGGCACTGAAGCAATGCCTACCATTCCCAAGCTATTATGGTCCAAACTTGAAGACTCGTTTTGGCGACAGGTGCTCAAATTGCCCAACTCAACATCAGGAGTGGCCATTAGACGTGAACTAAGTCTCCAGTTCCTAGAATGTACTGTGAGCTGTAACACCATTATGCTGATCAGAAAATGCAGAATGGAAACGGCAACAAAATATTCAGGATGATCGAACTTGAGATGGACACGTGAAAATCTGACATGCTGATAGATTGGCAAGAGAAAATCAAGCCTTGCTCCACACAATTGCATCTGATGAAGAATAACTCATCCAGAACCCATGTGGAGTCCTATGCAAAATCAAAGACGCTGATTGGGCAAAGACAATAGACACTGCAGCCAAATCACAGCTTACTTCACATCTGCCAAGCAACACACTGAAACAAAACGAGCCGCAACAACTATTAAAGCAATTTCCGAACAGACAAGCTCGTAATCTAATCCTACGCGCACGTCTAAATCTACTAAAAACAAATGAAATATTATATATCAGAGGCCTTGCCCAATCGGCCAAATGTCGATTTTGCCACAAAACCGTACTGCCGTCAAAAGAAACTGTACGACATCTACTGATGGTTTGTCCAGCAACCAAGGCAATCAGACAGCGATATCTGCACGCCATGGTAGGATTTGACATCTTACAAGAAGAGCACACATGGTGGTGCAGGCTCATCGGCAGCGATAGAACAGCCTGGCAAATTGCCACAGCCAAAATCTTGGAATACATTGAGAACAGTTTACTCAACGCCGACGTGTGATTCAAGTAGTCAGATGTGTACAAACAACAGTAACGGACTCGAGCATGACAAAACGCATAACGTAAGGAGATAGTGAAAAATGTGAATGATCAACCAGTATTGTAAAAATCTTATTTTTGATTAAACAATAAAATAAAATACACAATTGCACAAATCTTAAAAAGAAAAACATTATTTCCATCATAGAAAACCTAATCACTTAATCTAAGTTTCACTTTTTCCCAAATGTGGTAGGCCTCCGCAGTAAGGGCAAGAGCATAAGCCCTGTAGAAAAGACTCCAGAATTGATCAGAGCTTATATTACGGCATAGCACGTACCCCCTGTTATACATAGGTTGGAGTCTAGGGCACTGAGTCAGGACATGTCGAGCAGTCTCGGTTGTATCACTGCAAAACGGGCAGATTCTAAATTCACGGGTTGTCCCGTCCAGGCCCCAGTGTAGGACGACAGTGGAAGAATATCAAACCTTAGTACTTTCCTTAGGGTTTGGTCTCAGCTCATGGTGCACATACATGGAGCAGTAAGCAGGCCTCAAACGCACCATTTATTTCTATACATGAAGATAAACTTTAATGTTATTAACATTTTCTGGTGATGCTGTTTCTTTCTTCCTTACTTTACTTTCCATTCATGTGCCTCTGAATTGTATGCATTGTGGGTCTTCATATGTATTGTTTGTACTAGCACAGGTGTGTAGTAACTTGAATTGTTAGCTAGTTATTCCATGTTTAACATTACTGAAGATTTTGATGAGGTAGCGTTCATTATTTTACTATCCAACATTACAAGATTATAAATATTGTACTTCTATGGTGCATGCTGCAGCCATTTCCTATGTTTATGTATGATTATGTTCCTGTATTACCTACAACACTCCAATATAATGTTTTGTTAAGATGAGTACAAACTTAAACAGATTAAGTAGTTCATGATAGGTCTCCCGATTACCCCTGATATCTTGTTACCAACATTATAAACACAACCCGGTGTAGGAACTTTTCATCGAAATTAATTTCACATGTGATGTCATCGGTGATGTCGTAAATGACATTTGTGATCTCATCTTTGATGGCCTGGGTGTTAGTCTTAGCAGTGCACGGTGGTGGCGCGAGTTATGGTTGCTTAGCTTACCATAACTAGGGAATTTCTGAGGTTTTTTGGTTTTACTTGTAACCATACCGTCCGGTTAACAAAGTTTTTTTCATTGAATTTCATAGGTTTTTATTAGTGCAACTTAGCCATAATGTCCCTTAAAGTTTTTTTTCGGTGAACTTCATGGGTGTTTACCAGTGCATGCAAATCATACTTATCTCAATATAGCAACATTATTCTCCAATTTACAAATTTACGGCTTAAAACTCTGCAATTTCCCACCTTCTAGCACCATTTTTAACACTTCTATGCACTTTCTGCAACTTTTTCCACTGTTTTTGTGTTCATCGATGTCCGAACATCTAATGTCATTGCAGACTTTCTGGACAGTGTCACGTGACCGTGGGCATGCACACAGCATGATGACATGTTCGTGAATGCGTCCGCACTTCGCGATAGTGTCCGTGCTTTGTGGACAATTCGGAACTGCATTTTCTACTGATCTAGGAACTTTCAAGCTCAAAATGCTCCCCTTGCATAGCTCCTACACCTATTCTTACTCCTTATCCATTAACTATCTAGTACACAGCACACACTTGGAAGAATATTAGTGAAACTGCTATTTATCTTAAAAATGGCATCAGCTATTGCCATCCGTTCCCCCCAGAAACCCCCACCACCACCACCACCAGCTGGAGGACTTGAACAACAAAAAAAGCACTGTACTTCCAAAGACAATGAAGAGGACCAAGAAGATGAAGTAGAGGTAGTGCCTACCTCTAGCACCAAGAGAGAATCATGGGTGTGGCAGTTCTTTGCCATTGTTGGGAATGTACCAAAGGGTAAAGCTACCAAAGTGAAATGCACTGAGTGCAACGTTGTAAATAAAAGCAACGCTTTCACATCTGCCCGTTTCAAGAACCTATATGCTCCCATATTGCTCCTTGTTACTGCAACCGCAAAAGGACAGATTGTTATCTGCCGGTTGTCCCAGATGATTGTTATTACATATCCTTTGTTGATATTTGTCCAAATACTGTTGAAAAAACCGTTGGACAGTAGGCTGTACCCATGGCATGCACGCATCAGGAGTATATAACTATATAAAGTCAAGAAGGCAAACACCTATTTCAGTAACCACTTTACAATTAAATATACACAGTACATTCTTATTTTGGCTATACATTTAAGTTACAATTCACAAGTATGATTTGTCTATTCTTTGCGTCAAATTGAACATTTATCCGTCAGGATGTTAATCCTATGGCACACAGTACACTTTCAATCCACACTTCAATAAATATTATTTAAATCTTGCTTACATTGCATTTTGTGAATTCATTCTTCCGATGTTGCAGAGGACCAACCGCTTCAATGCACAACCGCTTCAATGCACAGTTTTCTGAAATAGAAACTTTACTTTCCGACATCAGCTTTCAATGTAGTGAATCTTATAATTTCTTTGTGGACTTTTGACACAGTTACTCTTTCAAAATCTTAGTCCAGTGTATTGAAGGACACATAACCATGAGACCCTTCATATACCGTTCTCAGCCTTCCCGAGTCAGTTTAATTTGTAGACACACATGCCACAAAAATGAACAATATTACTGGCAATCAGTGTACTGAAAAACAAAAATATTTAATATAAACCACAAAGCACAATATTTACTTCCATGTTCCTGCTATAAAAGCACCTGTTCCCAATACATTTACATTTTCTTTAAAAAATAACCTCAGGCCTGGTCCACACAGGCACGGATTTCCCTACACGTCAATAATTTACTCCCTGCTTTCTGCTATTGGAAGCGTTTTCCCAGCAGAGACTTGCAGCGACAAGATCTAAGGTATCGTGAAGAAAAGTAGTTTGTCAAATAGATCTGCAGATAGTGTGTTCTCATGCCTCAGACAGCCTTGTGGATAATGCAAGGGTCTTGACTTTCATCCTTCAACCACAAAAGCATCACACTTTGTCCACCATAAATGCTGAAACATGAACAAATAGTAACGTAAATACAAGTACACTGATCACGTAAAAGTGTAGACACACGAACACTGGAGTACAGGCTTACTAGCTTCTGTGTACATCTATTCCAGCAATCATATCCATTTCTGCATTCATGCAAGCGCCCCTCGTTGCCCTCCACAGTAAGATGTAAATGTGCAAAGGCCACAGGCGCATGTTCATAATGCACATTGGCAATACAAATTCCTTTGCCCGTTATTTCAATGTTGACTAACACTGTGGCACATACACTTTTGGTGTATTGCAATCTGCAGCTACTTATCATTTTACCTACTTTCCCGTGTGTCCAATTACATCCAGTTCAATTGCATCATTCATTCATATTACAAACACTTGGTACTCCCACTACATTACCTACAATTGCTATACACATATTACTACTGTAGTGGTTGGGCCCAGTGAAATAGACAGCGGACTCAACAGCATTTCGGAACCCTCTTTTCACCTATAAAAACAGCTCAACATTGCCTTCATTCCACTTCGCTACCATTTCTATGCACTCTTTCAGCCATCAAATGACCCCAAATGTCTTTGCCAAGCCGTCCGTCCACGGCGCTGTCCCGAACAACTATGGCACCTGCCTGGCCTATTTCAACCTACAAAAACAGCCTCCTATCTTTTTTCCACTAATCCACCCTTCCCAGCCCCTCTTTACACCACCAAATGACCCAAAATGTGTTTTCCAGACTTTCCCCACCACGCTGTCCAGCTGTGCCTGTCCGTGAATCCAACATGGCGGGCGTTTCCAGAAATCTGACGCACCTCACGCTTTTCACCACCCAATCAGCGGGCATGTCCGATGTCTGCGGGCCTCACGTCGGCCCCTGGGCCAATCGGAGTCCCGCCTGTTGACTGACCAGAGAAGTAAGTCCGCAAACCGAACCCAGATATCACTAATTGTTTTTGACCTACTTTTTGGTCATTTAAAAAAATAATACTGGACGGATTTACACCAAATTTACAAAAGCACACTTTCGGGAAGGGGAGGGGACCAAGCTGCTGCTCCTGCCACAAATTTGGTGAAAATCTGTCCATGGGTTTGGGCTCTAGGCGTGAGCAACATTTCTTTTTCATCGCGCCTATGGGGAAAATCAAACATTTTGGGACCTCCTATAACGTTGTCCCCCCGCAGCCCCCTTGACGAAACCTCACCAATCTTCGCACAATCCATCTGATGGGGCCATATACTTTCTTTGCAAAGTTCTGTGAGGATTCGTCCGGAGGTGTGGGGGAGCGGCGAAGTTATAAGCCACCCAAAAAGTGCTCTTCCTATTGGTTGAGCAACTTAACCATAATTAACAGGGCTGATACCGCAGGCCCTGTAAAATATATATATTATGCTAAGTGACCATAACTCACACCACTACCGTGCACTGCGAAGACTAAAACCCAGGACATCAAAGATGACCTCACAAATGTCATTGATGACATCACATGCCTGGCTCACTTTTTCCTTTACTGGCATATCTAGGCCACATGGTTTTCTTCAGTGACAGTCGGGAACTAAACATTAAAGTACTATATTTGTAGACTTATACTTCAAATGTGTTCTTACCGTAATTCACTTGGGGTCCACTCGCATCATATGAAACCTATACATAGGGGAACACAGACTTGAATGCTTTGTGTGTATGAAGATAATCAGTAAGGGTACCAACACTTTCTTATAGTTCTGTTTTTTATTACTGTACTTTCTGTTGTCTGTTCGTGTTTTGTGTGCAATAATGTAATGTACTAAATGGGTTTCATTACGTACTTATTAAATGTTTACAGTATGCAAAACTCTAATAAAGTATGTATAATTTTAGTATTTAACATGGCAAGATCATTATTGAATCTCCATGTTTGCTGCACACTATGCCTATGTTAATACATGTATACCTTAGTATTTTGGAAAAAACTTCATAATGCAATGCAATTTGGATTAATGCATTGCTTAATGCACTACGCACCTCCTAATATGTATTCCAATGATCCTTGACACTTTTTTTTATTAACATTAGAATAAGAATCGCTTGTATAGACTTTTCATGAAAAGTAAATGCACGTGTGATGTCATCAGTAATGTCATCAATGACATTAATGATGTCATCTTTGATGTCCTGGGTGTTAGTCTTAGTAGTGCACGGCGGTGGTGCGAGTTAAGGTTGCTTAGCATACCATAACTGGTGAATTTCATGGGTTTTTCGGTTTTTCTTGGAACCATAACGTCCCTTAAACAAAGTTCTTTTACTGAATTTCATAGGTTTTTAATAGCGCAACTTAACCCTTTGGTAAAGTTTTTTTTTTTTACTGAATATGGATATACATAGTGTGAATTTGATAGGTGTTTACTAGGATTCCCTTAGTTTATATACATGTAACATAGAACATACTGAACCCCCCAGCTAGTGATGTTAATGACTGCGGACTGTGCGTATGTCCGCGGTCATCATCAACACTACCTAAAAACTCAGGGGGTATCTTGCATTGTTGTATCATGCAATATAAACACTGAACAAGTTCAAAAAGCAACACATGAACACATTATATGTAATAATAAGAAGTGGAACCAGTGGTGGCTGCTTACATTGGACGGGGGCCGCCACCTCCCCCACCACAGAGAGAAGAAGAGAAGAGAGAGTCTCTCTTTCTCTTAAGAGTTATTTACATACATTTATTAAACCTGAAAGTGGCAGATTATTTATTTATGAATCTGCCGCTCTGCAGCCTGGGCTGCTGGCCTGGACCAGGCCTGCTACTGCGGCGGGGCGCGTCCCGATTTAGTAGCATTGCGACAATGTAGAATGCGTGGATCTCGTAGCTCCACGCACTCTACGTAACCATTCGCCCATTCAAGAGGC
Source organism: Ambystoma mexicanum (assembly GCF_040938575.1). Classification (NCBI taxonomy): domain Eukaryota; kingdom Metazoa; phylum Chordata; class Amphibia; order Caudata; family Ambystomatidae; genus Ambystoma; species Ambystoma mexicanum. The sequence continues at coordinate 1,196,962,183 of NC_090935.1, forward strand.
TGGCAGGGCGCTGGAGGGGTGGCACTGCATTCTTGGTATTCTGCGAAAACAGCGTACCAGAGTGTCCTCTCCTCCTGTGGGCCATGAGCATAGCAACAACAGATTGTGGATGGATTGTCATTGGCTGTTTGCCAGCCAATGACAATCCGTGTGGTGTGTGATGGGTGGAGTCGGGTCATGGGCACACAGTGCCTCGCCTTCTAGTTCTTTCGTTCCGGGCCTTGTTGCTGGTGTGGTGTCGACGTGGACTTCTTCCAGGGACCACCAGGCCCATCCACAGACCGGAGGTGCTGCCTCAGCTCGCCTGCTGCCTGCTCCTGAGCGATGCTGACGGAGTCCAGCCCAGATTAACAAAGGTAAGTTAAGTCAAAGGTAACTTGCAAGTAATGTAAATTAATTTACTCTTGTGTGCAGGCCGCAGCGCGTATTCAGGTGGGAAGGAGTGAATCAGGATTCAAGCAGCAACCAAAACTCTTGGTTGCTGCTTGAATCCTGATTCAATCCTGCCCGCCTGAATACGCGCTGCGGTCCGCACAATGGTCGTGTACTTGTGCGGGTGGTCCATGGCGCATGTTCATGGACTTGTCTTGTGTGGGCCGCGGCGCATGTTCAGGGTTGCAGTGTATGCTTCTTGCTTGTAAGTTAAGTTTGTAAGCTTGTAAATTCAGGCCTACAAGCACACTGCGTTCTTGCACAAGGGAGAAGCACACACTGCAACTGGGGTCCGGTGTATTCTCTCGCCCGAGCGCTTCACCCCTCTCTCCATAGCACTCTGCGCCGGCAGTCCCTGTAATGCCGCAGTCCTCTCCTCGTGGCGCCTGGAACTGGTGCCGCTTTACAAAGGTGAGTGCTTGTTTACTGCTTTACTCCCAAAATCTGCATAACCCCTACCGGACAAGGTCCCCGGCTGATGGCTTTGGGGTGAGGGGGCGGATGCAGACACCGGTGCCCCACGGGTGTGCTTAATTATGTTTGGGACTATGGGAGTGGGCTGTGCGGTGCTCCGCTCCATTGAGGTGTTGTGTGCAGTGGACTTTGGGGATCGGAGCCAGTGTGGTGGTGTCTGGCCTGTAGTGCTGCATGTGGCTCCAGCTTAATAATGGCACTGCTCGGTTCTGCTGGTGACGGTAGGTGTGTGTTGCTGCTAGGGTTCTATTGTAGTGCTGTGTTCTATTTGGGCTCGATTTTGTGGTCTCATCTACTGATGGGCACGAGTAGTGTTGGGTGCTGCAGGGGCTGGGGCTTGATGGTAGTGCTGTGTGTTGTGGCTCGATGGTTGTCATTTGTGCTGTCGGCTCTGGGGCTCACTGGCACTGGTAGTACTGTGATTAATTGGGTCCCCCTCAGGCTGGACTGTAGTGCTGTCTGCTGCTGGTTTCAGGGCTCAGTGGTAGTGCTGTATGCAGATGTCGCTTTTGCTCAGTGGGAGTGCTGTGTGTTGATGAGTTCCGTGGCAATGCAGGTATTTGCATGTAATGATGAGTTTGCAGTCGTTTTATGCTAGCCAAGGCTTCATGGTATGTCTGTACACTGCTTGTGTCAAACATAGCGCTGTGTGGTGCTGGCAGTCCAAGGCAGCGCTGTGTGGTGCTGGCAGTCCATGCTAGTGCTGTGTGGTGCTGCTGGAGCTCAATGGCAATGCTGGTCACACTTGAGGATAGTGATGTTTAATGCTTCTTGATTGCTGTGCTGTATATTTTCGGGGCTGATGGCAGTGTTCAATGGCAGTTCTGGATGCTGCCCCATGGCAATGCTCGGCACTAAGACTTAGTAGTAGTGCGTTGTGCTGCTGGAGCCCAGTGGCAGTGCTGTACACTGCAGCTTAGTAGTTAGTAGTAGCGCCCTGTGCTGCGGGTACCCTTGGCTTGATGACAATGCTGGTTAGTGCTTGGTTGCAGTACTGTGCACTTCTAGGGGTTACTTTTAGTGCTATTTGCTGCTGCGTCTTGATGGTAGTGCTGGACGCTGTTGTTTTCAGTTTCAGTGCTGTGCTCGTCATAGCTGCTGAATAATATTGCACTTCTTTTCACTGCACTGCATTACGAGCAGGCACTGCGCACCTAGTGTTAAAGCAGCCCCGCTTACCACGAGGCAACTTACACCAACGGGATTGCTTTGACAAGGTTATTCGGCACGCTGCACCTATGCCAGAATAATTGCATACCTATACATGTGTGACACTCCTTCCCTTCTCTGCCAGAGGCCTTCCTGGCTCGGCTCGGCTGGGAGAGCTTCTTCTAACTTTCCTTATTGTGTCCCCCAGGGGTCATTCTGAATAGCACCAGCATTTGGCCACGGAACCTCTCTCGGAAGGCTCGGCCTTGCCAGCCCCCCCTTCATGGGGTTTAATCAGGAGGGAGCTCATTACAGCTGCTCTGAAGCCCCCACAACTCGCAGGCAACTTTGAGCGCACGTCAGGGCCATGAGTCCATGACACACCTGACCCAACCCAATCCTTGCTTATATGATATGATAGGATATGGCATTTATAACGCGCCTATACACAAGTGTTTCAAGGCGCGACGAGGCAAGGGAGGGCTGGGGAACAGAGGGACTATATAATGAATTTCTTTATGCATACACCATAGTACCAGCTATTCTCAATGCAAGCTGCTGTAAAATACACTGTCACACTTGCACATGTAACAATAATGTACCACCATACCATTGTCATATTTCAGTGGGTTTTTTGGACAGTAAATTGCACATTTTGGAGGCCATTTTTCAAAATAATTCACGGGGGGAGAACCCCCTGCTACCCCCTTAGGTGGTGAACCGTGCGCTCGCTCAAAAATTGCCCCGGGGAAGTGTACGACCCCCCCCCCTCCCAGGTTTCAAACTCACCAGCCGCCACTGAGTGGAACCTATATATGTAAGCCATCAACTGTCCTTTTAAATAGCATATGCACCAGAATGGAATATACCAAAAAAAAAAAGATATGCCTCCAACATAATTACCTCACAGCAAAAAGCAACAGCAGACCTACACAACACTAACAACAAAACTTACCAAAAACTAGTAAGTAAACTTCATTTTTTATATATATTTCTAAATGTTCTTTATTAGGTACACTAAAAGTAATAGATTTTTTTTTACACAGAAATGTCCAGTACTTTGGAATGGCTTGAAGAAAACTTCCCACGTGATGAAATGAGTGAAGACAGTGATACTAATGGTTGACACAACACTTCTCTATGTAAGTCAAGTAATAACCATTACTTTATATGTACTTAACACATTTTGTTTTTTAACAGACCATACAAACAGTGAAAATAATATACCAAGAGAGACATTAGAAAATGCTCTGCAGCGAATGGAACAAAAAATGGATATGCTACTAAAAAAATTAAATCTTTTAAAACGTTTTGTGGAGGACCACATAAAAGAAAACATTAAATATCACTGTGCCACATGTACCTGTTCCCCCCTCTCCATGTCCCAGTCAACTATCCCCCAAACCCTCACCACCAAGAAAAACGTTATGAGACTTCCATCCCTTCATCCTCTCCCATCCATCATCTCCAAATCCCTAATTCCCCTGTATTTGTGTCAGTTTCTGCTTCCCCCTCTCTTTGATAATTTTTATATTTGTATATAATAATAAAATATTATGTGTTACTTTATTCCTCGTCTTATTTTTTTTAAAAAGGCAGGTAAGGCGTCCGCGGACAGTGCGGGTGTCCGGAATCTCTGCAATTAACCAAAATGGAGGTGTCCTAAAAACACTATACCTGTCCGTACTGTCCGCAATCAAAATGGAACTGTTCTTAGAACACACTCGATGTCTGCAATTAACCAAAATGGAGGTGTCCTAAGGACACAATACCTGATCGTACTGTTCGTAATTAAAATGGGAGTGTCCACAGGACATGACATCCATTCGCATGTCCGTAATTATTTAAATTAGTGTCCTAAGAACAACCCCCTGTTCGCAATGTCTGCAACCAGAATGAATATGTCCGTAGAACACTTAGCCCGTCCGCCTGTCCGCAATGTTATGAAGCACAGTCATTTTATACGGGGTATTCCACACTGTCCGTAGAACTTCTACACACATGCGCACCACACCCATGGGTCCTACGAACATTGCGCCTGTCCGTAACTGTCCATCGTACATGTGTCTCACTTTATATAATAGTTCGGGGACTAGTACACTGTCCGTAGAACACCCGCACGCATGCGTACAACTGAACATGCACATTTGGTGTCCTACGGACAGCCTTCCCATTCGCGAACGTGTCCGTGACGTCATCATGTGACCGCACCCATGCTGAGCGTGTGTCCTTATTTGCGGACACTGTCCGAGTCCCCGAACATTCCAGAGTACTTTTTTGGACAATCCAAGGTATTTTACACTAAAAGTTCACTATTGCACATGTCCCAGACAATGTCACTGGTGATCTACATACTTTTTGAGCCTTTTTTCGGTGTTCCATCTGTCTGCGGACAGTGCGGCTGTCCACGAAGTGCGCACCAGCACCCCTATAGAAGGCCACACCCTAGAATTTCTCCTCCTTGTGCTTCTGGCTACCTGACAGAGCATTGCTTCAGACCTGCATTGCTGGTGACTTCTGCCTGCTGTTATCCAGCTTCATCACCACCCCCACCTCCATCCCCTACACCACCACCTCCCCTAGGGGCTGCAGAGGGGAACAGGTATGAGGATGCAGAGGAGACGGATGAAGAGGATGAGGTAGTGGAAGTCCCTACTACCAGCACTCACCGTGAGTCTTGGGTGTGGCGGTTATTTACCATTGTTGGAGTGCCAAAAGCTTGTGCAAATAAGGTGAGCTGCACTCAGTGCCGCATGGTACTGAGTCGTGGAAAGCCTGGTTCGTGCAGCTATGGTATGACATCAATGAAGCGACATCTGAGGTTGTTCCACGGTGGGGCTATTCGTAAGGTTGTACCTTTCGATAAATGTAGTAGTTTGAGTTTCCTTGCAGCATCCTCCGTTTCCGCTCCTGCCACCACAAGAGACACTCCTGTGGGACAGCACATTCCTCCAGCTCCCTCGCAAGCCATTCATGATGATGTTGACGCTTACCTTTCAAGGGTCACAATGTTGTGCATGTACTGCGATGCAGTACTCTGCAGGGGGGAGAACCTTCTGAGTGTTTTCGAGACACGGTCAAGGAGCATGAGAAGGTCTGCTACCTACCTAAATAAGGCCCACCCTACATATTCCTCTCTCCACCTCCCCTTTCTTATCCCCGTGGTTGGTGTCCCTTCCTTACCCTCCTTTTCCCTTCTTTCCTTCTGTGTCATGTTTAAAAAACTAAATAGAACCACAAAAACAAAAAAAAGGTTTTTTTCAGAGCCGCCTTTCACAGTTTAAAAATAGAAGTGACAAATAGTGCAGGGCCCTGTGCATTTTTTGGGGGTGCTGCCCTATCCGAACAATTGCACTTTTCTATGGGGGGACGTGGTGGCTCTGAAAAGGGCCTTTTGGTGGTGTTTTTTGTGTTTCAAAAACTTCAAATGATTAACACCTACTGCAAAATGTATTAATGTAATTACAAAAAAGGTTGCAATGCATTTTGTATATTTCACAGAAAAATCTGATTGCCAGCATAAGTAAGATGTACTCCATCTCTGCGAAAAATGTATGTGCTACGAAACATAATATTTTAATTGTGAAAAGAGGACATGCCAACATCTCTTGAAAAGGCACAAACAGTCTTATTGACATTGAGCCTCACTTTGTCCATTTGTGGACCCAATGAAGAAAAACGCAGCTACATTTTTCTCTGCGCAATATGGGGAAAAAAATTACTTGGGAATTTGGAAACATGTCCATGAACTTCCCAAGTCCTTCTTTCATTGCAAATTGCAAAGAAATTCCAGACACATGTCCTAAACTGTTCCCTCTACAATGAATAATGATGTCTGGATGAGGCTGTGTTACCAAAGTAGAACAAAGAGGTACCAAATCCACTTACTTTATTCCATGCACTCTATGCCAGTGCACTTCCACATGAGGGAATCCAAGATGTGCAGCCAATCCACAGCGTTCTGCATGCACCTCCAACCAATTCATCCATGAGTCTCCTAAAATCCAGATAATCTGTTTTCTGAAACACACAGCCATAGCTAGCTATTCTTTTCTCAGGAAAGACTTTCTGACAAACTCTCTCCTTACACAACACACTCAGTAAACCTTATTGACCAATCCCTTGCTCTGCTCAGTCTCATTTGCATGCCTCTCAACCCCAAAATCCCTGTATGTAATACGTGTTGTCCGCGGGCAACCGCGGTGTCTGCGGACAAATCAAAAAATCTGAGCGTGGTGAATGTAAATTTAAATAGTGTGCCCCATTTCCCCTTTGAGGTTTGCTCTGAAAAGAGCCGTTTTTTTGGTTTTTTTGCAGATGCTTGAGAGAGACCTTTTATTTTGTATTTTTATTTGTATTTTTTTCTTATTTTACTCCTAAAATCTTCACATTAGCTTCTCCAAAGCAACCCTTATATTCCAAAACAGCATGGGATTTCCCATAAAAGATCAAGAAATGCCATCTTCTTTAAAATAAACAGCATTACCAGAATCAATGCTCTCATTATTACAAAAAAACATACGAGCTCTAAGCATGGAAGCAAACATGCCTCGGTTGATTGCACACCTAGCAATGTTTTGCGGAGTACAAAAAACAGAACTATTGTCCCATATTGCCCTAGGTACTAAACCAGAAAAATATAACTTTTGCATTTAGAAGGACTTTCATTACTGCTTGAACTAAGTGTTCCAAATCTGCCAACAAAGTAGGGGCACTGACATAGCCCAAATGCAAAGCACCACAGTGCACAACTACCACATGGGGACTGTTCATCCTGACCATAGCTTCACAAATTTGTACAATTCCCTGCACATTAAAATCCGGCACAGTGCTCCACACCACCTCCACTCCTTAAACATCAAAATTGTTTGCCACATTCCTGCATTTAGCATACTGCTCAAAACCATTCACAAACCTCACAATCTCCAACCACCAACACCCTGACTTTCTCCACCTCTGCCATCTTCACTACACACAGCCTCTTTCAACACAAATCCACAACCTCAACACCTGATTGGCTAATCCCTACAGTCCCCTTTCCATGCTTGATTTGCTGACAAACCCTGGATGTGGCATGCCCTGTCCGCGGACAGCTGCGGTGTCCGCAGAGCACGGAATTCTTGGGCACTTCACTCTCTGTACCATTCCCTCATTGGCTACAGCTAAGCAGTCACACAACCATCCACCAATCACATCCAATAATTCTACATCTAACTCCATCATTATAGTTCAGCACTTCAGAACTACTGTTGATCACTCTGAGTACAAGTCTCATGTCATTGGAAAGCACGCACCTACTAAAGAAACTACTGTACAAGTCTCCAAGATTTCTACTTGCAGCTTCATGCATATCCACATGCATGAATACAAACTACAGGTATGCATATTTTCTGCACAGTACATGTACAGTTTTTGTATAAATGAATATAAACAGGGTAACTGCCACTTAACCTGTATAACCTACAAAATGAACTTCCTATAATTTTTCCCATCTGCTATAATCAACTGTCACTTGCAAACCTGTCTGCTCTCCACCTGTTATTTTACACACACTGCTATCTAAAAAAGTATAATTTCATATTAAAAGATGGGAGAAATAACAGTATAATTGTAGAAAAACACTTTCTGGTGTATTAAAAAATTACAGGTAGCTAGGATAAGTTCATGCATCTTTATACACTCAACAGATAGACACTATCATTAAAAATGCTCCCAGCTGAAACAACACCACTGCCTCTACATCACATCATTCTGCTTTATTACCACACCTTCACAAATGCACAGATTCCATGCTTTTCTATACAGTTTCTGCAATTTACCCTATAAGAATAGCAAAATAAGTATATGATTATTTTTTCTATCTCATAACATCCAATAACACAGCCTTAAGAAGCCAAGTGAGTTTCATACGCCTAGTATTCTACTCATTTGCAAAGCATGTTCAACTAACAGATTCTAAGTCATATATACAGGCTGCACATAGGCAAAGGAAACTGCATGTACACACTATGTTCAGTTATCAAAAAACACTACTACTACAAAAACATATAAATCAACGTCTAAATTAACAATAGTGCTATAAACACACATATTTACTAACTTCTTTCTTTTACAATTGCAGTGAAGACCACTCTCCTGAAAAGCAGCAGCATCTGAAGCACGAACAACAACTCAGAAGAAACCTACTCTTTCCATACAAAAAAGTAAGTACAATACTACCATAATGTTCTAACTGTTTCTCAAACACACTAGAATGTTAGTATTGCAGAACAAAGAACTGTTTTAATTCTATACCATTAGATTTAATATTAGTGCTTCCCCTCACAACAAGCTTACTTTGTATTGTCATCTGAACCCCATTATAGTAACACACAAATACAAGAATAGCCTTCCCAACTTGTTGTAGCTGGCCATTGCACAATCGCACACCTCCACATACATCCTTACCATCATTCTCAGACACTCGTGCACACATACATTGCACAACAGCCCAACCCATACTTTCTTTTTTTTCTGAACAGACCCCAAAGAATGCCTACCAAAAGGCAATTCTGTAGAAAGCAATGTCCAAAATAAGCATCCATCTCTAGCAGAATTTGTACAAAAAGTTCAAACAAAACAGCTAATACAGTCCTTAAGCGAAACAAAACAAGTTTCCAGTACAGAAACTTTGCATCCTCTTTCAAAATGTAAAACGAAACAGAGTGATAAACAAGAATTCAGCTACCACTACCGCCAACACTGCTCCTATAAATCTTGATGTAGTGGCAAGTAACCATACCAAAAAAAGTATTTTACAAAAAATGTTCTGCCACAGAGTCCTTCAGAATCTTCTAAAAACAGGAGAGAAATCATACACATATAACTTCTTAAATATCTGTGGAGGTGAATGGAGTCACACCACGAGCACAGAACCATATTTTAATGAAGAAGCATACAAACAAAAGCAAAAAAACACAATTGCCATACATAGCAGTGGACGAGGGTATGAAAAGCTTAGTAATGCCATAATGGAAAAAGAAATGCTGCTTACAAAAATATCCCCAGAAAACTCAGTATCACCTCTCCATTCCACTGAACCAAAACATCCAGTGTAGAAATGGCCATGCACGTCAACGTGTAACATTGCCAAAAAATCTTGAAAATCTTTACGCCAGTTCCTCAATCAGTATGTGAAAAGCAAAGACCAATTCAAAATGAAACTACTACAAAATATGGATACCTTTCCAGTGCGCAAATGCACAGGACTACAAGGACATTAATTAGCCTGCATTTCAGGACCTTTTTGCAAAGGCACCTTCCATCATATCAAAATGATATCAACATATCATTCAACTATAAGAAATATGGTCCATAAACTCTAATATGCTAAAGGTCCAGCTTTAGCACTAGCCAATTTGAATAACAATCTTTACATGGTACAGCCAAAGAACTACTCGAAGAAATAGAGCATATCCAGAGAAAATATTTTGGAAGTGAAAGCCACTTACAAAATGCAATAGCTTTACAACAGACTAGCAACATTGTACAGATGGCAACCTTCTACTACACACATACAAAAAAGAAATACTAAAATTTAAAAGTACATCCGCTGAAGTACCAAACCATGTGTGTGTTTGTTGCCGCAGAACTTTTTATAAAAGTAGCACAAAATCTGTAGACATAACATACAAAATAGAAGACAATGAAGATTCCAAATAGTTTGAATTAGCGCTCTACCTTATAGCAGAAAACAAATATAAAATTACTGACCCCTTAACATTTTGCAGTTACTGCACTGCAAAACTTGACAACAACCAAACTCCTTCACGTGCTATCACAAATAACTTGGAATTATTCCCACTACCAAAACCCCTGCAACAACTCAATTTAAATGAGAGCATCATAATTCAAACAGTGCACCAATTTAAAGCAATAATACGCCTTCAACGAAAAACGGCAAAATTACCTCCCTCCGAATTAGTGAAAGGCATTTGTGGCAAAGTAGTTGGTTTACCATTAGATCTGAAAGAAAATGTACACACTCTGGGAGTGCAACGTCCAATAGATCAATCTTTAATTATCTTAGTAAATGGTGTAGCTACAAAAGACAAAATAATTTGGCAACAACTTGTGGACTTACATAAAGTTAGACAAGCCTTGCAATATCTAAAAGACAATAATGAATACTACAAAGAAATTAATATTGAAGAAAACCTGAGGGAAACAACTGAAATAATTCAAGAGTCACCAGAAACTGGTCAATTTCAACTTCTAGATCCTGCTACAGTATCCAATATTCTGAAGGTCCCAGATTTAGACAAAATGTGGAATACATATTCCACCTACTCTTTGAAAGTGAACTAGCAACTCTATGCTACGGAGTTGCACACGCATTGAAATCGGGTACCCATTTTCAAAATATGTCAGCTATGCAATTACTACAAAAAGTGCAAGAAAAAGATGAGGTTATACAATCAATCATTACAAATCTGTTAGCAAACATGCGGGGTAAAAAATAATACTGGTTCAGACATCACAGAGATGTCCGTTGTATGATAAGAAACCTTGGCCCACCCTCTTGTGCAGAATGGGCATGGGAAGATTTACATGATTTCCTACGCATAGCAAACAAAAACAAAACAAACATAGATATACTAACACCTGGAGAACTCTGTTCTCTAGATGCTGTTAATGTTTCACGATATTTCCATCATCGCTTCATTGCTATGCTACACTTTATTTGTAATAAAACTGTTCCTCCCCTCAGAGAAGTGCAACACTTCTTTTGGAGAAAAGAATACCAAGCCAGAGGAGCACCACATATCAACATTCTTTTATGTATTAAAGATGCTCCTAAATTTGGTCAAGACAGTGATGCCACTCTTTTACAGTTTATCGAAAAATATGTCACTTGTGAAATTCTTTCACAAACAACAAATAGTGACCTTCATGCACACATTTTATAATTTGTAAGACACAAATGTGGGAAATATTGTCATCGCAAATATAAAAACAAAGGGAAATACTACACCAAATTTTTATTTATTTATTTTTACATTCGTAAAGCGCCACGCAGCCCAGGGGCATCGGGGCACTGTTGCTAGAAAATGAATAGTTGCAGTGCAGGCAGGGGTAGATCTAGGGTGTTCCAGTGAGATAGTATCTACCCCTAGCCTGGGAAAGAAGATGTTTGCCTTTACAGAGGTTATACATTTGACAGGGCCCAGGTGGAGTTTATACAAGCAGCATAGTTTTTATTGCTTTCCTGAAGCCCAAGTGGGATTCGATGCCTCTGATTTCAGTGGGTAAAAGGTTCCAGTTGGTGGCGTCGAGGACTGGGAAGCTAGCGCCACCTGCTCTGGTTCTGATGTTTTTTGGAATTGCTAGGCGGTTGGTGTGGCTCACTCTAGTTGGTCTGTTAGAGGGGGGACCAGAGAATTTCTGAACAAATGCTGCTTTGGTTTCTTTAGACCCATTACAACAACAGGTCAAGTAAACAACTTCATGTCTTCAGTTAGACACAGTGTCAAAGGTAAATCCCCTAAGAACACATATTACATAAAAAGGACAGAACAAGCAAAATATATCAATGATTACAATGCAATCAATGCCCACTTATGGAATGCAAACATACATATGCAGTACATTGCAGACAATTCCACTGCAGTCGCACGATATGTCAAAGCCTACTTAACCAAAGCAGAGAAAACAGAGCTTCAAGACCTCTGGGATGACTTATCATCTGACAACACTGTCACAGACATAGTACAGTTTAGGCATAAAGATGCTCTCTCATAGAGAATGTGGCTGTTATGAAGCTACAGGCCGTTTAACCAGTACTGCTTTGTATGGAAAATCTGAAAATCTAGTATGGCTAAGTCTTGGTCCTGCTAAATGTAGAAAGAGTTCTCAAATCATATGAGGACATCGAAACAATAGCCAAAAATGATCCCAACAGCCAAGACATTTTGAAAAACAATTAACTAGACGCATACTACCCAAACAGGAGTACCACTTTGGAAACCATGTGTCTATACCACATAGCCCACAACTTCACATACAAAAATAATATAAAACCAGATGAAAACAAAGGTAGATGCAGACTGACAAATTGTGAAGGCAGCTTAGTGAAACCTACCAAACAAAGCTTAATCATATCAAATTTCCATTAAAAACTCAACATAAAGAACTATATTACATGTCCCTGCTACAACTTATTTAAGCCATGGAGAAAAAAAGAGTTACTAGATAACTGACTCCTATGAAGATGCTTTCAGAGCAAATGAAAGTACTATAACAGATGCAAACTTAGACAGTACAGAACAAAGTTGCACAATGAACAGCAACATGAATAGGAACTCCAGACCCAACTAGATGAGGACACTCCAGACAGTAGTCAACCTTCTGCAACAGGAAGCTAAGAACCACTGGGACAGCCACTGATAGCAAATGAGGCAGAATTAGCTATGACAGAAGTAGAAAACAACATGTGTTACTATGAACTAGATACAGAAGACTTCACTGTACTGAAATAAAAACTGAACAATGAGCAGCGTAGCATTTTCCAAGAAGTAACAAAACAAATTGAACATGGTACACAACATGAAAATAAAAACTGTACCTGCCAAAACTACAAACCTATACTGTTATACGTCAGTGGTCAAGCTGGTTCAGGAAAAAACATTCTTGATCAAAATCATCAGCAAGTTCCTTCAATTGACAAACAAACTTTCAGCTGTTGTAACTGCCACCACAGGTTTAGCTGCCTACAACATAGGTGGTGTCACTTTACACCTATTACTACTCCTTCCAGTAGAACACCAAAACAAATGAGATTATTACAAACTTTCTACAGAGACTGCAATGGAACTACGCAGAGTTTTGAAACAAATTAATATGCTACTAATAGGGGAAGTGAGCATGGTCTCCAACCTAATGTTGGCTTTGATTCACCTCAGATTACAAGAGGTACTCAAAACAGACTACAAAGATCTCTTTGGAGGAAAACACATTATTGATGTGGGAGATCTTCTTCAACTAACACCAGTGAAAGGTGAACCTATTTTTAAACCTTAGGGCACAAACTCTGCCGTAACACTGTTGGCAGCCTAGGAAATGTCAACCTATGGCAACATTTCCAATACAGAGAATTAACAGAAAACATGCACCAGTCTGCAGACCTCACATATGCCAACATTTTAAAAAGTATTAGAGTTGGTGTACTATCTCAAGAAGCACAATCCATATTAAAAACCCAGCACATCCATGCACTCTATGGCCCTAACTCATGCGCTACTGATGTCCTGGAAAAATTAGCACACAAAAATGTCAATTGTATGTCCTTGATGCCAACTCTTGCAAGCTGTTCAAAATTCAATGAAACAATGTTGAAAAAAGAAATGCAACCAATAATTGAAATTTGTTCCACAAACTGGATGTACATGATATGAGACTACCCATGTGTCAACAAGCCACAACAACACCAAATAACTTAGAAAACTCTATATCCATCACAGCTGGTTTGGAGAAAATATTAAAATTATCTTTAAACTGTAGAGTAATTCTTAAACTTAACCTTGACGTGGAGCAAGGACTAGTTAATGGAGCACTTGGTACAGATGTTGGCTTTCAAACATACCCATGTGACAACATTCAGTTTGTCAATAATCTCTTTCACAAACTATCGGAAGTTAAAAGGATAGGACGCTCAACGGCCCGATTCTTTCTTTTCAAAGACCTGTATGTACGCAGAGAAATATTTCTCTAACTCTAGCATACGCAGTCACCATTCACAAAGCACAAGGTGTTAACCTAGGTAAAGCATTGATAGATATTGGGAGCACAGTCTTTAAAGAAGGCATGAGCTATGTAGCACTATCACGCTTACGTGCACTTGATGGACTATTTCTAATCAACTTTGATGCAAGTAAAGTAAATGCTGATATTCCTTGCGTTCTAGAATACAATAGACTACGTTCACTGTACACCCCCCCATTCTAAAAACCTATCCTGTTCCACAAAAAGCAAAATGTTGTAAAAGAAAACTACTTAAAAAAGAAACGATATAGTATCTCAGTGCAATTCCTCCAAAGAAAGTAAAAGAAGCTAATGCTTCATCAATTACCACAACCAAAGAAGAATCTACTGCTCAAAGTAACTAGAGTACTTCTTCAAAGAAGCAACACACACTCCGAACAAATGACTTGGGCACAGAACTATCAGGTCCATTCAAATTTTCAAATATATCTGGTTCAAATTGCTATACAAATGTAGCAATAAATATTCTACGCCAATTGCCACCAATTATTGACAACATTTACTTACACAATATCGACCAATTGTGTTTGCAAATGTTAGTCCTTCATAGAAATGCAACCAACAATCCTGACAACACCTACAGTGTTCATGGAATAAGAAAAGAATTGGACTACTGTGCTGGAATGGTCAAATTCACTATAAACTCACAAGAAGACCCACAAGAAATTCTAATGTACTTACTACAAGTACTGGAAAACAAAAACATATCTATAAATGAAATCTTCCAGATTTAATACATATGGAAACCTACATGCACTCTCTGCAGCCATGTAGCACAGGAACAAATCCCTAATGAACGCTTTGTGTATGTATCCATACCTAACTGTGAATCCATTCCATTTCACCAACTTGTACAAAATGCAAACCATGGCAGATTATGTACTACCTGCAATTCAGATAATCGCTCCACCCTACAAATACAGACACATAGTAAATACGTAATAGTAATGCTTTTACGTTACAATGCAGATGGTACCAAAAACAACTGCAAGCTGACTGGATTCAAACATGGTCAAGTATCACTTGGTAAGAAAACCTTCACAACAATAGGTATAATCTACCACGCAGGAGCCACAACCAATACAGGTCACTACACTGCATATATAAATAAGAATTATGGATGGTTCGAATGTAACGATATTACCATTGCTCTAAAGCAGAGATTACCAGCAAATCTTATAAACGCTTATTTAATATTCTTAAACCCAAAATGTTATAACTAATCTGTGCATAAACATTAACAAAACGTCAATTAGAAAACTATAAACGGTTAGAATACGCCAACAGGTATCTAACTACCCCAAAAATCTGCAACAAGCCAACAGATAGATTAGCCAGAAACAACAAATAAGCACTGAAAACAAACAGAGAAATATATCGTACCATAACAAAAAAAGTTTATTTTTTAAACCACCATGGATTTTTTTTCCCACAGACCCAATGATTTAATAAACAAATGCAGAAACTGAGCAAACTGAGCAAATTGCACAGTTCACTGGTTTGAAATATAGTACTTCTAAAGTACTAAATATGAGGGTCAAAATAATGCAGAAATGTCTATTATGCAATGCAATAACACATTATGAACTACCTACACTAACATATGATCTTTTCTTTTATCACAGAAATTGAAAAGGAGTATCTGCTCCAGTTACCAAATTCATGAAAAACAAATCCAATCACAAAGTCAAACAGTAAGCATATAATAATTCTATGAGGGGATTGGGTCCTTCGACGTATTCCATATCTGACAGTAATAACCACAGCTGTGCTGCTTCGGAAAATCTTTCAGCGTCCTGCGTTGATGACGTCGATACGCCGCCCTCGAGGACCCCTGCCGACGTCACTGGATGTTGTAAGTAGGACGCACGACGCCCGTAGCCTCAGTTCTGTTTATTTCGCGAACGTGTTCGCTTCAGGAATCTCGGTGCGCCTTGACTCTTTGGAGTTTCTGTTGCTTTCTCGGTTCTTCGAGCCGGTTTGTGAAATATTTCTTCGTGAAGATGTCTACCTCGTCTTCCACACCACGTCCAGGCTTTAAGAAGTGCGGGGACTGTGGGTCCAAGATGTCGGTCACGGACTCGCACGACGCCTGCCTCTGGTGCCTCGGGGAGGCCCATGACACAGATAACTGTGTGAACTGCCAGTCGCTCACGTCGAAAGCCTTGCGGGAGCGCAAGAAGTTATTGGTAGGTAAGGTTTCCAAGCCCCGGAAGTCGAGGTCTGCGGGGCGTTCGACGGACGACTCTAGGGGCGACTCTGTGTCGTCGTCGGAAGTCCAGTGGGTCTCGGTCCCGGAGTCGGTCTCGCCACTCCTCTGCTTCTTCGAGGCACTCCCAGAAGCACAGTCATCAGTCGCCTTTCCCGTCCTCATCCTAGGACTCCGCCCGTCGGCAGGTCGCTTACCCCACCAAGCATGCGACACCGGAGGAATGGGCTTCCTTCGGGAAGAAAATGTTGGCGATTCTCGAATCGCAGGGCACTGGTCCGTCCGTGCCTCCGAGTGGGGTCGGTCGTGATCAGCCGAGAGACGCCGCTCACACACCTTCGGGCTAAGGTGGTCATCACGATTCGCGGGAAAGGTCCCGCTCGGACAAGCGGAATCGATCTCGGTATGCCCCGGCATGCCCGGTCCAGGTCCCGGTCCTCGACGCGCTCGAGACCACGTGAACCTGTGAAGTCTTCGAGGAAGGCATCGACGCCTCTGGCTCCGAGGTCGTCGACGGACTCTCTCGAGGCTCCGCCTCCGAGGAAGTCGTCGACGCCTTTGACATCCAGGATGTCGAGGGACACACTCGCTGTCGGCGCCGGCATCAAGTGAATTGGAGTAGACAACAGACGCGGCGCCGACAGCATCGACGGCATTGACACAGGCCTCGAAGGCGGAGCCCCGAGTGTGTCCCTCGACATCCTGGACGCCTTTCGGGGCTGTCGACGGGGGTAAACCGTGGCTCGGGGGAACCACCTAGAAAGGCTCTGGCCAAGGTGAAGCATGGCTTTGGTTACAGTTCTGTGCCTTCTTACCGCCATCTGGAGTTCATTTCAGAGGTGGATGAGGGCTCTGATGATGGCATGGTGCCTGACACGGTGCCTGACGAGATTCTCGGCCCATAGCCAGTTTGAGGACCTGAGGCAGTCCCTGCATGGTGCTAGTGGGCTTGACACCTCTCCAGAGGTGGAGTTTTGTAGGCCTGAGCCTGGCACTCATGCTGATTCTCCATACCGGCGCCTTATGTCACGGGTCACCGAGTACTTAGGATGGTCTACTCCCCCCAGGGGAGTTTGTTCAGGATGACCTTACGGATATCCTCGACATTGGTCCACCAACTGACCCGGTACTGCCGTTTCATATGGCTCTACAGAGGAGGGTGGCGGTGGCTTGGACTGCTCCGGAGAGTCTCCCGGCAGTGAGCAAGTCTTTGCTGCGAAAATACCACCCAGCCAGTAGTGACCCCTGCTACTTGTCCAAGCACCCTACTCCAGAGAGTTTGGTGGTGCAGGCGGCTACGGCCCCGGCAAAGCAGGCGTCGTACCCTACCATCCCTCCTGATCCGGACGACAAGCGTTTTGATGGCTGGGCGAAGAAAGTGTTTTCTGCAGGGGGTATGGCGCTTCAGGCGGCCAACTCCATTTGTGCCTTGTCTCGTTTCACGCACACTCTGTGGAACTGTTTACTTGGCGGCTGAACATATTCCCGAAGGGGATGAACGGGATGGTTTCCTTGCCATGGTTCAGGATGGCAAGGATGCTATGTGTGAGGCCGTTCAGTCGGGTTTGGACATGGCAGATTGCGTCAGCCGGTCCATGGCGGCGAGCACCGTGATACAGAGGTTTGCATGGTTGCGGAAATCGGGGTTTGCACCTGATGTGCAGGCCCGGCTCCTCAACATGCCCTTTGACGGGGAACATCTTTTTAGCAGCAAGGCTGACGAGAGCCTTGAGAAGTTGCAGACTTCAAAAGCTGCAGCGAAGTCGTTGGGCGCTGCAGTTCGGCAACCTCTGCCTTTTCGTCCTAGGGGACAGCAATGGAGGGGAGGTTCCTTTTGTTATTACTCATCCTTTGGTAAAGCGAGAGGAGCTGCCAGTCAAAGGGGCCACCGTAGGAGTGCCAAAGGTGGAAAACAAGGTACTCGAGTTGCCAAGGCCGCTGTTGCCTCTTTGCCCCCAGGCAACGCCGCAGCCGCTTCAGCTCAGTCATGAGGCCATGTCCCATGGTTCGCCGGTGGGGGGAAGGCTGGCGCAGCCTCTTGTAGAGTGGCGCGCCATTACTTCAGATGTGTGTGTTCTGGAGATCATAACCCACGGCTACTGTCTTCCTTTCCGGCAGAGTCCTCAAGACAATCCACCGGGGAATCTCTCTTTCAAGAGTCCGGATCCGCTCCTTGCGCAGGATATTCAATCCCTGCTGGAGAAAGGCGCCTTAGAACAGGTGCCTGTAGCGGAGAGGAACAAGATATGGTATTCCCCTTATTTTTAGATTTCCAAGAAAGACGAGGGATTGAGACCCATCATGGACTTGCGCGGTTTCAACAAACTCCTCAGGAAGGACAAGTTCAAGATGGTTACTCTTTCTCAAGTCCTCCAGGCCCTTCAACTTCAGGACTGGTTGGTGTCTCTCGACCTCAAGGATGCTTATTTTCATGTGCTGATCCATCCGAAGCACAAGAAGTACCTGAGGTTTGCGGTTGGCGACTCGCACTTTCAGTTTCGGGTCCTGCCGTTCGGATTGACCTCTGCCCCGAGGGTCTTCACCAAGCTCATGGTAGTGGTGGCAGTGCACCTCAGGAAAGGGGGGATTCACGTCTACCCCTACCTCGTCGATTGGTTGATCAGGGCGTGCTCTCCCGAACAAGTCCTGGATTATCGGTCAGTCACCTGCTACTCCCTCCACAAGCTGGACTGGGCTTCTCCCTCAACTTGAAGTCCCATTTGACACCTACTCAGAGGCTCCAGTACATCAGAGCGGTGCTCGACACGTCCCTGGGGCAGTGTTTTCCTCCCCAGGTGAGGGCTCATAACATTCTGCAGATGGTGCAAAAGTTTCAACCTGCCCAGACTCTCCCAGCGTTCGAGTTCTTGAGACTGCTCGGCCTCATGGCATCCTGCATTCTTCTGGTGCCAGAGGGTCAGGTTGCGGATGAGATCTTTGCAATGGGCACTCAAGCTCCAGTGGTCTCAGACCCTGTTCAGGTGCCGTCTTCGGTCGCCCGGGACCTTCTGTGGTGGGCCGATGAAGGCAATCTGATGAGGGGGGCTCCATTTGGGCTGCCCTGGCCAGAGGTGATGATCGTGACGGACACATCCCTCACAGGATGGGGAGCTCATGCCAACGAGTTGACAGCGGTCGTTGGTCTCTGTCAGAGTCCAGTCCGTATCAATCTGTTGGAGCTGAGGGCTGCTAGGCTAGCCCTGAAGGATTTTCTGCCGACTGTGCGAGGAAAGAATGTTCTGATCCTGATGGACAACACGGTGGCAATGCACTACCTCAACAAAAAGGGGGGGGCAGGTTCACTTCCTCTGTGCAGGGAGGCGATGCAGCTCTGGTTCTGGGCAATCCAGCAGGAAGTTTTGATCTCGGCAGTTCATCTGGCAGGAGACGAAAACGAGACGGTGGACGCTCTGAGCAGGCAGAGCGTGATCTCTCACGAGTGGGAGTTGGCCCAGGAGATTCTCCTGGCGATCTTCGCCCTTTGGGGGACTCCTCAAGTGGATCTCTTCGCCTCCAGTGTCAACCGGAAGTGCGAGAGGTTCTACTCGTGGGAATTCCCTCCAAACGGAGCCTTGGGAGATGCGTTCGTGGTGGAGTGGTCATTCCCACTGTTGTTCCTCCAGTCCCCGTCATCCCACAAGTACTGCAGAGGTTCGGTTCCCGGATGATCCTCATTGCTCCAGCGTGGGCCTGAGGACGTGGTACCCGGACCTTCTCGACTTGTCCATCTGTCCTCCACGTCGTCTTCCCTACCGAGACGATCTGCTCTCACGGGAGGGGGGGGGGTCAGGTTCTCCATCCCGAGGTCAGGTCCCTCAACCTTCATGCTTGGTTTATGAAAGGTTGAGGTATAAGGATTGGGACTTCCCTGAAGACGTGATGGAGGTGTTGCTTTCGGCCAGAAGGCCCACAACAAAGTCCCTGTACCGTTGCCGTTGGAGAAAGTTCTGCGACTGGTTCAGGGTTAAGAATGTGGATCCTTTTGCATGTGAAATTCCCATGGTTCTGTCTTTTTTGCTTTCTTTGGCCCACCGGGGCCTTCAAGTGGGTACCATTAAAGGTTACCTGGCGGCGCTGTCTATATTTAAGCGCTTGTCTGAAGAGTGTTCCTATTTTAAAATTCCTTTAATTTCTCAGTTTCTGAAAGAGCTCACTAATGTGTTCCCTCCGTCACCTTTCCAGGTGCCCTGTTGGGATTTGAACCTTGTTCTCAAGTTTCTGATGGGTGCTCCATTTGAACCTTTGCATTCATGCCCTTTGAGACTGTTAACTCTGAACACTGTATTTTTAGTTGCGGTCACTTCCGCTCGCAGAGTGAGTGAGTTACAGGCACTTTCAGTTAAGCCACCCTTCACTGTGTTTCATAAGGACAGGGTTGTCCTTAGAGTTCATCCTTCTTTTCTTCCGAAGGTGGTGGTGGAATTTCATTTAGGCCAGAAGGTTGTTCTTCCGGCATTTTATCCTCCTCCACATCCTGGTAAGGAAGAGGAGAGGCTCCATAGGCTTGATCCTAGGAGAGCGTTAAGCTTTTATATTTCACGCATGTCCCGGGTCAGAGTGGATGATCAGCTCTTTATTGGTTACACTCGAAAGCATTTGGGACAGGCTCTGACGAAACAGACTTTGTCTTGCTGGATTATTTTGGCTATCTCTGAGTGTTACTGCTTGGCGGGTAAGGACCCACTGCTTGGCTTACAGGCCCATTCTACCATGGGTATGACTGCCTCTACTGCCCTGGAGAGGGGTGTTCCTATTCGCAACATCTGTGATGCAGCCACCTGGGCTTAGGTACATACTTTTGTACGTCAATATTCCCTCGATTCCATCCGGGGGCAGGATATGGCCTTTGGCAAGGTGGTCGTTTACGCCGCAATTTGATTGGGCATGCTAAATTTCTGTTTTCTAAATTCTTTTCCCACCTCCTTGTATTGGTACTGCTTTGGGAGTCTGTCATAGATATGGAATACGTCGGAGGACCCAATCCCCTCGAAGAACAAGTTACTCTCTTACCTGGTAACGTTCTTTCGCTAGGATGGTCCAACCACGTATTCCATATCGCTCCTTCCCTACCTTCCCCGCTACAGAATTTCTTATGCGATTGCAGCTTACGTTTCTGCAGGGCTTTGTGTGTCAGACTGGCAGAAGACTGGTGGCACACATTCTGGGAAAAAAACTACAACTGAGGCTACGGGCGTTGTGCGTCCTACTTATAACATCCAGTGACGTCGGCTGTCGTAGGAGGTCCTCGAGGGCGGCGTATCGACATCATCAACGCAGGACGCAGACGCAGAAAGATTTTCCAAAGCAGCACAGCTGTGGTGATTACTGTCATAGATATGGAATGCTTTGTCGGACCATCCCATCGAAAGAATGTTACCAGGTAAGAGAGTAACTTGTTCAACTCACAAATACTGCTGCATAACACAACCATTCAAGCAAACATCTAACCATACACCACGATCCGAAATGTTTACTTCCATGGATATGTTATACCGCAGTGCTTGTTACCAAACTCTACAATCTTAATTGCATGACTTTGCCAAAACTTCACATACAAACTCTACAAATCAAACAGTACACAAACTTTTGATTTGTGGATATTTGATGGCTGTTTGATTCTATGGGTGTGTTATGCTGCGGTGGTTGTTGCCAGGGCCTACAGTCATGGGTGCGTGGCCAAAGGCTGTGACTCTAGTCCCTGGCCACAACTACCGCAGCATAACAAACCCATAGAATCAAACATTTTAACTGTGGTATATGGGCTGCTTATACAGGATATTAATTACAATCAGTGCTCTACTAACAACCCAAAACCAATATCGTACTAAAGTAAAATAGCCAGTAGTGCATTTATTATGTCAGCGGACAGCCGTGAAGACCGTGGACATGACAAACGCATCAGGGGCATCTGCCACCTAAACAAATACAGCATTTGACCTATCTCTTACTCCCCCCACACCCCCACCCTCCCCAAGCAATCTTACACACCAACACACTCCCCAACATAGTATTTTTTCCCCCTAATTCGACGCTGCGCTGTCCGCAGATATCTGTGGATCCAAGATGGCGGGGGCATCAAAACAATGTGACGCACCTCACGCTTCGCCCCAGCCAATCAGCGAACACGACACATGTCCGTGGACATGACGCAAGCCGATTAGCCAAGCGAACAGGGAAATGTGTCCCCGGAGTGGACATAGATATCACAAATTTTTTGAGAACTACTTTTTGGTAGTTTAAAATAAAAAACTGGACGGATTTCCACCAAATTTACAAAAGCACACTTTTGGTACCAAGTCGCTGCTCCTGCCACAAATTTGGTGCAAATTCGTCCAGCGGTTTGAACGGTAGGCATGAGCAAAGTTTCTTTTTTCCCCATTCACTCTATGGGAAAAAAAGAAATTTTGGGATCCCCCTTATAACTTTGCACCCCATGCACCAAACCTCAGTAAACTTTGCAAAAAAAATCTGAGCGGGCTTTAAACTTTGTTTTGCAAAGTTTGGTGAAAATTCATGCAGGGAGAGCCCAGTTATTAGCCACCCAAAAAGTGCTCTTCCTATGGGAATGGGATTAGCAACTTAACCATAACTACACAGCCTCTACCATGTATATATATCAATGCCTTGCTAATGTGGCCTTAAACTGGAGGTGAAGGTCCAGCAATGGTTACTAGGTGACCTTGTAGCATGTGTTACTTGGCTCAAATGGATTTTTCTACATATATATTTGCAAAGGCACACTCCTGTGCCCAGAGAACATGCAGGTCAGTGACTGTATTACACATGCATGTTTATGTATTTTTCTGCAGAATGCCTCCCAATCAGTTAAAGCTACAATCTATTACTGTCTGTTAGGACAGAATTCCATTTTATGAGTTCTTTGACCTGACTTTGAGAGACCCCTCCAATCTACTCTGGATTCTTTGGTTTCTGGCTCCCTTTTTTCTCAAAGCCAGGCTAAATCTAAAACTACTGGTGTAGAAGCTCTGTTTTTTTGCACTCTGCCTTAAGGTCTGGACCACCACACCTGTGCAAAGGGCCCGTATCCCTCAAGCTCCTGGCCGTGCATTAATCACCCGTTCCTGTAATGGGAGTCCATTTTCTGCCATTACCCGGCGCTCCTCTGCGATAGCTGGACCGGATTTTCATCATCTGGGGACACTTTGCAACACCCATTTTCCGTCATTGGCTACTTTCTGGTGTGGTTCCAAGGATGAATCATCAGTTATACTTCTTTTCTGGGGTCTCATGATGCCGACCCTATTGTTGGAATCCTGAGCCTGTGGACATCGTAGAACCAAGCATCTCCTCTGGGAGCCTGTGGCTTAGTTGGCAGATGATCTTTACTAATCCCTCCTCCCAGGGTTTGGTGGTCAATTGCTGAACCGGTGCACCATTTATAAAGCTTTTGGGTGTCTCTGGATAGCATTTGGACTGCCCCCAGTACCACATCCTACACTTGCAGTGTGATTCCGCTTTCCTTCCTCTGATGTTGTTGGACAGGTTACTTAATCTGCCAGACAATGCTTGTCAATAAGAGACAACATGTGTTTGCATCAGTTATTGTATTACAAATGCTTATTGATTAGTTACATTATGTTATGTTGGTTTATACCATGCAACGCTACCACCGAGGGGAAGTCTCCGGGTGCTGAAGTGGCTCTGGAAGAAAGAGGATGGGGCTGGTTAGTTAAGATAGTCTACTAGGAGATGTCCAGAACCAGGGGAAACTGGCATCTGTGTGTTTTGGCTTGCAGATGGTTGATTATGTGCACTGGCTTGTTGCATCCGTACGGGTAAGGTCCAATGCCTTCGGTTGTTTTCTAGCTGACTGTTGGTTATGTTGGAGTTTGCCATTGTGTTTTATGTGTAGATTGGCTGGTATTTAAGGTTGTGCGCAATGGCTTGTTGTATCCGTATGGGTAAGGTCTAGTGTCCAGGGTTGTTTGTTGTCAGCGTGTGTTACTTTTGTTGGGTGTGTTTTTGTGTATAGCTTGGCTAGCCCAGTGGGCATGTATAGTGTTTGGGGTGTGTTGGAGAAAGCAGGAGGGGGTGGTTAGTGCATTTGCTACTCTGTACATTCTTCTGTGCCTCATGGCTAATCTTCACAAATCTATGGCTAGTCCTTGCAACTGCTAAATGCAGAATATGGCTAACTGGCACAGTTGGGCGAAATGCATGTAGGCATTTGATATTAGTTAATAGGAGTGGAGGGGTTTTACACAATTAGGTTAAGTGCAAGATATGACTGACTAACAAAAATGGGTTGAAGGCAATGTGAGGCTACCCAACACAATTAGGCTTAATGCAAAATATGGATACCATAGCCAAATAAGCTATATTTATAATAGGTAGCAAGAGTGGTGTGGTTTTTAATGGAGTACCGTAATGGCTGTTCTGCCCGCCCAAACCACGCTTACCTTATCAGTTGCTGCTGGTCGACTGTGGCAGGCTTCCCAGGTGAACACAGGCAAACGCAGACTGGGGCTGTTTCTTCAGGAGTTGCCCTTTGCCTTATGGCCCTTTGGCAGTCAGAGGTTGCCCTGGGCGGATGACTTAAAAGAATAGGACTAGCAGCCCAATCATAAGAGTGGTGGACAGGGAGGGGGAGGGAGGGGACGTGAGAGCAAGAAAAAAACTGCCTGCCAGGGGATTGGATGCTCTGCAGAGATAAGGAGATACATATTAAAACTACTGCGATGGATGTGGGACACCTCAGTGAAAGCCTCAAACTTGCTCTTAGTGCAGGGAATGCGCTAATGTCTGATCATCTATTGGGGAAGATTCCTAGGGTTGAGTAGCGTCAAAGAATGTTTTCTGGTTTGGTCTCTTGGGAAGAGGTAGTGGGCCAATTCCCCTGGTCATCAGCAGGAGTCCAGGCTTCTGGATCCTTGGAAACTGGGTCCTGGGAGCCATCATCCAAATCTGGGACATAATAGACATCATTGTCTTGGTCATATTGATCATCCATGTTGGTCAATTTCTCTACAAAATCGGTACCATGCAGACACAACAATAGATATAGATATATATCTATATCTAATCTATCTGTCTCGTGGCCTACTAAAGTTGGAACCAGATCTGAAGCAAAGCACATCTAAAGTGGTTAACTATATCAGAATTTCGATGGACAATGGCCTAACACTAGGAATAAGTCAACTCGGCCGTTTTTCCGAACTGAAATTGCAAACACAACAGCAACAGAACTTGTGTGCTCTCCCTTTCCCCCCACTTAACCTGTGTACCAACTTTTCTTTTCCAGATCTGCCTGAAGACCAAGCAAATGTTGACTGTGCATGGTATGACTCCCATTAACATAACATTGCACATAATACTTCCCAGTCAGTTACTCTGCAAAGAATCTAATGCATGCCCCAAACCAACTCTGCATGTAATGCCACGGTCTATGAGTTACTTTACCTCAGAATGTCGTTAGTGACAATAGAGATTATCCCCTATTGCTTCCAGGCTATAGAGTGCTGATTTTCTTACTGTTGTACCTATACAATGTAGGCTAAACCAAGCTGCCTAATTTCAGAATCTCTCTACAGCTGGTCAGCTTCTGCATGCAGAGGAGAGAAGCCCAAAAATAATGTACACACACATACACACCACCCCTCCAAATCCCCCCCCCCTCCCACCAACATACCCCTCCCACCTCAAACTGGAAAAGTAATGCTCTTGCGGGGGGAAAGCTACGCTAAGCTGCTTTCTCAAGACATTTTGGGAAGTTCTTTGCCATGCTCAAAGGGGGTGAGACAGTAGACTTGTTCATCTCTCGCCTATGAAGAGCGCCCCCTACTGGAACCCGAAATTAGCTTCCTGTTCTTTTTCAAATTTAGTTTTCCCATATGAAGAAAAGCCAGCTTTTGGGTGCTATGGGAAACACTTGATGGTCGTTAAGAGCCAAGGGTTCGAACAAGTCATTGACATCACTTTAACGTGCAAGTGGTTAATAAGACATATGGTGACGTAATGCCATTGTTCTGAACACTCCAACACATTGTACCTAATATTATTTCTTTTATTTTTAAGGACTGCTGTTTCAGCAGAAAAGTTACCAAGCCAGCCTCTGCTGCCCTTGCTTTGCTCTTCGCGTTAAGTGATAATTGGCTTAATAACGATGGGGGTTGTTGAATTGTAGGGTGAAGTACAGTTACATTCTAATATATGGGTGTGCTAATAGGCACCATTAATTAAATAATAGAATGTGTTATGGTGGAAGTGGGGCGGAGTTTGTAAGAAATAGTTGAGACCTACGTCTTCACATTGTCTCCTAATAGATTTGCAATGGCACTATGAATAATGGATTCTTGTTCTCTCCTATCAAAGGTGGGAAGCACACAATTAGCACTTTTTTACACTGTGTGATGTAAAACTGCTTTCCAATTCCAAACCTCGTACTAATGAGTTATTGAAAGATTTAAGGCTGGGCTCATCTCAATAATAAAATCTAGTTCGGTTTTCAAGATGTCCACAGTGAACATGTATATATGTATTTATTCATTAGGAATGTATAATGCGGCTAAACATCACATGGTGTTTCAAGGTGCATCAAGACAAAAAGGGGCAAAACAAAAAACGTTCCTACTAGTTCTTGAGACATTCGGATCGTGCAAGTGCAGTAACATAAATGCAGAGGAGGTGGGGGAGGAAGGGGAGGTACAGGGAGAAGAACAAACATGTTCCTACTAAGCAAGAAACATTTGGATCGTGCAAGTGCTGTAACATAAATGCAGGGGTCCCTCTGAGGAGTGCAGGACGGGGAGGAAGGAAGAAGTTAAGGTGGGAGGATTGAGGTAGAACAAGTTTAAAGTGAACAGGGTCAAACAAGCACAGGCAGCAGTGAGGAAACAATTGGAGTGGGTGCAGATTAAAGGACAGCCTCATCTCACGGCGAAGGTGGGGTATAATGAAATGGAAGAACAAGTAGGTAAGAAGCAACATTGGACTGTAACACAATATGATGCAGGGGGGGGGGGAGTATCAGGAACGTAATAAGTGATTACATTAGGTGGAGCATGTAGGTAGGTAAACCTACTTGAGTAAGTGTGGTAGAGAAAAAACAGAGGGTGACCCATAATGAGCTGAGTGGTTGCAGGCAGGTGAGATACAGTGCCCCGCCAGGCTGACTAATATATAAGAAACAAACGCGTATGACCAACTTAATTGGAGACTATTTGCATGTTTTCCAGTTCTGAAGGGCCGAATGAATGTTACTATTGTTGGTGGCTTTGTGCCCAATCCTGGGAAATGTCCCTGTGCAATGGGGAAAACCGAAGGTGAGTGGAAGTTGACATGGAGTGTTGGTGCCATGTGAACTCGTGCATCAATACTCTCCCAATCCAATATATTCCTTAGGAATGATGCTAATTTGTTGTTGTGCACAGTTTTGTAGCTGAAGTCTTTGTATCTTGCTCGTTGCAGTGTATATAGCCCAGTTAATTGCTGGATTTGTTAGTTGACAAACATATTGGAGCCAATCCGGGATGAACATATGCATTGAATAATGCCCTTCACGTGACGGTATTCTGGAACACTTATGCAGAGACACTCTTGACATTTATGATGGAGGTTGAGGTACAAACCTCATTCAATGGAAATGTCAAACCCTTAGGACACACTGGGTTGTGGTTAAATTGCATGGCCCCTCAACCAGAGTCTTTGTCTTGGCCTTTCTTTGATGTCCACAGTAGTTCTGAGGAGGGAGCTTACTCCAGATGCACACTCCAATACGAGTAGCTTTGATGTGGCTACTATGACAAGAGAGATTACTCCCAATGTATTATTTAATGCCTGTAGCTTTGATGGAGCTACTGTGACGAGGGGGATTACTCCTGATGCACTCATCAATACAAGTAGCTTTGATGGGGCTGCTGTGAGGAGGGAGATTACTGCTGATGCATGCTTCAATGCCACCCAAACCCCTAGCGGTCTACTGTGGTCCCTGTTTCCTCTACAGTGGAGTGCCCCAGTCACCAGTTCTTCCTGGGGTGTCTGGTTTGGTTGTTCTTTCTGACTGCTGCTTCTCTCTCTGCTCCCTGTCACTTTGTGCTGTGTCTGCGGGACACATGGTTTGTCAGTCTTGCCGTTGTTGCAGGACTGCTTGGTCCACCTCGCTAAGGTCATGCCTCCGACAACCGTCTTCCAATTTCTGACTTCTCTGGCTCAACTGCCGCCTTTGGAGTTTTCCGCTGGCCGGTCCACTGTGTGCTTTCAGATGAGGACTTGCTGCTGCAACTTCCTTCCCTGGATCCAGGTTCCTACTTGCATGGGTTTCCAGCATTCGTACTGGTATCTCTGTTTCAAGTCCTTTGTCTCTTTTTATACTTCGTAGCTGGTTCCTTCACAGCAGACTGTCATTATTTTCTTGCTGTCAAGGGAGTGATCTTCATGCCTCCTTGGGACCTCATCTTCTCACTACTTTGGGTAAGCCCTTGAGAATGACACTGGATTCTCATCACATTGGCTTCATCAAACTTTATCAAAGTAAAAGTATAAACATTACAATGCATAACAGTAATACTCTCTGGATGATTAAAAGTGTTTTGTAAAGACCTTAGGGGTCTATGTTGGGGGTGGGGAGTGGGGTTAGCGAGTTCCATAATGGAATGGGAGTCCTAATCCCCAGGAGGGGACTCTCTCCATGTGAGGTCCTCCCGCATTTTACCACCCTTAGGGATTATTGGTTAGCAGCCTCACCACCCTAGTCCCATATGTAAGGGCTCCACTCTGGGGAGAAGTGACGTCATCCCATAATTTGTCACAATCCTTACAGTGCGATCCGAATTCCTAGGAACAAAGCTGGTGCCATAATGCCCCAATCTTCAACTAAACCTGCGCTCTTCCACTGCCCATAGACTGCCGGTCTTCCTGCGGAAAAAAAGCACAGGCGAAAATGTTAGTCGTCGTAGGGCGACTCTTATAGCACAACATAGCAAGCCACCTGGGTCTGTAGTCAAACCACCAAAAGTTCAGGAAAGCCTTGAAATCCATGCCTTTCTTCCAGCTACGATGATCAACTGGAATATTGAAATGTTCAGTGATGTTACGGTATACTCCGAAAGGCACCCATTTTTTTCGCTAAGATGACTGGCCACTTTTTCCTACATTGCTGCTCACTTGCATTTCCGTCTCTTTTCCCACACGGTGCTCGCAAGCAATGTCATAGTTAAGAATTTACTGGCAAATAAAGCTCCCAATAAAAACAGACTTCTGTGGCGATAACGGACAAAGTAGGGTCACAAGACTGCTGCGGCTGCATATTCTACCTCACTCAGACAGAAGAAACACAC
The DNA here is from genome assembly GCF_040938575.1 of Ambystoma mexicanum. Lineage (NCBI taxonomy): Eukaryota > Metazoa > Chordata > Amphibia > Caudata > Ambystomatidae > Ambystoma > Ambystoma mexicanum. The sequence goes on from NC_090935.1 coordinate 1,196,991,541, forward strand.
CTGCCCGCCCACCACCATCTACCTCACTCAGACAGAAGAAACACACCTGCCCGCCCACCACCATCGTCGCATGTTTGGCAAGTGAGCTCCATGCTGTTGTCCACTTCATCCAAGGTCTCTGCAAATATAACTACCCAACACCCACAAACATTGAGCTTCACAGGCCACTTCCATAAGCTGACATAACCTTCAAGTCCATCTGCTGTAACTAAGCACACTCCCTCCTGCCTGACAGGCAAAGTGACGGTCTCTTGCAGTCTGCTCTTAAATTGAAGTCAAGATCTGAGTAGACTAGAGGAGAAGACATTCAAAAAAGAGTACCATGAAACATACTTTCACAGTCTACGCCTCAAGACCACGGAACTGCATACTCGCCAACACCACACTCCCCTCCACGCTCCTACAAGAACCTCTCCTTCAAGGAACACCTTATTCGCACCCTGTAAAACTCACCTCCCCAACTCACCTCGCACAGTTTGGTCCTGAAGACCACCCTGCAATGCCCACTTGTCTGTTATTCCCCCATGCCCCCCTTCAGTACTGTTATGTTACCTACTAACTGTTAAAAAGTCACTGATACCCAACATGTTATGCCAGTAAGGTACAGTATCCTGCTGATGCTACAATGCAGGGGTATGCAACCCTTGGATCTCCAGACGTTTTGGACTGCAATTTCCATCAGTCCTAACCAGCATAGTCAATGGTGAGAGATCATGGGAGGAGCCCAAAAGATCTGGAGAGCCACAGGTTGCGGACCCCTGCTGTAGTGTAATGATCCACCCCCAGTAACTATCTAACATATGCCTAGAATCCCTGCTGGTATACAGCACTCTGTTTCCTGAAGCTATCTTTATGCCTAATAAATACCCCAAATAAATAAAAATGAATGAACAGTTTATTACGCATGCCCCGTTACCTATTGGTAAAAGAATGTTCTGACAGGCCCCCATTAAACCACATGTTTAGTAACCGAGCAACCGATGAATGATCATAAACTAGCTAACAACCGGTTGCCAGACATTTGGTCGAAAAAAATTGGTCGACCAGACAAATGGTCGAACCAATTTGGTCGAAAACCAAATGGTCGAATTTTTTTATTTTTTTATTTTAACCCTTTTTTAACCCTTTTTTTTTTTTTTTGTTGGGGGGTCCCCCCCCCAACCCCCTTTTTTTCTCTAAACACCCCTTTTTTAACTAAACGAAAACCCGAAAAATAAATATATAAATAAAAAAAAAAAATTCGACCATTTGGTTTTCGACCAAATTGCGTCGACTAAATTGCAGTCGACCAGTTTTTTTTCGACGAATTGACTGGACACCCTAACAACCCTCTTTCCATGCCAACTGAATGACTGGATAGTCAGTCCTACAGTGTCAGTATGGACATGCATTGGACCACCCTCCTGCCATGCCAATTGAATAACTGGATGGTCAGCTCTACAGAGCAAGTATGGACAAGTGTTGGACCATAGCAGGATTATATAGGCAGTGCTTGGATTCATAGGAAGTATCTCTGTATGGTAATGGGTCACCCCTCACCGATGCCCTGTGTTGTTTGCCTTGTGTCCCCCTCCCCCACCCCCTCTGATGCCCAGTCTTGTGTCCCCCCCTGATGCCCCGTGCGGTGTCCCTGTGTCCCCCCCCTGATGCCCAGTCTGGTTTCCTTGTGTCCCCCACCCCCCCAAGATGCCCTGTGCGGTTTTCCTTGCGCCCCCCCTGCTCCGCCTGGTGTCCTTGTTGTCCCTCACCCCCCTCTGATGACCCATGTTGTTTTCCTTGTGCCCCCCAGCCCACTATGATGCCCCGTTTGGTGTCCTTGCATACCCCTGCAACATCCCCTCCGATGCCTCTTTTGTATCCTCCCTTCCCCACTCCAATGACTTAAATTGCCCACCTCCCTGACCCCCGTGTGTGAGTGGTCACCCTCCCTGCCCCTATTGTGACTGAATTTACCCACCTCCATCCCCTTGTGTGACTGTTATTCCCCCCTCCCTGCCCCCTTGGGTCTGAATGTGACCCTACCCACCTTCCCTGCACCTGCTTGACTGATACCCCCTCCCACCTCTTGCTCCCTGTTCGACTGAAATGTTGCCCCCCTCACCCCCACCTCTGTCCTCATGTACCCCGAACCCCGCCAGTTGTGTCTTTGACCCCTTACCCCCCTGCATTGTCTTCCTGTCCGCACTACCCCCGTCAGTGTCCATATCCCCCCCCACCATTGTCTGTTTACAGGTATTCCCTGACACCCGAGTGTGTCCACCTACCTCCCCCTACTTATTCCAGTGTCACCCCTCACTCCTTGTCCCTCAGGATCATCTCCATCCTCCCCTCAACACTTCCTGCCTTACTCCTTCACGCTCCTGTTCTCCTCTTTCTCCTTCACCGCTTCCTCCCCTCCCTCCTCTGTCAAATTCTGGCACTACCCCAATTGCCGTTAGACATAGGAAGCCGTAGCTGCTTGTTTTTTGCAGCCTTCTGCCCCCCTCCTCTTCTTTTTTTCTCTCAGCACTTTCTTTTATCACCTGTCCCTTTGGCCATTGTCTGTCTCCCCTTTTTCCCGTCTTGTTTTATCCCTCCTACCCCCCCTGACTATCTTGAACACTCGTCAACCTTTTCTAGATAGTCGCTTGTTTTTCCCTAATCTTACCCCTTCTATTCCCCTCCCCCTCACCTCCCCTCCTCCCCCTCCTGTCGTCACTCTTGCACTGCAACAATTGTCGTCAGGCATAGTAATGCTACTGCTAGTATTGTCCTCCTTTTTTCCTCCCCTGCCTATCCCTTATTGTTTCCATGCACTTGTACTATCTGTTTTGATAGTTTTTTTTCACATTCCGATCTGTTTCAAGGACTTGTTTAGAATGTTTTGTTTTTCTCCTGTGTTCCCTCCCTCCTTGAAGTGCTTGGAAACACATTGTGTATAGGCGCTATCAGGGGAGTTGCTAGGTCTGGAAAAGACCCGGGGCTAAGCTGATGTCGGAACTGTTAGGACTGGGGGCTAGCTAGTCTTTTGGCTGTAGCTCCTGAGATTCTATCTGGGACTACAATCAAAAGATCAGGGGCTATAGCCTCCTTAGCTCCCCCCTAGCAACGCCCCCGGGGTGCTATACAAATATTCAATTTTCAATTCAACTAGCACTGCAGAATACACACTAGCGTCAAACCCTATTCAAACTAGCTTAACAACAATGCCAGAATGGAATGCAATACGCTGTTCCTCAGCAACACCAAAACAAAAGTGCACTATAGATCACACACACTCAATCGACTTGCCGCCAAAGACCATCCACTTGGCAAGTGCAGCTCTACACCACAACCAAAACAGCAACAATCAACTAAGCACCAACTTTCAGACATGGTAACGGCATGAGGCTCTTCCGTGCTGGCTCCTACTCCATTCTACAAAGGCGGCCCTACGCCAATATATAACGGAACACACCAGGCCGCACCACGTGCAACCAGAATGGCGTGGGTCAGACAGAGGGCAGCCTACCACACTCAGCTGGCATTAAAGCAACAACGCATGCCACTCACTACATGCAATCCATTTCTATAGCAGGAACAACGCAGGGCAGTATGTCCCTTCAAATGCCATTTACTTAGAAGAATACATATTTGAACAAATCCTCACAATACACATTGCCCTTGCAGGGCATGCAATTGCAAAATGGCTGCTGCTGCTCTCAGCCATTACCACAGAACTATGAACGCCGCCATACTGTTTCCGTTTCAGCTATTTTGTTTGGATTTGTCGGTGCTGGGGTCTGATTTTTAGAGCACCCTTTTATTGGAGTCTGCCCTGAGGTTTCAGAAAACGGCACTGAAATGGATATTTTGAAGTAATATACATTTAGACGAGTGAGTTCAGTTGAATGCAGCATTAATGCTAATCCTGTTGCCACACGGACACCATTGCACATTTGAAGATTTACTGGATTAAATCCTGAAATTTAAAATGCCCTGCAATTCAATTCCTCACAACAATAGAATTGATTAAATATTGTTTAGCAGTCCATTTTAGAATAAGCTTTCTATTTTGTAACTGGAAGGGGGCTGCTTATTCAAATGCATAAACATAATCTCACGAAGAGATAAGCCTTGTTTAATGCAGGCGTACAAAATTAAATGTGGACCTGAAGAGGGCATTTTGAAAAACATGTGCTCCAAAATGTGGAATTCATTATTTGCTTAAATACAATTTTCCTTGCTCTTTTTTTTAAGGAGAACGAAGGAATAGGTTATGGCCCTTTTTATAAAATGAATGATAGATTGTTGAAGCTTCCATGTCCGCAATCTCCTGGGCAGCGGGTGGAGGAGAGCGTGGGCCTCTCAACTAATGTTGCTTTACTGACCTCCAAAGGGGATGTGGTTCTGTTTATGTGCTCGCTGGAGACCCCAGCCACAAAGTCTTGGCATGTGTAAACCGTTTCAATGACTTAACTTTGCATCCGGAGCCAAATCTATCCCACTGTAATTTTCCCTATATTTGCATTGCCAACGAGGGCACCAGACAAACGCTACATTCTGCAAAATGGAGGTGGAGGAACATGTTACTCCCCTGCACATGGACGTGTGGTGGTTGCCTCTCGCTCAGCGGGTTGCATTCTAATCTCTAGCCGAGCCCAGAAGCAGCAAACAATGGGAGGTCTTCAGATTTTGGGGACGATTTTCGAAGACTACGCGCGTGATGCCCCAACAACTTGTGTACTTCGGTAGTGTGCGCTGCGGTACACTAGATTAGGGGGGGTGCTCCCCTGGACCGTCGCAACTCTGACGTTACCTGGCCTCAAAGCTCTGGATGGAAAGGAGCACCTATAGTTTCAGAATAAAGCTACTGAAAAGTAAGGGAGCTGTCCAGTATGATTTAAATATAGGGCCCTACAGGAAAGGCTAAAGGGCATATTAATGCCTTTGCTGGTAAGATTATAGCTCGGTGTGCTAAGCGCTCTGCACTGAGGAATGTATGCGATCTGCAGGCCGCTTGTTAAAAAAAAAAAAACCCTGAGACCACCAACTCAGCCTTTCATCCCTCCGAGATTGATAAATGAGTATCGACATTGGTTGGACAATAGCAACGGCATATACAAATGTTCTAAGCCCAACACTTGTCAAAATCACTATATTAATAACGCATTACTATTATTGTGGCAGCGGAAAAATATTTTAAAACTTTGTGCACGCATGGCCGTGTCTATTTGGGGCAGGATCGTGGCCAAGTTGACAAGCTTGATGTGCAGTAGAGGAATGGGCCACTCGCTAGTACATTGGAGCCGCAAGCTTAACATTTCTGAGCTCAATTGAATCAAGTGGAGCTACTTGCAAGCCACATCCAAGTAGACTGGGGCAGCCTCTGCTCAAGGAGCGCTCGCACAACTGCATCGCCAGAGGTGGAAAGGATTTAGAGTGCCGAATGTGAGGCTAGAGGCGGAGGTGTGGTGTGCAGCCGCCAGATAAATGGAATGTTGGCCTGCACCTCACAGGTGCTCTCCATCTTTGCATTAGCAAAGGAACTAACTCCCTAACCTGGGTTGGTGGCATTTCTAGCCCAAGCTAATGTCCAGGGGAAATCTCCCTGGTGTGGCCCAGGAGAATGGCCTTACTTTTTCCAAATCCTTGAAAATCATGATGGCTCCCTGCAATTTGCTCTTCCCAGCACGAGATTGGTCCGAATCTCCCATGCAGCTAAAATGCAGGTGTAGGGTGGAGATTTCTGTAAAGGAAAGTCCAGGAGAGTTGAGTCTTCTTGAAGATTTTTAAAAACGGAAGTCCACCCTGCTTTGGAAGCTTTACCAGCCAAGCCTTTGCCACAAGAATATTAATTTGGTAGGAACGCTTTGCAACCTGCCGATAATTCTTTCGAAATCGCCTTGCGATATTATAAATGACTGCGATGATCAACTCTGTATTCTATGGCAGCCAGAACTCCTACCTACTTGCTACCACTGTGATTTTTTAAAGCTGAGTTGATTGTGGAGAGTGACTTTTTAAGCATTCTTGAAAAGCGGCATTGCGATGTCAATTGTATATTGATTTAAAATCGCACGGCCACATTTGTTCCTACCCTGTTCTAGGTTCCTAGAAGCCCTTTGTTTCCTTAAAAGGGTATCGCATGTTGTTATACTTGCACTTAGCTCACCGGATTTTGGTATATTGTACAAGACTATACTTCCTCAGCTCAAAATGGAGGTACAGACAATCAAAGGGTTTTAGGGTTCAACAGGGCCCAGCATTACAGTGATGTGTTTATGAAATGCTCTCCCCCCTTCAATATGGCAGCCAGTCTTACTTCACGAGATTTTATTTTTTACAAACTGGGCTAATAGTGACACCTCCATTGAGGTGTGACAGTATCACAAGATTTGATTAGTCTCATAGCAGCTGCATTAGCCATCTTGGTAGCGCGCATGTGCCATCTGACCACGGTGAAGCTGGCGAGTGCTTACAGCGTTTCCTTTTTGGCTACATTACGTGTAAGACCCTTATGACGCAATGGCTAAAGATGACCACAAAGTGGTAATAGGGCTATACTCTCCCTAACGTGTTTAATTTTGTCCGTTCTTCTGCATATTAGATTGGTTTAATGTTTCACTGTGATGTCCCGAATCTGTAATGACACATTTTTGGTCCTGTTCATTTTTGCGATTGCACAATGATCTTTGATGGCTTTCTGTTGCCGACTAAAGTTTGATTTTAAGACCTTTCAATCCTGATGTCTCCTAGCTTCGTGTTCTAGCTAGAATCAGGACTGACCTGGCAATTCTTTCACAGCATGGTCATGCCAGTCTGCCTTATGCTCTCACATAGGGCCAAGTCCGATATCACCCCTTTTGTAGGCTTGGATCAGGGAATGCTAAAGTGCTATACTCCCCAGCACGTATGCGTTATTTCAATTTGTAATTGAATATTACAGGATACTACTTGAAACTCAGAATCATGAGTGCGTATATTTATTTATTTATGTATTTATTTAGATTTATTAAGCGCCCAGCGGCCCGGAGGCATTGTGGCGCTGTTACAGAATATTCAGCTTTGTGCATGTTATCATCATTGGTAACAAGCAAAAAACAAGTGTATTGTTACAAAAACAAGGGTGTTCCGTGGTTACAGTGGAACAATGTAGGAGACAGTACAGAATGGTGCACAGTTTAGTTGAACAGTTTTGTTTTTAGTGCTTTTCTGAATGTGAGGAGGGATTCTTCATTTCGTAGACTGGGCGGGAGTGAGTTCCAGGCTTTAGGGGCTAGGACTTCAAAGCTGGATCCACCGGCTTTGGCTCTGTTGAATGTTGGGATTGAAAGTTGGTTTGAGTATTTGTTGCGCTTAGGTCTGTGGGTTGGCGTTTGGTGTATTCTCTCTATTAGATAGGCTGGCGCTCTTCGCGTCTTGGTCGTGTCTGACACAGAGGGTGAAGCATATCGCTACTTTCAGGCATTATAATTCAGGGCTGTTTGGACTATTTCTGTATCAAGTCTTCATCCGCAAGACCGTGCAGGAATCGCTCCCACCAGCATTCCTGTCTTCGATCGCCCACTGTTGCCGGTGGTTAATTTATTCTAGAAACATTCGTGCAAATGTAGTACTTTGTGTGCTTTGCGCAGACCTTATTTTGCTCATGGATGGATGTAACCTATGAAATTAATTCGATCATTTCATTGGTGCAATTAGATAAATACCACTGAATGCATTGCTTTTTCATCCCAATTTAGGACAGGTCAGGCAGCCTTGAGGGCACCTTCGACGTTCTCAATAGAGATGGAATCCTACTGTGCATGCCACCTCTTGAGTGCTATGATTTTTTTTTCCGGTGCTCTACCTGCTCGGCACAGGCTTAGGACGAACATGTGTTGCTTTGGCGTGGATGCGTGAAGGGCTAGAGTAGCTTTAAAAACCTAACCTAAGTAATCACTTAAGGTGAGCTGTGGTGAGACAAATTATTTTGGACACTTTTGTGAGTGGTAGTACGAGAGTGGTTGTGCCAACTATGCAAAATTGTGTCCGGCAAGCTTTTACAGGGGAAAGATATGGGCAGGGTTGTGTAAAGTTTGCATGGGCCTGTCCACATTCCCATTCCTCCTCAGACTTGGAGCAGTGGCTTTGGCTGTTGTTTGAACATGTTTAGAGGGAGCGAGCCCAAAACTTCACTTGGGGCTAGAGGTAGCTACAGGAGGGCCCCCAGGTACAGGTTGCACCCTGTGTTCTGCAGGGTTCAGACTGTGCTGCCAAAGCAGGAATACCCAGACTTGAAACAGCTGGTGGCACTGCTCCAAGGACACTCGGAGGCTGCACTCTCCTGCAACTCATTGTTCAGGCGTTGCTCACCAGGAAAGGTCCACTTGGAGAACCCCGTTTTTGCAATCGTGCAGTAAGAATGACAGTCCTTGGAGATTTGCATGAGATGTAAACCCGATCAAGCTAGCAACCAGGACCAGACGCCACTTCAGACTTATTGCATGGATTAACCACTGCTCTTCTTTATTGAAAGAAGATTCCTATTTTCACTTAAATCTTTGTCATGTTTGACACTTGCATTTAGAAAAATAGGGTTCATTGCTGCAAATGCAATATAAACAACATGGCATACGTGTGCCAGCAGTGTGAGGAGTAGTAGCAGTAGACACATGTATGTCTCTTAGCATATAGTATAAGCAATTTCTCATATGTATGCATTTCAGCATGTGTGTGTATATATATATATATATATATATATATATATATATATATTATTAGAATGTAGCATGCACATCGCACTATATAGTATACATAGGTTCCCGTGCAATGTATGCATTTCAATCGGCACTCTATGCATGTCAATATAAAAAGGATGCTAATCAATATCCTGCGTATACATTATACATCTCGGCATACAGTGTATACATTTCAATATGTAATATATGTAGTTCAATATACAGTATATGCATCTCAATGTACAATGAATATACCTGTGTACAGTGTTTTAATATCCAACGGATGCATCACAGTAGGCTGTATATATAACTTACTACATCGTGTATGCATCTCGGTATACAGTGTTTATATTTAAATATATAATGAATTAATTTCGAAAAGCTGTATGTACATCTCAGTATACAATGTATGTACCTCGCTCAGTGCATATGCATACATCAGTATATCCGATATGAATTTCACTATACAGTATATACCTCTGAGCATGCCATGAATGCATTTCAGCATGCAGTGTATCTATTTCAATATATAATGTGTGTACCTCAATATCCAGTTTATACTTCTCAGAACGCTATGTATGTATCTCGGTGTACAGTGTGTATATTTCAGTATCTAATGTATGCACCTCGCTATGATATATGCATCTCAGTATGTGATGTATACATTTCAGTGTTCAGTATATACATGTATGCATTTTGAAATATGTCGCAAATGGCCGCCCACGGCTTTCTCCAGGAATCTTCATATGGCAATAAAGTCCAGTCTCATTGGTGATAGTTTTAAAAGTGAAAGTGTTTATGCTTCAGACATTGTGCACATGTAATGGTGACCTCACATGTTGCCTCCTGGACCATCCATACCATGGGTAGATAAATAGACAGGGGCCTACATCTTCCTCGCATACGCTAGAGTACATGCATTTCCTGGATCGCTCCACATTCCAGTGGGATTTAAAATGTAATAATGGTCAAATGCCAAGCCTTATTTTTATCGTCAACGTTTTCGTGTGCTTGGAGCATGGCATATAGAGAATTTGCAAAGCCTGTGCTGAGTTTTGTTCTGAAATAATGTACAGAGTGGCTTTTTTTTGGCAGGGGGGAGTGCAAAGCCTCTTTCAAAAACCAATCCCCAAATGCTCCATTTAACACAGACTTATCATGTGGACCAAACATACATTGATTATCCCAAAAAAGCGACCAATCCTGTTTCACAAACATTTCCTTAATGTAATTGAGCCACAAAATATTCATCGCACCCTGTATGGATGACACATCACGTAGGGATGTACAGCCATTTCTGAAACATTACATAACTTTAACAAGTACAATGGTAGTTTTAGTCCCACTAAATATAAGGTGCCGTAAGTGGCCAGTTCAAGTTTAGAAAGGACAGTCTGAGCACTATGTATACCCAACAGACGCGCAAATATCTTAATCTTTTCCTTCTCTAGAGAGGCAATGTTGCAGTGGCCCTATTATTCAGCACCATAGGTGGCAGCAGGAATGGCCTGCATTATATAAACCCCCACCGTGTGTGGAAGGGTTCACCCTACATGGCGACCACTGTACCTCTTCTGGCTAAGGTTGTCATACTTTATCAATTTGGACTGTCCATTTATCGGTTTATATGCACTGTACCCCTAGATAAGCAATCTGCAACCTTTGGCTCTCCAGATGTTATGTTGATTATGTTGGCTAGGGCTAATGGGGGTTTGTAGTCGAAAACATCTGGGCAGCTGAAGGTGCTGACTCCTTTACTAGATAGTCCCAGCTGTCAACCTCCTCAACAGGAACCTGCTCAATATGTATACTAGCAATACGATACATACATTGGTCCCACCTATGGAGCTTATTTGGAAATAAAATCATGGTCTTGGTGGTGCTACTCCATAGCTATTTCTTGCGGCATGAAGCAGAGAATGTGTGCAGTTTGCACTGTAATCCGCTAAGGGGTTTGAAAAATAGCAAAGCGGTGTCCCCAAAGAGAAGGACTTATTCAACGCTGTGAAGCACACGACCAGGAGTCGCTTATTTACCAAGAAGAGGAGGATCTGAGGCCAAGGTCCATAGGGACCATAATTGCTGTACCACGAGATACTGGCACCTGAGCAAAAGACAAGTGGAGCAACCTAGAGAGAGCTCAGGGACAGTTCTAGATGGGTCACTCTCCTGATCGTTGGTAGTTCATTCGTTCCTCCTTGTTGAGGGCTTAAAAAACTAGAGAGTCCAGGATGGGGCTTGATGGGACAATTTCAGAATGGGGAAGAACCATAGTTCAAAAACTACGATCCGATGACGCACCATAGTCTGTGGCCTTGTGGGTTGGCCCATGGATAACCAGCCATCGCAGAATAGGAAGGATAACTACCCACCGTGTGGCATCGCATGTGTTGTGCTACCCCCTTGGTCAATATTCCTGGATTACATGTGCTAGTTTGAAGAAGGGGATGCTAAATCGGAAATGAAGCATCCCCATTGCAAACCTTGTGTATTGCCGTCCTGCTCACTTCATTAATCCAAACTGTTTGGTGGGCACTGCAACGGCTTGGGGCAGCAAGCCAGTATCTGCCTGCCTAAGAGTAGCCATCAGATGCACAGGCTCCAGTTTGACTCAGACGGTCATGAAATCATTGCATTAGCAAGCCTTGATTGATGATGATCAGTCACAATCTTCCAACCATCTTTAGTAATGGGAAAAGCAGAAAATCCTGCCCTTCCTTTCAAATGTATGGAGCTGGGACAAAGGCAACCTAGAGGAGCATATTCCAAAAGCCCATCATCCGGGCTGATCGCCCTGCAGTCTCATGCTCCTGGAGAGTTTACTGTCTCTGTGGGAGCAGGTGGGTTATCCTCTTCCCTAGCGCCCCCGCCAAGGAATGCAATGGTTGCCTTCCAGATATTGACAGATCTCTGGATTCTGTTCCACCCCTGCTCCCTTTTGGGAGCCTGTGCCCGAGATGGAGGAGGCCTGTTCTCTCATATACTCTGGGGTAGACAGATTGTCCCTGAACCAAGAAAGGTCTCTGGAGGGAGTGGAGATGTTCTTATCAGAATCCCCTAGAGCTGAAGTCTGGCGCTAGAATCGCCCTGCAGTCTCATGCTCCTGAGCCTGACCTCTTCTGGCGTTGATTACATGTTTCTCCTGATCAGGCACATTTTGGACGTAGCCATCAAGTTGTTCTGCAAACAGGATTGAACATGGTTTTCATAATCTGGCAGCCCTGCTTCCCCTACTTGTCAAAGGGATAAAGGCTCTGAAGGCGGTTTCCTCTGGACCCATGGAGGGCAGCCATCTCAGATATTCCAAGAGAGAGCACACTTCCAGGATGGTGGGCAAAGGCTGCTCCCTCCTGCTAAAATTACTGCTAAACATTTTCCTGAGGGACATGAGATCATGTTCCGTCCAGTCCCAAAGTGAGATCCTTGGTAGTCGCAGAAATAGGTCAGTGTGGTCGGCTACTACTTTAGCAGTGCCCAGAACATGTCTCCCAATGTTAAACCAGAGAAAATGACACGGAGAAGGGCCACCTGTCCGAGTATTTCCCCTAATGTACTCAGTTGACTCTCGATTTGAAAAGGAGTCCGGCCAGGTAAACGCAGAGCAACCGAAAAGAAGCATGACTGCCCCACCACCCGCTGCTTATTTTCTCGAGATATAATTCCTCTTGGTAACAGGACTCCAATTGCCTTCTTTGAGTAATCGGCGAGAGTGACGTTTCCAGTGTTGATCCGCGGCCATTCTTTCAAATACGATAAGAGAATGAGAAAAGAAGGCACTCCAGGGTCGGCTAAAGGTGTGTCTGGGCTTGTGGAGATCCACTTCAGCATGTTTAGGACCCCCTCCATGCCTAAACTGGGTCCAACCATCTGAGGCACCCTTGAGTGCTTAAATTATAATGGAGAAGGAGGTGTTAAAAGCTGCTGATTATCATGGAACAGGCATCTAGGAGGGAGATGAGACACTAGATGTCCACTTAAAAGCTGTTTAGCACCATGTTTACAAAGAGTGCTTATTCATCATCAACCGGAATAAAAAGCGTCGGAGGTGACGGGAACGTGGAAACTGGGAGAGGCCGAGATGACGGCCCTACGGCACCAGCAACCACAGGCATGCTCTTCAAAGTGCACATGTAGTGTCCTCATTTAAAGAGGTTTTCGTGTCGTAATGCTGCCCACATGGTGACAGCTGCTGGTGGGCCCCTCTGAGGCCTGGTATCATTACAACCGAAAGGGTTGAAAAGCTCTGACGCTGTCACCCAAGGCACTCCCTGAGGTTATTTACTGGAGCTCCCCGCCACTGTAGTGCCTCCTCTATAACTGCCATGGCGGTAAGGAGTCAGTGTAAATACCACAGCACTCGATGGAATCTGGTGCAGAGGCGCAGCCAGGATTGTATATCAAGTGGGGCTTGAATTTAAGGTAGTTGGACCCACCGCAGTGACATGAACATCTGTAAATGCCCACACAGCCGTGCTGAGTGGGTATTTACAGATTTTGGGCGGGTCTTGCCTGCTCAGGCCCTGCACTGTCTGCGCCTCTGGTCGGGCGTGTGTGGGGACATGTTCGGTTCCGGTGCTACCCATTCACCCAATGGGGTGTGCCGGATCCAGTGCAGCCTTAAGGATGTTATGTTACTTGGCATTTATATAGCGCCTTATGTCATTGGTATGACCTGAACGCGCCGGTAGTTTGAGTGCCCTCAGGAACCGTAGTTCAAGTAAATGGCGACAGATACTGTCGTGTGGTGCACCGGTTATGTGCGCAGCTGGTGTAGTTCTTGGATGATAGCTGCTTCCTAGCGATAGGTGTGGTGCTGAGTTCTTGGCTGCGTTAGGCCTGAGGAACGCCTATGTGAGCAGATAGGCCAGAATGTGCTCTGCTAGCTGCGTTTTATTAGGTTGTTGAGGTGTTCATGGGGTCGTATTCGTAAGTGAACAGCTAGGCCGAATTATCCGGGGTATAGCTGTGTTCTAGTTGAATGAAGGTGTATAGTGGAGAGTAGGCGTAGTGGTGTGATAGGTGGTTATCAGTAAAAGCGCCTCAGACTTTGGGTCAGGCACGTGAACAGGACGGTGGGGACAGACCTAGCGACATACGGATATATAGCGACAGGTGTCGATACAGGTTTGTATGGGGGCGCAGATATGCATCGGGATACAGATATATAGCGAAAGGGGTAACATGCAAACAACCGACCCCCCTTATGCCCCCCCCCAAATATTCGCAGGAGGCATATCCAACCAGCTAATGGCATTTACTGCTCTATGCAAACAAGTGTCTGGTTTGCACCTCCATTTATTCAAATGATGGCAACGTTTTTGCATTGACTGGGCCTTTGTTTTAGTGCTGGAATGTCCCTCAATGTACTGAATGTCCCCACTTTTGCTCATTCAGCATTTTATCATGCCCAGCAGCACAGGGTTGTGGGGACGGGGAGAGGGAAAGAATGACAACAATAATGTATCCGGAAGCATTCAACGTGTGCGTCAAATTGTTAGGCCTTCTCGTGTTTTTATTGGGATATCAAATATTCCATGTATTCCACAGTTGTTTCTAGTAATGGAAGCTCTTAACTTCGTTGTGTTTTATTCCATTATGCGTATGGCTGGCGTTAACATATATTGAAACGCCCCACTTTTTTTTTATTGGAAATGATTTTTAAGAATTAAAATCGAATTTCCTTTTAAACCGTGCATTTTTTGTGCTGTTTTGATCAAGAATGGCCCGCGGATCAGAAGGCCCCATCACGCCTTGTAGAGTGGTTCCTTCCATCACGGGAGCTGCGGGAGGGGAGCCCATTTGCGGCGGATGTTTAGCAAGCCCTTTGCCCTACTCAGTTTGCTTTTGTCTGTCGTACTGCTGCAGACTGTTGGGGCATGTCCATGCCACTTAACGTGACAGCAGGCAAGCCATTGGCCCTGGCAACCTTGGGGAAATAAATTGTGCCTAAGCACGAAAACCTTTTGTCGGTGCTGCTCGAATCGCCGACTTCCTGCAGCTTCGAACCCCTGCCGTCCATGAATTGGCTTGCAGTTTGTCCAATCACTTCCCATGCACTTGACCTGTGTCAACAACTACTTTGTTGGACTGTATTGAGTCATTATTTGCAAGCCGAGTGCTGCTGCCGCTGCGGTGGCCAACACTGGAGTCTTAATCCCTGCCCTGAGGATTTGGCTTTTTCTGAGCACTTCTTTTCAAGTATAAAGCAACCCACTTGAGAATCTGAAAACCTTCGCGGATATAAATGCGCGTTATTTGCTTAAGCTTTTCAAACACAATAGGTGGGCCTTTACAACGTGCCCTTACTTTACATGTGCTGCTCCAGTACACGACTCGGCTTCTCGCTCACACACAACCCAATGCGTTTTAGTTTGAAGAAGCGCTCATGGAATATATATGCATCATTAATTAAAGTGCTGGATCAAATGGCAGATATGGCAGCTGATGCGTGGAGGTATTGCTGTATACATCTGACCACATATTCATTAACTAGACCGGGCACTCTCTGTATAGACCGCTCCATCGTAGATTTGTTTTGGCAAAATCCAAACCAATCCCTTTATATTTACCATGCCATCTCGGTTTTGTTTGTCCGCACTTGATTAGCCATGTCTAAAAGAGGATCCTGGCCTCTTAGTCTAGTGGACCCATATGTGACTAAATGATTGCTCAGTCAGCAATGATCTTATTGATAAAGGGGAAATGAGCAGACATGAATGGCGCGGCCCCTGGCCTCTTCAGCGTAGAATGGGCCGAGGATAGATGGGTGTGAGCCAGCAAGGAAGCATTCAAAACGGTACTGTGGTACCATAACGCAAAGACTGGCCAATCAAGTGCCTATACAAATAAGACTTTAATGAAACTGTGAAGGCAGACAAACTAAGTAAACTAGCTAGATGGGGGGAAGGGGTGAGACTCTTATTGGGTCTCTGAGGATTCTGGTATTTGTGAAAGAATGAACCGGGATGGTGCCGTGTCGGAACGTATTAAAACCTTTACGGGTTTGAGACAGGGATATAATGTGGCACCATGCCTGTTTAAGCAGAGTGCGTGATCATCGGAGAGAGCCTTTTAAACAAAGGGACGTTCCTGACTAATCCGGTGCTGAAAACTGATGGGAAGTATGGGCGTTTTTCAATCAAACCAGCTCTTATATTTTACGAAGGCAAGATAGTCCCGAAATTATTCTATGGCCTGGAGTTGGTAGATGACACTATCTTTAAGGTTCTTTACCTCATTGAAGCAAAAATGTGTAAAAATATTGAATGTGCCGAATGTGATACCACTAGTGGCTATTAGATTTGAGTTGGGGGATTGTCTTGATGAGGGCACGGGTGCAGTGGCAGATACTTGCCTTATTCTCAAAATTAATCGACCTTTATCCTCACTCCCTTTACGAGTTATTAGTGAAACTATTCTGCTCCATAAAGAATAATAACAACTTCCTCTCCCAGTTGAAAGTGAGGTCCCTAGCAATTCTGGAAAATTTGGCAATAGACAGGGCTTCTTTGTTGGCTAACCCCCACAGAGTAAAGAAAGCCTGGACTATGACTGGGTTTGCACTACCGAGTCATTTCACATGTACCCATCCCTGTATAATCTGGTACTTGATCATAGAAGGCGGGGGCCCCATCTATGATTCTTTTGCAGTTCCCAAATAATTACTACAGAATGATTCTACTGAGATTAAGATGGAATTTTATGTTAACTAAAGAGATCCTGTTGAGAAGAGGAAGAATCTCTCAGAACAATTGCAGATTCTGTCATCGGGGCCCTATTCAGACTGCGCAACACCTGGTTTTAGAATGTGAAGCTCTAACTATAAGTAGGATGAAATATTTCCCAACTATTCCAGATCAGGTCCATAATTTAAACTCACTGAATTGCGACCATATTTGGAAAAGATGTTTTAATATCAACTCTATTAAAGCGGACCTAGCAGTGGCAGGTTTTATTAAAACTATGAATTTGATTAATTGAATTTGATGAATCAATGAAATTATGTTTTTCTTGAAGTGTGGTGAAAGCGTCTTTTGATGTATTCTTATGAGATTATTTTCTTGTTTCTATTTTTCTTGTCACTGATTTTATCCTAATTGATGTATTTGTGTATTACTGGTCGTACTATACTGATTTAGTAAAGGTTTTTTGTAAACTAAAAAAAAATAAAAGAATTGGGGATGGGTGTTGCCAAACCATATGGCATTTGCTGGGATGTCAGTCAACTGTGACCAGCAAAGAGAACATGCATATGCTATGTTTTCAACATGGAACATTTGGAAAGTGTGTCTTGATTAGCAGAGCTCACTCTGAGAAAAACCAGCATCCTATTACACAGTAAAAATCAAAAGGATTAGGCTTGCAAATCCGCACAGATGGCATTCCTTCACTAGATATAGCCTCTTTCTGGTCTGCAGAAGCCCCCACACTGCCAGTCTCCTCTGCAGTACTACACTATAAATCTCTCACCTGCATTGTCTAGATTACCTTGGGTAATCTCCCTGACCTGCACTCTCCTGCCTTATCACTTTGCAATTTTTTTGTGGTACATTTAATTCAACATAGAAAGTCTTCAGTTTTTCTCCGCGTCTTGCATGCACGATGCGTCTTTCTGGCCTGTCCCTTCTTCTGTATTTCCACAAACAATTGGACTTGAGTCTTTGTTGATTTGGGGAAATGGGATGTGAGTGAGGTGACCAGGAAAGAGTTGAAGTAATGGGGATACCCAAAGTAATCTAGACCTTACTCCTGAACCCTCACTCCTTCGCAACCTCCATCATTATTTGAGGATATACCATAAATTTAGGGAAGCCTGGTTAAAATTATACAAAGATGTTTGGGTATGAATTTAAAAGTAACTTCATTCCTTGACCCAACCCAGAACCGTAATCCGAATGCAGTGTGCTCGGAATTGATGTTGCCTGCCTTGGCGTCATCCGTGACTTGGTCCTAAATCCAGTAATCTATGAAGGTAGATCTAGGCCATGCAAGCGCTCTACAAATGTCTGACAATGGTACACCCATTGCAGGTTTAAAGACCTTGTGTGGACCAACCCTGAATGATTGGTCAGTTTATGTAGGAGTTTACCACATTGTTGTCTGTAATAATCAGTACAGCTGCCCATTCGCTCCTGTTCAAAGATCTTGTTTCTTCTTTGAAGGCCATCTCCCCTTGGGCACTCTGGTTCCCCAGTGTTGCATACAGTGATTGCAATTGCTGGATGCACTTTTTTCTCCCTATTTCCCATAACTAGCCACCAATAGAGTAATTTCCGTAACACATGTGTCGTGTGAACTAGCACCCCGTATTTGGTGCTGTGAAGAGACCAATGATTCAGAACGTGATACGCAAGGTCTTTAGATGATGTACCCACCGTACCAAGGTTGTTCCTACCATATCCCACTTAACTTTCAGCCAGTCCTTTGGCGAAGCTTGGTGCTAGCAGGTTCTTTGTCTCTTTCTCAAGGTCTTTGCTCTTTGTAGGCACGAGCACCATTCCCTGTTCTACAGCTAATGTTAAACCCGTGAAGTCTGGGTTATGTACAGGTGACCACTATCATTTCATTTTTTGTGTGATTGGCTAGGACACTTAGCAGCTTAGTTGCTGATCACTCATTTGTCTAGTTCAGGATCATCCTGTCATAGTATTTAAAATCTTGTGCAGAAAAAACATCCCTGGTATCGCTAGTTTTGTAAATATTCTTGAGGTGGATTTCAGTCCCAAACGGCAGCACAGTGTATTACCGATGCCTTCCCAATGTGACGAACCGAAGATCTGCCCGGTGGGCTGTGGTAATGGGCCTGTGATAGGTGACCTGAAGACCCCGCAATGAGGGGAACATGCCCAAGTGTAATATTGGTAGAATCCTTTGCACCAATTCCAATTAACCGTGGAAATCAAGTATTCAGTTTCTTGAAAATAAAAATCGATTTGTGACCTCCTGAATATGGTGGTATAATGCACGCATTGCAGTAATATCCTTGGCCCTGTTCCTGTTAGGGAACTGGAATTGCTGCCTTCTTTTGTATCAAAGCTTCTATAAGTTGCTTAGATAACTTCTGCCTGTATGATCGCTTGGTGCGTGCATCTTCGCTCTCTGTTTTGGACTAGGCGAACATGACAGTTCTATGGCATGGTGCTCAGTCATAATGTAGAATGCAATAATGTCAAAAGTCAAAATGTCGAAATTGTTTTTTAGAAAACAATGTCAAACAATGTCGAATTTTTTCTACATTTTTTCGAATTTTTTGAAAATAAATAAATATATAATTAAAATGTGTTGAGTATGGGGGTGGTGGGGTGGGGGTGGCCGTGGGGTGTTGGGTGAGGGGGGTTGGGGGGGACCCCCCTAGTAAATGATACTCTTCTTGTTTATGTATTTATTGATAGTGCTAATTGACATTTTTTTTCGACATTTGTTTTTCTAAAAATTAACTGTTTTCATTATATGTATAGGTTTTCGACATTGTTTTCTACATTTTTTTTTCGACATTTTTGTAAGTCGACATTTTTTTTTCTACATTATGACTATAAACCCTATGGCATATATGTTACTTTCCGATATTCGTAGCTAATCGTAGTCGGACATTCTAAGGTGATCCTGGGGCTGCTACTTTTGACTCTTATGCATGTAGGTTTGTGAGGTTGTATTCCTAGCCCGAACCAGCCAGAATCTCCTTTACTTGACATCTGTTTTCAGCAATGTTCGGCAGAAGCTCGGGCAGGTTTGGGCTGATTCTGGGGTGGGGACATATGCAAAATGACTTCAAAGGCTGCCGGGAGGCAGAGAAAGGTTGGGGGAAATATGGAGGGAATGATGGAGGGGTTGGGGCGAGGCTGAGTTAATTTTTTTTCTCTAATACAGAAACTGTCAGTTGCAAGACATTGGTCAGTTAGACACTTTGATTTCTTTGGACATCGCTGGCACCCGTTAGGTTTATACTTTGTTTGCTTTGCACATGAGCTTGCAGGAAGGTCTGACCTCTTCAACCCATTGTTTACATCAACCTTTCATCAGCATGAATCTCTCATGAGCTTAAACCAGATCTTTCACCCAAATCACGTCTAAATTCAGCCAAAATCTGTTCTGCTATATGCATTCTCCAGGGCGTAGTTTTAGCCAAAGGATCTTGTATCGGGCATTTGCAAGGTTTGTAGATGAACTCCCTCTGGTACTTGGCTTTTGACGAAATCCCATGCGTATGCTAGAATACTGGCAAACTATAAGTAGCATTGAGGGTTGTGGCATGTTACTTTCTTGCTCTCCCCTTAAGCCTGGTTTGATCTTTGTGTAACCTCGGTTTTTCCTGAAGGTCTTCATCTTGTGGCCTATGATATTGTCTCTTCTCCTTAGCCCTTCCTTGTGAAGTTTGAGAGTATGTGCGATCTGTGTACAATTCTTTTTTGTTTGTGATTGAACCACTTTGCCCCAGAAACGTTTGCGCAAGTGGAGTATTTTGCATCCTTTTCTGAATAAAAAATAAAATCATAAACCGGGTTGTCCCCCCACCTCCCCCTGTGGAATGTGACTGAGGTCTATCGAGCCCCTCCCCTCCTGAACAGTAAAGGGGGAGAGAAAAAAAGTGGAAAGATGATAAACGCAACAGTAGCTCCAATCCCTTCCTTCAGCATGTGAATTGTGTGCCCCAAGCAACATTTGCAAAGGATGCTTATTTTGGCTGACGCATTCCTTCCAGTCTCTTATAGAACTGTGTAGCCGACCTGCTGCAACTATGGCGTCCATTACAGTGTCAGTCAGACATCTCATGAGCTTGCTGCTTTGTGAAATTCTTTCTTGCGGCTGTCTTCTGTCTTATCCTACTTCGTGTACTTTGAGGTCCTTAATCATGACGCGGTGCCCATTTTAAGGACTAGCTTGGACATGATAGTCTCTCTTCACAGAGGAATGAAACGTCTGGTACATGGAGTCCCTTGGAACTATGTCATCTTCCGCCTTTGATGGCCTCCCTCCATCCCTCCAAATTTGTTATCTTGGTGTTCACTGTGATGTGTTCCAACAGTCCTGGCTCGTTTCCCTCCACAGGGTATCTTTTGGAAATTAATTTTAGTGGCACAATCTTTCCAGATCCTACCATTCCCATCTGATTGTCATTATCATAGGTACTTGAAATGCGCCCATGAAGCCATACTTGCTTAAGAACTCGCCCTCCTCCTCTTGATTGATATATTTTGTGACAAATTCCATGGTCTCCCATATATGCCAAAGCACTGCTGGCCATGCTTCCTTGGAAACAGAACAACTCCCGCAGGTCGGATTCTTAGACCACCATTGGCCCTTCGTTAATTTTGTGTACACTTCTGCCTTTGACCAGTGCCTCAGCAATGCTAGATCCATCAGTTGTGCAAGCTCTGCCTTACATTTGGGAAAATCCGAAGGGGTGAGGAGGGGAGACCCCTTTGTCTTCTGTGATGAGTTTGGGATGAGCTGGCCCAGCTATCTCTTGGTCAGTAGCTTTTTCTGTGATATATATTTGTCCTTCCCACGTGCCTGGAAACACTGCAAGTCGATGAACTAGTCAGATTGTCATCCTCTTTTAGGGGGAGACCTAGTGCAAAACCTAAGGCGGGAGCTTTCATGACACCTCTCTGATTTTCAGGCAAACTTCCCCATTTCCCCATTCTTCCTGTGGGGTCGGGGGGATATCACTCCCTCCCGGGTTCTGCAGAGTTTTGTATTGTAGAAGCAGCTCCTCCTAAACACCGCTCTTTACAAGCACATGCAGTTCGGGCAGCAGAACAGATTTCAGCAGGCAGAGCGTACACAGAGGATTTTTACTTTCCTGTTACAACTGGCAGTTTACCTCATGCTGCTGCCGGTCTCCCTGCTTTGACCAAGTCACCTGGGCATGCGCGGTATGCTAGATTGCTAGCACTAATGAGACCTGCTTGAGCCGCCTCAGAATCAGTATGAATTGCCACCTTTCTGCTAACCAGAGTCCCGCCAAGATCTGAAACCAGCCTTGGTACTTCCGGTTTCCTCTTTCTCAAGGTGTATTTTACTATTTAAATGATCTAATGTGTGTCTTATAGTGTTGGAATCGTCGGCATACTGGCAGTCCATGCTGAATGCGGCCTGGGTCATGCAGAAAAGATTACAGGATCAGGTCAGAGCCCCGGAGAGGGGATGGGCGAGGGGAGGAGCTAGGGGGTATTCAAGCGGAGGGACACAGCTCTAAATGTTCTGTTGTGAAGTAGTGGGAGCTCAAATTATGAGGGAGGAAGGGTTGGGAGGCAATGTGCTGCTGGTTCTTGCTGTACTCCAGCTGCTACATTTCAACCAGAGCCGATGTAGTCGAATTTGGATTAGAAGTTCCGCAATGAATGTGCTTTTTGAGTTCCCATTAAAGTTTCTCATTCTCAAATCTCAACTGTGCTTGCTAAAGGTCAGATTTGTATGTACGATACATTTGGTGAAGATTGGTTTGGAGTGGAGAAGTTAATAAAGCCTTCTTCAAAAAGATAACTAATGCTAGCCTCCAGTAGGTATCAGTCACAATTCCTAGATGTTTGGATCATGTTTTGTCAAATGTGAAAAGGCATCAGAAGAAAGAAATCGGTGGGATTTCGAGTTTTATGTTGTTGTCGTAATTAAGCAATGTTTTACCTGTTAGTGGAATCTTTTGGTCAGGATCTAAATCCATTTCCATGTGCCCTGACTAGGCCGGGGCTCACACTTCGCTGCCCAGCAGTTCACTTGGATGATTGAGTTCCAGAGAATAGATGCCCCTCCGCTGTTGCTGCTGCCTTCCACCAGTCTCGTGATGGTCCTCAATTTAAACGCGTTGCAAAAAAAATCTGTTTGCCAAATTTCGTGCAAACCCTTTTTTGTGTCTCAGAAACGTACTGTCACATTTTGGGGTGAATCTATTAAAGATTTGAGTAAAAGATGATGAAAGGTTGAATCCCATTGCACTCGGAAATCCAGGAAAGTGTTAGAATGGGTCAGCGCTGTGTGAATCGGTCTCTTCTTTGCTGCTTCCTCAAAGCAATCAGAAAAGGTGGAGATGAATAGAACCTAGAAACCGCCCTGCCCCTCCACCCCCAAATGTTTAAATGAAATGCTGCCTGGTGTTACTCCCATCCTCGGCAGCAAGAGTAAACAAGAGCAAGCGCCATCTTCAGCCCCAGATTAAACGGGTCAGACCTACTTTTAGGGGCTTTGGAGCAAATCCTGGACTTTTCTGAGATCTGCCGCGTTTTTTAAAAATCTTGCGACCGTATTGGCCGAGCGGCAAATTGAACTTCTACACTTTAGCACATATTGAAATAGTAGTTCGCTGTACTTGGGGCTAATATTTGTACGGTGGTGTAATGTTTGGCTTTGGCACATGTTCCTGTCTGATGTGTAATGTGGCTTAGGTCATGTATTTTCTTTCCTAAATATGATTTGATAAATACTGCGTCAGCGACTACACAAACATTTTCTTCCTATGCATTTAGTTATGGTATATACATTTGCTTGACATAGTCATCACTCTGTAGTCGATGATGGACAGCATGCTGACGTGTAAGTACTTCACTTCACAAACACAGACTTGTGATCAAATATACGTTTTTGCTCAGGACAAATGCAAACTAGTAACAATTTGTGAATGAAGATATTTTGGAATTGGGTCTATTTTTGCGGACTGTTCTAGATAAATATAACATTCATTTATCATACTTTTTTGGCATGTCAATTTACGTGGAAGTAGTGCTCCAGTGGTATGGCCTCTAGGCACTGGAGGGCTGTGGGTTTCCATGGCGATGAGGACCGTGACCAGCCATTGCCAGTACAAAGCCACTCCGTGCACTAAATGAAGTCAGTTAAGATGTTCAGATGGGGGTTAGACGACATTACAATTGTTAGAATGAAATTGTGTGTTTTTTTGAGGTGTTCAGTATATGATAGCATTTAATGGACTTAAAAAAAGTAAAATAATATATTGCTGACATTTAGCATTTAGCCGGTACAATATGCATGCACTGTATGTGGTTTTGACTCTAAATGCTTGTGATCCTACTCGTGTACCGTCTGTCTTTTGGGGGAGATTAAACATCAGACGTTTGGCAAACTGGGGTGCTTACTCAATGTGTTAGAAGGGATGGTGGGAATGGCAGTCAATGTAAGCAAGAGATTGAGTAGGTTTTTTTGGAAAGCCACGCTATTGGCTTAACCAATCAATGGAAGTAGTCGATCTTGCTGAGGACTAGGGAGGATAGACTTGTTCGCGGGGGAAAGACCTTCAGATGGAACTGCTGGGATGAAGCTTGGAAGGGGGTAGTAGAATATTTGGGTCTTGGCACATGCTGAATATTAGGCCATGTATGGCCATGCAGTCCTTCCTGGAGCAAGTCGGAGAACCCAAGGGATGGAGAACATGCTTTGAGTAGCGTCTGCAAAGCCGTGATGGGAGAAACTACAGGAGCATAATATTTCTCTGAGAGGTGGCGAGGCAAAAGGGGACCGAGGTTTCAGGACGGCCATTGTTGCTGGGGTATGTTGAGACCTCCTGGGAGTCGGTGCTTTTATAGGTGTGGCCAATGGGCCTGACACCAAGCTCTGCATGGATTGGGGGACGGCTGTGGTTCCTTTGCCTCCACAGCCAACCTCAAAATCCCTGCTATGAATTGGGGACTTTCAGTATGGGAATTGTAGGATCAGAAATGCAGGGTCCAAAATGCTAGTTGCTTTCTGCTCACCTGGTGGTCTAAGAATCGGGTCTTAGGTGTCAGAAATGGAAGCAGAGACTAAGAACATGGGGATATCCCCGAGCAATGACGTGATAGGAACCTAAATCTGTACCTGCAAATGACTCCTTGGGTGTCGGCACTTCGTCCTTGCCAGCATGTAGCCCCCACAATTAATTCCTATGCCAGGCTATTAGCTTGTTTCCCATATTTGGGGATTGCTTGAGCTGTGAATAAAGAAAGGGGTGGAGTGGCTTTGAACTATAAATGACCAGTAAGGGTCCACTCAACTTTGGGAGTGTCATCAGTTGCGTCAACTCTGTAGGGTTACACTCCTTCTGTGGTTTACCGTTTGATATGGGGTCCAGAGGATATTGCGATGTCGCGAGGCTTTGGGGTTGGTGGGGGGGAGTGTGTGTATTATCTTGATGAATACTGAAGTGGGGGCCCTTGTGGTTTGTAATACCCCTAAAGGTGTGAGGCCGAATGATGGTGCACAGGTGCTCGGCCACTAAAAGGCTGTGGCTTTGACAGAGGGAGGGCATAAGTGTGTCAAGCCTCAGATGTTGAACTGGCGAGGGAGGGTCGCAAAGCGGGGAGGGGCGTCGGACGGCATGGGAGGGAATGCTGACTGGGCTTACTTTGACAGTACAAAGGGAGGATCCTTTTCTAGGACACAGATGGTGGAAAGAGCCATGCGCGTGGCACAGTCTGTTAACACAGCATGACTGAAATCGTTGGAACAAGTTCACTGCCAATAATGAACACCAATTTACGAAGAAAATCATTTATCATAATCTTTTAATTGAAAATGTAATAGCCTGCAAAAAGAAAACGCGTATATTTTGCGAACAGTATAACGTCTGAGTGCTTGAGTTTAGTGGATCCCAACTAATAATAACGCTACATTTACTTCTTTCGCTTTCTCTGCGAGGTTGCTTAGTTGTCAAGATGGCGGAAGTAATGATGACTTGCACACTGTAGCCTCTCCAAAAATAGTATACTGCTCTAAATTGGATTTGTTAAAATTGGGTGCCCAGAATAATTTTAGTAGCCTAGAACAGCATTTGTTTTTGTTTGGGATGCCAATGGGCCAGCTACGGCGCAGTGGGTGCTTCAGGCCAGTAATACTAGTTGCATGTCATGTGTGCCACTGCCAAGTCTGGCTACCCGCTGCAGCGTGCCAAACCGAGCAGAGCGCAGCGTCTGCCAAAAATGCACTGTGTGCGGTATTAAATATATGTCAGACTTTACGTGTAGGAAATTGCCCAAGATTGTATGCATTTCTACATAAATGCGGTGAAGCTAAACATTGACTAAAGGCTTTCCTTGTTGACAGGTGGAGTGGATCCAGCAGCAGGTGGTTAAAAGGAGGACAAAGAGGGATTATAAGGTTGGCAGTGCACAGCCCACCACCTACTTTAATGACCCCAAATGGCCAAGTATGTGGTACATGGTAAGTGACTACAGTTATCAATTTCTTGTATTTGTTTGCTCCACTACATGATTGCATGAGCTTGTAAAATAGCGAATTTTTAGGGAACTAGAAGATGTGCGTTTCCCATGCAGACACGGTTGAGCATGGGAGTAGTATGAATGACTGTACAGCAAAGCATGTGTGTATCACTACACACCTTAAATCGTATTTCCAATGAACTTTACGCTAGGATGAAAACCTCTCCCCTAACAACCCCCCCCAGAACTCGACATTTTACGATGCTCAGCAGGTGAGAGAGATACTTGGACCATTAATGACTGAACAGGAGCAGGCGCTGCACAAAGGTGGCCTTCATCACACAGAGTAACGTCACACGGTTGGAAGGGAACTGCACACGACAGATTAGTGGCCCTAATCGGCATAGAAATGTTCCATGTGAATATTTTGCCTCAAATGTCGTTATGGAGGCGATTGTATGTAATTTCTTTTTCTGTCCCCTAAAATACTTTCCCCAAATATTCTAGGATGGGTGTCATCAGGGATGTCATTTCACCAACATGCCAGGGGTAGCGGAAGTGACACCACACGACCCTTGGCCCCGACCCCACCCTCAACCCAATGATGCATCCCTTATTTGAAGAGCTCATTTGCTTACCATCATGGTACAGAAATCCCAAACGTGCATACTGGCTCAGATAGACTATTGTAGTAAAAGGTTCAGTTTGGCAACAAATAATCGTAAACTCAAATTATTATAATTAGTTTAACTCCAATATATTACATTTTGTTTAACACTGTTCTTGAAATTTACAATTCATTTCATGCCATTTGCAATTTGTTTAATGCCATTGACCTGTTTCATTCCGTTTCCCGCCTTACTCTGCACTTTCTCAAGGTGTTGAGGTTTGTTGCTAGTGACCGTTTGTATCCATGTTGCAGTTGCTGTAGTAGCTTATGACTTACAATCTTTATATTGAGATCTCGTATGATAGCTGGCGTACAGTGGCGTACAGTGCCATTTTGAATGCAATGGATACATACGAAGTAACATTTATTCTGCTTCTAGCACATTCCTTTATCTGACAGGGCATCATTTTACATGGAACACGCACAAGACCAAGCAAAATAAAACCAGGAACGGGTTAGAAATCAACACATCTTGTTTGCCTAACACATTATGTTGTGTTTCTGAAAACACCCTGTCCCTGTCTTGCATTAAGCTGTTCTTAGGCATCAAGTGTGTAATATGCCTATTCAACAGGGATGTGGGGGAGAACAAAAACTATCCCTGATAAATCTTCATTCATACATATAACATGTTACAAATCAGATAAGGTCTACAAACTGCCTAGAGTGGCTCTTCAGAGATTGCAGTTGTACTATGTACCTCTCACTAAGTACCTGCGGCCTAGTTTAACTACTGGATTTTGTAGTCTGTTTTAATAACCAGCTAGTTCAACACCATGCCATGGACTTAAGGCCTTTTTCTGATTTAGGTTATACAAAATGGGCTCTGCAAAACTAGGGCACCATAGCTTTAAAATTGAGTTCAATAATTGTGATTTCAAACAGTTTTTCTTTGCGGCAAGTGTCCTTATTGTCTCTTGGTGGACATCTTGTAGGCATGAGACGGCTCACGCCTTATGAGGTTGACCAGTTTCAACGATGAAGTAGCTAGGATAGTCTTCTTCAGGGCCAATTGTTTCATCTGGTGAAATGTATTCAATCTGGAGAACACGGTCTTGATGGGTCTCCACTGGTTGCACACCTACGCTTCCTATATAGGAAACCAAAAGGGTGGGTTCAAAGGAATGTACCTCTGTCCTAGATATCGGGTGTTCACATTCCCCAGAGATCTTGTGTATGTATTTTCAAAAACCTTAATACTTAGGGTCAGTGCAAAGCTAAAGAGACTCAGTGTGGGCTCCTATATGGGCACTGTTCACATGCAGGACTGTGACAGTGGGAAAGGTGGGGAAGGGGCTGTGTAGTCAGACAATATTGTAACTCATGCTTGTGCATGCACAGTGCATATTATCCAATAATCTGCCGTTAATCAATTGGGAATTGCTGCCCCCCGTGTGTTTGCTGGTGATCATGCCATATCTATGTATCATGTTCATGTGCCTCACATATCTCTGTGAAGTATAAAAGTGCTAATACTGACCTGAGCTTTAGGCGTCAAAAGAGAGAGGAAGAGAGGATGGGGGTGGTGCGGTGTAGTTGCTCCTTATTCTGTCCCTATCATTCTGTCAGAGCTATGTTTCTATGAAGACAACCAGTATAAAAGCAGAGTATTAGTCCTTCTGCTAATTGTGACTTGTTCTTCACTTGATAGTCTTATCTCCTATTACAGGATTGTATACCAGATTTTCTTCACTTTTCATCTTTACAGTCAAATGGTCATTTCCCTTCTTTGTTCCCAGTCTCTATCTGCTTCCCACACTGCGTTAATCGTTCTTCTCTTCATCTAGATTGGGGGCCCGCCCTATATAGCAGGAAATCTAATGGTTGGAAGTGGAATGGGTTGGTGATTGCTTGCTGGGCAAACCCTTTAGGTTCCAGGGCATTTTTACCTTTTTTAAGATCTATTATAAGCATTAAGTGTCCCGTCAATCGCCTAGAGTGTTAATACCCTATGTTTACTTTAATGCCAATCAAAGGTATTTCCCAAGCCTCGCTCGTGTCCTCTTATTGAATGAAGTAGATGCAGAGATGGTCTTTAGAAAACACAGTTGCGGTGATGTTCTCTGCATATGTTAAATGTTAAAGGTATTTGTACCGCGCACCGTCACCAACAGAGTTGGTCCCCAGGCGCTCTGGCGGATCTGCAAATGAGAAGGTGGGATGGGTTAGTATGTGAAACGGGAGTAGGATAGTGAGAGGAGTGGTGTTCTGTTGGCAGCTTCAACTCAGTATACACCGGGTGCTGAGCTTCGGTGCGAGTATTGGATCGATGTCCGTCCTCGTGTGCTGTTGGTGTTGCTTATGTGTTGTTGCGATGTTGTGAAGTGCGTGCGGGTTGTTGTGCGAGAGATGGTTGTGTGAGATTTTGAGTGAGATAGGTCTGCAGAAATGCTGAGTTTTTGTTAGTCGGTTGTATGAAGGTTAACACAAGTTCAGAAATCTGTCTGAGTGTGGCACTCACCAATCCTCCCAATTTCCTCGGGATGGGCAAAAGGCTATGCCTGGCAGGGTTTTGGTTTGTGTGGGGCGCTCCGTGTGCTGTTCTAACGCGCTTTGTAAGTGTTATGATTGCTCCTTGCCGTTCTAGTCTAGCCGGCTCTGTAGGTGTTCTAATGCCAACGGATTGATTAATGTGGGTTGGGTGTCTATTTTCCTCCTTGGTGCTGGGCTTGTGTGGCGGACTCCTCTCAAACTTTCTATCTAAATGCGTCTGCTGGTTTGGATATGGTACGTCTGGGGGGAGTGGGTGAGTCATTTAGGGCTTTCGTCTGGGTCTGAGTATGTGATCAGCTTCTGGAGGCCTCCTTTGCGGCTATTTCCCATGATATCTTATGGTCTGTCGAGTGGTCGGTTCTTTGGGTTCAGTGTTTGTCCATTTGAGAGTGGCTGATGGGGTGGCCATTCTAGTGCATCGCTGTTGTGGTTACGCTGTGAAGAGCCATGATTTGAGGAGTTTCCTGAATGCTAGGTGGTTTGTTGTGTTCCGTATATTCTTAGGTAGGTCATTCCAGGTTTTCGGTGCCTGGTGAGAGAAAGCAGATCCTCCAAGTTTTCTTCTGTTATAGGGTTTTGGTTCCAGGCGGATGTCAGTGTTTGATCTCAGTGTTCTTGTTGGTTGATGTAGGCGTAGTTTATCGCTTAGGAATTCTGCGCCTTGTTTGTGTATTGCTCTGTGCGTGATGCACATGGACTTGAACTTTATTCGCTGTTTTAATGGTAGCCAATGTAGTATTTTTAGTGCAGGTGTGATGTGTTCTCTTCTTGGTACCTTGAGGAGGAGTCTGGCTGCTGCATTTTGTATGCGTTGTAGTTTTTTTAGAAGTCGTTCGGGCATGCCCAGGTACAGGCTATTGGTGTAGTCTACTCTGGACATGATCAGAGCGATGATGGTAAGTGTTTTGTTGGCGAACGACAGGAACGGTAGGATACTTTTTGCTGCTCGCAGGAGGAAGAAACATTTCTTGAGTAGAGTTTTTACTTGTGGCTCTAGAGTGAGGTTGTTATCCATCAGGACCCCTAGATTTTTTACAGTTGATGATGGTTCTGGTGTGGTGCCGAGCTCTCTTGGCCAGGGGATGTAGCTGATGTCTCCTCCCTTTTTTGAAACAATCTTTATCTCCGTTTTGCCTGGGTTGATTTTGAGGTGGTTGAGGTTCATCCAGTTGAATTTCTCATGAAGGCAATTCTCTAGTGTAGTGTTTTCTTCTCGGGTGTCTTGTATGTTGAAGATTATTTGAGTATCGTTGGCGTAGTTGTAGCATGTGAGGCCATGTTTTTTGATGAGTTTGATTAATAGGTACATGTAGATGTTGAATAGAAGCGGCGAAAAGGATCATCCTTGTGGTACTCCGCACGTGGAGTCTCTAGGTTTGGATTTAAACTGTTTCATCCATACGGTTTCGGTTCTGTTTGTTAGGAAGGATTTTATCCATAGTAGGGCGGTGTCTGTTATCCCTAGTCCTTCTAATCTCTTTATGAGGATGTCGTGGTTGACCGTGTCGAAAGCTGTGGACAGATCAAGGACAATCGGGGCGGTGCTGTTGTCCGAGTCTGCGTTTGTTTTTAGGTCATCCCATATTGAGAGGCGAGCTGATTCTGTTCCTCTCATTGGTCTGAAGCCAACTTGTGCCTGGTCTAGTAGGCAGTGCTCTTCTATGAATTCTTGGGTTATTTTGTAGATGTACGTTTCTAGCAATTTGGCTATGTAGGGTATATTGGAGATGGGTCTGTAGTTGGATAAGTCCTCTACGTTTCCTGTTGTGTCTTTGAGTAGCGGCTTGATGTACGCTGATTTGAAGGCCTGTGGTACTTTACCTGTTGAGATTGAGAGGTTGAGGAGATTCCTGTGGTATTCCATGGGGGTTCCTTGTTTGAGAATTGTTTTATATATGTGCATACAAACTGTGGGCAGCATGAGGAGTTCCTGCCCCTGAGTGTAAAGTCCCCACGGAGTTGGGGCTTGCCATTCTGATCCCCCAACGAATGGGTACATTTCGGTGATATGCAGGTTTTGTACACCTGAAATATGGTTTGCAGTCTATTGAAATGCATGTTGCAACAGTGGCTGCCATGTTGGCAATGCATATGGTGGAGATGGCCACGGATTCGCGCATTTGAAGAGGCGCACAAGAACCAAGGTGGATCCTGAGTTTCTGTGCTATCCGATACAACTGTGTGTTTTAAATCTTTGATTGCAGACTGATGAGAATTGACGAAGAGCCTAAGGGCTGGGAGGATAGCTTGAGGGGCAGAGGGGGTAACGTGTTTTTCATGGAAGCAAGACAACAGGGTCCCGCGCTTAAAGACTGGTCTCCGGTATAAAGCGTTATAAAAGATTAATTAATTTAAATCAACTGCATGGACAATGAGCAGTCTAGCTCTTTCCTACTGCGGAAGTGCTGGCATCCGAATGCCATCCATGGTCTCCAGTTGGTTATATTGAACTGGGAATTTCTATTCCGAGATGAATCCCTACAGGTGATTAAGATGCGAGAATCCAGGTGTGACCTCGTGGAGCCCCATACCTTTCCATTTACCTCGTTCGTACTTTGAAGTGAAAAGACTTGCTGGACTAGGGTTACTGAAATTACATGAACAGTGTGTCTTTGGAATGTGCTCTGAGAAAGTCCCTTATGGTGCCTCCTAATAAGCACAAACCACGGCTGGGGCCTGTTGTCGGCATGCAGTAATAAAGTGAGATAAGTTATGAGTCCCTAGTGGATCAGCGTGAATGGCAATGTGTGTTTTGTGTAATCGCTAAGTAATTGGTACCTTTGGCCTTCCATAAACTGAAATCTCTAATCTGGTCGTAAAAGTCAAAGTCCAGTTTCTGTTCTTTTCACCTCCTGGTCTGCTGCTTCTTATGGCAGATTTGCATAGTGTGTCCTTTTCTGAATGACTTGCCACAATAGGAGGAATCCGCATTGCGCCCTTAAACACAAGATGCAGACTGAATCCCAGTGGGAGTTTAGGATTCCTTGTTAATTTTAGATTGTGTGTGTTGCATATTCCTATTGCTTATTTATATAGTGCTTTATTCCAGGCTCCTCCTGCTTCTCAGAGCTCAACTGGGGATCGGACCCATGTTTAACGGCATCATCCTGATCTCGAGGCAAGCACATAGTGTGTTGGAACATGTACCTGCTATTGTAAATACTTTTGATGGGGGCAGTGTTCGAAATTGCTGGGAGCTATTCTGCTCCTGCTTCTACCCCACCCTTCCCTCTCCTACCCTAGGAGAGCCTGGTTAATGTAAAACCCAGTTACCAAGAGCTACCTTTGGCTCTGTAGCTCAACTAGGTCC
Source organism: Ambystoma mexicanum (assembly GCF_040938575.1). Lineage (NCBI taxonomy): Eukaryota > Metazoa > Chordata > Amphibia > Caudata > Ambystomatidae > Ambystoma > Ambystoma mexicanum. Next base: position 1,197,023,842 of record NC_090935.1, read on the forward strand.
TTACAAACATGCATGTACGACATTAAATTTGAGTGCTTGAGAATGTAAATAAAGAAGAATTTGGACACACTTAAATATAATGGATCATACATAATGGGCAAGACGTTATTGTGCATCTAATGTGTAAATTAGATTTGCAGTGTGCCGTGTACTTGCCACAGGTTTCCCAGCAATAGCTCCTGCCTGCTGGGCGATGCCTGACGCCCAGGAACTGGTTTTAGCCCCTGCTCATCTTAATTTAGAACCCCACGGGGTAACATTTTCAAACTACTAGCCAACAATTAAGTCTCTCGCCACCTCAATACTAAACATACGCACAGCACATCACTTCTGACAAAAGTAAATGATTGCTAGCTAATGGCAATATTTTCATATCCCCTAACTGGAAAACCAATTCCCATCCTGCGCCCCGAGAAAGCTTGACCTTATTTCATTATTGTCCATTGCCATCATTGTCACTACAGTGAATTACTGGAAATCCTTCCTCTTAAGACCCACCATTCCAAAATCTTAAAAGGACCTTTAGCTGCCCAAAACTCTACTGAGACTACCAGATGTCATTTTAAAGCTTCACTGACTGGCAACACAATCCCGACTTTCCCTTGAAGCTCTTGTTCTCCAAGCAGCCTTCCATGGCTCTGTCTCCTGCTACTTGAAAAAGAAACCCCCTGCCCCACCTAAAGAGGAAAGCCTTTCATGCCCATGAACACTGGACTTAGTTATGCAAGAAGGCAACCATTTCTCGGTTGGAGGCAGAGACGTCTGTGTTAAAGCGAACACAATTGTGAAGCAACCCTCCTTTGTCAAGATCAATTGTATATTTTTCACTGTAAAATGAAAAACATCCTCTTCTAATTAAGTTGTGCAGCTCCCGTGGTCCATAGACAATGCTTAGCTGCTCTTGTGATTGTTTGTGCTATTCAATACAATGTAGATGGCGTGACAGTCATTGAATTAAAGGATAGGAGATCAGAACTTTGGGTTCTCATCTTTATTAACAATTGATTTGATTTGTCCAATTGTTAGGGCTTGTATTTATCTTGTGATCTTATAGTTCAGGGTCGCAGTGATATTCAAGGTTCACTACAAATGTTAGCTTCACAGGTTTACATTTTCACAAGCTTCACATCTCCTTCCAGGGCTCTGAGGGCTTCAGGCCACGCCCGTCTAAGCAGAGTTCTAGAAGCTTCAGGCCACTCTTCAGTGTTCTCAGAGCTTCAGACAGCACCACATTTCCAAGGGCTGTCAGAATGTCAGGGTTCATCACTCTTCACAGGATTCTCGGAGCATTGATTTGTATAATTAGTTGAACCCCCAACACGCCCCAAACACTTTAAAAAGAGAATATGGGCATTCATTACAATCATTAAACATTTAGCAGATTCAGGCCATTCTTCACAGGGTTGCTCACCATTTTCAGTGATGTCGGAGCTTCAGGCTTCACTACTCATCAGAGGGTTTTGGAGGTAACATTTTTGGGATTCACTTTATTTCTGGGGTTTATTTCATCTTCCGAGTCCTCTTTATCCAGGTTCACTTAATTCTTTTGGCACCAACACCAATGATGCTGAGCCTTATGTTTTGACCTATGCACTTTTTTCTGCCTTTGGATGTGGCAAACCTCTGAGCCATTGAATCCAATGGGGAAAATATCACAGCTCCCATTGACTATTGTGGTAGATGGATTCCATTCGTGAGGGGGCAGTGTACTGGATGGGCAGACAGATGTAGGAGCTGCCGTGTGCCTTTAAAATACATGTGGAGGGAAGAAACGAGCATGGCGGATGACACCGAGCGAGGGCGGTGATGCATAAACGTAAGTGTGTCCACTCTATGACATCAAGCGGGCATAGCCAAAAGACATCAGTGCAGCGCGATGAACAGAAGTCGTTTTACTATTGCTCTGCCTAAGGTAATGTGCAAATCCTAACTTGCACACGTTTTTCAGCATTCAAAGGTATTTAGGAAGCATATGAGCATTGTTTAACTACTTTCTCATAGTCCAGAGCGTTTTGAAATGGTGCATTCACCATCTCAGAACACGCTGTAATTTGACAGAGTACTTGAATAAAGCCCATATTCCTCGTAAATAGCTTTGCATGGTGAAAAACATGAGCAAACCAGGAATTTCACACTATTGCATTAGGAATAGAAATAGTAAAAATACTTGTGTTCCCTGCAGTGAACGCAAGTTATTCTACTATGACTAAACTTGAAGTACTTTGCACATTCGTACAAGGTCAAATGCTGGCATGTTGGGGCAAATCTATCGTAAGTATGTTCTCGCAAGGGCAATTGCTAACATCTCTGGATAAAGCCAACGTGAGTGTCACCTCAGTAAGGCAAAATCTGAGATGTTGGGGCAAAGCCTATCGCGGGTGTGTCCTTAAAGGGGGTGTGACAGGTCAGAAGGGCTCAACTCTTTGACCACATTTTTAAGTAAGGTTTACTTAATCAAATTCAGAAAGGCCTAGCTATCCCTATAGCTATGGGGGGGGGGGGGGTTCCCTACCCAAAGAACAACTAAGATGCTTGTCAGTCATCGTTTCCTCAATGTCCAAAAATAAATCTGTCCATTGTTCAACGCCTTTGTAGCAAAGTAAAGGCAGGAGAATGCCCCCTTCTCCTGTTTCATGATTCTAGCACTTATTTTCTTGGTATATGGTCACTTCTTTGGCAACTCTCTATCAGTTCAGATAGTTTCTTTATCACACTAGACAATTTGCATTCCACTTTGGGCAAGTCTTTCCTTTGCTCAACTTGTTTGGTTATGTAGGCGGGGTGAGCCTTTAACTCCTGATATTCTTTCTTTCTCATTTCCCTCACATGTTTTCCTTTCTTTCCAGGATGGAAATATATTCCATGGTTCATTGCCTCCTTTGAGGATTTCTGTATCTTTCTGTTACTCAAGGCATTCTCATTCATTAAGGATCACCATTGGCTTCTCTCACCTTCATACAACTCCCTCTTTGGGAACCTTATTCTTTCTATCATTGTATTAAGTTATTTTTTTAAACTTATTGTATTTCTACTTTCATTCCCTCCAGGAAACTGTCGTGTTCTTTTCCTCAAACAATGATAATTCACTTGTATTCGACTCTCCTTCAATGAGATTTGTGTTTCGTGCTTATTTCATCACAGTTCCAATGTAGTAACTCTTCTTTCTTATTCGTACTGAGACAAATTATTTGTTCTGCATTATACTCTTATTCTTCCTGTGCCTCCCTGGTATCCTGTTACTTTCATTCTTCGTAGGAAACGATCCCAGGTCTCTTACAGGTCTTGCATCGGTTTGATTTCTTCATTCTCCTTGCTAGCCGGCTACCTCGCACTTCTTAGGTTTCTATGGTATCTTACCAGGGAGCTGCGTGGCTAGTAGCAGCTTCCCTCGACTGGTCTTGCATTATTGCACAATTCAGCTGCCCAGCCTGATACTCTCAGGTTCACGGCACCACCAATTTTCCTCTCGGGCCCTCTGGTATGGTGACGGTTCAGCGTTTGTTCTCTTGCTTCCCAGCAAGTTTGGAATTCGTGGGTTCTGCGTCTCAAGGTAGCTCATCCTCTTCCCAGCTCATGTCAGCAGCGAACCTCCACCGAGTGGAGAGGTACTGCTCTCTCCCCCCCTCTCGTCTTCGTTCTCTACATGACTAGTGTTCTCCTTTCAATCATCTCATATCAGTGGATTAGTTCGTTTTTCCTAGGGACTCTTTTTCTCCGGATAACATCCCTCAGCCTCTTCTTCGCTGCAGTCTTGATAATTCCATGTATGCCATTAGTTTTACTGATGGAGGGAGTCCTTGTCCGCAAAGGGGGTGTCTCTCCCGGTGAGGTTCCACTTGCCTCGACCCTTAGGGAGGGTGTTGCAGAGCAGGGTCACATCCCTAGCCTCACAAGGGGGCTGCCCCTTGGGGAGAAGGGACGAATTCCCTTGATTTATCACATAGGTAAATGCTGATAATTTGGGGCAAATCAATCAGTTGTGTAGTTATGATTGAAAATCTTTGGTGCCTACAAGTGTCATTGTCACATTGATCTAAGTTTTCATCACTTTTTAGGTTCACCTTTTGTGTCTGGATCCCAGCACCTTCTGGAGTCCCAGCTCCTCAGAACCGCTTCAAGATTCACAGCTGTTCACAGCCCCTAAAAGGCGGTCCGTCTCTTCTGTGTCAAACTCCTTCCTTTGTGTCCTTGATCATATTCTACCATCTCTAGAGTTTATCATCCACTGATGATTTGTGCCTCTGCCATTTGTCCCACCATTTTACCCAGGAGTACCTGGGCTGTAGCCTGGTCATTTGATTCGAGTAACCAAGGTTACACAGCCATTTTGGTTTTCTCATACCATATTGCGGGGTGCGTTTCTTCCTGTATGTCAGACTCTTCAGTTTCACCCTCTCAACATTTTGGAAAATGTCAGCGGATAATGAAATACATTAGTACGGTCCACAGCATGCAGCCTTTCTTTCTCAAAATGGTGATGGCTCACTCCGGTACGTTCACTAGATTTCCTCAAATGCAGCGTGCAGACCCTGCTTTTCACAAGGTCTTCATGCGGCTTTGGTATTTTTACTGTATTTTCCCAGGATGAAGCATTCATTCTCTTGCCATGTTTAGGAGCATTGGGCACAGTGCCGCAAATGCTCACTGCATCTCCAAGGATGCATTGTTTTGGCTGACTACTAGAAATGCAGAGTATTTGCAGGGTCGCTGTGCAGAGGAACCCAGTATCAGAATTTCACTGTCTTCAGATCACAGTACTCTCCACTGACATATTTGGGGGAAGTATCACTCTATTTGCCAATGTTTAAAGGCCCAGGTTTAAGGGAGCGGGTATTGTACCTGCACCAACACAGTGTGCTGTTAAGCCTTTTCTCAGTATAGTTCTATACCCTTTGCCACGCCAACATTATTATTTTAAGAGCTATTTGGGTGGTATCTATACTGTAATATTGGTGAGCTGAACACAATAAGGCTAGATTGGGAGGCCTTGTGCGATTGAGTGACGAGGTACATTATTCAGAAGGGCATTGTAGATTAATAAAGAGATATTGGGAAGAAAGAATGGTTAACTATCGTTTAAAAATCAAATCTAATAACTTTCACCAGGGCGCACTTGCCACTAGCCACTGGCTAGGCATGTCTCTTGGTGAGTAATAAATGGTGTTCTGTATGGAGGTTTAGATATGAGGAGACGAGGGAGTTCTTCATGGCTGTCTAGTAGCTTGCAACTTGAATGTATGCCTCCTGCTTTCCCACATGTCCTCCAGAATTTACTTTGCACCATTGCTGGACTGACATGATTATGCCCCATAGTCGCAATACTTCGCAAACACATAAAGATTAAAAATATGTTATGGTCTAAATTGTCACTATGGCTCAGTGTATCACAACCAAGGAATCCAGATTGCTGCCATTTTTAAAAATTATTATTTACCTCAGTTTGTCATTAAATGTGAAAGAAACTAAGAAAATGCTAATTTGAATGTGTTGTACAAAAACATTACTGTTGTACAATTGTCTGCAAAATGTATTCCCTGTAGTGCTTTAAATTCAGTCTGAAAAAAAGATTTCATTTATAGCTGCTTGATATTGGCACAAAATCTATACATCGACCACTCAAGCTCAATAACGGGAACCTTACTACACCCTCAAAGCAATTACGGTTAGATTGATAGCTGCAGGAAAAAAAACACTGGCCCCGATTGTTCAGACTATCACCATCTCAGAGAGAAAGTGTACATGTGTGTCAGCCTAACCAAATAAAATGGTCTTCTACCTCCTTTACGACTACTTTGACACAGTACATATCTTTTGTAAATGATGACAATGCAACATGCTACCCTTCTATATCTTGGTGCCTCATCTCGCACCACCTTTTTATAGTCCAAGATGTTATAGGTTCTTAGACCTTTGAGAATATCTGAAGGAATTGGCCTCGAGGGCTACCACAGCTGTGGCCTGTCGGTGCTAGAGTGCAACTTCAGGAGCATTCATTTGGGCGTATGTGATGGAGCTTTTTTCTGTTTGCTCCTGTCTGGATCTTCTTATTTTTTATAAAATGTGGGAGAAAAGAAACATGATTTCTAAAATTCCCAGTTCCTAAAGATATTTACATAATATACTTGAATGTAACAATAGATCTGCTAAACATTTTAAATGTATTCAAATCAATATGAACACCTATACATTGACAAATATTTAACAGCAACAGACAACTAAACCAATAATCAAGTGTTTCAATTTGATGTTAAGGAATGTGTCTTGGATATTTCAGGAGTCTATTAACAACAAAGTACAGCTTTATGAAAAGATGAAAATCTCAAGTAAATAGTTGGTCCACTGTAAATTACTCTGTTACAATATATGTACAATAGCTACCCTACATGTTTTTGTCCTTAATGGTTTCAATGTTGGACATTCTTCAGGGTGTATATTACTAGGACTGTTATTTGTCACTTCGCAGTGGGAATCTAGGTATCACAATTCTCACTGTTTATAACAAATGGGTTATATCAAAATATATGATCACAATACATCTTTTTTTGTTTGAATGGAAATAGAATGTTCTAGAAGTCTCATTTATAAAGCAATGTCATTTATCCTGAATTCCTTATTCTTTGCTTGTGAAAAGTGCCTGGTTTACATTTGAAAAGCAGCAAAAAAAAGTAATGCGTAACTATTTACCCCTCCATATGGCTGAAATTAGAAACATTCACCTTATAATTGATATACCTTGGATGAGGTGTATCCTTTCTGCTCTGTTCATTTATTAGTCAACTTGTCCTCGAAGTATTGCATGTGTGACTATTAGTTTACCTTCCATCACTTAAGTGATCCAGTCATAACCTTTGAACTAGGACAGTATTAATTATTTGGTAATCATTACTCTTGCATTGTCTTTTTTTAATTAAATGTATTTTTTATTTACATATTCATGTTCTTAGACAATATCATATTGCAGACATCAAGTTCCCCAGGGGCCACCTTCCATCTGTAGGTTACCCCTGCGTTCCAGAAGATCTGTTATTCAGTAGACCCACCTTGAGAACATGGCCCATACTGATAATACAAATGTGCATTGACAATTTAGTAAAGTAAAGGTCGGGGTGTAATACACAAAACAAATAAAAGTCCAAGGGTAAACCCAAACTATAGATGACACAGTTTGATCCAGGTGTACTTAATGTGGAAATCTAAGTAAGTTGTTCTGCCGATTTCACATAAAGCGCTCCAGCCAAGTCTCCCTCAGTAGAGGTAGATACTATCACTTGAGTTCTAGGAAGCCACTCCAAGTCTCTTAAAACAAATGAAGGTCCCCTTTCATTTTATATCTTACATTTTCTTTTATACCAATCACTTCATAGTAGCATGGGGTGACCCAATAATGGTAGCTTATGATTATGCACTTGCACAAAGTGTCATTGGAAGAATGGGAGTTTAAATGAAAAATAGTTGCCACGTTACGTGAAAACCATGAAGTTGTGACATTGTTGCATCTGCATAACATCTGAATGTCATAACATAATGCGCATCCATCAATATCACTGATCATAGCAAGCATCATCCTAATATTAGGGTAATTTGTTAAAAAAGTGAATACTAGATTATATATGAGCATTATGATTTCTTTTTCATTTGTTCACAAAATTTGCAATTATCACATTTAGAGATGCAATGAAAGCATTCAATTTGCCTAAGTGTGTGCCCATGATTATGCTTCACAATGAGTAAGATCTATGAAGTGCATAGTAGTGTGGAAAGCCTTGGTGTTGTACAGGAAGATCATTATGGCAGAGTCTAAGAGTTTGTATTATTTGCTTAGGCAAGAGAAGGAGGGCTCTCCTTTTGGATGCCTTGCAAATTTTAAACGGAAATGTCGGCAGAACTTAGAATGTGAATATAAGTATGGACTTAATAATTAATAATCTGGTTGCTGCAAAAAGATTCTATGGTGCAGATCGGTGCCTTTATAAGTTATTTGGAGAATTGTGTAGGGAAAATTACCGAATGTAGAGGCACGCTTACATCTAATTTTTCCCAATGGCCGAGTAATTAACTTTTATGAGACTCAGGCTCAATCTTATACACACAAGGGATTCTCTTTTTGAGAAAGAAATGTCCTCATAATTTATGTAGGTTCTGTCATCTTGAGATCGAATCTCAAACACCTTTTTTATATTGTGCCCCGAAATAGAACAGAAAGGGGAATTATTCTTTGAAAAGTTTGTCCATGATATGGCTTATGTAAATTATACTTATTTCTTCAGAAATTTGGAGGCTCACTCAACTTCTCTGTTAATAACAACTGTATCCTTTTTAAAAGATTTATATTTAGTGGCATTTTTTTAACCCTTTATAATTATGATGAATTGCACTGATTGCCTTGTACACTTGAATATTTGAATTCATTTTATTCCTTTGGTATTTTAATGAATGGAATGTAATTAATGGATTTCTTAAATGGTTTTAGATAGAATTGTAATTATGTATTGATGTGATTTAATCTACAGCTCCCTGTTCCTTGATATTTTGCATACTTTACATCTACAGCTGGGGAAATGCACTGCTACCGGGCCCGAACACCATTGTTGGCTCAGGCTGAGATTGTTTTATCTAGTTCTCATTAGTCATAATGATATCTGTTTAGAAGTAATTGCTTTAAAACCAAAAAACAGATTGTTCTGATTATCCTTCTTAAGTGCAATACACACCAATGTGTTTGGTGTACTCTTTTATTGGTACTGGTTTGCAAACATATCAAGAAGCTGGCAGATGTGGATATAGGACATCAGAAAAATTGACATGGTTTGATTTTACGAACTGTGAAAGCCAGAATGTAATTTACATGATACATAGGCAAGACAAATAAATTGTGCATTACAGAACATAAACGTTGTATTAAAAATAAGGTGGCTACAGCCTTGTTAGTCAAGCACTTCTATACCACAGGCCATAGATTATTGATGAATTTCAATTGACTATTTTAAATAAAAGTTATAAACCAAATAGACCCCAATCAAAAATTGTTTAGGGCGGAGAAATGCTATTTGTTTTAGACACCTAGCCACATTAACAAGGCTTAATCAAAACATAGAACCATTTACCAAATATAGGATCTTCCATTCTGAATTGAATGTCATTCTCAAAATAATGGACATAGTTGTCATGCTTATGTTTTAAACACAAGATCATTTAATTATCACTGCATGTCGAAATGTTTTTTTAAATGAAATATTTGATTTTTTTTATGGTGGTTCTACATAATCTAGGCCACACTTATATTCTGAACCCATTTCCCTCCTCTTAGGATGTTAATTCATAGTTTATGACTTTATAACTGTTAAATAATGGAAGCCAAACTAATAATCATACATTCAAATCTTATTTGGGGACAAGTCTATTAAGAAATGCACAGAGGAAGGACGATAATACACTTCCCCAGAGGGATCATTAATTACAAAGGGAATATTTTCTCTCATTTCAGTGATATTTAATGATATTTAATGATGGTTATAAAGAGTTTTTGTTGCTTTTCAATTTCAGAGATTTGATTTCCCTTTAGAACAAAGATTTTACTGTGGCAATATATTTGGATACAACCCCTTTGTTATTGTTTTGTAGAAGGTTAGCATACATATGCCATATGTTGTGTCGCCAATTCTTCCTCCTTTTATGTGGAAACTGAGTATGTGGTTCAAAATAAAACTCAACAGAGTTTCAATTATCTGATGCCATTTATTAGCATAGCGCACATTTCAAATTTTACAACTTGCCATCCTAGTGTTAAACATCACAGTTGTAGGAGAACTAAGGTAATAGAATTTACATTGACACTTGTATTTCTCTTGCATTTTGAAATCTTTTACTTGTTCAAATTTTGATTTCCACATAGTCCATTGTTTTACACTTACATGGTCCTCTTAGTTTCACTCATGTAATCCTCCCTTTTTATAGTTGTGAAGTGTTCAACTGAACACTTGTGTGATCCTCTATTCTCATATCCTCTTCATTTTTCTATGATCCTCTTTATACTTGTATAATCCTCATGCTTGTACAATCGTCAACACGTGTGTTTTACCGCAATTGGTAATGTGGATTATCTGGAGGAAATAGGTTGCTCAAAATGTCTAACTATGAATATTCTGCATCCTATTCGAATTTGTTGAGTAAACGTTTTGATAGTCTTCATCCCAAATCTGGTGAATGATACCTGAAAAGGACAATAGTTTAATGCTGGATGCAATTGTCCTGCATTATTTCGAGCACAAACGCTGATCCCCCTTTGTTATTCATAGATCGCATTGTGATGCTAAAATCCCATCTTGCAGCAACAAATAACAGCCCTAGTAATACATATCCCTGAAGAATGTCAGCAGTGATACCTTCCAGGACAGAAACATCTAGGGTGCTTGGAATGACATTTAATCCTAGCTGTTGTAAAGTGTACATACATTATAACAGAGCAATTTAGAACTTTTAGTGATCCACACCTGACTGGAACTTTTTAATCGAGATGCTCATGATCTGGGACGCTGTTATTTAAAAAAAAGAAATGTCTTGTATAGTTGAGAACTGTATTAATATTATGTTGAAACACTTGATTTATCATTTTAGATGTCTGTGTTGATGTTAAAAATCTATTAATGTTCATGTGAAAGGTTTATCATTGTCATTTTAATTGGAAGACATTTAGCATTTTAGCAGACCTATTGTGACATTTTAATATTTCGGAATATCTTCAGGACCTTTGCATATTGGAAACCATGTTTTTCTCTCAATTATTTTATAAACAATTAATTTCCTGAATTTTAGGTGATCGTTTGTTGTTTGTAATTCCTTTGGCAGTGAGTCCCAAAGTCTCATCACTATGCAGGCGAATGCCGAGCATCTGAATTTGTGTTTTGCATATTGCTGCGGGTCGATTGCATCCACATACTCCAAGAATTCACATAGCAAGACCATACCCTGCATCCGGTTCAGCACACGTGTGACACTCCCCTCCCATGAGACATTTTTTTAAGGGCAGAAGGTGTATAATTTAGCCTGTTCAAAATGGTGAAATGAGACATTGAGGAAAACCTCTTTTGTGAGTGACCTCATATCCTGCCATTGATCTGTGATATTGACACTCTGATCCCTGCTCCATTTGGCATGCACCCTCATTGATTCTTTAGGGATATGCTTTTGTACTACATTTTTTAGTGTTGTAATGATCTCACCATCCAGCCAATATATTGAGTACGGTGTCCAGTCATAATTTCGAAAACATAATTTCGAAAGTAAAAAAAGTCGAATCAAAAATGTCGAAAAAAAAAATGTCGAATTGTTTTTTTTTTTCGATATTTTTTTTTGGCTCTAGTTTCTGTGAAAAAAATAGGTGAAAAAAATAAAAAAAGGGGGGTTGGGGGGGAACCCCCCCATTTCGAAAAAAAAAGTCATTAAAAAAAAATCGACATTTTTTTTTTCGACATTTTTTTTTCGACTTTTTGACTTTCGAATATTTTGTATTCGAAATTATGTCTATGAACCATTGAGTACATGGATGAGATTCTGTTTCAGTGATACGAAGGCCATTTACCATGAATGGCCCTCATACTGCAAGAGCCCTCTCCACATCCACCTAGGGTGAGTACATGGTCTAATGTTACAAATTGGCCGTCTACAAACATATGTCCCAGTAGGCGAAGCTCAGACCATTCTCAAGAGGAACAAAATTGTCCAGGCCCGGGGCAATAAACACACAGCCCCACAGTGGAATGTGTGTCGTAAGGAGAAATATCCAATTCATGAAATAGCTAGTCTTGTGCCCTAATGATGAAATCTTGACAGGGTTACAAGGGCGGGACTCAGTATGAAAAAACGAAATATGTCCACCTTCAAATGTAGAAGCCCAGCAGCGATCCGCTTAACTTTCTCATGCAGTGCACCAGGGTCATTAGAATACCAGTGGGAAATAAATTGGGCCTCCGATATGAGATAATATAGCTAAATATTTGTAGCCTCCCTCTAATTATAATGTCTGGACAAATCTTCCCATTTCATTCAGGTCCCTCTTCGGTACAAATCCGTTCAGATGTCATGTTTTGGAGGTCTATAAAGGCGGTCGCTGGGGCCAGATGGGAGCGTTTTGGAAGTAATACATTCATTTGAGCAAAAGCACAATTTTTAGTAAGGTCACCGTTCCACTCGGACACAGGGACACAAGCCCGCCTATGCATTTTGGACTTTGAAATGCCAAATATGCGCCCAGGTTATCTTCATTCAGTGATCTAGTTGACCTGGAAATAGTGACTCCAAAAACGTGATGGAATCTGGTTTCCAGCCCAAGCAATGTATGGCCTGCCGCAGGCAGCGAAGAATCCGCCATTGGAAATCGCTCTGATTTGGCTTAATTGATAGATAGACTCTGGTCACTAGAACCTTGTTTGTCAGCCACTATAGTAGCTAAATTATCAGTGGGATTATTGACCTATGACAGGTTCTCAGGCGTAAAGTGAATTAATTTCAGTAGTGCCCCCCCCCCCTGCAATTGCCTCTTTGTGCATTTTTCATGCAGATTACGTCAGTCAGTGGCAATCACCAGAGCAAAGAGCAGGGGAGAAAGAAGTGTCTAGTTCCCATACGCAGTTCGACGGTATCAGTTAAAACATTCATGCAGATTTCGCAGTGTACTCTGTGTAGGGAGTTTTGACAAATATGGGCCAAAACCACACCGCTTAAGCACTCTAAATAGAAAGCCCCAAAAGCCTGAAGCAAATACCCTTTTGGCAAATAACACTGCAGCAACACCATCGGTCTCTGGGTCCGTCTGATAGATGACATGAAACTGGTGGCAGCCATTCAATAAAGACGCACGGCACATTATAAATCCTGCCTGGTCGGAGTGAATTCGATGGGGAGAGGCTTAACAGGTAACAGGCGGGGGCAAGGACTCTAGCAAAGATATTGATAACCATGTTACCCATTGTCATTGGGCGGTGAGAGCCAGACTCCTATGCTGGTTTATTGGGATTCTGCAAAAGAGTAATAACTGTCTCATGAAGAGAGGAAAGTCAGCTTGACTGGAGAAACTTCTCCAATAATTTTAATGGTATAGGGGCATGTAGTCCCACATATTTTGTATAAAACTCAGTACCTAGTCAAATCAGTCGCAATCTCTAGCACTTGAAATTTCATCCAGAGATATAGGGACATCAAGATCTGATGTAGCCGCAGATGTCAAAACCGAAATCGGCAGTGCCTCCAGAAAAAACACATTTTCATTATCTGTCCTAAATTCCTGTTGACCACCTTTTGGTCATACAAGCCGGAAATAAGATTCCTGAAGGATTTTGCGTTTCTCTGAGGAGATGAACTAGGCCTTCCCCATCTCGCATAGAAGAGATATGCCCTCCCGCCTCTCACCTGAACCAACAATCTAGTGAGGTGTCTTCTTGGTCTGTCGTCTTCTCCATACCATCATCCGTCACTGATCTAGAAAGGAACTTGACCTCCCACTCGGATGCACTGAGAATATGCAGGGATGCCCTAACCTCAGGCAAAGTGGAAAAGGGTGGAGTCGCTTGACGCGGCTGCTCCAGTGAAGTTAATGTATCCTCTGCCGCTGTGATCCCCTTTTTTATATGGTTTTCAGAACACCAAACTCTTCCTCGTGACCTACATGGAAGTGTGGACCTTAAAACCCGTATATAAAATGCCACTCCAAATTATCCTGATAATCCATAATATACACCACTTGCATATGATGCACCACTAAGTCATTTTTTCGAAAAAGCAAACACACAAATAAACCACCCGGCCCCTCACTGCAAAGCCCTCAACTACGGAGCAATAAGCCCACTCCACCAAAAAGCAATTGTGGGCAAACTACACAACTCCTCCCGGCTATTCGATTAAAAAATTGGATGTGCTGACCGTGAGCATGAAAAAGGCAACTGCATTCAAAATAAAGTCTCATCGTAAAACATATTTTTTTTGAGTAGCTTGGAGCCTCATGGGACCAACAGTTTGCCGCAAGGAGATCCCCAACTCTTGGTAAAGCACTGCATATTATACTTCTCTTTTTCACTGATGTTTCCAAGCGCCCAGAAGTTATTTGCATTCAGCTTGAACTGCAAAGAAGTCCAGAAAAAAATGAATCCTAGAGAAGCTCTCGCAGTTCCCTGGTACAACAGAGAATCCAATCTCGGTTGCGATAGTTCAGGAAGTGGGTGGTTATGGGCCTTGGCACATCTTCGGTTTTAGATGTGTGGGTGAGTGAGCGGTGGGTCCTCTCCTCAGTCAATTGCGTGGACAGCAGCAGGTCGCTAATTTTCTTGATTAGCTCTAAAATGAAAAGCTCCTCCATGTTGCCACCAACAGCGTTTTCAGGCACCTTGACAAAGCAAATAATATTGTGCTGTGACCTCGATTCGAGGATCTCGATTAGTGGACCACATTGTCTTCAGTGTCACTTAACCTTGTTTCAGTCACTGACATTCTTCTGCTCCCCTTGTCCATATGTGCCTTGAGAGAGCGAATGCTTGCTGTGTTATCATTCAACTTCCCGTTGACTGATGCAAACCTTTCTTGCATACCATGTAGGATTTGCTGCAAATCTGTCACCAGGGCAGCAGAATTTGATTGTCCCAATTGTTCACTTTTTCCTGCATTCTTTATTTGGTACCAGCTTTGGCCAATGTTTTTGTGAATTGATCCATACTTGCTATCCCCCTGGTTATGGCCACTGACAGGAGCTGGAAAGGGTCAGAGAGAATACAATTCACAACCATACTTCAGTGCCTAAATTCCAGAGGAGTCAACCAGCTAAGGGCAGTATGACGAAAGCATCCAGTGTGGACAGAGTTAGAGAGGTGCACCAAATAAATACTCCCAAAGAAAGTGTTTGTTTCGGATTATCTGCATCTCCTGTGTCACATGCCCAATTCACCTGTCCAGCCTCTTGCATCTCAAGTGCTGCTCTTGGCTACCCTGCGCTTCTTCAGACAAGTGCTTGTTTTGCCTCATATGGCAAGTGCTATGTAACCATTGTGCTTGCCTGTTCAGCATCACTTGGGTCAGTTGTTCTGGTTGATTTCTTAATGCAATTTATGGTAAGTGCGTCTTTTGCTGGTTCATAATCTCATAGGCCAAGTTCTCAGCACTTTGTGTGGCAAGTGCTTACTTTGTTGGTTCAGTATGTCATGGCTCAAGTGCTCCGCACTTCTTCTCAATCCGTCATGTGGCAAGGACTACTTTTGTCAACTCACCACCTTATGGGCTAAGTTCACCACTTAGTTTGCAAGGGCTCCTCAGCTCACTTGGTACATCTTAAGTAAACAAAAAAGGGTATTTTTTCTGTATTTTCGTTTTGTAAATGTTTTCCTTAATACATTTTTTGTTAAGATCATAGATCTGCACTCTTCTGTTTCTATGCAACCTCCTTGGCAAGTGCCTGCTTCAGCTGTTAAGCAACTCCAAGTTATGCATTCTGTTCCATAACAAGTTTGCTGTTCTGCTTTCCAAAGAATTCCTTTCTCAGTGATCTCCTGTACACCTTTTCCCATCCTCTACATCGGTGTTCAGAGTTTCCATTGTTTGCCGCTCTCAGATCTTACGTACCATTAGTACCCGGCAAGGGCGCAATCAGAATGAAAGAGCCATTCTGATAGGCCCTCGCCAAGTCGTTACCAGGCCAGGAATCCCTCCGTCGGGATTCCACGGCATTTGTCCCCGGCGGGGGGCGTGGCAGACCCTCAGCCAATGAGGGGGCTTGAAGCGGGACCATCTCCGCTCCGTGCCTCCACACGGCTGGAGGCTTCCCTCGTCCCTCGCCGGGGACGTAGGTACGTTTTTATTTATTTATTTTTTTCTCCTTCCCCCATCCCACTCCCGCCCTCCCAACCCCACTCATCTTCTTTTTGATCCTTTTTCGGGAGCGGATTTGTTGGGAACACTTGTGTTCCTAGCGCATCCGCTCCCGATGGCCGCCATGGAAAGGGAAAACTGACTCAGTTTTCCCTTTCCATGGCGACGGCCATTTTCTTTCTCATCTTTTTTTTTTCTCCCGAAACGCAGCACACTGTTTTTAATAAACCTAAGCTCAAACTATTACAATTATGTGGGCTTGCAGATCTCATCTCCATCTATGTTTGAGAACTCCCATGTGACCTACATTCCTGTAAAGACGAGTCGCCAGCAGTTCTGAGAGATGAATTGGACATTGGCAACCCACAGCCTCAGAGAGGCTACGAGAATGCAGACGGGTAAACACAGGCCCTCAAGTGCGGCATTAAGAGGAGGAGCTGCAGGGGATCTTGAAAAGTCAACCAACAAGGGTAAGAAAACAACTTGCCTTTATAGATTCATGGAGTAGAACCTTGGTACAGACAGAGGCGGGATTGTCAGAGCGCAGACCAATTAAGCAATATGACCAGAGCGGCGGGGGCATTACCGACTCAGGTAATGCCCCGGGGGAATCACCTGAGTCGTTAATGCCCCCGCCGCGAGGGTCATATTGCTATTAGTACCCCGGCCCGCATTATGTGCATGACGGGGGCAATAAAAGCTTTTTTTTTTCCTCCCGAAACGCTGCAGCGTTTCGGGAGAAAAAAGAAGGAAGAAAATGGCCGCTGCCATGGAAAGGGCTCAATGGGAATGGGGAGGATGCAAAGAACGGGCCCGTTAATGATGGGCCCGTTGTTTGCATCCTGGTCCCGCGAGGAGACCTCGTGATGAAGCAGTATGGGGTTAATGGGGCCAGCAGCTCTACCGGCCCCGTTAACCCCCTACCACCAGGGTCATAATGAGGCCCATTGTGTTTCTGGGCATGTTGATACCATGCACAAGGAAACACAGGGGGCAAGGTATAAGAACATACATACTCCCCCCACAAACCCCCTTGTCACGAATGGCCAGTTTCTACAGACTGGAAAGCTGGAAGACAATAGAATCCCTTTTAAATAAGGGTGTGTTTTCAGTCATGGTTGCACTGAGAGAAAAGGCCCTGGACCAGGCTTCCTGGAGGTTCCTGGGGCCTGATAGTACCTTTTATGGGGATTGTTATATCTGTGTGTGAGGCCGTAATTCTTTTAGGCTGAGGCTGGGCGCCTGTGGGAGTTAATCTGTATAATCCAGCCGTTTTACATCCTTCCCAACCTTATCCTGAAAATGGAGGGCAGCATGCGAATCTTGGGTTAAAACAGGGATGTCGTGTCTGTTTACGAGATCACATATTTAGGTCTACTTTTCCGGTAATGTGTTTATTCATTTACATGTTTAGGGAGTACTGCCTGAAACAAAATGGCTTCCTCAAGGCACTTGAACATAAGCCATTAAGCCTGAGGCAAAATGACATACAGGATCACAGTCGGAAGTATAAATAATGACAAATGTCCAGGACTTTGAGAGTCACTTGGATATTGAGTTGTGCAGAGCAAAAGAGCACAGTTCAGGCAGACTTGGGCGGGGAATACTGAAGTGCCATTAGGTCATCAAACAATCTAAGAAGCGGATACACAATGCTTCCTGGACAGGGGTGTTGCAGTGGCTATGGAAACCGAGATCCAGTGAGCCGGGTTGGAAAGCACTGCACGGGGTGGTTCAGGGAGTTCCTGCAGCACCAATTAGCATATAAGCGCTAAGGCAGAAGGCTCACTGAGACGGGGAAATTGGCGAGACTGAATGAAGCACCAATGCAGCCGGCAGTGTTACAGAATAAAGACCACAGAGAGGGAATGTTCACCAAGACCGAAGTCTAGTGGCATGTGAGCCGCCGGTGGCGGAAGTGACCCCATGGCATAAGCCCCAGCAACACTAAAAAGATTTTCAGCATTGACGAGAGCGAGAACGTAGCGGGTGCTCTGCTCTGACAAGCTAGTGATTGCGCTTCCGATCAAAGATGCTAAATTGCTGCTTCGGATTCAATCATTGGTACTGCATTCACTCCCTTGGAAACTGCTGCTTTGGCTTCCAATACAACATTCAAAGAATGTTCAAATGGCTCACCTGGTGCATGCGGCTTACTACTATGCTGTGCATCTGGAGTGAGATCATGTGATCTAGATTAGTAACCAATTAGGATCCTGAGATTGGGCATTGTTGTGCCCCTGTGTTTCAATTATGTGCAGAAACGCACAGTGGTGTAACACAATGAGGGGGCCCCCCTGCAAGCCATGCTGAGGACCCCCAAACTCGGCAACCATTCACGGGTGGTGCCACACTCTGGCCCGGCCTAAATTACCATGCATGCGCAATATGCATGACTGTGCTGCTGCAGGCATACGTCGCAAAATGCACTAGGAGAAAGAAAGACGTGTTTTAATGCATTATAGAGCACACTTTGAGAGAAATTGGCTAAAAAGCCAGAGCATTTGCAAATTGTTTTGTAGAGTAACATCAATCTAAAAATCCACTACATGTAAGTCACCAACAGTGCACAGGAACATTAATGCTTTAATATAATGCTTTGCTATTAAAAATGCCATGCCATAATGATAACATGTCCAACTGGCTGCACAATGTAGACCAGCCTAGAAACGTAATAACATATTACAGTAAAGCATGCCAGACCACATTTGGACATACCTAGACTGGTTGCACCAAAATGCCAGTCAAAGCAATAACTTATCATGCCCATTTTATCACAGATGCCCAGAAAGATATACAATGCTGCAGTAAGAAATGGATAGACTGGCAGCATCCACATGCCTGTCTAGCCAGGGAATTACACTTAGCAGCACTGCTTTATCAGAAATGCCTGGTTAAAAAAAGTCAATCCAAACTAAGAAATTAGTAGACCGGCTGCACCAAAATGTCTTTCTAGCCACTAATGCCACATAGCAAGCCTGCTTAGCCTGGACATGGATGACAATTACGATTTATTGCACAATTCTCATCCCATCCCATACCTGTTACCCCCATACATCCCTTCTCTCTCCCACCCCCAACCCCAACTCACAAAATCAGCTTCTCGTCCCAGAATTACCTCCACATCCCCTTTCCTTGTCCCAGTGCTTATGTACGAGGCTCCTTGCCTCATAGGTAAGTACTGGGACGAGGAAGAGTGGCAATAGGAGTAATGAAGATTACAGGTAACTAAGCCAGGCATTACCTTCATGTCCCTCTACCTCATCCCAGTACTTTGTGTATGAGTCAAAGTGCCACATACACAAGTACTGGGACGAGCAAGAATAGGGCTATTAGTAATGAAGATTACCAATAAGTAACCAAGGGATTAAACACAAGTAGTGGCACAACACCATTGAGCTGGCTGGGCTTCAGCTCTCCCCCACCACCAACCCCCTTGACATTTTGGGCTATTTTGACTCGACCTGTCTGACCTACAGAGATGTTGCCGGACAGAAAAGGACACAGATGTTAAACGGCACCTGGCTTTCGCTGTTCACTAAGGCCCAGCAATTACTAATATAAAGCATTTAACTTTTAGTACTTGTATTCAAATGCATAATTCTTTAGGCAATTGAAATCTTGATGTGGGTTTAGTACTTTTGTGCCAGGGAAGTGATTTGAAGGGTGAAGAGGGGACCGGAGATTGCTTATTCTCTCACCAGTCCATAAGTGGGTGCTTTCAGACTTAAGGGAGAGAGTTAACTGCTTGTAACATTGAAGCTGCACTAGAATAGTCTTATTAGAATGCATAAAGAAGTTAGATGCCTCACACAAATAAGTTTGCCCCTCCACACCGACTGTGAAATTAGTACCTCTCCCAACATTTGAAGGGTTAGCACCCCCCCCAAAGAATTTGGGTTTTGTTGCACCCCTGAACACAAGCGCACACACCATTCAACATACATACACACACATGCACACCCAGACACCCATACATTTAAGTGTGCACCCTTTCACCATAAACTCACATGTCATGGGGTTGAGGCAAGCCCTATTACTCAAAAAAGAATGGTTTCTTTTTGAAAGTCACCCCGACTTCACAAAGTAATGATTTCTGTTAAGGACCAAACCATAATGGAAATTATTTATTTATGAAAGCAGTGACTTCAAAAATAAACTATTTCTTTTTGAAGTCATAGAGCTCCTCCACCCCATGACATGGAGACCTCCAGCCTAGAGGCTTCCACGTATGGGGTGGGAGAGCCCTCGGACTTCAAAAAGAGTCTCCTTTTGTAGTTACTGTTCCTTCATAAAGAAATAATTTCTATTACGGTGTAAGAGAAATCATTTATGTATGAAGTCAGAGTGACTATAAAAACGTTTTTTTAAAGTTTTTTTGATATAGTCCAAGGGGACCCCCTTCCCAGGACATGTGGTGGTGGGGCTCCCAACACTGCAGGGGGCATGGGCCCCCGTTACACCAGTGGAAACGCAGTGTCTTATAATTCTTTATCATTGCGAAAGCCCGTCCTCTGTAACAGTTATTGTGCCGCTCCACCTGGCCCATGATCACAAAAGAAGAGCAGCTCTAAAAGTACGTGTGAACTCATGGGACATTGAATTACATTGTGTGTAGGCATTGTGGGTCTTCCCCTGCCCCTTTGCTGTTCGGTTTGTGTGGTGGCTCCAGAGCCATCCAGCTCTTTACGGATCCTGTTGTAACTCTAATCCTAATATACAAAACCCAAGGTGGGAACCTAAACGGTCACTGGCACCTTGAGGTAAGGTCATACACTAAAGCAAAAAGTGGTGCCAGGAGGGCGAGTCTAACTGGAGAAGGAAGGCAGAAAACTATGAAAATCAAATCATTATTTTTATTTGATTTTGAATATATAAAAATTCATTAAACATTTTTAATCAATTTTTATAATCAATTTATACAATTTTTTATAAATCTAAAAAACATCCTACAAATCATGCATTCATACTCATTCAAACTAATAAATCCATAAAACATTCAATTGTTTTAAGATATTGAAGAAAAATACAATTCATTTTCATTATATAGCTAATAGTTGTTCACTCCAGACAAAGTATCGACTATTGGTGCCCATAAGTATAGATCTTCTTTGGAAAATGGGCTTCCCAGGTGGTCAATATTTGCTCAGTCCTTGAAGTCTAATATCCCGTATGGACAGTTTTTAAGGGCCCAGAGAAATTGTACCAAAATGGAAAATGTTACTAAGCAAGCTTTGGCCATTGAGGGAAGATTGACAGAGAGGTTACCCCAGAAAATTGTTGACACATTCTAAAAAACAAGCTCAATACCAGCATAGGGAAGTCCTTTTGAGAAAGGATACCAAAGAAAGAAAGCTGGGAGAGGACCAGTTAGTTTGTGCTCTCACTTTTAACACACAACATAATAAGATCAAGAAGATTATATCCAATCACTGGCATTTACTCCAGTAAAATATGTTGGAATTACCGAAACCCATCTATGCTTTCAAAAGGGGCAGGAATATCAAAAATTGGGTGTCCAAGGCCGACAGAAACCAAGTGCAAGACAGTCAACCTACCATAACTGCGACTTGGGGTATGCCCCCCATCATGGGACATTACCCTTGTGGCAATTGTTCTAACTGTTAGAGTACCTCGGCTGCCTCTTCTATCGTTATTCATGAAAGGGACTGGAAGCTGAGGCATCATACTACCTGCCTCAGCTTTAATGTAATATACGCAGTAATATGTCCTTGCAAAAAGACTTATATCAGGAAGACGTCCAGAGCAGTGAAATTGCACATAAGTAAGCATAAATCTAAAATCAGGACTGGACAGATAAATGCTCCCTTGACTATGCATTTTTTGGAGCTGAAGCATAGCCCAGAGGATTTAAAATGGTGGGCTGTTGAAAAAGTTTGCGGTACAGATGCGGCCAACACGGCGGCACGCCTGTCCCAGAAGGAACAGTGGTGGATATACCACACTAATAGTCTAAGTAAGGGATTGAATCAACAGGAGGAGTGGAATTGATCGCCATAGGTGCCTCTGTTATGGCTTCTAGTTCTTATAGATCTTCCCCTTTTGGCACCAGTGATCTATGAGGTTTTCTATCCTTTGCCAGAGATAGGGTTGTAGCACTGTGTTTTGAAGCACTTTGTTATTCTGGTATCCCTTAAATTGTCCTCGACATGCATCTACAGTCGGCTGCTATGTTTGGACTCTTTCGGCATCAGTAGTATTTTCATGATCTACGAGGTTGTTTATATTTTTTGTCTAAGATAGGGCTGAAGCACTGTGTTCCGAAGTATTCGGTTACCTCTTTCTCTGCTATCTCTTATGTTTTCCTCGACTTGTATCTACTGTCGGCCGCTGTAGTCCGTTTTCTATTTTTGGACTCTCCTAGAGCAGTAATACGTTTATCACGTTAGGTGGAGTTCGGGCTTGTCCACTTTTGTCCGTTCTTTATGTCCATTAGACGGACGTGTGAAATAAAAGACGGTCTGTCTCTCATAACTTTCGCTGGCCGCCATTTTTGGGACACAAACGTACCAGGATTAAATTCGGGACTTTGAATGAAAGGTAAGCCGTTTTTTGATCAAGTGGGCTTACTTATTTGAAAGGGAGAAAAAGCCAGCTCACTTTAGTATCTGTTTCTTTGTAGATCTTGAGCGGAATGAAAACGCGCTACAATTTGGGAGGAGTTTTATACTCCGTTCCCGGTGTCTGTAAATAGCTCCGCGTCCTATAGCTTTACACACAGGAGGCGGGTCGGCTCATGAAAAAGAAACCGTATGAGAGATTTATTGACACGAACGAGCCCTAACTTGCGGAAGAACAAGCGCTTTCGAATGAAGGTTTTCTATTGCATTTGGGCATTGTTTTCTTGGTGAGACTTATACAGGCACTTTTACATTGGAATTCTTGTTTGTGCTCTCACTAGATTAGCTTGCATTTGGAGATTGAACATCTCAGACGCTTATCAGAGGCCAGTGGAGCACAAGCTACCAGGAGAACCCAATCCGGGTTTGCGGGTATGATTTCATCTGTTTATCTTACTGAATCACGACATGTTGGGTGCAGGGATGTGATTGAAGCGTGAGCAATGGCACTAAATGAAAGGAATCCACGTTTGTGTTTTGTACCATTGACCCCAAAATCAGTCGATTTGCTGTATTTAGGCATTTAGCGAATATTTGGACCTGAATTGTGGTTTAAAAGTCGAACTTGTTGGGTATAGGGACAGACTTGATTGATTTCTCCCCTGGTCCTGTATAATTGCGAACCTAACTGAATGAAGGGAGACGGTAATCTATTTTTAATTATTTTAATTGACATGTTGATTTGTTTGTTTTTAGAATTTGTTGATGTTCATCCAATCCTGATGAAGACTTATATATTCTGTCAAGTCAAAACTATTTACCACCTGGGAATCCCATTTTCCAAAGAAGATCTATACATATGGGCGCCAATAGTCGATACTTTGTCTGAAGTGAACAACTATTAGCTATATAATGAAAATGAGTTGTATTTTTCTCCAATATCTTAAAACAATTGAATGTTTTATGGATTTATTTAGTTTGAATGAGTGTATGAATGCATGATTTGTAGGATGTTTTTTATATTTATAAGAAATTGTATAAATTGATTATAAAAAATTGATTAAAAATGTTTAATGACTTTTTATATATTCAAATCAAAATAAAATAAAAATAATGATTTGATTTTCATAGTTTTCTGCCTTCCTTCTCCAGTTAGTCTCGCCCTCCTGGCACCACTTTTTGCTTTAGTGTAACTCTAATCCTACTGAGTGAGGAACTTCTTGATTGGGGATCTCATAAAGTGTACTCTCGCGACCCGTATGTTAGTACTATTAAGGTTGGCAATGGTTTTCTTATTTTATTATTTTATTCTTGTGTCGCAAGGATGTAGGTCAACACGGAGACATAGAGTCCCTCAGCTCCGTTTGTAAAGTAAGCAGTAGTTTGTTTGTGCCTACACCTCTTTGCGCCAAATTTCTGAAGTGAATGAATAAAAGTACGTAGTCAAGTTTCTTCAAGTAGATTTTCTTAATTTATTTGATATATGTTCTGCCCATATGGATGACACGTGTTTCGGCGTTTCATTGGCGCCTTTTTCAAATCCGGGCTGAATGCAAGCGTAACATGTAATAAAACAAAACACAAAATATAACATATGAAATAGCATTTTAGCATATTTTGTAACACATTTAGTAGTTAGAATAGTGACTTAGGCTGTGTAGTATATCCTTTTAGCATTCTCAAATTGCATGAACACCTAAAAGTGCAGCACCTCTTAGTTACCTCAAATGGTTAAAAATAAATCCATTACAGTGACTATGTTAGTTTTTTAAAATTAAATTTGTGCAATCCGAAAAAGAAGTAAGTATGGGATGGCATGGACCTAACAATTTTTGGCTGTCAGAAAAGCATGTAAATTTGTTTTCTTACCCTTATTGAATGTAATGCGAATCTCCCTTTCCTTATTTCCGGGAATTAGTTTTTAGTTGAAGTGTATCACGGTAGTTCCAGGGTTAAATCCCACCTAGAACAAATTTAGTTGTTCTATTATGCTAACATTAGCCTTTTAACCTTCTATCGGATTGATTCTTTATGCATGATTCCCTGGCATATATTTAGACACATTTTAAACTCTAGTAAGCATGACTAGTAACATCTTTCTCAT
This sequence comes from Ambystoma mexicanum, assembly GCF_040938575.1. Taxonomy (NCBI): domain Eukaryota; kingdom Metazoa; phylum Chordata; class Amphibia; order Caudata; family Ambystomatidae; genus Ambystoma; species Ambystoma mexicanum. The sequence goes on from NC_090935.1 coordinate 1,197,048,373, forward strand.
TGCATTTATGTAAAATGTGCTATTCATATTTGCAATCCTCCAATCGCATTACATATCCTTGGTCTCATGCATTCTGTTACTCTAGCGGTCACTAGGAATTACTTTTTCAGTTACAATGACTGGTAACCGATTTGCTCCCCATTTGTGTTTACCAAAACACACTTTCGCGTGAGTTTGAAATCCCAACCAAAATAAATTTTGTTTTTATGCCACTCGGCATCAAGCGTGCTGAATTCTACATTGAGCATGCTTGTAGCGGTGGTCTTTCCACCCCTTAAAAGCGCTTACCTACAAAATTCTCTTGCTCATGCCTCAAGCATCGGGGGTCCTGTTTTGGTTCTGGCAAATCCTTGTTCATAAAGAGTTACAGATTGCTAGTCCCTCTTTCCTTTTGTTCATTTACAAAATTCGGCGGCCATACTTTGGGCTGAGTTTAAGTACGTAAGTCCTTTTTTCCTTTTTGATGTTTGAAATGATCTGTTGCATTTGTGTTTAGTGTAACATTTATTTGAATTTAAACTTCCGTATTTATCTTGCGCGGCTGATCTGTTACTTATTATTATGTCCAAATTTACAAAAATTAAAGTTAAAGGAGTAACTAATTTTTCACTATGTTTATTAGTATTTTTTTCCTTCCCCCCCCACAATCTCTTTATATTATGTATACCTAAGACAGTTTCCTGTTGGGAATGGTGCATTATGGTAACTTTAGTTTTCTTCATTGACCATTATTTTCTCATTATATTTAATTGGCATTCTTTTCACAATTTCAGAATGGTGCATTCTGGTACCTGTGGTTTGAGGTAATTTTCGCCTCTCATCTGTTTAACTTTCATCTGATTAGCGGTTTCGCCCATATAGGATCTCCCCATGTGTATATCTAAAACATATGATTTAACAGTGCACATTCTTTTCACAATTTCAGAATAGTGCATTGTGGTACCTGTGGTTTGATGTTAATTTCGCCTCTCTCATCTGTTTAACTTTCATCTGATTAGCGGTTTCGCCCATATAGGATCTCCCCATGTGTATATCTAAAACATATGATTTAACAGTGCACATTCTTTTCACAATTTCAGAATAGTGCATTGTGGTACCTGTGGTTTGATGTTAATTTCGCCTCTCATCTGTTTAACTTTCATCTGATTAGCGGTTTCGCCCATATATAGGATCTCCCCATGTGTATCTGAAGCATATGTTTTAACATTGCAGTATTCAATAATATTTTTCTATGCAACAAATTATAATTGAACAAAATAGAAAACAGGAAAAAAACATTTTTGTAATTAATGAAAACATTTGCAATATTCATAACAAGAGTCCTGTATATTATCATTTTTTTTGGTTTTGTTTCTGCTATTTCTCTGCTACTTCTCTAGCATCACAAAAAGTGAATCATTTCATTGTCTGAATTTAATCCATGTTCCAATGTTTGAAAATGACAGATTAATCTGGCTTCTTCTTGCCTTAAGCAAAGTTCTTGATTTCCTCCTCGTTTGCCCATTTTGATTCTTTTCAGTCCAATAAATCTAATGTCTTTTTTATTTTGCATTTGGTGTTGGTTTTGCCAATGAACAGATAACGGGAGGTTTTTGTCTTGACTTCCTATGGCTGAAATATGTTCTCTAATTCTAGTTCTTAACTCCCGAATGGTGCTCCCAATGTAGAGCAGATTACAGACACATATCACTGCGTAGACCACATGTTTGGATCTACAATTAATTTGTTCCCTAATCTTTGTTTTGACACCTTCTTGGTTCGTAAAAGTAACTGTTTCTTGTAGTGCATAGTGGCACATCGAACAGAAGCCACATTTCCTGAAACCTGACTGTGGTTGTCGTAACCATGTTTGTGATCTTGTTTCTTCTTCCTCCTCTTCGGACATCATAGAAGGACTCAACATGTTTTTCAGAGTTCTGGCTTTCCTATAAATTATTGTTGGATAATCTTGTATGTGTTTCTCGATATGTGGGTCTAGTTTTAATAGATACCAGTTCTTTTTTAGGACTTTTTTAATTTCTTTGTTGTTTGCACAATATGCCGTAATAAAATGAATAGTATCATCTGGTTGTGTACTTTTGCTGCTTTGAGATAATGTTGATTGTCTGGTCATGTTTTTGGCTTTCATTTTTGCAGTTTTAATTGATTTTTGTGAGTATCCTCTGGCCTTAAATCTGTCTGATAACAGTTGACATTCACTCTCAAAATCTGATAATTCTGTGCAATTACGTCGTGCTCTAATGAACTCTCCTTTCGGAATGTTGTAGATAACCGGTTTATAGTGGCAGCTAGTCGCATACAATGTTGAATTGACTTCCGTCTCTTTTCTGAATGTTTTTGTGTGTAATTGTCCTGTGGATACAAAGATGGTTAGATCCAAAAAGTTAATTTCCGTTTTGCTGCTTTGCCCAATAAATTCTAGGCCAAATTCATTGTTATTTGCTTGGTTTAGTAAAGACTCCAGTTCTTCCGGTGTACCGTTCCAAATAATTAGTACATCATCGATGTACCTTAGCCATTTGATTATTTTGTTCTTGAACTCAGGTATTTGGTATATGTGTAGGTCTTCGAACATTCCCATTACAATGTTGGCAAGGGCTGGGGCATATTTAACGCCCATTGCGACTCCACGTATTTGTCGAAAAAACTGATTATTGAAAATGAAAGCATTATTCTCTAAAGTTGTCATGAGCATTTCTTTAAGCATGCATGCAGAGTTGAAAAATGACGCAGATCTATTTTTGAAAGTATAGTCCATTGCCTCCAGGGCCAATTCGTATTTAATAGATGTATATAGAGCCTTGACGTCCCATGTTGCTAATAAGTATGTATCTTGCCACTGAATTTCTTCTACAATTTTAATGGCATCTGTTGTGTCTTTCAGATATGCCTGTATTTTAGGTACTTCAGGTCTTATTATATTGTCAATATATTCCGCTATAGGTTCTGTCGCCCAACCTATGCCACTTACAATAGGCCTTCCTTCTGGGATAGTGTCATATTTCTTGTGAACTTTCGGAAGAAAGTATATGGTTGGAATTGTAAGTTTATTTACCCGTAGGTGTGTCTGCTCTTCATCAGTTATTAGTCCTTGCTGGTGCCAGGCATTAATAAGGCTTGTCAAATCTTGTGTTATTTTCGGTATTGGATTTCCTATTAATTTCTCATAACATTCTGGATTTTCCAAGTGGTTCATAGCCATCTTTATGTAATCCACTCTATTCATTATTATAATGTTGCCACCTTTGTCCGCTTCCTTGATAACCAATTGATGATTTGATTGTAATTTTCTTATGGCAAGAATTTCATTTGCTGTAAGATTTTTTGAGATTAGTCTTGTTTTTTATTTGTGGTCTTTTTCTTAAGTAGTATAAATGTTGTGTGACGGCTCTGTAAAATGCGTCCACCATGTTATCTGGTGATAGCTGGGGTGTGAACCTGGATTTGGGTTTCAATTCTTTCATGGAAAAAGGAGTTGGCTGTATTTCTAACTCATGAATGGTTTGATGTATTGGATAGTCTCCTGGTTCTTGTAGGGATCGTAATAGGTGGATACCGCTTAGTTCTTCTATGGTTATATCACTTCTAATTATGGTTTCAGACGTTTTTTTCCTTTTTTCAACTTGAGTCGCATGGTGGACGCATTTTACAGAGCCGTCACACAACATTTATACTACTTAAGAAAAAGACCACAAATAAAAAACAAGACTAATCTCAAAAATCTTACAGCAAATGAAATTCTTGCCATAAGAAAATTACAATCAAATCATCAATTGGTTATCAAGGAAGCGGACAAAGGTGGCAACATTATAATAATGAATAGAGTGGATTACATAAAGATGGCTATGAACCACTTGGAAAATCCAGAATGTTATGAGAAATTAATAGGAAATCCAATACCGAAAATAACACAAGATTTGACAAGCCTTATTAATGCCTGGCACCAGCAAGGACTAATAACTGATGAAGAGCAGACACACCTACGGGTAAATAAACTTACAATTCCAACCATATACTTTCTTCCGAAAGTTCACAAGAAATATGACACTATCCCAGAAGGAAGGCCTATTGTAAGTGGCATAGGTTGGGCGACAGAACCTATAGCGGAATATATTGACAATATAATAAGACCTGAAGTACCTAAAATACAGGCATATCTGAAAGACACAACAGATGCCATTAAAATTGTAGAAGAAATTCAGTGGCAAGATACATACTTATTAGCAACATGGGACGTCAAGGCTCTATATACATCTATTAAATACGAATTGACCCTGGAGGCAATGGACTATACTTTCAAAAATAGATCTGCGTCATTTTTCAACTCTGCATGCATGCTTAAAGAAATGCTCATGACAACTTTAGAGAATAATGCTTTCATTTTCAATAATCAGTTTTTTCGACAAATACGTGGAGTCGCAATGGGCGTTAAATATGCCCCAGCCCTTGCCAACATTGTAATGGGAATGTTCGAAGACCTACACATATACCAAATACCTGGGTTCAAGAACAAAATAATCAAATGGCTAAGGTACATCGATGATGTACTAATTATTTGGAACGGTACACCGGAAGAACTGGAGTCTTTACTAAACCAAGCAAATAACAATGAATTTGGCCTAGAATTTATTGGGCAAAGCAGCAAAACGGAAATTAACTTTTTGGATCTAACCATCTTTGTATCCACAGGACAATTACACACAAAAACATTCAGAAAAGAGACGGAAGTCAATTCAACATTGTATGCGACTAGCTGCCACCATAAACCGGTTATCTACAACATTCCGAAAGGAGAGTTCATTAGAGCACGACGTAATTGCACATAATTATCAGATTTTGAGAGTGAATGTCAACTGTTATCAGACAGATTTAAGGCCAGAGGATACTCACAAAAATCAATTAAAACTGCAAAAATGAAAGCCAAAAACATGACCAGACAATCAACATTATCTCAAAGCAGCAAAAGTACACAACCAGATGATACTATTCATTTTATTACGGCATATTGTGCAAACAACAAAGAAATTAAAAAAGTCCTAAAAAAGAACTGGTATCTATTAAAACTAGACCCACATATCGAGAAACACATACAAGATTATCCAACAATAATTTATAGGAAAGCCAGAACTCTGAAAAACATGTTGAGTCCTTCTATGATGTCCGAAGAGGAGGAAGAAGAAACAAGATCACAAACATGGTTACGACAACCACAGTCAGGTTTCAGGAAATGTGGCTTCTGTTCGATGTGCCACTATGCACTACAAGAAACAGTTACTTTTACGAACCAAGAAGGTGTCAAAACAAAGATTAGGGAACAAATTAATTGTAGATCCAAACATGTGGTCTACGCAGTGATATGTGTCTGTAATCTGCTCTACATTGGGAGCACCATTCGGGAGTTAAGAACTAGAATTAGAGAACATATTTCAGCCATAGGAAGTCAAGACAAAAACCTCCCGTTATCTGTTCATTGGCAAAACCAACACCAAATGCAAAATAAAAAAGACATTAGATTTATTGGACTGAAAAGAATCAAAATGGGCAAACGAGGAGGAAATCAAGAACTTTGCTTAAGGCAAGAAGAAGCCAGATTAATCTGTCATTTTCAAACATTGGAACATGGATTAAATTCAGACAATGAAATGATTCACTTTTTGTGATGCTGGAGAAGTAGCAGAGAAATAGCAGAAACAAAACCAAAAAAAATGATAATATACAGGACTCTTGTTATGAATATTGCAAATGTTTTCATTAATTACAAAAATGTTTTTTTCCTGTTTTCTATTTTGTTCAATTATAATTTGTTGCATAGAAAAATATTATTGAATACTGCAATGTTAAAACATATGCTTCAGATATACACATGGGGAGATCCTATATATGGGCGAAACCGCTAATCAGATGAAAGTTAAACAGATGAGAGAGGCGAAATTAACATCAAACCACAGGTACCACAATGCACTATTCTGAAATTGTGAAAAGAATGTGCACTGTTAAATCATATGTTTTAGATATACACATGGGGAGATCCTATATGGGCGAAACCGCTAATCAGATGAAAGTTAAACAGATGAGAGAGGCGAAAATTACCTCAAACCACAGGTACGACAATGCACCATTCTGAAATTGTGAAAGAATGCCAATTAAATATAGTGAGAAAATAATGGTCAATGAAGAAAACTAAAGTTACCATAATGCACCATTCCCAACAGGAAACTGTCTTAGGTATACATAATATAAAGAGATTGTGGGGGGGGGAGGAAAAAAATACTAATAAACATAGTGAAAAATTAGTTACTCCTTTAACTTTAATTTTTGTAAATTTGGACATAATAATAAGTAACAGATCAGCCGCGCAAGATAAATACGGAAGTTTAAATTCAAATCAATGTTACACTAAACACAAATGCAACAGATCATTTCAAACATCAAAAAGGAAAAAAGGACTTACGTACTTAAACTCAGCTCAAAGTATGGCCGCCGAATTTTGTAAATGAACAAAAGGAAAGAGGGACTAGCAATCTGTAACTCTTTATGAACAAGGATTTGCCAGAACCAAAACAGGACCCCCGATGCTTGAGGCATGAGCAAGAGAATTTTGTAGGTAAGCGCTTTTAAGGGGTGGAAAGACCACCGCTACAAGCATGCTCAATGTAGAATTCAGCACGCTTGATGCCGAGTGGCATAAAAACAAAATTTATTTTGGTTGGGATTTCAAACTCACGCGAAAGGGTGTTTTGGTAAACACAAATGGGGAGCAAATCGGTTACCAGTCATTGTAACTGAAAAAGTAATTCCTAGTGACCGCTAGAGTAACAGAATGCATGAGACCAAGGATATGTAATGCGATTGGAGGATTGCAAATATGAATAGCACGTTTTACATAAATGCAATGAGAAAGATGTTACTAGTCATGCTTACTAGAGTTTAAAATGTGTCTAAATATATGCCAGGGAATCGTGCATAAAGAATCAATCCGATAGAAGGTTAAAAGGCTAATGTTAGCATAATAGAACAACTAAATTTGTTCTAGGTGGGATTTAACCCTGGAACTACCGTGATACACTTCAACTAAAAACTAATTCCCGGAAATAAGGAAAGGGAGATTCGCATTACATTCAATAAGGGTAAGAAAACAAATTTACATGCTTTTCTGACAGCCAAAAATTGTTAGGTCCATGCCATCCCATACTTACTTCTTTTTCGGATTGCACAAATTTAATTTTAAAAAACTAACATAGTCACTGTAAAGGATTTATTTTTAACCATTTGAGGTAACTAAGAGGTGCTGCACTTTTAGGTGTTCATGCAATTTGAGAATGCTAAAAGGATATACTACACAGCCTAAGTCACTATTCTAACTACTAAATGTGTTACAAAATATGCTAAAATGCTATTTCATATGTTATATTTTGTGTTTTGTTTTATTACATGTTACGCTTGCATTCAGCCCGGATTTGAAAAAGGCGCCAATGAAACGCCGAAACACGTGTCATCCATATGGGCAGAACATATATCAAATAAATTAAGAAAATATACTTGAAGAAACTTGACTACGTACTTTTATTCATTCACTTCAGAAATTTGGCGCAAAGAGGTGTAGGCACAAACAAACTACTGCTAACTCTAATCCTAGTCTGTCCATATTGCTTGTTATACATGTTAACTTTTTGCTTTTATTGAACTAAATTAATAGCGTTGGCCAAGCCAGCCCCACCCCCTGATGCTCTCAGAAAGGACTTCAACAAGGTCTATTCTTGGCTAGCCTGTCCTGGCCCAGGCCTGGTAGTTTCCCTGGAATTACCATTCCAGAGATGACTATTAAATGTGTAGTAACAAACCGGCTCAAAGGCCTCTAGCAGTGCAACTAGGCGGTTCGAGCACTTCTCGAGCCCATCATACAACCAAACACTGTAAGAACCTTGTATACATATGAACCCTTGAAACTCCCTCACATAGATGGAGTTTGTACTAAACCGAAGTAGACGTATTATCCATTCTCTGTTACTGACACATGGTCTACCTGAAGGATCCATTCACTTCTGTTCCACGCCTTTCTCTCCACTTTTGCTGGCTGAGGAGCCAACCAGTGCTGACCATTTGGGGGCACTGGTATTCCCGTTTGATGGCTTGTCGCCTGAAAGCTTCCCTCCTTGCTACCCAGTCATGTGAGCATCCCATTCCACTCTGTTCCATCCAAGGGCCCATTGGGCCAACTAGGTAGATGGTCCATAGAGGGGGTGCGGAAAGGGCATCACTCCTTCACAGGGCCTTGGTAAAGTCTATGTGGTGCACTGAAGCCTATTTTTTATGCAGTTTTATTTATTTCCTGGTCTTTGCAACGTGCAGCAGGGTCTCAACGTCGCTATGATGCAAAGGCAAGGCTGCTTGTTAGCTCTGTGTGTAGCACCAAACAAATAAAATAGGAAATATGAAAAAAAAACTCCATTTATGGAAAACGCCATTTGTTTCAAAGAATGAGACATGACTCATTTGCCAAAAAATAGCAACATGTATCTTCCTGTACCCAGGAGAAAACACCTTGTTGGAAGGAAAGTGTAATGTAGAAAGGGTGTGAAGGGTGGAGTCCTGCTGCCTTTGAGCGCTGGGCCTTGACCTGCAAAAAAGATCCATTAACGTCTTGAAAGCAGTCGACTTTTAGAACAGCTGCAGACTTCAAATCTAGAAATGGGGAGTCTGGAGCGGGACGTGTGGTGGGGACTGGGAACACCCACTCTTTCATCTTATTTCAGACATACTACCTTTGCCGTGATGTTTTGCATGGAACAGTCATAGGATAGAAGGCGAAAAAAAAGTTATACATTGCCTTGCTGTTGGCATAAAGGTAATTTACAGCTGGTGGACACAAGGCGGGGGTTAGATGTCGGAAGATTTGAGCCAGATGGTACAATGCTTTCAAATACAATGCACGTATGCGTTTGCGGTGCTACACTGTTATGTTATTCTGCGTTTGTCTGCCAGGATCGCAAAGCTTTGTTCCCAAATTTAAATCCATGTTCACCTAGATCTATGCTTAAGATTAGATTAACAGCACATAAATGAGTAAAACAATCAAAATAAAAGGTTTTGCCCATTTTCAGGGAGCTGAAAACATGGCAAATAAATATTGCTGACATAGTGTCTCGCGTGTGTGTGTGTGTGTGTGTGAGAGAGACACACACTGTTGGTTACACAATGGGTGCCGTGTTTTTTTCTTCTGTATTCTGAATGTGTGATTGTGGTGAAGAGGGGTGGATACTGTGGAATCGTAACACATATCCGGCTTTCCTTGTATGCATCTGTTGGGAATTCTCTTCACTGTTGCCAGTCTTGCCCGAGACTTCAGGTTCATCGGCGCGCCCGCCCCAGTGCGGTTGGTTACCTTCTGGTTCTTGACAGCAGGTAGCGGTGCATTGGGAAAATAAGGCTGCCTGCCTGTTAGGAGGCTGGGGCCCTAGAGCAAGACACGAGTAATTCACTGAAATTGAACAGTTTTCTAAGAAAAGAAAAAAAAGGAGAAATATGAGGCCTTTGACTGGCGAGACACATGAAGTTGATCAATGTAGCTGTGCTCTGTAAATGAACGAGTGAGGAATGGGCGTCGCGGGGCTGTTTTCCAGCACGCCACATGTGCTGTGTGCATGTTTTTCTGACATGTCCTAAAGGGATTTGTGTACCCTGCAGTTAAACACATCAGTTGTTTGCTTCTTTTACGCCCAGTAGTTGGATGAAGTTTGGCCTAGCGCAAATGGTGGCTTACATGACAACACTAATTGCTTCACTTATATTTGACATTTTAATTTCTTCGGTTCTCCCGTGTTTAGTGGTCACGTGTGCAATGTTACGTATTGACGATTTGCGTGGAGCCACCTTCAGTTGTCAGCGGGTTTGTGGTACCTCACGTATCTAACGGGGTACAGGGCACAGGCAATTACTCCCTTCCATGCTGTGCAAGCTTTGGCATCGGCACGTGCCATTATTTTTGTGGAAAGTGCCTTGCGACATTGAATAAATGCGTAGGCCGTCCACTCTCTGGGGGCGCGCGAGTCGTGGAATGATGTTATTTTAGGAAGCGTGCCCGTGCCGGTGCCGTGAGCTCCGGGAGCGCACGCGGCATCACACTTCGGATCTTCTTTGCTCTGTAGATTTAAGGACGCGCTCATTAATCACTGCACTGACTGCATTCTAAACACTGTCCGTGCTCTTCCAATATTTAGAAAGAGCTTCCAAAACACTGCCCTTGCACTCACGCAACGAGAACAACTCTCGATTCCCCTTTAGAGACTCCTACTCAATGTTCTTGTGGTTCGTGTCCCTCTCGTTATTTATCAATTTGCTAGATTAAAAAAAAAAGAAAACAGACTCTACAATAAGCCTGGCGTCGCAATGTTCGTTCGAGGTGCACCGCTCGGGACGCGTAAAGTCATCAGTTAATGCGAGCAAGCGTTAGATTGAATGTATATTAAAGATGGAGAGATGTTGTGATCCCAGCGTCGAGGGGCGCAGCACTTCCTGGACAGATTGCAGCCCGCAGGTGGAAATAGGCAACCAGCAGGGCTGCCTCGACAGCAAGGCTGCGCTAGTCAGCAGGCATTACCTGTGGGTGTTTCTAGAGGGTTCCGATGGACCCTCCAGCAGCTAATAGCGATTCGTCACTAGGCTGGGTGATGGGGACGAGCAAATGGCCCTTGAGGCGAGGCAGAATACTCCCTTGCACCATTGCCCGTCAAGCAGCTTATGTTTTGACAGCTAGTCCTGTATACTCACTAGCCATGGAATAGGGCAGGCTGACGCCGCCATTTAAGGGATACCAGATTTGGGAATCTGGAGCATTGTGGTCCATTAAAACCATTACCTTTCTCTGATTCAATAATGCCAATCACACCTGGATGCAATTTAGTTTGTCTGTGGCGCCTTATAAATCCCTATCGTAAAACGAAGTTACTTTTTGTAAAAAGCTACATTAAAAAAGACTGTGGTATCCTTCACTAACTGGGACGTGGATGACCATCAAATCCTGCTTTTTGCGAGTGCTGAAACCCCAGGGCCTTTTTGTAGTGATAGTGGGACCGTGCCATCAGAAAACCTGAGTGCTTCCACAGTTAATTGGACCCTGCTTCCGTGGTCCCTTGAAGGAGACATGAGGCAGTCCTGCAAGAAATCGTTAGTTCTGTCCCTACAAATAACCAACCTTGGGAAGTCCTCAACTGCACAGCGCTGTTCACAAGAAGTCATTCTTCCAGAATGAGGCTAGACTCAAAAGTAACCCTAAGACAAATATGTGGTTCGGGGATGATTGATCTTAACCTACACCATACATACTCCCAGGCTTTGACCCTTACTTCCTCCCTGAATGACTTAACCTTCTGGCCATTTTTACAAACTCTCCAGACCAACTATTAGATTAGATTGAAACCATCTGATTTGACACCCCTCCTACAAAACAGAAGCTGGCCTAATTAAGAACATGCCCAACTTGGGGTTTACTCAACTTGTGCACTGTCCCGTGCAATATTGCAGACACACTCTAGGCTTGCTGATAGCCCATACGTATCAAGTCCCTTTATAGTTGCGGTCACATGGTACGTCATCCCAGCAGCCCTTCTCTGGGTGCCCCTCCTAGGCCAAACATCCTGCACCTGCTGCATTACTTTGACAGGGAGGCAATACTTGCAGTGGCATGGTAGAAAGGACAGCTTTGGCATGATAACACCCAAATGAGAGATGATCTGACTTCAGCATGGCATTCAAAGTGCCCAGAAATCCTTTATCCAAGTTTAGCGGAAACGGCGTGAACTTGCCATACACGTTCAGTGATGTTCCCAGTGAAGCTTAGGCTCATAGCTGATGGAAAGACATACTTTTGTCACTGAACCGGCTGAGGACTTAATTTGAAGTTGACAGACTGGTCCTAAGAGCTTGCCTTTGAACAACATTCGAGAATGAAGTTCACTTGAGGTCATTGGCTGATGCTGTTCTCGAATTGTGACCCTGTAATTGAGAAATAGACATTGGGCCTCATTACGAGTTTGGCGGCAGCCATGGAGCCACTAGCTCCATGGCTGCCGCCAAACCGGGCTCCTTTACTGGTTTCCCAGAATGGGGAATTACCGGGCCATTCCGAGTTTGGAGGGCCCGGTAATTCCTCCCTCTGGGAACCCAGGCCCGGACCTTCCCCATTCCCATCAGAGCCCCCATAGGGCTCAATGGGAATGGGAGAGGAAGCTAACAATGGGCCGATTACGACCGGCCCGTTGTTGGCTCCCTCTTCCCCTCGCGGGACCCGGTAAGGACGCCTGGTTTTAGCAGGCGTCCTTACTGGGTCCCGCGAGGGGACCTCTTAATGAGGTGGAATTATGTTAACGGGCCCGCCCCCATTAGCGGAATCCGTTAACCCATTCCGCCTCACTTGTAATGAGGCCCATTGACTCAATTGCTGGTTGACCTTGAGAGGTGGCGTTGTGGGGTGTTGTCTGCAACCCATTCATCTCTGTTCGAAGTGTGAACCACACTGGTTATGTTACTTGGTTGCAGTGTTTTGAGAGATGTTGGTCTGGTTGTTTGATCATTGGGGGGTGGTACTTTCAGGGGTTTACAGGGATATATGCATATTTGATGGTTGATAGGGGGTGAGCAGTCCCTCTAATTGTTAGGGAGTGTAAATATATGTCTGGGGTGTAACGTAGACAAGAACAGGTCAGGATATAATCCTTGAATGATTGTGTTTGAATGTGTCCAGCAATTAATGAGGCTCCCCGGGTTTTGAACATTGTCTTGGTATGTGCTGGGTCTTAAAGACGAGAGGAAAGTTGGACACATTTTAGAATATGTTGGGAGCATTGTCATGTTCTTATGTAACAGGAGCCTCAAATGCACACATCATGAACAGTGTCCATAGACCACACTGAGAGGGGAACATAGATACTATTCAAGATATGTTGCAGACTCTTTTTGTAGCCACTTGCATACTGAGAAGTCAACTTTATTACAGATGCACATGAGGCTAATGTGGATGGAAGGGTCTTGTTGCTTATGCATAGAATTGAGGGCTTGAAACTGGTGTTTTCCATATATGCCCCAAATACTTATAGCACATAGTTCTTTGAAGGAGTAGCTAGAAGGTTGCATAAGATATTGATTACAAAATAATGTGGGCCAAAGACTTTAATTTCTCAATCAATGTCAAGTGTGATAGGAGCACTTCGTCCAGTAGACCGGGACCACAAGTCACTGATATAGCACAATATTTGGACTTTGTAGATGTGTGGCGGCATGTTACACCCACAGATTCGAGAATATTAATTTTACTTCTGTGCACTGTGCTTCATCGATGATGAATTGTGATGTCCACGAGGTGCTTACATAAGGTCCGCGGTTGCTATGTACTCCTGTGGACGCCATTGGACCCTTCCCCGGCAGTGGTGGAATGTACTAGGGATCCTGCGAGAAGAAGAATCAGGATGTAAAAGTTCACAAATGAAGCATTGCATCGGCGGAGCCAGAATTCAAACAAGGGGTGGCTACTGATGTCACCTTGTTCTTCACTGATAATGTAGGATCAGTCAAAGTGGAGCTGGTGCTCTTGAAGGCATTTAATGCTAGAACTGTGGATGTGTATTGCAAGGGAAGCTGGTGTTTTAAAGAAAATCAGAACAGAACTATTCAATATAGCTGGGAGCCTAAGACAATTAGAAATGCAATGTGCTGAGACAAAAGACTTATTGATTCTGGGGGCGATGCAAAATCATGTGGATTTATTTAAGCACATAGATCACGAAATCTGATCTTTAGAGAGGTATCAGCAGCCCAGGCGCTAAGGAGAATTGGACAAGCCTGGAAGATTGCTGGCTCAGCTGAATCGGCTGGATAAGGGCATGATGACAATATCAACTGTTAAAGATAAGGCACACAGCTACCGCAGAACCAATGAGGTTATTACTGAGCTGTTCAGTGCATATTACCAGACTTTATATGCATCAAAACTGGATAAGCCGATTACGGAAATTAAGCACTGTGCAGATCTATTGAACTGGGCTGTCTGTAGCCAGCAGGATGCTAGGCCATCAATAATTCCATTATATAAGCCGAGATCAGAGATGTCATTAAGTCCATCCCTAACGGCAAACCCCTGGGGGAGGATGGATTTGAAGTCAGCATTTTATAAAGAGTATGAATTTGTCCCCTATTTAAGACAGATGTATCAGGCCTCCACTTTTCCCAACACAGCTAAGACTGCCCTGATCACCGTGTTTCTGAAGGAGGGCAAGCTACTATACCATTGCTCTTCGTACAGGCCACTGTTCTTGATCAACCTGGACAATACGATATTCGCTATGTTTCTACTGCCTTCACACATGCTAACCTTGAGATTGTTAGATCAGATGGGATTTGTGCCGGGTAGGTCTACTAAGCACAACCTCTGCAAATTATTTACTATTCTGCATAATGTCGACAAATCTAACCCAGCGGTACTGGCCTCTGTTTGCAGAGAAAGCTTTTGACTATGAGGGGCCATACCTATTTGAAGTGCTACACAAATTGGAGGGAGGGGTGTGGACTCTATTTTCTAAACATGATCAAGTGCTGTACACTGGATTTGTGGCCAAAGTGCTGACGAATGATGTAGCATTGAGTCCTATTGGGTTGCAGAGCGGCGTGCGTCAGAGGTGCTCCTTTTCTCTTCCTTACTATTTGCTCTGGCTATAGAGCCCCTTGCTTGCAAGTTGCGATGGGCACATTCGGAGGAGTGGATTCAGACCTGCGTCAGGACGACTATAGTCACCCTATATGCTGACAATTTGCTTCTATATATTAAAAGTCCAGTGGTGGGTCGCCACTTTGTTAGAACTGATATAATATTGTTTCATCCGCATTGTATATGTTGGCCTATGCCCAGTCGCTTTGCGAGGAAATTCGTATTACAAGGTCGTGACCTCAAGTGAATCAAGCCCCCATTTTAGGTTATAGCCATCATTTTAGTTTATTGTACAAAGTCACCCTGTAGTCTAAAATGACTGTCTCGTGTGCTCTTGTTCTTGCCTTAACCTCTTCAACCTCTGTAGGAGAGTTAATGTCCAACCTGCCTTCAGGCTACATGTTAGGGTCATGTAGACATTGTCCTTTGTTGACCTCGGGATCAGGGGATTACTTGAATCAGCGATATTAACCTACAAGTATACAACACCAATAACGCTATCCAAATACGACATGCGAAACACTTGTTTGATCTGTATTAAAGCAATGTGTAAAGAGTGTAACGTTAAACTAGAGGATAATAATGTTTGTAAGTGAATGTATTAAAAAAGTAAACCGCATGCACAAGATATGTAAATTGGGAACGAACCTGGCGTGACCCTAGCCCAGTACATGATTAACTTGAAAGAGGCTGGACATCGTTATAACGAAAATGTATAAATACGCCGATGTCCAGCCAGCAAATCCTGCTCACATTGAACCCTGCTGGTGGTCTCTGTGATGTATTGACGGCCAAATAGCTATTTGTGTGCTTTGTTTTATAACTGTTCAGTTTTGTAATAAAGATTCTGGGAATCTTTACAAGCCCGTGTCGGTGTATTTTCCTTTGCGTGGTGTAAAAGCCTTAATATTGTATTTTTCCGATTCCACACCTTGATAGTGTTGGATGTCAACAAAATTGGAGAACATGCAGGATTGTTAAGAAACTGGTCTAAATCAGAGCTCCTCCGGCTTACAAAGAACACTAGCAGGTGGGGAAGGACCAAGGTTCTCGATGGTGTGTCATCCATTATCATGATTCTGGATGTCTGCATCTCTACTGATATGGATATCCGCCTTCAGGTGGACTGAGTTAAGATACTGGAAGTTTGTTTAGAATAAAGCTGAGAAGTGAGTTATCCCTCTCTAATTCCACAGTGGGCAGGATCTCCTTAGTAAAAATGGTAATGGACCCAACATTTCTATATATTTTCCGACCATGTCGATATGGCCACCTGCAAGGTATTTTAAACATTTGAAACAGCTGATATGTCGGATATCGGTTGGGGAACATCCAGGTATATCTTGAGAAACACTGTTGCTGCCATATGAGAAGCACCTGATCTCAAGCTGTATCATAGTGTGGCACAAGCAGAGTTTGATATGAGGTTGTAGAATGTGCATCCTAGTGCTCTACGTCTTCTCCTAGGAAAAGCCATAGCACATCTGTTAGCAGGCAGGCCATGCCTTGTGGAGCTCACACAATATCAAGAGTGGAAGTGCAGCCTTGGTAAAATACATGTGTGGCATTACATAAATTAGCTGACCCTGCAAAGGATTGGTTAGATGCTCACCTAAATTGCTCCTTTTTGGAACCCTGGGTATGCCGGTTTCATTTGAGGAATGTTTTAAAGAACACATGGAAATGGTGGAGATTACTAACCTGCAACAGTTCCTTACCATAGAGCAGTTGAAGGGGATGGAGGATGAGTTGACTTGTTGACAAAATATTGGGATCCGGTTACGCCAATCGTTGAAATGATATTTTTCTGACTATAGAGTAGAGCTGTGTACGTCGGAGATACTGGAGATGCTGGTGGCTCCTTCAGCCACAATAGATATGTTGCAAAATTATCTGCTAAAATGAGTAACTATAAGGATTGTAGGGTGCACCTGCTGCGCCCTAAATTGGAAACACTATTAGGGTAGACCCTTACAGAAGAGAAGAGGAACGGAGGATAGCGTGTATCTATTGATTAGGTCATTACACATTCTTGCACCAGTTCTATTAGAAACCAAAAAGTATTCGTGGGGTTCAAAGTCCACCTCTGACTCTTGTGAAAGGTTTGGAATGGAAGTGGCAGACTTTGGTCATTTGCATGGAATTGTAGCAAAATAACAATGTTTTGACTGCAGGTCAGAAACGCGATTCCAAGAGTAATACCTGCGAACCCCAAATGTGGGTCTTCCCTGATGAATCGAAGACAAAACGACATTTCCTGCGGGTGGCTTTACTGTTACCATGACATAGGGTCGCACGCCCAGTACCAACTGTGAAAGCTTGGCATCGAGACAGTCTAGCTGTAGGGTCCTATAGAAGCCCATATACAGACCTAATGGTATATGAAAAGAACTGCAATAAATACTAACAATACAAGCATGCCACGATTGAAAAAGAGGTGAACTGTGGCCCGCGATGATACGACATATTTTATTTATATTGTGCCCATCCACAAGTGTTTCAGGGCGCGACGAGACAAGGGAGGGGTACAAGGGAGGAACAAACCACGTTCTTACGAGGCCCGGTGACATTGAGAACAGCCAAGAAGTTTAAAGAATTTAGGAAGACTGTGAACAATGTAGTCATGGTAATTGTCACATAGGCAAGATATATAAGATATATGCTAGCTCTATATATTCAACATTTTTTAAACTGATAACAGTTGTGGAATTGTGAAATGTCTTAATACTGACAGTGTATCCCCTCTGGTGTGTAGCTACTAATTTTAAGGCCCCCCGCCCCCTCCACTTATTTTCATTGTTCTTGTTGTGTTGACTCGGAATTAAGAAATGCGAGCTTGCGATGATGGCCTGTGCTAGAAATAGCAGTATTCTCTTTCTTTGGTAAATAATATCTAGGTTGGGAGTGCCCAATCCTATAGATTCCATTTTTCCTGGTTCTAGCACAAATCCACCAAAGAATGAAAGAGAACCATTTATGCGATCTTGGCGGCTAGAAATCGGTGCCCTGCCCTTGAAAAGCGCCGACTTCATGGTTGCGCAAGCTGTGGGGCACTGATGTGCAGGACCGCCTTCTCTTCAGCCAGGGGTGTTGCTAGGTCCGGGGCTACCCTAATGTCGGGACTGGCGGGGCTCGGGGCTAGCTACACTTTTGGTTGTAGCCCCTGACCTTCTATCCGGGGCTACAACCAAAAGACTATAGCGCTCTCACCCTTCCTCCCCCAACCCCCTAGCAACGCTTCTGCCTTCAGCGATCAGCTCTTCAAACCTTTTCATCTAAATCACCAAAAGGTTCAGTGACTCCGGCTTCCCCAGAACGAGTGATCTCAAATACCCCGATGCCCAGACAGCCTGTACACGTGGCTGATGCACAGAGCTGGCATCATTTCCATGGGCAAATCAATGATGGCATTTGCATCTGTTCTCCCTCAAAGTAGGTGGGCTCGGTGGTTCATCTGTAAATCCGTGCTGAGCCTCAAATGTTTAGCACCCCTGTGCCACGTCAAGGTGGAAGCTTGAGCCTATTACTGCCCCCACTCACAGTTGTCGCCCCCCCCCCCCTCCCGGGGTGTCAACATATTTGGTGTTGTGGTTAAAACTCCATCCGGTTCATTGGGAGCGATGTGTGATTGGCAAATATCAATCAAAATACCATAACATAGAGAGTGCGTTGAAATGAGACATCACTTATATAACCACTTCTTTAAAGACATGATCACATTCCTCTGATTGGGTAGATGGCAGGTAGATCACACTTGCTTTCTTCATGTAGTCAGCTAATTGGGTGAACTAATGAACTTACCTGTCCAATATATCAGCGATATTTTATCGTCTGGCAGCGGCCTTTTCACTAGTTCTGGCCCTCTCGTGGGGCGGTTGGCTACCCTGTTGGTGTTATCTCTCTGCAGGGTGTGACCCATTCACTCACTAATGGAACTGGTGACTGTTCGGGGCTGATCATATTCCTGCACCAGTGTGCATTTAAGACTCAAATGAGTTGGCAGCCTGGCACATGCATGTGTATTGCTACACTCTGTGCTGGCTTAACCAGGCCCAGCAAGTGCCTGCTAACTGCCACCACCTGCAAAGGATCAGCAAAGCCAGCGTCCTACTCGCACACATCCACGTGAATGCAGTCTAGCTGCTGCACTAGTGCACTGCATCTGGTACCATGGCTGCCCTGTCCACACCCTCGAGCCACCCACCCTACTGTGGCAGTACTGCCAGTTATTACAGTAGTGGAGCCTCACCATGGTCATTTATGATATAAGTCATTTATAACGTGCCTGTACGCAAGCGCTTCTAGGCGCGATGAGACAAGGGAGGGAAGAGAGGGAGAACAACACAATCTTACTAGGCCTTGCGTCATTCAGATTGTGCAAGTGCGATAACGCAAGGTGCAGGGGAGGTGGGGAACAGGAAGTCCTAGGGAGAGGGGAAGTGTAATCAGGGCAGCATTGCTTTCAGTAAGTGCAGCCAGGGCAGTGCAGATCTCAGTAGACAGTCCGGAATGAGTGAGAGAGGAGAGGAGAGGATAGGAGAGGAGAGGAGGCTGTGGGGTGCCTGAAAGAGAGTAGAGTGTCATCCGTGTAACACTGAAAGAGTAGAAGGTAGACATAAGGTGGGCCAAAGGGGCCACGTAGACATTGAAGAGCCATGATGAGAAGTTAGAGTCCTGGGGAACACAAGAGCGAGAGACAGAGAGAGACTGAGACTGAGACGGAGGGAGAGACTGACTGAGAGACTGACTGAGAGACTGACTGAGAGACTGACTGAGAGACTGACTGAGAGACTGACTGAGAGACTGACTGAGAGGGAGAGAGACTGACTGAGAGACTGAGAGAGACTGAGAGAGACTGAGAGAGACTGAGAGGGACTGAGAGGGAGAGAGAGGGAGAGAGACTGAGAGGGAGAGAGAGAGAGACTGAGAGGGAGAGAGAGAGAGACAGAGGGAGAGAGAGAGACGGAGAGAGAGAGAGAGACTGAGAGGGAGAGACTGAGAGGGAGAGAGAGACTGAGAGGGACTGAGAGGGAGAGACAGAGAGAGACTGACTATGAGAGAGACTGAGAGACAGAGAGAGAGAGACTGAGAGACTGACTGAGAGAGAGACTGAGAGAGAGTCTGGCTGACAGAGAGAGACTGGCTGAGAGAGAGAGACTGGCTGAGAGAGAGAGACTGGCTGAGAGAGAGAGACTGACTGAGAGAGAGACACTGACTGAGAGAGAAGGAGAGGAAGAGGGAGAAGGAGAGGGAGAGGGACTGACTGAGAGAGGAAGAGAGAGACAGAGAATGAGAGACTGAGAGACTGGGAGAGACTGAGAGGGGGAGAGAGGGAGAGACTGAGACTGACTGAGAGAGACAGAGAGAGACAGAGAGAGACAGAGAGAGAGACTGAGAGAGAGACTGAGAGAGAGACTGAGAGAGACTGACTGAGAGAGACTGACTGAGAGAGACTGAGAGAGACTGAGAGAGAGACTGACTGAGAGAGAGACTGACTGAGAGAGAGACTGACTGAGAGAGAGACTGACTGACTGAGAGAGACTGACTGACTGAGAGAGACTGACTGACTGAGAGAGACTGACTGAGAGAGAGAGACTGACTGAGAGAGAGAGACTGACTGAGAGAGAGAGACTGACTGAGAGAGAGACTGACTGAGAGAGAGACTGACTGAGAGAGACTGACTGACTGAGAGAGACTGACTGACTGAGAGAGACTGACTGACTGATAGAGACTGACTGACAGATAGAGACTGACTGACAGATAGAGACTGACTGACAGAGAGAGACTGACTGACAGAGAGAGACTGACTGACAGAGAGAGACTGACTGACAGAGAGAGAGAGACTGAGCTAGACTGACAGAGACTGAGAGAGACAGGGAGACTCTGTCTGTCAGAGATGTTTTTATGGGAGGGCAAAAGGGGCACTTGCCCAGGGCCACCACCTTGGAAGGGGCCCCCACAAGGCTGCCTGATGTAAAGTAAGATTCCATTGTTCAACAGACTTAAATAGCACACGCCAGGAGATTTTATGGCATGCTGCAGAGGCGCTAAACCCATTGCCTTTCTGTTTTGACAAGTTCATTCTGCCTGTGTAATGCGTTCTGTGTTCACTGTGGTATATACATAGTTTGTGGGCCTCATTATGAGGAGGGTGGTAAGGGGTTAACAGTACCAGTAAAGTCTGTTGGACAATGGAATCTTACTTTACATCAGGCAGCCTTGTGGGGGTTAAAGGTGCTGGAGCCGTTAACCCCTTACCGCCCTATTACGAGGTCTGCTTGCGGGAACCCGCTAAGGATGCCTGGTTTTACCAGACGTCCTTAGCGGGTCTTGCGAGCAGACCAGGATGCTAACAACAGGCTCGTTATTAACGGGCCCATTGTTAATATCCTACGGATTCCCATCCCCCCGCTCGAATGGAAATGGGGATGTACCGGGTCGGGGTTCCTTGAATGAGGAATTACCAGGCCCTCCAAGGTCGGAATGGCCCGGTAATTCCTCATTCAAGGAACCCGGTCCTGGTACCCGGTAAGGGGGTAGCCATGCCGCTAAATTCCTCGTAATGAGGCCCTATGTGTTCCTTATGGCACAACTTCTGTAGCATTCTTTCCTTCCTGTGGGAATTATGTTGATCATTTGCAATAGCCAAAGTTGAAATTCATATTGATAAATTGAGTGCCACAATGGTGAAGTTAGCTCAGTGTGTTAAAGACTCATCGCAGAGATGTGTTCATATGAAAGATTAGAAGAGCACATTCCAGCAAGTCTGGCTGACCCTTTCCTATGCCTGAAGTTTATAAACCTACCTGCATATGTACTTGGTGTTGCAGCATAAGAGGCGCTATTATCAGCAATGTTACTGCACCAGATAGGGGTTGCTCTAAAAACTAACGTGTCATTTGTATGGTGAAGGTCTAGAAATTGGTTTGTTCAGATGGGGTGTTCTAAAACCTAGGCAATTCCCTCCAAAGATGAGCATAAACTATTAGTCCAAGAGGTGAATAAAAGACTGTGGAACCAATGTGTTCATGCTTGTATTCTGGCTTTGCCAGCAGACGATACAGTGATCCTGGTCAAATCATATAATCTATCTTACATTACTGTGCTGTCTTCTGTGAGGTTTGCCTTCTTGCATACTACTGGTATCGTATAGCCCATTACTTGATCTTTCTTCTTATGTAGGCCATTTGAGTGGAAGGGGTGGTAGACATGAGGGAGCGGACCAGATGTTGTAGGCCTTGGGAAACCATATTTTAAGGTCTGCTCGTTTGACACAAAAAACGTTTTGCTTTTTGTAGAAAAGTCAAAGGTTTTTCTACACGTTTATGAATGACAATTTCACAAGCCATTGTTTTGTAAGTATTTAAAGCTTGAAAGTACAAAAGACATAACTAGATTAAATCTGTTAAATCACATTGATTGGTATGCTGGTACTTGTTTACTTCCCTTGATGATGGAGAGAATGAAGCTAGAATCATTCCCATTTTGCGTAACACCCTTCCTGACATTTTGGTTCTAAAAATTGTCAGGTTTGGAAATGTGATTTGTGTACTTTGCAAGTCTGTTTTATAAAATGAGATTGTTTTTTTACATGGCAAGAGTTGGAAAAGTTGGCACAAAATCCCAGCTTCACCCGTTAAGCAATGTGTGATCCTGTGCATCTCATTTAATCTTGTATTGCCTAACCTCTCAGAATTGCCAGTCCCTAAACCTTTCAAAATTGTCAGCCCTTCAGAGTGATTTCCTTCACAGGGTATGATCTTCATAAAAGCCTCACTCATGGTTTTACTGGCTATAGGTCGTTGCTTCCACTAGAATTGTGAGCATTGATGTACTTGCACACCACAGGCACTTGTTCCCTTGATCTCTAATGGCAACACTATTTGAAAACCATGTCCCACTTCTAATCTGTCTGTCTGGATAGAGACTCCTTCCTGGTAGCTTCTAATCTGCACCCACTGTCCATGCTATGCTATGTGTAGCTTTCTGCTTCCTACCAATTGGTCTCCTCTAGCCATGCTTGAACAGTTTTGAAATTCTGTGAGGCAGCTAATGTGAGTTCTCTGACGATTATGGGTTACATGTACCCTTTACATATAGTCCTGGATTAATACTACAGGCTGCATAACTTCCTGGATGCAATTGATCTAGAACAGAAGTAACCTCTTTGTAGATTGCTAATGTTGGCCTTCAAATGCTACTTGTTTATCATTCTGATTAGAGCAAGAATGAAGAGGGTAAGGGGACTTAAAGGGAGTAAACATGCTTATTTTGAATGCTGCGAGTAAGCATCTCAACCTATAGGTTATGCTCCCTTCGGGTGCGTGGGGTCGAAGAGGGGGGGGGGCGATGTAGGGGGGGTGCCACCAGATATTCTTGATCACTTAATTCCTTTGGTTTGGTGGAGGGGGCCCCTAAAATGTCCATGCCCAGGTCCCCAAAAAATGCTTAAATTGCCCTGCCTCCTGTTAATGAGAAATCGCCTTCCAGGGTGAAATGCGGTGGGGAACGGTCGCGCACCAGTGCGCTGGCAATTTGAGTAAGAAAGGAGGCTAATTAGAGCAGCGTGCTGGCATGAGCGCCCATCGCTGCCACCTTCAAACCCATTGTTATTTCTGAAACTGGATATCTAGCACGAGAGCACAGGCTTGGCTCACACTATTGTTGCTTGTTATGTGACCAAGACCGACTGGCAGTACAAAAATAAATATGCACACGATCATTCAACTGAGCCTGAGACAGAATGTGCCAGTGCTTGGAAAGCAGTACCATGGCTCAACTCTGGCAAGTGCCCCCCTCATATTAAGCACTGGGTGGCCTGTAACGTATATATAATCGACAGCTCCTCTATCAGCATTCCGCAGCCTATCCAAATTCTGATGTGCAATTTAAATAGGCCGTCGACTCCATGCCAGAAATGTGTGCTGTTGGGGAAATCACCCTTTCTGGTGCCAAGACAATTAGTTTGATGGCAGTGGTAAAAGCTTCCCACGTGTGCTCAGGCAGCGGCATAGTGTGGGCACCGGCCGTCTCTATTTTTACTGTATTTTCTGCTAGTCTCACAAGCCGCTGCTGATTCAAGTGCACACACGGTCGTCTTACCACCTCACACGTTGGGGTTCATATTCTGGGAATGCTTTAGAGGGTCACAGGAAAGAACACGTGCAGAATTGTGGAATTGGGCTTTGCAAAATGAAGGCGTGCTGTGTTGCAAAGATGGAAAAGATGTGCTTTGATCTACAGCACAAACCACCATTACTGTAAGTGCTCCCTGGCGGCTGGAGCTTGTTTTCTTCTTCACCTATTCGTACTGTGTAGGTTTGCAGTGAGCACAAATACAACTACCAGAATGTACAGGCAAATATCACTGATGCACTCATCAGACCTGGGACAAGGCAGAGGCGTTGCTAGGGGGAGGTGGCTGAGGGGGCTATGGTTCTAGCCCCAGATAGAAGCTCAGGGACTACAACCAAAAGGCTATAGCTAGCACCGAATCCCGCCAGTCCCGACATTAGCTTAGCCCCTGATCTTTTCCAGACCAAGCAGCACCCCTGGTTTCAGGGTAGGCAAATGCAGAGCATTAAGACCTTGGGGAATGCCCCCTGGGGTGGGGCGGAGGCACGCAACCTGAGTTGGGGGCCTGGAGGGTGAAAGACACAAAGCTCTCCTCCACTGCGCACAAGGATTTTGGCAGGAGCAGCACTGGTTCCCTCATATTCCACACATTGAGAGATCACATGAGAGATATGCTTGGTCTGAAAGAAAGAGTGCTCTCTTCAATAAAGTGCACTGAGCTTGATGCACGTTCACGCGAGACGAACAAGTAAAACGCGTGAAATTCTTTCACAACAGTAGGTCTGAAAAAACGTAAATGTCCCTCCGAGTTTGGGGATAGCTGAGGAGTACTGTCCTTCAGTGAGAACTGGGGTGCGGGTGGTGTGCAATTGTTCTGCACAATACGTTACAGTTAAAAACATGAAATAGTACTTTTTGGTCCAATAGAGTGCTAGGTCATTTGAACTAATTTTATTTTGTTGAATTTGTAGAGTGTGGTAATGCCCAGAGGCATCGAGGCGCTGTTGCAGGGGATTGTAAGTAGGCTTGGTTCAGGGTTACATTGAAAGCTGCGCAACAGTAAGTTTCTTAGTTACACATTACAATAGGTAGTTACAACATTAGTATGCAGAGCAATATCGGGTAAGTTCATACCAGGTGTTATCTAGCTAAACAGCATTAATCACTTTATTTGTGTGCAAAAAGGCATCCATGCTATAAAAATGACGAGTTGAAGGTCTCAGAATCCGCACTCACTCAGCAGGCCACTTCGGAAGGTCTGTGTGGATGGTGGCTTTGAGCTTTGGTCAGAAAACAGTAGGTGGCCAGTGGACAACTGTTGATCCTTTTTAGCGTAGGCACCCACAAACGGATGCTGGTGTGTGTTTCACAGACTGATTCCCCGTACACAAGCACCGATATTGTACAATAAAACCTGATTTAAAAACCTAAATCTTATGCTGCATCTCTCTAATCTCTTCTGAGTTGGCATCCTTCTCAATTTAGCCGTTGAAACACTTCCAAACAAAAGGTTCCAATTGTAGGAGAAACAATTGAAAAGGAGCTACTGCAGAAAGAGTAGAAAACTTAACAAAAGCTGGAAACTGAAAAGGGGCAATCTACAATAAGATGAAGGGATAGTGAAAGAAGAGAAAGTAGGGTTACACGAATGCAAAATGAAAGAAATGAGATGGAGACGTTTCATTTAGGCTATAACTGCTGAGATGGTGGACCTTAATGGCCAGTGAGGACGCACTATCCTGAGGTAGAGACTCTGATGAAGAGAGAGCCATTACCTCGGGCTGCGGGCAGTTATTGTCCAGGCTAACCATGTGCTTCGTGATTTGCACTCTGGGGTCAACCTCCTGGATGCTAAATCTTTTCAATCGCAAACTTGTCTGCACGTAGGCAGCGCAGTTTGTACATTCTGCTATGCCAGCTTCTAAGGCCAGACCTCTACCTTGGGAATGCTACTCATTTTGAATACTGTGCAGCGCATCAAAATCATTGAATTGGGGTATTTTGGCTTTATTTAAGGTAAAAACTAATGTCGCTTTTGAGAGATGGATCCATCGCCATGCTCAAGACTCTTGAGAAAGTCTTGGTCAAAATCCATTTCCTCCAATGGATTAAATTATTATATGGTGACTCAATAGCATCCATAGTTTCGAATGGGCTATGCTCTCAGACAATCGCATTAACCCGGGGGACTACACAAGGTTGCCCTCTCTCCCCGTTACTTTTCATGCTGGCAGTAGAACTGTTATAATGATGGATAAGAGGAGACGATCAAGTTCAGGGGGGTACAATTTGTTGGAGTTGAACAGAAGTTGTGGTTGTATGCAGACGATTTATTACTACTTCAGGACTTGGAGAATCCGATTACAATTGAAAATTAATTCAGAGAGATTTCAGGGTACAAAATGAACTAGTCAAAGAGGAAAGCATTACAGATGATGGATTTCTGCAATGAGGAAGGCTGTTTACGGTTCGGGTTCTGCGGATGTCCAGTCAAGGTGAAATATCTTGGTATTTGTCTCATATGTGAGGTAAGTAAACAATTGTAAGTAAAATTACCCATTGCAATTGCAAGCTGAAGATTAATTTAGGGAGCTAGTCAGCCTTTAAAACTGTATCTGTGATGCAAAACGAATGTGCTCAAATTGATGGCTGCCCGGCAAATAAATGATCTCCTTCCCAGGATTCGACTTTCTTCAGATAAGGGTTTATACAAAGCTATAGATGGAGCCAACCAAAACCTCATATCAGACGGTAAGACCCAAGACTAGCTTTATGGAAGTTACAGTAGTTGGCAGAGAAAGGGCGCTGGGAGTTCCTAACTTTGGATTAGATTTAGCTTTCTTAACTCAACATGTGCTGGCATTTTGAGAAAAGGAACCCGATGTATGGGTACAACCAAAAATGAGTCAAATTGGACGATTAGAACTGCTGGTTTTGCTGACTACTACCACAAACAAGAAAACAAGATAAGGGTTAATTAGTAAGTGCTGGAATGATTTGTCTCTGAACCTTGATCCATATGTTACGGGGAAAGCTTCTTTATGGTTTAACCTGAAGTTTGTTGTCGACAATAAAACACTTTATTGGCTGATGTGGTACTCAGCCAGCATACATTGGATTGATGACTTGTAAGTGAGAAAGAAATGGATCCCATGTGAGACTCTACGGAGAACAACCAAGATGGAGCGATTCTCCTTTGGACAATACAGAACACTGAAAAATGTAATCAAGAAAGCAGGAATGGTCGATGAGATGATCACAGGGAATGATTTATCATCTCCTACTACAGCTAGGTAATCAATATCATATATCTCCCTCCGTTTAATACAATTAAATGTTAAACTAACATCGTTAAACTTCAGTGACAGGGCCAACGAAATCAAATAACTCAACAGGGTATTTTGGACACCTGCTAAGTTGTTTAAAAGAGGACTGGGTGATTCTGAAGTATTTTGGGGCTGTAACCATAGACTGGGGACATTAGAACCTATGATCTGGGAATGCAGCCGAGTTAGCTCGTTCTGTCAAGACGTTGCACCAATGATTAACACAGTTTTGAGAATGGATTTGGGGTTTACTTCGGAAACACTAATTTTAGGAGGGATGTCGCAGCTCGAGGATCTATCATTCCCCCAGAAGTGCTTGTTCTTTAGAGAGCCATGACTGTCAAGGGAATTAAGTGATTGGAAGTCAGTAAAACCCCCAAAGATGACGGACTGGCAGAAGAAAATGCATAGAATTTCTCCAGTAGAATGCGTCCTTCCAAGAAAATTGAAGAAAGTGAACTTGTTCAAAGAGATCTGGTCCCAATTTCTATGTATAGCATATCATTGATGGAGGTGGGGAGGCCTGGGTGGAAGTGAAGGAATGTTTTTACACCTCAGTTGGACGTTGTATGTATTATGTGCTTGTGGTGTTCTTCTATTTGTTTTTTATAATGAAGACATTTGTGAATCAAAGATTGGATCGAATTGATAGATTTAATCAAATGGCATGTAAAATAAGGTTTACTATGGTGATGTTATGTACTCTCCAAATTACGAGGGTACCTACGGCTCCTTCCACCCCATGTCAGATGTCCCTAGCCCACAGGCTGCCCCCAATGTATTCTAATGCACAGTAACCCCTGCTGTCTAGGCCTTTTCTAATCTAGGACAGAAACCTAAAGGCTGTGGCCTTCTCAGCCTAATCCTGCTGGGGATTTTTAAGTGATCCTCTCCTTTCTCTGAGCAGATTGAGTTTACCAGACTTTCTCCTCTAATCTCCCCCGCTAACACTCTCTCTCTCTCTGTCTGAGATCTTCTTACTCTCCCGCTGTCTCTAGTTCCACTCCTCCCTTTATTACCTGCCTTCACTCCCCTCCCAGGCTCTTCCCCTCTCTTCACACACTCCTACCCTCTTGCTCTCTTCTCACAATATCCTACCTATGCCTCTATTTCCTGATCTTATCAAACTTTCTGCTTATCTCTTCCAACTATGCCCCCTCTCGCTTTACTCCACCCACAGCACTCATCCACTGCCGCCCTCACACTCGCCACACCCACTGACCGCACATGGTCACTCTCAGCCCCTTCCTAAATCCCCTACACTGCTCCGTGTTGCTCTTTCTCACACAATACCTTATTTGCACTCCTTCAGAACACTGCCACAGTCTCCTTAGCACTTCACTCTGTCTGCCTTCTGCTTAATCTTAGTCCACCACCACTCCACCTGACCTCAACCCAACACCTTTCAATCTCCTCTGTGGGCTACAGTTGTATAGCCCAGCTTAGCCCTTCCAACACTGCGCCCAGCTCCCATTCATCTCCCTGTTCACATGCTCACTTTGTCCAATCTCTGTCACCGCATCACCGCATCGCCGCTCTCTGCCCCTACTTTCAGTGCTATGCGGATGATACCCAGCTCATTTTCAGGCTACCCTCGGCCTCCTTCTCCTTCCCTCATCTCCGACTATCTTTCTGCTATCCAGGAATGGTGTGCCGCCAACGACCTCTGCCTTAATGCCAGTAAGAATGAGATTCTACTCATCGGCACTCCCACTCCCTCCTTCCCTGCTGCTCTCTGGCCGGCCTCTCTGGGCCCTCTTCCTGTTCCTACCTGCAAGGCAAAAAACCTCGGGGTCATCTTCAACTCCACACTCTCCTTCTCTCCTCACATATCCGACGTCTCTAAGAAGTCACACTACCAGCTACACCTCCTCCGAGGTATCCTTCCTTTCCTCTCCTTCCCCCAGAAGCTCACTGTCTCTAGAGCCCTGGTTCTCTCGAAGCTGGACTACTGTAACAGCCTCTATCTAAATCTGCCCGCCTCTACTCTCCGCCCTTTGCAACTCATCCAGAACAGGACTGCGAGACTTGTCCTTGGCCTCAAGCCCAGTGACCGTATCTCTCCTGGACTGAAATCACTACACTGGCTCCCAGTGACTGCGAGGATCAAGTTCAAAACCCTCTGCATTGTCCACAAGGCCGTCTGGGGCCTTGGGCCAAAATACCTTCAATTCTCTCTTCCTAAATATCTTCCTTCTCGAGCTCTTCGCTCATCCGCCTCCAACTCCCTCAGGGTCAGCCGCTTCTCCAAACAACGAGTTGGGGGCAGATCTCTCTCTGCTGCAGGGGCCTCCCTCTGGAACAGCCTTCCTGCCTCCCTGAAACTTGAGGAGAACCATCTCCGGTTCCGGAAGCACCTCAAAACCTTCGTCTTTGCCCCCGCTTTCTCTCCCCCTCTCCCCTGCTAATACTACTGAAACTGCTCTGAATCTGCAACTGGGCCACTCACCGTTCTTGGTCCTTGGCCCAGCCACTCTCCCCTGCACTGCCTCCCCGGCAACCCCTGCAATGCGGGCCTGTGTCTGTATCCCCACAGCCCCCCTTCCCAGCACTTGTCTGCACTTACCTCGCACTTGCCACTAGCTGGCCCTTGTTATTTATCCTGTATCCTGTATGCTGCATGCTAATAACCCTGTACTGCACTTTCCCCTCTTCCTTTCCCCCATGCACTTTTCCCTTCCCCTCTACCCTTGCACTTTCACGATCTGAATGACACCTGGCCTAGTAGGATCGTTGTCTCTCCCCTTGTTTCCCACCCCTGCCTCGTCGCGCCTTGAAACACTTGTGCATAGGCGCGTTACAAATGCCATATCATATCATATAACATACTCCCGATACGCGCTCCTTATGTTGTGTATTTGAAAAATGTTCACTGTCTGGCCTGCCCTAGTTGTAGAGACAACTATTTAATTGATGAACAAAGTGTTCTTATGAGTAAGGACTATGAGTGATTGGGCATGTTTACAACCACATGAATTGTTATTGGCTCGTCTAATATAAACCACCCTTGTTCCGCCACGACCACAAAAGCTGCTTAGTGGTGTTAAACCTCATGGCTTGTGGCATACAAGAAGAGCCAAAAAATAATTACCAAATCACTCCTGTATGCATGATGATGCTTCTTCTCAGACTGATTAGATGTTCTGTTTATATTAGGGGAGCTTAGCCCCTTTTCTGTTTCTAAAGAAATTACAACTTGCAGTAGAGGTTGGGTAGGTTAAATTTTTCTTTTCCACCTCCTTTTGTTCTCCAACCCAATTCTTTTTTTCCCCTCCACGCCAAATCTTGATCTCCTGAGCTTTGAGTTCACTCCCTTTGCGTGCTACTGTTCATTTGCATTGGGGCGGCGCCCATGACCCAGCTGTCGTTACCTGAAATCCAGGTGATTTCTGTGTCTTTGCTTACTTGTCTACTTCTGTGGAGTTTCAGGCTGTTTAGGGAAATATTCCCGAATCCATATTTTCTTGAGAGAGTCTCGACCCAGAGCAAAGATCCGCAGAAAAGTAGAAGTTCAAAAATTGTTTTCGAAGGAATGAAACTGTGTGTTAAGGCAGAGATGTGGTGCGTAATGTACGGTGGTTGGTGGCTACATTTAGAAAGGGGAGTATGAAGTAGGATACATGCTTCTACTTTTGTCGAGTAAGTTAGCCTGGGGTTCATTGTGGCTTCTGTCATGCATGGGTCACAGGTCTAAATCTGCGGCGCTGGGAATTCAAGGCTTCATCCTTACTTGCACACATCACGTGACAAGGATTCCTGTGGCGTACTCTTCCCATGAATGAGTTGAAACAAATACTTGGTACTTCTAGCTGACATGTAGCAGTATACATGTAATTCACATTGTTCTTGTGTGTGTGTGAGAGTTGGAATCAGTATTGATTTTACAAAAGGAAATATTCGGGTAGAGCACGTGGTAGACGAGATGGAGAGAGGGAGGCAAAACTAGTATTAGTTATGTTTTAAGGACGTACTACGACGCCATGGAAGATATGATTGGTGATCTCGTATAGCTGCACTGAAACAGGTTCAGTTTGATTTGCACATGACTGGTTTGGGAATGTTCAAGGGATAATGTTAGGTACCCTGACCTTTTTGTTTCTATCAAAGACAATTCATTAAAATGTCTTCATTTGATGTGACACATTCTTGCAGCTTGTTTTTTTTTTCAGAATGCTTAGCATGTTCCTATTCCTGCTGCAGAGACCAGTATGTAAATTGTGGGTCATATATTCGAATCTGGCCAACAACGACTCGGCCTTGCAACCTTCCAAAGTCAGAACAATATGTAGAACCGTGTCTACTAAATTTAAACCACTTATTAAACGCAACAAGGGTGGTTTAATTTGTGGGGTGCACTACATAAATAGTCTGGGTGCCTGACCTCTTTATTCCTATCACTATGCTCTAATAATACAACTGAGTGGGTTAATGCGCCTGCTACAGAAATCTGTGCAAGTTGAAATGTTGTATTTGGCAGTGGCGGTACGGCCTTGCACCTTTTTAGAAGTCGATACGAGAGCATGATTGAGCGCAGTATTATGCGCATATAGTTATTTGAATTCCCTTCGGAAAGAGCACCAATGCCTACGGAACAGAAGTGGTGTATAAGGGCCTGTTTGATACATACCCCCCGACTGCCGGGGTAGAGGGAGGGAAGGGAATGGCATTACCTGGGCATGCTAAGGTTGTATCTGAGGGCGCAAGTCCACACATAGCAAATAGTGGCTGTAGCTGAACATACAGTGCTTAACCTGTCCCATGCTTAGAATGCTGCATTTGGCAGATGGTAGCACATCAGCATCTAAGGCTCTGCTGGCATTCGTTTGCTCTACCTGGTGTATCATAACTTAATTTTGACATACCTTGGTTTGCATGTAAGCACTTAGAAGTTGCAGGAACCCAGCATGAATCGCTATCTTTCAATGCGATAGTGCTACTTGATCTATGATGGCACAAACAATATCACCACTGGTCTGCAATACTGCATCTGCTCACCTTTAGCTTGGGGAATGACCCCAGACCCATTCGCTTTGTCAATCCTTTTGTTTAAAGCAAATCATGTTTGTATGCACCCTGGATTATTTCTGGCAGGCATACATTCTCCTTCAGATATATTTTTTAGAAGCTCCTTTTTATGAGTGCTGGAAATCATACACACATGGCTGTTTTCACTTGTTGCCTTTTGTGCGATAGGTTGCAAAAGTGATGTATAGAGGTTCAAATTTGAATATTGCAGCCGATTTACATATTTTGAGTTGAGAAATAACTGATCTGTAAATCTGTGTGCAAAATATCCCTGCTATTCAACCCCCCCCCCCCCTCCGTTCCCCCGCTGTTCTATATATTGAAGGTTGTAAATCGATCTCTTTTCTGTTCACATGTTGCTGCTGTCAGGCATCCGCCTTTAAAAACCTGGGTCCCCTTTTTGTTTTTCAGCACTGTAGCGATAATGTCCATCACTGCCAGTCCGACATGAACATCGTTGGTGCTTGGAAAAGGGGGTACACTGGAAAAAATGTGGTGGTCACCATCTTGGATGACGGCATTGAGCGAAATCACCCTGACTTGATGCAGAACTATGTAAGTGTTTAAATGCGTCTTGGAAGGTTTCATTAATCAGAGGTATGCTTAACACATGTATCTGTAATGTAGTTCTTTAGCTTTCCATGAATGTACCTTTTTGTAATTGGAGTATCTTCCAAGCACTCCAGAGTTAACGCCCTGCTGCTCGGAGTTGGTTGCTGTGCTGAAGATGGGGGTCACCAGGCAGCGACCCATACTTTATTGATGGTCTCTTTAGTGATGAGGCTACACCTGATTGCTTGCCCCATAATCTCCCCGACTCATGGATCAGTAAAGATTATGGGGACGGCTATGAACAATGGAGATTTGGCAATGACCACCTGGTGGATGAAAAATATGGATGTTTGGATAATCTATGTACACATCTGCAATGTTGGAATTTTTGCATGGTCACTGAGAAATAGGTCAAGCGTTCAGAAGAGGGACTCCACAAGGGCTGCATGGCCGTAGGCACCACCTATTACGATGATGATGGAATGCTACTATGGGACGTACAGACCACAGTGATGGCAGAAGAAGAAATCTCTTAAAGTATTATATGCCAATATACTGGCATGCTTGGGACATATTTAGCACAGAGTTACAGATGAAAGAAATTATTGCTCTCCATTGACCCACATTTTTTTGGAAGGCTGGGTTTACTATTCAGTATTTATTGAAAAGGACTTGACCAGCCTACTTGATCCATCCAGTTATCTGCACATGGAGCGGGGTTCAAAATTGCTGGGTGCCTTTTAACTCCTGCGAGTAGCCTAGGTGAACCTATCTAGCTGGACACACACCACTATCAGGTACTTCTATTGAATCCAAGGCAAACTCAAACCTATGTCTGACACTAATCTAATGTTTGGGAATGTAGTGTAGCATTGGTTGCACATCTTCAATACATGTGATGCACAGTGGGTTACTTATGATGGATTAAAACTAAAACGTAATAGTTGGATTTACATGTGGAGGTTAGATTTCTGGCGCGCAATGTACTGCAAAGTTCGCACTTGATATCCCGGAGCTGTGTTTCGCTCCTGTGGACAGCAAACATTTTCCACTACCTTTGCCATGCAGATGATACCATCTTGTTAGTAATTACCGCACTGGTTCTCCAGGTGCTTCATATGTAGAATTCCCAACTGCAAGGATTTTATATTTAGACATTGACAGATCTTGCATAATGTCACCAAAAAAGTACCAAGCTCAAGTCATACAAATCTCTGTTTCCCTATTCCATGTGTCAGAAAGCCATCTAGTCCTGTTTTTCCCCTTGGAATTCTAGGACTTGTAAGTTTTCTTTTCCATTAAAAATGTTGGACTACAAATCCTAGAATTCCAATAAAAATAGGCAACTGGGTGGCTTTGGTACTCATGAAATTGGGAATATGAGAGGTGCGAGTCCCAGTTTATTGGTTATGCAGAATCCCAGAAGTTAACCAGTTTGAATATTTGGGCCCCTGGTTATCAACTGATTTGTTATGGTCCCAGGTCAAATGCTAGAAACTCTTATGGTTCAATTTACATTTTACCAACAAATTTGGAGGAAATTAATTTGACCTAGCCTTTAAAATGTTTAATGCCAAATCTATTGCCGGCGATACGTGCAGCAGTAATATATGGCGAGACTGCCAAATTGCAGAAAGGGCAGCATGCATTTTTGAGGGGTCCTCTTGCCATGCCTCTCCACTTCAGCTCGGTTGGTGGACCTTGCATTTGGGGGAATGATACATTAGAGCCCGACTATAAGTGGTTCCAATAATGTTATGAATATCAATTTGATATAATGAAGAGGCAATGAAGCCCAGAAAATGATCATTAATTGTGGAGCTAAAAATGTTCCCTGGCCTGAGTAAGAAAGCGCCACACTTGCTTTGAAGCATGTTCCCAATGGTTTAAAGATGTGCACAAAATAGAAGAGAAATAAAGACAGAAAATTAAATTAAGTCTTATGTCGACAGGGCATTATGTAAAGCCTCCTTTCACATACATGTAATCTAGCATTGGAAGTATATTTAATGGTGTCAATCAAGGATTCCCATAAGAGAAGGCAGATCGTTTGTGAGATTCAATAAATTGCCAGTTAAGACGTCTCAAAACAGCTGGACATGGAATGCTCATGGAAATAATGTTTGCCAGAGTTATATGCAGTCTATAGCAAGCAGTAAACACTTTAATTTTTTGCACTTTATGAAATGACAGGACAAGGAATCTACTGCACCCGTTTTTGAGATTGTATTGGTTCCAACGCTCTTTGGGGTTTATGATACCTGCTCTAGATATGCATCTGGCAAGCGCCCTTGGGAAATTCTCGAGAGAAGCAAAAAGGGTTACAATTGGAGGAAAGTTTTTCAAATTAAGATCAGAGCAGTGGAAATACGTACACGGTGAACTAAAGCTCTTTGCTCACTTTGCACTGTTAGTTCATTTGATCTGTTATTAGCTTTATTTTCAAGTTCTTTTACAAATCTCAACACCCGTTAATCACGAAATGTGTCGCACCTCGTCACAGAAATAACCACTTCAAATGGAACAAGTTGGGTCAACATGTTCATAGAATTTGTTGATATTGAATGCTAAATGCTACTGGGCCTGTTCTGGGCAGGCCATCTACGAAGGCCCATCCAAAACCTCCAAGCAACCATTCCAGTCATTTGAACACTTTCCCATGAGCACACTGGAGGACAAGCTCACCCACTCAGCACAGTAAACTCTTCTCAGGTCAGCAGGCCCAAGCCTTCAGCTACTGGTATTCCTAGGGCCCCTCCAACAGCCGACAGACACTTCATCCACCATTAAAGACAATTGCACAACCACACAAAAAGACAAGCCAAGCAGCTAGTAAAATCCTGGGCTCAAGATCAGAAAATGGGGTGGGAGGGACCCTGGAGGCAGCGGCACGCCACCCTCTGTGATGCTAGCCTTTCAGGTGGCATGCAGATAATCCTGTACCCTTTCCGACACCTGCCTCAGAACAGATTGTGATCACAAGACGAAAAGCAACACAATGATTGAACGTTGATGCCGGGCATGCGTCACTGCAGTTCGCAATCGTAGCCAGATCGCAGGAAACCATAACCAGAAATTATAACCTGCAAATGCTCACGGCATGCAGCTGCCGCTTACCCAGAATGCACAGGCCTGCTGTGGCGGCTTGGGGACCTGATTCGGGGAAGAAAGGACATTGTACACAAATCGCAGAAATAACCTATGGTGGAATCAGCAATTCCATACTGCTTCTAGGCCTCTATAAATGTGATCATGTCTTCGGCTTTGCCTTGGCTACCAGTGTTCAGCTGAAATTTATTTAAATCACGGAGTCTTTTCAATAAAACTATTTTCAGCCCCCAAACAACTGCACTGATTATATTTGTAAGGCTCCCCGTTGACTCTGTTCTCTTCATCAGACCTCCCTAGTTCTGTATTAGAAGAACTCTGGAGGAAGGCATTTTGCAGGTGCTACCTCCTAAGATCTGGAATGTATTGCCTACTGGACGGCAAACTCAATACCATTGTTTGGTGTTTAGGAGGAAGCTTTAGAACTTGCTTTCATCTGGCTCAGTAATCGGTGGCCACAGCTGACCTGTCTTGCTTTGATCATCTGTAGGACCAAGAAGCCTTAATGATGATTTGTTTTTTTTTTTATACATACAACCGCAAATGCTAAACCCCTTCCTCTCCATCGTTATCTAATATACGGATATCACCATCCAATTAGACCCCTTCTCCCCTTCACTGCACTCAGAGTCAATATAATCATTGCAAAGGACAGGTTAAAAACAACACATGAATAAGAGTACCCGTTGGGTATCTTAACCTTTCTACTTAATGCAGTCTCACATTAAAGACCTGCTTGATCTAACCGATGCAGTTAGTGCTCCGCCGCACTCCCTTTTCATATCGGGGACAGAAGACCAATTTCTCATGCCGCTGAGACCACAAACATTGATGGATGGTGTCGATATGAATACTTTTTAAATGTGCCAGTTTGAAACCCAATAAAACACATGCTCTTGTGTACATGTACTGCATGCAACCTACTGAATGCGAGGACATTTTAAGCCTACATATCTGCCAGACCTATCTCTCACTCACCCAGGGCTACTCAATCGCTAACCTATACATCTTTGAACACTGTCTCTGAATCCCAATGCGTATTTTAACCCAACACATACTTTTCCGTTCTCTCTAGAAGACGGTCCACCTCCGCTTTCCCTCCTTACTTCACTCTTGCTCTCCTTCCTAGCCGCCGCAGGTCTGACTTCCCCAGGAGAGAGCGCATTGTGGCACATACAAGGATGGGTTTGAAACTACTGTGATTATGGTTAGGCGGAGTAACAAAGCAATAGTAACATAACATGCATATTGCCACCAAGAGTTTGGAGTGTAAACTATTTTGATTTTATACCATGTTTTCCGTTATATTTCAGTAAGGGGATGATGTGAGGTGCTGGTGTTTCTCTTCACCTCAGTAATGCCATGCAGTTGTGAAATCTGTGATCCCTTTATAAACGTGATAATTGTTGCCAACAATAAGTGGCCATCAAGTCTAATGAAGTGTGATCATCTGAACTAGTGGTGTAGTTAACATAATGATGCCACACACTTGTAGTGCAATGGAACACATACAACAGAATATTATGCAGAACTGTGATTGTGACGTGCTAGCATTGTCCATACACTCTACTGGATCAACATGTTTCTTGCACAGAAACTGCTCTCCCGAACACCTGTGAAGTCTTTCTCTCTATTCTTGACTCTAACCTTCCTTCTGTCCTCATTCTCCTTGATCTATCCTCTGCTTTCGACACGATCAACCACACCATTCTGCTCAATCGCCTCTGTGACAACCTGGGTATCTCTGGTCAGGCCCTGGCTTGGTTGACCTCCTTTCTCACTGATCCTTGGTTCTTTCCTCTTTTCTATCTCTTTCTACCTGTGTTCCCCATGGGTCTAACCTCTCTCCCTGGCTTTTCAATCACTATCTGGCACCTCTTGCCCACCACATTTCTACCTTCTGCTCTAACTTTGTGTTATGCAGATGACACCCAGCTCTCCTTCAGGATCCCCTCAGCCACTTCTGCTCCTTCTCATATACCAGACTGCCTGTCTGCAATTCAGGAATGGTGTGCCGCCAATGATCTCTGCCTTATGCCAGTAACTCTGAGATCCTCCTTATAGGGACACCTGATCCCTCCTTTCCTCTCTCGCTCTGGCCTCCCATCCTGGGCCCTCTACCTGTTCCTTCCAGTGAGGCGAAGAACCTTGGGCTCGCTTTCGACTACACCCTCTCCTTCTCTCCTCACATCTGATATCTTTAAGAAGCCACACTATCAGCTGCACCTCCTCAGAGGTATTCTTTCCAACAAAGATGGTATAATTTGTTACACTTGTGTGTCTGTGGCTCACAGGATTAATTAATGAGCTATAAGGATGTGTGTTTGAGTTCATGGTCCTAGGTTAAAATCCTGGCAGGTCCACTCAGCCATTCAGACTTCTGCGGTGGATAAAATGAGTACCGTTATGTTGGGTAACCAACCTGATCATCTCAAAGGTGTCTCACTTTGGCAAATGTGTGCTTTGCAAATGTGCAGTAACTGCTTCCTCGCTTGATAAGGTGGTAGTTCCACATTGTTGAAGCTGTGAACAATAATTTTGTAAGTCGAGTATTTTCAGAACCAACCTTGGGGTGCGTTATCAGCAGCCGCATAGCAGGATGTGTTTGCTTCATGTTGTGATTGGGGCTTCAGTTCTGCACTTTTTAGATGCATTAGCCCACTCCCAGCTGAGCAGCCTTTGAGGTATGAAACATTTTGATATTTTATGTCCCCCTGAACCTTCCCCGAAGTACATTCCTGCATAGCCTACTGTGAATTTTGGGCTTTTACAAATCCAGTTGCTGCTTTGACCCGTGGCGTTTTCAGATTTGAAAAGCAAAAGGCAGGAGAATGAGCCCCGTCTTTTATCCCCCAACAATGGACTTCCATGTTTTTGTCCAGGGAGCGGTTTACTGCAAAAACTACATGGAATGACTTTCACGTATTTAAGCTCACAATGTGATGGTATCTGGAGCACTCCTTGCACTTTACAACATTCGAGGGTGCACGCCTGCCCTCTGTGAGCATGTTGCCCTCTCTGATCAAACCTTTGTTTGGGCCTGAACAAATGAAGGCAGAATCTTGTGTGAAGTGCTGTCTGTCCAGGACAAATCGCGCAATGAAATGCGTGCACCTACTTCAGAGGTATCGCTAGGGGACAGGGAGGACAGCTATAACCCCGGGTATTTTGGTTGTAGCCCTGGATAGAAGCTCAGGGACTATAACCAAAAGGCTAGCTAGCCCCGAGTCCCGACATTAGTATAGCCCCGGATATTTTCCACAGACCTACTTTTATTTGCTTGTGTGAGTGTGTAAGGTGTGAGTGTGTAAAGTGTTGTCCTTTTGCTTTGCTCGGCATGCCGTTTCAAGTTTATGACAGGGAGACTCTGCAACATATCAGAGGGTGCCACATCAAGTCAAGTATCGTAATGTATGCCTTTCTCATCTGACATGGTGGGGAATCTTATCGCTTTTCTATGTGCGGCGTCTGCTCCGAGTGGGCTCGCCCTGATTTAGTCTAGAAAGTGGTCACAAGGGACATCTCATCTTGAGTAACACTAGCCCAGGTTTCATTCAGACACTGGTCCTGAGAGGTCAGAGTCTGGTGTATATTTTGTTGGGCAAGGCTATGAATGTGAGTGGATGCCATGTGTGAAAGGGACTATGAGTGTCGGACACCCACAGATCTGGACAGAGACGCTCGCGCGTGCCACCTGGAG
Organism: Ambystoma mexicanum; assembly: GCF_040938575.1. Taxonomy (NCBI): domain Eukaryota; kingdom Metazoa; phylum Chordata; class Amphibia; order Caudata; family Ambystomatidae; genus Ambystoma; species Ambystoma mexicanum. The sequence continues at coordinate 1,197,087,854 of NC_090935.1, forward strand.
AGACTACAGAGGTTCGGCGCCTCGCTTCCAGACAGCAATGCCAATTAACCAATCCACTAACAATTTCACCCCTCTGCATACACCTCTCAAACCCTAACAAAACACAACCACAAGCCTACAAAACAACAATCCGCACAAACTTCACTAGACTGCAATAATAGAACAAATCACACATAGACTCACACAACAGCACATGACGACTACCAACCATAAAACACCCCAAGCCCAGCCAACGGACCCACCGGGCTGAGGCCGCCAACAGCACATCACTGCTCTCTTGGACTTTTCCAGCTTATTCCCACTAACCCTCCCCCCTCCTCTCTCCCTGGGTGGTGATATTGCATGGTAAAAATATTCTTTAACATTGACATTTTAATCCTCCTTCAGGATAGCGATTAGTCTTTCTTCTACTTCTGTTATAGTTTTGTCCGATCTTCGGATTTTTCAAGTGTCATACTACTGCCGCCTTGAGTCAGATGATGTGACTTTTAGTGACAGTTCCTGTTCATGCGGGGAAAGTGCATTTTTTGCTTTGGACATATCTTTTCTGAATTTTTTGTTGGCCTTGCCATGTTAGATGGCAGCACGTTTTCTGCTTCGTCTTCTCTATGCAAATCTCATTACTGTCCCAGATCCACTCAATAACTCGGACTGTAGAAAAATGAAGGGTTTTTTGATTTCCTTTTTAAAACTGCTTACGGTGAGAATGAGCAGATTGTTCAATGTAATGCACTGGGCTGTAAAAAAGGGGTGAAGATCTTCACCAACGGCTGCCCCTCACATAAACACTTCCTCTATTTTTCTCTTTCTCTCTTTTCTCTCTCCCCTCCCTCTCTCTCTCAATCTCTCATCTGAAAAGCTCCACCCCCCCCCCCCAACACAGCCATCCCCACTCCCCTGGTCGGCATATAACGCTTCCTTCTCCCTATTATCAAAGTTCTAACATTTCTGTTTCGCCGCATCTGTCTAAGCTTCTTCGGGGACTGCCTACACCGTCCCTACACTATATACGATGTTGGTTCTAAAGGGACTGTAGGGTTGTACCTTGCAAATGCTGAACCCCTCCCCCTCCTACTCTACTCCCTTCCACACTCTGATGTTCTTCTCACTGTGTCTCCCTTTTGATTCACCTGATCTCCTCCTATGGTCTTCCGCCTATCCTCCTCCCTACTCCACCAACCCTCTCTCCTCACACTCCCTGAAACGTCCTACTCCATTTGTCTGATGTTCCCCTCTCTTTGTACTGCTTACAAAGGGGCTGATCCTCGTCGTTACTCCAATTTCTCTACTTGAAAGTGTAGTCAGTCTCGGTTGCTTTTTGTTCTTTTATCTCACCAGAGTAGAGTTGGTTTCGAAGGGTAAGCGCTGCGATGGGCACAATCTGCCTTTCCTACTTTGTAGTGTGGTCCTGCTCGGTTTGTCTCCTCTTCCCCCTTCAACTAGTTGTAGTGCTCACTGGACTATATGAACCAACCAGTACCTGCATTTTTCCTACGAGCTGGGTTACTCAGGTGAGGCTTTAAAAAACCCTGTAAGCCCCCCCCCCCCTTGTCACACATGGTTATGGAAATCGTGTCTGGTGTGGTAGTAGCCAGGGACTCGGGTTGCTTATTCTCCCAATGCCTTTCCTCTGGTGTTGGCAGGTTTAGTTTCCGATTCGGATTGCAGAGGTTTTCTGTGTCTTGCCTACAGTCTTTCTTCACTCCCGTTCATCTTCTGATGGCGCCCCATTTGCCTGGGGGCTGTCTGGGGTTGTCGGTTTTGCTGTTGGATGCCCCAATGTCGTTGAGTAGGGAAATCCAGGTTCATTTCTTTTCTGCTCTTGATTCTGTTCTCTTGTCTGGGTTTTCTTAGTTACTCCCAGGTGCCGGGGTTGGAGTACTGAAATGGAAAAGGGAGAGCACCGGCAAGATAAAGTACTGGGAGTTATTTTGTGACAGTCGGTGGAACCAGTATCTACATGCATGGCACACAAGGTGGTCTGAGAAGCTGGGGTCCCCCTGGTTCCCTTCCCTGTGACGGGGCCATGGTCCTGCCCCATTTCACTGGCATCTGCCAAAATGTTCAACCATTTTCGAGTGCAATTTGTGAATATGTTTTGCTCTCTGGTCTTTATCTGTGAATACACATACTGCTGCTTGGCTGTTGGCTTTGTACTATCAACCGGTCAGAGTTTAGTGATGGTGGTTTTGTGGGGGTTGATTTTTATTTACGTGTTTTGCCTCAATTGCAAGTATTCTGCGGGTTACAATGTACCTGGGCTGCCATTAAGTGTTTTCCAATATTTATGCAGTGCACACTGGCTATTGTATGACATGGTGCTGTGTGTGCTCACAAAGACAAGTCTTTAGGTTTTCGTTCTAAAAGGTTCTCTGTACTTGTTGATGAAAGCTCTCTCGTTTGCTTAGTGGCAGTGAAAGAGGTTAAATGTGTGTGAATATGTTTTTAGTTTTTTTGCTAAGATGTCCGTTTTAGTTGTCATGTCTCATGTTAGGACTCTTGCTGCATATTATCAGAAAATGGCAACGGAGTAGGTTATCCATTAAGGATTTTGGGCGGAAATCTAGTTTTAGAATTGGGGTTTTGTGTATTTCTTTCCTTGTGTAAACGGGTATGTGGATAGCCGTCTTCTTGATAAATGATTAGATCCAAAACAAGTGTGTTGTGTTCGTTGATAGTTCCTTCTGTAAGGAGCTATTCCTTTTCTGAAATTGTGAATCTTCAAAAGTGGACGACGATCGAAGGAGGACCTGATGTGAGTTTCTTGTCATATGGATTACTCTCTGGAAACGTTTTTGTTTTACCCCAAAACTTTACTCTGCCATGGTAAACCTGTGATAAAATTAGAATCTGTTTTAACGTTGACCGATTCTGTATTTGATGTAATCTAAGAGACTGAGTATAATCTGCGAGCACCACCTTGGAAGGGAAGTCCTCTGTGCAGGTTGGGGCATAACTTATGTCATACCTCAATCAATGTGTATAGACAGCCGCACTCCCCGATAATGCTGTACAGTAAAGAGCTGCCACACTCAGTGATAATGCTGTCCTTTAAAGAGCAGCAGAACTCCTTGATAATGCTGTCCAATAAAGAGCAGCCAGACTCCCCGATAATGCTGTCCAGTAAAGAGCAGCCAGACTCCCCAATAATGCTGTCCAGTAAAGAGCAGCCAGACTCCCCAATAATGCTGTCCAGTAAAGAGCAGCCAGACTCCCCAATAATGCTGTCCAGTAAAGAGCAGCCTAACTCCCCGATAATGCTGTCCAATAAAGAGCAGCCAGACTCCCCAATAATGCTGTCCAGTAAAGAGCAGCCAGACTCCCCAATAATGCTGTCCAGTAAAGAGCAGCCAGACTCCCCAATAATGCTGTCCAGTAAAGAGCAGCCAGACTCCCCGATAATGCTGTCCAATAAAGAGCAGCCAGACTCCACAATAATGCTGTCCAGTAAAGAGCAGCCAGACTCCCCGATAATGCTGTCCGGTAAAGTCAATAGACGTGGTTATATATCCAGCTATTTTGCTTTGAAATGTTCTACATCAGTAGAGTGCAATGAGCTTCTCGTTTATTTTCTAGAGAGTACTTCTACCTCCCTAAATAGTTTTAGCCACGCTTTTTGGGTAATTATTAAACCACATTATAATCCATCTGTTGAAATTGAAACAATTCAGATGAACCGCATATTTCAACAGTTCTAACAGTTCTAGTGAATTACAATTGAATCTTGTAAAACAAAGTAGGATCTTGGAATGATAATGGAAACTGTGGCCGCATGTCGGATTGAAACCTCTAATAAAGCATGTATACTCTTGCCTGCATTATCTCCGCTTTCATTGTCCTGGGTTAAGAGGCAAGCCTTGAATTGGTCTGAGGAAATATTTGAAGAATCCTTTAACTTTTTTTCTGAGTCGTATAATAAAGAATGAAGAATTCATCTCCTTGTCACAAGGTCATTACAGTTCATCCGAGATTCACAGCTTTGAGCCTGGGTGAGTGGTATCGCTTGATGCAGCTGGTGCCTTTTAACCTCATAGTATTGCCATTTAGCCACTTGTCTTTATTGAAATATTTTGATCATGTCAGTGACAAGATAAGAGGTGCATTAAGGGGGAATCCCTCTGCAAACAAGTCAACACTACTGAGCACCTTGCCTGCCACTGGACTCTACCCGCCTGCTCCTACACTAACCATTACATCTCCACAAGGCTCAAATGAACCGAACAATGTACGATATTCGATATACTACAGTCACCGAGAACAAATGATTGATTATTGGGGGCCCACCCAGCAGTGAGAGCCATGTCAAACAGGTGTCGAGGACTCTCCAGTACCTCCAGTGTAAGCAGGGCAGGTAATGAAAGAGCCACTCAATTAGACTTGCTGCAAGAGAGAAGTAAATAAGAGAATGGGATACAGAAAGATTTTCTGCAACTGTCTAAGATCTGGAAAAAATAAAGTGCAAACCCCAACACTGTCTAGTCTTCTTATTTACTATAATTATTTTTGGGTATTTGCTGCGCTAGTGTGAGGAATTCGACCCTCATACTTTTTTGTCATTTTAAATGAAATTGAATGATGGTAGATCAACCTCCAGCAAATGTGTGGGGCTAATCTGCTTGCACACATTTTCCTATGATCACTGCATGACATACGCATAGACATGTGTACTCTGGATGGATACAGCCCACAGGGAAAGCCCCCCCCCTGGTATATTTAGTTGGCAAATGATAGCCGGGTGAACACCATATCATCTCAGAAGGTGAGGGACAAACCTTCCCCCCCCTGTCATGGCCAGCCTAATTAACTAACAAAGGCTCCATGGATCCGCCCTGTCTTTTTGTTGAGCCATATAGCTGGTGACAGCAGTTGCATAATAATCAGAGTTTAATTCAATCAGCCCCACATGGGGCCTGGCTGCCGAGGCTAACAAAGGAGACCGTAACCCCAACTCCCTTTCATATGCATTGTGTCAGCCTGATACCTTCAGTATTGATTGACAGTGAAATGCCATGTCTGGGATTGCGTGTTTACAGTAGTCATCCCCACAGGGGCACCCCATTCAGAAGGTACAAGTATGTGGTTTGACAGAGCCAGAAAGTCTGGTCTCGCTGCAGCTTCAAGGGAGACCTGCCGCTTTAATCAGGAGCCACAGAGACCCATTAATCAGAGAGACCCTTTCATTCACAACAGACAGGAAGATGGGTGGTACATAGTATTACATACTTTCACTCCTTTACCTTTTCTGTTGGAAAGCACTCTGGTTATGACTTCATGCATACAGGAGATTGTGGTGTGGATGCAGGATTGTTTCATTATGGTAGGCTTAGCCTACACCAATGACTGTAGCCCATTTGGTAGATCATCTGAAGGCTTCACCAGAAGCAGAAGGAATAACTCATCATTGGACCCTAGCTGAAGGTACAGTCTGCCTTACATCTTTGGATAAGTGAAGGAAGGCCAGGACCTCCGAGATGGAAGTAAGATCCCTCCCCTAAACATCTCCCAGGGAACAGAGGGATATTCTGAATCCAGAGGACCCTCCAGCAGCTCCAGAAGCGGTACTCAGCCAGCACACAGCATGCCCTTCTAGGCTCTGCAGCAAGCTTCCTAGCTTGGAAGTTCCAGAGAGTCTGGATCAAACCAAGGACAAGGCATCTGTCTGCAACACTCTCTGCCGTTTTGGCCCATCTGACTTAAAGGATGACACCAGCCCAGTGAAGAAGCTAGGAGAGGAGTGCATCGACAAACAACTACCGACGTCCGCTTTAAAGGACATTGTCGAGCCCCTCAAGCTGCAACCAACTGCACTGCTACTTGTTACGCCGCAGTTGCTAAAGCCATCCAAGCCTCCATGCAGACCAGTCTGCAGTCATCCGTCCAGCTTCACTCTCCAAACTTCCTGCCGCCCGCAGCTGTCTCCTATCTTGAACTCTGTTGCTGAAGCTGCAACGTGCCCTGAAACCGACTGAACCCTGTCGAGCAGCAAGAACTTCTACAGCACAAAGTACATTGTGTTACATTTGTAAAGCGCACAAAGCCGCCCTTGGGCATCGTGGCACTGTTGCAGGCAAAGAATACTTAGCTTAGTTAAAATGCAGAACATAAAGGTATGGTGAGCAGACAGAAGAAACAAAAAAAGGGTCCGTAATTGCAAAGAACCAAAACAATGAAAACACAAGTGGAGGTTCATGGTTACATTGAACCTTTACATCAGTGACAAGAGGAGAGTGCAACAAAAACACAGGCAGGTGTCGCACACAGCATGGTGAAGGCACTCTGCGGATGTAGTAGGAGAGGCTGTTAAAGACGGCAAGGGACCAGAGTGGCTAGTTGAAGAGGGTGGTTTTGAGGGCTTTCTGGAAGGCAATGAGGGATGTCTGATTCCTGAGTGTGGTGGGGAGAGTGTTCCATAGTTTGAGTGCAAGAAAGGGAAAACTAGCACCTTCTGCTTTGGCCCTTTTTACTGTGGGGACGATAATCTGGTTGGTGTATTTAGTTATTTTGGGTCACTCAGAGTTGTTTCTGACGATTTGGTCTGGGAGGTACGAGGGGGCTGTGAGTGCAAAGCATTTGTGTGTTCTGGATAAGATTTTAAAAAGTGATGCTCTATTTGACGGGAAGCCAGTGGGCCTCACGCCTGGCCTGGGAGATGTACTCCCTTTTAGGAATGCTTAAGGCAGCCCTAAGAGCCTTGTTTTGAATCACTTGAAGTCGGTGAAGATTATTGAAGGATGTGCCGGCAAAGAGTAAGTTGCAATAATCGAGTTTCGCTCCAATGGTGGTTCTAGCTATTGATAGGCAATTTTGTTAAGAGAGGTTAGGCTTGACTGCATTAATGAGTTTAGTTGTGAACGCCACAGAGGAGGCAATGGCGCTGACCTGACGCGTCTTTGAGTGTGTTGAATCAGGTAGACCCCCAAAGTCTTTACTAAGGGTGAGACTTGAATTAATGTATTGTCTACCAGGAAGGCGCTGTATTTCTTTATCCAATTTACTGAGAATTTTGCTGGGTCCAACAATGAGGATTTCTGTTTTGTCCCCATTGAGGCATAGCCCATTTACTGCCGTCCAGGCCTGGATGGTGGAATAGACCAGGTGCAGTATAAGAGCATCATGTTGGTAAGAACCAAAGAGAGGAAGGCGGACCTGCGTATCATCAGCATAGTTCATGTAGGCTATGCCACGGGCATCGAGTTTGTCAAAAAGCTGCGTTATGAACAGGTTGTAGAGGGTAGGTGAAGTGAAGGAGCCTTGGGAGACCCCGCAGTGGATGGTGGTGGGAATTGCACAAGCCTGATCTGAGAATACTTTCATAGCTCTCCCTTCTAGAAAGGAAGTGACCTAGGAAGTGGCTTGGGGGGTGAATTGTGCTGACTTGGTGAGGTGACTGCAGAGGATCTTGTGGTCCACAAGATCGAACGTGGCAGATAGGCCAAGAAGTAGAAGTGCGGTTTTGCCTTCATCCATAATCTCAGCCACCTGATTTTTTAAATCCAGAAGGGCTCTTTCCATCCCATGACGTGGGCGAAAGCCCGATTGTCTCTTGCCTAAAATGCAATTGGCTTCAAGGATGAGCTAGATTTGGGTATAGGCAGCTTTGTCAAGGATCTTTAGCAAAAAAGGTACGGTGGTTAGGAAATGGTAGTTGTTAGTGGAGGCAGGGTCTAGGGTTGGCTTTTTTAAGAGTGGGCAAACCCATGCTTCTTTTAGGCCTGATGGGACGATGCCATAGACAAAGGAAGTATTAATGAATGCTGTCAGAAATGGGGCAAGGGTTTCAGCACATTATTTAACTATTTTGGCTGGATAGATGTCCCATTTGCAGTTGGATGGTTTCAAATGTTTGAGCAGAGCCAAAACTTCAGGTACCAAGACATCCCTGACAGAGAATTAGTTTTTGTGCTGGTGATGTATGTCTTCTGTGGGAGAGGTAGGGTGGTCGGATTTAACATACGTTATATGGTGTGATTGAGTTTTTGTCTGGAGGTCAATTTTATTCAGTACAGCAATTTGGATACTGGAACACCAAGCTTCATTTTTATCGATGTCTTTGGATTTGTTGGCAGTGGCAGCTAGATCTCTGAATATGGCGAGATTCTGGTGTTATAAGTTGGCTTTGGCATTAATAATGGCTTTTTTTATATTGGTTGGATCATTTTTTAAATCTTCTTTGAGGGGGTCTTGTGGATTATTGTGCCATTTGGAGAGTGCTTTGCATTTGAGGGTACATAATTCTTGGAGCTCGGGGGTGAACCAAGAGTTGGCATGTTTTAGGATTTTGGCTTTTTTTAGTTCAAGCGGTGCAATGGTGTCAATTGCTAGTTTAAGAGTGTTGTAAATTTCAACTAGAATCACTGGGTCTTTAGAGAAGGAAGGCTTGAAGCGGGGATTATCTCGAAATGGTTGCAGGTTGCCTTTGGTGAGTTTACATGCACTCCTGTCTAGTGAGGGTGGTGTAGGGTAGATGGGTTTGGATGTGATGGGGGTGGGGATGAAGTGAATGAGGTGGTGGTCGGTCCAAGAGCAGGGGGTATTGGAGCTGATGGCGGCAGAGCAGTTCATGTCTGCAATCCAATCTAGGGTGTGACCTTTTCAGTGGGTGGGCTCGGTGACCCTTTGCAAGAATCCCAGATCTAGAAGTTTTGTCCAGGGTTTTGGCTTCCTTGTCCTTAGGATCGTTGAGGCCCAGATTTAGGTCTCCCATTAAGATCGTTTTAGTCGTGGTTTTTAGGTTCTCCGTTAGGAGATGGAGTAGACTTTCTTGAAGGTCTGTAGAGGAGCAGGGTGGTCGGTATATGGCATGGATCGTGATCGTGAAGTTTGGGGAGAGGGAGATTTTAATGGCCAGAGAGTCTGCGTTCCCTGATAGTTCGGAATGTATTTGTCGGTTATGTAGAGAATCCTTGGCAATGATGGCTAGTCCTCCCACTTTCAGCTGTAATCGGTCCTGACGGTAGGTGGAGTACCCTGGTGGTTCTTCTCCGAAGGCCCCTTGTGACATTTTACGACAATGTGCCTTTGTGTTGAAACCAAGTATCCTTGAAATATTGTCATTATTGACTATACAGATTACACTTCTGTCAGTAGCCAGATTGCATCCCTTTTCCTTCTTCGAAACTGTCTGTCCTCTGCATTCCTTTACCGGATGGGTTGTATTTTGTAGTGTGCTAGAAGTGTCTGTTGTGATAATAAGTAGATATTTTTTATACAACCGTGACTGGGAATTCCCTTTTATCATTGGGTAATAATTGTATTTTCCAATGATCACAACCTTTCAGAGATGAGCCTGCCGTTCCATTCACGTTACCAAAATTGGATAAGGTTTATAATTTGCTTGTTTCCAATCTGTTTGTATCCCTTCTGTTGTACTAGAGGTGTGGGGCTGATTGATGATTAAGAAACCGATATTCATCCCTGGACCACGGATGCACCTGAAGTTGATTGGTCAGAGCTAGTTCACCACTGTAATGGTATCAAAGCGTGTAAACCTTGTCTGAGTTAAGGAGAAGTCTGTCCCACACCAGGGAGGGTGGGCAGAGTATTAATCTGCGGAAGATCATTGGCTGGAAAATAGTGCATAATAAAGTGCTCTAAAGGTGCGTTATTAATTACAAATGTGTAAATAAATCGTAGAAGAAAAGAAACTGAGTTTATATGTTTATATGCAAGGTTTGGATTAGTGAGGGGCTCGAGATGTGCTCGGGCAATCATAAGCATTTTGTGTGCAAAGGTTTTTCAGGTAAAGTCGAGCTAGGCTGGCTGCCCAAAGGCCCTGGTGTACCAGAGTGACAAGTGTATGTGTTGCTTATGTAGAGATCATTGGAGTAGAGTAAAGTGAACACCAAGAAGGATATGTTGGAGTATGGCGAGGATATGGAGATGTTTCAGAAGTTGTGTACATTTTAGGAGGTCGATGAGTGAGGGATCAGGAAAGTTCTGTCTTACAAGAAGCAAATGCAGAATCCAATCCTCGATGGCTGAAAGTTTAAAGGAAATGGAAGAGAGAAGAACTTAGACATACTGGTCTACTTCACATTGCTGCTCAAATCCCTCCCAGAAGCCTTGGCTCCAATAAAGGATGACCTCAGCCTTTTGAGGGCTCATCCCAAGATCAAAGGCACAGAATAACTCCTAGAACTCCCTCAATAGTCCACCCAATCAGAGAGGAGAGCCGTCTTTAGCCTAGTCTCACAGCATACTGGACAGGCTCTGGAACCTGAGGTAGCAAACAGTTACGACCTACCCCCGATCTGCTCCAACGTATTGTGGACTATTGTCCTTGGTGGAAGTACAAAAAATTGAGATTAAAAGATTGAAAGGGGAGTGAATGACAAGGAAATTTGTTACTGAAACATCTGTGACAGAAAATAAGAACTGTACTGCATGAAACCATCTTAGTCCCTTCTTTGTCTCTAGCTCACTTGGAACACGGTGGTGGGCCTTTAGTGGCTTTGGGGAGCAACATTGCAGCCAACTTAATTGTCTCTATCCCTCGACATAATTTGGTGTTGTATGTCCCTGGTCTTTGCTCTAGTGATAGCACTGTTCCAGCTGGTGCATTAAATAATGAGGCTTCCCTTCTCCTATTCTCCTCTCCCCTGTGTGTGAGTCAGTGAGATTGCATCTTGAGACAAAAAAAAGGACCAGCCAAAAGTGTGAGCTATTCAGCTGGGTAATCTGCTAAAGGATAATAGAAATACGGTTATATCCAACGTTCATAAACATTCTGGACATGAACCCTTGGGGGCACAGATCTTGGTGTGTATTGGAGCTCCTGGGGACCAGTTCCGTTGGTGACGGTGCGCAGTACAAATACCTTAACATTAGTGAGAAAATTGGGGCAAACGGTTTTGTGGGGTGACTTTTCTTACTTGGCCAGAATTCTCTTTCCAGAATGGTGCACACATACCGACTGTAATATTTGCTGGGGGGGGGCGGGCAGACGGAAGAGGGGCTGGTGTCATCTTGCTGAGTTTCTACGGAAGTATATTGACTGGCTGGAGAAAGCATTCAGCCTTAAAACCGTAATTTGATTTACAATTCTACAAAACAATTCTAGTATGTTCCTTGTGTCTGTACGTTATTTGTTTGATTCGTGTTTTTGTGTTGGTCCTTCACTTTGGTACCTTCAGGTAATTAGCACCTTGTAAAATATCAATAAATCAAATCGCATTTTCTCCCGTCTAGCTTCGATTTTCTAGCACTCGTACACTTTGCCTTGCTTTTCGAAATGCTTTATTTGAAGGCAAATCTATGCCGAGTAGGTCCTCTGGTTTTAAAAAGCGAAAGTATGTTTTTAAATACTTTATTAAAAAAAATAATTCACTTCTTTAACTGCGCCCAGCTGCAGGTGCCGCTTCCTCATATCAATGCAGCTGCAGCCAATCTGTGCCCTTTTCCCCTGTCTGGCATCCTCTCTCGCTGGCCATGCGCAGGGTGGAGTCTGTTGCTGCAGTGGCCATTTTAGATCCCTAGCAGCACTGACCAACCCAAGATGGAAACCCTCATGCACCTGGAACTACTGGCACAAACCTGGGTAGAGGACTGACCCTAGCCTACGCCCACATACAGTGCTTTAAATGGGCTGGCCCTCAGGACCTACACTTCATATTTTTGCCGAGACAGATGACCGGGGCTTCTCCAAGCTAAACTACAGTACCAGCGAGTACGGTGTTGCCGAATGTAGTGCAAAGCTGCAGCTGTCATTTTGGGAGCCGCGCTTTCTCGTCTCTTCCCCTCTCTCCATACTATAATCCCAGATTTGATCTTACTCTTCCCATGGTTGCATGACCAAAGGCAAGCCACGATGTGCGCCTGTTGGAGCTATTGACAGGCTGACGGATCATCACATGTCTCCCACTTCACTCCTCCTATGAACGAAGAGGGCTTGGGGTAGGCTTTTATAGTACTTTCCTGTATATTTTCTATGAAGGATAATCTCCACAGCTAGAATAATCAGCAGGTTTACACCCACGCCTTTAACATCTATATTGCCCTTTTTTAGTGCCCTTTTTTTAGCATACATACGTCACCTCGGATAACAAGAGGGACTTGCACGCAGAGAGCATGATTGGGGGGGTTGAGAAAGAAAGAGGGTGGAAGTGACTGTGAAGTGAAGGCGAAAAGAGTCTACAGGGGCAGAGGCTGACAGACAAATCAAATATAGAGAGAGACAATAGAAGGCGGGGCACCCAGCGAGAGATGGAGCGAGAAATATATATGGAGGGAATCAAGTGTGATCACAACTAGAGGGAGCCAGAAGGTTAGGCACATGGAGAAAGAGAGAGAGAGAGAGAGAGAGAGAGAGGGGGGTGCAAAAGGATACAGACTGAGTGGGAAACAGATACAAGCACAGATGAAGAGTGTGAGAATTTGAGGGAAGGGTGACTCCGAAAGAGAGGCAGACACATGAGACGGGGAGAAATGGAGTACAGTGAGGCTTTGTAAAAGAAAACCAAGGCAAAACAGGAGGGCAGGAGAGGGAGATGAGGACAGGAGAGTGTTACCGGGTGAGGGGCATAAGGGCACATTGTTCAAGAGAGGGAGACAGAAGAAAATGACCAACTTCCCACCAAATCCTCGGACTGGGATATTGCCCTCAGTAAAAAGTTAGAGGGCCTCGCCAGGAGGAGCTGGTTTGAAGCGAAGTTATATGCCTGTATCCCTCAGCTGGTTTCAATGTGGACTCTGAGGTGTTAACGTGGCCTTTCGCTTTCAAGATCGCTGTTCACTCACAGATCATAATTATTAATGTATTAGTTGGTTACCTTTCTGACCATCCTTTCACTCGAGGCCTGCCAACTTTTGTACATTTCAACGCTGGAGCCAAAACGGGACAAAACCAGTCTGTGATTGATGGGCGTTTTTTGAGAGATGGCTACTGATGGAAGCTAAACAGCAACTCGGAGACAGTGGAAACCTGATTGGAATGCAGGAAAGGGTGAGTGGGGAGAGGGGCAGAAAGAAATTGAAACAAATAGTGAGAAACGAAGAGCCAAGACACTTGGAAAGTAAGACCAATGGATGGCAAACGAAATAAGAGGAGTAGAAATAGTTCGGAGAGGCACAAGTCGCGGCACTAAAGCAATGCTTGGCCCTTACAGGGGTAGAGCTCCTGCCCACTCAAAGATACGTTGCTGAGTATGTGCACTTCTTCTTTTCCATTTAAAGCACTGCCCAGCAACCTTATGTATACATGGGTGTCCGGGCCCGGCCTGAGGGCGCCATTAGTGCCACGCCAACTCGGGGGAGTCTTTCAAGGGCTCCCCGAGCTGCCGTAGTGGGAGAAGGCGTGGCAGGTGCCTATTCAGATGATTACCCCACCACCCCGCTCCGACGCGGGAGCAAGGTGGTTTTCATTAGAATAGGGCGTGCATATTCCAGTGATTAACTCCCTGCCAGGCCCCCCTGCCTCCCTCCCGTTGTCCACGGGCGCACAGGGAGGGAGGGTGCTACATTTATTTTAAACAGCCCATGGCCCTGCCGCTGCTAAGGCCCGCCCTAATGGGTGCTGTGCACGCACCCAATGCTTGGAGGTGCTCATCGCCAGTCCCTTGTAGCCAAGCCCTCTATGTGTAATGTGTTCAAGTATCTTTTGTGAAGCAGGGACATGTGGGGGGGGGGGCGGGATAAGTTGGAGCGGGGAGGGGGTGAACCGCACGTGCAGAGATGAAGATGGGCAATCTGCCCGTTCATTCTGCCCTGCAGTTACTTGTGAGTCTGGGCATGAATCCTTTTAAGCAAGTATGGAGACTGCTGTGTTAGTGCTTGGATTCAAACACCCTTTTGTGCTAGTATAGTACTCGGTCTTTCCTATTTGGACCCATTCATGTTTTTGTTCAGTGTTGCTTGTAGATGCACACTAGCATCCCTCGTCTATGGTTATCACATGGTGACAGCCCCTCGCTCCATAAGTGGTGCTCAGCTGCTCTTGCAATGAACATGACCCGGAAAGGTGCCTGTGGTGACAAAATGTGTGAAACTCTACTGGCCATGTCGGCAGCACAGCATGCTGCCAAGGCAGTGATGCAACGCCACGCGCCGCGACATCTGGCTTCTCTGTTGGCGTCTTCCCACCAGAGAAGTGAATCATTAGGAAAGCACGTCTAGTCATTGCTTTAATCTTAAAAATGGCAGCTAACTTGATAGAGGAAGGATAGCTCGGGGGCAAAGCGTTAGGTTTGGAAGCAAGACCACACAGGTTCGAATCCCGATCCTGCGCTTAGAAACCACTCGCTGTATTAAGCGCATTACAATTGAACAAATGAACAAATACAATCAACTGCTACTCAGAACAAAATCCTGACATGGTTTATATATAATATAGCCTTAGAATGACTTTATATCGCTTGGGTATACTTTTATAAAATGCAGTAGAAGTGAGATGGGTTCGCCGGTGGAGGGGTTTATGGTCCGAATCAATGCAGAGTTCGGCTGCTCGGCATTGGAGTCTTTGCAGGCTTACTGTGAGAAGATTCCCAGGCAGTCGGGGATCCCAACGCGCTTGCCCGGACCAGAGCTGTCAGGGGATACAGTGCTTCATTTCAAGCCTTGGGGTGATTTTCTGAAACAAGAATATTTGGAAAGTGATGGACTTCGGCATGGGATTAATCTGGGATTGAAAGACGCGTTTGCCAAATATACTTTCAGGGTTTGTTAACTTGTGCGCTTGGTCAGGCTGATGGCTAAAGTTTATCTAGACCTATATATCACGTTTGATCACGACATTCATTTTGGGGCATTTCCTCTCCTTGAAGATTGTTTAGGACCAGTTGGAGTGGCTGCTTGTTATGTGGCCTCGCAGATCTTCACCACGGGGTATGATGGCTGGGGCTGATGTGAGGTGAAGTAAAAAATATCTGGAGTGCCACACACACGGAGTAATCCTGCATTAGAGTTTATTTAGCTGGACAATCTTTTAATGAGGGTGCAGAGTGTAGTTAGATCACTGAACTTTGTGGTCTAATTCTTTACTGACCGATGTCCACGGTCTTCTGGGGCGGCATAGCAACATTTAGAGCTATAGGTCTGGACATTGTCTATAGGCACTCTTATTGCTTTAACTCTGAAGTCATTTCAACCGACACAATAACCAAAGTGTCTAAAAAATAGGGTCACTGCACAGAAGTGCACACATCTTACCAAATGTTATTTTATGTTATTTCAAATGTGCATGATTTTATATGAAGGAATTCCTGTTGGTAATATCACCAGGAGGGTCGTCATGC
Organism: Ambystoma mexicanum; assembly: GCF_040938575.1. Taxonomy (NCBI): domain Eukaryota; kingdom Metazoa; phylum Chordata; class Amphibia; order Caudata; family Ambystomatidae; genus Ambystoma; species Ambystoma mexicanum. Next base: position 1,197,103,081 of record NC_090935.1, read on the forward strand.
CAACTGAGCACCACACCCCAGGTCCCATTTGTTTCCTATTCCAGCAAAATGAAACCTACACACTTTCCTATAATCAGCATTGCACTGGCATGGAATGTGGAGTTGTAGAGGTAATGGGACTTTTGCTGCAACTAAACCTCGGTGGAAGCTGCTAAACCGCTCCCCTTAGTGCCCCTGCAAACAATATTGGGTTACAGCAGCTGGTGTTCCTTTCTGTTCCATACTAATAAGAAAGGCAGTTATATACAGCCCTCTGTGGACAGCGCCACGGCGCACTTATAGAGCGGTGGGAGCCGGGAGCCCGTATGCTAATCCTAATGATATTGTTGCCCGGAGACTTTCCCTAGTCTTCAGTCATTTTAATGCCAAAAATATGCACAGAAGGTGAAATATACACCGCAGGTAATTAGAATGTGCAGACCGTGAAGATGGGATTAGATCTAAACGTAGAGGCTCCGGTTCCTCGTTTTCCTGCTCTGTATTTGCTCCTTATTTTACATTGCACCCCCCCCGTATCCAGGGACAACGTTATTGGAATGTCTCACCCCAGTGTTCCACTTAGTTGCCCACGCCTCCATTTCTCAAATGTAATGAAATGAAGTTGGAGAAACTTTGCCTTTCCTTCTATTGAGTGTAAATTGGTTTCTTCATTTAGGAAGCCCCCGAGTGTGATAGAAAAACTGAGAGACCGGGAAGGCTTTCAGAAGCTTTCAGAAGCACGCACATTACCTGCTGAGTTACTCCGTAGCCGCATGGTTGGTCCTCGGTACACTAGTCGCATTCCCTCTGTACGCTCTGCTGCTTCTTGCAGTTTTCTTTAGTCTGAATTTTGTTATTAGGCAGGTTGTCCTGTAACTTATCATGCACACTTGATAAGTATAGATTGGTAACTTCTATGTGCTTCTCAGTGCTAATGTGAATGTTGGGATGGGGCATAGGGGCGTAGCAGTGACGGATTGGGGACTACAGGTTAGCCCTCTCATGGGACGGGTGACCTGCGATTCAGGAGAATGTCATTGACTTTACTTGGTTTCCAGTTGTAGAAGAAACATGAGTTTTTGCCATTGCCCCCAAAGGATCCTCATGGGGCACCAGCCAATGGATTATCCATACATTCAGTCGGCAGTGCGTGGGTGTGCATCGGGATCCAGAATGGCCATGTGGGGAAACCAACCCCTCCACAAGTTAAGCCAATGGCTGAATGTAAACATCTAGGAATGAGAGTAAATGTTTCTACAGAGCCTTCCCTTCCTCATTTTTATCAAACCTATATTCATATTCTCTGAAAGAACTTTGTTACAGGGATTTTATGGCTTAATTGCACTAATGAAAACCTATGAAATTCAATGGAAACGTTGTGAAACGGACGTCATGGTTGCAACTAAAATCGAAAAACCTCAGAAATTCGCCAGTTATGGTAAGCTAAGCAACCATAACTTGCGCCACCACAGTGCACTGCTAAGACTAACTCCCAGGACATTAAAGATGATATCACAAATGTCTTAGAAGTGCACGGTGGTGGCGCGAGTTATGGGTGCTAGTTTACCATAACTGGCGAAATTCTGAGGTTTTTCGGTTTTACTTGGAAATATAACGTCCATTTAACTATGTTTTTTCATTGAATTTCATAGGTTTTTATTAGTGCAATTTAGGCCATAACGTGCCTTTCAACATTCTAATTTCCTACTACTTACTAATATCATACCTACCCCAATTTAGCAAAATTTTCCTCCAATTTACAAAGTTTCACATTAAAACTCAGCCAGTTCCCGCCTTTTAGCATAATTTGTAACACTTCTATAGACTTTTCCACATTTTTGGGTCCGTTGCGTTCGCGAACATCTGACGTCATCTCAGACTTGCTGGACAGTGTCACATGACCGCATGCTCATGCATGGCATGACGATGCGTCCGCGAGCACCTCTGCACTTTGCAATCGGGTTTGTGCTTCGCTGACAGTTCGGAACTGCATTTTCTACTGATCTCGCAAACTTCAAGCTCAAAATGTTCCCCTTGCACAGCTCCTACACATATTCTTACTCATTATCCATTAACAATCTAGTACATAGCACATACTTCGAAGAATATTAGCGAAACTACTATTTATCTTAAAAATGGCATCGTCTATTGCCATCCCTCCTCCCCAAAAGCCACCACCACCAGCTGGAGGACCTACGTGACAAAAAATGTGCAGTACTTCCAAAGACAATGAAGAGGACCAAGAAGGTGAGGTAATGGAAGTGCCTACCTCTAGCACCAAGAGAAAATCATGGGTGTGGCAGTTCTTTAACACTGTTGGGAATGTACCAAAGGCTAAAGCTAACAAAGTGAAATGCATTGAGTGCAACGTTGTACTCAGTCGCGGACTACCTGGACAATACCCCTACAGGACCACCTCCATGCACCGCCACACCCAATCCAACACCACAATGCTCTCAGAAAGGCTGTTCCTATCTTAGCAAGTAGTAGGCTGCCTTCCTCCACCTCATCTTCTTCAACCAGTACTGTAACCACACACCCTACTTCTGAGAGCCACAAAATCCCACCAGCTACCTTGGAAGCAATACAAGAGGCTGTTGATCCATATCTTTCAAAGACAGCAGTCCTCTGTATATACTGCAACACACCACTCTGCAGGGGGGAATTTCGAAGTGCTTTTGAATCTGTAATCAAGGAGCATGAGAAACACTGCCCCCTACATTAGATGTTACACAAGTGCAACATCTTCCCCTGTCCACCTGCCGCTCCAATTTTGTGGTCAGTGCCTCTTCTCTCATTTTCCTCCCCACCTTACTTTCTAACCTCTCCTGTGAAAAAAAAGAATAAAAAAGCAACATAAAAAAGGTTCCGCTAGGAACCACCTTTCACAGTTAAAAAATAGCACAAAAAGAAATTCTTATAAACTCAGTCTACTTAACATTTCTCAATAAACTAGATAGACTCAATAAGATTTTATCACCCTAACTTCAAAAGCCCTCGCGGCACTGATTACATTAGCCCACCCATAACACTAATAACGCTAAACGTTCAAAATGAGCTCCACTTATTTTAATGACGGTAGTGGACAGCGTAGTCAAATGTACCCTGTCATCACCAATGTCATAAGGCTATCTAACGCAAAATGAGATCTTAAGCACACACATCTACAACAAAGGCAAAACTTTTCTTTCTTAGAGAAATCATAGAAACATTTTATTTTGACAAAAACAATACTAGTCGGGACCGCAACAAGTACTTTTCATTTTGGCACAATGACAAAAACTTCAAAAGCGACCGCAAACATAAATACGTTTTTAAAGCTGCGGTTTTATTTCTAAGTTTTCCGGGCTCCTACAGCCCGGAAAACTTAGAAAAAAAAACGCAGCTAGTGCTTATTTTTAAAAATAAATAAATAGCACTTACCGAGATGCAGCTGCAGCTTTTCTGCCTGTAGTCTCCGGTCCGCGTCCTCCAAGTCCCGGCACCAATGAAGGAAAAGCCACCCAGTGGTAGCTTTTGTTTACTGCAGCTGGCTGGCTTTTCCTTCATTAGTGCCGCAAAAGCCAGCACAGGCGGGCAGCCATTTCACAAAATGGATGCGCCCATGTGCTTGCTTTTTCAATTTTTGAGCTTCAATTGCTCAAAATTTTACATAGGGACTTCGGGGGGAAAAAAAACGCCAATCGTTTTTTTTTAATGTTGCCTATCTATTTTTGAAATAAAAAATTTTGGGCGAACCATTCCTTTAACTGTTTCGAATGCAGTTCATGGCTACAAAACTTTGTATCATTCTAATTTTCAGTAAAACTGTCACCAGTGATCTTCTAATGCCAAATCCGATCATCGATCCATTAATGCATGTCTTTGCATTCTTCACAAAAAAGTATCTTCCATGACCTACGAGTAATGTACGCACATACCACTACATTATAGAGGAGAAATGAGTGCTTTAAAATTGAAATAAAAGCAACACTTTCACATTAGCACGTTTCTAGAACATGTAGTCTCCTATGTTGCTCCTTGTTTCTGCAACCGCACAAGGACATATTGTTGTTAGGTGTTGTCCCAGATAATTGTTATTACATATTCGTTGTTGATAATTATTTTCCTAATACTGTTGAAGAAAACCATTGGCCGGTAGACTCTACTCATGACGTGTGCACACTGGGATTAAATAACTATATAAAATCAAGAAGGCAAAAACATATTTCAGTAACCACTTTACAGTTAAATATACACAGTACATTCTTATTCTGGCTATACATTTAAGTTACAATTCACACGTATGATGTCTATTCTTTGCGTCAAATTGAACATTAATCAGTCGGGCGCTTATCATATGGCACACAGTACACTTTCAATCCACACTTCAATAAATATTATTTAAAATCATGCTTACATCGCGTCTTGCAAGTCCATTCATCCAATGTAGCGGAGGACCAACCTCTTCAAAGCACAGTTTTCCGAAATAGAAACTTTACTTTCCGACAACAGCTTTCAAAGTAGTGAATTTTAGCCTTTCTTTGTGGATTTTTGGCACATCTACTGCTTCAAATTCTTAGTGGGTGTATTCAAGGACACAAAACAATGGCACCCTTCATGTACCGTTCTCAGCATGCCCGAGTCAGTTTTGTTTTTAGAGGAACATGCAATAAAAATTAACAATATTACTGGCAATCACTGCAGTGAAAGACAACAAAATATTTCAAGTAAACCACATACCACAATATTTACTTCCATTTTACCGCTATTAACGCACCTGTTCCCAATACATTTACGTTTTCTTTAAAATATAACCTCAGGCACAGTCCACATGGCACGGATTTCCCTACACATCAATATTAACCTGCCCCCTGCTTTCTGCTATGAGAAGTTTCTGCAGCAGAGACTTGCAGCGACAAGAACTAAGTTATCGTGAAGAAAAGTAGTTTGTAAAAAAGATCTGCAGATTGTGTGTTCCCACGCCTCAGACAGCCTTGTGGATAATGCAGGGTCTTGACTTTCATCCTTAACCCAACCACAAAAGCATCACACTTTGTCTGCCATAATTGCTGGAACCTGAACGAGTATATGCTACATATTTGTGTGCGTACCTTACTATGGTTTGTGTACTTCTCAAGCCATCTTGAAGTACACACACCATAGTATGGCACGCAAACAAATAAATAATGTGCACATTTATATATTAATGTGTGTAAACATAGAAATATGTAACATATTTCTATTTTTATAAAAGATGGCTTGCATGAAAAACAAACCATAGTAAGGTGCGCATGCAAATATATAAATGTTTATATATATTTATATATTTGAGTGCCTTACTATGGTTTGTGTACTTTTCAGGTCATGCACACCCTGCAAGCCACAACCCCAAATCAGGCCCCCCTCAATTTCTTATCCCACTTAAAGCAGCGACTATACATATTACTACTTTGGTGGTTGTGCCCAGTGCACATATTCTAGGAGCCAAGGCCCCCAGAATCTGGCAGCTCACTACAGCACAATTAACTATATAACAAGTATGTACCATACAGCGTCCATTAATAAAACTCACCCTTACCCTTCTGCAATCAAAACGATGTCCGCGGACACCGAATGTCCATAGCGCTGTCTCCGCGAGCAGCTACGGCACCTGCCTGGCCTTTTTCAACCTACAAAAACGGCATCATATTATCTTTTTTCCACTCTGTCAGCCCCTATTTTCACCACCAAATGACCCAAAATGTGTTTTCCAGACTTTTCCCCACCATATTGTCTGTGGCCAGCTGTGACTGTCCGCGAATTCAACATGGTGGGCATTTCCAAACATCTGACGCACCTCACGCTTTTCACCATCTAAACAGCGGGGGCGCGTCTGTCTGCGAACCTCGCACTACTCTCTGGACCAATCAGTGGTCTGTCCGCAGAATGAATAGGGAAGTGAGTCCGTGGACCAAACCCAGATATCACAAATTTTTTGGGGCGTTTTAAAAAAAAAAAAAGACTGGATGGTTTTGCACCAAATTTACAAAAGCACGTTTTTGGGACCAAAACGATGCTCCTGCAGCAAATTTGGTGAAAATCCATTCAACAGTGAGCACATTTTATTTTATTTGCATCTATGGGGAAAAACACACATTTTGGGACCCCCCTATAACTTTGTCCCCATTGACGAAATCTCACCAAACCTTGCAAGATCCATCTGAGGGGGGGCCATATACTTTAGCAAAGTTTCATGAGGATTCGTCCAGGGGCGGCGAAGTTATAAGCCACCCAAAAAGTGCTCTTCCTATGGGTCGATACTGCAGGCACTGTAATACGGTCCCCTCATTATTCTGCTTCCCCACCTTGTCCACCACCAGCCCTTTCTCTCTCCCACCCTCTCCTTTATTAATGTGCGATTTGATATTTTCCTCCATCTTCCCCCTGGGCCTGAAGTGAGAAAAATGTACCGCATTCTGAAGCCAAATACTGGGATGCTGAACGGTCTTTAAGTAGAGTTCAACCTGTGCAATGATGTAATCTTCTTGAAGAAACATGCCTTCAAGGCATGTTAACATGACTCCAGAAGCTCCACACTTTTCCTAGCACTTCTAAAGTTCACCCCTCCCCCCACCTCCCAATCTCTACTTGTCATGGAAATTTGTAACCTCTGTTGATGCACAATGAGTCCTTCGGGTCAATAAAATACCCTACGTTTTTGCAAGCTATCTCTTAAATAATAATTTTCCTTTGTATGCGAAAAGAAAATGATTGCTCAGCTGCACTGTGCCCATGGTGTGGCAATAGACACACATCGCACTGTGCATGTATCTGAGATCATGTACCTTAGGAACCCAACAATGTCAAACCCGAGGTGGTGCTTGCCATAGTGTGACTTAATTTTATATATATATATATATATATATATATATATATATATAAATTTTAATATGCGTTGTCACCAGAGTGTTAAAAATGTAGATATTTGGAAACTTGACTTTGAAAAAGGGAGTGGATTTCAAAGCTCTCCGCTAATGCTTTTTAGCTTTTTTCCGCAAAACCTTTTTTAAAAAAAAATTAAAACTTTAAGCACTTGCCGACTTACAGGATACATTCAAGAATATATAAAAAACCTATGCATAATAAGTCCTGGTGTGTACGGCTGTTATCTGGTACATGCTTAGCATAGACTCATTCTTGGTCTTTCTCGTTGTGCTGTGCATTGGTCACGGCAGATTGTTGCGAGCATCAAAGATCAGACCAAATGCCTTTAGAGTGAGGACAGCTTGGAAATTGGAATAAATGCATTTTATACAATTCACCTGTATTACTAGCCCATAATAAACTCTTCTGCTATATCTCTGTTGAATATTTCCAGAAATCTAAACTGCACGCTATTGTATGCTTGAAGCAAACATGCATATTGTAGCATTCATTTGATAATGTAGAGGTAGACAAAATTCTGTGGTTCAACTTCTGAAGATATATATTTTTCTGAGGCTTGTGAATCTGGTTGGAGTCATATGTTTTCCATAGGCTGCCACGTAGTGGTTGAAGTCTTGCATCTTGATTTTTCTTGTTTGGATTTGAAAATGGAGCGCCGGCAGGGAATTCCTTTAAAACGATCCATTCATTGCATGTGCAGATACGAATGATCAGTCACGCGTCAATATTCTCAGATTGTTTTCTTTCCACCATGAGGTTCGTCACGTACACTGTTTTCGTATCTAGCAAATGAAAAAGTTAATAAAATCCACTCTAGTTTGAAACCGAATATGACTCCAAGTGGACTTGGAGGGAAACTGACAGATCAGAGCAACTCGGTGCCTCCAATCAGCAACTATGTGCCGAAAGGCTAACAGTGGAGGAAATATTTTCAAATACACGCAGACAGTCTGTAGAATGCCTTTATATCCCATAATATCTATAAATGGTAGCTCCCTGGTACTATGTGCCCATGCAGACGACCCCTTTCAAGTTCCGCCCCTCTTGTAATACAAAATTCCCTTACAAGGAGATATGCCATGTGTGCAAAATGTCTTCTGCGGGATCCTAAAGAATAGAGGTGTCGAGCCTGTTAGCTCTTTAACCCTAAAACGTAAAAAGGATGGAGAACAAATCGCTGGGCTGCATATGTTATATAGATGGCAAAATATGTTGGGGAGTCAAGGGCTAGATTGGAGGACCTCAAGGTTGAGAAGGCCAAATCAAAAATGGACGAAGCCCCTCTGATGTGGAGCACTGAAGCCTTGATGCATGCAGTCGAATTCAAGATGGATGACAGTCACTCAAAATGTAGTGTAGTCCATCCGGGATCTACACCGGGAAACTAAATAGAGGCCAGTGCTTGAAGTTGAGCTCAGATCACTAGAGTACTGCAGATAAACGGTCAGAGTACACAAAACAAAAGAAAAATGATTTCGACCCAGAACAGCATAAAAATGATAAATCTCACAAGGAAATGACAGCTCCATAACGCTAAGCACAACACTCAACTGGTATGTCAGAAGAGGAGGGTTCTCCTTTTGAATCTATGCAGAGAAAGGGCCTTGCACACTTATCTGACTCAGATGAAGACATAGAGCAAGAGTTAGGGCCCTCTGTAAACCCTAAGATAATATGATAATAAAACGAACAGTTTCAAACTACTCTGGACAAAATGTCCTCTTTTATGTATTTCATTGAATGTCACCCCTGAAAAGGAAACAAGATTTCACTGAGTGTAGTTCTCCCATTAAAAAGACTAGAATCCAGGTGGAGCAACTGCAACATGAAGACCTGAGCGATCAGGAAGACTGTTCTAATGAGGAAGTAATTATTGATGAGGAACAGGACATTGAGCCTGAGGATTACATTACCTTCTTCAGATGTGGCAGAGCAATTCATCACGCCATTCCCAACAGATGACCCGTGTCTGTACAATGACCTTAAATGGGTGGCAAGTAGATTCGGCATAGATACCAGCAAGTCCGATGAAGAGACTGATTTCATTGAAGATGTTAACAAGAGAAAAATCATGTGCATTCCATTTCCTAATTTAGGCAAGAAGAGGATATCTACTTCACTGGCCAATCCAGCTCTCACGAAGGCTGTTAATCCTCATATTCTAAAGAAATATAAGCCTGCACCAGTGACCCAACGTTCATTAAAGGTCGTCTAACCTCTGACCCTCTATTTGTCATCACAACATGTAAAATGGGGTGAATATCTTTGTCTACCAATGAATATCATCCAGCTATGGAGAGCAAAGGGATACATGCTATTGGGAGGAAGGTATCCACATCTGCTGCGTACAAGGTGTAAACATTGCTAGCGTATCCGCATTAATGGCAAGGTACAATAGTGCACATAGGATCAGATGGATGATCTAGTGAAGGAAGTCCCAGAATCTCGAAGACCTGCCATAAATAAAGTAATGCTTGAGGGGAAGTAATCTGCAAATGCAGTCATTAAAAATGTATTGGACTCGACAGACAGCTGGACACCTAGTAGCGGAGGGCACAGTCACTAAAAGGCATGCATAGCTTAAAAGCTCTGGTTTCAGACCTGAGTCACAGGTTACTCTATTGGACATGCCTGTTCAAGAAACATGCCTTTGCAGGAAAGCAGTGGATGAAGCATTTGAAAAGGCTAAGGATGAACACAAGACTTTACAAAGTCTCGGACAAATAAAACATTTCTGCAGAGGGGAGTGTTTTCCAGTCGGCTAACTTTTTCTTCTCCAACATATTTCACATTTCACAGCCCAGTACACATACCAAGTAGGTACAATATGTGGTATACCACTCCGGGATCGCAGCACAAAACCATCCCAGGATTACATTGCCAATACAAATACGGCATAGGTCATGGTAGAAGACATACCCCGCACCCTCCGTGGGACAAACCCCTACCACAAATAAATGACTCAGCAGTAGAGGTTCCCCCCCCCATATGACATCAGAAGGGGGGCAGATATCATACACCCCCACGTGGGAGGGGAAAACACCAGACAAGTGGGCGCTAAGCACGGTCAAGGAGTATTATTGCATCACGTTCCTACAAAAACCACACAATCTGCCACCAAGATCTAGGAAGCTATGACCAGATCCTATTGTACAACTACTACAAGGGGGGGGATACAAGCGCTAATGTAGAGGGGGCCATGAAGGAAGTCACTTGAAACCAGGTAAACCACAGTATTTATTCACTGTTTCCTAGCTCGCAAAAAGACTATATGGCAACACTGGATATGAAAGATGCATTCTTCCATATTTTGGTGTTCCCAGGATATTGCAAATATCTCTGGTTCAAGATAGACCGAAGTCATAACATTTCCTACACAAGTCAAGGCTTCTTTCAAGCCAGAAAAAAACAGTTCTTAGTCTAGCAAAGGGTCACCCTTCTCAAGAGAGTGTGAAAGCACTACTAGTTCCGATAACCATCAGAAAAGTTATGAAACTCCTCTCCATGATGGTGTCGGGCATCTTCATAGTTCCACATGCAAGGCTCAACATGCGCAGTGTAAAATGTATAGCAGTAGCTGACATAACAGTGGTCTGGTGGAACAGGCGAGCGGTACATTCTAGTGGTGGTATTGCAGGATCTGGTAACAGACCTCAAATGGTGGACAAAATAGAGAATGTTAAAAGGGAGATCTTTTGTCCCACCAAAACAGTTAACCATCCCAACAGATGCATCCATGACCATGTGACGGGCACATTGTCAACACCTTGCTACCCAAGAGACATTGTCTGCACAGCAAGTCAAACCGCATGTAAATGTGTTGGGGCTTCTTGCTGTCAAAATGGAAATGTGCTCTTTTCAAAAGGTCCTGATGGGTAAAAACATTCCCATCAACACCAAAAACACTGCTATGAATGTACTGTATCAACAGACAGGGTGGAATACTCGATAGTGTTCCCACCTTGAACAATATATCTGGTAGTAGTGTCTCAAAAGAATCGGTTGCATTCAAGCACATCATCTTCCATGGAAACACAATTGTCTAGCCGTCAGTTTAAGCAAAGTCCTTGTGCAGGAACATAAGTGGGAAAGGCATACCAATTCACTCAAACCGATTATTGCACAATCCACTAAATGCAAAATTCCAAAGCTTTGCATTCGGGTACCCTCAACTGTGCTCTCTAGACAATGCGCTAGGGATAAGATGGTCTGGGATATTTGCATACGTTTTCTCCCCTAGCAATACCACTGTGCAAGGTGGTACACAAATGACATCAGGAACAACTGACAATGATTCTCATTGCACCAAGGTGGATGAGACAGCCGTGGTACTTCCACCTGCTGAACATGTGTGCATGTCCACCAACAAAGCTTCCGACATCACACTACCAGGTGACACAATGGCAACAACAGATTTCGCTCATCAGTCCAAACCACCAATTTGACAGCCTGGCGCCTGAGGTCATAGAATTTGGACATTTTTCAATTACCCACACAGTCTATGGAAATTTTGAACGTGACACAAAAAGCTAACTCCAGACATTATTACTTTAATAAATGGAATTTGATGTAGTCAGAAGCAGGTGAGCCCCATTAACTGTTCTCCAACAAACATGGCTACTTACCTTAACCTTTCCTTGACTGAGGTCTAGTACACAATTAAAGGTGCATTTGGCATTGCTATCAGCATACACAACCTCACAACACAAAATATCTTTGTGGACGATACCAGAGTTCCATGTTTTTATGGCAGTTGTAAAACCCATATAGCCACCGATGACCCATCCACCACCATGCTGGGATTTAAGCATTGTGCTATGTAAACGTATGGGTCCACCATTTCAACCTATGCACAAAGCTTCTCTTATGGACCTTATATACAAAGTTGCATTCCTTGTTTCCGCCACTTCCATCAGAAGAATAAGTGAGGTACAAGTATTATCTGTGTCAGAACCACTTAATTCTAAAACAAGGTGGATGTAAGAATACATCCTATATTTGGTCCAAAATATATATCCAAGTTCCATTTCAATCGGTACATTGAACTGCCAGCTTTCTTTATTTCAAAAACATCAGTTGAAAATGTACTTCATACACTGGACGTCTATAGAGCGACAATGTATTACCTCACTAAGATGGAGGAACTTAGAAAGACTGACCAGTTCTTTGTTTTGATGGCAACCAGGAGAAAGAGAGATCCAATCATAAAATATTCTATTGCCAGATAGATTATTAGGTCTATACATCAATGTTATATTCTGTGTGTGTATATATGCACTGGAAAAACATTGTTACAGGAACGTTATGGTTAAGTTGCACTAATAAAAACAGATGAAATTCAATTAAAACCCTTTCTTCAAGGGATCTTATGGTTACAAGTAAAACTGAAACCCCCCAGAAACTTGCCATGGTAAGCTAAGCAATCATAACTCACTCCACCAACAGAGAATCACTGATAACATCACACATTAAAATAATGTTCATGAACACTCCCTACAAGGGGTAGTGTTTATAATGCTGGTATAGAGGGATCCCTATTATTGTTGAACTAAAAGCTTTACCTGCCATTTTTCCTTTTGCTTTATGCAGTGCGTTTAGGTAGTGTTTGTAAATTGTGTAAATTGTGCCTTTCAACTTCTGACATGTGTATTTATTATTTATTCACCTGCTCTGGGCATTACATCTGCCTTGTTTGCTTCCTTTGTCATCCTGTTTGCAGAGAGAAAAGGCACTCTCACAGGGAAGTACGGAGCCACGCTCCGGACAGGAACTACATTTCCCTTAAACCCTACTGCCGCATATTATGAAATGTCGGGTGCTTAAGCGCCGCTGCTTCGGCGACCAGCTGGTCTTCGCCGGTCATCGATGTTCCTCCACGTCCCAGAGGGCCATTATCTTCACCGCTACAGGTCAGCCGATACGTGCCATAATACCCCTCATCTATCACAGCAAGCAATATCTACCCAGCTAAACTCTAGTGCTGTGGGCAGAGGCATTGCTGGGGGGAGTGAGGGGGTTATAGCCCCGGGTCTTTTGGTTGTAGCCCCAGATAGAAGCTCAGGAAGCTACAACCAAAATGCTACCTAGCCCCGAGTCCCGCCAGTCCTGACATTAGCTTGGCCCCTGATCTTTTCCAGACCTAGTAACACCTCGGGCTGTGGGTTACCCAGTAGGCAAATCTTTATCCATGGCTGCACTCAGAGCAAATCGTATCCTTACCGTGAACAGGCTGAAACTCATGAAATTCGATGCCGTGGAAATGACCTCGGCCGACCCAGCTGGTCAGCACTTGATAGGGAGACCAATACCCCGGCTCAAACACCCTCCAACTTCTCAAACACCCATTTGAGTGCGCAGCTAGTGAGCACACCTACCCTCTAGCAATCAGCGCCCGCCCACTTTCCCCACCCGATAATCATTATACCCCCCTCCCTGGTGCCCTTGTCTGTTGTGGCCCCCTGCTTTCCTGTTCTCGTCTTTCCTGCTCTCCCCTCCCCCTTTCCCTTCTCCCCCCTTTCATCTCATCACTGCAGGAGTTGTCTTGATTCACCATGGTTTCACAATCTCCAACCTGTTGCCAATGCTTGAATTTGACTTTGACTTTTGGACACTGACTCTTGGTGCCTCACCTTCTCCACTCGTACGCTTGGTGGCCCTGTATCATTTGGCTTCATGGACACTTTGACTCTTGGTGCTCACCTTCTCAACTTGTTTGACGCTGTACCTATCGTCATCTTGAATCCTTGCTTACATTTTCTTTTCTCTGCAACATGTGTGTTTTACTGACCTCTGCAACTGTATTCGTTCTCCCCTCTGCTCTCCCTCCTGTCACTGTTTTATTCTCTGTTCCCTCCTTCTCTCCCTTCTCCACTCTCCTCCCTTCTCCTTACTTTTTTCTATACACTATCAGAATTGTGCCTGGACCCAATATGATGGCAACAATTGTCTGTCTCCTCCCCCTTCCCTTGCTTGTCCCCGCAACCCCCCCAGCACTATCTGAAATGTCATCCGGCCTAGTACGATAGTAGCTTGTTTTGTTCCTCTCCCTCCTTTCCCTCCCCCTCTCCCTCATCTCTACTATTCACGGGCTCTACCAGAAATGTCGTTGGACATAGTACAGTAGTCACCTGTCTGTTTCCATGTACCTCCCTCCCACCCCCTCCCTTCCGTTTGTGTTTAGCTCTTGCACTTTCTGAAATGTCGTCAGGCCGAGCACGTTTGTTAATTTCACATTCTTGTTGTTCATGGCCTTATAAGAATGTAATTCTATTTTCCCTTGTTCCCTCCCTTGCCTTGAAGCTCTTTGAAACACATTGTGTATAGGCGCTATATAAATAAACTATCATATAATTACATTCTGCTCTTATAACAAGCAAGCAAGCAGCTCCTCTCCTCGACTTCTCCAACAAACCATCTAACATTGGGGAAGCTACTAAATCAGTCCTCAAACATCAAGATATCACTAACAAGGGAGACCCGTTGTCTAACATGTCTGGAGCTAGGTTAAGATAAACGCTCCTCAATACCAGATCACTAAACAATCATGCCTGTAATATCCAGTGTCTCATAAATGACAGAGACCTGGACATCTTCTGCTCATGGAAACCTGGATCCGGGACACTAGTGAGCCAGCCATCTACCTAGCCGTCCCTCCTGGCTACTCTATCTTTTCCAAAAACAGGGAAGTGGGAACGGGGGAGGGGCAATAATTGCCAAAACCAACATGTGCATATTTACCTCTCCCATTACCTGTCAGGGCTGCGAGCTTCTACTTGCCAAAATGACTCCTAATCCCAACAGCTGCTTGAATGTTGTCCTTATATATAGGCCACCAGCTGCAGTGCCCAATTTCAACAAGGAAATTATGCACATTCTGAAATTATTTGAGGGCCCCAACCGCGCTACTCTATTTCTTGGTGATCTAAACCGTTGGAAGGGTGACACGCAAGATAAGGATGCTATTGACCTGGAGAAAGCTCTGAATATCATTAGCTTCCAAGTCAAGAACGAAAAACCCACATCTTGGACTGGTTGACGACCAACAACCTCTCAGCCAAAATTAAACTGAGTCATGGATTTGGTCTGACCGTTACACCATTGATTTTCATATCAGTCTTCCGAAAGGTTATACTAAACCTAATCCTGCTAAGCTAGTTAATACACAGAAATACAAAAAGGTAGATCCCAAGGATCTTTTCTCCTGCCTCAAACCCATTATGGGTGAAACATCGAATTGGATTCTGCTGAGCACCTAGTCCACCTATATGAAAAAAGATAATTTCATTGCTAGATGTATCCGCCCCAATTTAAATCAAGACGGGTCAGAGATAATCCCGGCCATCAAGAATGGTTCAGTCCTTACCTAGACATCCTAAAAAGGGAAAAACGGAACCTGGAATCCATCTGGCTAAAACACCAAACCAAAGAGAACAATGAGGCATGGAAAAAAGGTAGACTCCATCTCTAAAAGTAAAATCGTAGACACTAAGAAGAATTTCTTCAATGGCGAAATAAAACAAGCCGACAATAGCTCAAAAAAACTATTCAACATACTCTGACAACTTGAGAAACCTAGAGCCCTACAAATCCCTTTCCTTCAAACCATCCAGAACACCTTAGCTGTTCAAGCCGCCTTTGAGACAAAAATACTCAGTCAGGGAGAACATTAAAGAAAGGACACAAATAAGATCCCTATGCCAATAGATCACAAATACTCCAATCAACCTCACTTCTCCTTTTCTGCTGTAACCACAACTGATTTTGAAAAACTGTTAACAAACATGAGACCCAACACATGTTCGGAAAACATACCCCCCCCAAAATCATTTTAGACAACAAAAAGCTTTTTTTCCGTTCCTCACTAAGTTTGTGAATGCCTCTTTTAGAGAAAGCAAGGTGCCTAAATCTATCAAAACTGTCTGTCACAGTGAGCTTTGGGGCCTTTAGTAATGTGCATACAATGGATGGGTTCACAGAATAACTGAGTCCAAAGAACCAAACCAACTGAGGATGATGGCAAAGTTCTGTTTTATTAACAATTATCTAAAACAGTGAGTTACAACAAACATCAACAGACGTTCGCTCAATTTTCTCTCAGCGATCTTTTCATAAAACATACATTTTAAACTAAAAATATGTCAGAGGTGACGTCCTACTACGTGGCAAATAATAAAAAACCTACTAGGGATTGTAATTGGCTTAAGGGGAACATCTAAATATACATTACATAGGAACTGGGATTGTGATTGGCTGCCCACTGTCAGGTGGACAATATAGCCCATCTCTAAAACATGTAATCTTCAAAATCATTTAGTACACGGTTTTCAATTGGTCTTCAAACTAGAAGGTACTTCATTATGCAGACCTCTACAATTGGTTGGCACACTTGTGCCATGTCTGGAACATTCAGTTCACTTAGCAGCACGTAAGCCCAGACCCAGGTGCAAGGAGGTGGGCTTGACTCTACCTCCCCACCCAATTAGCCCAACATCTCTCATGCCTTCTGCCATGAAGATTGTCTTCGAACTTGGCTTTGCAAAATATTCTTGTCTCTTGGAATAAATGGGTGTGCAGGCACTCGCTATCGTCGTTCTAGGACTCAGTTAAACTCTGTTTTCATCCTTGCCTCACGTCACAGCGGACCACGATTTGATCCATTTTGCAGGTTTTTAAATGTCTGAAATGAACAAAACGTTGCACTCTTGGTGTTTTTTGTCTGCACCTTAACATGGGATGATTCAGCCATCGCATGGTCACTCCTTTCAAGAATAGATAGCCGACCTTTGCTGCTTCAGTTTTGATACCAGGCCAAACATCCTCGCAATGCAGCAACATGATTTCAGCTTATTCTTACTGCGACACAATTCTCGTCTTTTCTCTTCATGGGCCCTGGCTTACTAAATTCATGACGCCAATGTCCAGTTCCTGTACAATGGCGGCTCGACCTGCATTCTATTCACTACCTATAGCTAGCTTCTATGATGACTTAATCTACTTACGTTTCAGCATCTGTACACTTATTGAATGGTTAATCCTCTGCAGCGCTTCATGCACGTGTAAACTTTTTTTTCGTACTTAAAAGTTCACTTGACTCTTCACTTCGTCAATAGTTTCTTGTAAGATCCATGCATCCTTTTCAGCCAACATCTCGGGACATAGCATGTCTCGTGCGACGTCACTATCTTCTTTTTTGCTCTTTTTCATATTCCTTCAGGGAGTTCCTCCCTCAGATTGTCGTGTCTTCAGGGATACATTTGATAGGGTTGTCTCAATGGGTATCTTTTCGAATATACACTGCGGTATTGGCACAGCTGCGGGTGTCAAACACGGCATAATCTCAGACTTGCAACATATAGGAGGTGGGGGGGTGATATTTCCTACAGAGGCATGTAACTGCTCCTCTACAACACCACTTCCGAAAAAACCTAATCTCAACCTCAAAGACCCAAATAACCTCAGACCAATAACTAATTGTAATTGTCTTCTTACGATATTGGATAAAGCTGCATATGTGCAATTTCAATCCTTTGTAGAATCCAACAACATTCTATATCACAGGCAGTCAGGATTTCGCCCTAACTATAGCACTGAGACGGTCCTAGTGGACCTCCAGTCACACATGTTCAAAATTACAGACAAAGGGGAAATGTGGGCTCCTGATCCTATTGGACTTGAGGCAGCCTTCCACCTTGTTGATTGTGGCCTTCTCCAACAAGACAACTGCCAGCTTGGCCATTGTTCTGCGGAAGCTGCCGACTGGTTCCTCTCCTTGTCAGAATGGGAGTCTAGAATTCAATGGGGTCAAGCATGCTCACCCACACTTCCATCTGGTGTGGTGTCCCACGGGGAGCCAGTTTGTCACCTATAATGTTCAATTTCTATATAAGGCCCCTCGGTTCCCTCCTAGAAAATCTGGGAGCGCTAGCTATGTTGACAATGCGCAGTGGTCATAGAAGCCACTGGGGACCACACTTTTCTCTCTGCTACCCTATCTAACATATACCAACACATTGAAGCCTGGATATCATCCAACTGCTCTGCCTCAACAGCAGTAGGACGGAGATGCTCGTTTTTGGGTAAAAAACCAGCCGAGCAAAACTAAGCTCTTGTGCTCAGTCTCGTTTCCGATCATTCAAACTTCTTGCTCCTCTCTACTGGAATGCTCTCCCACTTTCTCTTTGTTCCAGCACTGTCTATTCTCTTTTCTGTGGTAATCTAAAAAAATACCTACTTCAACACCCTTGAGTGATAGTCTTCTGGATTTAACTGCCTACTCCATTTTATTGTACTGTGTTTCCGTTTTAATGTTCAGCGCTTTGGTTTAAGGCGCTCTATAAAAGACAAATAAAATACAAAATAATACAAATAAGCTCTGACAATGAATGTTTCCAAATAGTAGCGAACACAGTCACCGTACAAAATAAGGTCAACACCCTGATTGGTCCAGGAGGGTGTCCGCGGACCAAATGGGGAAGTGAGTCCGTGGACCAAACCCAGATATCACACATTTATTTTACCTTCTTTTTGTGCGTTCCTAAATAAACAACTGGACGGATTTACACCAAATTTACAAAAGCACGTTTTTGTGACCAAACGGCCACTCCTGACATAAATTTGGTGAAGATCCATCCAGTGCTTTGGGCTGTAGGCGTGAGCAAAATTTATTTTCCATTGCGTCTGAGGAAAACCATACATTTTGGGACCCCCCCCCCCCTATATAGTTTTGCCCCGCCCAGGACAAAACCACACAAACTTCGCAAAATCCGAGGGGGTCATATACTTTTTATTCAAAGTTGGGTGAGGATCCATCCGGGGGGAATAGTTTTATAAACCGCCCTCAAACAAAAAAATCTGGATGGATATACCCCAATCCATTCAAGGAAATTAAGTCAATGCTTTTGCCCCAAATAATTTCATTTTGGTCCACATCTGCCAAGCGTTTTTTGCGCTGCGGCTGTTCAAAAACTGCACTTTTTCTCAAAGGGAAAAATTAATGAGAGTAGGCGGAAAACAGCATTTTTATGTTTTCGTAATAACGTTTTCATTTTTCAATGAATCTTTCCCAAAATATCCAGTTTGGGAGGGCCTTTGACAAACCTTTAGTTTATAAAATAGCATCCAATCCGTCCAGCAAGTCAAAGATTATTAGCCTATATTTGGCAATGCTTTGGGCCTCCCAATTAGCCTGTAGCGGACACTAGCCATGTGCTGCAGCCAGTAGATTAAATGGAAGGCAGAATTAAGAGTAGGGAGTTATAACAAGGGCCTGACCCAAACAGTACATCATGAAACCTTGGAAGCCTGCATTTTGGGTCAGTGTGCATGATCTGAGATCTTGTTTACATCCAGTCTGCATACTGTAAATACATCTCTGGCTCAATTTGACAGCCAGCAGCCAATTTATGGCCCGCATACTCGACCCACAGCCGAAACAGCCACTTCTTTCTTTTTTTAGCCTAAATTACATAAGATCATAGTAAGACATATACACGCTAAACCTGAACATTACCCATGAATACAAGGGCTAGTTTAAGACACTACCATTGCCTTGAGAAAGACGCTTTGTCGAAACTCAAGTTGGCTGAACCATCTTATCAAGTGTATGTGAAGGAGCACACTGGACAGGTTTTTGCTCTTAAAATAAATGAAGTCTTTATTGACTTAAAAAATTGAAAAGAAAATGTCAGGACCTCAGTTGTCCTTAATGTAGTCCAAAAATTAATCAAGAACTGAGCTTCTTAGAGGATATGGCACAAATCGAGAACTAATCCTCATAAGCCCAAAGGAACGCTGCAGCTTCTTCTTCGCCTCTGTCTCTCTTCTGAAAAAGAAGGGAGAAGTGTTTGTTAGTCCCTCAACGCGGTTTGCCTTAAATAGGGGCTGGATTCCCCTAGTCCAATCAGGGCTCACTACACTTTGGAAGCTTGATAAGCCCCCCAAACCCCTCCCTCTTCTTTCCTGAGTGCTGTCCGCCATGATGGAAATTGCACCAGTGACTCGAGGGGGACTGCCTTCTGTGAGGGCGTGTGCCGGCTTTACGGGTAAGTCACCATACATACAAGCTGCCTTATTTTCCGGTGTTCGGTTTTTCAACTTGTTTGTTGAGCAGCATGCTGATGACAATACGTAGGGGTTACTCTCCCTACCCCGCGTCCAGTTATTGTAACGGGGCCCCAGCCGCTTCGCTAGTATATTTTCAGCGTCTCACCGTCCACAGAGCTGTTTGTTCCCTCCGTCATTGTTACATGCTCTAGCCTGGCATTGCTCGCCGCTCGCACCTCAGCCTGGGTTTCCTGTCCGAGATTACTGTTTTCTCCAACTTCACACGTTGTTGTGGCTGTCTGTTCTTTCTGAGGTGTGTGTTCCTTCCTGGTCATGTCCAGTTCCCACCAAGTGGGTTCCTCATCCTCCTTGACTGGGTGTTCCGTCCCGGTAATGTCCATGCCCCACCAGGTGGTATCCTTGTCTTTCTCGAATGCCACCTTAATACCCGAACTTATACTGGGTTCTCTTCGGCCGCATTCCGGGTCGAGCCCCTTCTCACGACTAAGACTCTCACAGTGTACAATAATAAACCAAGCTTTGTGTTGATAAACCATATAATTAACGTAATCCTAATTACTACCGGGGCTAGTGCGACTGACTATCACCAGTCTTATTTCTGAGGTTGAGAGTAGAACCTCAAGGTTCTAGTTGCGCTGCATGGCCAACTACCTACTAGGACAAGAGCACACTGAGAGCCGGTCCTACTCACCATTTTCTCATAACCTGATAGAGGCCCAGATGAAATCCTTCAGCTAAAGGAGGACGCCTCACTCCCTTATACAGTCAGTCTGTCACAGTGGATTGGTTAATTTCCAGCCTTTTCGAAGTGCCCAATTCTGTCTTCTGTGATCAGTGCCTTGTCCTGGTGATGAGTTCTTTTTCTTCAGGAAGTGGGCAGGAGGCAATTGGGGTGTAAGTTACCTAAGCGATTTAAAGATGTCGGAACCCTTCTCTGGACTTCAACTCCTATTGGCTACTCTAAGACTACCCTCTCTCCTGTCTTTATACTTCAGAGTCTCTGGTAGTTGCCACCCTACTGTGACTTCTCTCTTTCTGGCAGAGCCTGTCCTTCAATGCACAGGATGCCTCCCTGTCACCTGGGGGAAGATCCTGTTCTCCAGGAAGGTAAATAAATGTCCCTGATAGAACAAAGCTGAATCCCCATCTTGCTTCCAGACAGCTTGATATAGAAACTCTTTCAGGAGGAATAAATCACTAGAAACCAAGCATTCAATAAATTGACCTCAAACCGTGTTGGCCAGTATAATTGTAGATTGTCGGAGGCCACCATGTAGAACTAGACATTGCTTATATTTGGCATTGGGAGCACACAGGTATATAATTGGGACCAGGGTTCATGTTTAAAAGCAGTCTAGGAACGTTAGAACTTCGAGTTCCCTAAGGATTTTTGCAGGAATTATTATTTATTATTATTATTATGGTATTTATAGAGCACGGTCCTAGCTTCGATAAGCAGCATAGTGCTTTTCAGAGGTATACAACAATACAGATACACAACAGGGCACTTTGCAGAGGTATACAGCAGTCCAGATGCATAACAGAGTGCTTTTCAGAGGTCGCAACAGAACAGCTATACTGCTGGAGGATAGGATACAGAGAGGCACAGAGGAGGAATACACATCTTACTCTAACAGCCAGGTTGCCAAATTACAAAGGAGCTCCTGAGGGTGGTCAGTAGACAGACTCAGCACAGTTACACACTTGCACTATCGTTTCAGGTTAAAGCATTGTGAAAGTGAGTCTGATTAGCAGAACTCTTTCAGACCTAGAATATTACTAGCATTATTTTGTTTTACATAATCAAAAAGCTCAGGCTAGTCCACCCTCAAAGATGACATTCTTTCATAATTATTTCAACAGCTTTTTAATAAAATATAAGATGGTTACTTTAGAGGATCTTCCCCACGCCCTCTGGGGTTGCTTACTTCCTATGTGAGAGTCCTTACCTTTGGTCTATCAGTTGTCTGTGAGGCGTGTCTGAGTGCATACGAACCTACTCAAACAGGATGTCCACATGTGTTGTGTACATAATATCCATGTGCAGACATAAAGTGCTCTGTTGAGAGACAGGTATACACCTTCTGGTGAAATCATAGACACCACCTTGCATGGACATATTGGCTGCATCTCTGGGAGGTCTTGGAGCAGATATTGTTGCTATATGCCTTCGGTACATGCTCGGGCTCCAAACTTGATGTCCTTGTGGTATCCTATGGACCGTTACTCCTAAATGCCTCCTGGTGCCTTCAGAGACAGAGGCGTTGCAGGCCCCCATCTAAGACAAAGGCATGCATAATGGTGAGGCAGTGCCCCAATGCCCATTATGCAAGCACCCCAATTGACACAATACTGAAATGCAAAGACGACCTTGATTTTACCAGATGCCCATGGATGGTCCTGTGTCGCATTAGATTACTGATTTAGTTTCATAAAGTACATGATGCTGTGAAGAGTTCTAAGATAAACAATATATAGAACCAAGTTGGAGGGTTTCCCAAAGACGGTGGAGGCATCTGCTCCACTCCAGCTATGAATGCCTTTTTTGTGTGGAGCTTTAAGAAAGCATTTAACCAGTTCAGTGCATCAGGACCATATAACCCTGGAATATGTACAGACAGTCTGATTTATTTCTCAGAAATTGCCTCCATAGGTATTTTAGTGCCATGCTTGGGGGGAAGGCCTGAAAGGGAAAGTATGTGAACGATCCTATTCACCAGTGTGAGTTCAATCTTTCTTTTTTTTAATGACTAATGTTGCAGCATGATTTATCTCTGGATATTGCACTTCATTAGGTAGCATTAAAGGTTTTCTTAATCAGGACAAACCACCTAAAACGTGTATCTTAGTCGGAGGATCGGATACTGATTGTGCAGACACGGCTTGAACAAACACTGCAGACATAGATTGTAGATTTGGTTTAGAAGTTCCAAAGCAGGACCTTGATGTGGTTTCCTGTACTGGACCAGATGGAATTAACTTTGTGTTTGATTGGAGTAATTCACACTGACCATCAGAAAGTCAAAAATCAAGGCACCAGAATGCTTGGGGTGTATTTATGAGAAAGCGAAATTGGAAGAACCGTGTATGTGGTGGAACTACACATTCTATTGGTGCTCTGTGTGTGCATTTTCTAGTCTTCCCAGGGTAGGATGCTAACATGAGTATTTCCTCCCTAATCTGTGCGTGGTTCCAGAAGCATGGCTATAATACAGACTATCCATTGATCCCCCGCCCCTAGAAAAGAGATCCTGGTTCAATGCAAGGAGCGATGCATCCTCTGTGGAAACCCCTCTGCCGGGAGTCCTCAAATATATTTATCATTTGGTTTTACATTTCTGAACGATCTGTTTTTCTCCTGGATTAGTTTCTTTTTAGGGCCTGGTGTAATGCTGATGGTTGAGGTCTAATATGTCCTGTGGTGTGCGGTAAACGTCTCTTCTGACTTGGGCCACCAAGTTCTTAAATCTTTGCAGATTTTGTGTATTTATTAGAATGCTTCACCGAGGTTTCTTGTGTGTACATTTGACAAAACTGAAGAATGTTTGGAAGTGAGTATTTGTGGTCTAGAGGGTTCTTTGCCCTGGAGTTTATTTTTTCTAATGGCTGGGTTCCCTGTGCCACATGACAGCCTGCAGATGGCAAATACATTGACGTCACAAATGGGATGCAGACTTCTTACGCAACTGCTCGGGTAGCAGGACATTCGCAGTTAACTTGTTTTTCTCATTTTGACTCTAGGACGCCCAGGCAAGCATTGATGTCAATGGCAATGATTTTGACCCCATGCCTCGGTACGATGCCAGCAACGAAAACAAGTAAGGGCTCAACAACACGTCAAACCTGTTTGATTCAGTGCCTTGGTTGCATGTCTCTTTCTGATGTGAATGTGCATAACATGTTCAATTGCAAACAAAGTGTTCTTGCAGCAATCTCTCAAAGTAGAGTGCCAAAAAATGATTTGCCATCAAAGGAAAAATGAACCATAACTATGTTAAGATGCTCTAACCTTAATGCAAGTCTGGCGGGAGCGGTGCGGTTGTCATGAATGTAGGCCACTTCCGAAGATTGTTTCAGAAAATTACATGACACTGCTCCAAAATGAGTCCAGCACTAAAGCAATCCTGGCTAAGCATGCTCTTAAATT
This sequence comes from Ambystoma mexicanum, assembly GCF_040938575.1. Taxonomy (NCBI): domain Eukaryota; kingdom Metazoa; phylum Chordata; class Amphibia; order Caudata; family Ambystomatidae; genus Ambystoma; species Ambystoma mexicanum. The sequence continues at coordinate 1,197,127,175 of NC_090935.1, forward strand.
CCCTCGCTCATAAAAAAACGTGACCTTTTTGGAAGTTTGATCTCTACCATTTCAAACTAATGTTCCAGAGAAATGCAAAATCAGTCTTTTCAATTGACGACATTCACAGGGGAGGAAGGGGGCATCATAACTTTAGAAAGCACAGTGACCCAGATTAGCTGTGATTTGCTGCAAGCTGTAATTCCTTTTGAAGAACGTAGCATGCTCCCGGAGCAGCATCAGTAGTTTCAGCGGGAAGCAAACAAATCTTTTATAACTTGCTTTAGACATTTCTTGACTTCGGTCAATTGAATGATCATCGGAATTAATGTGTGCTCGGGAGCTGGGACTTCCATACTAATTTGTATTCATTATATCTGCAAATGTCATGATAATTAAGATGAGGACACTGGTAATTATGAACAAGTTGGTCGTGATAAGAATCTAAGAGTAGGATGGAATTACACATTTATGTTCATGTTGCGTACATATGGTGGTCAATCGCTTATCGACTGAGGATGTATATCGGATGGTCCGCACATACTTTAGAGGACTGGAGACCATGCCAAATAACTTGGAACTCGCCTTGGGATTTGACAATGAGGGAGCCCCTCTCACTTGGTGGCCATGATTTGAGAAGGATGTGGAAAAGTTGAGGGGTCCTTCTGAGTCGCATGAATTTCAGCACCCGGTGGAGACGGACCTATTGGCTGGACCATAGTTTGAGGTTTGATGCAATCAAGCTGCAGGCTTCTCCTGGTCCATAGCCATGGATAGTTTCTCTGACGTCCAAAAGCAGCAGAAGCCCAAGTAACAATGACTTAAAGGGCTTGCTGTACAGGGTGGGTGCAGGGCTAGTTATCAGTGTTGATTCAAGTGCTTCGGGGCAGCATTTTGTGCTTAATTTAAAGCTAAAGATGGCCCTGATTGTTCAGGTCTACGCATGGTGTGTTCTGAGTTCCTGTGATACTTGAATACTTAAGTCTGAGAAGGCCTTTCTTCTAACCCGGATGGGGTGTGGATGAGGTTGGTGTCTGAAAATGTTAAGGAGGTTTATGGGCAAGATATGAGGTATGCCACTTCCTGGACTGTGGCCAATGTGTAGTGTGAGAGCATGACCCAGGTTTCCCTGGTGGCCATGATAGATCGGGCAAGGGTCTGGTTGGGGGCATGAAGTATGAGGTGCAGTGTTGGTACAGCGTGGATCATTGGACCTGTTTGAGGATCAAGTAGTGATTGCACCCAGAGTGTGTCCCGTAGACTGCGTTGCTGCTCTTGCCATTCATCCAGTGCATTAGAACTGCTCTGTGCTTAGTGTGTGGTTTCTGAACGAGCCGGGTAACACAGCGACACTCGGTTTTCCTGGTCACCCCTTGCGCAATTGCATTGCTGTAAGCTCATATGTTGACGTCACCTAGCAGGTGGGCAGGTGTGCTGGAGAGGAAAGTGCGTGTGTTGTGATGAGTGAGGTACGTCAAATCGGTGGTAAACATGCCAGTTCCTTGGGGAGCTGGTAGATGAACACCCCCTGGAAGCAAAAAGTGTGCTTGGCTGGTGATGTTAACCACTTTCAAATGTCTAGCACTTTTCCTCTGTCTTGCATTTCATGCATTGGAGCAGGCGAGGCTACGCTGGGTCTGCATAAACACCATGTGTGGTGACACTGCCTGCAGTAATTCAGCAACTGAAGAGTTAAAATTGGGTCTTTACTGGTTGCATGAACACAAACATCTGACCATCTGAATTTGGGTGGGAGTGAGAGGTGGGGGAGTGATGATGGCATACGTGAAGACCCTGGTTCAAATAAAGCCCTCTTAAGACAGACTGCTGTCTCTTATTTACTGCGTGGTGCTAGGCAACAAAGGAAAAACACATTCAACTCAATATTTTAATTCCAATGTGTATTTCATTCAGCTACAGTTGTTTCTCTATATTCACTATATTTTAATATGCGCCTTTTCTGTGTGTGATCCCTGTGGAATGTTGGTTACTGAAGTTTACTAAACAATGTTATGTTCCATGTCTTGAAAGTACTGGTGGCTGTCACTGCAGGGAATGGGGAGAAAGTAATAGGGGTGCACTCGTATCAGCCCATGCCTTTATGAGATAACACATCATTGTGAACAGATGATACAATAAGATACCATCATTGGAGGTAAAACAGGCCGCATTTTATTAAGCAGGAATTTTCATTAAAAATTGATAGGGACCCACAGATGAATACATCGTCCATTGGTTACCATGACCTCAACCCTAGCAGCCCAGCTGACCCATCAGTTGCCTGATTGGCCTACTAGCTGTCCCAAGGGGGGGTTACTTGTAGAAAATCCAATGTCCAGCCGGACAGCCCAAACGCCCAAGCCTGGGCTAAAAAACACCCAATGGGCGACTGGAGGGGCCACACCTGCCGTCCTTGCCTGGCTGGTTTATTGGATGCAATTGGACTACTCAACCCAAAACCTGGGTAGCAAAATCATAGTTACTGGTACTTCAACATTCTTGGTCATGGTCCGTACCTTATATATACAATCCGTTGTGTAGGTCCCAGTCAACAGCGCCACAATAAAATGCAACATCAATCGGCACATTAATAACTCAAAACACATTGACTTTCTAAAAATGACAGAAAACGGGGTGCAGAAATAAAGGGGTTTTGGGTAGGGTGGCCAAACTTCGACCAACGCATGGGTCCACGTTGGGAAGAAAAGGGGGCGACCGGATGGGCTCAGCCACTTATTACTGCTACCCCACCGGATGCCATGTTGTTTGACCCCACTACCCCTGTAGTCGCCCAGCCCAGCCTTACCACCCTTCCCAGCAGCCCTCAGATTCCTGGACCGGCCCCTCGAGGCAGCCCCTAATGGCGCCACTCCTGGAGGGCCATGGTGATGCTGATGCCTTCAGGAGCCTGTCCTCTAACTGCTGTCAACGGGACAGTTGTAAGAGTGAGGAGAGGGTTAGACTGGCAGACTCCTTGACGGGGGCTGCAGCCTCAGGTGGTCCACAGAGCCGATGAGGGTTTGTGTCCCAAGACTTACAGCGTTTATCCTTCCCACTAAGGATGCAAAGCTGATCAGGCTGCTCTTCCATCTTCCTGGCTCATGGAGCAGCGAGGAGAGTATTCCCCCACATGATCAGGCCCCCAGCCCCCCTCCCCAGCATTGTTGGGCCCTCTTGCTGAGCTGTGCATTGTGGGAGTGAACAACGGTTGGTACTCTTCGTCTCTTAGGGCGTGTTTGTGAAAGGGAGGCAGAGGCCGTGTGGCATCCCCACGTGGGTAGGCCGTGCACCTGGGTGGAGCCGCCATAATGATCTCTAGAGCGACCGCTGCAGACGAAACCCTGCAAGGGGCATTCAGCGGGTAAGGGCGACGTCTGTGGGTATGAGAATGGCCGGCTTGGGTGCACATCACTTAATCACACAGGGAATGCAGTGCCTAGAGGTAAGGCGCGTGGGCGGTGCATAACATGGCTTACCATAGTGAGACGGCTGCAAAACATTGCAGATCGATCAACATGTCTCGGACCTTTCTGGGCCAAAGTATATTGCAGATAACTCAAAAACATTCAGCTTGGGGGTGGACGATCGCCATCTTTACTCGGACATTAGCTTAGTTAAATGATGGTTTATGTCCACTTATGGGCCCAGTTGGATCCTAAGGGGGCTTGTGTACTTTGGGACAGAATGTGCACTGGGTGACCAGTGGGGCCACTGAAGCCCAATTTCGCATGGCGTGACTGGCCCGGAGCCTGGTGTCGCTCGCTCAGTGTTGGCTGTAGAGGTTCTCCCTGAGATGTTGTGATGATGGGCTGCGCAGCCTGAGTAGGGCACCATTAATGAGAAATCTCCCGGTTTCATCTGGGAATGGGCGAGGTACATGGCGCAATGGGAGTTGTTGCAATATCAATATAATTGCTGTGTTCCCCAGTGCCTCCTCAAGCAAAGCCAGCTAGCAGGAATCTATCCGAGTCTGTTGGCGTGCCATCTGTATACCAAGTACTAATTGGTGTACCGGCTTCTGAGCGTGTATGTATGATTACTCATGTAGTTAAGAGAAGGGTGTTAACTTCTGATGTATCGTATTGCAGCGTGTTCCATGTATGTTCGAGTGGATAATACACCTCCCCTCAGTTGGCTTGCTAACTCTATATTGGTGCCATAAGTTTTTTATTTCCAGGTTGGTGGTATATGATTTGATACTTAGGGCTATTGTGGGTGTTTATGTCCCAGAACTCATTAATGTAGCCCCACTCCTGCTGTCATTTATGCAGGTTGCCTAATGTACTCTTTCCTTTGCAGCTGGTCTGTGGTGGGGAGAGTCTTCCCTCTCTCACCTGGTGGCAATATCCATCCAGCAGGCCCGAGTAGAGAGATCCTGGGCTACGTACGCATTACTAATAGTGCTCTGGGGAGTAAACACAACATACCGAAAACATGGTAACCTGCGGCATGCGACTGTTAGTCCTTCTATGATCTCTAGGAACTGCAGGGAATTTGAGTACCCCCACTATCGGATGCAATAATGCTTGATTTATTTCGTGGGGAGACCCACCAGCCTCCAGAATAAAGCATGTCTGCTCAATTGAGTCATGAGAAGACCCTGGGAGGTCTTGTGGGAGGTGGAGTCAGAGTAAATATGTACAATACGTCCTTGCGTGCCCGTCTCTATTTTTACAGAGGATGTTCTAGTTGGGCAAGTGGAATAACGCAGCCCCAAGCCAAAAAACACATTTTTTTAAAATACTGGTTGGGATTACAGGAACATCAGGAAGCAGAATGGTGGGGCTGAGGGTGTCCTTTACAGGTAAAGAGAAAAAACATGTACCCCGCCTATTATGACATCATCCTGTTTGTTCACCCTAGTCTTTGTTACTTTACACTCCTTGACTACTTTGAACATAATACCCTTTTGCCCCCTACTGGAAAATGCTGGACATCATCAACTGGGACGCGCATGTGCGCCTGAACCACCAACTCCAAACCGTTGGCCTGTGTGGGTGCTCTGGGGCAAGGCTGTTGAACTGAACCCAATGGACCAGTCCGCTCACCCCAACAGAGACATGAACATTTCATCAACGGTGGAAGTCGTCGGCGAGGTGGAGGCCCTGCGCCCCTCGCCTGAGGAATATTAGACTGGAAGTGGATTTGAGCAGCCATCTCTACCTTTAACTTAATAGTCACATGATGCTGTTTGTCATGGACAGTAATGATGAACTATGGTGTGATACAAAGGGAATTATTTCTTTAAGTGGAAATGGCATGTCAGAGGGCCTACTAAGTGATGTTAGAGAGTTTGGTGGTCATGTGCCCCGAGGGGGATAAAAGTGGCGGTTCTGGAGGGACGGACGGGCGGGTTTGTTCGTGGGGAATGGGTTAATTACTAGGCTGCTGTTTTATTTTTATTTTTTTTGTTTTTTTTTTTTCAAGTGAAATAATTGATCAGTTTGCTCAAACATCTGAGGAGATCAAGACCGTTCTTTTTGACATTCAGAGGGAGAAAGAAATCAAAGTGGAGAGCTTGGTTGATGATGGGGTTGTGTGCATTGCTGACCGAACTATTTTGACTTTTGAACTGAATGCTGTTCATTTGACTAACATGGGGAATATTAACCGCGGAGTCGGCTGTGCCCATATTCAACCCTCGGGCCTGAAAGTCCCAGACACACCTTGAACGGGCTCAGAATGTCTTACTTTGCGGGTGTCAGTGCCCTCTATGGGTAAGATGGAAGCTGCAGCTAGGCACCCTACACCCCACGGTTCCACGTCAAACGTCATTGATTATGGTAGCAATGGATCTATATTAAAGCTGTGCTGCACCATAAAAGTTGAATATTTCTATTGGCGCTAGTGAGAAAGTTGAAACAGCGGCCCACTGTAGCAAATCACGGGTGACGCTCTAGGCTTTCATGAATCTTAAAAAATCAGAGGGCTGGAAAACAATCCCAAGGATGTATGCCTAGATCGAGAAATGTCTGCCACAGCATCAAACGTTGCTAAACTGAAGTACCTACAGCAGTCGAGTAGCAATCCGTCATGGGTTCCTCACCATCCTATAAAATGACAACTGGTTGGATGACGCAAGGTGGTAGTAGAAGTAGGGTTTTCTGGCTGGATAGCCAACTCGTATAGCAGAAACCTCCTTCCACCATGAAAACCTTCCTAAGCTGTGTGGTGTCAAGCTTCGGGGTTACTTGCTGTGAGCACCGGCCTTGTTTCTTCATGAAAGGGAAGAATGCTTCGATGCAACGCTGGCATTGTCTCTTTTGAGGAGCCGATACACAGGACCTATTTGCTTTGCGCGTTAAATATATCTTCTCAAAATTGCAGTACAATTTAACAACAAAAATTGAGTTCCGCAGTAAATGGAAAATTGAATTATTCATGGAGTGCAGCTTAACGTGTTATTTTGATATGTTGAGGTGGCGTCTGTTTTCAGCTCTTATTACAGTAGAACCGCTGCTTCCATTCCAGTTTTATTTCGTGACCTTGTTATGACTACAATAATTCAACTTTATAGAGCTGCGCGTTTCCGAAGGCCAAAAAAGGGACTCGAATTCTGACACAGCTTTTGCATCAAGAATAGTTCCGACAGCTTTTCTGCAAGGAGCTCTCCAGGGCAGGGAGTGTGGTAAAGATTTGGCAAGCGGGAGCTGAAACCACCTCCTGAGTATCGGGCACCACTGAGTAAACCGATGGTTACCCCAGGGGAACGAGAAGCTAATACAGAGTTCGACACAAATCTAACTTCCACATGAGATGGAAACTATAGCTCTTTGGCCGTTGTGTGACCCATTTCTCATGCAGTGGCTTCTATATGTGCCCCAATTCTCCTTTGTGCACACTCCCAAGGGCACAGAGCTCACGTCACATAAGTTGATGGAGAAGTCAAAAGTAGCTCCCAGCAGCTGTTGCTGAGAAATATAACTAGGCTCTTCTAAGCTACAAGCAGGATCCCAGTAGCTGACAGCAATGTCAAACCCTGCAGTGTGGTGAGCGTTATTACAGCAGTGGAGGTCAGGTGGCGGAGGGATGTATGCAGGCCAGGTGGCGGAGGGATGTGTGCAGGCCAGCTGGCGGAGGGATGTGTGCAGGCCAGCTGGCGGAGGGATGTGTGCAGGCCAGGTGGCGGAGGGATGTGTGCAGGCCAGGTGGCGGAGCGATGTGTGCAGGCCAGGTGGCGGAGCAATGTATGTACTCACAGTGGAGAGCTGTGTTAGAATAGCGGTGACTGGTCTGAAATATAGAAGGGCCAACTCAGCCGTTTCATCCGTCCGAGGTCTAATGATAAATAGTTCTCCCTCTTATTTACAGAGCTTTGAAATTGAAAACACAGTGCACGTGCCGTTCAAATAAGTACATTTTGTTGTACAGCCATCGTCCAAGTGATAACAAACAATATTTCTAATACATGGTATGGTCCATGCCGTATTATTATGAATTCAAAAATAGTTTTTTCCGAAATCGTTACAAAATAGTCACTGTGACAGTATCTGTGATTTCAGAAAGGTGTTTTATTGGGGCAAAGCCCTATTACAATATGATGCTGCTAGCAAATCATTCCATATCCGAATATTGTGCAAAGGTGAAATACCCATATAACCATTGTGCAAGATCTAGAAAATCCAAAATTTCACAAAATGTCTGCAAGTTCCCATTTGTACTATTCAGAAGAACCAATGTGATATCAGATGCTATGGCTGCGCAAGTGTGGGTGGGGGATAGGTTACGCGGCAGGAGCAATACTTGTGCATGTTTCTGTGTCTCCATGTCGATGTACTCCGGGCCGGCCTTAGTGGCAGCAGTGCCCTGGGCTGGTTAAAAAAGAATTGGCGCTGCTACTCCCCGTGTGCCCCTGGTCAACAGGGGGGTCGAGCGGGTCCGGAGCGCCGCATTTCTTTTCTAACTCCCCGCTCCGGTGCCTGCCAGGGAGTTAATCACTGGAATAGGACATGCATGCTAATGCGCGAGCGCCCTATTCCAATGAAAACCGCCTCGCCTCTGTGTCGGAGCGGGGAGGTAATCCTCTGAATAAGGTGCTGATGAGGTAATCATCTGAATCGGGTGCTGATGCAAAGCATCAGCACCCTATTGTTATTAAATGCGCTCCGACACTGCAAGTGCATTTAATAACAAAAGGGTGCCTGCCGCGCCTTCTCCGACTGCGGGCACAGCCCTCCCTGCCCTAAAGCCGGCCCTTGGTTTACTACACTATTTCTCAAACATGCTCTTTATTTCATGCCAATGCCCATAAAACCTACATATCAACACAGGTGGTAGTCTACAGCACACCTTAAGAAACAATGTTGCAATCGGTTAAAAGCAGATGCAGAGCAAGGGAATCTGGGTCCCCGCAGTGTAAATTGCTTCTCGGCATACGTGATTTAAAAGTGGTTTAAGTGCATGAAACAAATAAGTTGTTGCAATTAAAGGGAACACGTATCTTGTGGAATGTTTGTGTATGGCTTCCATACGGTTTTCATCTCTGAATGCAGTACCCTCCTACTGTGACCTCATGACAGAGGAGTATGTAATTCGTGGGCAACTTGGGGGTATGGCATTTTCGTTAATAGGTATTGTTTTACACTTTTGGGTTCCTGCAGGGAGAGGGAGGGAACCTGGTATGTTTTTTGTTTTCTATAGTTGCTGTGTGCCTCCGCTCTCCACCCCCTGCGAAGCTGCTCTAATGGGGCAGTAAAGGTGTGGAAAGGTGCCACGAGGGGCCCATCTGGAACAGAACATTAGGCATTGGTAGCTTAGAACTATGAGGCGAATCACACCTTACATTGACGCCAGGAAAGGATGCGGGTTAAACTGGAAGCATGAAGCCTACTGTTGGTCAGGGCATTGGGTTCAAACGATGAGTTTCCAGTAACTTCCTGAACGTCAGTCGGTCACCTGTCACTCTTAGATTGGGGGTGGAGGGGGGGGGGGAGATAAGATGTTGCTGAAACTGGGTAGGGAGGAGACGGACACGTATTGTAAGTCTGCTTGCGATCAGCGACAGACTTGAGGAAGGTAGTCCATGGCGCGAGACTACTTGTGGAGAATGTTTTTTTTTGTTTTCAGGAGTGCTGCTGCTTTGACAGTGTGCATGTGTTGTCCTTTTAGCATTTAGTGTTTCCATTTAGCAAAGTACACCCTTTTCCATGTACATTCTTTTGAGTTGCTCACGCTGGTACGCCATCAACTCATTACGCAATCGGCGCGTCCACCATTAGACCACGTGTCCTCCTTAATAAACTCCCCTTGATGTTAACCCTTTTAATGCCACATGTAATTTGTTGGTATTTTTATCAACGGTTCATTAGTGATAAAACATCAACACAAATAACAAGTGCCAATACGGCCTTCGGGGTGACCAAACAAATTTCTTAAAGTGTACAAAGCGGTTTATTTGTGATTTTGCACAGGTCAGGGGAGGGGGCTAGAATAACACATGGGTTGGCTAGCTCTCATGTCTCGCCCAGGTTCCTTAGTGGATCCTTCCATTCCCCCATCCCCCACTCCAATAGTCTGTGTTCACTTTAATAGGTTTATAGGTGCAGGTTTCTTTGGGGACTTTATAGGTGAATCACCTATACATTCTTACCTATGGTGTCTACAGATGGTGGGCAATACACAAGGCTCCAGGGTAATCCCTGAACGTCAGGGAGAAGACTGTCTGGGTCCTTGTTTCAGGTCTGCCAATCTCGACTGAGTGAGGTCTCTGGAGAAGCAGAATGTGGGTGATTGACAGATGGGTCCAACACTAGACTCCCCTTTATTTGAGTGCCCTAGAGCCTCAACTGGTGCCCTTCTTGTTACCCTGCCACAAGCTCATACCTCCTCCCACCATGGACTCTACCAGTTCAAATCTGGGAATGAACCCCGAGTCCCTCCTCTTATGTGTTTGAGCCCAATGATGTGTTTCACCTCTTCCTAAAGTACTTTAACTCCATCAAACCAATCTTCTTTCCCCTAATCCTGTCCACTTCCCAACTGCGGCTCGTCTCCTGTATGCTATTCTCTAGGCCCCTCCAACAATCCTCCCACCTCGTTAAATTAAATTCTCTAATCTCCTTGTTCAACTTGCCAACCTTCTCAACTCTACCAACACCCTCTGACAATACTGCCAACTCCTCAAAATCTACCACCTCTTCCTTAGATTTTAGCTGCGCCTGTCAATTCTTCTACACCCTCCAAGATAGTAATCCTTCCTCCAATCGTTCTCTTCCTCCCACATCCAACAACTCTCTTGCCGTTAAGAATGCCTCCACTCTTTTTTACTTAACATCCTCCAAGCCCTTTGATGGATCCTAATTCTGCCCTCTCCAATGCTCCCTCCCCAATGACCTTCCTTCTCTTTGTGCCTCGTCAAGCTTCAGTTATTTTTCGCTCCTTGCACCAAAGCACTGCAGTACTCTATCTTTATGTATTCTCTTTCCATCTCACTTTTCAAGCCTCTTTCTGTCCCTCTCCATTGCCTAAACTTGTAGGTACTGCTTCATCATCTACTCTTTATATTGTACCGCTTTTTTATTGTGAGGTGCTTTGGCAATAAGCCCTATATAAATTAAATTAAATGCAAAACAAAATACGAATACTTCACGCCAGCTCCCTCGCCACCTCCTTCTCCGCCTCTATGATGTTACAAGTTCTCCACCACACTGTGCACCACCAGCCTCCTCTTCTCCACGCTGCTCCTTCTCCAGCACTCTTCAAACACTCTTCTCCTCGCCACCACCCATATACTGACTGGATTTTGAGCTGCTTGTAAAGTGGCCTGGCCCCTCCCCTAGGCTAGTCTTCATAAGTCTGCCTCCCTGGGAGTTGGAAAGCACCTCTGTGGGTTGTCAATTTCCCCCTCCAGTTCTTCTGCAATGAATATGCTCTCAATGTCTGGTCTGGGTTTTCCTTCAGGAAACCAGGATGATTATGGGTGTTGTAGTTGTCCCCTTCCAGCTCCATGGGGAAATCTTGGGTGGCCTGGCTAATTGAGGATGGGGTTCGTTTCTGTGGAGTGGTTATCATGTGAGCCATGTGACTGGTCCCTGATATGAGGAAGGGGTATTGAGGCGGTGACCGGAGGGTATTGGGATCATCCTGCTAGGACCCCAGCAGCTCCACAGTGGACCTCATCTCACTTGGCAACATCGAAAATCTAAACTGGTGCGTCACTGTAGATTTGAAGGAATAATGGACACATCCAGAATATATGCCTCCTCAAACGCATTTGCATGGTGCATCCAAGGCCTTCATAATCTTCAGAAGTCTGCCTTTTCTCTTTTCATGGAATTGTGCGTCGTTGTGTTTTTAAACCTTTTTTTCACTTAGACCCTATCACCACATGTTGTTGCAGTGACATCTGTTGTGGTGCATTAATTCTCATCTGGCAGAGTGAACCGGTAAAAAGTCCTTTCATCGACAGACTTTTTTTTTGATGGTTTTTTTTAATGAAAAATGTTCACTGGAAAAACTCATTGAAAAATATAGGGGGGCAGGGAGGAGTGGATATAAGGGCTGGGGGGATCGGGAATAGAGAAAAATAGGGGATGGGGTTCAGGAGTAACCCCCAAAATAAAAACCTAAAAATTTGATTCTTTTCAATGAGAAATATTCGTTAAAAAACCCCATTGAGAAAAAAAAATCTGATGAAATTACATAGAACCAGTCATTTCTCAGGGGGCATAAGGATGCTTATCCCCGATGCGCATTTAGAAGAAAACAAAATTGTGAAATGGTGCAGTCTACATAAGTTGTGCCCCTTATCAGAAGTTACATACAATTTATCCTGGCTGGATAAATGTGTATCACAATCATATACCAGGAGAAGTCATGCCCGTTATAAACGCTGTCAGTTTCTATATTGCATCATAGTTTCTTTGATAGATAATAACCAGTAAACATGCATGCATTGTTAAATACCATCACAGCTGCCATTACAGGATGCTGCCACCATATGCCAAGGTACTTCCCAGTTTGAATCCATTTGTTGCAAAAAGGAAAGCAGGTACAGCTCAATGATTCCATCATTTCCACCGAGAGCTAAATTTAAGACTCTTGAAAATGTTTCACTCTGTTATGTCAAAGAATGCATACACACAACGACATTATTAGAACTTCCATTTCCTTGTGCAGTTGAGGAAGTTTAGATTCTTCGGATCTGAAGCAAAGAGTGCAAATATTGAGATGAAAATTGATTTATTGTAATGTTCTGTTTTACTGCGGCTTCAATTTCTTCAAAATGTGACCACTTTAATAGTAGTAACCAACAAAAAAATGGTAACCCATCCTACCCGCCTTCAAACATAGAGGCTAGATGAGTTAAGGGAGGAGGGGTCTGACTCCTTTACACTCTACAGTAGATGTTTCTATTATACAGTACTCTATTTCTGTTACTGCCAGCAAATGAGAGCCGTCACATAATCAATTGTTCTAGTAGCTCGTTAAACCCAAGTTCAATTTATAGAGTTGAAGGTGTGAAAAAATTAGCATTTGAGTGGACACTCACAGAGAGAAACCTTGCATTGAACTTAGGCTTGCACAAAATTCCTTAAAATGTAAAATAAATGTAAAAAAAAGAGCAGGCCTTGACAGAATAGGCATAGAATTTTACAGACCCTATTCTGACACGAAATAATTTATTTCGGGACTCTATTGGCTGAGCACACCTCCCGCTGACTACACTGGGAACTAATATCTTAACCAAATCTGGGAGAGATGCACAAATCTGTGCCTCATACAGGCCACTCTCCATACTTAATGTGTATTATAAAAGGTATGCTAAGGTATTGGTGTGCGGGTTACAATCTCTGATGCCAGACATAGCCGTGGCGGACCAGACCGGGTTCGTATCTGGTAGGACTACTCTGCATAACCAGTTTTCAGAATGCTATCTTGAGTACATCGGGAAGTTCTTGATATGCCATTCTGCTACAGCTAACTTCGGCACCTAGCGTAGTCTTGTCCCCTCACTGGGCTTTCTGGGATGAGATCTGCCAGATAATAGCTGAAATAATTGATACAACAGACAAAACAGATTAAATCTGTATACTAGCCTATATTTTTGGTTTTGCCAAGAAAGATGCTAGATTTATAGGCATTTCGTGTTTACTAGCTAAGACACTCATCGCAAAATCACGGCTTAGATGAGCAGTTCCAACAGCTGCACAATGGAGAACATTAACATGGCGCAATGAACAAGAGCATACATTTTATCCTGTCACACTTTGTTTCCCAAAGATCATTGGGGGAAATTTCAAACTTACCTTGATAAGAGAGCAAAAGAGGAGGGGGTGATAAATGCATGAACGCACCGGAATGTCTCTAAGAGCTATGTGAAGTCCCCCTGACGTATTCCAGTAGCTGAGTACCGTTTTGATATCTTAGACTGCCTCTATTGATTATCTATCTGCAGTTTTCTGTTTCAGTTTGTCTCCCTATGTGAGAGAGGGTATGCCCAGACGTGGGTCCTTTGCTTGCTCCACCATAGGGAACCAAGCTACACCTCACTGAGGAGGCCCAGCAAGGCCGAAACATGTCTGTGGTTGCTTGTGTTTCCGTGCAGAGGGGACCTGGCCTAGCAGTTCGGGCTGGCTGCTCCCATTGGTGGCAGTACCTGACTGATTTGCATAAGGCTGGACCCCTTTTCCAATGGGGCAACTGGGCTAAAACATGATGGTGTGGAAGGTTGCCCAGAGGAATGGCAGTGGTACAGATCAATTCCAAACCTCCCACCCGTCACTTTTTTGGTTTTAGTAAAATATATGCGACATACAGGGTGATTGAATTGTGAATAAGAGTTGCCAGTGTAACTGATCATATGAAGCAATTGCTATTGTGTGACGTTTCCAAAAAAAAAGTAGGCATAGTCACATTTCATAGCCAAAAAAATGTAGGAAACATGGCATGCCTCGTCTTTATTTTTGTCTTCGTTTTTTCCCCCAAATGGTATCTTGAGACATTCCCCAGTCGATCACTTGCCAGGTCTCAGTGCTTTATTCACGACCAATAGAGCGATTTTTTTCTGCTCATTACCTGTTGCAAATGTTCTACTTTGCCAAGAAAGTTAAAATCTGAAGTCTTTTATTACATTAATTCCGGTGTGGCTGGTATTTTACCGCAGTAAAGCGTAGCTGCTCACTTAAATCGCTGCTGTCAGGGCGTCCTAAGCTGTCCCTTCTGTGTCTAAGCCTCCTCTACGTTTTTTGACTGAGCGCCCATCTGAATATCACGTTGCTCGGATGTTTGTTGCAGATGTTATTGGCCTGAGATGGCGCACAGCTTGAGCAGCATCTGTCTGCATGCTCCATGGAGTGGGTTGCTTCCAGGGATTTCTTTTGGCTTGTTTAACTAGATTTCTTGTGGATGTCTTCGTTTGTTTTCAGTGTTATTGATGGATGGAGTGTGTTGCTTCTACTATAAAACTGTTCTGAAGTTCCCTCATCCGGTGTGTGGCTGTCAGAGTCAGGATTTTGTTTAACATTTCAAGTGTTGTAAAGAAGGGCGAGGGGGTTTCCACATGGCCACTTAGAGGCGTGCTTTTACTGAATCCAGTTATCGTATAGTGGGTGTGTAGGTATTTATTGTGCCACTTTGGAGGACTTTCGACTTGCATCTTGGCACTGCCATCTCGGTCTAATGTTTTCAGTTGGTATTGTTATGTAACCATCGATTTACCACATTTTGTTCATAAAAGCTAATACACTCAAACAAAAAACGATGTTGCAGCCAGTTAGAAAGAATGTGCAACTTGTCTGTTGGAGTTTACATTCGGGGTGAAAGAAGGCCACGTGCGCTTAAATATTTCCTGTGCTTTCGGCAAAGAAAGCCTTGTTTACACTGATAGCCCGGAAGAAAAAAACGTGTTCAATATCGCGACTCCCGGAAGCAGATGTTTTGGGATTACCTCGCCAAAAGCCACAGCTGCAGACGAAAGACTCCTTGATCCAGTTGGAAATGATTCCTGTAATTTCGCATTCCAGTCTTTATCCTGCATGGGATGTGATGCTAACCCCTGGCAGCAATGCGCGGCCCGGTACTCCGGAGGAAGAGCGTGCACCCGGCTTTTTTTTAACGGTGGGCTTTGACCGCAAATGAGTATCCGGAAAGGGGCTGAGCGCACGAACGCGCTGAAGCCACACCGGACTGTTGTTGTCCCACAGCGGAGGGAGCACCGGTGTCGGCCTTCACTACTATGGCATGTGGGCGGCGGGCCAGAAGCTCGCTGGAGCTCGTGCAATTTGGCAGGGAAGCCAGGAGCTTGTCAGTGGGACAGGCCCGCGCTGGAATCCCAGCCGGCTTGAGGGAAGACAGCGCTCAGCTGCGGGTGAAGTCACCTCTGCTATGCGCGGCATCTCGCGACGGTGAACGCGCGCGCGCGCGCGTGGAGCTTCTGAATACCCCGGCCTAAAGCACCGTTCACGCGAGAGCATGCAAGAGTTTCCAGGCAATGCTACGTTTCGCCACCTGCAAGGAAAGGATTTGGGGCACGTGCCAGTTCCGGCCGGCTAAACTGAGCAGACGACTCTTGGTCCAGACCACCTACAGCATCGAATGATATTGCATTATAGACTGAGGGGTCATGACCCCGCCCGCACTCTATAAACTATTAGAAAATAGTAGCAATCCATGGTTTGCTAGTGAAGTAAACATGTTATTTTAATAGTGAGTAAAGTAAATGGACAAGCTCAGTACATTAAATGTTTTAGTGTTTAACAAAGTTGTCTTTACTGTTTTCACTGCAAACTTGGTTAAAGTGGATTAGGTTTAACCTGAGCATGTCATGTAAAAGTAAATGTTTTAACCCATAAGGAAGTGAAGGCATAATCCCATGTTTTAGCGGTTCCTCTAGTGTTTCAGAATGTTCAGAAGGCAGTCAATAACTACTGATATTGACTTCATTCTGAACGTTCTGATTGGCAGAGAAGTGGTCATTAACCATATCCATGTACTAATAAGGGGCAATTAAAGTCACTGACTTTTTTTTCGTATGTGGGGTCTTTGTAGCAGCATTTTAAAACTAATAATGAAACTCGTTTTGCAAGTGTAAATGCGCCCCCTTTTAGTTTTCTCCTAAATTCTGTGACCACACTTTGATGATCTGCATTAAGCACTTTTCAAACCACAGATGGCGTATTTCCCATCACGCATTCTAATGTATGCTGACAAACGTCTATAAAACAAACCACCCTTAATTTTGCATATGCGCCATAGCGCCTGGAGACCATGCAGATGACAGCAATGTGCGATATATAACATATGATACAGAACATTAACCTCTACAATCCACAATTACCAGATCAGCATATATTAAGAACAGTGTAAATCATAATACAATGGATTAGTAGGGGACCTGTAGGCCACTTTCTGTCTGATACACTGGATAACTCATTGGACTTTATTTTGCGTTACCTGTGTTCTTAAGTAGGTACCCTTGTTGAATGTTCCTAAAGTGATTATTATTACATAATATAATACCATTAATAGTTTCATTGGTTATAATAAAATACAATCTCAAATGCACAGAAAAGCTCAAATAACCAATGCATTCATTCTAGGGTCAAAGAGCCGATGCTATTTTTTTCTTTAAATTCCCTCATATTCACCAGGATTTGGAGAGACCCGAGAAGCTGCAAATTGTACCTTAACATAGATGGAGAACTACATGTCAAGCGCCATCTTAACAGTCTGAATTCTCTAAATAAAGGCACCAGGAAACGCCTCCTTAGTATTTCATACTTATTAGCGCAGTTTCTAAGCAATATGGCACCCAGGGCAAGCAGCTACATTTTGCCCCCAATGTGTGCACAGCCCCCTTGCATAATGGAAACTTGCCCTGCAAACAACCAATCCCCAGCGCAATACTCGGCATCAATAGGCCCCACACGCCCCAGGCACAAATATGGGAGCAGACGCAGCTTCCACAGCCATAGGCCCAAAGAGCCGAGGATGGCATAGGTCATTGTGCTGACAGGCACCCCACCCAGTTATAGGCTTGCCCCAGCCAGATGCACCTCTAGCCATCAAACACTGCAGTACATTGTTCACTCACCCATACATCTGAAACATTGTGAGTCGCCCTGGTGGTTGAAATTGGAATTAGCGGGAGAGAGTCCACTGAAATCTATGGCATGGTTTAGGGCTTCTAAATCTCCAAAAGGGTCACCCCAACTATTTATCCCTAGAAAGGACAACTACTCGAAAAAAGTTGTGAATATAGATGTAATACAGCAACCGAAGGAGTATGCCATGCCCTCAAATGCCTCCAAACGGACACCTAAGTCGTTCTCCTCCTGTTTTGTCCACTAAGCTCCTCCAGCGCCTCCGTCTACCCCTAAAGCCTCCCACCCACTCTAAATTTCACTTTATTTTTGCTTGGGTTCAGCTTTCATTGCCTGTCGAGCACCCCCTTAGCCCTGGGAATTTCCCCCCCACCCCCCTGGTGAAGGGCTAATGGTCACAAGATGTCGATGGATGGCTGCGCCCTGCGACAGTTAAGACATTTAGCATGTCAAGGAGGTGGTAATTGGATGTGCGAGGCGTTGTTAGTGGACGCTGCAGGCCAAAGCAGGTTACTGTCCTTTGCCCAATGTCCGCTTGCTGCTGACACAGATGTTAAGTAGATGGCGCATCAGTCATTCCCTACCCGTCAGCACCTCCCTCCCCACTTTGCCTGCTCCTAGAAACGGCTCTGCTTTTTAGAGTAGTGAAAGATGGGCAACTGCACACAGGCACAGAGGACATGTCTCCTTTAATCTTGCATCTTAAGTAGTGCTGAGTGCTCTCTGGCAGCAGGTCTTCTGTCGGAAGTGCTACTTGATGCCTTTTATTTGGGTGTCCGGTGAAAGGAGGAGAAATATCGAATTTCAAAAATATTCCTTTTGAAATTGTAGGTAGCAATATTTAGGGTTTAGGATAGATGGTGATGAAATAAGGAAATGTACCTTGTGATGATGAAGTAGGGGCATGTACCCTGTGGTGATGTTTACGTGGAAGTCTGTGGTAGACTGAGATGTATAGGGAAAACACTTTTGAAAAACAAGCATTGGCAATGCCAACAGTTTAGGTAGGCATGGGAAAGCATTGGTTATGGGCAGTCAATGGGTGGGCAAATCACCAAACACCTACAGGCTCTGTGTCCTTCCTCATATGCCATTTCTCCTTAACTGTACTCTGATGCAATAGTTTCGTCTTATAAAAAAGTAAAAAAGGAAACACCAAATCAGACAGAATTGATCTGCAAAACAAAACAGATGAAGCAGAAATATAAAAACCGGTTACTGTCTCACAGAGCAAATATGGCACAAAAGGATGGGGAAGCGATGATTAATGCCATAGATTATGGCGACTCTAGGGATATATGGTCTATAGTCAATGGAACTGAAGTGTCTCAGCAACAACTGACAACAAATCCAATTGCTGGGCATATCTGGGTAGACCATTTTGAGAAGTTGTACCAACAATCAGATACCCAATTCTCAATCCAATATATTAATGACCGGTTATGGTCGCTGAACATATCATTAAATAACATCTCCAGGCACATAAATAAAGTTAAGTCTACATGCACCCCCGGTCCTAACAATCTTTCCTACATTACACTGAAAAACAATGTAAAACTATGGGCAGGTTTATTGAACTGTATGTTTAGATCCATTATACACGAGAGGAAAATTCCTAAATCCTGGAAGTTGTATGTTATATTGATACACAAAAAGGGTAACCGCCTAAGTCCCTTGAATTACCGGCCAATCATGTTATCAGATGTAGAATCTAAGATTTTTGCAGCAATTGTTTTGGATGAGTTGAATCTATGGATAAAAAATAAGAACATATTAGATATAAAACAAATAGGTTTCAGAGAAGGGATGGGTACAGACTTGGGCGGATCAATCGTAGCAAATCTGTTGAGTATGGCTAGAATAAAAGACAAGCCGTCATTATATTTAGCATCCATGGACTTATCCATGGCTTTCGACATTGTCAATAGGAAAACCCTATGGACAACCTTACTTGATCTTGGCATTGAAAAAAAACCTGTTAGATGTTATAATAGCTCTTTACTCGAACACTGTGCTTAGTGAGACTCAACAACAGTGGCCTACTATCTGATCAAATTTCTACCCATAATGGTCTAAAACAAGGCTGCAGGTTGGCAGCAACACTGTTCAATCTTTACCTCTCAAAAGCAGGGAGCTTTTTAGATGATAGTGGTTTAGTCTCACCTAAATTGGGCAAAATAAGAATAAATTGGTTAGCTTATGCGGATGACTTTTTGTTGTTTGACGGGACTAAGGTGGGTTTGCAAAGGTTGATTGTAGCATTTGAGAAATTCATCTTGAATAGAAAGCTACTGATAAACCCTAATAAAACAATAATATTTTACACTGGTGTGAAAAATATAAAAGAAGACTCTTTTTTGATTATGTGTGGTGGTCTAAAATTAAAAAACAAATCAATGCTAAAATACCTGGGTTATATATACACATTTCCTCATTCGTTGGGGTTTATAAAAAGACATCTTGGCATAAAAGCCTCTGCTATTGCCAACCAGCTATCAGCTGTGGAGAGAAGATATGGCAGGTTTACAATGATGCCTTGTATTCTGTTTTATCGGTCAAAAGCCATTCCTCGATTGACATACGGTCTTGAGTTCTATTCTGAAGAATTGGTAGCTTATTTGAAAACAGTCGAAGCACAAGTATGGCGAAGGGTCTTAAGATATCTACCGAAATGTTTGCCTATGGAACTCCTACGTTATGAGTTAGGTTTGTCCTCTTTAAAGTGTACAGTACATTGGAAAAAATTATCTTTACTACGAAAGTACATGATGTCTGAAGATAACACACTGTATTACTTCATGGGTGTTGACTTGCTTGGAGTTTTCATCTGTGAGTTAAAAAAAGACTGTGTGAAAATTCTAAGCGATTTAGGCCTTACATTAGAAAATCTAAAAAGGAATCCTCTTAAAGTGAAAGAATTACTAAAAGCCTCAGACTGGTTGGAGAATAATGTGATAATCTTAAACTCCTCGATATATTCACAAGCTATATCATTCTGGAAATGGAAATCTTATCCTGAGAAATATCTAGAAAAATATCCATCCAGAGCATACAGAAACCAATTCATGAGATTTCGTTTTAATGTTTTAAGTACTCATGAAATTCAGAATATAAGGTGCAGGTATGAGACAAAGAAATCCTGCAGACATTGTGCTGGCACCAGGGTTAACGAATCATTAATGCATTTGTTGCTGGTTTGTCCTGCCTTACTGAAACAAAGAATAGAATACTTTGCAATGTTTGTCCATGCCACATCGAATGTAAATAGATGCAACTTGTGGTTTGAAATGCTTCATGGTAACTCGACGGTTTTAAAAATACGTATTAATGAATTTTTGCGAATTATCTGTGAATTAACATGAAAACTATTTAAATGTCTAAATACTCAGGAAGCTTTTAAGAAACAATGAGTTGAAGTCATAGTTTATTAATAATGTCTCACTTATCTGGTACAATTATTATGTATATTGAGAAGTACTAGGCTCAAAGTGTTTTAATATGAATTGTCCGTTTTTAGCTCTTTAATGTATTGCTGGTTCGGTTTTGTATTAGACAAATGTGTTTTAAAAAGTGTAGTGTATTGTATTTTCTTCTTTTTTATGATGTATCTTTATGTAAACTTTTTCTACCATTCGATTGTATTATGAAAAGAATTTATTTTGTAAAGGTTTGTATAAACCAAAAACAATAAAGATAATAATAGTTTCGGCTTATAGGTGTCGTAAGCGGCCTAAAGTACCCGCTTGGTGCTTGAGGGGTGCAGGGGATTAGTGGGAAGGTTGTATATAGAGCTTTGGCCAGACATTATATACTTTGCAAATGGCTAGTAGACACTTACTCATGACTCTCTGTGGACTACAGAGAGAGGGTCTGACCACTTGAAATGGCCTATGAACCTCTTCTTTTGCACGGTGCAGCCCATTGATTAAAGCTTTCATTGTCATGGTGTTGCTGCTTGGTGTGTTGGAAGAAGTGAAGATCGCAGAACTTAACTTTGACGCCTTGAGTTTTGTGCACCTAGGCAAGCATTGCTTCCACATCTACAGCACGACTGCAGATGTGGAAGCAATGATTGCCTATGCACAACTGTAGATGTTGAAGAAATGATTGTTTATGCATAACTGTAGATGTGGAAGCAGCGATTGCCCATGCACGACTGCAGATGTGGAAGCAATGATTGCCTATGCACAACTGTAGATGTTGAAGAAATGATTGTTTATGCATAACTGTAGATGTGGAAGCAGCGATTCTCTATGCATAACTGTAGAAGTGGAAGCAATGATTGCCCATGCACAACTGTAGATGTGGAAGCAATGATTTCCCATGCACGACTGCAGATGTGGAAGCAATGATTGCCTATGCACAACTGTAGATGTTGAAGAAATTATTGTTTATGCATAACTGTAGATGTGGAAGCAATGATTGTCTATGCACAACTGTAGATGTGGAAGCAATGATTGCCCATGCACAAATGTAGAAGTGGAAGCAATGATTGCCCATGCACAAATGTAGAAGTGGAAGCAATGATTGCCTATGCACAACTGTAGAAGTGGAAGCAATGATTGCCTATGCACAACTGTAGAAGTGGAAGCAATGATTGCCTATGCACAACTGTAGAAGTGAAAGCAATGATTGCCTTTGCACAAATGTAGAAGTGGAAGCAATGATTGCCCATGCATAACTGTAGAAGTGGAAGCAATGATTGCCCATGCACAACTGTAGAAGTGGAAGCAATGATTGTCCATGCAGAACTGTAGAAGTGGAAGCAATGATTGCCTTTGCACACCTCCTGATGGCAACCCTATTCCTTCCAAACCCCTGCTCTTCTTAAACCCTTCTACTTGATAGCTGGTGGTAAGGGAGCCTGTCCAACCTGTTATTTTTAATTACGTTGGCTCTGGGGCAAGCTGTTCGCTGTTTCCCATCATGCTCTATTTTCTGGCACGTCCCATGACATAGGAATGCCAGGTGATTTAAAGCATTTTAGCTATCTTGAGTTTCGTAAGCCACCACATTAGAGCTAGGATATAATGCAGAAAGAATGTTGATGATATGGCATTTTTAGTGCGCCTATACATTAGTGTTTCAAAGCGCGACGAGGCAAGAGAGAGGGAACAGAGGGAAGACAAACAACGATCTTACTAGGCAGACTTGATGAGATCCGAGAGTTTTGACTAGCCCTGAGCTCTTATTTGTTTGATATAAAATGATGCTGGTAATTCTGCCTTTCGTGTGTTCTGGTAATCTACAATTCTACTGGCCAAAACATTTTGGAGGCATTTTACTTTCCTCTTGGTTGCAAGTGACTCATTTGACTGGTGGGGCCTTATGTGCATCAGATGTATGGGACTAGGTTTCACCCAAAACAAACCATTTGGGCCCTGCCCAGGAAACCCTGCGTTTTATCTTTTTGGGAAGGCTTTTCACCTTCCCACAGAGGACCAGAACTCTCCCCAGGGGTTAACTGGGAACCAGTGCTTCAAAAGTGAGCCATGCCATGCCATGACATTGGAGAGCTCACACCAGGGTGGAAATTATTACAGGCTCTCTGAAGAGAGGGCGGAGTTGGAGCAGCCAGGAGAGGAGTACTAGGCCACAGAAGGCTCCCATGAATTTGGAATCAGCAAGGTTTCCTAGACTTCCTGTGACCCTCTCCTCACTTCCTGCAACCGAAGCACTCTGGGAATGACATAACCAAGCAAACTACTTTGAACATAGCAGCCAGGAATACTATTGTTATTTGGAAGCATATTTGCTAGCTCCCTTCCCTCTTGAAGATTATACCTTGCCCTCGACCTGTGCTAAGGAGGTCCACCATTCATGTTGTGCCTATTCACCTTTAAAGATCATTGCTGGTTTGGTAGTAGTGTGGCGCAGAGTAGGTGTTTTAACAACTTGTAATCACTGTACTCCCTCAGACAACCTCAAAATGTTAGGGGGAGACTGAGGAGACAAAAAGCTGGGAATTAAGGAAGGTTTGGTGACATGTAACGACATTTTATTTTTGTTGCTTTTGTTGGTGACCTTTATGTATACGACCTTAAAGAAAGGTAGCATCTATATGCCCTTTATTGATCTGTAAACCGCCTTTGCTTTGCTGGACAGAGACCAATTACGGTTCATCCACCGGGATATGGATATTCCAGAATGGTTGCTAATACTCCTAGTTCTCCTACATAACAGTACAGAGAGTGTAGTTAGATGTAGGGGCAGGGAGAAATGTACACCTCAATTTGGGACCCAATAGGGGCTGCGCCAGGGGTGTGTATTGGCTCCAGTTTTATTTACCTTGTATACTAACACACTACAAACTATCTTGGAGCAATCGTCACCCGATGTCCCATGGTTGGGAGCAAGATGACTGCCCTTATTGGCGCATGCTGATGAGGAGCTGCTTGCACACGCGCCAAAAGCTGCCCTGTGGAAGCTGATGGATAAATATGCAGGATGTATGGCACAAAGAAAACTAAAAATAAATGTGAACAAGTCTTCAGTACTGATAATGGACAAAGCAGGCTATTGCTCCGCAGAGTTTCTGATGATCCTTTGGAGAATGTGTAGCATTTTGACTCGGAGTATGATTTTCTGCTGATGGCCGTGGCGTTAAGAATATTGAGACGCAAACGACAGAGATGTTCCAGGGAATAGCAGGGCTCTTTCGTTCTGCAAGGAGTAATGTGCAAAGGCTCATTCTATTGGCCTATATTCGGCCGAGATCTGGGGGCCCGAGCGAGCATCCATATTACAAGGTATAGAAAATAGGTTTTGTTGGACACTGTTGACTCTTCCTCAGAGCGCACCTTCCTACTCTGTGCACAATGAGCTAGGTTTGAGATATGTTGCAGACGAACTCCATGTAGCGCCGGGAATGATGTTGCCTGCAACAATTGCAAACACCAATGCCTATCTAAAGTTATACTTGAAGATATTTTCTCACACACACAGGCTCACAAAATAGGATGGATTAGTGATAAATGCCTTCCAGTGGTTTAATCAGCCACATCTGATGGATAAGTCAAGCAAGAGGAAGCTTATGCCGCTGCTTTCGAAGTTGCTTTAGGCTCAAAGAGGAAGCGTAGACCTGGGGAAACCTTCGAATAGAGCCAATCTGCTAGTTTCTATACCATGTCATATGTAGCCCTACTTGGAATGCTGCGTACTCCTCCCCCATGGCATACACTTAGTATGACTAAGCTCTAATTTACTCCCTTTGAGCTCCATGAAATGGACATGGTCGGGGGCAGGGAATAAGTCCAGTGTTTGTCCTTTATGCCCGAAAAACTGCATATATCCAAATTCGAGAGAGGACACTTATGCAATCCTAAATCATAGAGGATTTTATCAATTTAGGTCTGCATTGCTTCTTTGCTATTACCGGATAAATGCATATCATAGGCACTTGATTATTTTATTAGTCAGAGATTGCGGTTTGGGAAGCCTGCATGCTTGTCTGGAGTGCCACTCGAACAGATGATGTAAAACTGTGTTTGGCTTCCAAGATGGTGAAGGAGAGTTTGATGATGGATGCCACCCTAATCCTGCCCTTTGGCTTTGACATGACTGGGGCGATGCAAGAGAAGGACCGGCCACGAGAGAGGGGAATGGAGAGGGGGGGGTATTGAAGGAGGAAGAATGGGTGCAGGAAAATCGGAAGGGCAGAATGATTGGGAGGAAAATAAGAGCTGAAGGGGGGGAACCAGTCTGTCCCATGTGTTTCCTTCAAGTGGGAGGATAAACCCACCCTTAAAGTAACCATCAGAGGCAATGAGGGCCGGGTTAGGACGGTCACCACCCTCATAGGTGGTGCTGGGGGGGTGCAGAAAGTTGGGGTTGGTTACCTATAGCCCTGGCCAATGTGCGTGGAAAATGATAACAAGGCTTGGGGAGGGGCAGGAAGGCTGAACTATGTGTTCTTGGAATATGAGAGGCTTTGCTCATTTGTTTGGGAAGGGGTCCATTGATTTCACCACATATGACATCCTTTGTTTCCAAGAAACGTGGTTAGTAAGAAAACCTATTTTGGACAGATAATTGGTTTTTCTGAATCGAGCAATGAAGGGGGCAAAGGGTAGGCCATTGTCCGGTCTCTTAACAGCTGTTAGATCCGTTCTGGGTTGGATAGTTTTGGCCACGTTTAATCCAAACCTATTTACCCAAGCTCTACTGATCAGAGGACCGAATCCTTGAGTGGGAAGGGAATGTGACTCCTATGTAACACATATGCTGGCAACCTAAAGCAATCTCGGTTCAGACATTTTTGCAGGATTTGCAAGACATCCTACTGCTTGTATTGAGGTGACCCTAAAGTACGCCGTGATCCTAAGTGGGGACTTAGCATGCCTTGCCCAGGGGTAGGGAAGGGAAGTAGGGAAAGGGGGAGACGGGAGGAAAGGGGGGAGAGTGATAGGGGGATGTGTAGGCAGAGGAAGTGGGATTAAAAGACTGGAATATTTTGAATGGGTTAATCTGAGGAGATAAGCCAAGCAGGCCCACCTGGAGGATAGGAAAGGAAAGGAAAGGAAAGGAGAGGAGAGGAGAGGAGAGTCTAGCTCTACCATCAATCACATTTACATCTCTGCCAATTTCCTTACCCCAGTAGAAATCCTGAAGATGCTTGACATAGACAGTAACGACCACAACTGTCTTAAAATGGTTTGGAGGAGCGGTACACAGGAAAGAAAGGAGTGGGGTCCAAACGACCTGGCGGTAACTCGAGGCTGCAACAGATTGAGTCTGAACAAAGTCAAAATTGAGACTGTCACAGAAAAACTCAAAGCAGCGGTGGATATAAGCAGGGGTGGCTCCAAGAGCCCCTTTGTGGATTATCCATAGCTCCTGATAGTTTGAGGGAAAAAAGGGAGTGAACACGAAAAAAGTCTATGTAAAAAAGCATGCCTATGACAAAGTAGTAGTCCTGGCAAAGCACGCACTAAGAAAAGATATAAAAATAATTAAATCTTTACCATTTACTACTGGCGAGGGGAGGGTGCGCCTCATGAGGGAGAGACGGGCATATAGGAATTGGTCCCGCCTCTAGGCAAGTCTTACAACTGCAAACGGATGCTGAAGCCATGTTAGGGGAAATATCCCCTAAAAACACAAGAGAAATTTGGAACTTGATTAATTCACTCGGGTCCCTCAAACAGGCAACACAAACAAACAGGGTTGCAGAGAACAAATGGATTGACCACTTAGGTAGCTGTTCCACGCGTCCACCCACGTCACCCCCCCCACACTTGAATGCCCTAGGAAAGGAGGAGGATAGGCAAACAAGTTCGACAAAACGGATATTTTGATACTCATTACAAAGCCTAGCACCTCAAGGGCATAAAAAAATCCAGTGGCATGGGTGGAATTTATGATGAACCTGTACACCCAAATCTTGGAAGTTGGGCTGGTCCCCGTTTCTTGGAAACAATTAATCCCAATCTTCAAAAAGGAGGATCTGGGTAATTATTGACCAATTTCTCTGCTATGTATTATAATCGGGATAATTGGAAAAACCGTTTCAGGTATACTCTGGCAGAGGTTAGAAGAATGGGTTATTAATAAGGGGCATTTTCAACCCCTACAATCTGGTTTTGTGAGGGGAATCGGGACCAGCTGTAATTTTCTCCTGTTAAATATTTTGAAGTCACATGCCTTGTCTAAGAGTAAAGCGATCTATTTGGCATTCATAGATCTGGCCTAGGCCTTTGATTCAGTTAATAGATCAACCCTACGGCAGAAACTGGCTAAATGGGGCTGCCTGGTTGACATGGTCTCAGCTATCCGAGCGTTGCATGAAGGAGCATCTCTGAACGGATCAGGCTGAACAGAGAAGGCCAACTGTCCAGATCTATAAAAACCTTTAGTGGCCTGACACAGGGGTGTCCGTTGGCACCCATCTTCTTCACCCTCTTCATTTTAGACGTGGGAGAAGCATTGCGAGAGGCAAGGGGGTATCCTCCAAGAATGCAATGGGTACCAATAGGACATATGGTGTATATGGAAGATTTGGTGATTGTAGACCAAACCCTGTGGGCTTTCAAAGAAAACTAGACACACTCAACAAGTATGTAAGAAACAATGGGTTGAGAATAAATGCACCTAAATCCAGGATCCTTGTAATGAAGGCTCTGCAGGGTACATGGGGAAAGTAAAAAAACTAGTTTCTGAATGGGGAGAGGCGCGAAAAGGTGAAAATCTTTACAACCTTAGGAATGCTCCTAAATAACAGCAGGAATGATGCCCCAAAGGTCCACTCATTGAGGGAAAAATTAGATGCCTGGCGGGATAGGCGCTTTTGAAAAGGTTCTGTAAGTTTATGCTAACTCCTTTTGATAACCGTCTACCGGTCCAGGGTTGTTCTAGTAGTGACCTATGGCGCAGAAGGCGCCCTGTATACTCCACCAAAGACATGGGGCACATTGGAAGGTCTTTTCTGGAGGAATGTACTAAGGTTTCCAGGAGGGGACCTGATCCAGGTCATAAGGCATGAATGAGCACGATTATCATTGGAAGTTATGATAACCTGTAAATCATTAAGCCTATTGCGGAAATGTATAATTGATGAAGCCGTAAGACGATTTGAAATGTTGAGGGGTGCAATCATAATGGGAAATGAACAAATGCTGGAAAAATGGAAAGGTACTTGCCTAGCGCTCTTAAGAAACTTGGATCTGAGTGGAGAGACCTTGGTACAGAATCCCATGCTAATTAAGAAAAGGTTATGGCAAAGAGACTGGATTTTAACATGCCAACAAAGGGCAGATTTCCGACTGTACCAGATAACAGCTTGGGAAGTAAGAGAGAGGGATGTCCTGCCTAAGAACTTGGAGAGATTGCCCAATAGCCCGTAGCACCAGAATCTCCTGAGATTCCAATTAAACCTGAACCCGACGAAGGAAGTGCTGCTGGAAAGGAAACAATGGAGCAGCAGAGACTTTGTAAAACAAAGGAGGTACCTGAAACATAACAGCACATAGTCTTGACCTGTCAAGGGCTTAAGGATGTAAGGGTAAAAACATCTGGCAAATTCCTGGATGAAGTTTCTACTTTAAAGGGGGGGATGAGCTATGCTATTGGGTTCGGGCGGGGAAAAGAGTTCCTCTGATTTGCGGAGTTGTAAGGTTTCTGGGAGAGGTGTTTGATATGCCATGACAATCGATTCAGGGAAGAGTCAATTAGCTGGCATTTGTGTAATGGCAGCAGATGGATCATAGTACATTTTAATGTTTTTTTTCTTGTATCCTTTTTTAAAATATTTATTATTTTTTATTTTCTCAGTGGATTGTTTTCTTCGGCTTAAAGAGTCCATTTGTTTTTCTTCCAAATAATAGTATCTGTGGGCTTCTTACTCATCTTAGTTTTGATAGATGTCATAATTTTACAGTCCCATATATGCAATTGGGTTTTCTTGTGTTGGGAGTTCCTCACAGGAACGGTAGTCCTTGTACCTCAAAGGGGAGACGCTCCTAGTAGGGTCCCACTTACCTCAACCCCTAGGGAGAGTGTTGTGCAGCGGGATCAAATCACTGGCCTCACAGGGGAGGGGTCTGGCTTCCCCTTTGGAAGAAGGAACACAGTCTCTCAATTAGTCACAGACCGCACCAGGATTTTGATCTACTGTGACCAGTCCCCAGGCTGTATGGTCAGTCTACCACAAAAGCTTTACTGCCTCACCAGAATCCTCACATCAAGTACGGCACCACTGCACACTCCACAATAATTAAATCTCCATGTTTTTAAACTGGAAATGGGTACATTGTAAAGTAATATTTTGAAACCATGTCAAATGAAATGAGAATCTCATCCTCAAGTAGCTGAGGGAATCCTACTGGGCTGGCTTTAATTGTCAAAGGGGAATGTGGTTTCAAAGGGGAATGTGGTTTCCCTTTGATAGTTTTCAGCACCCCAGCACACATTTCCATTTGGCCATGCAAAACCAGGGTGTTATTTTCCCCCCAGCCTCGCATGGCCCATTGGGATGCAGGCTGTGTTATGGCTGGCCTTAAATGTTCTTGGGGGCAGTGCTGTGCCTCCCTGCACCTATAGTGGATCAGGGGCATAGAGCTGGCAATGCTGTGGCTCCTCCATGCATATTTATTTTCCGGGTTTCGTGTGTTACACTGCAGTCGGTGATCAGTCATGGGAGCCTGTGTCTGGGGTGGAGTTGATTCTGTATCATGGCTGCAAGTAAGGAAAAAAAGTTGTGTACGTGGCTGCTTGTAAATAAATCTGTGAATGTGAAAATGAGTGTGTATGTTTGTGTGCATGTGTGAATGAGAGAGTGCATGTTGGGTGGGTGCAATGTGGCAGATCCAAGGTGGGGGTTAGGGTAGGCTGCCGCCTCACTGGCTAACCCTGGTGCCTAGTGCATGCCTAGGGCACCCTATTATCTGCACCCAGGCACCAAAAGGTGCCTCCGCTACTGGGTGGGTGCGCAGATGGGTTTATGAATGCTATGAGGGCGGATTTGTATGAATGCGTGTGCTGTAGTCTGTACTGCAGTTGTGCCTCTGATTGCGGGGCTGGCCAGGCAGTCTGGATTTGCTTACTACGTCATAACATTTGTTTTACTGGAATCAAGGGTAAAGCCAACGTGATTGGTGTTCTTAGATACCATGCTGGCCTACATTGGTCTCTTTGTTCATCCGAGCGTGGGAGAGCAGTCACCGGTAGCCTGAGGGATCAGCTGGCTTAGGGACGCCCTGCCTGGCCCTGCGGGCCCCGTGAGTTCAATTGTGCCAAAAAGTGTTTATTTTGTATGGCGCTCTGAGCGCGTTGTTGTGCCTGCTTTCCCCCCTCCCACTTCCTGGTCCTCCTCTGCCTTCCCGCCTACCTGCCCGCCCACACCCCCCCTCCCCTTCCTCTTCCCCTCCTCCCACTGCCTATATCCACGCCCCTTCCTGGGCAGCCCCCTGCCCAGCAGCCCCCCTCGGCTAAGGGCCCCTTAGGCAAAGGGCGGTTCCTACGGTTGCGGCTCCCTGTGTGTCTGCAGGTGTCCGCAGGGGACGCCTGGTGCCTGTACTTCTTTCTCTACCTTCTCCCGGCCCACCCCTTCTATTCCTGGTCACTTCATTCACATGGTGTCTTCACCTCACTATGTCCCACAGTTGCGGTAACTAGGGTTTTTCTCCCCTCGCAGGATTCTCACACTCGGGTGAGCTCTGTACCTAATACGCACTCACCGTTCTGAAAGGTGGTAAACTTGGCCTTGCCGCTTACTTCCTGCCTGTGTGCTCTGTGTGCTCTCGTATCGTCTGTCTCCCCCTCCCCAATCCCTCCTACTCCATGGTGCTCTCTATCTCGCCTATCTTCTCTAATTGCTTCTCTATTGACTATCCTGCTCTCCTCACTAAATCTGGTAGGAAAAAGTTTAAAAAGTACATCCTGAGCTCCAACCCAGGCCTCCCTATCGCTGACACCTACACTAGTGCCTGCTCCAAGGAAACTCTCACTGACATCCTCTTTTTCGTACCTTCGCCTGTCCTATGGACCCTTCATATGGTCTCTGTGCTCTCTCCTTTCTCCTCTTCTCCCATTAATGGTGGCACCCACTGGGATGTCTTCTTGGCCTCCTTCCACTCCTCTAAGGCCATCATTAATGTCTACACTATTGGGACCGTCTTGGTCCAAGGCCCTCAGGCCAACCTTTATCTCTTTGATAGGCGTTTCCCACGCCTCATCAACTTCCTTTCCTCTCCTGCTGTCCCCCCTCCTCTGTCCTCGGCTTCCTTGCCTCTACCCTCCCTCCCTGCCCCCTCTCGTGCTACTTCTTCACCTCCCTCTTCTACACCTCCGCAGGGCGTACCTCTGATCTGTACCCCTCCCCGGAAGTCCTTCAAGGATGGCAACCTTCTCCACATTGCCACTCTTAACTCTCGCTCTGCAATCAAGCATTCTTCTGATATCTGTCATCTTCTTGAGGAACTGGACCTTGACGTCCTAGGTCTCACTGAGACATGGTTCACGGCCAGCTCTGTCACCAGCCTTGACACACTCCTACCTGACGGTTACAAGATCCTCTCCGCGCCCAGGCCCAACCGTGCTGGTGGGGGTGTGGCCCTTATCTTCCCTGAGTGGATTCCTGCCTCTGTCACTCCTACGCAGACCTACTCCTCTTTTGAATGTCTTGTCTGCCGTCTCTCTCTCTCTCTCTCTCTCTCTCTCTCTCTCTCCTAGCCATTCCCTTACCCTGGCTACTGTCTATCGGCCACCTGGTCAAATCTCCTCCTTCCTCTCTGAGTGGGCTGACCTCTCCTCCTCACTCCTGTCCTCTACCACTCAACTCCTCTTTCTTGGTGACTTCAACATCCACTTGGATGCCTCCTGTCCCCCCACAGGACTTTTCCGTGACCTCTGCGACTCTCTCTCTCTCTATTCTCCCCTCTGCAGGGCACACTCTCATTCTGCAGGGCACACTCTTGATGCTCTGATCTCTTCTGACCTTCCCCTCTTCGTCCCTCTCTCCACTCCTCTCTCCTGGAGTGATCACTTTCTCCTATCCTCCCACCTCACCCTCCCTACCCCACAGGCAAAGCCACCCTCACCACTGCCACCCACCTTCTCGGTCATCCGACCCATGAAGCGCGTGTCAGTTGAGGCTTTCACAGCCACCTTCTCACCCCCACCTCCCCCTCGGCTGACTCCCACCCAGACACAGCCCTCTCCATGCTCCACTCTGCTATATCTGATACTCTTGATATCCTTGCCCCTGTCATGAGAATCCGCCTGAAGCCCAAAGCCAAATGTAACTCCTGGTATGACTCGGATCTCGTCACCCTAAAACGCAAGTGCAGGGTGGCAGAGAGGAAATGGCGTGCTTTATGTTCATCCTCTGACAAACTGGTCTGCCGCCTGCTTCAAAGGCAATACCGTCTCTCCGTTCTCACCAAGAAGAGAGCCCTTAACCAAGCCCGCATCTCTGCGGCATCTAACAACTCGGCCTAACTCTTTAAAATCTGCAGGAGCTTGCCAACCCTGCTGCAGTCTCTTCCTGTCCCCTCCCAGGCACTCTGCACTGCACTGGCCTCTCACTTCATCTCCAAAACCAGGACATCCTAGCCTCACTCTCCTCCTACCACCTCCCTCCCTCTCTGTCCGGCTCTTCCTCGGGCCCTTCTGCAGCCACCCCTCCTCCCTCCTTCTCTGCCTTTCCCCTTTCTTCTGCTGACGAGGTTTCCAGAAAAGTCCGATCTATGAAAGTCTCGTCTAAACAGGTTCAACCCTGTTCCTCCAAAACTATCAAGGACCACATTGACTCCCCGGCCCCTGCCCTGGCTGACTTTTGCAACCACTCCTTCGCCTCTGGAGTTTTCCCATCCCCCCTTAAGCACTCCCTTGTGCACCCTCTTCTTAAGAAACCCTCTTCTGACCCCTCCTGGCCGGCTAACTATCGCCCAATCTCCATCACTCCCTTCCTGGGCAAGCTCCTGGAGAAACTGGCCATCTCCCAGATTAACCTCCATGCTGAATCTGTTGGCAGTCTTCATGACCATCAATCTGGCTTCAGAGCTGCCAGAAGCACGGAAACTGCTCTCCTGAACATCCGTGAGGACCTGCTTTTGAACCTCGACTCCAACACTCTGTGTGTTCTCATTCTGCTCGATCTCTCTTCTGCCTTTGACACTGTCAACCTTGCCATCCTGCTCAACCGTCTCCGTGATAACCTGGGTATCACTGGTCAGGCTCTGGCGTGGCTGACCTCTTTCCTCTCCAATCGACCCTCCCAGGTCCAACTCTGGTCCTTCCTCTCTGACATCTTTTTCTCCACCTGTGGTGTCTCCCAGGGATCTAATCTCTCCCCCTGGCTGTTCAACCAGTATCGGGCACTCCTTGCCCACCGCATCGCCGCTCTCTGCCCCAACTTTCAGTGCTATGCGGACGATACCCAGCTCATTTTCAGGCTACCCTCGGCCTCCTCCTCTCCCTCCCTCATCTCTGACTGTCTGTCTGCTATCCAGGAATGGTGTGCCGCCAATGACCTCTGCCTTAATGCCAGTAAGACTGAAATTCTGCTCATCGGCACACCCACTCCCTCCTTCCCTGCAGCTCTCTGGCCGCCCTCTCTTGGCCCTCTTCCTGCTCCTACCTGCAAGGCAAGAAACCTCGGGGTTGTCTTCGACTCCACACTCTCCTCCTCTCCTCATATATCTGACGTCTCTAAGAAGTCACACTACCAGCTGCACCTCCTCAGAGGTATTCTTCCCTTCCACTCCTTCCCCCAGAAGCTTGCTGTCTCCCGAGCCCTGGTTCTCTCAAAACTGGACTACTGTAACAGCCTCTATCTTAATCTGCCTGCCTCCACACTCCGCCCTCTGCAACTCATCCAGAACAGAACTGCGAGACTTGTCCTTGGCCTCAAGCCCAGGGACCGTATCTCTCCAGGACTGAAATCTCTACACTGGCTCCCAGTGGCTGCGAGGATAAAGTTCAAAACCCTCTGCATTGTCCACAAGGCCTTCTGGGGCCTGGGGCCTAAATACCTTCAACTCTCTCTTCCTAAATATCTTCTTTCCCGAGCCCTTTGCTCATCCGTCTCCAACTCCCTCAGGGTCAGCCGCTTCTCGAAGCAACGAGCTGGGGGTAGATCTCTCTCCGCGGCAGGGGCCTCCCTCTGGAACAGCCTTCCTGCCTCCCTGAAACTTGAGGAGAACCATCTCCGGTTCCAGAAGCACCTCAAAACCTTCCTCTTTGCTTCTGCTTTCTCTCTCCCTCTCCCCTGCTAATTCTTCTCTGAAACTGCACTGAATCTGCAACTGGGCCACTCTCACCGACCTCGATCCTAGGCCCAGCCACTCTCCACTTGCACTGCCTCCCTGGCAACCCCTGCACTGCGGGACTGTCTCTGTATCCCTACAGCCCCCCCTTCCCAGCACTTGTTCTGCACTTACCTTGCACCTGCCACCAGCTGGCCCTTTTATTTGTTTATTCTACTTACCTTGTACTGCACTTCCCCCCTCCCCTTCCCCATGCACCTCTCCCCTCCCCCTCCCCCTGCACTTGCGCGATCTGAATGACACCTGGCCTAGTAGGATAGTTGTCTGTCTTCCCCTTGTTCCCCCCTCCCTGCCTCGTCGCGCCTTGAAACACTTGTGTATAGGCACGTTACAAATGCCTTATCATATCATATCAGTATAACCATATTTTCTTAATGTGGTGTGGAACCTTTTGCTGGCAAAGTCCACAGGAGCATTTTATTACATTTTTAATACTGGCATATAGTGGTGCAGCCTTAATCGACATGTATGGGCACAGCCACCACGTAAATGTTGTTTATACTGGCATATATACGGGGCAACTTGAAATTAGTTGGAAAATGCTCCTGTAATACTCCTAGTAACTTGCATTGTATCTATTGGATTTATTTATGTACTACCATAAAAAACGAGTCTGCAAACTGTCTTTTTACCCAAAGATTTTGAAAAGTGTGCTGTAAATTGCACCATTTTAAACCATTATTTTTAAAATGTCTCTTGGGGAGAACCCGTTTGGTTCAGTTTCTCTCGCTATGCTCATGGGAAATGTTTTGCCACCAATTTAACAATTCAACAGCTGCCACTGCTGGGAGTATCCCATTAAAAGTTTTAATTAATTATATCAGAAAAGTGAATGCAATCTAGTCAGACATTCAACAATTAATACATATTGGCGAATCTTGATGGACTTCAGCATTAGGAAGTCGCCTTTGCTGTGTGCTTTCTATCTTGCCTCTGGGGAGTGTTTAGGATATAGTTTGGGATTCTTGTGGTCTAAGCAGCAGAAAGACGGACAAGGAAGTGTCTCGGGAAATCGATGTGTCTTTGCTAAGAGATGCATGGCACTGAAACCAGAGTGCGATTGATTCAGAATATGTTTTTACAGAATGCTACTTCCCTGTGTCGCATTTCTTTATGGATTAATGCCACAGTAAATTGAAATTACGAACTGAGGCTTGTGGGTAAAAATGACTAGACGTATTGCCCACAACTCTGATGTAACTCCTATGAATACGACTTTTTCCTATCGTTTAACCAGGCCCGTTTTCATGGTTGGCATGAAAAAGATCAGCAATTTACAATCTCAGTTAAACCTGACTGAAAAATAGACATTCCTTTACAGATTTACAACAAAATGTCACATTTCCAGCTGACGATTTTTGGAATTACCAGAATCTAAATTTGCTACCAATGACTTTGAGGAAACAAATATGGCTATTGTGATCACTCAAAAAAGCAACCCACTGCTCCAAACAGAAATGGAATGGTACCTATGCACAGGCAGAGTAAGTGCATAAAAAGTACATTTCGCAGTTTGGGAGACTGCGGCAATTCTGCAATTTTAACAGTCCAATTAAGGGGTGAAGGCAAGAGAGGCAGACGATCTTCAGGCGTGGTGCGTGTAGATCTAGCAAGTGCGCAGAGAGTCACAGGGAGGGGGAGTATCGAGTGCGCCTGGTCGGATGAGACTGGGGTAAGTGCAGAGAGCCACTCTTGGATTAATTTCTCTAGTGCATTGAGTGAGGGTAGGGTGTAGGGCCCTAAGGCAAGTGCGAGGGATAGAGTGGGCATGGGGTGAGGCAGTCACAGGATGACTAAACATTGCTGCCATTGGATAGCTCAGCGACAACGTGCGCGCCTTGGAAGCAAGACGACACAAAGCAACACAGGTTTGATCCCCAGGTCCGCGCTTAGAAACCTCTGGGTGTTTTAAGCATGTTATAAATACGCAACTAAGACAACAAAAAACAATTACGCAACTAAAAAACAATCAATTCCTGTAACAGCGCTTAGATGCCTGTGGACTGTGTGAGCGCTTTAAAAAATGTAAAAAATTAAATAAAAAAAGAAAGTAACCCTAAATTGCCCAACACACGACTAAAACTAACTTACACATTGGGTTTTAGTAGCACAGTTGTGCACGAAATAGATAACTTGTGCAACAAATCGCCCAATACAAATTACTGACCAGCTGGGAAACGAAGCACCTGTCTTGCTTTTTATAAAGCTGCTGATTGGAGCAAATATTGTTGGGGAACTCCTCATTGGGTAGCACGTCAGAGGAGTTTGGAAAAATAAACTTTTCATCCACGGCATTGCCGGTTGCTATGCCAACCAGATATTCTCAGTTCAGAACACCCACTTCCCTCTCGTTCTTCTGTACACGATGGTTTCAGCAATTACGTGGTCAAGCACCACAAAAATTCCCCAAAACCAAAAATGCACCAGAAGAGGTAAAACAGGGCTTGCAGCTGAAGCCTTGATTCCTGAATAGGGGGCCTCTGGGAGGTCTGGCATGTCTGATACATTCTTTAGACGCAGCCTGATGTAGTAAGCAGAGGGATGGGCTTGGTTATGCTAGAGGGTTGACAACCATGTAGAGAGCACTGCCCTTCCGCGAGGATATTGTCAAAGCCAGTTTTTTTGCAAGTGGTTTTAAACAGAACTGCCAATGACGTAATCATAGAAGAAACTTGTTGCAGAAAGTCGAGTGCTATTTCTCATTGGGAATCGATGAGCATCACTGTGTCAAAAATTCAGGAACTAGGGGGGTAGTAATTGTCGGGGCCATTCATGTTGGGAATCTTGAAGAGGGGAGACATGGGCGAATCTAAGGGGTAAGGATACAATTGATAACAGGAGTGAAGGCAGATTGTGGTGGACGGATGGATACACAGACTACTGAGACTGATGTGTATGGGCCAAGAGGCTCAAACTGAGCGACTCATGCAAGCATCTGCCTCACTTGCTTCTGACTGAGAGGGGAGACCCATCTTCCTTATATGGTCCTATTTTATTTTTAAGGCCCAAGAGGCTTTAGAAATGTGTTTATTACCATTAAAAGCAGATTTGAAATTATACCTACTCCTCAATCACGTTCTGCATGTCTACTCCTTATTTGAAAAGCGAAAAGACACCTGGTATTGGAGTGTGTAGGTTTAAAAAGAATGAGGATGAGGTATTTTCTTAGCTCCACGAGTCAAGTTAATAATTGGTATGCGATAGGGTGTGATTATCTATGGAATAGATGTGTCAACATTAATTCCATTGGAGAGGGTCTTGCAGTGGCAGGATTTATTAAAGCCCTGAACTTGACAGATCATTTCTAACCGATTTCGGAACCCTGAGTTGATAACCCTGGGGGGGCTCTCTCCATGTTTACCTTACTTCATATATTGCACTAATGAATGTTATTCTAAGTTTTTTTGAGCATATTGTACCGGAAGGTCGCTTATTTGTGTTTCATTGGGTGACCTTTGCTCAATGAATTTCAGAATGGCGATTTTTTAAAATTAATTATGATAGTCTGTGTTTCTATCCTTGTATAACACGTGTATTCTATGAATAAGTTAATTAATCTGTGTGGTATGTTTTAAAAGGGTTGAGTGTCCAACTTGTATTAAATATTTCTGTTTTATTTTTGATCGTTTCCCTTTGGGATTTTGTGTTTTCATAGTATGTACTGAGTCGATTTCTGTTTTCTGTAAAGGTTTGTTGTAAACCAATTGCAAATAAATAAAGAGAGAAAAGACAGTTGTTGTGAACAGAAAGTTGCACAGTAATTATTAAAACTACGATATTTTAATAAATCCTGTTTAAAGACTGTAATTCCTATGTCATGTGCCATGCTTATAATGTTGCATTGGGTGTTGCCTGGCAGTGGTTAGCTGAAAATTTGCAGACGTTTGGAACTGACTCATGGAAGCACTGTTTTTATGGATTGCATTGAGGCACGTGGTGGGTATTGTCACCTTTAATAGTTGCCCATGCCATCATGGAGAAAGTGCACTTCTTTCCTGTGGCATCAATCGACAGTGGCCAAAAGGAATAAGGAAGATGTATAGGAATAACTTGTTCTTAAACTCCATAGTCTCCGCTTTGTTATTCTCTTGGTCGCTGCCACACTGGTCCTTGTTGTTAGGTCTTGTGTATGTCTATTTGCTGGACGATTTCTCTTGTGCTTTTACTGGATCCCTCTCCTTCATTCTGTGTGTATTCCAGAGGTGGAAAAGTGGCCTCAGGGAATGGTCTTACATGGTGTCACACTTAGAAAGTGAACACCAAGGCCCAATGCCCATATGCTCTGATATTAATAGATTTGGCTACTTCGTAATTTAAAGAAACAACAATTCTAGTAGAAATAAAGTCCACACTTATGGTTGTGCACATGTTCACATTTTCTTCTATCATCACACACATTTGGGTCAGTTCTGTCTTAGTAATTAAGTAAACTGCACATGTGGACATTTGCAGGTATATCACATGGTGCACCTTTACTTTGTGAAGTATTCTGTGGTAACTCATGATTGCATATCCCACTGTAATTCTATTTTCCAAATAGAATATATTCATCAAATAGGTCTGCTGGTCACTTATGTTCGATTTGTTGGCAGAACATTAAACATATTTAGTGTAATATCAATTTGACATTTTAGATTGTAATTCCATTTCATTTGCCTACTTGGTATGACATTTCGAGGGGATTGGGTCCTCCGACGTATTCCATATCTATGACCGTAATCGCCACAGCTGTGCTGCTACGGAAAATCTTTCTGCGTCCTGCGTCGATGACATCGATACGCCGTCATCAAGGGCCTCCGTCGAGCCGACATCACCGGATGTTATAAGTAGGACGCATGACGCCCGTAGCCTCAGTTCCGTTTTTTCCACCAACATGTTCGCTTCGGAGATCTCGGCGCACCTCGATTCTACTGAATCCTGTTCTTTTGGTTCTTCGAACCTGTTTCTTCATTGCTATACGAATGATGTCTTCGGCTTCTTTCACCCCGCGGTCCGGGTTTAAGAAGTGTCGAGTGTGCGGGTCCAAGATGTCCCTGAAGGATACGCACGACGCTTGCCTCTGGTGCCTCGGGGAGGACCATGATACGGACAACTGTGTCGACTGCCAATCGCTCACTTCAAAGGCCTTGCGGCAGCGTAAGAAGAAGCTGTCGGTCGGTAAGGTTGCCAAGCCCCGGAAGTCGCGTTCCACTGGTCTTTCGACGGACGATTCAAGGGGTGACTCTCTGCATCGTCATCGTGAGTCCGGGGTTCTTGCTCTGGGAGTCGGTCCCGCCATTCCTCTGCCTCTTTGAGGCACTCCAGGAAGGGCCGTCACAGGTCGCCTTCCCGTCCTCTTCCGAGGACTCCACCCGTCGGTGGGTAGCTTTTCCCAACAAGCATTCCACTCCTGAGGAATGGGATTTGTTCCGAAAGGGGATGTTGGTGATTTTTCAGTATCAGGGCTCCGGTCTGGCCGCGCCGTCTGAGGATGCCGGTCGAGGCCGCGCTAGAGATGCCGCTCGTCCGCCTTCGGGCTTGAGCAGTCGTCGCGACCACTGGGCGCCTTCTAGGACCCGGTCAGACAAGGATGGTCGCTCTAGGCATGCCCGTTCCAGGTCCCGGTCCTCGACGCCATCGAGACCGCAAGACTCTGTGAAGTCTTCGAAGAAGACATCGACGCTGGCGCCGCTGAGGTCGTCGACAGACTCTCTCGACACCCCGCCTCTGAGGAAGTCGTCGATGCAATCGGCGCCCAGGCTGTCGAGAGACACACTCGGGGCTCCACCCTCGAGGCCTGTGTCGACGCCATCGAAGCTGTTGGCGCCGAGCTAGACGTCGACGCCCATTCCGTCGACCCCCTCGCCGCCTTTCTAGGCAGCCTTGTAAGAGGTACCCTGTGGCACAGTGGCACCCCCTAGAAAGGCGATGGCTAAGGCTAAACATGTCTTTGTGCCTTTTTCTGTACCCTCTTTCCAGCCTCTGGATTATATTTCTGAGGTGGATGAGGGGTCTGAGGAAGGTGAGGTTCCTGCATTGGTTCCTGATGACATTGTTTCTGGTCACAGTCAACTTGAGGACCTGAGTCAGTCGCTGCACGATGCCAGTGGTCTAGACACCTCTCCGTAGGTGGAGTTTGGTAGGCCGGAGCCTGGCACGCATGCCGAATCTTCATATCGGCACCTCATGTCGAGGGTCACTGAATACCTGGGTTGGTCTGCCCCCCCTCCAGGGTATTTTCAGCAGGATGACCTGACGGATATCCTGGACCATGGTCCACCAACTGACCTGGTGCTGCCATTCCATATGGCCTTGCAGAGAAGGGTGTCTCTGGCTTGGACTTCTCCGGAGAGTCTCCCAGCAGTGAGCAAGTCCTTGCCGAACAAATCTCGCCCAGCCAGTGGCGACCCCTTCTACTTGACCACGCACCCCACTCCGGAAAGTTTGGTGGTGCGGGCGGCTACGGCCCCCGCAAAGCAGGCGCCCCACCATCCCTCCTGATAGGGACGACAAACGTTTTGACAGCTGGGCGAAGAAGGTATTTTCTTCTGGGGGTATGACGCTTCAGGCTGCCAACTCCGTTTGTGCCTTGTCTCGTTTCACGCACACTCTGTGGAACTGCTGATCATATTCCCGAAGGGGAGGAACGGGATGGTTTCCTTGCTATCGTGCAGGATGTCAAGGATGCCATGTGTGAATCCGTTCAGTCGGGTCTGGACATGGTTGATTGCGTCCGCTGGTCCATGGCGGCGAGCACCGTAATACGCAGGTTTGCGTGGTTGCGGAAGCCAGGTTTTGCTCCTGATGTGCAGGCCCGCCTCCTCAACATGCCCTTTGATGGTGAACATCTTTTTGGCAGCAAGGCTGACGAGAGTCTTGAGAGGTTGCAGACCTCCAAAGCTGCAGCGACGACGTTGGGCACTGCAGTCCGCCAACCTCTGCCTTTTAGTCCTAGGGGACAGCAATTGAGGGGAGGTTCCTTTCAATATTACTCGTCCTTTAGTAAATCGAGAGGAGCTGCAAGTCAAAATGGGCAACCGTAGGAGTACCAGAGGTGGAAAACAAGGTACTCGAGGTGCCAAGGCCACGCGTGCAGTTGCCTCTTTGTCCTCAGGCACTGCCGCAGCTGCTTCAGCTCAGTCATGAGGCCCATGCTTCTCCGGAAGGGGGGAAGGCTGGCGCAGCATCTGGTAGAATGGTGTGCCATTACTTCAGATGTGTGGGTGCTGGAGATCATAGCTCACGGCTACTGTCTTCCTTTCCGGCAGAGGCCTCATGACAATCCACCAGGGACCCTCTCTTTGAAGAGTCCGGATCCGCTCCTTGCGCAGGAAATTCAATCCCTGCTGGAGAAAGGCGCCATAGAACTGGTGCCTGTAGCAGAGAGGAACAAGGGATGGTATTCCCCTTATTTTTTGATTGCGAAGAAAGACAGAGGATTGAGACCCATCATGGACTTGCGCGGTTTGAACAAGCTCCTCAGGAAGGACAAGTTCAAGATGGTTACTCTTTCTCAACTCCTCCAGGCCCTTCAACTTCAGGACTGGTTGGTGTCTCTCGACCTCAAGGACGCTTATTTTCATGTGCTGATCCATCCAAAGCACAAGAAGTACCTGAGGTTCGCGGTTGGCGACTCGAACTTTAAGTTTCGGGTCCTGCCGTTCGGATTGACCTCCGCCAAAGGGTTTTCACCAAGCTCATGGTAGTTGTGCCAGTGCATCTCAGGAAAGGGGTATTCACGTCTACCCCAACCTGGACGATTGGTTGATCAGGGCGCTCTCTCCCGAGCAAGTCCTGTATCATCTGTCCGTCACCTGCCACTCCCTTCACAAGCTGGGCTTCACCCTCAACTTAAAGAAGTCTCACTTGACGCCAACTCAGCGACTCCAGTACATCGAAGCAGTGCTCGACACGTCCCTGGGGCAGTGTTTTCCTCCCCAGGTGAGGGCTCGCCACATTCAGCAGATGGTGCACACGTTTCAACATGCCCAGAGTCTCCCAGCATTCGAGTTCTTGAGGTTGCTCGGCCTCATGGTATCCTGCATTCTTCTGGTGCCAGAGGCCAGGTTGCGGATGAGATCTTTGCAATGGGCTCTCAAGCTCCAGTGGTCACAGTCCTCCGGCAGTATGTCAGACCTCGTTCAGGTGCTGCCCTCGGTCGCCCAGGACCTTCTGTGGTGGGCCGACAAAGGCAATCTGATGAGGGGGGCTCCGTTTTGGCTGCGCTGGCTGGAGGTGACGATCGTGACGGATGTGTCCTTCACGAGATGGGCAGCTCATGCCAACGAGCTGACAGTCAGCGGTCGTTGGTCTCCGTCGGAGTCCAGACTCCATATCAATCTGTTGGAGCTGAGGGCCGTCAGGCTTGCCCTGAAGGCTTTTCTGCCGACTGTGCGAGGAAAGAATGTCCTGATTCTGCCGGACAACACAGTGGCCATGCACTACCTCAACCAAAAGTGGGGGAGGCAGGGTCACTTCCTCTGTGCAGGGAGGCGATGCAGCTCTGGTTCTGGCCCGTCCAGCAGGGAATTTCGATCTCGGCAGTTCATCTGGCCGGAGACGAAAACGAGACGGCGGACGCTCTGAGCAGGCAGTGCGCAATCTCTCACGAGTGGGAGTTGGCTCAGGAGATTCTCCTGGAGATCTTTGCCCTAGGGGGACCCCTCAAGTGGATCTCTTCGCCTCCAGTCTCAAGCGGAAGTGCGAAAGGTTCTGCTCGCGGGAATTTCCTCCAAGAGGAGCCTTGGGAGACGTGTTCGTGATTGAGTGGTCATTCCCACTGCTGTATGCGTTTTCTCCAGTCCCCGTCATCCTGCAAGTGCTGCAGAGGTTACGGAGGTTCAGTTCCCGGATGATCCTCATTGCTCCGGCATGGGCCAGAAAGACGTGGTACCCAGACCTTCTCGACTTGTCCATCTGCCCTCCATGTCGTCTTCCCTACCGAGACAATCTGCTCTCACGGGGGGAGGGGTGTCGGGTTCTCCATCCAGAGGTCAGATCCCTCAACCCTCACTAGTGGCTTCTGAAAGGTTGAGGTATAAGGATTGGGAGCTCCCTGAAGTCGTGATGGAGGTGTTGTTGGGTGTCCTGACCCACGTTTGAGCTATCATGCTGCAACATTTGGTGCTGTGGGCTTAGAAAATCCAAGATGGCCAAAAAGCCCACATGTGCGCCAAAATCCAGGAGAACCACGCAGTTTGTGCACACTAAAATGGTTGCCTAACTTGCCACCCACCAGTGCGAGCAGGATGGGCCGGGGTGCCATGAGTGAAATGTGTGCCAAAGGAAAAACCGCACTTTAAAATCACCTTTTGTTTCCCCGAATGCCAGCTCAAAATGCCTATTTCAAACATTGCAACATATCCAAAAATCTCACTGAACACCAGCAGACATCTGGCAGAATGAAGTATGTGTGCATACTAAATCTGGGAAGATGAAGAGCCCCAAAACAATGTTCATAACAATAGTTTTACAACGGTAGCGGGCGCCCCTCTCTCGAAAGAACAGACTTGATAACCTGTTCAGTGGTTATTAACCACTTGAGAGTTCGCAGCCACTGCTTTTACTCACTGTGCCTTTCACAGATGGGAAATATCCATTTGCATATCAGTCTTTGTCCTGCCCAGGGGCAGTCCAGCACCGAAATGCAATGGCAACTCCAACCTGAACGAGAGTACCACCAGCAACCCCATACACGTGTTTCACCCTTGTTGGGGATCATCAGTGAGGTGAAGCTGATGCCTCTCTAAGCACAGTGAGAGGGAGACCACGTCTGGTTGCCCCCAGGAGACCTAGGGTTACCAATCCCAGGTTCCTTGAAAAATAGTTTTACAACGGTAGCGGGCGCCCCTCTCTCGAAAGAACAGACTTGATAACCTGTTCAGTGGTTATTAACCACTTGAGAGTTCGCAGCCACTGCTTTTACTCACTGTGCCTTTCACAGATGGGAAATATCCATTTGCATATCAGTCTTTGTCCTGCCCAGGGGCAGTCCAGCACCGAAATGCAATGGCAACTCCAACCTGAACGAGAGTACCACCAGCAACCCCATACACGTGTTTCACCCTTGTTGGGGATCATCAGTGAGGTGAAGCTGATGCCTCTCTAAGCACAGTGAGAGGGAGACCACGTCTGGTTGCCCCCAGGAGACCTAGGGTTACCAATCCCAGGTTCCTTGAAAAATAGTTTTACAACGGTAGCGGGCGCCCCTCTCTCGAAAGAACAGACTTGATAACCTGTTCAGTGGTTATTAACCACTTGAGAGTTCGCAGCCACTGCTTTTACTCACTGTGCCTTTCACAGATGGGAAATATCCATTTGCATATCAGTCTTTGTCCTGCCCAGGGGCAGTCCAGCACCGAAATGCAATGGCAACTCCAACCTGACCGAGAGTACCACCAGCAACCCCATACACGTGTTTCACCCTTGTTGGGGGATCATCAGTGAGGTGATTAATAACCACTGAAAAG
Source organism: Ambystoma mexicanum (assembly GCF_040938575.1). Taxonomy (NCBI): domain Eukaryota; kingdom Metazoa; phylum Chordata; class Amphibia; order Caudata; family Ambystomatidae; genus Ambystoma; species Ambystoma mexicanum. The sequence continues at coordinate 1,197,171,407 of NC_090935.1, forward strand.
GTTATCATGTCTGTTCTAGCGAGAGAGGGGCGCCCGCTACCTTTGTAAAACTGTTTTTTAAGGAACCTGGGATTGGTAACCCTAGGTCTCCTGGGGGCAACCAGACGTGGTCTCCCTCTCACTGTGCTTAGAGAGGCATCAGCTTCACCTCACTGATGATCCCCAACAAGGGTGAAACACGTGTATGGGGTTGCTGGTGGTACTCTCGTTCAGATTGGAATTGCCATTGTATTTCGGTGCTGGACTGCCCCTGGGCAGGACAAAGACTGATATGCAAATGGATATTACCCATCTGTGAAAGGCACAGTGAGTAAAAGCAGTGGCTGCGAACTCTCAAGTGGTTAATAACCACTGAACAGGTTATCATGTCTGTTCTAGCGAGAGAGGGGCGCCCGCTACCTTTGTAAAAATGTTCATAACAAGACTGGCTGAGCTCTGCAGGTCTGCAGCAGCCTAACTGAAACTGGATTTGAAACTACCAAAAATCGAAAATGTTTAAATTAACTGAGTGACCTACTTTTGAGTGTCACATAGTTTATAACTGTTAAAATGTCATAGTTTTGAACTTAGAATCAGCATTCTAGCTGCATATGTAAAAACTGTCTTGACTTAAACTGGGGAACAAAAAGTGACATTTTACCTGAAACCTGGCTTAAGGAAACTGGAATTCTGCCAGACAGCTACCCCCGACAGGAGTGGGGGCTTGCCCAACAAATTAATTCCCAGGCCTGGCTGCATTCTGTTGCTCCTGCCAAAAGGAGGTCACACACTCTCTGATTGAATTACCAGGGGATTGCAAGAAACTAAAGAAAGGGCCCAGGCAGATGGTTTATTGGGGTGGTCGTAAATGGCTTCCTTTTGAACAAAGCCCTGCCTTGACTCAGGCAGATGGTTTATTGGGGGGACCGTAAAATAGCTTCCTCTTGGCAGAAGCTGGAGGGGCAGGGTCTCTGAGCTTGGCAGAAACTGGATAAACTGGTTTCTACACCATGTGACCTGAAAAGACACACCCCTGTTGGCCAGAATATGATTCTAAGAAAGATGTATAACTCACAGTGCGGACTTGTCAAAATTATTTAAATGATACCATAATTCTTGTGATTTTTCTGTGCACGTTTTAAGACGCGTTGGGAATTTGTGTGATGTTCTGGGGCAAAACCCAGCTATTTATTGACACCACATACTGTTTTTAAGCTAGCGACCTGGAAAGTTACTGAGATATGTGTGGGAGGGGGGTGTACATGTGTATAAATCTGGAGAAAAATCTGATGTTGCAAAACCCACTAAAAAGCACAAAATGTTGCCATTTCTGAATGCAAGCCCCCAGGAAGAGCAGAGTTTGAACAGAGCATACCTCATGTGATATGCGATGGGTGCATGTAATTTTAAACAAATGTGTACCTGTGCAAATATGTATTTGGGTCAAATATAAATTTGTGTGCAATTTGACGGGGCAGTATCCTTTCTGCAGACCATAAAACAGCATCACCATGACACACATTTCCTTCCCCCAATCAAAGCAGTGCGGAAAGCTTGACCAATGGGCAGTTGAGAGAGGGGCTGGCTAGTGATGCTGCACACACACCCACATTCAAAAGACATAAAAAGAGCCACTGGAAGCTAGAGAGGACATTCAAATCCAGTTGCTGCAACGCGCTCTGCCGGACCACACAACATCCAGAAGATACCAGATCCAACACTTAGACTTTAAAACTCCAAAGAACTTGATTCAGAACTCAAAGCAAGGGCCTAAACCCACAAACTGAGAACTCTTCTCAGCAGGCCTCAGCATCCAGCAAACCTAACAGCGGTAGCCGCATCCAGGAGCCGTGCAGATCAGCGCTGTGTCCAGAGAAAACAGAGCAGTATCCAGAACCAGAGGCCAGAGATCCAGAGTGACCCAGACAGCTGTGAGCAGAACCAGAGAGCTGACCCAGATCACTGTGAAGTGCCGAGACCAGAACCGGAGTCCAGTCCAAAACCTGACCAGATCCGTGGCGAGGCCTATTTCAAAAATATATTTTGAGTACCTAGCAGAACTGTGCAGAACCTATCTCTTAGTTAAAATAATCTAATCCAAACTATTTTAATCTAACCAGAACTGCCTCCTAGAGGTTGTCACTTGTTATTTTGTAAAGCTGCACCACTGTCACTTGTCAATTCCGAAGCTGCAAGCTGTCACCTGTCATTTTGAGTTTACTTTAAATCCGAAAAACTACCTTTATTGAATCGTCCGTATCTCTGGAACCGTTTGGGCTAGGAACTTGGTTTAACTTTCCACTAAAGCTTAGAATCTTACCTTTCCAACAAGCCTAGAACCGACTTCCTACTCCTTATACTTTTTCCGCAATCACGATTCACGCACTTGCGAATTTTGCCGCGATTTGCGATTTGGTTAAAAATCCAGCCACGTGTAACCATCAGCAGTCATTTCTTTCCTTGCTAAAAATGTGTTTGCCTCTTAATCACCATCTCTGAATCATTGCTAAAGTGAGCCTGCACTCATCCCTAGTATCTCTCACTCACCCTGAACCTCCTAAAGGGAATTAAAAGCATTTTCAGCATATTTCTCACTTCATTGTCACCATATTCAAAGCATTTTGCCTGTGTTTCAAAACTCCTATCTGTTGTATAAGCTGCTGGGGGGGAATTGAACTGAATTCTATTTGATTGCATTCCTAAGAACTGTGTGCTCTCCTCTTCATCTCCTTAAATTGCATAAATGGGGGGGGGTGAATTGTCCAAGAAAGTGATTACATTGTCTTTTGCTGAAATCCTATCAAGTTATTTTCTGTACTGCATTTTCATTCCACATTGCATCTATTTGAAACCATAAAAGTAGTGTTGCTATCTTATCCATCCTATACCCACTCATCATTGATTATAAAGAAGTGTGGTAGTGCCAGACTATCCATTATTGATTACTGCTCAGATTAAGTGTGATATTCAGTTATTAATTTATTATATAGTGTGATATATATATATATATATATTGTTAACATTCTCAAACCTTTTAAACTTGCAAAACAGAACTACTTCTTGGCTCAGTGGGGTCAGGGGGATTCTAAGAGAGGGGTGTTATATAGGGGTAGTCATCCAGAACTCATGAACTGGACATGAAGATATATCAATAAGGGTTTCCATTCCGTACCCCAGACTAGGCATTGACTTAGCTGTAGTATTTAATTGGATCTTCTTACAGTGTTTCTTTCGGCCAGACGGCTGGCAACTAAGTCCCTGTAGCGTTGCCGTTGGAGAAAGTTCTGCGACTGGTGCAGGGTTCAGAATGTGGATCCTTTTTCATGTGACATTCCTGTAGTTCTGTCTTTTTTTGCTTTCTTTAGCCCACAGGGGCTTGCAAGTAGGTACCATTAAAGGTTACCTGGCGGCGCTGTCCATATTTAAGCGCTCGTCTGAGGAGTGTTCTTATTTTAAAATTCCTTTAATTTCTCAGTTTCTGAAAGGGCTCACTAATGTGTTCCCTCCGTCACCTTTCCAGGTGCCCGGTTGGGATTTGAACCTTGTTCTCAAGTTTCTAATGGGTGCTCCATTTGAGCCTTCACATTCTCGTCCTTTGAGACTGTTAACCCTTAAAACTGTATTTTTAGTTGCGGTCACTTCTGCTCGCAGAGTGAGTGAGTGAGTTACATGCACTTTCAGTTAAGCCACCCTTCACTGTGTTTCATAAGGACAGGGTTGTCCTTTGAGTTCGTCCTTCCTTTCTTCCTAAGGTGGTGTCGGAATTTCATTTAAGCCAGAAGGTTGTCCTTCCGGCATTTTATCCTCATCCGCATCCTGGTAAGGACGAGGAGAGGCTCAATACGTTAGATCCTAGGAGAGCTTTGTTTCTACGTTTCACGCATGTCCCGGGTCAGAGTGGACGATCAGCTCTTTATTGGTTACGCTGGAAGGCGTTTGGGACAAGCTGTTACTAAGCAGACTTTGCCTAGATGGATTATCTTGGCAATCTCTGAATGTTACCGCTTGGCGGGTAAGGACCCTCCGGTAGGCTTACAGGCCCACTCCACTAGGGGTATGGCTGCCTCTACTGCCCTGCAGAGGGGTGTCCCTATTCAGAACATCTGTGATGCAGCCACTTGGGCTTCGGTCCATACTTTTGTACGTCACTACTCCCTTGATTCTATCCATGGGCAGGATCTGGCCTTTGACAAGGCGGTCCTTTACTCTGCAATTTGATTGGGCATTCTAAATTTGTATATTCTAAATTCTTTTCCCACCTCCTTACGTTGGTACTGCTTTGGGAGTCTGTCATAGATATGGAATACGTCGGAGGACCCAATCCCCTTGAAGAACAAGTTACTCTCTTACCTGGTAACGTTCTTTCGATGGGATGGTCTGACAACGTATTCCATATCGCTCCCTCCCTGCCTTCCCCGCTACAGAATTTCTTATGCGATTGCAGCTTACATTTCCGCTAAGCTTTGTGGTCCTACTGGCAGTAGATTGGTGCCACACGTTCTGGGAAAAAACTACAACTGAGGCTACGGGTGTCGTGCGTCCTACTTATAACATCCAGTGACGTCGGCTCGACGGAGGCCCTCGAGGCTGGCATATCGACGTCATCGACGCAGGACCCAGACGCCAAAAGATTTTCCGTAGCAGCACAGCTGTGGTGATTACTGTCATAGATATGGAATACGTCGTTGGACCATCCCATCGAAAGAACATTACCAGGTAAGAGAGTAACTTGTTCTTCTATGTACAAACTCATGGACTGACAGCCTACAACTATGCAGATGACCCCACGCTCATTTTCAAGATGTCTACTAATGACAATGCCCTCAATAAATGCCTCACCAATATAAACACTTCGATGGCAAACACCGTTAAACTAAACTAAACCCAACAGAAACAATGATAACCCCACGAGACTGCAATCTAACACAGGCATCTCTCACTTAGCATCAGAGTATGTAAACTCATCCTGAATCCTCATCAGCCATAAACAACCTGGGAATACCTATGAACAGTGGTCTCACAGTGGTCTCCATTTTTCTACCATCTTCAACAACTAAGAGGGAACCTTCCTTACCTCAATTTCTGTCATAAACGGAGGTCCCAGATGAATGTATACCTTCTTCCCCAAGTACCAGCCGGGGAAGAGCAAAGAAAATCCTTGGCCAGGCCCTCGGCAGCTAGAAAGAAACCGGCAATTAGTTACACAGATCTTGAACTAAATATTCATGTAATCCCCCTTCCCACCGGATACATAACATACCTGATCTAGGAATAGGCGAGCCTTTAAGTGATCGTATCCTGCTGGGCGTTGTCAACAAATCCAATGCAAGGCAAACCTAACCCGAACGGCACCAGGGCGCAAGCTAGTTGGGTGACGCAATAGTTTTCTTTCAGTCTCACCAAAGTTCCAGGAAGAAACAGTTCAGCAGAGTTTAATATCCAAAAGTCCCAAAAACAAATCCTGGGAAAATCTAAGCATTCCAAAGGCAAGTTCCAGGGTCAAACTCAAAGTAATCCAATATCGAGAAAAGTAGCCAGTTCGCCAAAACCAACAGGGAAAAAGCAGCAGTAATACAAAGAATACCAGAGCCAAAAATTTAGAAGAGAGAAGGTCAAAAAATCCATACAAATACAAACTCCACCCACAATAATAGCTGAGAAGTAAAGATCTTCAACGGCCGAGCATTTAAATAATGCCTGGAGGCTTCCTGGTAGATCACGTAACATGATGCTATAACATGACCATGTTGCTGTGTCGTCGACTATACGCGCATTGCCCACCTTCCTTGAGGCCCCATGGCAACCGCTATGCGCATTGCCGTCGGCGACCGGAGGAGAAATGCCGGCAGGATCACTTCCAGTATGGGGCCCCTTGCAACCCAGGGAGGGGTCACCACAACCAGTGTGAAACCCTTGGTGGTCCAGGGAAGGAGCGCTGTAAGATGCGCGGGTCAACCGGCAGCCCACAGGAGGACCATTGTGCGCGGCTGCCAGGTAAATTCATGACAGTTTCTCACACCAAACCATTATTTCCTTGGTATTTTTAAGACTAGACAATGCAAAAAGTCTCTAGCCTGGAATGCCTGAACACCTCACCAAAAAACTACAACTCATCCAAAACACAGCAGCAAGATTATTCCTAAGACAAAATAGAAGAGATCGCATCACCCCAGCCTTGAGAAGTCTACATTTAGGTATCAGTCAATTTAAAAGCCCCCTTTATTGCCCATGCACAGACAAGGGGCAGCATTTCTCCAAGCAAAAATCACCCGATGCCAACTTCAAATGAAGCTAGACATTACGAGCAAACTCAACCCCGATGAACTGCCTTCAACATTCTCATAGTCATACTATGCACCTCAATCCAGAATGAAATCAGGACGATCGAAGACCACCTAATCCCCTGGAAATGGCAAAAAAAAACGTGGTTATTCAACTAACTGGGATAAAAATGTATCTGCAACAACTACAAAGCAATCGTCCTTATGGGGAGGCCTCTTCAACCCCATACAATGCCCAAACCACATTCACAAAGACATTGAAATTGTAGCCCTGAGTGAATGAACCGTGAATACCCCAACAACCAAATGCTCCTCGCCTCTTGTACCGATGTTTCAAGTAACATGCACACAAGTTTTCCTAATGGATAAAGAGAGCCGAGGAAGCCCAATAACCCCTCACCTATGCCCAGCCCCTCTAGATAATGCCCACTCCAGCGTCCGCTTACAGTCCCCTGCACAATAATCTATACTAACCATTCCTTCTTTTCAGTTTTGTCCCATCAATCTAACCACCGCCCAACACAAAGGGGAATGCCCTACAAAAAATGAAAACAATAGCATAGCTGCACAATATCCAGAGACCATCCAAAAACCTACTAACGATTTCCTTTTCTCTACCACCCTTCAACACCACACACTTTCCACACAAGCCCAGATGGCTAGCAAGCCATCCTGCTAAACACCCAAACCACATATCACTCGGACCAACTCGAAAACCTCAATAAACTCCAACACCCAGCAACACAAACACTGGCTGCCACCCATCTGTAAACAATAAGCATCCAGTGTACAAAACAAAACACGCCCAGAATGCACACTTGCAGACACCAGTTCCTCCTGGTTCTACACGCATCAAAAGATGAACACAGCAACTGTCTTATTCCTCTCCAACCAGCCCACTCTACTTTACCTTACAGGTAGTGCGGGAGTACCTGAGACCATGGACATGGCAACGGTGTAAGGCATAAATCGACGTACCATAAAACATGTTTTAATTCTGTTCAAGCATCCCAAAGAGTTTATTATGAATGAAGGGGCTATTCTTTTACTTTGCATTTTGTACTGAGTTCACATAGATTGGAAAATATATGCATTTAATTATTAGCTGAATGCATTTGACACTACTTAGTACTACAGAACGTAAGTGCTGCTGGCAAAATTTTGAATCTAAATTAATGTATATCCCTAAAGACCAATATTCATAATACAACCAAGTAGAAGAGTTTCCATATGATTTTCCAATGATCCGTCTGTAAGGCACCATACACATTGGCATGAGACCCACATGCCCAAACAAACTCCATATCCAATAGAGGTTGAGGAGCCAGAGCTGGCGCAAGCCTAATTGGAGCCAAATGGCTGGCTCTGGCTTAGCTTGAGTGCCTTTGAGAAAGAAGAGCCCCACTGGAGCCAAGCCAAGTATCACCTCGTTCTCCATTACAATTACATTGTAAATTAAAGTGACGCTGCCCCCCAGTGACAGTTACGAGCTGTATGAAGTAATGTACTTGCGCAAAGTACTTTATCTCTTGCCATAAATTAAACTAAAACTAAAGATGCAATGGGAGCATGTGTGGTCTGAAACTTGCAAAATTGCAAATTGTGCAACCAGAAAAATGGGCTTCCGCACTTGACCAAACCAAGCAATTATGGGTAAAACCCTCTAAACGGGTCAGATTTCATGTGGCTGCCACAACTTTGTTCACTTAGAAGGGCATATTTGAAATATGCACTGCACAAAACGCTGCACTTGTATATAGTATATCAAACTACCGTGTTTGCTCCAAAGATTATACAAATATTGATCATGTTGAAAGTGCGCCCCAGAGACTGAAGTAGTCCTGAACCTGCTCGTTACTCACTTATCAGCCATGCTTCTTTTTTAAAGGAAAAGTGAGATAGATGATGTATTACACCGCTTGGTGGACAGGAGGTTTTGCCTGGGGCATGCATTTTCCTTTATTGTACAAGGAGCCAAATGGCGGCTCTCCACCTGCCGCAGAGGCCTTTATTGTTGCTCTCAATCCCCAACATTGAGGACATGTCAGTGCTTCGTTTTGCTCTAACTTGTGCATGCAGACTCAGGACAGCTCCACTAGGGTTTTAGCCAGCTAGAAGCAGTGTACAGTAACCCGCTCTAGGTCTGTGTGACAGAAGGACTACACGTAGCTGACCTTGTCATGCAATGTGTCTAAGTCTTGAAAGTTCAGTTGCACAACACAGGGGATTGTTTAGGCCTACGCTACTTTGCATTCTGGCATGTGTCGCGTTCCATTCAGGATGGTATGTGACAAATCAACTTCCGAGGGCACCAGTGGTCCAGGGATGAAAATCCTTTTCTAAACCATCAATCAGCGCCATACCTTTAGTACACCAGAAGGGATCCAAACAGATTGGAAAGGCAAGTAAATTATAAACCTCCTTGTCCAATTTTGGTAACATAGACGGAACGGCAGGCTTATCTCTGCAAGGTCGTGGATCTTTGGTGTGTTGCAACACAGCGAAAATACCATTATTACCCAATGATAAAAGGCACTGTCCAGCCAAGGTTGTATACAAATATGTTCGAGACGGGATACAGCTGCGGTAATCATATGGCAGGCAGTTCGGCAAGCAAGGCTGGATGCATGCTACAGGCTGGCCTATATTGCGGCTCAGGGTTAAGAATCGATGTCTCTGTGCTGGTTGGTGGATCTGGAATGCTGGTTGAGGTGTCTTGGACGGCTTTAGTGACTGCAGCGTGACAACAGTCAGTGGTGCAGCCGGTCGCGGTTCGAGGGCTCGACTGCCTTCGACAAGGTTCTTAAACGATGGATGCTGGTTGATGCTTGTTGTGGCACTCTTCCTAGCTTTTACGCAGGGCTTGTGTCATCCTTTGTGGCGGACGGCCCAAAGCTGAGGAGAGTGTTTGCAGGCAACAGCCTTGTCCTTTGTTCAGAGACTCTATGGCACTCCCCACCTAGGAAGCTTGTTGGCAGAACCTAGCAGGGCACGCAGTGTGCTGGCTGGGTACCAGTTCTGGAGCTGCTGGATGGGTCCTCTGAGTCCGGAATCTCCCTCTGTTCCCTGGGAGATGTTTAGGGGAGGGATCTTGCTTCCTTCCTTGGAAATCTTGGCCTTCACTCACTGGCAGAAGCTGTAAGGCAGACTGCACCTTCAGCCAGGTCCCAAATGAGTCCTCCTCCTTACTCCTTTGGAAGTTGTCGGATGATCTGCCAAGCGAGGGGCTCGATCCTCTTTTTAAGCCAAATGGGCCTCAGTGATTGGTGCAGGCTAAGCCTACTTTAAGGAACCAATCCTGTGTCCCCACCAACAATCTTCGGTTATGTGTGAGGTCATAACCAGAGTTCTTTGCAACAGGAAAGTTAAGGGGTGACATGTACTACTAAGTCCCACCCATCTTCCTGTCTGTTGTGTATCAAAGTGTCTCTCTGGTTAATTGAGCTCTCTGTGACTCTAGATCAGAGAACTTTTGGTCTCCATCAATTCATATACTACTTCCCTCTGAAAGGGGTCTGCCTGCAGCGGTTGCCTATTGTAACCAGTTGTCCCAGGCATGCCATTCACTGCCCTTCACGCAGAGCAGTGGAAACTAGCTTCAAGTTGACACATTGCATATCAAAGAGGTTTTGGTGTTTCCTGTCCCCTCTGTTCTGTGAACAGGCCCCTTCGCAGGCCTGATTCAATTTCTTTCATCAGCATGCACTGCCACTACACAGAACTACAATAGAACAGGGCGGATCCATAGAGCATTGATATTTTAATTAGGCTGTCCATGACTGGAGGAAGGTATTGCCTTTCTCCTTTCTGAGATACTTTGATGTACCCTTGGCTGTCAACATAACAGCTGAACATGACTGGGAGGACTGTGCCTGCAGGCTGTCCCCATCCGGGGTACACTTGACTATGTGTTGTGCAGCGAGCATAGGAGAATGTGTGCAGATTAGCACCACACATTTTCTGAGGTTGATCTCCCATCCTTCCATTTTTTACAAAATTTCAAAAAAGCCCAGGCGAGTGCACACTGCCCGTGCGGATGGTTGAATATCACCATGTGAAGAAAAGCTATAATCACTTTTTTGCTCAACATAAAGATTTATACTTTTGTCAGATTGGTTTATATTTTGATTTGTGTACTTTTAGGCCTAAAGAGATAATTATTTTAGCTTGCTAAATGCACACACATCTATAGCCACTAAAGATGGGAAGATACATGATCACATGTCTAAAGTGCAAATTGGGATCAAATGCTATTTTACAGAAAGCGTGTGATCCTTTGCAAACAATTGTGCCGTTTTTACAAAATGGGGACCCAGTTATAGGTTTAGTAAAGGGAGGCAGAACATCCGGTATGAATTTGTATTGTGGGAGCGTAGGGAGGAGAATGCCATGTATTTGGGTTTTGGTGTTGGGGTTAAGAGGGGAGGATGATGGGTATGTGTTTTGTGCTTCAGCGAGAGGAGGCAGATGGCAAGGTACGCACATATGCCAGAGTGGCTCTTGGAGCCAACCCTGGCTCTAGGTTTCAGCTATATCCATGAATTATTTGGCTCCCCCACCTCTAATATCTAGAGGCAGGATTTCAAACCATTTTCAACTCAAAGGCCATCGCATCACATCTCTCTGAAATGACAGACCTAATAGAGAGGAGTGTGGAGTAGTGGAAGTGATTTTTCAACATGCAATGAGAAAAAAACACTTATCGATAGCCGGGAGGAGATGGTTTAAAAAAGAAACTGATTTATGCCTCGGGATGGTTCCTCTTCAATCTAAGGTGAGGAGCTCTATATTAATTCCACCTTCACTGGGAATGTGTTTGTGCATTACTCTTGTCTGGATGAGTGACATGGTCTTGCGTATCTAACTGACTTGGCAGCAGCAGAACAAGAGTTCCCCCTTTTTGCCAGTTCTATTTGCGCGGGAGTGCAATTTCTGGTTTGTTTTCGGGAGCAGAGGTTTCATGTTACAAATCTGGCAAGACATGTACGGAAAAGGCCAGGGCAGCTCCTATAAGCCAAAACTATTGCATTAAAGTACAGATGGTTAGAAATGAGACATTAGGAGGGGCATAAAATGTATAGGTGTGTGTTGTTTGGTTATTAATCTACCCATTGACTGCCATCACCATTCTAATTCCTATGGCCATTTCTACCCAGTTTCTTCCCTTTGCCACCAAAACCACTGCCTCATGGGAACTCTTTGAGCTTGCTTCAATCAAGCCGTACCATCAAACTTTGCAATCAAAGTGCCTGCTGGTGTTTTTTTCAAAGCTGTCTTCTGAGAGTTAATGACTAAATTGGAGCTGTAAACATGCTACTGGTGTAATAATAAAAATGTCTTAACCAGGTTTGTCTTCAGCCACTTGATTTATAAGCACGATGGGGATCATTAGAAGGTTGCCGGTAACCTGCCGGTGCTAGCAGCGGGTTACTGGCAACCTTGCCTTACTGTTACCTGACATCCCAGTGTTACCACGATACTACAGGCGGCGGTGATATGTTCCCATTTCCATGGATTCATATAGAACTCCTCAGGGATGGGAATAGTGAAGCACTTTTAATGGTTAGGTTATGGAATGTTTTATATAAATGTATAAAGCGCACATCCACCTAAAGGCATCTTGGCGCTATGCACAGTCCACTCAAAAGCTCATAACCTCTGTTGCCCCTTAGACGAACAAAAATGTCTTAAATGGTCGGCGGAAGACTAAATAATCTGCCGTCGCCCGAAGGCGGGGTGAAAGGAAATTCCAACACCTAGTTGCAGTGTCAGAGAATGCACGCCCCCCAATTCGAGAGGGACGTACACGTGGAACAGAAATAGTGTATGACTCCATGAACGAAGTGGCCGATTGGGGACATAAGGGGCTCCTTCTCCATAAAAGGCTTGGTGCACAATTCACATGGATTTAAATTGAACTCTCTAAGCCATGGGGAGCCAGTGAAACTGCCATGGAGCTGGAGAGATGGACATACAATAGGAAGTACCTACCACCAGTCTGGCTGGCACATTACGCAATACTTGCAGGCAATGGATCACATATGATGGCTGAGCTAAATATAGCGATTTACAGTAGTCCAACACACTTAGCACCAGTGCAGCCACCACTGGTGCATGGAACTGTAAAAGGAGAAATCTCAACACCCTATGCAGAATGGTGCCAGTGCTTCAGTGGAAAACCTGCTGGTAGAGGCCTGAACAACTGGCAGGTCAGGCCTGCCGGTTATTGAGTACCTCTACCGGCAGACTCGGAGTGACCTGGTCTGGAAAAGGGGACAGTAACTTTCTTACCGGAACCTTTATTTCTATACCAGGTCACTCGTAATGAGGCCCAATGTAATGTGTGCCCTTCACTAAAGTCCTGTTAAAAACAAACATTGGCAAAGACAGCAGTTTTGCCTTGAGTAGAAGTATTCAGCATTTGCCAGGCCCTGCTATCTGATGCTGAGGTACTTGCACCATTTTATCACCTATTACAATCAATAGCCCATTAATACAACTACTGCAGCACCTGGCTAGTGCCTTTCCCATGCCTACACAAAAGCCCAAACTGCTGGCATTGCCAATGCTTGTTTTTTGTGTGTATAGTCTGGGAGTATCTCTTACATGGCCAGGTGGGGTGTGCCTGCACCTGCATTGTCTCTTCCTTTTTAAGGCTTGGAAAGGATGCAGAAACAAGCAGGCGTGGTGGTGGGCGCTGTCTGGAACTGGGCCTGAATACACTCGTGGGTAGTCTGGTGGGCGACACACGCCCCTCATGGACCATTGAAGAATTTCAGTTTGAGCCCTTTTTCCCATCCTGGTGGTGCGGTAGCCATGCGTCTATGCCATAGACTAGCACATGAATCTTTACAAATTCCTTTGACAAATCTCCGCTTCATTCAGCTCACATGCTGCGTCTTTTCGATGGCTCCCCCTTTAAAGTTAGTTTTCCTGACAGTAAGTACACCACTTTCGAACTCTCCACACCTTTTTTATTTTTGTTAACCATTTTGCTGTTAAAGTGATAGAAATACTTGTATTGTTTGGTGTTTTGGTGAAGGTCAACGTAAATGAGCGGTGCTGATGCTGTTCTTGACTTGGTGATTCATAGAACACACATTGTGTGATATTGGACATGTGGACGGATGTCAATGCATCAGAGTTCGCGGCCTCTTCCGAGTAATCGACAGGGGAATCGGCTGAGGGAACTGGTTCTCCATGATGTGTCCGTTATTGTCTGTGAAATGCTGAAGTACTCTCTAGAAGCAGGAATTCTTTTCACTTATGATCTTTATATTCTAAAAGCCTTGTCCAGCAATAAGCTATAAACCATAGCTTCAGCAACCCCGCTGTACACGATTCTTTCCTTTGAAAACCTTCATTTGTTCTGGCGCGTCAGAAAAAAAAAGATGGTTTTAAACCTAGTTTTAATTTGTTTACAAGTGAAGTTTTTGTTCTAGTTTCTTTGCGATGTTTTTAGTCTCACTGTCAGTTAAGCAAAATAATGTTTTGTGTATTTAAAAAAACTTAAGTTGCATGGACGCAAAGGTGAAAGATTTATGTAACAAAACCCCTGAAATTCCGCAGACAATTCAGGCAAATCCACCTTAACTTTGCATCCCCTGTTGCATAGCGTATGACCACAATGATGACATCAGAGATTACAACAATATGCATACGTTCAATTATTTACTGTATTATAACATTATACACAAATTCCAGAAATAATTTCACACTTGCAATAAAATGTTTACACAAAAATGTACACTAAAACATCACTAAAGTAACTATATATATATACATGCAAATACCTTATGTTCTATATTTGTACAAACTTTATTTACAATTACTGTGTATGTGAATTGCAGAGTAGTTTATGTAACATTAGTAATGAAACAGAGACAAATAACCTAACCATGTAATCATTTTACTAAATGTATAAAGCCATGACAACATTGTTTCATCATTTTGAGTGTAAGCCTTTTAATGTCAAGTCACATTATATAAAATAGGAAGACAAATAAAATATTACCCTATCACTAAATACATAGTGAATCTGTGTAAACTATCATTCGAATACTTCTTGTAAGATCTCTGTGCATCCTTATTTTGGCCACCTACACACATGACGTTAGTGACAATATTCTACAATCTACACTTAACAATACAAACCTTTTTTTTAGCCATTCGTCATTTTTTAACACTTTACATGTCTGTGATTTCCCTTTTGCAACTGTCTGTTTATCTGTAAACGGTTATCTCAAACTACACTCCCTAAGACTGCAAACCATGTACATGGAACAGTATAGGAAACACTTTTGCATGTAAAAATATACATAATGCTTTACATAATAGGTAGAAGATTGCAGAATGCTGTTTTTTTTTCATTTCTAGCATATTCACCTTCAGAAGAAAAAAATAATATAGGAACACTAACATTTGTACTGTAATCATACTCTAATTTGAAGTATTATTGAATTTTGTGTGCTTTTAGACAACATACACTAATTTCAGAGAACCTAAATAAAACTACAATTCTAAACCTTTCACAACTTTATTGATCCCATTTTAAAAATTACTAAATGTGTAGACTGTAATCCCTAACAATTTACCATAATACATTTCTCCTTTTTAGATCTATTTAATGCGTATTTACATTGTCATTTCAGATATACACAACTACTTTAAAACTTGGGTTCTAATAATGTCCAGTATGATATGATATGATATGATAGGATATGACATTTATAATGTGCCTGTACACAAGTGTTTCTAAGCGTGACAAGACAAGGAGGGGGAACAAAGGGAGGACAAAACAATGATCTTACTAGGCCTTGTGTCATTCAGATTGTGCAAGTGTGGGAAAGAGGGAGTGGAGAAATGCTAGGGGGGTGGAGGGCAAGGGAGAAGTGCAGGTAACTCAAGAAGTGCAGTCAGAGGGTGGCTCAAAAGTACAGAGAAAACGGACTGTAGGGTTGCAGATACAGACCCTTAAGTGCTGTGGGAGCCCAAAGGCAGTGCAAGGGCAACTTGATATTCCCCCCCCCACTATCTGCTTGGAGAAGCATCTGCCCCTCAGAGTTGGAGGTGGATGAGCAGAGAGCTCGAGAAGGAAGATGTTTAGGAAGGGAAAATTGGAGGTAGTGCAGTCCCAGGCCCCAGAAAGCCTTGTGGACGATGCAAAGGGTCTTGACCTTGATCCAGCCACATGGAGCCAGTGGATTTCAGAGCTGGAGAAATGCGATCCCTGGGCTTGAGGCCAAGGACAAGTCTTGCAGTCCTGTTCTGGATAAGTTGTAAAGATCGAACAGTAGAGGCAGGCAAATTTAGAAAGAAGCTGTTGCAGTAGTCTATCGTAGAGAGGACCAGGAGTCTGGTGACAGTGAGTCAAGGGGAACGTGAGAAAAGGAAGAATACCTCTGAAGAGGTACAGCTGATCGTTTGACTTCTTAAAGATGATGATGTGAGGAGAGGGTGGAGTCGAGGATGGCACCAAGGTTCTTAGCCTCATAAGAAAGAGCAGGAAGAGGGCCCAGAGTGGGCAGCCAGAGAGAGGGAGGAAAGTAGGGAGCAGGTGTATCGATGAGGGGCATCTCGGTCTTACTGGCATTAAGGTAGAGATCATGGTAGCACACTATTCCTGAATTGTGGCCAGTCAGTCTGGTATGAGAAAAGGAGCAGAGGTGGCTTAGGCGAGCATGAAAGATAGCTGGGTGTTATCTGCATAACATTGAAAATTGGAGCAGAAAGTAGCAATACAGTGTGCAAGAGGTACCAGGTAGTGGTTGAAAAGCCAGGCAGAAAGGTTAGACCCCTAGGGAACACCACAAGTAGAGAGAGAGAGAGAGAGAGAGAGAGAGAGAGAGAGAGAGAGAGAGAGAGAGAGAGAGATAGAAGAGAGGAAAAGCCCCAGTTGGACCTGGGAGGGTCGGTCAGTGAGAAGGAGGTCAACCAGGCAAGGGCCTGATCAGTGATACCCAGGTTGTCACAGAGGTGATTGAGTAGGATGGCATGGTTGACCGTGTCAAAAGCAGAGGGTAGATCGAGGACAGAGGGAAGGCTAGAGTCAAGATTAGAGAGCAACTCTACACGGGTTTTCAGGAGAACAGGTTCCTTGCTTCTGGCAGCTCTAAAGTCAGATTGGTGGTCATGGAGACAACCAACAGATTCAGTATGCGGATTAAGCTGGGAGATGGTCAGCTTTTCCAGGACTTTTTCCAGGAAAGGAGAGATGAAGATCGGGCGATAGTTAGCCGGAGATGAAGGATCGGCTGAGGGCTTCTTTAGAAGTGGTGTACAAGGAAGTGCTTAAGGGGGGAGAGGAAGGTTCCAGTGGCAAAGGAGTAATTGCAGAAATCAGCCAAGGCTGGAGCAAGGGTGTCGATGTGGTCCTTTATGGTTCTGGATGAGCAGGGGAGAACCTGCTTTGACAAGACTTTATAGATCGGACTTGTCTAGAAATATCATCAGGGGTGAACAAGGGAAAGAAGGAGAAAGGAGGAGGAGAAATGGCTGAAGACGGGCCAGGAGTAGTGGTGGTGGAGGAGGAGGAGGAGGAGGAGAAGGAGGAGGAGGAGGAGGAGGAGGAGGAGGAGGAGGAGGAGGAGGAGGAGGAGAAGGAGAAGAAGAGTGGGTGGACAGGATGTCCTGAGTTTTAGTGGTGAAATGAGAAGCCAATATTGTGCAGAGCACTTGGGAGGGAACGAAAAAGGTAGAGACTGCAACAGGATTGGCCAGCTCCTTGCAGATTTTGAAAAGTTTGGTAGAGTTGATGGATGTGGCAGGGCCGTGGCTTGGATATAGGCTCTCTTGTGGGAGAGGACAGAGAGTCTGTGCTGCCCGTGGAGCAGGCAGCAGGCCAGTTTGTCAGAGGGTGCAACTGATGTCCTCCACTTCCTCTTAGCTGCCCTACACTTGCGTTTAAGGGCGGCAAGGTCGGAATCGTACCAAGACTTGCACCTGGATGTGGACTTCAGATAGATCCTCATGACATGGGCAAGGACGTCCAGAGTATTAGAGATAGAGAGATGACATTTACAGAGGGTCTGAGTCAGCCAGTAGGCATTCTTTAAACCCTTAGGCAGTCTAGCTTTGTGTGATGCTGAAGTCATTGCACACAAGCCAATCTACTTTTGTGTGCACCCATGTTGTGAAATGTCCACTATAAATGGATGCACAGTCATGAAAGATAATTGCAGATGTTTTAAATGCTTTAATGCAAATGGACAACTGAGCATTTACAACATTTTAAATGGGAGTATTAATCTTTCTAAGGAAAGAAGGTGGGCACCACCCTATGTTCATAAACAGAAATATTATGTTGCAAAGGCACGGGAGCTCTGTGGTGAAAAACCCTTAGCACTAAGGTCAAGAATACACAAGAAATTTTTAGGACACCATCCTAGGAAACCACATGCTCAACCACACTTGCTCATAGAGCTAATGAAACGTTTCAAGTATGTACAGAATTTGTTTTAAATTAATGTATATAAACCAAGATACTACACTTAATTTGAAAGTGGACAGAGTTTTAATTTAAACAGTGTAGGACAATACAAGTTCAATAAGGTCTGCCGGTGAATTTCAGACACAGTACCTACTGCCCAAGATTCATAAGGGCCCAGTTCACCCCCCAGGGACACCTGTAGTGGCAGCCACTTGTAGCATACTACAACCACCGGGCCAGTACATTGATTCTTTTTTGAAACCCTTAGTGCAGAAGGTGAGCATGTACGTCAAAGATACCACTCACTTCCTACAATTGAGTAAAATTAGCATCCTTTGTCCATTATGTACGGTTGGCATTACAAGCCTTTATAGGTCCATTCCACACAACCTTTCTCTAGAGGCAGTAGAGTGATTCTTATTACAAGAGGTACACATCGCTGCTGTAAAATAATTTATATTGATTCTCATGTTCATCTCGCAGAATTCATATTTTTGCTACGACAAACAATTGTACCAGCACTTCTCAGGAGCATTCCTGGGTGCCACTTTGGCACTTGCATGTGCACATTGTTTCATGCATAAGTTCGAACAGGATCCCATTCTCAATCATCCAGTCTGGCACAATTATCTGGTATCATGGGTAAGATGCATAGATTATATCTTTGGAATTTGGGATGGCCCCTTCGAGATTCAATTTACATCAGAGGTCAATGACAAATCATTTTTTTAGATGTGAAGATTACAGTAGATGACAGATTTTCAACCAACATCTTTAGGAAGACTACTGATGGAAACAACCTGCCACACTGTCTGAGCTTCCACCCTCCGAGTTTGAGGAATCTCCTCTTCAGTTAACTTCTAAGGGTAAAGCACATTGTAAGTGATGAGAATTCATTTTCTGTACAAACTGATATGTGCCAGAAATGTATTCAACGTGGTTATAAGGCTGACTAAGTCGTTGCATCCAGGGAGAGGTTTGACTCTGTGATGATTCCTATGGATCCCTCACTAAACCCTGCCTAAAGGCTCCTCCCAGGTGGCCAGAGAAGGGCAGACGCTTCCTGATCCTGACCTTGGGGGTGATGGTTTGCGGGAAGATCACCTGGAAGGAGAAAAGGTTTGGGGAGGAGGGAGGATGCCATGGGATAAGACACAGTATTTATCCTCCTCAAGAGAGCGTGACGATGTAATACCAAGGTATGTAATGGCTTGTTGTAAAAATCAGCTAGCTGTGTCACAGAATCCACATGTAACCAGCGGTAAAAACACTCATGAAACCCCAGACCTTAAAGGAAATAAAAGACCTTTTAAAATCCAAGGAGACTTGTAGAGCTCCAGACCTCTGTTACAGCGAGAGGTACAGCGAACGGGAATGCATAGAGAATAACAGCCAAAAAGAGTTGCCTTTTCCTTTTTCAATCAGGTTTACTAACCAATCTTCATGCTTTTCCTATAAAAACATGTTATCAAGAACACATTGACGTGTGAAAGTGAAACCAAGATAAGAAAACCTAATTTTATTAGGGACTTTAAGTCCCATAATCCTCCAAGTACTGGGACGAGGAAGATGACTGAAGAGGCTCACTACTAGAGGAGTGTTCAGCTCATCAATGTAAATGGCCCACACTTGAAGGAGACCGAGAGGCTTAAAAGGCCCCCGGAGGTGCAGCCTAAAGAGAAGTAGCAGGAGTGGGAGAAGAGGAGGAGAGAGAAGATAGTTCAATCAGCGTGGTGCATGCACACAGTGTAAACTGTGGGAAGAGAGAGAAGACGCCAGGACCATTGCGTGGCAGCAACTGTCGGTCCTGAGAGGTTCTGTGCCTCTCAAATCCAGACTTGCAGTCATTGTACAGCAGGAAGCATTTGAGAGGGGAGCTGGCCTTCTGGCAATCAAGTCTGCAGAGGCTGGCAGCGGGAAGCGAAGACAAGGGAAGTTGACCCTTCCAGGAGGTTGTCACAGGTGGATTGCATGCAACTGAGGGCCTCAAGGTTTCTGGTGGCTGGCATGCACCAAACAAACTGCGGAGCAGCAAAGGCTCAATTTCCTAATGGCGTATGCAGCGGAAAACACAGAAAGGTTTACCACACTGTGAGAAGCCAAAAGAAGAAGAATCCTGCAAGCGGCAAGAGGAAGAGGAGAGCCTCTTACCTGGTGAATTTATAGCCTGCTTGTGACCCCATCTGCATATGCAAGGAAAGTGTTCAGTGAGTGAGAGACGCTTGCATGTGATTGAAAGTGACTGGAATAGCACTTTTGAAACTCGCGCTTTCAAATGCAAGCGAAAGCTGTACTCGCGAGTGAGCAAGAACGCCTTACAATACTTTTGAATTTAAAAAGTTCTAAAAAGCAGCGGAACCACATCAGATAAAAGACAACAGACTGATATTATAAATGTGAGTTTATCGAAGCCCCTACACTATAACAGGGCAACATGACAAAAAGGGAACACTCATTGCCCAAGCCAAAAGAGCTAGAACCAGGCAATTACAAAATAACCAGTACTGCCAAATGCAGAAAAGGGCCATTGAAAGATTTATAGACCGTCAACTTTTGTTGACGAAGTGGGACTGTACCAAACTGACTTTGGAACTTTATACAGACAAATTGAAGTGGAAACGGACTGTAGTTGAACATTAATGTAAATAAGAATGCCCTTGTTTTCTTTTCTTGAACTGTGAAACAAAGACCACGTTTATACTTGGGGAAGGGTCATTCGCCCAAGTTACAAAACAAGACTGTGGCTACATTCCAAATTCCATCATTGTTTATTGAGAATTGCTATACATTTCCTTGTTTATTTTCTGTGTGTACAAGTGCGAGGGACAGATATCCTTTATTAGGGCGTTTGCTTTTCCTCTAGTTTCTTTTAGGCAGGGGAATCCTCATCCGGGTAGGGATAGTGAGGCGTTCATCCAACCTAATTTGCAAATAAAATGGCATTTGTTGAGAAAATGTTATGAAGTTGTCTGCCTCACATTTCTGACTCCTCACAACACAAGTACACTGGAGGATCTCATGGAGACGGGACTCCTCTCCTCTGGTGAAGGACACGATTAGGAGGCACGGTGCCTTTAAATCACATCCCTGCAGGGTGATGTTAACACCCAAATCTTCCCCACACAAGCTCACATCCAAAACTGTTATTGTGAAATATCAAGCCATCCTGATGTCATGGGTACAGAGATGAAGAACTTGAGAATGCTATAAGTGAGCAGGACGAAGACTCGATCAGCTGCGGTCAATTGGATTTACATTACTCTGAGTCCGTCACCACTATTTAAACTGAACAGCAAAGAAGGACTGTGTACTTCATCACCTCTGACCCGTCCGTCGATGAGCTGTGCGGTTCTGACATGCTGATGGCTGTGATTTCTCCAGAAGGAGAAATCCGCAACCGAAGAGGCTGCAGTGAAGCCCATAAGACAGGACTTGGGTTTTGTGACATTGCAGCGAGGCACGTCTCCAAAGCTGTAGAAAGAACCGGCAGACGCCCGACAAGCATCTTGCGAGTCGGTTGACAACCGGCATACTGAACCTGGAGAGACAGAGGTGGTGGCATGTCCTGTAGTAGGTGGAGTGCCCGGTCCGACAACTGTTCCAAGACCGCCTATTGTAGCCTACAGCAGAGTAGGTGAATATGTGGAGAGTGGAAGAGACTGTGGTGGTGGCGGGAACTGTAGTGGGTGGACCGAGCAATCCAGCAACTATGCCAAGACCGCCAGCCATCGCTGGCCGTGCACAGAAGGCAGCTGTAAGCATGGAGAAAGAAGTGGAAGTGGAGAAAGTGGACACGCAACCCCTGGTAAAACCGGTGAAGAGTTCCCTGGGAGAAGGTAACAAGAACAGGAATAGGTCCGAGACGGGGCCGAAAAAATGCACAATTATTAACAGTAAAGAAGTCAACGGCATAGTGAACCATTTTGTAACTGCATTCCCTGGGAAGTTCCACAAGAGTGTGGTGTTGGAGAGTTGAGAGGGACTCGGGGAGCATCTTTGTCCTGCAAGTGGGAACAGAATATAAGAACATAAAGACAGCTAAACCACTGAAAGCCTCTGTAAAGGAATTGCAAATATTGCTGAGAACTGTGAAAGACATTGGTGATCCAGCTAGGAGCAGGGAGTCATTCTCCTAGCCCCACGAGGATCCTGTAGAACTGTTTGCTTTTCAGAAGCTGGAACTTTATGGTGCTTTTTGTTTTAATCAACCTCAGAATCTTTGGCACCAGTAGTGTGGATTGGGACCAGACAGTCGCAGCTCACTTCCTGTGTGCCCCCACAGGTGACCTGCAGAGGCCCGCGAAAGCAGTAGCTTTTACAGGCAAATGCATGCCCAGAAAAGGAAATCCCAGACCTGAAAAGGCAGGGAGAAGGCAAAGGGACAAAATGGTCAAAGGAACAAACAAAAGACCTTTTGGCAGAGCCATGCTGGACACTAGCCACTGTCAGGAGCCACACGCGGTAAATGCGATAAGGCTCAGTAAAATGTTATATGAGCAAAAGCTACTACTGCTACCAGTTTGCCCTAAAACACATTGTACAATCACCAAAGAAATGTGTGTGGTGCCATAGAACACAAAGGCCCCATTGCGCGGTGTTATAATGTACTTTGCACAATGATCAAATGTTACCAACAAGTGGCAAAAATTTGAAAGACTAAGATAAACAAACGTTCTCAGTACTGACAGTCTGAAGGACCTGTCAGTTTCCACATATGAATGTGTGAAAGCCCAGTGGAGTGCTGCGTAAGGCTGTGCTGCACTATAAAAAGCCAGGTCGGGATACTAAACAAATGCAAAATGTTTGGGGGGTCCATGGACTATAGAGGAAAAGTAGCTTCATACCCTACCCCTTGCATCCACCCTTCACTTGCCCCCTGAGATACCATCCTACTGGCATTCCTTGCACCAGCAGCAGCTGCAACATGGAACACACATTCTGTGATGCCTGCATGATGTTTGCCTTCTAGAAGTGCTTTTCCCTTTTTGACGTGACCCCTGGCCCTGCAACGGGTTTTATAGCCTCCTCACCATTGGATGGCAGCATTCCCAGCCATTAGGTGCCAATGCTCTCGTTAATGGCCCTCTTTCCACCAAGGAACCCTTACGTTGCACTTTTCAGGCACCGATGGCCGGGAATTCCATTGCCAAATGCATTAAGGTTTAATTTGGTGCCTCAACACCTAACGCTTGACAGCAGCTTTCTCCACGGTTCATGATCTCAAACTGTCACTATACCATTCTAAACCTTGCCTGGAAGTTTGGAATTATGACCTCATGTAATGTAGGGGTCCCACACTAATGGCAATACCGTACAAACCTCCTCCTTTGCAAAGAACACCACAATTATTCCTACCTATGGTTAAAAATAAAACAAATAATCCACCTTTAAACCAGTTAAGTCTACAGTCTGTGATTTGCAGGTGACTTATTTTTCTGTAAACTGCCCATTATGCTTCTACTCTCTTGAACACCAGTTAAATTGAAATAACCACTTAAGGGTTCCTGGTTTGCTTACCTGATTTTGCTTTTAATCGCATGGTGGGCTTCTCTAGCTACCTCTAATTCCTTGTTCCTCTTTCCGTTATCCAAACTGTTTCCACCCTCTTATATATATTTTATTCATGACATTGATATAGTGCATTTGTCCAGGGCACTTTATATATTTCAAACAGTACAAGAAAATTGTAAATGAGAACCGAGGCATGAGAGAAAATGAGTTATGGCACAATCAAAGGTCTGCAAAAACAGTGAGGAAAGGTAGACTGCAAGAAAAATTACGTTTGAGGCGTTTCTTGGAAAGAGCGAACTTGGGACAGAGCTAATAACGAAGGAGAGAGAATTCCATGATTTAGGAGATAATTGAAAGTAAGGAAAATGAGAGGATGCACCACAGGCGGGGGGGGGGCGAGGAACTGAGAGGACTTATTGAGATGCAGAGCAAAGAGCCCCGGGAGGGTGATGCAAAGAAACTAAAGAGGACAGGAAGACGGGAGACCACGCATAAGCACATTTATAAAAGAAAACGACAAAAGAAATTACTGCGATCACGGTTTGATTGGACGCCAGAAAAGTTGAATCAATTCGGGAGAAATATAAGAATAATATTGAAGTCCAAACATTAGTCTTAACAGCTGAATGAAGAACAGAACAAAGAGGGAAAGGAGCATGAGCAGGAAGACAAATGTACAAAGAACGGAAATACTTAGGATGGGATAATTCACAAGTTTGTAGTAATAATTTAGTAGAAGGAAATGTTAGAAGACGCAGGTTCATGATATTAAAAAGGTAGAAATGACAAGATTGAACTATTGTAGAAATCTGAGTTTGGTGAGTTAAAGCAGAATCAAAATGAAAGCCCAAATTACGGGAATGAGGAGGTGGAAAGGAAATAGAAGAAGGCGAGCTAATTGAGGAAGATGCAGGAAAGAAGAGCATTCTATTCGGATTAAGGCATACGAAGTGCAAGGACATCCAATTTTTCACAGACAGACGCTGATGATGGTTTCATCAAAAGTGGCCAAAGAAAAAAAAATGTGGGTAGAGTCTGCGTACAAATGTGCTTGAAAGCCTTGCACAGAAATCAAGGAAGCCAGGGGTGAAGTGTAAAGAGGAGAGGGCCAAGAACAGACACGTGCGGCACTCCAAAGGGAAGGGGAAAAAGAGTCAGATTAAGTATTCTTCAAGGCACCCCATTTGAACAGGAATGATCAGAAAACCACTGAAGAGCCAGACCTGAAATACCCAGTGAATATAGAGTAGAGAGTGATGTTGAATCATCAACTGTATTGAAAGCAGAGCTGAGGTAGAGCGGGATCAATATAGAAGAAAGATTTAAATTACGAGCATGTGACGAGCAAAGTTAGAAACAGAAAGTAGAGCAATTTATGCAGAATGACCCGGGCGAAATCCAGATTGGTGCAAGGAAAGATGATTACAATTCAGATAAGTACATTGAGAGTGAACAATATGTTCAAGGATCTTGGATAGATCAGGCAAGAGAGAGATGGGTTGAAAATGTGATTATTCTTCAACATCCAATGAATGTTTCTTCAATATTGGAGTAACAGTAGCAACTTTGAAAGAAGCCGGGAAGGAGCCAGTCAATAAGGACCGAGTAAAAACAGTAGTGAAAAGAGGAGCAAATGAAGGTAGTCCAGCTTTAACCCGAGAAACTGGAAGAGAATCGGGAGCTGCAGATGCAGGATTAGGGTGAGCAGTAATACAGAAGTATTCACTGTCTGAAACCGGGACAAAGGAAGAGAAGTAGATGACAGAATCAGCAACCACAAGGGTACTGGACAGAATAGAAGACTGGGTGTGCTCTAAAAAACATTAAATGTCATGTACTTTAGACCAGAACGTTTGCAAAGTCCTTTGAATCGCGAGTAGAACTTAATGACGGACTAGATGCAGGCGGAGCTAAGAATTTAAACATAGAAATAGGAGCCTAGGAGGGGAAGATTGCGACTAAATGAGGGATTGGTAGTAATTTGCTGTAGCCTTGTT
The DNA here is from genome assembly GCF_040938575.1 of Ambystoma mexicanum. NCBI lineage: Eukaryota > Metazoa > Chordata > Amphibia > Caudata > Ambystomatidae > Ambystoma > Ambystoma mexicanum. The sequence goes on from NC_090935.1 coordinate 1,197,196,603, forward strand.
CAGTTAAATAAATAGCGTGATGGAAAGAAGACTAGACTTTAAAATGTAGCCTGATTTTGATATTTCAGCCAATTCTCTTTCAGCTCTATGAAGGGACCTCCGGTTTCAAGGAGTCAGTCAACCAGGGGCGAGATGGTTTGCCCTTGAGAGTAAAGTCTGAAAGGGGGGGGGCACAGCAAATCGGGAGATGACCGCAGTAGAATTGAAATCATTGATGATAGAATCAATACTAGATGAAGTATAACTGGAGTGTGAAGGTTTGGAAGACATGGAATCAACGAGGAGAGAAGAGGTAAGATTACAAAAGTAACAACGAAGAAAACTAGATGAAGAAAGGCACATGGCGGAAGTGGGACAGGGTAAAGAAAATGAAGAAGAAATGAAAAAAGTGATCAGCTCAGGGAATTGCAGAAGTATGTATAGAAGCTAGTTTAGAGAGATCAGAAGAAGTATTAATAAGGTAGAGTACCTCCCCTGACGTGTGTAGGTGTGGAGGGATCCCAGGAGAGATTATAAATTGAGGAAGCGAATAACAAGGGACAGTGAGAAGATTCCACTGGAGGAATATGAATGTTGGTCACCGAACAAGGATATTGAAGCAGAATAGGAAAATCTGAGAAAATATGGTGTTAAATTCATAAAATGGCAGATTGGTAGCTTTCAAATACAGGGTGTATTGTACCTCCTTTTCCCGAATGACATTCTAGGAAACTCTGGCCTTGCTCTCCTTATCGATCAGATGTTGAGAATCCCCCAGCAAAACATTTCACCATCGATTATAAGTACAATTCCATAAATTTTCAATGAATAATTGGGCTGAAGTTGAGAGAGTTCCATGCGTATCGCAAATGTATGCAAACTGAACCACTGTCGTTTGTGGTGACCCTGTTGGGTGACTGGCCATGCTCTTGAGTAGCATGCCGACTAAGCGCACTGCTTGAGCCTCTGCGACCCGTGCGCAGAAAGTGTTGAAATGTTTTCTATGCACTGAGTATTTCAGGGGTTTGTTTTGATTCCGGTTCTGCCGAAGGTTGAATATCCAGTCAGCAGTGCCCTCAAATAACACTGACCTCGCATTGTCGGAGATGTGGATGGTAGCCATGTGTTGAGCTTGGGTACAATCCTTTCCCCTGAAGACCATTGTCCAACGGGAGCAGTGGTGACAGCTTGGAGAGGCTTGGCCTGCTTTGTTGGGGACATGAAAAGCTGAGGTCTCCCAGCGCGCTGGTCCCGCGAAGTTTTGTATGGGTAAGGGCTCGATATTGCACAATGCAACAAGGAACGCTGAGAATGAAATGCACTTTTGAAGGAGCCCTGGAACTGAAAGGCAAGGTCTAGTTTAAGCTCTGAAGCAAAGGACTCATTTACATTAGAAGCGGGTCCTGCACGTCATTTACAGATGTGCGTGTGTGGGGTTCTGGGCGTGTAAACTGCCAAAGAGAGTTCCGGATGAATAGCATCTGCCAGTTGTACACCTTTCTCCTCTAGTATCATTGTTAAAGTAGTCTCCATTCCCCAAAATATGCAGAATTCTGAGTTACTTCTGGTTATTGCATGAACAACGGTTCAAAAACTGCTGTTTATCAGCAGATGGAGGCCATAATGTCAATTCTCACTTGAGAGGTATTAGAATTCTGTAATTGGAGCGTGCTTTCAATACACAGTTGCGGATTCACGTAACCTTTGGAGCTTGCCATTTCATTCCACATGTTATCTCCCTTTCAAGTGCATTCAGAATGTTGTTGTGCTGCTGCTACGGGTGCAAGGCAACATTCTGATTGGCGAACCCGGATTAATTCATGGTGTAAATGACCTAATTCATGTCGTCATACGTATTCCAAGTGCCACTGGCGTAGCTGGAGCGTGTAAAACAGCCCTTATGCCAGAGTCACTGCAGAGTTCTAGAAGGATGCATGAGTGCCCACTCTACAGAACTGTTCCCCAAAGCTGTTCTCCTTTAAACCGTGCCTAGAATCCTTGCCCCAGACTTTTCCCTGTAAAATCCGGGAAAATGCCAGGATGCATTTTATCAAGGGTAGAATAAGGGGTCCTGGAGCTGGCATGTCCATAGGATTGCTTTAAGCAATTTTGCAACCCACTTGTTTTGTTTCGGATTGGAACACAGTCGAAAAAGCTGCGTGTGATGCTTTTTGAAAAGAGAAAGGGCCATGCCGCGGTCAGGCTACTATGGCACAAAGCCCTCGCAATCCTGAACCATTCCCCCTTAACAATGAAGCATCTGATTTGGGGCACTTGTGCTGCTGGGCTAGAGGCCTTCAGGTTGCGTGTTGCAGTGGAGGCATTTAGTTAAATAAACGCGATGGGCTGCATTATGGTTGATTAGCCGCTAAATAACAGCTGATTGAGGGCTCTGTGGGGGGCTACCTTCATCACAGGCACTTGCCATGCAACTCTCACCTGATCAGAACATCAGAAGGGCCCTCTCAGGTGGCACAGGCAAGAATAGTGCAGTACTGGATGGCGTTGTACTCTTGCCAACCCAAATGCCCACTAATGTTTGTTTGGTATGCATCGGAATTGGGATGGGCAAAGAATTCACTGGACGGTGTAGTGTGCATCAGCCGGTGGCGGGTCGTCCGAGCATGGCACTGATGCTGGACACTCCTCAGCCCATGTACCCTGCTTTATGTAGATACTGTCCGGCCTATGGAGAGTAGTCTTCTCTTACTCTGGTGCGCATCTCTTCTGACACCATCTGTGCACCTCGATCTTCCTGTGTTGTAGTGACATCCTCTTTTAAAAGAGGCCAGCAGTGTCAGCCCACATTACACAAGTGCGCCGGGAAATTCTGCTCCGTACATATGGCAGTACTTCCACTTTTGTGGTTATAGTTTATCTCACTATGTGAGAGAGGGTATGCACAGACGTGGGGTCCCTTGCTCGTGGCGCCATAGGGAACCAAGCTGCACCTCACTGAGGAGGCCCAACAAGGCCGAAAACACGCCTCGGGTTGTTTGTGTTTCTGTGCAGAGGGGACCTGCCTAGCAGTTCGAGCTGGGCTGCTACCATTCGTGGCAGTACCTGACTGATTTGCATATGGCTGTACCCCCTTTGCAATGGCTCAGATGGGCTAAAAAACGGTGGTGTGGAAGGTTGCCCAGAGCAATGCCACTGTTTCAGATTTGTTCAAAACCTTCCACCCATCACCTTTGTGTTTATAGTACTGGCGTTTGAGGCACTAAAATCTGCAGTCGGAGTGAAAGGGGCTAAGGACTGGTGTAAAATGTCAAAGGCTGAAAGTCGGCATCATAAAACTTTTGGGTGAGTTTGGAAGAGGCACAGCAGAGGGAACTTGGAAGCGCAGCCCTTTTTTCTTGAACACTGCTTGATATATCGTATATCCCAAACTTTCTAAAACTATATAGCCACTAGGTGGTGAAAGCTCCAATAGCCTTGGTGGCCAACGAATATGCCGAAGCCCCTTGCACCTAACCTTACTGTCACGGGTCACTAACTTTTGATCATGAGTGGTACCATGGCCTCTAAATGCTTTGCCGAGATTATTGCACTTGAGAATTTTGTCAATCATGTATCGCACATACTGCATTGAAATTGTTACTGCATATTATTGATTGATGAAATAAAGGTTTTTGGCGACTTAACCTAAAAACATATGAAGGCGATGGTATAAAAAAAAGGGGATCTGTATGTTGATTTCCTAAAATAAGCCTGCATGTATCCTGCTTTGTTGTAGAACAGTACCACTTTGCCTGGTGTGCACTCAGCCCAATTCATCATCCACACAGGAGTTTTTTTCCTTTTGATATATATTCACAGCACCAAGAAAGTTATGGTGGGTTTAAAAAGGTTTGGGGGGAAAAAAAGCTTGAACCTGAAATGTGAAACTAGGAAAGTCTGTTTGAGCCAAGTCACACATTCCACAACGCCACCTAGTAATCATCGCTGGAAGTTCACCTTCAGTTCTGAGCCACAACAGCAAGGCATTGTGGGTATGCAAATTAGCTCAAATGCAAACCTTTTTCTCAATTTTCAGCCTGGCAGCCTTGCAAATGTCTGTCTTGGGTTGATTAAGCTATGTATAAAGTAGCACTGCCCTCTTAGACAAAGAACATTTCCCGGAGAGAAAAGTTTGCATTTGAGCTAATTTGCATTCCCCCAATGCCTTGCTGTTGTGGCTCAGAACTGGAGGTGAATTTCCAGAGATGCCAACTAGGCCAGCCCCATGTAACCCCCTAGGCGCTTTAAAGTTAGGCGAGATGCATTCGAGGCACTGTGATGGACTGGTGGTTTAGGCAAAGGCACGCTTTCCCGTCCAGCAAGACCCCATGCTAACATAATTTATAGCGTATTCCTATGGTGTAGCCCAAGGTGCTGGCGGCATTGCTTTTTTGCATAGATATTAAAATTCCTAGGTAAAAGAGAAAGCTTGCGCTGTAAGCATGGTAAAGGCGGCATTGCGTGCACTAGGCCCAAATCCACGAGGCAACGGAAATCTCCAGTCATGCCTGGGCCCCATGAGGACAGTTCGCAACCCCACTCGCCACACTGTTCATTGTTCTTGAAAGTGTTGTGAAGATGTGTCTTTCACCCAAGAGGAATGTGCCCTACATGGCCGTGATTAGAGGCCGGCACATGGTGTGCATGTTATCTCACTTTGGCCAAAGCATGACCCGGCCCATTCCCGAGTGGCCACGAGCTATAGCCCATTTAACTGACTAAACCCTAAAATCCCTGAATTCCAGGACACCAGGTGCCCTTTGACCATCAGTCCCCAAGTAACCAGTCCTGAAATGTTCAAAGAGGATGGACAGGGTGTGGCGTTGGAGCGACAATCATGTGATTTGTATTACGAGGTGCTGCGAGGGATACATTATAGTTCAAAACGTGGGCAGAAACCTTGATTGATTGATTGATTTATTTATAGAGCGCTTTACACCAAGGCGCTGTACAATGGAACAACACAATACAGAGTAATAACAACAAATAACAATGTGAGCAAAGTGGCAACTTGAATCATTCAGCAACAAAACAGTGCAAAGAGCAATTGACTGAGAGGGGGGAGAAGTGGAGTGGGAACAGGAGAGTAGAGGTAGAGGCGGGGAAGGATTTAATGAGTGTAGAAGGAAGGGAGAGAGAGTGTAAAATAGAAAGAGAAGATGGTAAGGGAGAGGAGGGATTAGAAGAGGGGAAAGACGGGGGGGGTAGAGAGGGCAGGGGGGGTGGCACGGACGGACTGAGTGAAATGTGTGTGTGACGGTTAGAGTGCCCGGGAACCTCCTGTGACTGTTTTGAAGCCTGCCAAGCGCACGGTGTGAGTGATAAACCAGCTGTATAGTAGGAGTATAATTAATTTGTTGTCTGACCTTCGACGTGAGAATAAGATGAGCCCCCCAGCGCCCACGTGATGGAAGACGGATGGAAGGACAGGGCTGGGACCAATGAACTGCCATCCCATATGGATAAAGGCAGCACCTGTATAAGGTCCATCCAGTCATCCGCGCGGGTTGTTACCATATGTATTTCGTCATTTATGACAATGTTTTGCTTTACATTTTTCTGCCTGTACCTCCTTTTTGTAAAACGTTCTTGGCAGCCGAGTTCTTTGCTGTTGCTCTCATCTGCACATGAGATTAAACTAGTTATCCTTGCAAGATCGACTTGGGTCTTTCTTCCCTAGCGGGTTGTATTCTCTCTGGTGTTAGCATTCAGGGGTTTACTTTCACTTGGCTCAAATGGACTTTCCTACTTTCACATTTGAGGTGAAAGGTTTTTTTTCAAACCTTTTAAAACCCACCATTACTTTCTTGGTGTTGTGAAAACATGGCCAAATGCTCCAACCACAGGGCTGTCAGGACTGTACTGCACTGATGATCCCTAATAAGGGTGGACCCAGGTATGTGGTTATCCTGGCAGCCTTGCAAATGTCGGTCTTAGGTTGATTAAGCTATGTATAAAGTAGCACTGCCCTCTTGGACAAAAACAATTTCATGGAGAAAAAGGTTTGCTAATCTGCATACCCACAATGCCTTGCTGTTGTGGCTCAGAACTGGAGGTGAACTTCCAGCGATGGCTACAAGGTGGCGGTGTGGAATGTACGACTTGGTTCAAATGGACTTTCCCACTTTAACATTTTAGGTGAAAGGGTTTTTTTCAAACTTTTTTAAACCCATCATAACTTTCTTGGTGTACATGCACTTTTTAGGGACTGTTCATAAACAAGACACAATTGAGGTAATCACTAGAAAATGATTTCTCCCTAAATGCACGTCCCTCAATGAAGAACTCCACTGTACCCACCTATCTACCTACCTACCTATCGGTGCCTGTCCTTGGGTCTCGCTGATGTGCCACATATCTAAAAGGGCAAAGGACAAAAGAGAAACTCTCCCTCTTTCCAGCTACAAAAAGTGCACATTAAAAAAGCATCCTTTTACTGGTGTGATAAGGAACCCGTTGTATCCATCTGTATGTGTCTACCTAGAAGGAAAGCCTAATTACTATAAAAACAGGTTGATACCAAATCAATATGTGTCATATCCCTGTATTCAATGTGTAACCCTAAAACAATGTATCAGTACCTCCTTTTATTCTGGAGATTACAAATTAGCAATAAGATCGACCGGTTTCAGTGGTATATCTCAATTGCACCACCTTCTTCAGGACCAAAACAGCCCTAAAAGGGCATCCATTACCCACTCAAGCAATTTCGTTATTTAGTCTGGAGGCTCATATCAATGTGCCAAATGATAAGCGCTAATTAATAGTGAGGTTGCTGAGGGGTGTTTCATGGCAGTATCTCGCATACAAGGATCTGATATCTCAGCGAGTAAAGCACTGACTGCTGAGATGCATCAGTCGCTGGTTCAACTCTGGCAGGACCGACTCGCACCCCCATTTTGTGGTTAAAAAAAGCTGCAATGTTGTTATGCCAGCTAGTCAAACAAACTTCATAGATCCTTAATTAGACCATCCCAAAATGTAAAAAGCCTGCTGTAGCAAGGGCTACATAAAAAGTGGTATCATTTGCTGTCCTGGTGATTGCCTCACCCTGCATGTGCTCCCCTCCCCCATTCAGGTTCTAGGGATGGTTGAGTGGACATCCATTAAGAGGCTCCTGTTGGTGGGTGGCACAGCAGCTCTTTTAGGTTTGTCCATGCAGCAGCTGTTTATTTGATGCTTTTTAAGTAATTCGTTTATCTAGGAGAGCATTGAGAACCTAGTACACAGTGTCCCACTTGACACGTTTTCTGCTTTGCTCCGTAATGTAATTGCTCAGGACATCAAAAAGATCACATCACTTAGGATTAATCCTTGACAAGCGTAATTTTACCTAAAAGCAAATAAAATGTCCATTAACACGCCAGCTTTCAATAATGCCATTTAAAGAAAAGTAAATGGCCACAAGAGGGTTAGATAATATTGGAGACTGCTCTGTTATTATATTGGGTCATACAACCTCTGCAAACTTTGGCGTTTTTGGCGTCTTCAAAAGCAAGAAATGTAGGTCAGGAAAAACGTTAGCCGGGATGGACTGGGAACCAAAAGAGGCTCTGGAAAACGTTGTCACAGTGGCCCCAAATTACACATTTCCAGCAAGCCCCAACCCCTTTCCCCATGAGAAATTGGAAAGAAAATAGGTTGTCACACAAGAGCCCCACGGTGCAGCGGCCTACTGGGAAATCTCCAGAGTCCCCTATAAGCCAGTCGCTTGAGGAGGGTTAGTAGGAGCAGCGGGAGCTGGCAGGGGTTGCTTAGCTGCAGTGATGTGTGCAGATGTGAAAGGGCCAGTCTCTGTGGGCAGTATAGGTTTACAGATGTTCTGTGAGCTACCTGGCTGCAGTGGTTTAGTGATGCAAGTTGTTCTGTTGTGTGGCGCATTGAGGTGCCTGAAATGGAGTAGTGCTAAGGAGTGTGTGGTGCGTTACGCTGGTGCACCTGTGTGGGGATTTTTGTGCTCTTTTGGGACATTGATGTGTAGGGCCACATGGCTCTTCTGTGTGTTGGCCTTTGTACACTAGGAGTCTGTGTTGAGAGGTGGCGCTGGTTAGGGTGCAAGATTAGATGTAGTTCATTTTAGTTTGTTTTAGGAGTTGAAGTAATCCTGCTTAGGTTGTATTGTTCCAACTCAGAATATCATGTGATTCCCTATAAATGAAAGGCCTCTTTACTTTTGTTGTATTCATCGGAGATATGCGACTCTTCATGAATACCTTAGTAATTTCTTCCCTTTGTGTTTCACATATCACATTGCCATTTACAGACCAACATCTTTCCTTTTCTTCGTATTTAAATAGAAAGCTGTGCCATTTGTAACCCATCTTTTAAGCTCATAAAATGGCTGGAGAGGTTTCTTTTACAAGGGCAATTACAATATTTTTCTGACATAGATTTTAATAATCTAATCCTTTCGATTTTGCCTACTATTAAAAAATACATAGCCCGTTGCCTCATTAAATTACAGTGGAATTCATTGGCTGGTGTGGTTTTCAAATGTAGTAATATTGTTCTGGTAATGTAGAAACTGGTGCTGGGATTCCTTTTATGCTTGTCAATTTCCAAATAATGTAGATCTATTGTTGCCGGTCCTTTTGGCTTTCAGTATTTTATTTCAGTGCAAAAAGACATTCTCAATGACTGCACTGAGGGCCAAGTTAATCGCCCAGTATTAGGACCAGTTCAAAGGAATCTATTTATTTGCATTGATTTATTTGTATTTGTAAAGCGCCTAAGCCCAAAGGCATCCAGGCACTGTTGCGGACGAGTTACACGGTACATATACTTGAGGAAGAAAACGATAAACAATCAGGTTACGAGTGGAGAAGAAAAGTAAAACCTCGTTGCTTCCAATGTCTGTGGTCAATCAGGGCAATGTTTAGGTGAAGAGCCACGTTTTTAGAGCTTTGTGAAATATTTATGGTCAGGCACATCGGCACCATCTGTCAGGGCAATTCCCCTGGGTGAGCAGGTAAGTGCATCCCCCAGGTGCTGAGGTGCACGCTTTTCGTGGTAGCTGAAGAAAAACACTAGTCAGGAATAAAGTGAGGCATTATTCCTGCACCTCATCACTTAAGATTGAAGCCGTCTTCATTTCTCTTAGTCTCCTGTACAATGCTCAAGCGTATACCCTGGATGGAAGCCTGCAGGCAGGCTCGTTTCTTCTTTACATGTTACTGCCACCTGACAGATCCCACAAAGAGAAATGTGGTACTGCCAAGCAGAGTGTCAGGAATGACAGTGCCGAGGGTCAACCGTGTGCAAGGTCAATAAGGATAGAAATCGGGAGTGGTGGATGCCGGTTTATAGTCATTGCATCAAATGCCATACCAGAGAAAAAAGCATCGGAAAAAAATTATCAAATGCATTTTTTTCTTTTTTTTTTATGGGAGTGTCCCCCTCTAATCCCCTTTTTTACCTTTAAAACCTATTTCAATATAACTAAACCCTTTACCTTTAAAAAAGAAAAGCATTCAATGCTTTTTTTGCGATGCTTTGTTTCCTCTGGTATGGCATTCTATGCAATGACCAGTTACCGTGGATGCCCCACAGAGTGCCAGGCGTGCAGGCCACATAATGAGGAAAGTGTACAGTGTCAGGGAATACTGTAATATTCGGATACATTCGAACATTCTAATGTGGTGTTTGAAGGTGCAGTGGTTGCACAGCTCACGGTGCCTGTGTGTTGGACTGTCCTTGCGTAAGATTTCTTGTACAGCGCTTTATGCCACAATAGGACCCCTTCACAGCACAAAGTGAGGAGGGGGTGGAAGGACGCGTTTGAGGCTTCAAACCAACAAGGTAAGCACCAGTGCGCACCCAAAGATCTGCACTTTAGGCCACAGTTACCATGATTGGTCAGATATATTTTAAACCAACAACTTTGTAGAAGTAATAAGAACATGAGGGGAGGAGGGAAGAGTCCAAACAAGATGGAGGAAGTAGGGAAAACAGGAAAACAACAAATAATACCCAACCATATGTGCCAGGATGACATCACCAGTGTTCATTCTGTTTCCCAATGGATACCACAGCTTCTCTCTGTAGGGGTTCAAATACATGTCCGACTGTGATGTTGCCAGCAAGGGGTTGTACAGCTTATTCTACAGTAAATAAATGCACAAGAAAACAGCTTGTAGAAATTGTTAGGCCTTTTCGGGGTAGCTCACGGTGGTTTGTCATCTGAAGGATAGAGGACGAAATTAACCAGTGCCTTCCATGCTTCACAATGGAGCTCTACGTCTCCACCATGTACATTTATGGAATTCCCCCAAGCTGTGGTTTCCGCTACACACCAGTGCTGCATTTCCTTTAACCATATATCAAACTGCGGGCCTCTACTTGATTTCCAAGTCATAGCTATGCACCTCTTACATAATATACAGGTTAAGTCCATGAACTTAGAGATATGTTTATATATACTAGTTCTGGAGTCCCTGCCTTCATACAATTCTGTTTAATTTGAGCCCAAAATCCTTGTATCAATCCACAGTCCCAAAGCATGTGCATCAGTTGGGCATTCTCCTGATCGCATCGGGGGCAGTTAGATGGTGCATTCTTTTTAAACTTATCAACCCTTGCCGGGGTCATATATGTACGATGCATTGCGCGACATATTTTTTCACATGACTAAGCGCCCTCATCCACTGCTTGTCTGTGATATCTGCCCGCAAGTCTGTCTCCCACTGTGTCTTGAGCTTCGTGCGGTTAGTGTTTGTGTTATTTATTAGGGCTCTGTACAGTCTGGACACCCTCCTCCAGCAATTTCCCAGATCATACATAAGCGCCAGCAGCGCATTCTGCTGTGGTTCGGCAGGCCAGTCTGGCCAGGTTCGCTTAGCAAATTTGGTTATCTTCATGTATCTTAGCAATTGCTCTCTTGGGAGTCCCCCCTTCTCAATGAGGTCTGAAAGGTCTATGTAGGTACCATTTGCATACATGTCTCCCAAGTTGCAATGCCTGATTCCTCCCAACATTGCGCTGCCTTCAGCTCCTCTCGGTCCCACTGTATACTAACCAGGATGGGGGCATGAGGAGAATAGGGGTGTTTGAGCTTCAGTATTTGTTGTGTCCTTATCCAGACCCTCCTACCCACTGTCAGCAGTATTAGATATGTTACCTGTTTACTCTCCTGATGCCATAGTGCTTCCCTTAATAGTATAGGGCTTATCAGAGTATTAAGCAGACTATGTTCTGTAGTAGTTTCGTCTGATAGCCATTTGGTACCAAAGCAAAGGTGAGCCGCTAGGTAATAATATTTTAGCTGTGGTAGTTGTACTCTACCCAGCTCGAAGGGGAGCAACAGAATGGGATTTGATAATCTGTGCCTTCTTGGGGCCCAGAGAAAGGTTCTCAACATGTTTTCTAGTCCTTGAAAGAAAGGTGGTGTAATGTAGAAGGTGATATTTTTAAATCCATACAGAGGTTTGGGTAATATGATCATTTTCGTGATAGCCACCCTGCCCATAAGTGAGAGAGGCAGTCAGGTCCAAAATACCATTGATCTTTTAACACCTTCAACCGCTCTCAATGTGTTCAAGGCATGTGTTCGTGTTGGGGTATGAGCAACTCGTATGTCTAAGTACCTGAATGAGACGTGTTCCCACCGCAGGCCCCAGTCCAGCTCAGAAGTCGGCTTAATATCATTTAGCTCAGCTAGGGGGAATAAGCATGATTTACGTCTGTTGAAGGTAATCCTCGATAACCTTGCAAAGCCATCTAATATTTCTAGCAGTATTGGTAGGTTGTGGTGCATGTGGCATAGATATAGCAGCACATCATCAGCGTACAGCAAGAGTAAGTGTGTGGTGTTTCCTATGCTTATCCCCGCCTTGTCGTATTCCTGTGTGAGGTATGCCTCTATGGGTTCTAACGCAAGTATGTAAAGCATCGAGGAGAGCGGGCACCCATGTCGGGTTCCCCTTTGTATGTCCCACTGTCCCGATATGTATCACCCCATTTTGACCCTACCGGTGGGTAGGTATACAGTATTTTAACCCATCTCATAAGAAATGCCTCAAACGCAAAGCCCTTTAGTTCTGCCTCTATCCACTCCCAATACACCGAATCAAAAGCTTTAACTGAATCTAATGATGCTACTACGTATTACTCTGGGCGCCCATTCGTCTGATCAATTATGTGTTGTAATCTGCTCAAATTTAAGATGGTGCTACGACCAGGCGCATATCCTGTTTGGTCTGTGTGTATTAGCAGTGCTATGCATCGGCAAAGCCGAGAGGCTAGTGTCATAGTTAATAGTTTAACATCGCAATTTAGCATGGCTCAGGGTCTATATGAATCGCATATATCCGCTGGTTTCCGTTGTTTAAGGATGGGGCCTACCCATGTTTTGCGCATAGTGTTTGGGAGTGCACCTGTTTCTAACGTTTCCTCGAACACTTTCAGAAGCGTCAGGGCTAGCGAGGATTAGTAGGCTTTATAAAACTCGGCTGGAAGGCCATCCCCACCTGGGGTCTTGTCTGAGCCTGATGCAGAGATTGCCTCCTCTAGATCTTGAACGGTGAAAGGTTGTTCTAGAAGGATGCGCTGACTGGTAGTAAGGTGTGGGAGTTTGATTTGTGGGAAGACCTCGGAGATGTCATCGGACAGTGCCTGGTTGTTGTTGCTATATAGTGTAGCGTAATAGTTGGCAAATATATCATTAATCCCTGTCTGCGCTCGCCATGGCTCCCTGCATTTGTCTTGTAAAAGTGTGATGGGACCTTGGGGTGTTCCTTATGGCACAACCAAGCGAGCAGCTTCCCAGATTTCTCTTTCTACATGTGTACGTGCTGTACTGGTGAAATAATCAAACCTTGACAACCTGTCTAAAGTATCGCAGCAATCTGAACAAGCCTTATCAAGAGCCCGCCCAGCGGATGGTGTGTGTGGTTGTAGTGCCTCTAGTTCTCCAACTCTGGCTTCTCGGACCTCCAACTCCACCCTTCATTGCTTGCGGATACTCCCACCCCCAGCGATAATCTCACCTCTTGTGACCACCTTTAGGGTTTCCCAAACTGTCCCCAACTTTTTTAACGCTACCAATATTTTCTTTCAGGAAGAGGTCTAATTTGTCAGTTGTTCTAGGAAGGCTTGGTCCGACAGTGCATCTGTGGGCATGTGCCACATCAGGATAGGGGTATGTGGTGGCTCTCGGTTCCATGTAACAATAAGCGGGGAGTGATCAATATACTCTGCACTCGCAAATTCTTGCAATTGGTCAGTGCTTACAAAAATGTAATCTAACCTAGTATGGAGGCCATGTGGGGAGGAGTAAAAGGAGTACTCTCTTGAATCTGGGTGAAATTCTCTCCAAACATCTACTAGGGCCAGATCAAGTAGGGCGCTGTTGAGTGCCACTGTGGCTGTGGCTGGGGACGGCCCACCTTTTGATAGGATAGAGCGGTGATATGCCGGGTCTCGTACACCATTAAGGTCCCCACCCCAGATAAAGAAGGCGTCTGTGTGGAGGTCATACTTGTGCATAGTGTATGGATGTATGCAGGTATAGCATGGTTCGGAAAATAAGAGTTTACTGTTACCAGTTCTGTGTTACCGAAGTAACCTTTGAGGATAAGTTATCAACCTTCTATATCTTTTTTGAAACTCAGTAGCTGAAATGGGAGTGAACATCTACCCATACGAGAACTCTTGTGGCGTATATAGAATATCGGGACCCATATACCGTGCCTCACCAGCATTTCCCTACTTTCTCCTGTTCTGTAGCCATCAAGTGTGTTTCTTGTAAAAGGGCTATTGAAATTCTTTGGCAGTGAAGGTATGATTTGATCCTATTCCTGCGCAGGTATGTACTAAGGTCCTTTACATTCCATGTTGCGACCTTAACCTGCGCCATGGTTCACACAATTGTTTGTCTGCATAGGGCCTCCCTGCACAATGTCTCCAATCATATTTGAGAATGACAACATGAATCCGTCCGCGTTTGCCACCTGGGCCATGCGCACCTCTTTGTTTGTTCCATCGTGTAATAGGTAACATTGTGCACCCCCTAGTTTTCTGCAATAGAACAAGTGGTGGGCGGAACAATTTGCATTGATTGGGTAGAACACATTCTACATAAACAATAAAACCCTGGAACATGGGGTACCAACTGTGCCCAACAGATGTAGTCTGTTCAGGCCTGCTGGTGCCTGCATCCCTCAGCAGACACCAGCTTCAAAATTCGGCGGGTAGAACTTGTCGACTATCCAGATGGATCGGGGTGCTAGCTGCGGTTTCTACGTCATCTTGTACATGTCATTATAGGCCGCAGTGCGGTTGTGGGCAGAGCCTCCAGTAAAGTTTGGATCAGCGTTATCAATGTTCTCATCACCAGAGTGTGCACTTGACCTTTCATTTCCCAGTGTCTCATTAAGATGTAGTGTGGCTTTGTTCTTCATCATCTGCCGTCTTAGTAGCTCTGGTTCCAGTTTCCTATTCCGAATGATCTTCTTAAGTGTCTAGGTTGTTGTGCTCCATCCTCATTGATACTGCCTCTGGGCTCTAGAAGAACCTTGCTCTCCCTTAATTTATCACTTTTGTCTCGCTGGATACGTAAGCATGTACCTAATCCCTTTTTTTTCATAGCCTGGCCTTGACTGAGATGAATCTATTATGTTGCTGTTGCACCAATGTTGTATAGTCTGGGTAGATGGTTACATTCGAGCCACCTCGTATCACTATGCCATCCCTGGAGAACCGCAGGAGAACCTCTCGATCTCTCTAAAGTTCAGTATCTTGGCTATAATAGGGCGAGGATGTGATCCAGGTGGGGGCCTCTTTGATAGGGATCAGTGGGCCCTTTCAACAGTGAATCCCTGTGATAATTTGCCCGGGCCGACCCCCCTCCAGCAACAGATTTTCTATATAGGTCGTTGGATCTGTCTTCTGTGTCTTCAGTTATGCCAAGGACTCTGTTATTTCTACGGGAGCGGCCTTCCGCATCTTCTGCTCTCTGTTCTACAAAGCGGTTTTTGGATTCAAGGTTTTTCAGTCAGGTGGTGAGATCAGTGGTGGTGGCAGCGGTATCTTTTAAAAGTTCTTTGAGTGTTCGTGACTCGCTCTGCTAAAGACCGCACATCTTAGCATAAGAATTGCATGTCTTTTTTAACCTCATCTATTTTATGTTCTAGGGAGGTTCTTAATGCCGCAATTGCTGCAAGGACCTTATCTTCATGTGGGACTGCACTTGTTTCGGTACCTGCTGCGCTCATTCGGCTCCCTGTCGAAGCTGGCGCCTGTGTCCTGCAAAGGAGTCCATAGTGCTGGCCTTCTGCTTGCTTTTTGAAGAGAGCATAGCGTCCGTCCTGGCGACTTTGGTGTGTAGTACCATCTGCATGCACCAAACATAGGTACTGAGTTGCGTTATTCGACTGAAGCGTCACTCTGGTAGGACCTTACCAGGCCTCTGTAAGACTATTGTGTTCCAGACTTGCTGCATCAACGATTGCCAGACTCAATCGCACCCTTGTGTATTCTTGCTCTGCAGTGCTACTTCTTGGTTGATGGTGCCATAAAGGTGTCCCACTAGATCTCGTGTGCGTTGATTGATCAGAACGGGATGCAGGGCACGCAGGCTTGGGACCTCTGGGGGTCTAGCCAAGCACTTTGTCACCCCCCAGTGCCTCAGTCTAGGCAAGTGCCTGATGTGTCGTCGTGAGGTCTGCCAGTTACTGCCCCAGTTTGTCCATTACCAGTTGCAGAAAGGAGCTTGTGACAAAATAGATTCACTTGTTGCGTAGCGCCAAGCAAGAGCAGCACCCAAACAGCTGACTCCTCTTAAATATACCAAACCAAGCCAAGTACTTGCTGACACACATCTCAGAAATGCAAAGACTGTGACCAAATGCTAGGCTCATGTGCTCAAGGGCTTCCCCTGGAAGGCTGTCTGGGGTGCAGCCATATATCTACTTAGGGGGGATGGGGCACAGCCACCTGGCGGATCCCTAGTAGGTCTTTGGCTCTGTTAATCTAGAGTCATCTGTAGCCGCCCCAAGGAGTGCAGAACGATGATAGGGGAGCAAAAGCCTGGTAATGCGTATCGATGTAGGGGAGTGGGTGGGGGGAGGGGGAGGAAACCCGTCTCTGTGGGTATGGTTGCCAATTCACTTTTCTGTGCATCCGTAACAGGGCACCTCTACCAGCCACCTGCCGCTCTGTCGTTCTTCCAGAATCCTTACCGTTCTTTTGCTACCCTGGACAGTGCAGCCAGTAGCCGCGGAAGGGGGAGGCGAGCTCTCAAACCGAGCTCGGTTATGTGTGTGTGGGTATGTGTGTGTGTGTGTGTGTGTGTGTGTGTGTGCTCATCCCCAGCCTAGGGGGGACAGCTGCACACCAGCCGGCTACCCGCAAGCTGCAGCGCCTCGATCAGTGACTTGGCTGGTGTCCACTGCTCAGTAAAGCTTCAAAGTCTTCACAGGGCACTTGAGGATGCCGGCGGTATCTAGCCTCCACAGAAATGGGGGGAGCTGACTATCAACTGCTCCGTTGTGTTGCGGAGGTCCGTGGGATTCAGTCGTCGGGTGCCTGCATGGGTTTACCGCACCACGCCTCCCATTGAGAGCGTTGGTTCCCTCAGTGTTCTTATGCAGGTAAATCTGCTGTTTGCCTCCTTACTGCATTCACACCGCAGTGTTGTACACGCAGGGAGCTGCCTCTCACATTAAATCACTGGCGGTGTCTGGGACCCAGCACCTTCTCGGGCGAGCCGCCGAGGCACTCGGAGGGGTGCTCTCCTCTGTTGTTGGGGGTGCACTCGCCCCGGACATCGAACTATTACCAGGTGAAAGATGGGTCGGCACTGTTGTCTCGCCCCACGATCTGCCGCTCAGTCACCAATGCCCTGCTATTTCTCAACTTAGCTTCTTTCAAGTCGCACATCGAAGACCATCCACCATTTTATTTTCCTTTGCGCTGAGTGCGAGTCCTGAGCTCCTTCTCTTCTATTTTGCCTCTGGCTCAAGTAAGCACACTCAGCCCAGACTAGTTCATAGCAGTGGAGGTTGCCAATTGTCTATCTCAGTAGGAGAAAGTAGTAAAAGTTGTAAAAACGCTGTATTACAGGATCTTTTGTCGGATGAACGCTGGCGCTCCGCTCAAACGCAGCCTTACAGCATGAGCTCCAGGCCACGCACCCTTGGCCAGGTCTATAGTAGGGAGTGATCCTGAAGACACTTCTATGTTAGTGGGGCCTTCAGTATGCAGATTCCCTGCAGAGTATACAGCTCTGAGGCAGCTGCTTGAGCAGGCATTGGAACATGCCAGCAACCCTGTGGGGATTATTGGGCATTGTGGAGACTGGATCCTTGTGTTGCTAGGTTCCTCTAGGAATAATCTGGATTTATAATTTCCCTTTTCAATGACTCCCCAGAGATGCAATTGAGCAGTTAGATTAGCAGGCGTAGTAGGCTAAATCCAGATAACGTTGGAAAACAGCTGAGTTTATTAGACAACCAGCTCATTGTACATCACTGAACAGGACCAACAAAACCGTGGTTGAAAGAAAAGAGGAGAAGAGTTAAAGGCAAAGTTTGGGGCGGTAGAAGAGAAACAAAAACACTTAATACACTTGCTTGGTCACCATGAGAAATAGGCTTATACTTGGGAATGGTTTTGGTATATTTCCCTGAGTCACTGGGAATTGAATGCTCGGTTTGTGGGACAAATTTTAAGTTGGCTGCAAATTTGAGCGAAAAGGACAGTCTTTAAAGTGGAGTGGAGAAAATGGTATTGAAAAACAAATTTGCTCTAAAATGGACTCGCAAGCAAGGGGAATTGTGATCTGGGCACCTGATCAACTTGGGAAATCCTTTAACAATGCAAGTGGGATTGCATTAAAACCTTTAAAAACGAACTACCAGACTAGGCACTTGGCCAGCAGCAAAAGAAATGGGGATTTGTTCAGTGCATAAACAATAATTGCATTTTAAAACCTTCAAAACACAACAAAATCTGTTTCAAGAATGATTGCTGATTGAGCCACCTTCCACATCTGAAGGAGAGCTGTCATGGGGCATTTGTAAAGCGATTCACTGCTTTTGCTTCGAAGTGTTGAGGAAGTCTGGCCCGACATTGCACTACACAATGAAGCAGCACATTGCATAATATGGGTGATAAGTAGCAAATGAGCATGACCCTCATAACCTTGTGATGCTGTGCATAAGAATGATGCATTCATGGTCAGTTAATTTTGTGTATACATATCCCAGTCCAGCTGCTGGCTTTGCAACATAGAGAAATTAATTTAGGTTCATTCAAATATTTTTGAAAGACTTAATTTCATGAAAGGTTTTTCAGCGAGATCCTGGGAAGTGTGCAGACCTGTGCGTATTTGATATAGGGAGAAAACAGATCTGTGACATTTTCGAACAAATGTACAATTCATTTTGAATTTTTCTGTGCAATTTTATATGCACTCTAGTTGCTTGTGTTTGACTCCAAATAAATCCAGGAAACCATAAAGAGGTAAACAAATTGCAGAAAGACAGCTCTTTAATGCATGCAATTATCGGCCGGCAGATCGATCAGTCTAGCACCCTAGACCGTTCCCAGGCCTCGCACCTTCCTCACAGTAAAACGGATCTTTGCAACTACCACATTGATAATGTTGCTGTCCCCATTTCTTACCTAGACTAAGGACAGAAACTGTTAGTTTGCAGAAATTTCAGCCTGGGAAAGAGAGAGTGAGAGCTCATAGAAAAAACATGTTGTAGAAACCCCACTTTGGAGAAGTAATTTCTTGAGTTTGTGCTGCCAGACCACTGCGTCGTGCACATAACAGTTCTAAGACCTAACTAGCGGGCAGTAGCCCCAAAGCCTGATTCAGTATTTGGGCAGTGCGTGGCTTTTGCAACTATTTTATTTCCGTTTGGCTAATTCTAAAATACCTAATCCGTTATTGTCCTGTATGTTAGACGCTTCATGAGAGAGGATAACCCGATCTTCATCTTTTGAAACAATAACAAATATGATTAATATTTGTGCTGCTTGGCCATCCAGCTGCATACCTGGCAACTTTACAAGTTCTCTTGGATGTGGCAGAAACGCGACCTACTCGAAAAATGGCAGAATTACTAAAACAACATGGAACCCTCACGCTTTGAGTACTCTCGCATTCTGCATTTCTCTTTACGTTTAGGACAATGCACTTGCTTATTAACACTTGTCCCAGTCTAACTTTTGTTGTGGAGGCAGTCGTTCACACAGTTGTATTTCTTGTTGCTGCAGAGTTCGGCTGTGTTCAGAGAGAGTCTGTAAATCAAACAGGCGGTATTTTGGATTAGTCTCACTGCAAGCGAACATGAAGTGCTAGCTCTCTGCCATGTCTGCTCAATGCTAGTTCCTCAGGCGTTTGTGGTTTCAGTTTACATGCCTTTTCTGAAGTGATGTGCAGGTGGGAACAGTCCGGTTTACTCCCATGTTCTTTCTAGAACTCTTGCAGGGAGGAGAAGCAAGGTCAGATTTCTGAAGCCTCGACAGAGACCCCAAGAGTAAATGAAAAGTACATTTTAAGTATTACACTCTGGGACAACAGACGCCCGGTAGAACTCACCACGTGGAGAAACAACGTTCTCAAAGGAAAAGACTAATGTAAAAAAGGTTTACAGGTTCAAGTTCTTACCGCATAGAAAGATGAAAAAGAGCGGTTACCAACAAAGGGAGGAGTGCGTTCACAAATGTTAACACTGCGATTTTACCCAACCCACGATGCAAGCCAACACAGCCGAACAGCCAAACAGACACTTCCTGGGCACCTCTCGGTGCGCACGCATGTGCACTGTGATGGTACGCCACGGTGCGGGGCTTAACCATAGGTGCTGTAATTGCTGAAATATATGAAAAAATTGGTGAATTAGTGACCTTAAATTTTTGCATAAAGGTCCAATAGAGTCCAGTTAGTATTTTGGTGGTGTCACTTAAGAGGTAACGCACGATAGAAGAAGTTTAACTAGCATGAGGAGCGTAGTAGCAGCAGGGACTGGACAATAGTTCCAGGCCAAACGGGCACTTCTGGGTACGTCTCGGTGCACGCGCGCTGGTGTGTGGGGAAGTGCAAATTTTAGGCTGTGAAGGTACGCCAGGGGGCGGGTCTTAACAGTATGTGCTGTTATTGCATAGAAGTTTCACCAGCATGAGGAGCGTAGTAGCAGCAGGGACTGGACGACAGTTCCGGGCCAAACAGGCACTTCCTGTGCACTTCTCGCTGTGCGCACGCTGGTGCACACGCACCTGCCTATTTGAGCTGTGATGGTATGTCAGGGGGCGGGTCTTAACCGTATGTGCTGTGATTGCATAGAAGACGTTTCACCAGTATGAGGAGCGTAGTAGCAGCAGGGACTGGACTCGGCCTTTATCCATGTCCCTTTCCCTTGCCAATAGGAAACTGTTTGCCCTAATCCAGGTTTGGTAGTCACATAAAGTCAATGGACAGAATATAGAATTTAGGAATTTACCTACATGGAGTCAGGAGACTGTGTTACATACAAGGACTTACAAGATACTAAGGAAATGTTGTAGATCCATTAACAGGAGATGTTCATAAACACTGTTTGTACCACAAAGATTCATGGAAGTCTTATGGAAAATGTTTAAAGTAATACAATCTCTGCATGGTCGCTTTACTCATTTTGCTAGAATCTGACGATAATCTGAAACGTTGACGATTTGGGGTTAGAACTTGGGTTAATAGTAATTGAGTTTTTATGCCTTGACAAAACCTTAGGTGAAACGCAATACACGTGCACTTCTAGGCTTTTGTCAGCAATATTGTATGTTTGGCATTCTCCAATGCATAGATTGGCATCAGGCAACATTGTATGTTTGGCATTTCCTAATGCGTAAGTTTGGCATCATTTTGTGTTTAGCATTTTCCAAATGTCAAAATCAAGGGCAACATTTCATGTTGGGCATTTTTTAATGCATAGATTGACATCATTTTGTGTTTAACAATTTCCAAATGTCAAAATCAAGTTTAGCACGTTCTAATTGGACGATTTGAATGCGCAAATTCCAATAATACATTCATTGCAAATTATGAATTTTGGCGTATTTCGGCAGGTATTACCTGAGGTTTCAATAAATGCAAGCTCATTGAGTACTAACTTATGCACTCGTAGGTGTCACTAACCCAGCGCAGGTAGCCGAGGTAGTTGTTCTACTAAAATATCTTGTTTCAGCTGCAGGGTGAATTGCAGCTTTGCCTGGGCCTATGCAGCAGGGTTATCATTAATCAATTTGTAACAAATGATCTTTATATATATGTCAAAATTTGTATGTGGCAGTATTTTTGGTGAACCGTTGTTCCTTATACAATTCCACATCATTTCACCAATATACACCACATTTTGCATAGTTATCCGTTGGGAACCTCTGGACTTTACTAGCTACATGACATTTGTACGCCCCACCCATTTCCCTGGATGTTGGCACCTTCACACATGAGATGGCTGCCTGAAATCGGCAAAACATCAATGTGGTCACAGAAGGACCAGTAACGACATAAGGAACAAAATTCGAGGTCCAGGTCCTAGGATGCGCGGTTTCCAAGATATTTGCACCGCAATGCACCACACACTAACTGCAACACGCCAGGGTGAGGTGACAGGTGGGGAGAGAGCACAGAAGGACTCGCGATGCAGCGGCAGACCAACACTTTCCTCCCCTCAACGTCTACTCCGGGGTATGTCCGCTAGCCACACGCATCCCTTCTCAGTGCAGTTTACTTCAGGGTGCAAAGCACATCAAGCGATAAGCGAATTGGAACAGCGACCTGCAGGATCAGTGTTATCATGTCTGTCTTCAGAGCCCATTCAGAGAGCGGGTACTTCTGGTAGCTCAAATGAATCAGAGGAAAGGCACACTGCTCGAACAGTCACCACTCGCAGACTCATTATGAAACTACAGAGTTTTTAACCAAAGGGGATAATATACACGTTTTATGCTGGCCCTGCGCCCACTTTTCTTAACCCTGACAATGTCGCTGACCGCATTAATACAATCGCTGGAGGAATCCACAAAAGCCAGAAATGGTATCATCTCTTTTACCATCTTCACAAACTGTTTCCATTCCTGGAACTCCACCTCAAAAAACAGGCTCGGATTTCACTTGTTCTCCTCGGTTTGATTATTGTAATGGAATGTGTTGGGTTGCACCAAAATGTTTGATTTACGGGCCGCAGAATACAGTTGCTTGTTTTCTCACCTGCACTAGACGGTCTGACCACCAATTCCCCACTCATTCATTTAGATACATTGTGAGGATTAGCCACATTTTACTTTAGATCGGTGAGCATTTGCCATGCGTCACACTTAGTGAGATTAACCATGTGTATCACTAGATAGAATTGTGAAGATTAGTCATGTGTCACATTTAGATAGAATTGTGTAGATTAGCCACATAGAAGAATTTAGAGAGTAGCCAATGTACTAACCACCCCGCTCCTACTCCCTCCAACACACCACCCAAGCACGCCAACCGATACACAAACCTAACAAAAGTAACACTCACACCAGCCACTCAACCATACCCATACGAATACAAGTCAATGCACACAGCCTTAAATACCAGTCAGTCTACATGTAGCACACACAGACGCACCCCAGCTTAACAAGCATTCACATAAGGAACAACCCAAGCATTGGGCCTTACCCGTATGGATACAACAGGCCAGCGCACACAATCCACCATCTGCAAGCCAACACATACAGATGCCAGTTCCTCCTGGTTTTGGACCTATCCTATGACTCTAACCGACCCCGTTCACTTTCTTGCAGAGCCACGTGAGCGCCTGGAGACTGCCCGCGAGTAGTAGCAGTGCGTGGTAAATCAACATAACATTCTGAAATTATTGAACTGGCTGACCGTGGAAAAACTCATTGGAGTTTGTGCGTTATTGGCAGTCCTGCATAATGAAAGGCCATAGTTTCTTTCACAGAAAACTCAACCCTGTGTTTCAGCAAGAGCACTCTGTTCTGGGGATCAGACCTAAGGTAATCTTCTGGTTTTAGCTGGCCCGATTGGGAGGTAGGTCGGTCCTTCTCCTATCAGGCCTCACTATGGTGGAACTCCAACCTCCAACACCTTATGGGCATTGACTCGCATCTAGATTTCAGGAAAAGCCTTCAAGACCAAATTGTCTCCAGCAACCAGAGCCTTGAAGCCACATTTCTGATGGATAGTGGGCTTTACAAGTTTTATTAACAGGGTTTCAGCACAGCTTCAATAATGCTTTCATTTGTTCATGTTTCCTGTTTAATAATAGGCTGTACAAGCATGCTTGCTTGCTCCAAATCACTGTAGAACGTTAGCCAGAAGGATCTAGGAAAGATTAACTATGTTCAAGGAAAGTAAAACATTTGCATGATGTAATATATACATTGAAAGAGAAGTAGTTGCCTATGGCTAGGTTTCATGTTCTATTATCTGTGAAGAAATTGCATTTCCTTGTGCCTGAAAATCTTTATAGCTGCTAGGATAGAAAATAATTACTTGTGCCAAAAGGCACAGTATTTCTAATGTTTGCATGACTCCTGTCTGTACACATTCGGAAATGAAAGGTTGCTTTGCTTATTGTGTCCCATACCATGTAGTAGTTTGAGGCACTGTGTAGAGTCTTTGAAGTAACGGCTTCAATTATTATATCAAATGATGGCCTTATTTATCTCTAACCAAAACTACAAATACATAGGAAGAAACAGAAGACGATGAGCATCTTTTGAATGACATTGGGGCATGCTGTCATGTATGCGTGTGTCACATGTGTAGTAGTGGATCCCAGTGCTGGCGTGTCTAAACCTGAGCGCAATCTTTCACCTATGACAGAGCAGTAATTGTAATTAGTTATTTATAACTCGCTTAATACCCAGAGGTTTCTAAACGCGGACCCAGGGATCGAGCCTGTGTTGCTCTGCGTCGTCTTGCTTCCAAGACGAGCACGTTGCCCCTGAGCTATCCTCCCAAGACAGTGACGATGCAGCTACGCCCAACTCCTCTGGGTCGGGTATCCTGCTGGTGGCTGATTGGCGCATCTCCGCTACATTTTTTTCTTTAGTTATAACAAGGAGGAGGACAAATGGCTTAACGCAGATGTGAGTTGAGAGCCGGGCGTGGGGTCGGTGCTGTCACTGTGGCTCCGCTGCATCTCAATGTTTGTAACCAATATGACGTTTGACTGACAGGAGTCTTTCGAGGGGCGCCATCTGGGCCACAATATGACAAGGGAGCAAAGCAAGTGCGTATGCTCTTCTGTGTATTTTTGTATGTACGCATTATGTGTGGTTGTGTGCACATGTGAATGTATCCACGTTTCTGCGTGTGAGTGTGTATAAATGAGTCGAGAGGTGCTCATCAGGGTTGGATTGGCCCCTCTGCCTTTCGGTCCGTGGCCAGGCAGAAATCATCCCTGACGAGTGGGGGCCGGATTCCGGCCACGCCTGGGCCGGTTTGAAAAGAAAAAAGAGTACCAACTCAGGTTGGGTGATATTGAATGCATATTTGTTCTATAAAAACAGCTTAAGCGTAAGTGCTATACAATAACATACTATCATTTGGCCTTGGACGCCTGCTTGGATTCACAGTAATTTAGTGTACTTAGGAACAATGCTATTTGATGCCACTACCTGTTTTGTCAAGCGGTGAAATGTCGTGTTTCATCGCTTCCCGGGATGTCACTTTGGGGTGGGTTCAAATGACATCAATTCCAGTGATGTCATCAGAGGTCAAGGGTTGTGAGGCGAGGGGTGGGCCACTTTTTTTTGGGTGCCCGGGCCTATTTCTTGTCCTAGCCCGACCCTGGTGCTCATGTTGGTGCAGGTACGTGCTCACCGGCTACGATTGTTGTGGGGCGGGAGGGCTCATTGCTGGGATCTCATTTTACTCCCCCAGCTGTGAGGCCCCCACATATATGCTGGAAAAGTATAGGGCTTGTGTGCGCGCTGCTACTGCTCGTAAGATGCAGCACATACCTTGTATTGTAATATCATGTGAAGCTAGATAACTTGAACGCATGTCTGCTGGCCAAGCCATCCATAAAGCGCAAACGGCGGCCATTTTACAAGCCACCGGACTGACCTATGCTGCAAGGTGGCAATGCTGCTCAACCACGTTCACAAAACCTTGATGTAATCGCCGATGACCATGAAAATATTTAGCACAAACTCAATAGAATGACCAAAGCACAGGGTACAACGTCATGACCTGAACCTCCACACATCATGAGACAAAGTGAAATGGGCAAGAGTGGTTGAAATGTTTTTTATTTTTTTATTTTTTAAATGCCAGGAAAGATTTAGCACTTTGTTGGCTTTGCCTCCTAGCGCATTAACAACATTACAACAACAAGGGACAAGAATGCAGTGCAGTTACGAGATTGCATCCATTATTTTCAGCATATGTCAAATCGCACTGATTATATGATTCACATTGTACAATGAAAATCAATAATGCATCAAGATGGTTTAATCTGCGGCAACAATGTTTAATGGGGCTTTATTCTGTGAAAGTGCAGCACTAAATTGCATTCATCTTTGTTGCGTTTTAATTATTTGCAAAAGCAAATAAAATTAAACCATTGTACGTCACAGTTCACTGCTCACAGTGGTTGTTCAACCTACCCTGGCAACAGGTTGTTGCCTCCATATGTTAGAAATTATTCGATTGAATGTAATGTTTTTCATTACATTTATTTTATTTGTTGGTTTCTTATAACGCGCTTAATACAGATACGAGTTCGGTTTCTAAGCGCGGATCCTCGATTCGAACCACTGTTGCTCTGCGTGGTCTTGCCTCCAAGACCAGCACGTTGCCCCTGTTCCTCTATTTTGAATGGCTTTGCACTAAAAAATATTGTGTGCATTATTATTCTATTTAGTGAGCATAGACCTAGCTCCGCAAAGCAACAGAGGCGATCACAAGGGAATCATTGAAAGGGAGCGGGGAGCTAAAAACAGGGAAAAGGGAGAGCGTGCAATTTGGCAGCAATGATCTGCAACCAAGCAAGAGAGGAACAGGGAAAGCAGATCATCCAGTCTTTGGTTAGATCTGGAGTGGAGGGTGTCTGCACTTTGGCGTTAGGGAGGAGCTGTTTCTTGGAGGAGGAGTTTGAGGCACTTCCTGAAATGTAGAATTAAAGGAGCAAGACTTTTGCTGACTAGGAGGAGGTTCCAGATTCTAGGGGTGTAGACAGAGAAGGACTGTCTTCTTCTTTCCTTCTAGAAGTGGCAGAGTTCAAGTCTGCACATGTCCATGCTTCAGGTGGATCGTAGGCATCTGCCGATGCTGAGCGGCTCAGTAAGGTAGTTTAGGAACTTGAGGGTGATGGCCTTGTTGATGATGCAGCAGGATTTGAAAGTGAGAAGTGCTTTCAGCGGGGACCAGTGCAGTTCAATATAAGGGTTGGGGTGATTTTTGTCAAATTCGCAGAATCTTTTGAGTCATGCTGCAGCAGGTAGGTGGAAGAGGACAAAGCCTGGATAGCAGATCTGAAGTCGCTTGCTAGAGGTGAAGGGCTTAATTTTCTGCAATAGGGCAGGTTGGTACCAAGCGTTTGTGTCTTCTTTGCTATGTGCTCCTTGAAGCACAGCTGTCTGTCGATGTAGAACAGAACCGAAGGCTTTTGGCCCAGGTTGTCAGCACAGGTGGGCATCTCTTGAAGGTCATAGTTCAGAGCCAGGTCTGGATGTCATGGTATTGGGGGATCCACAGGAGATGGGTAGAGTTGGTGATCTGAGGAAGCTATGTGGGTGAACTGGTGGCAGTTAGTAAGGTAGTACTTGGACCAGCTGAGTATGACCTCACTGATTCCCATGCAGCAATATAGAATGCCATTGTCTGGTGGTCTGCTGTGTCAAACTAATGCTAACCATAAAAAAGCTAAATGTTTTATGAACTAAGCAAAATTAGCAAATGCAAATGAGCTGTTGTAGGTATGCTGCCAAGGGCATATATTAATGTGTACATTATATTTTGGTGTTCTGCAAGGAGATGTGACAGAATGTGAAATGCAGATCACAAGAGGTTTAGTATATTTACAAAGAGAATAATTTGTTTTTAAGTGTTATGATAAATATAGACCAGATAAATGGCACTTTCTATTTTATGGGACAGAATATCTCGTATAGTTTTAAGTACTATAAGCCTAAAGCTATACACTCTGGATCACCAAACTTATATGTTTATCCCAGCTTCTTGAGACCTGGAACACACACATGGATGTAATTTATGAGGGGTGATGAGGGTGTTTCATCCCCACCCCCAACTTTTGTGGCACACCATTTCCTCCCACTCATTTGGCAGGGGCCCCTTTCATTTAGATGTAATTCCCCCCCCCCCAACATTTTCAACAAAGTTATTCCACTGAACACAGAGACCATTACATGAACTTTGATTTTGATTTAATGCCACAGCTCTGTGTAGTACCCAGGACACAGGCCTGCATGTAAAATACAAAAAAAGCCAAAACGAATTCCAAATGCCGAGTTTTTATGGTCCTGTTTTGTAAGCTGATTGGAAAGTCGGCAGATTCAATGCATGTTGAAACAGTATTGAATTGAAAATGCATTTTTAATGGCAGAGTCCTCGAAACAGGTCCCCCGCACCTCTGCCCTTCAATACTGGCAGAGCAATAAGGCCACATGCAGAACACATCTGCTCCATTAAAGCACATTTATTCAGCTGATTAAACTGGGCCAAGACCTACACACAATGCACACATGTACACAGATGCCAGCCTCAAGCTGGATTGCACACTACAATGTACACCAAAAACTGTTTTAGTACCATTTGTTTTATTGGAAAGATAATAAAGAACTGAATTTGGGTTGAAAAGGAGAAGATGCATAAAAAACAAATGATGGCTCTGAATACTGAATATTCTTGCAAAACTAAATATACAATCCTTATTAATAGCATAGGTCCAGGTCTGGAGTTATAGGGGAAACAAATCTTTCAGTTACATTTTGATGTTATATTCTTTAGCAGAGGGCTACCTCAAAGCTAATGGATCCCTACATGACACAGAGCATTTAATGTGTCAGTCGAAGCACAGAGGAGAAGCTTAGTGGGTATGATAATGTGACTTGAACCTATCACTGTCCAAGCCAAAATTGCCATGCCAAATGATGCTGCATGGGGCAGTTTGATAGCTATCTAAACTCACACATAGAAAGAGAGTGGAGTGTTTGGGAAAGCAGTAAAAGAAAAGTGCCTGTCCTCCAGCAGGAAAGCGGATATGAGTTTCATCTGGGTGTAGGTTATGGAAAATGTCCTTAAGACAACCTTTTTTAGATGTGGCAGAATGCAGAAGTCTTTCCCAAGGCATAACCCGATTGTCTGAGAAGGATTTTCAGAGCAGGTGGACAGACTGAAAGAAAGAGCTTGCCCGGCAGAGTTTCATAGAGCTGATTGCTGCCCCTACTTGTCTTGAGCCGTTGAACAAATCTCCCAAAAGTAATCACAGTAACCCCAGAGTGTTTAGATAAATGCCCCATGAAGAAATTCATCCCCAGATAGTAATTTAAAGTATTTTTGTGGGAGCACTGTTTTTAAGCCAACTCATTGAAAGCGGTAATATTGCTTTGAAAATAATTAAAACTGAAAACCTGGGTACTTTCACCGTAGTAAGACCTTTCTCCAGCATCATGGCATATCTGGCTGCCTTGTACATCCCAAATGTAAATGTGGAATGTGAAACCCTTGTGATTTTGTTGCGCTCTAGTCAATAAATTGACTGAAAGCTATTCCTTAATGAACATATTCAACTGCGGTGTTGAGAGAGTAGACCGGATTTGTAGAGAATAGTGAGAGAAGTAGGCAGTATGTCCCAACATTCCGAAAATAGAATTCCTGAAACCAAGCATTTAGAATAATTGTAACCAAGTCACCCCCAGAAAACATTCTTGTATATATGACCAAAGTAGCCACCAATAGTGTGTCACAAATAGTGTTCAACATTTTAGATTTGAGTCCATCCAACACTTGTCAATAGTTGGAGAAAACGAGGTGAATTGTTTTGATTCAAACTTTAGTCTAAGTATTTGAATCAAGCAGTCCATGTCAATTTGTGTGTGTATATACATTACAGGGCATGCGGTAGCGGTCCTTTAGTTATGGTTAAGTTATGGTTAAGTTGCTCAACCCATTGGAAGAGCACATTTTGGGCGGCTTATAACTTTAGCACCCCTGGACGAAGGTTTCATCCAGGGGGTGCAAAGTTATGGGTGTGGCCCAGAATTTGTGGTTGTCCTCATAGACGCAATGGAAAAAAATGTTCTCAAGCCTACAGCTTAAACCATGGGATGGATTTTCACCAAATTTGCGGCAAGAGCAGCGTATTGGTCTCAAATGTGTGCTTTTGTAAATTTGGTGTAAATCCATCCAGTAGTTTTAAAATAAATAGCCAAAAAGTAGGCCCTGAAAAATCACTGATATCTGGGTCTGGTCTGCGGACTCACTTCCCTATTCGGTCCACAGAACCGCCCCCCTGGACCAATCAGGGACCGGTGTGATGTCTGCGGACATCGGACGTGCCCGCTGATTGGATGGTGAAAAATCTGAGTTGCGTCAGACATTTTGAAATGGCTGCCGTGTTGGATTCACGGACAGCCACCGCAGTCCGCGGACATCGCAGTAAAAACACATTGAAAAACACAACATTGCACTTAACAAACTAATGAAGCAATCTCTGGGGAGCTGAGGAGTGATGAGGATGGGATATGGCCCCTAAAAGCCAAAAAGAGGGTGGTTTTTCATCTTCGAAGTTCGGAAACCATTCAGGAATAGCCCTGTAATGTTCGTGAACATCTAAGATGTTTGTGGGCATCCATACATATTTTTGCATGACAGGGTTGGTTTTGGCGCCACTCAATGAAACTGCATGACATTTTGGATCTGACCTTGAATGGTTCTACAATGTTTGGTGCTGTTTTGCCTAGAGGGAACAAAATTAGAAGAGGGGTCCCAAAAGATTTGAAAGGCTTATACATTTGGTGCCATTTTACGAATCAGCACAAAAGTGTGCAAACATATTTAAGACCCAGATTTGAATGTTTTGTGGGGGATTTTGTGAAGAAGGGGCAAAATGATAGGGGGTGTGGGGTTTGAACATTATTAGATGGCTTATAACTCTACCATTTGATGAATGTGCAAGAAAGATTTTAGAAAAATGATAGACCAGCCTTGAATGTTTGTGGAAAATCTGTTTGGATTTTGTAAAGTGGGAGTTAAGTTATGACTTTTTTATGTATGTAAATTTTAACACTTTAAAAAAAAAAAACATGGACGGATTTGCAGCAAAGTCATTGAAGGAGCATTGGCAAGGTCCTGAAAGCATGGTTTTGCGAATGTATGTTTTTTTTGTTGTCATAACGTAGGTACATACAGTGGAGTAACTTTGCTGAAAATTTTGGGGGGGACATGACATCTGAAGAAAAGGTGCCCCAGCCAAATGAATGGGGACAAAATGGTGTGCCATGAAAGTTGGGAGGGACAAACACCCCTACCCCCCTAAAATTATGCCCATGGGTACCTAAAATAGTGATGTACCTTTGGTGACTGAGTTATAGCCTTCGGCCATGGGCAGTGGCCAGATTGTCGGAGTCATGCCCTTTGGCCATGACTTTTACAATCTGGCTACTGGCAATTGGTTTAAAGTGGGCATGGCCACCAGGGACTTGCTATCTGGTTAGGTTTTTGAACATTGGGATACGTTTGCGTGGGAAAATAAATCCTGCATGTGGCTAAAATTCTGCCCGTGGCTACAGCCCAAAGTGCTGCACAGGATTGTATCAACAGATTGCTGTGACTGCTGTTGCATCCACTGAGACAATGCTACTCAGCAGATAATTACCAAGCATGCCAAACCAGGTGCCCACATGGTCACCAGGTCACCCCTCCAAATCATTAACCATCCTTATTTGCGGCGATACCGGGACAAGATATTGGGATTGCATGCCAGAATCATTTCCAGAACCTTGCAGCAATGACGGGTCCACAATCCATATGCCGTGAGAAAGACCCATGAAAGTCGGAACACGTGTTGGCTGACTTCTAACAATAAATATAGCGCCAACAATGGTTTTGGACAGCAGTTACCTATTGAATAACCCAGCACTGAGGTGAACAGGGCACCTTCTTCTCCTATTCAAAACTTAACACTTGAAGAAGGAAGGGCACCTTCACAAAAGATCCCCGTCACCAGCAGCAGGGTAATCCATTTAAAGTACTAGATGAAGCACATTGATCTACCCATTCTACTGCCCTGGAATTACTTGATAATCGTGTACTATGATTTGATTATTGGGGCATGCAGCATGGCCAAAGCCCTAGGTTTCAATGGGAAAACATTTTCTGCTTGCGGCTACAGCATGAAGTGCTGTACTGAATTGCCACAAACCTGCGTGAGGAGCATCAGCAAGGACGTGAAAGCATGCTTTTGCAAATCTGTTTGTGTTTTATTTTTCTAAACTGTCCAATGAATGAATAAACAAACAAATGTAAGCACAACAAATAGTGATATAAGTTTGGTTCATGGACAATGGGCCTGGCACTCGGCAAGGACAAATGTCTACTCTGATTTACTAATTGGGACATGCAGCATGGCCGAAGCTCTAGGTTTAAATGGGGAAAAGGATTCTATTTGTGGCCGCAGCTTGGAGTGCTGGACAGGATTGCAGCAGACTTGCGTGAGGAGTATCTGCAAGGACCTGAAAGGATGCTTTTGCAAATCCGTCCTGTTACTTTTTTTAAAGTTGTGAAATGTAAGTGCAAAAAATAGGGATATAACTTTTATGCCGTGGGCAGTGTGCCTGGCCCTTGGCAAGGACAAATATGTCCTCTGGTTTGACTGTTTGGGTATGCTGCATGGCCGAAGCCCATGCCCCATGTATTGTGGAGATTGACCATGCAAGACATGAGCACTGGCCGCTGGTTACATTATGAGGGTATAGTGGCCACTGAACTAGGATGCTGGGTAGGTGCAATGGATAACTGGTGTGGTTTGGTGAGGCTGGGGTCATGGTCGAACCTCATGCCCTATACAATTGAACAATGACTGCATGCGCTGATGACAACGACACAAATAGGTATGCATTGCACAAAAGTTAAAGGATGTTTATAGTTCTTTCACATATGTTAGAAGAGGAATTATTAATAACTAGGAGAGAGGCACACTGGCTACCCATCAAAGAAAGGGTGGTCTTCAAAACCCTTGCCCTAACACATAAATGTCTTCACGGACTCGCACCCCCCTATCTCGAACAAAGGATCCACAAACAGCTTCCCAGACCCTCCAGCGCCGCTTATGCCAACCGCATCCTGACTCGTCACACGCGCAGAGTGCGTGTTGGGGGCTCGAGCTTCCCTTCAATGGCAGCCTCTCTCTGGAACAACCTCCCAAACGAGATCAGATCAATCGAATCCCATTCTGCCTTCCGCAAGGCATTAAGAACTAGGCTCTTTGTCTACAGGGCCCACCCATGTACAATTCCTGACACATGCTTCATCTCTGAATATTAAATATCACACCTTACATTGCATGTATAAGACTGTTTCTCTGTAACGTACCAAACAAAGCAAAGTTTTTCTGGGCCGCTTATTGTAACCCTCAAGCAAGCCTTCTTAAGTATCCTTGATAGCGCCTCTATGCCCGTGGGCTGCAGTGCGCTTTACAAATGCAAAATAAATAAAAATAAATATACAGTGATATAACATTATGAAAGATTTTCACTTATAATAACCTATTCAATTGAAAGAAAAAACTTTGTTCAAGGGACATTACGGTTTAGATATACCCCACCCTTGGGACTCTATGGCATCCCTTGGCACTTCCCTCATGTGCTCCCATGAGCACTTGTCCATCTGTCCTGCCACTTGCATTCATGCACTTCTCTCACTGTGCAATGCATATGTGCATTCATAATAGCACTATGTACAATATTTTGCTATAAGTATGGGAAATGCAGATGCAAAATATTTGTAGATCATTGTTAAGAGGAAGTTGGTGGGTGGAGGTTTAGTAGGTTGCTGTGCTATAAGTAGAGTTGTTTTAAGTGATTGGTGGATATATCTGTGAATGGTTTAAGGCAGGCAATGAGGGAGTCTTATAAACATAACAATAAAAAGAGTAGAAGGACTGTCTTGTGTGATGGTGTGCATGTGCAATCCTAGTTTTTCTCATAAGGCATGGGCTAGACGGGGAATGCACAGACTCTGAATAGTCATAAAGGACAATGGATTATGGTGTTTACTGTATACGAGGGAGAAAAATGTTGGTCAGATTTTTTTTTCTTTTTCTCTAGTATACAATTGTCCATTATTTCCATTAGTATGGTAGAAAATGCTAATGGGAATGTTCGGGAATCTTAACTACTTTACTGAAAAATGTGAAGTAGATGGAGTATATAAGTCTATAAGATTTTTTTTTTTTTTTTTGCAAGAGAGGCCAGAAAGTGAGGTAGGGAGGGAAACTAGGGATGGGGCACCAACCAAGATATGGAGGTACAATAGGTCAGGGGAAGATGTTGCGCGTGTGTTAAATCTAAGGTAGGGGGCAGTGTTACTCATGCTCCTTGATTACAGCATCAAAAGTTCTTTGGAATTGCTCCCCCCTGCATAGTGGTGTGTTGCATTATATACAGAGTACGGTTGTCTTCGAAAGATATGGACCAGCAGCCTCTTTATCCCTTGCAAGTTAGCTGGTGGAGGTTTGTGTCACACAGAAATAGACTGTGTGGTTACAGTATTGGTAGAGGAAGACAGCCTACTACTTCCTAAGAAAGGAACAGCCATTCTGAGAGCATTGTCGTGGTTTGATTTGGTGTGGCAGCGCATAGAGGTGGTCCCGTAGGAGTACTGCCCAGGTTGTCCGCGAATGAGTACAACGTTGCAGTCAATGCATTTCACGCTGGCATCTTTAACCTTTGGTATATTCCAAACAGTGGTAAAGAACTGCCACACTAATGACTTTCTCTGGGTGCTAGAGGTAGGCACTTCCTCTACCTCATCTTCTTGGTCCTCTTCACTGTCTTTTGAAGCTTTGCGCTTCTTTCATTGTGTAGGTCCTCCAGCTGGTGGTGGTGGCTCTTGGGGAGGAGGGATGGCAATAGCTGATGCCATTTTTAACATAAATAGCAGTTTTGGTAATATTCTTCTAAGTATGTGCTGTGTGCTAGATTGCTAATGGATAATGGGTAAGAATAGGTTTAGGAGCTGTGCAAGGGTACATTTTTAGTTTAAAACTTGATAAATCAGATGGAAATGCAGTTTCAAGGTGTTCGCGAAGCACGGACCCATTCGCAAACTACGGACGTGTTCGCAAACTCGTAATTGTGCCGCGCACATGTTGTCACGTGACACTGTCCGGAAAGTCCACGATCAAGTCACAAGTGTAAAAATTATGCTGGAAGGTGGGTAATGCCAATGTTATAGGTGTAACTTTCTAAATTGGCCACAAATGTTGCTATATTGGGGTAAGTTTGATATTAGTAAGTTGTAGCAAATTAGGGTGCACTGTAAAGACCCATGAAATTCACTGAAAAAACTTTGTTAAAGGGATGTTATGCAGGACGTCCTTTGGGTGTTGCCCCTGAGCTCGCCCTTGCTACCCATGTGGTCTCCCATGCTACCTGGATTTGGCCAGTGCCATGTGGCTCTTTTTGTTTCAGGAGAGGATGGCTTTCTTGTTCAGGCCTCTTAGAAACAGGGGGTTTCACAAGTGTAACATTTTGCACCAGACCTGCAGATGAACTGGCCTGCTGTTAAATCTCACTTACCAGTTTAATGGTGTCCACTATAGAGTGTAATTTGCTTTCTGATGTTGAGAACGTTCATACATGTATTTGCTAATTTTAATATAGCTGGTAAAATAGCTCAGTGGATTGAGCACTCGCTGCTGTGATGTGTGATCTGCAGGTTGCAAGTTCGAATCCCGGCAAGGTCAATTCAGCCTTTCATTCTTCTGAGGTTGATAAATGAGTATCAACACAGGTTGGGTGATTGTATGTATATTTTTTCTATATAGAGCGCTTAAGCGCAAGTGCTATCTAATAATACATTATTATCATTTGGCCTTGGACATCTGCTTGCAATCACAGGAATTTGGTAATATGGGCCCATACACACTGATATTAAAATATTAATGATACATATGGTTATCCATTCTTGTATGAAATGTATATCACATTACATTGATATTGTAACTATATTTTTCGTAGTGTACTTTGGTACAATGCTATGTGATGCCACTTCCTGTTTTTTCAATGGGTGAAACGCTGTGTTCCATCGCTTCCTGTGATGTCACTTGTGTGGGGTCAAATGACATCACTTCCCATTATGTCATCAGGGGGTCAAGTGTCATGTGATGCCACTTCCGCTACCCCTGGCATTTTGCTGAAATTACATCCCTGATGTTATGGTTACAAGTAAAAGCGAAAACCCCCAGAGATTTGCCAGTTATGGTAAGCTAAGCAACCATAACTTGCGCCACCACCGTGCAGTGCACCAAGACAAACACCTAGTACTCGAAAGATAGCATCAGAAATGGCACCTCCAGACTTACTCAAAACTCTTACATGTGCACGTGTATGCATACATATACACACACTAACACTACATGCATTACATTCAACCATGCACACAGTTCAAACCCTTAATTTTTACCTCTAGGACTTCTGTGGTGCTGAATCTTCATTTTGCTGAGGGGAGAGCAAGCTGCCACGAATTCAGCCACTGCCAGTGCTGCACCGAAGGGCTTAAATGCGTGGGATGCACCAGGACTCTGCACGCATGCACTTGAATTAAGTGAGGCGAGTGCCAGCCCTGCAGAAGGCAGGGAAGCACACTGGGCATTGAAGACGGACCCAGGGGAGGCGACTGTTCCCTGCTCCCACTGTCCCCCCAGCTCCATCACCAATTAGGCCTAAAGCCCATACTGGAGGATTTCCATACACTAGCCAGTATTTCCAGGGCGCTCACATTAAACAGGCCTGCCATTCAGTCATGTCAGAGGCATGGCAACGTTTTATATTCAATGTAAAAATAAAACAATATTTGACAGACACAATAGAAACGGCCGGAAAATAAACTATGCACTGATAAATAAACATGACTCTTTCTAAGACTACATGTGCATTGTTGCTCTGATTAGCTGGTTGCGGGGGTGCAGCATCCATAGCCGTTTTCTATTTCCCGATTGATGGCCTTCAGTATACATTGCATGCATAGTGTTTACATGATTGAAAGTGAGGACAACCAGTGCATTAATAATGGGCTGGATGTTCCCCGAATAAACCTAGCAGCCCGGTTGTTGTGCATACAATCCATTGTATTTCACGGTGCCCTTTTCTCCTGCAGGCATGGAACCCGCTGTGCCGGGGAAGTGGCGGCCACAGCAAACAACTCTCACTGCACCGTTGGAATTGCTTTTAATGCCAAGATCGGAGGTACGTGCCATCGTGTTCCATAAAAAGCTGTCTGACGGTGCAAATGGTGTCCTGTTTATTTTATTTAAGCTTTTATAGAGTGCTGACCCTACCCAAGGGGTCTTGGAGGAGTGTGCAATGTGTAAATGTATACAACAAATAAGTGAGAGAGTTTTCCCAACAGGATAGGAAGAATTGGACAGAAAAAGGATGGCATGGTAGGTGGCTGGCTGGATTCGGTGTGGTGAAAAAGGTGCATTTTCATGCTTTTGCAGGTGGTGATAATGGAAGGTGCAGTAGGGATGTTTGGTGAGTGCTCCAGACTCTCAATCTCCATTGAGAGAAGGCAGGTTCTTGTACGCAGGTGGGCTCGCAGAGACTACTGAGATTGTGTTTGGCTTCTCTGGTGTTTGTGTGGGCGATGGCTGTGTTGTTTTTGATGCAGAGTCCTTTCAAAGCTATTGACAATATGAACTGTGCCATATATGCAACTTTGATATTGGGAGTTTGGGGAGGTAAATCATACACACAGGGGTGTGTGTGTCTGTGTGTGTCAGGATCGCCCGAAGGACCTGTGCATGCAAAAATGTATTTGCAGGTGACCATTTTCACAAACTGCATTTCAAGGGGAGATAAAACTAGCCCATTGCGTTGCCCGGAGTTGTGAGAGAAATGTGCATGGAAAGCCAAGATGTACTGAAAATCTGAAGCTGGAAAAGATGCGACTGGTTTCTACTTTATTCTGCCATGCAGTGGCGGTGCATGGTGTTGTGAAAACACTGAAAACCTGAGAGCAAGGCTAACTGCTTCCAGATAGTCAATGTTAAGCAATATCTATTATCATGAGATTATAATCCCCAACGTTCCGGATACAAAATGTTCACCCTAAAAAAGAAATCTGTTTTCAGCTGTGCCTCCCATTGCTACCCAATCCCTTCAGATGGCTGGAGACGGCGAGTGCCCGCTTAAAGACTGGCTTCAGACTTCATTCATTGATTCCAAATAGTAATCTA
Source organism: Ambystoma mexicanum (assembly GCF_040938575.1). Taxonomy (NCBI): domain Eukaryota; kingdom Metazoa; phylum Chordata; class Amphibia; order Caudata; family Ambystomatidae; genus Ambystoma; species Ambystoma mexicanum. The sequence goes on from NC_090935.1 coordinate 1,197,234,000, forward strand.
TAGCAGAAGCACTACCGAAAATACTGTCTGTGAAAAAGCACAGTATTTTTTTTTTTTGTCCTTCTGAAAGGGGCAGGTACTGTTGAAGCACCAACACTTTTTAAAGGGGGAATTCCCTTATTCGGTTGCGTGTGCAAGTCAAAGAAGCTGCACCACACTGAAAGGTGCTCCTAATACAGTTCATGCATTGGTGTGGCTGTGCCTCTGACAGGGACAGACACCGAGGGCCTGATTCACAGAACGTTTTCCTATGGGATTGCACCATTATAAAACACTTTCATGAATCCGGCCCAGAATGTCTTCCAGACCATGCTGTACATTCCCCAGGCCGGTTGGGAAAGCCCCCATTCAGCCTGCAGTGACAAAGTGCACTGCTCTCCACCACAGAGGGCAGAGTGACCCACCTTTTCCCACCTGCACAAAATCATGGAGATTGGGAAATTGACACAGGGGCTAAATGTGCAATTTACACTCGCTGTTTTCTTTTTAAAAATGTATTTTTGTATATAGGACTTATGGCCACACCGGTATGCAGGAGGGTATTGGCTGTGTTGATGCTGGTGGGATCCCGCCAGCCCCCCGTTCAAGGTTGGCTAGACCAGGGTTCTGCAACATGCAGCCCTCCAGATGTTTTGGACTATTATTCCCATGACCCCTCACCACTGCATTTGGCTTACAAATGATTGGATTTGTAATCCACTTCTGGAGATCTATGGTTTGCAGACTCTTGGGGTAGATCATCACACTTCGGAAGAGCTGTGAAACTGGCCTCTGCACTGTCCGCCTGCCACACATTCTTAACAATGCAGCTGCACATTGGTCAAGTATGGGGCTGCGCTTGAGAGGGCAACAGCATCCAAGTTTGTCACATGCTGAGGGATTCCCCTTATGCATGCTACATTTTCCCTCACGCGCTATAAACCTAATATGTCCCCAGAATGCACAACTGACATCACTGCCGCCTCCAGTGATGCTTAAAAATGTAATGTTGTAGATTTAGATAGTTCTTCTCTTTAGTTTGAAGCACTCCCCCCCCCCCCCCCACCCTCCCGCCCCTTAGGTTAATGTTACTTTAGTAAGGAACCTGTTTTCTTTAATAGTTTTTCTGTTTATTTTGTCCGTGGTATATGTCCAACTGTTTTAACTGGCACACCATTTGTTCCCCTCTTTGTACCATTGTGCTGTTGTAGAGGCACCCTTTGTGGGAAACCCTCCACCATCTGTAAATGTGTTCTTGTAAGTCATTTCTGTTAGAAATTGACATCCCTGTACACAATACAAATACCCTGTAGTTTGATCTCTCTCTCTCTCTCCCTCTCCCTCTCTCTCTCTCCCTCTCCACCTTGTGCATAGTGGTTCTTTTCAGTGCAGTCCTATCTGTAACAGTTGGGCATTTGTTTGTTCCAATTTCTCAGCTATAACTCACGAATGTAATGTACTCCTTGTACTCACTCGTGTCTGAGTTAGCCTCCTCCAGTGTGGTTGCTACACCATTCTTTTCTTCTCACAGGCTCAGATTATTTTTCCTAAAAGAGAAGGCGTAGCCATTTTTAAATAAAGGCCCATCTTCCATGTTGCAATTGTGTGTAGTGCAAGCTCTGCATTGGATGCCACTTGGTACTTTATAATTAAAGTGCCAGTTGCCTATCTGTTCCTGTGATATTGCAGAATTTTGGCTCTTTGGTGTAATACTTCAATTTGTTATTGAATGTGTTATTGTTGTGATTTGTCCCTCTACCTTGCACATTGCCGTTGTACAGTTTGTCTGCTTGCGTTCTAGCCACCCACTTCATGTGCAATGATTATGCAGCACACAAATCTCCCTTAAGTGTGAAGAGACGCCATTATGTGTCTTGTCCTTTATCTCCTCATTAAAGCCAATGGAGAATGCCAACTGATCTTTCCCTCAAATGTCATCTGTTGATGTACCTCCGGCAATTGGTTAGTGGATACCATTCCATGACTACTGGGGCGTGATTTAAGGATCTCGCCCACTGAAGAAGGGGCATTAGCTCTTCTATACTTACCTTATTTGGGAGAAATGAAAATGTTCTGGAATCATGTCCACTCTTCAGTGCGGTTCCATACCAAGGATTCATTGCTGATTCCCAGTGTGTGTTAGAGGGCATTCCGCATCTGGTGAAGCTGCTATGCACAGTACCGAGTTCGCTCATGGATCACAGTTGAAAACCTCTCCTTTGATTCCTGCATTAGTTTGCGTGATATGGGATTGTAGAGACCATGCCTCTAATTTGAAAATTGAACAGTACATCCCCTGTCCAGTACCTTCAACTTGACCTGTTATAAATCATTCCAATACGCAAAATGGAAGGTGCTGTAGTAATCCCTCTGTTTCATAAGTTGCCAGTGGTCACGCTTTCTAGTATGCGATTCAATAAACTATGGTCTTAATGTAGCAGTGAATCCTCTTCACAGTGGATAACTCGGCATGTCGAATCCCTATTCAAGTATCAGTCTAACTCCCCTGGTAACATTTCTTGAGTGTGGTTCATCCTCGGATTGTAACCAGCTGCAGGTTTTGGAGGTCTCAGAACATTTTATTAAAAATCTCCTCCCAGACATTTAGGACAAAATAAATATGCCACGCTGAAGACTTTTGTTTTTATTTTCTTGTATTAATAACCAATTGCTACCAGGCCTGCCTGAACTGGGATACCTGTTGATCAAGGATAAGGCTCACTTCCCCCAGCACTAAATCATTTGTCGACGTACCATGGAAGAATTGAAAGAAGCCTGGGCATAAGCATCTATATCATGCAGGTTGACGGATGCTCTCCCAAGCAGAAGTGCATACGTGTCACAGATGGCCTCAAGAACACACCACCTCTCAGAAACATTGCAAAGGTTTTTATTATTTCAAAGGGGGAGGGTTCAACTAAGGGCCTTCCCTCTCTCTTCTTCCTGTGTGCTTCTGTCACCCTAGCCCAGACTTCCCTATTCCCCAAGATGATGGTAACTAGAGATCTGTAATCTCTAGTATCTGTAATCTTACTGGTTAGAGGTGAGGGCCTAAAGGGTGTATACTGGAGGGAAAGCCCAAACCAGATTCAGGACTGAGGGCTGGAAACAAATGCGTACAACAAGAGGGGTTTGTCCTGACTGGGGAAGTCTAAGCTGACTACAATATATTTTTTGCAGTATAAGTTTAAAGACAGTAACCTATCTTTGGGTGTCGCAATTTATATAGTTACCAAAGATAGCAGTACATGAAAAACAACAGTAATCATCCACATGTACAAGATCATTAGTTTATGCAAGACAAGCTTTTATTAAGTGGCTTGTCCTTATTTCTTTAAACATTTTATGAAAAACTTGTAAATATCATACAAAACAGGGGGGGGTTTGCACATATTTCACCCCCAATAGACAATAAAGTGTAAAACAATAAAGATGCAAGGCATGAAACAGAAAGTAAAGTCAGTTCATACAAGCATGTGCGGTATATTGACATTAATCCAAAATATGACAGTAGTATGAAGGCATCATGTTGCCACTAATACATTCTGCTTTTATATTATTCTGATTGTAACATAGCCAGGCTAAAGGGTGACCAAAAAATGGTATTTGATCGACGTCTCTGAAATAGATCTTAACTAAGATTCAAGGGGGATCCCTGCCCACCAGGGTGGTGGGGGGGTCCCAGGACGTTTCGGCTTTGATGGGTCACAGCCTTCTTCATGGAGCCACGGAGTGGAGTACCCTGTCTTTCTCTTTCTTCCAAATTAATTTCATAATAAATCCAGATCGATATTTATTTCCGGATTGTGTGAACAGGGATTGGATATTTTCCAAAGTTTTTTCCTTAAACGCTCGGTTTCCTCTCTCCACGGGTTGCTTCCGAAATGACCTAAAGGGAACAGCCTCATCCATCTCCCTGCCAAAGGGTTCTTTTAGGTGGATCCTAGCCTGGGGTCCCACAAGAAATATAATGGTCTTCAAACAGCAAATGGTGCCTTCCAAATGCCCAGACCTCTGTCGCTCTTGCCCCTCTCATGATCTTTATTCCTGAACTTGATGCTTGTTCCCTCCTGTCCCTTCCTTCAACTCTCTATTTTCTCTCGCTAACCTCCTGTGGCGGTTCACAAGTTGTCGTCACTTCTCGCCAAAGGGGAGCCCTTTTCCATGAGGCTAGCGAGGTGTGGCCTCTACCTAATAGTCCCCCTCTGGGGTAGTTTAATGTGGGAGGACCTCAGGGGGAGGCACTCCCCCCTTTGGGGACAAGGATGATCACATGGGATACAGCCCATTGAATGTTGTCTCTCCACAACAATTCCTAGCCATTTCCATTGTTTAGAACCACTTTGTTGAAAGTCAGCCCATGCACTGTTTCCTTACCAGAGATCAACCTAAATCCAAAAGCACTAGGACGAAGAACACAGGATACATGATATGTCATTTATAACGTGCCTGTACGCATGAAGGTCATTGACTTTGCTTTTACTGGTACGAGGTGACCCTGACGAGGCATGAGGAGTCAGTTAACAGAGACAAAGGATTTTTTTCCACATGGGAGGAACTCGATACAATGTATAAAAAGGAACAAAGGACTACCAAATGTGTCAAGCACAGTCGTGCCAAATCCTGCCAGGTCTGGCAGCAGACGTTGAAGCAAACCAGCGTGAGAGATCAGATGCTGCCGAATGACTGGAGGGAAGAGGACGCCAGTGAAGTGCCATGGGAGTCCTCTACGGTTTTGCAGAAGCAAACCCAAGCAGCTGACCAAGCAGGCGAGTGGAGTCACAGAACAAGTAAAGGAAGTTCGTGCAGCCGACTGAGCCATGGCAGTGAACCAGCAGAGCTGGACAGAAGACCTGCAGTCCCAGGAAGTCCCGGTGATGTACCACGTTCCCACAAAAGGCAACAGGAGGTACAGGAGTACCGAAGGAGATGCAAACGTCGAAGGGAGGTTGGTTCACAAAGCTCTCACTCGCTTCAGTAGTGGGAAGCCCACTACTTGGTACAACCAGAGAAGGGTCTGGGACTCGAAAGCAGATACGTGCGCATAAGAGGAAATTGTCTTAGTCACAGTGGGAAAGAGAAAACCACTAACCACCAGTGAAGGGGCTGGGACCTGTAAGCCGATACTGAGTGTATTGGAGGAAATCTTCATTGTGGGAAAGGGAGAACCGCTGACCATTAGAGAAGGGACAGGGACCACCCACAATATTTTGGGCTTTGCTAAAACAAACCTGAGTGGCAAAGTGTACATCAAGCTGAAAGCAGTGAGAAGGAACTGCGCCAAACAATGCCAGTGGAAGGGAGTAATTCCCCTTGACCTTGTTTTGAACCATGCCAAGCAATTCAAGCAATATCTGGAGATAGGCGGCATTGTCCTGGTCCTGAACAGGGAGTTGTGTGGGAGCCACCAGTGCAGGGGAGTTGTTCCCCCTGGCTTTATTGGAAACTATATAGAGCTACATCAGGAGAAGGGAGTCATACTCCTGGAGGCAAACCTTGTATAAGGGCTGTGTGAAACCCGCAAGATAAGGAAAAGGAGGTATTCCACTGCCATCTACTCTTGACCATTTGCCACATACCTTTCCTCTTTATGCTCCCATCTACACTACTCTCCTTTCCACTATAAACTCCAACCGTTCTCTTGCACTCACCCTCCTTTCGCTCTTCTGGTCACCTTTGTCACTCACTCACTTACTCCCCCATTTAACCTTGTTTACTCACATACACACTCACACCCAAGTACCACTTTCTCGCATCGACCAATACCTCACATTCAATACTCTCTGCTAGTTTATACTGACAAGTGTGGACTGTAGCCATCTTTTCCCATTCTCATTGGCTGGTACACTCATCTGCTCCTGTGGCCCATTTTATAACTGAACCATCTCATTCCCAGCAAGACTGTGATTCTTCCTATTGGGACTCCTGTTCCTTCTTTCCTCCCTTCACTGTGGCCACCCTCTATGGGCTCTCCCTCATCTGAAGCCAGAAACCTTGGAATCATCTTTGACTTTTCTCTCTCTCCTTCCTCACATCCTGGACCTTGACAAGAAGTCATTTTCAACTCCACCTCCTCAGAGGTACCCTCCATTTCCTTACTTTTTCTCAGAAACTCAATTAATTTAGAGCTCTGGTACTCTCTAGGCTGGACTATTGCAACAGCATCTTCCTTAATGTACCCTCTTCTCTCCGCCCCTTCCAGCTAGTCCAGACTAGGCTGCAAGACTTATCCTTGGCTTCATGTCCAGGGACTGCATATCTACAGCCCTAATATCTCTCCACTGGCTCCCAGTTGCTGCAAGGATCAAATGCAAATCCCTCTGCATCATCCACAAGGCTGTCTGGAGCCTGGGACCATGCTATCTACAACTTGCTCTCACCAAAAACTGGTCTCCAGATCTTGATCTTTCGGCTCCAACTCTCTGCTTGTCAAGCACTTCTCCAAGCAGCGAGAGGGTGGCCGATCTCTTTCCTCGGCTGGCTCCACGCTCTGGAACAGCCACACCCTACCACTCCGTCTTGAGCCAGATCTCTTCAAAGTCTGCAAGCTCCTCAAGACTTTCCTCTTCTCCACTTCCTTCCCCCTCTCCCTCCCTGGCTAACCTCCAGTCGCCGAGATTGGTGGCCTGGGCCCTTATGTGTCCTTTTTGGGTCGTAGCCTTCTGTTCAATCACCTAAAGCCTCCACTCCCCATACGCACTTGCCTTTGGGGCACCCACTGGCATGTTTTGTCTCTCAGACCAGCACTTATTGTACTTACAGGTGACAACTCGCCTACCAAGTGGTCACTGCACTGCACTTCCCCCTCTGTGGAACCTCTAGCACTTACACCCCCACCCCGCCCATGCCCCCCCCTCTCTCTCTCTGCACTTGCATGCTCCGAAAGTTCACAAGGCCCAGTAGGACCGCCTCTGCCTTTTGCTCATCATTGTTACTTTATTCCATTGTCTTGTTTTGCTCCCTTGTTCCCTCCCCTTGCCCTGTGGGCACTTTTAAACACAATTTCTTGATGTTTAAGTGCCTTACAAATGCACACTAAATCAGACCACTCCCCCAACCTCTCAGGGGCTGGGTTGTACAGAGAAACAAGCATACAATGTCCATTTAGCTGCACCTCCTTTTCCAAAGGGGATCTGCCAGGGTTTGTGATGTCTGTCCGATGTTAGGATTGTCAGTTTCAGCATCCCTGTAACATCCGTCGAGGTGCCAGTGCTGTTGGTGCGAGGTAAGATGGGTGTTTCTTAGCTTTTGCTCTTCAGTGCCTCTCTTCCTCATAGGGCGGATAGTGTCTGGCTTCCCGCATAGGGGTCTGAAAGTAAACCGAGAACACTGGTCTGCGTGATGTACAGCAAGCATGTGATGATTAAAAGTCACTTGCAGAGGGGGCGATGCTTGATGCTGAACAGCTTGGATGTGATTTCTGATCTCCGCTATATGCCTTGGCTAAAATCCTGTTAAAATCCTGCAACCTGAATTGGTGAAACTGAATAGGGTTGGATATTGGTTGTGCCCCATCCGCCTACCCAGTGTGCAACAAATGAGTTAAAAGGGGCCCGAAATGGGCCTGTGAAAGGCCAGAGAAGAAAGACCAGCAGAGGCTTTGTCTGCCATTTTGTGGTGTCCTGAAGGCATGGGTCTGGGATGAAAAGAGCAGCAGCTTTGTGCTGGGCACCCCCTTCTTTCATCTGGAGGAGATGGCGGCAAGGAGCGGACTAGTGGTGATCTGGAGTTGGCGACTGGCCAGGTTAGAGGGCAGGAGGCCCTCCCACAACAGAAGAGAAAAGCGGTGGCAGGCGACCTGTGACAGGGCATGCACAAGACGTTTCTGTGAGCCCTGACGCTGTTGTGCCACAGAGAACATGGCAGTTGGTCCAGAAGGTGTGGTCACAGAAGGATCATCAGCATTTGAGCAGGAGTGAAAGCTCCAGGACACAGGAATGAGGTGCTATGCTGGGTGCAGAGCGATCAGATCGTTGAGACTGAGGAACAAGTTGGTGCCTGGAGCGGTGAGTCAGCGGGGAGAGCACATGGCAAGGCAGCCTTCTAGACACTCCTTGGAGAGCGCAAAGTGAAGCCGAAGGGAAGGAGACATTGATAAAGGAGAGCCCGGCCTTTAAAGTAGCCCAGGGATGAGGCAGGAACAGCTGCAAGGTTGCCTGGGAGTAAGAGGCACGTGCTTTCACAGATTGACACTTGGCCAGTACAGCAAACCTGGAGGCGGGAATCCCAGGTGAGGGACTGAGGCCCCTGGGAGGAAAGAAGCAAGCGCTGCACAGGGGTGTGCAGCACGATGCAAGAGGGGGGAAGCAAGTGTAAGGTTTAATACACAGCTGTGAAACACCCTCTGGATTTTCACACAGCCTAAGTCCCCGGGGATCCCATACTCGGGTAGCCAGGGAAACGCCATTGCTTTTAGGTCCCGACCCTGGGGGAGGTGGGGGGGAAGCGAGGGAGGATCACCTGGGTAGGGTGTCCTCGGAGACTGGAGGGTGAAGCACCTGATGATGAGACATGAGATTTCCCTTTTTCCTTAACCTATCTAACCCCTATCCCTGCTTATTTTATGGGAAATTACAACTCCCATAATTCTTCCCCTCTTCACATTGATAACACTACTGAGCCAAGGAAAATAAGGAATGAGGCCAGGAGGATTACCTCAGACTTGCAATGGCTCTGTCCCTCTAATGAGATCAGGCAGAGTTAGGCATGTAATGCAAATCACAAACGCCTGTCAGGATGAAAGGCGGTGTGCACAGGCACACTCTGGGCGAGGCTGGGACCAAGAAGTAACCGCTCTTTCAGAGCTGCTGGGAACCAGGCTATGGAAGTTGGAAGGCCAAGGGGCTGATCGGTGCTGCAGAGAATGAGAGAGCGCCAGGGGAGAATTCCATCCTTTCGGATAGCCATAAGCGTTCCACGACCGAAAACGAGTGAGCGGAAAAGAGGAAAAGACAAACCTTTAAAGTGCTTCCAGGCCTGCTACCCTCCCTGGTGAACAACGGAGTTGGGAACGAGCAAAGGAGGCGCTGGTAATGGTCTTGACTGCTATGGGAAAAGCATTGAAGGTACAAGCCCAATTAACAAGACCAGTGAGTTATCGAAAGCAAATCAAAGCCTGGTTTGTGTTAAGAGCAAGAAAAGGCATGTAAGATGATTTGAAGGTTGTGCATGTGCCGATAAAATGCATAATGAAGAGAGCAATGATTGAATACAGAGAAAGGTATACTAAGTAGCAGACTGGTCCTGCAAAGCAAAATTGCACATTCGTAAGTCTCTCTGAAATGTTCTGAAAGCAGGAAACGAAAGGCAAGAAAGGAACCACGATCCGAAAGACAATTGATTGAGTGAAAAGTAATATATATGAACTTTGAAAGATGCCAAGAGGGCAAAAGTAAAACTACAAGTACCAAGGAGCATTGGTGCTGTGAAGATTGTTGATTGTCAAATTGTTCTAAAAGATGTCGACATGGTCATGCAGAGGTCTATGTAAAATCCTTGCAGTTTTGAAAGTCTTCGACAGTAAAAGGAAAAGACAGACTCGAGCCTACAGAGGTTAGCCTGTGCTGAACTGTGGTAAAGTGAAAATTAAGTGTGAAGGACAGAATGTGGGGAAGAAAACCCCCAGAAAGAGAAAGACAAGCCCAAGCCCAGCAGAGGGAAGCCTGTGTTGAACTGTGAGGAAGTGAAGAGTTGAACGAGAGACAGGTGAAGGGGCAGTATCAACAGAAGAAGGAGGAGGAGGAGGAGGAGGAGGAGGAGGAGAAGGATCACGCTCAAGATCCCCACTGGAAAATAAGGTACAAGGAGTGGAAGTGTCCCTACTGAGGGCATATCTCTAGAATGTAAATGAAAGTCTCTCAGTATTGGAACAGAGTTTAGGGGGGGTGAGGAGGGGTGAGGAGGGGTGGAGGGGGGTACAGGATATATAGGGGCTGACGTGGGGGTGGAGGAGGGGAAGGGGACAAGAGGGTAGGAACCAAGACGCAGTGTGAACCAGAAAGGGGGGGGAGGGGTTTTCAGGGCAGACTGGCTGTTTGATATTGCATTTGTTACAAAATTCATGCAAGATCTGTCCAACGATGATTGCTTGTAATGTGAAATCATATACCAATAAAGATTGTTTTACAACAACCAAAAATGCCACTTGCAAATAGGGACGTGAGCGGGAGGGTCAGAGATTGTGGCCCTCCCTACTCCATCACCATGCCTCTGGGGCAAGACTGGCTCCGGCAAACATCGTGGTAGCCTCCTGCTCAAGGTTGAGATTCGTCATCCTTCCACCCCCCCCCTTGACAGCCCTATCACATAGGTCACCCCTGACAGGATGGTGCCATTTTTAAATGCCTACATTATACATCATTGTTGGAATCTCTTCATGCTGTATCTATTATCCTCCAGGTGAAAACAATGCATACTCTGGATCCATAACAATACACTGATTTTACTGTGCCCCATTGTCTGTTCGTATGACGTCACAATTTAAGTTTTAGCACCGGTCGAAGAATGAAAGGCAGTATAGTTGACCAGAAACAGAATTTCTCATTCTTATGGTCTGGCAGCTCTGAAGACCTTGGGGGTCCTAAAACCCAGCAGTGGTTAACCAGCTAGGGGGTTTGAGGAACGCTGTTGCATGTGTAGTATTTTAGGGTGCTCGCTCTTATTTTTGATGACCTGCTTCGATCATTTAATGGCACACAGCGCAAATAAGCAATGCTTCCCTTAAAAAGGGCAAGACTCAACAGAAAGTAGGATTTCTGAGCCGGAAATGCAATTGATCAGGCATCCAGGATGCGCAGGACCAGCTATTAATAGTGCAGGGCGAAGTTCTGTCGCCTGCCTCCTTCCGTGACATTGATCGTAAAATGTCATTAGGAAATGCAATTAGTTGGTTTGGCAGTGAGGGCACTGCCCTATTCTGGATTAAATCAAATTGCTTAGTTTGTCATCTCCCAAGTGCAAGTCGTCTTTACATTATCTGATATGTTTGAACTTTATAATATCCTTGACAATATAGAAGACAGTTATTCCTGTATCCACATAGCTGTATGTGATGTTGCCGACCCTGCAGCCTGGCATGCAGTCTCGGGTGCCATTTTATCTTGCAGGATTCCACACTGATTGGGGATTTGAAGCTGAGCTCTGAGCTGAATCTGTTGATGGAGACTTGCTACAACCTAACCTCTCTGTACGGATGCCCCAAGTTGGCTTGTTGTTTCCCTTCTCTTCTCCTGTTCATTCATCAAATCATGATTGGATGTTGCAGCCTTAGCCCACCCCCTTCCCGGGCTGTGGCCCCAACTTCCAATGCTGTTTGAATGAACCTGCACACAGAGGGGGATGCAAGTGGATTGCAGGGGGAAGCTCTCTTCATGACAGGTTTGGCTGGCGGGGCTTAGCTCTCCTTGTAGTTCACATTCCTGCTTGCCTTTTCTATCAAAGCATGCCTGCTCCTAGTCCCACCTCTTCTCTCAAATCTATGCTGGCTATGACAGAAGGGACAGGGCCAAGGGCAGACTTGGTTTAAAAAGGAGGAGTTTGCAAAGATGGCCTTGTATTCATAATGGAGTGCCGCCTTACTGTGCTGGCTGTGAACAGTTGAGTCTGGCCGTACTGGACCAATTGGTCAAAATGGAAGCTGCCCTTACTGTACTTACTGGGAATACTGGAATCTATCCTTGCTTTGCTCACTGTGCATACTGGTATTTGCCCTTCCTTTGCTAATGGGGCATACCACAATCTGTCCTTACTGCATTAACTGGTCATAGTTGAATCTGTCTTTACTATGATACTTGGGAATACTGGAACCTGGCATTACTATGTAAACTGGGGATGCTGCAATCTGGATTTACTGTTCTAATTGGACCAATGAAATCTATGCCCCCCTAACTATTTAGTGCATCTTTTGTTTAATAAATCCAATCGCTATTTCACGCTCTAGCCCTATCTTGGGACTTGGCAGATGGTCCATCGTCTCTGGGTCCGATTATTCAAACTCAAATCCTTACTTTTAGACTTATTTGAAGCCTAATTCCCACCAACAAGCGATTGCAAGCTCTAATCCCGTCACCCAAATGTACAATAACCCAAGTAAGGCCTTGCCTAATTTTACTTCACATGTGGGGAAATCTTGTCCTCTCTACAGCCTGTAAGAAATTGTGCTCCGTGTCCAGGAGGAAGAGACCATTGAAAGGCGAATTAACATTAGGCTGCCATGGACACACCATTGCCTATGTTCACATGTAGTTTAGTGGGACCGCTACCTTGCAATTTGCACTGTTGGGTATTTCTCTTCTGTCTTGTTAGTCGATGCCCTCGTCTTCCTGATTTGTATGTGTAGGCTGTAAGGGAGAGGTCACCTGAAATATCATGGGGTGTTCACATGAGAATGTTTAGTGGATGGTGATGTTAGTTGTGAACATAATATGAAGAAGTATGTAGTATCATGCTGTCTTACAGTATTGCAAGAAGGGAGTTGCGTAGTATCACGCATAGAGATGGACTGTAGCGAAAGTGTCTGTGGGTGATTGATGCACGTGTGGGTTAAGCACCTCTGTGGGAGTCAGGGGGGGGAGCGCGTGGGGGCAGCTTCAGGGAGGCCAGTACCCCAAAGCCGAAAAGAGAATAGTAACACAAAACGATAGCCTATAAGTATAAATTAGCAACAAAGACTTTGAAAAGAAAAGAGCAGGCAATGCATGGAAGAGCCGCATGCACGATTCCCACTTTGGGTGTACACAGAATAGTCACAAGGTTTGGTTTCCCATATGCCAGGGAGAAACCTAGCTTTCTGAGCGGTTTGCGGCTTCTGTGCTTCACTCTAGTGTTCATAGAAAGAAGCAGCAAGAGTGGACTTCTCTGCCTGGGCCCTCAGGCATCATCACCTGTATGGGTCCAGCCGAAATGGAACAGGGACTGCCTCCTGAAACAGGAACCAGGACACTGTAAATATATAGCACACTGGATAATACTGAGACCCAACACAGGAAAGGGACAGAGAGTTCCTGGTGGGAAACACAGGAGGCAAACGCAGGACAAAGGGTTTATTCACACAAGGCTAAATGAGGCCAGGAACATTATCACAAACCTTCACAGAAAAATCCAAGGAAAGAAGCGGCAGTCATTATAATTACAGTTCAAGAGAGAGAATGGGGGGAGAATAAACAAGATGACTGGACACTGATCATAAGGGTTCTGTGGACCAGAAATCCAAACTGGTATCTATGGACTGGAGTAACCAGGATGGAATCTGCAGGCTGGTAACAAGGAAGCTGTGTATAACCTCTGAACTGGAACCAAGGACATTGCAGGCAGATATCAAGTTCTACTACACAGAGCAGGGAACTTGAGGCATGGAACAAGGGTGGTACAGAGCACAGGGACTGCATGCAGAGAGCTGCATGGTAGTGAACCAATGTACCTGGAAAGGGTTCAGGAAACCACACCAACAGATCCATCAGAAGGCTATGGTTCAAAGCTCTAGGATCTGGACACAAACTCCGTGCAAGAACAGTGATCCTTCAGGAAGATGCTTTAGTACTGAAATACCCTGGGCTAAATTGGGCTCACTGGCAGCACCCGAGCACCACACCTGAAAGTAATCTGCCTCCTTACCTCTGTGGGCCTTTATAAGTGAAAGCAAAACCGTTCATTTGGACTACTTGTGGTTGTATTTCTCTCTCTCATATAGGCATATCCAGGTTTTTCAAGCTGTCATAATGTGCATTATGGAACATGTAGTTTGTGCTGTCCAGTAGAGACGTTCCAATAACTTCCAACGGGAATATAAAGTCAGAAATATAGTTCAGGATAGATTGTAATGAATGAGAAATGTACGTGACGCACGTTTGTGAGATGGCATGCACATGTGATGCAGTTGTGCGTGTGTGTTTTTGGGTGATGCACTGTGCGGGTGATGTGTATGGTGGGTGTGGATTATGGGTCTGTGGGTGTGTGTGAGGATGATGTGTGTGTGTTTGGTGCATTTGGGTATGTGGGTAATGCAAGTGTGTGTAGGCAAGTGAATGCCGCACCGTTTCAGATGTGGAATCTGGACCTGATGCATGGATGATGCTCTGGTTGTTTGGTATGATTTTTCTTATTTACCTGAAAATAACTTGAAAAGAAGGATACAAGTACTTTTATTATGCATATGGTTTCATTCCGGTTGCTCTGGCAGTGCACTTCTAGATAAGAATAATACCCGGTAAATGGTAGCAATATCTGCTATATAATATGACTACCAAAGAATACCATAGCCTGATCAAAGGGCATAAGAAAATGCTCATGTAACAGCTCCAAATATTGTGAGCTTCTGGCCCTTACAGAAGTAGCATATCGTGCAGTAGATGGGATGCAGAGTACCTCTTACATCAAATAAACCAACTCATGAAGAAGGCAAAGTCATTTAACTGTTTTATTATCAATTGTCTAAAACAGGGAGTTAAAACGGACGTCAATGGACGTCGCACAGCATAATCTTATTTAAGAACTCAAAGCATTTCATAGAAAATTACAATTATATAGTAAGAATTCGTCATACGTGATGTCATACTACGCGGCAAACAAACACCTACAGGGAGTTGTGGTTGGCTCAAGGGGAACATCTAAGTACACTTTGTATAATGGATTGGGTTGTGATTTGGTTTCTACAGTCAGGTAGACCACTTATGCCGACCCCTAGTGCAAGTCATCTTCAACAGTTATTTGACACACAGCTCATCATTGGCTATCAAAATATAAGGCTCTTCATTACATGGCCTTCTATAATTGGTTGGCATGCTTGTGCAGCTCACTAGCAGTATGTAAGCTGGTACGCCAGGTGTCAGTGGGTGAACGTTGACCAAGTCTCCCCACCCAATTAGCCCAACATCTCATCGCCCATGCCTTCTGCCATGGAGATTGCCTTTGAACTTGGCCTTGCAAAGTATCCTCGCTCCTGGGAATATATGGGAGGCTTAAGTCTAGAGCTGCATGCCCAACTTCTATTTCAATCCATAGCCCACGTGACAGGAGACTGCAATTTTCTAGCATTTAATTGTATTACATTAATAAACTTGGCACTCAGTGTTATTTCTTTGCACCTTAACAAGGGATGATTCAGCCTGTCACTTTCACAGTTCTTTGAGGATAGATAACCAGTTCTTGGCTGCTCCAGTCTTTGACATTGGGCCAAATGGCCTTTCTCAGTCTTTCTTTGATTCCAGCTGCTTTCTTGCTGTGACACAACTTTCAATCCTTCTTTCTCTGTGGGTTTGAGCTTACTAAAATTGGGACACCGAAGTCCAGATACTATGTAATGGCGGCACCTCCTGCAGTCTAGCTAGCCTCTATTATCACTTAGTCTACTTGCGTTGATGCATCTGTGCAGTTATTAAATGGCTTGCATTTTCTGCAGTGCTCTTTACACGTGCAGTCTTCACTTTGCATATGAAAGTTTACTCGATTCTTTACTTGGTCATCAGATTCCACATGGTCTAAACATCCTCTTCTTCTCAGTGTGCCACGCTAATCTCTTGTGACTTCACCTACTTCTTCCTTTCATCTTCATAATTGTTCGGGGACCTCTTGCAAGAGATTGTCATCTCTGCGAGGATACATCAGATAGGTTTTTCTTAGTGGATACCTTTTCTCAAAGTCTCTCCGCAGAATAGACACAACCACTGGTGTCGTGCATGGCACAATTTCTGACTTCCAGCATATATGTAGGAGGGGGGCAGGACTTCCTGCAGAGGAATTCGGCTGCTCCTCTACACATTGTTAATGGGAGTTCTTTGAGGAATTGTAAGGGTGGACATGTTGATAACCGGTCCTATTGGAAACAGACATCTTTTTTTGTTGATTGGAAACGAGGCGTGGGTCATCGCACGTTCATGGACGCTGCCATGCTTTTGTTTGTTTTACATTTTGCAAGGTCCAGAAAGAACCCCTAGTAACAGTCGGTGCACGTGATTTGAAAATGTCAGCTATTTTGGATTGGACTTTTTACTCCAAGTCCCATGCTCTACTACTGCGCGTTTTGTTCATGTTGTGTATTTATTGTGGAAATGTCGGTACATCCACAGGGAAACACGTTATTATTTCTCTGGCTGTGCCTCCACACTAATGGGAAAACGTTCTTAGTGAATTATTTCATAACAGATGGAGAATTCCTTCAGCTGAGACAGGAAATTGTTCAGCTGTTTCTTGGAGCACAAGTCATCTTTTCAGAAAATGTAAAGATGGAAATGGGAGCAAGGTGAAGAATTGTGTTCAAATGATTTCGATGTTTTGTCAGAAGCTTTATAAATCGGCTGCTAGCAGCCAATGTTCCAAAACATGGGAACATTCTTTTTTTTTGTTATGGAAAATAAATGTTTCTTTAAGGAATGGATACTGCAGCCTAAGTCACTGTCATTATGAAAGATGACATGGTCTTCGGAAGGCGTAATTCAGATGTCGGTCCTGTTTGGAGTTCACAGCAGAGTGGCCTGTGCATTATTCACACACTTTGATCCCGATGAACTAATCCCAATGTTTATTGAGTAAGAAACTGGTCTCAGAATGAAGGAGCCTTAAGAGGACAACCCTAAGACCTCAAACCTTCTTTTTTTTTTCTTCTCCATGTGTGTTGCAGAGGCACGTAGCACAATCTTGGCAGGCTTTTCCATGCTGGATTTGGCATCTGAAGGGTCTTTGTGCACATGATGTGCATTGTAAAACACCAAATAAATGCATTTGCAGGTGTGTAATCCAACTCCTTTGAAATGCTGGTTTAAAATCCTCTAGACCGGTTTTAAATCCTCTGTGTCCTGGGAGATGGGTTTTAAATCCTGTCCTGAGAGACAGGTTTTAAATCCTCATTGTCCTGGGAGACCGGTTTTAAATCCTCTGTGTCCTGGGAGACAGGTTTTAAATTATGTCCTGGGAGACAGGTTTTAAATCCTCTGTTCCCTGGGAGACAGGTTTTAAATCCTCTGTGCCGTGGGAGACGGGTTTTAAATCCTCTGTGTCCTGGGAGACAGGTTTTAAATCCTCTGTGCCCTGGGAGACAGGTTTTAAATCCTCTGTGCCCTGGGAGACAGGTTTTAAATCCTCTGTGTCCTGGGAGACTGCTGGAAGGAAGAGCACCAATTCCAACATGAGCAAAACCCTCACTCTCCAAGATGGCCTTAATGTGGAATTGGTTGGTGCTTTGATTTTTCCAAATGATGACCTGTGACAAGAATGAACATTGGCCCTTGGAAGCCAAGCCTAATGCACTAGAATGCTCCTCATACTGCCGAGAGGAGACTATTACATGTGTTCCATGCCTTGTTGGAACAATTCAGACTGTCAACTGATTGAGTAAACCAAGATGCAGTGCAGGCTGCCAAGAGATGCATAGACGAGCAGGCCCCGCCCCATACTGAATGGCTGGTAATACGTTCTTAGAGCAGGGCAGTTGGCATATCCCAGAGGACCAATGGAAGACCAACACGGGGCGTTAATGGTTCTACCCAGAGCTTAATATTGCAAGCATCAATCAATTTAAAGAAGGAATGTTATAATATATGCACTTAAAATGACAAGACGCTTGCGCGTCGAAACTCTGGTGTAGCCAGGGTCCTCTGTGAGTTCCGAATCCCACCTGCTGACACAGAAACAACCAACATCCTAATTTAACCCCAGTCATATCCATTCTACCTACTGCTTTTACTGATGTAGTAGAACGTGCTGCACAGCGGGAGGACAACTATTCTGCAAACCACACAAGTATCAAACTAGGTTTGGATCCGATTTTCTCTAATACCTGGTTCATGTGGATGTCACGTTTTTAGCCAAAGTCAACACAGAGTAACTGCTCTGGTTGTGTAGCTTTGTCCTGAATTAATCTTTTATAACACTCTTAATACCAGAAACCAGTCTCTAAGCACGGTACCAAGATTCGAACCTTTTTTCCTCTGTGTTGTCTTGCTTCCGAGACAAACTCGTTGCCCATGAGCTACCCTACGATGTTCGACATGCACCTCCCTAGACACACCCTGTTTGGGTTTTTTAGGCCGACCGATGTTTCTCGGCCTCTGAAATGCTGACTAGTCCCAGATCTCTAAAGTGCTGCAGCCACAAATCCCTGGATTCGATTGCATGGATTTCCTTTCGTTGTGGTGCTGGAAAAGATGGGTGTCAGTGGCTGTGAACTTAGGGCGGCCTCTAAATGGGCCTCAATAGAATAATAATGGAGGACTTGTAGTTTTTCAATGCCGAGTGGAACCGTGCAGGGTTTGCGCCAGATAACTTGTTTCATCAATACTTTTCTTGCCCCATTAATCCGGCGAAAACTCCTTCACGCTGGAATCAGCCGGTGGGGCAATGGGGGGGCGAAGGATGACGGGAGTAACAATTCTACTGCTGAATACATTACCTGTATTGAATGTCAGGTGAGTCTTTAAAATTTGATCGGTTATGCAAAAATATGACCTGTAACTGAGCAAAATTCTTAATAATACCGACGTCAACCAGGACAGTGGATATTGTAAGGAATGTGCCCGAAGCTCACACTTGAGAAGGTTTTATAGACACTTAGCGCGGGGTGTTTATAAGCCACGACTTGCGCAGAAACTTGGCCTTAGGGACCCACTTGCACAGACTTGTCCATGGCGGTGTCAATAGTGAAAGTAAAACCTGCATCTGGGTTGGGTGGTCGCATTCTTCTGCAACTAGAAGCTCGGCCTAGTGGCCTGGGCGTAATGTAGCAGTCTCTGAGGAAAAAGGCAGCTCTGGCGCCATGTTCATCTTAATCCCATGTCCTGTCCCTTTGCGCCTAGATGTTTCACTCCCAACATGACTGTACCTAGTGGCTGTAAACAGCGACTCATGGTGGACGATGAGTGGGGGTGCCGGGTGACGGGGGCAACTGAATCTGGCGCAGTGAGCGGAGGAATGTAAGATATTTTGTGCTGCGTTAGGAGGGGCAAGCAATGCAAAAGGACATAGGACGCATTAATGGTGGAATACGTGTTAATATATGATGCATTTATAGTGCCCCATCCTTGGACTGCTACCGATTATTATTAGAATGTTTTTTTTATAACACACTTAATACTGAAAGAAGTTTCTAAGCGCGGACCCGGGATTCGAACCTGTGCCGCTCTTTGTCGTCTTGCTTCCAGGAGCTTTGCCACTGAGCTATACTACCCATGCCGTTTAAGTGGGGACCGGAACTGCGTGTACCATAAGGGCACCGCACATTCCCTGGTAGATATGATGCCATACCTTACTGCAAATCTGGGTAACTCGAACACGTCAAATGTCTTTTGCCTTTCAGTAGTTCTTTGCTGTCAGAATGGAAGGGTGAAGTTAGAGGCCACCACAAGAGCTCTGCTGGGACAGTGCTCCCAGTTACTATTAGGCATTTGCGTCATGCTCTTTTTCGCTGCAGAAGCAGCACGAAGTGACTAAGTTCATCCATTTGCGTAGAAGCATCTCATGGTGCTTCAAATGGCGGCGGCGGCACTTTTAGAACTGTGGCAGGTCAGGAGCGCATTGATCATGGAGACTTGAACGACCATTTCTTATTAATTTAGCCTATTGGAGAAACTGCACTTGGCCCCATTGGCCTTGCTTTTGAAAGCTAAAGAATGAATTCCATATTGGATGTGCAGTTGGACTATGAGGTTTGAAGCCATGATGTGGACGCTACCCTTTGAAGGTGACCCACCTGGTGGAAGTCCTGCCATAATGTCCTTCTCAAAGTGCTCCTACGTTTGTTATTTAGTTGACGCCTTCTTTTTTTCTCCCCTGCAGGGTGTCCCGTCGCGCTCTTGTCCATATAAACCTTGGCTCTGCTTAGCCTCCAAGCATTCGGCCTCTTCCGCCAGTGAAGTCAAGTGGCGATAGTTTTGGAGTATTAGTACTTTTTGCAGGGTACACTTGTTTTTAACTTTTCTGTGTACGGTCAGGGATGTCGCGCAATATCACTGGCCTTTTCCGCAGCCGTGTCTCTCTCCCCACGTTAGTGTGGCTGGTTGTTATTGTTTGGAGGATAGCGGAGAGTTGTGATTAATGTTGAAAAATTGGAAAACGGTCACAAAAACTGGAATGCAGCTCTCCCATCCCAACGGATGTACGTTGCCTCCCAGTACCAGCCTGGACCGCCTGTAAAACTGACTATATTGCACACCAAACTGGATCAACTCAGGCGCTGCCTTACTTAGCTGAAATATGTTCATGCTACGGAGGCAGTGCAATTGCAGAAGCTGCAGGATCAAGAAGCAAAAACTAACAAAAGGCCTCCTGGTTTTCCTGGTTACATGCCGACTAATGGCCATATTCAATTTCTTTACACGTGGCTCCATCACCCTTGCGGTTTAGGAAAGAACTGAGCACCTTACTGTGCAAGGATTTCTTCAAATCCCATGGTGGACCCTAGAGCAACTGATATGCCGATTGGGCCACACCCACCCTGCATGGCCAACCCATCCTATGCCCCACCCATCCTATGCCCCACCCATGCTATGCCCCTCCTTGTATTCAACCTACCTACATTGTTCTGGACTCAGTTGTCCCCTGCTAAGGCTTTAGTTTATAAACAAGCTACATACATGACAATATTTCCTATAGTAAGTGGGAAATGTGCTAATGTTTCATCGGATGTCCTCAAAATGGACATGTCTGAAGAACGAATCTGCCGCTCCCCTTTCATGTTCAAAGTTGCTAACAGCTCCCCTAACCCCCCAATCCTGGCTTCCCCCTTTTACTAAGTTGTATACTTTTTGACAAATTAGAATCTCCCGTCTTCCCCACCTTTGTTACATTCTGTGATCATTGACAACTCAGTCTCCCTATTCATTGGTTCCTTCAAATGTGAATACAAAGTACATAGAAATAGGCTGGATGTTGCCAGTAAGCACTCTATGAGAGTATTTTACCATACCGACTAAAGGACCAATGTTACCCTTTGGCTGGTTAAGAGGCTAGGGAGTTCACCTTGCCAACCAGAAGATCTGACGTCTAATCTGCTTCCTGGCTTGTACGCATGCTGTGCTATTGTCGACATTCTGATCTTATTCCCCTCCTAAACTATTTGACAAAAGAAACACGCATGTTTACCTACAACACTTTTCCCTAAAAGACACCAGACCATGCATCGGGATTGTTGTGCTCCATCTTTTCCTTTGTAGATGTTTCCCTGGGAATCCCATGGAGCCACACACCTGAGCTCTCCTTCACCCTCCAATGTTGTGTAGGTAGGCTGCATGGGGAGCCCATTTACTGTGCTTGGCCTTTACGGAAACTGGGTACAAAGGGATGAGGTGTTCCGTCTAATGAAAGAATACCATTGGTGGACAGAAGAAATAGGAAAACTATGAATGGAGGAGTAAATTGAAAATAAAAACAGATCAGTCATTAGACATTAATGCTTTAAAATGTACAATTTAATATTGTGAGGAACAAATAAGTTGCAGTAAAATAGTGATTTTTAGGTCTTTTATTTTTCATGTTTAAAGGTTTAGGTTTCTTGCCTGATAAACTATTGCAGTACTATCCCCTCAGTAAACTCTACCCTTTTATGGGGTGACTGTGCCCCTCTTTTCAGCAGGTGAGTGTTGATCGTTGGGCTGATTGTGACAGACAGTGTAAACATATCATCCAGTCCCCAGTCCGACAGAGAGTAGGACTCACAGGACCAGCCCTAAACGATTCCCAAAGCTCCCGAGAAAGACACTAGTTAGAAACTACCAGGTCCCATGGGACTGCATCTCCCAGGATGCATCGGGTTTACAGATCCAAGACCCAGAACAGATTCCACCCTGTCTTTCATGGATTCAGAGAGACATAAACTATGGGGAAACACAAGTACTTCCAGAGAAGCCTCTTAGTCAACAGGTGTGGATCCTCGAAGGGAAAAGCCTAACTTGTGCCGGCAACCAGCAGCACATATGATGGGGAATGGTTTTTGCCTCCCCTGCATCTGCCCCATTTGGGAAGATAAATACTTCCTTCCCTTTTCCCAAATGGAAATGATTTTGCACTGGCGTGTCTTACTAGAGGGTTTTCTTGTCCTTTAAATGGCCTTTTAACCACCAGAAACCGACTAAATGAGTTTCTGTGCAGGGGGGGACAGCCAGGAGGCAAAGCAGGAGCAGAGCAACAGGCACAAACCAAGAAGGCAGCAAGCTCTTAAGTCTTCACTCCCCTGGCTTGGAATAGGAAACCAAGTAACCATTATATTTGAAAGTTTGCCTCAGCTAGTGGAAGAACGGTTAGTGCTTTTTAACTGAGGCCAAGAAACACAGACCGTGCCTTTTTAGGCTGGAAGCTGAAGAGGAGTTTGTTTAGGAAGTGGGAGAGTACCAGAGTGTTGGAGCCCCGTGATCCTTCAGGAGGGGAGTGCTCTGATGAGGGAGGAAAAGAGCCCCACTGAACCCTAAAAGAGTGGTGTGTTCCAGTGAGGGGGAGAGGAGGCCTCTGGACACAAGAGGAGAGTTATACTTCAATGAGGGGGAAAGAGACCCCACTGAACCCTGAAAGTGGAGTCGGCTTCTGTGAGGGGGAAGAGCACCAGAAGAGGGGTGTGCTGCAGTGACGGAAAAAGGAGCCTGACGAACCTCAAACAGTGGTCTTCTCCAGCCCTGGAAGGAGGGGTGCGCACCAGTGAGTAGGAGAAAGCCCCTGGGCCCTAGATGAGAGATTGGCTCACATGAGAGAGAGGAGCGCCCCTCTAGAACAAGAGACACCTCGTCTGATGGCAGCAGTGAGAAGTAGTAAGTGACAGAAGAGGGGATGTGTAACAAAGTAAGAGAGCCCCCCCGGAATCCCGGAATGGAGAAGCACAAGCATGAGCAGGCCACTATATCTCTGGGTGTGGAAAGGTGAGCAGGGCCCCATATGCCTAATTAAAAGAACAGAGGAGGAGAGTCCCTTAACCCTGACGGGGCCCATAGAGGCTGCAAAAGAAATGAGAAAGAATGTTAGTGACCTAAACAGGAGACCTTCCTGTAGGGTACTTTCCGAGTTCCTTATTATTTGCTGTCCTAGGACTACTTTTCACAAAATTCTTTGTTAAAGTCATCCTAAACCAATTTGCAGGCAAACGTCTTATGTTGTACTTTTGTTTAATAAAATTGCTTGTGTTGGTAGTTGTGTGTTCCCTCGAACAATGTAAACGGCAAATACATGCAAATGTCACCAATTGTCGTAAAAATCCAGTCTCTGCTCCTTGAGCTCTAAGGCGAGGTTCTTATACCCGGTGTCTTGTTTTTGTTAATCAAGGGGTGCGCATGCTGGATGGGGACGTCACAGACATGGTGGAGGCAAAGTCTCTCAGCTTGAATCCCCAGCATATACACATCTACAGCGCCAGCTGGGGTCCCGACGACGACGGTAAAACAGTAGACGGCCCTGCTTCTCTGGCTCGTCAGGCCTTCGAGAATGGCATCCGAATGGTAGGTTGATCTTGCCATCCGCTCGTCCATTGATGTATTAGAATGTTTCTATGCCTTTAAAGCCTCGTAATTTATGAACTTGTTCTCCAACACAGTGTCTTGTCGGTTGGGCAGTGGGCGAGTGGGTACGAAAGAGCACCTGGATGTACATGTAAAGAAGTATTTTGTGTTGCACCTTGGGATCCGGAAAGGTTATGTGTAGCGTCCATAGCCTGGGCAGTCGAGCAATGCAGGAGACTGGCTATGCCGATTGGGTTTGCTTTCCTGCCTTTTTGATTGTTTTCTTTCGGGCAAGCAGGTGGTGGAGGGGACGGTGTTCACGCTCACTTGGTGACCATTCGTGGACGGGATTGTGGATGCTGTATTTACATGTGTGGGCCTTGAGAAGTAGAAGCCAGCAGTGTGTGCCTCACTGCAATCCCTCTCTTTGGGCTGTATTCCCCCTTTCTGCCATCTGACCTGCTATCCGCTGTCTTCATTCAGATCCAAGGCCATTCTATTAGCCCCACAATTTTCAGATGACCCCTTATTTATGCCTTATTCATTGGTGTCCTCCTTTTGCACACACCCCATCTGAATATTCTGGATGCCATCCTCCCTACTAAGCTCAACATGAATTCAAGCCGTCTTCCTCGATGCCCAATTCGAAATGTACCAAAAATAAGCCCATCCTGTTTGTTTCCTTGGTGTATTATTAAGCTTTGCCTGAAGCAGACTACATCCCAGAGGCCTAACCCAAAGATACAGAAGGTATTTCTTCTACTTCGACTCGCCCAGTCTATGCATTCCTATGCCGGTGTAGTGGAACGCATATGGTTTTTTAAATCTCCAACTCTCTGAGGGTCAGACACTTCTCCAAGTAGAGAGTTGGGGGGAAGATCCATCTCCTCGGCTGGGGGCCTCCCTCTGGAACAGCCTCCCTACCTCTCTCAAACTTGAGCAGAACCACCTCCGGTTTCGGAAGCAACTCAAGACCTTCCTTTTCACTTCTGCTTTCTCTCTTCTTCTCCCCTGCTGAGCACCGGACTGCTCTGCACACTGGTCACCCACTGAAACTGGGGCCCAGGCTCCTGCCTGTCCAGTTGCCCTCGCACTGCCTCCGTGCTCCCCATCACTTAAGGGTCTGTCCCTGCAACCCTACAGTCCCTTCTCTCTGCACTTATGAGCCACCTGCTGGCTGCACTTGTGAGTTAACTGCACTCCCCCCCCCCCCCACCTTTGCCCTCCCCACTAGCACTTCTCCCCTTCCCTCTTCCCTGAACTTGCATGATGTGAATGACACGAGGCCTAGTAAGATTGTTATTTTGTCCTCCTTGTCTTGTCGCACCTAGAAACACTTGTGTACAGGCGCGTTATAAATGCCATATCATATATGTAAATGCAGAGCACCAGCTCAGAATGTTCTAAAAGCATCCTTTTTGTGCAATCTCTATTGCGAAGTGCAATTCCCCCTTCGCATGTAAATATTGTATGGGCCCTTCTTGCAGGTCACGACAAGGTGCGCCAGTGCCTTGCCACCTCATATCGGTTGGAAAGCATTGAGTGCTACGCAGCTACCCAGAGCAGGCGACATCCGTTTGCAAATTGGAAATGATAACATGGCTGACAAATTCCAACTTGATTGCTTGAGCTGCTGACATCTGGGATGTAGGTGGGACTGAGGCCCGCACCAACAGTGGCCACTTTGTCCCTTTAACTCATGTTTGCACATGCATCTCAAATGAAAAGATGGAAGCCTGCTGCCAGATCCAGCCCCCCCTACACATGCTTTCTCTGCTGTGTGTCCTGACACAGTCAAAACCTAGCTAATGAACGTTAATGAGTGGGCATTTGCACCTGACTGGTCACCGCTATTTTGCCCAGCATCTGGTTCATAGAGTGCTCAGCGAACGGGTCAATAAAGGGTACACAGTTAAAACTCTGCAAAAAATGAAGACTACTGAAAGTGAAGAGGTAAAAACAACTTACTGTAAATAACTAAGGCAAAAATGAAGAGCCTACATCAAAAACAAGAAGAAAAGCAAATCTGCACAGGGAGCCTTAGTTTAGGATGGTAGAATTCTTCTCTCTTTCGGTTTCTTTAGTTCTCATTACTGTGCTGTGGGAACTCATCTCTGGGAACTTGAGTGACTCGAGCCTCTGTGCAGCCCCAAACTAGGCTCTAGCGATCACTAGACTTGGGCCATTTGCCATGTCTGTTGTATTTGCATGATGGAGACACTTTTCTACTTGATGCCAAAACTGCGCGTGTTCGCCAGGATTTATGCCATGGGGCGGGCGCCTATCAAGCATCAGTGATCTTCTCACCAAGGTTTCCCACATCCTTTCTTGGGGAGATTCTTACTTTGTTTAGACTTTTGCAAATCTGTGACTTTGGCAGCAAATTCAGGAAAGTAAATGGGAGCTTCAAGTGATCTTTAGAAAACTAACTAGCACCCCAAAAATGACTACGTTGCTGCCCGCCTCTTAATGTTGACATCTGTAAAACCGAGTCTCCGACAGCCTACCAAAATGGTTGGATTTTCGTTGAGGTGAGGAACATATGGATGGTCATCTGCCTCTTTTGCCTGGCACATGTGGCATTTTGGAATTTCAATTTGTTGGAATTTAGTCAATTTTGCTGGTGTCCAAAATAACCGCTTTCACCAAAGCGCTTTACAGACTATAGGAAAACGGCACAATTAGTTTGAAGATGCTTTGGGATAAATCAACAGTATAAGAAAAGCAACCATTACGTTTGTGATACAAATGGGGTCTTGCATCGTGTATTGAAGATATGGGGACAGTGCGTGACCAAACGTGAGAGGAAGGGAGTTCCAGAGCTTACAGGCGTGTAAAGCGTGTGGACGGAAATGGAAGCACAGGGTGCTTTAGGTACTGCGAGTATGTCTAATAATTCAGAGCGGGGAGGAGAGTATAAAGAAATGAGGGCAGGAAGATCGGATGGGGCAAGACCATGACGACATTTAAACACAATACAGAGAAAATGATGAAGAATCCGAGAGTCGCGCGAGGAAGAAGTGTGAGGGAAGAGTGGCAGTAATAAAAGCACAAGGGGGGGGGGGGGATAGAGAGCACATACGTCGAATAGAAGCATTATAGACTGAACGAAGAAGAGCAAGATGGGGAAGCAGGAAGGCCAATATGGAGGGCAGAACAGTAGTCCAGACAAGAAAGAAGAGAGATGTGATTAGGAGTTTGACAGTGTGAAAAGAAAGTGTAAGGTACGAGCGCTGTGAATATTATAAAGATGGAAACGGCAGGTCTGGGGAATGTTGGAGATGTGTTTAGAGAAGAGGGAGGACTCAAAAGTAACGCCTAAATTAATAGTAGAAGTTGAAAAGTAAAGGAAAGGAGAGTAGAGGGTAAGAAAAGCCCAGGCGAGGGGAGCAAAACGGAAATCTGTTTGAATGGGATTAAGATTGAGAAAGTTTTGGTGCATCTATGATCAGACAGCTAAAATGCAAGCAGAAGCTCTGGAACAGAGAGAGTTGGTGAAAGAGGAAAAGGACAGGAAGATGTGCGAGTCAGCAGAGAAATGACAGGGTAGATAGAAGGAAGAAACAAGGTCTGATAAAGGAATAATGTAGAGAGAATAAAGGAGTGGTCCAAGTACAGATACATGGGGAACACCAAATTGAAAGGGGCGGGCAGAAGAGGTTTGGCTGACCCAAGAGTCGGAGAAGGTAGGATTGGTTCGATAGGAATGAGCCCACTGGGGCACAGAATCACAAAAACCCAAAGAGGCGAGAGCAGAAAGAAGGGTAGAATGGTCAAATGTGTTGAATGCTGCAGATAGATCATAGAAGAGTGTTTAAGGTGTCGAGCCGCGAGTATAGTTAGAAATGTGGAGAAGAACCCTTTCGGCTGAGTAGGAGGTATGGAAGCCACATTGAAGAGCAGGAAGCAGCGAATCTAGATTTAGGGTAGAAGAGACACTAGTATATCTAACACAATCCAGCAATTTGGAGACAAAAGGAAGGAGCGAGATGGGCCAATTATTATTCATTTACATGCACAGGGATGGTATCAAAAAGGAACTTGATCCTTGTTGCAATGCCCATTATCAAATTCATGCATCTAGTCAGAGTCCAAGGCAACCTTGTCCAATGACTCTGCAGCTTCTGAAAAAACTGCCTACAAACTGAATTTTGCATTTCAATCTGAATCACAGACATGAGCCATCAATGTTCTAATCCCACTACGTTATTTCTGTGTTTGTAGTTTTCAGTGGATGTCTACCTGTTCCTCAAAAGGTTCATCCTGCTTTATTAATTAAGCCTAGGTTGTTTATAGGGTTTTTTCTGATTATCCCACAATTTCAAGCACATACTCCACTAGATTTTCAGACCAGTCATGAGACTAGATGAAGAGCAATACACATAGCACATACTAGGGGGAGGAGACAACTCTGCCCCTAGATAAATCCTAGATAAATAAGAGATGTGGGCAAAATAGCATGTGAAAATATTCTAGCTTGTAGGTGTTTAGGTAAGTCCTGTACCCCCTAAACAAGTGTCTCTCCAACACTCAACTTGCTACCATTAAAAAAACATCCAATTCACATGAGCAAATGTTTTTTCTTCATCAATCGTAGTAAGTGCTAATTTTCATTTACAGGTTTCTGCAATGTCGATGGTTCTGATTAATTCATGTCGGTGTGATCAGAGATCTTTCTGGCATAAGCACTTTGTGAGCTTTGCGAGTCAATGTTTCTTTTTTGTTTGTTCTGTTGGGCAGTATTTTATCGTAAAATATAACAATGTTATTAATGATGTTGGTCTATACCATTTGCACTTTTGACATGTTTATGAATTGATATAATTGCGTTGTGCATGGTGTGATTGAGCTAATCATACGGTTTTTAAATAATGTCTTAGAATGGGTCCTAGTATTGGCAAAACTGACTTGTAAAGTTTATTTGGCAATCCATCTGGGGTGGTCTTCCTGGAGTTCTGTGAGTTCTTGCTCCTGTTTCTCCTCTAAGGATATCACTTCTTTGAAATAAGTTGCATCTTCATCTACGCTTGGTAGGCCCAGGTCTTCATGTACTTATCTATCTCGAATTGAGACAGATGCGTACCTGTGTGTCCATTTTGAAGGAACTGTTGAAAAACCTGCGGGACTGGCTGAGTTCACTTATAGCTCTGATCCTAGTCTGTAAATGGAGGCCATGACATTTCTTTGTGATCTTCACTAACTTTGCATGCCAGGATTCGGCCAATCTTCTCTCTGTTACAAATTCTCCAGAGTCCTTAACCTCGGGGGATATATTAACTAAGTTTTCAAAGGACTCCCCATACCTTTCTGTGAGTTTTCAACTCTCGCAAAATGGCTGAAGTTCTTCTTATTTGACTCTAGTTCCGTTGCTCGGACTCTAGACCATTGTACACGTTTTCAAAAGGAGCATACTTGCTGTTTCCTCCTTTTCCATCTCTTTGAGGATTGCTTGATCCTCCCCTTTAGGAAAGCCTTACAGGCCTCCCAGACTGAGCTGATACTCTTTTTGAAATTATTCTACCAAATCTTTTCTCACTTCTTTCATAAATTACATATAAAATAATACCTTCTTCTCCACTGTCCATCTCCATTGTGTTGAAATAACTGCTGTCGCAGATGGCCTTAAGAACGTCAATGATGCAAGAAGCTGTTCAGCGGTTTCTATTACACAGTATCCAACTGAGTCTGGAGTGCGAGAATAGCAGCACACTAATTGCTATCCCTCCCATCTCCTATGTGCTTCCCGCCTCCTTGGCCCAGGCTTCCTTCTCCCCGATGTTGGTAACTACAGATTGGTAACCCCTACTGTCTAGGATGCTGGCTACTTTGAGGAAACATGCTGCAGCCTTCTCTCCCTCACTTCCTCTGGGGTTCTTCTAGGTGAAACATGTCCTGATATCCCATTGATGTTTGGATCTTACAATCAGAAATGGTGCAGTGATCTTCCTCGTCCATGCTCTTGTATTCGTCTTGGGAGGATAGCTCACCGGCAATGTGCTCGCCTTGGAAGCAAGGCGACACGGAGCACCACAGGTTCGATCCCCGGGGCCGCGCTTTTAAACCTCTGGGTATTAAGCGCATTATAAATAACCTGTCATATAATATTCCATTGCCTGATGTTATTTTGTTCCTCTCCCTTCCTCCTACTCTTGCACTCACTCTACCTCCAACTTTACACACTCTCTCGTCTTCTGTCCCTCCATTGTTTACACACATCCTGCCTACTCTCCTCCTAGCTCCCAATCTTTCTCTCTCTCCGGTTTGTCTCTCTCTAGTGCTCTTCCCCTCTATCTCTACCCTCCACTTCGCCGTGCTCACTACTCCCCACTCCTCTGTGCTTGCTATTATCCACACCCCTGTACAGGCTACTCTCCACGCCTCTACTTGCCACTCCCCATGCCTCTACTTGCCACTCCCCACTCCTCTCCCCTTACATTCACCCTCCTTTCACTCTCCAAGTCATCCTTCTCACTCACTTACCTATTCTGCAACTTTCCCTCAGTCACTCACCTCACTCACACCCAAGTACCACTTTTGTTTCACCAACCAATACCTTGCATGCTCTTAGTCTCCTCCGTGCTCCTTTCCACCATCCTACCACCGTCTGGTCCCTTGGTCTGCCTCCTATCTCCTCTACCTCACATGAATCGTGCCCACTCCCTGCTTCTGGTTGATCCCTTTTTATGGGGCGCTCATACTGTTCTGGTGCTTCCTCCCTCTCCCATTGGTTACTCTATTCATCTGCTTCCTGGAGCCAATCTCTTTCTGGCTTTCCCTCTGGGGTGGCTCTCACAAGTTAGAAAGGTTTCTTAAGCCTCTCGTTTGCCCCCACAGGCCTGCTGGTGCCTTTTACTGCCAAAATGGCTTTTGAGCTCCTTCTCTCTCCCTCTATCGTGGGTTGGGTATCTCGCCGGTCTCCAATGGATTCAGTAGTTCTGAAAAGAAAGAACAATGGTTCGCAGAGTGTAAGGTAGGAACGCGGTGATGGAGAGTGGTACTCCCAACTTGCAACCAGGCACATAAGGAGAGGAGAGAGACTGAAACTTCTCAACTCCCTCTTGCAGCAGGATGAGCTCTGGCAAACACCATAGTGGGCCTCCTGCCCCAGGTGTGGAGGGGTAGCTTTCCCTCTTGACGTGGTCAGAACATTGACCCTGTCACAATGCAGTGGTAATATATACTGTTAGGGCTATAGGCCAACCTATATTGTGACTGGGACAACTCTGGGGAGCTGTAGGAAAACCAGTTCAAGGTAGCAAGGCGAGTGGTCTGGGCTAAGTCTCAAGAGGCGGTGAGCTTGTAAGGGGTCCACAATGAGCACACACAGCAAAGCAGCCAAGGAACCTACTTATACAAACCGGTATACAAATACTTCTTTACTTATGGCGAAAATAGCACAGTGGAAAATGACCACTAACTGGTAATATTATCACACAGCACTAAAATTCGATACATGTATACAATTACTGGTGTAGGGAAAAATACATATCAAACCCCTGAAAAGAAAGGTACATATTAGTATTGGCACTACCAGTCCCCAGAGAATTAACTCGAAATTCATAGGTACAACCCTAAATTGTCTGGGGCCTTGTGCCCAAAAGTTCAGCAAAGTTCCACACAGCTTGTGAAGCTGGACAAAAATGAAGGTAGGATCGCTGGGGTCCCGTGAACAGTTCAAAGTGTCAGCAGACGAGTTAAACTGACTAACAAATGTGTTCACAACTTTCAGAGTGCTTGTGTGAACAAGCAATGGCAAAGCCAAAGTGTTAGGTTTTATAAAAGTTAGCAAACCTTTAAAGGGAGTTAGGGGAGAAGGTAAGTATCGCTATAACTCACCCCATACTTCGATTCTTCACGAGACTTGGCATTTTGGTTGAAGAAGGTTGGAGGTTGCATTTCCTGCTGTCAGCCGCAGCCCTTGATCCCCAGGGGTTGCAAGTTCTAGAAGCTCTCCGGTTGGTGTCTAATGCTGGTGCAAGGTCTCCCAGTTGAAGAACGCAGCAGAACTTGATGCAGGGGCCCTGTCAGGATAGGAATAGATGCAGGTAAGCAGTTTCGGATGATGGCCACGGATGCGTGGCGACGCAAAGGGATTCACTTGCAGCAGTCAGACTTTCCCTCCTATCTCTGGTCCCCTTGATGCTAGGACCATGAAATGTCGCAGAGGCAAGTCTTGTTGCACAAGCTGAATATCCCCAAAGTACCAGGCCTCTCTCTACGCAGAACAGCGACGTCTGCAGCACAGTAGCCCAAACTCAGAGCTGGTCAGCTACAGGGCGGTCCTGCGCCAGTTCTGAAGGCTCTCCTTCATATGACTGTGAGCTGACCTCGAGAATAGATGTTCAGGAGTGCTGCAGAACTTCCACAAGACAGGGCTCTACCAGGGCAGCAGCAGAAGTTGGTTACCAAGCCACCTTCTGATGGGCTCACTGTATCCTTGCAAGTCTTGTCGCTGGACAGGAGACTTGGCTCCTTCAGTTTCATCCTGAATCTCTCTAGAGTGGGTTTAGTGGTCCCCTTATTATCCAAAAAGACATATAAGAGCAGCAGCCCCCTATAGCCAATGACAGATCTGCCCCCACACACACACACACATCAGGGCCACTGGTAGCAAACCTCATTAATTCCACCCAGACACACTGGTACCAGTATGTGAATTGGGGCCAGACGGTCTCAGCCCACTCCCTGGCAGTAAACACACATAGCCCTCCAGTAGCCTCTGCTTTACTGGGCACTGGAAGTGAATATAAGGATTGTCCTGGCCTCTCAGGCCAGGAAGAAGGCTAAAAGACGAGGTGTCCAAAAGACAAGGGAAAGATCTTGTGGCATGGCCATGTTTGACCACTAGCCACAGTTAGTAGCCAAATGGAGTAAGGTAAAACCAAATCCACCAAGAAATGGTAAAAAGTCACTGCAGCCACCAGCGTGTCCATTTAGCACACCTAGAGTAACCAAAAATCCTCTGAGCGCTAGTCTAGGACAAAACAAAAGGTGTACCCCATTGTACTGCATTGTAAAAGTAATTTTACAATGATAATAAGTTACCACAAGTGATAACAAGTTACTAAAAGTAGTAACAAAGTAACTAGACTAAGGGAATCAATGTTTCCCTGTACTGAGAGTCTGAAGGATGTGTCAGTTTCCCCATAACAGATGAGCAAAAGCCTGTGTAGTAAAGCTTAAGGTTTCACTCCACTGTCAAAAGAACATGTCAGAAACAAAAATAAAAGCAACAAGTTTGGGGCTCCATAGAAATGGAAGGAAAGGTGCAGTAACCCTGTGGATGATGGTAAAATGGTCTGTTAAGTACTTTTTAGATAATGTTTTATCCACAAAAGCATAATTTATTCTAGAATAACTTTTATATACCACAGAATAAAAGGTGTACCTTTTCTGATTGCAATGTTTCTGTATGCGTATATTGCACAAATGCAGGGTCTTTGTTTTTACAACTTTATTTATTTACTCGACATTTGTATTGCGTCTATACACAAGTGTTTGATCTTCAGGATACTAATCTTAGATTTATTTGAAAAAGTACAAGGCTTAAATCAACAATTAAGATCTAATGGTAGAATAACTAACCCCTTGATCGGGATGGATTCAAAAGGTTTCTCATCAGCCCTATTTGTGCCAAAAAATGAAACTCATTTGAAACTCAACCCCCTGCTTTTTATTTGGGCAATTAGCCTTCTAACATGTGGGTCAGAAAATGATTTGAACTAAAAGTCCCCTCCCTGAGTTGAAATACCTGTTCTGCTCGTGACTGAACTTTGAACTGAAAATACTGCTTGTGGTACCAGACTACCCATCCCCCGCGCACCTGGTCTCGCTTCTTTTACACCTAACTCTTCAAGTTTGCACATTTTATTTCTTTTTTGAGATTTGCCTTTAACATATTCCTAGATCATGTAGGTCGCATTTGTCCCCTAGCTATTTCTAATGTTCCTTTATTGGACTCTGCTTTTTTCTTTTGTTTCCTCCCTCTCTGTTCCCCACCACCTGTGACACACAACCACACAACCTACCTCCCCACCCATACCCCCACCCTGGGGAACTCCCCAAATACATGTAATTGCCTATTGGCAACTTATGTCTTAGACCAGTCCTAGGGACCATTCCACATCCTTCACATCTATGCCATGATCCTCATGCATGCAATGCTACCATCTCAGATCATTTTTGCTTCTTCTGAAAAGCAAATGTAAGTCAATGTTTCCTGCCATTATGCTCCCCAATTTCATCCATAAGAGCATCCATTTCTGTTATGAGCATCTTTTTAGCCCACATCTTCTGAACATGGGTATCGCATCTGTTCTGTTACATTCCGCCCTGAATTCCTGCATCATTTTCCCTGGTACCCACTGCCTAGCCACAATTGTCTTGCAAATATCTCATCTTAGATTGTTAGTCCCTTTGCATGTATGTTCTTAAGTGTTATTGATTCCTTAAAAATGAATTCCCTAATGTTGAAGCTCCCAAAATGTAACAAGACTTTCTTGGTTTTTAACCAGTCACAGTTTAAAGGGGTCTGTTTTATTAACCAAGTCAATCTCAGGAAGATCCTTCAAAACAGACGCTCATAAGAGTAGGATAACATATGCTGCTATGTCCTGTCTGACCTGCACATATTTATATACCTCAAATGTTTCCACTATGCCCTTTTGTTGAATTATTGTATGTTGTGTGGTGGGTCAGAAGGAGGACGCAAACTCTGATTCAATTCACTGATTTGTTTATTAAAGAAAAGGATTAAATGTCGATCTTTACTTATGAGGTGTCCTTACCTAACAAAACTAAGGTGCCTGTCAGTCATCGGTGAAAGTCTCAAAATAATCTGTCCACTGTGGAGAATCCTGTGAACCCCCCACTAAAAACCTGTCGAAAGTCTCCTCCCATGTGCCCAGGAGAGGGCAGATGCCTCTTGATCACAATCCTGGCGGTGGTGTACTGCGTGAGGATCACCTGATTGGAGACCAGGCCCAGGTCGGTGGGGAGGCTTCGCAGGGTGAAACACAGTATTTCTCCTTGAAGAGGAATACTCTTACCACAGACTTGGAGGAAGAATTGGCTTATTGCCATTTTGATGTATCTCAGCCTCCTGCTAAGAATGGAAGGGTAAATTCTAAAGAAGTGATTCAACATAGTGTTGTACCCAAAGAACCAGTCTCTTCTACCCCTAAGGACCCATATCCCCCACAATGTCAGTTATACCAAAAGGAACGATGAACATGTGACCCATCTGTCTCAAAAAAAGTTAAACCCTATAATTTATCTTCCAATAACATCAAGGAAGGAAAAAACATCCTTAAACCTTTTGAAGAAGTAAGGTAGATTACATGTCCCAGATCTCTCAGGGACTCTGACGAAAACAGGGTTGGAGAGGCATGTAGGAGCCAAGAACAGACAGGTAGGCCTAACGGCTTTTGGCAAGGTCAGGCAATTTGTCTAAAGGACCTGTACCTGAAGCCAATTAACCGACCTGGTTGGCATAAAAGACTACAGCAGGAAGGAGCAGTAGAAAGAAGCAGTAGCTGGAAGGTCAGCAGTGGTAGCAGAAGAAGCAGAGCACAAGGCTGGCAGTTCACTAGGAAGTGTGACCACAGAAGGGACATGGAGCAGAGGAAGAACATATTTCACCTGCAGGCTCTGAGTTGGTCCCGTGCTCCCAAACTCTTTTTGGCTGTGGCTGCATTGGAAGTGACTGGAAGAAACTGGTCTTTCCAGGTGCGCCTAAGAGCTTAAAGGAATGGTTCGGTCAGAAATATTGTTGTCCCTATGGTTCGGCCATGTGCTTTTAATACTATTTCGATCGATCGTACAAACATTTCATATGCACCTTACCCGAGTTTTTGTCTCATGAACACAAGCAAA
Source organism: Ambystoma mexicanum (assembly GCF_040938575.1). NCBI lineage: Eukaryota > Metazoa > Chordata > Amphibia > Caudata > Ambystomatidae > Ambystoma > Ambystoma mexicanum. The sequence goes on from NC_090935.1 coordinate 1,197,269,255, forward strand.
ATAATGTAGCAGGGCGCGGCCATCTTGTGATAATCTTATCACTTGCCGCATCGCCCTGGGTGACCTGTGTTTGCGGCACTAAATCATATCCCCCGCCCCTGAGCCTGATATCACCAAATCATTTATATTCTCCGCCTCTCTCCGTGACGTTGCTGGGCAGCGTGGCCAAACGTGCCCAGTCGTCACCTACGCGACTAGACGCGGAACCCGGAAAACACACTTCATCTCACAGCACGGTGCGTCACAATTAGGAATGTGAAACTGTACTTTATGTGGAAACAACAAGACTGTACAATTGGTAAAGTACATTTGTTTCACATTAAATGTTTCGATAACAATCGGCGTGTGACCGAATCAATTAAAATAGAACTTTTTTTCTTTGCCGGTACTGCGTACGGACAAATTGGACCTTGTCTGTCGTCTAATAAATCCACAAATGTTTATCGTGTTCCTTTTGGGTACACAGGGTGTTCGTTTTGGGTAATAAATCCGCAAATGTTTAGCGTGAGTCACGCCCTGTTCCTTTTGGGTACACAGGGTGTTCGTTTTAGGTAATCCGCAAATGTTTATCGTGAGTCACGCCCTGTTCCTTTTGGGTATACAGGGTGTTCCTTTTGGGTAATCCGCAAATGTTTATCGTGGGTCACGCGCTGTTTCTTTTGGGTTCACAGGGTGTTCGTTTTGGGTAATCAAAGCACTTCGGTTGCACGGTGAGTTGCAAGGCTGGTGCTTCAACTTGGCACTAGACCACCGTAAAGGTTATGTTGCTCCTAATTGCCGGTACCACGTACGGACAGATTGGACCTATTCTGTCATCCCAAAATACGGTCAAGTAGATCCAGCGATTGACATGTAGCTTCAGCTGGCGGTTGAAGAAGCCATCGGTCGGGGTCGGGAATAGATAACTATCGCAGAACGGCACGATGTACCTGTTTGCAAAAGATAAAAATCGAAAAGTGTCTCAGTAGCCTATCTTTATTACAATTATTAATTTCCTTTATTAGCGCAGAGGTGACACAATGTGAACTGAGAGAATACAACGTGTAATATCAAAGTACTCTATTTGCTTCCACGGATAGTGTGAATGAGAATGTTGAGCTCTAAACGTAATGCGTAAACTGGGGCAAGAATTCAAGGTGCAAAAACAATGTAATGATTTATTAGCATTGAGCTAGGGAGAAACGAGTGGTGGCTTACATGCGTCTCGATGCCGGCCTGCCCCTGTTGCCCGGTAGATGGAAGTAATAGCACTTCATTGCAATATGCCAAACGGAACGAAAAAGTACAATGTCACCCATCAGAAACGGTCAGCTATTCTTATTTCGATTAGATCTGGTATGAAATCGTCTAAAGAAACTTACTTTATATTTGCAATTTCCATTCTCTAGGCGTAATGCAGACCATGATGCAGAATCCTCGTGTCAACGTTTTCTCATAAACTGAACTTACATGTAACTAGGTGCAGTTTCGGAATGGGCAACCTAATCATATCATACGTTATTATACCCCCCTTCAATTCAATCCCTTTCGGAATGGTCCCTGCTTCTCCAGGTCAAAAAACAATAGAACCTTATACTGTGCGAGCGACGCGTGGGGCCTCACAGCTCCCAAGCCGAAATTCAAAGCTGGTGACCTTCACTCAAAATGAACATACATTCTTACTTTCCAACATCCCGTGTCAACGCATCCATGATAGCATGAATTTTTAAACACGGGCTCAGGAAATAGGGGGCCGCTCGTTGTTTGTGGCACTGCTCCAGCTGTAGCTCAAATTTGCCAATAGGGCCACCACTGCTTATTTCATGGGCACCTACCCCCTAGCATGTTTTCACAGTCGGTACTTCTCGCGTGCCTAGAATGTTTTGTGGCCTATGTCTAATCCCTTTTGTAGGTCCAGCAGTTATTCAGCTTTTTGCAGAACTTTATTGCAAATCAACTGCCAAAACCCAAATATTCTTACACACTGTTACCCATTGTTCATTAACACAAAAAATGAAGGTCCCCAGTATCTCAACTAAACTGGGAAATGTGAAAGCAATCGTAATAATTGTAATATATTTTCAAGATAAAGGACTGAGAGGATAGATTTCAAAAGACAAAATGCATACTTTATTTATACAGATTATAGAAACTTTTTTTGCAAAAATAAAAACAGACGGTAATCATTTCAACCGGGATTGGAACGATTTAACAAGCTCTGCTTTGGGTGGACATGGTACGCTGGCAATGTTTTGTGGCAATGTATGTGTGCTCTGAACAGATTTGTGCGCAATTCCATGAGTATGCATCTCGACGACATTAACAATGAGATATTTCACAAAATCGAATTCCATTTGATCATATACTGGCTTGACCACCCATTGTTTGCTTCTTTTTGTAAAGGCCATATTGTAGCAAAGCATTCCTAAGTTTCCTGCAGTCCTAGATTGTTTCGGCCCACATTCTCGTTATGCGCTAATACCGCTAGTAAAATCCTAAATTTCATCCCCTGGATGCCGAAATGCAATCTCTTTGGCCTGTACTTTAGGCACATATTGTGGAACACCTCCAAATCTCCTGTGTGACAGAATTCTGTGAGTCCATTCAGATCTCTTGATAGAGTTTTATCAAACACAATCTTCTCAAGGGCTCTGTGTGTAGGTGAAGATGGTATCAACCACTTCTTCTTCTGTGTCTGCTCTGGAGACAAAGGGCCATGTTCACATTGGTGGAAATGTTGGTTTTCTGTCCAGTGGTGAATGTTGGAACAGTGGTGCATCAGTGAGCGCCATTTTTCCAGTAGAATTTCCACAGACCCATCACATGTTTTGGAGCTCCACCAAAGATGGTTGATGAAAGACTGGGACCATTGCGAAATACTTTCTAAACCTTTTTTTTTCCCCTGCAGCCGATATTCTTTTATTAATTGATTTGGCAACATGCCATACATCAAATTGATGTTTAATATTTGGATACTGCTCTCTCATTGTCTTGGCTATTGAAACGTGTCTGTCCGTGGCTATGAGGTCGATTTGCATTCCCCTCGATTGTAGATCTTCCAGTGATTTTATAAAACCAAGTTTCTCCATGGCCACCTAGAATTTACATTGGGACACCTGCATGACCACCGAACTCACAAGTTTCTTACTTTCCATGTCCTGAAGATGGTAGGTGCAGTACTTAGCAGAAAATCCGGGGCTGTCACACTGTCCATCGCCGGCTAGCCTGAACCATTTGTGGGGGAATGTACTTTGAATAGCCAATTGTTCAAATTTCCAAGCTTCACTAATGGCAGGGAATAGATAATCACGTTGGTATTTGTAGTATTGCATTTTAGAAATGAAATGTAGTCCCACAAACTGAAAGAAACTCGATAACTTTGTGAAACTAGAGCCACTGAAAAGTAAAGCTGCTGCACTTAGTAGATTGCTTTGTGACTTTTCACAGGTGGCATATATTTTCAGGTTACTGCCTTGTGTTAGAAGAGTCACGCTCACCAATGGCTTTCCACATACTTCCCCTTCCACTGAATGCACACAGTTCAGCATCTTTATAATCTCCATCAAGCTGCTGTCGAATACTATGTATTTGGCCTCTTTTATTATACTGTCATCTGGCAACACTGTTTCGGACTGAACCGTTGTGGACATATCAACCAAACCAGACATACTATAGTCGATTTCTTTGTCTGTTTCGTCGGTCAATAGTGTTGATGCTACAGTTTCTGTCATTTCAACATCTGTTACTTGACGATGGATAGGAGAAAACATCAATGTGTACTGTTTTTGGGGGGCATTTTTTGGCGGATGTCGATTGTGTCAAGTGGTCATCGAGTAATGTAAAACTATCTTCTATAAATTCAATTGCGTCTTCCTCTGGCGGAGCGGGCGCATTGTAGCAATGGTCCAAGAACACTTTGCTGGAATCGCCGGTCTTATTAAATTCCTTTTCTGGCCATTGGACATAGGCATCTCGAGTGTGAGCACGACGCGCCTCAATGAATAGTTCCTCCATGGTGAAAACAGTTTGGCAAGCAGCATCTGTCATTTGTATCGCTGTCTGTGTCTGCATAGTTTGTACTCGATTGGGCAACCACAGGACAGATAGGAAAAGGGATGTTCAGTCTAAATCCAACATACAGTGTTGTACAATTGACATACCAAAAAGCATATAATGAAGGCCTTGGCACCAAACCTTTGCCAACATAAGAAAATGTTTATAACTAACCTTTATTTTTATTTCTTTTCTTTGAAACCTTCTTTACTCTAACATCAGCAAACTGGCGGACCGACTCTGATACACGTTCCTCCGGTTCAATATACAGATCTTGTAAACATCACTACAAAAAATAGTATCCATTTAAAATAAGTCATTGGCATTACACATCTAATTAGACCGACTTTCTTTTATTCGATGGTACTGTCAATGCGCATACCTCTGGCTCTGGAGCAACTGTATGGTCTGTTTCCGGAACAACCACAATGGATAATGTAATTGTATCGGACGTTGCAGCATCTCCCTGAAACATAGTACTTGCATTAGTAAGGTCGAAAAGATTGGAAATGGGCAATGCCGACAAAGGTACATATCAACAGTAAAGTTGCAAAGAAACATTGTGCAATGCAATGATAGGTTGCGAAAATATGATCCGATTATCTCGTCCTATTAGGCTATGATGATCAATACCTCTGACACCGGATCTACTACGAGGGGTGTTCGGATTGTAGTAGACGCTTCAGCATCTCCCTGAAACACAGTACTTTAATTAGTGAGGTCGAAAAGATTGGAAAAGGTACACACAATTTGGAAAGACGACAAATGTACTTATCAACAGTAAAGTGGTAAAGAAACATTGTGCAATGCAATGATTCGTTGCGAAAATATGATCACATTATCTAGAATTCCGTACAGAAAACCAGTCTGGAACAGAATAGCTAGGTAAGATTACCTGATACGCGCTCAAAGTGGTTGATGACTCCAGGCAACACGTGGATGTTGAATCTTGTTCCTTCTTATTCGGTGGATAGTAATGGAGTGGTAAAGGGAAAGTATTATTCGATTTAGAAATTCAAACATTACAAAATGGCATGTAAGGAGACTGAATACTAGAAAATTACACTTATTGAAACGCATAATATAGCATAGTTATCCGTCCCCATAAGTCATTTTTCTATGTGGGTTCTACAAAACAAAAAAGTCATTATTTCAGCAGCTATTCAATCACATAAATATGGAAAGTACTATAAGTGGCATTTACACCGAAAATACAGGCATAAAGCTAAATCCTGCAGCGTGACTCACCTGTGGCAGCATTTTCACGAGTAAAGTCGGAATAGTGTTTGGGAGCAATTTCCGAGTTGCTCTTGGTTGATTCCTCTTTGTGTACAAGGATGGTGTCGTACATATCCGTTGAGAAGTGCAGGCTGAAGATGCAGTATCGATGACCCCTCTTGTCCTCCAAGACTTGGTTGACTCTACTTTCAAGGTCTTCCAGTGGATATCCGCAACGTCTGACCCATTCTCTTATTCGATCAACAGCTTTAGGGAATATATGCATTGTAATGCCTTCGGATTTGTCATGGGTCTTCGAAGGGCAACCGAAAATAGAACATGCAGGCATTGTTGTAAATTCTGCAAAATAAAGGTCAATATTATTAGAAAATGATTTTGCATAAGCATGTGAGAAAGAATGAATTGGACCATACATTGTTCGATGCACGCTTTCTTTTGGGCACCACAGCAAAATCAGTGCAGCGTGTGAGGCTGTATAATAGGATAAATTTCACAAACGATTCATTGATGTGTTGAAAATCAGAATATGTTACTCGTCCCTTGAATGTTCTATCGTGCACGAAAATGAAACAAGCTTATACTATAGGCACGGTCCGCAAAGGATGCAATACGATTCCAATTGACAATGATAAAAATTGATATACCGATAACATAACATAAAAGAAACTCAAGTCAATAGCAATGATACAAATTAACATAGCACTACGGAGTTAGATACTTCAGAATAGATATAAATTTACAAATGAAGTAGATATGATAAGAATACATGTCCTTATCTTGACCAACAAACAGTTGGATTCAGCAAGCAGAGTAATTAGTGGCAGGAGAACAGGGAGATGTTCATAGGTAGCACACTGACAAGTTCACTCGAAGCTGTCACAGAGTAGCACGTTCACGAGTTGACTTGCAGTGCTCAAGGATGTTCTCATGGTAAATATCCAGTGGTTTATAAAGAATAACAAAAAGGGGTGTGTTTGTGAATGAATGACGTGTATATGTTGTGGCATTATGTACATTGCAGGGGCGCGGCCTGCTTCAGGGGAGGCCTGCCTGGAGACACTGGGTCTGAGGAGGCCATGTGAGCAATGGACCCTGGGCGTGGTTTACCTTTTGAAATGTAAATGTTGTTTGACACCTTGGCCCTTCGTGCCCCTGACAGCCCCCCATGGCAGCGCACATCCACAGGCGCGAACTGCGTTTGATAGTGGGGGGTGGGACGGATGGGACGGGAGGCGTGCAGACAAGGCACCAGAACACTGCTGAATTGAGACACACTTGATTCACTTAAAAACTGAAACAACCATAGATAAAAAATATGTTGGTTTTATTTGGTTTCTTATTTTGATGGCACAAAATTACTACACATTGTAAAGGTCTGGTTGCAGCTCGGCGAGGGAAAATCCCCTGTACTGACCACTGTCGCTGGGGAAAGTTTGTCTAATGGCGCTAACGACACAGGCGGGTATTACTCGTCGAACACGGTTTCCAAGCCTCCCATGAAGCCACCATGTGTACGAACGATAGGCCACCAGCCGGTACCACCTATGAAAGAAAAAGATACAATCTGTTTTTAAATGACCAAGATAAGTGTATTAAACCTTTGTTGTCAATGACAATTCTTGTATACAGTGGCATTTTTGCCAGGACAAATGCTAACTAGGCACTGCACAATATTGAACGACTTTCATGCGACTATTACTAGAAAATTGCAAGATTAAATGGATATGACAATGATATCTTGAAGTTACGAGAATATAGGGGACAACTGTGAAATAGTAGTGGCCTAACTGACATCTCAACCAGACTACACTTACTCGTTGCTTGGATTACGAGGGCGAACTGTTGCGCGAAGTTCGTGCATAAGCACCATCAAAATCCTCAACACGGACCATGACAGACTGCCGTGAAGTCTGGCAGCTCGGTAACGCACTGCGGCTGTGGATCGCCTTGCGATATGTAGGACAAGCATCCAGAGTTTTCTCGGCAGCAGCAGTTCTCCACCTCGGTTGGCATTAGTGCGCACCGATTGCAGGTACACCAGGTGGAAACATCTCTTGAAACTTCTGCCCAACTGTTGTCCAAATCCCCTTCGTCTACAGAGCTTGCTCTTTCCAGTAATTCCTCCTCGGAATACTCTGGCTCGTACAGGTAGGGCATTATTGTTGCCATTGTGTGGTAAAGAAATGAAAATAAATTATAGCGATGGTACTGGTATCTGTTCACACGGGCTACAAGCAACGAAGGTAGCTGACCAGGGCACAGAAATGAGTCAGAGTACTCAAAGAAATACAGCGAGAGGAATGGAAAAGAAAATCTGCTGTTGTGTGTTGTGAAACGCTCGGTTTATACTTGTCGGGGAAAGAGGCTTCCTGCTGTTTCCATGGCGACACGTCAGTAGCTGAGGTGCAGAGAATGTTGACACGAGACGTGCTTTGGCGTTGTGAAATGGGCGGTACGCGTCTAGTGATGTCAGGATCAGGGGCAGGGGATACGATTTAGTGCCGCAAACGCAGGTCACCCAGGGCGATGCGGAAAGTGATAAGATTATCACAAAATGGCTGCGCCCTGCTGCTTGATTTTGCTTGTGTTCAAGAGACTAAAACTCGGGCAAGGTGATTAGGAGATGTTTGTATGATCGATCGAATTTTGGTTAAAAACTACATGGCCGACTCAGATATTGGATGCCATTGCCTCATTGAGAACCCATAAAGACTCCAAAATCGACGAGTTTAAAATTGACATACAACTCATTCGTCAAGATTCCCGCAACTTAGCGGAGAGGGTGACGATCATTGAGAATTCCACAGAGGAAACGTCTGGGGCCACCTCAGCCCTGCAGACCGAAGTCTCAGATTTAAAGAGGAAGGTTGCCTTCCTAGAAGAAAGGGCGGAGGAGGCCGAAGGCCGGGCCAGACGGGGGAACATCAGGATCCTGGGTATCCCGGAGGGAACCGAGGGCTCGAACACCACATCCTATGTTGAAACCCTCCTGCTACAGGAGATTGGGGCCAGAAAGCTGACTCAAGGCTTTGCGGTCGAAAGGGCCCATAGATCCCTCCAGAAACGCCCTCCCCCCGGCTGGCATCCACGGCCAATAATAGCTAAGATATTGAACTTCCAAGATAGAGAAACTATCCTAAGACACTCCAGGGAAATGGGTCCTATAGAAAGGGGGGATGCTAAAATCACTATATACCCCGACTACACTCAGAAAGTACAGAGGCAGAGGAATTAATTTGTCCCGATCAAAGCAAGGCTTTGTCAACTGAACCTCAAATACAGGCTGCTTTACCCCTCGCGCCTAAGAGTCGTTCATAATGGGCAAACGATATTTCTCGATAACCCGGAGGCGGCCAACATGTGGCTAGAAGACAATAACTTCGCCGACGGCAAGGATGCCCCCCGGAAAGTAGACTAAACCCCCGAGCCCTTTTGCACCGCCTACATGAGGCCATAAAGTGCAAACGAATCGCTAGCGACCGGACTCCAGCAGGTAATCCAATTAACAGTTTGACGTAAGGAAACGGCCCTCGCTCGGCCCTGCCGCCTCACACCAACCCTACCCCCAGCGAAAAACCCAATTGGGCCAGTTCATCGCCCGACCCAGCTCGCGCCCGATTCCCGGATGGGTTCAGACGGCTCGAGAGCGCCTGAGCACCGCGCCAGGGTTGTAGTCGCTGGGCGCACCAGTTTGAGTTATGTTACTAGTTTTATTAGTTCCGCAGTCTACGCTTCATTAATGATGGCAAAATACGAGATGGTGGCAAGATATGACCCAAGAGTACATGTACCAGGGGCCTCCCGCCTGCAGTGCGCTACCTGTGGTTCGATGTGGCACCAGGCCAAAGGGTTAGAACCCCATGCTGAAACCGAAACACTGACCCGATGGCGTCACAACTTATCGTGATGACATGGAACGTGAGGGGAATGGGCTCGTACCTCAGAAGGAATCGCATACAGTCCTACCTCAGGAGGAAGAAAGTTTCGATCCCAATATTACAGGAGACCCATCTCATGGAGGACGTCATGTCCAAACTAGCAGACCGATGGGAAGGGACTATGAGAGGGTCTCCATACTCCAAATATGCGAGAGGTGTACTAATATGGGTAAACCCGAATGTGCCCTTTCAGCTACAAGGGTGGGATTCCGACAAGGAAGGAAGATACGTAACAATGTGGGGCACCATAGAACAAACCCCGATCTGCCTCACTAACACATACTTCCTACAGCATGGAATCCCGTCATACCTAAGTGCGTTGAGCGCTAAATTGGCACACCACCGAGGCCGAACCTTCATATGTGGAGGAGACCTCAACTGCGTCATGGACACAAGTATGGACAGATCACGCCCTCCTCCCCAACCAAGCAATCTCGCACTTTGACGGAAATACTCGACCAACTTAACCTGGTGGACATCTGGAGGGCACAGCACCCAACAGCCAGAATCTACTCACACTACTCAGCCCCCACACAGCGTCCACACAAGAATTGATTATTTGTTTGTTGATAAGGAACAGATACCATTGGCAACAGCCACAGAATACTTGAGGAGATCTATCTCCGACCATTCCCCGCTGGTCATGCATTGGCAACTAAGGGGACCCAAACCCCCGATCCCCATGTGGAGGATGCCCACCGCGACATTAGAGGACCCAGAGTTCAGAGAGGACCTCGCCGAGAGGTTAGAGGAATACGTCGAAATCAACAAGGGATCGGTGTCCACCTGGAGCACATTGTGGGAAGCCATGTAGGTGGTTACCAGGGGAGAAATCATATCAAGAGCTGGTGGCACCCGCAGACAACTAAAGTCGACTCTTGAGGCACAAGAATCAGAGATCACACGCCTGGAGTCCACCCCTGACATCTCCCCAGAGATCGAGAAGAACCTGAAAACAGCCCGTAAAAAATGTCAGGAATCATGGGATAGATTGGAGAAATTTGACTTTGCAACATACACCGCCAGATCCCACAAAGAGTCGGACAAACCGGGTAGATTGCTTGCTTGGCTCTGCAAGCGAGAACACCCCAAGCACCTACCTACGGAGATAAGGGATGAAGGAGTATCCCATAAGACGCAAATGGAGATCAATGAAGCTTTTGCCAAATTCTACTCTAAATTGTATGCCCACGAAGCCCAGTTACCCACCGCAGAATTAATAGAAACACTGGAGGAGATAGGCCTCCCCCAAATCTCCAGAGAGCAGTGAGAAGTCCTGGACTTGGAGATTACTCCTGAAGATGTGAAAGTGGCCATCAGGTCGCTCGTTAACGGCAAGGCCCCCGGCAGTGACGGCCTCCCGCCTGAGTTTTACAAAACGTACGAATCCATTCTCACCCCCATCCTGCACGAAGTTTATCAGGAAGCCTACACAAACGGTATCCTGCCCAACACTATGAAAGAGACTATAATCATCCCCATGCTTAAGCCGCACAAGTCACCCACTGACTGCGATTCTTATCGACCCTTGGCCATGCTAAATTATGACAGTAAGATTCTCACCTCTATACTGGCCAACAGATTCGCGAGAGTGGTAGGATCCATAATCCATGAAGACCAAAATGGATTCGTCCCAGGACGCAACACCACAGCTAACCTGAGAAGGCTTCAACACATCATGGCCGAAACCCATGACCGTGAGGAAGACCTGGCGATACTGTCACTTGACGCCATCAAGGCCTTCGACTCCATCTACTGGGAGTGGCTTGTGGAGGTTTTAAGGAGCTTCGGTTTTGGAAGGGGCTTCATTAGATGGATCCAGGTACTTTATAACTCACCAATGGCCAGGGTTAAAACAGGCAGAATTGTCTCGGAATCCTGGGCAATACAAAGGGGCACGAGACAGGGGTGCCCACTCTCGCCCATGCTGTATATACTGGGTCTGGAGCCGATAGCCATATATTTACGTCAACAGTTCTTTGATGCTGGCATTAAGGTGGGCAATGTCTACAATATAATATCACTATATGCGGACGATGTACTTCTATACTTGAGGAACCCCGAGGTCAACGCACCAACAGTACTGGGGGTACTCGACAATTATGCAAAATACTCAGGAATACAATTCAGCAGACACAAATCCTCTGCATTCCCCCTAGCCAGATTACGGGGCATTGCAGAAAACGACCTCCCGCCCACTGGGATAAAGTGGCAACTCGACAAGTTCCGGTACTTAGGAATCAATTTGGGCCACACTCCACAACTCACGCATGAGCATAACACGGAAGTTGCAGTAACCAGCCTTCGGCATCAATACGATTTTGGTCCAAACTACCACTGTCAATGGTGGGCAGAGCGGCGATTGCTAAGATGATAATTCTTCCCCGATTCCTGTACTTCTTTGTCAACATTTGCCACTACGTTCACCCGCCCTTCTTCAAGACACTAGAGGCCATTATTAAGGACTTTTTGTGGGGTCCCCGCAGGCACAAACTGACACTGGCCACGCTGGCTCTCCCACATAAAGGAGGAATAAGGGGGCGTGGCTAACCGCCATGTGAAGAGGACGTTCGCTCCTTGCGCTCCGCTTGATGCGACCATCATAAGCTGCTTTTAACTACTTTTTTCGGGGGCCCCGAACCCCACGAACCGCCTCAGCGAGGGCCGACATCCTGCTGCACCTGCGAGTCGATTCCTGTGACCCTGGAGGACCGGTCTCGCCCAATAGACCGTGCGACACGATCCCGCGGACCAGGGCCAAGATGGCGGCTCCCGAGCCCTGCAAGACGCGGCGGCCCGCACCCTAAAGCCGCTCGCGCCGTAACACTCAGCTGAGGGCCGAGGACACACGAACGCCCAGCTGGACTGACGAGGGGGTCCTGTGGGGCACCCGTGAAGCTTGGAGCGCGAACGACGGAAGGTGCCAACGGGATGACCAGCCTGGAACGTCCCGGACGAGGGCGCTGCCAGCCACAGAACCGGGAGCCAGGGCCTCGGAGGCCCTTCGAGGTGAGCGGGGGGGACTAACGCAACCGACACATACAGGCGTGCCCGGCCTGGTAACCCGAAGAAGCGGCACACTACCCGTCCCCCCTGCGCCTACGGAGCCGCCCACAGCATACAGCGATCCGCCATCGCGGCCCACCCGATACGGCTTCCTCGGCCACTCCATCGCGGCTCACCTCGGCCGCCTTGTCAGCAGTGAAGCCCGGAGGCTCAGTTGACATGTCTACCAAAGGAGCAAGGGCTAAGCAACGCCAGACCACCATCGACACGTTCACGGCGGCGGGGCCCACAGCGCCAGATAACATGAGCGAGACTCTTGCTGCAGACCTGCCCGACCCCTTGGGGCCTTCAGCGGAACCTAGTAACACACAGATCCTTGAAGCTATCAAACTTTCCCAGGCTGCCGTGGAGCATAAAATAGACGCTGTCGCCATAGACTTGAACCTCCTGCGCCAAGACGTTCGATCCCTGGCCGGCAGAACAGAGGTGCTGGAGGCCCAGGTCCGCGAGAACACTGAAGCTAAGACAGTGCTCCTCAAAGATGTCGATGTACTTCAACAAAAAGTTAAAAACCTGGAAGACAGGGCCGAGGAGGCAGAGGGGCGCGCACGCCGCAACAACATTCGCCTCCTGGGGCTCCCGGAGGGCATCGAGGGATCGGACCCCACGAACTTCGTAGAGAATCTCCTGATACAGGAGATTGGAGCAGAAAAACTCTCTCAGGGCTTTGTAATCGAAAGGGCTCACCGATCCCTCACATCGAAACCCCCTCCTGGCAGCCCACCCAGACCCGTGATCGCAAAAGTACTTAACTACAGAGACCGGGAAACCATCCTCACCTTCTCGCGGTCAGGCGGCCAGATCTGCAGGGGTTCAGCCAAGATATCCATCTACCCTGACTATACCTTTCAGGTGCAAATGAAGAGGGCACAGTTCATACACACCAAAGCAAGACTGAAGGCTGCTGGCCTACGCTACATGCTCCTCTACCCCTCCAGATTGAAGGTAATACGAAACAACAGAACTCACCTCTTCGATACCCCGGCAGAGGCCCGAGACTGGATGGACAGGGAGCAGATCCCAGATGTCGAAGTCAAGAAACGACAACCCCGCTGAGCCCCATCTCCCAGGGCCCCGGTGCCTTTCGGAGGCCCCACCATGGAACGGCCACTTACGCCGCAGCTGACCGGATTTCATAACACGAGGCGCCCGGACGAACACTCTCCTACCCCTGGAAGTTCTTTCTTGTTAAGGGTATTCATTACCCGCCCGTAGGGCACCATGCGACCGTCCTTCGGTCTAAAGGAGCGGAAACGGGTCTGTCATAGTGAGGAGCTCCTCACTCGACCTGGTTTATGTTGGGGAAGTTCACAGTTACGGGGGGGTGGGACAGGGGAAGTTGGCACAGTTGTTAAGTGCCCGAATCAGGGACAACCAAGACCATCTACATCCATTTCAGTCAGCACGGACGAGGCACCTACCCTCCGCTGGATAGGCTGGCAGCCACCGAAGCAGAGGTTCGGGGGCGCAAGTAACCCGGCTGAGACCCGCATGCACGAGTCTCCAGGAAACCACAAGACCCCCACGATCCTCCGGCCACTCGTGGAGCTCCCGGGGGCGTTGGACATAGCCACCAGAATCCCAAATCTCACATGGCCGATTCGTTGAAAATCCTGACGTGGAACGTCAGAGGCATGAACAGCTTCGTGAAACAACGGCGCATACTCTCCTATATTAAAAGAAGCAAAACCAAAATAGCCCTGCTACAAGAAACACACCTTACGTCGGACAAACTGAAAGCATTGGCAAAGGCCTGGCGTGGTACCCTGATGGGTTCCTCCTACTCCTCCTACGCCAGGGGTGTCCTGATCTGGGTGGATCCCTCTGTCCCCTTCCGGTTGGTCGGCTCCAAAGCAGACAATGAGGGCAGGATGGCAATTGCATGTGGTACCATTGAAGGGAGAGAGGTTTGTCTAGTCAGCACTTATGCACCAAACCATGATGCAACCACCTTCTTCCACTCCCTGTATCCACGCCTCGGCCCTTACAGGGACCAAACCATGATATGGGGGGGCGACCATAACTGCACCTTAGACCCCCTGAAAGACAGGTCGGACGATAAGCATACACGCCCTTCCCCGCCTGCCAAAATTCTGTCAAGGTTGATACAGCAGCTACAACTCCAAGACTTGTGGAGAGAACAGCACCCAGATGCACGTGTGTTCTCCTTTTACTCCCCTCCTCACGCAGTCCACACTAGGATAGACTACCTCTTCGTGAGCCTAGAACAACAGGCAACGTTCGGCGGTGCTCAGTACCAGCCCAGAGTACTGTCCGATCATTCCCCACTAGTAGCCACCTGGGAGATCTACCCGCCTAGACCCCCGGTCCCCACCTGGAGACTTAGGGCTGAAGCTCTCCTAGACATAGCCCTCCGCGAACACATTGCTGATAGGACTGAAGACTACTGGGAAAGGAACCTCAACAGTGTTAAACACATAGGCACCGCCTGGGAGGCATACAAAGTGGTCCTGAGAGGGGAGATGATTGCAACCATGGGCGGAGCACTGAGGTCGATTACTTCCTCCTTAGAACATGCAGAGAGTGAGTTGGGGGAGCTCGAAGGCAGACTAGATCCATCCCCAGAACATTTACAGAAGGTGATTGACCTCAAACAAACCTGTCTCACACATTGGGAGTCCCTGGGTAGGCTGAGCTATGCCAAACACACTGAACGTACCCACGCTCTAGGTGATAAACCTGGTAAACTCCTAGCTTGGCTGTACAAGAGAGAAGCCCCCAGAACCCCCATTTGCCAAGTACTCAAACCAGATGGCTCCTTAGTGCACACCCAGACCGAAATTAATTCGGTGTTCTCTGACTTTTACAGCAATTTATACGCCGAACCCCCACCCGTGGACGTCTCCGACATAGAGGACATCCTGGACGACATAGATCTCCCCAGGTTAGAGCCCCATATGACGGAAGCCTTGGACGAACCCATCACCTCAGATGAGGTCAAGGTAATCATTAGGTCACTCCCGACCGGTAAGTCCCCAGGCACTGATGGCCTCCCCGGGGAATTTTATAAATCGTATGAGGAGACCTTGGCCCCACTGTTGGCACAGGTGTTCAACGAAGCCTACGAGCGGGGTGCCCTCCCCGACTCCATGAGGGAGGCGGTGATTGTCCCTCTCCTGAAACCCGGGAAAGACGGATCGCACTGCGGCTCATATAGACCCCTCTCCATGTTAAATGTTGATTGCAAGATCCTAACCTCCCTGCTAGCTAGTAGACTGCGAAGGGTAATTCCACACCTGATCCACCAGGACCAAACGGGTTACGTGCCCGGTCGCTCCATAACAGAGAACCTGCGTAGGTTGCACCATATTATATACAGCACGGAGCAGAGGCCTCAGAAATACGCGGTGGCGTCACTAGACGCCACCAAGGCCTTTGATTCAGTGCGTTGGGAATGGCTTTATGCCACTATGGCTAAAATGGGGATAGGACCTGCTTTCCTGAAATGGACCCGGCTTGTCTACACCAACCCCACCGCTAGGGTGCGCACGAACAGGACCTTCTCAAACAAATGGGCGTTACATAGAGGCACTCGCCAGGGCTGCCCACTCTCCCCGATGCTATACATCATCGCCACCGAACCCGTAGCCACGTACCTCAGGCAGGAATACGGAGATGGGGGTATTGTAATTGACGGAGAGACCCACCTCGTCTCTATGTATGCGGATGATACGCTATTGTTCTTACATAACCCCGAACACCTCCTGCCCTACATCCTAGAAACACTGGACGGATTCAGTAGATACACGGGTATTCATATTAACAAAGAGAAGTCCTGCCTCTATCCTCTTGCCGCCCTATATAAAAATGGCCCTTCCCTCCCCTCCCTAGATCTGGAGTGGCAAGCGACCTCCTTTAAATACCTGGGAATCACCATACACCGGGACCCATTCACGGAACATACACTTAATACGGTGAGAGCCAAAGACGCTCTAAAAAAATCTATGGAATTCTGGGGTAAGCTTCCGCTTTCGATGGCCGGTAGGGCCGGTCTACTTAAAATGGTTGCTCTCCCCCGCCTACTGTATAACTTTACAAACGTTCCCTACAATATCCCCCCCTCCTTCTTTAAAAACATAAACAAACTATGCAGACGGTTCCTTTGGCAGGAGGGCAGACACAGGGTGGCGCTGGACACACTCCAGAGACCTTACGAGAGGGGAGGAGTTAAGGTCCCTAATTTCGAATTGTACTACCTGGCGAGCCAGCTGAGGCATGTGATGCGATGGATGGCCGATGAGACCACCTCGGACACTAGGCTCCTCCAACCTGCATTACCCAACCTCCTCCTGAGGGACCTATTGTGGGCACAGGGCAGATTCACGCAGCCCCTTCCATACTTAATTAGACTTGGAATAAAGCTCTGGAACAGAGCGTGCAAAACTGTGGGGCCAGCTGATCCTTTCTCACCTCAAATCCCTATAGCAGCAATTATGGCTCATCAGCCATGGGGCTTTCACGAATCACGCACCCAATGGGAGCCTCACGGAGTGGCCACCCTGGGAGATTTAATGCGGGATGAAGAGATCATGCCCTTTCCTGATCTTGCTGAAACTACGGGATTACCCGCTGGCCAATTTTTGCTCCACGGGGCAGTGACACACGCCATTAGGGTCAGATGGCCGGAGGCTACCACCCCCATGACGGAAAATACGGTCATAGAAGCATTATTGAATACAGCCGAGGGCGGCCATGAAACCTCGCGATTGTACGAAACCCTGCTCCAGGGCACGACTAACACCGAGCTTAAATGTAGAGCAAAATGGGAAATCGAATTCGGCTTAGACTTCACGGATGCCGTATGGGAGAAAATAACCCACTACCATAAAAAAGTCTCCAGGAATGCCCGATTGCAGCTCATTCAACTGTACATCACTAACAGAGCCTACCTAACTCCAGAGGCTATATCTAATTTCAGGGGAGCCGAGGTCCAGCTATGCCCCAAATGTAGGGAGCCGAAGGCGGGTATGACGCATATGTTCTGGGGCTGCCCGGAGATACGCCACTTCTGGACACGGGTTCAGGGGAGGGTGGCGGACGCAGACATCGAGCTAGAGGTGAACTGCCCCGCAGTATGCATCCTGGGCAGATGCAAACGCAACCACAAAAACAAACCTCTGAACAAGCTCAAAGACTTGATCTACATAACTGCGAAGAGGCGCATAGCCATGGGATGGAAGAGCCCTAGGGCCCCGCATGAGGCATTGTGGTGGGGGGACCTGACTAAATGGATAACGGCGGAGACTGGCGCGTGGGAAACGGCAATCCTTGAACAAAGGCTAGACTCCAGCGGAGAACTACAACGCTGGGTGGCCTTGACTGAGCCACTTCTGCATCCTAATAACTCTGACGATGCCTCGGATGGATCGGACTTCCCTAGCCATCAATCTGGCCTATCGTAATGGGACAATAATGTTTACTTGGTCTTGAGTTGGGGGCGTGGGGGTGGGAGGGTTACGTTACTTTTTGATTATTTGTCTGATATTCAAGTGATGTATACTTGTTTTTGTTATTCTGTTAAAACCAATAAATACAGTTAAAAAAAAAAAAAGGAGGAATAAAACTCCCAGATCTCCAGCTCTACTATCTGGCTGCCCAGCTCAGTCACATCACGAAGTGGCTGTCAGACGAACCATCGGCCGAATTGGGACTACTGAGGCAGTCTCCCACAAACTTAATCCCCAAGGAAACTCTATGGTACCCTCCTCGGCTACCCTCGGAAACCCCGCTGGTTGTCAGGCTTGGCAGGCAAGTGTGGGCCAGGACCTGCCAAATAAGGCAGGTGAAACATCCATACTCTCCAGATAACCCCGTAATGGTGGATGTGTGCAAAACTGAGGCAGAACTCCCCACGCCAAGGAGGTGGGAAGAAGCAGGCATATACACATGGGGAGACTTGTTCACGGAAGGGGAATTTAGGGACTTTGAGTCGCTACAAGACATTGAAGGACTATCCAAGGGCCAGTTTCTCTGGTACCATAGGATCAAACAGATCGCCAAGAAGCAGCGGAACAGCTGGCCAGAAGAACCCACCCCAGACCCGCTGCTACAGGAAATGCACGACCTTTCGGATGGATGGAGACCGATTTCCAGGCTCTACAACAAGCTTATCGACAAACCTAATCCCAAAGGTCAGGCACTGAAGGCGAGATGGGAAGCAGATCTTGAATCCCCACTTACTGACAAGGAATGGGAAAGAGCATTAATATACCCCAAGAAAGTGTCGCGGAACTCCAGATTCGGACAAATACAGCTGAACGTCCTTTACCGGACATATGACTCCCCACAGGGTTGCTTCATTCAACAAGAAGTTATCCCCGTCATGCCCATGGTGCGGGAACGACAAGGCGGACATGATCCACATGTTCTGGACCTGCACTAAAGTGATGTCACTCTGGTCCAAAGCTAAACAATCCTGCATAGAAGCCGGAATGGAAAGGTACGACTGGACACCTGGAGAATGCCTACTAGGAACATACCCTAGACCAAGCAAACTCAAACATGTGGTGAAACTGATGGACATCTCATGCATATTGGTCAAAAGAACTATAGCGATGGCCTGGAAGACTCCGGCAGGCCCCAGGCATGCACGATGGTTGAACGAAATGGCGAGATGGACGACTGCTGAAACCAGGGCCTGGCAAGACGGAATCACAACCAACCAGTGGGGACGTCGCAAGCGGCACTCTGGACTCCTGGAAGGCCCTTCTGAGCGATATGCGCTTCAATGCAGACTACAAGCCTCCCTGAAGAACTATAGCGTCCTACAGAAACTGATTCCCAACACAGAGAAGATATTAATCAAAACTGTCCCCCCTCACTTCCTGAGACACTAGAACTTTAATTTAATTTGTCACCTCATACCCTACATGCAAAGCCACATGAAGACTGTCGTTGTTTCTGATGTTTCTTATGTTGTTGTTTTGTTTTTTTTTTTATTATTTCAGTTGCAAGTTTGTATTGTTTCGTTATTATTTCAAAACCAATAAAATACTTTAAAAAAAAAAAAAAAACTACATGGCCAAACCATAGGGACAATAATATTTTCTGCCCGAACCATTCCTTTAAGTCGTTAATCCACCAGAGGCTCATGTGCGAGGGAAGGTGAGAAAGGAAGACTCTCCGTTACTGAGGCTAGATCAGAAACACCCATGCAGCGCATAGGGTTTTGGGTCCCAAGAGTGCCTGTAGCAGTAGCAGCAGAAGAAATTAAGTCAGGAAGCAGAAGCAGCCTGCAACCGCTGTGTTTTTGGAGTCAGTGAATGAAGTACTGTACTCCAAATCAGGAATACCTTGCTGGTAACTGTATCCAGCTTAATTATTGCTTGTGAGTAAGTAAAAGCCATGGGAAGTTGCTCTAATAAGGGAATTGTATAACGCGCTCAGCAAAGTACCTGCATTAAGAGAAAGACTTCCTTTTTCCCATTGTTAGATCTAAAGTGTTGCTGTATGGTCATGTCTCCTATTAAGGACAAGAATGTTGCAGGTACATTTTATGAAGTAGAAGCTGAATTTCCTGAATTGTTACAAGAAGCCTATTTAACCTCAGAAAGGTTGCACACATGAAACTGTTTCCTGATTTCTATAGAAGTTGAATGCTACCTGGAAAAGAGGGAACGCAAACCTTTAAGTGGAAGTTTGTCATCAAAACATAATTGTGTTGTAGAGATAAAGCTGAACGTGTCATTTAACCCCACCCCCTCACCTCCATCATATTGGAAGAACAAGACGGCACTTTGTGTGTCCCCGGGTATAATTCCAATACTTCATCGAAGATATGAGCGATGATCTGCACTCAGACAACTGTATCAAATGTTTCCAAGAACTGAAGCAGTAGAGGAATGTTTGCATACCTCAACGGAGCTAGAAGACTTGTAAGAAGAATCGGACAAGTGCAATGTGATGTCATAAAGAAAAGATAGGACGCATTAAAACGAAATGAGAATACTTAAAGAATGAAGATGTAACTGAAGAGACAAGAGTACGCATCTTCACGAGTGAGAAGAAACCACTTATATGAAGATAATTAACAAAATGTGTAATTGTATATACTCTGAAATGCAAGGTAGATAAGCCACATAGAAGCTTGCTGCAGTAGAAAATATAACACTGGTGAAGCGGCCATGTTGATAAGATGGACATCGGCTCTTAATAAAAGTAAGCAAAAGGCTGAAGGAGAGAGAGCAGGGTTACAGAGCTGACGGACGCTGGAAATATATATTGGCACAATAACAAATGATAGCTGTTTGGGCAAAGATCAAGGATGCCAAAGCAAGAAGCAATGGCAGGGTACAAAAGGAGTCAACGAGGATAAGCAATGTAGGGAGGACATACTTCTCTTTGATTAAGTGAATGAGTGAACAAATGCGGATGCTAAGTATTAAACCATTTAAGATGCAGAAGACATATGCAAGTCCGAGCACCCAAGTCTCTAGAGGCCAAAGAGACTGACACCCAGCATAATTGAATGAAATAGCACTACATAGAAAGGAAACATGGACAAAATTTGGTGCCAGGCCAGGCCTGGAAACAATGCCTATTCTTAAGTTCCAGACGAAGATAATGATCTACCTTAACGCCCCTTAAAGTTCCAGAGAAGAGAATAACCAATAAGGTCAAGTACAAAGAAGCAGCCATGGCTAAAGACTTAACTGATGAGAGATGGTAGACTAATTGGGCAAGTGGGCAGTTGTCTGACATTGTTCTCTGCACCTGGGTTTCGTTTTACTTACGTGCTGCTAACGAGTCAAATGTCCAAGGTTGGGGGAGAATGCCAACCAATCATGAGGGCCTATGCAATGGTGAGTATACATTGTCGCAGGGGCCAATCCGCTGCTGTTAATAATCTGTATTCTACAGTTAAAGGTTTGCCTGCCAGATGAGGGGCAGCCAATAATGTTACTAACACTTGCAGAAACTGTAAGTAAATAGGTTCCCCTTGCCAATCACTCTTTCCAATAGGTTTTATTATTTGCCACATAGGATGATGTCATAGCTGAGGTACATAGTTCTAAAGCCTTTGTGTAACCAAAATGTAACGGTGTGTGAGCTACGATTTGTTGTTTGCCAGGTTTCTTTACTTTATTGAGCTGATACTAAAGTAGTATTTTGCCATATTCTTGGAGTCTGTCTGGGTATTTGGGTCCAAGATCCCTTATTATAGTAATCCCATTCTGTGCATTAGAACGCTCAAAGGTGCTACTGCAGAGCGTGTACCTAAATTAGTTTCTACAGAAAAGCTTAATTCTTATAACATCCTTCACAATTATTTAACAGTTGTAGAAGTTCCTGAAATTAGTTGAAGAAAAAGCATTACTCCAGACGGTGGACAAATCCCTTTCAAGGTGAAACCAGCCCAATTAAGAACTGAACACCATTGTTTGCGAGTTGTTGGAAGTGTTGTAAACCCAGGGCCCTCTGATACGGGTGACAAGGTTAACCAAGGCTGGAAGAGTGGCACTACAGCGTTGGGGTAACTACTGGACACAAGAAGGTGTACATGCAGCAGGAGAAGGGAGCTGGGTGCTTGTTAAAAGAAATCATTTCTAAATCTGTAGATCTGAAACTGTTCACGCCAAGAGAGAGAAGCAGTCTGGGAGCTAAGACGGATTTCGTGGTAGCTGCAAAACTGAAAGGAAAAGCAAAGAGGCTGCCCTTTCTTACTATACAAGAGAGAAGAGTGTTGTGCCAACCTGTAGAGGTCTTAGTGTCTTGCTGAAGTTGCCGTAAAGTAGCTGCAAAAGCAGTGGTACTGTGGTTGTCTATACATTTGTCAGAACATTATTTGAATGTAGTACAAGCAGAAGCAAACTGTGGGGCAAAGGGGCCTGCTCTCACATTATCATTGGCAGAAGGGAGTTGCTGGAGAGAGCAAACCCTAAGAAGAAGCATCCTGACAAAGTATATTCAAGACAATGCAGCAATAACAGAAGGAGAGTTGTTGTTAAGCGGAAGTGACACTTTTCTCTGACACTTTATCCATTCTTTCCTGGAAGAAAGTTATCCAGGAATACCATTGGTGCTGTTGTTTTCTTTGTGTAACTTGGAAGCGAAGAAGAAACTGTTAACAGTGGATTTTTGTTTGGATGAACTTTCGTTTCTTTGGAGCTTTTCAAAAACATTATTTTCCTTGGAAGAAGTTGATTTTGGGACATACCTGGGGAGCAAGATCTGCCCGGGACGAACAGAAGTCATCCAAGACACTGGTTATTTGGTAATCTTTTAATTATGTTGTTAATTTGTTACTTTGTATATCTTGTGTGAGTGTTAGTTTTGTGTATGCTAGGAGATTTTCCCTGAGATCCTAAACTAGGTAGGGACTCCCCTGGTAGAGTAGGTTTAGTTAGGGATTGTTCACTATTTTTCTTTCAAATAAAATATCAAACCTTGAAAAAACTAAACGCAGTTGTGCGCCTCACATTACTGACCCCTCAGACCACCGTCCAAACTAACCCTTTCTGACCCTACCACTAACCTAATAACGAAGGACAGGAGAATGACTCCCTTCTCCATGTGTATTTGTTTCTTGCAAACTTCAGTTCAATAGGTTATCCTCAAATTGTCTCTGGAGACTGCTTTTATCAATTTGCACAGTTAATTCAGTACTTTCTTGGGCTTTCCTCTCTTCGGTTATAGATTTCTGTTCTTGTTTTCCTTTCGACTTTATCAACAATGCAGTTCCTCTTTTTCCAATGTTGGCAAATCTCTCCTTTGATACTGTAAAGACCGAAGGGGGGTGTCTGTACTTCCTCTCTCTATATGGTAGAGGAGAGGCACAGAGGACCCCAGCCAAGATTCTCGATTATTGGTACGTGGTCGAGCAATCAAGGCCTAGCTTCTCAGGTGGTGATGCAGGCTGGTTCTTAAGTACAGTGTAGTCCCCAAGCGCCCACAAAGGAATGTCTGCACACTGTTTCGGTTAAAACAGTATTTATATAATTAATATTCAAGGTTATGTACACTATCACAATAACTCACTTTGTGCTCAGAAAATCAATAATGTTAAATATACAGTCTAGCTTGGTACCACAATTATTAGCAGATCTCATTAAAGTACATCAACTGTACGCAGGTTAAATGTCACACAGATTAAATTAATAAGGAAACCAACAATAGAAAATAGGAGAAAAGCAGTTGGTTGGAACAATTGGCAGAATACTGCCCTGATACCTAGACACAGTTCTGTGTGGAGATCCCACCACCTGGGCAACCTGTAAAGCAAAGATGTATCACAAGCCCAGTCCATATATTGTTCCCAATAGACTTCCCAATAGTTCTGCAACCGCAAAGTACCTGGCGTTGTAGCGTTCCTCGTCGGGGAATCGACGGCTCTTCTTGAGTGCCCTCCCTTTAAGGCAGGAGTCACGGGTCGTCGAACGTCCGACGGAGAACAGGTCGAGCTACGATGGTGAAGTGGCAGCTTCGTTCCTAGCGGTGCTCGTGGACGGTGAAGCATGAACGTCCTGCAAGGAAGAGGCGTGCGGGGCACCTCAGTGTCGATAGTTCTGGACTGCAAAGAGTTTGAAGAACTGTGGCACAGCAAGGGCATCGAGTCGTCTGCGTCTCTGTGGTCTTTGGGTGGCGGGAAATCCACCGGCAGATGCTCCTCGGCGCGTTGACGGTCGGGCCTTCTCCAGCAGGATACAGCGGCGACGATGCGGACGAGAGCGTCCTTGGATTCGAAAGTTCTTAGGCAAACGGGAGCACGGAGGCTCCAGTCGGCGACGGCGGTCGTCGACAATGGGGGCAACAGTCCGGGCGCTTCTCTTGGTAATTCTGTGGCAGTCCCCGTCTCGGGTTGGCAGCCTGTCGAAGGTCTGTCATCCAGGGAGCTTTGGCAAAGAACTGCTGGTGCACGATGGCCCCTTGTAGCTAGGGAAGTGGGCGCCTTACCAGATCCTCTCTGGGTCAGTCCTTGGAGGCACAGCAGCTTTCAGATTGTGAAGGAGAGCAACAGCAATTCTTCTCGTCCAGCAGGGCTTCAAGGTTAAGCTTTACTCCAGTTACTCTTCGTAGTGGACTTCAGCTTCTGAACACGATTCCTAGCAGTGAGAGGTCCCCAGATATACTGTTGATCTCACATTCATTCCGCTGGGTTATACTCAAGCATCCAATCACGACTAAGGGCATTCAGGCAGGCAGGCAGCCAATCAGGCACACGGTGCATTCAGGCCATTCACTTCTCTCCAGACACTGACAACAAGTTATGTGTATTGGAACAAGTACCGAGCCATTCACCACTCCACACTGCATTCATACCCGTTTTGGGCAGGGCTGTCTCAGTCATTGTGTCAACCACCAGATACTAGACACCCACAACATAGAATGTGTATTTGTCACACACTCCATTCACCCAGGTCCCACCCACAGGTTTACCCACAACATACGGTCGTTGGGAAGGATCCAGCCAGTCTGGTCAGCACTTCCCCTCACACTACCACATATGAAACTTCCGCCCAACAGCCAGTCAGGGATAAGGGACAGAGTCAGGGCTTCCCGGGACTTTGGGAAGATCAAGGTAACAGGCGATGGAAGGCAAGAGGCCATGGGGGGCATTTTGTCTCCATCAGTAATCTACCAATTCCAATGACAGGGCCTGGGCATCCCAAAATGGAGGACACTCAGGGCACCAGTCAATTCAGCACAGAGCTGACACCAGCCCGTACCCTGCTCTGTGGGTCACACACAGGTGCCCAAAAACATACACTAGGGGCACAGGGTTGTACCCCTACCCATGGGTGCCATAAGGGTATCCCATGGGTCTGTTCACCAAAACCAAAGGAGAGCGCTGCACCGCCAGGAGTCCCACATGAACACCTGCATGGAAAATACAACAGAACACACGATAAAAAGCAGTAAAAGACAAGGATACGGAGACCCTGTCCCTCCAATGCATTTCCAGCATCACAGATACTCTCTCTAGTTCTTGGCCTTTACTTAGTCTTTCATGATTGATCGGAGTATGAACCTTCCATTGCTGATTCTCATTCCCTCTTCTGTGTATTAATGTGATATGTTCCACTCTCTCACTGGGACGAGTATGAGTGTTCCAGTAATAATTCTCATTCACTTGTCTAGACATCAATGTGATATACTTTTCTCCTTCGCTGGGACGAGTATGAGCATTCCAATATTGATTATTGACTTCACTAGCTTTTAATATTAGTCTCTTTATCTGCACTGGTATGAATGTGACAATTCCAAGAAGGGTTTTCCATCTCCCGTCTTCTCGGTTTCCTGCCGCTGGTACGAATAACATCACTGGGTTCTCCGTTTTCTCCTGGCCATCTTTCTGCTTCGTCAAGTTGGCCACTGATGTTTCCTTCACGCCTCATCCTCTGTGCCACCGTATTTGAAGGCACTCAAGTTTTTCAGTTGCTGGTTTGTTTTGTTTTGCTCAAGCGGTATGAGCGCTGTTTATAGGACCGCAGGTCCACCACGAGTTTCTTGTGGTCACGCCACCACTCTCCTTACTGTTGCTTTCCCAGCACATCCAACTTCACTTCTCTCATTTTTGTTGTTGTGAGACGCTGCGCGTCCATCTCCGGGTCCTGCTCTCTCGCAAGTTTAGGACGAGGAGCATCCAACCTCAGATCAGTGCCTGCGTGCAAGTTAATTTGTAACTCGTGGGCTTCTCTCTCTCATCGCCAGGCACCTCCCCTTTCATCCGCTAAGTAGCCGTGGGTCTTCCCCAGCATAGTTCTGTAGTCCCTTCTCTCCGTCTCCCTTGGCTTCTAAACTCCTCCACAGGTAATCTTCCTCGTCTCAGTTAATGAGGATTTCTTAGTTAAAGCAACATTCACTGTTTCCTTTTAACAATAGCACATACTGATATTTTATCCACATAAATATTTACAGGATATGTTTGAAGAGGTGATATTGGCATGTTTCCTAGGGAGTTCCTCGCGTCCTTGTTCGCAAAAGGAGGAGTCTCTTCCGGTGAGGTTGCACTTTCCTCGACCCGTAGGGAGGGTGTTGCAGAGTGGGCTCACCTCCCTAGCCTCCTGGGGGTGCTCCCATTTGCAAGAAGGGACAAATTACCACGATTTGTCACAGTTGTCTTAAATTCTGATTACTTACCTGTAGTATTCCAACTTTTTCTACACCCCAAATATTTTTTCTTTAACTGATTTCACATTAAGTTCCGACACATTTCTCTTTAAATTAAAACTTCAAATTGAAGTTCTAAATGTTTGCAGTTGCTCCCTCTCCTTACGATACCCTTCTAACATCTCGAATGTCTCCATTATGTATCTTCTTAATTTATTCAGGATCATTACGATTTCAATTTTTTTACCATTTCCTTTTTTTTCCTTTTTTTTTCCTTTGAGTTGGAGACCATCTCATCACTCCCCATAGGGGAGTCCACATCTTTGGTAGCCAGTTATAATATCGAAAAAAAAAAAAGTTGAATGCAAAAATGTTGAAAATAAATGTAAAAAAAATTAGAATGTTTTTTTTTTTTTATTTGTATGCTTTTTTGGGTTTAGGTAGTAAAAATAAATGGGGGGTTGGGTGGGAATCCCCCCTTTTTAAAAAATAATTTAAACAATCACATTGGAAAAAAATAAATGGACATTTTTGCAGTCGACTTTTTCACTATAAACCCACATCTTTCTATACGTCTTCCATTTTACTACCTGCTAACTCATCGATAGGTGGGAAAGGGGTTTGCCTTAACCATCTCTTCTAAATCTCAAGATGTTGTTTAGTCTCATAGATCCTGAATTTAATTACTTCTTTATAGAAGTTTAAGACTTAACCTCCATTCTCCTCAGAAATGTATGGCAACTTATGCAGGAAGGATTGAAGGAATGAAAGTGTCCAGCTGATTGTCCATACTTTCTAGGCTATTTGGCATAAACCTCTTGGATTGCTAGTTTGCACTACCCTCCAACATGTACCGGTGGATATAGATCCACAAACAACCTCTCCAGATATGTTATTTTCTGTAACCCATGGATTCTTTGGATTACATTGTGTCCACCATTTCTTTCTTTGCCTCCCTTTTTGCTGCTTTCTTGCACTTGATTGTGCCTCTTTTTCACATCCTGGATTGAAAGAACATATTTGAACAGGAGCACTAATAGTAGACGGGTTGGAGAGGAAATCCGTGAGACGCTTAAAAATGACTTTCTTTGGGTGGCTTTTCGAGCCCTTTAATTACATCTAGGATTGCAGCTTGGCTCATCCCTCCATGCTTTTCACAGCCGGTCTCTTGGTCAGTTAACATGTCCCACATGTAGATGTTCCTCTTAAAAATATTCTCTTATCCCAGGAACCTCGAGTCTAAGAGTTATCCCACCCCTTGATTAGACAGATAACACTCCAATCTAAAGTTGTCTTCTCCGGTGTCATCAATATACCGCTGTTTACTCGCAACGGGAGTGACCTAAAGGTAGATCCTTTCTATCAAGCTTGTCGAAAAGGACTATGGAGCTATACGGGTATCTGGGGGCCACTTTTTCAGATCTGAAAGAGACCTCGGCCCTCCTCTCTGTAGCCTGACCTTCCCCTGGGGCTTACAAAACTAGCTTCAATGAGGGGGTACTAATATTATGTCAGCGTTAATGGCAGTCTCAACAATGGATGTTAAAAGTGGTTCTGAAAGCGATCTCTTTGCAGAGCCTGTTCTCCTTAGGACTTCCCAGGTATTTTCTCTTTAAATTCTTCACATGCTGCGAGTGCCAGTTTTCTGTGTGAAATCCTACAAAGGTTCAAATACCTGTGAGGGTTCAGACTAGTCGAGGGATAGGGGGATGCAATTGAATTTGTATTTGGTGAAAGAGGGTTGGAAAGCTGCATGTAGGAAGGCATCCCATTTTTGAAAATATACCTTAATGAATTGAAAATTAGGTATGTTTAAATCACTGCTGAGTGTAATTTGGCCGCTTAAGAGTGGGTTTCCCATCGTGGATAAAACCAACGACGTTTGATAAACAAATGCTTGTTATCAGAATGAAATATTGTTTATTTTGATGTGGAATCGTATGCTCCTTGGTATCAAGTGAATATCAATAATGGACTTCGAAATACACCCCAATTGGAAATGTATGGTGTGTCCCAGACTAGATGAGCAATGCGCTAACGCTTGCTTCATTGTCTATGTCTGCTGTGCTTCTTTTCAGAGTGGCGGAAGTCAGAAACCGGTGTTATATGATCATTGTATCGGTTGGCTATGGATCTGTGGCCAAGTAGTGAAACTGCATTTTTTTTAATAAATTGTGCAGAGTAGACTATTTTTAGAAGAGCAGGTCAGAGGTCGCTGGTTGGAGAGAGCAGAAACAAAGGAACTCGTTCTTTAGAGTGAGGGAGCTAAATTACGTTTCCGAGATAAATAAGTTGATACAATTTAAGAACATGGTTTTTTCTGATTTGTTAAAGAAGTCCTTCTAAAATCGAGCAGACCTTTTGTAGATTGGCTAGTGCCCAAGTCTCCGTATGGACACGTTTGATTCTCTCAATGCATCCGGTGTCCTCTTGAATGTTGTTTTTGGATGCTTTGCGGTGTTCCTTTGACCCTTTGCGTATGCTTTGCAGTGTCCCCGTTACCCTTTGCGTGTGCTTTGCAGTGTCCCCGTGACCCTTTGCGTCTGCTTTGCAGTGTCCCCGTGACCCTTTGCGTCTGCTTTGCAGCGTCCCCGTGACCCTTTGCGTCTGCTTTGCAGCGTCCCCATGACCCTTTGCGTCTGCTTTGCAGCGTCCCCATGACCCTTTGCGTCTGCTTTGCAGCGTCCCCATGACCCTTTGCGTCTGCTTTGCAGCGTCCCCATGACCCTTTGCGTCTGCTTTGCAGCGTCCCCATGACCCTTTGCGTCTGCTTTGCAGTGTCCCCTTGACCCGTTGTGTGTTGTGCTTTGCAGTGTCCTCTTGACCCTATGTGTGCTTTGCAGTGTCCTCTTGACCCTGTGTGTGCTTTGCAGTGTCCTCTTGACCCTGTGTGTGCTTTGCAGTGTCCCCTTGACACTGTGTGTGCTTTGCAGTGTCCCCTTGACCCTGCTTGTGTGCTTTGCAGTGTCCCCTTGAACCTGGTTGTGTGCTTTGCAGTGTCCCCTTGACCCTTCTTGTGTGCTTTGCAGTGTCCCCTTGACCCTTCCTGTGTGCTTTGCAGCGTCCTCTTGACCCTTCTTGTGTGCTTTGCAGCGTCCTCTTGACCCTTCTTGTGTGCTTTGCAGCGTCCTCTTGACCCTTCTTGTGTGCTTTGCAGCGTCCCCTTGACCCTTCTTGTGTGCTTTGCAGCGTCCCCTTGACCCTTCTTGTGTGCTTTGCAGCGTCCCCTTGACCCTTCTTGTGTGCTTTGCAGCGTCCCCTTGACCCTTCTTGTGTGCTTTGCAACCTCCTCTTGACCCTTCTTGTGTGCTTTGCAGCGTCCTCTTGACCCTTCTTGTGTGCTTTGCAGCGTCCTCTTGACCCTTCTTGTGTGCTTTGCAGCGTCCTCTTGACCCTTCTTGTGTGCTTTGTAGTGTCCCCTTGACCCTTCTTGTGTGCTTTTCCGTGTCCCCTTGACCCTGCTTGTGTGCTTTGCAGTGTCCCCTGAAGGCTTCTTGTGTGCTTTTCAGTGTCCCCTTGACTCTGCTTGTATGCTTTTCCGTGTCCCCTTGACCCTGCTTGTGTGCTTTTCAGTGTCCCCTTGACCCTTCGTGTGTGCTTTTCAGTGTCCCCTTGACCCTGCTTGTGTGCTTTGCAGTGTCCCCTGAAGGCTTCTTGTGTGCTTTTCCGTGTCCCCTTGACCCTGCTTGTATGCTTTTCCGTGTCCCCTTGACCCTGCTTATGTGCTTTTCAGTGTCCCCTTGACCCTTCTTGTGTGCCTTCAGCTTTTGTTCATGCAGTGCCTCGTGGTGCATTGAGTTAGTCACTTCTACTCACAGACAAAATGCAATGCTTTGTTTCTGAATGCTTTGTTTATGGGGTTTCTGTGCACCCCTTGTAAACATTTGAATGTAGAGCGTTTTGGCAGCTGGGGTGTCCCAATTTTAGTATGTTTGACTCACGTGTGGTCCGAAGAGTTCATTTCCATGTGACTGACCATCCGAATTGTATTCTAAAATAGCGCGGCACTGACTTCCTGTTGGTGAAAGTAGAATGTCTCGTGTTGAGTCTTTAGCGTAGGATGCAGTGTTCTTTTTGTGTACTGATTTGACTGGCGCGTAAAAGCTCCCCCGTGCCTCCTCTGTGACTCCGCTGTATGCATAATTTAGGGTAAGCGCTCTGGATCATTGGCGGCAAAGAGAGAATTGATGTTGATGGCGCTGGAAGCCCGCGACTGATGCCTTCCTCCGATAGCCTTTCTTGCTTTGCCGTAGGCCTCCAGCAGACTAGAATGATTTTAAAGTCAATCCAAAGTGGAGAACTGAATCACCACATCATTTCTAAATTAAATGTTCTTTCTTTTCCCTGCAGCAGTGGCGCTGTAGTAGAGCGCCAATCATTCAGATCTCGTTCAAACCAAGTTGGGCTGAAGTTGCACCCCGAATGACTTTCTGCTTGAAGCAAAGCCACCGCACAGAGGCACCCCATATTCTGTGCTGGCCAATCCTTATCGTGCTTTGCAAAATCTCCATGCGTGTAAGCTCCTCGTGAAGCCTGGCTGATTTCATTTCAGTCTGAGCCTCTGCAGCTTGTGAGGCCTGGTAAGACCCTGTACAGAGCTGCTCTGTACGTCAACTAGTACCAGTTGTAGACCCCGCCAGCATTCGGGGTGCGACAGGCGTTGCCCCCCTATCATATTGGAATGGGACTCTTCATGCCTCCTCGTCTGGAGTCAGGCTCGGACTGCCCTGTAGGGCAATAGGCCCAGGGCTGAACCAAAAGCAGAAAGTGCTGTGTGGGCCAGATTTTTGGGGTGAAAAGGGGCCACTTTTTTGGGCAATTTGGGCCAGTTTGATAAGCTAATTCATTCTGTGGCTAGTAGTTTTGACCAGTGTAGATGAATATTCTTTAAAACGCACAATTTGCATCACACTTTATCAAACAACTCCGGCCCTGGTTACTAATCAAACAGGGTCACAAAGGAATGACTATACACTTGCAACAGTGGGTCACTTTTTCATTGGTGCTCGAGACATTTTTATGGCCCAGTCCGACCCTGTCTGGTGTATCATTCGGACGCACGCTCCCCAATGCAACTTTAGTTGCAGTGTTTGCATTTGCAATGAATCTACTTGCAGATAAGATGACAATAGGCACTCTTGTCTTTGAGACCGTGTGTTGTGCTCTGAAAGTGTTCGTCGGCGCTGGGCTGCGCTGTGCACGATGCTAGAGAGCCAGGGCTGCCGGGTGAGGATGTTGGCAGCTCTATTCTTTGTTTAGAGTGCCCAATACGGTGCCTCTCAAAGAGATGGGGCCCATTATCTACCTGTATGAGGGCAGCACTCCAATCCCGCCGCCCCCCCCGCCCCCACGCCGGGTCTGATGCCAAAGCAGGCCCTGGCTGAAGTGCGAGACCCTGTGCTGTTGACGGCCATCTTGGACCGGGCTAGTCTTCCAGCCCTGTCCAGGAGGCGACTCGCACAGTATTACCTGGCCAGGCTCCTCCCTAAGCTTGTGTGCGCATGTGCACGCTGCTGAAGACCGAGGGCCTCTCAGGTAAGTGCTTGAAAGGGATGGGAGAAAGGGGTCAGGTGGGTTTCAGAGGATCAGGCAAATGGGGCAGGAGAGTGATGAAGGGGCCAGGCTCTGTGCCTGGCCTGGGTCAGTTCTGGGGGCAGTTTGAGTACCGTGGGCAGTTCAGGAATCAATGGCATAGTGCAGTGCAGGAGGGCAATGGACCTGTGTTCTGGGAGCTGCGTCCGAGCAAAGGGGCCGGGTTGGAAGTTCTGGGGCAATAGCGTTCATCTGGGGCAGTTTAGGGTCAATCTGATGGTTCTGGGGGCAATGAGTGACATGGGAATTGGAGGCAAAGGGATGTGTCATTGGGCGTTTTGGAGGTAAGGAGTGACATGTGGCAGTGCCGGGGACAATATGGATGCCATGGGGCAATAGGATGTGTGTGTTGCAATGTAGCTGATCTGGAGCAATTAAGTGGCCTAAAGGACTTTTCATGGTGCAGGTGTGAAGGAAATCTGATTAACAGTTCATAGAGCGATGGGAAGGTTCTGCAGGCATGGAGTGCCATGGAGCAACCCATGGCGTAGTAGGGTGTGATGCATGGCAGTTATTGGGGCCATGGCAGTGAAATGGGGCATGGTATGGGGTAGTTCTGAGACGACGTAGAAGTCATCTTGGTAAGTGCTCATCTGGGAACACTCGGATGGCATGGCTGAAACTACCATTTTTCAGGGGCAAAGTATTGTTTATATTGACCCATAAAGTGGTAACACCCGTTTAAAAATGCCATGCCTTTGTTGAACCACTAATACACATGTGATAATGATTTAGTGGGGGGAAAACTCTCATTTCTTTGTGTGGCATCCCAATTTTCTGGGGTCAACGCAGATGGTGGCCTGATGATTTGTTTTCCGGTAGCAGAACTAACATGCATAGCGCTATGGAAGCTGCCATGATACGGAGGTATTTTATAGACTGGGCAGGTTCAGTTTGATTGGCACTTTTCAGATGTTCACTGACCTGCTGGCAACTTTAGCTGAATAGTGATGTGTATGGTCACGTGGCATGGGGTGGCAGAGGCTGCTAGTATTCCATGTTCTGATTGGGGGGTTGCATTAACCAGCAGACCAACCGTGGTGTGCATTGAAGGACGCCTCGCCAACATGTTTCCATCTGGTGTAAATATCTGCCAGTGTATGGTGATGTGGCACCAGCATAGATTTCACTACTTTGCACTTGGTGTGTCTATCGGGCGTGCAACTTTCTAATGGGTGCATGCATGATTTTCTGGGGCAAAATATCCCAGTGTGCTGTTGGTGGCCCCGGCATCTATAGACCTTGTTCTACTGCAGAGCATTACATCCTATTTTTAAATCTGTGTTTGTCAAAATGTGAGCTGAACAATTCACTACTTCAACCCATTTTTTTAATTTCTCTTTAGCATTTAGTTCATTTCAAACTTTTGCTGGTCACTTAAAATCCGTAAAAAGAGGTCACAAAATTACAGCTTTCCACATCCTCAAATAACAACACAGACAGGAAAAGGACTCAAAGGGAAAAAAAAAAGAAGAAAAAAAAAGCTCAGGTTGAGGGGTGTTGCTAGGTCTGGAACAGATCCGTGGCTGAGCTAATGTCTGGACTGTCAGGACTGGGGGCTAGCTAGCCTTTTTGGTTGTAACCCCTGAGCTTCTATCCAGGGCTACAAGCAAAAGACCCGGGACTATAGCCCCCCAGACCTCCCCTACTGATGCCTCTGCTCAGGTTCACTTATCAGGGATGGGATAGGGCAAACGGATTGAAGGGAAGAACCATAAAACGATATACAAAGAAGTGAAATGGGGCACAGACAAGAGGGGCAGTGGAACACTCTCGAGCTCACATGGTCCGTAACTGTTAACATATCGTCTCAGGCCCTTCCTCGTGGAACTTAATCCTTATTGGAGTTCCATCTCTTTGAATTACTTCAGAAAGATCAGCTCTAGGAAATTTACCAAGATACAAGTGAGAGCCACATTGCCCCCCCCCCATATAAAACCTCCCACCATACTTCGGTATCGGTCCCAAATGCCCTACTCATTCGCGAGCAGCACACTCAGAGTTCAGTTCTGGACAAAAGAGCATGAGCTGGTTTAAGGTTTCGGCTTGAGTTTTTCACAGTTTGCATCTGTCATCCTCCAGAGGCCCTCCGTATCTGCGCAGCGTGACTTTAGTGTGCAGTATGTTCAGTATGTTCAGTTGGAATCGGAGCAATAGATCTCTGTATCCTATATTCGGAAACCTTCTCCGGTATTGAGGGGTCACATTAGGTAGCACAGAGGGGGACTTTGTTAGCGTATGCACCCATTTATTTTGTCAAGTTCTTTTCATTCGTTTGGTAAACAAAATGGAACTATAGTACACATTCCAGAAGAGGGATACGTCACTCGAACATAACCACTGAACGGTCCCCCTGATATGCTTCCAAGGCAGCAAGCACACTGTTGGCCAATATTTAATTGGCATTCCACTATTGACTCACAAATAGAAACTTCTGTAAATCCCAACCCTAAGGTGGTGGAATAGCTTGAGGGGAAAGGGAGGGAAAGTGGCATTAAGAAGATAAGAGTATCATAGTACACACCCAAAATAATCCCTTTTGGCTCAACTTCATCCGATTTTCATAGCCAAACCTTTGCAGAACATGGTCCAGTCGAAAGCCACAACACAAAAATGGCAGGAAAGCTCTTTCTAGACTAAAAACTAAAAGGGAACTAATCTGGTGAAGCCCAGGAAAAACTAAGCTCACCCCATTACCCTTCCCCAACTTTCTCCCCCAGCTTTCGTAACCGCTCCTCACTCCCAGGGCCTTCTCAGTCTTTCTCCCTCTTCCAGGAAAGTCTCTGCTACCTACACAAAAACAAAGGTCTTGAAATTGTGATGTGTTTGAAGTCCCGGAGGTTGCTAATTTGAAGGAGCAGGCCCTCGATGGAGTAGTTGTTTTTAACTTGTGAGCCACTCTTGCCCTTGTTGATTGATTGAATGCTTGAGCCGGGAAGATAAGTATGCTCATGTCCTGATGTAGAATTGGCTTTTTCTTAGCTGCGACCAGCGATGACGACTCTTCTCTGTTTTCTTTGGGCAGCAATAACTGTACGACAACTGTGCCCCGCTCTTTGATGTGGGATTTGGGCTGCAATTGGTAGGCCCTGGTCACTTCCACTTGTAGGTTCCGCTTCCAAAACGCTCAAAACCAGCGCGCTACAGAGTCATTTTGGAAGGAGCCCTTTTCATTCTTTCCCAGGAACATGCCCAAGAAGTTCGGAGTCCAAGCTTTAGCTCTATTTGCAAGGGTTTCCACTCTGCTTTTGAGCTGCAGTAAATACAGCACACAGTTGGAGAGGGCCCTTTGAGCTTTGGGGCGACACCCCGGAAAAGCGATTCGAGCACCACTTGGTCGCCTCTAGACCAGCAACGCACTGTACATTGCTATATTTCAAAGATATCACCTCCATCTTAATGCCCATCATGGCAACCTTGCATCCATGGCATCAGATCTTTCATCGAGGCGTTCCAGAGACTCCATAATACTGTTTTCAATGAAAGTTAGTCGCAGCAAGCTGTGATCCGTCAAACATATCTGTACCATCCGTCCTACCTCAAGTAGATCGTTATTGTCAAATGCCTGATTTACCTTTTAACTTTCTCCTTTCGTTTAGCGATGGCTCACTATGTAGGAGAAAAGTAAACTTTTTGCCCTGCCATCCGACACAGGGGAAACTAGCTACCATCAATCTGCAAATCAAGGAAACTACCATTCCTGAACACACTGGTGACCCATCTCTTCCCTCAAATCTTCTAATCCATTGCCATGGCTGCTGCATTAAGGAGCTGCACTGGGTAGCCTCTACTGCTACCCTATTTCTCTAGTTACCCTGCTGACCGGCTGATATTACTTCTCGTAGCGCTATCCTGGTGCGAATCTC
This sequence comes from Ambystoma mexicanum, assembly GCF_040938575.1. NCBI lineage: Eukaryota > Metazoa > Chordata > Amphibia > Caudata > Ambystomatidae > Ambystoma > Ambystoma mexicanum. Next base: position 1,197,305,058 of record NC_090935.1, read on the forward strand.
CTTGACTTTCGGAAATCGGTGGCCTGGCACCATGTCCTGGGTGATTAGAATAGGCAAGACTTGGACATCAAATCACCGAACAGGGTGTCCCTGCCAGGTGCCAGGAATGAACCATCCACACCCCCCATACGTCACTGTCCTGTAATGATCTTAATAAAGGTCCGAAGGAGGAGCCAAACAGCAGAGCCATGAAATGACCGCCAAAAAACAGTGCCCATCTTGGTCCTGGCTCCGCTCTACCATTAAAGACCTTTCTTGGATAATTTCACTCCCAACTCCCCCTTTGGTGGGTTTGGGATTGCACTAGTCCAGGGGAAATATTCTTACCCATCACTTTTGCTCGCACGATAACGGTACACTGAGCCCGTTGCAAGGCTGTTGTGGGTCGAAAGAAATTCCCTTACTATGTCAATGGCTGTTACTTATATATAGCAGTGCTTTCATCTTGTCGCGTCCCAGTGGTCGTGGCTCAATTCTGGATCTCGAGGGCCGCCAATAAACCAGAGAGCAGTTCAGGGCGCAGTGGCATATCTGTAGCTTGCCCACATTACACTCTTAAATGGGAACTCATTCAGAAGAAACAGCCTGCTTGCTAAAATAAATAAATAATAACGCTTACTAGGCAAAAAGCAGGCCATTCCGTAAATATAACAAATGGACCTTTAGAAGAATGTCCAAGAATTATTTTGTAAACCCGGGAGGTGAGCTGGTGCCATCAGAACATACTTGGCCTTGAGAAAAATATTCGCTTCCTATTTTACAAAATATTCATATGCAGCTACAAGCAGCCCCTATTAGAACAGAAGTTGTCACCTGGTAGCGGTTTAACAATCACAAAGTGTTGTGTGTAGACTGCGGATCGCAAGTTTGACTCCCGAATTTCATTCAATTGGAAAACAGTAACACTTGTGAAATGGCTAAGCGATGGTAGTGACGCTACTAAAATGCACATTTTTAATAGCTGGACCCCAGCGTTGACTGAAGTGTGCATCAACTTTTTACTATGTACAGTGAGGTATTGTGAGTAAGACTCGGACACAGTGGCATAGTGTTGATTGCTATAAACTTTTATTAAAAGAAATGGGTTGCAGAAGAGCCTATCTTTCCCTAACCCAAAGAGGAGTTTCCCTGCCCCAACAAAACTAACTACGGTCTGGGTCAATATGTCCAAAGTAAAAAGTCTTCTGTCCTATGTCCAAAACCCTACGCTGACCCTCACACGCTAAACCCATCAAAGTGCAAAAGGGCTTAATGTTCTCTAGCTGCCACTTGCATCTCTAGTTCACAAGTGGAACTCAAAGTTCCAAACGGATGTCAAAGAAATAAACAACCAAAAGTTCCAGCATCATTGGAAGTGGGTTCCCTTCCCCTACGTTTCTTAGTTCTTTCACAATTCACCGTCTCATAAGTGCCAAGAGGGTGATCGCCTCCTCTCAGCCTTTGCACCACTTTCAAATATATGGTAAGGATTTTGTATCTAGAGATTGTCCTTTCCTATCTTTACAGTCTCTTCTTTCCAAGGGACTTGTTTTTCTTCCCCAGGGTTTCACGCATTTACATGGCTTCTTTACTTTCTCCTCTTTCTTGCTTTCCACACAGTGGTTTACAAGTTTAACTCAGAAATGCCAAGAAAGTATTTCCGTACTCTTGGTCTTTCAACTACTTTTTTTTTTAAAAAAAAGGGAAATGGTTAGCCTTGTGGAGAGATTACCCTGCTCTCTTGTTAGAAAGGGTTTTGCTCTCTCCAAATTCACAAGACAAGAGAGACCAAGAGGTTGCTCCTTGCTTGCTTGATCTTTTTCATCCATCACAAGACTTGCTTTGTTTCCTTGTTTGTATTCAGCACAGTTCAGGGGTGAGTTTCCTGACTCAGGTAAGACTTGACTACTTGTATTTCGGGTGTGGGTCCCAGACTCGCATTCGGGGTGCTGGGTATAGTCTCCTGCCATGACTTTATCAGACTTCATTTCCTTCATTTGGGTGTGGGTCCCAGACTCACATGTAAGGTGTTTGCCATACTCTTTTTCCCAGGACCTTTCCAATGTTGTAACACTCTCATAGGTTCATATTCATTTTACATTCTGGTACTGGGCCTTTGCCTGCCTTTCATTCACAAATTCACGTGCTTGCCAGGTTCCCCCAGCTCTCTTGCTCAGGTTCTGCCAGGCATCCCAATTACTTTCAATTGGCATGCAGTGCACATCACAAAACACCCTGGTGCCCCAATCTCCCTGTGCACGCTCACCAGTGTCTCCTGGGTGCTTCTGCATTCTCTGCAGTCTATGCATTGCCCAGCGGTAACTTTATCTTCTGGCCAGCATCGAATAGGCTTACCGGTCCTCGCGCTGCAGCGGATCTCCGAGTAGGGCATCTTTTGCTCCTTCCGCGCAGCAGACCTCCAATTTCGGAGCCTCCTCTTCCCACACTCACAATCTCCCCTGCTCTCCAGTCTGCTCAGCTTCCCTACCATTTCCCAAACGACTTTGTGCATGGTGCGTCTCCATCTTCCCGGCTTGACGGGTGTTTTAAAGTTTCTGGCTTTGGTGAGCTGTTAAGAACAACTAGCCTGCACTGTGTGGTTCTTGGTGGGCGTGATCTTCATTACTCTGTCCTCTTCCCGTTGCATTAGGCCCATATGAATAAGTATATTTTGTTGTCTATGGTTTTTAGCAGGAAGTTCTAGATTACAATATGCCATACATAGCTGAGAAGGCAGTGAGTGGTGACAATTATCCCTCACAGGGGGTGAGGGGTATTGAAATAATGCATGTCAAAAAGTGGTGAAAATGTACTAGTACGCAGTGGTGGCTGGTGGTTTATTTTTGTTTTTTGTAGTTGGAAAGGTGTACATTTTTCCCACAAATATGCAGGAGCGTCGGAGCGTGGTAAGGGAAGCCAAACCAACCACAGAGCTGTTAATGGGGGTTGCCCCCCACAAGACAAAGATAAAAATAGTTGGTTAAAGTGCTGCATTTTACTGAACACTTTTTGTGAATAAATTGGGTAAAAAGCCACAAAGTTTGCATTCGTTTTTGTAGGGTAATGCACTAAACAATCCCGTAAATGCAAGTCCTGAACCGTGCACAGGGACATTTTCAAACTCATTTTAATGATGACTTGGTCCACAATATATGGCAGGATGAAAAGCACTTTCATGCTGGCTGTAACCATACATGCATCAACTAAAAAGACTCCAGGATTAAATGTTGCCTACACTTCCTGTTTTTTTAACCCATGTATTACATATGTATGCCGTGCATAAAATATATTCAAGGGAATATATTCAAAATGGAATTTATTTTAATGAAGTGCTTTTATTAAAAAACAAATACATACTACATGCACTACTACATCTGTTTCGTGCCACCACCTCTAGTGTGATAACACTATGCAAAATACCATATATGAATAACAATTTGACACAAAATAAATAATTAGCAATATATGTAGTATTATACCTAAGTACCAGACTTTGTCAAAATGACAACAGCAGCACAGACCATGCCCACAATCACTCCAATGATTTGTGAGTGTGCCATAGTTCACAAGCACATCAGTCAAGCGGCCGCTTGGATCATCCACTCCTTCATGGTCCTACTCCCATGCGGCTGCACAGAGCACTTAAATAGTGCGGCAAATTGCCACCTGGCAAGGGTGTGAAGCCCTGACTTTATTTTTCATTAAGTAATTCCATCTCTGAAAGGGTAATCTGCTGATCACATACCCCTTTCATACGCTGCATGCCGGAAGCATAGTGGCTGTGTCCTGTTGCCTCCGTTTCCTGATCTGCAGAGCCTGCTCATCCAGTGGCACCGACCAGGATCAGGAGTCACAGCTGCCCTCTTGACAGTACCAGTGACGACAGCCCAGTCTCTGCAGCCCAGGGACTACTTTTCGGTTTTGAACCCGTTCTAAAAAGAACTCTGGGGATTCTGTCCTGGAGGTGGCATGTGAAACAAAAGTAAGCCACACCCGAGTTGGGTTATGTTGGCAAGCATCTCTCATAGATACCTCAGCCCCATTAAATTAATATCACACATGGCTGCCCTGTGAGCTCAGGTCAGCTGTGAAACGGTTGTGTATGTGTTCCAAGTTACAAACGTCTAGAAAAAAAGAGGCATTGCACTAATGCATAAATCGAGCATGATTCTCAAGGCAAAGTGTGTGGCACGAAAGTGTCTCCAATGTCCACTTGTGTGTGCCAACGTGTGCAGGTTAATGCACGATTATTTAGCTCTTGGGCGTGAATAAACTAGGTATTCTTAAGGCCCATCCAAAGTGAGCTGGCAAGGGTAATGCACATTTCGTTGCCACCTGCAAATAGTTTGGGCTATTCACAAACGTGGGCATCCCCTTGGCACACTTACTTACATGTGCTGCTATTTTGCAGTCATGGAGCACAGTTGTAATTTGATTGCGAACTGTGAAAAGTGCACCAATCGGTCCATTTCTTCAGAAGTGTAATAATGAAGGAATTCATTATCTTCATGTCAAAAGTTGCCATTTGATTCAAATAGTGGTTGCGCATAATGGCAAAAACGCACTCTTCCCTGGCCACGCGTGTACTGTCCACATCACTGCCACTCATTACGATCATTCATCACACTTCTTATACTGTGGCAGCTCACCACTATAGTAGTGTCAAAGCACTATGTCCGAGTTAATCCACGCAGGGGTTCTGGCAGTAGAACTACTGTGTCGAGTGTGTGATATTGCGCAGGTGCTCCTGTGCTCTGCACATTACACACACACACATGGGATATGCAGGCGAATGACCTAGTCTTCGTGTATACCTGTGGGTAGGTTGCGCATTGCAAAGTTTGCACTTTTGCACTTTTAGCCCCTTGCACTATTTTTTTGGATGGCCTGTATAGCACGGTATTCGTCTCATGATTATTAAGCTTTCATTTCATGTGTGGCATGCCTTGCACAGTTGGCGCCACGTTGGTGGCCGTCCTCTTAAGGATGTCTGATTAGGAAGCATTTCACTGGTGGGAGACCGTGCAACTTGCAAAATGGTGGACTATTGTGTTTATCATTGGGTGTGCCATACAGCTGCGCTCTGGGGAGCATTTTAATATGTAACCGATTCATAAAAGAAAAATAGAAGTGCAAACTACTCGCACCTTTCCGAGTCTGCGTTATGGGGTGTGAAAGGACCCATTTACAAAGACTTGAGCAATTGCCCTTCTAATTTCGTTTGTGCTTCAGGTGCTTTTCTCTTTTGTAAATTGTCTAAGGGCCTGAATCTCCAGACGTTGATAATCGAAAATGGTGGCTAGTGTATTCCCGCCATTTTTGGTAACATAAATACCTATTGTCATGGTGCCGGATTTGGTTCAGGGCGCCGCTGATGGGCCAGTTTCAGCCGCGGGGGAACAGCCCTGTCCTCTGCCACTTTTGGGAATCTGGACGGACCAGACGAATGTTGGGCACAGTCCTTCACGTTTATGAAAGGGTCGGAGAAACGCGGGACCATAAAGTGTCACTCTTTATATCCACGTGCCTAAACGGCGGCTGTTAAGGTCACTGGCAGAGATGCGGGGGTCTTCATAGGAATATAAGGTCATGTTGTGCAACATTGGGGTCTTTTAATGCTAAAACTCTAGAGAGATTTTTGTAACTCACTAATGGGTGTCGACAGCATTTTTGTTAATAACCGAATTTGCCCATAACTCTGAAAAGATGTTGTGAAAATGTGAGTTCAAAATTTGGCGCCTTCATCCCAATGAGCCAGTTATGTGTAAGAATTTGCACATTTCTAGGGATATGCTGTTTAGACTGTGACGCACTCTGGAAATGCCCAAGATCCTAAGCATTCTGTAATGGTGCCGTGAAAGGTGGCGGTCACCATGCACACTGCGTCTGCGCAAGAATCTTCCACACATTCCGTGGTGTATCGAGCTTGGAAGTCAAGGGGCAGCTTCATATCCCAGTGGCTCTTTGAGGGCCACACTGGGAATTTGGCAGTGGGATACCTCTCCCGTTCGGTGCTGAACGGGAGGTGTCCCGCTGGCTGGACAATGAGCGTGCCGCGCTAGGTGCTCTTGCTCGGCACTCTCCTTGTCCTGGCACAGAGCATTACAATGGGTGCCATTAGACATTGATAGGAGTGAGGGGGACAAATAGCAGGGATTTTTTCCCTTAAGAAATCTGAATGGCGGTTATCAGAAGTGAGAAGGGTGCATAATGCTACATGCTTTATGAAATAATGACTGACTTTAAAACCCCAGGGGGATTTGTTAGGCCCACATTAATCTGCATGATTCTATTGTGACGTTGCATGCAGTATGGGGAGAATAAAACTAACACCATCTCTTATTGCTTAACATATTTCTATGACGATGTATGTAGTGTATAGTTTATTATGAAAGGCTAATTTATTATGTAATGTGGTTTGCTTCCAAGTCATTGCTATGAATAAAGTATTCTTTAAGCCCATGAAATGCAAAGCAAAACATTAATAAATATCTACATCACCCAAACCTGGGAAGATGTGTTGGGTTGCTTAAACCAGTGTGTGATCCTAGGCAGGGATGTTATTTGGGAGTCACCAGGGGTCGCAGATGCGACCCGCAATGTCTGCCTTGCTACCCTTGTGATCTACTGTGCTAACCCTAAACATTTTTTTTATTTTTTAAATTGAACCTTTTTTTTTCATGTAAGCTGCTGAGCTATGGTCAGCGCCCTGTGGCTTTGTTTCTGGAGTAGCTGACTTTCTTGTTGAGGTCTTTTTAAAAATAAAAATAATTTTAAAAAATAAGAGGGTTTCATGTGTAACACTTTCAGCAGGGACCCTAAATAAGAAAGAATAGGAATAAGACATAATTTGTTTTTCTGGAATTCTATACAATAGTTGCTAGACTAATAAAATGTTTATTTCTGGCACACTTCAGGGGGTGAGTCACTCATTTAATACCTCAACTCAGCTTTTCATCCTTCTGAGGTCGATAAATGAGTACCAACAGAGGTTTGGTGATGTTGTATGTATATTTGTTCTAGTTCTATATAAAGCGCTTAAGCGTAATTGCTATATAATAACACATCATGCTCATTTGGCCCTGGACGTCTACTTGCATTCACATTAATTTGGTACTATGGGCCTATACACAATGATATTAACAATACATGTGGTGATCCATTCTTGTATGAAATGTTTTTCACATAGTGATATTGTAACCATATTGTTTGTAGTGTACTTAGGAACAATGCTATGTGATGGCAGTTACTGTTTTGTCAAGGGGTGAAACCTTGTGTTCATCGCTTCCCGTGATGTCACTTTGGGGTGGGGTCAAATGACATCATTTCCTGTGATGTCTTCAGAGGTCAAGGGTCATGTGATGTCACGTCCTCTACCCCTGGTATTTTGGTGAAATAACAACCCTGATCCTGGGCAAATCATGTAATCGCACTGTGTCTTAACTAACTGCAGCTCACTTCATAGCTTGTTAATGTATCATGCTGTTATTTTTAAAAAAGCCTATCGACTGTAGAGTTGCTCAGTATTTAATAGTGCAATTTGTGTATTTTGCACCACAGTCATTTGCCACTTTGCTTGGCAACTTATTCTAAAGGCTCTTTCATGGTGCCTCTTAGTATGAAACGCTGATGATAATCCCTGCAATGTCCTTTTCTGTCAAGGCAATTCTGTTGGTGCAATCCGTATGCAAATGTGGAGGTCTGCATGTATTTTGCCCCAGAGAGCATGGACACAGCTCGAATAGATGATTTTCCTGCAATCTGAAATGGTCCTGCAGTTCCTTTTTCTTTTTCTTATGTGTTAAAATGCAACCTGCCACTAATGTTACCAAAAAAGTTAATTGGAGGGGGGGGGGTGGGATGTGAGGGAAAGCAGGGGGAGCGGCGTGAATGAGACCGTATGGAATCGCGCGCTCTGCATCTCCCCACTCTTGCAATGCTGGATAGCCCCCTGCAGACATTGTTTGGATTGTGCGTTTTTATTTGGGACAGGGCTGTTGATGCATGCCTCGTGAGCACATTCATGGTGAAGGCCCGTGACCAAATGGGCATGCGCTTTACCAGCATTCTGCACTTATTCTGGTGCGGGTCGCCCCGTGAGGGAACGGGTAACGCTGGTCTGGCAGCATGAAACAAGGCTCCAACCCGGGCATCTGCCTGTGAAAGCTCCCCTGCGCTCCAGGTCTCCTACTATGGCTCGCGGCCATGAGTCGCTTTCAGAGAGGAATGGCTCGCGTGCAGGTGTGAACCTGCTTACGTGTCTGCAGGGCCTTTTGGCTCAATTGCTCAGAAATGTAATGTAATAATCGTGCGTGGTTGTAGTTTCACGGATGAAATGTGTGGCATATGCCTTGCGCACTAGTTTATCTTGTATGCGCTTTTTCCGGATACACAGCTGGGTTAATGTTTACATTGGTTAATTACGTCGATGTCATTTGATGAATTGTTTTTTGAGCATAGAGTTGATGTAATTTTGTGTATGTTGTGTTATTTGTTTGCTTATCTTGGTATAAAAGTTTCTTGTAAACTGTAAAAAGGAAACACAGCTGGGTTTATCTTCCGCTTTTACCATCATAATTTAGTTATAATTCCTGCGGTTTCCGTTCTCCTTAAATATTCTACAAGGATTATCCTTTTTAAAGATCTAATGCACTATTGTGATGAAATGGAAGACAGTTGCAGATTTTTGGTGGCTCTTTTTAAGATTGATTTACATGTAAGTATTATTGGTAAATAATGGACCGTGCTCTCTATATTGAGGTGAAGTAATCGGAGCGGGCAAACCCGGTCAGTATCGGCCTGCTGCCCAAGGTAAGGGCCCGAGCCTGGCAAGGGCACATACAGGGGAGTAGACTTGTAGTTTTCCCTGGGGGCGGTGGGTACAATTCTGTGATGTCCCTTTTTAAGTATAGGGACTTTCACTCAGATTGCCTTCTGGGAGGGGGATGGTGGGTTAGGTGGCCTGCATACTTGGCGCCCCTGGGCACATAACAGGGTTGACTGCTGTGCTTTTACCGACAGGGGTGGCCACCCACTCTGGTTATATCGCCATTAGCTCCGTGATAAGGTGCAGGTGCTAAAGCCATTTATTTTCAAGGAAATCAAACCTCTACGGCACACGCAGTGCTTGCTGCTCCTTTTTGCTGTAGTCTGTTTTCAGTGTTCATTACGCTGAGCTAAAGAAGACTGTGTATAATGCCTGCATTAGTAGCAACCGGATTGGTGGTGTGTCCTATCCAGTCTGCTAATGGAAAACCTTACATTTAGGCATGTCGGAAATTCGGGCTACTTATTTTAAGAAGCGCGAGTAAGAGATGTGTGGCACTCCAATATTGAAGGTGTTTTGCGTGTAGGCCCATTGTGTCCCTGCTCATCTGCTGGGTGCATTTTGCACTGACCAGAAGGAAACTGTCGATATGCTTTCAAACGTCATGTTCTTGATATGCACCAGGTCATGCCTTTTTGCAACATATGTAGTGCACGCATCAGCATGGCAAGCGTACATTTTGTAGTTACGCGATATGGTCTACGGCTGACATGCTATTTGATTTTAAATGCATTTTACATTGATGCCACAGTAAACAGGTGATGACAATATTGAATAAGATTGGCATTTTGCAAGTCGCATGTAGCATTTTGAGGCCTTAAAAATTGCAACACTGTTGAGTTGGATATTGGATCTTAAAATTATGAGATATCGTGTATTGTCCGTCTACTTGGATATTGCTTTGCAACTGTAAGATATCTGGCCACTGACATGGCAGCGCTAACCTCAGTGGAACATTGGCAAAGTGCTTTGGCAGCCTGCCCTGTTTATGGCGTCTGTGTTCTCCTCATTTGTAATGTCACTCAATAAAATGGAAGACATAAAGGGGGAATTTGAAAACCCCACCGGATTGGTAAAAAGTGATGATAATGAGTACTGTCCCGTTTACTGATACGGGATTTATTTTACATGGTTTCCCCTGCAGATTTGAAGAGTAGGGGGAGGTGGGTCTTTACATGTCCACACCCATTCCTACAGCCTCTGGAAAATCGACCAGATTGCCACCAGCATGATAAAAGCTTGGGAAAGCGATAGTCCATAGAAATCCGGCTGTTTTTCCACCTGGTATAAACAGGCAGATTACCTTTAAATGCATTGTAAATGCCTGCTGTAAGCGTTAACTGCGGGCAGAGATTTACACTCGATTGGATTTGAAAGTGTAGCAGAAAGGTGTTAAGGGGGTTTTGCTTGTATTTTACAACTTTATTTTGAACTTTGTGATGATTCATGGGATCTTGTCCCTGCTCCCCCAGAGGGTAGCCCTTTCCTGTGAGGCTAGGGAGGTGAGCCTGCTACGCAACCGTCCCCTTAGGGTTGGTGAAATGCAGGACCTCGCAGATAGAGACTCCTCTCATGGGGTTAAGGACTCCTGTTCTGTGATGGGGCTCCCTAACCCCCTTACCTTTTGAGATCATGCAATCCTTGAGGTCTTCCAAGAACCAACCTGAGGAGATTACTGTCTGTTATTGTAAAACGTGACAATACCAACACAAGGAGGAACACCCAAAGTGATCATGCGTAATCTCTCAAAGGTTGTGAGAAGAGGAAGATTGAAGGAGTGATGCTAATGACTCCTGTGAGGAATTCGACCAGACGCACAGTGGGCGTGCCCTTGGCTGGCATTTTTTAAAATGTTTATTTAGATGGAATGATGGTAGACCAACCTCAGGAATATGTGTGGGGATGCTCACAAAACGACAGACACATAGAGCGGTGTATTCTGGGTGGACACAGCCTACAGGCACAGTCAGCCCTGTCATATTTAGTTGGGATATGACATGCAAGAGTACCCTGTATCATCTCCAGAAAGTGTGAGGACCAACCTTCCCCTGCCATGGCCAAACTGATTAACTAGGAAAGGCTCCATGGATCCACCCTTCTATTTTGTTAGGCCCTGCAGCTGTTGGCAGTGATTAACATACTAATAGAGTGTACTTACAACAGGCCAAACATAGGGCCTGGCTGCAGAGGTTGACAAAGGAGACAGGAAACTCCAACAACCTTTCTTAAGTAACCGTGTCAACCTGAAGCCAGTTGCCGACCTCAGTATCATTGACAGTGAGCTGGCATGTCTCGGAATGAGTTTTTACAGTAGGCCTCCCCGGTAGAGGGACCCCATTTATCAGGTATGGGAATGTGATTTTCAGGAGCCAGAGTGTCTAGTCTCACCGCAGCTTCAAGGGAGACCTGCCACTTTATTTAGGAACCACAGGGACATTGATTAACCAGTGAGACTCCATAACAGACAAAGATGGGTGAGACTTAGTATCACAAGTTTTCACCCCATAACCTTTCCTGTTGCAAAGCACTCTGGTTATGACCTCATGCATACAGGTGTCCTACACCGGCGAACCCTCTTGAGCCTTCTCCTCACTTGGGTCATCGGTGGAGCTGTCGCGGGTCTCTGACTGCTTCTTCCTTTTTGCTTCCTTGATTTTCTTTTCTTTAACCTTCTTTCCCTTCTTATTGTGGAGGTGGGGACGAGCTCCCTGGAGGCTACCTTGGCCTGAATAAAACTCAAGCAAAAGGGAACCCCGAGGAGCAAGCCCCCTAAACCAGGCGAAAAAGACTTTGGGCACAAAAAACCCTGGCAGGAGTGAAATAAGGAAGCTTTGCCAATGGTCTTCAGATGGAGAAAGCTCTGTTGCGCTAAAGGCAGGATGAAGTTCTTTGAAAATCCTAGCAATGGGTAAGACCCCACAAGTTCATGGTTAGCGCAGATGGTAGTCAATAGGGCCTGATGAGCTGATTCCACACCAGACGAAGAGTGTAGAGTAAGGCATAACCCTATTACAAGGTAAGCTGGAGCGTGCTAACGTCGTGCATTAGTAAGTCCAGCCGGAGATGGAATCCATAGCTGCCTTCCGGAGAGAATAGCAGGAACGGGAATGAAAGAGAAGGAAATCCTCACGAGTTCGAGAAGGTCAAGTCGAGGAAAACAAGGAAAGGTAAGTGTGAAGGCGGAGAAATGCCAAACAAACAGAATACCAGCTGACTGGACAAAATCGAAATGAAACACAGGAAGCGCAGAGTGCAGAAGAATGGGTACAGCGAGACGAAGGATAAGAGGGAAAGGAGTGTACCGGCAGACAACCGGAGGGGCAAGGCAGCTTCAATGAAGCAAATTGGAATGCTGCTAACAGGCAACAGCAGCGTAGTCCAAGAGGAAACGGATACAGTGCACCGCTCCTATGGCACAGTGCGTAGTTATACTTTCAGTGGCCATCTTGGGTGAGGACTAGACCTCAGACTCTGGTTGTAGGAGCAACTTAACAACTCTACACTGGAATCTCCACCGTTGCCAGAGCTTCCATGGTGGAAGCATAACAGGAGATTGTTGGTAGTAGTCCCAGAATTGGTTCATTGAGGTAGGCTTAGCCTACACCAATCACTGTGGCCCACTTGGCTTTAGAAGAGGGCTGAGCCCTTCTTTTGGCAGATCTGAAGACTTTTCAAGGAGAAGCAAGAAAAACTCATCATTGGGACCCTGGCTAAGAGTACAGTCTGCCTTACATCTTGCGCCAGTGAAGGAAGGCCAGGTCCTCCAAAGAGGGAAGCAAGATCCCTCCCCTAAACATCTCCCAAGGAACAGAGGGTGATAAAGACCTCAGAGGACTCTCTGGCCGCTCCAGAACTGGTACCCTGCCAGCACACAGCTTTGTGCCCTGCTGGGCTCTGCAGCAGGTTTAACAGTTGGGAGGTGCAAGGTGTTTGAACCTACAACAAAGGACAAGGCAGCTGTCTGCAACACACTCCTCAGTTTAGGGCTGTCGACCTTAAATGACGACACAAGCCTTTGAAGAAGATGGGTGGAGTGCCTCGACGAGAATCTACCGACGTCTCCCTATTAGGACATTTTCGAGCCAGTCGAGTTCCCCGAGCTGCAACCGACTGCAACGCTGACTGGTGTCAAGCTACAGTTGCTTAAAGACATCCGAGACGTCTCAACCAGTGCTTCAGAACCACTGACCACCTGTGAGACAACAATTCTTGACCCCGAACAGCTGTGTAGGCCAGCCTGTAGCTGTCTGTCCAGATTCGCCGAACCGTCCTGATGCCTGAAACCAGCAGCTGACTCCTGTCTTGAACACTGTCACAGTGGCCTGAAAAGCACCCTGAAGCCGACTCGCCCGATACATTGTGGTTCTGTCCCCCTGGTCCTTACCAGAAGGCCATAGAGACATTTTAAGACCAATTGCTCTCTTTGTGCTGAAGCCAAGAAGCCTTAAACTATTGTGGTTATTAACCATAGGAGGGTTCCTGTCAGTATACAGAGTGCATCCATTTTCCTTCTTTGTAATTGTCAGTCCTCTGCAATCCCTTACAGGGTGGGTTGTAGTTCATAATGTTGCTATAATTGTCTGTTAAGATATAAATAAAGGTGAGACAGGCATGGTATCAAGAGAGACGGACTCAAAAGTAACAGTTTGAAAATCTTTATCAACCAAATTTGTGGGGTTGTTGTAATGCCTATCTGGCCCCAACTCTAAGGGGGTTGCTCCCGCAACTGATGTTTCCAAGGGCCGTCGATGTCTGCAAGTCCAAAACCAAAGCTTGTCTGTGTACAAACCTATGCTTACCCTCACTATTAAACCAAATCTGATAGGGGGTCTTCTTAAAGGAAGAATGGTGATTCAAAAGAAACTGTAAGCCACAGCTGGTTTCAGGTAGTCTTACCAATAGGTGTAGTTCTGCCAGTTCAAACAGTTCAACTCCAAAGGGCTGCTCTTGAAACCTTACACGTAGGGCTCTTGCTGTAAGTCATCAGAGTTCACAATGTTTCAGGGTCTTTTGGGGGTTCCCTTCCCCAAGCTTTGATCCTTCCAGTTCCAAACAAAGAGACAGCTCCTGTAGGCCTCTCAGGGTTCCCTTCCCTAAGTCTAGGTCCCTCTTCACAAAGTTCAACAATGCCTTTAGCAGGCCTCTTAGGGTTCCCTTCCCCAAACAAACAAAAAGGTTCCTCTTGTCAGGATGTACCTTTTCCCGTACAGTTTTTTTCATGAGGGTAGTATCAAAGACTTTAGAGAATACCAGGTTCTTTGCTCCTCCCAGGGGCGACCACTCTGACCCCTAACCCCTCTTCTTATTCTCTGGCACCATGCTCTCTTGCACCTTCGTTTTCCCTTTTAATATGCCTCTTGCACTAACTGTTTCTTTTGGGTCGCTTGCACCTTATCTTGACTGTCCATTTTCCTTCTCAGCGTCTTTGCTGTCTCTCTTGGTTTGGGGTTGCTTGCATCCCTCTCCTTACTATCGGTCTCTCGCGCACCCACTGTTGGCTGTTTCCACGCTGCCAGCACACTTTGCTGTCTTTCATTACTTCGCCGGCAGGATACAGGCTGCCTCGCTCTGGCTCCATGGAGACATGACTCCCTAGCCACGCTGCAGCCCCTCACGAACACTGGCCCTGCGTCTCGGCACGCCGTTCTCCCCTGGATACTCCAAGCTTCTCTTCTTACAACTCCATGCTCACTGTCAATGATACTGAGGGCGGGAGCTGGCTTCAGGTTGACAGTTAAATATGAAAGGTTATTTGGGGCTCCTGTCTCCTTTGTTAAACTCTGCAGCCAGGCCCTATCTTGGATTTGGCTCCTCAGGTCCAGTCAGCATACCCAGCTCGCTCTCTGATTCTGGCAGAACCACCCTTTTTATACTGCAGGTGAGTCAATTGGAGTCTAGTGTGCACAATTGGGGCAAAGTGCTGGACTGTGACTGACTCTCTTAGTGGGACAATTAAAAGGTGTTAGATGGCAGGCCGAACTTTGTATCTCTGTTGTTTCTTTGGGAAATCCTTATTGCTCCTGATCGTCTCTTCCTCGTCCCAGTATTGATTGGAAATGGGGAGGAGCAGGTGGAGTGTGATTGAAAATACCCCATTAAGGCTGAGGGAAAGTGGGTTGGTGTATCATTGGGAAAGGGGAATAACATGTCTCGTACTTGCCTATCCTCCTCCCAATTCCCTGTGACCTTCCACTCAGGTGATCCTCCCTCGCTTGTCCACCCCAAGGGTCGGGATCCAAGAGCGATGGTCCCTCCCTGGCCATCTGAATGGAAGTAGGGAGTAGATGGGAGAATACCATTTCTTGCCCCATTTTGGAACTTTGTTTTGTAAACTAGAAGGATTTTGAGACTAAAGAAGACCCAGTTTCATATTAGTTTGAGTTCTTGGTGTGAGGGCTGCAAATAGAATTTTTGACACAACAGTGGACTTATTTCTTTGGACTGTCCTGACAGACTCCTTAGAATGTTATTTTGAGGCAGGGAGACCCCTCATAGTATTGGGGACAGTAAGGTATTTCCCCAACCTCATTTACTTAATAAAAGTGGTTGATAATAGTCATGCCACCTGTGTGTAAGTCTCCTCCTTCCGCACCCTAACAATTAGTTTGGGACTCTTTACAGGAATATGTTTAAGACTTACCTAGTGTCCTATTTTTGGGGACTGTGTTTGAGAAATGGCACATTTAAAATCCTTTTGGTTCATTAAAACAGGTTGTAACTAACTGTTGTACAGTGCAGTACTAAATCCTCAAAATGGCCGCCCTTGGCCCAGGAAATTGAACCACTCCGACCTTCTAAGCTGGTCCTTTAGACATTGCAGTTTAACCATGTTGGGCCAGTCCAAGCACAAGTTTCAAAAAGGGACTTTTATATGCTTGCAAATTCACAAAAGGCCTAAGGCCAAGGACGGCGGATAAGGGCTTGCCCCCATTGCTGTGAGAATGTGTGAAGTCTGTAGAGGTTGAACAGCCAGGTCTAGAAACACTCTATAAACGAAAAGCAGCATTCGGGATTTTTCGTCTTGTATTTGGGATTTTAGATAGCACAAACCTTTTCTAGGAAACAGCAGAGTACTGTACCTGTCATTCACATATGAGGTAAGAAGGGGGTTGCAGTGTGGTGCATGGAATGTTCCGACCATGGGGGTGGGATGTGATGTGGGAAGAAACGCAAGGAGCCTGTGTGGCACCTAGGTATTTTGGTAAGTCAGAATTAGGAGGCTGATAACTCATTGTGAGGTAAACCCCCTCCTCTAAACCCTATAAATCTAGTCAGGAGGTCATACAAACTAAAGCTGTCCTCTGTCCCGAAACCTATGTAGCCTGATCCTAACCTACCACTATAAAGAAACCAAACTATAAATAAAAATGCTTAAGGGTGTTCCACCCAACTCCTGGTTTCTGACCCACCCTTTATTGTCCTAACTTAATGTCAGGTTGTTATTCGAGGGTTTTTGCCCTTTTCACACTTCCACCATGGATCAGTTCTCTAAGGGTTCTCCTAACCATGGCATACTGAGAAATGTCTTTGGCACTGTGGTGTGGGTTTCAACAGAAGTCCTTCAAGCGTCCTTAGTTGGTCAGGTCTCTCCCAGTCCCTCCCTCTGGTTTCTGGTTTTCGACCCCCTCCTGGGGTCTTTGCTCTCTCAGCGCCACTTGGGCTTTTTTCAATTTTAGCCTCAATCTTGCTGTTCAGGATTTTGGTCCCTTTTATTGTTTCTATTTTCCCAACCCCATATGGGATAGTTTGGTTCTTGCACTCTCAGGCTGTATCTCATTTCGGAGCTTCTTAGGCCTTTCTTTCTCTCAACCCGGCTTGGTGCATGTCAACTCCTGTCCTGTATTGGGTGGTAAAGCCGGTCAAGTGGCACAGTGAGTAGAGCGCTCGCTTTGACGTCTGTGCAGAGCCTTCTATTGCAGGTTCGCAGCCAAACTCAGCCTTTCATCCTTCCGAGGTCGATGAATGAGCACCACACGCCGTGGGTAATAATAAGCAGCGCTCCTGAGGGTTCGTAGCGCTATATAAATGCCAAGTTATTATTATAGGTCCTCAGCCCCTCCTGGGCCTTCTCTTCTCTGGCCCTGTCTTGCGATATGTGCCATATTGCCACGTCTCTGTCACTATGGTGGCTCGGACCCTCCTGGATCTTCCTCACCCTGAGTTGGGGTATGCAGCCTCTCGCCTTGTCATCGGGTGGTGTGGTAGCGCGGCCCCTCTTGGGTCTTCGCTGGCTGGTCTGCCCTTCTGCCGGTTCCTAGAGAATACTGCATACCTGTCTTGTAGCAGGTGTTCCTCTGTGGGAGGTGGCAGCACGGTTCCTTCCATGGAGGTGTGTGGGCGTCGGTTCTTTCCGGCAGCTACTGTGCGCGCTGTTAGACCACATTTCAGGTGGTCGCATCACTTCTTGGTATGCTATAGCCGCGCTTCTCGAACTTCTTGCCTGACAGTAGGAAGCAGCACTCCATGGACTTCCTCGCTCTTCAATGCTCCAGGTCATCTGCGTGGGATGTCTCACTGATTCAGCCTCAAAGTGGGACGTGCCCTCTGCATCTTGGCTCTGCAGGTCGGTGAGCTGCTCTCCGGCGTGTCTTATTCCTCTTTGTGTTGGTGAAACACCCCTTTTTTTTATCTGTCCCTGAAAGGGGTTGAATCAAGCCATTAGTTTTGTGAGGATAACAGCATTGGGTCAGAAACCAAGCCAGGTACAACATTCTCATAAGGGTTTCAGGCAATTCCCAAATACTCAATGACGAAATTGGCTTCCTGAGATGAGGGAGGGTGGTGCATATCCCTACTAGTAGTTGGCCTTTCTTCCAAGGGTGGGTAACCCCCAGTGGGGTCTCACTTGCCTTCTCCTCTAGGAGGTGTGTAGCTTAGCTGGCCACCTCCCTAGACCCAGAGGTGGTGGCTCCCCCTTGGGGATAGGGGACACATTCCCTGGATTTCTCACAGTATTCACTGAAGAGCAAAGCCATGAATGAGTACCTTCATGAAATGGAAGAGCATTGGCATGGTCCGGATGGCCACCTGGATGGTGTGCCCGTCGGCAGGGGCATAGCAGAAGGCCTATGGCCTGTTTTCTTGTTGTTGCTTCGTTTCCTATCGGTTTCATCTGCACTCTAGTGCCTGCCTGCTCCTGGAAGAGCGCGACCCACCTGAGCTACAGAGATTTGCAGCATGCTGACAAAAGTGAATTCAGCACAAAAATCTGCAACTGGGGATTGGTTATCTAGTGCCAGCAGCCTTCGTGGATATACAGCCATCCTCAGTGATTCGGCATTTGTAACGGCGGCTACAGTGGTTTTCCACATAAGTGCGCTGAACTAACATAACCGCTTTGCTGGGTGAACGGGGCGCGTGAAGTCTAGTGCGAGTCCAACCTCCTGCCCACTTCAGGGCGTCATTCTGCATCAGAAGAAGAAAGTACTCATGCCCCCTGGCAGCGGCCCTTCATTGTATGACAGTGCTGCGCCACCTTCTGTGGGTAATAGGACCATACGCTGCTCATTGTCTAGAATGGCAGTGAATGTTTTTCTGGACACCTAAATTGATTGGCATATCTTTACTGAATGTCTACCAAATTGAGCGATTAAAAAAGGCGTGGCATCGACTTTCAGAACACAGGCGACCTGGCATTGCCAGGGACTATTTACGTATTGCTTTGTTTGTGCTGTACTGAGAAAGCTGCATGTAAACGATCCTAGAGATTCCAGGTTGACTCAGAGCACGTTCTGCCGTTCAGAATAAACGTCATCTCCTCATGGGCTTGTTAACAGGAAGTGGGCTTGGTAACAGGAAGTGCGTATGTTAACAGGAAGTGGGTCTGGTCGTGATGAATACTGCTGAATGAAAGAAGCCGTTTTAGGGCAAGTGTTAAGAGCACGGCTGCCAGGCAGTGGACTATCTGCTACTATTTATGTTGCCATTGTAACATTCTATATAGCAGTTTATGCGGGATTCCTTTGGCTTCTATACGCTGTTAATAGATATTCCGTTAGGAAGTAAAGCACAAACGATTGCCTGTTTGGCTTTGCCATTGGCTTTAGGCTCAAATGAAGCATTCCAGTCTGTGGCAGATAACTGCAAGCTGTTGGAAAGTAAAGGAGTGGGATTTTAAATGGCATTAGCCTTTGGAGTCCCTCTGTGCCCGTCTGAAGGGCATTTTCTTTCTGGGACGCTTTCCTGCTTTCACTCGTCGACCAAACTACCACCCACAGTGCAGCTAATAGTTTTGAAAAATCCTTATCGCAGCAAACAAGCATTTCTAACATGAATGCATCCGCGGATGAAAGGCCTCGCATTTTATTATGCTAATGCTGTTGAGAATTTGGAAAGGATTATGAAAGCTGCGAAGATGGGCTGTGACTCGATTGCAAAATAGTTCCATCAATTTGCAATTTGATGTGGGTGACGCAGCGCTATGGTTTTGTCGTGGCTGTCCGTCTTCTTCTAGCTGATGGATTGTATCCATCAGCTGTGATTTTTGTATACCGCGGTTTGAGCCTCATTACTCCATCTTCTCGGGTTGAGTATGTAGTCGTGGGTTAGGATTCTTCATGGTCTGTGTGGACTTGTCACAGTAGGGCTGGTTTCACAGGGTCTTCGCCGTGATGGGCCGCGGGTAGCGGTGGAGAGGGTTTGCAGTGGGGATTTGATTTTTATTATTATAAAGCGCTACTAAACCATAGGCCTCAGAGCACTACACAAAAACTTACAAACGACATAAATGGAATAAATAAACAGAATAAATACATAAGAACCACCCAAAAAGAGAAACATTAGGGGGATATATATAGATGAAAAGGCGTTAGGGAAAATTTAAAGTAACACTGCAAATCTTAAAGAAAGTTGAGCAACCCATTAGAACAAGGCGCATCAAGTTACTACTGCAAATGGGAAACGAAATCTGACACTAAGCTCAAAATTCGTAGAGCCCATAGGCAGATATTTACAAAGTTTCAAATACATGGGCATGGTGCCAGGTCCACATCCCACCAAGATGCAGTCACTATTCCCTTGGGAACACCAATTGGCCAAGTCAATTCTGCGCAAGAGTTTCAGATCAGAGGAGCACCCTACGTCTGGCCCCGTGGCAGTGAGTCTCCTGATCAGAGGGTTCAGGTCATTTATCATGGCGTGTGCAATGCGTACATATATTTTGGTACCCCCGCCGGGTGCCCCGTGTGGATCCGTCCCCTGAGGCAGCGCTGGTCAGGCAGCACATGCGGACCGTGTGATTGGTAATTGACCCGCCTGTGCACTCCTTTCGTCCTCCGTACCATCTCCTGCCAAATCGTTCCACAGGCTGCCCAGCAGAAATGCCAGGCCACAAGTTTTCTGAGAAGTGGGCAAGTACCCATTCTTGGCATTTCTCTTTTGGTTTCTCAATCTCTTAACCCACCTTATGTCGGGGTATACCTGTAAAAGGACGCCTGGAGGCAGAGACTGCACGCTCTGTCTCTTCGATTACTAGGCGACTATAATCCTATACTTTCCTTCTCCCTTCTGCCTGTATTAAGTAGCTAATTATAAGCCTTTTGATTTATTCATTTTCGTGATTTACATCGTGCTCACTAATTCTTGTGGATGGTAAAATTTGCAGGAAATCTGCCTTTTCTATCTTCAGCTTGTTTTTTTTTGGCTTGGAATTTCAGCATTTTTCACAGTTCAAATGGGATTGCCACCCCCGAGCCTCACAAAATCATAAAATAGTGTCACTGATGTCATTTCCACCTGCAGAATCGTGTTTCTACTGCAAAAATCAGGTATGGGGGGGGGCATGAGGCGGATTTCACTCCACTGTTAGTAACTCCGCCCACTCCTTGCACTTACACCACCGAAAGACCGCTTCAGAGTGCTCACAGGCATCAGTTGGCAGAAAAGGAAAGGGAACCGGTAACATCTTGGGCCGTGGTTCTGATATCCTGTCCCTAGACTGAGTTGAAGATGTCGGTTTTCGCCCGCCGCCGCAGCTCATGGATGGTGCGTTCAGCTTCATGGGTGCACTTTGACAATCGACACTCCACCTTTATCTGCCCTTCATTTCATCATGAGGGTACCCGGGCAGGGATCCAGCAACACTATCGAACCAAAGTTATGGAGCTGCCGCAACACCAGCTAAATTGTGGGCAGTAAGGGCGTGGGGGGATTCAATTTGGTCTTTGGCTGTGTGCACTGATTGAGAGCAGTGTGAAGCTACTGGGACCATTGGCCGAAAAGCCAGATAAACGCTGGACAAACACTGTGCCCTGCCCTGATGGGCAAACACATACCACCTGGCCACTCTGCACAGACCCTGAGCAAGTTAGAGTGAGGTTTTAGGCAGCTCTCAGCCTGCCAGCCAATATAATTAACGAAGGTGAAATAGGTGCCTTTGGTTCACAAAGTTCAAGCTTGTAGCCTATTGTAATGAGTGGAGTATGAAGACTGCCCCTTTCTCTTATCTGCCAATTCACAGGTCTTTGTTGCACAATGTAACTGTTAAAGAGCGAGTAAGAGAGCAGCATGGATTTACGTTGTCAGTGTGAGAAAGTGAAATGGGACTTGTCTGCAAGAGACTAGTGGTTGGATTGCAGGGAGGACAACCAGTAGTTTTGCCTACTAAAGACAACTCCTCTCTATGATCTCCTAGCACCCTAAATGACGTGTGTGTGCACGAGCTCACACGCACACGCGCACGCACACACGGCTGGCACATGAACACAAAACAAACTGACTGCGCGCTGCTCTTTAGCCCTAGCACACTCCCCTTCCTGCACATCAGCAGTGAACTAGACCGAAAGTGCTGTAGTCTATCATACCTTGAGTTCTCTCCTTCAGATAACATACTCACTGGAGTTTCTGCCAAAGCAAAATTGGCACTCGGGACGCAGTTACTTCTGACCTGCACCCAGCAACACCTTAGGTTTCACAACTGCCCGCCCGCTGTCACACTAGCACCCAATCCCCTCTTTTCTTACAAAGCCATGAGCAGCAAGGTCAATAAAAATGGCAGAAGGGTGTGCTGCAAAGGGCCACATTGCATTTACCCCAATCATCAAGAGATTTAGTCCCAGAAGCCAGATCCACAGTTAAGTGCATTTGCAGTGCAACCTTTGTCACCACCCCTTCGAATGCCTTCTCCTGCACTAAAAACAGGCACGTAAATTAAAGGAAGCACAATTCAGATGGGCTTTGCGTCCCAGGCACAGAGGCGTCCATGAAATACAGAAAAAATGGATGGTCTTCAAATGTTCCATCCTTTGAGGGGTAGGGTAGCCAGATGACTCAACGTCCTGAGGGACACCCTACTACACTCCTGGGGTTTGCTTCTACTTTAGTTTTGCTTCAGCCCATTGGATTGAATTGAAGTGTGCCAACTCTACATTTCCCAGCAGGCAATTGATGGAGAAGTGACAGCCCAGTACTGGGACATGGAGTCCCTCCTGGCATGGAGCTATATGGCAATTCTGCTTGAGGGTGAAGGTAGGGGCAGACACCATGATGTTCTGCCCCGTTGCTAATCCAGCCTTTTATCTGCAGCTTTAACAAAAGTGGGTCTTTATTTGCCATGTTTTGAGGTCAAAGGTGACATATCAAACTGTGGGGCCTTCCCCCAGGAATGCTGGCAACCTTTCTATTGAGGAGCAAAAATCTCACTAATAATGGGCGATTTCCTCTTTCTCCTACAGCATTTTATATAAAAAGTGAACGTCACTTAATTTTACATTTAGTTCTCCTTTTACATTTAATTTCTCATGTGCTTAATCCTGACATTTTTTTGCCACTGTTTGTTGCCTGACCTGTGCCAGTGCCACCTCAGAACTAATTAAAATACATACCGCTTCACGGGAGAAACTCCTGTTTGAAATTCTAATGCCAAAGTGTAGAGATGACTTTACTGCATCACTTTTCTCTGAACCAAAAGAGGAAACCGTGCAGCTTAGCGCTCAATGATTTTATAATGGGTTTGTGGAAGCGCGGCCCCGATAACGATGAAGAAGTTCACTCCCGAAGTATTCTAGACGGGAAAGATTTAAAGGGATAGTGAAGGCGAAAAGAGCCTAGGATGTGATTTATTAAAACATATTGAAATAGAAATGCGGTTTGGAATAAGCTCAATTAGATGCCACAACAAATGAGGGCACCTGGCAGTTTCTTCAGTGGCGACAGGAAGTGGAATAATGACGATGACCGCATGCAGGAAGTGATCCGATCCTTCACTTGACATCTTAGGCCAACACTTGTTTCCATTGTGAATAAAGACTACAGTGATCAAAAGAATTGAAATTTGAATATGAAGAATGCTGGCTACGTTCTAGCTCGATGACGTTCATGGTGCCATAAGAGTGTTGCATGTGGTGAAGGATGCACTTTCCTAGATGCCAAGATATGTACATTATACTGCACACGTCCTCCCCACTCGAAAGTAGTCCAGTTCATGAGGGTATTTCATTGCAGGCTAGTCCAAGGCCAATGGAAAGCTCTACGAGAGAAGGGGAAATCCTTATGCCATCCGCTGGTGTCTTCCAATGAGTGATGCACGCCTTGGACCTTTAGATTTCTCACCAGGAGCTTGAGAGATGGCCATGCTTTGAACAAAGCCAGAGGACAAGGTCAAGACTGCAATGCAATGCAATGTATAGTGGTCTTGTATAGTGCAAGGCTGCCATCATGTTGGCTCTGTCGCTGTGAATTAAATAGGGGTGGGTGGCTTATTCTTAGTGGTGGTAGAGAAACTGGTGTGCGGTGGTGTTGAGGTCAAACTAGAAGTACAAAAGTCTTGTGTGCCAGTATGGTTCTACCTGAAGTGTGGCAGTAATACTTGGGTTTATGTGTATCCAGAGGAGACGCCCCATGATCTATTAGATGCCAGCTCTAGGACCGTAGCCACTGGCCTGTGAGGAGGGGAGGGGAGGGGGGGGGCATGTGATAGCACTAAGACGTTGAGTATAGTGCAGTGAGCACTTAAGTGGCTCTACAGTAGTACATGTGGTGGTTGTGTAGATGCCAGGATACACCTTGTATCAGGATCTACGTGTGTAGTGCATCAGTGGTAGTAAATTGAAAGTTGAGAATGTCATTTGTTGGATGGAGAGGTAGTAAGGGAGGCCCTTTCAGTCTCGTTTGGAGTGTATATGCTAAACCAAACCGCTGGGCTTTCATTCTGCCTAAGGGATGAAAGTGGATGACTTGTAGTGTTATTAGTTGACATGGCATGACACTGGCGCTCTGGTCTCTTCGAGCAACAGTGTGCAGGGCCAAACAGGGACGTCATTTCACCAAAATGCCAGGGGTAGCGGAAGTGACATCTCACGACCCTTGACCCCTGATGACATCACAGGAAGTGATGTCATTTGACCCCACCCAAAGTGATCTCGCGGGAAGCGATGGAACACGACCTTTCACCCGTTGACAAAACAGGAAGTGGCATCACATAGCATTGTACACTACGAAAAATATGCTTACGATATCACTATAATGTGATGTACATTTCATACAAGAATGGATCAACATTTGTATCATTAAGATCAGTGTGTGTAGGCCCATAGTACCAAATTACTGTGAATGCAAGCAGACGTCCATGACCAAATGATAATGATGTGTTATTATATAGCACTTAGCTTAAGTGCTTTATATAGAAAAAATATACACCCAATATCACCCAACCTGTGTTGGTACTCATTTATCGACTTCAGAAGGATGAAAGGATGAAAGGCTGAGTTGAGGCGTTTAAGAACAGACTAAATCAGTGACTCACCCACTGAAGTGTGCCTGAAATAAACCTTTAATGAGTTTAGCAACTATTGTATAGAATTCCAGAAAGACACATTATTTGGTATTCCTATTCTTTCTTCTTTAGGGTCGTGCTGAAAGTGTTAGAATTGTGGCACTCCTGTTCTTATTATTATTCTTTTTTAAGGGGCCTGAACAAGAAAGACAGCCACTCCAGAAGTAAAGAGCCAAATGGTGCTGGCCACAGCCCAGGAGCTTGCATTACAAAAAAAAAGATATATTTATATATATATATATATATATATATAGATAGGTCGCAAGGGAGACGACCAGGTGTAGATGGCCACTTAAGTCTGCACAGTGGCTGTGCTGGACGCAGGTTGTCCCGACTTGCTGTCTCCCGAGAGTCACACTCCAGGGAACAAAGTAAGTTGGGACAACCTGCGTTCCGCAAAAAGCCACTACAAACGGATCACGGGGCAATCCCGGGGCAATCCCGCAAAATACGGGACAGTTGGCCACCCTAGCTACTGACGGCCTGTCATGATGCTACCTAGAACTTCTAAGCAGCCCTACTGTACTTTTAATGGGTGTTACATTTCTTGACAAATACATGAGAGGATGGCTGCAGATGAAACTCATCCTGCGGCCTCCAATGTCTGCCTGCGTCGTACAAGGGCAGGGTGAGGGGAGAAAGAATGCCAAACCGATTCTATAATTAGTGAGCACAAGACCCGTCTCCGAGCTTGAAAGAGGTGTAGCATCCAGGATACACACATCACGTGTACTCCCTCGTGTACCGCATTTCTCCGCGTTGTACCGACATGCTTGCACTGCCAAGTGATGGACCTTGTCCCTCGACTCTGCTTCTAATTTAGCGGGATTTGGCAGCGATGCCTGCATTTGAAACCCTGTGCAAGCATCCTGATGTGCCGGTGCGTTGTTCAAGGTTAACCCCTTAAGCCCCTCCCATCCACACCTCTCTTGCTTGCATGCTCTTTATTTGCACAGGCCCACACGCGGCACGTTTCTCTGTCATGGTCACTCTAGGAGTCTAGGTCTGTCTGTCCCTGTTATTGTAATAGGTTATTTATAACGCCCTTATAACCCAGAGGTTTCTAAGCGGGACCCGGGGATCGAACCTGTGCTGCTCCGCGTCGTCTCTCTTCCAAGGTGAGCAGGTGCTCCTGACCTAATTCGGTCTCGGGAGGATAGCAAGCAGTCGCAGAATGCATGTGCTGCCTGCCATCAGGTCCTTTCAGCATTTGTGTCCGTATTCTAAATCGCACTTTGTGAACATTGTTATAACAGTGTCATGTATGGGTACGATAACGTCCAGTCTCCGAAAGTTGGTTCGAGGGTTTTTAATTTCTAATTTGTTAAATTATAGGTTTTCTCTTTTTCTCTTGTCATGGTGCTGCTTGAGTACAGTAAGGAGCTTCCGTCTCTCATCCTCCCTTGGGCTCCTCTATCCTAACCCTGACCTCCCTAAACCCCAGGCTTTCCGTCTGGCGATTGCTAGCGCCTCCTATCTAATGCGAGCTGCCTTGATCACCTGACCCAGAGTTCAGAGTCTAAGCCCCCATCTCTTCCAGCTAATGCTCTTGTCTTTGCAGTTGGCAATTGGATGCCTGCGCCTGCCCCCTCTGGGGGGAGGCCGCGTGCGCTCTTCCTGCTTTCAGTGTGTAATCTGTTGCTAGAAGAGCACACACCTGCTGACCTCTTTCTGACCCCCTGCTGTAGTCGTGCAGTAAGAAGCAATCGGCCATCTTCTGCCGAGTCTGCGGGTGCTAGCCTGCCTCTTGCAGCATAAAGGTTGGCAGCGCAGCGAGGCTTTTAATGCACGCTTTTACTTCTCATTCCACCGTCATAATATCTGTCCAATGATGTGAAAACCTATAGTTGTCAAATGGTGACGGACTGGCAAATGAATATATAAATTAACGCCTATAGAAAAGCCAACGTTTGCGGCTTTCTGCGCTCGTTTCTTGTTGGTGCTTCTGCTCAAAACAAGGTATCGCACGTGTCTGTCCCAGCAGGGGTTGGGCCGCGTTTCCCAGTTCGGTTGCATTGCATCATTTGCGTGAAAGTATGGAATAGGGAAGAGGGATATCCAGTTCTCCTCTGCCAGCCCTCGCTTTCTCCAGGGGTTTCCTTCCCCTGACAGCAGGGTGCACTGCAGGACCCGAGGCATCAAAGAGGCCAAACAAATCTGCAGGGTCTTTGGCCCTCCAAAGGGCAATGGCGTTACACATGTGGCTGGCAAAGCCGCCGGCAGTGGTGCTCGGCACTAATCATTTACATCTGTTCCTAAATCTTTCACTGCCCGCTGAATTTATATATAAAACCATTATCCGCGGACCAATTTCAATCTGTATGTTTATTTCTACGTCATGAATACTGACTAACACAAATATCATCACGTTTGGAATGAAATTAACATACCTTTCCAGTTTATCTACAAAATTTAAAATGAAGTGTCTTGCAAATAATGGTTGTCGTATATGTAAAGCTTTTACACAAGAAGTGAAATATTCTTGCAAGAAATGGTATCCGACACAGGCTGACCATTTATTGGGTCTGTAATTTTGGAGAATGTTTTTTTTAAAAAATCATGTGTTGTATACTTTGATGGAGGTTTGCAAATAGTGGAAATTGGCAAGTAAGATTATCTTAGGTTTTTATATCCAAGAAATGTTTTGTCAGTGAGTCTTCTATCATGTCCTGTATTGATAACCGCTCTGCTCCTGCGCCGCTCCACTGTTCTGCGAGGGCTGCAGTCATTACTATTGTTCGAGGTTTATTTCGTGCTTGGAGATACTTTTCGTTCTCTGGTCCGACTTCTCTCTGGATAAAGCGCTCTTCTTTCAGACCTGCTCTGTCTGGAGGACCTGAACATTATGGAATGAAGGAACGCGAAGCCTCAATTCTTCATGATTTTCATGGTACATTTCAATCTTTTCAATGTTTTTCACTTTAAATCATTCTTTTTTTCTTTATTGTACTTGCCTAGTCTTGCAGGATTTTCCGAGGCATCCGTAGTTGCTGGACATGGTGCATAATTGTGAAGTAAATGGCCTCCCAGTACATCCTGGCCAGGCTGTCGTGAAGGTGGGCCTTCTTCCCTTCTCAGGCTCTCTTGTATCTTCTACTTGAATCTCCCTCTCCCACCGCCTCCCTTTTATAGGGCTCCGTACTATGGGAATGAGATCATACTACTAGGATTGGCTGTGCAATTTCTTTGTTTTCAGAGGCCTATGTGATTGGTCAGGATTAACATTTCCCACCTTTTCTGTGTTTGTTTCACTTCCCATTATTAGTATTTTCAGGTGTTTGGGCTATTCTTACTTTTGGTTACCGGTAATTACCGGATGGAGCATTTCAACATGGCCCAAGGGTTTAAAGCTCTGTTCCTCCATTTTGGGGTTAGGCGGAACTGTCATAGTGTTTGTGGATACATGCTATGTCCCCAGTCTGTAGTAGCTGCCCTCGAACTCGAGAGAACAGAATTCGGTAAGCCTGATTTCTCTGCTGGTTTGCCCTACAGGGTGAACTTATATGATCTGATATCGGAGGGCAAGGGTCAATTGGTGAGCTGCATGCCTTTCCGGATGCAGTGCACAGTAGATATTTATTCCTGATTACCACTGTGGCTTTTGGTTTACCGGCACAGCAGCACGCGTACACCTTACCCAAGGGAAATGTGACAGTGACTCTCGTGGAAACCAAGCAGAAGTTATGTTGACAATGGTAAGGGAAGCTGTCTCTCTTCTGGCTCCTTGTAAGGGGATAATGTGTTGATGCTTTGTCTACCCAGGGATTATGTGGCAGAACAGGTTTCGAAAGGGATTCAGATGCCTCCAGGCATCGGTGCCCCCCTGTGTCTTCCTGACCTTCCCAACTGTGCTAGTTCCTGGAACTTGGGGTGGTTCCCCAAGTCAGGTGATTCTAGATTGTCCACAAGTAACCTGCAAGGCGCTATATCCTACAAATCGATAAAGTCGTTAACGGGACACTGATCCCTGGTTGGAAGGGGGTGTGGGTGTTCCCAAGCTCCTTAAGATTTAAAGTCATAGCATTGAGACAAGTGAGGTGTCGATTTCGGGGGAAGCCACATAGAAAGTCTATTACAAACCATCTTGTCAATATTCTTAGAGCAGTGTTAAATGCTACCTTAAGAGTTGTCGTGTTACTTTGGTCGCCACAGTGCATACATCCCAGATAGCAGTTAGGTGTTTAGTTCTAGTTTAAACCCCTCGTTGGCTCTGACGTTCTGGGGAATGTTTTCAATACCCTGCGAACCATGTGCTGCACTTTGAAATATCGCTGGGATATAGGGGCCGTCCCTTTCATGGGGCACGTCCATGTTGCCGACGTGCCATACGCTACGAGGGCTCTCCAATGTGAGATATTGGTCGTATTGTGGTTCCTGTGCACTCCCACATGAAACATGAACGCCAGTTGTGATGTCTTTCATTTCCCGTAGTAAAGGGAGAACCGGGTCACCCTAAGTATTCCGGCTTTCAGTTTACAGGCCCAGTTTTATTAATCTCCTGGGTCCATTTTGACTCGGACGATGCATATTCCCAGGGTTGGGTGCAATGCTTGGCTCTTTTCAGCATCTGATGCGGGAACAATAATCCCATTGCCAACCAGGAGGCTCCGTATTGGGCTTAAGCGATCACACACAATATTCACATGGCCATCAGTGCACACCATTGATCATTGCTGTAGATGTAGCCTTTTAGGATGATGATGAGGTCATCCGCCTATCCGATTGCCTTAAGATAGATTATGGCAATGGCAGGAAAAAAAGGAAATGTCTGGCGATTTTAGGAATATTTTGGCACTCAGTATAAGGGGTGGAAAGCTTTACTCTCTAATTTTCCAGAGATTCCTTTTTTCCGGCAGCTAGGCTTTGGTAACCAGCTTGAATATATTCAAGCAGTCTCTTCATTGATTTCATGGCAAGCAAGAGGAACTCGTAGTTGACCAGCTGAAAGACCACCCCGGAATAAAAGGCGCAGGATCAGCCGGGAGCCTCTACCAGATGGCAACGCGATTAATAAGACAAGATTGGTGTCTCTCATCCGGTCAAAAAGCCATGCTTTACAGGGCTAACCGTTCCACTAATTAATGCAACCATCCTGGTAGAGAGCATTTTAGTGTAGATTTTAATGTGCAGAAATGTGAACTGTGATTTGTCCTACGGGACTCCATGGCAATGGGGACTTACTCTTTCCGCCGCTTGATGTCCCGGACCGCCGGGACTTGTAATGTCCTGGTGGCACCAGTTGATTAGGCAGCGGAAACAGTGTTATGAGTTTGGCAGCAACCCGCCGGTAGCACTGGTGGATTACCGCCAAACTCGTAATGAGGCCCCATGTGTTTGTTTACTCAGTCGGGCCTTCACCGTCACCCTTCTAAGTTGATGAATCGCATACCATGAGTGGGTAATGAGAGTGATGCTGTTAAAGAGAGTTCAGAAGCCAGATGAAGTCCTCTATAAATCACCACATGATGATTATGAGCATGATGCTGAAACGTCACACTTGAACGCATCATGCTGTAGGACCAATAGGAAGGCAGGTTCTATTACCAGCCTGATATTGCAGTGCGCCTCCACCAGTTAACCATCACTGCTGGTGGATGTAGAGGATGGCACACTTGTGACCCCCAGCCAAGCTTCACAATATGAAATAGGTGCCGTAATCAGAGGATTCTTGGTGTCGGTCACTTCAGATTCTACTCAAACCCAAGTTGCCGGGAGCTGCAGCCCTGCAGTATACGGTTTGGTAGCAAATGTCAATGGTCTCTCTTCTGGGTTAGTTGTTGTCTTACCCTCTGCTGTGTTCACGTGGCGCACAGCTGAGCTGCTAGTTTTGGTCCTGGCTTTGAAATGCTACTATTCTGCAGCATTTTTCTCTTAAATCCATTGCTGTTAGCGTATGCCGCTCTGTTTGGATAAAGTGGCAGCTCTACGCCACAATACTTGCAGGCAAAGGGCCATGCCGCTGGACTAGGATGAAGTGAGATTCCTCCCACGGCACCCTGTTGAGGGGACTCAAGGTACATCGAAAGTTTTAATTTCCGCTTCCGGTTCAATTAATCTGGCTTGCCAGGAAGTGAAAGTGTGAACTGCATCCTGCTAGCTTTTCAGCAGGGGCAGCGAGCGGATCTGATCAGGACTGCCACTGAACACCAAGGCTCCTGTGCAATGGAGGAGAGCGGCCATTCACAAACACTGCATGTGCAGATGTTCAGGTAAGCTCGCTATGATGTGCTCACGCTGGGAATATGCCGTGCGTTGCTACTGAGGACATCAATCATGGGTGCATAAGAGTTCCTCATCCGTACCCTCACAGTTGTCTAAAATTTGTCAAGTACCGATGACCCACATACATGCAAGTAACATGTGACGAGGAATGAAGCAGAAATGGATTACTTCTGTTATCAGTGTACCTATTTAGCCCCATTTTGATTATCAATTCATTTGTTGTAAATAATGCTATTAGTATTCCTATTTACCATTATGATTGTTGCGACTGTATCGACAATTCTGAATGATTATAATGACTGAGTCCTGCACGTTGCTAGTCCCTGCCACTGATGGATGTGTGCTCGTCTTTGTTGTTGGGAGACTGTGGCCATGAGATATTGGTATTCCCGTGGCCGGTGAAGGGCACAGATAGCATAGGCTTCATGTGCAGGGATGTGTGCGGTTTCAGTGTATGTTGGTACACGTGTGCCTATGTGGTAGAAGCTTCTTGCCATCTTCCTTTACTGTGCGTGTGTGTAGATGTTAAATCCTCAGACGACTCCTCCTCCTGCGCGTGATCCTCTGGATGGACATCAGTCCTTTGCGATGCTCGTCCAACTTTCCAGCATACCTCCCTTCATTAGACTTCCCCTGGCCACTCCCATTTTCTGAAAGTAAATTAGGTCATGTGACTGTTCGTGCCTTGGTCTTAAGTTGCCAATCTTGGCAACTCATGACGTTTTCGCTGATGAAGCTTGCACCTGTGCAAATCCGATATGCAGTTCTTTGGTGCATTGTGCATCGTGGCCCTTTTCACCCGCTCAACATAGATATTTGCACTGCTGTGCATATCCGAAGGGGGGGGTGGGGCATGTGCATATTTTCCTAATGAGCCCGGCGGTATCTTTCAAAGACCTGCCACACTGTAGGGTCTGATCTTCTTGATACTCATGATATGCCAAGAGCCCAGCAGAGAATCTGCTCCCATCAACAAGGGACTCCAGACCGAGAATATTGGCACAGAACCCTACCAAACGTCACACAAGCACTGCTCACTCACCAAGAACATGCACTCGTTAAAAGATTCTACATAAAGATGTCACAGATGCCTTCAGTAACACATCAACTCTGGCAGACAATTCAAGGGATATCTGATCTCTAGTAAAGGGGTTCTTCATGGGCCGTTCTGCTCTATCTCACCTAGAGATGAGATGGGTCCTCCCTCAGCCCCAGGCTGGTCACTAATGATTGGTAACACCCTACTTTCTAATGACTGACTGACAGTGATGGACTAAAGGCCGATGCCTTATCTTTCTAACTGCCTCTGGCAACCATCTAGGTGGTCCTTGCCGTAAAGTTCCCAAAGATGGTCTGCAATGATGGGTGTCTTTCAGACACACAGGCCTCACTTAGTCTTCAATTTACAGGCCCTCATGTTCCACTCACTACATCTTTCTGTCTCACCCTATTCTCCTCCCTCCTACTAAACCCACTGGCACCCCCTATCTACCGCCACGCGCGGATCATACTCTCTCCTACTACTCTCCACCCTAGTACTGCTTTCTCCTTTCAACAGTGACTAGCCCCCCCACCCCTCTCTCTCGCTCTCTCTCTCTCTCCACAGTACTACTACTCCTCTGTCTACACTTCTACCCCTCTCTCCACACTACTACTCCCCATCGACACCTTGTTTCTCAACCACCCTCTTTTCACTCTTCGACTTACTTGCCATGCAGTCCCTACTCTCTCACTTTCACACCTTCTGCGCACACTTAAAATACTCCTTTCTCTCACTAACCAATAACTCCCCTTGTACACTCCTTCAGCAATTCATCCCCACGCATTTCTCCACCATCCTTCCTCCGCCTTGTCTCTTGGTGGTCCTCCTTCCTGGACCACACCCTAATACCCCACCCCTTCGTGTTTTCTGCCTCTACTTTTAAGGGGAGTGAAAACATAAAGTGGACATTAAGGCCTGCCCCTTTCTGATGCACGGGTCTGTCGGGTCTCCTCCTCTGCAATGGTCGTCCTCTATAGCAGCAAATCATTTCAGTGTCCCAGTTTGTATGCTGACTCCCCAGTGTACACAGGATGTCGGATTAACAGCCGGACCACTCTGCGCTCCGGTAACAGGTAGCAACAAAGTCCTTTGGGGTGTCTGTGTTGCTCTGTGGTAAGGAGCTCTTTAAACCCTATTCTTTGGATAGTTGCCATGTGTGCCCTTGTCACGGGCTGCTCAGGCTGCCAGAAAGTTGGCTGAGGTTCTCTGATGCCTGAAGGTCTCTTGCTATTTCTCTCTGGGTGGGCAGGTTGCTTGTCGTTCTCCTACTGGGTCATCTAGAACTGTAGTGTCCTAGGAGAAACAGAAAAAACTGGCGAGCACCGTGCATTCTGGGTATTGGGCAAGTCAAGGTGGTACTTGCATCATACATGCAGGCACAAAAAGAAGGAACAGGGTGCAACAGCTTGGGCCACGTTTGCCCATGCTCAAAAAAGGGCAAAAAACACCCCTTGAGATGGTAACACAAAAGGTTCCAACAACACAGGTGATGAACTTAATACACAACAACAAAAGATAAAGGGCAAATAGGAAAAGGTCATTACGGCGGCAGAAGGGAAAACGCAGGCCCTCGTGCAGCTGCACGAAAAAGCCACTGCTCGCTGGACACATTGCGACACAAGGAAGCAGGAGTAGAGGAAAACTAAGTACCAAATTCTATTATCTCCTCATTGATTGGAAAATAAAGGGAGAAAGAAACTAGAAACTGGAAATTCTGAATGCATTCAAAGCAGTGCAAGCTGAAGAGATCGTTTGTCCTGCTTTAAAGTGCAAGGTTAGAACACAATGCTAGACAGCCAGACTCTGCTTGCTCAGGGACAAAAGTGCAGTGCGAACACAGTTCTGGTTCAAGAAACAAGGTTCTCCGGTGATCTGCGTGAGCGCAGTCCTCAAGTATGCAAGTAGAGCAGACCAAAGTCTCAAATCATGGATTATCGGACACGAAGAGCAAAAGGGGTCAGTCACAACCGGAACACTGCATCACTGACCAACGACCAACTCAATGTGAGACTTTTAATGCTTACTGATCATCACATGACCTTGGAGTGATCAAGGCTAGCATCTGGAGCCACAGGTTTACCTTCCTCAAGGGATACATCCTTGGCCTGCAAGTTTGGACACAGGTGTGCACCAGGAATTTTAGAAATGGAGATATCGAATTAAAAGACCATACTGGCTGACACAATGCACATTTGTCATCGGTTGCAGGTCAATTTTTGAAGTTCAATCCCAGAGCTTTTGGGATGAAACAGCCAGGTGCCACAGAGCACACAAGCACTGTCCAGAACTGGAACAACTCTAAGGTAATATCCCTGTTTCAGGTGCATAAACATAGAATGACAGTTTCTAGGGAGATTCGTAATTCCAAGGCTTGTTTTCAGAGCAAAGCACTCTTCTCATGGGTTTCTTGTGGTGGTTAGCAGTAGCAGGCAGTGTGTTCCGGAAGAGGGGGCGATTGAAGGTGAGGCTTTTGCATCAGGGATTGCCCAATTCTTCCTCTGGGCTTGGACTGCAGCCAGCATGCCAATCTAGCCACCACCTGCATCCAGCACAGCAGAGGCATAGACTGCGTAGAGTCTGAGCGGGCAAGGCCCACCCAAATTCTGTAAATGCCCACTTGGCAGCACTGTGTGGGCATTTATGGATGTTAATAACACTGGTGGACCCAATTACATTAGCTTAAGGCTTAGACTATCCTGGCTGCGCGTCTGCAGCACAGCCTTCTTCCCTGTAGGTAGGAGCTTGTGATCTCTAGGAATCTAAGGCCAGTGCTGAGCACCCTCTCTTCTACCTCAGACAAATGTCAGGCTGGCAGCGTTGCATGGATAATTGGAGAGTGGTGTAAGGGTGTCGAAGAAGGATGCTGACACAAGGGTGGCATTTTGGTTGGTAAAACATGTATTTAAAAAAAAAAGAAGAAATCCTCACTTTCCCTATCTTCTAAGAGGGGTTTTCCCCTGCCTCAAACTAATACTAAAGGATCTGTCAGAAGGTCAGTCGAAATCAAACTCCACTGTCCTATGTCACAACCTAATTCTATCCCTTACACTTCAACTAAAGAATAAGCTAACAGACAGAACGTTCCTTCTCCATGAGAATGGCACCCTTGCCCTGGTATTTGGGTGATATTCTCACAGATGATCTTTCGCAAAAGGATGCCTGGGGGATGACTCCCTTCCCCTGGCTTGTGATTCCAACAAACCTTTCCACCAGTCAACTTTCGGAACCAAGGGAATGACTCCCTTCTCCTAGTATGGTCCAGACACTCCAATATAGTTCACACCAAAGCCAGGGGGAATGACTCCCATCCCGTAGTTTCTTGATCAATGGGCTTTCATTTTCTTCAACTTTCGAGACCAGGAGAATGACACCCTTCAACTGGTGTTTGGGTCCTTTTCTGTATCTCTCAACGTGATGTTTCTTTCGGCCCCTTCTCGTGGAATTGGCAAAGTTCCAAATCCTTCTCAGGGCCTCATTGGACTTTTCCTGCCACTGCGATGAGGATGCTTTCCTCTGAGGCTTAGTACACTTATGTCAGGCTCCCAGATGCATCTCTGGTGATAGGTGGGCTTGTTGCTGCCACTGGGATGAGGAGGTTCACCTCGGATACTGTATATGCTTGCGTTGGGGTGCCTGACCCTTCTCTGGTGGTCAGTGGGCTTGTTGCTGCCACTGCGACAAGGAAGTTCTCCTCTGATGCTCGGTCAACCCTTCCCAATAATTTGATTGCAACTCCTGCGCTGGCAGAAAGCAGCTTGAGAATGCTGCCCTTCCACCCCCGTGTCCCTTATGGGTCTTTTGAAGGCATCATGAAGGATACAGACAACAGACTTAAATTCAAACAAAAGATGTTCATTAACTCAAATGCCAGGATCGTTCAAAGCCTAACTTGCCCTATGCTATGGTGGGATTTTCCTTCCTGAACAAAAGGGAAGTCTGTGTCAGAGTTTAACTTAAGTCTGTCTGTGTCCAAAGACTATCGTTGCCCTCTCAACTATAACCACTAAATGTGTAGGGATATCAGTCAAAAGAAACAGTGTTCAAAGTAAAGTTCGGAGCCTCTTCCAGCTCACAGCTTTCTTTCAGCTCCCCTTCCTCAAGTATAAAAACGTTTTCCACATACATGGAACTATTCCTTCAACGAAATGTCTCAAGGTTTTACCTTCTTCAGTTCAAGGTGAAATCAATCCTTGGGGTTCTCTTGCCCAAGCTTTAAGTTGCACAATCCAAACAAAAAGGATCTCAGGATGTTGTTCCCAAGAAAACAAGTGTAATACCTCAAGTCTTGGGATTCCCTTCCCCAAGACTTCACATGCTTCAGTCTTTTAAAGTGTTGCAGTGTTTGTGTTGGGCTTACTTCGTGGTGTCCTTTACTTTTCACAATTCAGGTTTCTCTGGTCTAGGTGTAGTTGTCAGACTGCACAGTCCACCTATTACAAGTCGTGCAACCAGGATCCCTAGATTCCTTCGACCCATACGCAGGTTTCTTGTCGCTGGCTCCTGTGCACCAAGTCACTTTCACTTGACTCCTTGTATTCACCTCTTGACTTTAGGGGAGAACTCCTGTATTCCTCAAGCTTCTCCTTGGTTGCCCTTGGTTGGCTCTGCCACCATGAATCAAACACCCCTTGTCAAGTTGTAGATTTGTCACACAGCATTTAGTTCTTATTCATTGTTTCTGCTTCCTTCAGCTTTTAATATATTCAACTTGTATGTTAGGTGTTACGTGTTGTGCAACCTAAATTCATTGTGGTTGAATTGTAAACTGGTTTGCTTCAAAGCCAAACTATGAGTAAGTTCAATATTCAATACTTTGCTTAACTCAATAAGTTTTCATATAGTTGGGCATTCAAACATATTTTATTCTTTCAAAGTTAGTTTTGTATAGTTCGGTATTCAATATGTGTTCAATTGTTAGATTTCACAGACAGTTACTCACTGGAGGTCCTTTAACAGCTTCCCGATGCTGATGCGTCCCTCTGACACTCGCCAGTTTTCTTTAAGTTGTCTGATGGTTCCCGCAGCTTCCATTCTGCTCCTGAAGCAGAGAAATCACTGGTGCAAGCTTCACTCGCTTCACAGCTTCTCATTCGCACCGGCAGCTCTGACACGTGTGCTCACATGTGGACCACATCTTCGGGGTTCCATGCTCTCCAGCAGCTCCTGCTGCTCGTGCTGAGCTTTGGAGCCTCCCAAGCTCAGGGAAATGACAGAGCCCATCCACTTTGGATCCAGTGAGTCCTTTGGGTCTCTTGCCAGTGTCTTGGTTCTTCCTTCTAGACCACCACGGCTGCCTCTCTACACGGGTCTTCTGCTGCTCCTCTGCTCTCAGGTCTCCCTGTTGCTAATTGTGTTGCTCTTTCGCTTTAGTTATATACACCTGCAGCCCATTGACTGGCTGCAGGTGTGAGCCGTTCCTGAACATGTAGAGGGTCATTCCTGACCCTTACAGACATCTTCTTCATCCTGGTACTAAAGTGGCGAAAAGAAGTAATCTTCCTCACTCTCAGTTGCTTATTCTTGGTATCGGTACTGTCGGGTGTTGTATGTGGAAAAATGGGGATACTGGTCTACAATAACCCATAGAAGTCAGGAGAGGGTTAGGTTGACTGTCATACGAGAATGAGGGATACCATGTGTCAGACAAGGGTCACTCCCTCTCTTCAAGGACCCTCCAACAAGGTGATCCTCCCTCGCTTCTCCACCCCCAGGGTCAGGATCCAAGAGCAATGGACTTTCCCTGGCCACCTGCACAGAGGATCCAAGGTGCGTAGTAGTGAGAACACCCTCTGGTTTCTCACAGTCCCATGTACTTTCCGGTACCACCTTTGGGATTTTGGTACACCACTTAGTCCTCCTGGGACTGGGGTGCATCTCTCCGGCTCTCAGGCTTCATTCCACTGCTTCGGCACCACCGTGGCGGCTCTGTGCTCTACTGGACTGCTCCGCTCTCTCTCTTCCTGCTTTGAGGTTGGGCCAGTTCCAGCTGGACCCACGGAGAACTCCTTCAGCATTTCATAAGTGTCCCCCACTCTTCGT
Source organism: Ambystoma mexicanum (assembly GCF_040938575.1). NCBI lineage: Eukaryota > Metazoa > Chordata > Amphibia > Caudata > Ambystomatidae > Ambystoma > Ambystoma mexicanum. Next base: position 1,197,342,936 of record NC_090935.1, read on the forward strand.
CATTCCCAGTCAGCCGACAGGATTTGAAAGTCCCTCTCTGGATGGTTTTCACACCTACTGCCTCTCCCAGTTGAGCTTAACAAAATCCTCAGTCTTTCTTCACTTCTTATACATTGTTGCAAGTCCCGCCATGGCAGATTGTCAAAGTCCTTTGTTGTTCTTGATAGGCTGATCTTCACGCATCCTTGGGGCCACCTCAGACCAGGGCTAGCACAGTCAGTACCTTCATATCTTCTGTGCTCTTCTTTGTCCTGGTACTTTGTTTTGGCTTTTTCTCCTACACTAGAGAAATAGATGGGTCTAATGTGAGGGGCCAGAAATGAGAGGCGGGAACAAAGTTGTAATGCGTTCACTGTCGGACAGCTTTATTAAAATAAAAGGGTTGGATAAAGGCCTTTCTGTCCTTATCCTAAGGAGTTTCCTTACACAGGAAACTACAATGAAGGATCAGTCTGTGTCTCGTTCTAAAAATTATATAAAGTGTCATTGTGTCCGAAACACACTAATCTGACCCTCACACTAGAAAAGAACAACTAAGAGCTTAAGGAAATGTCTCTGACTTAGGCTTGACAAATAGTGTTCACAATCAAAGCAAATAGATAAACCCAACCAAAAAAGTATTTTCCAAGGGAAAAGTCTTTGGATCCAGATGGTGGATCCCTTCCCCTGGATTATTCAGGTAGGATGTCAAAAAGTATTTTTTATACAACAGTTCCTTAAAGATGGCAAAAGCATCTCTCTCAAACAGTTTCTTTAAGGGTGTTAAAAGTCTTTCAAACAACCGATTCGTATGGATGGCAACAGTGTCCTTTCCAAGCAACAGTTTCCTCACTTATACCTGGTTCAGGAAGTTTCAGTGCAAACAATGTGGCTCGTACCATTTAGCTCTTCCAGGGTTACATTGCACAGAGTTAATAAACTAAAGGGATCTTATTCACAATGAGACATTCGACGTAGGGTTCTCTTTAACCCCTTTGATGTTTTAGCGGACCATCTGATGTATTTGTCCATCAGCAATCCTCCTGTGAGCACTTCATGTCTCTGCTTATAACGTTCAATCGGGTATTATGATTTGTCTTCGTTAACTCTGAAGTAGCTCCTAAGGTGACTGATATGTATTTGAGTGCCAATGAATGGAGTGACCACTGGGCATTAATTTTAAAGTGAAATGAGTCTGTTCCGGCTAGCTTCATAAAGGTTTTAGGGGATTTGGAAGTTAACCACTTAGATGATCTGATTAAGTGGTCTGCAAATAACATACATCGAGCCACACCTTCTACCAAGACCATGAACCACTCTTTCCTCTTACAAAATAAAAAGGATATGGAGGAAATTGAGAGTTGAGTCTCTACTTTTACTGGCTACCATGCCTCCAGTAACCAGTCTATGATAATTAGAGAAGATAACGTGATTTCCATTTATGATAGAACCATTAGAGACAGGAAACACAAGCTTCATGTGTAACGGCGTAGAGAAAAATTTAAACAGCAGTCTCATATGGCTTGGCTTGGGCAAATTAAATGAATAAAGAACTGTTACCATAACTGTTTACGATGGTGGCGATATTCCCCTAGGTGTGCTCCATGGCAGTGTATAATTGCCGTCTTTAGTAAGGGCGATTTGAGGGACACATGGACAATGCTAGAGGAGGCCGAAGGAAGTAGGAATCTTCAGTTAGTTACTCCCATCAATCGGCACCAATGGGTAGCATTTCTAACATCTTGTTATACCACGACTATGATAACTCTGAGTGTGCACATGGCCATAAAACCTACCAACTGGTCTTTAGAAATGAATGAGGAGGATATCAAACTGAAGATTAGTAAATTAAAATCATCAAGGGCGCCAGAGCCAAACGGCCTTGCTAATGTGGTGTTGAGTAAAAATCCTGTATTTTGCTCATCCTCATTAAATATCCTCTTTGATAAGATCATAGAGGAAGGAAGAATTCCCACTTCTTGGCAAACAGCGACGTTAATTCCTGTACTGAAAAAGGGGTGCCCAACAGATCTGAGAAATTATCAACTTCATTCTATGTTGAACTATACAGGCAAACTATTTGCAACGTTTATCTCACAGGAGCTAAAGAAGTGGGCGGACAAGGAGGGCTTTTTGGATAGATACCAGAGTGGTTTCCGGCTAGATTATTACACAAGTCATAATATAAGGTTTATGGATTTTCTGGTTGAGCAAGCGAATATTAAAAAGCTGCCTTAGATTATGTGTGTAGGGATTGTTTATGGTGGATGCTGGAACAGTATGGCTGTCCTTGCTTTTCCATACAAATAACATAATGCCGGGTGGGGACCCATGAGTGACCCTGTTTACTCTAATTGTTGAGTTAAGCAGGGTCCCTCTACTTTCCAATCTGAATTTGTCAGACTTTCCTAATTTCCTCATGTCAGAGGCCGCGACCCATTGTGGTGTATTAGCTTACGTGGACCACCTCGTAATTCTAGAGCATACATTTACAGGCATGCAATGTGTTGCTATTGCATTATGGGATTATGCTGAGCTGAACCCTTTGTCTACAAACAGGAATAAAACTCAAATAATGTTATTAAATGCTAAAAAAATAGTACGCCCTAGGTTAATCATCCAATGCACTGAAATTGAATATACGGCGTAATATAAGTACGTAGGAGTCGAATTTGACTAGCAACAATAGTACAAAACATGCATTGTACAACTAGTCTGCATGGGTAGATTGGTGTCTCCTTCAATCCACTTGAACTCCTTCCTCATCTCAGTACTTGAGGCTTTATGGGAGTTGGAATCCACAGGATTTCTGGGACTTGAAAAGTGACATTGTTCAGGATTTTTGTTTCAAACCAAAACATCAGAGACGGGAGATTTTAGATGTGTGTTGTGTGTATGAGGCATGAATGGTACTCTGCCTAAAGTGTTTTGTAGGAAGGGGTTTGTGGGTTTTACAACAGGAGGGATTTGCATAGTGACAACAAGCCATCAATAACATAGGAATTGTAACGCTCACCTGATTCCCGCAGAGGCGCCGGTCTTGACTGGGTGAATGCCGTATCTTCAAAGGTGATGTGTAACACACGGTTGCCTCTTTGGGCTGGACCTCTGTGCACTGTATGTCTGACTTGAAGAGTAAGATGTCTGCAGATAGAAATTATGGGATTAATGAACTGGGGTTATTGGGTGCCTCTCTCCTCTCCTCTTCCCTTTCTCTTCTCCTGTAGAACCCCAAAGGTTAACACCCTCACCTTAGGTAAGTGAACGCCGAGCTCTCCATCTGCCTCGGGGCAGGTTGCCGTAACAAGTTTCTTCACTGGATAAGGGTGCAGGCCTCTTGACCTCAGAGGACTGCTGTCCGTCGTTAACTGCACGAACGGTAAGTTCTGGGCACTTCAAATGTCTTAAAAGTCTTTTGTAATGATATCTCTTGTTTTGCATGGTTCCGGCGATGGCGGATGGCGGGCTGATGAGAGTTGAGGATCGAACCCGCGTGAGGAATAGCAGCGCCTGGAAGCACGTAAGTAAGCGCTTGTAGCCTGCTTCACGATGCGCACTAACTGTCCCTTTTATCTTGCAGGTACAAGTTCGGAGCTTTATAGAAGCTGAAGGGTGCTGGAATACCCACTGGATTCGGCGTGGGAAGGAGTAATGGCACGTGAGTAATAAAGTTGCCCAATGTCTTTAAACACACATTCTTTTGTCTTTCAGATGCGGGATGCAACGCTGAAGGCCTCCGGAGCGTGCAAAGAGCTGGTAAGCTTTTGTCTTTCAGATGCCGGACTGCAGTGCGAAGACCTCCGGAGCATGCGAAGAGTAGGTAAGCCTTTGTCTTTCAGATGCCGGAATGCAGCGCGAGGCGTTGGTGACAGCCGATGGACCAGGTAAGAGATGCGCTGCCACTGAAGACCGTAGTGCTAACCTGTTCTTTCTTTGTCTTTACAGGTGCTGCTGAAGACTGGATTCCAGGATGGTAAGCCTTTGTTCCCTTAGGCCCAGGATCAGAAGCAGAAGACACGATGAGCGTTCTGCTGCAGAGAATGCAGAATAACGCAAAGCAAGATTCATCCATCGGGTGTGGTTTAAATAGCCTCCTGTAGTGCTTAGGTGTCTCCTTCCACAGCCACGCCTAGGTAAGAAAAGCGTTCCTGCTTTCCAGAAGAGTTCCAGTGTTCTGAACCTAGGGAGTGGCTCCTGCCCCACCCAACAGGAAAAGTAGTCCCAAACAGAAGAGGATCAGGGGTTCAACTGGCAGGTAAATAAGCAGCATGGTCTGCTGCAGGTAAGTCCACCCAAGCATTATGAGCCCGGCGCTTCCAGCGCTGGGACTGGGCATCTTTATGAGCCTGGTGCCACTGGCGCCAGGACAGGGTCCAAAAGGTCCCAATTGGGACTGGCTGGCACTCGGAACCGGGGTTATGGGTCTGCTTCCAAGGGAGTCGGGCAAGTCCTGATCTTTTGGAAGCAGTGATCATGACAGCACCCCCCCTCAAGGCCCCTCCCAAACCGGGCTTCTCCGGGGGTTTGGGCTTGTTAGGAAATGTTCGATGAAATCTTTTGATTAGACGAGGCGCGTGGACATATTCTGCAGGTTCCCAGGATCTTTCTTGGGGACCGTAGCCTTTCCAGTCAATCAGGTAAAATAGTTTAGATTTGGAGATCTTGGAATCCAGGATGCTTTTGACTTCAAACTCGAGTTCTCCATCAACTAGAATAGGTTTTGGAGATGTAGTTAGTCGGGTTTGAGGTTGCACGGGTTTTAATAGAGCGACGTGGAAGACCGGATGTATCTTCATGTGAGGGGGCAAGTCCAACTTGACCGTTACTGGATTTACTATGGTAGTGATGGAATAGGGACCAAGGTATCTTGGGTTGAATGTGCGTGGTCCTTTTAGAGATAGATATTTGGTGGATAACCAGACTTGATCTCCTACTTGATATTGGGGGGCTTCCTTCCGATGTTGGTCTGCTCCTTTCTTGTATTGTTCTTTAGCCCTTTGAAGGTGAGAAACGGCTTCCTTAAAGGCTTGGGTGATTGTAGAATGCAGGTGGTCTACTGCTGGTGTTCCAAGATCTTAGAGTGGATCCAACTCCGAGGTTCGAGGGTGACTACCGTATAAAAGATAAAACGGGGTCTTCCCAGTTCCCGAGTGGACAGAGTTATTGTAGGCATATTCGGCTATCCAAAGGATATCTTTCCAAGTTTTTTCAGTTTGTTGTAGCATGCAGCGCAAATACTGTTCCAGAGTTTGATTGGTCCTCTCGGTTTGAGGGTGGTGGCTGGTCGAAAGTCTCACATCAATTTGAGCCGACCCACAGCAACTTCGCCAAAAATGAGAAATAAATTGACTACCTCGATCCGAAATTAGAACTGAAGGAAAACCATGCAGTCGGACGATGTTTTCGAGAAATTCTCGGGCCGGAGTTGCTGCTGTTGGTAAGCCTTTGAGTGGAATGAAATGCGCCATCTTGGAGAATAGGTCCACGATTACTAGGATCGTATTGTATCCGGAGCATGGAGGTAGATCGGTGATGAAGTCCATAGAAAGCGTATGCTAAGGGCGAGGCGGGATGTCAATAGGGCGTAAGAGGCCGGCTGGTTTTTCCTTTTGACTCTTGTTTTGGGCGCATACTCCACAGGACATTATAAAGTCTCTGATATCTTTTTTCCAAGACGGCCACCAGAAGTAGCGCTTGATCTTTTTAGAGGTCTTGGTCATACCGGGATGTCCTTCCATTAAAGAATCGTGATAACAAGAGATTACCTTTTTCTGTAAATCTGTGCTGGGCAGGTATAACCGTTCTTGGAAATATAATAGGTTGTCCTTCACCGTAAAGTCCTTTCCCTGCAGATGCCAATTCTGTATGTCTGCTGGAGTTACCGGTAGCCTGGCTTTATCCTTAACTTCCTCTAAGGATTGTGTGGCGATTACACCTAGAACTCTTTTTTCGGGAATGATAGGTACAGGTTTAGGATTGATCAAATGTTCTTCCACTCCCACCCGAGAAAGGGCATCAGCTTTACCGTTTTTTGTACCAGGTCGATAGGTAATTATGAAGTCAAACTCGGCAAAGAATAGTGCCCAACGGAGTTGCCTAGAGGATTGAGCTTTTGCGGTTTTCAAATATTGCAGGTTTCGGTGATCTGTAATCACAGTAACGGTGTGTCGGGCCCCCAGAAGATAATGCCGCCAAGCCTTAAAGGCGGACTTGATAGCTAGAAGTTCCTTATCAGTAATAGTGTAATTGATTTCAGGAGGCGAGAATTTGCGGGACCAAAATGCCACGGGATGCAACTGATTGGTTACTGGGTCCTTTTGTGATAGAACTGCCCCCATGGCAAGGCTCGAAGCATCAGTTTCAACGATGTAGGGGAGTTCTGGGCGAGGATGTTTTAAGATCGGTGCAGAGATGAATCTAGTCTTCAAATTCTGGAAAGCTTGTTCCGCCTCGGTAGACCATTCAAAACGTTTGTTTTTCTTTAACAAGGCAGTGATGGGCTGGACTATTCGAGAGAATTCGGGGATAAACCTGCGGTAAAAGTTAGCAAAGCCTATCATGCTTTGAACACCTTTTACGGAGGATGGCGATGGCCATTTGAGAATTACATCGACCTTCTTTGAATCCATACGCACTCCGCTAGGTGATAATATGAATCCCAAGAATTCAACTTCAGTCACGTTGAAAACACATTTTTCCAACTTAGCGAAAAGTTTGTGTTGACGCAATCTCTCGAGGACCATTTTCACTTGTTTCCGATGTTCAGTTTCCGATGAAGAATAAACGAGGATGTCGTCAATGTAAACAACAACACACACATCTATGAGCTCTCTGAGGACATCGTTCATAAAATATTGAAAGGCGGCCGGGGCATTGCAAAGTCCGAAGGGCATGACCTGATATTCAAATAGCCCATACTTGGTGCGGAAGGCCGTCTTCCATTCATCGCCCTCTTTTACTCGTACCAAGTGGTAGGCTCCTCTAAGATCCAGCTTTGTACATATGCATGCTTTTCTGACTTGGTCCAGGAGTTCAGGGATCAAAGGTAACGGATATCTATTCTTAACGGTGATCTGGTTCAGGGCGCGATAATCTATACAAGTTCTAAGGTCCCCTTTTTTTTTTTTGGAACGAAGAACAAAGCTGAGGAAGCAGGGGACTTGGAAGGACGAATAAACCCATTCGCTAGGTATTGATCCAGGTATTGTCGGAGGTGAAGATTCTCAGGCTCGGTGAGGGCATAAATTCTACTACAAGGAGGAGTAGATCCAGGTATCAGGTCTATCTGGCAGTCATAAGACCTATGAGGAGGTAGAGAGTTAGCCTGATCCTTCCGGAAAACATCTTGGAATTCTAGGTATTCAGGAGGTAACTGGGGAGCCTCCGAGGAAATTGCTGCCAGTGCAACACCAGGTCGAGGGTGACAAGTAGAGACACATTCTGGAAACTGAACCGTTCTTGCTCGCCAATCGATCTGAGGATTGTGCTTCTCTAACCAAGGAATTCCTAGAATAATCTGGAACTGAGGGGCCTTGATCACATCGAACACTATCTTCTCATGGTGTCCAACTTGACTTACTAGCGTCACTTCTTGGGTGGTATGCGTTACTGGTCCGGAGGCTATCTCCGTACCATCCACCGTAGTAATGACGTCCTTTACAGCCTTTGGACAAAGAGTCAGATTCATCCTCAAAACCATTTCATGATCCACATAATTGCCGATGGCACCGCTGTCGACGTAAGCTTCAATCGCATGTAATCGATCCGGATGTTCAGGGCTAATGAGGACCATAGGTATCACGAAATGCGAGGTCACGGAACTGGTTTTAACGCTCGGCAAGAGGAACTCTATTCTTGTCGGGCGAGGTTGTTTCCCTGCTCAGAGTTTGTGACCCTGGTAACTGCAGCTCCTACTGCCTTCTTGGCTGGTTTCACCGGACAGTCTCGAAGAAAGTGCCCCGAGTTTCCGCAATAGAGGCATAATTGCAGCTGTTTTCTCCTTTCCCGCTCCTTTTGTGTTAGTGGTCCTTTCAGGCCCCCTATTTGCATGGGTTCCCCGGAGTCTACTCCTTTGGTAGGAGTTGGTGGTTTGGAAAATACTCGAGCATCAAACTTGGAACGATCGGCCTTCCTGTTCTGCAGTCTGTGGTCAATTTGAACGACTAAGTCAATATAGTCCGAACAGTCTTGCGGGGGATTCACTACTTGGGCTAACACATCTTTGAGCTCTCCACGTAGACCTCTATAAAACAGCGTAATCCTTTTGTCCTCAGGCCATCGAGTTTCCACTATCCACTATCAGTCTGTTGAAAGACGCAATATAAGCCAAAAGGTCTTGATTACCCTGTCTCAATGAAAGGAGCTCATTGTCCAAGGCCTGCCCCGGTGAATGTCTTGCAAACAGTTTTTCCATACTGAGCTGAAAAGCTTGAAAATAATGGAGAACCGGATCATCTTGATTAACTAGAGGGATCGACCAGTCTGCCGCATTGCCACTAAGGTACGAAAGCACGAAAGCTACCTTAGCTTGATCAGTTGGAAAGGCTGCTGGCCGGCATAAGAAGTGCAACCGGCACTGATTAATAAATACTGCAAACCTCTTTGGGTCACCAGAAAATCGTTCGGGCGGAGCCAGAGGTACATTCCCAGGTAGGTTGATCTGCACTGGGTTCGTAGAGGATGTTGAAGGAAGATTTGCCCCTGATGCGGGTAACGGAGTTTGTCCGGCTTGTGACTGTAGCAATTGTCTAGCGAGATCGTCCGTTCGCTCCTTGGAAATAATCAGTTCCCTTCTTAGAGCATTCATTTCCTGACGGGCTGCATGCACTTCTGCTCTTAGTTCCCCAAGTAACTGGGCTAGCTGGTCGGTATCCGAGGTTTCCATAGCGCCTGGGTGGGAGTTTTGCAATAGGCTTTGCGTTCTGTAACGCTCACCTGATTCCCGCAGAGGCGCCGGTCTTGACTGGGTGAATGCCGTATCTTCAAAGGTGATGTGTAACACACGGTTGGCTCTTTGGGCTGGACCTCTGTGCACTGTATGTCTGACTCGAAGAGTAAGATGTCTGCAGATAGAAAATATGGGATTAATGAACTGGGGTTATTGGGTGCCTCTCTCCTCTTCCCTTTCTCTTCTCCTGTAGAACCCCAAAGGTTAACACCCTCACCTTAGGTAAGTGAACGCCGAGCTCTCCATCTGCCTCGGGGCAGGGTGCCGTAACCAGTTTCTTCACTGGATAAGGGTGCAGGCCTCTTGACTCCAGAGGACTGCTGTCCGTCGTTAACTGCACGAACGGTAAGTTCTGGGCACTTCAAATGTCTTAAAAGTCTTTTGTAATGATATCTCTTGTTTTGCAGGGTTCCGGCGATGGCGGATGGCGGGCTGATGAGTGTTGAGGATCGAACCCGCGTGAGGAATAGCAGCGCCTGGAAGCACGTAAGTAAGCGCTAGTAGCCTGCTTCACGATGCGCACTAACTGTCCCTTTTATCTTGCAGGTACAAGTTCGGAGCTTTAGAGAAGCTGAAGGGTGCTGGAATACCAACTGGATTCGGCGTGGGAAGGAGTAATGGCACGTGAGTAATAAAGTTACCCAATGTCTTTAAACTCACCTTGTCTTTCAGATGCGGGATGCAGTGCCGAAGGCCTCCGGAGCGTGCGAAGAGCTGGTAAGCTTTTGTCTTTCAGATGCCGGAATGCAGTGCGAAGACCTCCGGAGCATGCGAAGAGTAGGTAAGCCTTTGTCTTTCAGATGCCGGAATGCAGCGCGAGGCGCTGGTGACAGCCGATGGACCAGGTAAGAGATGCGCTGCCACTGAAGACCGTAGTGCTAACCTGTTCTTTCTTTGTCTTTACAGGTGCTGCTGAAGACTGGATTCCAGGATGGTAAGCCTTTGTTCCCTTAGGCCCAGGATCAGAAGCAGAAGACGCGATGAGCGTTCTGCTGCAGAGAATGCAGAATAACGCAAAGCAAGATTCATCCATCGGGTGTGGTTTAAATAGCCTCCTTTAGTGCTTAGGTGTCTCCTTCCACAGCCACGCCTAGGTAAGAAGAGTTCCTGCTTTCCAGAAGAGTTCCAGTGTTCTGAACCTAGGGAGTGGCTCCTGCCCCACCCGACAGGAAAAGTAGTCCCAAACAGAAGAGGATCAGGGGTTCAACTGGCAGGTAAATAAGCGGTACACAAAATGGGGACTGACCCAGACGTGGTACAGCTAATGATGGGGTCACCAATATTCACATAACAAGGGTTTCAAAAGCCGTAAAGACTAAATTTGAAAATTTATGAAATGATTTTAAATGGTATCCAGCAGGATATCCTACTTATTCCAACTTAGAACAACCCAAGGTCACCATAAGAAGCATAGAGCAACATCATTTTACACAAAGAAAAACGTATTTTCTTTCTGACTTATTTATTTCACAAAAAAGAGAGAGTGTGTTTAACAAATACATAAAATTCATTACTTTCAACAAAGACATACAGTTATAATTTGAACAAAATCTAAGTGCAATTACGGTTTAAGCAAAATCTAAGTGCATTTTATGAAAGTCCGCCAATTGGTCTAGGCAGAATATAAATGCACTTGTAAGCAATATACAGGTCTGCCAACGTCCACTTTTCACTTGGTATATGAAGAGAAAAGAAAGAAAAAGGTCTCAAAGAGAATAAATCAATAAGCAATTGGGAACAGAATTTAAGTTCCATTCGACATTGAGACCGTTAGGACGTTTTGGCGGGCCACCTGTGAGGCCACTGGTGTTGGAAAACCGCCTTCCTCGGGGCAAAGTAAGTAGTGAAATTCCCTACGGGGAAGCAGACAAAATACTCCATCACATAAAGAAATGTATAGTTTGTACAAAAAAAAAAAAAAAAATCAATTGTATTACAACAAAAACATAATATCACATGCTGTATGCTTCTCAAACGGAAATCCTGGGTTGACAAGTTTAAATTAAAAAAACCATAATTTCTTTAAGGCTGATCAGATTTTAGAGACTCAGGTAATTTCTCTTTCTGTGCTCTCTCTCTTTTTTCACTCTTTATCTCGTTATGACTACATTTCATAGATTCTGTATTTTCCAGATTCACTGAAAGATATACTTCTCCCCTGTTTTTATAATTTCTTTAATGTTATCTTTACTTCAGTGTCTTGCTTCAGTCGCTCCTGCTCATGCTCTGCACCAGGGTCTTGTTTGACGTCTTGACCTCCTGCCTTTGAAGTTTTCCCCCTCATTCATTTAGGGTAAGGTTCCCCTTCTAGGCAGTTTAAATTAGTAGTCTTAACTTAAATCACTGATCAGCCTTAAAGAAATTATTGATTTATTCTCTTTGAGACCTTTTTCTTTCTTTTCTCTTCATATACCAAGTGAAAAGTGGACGTTGGCAGACCTGTATATTGCTTACAAGTGCATTTATATTCTGCCTAGACCAATTGGCGGACTTTCATAAAATGCACTTAGATTTTGCTTAAACCGTAATTGCACTTAGATTTTGTTCAAATTATAACTGTATGTCTTTGTTGAAAGTAATGAATTTTATGTATTTGTTAAACACACTCTCTCTTTTTTGTGAAATAAATAAGTCAGAAAGAAAATACTTTTTTCTTTGTGTAAAATGATGTTGCTCTATGCTTCTTATGGTGACCTTGGGTTGTTCTAAGTTGGAATAAGTAGGATATCCTGCTGGATACCATTTAAAATCATTTCATAAGGTAAATAAGCAGCATGGTCTGCTGCAGGTAAGTCCACCCAAGCATTATGAGCCCGGCGCTTCCAGCGCTGGGACTGGGCATCTTTATGAGCCTGGTGCCACTGGCGCCAGGACAGGGTCCAAAAGGTCCCAATTGGGACTGGCTGGCACTCGGAACCGGGGTTATGGGTCTGCTTCCAAGGGAGTCGGGCAAGTCCTGATCTTTTGGAAGTAGAGATCATGACAGGAATTATGTCTTCTTGGTGAAATGATAACAATTGATGAGATTAAAGGCGCAATTTCCGGGCTGAATGTGGGTAAATCAACGGGGCCGGATGGCCTTCCATGTGAATTTTACAGGGTCCTCCCGAACTCTGCTTTGGAACTCATGAGAGATATGTTTGTGTCGAGCAAAATGGTTGGGTCGTTACCTAAGAGTACTAACCATGCGTCGATTTCGGTCTTTTTAAAAAAGAAGGATTGCAATCAGCCAGCTAGTTATCGTCCAATCAGCCTTATCAATACAGATAACAAGATCTTAGCCAAGGTTCTTGCTATACGCTTAGGACAGTTCATGCCAGTTTTGATTGGGGAGGAACAATCTGGTTTCATGAAGAGTCATCGTACGTCCAGTAATATCAGGAAATTGTTGTTAACCATAGAAATGGCGGACAGATTGGTCGGTGATGCAGCCATCCTGTCCTTAGATGCTGAAAAAGCTTTTGACAGTCAATTGGAATTATTTATACTCGGTGTTGAGGAAGATGAATCTGGGGGAGGATTTCATTTCCTGGGATGCTCTTTTATATGCCAGTCCAACGGCTGACATTAAGACTAATGGAGTGGTGTCGGAACCTTTTTGTTTGAAGCGAGGTACGAGACAGGGTTGTCCTTTTTCTCCTCTGTTATTCATTTTAGCGATTGAACCCCTTGCTATCTACATAAAGAATGAACCGAATTTACAGGGCATTGAATGTTGGGGTGTGGTGCAAAAGGCATGGCTTTATGCTGATGACGTCTTGTTGGTGTTGCAGAATTTGGACGTGTCCCTGCCATGTCTGATGAGGATTTTGTCGAATTTTCATGATTGTTCAGGATACAAGGTTAACCACCTGAAGTCAAAAGTATTGCCTCTGTCCAACAGATGTGATAAGTCTCTGGTTGAGGGGCTGGGGTTTACTTGGTGCGATAGGCGCTTACGCTACTTGGGGGTATGGTTGACATTTCCGGCATCCCGTATGGTTGATGAAAACATGAGTGTGGTTGTACGAGATTGCAAATTGGTTTTGGAAAGGTGGTCTTTACTTAACCTTTCACTATGGGGTAAAGTCAATGCCCTGAAAATGAATTTGGCTCCCAGGATTAACTTTATGACTAGCATGCTTCCTCTAAGAATAAAGTGTAGTTATTGGAAAGATCTAGACCGCCTTGTTCAAGATTTTTTATGGGACAGGAAACCGCCCAGACTTAGTCTGTGGAAATTGCTGCGTCCGATTTATTTGGGTGGTCTAGGAGTTCCGAATTTTAAGGCCTACCATTTAGCATTTTCTGCTCATTCTTTTGTTCCGTTTTTGGATGGTAAGCTGGACAGATGGGCTGTGGCGGAGTCGAATGCATATGGGCCACTGGGCCCGGAAGCACTGTTGACCACTAACCCAAAGATTCCGGGAGGTAGTTTGTTAACCACATCCTTTTTGCGCAACTCTTGGATTGAGGTCTTGACATTGCTAGGTAGGGACGATTTTAAGTATAAGAATGCCTCTATCTGGCTGAATCCTAGGATTAGAGATAACTCCAGGACAATTTTTTTGGCCCGAATGGTTCCTAATGAATGTTAAAAAGGTTTCTGACTTGGGGGGAATGATGCTCGGTGGCTGACTGCTGCTGAGCTGAGAGTGAGATGGAGTTTTGAGGATTTGTCGGACTCGGTTTATAGACGACTCAAGAGGTCTGTCGGTGAGGTGGACTGGTCTGACTCCTTTGACATAACTATTTTTCTGACGGATTCTAATGGACAGGGAGGTGGTTTAGCCAGTAGGTTATACAAACTTTTTGTGTCGTATTTTCGGAGCAATGACAATTTACGGGAAGTGTGGAGCGAGAGAATTGGGTCTGATATTGATCTTGAGGCCTGGCAGAATATATGCGGAAATGTCTCCTTATGTTCGCTGAATCTGGGCGAAAGGTCTAGACAAATTAAGATCCTGAACCATGTGTATTGGTGTCCGGAAACGTTGCATAAAAGGGGCATGACTGACAATGCTGATTGTTGGGGTTGTACTCAGGAAGTGGGATCATTGTAACACATGCTATGGAGCTGCGTGCGGGTCAGGGCTTTCTGGATTGACATTTGTGATGTGTGTGTCAGAATTTTGGGTGAAGGGTGTGTCCTGGACTTTAAGACAATGATCCTAGGGGATGATTCTGAGCTGGCTGATGTCAGCTCTCCCCTCAAGAAATGGCTTTTTAGAGCAACCATTGTTGCTAAAAGGTTGATCCTTCGAGGATGGAAAGGTCGGATCCATCCGTCATTTGAGGAATGGGTTCAAGAAATGCATAGCCTGTCTAGAACAGAAAAAATGATCTACAAATTGAAATGTAAGTTGTCTTCATATGAAAGATTTGGAACATGTTCAATGATTTTGTTCCGTTTTTTTTTTCTTTTTCTTGTTGTTCCTCTGTACTATGATGTTGTTTTTTTGTATATACTTGTAAATAAATAAATAAATAAATAATAAAAAAAGGAATTATGAGGTTCTCTTCCTCAGAAAGGGAAGAATACTGCGTCTCTCCTGATGGGTCACCACCTTCCCCTGACAGCTGTCTCCTCCCAGATGATCCTCCTTCATAATACCACCCCCAGGGTCAGGACCAGGTAGTGGCTGCTGTCCCCTAGCCATGTGGCAGATCATTGACGGGCAATCCCTGATGACTCCACAGGATTCATCACACTACTGTCAAGTAAATGGTCCTAGGGGGACTATTGGGTAGTGGCCGCGCACCACCATAGAAGTGCTCCCGCTTGGGGAGAAGTGACGATACCTGGTGAATCGTCAGTGGATGGCAGCTGTCAGGAGGCTGCCAAAGCCATCTACATTAATGCCTGTGCATTGATGTCCAGCGGTATCTTCAAAGATAGAACACTTTCAGGAATGGATGTACTAGTAGGAAAAGAGCAAGGTTGGGAGAGCCATGGGTCTGTGATGGGGTGGGGAGAGCCCAGGAACTGGGCTAAGAGTGGGACGAGGGAGCCCAGAGGCTGTGATGGGAGCAGGTGTGGGGGATGGGCGGGGGGGTAGGGTGCACTGATGGTGCAGGATTGTTCATAGCCATTTGCACTTATTGTCCATTTGGCATTTTTGGGGGGGCCGGCCTGCTCACATTTTGCTCAGGGTGGGCTGAGCCCCAAAACGTTTTACCGCTGCTGTAAACGCTAGTTGCATGTTTTACTTGCCGACATTCTTCTAATGCCACCAACATAGTAGCAATTGTTCATAAACCACCGCACGTTGGAAACACCATGTTTTACACCCTTATTGCAGTAAAACATAAAGATGAGCTGCATGATATTTCGGGGAGGTAATATGCCAATTCTCGGTATTGCTTTATTGTTTGCACTTCACATAATACTTGCATCCAAATCAAGTTGTAAACTCAAAGTGCTGATTTTACAATCCATAACTTGATTCATTGCTTCTTAAGTTCATGTAGTCTTCCCCTGACAGGGCAAGCTTGGGAAGAAAGTGCATGCATATCTATTGAGTTGTCTTCCACTTTTCATCCATTTGTTTTTAATTGCACTTTTCACCCAGCGCCTCATTTATTAAAGGTTTTAATACCAATGCTTAAATATCTTTTCCTTAATCACAATGTCTTGAAAATCATCTTGTTATTCAATTTCAATGTGGTCTTGGAAATCATCCGAGCTTGTAGCATTTCCCTCTTGATTGCTAGTACAACTAAAATAACTGCTTGAATTGGTGAAAATTCATGTCCTCCTGGTTCCATAACATATCAACCTGGACTTCAAATGCCAAATGATTTCAGTTACAAATATTGCAGCAGAAGGGCCTCATCGTTTGCTGTGGCCACAGCACTATTCCTTACAGTTCACTTCCAAAGTTGGAAAGCTTTTAGCTGTCATTTAGTAAGGACTCAAAAGAACATTTTAAAGAACACAATTAGCAAGGTTGAGCACAGTCTTCTTGCAGTGGGTTGCAATTAGGGGTGCTTGAACCTCCCAAAAAAGGTGCCCCTTGGCAAAGTCTTGCTGTTCTGGGTGAGTTTCACCTGTAAGGCCTGAGACTTGAGAGAGGGGTTCGACGATCGGAGGACCCGAGCCATTTAAAAAAACAAAGGGCCTTTAAAAGCCCCATCTTGCTTCCTGCTTACGTTATGTTTTTTTTTTTTGCCTGTCGAGTTAACAGTGAATAGAACAGGCCCACAACTGGTGGTTTTGGAGGGGTTTTGAAATACCTTTGGCAAGTTGTATTTGTATTTGGTTATTTATATAGCACTCTTTCCCCCATTTGTATGGCCTCAATGCGCTTTGTGTTTGGAACACTCTCGTGACCACAGTCAATGTGGTGGAGGTTGTAAGAGTTTAGTTTAAGAGATGCTTTTGTGCATTTTCACCTGCATAAGATAAGGCTTAGGTGGCTGGCTAGGCTCCACTCAGCAGCCTAAGGTCAGGCACGTGGGTGGATGCTGTTGGTGGGTTGGATACAGCACTATTGTTGAAGATTTGATGGGTGCCCAGCTATACCGAATTTCTTTTCGTTGGTAGTCGCTGTATGCTAGTGACAGAGGTGCTGAGGTACGTCAGGTGTTTCAGTGAGGACGGTTATGTGCGTTGCTAGACCGGATTGGCATAGCCTTAGCTATATAATCCGGTGCATGAATGTGGCCGTCCATGCGGCCTGTCCACAGACGTGGTGTAAGGTATACCTATTTGAGTCGTTTGTAGCTGGTAGTTGAGGAGAATACAGGAGTGTTTTTAGGAGTTTGGTAGTGGTCTTTTGTATCCCTCTCCTCCCCCCTTTTTATCAGTGTTTGTGTGCATGTTCTTTAGGGTTCCTCTCTAAACACTTTACCATTATCTGAGTTTTGTGAGAATCCCTTTGTTTGTCTTAGTCACTTTTGTGTTTTGCACATTGACACGGTAGGCACATTTGTTTTTTTTGCATATTGAGACCTCAGTAAACAAGCCTCTGTATTTGGAGAGAGTGGATGGTTCAGTGCTGACGAGTTGAATTACTACTCCAACCTCTGTGCCAAAGATTGGGGTGCTGCAGGATCCCAATGTTGAGGGCGAACAGAAGTTGAGACCTTGATTGATGAGAGGAAGATGTGGTTGAGGGGAAGTCCTGTAGCTGGTGAAAAACTCCAACCAAATGCAGCTCTTCTGTGACCCTTAGCCAAATCTCCACCCTATTTAGGTCTTACTCTTGGCTCAGGTGTGCTAATTAAATTCACACTTAATTCAATATACGTCCGTGGGCTTCGCCTGTGCCTAGTAAATGCATGTTTCTCAGTGGTTTGACCTTCTCCTTCACACACAAAATGCATGTGTGCTGTACTGCCCCTCCACCAACAATGCAACCCCCCCCCCCAAAACAAACTCTGACCTAATGCCCCAACTCAGACGAGGTCCTGCCATCTGTTTAATTCCACTCTAAGCTAGTTAACTCACAAATACCTTCCCTAACAACACTGAGCTGCTCCAATCACTGATTCTCCAGTGTTTCTACTCTCCTGCCTGTATATAGTTGTAAGGGCAGAGATCGTATCTTACACCTCGGGGCACAACTGTAAGGTTTGACCCGAGGCCCCATAGAAATTCTACCATTTCGAGTTTTGCATGAATCGTCTTGTTCATGCTTAGTTGCAATTGACATTTCCAGATGTGTTCTCAATTAAAACTGGGCAGCACTGAGACCCATTACTGAAGGAGGCATTTAAAAATTAAGCAAGTGTTTTAAAATTGGCATCACCAAACATTATTCTTGTTTGGTGTATGTGAAGTTCAAAGTCTGGGCACTTGCTCTCTTGCATAGATCTGCACATTTGAATTGATGTCAGTGTGTCCAATGGTCAGCTTATTTTTGCATAGGATCACTTGTATTGTATCTTGGCATTTTATATGCAATTGTGTTGTGATTTATGACGAGGTAACTACTGCCTTCAGCTATATAATCGTAGACAAGACACTAAAGTTTGATATTAATGTTTCATGGAACGTCTTTTGTCAGATATGCAGTTTGCCAATTTGGTGGTAATGTAGAGCAAATACCAACAATGTTATGATGATTTTAAAACTGCATGGTTAATTTGAAACTCTTGCAAACATTCTTTTGATCTAAAATGGGAGTGTAGAATAAGCCATTTCAGCTTACAAGACAAACACGTCACAGCACCAGCCAGCAGGTAACCCCTGAATGTTCACCTCAGTTCAGAGCAACTGAGCAATGCATCATGGTTATGCAAAGTAGCTACACTCATGCCTTTTGCTTCAGAAATGTCTGTTATAGAGCAGCGCTATTTTATCAACCCAAGACAGACGGATAATGTATATGTAAATAATTTGGCAATGTAACACATTTGCTTCTTTGCCATTGTTTGAATGAAGGCTGGTCGTTTTTGAAAATGGTTGAAATACTATTTATTTCACATACAATGTGCATTTAGTCGTCTGACCTCTTGCAACTGAAACGTCAGTATACGATGCTCCAATCATCTCAAAGGCATGTATATACTGGTCCATTTGATAGCAGTACTTTGCTCATTTCAAAAAGAAAATGTACCATTATGTGTACCGAACAACCAATGGGAGAATGGTATTGACTGAAATAACTGACTTGGCTGTTCAAATGTATTCTGTGTCGGAGTAATGAAAAATGAACTCCTAACCAATTGAGGGTTGTAGCGAAATTCTATGATTTCCTGTAAGGCTTGGGCCAGGAGGATTATGTACAAATTAAACATTGATGGTGTTAATTTGCCTTTCCCGACACTTTTGCTCTATCTCGGGTACAGTCGAAAATATCTGAATTAATATGCACTTCAGAAAATGTCAAACTATTAAAACCCTGTGTTTACAGACAGGTGAAATCAATGTATTCCAACCAAAAAATATAAGTTAATGTAGGATTCAGAATAAAATAAACATATTAGAGCCACAGTCCAAAAATCGATGTGGACCAGAAAATACATTTTACGCGCAATCTCAGAGCTTTCCAACAGCTACAGCTATCTGACACACAGTCAGCAAGCGAAGTGCAAAACTGGAAAGTGGCTTAGGCATATGCCCCCTGACTCGGGCATGAGAATGAATGATCTGATATGGCATTCATAACGCGCCTGTACACAAGTGTTTCTAGGCGCGACAAGACAAGGAGTGGAAACGAAGGGAGGACAAAACAACGATCTCACTAGGCCTTGTGTCATTCAGATTGTGCAGGCGTCGGAATGGGGGAGTGGAGAATTGCAAAAGCGGGGTGTAGAAGTGCAAAAGGGGGTGGTTGGTGGAGAAGTGCAGGTAACAGAGTGCAGCCAGCGATGGCTAAGTGGCGGTAATCAGAGGGTGCAGCCAGTGGGTGGCTCATAAGTGAAAAGAGAGGGGGCTGTAGGGTTACAGATACAAGTGCTGGGGGGGCCAAAAAGCAGTGCGAGGTGCGACTGGACAGGCAGGGACCTGCGCCCATATTCAGAGGGTGGCCAGGTGACCAGTGCATGGACAAGACTGTTCATCAGCAGGGGAGAAGGAAGAGAGGAAGCAGAAGCAAAGAGGAAGGTATTGAGTTGCTTCTCGAACCGATGATGGTTCTGCTCACTTTTGAGAGAGGCAGGGAGGCTGTTCCAAAGGGAGGCCAGAGCTGGAGAAAGAGATCTGCCCGCAACGCTCTGCTTGGAAAAGTGCCTGAACCTCAGAGTTGGAGGTGGATGAGCGAAGAGCTCAAGAAGGGAGATACCTAGGAAGAGAGAGTTGGAGGTAGTGTGGACTCATACCCCAGAACGCCTTGTGGACAATGCTGAGGGTCTTGGACTTGATACTTGCTGCCACTTGGAGCTAATGAAGAGATTTCAGAGCTGGAGAGATATGATCCCTGTGCTTGAGGCCACGGATAAGTCTTGCAGTCCAGTTCTGGATAAGTTGTAGAGGACGGAGAGTAGAGTCAGGAAGATTTAGAAAGCGGTTGTTGCAGTAGTCCAACCTTGAGAGGAGCAGAGCTCTGGAGACGGTGAACTTCTGGGGGAAGTGAGGAAGGGAAAAATACCTATGAGGAGGTACAGCTGATAGTTTGACTTCTTAGAGACATCATAAATGTAAGGAAAGAAGGAGAGTGTGGGGTCGAAAATGAACCCAATGTTCTTAACCTCACAGGTAGGAGAAGGAAGAGGGCCCAGAGTAGACGGCAGTGGGAGAGAGGAAAGGAGGGAGCGGTTGACCTGATGTGGAGGCTCTCCGTCTTACTGGCATTGAGGCAGAGATAATTAGAGACACACCACTCCTGAATTGCAGACAGTCAGGAATGGGAGAAGGGGTAGAGGTGGCCGAGGGGAGCCTGAAAGAGCTGGGTGTCATCAGCATAGCACTGAACATTGGAGCAGAGAGCAGCTATGCAGTGGGTAAGAGGAGCCAGGTATTAGTTGAACAGCCAGAGAGAGAGGTTAGACACCTGGGGAACATCACAGGCAGCGAGAAATAGAAGAGAGGAAGGACTCCAGTTGTACCTGAGAGGGTTGGTCAGTGAGAAAGGAGGTCAGCCAGGCCAGGGCTGGATCAGTGATACCCAGTTTCTCACGGGGGCACTTGAGCAGGACGGCATGGTTGACCGTGTCAAAAGCAAAAAAAAGATCAAGGAGAATGAGGACAGAAGGAAGGTTAGAGTCAAGGTTGGAGAGCAGGTCTTATGTATGTTCAGGAGAGCAGTTTCTGTTTTTATTAAGGTACTAAATAGTGATGACTCCTAGAAATGTTTGCAAATGCAAAGTTCAGTTTAAAGCAAAACACCCTTCTCTTGGATTTGCAGATCCATTAGATAGTTCATCAAAGATAGGTCTGTTGCACCTGCTGGAGCCCAGACTGCTGCTGCCATGCCAACCCAGCTGCTGCCTGTGCCCATCACCAGGGCCACCCTGTGCCCTTGCAGCAGAAGCCAGTGTACCCCAAGAATCTAAAGCCAGCACTGGAATGTAAATGCTCCGATCGCCAGTGGGCCCTCGCATATGGTCTTTTGTTTGTTTCCGTTGTCCCTGGGAGTTGATACTATCAGGCAAAAGCCGCCGCAAACTCAAGCTTCCTGCTGACATGTCAGCTATATTGACCTATCCTGGCATATTAGATCAATTGAGACCGCCTATTGCCATCAGGAGCAGGTTGTGCTTTGCAAGATCATAGAAATCTTCCTCCCCCACACCCCCATCCTGAGTAACGTTAATGAGGATAGTCGGAGAAGTGCCAGGAGCTGCAAACATGACCTAATTCTTGGGTTTAACTTTAGATGGTGGCAGTTCCTCAAGTGGAGATGTAATAAATTGTTCCATACAGGAGTGTGTTGTGGGTTCTCTGAGTGAGTCTCTCAATCTACTGGCGAATTCTGAAATAAATGCAGGGGAAGATGCTGAAAGGCCCCTTGAGAGGCGCTGCCACATCCTAGAGAGCCTGCAGCACAGACTTGCTGCCATCCTGTTAAACTTCCTCCGAGATCCTCATGAAGGAACACATTGCATACTTTCTGTGTGTGTGTGTGATGCTGTCTAATGCTAAAGTAATGTCGTTTCTGAAACTCAAATCACATCCATAGCAGCCACAGGGCCCAGTGCAAATAGATTCCTCCGTGGAAATTGACTCAAGATTCAAACGAAATCCTCCGGGTGGAGAAACCCCCAGCTGTGGGGGGACGGGCTGAGTAAATATCTGCAGCGAGAGGGAAAGTAATTTCAGGCTAGGCCGAAGCATGAAATACCAATCTGTGTATACGGATAGGAAATAAAATCCAATACTGTGGGAGAGAATGGGAAGGAAGCCACACGACGGCCCGGGCTGCGGTGAGAACAATAGGAAGCGAAGGGCGCCAACGACAGCATTGATCGGCAGAGCAGAAGGAAGCACAGCATAATATGCAAAAGGCCATCTTGGGAAATGTGAGGAAAGAAAACTAATAAAAAGAGTGCAATAAACGGAGGGCATGAATCAGAATTAGATCAGCTTTGAGTTTACCACCTCATGCCAGATTCCTCCCTTTCTAAGCACAGGAATCCAATGGGCTGTTATCCTGTTTAATGGCGCCCAGTTCATCAAGCTTGGCAGAGTGCTGCTGCCTTGGAGCTGTGCAAGTACCACTGTAGCGATTCATAAAGAGTAAAAAAAAAAAGAAGAACTTGAAGGGATAAATAGGTTCTGGTGGGATTCGAACTTGCGAAGCGCAGGCTGGCCTCATGCCAGAGGTGGGCACTTAACTCGTTTAGCTTCTCCCCCCAATAAATGTTTTATTCTCTATTTAAGAACTGGATGCCATTTTGAACAGAGATGACTTAGAAAGTAGGCAGTAAGAGAGCAGAGACAGTCTATGGATACGGTGCTTTTAGGTAACAGCGTTGTTGTATCAAATGACGTATACTAGGAGGTAAAGGGGTAAGAACAGGACAGGGATTGGAGGACATAATATCTTTAACATTGCGAGACTACCACCAGTATTTACATATTTACACAATACATGGAGTAGTCTCCGGGCAGAATGCAGGACAGATGGTTTGGGTGGTTAGTTTGGATCAGTGGCTACATTAAAACCAAATCTAATCCTTGGAAGTTAAACTGCAGCATACACTCATGCAACAAAGGAAAGACCTGAGATGTTACAAACATCAAATGTTGGCAGCTTTCTGGTGCCCAGGTGGGAGTGGCACTCCTTCGAGCACTGAGAGAAGTTGGGAAAAGGACTATAAGTGGGGGAAGACCAGCGAAAGGCAGGCGTGCGGCTTCACGCGCTCCCCGCATACAAACAGCGATTTCCCTCGAGGAGACTTTTCAGAGCAGTCTTCATTGGGTCCTTAGTGGCTGCCTTCCTCGAGCTGGCCTCGCAGTGGCATCCAGTGGTGATGGGGGCCCGAGGATACTTTGCAAAGCAGTCTTCATTGGGTCCTTAGTGGCTGCCTTCCTCGAGCTGGGCTCGCAGTGACATCCCGTGGAGATGGGGGCCACGAGGAGACTTTGCAAAGCAGTCTTCATTGGGTCCTTAGTGGCTGCCCTCCTCGAGATGGCCTCGCAGTGACATCCCTGGGAGATGGAGGTAAGAGTGCAGAATTGCTAAAGGTCGCAGCTTGAGACTTCTGAAAGTTAGTTTGTGCCTTCTACATCCAATGACAAGACCTCTTCCCATTTATTAATCTGTCAATTCAAACTCGTTCGCAGTGCTTTTCAGCTCCCCCCCCCACCCTCCCTTTTATTAATCACGTAACTGCATGTTTAAAGAAATGATGAGCTGTTATTTGGCTGTGTTGGTCGCTTGGTGTCCCCTCACTGTTCCAGTTGCCCTGCTTGCTCAGGACCAAGGTTGGGGAGCGCGACACTGAAGCCCACACCATCCCATCAATCGGGGAGCGATGCGGAAGGGTACATTGTCTGCGTTTCTTCATAGCCGGGTGAACCAGGAGAAGGGAAAGTGGTCGCCGCTTCGGAGCATTTGAGCGAGAAGGGGATGGTTTCTTTGCGGAGTGCAGCGTGCCATTTCCATGAGTCCCGCACATTATTTTGGGGAGAGGGGAGCTGAGGACAGGCCATGAAATCTACGTGCAGCAGCGTGGCGGCTTGCCCAGTCGTCGGCGCGGTAGCTTTCATGCTGTTCCCGCTGTATAGTCGTGTGTGGTAACTTGGATGGGAGTCAAAGGGTTTGATTGACGTTAATGATCAGATGTTGTGTGGTTCAGCCTCTTGGGCATCAGTGTGTTGCCTCCTCTGCCCCAGGTCATCTGTTGTATTTCAGCTGTTGTGGTTGTGGGTAGAATTGTTTTTTTAATCCTTGTATGGGCTAGGTATGAACATAAAAATACCAATTGATTGCGTGTGTTGGCAGCATGCAGGCGAGGAAGGTAGGGGTGGCGAGCAGTAGTAGTTCAGAGCTTGTGTTTAACACAAACAATAACTTTAACAAGTTTGAACTTTGAAGCATCAGAAACATATTTTAAAGTTTGAAAATAGGACTTGGTTATCATTTCGGGTAGTCGTGTTGTGTAGTTCAACACTTCAGGGTTGCTGCAATTGAAACGCAAAGTGTTACTTAAACATCTGGTGTGCGTTTTTTTATTTGTATCTCATTTAACACCATGTTTTTCCTTTAATTTCCGTGCGCCCTTATTGGCCGCTTTTGTCATTTGCCAGCTTTTTAGATTTACCTTTTGAAAGTTAAAAATATATATTTGACCAATCCCTTCCTGTTAATGTCCATCTTGGTTACATTCACTCAATGGTGGACTCAACAATCCATACTGTAATGCGCAGTTCTTTCTAGAAAGAATGTAACATATTACAATGCATGAATCAACGTTAATATAAAACGTACATATTTATTTTGATGTAATTTTTCTGTTCAGGTCGGCACGTAGTCCTCCTGAGGAAGCCGCATTAACAGTGAAACATGCATTGAAGAATGTTTGTTAAATGAAGTGTTTCAGTTTCAAGTTGTTCTCTCAGAATTCATGAATTCCACAGTTCACCTGAACATCACGCAATGTGTTTTTGTATCAATGGCAGAATGTAATTGACTTGGCCCTGATCAGCGGGTTATCAAAATAGTGTGTGCAGTGATCATCTACTTAATTGCCAGGTTTGCCTCTGCGGCCTTCTACCTGATTCATTAACTCTAAAAGCAGACCTGGAGGTGCCTGCAGAGTCTTTGAGATGCTCATGTTCAAATGCCACTCAACGTTATGTATTCAAGTATATCCCGTGGCCCAAATAGCTCCCACTGAGCCATGGCAGCTGTCGGCCTGCCTGGACAAACCCAATCAACAGTAACCTCCCCGGTAGAGGAAGAAAAAAGGGCCACTCTGACCAAGACATGTGGGCCATGCAGCCCAAATGGGGCAACACGACCGTGAAAGCCCACCTCGTGGCTGATAACAGGCCCTGCCGGGAAGTCCCCTTGGCCGTTAATGCCAGGTGACCGAGGAGTTGAAGGTGTGAGGTGAAGGAAAGTCCCAGCTGTTATGTTGGGCAGCCCATGTGAAGATCAGCGGCCCACCCCCTGAGTCCCACTGATGCAGAGGAGAGCGAGCAGTGCTGTGAGTCCACAGCGGGGCGTGATGGTTGACAATGGTGGCGTCCCCATAGTAACTGGGATGCTGACTGAAGCTAAAATGGAACTGAGGGCCCGGCAGTGATCATGGGTGACCCACCAGGGCACGGGCCACCCAAGAAGAGCAGCAAGGCTTCGATTGTGACATTGGGCAGCCCCCTCAGGGCAAGGGGGCTGCCAAAGAGAGCGGTGTGGGGAGAAGTGGTGCCTCTCATGCGGTGGAGGGGCACCACGACTGAAAGATTAGACTTGGGGAGCAGCCCCCTTTTTATCAGGGAACAGTCGCCCACAATCCACCAAGGACAGCACCAGCAAAAGTACTGAGATGGGTTGGCTGACTCCAGCAGTCATCCCTATGTGATATAATGCGTTTGTTTTATTAATTGTATGTCTACGTGTAGATTTATTGGTATAGCTATATTTGTGTAGCTTGTAAGTATAGCGTTGGTTCAATGTATGGTGGAATGTTTAGTAGGGGAAGGTTTAAAGAGGGTGTTAAGACTCTGGCGTGAGACAGGTAAGGAAAGTGGTGGCCTGTCAGAAGCCGTCTAGGTGGTGGGAACACCCACTGAGGCCATCCTCTAGCCTCCCTCTATAGTGGGTGATGATAGGTCTAGGGCAGGGGTCTGTTCCGTCAGTCTCACCCTATTGGTCTTCCTGTGACCCCTCTAAGGAAGAATGGGCTGACTGGGCAGATCCCTTTAGAACTCCAGGGGGACTCAGAAGGGAATTCATAATTAAGACGGGTAGGAATGTGTAATAAAGGTTGACATGCTTTTAGAAATAGGGGGTCCCCATTTAGATCCCTAAAACATCCACCTTGGCTTCTGTGGCCTAAGGGTAAGAACTCGGGGTGTAACCCATCTTCTGTAAACAGCAATTTTATTTTTCAGGTGGAGCGCCCCTTCCTATTCCCGCTGGCCTGGTGGGAGGGGGTGGTTGGTTCCCTTTGGGGATAGTGCCTGGACTGGGGTTGGGAAAGCTCAATCTTTGACCCAGGTTGGCGCCGGAAAATAGGGGCTACAAAAGGAATCTAAGATGGTACCTTATCTTCAGATTTGCTCCAGCTGGAGGCTTCGCAACTCTGTTATTTGGCACTGCATGCAAATCTGTGATGCTCACTGGCACCTTATATCTACTGTGCACATCTTCCTGAATGTGGTCTTATGTATTTAGATGAAACTGGGGAATTAACTCCCCCATTGTTTCATATGCACAATCAAGTTCACTTTCTTTTTAATGGTATATTGTGTGCTATCCTCATACTTTACCTCTTGAATAACTGCACGCAGTGTTTGAAGTTGGTGAAGATGCATCAGTCCTGATAGGCTGGTTCCACACCTGGGCAGGTGCTGTGACGATTTGCTAGGTTTCGTCACTTCTCCTCAAGAGGCAACCCTTTCCCATTAGGCTAGGGAGGTGCGGCCGCTACCTAATAATCCCCCTAGGGGTGGGTTAATGCAGGATGACCTGATGGGGAGGGAATCCCCCCCTCTGGGGATAAGGACGATCACCTTGGGTACCACCCTTGGTATAACATCACACCCTCACATGCCATTCCCCCTCCCCCTTCCATTTCAAATCACTATATTGAAAGCAAACCTGTGTATTTCTGTAGTGCCTGGAGTACAGCCAAGACAAAAAATACTAGGAAGAAGAAGAGCACAGAAAACATGAGGAATACTGACTGTGCTGGTACTGAGACAAGGTGGCTCAGAGGAGGCATAAGGAATACCAATGAGCCATTGACAACAGGTGTTGACGTTATGCTGGGCTGGAGTTAGCCCCATATAATGGAAAGGAAAGAAGGACTCTTCGTCTTCTATCCTCGTCGGAGCACCCGGGAATTTCGAAGTCCACACTCAACCCGAAGAGAGGGCTCTCCAGCGGTAAGCAGGCAAGGCAGTGGCACGAACTCCAGGAGGAGGTTTACTGTGCATTCCCCTAATGGTGACAACACTGCAAGGAGCTACAACACAGAGCTGAAGCAGAAGCTGTAACAAAGAAGACAGCAGTGGGAAGCAGGAAGAAAACTGATTCCAGTCCATGGAGAGACCAGCCCTGTGCAGGCAGCTCCCAGAAAGTAACTGGAAGCACGGGTGGACCGGTAGGGATGTTTTGGGAATAGAGCGGTCTCCACTTCATGTTGGTTCAAGCGTAAGGCCTATCGGAGGGCCATCAGGGGTAGGGGACGCACAGCAGGTCTAAGAGTGCATCAGAGGAAATCCTCCTCATACCAGTGGTGGAGATAAGTCCACTGACTACCAGAGTAAGGTCTGGGACCCCAACTAAGTAGAACCAAGCATCCGAGGAAATCTCTCATGCCTGTGGTGGAGATAAGTCTACTGACCACCAGAGAAAGGTCTGGAACCCCAATAGAAGAGAGCCCAGCATCCAAGGAAATCCTCCTCGTACCAGTGGAAGAAATGAGCCAACTGGCCATCAGAGAAGGGTCTGGGACCCCGATATAAGAAGGTTTGGTGTCTTTGTTGATGTGATGGAATAAGTGTCAAGATAAAGCCCAAGTTGAGAAAGAACTTGCAAATACCAGGAGAAGGGAGTCGTTCTCCTGGTAAGAGAACTAAACTCTTCAAAGTACACTGAAGAGATGCCAGGGGAAGAAATTCATTCCCCCTGACCTTGTTGTGAATTGTGTTGGAAAGTAAAACAAATGAGGTGATGACTGGAAGGTTTAGAATATATCTTAACCCCTAGCATTGCTCGTGCAGATTGGATGTTACTAAGCAGTTTGGGCTGGACTGCCCCTTTTGGTGTGAGACAAGCCTGACTTGCATATGGTCTTTACCCTTTTGTAATGACTTGGCAGCTGACAAACGATGGTCTGGAGGGTTGCCCAGGCAAAGCCAGAGGTTAAGATTTATTCTAAACCTCCGAGCCATCATCTCTTTTGTTTTGCTGTATTGGACAGTGCAAGCCAGTACCAGGAGAAGGGACTCATTCTCGTGGTCCAGAGGGTTGACTGTACAAAATGCTGGAACTGCCAGCCAGGGGAAGGGAGGTACCTTTTTACAAGAGAACATTTATGAACCACTATCCGTATACCAGGATGGATTATAATAGACTTTAGTTATAGTGTAAGAAACAGAAGTCGGTTGTGACACAGATGGATTTTCATTTGGACAGACATTGTGACAGATCCTTAGTATTAGTTTGAGGCAGGGAAACCCCTCTTAGAGAGAGGGATAGTGAGGGTCCTTGTATTATTAACAAGTCTATAACCACAAACATGCCACCCTTGTGTCAGCATCCTTTTTCGACACCCTTACAGTGCTTATATGCCAAACCTGTGCTCATCAAATGCAAATGATTTTAGGACCCACTCCATCCTGCTCTGCACCAACCCTTTGGAGGAAAAACTCACTTTAGGCATCACACTAACTTATATTAATTCCTGTCTCCATACCTATTATTTGTGCTTAGCATCTTTGAAAACATGCTTTGGCAACACCAACTGTTTTGTCTTATGTAGGCATAGGATAGGCACTGCCATAAAGGCACAATGTTTCCATAAAATGACAACAGCTGGCGAATAGTGCAAGTACCTGGGCATAGGATTACAGTGCCTGGACAATATCTGTTTGTGCCCATAAAAGTGAGAATTGTTGCTTTGCCAATGCAAGTTTTTAAGAGGAATATAAGGCAATGAACAGATGCAAGGACATACATATTGCTTAAAAAGTAAGGGGCTGAAACCCCACTTTAAGATTTTTATTTTGCACCAGAAGTCGATATCCAACTGCTATTATGCCATTTCCTTTCAGAAGACTGCTTAGAATTGGCAGTGGCAGTGCCAAAAAAAAACCATAGCTTGATGTTCCTGTGCCACGGAACTGGGGCAGAGATCCCAGAAGGGCGTGTTATTAGCACTGAGGTCAGATAGTGGGTGAAAAAGCCATAAGAAGGGAGTAGGATAGACCTGGGCAGTCAACGTGTGGGTATAAAGCTGAGCAACACCCACAGTCTGTGTCCAACCGCACATTCAGTCCTCCCTACCATCTGTACTCTATGCCTAAAGTTTGGACATTGTAGGTGGCACTAAAGTATGATATAATAGCCAAAACTACATGACGTGAGCGCCATTCGGAAGGGAATGCTAGCGCCTCAATTGCCAATCTGCATTTAGCATGAGAGCCATTAAAGAGAAGTAGCCCATCAGTGTCTAGGTTGACGGCTGTGTATTCTGAGATCAGGTGACCGATCGCCAGCCATTGCAGTTCTCTTCCTATAGACTGGCCTTAGGAGCTAAGATGTCCGCTCGAGCACAGAGTGCTGGTCTCATCTGCTATCTAACAGAGCCGGTTATAGAAGTGTAACAAAAAATGTAGTGGAGCTGTGACCCCAGAAGGGGTCAGAGTATGCTTCAAGGGTTGCAGCCATGCTCGTTGACAGCCATTTGAGTTGAAACGGATCTAATTGTAGCTGTAACTGCTATTGTGTGTTAAAGTGGAGAAGTGTTAAAAAAGTAGTGGAACTGTTTACAGTAAAAAATAAAACTAGTTGAACGCCGCTCCCGACCGTTCCCGTTCACTTCGACCGCTGACAGAGCCATTAGTGTGCGAGTCAAAGCGTGACTATGCTGCTTAGTACTGTTTCGCTAACTGCCTCACCTCTAAGATAAAGGGGGTCCATATTTGTATTCTCTATTTACACAGCCTGCTATCAATGCGCCTCCTATTTCAAAGCGCCCCTCTCCCACATTGCAAACATGGGAACTGAAGGTGCAATTGGGAGAAGTTACCCAGGGCCACTCCGTTTTGGTCACTTTCCTGGGTTTGAAGTCTGCAATTTAGCCACCAGGCCATAGCACCTTTTTTGAAGTGCCGAATAAACCAATGCGTCATTAGTTGGCGTTCTGCTGCCCCCGAAGATATCTGAAATGTAAAGGCAATGGAAGGAATGCAACCGATGCAGAAAGTGATTTTCACTTCTCATTCTTGAGCTTACTTTTTCAGACTAAAGTCCTGTGATCCCATTTGCCCATCAGTTCATACCCAGCCCCGCCTCTCATTAATGTAAGGCAGAACTGTTTCTCTTGCCCCGCTGTGTAAAAGTAGGCAATGGCAGGAACGTGCTGCTGCAGGTAATAGAAATCCATGGGGTTCGGGGTGTTGTGACTTAAGCCCCTCCTGGGCTCGTGCGAAAGTCACGTGTTCGTGTGAGATGACACGTGGGCGACGTGTCCTCAAGTTAATAAAAGGTACGCACGGCCGTCAACGCGTCAGTCTTTCACCACCGTAACTCCTACCTGCTGTGTCTTCTTGCAGCGCGCTCCAGCGTTGCGTAGTCAGACAGAGGCCCTGCCCACAAAGGCTTCCACTCAGATTGCCGGTCCCATGGCAATATAACACAAGGGCCCACTGTGGGGACATCACGTGATCGCGGGAGCGTGTTCTCGCGAGATCTCGCGAGACGGGATCTCGCGAGCCCACGCTCCGCGGGAAAACGTTCCCGCTTCAGTGTTGGCGCCAGCTGGCCAGCAGAAGCGGTCAGAGAGGAGCTCTGCTCCTGACTACAGGATATGAAAAAGTGAGTTAGAGAACTCACACCCCATCTCCTAGGGCGTAACACCACAGCCACTGGAGGCTTCATGGGGGCCCTACAAGACTACAGCGTGCCACCGGTGTGCACAACCCTTCCCCAGTGAAGCAACTGGGGAAGCACAGGACTTGGTCGCAGTGAACAGTGAGTAAGCGCCCCGCGCCACCAGGCCACGCATAGCCTCCTCACTTGCTGTTAGTCAATAAAGACCGTCAGAGATACTACAGCGTCCTGTCTTCTGTTTAGGCCACAACATAACTGGCGACGAGGATACCAGAAGTCCCACGGACCCACCATGCAAGGCGCCACACCACCCCCTGCGTTCCTCCCCTTGCCAGGGACACCGGCGATTCCGTGGATGCAATGGGAACCCCTCTTTTCCACCTACTTAGAAGCGGTGGGCGGCACACGATACGCCCCCATCAGGAAGAGGGCGATGCTGTTGAATGCGCTGGGGGTTGAAGGTCAGCGCATCTTTGCCGGCCTTAAAGAAATACCTGCGGCAGACGATGACGTCGAAGACGACGACGTTTACAAAGAAGCGACTCGTCGCATCATGAAGAGGTTCACCAATAAGGAGAACATTGTACTGCACAGGTTGAGATTCTACACTCGCAAACAGGAAGGGAGCGAGCCCGTGGATGACTACATCACCAGGATGAGGGAACTCGCTTCTCTTTGCGCCTTTGGAGAAAATGCAGAACAGGTCATCTGCGACATGCTCATTGTCCACACCAACTCTAGGAAAGTACAGGACAAACTCATCCAAGAAAAGGAGGTCACCCTCGATAAAGCCATCCAGATTGCCAGAGCGGAGGAAGAAACCTCCAGCAGACGCAAGGAGGCGGGAAGTCACCTGCCCGTGCCCGAAATGGTGGCGCTACAATGGAGAGGTCGCAGAGACAAGCAATCCTGCGACGGCCCCAAAGACAAAAGTCCCAGGAAGAAGGAGGCAGCGAAATGCTAGAGATGCGCCAGCCTCAAGCACATGGCGAACGACCGCGACTGTCCCGCCAGGAACAAGGAGTGCTCCAAGTGCGGACGCATTGGCCACGTGGCTCCAGCATGCATGTGGCGGGAGAAAACTGTGTCCCGTGTTGACGGTGACTGCACCTCAACCGATGATGAACTGCAGGACGGTCCCATGGTTGTCATGGTCAATGCCCCCCATGCCAGAAGAGAAAAACCACACTGCACCATTAAAGTGGACGGAATGGAGACGCGCGTCATGGCTGATTCGGGATCCGACCTCACCATTCTGCCCATCAACACGTACAAGGAGATGATGGGACAAGAAAAAGTGGAGATTAGATCAACCAGGCAAAAACCCACCGTGTTTGGAGGGGCAACGGTCGACCTGTTGGGCTACATCAAGGCCCGGATCGAATTCAAGGGGAGGTCTACCACCACCAAAGTGTATTTCTCACCCAAAGGTCCAGCCGTGTTGGGGTGGGATGACCAACACAAACTCAGCATGAAACTAGATCCCAGCACTCCGGAACAGGTGCTCATGATCTCGTCAGGAGCAGCGCAAAACTACAAGGAGATCTTTCCAAACCTGTTTTCTGAGAAACCGGGAAAAGTGAAAAACTTCATCCACAAAATTCGGTTGAAACCCGACGCCACTCCAGTCAAGCACAAAGTAAGGGCAGTACCTGCCACCGCAAGACCAGCTTTGGACGCCCACCTGAGGAAGATGGTCGAAGAAGGAACCATTGAAACCGTGGAATCCTCAGAGTGGCTGAGTCCGGTAGTACTAGTGAAGAAAAAGTCCAGCAACGACCTCAGGATCTGTATCGACCTGAGAAGCCTGAACTTGGAGGTGATCACGGATAGCTTCCCACTCCCCAGCATCAATGAGATCGTCCTCATGATGAAAGAGGCAGCCATTTTCTCGAAGCTGGACATGCGTGATGCCTATCACCAAATTCCTCTACACAGGTCCTCACGCCCCCTGACGGCGTTCATCACTCCTTTTGGCACCTTCCAATAAACCCGCATGCCTTTCGGGCTATCGTCCGCAGCATCCGCATTCCAGAGGAGGATGAACTCCCTACTGAAAGGCCTCACCAATGTCTCATTCTTCCAAGACGACATTCTGGTATACGCCAAGGACAACGAGACCCATAACAAGGCGCTCAAGTCAGTCCTAAGCAGACTTCCGGAGGAAGGCATTCACCTACGCCACGAAAAGTGTGTCTTTGGGGTGAACAAAGTAGAATATCTTGGGTACTGCATCTCGAGTGAAGGGGTAAGCCCCAAGAAGAACCTCATGGAGGCCATTACAGAGGCACCGGCGCCGATGTCCAAAGAGGAACTACGCTCATTCTTAGGCCTAGCCGAGTACTATGCCAAATTCGTCCCTAGGTTCTCTGAGACCACATCTCCCATGAGAGAGCTTCTGACGAAGGGGGCAGCGTACTCGTGGGGCCCAGAACAAGATGAGGCTTTCGGCGAAATCAAGAATAGGATTCTACACGCGCCGTGCCTTAAACCATACAACCCCGAATGGGACACCTACATCACCACTGACGCCAGCGCATACGGCCTAGGGGCCACCTTGACCCAGAAAAAGGGCGATACGGAGAACATTGTGGCGTTCGCATCCAAGGCATTATCCTCATCCGAGAAGAATTACTCTACGGTAGAGAAAGAGATGTTGGCATGCGCTTGGGCCGTCGACTATTTCAGATCATACGTATGGGGGACAAGATTCAAGTTGATCACCGATCATAAACCCCTAATTCACATGCTGAGCCCGGGCGGCACCAAGACGGCCACCCCCAGACTGGCCAGGATCGCCACAAAGCTCCAAGAGTACACCTATGAGATACAACACATTGCGGGCTGGAAAAACGCACAAGCGGACTGCATGTCCAGGCTCCTCAACCAAAGCGCCCCCGGCACCACATTCCTGGAAGACGAATGTGTTGTTGCGTCCATTGGCGACCTGAGGAACGTCAAATACATGGAAATGAGCGAGCGCCACTGGCAGGAAGAGTTCGAGCAGGACTACGCCCTAAGGCACGTAAGCACCTGGGTTCGAAATGGATGGCCCAACGAGAGAACGATCCCCGAAGGCCTTCGTCCCTACTGGAAGGTGAACGAGGAAATCACCGCCATGAACGGTCTCATTCTCAGAGGTGATCAAATCATCCCACCCAGCGGAATCCGCAAAGTCATACTGTGCAGAGCACACTCGGGCCATTTAGGGTGCAACATGACCAGACGAAGGATACGCGACGCCTACTGGTGGCCAGGTATCGACCAGGACGTTCGGCAGATGGTCGATAGGTGCCACGAATGCTCCAACAGCGACAAGCGCCTGGCCGTGAGACAAGCCCCCATGCTGCCCACCGAAGTCCCCAAAGGGGTGTGGCGAAAACTGGGGCTGGATTTCATAGGGCCGCTGGACAACATGCCCCCAGAGCACAGATACGGGATAGTCTTGGTCGACTATTTTTCCAAATGGGTGGAAGCTGACTTCACCCCGGACATCACCACAGGAACAGTCATTGAAACACTCACCGCCATAATCCAGCGAGAGGGCCTGCCCGAAGAACTCGTCACGGACAACGGAGTCCAGCTAGTCTCCAGAGAAATGGAAAAATTTCTCAAGCTCAACAACCTCAATCAGCGAAAAGCAAGTCTGTATCACTCACAGGCAAATGGCCTAGTTGAGCAGGCCAA
Source organism: Ambystoma mexicanum (assembly GCF_040938575.1). NCBI lineage: Eukaryota > Metazoa > Chordata > Amphibia > Caudata > Ambystomatidae > Ambystoma > Ambystoma mexicanum. The sequence continues at coordinate 1,197,377,145 of NC_090935.1, forward strand.
CCGCTTCATCAAAGGGGCGTTACAACTGGCTCACGCCTCGGGCCTAGACCCATACAAGACGGTCAAAGAAGCCGTAGCGGCCCACCGTCTCACCCCCAACGCCGTCACAGGTGTTTCACCGTTCCATCTGCTGAGGGTGAGAAGGGCAGCATCCTCACTGGTACCACCATGGCTCCAACAAGTAAGGGCCGACGAAGAAGTTGACATGGCTGACATAAAGTGTCGCATGCAGCGCAACAAAGAAGCAATGAAATCACAGGGGGATTTGCGCCGAGCCGCTCGACACACACAAGTCAACAAAGGGGATCTGGTGAAGATACGACTTCCCCACAAGGACACCTCCACTGGTTCCAGATACAGCAGCCCCATAGAAGTCTTGGAGAGAGGGACAAACCACATCTGCACCAGCGATGGCAGGAGATGGAACCTAGAGAGGGTAGCCATGTACCGCAGGAAAGAAGACACTGTACACTCGCCAAGAGACACTGGAGGAGATCAAGTCTGCCAAGAGCCATACGAGAACCATCACCTCCCAAGTGGAGACACCATAGAGCCGCACCATCACAACGACTTCGCAAGCTCCCTTCCCCCAACTACACCCAGGGGATCACAGCAAGGAGCTGGACAAAGAGAACCCGAATCACCAGCACCCTCACAAGGACACTTCATCGATCCCGCTCCATACCCTGATCCTGGCAGGCCCCAGAGAGAGAGAGAGGAAGAAACCCAGGAAATATGCGGACTTCATCATGGAGTGATCACCCATTCCTTTTTCCCAGCAAAGGAGGTGTGTGGGGACATCACGTGATCGCGGGAGCGTGTTCTCGCGAGATCTCGCGAGACGGGATCTCGCGAGCCCACGCTCCGCGGGAAAACGTTCCCGCTTCAGTGTTGGCGCCAGCTGGCCAGCAGAAGCGGTCAGAGAGGAGCGCTGCTCCTGACTACAGGATATGAAGAAGTGAGTTAGAGAACTCACACCCCATCTCCTAGGGCGTAACACCACAGCCACTGGAGGCTTCATGGGGGCCCTAGGAGACTACAGCGTGCCACCGGTGTGCACAACCCTTCCACAGTGAAGCAACTGGGGAAGCACAGGACTTGGTCGCAGTGAACAGTGAGTAAGCGCCCCGCGCCACCAGGCCACGCATAGCCTCCTCACTTGCTGTTAGTCAATAAAGACCGTCGGAGATACTACAGCGTCCTGTCTTCTGTTTAGGCCACAACACCAACCTAAATGCATAGCTCTCCACTCGCACGCTTTTGGCGGGTGTCACCCGCCTTGTAAAGGGCTGACTCGCCCGCCAAGCCTCCTGCACGCCCATTCATTTGAATGGACCAAAATAAAATCGGGTGTTTTCACCCGCCTTTGCGACAGAAATGGTTGAGAGCTATGTAAATCTGCATCAGATGGCACGAAGCAAGGGGATTCGGCATCGTAGAATGTGTTGGATGGCCAAGAAACTGAGATTGTAACACCCCATGAATCCCCCAAAGGGCCCTTCCATGGCTCATGTGATGCATGCTTATGGAGGACAAGCGTTTAAGATATTCATCCTCTGAGAAATCTCTGGGTAGGATTTCCAGAAGGCATCAGTGGTCCTGACGACAGGGTGGCTGGAATTGACTCACTGACCCGGAAAAAATCCAGCGAGTGTAGGGCCCCATATGGAACAGCAGGTCACTGAATGCATGGCAGCACGGCTGCCCCATAAGCAGCCCTGTGATCTTTGTTTCCTCTGGTCAAAAATGTATTTCTACTCCATGACCATGCCCCAGCCATTAGAAATGAGATGGGAGGGTCGTTTACACCACAAAGTGGCATTACCACTTGTTGAAGCACCCTCTGTACGCAAGTGAAGGCTTGAGTGTATAATACATGCATGACTGCATAAAATGACTAGGAGCAGGTGCATTTATCCAACTAGTATAAGCTAGGAGTGGCATTCCAGGCATCTCCAGCTGGCCCTACACAAAGTGTGCCTGATCATCCATTGCTTCTTCTGGGCTCCTTTCACGTTGCAGTATGAAACTTATAGTCCTGTTTTTATAGTAGGAAAATAAAGCTACACGAACTTTACAAGAATACAGAATCCGAGGCAAAAATCTAGAACTTTCAAAACATCTTAACCCAGACTCGGGATAACTTGGCAGCTTTGTTTCTGCCTATTTTTGATAAAATTAGTAGGAACTTTGGATCGATTTTATTTCCCTCCGTAGACTATTGGGATACAAAGGACTGAAGGGACGGGGGAACAGATAGGATTTGAATGTCTTGTCTTAAAAGATTGCATTAATTTTTTTATAATGTAGGGGGGAGACCCCCCTCACCACCCCACTTACCCCTGCCTTAACCTATCCCCTTATCCCACCCCCGATCTATTTTGAATTAAAATGAACACGAATCCCTAACGAAGTCGACCAAAATCATTGGCTCATTCACATTCGGTATGTTTGTATTTGAACATTTCTGCAGATACTGTCTGGGTGACCACCTTACGGATAACATTCCCACAACTTATTCTGTGAGTTTACTTAAGGAAAGTTGAAAAAATAAGGTTGGTACATGAGTAATGTAAATAGAAGGTGTACCATTATTCTCAGCCTCAGTGCCATTACAAAGAGACCCGCCATAAGCAAAGCAGTCTTGATCCAGCTTCCAAAAAGAGCCGTCTCGTCTGAACTGCTGGCATTTGCCCTCTGCACGGGAATGCAAGCAACCATAGATGCGGTTTGTGGCCTAGTGGTTTAGGCCACTTTTGGGAGCTAAACCCTTTTGTATGCAGTGGCAAGGAAGCCTGCCCAGTAAAATGAAAAAGGTTATGAAGGGTGCTAAGCCTCTTGTTCCTCAATACATGTGTGGTTTTAGTCGACCTCCTTAAGAGAGTGAGTGTACACTCGGACGTGCGCCCCATATTTTCTGCATCCATGTACCAAGGTGCAGTTAACTAAGTAGGTCCAATAAGGGACAATCGAGTCAGGAGCTGTGCATTTATCTGTGTTCTTCAGTTAAGGGGACGCTGCTTAGAGGCTCCATTTAGCAGAGCGCCCAAAAATCAATGGCATGACTTGTACAAGTCCTACCCACCTTTTCCACCATACTTTGAGGGGGGCTCAAAAAGAATGCCCCATTAGCATGTCATGCATGATGGATTTCTCAGGGGTACATCTGGGATTCAAATTATGCTGCAGAATCTAATGGCCACATAGCAGGATTCCTTCCTTCATCCCCCCCTTTTTGTCTGACCACCCCCACCCCACCTTTCTTCCTCCCTCATGATCAGAGTCTAGGCTGGGCCCCAACCCCTCAGCACACTGTTCAGAGCAACAAAGCTTTGTGATCTCCCACATTCCAGCCCAAAGGTAAGGGAGATGCAGGTGTATTGGCCTCATATTTATGAGTAAGGGACTGAATAAACGGATGGATGGATGGATGGGTGGATGGGTGGATGGATGTGACGGCAGAGGAGCCGCATTGTCTCTTGACATCACCTTAGATCCAGTCTAGACATGTGCACCTCTGCATTCGAGGATCTTTGTTTTGGAATCCAGTAGTGCACACACTGTTTTACATGCAAGTAATGGGATGGGAGATATGCATTTACCGCCTGTTTGAGTCACAACTTCGCTGTCTTTTGGTTCCCCAATTTTAGCAAACCACTTTAGTGAGTCCGAACATATAACTTCATAGAGTTGATTTTTAACCGAGTATCCACAAACCACGAACAGCCAAGTTATGGCGACTGAGATGTGACCGAGAAATGTCTGGTTGATCTGGTTAAAAATGGCTGCATTTTCCACTTCCACTCTACGACTTTCGTCTGTGCTGGCCACAGATAATTTCTCTTTCCACAATGCCAAGCGCGGGGTCTTCTTTTCAATCTTGACTCGGACCTGTTGGACAAAACCACTTTCTGATTTAGGGGTCAAGTATCTACTTTTATTTTTTGTATTACCATTGTTGTAAACCACATCTCCCCTTTGCCCGAAGAAAACAAATACCCATTTTCTCTAGCCATCCCTGTGCAGATGCTCAAAGCACGCCACCTTTCTGACTAAGCTGTTTCCTAGCACTCCAAGCTCCTCCAACACCCTGTTTTTCTCCTCTCCCTATCCTTCATGGACAAACACACAGAACCTTTCCGTCAGCCCTCCATCCTTGCATCAGCACTTCCTCCATCCTCCCATTCCCATATCATGCTTTCCTGTCCTCGTCCCTGGTTTGTTTCCACCTCCCCCCTTCAAGTCACATTCTCTCACCCATTGTAAAGGACCAATAACCTCAGCTCTGTTACAAAAGGCACATTCTGTACACATTTGTGTGCCAAAAATGCATTGCTTTCCCTGTGATTTTGATAGGGGTCCACTGCATGGACTCAGCCGTGCCCTCGAATGAGCGTCCCAGATGTCTTCCACCGACTATGTGTATTGTCGATCTGTAAAATCTTAAATGCAAATAACCTATTACTCAACGCCATAGGGGGAGACGGAGAAAAGCAATGCAGCAAATATTATTGAGGAACCAGAACCATGTTTGGATCCAATTTCTCTTTTGTTTCCTATGTAAATTACTGCAGTTTGGGAGAAATGGCTTTGTTTTGGGTTACTCTCGAAGGAGGAGGTATGTAAAGTTTAGAGAAACTATCTTGCAAGAATGCGAAACAAAAATTGTATAAACCTTTTGCGGGCAGAATATCAAACCTAGGGTGATGCAGAAGTGACTGGCAATTAGGGCAATGCCCTGCCGTCTTTCAGCTACCACTAAGAGAGTCATAGGAGACTTAATACGGTTCACCTCACTTGTGGGCATTCCCTCTGTACCGTGGATGTGCTCTGTGGATGGCCACAAGCATTACTACACAAGTGGGGGACACGCGGTAGCCTGGGAGTATTATCATTGAAATGTCCCCACTGGCAAATCAAGATCTGCACCCCTTCTCCCCACTACACTCTCAAAGCCTGGCGGTGGATTCAGAATCCCAGCCTGTACAGAATTGGGGCGTGGGAGGCATGGCGGGGAGCAGTGTGCTAGCCCTCCTCTCTTCTAGGCAGTGCAGTAATCTAGATCTGCTCGGAAGAGGGCGGGCTAGAAGTGCTGCCTTGACTGGGTGGGCCCACAAGCTGCCGGCGTGCTGATGAGAGCTGCTGTGATGTGTGGAACCTTTCTGGAGTGTCATGTTTTTATTATTGTGATATGTCATCTTGCATTTGTATCGCGCCTCCTGCTTTTTTGCCTGTCAGAGAGGCGGAGGAGGAGTATGATAGAACATTCAGTTGTGGCAGGCAGGAGCAAAGTTGGGTAGATAGTTAGGGTGAGGGGTAGATAAGGTGCTCAGGAAGGCATGAGAATGAAAGGTGGAGGAGCCATGTGTTCAATTGGACCAAATTTAATGTGGGTCTCAACTCTAGTCAATGGGCCGAAGCACCAAGTGGGGAAATAGCCGGAAAGGAGGTGTTTGCTGTGCCAGTAGGTTTTTCTGAAATGGCCACAAAACATGGAGAGTTTGGGTATGTTGAAGCCATGCCCAAGAAACCAAAGATGGCCATGCCCTTCTGCTTACTTTTGTAGGGCTTCCAACATTTGGGTGGGGTTGTATGTTCGAAATACGAATTCACCAAATTTGCAAAAGCTTCCTGAAAAGCAAGCAAACAAAACTCACTTTTATTGGATTTCCCGATTTATGTCATGGTTACCAGAACCCTAGTCTTGTTTGCAAATAGCTTAAAACGCAGAACTGGTCTATGGCCAGAATTTTGAGGCAAGGCATGAATAAACCATGCCGACGAATACTGTGTTTACAGCCCTCTACTTACTCCCCTAAGTCCGGATGTGGGGAGGAAATATGGGCACAATTAACTGAGGATGGGGTTTCGACCGTGGCTTCCCTGGGAGCAGAAGCCTCACCGGCCCTTCCTAGAGGTTTCTGAGTCCTGCTAGAGCCTTTAAGGTACTGGTTATATTGGTGTGTGAGGCAGGACTCCTCTTAGGCTGGGCACTTATGGGAGTTCATTTGCATAATTCATCCTATGTCTAGCCTTCTCACCCTTGGCTCTCGTTACGGTGTACTGTTAATGGAAGGTATTGTGCACATGTTCGGTTTGCGCATACATGTGTCTGTTCTGGAGCAGCTTTGGGATCGTGTCTACGTTTCTGAGTGTGTCCAGGGTCCTTTTGAAAATGAGAACACTTTTTACTGGATAACACTGACCTATTCCCGCACTTTGGGAATGAAAGCTTGTTTTACTGGTTAACGCAGTATGTGGGCTCTCTGGCACTGATGCTGTGCTTTCGAGGGCAATGCTGGCATACAGTGTGGGTGTGCATGAAAACGTGCTTTTCAGTGGCAGTGCTAGCACACACTGTGGGCAACGGCACCAATGTTGTGTATTGCAAGGGTAGTGTCATAGCATGTGGGTTTTTTTTTCTTCATGTGTTCCTTTTACAAAACCGGTTATTCATTGCACAGCTTTTCACCTATTCTGTTATGAAATGTTTGATCTAAATGCAACCTTTCAGCGCATAATTTTCAAACCTGAACCTTGCAGTGACCTCCCTCCCATGAACCTTCCCTGTTTGGGTTGGGCTTGCAGGCTGCACTGGCTGGCTCGGGCCAAACTATTTATGCCATTCACTTCCAAAATTCACCGGCCACCACTGCAAAGCTGGTTTGCACTTTGATTTCAGTTCCAGCACTACCTTTTCAAGATTGTCACTTGATTTCCAAATCATTTGTGTTCAGAGCAAGGTCCGTATCATTTTGTTTAGACTGCAGGTCGGCTTCCCTTGTTGCCGGCAGTGTGTAGCGATATTCTTACGTGTGTTGCGGTGGGACTGCCAATCAACGCCATTCAGGAGACAAAAACGCTGCTTTCTAACAGTAAACAAACTTGTTGTTCACTTCCAAAGAACTGCATAGCATGCAAGATTTTAAAAAGTCTTTAAAATGTATGTGTACAATTTCTTTTAAAAGATGTTTCATGGGTTGGCATGAAAATTCTGCCGGATGCAGATTCGTGTGTTTTGAAGTAGGGACGCTAAATACAACCACCAATGATTTCACTTTAAAGAGGACGGTCACAATAACTTGACAGAGAGGAGGGAAACGCACCCTGGACCGGGAGAAGCTTGGCAATGAGAGCCAATGGGAAATAAATCTAGGCAAGTCCTGGTTTTCCAGAAGCGTTTTCCATGCATTGCGTCCTTGCTGGGTGTGTGCTAGTCTTTGAATTTCAAATAATAAAAGCAGTAAAGTAATGCACTGGAGGAGGAATTTGCAAGCAGAACCTCTTCTTATCAGGTACTGTTGCGTAGGTGCATTTTATTGTACTACACCTTTTCAGGCTTTATCTGGTCCCAACCACATTCTCATGGTGGGTTTGAGGGACACTCTACAGTCTCAACAGTACAATATTGGGAGGGCCTTCTATAATCAAAATTACCAGTTCTTCCCTCCTTCCTTTCTGACTCTGTGTGAATATGTTGTATTTCTGTGGTGTCTGTGGGACTGAATGCATTGTGTGTGTCTTTCAGGGCCAGAGTAGACAGTTTACGCTTTCCTTGTGCCCCAGCCAAGGAGATCGGTTCTATTATGGAGGGATTCACCTGTTGGCAGTAGAGTCGTTGGAAGGATGATGCTGAATGCACGCGTTCTTTTCTCACCCACTGGCAACCAGACTGTGATGCGCCGCTCAATCCGCATGGATCCCAAAAAATGCCACTAAATGGTCATGTTTGCCACTCGCCATGGCCCTGCAATAGGCTTGAAGCACTGAACAAGTATAAAGCGGCTCTTCAGTGCTGTGAGAGGTTGATTAATGCAGTCTCTATATTCCTGCCTGTGTTGTCTACATAGCTTTGAGTTAAGTCCACTTTGGTAAACCAAATGAATAATGTAAGGGGTCTTGTATAGTGCCTTGCTGTGCGTGGCTCTGTAAGAAAGAAATAGGGTGGGGATCATTAGTGGGACACTGAGAGACAGATGCAAAACCTGTGGTGTTGATGGGAGCAGGTCCAAACGCACCTCGTTCCTGTGTGCCAATCTGCTTTCTATAGGTTGGGCAGAGAAACCTGGGAGTGTGTTATCCATAGGGAAGAACCCAAGATCTGATGGAATACAGTACTTTGTGTCTGGTTATGCGCTAATGTGTAAGTGTAACATCAGGCTCAAGAGGAGAGCTTAGTTTTAGTTCAGTTAGTGTTGATGTGGTAATGACTAGGCCTGGGACAGCCACCTGTGGGAGGTTTGTTTGTAGTGTAAAATTGGGAGGAGATCTACAAGGGGAGGCGATTAGTCTGGGGAAGCGCGGCAGGGGATTAGGCCTTACAAGGCAAAACAACCTGCAACCTTGCACTCCTACCCGTGGCCATTTGCAGACCAGTCCCATTTCTGTAACCCACAAAGCCATCTGTCAATCCCCTCGCTCTCTCTCTCAAATGGATACATTGTATCACATGTGGAGGACAACAAGCATCTGGAAGTTGGCAGATGAGGTAAAGGAGTGGTCCAGAAACTTCATACATGACCATAAGCTACTTGTGAAGGGTTATGGGTGAGGGGAGCTTTAGATACAGAGGAAGGGCTGTTTAAATTTGAGTGGTGCAGTCATCAAATTGGAGGGCCGCAGTTACCCACTTCAACTTCCTTAGTATGTTAGTTGGCAGGCTGAGAGATGCTTCAAACCTCACTCTACCATGCTCAGGTGCCTTGCTGGGATGTTTACCCACCAAGGCGGGGCAAAGTGTTGGGCATTGAACTAGGCAGGAGCTACAATCCCTGCTAGTTTCTCCCAGAGATCTACCCCAATGTCTCTTCTCACTTAGTCCAAAACAAAGAAATCACCCCCGCCACCAACGGCCACAGTTTACCAGGTTTTGATGCAGCATCCCGATTCCGGTATAAGAGTAATTCTGAAACTCTGCAGGGGGTTCTTCACATTGAAACGATGAGCAGAAAAGATGGAGGATGGATTGTGAATTCCTCAAGATGTACACTTTGGCAGTGTCCACGTAGCAACAATAAGGCCCATTTCAGGGCCCACTGGCCAAGGCCTTTGGCAGTAGCCACTGTCCTTCTAGTAGTGGGCCAGGACTAGTGCCCATATGCCCCTCACTAGATCAAGCTACAACAGGCCATGGCTACAGACCACTGGGCAATACCCGCCTTTTTTATTTTTTTAAAATGTTTTTTATTCTATAATGTTTGCTGTTATTCCCGGGCAATTCTCACCTTGGCAAACCATCACTGCTGCTTTCTATTCCTACTTTACATAGTACCACCAGTATTGGGCACACACTAAACAATTTGAAACTCTTCCTCTTACCCACTGCCATTTTCCATGCGCATCCCACCTACTTTTTATATCTCCCAAAACCCCATTTTTGTAAACCCCACCCTACCGTCTCCCATAACACCCTTTCACTCGCCGGTTTGTCCAACACATTTTTTCCGCAAGCATGTAAAGCAACATTACTGCAAGTTCCCGGTGGATTTCCCTAGTAAGACTAACATGTTATCACTCTAACAGGCCTCCAAGCCCACCACAAACTCTCCAACTACAGATACGGTCCTCTTTCCCCATCGAAATGACATTCTGAGCACTTTTCTTTTGCAGCTTTTCTTGGAATTACTAGAGGAAACGCTTGAATGGAGGGAAGAAAATTGTGGATTTTCATTTCTGAAATGCCTCACTGCTGCAATGCATCATGGGATATGTATAAAACTTTTCTGGCACTGGGGCACGCGCTTCACCGTTTAATTACTTAAAATGTACTGCATGGTTTTACCCCCAAACCAACGAAAGGCACATCTACATCACTTTGTGCTCAACTGTTTTCATATTTGGTGCAAATCCATCCAGCAATTTTTGTGCTGCGAGTGTTCAATTGAAGCACCTGTTCTATGGGAATATTACTGGGAGCAGGCTGAAAACAGCTTTTTTTTGTTTTCTTAATAACATTTTAACCATGTAACACATGTTCCCCAAAATGTCCAGTTTGGGGGGGCCAGTGCTGAGCATTGTTTTTGGAACGTTTAATTCAAGTCTGTCCAGCGAGTCAAACAAATTTTCTTAATGAACCAGGCACCACCAAAATGGCCGAAGGGCACCTAGGTTAGGTGCCCTTCAAGAACTCTCTCACAACGTTGCTTAGTACCTGAATTTGCGGACCTGGCAGGGTTATGGGATCTGGACACTCATGCTCTTTGGGCTTCCAGAATGTTTAGGCGTGTGAGGATCCACGGACAAAGGACCAGCCTCACAGTCCCCCAGTGAGTAAACACTGACGGGGACCCCGGGATCAACTCCCTGCACCACTGCTACTCCTGTGTTACATGATGCAGGAACAGCGATGGATGTTGAGCCGGGAGCCGGGCTGCTGCTATGATGGTATATCCAGGAGAAGAAGTAGAGCAAGACAGCAGAAGGAACGCAGGGTCGGGAGCAGGCACCTGGAAGGTGGACTGACAGACAGGAAAGGGTTAGCGTAGGCAACTGACAGGAGGAGGAAGGCCCAAGGTGAAGAGAAAGCAGAATGCCAGGTGTATTGGCATGCAGGAACAGAGAAGCCAAAGGCGAGCAGGAGGAAGCACTGGGACGAGGAAGAGGAACCCAGAGGAAGGGAGGACTGAGCAAGGAGGAGGGACAGAGCAGAAAAGCAGGCTAACGAGGACCATGGACCAGGACAATGCAACTGGTAATGCAGGAAGTGTTCCGACGTGTCTGATACCAAGAGTGCAGGATTGAAATCCCCAATATGTTGTGGAACCCAAGGCTGGAAATTCATGGGCGGTCGCCATAGCAACCAATGACTCTAGCCAAAGCCAGCATGCACGGAAATATAAACCTGGGCCCCGGCTTGAACGTAGTTTGGACAAAATGGCCACGCCCATGGTTGATCATGTGGGTGCCGTGCCTATCTGCCTGCCACCGTCTACAAGGAGTCGAGCCACTGTATGGCCACCGTAGGGGCCGGGCCAGCAGCCTCCAATGAGGGTAAGCCCTCCATCCAGATGGGTGCCGAGCACGGCGGTGAATGTGTGGCTTGGCAATGCCCTTTGATGTAGGGTGCAGTGCAGATACAGTTCTGGGACAACCTTGGATCTCTCACAGTGCATCACTAGCCAAACTTTCCGAATGGTAATAGTATCCCATACTGAGCAACCTGTAGCGCTGCACCCCTGTCACATGTACATCATGTACTGGTATGCCCATACAGTACTGAGGCACTATTACAGTACATCTTCCACACTTAAAACATGCAATTGTATATGGATACAGTACCAAGGTAGAAGGTGTGAGGTATAATAGGGCTTCCAAATGCTCCAGTGTTGTTGGGCATCTCCTAATGTCTACTGAGGAGGCCTTTGGCACCAGGGTGAGTAGCCATCACCGAGTGAAGAACTTAGCATGCCCCACGATTGCTTTCAAGAAATAGCACTCTCTTACTGAAAGGCACAGAGCGAGATCCCGCTCGGTGAGGCTGACATCCTGTCCCCTGAACTCTGGAGGATGTCGGCCCAGCAAAGGTGTTCTGTCCCAGCCTTCTGCTGTGTAACTTGCACTTGGCAAGCACAGTTAACAAGGTAATGAAGAAGGCAGAAAATGCAGGCCGGTCTGTTTCAGAAAAGGAGCAATGCGTCTAGTGCCACGCTTGCCGAGGTAAACCTCCAGTAAGGGCGCGCGCGTGGCCGGGCGCGTGCAGTACCCTGCATATAAAGTGTTCTTCACATTGATTTAGTTTCTCTTGCACTCAAGAATTTAGTAGAGAAATGAAACCCTTCTGCACGTCTGGGTTAAATGAGGCGGCCTGTCAGGTCTCCAGCAGCGGGCCGCGTGGCTCATTCTGTGCAGGCTGCCAGGCTGCTCGAGTTCAGCCACACCAGGCCCAAGTGCATCACGAGGCATGTTGTGGCCGCACAGGCCGGCAGTTCCGCGTCTGCGCAGCATGATTCATGGACGGAGCAAGGGTTTGCAGCGTGTTTCCCATAGAGTCCATCTGTTGTATAATTAGATTACATCTGCCCCCATTTTTCATCCCAACCAAACTGTTTTGTTTGAATCTTGAGATGACTGAACAATAGACGAGGCCACGCTGTAAACTATGTGGGGGTGGGGGAGGTAGATGTAACCTCGATGCAAATCCTGGAACGTGTACAGGTCTTCTGTGTTCCGTAATGGCATGTGCAAGGATGTAGGTTCTGGTATTCGATACAATCCAATAGTGGTGGGTTCTGCGCGTAAATGCGATTGCCGACTCTTGCTATGTTGGCCACCAGCAACATCCGGGTTACCTGAAAACGTTGCTAAACAGTGTGACCAGTTACTTAAAGAAGTCATCACCCGTCTGTCCTTTTGAAAAAGGTACCTTAAATTCAGAATTCCTGTCGAATCCCTCAACCCGTGCATTTAATTTTGAAGTTAATATTTCCTTCGTAGACTTTACAGTGTCTGACATGTATGGTAGCGTTAGTGTGGCAAATAACTGCCAGATGCCTTGCCCTGTTCCCCGACGACTTTAAGTGACAATACCCTTAAGAGACAAAGCACCAGTGCAAGTTGGAGAGACGACCAGGAACACTCGCCTAGCATGCACATTTTATGCTGCCATGTTTTCTGTGGCAGGGAAAGACCAGCATTGGTCATGCCAACAGTTTTGCTGAAGAGAACTCCATTGGCCACCAAAGTCCCAACCCAGGGGTCTCGTTTAGCGACCGGGAAGGTGCCTGCAAGGCTGAAGGACTACAACCATGAATGAAGAGTGCAGTGTCCCTGTAGTCCTTTGAGGAAATCGACCACCTGCACGAGGAGTGTGCACTCGCCTGGGCTTTTTTGAAATTTTGTAATGAAATCCAATGATGGGAGATCAACCTCTGGAAAATGTGTGGGGCTACTCCGTACACATTTTCATATGCACACTGCACAACACACACATAGTCACATGTACTCTGGGTGGACACAGCCTACAGGCACAGTCCTCCTATAATGTTCATCTTGAATGTGACAGCCATGGGTACATCAAAGCATCTCAAGAAGGGCAAAGGCAAAACCTTCCTTCCTCCTGTATTGGCCAGCCTCATTAACTGACAAAGGTTCCATGCATCTGCCCTATCCTTTGTCCGCCCCACTGGTGGCAACTCATACTGATGAGAAGTTAATTGAAGCAGGGCTGAGAGAGCCCTGGTCACAGGACTGACAAAGGACAGGATACCCAACACCCTTTTGAAATGCATTTGTGTCAACCTGAAGTCGGCTCCTACCTCTTAGTTTCACGGACAGTGAAATGTCATGTCTGGGACAACTGTTTACAGTGTTCATCATTGCAGGGGGACCCCATTCAGGAAGGTACGAGTATGTGGTTTGGCGGTGACCATAAGTCTGCTCTGACCGTGGCTTCAAGGGAGACATGCCACTTTTAATCAGGAACCACAGAGAACTCAATTAACCAGAGAGACACTTTGATCCACAACAGACAAGAAGATGGGTGGGACTTATTAGTACATGTTGTCACCCCTTTACTTTTCCTGTTGCAAAGCACTCTGGTTATGACCTCACGCATAACAGACAATTGTTGGTGGGACCTAGCATTGGTTCATTAAGCCTACACCAATCACTGGTGCCCAATTGGCTTTAAAAGAGGGTTGATCCCCTCTTTTTGGAGATCTGATGACTTTGAAAGGAGTAAGCAGAAGGACTCATTTGGACCTTTGCTGAAGGTAGTCTGCCTTACAGCTTCCGCCACTGAAGGAATGCCAGGTTTTCCAAGAGGGAAGCAAGATCCCTCCCCTAAACATCTCCCAGGGAACAGAGGGAGAAACCAAACTCAGAGGACCCGTCCAGCCCCAACCAGCAAACGCTGTGCCCTGCTAGATTCTGCCAGCAAGCTTCCTAGGTGCGAAGTGCCAGAGAGTCTCTGAACAAAGGACAAGGCCGTTTCCTGCAAACACTCTCCTCAGCTTTGGGCTGTCCACCTTAAAAGATGACACAAGCCCAGCGAAGAAGCTAGGAGGAGTGCTATGACAAGCGTCAACCAGCGTCCATTTTTTAAGGACTTTTTAGAGTCAGTCGAACCCTTGTACCGTGACTGGCTGCACCACTAACTGTTGTCACGCTGCAGTCACTAAAGGCATCCGAGACGCCTCGACCACTGTTCCAGAAACCAGCACAGAGAATGGATCTTGACCCTGGGCTGCTGTGTAGGCCAGCCTGCAGCCATCCGTCCAGCCCCGCTTGCCGAACTGCCTGCCGCCTGATACCCGCAGTTGTCTCCTGTCTTGAACCCTGTCACAGGAGCTGCAAGCGTCCTGGAACCAACTCGACCCTGTCTTGCATCAAGAACATCCCAAGCACCAGGTACATTGTGGTTCTGTCCCCCTGGTCCTTCTCCGAAGGCCCTTAGTGACATTTATGACCCATTAGTCCCTTGGTGCTGAAACCAAATAACCTTGAACAGTTATGACAGATTGCCTTACCGACTACCCTCCTGTCAGTATCCAGAGTGCATCCCTCATCTTCATGTAACTGTCTATCCTCAGTGTTCCTTTGCAGGGTGGGGTTGTATTTTGTAGTGTGCTAGAAATGTCTGTTGTAATAACAATGAACAAGATATTTTTATACAACCTTGACTGGACAGTCCCTTTTATCATGGGGTAATTGTATTTTCGCTGTGTTGCAACTAACCAACGATCCACAACCTTGCAGAGATAAGCCTGCCATTCTGTCCATTTTACCAAAATTGGACAAGGAGGATTATAATTTACTTGTGTTTCCAATCTGTTCGGATCCCTTGTGGTCTACTAGAGCTCTAGGGCTGATTGATGGTTTAAAAACCGATATTCATCCCTGAACCACTGGTGCCCCAAAGCTGATTTGTCACAAGTCCCTCTGCCCACCTGCCTCGGCGCTGCTTTTCAGTGTACACTGGCTTTTGCATGCCATATATGATACATCTAAAAAAATAGCTGTGGCTCAATGTATTTGTCCACTCCCAGGCTATACAATGAATGGTGGTGCCCAGGAATGACCAATGATCTAAATAAGTTACTTTATTAGGGTTCTTCTGTTACAAGGATCCAATGTCGTCATAGTTATTAGGAGATAAAGAGGAAAGGGACAGGAGCCCACTGGCTCCCACCACCCAGGCTCACATAATCGAACTGCCTGGGTTAGAACCCATTCAACTATAAACATTCTGACCTCACACTCCACACTCACAGCCTACATTCTGATGATGATATCAATCCTGGCTTAGCACACATGCAAGTATAAGGGCCAACCCGAACACCTCCTTTCCTACAACAAACACACCTGGAGGAAGCAACCCTAACACCTCCTCCTCTTGCATAAAGAACAACACAATCTTTCAAAACAGCAAGACACACCTCACTCTCAGCAGAGTTCTGCTAACCCCAGAGATTGAACAAACAGGTTTAACTAACATCCTACGACAGTCCCAGCCGCCACAACTAACAGTCCTAACCATTCAAAACATCACAAATCACCTTCCGTTCCCCCCTGCCACAAAGGAACCTCGAACTGCCACTTTCGAGCACTAACCGCCCACCTCAGCAAACAAACCAAAACACTACCAAAACCAACCAAACACAAAGCTCCTTCCGTTCCTCTCTGCCACAAAGGAACCTCGAACTGCCACTTCCGAGCACTAACTCCCAAAACCGGGAAAAACCAGGTACTGTCGTAACTGCGCAAGATATTAACAACCCAGCAATCTACCCGGGTCACCAAGAAACCACAGTCACAACTCATACCTCTGTCAAACCCAATCCAAAATTCAAACAACACAGACACACTAAATCACCAATCACTCACCTCTTCACACCAATAAAGAAAGGCAACCAGCTGTCACTAAACAACCACCACCACAAGCCTATCGCTACAAATGTTGGCCAGACAAATGAGCCCTTCAAAACATTTCAAAACACCCCAAAGTGAACACAGCTGCAGATGACACGTTGCCAGGCTTCTGAAATTGATCAAGAAGAACTCAAGAACAATCCCAGAAACCACCAAAAAGTTCAAGAAAAGAAGAAACAAGATGCAAGGTCATATGCATCTAAAAAAAAAAAAAAATCCAAAGAAATCCCTGGACCCTAACAACTCTGTAGGATCACCAAAACAACATCAAGTTTAGTGCTAGTTTAGTTTTTATTGTCCATGTGGCAAGGTATGCGCTCAGTGGTGGCAGCACTGAGACCTCGGTGTGGCAGGCAGGGGTAGAAGGTGTTTTGGTTTGTTTTGATTGTGATCCTAACATGATGGTGAGGGTATTCTGTTTCTTGTAGTTTGTTTGAGGGGGATGTGTGGTATCCTGGTATGATTGTAGCTAGTGCTTGTGTATGAAAGGGCCTCATAGAATGTTAAAGTGGAGCTGAGAGTGTTGGAGGCATGGGGGTTCCAGAGAGTGTCGGGTGGGACTTGGAGATAGACTGGGAACCAGGGCAGAGGCTTATTACTTACTCTCCTACCTTTCATTGACTATGCTATGTAACCAAGAAGAATAAAGCCTGTTCCTTTTATACTTACCTGAGTCAGCCTGGTTCCTGCTCCATGTCATTCCTGACTCAGATACATCACATAGGCTGCACATGAACACCCTGACACGTACAGGGGAGGGGTTTAGAGACAGGAGATGGGGCCCTCTGAACTCTGTCATCCTCTGTGGTAGGACTGGCTCGGAATTTCTCCCTGGTAGGCCTCCCACTCCAGGCTGTGAGGGCTTCCCATCCCCTCTTGACAAGGTTAGGGTACTGATCCTGTTGCAACATGTAGAGTTAATGATGCACGTGACAGTGCCTTTCTTATCAAGCACAGCAATACTTAAAGCATCTCAAGGCTTCTTTGAAACCAAATATCATTCTTTTAGGAGAAATATCGCTCACCTCCACCCCTCACTCTGCAGTGCAGTACTGTAAAGCTAGGAGTGCCCAGTCCAACCACAAGCAGTGAGAGTCGACATACTTTTCGATGGACATGCTACCCTTTTTTCCTGTTGTAGCAATGTTCGTTTTTAAAAAAATATTCTGGATGACCTGGCCTGATAACCTGCTAACACCAACAAGTTATTTCTGTTTTACCAGCTAACACCTTTTTGGTTTTGCAGCAAACAACTCTTAATTCTGTGCCAATTCAACCTTTTATGAAATTAATTAAAATCCTAAATCGAAGAATTGAAATGATCAAGACTGTTCCCCACACATACTCCTCCTTGGAGGGACATACGGAGCCAAACTGGCCAGGGAGAGTTGCCCAATCCTCGAAGAGGGAGGGAGATTTGAGCAGTGGGCAGTAACCAGAAAGTGTGTGTGGTGTTGTAGTGAGGTCACATGAGGTGGCGGTGATTGGCCAAGTGACGAGCAGGATGAAGGAGGAAGAAGCGGCTTGTGGAGATTTGTGTATCCAGTGAGGCATTGGATAAGTGATAACGGTGTTGCAGTGACAGTGTGCGTGTGTGGCGCAAGTGTGTAGAGTGGGTAGTGTAAGCTTTGATAGTGGGAAGGCTGATACAGAGTGAAAGGGAGTACTAGTGTGGGAGGAGTATTAGCATGGGAGGCAGAGTGGAGTAGGAGTGTGGTAGCAGTAGCGGGGGAAAGTATAGTAGTAGCAAGGGGAGGAATAGTAGTAGTGGGAGGAGGAGAGTAGTGTGCATGGCTGAGTAGTAGTAATGTAGGTAGTAGTAGTGTAGTAGGATAGATGACATTAAAAGGTTGGAAACGGGGCCACTTGCCCTGTTTTCATTTCTTCGTCCTCACACCACAGACTGTTTCTCTCCAGCAGGAGCACAATAGCAATTTTCTCAAGCAAAGCATCCGCGCCGTAAAACCACTACGGTTACGATTGGCTCATGCTCGAGAACTTTTATATTTATCTTGTGCCTGGGTGAGCTTAGCACTCGCGTTTAAGATCTTAACTAGCAGTCAGAAGTTCAAATCTGGGCAGGGCCGTCTCAACCCTTCATCTTTCCAAAAGAGATCAATTCAAGGGCATCAGGTAATATTATGCCCATATATATGGTCGCCGTAAATAATATCGCCGGGAAAAGGTTGTGGCGATATTATATGGGTGACCATATATATATGGAGACGGGGACAAAAAAAAATTGGGAGTTGCGGGGCTGTCCCCCGCATGTTCCATGCAATAATGTCGCCACAAAAAAATGGCCATTTTTCGGTGATATTTTTGCATGGCGAGATTTTTGTGGCAACATTATTACATGGAACCAATTCAAGGCCATGCAATTAGTTATTTATGACACCCTGTATCTCAGTGCTTACATCTGCACAAATGCTATCTAAACCATGTTCCTGAAATATAAGTACATTAAACCAAAGTCCTTTTTTGGCTTGGCCTGTGCCTCTGGCTTCTAAGTGACGTTGGGTGACCCAGAAGACCTGCCTAGTGTGTGTCCTGGAAAGGGAAGGGTGCGGAAAGAATTGTTAAGAATAAGGTGATTTGCAATCTGCGGAGATATTTTACAAAAGAACATTCGGGATCTTTGAAAAATGAATGTTGTAATATCATTTAAAATGACATCATTTTTTTTTTTTAGAAAGTCATATTTTTAACCCCCAAGCACTGACATCCGATACGTCCCGAGATGGCTGTGTTTGCGAAGTGCACCCCTTTTTGCCTTGTCTGTTTTTCAGTGCTGCCGGGTATGGGACTACTGCACCCCTGGAAAGGATATTCTGCCACCAACCGTGACCTTAATAACATTAATATCAGGGAAGACCTACAAGGAATATGAATACTACATGTGCTATATATGAACATACTTAACATGCAAAGTCATTGGGCCTCATTATGAGGTCCGCAGAAACCCGCTTGTATGACCGGCATTTTGCTGTCGACCCCTCAACACCAGATCCACTGAGTCATTACAAGTCCTGGCGGAGCGGGAAGTCAGGCGGCAGATGTAAGTCCCCATTCCCATGGAGCCCCATAGCACTCCATTGCAATGGGGACTCGGAGGCACCGTCGCTGCTGGTACTTCCATGGCAGCTCTGCCTGCCTGCCAGGGCCGCTGCGCCCTGCTGGGCGAAGAGGCCCCGGCAGGCAGCCTCGTCGTGTGGCAGTCCAGAAACAAGGGTGCCAGTAAGCTTGTAATGAGGCCCATTGTTTGGTGATTAAACCACCAAAAGTTCATCTAACATGCAACCATTCCGGAATATCAAATTAACACACACATCCGTGAAAACCACGTGCACATGATCATATGTTAGGACCTCTGTCCAGGGAATAGAATGAAAGTTCTGTGCAGGTGCTTTGTGATGCACTCCTCTTGTGCAATGCATATTATGATTGTGGTTAAAACAGTGCTACAAGAGGACAATCTGGCACATGCAAAGCTGATTGATGTGCAAATGCACATGGGTGCACTGACATTTGTTTAATGGCAATAGTGAAAGATTGGTTGGCCCAGCAAAAGACTTCACAGAATGTTCTCGTTTTATTTTAATTTGTGACCTTTAGTTTTACAAAATATTCGTGATCAAGGGCTGCTGCTGGTGTCAAAACTGTAAGCAGAGGTTTACAACTTTAAAATGATGAGACGGAGCTGCACCCAGGAAATAAATGCTCTATGCATGCAGTGGCGTCGCCAGGAATCAAATTTAGGAGGGGCACAGAGGGGGCCAAAGACAAAAGTAGGGGGGCACAGACAAAAGTAGGGGGAGAAAAAGGTCACTGCTCGTCTTAGGTGGGGGAGCATAAGGGGGCGGCACAGGGTTTCACAGTGGGGCCCCGGCCTCCCCAATCCCCACCTAGCGACGCCACTGTATGCATGTAATTAGAAGGGGATGAAGTCAATGGGCCTCATTACAAATCGCCCGGTATGGTAAAACCCGCCGCCACCGTTGTTTCCATGCCGGGCGATCACAACTCCTGCAGGCGGGAGGTGATGACCTGACGGGTTTAACACCGCCCGCATGCAGGCGGACGAGGAAACACCGGCAGCATTACGAGATGCTGCCGGTGTTTCCATGATCCCCATTCCCATTGAGTCCCATAGGACTCAATGGGAATGGGGATTAACACCATTCCGCCTCCGTGATTCCCGGCAAACCAGGGTTGTAATGCCCCGGTAATTCCGGGAATCACGGGGGCGGAATGGTAATACGAGTCCAGCGGTAACCAGCCGGTTTTACCACCTCGGTTACCGCCGGACTCGTAATGAGGCCCAATGTATTCTGTGGGGCTCTCGCACGAGTGCATGCAACGGGCTATACAGTCCATCATTTGCACCACTGTCCAGCCCCCTGAAATGTGCAGGTCACCTTTGAGAATAAGGTGACCTGCACATTTCTGAAACTACTGGAAAAAAATGAAAAATACTTCTTTTTGGACTTTTCTGCTCTTTTTGAGAATTGGCCCCTGCCTGTTTTCGTGCATGGTCTTGGGTGCCTTTTCTGTTGAGCCGTTTCATTAATACTGGAAGTTGCAGCAATTTCTTTTGTCTAGTCAGATTTTGCATTTACTTTTAAATGCAATGCTGTTATCTTCCTAGTCGCCACCCACAGGCATTTTGAACCTTGATCTCTCCTTCCCTTTCTATAATGGCAGTCTCTTTATCTGAGTGGTTTGAATTTCCCTCCCATGACTATTACTGAAGGGCAGCAAAGAAAGTCAGAGTTCCAAGCTCCTCCTCTGTTATGAACTTTGATTGGCAGAGGTGTGTGCGCACAAGTTGTTTTTTTTTTTAAGGCAATTGTTTAACGTATGGATTGTCTTTCCTCCTGAAATGGTTAGTAAGTCTTGTGTAATATGCAGTCTCTGACCTTCCGATAACATTCCATTTTGCAGTGTAGGCCTAGGATCTCCGACTTGGTGAGTCGGACATTTCCTGGCAGGTTTTCTGATTGACAGAATGCAAATAATCGACACTGACATCTATTCAAGCATCCTCATATGTACTCGCTGTAGCCATCCTCAAATCCTGGCTGGATTTTGCAAGTCAATGGGTCAACAAGCGTAGCTCCACATCAGATGGCCATATAGGGATTTTGCTGTTCCCAAATATGTTCTGATAGGGTTTGATTTACAGGTCGAAACATTGTCATTTTCAGGGCTCAAGTCGAGGGTACACGCGGGGGGACGGGGTCCACCCACTTTATTTAGAGGGGGGGACTGAGTCCCCCCTAGCTAAAAGAAAAACATTGGATGTCCTTTTTGACTTAAAACCGACCACAGGGATCAAACCGCAGTCATCAGGTTTGTAGGCCAGAGACTTCGCCGCTGCACTATATAACCTGATTAAATATAACAAACAACTAAAGCTGAAATCTCCCATTTTGGTACTGCAAGTCCCAGGGCAAACATTTGTATTTGTTCTTGGAACTTAAAACATGCACACCTTTTAATGTTTTCAAAAACAGTATTGGACGAAAATATCCTGTCTTTGTTTTGTGTTTGAGTTGACTTTATGCAAGGCAAATGCCATTCGTACTGTTCAATTTAGGTGGTTATGCAAAGCCAATTTAATTAAATGTGCATATTTCTCCTTGATATGCACATTTCTGGCGATGTCACATCGATTGGGTTTGTTGATGAGTCCCCCCACTTTAGTTATTAGGACTTGACCCCTGGATTTTGTAGTATTCCTTGTTTTACTAGAGTTTGCCTCAACACAATGAATCCTGATGTTTCTGTTCTGGTTTCTTTTCTCCAGGGACGCAGAGGCCTCGGATCAGTTTTTGTGTGGGCTTCAGGAAATGGCGGGAGGAGTCGGGATCATTGCTCGTGCGACGGCTACACGAACAGCATCTACACCATCTCCATCAGCAGCACGGCAGAGAGTGGAAAGAAGCCGTGGTACTTGGAGGAATGCGCGTCCACGCTGGCCACTACCTACAGCAGCGGGGAGTCCTACGACCGGAAAATTGTACGTACCTTTTCCCTATCTAGTAATACGCTTCAGTATAGTCTGAAGGTGCCGAGTAACCCGCAACATTACATACTAAGCAGTGGAAATGTGCGTTCTGGGCTGGCCGCACCGTATTAGACCAACAGCCATGAAAGGGACGTGTTTTCATATTATCTGACCATAAAATAATTTTTTTATAAACAAAGAATGTATGTACTGTCCTTCTGTTCAGTTGGAAGTGATTTCAGGTGTAGTCCTAGTAGAGTACATTGATATGTTGGACTTCCACAGGCCCTCAAGTTTAATGTCAAATTTCTATGTTTTGAGGAGAAACACTTGTTCAAACACTCTCCGACCTGGACTGGTTCCTGGTCTCTCTCGCATGAAAGTTCACGCTCCAAAAAAGTACCAAATAATGTGGCATACTTGGAGCTGTTGGGGTGAAGGGAATTGGCATTCAGAGGACATATTGACAATGTAAATGTCCAGTAATTTATATAGTGCGTCATACCGAAATGTAGCCTTTTTCTGAGCACTCACAATATTTTGTCTACGACCACAAAATGTCTTCAAAATCGGGGAAATCGAGAATAGACCATACCGCTCCAACCACAGGCAGCAGAACTACGTCACCTTCCATAAGGTGATTTCTGTGTGAGTTCACCGGGTCTGCAGGCTTGGACCCATACCGTCCCAATGTTCAAAGTTATAATGATGCAGCAATTTGTGAAGCCCAGTGGTTGAATTGGGCGGGAGCAGTGCTCCTCTCCTTTAAAAAACAAAAAAAAAGTGTTACTCTTCCTATACCTTTATTTAAAAAAAGAAACGGGTCCCGAATGGTTTTGTTTTAAATAAGTGTAGGAAGAAG
This sequence comes from Ambystoma mexicanum, assembly GCF_040938575.1. Classification (NCBI taxonomy): domain Eukaryota; kingdom Metazoa; phylum Chordata; class Amphibia; order Caudata; family Ambystomatidae; genus Ambystoma; species Ambystoma mexicanum. Next base: position 1,197,399,884 of record NC_090935.1, read on the forward strand.
TTGAAACTTCACTTCAGTGCACTGCACTGTCCCTTTAACAGCATTTTTATTTTTATTTATTTTGCATTTTTAAAGCGTTCACACAGCCTGTGGGTATTGAGGCGCTGTTACAGGAATTGTTCGTTTTTTTTGTTGCATAATTGCTTTTTTTTTTGTCTTAGTTACGTATTTATAACCCTCTTAAACAACCAGATGTTTCTAAGCGCGGACCCGGGATCGAACCTGTGTCGCTTCGTGTCGTCTTGCTTCCAAGACGCGCACCTGGCCGTTAAGCTATCCTCCCAGGACGATCATGACTGTTTGGGGGTATGGATTGCGCGTGGTGATGGGGTTTGTGGGGAGCAGGACAGGCCAACAGGGAACATAGTTCCACTATTTCTTTTCATACACTTCAACCACTGGTGAAGCCCAAAAACTCCTGCCGACCTGTGGCTGTGCTCACTTAATTCTTGCTGTGCATTGCCGATAGCTGCGTGCTAGGCCTTTTATGCACGGCTGCCTGTCAGACTCTAGCCAGTCATCGTGTCCGCTTTGTATTTAGCGGCTGCTGCGTATTTATTTTCAAGCTCCAGAGCGCCTGCAGATACAATTTCCCGCCTGCTTTTCGTTGTGGGGAAAAAAACTCGTTTTTGGCCGGGAAAGCCCATCCGTCTGCGCGGCCCCTGCAGAGCAATCGCCCAATCTCGTTCGCAGAAGCAATCAATAGTGCACTTCAGAATGTGCAGTTTGCATTTTTCACTTCTCCGGCACAGGCTTTAGAATGACTTTTGAGAACGCGACGGCTGGCAAAGCAGAGGCTGTCTCGCCCAATTCTTTAAATGAGATTGAAATACAAATGCTCGGGCAATCGGCAATGGGCAGCTAAGCTTGACAGTCGAGTTTGGCATTCAGCGGCCAGCCTGCCGGCCACCCGCCCGTGCTGCCCGTGGGTTAGGAAGTCACAGCTTGCGTGTGACTCCACACGGCTCTCCCACTGTTAGAGGCTTCTTTCTTACCAGGCTTCCTGAACTTATCTGCCCTCTTCTCAAGTTAAAAGCACTGTCCTACCTTAGAAGTGCATTTTGCGTGCATTTGTTTTTAAACATGTTATTGCGCGTTATAATACTGCAGTTGTCAAAGCATTTATTTAGTTATAACTCAAAACTAGTGCTGATAATGGCCATTTTTTGGAGGATATCCCCCCTCCCATCCCCTTCGCAAGGGAGTATTAAGTGGGGGCAGGAGGGGCGGGGGGGGGTGAAATGCAGATAAGGGGAACCCCAACAATCAGGTGAAAAACATCACTGCCTCTGGAGAACACTGCGGCAGACAATCCATGAGTGAGCTGCCATCCTGAGGTCTTTGTAGTAGTAGCGCCGAATTATGTCCCTCCAACGCAGCCCTTTAAGTTAGAGAACTGCATGCCCTTCCCCGCCCCCCCAAGTACAAAATATGACAGTGACGCAGTAAGAAAGGGCTAGACTGGCTGCACCAGAATGCCAATCTAGCCATGTAATATAACGATGGTCATGCTTGCTTTCTTATTGATGCCTGTATAGTAGGCAGCTACATACTATATTAAACTTCTTGCTCACCTTCGACCCCTCATAACACAAGCGAATGCCGAGACTATAGCTAGAGCGATTGTAGGTGCAAAAATTGGATTATTGCTGCAGCCTCTTAGCAAATCGGAAGTGAGCAGAGTACAAGTTATTCAGAATGAGGCTGTTAGGGTGGTTGTTGGCCTATCTAGATGGGACCACGTCTCGGAGGCCAGAAAAGCTTTGCATTGGCTCCCGGTTGAGGCCCGTATTCGCTATCGCCTCTTAGTGATTACGTTTAAATGTACCCTGGGTACCATGCCTCGCCATCTGCAGGATCTCATTGTTGAAAATGTCTCCAGCAGATCTCTTAGATCTAATAACCAGAAATGTCTATTGATTGTAGAACCAAGAAGACAGAAAGAGGGGCTTTCTCTATTGCCGCTCCTAAGGCCATGAATGACCTTCCGTCTGATCTTAGATTCCAGAAACAAACTAGAGCTATTCAAGAGACAATTAAAGACATGGTTGTTTGTATGACCTTTCTCCAAGCCTCCCCTGAGTGCCTCTCCATACTAGTAGGTTGCCGGATATGATCTTTATCGGCTTTTTGCTTGTCAATCGCCCTCATGCCTATGGGTCCAAGGTCTGCGCTATACAAATTATTAAAGTAAACAAATGTCACACCTGCGGCTTGTCCCCAGCACCTCTTGCTCGCACTCTCAACCATTCATATCCATTCACCCGGTCACACCCGAGTATAAACTTCTGACTCTCACACACGCACCGAGAAGGTACAACATAACAAACCTTCTCACACTCCATTCTCCACACACTGACGGCGCAACCAGAACAAACACAATGCATTATCCTTCATTCATTCACAGACACAACACACATGTGCCGCACACTCACTCACACCCATGCAGGATTCACATGCACTAAGCATACAGCACATACATATTTATTGTGACGAATCGAGGGTATTGTCACATCTTCCATGGGGGGGCCCTTTTCCATGAGACCAGGGATGGCACTCAGTGGGTGGATCTCATGGCAGGGGAAATCCTTCCATGGGATTGGTGAGGATGGCCCTGGGAGAACACAGTATTCATTCACCCCCTTGGTGTCCCCACCTTCCTTAACCCCCACTCAAGTCCCTCTCATCCTACACACCACGATTTGTGATGGTTTAACAGAGGACATCCTTAAAAAGACGGATGAGGAAGAGGGAGACTCACCCAAGCCTGATGCAAAATATCACTGTCACGAGGAAGATGAAGCAAGGAGGTGAGGGCCCACGTGGAACCAACACACGCAGTACAGCTGCCCAAAGGCAAGGCTGATGGTAAAAAGGGAAGGAGGACTCACACTGGGGTCGAACAGCTAGCCCTGGAGAGGCAGGGAAGGAGATGCTGGTCCCATACAGAGGAACCTGAAGAGTGGAGGCCCAGAACCGCCACACTCGCCTGAGAGGTCTTAGCAAGGCGGACCTGAGCGGTGGCAGAGACACAGGCAGTCAGACCAGCGGAGACAGACTGGGCAGCCGAAGGCAAGAGAGACACGCTGGAGTTGCAGAGCCACGAGAAGAATGCTGAACGAGGCAGGAGCGGAGAAGCTACCAAAGGTAGGGAAAAGGCCGTACCGGTTAGGGGGGGTATTGAGGGAGCTGAGGAAGCTCATGACAATGTTCCGAAAAACCCAAGCGGGTGAAAGGGATCCTGTGCAGTATAATACCAACTTAGAACAGATGGAGGACTCTTCGTCCATCAATCTAAATGCATAACCCACTGCCACTGGAAACCATGCACTCCAAAAACTGCACATGTATGTTTTTGGAAGGGGATGTGCTATCGCTCATGCCAGTTCTAGAAATCATTGCCCTTACAGATCTGTGGTGTGCAGAATAATCGTAAACCCAAGTGGAGCTGTTAGATGGAGAGCAGGCATGCCTTTGCACTCTGCCAATGATGCCAAAGAGACATTCTGTACACTGGTTGAAGTCTCAATTGCAAGACCACTTCAGTTCATTTTCACAAAGGAAAGTCCTCACTTGACTACTTACCATTCCCTACATCATAACGGGCTGCTTAGTTTTGACATCACAAACTGTATGTGACTGTTCTCTTGGAAGACAGTTTTCTAGAACGGTTTATTTATACAGCACCAACTGCAATACAAAATCATTTTGTAGCACTCCAAGAAGGTATGGGGGGGACACAAGACAGGGAGGGAAATTGATACTGGAGCAAGAGCTGGGGGGAAGGGAGCAAGTGGAGGAGTGTGAGCTATTCATAACAGAGGGTGCGAGTGCTGGAGGTGGGCAAGAGCATTCCAGGAAGCACTGGGTTAAAAGGTAGGGGTAATGAAATGAAAATGAAATATTTTATTTATATCGCGCTCATACACAAGTAGAAGTCTGGAGGAACCCGGTGCAAAATTAAGCAGAAGGGGAAGAGCAAAACTGGTGGTCGTTCTTGAGAAGCAGTAGCTTATGAAGTGTGTCCTGGAAGCGAGAGCGTGTATATGAAGTGGGGTGTTTTCAGCATCTCTAGGAATTTGGCAAACCTTTCTTGCTGCAAGTTGGCTGGAAGAGTGTTGCATAGGCAGCCGCTGCCCCGTGATGATAGAATGTTGGGACAGACGTTTTTTCTAGAAAGTTCTGAAGGGTGGTGTGCACTCGCACCTTGAACCATCTCATGTGTTCGATGGAATTACCAATCATGATCTCAGACCCAAATAACCTGACAGACTCAAAGAATAGGGCAAAATGCTACTTTATTTATCAGCTCAAATAAAGTAGGGCAATCTGGCGAACAACGAAATGTCCACCCACTCACACTTAAAGGCATGGTCTAGTAAAATTTTTTATTGTCCCGACGGGTCGGCCATGTTTTTTTAAGCCTAAGTGGCTCGATTTTAGAAAACTTTCCTATGGACCTTACCCGAGTTTTCGTCCATTAAACGCACGCGAAAACAGGCACCAGGGAGCCGCCATTTTGTGATAATCCTATCACTTGCCGCATCGCCCTGGCTGACCTGCTTTTGCGGCACTAAATCAATTCCCCCGCCCCTGAGCCTGACATTATCCAAACATTCATATTCCCCGCCTCTCTCCATGACGTTACTGTGCTGCGTAGGCAAACGCGCCCAGTCGTCTTCTACGCGACTCCACACAGAACACGGAAACCAACACAGACCATCTCACAACACAGCGCGCCACAATTCGGAATATGAAACTGTACTTAAAAATCAAACAGCAACACAGTACATTTGGTAAAGTACATTTATTTGACATTAAATGTTTAGAGAATATTCAGCAATTGCCATATGAACTCCGAAAGCCATTTATTTTCTTTTATCTGTATCCGCAATGGTACACAGGGTGTTGCTTTTCGTTAAAAGAAGCACTTTGGAAGCAAGGTGAACCGCAAGGCTGTTGCATCAACTAGGCACTAGTCCATCGTAAAGGTTGATATGTTGCTTCTAGCCACTAGTACAGCGTAAGGGCATGTGGGCCCTTGGCGATCGTTCCATAAAATTGTCAGTGTGCTCCAGTTGTTCACACAAAGCTGCAGGTGTCTCACCAAGAAAACGTCTGCTGGTGTCTCAAACCGATGGCAGTAGCAGAAGGGGAGCAAATACCTGTTATGAAAACAAAAAAAATATAATTAGTCTCGCCAGCCGATCTTCATTAATATTACTCATTTTATTTATTACAGCCGATCAGAAACTATTTGCTTGCAAGGATAGTTCAATGGAGTATGTTCGGCTCTAAAATCAACGCGAAAAGTAACGAAATAAATCGAGGCCAACACACAATGATAAACGACAGTTAGTCTACATGCGTGAGGAATGATATGATATATGATATGGCATTTGTAACGCGCCTATACTCCAGTGTTTCAAGGCGCGATGAGGCAGGTGGGGAACAAGGGCAACGATCCTACTAGGCCAGGTGTCTTTCTGATCGCGCATTGGGAAGGGGGGAGGAGGGGTAAAAGTGCTGTACATGGTTAGTTGAATACAAATTAAATAATAGGGCCAGCTGTTGGCAAGTGCAAGGTAAATGCCGGGAGAAGGGGCTGAAGGATACAGAGACAGTCCCGTAGTGCAGGTAGGCAGTGCAGGGAAAAGTGGCTGGGCCAAGGACCGAGATCGGTGAGACCAGTGGACCTGCATGCCCATGTGCCCGCTACGAACACGTTTTCCTTGCTTTTCCTAGCTCTTCATTCATTTATTCATGCATCCATTCATTAAATCTTCATTCCGGTATAAAAGCGTGTAAAGATTTACTTACATTATATTTGAAATTTCCATTGTGTCTCTTCGTAATGCAGTCTGTAAAACGGACCGTGCTCTTGACAACGATTTTTCTTATACTGAACTAAAATGAAACTCGGTCTAGTTTCTGAATTTTCTGCTTTATCGTCTTACGTTATTGCGCACCCCCTTCAAATGTAGTTCTTTCGGCATGGTCCCTGTCTCAAGGTCAAAAAACAATAGACCCTTATACTTCCAGTGCGACTTGTGGGCCTCATCTGGGCGCGAGCTGAAAATCGAAGCCGCTGTCCTTTGCATTCTTTATTTGCAACATCACATAGTATAGGCATCTGTGAGAACTTGAAGTTTAGAATCCCTCTATGTAGTGCGCCTTAATGTGCAAATGCGAACTGGCTTCTCTCCCAAATGCCACGGTCCGCTTGGCGCGTTCTAAGTACCCCAATTTTGTCCCCGTTGTCTGCGAGCTTTGCAGCCCAAATTGAGACATTTAATTTTTGGCGGAAGGTCAGGGAAAGTATAAAGTACCACAGGAGTTGAGTTAAAGTGAGATTTATTGTTTGTTTGTTTGTTTTATTATTTGCAATACGCAAGCCTCCCCTCCGTTAACAATGCGCAACAGTGCGCAGCATTTACATTTACATGAGATGAGACATGAGAAAAATATATACATACACATATATGAGGTGAATAGAGAGAATTCAAAGATGATACCCAGCTTGTTCGCCACCCATGATGGTGAAGGTAGGGGTTAGGGTTACAGGTACACTGTACAATAACATTTATTTACAAAAATTATTTAAACCGGGATTTGTACTTCACAACCAGCTGTGCTTCGGGTGGGCATGGCACAGTCGCAATGTTCGGTGGCAATGGATCACTGCTCTGCACAGAAACGTCCAAAATTCCATATCTGTGCTTCGCTAACACAGCAACAATAAGGCCTTTCACAAAGTCGAACTGCATTTCATCATAGACTGGTTTGATCACCCACTGCTTACTTCGTTTTGAAAACACCTTAGTGTAGCGAGGCATCCTTACTTTACCCCTAGTCCTAGATTGTTCACGTCCGACATTGCTGTTATGGGCCAAGACCGCTAGCAAAGTGCGATGTTTCATGCCCTGAAAGCTAAAATGCAAGCGCTTTGGCCTGTACTTTAGGCACATATTGTGGAACACCTCCAAATCTCCTGTGTGACAGAATTCTGTCAGTCCTCTCAAATCTCTTGATGGAGTTTTGTCGAAAACCATCTTCTCAATGGCTTTGTGTGTCGTTGAAGATGGAATCAACCACTTCTTCTTCCGTGCCTCCTCTGGGGACAAAGGGCCATGTTCACATTGGTGGAAATGTCGATTTGCTGTCCAGCGGTGAACGTTGGTACAGTGGTGCATCTTTTTCAAGTAGTATTTCCACTGACCCTTCACAAGTTTTTGAGCTCCACCAAAGATGGTTGGTGATAGAATGGGACCACTGCAAAATACTTTCAAAACCTTTTTTTCCCTGCAGCTGAGATTTTCTTACTGATTAATTTAGCAAGATGCCATACGTCAAATTGATGTTTAATATGTGGGAACTGCTCTCTCATTGTCTTGGCAATTGAAACGTGTCTATCCGTGGCTATGAGGTCGATGTGCATTCCCCTTGATTGTAGATATTCCACTGATTTTATAAATCCTAGTTTCTCCATGGCCACTGATGATGTACATTGTGTTACCTGCACGACCACCGAACTCACAATTTTCTTACTATCCATGTCCTGAAAGTGGTAGGTGCAGTACTTGGCAGAAAATCCAGGGCTGTCGCACTGTCCATCGCTGGCTAGCCTGAATCGTTTGCCTTCGAATGTACTTGCTAGAGACAATTGTTCAATTTTCCAAGCATCACTAATGGCTGGAAACAGATAATCACGTTGGCATATGTAGTACAGCGATTTAGAAATGAAATGGAGTCCCACAAACTGAAAGAAAGCCTCTAACTTTCTAAAACTGGAACCACTAAAAAGTGATGCAGCTGCACACAGTAGATTGCCTGCTGGCAGTTTCCCCAGCATCGGTTGTGCAGACCATGAGAACCTATCATTTAATCTACAGGCGGCATTTATTTTGACGTTACTGCCTTTTATTTGACGAGTCAAATTAATCAATGGCTTCCCACATACTTTCCCTCTAATGGAATGCACACATTTCAGCATACTTATAATTTCCATCAAACAACTGTCGAATACAATGTATTTGCTCTCTTTCATTAGACTGTCATCCTGCGTCAACGTTGTTTCGGCCTGTGACGTTGTGGAGATTACAACACATTGGAAAGTAATATCGCTGATATCAAGTTCTGATGCGTCTATGGATGCTGCGGCTGGTTCATTCTCTGTCATTTCGACATCTATTACTTCAACATTGATGGGAGAACACAACAATGTCGACAGGTTTTTGGGTGGCAAATTTTTGCCGGGTGTAGATTGTGTGAATTGATCTGCAACTACTTCAGAGCTATCTTCAATACATTCAATAACATCTTCTTGTGGTGGTGCGGTCACACTGTAGCAATGGTCCAATGCAACTTTGCTGTAGTCTCCAAACACAGTTAATTCATGTTCTGGCCATTGGACATGAGCATCTCGAGCCTGAACACGCCTCGCCTCAATTAATAGTTCCTCCATAGTGTACATGGTCTGGCAAGCAACATCTCTCATTCGCTTCACTGTCTGTGTATGTATAGTTCTGACACCCACGGGTAACTGGAGGAGAGATTGGAAAAGGGATGTTCAGTTTAAACACAAGATAAAGTGTAGTCCAATTGACTGGAAAAAAACATAAAATAGTCCCCAGCACAAACATTTTTTTAAAGTTATGAACTGTTTGTAACTAACCTTTTTTTGTTTTTTTTTCTTTGCAACTTTTTTGACTCGACCTTCAACATCTGCACGCTGTAGCTCCGATTCGTTTCCGCATGTCCTCCCTTCCTCTTGCGCTGCAACGACTATATTTTCTGTATCCACATAGACCGCACGGAATGAGGCTCCATCGTCTCCCTGAAACATAGTTCTTTCATTACTATGTATCAAAATATTGTTAGCATAAAACACACGTGAGGACGAACACACAGGTACATCTCAATAGCCAAACACGATTTAAACATTGTGTGCAACAATCAAACGACAAGTATTCGACCAGTGATGATCTATTTCGATGGAGCTGTCAGTATCCATACCTCTGGCTCTGCATGGACTGCCATTAATGGTTGTATTGGAGAGGAGGCATCCGCATCTCCCTGAAACACAGTACTTGCATTAGTATGCTTTTTAATATTGGAAACATAACACACACTTGGGGTCGACCGCACAGGTACATATAAAGAGATAACCACAAATGATGCATTGTCTAAAACAATAAAGGAAAATATAAGTATGCAGATTTCATCGACTTATTTCTCCAATTCCTTTACATCTGCATCATCAAAATGGGATGTTGTGATTGGAGTGGAAGCTCCGTCGTCTCCCTGAAACACAGCACTTGCGTTAATAGGGAAGAAAGTATAGCAAATGGAATCACGTTATATGATCACGCATGATGGAGCTGTCAGTATCCATACCTCGTGCTGCTGAAGAATAGCTATGGATGTTGCAAATGTAGTGCGCACTTCCGAAAGCTGTTGCGCAGATTCGTATACACATGGTCCCGCTTCCACTTCCCCTGGAATTACTTGAATGTCAGGCTCTGCATCAAGTGCAGGGGTTGACGCTCCATCAACTGCCTGAAACATTGTACTTGCATTAGTGAGGATTACAATAGTGAAAACATAACACACACCTGGGGACGACAGCACAGGTACATATCAACGGCTAACCACGAATGAAACATTGTGTAGAACAATCAAACGATGGAGCTGTCAGTATCCATACCTCCTGCTGGTGAAGAACATCTAGAAATGTTGTAGATGTGGCGGACGCTTCAGCATCTCCCTGAAAGACAGTACTTGCATTAGTATGGATAACACTAATTATAACTGAAAACAAACACCAGTGGACGATAACTAAGGTGTATATCAATTGGAAAGCACTAACCAAACATTCAGTAAAATAATTACACGATAGAATAAAACTATTACTTGACATGCATAAAACAAGTATGTAGCGGATTAGCCTAGTAAGATTACCTGATAGGCGCTAGAAGTGGTTGATAACTGTGACCACGTCAAGGATGTAGAATGTTTCTGCTTCAGATCCAAGGGATAGTCAAGAAATTGTAAAGGTAAATTAATGATTGATAATGAAATGCCAATATTAAAAATAGCCATGTAAGACGACAGAATACTTGAAAAATGCACAATACAGCACAGTTCCCTGTTCCCATATATATACATTGCGTTTGTGGGTTATGAAATCGAAAAAGAATATATTGATAAATGTCATTATTCAAAAAACTATACACTCATAATATCAAAATTATTACAAGGGATAGAACACCTACAATAGCAATTAATCCATTCGGCTACCTACACACTACCGCAAGGCCTAAAGCTAAATCCGGACTCACCCGTGGCGGAATGTGGACGAATAGAGTGGGAATAGCGTTTTCGAGCAATTTCCGTGTTGTTCGCCGTTTATTCTTCTTTGTTACCCAAGATGTGTACATGTCCAAGGAAAAGTGCCGGCTGCAGATGCGGTATCGATCACCCCTCTTGTCCTGTAAGACTTGTTGGACTCTACTTTCCAGCTCATCCAGTGGATATCCGCAATGTCTGACCCATTCTCTTATTCGATCAACAGTTTTCGGGAATACATGCATTGTAGTGCCTTCAGATTTTACATGGGTCTTCGAAGGGCAACCGCTAATCGAACAGGCAGGCATTGTTGATAAATCTGAAAAGTAAATATCGACATTATTATACAATCTTCAAGAATAAAGATTTGATACAAAAGTAAATGAATCATACAATGATCAATGCAAGGTTTGTTTTGGTCGCAGGAACTATACCAGTTCATTATGTGCGGCTTAGTATTTGCATAAGTTGCAGAAATGTATAAATGATGTGACTAAAATCTGAACATGTGACTCGTCCCTTGGATGTTCTGTCTTGCACGAGAAGGAAACATGCTTACATTATAGACTGGACCCCCGAAGGATGCAATTCGATGACAATAGACACAGATGAAAATAAATAGATCTATTGATAGCATAGCAATGAAAACTCAAGTCAATAGCAATGAGACCAATGAACATAGCACTATTGTGTACTCTACTCGCAAATAGATAGAAATTTAAAAATCTGCGAAATATGACTAGGATACATGGCCTTACCTTGACCAACAAACAGTTGGATTCAGCAAGCAGAGCAGTATGTTGCAGGAGAATAGGTGGGTGGCCACAGGTAGCACACTGATGGGTTTGCTCTTAGCGGTCACAGAAGTTCACGGATAGCACGACGACGAGCAGATTAGCGTAGATCTCAGTGGTTGCCAGGTAGCACGTTCAGGAGTTGACTTGCAAAGTACAAAGATGTTCTCATGAGACATATCGTGGTTTATAAAGTATTAGAAACAGGGGTGTGTTTGTGAATGAATGACGTTTGTATGTCGTGGTATTAGGGGGCGGCCTGCTTCAAGGGGAGGCCTGGCTGGAGACACGGGGTCTGAGGAGGCCATGTGACCGATGGCCCCTTGGCGTGGGATACCTTTTGAAGTGTACATGTAGTTTGGCACCTTGGCCTTTCGCGCCCCTGACAGCGCGCATCCACTGGCGCAAACCGCCTTTGATAGAGGGGGTGGGATGGATGGGCCTGGGGCGTGCAGATAAGGCACAGGAAGACTGCTGAATGGAGACACACTTATGTGGATTGCAGGGGGGCGGCCTGTTTCAAGGGGAGGCCTGGCTGGAGACACAGGGTCTGAGGAGGCCATGTGAGCAATGGCCCCTTGGCGTGGGATACCTTTTGAAGTGTACATGCTGTTTGGCACCTTGGCCGTTCGCGCCTGTGACAGCCCCCCATGCCAGCGCTCATCCCCCGGTGCGAACAGCCTTTGATAGTATATCGTTGCTTATCGATAACAAATGCCACATACCGGAGATTCTTGTGAGCACAGACCCACACTTCAACCGGTGTATTATAGTGGTGAAGACCCTAAGGCCTGTATAATCCAATGGTAATTGTTAGTATAGATATATGTGTGACTTTTATAGAGACATAACCTACTGAAAGACTTTGAACAAGTGTTATTTAGTGCATGCATTATCGAGAATATGTTATGTTAGCTTAGATAGATAGTGATCACCCTGCTTCACAGCGACCAGACCTTCACCCATTCGTAGCACAGATGTCTGACGTCCATCCTTGAATGGAGACAAACTTGATTAATTTAAAAAATCGAAACAACCGTTGTTAAAATATATGTGGTGTTTTATTTTGTATCTTATTCTCATGACACAAAAATACAAGACTTAAAAGATTATACAGGTCAGTTTGCAGCACAGCGAGAGAAAATCCCCTGTACTGAGCGCTGTCACTCGGGAACGTTTCTCTTATGGCACGAACGGCACAGGCGGGGATCACTCTTCGAACGCGGTGTCCAAGCCTCCCGTGGAGCCACCATGTAAAGGAACGATAGGCCACCAGCCTGTACCACCTGTGAAAAGGAATGAAACAAACTGTTTTTAAATGACCAAGATAAGTTTAATAAACGTTTGTTGTCAATGACAATTATTGTAACTAATGGCATTCTGCACGGACAAATGCTATCTAGACAATGCACACTATTGAATGACTCATGTGTTACTATGATATGAATATATAATTTTGGATATAGTAGAAGACCATGAAATAGGAGTGGCATGACAAGCAGAGTATACTTACTTGTTACTCGGATTACGAGGACGAACAGTTGCGCGAAGTTCGTGCATAAGCACCATCATTATTCTCAACACGGCCCGTGTGAGGCAGGCTGCCCTGAAGTCTGGCAGCTCAGTGATGCATTGCGGTCGTGGCTCGCCTTCTGAAATGTAGGCCAGGCATCCCGAGTTTTCTCGGCAGCAGCAGTTCTCCTCCTCGGTTGGCATTAGCTCGCACCGATTGCATGTGCACCAGGTGGAGACGCCGTCCATGCGACTAGGCCCAGGCTCTTCATCTGTTGATTCGTCCTGCCAACTGCCGTCCGAATCCCCATCGTTTTCGCGTGCTTCCCTTTCCAGTAGTTCCTCCTCAGTATACTCGGGCTTGTACATGTAGGGCATTATTGTAGCCATTGTGTGGTAAACAAAGTAAAATAATTTACCGAGATGGTACAGGTGTTCACACGGGCTACAAGCGGCAAAGGTCGATGACCAGAGCACAGAAACGAGTCACAAAATACTCTAAGTAACACAGAGAGAGGAATGGAATCGAAAATCTGCTGCTGTGTGTTGTGAAACGGTCTGTTTATACTTATTGGGGAAAGAGGCGTCCTGCCATTTCCATGGCGACACGTCATTAGCTGAAGCGCAGCGAATGTTGACACAAGACGTGCTTTGGCGTTGGGAAACGGGCGATACGAGTCTGCTGATGACAGGCTCAGGGGAATTGATTTTGTGCCGCAGAAGCAGGTCAGCCAGGGCGATGCGGCAAGTGATAGGATTATCACAAAATGGCGGCTCCCTGGTGCCTGTTTTCGCGTGCGTTTAATGGACGAAAACTCGGGTAAGGTCCATAGGAAAGTTTTCTAAAATCGAGCCACTTAGGCTTAAAAAAACATGGCTGACCCGTAGGGACAATAACATTTTTTACTAGACCATGCCTTTAAGTTTTATATATACAAAGACTTTATACCCCAACATGCTCATCTATGACATCATCCTACGTGGCAAACTATAAAACCTATTGAAGGGAGGGATTGGTTAAGGGAACATATGTACCTATATGTCACATAAGTATTGGTAATATCACTGGATGCCCCTTATCTGGTAGGCACGCCTTGAACCACCTCTAAATAGCAGAATAACAGCAACGGGTTGGCCTCTGCAACATTGTATAACATTTTGCTACATAGACCCTCTGATTGGTAGGCATTCTGTCCGAACCTTGGACTTTAGGCTCGTTAGCAGCACGTAAGATAAACGAAACTATGGTGCAGGGAACATCAGACTACTACTCACTTGCCCAATTAGTCCATCTCTCATCAGTCAGGCCCCAAGCCAAGTCTGCTTCTTTAAAGTTGACCTTGCAGCCTTTTCACTGTTCTGAGACTTTCAAGGGAGTGTAGGTATACCATTACCTTTGTCTGTAGCTTAATGAATAGCACTTGTTTTCAACTTCTGAATCACGTGTGAGAACACCATTATTTTGTCCATTTAAACCTTTTATTCAGTGCTATTTAATTCAATTAAACTGGGAGTCATTACTCCTCTTGGCCTCTGGAGACTTGGTTGCTCTACCCCACATAAGCTTTCTGCATCCTTGACTGTCCAGCACTTGGCACTTCCAGATGTTTTCTTCTTTGTTTATTCTAAGAGAAATATGTCTTATGTACATGGCTTATCCTCTCAACTCCCTTTGTGCCTTAAAATTATTCCTTGATGTGGCATCCTTAATCCTTAATCCCAGACCAATAGACTCTCCTTTATTCCTCACACAAAGCTGTTTTTCCAGTATCTCCTGACGCTCCAGCTCTGGTCTGTCTCTAAAGTAGCTTGATTGGTTTCAACACGAGTCAGGCATCCATCATTTTCTCATGGCCATTTTAGTCAGGTTACATTTTCTTCTGCAGCAATCTTCTATACATCTCATCTATATTGCGTTTCTGCATAGGTACATTCACTTCGTCTCTATCCACTTATTTCTTTGGTGCACATGATTTCTTCATATTTGGTTACATATTTCTCTTGTTACTTTAGTTACATCTTCGTTCTTTTAAGCATTTTGATATCGTTTCACTTAGTTTGTGTCTTTCCTTCATGACATCACTCTACCCTGGTCCGATTTCACTTATAGCTCTTTGATGTCCAATGGGGTGTGCAAAAATCCTTCCACCCATTCAGTGTGAGGGTACATTCGACACGGTTGTGTAGTGCATATTGTTTCTCATACACTCGATGTAGTATTGGGACAATACCTGGTGTGACGCATATGGCTCTACTGCCGCTGTTCCAGTATGACAGAGGTAAGGGGGACGGAGTCTTTTAGTGACATACATGTCTGCTTTTATTTGGTGCAAGTACCTACTTGGGAGTGTTTTATGGATGAGGCCCAGGGATTGGAAGACCATTCTTTTTTTCCAGTGGAAGCCAGTTCAGCGTCTTTAGGGCTGATGCTGCCATACATTTTAAGAGTGAGGAGGATCCTGGCTGCTTTGCCCTCGATCAGTTGGAGGATGTGGGTGAAATGCATCGGGAGGCCAAGGTATCGTAAAGTTGCCTATTCTGTCCATGGCTTGATAACTTTCAACACAAAATTGAGGTTTAGGAAAGTTGTGATCCTTTGGAGCATATGCAGGTGACACGTTAGTTCACGGATCAGCCAGCCGGACAGGCGTTTGCTGTCAAAGTAGAAGCCAAGGTTTTTAGCTTCCCGGGGCCCAGTGTAGGGATGGGACCCTTGGCGGGAAGCAGGGGTACCCATGCCTAAGAGGATTTCTGTTTTAGTACTGTTCCGGGAGAGACGATTATCAACGGGTCCAGTCTTTGGCGGTATCATGGCGCCTAGAGGTGTCTAATGGTGTTCTGTTTTTAGAAGATGATTTGTGTATCATCGGCATACATCTAGAAAAGGTGTATTGAAGGTGTACAGGATTTCAGCAAGTAGTTTCATGGAGCAGTTGAAAAGGAGTGGAGGAAGGACAGAGATTTCTGGGATTCTAGAGATTGTTGTGAAGTGCGCAGGAGGAGCCTAATTTGCATGCGCCATGCAGGTAAGAACAAATCCCCTGCACGATTCCAAAAGAATGTTGTGGTCTTTGTAGCAGGGTTGAGTGTTTTTAGTATCAAAAGCAGAAGAGGAGTTTGCCTATGCCCGGGACATGAGTGCTTCCCTCACGAGCAGCGGAGCAGATGCTGTGCTGTATGATGGTCGGGATATTAACTGAAGGGTGTATAGGAGTTGTTTGTTTTCCCAGTAGTCTTCACGTTGTTTTGTGGCCATTTCGTTCCAAAATCTTACCCATGAACTTATGGTTTGGAACTGGGTGATACTTTACTGAAAAAAAAACAGCAGCAGACCCATCAGTACCATTAATGGCCAGATGGTGGCTTTAAGGTGCAGAGGCATTTCACCATGTCAGAAAGAGCAGTTGATGAGAGTAGTTAAGGCCGGTGCTAAGATGTTTGTTTTGTTGGATTGAGACAGCAGGGAAAGGATGGCTTTGCAGTAAGGAGCGTTCATTTTGAACAGCGTCTGGATCAGTTCTTCAGAGATGATGGGATGTATGGGGGAAAGGGAGATGGTGTAGGGTGAGTGCACCTGGCGAAGTAATTTAGATCTGGCCTGGGCTGCTGCTGTTATGAGATTACCTTTACCTTGTTCTGAAAGCTAGCGGCGAGTGTTTCTGCTGGTTTCTGAGAATGGGTTGTGTCCTAAGTTTTTGGCAGATGGTGAAATCTTCCAAAGATTTGATGTGTGCAAGGGAATGCGTTGATGGAGGGAAGCCGCCTTGTTCCCAGAGTGGTATCCTCTTTGGTGTCTGATGCCAGCCGAGGGGCCAGCTGCATATTTGGTGACGTGCCACATAGATTCAAGTTGTCTGCTCTTGTGTCCACGTTCATGGTGGCAACACATAGACACCCAGCAGGCATAATCCTCCCCTCCCACAGCTTGTTCCACCAACCAGCCGTAAATCGGTACTATCCCACATTCACGCATCATTTGCTCAACGCTTCAGTATTTAAGAGGGAGAGAAGGTGCCACCTCATCCAGAGCGCCAGAATGCCGACTTTATTCACTGATGCAAGCCTGTGCTTGCTTCTGTTGCCTGGCACCTCCCTCCCTCCCTGTGCCACCATTACTCTGCCCGCCCCAGGATACTCTCCTCTTTCCCGCGTCCCCTTCTGTGTTGTCCTCTTCCCTGCTGGCTGCTGCTCCACACCACAGGCATTGCCCTGCCCTACGCCGATCATGGCTGTAGTGGAACGTTGGTTAGTTCCCTTCACCATTTTCCTTGGTGGCCACCTTCTTTTCTAGTTTTCTTTTTGTGTGGAACTTTTAAATCCTTGCCACTCCATTTCACAAATGTGAATAATGTTCTCAGCACCATTGCCAGGGTGTGGATAGCTAGAGCGCTCTTGGCGGGGGTATTTGCTGCCTATTAACTGACCATGTTCAGACCCTAGTTCGGGTTCAGATGGTACCGGCCAGTAAAGCCCATCTCTCATGGGTTACTCTTTAAATAATGACAGACACATCGCTAGTCTGGCAATTCTGCATGGAAGTGCTGCCATAACCACAACAGACCTACCTCTGGCTGGGACCCATGATAAGGTGTCATTTTTAGGCAAAGGCCACCCACCTTCAGGTCTATATCCGCTTGTAACGGTATTTAGCTTGACTTAAGGGCCTGAGCATTGGAAATGCATTTAACAAGGTCTTCCTGCCCTGTCCCCGCATAGTGTGGGCCTTCAGGCAGGCGTGTATCGCCATTAGCCCCCGACCCGTGAACACAATGCTGTGAAAAAAGTCTGCACGGGGCATCATGCCGTCCCTGCTCACTCAGGCTATTGGAAATCTGTATTTTTTCATTTTTGAATTGATGAGAAAGGAAATCGGGCCAGTGGCAGCTGCCTGAGCTTCTTTGGGGCTCTGGCATACACTGCTATTCCCAATCCATGGATCGCACCACCGGAGTGGTGGCCGTGTCTGCAATAGGTAAGAATAAAAGCGAATTTACACCTAGGCATACCGGTCTTTTTAGGGGACTTCTTTACATAGTTACCCTTAAGAACCAGCGAGGAAATGCGTTTTTTGAACTGGTTTATGAAGAGTTTTCAATCCAGTGTTGCCCTCTTGGGGGAGGGGGGAGCAGAAACGAGTTGTAGCACTTTCTTTATTAGTTGATGGCTGCGCATTTTTAATAGCTGGTGACACCCCTGCAACCGGCACCAGTAGGATAAGGCAAGAGCCGTCATCTTGCCCCACTGTGATTTTGCTCCCAGCTCTCCCACTGCAAATGGGCAGATGTTGCCATGGGGCATTTTTGCTCGACTGTTGACTTGTGCCCACTGCTGAATGCTCCCATATGTATTCCCCCAATGTGCTCGGGGACCAGGCGCTGTCCTCTGCTACTCACATCGGCCCATTCCCCGATACCTCGAGACAGCTCGCAATTACCCTACAATAGATGCCCCGTATGCCAATCAAGGTCTACGCTGGCTGCACCCTGCACTCACTCGGGGTCTACGGCCCAACACCAAATTTGCATGCCAGCTCAACCACCCACATGTGGCAATTGACACCTCTCGCAACCGACGTCAGAATGCTACACCTCCACACCCAACTTGTATATCACAGTCCTGACCAGCGCATGCTCTCACTACGGGCACGTGAAGCTCCCCTCTAGACACAGGTCACTCAATTACTCTTGACGTGAACCACCTGGAAACAGCCACACACAAGCTCCGGGTCAGCAGAAGATCAAACCCATCCAACATTGTCCCTCTTTTCCCCACAAAAGAAACAGAGCCCCCTTGCCTTTCAGACCCATCGGAGTAGCAAGGAGCCATGCAAATGGCAGCATAGCATGTTATAAAACCCAATAATTGGTTTTGGGACTTGTATTTCTAAATTGTATAACAACCAGTTTGCAGCCCAGGCTCATTCCTGGTCCAAACTGAGCAGAGGGTACAGTTACGGACTGATTGGTAGTACCTAGGTCTCCTAAATAGCTGAACCAACCCTCCAAACATTTGAAAATGAAGGCCGACTTTTAATTTTTCAAATAAAATATTCCCACCACACCACACTTGAGGTATAATTATTGTACTGGTGATTTAACCTTGAAGCTTAAATTGTGAGTGTCTCTGGGTTCTGTTGAGACTCTTATGCGATATAAAATCAAGACTAAAACTGGGAAAAGATTGGAGGACATTTAAGGAGATGGATAAAAGTATTCCATTATCCCTCTGATTTTCAGATTGATGGCGCGTCCACAAGTGAACCCAAAAAAATGAAACCTAGAACTGAATACAATAATTACACCTCTCCGAATGGCTCTTAATCTGCTCAAATCTACCTACATTGCAAATCCACCTAGACCGCTGCTATACTGAACAATGCTTCATTCACACCTTTTCGGTTCCCCAGCCAGGATGGGGAAATGTAAATTGACCTTGAACTACTGTTGGTCGTTTAAAAGGGCTATAGTTACTAACCTTCGCATTTGGAGGTTGTCTTTTTGCAGTGGAATCTATGGAAATGGTTTCAGTTGCCAATCCCAAGGGGACTACTGCTTTCCATCTAGCCCCATCATGGCTGCCCTAATGACGTTTTTCACGAAACTGATTATTGCTCAAAAGCTGTGCTTAAATTGTGGGAAGCCTAATCAACTTGCATACGAAGAATTGCCCCGAGACATGCGGGCCCCAAGGATAGATGCGAGGATGCCCACCCCCTATTGAATTATTGCCAAGTGAAGCAGCCTTGCCTGAATGCTCAAAATGTTAGTTGATTTTTGTTTTTCGCCAGACCCTTCCCACGACTACCTAACGGGCAGACTGGTACAACACTACGTGCGACATGCACCTTCCAAGGCCCGTCACCGACACCTCCCACATTTGAAAATGTTTAACGACTACTGAAATCTTTGTAAAGTTTAGTGTAGCTAAGTGGGCCCTTGAGCAGGATTTGCCTAATCTAGAGGCTAAGTCCTTATGCAAGTCCCCGGCAGACATTTTGAGCCAGGCTTGAAAGCATGTTCATCTAAGCTCCCGCCGGAATCTTCACAGGCATGATTATGTGCTTCAGATTTAATCAACATCTTTAGGAAAAGCCCCTCCCACTCTTGCGCTTGAAGAGCCCGAAGGGCATTTTCGACTCCCAGAAAGCAATCTGATGCCTATATCAACATGAAGCTCAGCCACCAGATCCCCCTTTTCTGGCTTGTCCAGCTTTAGATACAGGCTAGCAAAGAAGCGCATCACTGCATACACCTTAAGCGTTCGCCATTTCTAAATAGAATACTAATAGCTCGAATTTACAGCACAAACCATGAGATGAATTGTTGCTTGGCTTTTGGTAATATAGCCGTGTAGACCGAGGGACGGGTTTGCCAAGGGCCATAAGTTGGCAAAGGGTAATTATCCCAAGTGATAATGACCCCACCCGTGGTCTATAAGGCTATTGGCACATAGTGGTAGTAGCAATAGACGTTTTGCTTATGAAGTAGTAAAAAAAAAGGAACTTTAATAGTCAGTAAAATAGACAAACTGAGTTAGTAAATTAAATGTGATTTGATTTTGTAAAAGTATATATAAATAGCAAGATTGTCTTCATAGGTAGGGCATTTTATTTGCAAACTTGGATAAACTGGAGTGGGTTTTTTCATGACTATGCATTAGGCGTCCTGTAAAAGTGAACGTTTTACCTATAAGAAAGTGAAAGCATATTGCCAAGTTTTAACCTTTTCGCTGGTGTTACATAGGATGCTGCAGGGGAAAAAGGTCCCGTCGGAGAGCAAGAATTTTGTTGAAAGAAACCAGGCCTGGAAATTGCCTTGTGGTTTCCAGTCTGCTTTTGAAGTCACAATGTTTAGAATTGTGTGAATATCAGTGGTATTGGCTGCTCTCTGAACATTCTGATTGGTTGAGAGGAGGTCACTTGCGTACGAGGTGAAAAAGAGTAAGGGAGGCAGAGGAATAAACTTCATTCAGTGACAAAACATGGACTTTGCACAGAGCTTTTCTTTTTAGTTTGGGCAATTAGGTGGTGCTGAAAGCGCTACCTTTAAGCCAAACCTGTTGTCATTAAAATGAGAGCTTTAACATAGGAGTTTCAAATATAGGCTTGGAATGCGGGTCTGTAATGCTTATCAATGGAGATGCCATTTGAGGAGAGATGCACAGTGTATTTGGTGGTGTTTGATTAGTGAATCCCTCCCATTCCCTGCCGTTAGCGTGTTAATCCCTATGGCTCATCCCACCCATTCCTGCCCATCTCAGAACTCTTTGAGCTATGAGCGCTCCCACGGAGGCAGCCATCTTGGATGACTGTCTCTTAGGAAGCTGTCTGGAAACAAGCCAAAACTAGCTGCCGTCTTTAAATTGCCTTCATAAGGTTATATTTCATAGAACTTTGTATATTATTTCACATAAACACTCTTTTAAACATACTCATTAATCTAATAAAACACCACATGCCTACTGTGAATATTATAATTGAAATAGGCACACACTAGTAAAATATTTTACATTTTGATAGCGAATGTAGACCTTTTTAGTGACAATGTATCATTTAGAGCTGACGGCCACCTGCCCTCTGCCCTTTACTTGCATGCCCCAGGTCATCCTCACTGACGTGCATGCCCCCAACAGATGCTGCTCGACGGTTCCCAGTGCGCCTGCACGACTCCTTGTCCTCTCCTCTGTCAGGGAGGAAATTGTGGCATCCGTGTGCCGATCCAGCAGAGCTTGGCAAAAACTCTTCTGCGGGTTCGGGCGGTGAGTGTGGCCGTCCTCCATGGCCTAGAAGGCAAGGACACATCAAGGTGGGGAGTACCAACAGCCAAATGTTTTATGCACCGATACTCCTAAATCGTCATAACGGGAAAACTCCTGCAACTCCATCACTCCTGTAGTAATTATAGAGTTGTGCTGCCCAGACAGGTTTTTAGTTTGGGAGTAAAACTCCTAATGATCAATTAGGCAATATTTTTCATTAGCTCTTGTTAAAGCGCAGGCTGTTTCCTGCTGCGTGGGTGTTCCTTCATTCAATGTCCCTCCATTGTCACAACGGACACCGACGTTCACTGGAGGATAAGGGCTCCTTGTCTTCCCGAACGGGCAGGCGTTGTTGGATGTTTCCTGCTGCCCGAAGCCCGTGCAGGTTGCTAGAAGTGAACCAAAGATTCTGCCAAATCTGCTTTGTACTGTGAATCCCGGCACTCCATCCTAAGGTATGCATGTGACGCTAATGGTTGGCTCAAGGTTTTTCATCTCAGCGCCGACAACCGCTGTTGCTGCGGATTTCTGTGAGGCACCTGTGAGTATTCCTATTCTAGATCTGAGGCAAGCTGTAAGTTCACTGTGCCAATATTATTTCCAAAACACGCTTAGGGTTATCCTTGAAATCCGTGCCAGAGATGTGCAAATGGTATTCATTTTTAGGATCAACAGCGACTTGTGAAACACAAGTGTGCGTTTGGATGGACAGAATTTATTTATAGCAAAGTAAGTTAGGTGGTTGTAATAGCTACTTAACGCTAGTTGTTTTTTTTTTTTTTAATGCTGACATGCAAAAGCCATACTGTGCTTGGATTTGGTCTGATTTGCTCAGTTATTATTGTGCAGGCCACAATAGCATTAAGAAATCATGAGGACATGTTAATAGGCTAAGGGCGGCCTTGCTAATTTAAGTCTGCAAAATCCATTTTAATCAAGCGAAATGGCCAGGTAAGCTAATAAGGAGCCACCAATTATTATGTCTACAATTCTTCTGGTGCCTGCGCCATCAACCACGTGCTAAAAACTGCAGACAAGGTTTCTCCAGTTCCGGAGCGCAGCCAACCGAGGACTCTACTGGTAGGGGGTGAGCAGGGTCTCGGCATAAGGTAATCCTGGTAACCAATCCAGTGCCCCCCCCCACCCCGCCCGAGAGCTCCAATTGTACCAATGTCCTATAGTTGTGCTGTGTCAATGACCACATTATGGTAATGCATTAAAGGACACCCCTTTTAGCTTGGGCTATGAGGTGGCAGAGCCATCTGTAAGCCGAAACTATTAGAGTAAAGATGGGGGAAATGGCACATGAGGAGGGACACAAAGCTTGAAGGTGTTTGGTTATTTGCCCACCCATGGCCATGCTAATCCCTACGGCCATTCCCACCCAGTGCTTGCCCCTCCCCGCCCAAAACACCACATGGGAACTCTTTCAGCTCGCTTGGATCAAGCCTTACCATGAAACGTTGCACTCAAATGCCTGCTAGTGTTTCCACAAAGCAGTCTTCTGAGAGTTAATGACTTCATTGGAGTTGTACAAACGCTACTGGTATGATAACAATCTGTAGCCCAGGTCTGCCTTCAGGAACTCGATTTAGAAGCACTATGTGTGTCCTTCACTGAAGTCCTGTTAAGAACAGGTATTGGCAAAGCCAACAGTTTTTGCTCATTTTTAAATATCGGTTATTTGCCAGACTTTGATTAGATGCCAAGGTATTAGCACCATTTTGGACCTGCTACCATCAACGGTCACTTAATAACACTACTGCAGTGCATGGCAAGTGCCTTTACCATGTGCACACAAAAACCTAAACTCTTGGTATTGTCAATGCTAGTTTTCTTAATTCCCTGTAAAATATTCTTTTTTTTGTGTGCAAAATTTACAGAATCGATGTCTCTGCCATGAAGGTCTGGAGAGAGTTTTATTTGCAATTATTTATCGGAGGGTGAGGACGCCAGGGCCTACTGTGAGCCGCCTCAAAGATGCCCTGCCCGTCGCAGTACTTGAGAAACCTCTTTGCTAAGGCTTTGGAGCATAGGAATCTCATTTTTCCAACGGTGGCTAAGAAAGTGTTAGTCACCCAGAAAGCATTCCTGGATAAAAGTATATAGCTATCGGATTAAGAGCTTTGTCATTTAATTCCATCTTTAAATGCAAATAATCTCTCTGATCCAGTAGTTGATAGCCTCAATATCTTAATCCGCTCTTGCTATCTGGAATGAAAATAAACCGCCGAGAGCGGGTCTTTGGGAGGGTGTTCACGATGGAGCAGCGCCTGGCAGTCCTTTGGGTTTCCTCTGGATGTGGGCAAGGGCTGTCTGCTGGCTCTGGCAGAGGCTCGTCAAATGCCAGATGAGCCGGGCGATGACTTCAGAAGTACTCGATGAGCATCTCTTGTACGTGTGGCTCTTGCTGATGATGTATTAGTCTAGATAAATTACTCCTGCCAGGTGGTTCATCGAGATTCACCCCAATTGTCACACAAACTAAAGTGCCTTTGCGAGCACATCCATGTTCGCTCTCGATGTTTGTTTTTTTTCTTTTCTGTAGCATAATAGGCCCTCGTGGTGCAGCACCTTTCTGAAAGGGAGCTTAGTAAGGCCGAAGAGCTCGTACATGCGCCGATTGCTTTTGCCCAAGTGTTTATGGACCACTTCACTTAAAGGAAAGTGTTACCATTGTAGTTGTGCTAGGCCGAATTCCTGTTTGGAGCTGGTGCTAGGCCGTATCGGCACCTGTTTGGAGCTGGTGCTAGGCCGTATCGGCACCTGTTTGGAGCTGGTGCTAGGCCGTATCGGCACTTGTTTGGAGCTGGTGCTAGGCCGTATCGGCACCTGTTTGGAGCTGGTGCTGAGCCGTATCGGCACCTGTTTGGAGCTGGTGCTGAGCCGTATCGGCACCTGTTTGGAGCTGGTGCTGAGCCGTATCGGCACCTGTTTGGAGCTGGTGCTAGGCCGTATCAGCACCTGTTTGGAGCTGGTGCTAGGCCGTATCGGCACCTGTTTGGAGCTGGTGCTAGGCCGTATCGGCATCTGTTTGGAGCTGGTGCTAGGCCGTATCAGCACCTGTTTGGAGCTGGTGCTAGGCCGTATCAGCACCTGTTTGGAGCTGGCGTGGCGCCATCATGGAGGTGCAGCACTTGCCCATGTTATTTCCATAGCTGGTTTACTCATAAATCCTGCACACACACCCTCCTCTTCATCAGTACAAGACGTCGAAGAGCAGTTTGCCAGACCATGTACAGCACCTCAGTGCCCATATAACGCAGTCTGAGGTCATGATGGTCTGTTTTATTACTACGGGTTGTCATCTTGCTGCCACTTCAGGAGGCCATGTAGCACTGGGCGTAGACGGGAGGTGCGTGCGAGGAGAGGGCGCAACGATCTGGCGGCTGCGCTGCCTAATGCTTCAGCTGAACACTCGCGCGCTGTGGGCAGGCTGTGCGTTTCTGACCAGAGGACCTTGCCTCCTGTGATGCACGTGGGATTGCTCTGTTGCCGGAAGCGGGGGCTGGACAGGATGGAAGTTAGTATGAGAGGTAGATCGGAAAAAGATCATTCTGCCAGCTGAATTTTGCAAATTTCCCTCCTTCCCAACTTCGTGAAGTTGCAAAGTGTTCGTGAAAGTTTCACAACTTCGCAAACGTTTTACCTACACTTACATTAATATAGTGGACATATATTTATTTTTGGATTTATTTATGCATAATAAATATATTTATTTTAATGCATTTTATTGAGCATTTGTACGGCACTTTATAAAACAGACGTGTGTTTTAAAGCGCCACGCGGCTAAATGGGAAGGGAACATTCGAACTAACAATGGTCAAACAGTAATATACAGTCCTGGTGTCGGGGGGGAAATTCTCCCGGGGCCGGCTGGGCCGTCCGCGGTCCTCCGGGCAGGGAGGCCCCAACTCCTCCCGCGTATCCCAAAAATGAGTATGAGGCACACGCAAGAAGCAAGGTGATTCTGCTGTTTATTAAACAAACGGCAGGGATGAGTCAAGGATCGTACGCGTCCATCCTGACACACTCTCTCTCTCTCCGTGGGGCTTGCAGGCCCTTTTTACCTTAGTATGACGCGCTACTTGCGTCACCTGGGAAAGTTAGCAAAAAACCTATCGCCACTCTGGATTGGTTCCTCGAGTGGTAGGGTTAGTATAGCATACGTATAGAGAACGTTGTTAGTGGTTGAGGGTCAGTCAGGTGGTATACTTGGGTTGTCCCTTCAATTAGATCCATGAAAATTGTTACATGAAGACCCCTGAGGGTTGGCTACTGTTAATGGCGTCAGTGATAAGAGCCCCATGTTCTGATTGGTCCACTCGCGAGCCCCCCAGTCTGGGACCATCGCTGTTCCCAGCTCGCTGTGCACCTGTCATTTGCAACAATGTATAACTATGGGTATGTGCAGACAATGCGAGGATTTGTTCATATGCTGGAGGGCAGACTACTCCCACTGCCGCAGATGTCCATTGAGTCGCTTAATTGTTGCTGCCTGTGTCTCAAAACGTGGGATCCAGGCGCCTCCCTCCTCCTGGGCCTGGCACCCTGTCAGGTTCGGCTTGGTCACGTGAGGAGAGACCGTGGTTGAGGCAGAATTCTGCACATTTAATATTGCATCTTCCACTGTGTGCCTGGCTTAGTTTGCAGGTGTGGCCTTGGCTTCGGCTTGTGGCATGCGAGTTTGCAACATTGTGCCCTTGACTGTCTGCTCTTGCCGGGCTCATTCTGCAGGGTCAGCAATTGTACTCTTGCTCGTTCAATGTTCATGGAGGCTCTTGCTTGCGGCCTACTTGGGCCTGGTGCATAGGTGGGGACGTTTGATGCACGGCGCTTTAGGTTATGGTATCATATTGCTTTATCTAAAGTATCATGTCTTCGTTATATTTCTCATTGCAATGCATGGGGTAGGAGAAGCGCCAGCAAGCATTTTAGATGAGTTTGTTGTGCGTCTTGCGTTTCTGCATTTTGAAAAACCTATGTGAAAAATAATAAAGATGCGCGTCAGTGGGTGTGTCCATCACCTACGTTATAGCACTGAATGTGTTCTTCGTGTGGATTGGTGTGGGAGTGTCCAGTGTGCATGTTTGCACGGGTGTGCTGACCGTTGGCTAGGTCGTCATGGCATCTCTAACGATGTGTTTATTTACTGTTGAATGGTTCAGTCGAGTTCATCCATGCCGCAGGTACTGTTGAATGGTTCAGTCGAGTTCATCCATGCCGCATGTGTCGGCATGGGCAGGGCAGGCTGGTGGGCAGGCTGGTGGGCACATCCCTATGTTCCTGTACCAGGGTATTTGGTCGTCTAGTAGATAGGCAAACTCCTCTCGTGGCGGGTGTCTGGGCCGCGATCCTCTAGGCCAGGGGCGTGAGGGGATTGGTGGGAGGCTTTTGTTCCATTCTCCCACTTCACTGGTCCTATTAGGCCTTGTGGCATTCGTCTGTGTAAGTGCATTGGGGAGAAGTGCAGGGGAAGATTAGGAAGAGCAGAGGGGTGGACCAAATGCTGGAGAAGTGCCCGGGAGGCAAGTGCTAAGGGGAGCCAAGGAAGGGAACCTCAGGCTAAGTGCTGGTACAGGCACATATATACATACTACACCCATTCTATGTGTGTACGTGTGTTTGGGTGTGTGTGTGTGTGTATATGTATATATATATATATATAATGCATTTTGTGTACCACCATATGTAGCAATGATACTGAACATAGGGAAAGTACTCGGCACTAAAATTAGACATGTTTTGGAAATTGGACAAATTTAAAACAAAAGTTTTACAAAAGTGTATTATTGCTGTTACACCTGCTGCGCGTTAGCTACAAATTCGCAATAAAACCTGGTAGACGGTTTCTCCCAACAACTGCAAACTACCACGTGTTCCACCCCAACACGGTGCTTCATCATGCAAGTGTTGCACCATCTGAGAACGCATCATCTATTGCAGGTGCACAGCGAGTATTCTATACAATGTATCTGTGACGTATTCAAACATAGGAGGACTTGCCGCTTCTCAACCGTGTATCATGGTGGCCATCTTAAAAAGAGTGTTTAATATAACAGTCTAAGAAAGGCCAACAGATGAAACCCAGAATCAAATACTGTCCAAAACATCCATCCACTCGACACACCATATAGAATGTTACATAGTGGATGACAACAATTCCATAAAAATCAAACCATAAAGTTCCTTGTGCCCATACAATACAATAATCTACTGCCCCAAAAATGTCACAGATAAAAAATTCAAGAAGGAGAAATAAAGAGAACAAGAAAAGTAACCACAGATGTCATTCTGCATTGTACATGTCAAAAATATCAACCTCAATACATACATCAAGATGTTCAAAACTAGTCTGATGGCTGATAATCATTCCCAAGTGGGCACATTTCATTGTACCCAATCTGCCCACATACGATTACCCAACAGTTGAATTGATTGTGATAAGTCACTGGTGCAGCCCAAGTGGGCCTACAACCTCTATTCGATAATATCGCCCAAGTGGGCCTACTATCATCTACATCAATCAATTCTAAAGAATGATAATCACCCCAATGGGCTGGAACCATTGGAGGACATGAGAACAGAACACCTATATGCCCTTACAAAGCACAGTCTCAAGGTAGCAAAGCACTGATCCATTAGTCATTCAAAAAGACAAGGGGACTCATTAGAAGTTTCCCGGTCTGGAAACAAGTGTGCCGGGAAGCTCACCGACACCCTTGTTTCCGGACCGGCAAACTACACGTCTGCCTGCGAAGGCCGCTGCACCAGACAGGCCTGACCCTGCCAGGCGCAGCGGTTACGGTAGGCAGACTTTTCATGGGAGCACCGGGACCGTTGGCGCCGGTCCTCCAGTGTCCCCACTCCCATAGAGTTCCATAGGACTCTATGGAAATTGGGATTTACAAACATACCCACGCCTGACTTCGCGGCCGCCGGACTCTGAATGAGCTGGTTGCACCAGGAAGTCAGGCGTTGGTAAATTATTCTGAGTCCTGCAGCATCCCGCCAGTAGCACCAGCAGGGTTACCGCCATACTCGTAATGAGGCCCATGAAGTTAATTGTTGTTTCTAATTGCACGATAATGTTGCAAAATACGAACTTTCAAGAGGCATGTTGTGGAACCTTTGTATGCAACACTGCACTAGCACAAAGTCATGTGCACTACAAAACTGATCATACAGTTGATGTCCAGCTTAATGACACATGTTTTGTAATCGGGATATTCAAATATTGCCAAAACACATAATTTACATTTCCCACATTTGGAAAAACCATTCCATCTATTCTTCTGACGAAGCCCAGTTCCTTTAGTAGCCATTTTGGGAATCCTACTTGGTGCGACTATATCTTTGAGTGACAGAGCTTTGGCAAAAGTTACTTGTGGGTGAGGACTTATGGCTTCGATAATATCCATAACCAATCTAAGAATAGGTCAATGCTTCTTCAAGACCTTTTAATATTAGAAGGGCGTGTGCTGTATTTAGTGATAAATCTGATGTTGCCACCATCATTAACCCTTTTATCACTC
Source organism: Ambystoma mexicanum (assembly GCF_040938575.1). NCBI lineage: Eukaryota > Metazoa > Chordata > Amphibia > Caudata > Ambystomatidae > Ambystoma > Ambystoma mexicanum. Next base: position 1,197,428,829 of record NC_090935.1, read on the forward strand.
GTCTGATATTTTAATAACCCACTGCATTGAAGGCTTTTGGCTTTGTCAAAGGCAGTGACCATAGAGCCTGCAGAGTAAGTAACCTCTACACTTGATTCCCAACATCTTTTGACTCTTTCAAAATCACTGTCCCTCGAGCAGTTTCTCACAGCCCTTAAAAACTCACCAAACGGAATGCTGTTAATCAAGCTTTGCACTTGAAATTCACGTGTAAACCCTTCAAGGCTCCCACCAGCATCATAGGAGAGACCGCTTTGGACACCAGCGGCGCAGAGGAAACCGCCGCTTCCATTGGCCTGGTGGCGAGGACCAGTCCTCCCACTGGCACTGCCAAGAGAACCATGGGCCCGCTAGCATGTGGATGAAGACAGGTGTTCTTGCTGGTGTTGCAGTTGGAACTGCTGCTAAAGCCCGCATGATGGAGACTGTCGTTTCCGCCAGCGCGACAACGGAGACCATCACTCACACCAGCACTTATCATCCGCACACAGACTTGGAGGCATGGAAGAGCCGCACCAGTAAAACCCCACAATTATCCCCGTACCTCTGTGCCTTGGGGATCCAGACAACCCTTGGTTGCCCGGTGGAACCGTAAGGACTCAACAGGCTCCAGGAACACCACCGCCCCAATAGCCTCAAGGAAAGAACAAACAAGCGGCAATGACCAGGGAAGGGCTTCCACAATACAAGAGGAGATGGACTCTCTGGGTACTGTGACAAATCCCAAGGTATTGTCACTGTTTTAGGTGGGCCACCCCCACACCCCCCACCCCCCATGAGGCCAGGGTGATGCTCAGCAGGAGGATCTCATGGGGAGGTGGGGTTCCCAATTGAGGACAGTGACACCAGAGGGAGAATGCAGTATCCCCTTAACCCTCCCACCTTTACCCAAACCACTTCTCTGTACTATTCATCCAGTACAATAGTGTACTGTTGCCATGCTGCTCCAGTAAAATCCACTGAAGAAAAGGACACTCGCCTAGCAGCTAATGGCAGTACTGTGCTGAGGAAGCGAGCGGACGGGAGAAGTGAAGATTACTTGCAGGAACAACGGCATATGCTCTAGTCCTTGCCTTAATGTAATGGCTGCCTGTCATTTAGAGATCCAGTGTCTTGGATCCCCAGCTCGGTACTGACCAAGCATTTTGCCGCACAGAGGAAGAAGCCAATGGAGCGAAAAGGAGAGGCAGACCCGCAGGAGACAGACCACGCAAGAGGAGCAGGGAGGATGAGACTTCTCTGCCTGCTACCGGGGCTGCTATGGAGATGTTGACCCTGAGACAACTTGCTGCAACGGCACACAAAAGACCACAGAAGGTTCTGCAAAGCCGGAGAAGCCATCCTGATGCCTGGGAGACCTGCAAACAACCAGAGTGATGAGGCCAAGACCCCACCGGTACACAGAAGGCCAATAGGAAGGTTGGACAGAACCAGAGGGCACAGGACGTGCAACCCGAGGCTAGAAAGGAATATTTACCAGGGCAGAAGGTCTCAGAAGAGAAGGCCTGTGACCAGGATCAGACAACCATACCCCGCACAGGAATAGGGAAAAGTACAAACTTTGTAAATGTGAAGAGCATTCCTAGACCTTGGCAGAAGAGTGAATCAGGGCAATGGAGTGAAGACTGAGTGAAGAGAGCTACCATTGTCATCAATCAAGTGAAGGGGGGGGTCTCGGACCCCTGGGGAAAAGGCAATCCCCAAATTATGACAAGGGGGAAAATGCTATCTCTACAGAAACCACTGACAAACACATACCCTAGCAGGGGAATACACCAGGGCTGTGGAACAGAGCGAGATTACAGCAAAGAAACACTGAGAGTGAAAAAGTGAGAGATTGAGAACCCAGACTGGGGAAGTGTTCCCCAAACGATATTGCACGCTGATACAAACTTTGTGTCGGACATCGGCACCCAGCGATCTAGGCAGGCGAGTGAACCAAGGCTGTGGGTAAAGGACCTGGTGTGATGAATGGGATCTGGGACCCACAACATGTGAAGCATGAGTGCAGTACAGCTTGCGGGAAAAAGTGCCGGACTGTTTCACCTTGTCACAGCCCTGGGAAGAAGCAGATCTGCTAATAGAGAAAGGCTGTGGAGGAAGGGGAATTATCCCCAAGGCTTGCGGATTAGGAAGAAGGAAGGAAGAAATCCCTACCCCTTCCAGAAATCCATAAGGCGGCCTGGGGGGACACTAGTCGTGTGAAGAACCCCTCCACACGAACCCGATCTCTGTGGCAACCCTCAATAGATCTTTATTTTGAATTTCACACTTCAAGGGGTGTCGGTTTGTCAAGCCTACATCACGCTTATGTGCAGAAACATGCTTTTTAAATGTTGCTTCCTTCCTATTTGCACACTACATTTGCTGTACTATTGATGCCACTGAGGATGCCATTGGCAATACAGGATGTCTTCAGTGTGCTTAGGGGCTGCGCAATAGGGCCCTCATAGTTAAGGTAGTACATCTTCTAACACCTGCCGATTTTCTCGGGTCTGTTGCATTAAATCGGCACCTAATGTCACCTTAACTCAAATAAATAAATATATAAATATAGTCTTGCTCAAGCCATCTACATGGAAGATGGCTTGTGGAAAAAGACCAACCAGGCACGCAAGCGGATCCGGTGAAGGCTGCTTCAGTTCAATTGCCCTTTTGCTGTCAATAGCTGACATCGCTGGCCATACACCACTACCAGACATTCCATCCTTCCAAGGAGACTTCATCGGGTACGTGAAGAGGGACGTGCAGACGTAAAAGAAGAGAAGCACTTCTACCTAGAAAGGAAACGGGTCGCACACAACCATTTTCTTTCATCCCAAATTGCAATAAAGAACATACACTTTTTCATGCGCTGGTTCTGCACTCAATGTATAACAGCTTGAAACGAGAAGACCATGGAGTTCAATATATTGGAAGCCAGAATGCGCTAATTATACTAGTAAACAACCAGCCGCGTTGGGGTAGCAGTAGAATACTGATCACCTAGAAGTCTCACATTAAATGTAACACTGAATTGAAATGTTCTGCAGTTGATGTAAAATTGCAATTCAATTAGTTGCAATTAACAAAGAACTAAAATAAATCAATTACTCTTGATGGACAAATAGCATGATCAAAAAAAGCAATTAGATAATAGCACCATCTAGTAGCCAATCAGAATTTGATTGGAATGCCCAGAATGACTTCTGCTGCTATGAACGCTTTCTATGCATGGACTTAAATGTGTACACTTCAGAGACCAATCACTACTACGCCCATAGTGGCTCCTGCAGTAAAGGACCCTTTGAACTAAAGAGGCTGTGGGGTGGGGGGAGGTATTGGCATGCAACAAGATATTCAGATTGGGGTAAAGGCATTCATGTAATACACATAAACATGCACACAATAGAATATGCATACATGTATATTGATCAAGTCTATTTATTAGTCACTTCATTTGTTAAATGTGCATATATCAAATATAATGAACACGGAGCATAATCAACTTGTATACGTAGTATAAACACGTATTGCTAAATTACCTCTAAATACAAAATATGATGCATATGGACGAATGTAAAATGCATTTTCTATCATATAAGTCATATAAGTTGCTAATACGTTCTAATATACATATAATTCATAGATGAAATAATAAATCAACCATATTATATAATCATATCTAATATATATATATATATATATATATATATATATATATATATTCAGTGAAAAAACTTTGTCAAAGGAACGTTATGGTTCCAAGTAAAACCGAAAAACCCTTGAAATTCGACAGTTATGGTAAGCTAAGCAACCATAACTCGCGCCACCACCGTGCACTGCTAAGACTAACACCCAGTACATTAAAGATGACATCACAAATGGGGGGGCAACAGGAGACAGACACGGGGCATGAGCGGGGGGTGGGGAGAACAGGAGACAGACACGGGGCATGAGCGGGGGGTGGGGGGCAACAAGAGACAGACACGGGGCATGAGCGGGGGGTGGGGAGAACAGGAGACAGACACGGGGCAAGAGCGGGGGGTGGGCGGTAGGGGGAAAGAGACACGGGGCAAGAGCGGGGGGTGGGCGGTAGGGGGAAAGAGACACGGGGCAAGAGCGGGGGGTGGGCGGGAGGGGAAAGAGACACGGGGCAAGAGCGGGGGGTGGGCGGAAGGGGGAAAGAGACACGGGGCAAGAGCGGGGGTGGGCGGAAGGGGGAAAGACACACGGGGCAAGAGCGGGGGGTGGGCGGGAGGGGGAAAGACACACGGGGCGGGAGGGGGAAAGACACACGGGGGAAGAGCGGGAAAGAGACACGGGGCAAGAGCGGGGGTGGGGGGAGGGGGAAAGAGACACGGGGCAAGAGCGGGGGTGGGCGGTAGGGGGAAAGACACGAGGCATGAGCGGGGGGTGGGAGGGGGAGAGACACACGGGGCATGAGCGGGGGTGGGTGGGAGGGGGAGAGACACACGGACATGAGCGGGCGGTGGGTGGGGAGAGACACACGGGGCAAGAGCGGGGGGGTGGGCGGTTGGGAGAGACGAGCGGGGGGTGGGTGTAAGGGAGAAAGACACACGGGGCAAGAGGTGGGAGGAACAGGAGACAGACACGGGCATGAGCGGGGGTGGGGGACTTACTGTGCAGGCGGGATACAAAGCCTCTCATGCGAGGAACAAAGATGGCGGGCGTCTCTGAAGCCAGACGCACTGCACGCTTCCACGCATCCAATAAGAGAGCACGTCAGATGTCCGCGGACATCACGCAAGCTGCTGGCCCAATCACCGTCCTGTCCGCGGAGCGAACAGGGAAGTGTGTCCGCGAAGCGAACACAGATATCACTAATTTTTTTCACTTACATTTTTGTCATTTTTTTAAAAACTACTGGACGGATTTACACCAAATAAAGCAAAGCACGCTTTCGGGACCAAGCCGCCGCTCCTGCCGCTAATTTGGTGTAAATCCGTCCAGCGGTTTGGGCTGTAGGCGTGAGCAAAGTTTTTTTCCCATTATGTCTATGGGAAAAAAAAAGTTTTGGGACCCCCCCTATAACTTTGCCCCCCCTGGACGAATCCTCACCAAACTGTGCAAAAAAATTCAGAGTGACCCAACTAGGATCCGTCCAGGGAGAGCGAAGTTATAAGCCACCCAAAAAGTGCTCTTCCTATGGAAACAGCAACTTAACCATAACTACATGGCCACGGTATGTATATATATATATATATATATATATATATATATACACACAAATATTCAGAGAAAGAAAAGTTGAAAAGTTTAATAAAGATGGTTTTTCTGATTCCTGGCAACAATGGTAATTCAGTGGGTGTGGAAAGTGATGAAAATCTTAAATCGGAGTGTGTCATTCCCGCTGCGGATATCACCCGTGAGGTCATTTGTGAGATCATTGTTGATCCCTGCTGTGATCTCGTGTATGTGCTCCTGGGTTGAGCACCGGGGTGGGGGTGGGCTGCGGGGGCGGGCGGGCAGGAGACACAGTGAAGATCATCAGCACTTGAACACAAACAGAAAGGATCCCAGACTCTGTCAAAGCTAAGGCCACATTTCAGAAACATTGGGCTTTAAGTGAAGACTCCCACCAACACAGATATTCACAAATCCATTAAAATACGTAACCCAAAAAATATAAATGAGATTGGTAACTCCCTTTCAAGTCAAGCTTACCTTCACTCTCTCCCACCACTCCAGGGGTCTCCCAGAAGAAGTCCTCTATGTGCTACACCCTCTTCTGCAGCCTCTGGTCCTCTTGCAGCTACTTCCATGTCACTCTAACTCCCTTCATTGCAGGCAGGCTCTGTTCGGATTGTATAGTCCTCCCCTTCCTGCCTAGAAAGTCTTGATTTTCAAATGAACTCCCAGGCCTGTTGTGTCCCTGGGCCAAACTCCTGCTTCTCTTATCCCAACTCCTCTTCTAAGCCGGGACATCTCTGTGAGGTGTTCAGAAGGGGCCTCCGGCCCCACCCCCTTTTCAGCCTCCATCTATGCCATGCAGTGGCGGTTCTCTGCCTCACTTTCACTCAGCGAGTCACTGTGCCAACAGGGTTTGGGTAGTGCTGCTACCTCTCCCCTATTCCTGGCCAGTTTCTTGCTAGTTTCTGCTCCACCACCCCACTGGTCCCCCTATAGTCGGTCTGTGGGGTAGGTGTTGGGTCTCCCATTTTGATCCTAAGTGGGTAAGGATGTCCATTTCCCTCAGGGCAACCAGTTTTTTCTCCCCCTGTTCTGAGCCTGGTATTTCCAGTTAGGCCGAGGAGCATTGTGGTACTTGTAGTCTTCTGGATGGTGCTGCCTCCCTGGAATGATTATCCATCCTAGTGATCTGAGCTTTGGTGCATGCTGTCAGTTGCAGTGGCTTGGGAACCACCACAAAAAAAACTTACCCTGCCAAGACAGGGGCTGCAGGGACCGAAATAAGGATTTGATTATCAGGTGCTAAAAGCAGCTCCTTGCTATTAGGAATCGCCCAGTAAGCAGGAGCTAACTGTGGGAGCCAGGAGCTATTCTGTAGCATCTAGCAAATGTAACTCCCACTTGAGATGCAAACTATAACTTTTAGTCATTTACATATGACTGATTATTCTGCAACTTACTTCTGGATTTTGTCCTAATGCTAATTTCTACACATTCCTAAAGGTGCATGGCTTAATGTCATATGAATATATTTGTTTGGCGCCAGCTGGCCTGTGGAACTAAATGTAGCTCCAGGTTGCTGTTACTGTCAAGCCAACTAGGCTTTCCTTGGCTAGAACCATGATCTCGAATCTTGATCGTCTCGGGAGGATAGCTCAGGGGCAACATGCTCTCCTTGGAAGCAAGACGACATGAAGCAACACAGGTTCGATCCCCAGGTCCGCGCTTAGAAACCTTTGGTTATTAAGCGCGTTATAAATAACCTATCATATATCCTATCTAAATAGCTCCCTGATCCAAGCAATTTCGAACCCTTGGGCTACTAGGAATCGGGCTAAGAAAGAAGCACCAGTGTGCATAGACTACTCCTCTCATGCTGGGCACAGGGTTCCCCCTCAACATCCCCACACCACCCGAGAGGTTGTTCTGGCAATGCCCTAGTGGGCTGTTTACCTAAGGTTCAGAGGGGTCATTGGCCAGCTTTGATAAGGTCCAACCCATACTAGTAGCGTAATAACAAAACAGTACATGTGAAAGGATTGTTATAACTCAGTCTAGAGGCATGCACAGTAATCCTGATTGGTGGCATACATACATGTACGATATGTACTACTGCACTGAAGAAACACCATATACTGATGTAAGCATCTTGCTGAACTGACAGAAAATCAGCTTGCTGGTTTATTCACAGATTGGTAAAAACGTACATGTATAAACACATGCATGTGAAAAATTACATAAACAGCACCCCCTTTAAAAAAGGACATCCGTGAAAGACACTTTTTAATTTTTAAAGTGAAGTTTTCCGTCTATAAAAATGATACATTTTGGAGATGCCAATTTTAAGGTGTTTTAGTAAACCTAAAACAACATTAACTGTAAACAAAAACAAAAAAACATTGTTGAAATCTTAACTCATCCTTACAAAGGTAAAGGAAAAAGTTGCATAAGCATAGCAAACATACAATACAGCCTTGAAACAAATTGAAATAAACTCATACTACACAACCTCAAAACATGCACCCATCTTAAACCAAATGTACTCCACACATACACTCTGTTGCTAACAGCACTACCTCATCACAACTACTCTTAACATCGTCATTGCCATCAACTGTCTCTGCATAGACATTGCATCAAAGGACCCTGCTGTTATGCACCTTCATTTAAGAAATGCAATCCGTCCCTCGCTGTCTAGGCAAAGGTGAGCACAGACACTGGTAAGATTTTACAAACCAGTATTGCAATCACCTCCCCCTGACTTGGAGTCCAACGATGAGTCACAATGTCTAGAGCCACCTTCTTACAGATTTCACTGCCTCTTCACCAGTGACTGAACACTAAATGTAGGTCCCCCTGCAACCCATTCTGAGACCCAACCCAAAACCCCTTAAGAAAGCACATGGCACAACACACTCCTGGGCCGGCCTTGACTACCACGTGTCCGCAACGTCCATGATCATGCCACTGCAGGGGCACGCACTGCCCCAGGTGAAAGATGCAAGTATGTTTTTTAATCGAAGCTTAATTTTTTCACCTAGCATTGAAAGAAGTGGGTGGTGCCTGGCCCCCTAATATACCAGCCACCAGTGTTGGCTGGTGAGTTATTTTATTGGAGAGTTTAAATATTTGCCACAAGTATGCAAGAGCACAACATATTCCAGTATTCCCATATAATAACTTACTCATGTTTGCTTTGCGCATTATGCTAATAATTATACTATAAAAAATGTCAAAGCTGGTTCTGCCAATCTATGCCAATACCCCATGTTAGAACATACCCCTGTTGGATTGGCCATTAAAAGTACCATGCCACAATAAGAAAACCTGTCCAAACTGGTTGCAATGTAGGTCAGTAGACATGCAAGAACACTTATCAAGCTTGCTTTATCATAGATGCCCAGAAACAAATATCATGCCACAGTAAGCAATGACTAGACTGGCTGCACCAAAATGTCAGTCTAGCCACGTAATAAAAAACATGAAGTTGGCTTTGCCCGAAAATGCTACTAAAACATGCCAAATGACTTAAGGATGTGTCAAACGCTCCAGTGTTCCCCGGCCTTCCAGAGCTACTCTGTCACACACACTTTCACTCACTCATGCATCTTTACTCACATTCACTCACACTGCATTCTCCACACAGGCTCCCACCCAGAACACTCTCACACACACACATTCTTACTCATTCACCCACCCACCACCTACGCATACACCTTCTGTGACATCCATCCACCCACCCTTGTTCTCCACACAGGCAACCACCCAGAAAATTAAAATACCCACATTCATACCCATTCATCTACCTGTCACTCATTGATAACGACTCACATCCACTCACACTGCATTCTCCAAACAGGCACCCATCCAGAACAATCAAGCACCCACATAATCACATTAATACTCATTCACCCACCTGTGATTGGCCCATACCATATACATACATCTGACACATACCTCACACATGCAAAATACACATTAAACGCAGGAAGAAAAAAAAGCTTTCTTACCTGTTTTCCGCCGAACCTTCCGTCCATGTGTCACTCCAGGCCTACGGCTCCTCTGCACTGAATGTGGACAGGAAACAGAAAGCTTGCTAGTTCCTGTCAGATGCGGTGCGAGGAAGCCGGAAGTGGAGCACCTCCATCCCGTGCTGTGAGCAGCATTCAGCCCCTCCTCTGCTCTGATGGCAGAGGGCTGGGCCCTACCGTAGACCTGGTGAGGTGGGACCCCTCCACTATGGGGGCTGCGTGGGCCCCTGCTACACCAGTGCTCTTGATGCATCTCGTGTTGACATGTCACAGACCATGCTATTGGGATATGATGGCACTTTTGTGTTTTTAATAGAACAGTTGAGGCCTTGAACATTCCATGCAACAAACTCAACTAATTGAAGTGTCCATAGCTAGCCCTGAGCCCCGTTGCTTGAATCTCTCTATAACCTACTTTAAACGATAGGTGGGAGTCGGCCTAATAATTAAGATATAAAAAAGCAAATTGTTACAATTAAAACAGTTGCCTGCTGACAGTCCACTAGAGGAGGACGCAGGAAAAGGTAGCTTACAGAAAAATACCACCCCAGCTTCTTCAACAGGCACACCAAATACCAGGACTGTATACATTAACAGTTAGAGTTTAAAATCACCCCGGCCCCCACTTGCCTGTTATTCCACACAGTCTTGCAAGACATTCAGAGGTACAGTGGGACCTGATAGTAGGGGGGTGATAATGTGAGTATCCTTGACAGATCCGGAGGAAGCCATCAGCTACTACGCCCAGGAAGGGCTGCTAGGGCATTGAAGAACAAGATTTAAGATGCATGATTTGGCATATGAAGGCTTCAGCACACAGCTAGAACATAGAACACATCCTTCTCTCCTGTTGACCACCCATTTTAGACTTTATTATTTCTCAACATCTGCTGGGTCTACACAGGACATCACAAATAACCTTATGCAGAATATCTTGATTTCTGATTATGCCACTGTGACCCTAGATTTAGCCAGGAGTCACTCCTGCACTCGCTCCTTCAATTGGTGACTTAGTACCTTGTATCTTCTAGAGGTCAAGGAGCAACTGGAGGCAGAGATAGAATATATCAAGAACAGCAGAAATGGTGGAGTCTGTGACAAAGCTATTGGCATATCAGCCTTCCAAATGCAGATATAAAGGTGCTGGTGAGGGTGTTGAATAGGCAGATAGATGATAAACAATGCAGCTTCAGCAAAGGCAGTAATGGTGCAAGCAACTACTGGTGGTGGTGTCACTGGACACCGAAAAGGCCTTTAACCGGACAAAATGGAAATTGCTGTCCACCATCAAGTACGGGCTACAGCAAAATGTTTATTGGGCTGACTAAGCTGCTATGCACCACCCCAACAGCATCCGCCATGATGAATGGCCTTAAATGCTCGTACCTGGTTAGAAATGTCCATAGCCGGGGTCGGTACTGATGAGAATGAACAGACTACCGGGTTAGGTTAAAGGAATGGTTCCGTCAGAAATATTATTGGCCAAAAAGATGGGCAATAATAAAACAAATATCTAAACTATATATTTTTTTAAGTCCCTATGGAAAGTTTCAAGCAAATGAAGCTCAAACTTTAAAATTGGAAGCACTAGGGGGCATCCATTTTGTGATTTCAGGCAGCCTCCTCGGCTCCGCCTTTGCGGCACTAAACCAGCAGCAAAAGCCCCCTACTGGGAGCTTTTGCTTACTGCAGCCTCAGCAGAGCTGAGGAGGCTGCCTTCACTTTCATTCTGTTTTCTGTGCTCCCCAATCCCAGGGAAGAACAGAAAACGTAAAATGAAGGCAAAAAGCCGAGGCGCACCAATTAAAAATATAACGTATTTGTGATTGCCGTGGTTGGGAAACCACAGCAATCACAAATACAACAAAGTTGTTATTCTGACAGCGGCAGCTTTCGCGTGGAGTCTCCTGGGCTCCCCCAACCCTGAGGGAGTCCAGGAGACTCCCAGCGAAAGCTGCCGCATTCAGAATAACAACGTTTTTGGATTTGTAAATACTGCAGCATTTACAAATACAAAAACGTTGTATTTCTAAACACTGCGGCATGGAAACACAACCGCGTTGTGTTTTTGCCTGCAGCAGCTTTCACTTTGGAGCTCTCGGGCTCCCTCTGGGGAGCACCGGAGACCCAAAGTGATGGCCACGGCAGGCAGAAACACAATGCGGTTGTGTTTAAAAAACGCTGCAGTTTTTTCTTTCTAAGTTTCTCAGGCTCCTCCGGCTTGGAGGAGCGCGAGAAACTTAGAAAGAAAAACCACAGCGTTTTTTAAACACAACAACGTTGTATTTATGTTTGCGGTAGCTTCAGCTTGGAGAGGGCTCCAAGCTGAAGCTACCGCAAACATAAATACAACGTTTTAAAAGCTGCAGTTTTATTTCTAAGTTTTCCAGGCTCCTCCAGCCTGGAAAACCTAGGAAAAACAATGCAGCTAGTGCTTATTTAAAAAAAAATTGCACATACCGAGATGCAGCTGCAGCTTTCCTGCCTGTAGTCTCTGGTCCCCGTCCTCTGAGTCTGGCACCAATGAAGCAAAAGCCACCCAGTGGTAGCTTTTGTTTACTACAGCTGGCTGGCTTTTGCTTCATTAGTGCCGCAAATGCAAGCACAGGCAGCATCCATTTCACAAAATGGATGCCCCCTAGTGCTTGCAATTTTAAAGTTTGAGCTTAATTGGCTCGAAACTTTGCATAAGGACTTATAAAACAAATATCTAAAATATATATATATTTTTATTACCCATCTTTTTGGCCAATAATATTTCTGACCGAACCATTCCTTTAATGATCCCTGCAAAGATGAGAAAAGCAGAGATCACCAGCGGAACCTGGTCTGCAGGTAGTATTTCTGATATTGCATCTTTAATATCATCTTTGAGCGCCCTATAGTATACGGTAACCTGAACATCTTCAGCCCATGCTCTTTCAGCAACAAGATATTTAAACTGGGCAATATAGGCTAGGAGGTCCCTGGAACCCTGTTTGATGCCCCTATCCAGGAGTGGTGTGCCGATAATGACCTCTGCCTTAATGCCAGTAAGACTGAGATTCTCCTCATCGGTACACCCACTCCCTCCTTCCCTGTAGCTCTCTGGCTGGCCTCTCTTGGTCCTCTTTCTGCTCCCACCTGCAAGGCTAAAAACCTCAGGGTCATCTTCGACTCCACACTCTCCTTCTCTCATCACATCTCTGACGACTCTAAGAAGTCACACTACCAGCTGCACCTCTTGAGAGGTCTTCTTCCTTTCCTCTCCTTCCCCCAGAAGCTCACTGTCTTCAGAGCTCTGGTTCTCTCTAGACTGGACTGTTGCAACAGCCTCTTTCTAAATCTGCCTGCTTCTACTCTTCGCCCTCTGCAACTTATCCAGAACAGGACTGCGAGACTTCTCCTTGGCCTCAAGCCCAGGGATCGTATCTCTCCAGGACTGAAATCTCTGCACTGGCTCCCAGTGTCTGCGAGGATTAAGTTCAAAACTCTTTACACTGTCCACAAGTAATTCTGGAGCCTGGGGCCTCTGTACCTTCAACTCTTTTCCTAAATATCTTCCTTCCCGAGCTCTTCGCTTATCCGCCTCCAACTCCCTCAGGGTTGGTCGCTCCTCCAAGCAACGAGTTGGTGGTAGATCTCTTTCCTTGGCTGGTGCCTCCCTCTGGAACTGCCTCCCTCAAACTTGAGGAGAACCATACCCGGTTCCAGAAGCACCTCAAAACCTTTCTTTGCTTCTGCTTTTTCCCCTCCACTCTTCTGCTGACGACCTGGCAGTAACTGGAACTGCACTGGCTACTTGGACACCGTCTGATGTCGGTCCCGCCCATGCCAGCGTCTCTCACCTGCACTGCCCTCCTGCCAACCCCCGCCCTTGGGGACTGTTTCTTTTATCCCTAAAGTCCCCCTCCCTGCCCGTGACACCTGTTGTCTGCACTTATCCATGCACTTGCCACATGCTGGCTGCTACTTACTTACTGTTATCATCTTGCCATGTACTGCACTGTCCCTGCCCCCTTCCCACGCACTTGCGCTATCTGAATGACACCTGCCCTAGTAGGATCATTGTCTGTCCTCCCTTTGTTCCCCTCCCTTGCCACGTCACGCCTTGAAACACGTGTGTAGGCGTGTTGTAAATGCCATATCATATATCATATCATATTAGTTCGTTTTGGACTGACCTTTCGCATATTCGTCTCTCAAACATTTGAAGAAATACAATAAGGAATTGATCATAGTCATCTAGAATTGGGTCTCGTTTGTTAATCCATGGAGAAGCCCAGGTAAGGGGCTGACCATCCAGATTGAGGAGTAAAAAGGATACTTTAGTGGTGCTGGTATTATGTAACTGGTGTCGATTCATGAAGTGTAATATACATTGTGTCATAAACTTGGGGAAATCGTTAGGTGACCCATTATACTTTATTGGCATGGGTGGTGAGGGAATCTGTCCCCAATGTGCCTGGTTCATGGGATGCCTACACATGATCTCTGCTCGCCCTAGAGTTTTGACCAGTTCCATAAGAGAACTGAAAGGTCACTGGTCTAACGGTTTTCCGAGAGCCTGATGGTCCTCCTCCATCGAACCTAGAGGGAAGGCTTGGTTGGACCTGGGTCTGGAGCTCATTGAGAGTGCTTTGGAGTTCCATCACTTTGGTGGCGATGGTTACATTTTCTGCTCTATATCCAGCAATTTCCGTTTGTAGATCTTTCATGGACGTGGCTATGTTTGACGGCCTGCTCCATTTCGACCATTAGGGACAACAGAAAAAAGGTCTTTGCAATATGCTAGTAGCTGGTTAGAAATGTCCATACTAGTGAGATTGAAAAGACTACCGGGTTGGGTTAAGGATCCCTTTGAAGATGAGAGAAGCAGAGATCACCAGCGGAACCCGGTCGGCCTGCCTGATAACTGGTTGATGGATCAGGATAGTGGAGAAGGTCTTGTGTACCATACAGCAGTGTGGTGGGTAGGAGTTGACACCGAGCTGGGGGGAAGAAAAGAAAAAGTGAGTGGTTGAAGGGAATCAAGGGAGCACTAACAGCAGTGGCAATGTACATACAAATATGGTCTTACCTTTGTTGAAGGCAGACAGGACCGTGAAGACGAAGGTGATGAAGGCAGAGTCACAGAAAGTGAAAAGTCAAGCTCTTTGTCCCCAGATGAGTCTCTTGGAAAGAGTACTATCTCCTGTGCTTGGTTCTCCCCGCCCTCTGTTTTGCAATAATCCTCAAACAAAACTTGTACTAAATAAAGAATACCTAACTATGAAAACCTAGTGTTTTCCTAAATTACCCTAAAACTAGAATAACTTACTATCATGGATTAATGTGGAGCACAGCTGCACAGGTTTTGGAAGTCGGCCATTGTAAAGACACTGAGGGCTTCTTTCTGGGTTGTTAAGTAGCAGCGAACCGGAAGTGGTCTTTAACACTTCTGGTTCACTGTCATGGAGATACCTGACTAGTGCCTGGTTGGCCAACATCTTGAGGGCAGGCGCCATGCTCGACGCCAGTCCCACAGTACTCTGCATGTCCGGTGTCCCTGTGGTGCAGGAACCTGCAGGAGTGGAAGTCCCCTATGAGCAGGGTGAGTCTGGGGGTCGGGGGGTCGGAAGGAGAGCATGGTCCAGCGTCTGAGCCGGTCTGCTCCCATTATACTGGAGCGGTCCTGACATGAGCTTCAGCTTATTGGAATTGTAGAGGGGGGGGTTGTCGACAGGATGCCCATGTAACCCTTGCTCTTCATCTTAGCCATTGGAACCCTTTCAGAAAGACTACTGGCAACCGAGGATGTGGAAGGAGTTGCCTTTAGAGGTGTACAGCAGAAGCTATGACTCTGTGAGCAACCTGCTGCTAGCTATTAAAAATAAGTTGTTGAACTCAAGATCGGTTCTGATAGTGGTTAACGATTTGTGAAATTCGTCCCTTTCAACAGCGTATCAGATGAGTGACTTGGAGGGTCTGAGCTTCACATGGTGCACAAAGAGAATTGAATACTTAGGAAAAGGCTACAGGCAGATGAGCATGCTCTCATGAGACTCACCATGGGCATGAAAATTGGATGAACTGAAACCTGTGATTGGCAGGTGGTCAACAGGTGGTCAACAATCAGGTTATTTTTGTGGTGGCAGATTGACTCATTTTAAATGGTCTTTGCACCCAAATTGAATTGTTGTGTCCAGGGTGCCCCTAGAAATATCTTCCAGCGCAACACAATTCTGCATACATTGATGTAGGATGGCCAGCCAGCAAAGCCTCAGCAGACTGTAAATTCTTCATTTCCAAGACAGATTAGTTTTGCAGGACTTTGAGGCCTTCCACCTGGATGGATGCTGCTGGGAGACAATTCAGTTGAGGATGTGTGGGGGGAAAGTTTGAGTGAAGAAAGAGGATCCACCATCTGCTGCAGCACTGGTGAGGATTGCATCCACTGTGGGACTTGGGATGAATTTGCTGATTGGCTTCCTGATTGGCTTCCTGAGATGCTCTTGTGCAAATATCTGCACACTGAACAGCCTGGAATCGCATGTTTTCCTTCCTGGCAGCTTTGCTTTGATGCTTTTATGTAAATGAAAGGTCACCCAGGGGTGGGGGGGGGCAGGGAAAGGCTGAGAAACCTACTCCCTTGGGACCCTTTATGCAGGTGGCCAGGGAAGGGCCATAGCTTTTGGATCCTGTCCATGGGAGCGAACACGCGAGGGAGGATCACCTCGATAGAGGGTCCTCGGGGATTGGAAGTGTGATGCCCATAGGTGAGGCATGGTATTCCATATGTTCCTTTCTGGAAGATCACCCTATACCAGAGAAGTTTATGGGATACTGTACATCTGGTTGCATGGTTTCTGGGAAAGGTAGGAATCTGTATCACGCAAGATATGTTAAAAGGAAGAGAAAGGATCAGGATGAAATACATGATAATAAATCTCACTATTCCTCTTATCCTCAGGATAGCCAGCATGAACGTTCCCCAACCTTTGAGTCATTATAAACATGTTCCACTTCACTCCCCCATTAATGTGTTTAACAATACTGAGATGAGGAAGAAACCACTAGGAGCTGTGAAGATGACCCACATTGCCTTTTCAATTACTGGGACAACGAAGAGACTTGAAGGTCAGACATGTCCCATTGAGTTTCTTAATTATGATCAGGCAATGCAAACACTTGACACGCACCTGCAACCTGTGCACATGTGCATAAAGGGTGGAGTCCTCAGCAGCTGTCAGACAGACTGGGGAAACCTGAAGAGCAGAAGGACCAGAGTGGAAGCCGTGCAGTAAGAGAAGATGAGACGCCAGTATGCCCCAAGAAGCCCTGGGAATCCCGCTGGAGGATGAACGCTGACCACAGGTCCCAAAAACGAAGTGGGCAAAGACAAAGCTCTGCATAACAGCCGGCGAGTGTGAAGTGGAACGCCCGGCTGTTTGGCAGAAAAAGGAGCTGCTGATACTGGGTAAGTGTCGGGGACACTTAAAATACCCGGGGCGCTCAAAGGAGACCAAACGAGCAGTAACGGTCAATTGAATTAAGCATAAGTAACCTTACGCGTTGAATGAAGCAAACTACGTTACTTATAATACATGCCAAACTGAATGAAAGGAAAGAAAGTAAGTTAGCGCATTGAATGAAACAAACCATGTTACTTATATTGAATACCAAACTGAATGAAACAAGTGAAAGTAACTTTAACGTATGGAATGAAACCAACTATGTTGCTTCTAATGAATATCTAATTGAATAAAATAAGTGAAAGGAACGTATGGTGAATACCAGACTGAATGAACTGAACAAAAATCACTATTATGGAATACTGTCCTGAGTAAAATTAGTAAGCTGGCTTTTATTGGAATACATAAGCAAAGAGATGTTGAACTGCATGAAAGCAACACCTATAGTAAGCTGAAGGAAAAAGAAACTAAGGTGGGAAAGTTGTGAACCTGCAATTTAAGAAACTGTGGAATCAAATCTTGAACTTTGAAAGAAACCTGGTGGTTCCTAGTTGCGTGCCCTGTAATGGGTGGACCGTGTGGTGTGAAACTGCACCTTGACCAGAGAACTTCTTTATGTGAACAAGAAAGCTTGGTGAAGTGAAAACAGGAAACCAAATATTGATAAACCTCAGACTTGGGCAAGGAAACCCTGAGTTATACAAGTTCAGCTTAAAGACTTAAAGCTTCAAGATACATTATTATTTTGATATTAACATTAACCTTGGGGAAGAAGCTTTGGTAGCCTGGAACTGTGATGAACTTGGGGAAGGGCATCCTGATTTCTACAGATCTGTATTTCATTTAACACTCAAAGGAGGAGAAACCGAACTTTGGGGGTAAACCTATTGACATTTGGAAGAGAAAGCTGATGAATAAGTTAGAGCTGGAAGTAGTTCAGAACTTTATATTTGGAACACTATTTAATAAAGTTATGGTTATGTCCCTACTCATTGTTTTGTATTAGTTGTGAGGGCAAGCGTATGCTTTAGAAACACAGACCTTTACATTGAACTTACTGACAGCCCCACCTTAGAAGAGGCCAAGTTAGGCCTCACTCCAACCTGATATTTTCTTTAATAAATGATTGTTCAACTTTGAATCTATTGTCTGTCTCTCCTTCCATGATGCCAACCTCACAGGGGCAAAACCTTATTGTGGCCTAACGGGTTCTTAAGTGAGGTGAGGCTCATTGGGCACCTCTGTGATGATGGCCAAGGCTGACATTTGATGAGCTGAAGGGAAAGCATAGTGTCGATGGTAGCAAACGTCAAGAAGCTCTGGTGTCTCTGAACAGGGACGATCAAAATGATCAGTCAAGCATGCAGCCTTGGAAGGCCTGAGAACACTCAAGAAAACGGCATGGGGGGGGGATCCCTAATTTATACGACAGTGAGGAAGAATGGTGAAGTGAAAGAGGCCTGGTTGAAGGGCATTGGAAGGGAGGTTGCGCATGGTGAATAATTGCTATCTTGGTGCTTAGGGATGAAGGACGCCTCCTTGGATATGGGTGTCTGAGAAAAGCAGGTCAAATTAATACAGAACACTTATTGGACCCCAGACAAATGTTCAAGAGGGGTCTGCTGGATTCGGACACTAGTTTGCAAACATGCTAATGGTACAATATTACACATGCTATGGTCCTGCGAGAGGGTTGTACATGTCTGAAGTATGTTAAGACTGATATTCAAACTTCCAAAACTGTGCTCCTCTGTTGTGTCGCCCTTGTCTGCCTGTTTATTGTGGTTGCCCCCCCCATGGGATTAGGCTTTCCCGATTGCGTGACCTCCCCACTGCCTCCTCATTTCCAACGTATCCTGTGTTTGAACTTCTTCCATTGCATTATGTCCCTTTTCCTCCGTCCCGTCTTTGCTACCTCCTTCCCCTGCCTACACCTCCCCTCCTCCCCTGCCTGCACCTCCCCTCCTCGCCCACCTGCACCTCCCCTCCTCGCCCACCTGCACCTCCCCTCCTCGCCCACCTGCACCTCCCCTCCTCGCCCACCTGCACCTCCCCTCCTTCCCTCCTTTTCATGTCACAGTACTTGCAGGATCCGAATTGTTGCAAGGCCTGGTATGATCTTTTTGTCGTGTTTTGTCTTTGTTTTGGCTCGATTTTACTTGCATTGGTGGTTCCACGGCGTGTCGTATACTGCCTTGCTCATCATATAATCCAAAATCACCAGAATCATGTCGTGCATAAAATGTCTTCATAGGACACTAAACTGAAGACAACTGCTAACATTGACAAGGCAAGTAGAAAGAAGCGTAGGCCGTCAGTGTCTAGACTAACCACAAAATACTATTTTCCCATCGACACATAAACAATCCAGAAAAAGAGGGCGACTTCATATTTCGGCACTGTTGGCTTTATTTTAGGTCCTGTACAGTGTTAATGTTTTACGTTTAGGTAAAGGGTTAAACTTAACATTCTCAGCATTTTTATCTTTCAACTGTTGATGGAGCGTAACCTTTTTTTTTTATTGAATGTGTGTGTGCTTGATGCATTGTCATATGAACACAACATTGCTTTTCTGCAGAACCATTCAGTAAACTTCACAAAGTGTGCAAAGGCGAAGTCTGCAACTTCATAGTCCTAGAAAATACACACACCGAGCAGCTACAATCCCCTCGAAAATACACACACCGCGCAGCTACAATCCCCTCGAAAATACACACACCGCGCAGCTACAATCCCCTCGAATGTCCACACGGGTTACAGCATTTAAAAGCGAGCAGCATCAATGCAGTGTCGCGTTTCACTTGTAGTACTGTAACCTTTCCACAATGTTGCCACTCCTCTGTGGTGCAGACACACTATTCCCAAGGTGCCACTTGCGCTGCAGCAATGGCAGGCCCACATGGTGTCCAACAGGTCTCAACTCGTCTTTATTCAACTAGCTCGCCCCGCCCCACCTTCCACATAACGATGTGGATTGAACTTAAACATGACACCCAACTTCTTCAATTTGAAATTCTAGGGTCAAGTGGCCCTGCACTCTACAACGATTTCTGTTGGCATATATATGCGCCAATATGGTTGCAATAAGGTATAACACCTTAAGGCCCTCTCCTCTAGCGCTGTAACACCGTCATAATATAGCAAAATCACAAGAGCATGCTAAAAAAAAACAGTTGGTGAACCCTTGGAGTAAGCCTTGTCCAGGTGGCATGTTGGCTAAGAAAGGTTACTAATGGCAAAATATTGTTGTCGAAACATCAGGCTTTGTAGTTCAGGCCCTCTGCTGTAAGCAATGGTCCAGTAACTTTCCGGATCTATAATGAGGCATTCCAGCAAACCTTGGGGGGCTATAATGGGTGTTATCAGCCTGCTCTTGGGAGGAGGAAGAGGAAAAAGAAATGAAGGACTTGGCCAAGCAGTAGAATGATGAGACCACTGAAGGGAGATGCACCCTGGAGGAACTAGGACCAGAGCAATCTGGGCAACAAGGGGGTGTGAAGGGCAGCAAAGAGGCTAGAATGGGGACAGGAAAGCGGAGATGAGTGGGTGGCAGGCAGCAAGAGAGAGTAGAATGCACCAAGGAAAAACGGAGAAGGGACAGTGGCGCGCCAGCAGCAGCCTGGCACGTCTCTTGGATTCTGAGCGGAACGTTGGCTGTGATGCAAGAGCAGGCCTCAGATCCGGTCCGCTCCACCCCTATTGTTGAGATTAGAGCAGCCAACACGCGCATATTATATTGAGCTGTACACTGACGTAAGACTGGTGTCTAAGCACTTCCATATTTGAGAGATACATTGAGCAAAAATGATTTCCCCGAGATCAAACCGTATTGGTCAAATGGGTTTTAGCTGAAGTTAGAACATTAATTTCTGGTTCTAAAGTACCCACCATCAATGCATCTGCCACCTTTCCTCCCCAATCATTTTGATTTAATGTAGCACACCACTAGAAAATGTTTTTTATTAAGCACCGCACAGTGCCATGGTCGTCTCAGAGGGCAAGCTGGAATTAGTATTCATAGCTTATGGTTCCACAGATAGCGGTGTAGAGAAATAAACCACATCATTTCTCTCTGCCAATCTGTATGGTCACTCCGTATGGCCTTTTAAACTGTTTTTCAGTGTATTTTTAAACCCTCATCCGTTAACAGATAAAGAAGAGGAAACCTAGCAAGGTAATTTGCCCAGGATCACACAAATGTGCGGAAGCCAGGATTAGAACGCAGATCTTCTGCTTTGAAAGTAGGCAACATATTACTTATACAAGTGGCGGATAACCTGTGGCCCACCAACACCAATCGGCCACTAGCCCCAGAGGTCGTACTCAATGGAGAGAGTTCATGGAAATTGTATGCCAACATATCTGGAGGGCCACGGGCTCTCCACCACTAGATTGCACCCGTTTCCTCACCCTCCTTATTAATCTCTCTACCCACCCCCTCCTCCTTTATACCACCCTCTTTGTTGTCTCTTTATCTGGGGATGTGTGGTGGGAGCGTTACTATATGCCTATGACCTCGTAGATGGAAGATGGCGCTGTGCATGGATTCACGGTGTAGGTGAATGAAGTGGGTATGTGTTTGTAAGGAATGAATGGTGTGCAATCATTTATATATTAATTTAGTGTTTTGTAATGCACTTCACGAGTGTTGCGGAGGGATGTTGGTGCTAGGAGGAGGTAGGAGATGGTAGTAAGGTGCATTCCTTAACCCAGAAATTACTCAACTTTAAGAGTGAGCAGCATCAACGCAGCGTAGCGTTCCACTTGTGGAACGAATGCTTTCCGCGACTTTTTGAATGATTTGAGACCGAGACCTAGGGGACGTTTCATTAGTTCTGGAGCCGTGATCATCCAACCCTGGGGTCTACACATGTGCCTGGTACATTAGATGCCGGGGTTGTGCCCAGAAAGAGAGGAGCCGTATGCTGGCGTAGGGCTACATCTGCTGGGTTATTGGGTGGGGTGGAGTGCTTCTGTGGCGGTGGTGTTGGCGGGAGGGTGTTTGTCTGTGTAGGGAAGGAAGAGATGGATTGGTTACCCGAGTAAAAAACGAACCAAGCTCTCTGACATGTGATTATTGGTGTTCTTGCATGTGATCATTGCTAATACAGTATGAGGGCCTTAACTTATGATAAAGCTTGAGTACAATATTGCTAATCCACTCCCAATTCTCATTATTGATATACCACTGCTAGGTCATTATAGAAATGTGCACATGGTGAAGGGTGCTCAGCCATTCAGGTGGCTGCAAGAGTGGCCGAGAATCCACTGTGTACCGCCCGCTGTTTCCAGGGCCTTCCACGGATGGCGCCATCTTCGTTGTGGGAAGGCAACAGGGAGACTCTCCCTACTGCTGCTCCACGTCCCCACTCTCTCCCACCTCCAAAAACAAATCTTACCCTTTCCCCACCCTACTCCCTGCCTCCCCACTTACTTGCTGTACCGGAGCTTTGTGCTTCGCTCGGGCCGGTCTAGGCTTGGGCTGGTGGGCCGTTACCAGCAAGTCCCCCCGTTCCACCGATGCAGGGGTTATTGCCATGGTTCCCTACCCATTCATCAGCATTGCACACCGTGGTAAATATTGCAGATACTGCCTTGTGATCATTCTGCTAATACCCTTCTTGTGCCTTCTCAATGGTCTCTTGCTAATTCTGGCTCTCATCGCTATTGCTCTGTAAGGAGCAGTGAAGCGAGTTGCGTTGGCCAATGTGGTTGAGAAATGTGTGCTTTAAATATGCAGTTTGAGTCCTGTTTAACAATAATCCTCAAAGTAGCCCCATTAAACTGCCTTAACGTGGTTGCACGTTCTTGCTGAGCAACCTCGTGCTTTTTCTCAAACGGAGAAATCTTTCAGACTAATCCATGGTTTGCGTCAAGTCTTAAATTTGGCAGAACATGTTGCATGGCTTTTATCCCCTGTGTCTTCGATCCGAGCAACTCATCAGATGTTGCCTCGGGCCAGATATCTGTTTTATCCTCCAACATGTCCAGCTGTGCGCCGAACATTGCAGCAGCTTCCCGGGGCTGGAAGCATTACTCAATGAATGATCTCCTCCCAGCACTTCCATTCAAGGAGCAGCCGGCACAGAATGTGTCTTTTATGTTTCTCAGCCTGGGGATGCACAGAGATCTTCCTAGAACCCTGGGCCCAGCCTTAAAGTGGAGTGTACTCTCAGTGACAATACTAGGGATAACATGCGGCCATGAACCAGTTGATGGGACTTGCCAACGAAGAACGTGTTGTCATTTCAATTTTATGATTTTGTTTACCTGTAGTTGTACTTCCGTTGTTGTAACAGATGGGCAGCAGGGACCTCATTTCACCAAAATGGCAAGGGTAGCGGAAGGGCAATTGCACGGCCTTTGACCTCCGGTGATCTCTCAGGAAGTGATTGTAATTTGACCCCGCCCCCAAGTGACATCCCGGAAAGTGATGGCACACAACCTTCAGGTGCGTCCAACACCTATGTTTCCAGGTACTCATTCCAGCCAGATATAAGAACGAGACACACAGGAAAGTGAGATTTGTCCACGATCACACATTTGGGAAACGTAGTTTTCAAGATTTGACGTGGTGCCTATATGTAAAACAAACATAATGCAGTACTTGTAGCAGGTTAATCAAAATATCTAATGCAGGCTACAGCTAGTGTATGAAACATCCATTGATCAATGAACACAGAAGTACTCGTTATCTGTGGCATTGATGCGTTAAAGAAGCCAAAAAAGCAATGACCTGGGGAGGTGCGTGCTGTCTGTTTACCCAGAAGCAAAATGCTGCTCGAGCTGGGCCTGAAAATGAAATCATTGACCTGGATTTAGTATCAACAAAATTCCCTGGTTATAAATGTATCTGAGTCATCTACCACTACGATAGAAGAAACCTATTGTACGGATGTAATCGGAGGCCATCTGTCTGTGTGCATTTATCTTTGTGACAAGCAACCACATGTTTTCCCCCACAAACCAGAGCCAAACATAAGAGCTTAATGTCCTAGGCTTTGATGCATGACTCTTCAATCTGTTTTAATGGGGTGAGGTGTGGGGGGGGTTGCGCTTCCCTCAAGAGTGGGGCTCAGTGGATCTACGATTTTCATAGCTCTATGTGCGAGGTGCGTTATTCAATGACCCCTCCACCCCAGAACCGGCCCTTGAATGACGCTTCCACAAAGCCCTTTCCAAGAAGGAGTTTGAGTGGGGAGGGTTGCATCACTCCATGGCTCTCACTTCTGAGACTCCATGTCCAGCGCTCATTTTCTTAAACAGTGTTGCAGCAGAGCAGGGTCCTTGGGTTCTTGCAACCCCTCTCAACTGTTCACATCACACTTCAATGCATTCAATGTGAGCAGAGCCCAATCAGTGGCATAGCACACAATTTAGGGCCCCCCTGTGAACCATGCTGAGGGCCCCCCAAGCTCCTTAACAAAGCACAGGGCACACCCGGGCCAGCACAGACCACCACATGTGTGCAATGTCCATGATGATTATGCCGCTGCACGGACATGCACTACTCGAAGTTAAAGCAAATATGTTTTTTAATCGAAGCTGAAATGTTTCATCTAGCGTAGAAAGAACGGGCGGTGCCTGGTCCCAAAATACACCAGCCACCATTGGTGACTGGTGAGTTGTTTTATTGGAGGCTGTAAATATATGCCACAATTATGCGATAGCGAGGGGACCCAAACTATGAGAAAAGGTTTGAGGGGTCAGGAGTCCTCTTCCCCACCACTGCTCCCATGAGAATTGTTTTTTAATAATGGGTTTGAATGTTGCATTACACAGCACACTTTCTGTGAAAATGTTGATAGCAGGCCAGACAGTTTGTAATCGGTGTTGAAGGGTGTAGGGTAACGCATGGAAAGAAAGTGCAACAGATGCAAGTCACCAAAGGTGCACAAGCACCTTTCCCAATGCATTGTCATGCCGGGCCCTTCAATATATGCCAGTATAAAAAAACATTTCCATGCTGGCTCCACCAACATATGCTAGTATTCCCATATAAGAACATACTCAGATATTTTTTATAGTATAATTACTGGTACTGACAATATATGCCAGTACCCCAATGTAAGAAAATACTCCTGTTGGTTTGGCCATTAAAAGTGGCATGTCACAATAAGAAGACATGTCCAAACTGGTTCCATTGTATGCCATTCTAGACCCATAAGAACACATATCCTTCCTTCATCATAGATGCTCAGTCAATGAAAAGTCATGCTAAAGTAAGAAATATACAGACAGCTACACCAAGACGTCAGTCTAGCGAGGTAATACTAATTATCATGCTTGCTTTATAAAAGATGACAAGTAATACATGTCATGTAAGCAATGGCTAGCCTGGCTGTACCAAAATGCCATTCTGGCCAGGTAATGACGCACATCAACTTGGCTTTGTCCAAGAATACCAGCAAAACATGCAAAGTCAATAAAGGATGTGTCAAATATGCTCTAGTGATCCCTAGTCTCCCAGGGAGCGAGAGAGAGAGACACACGCACTACATGCCCTTTCACCCACACACAGGCCCTTTCACCCACACACACACACACGCCCTTTCACCCACACACACACGCCCTTTCACACACACGCCCTTTCACACACACACACACACACATCTTCTCTCACATTCACACACACACCTCCCCCCCCCTCCTCACATTCATTCACACTGCATTCACCACACAGGCATGCACCCACCCAACCAGAACATTCACACACACAATCGTACCCATTCACACACCAGTCCCTCACCCATATACCTTCTCTCACATACACTCACACTGGCACCCAACCAGAACATTTACACACACACACACACGTTCCTTCTCACTCACCATTCACTCACCCATAAACATTTCACGTAAATGTGCACAGCATTCTCCACATAGGTACGCAGGCACCCACCCACCCAGAACATTCAAACACGCACTATCACATTTCATCTCATTCACCCACCAGTCCCTGACCCCTAGCACATACATCTGACATGCAAATCAGACATGCAAAATACACATCACATTTGTTTAAAAAAAACCTTCTAACCTGTTTCTCCAGCTTCGGGCCATCACTGCAGGCCACCCTCGGCTCCTCTGGGCTGCAAACAGGAAGCTGGGAGAGCATCCTGGTTACTGTATATGAGTCGTGAGGAAGACGGAGGAGAAGGGGTTGGAGCTGAACATGACCTATGACACGTGCCACGTCACGGTCAGCTCCAACCTCTAAAATCCATTGACGCATCTTTCAAAATCTATGAATGAACATTCCAAGCCAAACGTAACTGCAGCTGCCAGTCTTTGTCGATAGTCACTAAACCAATCAGATCATAACCAAGATTACTTGAGACAAACGTTTTCAACATAAGCATCAACAGTCGCGCCTTTGCTTGACGACGCTTACTTGCTCGTTACGTTGGATGCTAATGCCACATCCCAAGTACTTGTTGGACCCCAGATTTTTGATCTTCTCCTCGCCACCATCAATCCCCTTTTTGACACGTTTTTTTTCTCCAAAAATCATCATTTTTAACTTATCAAAGTTTATCTTTAAGTCTTTATGCCCATTGCTTTTCACATTTAAATTATTCGTCCAAAGATCATGATAGCAAAAGTGAATTCCTTGAATATTCAAAAATCCTTATGAAGACCATGACAAAAAATGCATAAAGTGCATAATCCACATGTTTCGCCTTGCCACCCTTGTTCAGTAAATCATTTTCCGTCCGTATGCAAAAATGAAAACACATTGCATGAGAAAAAGCTAGAGAAATATTTTTCCTTACTTGGGAAAGTCCAAAACATTCCATTCCTGTTTATATTTCGAAAGCTGTGCATGTGTCCCACCCGATGTAGTTCATCTATCGCCTATAAACTATAGCCACATTTTACACCACACAAGTGAAATGGGAGGGGCCGGATTCGCAGCCAATAGTTGGAGCCAAATGGGCTTGCTAGATGAACCAAACACATCTTCCTCATCACCCGTCCCCAGACAGAGTATCGAGGGGTTTCATAATATCAAAATGAGCGCAATCAAATTGCCTAACCATATCCTCAACAAATCCTTCCAGATACTGTGCTTCCAATCGTTGTTAAAACAGCTAACAATTACCCTGCTCTTAAAAAAGAAAAAAAAACCTTCTCTTCTCTCTCACTGGAGCAACCCGAAAACTCAGCCCCATCTCCAAACTACCTCAACTGGGCAAAGTAATGGATACGGTGGCGGCTAAACACTAGCGATCTGATCTTGAAAAAAACGCCCTTCTTAACACCCATCAATCGGGCATCAGGCTGGCTCACAGGACAGAGTCCACGCAGCTCGACATCAGGGAACAGATCCCGCAGCAGAGGTAGATGCCTCCCAAACCACTGTTCTAATTTTCCTTGATCTGTCCACTGTGTTGAATGCGGTTAACCACCCCATCCTCCAATACTATTTTAGTATTTCTGGACTTACTTTTGACTGGTGGGTAAGCTCCTTCCTGGAGCAAAGGTAGCAACGAGTCAAACGGGGCTTTGTCGTCGCCCTCTTCTTGCATCATTTACTGTGATCGGTTTGAATGCCTCCATACGCTCTCTCGTCCCCTTCATCAGAAGCTTCGGCCAGAGCTTCTAAATGTATGAAGATACTTGGCTCTGTTCCCCATTCGCCCAGGCTCATCAATCTTCCATTATTTCTGATACTATCTCTTACTGCCTCCAGACCATCGAGAACTGGCCAAATTATCAAAACTCACCTCAATGGTCGCAAGTTCCTGATCATTGGCCCTATAAGCTGCCCCTCAGACCTCTGCCACCCATGACTCCTCCTCAACTGGACTAAATTCTTCGGTACAGCAACATCCCCCACAACAACCACCAGAAACCCTGAAATTCATTTTGATTACAAACTCTTGCTAGCTAGCCAAGTCAACTGTGGGCAAGAACTGCAATTGCCACCTCAGGCTCGCAAAAACATCTCCCATTACCAGCCGATCCACCACTGAATGCAAGCGATCTGAGCCATTATCTTCTCAGGCTTGTTTACGAGAACACTTTGTATCGGCCTCCTCGAATAGCTTCGGGACAATGCTGCCAGATTCATCGTCAAACTGAGCCCCTCCAACCACACTACATAAGCCTTGTAGCAATTGCACTGGCTCCCTGTTTCTGCCTGCATCAAGTTCAAAACACTATGCATCACCCACAAAGTCGGTCACTGATGTAGTCTGTCCTACCTACAAGACTACTTTAAGCAACACGGCCAACTAGGGCCCTTAAAACACTGATCGAGTCTGTCCTACCTACAAGACTACTTTAAGCAACACGGCCAGCTAGGGCCCTTGAAACAATCCTTAGTAAAGGCACATTTCAAAAGATCCTGTAATAGACACCTGCTTGGAGTCATTTTAGACATGGGCATGCAGTTTGCACAATCAGATTAAATCTGTAGGTCAACAAAAGACATCTGTTTTTACTGGTTGAACTTGCGGTCATCCTGGAAATGAAATGAGCGGCTTTGTATGCTTGTATGGCCCTTTGTTTTCGCACCTCATATCTTGGGGTAGACTTCTAAGCGCTTTTTGTATGCCATATAATTAAAACCCTACTAAATTGTTACTCATTTCATCAGCCACAGAATGATGAAAGGCTGGGCAGACTTTGGCTTACAAAGCATATTCTTTTTCTTTAGCTTTTCGGTTTAAATACTGGTAAGTAAATAATATTAAGCTAAACATGGGACTCTTGGGGGGCGAGGTGGGGGGGGTTGGCTTTGCAGTGCAGATGAATGAGGCTCAAATCAGTGTTCCCGAATGTTAACAAACACAGCCCATGGGCCCTGCTTCACCATCTTGCACTTGTACTGAGTCCCCTCTCTAGAAATAGTGGTGGGGGGGGCATATGAACACCCAAAATAAATCAATTGCAAAAGTGGGGCAAAACAATGTAGCGCGCATTCCGCGTTGAGTCCCTGGTTACCATCAGATCTCGGGGGCCTGATTATCAAGCATTTGCACCAGTGCTGAAAAATGAGCAAATTCTTTGATAATGGAAGAAACCAGGTTTTGGCACAATCCAAATGATAGAGCGCAAAAAAGGTATTAGACTGTTTTTGTACTATGTTTGCTTCATAATTAATACGTTATTGGGCTTTTATACTGCGCCCAGTCACCACTGTAGTGGTCTAACAGTGCCTACCCTTGTCCGAGATGTTGAGGTGCATTGTGTCTCCGCCAACGCATGGATCGCCAGACGTTAGTCAGCTGGAGGAAAGTGGAAATGGGGCATTAGAGATGGACGAGGTATAGAAAGAAGGAAAGGAAGGATGAATGGAAGCTTGAGCGGAGCGAAAGAGTGAGTGGAGAGAGTAAAATAATGAAATTGTAAATGTATAGTCTGCATGCATGAGGGACTCTGTGCTTGGGCTATCCTAATGTATAGTGATGGCATGAATGACCGGGTCACTGCTGGGATAGGCCGCGCCTTTTAAAGATCTAGTGTAGTTGGCTACCAAGGACAACAAAGTCCATTATATATGGGCTTATGTGTAAGAGATTTGGAAAAAAAGAGAAAAGGAATAGAGGTGGGAAGAGAAAATGGAGGAAGCAAAGGTTCCAATTTTGAACCCATTTTGGCTTCATTGCTCCCCCAGTGATTTTTTTTAAATAATACTAATTGAGGCTAACGCGGTTTGCTCCATTCCGTTCCATTGAACAGTACAATTGGTGCCTAAATCCATTTGCTCCATTTTGCAGAAGGGCACATTGGTGGTAATCTGGCCACAGGGTACCAGTCCGTCACACAGCATGCACCTGGGCACACAACGCTGCATAGAGGCTGCCAGCAAGCCTCACCACGGCTCCTCAATACACGATTTAGATTTTGACCAAACGTCGTGTGGTAAATTTACAACCGTGTGTATAATTATTTCACCACTCTACTTGCTTTCTGTGAGACGGCGTCTTTAGATAAATGTGCAAGGAGCATGGTCCTTTCAATGCTGCAGAGCCATGTTGGGGGGGGGGGGGGCAGTCCTACCTCTTTGTCTATCCCCACCTGCTGGGCTTTCATGAAGCTATCAACTGCTGCATATGGTGCTGTCTAAGGCAGAACACGTGGTTGCAGTGGGAGCAGCTGCAATACCTTGACGGTTAAAGGGGCAACATTGCAACCGGTTAATAAAGTAGTTGGTAACATTTCAGAGCAGGGAGATGTAGATCGAATGGGCTTTTTAAGTTGATCCACGTTTGATGTCCCAAATAATTCCTCCCGCTCCTTACATTGTGTGAAATGTGTTCATTGATAGTTTTGGCGCCGAACAGCGTGCACAGCTCTGTACCAGAGAGAGAGAGAGAGAGAGAGACTCCTGCAACGCTGGATCGCTGCCAGCACTGTTTACATGGCGCATGAAATATTCCTGGCACAGAGTGTGCTCGCGTGCGTTATCCATAACGCCCACGGCGAGGGCAGCATTAGCTGCGTTCCCATCCGATGCCGCCTGAGGTGACTGGTGGGAAGGGTCAATGGGGCCCACATGCCTCGGCCCGGCAGTCTGGGAGCCGCTTGTCCTCGCCTGGCCGCCCACTGGTGGAAGCGCGTTTTGAGTCCTTCCAGTATGCCATCTGTAAGGTCAGCCACACAGAATACGCTGCAACAGAAATTGTAGTAATTGTTTGACTAGAGAATCGGCTTCGGTTTCTTGGGATGGATTATTTTAAAGTGAAGTTGTTTCTCTGGAACGTGACACAATTCTTGCAGCCCGAACATTTTGGGGCACGTAGAAAGGTGTACAGGAAGAGCACATGGCAGTCTGTGTTCTTTAAATGGGAGGAGTGGAGGTCAGGTGATCAATCTCTGAACGTGCAACGCCAACGCCTGCATTCTAACCATGCTTCATACTTGAAAATGAGAGACTCTGGGCCAGTCCCAATATCTCCGTGTGTCGAAATTCTAAATTAGTGAAGTGTACCGAAAAATAGCCGTGCAGTGTCTTTTACTGGCCCAATTCTGCCTTTGAACCCCTGACTACCCTAATTCTCAACCGGATCCAATCCAGCATACCTTCCAGCCACCGTCCACTTTATTCTGCGCTGTGTGCGCAATGCCTCCTGTTGCAAAGCACTTCCTGCTAACATGTATGGCCTATTTCCATCTAACACCCAAAACATGTTCTTTTATTGCTCAGCTGGCCTCTTCACCTGGTACATGTGCCCAATGATGTGCTTTGGTCTCGGGGCCCTGACATGGCTCTGTTGCCTCTTTCTTCACGCAGTGCTCCTGTTAACTAACATTTATCGAGCACACACACCAGAGAGCTTTGAGAGTACTCCCAAAAACAGAAGCCAACATTGAACATCCAACCTTACAATTCTGAAAACCAAATTCTGATCCGGTCCATGTTGCATGAAAGTGGGCAGAACACATGGCTGAGCAAGGCGAGCCCAGCTCATGTAAAACCTTGCTTGGTCAAAGACCACTAGACAGAGTTCCCCAAAGAGTAAAGGGTAGGGGTAGATTTTAACATCCGCCCCCTTTAGAAGCCACCATTTTGCAGCTAGAAAGCTCCGTCCACACATCCTTTCAGCTCCGTGCCTCCTTGCTGTGATCCTGCTGCTGCCTCAGAGAGGCTGAAAAGGGGACGCCGTTTAAATCTGTATTGTCTGGATCTACTCCTGCGCTCCTTTGGGAATATAAGCACTTTCCCTAAGGTGCTCATTCACCCGGGCATGCAGAGCTACAAGGAGGTGCTTATAACTTTCATTCTTTGTCCCCCCTTGACCACCTTAAGGGAAGACGGAGCTTAGGGTTGCTCCCAATATCTTTCTCTGTTTCATTCTTTGTTCCCATTTTGCCACTTTGTGCCACCAATAAAGCACACAAACAATGTTAAAATTAAGGTCTAGCTTAACGCTCCACTGAAACAGCTAACCACATAAAACTGCATACTGTTCAACAGCCACTCTGCACCTGCGTGCACACATGAAATCAATGAGCTAGTTAGTGCACACCTCCCCAAGACCTTTTCCTTCTTACTGGGACATAGATAATGCCCCACCTCACACCCATTGTCCCTGACATGCTCCTTCACCCCTCCACCCCACAGATGCCACCCACCCACACAAGGTGGTGACATTGCCATCATTTACTAAGACTCGCACTCGGCAAGCCACCCAGTGCTCCCATCTCCTACACTCACTTTAAAGCTCTCTTTGAGGAGTTTGGGGTTACAAGGAGTGGTTTCCTAGCCCTGATGTATTTTGGCCTCTTTAAGCTTGAATTGCATTTTTACCCTCTTTGTTTAATGCTTTAACATAGCAAAAATTGTATTGTTCTCTTACATTGTTTAAGCTTGTGAACAAAACAGACCCAGCTTTGCAGGCAGCCATCTTCCACAATCCCTTTGTGAAATCCAAGTTGGTTTCAGAGCTGAAAGAGGACCGAATTAGTACTATTTTCCATCTGGGATGACCTAAAAATGGACTTGGACGCCAACATCACCTCTGCACTGATACTATTCGATTTTTAGCTGCTTTTGACAAAGTTAACCACGCAACCCTCTTCAAAAGAATAGAAGAAACAGGCCTAAGCAATGTCACGCAAAATACTTTCTGACTGAACGGAAAGCCCAATGCTACCCCCTTTCAACTACTTGACCTAAGGCATACTCAATTGTAGTGTTCCATTGGGCTCCTCCCACTCACCACTACTCTGCAACATCTACCCCCTCTCATGAAACTCAAAAAATAGCACAGGCTTACATGCTAAATCTAAGCAGATGACATCAAATAATCTACAGAATTGCCACCAAAAAGAGCATAGACCAAACCCTCAACTGGCTCTCACAAATCAATGCATGGATGAGCAGCAACAACCTTAAACTCAACCTATATAAAAGTGAAATCATTATCCTGCCAAACAACCCTTCTGGTCAAGGGCCCATATTATGGCTTATAGAAATGGGAACCAGACCATAAGCCTCCAAAGTGGTTAAAAGTCCTGTAATCCTAATGGACAATGAGCGAACACTGGAACCTCAAGTTAACGCAGTGGTGAAGAAATGCTTCTATCACCTTCGATCTAGCAGACCTATATTACCATTTCTCACTTTTCCACACAGAACACTAGCCATTATCTCCCTTATGTCAAGAATAGACTATGCCACCAGCATTCACTGTCAGAGAGCTGAAACATACCCAACGATGGCCCACTGGGTTTCAGTCACCCAGCAAGCTACCTGGGCTGTGAGACTGCAACTTAACACTATGAATGAAGAGCACACCCCTTTTTCCTCCCTAACCCATGCGAACACCCTCCATACTCCTGGAAACCTACCACACACAAACTATGCCACACTCACAGGATGCCTCTAGATACACACACACACACAAACCCCACACACTGATGCCAACCAGCAAAGCTCCACTCCTCCAGTAACTCAATCGGCAAGTGCATCCTTGCATCACGGGCACACAACGCCAACCACATGGAAGCAAGCGCCTGCACGCCCATCAACCCAGACCCCCCAGAAACAAACCCACACCCAGTGACCAGTTTGTCCAAACCAAGACTCCCAACACCACAGCAAAAGCACTCCTTATCTTTCCCCCTCCTCACACTTACAAACCCACCTTTCTTATTTTCAGATCCGCCTGTGTACCTGGAGACCCTGCAAATGGCAGCAGTATGCAGTATAAATTCCAAAAACATATCACACGTTTCCCAGTGAATTGGGCAAGATGTCCCCAAGGCGCAAGGGACCATATTCAGGTGGGCGCTAATTGCTGGATCTTGATCTGCCGAGAGCAGTGCCATTCCCTTTGTGCCTCTTGGCATAGACAAAAAGGTTGTTTGCAAGAACAGCAGCATGTAAGCTCGAAGCAGCATTAACCCAGCATTTTCCATCTCCTAAAGCACATGGAAGATTATTTAAATGAATCGATGCCCTCGCTCACGGGTTCACGATTTGTTACTGTTTTCTGGGACCACATTTGATTTCCTCCGCAGTTCGTTTCAGCAAAAAAGAACTTTGAAAGATCCTCCAAGCGCGTGGAACGAGGTAGAGATCGACTGATGCCACGCCAAGATAAATGTAGCATCCATTTTCTTGTTCACCTCTATGCCGCTGCTCGGAGCCCTTTTTATTTCCTCGAGTCCTTTCTGCGTGATTTTATCAGCTTTACTTGGCTGATGTCTTGAGCTTGTGTTGCACTGCATCAGGTACTGCCTAGGGGGGGTGCCAGGGGGTGGGGAGGAGCTATATGTTCTAGGAGAACAAGACTTCTCCTTGATAACCTCTGCCATCACCAGCTGACCTACCCAAGACGAATTATTCCGTCAGATGGTCAATATTTCAATACCAGATAAGGAACCACGAGAGCTGCGACCAGAATCTGCTGAGCCGAAGGAAGTCGGCCGTGAGCTTGTCTGGAGATCGGCATTGGCTGGAATTACATATCATGTCAGAAGACGGCAAGCTATCCCTCATGTTAACCACCATAGCTGAGACTAGGGCAGCTACGCCTGCTTTACTCCAAAGCGGAGCAGGTAAATAATTGTGCCTAAATGCAAAGCCATTTTCCAATTTCTCCTGGCCTTACTGTTGCGCTATGTACCTGAAGGTGAATAGCGCAACTTTCGACCGGCAACACCACTGCAGTTTTACAAAATGCAACATAGGGGAAAACTCCTCATATCCATGCAGAAAGACTATAGCTCAGTGTAAGTGAACTCCGGCTCACGTCACCTGCACATCCGCCATCTCACTAACTGGGTGTGGCCATCCCAACAAGATGAAATTACAGGATCCAGCAGGTTTGCGTTAATGCATTGTGTGATGGGGCACGTTAGATTGTGTGAGTAGCCCCATGGGCAACACGGGCACGGCGGAGCTTCACACCTGACCTGGGAGCTTTGATGACTGATTATTTTGAAGTGGTTACCGCATCTCCGAGAGCTGCCAGTCAAGGCCTACAGCGGCTATCTTTAAATCATCCAATTTCCTGGCCAGCAATGCATAGCCATGTAAAGCAGACAGGACAAGAAACCCCCAAGCAAATATCCAGCAGACATCCTAGAAAGAATGACAGTGAAAACCAATAGGCAGCTAAAGGATTATTGAGAATAGGATGAGAGCATCCCTACAGGTACGCCGCGTTCCAGCCAAATATATGTCCTACAACCAGCAAATGCTTCAAACAAAAGGAATGTCAAAAAATACTCCAAACGAAAGATCAGACACAACTGATACATAGGAGCCTGCCCCTGATTCCGCTCCCACAGCTCCACGCATGTGCCGGCAGAACCGGGTCACAGGACGGAGCTCTGGCATTACTGCTTTTATCTGAGTTGCTTTTAGGCGACAATGCATCTATAAAGGTGGATGATTTAGTAGTTGCAAAAAAGCATGGATTACCCCCATAACATATGTTGGGGCTAACATTCCTCTTGCTTGCCTAAGAAATACCTTCTTACTTGGGATAGGAATTATATGTTACTCCCTAATTAATAATCATTTTACACCCGTCAAGGATTAGGGAGTAAAATACCCTCACTTCCATATCTTGGCTGGAACCCTGGAGTGAAATATGCAAGGAGTGGCTACAAAGGCTAAGGAGGAGGGGACATCCGGGAGTGGTAGACCAAGGTAGACCCAAATAGTGCATTCTTCCTGGCGCTGAAAAGTTACTCAACCCTGGGGGTGACGAGGGCTGGGGGGGGTATTGCTGAGCACAGATGCTATGCAGGAGATGGAAGGCTGGCGAGTACAAGTAGAACATTTTTAAAGACTAAGGGGCGAGGGACAACCATGATCAGACCTATAAATAGGAAGCCAAAGGCAGGTGGAGACATTAATAGGAAGACGCGAGTAGTGAAGATGAGTCTTAACGCTATGTTCACATGTCTGGTTCGCTGTAGCCCTTGTATGCGGGCTCCTGTGAGTTTCCCTGAGCGCTGCTGGTGGGCGGGCAGGAGGCGACACGTTTCCCTTCCTTGTCTGTAGCTGTGACCTCCGTGCCTTTCGTTTGCCAGCTGCTGACTTTGGGAACCTATACTTCACAGCAGCAGGCAGTGCTGCCCGGATCATTGATGTAGTGGTGTGTAGATGCATGCCTGTGTGGCCCTTATGTGCGCAAGTGGTGAGGGAGCTTATGTTGGAATTTTGATAGTTGGTAGTGGGGATACTGAAGCAGGAGCATAAGTAAACTGGCATTTTGCACAGAGGGGATAACGCGGTGGGGGGAACGGGCTATCTTCAAAGACTTAGTGTGGCCGGGTCAAACTTACTTCAATGGTGCCACCTTCCTTTTCTCCCCAAATAATGTTTGTGAACATAAGTGTTACATTGGCAGAACATGGGGCAATTTAAAGCACATTGAGGTATTGCCCAAAATCACAGTAGGATTTAAAGGAAATTGCACATTTTATAATTTTAACTGCCAGCAAGACAATGCTGTGGTTGCGATGCGGTGTGTGGTTTGGTTCGTCACTTGCTAGTGCATGTCCAGCTGCCATGTACCATAATCCCCCGTAAGAGCCAGATTTTCTGTGGTTAGTGTCTTTTGAAGAGAAAGTAGGCAGTCAGATGGACAGTCCCAGGCACCTTACTAGCAACTGTAGAGCCTGAATGTGTGTCATGCCATAGGTTCACCTGATGTAGCATCACTTAGACTAACATCACATAATGTGGCATAGAAAGGCATAAAAGGTGGAGAAAGAATGTCGTGGGTGCTTAGCAGAATTGGTTGCATTTTGTTTCCCAAACTGAAAAAAGGTGGTGTCCAGTCGTTATTGAATGGTCTTTTGAGCAATGTGGTAACATTAACCACCTCAAAATCATTCCACCTCCCACCCTACCTGACAACATGTCTGAGCACACCAAACACCGCAGGTTACACAATGAAACATGCACCACCTGAAGACAGCTGTTCAGACAAAGTCTAAAAACACTACAACCAACCAACAAAAGAGAGACCAACACAACTCTCCACACTTCTTAAATATCACCCTGACCGGCACCCATGATGGCGCCACAGTTTACATTAACAGCTTGGAGCTCACATTAAACGCAGCTCCAGACAACTTACACAATATCTTCAACTTGCATACCACAGAGACCTGTGTGTGCAGATCTGCAGGCATCACTGTTGCAACAAAGCAACCGTTCCCTGCTTTCCCTGCACCTACATGAGTTCCCTACCCTACATTTGAACTCACTCTGCAACTTGAGCACTGAACGACTTGCCTTCCGGGCTCTACTTAATAGTTTTGGCTCTCGGGATCTACAGTAACACTGGCTCATAGTTTACTTGCAAAATAAACAGATCGCATAATGAAGCAAGCGGATTCTTAATCCTTACAGAAACATGTTAAGCCAAAAGAACAAAATGTTAGCTTTATTTTCCACAACCCGTCCCAAAAATCAAATGGGTGCGAGCCGCAAGCGTCTCCCATTTTACTCGACTTCTTTCAGCACACGTGCTAGCAGTCATTTTGTAGTAAGGTCACCGAGGAATAACGCTGGTCTCGAACTGCCAGCTCGCGGCTGTGCATGGTGTTCCGAACCTTTGACTATCAACTCAAAAGCAAGCATTAGTTATATAAACTCCTCTTTAAAATGTCCAAGGACCAGTATGGTCGTCCTTTTTGCATAGACTTGCAACATAGCCTGCCACTTAAGGGGTTAAACTGTTATTTTATTGTGTTGCACACTTTAATTGTCTTGAAAGCAGACTCGGGGGTTGGTAGGTAACTGCAGCTGTGTGGGTTCTCTAACAGATTTATGTTCAGTGACTATATATGTTGTTTGTTTAACTGGCGATGTTTAATGCTGTTCAGCACTGTATGTTATGGTGTCCAGTCATAATATCGAATGCAATATTTTCGAAAGTCCAAATGTCGAAAAAAAAATGTCGAAAATAAAAATGTCGAATTACAAAAATGTCGAATTTTGTTCGATTTTTTTTTCGAATTAATGTTTAAATAATTAATTATAGTTTATAAAACATCATTTTTTTAAATGGTTAAAGGTATATCCATGGTGGGTGGGGGGGATGGGGAGGAGGGGGTTTGGGGTAGGGGTTTGGGATGGGGGGGTTTGGGGAGGGACCCCCCCCCAATAAAAAACATTAGTATGTGTGACATTTTACATAGTTATTTTAACATTGGTTTTTCGATTTTTTCGACATTTTTTTTTCGAATTAATGACTTTTTCTATTATATGTATGTGTTTTCGACATTTTTGCATTCGACATTTTTGCATTCGACATTTTTGTAATTCGACATTATTTTTTCGATATTATGACTATAAACCGTATGTTATTACTGAACAAATCCTCTTGATCTATATGAAAGAACTATAATGTTTCGTTAAGCAACATATGTTTTGCAGCACGCATTGATATTTGCCGTGTGCTGGGGATGAATGTTCTGTCTAGATTGGCTGGGGCTTGGCAATGCCCCAGGACTGCCAAGCCACCGGTCCAGTGCCTACTATGCCATAATGGGACCATGGGCCACTCACTGTCCATGGATTGCGCCCATGGCCAGTGGCGCACACCATGGGGCATTGGTTTCAGCGATGTTGCCAACCACATAAAACGACCCACAGACATTGGGCCTACACTTGCAAACTGGCCCGTGGCCACTATATCCCCATTGTAGGACCATGGGACACGGTCCATGACTTGCTGCCATGGCAAGTGGCCGCACTCCCTTATGGATGGGATTCAGCCATGTTTATGGCGCCTCCAATCAACCTACAGTATACATTGGGCGTGGCGCTCTACCCCTATAAATTGCTTCCAGCCATTACCACAGACCATAATCCCTGGGACATGGCCTTCAGCCATTTGCAGCCCCCCCACCCCCCCCCAAGCATCTCAAAGTGCACTTTGGTCCCTGCCAGCCAGTCTCTGTGCCCTTCTTCTTCAACCCCATAGCCGGTCCCCGGTAGGCATGACCTGATTGTCCCAGACATCTGGCCTTGGCTTCAGGACATGCCTCAGAAACCAAAGTTATAGCAATATTTTTTTGCAGCCGCATTTTGTCATTTTTGAAAAAAATAAACTGGACTGATTATTGTGAAATTTAGGAAAGCATGCTTTGGGACTTGGCCACCTTTCCTTGTGCACATTTGTTGAAAATACGTTCATTGGCTTGGGCTGCAGACATGAGGTATGGGAGTCTGGTCTATATTTTGTTCTATATTTTGTGTGGATTCGTCGAACAGCACAAATGTTAATAGCAACCCCAAATGTGCTCATCTTATGGTGAGTGTTACTTAACCATTACTATAATGTAATGTAAAGCGAATTTATAAAGCGCAACTTCACCAGCAAGGGCATCATGGCGCTGACAGTTCAGGGACCAACCAGAGAAAGTGGCAGTTTGGCGGCAAAAAGAAAGATGATCCTCAATTGCCTGCTGGAACAGAGGGACAGAGTTCCACAGGGAAGCCGTCGCCACAGGAAAGGAGTGGCCGCCTACACAAGCCAGCCAAAACCGGGGGACAGTAACTCTCAGAGAAGAAACTGAACAAAGGTTCTAATTTGGAATACAGGGGTGGAATTTCGCCTGCAGGAAGCCCGGGCCTTTCCCGTAGAAAGCACGGTGGACCACGCACAAAGCCTTAAATTTAATACGCTTTGCCACCAGGAGCCAATGCAGTTTTCCCAGAATCGCTGTGGTGGAGCAGAACCGTGAAGCGCCCACTGCCAGTCGGGCTGCCGAGTTTTGTAACACATGCAGCTTTACAAGAAGGTGTGCTGGCTGAGCTAGGTAAAGAGCATTCCAGAAGTCTAAAGAACCTGTAGTGCGAGAGGATACAAGGGCGAAGATGAGAAGGAAGATAGGGAACCACTTTCCGAATAATACAGAGTTTAAAGTGAACTGACTGACAGTGTTGACCTGACCCTGCAGAGATACACAGAGAGCTTCACCCTCGGGTACATTACCACCACAGAGGGCGTGGCAGAGGACCAAGTGCAGATGGCCAAAATGCTGTAGACCATCCCGCACACACACTCGCGTGCAAGCACACACTCAAACATTTGTCAAGTTAGCAAATTTCACAGCAATGTCCCCAAACAGCAGCACCTTTTTGCAGTTTTGTAGACCTATTCCACTGCATCCTCACCTCCACATTGCTTGTTTAATCTGTAAAACAAGTATAATATTCTGTGTTTTAATATTTTTGTTAACGCACTGTTCATGGACTGCGGGTAGAGTTCGCAAATCCATCATGTCTGTTTCTAAAACGTTTGACATTCATCACGTTTCTCAATTGACCAATCTGCACCTTTACCTGATGTTTGCTAACCTACATGGCTCCCAGATTGGTCCAGAGGTGTCTGTAGACACAGAATCTGGAAGTAAATGTGTGGACCGAAACAAGATATTTAAATATGTTTTGCCTACTTTTTGGCCATTATTAAATATCTGCTTGATTAACACCAAATTTGCAAAACGCACGATTTCGCGATCAGGCCGCTGCTCCACACAAGTTTGGTGATAATCCATTGAGCAATTCAGGCTGTTGCTGTAACACAAAGGTTTTCTCATTTATTCAAATCAATCCAGGTATAACATTTTGGGCCACCTCCCCTATAACTTTGCCCCCTTTCCCCTTGACGAAACTGCACCAAATTATATTTGGATCGGGTGTATATCTATTACCCGGCCATAAAGTGCTCTTCCCATGGGGAGGCCAACTTAACCATAACTACAGGGTTGCTATGGCTCACCCAGTAATACATCTATATTTATATTTTTTACATTCCCGGGCGGCATTAGCCACCCTTTAGTTAAGATGAAGCCTGTGTACGTAGACTTTTCCCAAAACTATTTTGCTAATAACTTTTGACTCGCTGGGTGGAGTTAGATGACATTTTCCCAAAAAAGGTTTGTCACCCCCCCCCCTTCCCCAAACTGGAAAATGTGGGTAGGATTTGTTACAAGATGAAAAAAAACCTGTTTTCAACCTACTCACATTCATTTTCACA
The DNA here is from genome assembly GCF_040938575.1 of Ambystoma mexicanum. NCBI lineage: Eukaryota > Metazoa > Chordata > Amphibia > Caudata > Ambystomatidae > Ambystoma > Ambystoma mexicanum. The sequence continues at coordinate 1,197,469,398 of NC_090935.1, forward strand.
TAGTGAAAAAGTGCAATTTTTGAACAGCAGTAGTGCAAAAAACCACTGGATGGAAATTGGCTGAATTAAAAAAAATAGTGTTGCACTCATTTCCTTTTCTGGTCCGAGGTAAATATGTGGAGTAGTTTAAAAAAAATATTTGACGGAGAAGGGGGTGCCTTGTGCCCTGTGCTCCCAAAATCTTTATATATTTCCCATTGTGCTTTGCAGCAGAGAGGCTTTTCAGAAATTAAAATCTGCAGTGTTTTTGTTTTGTTAGAGGTCAGCGATTCCCATATTAATACTGGGGGAAGCCGAAAATGAAGTGTCATAATGCTATTTGGAGGAAGAAGGATGCAATCGCATCAGGCTAGAGGTGGGGAGGATGAAAGAAGACAACTTGCGAAGTTGGGAAATTGGGGGTGGCCTGAGGAGGCAGATACAAATAGAACAATTTCGGTTTATTGGGGTAACACTGGTGGAATCTTGGGAGATTACCCCGGCAACGCTGCAAGATGTGTTCAGAAAAGAAACTGCATTACATAAAGTAAGTGTCAGAGGACCAAGAAAAAAGGAAGGGGCACGTGGTGAGCACCTGTGAGGATGGGGAATAGTGGAATGGTGGAGTCCCGTGGAATCCGTATAATCTGAATTGATTTCTGGGAATTGATCGCAGGACTAGGGAGTGAAAAAAAAAAGATATCTTACACCTGCAGCGATTACATCTACTTGGCAGGGAAGAGAGTGCTCTGCTCAGGTGCATCATACTCAAAGAAAAAGGTTGGATTTCACCCATGCGATTCAGTAACACAACCTCTCAGTCCAGTGGCCAAGTAGTACAGTACATCGCAGGTCTTTCTGAATCATATTATTTTGACAATTGTTGCTTTTGGGGACAGTATGCTCCCCACCCCTCACACCCTTTCTACTTCCCAATTGTCTCTATCAGCAGGTTTTACCGTGGGTGTAATTTTAGGGGGCACAAGGGTGTTCGCCCCCACCAACTTTTGTGGCACACCATTGTATCCCACTCATTTGGCAGGGGCCCCTTTCATTTGGATATCATGTCCCCCACCCCCCAACATTTTCAGCAAAGTCACTCCACTGGGTTTTACTGTACTCTATGGCAGAGATCCTACCCCTTCTGGACGTGAGTGCCAATAAAGAGGTCCCTGCACCAGAAAGAGGCAAAGGATTTTGTATCAGTTTAAATTGTTGCATCCCGGACTAAATGATATGGTCCATCACTGTGCAGCAGATCCTCTAATCCCTCGACCAAGTTGATTGGCTGTGTGCCACAGTGCCAGAGATCTGAAAGAGCCCTCCCCACCTGCACATGTTGAGCTGGCCCCTGAGGTTGACTGAAGAACACCATTACCAGTAGCTTGGGCTTCCCTTGAGACTCTGGCATCATGACCAGGATGGTGGGGCACTGGTGGGCTCTGGCTATGCACACATGCGCCTGCAGGCTGCTCCCTGCATCATCCCAGAGCAGGATACTGCTGCCTTAATCTGATTTCTTCTCAGTGGGGCTCGGCAATATAGGGTGCTTGGGTTTAATCTAAAATTGACTTTGGGAATAAAAATAGATAACGCAAACTGTCTGCATTATGAAATTTGCATTATTTTCACCCAAAGTCGTGTGGAAACGTTACATTTGTTTTTTAAAAGCCTATTTTATTTTCTCAAGTAAGTTGTTTTGTATCTGGCCAATCTGAGGTTATTCACAACCTTATTTATGAAGGAATTTACACAGGATCTTTGTAAAATGTAGACCACTGTCGACCATCTGTTATTAAAGGCCTGAAAACAGGTTTTATTTGCATTATTGAGCAGGTTTAACTGTGGAGCTTGGAATGAGAGCGCAAGTGGGTGTGACTGTGTGTGATGCTTAACTTGCCATGTGTTCAACAGGGAAGGGGGGAGCTCCTGCTCACGGGGGAATGCTCAGATCAGTGCAAATACTGGCATTATATCAGGCACAATCAACACGAATGTACTTACAATTTTAAATACTGGCATTATTGCGCACAGCCAGCGCAGGAAATGGGCCGGAACACGACAGACATGCGCTCCGGCAAAAGACGTCTTCTCGGAGCCCTGCTGGAGCGCTGCTCTGTCCTCCACCCCAGGGGCTAACACCGGACACTCCCAGATTTTGCACTTCAATGTGCTGACCTGCTTTTAGAAGAGTCGGCACATAGGGTGGCTAACCTCTACTGAAGTCCCCCCTCTAACACAACACAACATACCAAATCTTAGGACAATTTTTGATTGGAAAAAAACAGATCATGTTTTGTTTGAGTTAACATAATGGACGGTCCCAGCCTTGCTCAGTGCACTTGGCCTAAAACACTCACCGGCTGGTCCTTTGCCATTACCGGGATTCCACAACCGGGGCACCGGCACTTCGGTTTAAGGTTGTTTCGGGTGGCCCTGTCACGTCCGGTTTTTATTCCTTAGCGGCCAAGCACTTCTGGTTATTATTACTGCCAGGCCAGTAAGTCTGACGCCCTTGTGTTGAGTGAATAACCCTGAGTCCACTGCATTCAGTTGTCAAGGAGTGTCGACTGTACGTAGGGGTGTCAGTGCCCTTCGAACCCCAACCTGGCTCGTGCAGCCTGAGGGTAAAACTTGCGGTAGCATCCGCAGCGTGACTCCTCTCCCCTGCTAGGACCACCCAGTAACTCTGCCACGCTTTATGGCTGGCAACCCCCAATGCCCCCACCTATTCAGACCTTATAATCGTGCACATATACTCCCCATGGCTGCTTATGCGCATCCTGCCCTATTTAGAGCTGCAAAAACATACAAGAAGAAAACATTGTGCCCTTTGTTATGACACATACCAGCCATAAAATTGGTCACTCACATGCCCTACAAACGGTCACTCCATCTAATCGTCCACTAACGGGCGATCCCAGCACCATTAGCCCCCCCAAGCAGACCGTGAGCCATTTCCTACAGTTGGCCCTTTGCCATTCCCGTTCATCCACCGCATAGTGAGGAAGCCCGAATGAACGAAAAACCGGTTTGGGGGGTTGGGAGGATTCTTCCCCCTCCCGTGAGAAAATGTTTTGACGAATGGGTTAAAATGGTGCATTATACAGCACACTTTCTGTGAAAATGTAGGTAGAAGGTCAGACAGTTTGCAATCGGTTTTGTAGGGTAACTCATGTCAAAAAAGTACAATAGATGCACTTTTTGCACATTTGGTGAATTGCATTTCCCAATGCATTGTCATGCCGGTCCCTTCAATGTGTATCCCAGAATAAAAAAAACAGTTCCATGCTGGCTCCACCAGCATATGCTAGTATTCCCATAAAAGCTCATGTTCCCTTTGATGTGTTTTTTTTTATAGTAGCATTACTGGCACTAGGCACAAAGCTGGCCAATATATGCCAGTACTCCTATGTAAGAAAATACTCCCCTTGGTTTGGCCATTAAACGTGACATGTCACAATAAGAAAACATGTCCAAACTGGCTCCAATGTGAGCCAGTCTAAACCCATAAGAACACCTATCATCCTTTCTTCATCATAGATGCTCAGTTCATAAAAAGTCATGCTACAGTAAGAAATATACAGGCAGCTACACTAAAACGTCTAGCGATGTAATACTATTTATCATGTTTGCTTTATCACAGATGGTGAGTGATACATGTCATGCCACAGTAGTTAATGGCTAAACTGGCTGTACCAAAATGCCAGTCTAGCCAGGTAATGACACACATGAACTTGGCTTTGTCCAAAAGTACCAGTTAAATATGCAAAGTCAATAAAAGATCTGTCAAAAATGCTCTAGTGATCCCCAATCTCCCAGGGCCTTACACATACATACACACAAACACACACACACACACACACACACACACAGGCATCCCCTTTGAGTCACCTATACATCTCCTCTTACATTCGTTCACACTGCATTCACCACACAGGCATGCAACAACACACTCGGAACATTCACACACACAATCACAGTCTTACCCATTCACCCACCAGTCACTCAGTCATACACCTTCTCTTACTTCCACTCTCACTGCAGTATCTACAGAGGCACACGCCCACCCAGAACATTCAAACACACACGCTATCATGTTTCTTATCATTCACCCACCACGCGCCTACTCATAGCATATACGTACATCTAAGACACATTTCACAAATGCAAAACACACATCACTTTTTTTTTTAAAGCCATTTTACCTGTTTTTCCAGTTTTGGTCCGTCACTCCAGGCCACCTCTAGCTCCTCTGTGCTGCTCACAAACGGGAACCAGGAAGCTGGGACAGCTTCCTATTCCCTGTATATGAGTCACGAGGAAGCCGAAGGAGAAAGGGTTGGAGCAGAACATGGTATGTAACACATGTCATGGTCTGCTCCAACCACTACTGAGCGCTTCCTTCTCACACTGCAAACCCCAGCTTAGTCTTCACCCTCATGGGTGAAGACTGCGCCAGGACACCTCCAGACCTGGTGTGGCGGGGCCCCTGCACTGCAAGGGCTGCAGGGGTCACTACTACTCCAGGAGCTTCAGTTTACAGGTTTAGCAAGGGAGATTGCAGGGGTAGCAAGGGAGCATACAGTGGTCGCAGCTACACCCACTGGCAACTAAATGACATCCCTGCAATACAGTCTTGCAGACCTCCTGCCATTAACTGAACTTCAAGTACCTATGCTGCCAGAAACCAGGCCTGTCCTAAAGGCTCACCTAATCCATTAATGGTCAACCTTATGGTCCCCACACCATTGCATGCCACTCCTGGGGTATAGCACACCCATTCCCTGCAACTTAAAAACACTGTGAAATGCTGCCCACACAGCAGAAGCTGAGCAAAACTAAATGCTGATGTTTGTACTTCAAAACACGACCAGACACCTTTGGTGCCTACTTTCCGGGACCAATGCCTAACATCTCCGAGCCCCAAAAGCAAAGAGAATGGAAACCATGCATCCATTTAAATGATGGGATGTGTCTGCCTAGTGCCACATTCTTCTGGGCGTTCAGGTATGGTGCGTGATTTAGCTAAGTGCATATGTAGTTGCCACCAGCTCAGGCTCAAACAGTTGTACATTCAGAGGTGACCGAGTGCCAACATCTCAGTATGACAAAAACTGGTAAAATAGCAGAAAGAAACGTTCCGCCAACATTTAACAGGTTCCGTGCCCCCAACCTGATGAGCAAAAGCAACCTGTTACTGTCCACACACCACACACGCACACTGTGTGAATATGACAACAAAGTTAAAATCTATTCTTTAAAAGGTCTTTTAGCATGTACAATTGTCCTCAAACTCCAGGCCAGACTAAGGAACAGCAATGCAACAACCATGTAAACAGCGTTCAGTGACAATAAATCCAAATGGCCAATGAGAGCAAGATACATGCTTACACTGGACGGATTAAGATGTGCCCTTAAGACATCAGGCACCTGCCTTGCTGACCTCAAAACACGCTGGGCGAAAGTGTCCCCGTCCACCAGGGACACACCATCCCCATCCGCAGGTACCACAGCAATTACATCAACGGTACTTGATGCAGAGCCCCCAGTACCCTTTAGGCTGTGTTAACCGCACCACAGAAACCTCTATGGTTGCTGCAACATGCCCTCGCTACCAGCAATGCCCGCTTCAATTTTCAAAGCCTGAGCTCTACTACTGCTACCGTCCCCTGGTGCCCCGTCACACAAAGCCCCACCTTGACTCAGCGGCTACCTGATCCCGATCCTGGGGTCGACTATATGAGAGAGGATCACAGGAGAGGAGAAAGCCAACCGGGAGATGTCATGGCTTCATTGGATGAGGTGCAGTATCCCCCATTTTCCTGTGTTGAAGACCCCCCGTTAGCCAATACCCTAATGGCCTATTGCCATTCATCTGTTCCCCTCGGTAGGAAAAAAGGAGACCTTTCCCCAACCCCCTTTAGGCCAAACTCCCATCCCTAACCTGAAGAGAACAAGCTATTAGAAACCCCTTTTCAGTTCGAGTTTTGCTTCATGTAGAAATGATCCTCCATATGAAATCGAGAGAGACTCTCCAAGTATTATGCAACAGAAATCATCAATGGACCTCAACCCCCTAAATCATCAGTTAATATCGGTGGACTTCAATTTCCACAACCACCAAAGTACTGAGACGAGGAGGATGGTATTGATGCAGAGCAACAGGACTGTCAAGCATAATGAATGTGCTAGTTCTTGGATGGAAACACTTGTCCGTGGGACCTTTTTAAAAATTCGTCACCGAACTGTGAGAAGCTAAGCTATGCAACCATAACTCGTATCACCACCATGCACTGTTAAGACTAACACCCAGAACATCAAAGATGACATCACATATCCGGGGAGGTTGTTTTTATACAGTGACAGTGAGAATTCTAAGCAGGTGACTTAATCCAGTCATACTGTATTGAAAACATGGTACACATACTCTAAAAGTGCTCTATAGTTGGACCTTTAACTTGTGCTATGTTCTTAAGGTACTTTCATGGTGCACATGCATGGGACAATAAGCTGGCCCCAGACAGACAATTCATTTTTATACACAATGATGAACTCTAATCTCAATGTCATTTTATGGTCATGTGTTTCTTTACTCTTAAATAGTATCCCTGGATGTGCCTCAGATTTGTATGCATTGATGCTCTCCATATGTTTTTTTGTACTAACACGTGTGGTGTTATTTATTAATTTTAAAATTGGTCTAGATTCTAATAGACTTGGATACATGATTCTACTGGCCAATATTACAGATAGAAAATACTCTAATTCAGTGGTCCATGCTGCAGCATTGCTGATCTGTATGTATTAGATTTCTGTATTAACAGCAACACTTCAATAAAATGTTCCTGTTTCAATAAGTACTTTTTGTGATGCATGGAGTAGTTAATGTCTCATTCACCCTTCATATGTTGCTAGCACCATTCTAAATAGAACCCCTTGTAGGAACTTTCCATCAGAATTGATGTCATCAGTGAGGTCATCAACAACACCATTTGTGATGGCATATTTGTCCTGGGTGTTAGTCTTAGCAGTGCATGGTGGTGGCACGGGTTATGGTTGCATAGTTTACCATAACTGGCAAATTTCTTTGTTTTTTTTTATTTTTACCTTGCAACCATAAAGTCCCTTTTACAAAGTTTTTGCAATTTGTTTCATAGATTTTTATTAGTGCAACTTAAACATAACGTCTCTTTTAACAACGTTTTTTCAGTGAATTTTCTAGGTTTTTATTAGTGTTGGGAAGGGAATTAACCTATCCCACCCTCCTAGGTGATTTAGGGTGAGGCGAATCACATGAAGAAACCTGTGATGTGCCAGGGGCTGGGGGATGAAGAGACCCTGCACTGACATAATATACGAATTGTAGATGTTTAGACGTAGTATGTGTATATAAACAGGTGCCATTTTGTAGCTATGGCAGAAACATAGGGCCTGCATGGCAACACGGCAGACACAGGCTGCAAACTTGATGAATAAACCCGAGTAGGCTCAAGCGCTGATTAGAGAGAGGCCCTGCACTGTTAAGTTTCACAGAAACTCTCCTTTGTTCTGAAACTGTTGCCAATACCTGAGAAAGAATGTATCCTGCAAGGCCATGAGATGTTGCTAGGTACCTCGCTGTACGTGTTATCACAACCAGGCCAGATCAAACCTCTGACCCCCGTCCAGCCAACTACAAGTTAGAGCCCCTACAGCTGTCCGAGTCCCAAGACCCCTGAATTTCAAGATACCAACTGACCCCAGTCCCCTGACCAGACAACCATAAAAGATCTAAAAGAATGGTCCCCCTATCTGTACTTCACAATGGCATGATTTGTATTGTGAGGTGCAGGGAGGGATAAATTATAGTTCAAAAGCAAAGCCGGACGACGCAGCTGGGATGGGTGAAATTTGAACGAGTCACAGTGACCTCGAGCATCCCTCTGTACCAGTCCATGATCATGCCAGGTGCCCTGTGTAGTAAGAGTAGCATTGTTAGAATAACAGATTTAATAGCATTTTCATCCTTGGTTCCCTGAAGACGATGAGCCCGGCTGACCCCACGTGATGGAAGACGGAGGGGGCTGGGGCCTATGGCTTGGCCTCACCTATGGAGTAGGTTGACCATGGATTCGGACACACCAACCAGCCGCACATGTTTTTACTGTATACTGATAACTCGGTGCCCCTTTCTAAACTTCTGCTTGCACCTTTTTTGCTCAATTCATCAGCAGCAGAGTTCGTGTTGGCACACCTATTTTTTGTATCATTAAAACGTATCCTTGCGAGAATCTCTTGGCCTTTTTTCCCTAGTGGGTTGTATTTTTTTCTGGTGTGAGCGTTTAGGGGTGTTCTTTCTATTGGTGACCCCGACGTGATCCTAGTGCCCCTTGTAACTGCGGAAGTGTCCAGACAGCTTCTCCGAAGGGGCCACACCCACCTTCAGCGACCATTCCCATCTTTGCAGAATTTCTGCCTGCTCTTTGGAGAGAGGAGTGGCTCCAAGGTGAGTGCAGGCTGGTGTTGTTGGAATCCTGTGATGGAGGAGTTGGAGTAAACACACTCACTTGAGTATAGCCTTGCAAGTGAAAACAAATAGGGGACAGATGTATGGGAGGGTGTGAAGAGCGTGAATGTGCAGAGAGTGGGTGTGTTGTGGGTGTGGTTTGTTTTATTTTTTGGTATTATACATTTATTAAGGAGAATATTAAGGAAAGGAAAATGGAACGGCAGGGGGCCTCCCCGAGAGAGGGAAGAAGGTGGTACCGCAAGCATTGCAAAACAGAGGAAGAAAGGAAATACATAGGAGCCCTTCATAATTAGTGGGCTCTGGAATAGTATTAGTTTTTAATAGAGCTTGTTATTTTATCTTGTTTTGTTTGTGTCTTATTGTATAGGAAGGAGGCCCGTGGAGGCGTGGTTTTGTGATTACTGGTGTGTGGAGTGTGAGAGAAGAAGGGGTGGGAGAAATTGCTTTTTGATTTTTTTTTTTTGTAAAGTGGGAGAGATGATGGACTGACTTTTTAAGAACAGCAGCAGTGTGCACAGCATGTTAACATAGGCGTAGAGACAGTGAGGTGCACCCTATATTACAATGGAGGATATGTATAAAGCCCTGCCATTGAATTGGGACATAATTGAAAATTACCACAAACAGTGGCTGATGGAGACAAGAGGGGAGGGGAGGGATGCCCCACTCCTGGCCAGAGCAGGGATCCCATAACATGGGAATATTAGAACACATGTCTACATTTTTAACAGCCAAGTATAAGGGGAAACCATTACAAAAAAAGGAAGGAAATACTAGATCTTTGGAAAATGTCCGAAGAGACAGAAGACTGTAAGGGAGAAGACGCCGGACGCTAGCAAGGCAATTGCTCAATAATAGAGGCTGGGGCAGCGATAGAGCATGGAAGGAAATACCCACTGACAGCCTGCCCTGCAGTGGGCTATACTAACCCAACATATGTATCCACAGCAGCCATAGCCCACCGCTCCCATATGTGTCGCCTCTGAATGCCCAAGCAACATGCCATGTCAATAGGGATTTAGAGGTGGCATTGGCCTCAGCAAGAGCAGAATAGAATAGACCTGCGAACAGTGCAAAACAAAGTGAAAGCTGACAGACAGGAAGAGCAGGCACCAGATGTATGGAAAGCAGGAGATTTTCCTTTTAGGATAGATAATACACCCATACAAAATGTGCATGTAGAAAGAGAAGGTGAAGGAAGTGAAGGGGCGGACAGCCTAGGATATGACAATGTTGATGAGTGGAGTACATTCGACGCGTCTGAGGGTGACGAGGAGGAGGAGGCATAACAAGCACTTCAACTAACTCCTAGGTGAAAGGTTTATGGGGTGGGAGCTTAAGGGGCAGGTTAGGCTGCATGGCGGTAGCAATGAAAAAGGGAAGTGGGAAGAAGGCAGAGGGGAACAAAGTATGAATGCAAATGCCTCTTATACATAAAGGGGCCGGCAGGCCTCATTATGTGCCATGGGCACAGATGGACAAAAACAACCTAATTAAAGCACTCCCAGCCCTTACGGTGGGCACGGGTAAGTGGATTTATGCATTTGAGAAAGACAGCCGGAGTACCCCTAGCACTTGGGGACATCACAAGCTCATTGGTAGCTACTATCGGAGATCAGGCTGCCAATGTGTGGGTAAAAGCAGGGTACCCGAGAGTAACTCTGGGAAGTGATGCACATGTTGGAGCATCCTTCAATAAGATTTGAGCGAAGATATGAGACACAGTACAGCAAGCATTTCACGATACACCTGACTTAGTCTATCATGCAGTGTGCTATGGGTGATGATGAAGACCCCCGCCTAATTCATACTTAAAGTTCAGGAGATGTGCAGAGCGGAGATGGGTAATTCATGGGATCAATCAAGACCCTTTTTTTCCACATCATTATTAAAAAGGGCCTACCCAAGGAGGTGCAAAAGGCATTAGACAAAATTGTGGGTGTTGAAGCAAAGGGGTGGCCTGAAATACAGAACATATTTGTACACCATTGCAGAAGAATCAAGGAGCGTGACAGGGAAATGACTCGGAGGCGCCAGGCAGAGGAAGCAAAACTAGTACAAAATAAATTAGCTAAGGTATTTATGCCATCACAGACAGAAGTGGCAGGATACACTGCGAATTTCGCTAACGCTTGACTAGCCGTGGTGTGATCGGAAGGAGGACAAGGACAGTGGGGTGGGAATACATAGTACCACAGCTAACCGAGGCAAGGAGGACAAAAGCAAGCAAGAGGTGGGTTCTAAGGGTCGAAGGGAGGGGATTTGGAGGAATGGGACCCAGAGGGGGAGGAATAGGGCCTTCCCAATGTTGAAACAGTGGAAAATGGGGACATTTTTCAAGGGAGTGTAGGAGCCGACAGAGGATGGGGAACAGTTATGGTTAACAGAATTATGGTCCACCACCTCAAAGGGCTTCCCAAGGGCCGACACCCAGAATGACCTCTATAACCCACAAAATACACCAGACATAAATGCAGTTGCCCCGGCAGATCCGAGGCCTACCCTTGCAACAGCAAGCGATGCAACAATATGTACCCCAGAACTCTTTCCAACAGGCAGGTGGCACAAACCCATTCAATGGAACTCCAAATGGTGCGGTCAACCCCTCTCAAGGTGCCACCGTGGTGGGGGGCAACCCCATCTCCTTTCCTAGGACAAATATGTAACCAGACTAGGACAGCCCACAGAGCGCTCTTCCGTCTCCGGTCCTGTCAATTACCCTTAACCCTGAAGTGGAACCGTTGGTGGGGGCAGAGATGGGAAACGAGCAATTCATTTTTATGGTTGATTCGGGCATGCATCAGTGAAGGGGACTTCCCATTATCTGGCAAAACTCTCGACACACAGGGATTCTCTGGGGCTATCTCTACGGTTCCATACACTAAAGATGTAGACGTAAATGTATGGGGGAGGGTGGTGCACGCTCCCCTATTATACTAAGAGTTCTCCTGTCCACTTGCTCGGTAGAGATCTGCTTAGTAAGTTGAAGATAACAATCTCATTCACTGATCATGGCATTGTCTGTACCACCCCAGGGATGTGCGCAATGTGCGTGATGGTGAGCACACATGCAATGGCAGGTGAGGTGGTGGTCTGAAGAATACCTGTAGACCCAGATATGTTTATTTCCGGCATAACAGTTCTTGTGGAGGCAGTACCACAAATTGGCCAGGCCTGTTGGAGAGTGCCAACGGATTTCATTTTTTTACCCTGCAGTGTCACCAGAATTGGTGGCAGGTACTATCTTGTCTCTAGACCTACAAGGGTTGGTGGTATCTGCTAAATTTGAGGTGGTGCTTGAAACAGACAGGCAAGGGTGCGAATGGTGGACAGTACTGTGCATCAATCCCCCGTACCCCTCAGAGAAGTAACGGATACTGAACTTTTTTAAAACTATGACGGTGACAGAGAGATCATCTTAGAGATCTATATCCCCTGTGAGATCATGGTTCAGTGCAGAAGGGTGCTGTGCCCCCTGATGGACATTGTTGCGCCACCTACCTTTATTGAGGCAGACTTGGAGTATGTGCCCACACAGTTATGAACCACCAGTCCACATGATCTAGGGCTTTTAAGAGAATTGACCCCAGTAAACATTACAGTGAAGGTTGGAGCAGTAGTACCCCGGGTGAAACAGTACCCACTATCACGAGAGGAGGAAGAGGGAATAAGATACAATACAGGCCCTGCTCAATCAAGGGATAAAAGTGCCATCCACCTCACCATGCAATATGGTGATCTACCCAGTGAAAAGGCCACAGGGGAAATTGGAGAATGATCCAGGATTTATGCCCCATAAATGATGCATTACAGAAAGAATTTCCAGTGGTTTCCCGACCCGGCCACTATTTTGTGCAGCGTCCCCAAAGATGTGACCCTCTTTGCGGTGGTAGATTTAAAGAACGCCTTCATTTCAATTCCCTTGCACCCTGACTTGCAGTACCTCACTGCCTTTACCCATGGTGGAAATCACTACAAACACACTTGTTTGCCCCAAGGGTACTGCGAGAGCCCAAGCATCTTTAACAGAATACTAGACGCTGACCTGGGAAACATCCAAGTGCCCAGCACAGTCATCCAGTACGTGGACGACTTGCGTGTGTGTAGCGACAGTGAGCAGAATTGCCGAAGAGAGACTATCACTCTTTTACAACTGTAGGCCTGCAAGGGGTATAAGGTTGACTGGGCCAAACTCCAGTATTGCAAGCAGGAAGAGCTGTACTTGGGTGAATTAATATCAGCAAACGGCAAAAGAATAATGCCAGACAGAGCAATATCCATGCGTGCCACATCCAGACCGGAGACAGTGAAGGACATGCAGAAATTCCTAGGGTTGTGCAATTATTGCAGAGCATGGATTCTAGACTATACAGCATACACAAGGCCACTCCTGCAGGGCCTCAATGAAGCACAGAAAGGCAATCACAAACTCAAATGGACAGCAGACATGGTACCAAATTTCAGTGATTTGAAGGAAGTAATATCCACAGCACGATTTCTCACCACCTCGTACTACACCCAGAAGTTTTACATAGTCTCACATTAAAAAAAACGTATGACCACTGTGCTAACACAAAAAAGTACAATGGCCCACAAGTCAATGGCCTATTACAGTGGTATGCTTGACTCAGTGATGCAAGGTCAATTCACGTGTGAACAAGCACTTGCTGCAGCTGTGTTCAAAATCGAAAAAGGTTTTGGGATGCTCAGTGACTTCGTATGTGGAGCATTCACTATTTTCCATTTTAGAAAGGTCGAAGTCTACCCTGACAACACACAGGGTATTGGCATACAAGATTATCCTCTTGCGCCCAACCATCCATGTTGTGCGATGCAAAATGGTAAACCAGGCCACTTTTCTAACAGAAGTTTGTACAGACAAAGATTTGGAAAGTCATGACGGTGCCACATATGAAGGGGAGGAGGATGACATTCCTAAAGCAAGGGATAGCCCATTGGAAGAGGGGGGGTGCTTTTCAGTGACCGATCAGCGACAATTGAGCAAGAGACAGGACAAAGGCATATGGGTGTGGCAGTAGTGCTCCTTGAAGGAGGTGTATATCACACACTAGTGTTGAAAAGACTACCCATGCATTACTTGGCCTAAGCGACAGAGCTTGTGGCACTCGTCAAAACGCTACATGCATCACAAGGGTGCCACGTGACCATCTATTCAGAATCTGCATACGTCACTACAATGGTGTTATGCTGGGTTGTCACGATGGAAGAAGAGGGGTTTCGGGAGAGCAAACGGTTCCCAGTACAACATGCCGCACTGCTAGATACATTGATTTCTGCAGTGTCACAACCCTCTGTGGAGGCAGCGTCAAATGTGCCGCCCACACCAACAACACAGACAGAATTTCATTGGGAAACGCTGCAGTGGACAATGCGGCCAAAATGGCAGCCTAGCTTCTTGTCCCAGGAATTTCCAAGTAGGTTGTGACGACACCAACACACGATCATCAAGACATACCATATACCACATTGCCTGTTGCTCATCGAGCTGCAAAGCAAAGTGCCAAATGAAGAAAGGGAAATGTGGTCCAAAAGAGGGTGTAAACAATCCCTGACAGATATGTTATGGCACCAGGAATGCTCTGGTAAAGCAGTAATGCCATACGAGTTGCTAGCAATAGCTTTTGACCCACTTCATCACCCCGCCCACAGCTCGAAATAGCACATTGCAGCAGACAAACAGGAGGATTGGTGTGTCCCTAATCTTCAGGAGCACCTCACAAACATGATTGTACATGTTATAGCACTGTATATAAGTTATTAATAAATCCTCTTTTAAAATATATGAAAGCACTATAAACCTTCAACAAACATTTTTTTCTGCGCATACTGGTGTGTCGTTTTGAGCAGAGCATGCTGGGGATGCAAGTCACAGTTGAATTGCCTAGGGAATGAGCTCGACCATGACCCCAGCCCACCAAACCACCCCTGTTATCCACTGCACCTAGCCTGCATTGTAGTCCAGTGTCCACTATACCCCCATAATAAGACCAATGGCCAGTGCTCATGGCTTGCAGCCATCGCCAATCCCTGCAATCCTTGGGGCATGGGCTTCTGTCCTGCCGCATACCCCAATAAGCAAATCAGAGTAGCCATTGCTCCTTGCCGAAGGCCAGGTACCAAAGTTATATCACTATTTTTTGTACTTATATTTTGACACTTTGGAAGAAATGAAACAAAGGACAGATTTGCAAAAGCATGCTTTCAGGTCCTTGCTCATGCTCCTTGCGCACGTTTTCTTCAATCCCGTCCAGCACTTCGGGCTGTAGCCACGAGCAGAATTGTTTTTGCCATTCAAGCCTTTCCCGATTTTAGAAAAATGTTACCACATAGCCTGGTGGCCAAGCCCACTTTAACCCCATTGCCATTCCCTGGTGGCCGTGGGCCAGTGGCCATCGCCAAAGGATATACCCCAATGACAAAACCGCACGAATCTTTGCAGAATTATTCAGTGGTGGCCATATACTTTTTTTGCAAGGTTTCGTGCCCATTCTGCAAACAGCACCAAATTTATAAGCCGCCCCAAAACTGCTCTTTCTATGGGTTGAGCAACTTGGACATGACTACAGGTCTGCTACCGCTACCGCGGACCCTGTAATATATACATTTGTTTGTTTTGTCCCTGGTATATGTCCCATTTTTTTAACCCTTCTAAACGCTTTTTCTCCTAGTTTGTTTTTGTACAGTCACCCTTCGTGGGAATGCCTCCGCCATCTGTAAATGTGTTAAGTCCTTATTGACATCTGTGCTGTAAATGCAACTACAAATGACCAAAGAAGTTTAGGTCACAGATTTGAATCCCAACAGGTTATGTCCACCTTTTTACTCTCATGGTTGTTAAATTCACTCCATTGGCTTGAGTAAGTACAATAACTGGCCTGTGCTCGTTGCTATTTTAATAGATATTGTCACTGCTGGAAATTGACAATCGACTGGGGGGGGAACTCCCTCCCCTTCGTGCACATGGGGGCTGGGCGGGCGCATTGTCAGTGGCTTTGGCAACACTGGGTCCGCATTGTCAGTGGTGTGAGAGGGACTAAGGGGCAGAGGTAACCTTGGAATGATTTGTGTGTGCCCTGAATATAATATACTGGCTGCTTTGCATAAAAACAAAGTACATTTTGAGAGTTTAAGAGTGACCACAATTTATCAAACACGTCTGTGCTAGTAATTCAAATGTGCATTCCTTTGGAGCATGCAATGCACACTTGGTATGGTGCTCATTTCCTCTGTCAGAATAGTCACTACGACAGTAAAATGTGTGCAAAAGCATCTTTGGGCAGTTTCATTAAGTTTGGGCTGTTGCGCAAAGGACGACTTTCAGCTGCAGTCTGTGAAGACGTGTGCCGCTCAGCTGCACGCATTGAGACACGGCGTACAGGAGACACACACAGAGCTTCCTCAACTTGGGAGATTTGGCCCTTGTGTCTACATGGAACGGTGCTCTGGCAAGACAGTTTTTGCCAGAGCACAGTTCCGTTTTGTTCTGGCCCAATTCTTCCCCTCATTGCCATTATTCTGATATGGATTGGTTTTCAGTAACTGTTGCCGTTATTAAACTTGACTGTTTGGATTTGATCACAGAAATTCTCTGCGATAGAGTAACCTGTCTGTATTGACTTCTTCTGCACTAAACCTCATCTCATTTGAACCTTTGCATGTGGCATCTAACAATGCATTTCACCTTGGCTATGGCTGGCATGCCTGTATCCATTGTACATCCGAAGCTGGGGATAGCCTAGTTCATAAACGTTCAATTGGCGCTTTCTTCGCATGGAAATCTCACTGCATACTTGGAATAGAATTCTGTGAATTCAACTCTGCCGGAGTAAAGATGGCCTGCGATTGGCTGAAATGGTCAGCCAATTCAATTGTATAGTTGAAAGAAATCTGGGTCTACGCAGGGCATTACAGTGAATCGGGCATGTGGAGGCTTGTGGCTTACTTATTGGTTGCAATGTCTGCATGCACTTATTGACCAGATTTGTTTTGCCTTTCTGAGCTGGAATTCTGCCAAATCCTAGAGGCAGGGTGGGGCCTCCAGGAATCCGTATCTGGGCGGAATGGTTGGAGGAATTACGATAGAAGCTACAGAGTCAATTAGAAAGCCATGTTCGAGTTCAATCCTGCATTTGTCCATTAAATCGTCATTCATTACGTGTTGATATGTGTTTAGGGTGACTAGATGTCCCTTTATGTCTACCTCCCCCTCAAATCCCCCCTCCCGGTGTTCCAACACTTTTTAAAGTTAAAATAACTTTTGTGAGTCGGGTGGATACTTTATCTTTTTTTTGTGAAAGGGATTGAAAAATCCCAACATTGTGCAGGCTACCGCTCTCCCCATTCACTTTGAACCCCCTCCTCCATACCTTCCTCCCATACGTGCCTAGTCTCCGGTTTCCGCGCTCTTCTCCGGGTCTCCAGGAAGAGCATGGAGTCTCCGGGTTTCTGGATGTTTGATGACGGGCCCCTTCAATCTGTAACATAGGAGGGGGATATGTCGTGCAGCCTCTTTTCACGGGAAAGACAAGATTACAAGTAAACCGAGGAGAGCTGCAGTGAAGACGCTGCGCGTTTCTCTGTGAGGAAGGGCGCTTTGCCACCAGCTCACTTTGCATGACAGTAGTGCCCCTTATGGGCCATTCCCGTGGACATCAAGGGGGTGTGGGAACGCTAGCCTTCAAGTTCCACAGGACAAAGGATTCGAGCAAGTGACTGATTGGCAACCCTCAGCTTCTCCTTGCTAAGGAGCCTTGGAAAATTCTTCGGTTTGTGGTTTCATGTAAAGCCAGAAAAAAACAATTGCTGTTTACTGTACGAACCCTAAAATCAAAAAGTTTATTTTTTTAAAGTTGCACACAGTGGCGAATTTCTGTCCCTGCTCCGGTTTACTACATTTAAAAAACACCTTTCATTTAATTTCTAGCAGGGGGTCTGTCCAAATAAGGATTGCAGTTTTCACAGCTTCAAAAAATGAATAGATCTATTAAAGCACAAATCTCTACGGTTTGCCAGACCGGCTTCGCAAACTGAAAATCTTGAAGAAGGTTCTTCCTTTCCTTCCTAATAAGGCTAGGGCAAACAATGTGACTGCCTCCATTATGGGGGCAATAGATTACTGCTACGCATTTATCTTGGTCAGCCAAAGGTGCTACTTCAGCACCTCCAGATCCTTCAGAATGCGGCAGCTAGGCTTGCCCACAACGCCCCCAGACTGTCTCATTCCTATGATCTCCTTCAGCATCTTCACTGGCTTCCTGTTAGATGCCAGGTGAACTTTAAGATATTGTACACAGTTCACCGTGCGATTCACTCTGCTGGAGCTGAATTCCTCCAAGCTAAGCTCTCTTTACCAACCTAAGAGATCTCTCCACACTTCCAACTAATTTCTGTTGTCTGTCCCCGGCTTTTGACGTGCTCGTGCGGGAGGCAGAGCTTTCTCTGTGCTGGCTCCGTCTCTGTGGAATGCCCTTCCCTTTCACATTAGGAGCAACCACGTTTTATCAATTTTTCGTAAACTGCGCAAAACAGTCTTGTTTTAAATGCGGGAAGCTGCCCTCTCCTCTCTAGTTTCTGTTAGCGCCTTGATGCCACCAGGCCTTTGTTGTGCTTTATAAATACTTGCACAACACAAAGCAACATTTGCCTGGAAATTCAGAATACACATTAAAAAAGTTGAAGAGAAAATGGATGATGAAAGGTAAAAGGCAGGCCTCTAAATAAACTACTTGCATCTGGCATTTGAACTTGGTACACAGATGAGTGGGTTGGCGCAATTAGTGACAGCGCCAGAGCTTGTTCACTTTTGTATATAAAGTAGTGAATCGAGGGAGAAAAGATTTATTGATGCAGGGCTGGTGGGCAAAAGTGGCCATGATTGTGGGTGGAGTTTTCAGTAGATGTTGGCAGGGCCTCGTGTGACGCAAATCTCAGGTTTTCCATTTTGAAATGTAGGCAGATATGCTTCCTCCCTTCTTCTAGATCTTCTCTCTGCCTATGTGCCTCCCATCCGCCGGAACAGGCCACTGATATAGAAGTAGGACTAACGTTTTATTACCATCCTGTCGTATTTTAGTCAATCGTTTGTGTTTATTGACCCTGAAACTGTAGTCCTATTTCTATCAGCATCAGTCCCGTGTTGTTCTTTTGGAAATCTGCTCACTCTACATGTGTTAAGTTTTCTCTATCATAAAAAGGAAGGGTATGTTCACACTGCATGAACTCATTGACTTTGAGAAAGGTCGTACCTTTAAACCTATTCACTCTCCAAGGCAGGTGCAATCATGTGTGTTTGGCTGGTGTGTGTTGGGTGATCCCATTTAAGTCAATGGGAGCTAATGGCATTGTTTTTTCCAGTTCTGGCGAGTCCATTAAAGTCTGTGGCAGGAAAGTGGTGTGTTTGGAGGGTAAAAATGTATCCAAGGAGAATAACCTCCTCCAAATGCCACCGAGTTCAGAGGTTCTTGTATCCTCTGATTTTTAAACCCATGTGAAGTGACAGCGAGACCCATTCTGCGGTTCTATTAGTCCTGTAATGAGGGGCCTTTGGTGGTGTTGGTGCAGGAGCTGGGTAAAGGCCGCTCTTTGAAGCAGTGCAGGGCAGGACACACCATCCTGGGAGCCACTTGAGAAGGGGGGGCTTTTTCAAACCGGGCACTGCTGAAGAGAATGGCCGCCCTCATCTGTCGAACATCCTTTGTGTGTGATCTGCTTTCATGCCCCAGACGGGCCGCCCCAGTGTTTCTGCGTGATTGATGTGGCAGCCCCAGTGTGGTCCTGGAATTTGGAGCCCATCCGCCCCTTTGAAGCCCGCCTGCTGGTGGTCCAGACCTTTGGGAGATGGGCTGCCAGACGTCTGTGACAGGCCATCATTATCACCTAGCGCCCCGGCTCAGCCCTCTCTTGCAATTATACCCAAGCATCCTGTCTCCTGTGACTATGGGCTCTGTGATAGTCACATGACACATGGGATGAGGTGCCAGCTGAGAGGGGCGTTGGGCGCAGCCATTCACTCTACAGTGGGGGGTCAGGGCCTGGAGTGGATACTTGCGTTACAGTCAGCGAGGCCCGAGGAACTACCCCGGGAAGCAAGTTACTGTGCATTCCACTGGCAGCCGCTCGCTTTTTCAAAGGCGCGCGTGTCTCAACACGTTTTCTTATGCACAGCCCGTACAAAGTAGCGTGGTCCTAAATGTGCATGTTGGCGTTATGTGGCCAGGATCATACATTAGACGTAGAAAGGTTTGTGAATATCGCCGGAAACCCAAGATTCCTTTATTTGACCAGAATACATGTTCGACATAAAGTTTTTTTTAATTTTTTTTTTATCAAGAATTGCTTATTTTTCTAATATATATGTTCGTTGAAATCAAAATCCTATTCGCTGTAATTTTTTTTAAGTCCGCGAAGGAGTTAATCTTTGGCGAGTTTAAAATCGCTCGCATGAATGATGGATTACGCTATTGCTTTTTGTACCATAAAACGAAAGTGCCACACGGTGTCGCGAGTCCTGGTGTGTCAGGGCATAGATATCGTGAAATGCAAGATTCACCGTCATCCTTGGGGTCTTTGTTTGGAGACCGTGTTCATGAAAGGGCCGTTTGTCCCAGGCTGGTGAACCAAAGGCATTCCACTCAGTGCGTAGTTTATACAAATACTACGTTCTACTTTAAATGTCCTTTCGTTTTTCTTTTGATTTCGACGGGGTCGTGCATCGCCGCGCCAGACACCGTTTTGAACGTTTATGGAGCACCCTTGAGATGCCGCCTTTGAAGGTCTTTTAGAGACTCTGGAAATGGCGGTCCACACAGTCTTTGAAACACCTTATTAAACTGCACAATGCACAATGTGCTGGAGCTACAAAGGCCTTTTCTGTCGGCACCGAAATTCTGAACGTATGGCTTTTCCGTACAGGTTCTTGCTTTGAAATAATGCGTCACCGTCCGGTGCAAGGCCACCGTAGCCTGTTTGTGGTCAGTGGTTTTGGTGGTGAATGCCTCTGATGGCTTCCTAGCTCGGTCAACGTATTGTGCTTCAGGGCAGAATGTTTTCTTCTTCCCAGGAAGCTACACATAACGTGCAGCCCCTTTTAACAATACCTGCCGAGCGAACAAAAAAAAATCACCTCTCCAGTCCAGCCACTAACAGTACTGCGCTACTGTACAAATTGCCAAGCCCAATTCCGACAACCGCAAGTTGCAAAGTGCTCCTCTGCTCCTGAGCACGGTTCGCACTTTAAGCCATACATGCCAACATTCGATACCCCCGGGAGGGAGATTTCATCCGGAAATTGGGCGACATACATTTTCCCATACAAATGTTTTGGGGCTACAATTATTTTAGGCGCGAGAATGTGAAAAAGAGCAATCTTTTTCACTCAAAAAACAAGGAGTCTCCCACCTAAATCGGGAGTGTTGGCATGTGTTCTATAAGCAATAAAATAAAACGTAGAGTTAAATATTAGAAAGAGAAATCTCCCCAACGTAGGGACTTTTCAAAATTTAACGAACTATAATATTTTCACCAATACTTACCCAAGACAACTCTAGAAAAGAAAGGACATTATAAAGACAAGAGTCTGCTGAACGCAGCAGCCTTCCAAGTGAAAAGTTCTTCATACCAACGCGCCCCTGTAGAATACAGGATGGAGAGCTCCACAAAACAAACACAGGTGAGAAGGGAGGGATTACCAAAGGCACACTGCTATACAGTAATTTCCCAGAAAATAGATGATATAGTTGTTCTATTGTTATTATTGTCGTTTACACAGAAAAAGAATCCTAAAAGTGCCCAAGTAACAGATCCACAGGCTGAGAAGGCATTATGCTCGTGAGTAGTCTAGGTAATCCTTACAGTAAGGATATTGCTATTGATAATCCTATCAAAAGCCTTCTCTGCATCAAGGGATATTGCCGCCACAGGAGCATCCGGCTTACTTCCTTCATCTATGGTCAAATGCATCTTCCTCATGTTATCCGCCACAGATCTTCCTGTTGCAAAACCAACCTGATTCTCATGCACTAGTGATGGCACAACTGTCTCCAACCTTTTTGCCAATATTTTCACCGGTAGTTTACAATCCGTATTTATCAGGCTAATTGGTATATAAGTCGTACACAGCGTCGGAGACTTATCCTTCTTCAATAAGACCGTCACCAGAGCATGCCTCATAGAGACTAGCAATATCCCTTTCTCGAATAATGCAGGGTACACATCAGTTGAAGTGCACATTCAGGCAGACTGCAATAAAGCTCAGCCGGGAGCCCATCCACACCAGGATTCTTGTTACCCCTTTGGTTATATTTGTAATACATAAGGTCCTCGGAGGCAAGAAACTTTACCACCAAAGGCTCTGGTAGGGGAAGAGCGGAACTGTTGGCACATGCTGGGAAAGCTTGAGCGTGTTCTGTGCTCGAGTCCCGCCTTGTCCCTTGCTCAAAACATGGGGAAGTTCGTCCCAGACTACCGCATCCTGACTTATTATTTTTGAACACTTCTTTCTTTCTTATGAAAGTTTGTATTTAGCGTAAGGAATGGCAATTTGTTTTTCTTAGTATAGGCCCTTTTATTTTGACAAGACGCCACTAGGACTGCCTTTTTATTATTTGATGGTCGAAGCTTGCTCCCATCTTGGATTTAGGTTTAGATTAGGCGTTTTTCCAACCTACCTATACAGTTTAATAAAAATAGTCCAACGCCACAGCTCAGTGCACTTGTCCTAACTGGAAAATAACAAAAGATGAGTGACCGCTCAGTCAAAACAGCATGGTGCCTGAGCAAACAGGTCATTTCCTCTGCACGCACCCCCGGTCTGCTTGAAACAACCAGATACCTTCCCACTCCCTTGCAATTAACTCTAGCTCTGATATTGCCACAGCAAGCGCCCAACCCACCGAGCTTTCTCAACCCACTGAGCTAACTCACCTCTTTAAGAAAGAAAGTTAACGTGGCCTTTACGTACATACACCAGTAAATCACCTCTAATCTATCTCTCACACACACACACACACACATACTGCCAGTGAGCTATCATTGACCCCTTTCATGCAATTAAAACAAGCCCTGCATTAGTGTTCTTTTAATAGTCTTTCCATTGTATATATCAAATACACTCAGCAATTATGCTTGTGCTGATCTAGCCCTTGCTCACCTAACCTAAAAGGAATATCACTAACGTCATTAATACCGAGAAATATGCCATGACCTAAAGCATATCACTGCCCACCTCTGTCTGCTGGTGGGTCGAAAGCACCCTTTCGCTCACTTTCACACCCGGTTATGCTCCCTGCCAGCAGGAGGGGGATCAGACATGCTTTCCACGTGGTCCTCCATGAGGCCCCTAGCAACTTTTCCTGAGGCCTGAGGCCCCTAGCAACTTTTAGCAATATTTTGAAATCAGTCCAAAACCACCACACACGTCCAGCCTTACATCTTAAGGGCCAATTCTTTACACCGCAATGTAGTGTCCTTAATCGGGTGTAAACGGCGGGCCTCCAGCAATTAGTTAATGACCAGCCATTGCGACCCAGCAGTGCACCCTCTAGCATAGGTGCCACCATAAACAAGCAGCCCCGTCTCAGCACTGCACCCACTGTGATAGTGCTGCCATACCAACAAACCAACTTGGTACTGAAGATGCAGTGTGGAGGCCGCCATAAACCTGCATCCAGCCGTTTGATTCCATTTTAAATAAATGCATGCATCACCATCCTGTGTTTGTCGGTGCAGTTAAAAATGGGTCCCCTGATTCCAAGATGGCCGCCTACATAACACTGTGAGGGGAAGGCTCCCACCTGGCGCCACAAACTACTCAAATGGAACACTCCACACCCTAGGGAGAATGGGTAAAGTGATGTGGCAAGCCGAGGAAGGCGTGTGTACCCCTGGAATTAAGGATGGAGACCGAACCTGCTGGATGGTGAGGGATAAGCAGGACACTACATTAAGGCCCGCCTGATCGTCATGTGGAATCTAGGCCTGTTATGGACCTCTGAGGATGGGCATGGAACTTTCACTGGACTAACAGCTGCCTTTTCATGACATTTGGTCACCTAGCAGTGTAGTAGGGCACAAAGGTTTTCTCCACTATGAATTTATTTTGGAATCTATTGAATCGGGTAGAAAGAGCACTCATGCTGAGGTGGCTGTGGCATTGTGGTGGTAGGGGAACTGGAATAGTGTGCCCACCAAGGATTGCATTGGAAATGGCACCCGAGAGCCGCAAAGGAAGGACACAAGGTGTGGCTCCTTGGAAGTCGAAGGATCTTGGTGATCTCCACGGAATAAAAGTAGAGGGGTGAGGGACTCGAACCTGTGGTACCCTATAAGAAAAGAAAATTACAGGATTAAGGTGAGCCTTCTGGTTGGACAACTGAGACGGTAGCAGCGATAAGAAGGCATTGCATAAACCTTTTCAAGATGTTAAAGAGCAGGCCGAAGTACACTCAAGTGGGAGCACCTACCGCAAGAGGGGTGAAAAAGCATCAAGATGGTGTGCTGCAAAAACTTTGGCGTAAGGAAGGGAAAGTGGAATTAGCTGAAGAACATACCACCCAGGTCCAGGTAGATCTGACAGGGCCCCCAGATGTGTATATGGGGCAAATGATCACTAAAGAAGTGTTTCAACAATGTTTTAAGGACTTCAGTGATCAAATTACAGAGACCATACAGTCCCAGCTGAGTTTAATTAGAACTGAACTGTCTCATTCCCTCCAGGCGGTGAAAGGTGAAATAAAAGAATTTTGGGAAAGATTTGGACTCTCCAGAAAATGTCATACAGGAACTGGTAGAAGATACCCACAGGATTGATGTCCTGACGGTACAGCTTGCAACAGCCGTGCATAATTTGGAGATTCAGATTGAAGATCTCAAAAATCGCTCGAGGAGTTCTAACGTTAGAATCAAAGGGCTTCCCGAGAGCATAGCTGATTGCGATCTAAAGGACACTATACAACAGGTTTTTTGCTGACCCGCTTGTGCTAGAGGCGGGGGAAGAGGTGCTCCTCGATCCCATTCATCAAATAGGTCCAAGAAGAGGGGAATCTGGTGCCAGACCTCGGATGTTACAGCTATTCCGGTATGGACAAAAAGAGGAGCTGCTGTAGGTGGCTAGAAAGGCTGGCCCTGTTAAAGTGAATGGTGTGGAAATTCAGCTGTATCAAGACCTAGCGCAGGCTAAGCTGGTAAAAAGGAGATTGATGGGTCCAGCGGTCAGAGCCCTATTGTAGGCTCAAGTGAATTATAGATGGACATTTCCTTTTGGATTGTTCGCGTGGGAGGGACGGCAACATGGTGTCATTACCTGCGAGGAAGGTCTTAGGGTTTTGAAAATGGAGGAGGAGGGGATTGAGCGACAAGGACCCCCCCCCCCGTAAGAGATATTAAAGAAAAACAGGGAATGGGGAAGAGTTTGAGGGCCATAGTCGAGAAAGAAGCCTTTGCATGGACCTGAGGGACTATCAACAGCATTACATGTGTACGAAGATTAATAGGTAAATGGTTCCTTGGGCTTTGAGAGAGGAGGGATTGGTGGGCAGCAGGTTGTACGAAGATTAGCATATACCCCTGGAGTGGTGGATTAGGGTTTTAGGGGCACCGTGGTTGGTGTGAGATTATTATGGCACTTGGAATGGGGGAGGCACCCACACAAGTTATTAACGAGTGAGTAATGCTATTCAACCCCCCATGGTTGGTTGCATGGGAAGGGGAGAGTTGGGTCGAGTCTGACCAGTAGGGGTTGGGGAGGAGGCACGGAGGAATCAGAGGTTAGGTGGGGGCAGAGGGGGAGGAGACAGCTACCAGGTGGGAAAATGTGTCAAAATGTACATGGGGTTAAAGCAGGCTTCATCTGTTGTCATTGAAAGTTAGGGGTTTGTACTCACGGGTTAAAAGAAGTAAAGTAGACGAATGGTTAAGGAGGGGTAAACCTGACATGGTGGCTTTTCAGGAGACTCGTACAGCCAAGAAAGATGGCCACATATTAAGGATTAAGAGACATTCCCATATATTACAATCTAACAACAAAGGGAAGATGGGATGGGGTCCTCCCAGCATTCAAGGGAATGTAGAGACTCCAGATAGTTGTGAGCGAAGTTGATAAGGAGGGTAGATATATTTTCTCTCATATTCAGTTGGGGACTTTAAGACTTAGGATATCCACACTATACGCCCCTAATGTGGGAGGGACAGGATGGATTCCTCCAGGCGGTATTAAGTCAATTCAAAAGATTTGCAATAGGCCAAATTATAATAGGAGATTTTAATTGAGCATGGGATCCAAAGGTGGATAGGAGTACAGCAGCAGATGTCTCTCATAAGGGCCCATCGCAAAAACTCTGTGCAAGTATGACCTGACTAGCTATGGTTGACTCTTGGAAAGAAATTCAGAAGGGGACTAAAGGATATATGTTTTATTCATACGTCCACCTGTCCTTTTCCCGGATAGATTATATATGGGTATCAACCACTTTGTTGGGGCAAGTATGTAAAATTGAATTGGGGCCAATCAATTTATCAGATCATGCTCCATTATCAATAGAAATCCAATCAGATCTTCCCCGGTAAGGCCTTTGGTGCTGGATATTCCCAAACCATTTGTTGGGCGATTCGGTCATTAGCGCTGAGATGCAGGGTCAAATTGGGGAGTTTTTCACAACCAATAAAACGCCAGGAATGCAGGAACAGAGTGTGGGGAAGCCTTTAAGGCTACAATGAGGGGCAAACTAATTGCAATAAAGGTTCAACGAGAAAGACACCTTACATTAATGCAAAGGGACTTAGAATTACAATTAAAGGGGGTAATGAGCAGAATGGAATCAAATGGGTGGTGATCTTAGAGGGAATATAGACAGATGATGGGACAATTGGATTTGTTACAAACTTAACAAGCTGAGAAGTCTTTATTGTTTCGGAAGCAGCACGATTATATAAAGGCAAATAAGGCAGATCTTGTGCTGGCACGGCAAGTGCGAAAGGAGGAAGCAAGAGCCATCCTCCCAATTAAAACAGGTTCAAATACTTATAGCAGCGTAACAGAAGAAATAGTACAAAGATCTATGGACTGTTACTCTAAGTTATATACTTCAGATCTACCAGATGAACTAGTGCAAGAAACCTACTTGTGGCAATGCCGTTTGAATAGACTTGCTAATGGGCAAAGGGAAGAACTGGAAGGGGAGATTACGATGGAGGAAGTATGTAAAACAATTAGGGCTCTTGTGGTAAACACAGCCAGGAATAATTAATGCCGGCGGTTATAATACAGTTAGTCAATATTTCAATTTCAGAGGCTGGCATTCCAACCATTAAGTACAAACTACTGCTAACATTATATATATATATATATATATATATATATATTTTTATTTTTTTTTGACAAATGGCAGAGTTCGCAGACCAGCAACTAGTGCAGTGAGTGACCGATTTTTAAAACCAACCCAAATCTGTTATTTTGAATTAGGGCCTTGCTGTACTTCATTTCATATTGGGGATTGTTGGCAGCAATGCAATTCTATATTTCTACTGACATGGCCGGACATGGATACCCCCAGCGATTTTAATGGCGGGCATAATTTGTCTATTCTGTAAAGTGACTGTCATAAGGTTGGTGGTAATTGACTGTTATACTCCCTGTTCCCCAACATGGCCCCAAAGATGATTCAATTAGGGAGAAGAAGCGAAAAAAAAATGAAGCAAGTGGCTTGTGTACTATGTTTATTGCTCAGAGGATATGACGTTTTGCACAATCATGACATTCTTGCCTAAACTAGTCTCTCCAGTCCTTGACGACGAAGACGCCGCCTTCCAGACAGAACCTCAATGACGTTAAAATGAGAAAACGTATACGGCTCGATAAGGGGATTATAAAGCGCTGCCCCGCCCTGTCCTCCGCCTGGGTTTATTCTGCATTGTACTGTTGCCATTCCCAGTACTGAAGACGGGCAACAGGGTTGTGGCGCTTTTCTGAGCACCTAGCCCTTTCCCTCCACCCTTACCACCTCTTATCCACTTGCGGGCAATGGGCGTGCCCGCCTTCCTTTGCCCCTGCTGGATAATCGGCCAGAGTTTTCCTGCTAAGGTGAGCGAGGTTGCACTGTTTCGGAGCACTGAGGGGATATGAACTGCTGGGCCCGCACGCGTATTGTGCCGTTGCAGATGCCGCGCATGTTAATCCACTTGCCTTAGACCTACAGGGCTCGACTGTTGGAGTCTTTGGTTGGGTATTGCCCTCCCATATGGTCGTGCTGTGCAGACCACCGGCTCACAGGCTTTTTGAGGCTACTTGTGCCTCTTTGGAAGCTCCCCCATACACAACACTGTTCCACCGTTAGTGCTTGTAGGCCAGAAGCTGTGTTGCTGATGTAGTGCACACTCTAAACCAGCGCGCTGCCCCCATTTGGGAACACAGTCTGCCAGCAGTTGCAAGCAGGCAGGTTGCTTACAGGCTGCAGCCCCCATGCGTGCTGTCAGCAGTAGAAGCCAGCCCTACCTGTTCTTCCATTCCACCATTTCCCCATTTATTCCGATAAGGGGAGGCAAAATACGAAAAAAATACAGAGTGGTATCCTGGGAGTGAAAAAAACGCGGCTGGGGAAATCATTAGCGCAAGAGGTCTAGTCAATCAAGGCATTGAGGGCATCAGAGGCAAACCACAGCTCCTTCATTTTGACAAAAACATATTGTCAAATTATTTAAACCTTATGTGGCAGAAGCAGTGCAGCAAGCTCAAACCAAGACCCTCAGGGCACCCCAGAAGAAGACCCTCACAGAGATGTCACCCGTGGATGTGGCCGACCATAGCACAGGGACCAGACCTTAGATGACCCATAGGGAGCAAGTAGATGCCATGGCCACAGAGAGCGCCATAGGGGAAGAGACAGGTACTCACTGGTGCCACAATCTAAAGGCAGTCATTTACCACATTCACCTGAACAGAGAATTTCCTTCCCCTACTGATTCCAGAAAAGGTTAACAGTTTAGGGACATGCTTTATACGAGTTCCACTTTCCCGGAAGAGATGGAAATTAAATAATTACAGAGTGGAAGGATACATAGGAGCCTTCCTCTTCCAAACTACTGGTTCCAGGTCTTCCGCCTGCAAGAACACGACACCAAGAACCCAGCCAACATTATACTGGATAGATAGCTGGTATTTTCTATTGGTCATAACAGATTTACCCTAGATGAGGCAACATTGGCTGACGAGGCCAATAGGAACATTGATGGGAAACTATTCTGTAATCGATATGATCATGAGTGCTGGCGCTGTTGTGAAGGAGGAATCTGACTACTATATGCCATGTTAAGTTTTTCTTAAATAAAAAGAACATTGCCTGACTAGCCCTACCGCTATGAGGGAAGATCCCAGCCTAACTAAAAATAATGGTACTCGTCAAAGTCCAAAACTAAATAGTTCCGAGTCCAAATCCTAGAAGCTAACTGGCCGCACCACTTACAAGAAAAATAACAAAAAGAAGGAGGCCAGAGCATTAGCCTCCGTCTTTGGCTTTTGCCTGGCCCAATCACTTGGTTCTCTTCCAGAAAGTTTGTCAATATCTCAAAATAGAGTTCTCAACCTCCCTGCAGGTCAAATGTTAACATCTTTCATACGGTTTACTCTTCCTCTGTAAAAATACATTTTTTTCATACAATTTCTCCATATTCAACTAGATGATGGAATGTTCCAATTTCTCTTTCTCTACATTTCTCTTTATAAATGTTGTGGTTCTCAGACTCTCAAGTCCTCCGGCCTTCTGACAGGCTTACTTTCTCTCGATCTCGGTAGGGCGTCAGCCCGTATGGGTTTTCTTAGTTCCTGCAAAGCTGGTGACTATCCCAGCTTCGAATGCTGAAGTCTCTTGGTTTCTCAAGACTCTCCGAAGTCCAATGGCTGTCTGATGGGCTTGCTTTCTCTCTGCTCAGGTTTATCAGGCTTCCATAACTTTGGCAGCTTTTGCAGCCTTGAAATGTCTGGTCGCCTCTCCTCACGGCATTACATTTCTGTGAACATTCGCTTCCCTTCTGCTGCGTGGATCGACAGCTGTTCAGTTCTTATGTGGAGCTCATGCTTCTGGGCTCTCAGTTGAATTCTGGTCTCAGCATTCGTCACCTGGCCCCAGGCCCACCACAAATTCCTTGTGGACATGCAAAGTGCAGCAAACTGTCAGTCACAACTTAGAGGAAAAGTATTCACGTAATTCTTGCAGAATGTCATTGTCTTGTGTCTTCCATCACGCCTGCAAAACTGATCCACTTCTTTCTACATCGTCATTGCTAAGAACTGTGATGAGACAAGGGTGGACGAAAGGTACTTCCAGATAACTCCGTAATGAGGATTACACTTAGTCTACACGTCTGGGCAAAACCCTTATGTCCCTCCCTCTTGGATTGGATCAGTGAATGGCCAGCCCCCGCAGGGGGTGCTAGAGGGACAGCCAGCATAGCGGGCCGCCCCTCTGCCCCCCCCCCCAGTGGTACTCATCACCTCACCTCTCCGGAAGGCTGCAGAAGGGGCATTCCCTGGGGCCCGCCAGAACCGGCTCTGGACCCAGGGGGATGCTTAAATGCCCAGGGCTGCAAAGACTCGTCCTCTTTGCTGCCCCGAACGAACATTGGTTCCAATGAAGGACCTGGCAGACGATTGGAGCTAGTACAGGTTTGGGTGGAGTCGAGGGGGTCTGGCCTGGTAGGTGCCAGCACTCGCCAGGCTGCCTTTGAGGCGCACGGCCCCTCTGCCTCCTGGTGCTGCGTGGTTGTCATTTGCCACCACAGCAGGGATTCCGCCTCCTTTTTTGTTTCGGGGGAAACGCTGAGATGCTGGGATGTGGCTCGGTGCTTCTAGGGGGCGTAGCGGTTGAGAGTTTTTTCCATATGGGATCCAGAGTTGCCCAATTGGCACAGTGTTCACTGGCAATCAGATTGTGGTTTAGCGGCCGGGGAACCCATTGGCTCTGAATGCCACATTTTGTTTTGATTTTGCTTCTGGCCGTCGGAAAGCCCCTTGGGAAGGTTGTTCGGCAGTGGGGTCAGGCTGCGTTCTCTTGCTGGGGCTATGCCAAAAATGGAGCGACCACGTTTGGTGTGATGCCGATAGTGTTTGGGGGGGGGGGGATTTGAATGTGTGCTGTGTATACAGCATTGTTTGGCAGGGAGTGTGCCACATGCATGCATGGCCGGTGGCCATTGCACTGCAGCGTGCAGCCTTGTCATCGCAGTTGTGGCCACAACCAAAGTGGAGCGACCCACCCCGTTTAAGAGGGATAGGTTGCACTGTGTTGGAAGGCAGAGCAATCGCTGTCCCGGTGGGTTGGTGCTCATGAGTCAGACGCAATCATTTAGCTCTGAGCAAGTTCTTGGTGTTGTTTTGAATGCAGATGGGATGCAGTTTCCCTTCGTTTGATAGCTGGATGCGCGAGTAGTGAAAAGGGTCGCTTACTGAGATTTGTCTCTGCCACATTGCTGGGCACCGTGACGGTGAAAAGCTATGAACAAGGGTTTTCCGGCATGTCTTTACTCTGCCTTCCGACTGATGAGTGCATCGGCTGAGAGGGGACTGCAATGGACTGAAAGGTGATTGGTATTTTAGCTCTGGTCATTGGGACAGGTTGCATTGCAATCAGGGTTGGGTATGCGACTTTTCTCTGGCCAACCTCGCCCCCCCCCCTGCTTTGTAAAGCAGGGTCACTTATTTGGAGGAATTGGGGCTTTTAAAAAGAGGTTCTGCGCCGCTGCGCGTTCTGTTTCATTGATGTTCTACAATTCGGTGTGTTAAGCATGATTAAATATATATGCATTGTACGACATGCAGAGCTCGATTTGTTCATTAGTTACCTCCCAGCGAGCACTCGCCATGATGTGCGTTTCAATTGAACGTAGACTTAAAGAACAGAGAATATGTCCTGGATCATGGGGTGTAATGGCACACAGTGGATTCGAGTTTGAGGTTTTCACAGAGGTAATAGCATGATTTCATATAAATGCAGTCTACGAATTACAGGCTTGATGTTAGGTTTCACTGCCCAAAAGTACACTGATGGCTCTATATTTGCTGTGTCGTGTGTTCCACGTGAAGATAAATAAACAAATAATATGGCCTGGATCATGGCCACTAACAGACGATATGGCGCAATGAGCTGTGTGACATAAACTAAGCCTCCTTCACCAATCAGGAACACCAGAAGGTAAGTAGTTTACATGTAGGTTTTATTCTCTTAGTTAGTACGTAGAGAAAGCACTGGGACATCCATCTGGTCCAGTATCTTAGGTCCAACTGCCCTCAGTAGAACGTTGCAATCAAACCTACACCAACATTCCACCTAGAGTCCCAGTGACATCCCCACACCAACATTCCACCTAGAATGTTAGTGACATCACCGCCCTTCACCACAACACTCATAGCCATAATCAATCCCACACAGATTATGACATATGTCCTTCTCTTCAACCAATACAACACACCTAGCAATAACCCATCCCACACAGATTATGACATATATCTGTCCCTCTCTAAACCAACCCAATACTAATAGCCATAATCGGGCCCAGAACAGGTAATGACATATGTCTCCCTCCCTTGGACTGACACATCACAACCCCATGACATCACCCACCATGAGGATGGATGAACACCGCCAATAAATGTTCCGAACTAAATGGCTCATAACAGCTCCCAGCTGAGCCCTTGTACCACACCACACTTCTAACCCATAATCTGTAAATTTTTGACAACACACAGCTGGAACCCAAAAATAAAACTTATGACCAAACATCATCTGGCTGCCCCTTAACCTAGAAACAGGCTCTGGCAGCCCCTTGAATGACCAGACAGCACCTAACTGCCCTTACCCATAACATAGATATAATCTAAAAACCCCTTAGTACCGCCATAACAACACTAACTATTCCTAACCAAGCCCTATACAGCACCTAAATAAACCTTAAATCAACAACAGCACCTCGCTGCCCAACCGACAACCAACAGCACCTGACTGTCCCTAAAAGCACCAGACAGCACCTGACTGCCCCCTCTACACCCAGGCAGCACCTCACTGCCCCTAAAACAACCCACAACACCTCACTATCCCCAAAACACCAGCAGCTCCTCACTGCCCCCGTAAATGACCAAACAGCACCTTACTGCCCCTAAAACAACCAGACAGCACCTCACTGTCCCCAGAAATGACCCAGACAGCACCTCACTGTCCCAAACACACCAACTGCACCCCACAGTCCCTTAAAACACCAGACTGCACCTCAGTAACCTAAAGCCAACACAACACCTCGCTACCCCACCTACCAACATGTGGACAGCACCTCCTGCCCCTACAACCAAACAGCACCTAACTGCACCTCACAGTCCCTACCAACAACCAGACAGCACCTCACTGTCCCTAAATACACCAGGCAGCACCTAAAACAACCAGACTGCATCTCACAGTCCCAACAACAACCAGACAGCTCCCAACTGCCCCTAAAACGACCAGACAGCACCTCACTGCCCCTAAAACAACCAACAGCACCTGACTGTCCCTAACACACCAGAACACAACCAGACCGCACCTCACGGTCCCAACAAACACCACCTCAGTGCCCTAAAACCCCCCAAAACTCACCAGAAACCAACCAGACAGCACCACACTACCCCCAAAAATGACACGGACAGCACCTCACTGCCCGCTAAACAGCACCCCACTGTCCCCCAGAAACAACCAGACAGTACTGTCCCCAAAAAAAAAAACAACAGCACCTAACTAAACTCTAAAACACCCAGGGCGCACTCGCATGTGCCCCTAAAACAACCAAACACCACCGCACTGTCCCTACATACACCAGAAAACAACCAAACAAGACCTCACTATCCCTACAAACACCAGACAGCCCTTACTGCCCCAAAAACAACAGACAGCACCTAACTGCACCTCACAGTCCCTACCAACAACCAGACAGCACCTCACTGTCCCCCAAAAACGACCAAGACAGCACCTCACTGCCCCAAAAACAACCAGACTGCACCGCACAGTCCCTAACGACATCAGACAGCTCCCAACTGCCCCTACAAACGACCAGACAGCACCTGACTGTCCCTAAAACACCAAACAGTGCCTAACTGCCTAATGGACAGCACCTCACTGCCCCCAAAAATGACCCAGACAGCACCTCACTGTCCCTAAATACACCAGGCAGCACCTCACTGTCCCTAAAAACACCAGGCCGCACCTCACAGTCCCTACAAACACCACCTCACTACCCTAAAACACCCAAAACACACAGAACACAACCAGACAGCACCTCACTGCCCCTGAAACAACCAGAAAGCACCTGACTGTCCCTAACACACCAGAACACAACCAGACTGCACCTCCTCCACTGGCACAGCTGTTACGGGCCACCCGAATCCTTCAATGCCCCAGCACTTGCACAGCTCCAGCCCGCAGGACACCTCTGCTTCAGCTGGACCCCGACCTGGACCTCCACTGCACCGCCCGGCCTGCAGCTCCTCGTTACTGGATGGATGTCAACCTGGAAGGCAGCGCTTCTCACCAGCTGCCCCTTCCCAGCAGCACCGGAACCATCCTCGTCGCCAGTGACATAAACTAAGCCTCCTTCACCAATCAGGAACACCAGAAGGTAAGTAGTTTACATGTAGGTTTTATTCTCTTAGTTAGTACGTAGAGAAAGCACTGGGACATCCATCTGGTCCAGTATCTTAGGTCCAACTGCCCTCAGTAGAACGTTGCAATCAAACCTACACCAACATTCCACCTAGAGTCCCAGTGACATCCCCACACCAACATTCCACCTAGAATGTTAGTGACATCACCGCCCTTCACCACAACACTCATAGCCATAATCAATCCCACACAGATTATGACACTGTGGCATTGGTTTGTTAACAGCAGGGCTCAGGTTCGGTGCAAGTGTAGGATACTTTCCGCTGGTGCCGGTTCATATCCCCCGGGTTATTGATCTGTTTCCCAATCCGTATAGTGCAATTTCTCGCTAATGTTTGCAAGTTTTGGGTTTTCAGGCATATCAGACGTTGTATTTTGTAACCCCCCGCCCCCTTACTTCGGCATGTTTCCCCTTTGATTAATGTCTACATCTGGGGTATCGTGCAGATAATGTGCTCTTCGGGAAGTCTATGCGTCAGCAGACATTAATATTGAAAAAAGGCAACCTCATCCACCTTTTCACGAGTATGGGACAGGGTCAGTGGAAAATAGTTGTCGAACACCAGCTGGAAAAACGTACACGTATCGTGAGGAGCCATTTTTTTTCAATGAGCATTTATGGTAATAACAAACAACCGCCCCCTCCCATCCCCCCACCCACTCCTGTCCGTCCCTCCCCTCTCCCCCAGGACAGCTGCCGCTCTTCTTGCTTAGTCCCAAGATCATTTTTTGATATTCCGGGTCTCATCTCTAAAATAAGTAACCATTGTGTTGCTTGTGGAGACCAGTTCACACAAATATCTTTCTTACGGAAGTCCAAAACCACGTGCCAATCTTCTTTAAAGTTTTTCTGTTCTCCTTGAACAACATAGGTTACCCATTCCAAAGAGACGTAATACCAAATCTTAGCCAGCCATTCCTGTTCTGTGGGTGTCAGTGATTGCTTCTCTGAGCTACCATCTCTGAGCTACCAGAGCTAAAGCCAACACACTCAATATCATATGCGCCTTTCTCTGAGACTTCAATACTAAAACCTCCAAAACATCACCCAAGCCCAACATTGTCTCCCCAAACTCTCTCCGTATTATAGACCCAAATATTTCTTTGATTGCCACATTAATACATTTCTAGAAGGGTTTAAGGACAGGGCATTCCCACCATATGTGCCTCCATGTCCCACTTTCTTGCAATCCCTCCAACGTTTCCCAGACATTTTAGGGTAGAATTTCTGTAGCCGTCTCGGGCGTCAAGTGCCACTGGACCATAACTTTAACCCACATTTCTCGAATTTGAAGTGCTCTCATAAGATTCAGTATCCTCTGCCACACTTGTCATTGCTCGTCGGGTATA
Organism: Ambystoma mexicanum; assembly: GCF_040938575.1. Lineage (NCBI taxonomy): Eukaryota > Metazoa > Chordata > Amphibia > Caudata > Ambystomatidae > Ambystoma > Ambystoma mexicanum. The sequence goes on from NC_090935.1 coordinate 1,197,504,924, forward strand.
GAGTTAGTTATGACTTTTTTCCATCGTTTCATATACCCTCAGTGCCGGTGTATAGTCAAAGAATCTTTAAGTAGCCTATAGAGTGCTCTGACCATATGAAGGTCCCCCAAGTTTGTAATTAAATATTTTTCAAAGGGGGTAAATTCCCTTACTGCCGCTTATTTCCCATTGCCAATAGCCAATGTCTCAATTGTGAATATCTAAATCTTTCCATTTCAGGCAAGTCAAATGCTTGTTTGCATTGCTGAAATGACTAAATCTTTTGGCCTTCCATCATATCACCCATCTTCTGGCACCCCCGCTATAACCCAGGTGCGAACTGCGAGTTACAAAATATAGGAGTAAGCTGAGAGGGGAATGTGGTTATACCCCCCCACTGTACTACCTCGTCCCATACGTCACCCATCAATGCCATTATTTTGCTCTTGTACATGTTAAGGGGTCGATCAACCTTCGGAACACCAGAGAACTTCTCCTAAGGGCCTACCAATCACTGCTTGATCCATCCGTACCCATATATTCCCTTTATTTGCCCCAAACCAGTCACGTATTATCGCAGTTGAGCCGCTTGACAAAAAATTTTGAAATTTGGGGCCCCCATTCCTCCTCTCACAATGGGTGCCGTCAATACCTTCCAAGCTACCCTTAGTCTTTTCCCATTCCATATGAAAGTCCTCACAACCCTATTCAGTTGTTTGAAAAATGCCAAAGGTACAGCTATTGGCAAGGCTTGGAAATAATATAACACCCTCGGGAGGACCATTTGATTACATCATCCTACCTGCCCATGAGATTAATAATGGATTACGCTCCTCCAACACATTTTTAATGGAATCCAATAACATGAAACATGGGCTAAGTGGCCTGGTATATAGCCTCCATGGTGTCTGTTATTTTCACTCCCAGATATTTCAACCCTTTAAATGTCCGCTGATAATGACCCAGATCTACAGGCCTTTCTCTGGAGGCCTCCGCTTGTATAACCATGAATTGTGATTATTGATCTTCAATCCCGCTACTTCCACAAATGTATTAAGTTCTGTAGCCATTTCCAGTAGTGAGTCAACCAAGTCCGTTGCTGTGACAAGTTAGTCATCGGCAAATGCCATCACCTTATGTTCCATACCTCTGAACAGTATCCCCCTAATGTTCTTCTCATTGCTGATCTTTGATAAAAGCAGTTCCAAAGGTATTGCGTACAGCAGAGGGGACAAAGGGCATCCCTGTTTCGTGCCACAAGATACTTTAATTCCCTGCGAGATATACCCATTAATAGCCAATCGGAGTACCGAGTCTGATGATTAGCCCTAACTATGCGCAAAAATCTAGGATCATAGCACGGACCAAACAGGACCACTCCACTCGATCAAATGCTTTTTAGGCGTCTAGAGCCAATATCTCTGCCACCAACCCTGATTTAGTTACTTTCTCAAGCAAATGACTCACCCTTCGTATGTTATCAAAAGTTTGTCTTCCTTTACCAAAACCCGATTGATCAGGGTGAATAAGTTCAGGCGTTTCCACTCGTAGTGCTAATATTTTGGTAATATTTTTGCATCAATATTGATGAGAGCAATGGGTTGGTATGACCCACAAATGGTTTTATCTTTGTTAGGCTTAAGCAATAGCACCATTTTAGCCTCTTCCATGGATGGTGTAATACATCCTGTCTTGATACAAGAATTAAAAGGGTAAGTTAATATCGGAGCTAGCAAATCTAAGTAAGTTTTATAGAATAGTGCCAGAAAACCATACCACTGATGGTATTACCCGGTGTAGCACTAATACTGGCGGAGCAGTTATTTGTCCACCAGAAGTATCTTTTGTTTCTGTTATAAGGGCCCTCGTGCTAAATAGACTATGTAGATCTGCAATACAGATTAAGGAGTTGGATCTCTCAAAGTATTGTAAACGCCCAGAAAATGCTTTTGAAGGGTTAATGTTTAAATGCTGCGGTTTTTGGGTGGCAGAATAATATGCACCATTGCACAATGCTTTGCCTTTAGAAGCCCCACAGACGAGACTCACTGGCGAAACTGTGAGCACCGCGCAATCTTGCAAAGTTATGTTATTTTCATTTAGTCCGAATGAAAGCTCTTGAAATTCTGAAGTAGGTAACTGACGATAGAAGCGCGTCCGCCAACCTTCCGTTGCAGCAGCTGCTCGGAACTGTTCGCTAGCGCGACTGCCACTCCAATTCCATGACCGAATGGCTGTTGGTGCTACATTCCTGTCTAACGAAATACGTGAATGACAACAGACCGAGTGAAAGTTACATTCCTAACCATTCATGATTTCAAAGCGCTGCGCAAGTGGTTTGCCTTTTTTTTTAATTAGTGTGTGTTGTAGGAAGTAAGTCACACGAACAGGAGAATGCAGCACACGTGGCTGTGTTTGGATAACGTAAGGGCGGGTCTGAACAGGCAGTGAGTGCTATGGGTGTCAGCGGACTAGTGACATAGAGCGACTTCTCTGCGACTTGAGCATCTCTTCATCGCAATCCTTGCATTTTGAGGCGCGTTGGGATCTTATCAACTGGAGCTCGCACTGGTCTCCTGTTGGGTTCAAACACTGAAGAGTAATAAGGAGGTACAGACCGTGCTTTAAGTGGGATAAGAAATTGAGGTGGGGTCTCATTTAGGGAGCGTCGCTTGCATAATGGGCATGGTCTAAAACCTGATGGGCGACGCCTAAAGACAAACCTGTGAAAAAATGGCCTGGCCTGCATAACTAGGTGCATATCGCAACACAGCCTGCTTGGTACAAACTAAATTCATAAATTGGCCTGTGCACCCGTGCACAATGCGCAAACGAATAAACAAACAAACTAGGTCGTGTATGCAGGTGAGGCTCTGTGACCCAAGAAATGTGCCGGTCAGCACACGACCCGGTTAATGTATCTATGCAATCTTTGTCGGATGAGGTACGGAGCAAGAGAAATGAGCATTTGCCACCTGAGGTGCCGAGAAGCCAACTGAGCTCTTGCCATATGAATTATGGAAGAGCTGAGTGGAGAACTTGCCCATGAGCCTCTGAGGTGGCAAGCGGAGTGCTTGCAACAGGAGCTGTTGGCCAGGCGAGAGGAGAACTTCATCCACGAGGTGCTGAGAGGAGCTCTTTCTTCTATTTTGTCCAATTTACTTTTCAATAAGAGAAACGCATGCTATGTGAAGACCGCTTAAGCATTGCTCTTAAAATAATAGATGATTAGTGAATAGCTGTGATACTACCAGCACAGGTTATTTTGAAAACAGGATTGCAGACAATGTATCAATGGCAATATATAAATGAATAGCAACACACATCCATATAAGCGACACAGACAGGGAATATACTTTTACTAGATTTGAAGGATCGCCAGATGTTTTTCCCTTGTCCACAATCTGACTCCTGGGCAAGGAAGCCAGCTGACAAAGAACGCAGTCCTTCCTTCTGCTTGGAATGAACAGGGAAGCCATGGGGGCCCAGGACTTCCACACACAGGCAGATGCACCCCACTAGATTTTGCGTGGATAAATCTTAGGGCAACCAGGCAATTAGCTTGGTGCAGCAACAAAGTACATTCCAGTGAAACTATACTATGTTATAAAAAAAATATGCTTAAGTAAAGGTTTAAACAAACCATATAAGCAATCATAACATTTAAATACTATATTATTTCTCAGGTAACAATTGATTTCTAAGATCGCTCATCTTTAAACAATAAAATAACACATGCCCTCGTGCCTGCAATTCCACTGTTCAGCGCATGGCCCAGTTTATTTATTTATGCAATGTTTGATGGATACCTGTCTATTTATTTATGCAACTTTTGTTGGATATAGGCATCCTAGTCTATATAACTTTGGGGTTTCCATTTTTTTTTTTTAAATTCAAGGACAGTATGCCCAACAATCTCACAAGGTGCTCCATAGACTGTCGCATCATGTCCAAACGTCACCACACCGCAGGTGCGGACGCGACTACTCGTTGACGTCGGCACACGTTACTTATAGTCTAACAGCCATTTTATTGCCGACGTGGCAGCACTCACAAACAATGCATGGGTTGTACGTGTACTCTTGGCGGTAAGTCTGCTGATTGGCGGCATTATTTAGCACGCATACTTTAGATTGATTTTAATTATCTCCTTAGATATATCTGTCAGATTATCCTCCCCTTACTGGGCATTCTCTCTATAAGCATTTGGAGGATGTTTACCGGCTTTGGGTGAGATTTTCCATTAAATGGTACCTTAGTAGTTGCAGTATATTTTTCATTTTATCGACTTACTAAGATTTCACTTCATTTTTAATGGGGATTTCTGTTTTCAGTGGATCGTTCATGCCCACTACTTTTTACTCTGGTGCGGTAAGCATTATTTTTGAGACAGTGGAAACTATTTTTAAGTTTTACATATCCCAGATGTATCACATATTTTCCTACATCATCTGTTTTTACAGATCTTGCTGCAATTGTGTACTTTGCTTAATCTTGAGTGACATTGAAGGATTCGTTATCTCGTTTGATCTGAGAATCGAAAAGGGATTACTTCTCAAAAATCCAGGTGAATTGACTATGATAACCACATGAGACTGAGAATATTCCACGATTATCCGTTCTATCTCAGTTACTTATGACTTATTTCCTTGGCTATACATTGAGATCCTGTTGGAAGAATTACATAGAACTGGTTCCTGAAGAAGGGATGATTCCCAAAGCACGTTGGGCTCTTCTATTTTTTTCTTTGTATTAAAAATATTTACCCTGCTCCATCTTTTTCAGTTGTAAGTTATTCATGAATATTTTTTGATGAAGTGCTTTTTTAAACATTTTATTTTTTTACCTCGACCTACCTCATTAAGCCATCAGATTTGTACGCGTGTTTGGTTTTTGAATTCAATGGCAACTTCTGTGCCAGAGTTGCATTATTCTCCCCTACACCTGAACCTTCGTTGGACTAGACCCGTTAGACTAGACGGATCTGCCATAACACACTCAAGTGTTCCTTCCCTACATCGGAGTGCGGATTGCATCAATCTTCTCCTGCTATCCCAGGATGGGACAGTATTGGGGGCAGAATAACAACAAGGTTAAATCACCTGCCGAGTTTGAGATCAGTCACTGACTGCAGTACAGGGTGCTCCCACCCAGCGTATTGGCACCAAACCCTGGAAACCATCTACATATGCAATAGTCTGAGTTCCTCCTTGCAGGAGTAAGACCTCAAGGTGACTGTTCAGGCCGTGAGGCAGATAAGTTTAACACGCGGCTGATGGCTTTTTGAGCATACACATATAAAGCAGGAACCAAAAGATGTGAACACTATAGGTGATGCACTCTATGATATATGATATGATATGGCATTTGTAATGCGCCTATACACAAGTGTGTATAGGATCCTCCAAGAAAGCAAGCTCCAAGCTGTAAGACTTTACTCACCCTGTGTCGAAGTCCCATTCTGGAAGATGGTTGATGGGACTGGGGTGAAGAGGAGGGAGGCGCCAGCTCTAGGTGATCTAGGCCCCAGAGGAGGTACATGATATGATAGTTTATTTATATAGCACCTGTTTCAAAGCGCTTCAATGCAAGGGAGGGAACAAGGGAAAATAGAATGACATTCTTACAGGCCATGAACAGTAAGGATGTGAAATTAACTATCGTACTCTGCCTGACGACATTTCAGATAGTGCAGGAGCTAAGACATAGATAAGGAAGGAAGAGGAAGAGGGAGAGTGGGAAGGAAATGGAAACAGACAGGCGACTACCGTACTAGGCCTGACCACATTTCTGGTAGAGCCGGAGAAAAACAAAAGGTGAGGGAGAGGGGTGCAGAAAGGGAGGGGAGGAACAAAACTAAGCAACTATCGTACTAGGCCTGGCGACATTTCAGATAGTGCTGGGGGGGGGGGCGTATGAAGAGTGGGGAGGAGATGGACGAGGTTGCTATCAAACTAGGTCCAGGGACAATTCTGATAGAGTAAGTGCATAGAAGAAAGTAATGGGAGGAGATGGGGAAAGGGAGATGAGGAGAGAACAGTCAAAAAGAGTGGAGAAGCAACAGGGGAGAGTGAATACAATTGCAGAAGTCAGTAGTAACACATAATGTTGCAAGCCAGGATACGAGATGAAGATGGGAACAGCATGATTCAGGGCCACCATGAGTACAAGATGCAAAGGAAGTCCAGCATGAGAGTTGAGAAAGGGTGACGCGCCGTGAATCAATGAAGTCCATAAATGTCAAATCCAGCATTGGCCACAAGACGGTGATGTTGACACCAGAATGTATCAGGACAGACTCCTGCAGAAGTAGGCTGGAGGGAGCGGTGGGAGGGGGAGCAGGGTAGAAGAATCGAGCAAAACCGGCAACACCTGTGTGCAGGAAGCCTTGGAAACAAGACGACATGGAGCAACACAGGTTTGATCCCCGGGTCCGCGATTCAAAACATCTCGGTATAAAGTGTGTTATAAATAACCTATCATATATCATGGAGGTCTCCAGTCCGTTACCAGTCGTTTGAACCGTGACTCCAGAAATCCTAAAGGCCCATGGTCTGCCAGTTTCAGAACCCCTCGGGAATTCCCAGAGCTAGAGATTCAAAGGTTTCTCATCAGCATAGGCAGCACGTGAGGAAGATATTGAAGGGCATACCACCCAGAAACAGTCCCCACAGTTGTCCCTAACAGAGCTTCCATATTATATGTGGAGAGAAAAGGAAAAACTTATGGCTCTTATGATTCAGCAAAGTATTGTAACCGAGTTTCTGCTGCCTAAATAAAAGCCTGCCTCTAAAAGCACCCCCTGATTGCTCATGTGAACATCCCAATTCATAGTTGAGAGGTCAGTGTTGCCCAAGCTGAAGGATATAAGGATTATATTGTAAACTTATACCCAGTTCAATGGTAGTCGCAATGTCCACCACCGGCTTTGAAAAGAAGTGGAACACTTGTAAAAAGCAGTGTGGTTCTCCGGCAAAATCTGCCTGCGTGACTGTTGCTACGGGTCTTCATTCTTCTTGCCTACCTGTGCTGCTGCCGCAATCGCGCATTGCTTGCGTTTGCAGAAGAGCAGCGCAGTGGATGGAAGAAAACCTTCACCTACCAATTGTGAGCCGCAGATCAAGTCTCAATGAGGCAGCCGTGGACCATGTCACAGATGACCCAGAAATAACTCTCGTCTTTAGGGACATTTCACTGGTCTTGATTATTTATTTTTTATTTTTGTGGGGCCTAGAGCCGTCCATCTCTTTCTTGTCTTGTTGCCTCCCTAACCGAGGCATCCATAACCCCAGGTTTGTGCAACCGAATTTTAACCCCTTATGTCTAAGCACTGTCTGAGACTTCTGATGACTGCATAAATGGTGGCTATCTAAGCAGCTCCCTACGGCATTCCCCGACTCTCCCTGCTGTAAGCAAGTGTTAGTGTTCTAAAGGGGAGCTGTGGAAAATGCCTTACTCTCTGGTGAGTCAGGTGATCGTGTGCGTCCACTCTCCCTGCTCTGCTCATTTCCCGCCCCGTTGACTCCTCCCTCCTTTCTGATGTAACCTCAATGTTAGACTCCTCCTGATCTTGCCTACACCCTTGATGGCTCCTCTCCTCCTAGCCAACTTTACTTTCTTTTTTCCACTTCTACTACTCTACCCTACTCCTCTACCCTCACTACTACTCTCTTCCTCCCACTATTATTCACACACCCTCCTTTCACTCTGCACCATTCTCACTTTCAGTCCATACACTCTTCTCTCTCTACACTTGCCACACAAACACGCACACTGAAACTGCAGAGCCGCTTCCACTCCTTAACCAATGCCTCATCTGCTCCACGATCCTCCTCCACAAGCCGCCACTCGCCCCTTCCTTCAGCTGTTCTCTCGGTTGTCTTCCACCTTCCCCTTTTCCATCTTGGCCTTAAATCCCCCTCCTTCTCCCAGGATTCGGTAACTCTCCCTGGCTGATCCTGTTCTGTCCTTTCCTCCCATGGTGTGTTAGTGCAATGGCAACTCATAAAAAGGGGCTTAAGCCCCGGTCGCGTCCTCTGCCTGGGTCAGCCGGGCATAGCTAACAGCGGCCCAGGAGTTGGAGATGTGGTGATCCGGATAGTGTATGACAGTGATGATGAGGTGAGAAGGGGGTGGCAGAGAGTGAGGAGGAGGTGGTCTAAGGGGAGCAGAAAGTAGGTGAAGAAGCTAGGGGGAGGTGGCAGTGAGCAAAACGGGCTGAGCAGTGTAACAAGATGCCAAGAGGAAGCAATGAAAACAACAAAAGAGAAGGATGGTAAAGGGAGATATTAGGAGGAGGCAGAGCAAACAAAGAATCAGGAAGTGCATGAAAATACAAAGAACAATCATGATGTGATTCCAAGAACTGTAAAGTGAAAGCGAGGAGCAGAAGCAGCACTAGTAATGGTGACGGAGACAATTAAGTCAGTGTTAAGAGGATGAAAGTCAGGGGTTGCGCAGGTTAATAATTGAGCACAGCAAGTCATTAATGCAGGGTGGAGGGGGGACACGTGAGAAAGTAGAGAAGGAGGTTCCCATGAAAAAGGGCAATAAGCAAAAGGGTGGTTGTGCCCAGGTGTTTGGAAAGGCTGTGAAAGGGTGTACCGCCAGCGGGGTTAAGCCAAAGAACCCTAATGTCCACATAAACTTTTGTTTTGATCTTAAGAGTTTGACACCTAGCCCTCTTTCAGACAGCCCAGCGCACCCAGGGTTGGTGGTGCTGTTTCCACAGGGAGACAATGACATCTTGGCAACTGCTATGAAATTCGAGTATCCAACATCAAGAGCTCAGAAAGAAGTTCTGGATCACTTAAACCAAACAACTGAAGACTGTGAATGACTTTCTTTGGCCATAAAATGGTGGAGACCAAAGGAGACAAAGCAGGTCTGAGGGTCTACCATCCCCAAAGAAGATCTGATTTATTGTGTGTTCTTTCCATTTCCCTCGGCCCTTCCATTAATCCTAATCCTGTAGCATTGTATTTATTTAATATCCAAGAACCTTTGCTTCAAGTTGCCTGTAGATCCCTGGCCGTGACACCCCTTTAAGGCAGGCGGATGGATCCCTGACTCTCCTCCACACTGGGCGGGGAGGCCCTGTCCTTGAAACATGCTGCCCCCCTACAGGTTTGTTCTAAGTAGCACATGGTTAGCGATTGCATTGCCCTTCTGATGGTCAATGTGTCTAGTCCTTCACAACCTCGCTTTCGTTCCCCAGCCAGGAGCAAGTAAACGCAGCATGGGCAGACATTCGAAGGGTAAAGCAAACATTCCCGCTCCACTGGGGAACAGAACCCATGGGGGTGGCACAGAGCGCAGTAGGTATGAAGAAGTTTAATTTAAAGGAGCTTTCCACTTATAAACAGCTGTTCTAACATGGGTTTAGGTGATTCGTGTGTAGCATAGTGCCCAGGTTTGTTATGCAAATTCAAACCCAGCGCTATCTTTTTCAGGTATTGCCCGCTACTTATGAAAATCTAAGTGGGAAATGGGAGAAAAGGACACATTCACACAGCAACAATAGACTTCTCCATGCTGCTGCCTGTACGACAGAGGTACACGATGCAACTCGTGGGCTCCAGGTGCATCTGCCATTGCCTTGTCTCCTCTCAACACATGCAGCCGTGTGTTGCTTAATTACATAAAGTCCTACGCAGAGGGTTACTTGCACCAGCCAAGGTTGGTAATGTTTATGGATTTTATTAAGCACAATCATTCACCTGTAGAGATCCTGACATTATCGAACAGCATAATTAGTGGAACAGATTTGCCGATGAGACGGGAAGAAGATTTAAGAGTCTGTTGTATTAAAAGTGACCTGTTACAAGAGCAAGGTCTGAAACCTCTTTTTGAATGTCTTTCTTCATCTCTCAAGTGAGCACGCAGACCTCTTGGGTGCCCCGCGCAGCAACAGATTGGCCTCAATGCTTTGCTCTTTAATAAAACGGATAAGATTAGAGTACAGAAGACTGTGAACGATGCTGTCTGGTAGGGGGTATAACGATAAAGTGTACCCACCTTAAAGCTGCACCTATCATCAAGTCAATCCCCCTACATCTATCAATGTGTGCAAGTCCACAGAGCTGTGGCTACCTCCGCTGCTGCTGTAGCGCGTGCCTAGCCACATGTGAAATCGCTGGTCATCTATCCCAACAATGGACTGCTACTACTAATCATTTGATGATTTATATAGCGCTTGATGCCCGTTTCCTCCAGCTTCTTAGGGCTATCGCATTTGGTGCCACTTTTATTACCCACTGTGGCACTCCATTTATCCACCTCGCCAGGATAAAGGGGGGGAGTTGGTCTGACCAGTTTATGGAACTCTGGTCAGATGGCCTCACTCTGTTCCCAGGGTGAATGTGAGCTATCTGTTGCTCTGGCTCTCCAAGCTATGAATGAGTGGTACCTGCGATCCCCTTTGTTTGTTGGTGACGGCATATTCAAAGAGTGGAATTAAGTGCTTTGCCACCACTGGTGGAAGCGCTCCATTCATGCCGCACCGCCAGCATGGATAGCCATGCTATCAAAGCCCCTGGCCTCATTGTAAGTAACACCACACATAGAAGTTGAAACATGTCTCCATTGTACAGCGTTGACTATGGTCTGCCATCTTCTGGGACTTCGTGGTCGGCATTGACTATGGTCTACCATCTTCTGGGACTTCGTGGTCGGCATTGACTATGGTCTACCATCTTCTGGGACTTCGTGGTCGGCATTGACTATGGTCTACCATCTTCTGGGGCTTCGTGGTCTGCATTGACTATGGTCTGCCATCTTCTGGGACTTCGTGGTCGGCATTGACTATGGTCTGCCATCTTCTGGGGCTTCGTGGTCGGCATGGACTATGGTCTGCCATCTTCTGGGACTTCTTGGACGGCATTGACTATGGTCTGCCATCTTCTGGGACTTCGTGGTTGGCATTGACTCTGGTCTGCCATCTTCTGGGGCTTCGTGGTCGGCATTGACTATGGTCTACCATCTTCTGGGACTTCGTGGTAGGCATTGACTCTGGTCTGCCATCTTCTGGGGCTTCGTGGTCTGGCGAGGCTAAAGCAACCAGTAGTTCAAGAGCAAACCAAACGGTAGGAATTACGGTATGCCTTGATGCATGTAAAAAACGAACTCTCTTGCTAGAACCGTACATTACGGCTGGACGGGTACTTTGCAATGGAAGCCAATTCTCCTTTCACTGGGAGACCATTGTTGACATTTTATTGTACACATTTTCCAGTATTTGCTTTGGAAAAGCCCAGAACCAACCCACACAATTAGTCTGGCATTGGTGTAGTCTCACCTTCGAGACAGTGGACCCGCATTTTATTGTTTCTGGCTCATTTGTTTGGAGCAAATATACTTAAAGGCAATTTTCAATTATTATGTGATGGGGGGGCGCACAGTGAATGGTTCGAAGCTCTAGAAGGAAGCCGGAATGCACCCTCCCCATTAGGATGCTACTGGTCAACTTGGAGCATGCTTGAAAGTGTGAATGTTGTTTTGATGCTAAAGAGTGTGATGTCATGACATTTAAAACTCTTGCAATCACTCTACACCATGGAGGGTGTGGGTTGTAGTTCGAGCTGCTTTTAGATGTATTGTACTAACCTGTTGTGTTTATAAAGGTTGAAATCTCGTGATTTATTTTCTCAATTGAAAAGGTCCCATCAATTATTTTAGCTTGCAAAATTGTTTTATAAACATATTTTCAAAATTTTTAAAAACACAAGCCCTCACGTCCTGGTGTACATGCACCAGTACAAGTACATGCGTGGCTACTGCACCATGGCGGACATTCAACAAGGGTGCCCATCCAGTCCAATCCACTCTCTCGGGGGAAGATGGAAAGGTGTGCAGATCTTATTTACTGAAGATAAGGGAAGAACACAGTATGGTGTCGTCAAACAGTGGGAGGAATTTGATAATTCCAGGCCTCATGCTCTGCTGCCCCCATCCACTGATCAGTTAAACAACAATGGCGACAATATGCACGATGATCAAAACATAGGTCATGAGGCATCGGATTTCAGGCTGGAGCCTGTGTGGCTGCCGGAAAGCATTGATATTGGGGAGGAAGGGAATACCACCATAATACAGAGATTGTGCAGTAGTAGATCACCCTCACCTGTGTGCAGTCGCTTCAAGATACAGCCTTCCTGTCACAGATCAGAAAGTACCACACGCTACCTGGTATCTGGAACACCACCATGCCAGCATCCTTGCGCCCAAGTGACCCATCCTGTGTGTGAGCCCACAATAAAAATCAAGCGTGGCAGTGCTTTACGCATAATAAACAGGAACCCACTCTAGGTATTGCACACACTACCAGAGAAATGTATGCCAAGGGAAAGCAGGGACCAACTTGGGTACCACAACTATGTGGTCTCAGCTGCTGCAGCACCATGCAGAGAAATGGCAAGATGTGACGATATCAGAGGTGCAACCTGCTCCATACCCTCAGACCATCAGCACACTAAAACAAGTCTTGACTATTGCCCCTGAAAATACTGCCGCTATCATTGTTTGCCCTGTCCCTAGTACCCAAGTGATGCATAGGCCTAATCTCCCATTGTGGAATTTTTGAGGACAAGAATAGCACAAGTCACATGACACAGTGCCTGATTGAGAGTAAAATTGACAAGATGTCTGGCCCTATCCTCTTGTGGAAAGCCCTGAATTCCAGCTGGCTTATGGTAAAAATCAATTGGCTCTGGGAAGTTGCCAGCTGCCATTTCTCCTCTCACAAGGTGGTACAGGAATTTTATGATGAAGATATGGCTATTGTTGGGCAGGTACTAAAGCAATCCATGATCCAACAATCCCCTTCACCATGAACATGTGGACTAGTGGTCAGAGTATTGACTTCATTACCATTGAAGAACATTGGGTGGTCTTTCCTTTTTATACCAGCCAAGAAGCGTCCGAGACTAATCCAAGGGGATAGCAGATGTATGCAGTTCGGCACCAGGACACTTTCTATATGCAGAGAATAAGCCTCTGGGAAGTTGACATCTGGCATAAGGTGTGAGCACAGTGGCTAGGGTCTCATAATTTGAGGTTGTGCTTTTTTGCAGAAGACCGTGGATCGAATGTCCTTCCTACCTTGAATTGACAAGACAATCCACACCCCTTGCTTTGCATATATCCTTCACTTGGTCATCAAATGCTTAATCAGTAATTGTCAGCCCATGAAATAACTGGTCCATGAAGCTCAAATTTAAGCCAGGCTTACTATGACAAAAGTGCAAATTGCAGGTCTGCCACCAGTTGTCAGTACAGTCTGAAGACCTCAGGCGACCCTTTGGAACTCTAGTTTGCATTTGCTAGACAGTGAAATGCCATCACAGATTACTTTAGCACGTGCAGAACTACTATTCATGGAGTATTTCTGATACTGCCAGTTTCTGTTTAAAATCTTCTCTTCGCTACAACGTTTCAAGGATGTCACCAACCAGCCGTCAGTGTGTCCCCCAGTCAGGTAGTCCCTCTGGTGTATTTTATTAAGCTAAACCTGCCCAGCAAAGCCAATGGCCCATACCTTGGCAGGTGATGGAGATGTGGCACGGATGCTGGAGGACCTACCTTCAGCCTTGCACAGTGATTCATCAGTGGTTGGATTTAAATGCAATCTTGAGTACCTGCTCACTTTTTCTAATGGATCCATGTTTCAAGGTAAAAGTGGCTGCTTCTCACCTGCGCGTGTCTGAGGAGGCAGAGATACAGCAAACATCGCAAGGAGAAGACACTGTGCAAATGTGCAAGAATGCTTTGCAGCAGTGCTTGCAACATTGGAGAAGGAAGACAGACTGCCGGAAGAGCATCTACCAATGCAATGAACCACACGGGCAATGTCAAGCCAAAGACGGATGAAGTACATCAGACATCAGTTGAAAGCTTTGTAAGCAGTGCAAGCGCAACCTTCCGTGAGATGATGTGGGTCACCCTGGTCAGTGGCTCTGGATTTATGAGTACAGACGGGTCATCAACATAAGCAGTGGACCATCAGCTGCATAGATGCTTGATGCCCATCTTCTGGGCATTTGACCTGTGGGAAGGGGTGATGACCCAGTGCAGTATTAGTACAGCAAGTAATCTGTCTGGCAAGTGGCACTTGTGCGAGTTACTATTGAATCACTAAGCATCCTCCCACAAGTATGCGGTCTGAGAGAGTTTGGTGCAGCCAAGGCTATTCTAGCTAACTTAAGGAGAAGCCTCGCACTTCTGCATATCAAATAATTGACTTTTATAACAATGAACAGTCACGTCATTGCAGAAGGCTATGAAAGGACATAAACGCATAACCAATACACCAGTTTGAATGATAACAATCACTTGCTACATGCCAGACACCAAGAAGTAGAGCACTGTTTCATGGTGCATGTGATTGGTAAACATATAGTTGCTGTGACAGAGAGGCACTGACCAGTTTCTGACTTGCTGATGACAAGACACCATTGCTTTGTATGCTAGGGTTCCATGTCTCTATTAATGAGAAGGTCTTTCTCACGCACTAAATAAATTGAAGCTCATTGCCTTGCTTCCCTATCTCGCCCTAACCTGCCTCTTTGAAAGGGGTGGGGTCCCGTTCTTCTTCCCCCACCACTGTCTGTAGCCCGCACTAATGGTGGTTTCCACCCACATCAACCTCCCAACCCACCTCCTACCATCACACACTTGCATGCATCTGTTGGTAGAATTTCACAATTCACTTTTCTAAAATTAAGATTCCGACAAATTAAATCGGAATTTGGTAGTCATGCTTCTCTGGCCAATCCATGGCATATCAAAGATAATACTGACGGGGGCCTTTATGCTACCACCTAATTACTGGCATTGTAATCTCCATGTTCTCTGTGCTATGTAACCTGCAATTTACCCCATGAAATATTATGCATTTTGTTCATGTCCTGAGTAAGAAAGACTTTGGGCCTCGTTCCGAGGTTGGCGGTAAGGGGTTAATGGCGCCGCATTACGAGGTCTTTTAGCGGGTCCTGCTAAGGGCGGCTGGTTTTACCAGGTGCCCTTAGTGGGAGCCGCTAAAGGACCAGGGAGCTAATAACGGGCCCGTTATTAATGGGCCCGTTGTTGGCTCCCTCCCCAGTTCCATTGAGCCCTATGGGGGCTCGAATGGGGATGGGTTCCCTGAATGTGGAAATACCGGGTCCTCCAAGGTTGGAATGGCCCGGTATTTCACAATTCAGGGGACCCGGTATGCGGTATGGGGGTAGCTATGGCACTAATAGCACCATGGCTACCTCCATACTCGTAATGACCCCCTTTATGTTTTATGGCAAATGCATCTTGTGTGCCCTTACTTCATTTTGTCTTGAAAATACAAATCTGTTTAAAAAACAAAAATGAATGTTTGATTTTTTTAATGCTTTTAAATACAATTACGTGGACTAACTCTTTTGATTGTAAATCATAATAAATGTAGACAATGGGCCTCATCATGAGTTGGGTGGTATCCCGACAGTATTACTGCCGGGATACCGCCTGGGATAATAGCCGAGTTAGCACCGAATCAAGGGTTGGGTGGTAATGGGTATTCCCCATTCCCCATCGGGTCCATAATTGCGCCCGAAAATGGGTGCTAAATTGGTGCATTTAAATGCTGCAGGACTCGTGATTGGGCTAACCCTTAGATGCGGTGATAATAGCGTTAACGCCGCATTTAAGGGCTAGCGCCCAACTCGTGATGAGGCCCAATATGTTTATTGATCAACTAAACCACTTCTAAAAGTAGTAAAATGATTTAAGATATGAGCCTCCCGTTTGTGTGGCTTGGGTTTTGGTGGTTCGTGAGGGGAGAGGATTGATTTATTTGAATTCTTCAAGTTTGTAACGGGTGCCTAAAAGTGGATACACTTGACAATATCTTTTGTTTGGTAGAATGTGTTGGCAAAGTTTGCATCCTCCTATTTTGAAAATAGGGATGATTGATATACGCATTAATGCAAATCCATCCATGGTGTTCCCTTTACTGTTTATTGGCATGCCAGTGGCTTAAAAGAATTATAGCCGGTTATTGCCATTGCACATTATGAGCGCACGGTTGATCAACTGATCGTCAAATTCATCATGCTTATGTTGTCTGGTGTCAGCAAGGAGCATGCAGGATATTCAGAGATCCAGGAGAATTGAGTAAATTCATGATGTAATCGCTAGAAGTCGGGTCCCAGTACATTAAATCACACCAGCAGATGCGCACCAACCCCTGAAAAATATGAGACCTTATAGCTAATGGACAACTATGGAACCCTGTAATTCTGCTATGTATGCTAGCCCTGAAGTATGCAGTGTACTAGAGGCTATCAAGACTGACTTGAATTGAATTTAGAAACCCATTGTAAGGCATACAATAAGCAGTGTTGCATTGCAATGTGCCATGCAATTATGTAGGTTTGCTAATTAAATTGACGCTTGTGTAGCACAAATAGCTTTCAATTGCCCTGTTCACCCTGCCTTTCTTTCTTGCCACCAGGGCGCTCTCAACCCTAATTTCTCTTTTTACAGGGACTAATGGAGAGAGAGTGTAACAGTAATCATCTCTTTTACCCTTAAAGGTGCAAAGGCCTGTGTCGGGGTGCTAGGCAAGAAAAGCTATTTCATTTCCAAATAATTGCAAACCAGAAGTAATCTTTGACTTGATCTCAGACGAAACCCCAGACATCCTCTTCATCACAGAGACCTGGTTTGCAGACGACTACTAACCCATTGCACATGAGTGTTCTCCCCCCCCACCCCTGGATACAACCTGATTGCTGATTGTTCAGAAACGACCTAGAAGGGGATGGGGGTTATCCATCCCACTCAAACACTAGATTCCTGTCCTACTCAAGGACACCTTGGCCTGTAGCACAGATTATGGATCACAGCTTGTAAAATGCCAACTTCCCCCCGCTAGCTCCCACAACTTTCTGCTCCTATACAGACCCCCTGGCTACAACAGGCAGGAACTTTGCAGACACTCTTAGTGATGCACTAACAACTTTCTACCAACAAACCGCGCTCCCCATACAAGGAGATTTCAACATCTGGTCTGGCTTCCGCCTCAAACCCCATGACCTGCTCCCTCACAGATAGCCTTGAAGCCCTCAACCTGACACAACTCATTTCACGCCTCACTCGTACTGCAGGCCACACCCATGATGCAGTATTCAGCACCAAACATCATATCCACTGTCCCTCCCCACACCCTAATCTGGACAGATCACTCTATTTTCTTCTCCCTGCAAACCTCACCTGCCGCCCCCTCCCAGGTCCTCATCCCACCATCTCCAACCTCCATCCCCCCCTCACCCCACTCTGGATTAAAGTCATCATCACTCCGGATCCAGCCAATTCCCTCCTCAACTCACTCCCAGTCATCTCTCTCTCCAGAAAGGTCCTCCCTCCATCAAACCCTTTGATCACTGACTCTCCAGTGCCCTCACACCCCTCACTCCCAACAAAACAGACCTCTCAGAGATCAGGCCCCATCCTCAAATGGTACACCTGCCACCTCAACTCTATCAAAACTCCCAAGCACCGACTGGAGCGGACTTGGAGAACCAACCCCACCCCCCAAAACCAAACCTCCCTGGCAAGACTGACATGGGGCTACCGGTCGGATATTAGAAAAGCCCAAAAAACATTCTATGGGAACAGAATATTTTAATTCTCGTAACCCAAGAAAGAAACTGCACAGAATCATCTCTGAATTAGTCACCTGGTTGCTCAACCCCTCTCCCTCCTTTACTCCCAATCCCTATGCAATGTCTTGTCCAAACATTTTCACAACATTGCTATTGATAGACATAATGCCAACCTCTCTAAAATGGCAATGATGCCCCCGCCCCCTTCCCCCACTAGTCTCCTGTCCCAACTCTCTCCCATTGCAAGTCTTCTCGTCTTTCTCCCCCATTTCACACTAGGATCTCCTCATGCTGCTAGCGCAAAGCTGCCTATCGGGCTTTCCTGGAGACCCATGCCCACCCACACTCCTCAAGAACATCCTAACCTTAACCCGTGCAAGCAGTATTGCGTGGCCAATACCTAACCAATCTCTCACCTCGAATTTTCCTAGAAGCCTTCAAAAACCTATTTTATCAAACCTCTAATCAAAAAACCCTTGCTCGACCCACTCGTTCCCCCGAACTACTGGCCCATGTCTAACACCCGCTTAATTGCCAAACTCATGGACCGTACAGCATACAAGTAGCTCTGCCACTTCACAGAAGCCAACAACCTTCTTGACCCAGCTCATTCAGGCTTCAGACCCTTCAGAGGAACCAAGTCCTACCGGGTGTCCATTTGGGATGGCCTAAAAAGAACAGCGGACATGGCCGGATGTGTAGTGTTTATCCTTCTTTACCTCAGCCGTTTCCGACACCATTGACCACACCATACCTTTAGCCAGGCTGCACTCCTTAGGAATCAAGGACACTGCTCTCCCATGGATCTCCTCCTTCATCTTGAATCAATTGCAAATCATGCTTCTCCCTCCTTTGACCTCCGCCTCTCACCCAGTCTGAAAGGGGTTCAGCAGGGAGCATCCCTATCTCAACCCCTCTTCAATATCTATCTTTGGGCCCTCCCTGCACTCATTTTCTCCCAAAGCCTCATATGTTACAACTACGCAGATGACACTCAAATAATCCTCAAAATAGCCAAATCACCAGGAGCCACCTGTGCGGATCCCTCATCATGCCTCTCTGATATTAACCACTGGATGACAACCAACCACCTACTCCTTAACTCTAGAAAAACAGAAATCCTAGCATTGTGTAAAACTGCTCTCCCCCAACCTATCACCTGGCCCCCGCACCCTCCCCCGACAACTTCAACTTTGGTGAAAAACCTCAGATGCACGCTGGACTTGAATCTATCCCTCTCCCAACACAACAACTCTGTATCCAGAACCTCCTTCTTCCACGAACACATCCTCAGGTGAATCTTCCCATACTGCACCTGCCCACACCACATCTCTGCCATACTCACCATCGTCCTCTCCCGCTTAGATCATGCAAACTGCCTTTATCTAGGTGCACCGGCTTTCCAACTTGGGAAACTCCAAAGAATCCAAAACACTGCTGAACGTCTCCTCATTGGCCTCCCGCCTACAGCGCACATCAGCCACACACTCCTACAATGGCTCCCTATTGGTCGACAAACTACCTTTAAAGCCATGTGCATCACTCACCATGCCATACTAAGCATTGGTCCCAAATTCCTCCAGGATAAACATGTATGCTACCAACCCACCAGGATCCATAGATCCAGTTTAGCATTTCTCCCTGTCATCCTCCATTGCAACTCCACCAGATTGTGAGGATCATCATTCTCCATCCCAGCTCCAACCATCTGGAACTCTCTCCCTCTCCACCTCCACATTGACAACCACCATGCATTCAGAAAGGCCCTCATAACTTGGCTATTCCCTTCCTTTTTGTGAATTCCCTCTTCGCACTGACCCCTGACTGCCCTTGCACACAAGCACCAGCCCAGACTCACCGAAACATGAACAGTTCACATTATAGCAGTTTCCGGCTGCTTTTGCGGCAGCCCACCCTGCTAAACTAAGCCCATTCAACTCCCGCACACAATCACACATCAGCCCCCGGAATTTTCTACGCTCCAACTGGTGCACTCTGGTTACTGGACTACACCTGACAATCTGTTAATAGCTTGTATGTTACCACTGGAAAGTGTCTGGACAGCGGACCAGGCCTTGATATATGCAATGGGGTCTCATCCAAACTCCCGCCTCGGTCGAATACCTAGAAGGCCCTTCACGGGCAAATCCTGTCCTATCTAATATCAAAGGCGGCTTGCCCAAAACGCTCAGAATGCTTGATTAGATTAATCGCTTGAGGTAGCAAATGAAGCGCACCTAGTTGGATGATGGGGATAGGACATATTATGCACATAGATGGATTGCCCCATCTAATTATGAAAGGGGCTTGCCAAGCACTCTGATTGCTTGATTCATAGGTTCGCTGGAGGTAGAAATGAAGTGTGCCTAGTTGAATTTGGGTATATTGGACATGTTATGCACTTTGTTGGATTTTGGGCATAAGAAGGGTGACTCACTAAGATGGCTTTGGGGGGGACAAAAAATGTAAATGAAACACTTGGACATAGGTTTGGGGGACGGGAAATATATCATACGTTATAGGTGAGACCCTTACAATACCGGCAATGATGTGCAATAGGTGGCCTGGCACTGCATCAGATTAACACATGTGCCCCCACTTAGAGAATGACACCTACAAGTCTCCAAGTTACTTACTATCAGACTGATTTGCACTTATAACTGCTCAGGTTAGCCGTTGATGCGCACAGCGGTTACATGCAAGTATCCCTTGACATTGCGCTATTAGATTACCTGGCTAGTTTCTTTAGAACGTGGAAGACCCTTAGTAGCCACATCCTTTTTAGTTTATTTGCCTGTTGGACTCAAAGAACCCAATTAGCCAGGTTCTTTCCATGGTAGCATTCTAACACTACTAGAAGATGCTATCTGACAACCAGCCTATCGCCTTGGGAGAAGCTGGCCCATAGCACCAGAAAAATCTGTCACAGCAACATCGAAGATAATCTCCATCCAAGTTTAAGGTATGTATATCAATGCACCACTTCCGTGGACATCTGCAACAGGCATAGGTCTCCATCCGCGCACCCTAGAAAGTAGCTATGGCTATGAGCAATTTGGTCTAGCTGGTCACATAAATTATCGCACTGAAATCCCAGGCTTGCCTCTGCACCTCTGCCATTAGCATACAGCGAAAACCTATGACAAATTCTGTCTAGCTGGGTACACATCGAGTCCCCTGCACTAGCACTCTGTCATGACCACCCACAGCACCCAAGCACGTACCTGACCTCTTTGGTTGCTTACTGGAACCGAGGCAGCCCTCTGAATTCTTTATCTTGGCCAAATGCACACACACATCTTAAAGTCTACTCTTAGAGCCCTTCCCATACCTGGACTAAGGTCCCTAAAGGCGTTCCAACTACAAACGGCATTGAGGTCGTGTGAATGGGAAAATAGCACTATACAAATTACTACAATGCAATACAATACAGAATGATACTTTTATTAAGCTAACTATATCTGGTTTAGGAAAGATCAGTATGTGCTTTCTTTTTAAGACATTGCTTCAATTCCATTCCTTCCAATGTACGTTTTTTAAATGATGTATAATTACAATATTACTGCACTGTCTCCAGGCTTTTCAGTAAAGTTTAGGTTAGGGGCTCTAAATCTCAGTATAAACAATATTTTTTTTGTTGGGGAAGATGCATCATATTTACTAGTGAGCACATTTGAAAATGTACATGATCACATGGCCAAATACTTTTAATTGCAAACATGTCTCTGTGACCTGCTGGTTGCATGCATCTGGTGCTCAACCCATGGGTTGATCCCAAACTGTTTGGCATTCTATCTATTCACCCTGAAAGTGAAAGGGCGGCAAACTACAAGATTCCATCTAGTTTGCCAAGTTCTCTGCCTGCTACGTCGTCCAATCTGCTTAGTTTATTTCTTCTTACATAATGAATGCACACAGCCAACATGTTGGCACAAAGTAGTGTTCAATAGTTCCATTAGCCGCCAGAGCTAGGTTCACTCTACGATTGACTGCATTACATATTAGCGCCTGCAGAAGTGAGCTGGCCAATCCAGAGAAGCCAGGAATGCAAACGGAATCAGCAAGTAGCCACACAAATCGCACGCCTCTACCCAGCCTTTACCCTGTCCCTGGTGGTCGTGTCGCAGGCAGTCTCCACTGGACATCCACACCTTTACCCCCCCCGCCCCTCCATGGCTACTCACCTACACACCACCTGGCACGTCCTCCAGGCCCTGTAAATAGTTGTATCCAATCACAGACATATGTGTAATTTTCTTTTTAAGAGAATCATGAATTGCGCAATGCTGGTTGCCTTAAAACAAAGTATCGGCACCCCAGATGGTGGCTCTGAGTGCTAATAGTGATTAAAAAATGCTTTCATGGGTGCCTGGGGCTCAAGTGATGTGCTTGGTCCGACCTGCCTTGTGCTTGAGGTCTGTTAGTGGCCTACTCTCACCCAATTTAACACTATATTGAAAACCTTTTAATATCGGTTACCGGCAAGGGCCATCTTGTCCAACTGAAGTTGACAATTACCCTACCTACTTCAACACAATACTGCGTACTTGGTCTCAGGCTATGACTTTACTTTAAAAAAAATTGTTTTTGATTCTTGAAATATCTGAATTTCCCCTTACACAGCAAATGATGGGTCAAGCATACAATATATGGGACACTGCCATGTGCAACACCGACTGCACAGAGCCTTGCACTGAAAACTGTTCCATTCATGCTTTGTGCTTTGCTTTACTTTATATCGAGCTATCCAAACTGGCCTGGAGGCATAGAGGCGCATACAATGATACCTAAAAGAAAGAACCACAAGAAAACAATGGTGAACACATAGAGGGGACATCAAATCCCACTACAATTACTCGATAGAGGGAGCTACTTAAAAAGCTACATCTTTTTTCTTAAATTTGTCCAGGAATTTTTCCCTTCAGAGCTCAGGCAGGATTGAGTTCCATAGTCTGGGTGCTGCTGTGTGAAAGGCACACTTATTGGTTTTTGCCAGTTTAATTCTGGGTACCATGAGGAAGTTAGAGTGACCATATCTCAGATTTTTAACCGCAGGTTTCTTGGTGATCCTTTCAGCAAGATATTGTGGGTTTGATCCCTTTAGACATTTGTGGACTATAGTGAGCATACAGAAATGGATCCTGGATTCCACTGGTAGCCAGTGTAGACCCCTTCTAGTCTCTGAGACGTGATCACGTATTTTCAGTCCAACAACTGCACGGACAGCACCATTCTAAATAACCTCTAGTTTGTCAATTTTGCCTTTGTTGAGACCCATCAGCAAGCTGCTACAATAGTTGATCTTAGAGCCTATTATAGCTCTAGCGATAGTCTCAGTGCTCTTGGTGGAGAGGTATGGTCTTATCTTATTTGAGTTAGTAGTCTTATGTAATGCGATGGAGTAGACACCAGATTACTTTCTCGTATTCAGATTTTGGTCAAGATAGACTCTGAGTTTTAATCTTCCTTTTGGTAGCTATTTTACAATCTGCTATACGGAACCGAGTTTTCACTGCGTAAACTGGCAATATTGGGACTCGTACCAATGATTATTTAGTGCAAGTCCTTTCTCCACCATCCAGTTTTGGATGAGATCAAAAATCTACTTGATCACCTGTGTGTCCTCTCCATTGCTTGATAGAGGGATGATACACTATGTATCATCGGTATAATTAGAAAAGCAGATACCTTTACTCTGTAACAGTTGACAAAGGGGAGCCGTGAAGATGTTATACAATGAAGGAGACAAGCAGGTACCCTGTGCTACACCATACGAACGATGGACTGGACAGACTTCTGCCTCTTGACTTCAGACCCTGACCGATCTACCCTCCAGGAACGAGTGAATCCATGCCACTGCATCTTCGCTAAAGTAGGCAACTTCCTTCAATCTATGCAGTAAAAGAGGGTGTTCCACCAAATCAAAAGCAGTTGATAGATCTAATACCATCAGTAGCATGTTTTGGACCTTATCCATGTTATGCAGCATGTTCGTCTTCAGATCCACGAGTGCCAATTTAGTGCTGGAACCTGGTCTGAAACCGGATTGCCATTTATTAAGGACCTCATATTTTGTCAGGTGTTCCAAGATTTGCTGGTAGGCCACTCTATCAAGAATCTTCAACAAAAATGGGGAATTTGTGATAGGTCTATAATTATCTGGTATATTAGGGTCTGAGCCAGGTTTTCTTGTGAGCGGATTGATCCATGCATTGTTGAGATCTCTGGGCACCTGTCATTCACTCAGAAAGGTATTCACAATTTTAGTAAGAATGCTAAGAAGAGAGTCTGAACATGTTTTTACCAGCGCTGCTGGGCATGAAACTCCCTTGCACTTCGTAGGTTTAAGCTTACTTGGAATATTACTGAGCTCTTCTTCTGTTATTGATCTGAAATTAAAAGTGGGGATAGGCGGTTTTTGTGTGGGCGCTAGATCTCTTGTACAGATGTCATGTGCTCTAATATCTATATGAGCCATCATATGCCTATCCTTATGTGTTTTTCTTTTTATTCCCTCTAATTTCTTAAGCATGGCGTTCTAGATAGATGAACCCCAGACTTTGGGCCTCATCACGAGATGGGCTGTATTCCCGGCTGTAAGACCGCCGACTGTAATAGCCCCAGCACCGACCGGTCCGACTGTATTACCGCCGGATCACGAGTTGGGTGTTAACGGTAAATCCCCATTCCCCATTGGGTCCATTGGATTCAATGGGGTATTTTCAGCGCTAATTATGCGGGCTAATACAGCCGGCGGTAATACAGCCGAAAACAGGGGATTTTCACCTCCAGAGAAAGGCTGGAGGTAAAACAGACCATTTAGCGCCCAACTCGTGATAGGGCCAGCCCTTAAATGCGGCTGTAATACTGTTACCACTGCATTTAAGGGCTACAGCCCAACTCGTGATGAGGCCCTTTATCTTTGACTAACCTCTCAGAGGTGTTGTTCAAGGGAGTTTCCAGATCCTTCAATATTGAGAATAATTCCTTAGAATCATGTTGAGCCTTCTCTATTCTAGATTCAAGGGAGTCATTTTGTTTGTGCCTGTATCGTAGCTATTTTATATTTCTTTGCATTACAACTATATAATAGTTTGTCACTATCTAGCTGGAAGTGTTTCCATACATATAAGCTTTTCCTTTTACTGGTTCTGTGGGCCGTAGCTCAGGAGAGAACCAAGACCTGCTTTTCTTGGGTGCCACGTGTTTGGTTTTAAATGGAGCTAGTGCATTCACAGCATTCTCCATCACCCTTGGATAGGATGTGGTAAATTGTTCAACCGTGTGCAAGTTGGGGAGATTTCTGGTAAAATCCATTCCTGCATATTCTCTGGCTTCACTCTCCCTATACTTTTTATCCTCTATTGGGGGTTTGTTATCTTTGGACAGTGTAAGGTAAAATAAATGAAAAATAAATAAATAAAATAATGAAAAAGTGGTTGGACCAGTGGTTGGACCAGGGGCAAGGTGTAATCTTCGTTGTACCTAGTGGAATATTGTAAATTGCAATCCATTCTAGTAGGTTGCCTTTAATATGTGTGAGTTCTTCTACAAAATGGGTGAGCCCCATGTTAGATATCATGTTCTCCAATTCCGTTGCCTGTGTCATTTTTGTTGTCTTTCCATAAATTGAGGTCACCCATCAGCATGCATTTGGAGGACTGTTTAAACTAAGGCAATATCAAACTACCCAGTTGGGTTGTGAAGTCTTTCATGATTGTAGGGGGCCTGTATATCAATAATATATTGATTGTTGTAGTCGCTTCAGTCCGTACCTTTTATCAAGAGGGTATTACACCCCTCTGGACTACTGATATCTGTTTCCCAGATATCCAGGTGCGCTTTCAAAATAAAGGCAACTCCTCCCCCAATTAGGCCAGGTCTGTTTTTAAACCGCATAGTATAGTTCTTAGGTGTAGCCAGTGTTATGGAGAGACCAGCTGCACCATGCTGCCACGTCTCTGTAATGGCACAGATATCAACATTGTGTTGAGAGATGTAATCAGCCACTTCTGTGGCATGTTTAACTAGCGATCCAGTTTTAAGTAGTAGCATGTCTAAATGATGCTGTTTGGCTATGTTATTAAATTTCTGCAAAAATATCTTTAACCCCACCTGCAATAGGGGAGCCACCCAAACCTAGCAGCAACTTAATTGTCCTAGTGTAAGTCAAAGGGAAATATAAATGCTGCCCGCAGTACCGAAACCACAAGTAAAAAACTAACCTGCCCTTGCAGCACAGCACAACAGCAGCCCGGAGCGGCACGGACCTGCAAAGTCCGGCTTGGGTCTGTCGCGCCAGAACGGTCACGCCTGTTGGCCAATAAGATGACTGGAAAACTGCAGGACTGCTAGGATATGTAGTTCTGCAGGAGCCTCAGTGGAAAAGAGCTTATCGGCACAGACGCGTTTCCTGCAAATGAATAGATGATTACAAAGTAAGGCAATGGCTAGTTACTAAGTATAATAAAATCGAGTGAGCCAAATTAATCCAATAAAATCACTTCGAAAATTATTAACTTGATATTCAGTCCCTTAAAACACTTGTGTATGGGTGTGCTATAAATAAAATATATCCTATATCAAAAAACAGTGCAGCTAACCTTTACATTTTACAGACACTCATCTTATTAATGTCTTCAGCGGTACACAGACATTCTGTATTGTTGCTCATATGTCTTGGGTACACAACTTCTGGAGACATTACAAATGTCAGTAAATTGCTAATCAAATAGGTTTGTTTGCTAATCTAGAACATTTTAATCGGCAAACTCTGCTAATCAATTTCTGAAAACAAATTCATGCTTTGGATTGTTAGCAAGTGCACATCACGGAGCATGGCATTAGTTTGCATGAAATGGTCAAGAGAAGCCATATTCTATGTATCAGAGCAGCCATATTCTGCTTTAGTTGTAGCTTCTACCCAAGTCGAGGAAGACACCCCACTTAGCTGTAATGTTACACTTCAAATATCTTGACACAAAGCCAAAACTAGTGGATCCAAAACTGGGGTTGGCCAAAGTGGGTGTGACTGAACAATCTTTGTGATAATACATCGCCCTTTTATATCCAATTCTCATGGAGGAAAATGTCCTGTCCTTCCTTTTGTTTGGCTTCAGGTAATGTTGGATCAATAAGACACCTGAAGGAAAACTGAATGCCCCTTTGAGCATTAACTTGTATGTAACAGGGACAAACTGATGAAGAAGAGGGAGAGCAAGAGACATTTGCAGGGGAAGCCCTCTGACGTAGCAAGGTCTTGGAGTGGCAGTGCAGTGTGGAGCTGCGTAGCCCACGAAGGAACGACAGAGGAAGACTCCAGAGACCTTCCGCAACGGACAGTGGGGAAACTGCTGTCAGGAGCGGAATACTGGAGACCTTCGTATGTGGTGGCGTGACCATGAAAAAGTCGTGGTGGGCACTGTCAACATCACCACCAGAGAGGTCGGGAGGAATGAAACCTCCCATCGGCAGCCATACACAAAGCTCATTGACACCGCGAAAAGCAGAGAGTCGCTGTGGAGTTGAAGAAGAGTCAAAGCGACCCATGCCGACGCCAAACCCTGAAAATCCACCCACCAGAAGTAAAGGTACCACATATATTAATTGAAAGGAACTGCAAAGAGTACTGTAGATCACTGAGAAAATACAAATGTGTATTTAGGGAAAGAGCGAGAAAGTTATCAAGTATAATTGCTGAGGAACAGTGGAAGCCACCATCTGAGTTAAGTTCTAGTGTCAATCTCGAAAATCAAAGACAAAGAAAGGGGATACCAATTGAGGCCCAAGGACTGATGGTGTCATACCATCATTAAGGGTATACCAAACCCCAATGAAAGAGCGTCCAATATAAAGAATCTGAAGGACTAATATACAGAGGAAGGACAGTAAAAGAATCCACACAGAAAGACGGCATGCAAACCATTCTTAGATCTTGCACGCTGAATATACAGCACGAATTTAAAGAGCGCATGAAAGACACACTGGGAATCGGGATCAATAGTTTTGACAACTAACTTATTTCCAGTTAATGGTAAAATCAGACTTGTTGCAAGTGGAACAATCCTGAGATAAAGCTCCAAAACATACGGCTAAAGGGAAGGTGTCGGAAGATATAGATTTTGGCAATCTTTAGTTAGTAGTTTTAGTGTTAGGGTTAGATAGAAGTAGGTTTTGGACTGAGGGCATTTTTCTTTGGACGCTTGACAGAAAGCACCCTTAGTTTAGTTAGGTAGGAAACATTCGCATAGCAACGTGGTGAGTTAGGCATTTTTCTTATTTAAATAAATGAGTTAAAAAGTACAACGTGAGTCCGAATCTTCCTCCTGCCCCGCATTGAGTGAGAGATAAGTTATTCTCAAATGGGTATAGACCTATATGTTAAACCTCAATAAAAATGTTTGAGGAAAGCAGCAAAGCTAAGCATATGTTTTACACAGATTAAAGAATGTGTCTCCTAGTACTCTACTTATTCCCCATATGCGTATTTGAGGATCTTGAGGTAGAGTTTATATTTGGATGTTTCTTGTGTTTCTGGCACTATGGGTGGCAGAGAATTTCTTAGGAATCCCAGTGCTTTGCCTGTGGCTCCAATGTTCTATTTGTTAATGATGGTGGAAAAGGATTGAGACGTTCATCTAACCCCATGATTTTAATGGTAAGCCTTGCAATTAATGAAAGAAAAGCTGTACTTAAAAACAAGCCATGTGCACTAATAGAACAGTACAAGAATATATTACATGTGAGTGTGCAGCCCAAACAAATATGGTACAATGTGAACAAAGAAGAAAAACAATGCACCAGCGATGGAAACATTTATCTACAAGAGAAATTGCCCCCAAGAGCGCTAGAGCTTTTAGATTCAATAAGGATTGAACGACGGAGCATTGCCAGCTGCTAAATGTTCTCAGACGTCTGCCATGCTGAGTTGCTAACCGCTCAAGGGCCCTGATTGACTAGTACATACATCTGTGAGGTAGAAGCTTTACATGGGGAGGCAGAGTCAGGCTTGGATTGTCTGTTTCAGAAGGACCAACTGACGAGGCCCTGAAGCATTGCCTTGTTCTACTCTCTCATGATATGCTAGGTTTTTAAAACCACCATTCACCCCCTTGAAGAGGGTGTTGGTCAATCGGTATGCTGAGAACACATGCTTTATTCTAAGGTACAAGCTCGCATTCCGAGCACCATGGTTAACCAGCGTCCCATTCCCTGCCCTGCTCCCCCCTCATCATAGCACCTGTCTAGTCCCCTACACGGGTGCTTATGGTGTTTTTTTTTGGTTTTTAATTTGAAAAATAATAATCTTTCCTTTACAGCCCGGCACCACGCAGTACTGGTGTCCTGAAAGTCCTTTTTCAATGTTGATGATGTCACCATCATCAACATTGAAAATGGACTTCCAGCACTGCACCGCACCGGAACGGGCTGTGAAGGAAAGTTAAGACACCATTAGCACCGGTGTGGGCAACTACATGGCTGCAAATGTCTATAAGCACCTCGGTGGCATGCCGACGTGCCGACCCTTTCAGAAATGCCATGACGCCCTTGTTAAGGAGCCCTTGCTGCTCTTCTGCGCTTAACTTGAGCAGCATGCTATTACTTACAGGGTCAGCACACCACCTCGGGGCATATCGCCTCATTACATTACAACAGTAATGGCTCTTGGTAATGGCTCGTTTTACACCAATGCAGGAAGTAGTTCTCCAGTGTACTACTTCATCCGGTTACAGTGAATGTGCTGCCGTTGTAGTCTGGAGACATGTGTGGAGGAGCTCTGCATGCAAGTGTTTGCCTACTATTAATGTTATATTATGTGATGTTTTATTTTGAATTGGAATGCCACACTTGAGAACCTCAAAGTACCAGGCACTAGATACCCGTGTGCCCATGATATTTGGTTATTGTTTGATGTGCATTTGAGTTTGAGATGGCTTAAGTGTAAACCCATTTTTCATTTCTTACAGATCACCACAGACCTGAGGCAGCGTTGTACAGACAGCCACACCGGAACTTCGGCCTCAGCGCCTATGGCAGCGGGTATCTTTGCCCTGGCACTGGAAGCAAAGTAAGTACCATACGAGGCCACACAGAGTTAATGGCCATTACAATCCACAAAGGTCACTTCCAGCTGTTGCACACATCTAGGGCTAACGCTAGGCCCCCGCTAACGCTAAGCCCCCGCTGGGTATATTTTTATTCATTTGCACAGCACTACGGGCATAACTTAGTCGCTTCTTGGTGCTTTTGGTAGATTCCAGTTCTGGTTACTCCCTGGTTTCGATTCATTACAAATGGGTCTCGAGTTTTGCCCTAAAAGACATGAGTCTTATGTCTTGTGGAAGGTTCTTCAAGAGGTGGGGAGCGATTGCAGCCCAGTATGTCCCCTTGGATCTTGCACGTCATATAAGGGATGATCAGGCGGTTGTCCTGGGCCGAGCCCAGGGCTCTTTGGGGTTGGTATTGTGGGGTCTTTCCTTGTAAGCAGTATGGGGTGAAGCAGAGCCTGGCCTGTACCAGAACCAGCGTTTTCTTCTCAGGTGGCTGGTGACCGGGCTGCCTTTCCTTAAACTAAAGATGATCCTACCCCTGGTGTTCTGGACTTTGAGGGTGTTGCAGTAGTGCAACCCTGAGTTTATCAATGCTCATGCCAGCATTGCATGGTTTTCTGCTGGTACTTGTGGTAGGGTGTTGCCAGCTTCTTCACCCCTGTTTAACAGGTAATGGATTGAGGGTATGAGAAGTGAATTTTAGGGAACCCGTGCTATGCCTTTTTGCATAGTATTCAGGGAAGTTGTGAGCTTTTTGGGGAGAGATGCGGGAAAGGCAGAAGACTATCTACAGAGAAGGGTTCCTGTTCACTGAAGGTTTTAATTCATCTATGTAGTTTGTTGGACCATTAAGACTATGCAGTTGGTCCTCCGAGGCTGCACACTGTGGAAGGCTCTGGTCAGAATCTGAAAGACAAGAACACTTCCACACGTGAAAGCTTTCCTTTGGAGTAAAACATTTCTGTCTTCATTCTTTCTAGGGTTCTGTGCGATTCTTCTGGAAGATAATACAACAGAGATTCTGTAAAATGGCTTTGCTGTTCAGTGTCATTCCAGCCTCTGATAAGCCTGTTGACACTTTTCAATCTCACTGTTCCAGGATCTTCATGTGGTTCTTCCAGTGGGCACTGGAGGCACAATGCCTCTATGATGTGGGGGTCCGTAAACACAGTTTGATTTGTTGAATATTTTCCTATGAAATGTATTAGTGGTGTCAGAGAAAAGTGGCATCTCTCCTTTCCTGATCTGGGTCAGGTCACAGAGTGCCAAGGCGGGATTGGTGGCAGAAGCCACTGGGGCACACCCCTCTTATCACAAGCCCCGTGGCTCACTGGATGTGCAAAGCAGATGAGAAACACTGATGAGATGTGCGTTCATGCTGTGCCGTCACTGAGTACTGCAGGCTGCTCTTACCCCTGCCCAGCTAGCTAGATCTAGCCCCCAAACCCTTCCTGTTGTATGGGTATGAGCTGCACAGATACCCCCACCCTGAACCCAACCATTCAGGCATTCTTCACAAATGGGCTGCCAGCCTGTTAGTGATGGCAGCTTCATGGTTTTTCCTGCATCCCTGTTATTTCTCCAACTAACATGATCTAGATTCCATGTAAAAGAAAAGCTGTTGTGCATTTAGCTGCAGTTACAAATGCCTTTTTCCGGTGCAACACAGATATCTGCTCTTGGCACGGCCTTTTTCTACAGTGGCCCTGGGGTTGCAAGGCAGGTCTAGGCGTAGCAGAGGGGGAAACCAGGGGGAGCAGTTCCTACCTCTGGCAACCCCCAAATGACGTCCCTGTACGGATTCCTTGCGGATTCTTTGTAGTGATCTGTTTAGTAATCTTAACCAAAAGTAAAGGATGCAGTGGGTCTTCTCGGTTCTGATCTGTAATATTCACTTGCTCTATTCTAGTATAGAGACCTTCACCCCATGTTTCAGAGTACAGTAATATAAGAAGGACCTTCTTTACACACTTGGGTCCCCTCCACTGTGTGCTTGTCTTTAATGGTGTCCTCCCCCTCCGCCCCCCCAACCCATTGAAACATAGCATGTCTCACTGGGGACACATCTTATGCAGGCGAAAGAGAGGGCCACCGCCACAGTGCCTTTTTTCTCCTTGGTTGAGTAACGTTAACGAGGCAGTTATATTGATTCCAATTAACGGCATTGCACGTTAATACCGTGGCTGCATTACTAGTAGCCAATTTGGTTCACAGGAAGCTCTTTCCTTCCTGCAGGCTCCCAAAACAGGGAGGTGGGGGGTCATCCACATGTCTCATAAAAAGTCTGTCCTCTGACAAAAACCTATACTAAGCTAATCTCTGACCCTACCACTATAACAAAATGAGAACATAAATTCAGCCTATGAAAGAGTTGCTTCCTCCCGTTTCTTGGCTAGTGGTGGTTGGTTTCCTGGCCCCCATCCAGAAAGAGTTTTCAGTGTTCTCTTTCAGGTCTGCAGGCCTGTGTCACTAATTCAAATGTCTGTCTTACTCTGTTCTCACTGAAGGTTAGTCAGGGCCCCCACCCAAACGTTCCTTTTCTCCTAGCAAGTCCACCTGGCTGGGCAATTCACATAGTTAAGTTCAAAGTTTGGCCAATGTATCTCAGTCTGTGCTCCTCGTTTAGGACAATGTTGCTTAACCCAGCCCGGATAGTTTGTACTTTAGCCTTACTTGGGCTAACTGCCTCTTCAGCCTTTCTCCGCTTGTTGCCACCTCATGGAGTTTCTTCTTCCTCAGCCCAGCATGGGCATTCACCCCCCTTATGGGTTCTTGTGTCCCTCGGCATGGCATTCCACCGCCTTCTGGGTTCTCCTGTTGTTTAGCCTGGCATGGGGTGTAACCCCCATGTGGGTTCTCTGCTTCTGGCATGGCTTTGTTTCAGATCTCTGTGGCAGTTCCGAGTTCCTTTGCCCCCCCATCCCCCACCTTCCTGGACTCGGCAGCATTCCATGGGCTTCTCTGTCCACCACACTGTCTGTGAGGTCCTGCCTCCAGGTACCTCCTTTGAGAGAGGCATTCTCTATGCTGTGCGGCCTCCCGGCTAAATTCTCGCGCTGTGTGGCGTGTTCTTCCATGGAACAAGGTGAACCACTCAATTGGTTCTGCTTCGTGGGTATGGGTGGCAGAAACCAAACAAGCCACTTTAAAGGGCCCTGCACATTAAGGTCTGTCAACTCCAATATAACAAACACTTGAGATTCAGTAGGAGAGGGAGGAGTATTAAAGATCCTGCTTTGGGGCTTCCTTGTCCCACATTGGGAGAGGAGGGAAAGTGGATCCTGCTTGTCTGGACCCCTAGGGGATGTTGAGCGCGGCAGGCTCACCTCTCTAGTCCAAAGGTGGGTGGGGCCTTCTTGGGGACAAGGGACGAATTCCCTAGATGAATCACAAGGGGTAAAGTAACTGAAGAGGGGGTCAATGGGAATTCCTGGAGGTGATTTGTGTTTATGGCAACAATTGGTACTGGGAGGCAGGGTATTGGGTGATGTTGTTTGTGCAGGGGTAGTATGTGTTTAACAGTAGCAGTGACTTTGGAGAATGAACAAAACTCATTAATCAGTGTTTTAAGACCATTAAAGTAAAGCATGTCTTTTCCTTTTTAGTCACTCTTTGACATAGTACCATACAGCCTTCGGTCAAACATGGTCTACGACAGTGTGCGAGTGCGCACGCACATGAACCACAACACTTTACTCTTAAGTTAATACCACAAACTCATGTCCGTTCATTTTAAAGTACATAATCAATATCACAAGTCATAGCAGAGATGACAGATCTCATCATCCCACGTCCTTGGTCTCACCACGTGCCTTTAGGGCCCAACTACCGGCATGCAAGAATAGCCAGTGAAAATAGCTCTGATAAGCGGCCGTGGACCATCTTCCGTGCAAGGTGTCATCTAGTATGTAACCTGTGCCACTGCAGAAAAGGTTTGGATTGTGAGGCTGACAAAATGACGACTGCTCTGCAGCAGTGTGGATGAACAGTTGCTAAACCGCCTACTCCATCCCGCACTACTATCAAACCAGCAGCGATCCCAATCATAAAGGTAAAAGACGCAACCCAACAAGTATACCTCCTTCATCTTTTGAGATAGTGCAAGCCGAGGTCTGGATAAACTGATACCCGTAGCAACACAAATAACAAGCCCAATAGCTCAAAAATAAAAGAATGTCTAATCAATTTTCTATAAACATTCAAAAAATGTAATCAAAGGAAACAATTTAATCGAAGGATATGCAATCAACAGATCAGAAAACACACAAAAAAAACTCACTAGTGCAAAAGAAACACAAAGAATGTGACTTTTTTAAAAGGGTCTAGGAGTAGATGAATAGGGTGTTCAGGCAATAGATTCTGAACAATGTCAATGTTCAAAGTTAAGTTCTTGAAGAAATGGGAAGAGAAGGGAGGCTTAAGTCAGTTGGTCCCCTTTAAAATGGACTGAAGGGACAGGGCCACTTCAAGAACTTTGTGACTTGTTTTTTCAGCTCAACAGTATCAAGCCAGGCTTTAAGGCGCTTTCTGTGGCAGTGATTTGGCTTTGGGTTGAACTGGGCGACTGGTTCCAATACATTGTGATTCACAAGCCTCAATGCCACATGGCACGCAGAAGCTTGGTATAGGCAGGCAATGGCAGAGGCAGTATAGCTTAAAAGCAGTTCTATGTGGGAATCTGGGCCTAGAGCTCTTTTTGGCTTCTAGGTTGCTGGGGAGGCCCAATCCCTATTCGCCAGGGATACTGCGAGTGCTTCAGTTTTGTACTCCACTCCAGGGAACTTAGCTGCCACCTAGAGGCTCCTGGAGGGTGGGGGGCCTTCACCCCAGGTGAACAGGAGCCTCGTTACAATGCAGCCAGCAGAGAGGCAAGCTTTGGTCCACTGAAGTTCACTCTCACTGTTCCCTGGGGATCGTCGCGTACAGAGATTTCCTCTGCCTTTAAGGCCTTCTGTCTTCAACTCACTGTTGGAGGACTTTGGAATGGACTCCAGTCTCAACAAAGGCCCAGTGTCTCCTCCTTGAATTCATAGTCCAAATAGGAGTACAAAATGAGGGGGTGCCCTGCTCCTTTAAAGACAAAATGTTACTAGGATTGGTCCAAAGTTAGCATTCTGTAACAACCTATCCAGGTTCTTGTAACAAATTCCCTTTGCCTCATGACATCACACCCAGAGTACCTTGCCTGCAGGAAATGGCAGGGACAGGAAAATGAAGAGCGCCTTAAGAGAAACCAAGATGGCGGGACTCTTCTCTCTGTCCCCGTCCCCATGCCTGCTGGCTTCAACGTGCTCAAAGTGATCTCCCTGGTGTGATAGCTTTGCCATGTCTAATTTTGTGAAAAGTTAAAAAAAATAATAAATAAATAAATAAAATATGTCATGGCAATGCTGCCTCTGTAGCACTGATTCCGAGGAGACCTCCCAGAGGAAGTCCTATTCCTGAGGGTAGGTGTTGCCCTTCCTGCGGCAGATTCAGGTACTATCAGTAACTCCAACAGTGTGAACGTCCTGCATTTGGGTGGTGCTCCATCTGTGCTCTAGGCCTCCAGTAATGCAAGCCTCTTCCATTAGTACGTTCGCCGCCATAGGATCTTAACAGTGCCAGGTCAGTGCTATAGAACGCCGGTAGGAGATTGTCACACTGGTGGGTCCCTATACCACTGGCAAGTCATTGCTGTTGGAAGGCGAAAGCAGGAGAGAGAAAGTGGCAATATGGTGTTAATTTGGTGGAGAGACGATATAAGGGAGGATGCCTTCCAAATACCTTCAACTGAAATGACCATCACTTCACGGTCTCTCTCATCCTCTGCCTTGGTAGGCGGTTCCTCTCTAGGCATTGCAACATGCCTGTGCTCTTTCTTGCTCAGTTTACTGATTCTTTCAAGAAAGATCAAATCTGTAAATAACAGAAACTTTGTGTTGAACTATGATCCTAGTGCCATGTGTCTGTGAGGTTCCCACATTTCTTTTAGAAGATTGCAGCACACTCATGCTAGTGCTATTGAAGCATTCTACCATTTCACATGTGTAACATCAGGTTTTACCATTTCACCACTATGAAGTATATTACAGTATAGAGGTGTAAAAAAAAATCTTTAAGTCCAGAAACACACTGCTACCTGTATTGTGGTCTGGTAACAGCCGGAAGATGTACGTAAGTGTGTGTTCTTTACACAAAATAACAAATAAGTAAATTGAAGAAAACAAATCTTATTTTCAGCATAGACACAATATTCTATGGTTTGATACCATTCCACCTTTGGGACAGGACATTATTTTTGCCTGTGTTGAATGTTCCATTTATCTCCTGTGGCACAGCGCAAAGCAATGCACGTCTACTGCAAGTATCCCATTGTTTTTTTAAGTAAACTAGATGTGTGGAATCAGGAACACAACCAACTAGCCACAAACGGGCAACACTGAATTCATGAATGACCAAGGTTAGACTAAAGTAAACTGTGGCTTTGAGAGCTGGCTATTAGTCACATGTCTCAAGTGTGATCAGATGCTACCAGCCACAGGTGTTCTGTATCCTTGAATCATTCTTGTGTTGTAATGGTTCAGATGAAGCTGTTTGGAGGCATTGTGTGAAGAAGAAAAAAAGATACAAGCTGCTAAAAAACAAATTGATGCAGATGACAAGGGAAATGCCATGCAAGACCCTTCCAGATCACTGCAGCCATGGTATTTCTTTTCCAAAGTATGTAGTCCTAAGAAGAGACTTCGGTCTCCTCCTTCCTCAAACTTTAGCCCTTCAACCGCATTCCTGCTGAGGAGCACGGACTCTTTTCGGACCAGTGTTGGGTAAACTGATCTATTGGGAAAGATAGAACTCTAACAAAGTATGGGAAATGCTGAGAGCTTTAAATCTAAAACAGCTGGCCACAGGTAACGAATGTGGGTACTCCGGTGGCACTGGAAAAGACGACAGCAATCCTGTCAGATCCAAGAGCCTTGCTGCTTTATTTTGCAATCTCCTAGTTTTGTGTTCCATCTTTTCAGACTTTCTATTACAGCTCCGTTGTATGTCCATTAGATCTCAATATTTTCAAACAAGGAGCTCACCCTGGATTCATGTCTGCTTCCTTAACGGATTTTAAATAATAGTGAAAATTCCCACAACATTGTTTAAAAAAACAGGAGGACAAAAGTGATAAAACAGTATTGCAGATTAAAGCAAACTTCGATTTTTGCTAAATCTGCCCTAAGATTGTGTTCCATTTTATTGTGTGCCCCTTGAGTGTACCTTGAATCCTAACTGCCACTGCCAAAACTTCACATCTGAAGGACATCACCCCTCCGAGCCTGCCTCATTGGTTTGATCCCTAGGAGGAAACCCAGTTGTGACTGAAAGTGCCATTTGTCAGTGAGTACAGAGGGGATAATCAGAGCTGTGACACTGAAGGGTGGTTGGCATCAAGGCTATGTTATAATGGATCCTAAGAAAGGGCAATAAAGGTGGCGCTGGGCTCTTAACCGATACTGATTGGAAGCTGGAGGTAGAAAGGACTCTGGTTAAAGAAATCCCAAGTCCCCTTCCCTCTAGTTCTATGGCAACAGTCTTTGGGTTCACTGGGTGCGACTGTGGTTTTGCCAGAATGTCGATTTCCTGGGGACAGGAAAAAAATGGAGCAACGGAAATCTTTTCACATGTTTTGCTTGTGCAGATATCTTCTTCAAATGGGCTGGATGATTGAACACAAAAAAAGTTTCTTCATGGGAAAACCAAGAAGCGAAAATGTCTAATCAAGAAAACGTCTTTGAGTTTCCCCAGCTTCTTGCTGGCATCACTTTGGATGGATTTGTTTATTAGAAATGTGCTTTTCGCTGGAGTATTTCTGGCTCTCCTAGCATCACTTTTCAGAGACGTCTTAGTGGACACTCTGGCGTGTCTTGGTAATGACCTCTTCTGGAGTCCATACACATTAGTGGACGATGCTTACTAGATCCCCAGGTCAGGTGTATGGTAAATCGGAAACCGAAAGAATAGAGCAATGTGTAAGGCTGAGGAGGGATCAGGGATGTTTCAAAATCTAGTTGTACCCAAAGGTTTAGGGCCATGCACTCTTTTGCCAAACCAAAAGAAAGCATGTAGCTCTCATTTTATGGGCAACACTGGAAGATCATGGATCTATAACATATAGTGTTGTAACCCCCACTTCAGATTGTGAAGCTAATGTTAATTTGAAAAAGGAAACGTCCCATGTGTTTCATTTCTACATAAAGTATTAAGGATTCTAATTCAAATACAACAATCTTACTTCAAAATTTAGACCAAATTCTATTTGCTTAACTGATATGCAAAAACATGGATCAACCAATTCTTTACAAACTATTTCAGAAAATGAAGTATTGAATATGAAACCATTCAGAATTCTTACATGTTGATTTATGAATCCATCTCTTTATCTTCCCTTCATATGCGAACAAGTCATCAACAGAGAATTGTCAAACGTGTACCTCATACATTGTTTAAATACTCAAATGTGTCTGCTATAAGCTTTTTGTGTCCCTCTCATGAAATCTCTCCATCTAACTTGACAAGATGGAACAATCAGAGGTTATTTAGTTTTCTCTTGCCATGGATACCTCCGAAGAAATTCCTTTTGAAGCACCCCAATCCTTCTATGAAGGCCTCCAAACCAGACCATGCTCATTCTGGTAGCTGACCAAAATACCACTTTACCTTTGGTAATGGCCCCCCTTTCATGACCTAGGGCCCAACAAACAGCTCAAAGCAAAGGTCTCCATTTTCAGAGGTCTGATTTTCAAACAACCTAATGCGAAGGATTAGATGGAACTGAAGAAACGTTGTCGTAAATTCAAAGCCGAATAAGAAATGTGAGCTTTTTGGGGTAATGCGTCCTTTCCTCTCTCACTTAGCAATTTGTGATCACCTGTTAGAGGAGACTACGCATTTTGGGATTTTAGTGCCCCAACACCTCTTTCTTGGCTCTTGTGATTGGACGCTTGGCTTGTGTAGAAGTTGTCAGTATCCTTCTTCTCTTGTTTTGAACCTGCGACACCGCCACTCCACTGGATCATGTGGGCATGGGCTAAACATCAGACTCCTTTACATTTTAGCCAAGACCATATTGAGAGCCTGGATTATCAGGCTGGACTTGAATGGTGATGGTTACTGCCCCTGCCTCAGTCTCTCTCAGCACATTGGTCTCAACCACCTTGCAATCTATTGCCTGCTTGGTTTCAGCAATACCTTCTGCTCTTCCTTGTCTCTAGTCTCCTCTTGCAAATCTCTGTCCTCATTCCCTGGTCGGTTCCTTGTCCTCATACTCCCCTCTAGCCATTACTCCTTTCAGACCTCTCCCCAATTCTCCTAGTCTCCACCGCTGGTTATCGGTCTCTTCTCCAACTTCTTAGCCATTGTCCTGCCCTTCCATCTTTGTTCCACTCCTCTTATCCTACACCACCTTCTTTGTGTCCTCCTGAAAGCTTGTTTCTCTCTCCTTCCCCTTCACTTCTTCTCCACCACTTTCTTTTCTGCTGCCTTCTCTCTGCCACTAGCCTTTTCGATGCACCGCGCACACACATGCTTTGTGCACCTCCAATTTCAACACCTTTCCAAAAATTCATTGGCCTTCTTATAATCCAATGGTTCTGCCAGCTGACGTAGTAAATTGCATAATTACTCAGCTGGTGTTTTACGTTCTGCAAGCCTTGTAATTGGGTGACTCGCTGCTGAGCAACATAACTCCCTGCTCCTGCTGATTGGTCATACATTTTTGCAGCCCTGAGGTCTGAGGTGTCTATGGAGGGAGGCCATGTTTGTTCAAGTCATACAGTGACTGCAGTTTGGACTGCTCTGTTGAAGCTTTTCTTTCCATCCTGGGTAGGCATTTGCATTCTCATGCTGAGCTGCCTACCGCGGACCAAAATCAGCCTTGCAAGCGGCCGCCTGAGAAAGCGTGCTGAACGCAGATAGTCTCCCCTCAAAGCAAGTCCTGGGATTCACATAGTTTAGCTAACTGGTACCGCTGCTGTGGCCCCGTGGGCACATGCAGGCCAGAAGCCACCTTATTTTTCAAAAATAATGTTCTTGCTTGCCAAAGCCACTCCTCTTCTCTTGTAATATGTGTCGCAGGCATTTTAGGAAAGGATGGTCTTGAATTATAAACATCATATCTCTCTGTATGAGCGACAGAAATCCTGATCATTACTTGTGGGGTCTTCACATTAATTATCACAGGGGGGCCTGTAGCTAAAGCACTATCTATATGCAGTAGAGTGGGGATCGGGCAGGTCTGCCATGTACATCCTCCAGGGTAAACTTACAGTAGCTGGTGGTGGTCCCCAGCCCACATAGGCTCCTGTAGTCCTTTCCTCCAGCCTTAAAAATGGAACTTCAGAATATCGCTAACCCCATTTTATTTTACATGGTTAATGTACCCAGTTTTAGTAATTATAGCAATTTTAGTTGGCGTTTGAAACTGAACTAAGCATGCTGGTGTCAACATCACCTTGACTAGCTGTTTTCATCCAAGTTGTTTCAGTTTAAGATTTGATCACCTGTTCTGATCTTTTTTTGTTTAGATTGACTAATAACTTACTACTGTTCATTTGAAATAAGCTCCATCACCTTTTGATCATACATACATACATACATAAATGCATCTCCCAAACCCCACCTGTGACGAATCGACTTCCGGGGTACGAGTGGCCCAGGGATGAATATCGGTTTCTAAACCATTAGCGACTTCTGCGTGACAGCAGTCAGCTGGAAAATGTCCTTTAAGGCGTTCACTGGTTCATGCTTGTCGATGCACTCCTCCTAACGTCACTGGGCTTGTTTCGTCCTTTAAGGCGGACTGCCCAAAGCTGAGAAGAGTGTTGCAGGCAACTGCCTTGTCTGTGGTTTGGTTCAGAGACTCTCTGGCACTTCCCACCTAGGAAGCTTACTTGCAGATCCTAGCAGGGCACGCTTTGTACTGGCTGTGTACCGGTTCTGGAGCTGCTGGCAGGACCTCTGGATTCAGAATCTCCCTCTGTTCTCTGGGAGATGTTTAGGGGAGGGCTCTTGCTTCTCGCTTTGGCAATCCTGACCTTCCTTCATTGACGGAAGCTGTAAGGCAGACTGTACCTTCAGCCAGGGTCCAAATTAGTTTTTCTTGTTACTCCTTGCAAAGTCTTCAGATGATCTGCCCAAAAGAGGGGCTCATCCCTCTTTTAAAGCAAAATGGGGCACAGTGATTGGTGAAGGCTAAGTCTACCCTAATGATCAAAACCTTAAGTTCTAACATTTATCACCAACAATCTCCCTTATGCACGAGGTCATAACCAGAGTGCTTTGCAACAGAAAAGGTAAAGGGGTGAAAACGTAATACCAAATCCCACCCCTCTTCCTGTCTGTTGTGGATCAAAGGGTCTCTCTAGTTAATGGAGCTCTCTGCGGTTCCTGATTAAAGCGTCAGGGCCCTCTTGAAGCTACAACGAGAACAGACTTTCTGTCTCCATCAATCCACATACTCGTTTCTTCTGCATGGGGTGCCCCTGCGGGGTGACTACTGTAAATACATAGTCCCAGACATGACGGGTCACTGCTCTTGATACTGAGAGGCAGGAGCTGGATTCAGGTTGACACAGTGCATATCAAAGGTTGTTGGGGTTTTCCGGATGTTTGTTAATATCTGCAGCCAGGCCCCATGTGGGCCTGTTTGAAGTATACTCTATTATTATGTTAATTGCTGCCTCCATCTGCAGTGCTTACACAAAAGGACAGGGCGGATCCATGGATAGTTAACTAGGCTTACCATAGCAGGAGGAAGGTTTTGCCCTCCCACTTTCCAAGATGCCTTGATGTACTTGTGGCTGTCATATTCCAACTAAATATGACAGGGGGACAACGCCTGTAGGCTGTGTCCACCCAGAGTACACATGTCTGTGTATATTGTGCGGTAAGCATAGGAAAATGTGTGGGGATTAGCCCCACACATTTTCTAGAGGTTCATCTACCATCATTCAATTTCTTTTAAAACATTTTTTAAAAAACAGGCTAGCGAATAAACTGTGACAGGCCACTGACATAGAAGTAGGACTACAGCTTAAGGTATGAAACTGTAGTTGTACCTTTATGTGGGTGGCCTGTCGCATGTCATGTTGAAGCACCCGGGGTCCCGAGGGTATTTTAAGTTTGAAAACCCTGTCCGGGATTTGGGGATCGGGTGGATACCATCCCGGTTTTTGGCAAACCGATGGAAATATCATATCCGGCCAAAAACTGGGACGGTATCCACCCGATCCCCAAATCCCGGGATGGGTTTTTAAACTTAACAAAGTCTCGGGGTCACGGGACGGAGGTGCAAATACCCAGACAGTCCCAGCAAAATGGGATGTCTGGTCACCCTACACGCATAGGAAGGCGACCCGCTCTTCCTAAACCTTGTGTTAAAAAAATCTGATGCCATGCCCGGATGTGCGTCACTAGTACTCTCATCGGAAGCCACTTAGATATTTTGCTGTTGGTTGAACAGATGCTTATTATTTTTGTGGATGATGAAAAGTGTTAGAAATCCTCCTTCACCCAAGCTACACAGGTTTATCTTTACTTGTTGGTTGTCTAGTGTTGCCAGTGCATTGAACCCATGTGTTCCTGTGACTCTATATCGAGTGAATAACTTTTTTGTCGGAGTAGATATAATTAATTGCCAAAAATGTATGTGGGGGGTGGTTTAGGTTAATATATGTGGGGCAACAAGGGGTGGGCTGTAGTG
The DNA here is from genome assembly GCF_040938575.1 of Ambystoma mexicanum. Classification (NCBI taxonomy): domain Eukaryota; kingdom Metazoa; phylum Chordata; class Amphibia; order Caudata; family Ambystomatidae; genus Ambystoma; species Ambystoma mexicanum. Next base: position 1,197,547,316 of record NC_090935.1, read on the forward strand.
GGTCCCCCACAGATATTGTTGGCAAAATCGCCCATTAAAAAAGATGAAATCTACTTCTGCAACAAAACACTACACAAAATGACATGGAATCGTTATTTTCAGACTTTTTCCAGGGACTATTCGTTACTTGCTGGGCCGTGTCTATATGTGTCAATGTATCCCCGTGGAACCCCCAAGCGGCTCTCCTGGACAGGCAATGGAGGCCAGGTTTTGGCAGGGGGGAGGCTGATCATCCCAGAGGCTAAATTTGTTTTGAACATCTTGTGTGTTCCTTCACACCCAGACTCGCATGTGGAATCTATTGGAAGGCCTTTGTATAGCCAATTTCTGGGGGGTCCAAGTGGAACCTCCAGGAGGCAGGGGATGGCTTATGTTTTGTGTTAAGGATGTCTATCCTGTCTATAGCAATCAGCGAGGAACACATTACTGGTGTAAAAGGCCATAATCAGGAGTAACCTTTCTTGCTCCGAATCTGCTTCTGTTCCTACATTGTGAACTTTTTTAAGTGCATGTTTAGAAGAACGCCTTCGGAAATCAATGCACTGTAGAGGTTATTCATTCTAACTCTATGGAGCAGCAATGTTGATCTTACACTTCAGCATGGAGCATTTGTGACCTTGAAATGGGATTGCTCTTTATAGAATGGGACCCGGATCACATCATGCTAGCTCCCTGGGCAGGGGCGGCAGCCAGCGCGGTATCCCGAAACCGAGGATCAATAATAATCGGTGCCCTGGTTCTGAGGCCACCTACTTGGTTTCTCACACCCACCATCCCGTGAAAACCCACCATCCCAAGGCCAATTCCTCCGCCCGAAGCTCCCACGGCCCTGCCCACACTGCAGCCCGACGTGCTGCTTACCGCACAGCCAGCCATGTAAATGAAAGAGGAGCATTGCATGGAGAACCAGCTTCTATAGCTATATGGCAGCCATCTTGAAAAGAGGGGGACTTTTATCATCCCATAGAAAGGGTCACAAACTCACTGCAGCCTGTTTTAGGCAAAAATGATATCAGCGACCCAGCAAACAAACCCCGGAAGCTAACAGCAACAATATTCTGTGCAACTGCTGTGCTGGGAGGTAATGACCTGGGCACACTCCTTAAAGGACCTTAATTGTGCTTGGGCCTAATCAGGGCTCATGTTGAGAGTGGACAGAGTCCACCCACTATTGTCAGAGGGTGGACTCAGTCCCCCCCCCCAGCTAAAATGAGAATGAATGTCTTCTTTGAATTTATTAATTAAAGCCAACCTCGGTATCGAACCGCAGTCATCAGGTTTGCAGGCCGGACACTTCACTGCACTATATAACCTGATGAAAAATAACAACTAAAGGTAAAATGTCCCACTTCGGTTCTGCTTGTTCCAGGGAAAACATTTGTATTGGTTCTTGGAGTTTAAAACATGCACACCTTTTAACGTTTCCAAAAACACTATTAGAAGAAAATATCCTCTCTTGGTTTGTGTGTTGATTTTATGAAAGGCAAATGCCATTCGTCCTGTGCATTTTGGGTGGTTATGCAAAGCCAATTTAATTAAATGTGCATATTTCAACTTGATATGCTTATTTCTGGCGACCGCACATCGTTGATGAGTCCCCCCACTTTTATATTTAGGACTTGACCCCTGGGCCTAATTACTATACGGTACAGCCTGTGAAATTGGGGATTCTTGCATAAATAGCCCAGTACTTGTATCGTTCTGTTGCAGTCCCGTTGTGCCCGTGGATCCTGCATGTGTACATCGGTTTTGCAGTAGACCTTTCGCAATAGTAGTTAAAGTGAGGCTGAGGTTAGGCACAGGCATTAGTAATGAGGGTGGGGCCTGATGCTTGTGTCACGCGGTACCCTCTCTGATCTTCAGATTTTACAGCACACAACCTGTTTTACCATATACACAGATTTTGTGCACAGACGTTTAATTTTTCCTTGTGCACGCTACATGGTGGCGTCCATGAATCATGGAAGTTGTCTTAAGATGAATATTGCACATTTTTTTACAGGGGGCAAATTCATTATTTGTAAAGAAGTAGTTGAAAGTTGCTCTTGGGACCACTGTGTCACCCAGAAATCAGCCATGACACCTGGTGTGCTAGGAGCCAGTGCAGTGAGAGGTGGAAATGCTCACTTCCACATGAGAGGCAAACCACAACTTTTTGTGCATTGTAAATGGCACAGGAAGATGTATACGTTTTCTAGGCGTGCCACAATGCTCTTTTAAACACATTCCCAAATACCCAGAGTTAATGTCATGGGTATATTTATTTCTATGTAACCAGTTGGCCATGGCAGTCAAAAGTAGCTACTGATGTCAAGCTGACCAGGCTCCTCGAGCTGGCCCGGCTCCTCGAGCTGGCCCGGCTCCTCGAGCTGGCCCGGCTCCTCGAGCTGGCCCGGCTCCTCGAGCTGGCCAGGCTCCTCGAGCTAGCCCGGCTCCTCTAGCTTAAATAGCTCCCAGCTGCTAGCAACCTCGAAACCTGATTCAGGAAGTGTTTTGAGTTTGGGCCATTCCCCCAGTGTGCTTTCTCTTGTCGTGAAGAGGTGGCTTCTGCCGATGGTAACTATTTTGAGGAGGTTTAAGACCATGTGGAGAGGGCATGGTCATTCTTGGAGAGGGCACATAGTAGATTGGGTAGCTGGTTCCTTGGCGATGTGAAGCATTATTATGGGTTCCACGATTCTAGTTGCCTTTGCCCACCTCCTTGCCTGTGATGAACCACACCCATCATCCCCTTATCTCTTAGACCACCGTTTGTTCCTCCGCCTGTTACATTATGGAACAGGGCCATGAACCTCGGATGTTTGGATTAAAGGGGCGGGGGGCGGGAGGGAGGTCAGTGCTTTATTGCCTACCAGGATTTTCCAACTCCAGGCCTCGAGGGCCGGAATCCTGACTGGTTATCCGGATGTCCCTCATTAATACTCATGAGATATATTTCCCTGCAATGATTCTAAATGCATGCACATTTTTGCTTATGAATATTAATGAGGGATATCCTGAAAACCTGTCAGGATTCTGGCCCTCGAGGCCTGGGTTGGACAATCCTGAAAGTTCTCATTGTGAAAGCTATAGGGCAGACATGAATGGCCAGCACCAACCTGTCCAAGTGTCAGAGGACAAGAGCCTGCCCGGGCCCTATTAATAGTGACCCCCCCTATAATGAAGACAAAGGCTTAACTGCTGGACTCCGGTCTTAGATGGTCCACGTCTCCAATGATTCGCATCTCTTTGTGAAGCTAAATAGCTTCTAAATTGGGGTGAAAGATGCGTCTAACGGGCCAAAGGAACGTGCAATGGCCATTTTGCCTTCTGAGCTCAGAGGAGGGGTCAACATCGCACTTGGTTTAATGGCCCCACACACTACCAGCTTTCACAACTGCCATCCAGCGCCCCCACCCCCCAAATTTGGATGCTGATCCGCCTCTGCAGTAATATACTCCTCTATCAGTCTTTCGAAAGTCTCACTGCATATCAATACCTGCATACATGACTGTTCTTATGCTGGCCTTTACCCATGCTTCTCAGCATCATTTCAAGGTGGGGAAGGGGGTTCAAGGCTTACATCACCTACAAAGGGGACCCTCTTGGATAAAGACCAAGTGGGCCATTGTACCCTAGTTATCAAATGACCAATGTGTTTGGCATCTGCCACCCTTAAGACTGCAATTTGAAAGGTTAAAAGGCGATTCTCTTCTTGGTCTGGTCATTGCATGCCAGACTATAGTAGAATCGTTTTTGAGTAAGATATTTGGTGAGGGGGTCTGCTTCACGCATATGAAAATAAAGTGGGCAGTGAAGAGGCAGCCACACGATGAGATCCATGGCCCTGTATTTTTGATAGCATTCAGGCTGTTTTTTTTTTTTTTGTTTTTTTCTGCTCGCTGGTTTGCAATAATGTAATTTGAAAGCGGCACCTAAGGAATCGTCGGGCATTGCCAGCCGCAATTGTGTCGCCCCATGTTGGCGAAACTGCTCTCTAAACACCATTTCCCAGCCAATGAATGGGGAGGCGAGTTGTGCAAAATCTCACAGCGTGCAATCCTCGTTCTAGTTCTGTGGGGATTTCTGCTCTCCAAACACACACAGACATACTGCCCTGCCAAGACTGGAAAGCTCTCCAGCTGTGAAAGTAGTGCATGAAAAGGACGGGTCAATCCTGCCCCCATGCATTCTACTGGCCCCGTCCCGCTATTTGATCTCTTAATCTGTCCATTTGATCCCCCAAACCCACACCTCCCAGTTAAACCCCCTTCCTCAATGGAGGTGGCTGCAATTGCCACCAGTGAAGCGAAATGGGTGAAATTTGCCTCACATCCTGCCTTGCCGGTGGAGCACGTGTCACACAATTTGGCTGTGTTTGGGCAAAATCAATCTTGTTTTTGCCTCTGGCTCAGAATTGTTTCAACCAATTAGGGGAATTAAAACCTTACGGAGGCCCTTATTTAGGCAAAACCTAATGCAACTGAAGTAAATGGGGGGACAAATTCAACATTTAGTCTATTTGAAACAGACAAAATGTCCATTGTCGCCCATCAAAGCAAAATGGCGAAGTGGGATGATTTTGCCCAAACTTTTCCGTTTTATCTGCCGAGGGAATTTTGTTCATTTAGCTCGTCCCCACTCACAGATATGGGGCCTGTCCACGCCCTAAACCATCTTGAGGTCCATTAACATCGATGGGCACTTGTTTTGATTATTTCTGACTGCTTCCTTCTCAAAATAATCATGCGGCCGTCCTTCTGTAACCTGAACTAGGACCTAAATTCGCTCTGTACCGTCACGTGTTACTACTGGTGGCAAGATATGTAGCTAGCGGGTGGGGCTCCAGCTTTATTTCACTAAAAAGTCCCACACTGTGCTTTAGTGAAGTCTTCTTTGCTTATTTGGATTTCAAGGCAAAGCACTCCTGCCACATTGCTTGTATCACGGATTGATGTGTAGCAACCTTGAGTGCTGAGACGTCATGTCTCATTATCACGCTTCGCCTTGGAGGGCCTCAGTGTAGAATGTGACCGTAGCTATGATTTGGGTAGGGTCTTGTTTGTTATCGGAGAGGGCTGCCTTCCTGCTTTCTCCTCATCTGGTCTGGCCAAGTTTTGCTGCTGCAACACTGACAAATGGAAACCTGGCATGAAACGAGGACTTGACCGGCAATTCGTGTGTCAATGCTCCCACCGCACAGCATTGCCCCATGGTTTTCTTGGGGAGTCCAGGTCTTCAGAGAGAAGATCAGTGTGAATGCACAAAAGCTTGAAAATGTTTTTTCTTTCTGAAATCCTGACGTTCAAGACTGCCTCTTTCCCTCTGCTATGCTTTATTTTGGCTGTCGTTTCCAAAATGCTCTTGTATTTGATATTTGAAAACTTATAAATGCACAGAAATATGACAAAAATAGCACACTTTAGAGTTCAAAACACAAATATTCAACCACATGTCATCTGAAACAGCCTGACACAACCCTGCTGCTCATTATTGTATCTAGAAAACATAACGATGAGGGCAAACTCAACGTTGCACAAGCCAGGTCCACTTTTTCAGCGCTTTGTTGTTCCGGCAATGGCGGCCATGTGACTTACCATGATCCATTGCTCTCCCCACAGTCCATTCCTGACTTGGAGGGATGTGCAGCATATCACTGTCCGGACGTCGCGACCGGGGCACCTGAATGCTCCAGACTGGAAAACCAATGCCGCCGGCCACAAGGGTAAGATGGCTTCTTATGCAACAGTTGCGTTACTTCGGTTTGTGTGTGCCATCTTGGCTTTGAAAGCGATAAAGGGAGACGAGGGGAACAAAAGCTTCTGGAAAACCAATGCCGCCGGCCACAAGGGTAAGATGGCTTCTTATGCAACGGTTGGGTTACTTCGGTTTGTGTGTGCCATCTTGGCTTTGAAAGTGAGAAAGGGAGACGAGGGGAACAAAGGCTTCTGGAAAAACAAGACTGGAACCTTTGGGCTTGTTTCCACCGAAAAAAATAACCGTATCTTTTTTTTTTGCTCCTGTGTTCTGTTGGCTTTCCTTTTTTCATTCGCGCCTTTTGATCAATATCTTGTCTTCCTCCGATTGCATTGATTTATGGCGCTGCTCCCTGGAGTTTTAGAGGTAACAAAGTCTCATCTGATCCGTATAGGATTAGGGCAGCCGGGGCTCGTTTAAAGATTGCGAGCGCGACTTAGAATAATGAGCTGTCGATATGTTCTGTATGGAAATGAAGCGCTCCCCTGGTTGGCTCCCAATGAAACACAAAGTGATGTATTTTTGTGAAAAACAATGCTTCTGAAAGAGACTTATTTGAACATTGAGACAGGCCTTGGGAATGTGCCTTGGACCGGGGTGTGCTATCAGTAAGCATCCGAGAAGGCGTCTGTAAATTACCTTGACTGGTTTACGGTAAAGTCGTCCCCTAGCTTTCCACTGACACAATGCAAATTCAATGAGGGGCACGTAAATCACTCTCTCTGTTTGTAAAGTTGACCTAATATTAAAGAATTGGGAGACCGAGCAGCTCCCGAGAGGTTGGGACCAGGGGACAGAGAGACTCTGGCACATGCAGGGCGAAGGGGCAGGCACTTCAGGTTGGGATTAGCAGGGAATCGAATGAATGGAGAGCCTGGAGCATAGAGTGGCTGGTCCCCACCATGGCCCTTTGGGAAGTAAATATATAGTTATAGTAATTGAGATGGGACGTGTGGAGTAAATAATTTAAAAGGGTTAACTACACACCTTCCCAGCTCTGCCTGGTTCCTATGCGACCCAAGTTTCCAATCCATTATGGGTGTCCCCTTGTCAGAAAGCATTAAATGTACATCCGGGTGACATGCGTCACTTCTGGTTCTTAATTACTTCCGGGTGACCCTTACTTCAGTAGAGGGGAAAAGTCTTTCCGGGTTAAAATCCATCTCTGGTAGTTGATACTGGGAATTGTTTGGTTTCGCTCATACTTCATACAGTGTACCCAGGCCACTCTGCAGTTGAGGAGCCCAAATGTCCCTTATGGGTACAAGCGCACATTATACCAGCCCCAGCCTCTATGGCTGGAATATAATCATTGCATCAGCCAGTGGCGGAACAATTTCTCCTCTAAGATACCATTGTAACACCACAATGCATTGAGGATAGCCCTTCCATGCACCACAACATCCCAATATAGGGTCTTATACTCGGATTCTCATTATTTAGCAGCATCCGGCAAATTTGAATGTCATGAAAGCACCTCTTAAAAATGGATCTTTATCTCCTACTCCTAAGTGCAGTTTGTCTCTTGCAAAATCATGAATGGTCCTCTCGCACAGTAACTTGATAGGTCAGTCGTGTACCTTCATTTACGTCTGCATGGTGCTGTGAATCCTGCTCTTGGAATGCTTAGGTACCGTGATGGATTGCCATCTGCAAGGGTGTGAAAGCCCTTGTTCAATTTTATTTTTGTTAGCTTAAAATGATGCAGGTAATTCTGTTTCTGAAGATGTCTGCTAATCGGGCCCCCCTGTCATAAATGCTCCATGCCAAAATTATTGCACATCCATTTTCCTTTTTTATCGCAGTTTCTGGCTTCTACAGCCCCACCTCTGCGGTGGCACGGAGCAGGTTCAAATGGCAGATGTGCATCCATGACAGCTGCTGGGACACAAAGTTCCAGTACGCAGAGTTGGCTTTTTAATCTCCTGCACCTCTGATCTAATTTAAAATAATTGCGTGCCTTGTACAGTCTTGTGGCATATACATCTTTATAAGCCATGGCATAGTGACTCAGAGCACACAATTATACAGCCACAACAATTTGATCACAATAGTGTTGGCTCTATGAGCAGGGCTCAGCTATGACAAGACTGATGTGGATTTGTCTGGTCTGATCGTCTCCACTATTGATGGCTGGAAAAATAGCTAGGATGCTGTCTCCTTGATTTTCCTGCAGAAAGGATCACACATTCCCAAGGGCACAGGATCTCGCCCTCCCACGTAGACCATCAGAGAAATGGTGCTTTAGAGGCAGCACTAAAATAACAAAACCACCTGCACACCAGCGTGCTGATTGCTGGAGTCCCATTGAAGTCAGCAGGCATGGGAAAGGAGCAGAATTGGAGTAGCCAGAAAGGAGACTTGTGGTGGAAAAAGGGTTTCTGTTGGGGCTCTGTTCTTTTTTCTGTCTCCTCCATTTTCTGCAGGCAACGTACTCTGGGTGTGATGTCATAAGAAAAGGGCACTTGTTACAGCCAGCTGGGCTTGGACCCCTTATGCAGCCTGCTTGCTTTGGACCAATCCCCTATGACATTTTGCCTTTAAGAGGAAAAGGACAGGCTCCATTCTTTGATTCATGTCTGGGCTTCCACAAGGACAAGAATTCACCTGGATCTCTGTTGGGAATACAGTCTATCCCATAGTCCTCTGCCAAAGAGATGACAGAAGGCATCCAAGGCTGTGGAAAAAGACCCCCACATCTGGCGGCTCTCGAACCAATACCCTGATCACTGGAGGTGAAGGGTTCCCTGCAGGTACCAGCCAAGCTCCCAGGAGTGGGAATCCAGAATGAACACTCGCCCTGTCATGCATCCCATAGGATTAGGACTCCCAGCAATTACAGATCCAAGGAAGTGAGCCCTGGCTCTCACTGCATCTATGAACAGCATCGACCTTGGTTTGGGCATCTTCACCGCCATCCATGCTGCTACAATGGAGCCGCCTGAGTCATCTTAACTTTGATGCTAGAGTGCATCCTCATCTTTGAGTTTGATTCATGGTGCAGCTGTGCCATCTCTGAATCTGTGACCCACTGTATCTTCTAGCACCCGCCACTCTGCACCGCCTCCAGCTTCTTCAAGCTTAAGCTGAATGCTGCTCCAGCATCCTGATGATGTGTGAAGCCAGCCGGGCCTGCTCGCCTTTAACGGCCAGTCTCTGCTTCTCAACACCTGACACTGCTGAGCCTTCCAGTGCCACTAACCTGACCTGCCTTTTCCAGCATCTATGATCCACAAACCAACACCGCAGCTGAACAGCACTGCATTGTTAGACCTGGCACTGCCACTTGCCGTCATGACACCAGCCAGGCACCAAAAGCACCTGGACTCCAGGCTCAGTGCTGAAAATCTTGGCGTCATGCTGTTGAGCCCTACAGACAGGAATATACAGTTGTGTGAAAAGGCCCTGCCCCTCTGCACCCGGTCAACTTTGTGGGGACCATAGTGTTGAAGACATCTGTTGAAATGTTGCTCCTCTCACAAAGTGACACTCCCTGATCTAACACTTCAGAGTATACAATCCCACCCCACAATTCTGCCACAAGAAACGGGCTGTATTAATAGTTAAAACTCAAATGTATTTATATGAAAGAAAATCAGCGATGGTCGCCTTACTTAATACAGGGGAAGCCACCACAATATATTATATACATAAACATGGGCAGCTTTTCTACAGAAGAAAATCCACCTGCCTTGGTTTTTCACTAAGATTGAATACACACAGTTGCTCCATATATCAATTATTGTATTTCTTAATGTTAATCTTCAGTAATACATAAAGATATCTAAACAAGCTAATGTACTTCGATAATAACATTGCCACTTATTGGCCAGTGCATTCAAATAATTCGAGCAGTTTGTAAAATCACTTTAATTTCCTTATAATCAAGCATGTATTTTAGAACACTTTATTTTCTCCAGTATTGGTACCAGAGGAAGGTTGCATGAATATCATCACTATTATTATTCAGTAGACCTTAATCCCCGAGTAAATATGGTGCTGAGGGTTGTTTGGCTGTGCTTGCAATTTGAGTGCAGACTATGAGTTGCATCTTATTCTGCAAGTTTGGGTTAGTGAAGAGGTGCTATCTATTTAGAATGAAAAGTGTATTGGCTCACACACCCAAGCTCTGAGTGGTTTTATGATTTTTTTAATACAGGGATAGATCACCATCTCAATTCACTTCACAGATTGGGTCCCACAGGTACAAAGCCCTTATCCTACTGTGCAATGTCATGTGAGAGTAGAAATGTGTTCTACATCATTATATAATGGAATGGATGTGACCCGGCTAAACTCCCTTCAACTCTGTTGGTCTCTTTTTAAGTATATATGGATTTCATAGGTTGCAAATTATCAAGCAATTCTTCATTAGGGTATGGAACGTGGCCATTCGAATCACAGCCTAAATTGTTGACTGCACCTCTGTGTACAACTTGATAAGATTTAATTCACAAAGAAGTGTGCTTTTAACTGAACAGATATCAGTTCTACACTGTGCAGACAAGTCCTATTGGTTCTTATTACAATTAAATCTGACTTGGCATTAAATACAGTGTGAAAGCAGACTGCATTTCCCACTAATGCATCAAGAGATTCTTTTAGGAATGAACTCCCCCCTGGTGGAAACTACCTCCAACTCCCCCACTCCTGGGACTTAGCAGAGAAATGATTCTACCATGCCTATTATAATACATTTGGGAGTTTCCATACAAACTTTTGAATAGTTATTTATGGGCAGGAGCCAGCAGGGATACTCACATATTCCCAGGGAATTCCCAGTCAGCTAGCCTCTTCTGGTCCCTGTGTCCCTTTTCCAGGAAAGCAAGTCTGCCTCAGGTGCATCTGGTTCGTACACCCTCATGGAAAAAAACATCCCATGTCCAGAAATTATCCAAGTTCAACACTAATCCATTTGGAATAGGTCTTCCCCCTTCTTGGCAGCTTTCAAAACCCTAGCCCTCGTTTATTCCCTGTGTGTTTCTACTTTAAAATGGTCATTTTCCCACACTTTGTCATGATATCGTCTCCCTTTTGATTGGTAAAATCTTTCAATTGGCTTACTTAATAGGCAGACCCTCACAGATAATATACCCCAATCTTCATAGGTTGCCCATATTTTCAATACATGTGAAAGTGGTTATGCTGCCTTCTCTCCCAGGTGTGTATGCTAAATCATTGCTATTCCATATTGTCTCATAGCAATATAACACAAATGTCTGATGAAAGATTTCTGGTATCCCTGGGCCCAGAAGGATGTTTTTGACAGGTGACACAAGTATGTATGCTAATTGTTCATAAAGTTATTCATATTAATTTGATCATCTATTTAAAATGTAGTCACTTTGGATTGTGATGGAGAAGAATCCCACTGTTGCAACACACTTTTCAAATTGATCTCAGGCCATATTGTTGCAGAGTTATGTTAAAAAGAATTCTTCTATGGCACCAAATAATGCCAGATTTCAAGAATAGCCTATATTTGAACTATGGACATGAAACCTCTAGTTCAGCATGACACTCATGCGGTCAGCATTTTGTGCAATGTCAGTCAATGATTGATTTGAGTAAATGACAAGTCTCTTTGTTAGTTCTTCAATTAGGCTGGCCATTTGGTGGACTTCATTACCCAACTTGCAGCTTTTTGAAGTCCTGTGCCTACACACTTAGCCTCATGTAATGTGTTTTGACCAGATTCTTATCTCTTCAGAGGACCATAGATTTGGCTGAGCTGGAATGTTTATCAAGTATTTAGAAAAGTGTTGTTTCGAAATGAGGTTGCAAGGGTGGGGCCATCACATTAACTCAGTGGTGTGGTTTAGATGGCCCTTTGTTCTGTGAACCTAATATGTTTTGATGAACAAGCCTATTTGTTCTAGATGGACAAGGTAAAACACCTGGGAAATATATAACCCCACCCAATTTGCCAATTTATGCAGGGCTCAAACACAAGAAATGAGTGTGTCACAGGTCTCACTGGATAGCTAACAAAACAGAGCATTGCCAAAACCCACATTAGAATACCAATTTTACCAAGTAGATGTAAACAGTAATATTACCTGTATTAAGTTTAACATGACCATAAGATTTACTATATTTATAATGAGCGTACATTTTTATCCATCAGAGTATCACAGTATTTACCATATATTCTCGAAAGAATAATCCAAGGTTTCAATTGCTGTTGGAAAGCAGAATACACCATGTATATTGGACAATTTCTCACACCTTGAGCCTTTTTCACATTTTTGGATATGCAGTTTCATAATATATAGGCAATACTGTTATTGCTGTAATTGAATGCTGCTCTGCAGTTTACCGACATGTACATTGTTTCAGTGCAGCAAGGGCTCTGTTTTTCATGAATGCAGAGAGTTCAATTTTGAACTGGGACTTTCACATTTCCTGTTGTCAGTTAAGTCTCTGGGCCTTAAATATATTTCTGCCCTAAAATTTGGTAATGGTCCTGATGTGTGACAAAATCCATGTCATATGCCAGCTGTTATAATGCATGCTATGATACCAACCTGCTTACTTCATTAGTGGAGTGTTTCTCCTTAAAATGGAATTAAATGCACAAGGCACCTTTTCAACATCTCATGCTTTAGTTAAATACTTAGACTTCATTTATCCCCACAATAATAACTTTTAAGGCCCCTTTCTCCACCTTGTTCTTTAAGACCCTATTTTGAACATTGACATTGTGCCAATGTTGTACCTGTTCATCTGCACAGTGTCCTTTCACAAAATGCATTCTGTGTTATTTTGAAGGGGTGTTTTTTCTTAATGGATCTTGTTAGTAATTTGAATTTTATTTTTTGTTTAAAATTCTATATTTTAATAGAATCTTGATTGGACCTACTCTTATCTTGGACCATTATACCTAAGTTACTCAGTTGCTACTGCTATCACCTTGCGTCGCCCTGAAGAAATTGCCTGTCCTCAACCCATTTTACCAAAAGAGGCAAAGGAGGTATACCTTTCAAGCTTTGCCTGTTCCACCTTAATGACTGGGATCACTGCTGGTTTAGAATTAATATGGCGCTGAATAGGTAGTCTATCCACTACTCATCCCTGTACTCCTGCAGAGCAATAGTCATTTATCACAGGCACCTTGCCTCCGGGTTTGATCTCGTACAGCTCGCCAATCCCACTCGACTGGCGGACCATCTGGCATCCCCTTTGACATTAGTCACACCGCCCCACTCCAGCACACCCACTGGAAGCCCAGCAAACAAACCTTCTCACATGGGATGATCTACCTGGAGAGGAGCAGTTACATGCCGCTGCAGGAAATCCCGCCCCCCTATCTCCTATATGTTGGAAGCCTCAGATTGTGCCATGCTTAACACCATCTGTTATGTCTATACGACGGCGAGTATTCAAAAGAAGGTGTCCTCTGAGGAATCCCTATCAAATGACTCCCCAAAGAGACGACAATCTGAGGGAGGAACCCCCTGAAGGAATATGAAAAAGAGTGAAAGAGAAGCTGGTGAGGACCCAAGAGATGAGTGTGACGCACTGAGGAAACTGGCTAAAGAGACTTAATGGATCTTGCAGAAACTCATGACGAAGTCAAGAATCGAGTAAATTTTCATGTGTGAAAAGAAGATTGCAAATGTGCGAAGCACTGCAGTAAATGCAAGCCGTTCATTAACTGTACAGATGCTGTAAACGCAAGTAGATTAAGTAATCTTAGAAGCTGGCTATGTGTAGTGAATAGACGGCAAGTGAAGCCACCATTGTATAGAAACTGGACATCGGTGACACGAATTTAGTAAGCCAGGACCAATGGAGAGAAAAGGCAGAGAACTGTGTCGCAGCAAGAATAAGCTGAGATCGTGGAAACGGATGGTGAGGCTGTCTGGCCTGGTATCAAAGCTAAAGCAACCAAGGTCGGTTATCTATTCTTGAAGGCAGTAAACGCGAGAAGCTGAATCATCCCTTGTTATGGCGCAAATAAAGAACACCAAGTGTGCCAAGTTTTATTCATTTAAGACAAATGTAATGCTGCAAAATGGACCAAATCATGGTCTTGTGAGCCAAGGGTGGAAATAGAGTTGAGCGTGGAGTCCTAGAATGATAGTGCGTGCTCGCACTCCCATATACTCCCAGAGACCAGAATACTTTAAGTTCAAAGACAATCTGCATGGCAGAAGGCATGGGTGATGAGAGATGTTGGGCTAATTGGCTGGGGAGGTAAAGTCAAGTCCACCTCCTGGAACCTGGGTCTGAGCTTACGTGCTGCTAAGTGAACCGAATGTTTCAGAAAGGGCACGAGCGTTCCAACCTATTATAGAGGGCCGTATAATGAAGGGCCTTATAGTTTGACTACTTATGATAAACTGTTTACTTAATAGTGTTGAAGATGACATGTTTTAGAGGTAGGCATAAGTTGTCCACCTGACAGTAGATAACCAATCACAATCCCAGCCCGTATAGAAAGTATACTTAGATGTTCCCCTTGAACCTATCACAATCCCTCGTAGGTTTTTCTTATTTGCCACGTAGTATGGGATCCCACTGACATATTTTTTTCATACAAGGATGTTTTTATGAGAAATGTGCTGAGAGCTTGAACGCACGTCCGTTGATGTCCACTGTAACTCCCGGTTTCAGATAATTGTTAATAAAACAGCACCTTTTGTCGTGTTCCTGAGTTGGTTCGATTATTTGGTGTTGGAGTTATTCTGCATCCCCATCCGTTGCATGCACGATACCCAAAGGACCATATGCTCATACCTCAGATGAACCAGCGCTCCAATTCACTTCTCCAAGAACTTAACACTACCCTCACAACCAACATCAACCGCCATGCCCAGGTGGAACAGCCCATGGCCAAGCCTAAAACCTCTACACCTTGGTAGACTAAAGAACCTCCACCTCAACAAAATAACCATAAAAAAGACTTAGCAGCAACCCTGCAGCAGATCCAACTTCACCATGACACCAACTGAATGTATGTTGTAAACCTTTGTTGCTCTGAAACATAGTAAAATACATGTTCCTGATGATATATCCCTGTGGCCTCTCCTAATTCTTCTGCTGTGTTAGTGGGTTTTTACACATCGGCTCTGACACACCCAAAACATTGTGGGTGTGCTGTATGCATGCTCCACTTTAGTGTTAGTCTTGTCCTACCCTCGCTATCAAGTTCTTTCCTCATTGTTACAGACAGCAAAAACAACTGTTCTGTCTTCCACATGTTTTGCATTGTGGTAAAGCAGCTTGGCATCCGTGATCATTCCAAGCCCCAATCAACTTAGGGTTGGTTATTTCAGGTTAGGGTTCCTATTCGTGTGGACTGGTGTAATTGTGTAATACTTTCCTTTCAGGTATTGGAGGTAAATTGTACGACGTAAACAGGCCTTGCAAATTCTTAAAAATCTCCCTAGACCTGCGGGGCAAGTTCCTTAGATTACATACTGGACCTAAGAGAAATGCACTTGCCCCAAAGTGACTGATGATAAAATATTTACCAGTGCTTTTTGTAAAATGGTGCATGGTGCCATAAGCGAACTTCATATTTGGTACAATGCTGTCAAGCATGCATAGTGCAACTTGTATTTGCCATTTACCGCAAACACTGTGCTTGCAGTAAATGAAGAATACGTTTCTAACATCCCATACTCTCCAGCAATGTTAAGTATCATGAACATGGTACTCACCCCTCATGAAAACTACTTGCCAATGCTAGTGAGCTAGTAGATGTTGTGAGCCCTGTTAAACTAGCTTACTGTGACTGTACATATGTTTTATATTAATATTGTGTGACATTACCTGCTCTGTTAATTTTTCAAGTGTGTTTCTTGGTAAATATGAAATATAGTATTTTTATACTTAGGAAGTGTGCCTATGTGCTTGTTTAATAGAAATGTCAGCACTAAACTCCTAGATCACTTAGCTAGTTTAGGTTTTAGCATGTCCTTGCTGTCAATATATTGCAGTGTGTTTCTTTAATATTCGTAGGTAGGGTTTATTTAGGTTCGGTAATGTATTTTGCCATGGTGGGCTTTATTTCTGCAGTTAGTAGAAGATAATGATGACATGGTGTATTTACAATCCACCCTGTGCATCTCACAAGCAAAAATGTTTCTACGTTCTGAGATGGGTCTGATTACTGAGATGTCAGCCTTGGTGTACGCAACTATTGTACACGTTTCTACAGCAGACGCCCAACCCTCAGAACTCTGGCACAGTGGACCCCTCCCATTTCATGATATATTTTATTTGTATCGCGCTCATACACACGTGTTTCAGAGCGCGACGAAGCAAGGGAGGGGAACAAGGGAGGAAAAAACTACGATCTTACTTGGCCCAGTGTCGGAACAAGTAGTTCAAAGCCCACAGCAGTGCCCTCAGAATACAAACCTTTGTATTGGTGTATAATAGTGTGGAGAACACGTTTAGTAGAAACTGTTCAGATGTTTGTAAAACATGCGTCTACCACAGAACTTGAAAGCATGCAGGTGTGTTGACTTGGGCAAACGTCCGGTGTACAACGTTTTCCAGGTGAGATGTTTCTCAAAAGCCAATAATGCGTGGGCGAGCTGTTCAAACACTTGAAAGTTAAAACTAAACCGTCTCTTCTACTGGTTCTAGAATTTTGAGTCATGGCATTTACATTGTTTTGTGTGCCAGATGCCTGTGTTTGTAGTCTATGGATAATTGAAAAGCATGGATGACCAAACTGTGTTAACATTCTGATTGTTTAGGCTGGCGCCACACAACTTGGAATTGTTGCCAGCCCCACCCCTCCCATTCACGAAATCTGCATGTGAATTTTAATACACATGAGTGTGGCTGAGAGTTCCAAGATGGTGGACCAGGCTATTTATGGCTCAGTCTATGCAGCGCAGTGTGCAGAGGGAACAATTACACACCTGAACCTATACTGTGTAACCAGCCCCAGACTCGAGACCATTCTTACACACCTGCAAGGCATATGCTGCAGCCTAACTCGGTGGTCGGGAACAAGGCTCTATATAAGCCCTCACAGAACTGCAGGAGGTGTTGGTATTCCGAGTAGTGCAGCAGCACGGCATGCTGAAATAGAGGTGCATAGAGAGTTGACCATGCAGGCTGAGGTGGAGATGAAGACAGAACAGAAGGTGCATGAGGAGGTGCCTTTAGGTACTGAGCTGCAGGAGGTGGTGGAGGAGCAGAGACGGTTGCTGGTGCGGAGGGAAGAGTGCACAGCATGATAGTGTGGAAGGAGGATGGGAGCAGAGCACCAAGAAGGGGACTGGTAAGAATAAGTTGGCAAAATAGGAGGAGGCAAAGAGAAAGTGTGAGAGCAAGCGAGTTCAAATACCCAACGAAAGAGAAGGTAGGACAAAGTTTCTTAGTTCGAGGAGTTCGAAGAAAGACAAGTAGACCGTAGACCGCGGGGCGTTCTGTGGTGGTACAGGGCCAGTGCCAGTCGACTAGTGAGAATGCGCCGATCTCCCTGTTGTCTGGTAAATGAGAGAAGGAACAAGCTTGTGTCAGAGCAGTGAGGCGGTTAGCTGATGGAGGTTCAGATTTGAGGCTTAGAAACGGTTCACCAGGCATGAGAGAGAGTGTTGTCTAGGAGGATGTTTGGGTGTACAGGTTTGGGTAAAAGGATCAGGTCCCTGAGACGTGGAAGCACCATAGGGCCTGACCTGAACTTCCTGGTCTACATCATCTCTTGGGAGAAGTTGTGGAACCTACTGCTGAAAATCTTGACCTTCAAAAGGAGTGTTTGTTTTACCTGGGAGGCGTAACCCAACCTGGGGCCACAGGGGGATACCAACCAGGGACCAGGGCTTCTTCCAATCAAGCAGAGTTGTGCCTAAAAGACTGAATGACACTGGACAAGTGCAAAGAAAAAGTTTCCTTCAAACAGTTTTGGAAGCAAGAAGACTCGGTTTTTGTTTACAATTCTGGGCCCGAAGTTTGCTTTGCCCAACATTTTGTAAATGGTCCTGAACAAAACCTTTTGAAGTAGATCCACGTGTTGCATGCATTACGCAGTCCATTTGACTTTGCGATCCTGCCCACTTTGGTGGTTAGAGCATCAAAACCAAAGCGTACCAGAAGGAAACCAGATGCACAATTTGCCACCTATGCCATGGACTATTCCATTTTGAAATGCCAGCGAAACACAATTAAACATGTAAACATTTTGGGGGCAGGTTCACCAGTGTGACGAGGCCAATTTATGGCCTTGTCAAACGAGTTTACCTTTTACTAGCAAAGGTGGGAGAATAGGGTAGATGTTCAGAAGCAGTCTTCCGCCTTAAGATGGTGACAAACGTGCCCCAATTCGGTTCCCACCCCCTTGTGCCAGCATGATTTTATGCAGACCACAGTTGTCGCCAGCCTCCTCTCCTTTGCCAGATAGTTGTCAGAGTCCCACCTCAGACGTAAAAGGAAATCTGCAACTAGAAGAGTGACTTGAATCACCCCAATGATCCCCAATGATCGGCTGTGAATAGACATAGGATCACTGAAGAAAAGAAGCAGTAATGCTGTGCCGGAACACATCAGAGACGCGGCGCTATGTGACAGAGAGCAGGAAGCTGTGTACAAACAGCAGCTCAAAAGAACTCGCAAAGCTGCTGAACAAAGTCGGCAAGCCTGCACAACAGCCTAAAGGCCCCGTAGACCACCGGGGACCAAGTGGGGAGAAGGACCCACCCTCTCTTGATAGTTACCGGGAGACCTGGGTCCACCGTGGACACTGGCCTTTCTGAGCTGCCATCTCCAGCACGTGGTGATCCTGCAAAGAACAAGTGGGTGAGGTGAGGCTTACCCCCATTGCTTATACTTAACGTTTTAACATCATACACACACCCATAGATATGTCTATCTATAGCCTGGACGAGGAAGCGGAATATAAACCGGGAGCAGGAAAAAGGAAGTATGGGTTTTTTGGGTGTGGTCATAGATGGAATGGGACCAAGAGCCCAGCAGGAGGAAGGAAGGAGTGGAATTGTGGAGCAGGCTAGGTATTCACTGGAGAGTGGAAGTGGTACTGCAGTGTTTGTGTTTGTGTGTCGAGTGTTTAGACAAGGAAGTTTAAGCAGTGTGAAGTGGATGGTGCGAGTGAAAGGAAGGTGTGGAGTAGTGTGTCGGGAGGATTAGTAGTGAGAGTTTAGAGATGAGAGCAGTAGGATGGAGGAAGGAATGTTGACATGAGAGTAGAGGAATAGTAAAGAGTAGAACAGCGACAGGTAAGATTGAGCGTGGTATAAGGATGCCTGAAATAAATGGCATGCTCAAGGCACTATCCCAAACTAACCATTGGGTAGGGAAGGGAGAGTTAGTAAGTACCACAGGGAGTCGAGAGGGTTAAAGCATTCAGACTTCAGGTTATCACCTCCAGCTCAAGACAAAGCCAGACGGTAGGGGTCAATCTTCTGTAAATACTAACCTGAGGTCAAGGACGCGTGAGTTAGTTCTGCACTAGTCGAGAGAGAGAGGGAGTGGGAGGGATGGACATCGGCCCCACACAATCTTTAATAAAAACCGGTAAACCGCCTCTAAGACTGGGAGTAATTTTTAAGCCATCGGTGATACCAGGTGTGCACGTTTATGGGGAAGGGGCAGAATTGACAAGTACAGGTCTTTGAGTTCCTAATTCTAATCTCAGAATATTGGGTAACCTCTGACATTGGACAATCTGCAGGCTGTCTGAATCTTCGTGGGCCACTGATCTCATATGGCCGGCAAATGGTCCACTGCTGCTTCTGCCCTAGCCGCCATTTCCTAAGGTGCATTCATTTGCGGCTGAGCTCCTCAGAGAATGTGTACTGCACTGCTGCTTATCGGAATAAGCAGCACACTTACCGGAAAAGTAAGTCATTCACTGATGGCATAGCCTCTGCCACCACAACATTGCTTGCTCACTTTCCACAGTTTACCACCCTAACTTTGTTCTCTGCTGAACGCTACACCATCAGCCGCTCCAAAGTTACAAAGGTTCCCTTGAGGCCTTGGTGGCAGCCTTTTGCCTTCCATGTATACCTCCTGTGGGTTCTCCCCACAACATCCTCCTGACAAAAAACTCTGTCCCCTCCCACCAGATCTGCCATTACCAGCCCTGATACCACCAGCCTATTCCCTCCCACCCCAGCCAATTCCCGAACTGAACCCTCAATGTTCACACCAACTTAAAATGTAACCTCATGTAAAAGTAATGTATCTATTGTAACCCTGGCATACCATTTCCAATATTAACAAAGGCCTATTTTACCACCATTTACATCTTATTGTCCTCTTTGTTTTCAAACAGCAAGGATGGTATGCAATTTTGAGGAGATTTCAAATAGCTTTCTATACACTGCCCATTCGCGGTACCTGCTGTTATGGGCCCGTAAGCCTCAACTTCCTGTGCTCAGGGTTTTAATTCAGTCTTCAGGAGCCCATTACACCTGATGTGGCCCTTGAGCCAAGTGTATGAATATTAAGTATATGCCCAAGGATGTCAGTCTGTGCGAGTGTCAACATAACTAGGTAAAGGTCCCCGTTTGGGGGGGGCAGGACTAAAATGTTTATGAAAAACACTGTACTTTGCTCCGATCATGGATAATGCAGGGTAAAGTCCTCTTCCTCACAACCTATGTCGTTATGTATTTTAAACGAGTTGTGTGTGTCGCATTTAAGAGCGAGAACCTTCCTGAAGCAATGACGCACTGCACTGTGGAGGGAAAGCATGCGATAGATCCGGAACTTCAGTCAAGCACCTGGCCTTCCCTGGGCTCTGCTATGCCAATCCTAGTGTTTAGTGCATTAAATGAGTGTACACTATTGCATCGTATAAGTTTGTGACAGAATAATGCATGGTTTGAAAATTGCTTAAGCCTTTTTGTTGGCAAATTATCCTTCATTTGGTATTGGGAGGAAATTACTAACGCCTTTTCGAGGGAAGTTATCCCTCACCAGGGATTATGTGGAAATTGCAAATTCTTTTTACAAGGAACATATCTTCCACTTATGACCATAAGACACATTTGTAAGCCTTTTTACACCGGAGTGATCACTTCCTTCTGGGTTATAATAGTATAACCGGTGGGGTGTATGAACCCCAGGTGGTTTATGAAATTGCACCTCTTGGCCTCCTACGCGTTGCATGCCATTTAATTTATGCAAATAGCCCTGGATCATGCTTAGCCCTTCTTCCTTATAAGCTCCCCTTCATAGATAAACCCTGAATCCAACAGAGGAACTAATCAGAAAGCTGACATGACCCACAGCCGCCCACCTCCAACCTGGCAGCCTAACACCACAAGTTTATCAAATGAATGCCTTTGGCCTCGGGTCATATGTGTTTTGAAAAAAAGGAGGATGTTCCCAAAATGGGGAACTCCCGTCCCCTGCACACTATCTATTATCTGTACAGACAGATCAATGGTTTGTACAAGTGGTGTATAATTACCAGGCAATGGAATTATTACCCAGTACGACCACTCGCTGCTATTTAATAGAATTTGTGTCCATTTTTCATAAAGCATGTAAGAAAATGTTAGTAAAAACAAAACATTTATAAATGAGTCTTCAAGTTTGTCACAAGAGCTTTGGATTTATTGATGGCCCAACATGTTTCGAGAATTCTCTCTTCATCAGGGGAAAAATGTATATTTCATACGTTCTACAAAAATGAGAGATGTTATGACAAACTTAATAATCAAGTGTACCCTAGTATTTCATGATTCAAGACAGCATGCCAGTTCCTGTCACAATATACCAAAATAAGAGACTGTATAGTCTTATGGTTTACTACTACAAAATTACAGAATAGACATAGTCTTTGACAGTCCATCATCAAATTACACTGACTTATACATTTTTATAATCGTACAGCTTGAAATTTAACTCAACATTGAGGTTTTAGACTGAGGGCTAGGTGGAAAATGACACAATTCGATATGCTAACCTTGTGTTTTATAGATTTTGCATCCTTTCGTCTGGCTGTATTTGTATTTCCGCAACTGGCTCAAGAGCGGAGAATTTTCACCAAGTGATAATGTTGGTCCCTGTAGATGTGTTAAATAAACACTAATTTAGAATTGTTAAAAACAAGAGTATGTAAAAATAGCCATATCTGAACCTTGAGTCAAAGTGTGCTGACCTTTTCATATTGTGTTCATCATTTTCAAGTGTTGACGTTATTGGACCAAATGCGTAACTAGTATCTGCTAGGCGTCCTGGTACTTTCCCTCTACAGACGTGGATGTCCCGATCAAAAGGAGTAAGGGAGTTATCAGGATTGAAGTTAGTTTGAAGTAAATAGCCTGGAAAATTTCAGGGCTGTCCACTTGAGAAAAACAAGCGACAAAGGAAACAAGAATTCCCCATCATGCTCTAGTAGAATTGGTGGGTAGCGAAAACAGAGACAAACTCTGTCAAAAGGAACTTGGTGAAGAAGATCCGCTGTCTGCAAACGGGCGCTCTCGCTGTGACTATCGCCGCCGCGAGAAGGCAATACGGAATGGATTAGCGTGTTTACTTTATATAGCATCATAAAGATGACATACGTTAGTGTATGCATGGCCGCGTCATCAATAATGACGTCATGCCACGCATGCGCAGTAATGTTATAATGTTAGTCAATGGATGCAATAAAAATAACAATAGATGTGGTGAAAAGTAATAATCTGTGTATAATCAAAAGTAAAGGAATGCAAAGGCATAAGGATAAGTGTAATCCGAATGAAGAAAAGGATACAATACGTCATAACACACATGCGTGTTGGTAATATGGTATATGCAACTGCCACTGATAGTGACGTCATGCTATGTCCGTGCAGCTAGTAATATAGCTGTTTGATGATTGTCTAAATTAAGATGGACAAGTGAGAATGGGAAGAAAAGGGGTGGGGGGTCTGTGTTGGGTTGCAAGGAAACACGGATGTTATATTTAAAAGAAAGGGTAGTCTACTCATGTCATATGTGTTTTGAACCAGGCTCAAGCAAATGTGCTTTCATGATTGGATAATTGTCCCAGCAACAAGCTTTGGACTATAATTCTTCTGCAGTTTCGTTGAAGGTGCGGTGGAGAGTTGACATTTCTAGCGAAGCAGCTTAACTGTTAGTTCAAAAAGAGGCATTGGCAAAGCCAGTACGTTTTGACTGTCAAGAGCAGCCTCCAATCCACCAATTATTCACTCTTATGTCTGGTATTCACCATATGCTGAAGTGTAACACCAAATGTGCAGGTGCCACCTTGAATGCCCCAATAATGCCTTTGTATGCCTTATAAGTCACCATATATAAGTTGCAGCCCCACAGGGGCTGCCATCATATGCCAAATGCAGCTTCAAATGCCACGATAATGCGTCCTAAGCTTTGCAAGGTCCCCCCAACCTATAGTTATTTTTGTTATTTATGATCATGAACAAATGCTGACTAGTAAAATTCTAAGAAGCTTTACACTTTGTGCTGAGTTAACTCATACCATTAGCAGGTCCTGCCCCACTTCACTTTCAATGTTGCGTCAAAGATCACACCATTACACCCGATACATGGAAGCGGCACACAAGAAGCCCTGTTCTGTCAAGCCTGGGCTTAATTACTTAGCCCAGCCACCCAATTGCCCCTAAGACACAAACTGAATGATCATCTAACAGCAAAGCACATGGGCATAAACCTGCCACAGGGGGGTGGGGGGGTAGTTACTTCTCACTGAGGCAGATGTGTATTCATGCACATTTGCCAAATACCAAGATCCATACTGATAGTTTTTGCCAAAACCGAATGTGGGGAAAAAAGACTTAATGTAATGTCCATGTAGCCCTAGAGCCTCCTGAGGCATCCATCGATAAGGTATCTAAAGGCAAAGGTAAAAACATGGCAGGTAGCAAGTCCCGATATGCGGGTATTGCTTGCACATGTAATTAAGCTGAGGGTCCAGAAGGGTCAGGGTTCAGAACTATCTCACTGCATTCTAATTCATAGCTGAAAGGCTATCTTTTAATTTAAAGTAAGTCTTTTCTGCAAAGGAAACATCCCACGTAGCACTCCATAATAGGGGTTCTCCCCCTTTCACAGAACAATAATAGATTCTACATGTCTAGAACAGACGACTGCAACCTGTGGCTCTGCAGATGTTTTGGACTACAACTCTCTGGTTCCCTCAACATTCACCGTGCTCCCAAGTGATCATAGGAGTTGTCAGTTAAAGTGCATTTATTAATTATTCTCTGATGTAATAATGGAGAGAACAGGTTTGTCTCTAGCACACCTCTGAATAAAGACCTGTCAACGTCAGATTAGACACGGATCTCTGGAACAGGTGTATTTAACCGCTGTCTTTGCACTCTCGTATGCATCCTTGCAAATTGGAATGGTCGTATGCACAATGCCAGGATTCAAGAAAAGTACCCTTGCATTGCAACTAAAGCTCTCTAGCGGACGCGTGACCCCACTGAGCTGTTTTCAACCAAATCGGAAAAGCACATGCACAAGATTCAGAAAAGGTTTTCTTTAGTGGCAATTTGAGCACGTAAAACGAAAGTTGCACACATTTTGTCCCTTACATTCTAAATGGTATAAGGATCCTCCCATTACTCTGTTTGGGAAACCTTTCTTGTAGAATGGGAGTGTCCACCCACACGAATACCTCTCTTCACGCAGGGACTGCAGCACTGCCCATTCTTGAGCCCGATGCAAGCCAGGCAGCTCCTGTTATCAGGGCCAGTGATGCCACTAGGCAATGTTTAGGCGCTTGCCTATAATGTGAAAATGTTAGTGGCTAGCTGCAGGCCTGACCATGTGGCTGCGGGCCCTGCCTGCAGAGAGACTCAGACACACGCACAGCACAGGCACGTGAGCGGTGCCCTATTGTTGAAATCGTTCTGCCTCTCGGTTTCATGGGTATAAATAGCCAAACTCAGTGGGATAGAGAGTAGATGTATGGAAGCGGAGTGGAGAATGATTGTATACATGTATGTGTGTGTCATTGTGACTTCTGTAGCTGTCGGCCATAAATTAACTGTGGTCCTATAGACCATTTCCCATGCCTGCAGGGAGAGGGACAGGACCCAGGGCAAGGGGCCGGGGCAGAGGCCGATGTTTAGAACTGCATGCATTGCATATAGCTGCCAATGCTGCTTTCCTATTCAATAATAGCCTAGAAAGGCAGAAACTGAGTGACACAGACATTGCGACTGTACAATTCCATCTCTTTTCCTGTCGACATACGCACCTTGGTCCCATAGGCTCCTTGTCTTTCATTTTTATTGTGCTTTGAAACCTATAGTCTGTGGCTCAGGGTGCTAAACAAAAATAAGTACAGTTCTGCCTGCGTTTATGTCCCTGCATTTTTGGCACCAAAGTGTGTGTGTGTGTGTGTGTTTCCCTCTATCCTTTAAGAAACCGCTCTGCAGTATGCCACCAGCTTTGCCTTTGACCACAGCACAGGACCTGACAGCTGACTTGCTGCATGGTGCCTTACAAGGCTAAGCATGGAAGAGAAACCCAGAGATCACGTTAACTCGGGCCTGTTATGTGCAGCTTCTAAATCTGCCACTCTCATATGCTTCCCTTTAGTCCGAAGTTGATTGCAGTTTGCCAAATGCTTGAGGTGGTATTGCATTTGCTGTACCTGGGGAGTAGCAAATGAGGTTTTGTGTTGTTTTGCCCCATCCCATCTTCTTTAGTCTTGTGGTCTCTTCTTGGTTGTCCTCTTCTAGGGCCTTTCAGTTTTTCATCATGTACACCTAATAAATTAAACAACATCCCATTTAAATAAACATTTTCACAAGGAGTTGCTATGTGGTTTGTTGCTCTGCCCAAAATTAGGATTTAAAGGCACAGAGAGTGGGCTTAGGTGGGAATACTGTAAGTCAGACTGTAGAAATGAAACTATGAGCCAGCTTGCCAGGGTGTATTCAACTAAGGGGGAGGGGGGCTTGAAAGGAGTCAGAGGTGCAGAGGGGCATCCTGCCTTAAGCCTCCAAGTTATCGTGTCTGCATAAGCAATACCTTTCTGTGCTGCTACTCTTGTGCCAGAAGCCGTGTATTTTATTACATAATAAAAAAGCCCCTTTTCAAGCTTTGAGACAGCAATGATGATGAAATGAGCAAAAGTAACTTCTCCCTTCTAATGAGTGTGTCACTGTTCTGGGTCGCTGCATTTGCTGACCATCCTTCTGTTTGTCAGTGTCTATAACCGATCCTAAATACTCACTTTTTCTGTGTCTGTTCACAACAACCCTATAACGTGAGCCAGGCATAGGTGGCATGGTGCAAGGCATTTAACAAGACTGGCGACAGTCACCCACTTAACCAGCATTGTATGAATGTGTGATTTTTATCAACTGAGATGAGAAGTAGGCAGATTGAGTGCATTTTTGCAACACGGTCTGTAGTATTCCAGCTTTATGCATTCGAGGCCAGGAGCCTCAAAACATTAGGCCCTTTAAGAATTAATTTGTAGGATGAGACATTCTCTCTGTACCACGTATGTCCCCTCTCTGTACGGTTCCTCTGAGCCTACGAGACCAGTGGCTCTGCCTGAGCAGTGTACACAGTCATCCTCACTGATCTGCAGCATGGTCTGTCAATGGGGGGCACAGTAACAAGGTGTCAAGCCTTTCGCTATATGGCCTTATGTTTGGTGAATTTCCTTATCATTGCTGTGATAAGTGCTAGGTTTGGGGTTGACTTTATCTTTAGGTGTACTTATTTATTAGGCACACATTTCAATGGGCACTATGGCTCAAAGCAAAACCTCTATGTGCCCTTTGTGTCTCCTTTCTTGTAAAGGACATGCTAATTATGGTATAATGCTAGCGAGAGATGTTAGATTTGTGTGCTTTCTTTCAGCATAGACATATCTTATTTCACCTAAAATTGGGTTAGGACCTGGATTGTAGGGCGCCAATCTGACACTTTGCCTAGGGTTGCAAAATTCCCTGTACCGGCCCTGTCTGGCATGGATTTGTATAGTGCATGCCGAGCTCAAAGAAGCAGAGAGCTGTACAAAGGTACAACAAGTGATAGACAGGTCTAGGATTTAAGAGCTCTGATTGTCCATTGCCAGTGATTGAGCAGATGTTCGAGTAGCATGGTCTTCATCTCCTTCCTAAAGTGCAGGACGCAGGGGGCAAGTCTGATGTGCGCGAGTATTCTGTTCCATAGAAGGTGCATGCGCGCTCTCTAGTTTTCTCCTTTTAGTAGTTCCTTGTTTCTGAACTGGAGATGACTTGTCTTGTTGGGCAGTGCTGGCCTCAGGAATAGGGTGTGTTCTCCGTGCCATTTGCCATGATGCCCTTCTAGTTTTGCAGGCTGTCCTGAAGTTGAAGAGTGGTTGAAGGGAAAGCATGTAGAGCTCTTTTTGGGATTGGCACAATTTGGTTCAGGAAACCTCTGCTATTGGAATTGCTTCCATACTGATGTGCCTGAGAACCCTGGCTTGGGTGACTGTGTTGAAGGCTATTATGGAGATGGAGGATTTGGCTTTCAAAGCAGGTAAAGATGATGCCAGGCTGTCTGGGTTATCGTTGTGATGTGTCTGGAACAGGCCACACTGATCCAATTGATCTGCTATGCTGGGAATCTGTCTAAATTCCATTCATTTAGACAAGTCTAGACTTGGGCTTGCTTGAAGGTGTTGTGGGACACCAGAATCCAGACTCTGACACTGTGGCATAGTGTTTATTGCAGTCAATTCCAAAAAAATATCTTTCCCAAAGTCTGCCACCTCCAGTCACTATTCGACAAAAAAAGTGAAAAGGGTGCTTGTCATGATGTCTGTAAAATAATGCCAAAGTCCTCTGTCTGGAAACCTGCTTTAACCTGCTTACTTTCCCTATCTCAAAAAAACATTTCAAACCAACAAAAAAAACAATGAACGACTTTGGCTGGGATGGCTGCTGGCTTCTGACCCCAGCCCTGTCCTCTTTAGTAAAGGCTTTTGCCCGTAGTTTAAGTTCCAAAACAAAAACAGTTCTTAGTGTGCCTGGAGTCCAAGATTCTCTCTGTCTCTTCCCACTCTGGGATTCTTTTAATCTTTCATCCTCCCCACTCTGGGGTTCTCTGTCTCCACTCGCTACTCTTGGGCACTGCTTCTTCTCACTCCCCACTCTGGGGTACTCTGTCTCTGCCCACTCTGTGGCTCTGCTTATTCTCACTACCCACTCTGGGGTGTTCTTGCGCTCTCCCGCCTCCGGCTCTGGGGATCATCTTCTCGCTCCCCACTCTGACGTGCTCTACCCACTCTGCAACACTTCTTACTCTCGCTCCCCACTTTGGCGTGTGCCCAGTCTGTGTGCTCTCCAGGGCCCTTTCCTTTCTCAATTCGCTGCACTGAGGTATGCTTCTCCTTTCTCTCCTTTACTTGCCTCCCTTTCCATTGGAACCTCTGCATACATGATATCCTTGAGCGGTGCTCGATGGGAGGTGTTATCTGGTCGACTCTCCTCTAGTTGCCAAGCTGCTTACACGGTTTTCCATCTGGTTCCATGGCGGCTTTCCAAGACTCTTCTTAACCATTCCTTCAACTTGGTCCGTGCGGAGTCACTTGTGCAGCGATTCTGCTTGGCTCTGCTTTGGTCATCCTAGGGTCTTCCCCTTGTTCTCGCAGCTGTTCTGGCCTGCCATCGGCTGCAGCTGCGCCTCTCTGCACCCTCCTGGTGCGGGCCACTGTCCTGTTTATCGGCACTACCGCTCTCACTCCCCTCTGGGATTCTTTCACTCTTGCAGCCTCCCCACTCTGGGGCTCTGCTTTTCACTCCGTCTGGGTAGTCTCAGGCTCGCTCCACTCTGGAGCTCTGCTTATTCTCACTCTCCACTCTAGGGCTATTCTTACTCTCACTGCACACTCTGTGGTGTTCTTGTGGGGAAAATGTCTGTTGGCTGTGGAGAGAAAACTTGTTCCATAGGGTAGGGACAGCTACTTAGAACTTCTGGTTGCTTCTGCCAGTGTGTCTTGAAGATGGCCTTTTCAAAAGTGGTTGGTCAGCAGAACATAATTCTTTGGGCTTGATGTATGGTTACATTCTGAGGTATGAGGGAGTAGTAGAAACATTGAGACATTTTTAGGTCATACAAAGAGGTTTGAAAGAGATGCATTTTCTTTCATCGTGTTAATTGAGTTCTGTGAATTAAGGGGAGATGGGGGGGGTGTGTTTTAAGATGCTGGCAATGAGACAACAAGATGCACTTAGAATTACCTGTAGATGTTTTATTGGGAAGGCAGGGAGGTTGGTCTAGACTAGGGTGTTAGTGTAATCTACACATGCGTTGACAAGGGAGCCTACTAAGTCTGCTGCGTGATGCTCATGAGAAACGAAAGGGTAGATTTAATTTAGGGATTTACGTTGAAGAGGCAGGATTTCACCACTGCACCGATTTGTGAGTTCATCCTAAAATCGGCCTCCCAAATTAAACCAATGTTTTTGTCTTAGGGTGCAATGTGGTTTTTTGAGTCCAAGAAGGGAAGAGAAAGAAGATGTAGCAGCACTGATGTCCTCAGAGTCTATATCTGGCTGCAGTTGTTTAATGAATTGTTGTATTTCGTCAGGATTGGCATTCTGAAAAGTGAAGGCAGGGTGGAATTGAGAGCAGGAAGTGAGGAAAGGAAGGCAGGCCAGTGCGAGTCAAAGCGGAAACTTTAATGATCTTGGCATCTTTGGTGCAGATGAGATTTAAGGTTGTTGTTTGGGTGTACTGAATGGGTGATTGAGAGCAACTGGGAAGGAGAAGTTGATGTTGGTAAAGTAGATAGATAAATAATATATTGGTTTACAGTTTACCAACACATTTAATCTGTACATTTATAATGAATACGCCAAGCAGAGATGAGGGGAAAAATAATTGGGGGCGGGGGGAACCGTGCTCCTAGATAACTTAGTTTAGTAAAAGCGACATGCAACATTCTCAAACTCTCAGTTCATCAATCGGTTAACAAAGCTGTCGCTAATCATATAAATCTTGATGTTAAGAGCCAAGTTTACCATAAATACTGGCAAACAGATGAAATATGAATAGGATCCACAGGTCTACATAATTTGTAAGCCAGATTTATATCTCTAATCAATGAATACACAAGTAACCACGTTGGCCATCGTTATATTAACCTGTTTTAGTGGGGTCATAGAAATGTAAAATGATCTCTTAATGGGTAAGTTCACAATTGTGAAGCATTTCTGAGCTTTATTTTTATGAGTTTACCACTGGCCTTGCTTGGCTAAAAACAGAATAGTTTCTTTAGTCAGTTGTGCTGGATGCGTCTGGTTGAGATCTCCCTTGAAGCCCACCCCATGTTATTTCTAAGTAACCAAATGCCAATCTACCTTAAATAAGGGTGTTCACATTAGGGCCATCTACATACTCCAGAAAGCTTTTTATTGCCTTTGATTTATTTGAAGCTTTTATGATATCGGGGTTGTCCCTCAATGCGTGTACACCTAATCTTGTAATATGCATTGACACGTGTTCAAACCATGAAACTTGCATGTCTGCTTCCAGTTGGCAGAGTTTATGGAGCTGTATACTGTAACTGTCCATACCTTTTTCTTGCCCAAGTGCGTATCCAAAAGATGATGGGCTTCAGAGCAATATTTTTCACTTGTTTAATCCAAACACTACTTGCAGTGGAAGGACGGGGGTTGAGGGTGGAATTGACAGCCAAGCTTTCAAGAATGTGTGCACTACCTGCCTGAGTGTTTCTGATCGAGGGTACCCCAAATCATCTCCTCCATATGCTGACATTGAAAGTCAACATTGCAGACATTGAAAGTGCTTTTTGCATTGCAGGTGGCTAGAGCAGATGAAACCCTACACTTGCCCGTTCTGCTGTGTAGCCCTTGAATTGCCGTTGGAGTGGGATCCATGTAATTCTTTGAGTGTTCAAACTGATAATGACCATTTCTTTCCGTTTGTTGATGATGTTGAGGCGCTTGACTGAGAAGCCATTTTTTTGCATTGAAGATGGCTTTGAACAAGGATTTATCCACAATTTGAAATATGACATGCTAAGTTGTGTTGATGCCATTTCAGCCCCAGTTTCCGGATGTGGGCTTTGTGTGCTTGTAATTGGGGCATGAACCAGCTAACGTAATAGTCTCTGGACTTGGCAATTGTTATGGGAGTCATGGATTCGATGATGGCCATGGGTTTTGAGATTAGTTAGGAAAGTGGTAGCTGTCTTTGGGCATAGATGAGAGATAATTTTAAGTGCATTCTTGAGGTCTGCCTGAAAGGTGTTTCTTTTGGAATGATCCATTGATATGTGAGCATTGGGGGGAATGGTGTAAAAAGATTGGAAGAAATGATCAGACCAGACAGAAAAAGAGATGGAGAGGTTGGGGAACTGGATGCCGTGATGGCAGATTAGATCAAGTCAATTGACTTGATAGTATGTTCCTGGATCCTGATGTGTAAGTCAACAAGGAGTTCCACATGTAGAAGTTGAAGATGACTCTGGAGAGAATGAATTCTTGGTGACTGGGCAGCATTGTGGTCTGTTTGGCCCCATCTGTACCAGCTGATATGTCTGCGAGGCACAAGGCAAACCAGGCCCCATGTGGCAAGCATGTTTCCTGAGCAGGGCCCGGTGGTGGACTGTGTTGAATGTGGTTGAAGGGTTGAGCAAAACCAGTAGATTGGTTCCAGGTGAACCAGGGCCCATAGAGTTGGGGTCCCCATTTGTATTTGAGGATCTATATAGCGCTCTTGATGGACCAAACCGTATAGCGGCGGAGCTGGAATAATACATTCAAATAGAGCAGGACTGAACTCCTAGCGGGGGTACAAGAAAATCAGCAGCCAGTGTGCGGTAGTGACCTTTTTTGAACAAGAACGTCTTGAGAGCATTGCAAAATTGATAAAGTGATTCAATGGTCCCGATTTCTCTGGGAATAGTGTTCAACAGTTTTGGACCAAAGACTGCACATCTTCCCTGTTTCCCCTTGAAATGCAGGCTCAGGGCAGAACAGACCAGAGTAAACAGCCTCTAGATTGTAGGCATCTTGATGGTTGGTAATGTTGGTTCGTGTCTCTCAAATATACTGGAGCCAGTCTATTCAGGCATTTAAAGATGAGGCAGACCACCTTAAATGTAATGCACTCTTCCACTGCTAGCCAGTGCAAGGCACGGCCAGAAGGAGAAACATGGGCTGTTTTGCCAAGCTGGAAGATCAGTCTGATGGCCACGGTCTGGCCTTTTTGAAGCCTCTCGAATTGTTTAGACGGGATGTCCATCAACTGGCTGTACAAGTTATTATTGATGGCCTGTATGGTGGCCGTTTCCATGATGCAACGTGGTTGAAAGCCACATCAGCAATACTGAAGTTTGTTTTTGGTGATCCTCTCAGACTGCACAGAGGAGGAAAAGTGCTTCCCGTTCTTATTCGTCCCTAACATCTACTCAAAAGAATAACTCCTACAGATCAGTTTGTGAGCATATATGCTCATCACCCATTAAATGGAAACTATCGAGAAATAAATCCTCTTTCTTCTGAACCCCGACCTGAGTCTCTTTGGACTCCTCTGCCTATAATGCTTCCGAAATTAATGTAGTAGAAAACTTTCCTTTGCAGAAGTTTCCCCCAGGTTCAGAGTTTAGAACTAAGCAGATAAGTGCTAGTTGCCTTGTTAATACTCTTTTTTTTTTTTTTTTTTAAGTAAAATATTGTGTTAGTGATACATAGTAAATCTGAGACTTGGTTCTCCAAGTCACATTCACCACCCTTTTGTCCTATTCCAATATGGCCATTGAATTTTATCCCACAACAGACCTGCTTGAACCAGAGTAGGAATTATTTTCAAAGGCCGTATTCCCACTTCTTTATTGAACAAAATTTCTTTTCTCAGTTTAGAAGCATTCCTCTTCAAATTTGACTTTGTAAGTAGTAATCTAAAAACCCTCTAACCAAGCCAAATCTTGATTGCTCTTTCCTCCCAAACCTCCCTGACCAAGAATTTACTAATTATGCTCCTAGTGTAACTACTGACTGCATTACAGTGACAGTGGGGCTCCAATCCCTAATGTCTATTTGTAGCAGTCTGGCATTGCATCTTAAGAAAAATGTCAAAAGATACAATTCACAAAAATGGTCATACCATCAATGGCCTCTCCTCCCTGGAGCGCCCTCCTCCCATTCTTTAAATCTCTCCTCACCTACGTCTGGACCAACTAACTGGGAATTACTTTTATTTTCCATTGTTAAGTCTGTTAAAATCCCCCAAAGTCCAAATGAGATATTCTTCATTAGGAAGTGGGATTTGATTGTCCCGGAGCATACAATCTGGGCTTTTGCCTCGATTGATTATAAACTCCGGAGATCACATTATAAACGTAGGAAAAATCCTGCATGTCGTAGATTCTGTTGCACCCATAAAATTGCTAATTATGAACCCTACCAGAAGTTTACAAAAATGGTATTCCCAGGACCATTGAGAAATACAGGCAGCTGGAATGTGCACGAGAACAAATTGTTGTCCTTTTTTTCATCAAGATATGAAATCTTTGACGATTACATTTCTTTTTCTGTGAAAAGCACAGTGAAGTGCAGACAAGTGTGTGTTGACCTTCCAATAGCTCGCACATCCGCAAAAAGAGCTCTTATCTTCAACTACCCTGAATTTGAAAATATCACCATCAAAGCTCTATTCGTAAAAGAAGAAACAATTCGGGAATATCTCTTAAATCGTATTGAGGATGTGTCCGTGCCCGTTCAGAGGAATGTCTTGAAAATGGTGTTAACAAATCAAATATTCTGAGCCATCAAAATGAACAGTTGGACTTTTCTGGTTTGTAGACCTGAATCGTTTTTCTAATCTATGTTGCTAAACTTTGTGACAATATAATTAAAGGACACTAAACATTCTGACCACCCTAAAATAATGATCAGTAAAGGACTAATCTATCTATGCTGAATCAGACAGTGTAATTGAATTGATTATGAATCCTTCAACCAAGTCCTGAAAGAACCTGAGGGTAAATCTGTAGTTTGGGCGGGCAAATATTTGAAGCAATAATAACCTCCAACCTAGATTCTTCTGTCTGTTGGGTCGTGAAATCAAGCAGTCACATGTTTTCTGAAAGAATTACATCTTGAGATTGATCAACACCAGAGAAGTTAATGATGATGTAGTAACTAATGTTCCAGTGAAGGTGGATTCTCAAGGAGATGGCTCGGATGAGGTTTGGGTTGGGAAAAGTAAAGGCATGATGAAAAGAAAGAGGAAAAAAGGGTGTTTGTTTTTGTAGAAAAAGATGTCGAGGCAGGAGATGAGAAAAAAACCGAAATTAAGAGCAAAGAAAATTGAGTAAAAGCCTTGAAGGGCGGGAGGTCTACGGGTAATATAAAATCATGAGGAAAGGTATCGGCAGGGGAGAGAGGATTAGAAAGTCCTGATATAAAGACCTACCCTGAGGGTCTAGTACACCAAAATAATCCATAAAACAATAGATACAGTGTTAAGAATAAAGGGGAATACAACCACAAATATGTGGGGCTGGTGCAAAATAAATATCCTTATATCTGAAGGGGAAAAAGAACAAGGCAAGGTCCCATATAGGCAATTGAAGAAAAAATATGATGAATAATAGTACTAAAGTTAAAGATGAAATTGACATTAAATACTTGTGAAAAGGTTACTACAGTGGTTACAGAAGGGAAAGAGTATAGCAACCAGGACAATTTGATGGCCAGTTATGAGATAACTAAGGTCACACATAAGAATATGACCATTAGATCCACCAGAAAGGGAAGTCTTGTATAGTATGACACTGGTATCCTATTTCCAGATGTAAACAATCCACCCTTGAATTGGAAAACTATAATTGAGTTAATCCATCTAATCCCAATAATTAGAATTATTGTAAATAGGGATATCTATATTTTACAAACTTCACTTAATACACATATTATGGCAATACACTATTCTGACCAAATGGTTGAATTTAAATGTTCATCATAGAGATGGCTTGCGAAGGCTGAAAGTGGATGTGGGTTGCAGCAAAAGAAACCTGGAGAAGGCTAAGAAGTTTTTTTAAACAATTTTAATTTTATTTTACTTGATTCAATTGTTAAAACAAAAAAAACTATTTTTACAAGATTCCTTGTTAAGGATCGGTCTCTCGGTCTGGAGTCTTCGCAGTAAGTCCTGATTGTACCAGCCACCACCATCTAGAGGAGAAGTTTGTTCACCTCAGGTTGTAGGTTTTTTTTAGGTTCCGGGCATTTCAAAGAAGCCCACCACAGCTATGGTCCATCTGGTATTTTCTCCACTCATCAGATTGTTCCATCCCTCCTCTTCATCAAAACAGTAAGCATTGCAGAATAGGCGGCCCAAGTGGAGGGTGCGTGCTGAAGGTTTTAATGAATTAGCAAAAAGGTCAGACAAATGTTGAAAGGAGGATACTGGTTCCTCTTTCATCATAATTGTTGCAAGGAACGGAAAATAGTTTGTTTGGGATAATGGGAGAGTGCTCGGACTGGCAGCGGAGACTGACAGAGTGCAGGAAACCCACAGTCTGGCTGCTGGAGAGGCATGAGGGAGACCGGACAGCGCTCTGGGTAGCTGGAGAAGCCACAGAAGATTCTGGGAGACCCAAGTGCAACCAGTGGATGGCCGCCAGAACCCTGCATGTACTAGGGTGGCTGAGGCTGGGGAGACCCAGAGACATTAACTAAAGAACTAACATATGGTAACAATTTCTGACGCACAGTAGTAAGGTGAAAGAGGTTTGGGACCCACATTATATAAAAAATATATCCCAAACCGTAACGAGAAGGAATACAAACTTTGCATTTACAAATTGTCCGCACAGAGCTTGGTGGGGGAGTAAACCAAGGCTGTGGGTAAATGTAAAGCCAGATAAAGAAAACTGTGAAACTGACCAACTGAAAGGGGTCTGGGACCCACACAGGGGGAGCACACCCGAACAGTAGTACAGAGGAGTACAAAGCTGATGGGTTCCATGTGATATTTTCGCCGCAAAAATATCGCCATACAAATATTTTGCCATATTTTTGCGGCGAAAATAACACATGGACCCTGCGGGGGACAGCCCCGCAACCCCCGCATCATTTTTTATGTGCGGAGGACACCCCCGCAACCCCTGCACCTAATATTTTCAACACCAAAAATATCGCCTATGGCCGTTCCCGACGACCATATGTACGGCGATATTTTTGGTGGCGAAAATATTACCTGATACCAGCTGATGTGCCCAAGTGACACTTGGAGACCTTCGCAGGAGAGTAAACCAAAGCTGTGGGTGGGAGTGAAGTCAGAGAGAAGATACAGTGACAACAAGATCATTGAGTACCCTACTTGGCAGAAGAGTGGACACTGAAAAAAGGGGTCAAGGGCCCTCAGCACGACTTGGAAAAGAGAACCAAGCTATTCTTCCTCATCGCAGTACCTGGGAGCCGTGTCTGCTCACAAATGGTCTGAGACCCTCAAGACAGCTTGGGGAAAGGTGACCAGGCCATTCTTTCTTGTCACAGGGCCTAGGAGTCAGGCCTACCAAGTAAATGATCTATCTTGACCATTGTAGACACAGAAACCACTTGGTGTAACACTGGAAAGACTCTGGGTAAAGGGAAACCACCCCTTGAATCTTGGGGAACCTTTGTTTGCATATCTACACCTTTTTGGAACTTTTGTTTTGAACTGCAGAGCTTGGCTGCAGGTCAGCAGCCAAAAGACATTTCCCTTTTCACTTTATATGGAGTTTAGCATTTGAGAGATAGGTTAGGATTTGGACACAGGACAGCTAACTTTACTTTGGACATTCCGACACACAGTTTCATTATCGAGTTTTATTGAGGCAGGGAAGCCCCTCCTTAGATGTGGGGTTAGTTAGGATTTCCTCCACCCCTCCCCATTTCTGTTAATAAAAGTCTTTGCCAATCATCATCCCACCCTTGTGACCGCCTCCTACACCCTCACAGGGGTGACCATCTTTATGGCATGAAGTATAAACTGGCCAAGCTGCAATAAAGCACAAAATCGAGACATTAATGAAGGATGTAAATTGGGATTAGTTGAAAATGGCGATCTCAAGAAAATCTAGTATCGAAGAATTCAAAAATAATTGTTTGGATTGAGGCCGATTGACAACCTTTCCCTGCCAATTTCCTAGTACGCCAAAATTGAGGTGTTAATTTCAATTTCGGTATAGTTAGTTGCCTGCTACTGATATATTTGTTATGATAAATGCGGCAGCATTGGAAAGAAGGACTAGTAGATTGACTGAATAATCAGACCTGGACCATGAAGCACTCATTAGTTTCGTGGTGCTAGACGATTTAAGAAATTACATATTTGTGAAAAGTTTACTACTTAGTGGTTCTTTAACAAAGGATAGCTTGTGGCAGCAGATGATTGTGGAAGAGATATTGCTGCTGATTAGTATTCTAAATTATTGAATATAATGCATCATTTTTCTAGGAGATGTTGTTTTTATAAGGAAAAGTATTACAGGTTTTGTAATAAAACGGTATGACACAATAATAAAAAATAGAATGCCCCCCACTCCCAGTTTCTGTAGACCAAAGTATTGCAGAGATGACGTTGGAGTCTTGCATGCTCCTTACTGAAACGCATGTAGAAATAGATACTTCTATCCCAAAACACACTTTCTTTCTAGCTTTGACTACTCAAGTAACTAACTCTGAATTACTTTGGCACTCTTTTATTTCGAAGATCATCTCTGTTACTAAGGCACGTTTATTTCACATTTGTATTCTGAGCCATCTGTGGAGATATACCAAGACCATAGAACACTTATCATAAATGCATGCATGTCCTCCATGATTGACTTCTGCAGCGCTATTTATCTCGACCTACCAATGAAACTCGCTCATCCACACCACACAGATAACCCAACTGCCCTTCTCCAAATCCCCCTCATCAAGCACCTTTCACCCTTGCACTGTAGGAGCTCTTTAAAAATGATTTGCATCCAAGCAGATATTTCAGACTTGATCCTAGCAAACTTGATGCTATCTTTGTTACCAAAACCTGTCTCACACCAACCTCCTCCCACGTCTTTGTCCTACCATGATTCAGCATCCAATGTGTTGACCAGGAGAGTAAACCAGGGGGAGCACTGGCAGTCATCCACACAATTGACTGTCCCTATACTTTAACCATTCAGGCACCTTTGGATTCAATGGAAACTATTATTTGCCTACTCCCTCTATTAAACATGGACGCAGCCACCTTTAACCTCAGACTGCGTCGCAGATGTGGCACTTTCGTAGATATGGTTACAGACTTACTTTCTGCAGCTTCATTCCCTCACAGGACCAACATCTATCTTGAGACTACAGCCTGGCGAGACCGAAGCAACCAAAAATACCAGCGATGCATTCCCGTCCATACAGGAATCATTGGACATAACCCATTGTGCACTAGTCTCCACGCACATTAGGGGTAATAACCTAGACCACATCTGGTCTTTCTCACTCCTGAGCTTCATGGGACCCATTGCGCTCAACTGGACAGATCATGCAGCTATGCCATTCTCATTCTCCTCACACTCCCTGTCTGCCCCCAGGGATTAGGAGAAAAGCCCCATGTTGGCATGTATCTCTTTTTAACACTTTCTCTACAAATGTCTCCTCACTGTTGGAAACCTTTTGCAGAATATCAAATGCATTGTCACATAATTTTGCTCAGGAAAAATTGTGCTGAGCCAAAACCAAACCGCCATCCCCCTTTGGACTGTAGAGCTCTCTATCAACAAATGGTTCATTAGGCTGTTAAGAAATGCTGGCACAAGGACCACAAACCAGATGACCATCTGTCTCACAAGGCCTTATGCTACAAATAGTGGACCCTGACATCCAAAGCCAAGGCTGCTTATTACACCAACATTACGGCAGCCTATAATAGGAGAAACGTGTTTTTCGCAAAAGTCAAACGCTATTCGAACCCTGCACCTGACCCAGAGGTATCAGAATCCTGGGAAAAGTATGAGGCTTTTAATACGTTCTTTATCAACAACATCAATACCATCAGGCCTCATCCAAATAGAGGACTCTAAACCCTCTGACCATTCTTTATGTATTCCCTTAGGGGCCATTAAACTCTGGACTGACTTCTCTTCCTGCCCATGGGTCTCTTGTGCATGCTTGCATCCTTTAAACTGACCTCTCAACCTATGACATGCTCCCGCCCACCATCCTTAAAAACATACTCCTCCTGCCCTTAGTGTTCTTCTTGGGATAGTTGACCCCTCCCTCAGTGACGATACTTTCCCAGATATCCTAAAAGCAGGACTTCTATGACGACTCTTGAAAAAAACACCCTAGACCCAGAAGACCTATTAAACTACCAGCCAATCACAAATGTCCCATTTATCGGACAAGTAATCCAGAAGGTAATTATTAACCAATTAATTGCAAAGGTCGAGCAGTGCAGTCTGCTACAGCATCACCACCTGGGTTCTGCCCCAAATGCAGCCCTGAATAGCCACCATCCAACTGGTCGAGTGCGTCCTTCAGATAATTGGCAGAAGGGACTTGTGCCTGCCAGTCTATGTGGATCTTTGGTACCATCACACACTACTCGCACTCTGGCAGCACCTTGAAATGGTTCACATCCTACCTGTCTGGCAGACACCAGGCTGTTTAGATGGGCCACCTTGGGTCCGAACACCACTATGTGTTCCTGTGGAGTCCCTCATGGTTCAAATCCCTCCCTGGCAACTTCTATAAGGAACTGTTGGGCTCATTCCTAGATGACCCAACTACGTGATACACTGGTAAGTAGATGATGCACAGTTGTACATAAAGGACAAGGGCTCACAAGATATTGGTCACCTTCACTGATGTCTTGCAACCATTCACTTGTGGATGGCAAGTACATACTTAGAGCATATATCCCCACCAAGACTGAATTCGTACTTTTGGGCCGCCCCACCAAGCAGGAACCCACTCAAAGGTGGCTGTATGAAATGCGCTTGGACAGGTTCAGTCATCACCTCTCCCATATAGCAAAATCTGTAGGCATCATTGTGGCTAGCAATCGATCCTCCCAACAAAACATTGTGAAAAATGCTCATATGGCTCAAATGGTATCAGCTCTCTACTCCACATGATCAAGCCCTTGCTCCCGCTACAGGACTTCTGAATGGTGTTGCAGCCCCCAGTGATCTTGCATATCGACAGGTGTAATGCCTTCCTTGCAAGACTCCCAGTTACTACCCTGGCCCCCCTCAAAGCAGCCAACCATGCTGTGGCTGGACTCCTCACTGGCTCTAGGAAATGTAACCACATCACCCCCACCTTGCTTAATTCACACCAGCTCCCCATCCCGGCCACAATCTGTTTCAAAACCGCATGCCTCACCCACAAGGAAACCACTGCATGTACATTGACCTACGTAACGGGCATCTAAAAATATTGTGCCTACAAAGTCAATATGATCATCAGCAGACTGGAAATTAGACTGGATCTCAAGTAGAAAACCAGGAAAGAGTGCTTCTTGCACTACCCTTCCGGTCCTCTCGAACATTATCCGAGTGACAATCCAAATACATCCAAGTATCCTTCAGTGTAGGAAAGAACTGAAGATCAAGTTCTTCCAACACCACCTTGGTGTAACTTGCATTACAGGTGTCTTGTTTACACCACCATCAATATATTGTCCTGTTATCATTCTTAGTAATGTTTTCTTATTGATTTTTTTCAATTCTCTTTAACATTGTTTTGATCTGTGACCTGTGCGGCACTCCGTTTCTCCCGAGCTTGGTTAGTGCTATACACAAATAGATCATCACCATCCAGTAGCTCAGCATCGGCACATCCAAAATACCATGGCTGGTTTAGTGATTTCTCTCTTCATTCGTGACCATGTCACGCCTGCTGTCGGGGTCCTGCGTTGGTTGCCAGTCAAGCTTGAAATCAAATATAAAACATTGTATGGCCCATCGAGTTTGTTCTGGTGCTGTCTCAAAGTACATTGCCGATAGTGAGCAAAATCTTCCATGCAACCTTCAATCCCACACCAGTAACCTGCTCTCGGTTCCTGGGTACACCTATGCGCAGTTATAGTACAGCTGTTTATCCGTCTTTATGGAAAGGTTTGGAACTCATTTCCAGCTCTGAGAACACAGGAAGATTTGGCTTTCTCCCCAAGTAATCAATTTTCCTTTTCTTAGCACTTCATGCTTGAGAGCCAAGATGCCTCCGGGTGAACATTGCACTTTAAAAATGGAGATGGAAGCTCTATGCTGACAGTTTTTTTGATGATTTTCCTTACACACACAATTTAGTAGACAGAAAATGGGTGCACCAAGTCAAACCTAATCAAATCTTGTCACTGAAATTCATATGAAGAGTTGCCTCTACCCATTTGATGGCTTTATGCACAAATTTTTCATTTTATTTTTCCTTTGTAAGTTATTTTGCAGTGCCTGTTTATTCCAAATTGAAAAGCAGGCAAGGAAAATTCTGATTATAGCGGTCTGTTCCTTCATATTGTTTTTCTGCCCGTGGACCTGCTGTCATTCACAGTGGTGTGGTATTGACCAAGAATTGTCCAGCAGTGCTGACGAATTCTTAACGCAAGCCCTGGAACTCTACCAGCCTGGAGTACATGGAAGGACAAAATATTAGTTTGCATTTTCACGTGTTTACAGCTACTGCACTGGTAGATGTGCCCATGTGCTTTCAGCAGAGGAGGTGCTAAAGCAAAAGAAAATACCAAATCCTCTTCCCTGTGCACAAATCATTGAAGGTTGAGGAAAATGTTCTAAGCCTATCCAACCCTGTTTTGCAGCCTTCCACAGAACTGTAGGGGTTAATTGCATTTTTGTCTGAATAATTGCACTTGGTTACTTGTTAAAGTACATTTAAAATGTAGCTTTCTTATAAATGGGGTTTGGTGATTTGGTAATGCCATTCTAAATCCCATGCCACCAGGTGCTGCATGTTTACAGTTAGACTTGTAGGAAAACGAAAGAGGGAAGCATAGCGTGGTGTTTAGAAAAGGCATGATTATGAATGAATGTGGTAGTACTGATTTCGTTCTTTGAGTTCTAGTTTTGAATCTATTGGGAAAACCATGGCGTCTCTGTTCGAAAGAGTTGGGTCGGAGCTGTGCTTCTTGGGTCATTACAGAGGCCCGTGTGCAGACACGCTGTCGTCACAAGGCCTCAATTATTGTTTCTGGGTTAGTACGGGCATTGTGTTCTTCATCCCTCCAGTCCAAGGAGCCTTGGATAGAGCCATCTCCCTGCGCTTCGTGCTAGGAAGGCCGCATTTGAGGCGATTGACAGAAACCTTGCATTAATGTTTATCCTGCGTTTTTGTCTCACTGTGCCGTTACTTGAGTAAGGTCTCATCTGAAATAGGCTCTAAGCAGGAGCCATGTCTGTGTCCAAAACCTATACTTGCACTCACAACTAATGCTAAACAATGTGTAGGGATGTCAGCAACAAAAGAAATGGTGCACCAAATAAAGTCCTGAGCTGCTTCCAGCTCTGGACTTACTTTCCAGCTTTCCTTCCCCAAGTTCAAAACAGTTCCACAAAATCTCAAAAGGAATCTCTGGGTTCCCTTCCCCAAGAAGACAACACGGTTCCAAAACGAGATCTTGGGATTCCCTTCCCCAAGAAAATAATACAGTTCAAAATGAGTCTTAAGATTCTCCTCTCCCAAGACACCAGCTTACTCTGCTTTCCAACTTGTACTTAAGGTCAGTCTCTCTATATTCAACACCATTTCCAGGTCAACTTTATACTCCTTCTAGCCATGGATAGGTCATACAGATTGCCTTCTTCTGTTTCACTTCAGCAATCTCTTTCAGGCACTTCTAATTAATCCATGTATATTTCTTTGGCTCTCACAGAAAGGGTATACCCAGTCTAGGCGCAGTTGTCAGACTGCATGGTCCACTCATTACAGGTCATGCCTCCGGTCACTCTTGTCTTACTTGCCGACACAGGTTCTTCTGTAGCATGCACCTGTGTTCTGGCTCACACTAACTTGGCTCTCTTTGCCACCCTTTTGGCTTTGCCACAACATGTTTGCACACTTTGCCAGTCTCTGGACTTTGCCACCATGAGCTCAGTTATACAATACACGTTGTGGTGCTCTTTTCCCTTCACCACTTGTTCTCACATTCCTTAGCAATGTTCCATTCTTGCTTAATATTGCATTTCATTAGCTCCACTCTTAACCTGCAATATATGGTATTTGCTTTTCACCCCATTTTCTTGTTTGCACATTGGTTTATTAAAAATGTTCATATGCACACCAAAAGCTTTGATTCAGTTCGGTATTCAATAGTTAGCTCACACTTTTCAGTAATAATCAAAACCCATTTACTTTGGTTCACTGTATCTTGCACCTTAATTCTTGTTCACTCGGCATTCCCTTGTTGCCACGTAACAGCCTCAGGAGCAGCTGGTTTGAGTGTTCCATTTTTCCACACTCACCGGTCTCTGGCGTCTCCTCCCGGTGGCTGTCACCCCCTGCTCTGCAAACATGTCCTTGGTAGACAGCGAGCCCCGTCCGCAGTTCGCTGCTTTCTCTCTTTCTGTGTGGGTTGCCGGCAGGTCCGCTCGCGTCCCTTGGATGCTGCTGGTGACTTACGACTGGATCTCTTCTCCAGTCTGTAACTCCTGATGGAGGCAAGGCCCAGCGATGCTCCCAATACTGTGGCTTTCGCTCGGCTCTTCGTGGCATCAGTTTCTTCCCAATTTCGCCGACATCCTGGTTTTCCGACAAGACCATCCTCGGCTGCCTCGTACTCTACCGGATTTCTCACTCTGTAGCCTCCCTGCTGATGTCACCTTGTTCCCTCTGCCTCCACCTTTTATACACCTGCAACCGTTCAACAGGTTGCAGGTGATAGTCTTTAGGCTCAATTGCCTGACCACAATTAGTATTCTGGACATGCATGGCCCTTACACCAGTCTGTAGGCCTCTTCCTCGTCCCAGTACTAAAATGGTGAAATGATTTTTTAGTGTGCATTCCTCTTAGTCACCGCTTCTTCGTCCCAGTACTATAGTGGAATGAATGAGAGGAGTTGAGGGGAGAGGGTTTACAATAGCCTATAAAGGCAGGAGGAGGGGGGATGTTGGTTCTCAACTGGAAAAGGGGGATTCCATGTCTCGCCTGTGGATATCCTCTCCCCAACCGCCAGGGACGCCTCACCCAGGTGATCCTCCTTCGCATCTCCACCCCCAGGCTCAGTATCCAAAAGCAATGGCCTTTCCCTGGCCACCTGAGAAGAGGATTCAAGGGGAGTAGATGTGAGGATACCCTCAGGTTTCTCACAGTATTAGGCATTACCCGTTAGGCACGAGCTGCCAATGGGGAAACCAGGATGGCAGAAAATCGAACTTGTTCACAGGATGCAAACTCTAATAGTGTATCCATTTTATTATCCATTATGCTTTAAATCTCACTTCGGTTTGTGCTTTATACCTCTCAATGCACATGCATTAGGCAGGTGTCACCCGCCTTGGAATTAATTAATTCCCCAGCCATGTCTCCTGCTGGTGCATTCATTTCAATGGACTCTCACCCGCCCAAACAAAATCCCCCTTTTTAACCCGCCCTGGGGCATAAAGGTTTGAGACATAGGCCTTTATTATTCTTTTATACAATTCCTCATCATACAACGTTAAATACTACATAGCTATGTTTGCATGGCACCACTTGTCTGGGGAGTATAAAGTAGCTTCTAATAGCCATTTGTTTCAAGCTAACCGAGCTCTCCTTGGC
The DNA here is from genome assembly GCF_040938575.1 of Ambystoma mexicanum. NCBI lineage: Eukaryota > Metazoa > Chordata > Amphibia > Caudata > Ambystomatidae > Ambystoma > Ambystoma mexicanum. The sequence continues at coordinate 1,197,591,722 of NC_090935.1, forward strand.
TATTTCCAGGAGCTAAATGGCTCCAAGCGGCTGGACATTTTTTTGAAACCTGCAGGGGTATATATCCGGCATTAGCATCCAGCAGCAAGAAATATGGTTGCTCGGATCGGGAGCATTACCTACCGTTATGTGCTTGCAAACCAAGCAGGTGGTTGCTCCTCTGGTTCTTCCATCGACCAGGGTCTTACACCCACCTCCCGTAGTTAATTTTGTAAACTTGGCTGCTGCTTCACCCCGCATATGCCTTCCACTGCTTTGCCATCTGCATTGTGCCTTCATGGAAATTTAAGAGTACTCCCCATGAAGCAGCTGATTTTCTGCTTCCATTGTCATCATACTGCAGTTGATTAAGTTGCCCTACTAAAAACCTGTGAAATTCAGTAAAAAAAAAAAGTGTTAACGGGACGTTATGGTTCGCAGTAAAATCAAAAAAACCCTGAAAGCAAACATAACACGCGCCACCACCGTGCACTGCTAAGACTAACACCCAGGACATCAAAGATGACATCACAAATGTCATTGATGACATCATTGATGACATCACATGTCTAGCTCCCTCTTTTTTTGGTCACCGACATATCTAAGCCAGGTGGTTTTCTTCACTGTCAGTCACGAATTTAAAAAATAAAAAGTACTAGATTTGTAGACCTTACACTTCTCATATGTTCTTACAATACTTCCTTGGGGTACAGTTACAACATTTGATACATCTACATAGGAGAAGAAGAAATCCTGAAACACAAGAATCGTTTCTGCGCATGAAGTTAAATAGTTTGGTTATGAACACTTTCTGGTAATACTGCATTTATTTTTGTTGCTCACTTTACGTTCCCTGCATATGCTTCTATTGTATATATTGTGGTCTCTTATGTTTTGTGTGTAAAAGGACAATTATGCAGTAAGGGAAGCATTCATAGGTACTTATGTTTCACAGTATACAAAATTCTGTAATGGAAGCATTTATCATTTTACTATTCAACATGGCAAGATTTGGAATATTGCACCTCTATGGCGCATGCTGCAGACAATGCCTACGTTTCTTCATGAGGTCGTTCATGTACTGAAAGTACTCATTAATGCAATGGAATTTATATCAATGCATTGCTTAATGAACTATTTGGCATGTACTTTTCTGCCAATATTATAATGGCAATCTCTTGTGGGGGGTGTGCATGAAAACTAAATGCACATGTGATGTCATTGATGACATCACTGATGACATTTGTGATGTCATCTTTGATGTCCTGGGTGTTAGTCTTAGCAGCGCACTGTGGTGGCGCGAGTTATGGTTTCTTAGCTTACCATAACTGGCGAATTTCAGGGGTTTTTTGATTTTACTGCGAACCATAACGTCCCGTTAACACTTTTTTTTTAACTGAATTTCACAGGTTTTTAGTAGGGCAACTTAATCATACCGTCCCTTTAACAAAGTTATTTTGCTAAAGGCCATCGTTTTGTAGTAGTGGCATGTAACCATAATGTAAAGTAACTTCTGACTAAATTGCACACCTTGCGGAGAATGCCACATGACCATATGCTGGCGTACAGGACGGTGACGTGTTCGAGAATCCGTACACACTTAACAATAAGATGTATGCCTCGTGGACAGTGTGGAAATACAATTTATATTGATGTAGGAACAACCACCTTCAACATTTCCCTTGCACAGCTCCAACACTTATTCGTAGTCAGCCATTAGCAATGTAGTACACATTACATACTTTTTGCAAAAGTTCTAGTTATCTGAAAACAACATGAGCTAAGCCCATCCCTCCTCCCCAAAAAACAGCACCACTGCTGTAATGAAGAGCATGAGATACACTGCCCCTACCTTACAAATAACAAATGCACTACATTTTCCCCCCTCCACCTACCCTCCCATATTACTGTTTGGTGCCTCTTTCCTCATATCCGTTTGCAAATTTCCTTATTAGCTGTTCTTTAAAAAAAAAAGCCATCCGTAAACAAAGTACATTTTCCTGTAAGAAGCACCTTTCACAGTGTAAACATATTTAAAAAAAAAAATCCCATACACTCCATCTACTATTTTATATTTCTCAGTAAAGGACATAGACGCAATAAGATTTGCCATTAACAATCTAGATTAGCAAAGCAGTAACGTGAGCTACTAAAAAGTAGGATTTCGCGTTATAATTCGGGACGCCTGTGGCGTCCCGTATTACAAAAGAAAATCCTTTTCCAAGATGGCCACCATAGAAAGGGAAGGCGGTTGTTCATACATGGCACCTCTTCGCTTTCCATGGCAGGCTGCAAAAAGCAAAACTATGTGCTGTGAAGCAGAACCTGAAAATTGACACACAGCGACGTACAACGTAGCACGTTACATTTTGAAATAATAAATTGCTTTGTAAAAGAAAACATTAACATTTTAGATTTTGTAAAGTACTTTTAATTCACAATAAACTGTTCGACACCATCTGACTATTCCCATTTTCAATCAATTATCTTTGTTTCTTGGGTTGTCTTTAAAAATGTTAATCGTGATGCACATGTTGTTCTTTTCGCATACGCAAAGTTTTTGCTTTCGATAAATAACTGCTTCGGTCGCACAGTAATTTCCAAGACATCGGCATGCGCTTCGGCCTACACCACCATAAAACATGTTATTTTACTCCTAATGGCCACTCCAGCATATGGACAAATGGGTCCGGGCCTGTCGTCCCACAAAACCGTAACGGTTAGGCAGCCGGTCACGAGTACGTGCATCTGGCATGGAAAGAAACCACCACTTGGCATTTGGAATCCATGGCAATCACAGTACGGCAGAATGTAGCTGTTTGGAAAACGTAACAGAAAATGCTTATCAATACCCAACCTTCATCATACAATTGCAAAAAAGACAGAAATAATGTGGAAACTGCTACACAAATCGATGTGGTCATACATGACATTTTAAAGAAATAATAGCAGTGAACAATGGTTAACATAGTGATAGTCTACAAACGGCGAGAATCTGCACTCTCCATAAGTAACAAAAAAAATGGCAACTACACAGAAAGATAGTACCTCTGTTACAATGCCAAATTATTGTTGTGCTAATAAAAAATTAAAACTTGCTCCGGTGTTGAGTCATCAAAAATAAATCTACACAATATTTACCGTCTCCATTGTCTTCGTTAAACCCAGACAGCAATGTACGTGCACCAAAGAATCTTTTTAGAACTGATATTACATGAGTCTTACAAACGCTTTGAATACGTAACCTTATCAAATGGTATTTTATTCCAAACTTTCACTCCCTGCATTCTTACTGAATTTTCCCTCTGGCTCAAGGTCAGAAAACAATTGACCCTTATGGGTTCAGTCGCATGCGTTGGCCTATTGAGCTCGCAACCAAAAAACCAAACCAAGTGACCTTCAGTCAGAATGAAAATACATTCTGATTTTGCAACAACATATCTGAATGCATGCATGAGAACTGGTACTCCCATACACTTGCAGACCCGCTGTTTCCATCAAACAGTGCAGGTGGCTGCCTCAGATTTCAAACTCTAGGACGCCAGTCTGTCTGCAATATTATTTTAAATACATTGTAACACAGTAGTAACCCTTCGCCTGTACTTAGTGGACACTATATGGAGCAGCAACTTCCAATTTACCGTATGACTTTGGTGACAATAAACCCCACTTTTTTACTTCCTGCTGCCACACCCCATCCCAGCCTCATTAATCCCTCGCCTTCTGAAACAGTATTTCCTAAGGTTAACAAGTGCAATGGTGTGTTGTTTTATATGTTTTAGCGGCGATGTCCACATACACCAAGACACGAATGAAAGAGGGCGGGTGTAGCGAAAGAATCTGACCCACTTCACGCCGTTTAACATCCAATCAGTGAAGGCGCCACATGTCCGTGGGCATGACGCTACGGATTAGCCAATCGGTATCTTGTCCGCGGAGCGAACAAGGAAGTGTGTCCGCGGAGCAGACATAGATATCACTAATTTTTTGAGACACACTTTCTGGTCGTTTTAAAGAAAACTACTGGACGGATTGGCACCAAATTTACAAAAGCACGCTTCCGGGACCAAGCCGCTGCTCCTGCCACAAATGTGGTGAAAATCCATCCAGCGGTTTGGGCTGTAGGCGTGCGCAAAGTTTTTCCCCCATTCAGTCTATGGGCAAAAAAAGACGTTTTTGGGTTCCCCCCTTATAACTCCCCCCCCCCCCCGGACCAAACATCACCAAACTTTGCAAAAAAATTCACAGTGGGCCATATACTTGTTCTGCAACATTTGGTGTGGATTCGTCCAGGGGGAGCGGAGTTATAAACCGCCCAAAAAGTGCTCTTCCTATGGAAACAGCAACTTAACCATAACTAGACAGCCACTATCGTGGCTGTGTAATATAGGTTTACTGCACATTGCACTGCATGGCGTTATTCTGAATTTTTCAGATTCTGTATAACCTATGGTACATGGCACCTCACTTTGATAAATTGATAATCTTGAACAATGGGAGTTTGGTTTGCTTAGGTGCAACGTACATGCAATGGATTATTTTTTGGGGACATTTTTGAGCATTGTGCCGTGCACTGGAATAATTAATTTAAAAGAATTACAATCATGGCCAATAGCTATCTTATATCCAGTGTAGGTGTATGTTATGTTATAACAGATGTTAAAATACTTAAGAGTTTAGGTCGAGGTTGGACATAATTTGTGGTGGCATGTCCGGCAACAAAGGGTGATCCACATTAGCATGTCTGCTGCAATTTAAAATTTGAAGTACATTTGAAAACATCAATTAATAAAGAATTATTAATGTTTATAAGAGCAGCAATGATTGGGATGTCTTTTAAATGAAATGCCCCTTTGATTTTTTTTTAAATAAACCACTACATTGAAAAGATTAATCTATACCCATGTAATAGTCAGCAGTATACATGCCAAAATGGCCACCATTGTGAGATACTATTAGAGCATGGGTTGTATGAGTTTATTGAATACTCAACATGTGATGTGTATATGGCAAACAGAGACAAAGGACAACAGCTTAATGACCAATGGTTTTCTCCCCTATTTAAATGCAGTCTAGTAAGTGGGCTGGTTATGTGAACAAGCAACAGGATTGTTGTGAAATGCGTCATCATGCTGCCATACCATTTGGTTTTACTGGGATTATGAATTTCATGAATCCCGCGATATCGGTGCTGCATATCAACTTTGTCAATGATTACTTTAGTTCATCAAAATTGTTGAACAAAGAGCACTCGTGCTCTAGTGTTATTCCATTGGTCTTTGTTACTATGCGTGCCATGTGTTTTGACCACACAAGGGTCTTTATCAAGGCAAGTTAAGTTATTAAGTCCAGACTGACCACCGTCCAGGGAAGACATGTACAGCAGAGGCATCCTGCCTCCTAAGAAGCATTACTCAGTGCATCATACTAAGAACAATTCTAGGCACCAAGCCTCCTCATTCCAATCCCTCAGAATAACTTAACTTGCCTTGATAAAGACCCCTGTGTGCTCGAAACATGTGTCGGCACCCATAGCAACAGTAAAGACCAATGGAATAACACTAGAGCAAGAGTGCTCCTTATTCAAAAATAGTGGTTAAGCAATTCTCATGAAATAAAGTAATCATTGACAAAGTTTATATGCAGCACCGATATCGCGGGAATCTACCAAAAACCCTCAGATCTGTCATGTGGGGCACACGAGCACTGCCCTATCGGATTCCTGCAAACTGGCTGCTTAACGTAACCTGTCAATTTGGACAAAGTTCAGCGCGGTACCCAGTTCCCAGTGCTCTCACCTTTTCTTCAATGCATTTTATGAAACCTTAATAAATAAACATAGTTGTTTTTTATTTGGAATCTGGTGGGGAGTGTGACTCGAGGGGTTTCCTTACCTCAACAAAAGTAATGAGACAGTTGTTGTCAGGATGTCCAAATAATATTCACTGTCCTGTGTCCAAAACCTATTCTGACCCTCATACACACTACTAAAGGTGCAACAAGGAGAAAACATAAGTGTCCTTCAGCTGCCTTCTTTGCAGCCTTCCTCAGTTCTGGTGTCTGGTGTCCCAGTATATAATGTGGTGACAAAAATGTTACCAAACAAAGTTCCACAGCAGTGTTGCATCTAAGACTTGCCTTCTTTATTGGTCCCTTTCTCTGTTAGGGAAAGTGGCATCCTTCCCCTACAGAGAATACCGGTAATGCCTGGGGAGACGATCCACATCCTCTGGTCTATCCTCTTACACATTTGGTGAAGAGGAACTACTTGTGCAGTATTTCCCCAGCCGAGGCAAACCTGGTCTACTCTCTTGCCAAGTATGGCCTACATTGATTCCTAGCATCACTGGGACGAGGAAGAGTAGGTGCCTTCCTCTCTTTACAAGCATAGGTGTCGTATTTGGATTATTGGTTTGTTTATTATTCCATTTCATTTGTTTCCTTCTGGTAAAGTGGGTTTTTCTCTCCTGCCCACTGTACCAATCACTTTTAAACCAGCATGTACTATGTGGTTATCAGCTTCTTATACTCAATGAAATATTCTCCCCTAACAGCATCATTGTTTTTTCTCCAACCCCATAGCCCTTTTTAACCATGGAGCCCGTTTTTCCTGTATGCGGTACCTTTACATTCAGCGCTGCTGCCCAGTTATTCTCTGAGCTGCTTGTCCTGTCGGAATGACCCGAGGGATATTGCAGATGCCTTCAGCACAGCGTAATAGGCACCAGTTCACAAAGTCCTTAGGGCTCCTCCTCTCACACCGCGAGTGAGCTGCTCACTGCTTGCCACTTGTGAGTATTTCAGATTAAACCTGTATCTGACACCAAACGCCTCTGGCGTAGTCTGCCAATTTTGCAACTCTTGCGAACGCTGCTTGCATTCGCACGCTGGTGCTCTCCTCCCAGGCTCATTATCGGCTCTGTCTGACGATCTTCCTTGGCAGTGGGACTACCCCGCAAGGTATTCCCTTTGGAATGCTTCTCAGGTTTCCCTGCTGAGATTTTGCTTCCTTTTGGGACCACAGAACTGTGTACCAGCGTTGTGACTGTTGGTTAGTTTCCTCACCTCTTTCTCTCACGTTTACTGCCTCAGCTTCTCTAGCTCCAATTATTTCCCTCACAACTTCTTGTTTTCTGGTCTCTACTGCTACAACCTTCGGGTCCACTGCTACTACAACCACCACCACCACCACCACCACTACTACTGCTGCTGCTACTACTACTACTACTACTGCTGCTACTACAACAGTGTTGTTGTCCTTTTGTTCCTTTTTTATCCTCATGTCGATTTCCTTAAAGTAACAACCACTAGAACGTTTGTAGTAGTTTGGTGCATCACTGTGAGGCCTCCTCGACTCATTGCCAATAGCACATGTGGTTGATTTTCCTTCTGTTTCTGTTACTGGTTACCAAGTAGGGTATTTAATGTGGCCTGTGAGGGTTTAGATTAGGAAAAATGGCAAAACCCTTTTGTCATGTTGGATTCTGACCACTGGTGTAGTATTTGTTTGTAAAAAGGGACGTAATCCTCGGATCCTTCACAATAAATACATACACACAACATAACATGCAAACACTATGTCACAATGGGATGATTGCTGCAGTCAGTCTGTCACCCCTTTCACAGTACCTTCGTGAGTCTGTCCTTGGTAGCGCTGGACCTGTGCTGGCTGGCTGGCTGGCTGGCTGGCTGGCTGGCTGGCTGGCTGGCTGGCTGGCTGGCTGGCTGGCTGGCTGGCTGGCTGGCTGCAGGGCTGAAGGCAAGGCTGGATGGTGGCTGATGGAAAATCTGTCTGGAGGCAAGGCGGAATGTTGACTTTGCTGGTTGGGGCCTATCCCCTGTAGAGGAGTGATGGGACTTTTGTCAGGGAGGCCGTGTCCACCACATGGGTCCACCCGCATTCACTGCGCAGCCTGTGCTGCAAAAGGTCCTGGGCGGCCCCCTGCGGGTGTAGGGGTGGGGTCTGCCTGCTTGCCGTTATGCCCACCCGCATTCATCATGTGGCCTGAACCGTTTTTGTATCTTCAGGTGACGTCCTTGTTGCCATGGGGACACCACTGTGATCACTGCTGCACCTGCGGCCATCTTCAGGTCAAGCAGCGTCGTCCTAGCAACAAAGTACGCCGCCTTGGATCTCTGCGCACCCGCAGCCTTGAAAGAGCTTCAGGCCCTCCTCCTTAGCAATGCATTGAGATACAGGACACAGGCCACTATCTTCACCCGGGCTGCACCGCTGGGCAGCCCAGTGCTTTCCTTTACCCGGGTAGCTCAACGGAGCAAACTGGGACTTCCTCCGCCTCTTCACCCGGGTTGGCAGATGAGCCCAACGTGGGACTTCCCTTCTACCAGGAGGGTGGAACGGACTTCTTTCCACCTCCCAGGCAGTGCCTGGCATGTGCTGCCCAGGAGGACTTTTACAAAGGGCCAGCTTTGCTGGCCACGAGGCGGGCCGTCATTGGGTATGGCTGGGAGGCCTGGCCTGTGCTGCCCCCCACACATGACTTTTCTTGGCCCAGGCAGCACCTGGCACTTGCCTGGGCCATGGAGTCTGTTGGGCCTGTCCCGTCCGGTCTGGCCTTCGGGCGGACCGACAGCCACCTTGGCCCTGGGGTGGCCAAGCTGCCCCTTGCATTAGTAGCTCGGCCCCCCTGTTTGCAGCATTGGGGGTGCTCTCTGCACATTGCCATTTTGAGGATTTGGGCCCTGGGGTGCCGGTTGAGGCAGCAACCTCCCCCGAACTCCAGGTAACTTTAGCGTCTTCTCCTTTTTCTCTCACTTCCAACTATCCTCTTCTGTTTTTTACATTTTTTTAAATTATAAATCCTCTTTGTATTCTTTTCTCCCCCCTGCCCAGCCGAGGGAGTTGTATTCCTTTTTTCTTTGCTTTTTCTTTCTTTTCTTGACATTCCGGATTCTTCCAAAACACACACACAGGACACGCATACAAAAACACGCTACAGATGTATTGAAATACTTTATTTACCCTGGTGTCTGCGTCTTTAATTCCTAGGGTCCCTTGGGGGGGGGGTGGGTTCGAAGCATGTGGGTAGGGAAGGTTTGAGGTTGTGAGGATTGGGGTTTTTAATTTCTCCGTCCCCTTTGATGTGATTCTCGTTGCCCTGTTGGGGGAAGGAATGAGGCAGCAGATACAACCTGGCCTGTGGTGTTTTTTGGGGCAGAGGGCTTGCTGAGTGTTTCTAGAGTGCATGCTTTTTGGGGTTTCCCCCCAGTGAGGTAATCTCTTCCAAAAACAGCACAGTGACTTTAGAGGCTCTACTTGGGCAATCCAACTGTAGGGTGGAATTAGGTGAAACCCCATCAGACATCATTCTTCTAGGAGGGCCTATGACTGGTCAGGGTCCAGTTGTAGGGAAATTCTATGAGGCTTTTGTCTGTCAAAATGAACCTCGTGTGTCAGGGGTCCTAGGGTTTGAATCTGACCATTCTGTTCCACGCTGGGCATCTCCAATTTCAGTCTGTGGCTAGAAATGTGTTCTGCCTCCCATTTCCCATGGGATTGTGAATAGATAAGTCACAGTTCACGATTTCCCCAACAAAGGAGGGTCCATAATTGGTAACTTGTGCTGATATCTTCGATTTGATTGGGATGCACCACCTCTTCTACCTGATAATTATGTACCATATGAATGTAACCATCTCTTCATTTCCTTAGAAGTAGCCTAGCACATGCCACAAGACCCTATGGCAGAAAGATGCAGGACCTGCTTTTAGACATTTGAAATCTTGTTCTGTGGTTTTGAAAGTTTGCTACTCTGTGGGGCAAAACCCCTGTTAAGGAGAGTATGCTGCTAGGGTGGGTACCCAATACTCCACTTGACTATTGACCGCAAGCACATACATGTGTATTATTATTCCCAGATCACAGTTTATAGAATCCAGTTGTGTTCTAATTAAGCTTGATTGCCCACTTTGGTGGACAATATAGGATCTTCTGAGCCCTTAAGCCTCATAGCAGTGCAAAAGGATCATAAAATCGCATATTGCCCAGCAGTTGTGGGTAGTGAGGCCGTTGCAGCCTTAATTGTTGAAAAGGATTTTAAACAAAGGGGAATTAAAGTATGGCTGCCGAACAGCAGCCTACAGGTGGGTGACCCTTTTTGTTTTTGCTGCCCCTGCAGCGAATGCAGAAAGCAAATCGGCAACAGAACGAGAGTGAGGCCGGAGCAGAAGCACAGCAGCCGCTGTGCAGTGAGGCCATCCCTCCGCTAGGAGCAGCGGAGCGTGCTTCAGGGTGAGCTAAGGGGAGTGGTTGGATCTTGAAGCTAGTAGGTGGTGGGTGGCGGAATGGGGGGGAGAGCGGAAAAGGTGTGGGAACAGCGGCACGACTTGGTGTGGCGTACACAATCCTGAAAACCCTGAGAATCCATGGCTACACCAGCGAGTGTTTGCTGGAAACACTTGAATCCTAATTGGCTCCCGGGATTCCAACTCTCGTGCATTCATTTACATTCATTGAAGCTGATTCTTAAGCCGTTTGTATCAGCTTGCTTTCAGGTTTTTCTAGTATTTTTCTTCCTTCATCTTCTATGTAGTATATATAGTACCTTCCAAATCAATTCCACACATTTAAGAGCTGCTTCTTACTCGTCTTCATACCGCCAATAATATTCTTCACTTTATGAGCCCCTGTGGTACCTCACTTGTAATATTTCACGGTTAGACCCTACTATATTTGCTATTGCCCTTTGTCTGTGATCACATAACTAATTGTGTATCCTTAGCACTATGCCAGATGCAGCAACGCAATGTCTGCTTACTTATATAACACCATGCAAAACCATATAAAATGGTTGACTAAGTTTAAGGTAGAACACTTTGATTGTAACCCCATTAGCACAGGATCATTGAAACTGCTTTGGACTTGGGAATTACTTTAGTTTTTTTTTTTTTTTTTAAGCCTTTGTCACCCTCTGATTAATAGAATACCTTCTTCCTGGTGCTGAAATATAAATGGGTTGTCACATGGCCTATTGTCAAATTATTAAGCCATCTTTATAAATGACTGAAGCGTTTTAACTGGGGATGCAGCGTACCGGTGTATTAGACCTCTGTTTCCAGTGTCAATCTGTTCTAGCTCTTCTAGATTTGAGTGCAAACTAGAAGTCTCAATCTACAACTTGTTGCTCTAGAATATTTTATTTTGTTCAGTTCAAGTTTGCCGTTAACCAAGGCAGAACAGTAACCAGACCTTGCCAAGGCACATGTACGTCCTGTCATGTTCTATGAGTAGATGCTGTGTTCATTTTGTTTTTTCCACCATTGGTATGCTCATGAAACAGCAAGGGGCGGAAAACGAATTACTTAAAAGCTGACCGAAATGGGGATTCATTGGACATGAAACGCAGTTCGCTTTGGCAAGGGTTTCTGGGGATTCGACACCGGCCAAGTCATATAAGACAAATGTGCACGAGTTGTCCAAGTTAAAGATTCTTGTTAAACTTGTTGTTTTTAAGTGTCGGGCTCATTGTCGGAACTCAATTTTTGTTATGCCTGGTGTGTAACCAGAGGAAATACAAAACATTGCCTACTAGAAAAGAAAAGCTTTAGGCTACATACGCCAGATGTTTGGGGAGGTCCACGTCATCAGTGTCTGTAGACGACTCAGCCGAGGACTAGTAACCCGAAATTGCCTGAAGATCTTCCTAAAATGGATAGAATTAATGTTACCTTTAAGGCCCAACATTACCTGGGAGAATCAACAAATGAAGTTCGCCATCCTACAGCTAAGCACTTGTCACAGAGTAGTGTCCCTTAAAGTGGGAAATTCCCATCCAAGTTCACTGATGCCCACTAATATGCATGGCATTGAAAGACATACCACTGAAAGTCCTGGCTTAGAAAGATAGGGCAGCAGAAGACACTCTGCTGAAGGACTGTTCACCCAAAGACACATTCCCAAACATTGATGCCCAAACGCAGCACACCATACATTTAGATTAGGGGATTTAGATTTTTAAAACCTGCAGAAAAGCATTTCTGAGTTGGACACAGAGAATGCTATCCTACTAGCTGGCTCTGGCCAGTGTCCAGACTCTGAGTCCGTTCTAGACACGTAGACTCTTTCAGAAAGTGGCCTTGCAGGAGGTTTTGCATAATTTTAATTATTATAAGGGTGAGACCAACTACAGGAAGGCCAAAAAAAAAAAAAGCTTAAAGGGTCTAGAGTGGACAGTGTTTTCAGCCTGACACTTGTGAGAAAGAAGAGGAGGAAGTATTCTCTGCATAGGGAACACATCTTTCATGAAGAACTGGGTATTTGGGATTAATACATTGTTAATCCCTTGGAGTAGAAAAAACACCCAGTGTACCCTTCACCAAATGATCACCAAAACAATTTGCAGGAGTTTATAAAAAAAGGGATTGACATTGGGTAGATTTTATATAAAATTTAAGGAAGAGGATACATATCTTTTAGTGGCAACACTAAACGCGCCTCGGTAGCTCTTATCATAGGTTAGGAAATCACTCCAGGTTACAAAATTCAAGCCTGCCCTCACTTAATTTGAATAGTCTATTGGGTTACCCTACTAGAGACTTGATTATAGTGACTACAGATATGAAAAGAGCTACAAACCCCAGCTTCCATATCTCGTACTCCACGGAACAAGGAACACAACATAATCCAGGCAATTGGTTGATAGGAAGCATGACAGATCCTACAAACACATGGCAGGGAGGTACATTTTAATGACTTTATGAAGTTGGCTCTGATGAGGTTGGGGATTAGGGATTTAGCTGCAATAAAGAGTGATATTCATTCTTCAAGGAATCTCTCCTCAAAAGCTAAGCCATCATGTGCCACCTGACTTGTTAGACTCCGCCACCCCTCTCTGCCACTTGGTACAGCTGTACCCCTCCTCTCTGCCCCTCTGTATCCTACATCCCACTGTATATCTGTTCTGCTGTTACCTCTGAAGAGTGTTCTGTTATACATCTGTACTGTTGTATGCCTCTGTAAAGTGGTCCTTTGATCCTCAAAGCTAGATCTGCAGACAGTAAATACCATTTTAGTAGTAGTAATAATAACAAGTAATCTAAATATGTGTCAGAAAATTTGAAAGTTGTCGACCAGGTGGTATCTATATTGCTGGGCTATGTGGGGGTCTGCAGGTCATCTGGGGGGGACATGAATTTTATATTAGACATCACACTGGACAGATCAGGCACAGCTCCCAGACCACTGTCCAGCACGGCGCGTAGACTCCTAGTGCACTGCACAACACTTGATATTCGAGACGTATGGCGGGCACTGCATCCCCAAACACGTGAGTACACTCACTACTCCTCAGTACAAGACAGCTCGTCCAGAATTGACATGTTCCTTCTATCAAGCACAATGATGGGGAGAGTGGTGGAAACACAAATACTTGCCCCCACACCCTATCGGACCATTCACCGATCTTATCACTAGAACTGGGAGCATCTGCCCCTACCATCAACACATGGCGATTCAAGTCTTCCTCCCTACAGGATATCGTATTCAAGGCAGACATCCTTGCCGACATCCAGTCCTATTTTGAGCTCAATACACCCCAGTCCACCTCCTTGGGAGTCCAATGGGATGCCTTTATCAGGGGAATGTCCATATCTAGAGAGGCGGGAGTGCTTAAAACTATAAGAGCAGCCCTTGGCCGCTCTGAAGCCAAGCTACGTGAACTAGAGAGGGCACACCCGACGTCTGTTGACCCTGCTACTCTTTCCCAAATTAGCAAAGAACTCCAATTCTTTAATGAACAGGCCATTAGGGAAGTACAATACTTTAGCCGTCCACAAGCTGCGCGGAAATATGGAAAAAGGATAGACCTGGCAAAAGACTAGCTGCCTTGGCTAGGGGAGAGGGGTGCCAAGCTCAGATCACTTGCATTAAGGATGGCCAGGGGGCAGTATGGTGGTCCGACCAGCAGATCCTGGAAGTCTTCAGACTTCTACTCAGAACTATATTCTCAACCCCCCCGAGCACAGTGATTCCCATATGGAAAACCTCCTCGAGCAGATACCCACGACCTACATCTCCCCCGCAACCAGAAACCAATTAGACTCCCCCATCTTACTGGATGAAATAGTTGAGGCCATATCCAAGCTCCCTAAGGGAAAGGTGCCGGGTCCTGACGGGCTGATGGCGGAATTATACCAGGAGCATGTCGCTATACTAGCCCCCAAATTACTTGAAGTATGGAACGAGTCACTCCGGCTAGGGTCCCTTCCCCCAACATTGCGTGTGGCCATCATAACGGTCCTACTCAAACCCGGTAAACCAAATGATGAGTGCGGATCATACAGGCCTCTTTCGCTAATGAATTTGGACACTAAAATCTTCGCCAAAGTAATTACCAATCGCTTCCTCCCGGTCATGTCATATATGGTCTACGACGACCAGTCAGGCTTCGTGCCTGGGAGATCCACATCCCATAATACTAGAAGGTTGTTGAATGTCATGTCGCAAATTGACCAGGGTGCAAGTGCAGTCGTGGTCACACTAGATGCCCAGAAGGCATTCGACATGGTGTCATGGAAGTATATGTGGCTGGTATTGTAAGCCATGGGCATGGGACCTAACATGATTAAATATATTAAGCTATTATACACCCCCCCGGTGGCCAGTGTTCGTGTTAACTCCCAGACGTCGGGCCTAATCCCTCTCTTCAGAGGCACCCGACAGCGTTGCCCGTTCTCCCCGATCCTGTTCACCCTGGCAATAGAGCCAATGGCGGACTATGTCAGGGAGCGACACTCACGTAAAGGGATACGGCTGAAAGACACCCCTGAAATTATTTCGCTCTATGCGGATGACGTGCTGTTGTTCATAAGAGACCCTGCTTTCCATCTTGACCCAATCCTATGTGATATCACCCATATAGGCACACACTCCGGGCTCACTATAAACTAAACTAAATCCGAGATTTTCCCCCTCACCAGCTCCACGTTACAGCCCGCCACTGAATACCTGCTTTGCTGGTCCCCTGACGGGATCAAGTATCTGGAAGTCCAGGTGTCTCTGTCCAAAGATACATTACTAATAAACGACTACCTGGCCGCAGAAGAGCAAGCCAAAGCCAAAATGGAGCGCTGGCGCTCCCTTCCACCATCACTAGCCGGGAGACTCTCACTGGTGAAGATATTACTCCCCAAGTTGCTGTACGTATTCAGTAATGTACTTATCTGGCCCGGTAAGAGATACTTTACAAACCTACACAAGCTGTGCGCTCTAGTTTCTGCAAGGCTACCGCCTACTCTTGGTGCTAGTTCCATCGGTCCTGTTTTGCACTCTCCTTCTCGGCTCAATCACCTCTAGGATTGTTGTGCGGCTGCATCCTTTCCTCCTGTAAAGCTTCCTCGTTCTCAGGAACCATGCTCTTATGGTTGAAATGCAAATCTGAAAGTCGCTCCTTTGCTTGCCCTATATTGCTGGTAGCGCATTGTGCTATCCCATATCAACCCGTTGCGGCGCAGAGTCCCTCCCATCGATTACATTGATAACTCTCTGAATTCAAGCAAATGGATCTATCGGAGATTCTGATTCCCATATAAGCTTGCTACAATATTTCTCGTTTCACAAATTCCCAGCAGCAGAAGGGTGGTAAGCCTAGCTAAGCTTGTAACTTATCAAGCGTAGCAACAGCATTCTATCTCTAGCATAAGAGGGCCAACTCTTGAAAATGGCGAGATGGTGGAGACTGTTGGCTTCTGGATGGTGCATACACAAACTAAAGGTGTTCCCGTTGGCCTATACTTGAATTTGAGTCAAATCCCATTCAGGATCAAAACATGCATAGGACTTAAGCCCATTCTTCATGGTGTACATAATATACATAAAATCACAATTGTAATATAAACAATGAACCACAGACTATGTGGCACCTTTTTTTAAATATATTGAAAAAGATGTCTTCAATTGGTGCTCACAAAAATGAAGCTAGAGAGTAACAACTTCACTTGTATATTGCAATGCCAGACTAAATTGATACAAACAAGTGTGTATGCATAAAGAGGAAGAAATTGCAAACATATTTATATAAAGACCAAAAGACACACAAGCAATCAGGCAGGGGAAAGGATTGTCGGTACACAAATCCAAGAAAGTGTTTGGTCACACACTAGATCTGACTGGCCTTGACTGAAAAAAGTACAGTGCACAATATTTGGACTGTTAAATAAAATTGTAAACACTTGATTAAAACATTGTTTTTTTGTTCATCCACTGAATAATTATTAGAATTGGGGTTAAAAAATAATAAAAATTGGGTCTACGCCAACCGCCCTTGCAGTACCTTGGATTAACAAGTGGTTCAGGCTAGATGTGTGCAGGAGACATGGCGTTTCGCCTGAATATTCGGTTGATAGTCGCCTTCTTCAGGATGGAATATTGCTTATCAGCCCCTAAAGAAATTCACAAAATGCTTGCTAAGTGTCAAGGGGATAGAATCACCCTCCTACGACCAGGAAGAATTATCAATTAAAATATCATGCACACTACCTGAATAGGGGTGCTCAATTCACCTTGTGACGGGGAGCAGATCAAAAGTGTGAGACACCCTCATGTGCCATCACCCGTGCTGCGAAGAGTTAAAGTACCAGAACCAAAGTAGAGTGATGGAAAATGAATATATATTGGGGTCATTGCGACCCTGCTGGTAGGGGTTTAACAGGGCCGGTAGAGCTGCCAGCCCTGTTAAACCCCTACCGCCTCATTACCAGGCAGCCTTACCGGGGTCCCACGAGCAAACCAGCATGCTAACAGGCCCGTTATTAATGGGCCCGTTGTTGGCATGCTCCCCATTCCCATTGAACCCTATGGGAGCTCAAATGGGAATGGGGGAAGTACCGGGTCCGGGTTCCCTGAATGGGGAAATACCGGGCCCTCCAAGGTTGGAATGGTAGCCAGAATGGTAGCCAGAATGGAATGGTAGCCCCGGTAAAGGGGGTAGCCATGCCGCTAATAACGGCATTGGCTACTTCCAGGGTTGTAATGACCTCCATAGACCTAAAGGCCTAATAAGGAAACTACAGAGAAAAATGTAAGTGTAGTGAAAAGAGAGGAACTCGCACCAGGAGGCTCCTGTGCTAGGGTCCATGTGTATAGATAAAACCGGGCAAGTGAGGATCTTACCTATATAATAATCACTTGATGGCGTGAACTGTCATCTGAGCTGCGCCGCGTGGTAGACCGGTATAGCTACATGTCGAATGGTGGGCTGCTAGAAAGATGTAAAATGAGCAGTCCATGCCAAAACTTAAACGTGCCTGATCTTAATAACAAAAAGAGAAATAACACGGACAACACTACTAATGTACCACAGAGTCCACGAGGCAAATTGACATAGCAGTTTCTGGATGGTGTCAGTGTTTAGGGATAAATGGTAGACTGGACATGCCCACTGTTTTCCCCTCCTATGCAATACATTGTTCATGAAATGGTGTATCTGGAATAGTGCGAATACTAACCACTCATAAACTACTCCTTACCGTCTGAATCCTCTTGCATTTTAATGAATAGGTGTTGAACATAGAATTTTGCCATGCTTGCTGATAATTATGAATCCGGTTTTCATTTTAAAAGAATTGAGGCAATGGATTTTGGGGGCGGATGAGTCAGGATTTTTGGCCCTAAAATGAACGGCCACACGGACTGATTTCAGTCTCTATTGTTGATATTTTACTGGCCACTCTCGTAAGGTGTTGGCAACCCGCAAATATATCTAAATTAAAAAATATATGTTATTTCTGCAGCATAGCGAAAGCAAGGGAGGAAATGAAATATTTCAGTCATGGTGGTTTGGGTGGATGGTTCACTGGTAAAGTCTAGCATGTGGATTTCAATAAGATTTAGATTCAGTAAATGGTCAATGTTACTGGTACAGCCTTACTGAAATCTCAGTGAAAATGTTAAGATGTGATGAGTAGAACACCATGTGTTTAACTGCACACATTTCATTTCTTGATCAGAGCATTGCATGAAAACAGCAGTGCAATGCATTAAAATGTCTCTCCACACACATCAATCGAACCTCCACTGGAAAGGTCTCCATGATCTCACGGTTCATCTAATGAACTCAGTAGAGAAAGCCTGAAGCATCCTAATGTCAACCCCTACCAACCCTGTGCCATCGGATCTGTATCCAAGTCAGAATAATGTGCAAACTTTAATATCGGGAGGATAGCTAAGTGGCAAACGCTCGCCTTGGAAGCAAGCTGATGCGGAGCAACCACAGGTTCGATTCCCGGGTCCGCGCTTAGAAACCTCTGGCGTTATAAATACCCAATTACAATACCCCAGGATGTTTTGTACCACTATTCTGGCACTATAGGATAAGGCCCTTGCACATTGTCAGAGAATGAAGGCCCCAGTACATGGAGAGAGGATATTACCCTACAATTTGGACCCTGTAGTATATTCTCTCAAGAATGTTGAGAGAGAATATAACCCCTGCACAGTGGTCGAAGTGTACGAAAAAAAGTAGTGGAACTATGTTCCCTGCTGGTGTGCCCCCGCTCCCCATAAACCCCATTGCTGCACCCCCTCGGACACACAATCCAAGCCCCCAAAAAAAACACACCTGCTGTTTATGGGAATATTCAGTGCTGTGCACACTGAAGTGCAAGTTTCATAACGATGGTGCCTCCGAGTGTCGGGGGCAATGTGTGGGATGGGCCAGTCTCTCTGTACAATGGATCAAAAGAATAGGGGTTCTTCTTCTTGCTCCAAAAGGGGGGTCCATCTGGGAAATATCAGTCTGGCCAAGTTCCAGAAATCAAAGCCAAAACAATCCAAACTAGGCGAATAGTGCAAAGCAAAGTGTTCCAAAAGTCCCTCCAAGTCTGACAAAATATGTAGGAGCGTACCAAGTGGGACCCTCATTAAGGGTTATGTTGCTCTTCACAGTGTCTGACCGGTGGGGGTCATGGGGTCCTCCGAGTCTTAGCTTGAGCTGTAGAATTTCTCCAGCCATGGACCCATTGCTTTTGGGCTGCCAGGTTTGTTCTGGGTCCTCCAGCGTATTCCTACTATGGATTTCCTTTAGGGTACTTTAGTTGCCTGCCTTTCTACCAGGCTGGTGCTTCCCGGTTGTTCTAGTGTGCCCAGGTGGGGTTTGGCAGAGAAGACTGTTCTTCTTGGTTTTCTCCCTGAGCCCCTTTTCTGTGCTGATCAATCCTGTTCTGACCTTCCTGTCCCCTGGTGTCGTCGTGCAGTCTTTTTCCTCCACCTGCCTTCGTGCAGTCTCATTCCTCCACTGGGCTGACAGTCCTCTGCAACCTTTCTATCCTCGCTCATTCGTCCTCCATCCTAAGATGGTCCAGCTCTTCTCACCCCCCAGCTATTCAGTCCCTTCTTTCTCCTGACGGTATCCCTTTCCATCCTCCTCCCAACAATACACCCTCCTCTGTGAGTACATCTCCTTCTCACTGTAAACCTTCCTTGCGTCCACGTTTTCTCTTTTCTCCTCTCCAGCCTAAAGCTCCCCTCCAATATAATGACTCTCCTCTGGCTCCCCAAGACAAATCCATAAGTCCCCTTCTTATCTCTCTCCTCTAATATTACTTCAACCTCTCTCCTGTCCTTTTGCCAAATGCTATCTCACACCTTCCTCTATCTAACAATACCACTATCTTCCACTTTTACCTTACAAATAAGTGTTCTGTCCTGTACAATATCCCTTTCTCCTTCCTTCCAAATGATACCCCTCACTTTCCTCTCCAAGGTGATATCCCTCTGTCTCTACTCAAAGCTCATTCTCTCTGTCTAATATCCCCAGACATCAACACAACCTTTGCACCTCTCTCTAATCACAAGCTCTTTAAACCAATCTCTCCCGCCTTTTACACCATGCTTCTGCCACCTTACTGCACCAATATCTCCTACTTCCTGGTATCTTCCTTTGCACTCTCCTAGCATGGGGTTTTCAGGACGTGGTCTTCCAGGGGCTGCTGCTATCCTCCTTCCATCTCTACCAAGCCTTAATGCTAACTGATTGGGATGGCCGACTTCTTAAAGGCTAATCTCCTCCCCTTGAGTGCTGCTTGCAAAATGACTTGCACCTGTGCAGTAGGGGTTGGGCTTTCCTTTTATTGGGCCATTGACTTATGTTCATGTGGTCTGCACGGGGTAGGCCTGAAACTTTGTCAACACCAGAGGCCATTTTGGATACCTTTATGGCCTGTACTAAATACGTGCCACTACCTAAAAGCTCTGCTGAGGCTGCCTGCTATGCAGGGGGCCCCCTGTACCGCCAGCAAGTGAATTCGTAGTATTACAATCCTGTGGTAAAGCAGGGGATTTGATTGTGTACATTAGTGAGTGTTTGTCACAGTGAACTTGAAACATTGTAACTTCTGCTTAATTTGCAGAGTAGCAAAACAATGCCCGTTTGCTTTGAATATTGCGTGGGAGATGTGTATTTGTTTCTTTTTGTTCTATTCATGCAGTTCAACAATGTATTTGCGGAGATTCATGCATCACGTCGGTCCCATGAACTCTGGTAACCCATTGTCCTGGTTTCAAACTGTTATAACTACCTTCCCTTATCCCTCATCACTAGTTTTGGTTCAGTTCAAGGGAACTTCGGGCTCTCTCCATCCTTGGATGTTATTTCCATTGACTCCCTCTGACACTGGTGGGTCTTAAGGTCCCAAAAGGGGGCTTGTAGGATGATAATAGGACTGTCCCCTGCCCAAAAGCAGGAGACTTCATCACAGACCAAACCTTTTTGATACTCATACCACACTAGTTATCCTGTGTGAAGGCATTATGATGTAGACACAGACAATTGAATAATGTTTGGGCTATAAACTTTTATTAAATTAAAAAAGTGTTGGAAAAAGGCCTAACCTGCCCTATGCTAAGATGGGATTTGCCTACATTAATGAAACTAAGGATAGTCTGTATAAGGAAGTCCAATACAGATGGCTGTCTGTGTCCAAAAACTCTACTTGCCCTCGCATCTAATTGTATACAATGTGTAGGGATGTCTGCATCAAAATAAGTAGTGTTCAAATAAAAGTTCAGAGCTTCTTCCAGCTCTTGGTGTGTTAGGTGTTTCCCTTCCCCAAGTTCAACATAGTTCACAAAGCCAAGGGTTTCTCTTCCCCAGACTTACAAGTCTTCCATCTTGCCAAAACAGCACAAATCCCTGGCACACTTCCCAGCTCTTCTGGTTGGGTTACTGAAATTCCACCACCTTGCTTTTAATCAGATCGGTATTCAAAAGGTACTTGTATTCAAAAAGCATTTCCTTTCATTCAAATTGGTATTCAATATATGCTTTGCGTGTTCGCCTGCCGTCCTGGTGTCCCCTTTCCCAGGGTGACTCACCGGTCGGAGCTTACGGCATTCCTGCGAGGCCTCCAGCTGCCACAAGCGCTCTCCTGCTCATGCAGCGCCTCGCACTCTCTCCAGCGGATCTCCATGGCTTTGCTCGCACTTCCGATGCTTCTCTTGCAGCTCGGCCTGTAAGAAACCAGAGGATGTCTCACATACTGAACCCCAGGGATTTGTCATCCAGGTGGCCAGGACACGGCCATCGCTGTTGGATCCTTGGGGTGGACGAGTGGGGGAGGATCACCTGGATCAGGGGTTCTGTGGGAAGTAGGGTAGAGGCAACCGATGGCGAGACACAGTATCCCCCTTTCCTTTCAAACCCCACCTGACAGCAAAATGTTCTTATTTTCCATCTTCTCCACCCGCCCCCTTTCATGTAACTGAGATGAGGAAGAGAAAGATCAGGAGGATACATATTACTGACGGAAAACCTAGTCAGACACAGAAAACAGACTCCTTATTTCTGACAGCAAACTGTCAGGCCTCCCTTTACAACTATGCACATCTAAATCTAATTACCTCTCCCAGGAAGTATAAAATGTGGAAAACAAAGGCACACTTTGAGTGAGTTGAGGATGCTGGTAGCTGCCGGCGAGCAGAAGAACCACCTAGTGAGCTGCAAGGGCCCTGGGAGACCTGGAGGAGAAGAAAACCACCCAAACACTGGCCTGGCCTGAGAGGAGACTGCAGTGGGGCGAGAGAGCTGAAACTCCAGCAGGCAAGACCATGGGCAGCTGGGGTTTGCCTGGCCAGACCCGCGGCAGAAGTCCTCCCCTGGGGCCAGACAGGCGAACTCCGGTCTATGAGGGGCAGGAGGTGAGAACCTGACCTCATTTGAACATCCCCCTTTTAACTTGCATAGTTCCCAAAAGCATGGACTGCCATTTCGGGGGGCATTGAAGTGGTGGCAAAATCTTCATAGTGCATTCTGGGACAGGAAGTCCACAACCATTTTTAAAAAATCTGATGTTTTGAAAGGCGACTCAAGCCCAGCAGAGGAAAGTCTTCTATGTGAACTTGAAGAAGGGGTCTGAGCCTAATGGAGGGAGACCCCGAGAGGCGGAGCGAAGCTGACGAAACCCCCATGGGGCATTCAAGATGCCGCCATCCTCCTGCACTACAAGAAGAGTTGGGGAGGTGAAGCAAATGCTGTGGTGCCGTCCTTGACTCCAGAGGCAAGGCAAGCCAATGGGTTCAGCACAGCCACTAAGTCAGAGAGTGCCGATAGCAAATCAGATTGTGTTGAACCCAAGGTTGCGAACAGCAACATTGTATGAACTTGTGAACAAGGAACTTGTGTGTGTTGAAGATTAAAAGAAAGTCCATTGAAGGACCAGCTGCAGAGTGGTCAGGTGCCACGTCAGCACTCATTCAAAGGACTCTGACTGACTGGTCCCCTTTGTTGAAACTAGAAGTACCTTAGGTGAAAGGAGTCAGAAGGGTCATACAAGCCTAGAGTCAAACCCCTTGTACAATCAAAAGTCTATGATCCGCTGACAAGAAGGAAAGCAAAGTAAAGTGTTATAGCCTGACTGGGACTGAGACCTGAACTTAGGTAAGAAGGGAACCTAAGTAGTCTGAATTGAACAGTGGCATGTGTGAACCTGACAGAGGGATGCCGAAAGAAAGCTAGGGTAAGAGAACCCCGCTTTTCTGGTGAGAAGGAGCATATCTAATGTTAAAATGGCTATGTGAACCCGCCTGAGGGTTGCCAAGGGGGAAAGTTGATCAGAATGAATACTGAATATTGAGAAAGCAAAGTGAACACTGTGTTGACAAGAGTGAACACATTACTCTTGAATGGTACATTGTGAATGAAAGGCCGGAGTGAACCCGATGGAGGGAGGGGCAGGTTGCGCGAAGGATTGGAGCCCGGAAGAGCGGCATCCTAAGGCGAAGAGTAATCGCCCTGTAAGTCACTGAAGGAACTTTTTTGTTTTCGTTAATTGGAACACATCAGGTCCTCTGAGACAAGAGATTTTTGTGTGAAAGTTACTTGGCCACAGAAGGCCCTGATATTTTGGAACTCAAATGTCGGGGGGAATTCTCCCGGGGCCGGCTGGGCCGTCCGCGGACCTCCGGGCGGGGGGGCCCCAACTCCTCCCGCGTATCCCAAAAATGAGTATGAGGCACACGCAAGAAGCGAGGTGATTCTGCTGTTTATTAAACAAACGGCAGGGATGGGTCAAGGATCGTACGCGTCCGTCCTGACACACACTCTTCCTCCGTGGGGCTCGCAGGCCCTTTTTACCTTAGTATGACGCGCTACTTGCGTCACCTGGGAAAGTTAGCAAAAAACCTATCGCCACTCTGGATTGGTTCCTCGAGTGGTAGGGTTAGTATAGCATACGTGTAGAGAACGTTGTTAGTGGTTGAGGGTCAGTCAGGTGGTATACTTGGGTTGTCCCTTCAATTAGATACATGAAAATTGTTACATGAAGACCCCTAAGGATTGGCTAATGTTAATAGCGTCAGTGATAAGAGCCCCATGTTCTGATTGGTCCACTCGCGAGCCCCCCAGTCTGGGACCATCGCTGTTCCCAGCTCGCGGTGCACCTGTCATTTGCAACAATGTATAACTATGGGTATGTGCAGACAATCCAAGGATTTGTTCACATGCTGGAGGGCAGACTACTCCCACTGCCGCAGATGTCCATTGAGTCGCTTAATTGTTGCTGCCTGTGTCTCAAAAGGTGGGATCCAGGCGCCTCCCTCCTCCTGGGCCTGGCACCCTGTCAGGTTCGCTTGGTCACGTGAGGAGAGACCGTGGTTGAGGCAGAATTCTGCACATTTAATATTGCATCTTCCACTGTGTGCCTGGCTTAGTTTGCAGGTGTGGCCTTGGCTTTGGCTTGTGGCATGCGAGTTTGCAACATTTGTGTCCTTGACTGTCTGCTCTTGCCGGGCGCATTCTGCAGGGTCAGCAATTGTACTCTTGCTCGTTCAATGTTCATGGAGGCTCTTGCTTGCGGGCTACTTGGGCCTGGTGCATAGGTGGGGACGTTTGATGCACGGCGCTTTAGGTTATGGTATCATATTGTTTTATCCCTAGTATCATGTCTTCGTTATATTTCCCATTGCAATGCATGGGGTAGGAGAAGCGTCAGCAAGCATTTTAGATGAGTTTGTTGTGCGTCTTGCGTTTCTGCATTTTGAAAAACTTATGTGAAAAATAATAAAGATGCGCGTCAGTGGGTGTGTCCGTCACCTACGTCATAGCACTGAATGTGTTCTTTGTGTGGATTGGTGTGGGAGTGTCCAGTGTGCATGTTTGCACGGGTGTGCTGACCGTTGGCTAGGTCGTCATGGCATCTCTAACGATGTGTTCTTTTACTGTTGAATGGTCCAGTCGAGTTCATCCATGCCGCAGGTGTCTGCATGGGCAGGCTGGTCGGCAGGCTGGTGGGCACATCCGTATGTTCCTGTACCAGGGTATTTGGTCGTCTGGTAGATAGGCAAACTCCTCTCGTGGCGGGTGTCTAGGCCGCGATCCTCTAAGCCAGGGGCGTGAGGGGATTGGTGGGAGCCTTTTGTTCCATTCTCCCACTTCAGTCCCCCCTCTGGTCGACTTGTCGACCACAGCCATATCTTTTTCCTTATCTCCTCTTACTCTCCATATTTTAGTTACTCCTCCCAAATGCCCATAGTGGTTGACATGGTCTTCAAATGACCAGTACATATATACACAGGTTCCTCCAGGTGTGCAGTATACGCATTTCCCTATGTAGCTCCTTGGGTTTCTTGGGTTTTCGAGCTTCACAGATGGTGGGTCCAGGTGGTTGGTGATGATCTGTTTGCGCAGTTTTTCTCTTTTATTATTGTGCCTGTGTGCTGGCCATCATCTGCCGGCATCAAGGGGTGCATACTAACCATTTTGATCATTTCGTCTGTGGTGCGTGCCTTCTGGGCCTTCCAAAATCTTATTATGATCAGTGCAGCTCCAGCCAGTATTATGCATCCAACTATAATCTTCAGTCCATCCGACAGCCAAGATGGCATCCATGACCATAACAGTGAAAACCAGCTGTCATCATTCATCATTTGGGAGTGCATCTGGGCCAGTTGGGATACTGCTTCTGTCAGTGTACCATTATCGGCATCGTTAGCAGGAATGAATGTGCAGCATGATTGTCCTCTCTTTGCGCACACTCCTCCTTCCATTGCTGTAAGGAGATCCAATACATATCTGTTCTGTAGTGCTACCATCCTCACTGCTCGCAGTTCCTCTTTTATTGCGTTGAATCCATTTACTGTCATCATTAGCTCCCATCGAGTTATCTGGAGCCATTTTGCGTTTGCGTAAGCTTGTAGTCCCGGATGTATTATTGACGAGAAGAACATTGCTGCTCTGCTGAATAGTCTGTGTTCTGGTGGGATTGAAGTCAGTGCTGTTTCCGACCTTCCCCATGTTGTAATTTCCTGTCAGGGGTTCTCCTTGTCTTTTTTTTCTATTCAGGACATTGTTGTTGTTGTTGTCTTCGTTCTCTGGCCCCTTCTGAGGTTTTACAGATCTCTTTTTCATTTTGTTTCCTTCATCCATTTTAGGGAAGTTCGCCATGTTCACATGTTTCTGGGGCACCACTAGTGATGGTACATTAACGTGTACCAATGTGCATATACCATTCCACAGAGGGGGCAGTGTATGGTATGCTTTGTCTCCGCAGGCCCAGTAATGGTCCATTAGTACTGCTGTTCCTGCTCCCCCCTCAGGTAACTCCATCACGCTTCCACAGTTGGTGTTGTATCCCACGTCCACTTCTCCTCTATGTTGGTAGCATACCTTAGGTGCAGACAGCGGCAGTATGGTTATTGGGTCTTCATCCTTCTCTATCCACGTTAGCATGGGTACGTACTTGACCCAAATCGTCCAACATCTGTTATTGTGTTCATTAATAGTTGTAATATTTTCTCTTGTTACCATGTTGCTGCCAATCACTCCTATGTCCCATTTGTTGTCCATGTACACCTTCCCGGTTATTGTTACCAGTGGTCTTTCCCAACATCCTTGTTTACCAGGAACTTCAGTGGCGTACCAGTCACATGGTAGGTATTGCAGTGTTACTTTCTTTGTTTCTCCCTTTTCAGGGCCACTTGTCATGTATCTGAATGCTTCAGCATGCAAACTGCTCTTGTGGTAACTCAAATAGGTCTTGAGGAAGTTGTTTTCGTATGGATATGTGTCTCGCGTTTTCCACACCAGGTTCACCACCGTCCCTTGAAATCTCCCTTTCGTTTGGAACAGTGCCAGGTATATTATACATCGTGCTGTCTTTTCATCTATTTCCGTGGCAATGAATGTTCGAGAAGCGCTCATGGCGTATGGGATCAATGAGCAGACGTAGCAGCTGTCTTCTGTTGTCTGCTTACCTATTTGGGTCATGTGTTGGTACCACATGTTGTTCGAGACGTGTGCTGAATCTGTTATGTAGTTATCAATACCTTTATTATCTGAGTATGTGCTGCGTTTAACTTTATTTCCCTTATGTGGGATCTTACTAGTACCACCTGACATGACACCTGTTGCAGCAGTGGGTGGGGGTATATTAGGTTTGGGTACAGCCAAAATATTGATAGCATAACTTTTCTGCCATACAGAGGCAGCCAAAAATCCGGTGATCATCAAAATCCCTATCACCTTTATTACAAAAGCTAGTCTCACCGGCATTTTGCTCTTACCTTGCTGCAGTCCGGCAGCTTATTCTTGCAACGTTAAAGTTGCCCGCCTGAAAATTCTCAATAGGCTTGTTATTAGTGTTAGTTGTTGTTTTCAAGCTCTCCCTATCAAGTAGTCGTTCAGTGCCCAGGCAAAGAGCTGTTCCCACGCCAATCTAAGCGATCTGTCTCTTAGGGCAGGCAAGTGTTGGTGAAGATGGGGCATTGATTGTTCTATGGCCAAGATAAATGCTGTGTTGTAGAAACATACCCTCCTTTTTTTCAGGTACTTTGGCCTTTTTATGTGATAGACAAATTGGTGTGATAGCTCTTCAGGGCAGTTATCGTCTGAGGGTAGCATCTACTCCTTGGCAATGAACTTTAGTTATCTGTTTTCTTAGCAATTACAATAATACGCGGTACCTGCATGTGCGAGAAAGAAAAAAGAGAACATTCAAGTGTTTACATGTGTATATGTGCAAGACAATGTCCTTCAATTGGGTGGTTACTGTAGTGGGTAGGGGGTCGATGGGCAGAGGGTTTGGGGTTCAACTGGCGGAAGTCTCTTTACTCTTTGATCGTGTGACCATGGGGTGGGCGGTATAGGAATTACCAGTTTCAGTAGTTGTCTCTGGGGAATCTGGGGGGTGGCAGGGTATGGAGACACTTAGGTCGTCAGCTGTGGTAGAAGTCTCTTCCTCCGTGGGTGACGCTGTCGTTGTTCTTCCAATGGCCCTGTCGGTGACGCTAGGGCGGGTCTGGAGTTTGTAGATCCTTACGTCGTGTAGGTGATTCCAAGCACGTTTGTCCTGCAACTTTACTGCTCTCGTAGATACCTCCTCTACAAGGTGGGGACCAGTGAAGCGTGGGCTGTTCCACTTCCTATTGAAATTGCGGAGTAGCACGTGGTCACCTTTAGCAATTCTGCACAGTTTTTTCCTTTTCCGGTCCTTGGTCCTCGTCTTCTTGTTGGTAACTCTTAGACCCGCCCCGCGTGCGCTCGAGCTGTTGGGACACAAACACTACACTAGTAACCAAAGAAGACACATATTGGTACATTTCATCACCAAGAACAGTTGCAGTGTTTTCATAGTCTGTGAATGCCCTTGATGTTGGCGTTAGAGGAAGGCGCATTTGTCGTCCGGTCACCACCTCATGAGGAGTGAGGTGGTGGTCGGAGCCTGGTCTATTCCTCAGCTCAAATAGAGCTAGTGGAAGGCAATACAACCAACTCTTCTTTGTTGTTTGCTGTATCTTTGCAATTGCCTCCTTCAGCAGGCCATTCAGGCGTTCGCATATACCTTTGGCCTGTGGGTGATATGCACATGCAAATGTATGCTTGATGTTCAGTAAGGATGTGATGTGCTGGAACATTTCATTCGCGAAATGCGGCCCGTTATCCGACCGCAGTACCTCGCACACTCCCCACCTGGGCAAAACTTCCCTCACTAGAAATTTAGCTGCTCTGAATGCATCTGGATGTGAGCAGGGTCCTGCCTCAATCCACCTGGAGAATGGGCATACTACTACAATCATATACCTATTTCCTTGACATACATTGATCATATCAACATAGTCAATATGGATGTGCAGGAAGGGTCCCTCTGGCCGGGGTATAGTACCGTTTATCACTTTCAGCGTGTGACCGGCCGTAAACTGTTGACATGTGAGGCAATTGCTGATAAAATTTGTCACATGGGAATTTAACTCGGGACAGAACCAATCTTCCCTAGTTCGTGCTGCAATAACTTCCTTGCCTGTGTGGGCTGGGTGGTGGAGTTGGCTCAGGGCGGTGTTCAATAGTGCCAATGGCATTACCATCTTTCCAGTGTTACCCTGGCGCCATAATGCGTCAGTTGGTGACATTGTACATCCTCTTTTTACCCATATTTCTTTCTCTGCCATTGGTGCAGCCGCTTGTAACTCCATTATCTGTGCGGCTGGGAGATGGGTGTACCCTTCTCTTATCAACATCTCTTTAGCTATCCCCCTCCCTCTCCCTCTCTCTGACTCTGGGGGGTTCCATATCTCACCAAAATATGCAGCATACTTTGCATGTGCGTCTGCTGCTGCATTTCCTTTTGAGATATTATCTTCTCCATTAGTGTGTGCGATACATTTGACCAAGGCTAATTCTTGGGGGTCATTTATTACTTCAATTAGTTCAGCTAATAAGAGAGCATGTTGCACTGGGGTGCCGTCAGCTCTCCTAAACCCTCTTCTCCATTTGGACAATCCTGAGTGGACAGTAGACGTGACATATGCGCTGTCAGAATATATAGTCACTCTTTTGTCAAAGCTTTCCTTTAACGCCAAGATCAGTGCAACCAATTCTGCTGCTTGAGCAGAGTAATGTTGTGGTAATTGTACGCATTTCACCGCCACACACACCGGTGCCTCTGTCATTTTTACCACTGCTGCCCCAGTTCTCCTTATCCCATCACTTTGGTCTATTGTTGATGACCCATCAATGAACAAGAGCTCTCCTCCATCTAGTGCGTTCTCTTCAACTTTTCTAGTACATGAGTACATTTTGGTAGTCTGTGTACAATCATGTGCATAGTCTCCTTCCTCAATTACTTCCGCTATAAACCTTGCAGGATTAACTGTGCTGCATCTAACAATTGATAATTCTGGTCTAGATAAGATGATCTCATAACCTGACGCCCTCTGCGTGGTTAGTGTGGACTTAGGCTTGTTCAATATTGCAAATAGTGCATGTTCCACAAATAGTGTGGTTGGGCACCCCATTGTGATTGATGATGCTTTCTCTACCGCAAAGGCAGCTGCGGCGAGACCTTGTTCGCAAGGGAAATGTCCTAACATCACAGGATCCAAGTGACCACTGTAAAATGCTACTGGTTTGTAACCCATGCTTGTTTTTTGAGCCAACACTGCTTTCATTACTGCTGAGTCGCAATGTGAAAATATAAAGAATTGTCGTTCATAATCTGGGGTGGCCAGTACCGGAGCAGTCGATATTGCATCTTTCAGTTCATCAAAGGCCTCTTTCATTTCCATTGTCCACCCCAATTTTTTCTCCCCTTTGTTAGCTTCTTTTAATGCCTCAAGTAGGGGTCCTATGTATGAGCTGTAATCAAATACCCATGCTCTACAGTAGTTGCACAGTCCCAGGAACTGCTGCAGTTCCCTCACTGTTTTGGGCAACGGCGTTTTCGATATGGTCTGTGCTCGTTGCGGTGCAATCATTCTTCCGTATTGGGATATGAGCTGACCAATGTATAGTACCTGTTCCTGACAGTACTGTAACTTTTCTTTGTCTACCTTGTAACCCTTTTCAGCCAATATTGTCAGCATCTTCAATGAGTCCTCTCTGCATCTTTTTTCGCTTGTGCTGCAAATTATTATGTCACCAACATACTGCAACACTGTGCTTTCCACTTCAATGTTACCCAAGTCCATCTGTATTACTCTGTTGAAAATTGAGGTTGACTCGCAGTACCCTTGTGGCAATCTGGTGTGTTTCCATTTTGTGTTTCTGTACGTGAAGCTTGTTAGATCTTGTGAGTCTGGGTGCAGGGGTATTGAGAAAAAGGCATTCTTGAGGTCAATCGCTGTAAATCGTGATGCCTCTGCTGGAATGCCACACAATATTGTGGCCGGGTTTGCTGCTATGGGGTATTCTGCTTCCACTATGTTGTTCAAGGGCCTGAGGTCCTGGATGAAACGCCAAGATCCTCCTTTAGCTTTGCGCACTGGGTATACAGCTGTGTTAAATGGTGATTCTGATGGTACCAATATGCCCTTATTTATAAGGGCCGTTATTGTTTCATATATGCCCTCATCTGCCTCTTTTGATAGTGGGTATTGCTTCACTCTAGGGAGTATTGCACCTTTTTTCAATTTTATTCTCACTCCCCCTATACTCTTTATACACCCCACGTCATAGGGACTAGTAGTCCATAATGATGTTGGTACTTTTGTCATATCCTCCTCAAAGAAGGGAACTGGGGTGAATGTGGGTGCTTCAAGTGCCACTGCAATTTTCTGTGCCACTTGTTTGTATGTCACTCTTAGCCATATGTCTACACTCATAAATACCATTTCACCTTCCTTTTCTTCTGAAAAGAGCTCCTCGTCTGACACCTGGGTGAGCCTGCATCCCTCTGCTAGGGCTATCGCTGCCCTCCATGCTCTTCCTTCTTTGTCTTGGGCATGTACTGCGATGTGGTCAGCAGTTGCTATAATGCTCTCTATGCTCACTGAAATCACCTTTCCTTCTGGTTCATTGGCTGGTGTTTCTGGTCTGAACAAATAGGCTGTTGGCCTCCTCCAGATCTTTCCTTCTATTCCTGGCATCCATGCAAATGCCATGTCTGTTCAGTACTGGAATAGTTCGCCATCTACTGGCTCAGCCCTAATCACTGTCTGTCCACAATATGCTTGCATAATTTGTCGTGCAGTGAGCATGTTTATTCCTGGAGTGGAGCAAATTATGCCGTCCTCCGTAAAGGAGATCGTCATATTCAATCTTCTCATTATGTCTCTCCCCAGTATGTTTACTGGTGAGGCCCTAGAATATAAAAGCGGGACGGACATGTCATAATCCCCTATTGATAAGGGAATGTTATCAGTAAAGGGAACCAACCCCCTAGCCGCAGAGAATCCTTGGATGTTCATGGCTTCACCTGACATCTTAAATTTACCTTCCCTTATGCAAGACCGGGTCGCCCCGGTGTCAACAAGGAATGACAATGTTTTGTCACCTATCATTACCTCTATGCGTGGTTCCTCCGCACTATTAGGTGTTACCGACAGGATGGGACACACCAAGGCCGTTTGTGGGCTGTCCTATTGTGGGTATAATGATTGACCACTTCCTGTGTAAGGGTTGTGTCCCAGGACCGTCACCCTTCCCAGTTGTGTTTGCTGTAGTTGTGTATTGGTGGAGGTTATGTTATGGTCTTGAATTTGGGCAGGTTGCTGTACTCCCTGCACTTGGGGTTGTTGTGTTATCGCTACCGGTTGTTGTGGCAGTGATTATGTACTAGTTGTTGCTGCCCATTTCCCGGTTGCAATGCCTGCTGTTGCTGGATTCCCTGCTGTTCCTGTGTAGGCCCTTGTCCCTGTTCTCCCCATGATGGTGTGCCTGGTCTCATTCTACATGTGCGTGACATGTGCCCTAATCCACAAATCCAACATACCGGTGGTTCCCTGTTCTGCCATGGAAAGCTCCCTGAATTGTCCTGGTATACTGGATACCCGGTGGGGTAGACATTTCTTAATCCTCCCCCTTGCTGTTGTGTGTTATAGCCGTATCCCCTCCCCCTCATCATTCCTCCCCTTCCCCTGTTATAATTATAATATCCAGCTCCTGGCGTTGAGTATCCTCCTCCCATGTTAGTCGTGTATGGTTGGGGTGGTGGCAGCTGTTGTGCTACAATCTGTGATGATTGTATTTGGGAGGGATTTTGTGCAGCCACTACTTGTGTGGGGTTTTGAGTCATTGTTGCAGGTGTAGTTATTAGTGCACCTTCCATCGTGTATTTAGTAAGTTTTTTCTGTACCAATTTAGCCTCTTCCGCTTTTCTATCTTCTTCCTTTTGTTTCATCTTTTCTTGCCATGTCCTACAATGATGTACTATCGTCAGTTGTATTTCTGGCCATGCTTTTGCTTCCATCCCTACTACCTTCTTCAGTTGTTTCTGAACTGCTTCTGGGAGCCCTTGTATTAGTATATGATAGAATATTGCTGGTGTTTTGTCCCATTGTTCTCTAGTTTCCATACGCCACTTCTCTTGAATTTCCTCGATATAATCAACAGGATCTTCGTTGTCACGCATCTTGCGTGAGGTAATTGCTCCTATGTCTGATGTGTCTGGGTACTGTACCCTCAGCGCTTGCCATAATGCATGTCTGCAGTTTGCAAAGGGTGCCCCATCGTGTGATGTGTTTGTTATTGTGACCCCGGGGAAGCCTGCTCTCTTCCAGATGTCATCTGCTGCATCCCCCAATATTGATATTAGAAGGCCCTTTACATCCCCCACTGCCAGTTTCTGTCCTGCAGTGTGTTTTTCCATTTCATATATCCATTTTCCCGCACCTCCACTTAATGATGGGAGCCTGCACTTTATATTTTCCTTGTCTGCATGCTTCCAAGGGACGTATTGTGGTCTAACCCCTCCCCTCTCCAGAAGTGGCATTAAATTGTGTCCTGTTTGACCCCCTGGGTTCCACAAAATCGAGTCCGCGCACCCCTCCTCTTCTTCCGTCTCTTCTACATCGTCAATTGCGTCCGTATTTCCCCTGCTCGTAACTGTTTCTCCTCCATCCCTTCTCTTTCTTTCATCATTTCCTTTATTTAGTGTGGGCGTGTGTATTCGTTCTCCCTGCCTGCGTCCAGGGAGGTCTCTAAGCCTGCTTGCATAGGGTGTCAGTTCGTGTGAGAAGGGTGCGAGTTTAGGTTGGCATGTTGCACGTAATGAGTGTGGGGTGGCGGAGCATGTTGGATGGGATGATGAGGGTGTAGCTGCACGTGTCTGCCCTCCCGCCATTCCTTGCTCTTCCCCCTCACTTCCTTCCAGTTCTTCCTTTCTCCTACAGGCCCATGGTGAGTCTCTATTTGTCCGGGTGATGTATAATTTATCTAGGCTTTCCCTTTCACTATTTCTTCCTTCCTTCTCCATTCCTTCTTCTTCCTCACTACAAAAGTCATTCGTGAATGGCAACCCCCAATCTGTCTTTTCCCCCCTAATCGTTACTGTTTTTAAGTCTATTAGATCTGTTCCTCCCGTTTCTTTTTTACCAATTGCTCCCCTTTGTGCTGATGTTGTTGCTACTTCTGTGTCTCTGTGTACATACCTCCTTACTTCACTCTCCCCTCTCCTATCTTCTCTTTCCCCTTCATTTTTCTCATCTATTACTCTACCAATTTCCTCTCTTTTCTTTTTTAATTCCTCCATTACTTCACTACTCATCTTTTCCAATATCCTTTCATCTTCTTTCTTCATTTCCCATCTCTCCCTTTCCCGTTCTAATATACTCTCTATCATCCTCCCTTCTTCGTATTTCCTTGTTGTTTCT
Organism: Ambystoma mexicanum; assembly: GCF_040938575.1. Lineage (NCBI taxonomy): Eukaryota > Metazoa > Chordata > Amphibia > Caudata > Ambystomatidae > Ambystoma > Ambystoma mexicanum. Next base: position 1,197,625,731 of record NC_090935.1, read on the forward strand.
GATAGTAATCTCCTCTTCCATATTGCCATTTCTTTTTCTTTCTCTTCTTCCTCTCTTTTCCTGTCACGCAGTGCTGCTCTGGATACCCTTTCTGCTACTGCCTTCACCCTTTCGGCTTCTCTCTTTTGCTCCTCAGTTCGTTCCCTCATTTTGTCCAACTCATTCTTGCTTTCTTTCCTTTCCCGGGCTCTCTCTCTTTCCTCTCTCTCGAGCTGCTTGATCAGTGCATTCTGCTCATCCCTTAATTCTGCTAATCGTTCCTCCAAAATCTCTTCCTTTTGTCGTAACAGCTCTCCCTCCTTCCTTTTCCCCTCTTCCCCTTTCATTTCACTCTCCCTGGTGTTATCCTCGTCCATTTTCCTTACTACCTCCTTCTCTTCTCCTGTTAACCTCGTAATTTTAATAGCACCTGCGCAGCTACCCACTCATGTCCTATTTCCGCTATCCGCTCTTCTCTAGTCCTCCCCTCCCCTGCGGGCATCTTCCTATGAGCTGATCCCGTCGTACTAGTCCGCTCCCCTCCCGTGTGGCCACCTGTAGCTGTATATGGTGGCGGGCTGTATGCCGGGTTCGAGTACCCCTCAGCCACCCTTAATTGTTCTCTTGCTATTTCTCCTAGTTCTCTTAAAGGATACAACCCCCCTCCCTCCGTTTTCACTACCTTTGCTAGGGTTATATCGTCGCTCTGCTCCTTTTTTATTTCGTTTTCGTTTGAGTTGTTACTCTTTTCTCCTCCCTCTTGTCCGTTCCCCGTGTTCTGTGTGCCTTCACTCTCCTTTTCCCCATTCTCCCCTTCTTCCTTAATCTCCTTTTCTTCCGTTGTTTTCCCCACAATGAACATTCCGTTTGGTCCCGGTCGGGACCCTTGGAACATCCTCCATAAGTTAAACACCTCCACCTGGTGTGTCAACTTCTTCCCCTTGTATGTGTTATGCAAATGGGTTAATAGTGAATGTTGGGTATATGGATCGAAACTGCCATTAGGCGGCCACGGTGTCGTCATTTTGTTGTCCGTCCCCTGTGTCCATTCTATGCTGTATTTGATCAGTTTCTCCCTATGGGGTGACAGTGTTTTACATATATGCTGCAGCGGGGTAGTGAGGGTGTTTCCCCACCCTCCTGATCCTGTCCCGTGTGACATAGTAGCACTTCAATTGTTATTCTCCCTCTATATAGTAGTGGTTATCTTGCTAATAGTGTACGCTATACAATTTCATATCCTTACCTGGCCCCGTAATTTTGGGGGCTTGCGATTGTCCGCTAGAAAAAAATAGTAAAATATAGCATTTGCATTTGTATATTCTTTTCTTTCCTTTTTTCCTTTACCGAACACCTTTACGGCCCCCCTGTGGCCGAGGCGCACGTAGCCCCCTGCGGCTGCGTGCCCCGTGTGACGTTCTTGTACAGCCGTCCCACTTTCTTTTACCCCTCCTCCTCTTTCTTCACTTGTCGTGACCGGCGTTCTCCGTGCGCAGCCACGTCCCCCTTTTCACCTTACCCCTATCTACTCGTTACCGTTTATCTCCTTTTCCATTCCCTTACCATTATTCTGTTCCCTACTACTCTCCGAAAAATTCCTCGCGTTCGAGATATCCTATGAAAGCCCTACTGGTGACGTCACCAATCTCTTCCAAAACTACTGGTGAGTTCTTTTCATGTTTTTTTTTTTTTGAAAGTTCAAAATACGCTTGTAATCTACCCCCGTAAACCCCACAGCTGTCTTCCTGTCACGCCTGGAACAAGGTAATCAACAATATAATCGGACTGCGCACGCTGCGTCGCCTCGCGTGTGATACGCCCCTCGACAGGAGGGCTTAACCAGCCAATTATCTTCCGTATTAGGCAACCAGCTAGCTACCGCCTACAGGGAAACGTCATCTATCTATCGAGTTTCCTGCTCGATCAATAGGGATCCTCATCTACTCATTGATCAATAATCACCAAATCGTAGGAAACCGCACACACACACACACCCTTACACGTGGTTGTGACCTAGGCCAATCAGTGTCTACGGGCGGCCGCATGTGATGTTTTTCGTGCTCCGCCCCCTCCTCTCCTGTAATGTAGCAGACTGCTCTAGCACTTTTCCATCTACCATTCACTTCACCATCAACACTAATTTATCAAACCTTCGCCGCGCACCTGTGTAACACCTCCGGCCTCCCGTATTCTATTCCTCCCCCCTCCCTCACAATTTCACATTGCTTGTTGGGCGTGGCATACTCACCAAGTTCTCTTGATGCGGGGCCGCTCGACTGCGTGCAACCCTCCAAGCGGCTCGCCACCTCCCCTCGTCTGGACCACGTCTGGACACTCGCCAACCGCGGGCGGGATACTTCTCAACTGGCTCCCGAAGGCCAATATCCGGATTGCGCTGTCCGGTAGTCTCGCAGTTCCGCGATGGTCCTGTAGTCCTCAAAAGGGGGCAGCGGCAGAGGGGGCCGCGCCGCCGGGCCTCCTCGCAACGGGAGCACTCGGAAAAATAAAATAAAATCACATCTTAAACAGATCTCAGCAGTGCCTCCAACTTGTCGGGGGAATTCTCCCAGGGCCGGCTGGGCCGTCCGCGGAACTCCGGGCGGGGAGGCCCCAACCCCTCCCGCGTATCCCAAAAATGAGTATGAGGCACACGCAAGAAGCAAGGTGATTCTGCTGTTTATTAAACAAACGGCAGGGATGGGTCAAGGATCGTACGCGTCCGTCCTGACACACTCTCTTCCTCCGTGGGGCTCGCAGGCCCTTTTTACCTTAGTATGACGCGCTACTTGCGTCACCTGGGAAAGTTAGCAAAAAACCTATCGCCACTCTGGATTGGTTCCTCGAGTGGTAGGGTTAGTATAGCATACGTGTAGAGAACGTTGTTAGTGGTTGAGGGTCAGTCAGGTGGTATACTTGGGTTGTCCCTTCAATTAGATACATGAAAATTGTTACATGAAGACCCCTAAGGATTGGCTAATGTTAATGGTGTCAGTGATAAGAGCCCCATGTTCTGATTGGTCCACTCGCGAGCCCCCCAGTCTGGGACCATCGCTGTTCCCAGCTCGTGGTGCACCTGTCATTTGCAACAATGTATAACTATGGTATGTGCAGACAATGCAAGGATTTGTTCACATGCTGGAGGGCAGACCACTCCCACTGCCGCAGATGTCCATTGAGTCGCTTAATTGTTGCTGCCAGTGTCTCAAAACGTGGGATCCAGGCGCCTCCCTCCTCCTGGGCTTGGCACCCTGTCAGTTCGGCTTGGTCACGTGAGGAGAGACCGTGGTTGAGGCAGAATTCTGCACATTTAATATTGCATCTTCCACTGTGTGCCTGGCTTAGTTTGCAGGTGTGGCCTTGGCTTTGGCTTGTGGCATGCGAGTTTGCAACATTTGTGTCCTTGACTGTCTGCTCTTGCCGGGCGCATTCTGCAGGGTCAGCAATTGTACTCTTGCTCGTTCAATGTTCATGGAGGCTCTTGCTTGCGGCCTACTTGGGCCTGGTGCATACGTGGGGACGTTTGATGCACGGCGCTTTAGGTTATGGTATCATATTGTTTTATCCCTAGTATCATGTCTTCGTTATATTTCTCATTGCAATGCATGGGGTAGGAGAAGCGTCAGCAAGCATTTTAGATGAGTTCGTTGTGCGTCTTGCGTTTTTGCATTTTGAAAAACTTACGTGAATAATAAAAAAGATGCACGTCAGTGGGTGTGTCCGTCACCTACGTCATAGCACTGAATGTGTTCTTCGTGTGGATTGGTGTGGGAGTGTCCAGTGTGCATTTTTGCACGGGTGTGCTGACCGTTGGCTAGGTCGTCATGGCATCTCTAACGATGTGTTCTTTTACTGTTGAATGGTTCAGTCGAGTTCATCCATGCCGCAGGTGTCGGCATGGGCAGGGCAGGCTGGTGGGCAGGCTGGTGGGCACATCCGTATGTTCCTGTACCAGGGTATTTGGTCGTCTGGTAGATAGGCAAACTCCTCTCGTGGCGGGTGTCTAGGCCGCGATCCTCTAGGCCAGGGGCGTGCGGGGATTGGTGGGAGCCTTTTGTTACATTCTCCCACTTCACAAATGTAACCTCATGCCGGCGAGGCCCAGGAGTGTGCTGTGCTCAGGAGTCCCGCCTTGTCTCGTGCTAAAAACGTGGGGAAGGGAAAACCCCAGCCAAACCATCTTGACTTATCATTTTGAGACCACTTCTTTCTTTTCTAATGAACAATATCCCACACTATTTTGTAACGTAGTGGTAAGGATTGGCAATTTTTTTTTAAATTTTTTTAGTACAGGCTTTTTATTTTACAGAACACCACTAGGGCTGCCTTATTATTATTTGATGGTCGTAGCTTGCTCCCATTTAGGTTTAGATTAGGCGCTTATCTCACCCAGTATATAGTTTAATAAACACCCATGAACTGTGATCACTTGTGTCTGTCTTTACTGTTGCCACCATGAGTTCCTTGCAGGCCTCACACTGCTGCTTCACCTTGTCACACTGGTTCCCTTTCCCACGGTCTGCCACCGCCCTCCAGTTTCCTTTATCCTTGCTTCCCACTGCATACACACTGCATCTTCCAAGGGGTTTTGAGCACTCCATCTGCCACTCCGCCTTCCAGGAGAGATCTGCTCTCGCACAGCAGTCCATAGACCTGCTTTCACAGCTGACACAGCAGACTCCATTTTCGCCGTACTTCCTGCGTTTTAACCTCCTGCCAGGCCAATTGGTCCAAAAAAGACTGGACCGCTCATTGTTGCTTCGGGAGGTCTGCATTACTCTTGCTGGCCTCCTCCTCGTCCCAGTATCTAACTGGTGTTTGTATGCATGTGTGTGTCAATAAAGAGAGGATGTATTTCTCTAGTTGGTCGCTTCCTCGTCCCATTGCCAAACTGGAGTTTTGTGGGGAATGTTTAGGGGAAGAATAGGGAAGGGATTGACAATAGCTTATAAAGGCTTGGGGGACATTGGACCCATGGTGAAAGGGGAATGGGTGTACCTTGTCTCACCTAAGGGTGCCTCATCCCTGCTCCCTAAATGTCCTCCACCCAGGTGATCCTCCCTTGCATATCCACCACTATGTTCAGGATCCGATGGCAACAGCCTTTGCCTGGCCACCTGGGGCAGAGGATATATGGAGGAAAGAAGTGACGATGCCCTCAGATTCCTCACACCTGAAGCCACCATAGTGATTGCCCTCCCTCCAAATGCAACATCTGCCTAAAGTCAAAATGGCAGCCAATTTGGTGCTTCCCTTACATGGTCCTCATTCCCCTTCCAGCAGCCATAGTGGGGCTGTAGGCGGATGGCCCCCGTGGATTCGAGACTAGTAACTTCAGCTGAGTTCTGGAAAGCGGGAGTCTGGAGACCTAGTTTTCTGCTGTAGCTATCACTCATCTCCTCTCTGGCTCATACCATGCAGTGAGGAGGTACCTGCTAAAAACCACCTCTATGAATTGCGCTAATCACTTTGTTTCCAGGCATTCTTTCTGGATTGCCAAGTAAAATATATTGTCATATTGAAATCCTTTCTTTGCTGACTAGAATTCTAGGCCAACAGAGAGCCTCCGACCCCCCCTTACTGCAATTGTGATCTCATGCTTGTATTTAACACAGCTACATATAAATGATACCATCATAGAAGTCTCAAGGTTAATCGTGAAATCAATGAGTGATGCCGCACACATTTGCTGCCCATTTTGGGTGTTGACCGGACAGATATTTGTATCTAAATTAGGCTAAATTGCTATCTACCTGGGAACATTTGTACATTAATACTTTGCAGGAGTGTGATAAAGGGTATCACAGGTGCCACAAAAGTGTAGCTGGTGAGGAGTACATAGAATGATTGGGCTATGTGGCTATTCTGGCTCAGGGTCCGCTTGCCCTGGAAGTACGATGCGGATAGATGTTGGTGAGGAGGACATGGAGAAGTAGCATATCTGGTGGCCATGGGCCATGGGCGTCCATTAAGGGTCACCAGGGTATCTTCTGCTTGCCCCTGTCAAGCTCCTTGCTACCCCTGGCATTGATTCTGTACCCCTGACCACGAGGCACTCTGAGTGGCAGTTAGAAATATGTGGCCCTGAGTCCTTCAGTACGATATAGGCTGAAAATGCAATGCTCCAAAATATTCTTTTTGATTAAGAGCCATGCATTGAGTGAAGGGATAACGGCATAACTTAGTGCTTCATTTAAAATGTGTGTGATTTACAATTAATTTAATACACTCCTTTTTCTGGGTTTTCTGAGCATCGTTTTCTTTTTAACCTTGGGGCAGGGGAATGTTATATTTTTATTAAGTAAGCCATGACTTTGTATTTACTAATCGCTAGGAATTAGGAATATGTTTTGGACGGTATTGACAAAGAAATGAACTTTTTGTTATATTCTCTGGATTCCAGCATTTGTAGTTGTGCCTGTATAATATATAAAATAACTAGTTGTGTACCAGAATACAAAGAAAAAAGCAAGCACGCCATACACTTTGTCCACCTTGCACTGGACGATCTGAGCTGTCTGGCATTGAAAATTGATTTAGTGAATGTGTAGGTGTCAGAGTAAAGAGATTTAAAAAATGCAAATTAGCAGAAATGCCCAAACTCAAGGATCTAGACTATAAATAAGAGCCCTTTGAAGAAAAGGTCCTCACGCCAGTAGTTCAGCGAGTTGAGTGCTTGCCTGAGACATATGCGCACAACTTGCAATCACGTGATGAGGTCAGGGCCTCATCCCTTCTTTCTTACAAGGTTGATAAACTGAATCTCGTTACATTGAGTACTAATGATGGCTATTACTACAGCACCTGGAAGTGGTGGTCATGCAGCACTTTAACAAGTTGGACGCTCTGTGACACATGATGACTTTCTGGCAACACTACTGGATGAAGAATCCAACAAGCGCAAGCCTCCTCAAGCTCCTCACATTGAGGCAAAGGGGCTAATTCATGGAATTTGTGCGCAGAAAAACAGGGATTTCTGTGCCATTCTGCCCGCAATTCCCTGTTTAACAAATGAGGATTTGCGGGCAGAATGGCGTACAAATACCCATTTTTCGGCGCAAATAAAACCATGAATCGGCCCCACAGTATGTTACGGTGATGCTGAAACAGTGCAAGGGAAACACACTTCACATATGATGCCAGTACCGCAGCATGGGAAGCTCTGACAAGAATAAGGGTTAAGATTCCGCGTTTTATAATATTTATTTTGGCGCACTTTCCGTCTGTAATTATGCATACCTTTTTTGCGTTCTTTTTTCAGCATTTATCCACACTTATTCTTTAAAAAAACAAGTTGCAATTGGTAGTTTTCTGCACTTATTCAAATTGAAAAATATATATATATGTAGAAATAATAGTCATACCCACATGCAAATGGTAAACAAACCGAGCTGGTTTTTGCGCATCAAATCCAGCTGCATTCTCACGTTATACAAAATGTTTACTCCTTTGACTGCTCCTGGATTGGGACACTTCTGGGCAGGAATTGTAACCTCTTCAAATAGGAAAACACGTCATTGTTTGTACAACTTCCAAGCTGCTAGTTTGTAAAATGATTGTATGGCAAGGCATGACTTACAGCATGGGGTTCCGTGGCGGAAGACCTGTTTTTCCCTTTTCTTCAATTTTTCCAACCAACTACAGTCCGACAACAGATTGAGATCTGTCTGTACAAATGTAGATAAATGTGACATAGAGTGCCTTACATATGAGTATATACATCTGGCATGTTAGCCTATACATAACTGTTCTTCATCATGTTTAGCCTTACTGGCAGTGTCCCTGGCCCATGATGGCTTTGCTGGCCGTGTCGCAGGCCTCTCGTGACTGCCCCCCTGGCATATGAAGATCATGTTTCAGTAACCAGTGCCTACTTTTAGAGCTATTTGTTATTTTATAAATGTATACATATTGTAGGAATTTTACTTTATTCAGTATCAGTGGTGCCACTTCCGGCTGATATCGAGGTCAAAGTTCACGTGAGAGCCCTACCCGCGCTGTTTCTGAGGCCAAAGTTCATGTGATTTAACTTCCTGGGATATTATTGGGGAAGTGATCTACTTCCCCTAGCCCTTCCAATTTGTTGAAAGGACCTCCCTGACGTGTGCTTCTATTATGCAAGCATCCAATTGTATTGTTTTTAATTTGCTTCTATCTATAGCACTGTACGCCAAGGCGCAGTACAAAACCTAATTAGTTGGTACAAAGTAGCAATGATGTCGTACAACAAAAGAATACAGAACAAAGAAAGAGAAGACGAGAACACATACAGATGACATGCAATGATGATCCATAAAACCGGTCAGGTTGAGAGTAGAGCAGCATGAAGAATTGTTTCAATACATTAATCCAGCCATGCCAACGACATTGTTTGCATCAATATATGCATGTATACATTTATGTAAACATCTAGTTGTGTATCTATAAATCAGATGCTCATATTTTTATATTTGATTGACTCCCCTTTTCCCCCTATATTTGTTTTAATTTCAAAATGCACAAGATGTTAAGATTTTAAAAACATTTAATGCATTTTACAAGTTTACGTATCTGCTCTGTTCAGCTGTAAAGCTATTTAACATACATGATATTTAAAAAGAGAAATTGAGTTGAATGATCGTAGAGCACATTGCCTAAGTTTGAGACTGGTATAAAGCAACGTTATTTCTTTACTTTACTAGTTGGGCTGTGATTGAATGCATTTGTACAATATTAACCCCAGCAAGTCAAAGCTGACCATTAACACACATTGATCAATTTGATTATCTACTAATCAGATTTGCATTGTTCAGCTGCGCGTCTCGCTTGCTTGGATACCTGACTGATTTCCCTTCAAGAGGGGTGAGATGATGCTTGGAGCCTATCCCTCTAAAACCCTCTGACTGTGCACACCAAAAAGGGGGAGAGGGTTTGATACTTGCTCCCTGCACAACAGTGAGGCTTCCCGACGGTCTTGGTATTGCCAGAATGTTAATGGAAAAAGTCTCACTGCAGGGGCAAGATTCCGGCTGCTGGGCAAGAGAATAGACTGGTTAGGGCATAAGCATGCAAGGCCCACCCAAAATCTTTTAATGTGCGCATCAGAGTGGCGGCAATGAGATGGAAGGGCTTCAGCTCCACTGCGCATGTCAGGAACCAGAAAGCTCTCCCTGCTTCCTGTCTGTGTGGAGCCTGGAAGCCAGACACCTGGACACAAGCGTCGATGTAACGCTGGGGCCCAGGGGACAATGGAGCATGGACCTCATGCCATGTTTTACTGGCATTTTTGGGCAAAGCCAACTTGAGTGTTTTTATATGGAGGAGAGGGGTTTGAGTGGGGGGTTTATTCTACAGTGGGGCAGGCAGTCTGTATGTTTTTCTTATCCTGGCACGACATGTTTTACTCACATTAAGGGCAAAGCTAACAGAAGGATTCAACCATGACCAGCAGTGCCCTATTTGTAGTGTAAAATCTGCTTTAAGAAAATGTCAGTTTTACCTCTTGCAGCCATCAGGGTTATGCAGCTGTTTAGTCTTTGGCATGCCCTCTGCCCCACGGTTACCCGAGACTTGAGGGGGAGGCGCAGAACTTAATGCTCTCCTTAACAAATGAGGACCTGTTTAAACGACTTGTTGCTAACTGTGACTGCTTTTTAGGGCATGTACATGTATATATCTCTTTTTGGCACTTAAAAGGGGATATGTTCAAATCCCCCTAGTGTAGAATGTATTGTTAATTATTGGGTGTCATTACATCACTGACCAATATTTGGATTTTGCCATTGGGACAACAGGAAATATATCCCAGCATATGACCGTCTTAATTTCTGACACAAACATTAGTCCTGGTGAAATATTTCGCATGGCCTTGTTGGAGCTTTCAGGATCCGAAGGTGCTTGTTAAGCGGTGAATAGAAGAATGGTCTTGTCCTTTTCTGTGTCCCCGTAATGGGCCCATATTTGTTCCCCATCGGTGCTCTACTTGTTTTGACTGCATTCTGAGCTCAGAATTGAGGTGCTGGTCAAATGATACGATAGTTTATTTATATAGCACCTATACACAATGTGTTTCAAAGAGCTTCACAACAAGGGAGGGAACAAGGGAAAATACAAAACATTCTTACAGGCCATGAACAACAAGAATGTGAAATTATCTATCATACTCGGCCTAGCGACATTTCAGATAGTGCAAGAGCGAAGACAGATAGGAAGGAAATGGAAACAGACAGGCGACTACCGTACTAGGCCTGACGACATTTCTGTACAGCTGGAGAATTACCCTGTTCCATGTGTTAAAATCGCAGCAAAAATGGCCGTGGACATAAAATATCACGGCAAAAAGGCTTTGTTTTTGCCGCCGCAATCCATGTAAAGGATATGGGGACACCCCCGCAATCCCCAGACCCATTATACCATTTAAGGGGAGCAGGGGACACCCCCCGCAACCCCCAGTCCCCTTAAATGGTGTAATGGGGTACACCTTTAGCGGGTCAAACCACAGCATTTTTGCCACGATTTTTTGTACCGGCGACATCTTTGCCGCAATTTTATCATTGCATACCAATTACACAAGGTGAGGAGAGAGGAGGGAGAGGAACAAAACAAGCGACTATCCTACTAGGCCTGATGACATTTCAGATAGTGCTGGGGGGGTATAAGAACTAAAGGGGGGAGACAAACATTTGTTACCATCTTACTAGGTCCATTGTTGACCTGTCCAGGAACCAGAGGGTGAACGCATTTTGTAAATGTATGTGGATAAAAGCTTGTGTGCGCTATTTTCTGTTTGATTGTTTTGGGGGTTACCTGCATTATACAATACATCAGACAGCTAATGCGGTTATTGATCCCCCCCATCTATATAACATTGCTAAGGAGACGGGCCATGTTTCATGAAAATTACATATAATTTACATGACCATTTGCAGCCACCCACTTTGGCTCTGGAATGCCCCGCCTCTGCAGGTGCCAACAACACAGTTGGTCTGGTGGGTATGATATAGGTTTGCGGGTGCCTTAAAGTGTCCAACTAGAATTATGCTTTAGACACTAAAGCATAATTCTTTTAACTTGCACCTTTCTAACTCACTTGTGAGGCGTTTTTAACCATCCGTAACCCTTTCATTGCCAGGACTTCAGTGCTTTTCTATGTAAATTAGGAGGTGTGTAAATAGTTCCTGCGGCCAGTGAAAGGATTACAATGATGAATTCACCCAATTTGTGGCTCGACCCAAGCTACACCACCGCACAGATGATGCCCACTGAGGCGGAAACATGTCTGCAGTTGCTTGTGGTCCCATACAGAGATGATGTGACCCAGCAGTTCGGATTAGACAGCCCTCTAACTGGTGGAAACAGGCTTGAGTTGCATCTGCCCTCCACCCTCGCCACCGCCCACCACAATGGCTTGGCAGGCTGAAGAACGAGGGTGCGTAGGGCAGCTCAGAGCACTTGCCAATGGCCGAGAACCATTCATAGCCGTCAGCCCGTTAACCTTCAGGTTTGCAGTCAGATTCATTTGAACCAAAAAGCTGAAGCCTGTATCACGATGAAGCAATGTGTAACTTAGTGCAGGACAAAAAGCACAACCACGTTAAATAAAATTAACATTAAAACAAAGAGAAATCGGAGAGTAACTTTCCCAAAGGTTTCAGCTGGGTCAATACAACAGGTACTCTCCATTTCGAGTTTCAGCAACAAATAGTTGTAATCACGCCATTCGATTTCAGGAACGCCCTTGTTTAGGTAGGAATATGACTCAAGCCAGTTCTCCCGTTACTATAAAAGTACACCCCGATGCCCAGTGGGCATGGATTGCCGCTGGTGATTCCCTCTAACCCGAAACCTAGTTTAAGCCCAATGGGGCCTTGTTTCCCATGCACGCGGCAGGCCTTTCCTCCACGCTGCCTCAGTTTCCTCCCCCATAATGGCTCCCTCCTAGGCCCTTTATCTTATTTTTCCTTTAGTTGTCAGTCAATAGCGCATTTGCAACGAAATGGTGGTTGGCTGGATGGTGCCCTGCTGACTGCAAGTAGTTCAATGCTGTGCTTCGAGAGGACCTGGGGCCATACACACAGTGGGACAGCACAAGTGCATTGCTTGCTGAAGCTCCATTGGGTTCACCCCTGAAACCTGGATCCTCTCTCGCTGCGGCGGTCTGTCTCTCGCTGCGGCAGTCTGTCTCTCGCTGCGGCGGTCTCTCTCTCAATGCTGCAGTCCGTCTACCGGTGAGGATGCGTAGTGACACAGGTATACACGATCCGACTACCCCTCCAGGGCACACCTGGTAATGCCCCCTTTCTAATGTTTTAACTTGCTCTTCTAAACCAAAATGTCCTAAGAACAGGTCTGCTTATGTTCTATTTTGTTTAAACAAATTCACAAACCTGAGAGGGGAACTTTCTGTCAAAGTTTGAGCTGCTTTATTTAATTGCTTGTGAGCGAATGTACCGGTCTTTGCACACTTGTCACTTTAATATAACTGAACACATCAGCGTCCTGGGGCCTGATTCAGAGCTCCATGTAAAATGGGAAAAGTGTAGTTTGGTGTTGGAACACAACTTTTCTTGTTTGCTCTATATTCTGTGCCTATATTTATTTAGGAGGACGACATGAAGCAAATAGTGTTTCATCATGGAAAGACGATTTTCTTATTTTACATGGATAGGGTGACCAGATTTAAAAAACGGGACAGGTGCCAAACATAGAAGCAGGACTACAGTTTTACCAGACATAAACACTAAAGGACGAAAACACAAATAGGGCGCCAATAAAATTGTACTTCTATGTTGGTGGCCTGTTACGGCACAAAGTACGGGGCGGGGTTCACAAGCACGGAACTCTCATTTGAGGAGAGAGGCCAGGGAGGAAGGAAGAAGAAATAGGGGGGTGAAAAGCAAGCAGTGCCCGATTTTGTGTTTTGTCAACCAGTTCCCAGCAAAAACCAGGACCATAGCCACCCTCCAATACTGGGACTGGGTTTTAAAACTTGAAAAACTCTCAAGACGCCGGGACCAAGGGGCAAATACCGGGCCAGTCCTGGTAAAACCGGGATGTCTGGTCACACTATTCATAGAGCTCAGAAGCAGGTCCCACGTCGCCAGAAATCCTACAGTCTGACTTTTTATTTTACGACGTTGTGGGTAAATATTGATTTGATTTAAAATGGGAAAACATCTTACAGCTTTCTTACTATTTACTTTTTGTTGCCACTGTTAGCCACTGACGTCAAATACTAAACAGTGCGTGTCTTTTTATTTGTTATATTACGTTTGTTCATTTAAGTTGTGTCTATTTCCAGAACTAAAATGGTTTCTTGCACGTTGCCCCCTTCAGCAAAATGATAAGATGTCTGCATGCGGGAAGCTTTGAAATGGCTGTTTATTTCTACCCTAGACTTTTAAATGCGTTTCTGCTGGCGTTACTTGCCTTTTGAAAGGAGATTATAACAAACATTGCAGCTTTGCATATTGCTGCTAGCATGTCTCGCCGAGTTCCTGCTGAGAGTATAATTTTCCACCTATGGTGTAAGCGCAGGGGGTGTAATTACTGCAAGACAAAGCGACCGGCGTTTGTTTTCTACAAAACATGATTTGAAAAGAGTTCTAAGTGAGCTCTTGTTAACGCTATAATGTGCTTCCTAAATAGTTATTAGGCACGTGGATACTTCGGTGTGGTCACCTGCAGGCTTATGCCTGATGTGAGGAATCACTTGCCCCCCCCTCTTGCAGGCCTTGGTGGCATCCATGATGTCTGGTGTCTGAGCCCCAGTGCCGCCTTCGACCACAAAGCTTCATAAGTGACTGCCCAGATGTTCTAATTTGTTTTGTAAGTGTTAGGGAGAATTCTCATCTATGGCTAATTTCCCTCACCTAGTGAGTCCCCCCAGCAGCTTTGCTGGACTTCTGGAGTTTATTTTTTCCACTTGGTAAGACTGAGAGCTTTTCCCCCACTCTTACCTGTGTTTTGCAATGTGTTTCCACCTGTTTTTGTGATTGTGGACTCTGAAGTACACCACTTCAGTAGCCCCCTTCTTTTTGTGTGTCACACAGCACCTTCAGTGCCATGGCACAGGGTTGTCTTTGAGACTTCCCTCGACTCCATTTCTGAGGCGACTACCATCCCCCAGAAAAGGGTAAAGTTACCATTAACTTTACTTAGTCAATCTACCACTGATCCAGTAAATCCCATCTTCCAATGGGTACTGGAAAGGGTTAATTTGTATCCCTTTTTATCTGTACCTCCTAGAGCATTGTTTCGCTCTTTTAACATTTAGACTTGGCTGGTGGCAGTGGTATCTACCCTAACTTTTCTACCGCGATTATATTAGATAAACGTGGTACTGTTCTTGGCTATTATATTAGGCTCGAACATAAACCCGCTTGACCAAATTGTCTTTCTTTTGGCTCTGGTTGGCTTTATTCGCCATTTCTTTTTGTTAAAGTCCTTCTTGTGTTTTACTTTGCCCTGCAAACTAGGTTCGCCTTCTTTGTTCACTATCTTTTGGCGGGCTTCTGCTCAGAAGCCCTCCTCAAGGCACCTGGGTGTCTAGGTGGGCTGAATGTGAGGGAAGGGTGTAGTCACCCCCTGCACAGGGTATCCTAGGAAACCCAAGTCGCACTTTGTCATGATTGGCCAGGGTAGTTGTCCTGGCTGGACAACGCCCCTGCTGGGTGATTGACAGCCAGGCTGTGTGAATGGGGGTTTTTCCCATAAAAGGCAGGTGTCTTGGGCTAGAAGAGAGTCGCCACTAGAACTACAAGGCACCGAAGAGAAGCGGAGAGAACGACGGCAGCTCCAACTACCCCGTCCCGGTGAAGCCCTGCTGCAGTCCTGAGCTATCTTCCCTTCAACGACTTAGAGAAGATCCAGTCCGGAGTCTTCTTCCCTTGAGCTTGGTGGGGATAACCAGCTTATGTTCTATAGCCAGGGGATCCTCTTCCGTGGTTGAAATCGCTGCATGCTGCTGTAGTGGTCCGGATAGCCACCTGAAGAGCCTCTCCTGTTTTTAAGGAGCGCACCTTTTATTCCTCGTCGCTGCTGCCCGCTTCATCCCTGTGTGGTGCAGACCCCCTTCAGATGTCCTCCTTCACAACAAAACTCCAGGAATCGTGGGTCTGCGGGAAACCAACAGGAACAACTGCCAGGGCACCAGCTGCACCATTGGAACAAGGTACTGTGTTCTACTTGAGGAAACTGGGTGAATCCCTTTTCTTCATTTCCAAGGCTTGCCCTTGTCTTCCCTCCTTCTTATAACTTTTGCTTCCAAACATTGACAATATCAAAGTACTTTTGGCTATGTGGAATCGTGAACTGTCTGACTGTGTGATCTTCGGCAAAAGGCCCCAGTGTCTTTCGACCCTGGCTCCGGCCCTTTAACTTTTGAACTCAGTGTTTCTTGATTCTGCCTGCCTAACCAAAATATTACCTGTGATTTTTGCCTCCAACTCCCTCTGGGTATCTCAGGTGCTAAGTGTGTTTTTGCCCCGGTAGCATTTCATGTCACGGATACGTGTTTATTTAGTAGACCAAACTGTCAAAAAGTGATCGCAATCGTATTTGCGGTAACGTGTTTTGTTCCTAACACCGGTTCATTCAAACACTGGGTACTTACCTTGAGACTTACTTTGAAAAGTGAATTGGTTAGTTGTAGTATATTTAACATGTGGTTTTTATTTGAGTTTAATAGAAGTGTTGTGTTTATAACGAATGGTTTAAAAATAAATGTACTTATATTTTTTATCTGAAACCTTGAGTCAGTGTTTGCTTGAGTCACAGTAATTGTGGTCCCTTTGTGTAATCTCTGCTACTGCTCATATACTCTTGAGATAAGCCTTGCTGCTCCGCCACTGCTACCACTCTGACATAGTAGTACAGGCTTGTATGAAAGGTAAAACTTGTATTGCCACCTGTGGTCCTAATTGTGTGTAGTGGTCCGTAAGGGCACTGCACAGGATTCTGCCTAATTGTAAGGGAACCTGCAACTGTATTTTATTAGTTTGGAACATTTGAACGCAGCCATTTGACTAAAACCTTCCCCTTCTTCTACCCCGCGTACCTACAAAAGGTCAACTTTCTTGGTGGAAACAGTCTCTGAGGTGTATAGTGCCTTTTGCTCCTTTCTTGGCTTTCACTGGACTTGCCAGGATGTCGCAGGCTTGTAGTTACCTGCACCGCAATCCCTGTTGCCCTGGGTCGTCTTGATAGGCGGTTGGCATCACTCTTTCAGAACTGTTAGATCCCAGAAGGCCCAGTTCTTACCCTGGCAGCCGGCCAGGTCTGTGGTGTGATGGTAGGCCTCACCGCCACTGGATGATCTGATTTCATATCTTTTGCATGGACGCTCTCTCTTTTTCTCGCTCCTCCTCCTCTCCCATATACATCTCCCCTGCTTCCTATTGCGGTTCCGCAAACTACAAGAGAATGGGCTGAGGTGACCCACTGCCACCATTGTTTCCGGACCGGCAAACTACGAGTTCTGCAGGCAGGTGGTGTCACTCCCACCAGGTCTGACCTGGCGAGAGTAACGCCAACCGCCTGCAGATGGAAATGGAAACACTGGCACCGTTAATTATGGCGCTGGTGTTTCCATGGTCCCCATACCCATGGAGTCCTAAGGGACCCCGTGAGAATGGGGAGTAACGTTATTCCGCCTCTGGAATTACCGGACCACCGGGGCTGTAATTCATTCCGGGTCCGTCGTAAGCATGCCAGTTTTTCCGGCATGGCTACCGTCGGACTCGGAATGAGGCCCAATGTTCCTAATGGACACATAAGTTTCAAAAAATTCCCTGATTCTCAATTAAGAATATATTTTCATGTTTGTTCTTTTCTAAAAACGAAATTTATAGAGTGCAGTGTAAAGCTGACAGGCGACATAAAATCTGCCAGACACCAATTACAGAAGGCAGAAGCTCGAACATGTTAACAAGCTAACGTACGCAACCCATAATGCTTTGCATAAGAAAAAGCATGCACCTAATACCTAATACAGACAGTACCTGCCGTACATCCTAGCACCATAGCCATATCAAAACATGAACATATAATACAGACCTATATTTCCTAACATATGCAAAGAACTGCCTCATCTAAGTGCACACGGGCAGCAATATCGGTGCAAAGAACTGCAAAGTGCTGGTGCTAGTCACAGACAATGAGACTTGAACACCTCTAAATGGAAGTGCTCAGGGCCGGGAGGATAGCTCAGGTGTAACGCGCTCGCCGTGGAAGCAAGACGACGCAGGGCAACACAGGATCGATCCCAGGTCCACGCTTAGAAACATCTGGGTATCACGCGTGTTATAAATAACCAATTAGAAAGAGCCTGTGCAAACAATGCAAATTGTTCATGGGCTCCACATTTAATGTGGTCCATCGACAAACGGCCCATTATTTTGGACAACCTCCTGGCTACACAAACTGCATCTAAACTACTAACTGAAAGATGAACATCGTATGGAAAGGGGTACTGTCTAGATCTAAAGACTTCCCACTGTGCCCCACAGTAGTGCACTAGTCGAAAGCCCTTCTGACCAACATTTATTTCTCTTCGATGATAGCCCTCTTATAGCAGGAAACTGCATGCCCCTGTTTCTCTGCAGTTTGCGGCAAGCAAGTTTTAAATTTCATAGGGAGGCATACATTTTTTATTTTGCTTTTGTTTTTTTTGTTTTTTTTTAAAGCGCTCACACAGCATAGGGGCATCGAGGCGCAGTTTCGGGAATATGTTTCGTAGTTGTCTCGTAGTTGCCGGAGGTTTCTAAGCGCGGACCCTGGGATCGAACCTGTGTTGCTTCTTCTTGTGTTGTTTCCAAGGCGAGCACGTTGCCGCTGAGCTATCCTCCCGGACACCAGGATAAATCACAGGAGCACTAGGGGTGACTTGTTCTGGGAGTGTCTTGTTTTTAGTTGGGGGGTGCCACGTTGTCTGCTATAGTGACCAGTTGATTGATGTTTTCTTCCTATAAGCTATGAACAGGCAAAGAGAATACACCGTCTGGGAGAGGGGCTTTCAGGTGCTGAAGACATGGTCTCACAAGTAACCTGCTTAAATGGTCTCTTTATGATGCAAGCGCTCAAATTAGCAGTACATGAATTAAAGCTTGATCAGTCCAATACAAATCGCTAGTGGTAATATTGGACCCACAAACCGGCGAAGGCATGTAGTTTGTGGCCAAAGTTTAAGTAAACCATATTTATTTTCCATTGCTGTACGTCTTTTCAGAAATTGTCACGTTTTGTTTTCTGATCAATAATTTAATATATACATATATATGTGTGCAAGTTACTGTCCATATGAGCTATTTACTTGGTTGTGTTTTCTTCAATTAATGTCAGTCCCAGAAGGATTGTCCCTCACTCCCCTGGAGCTTACCCTATTTGTGTTCCTTTACCTCCTAGCATTACATGACTTATCTGGTTTATGTTCTCAGAGTTGCCAGGTGCTGGCATTTGAAGTGTTCCTATTACTCACTTCTTCAGGTATCATTTTTAGCCTTGGAAGTTCTTTCTCTGGATTATTTGGACATCCCAGACTTGAACTTTTATTAGATCCCACAATCCCCTGCACGGGTTCCAGTTTGGGATTTGTACTCCACTTTGCAAGCTGTGCTAACTTATTGTATGAATGTATTTTAATGTTATTCTCATTCACAGAATGCTTGTTAACGTTTACTTCAATTCCCCCAATGCAGGGATGTCCTGCTTTATTCACTTCCCAGTACACGAAGTACTCAGCTGTGGGTCCACCTTTAAACTTGCTGGGATTCTTGGTGGTCTCTCGGTTTACCAGTCCTGGATGCCTTATTCCCGCTTCTGATGTATTTTTTATTTTCTCTGGCAAGTTCTAACTCCCAGTGCTTCTCTCCAGTCCTCGAAGGTGTATTATATTTGGGGACTGCCAGTGAATAAAATCAGTGGGGCCGGATTCATCCCCAAGCCAGTGGATAATGGACCTGGGGAGCAGGGGGACTAGGGGGGATATATGGGCAGAATCCCCTAGTCATCAACACTTAGTCCCCTCCAACACGAAGGGGGCTGTCACATGCCCCAACAAAGTGCCACTGGCCCTTTAACAACCATCCATTCATGCAAGAATGCTCAAGAATATGGCCCCAACACACGTTTCCAAACAACCATACAACAACCCCCCCTGTGCAAAGAGAGTCCCATTTTATAATGACATTGCTTGCACAGCTTGTACTACACGGATACTCACCAGATGGAGTGAAGCGCGCATTGGCTCCACTGCTGGAGCCAGATAGCGGCACGCACGCAAGTTGGCAGACCCAGTTTCTAAAGCGTTGGTCCTCTTGCTCTGTAAATCCGTTATAACGCCTGTTATAAAGAGTCTATTAAACAGAAACCAATCTGCTACCAAAGTTATAACTAAGGCCCAGATAGAACCACTCCAACTAATCCTGTGGGTCGGAGCAGCAGGGCACATTAAACCCCCAAGAGAGAACGGAGACTGCGGGATTTGGGAGTAAGGCCGGAGCCGAGTTTGGAGCCATTTCACAACCTAAGAGAAAGATGGGAAGGGCCTTGTTGAAGAGAGAGGAACATGGATGGGATGGGATTCAAGAGGAGGGAGGAGGGGTGACAGGTGAGAAGGTGGTGGAAGAAGGATGAAAACAGGTAGCAGCAGGTGGAGAACAAACTGTGGCAGGAGCTGAAAACTGATGACGGGAGGAGAAAAATGTAAAATGATTACAGGAGGACAAAAACAAGGAAGTGGTGGCAGCAGTTGAGCGTCAGGAGTTAGCAGGGAAAGGGGACCGGGTGGTGGTAGTCGGCATGAACTAACTAGAGGCGGCTGGGGAAAAGGAGCGCGTTTTGAGGGCTAGAGAACCAGAGCAAGTGAGAATAGTAAAGACATTTGAAGGAGCTGAGCCCACGGTGGGAGGAGGAACATGCATGTGGCGTGGCATTGAGGGGGCGGGGGAATCGGGAACAGAAGAGGATTAGCCAGGAGGAGTTCAGAGTGCAGAGATCAGGAGCCTAAGGGAAGGAGTTGAAGACTCTCAGCAGTATCCCAGAAACCGATAGGCCCAGAAGGGTGGCTGGCTTAACCTATCCATCTCAGATAAACTCCAGCTGCTCTCAATGCTCATTGTAGAAACCCAGTGATGACTACTTGACACAGATGGCCTCAGTGGCACACCAACCCTCGAAGTCAGTTCAAGGGTTTTTATTAAGAGCTTGAATGGGGTCCAACTAAGGGCCATACCTCTTATTTGTTTTCCCCTGGGCTCCTTCCATCTGAGCCCAGACTTCCCTAAATCCCCAGGAGGTCCCTAGATATTAGTAACACCTACTGTCTAAAATCTGGCTTGCTGATGGCGAGGGTACTAAGGCAGCCACCTTATCTGTCCTACTCTCTCTATGGTCTTCTAGCTTAATATTAACCTGGGGTGCCACAAACAGAATATCAGGAAGTGGTGCCTTCCAATTGCCCAGGACTCCCTCAGTCTTAACTCGCACTCTCCTACTCCTCACATCGATAGTTTAGCCTTCCTCCCCCTGCCACCTACTCTCCTCTCTCTTTCCCTTTATCTCCCTCCGATGTTATTCTGCCTCTATTCTAATACTACTCTACTTCACCACTACCACGCTCCACCCTACACTCTGCCCTTCCTTCTCTCATTGTCACCCTCCTTTCACTCTCTTCCTTCTCACTCAAGCGCACTCTCCTACGCTTCCACCTAGTCTCACTCACTCACCTTACTATACACGCATTTACATCCAAATACCACTTTCTCTCATCAGCTAGTACCTCATCCTGCACATGCTCTTTGTTAGTCACATCCAGGCTCTGGTCCATTGTCTGTCCTCCCCTTGGTCTCTTGGTCTGCCTTCTGCTCCCTTGAACTCACCCGATCAACCCACACTACCATGCTCTTTCTATTCCTTTTGATCCTATTGGACCCCTTACACTGGCCCTCATGCCCGCAGGTTTCCTGGGCCAATCGCTTCCTTGCTCTCCCCATTACGCCTTACTCCCTTCGTGAACACTATTCTACCAGTGTCTCACAATGGCGGTCCTCTACGAGTAAAGTATATTTCAAAGTTTGTTTTCGGTAGAATACGAGACTCCTGACTGCTGGTCCTTTACAAACAACATTCTGCTTGCTCTAGATTCACTGCTGTTGCTCTCGCCGCTGGGTTGACGGTGCCACTCTCCACCGCAAAGATTTCTGGGTGCTGATGTCTTGTAAAGGAAGGGAGAAAACATTGGTGAGCATCGGCGGAGATTAGTATGGGGCGATTACAAGTGGTACTTTTCAATTGTAACCAGGCACATGTTGAGACTGGGGCCCTCCCAACCCCTTCACCCTGCTTCGGGAACAGAAATGGTTCTGGTAAACAACCTGGTAGTCCTCTTGCCCCAGATTGAGAGGGTCCCCTCACTGCCCCCTCCCCCTGCTTGGCATGGTCAGGTCACTTTCACAAACACTAGTACTGGGAGCGAGAGGTGATTGAATCCCATCTTCAATGTGGAACAAACCAGCAGTCCATACTGTGATCAATCTGATGATGTCATCACTCCTTTCCCGGAGGTAGCCTCTCCCCATGTGGCCATGGGACGGCGGCCACTACCTGATCCTGACCCTGAGGGTGGCTATGCGAGGGAGGATCACATAAGGGGAGTCGACTCTCAGGGGGATGGACAGGTGTCATCAGATAAGACATGGTATCCCCCTTCCTTTTTAGGGATTCCCCTCCATTCCCCATGCCTTGATGGCATATTGCGATAACTCCCTGCTATATCTTACAAAGGCTGCTGGCAGAACTTGTGAACATTTTACACCTAATAAAACCGCATGTACTGAGATGAAGAGGAGGACTGCCATGAGAGAGAGAGAGAGTGTGAGCCATAACGTGCAGTCCAGTGCTTTGAAGAGTATTGTATTATATTCATCATTTATATAGCACCCTTTACCCATTTGTATGGCCTCAATGCACTTTGTGGTCTGCATGCCCTTGGCGACCGTAATCCATGTGCAAGAGGTTCAGAAATTTTAAATTAAACATGCTTGTGTGCATTTGGCCTGTTTAGGACTTAGGTGGGCTGGCTAGGCTCCAGTAAGCATCCCGGAGGTCAGGCACATGGGTGGGTGCTGTTCAGTGTAGAGTTCTAGTGCTGCAGATTCAATGTGTGCCCAGCTAGACTGACATTTCTCGTCAGTTGTCACTGTATACTAATGGCAGAGGTGTTGAGGTACGTCAAGGGGTTTCAGTGTGGATGACTGGGTTGCTAGACCGGAATAGCATAGACATAGCTGCATTCTAGGGTGCATGGATCGGTGGCCATTCCTGTGACCACAGACATGGTTGAAGGTATACATACCGTAGGCTTGGCTGGAGTTAGACTGCAGTGTTCTCTTTTTTTCTTGGTCCAGTGCGATTGGCCGGTCTTGCGATTCATGGTCTCCCTGCAAAGGTAGTCTGAATAGTGGGAGAGAGCCCAGAGGGATGACAGGCCAGGGGTTGAGGTCCAAGACATGATTGGTCCAAGACATTTCCCAGCCTGGAGGCGGGAGTTCAAATCGTCTGCTGCAGGAAAATGGAGAGAGCTTCCTTTTCCAAGAGTCGAAAATGCAGATTGCAGTGCAGAGCAGATGGTGTCCCAATCCAGGAGCGAACATTGAAGGCAGACGAGTGGAGATGGCTAGAGAGGGAGCTGCAACAAACACTCCTGAACTGTCGGGCAGACCAGGAAGCAGAGGGGACTGAGAGCCGTGGCCACAGAGCTTTGCCGGCGAGGAGAGGTGCATATGTGAGCTCCAGATCGGCCACATAGTGAAATGTTGACGGGTGAGAGCGGAATTGCAAGAAGGAAGTTGAGGCAGGAACTTCAGGCCAGGGCGGACTTCGTTCTGATGCAAGGAGTGAGAGCACTCTATGCTGCTGACTGAGGAAAGCTGCTAGAGTCCAGCCAGTACCTGAATACGTACGAGTGGAGTGAAAGAATACATTTGAAGTTGGTGAATCCAGAGGGAAGAACGGCACGGTGAAACTGAAGCAAAGAGACTCTAAAAGAGTGAATTGGTTGCTGAGAGTGGGGAAGACAGTAATCCTCATTGGAATCAGTGTCATCTTTATAGTCACAGTACTTTGCCATGAAGTAGCTTGGGGAAGGCCCATCATACCCCCTTACACTGATTGAGAAAGACAGATTGAAACCTAAGTACCTGGAAGGAGAGTAAACCAGGTGAACTGCAAATCAGGGATTCGCAAACACAAGTAACCGTACAAATAAACCTGGCAGAAGAGTATAACAGGTGCTTTGCGAGTCTCGGACCTGCACTCAAGTTGTGTTGTCTTGGAAAGAGAATCTCTAGGAAGACCCATGTCCTTAGGATCTGAACTGTATTGAATGTGATAAGAATACTGGGTAGGGGAGTAATTTCCCCTGGAGAGCATTGGGACGCCAAGAGGAGGGAGTTATCCACTGGGGCTATAAAGAACTTGGTTCTTCTTTTTGAACTTTTGTTTTGCTGGAAAGAAAGCCGGGGAGGGGAGTCATTCCCCAGAACTGTGAACATTATCTGTTTGAAACATTTGTTGAAGTTGTACCTTTTGTTGAACTTGAACATGTGCACTCTTTCAAAGCCAGAAACAATACCCGTAACACCTTACAGTTCGATTTTAGAATGAGAGTGCTATTTGATAGGATTTCGGACACAGGACGTTTTGTTTTGGCAACTGTGTTCAATGGCCGAGACCAGTCTCAGAACAGAAGGAAAGAAGTGGTTTGCTCTAATGAAGATGGACCATCCTCCCCCATTCAGCAGCCAAGCGGGAGACCCAACATGTACCACAGGGTACCTAGGCATGCTACAGCAGAAAGGTGGAAAAGCAGCGGCGGAGCTTGAACCAGCATGGAGCTGCCCAGCACAAGGTGAACCAAGGTGACATTCACATAAACTCTTTATGGGCAGTGATTTACCGAATACTCAGGGACTCAGTCTCTGCTGCTGGAGCTGTGTACTCTTCTGACTTTCGGCAGTGCACCACGTTCCCCGTGGCAGTGTGACTGTCTCTGCTCACTGGTTCTCTTTTCTGGCAGTGCAGGGAACTCCGCTTTCTGGATGGTCCAGCTTGGAGGCTTTAATTGGCTATGTTTATGTGGGTGGTCCACCCAGCTTTAAGGGGCTAATGGTTGCCTGCAATTAAATAAATAAGACTGGCAAGCACTTGATTGCAGAGGTATGGGGTGATGCAAGGTGGTACCAGTCAGATGCAAACAGGTACTTAGGGAGAGGACAGGAATTGGGACCATCTCCACAGCCACCATCCCACCCTTAGGACTGGCTCTGGCGTCCACCCAGAGAGGCCTCGCACCCCAGGCTGAGTGTGGTTCCTACCCCTCATGACAAGATCAGATTACTGACATTGTCAATTAAGGTGTTTGGATTGAGAGAGTGATCTCAATTTTGTTATATGTATGGATGTGAGTGAGCAGGAGAGAAAGGAGTCCGATCAGGATAGTTTCGAAAGTGGAGGTAGGAGGGTTGAGAAGCAGAGCGGTAGAAGAGTGAGGTCAGTCAATACGACTAAGAGGGGGAAGGTGGTTAGAGAGGCGGAGTGCAGTGGAGTGCAGTGGACTGGTCACAAGAGGGAAGGGTGTGATAAGACCAGCAGTGCCATGTTACAGCAGGAGCAAAACAGGAGGCAGGTTTCTGGTGATAGTTGGAGCTGCTAACCCAGAAGGGACACTGCATCTAATCTGAGGCTGAACTCCATGTTATTTCCCTAGTCAAAGATGGTTTTCTTTTACTTTCAGGAGGGGCATAATCCCTGCCCCCCAACCTTTAACTGTACTAGGGAGTGTGCTGCCTGTGTGTTTTGAATGTTCACATGAACAGCTGCTTAATTTTAACTTCAATTTGGTGTTTTATAACACGCCTAACACCGCACCCGGGATTCGAACCTCTGTTGCTCTGCGTGGTCTTAATTCCAAGACCAGCACATTGCCCCTGTGCTATCCTCTGTTCACAGCCCATCTCTGCTGAGCTACACACAGGGATTGCCGTACTACTTTCGCTAAAATTGATAACTCCTTCGTGTACAGAATGAGATTGCGTGACAACAATGGATCGGCAGGATAGTTATTCGTTATCCGAAAAATTACCTTCAGGTGTCCTACTGCTTTTTTGAATAAAGTCAACAATCGAAGTTATTAGGATGTATGTAGTTTTAGTCAAATCCTATGAGTGGACTTTCACTACTTGGCAAGGGTAACCTCCCCGAATGGGCGTACTTATAGGGAGGGTATGGGGGGGGCAAGTCCCCCCCAACTTTTGTTGCATACCTTCCCGCGCCCCCCACCCCATCTTTTGTTGGGAGTACCGTGTTGCTGCTGCATTAATTGATCATGTAAATGGACAGGGCGAGCCTCGCTGAGGTGCCCAGCCAGGCTCGCACTCTCAGATTACATAATGCCAAGCTGAGCTCAGCTGTGTGTATGTTTGTTGGAGGGCTCAGCTGTGGGCTGACCCTAGTGAGGGGTTGCATTTGGACAATCACATATGGGGTTATGGGAGTATCCAGCATTGAGGAAACACATCTATTAGAGCTCTGTTCAGGCCCTCTGGGGCAAAATACAAACCTCCTAATTTGCATATGGTTTGCACCAACAGAAGTGACTTTACAGAAAAGGACATTGCAAGGAGCATCATCGGTCTTTGATAGGTGGAGGCAACATGGAAGTGACTTTAGAATAAGTTGCCATAAGTAAGCCAAAAGGAAAATAACTTTGTGGTGTATGATATATTAACATAAGCTTTGAAGTGAATCAGAATCACGTACAGAGCTTCAGATAAAACACAATAATGTAATTAATTGAATTGCCCAGGATCACACACTTTGGTTAAATGGTGAAACTGGGATATGGGTTGCGGACAATTTAAGCAACTGTGCACATCTTCCTAGGTTTAGTGGATATAGATATTTATTAAGGTTTTGCTTTACGTTTCATGTGCTTAAATAATTATTTCTGGCAATGCCTTGGAAGCAAACCACATTACATACTAAACTAGCATTTCATAGTAAGCTAACAGTACACTATATACATAAGAAGTATGTTGAGGAATGAGAGGATGGCATGCAAAATCGCAATAATATCAAACACATCCCCCTTGGGTTTTAAAGCCATATTCATTATTTCATAAAGCATGCAGCATTATGCACCCGTTGAACTTCTGATCACTGCCTCCCATATACATTTATAAAGGGACAAAAGTCCCTGCTAATAGTCGCACCCTCCCTCCCATCAGTGTCTAATGGCTCGCAGTGTAATGCTATGTTGACATAGAGCAACGTGAGGACCCTCTGCTTACCGGAGCTCCTTGGGACATTGTCCTGGCAGCGGGACACCGCTACCATTCGGAAAGGGTAAGGTGTCCTGCTTCCAATAAGTGTGCGGAGCAGGAATTGCTCGGCACACATTGTTCTGCCAGTGGGACACCTTTCCTACTGGGCACCCTCTTTGAGGTGCCGAACGGGAGTGGCGTCCCACTGACAAATGTCCCGGTCTGACCTCCAGCTTGGGGTCATTTGTACACAGGAAAACATACCTTAATTGTAATGAGTCCAAATGTTGCAAGTAATTAATGAAATCAGAATAAGCAACCTAATGTTCGGTTTTAAAATCTTGCAGGCATACATTTTGTATTATGTCTATATGCTTGTGTGAGTCAGTGCCCTGGTGGCAATAATCAAACACAAGCTTCCTTCAGCCTGCTTGCAGCCCTCTTCAGGTAGAGGCCTTTTCTCTGTTGTCAATGCAATGAATTCTAAAGATCAACTTTGGTGTTATAGGTTTCAGAAGACTGGTGTGTATTTAGAATTGAATTTTAAAGATACGCCACCAGTCTTATGAAAGTTATAACAGATTGTTGGTAATTAACTCTTGTGGTGTAGTAGTTTAGTGTTATCCCTCAGAGCCACCGTCCGCTCTTCCTCCACCCTGCCCGGCCCTTTCTTTCAGTTGTCATGACCCCCCAACATTTTCAGCAAAGTTACTCCACTGCCTCTCCAGAAGAGTAGCTTCTTTAAGGTACTGCTCATGATAATAGGCCTCACGCAGTATGTACTTCTTGTACCAGGGCCAACTAGTGAATTGCTAAATTGGTGCGGCACAGAGGTGGTTCATGGTTTTGCACGAGCAAGAGTTGTGTTCCATTGCTCCAGATGTGTTCCATATCTTTTGTTTGCTTCCGGAACTGTACCACTGCCCCCAGTTGTGCCCTGTCTTGGTTTGCCACGGGAACAGCCCAATTGTCCCTTTTTTGCCCCTTTACTCATTGCCCCTTTGTGCGCAAAATAACTATTGGAGGGTGAGGGTGGCTGGCTCATTGCTCTCATTAGACCATCCATCGCAAACCCCTCCTTCTTTCTCTCAGACAAACGTTTTTTGCATGGATTGCTAATTTTCACCAATTGCACCTCCTCCCTCTGCAAATGTACCTCCTATTTTAGTTCCTCCTGCCACCCGTTTGCTTGTGAGAGCTTCCCCTTTTCCTCCTTCCTCCCTGAATTATCATCCTGCGTATCCGGCTGGGCATCACCTCAATCGGCCTCTCTATGGCTATTCGGATCCTCATGCTCAGTTCCTCAAAAATCAAAGTAATGACCCTCACTGCCTCATATGCCCTCCTCTCCTCCCACCCATTTCCTTTCCCACTGACGACCTCCTGCCATTCGAGGGGGGGGGTCTTCTTTCTCAGTGGTCTCAAGCGCCCAGCAATCAATCATCTTGACTGCCAGGCAGCTTGGATGAACCTTTCATAGCTCTGCAAAGTCTGACTGCACCTTACCCAGAACCCACCACCGAAACCTTAATTTCTACAGTTGTTCTCAATCGACTAAACCAGGATCTACCCTTTAGACCCCCCCCCCCCATCACCGATTGCCATTTTTGCTCCCAAACCCTATTGAACATACTGTCCCCCAGCATCTTGCATTGCTTCCCGTTTCCACTCCTTTTTGCTCCTGGCGCCCTTCCACCGAAACACCCTTTGCACCAAAATCAAAAACGTAACCACTGTCAATGGATTTAAATTACCTCTAAAGAAAAGCCTTCTGGGACTGGAGGCTGCACCACTGCCATCATCCAGCATAATGTGTACCTCTTGGCGGCCGCCCTGCTCCCACAGTAGATCTCTGCAAACGGTGTAATAGTATTACTTCTGCCCATCCTCTTACCTGCTGGTCTCTATAGTCCCAGTTCAAAGTACCAGTGCCCCCCCCCACACTGATCCCCTTATAAGATCAATGTGAGAGCCTCATGATGGGGAGGCTGCATTCTTTGTGATGGCTATGGTAAATGGTAAACTGTTTCTAGTTCCAGCACTACGGTTGTAGTAGTTACGGTTGTGGTAACTATGGTTACCAGTCATTTGATCAAAAACCAAATGGTCGAATGACCATTTGATCGAAGTAAAATGGTCGGAAAAAAAGGTCGAATTTTTTATTTTTATTTTATGGGGGGGGTTCCCTCCGAACCCCCCTTTTTCTTTATTAAAAATATTTTTTAAACAACCAAAACTAAATAAACAAATTCGACCTTTTTTTTTCTCGACCATTTTGATTCGATCAAATGGTCATTCGATCTTTTATTTTCGACCAAATGACCGGAAACCCTCCGCTATCTCTAACAAATGCATGCGCATGCTAGGGCTCTGAATATCGGTCATCCCCAACCCCACTGTGAGAGCGATCCTGCAAGCTACCTTGTGTGATGGCGCAATATTTGCACCCTCAAGACATGGGAGTCTAATAGACATTTCCAACTGTTGCTGCTGGTGCAAACTGTTGCTGCCTGCATAGCCCTCCAGGAGATCAACATTATAGCTCCCATCATCTGGAGCGGACTTGGAGAAACAACCTGCTTTCCCCTGTAGTAGTCCTCAATAAACCATGATGGGGCAATGCCCCTTCATTCATTGTGGATAGACTGCCACGGTCTTGTCCCCTTTGCCAGTTCAAGGATGCTTAAGTTCTGGACCAAACCCTGCGCAAAATCCTAGTGAATCTGTGACACTCAAAGTGATGGTGTCTCAGAGATCCTCTTAGTCCCATGGCTCTGAAGCCCAAGGAACACTCATGCGAAACCGGTTCCGTGTGTTAATATCCCGCCAAAAATATCGGCATACAAAAATATCGCCAAATTTTTGCGCTGATATTAAGGTATGTAACCTGCGGGGGACACCCCCGCATTTTTATTTAAGGAGCGAAAGACACCCCTGCTCTCAAAAACCCAAAAAATTATCTCCCCAAAAAAATATCCAGACGACCATATATACGGCGATATTTTTGGTGCGGATAATGTGTAGTGATACCTATGGTTTCGCCATCCGGGTAACAATGTGGGCAATGACCCTAGTGACAATGTAATTGCTTGTATCGTGAATTGCACGTTTCAGTGAACTGCATGATCCACTTGAATGGAGAAAGGTGGGCAAGCTCTCTATATCCACCGCCCTGAGCTCGGAATCATCGCACTAAGCCGTTTGCTCCTTCAGAATCAGGGATAGGGAGACATTGTGGAAGAAGTCGTCAAATTGTTTAAGATGAATTTGGCCACAAATGTATGCGGGGTATGGGTAATCGTGGGAGGGAGGTCGGGGTTGTGGTGGTGCCCCCCTCCCCCCGCATATATTTGCGGCCAAATGTAAAAAAAGAACAAACCTAGACTACATTGAATTCGACAAAAAAAAGTCTACCAAACCACACAGAACCTCAGAATGCACTTCAAGAACAAAAAAGTGCTTCTACGGATGCTCACCACTACTACAAAGTAGCGCATCATCATGCAGGGATGCACAAGCACCCACCACGTTTCACAGGAAGTGCACAACCCTGGTGATGGCCCCATTTGAACCAGTTGCTGCTTAATAGTGGGGGTAGACACACTTCCAGAAGGAGAGAATTACATTACAGATGACCCACTTACTATCTACAGGAATGTCATGGCTGGAACACTGGCCTTTTCTGTAAGATATTTAAAAAATCGAATTTGATCATTTCAATGACTGCATGGGACCTTAGATGGAGGCAAATGCAAGTCTTAAAGGAAATGTTATGCTTTGAAAAGCAGTCATTTGTGCATGGCGCAAAGCAAAAAGGAAAGGGCCTCTGTCCTTGGATCCCAGTCCTGCGGCTCTGTTTTCAGAACTTGGTGTTATAGGAACTCTCAAGGGTCACCTTCTGAGCACATGCGCAAGCTTTAGATCAAGAATCCGTCACTGGAAGTAGCTTCTGTTGTTGTAAGGTGCATGAAGCCGGATGTGGTGTCTGTCGATGACTCATTCGTTCACCCAGTTCCATGGTGTAGGGCAACAACCGTGCTTTCCGATCCTTTCAAATTTCACCTCCAATCAAGCAGATGCTCTGCCCGTTTTCCTCCCACAGCTGCTGTTGCCAACAAAGCCTTTGCCATTTTGATTAAGTGAGATCCCTGACTCTGCTCCAAAGCCTGGAGGAAGGAGATCCTGTAGCCCAGGAAGGGTGGCCTACCAGGGCAATGTCACCAGAGTCCTGAGCTACCTGGAGGCGGTAAGTGGTTGGAGCTTCAGAGACCCCCAACTAAAGCCCCCAGCTTTGTCTTGATCTCACCGAGATCGCTTCCATCCCAGAAGACTCTACAGGCCTGGTTACACCATTGGCTTGCTCTCAGTGCCCTGTCCCAGTTCTCATGTTCATGCTGGCGAAGTTGATGCTATCTAAACTTAAGCCATCGGCTTAAGTAATATTTGTGCCGCAGGAACTCGGAGGGTGCAATGAGACTGGCCTCCGGTATGGCTATCTGGCAAATAAAGCTGCAACATGCTGCTCTAGGGCCCTGCTGACACCAGCGCAATCTATACCAGCTGTCTGGATTCCAGGGAGGACCGCGATGCAGCAAGCAGATATTCTGCAGAGACGGGAAAGCCTAAAGAATGAGCCGCGTTCAGCCACACAGAGCAGTCATGGAGGCAGGGCTTTATCCAGACACTCTGACTATCGCATCGTCTCCACTAAGTTCAAGAAGCTGCGGACCCTCAGAAGATGGGGCACATGTTGCACTTAAGCAACTGAACCAATCTCGGTGCCCCATACAAGTGGAAAATGAGCAAAACCAATCAGAAATGAGAGTAGAGAGTGAACGTGAAAGCCTAGGCCGCTGAGAGGAAATGCAAAGGGGTTACACAATCAGATTGAAATGTGCAGACAGCCCTCATATCCTTCTAAACACACATTCATAAGACAGTAATGCCTGGATTCGTATGCTCATCACAATGCTCTACTAAGGCCAGCAGCCTTAAGAAGCCTATTCAGATGTAGAATTGCAAGGGGTAAGGAGTTTAAAGTCAGGACAAGCTGGTCACCTGCGCAACCAATCGTCTATGGTCAGGGTTTAGCCTGCGGCCTAGCACAGGGTTTTGTCAGGGAACCAAACTCCAAGGTTCCCGGGAGGTTTAGAAGTTCTGAGTGGGTTGACAAAACCTTGTTAGTTGCTGGCGCTGGCAGAGAGTTGGTGCTCCAGTACTGTTGGTAGTTATTCACAGATCAGTCTTGAGTTGTAGTTGCGCATTGATATTTATTGGTTCAGGTGCAGCATAACACTTATGGCACATTGTGCCTGGGTGGTGAAACAAAAAACAGCCGACGCGCGTTTCAACCAAAGTCTTTCTCAAGGCAATTGGGTAGTAGTGCAGGCTCGCGTTGGAGCGTGTAGAGAAGACACCCTGGATAGGGTGCTGGATCGTGGCTTAATAGCTCATCTGAGAGGATGTCCGTGTAGCACCGAATGGTTGACGTGATTCAGACATAGTACACTTACTTCCATCGCCCTGCGTTATTACCACTTAGTATTTATGGCAGGTCACATGGCCCTAGATCAGATCCAGGCGGCCTGAGAAGGAGTTACTTACCCGCAATAGTGATTTTTGTAACCCCCTTCCTTTTATATCTCTGCACTCTGCTCACTCAACCTCCCTATCGGGCACATAAGTGAGTGGAAGCATAAGCTGCTTGCGCTGCAGTGGCGCAACTCAATGTGACGGTAAAGATGAGCCCAGGAGGTTCCTTGGGTTTCTTTCCATGGAATTGTGGTTTGGCTCCGAACATTCCCTCTATCCACACCATTAGATCTTTCTTTCTTACACACTTCAACCACCAAGTGACCGACTATGCAAATCATGTTGATTTATTGCAGATGCCCATCTAGTGTTCTAGAGAGGAAATACTTTCTTATGCGGAATCCTATATCTAGTGATATGATGGTCCTAAAGGTAAACAATGGTCACTGGTTCCTCTGGCTCACCTCCTAATCATCCCCAAAGCTTAATTTGGTATCCATCAGATCGTTTTTTAATATCAATTAGACATTGCTTGGTACCAATTGAAGAGTTGTGCTAATGTTTGAGTCCTGAAAGACTCATTCTCAGGAGAACGCGTTATCCCAGTGTATCGGGCAGCCGGACCAGTCGTGAAATAAATGAGTTCAAGAAGTGATTAATTGGGTTTGAGCACACACACGGGATCGGCAGACCTCATTGGGAAATTAATGAGTGTCGACTCAGACTTTCATCCTTCTGAGGTCTGTGGACTGAGTCCCAATAAAAGCGAGAACTGTTATCACAGTGATTAGAAGCATGTGGAATCCAGCAGGAAGCGCTACATAAGAACACAAAGTATAATAAATGAAAGCTGAAAAATTAGTGTTTTCATTCGAAGGTACCAACTTTGACGCTGCTGGTCCTGGATGGTGCTAACTTTCACTAAATAAAAATGGGACGGACATCACGCAGACCTTGCTATGGCGCCGATTATCCTATTTTCACACCTGTATCTGTATTGAAACGATTCTCGCCAAAGCAAGAAGATTTGAGGTGACTGTCCGTGTGCCTAAAGAATGTGTCTTTGGCCGAGCTCGGGATAAGCAGAGCACCATGTACATGGAGCCTGGCCAGTGAAGCGTGTTGCATGTTTCCAGCTTTCCGCCTCACCCCCCAGGGACAGTGCAAGGGTTTACCCCACACTTCCCCCGCCACCTATAATGCTGCCAGCACTGGCACTAGGTTTGCCTACACTGATCACCACACCAACTGATTTGCCAAGATCAGCAAATATTGCTTATCAAAATGTTTAGATATCTTTAGGTCGTTACTTTACCCGGTCTTGCCATTGTCCTCCTTGGTGATCTGTGCAAATCACAACAGTTCACCAGAGGGTCCCACTACAGGCCCTGTTTCTGTATATGCTTACTGATGTTGTGTCATTTGTGAGTTCCGCTCGTAAACAGGTGTAGTCTCTTTGGAATAATTCCAACAGGTCCGAGTAGAAAACAGTGGCACTATGCTTAACCTGAGATTATTTAAACAATATTAATCCACATCAATCAACCTAATATTGCAAAATAAATCCACGCAGCCGGGCATAGTTTGCCACCATGTCCTCTTAGGTTACATGCTTGCTACTGATTGAACGTTTTGAGAGGTTGCACTCTTTCCTTCTCCTCGTCCCATGTTCTTTTAAATCATCTGTTTACCAGGAAGTTGTGCTTCTACCTGGTCCACGGTCATTGCTCACCTGCACTCCCTTGCAGCCACAGGGCCAATATCCCCCTGACTCTTTTTTCTCTTTTGCGCGGTTTTCAAACCCCTTCTAAATAAAAGGACAAACAAAATCTGTTCCCTTTTCAGAAAGCGGTTGCCGCTCATACCCATCACCGGGTACTTTTTCAGAGTAAAAAAAAGTATGTCCGGTGTTCTGCAGGAATGGGCAGATTTCCCGCCGGCCTTTTTCCGGAAGGCCACTTTTAGTGAAGCGGGTGGAAGGCAGCATTGGCGCATGCCTCAAAAGGCGTATGCGTGTTGCACAATGAGCTGGTTCACAGAAGTGCTGTGTAGAGGGGACTAGGGGGTGCAGGGCATTGTGCGCCAGGATCTTGGGAGTTAAGAACATTTGGGCTTCGGGGAAACATGTTGGGGACGGTGGCGTCACTAGGGTTGGTGACACCTGATGCAGTAACTAATGGTGTCCCCCCCACCCCCACTGCATGGGGGGGTACGACTCGGAGGGGGGTGACCAACTATGGATGTGTGGAGTATAGGGGCACTACTTGCTCATCTCCCTCAGCAAACCACTCCCCTCCCACTCGCCTCTATGCATTGGGGAGTAGTAGTGTCCTCTACAAGGGTGGCCGGGTCCTAGTGTGCTGTCTAGACTTGCTGAGCGTGGTCATGACAGTAGGGTCTAATCTAGTAAGCGTGCCCAGATAAAGTGTGTGCGCGCACCTTCTAAGCACGTGCAGTGGATTTGTGGTGGTGAGGACGCTCAGTTCTCAGACTGAGTCACGTGATCTACGTGGCAGTACCGCCTTACGGTTGTGTGTTAACTTCCCCACTGAGACCAGTGCTAAGGTCTGGCTGAGCATTCTAGCGCATATTCTGCACGTACGCAGTAGGTCAAGCCAAGTCCAGCGTAGAGTCTCGGCGCCCTGGTGTCACCTTCCTGTGATGCGGTCAACAGGTGCGGCCCGCACTCCCCCAAAGCCAACCTCCTCCCAGCCCCCTGTGCCCCCACTGCACATCATGTGGAGCGCGCAAATGGGTGGTGGAAGAATGAGGGATTGCGGGGTTGTCCCCTGCATCAGAAAAGGCAGCACAAAGGAAAAAAGCTGGTTGGAGAACAGAGATCGAACAATTTTGCCGTGTTAGGATGACATTCAGACCTGGAACATGTGCTTCGGCAAACCCAGCCTGCGGCAAGACACCATAGAGCCAGTCTATAGGTCATCCTGGGGTACAGTTTCGTAACAATCTTTTGTGCCACCCTAGATTTTGGCACAGATGATTGACGATGTGGAGAGAGGTTTTTCCACTGACGAGTCTGCACAACGTGCACACGGTGGCGAGTGCTGTAGATGAGTTGGTGTGCTCTGAACTAAACGGATGATTCATGTGTTATTCAGAGCCCGGGGGACACCAGGCGAGGCACGTGGCTTTGCGTGTTTCCTCCTGTGGTGCAGCCTCCAATCACTCCGTCCCATGGAGACCTGCACCAGTGTGTCAGGCTCATATCTCATATGTGGGAGATGGGAACAGCGCATTCTTTCACCTATGCGCACATGTGACGGGTCTGCCAATGCATTCTTATCAGGTGATTCTCATCTGGCGCCGGTGGGAAACATATTGCATCATACGCGTTCGCGGAGAGGCCGCTTGCAACAGCTCATGTTATGCCCCGTCTGGCTGATTAGGAAAGGATATTTCTTTTATTACGTATCCCACGTGTTATCTGAGGATACGCTAACTCTGGATTTGTCTGAGCAGGATTTGCTTCATTTTTTTCAAGCAAATAATTCATAGGCTTGAATATTGCATTTATTGCAGTGAAGCGCGATGCAAAATCACACTGTCTCTGATGGTTTCAAATCTTCCTTCATGATCGTTTATTGCACTGCTGTTTGTAATATTTGATGTGGTGTTCAACAGATTTTACAGATGGTTCCAAGATGTGATGGTTTACAAGCTTTAAAACCGGATCACCAAGAGTCCTGTACACCATAAACCGTTGCACTTTGCATTTTAGACCATCTCCCGCATCATAATGGATGAAGCCTAGAATCTGGAAGGCCTGCCAACCAGTCAACTGCTGGCATATAAAAATCACATTCACTACCATGTTAGGAGGGACAGCGCTAACAAAAGTGCTGTCCTGGATGGAATAAGCTCCAATGCAGTTTGTCTGACGATATTCTCCGTTATGATTTATTTGGAGACAGCTAATGTCCTCAATAAGGCCATCAAAAGGAAAACTTAATTCTAAACTTTTCAATAACTATTATTGGGGTCTTTGTTTAGCACAGACCTAGTTTCGGGAAGCAACGGAGTGCTTTACAATCATCGGGGGAAGAATAAGGTTAGGGAGCAGAGAAACAAGGGAGTAGGGATCTAACCAGAGGGGAGGGAAGGGAGGGCAATAGTGGACAATGGATCTATAAGTGACCAGGGAAGGAAACAGTGGGGATCAGATCCCCCAGACTCGGCTAAGGTGGGGAGTGGACAGTGTTGGGGAGGAGCCATTCCTTGAAGAGGGGGGTCTTGAGCTCCT
Organism: Ambystoma mexicanum; assembly: GCF_040938575.1. Lineage (NCBI taxonomy): Eukaryota > Metazoa > Chordata > Amphibia > Caudata > Ambystomatidae > Ambystoma > Ambystoma mexicanum. Next base: position 1,197,661,794 of record NC_090935.1, read on the forward strand.
TTCTGAACTGTAGAAGCGGGTCGGATGTTGATGGGGAGGCGGTTCCAGTGTCCTGGGGCTAAACTAAAACAAATAAAATGAAAGTCAAATGAACTCTTTCGTAGTTGGAATTAATTACATTTTCATAATTTCCCACTTCTGTCAAATTCATTGATAAGCTCGAACATTCCTATTCATAAATACTACATAGTTTCCACACTGAACATCGTAAAGTAATCGCAATTTCAATGCACTACACCAAGAATGCATGCATCCTTTCTAAAATAAATAACACAGACAATACATCTTTTAAGTTCCAAGTTAGGGCATTCCTTCATATGTGCATAGTCCTATTTACATATTTTGGAAGACAAGCTGATGATCAAACTTGATCAGCACGGCCAAGAGCACTGTGAAAGCAGCTAAGGAAATACCACACGAGATCCTAAAGGACTCATGGTGTCTGTGAACTGGCCATCTGAGTGCTCTTTGCCGTGTGGTTATGCAGCTTAGCATAGAGCACTGCGGAAACGGCTACCACGCAAGTCCCTTTCAAAGGCACTCCTGTTGGTCTACATTTTTAGCTGTGAAATTGCAATTTCAGAGCTCTTTGCCATGTTGTTGTACAGCACAGCAAAGAGCACTGTCAAAGCAGCTAAAGAACTAACCACACAAGTCCTTTTGGGAACTTGTGCAGTCTAATTTCGTAGATGCGCTATAGAACTCAACAAAGGTAGCAGGTGGTTGTTAACCACATTGAGAGTTCGCAGCCATCTGCTTTTTGCTCACTGTACCTTTCACAGATGGGAAATACCATTTGCATATCTGTCTTTGTCCCGCCCACATGGGCAGTCCAGCACCGAAATGCTATGGCAATTCCTCTCTGAACAGGAGTACCAACAGCAACCCCATACATGTTTCAGCCTTGTTGGGCATCATCAGTGAGGTGGAGCTGAGCTAAAGAACTAACCACACAAGTCCTTTTGGTAACTTGTGTGGTCTATTTTTGTAGATGCTTTCACAGTAATCTTTGCTATGCTGTACAACAACACAGCAAGGAGCACTACGATTACCAGGAACTTCTTTGGTCCAGTGATGAAGGGCCAGCCCCTTCAGCCATGCAGCCTGGGTTGGAGGCCTTACCTGTATTTTTCTTGAGCTTCAAATATTGTTTTAAAAAACGTAATTTGAGACATCCAGAAAAAGAGATGGGCTGGGAATTGAACCGGTGTCGTGTGATTGACGCAGCTAACCTTTCACCAATGCACCACAGTAGTCCTTTTCCAAAACCAAGGCAAAATGTCCTGATAAATAAACAGGGCATGTTTGCCTCGTTAACAGGTTCACAGTGCAGGCAGTCATTTGAATGCTAGCCTAATAAAGTAAACAAACACATTTCAGATTTTGCTGCAAAGTGTTTGCTGTGTTCGGGTTGGTATTCAGTGTACTGCCTGTCCTGTGAAGGTGTGTTTTTAAATCTCTGCTCTCTGCCACTAACAGGCTTAAGCTCCCGGTAGTGGGCTCCTGCTTCATTACTGCTGCAAGAGGATTGAATTAAAGAAACAGATGGTGCTGTTTCTGCATACAAAATGGATGCCTCAAAGTCCTTTAAAAGCAGGACTTGGAGGCACATCTGAAGCTTATTTTTCATAGGAACTTTTCAAAACAAATATATCAATATATATTTTGTAATATGGTCAATGTTTTTAGATGTAACTTTTTTTTTGAGAGAGAACTTCCCCTTTAATAATGACCATGAACAACATGTCTTTCTGTAATAACAAATCAGTGAAAATATCTAGCAGTAAGGAGATAATTCAAGATTCATCTATTTGGTACATGCCACAGATGGCGTCCAGAACACACCAAATCTCCAAGAGAATTCAAGGGTTTGTATTGGTTTTGTAGTCAAGGGGCTCTCTCTGGGCCATCCCTCTTGATCTCATCTAGAGATGGGTGATTCCTCCTTAACCCCCGCATGCCTCAATCCCCGGATGGTCACTAAAGATCAGTAAGCTCTACTAGCTAAAATTCTGTCTAGCTATGAGTGAAGGCTTAAAGGCAGCGTGCCTGATCTACCAAAGACTCTCTCGAGGAACGATGCAAGTGGTCCTTGCACTAAAGCCTCCAAGATGTTGTAGGTTATAGATTTGTTGCTTTCAGACACTCCGCCCTCTCTTGATCTTACCCTTGCACAACTATTTCTCTCCCTTTATCTCCCTGTCACTCTCACTTATCTCTTCACTCCTACTCCAACCACCATCTATACTCTCCCTGAGAATTCCTACTTTGTTCCTCAGAAGTTTCTGTTATCTCTCACCAACCTTACTCCCTGCTACTCTCCCTCACTCCTCTACTCTCCTTTCTCCTACCCCCTTGCCACACTACTACTCCCCTTTCCCCACTACTATTACCTTCGAGGGGATTGGGTCCTCCGACGTATTCCATATCTATGACCGTAATCACCACAGCTGTGCTGCTTCGGAAAATCTTTCTGCGTCCTGCGTCGATGACGTTGATACGCCGCCCTCGAGGACCTCTGCCGCCGGCTGACGTCACTGGATGTTATAAGTAGGACGCACGACACCCATAGCCTCAGTTCCGTTTTTTTCGCGAACGTGTTCGCTTCGGAGATCTCGGCGCACCTCGACTCTTTGGAGTTTGTTCTTTCGGTTGTTCGAACCTGTTCGTTTTGTGAAGTATTCTCGGGATGTCTTCCTCTTCTTCCACCCTGCGTCCGGGCTTCAAGAAGTGTGAGGACTACTGGTCCAAGATGTCGGTGATGGACTCGCACAATGCCTGCCTCTGGTGCCTCGGGGAGGCCCACGACACAGATGATTGTGTCGACTGCCAGTCGCTTACGTCCAAGGCCTTGCGGGAACGTAAGAAGCTGCTGTTGGTTGGTAAGGTGTCCAAGCCCCGGAAGGCGAGGTCCACTGGGCTTTTCAACGGACGATTCGAGGTGCGACTCTCTGTATCGTAGTCATAAGTCTAGGGGGTCTCGGTCCTGGAGTGGGTCCCGCCACTCCTCTGCCTCTTCGAGGCACTCCCGGGAGCGCCGTCATCGGTCGCCTTCTCCGTCCTCATCCAAGGACTCCGCCCGTTGGCAGGTTTCTTATCCCACCAAGCGTTCCTCTCCGGAGAAATGGCGCTTCCTTCGGGAAGAAAATGTTGGCGATTCTCGAATCGCAGGGCTCCAGTCCGTCTGCACCTCGGAGAGGGGTCGGTCATGACTGTACTGGAGACACCGCTCGTACGCCTTTGGGCTCGGGTGGTTGGCACGATTCGCGGGAGAGGTCCAGCTCAGACAAGGGGAATCGTTCCAGTCATGCCCATTCCAGGTACCGGTCCTCGACGCGCTCGAGCCCGTGTGCACCTGTGAAGTCTTTGAAGAAGACGTCGATGCCGGTGGCGCCGGGGTCATCAACAGACACTCTCGAGGCTCCGCCTCTGAGGAAGTCGTCGATGCCATCGGCGCCCAAGCTGTCAAAGGACATGCTCGGGGCTCCACCCTCGAGGCCTGTGTCGAAGCCGTCGATGCTGTCGGCGCGGCACTCAACGTCAACGCCGTTTCACTCAAGGCCTTTCGAGGCTGTGGTGCCGGAGGTACCCCGTGGCACGGGGGAACCCCCTAGAAAGGGTCTGCCCAAGGCAAAACATGTCTCTGTCCCATATTCTTTGCCCACTTTCCAGCCTATGGAGTATATTTCCGAGGTGGAAGAGGGTTCTGAAGATGGGTTGGTTCCGGACACGGTACCAGATGAGATTCTTTCTGGTCATAGCCAGATGGTCGGCGCCCCCAGTTGATTTTGTGCAGGATGACCTGATGGATATCCTCGACCAAGGTCCACCTACTGACCCGGTACTGCCATTCCATATGGCTCTGCAAAGAAGGGGGGGGGCAGAGCGGCTAGGACTGCTCCGGAGAGTCTCCCGGTGTCTTTGCTGCGAAAATACCACCCAGCCAGTAGTGACCCCTGCTACTTGACCACGCACCCCACTCCGGAGAGTTTGGTGGTGCAGGCGGCTACGGCCCCAGCAAAGCAGGCGTCGTATCCTACCATAGGGATGACCAGCATTTTGATGGCTGGGCGAAGAAAGTGTTTTCTTCAGGGGGTATGGCTCTTCAGGTGGCCAACTCCGTATGTGCCTTGTCACGTTTCACGCACACTCTGTGGAACTGTATTTCATTAGCGGCTGAACATATTCCCGAAGGGGACGAGCGGGATGGTTTTCTTGCTATTATTCAGGATGGCAAGGATGCCAGGTGTGAGTCTGTTCAGTCGGGTTTGGACATGGCAGACTGTGTCAGCCGGTCCATGGCGGCGAGCAACGTGATACGCAGGTTTGTGTGGTTGAGGAAGTCGGGGTTTGTTCCTGATGTGCAAGCCAGGCTCCTCAACATGCCCTTTGATGGTGAACATTTTTTTGGCTGCAAGGCTGACGGGAGCCTTGAGAGGTTGCAGACCTCCAAAGCTGCAGCGAAGTCATTGGGCGCTGCAGTCTGCCAACCTCTGCCTTTTCATCCTAGGGGACAGCGGTGGAAGGGAGGTTCCTTTCGTTAATATTCATCCTTTAGTAAAACGAGAGAAGCTGCAAGTCAAAGGGGCAACCGTAGGAGTGCCAGAGGTGGAAAACAAGGTACTCGAGGTGCCAAGGCCGCGCAAGCAGTTGCCACTTTGCCCTCAGGCAACGCTGCAGTCGCTTCAGCTCAGTCATGAGGCCATGTCCCATGGTTCGCTGGTTGGGGGAAGGCTGGCGCAGCATCTTGCAGAGTGGCGCGCCATTACTTCAGATGTGTCGGTTCTGGAGATAATTACCCACGGCTACTGTCGTCCTTTCCGGCAGAGGCCTCACGACAATCCATCTTGGAATCTCTCTTTGAAGAGTCCGGATCCGCTCCTTGCGCAGGAAATTCAATCCCTCCTTGCGCAGGAAATTCAATCCCTGCTGGAGAAAGGCACCATAGAACTGGTGTCTGTAGCGGAGAGGAACAAGGGATGGTATTCCCCTTATTTTATGATTTCGAAGAAAGACAGGGGATTGAGACCCATCATGGACTTGCGCGGTTTGAACAAACTCCTCAGGAAGGACAAGTTCAAGATGGTTACTCTCTCTCAAGTCCTCCAGGCCCTTCAACTTCAGGACTGGTTGGTGTCTCTTGACCTCAAGGACGCTTATTTTCATGTGCCGATATATCCAAAGCCCAAGAAGTACCTGGGGTTCGCGGTTGGCGACTCGCACTTTCAGTTTCGGGTCCTGCCGTTCGGATTGACCTCTGCCCCAAGGGTCTTCACCAAGCTCATGGTAGTGGTGGCAGTGTATCTCAGGAAAGGGGGGATTCACGTCTACCCCTACCTGGACAATTGGTTGATCAGGGCGCGCTCTCCCGAGCAAGTCCTGGATCATCTGTCCATCACCTGCCACTCCCTTCACAGGCTGGGCTTCTCCCTCAACTTAAAGAAGTCCCACTTGACGCCACCTCAGCGGCTCCAGTACATCGGAGCAGTGCTCGACACGTCCCTGGGGCAGTGTTTTCCTCCCCAGGTGAGGGCTCATCACATTCAGCAGATGGTGCACAAGTTTCAGCTTGCCCAAAGTCTCCCGGTGTTCGAGTTCTTGAGATTGCCCGGCCTTATGGCATCCTGCATTCTTCTGGTGCCAGAGGCCAGGTTGCGGGTGAGATCTTTGCAATGGGCACTCAAGCTCCAGTGGTCTCAGTCCTCCGGCAGGTTGTCGGACCCTGTTCTGGTGCCGTCCTCAGTCGCCCAGGACCTTCTGTAGTGGGCCGTCGAAGACAATCTGATGAAGGGGGCTCCATTTTGGCTACCCTGGCCGGAGGTGACAATCGTGACGGACGCATCCCTCACGGGATGGGGAGCTCATGCCAACGAGTTGACAGTCAGCGGTCGTTGGTCTCCGTCAGAGCCCAGACTCCATTTCAATCTGTTGGAGCTGAGGGCCGTCAGGCTAGCCCTGAAGGCTTTTCTGCCGACTGTGCGAGGGAAGAATGTCCTCATCCTGACGGACAACACGGTGGCCATGCACTACCTCAACAAAAAGGGGGGGGGGCAGGGTTACTTCCTCTGTGCAGGGAGGCGATGCAGCTCTGGTTCTGGGCAATCCAGCAGGCAGTTTCGATCTCGGCTGTTCATCTGGCTGGAGACGAAAACGAGACGGCGGACGCTCTGAGCAGGCAGAGCGCGATCTCCCACTCTCACGAGTGGGAGTTGGCTCAGGAGATCTCCAGGAGATCCTCGCCCTTTGGGGGGACCCCTCAAGTGGATCTCTTCGCCTCCAGTGTCAACCGGAAGTGCGAGAGGTTCTGCCCGCGGGAATTTCCTCCAAAAGGAGCCTTCGGAGACGCGTTCGTGGTGGAGTGGTCATTCCCACTGCTGTACGCGTTTCCTCCAGTCCCCGTCATCCTGCAAATACTGCAGAGGTTACGGAGGTTCGGTTCCCGGATGATCCTCATTGCTCCCGCGTGGGCCCGGAGGACGTGGTACCCAGACCTTCTCGACTTGTCCATCTGCCCTCCATGTCGTCTTCCCTACCGAGACGATCTGCTCTCACGGGAGGGGGGGGTCAGGTTCTCCATCCAGAGGTCAGATCCCTCAACCTTCACGCTTGGTTTCTGAAAGGTTGAGGTATAAGGATTGGGACCTCCCTGAAGATGTGATGGAGGTGTTGCTTTCGGCCAGACGGCCGGCAACAAAGTCCCTGTACCGTTGCCGTTCGAAGAAGTTCTGCGACTGGTGCAGGGTCCAGAATGTGGATCCTTTTTCATGTGACATTCCTGTCGTTCTGTCTTTTTTGCTTTCTTTGGCCCACAAAGGCCTGCAAGTGGGTACCATTAAAGGTTACCTGGTGGCGCTGTCTATATTTAAGCGCTCGTCTGAAGAGTGTTCTTATTTTAAAATCCCTTTGATTTCTCAGTTTCTGAAAGGGCTCACTAATGTGTTCCCTCCGTCACCTTTCCAGGTGCCCGGTTGGGATCTGAACCTTGTTCTCAGGTTTCTAATGGGTGCTCCCTTTCAGCCTTTGCATTCTCGTCCTTTGAGACTGTTAACACTTAAAACTGTATTTTTAGTTGCGCTCACTTCCGCTCGCTGAGTGAGTTACAGGCACTTTCAGTTAAGCCACCCTTCACTGTGTTTCATAAGGACAGGGTTGTCCTTGGAGTTCGTCCTTCCTTTCTTCCGAAGGTGGTGTCGGAATTTCATTTAAGCCAGAAGGTTATTCTTGTGGCATTTTATCCTCCTCCACATCCTGGTAAGGAAGAGGAGAGGCTCCATAGACTGGATCCTAGGAGAGTATTAAGCTTCTACATTTCACGCATGTCCCGGGTCATAGTGGACGATCAACTCTTTATTGGTTACGCTGGAAGGTGTTTGGGACAAGCAGTGCTTAATTTGTAAAAAAGAATAAGTGGCAGTGCCCAAAAAATATTGGCCCCATAATGCCGGGCGTGGCGCCGCGCCGGCCGCGCCAGTTCAGTGCTAGACCTACCAAGATCGGCCCACCCCCAGCCCATCACACTGCTGATGCTCCATGTCACATGTTTGGCGCTGCAGCAACTGCTGGCACAGGCTAGTAGTAAATATGCAACCTAAGACATGCTCCTTCTGTAACTGCGCCTCGATGCCCCCGGGCTTTGTGAGCGCTTTAAAAATGCAAGTAAATAAAAAAGCGTTCTGTTTCAGTCACTGTTGCACTGTATTTGTCTCTACCCCTTCTGCTCCATCTGACAGTCTGTTAACGTACACCAAGTATTGTTAATCGGTTACCTCCAGGAAGAGCACCCTCCCCTCAGCCCGTTCTTCAGTCACCTCATCCAGGTGTTTGTTTAATCAATTTACTCACAAGCCCTTATCAGTCATCACATCTCATAAATGCATCCCACTTCACCCTTCCTTGAAGCATGAGCATGGTGTTGTATAACTTGGAAAAAGTCATTTCTGCAAGACATCGTTGTGAAATCAACGGCCTGTGCTACTTCTGCTTTAGGGCCTCTTTCCACCTTAACACATATTAAAAAACTAAATATGTTTTGTCACCCACTATTCAGGAGCCAGAGGAGAATGCATATTCGGATATCTCCTTCCCACTGACATGTTCTTGACATACTTCACTAAACTGCGGGGTGTAACAGACACCCACCCCCCTATCTGAGGATTCCTATCCGAGGATTGCATGTGCTCTCATTCGGAGCACATGCTCGGAGTGTATTGTACCCAGGTTAAGGGGCCACATCTGGTGTATAAACCACACATCAGGATAGAAAACATGCGCTGGAATTATGTAAAAAAAATGACAGCAAAAGACGGTTGAGAATTATACACGAATACTCAACTAGTGCTTTTATTTATAACGATAGATTACTGGACACGTGCACCATGTTTATTCCCGTCTAGTTTCCATGTGTGTATCTTTAAGACTGAAATGGCATTTCAGAAGTTCGTCTTTGCCTGGGTTTTTCTCGCGAAGTGCAGCCGGTTCGGTTTCGGCCCAATACGTGCACCGTTCCGGGTCCCCTCGCTGAAGCTAGTTTGTGAACTAATGAGGCCAATAACATTAAAAGGAAGAACGGGAACACCCAGTCAAAAATTCACAGTTCATGTTTCGCTTAGATGAATGGTATCCAGGGTCGGACTGGGGCATACAATTGTCTGGAGTCGGGCTCGGCACCAATGAAAAAGTGGCCAAAGTTGCAAATGACAATTCATTCCTTTTGTGACAGACACTAGTGGGACCATGCTGCCGCCCATGCCCGCCCGGTCCTGGGCTTTGCCCTGCCTTGCCTCAATCACTTAGGCTACCTTCCGTGGGGCCACCACCGCCATGGCCATGCTGAGCCTGATGATGACAAAAATAGGTGCACGGCGCAGTTGCCCCACGGAAGGTAAGATTTTAAAAGAAAGAACGTGTATTTGGGCGGATGGGGCCCATCACTTTCGAAGTGATGGTCCACAGCTGCCACTCAAAATAAGTTATTTCTTTTAAAACCTACCTTCCGTGGGGCGGGCCCCGGCCACCGTCCCCACGGAAGGTCAGGTTTTCAAAGAAAAAAGTAAAAAACATACTTTTGGGCACAATCCACGGACCCGGCCACCCGCAGCAGAGTCATCCGACTCAGTCTGCGGCAGCCAGCAGCCCCTGGTCAGAGAAATCGGCCTGGGCCTGGCACTGACTGCAGTCAGCAGCACACTGCACACAGGTCACACAGACAGAAGCCCGGGAGCAGACGGGCCCCTGGTGGGGTCCCGACTCCTGGCCAGTCAGGACACCACAAGGGGACCGTGCAGCCACCCGGGCCCTGACCTGGGCCTTCCTTGCCTGATCACTTGACTGTGACAGGCTCAGGCTGCATTGCACGCACCAAGTGACTTACCTGCTTTGCCGGCTGGGACTTGGTCTCCTGTCGGGGCCTCAGGGTGGGGGTCGGGAGGCGGGAGTGCACACTGGCACCCGCACAAATGAAAAAGCAGGCATAGGGGGCCACAGGAAGCAAATAGGCGGAACCACGCAGTGCAGCAGGGCAGGCTCTCTCTCTCACAAGTCAGGACCGACGACGCAACGCCTCGACACCTCCACTTCACAGTAACTTGTGAAATGAAGGTGGTGCTGTGCTGCCTCCTGTGGCAACAACAACACGTCACCATGTAATTTCACTGGCTCAGAAGAACAGCCAATGAAAAGTGCACATTCTGTGTTAGTATACAGAATGTATCAAATACTGCATAGTAACAACAGAATGGTAGTTTTAATTGGCTGTTTGTAACAGTTTGTTGTTCATTGCTATTGCTGGTCCTTCCCAGGCCCAGCCAGCCATGGCCTGCAACCACGAGAGAGATCGAGATCAGAATGACAAATCCCAATGATTTATAATCGAAGCAAAGTGAAGTGGAAGAATAAATAAAGCAATGGCTCGTGCGCTGGCCCCGCATGAGTTCCGGTGCCCAAAAAAGAGTACCGGTGTTGGGCACCGGCAACCACCCCCACAAATTAAGCACTGGGGACAAGCTGTTACTAAGCAGACTTTGTCTCGATGGATCATCTTGGCAATTTCCAAATGTTACCGCTTGGCGGGTAAGGCCCCTCCGGTAGGCTTACAGGCCCATTCTACCAGGGGTATGGCTGCCTCTACTGCCCTGCAGAGGGGTGTTCCTATTCGTAACATCTGTGATGCAGCCACCTGGGCTTCGGTCCATACTTTTGTACGTCACTACTCCCTCGATTCTATCCGGTGGCAGGATCTGGCCTTTGGCAAGGCGGTCCTTTACTCTGCAATTTGATTGGGCATTCTATATTTGTATATTCTAAATTCTTTCCCCACCTCCTTACGTTGGTACTGCTTTGGGAGTCTGTCATAGATATGGAATACGTCAGAGGACCCAATCCCCTCGAAGAACAAGTTACTCTCTTACCTGGTAACATTCTTTCGATGGGATGGTCCGACGACTTATTCCATATCGCTCCCTCCCTGCCTTCCCCGCTACAGAATTTCTTATTCAATTGCAGCTTACGTTTCCGCAAGGCTTTGTGTGGTCAGACTGGCAGAAGACTGGTGCCACACGTTCTGGGTAAAAAACTACAACTGAGGCTATGGGCGTCATGCGTCCTACTTATAACATCCAGTGACGTCGGCCGTCGGGGGAGGTCCTCGAGGGTGGCGTATCGACGCAGGACGCAGACACCAGAGATTTTCCGAAGCAGCACAGCTGTGGTGATTACTGTCATAGATGTGGGATACGTCGTCAGACCATCCCATCGAAAACGTTACCAGGTAAGAGAGTAACTTGTTCTTCTTAAGCACACTACTACTCACTCACCCACAACGTCTCCCTCAATTGCCCTCCATTCACTTCCCATCACCTTTTCTTTCACTCCCTATTCTCCCTCGATCAATCTCACTCGCACACCATTCACAAACCCAAGACCCCCTCTCGCCTACCAACTAATACCTCACCTTTTACACTCCTTCAGCAATTCCTTTCCACACTCTGTTCAGTCCTTCCTCTGCCTAGTCTCTTGGTCCTCCTGCTATTCCCTTTATCTTGCTCGAAAAACCCACACGTCCTGTTTCCTGTCTCCCCCTCCTCCCCCTTTTATCATCCTTATTCCCCCTACATTGGCTTCCCTGGGGTGGCTTTACAAGTATGCAAACATTCAAAGGGTTTTTTAGCCTCCCCCCTTTTCCATCCTGCAGGACCACCAGTCTTCAGTGATGGTGGCATACAGCAGTAAATGTCCAAGTTTGCAATTGGGTCCCCCCACCCCCACTGATTCTGGATGCTAGCTTGGTAGGGTGCCGTCCCGGAGCCCCACTGTAGCTGTAGCTGAGCAAAATGTTTTTGATCGTGTGAGTCCTGGTGAGCGCTTGGTGAATTTTGTCTGGAGCGATCCATGGTTGCACACATTTTGATATTGATTTGAGGTGGGTTGTGTAACGCTTGCTTGGTTTGGACTACTGCCTCTTGCTCTCTTCTCTTGCCCTCTCCCTGGGAACTTGCTGACTCTCCCATTGAGGCTACCAATGCTGTAGATCTTAAATGATGTGACCAGAATGTTGCTGTGCAGGCATGGGGTGATACTGGTACCTTTGCACCCAGCCATGCACAGGGGGGAGGGATATAGGGGCTGGAGCCCTCAAAACTCCCACACATGTCTCTGAACTTTCACATGCAGTAAGCCTTAATTATAACAATGTCTTTGGCTGAATAATGTTGACATCACATGTTCATACGTGTATCGTTTCATTTCACGTATGATCCTTACTCTAATCTGCTGAGACAATGGGCCTCATTACGACTCAGGCGGTAAGGGGTTTACGGCGGCGTAAACAGCGCCGACCCTTACCGCCTGATTCCGAGGTCCCTTAGCGCCATGGAGGTTTTAACACCTGCTTTTAGCAGGTGTTAAAATCCATGGCGCGAAGGGACCTTGATGTTAATTACGCCACCGTAATTTACGGTGGCGTAATTAACGCCTTCCCCACTCCCATTATGCCCTATGGGGCAAAAATGGGAATGGGGAAGGGTAAATGGGGATTGGGAACTTACCGCCCGCCAACCTCGGAATGGGGCGGTAAGTCCGCCAACCACCATGGCGTAAACGTAGTTTACGCCATGGTGGTAAAGGTACGACCCAGGCGGTAACTTACCGCCTGGGTCGTAATGAGGCCCAATGTACACTAAAATATCTAAGGGGTTTATTTTTACAGTCTCCGGAACAGAATGTGCACCAAATAGGACAGCTACGCTTCTGTTTACATCCAATAGTTAATATTTTGCCCAATATAATGAAAGGCTCAGGATCCAAAGACACGTGTCAAAACCATGCTCAGGCAACATAAGTATAAACCTAGAGTTAAGCTAGGAACAAATAGAGGATAAGTTATTAATTCACATTTTGAAAATGAGGACATTGGTCTTAGGAAGGCATGAGAATGTCTGCCCAAAAGTGCTGCTGCTATTTTTCGTGTTACAATGTCAAGAAACTTTCTCATCTTGACCTTGTTACACGAAAAATGAACAATGTCACTTGAGAGGAATTCCCATATGATGGCTTTAAATGATCTAAGAAAGAAGATCTAATAGTGAATATTGTCTCGGGAGGATAGCTCTGGGGCAACTTGCTCGCCTTGGGAGCAAGATGACACAGAGCTAACACAGGCTCTAACCCCGGGTCTGTGCTTAGAAACTTCTGGGTATTAAGCGTGTTATAAATAACCTATCATATCATATCAATAGTAATCATTATCCTTTTACATATAACTAGTTAAATAATGCTAACACATATATTTGAAAATAAGAGCTTTATTGTTCTAAAGAACCAAATATAAATCTAGGAATCCTTAAAATGAACGCCAATGCTAAACAGTGACCGAGGTGGTGCTGTAAATATTAGTCGTGATGTGATGACGTCATGGCGTACCATGGAGGACACCAGGATGGCATCCTTCCCATGACCTTATTTTAGATATAAGAGCAGAGGAAAACCAAGTGCAATCACTTTAAAATAGCACGGGCACTACCCCATAAGGCTCCACGTCCACCCACGCACTCGTTATGGGCAGACCGGATATTCCGGTCATGAAAAACCACTTTGGGATTAGGACAGGTTATTTAGTTTATATTACAAAATCCACCGGTATCTACAAGAACAGTACATATGCAGCCCTGATTGTCAGCTATTAAAAGTAGTTCATTACTAGCCATAAACGAATCGGAGTGTATCCACTGGATTTTAAATTCCGAAGACTTCATAGAGTTTAGAGACTACATTTTTATTTACATGCATCTTGTTACAAAGCTGACAAGCCCTGTTAAAAAAAATGTTTGTGAAGAACAAGTCTTGGGAAGAAGACGACAATACAGCCAAGAACATATCACATGCGCAACATCTATCGTCACACTATTGCAACACACAGGTCTAATAATAGAACACCTGTATATTTCGACAGAAGCTGGTCATGAGTTCGATTTTTCTCTCCTCTTCATTCCAGGTTGAAGCTCTGGCTCATACTTTACACATTCTACCCTCAATGTAATAAAATATTACTCGGGAAGAGAGCAAATCAGCTAATTGAAACACGGTAGGAATCGTGCACATGGTTGCATTAAAAATGTCACAATATAAGTGTACGTTTTAGCAGACTCTCGAGATACTATTAGGAAGTCCATAACATTATATTATACTAACTAGTGTACAGGCCAGTGTACATGTAGGACCACTATAGATCCTAAGCCTACAGCTCCCTCTAGCGGTGACAACAGGTGAAGCTATACGAATTGGTCCACTGTTTATCCTAAGGCAACAGCTCCCTCTAAAGGAGGATTCTATGCATTTGGGCAGCCTCTACTGCACATGTCCGCATCGGACAAACATACCTGTGGCCTTTTTCTTTTTATATTGTTAGATGGGTTAGGTAAAATTTTGAGATACCCAAAAACATTTTAGTTTAATATTGTCATACACATAACATTTAAATCTGCTGTTCAATTGTTATCTTTTCAGCCCTGAGAAAAGGCCCAGAAGGCTTGATACATGTGTCTGCTGACATTTTAACCAATTATCATTGGGTCCTGAATTGTGAATAAATACGAGCAAACGCAGGCACCTCAACTACCCAGGCACTTGGAACAATGTACCAGTTTAGTGTTCTAGTCCAAGTAAACTACACTAAAAGTATGGCGATGGGTTGCTTTCATTTAAATCCTGGATGATGGGGCCATTTCTTGGCCCTAATTTTGGGAGTAAACAAATGCAGCAAGTATGAGCATTGCAACCAATTGCTAATTATGAGAATGCTATATGGATTCTGCCAGTACTTTCGGATTGCCATGAGGGACTTCGTTGTAGGAGTTTCCTCTTGTTAGTGCAAGATGAAGTCTCTGAGTAATGTAACACATTGGCGATCCATGGATAGGTTGGTGACCCCATCTGTGAGTTTGTCAAGAACGCCAGGATGTAGGTTGGTGGCAGTGCGGTAACACAAAAATCGGAGAAATCCTTGCGAGCCACACTGAGGGTCCACCACCCCAAGCTCCCCAACAAAACACAGGATGTGCCACAGTCTGGGCCTGCCTGTACCATCCTACTTGTGCAATACACGTGACGATCATGCCGCTGCAGGGGCATGCACGCACTGCACTACGTGACGGATGAATGTACTTTTTGAACAAAAACTTAAATTTTCATCTAACGTAGAAACAAGGGGTGGTCCCTGGCACCCAAATCTACCAACCACTATTGGTGAGTTGTGAATTTTTAATGGGAGGGGTGTAAATATTTGCCACAAGTAGGCGAGAAGGACCGAGAATAGCAAGGGAGCAAACTAACAAAAGGCATTCAGGGGGGTGGGATACATAAATATATATCTCAATGAAAAAACTTTACTAAAGGAACGTTATGGTTACAAGTAAAACCCGAAAAACGGCAGAGATTCACCAGTTAAGGTAAGCTAAGCAACTATAACTCACGCCGCCACCGTGCACTGCTAAGCCTAACACCCAGGACATCAAAGATGACATCACAAATGTTATTGATGACATCGCTGATGACATCACATATCTGGGCTACTTTTTTGTGTTCACAGACATATCTAGGCCAGGTTTTTTTGTACAATGACAGTCCGAATATTAAAATTCAAAGGTGCTATACATCAAGACATTAACCTTGTCATATGTTCTTAAAGTACTTTCCTTGGGGTTTGGTCTAAGCTCATGGTGCACATACATAGGGCAATGAGCATGCCTCAAACACACAATTCATTTGTATACATGAAGATAAACTTTAATGTAATTAAAATGTTATGGTGATGCTATTTTTTTGTTCCTTAGTTTAGTTTCCCTGTATGTACCTCGATTTGTATGCATTGTGGGTCTTCCGATGTATTGTTTGTACTAGCACAAATGTGTAGTCATTCTTAGATTGTTAGCTAGTTATTACATGTGTAACATTACTCAAACCTCTGATAAAGTAGCATTCATTATTTTACTATCCAAAATTACAAGATCATAAATATTGTACTTGCCATTGCCAATGTATGATTAGGTTCCTGTATTAACAATGCTACTCCAATTTAATGTTTTTTTTAAAATGAGTAATTTCTTTAATAGATTAAATAGTTCATGATGGGTCTCCCGATCACCCCTGACATCTTGTTACCAACATTATAAACGCAATCCCTTGTAGGGACTTTTTATCAAAATTAATTGCACATGTGATGTCATCAACTACATTTTTGATGTCATCTTTGATGTACTGGTTGTTAGTCTTACCAGTGCACAGTGGTGGCGTGAGTTATGGTTGCTTAGCCTACCATAACAGGTGAATTTCTGAGGTTTTTCGGTTTTACTTGTAACCATAACGTCCCTTTTAACAAAGTTTTTTCAATGAATTTCATGAGTTTTTACCAGTACATGCTAATTTCCTACAGCTTACTAATATCATACTTACCCCAATATATCAACATTTTTGTCCAATTTACAAAGTGTCACCTTAAAACCCTGCCATTTCCCCCATTTCTAGTATCAAACACTTCTACACACTTTGCAACTTTTCCCACAGTTTTTGTGTCAGTTGACGTTCACGAACGTCTGACGTCATTGCAGACTTTCCGGACAGTCTGAAGTGATCACGTGCTCGCGCACAGCATGACGACGTGTACACCAACGCGTCTGCACTTTGCGATCGGGTCCGTTCTTCGCAGACCGTTCTGAACTTTTCTACTGATCTAGGAACCTTCAAGCTCAAAGCCTTCCCCTTGCACAGCTCCTAAAGCTATTCTTACTCATTGTCTAGTACACAGCACATACTTGGAATAATATTAGCAGAACTGCTATTTATCTTAAAAATGGTCCCAAGAGCCACCACCACCAGCTGGAGGACCTACACACCAAAAAAAGTACAGTACTTCCAAAGACAATGAAGAGGACCAAGAAGATGAGGTAGAGGAAGTGCCTACCTCTAGCACCAAGAGAAAATTATGTGTGTTTAGTTCTTTACCACTGTTGGGAATGTACCAAAGGCTAGAGCTACCAAAGTGAAATGCACTGAGTGCAACGTTGTACTCAGTCGTGGACTGCCTGGACAGTACTCCTATGGGACCACCTCCATGCCCCGGCACACCCAATCCAACCACTGCAATGCTCTCAGAAAGGCTGTTCTTTCTTAGCAAGTAGTAGGCTGACTTCCTCCACCTCATCTTCCTCAACCAGTACACTAACCAAACAGCCTACTTCTGTGGGACACAGAATCCCACCAGCTACCTTGCAAGCAATAAAAGAGGCTGTTGATCATATCTTTCGAAGAGAACAGTCCACTGTATATACTGCAACACACCACTCTGCAGGGGAGAACAATTTCGAAGTGCTTTTGAAGCTGTAATCGAGGATCATGAGAAACTCTGCCCCCTACCTAAGATGTAACACATGTGCAACATCTTCCCCTGTCCATCTGCCCCTCCATACTAGTGCTCGTTACCTCTTCCCTCATTTCCCTCCCCACCTTATGTTCTAACCTCTCCTGCAAAAAAAAAAAACTATCAAAAACAAAGAAAGGTTCCTTTAGAAACCACCTTTCACAGTTAAAAAATATAATTAAAAAAAATTCTTAGAGGCTCCATCTACTTTACATTTCTCAGTAAAGTGCATAGATCCAATACGTTTTTCGAACATTTCCATTAGCATTTTGTGTTATGCTAATTGGAATAATGTTGCGTTAATCCCCCGTTCCAGGGACGGGAAGTGGGGATAACAGCCCACCAGCCCAAGTTATCGGCCGAAGCAAGGGCAGATAACGAGGGCTCCAGACCGTTATCCCCTTTTCCAGCCCCTGCAATGAGGGATGAAGGCCATCAGCACCCCGGGTTGCCAAAGCGGTAACCCGGGGTGCTAAAAAAAGGTTTTTTCTTCCTATATGGGGCGTGTGCAACATCCCACTGTAGGAAGGAAAATGATTTTCCAAAATGGCCACCATGGAAAGGGAAAGGGAAGACTGGGCTCCCTACAGAACCCCTCTTCCCTTTCCATGGCGGCCTGCAGAAGGCAAAGGGAACCTATGACCATATTACCACAAGCAAATATTTTTTCCCTTTCAAACCTATTCCAATTTTGGGAAACTTTACCACATAGCTGGTCCCTGGTGGACATGGCCACTTTATCCCCATTGGTCGTTCCTCAGGGTCATGGCCAGTAGCCAGATTTTCCGGTTCATGACCTTATGCCAATACCCGGACAATCTGGTCACTCGCCATGGCCACAGGCTGTAGCTCAGTCACCAAAGGTATAGCACTCTTTTTGTACCTACATTATGACACTTGTTAAAAAATAAAACACTGACCCATTTACAAAATCATGCTTTCAGGTCCTTGCCAATGCCAAAACCCACCCATGAATTTTTTTTTAAGTGTCTACATTTATTTACATACAATAGTCATATAACTTAGCCGCCACTTAACAAAATTCATTCAGACTTTGCAAAAAATTCAGGGTTGGGTCGCTAATCTTTCTGAAAACATTTGTCCACGTTCATCAAGTGCAAATATCGTTATAAGCCATCTAAAAATGTTAAGCCCCCCTCTAATGTAGCCCCGTCTTGACAAAATCCCACCAAACATTGCACACACATTTATATCTAAATCTTAAATCTTTTTGAAAACTTTTAAACAGAATCGTCAAATGGCACCGCATTTATAAGCCTTTACATGACAAAACAGCACCACACTTTTCACCATTCAGAACCAGATCTAGAATGAAATTGCAGAATTTCATGCAATTTCATTGATTGGTACCAAAGTTATAAACCATCCAAAAACTGCTTTTCACCAAACCCTCTAATGCACAAATAAGCATGGATGCCCCGGAACTTCTAATATGTTTGCGGACATCACAGGACTGCTCCGGACATCCGGACTGTTCGGGGACATTAGAGAAGAGAAATATCAGTTTTTTGGCTTCTTATTGCCATATCCCATCCCATCCTCATCACCTCTCTCCTCCCCAGAGATTTTCATTAGTTTGACAAGTGCAATGTTCTGTTTTTTAATGTTTTTACTGCAATGTTCACAGACAATGATCGCTGTTCCTGAATCCAACATGGCGGGCATTTCCAAAAATCTGACGCACCTCATGTTTTTTATTGACCTATCAGCGGATGCGTCCGATGTCCGCGGACCTCACGTCGGCCCCTGGACAAATCAGGGGCCCGTTCACGGACTGAATAGGGAAGATAGTCCACGGACCGAACCCAGATATCACTAATTTTTTTTGCCCTACTTTGTGGTCATTTTAAAAAAGAAACACTGGACGGATTTACACCAAATTTATAAAAGCACGCTTTTGTGGGGGAAAATCCGTCCAGCAGTTTGAGCTGTAGTCGTGTGCAAATTTTTTTGCATTTCGTTTATGGGAACAACTTCGCCCCCCCTCCTCAATGAATCCTCGCAAAACCTTGTAAATAAAATGTATATGGCCCCGTTAGATTGATCCTGAGAAGTTTGGTGAGGTTTTGTCAAGGGAGAGTGCGGGGATGGCGTCAAAATGTGTGTTTTTCCCATAGACTCAATGGAACAATGATTTGCTCACGCCTACAGCCCAAACCACTGGACGTATTTTCACCAAATTTGCGGGAGAGTTTCACAGGCATGTCTGTGTGTTGCCTGTAGTGTCTTCCAGGCCAAGATGGCCGCTTTTAGTAGTGACCTTGAAAAAGGACCCTGGGTGGAGCTTAATGATGTACTAAGTGTATCGTCTCCATTCATGCCACACTTCACAAGCAAAATGCAGGAGATCATCTTGGAATGTAAATTCTTGGTACATCATTCACAGGAGACCCACTTGGTTATTGGCTGAAAACTTTGTATTTCCTGGAAACGCCCCATTTCTAAAGGTATAAATAGTCGAGCTTTTATTACCAGTATCCCTTTTATTAATAAATAACACCCCAAAACGTTTTGGCTTGGCCACAGTAGACATAGGAGGTGCTATACAAATCCAAGATAATCTAACATAATGGCGCCTGACACCACGTTCCTAGTTGGGCTTGAGGGAATATGGCGCATTCATGCTCATTTGCCATCATGGGGTGTTGATCTCACGTGCTTGTTTTGCTCGTTTGGCGCTCAACAAGGTTTTACCTCAATGATACAGCAAGTCAGAGGGAAATGTGTGTTCTCATTTCTGTGTGACTGAATGTTGTCATAAAGATACCATTAGGGAGGAGTCTGTTATTTGGGGTGTGGCCTGGGATCCCTGAGCGGGGCTTGAGATCCTTTTTAAATATTGGATATGCGGTAGAAAAGCACCATATCTTTCGAAAATGGAAACAGCGGCAACCGCCAAAGGAGCTGTACTGGTTGAGGCAATTAACTTGGGTCAGTGACTGTGAAGATACGTATGTAGCGATGGCGCCAATCTCGCCCACCCAAACGGCATATGGACGTTCCTTGCTAAGGTCTAGCAAAGCTTTGTGATAAAGATGTTGATAAAATTGGGATATGTACTACTCTGGCTGAATCACATGATCTGTAATGTAATGGCTGTACCGAGGAATAACGACATGAAGATATATTTAATTTGTGCTTGCCGAACCTAAATTAGGATGGTCCATCCTTATCCATGGCTTAATGTTTGGTTGTAGGCACGTAGAGCGTTTTTGCTCTTTTCGTTATTTGCATTTATTTGCAAGTACTTCATTTGGCACGAGCATTATACCAAAGAAAAAAAGCTAATGTTCAAAATCTATCTTTTCAGAATATTCCTAGAAACCGGGTTATTGATTTATTTTTTTAGGTTTTCTTTTTTTTTGTCTTCATACCGTAGAACATTTTACTTTGTCCGCCATAATGTACGGTGTAGTGAAATTATTACCAACGTTGTTTATGTTATGAATTACGTTTTATGGAATGTATTATTTTAAATGATTGAATAATGAATGTGTGTCTTAATATTATTATGTCACTATAATGGGGCTTTTGCTCCGAATAAAGATTCTGACTGCCCATGCTAAATGGGAAGTAAAGAACTTGTCACTCCTCTGCTGACTGGCCACAGCCTTGGCATGGCTATTGGATAGCAATAGTATGGTGGTGACCTGGGATCTGGGAGCTGTACCTGGCTCTGATTGCAATAACCCTCCAAACCCCCCATAGGTTACCACCGCAGATCATGGTAATAATTGGTGAAGGCTAGCACGCCCTTGGCAATGGCAGGCAGATGACGTAAGTGCCCGGGTAGCTTGATGCAAAGGAATGCGAAATGCCCAGGCGACAACCAGTACTGTTGGCTTTGTCAGTGCTTGTTTCAGCTGCATGCAGTCCTATCTAGGAGGATTTTAACCTCAGTTGGAGGTGACCTTTTACTTGGAACCAATATGTCCCCTTGCAGCACCGCTTTTCCTGGTGTTTTCATGAGAGCCTTAGCCGCTTACATACATGTTCTGCAAGTCCCCAGGTCCCCGGGGAACCAGGCAAGAATATACCTATGCATCTCCCCCCTGAATGCCATCATCGTCTGGGAGGATAGCTCAGTCGTTAAGTGCTTGCCTCCGGCATTGGGGCAGCTTGCACATTTCAAGTTTGTATCTAGCGGCAGAGCTGACTCAGCCTTTCATCTTTCCGAGCACTTACCAGCAGGAAGAATCTGCTACGATGAGCTATATAAAAAGAGAAAACCCCTGCAGCCTGATCTCACAAGTCCCCCTGGTCCCCGGAGACATCCTTGCTGATGGTCATGCCCGCAGGTGAAGGAAATGGAGACATTGTGGTACCCACTACTCGGGGCTATTGTAGGTGACGTGTGGTCGGTGATGTCAGTAGTCATGGAGGCCTCCTTATAAGGAGCTTGAAATTATTATAATCTCGGTTTTGGGTAGTTCGAACTTATTCCCAGTTGTTGCACCACACCATGACATGTCTGTCCTCATTGAGAAATTGTCTCTCTATTATATGACCTGTTTCGAAAGTAACTCGTCTGTGCTATGGGCTGCCTCCTGTACAAAGCAGTAGCGGAGGCAGCTTTTGGTGCGCGGGCGGATAACAGGGTGCCATCTGGAGACTGGGGGTGCACTGGGCACGAGGGGGGAGCCAGGGAGGCCAGCTGCACCCCCTAGCCCTCCCGTGGCTCCGCCACTGGTATCAAGGCTACTGTTGCAGTGATGGCGCTGCCCGCTTCCACGATGACTCAGCGAGACAGACCGTCTACTGAGGCCTGTGTAACTTGCTAGCTCAGCCTTCCGGCTCCCCGTTCCCGAGATCAATAACATGAGAACCATTTAGTTGGATAACACCAGCATCCTTTATTTACAGTACTGCCTAATGACACACATGTGGTGATGTTTCGGTTTTGTTTTTAATAATGGCCCACTTACACGTCCTCCGTTGCACATGTTGGGTAAGAGCTCAGTCTGAATTGGCGTCCCTGCTATTGAGTTGGGGAAGATCTTCAGTTTATGGGTCCGGGAGATGTTCTTTGAAGAAATCAATGTAAGTTGGTAACTGAGGCAAGTCCTGCCATTGCAACACCATCCATAACACGTGGTTCGGTTCTCCGGGTGAAATGTTGTCAGGGCCATCGTAAGTAATTTTAGGGCCCTGGGCACGGACATCTTTGGGGCCCCCCTCCACCAAACCAAAGGAATTAAGGGATCAAGAATATTGGTCGCGCCCCCCTCCCATCGCGCTCACAACCAATAGGTTGATATGCTGTCTCGCAGCATAAGCACGTTTACTCCCTTTAAGTTCCCTTACCCTCTTCATTCTTGCTCTAATCAGAATGATAAACAAGTAGCAGTTTAAAACCAACATTGGCAGTCTACGAAGAGGTTACTGTTCTAGCACATACAGAATAATTATCAATAGCATCCAGGATGGTATGCAGCCTATAGCATTAATGCAGGACCGTATGGAAAAGGTACATGTAACCCATAATAGACAGAGAACTCACATTAGATGCCTCACAGAATGCAAAAGTGCTCATGCATGGATAGAGGAGACCAACTGGAAGGAAAAGAAAGCTACACATACCGTAGCATGGATAGTGGATGCAGATTAGAAGCTACCAGGAAGGTGCCTCTATCCAGACAGACTGAGATTAGAAGTGGGATATGGTTTTCAAATAGTGTTGCCATTAGATATCAAAGGAACAAATGCCTGTGGTGTGTGATATAAATATGCTCACTATTAAGTGGAAGCAACTCTATAGCCAGTGAAACCATGAATATGTCTTATATGAAGATCATACCATGAGAAGGAAATCACTCTGAAGGGCTGACAGTTTTGAAAGGTTTAAGGAGTGGCAACATTGAGAGGTTAGGCAATACAAGATTAAATGAGATGCCCAAGATCACACATTGGTTAAGTGGTGAAGGGGTGAAGCTGGGATTTGTGCCAACTCTGCAATTTCTGCATTTGACCACTTTCTTTTCCAGTTCATACCATGAACTAAAACAATCTCACTTTATAAAAACAGACTTGGAAAGTACACAAATCACATAACCAAACATGGACATGTTTAAACAAAATATTATAGAAGGATGTTATGCAAAATGGGAATGGTTATAGCTTCAACCTCTCCATCATCAAGGGAAGTATATAAGTACCAGCATACCAGTCGATGTGATTTAACTGATTTAATCTGGGTTTGTCTTTTGTATTTTAAAGCTTTAAATATTTCCAAAACATTGGCTTGTGACATTTTCATTTATAAACGTGCATAAAACCTTCGACTTTCATAAAAAAAAAAAAAAGCAAACCTTTTTTGGGTCAAACAAGCAGACCTTAAAATATGCTTGCGCGAGGCCAGCAACATCTGGTCCGCTCTCTTCTGTCTACCAACCCTTCCACCCAAATGGCCTACATAAGAAGAAAGATGAAGTAATGGGCTAAACGATACCAGGAGCATGCAAGAAGGCAAACCTCACAGAAGACAGCACAGCAATGTAAGATATAGTAGATGATTTGACCAGGATCACTGTAACGACTGCTGGCAAATCCAGGATAAAAGTATGAACGCTTTTGTTCCATAGTCTTGAATTTGGATGCTTATTCACCTCTTGGACTAACAGTTTATGCCATTGTTGGAGGCGATTGCTTAGGTTTTACAACACCCTATCTGAACAAACCAACTAGACCTTCACCATACGGGTGATACGTTCGTTTTTATAGCAACCCCTATCTGGTGCAGGTACATTGCTAATAATAGCAGATGTTGTTCTGCAAAACCAAGTACATATGCAGGCAGGTTTATGAACTTCAGTCATAGGAAAGGCTCAGCCAGCCTTGCTGGAATCTGATATTCTAATTTTGCATATGAACACATATCTCTGCAATGGGTTCTTCACACACTGAGCTAACTTCTGAACCATTGTGGTACTCAATTTATCAATATGCATTTTACCATTGCCTATTGCACATGATCAACATAATTCCCACAGGAAGGAAAGAATGCTACAGAGTTGTGCCGTAAGGAACACACAAACTATGTATACCACAGTGAACACAGAAAGCAATACATGATGAATTGATCAAGGCAGAATGTACTTGTCAAAACAGAAAGGCAATGGGTTTAGACCCTCAGGACCACCCCATAAAATATCCTGACGTGTGCTCTTTAGGACAGTTGAACAATGGAATCGTACTTCTTCAGATCAGGCAGCTTTGTGGGGTCCCCCCTCCAAGGTGGGGCCCTGGGCAAGTGCCCCTTTTGACCTCCCATAAAAACGTTTCTGAATGTTGTCACAAGCCTCCTTCAGCCAACCCTGGGCTCATTAGCAGAAAGACTTTCCGTGGTCGAAGTGGGCGAGAGCGCTTGGTAGCTGTGGTCCTCTACTTTTTTTTTTATTACGTTTTACTGATCCTATACTTTTATTTTAAAAAGAAACCGTTCCGGAGTGGATTCGTTTTAAAAATAAAAGTGTAGGAAACAGTTGAAAAATGCACTTCAGTGCACTGCACTGGACAGTCCCTTAAACAGCAGGCACATTTGTTTGGGGGCTTGTATTTTGCGTGGGAGGGGGCGTGGCAATGGGGTTTGTGGGGAGCGGGGCATGCTGGCAGGGAGCATAGTTCCACTACTTCTTTTCATACACTTTGACCACTGAGGCTGCTTACTAATTGGAAACGCAAATCTACAAGTCTCAGCGTGCAAAGTGTTGTCTGAAAAAATCGCCACTGAATGGAGGTTACCCTCGGGACATGTGGCTAGTTGGCAGTGTTGTTTTATCTATAGAGGTGTGGGCAGGTAATCCTCACTGCTAATACGGACTATACACAGCCTTAAAATCTGGGTGCTTCGTTCCATTTTGCAGAAGAGGCCCTGACTGGATCAGCGAAGCATCAGACGTGTAAGCAGACTAATCCTTCCAGCCTCCTATCTGTCGGCACATGATCGCATGAGTGCTGGTGCGGCGTGGACTAGGGTAGGGTCACTGCAAACACTGCTCAGTGGATAGTCCAGGCAGAGAAAGGGTAGTACCAGGAAGTACAGAATGTACACAAATTAGTCTGCCCCATGCGTATACTTCCCCCGCACCACGTCTACCCCTCTGTTCCAGCGTTTCTTACATTTTCAGTTGTCTTGTGTCAAGCACTAGGTTCTATTTGTTAATTCTTGATTGAATGTTGCGTTAAGCACCCGTTCCAAGGGCTGAAACAGGGGGTACTGGCCTGGCAGCCCAGGTTAACGGCCCAAACTAAGCAAGGGCCATTAGCGAGGGTTCTGTGCCGTTACCCCCTGTTTCAGCACTTGGAACAGGGGCTTAAGGCCATTAGCATCCCAGGCTACCACAGCAGTAACCGGAGTGCTAAAAAAAGTATTTAGCTTTGTTCAACGGGACGTGTGCAACATCCCGTTGTACAAAGGAAAATCATTTACAAAGATGCCCACCATTGAAAGGGAAGGTGGGGCTCCATATGGAGACCCTTTTCACTTTCCATGGTGGCCTGCGCAAGGGCAAGGAGCGGCTGCAGTAGCGGTGTCTGCCGCCGCTGAAATAAGGTAAGTATGGGGGTGGGAGGGTGAAAAAAAATAAGGGGACAGAGGGTAGGGGGAAGATGGCGGCTGGGCGAGCCGGCCGTCGGGCAGCAAGGCAGCATGGGACGCGGGCTTGCACCGGCGGTTCAACCCTGCATTCCTAGCCATCTGATTGGCTGGCTCCCTCACCAAAGTGCTAATTAAGCATTGTATGCTGCTAGATTTGTGGCGAGTTTGCTGCCAAGTTCCTGGATTAGAAGATCATGGGCCTTCATGTTTAAAGCCTGATCCTTCCTAACCTCACCCAATGTAGGTGGGCCGACCTTGGTCCGTTAAAGAGATGCGCATTGCTGAGTAATAGGACCGTCATAGTGCCTGCCTCTTTGGATTCCAGTTTTTGTAAGACGCTTGTACAATGTCCTAGAAAATCATCATAATAGGTACATTTAGAAATATAAACTGCTACGATGGTTAAAAAAAAAAAAAGAAAAATCAAGGGCAACACGGACAATCATTAAACGTTGACTATGTACCCTTATCGAGTGTCTGGAGTCTTTTTTGTTCGAATGAGGGCGATTCCGCTTTTTGGGGTTCTCTGTTGCACAAACTAACCCACAAAATCTTTCCATTTCCAACAGTGAGTCATCTCTATGGATTTGGTCTGATGGATGCTGAAGCTATGGTGATTGAAGCTGAAAAATGGACCACAGTCCCCGCACAGCACGTATGCGTGGAGAACACTGACCGGCAGATCAAGTAATATATGTTGCAATGGCTCGCCTGAGCTCTTGCTTGCATGCACCCCTTTGATAATGTGAAGCTTCCACGTTGTCTCCTCCTCCTTCTCCTTTGTGCTTTCTTTTCCCTTTTTTTTCTTTCTTGGTGTACAGCAACAACCTCTTCCCAATGAATCTTGCTTCATGGCAAATGGCGGAGCATGAGATCCCTGCGCAGAGTCTCATGGGGTGTAGTTGTAAAGCATTCCGCCACATACCTTTTGCGGAGTGCGCTTCTTACACTTGTACGCAGCCACTGCAGTAGACCTGTGAATTTGCCCATTGCAGCCAGCTTTGAAAGCTGCTCTTAATACCTGGATCTTCTTTTCCTACCACGATGCCTTTCTTCTCCTTTCCTTGCCCTCCTCCAGGCTCGTTCTGTTCTCTTGTCTGAGGCATTGGGAATATCAAATGTCATGGCTTCTTGTAGAGGTCAACGATCATCAGTAAATTGGCCTTTTGGCATCGAACAAGGCATTGCTTAAATCGGGTAGTGAAGACTAATACAAGGGGGTTGTTTTCCTAGAAACGCGTGCATTAGGTGTAATAGTGGGTGGGTGGGTGCTTCGAACGTGTAACACTGTGGTGGGTGGGGAGATTTGGCCAGCGTGCAGGCATGGCTGCGGGCAGAGCTGCCACAGAGGGATTGACGCTATGAGGTGACACCCTATTTGCAGATATTATTGCCTGGTGTAAGGCAGAATCCTGTGCAGTGCCCTTAGGGACCACTACACACAATTAAGACTACAGGTGGCAATACAAGTTTTACCTTTGGTACAAGCCTGTACTACTGTGTCAGAGTGGTAGCAGTGGCGCAGCAGCCAGGCTTATCTCAAGAGTATATGAGCAGTAGCAGAGATTACACAAAGGGACCACAATTACTGTGACTCAAGCAAACACTGACTCAAGGTTTCAGGAAGAAAAATAGAAGTACATTTATTTTTAAACCATTCGTTATAAGCACAACACTTCTATTAAACTTAAATAAAAACCACACGTTAAATATACTACAACTAACCAATTCACTTTGTACAGTAAGTCTCAAGGTAAGTACCCTGTGTTTGAATGAACCGGTGTTACGAACAAAACACGTTACCGCAAATACGATTGCAATCACTTTTTGACAGTTCGGTCTACTAAATAAACGCGTATCCGTGACATGAAATGCTACCGGGGCAAAAACACACTTAGCACCTGAGATACCCAGAGGGAGTTGGAGGCAAAAATCACAGGCAATATTTTGGTTAGGCAGGCAGAATCAAGAAACACTCAGAGACAGGAGTTCAAAAGTCAAAGGGCTGGAGCCAGGGTCGAAAGACACCGGGGCCAGTTGCCAGAAGATCACACAATCGGACAGTTCACGATTCAACGTAGCCAATAGTACTTCGATATTGTCAATGTTCAGAAGAAAAAGTTATAAGAAGGAGGGAAGACGAGGGCAAGCCTTGGAAATGAAGAAAAGGGATTCACTCAGTTTCCTCAAGTAGAACACAGTACCTTGTTCCAATGGTGCAGCTGGTGCCCTGGCAGTTGTTCCTGTTGGTTTCCCGCAGACCCACGATTCCTGGAGCTTCGCTGTGAAGGAGGACGTCTGAAGGGAGTCTGCACCACACAGTGATGAAGCCGGCAGCAGCGATTAGGTATAAAAGGTGCGCTCCTTAAAAACAGGAGAGGTTCTTCAGGTGGCTATCCGGACCACTAAAGCAGCGTGCAGCGATTTGGACCAAGGAAGAGGATCCTCTGGCTGTAGAAGATGAGCTGGTTATCCCCGAACAAGCTCAAGGGAAGAAGACTCTGGACTGGATCTTCTCTAAGTCGTTGAAGGGAATATATAGCTCAGGACTGCAGCAGGGCTTCACCGGGATGGGGTAGTTGCAGCAGCCGTCGTTCTCTCCGCTTCTCTTCGGTTCCTTGTAGTTCCAGTGGTGACTCTCTGACTTCTAGCCCAAGAGACCTGCCTTTTATGTGAAAAAAACCCACTCACACAGCCTGGCTGTCAATCACCCAGCAGGTGGGCTGTCCACCCCGGACAACTACCCTGGCCAATCATGACAAAGTGCGACTTGGGTTTCCTAGGATACCCTGTGCAGGGGGTGACTACACCCCTCCCTCACATTCAGCCCACCTAGACACCCAGGCACCTCGAGGAGGGCTTCTGAGCAGAAGCCCACCAAAAGACAGTGAACAAAGAAGGGGAACCTAGTTTGCCGCGCAAAGTAAAACACAAAGACTTTAACAAAAAGAAATGGCGAATAAACCCAACCGGGGCCAAAAGAAAGACGATTTGATCAAGCAGGTTTATGTTCGAGGCTAATATAATAGCCAAAAACAGTACCACGTTTATCTAATATAATCGAGGTAGAAAAGTTAGGGTAGATACCACTGCCACCAGCCAAGTCTAAATGTTAAAAGAGCGAAACAATGCTCTAGGAGGTACAGATAAAAAGGTAAAAAGGTATATGAATTAACCCTTTTCAGTACTCCATGGAAGATGGGGTGTACTGGATCTGTGGTAGATTGACTAAGTAAAGTTAATGGTAACTTTACCCTTTCCTGGGGGACGGTAGTCGCCTCAGAAATGGAGTCGAGGGAAGTCTCAGACAACCCCGTGCCATGGCACCGAAGGTGCTGTGTGACACACAAAAAGAAGGGGGCTACTGAAGTGGTGTACTTCAGAGTCCACAATCACAAAAACAGGTAGAAACACATAGAAAACATAGGTAAGAGTGGGGGAAAAGCTCTCACTCTCACCAAAAATAAACTCCAGAAGTCCAGCAAAGCTGCTGGGGGACTCACTAGGTGAGGGAAATTAGCCATAGATGAGAATTCTCCCTAACACCTGGTCCTCAAGAATCACTGGCATCCCCAATCTCCCATTCCCACATATCAGAGGACCTTCCCGTGCTTGTGTTGGTGTCGAGTGTGGTGCTTACCATACACCCATCAACAGTACAGTTGGGAATATCCCCTCGTGCTCCTTTCGGGTTCACCTCCAACAGATCCAGTTGTCTGTCGGGGGACAGCAGTCCAATAACTACCTATCACTGAGATGACATTTCGAGATGCAGAAGGATGACCGCAAAAGGCAAATGGTGTGAATTAACTGCATACATAACACCTCACCTTGGTAACTTTCCACCTGCAAAGGAGAGAGCTGAGACCCGAACTGGGATTGCATTTACAGCAAAGAGGCAGGGTCAACCAGGCCAAGCCTGCACTCTAATTTTCAAAGCCCACCCAGTGCGCAGTTGTAGCCTGGGCATGAGGACAAGGCAAGGGTGAACAGGGCAGCAGGCCATTCGCCTATGCACGCTCCTTCTCAAAGGAGCCAATTTTCTCCTGTGTTTCTGGTCGTTGCTCTCCAGGCATGAGATAAAGTGGGAGAGAGGAAAGAGCTGAGGAGCTGCAAATTGTGTATTTACAAAACAAGTTCCCAAAGGCACATTCAATAAAATGGAGGACAAGAATATACCATTATCATAGTCTCACACATCCGAACAAAAAACATTTTTGATAAAATGTTTGTAAAAATGTATAGAACATTTGTAATAGCCAACAATTCTTATATATTACAGTGACATATTTAAGTAACATTTTCAAAAAGAAAATATCCCAAAAGAAAATTGTGAAACTTAATCAAGATATGATACATATATTGAGTGCAAGAAACTTCAAACACAAATACACAGGGAAAATAATACAACAGGGCAATGTTTTAATTAATTTAAAACTTAACATGTGAATGAAATCCACCAAAGGACCAGTCAAACCATCATTGTGGTGTGTTGCATAGTTTTAGATTATGTATGGAGTTGGTAATTTATTTCCAGTTACCATTTCACATACTATGCAACAGTCAGTCAGTGTATTGCTTTAATGGTTAACTCGAGTTTCGGCTCACGTGACCAATAACTCATGGTCTAGCCTTCTTCAGGACCAACAATGCTATGAGGCACATCCCCACCATTCTTTAGTGGTTCTAATGCAGTGGTCTTCGATTTAGTCAATACACCTTAGTTTATCAATATCCACGCCATCTCACCATTTAAGTGCAATCGCAAGGGGACTGTTTGACCGGAGACCAAGGCAAGTTGTAATGCAGGATGCATTTCGCTGCAGTAGACAAGGGTTTATACCTCTGAAACCTTTGAAGTGGCACCACAGGGTATGGTTATGATGGATTCTTTGTTTCTGACACACGATTTCATATCAGGGTCACATGTATATTGTGGTCAATTCTGAAAGGTTCCTTTTTAATTATGTTTCTTACACCTGATACGGCTGTTTGTGAATGTCACTAGCTTAAGATCCAACCCCTTCCTTTGGCACTATTGTGGAATTTGTGATCATAAGCTAGTGGTCAAATCCAATGGGTGAGCTACAGCTGGGGCACCCCAAAATGAACTTCATTGTGTTTATTTATTTTGCATTTGTCAAGCACTCTAAACAGAGAGGCATCAAGGGGCTGGTTACATACGTCAAGCATCAAGTGAAACAGTCAGCAGAAAAATACAAGCAGTCTTTAGGATACAAGTCTTGTGCATGACGCATCCTGGATGAACAGTAGAGTCTTAACGTGTTTACGGACCGTCCATTAAGATTATTCCAATCTGAGATCCTGTGGAATAGCGTTACCGTTCTTAGTGGCAATGGCCAGGAAACTCAGTCCCCCTGGCCTCTTCAGTCTGAATCTACGGATGATAAGTTGGTGAGGGTAAAACGAATGAGTGGGCCCGGCCTACTCCGCCTTTATAAACCTTTGCAACAATTACCTAGGGGGCAGTGTTTGCAAGGCATTTATGGGTGATGGCCAGTGTTTTGAAGATAATGCGCTCGCAGATCGGTAGACAGTGCACGCTTCTTCAGGTGGCAGATATATGCTCACATATTGGGATGTTCAGTGCAGCCCTGAGAGCACTGTTCTCTGTGATCTGCAGTTTGTTGAGATTTCGAGTGGAGGTGCCTGCAAATAAGGCATTACAATAGTCCAATCTGGAACCAGTGAGAGCCCGGGTAATGATGGGGCGGCTGTCTGTCGACAAAAAGGGTCTGCAGCATTGTTACATCTGGTAGTGTATGCCGCAGATGAAGCAATGGGAGGTGCCTTCTTAAACACCCAAGGTTTTGACATCACTCCATACTGGGATGGTGATGCCATCAATGGTAAAGTATTTGTAATTGTGGTCAAGTTTGTTGAGTAGAATTTGTGCATTGATCAAAATAATCTTGTCATCATTGAGGCATAGCAGGTGGGAGGCCATCCGGGCCTGGATGGTTTGGTAGACTGAGTGCAGAGTGTTGGAGTCGGAGGTGTAGTTACCAGTGAGGGGCAGGAGGAGTTGTGTCATCCGCATAGTTTGTATAGGAGATGCCCGTGTCATCTAAGAGGTCGAATAGGGGTTTGGTGAAGATATTGTACAGGGTAGAGGAGACGCAAGAGCCTTGGGGCCACCGCAGGAGGTGGTGAATTTGAGGGACTGAGGCGGTGACTGAGAATACTCTCATGGATCTATTAGATAGAAGTGAGGAGATCCAGGCGACATAAGGTGTTAACGTGGGATTTAGTGGTCCACAAACTCAGACTGCGGACAGGTCCAGCCCAAGTAGTAGGGATACCTAGAGTCTTTTGGTTCGTCCTGTGTTTTTTTAAATTTAGCAATGCAGATTCAGTGCCATGGCCCGGTCAGACGCCAGATTGTCACAGAGGAGGTTGTTGGATTCAAGAAATGACTGGATTTGGAGGTAAACTGCATGATCTAGGATCGTGAGGAGTAAAGGGGCAGTGGTGATAGGGCGGTAGTTTGTAGGGATGGCCGGGTCAAGTGTAGTTTTTCTTTTTTTAGCAAAGTGAGGACCCACGTGTCCTTTAGGTTGGTTGAAACTGAGCCAGTGGTGAACGAGGCCTTAATAATGGTAGAGAAGAAGGGTGCAAGTGCTTTGACTGCAGCAGGGCAGACATCCCCTTGGCATTGGTATGGTTTAGATCCTTTAATGATCTGTTTGATCTCAGTTTCAGAGACCGGTTTGAAGTTGAATAAAGGTATGTTTGCAAGGAGGCTAGAGGGCCAGAGGCTGCAAGGTCAGTAGTGCATTTCCCGAGGGATTATTTTTAAACTAGTATCTTCTTCTAGAGCGAAGCAATTCTATCTGGCAGGGCATTTTGGATGCTCTCTTTGTTGAAGCTGTTTGGAGGGGGGGGTGGCGTGGGAGATTCTAATTCACGTAAAATGGCAAAAAGCTCCTGGGAGCCTGAGTTTGCATTGACAATTCTTGTAGGCAGAACTTTTGGCTAGGAATATCGCCCATTTGTAAACCTTCGCTGAGGAAGTGAGACTTTGTTAGACTCAAGAAGGGTTGTTCCTCCAGTTGGTTCCCCCCCCCCTCTCGGTTTTTCATACAAAGGGCTTTGAGGTCAAAGGTGAGCCAGGAGTTAAGATGCGATAAAGGTTTGACTTTGCGATGTGTAAGGGGGAACCACAGTATTGATGGCCCTCATATGATTAGGTTGTAAATATCAACCGGTGTGGCAGGGTCAATGGCAAGTGTTCGTGAGGAGATGATCTTGCCCAGCAGGGGCAGAATGCATGTCAAGGTTATGCTGCAGGAGCTCCGTGTTAGAGTAGGGGGTAGGGAACTAGCCAAGGTCGGCAGAATATTGATCGCTGTTAAATTGAATGAGATGACTACTTGATCTGACCAAGGGCAGGGCAGATTGGAGGTGACTGTGATATTGCAATTAATGTCAGATTGCCAGTCCAAGATACAGCCTTTGGATTGAGTGGGGCTAAGGGTAGGTTGCATAAAGTCTAACGCCAAGATGGAGCTGGCTAAGGATTGGGCATTGATGTCAGCCTCATCTTTAAATTTAGGTCCTCCATGAGAATAGTCTTGGATGATGGTTTGGCATTGGCTGAGAGAAATTGCAAGATATCCTCTTCAAATGAGAGCAGTGGGCCTGGAGCCTGATAGATCAGGTGAATAGTTAACTTAGAGGTGTGTGAGAGAGTTAACTTGGTAAACCGAGGTTCTTCTGTAGGGAAGGTGGCGTAGCTGATTTCTCCAATAGAGAGAGAATCTCTGGGTATCGGGGCAACCCCCGTCTCTAGTGTCACCTCAGCATCCGTACCCCAAACTTATTTTGGGAGGAGTATGGTAGCTCTGTTCCTCTGGCAGGACGTGCCACTTGGTGGTATGTTGGGCCCATCTCACCTGTGGAGAGGCCATTGGGTGACCTATGACTAATATTGGGGGCATCCATACCTTTTAAAGGTGATTGATCCTGTGCAGCCTTGATCTGTTGTAAGTGGCTGATACGGCCCATTAGAATCTGTGCAGCATTTGAAGCCATTTCATCTTCCTTAGCTTAGGAAATCAGATGCCAGTTCTCTATTCTAACCATACATCATGATGTTTGGTTCTGTTTGTTAAAGCTGCCAGGATGGACCAGGGCACAACTCTAACAATAACTGAAATAACGTTTTCTTTGGACCATTTGAACCTTCCAGAGAGACCATTACTAATTGATTTTGTATATCAGTCACTCAAGGGGTCCTGCAGACAACATCCGCGAGACCTGTAGGGCCGAATGGTTTGATTGTCAAGGACACAGAGAATGGAAACGAACAAAGCACATTGATCATCTCACCCAACGTCTTACTGTGTAATATTTGAATTGACAATTCTTTCTACTCTTGGTGCACACACATAAAGCCACTTTTTGAATAGAGGAGTACTCTTTATTAGGTGTTTGCCATAACTACAGCAAGGAGAGTAACCCTACAAACCATCTAAATTGTAAACGGTAGCGATTCTCCTCCTGAATCACCTTGTCCTTTCCATGTGTTTTTAACTTACAACTGCTACCTTTTGCAACAGAAGGCGGCAGGGCAATGTTTAGGCTGAAGTCTTTGTCATGTATCGATGCCACAAGGGCTGTGGAGTGGTCAGACCCTAGTGGATACATTGGGTACATCCAGATATGAAGAGAGAAAACCACTCCGGGCCATGACTCTCCAAACCAAGAAGTGGGGCAAGAATGGGATCCAGCACCCCGGGTTGACGGCATCAAAAATCTCGAGCAGCATCAGCAAGAGTCATCACCCACAACGCTAGAATAAACTAGAATGCATTAGGCTAAGGACTCGCCATTGGGCTAACCGGGCTTCTGCCCCTCTATCTCCTGCCCCTCTATCTCCCTCAAGTGGTGGGGCTTCCGCACTTGCTTTTTGTTAGGCAGAGAGGGGAGGAAAGACTTTCCTGAAACTGGCTGTCTTAGTTTTACTGTGTTCATGCAGGAAAATGTATTTGCTCAAATGCACTAAAACATTAAAGCTCCTATTTTCAAGAAAGGCTTCCATCATCTCTCTGCCGAAGAAAAATCAAACGCGCACATCAGCCACCTCCCTACGGATGCGAGTCAACATAAAACAATGTAATGTGTTCTTTCATATCCGAGGAGAGAGGGCTGATGTGCGCTCTTGCTTTTTGTTAGTCTGAGATTCGAGGGAAGCCTTTCCTGAAACCAGCGCTATTAAAAGGTGTTGAATGTTAACTCATAATTTATGTACGCATATGTGCAAGGAGTGTGTATGTGTTTTGCGCCTTGAAACACTTGTGTATAGGTGCCTTATAAATACCCAATAAATAAATCAATAAATGATTTAATGTGTGCGTGTGTGAGTGAATGGGTGTATGATGTATGGTGGCTGGGTGCACGGGTGAATGAGCGGGTGTATGGTGAAGGGGGCGCGAGTGAATGATATGTTTAAACGAGTGAGTGAATGTGTAATTGTGCATGTGTATGCGCTTGTGGTGGTATGTTTGGTGTTTGGTCATTGGGTGGATTAGTGTGGGGCTGCTTCCAGACCACAGCTACGGGATCTATTTGTGGTCCTCCTTGTTCGCCCCTGCTGCTAAATCCACTGCACTGTTGATTGCTTGATGGGTTCCCATTCCGGTCACCCTACTCCTACTTCCCGTACCCTTTCTTCCATCCTGTATGGGCGTCCCTCATGGGGGACAGGAACGGAACCCCTTTTCCACCAGAAAGATATTTCCCCTTAAAATTTACTAGCGCGCAGCCCTGGGAGCACGGGATCCCATAACCTCACCCACAGGTACCACACCTCAGTCCCCTTTTCTGTACCTACGGGAACAGACTGCTACCACCAGTGCCCCTGGGCGAGGCCTCAAGCCTCGTAATTCCGCGCACTTTCCCCAAAATATTTTCTTTTCTTTTTCTTTTGCAGATTTGTTAACACTGTCCACTGGTGCCCTAATTTGTCTCTGGCGCATGTCGGCTTCGACAGGCTTTAGCAGGTGCCAGTCGTGCAACGGTTCCTTTCCCACAGCAGATTCACATGCACTCTGTCTCTGGTGCCTTGAAGACCACGGATGGGACGGGTGCTCCGTGGTGTGACGCTCTCATGCCAAGGTCACTTAAAGGTCAGCTCGCGCATTGGAGAGAGCTGTTCAACAAGATTCCTCCACAGAACATCAAGGACTACGTCCGTAGGAAGACAAAGAAGGTAGATGCCTTATTTTAGAAAGCACCCCGCAGGGGCGACTTCTTTCCGGGGAAGCCCTATGGTGGGTGGGGTCAATCTGACCCTCACAACGTCTCAGGGAGCACCGAGGGTCACACAGCTACCAGCCTCACGACCGAGGGGTCAAAGGGCCCTACCGGTTCCACAGCCGAGAGGCCTGTGAGCTCTACCACTATAAGGACTCTCCCCGAGGGGCTTTGCCCTGATACTGGGTCCTTACTCAAGGGGGTGCCTATACACACGGCTAGCACTACTGGCCAGGAGGCCGAGGGCGCACAGCCTACCGGGTGTGCACCCGAGGTGCAGGGTGGGGCAGAGCCGGTGCAGACAGGCATGCAGGCCGAGCCCCGGAACACGCAGGCTACAGGTCCACGTGCTCAAGGCACAGGCAAAATGGCAGCGATACGAGACATGATGGCGGCCATTCCTGATGCTCAAAAGCGGGAACCCACACAGGCAGGTGCGGGGTCCCGCCAGTCAGGCGATCAACAGAGAAGAAGTTTTACTCTAAGGGCAGACTGGGTACCAATGACGCCTGTCACCTGGACTGCATCATACCCCACCATCTCAGATTCCAGGTACAGTGACCACATGTACGGACAAGGACTGGGGAGGCAGCAGGCATATTCACCACCAACTTGTTGCAGGATCACCCTCAGCCAGCCTGTGAGGACAGGTTTTTCAACAAATTCATGTCTCTCATGCGGTCTCCACAAATGGGCTCCATTCTCAGGGGCATTATCAAGGACATGTTGCCTCCAGCTCTGCCCACCACAACACAGCCCTTGCTCCGGCCTCCAGCTCTGCTTCTGCTGCAGCCCATTCCTGAGGCTCCAGCAGCCCCGGTGCAGGTGCAACCCCCACACCAGAAGCACTACCAAAGGATGCTGTTGTCACCCCCCCAACCATGGGGCAAACGACGAGCAGGACCCCAGTGAGGAGAAACAGGACACACCTTCCTCAGCAAAAGCCTTCCACAACAGAATTGCCGGCCTGTCAGAATACCTGGGCATCCCCCAGCCCCAGAAGGAGCTTCCTGAGGCAGGAGTTCTGGCGGAGGTCCTGAGAAACAGGGCGGAGGCGAGATCTGGCATCCCCCTACAAAAGGATGTGCAAGCCTTGGCCAAGAAGGGGTGGTTCAAGCCACACTCCGCAACTCGTTAACACAAAGCTGGATGCTAAGTTCAGGCAGGCCGAGAGGGACAGCATGCTGCTCTCGACACACCCATAACATCTGTCATCGGTTATTGCTGCAGCTTGCATGTATGCCAAGCCCCAGGCATCCTCTAGTACGGCCACGGCAACCCTCTTGAACAATGAAGAAAAGACTCCTGAATCATAAAGCAAGAAGTTCTACTCTAATGCTGGTCTACACCTCAGGCAGGCCAACGCAGATGCCATTCTGGCTGTGGCTAATCAACACGTCTGGAGGGAAATTGCAGACTTCCTGCCTGACATCCCTAAGGACAAGCAAGCCTCATTTAAAGCTGGCCTGGCTGAGGCAAAACTCGTGGCTCAGGACATTATGGAGGCCACAGTAGGCCAGATGGACACGGCTAACATAGCGATCTGTCTGGCAATGGACGTGAGGCGCAAGGGCCTGACTAAAAGCTCCCAGGTTCAACCCGGATGTCCCGGATAGAATCCTGGACTTTCCCTTCGAAGTCAGTGATCTTTTCCACTCCACAACTGAGAAGTGGTGGACAAGAAGAGGAGCCGCTCTGACAGCCAAGTCACTGGTGATTCTTACCACGCCAGCAGCAAAGCCTTTCTCACAGGCACAGTCTCACTCAGACAAGGGGCAATCTTTTGGCGTTTTCCGCGGGTTCCAGAACCGCAAAGCCATGCAGCCCGATGGGTATCCCAGTCGGTACAGGTGAAAACACCACAACGCCTCAAATAAGGGGTTTTTCAGTCCCCCTCATCAACCTCTGACCAGAAGAAACAATGACGATTCTCTTCAGGTCCACAGCACCCCAGTTGGGGGCAGGCTGGCCCTGCACAGTCGGGCTTGGCGGGTGAAGTTCGCGGACGCATGTGTCATCTCAGTGGTGTCCTGGGGCTTCCGGCTACCTCTTCCTTCTCTCCCAAGTTCTCCCCCTGTCCCACAGATCGGTACACCATCACCCCTAGCAGAGATTCTGTATTTGTATTTTATTTTTGTATTTTTATTATACTTTATATAGTGCCTTTAACCAAAACGCTTTACATAGAACAGTCCAACGGTATACATTAATATCGGCAATGTAAAACAGTGTTCAAGATAAGCCAGTATCAATCAGATGAGAGAAGCAGATGGTTTTTTAAAGAGGAACGGAAAAGAGAGTAGGAAGTAATAGAACAAAGAGACCGACGAAGGAGGTTCCAGTGGAGAGGAGCAAGAAGCTGGAAGGAGCGAAAATGAGATTGAGCACAAGGGGGACGGGGAACGTTAAATCTTAAAGACCAGCAGAGCGGAGAGGACAAGAAGGAGAATAGAATGAGAGGAGCGATGCGAGAATGTCAGGGGCAAGACCATAAAGAGATTTGAAAACTAGACAAAGAAAATTATATTTGAGCTGACAGTAGGACAGCCATCCAAGTAAGGCAAGAGAAGAAGAGATTGAATCCCGATAAAAGAGGAGACAAAGTGAGCAAAAAGAAGAATGATGGATCGATTGAAGAGGAGCAAGATGTAAGCAGGGAAGACCAAAAAAAGAAAACAAGAAGCTTTGTAGCATGAAAGGTGAGAAATGGGCGAATTAGGCATATGTTGTAAAAATGAAATCGACAGGCGGGCGATGTGAGTGAAATATGCTGAGCGAAGGAACGATTAGAGTCGAAGTAAAGACAAAGATTACGGGCAGTGAGTGAAATGGAAAGACTATAGGGAGGAAAGGAGATACGAGAAGGAAGAGACGGAGAAGAGAGCATGTTGGTGGGAAAGAATAAAACTTCAGTCTTTCCAGCATTTAAAGTAAGAAAGTGAGAGCTCCTGCAAGATTTAATAGCAGAAAGGCAAGAAGAGTGTGATGGATATCCGATGTGAAAGATGAGAAGGAAAGAAAAAGCTGAGTATCATTGGCATAAAAGTGGTGTGATACTACAAAGGATGAAATAATAGGGGCAAGGAAGGGAGTGTATAAAGAAAAAAGGAAAGGATCAAGGACTGACCCTTGAACACCATGATCAAGGGAAAAGGAACAAGAGGTGTTGCCGCCCCAGGAGACAGCAAAAGGACGATTAGATAGGTAGGATGAAAAGCAGGATAAGACAGACCCACGAAAACCAAAAGAGGAGAGAGAGTCCAGAAGTAAAGAATGATCCACCATGTCAAAGGCAGCCGATGGGCCAAGAAGATTGAGAACAGAGGAATGTTTTGAATAACGCCTAGCAGAGATTCGCTCTCTTGTGGAGAGGGAGGCGGTAAGGAGGTCCCTCCTTCACATCAGGGGCAGGGGCAGGGCTTTTACACCTGAATCTTTGTTATTCAAAAGAAGTACCAAGCGGGCCTGCCAGTGGTGTTGGATTTGTCTTCCCTGAATCTATACCTACCCCTGCAGAAGTTCAAGATGGTGACACCAGCGCTCATAGCAGAGACACTGTGTGGGGAGACTGGACGTGCTCCCTAGACCTGAAGGACGCGTATCTCCATGTTCCTAATGTGCAGCCTCACCGGGCCTTCCTCAGGTTCTGGGTCATGGGACTGCATTTCCAGTATAAGGTTCTGGCCTTTGGGTTAAATTCAGCTCTGAGAGTCTTCACGAGGCTTATGAATGGAGTGGCAGCTCTCCCAATGTCAGAGGGGCTGCATGTCTATCCATACCTCGACGTCTGGTTAGTCGGGGCCTCATTTCTGGAGCAGGTTCCAGCCTCTGCAGACAGGCTCATCTCCACCCTATTCAACGTGGGGTTTTCAATCAAGTACCAGAAATCTCAGCTCACCCCTACAGAGATGCTAGTGTTTCTGGGTCTGTTGTGGGACACACAGCAGCAGAGGGTATTCCCCTCAGGGGACAAGATTACAGTGATTGAGACTGCCGTCTGCCATTTCCACAGCACGTCCCGCATCATGGCCTGGTGGTATCAACACCTTCTGGGCGTTCTGGCAGCATGGCCCCTGGCAGTCCCGTACACCAGACTCTGCAAGAGGAGGCTTCAATTGCATTTTGCAGATTCCTGGTATCAGGCGTCGAGCCATCAGGAGGCCCAAGGCCTCCATCCCCCAATATCTGGACCATGTTATTAAATGGTGTTAGCAGGAGGAGTACATCTTGGTGGGCAGACCATTCGGTCCACCCCCCATATAGTACACCATTACCACGTACTCCTCCCTCCATGGGTGGGGAGCCATGCTGGGAACACAGTCTGTGCATGGGCTCTGGACCCAGACCTACTGGCGGGATGACATCACCTGGCTCATGGCAATCTGGTTGGCCCTCAAGTCCTTTCTCCCGAACATCAAGGGCAGGTCTGTATGCATTCAGACAGACAACACACCCTGCATTTACCATATCAACAAACAGGGGGTGGGGGGGGCACCAGATCCCTGCAGCTGTGCTCGTTGACCCTGGAAATCTGGGAATGGGCTATCAGTCGGGATGTGTGCATCGCAGCAGTTCACTTTTTGGGAGAATCCAACCTGGAAGCAGACATACTCGGTCGCCTGGCCGCCGACAATTAAGAGTGACAGCTGAATGGGAGAGTGTTCCAGGAAGTGTTCAGCAGATGGAGCCACCCCACCTTAGACCTATTTGTGACAGGAAACAAAAAGACGTGTCAGTAATTCGCGTCCTGGGGTGGAAGGTGATGCATCTCTCTAGGGCACACACTCCAGATACCCTGGGACGGGATGTAGGCATATGCATTCCCACCCACACCGCTGGTACACAAGGTGGTGAGCAAGATCAGGAACTTAAAGATAATCCTCATAGCGCCTCGCTGGCCGGCACACCCCTGTTGCTCGGACCTGCGGCAGCTGTCAAATCAGCCAGAGATGGTGCTTCTCCTCAGGAAGGGCCCTTTACTAGCGCAGCAGGGAGGTGCGGTGCTTCACCCCTCCTCAGAGAGGCTAGTCCTAGCAGCCTGGTTCCTGAGTAGCTAATGCTCCAGCACCTTCAGTTGCCTAGTGACAATCTGGAGATCCTCCAAGTGCCAGAAGTCAGGCTACGTGCAAGCAATACAGAAACAAATGGACAAAATTCTGTTTTAGGCTAAGGAAAATGGGGTGAATCCACTGATATGTACCCTGGACCAAGTCTTATCATTCTTGGCCTATCTCACCAGATCGGGGGCCCAGTTGGATACCTGCTGGACATACCTGACCGCTATTGGAGCATACAGGAACTCTGACTCTTATCCTGTTTTCGGCCAATGCCATAGTAAAGAAACACCTGACGGGCCTGACCAGGCTGTATTCCCCCGGTCAAACGCCTGCATCCCGTTTGGAACCTCAACGTGGTGCTAAGTGCAATAGCCCACAACCCATGGCCACAGCAGAACATTCAGCTGTTAACTATGAAGACAGCCCTTCTGGTTGGTCTTAAGTCAGCTCGCAGAGGGAGTGCAATCCAGGGCTTAGTCACCTCAGAGCCATACACTAGGTTTCACAAAGACATGATTGTTCTTCGCACACACCCCAAGTTCCTTCAAAGGTGGTCATCCTTTCATATCAACAAGGAGATTCTGCTCCCCACATTCTTCCCCGACTCAAAGCAAAAAGCAGAGAAGACGCTCGACTGCCTGGATTTCGGAAGAGCGTTGAAATTCTATCTGGACAAAATGAAGGGCATCCGCAAGATGGACGCACTGTTTGTAACATTTGGAGGCTCCAGGCCTGGGCAGCAAGCCTCCAAGGCATCCATAGCTCGATGGATGACGGCAGTGATCTAGGAGGCATACAAGGTGCAACGCAAGGATCCTCCGTAAGGCATGCATGTAAGTACATGTGGTAAGAGCCAAGGCGACTGCAGTCACGCTCCAGCGCCACATTCCCTAGCAGGTGATCAGCAGGGCGGCAACATGGACCACCCCTTCGGCTTTTTGAAAACACTACTGCTTGGATACCAGTGACGAGGCAGATGCAGCATTCGGTCAAGCGGTGCTGCATAATCTATTTAGAGGGTCAGGCTCTCCTGCCCAGGGCGTTGTCAGTTGTAATCTCCCATACAGGATGGAGGAAAGGAGACGAGATGTAGGAGTAAGTGTGTTACTCATCGGAGTGACTAACATACTCCTAGTCCATAGTCCCCTTTCCTTCATACGTCCCACAATCCATCCCCCTATAACACCAGTGAGGTTGTTAAAACCAAATACAGCCGGCGCATCAAAAGGGGACTGAGGTGTGGCGCCAGTGGGTGGGGTTAAAGGAGCCTGTGCTCCCAGGGCAGTGCCCCCGCAAATTTAAAGGGAAATTTCTTTTTCCGGTGGAAAAGAGGTTTCGTTCCCGACCCTCGCAAGGGATGCCCTTACACTCTCAAGTAAGGCTGCAATAGAATTACACTTAGCATTGCATTTACCGCATTCTTTGTTGAAAGCACGCCCCACTGCAGCCTTTTTCATCCTTAGGGGAGCTATTCCTGCGTGTGTTCGGTCATGTCCTTTGTGCGACAGCTTTCCTCCCTTTCCACCATGCAATGGCGGCACTGCCCCTTTGATCCCGGCGCACCAGTTACAGTTGATCAATGAAGACAAGATTCACTTTGTCCTTCTGCTAGGCCTCTTCTCGGCCATGCCTGCACCGACATGAGTTCATTTCCTTCTGCTGCTGCATTCAGCCTGTTCTGCAACGCAATGCCGGCATTGTACTTTGACCTCACAGCACCCGTATTGTTGAGCAACAAAGAAGGGGTTAATCACTTTGCCTTTTCTCTGGGCCTCATCTTGCCCATACCTCCACTTGCGTGTGCTCTTGGATTTCCTTCTGCTGCTGCATTAAACCCATTCCTCAACGTGATGGCAGCATTTCACCTTTGTTCGCGCAGCACCTGTATTTGAGCAATAAAGAAAGAGGGTTTCTCCTTGTGCTGAGTGTCTAATTTTCTCCCTGAAACACCTGCCAGAGGAGGTACCTAATTGCTGATTTGGCGGGCCCTCGCACACACTGCTGGCACCCACTGAACCCTTGATGACACTAACAGAGTTGCTCCAACTTGGTCGCTGTGAGCCCCTATTTTCTCCTCCTCTTCTTGCTACAGGTGCCTGACCTCACTGAATTAAATTGTGTTGGGCTAATTGAGTGGCTGCCAGCCCGCTGGTTCGTCCTTGATTATTCCCCTCTTCTGTGGGCTAAATGGGCACGGGAAGGCATCATTGACTTAAGAACCTAAGGATTTCACCCGATGCATCTTTGCATATGTCCCTCTGAAAGGAGGGCCTGACTGACCGTGCAACCCTGAAGAGTCAATAACAGACACAGATGCCGATAGTCGGGAGCAGACCATCTGCTGCTAGGCCGACTAGTGAGTTTGTCATGCTTGTGCAGTTCTCTTTCTCCCCCCCTTTCTTTCCCTCTATCTGCTCTTTCCCTCCATCCATGGTGCTCTCCATCTCACCTATTTACTCTAACTGCTACTCTATCACCTATCCTACCTCCCTCTCGAAGCCTGGAAGGAAAAAGTTAAAAAAGGATCTCTTGGTCTCCAATCCTGAACTGTCCATCGCTGACACCTACGTCAACGATACTTCCAGGCAGACTGTCACTGACATTCTCTTTGTCGCTCTGTGTCCGGACCGCTGGATACCACATATGGTCTCTGTCCTTTCTCCTCATCTCGCGTTAATGGAGGCACCAGATGGGAAGTACTCTTGGCTGGCTTCCCATCCTCCAGATGCATCATTAATCTTTATCACAGTGGCACTTTTAATTGCCCAGAGTTCTCGGCCCAACCTTCTCCTTCTTGATGGGAGTCTTCTGCCTCTCATCAACTTCTACCCTTCTCCCGCCACTCCTCCGGCAGTCAACTCCCCTGCCCCTTCTCCACCTCTGATGGAAGTACCACGTCTCTGTTCACCCCCTCGGAAGACCATCAAAGGTGGTAAGCAGGTCCACCTAGCCACCCTCAACTCTCGCTCTGCTGTCAAACACGCTTCTGATATCTGTCTCCTTCTTGAAGACTTTGACCATGATGTTCTCGCCCTTACTGAGACAAGGTTCATTGCCCGCTCTGTCACTTCTTCTGACACACTCCTGCATGAGGGTTACAAGATCCTTTCCAAACCGAGTCCTAACCGGTCTGGAGGCAAAGTGGCCTTGATCTTCTCTCTCTTGACTGGATCCCTACCACAATCATTCGATCTTAGTCCTACTCCTCCTTTCAATGCCTCGTCTGCAGGCTCTGCATCACTCCAACCCTTTCGCTGACTCTTGCCACCATCTACAGGACTACTGGTCCAGTTGTCCTCTTCCTCTCTGAGTGGTCTGACCACACCTCTTCCGTTCTTGACTCGATCTCCAAACTTCTCTTCCTTGGTGACTTCAATATTCACCTTGACTCTTCTGAGGGGGACACAGGTCTCTTCCGTGACCTCTGCTACGTTCTTTCGCTCACCATTAATCATTCCGGACTAATACACTCTGCCGGACATACCCTGCATCCTCTCATCTACTCAAACATTCCTGTCTCCAACCTTCTCACTACACCTCTCTCCTGGTCGGACCACTCCGTCCATTCTTCTCATCTGGATCTCTTATGTCCCCCTGCTAAGCCTCTTCCTGCACTGACTGTCCCCTTCTCTGCCATTCGACCGATGAATCGCGTGTCGGTTGCTGCCTTTGCTCCCACCTTCATT
Source organism: Ambystoma mexicanum (assembly GCF_040938575.1). Classification (NCBI taxonomy): domain Eukaryota; kingdom Metazoa; phylum Chordata; class Amphibia; order Caudata; family Ambystomatidae; genus Ambystoma; species Ambystoma mexicanum. Next base: position 1,197,706,338 of record NC_090935.1, read on the forward strand.
CCCCCCCTCCCAGTCATGCCATGGACTCCCACACTGACTATGCCCTTGCAAATCTTCACCTTTCTATCACCAACACCCTGGATATCCTTGCCGCTGTCATGAGGATCCGAATGAAGCCTGCCTCCAAGCGCAACACCTGATATGACTCTGATCTAGCCTCTCTGAAATGTAAGTGTAGAGTGGCTGAGTGGAAGTGGCGGGCATCAGACGCATCCTCTGACAAACTGGCCTGTCGCCTGCTCCAAAGGCAATAAAGACTCTCCATTCGCTGAAAGTAGAGGGCTCACATTCAAGCCTGCATCTCTGGTGCTATTAACTCTGGCAAACTCTTTAAAATCTGCAAGGAACTCGCCAATCCTTCTGCAGTCTCCACATCTCCCCTGCCATCCCTGACCCTCTGTACCTCTCTGGCCTCCCACTTCCTTTCCAAAACCCAGGATATTCTGTCCTCCCCCTCCTTCACTCCTCTACGTCCCCTGCTGTCATTCCTCCCTTGACTCCCCTCTCCCTTCCCTACTTCTCTCCTATAGCACTGGATGAAGCCTCTAGGCGACTCCTCTCTATGAAAGTCTACTCCAAACAGGTGCTGCCCTGCTCATCTAGAGCGATCAAGGACAACATTGCCTCCCTTGCACCTTCCCTGGCTGATTTCTGTAACCACTCCTTTGCCACTGGCTCCTTCCCTCTAGCACTCCCTAGTGCATCCCCACCTTAAAAAGCCCTCTTCTGACCCATCCGGCCCTGCTAACTATCGCCCTATCCCCATTACCTCCTTTCTGGGGAAACCCCTGGAGATACTTGCCATCTCCCAACTGACCCAACATACTGGATCTGTCAGCTGTCTCCACAACCACCAGTCTGTCTTCAGAGCTGCCAAAGGCATGGAAACTGCTCTGCTGAACACCAGTGATGACTTGTTCTCTAATCTTGACTCTAACTCTCCTTCCATTCTTATCCTTCGTGATCTTTTCTCCGCCTTCATCCTGCCACCATATCAAATCAACTCTGTGACACCCTTGGGATCACAGGCCTGGCACTGGCCTGGTTGACGACCTTCCTCTCCAACCAACCTTCCCAGGTTCAACTAGGCCCATTCCTCTCCTGTATCGCGCTCTCCACCAGCGGTGTCCCTCAATCCTCTCGCCGTGGCTTTTTTGACATCTACCTTGCACCCTTGGCCCACTTGATCTGTTCCTTCTCTCCTCACTTCCACTGTTATGCAGAGCTCCCACCCCCCTTCTTCCTCTTCTATATCTGACTGCCATTCGGTCATGGGCCACTGTAAGTGATCTCTGCCTTAATGCTAGTAAGACTGAGATCCTTTTCATTGGGACCCCAGCTCCCACCATCCCTCCCTCCCTACAGCCGCCCTCTATCGGTCCCCTCCCCTCACCCTCTTATGAGGCAAAAAACCTTGGTGTCATCTTTGATTCCTCTCTTTCCTGCTCTCCTCACATCGCAGACCTTGCCAAGAAGGCCCGCTATCAGCTGCACCTCTTCGGAGGTATTCCCCCCCCCCTTTCCTCACCTCCCTCAAGAAAATGTCTCCAGGGCTCTGGTCCTCTCTAGGCTTGACTACTGTAATGGCTTCTTCCTCAATCTTCACTCTGTCCCCTTCAACGAATCCAGAATAGGACTTCAAGACTTATTCTTGGCCTCAAGCCCAGGGGACCGCATCTCTCCAGTCCTAGTTCTTCTGTATTGGTTCTGGTTGCTGCTAGAATCCAATTCAAGATCCTCTGCATCATCCACAAGGCTTTATGAGGCCTGAGACCCCACTACATCCAACTCTTTCCCTAAATACCACCTGCTAGAGCCTTTCAGTCTATCTCCAACTCTCTGCAAATCGGAAGCTTCTCCAAGGAAAGAGTGGGCGGTAGATGTGTCTCCTCTGCAGGAGCTCCTTCTGGAATGGTCTCCCTACTTCTCTCAGGCTTGAGCCGGGTCTCCTCAAGTTGTGGAAGCTCCTCAAGACCCTCTTCTCCTCTTCCTTCACACTCCCCCCGCCCCTCCCCTGCCAACACCTTCTTCTGCCTTAGTGACAGGCTGCCTGGTTCCCTCAGAGTACTACAGGGTCCCTGCCCCCCCCCCACCCAGTTCACCCCCCCATCCTTGCACTCACCTGCATTCCCTGGCACTTGCCCTTTGACCTACCCTCAGCACTTGCACTTCTCCCATTCTCTCTTTTCCCTTCCCACCTGAGCACTTTGTTTTGCACAGACCAGCACCCCCCCGTCCCCAACCGCCCTCACTCACACATCTTGTTCTGCACTTGCACGATCCGAATGTCACAAGGCCTAGTTAGGACTGTTATTGTAGCTTTTGCGAGACCTATCCTTGGCCTCAAGCCTGGGGACGGTATCTCTACAGCCCTGAAATCTCTACATTGCCTCCTGGTGGCTGCAAGTATCCAGTTGGAGACCCTCTGCATCGTCTACAAGGCTTTCTGGGGCCTGCATTACATACAATTCTCTTCCAAAATGCCTTCCTTCCCGATCCCTTCGCTCAGCCGCCTCTAACTCTCTAAGGGTCAGACGCTTTTCCAGGCAGAGAGTGGGGGGTAGATCTCTCTCCTCTGCAGGTATCTCCCTCTGAATGATCTCCTTGCCCCTCTCAAAGTTGAGCCGGACCACCTGAAGTTCCTGAAGCAGTTCAAGACCTTCCTTTTCACCTCTGCTTTCTCTCTGTCCCTTTGCTGCTGACCTACCTGTCTGCTGCGCCGACTGGTTACCTGGCTACCCTCAGAGCCTCACTGGGTACCAGGCTCCTTCATGATCAGTCTTAGCTGTACTGCCTCCGGGCCTACCGTGCACTTAGGGGCTGTAACTGTAACCTCTACAGTTCCCTGCCTCCTTGCACTTACTCAGTCACGCTGCCCTGACTGCACTTCCTCAGAGCAATTGATGTGCTGATTTCATTTCCTACCTACCTCTCCCTGGCACTCCTCCCACCCCATGCACCCTCTCTCCCTTCCCCTCTGCACTTTCTGCTGTCGCACTTGCATGATCTGAATGACACAAGGCCTAGTAAGATGGTTTGTCTTGTCCTGCCTGTGTCTTCCCTAACTTGTCTTGTCGCATCTTGAAACACTTGTGTATAGGTGTGTTATAAATGCCATCATATATAATTTCTCCCTTGCCCCCTCAAACCACCCACACCCTTTTTGTCTTGCGGCACCTTGAAACACCATTTGTTGCATAGGTTCCTTACAAATATCCAAAAAATAAAGAAAATTAAATAAAGCTGGCCAGAGGAGCTGATTGTGGTGGATGGAGAGTGGAAGGTGGAGGTGGGGGCGAGTGTGAGAGGGACAGATGATGAAGTAGGGGTTTTATTGGGCATCCATGATAAAGTAAGCATGAGGTGTTATGTGGCTAGAATGGCATTTTTGTGCAGCAAGTCTATTCATGTATTACTGTGGCATGACCTTTTTTTTGTACTGGCCATCTATAATAAAGTATGCATGACATGTATTCACATGGCTAGACTGCCATTTTGGTGCAGCCAGTCTAGTCATTTCTTTCTGTAGCTTGACTTTTTTTTTTACTGGAATAGAGACGTGAAAGAGGTTTGTAATAACTTGTTACCTGAAGTAACACCCGGACCAGCAGGTAGGTTATTTGTAGGTTTATTTTAAGTTAATTGCCAGGAAGACAATGGCACGTCCCTTCATGCCAGCTTAAGGTTTCAACAAAATACTAGAACCTGTATTCAGAGCATAACATCCCCAACACGCCACACACTCTGACATCACTACATTCCTACCAACAGTGATGTCACCACACTCAGATACACATTACAACACCTCTCCCGCCTTACATTTCTTGAACAAGAAGGAATTCAACTAAAACTATCCCTAACACAATCCCCTACATACACGTGTGGCCAGTACGTAAATGCACCAACTAACAGAATCCACTGGCGACAAGAAAAACTGCCATCTGGAGCTCGCTATCATCCCCAACACCTACAATTATATGACACCACGGAAATGCTTAGCACTAAAACCATGGGACATGGGACAAGCATAACCTACATAGCACCCAAGAATACACACCCTAACTGTGCCTACAACAAATTGGATAACAAAACCGTGTCGGCAAGGACACATCCAATTCTAACTCCACTCCTTCCCCACAACACATAAACAATGAGGAACCCACCGAAATAGAATAAGGGCTAACTCCTCCCTTAAGACCTGGACTGGAAATACACTCAGACACAAATAATAAACTAAGCACTCCACCTGTTTCAAGCTGCCCCTTGAAACCTAGAGCCTGCCACGCTCCAGTGTTCCCCAAAAGGACATTACCTAACACGCCAAACCATCCGTGCACAAACAACCTTCCACCCTAGTCTGCACCCTAGGGCACCAGGGCTGCCACCCCCGGGCACAATCCCAGCTCACCAAGAGCAACAACAAGCACACCATCTCAACATCAGTCCACAACAGCACCCATACAGAGCACACCTAACGAAGAAGAACACCTAAGAAACACAGTCCAAACTAGACTGCGCAAAACACACTCCTCCCGCCACTACAATACGAGACCCAAGTCCCAACCAACTGCCATTGACAGTACACTAAACACCTAGGACCCCTAGTCCAGCCAAAACTGCACCACCACAGCACACCAATATTGCAACTAAGGACCCCAGGTCCTAGCCAAACTGCGTCAACCGCAGTACAACTCCACTTCCTCACTACCATACTAAGACGTAAAGCCTATACCGCACCCAGAACCAGGATGGGCATCAACTACAACGCCCCCTCACACACCACACGCAGCCCATGCAACACAGGAGACAGGTTAACATATTCAAAACACAAAACCTAGGCATAAATATGAAAATGCTCTAAATTGGAGATCTGAAAAATAGAAACCAATCGCACTAAACGACGAAAGGTTGTACAGCAAAGTCATTTCAGCAAAGTCATTTCAGCACTTTGTTAACAGCACTGACATTAATACAGAACCAAAACCTGCGTGTTTCCACCACCCACGGGTTCGTCCAAAACCAAAAGTGCCAACTTGAACTGTAAGAAAATAGGGTTACCCAAGAGAATACAATTTAACATTGACAATCTAGCACACAGCTCAGTCCATCAACCACAGGACTTTACACGCGAGTACCCCCACCCACGAGTCCATAATTCCAACAGTTCAACCTCCCTGCAAGAAAAAGAAGTTACACAAGAAAGTGCAACCTCCCTGCAAAAAAATAGGTTGCACAAGAAAGTGCAATTTCGTAATGACAATTTAGTACACTGTCACTTAACACAATCTCGACACAAACTTACTTTTGCACAAGTTCATACACAAACCTCCTCTCAATAACTCACACAATCAAACACGGGCCCATGCTACATCAACCAACCAACCCACATAAGGCTACCACATATAGACAAGACACCATAGACACCGGCCTCACATACACAATTTTGCTCACTAGAGTTCTGCTAAGACGCCAACGTTCCTCCATATGTCAGGGTGTAGCTGCCAAAAACGAAACTGTACACCTCCAAAGTTCCATACTAGATACTGCACCGCCCATCTGACAATCCAACGGAAATACCCAGTCCTCTGATTTCTCCTTGACAACATTCCAAATATATTAAACTCCGCTGGGTGCCTTTCCCAAGTTGGTCAGTCTTATAATCTCTGTGATGGATTTCCTACGCTGTCCCATCCGGTGTCACTCTCTCTTCCGTCCTCAAGGTTTCTCCGCGGACAACACAGGAACTGGATACTCCATAGCGGTGCTTCTTATGATGTACACGCAGCACGCTCTGATTCACATTCGAACTTCCTTCCGCGTTCCAGCCGCTCACGCTGGAATGCACAGGCAGATGTCATCATTCTGCCATCGGTGCCGTAGGAGCAGCATCTCCGCTGTCCCGCCATCACAGCAACGCCTTCAGCATCCACGGCACCGGGGAATCCCCATCCCGACGCCCTCCTCCGCTGCAAGTATCCAACAGCAGCATTCACACGGCCGATATCTGGTGGCCACGGCTCGCCACTGCACACCCGAACTCCTTGGTGTGCAGCCTGTTCAAGCCAACTCCCACTCGCCATGTCCACACGCCGCAACTTGCGTGCCTCGTGTCCACTGGACTTTTTCCAGCTACTGGCCTTTCAAGGCCAACTCTCTCACCACATCAACGCTGCCAAATAGATCCGGAGCATGGTTGTTTGAAACCGGCTCAGCTCAGGATGAAAGGCTGATCTCAGCTTCTGGCTCCTGGACTCTGGACTTCAAAAGAAGACCCTGTACTCAATGCAAACAGGGACCGCCTGCTCCAGCACCACCCGGCCTACTGAAGAATAGCACCCAGATCCCTGCTACTGGGGCTAAGGCTGCTGGCAGCAACCAACAGGACTTGTACACATGGAGGACGGTGTTCCTGGCTCATCAGCTGCCCCCTCCATGACAGAATCCCATCCTCGTCGCCAGTGTAATAACTTGGTACCTGAAGTAACACCCAGACCAGCAGGTAAGAGTTTTGTAGGTTTATTGTAAGTTAATTGCCAGGAAGACACCGGCACGTCCCTTCATGCCAGCTTAAGGTTTCAACTGTAAATCCTAGAACCAATATTCAGAGCATAACATCCCCAAAACTCCACACACTCTGACATCACTACATTCATACCAACAGTGATGTCACCACACTCAGATAAACATTACAACAAGGTTCCCAGTTATGGAACGCTCGTCCCCTGCACACTATCACTGGCCCTCAAGACAGCCAAACATTTCAATCAATTTATGTTTTTTTTGTAAGATTTCGAGATCATGTAATGAGAAACTTTTCATGTACAGTAGATAACACAAATGTGTCTTGATACTGTTAAGTAAGCATATACATAATGCTATTCTTCAGGCCCAACGCTTTTCGGAAATTGGGTTCTCTTCATCAGGGTTTGATATTTGAAATCATTTCTATAAAAATTATGAATAACAATGTTTTAGACAGAATTTTTCTGGCATTTTTCAACATCCACTAGTCAAAAACAATCATAGGTTGTAATTAGTATGTTTGGAAACACTATGGAAAGCTTCTCCATAAACTGAGAATCATGCGGAGTGTATGTCCTTTTTTCAAATAGTAAGTATTAAATTGAGAACATTTTACTTGTCAGTGTTTTGTGCACTCTTTCAAAAAAAAAACCTTAAATTCTCTTAACTTAGTTCATCCTTATTAACCATATCTCAACTTGGTGTGAGATTTCCAGGGCCTCCGCTGATTGATAGAATTATCTTCATCTAGCATAAGATAAAGGTTGTTCCATGTGCCTCTGTATGAATATAGAAAACGTGTTCACTTAATCTAGTCACTCGTCTGTGCGTGTGCACATGTGAATTCCACTGTATACACTCACCTAACTTAGGAACAACGTGCTCGCACTGATGTCTTCGATGATTGAGGTGCTCTGTGGATATGTGTCACAGGAGTCTGCAGGTAAAAATGGGAATTTGAAATTACAACATGTCCCGCAAGTAGGAATACATTTGTAAATCCTAATATTAAAAAGGAAACAGTTTGTGAATTCTAATATGCAGATTACCATCTGTTGAGAATCTCACCCACGGGCTCAATAGGACACAATGCTGATCCGTCGCAGTGTACTGCAGAAGAAGTTACTTGTTTGTAGCCAAAAAGGCAATCTATTTCAATTGCGTCTAAACGCGTATATGTGACGTAATTATGTACTAAATATAAACAGCTCAACTTTAGGTTTGTAAACCATGACTATAGTTCAATATTCATCCCGATTAAAAGTATCAGGTGATAACTTGTTGACATGTTACATTATCAACATATCGAACCTAGGATTCGATACATGATATGATATTAACTACCCTTAAATAAGTGTTGGGTAAAAGGTCATGTAAGGTAATGGGCAAATGTAATTGTTCTCATGTAAGAGTTTATAGAAGTAAATTACAGTAATCATCCGTCAACATACCTAAGGATGCATGTTTCCGGTAAGCGAATGAGCCCATTGGAATCACCCGTTTTTCTACCGGTGTACCAATCCACCTGCCTCTCATGAGTGTAAATTCTTTTGTATATACGAAATGTCAACATTATAATAATTTTCAGAAGTAAATTGAGAAAATCATAAGTAGTCATGCTTATGGGTGGGTGTTCCTGATTCATCAATGATCAAGTTTTGGATAACCTGATTTCTTACTAGTATGTCAATCCTACTGCCTCTCACGAGTGCACATTCTATCATCCTATCGATTGTTGATATTACATTGGTTCTATATTAAGAACCAGATGTACGTCTTTAAAATAGTGATATTGGATACGTGTCTGTCTCACACGAGTTCAGTCTGGTGGCGATCATGTTTCTAATAAATAACTGATCTTAACATTCAATAGTTTTTGCTTTTATTAAACCTAGTTGGTTAGATTATTAGAATGACCATATTTATCTTTATCCATACCAACTCCAAATCATAGAGATTTATAGGGAAGGACCTGGGTAATATTCTTTGTTCATCCCTAATGGGGTCATTGAGTCTAGGCGATTTATCCAGTAAAGTTCCCTTTGAGACAATCTTTTTGCTAAATTGCCTCCTCTAGGAAGTGGATGTATTACCTCTAAGATGATACATCTTAGTTGTGCTTTATTGTGTCTGTTGTCTTTTTTTTTTTTTTTTTTGCTTTACGGATTGTTTTTCCCACATAATATTTCCCACATGGACATGCTAGGGCATATATTCCATTCCTACTGTCACAAGTAGCATAGTCTATTAGTTTTATCTTCTTTCCTGTATGTGAATGTCTAATATACTCCCCTTTAATGAGGTTCGAGCAGTGCTGACAGTTCAGACATGGAAATGCACCGCATTTAGGTTTGCAAAGTGTTTTTTGTGGAGTTTTTTAGGCCTCTCCATTCTAATCAGCGTATCTCTCAAATTGTGGCCCCTTTTGTATGCTAACATAGGGGGGCTGTGGGAACAATTGGTTCAAATTAGGGTTTAATTTGATGTACCCAGAGTTCTTAGTGATCTTCTTGATTTGATAGCTTTGTGAAGAAAATTTCAATCTATGTATCAATCTTGTATTCTCCTTTTTGGGCATCCCTTTTAGGACGTCTTCCCTTCTGTGTGTTTCTGTTCTCATTATGGCTTTATTCAATAGGTCTTCTGGAAAACCTTGTTCTTTAAATCAATCTGACATCTGTTCATATTCTTTTTGTAGATTGTTTGTATCTGAGATTCTTTTTAACCTCAAGAATTGGCTATATGGTAGGCTTTCTTTCGAGTGTCTGGGGTGAAAGCTGTTGAATTGCAATGTATTATTGCCATTCGTAGGTTTTCTGAAGATATTTGTCAAAATTTCGGTTTCTGTGAATGTAACTGATGCATCCAAAAAATGAATGTTGGGTTCTCCCACGTCCATTGTGAATTTGATCCATTTGTGGCAATTTAGATAGTCAAAAAATTGAAATAGTTCCTCTTTTGTGCCTTTCCAAATGGCACAGATATCATCTATATATCGTTTCCAAAAGATTATCTTAGACGCCCAAGGTTAGGCATCCAGAAAAAAAACTATTCTCAAATTGATACATGAAGATATTTGTGTAGGTAGGGGCTACTGACGAGCCCATCGATGCTCCCGATAGCTGAATGTAGAATTGTCCTTGGAAGTGATATGTTGGTGTTTGGAAGGTCAGCACAGGGAGAGCATTTTGAGGTTGCCAGGGGTCGCAGTTGCGACCCCTGTGGTCTCCCTTGCTACCCCTAGAGAAAAAGGTTTTTTTTTTGTTTACCTTTTTTTTTCTCCAATGTAAGCTCCTGGGCTGTGGCTAGTGTCATGTGGCTTTATTTTTGCAGTTGCTGACTTTCTTGTTCAGGCCTCTCAAAAAAAAACAGGGTCACACAAGTGTATCACTTTCAGCAGTGACGCTAAATAAGAAAGAATAGGAATAACACATCTTTTGTCGTTCTGGAATTCTATACAATAATTGCCAGACTCCTAAAGGTTTATTTCCAGGCACACTTCAGGTGGTGAGTCACTGATTTAGCCTGTTTGTAAACACCTCAACTCAGCCTTTCACCCTTCTGAGGTCGATAAATGAGAACCAACACAGGTTGGGTGATATTGTATGTATAAGTGCTTAAGTGCAAGTGCTATAGAATAACATATCATTATCATTTGGCCTTGAACGTCTGCTTGCATTCACAGTAATTTGGTAATATGGTCCTATACACACTAATATTAACGATACATATGGTGATCCATTCTTCTATGAAATGTAAATAACATTATAGTGCTATCGCAACCATATTTCTCAGTGTACTTGGGAACAATATGTACTGTCCCTTCTTGTTTTGTCAAGGGTTGAAAGGTTGTGTTTCATCGCTTCTCATGTGACTTTGGGGGGGGGGGGGGGGGGGGCTACAAATGACATCACTTCCTGTGATGTCATCAGAGGTCAAAGGTCATGTGATGTCACTTCTGCTACCCCTGGCATTTTGGTGAAATGACGTCCCTGGCTCAGCACTTGAAAGTGTAAAAAAAAGAAACAGCTGTGGTACTCTGCCCTTGATGCTGTGGCAGGGAGGAATACAATGGGCAAGTGGTTTTCCGCTCAGCATCCGAGTGTGCTTTCAAAAATCCACCTGGGTGACCCAGTAGCCTGTGGCAACATTGCAGCCGAAAATTGAAAACCTTGGAAAAACTTTACAGATGGGTAAGTCCATAACCCTAAATATACCGAGACGGGATAGTTTACTGTTCTAGCTACAGTCCTAGACGGTTTGAAGCGTTTTGTAGCTCCCCGGGTGAGGCGTATTGCAGTGCTGGAGGGGCACCTTTTTGAAAGAACACTAGTCTTCAATACACCACTGTATCCTGCATGTCTGTGGAGTGATTATGTGGGCACTTTACATTACACCATGGTCTTAATGGTCTGCAATACATCACAGTATCCGTGCATGTCTTCAGTGGGATGGTATCCTGAATCTGCAAGACACCATGCCATGAATACCTGTCTACAGAGTGAGGAGTCTGCAGTGCACCATAGCAGCCCTTCATGTCGGCAGTGTAATGGTGCGCTGAATGTGTAATACACTGGGCTCTGTAAAAGGCTGTTGTGTGGGCAATCTGAAGTATATCATGGCCTCTGTGCATGTCTGCAATGTGATACACAAGAGGCATCTTTCTGTGTCAGAGGTGTTATGTGCAGGGTTTGTAGCACTCGAGAGTTACAGACAGCAAAAGACTCCAGCCACAGCTCCATGGGCAGATGAGGCTGTGATGGTAGCCGGCCAAAACTAACTATTAGCAGGGAGCGAAGTGTAGATTATCTCAAGCCAATTACATGGAGGTGTGGGCGTCTGGGCCAGTTGCTGGGACAGCCAGAAACCCAGAGACTCCATGCTCTTCCCCGGAGAAGAGCATGGAAACCCAGAGTCTCGGGATAACCCCAGACACTAGGCGGGTATGGCTGGCACTAGTGCCAGCCTCGACTATACGCAATCACATTATTTCAAAGAGGGACTGTGCTGCTTCCTTGCACAATTTGTGCTTTTTCCGAGCGAGGCCATGGTGTCACTAACCAAGCCACTGTGATGCTCTTAAGACAGATACCCCCTCCCAGCGGCCCATCAGACACTACAGGCCCCATAGTTACTGCTAATCACTTTCTTTGCTCTAGCCTAGCTTTTAAAACAGCAATGGTTTACACGTCATGGCTCGTTTCAGAGACCATTGTTTTGGGCAAGGCGTTTTCATATTAAGAAATACAAAGGTCATTTTTATTCCAGAAGCACACACAAAGCACTAGTTAGCTGCCTAAATGTGCACCCTCCCTGAGGTTGCTTAAAATATATTTCAAAGAGCAGTTTTAAACTAACTACATTATTTTCAGATGTTCATATTTAACACACCAAAAATAGTTTATTTTTGGTAGTTTATAATATTTTCATCACACCATTTATAAATACTGTATTTGTCAAACATTGAAACTCAAACGGGTAAGTAACCTTTGCTCTTAATAGTCTAAGTCTCGAAAGTACGTTTTCAAAACTCAAAGGCCATGTATTTCGTTCTGCTGAATTGTGTTCTGGTATTTGTAGTCTCCCATTCAAGAAGAGGAGAATAATGCCACAATTGAACCATTTTTGCCTAATATGTCTCCATAAGGATTTATGTATTTGCGTGAATACATTACTATGGTTTGTGTACTTTTTAAGTCCTGTTCAAAGCCAAACATGGGGTAAGGGCAAACGATGAGCAGGCAAGCAAGTCTTTAATGTATGTCCAGAGGTTGCAATCCTGGAGATGTTATTTTCCCTCATTGTGGCAATGTGTTGTTTTAAGGCATAAGTAGGGGATACATGTGGGTGGGCACTTTTTTTCAGAGAGTGGCTGCTACCCCGCAGACTTGCTCAATGTTCGGCTACAAGGATTTCACCCAGCTTGTCCAAGTGCAGATGTTTACCCATAAGATCACATACAAGTGTCATGGAAACACATTTCTCTTGCTGGGATTATTTCACTATGGATTGTTGAGATTAAAAGGTGGGCACCTTTTATACTTTGCCAGAATAGTTATCGGAAAATCTCCCCTCTTCGGTCATTTTCTGGTGTTGATTAATGTTTTTTTTTAATTTCCATGCTCTTTTCTTCTAAGTAGAAAGGTCAATTGAATCAAACTTGTGTATTGCACTTTAAGATGTGTACAATTACTCTGCGTATATTCATAGGTGCCAGCTTTTTATTTTTTTCTATGAGGCCAGACGTTCCCACACCTAGTGATGCCAGGGAGCCGTATCCATCCCATAGTCGAAACACCACATTTTACAGCACATTTTGCATCGGCAATGGGAAAAAAGCCATAGGATTTACAGGAAGATATACACACATCATCAAAAGTCACCTAACCTGCTCAGTTGCTGTTGCAACATACTCTTAGGGAATGAATTGTTTCTCCTTTCAATTCCTGCACCCGCCAATGAGCTGTGGCCTGCTCACCCCATCCAATGAAGGCTGCGGGGGTGGAGGGGTACATTGACGAGGCCCCCTTCTCATGTCTGCTTCTACAAAATAAAGCCTCACGCTTGATTTTATCACATAGGTAAATGTTAACAGTAACAAATCACATACTGGACGTCACATTGTATTGTCTCCTGCCTTACTAATGGCAACGTGTTTTTAATGTAACTACCTATGATATTTTGTATATTAATGACTCATTCTGTGAAATCTTTTACTGTAATATCACAGGTCATCATTTATGCAAATAAGGGGGCTTTATGCCGCCCAGGGCCCCGCAAATCCTAGGGCCGGCCAAGCGTTTATTTCTTTGACACAATTAAGAGTGTGCATGACTAATTAAGGGCAATCATGATCCCCAGTGTACGTGGCAGGGTTTACATTTTCTGAAAATCATTCAAAAGCTTGATTCTCTTGAGTCTTCTAGTTGGGACGCTCCCAGTATTTCCAAAACTGGAAAGGCCTCAAAACTAGTAAGCAATAGATTTTCCCTCTCCCAGTTGAGCATTTTTATTAAGGACACGGAGGTTAGGATTCTGCTAGTGCAGGGTTTGGGGAGAGGGGGTCTTCAATCTTTGGCTCCCGATGTTTTTTGGACAACTCCCAGCATTTAAATGGTGAGGGATCATGGGAGTTGTAGTCCAAAACACCTGGAGAGCCTGAGGTGGCAGACCCCTGCGATAGGTTAAGTAAATCAATGGCCCTATTTAATCACTCGGGTATCTGCCACACAATTTGCTAAAACGTGTTTCTGTTTCCTCACTCTACCACCTCCTTCAAGACCAAATTCTCACACTCCCTCTCCAAAGTACAAACATGACTCTTTCATGTAATAACTTAGTTTTGCTTGCACAGTTCACCGAAGCACCTTTCATCGTCAAAGTTCATCCTGTGCAGGGTGGTGTGCTTAGAAAATGCACACTAATTCCAACACACAGAATAGTTGTACATGCAGATAACACTGCAAGCTGTGCACGTGATTCAAACCTGTAATTTAAACACACTTGAAGGTTCGTTCATTATAACTAATGCCAGGCTAAATGGATGTTTGCCTCAGCAGGCTAAATGTAGGTAGGTTGACCCCCGTCGTCACACTACACTACACTGATGCGCTTATTCTGTTAAGGGTTCCTGCTAGAGCATGGCCAGCACCCACCTCTTTCCCCAGTTCATTCGGGGTCTGGGGAAGGCCCAGGGAAGGCGTTTGTCTGCAGGCCCATGCTGGCCCTCGCCAGCGCTAATCCATTCTATGACTTGCTTGCTGTCTTACTTTGGGTCCAGATGGAGGCATGTGCTCCCACAAATACACGCTGTGAAGCCGACCCTTTGACCGCTATACTTTGCTGTGTGAAATGCCAATCTGTGTGTCCTCATTCTTCAAAGCATTCTGTTTAATCTGCGCCTTTTCTGTTCCCGTTTCCTGCAGGACAATCCGGCCTGATCACGTGGTCCGCTCGGTGTACAAAGCCACTGGCTGTGCGGATAACTTGAACCACCACGTCATCTACCTGGAGCACGTGGTTGTGCGCGTCACCATCAGCCACCCACGACGTGGAGACCTGGCGATTTACTTGACCTCTCCGTCTGGAACACGATCCCAGTTGTTGGCCAACAGGTAGGAATCACTTTGCCCGCTTTGTCCCCCCCCCCCCCTCCTAGCTAGAAAAGGCCCTAATTATGTAGGCGCAGCTGGGACAGGAGTGGGGTCCTGATGCAGGCGTGAAAGCAGTCTCTGACCAGCCACAATCCCAGGGAAAGTCCCTGGGCAGCCGCAACTAAACACCCTTTGGAGTGATGCATGCCAGTCATTAGAGGATGTGGTGTCTGCAGGTGTGTTGCCTGTCATTGCTTTCTGTCCGGACAGCGGAGTCGGGAGTTAATATGCCTCTGGTCTACAGAAAAGGGACTGCTGTGAATTAATGATAGTGCAGGCGACACAGGGCGGAAGCGCCAAGAATGGTAATTACACGTATCTTGTGCAATTACTCGCCACTCCATCCCTCCCTGGAATGAGGAGAGCGGGCCACTGTGATGCCAGAAGGCGTGTTTAGTTGCAGTTCTCGTTTGCCATCTGCCAGATAATGAGCTGAAGTCCGGGTACAGTGACGAGGTGGAGATCTTCCAGCCCAGGACACCCCTTAAGCAATACTATGCACCCTAATCTTAGTATTGGGAGCAAAGGGGGTGGTGGTCTTATGATGAATGGGGTCTGCCCAATTTAGAAAACATGATCAGGGTTGGAGTACCTTTTAAAGTGAGTAGTAGCAACACCAGTTATTGACCGCCCTGCAAAAGGGGAAAAGAAATGTGTAACGTGCATAAAAAGCAAGTTGTTATTGCAGGGTTTTCCGTGGCACTTGCTGTGCACCCGGGCACAGGAGACTGGGCATGTTTGCTTTCCAACTTTCTCTTTCTGCAAACTTTGGTAAGTGTCAAACACCGATGGGGCTGATTCGCAGAGAACGTCCTTCGCTTGCCTGTGCCACGTGTGCGTGCAAGTAAGGAAAACGCCGCATTTCCTGGGCGTGGGATTCACAAACATGATTCTGCGTGTGCAGATGCCCCTGCGCCGCCATCTTGTCCTCATCCGCAGAACTGCCGTAGATCCAGATGGCAACCCTAATTCATGGAGGGTTGGGCTCTGGAATACAGCAGAACCTGCGACTTGAGGTACGGGAGGGAGTGCAATGCAGACGGGGGCCTACACATACACCTGCCTGTACATCGCAGCCCCTGCCTGGGCGTATAGCCGGCCTGGGAGAGAGGGGCGGGGCCAGGCAACCACCTAGGGCGCCATTAGCCCCCGCCACGCCAGTTCGGTGGGCAAGGGGTGAGGAGTCTTTTAAGGGCTCCCCCGATTTGGCGTAGTGGCAGAAGGTGCGGCAGGCGCCCCTTGGTTATTAAATGCCTACGTGGTGGCGGAGCACATTTAATAACTATTCACATCATTACCACCTGGTAAAAAAGAAAGTGGCACATCCTGGCCCCACCACCTGTTGACCAGGGGCGCGCGGGGTTGGGGTGCCAATTCGCTCAGGGCGCTGCTGGCCCTAAAGCTGGTCCTGCCTGGGCGTGTGTCTGTACAGTGTGATAACGTAAAAAATGCATTGACGTTGAAAGGCCCTTTGCTAGAATGCAGATCCGAGTGGTTGCCACGTGCCTGACATTTACATATGCATGGCTGACTGCGAGGACACTTGCATCCTCAGCCTCTCCGCCCCCCCAAGTAGATCACCTCTGGGAATGAGGAGGCAGGCGAGCAAGAGGATGCAGGCGGAGGTTGCGAGGGTCACATCCCTCCTTGCTTCTCATGCATGCATCCGGTGGATCTCTTTTTTTCCCCAAACAGTTAGATTCTCTTCTCTAGTATCCTAATCATCAGTGCTACCAGTAGCAATGAACAATGCAGCAAGGTGTAGAGGGACCCTCTGATAAATTATTCCTCTCCAGTTTCCTTGGCAAGCTGCTTTGCTCATTGCTTGCTACCCAAGCACCCCCTATCCAAAAGTGCTACCATTTGCTTTCCAAAAGTGCTACTGCTACCGGTTACAGCTTGCTTAGTCACATGATAGTGCTAATCCGTTGCATTAACATAAACCCAGCAAAGAACAATGAGGCATGGTGTAGAGGGACCCTGTGATAAGTTCTTCCTCTCCAGTCTCCCTAGCAAGCTCATCTCTTGCTACCCAAAGAACCCCCTTTTCAAGAAGAGACCTCTATGTTTATATGCAAACAGATTTCAGGGGGGCTAGGATGATGGTGGATACAAATATGTTCTTTAAAATATGTTCAAGTTCACCTCGGCTGTTTATGTACCAGTCGTGTATATAGAAGACCTAAAATAACTTCTACCCCGAGAATAATATATACATCCCAATTGGTGGCAGGCTGTGCGGTAAGTATTGTACACCCTTGACTTCAAAATCCAGCATTCTGGAACCCCTGCCCCGCTTGGGGAGTTGGGGGTTGAAGTGTGCCCTAAAGGTTTAGTTATGTTGCAAATTACTGCCCAAACCATGAAGATATTTGTTCATATCAACCCTGTGAAAGATAAATGGGTAATTTCTTTGATGCAAGGCTGTTTATTGTTCCCACCATTTTGTTTGTGTAGCTCTCTTTTCACATTAGCACATGTGTAATTGTGGTGGTTATCCATGCAAAACACTTGCTTAGTATGATATGATAGTTTATTTATATAGCGCCTATACACAATGTGTTTCAAAGCGCTTCAAGGCAAGGGAGGGAACAAGGGAAAAATACAATGACATTCTTACAGGCCGGGAACGGTAAGGATGTGAAATTAACTATCGTACTCGGCCTGACGATATTTCAGATAGTGCAAGAGCTAAGACATAGATAAGGAAGGGTGGGGGAGAGTGTAAAGGAAATGGAAACAGACAGGCGACTACCGTACTAGGCCTGATGACATTTCTGGTAGAGCTGGAGAAAACAAAATGTGAGGGGGAGGGGTGCAGAAAGGGAGGGGAGGAACAAAACGAGCGACTATCGTACTAGGCCTGATGACATTTCAGATAGTGCTGGAGGAGGTGGGAGGGGGACAAGTAAGGGGACGGAGGGTGGAGACATACGAGGATGCTATCATTCTAGGTCCAGGGACAATTCTGATAGAGTAAGTGCATAGAAGAAAGTAACGGGAGGAGTTGGGGAAAGGGAGAGGAGGAGAGAACAGAGAGTAAGCAGGCAAAAAGAGTGGAGAAGCAAGAGGGGAGAGCGAATACAATTGCAGAAGTCAGTAGTAACACATAATGTTGCAAGCCTGGATACAAGATGAAGATGGGAACAGCACGATTCAGGACCACCATGAGAAAAGGTGACGCACCGTGAATCAATGAAGTCCGTAAAAGTCAAATCTAGCATTGGCCACAAGACGGTGATGGTGAAACCAGAATGTATCTGGACAGACTCCTGCAGAAATGGGTTGTAGGGGGGTGACTGGGAGCAGGGTGGAAGAATCAAGCAAAACGGGCAACACCTGTTTGCGAGAAGGGGGGTGGCACAAGGGAACATCACGGGGGAGAAAGAGGGTGTGGATGGCCTGTGGGGACAGAAGCAGTAAACACGTGTTGGTGCATGCTTACCTGCTGTCTGATCAGTAAAAGCGAAAATCTGGTATATCCCTACATATTTTTACTTTTAGCAAATTTTCAAAATTGGCCTCTGATATTTCCAAAAATATTTGTATTTATTACTTCCCGCCCCCTAAATATTGCCAGTTTGTGCAGGTCAGTGTAGCCTGTGGCAACAGAGCTTCAGCTGAGCAGTGAAGCAAGTGTCAGTGAATTACCTATAATTTAATATCCTGAGTAAAATAGGCTCTATTGCTCATGAAATACTCCATCCTTAAGCAGGACATGGCCAATATTTTAATATGCATTATGTGACAATATAAGCATATGTTCCCCTGTAGTTTCTCAAAAATGGCTCCTGTTTTTAAATTCCATTTGCTCCTCAGTTAGGTTGAGTTCTATATCAGTAACTTATAAGATATGGTTTGAAAGTTCTCAAATGGTATGACGTTCCCTGTTTTCCAAAGATCTGACAGCCTCAATGGTGCTAAATCCTTCCTGTTAAAGGGATTCCTGTAATTGAAGTACGAGAGATAAATTGGCGTTTTCTTCTAAGACGCGCATGTGTACCGATCTCTAGAATTTCATAGCTTTATTAATTGCCCCCAAGTTTGCGGGTAAAAGGAAAATGTTTGACTTTTTACACTATTTCCTAATGCAATTAAGCATGTGGTGGTGGGACACGCTTTCATCAAGTCGGTAATGTCTGTCTCAAGTTGAGATCTGAGTCCTTTTGTTCTCGGACACGAGTGCAAAACTGAAGCATTGCGGTCTGCTGAGCCAGTCAACAATGAGGGCAGCGGTCCTTCAACTAATTCCCAAAGGTTAACATTATTGGCTTCCTCCAATCTCAATCACGCTGTTGGCACGTACCCTTGTTGTAACCTTCACCCGATCCCTAACTCTTGTCACTTCCTGCCTCGTTAGTTCAGAGAGGGCTTTAGTGGAGGGCGTGTGCCTCTAGTCCCTGACTACATTTTTGCAAACCTGATTGGTAGACCCAGCCTTAACATTTGTGTTGTAAATACAAAAATACATTGGACAACGCAGGCTTATCAATCTTTGTTATTGCGGCCTTCAATGGCGTCTTACTATTAGAGATTCAACCGTCAGGGCTTGCATAATATACTAGCCCAGTAGCATTGGTGAGTCATTTTTATGGAGGGCGAATACCATTTTCATGATACACGACCTTGCTGGTGAGTATGGGGATGTTAGAAACTTATTTTTCATTTACTGCAAGCACACTTTGTTTGCAGTAAATTGCAAATACAAGTTTCACTGTGCATGCTTGACAGCATTGCACCAAATATGAAGTTTGCTTATGGCACCATTTTAGAAAAAACACTGGTAAACATTCTATCACTTTGGGGCAAGTGCATTTCTATTAGGTCGAGTATGTAAACTAAGGAAACTTGCCCTGCAGGTCTAGTGGGACTTATAAGAATTTGCAAGGCCTGCAACCCCTGACCCCAAGATGTAACCTCCTTATTCCAAGAGAAATCTTCATCTTACCTCATATACCCAGGTTCAGGCTCTCCTGCTTAGGTTCAGCCATGCTCCACTTTGCTGCTGCATGTACTTCACATTCTCCACAGGATAGAGCAACATGCTCATTACGACCCCGGAGTAGCTGTCCTCGAGCAAGGCTACTGCTGTACTGGAGAATCGTAAGGATAAATATGCAGACCCAGAACATGCTACATATCCCCTCACTGCTCATTTTAAGGCCTGCCGCCAGGTGTCGCATATCAAGCAGCACACCACGATGCTTCCAGATCATGTCTCCACTGCTGGAGCGATACGCTCACACTTCCTGTGCCACAGCAGCTGTGGTTCCAACATGACATCTTTGTTCTCAAAACCCAGAGCAAGGTGCTTGTCGTGGTACATCCCACTAACCTCCATATGGGTCTGACCCTACTTGAACCCCTTTGAAAGGACAGAAGGCATTCGAAATGTTACCTGCTTCTGATGTGTCGTGTTTAGTTTGCCTTCTCTGCAAGTGTGTTGAGGGAAACTTGCAGGATCTATCGGTGTATGTGTGTTTAAATGTCTTGACACATTATTGTCCGTGGATGTGTCTAAACATGCATGTTTTAAATTTTGTGAACACTTCCACACACATCCATACATGGATGTGAGTTTTTGTGAAGGGCCCTGTGTATTTAGGGGAGGGGAGAGGGTGATCGAATGTCTGGTTGTTTCGTCCCCCTTATAAAATGTTATGCGTGACTCTCAATGCTGATGTCATGCACCAGACAATAAAAGACCATCTGACGCACACTCTGGCATGTATAATGTAGGCCTTGACCCCGAGCCCCCATAGTTGCATGTAGGCACCTGGACTGATTCAGTGTCCCACCCTAGTGTAGATCAATCATGCTGTGTGCCTCCCTGGACCGCACTTGCTACAGATAGCGCAAGCTTGTTTTTGGTCATGGGGTTCCATGGGTAACTTGACCCCGGTGGAAGCCTCAATGATCATAGCAGAGAATACATGGTCATTCCACACTGCATATCACGTGCCTATGTGCAAGTGGTCTGTGAACCCTAGTCTTGTTTTGCTGATGTTATGTACAGCACCAACATGTCCCCGTCATGGCTTCTAAGCGCATCAGGTTCCCCGGGAGCTCAGCAGACTATAGTCTGAACGTGCATGCATTGCAGAAGGAGATGCACGTTGGACAGCATTATGCATGGCATGGCTGCTGCGGGCACAACAGAACGTTTGGCAGAAATGTCTTCAGCGTTTATATTTAGTAGTAGTATTCTTGACTGGGCTCTGTGTGGCTGCTGGCATGAGGACCGGACTTGGTGTGGGACTCATCCAGCTGCTTTGTGGGCACCGCAGTGCAAGGTGAAGCGGGCACCATGGGAATAAGGAGCTATTGATCCCCAGTGCAGAGGATTGCAGTTATTTACATGCTAAAAATGGTATCCATATCTGTCATACATGATCAGGGGGGTAGGCTGTGGCTGGCCCATGTCCATTTGAAAGATCCTCTTTGTGCAATGCACTGACATAAGACTTTGGTCTATGCAGGGCTCCAGAAGTGGTTTGGAAATGGGAACATTGGAATCCCTGTGTTTTAAGACGGAAATAAAAAAAAGTTCGAATTCCCAATGTGTGTATATATTACCACAGTCATAATATATAAATCTCTAAAGCGGACATTTTTTGGAATCCATGATACTATCCACCTAGACATTCATGCAAATGAAAAGGTGCTTATTGACCTTAAATGTCCTCTTCAGATCAGGTAATACTGCCTTTCCCTTTAGTGGCACTGCTATGCTGCACCACTGAGCCGAACATAGCCGTGGAACTCTGCGGGGACAAAGCACAGGTCTAGGCCCCGATGTGTCCATATATTATTGTTTTTTTTTGGGAGGGGAGCATTTTTGTATCTTTATTTTTTTTACTCTGAGCGTATTTGGCCGTTTTTAGAAATAGAGGTCTGGCGCGCCATTTATCTGTGCGGCTTTCCTTTGGAACATTGAGTCCTGACTTCAACTTGGAAAAATGGCTTTACAGGCTATGATGAGCTCCAAATCACATGTCCACTGCACGCCACGTGTATGGCTTCTGTACACCTATTCTCATTCTTAAGGCATCAGCTGTCATTCCATGAATCCTTTGAGATTGGGAGAGCATGCAACCTCCAGGAACTTTACTGTCTTTGTATTGGCTGGCGCCAGGGTTGAGGTGCTATACCCCCCGTTTTCCAGGTAACTGGGAGCATGTGCTTCCAGGTTTTTGGAATTGTGGGCGGTGAGGTGCCGTGTGCCAATACCACTTTCTACTGAAGAGGCATAAAAAGGCAGGCAGAAATGTCCGCATTTCTGGTATCACTTTAGCCATGGCTCTCTAGGGTTCCAGTTATTCATGAATGCGCCCCAGCCATTGTTCGCCATGTCATGACATGTTTCGATCATTTCTAGCGCAAGGGTCAATCATCCTGGTTGCTCTCACTGTTCCCCGACATACTCTTCCTTTGCAGTCTGGCTAAGTGAGGCCCTTGACATATTCTATAATCCACAGACTGCTCCTCATTTTAGCACTCTGAAATGGCTTAAAACCGAACCATTCATAGTAGGCAGAGCGATTCAGTGCTTCATTTAACGATTTCAAGAGAACTGGAAACTTGAAATCTTCTGGTAAATCCAATACTGGCTATCGGGGCGAAAGCAATGTTTTACCTCAACAACTGCATTAGGTTGGATTACTGCTGGTGTAAGTGCATTGGGTTGGGTTACTGGTGCGCAGAGCTGGTGATTGGGCTGGCTCTCGCTGGATCTGAGATCCGGCACCAAATGTGTAGCCGGATCTCTGGATCCGGCCAAAGTCAGCCACCCCAAAACTACGCTCTGCGCTAGCTGTGGCGGGGAGGGCAAAGCACCACGAGAAAACTAACTTCCTCTGGTGACCCCGTGCAAGGGGTCACCAGAGAAATTTACAGTCCTCAGCCACAACCCGGTCCTCAGCCACGACCTGTATCCGACAAACATTGCAAAAATAAATAAATGTACTGGTATCCGACAAACATTACATGAATAAATAAATACCCCTATTAACATTGAAACTATCACACATGATGCAGCCACCCAACTGCTTTCAGAGGGGAGCTGCAGGAGCTGTGCCGGGTGTGGTTCAAGTCAAGGAAAGCGTTGCTTATGGCGAACAGAAATCACCCTGTTTGAATAGTACCCAAGGGGGAGTTTTTTATAAAATGGGATGCAAATTGTGCATTTTAAAGAATATTTACTCAGCAACTCTATTATCCGCATAGTGAAGTAACTCATCACCAGTGCCATGGAAGTGGTTTAAAGTGTAATTCATATATAGTTTGGAAAAGAAGCGGCATGAAAGAAATGGCGCCGTTTTAAAATATTATTTCGGACATTTCCTTTGATCGGAGGTCAACTGCCAGCTCCGCCCCCACCCCTAATCCCTGCCTTCTCAGGCACCGCCCCCACCTCGGCCATTGCGGGATCCCCCACCAATTTTGTTCCATTTCCACCACTGCTGGAGCGGATTTCTATTTTGTTTTTTTTTTTTTGTTTTTTTTTTTTAAACAAGCCACACCAACAATAATGCTTTTGTAATTATCAAGCATATATATGTTTGGCCAGGAAAGACTTTAGCTGTCGGAGTGCAATGACTGCCAACCGCTCAAAATGTACTCATAGTGTTGTGGATCAGCCAGACTCACACAATTGGCTTTATAGTTAAAAAATGACAGCCAGTAAAATTGAAAATAATTTGCAATAGAAAGCTGCTCTTGTGGCAATTTGCCACCCTGGGCCTACTCCTTTGAGTCATACTGCCCCAGACACCTAACAGTTCACATCATTTTAGCATGACGTGCCACTCTGTCTTCGAGTGTGTCTGTTGCTTTGGTAAGTGATTGCCTAGTTGGTGTGGAATGCACCATTTTCAATATGGGGGAAACCTATTTAGAAAACCAATAGTAAATGTGCAGAGCCATCAGTTGATTTGTATAATATAACGAATGACATCAATACCATGTGTGAGAGTGCCGTGCGTCACAAAATGGCTGAAGGCGCCAGTGCAGGTTTCTAGTGGAATGCTGGGGACATGTATGTTGCTGTGCAATGTAAAACGGATTCATTTTATTGACATGTTTGACTTTGCGTCTGCTCGTTTGCGCCTTCTGTTACACTGCGCGCAGTTTTAGAGGTCTGGCGCTTCCTCAATCGCATAATGAACGCAGGCGTGCCAGAATAATTGAACTGGCGTGCCTGGCAATCGGAAGGGCAGCTGACCTAAAGGTTGCTAGATGCTGTGTCGCATTGCTTGACATAAACATGGCCCCTCTGTGAGGTGATGCACTTTGCGGTGAGGATCCATGCATATAATGATTGCCACCAGCTGTTTCTAATGGACATGTACTTCTTTTCAGTCTCTTATTGGGCACATGGCTCCCATTTATGATGGTTTGATCTTCACATGTCTTTGTGTGAAAGTGCACACGAGTGTTGACGATTTCCAGAGGTTTCACTAGAAAAGTGATGACTTCATTCGCTATTAATGCTTCAAAGAGACCTCAGGGCCCCTTTCTTAGTGCGCAGTTGCTTTCCGAGTTTAGTAGGTACAGACAGGAGCAGGCCAGGTGTTCTTGTGTTGATGGAAAATGCCATGATTCCGTACGATAATTGCCATTACTCAGTGTTATACTGTTCCTCCCCCTATTACTCACACTCTAAAGGATGTCTGCCTTTTATTCCAGATATTCTTTCTTTAAATTACGAAAGACTTCTCCCATTTCGCAATGTGACCCCGAAAAGGGACCGCCTTCCACTTGGACCTCCGAACACTCTGTGGTGTAATCCAAAATGTGGACCCCCCCTCGCCTCCCCTGCAAGGCATGCTGTAGAGGCCTTCCCACCCCAAGCTCAGCAACAAAAGCACAGGTCACACAATACTCCATGCCAGCCTGGACCCCCACCCATGCGTGTACAAACAAGGCGACTGACTACTGAAATACTAGTCTAGCCACAACACATAATTTGCTTGCTTTATCATGGATGGAAGCCCATTAAAAAATGTTGATGTAGTATTGCACGCTGACCCCACCTGCCAAAATCATCTCCCCAGCATTCTTCCTCTTGGTGTCCTCCGCGATGGGCTTCTCCAGGCTCCGCTGGCATCCCGGCTTCTCCAAACTCTGCCTTCCTCTCGCGGTCTGCACAGCGTGTACCGCCCGCTCTCTTCACTTCCTTTGGCAGGGGCTGTGGTCACGAGGAGCACCATGGCTTCTCCCCACCTGACCCGCTCTGGCGGATAGCAGGACCTCTGGACCCTCACACAGCCAACCATGGCTACAGCGTCCCCTTCTCCTGCGCAGCGCTGCTCCAGCCACATGTGTCTCCAACTTCTTTTCCTCAAGCCTGTTCCTCCTTCCTCAGACCTTTTATACTCCGGGTGTGTTAAGTGGCCCTAGGTGTTGGTCATTGAGTTCCCTTGACTGACTTTGGAGGACTCCATTAGGCAGACATACCTGGTTGTTCCTCTGGTGTGCCTTCATAGTCCTCCTCCACATCTTGGAACCAGAGTGGTGTTTGGTACTGTCTGATTTAATAAAAGAAGCATTTGCACCACTGTTTGTTCTCTGATGTGTGTGTTAGTGAAATTAGGATATGTCCTCCTAGTTTCTCTTCCTCATTCCAGTACTAAGATGTTGTTTTTGAGAACCAGTCTGGAAGGAGGAGAAGGGAAAGGGTTGACGGTATCGCACAAAGTCTTTAGGGCTAATGGGATGATTATGAAAGCGGAAAGGGGAATACCATGTCTCCTCCACAGAAGTCCCCTCCCCATTCCCCAGGTTCCCTCCAGCCAGGTGATCCTCCATCACGTATCCATCCTCAGGGTTGGGATACAAAAGCGATGGCCTTTCCCTGGCCACTTCAGAGGGGGACTCTGTGGAAAAAGAAGTGAGGACGCCTTCAGGTTCTTCACAGTACTCAGCTGTCCTTTTATCTAGAATATTATGGGAGCCATTGATATTTTAGATTTATTTATTTATTTATTTATTCGGATTTATTTAAAGCGCACGTCAGCCCGGGGGCATCGTGGCGCTGTTACATGAATACATACATAGTCTGGTTACAATGGAAGGAAGATGGTTACAAAGCAATTTTCATTACAGCAAGCATTTCGTGTCGAAAACTTTTCGTATCAGATGCGTGCGAGCTGAAGTGGGTGAAGGGAAGGAGGAGTTAGTTGAATAGCGTGGTTTTGAGGGATTTGCGAAAGAGATACAGCGATGGTTCTGCTCTGAGCGAGTTGGGTTGGTTAATGTTAAAGGTATTTGTATCACGCGCGGTCCCCAGGCGCTCTGATGGATCTGAAACTGAGGGTGTGGTAAAAGAAAAATGGAATGTGACTAGGAAAGTGAGTTTTGATTTCCTGTTGGCAGCTTCAGTTTGGTTTGCACAGTTTGCTGAGCTTGAGTGCGGTTTTCGGATCGGCGTTACTTCCCATGTGCTGTTGTGAGGAGTTATGTGGTGTTAGTCTGTTGCAATGTGGTGAAGTGCGTGCGGAATGCTGTGCAGAGACTTGGTTGTGCGAGTTTCTGTATGGTAAGAGTATGCAGAAAGTCAAGGTTTCAGAGTTGTTTGGTTAGCTGGTTTTCCTTACTTCTTTGTCTTTGAGTTTCAGTGCTTAACATCAATCATTATCCTGTATGTATGGTAATGTAGTTTGTCCGCTTAGTTGGCGGGCATGTTGATGAGTGGCAGTTTTCCTCTGTGCTCCTCTAGTGGTATGTCTACCTGGCTGGAGCAGGAGAGTTGCCTGGCCTCGGTTGGTGACGATTTGGATAAACTGTTCTGGTCACTCCCTGCCCACGACTTGGGGTCCTTAGCTACCTGAGTTTCCTCTGTGGAATAGCTGTGTGGGCAAGGGATGTTGGGGGTGTCCTCCCCACCCTTCAATTAGGGGGGATTAAGTTTGGGTCATGGGTTACTCCTTAAGCTTCTTGTTGCCCATAGGGTGCATTCTTCCTAGTAGTTTCCTTCTGGTTCTGAGGCCAAGAACCATGTTTTGATCCCTTGTGTTGCATATGTTTTTTGGTGTCATTCCAGGTTATTGCTGCCAGGTGCGAGAAAGATGATCCAGTTGTATGCTTTTAGTTCTAAGCGAATGTGGTTGCTTGATCTGAGTGGTCTTGTCGGATGGTAGACGGTTATTTTCTTTTTTAGGAACTCTGCTCCTTGGCCATGGATTATTATATGCGTTATGCACATTGGTTTTAACTTAATTCGCTGCTTTATTGGTAACAAGTGTAGCATTTTCAGCGCTGGTGTAATATGTTCTCTTCATGGTAGTTTGAGCAGGAGTCTGGCCGCAGCATTTTGGATCTGCTGAAGTTTCTTTAATAGCCGTTCTGGCATTCCTGGGTATAAGCTGTTGGCGCAGTCTACTCTGGACATGATGAGTGCGATGATAGTGAGTGTTTTGTGGGTAAAAGAACGAAATGGTAGGATCCTTTTCACTGCATGTAGGAGGAAGACACATTTCTTGATTACAGCGTTTACTTGTGGCTCAATTGTTAGTTTGTTGTCCATCAAGATTCCAAGGTTTTTTTACTATCATTGATGGAGTCGGTGCTGTTCCAAGTTCCGTCGGCCATGGGATGTAGTGATTATTTTCCCCGCTTTTGGATATGATCATTATTTCTGTTTTTCCCGGGTTGAGTGTGAGGCTGTTGGTGTTTATCCAGCTGTAGAGTTCGTGTAGGCAGTCTTCCAGTGTTGTTTCCTTCCTGTGTATCTTGTAGTTTGTAGACAATCTTTGTGTGATCAGCGTAGTTGTAGAATGTGAGGCCATGTTTTTAAATGAGCCTGTTTAGTGGCGCCAGGTATAGGTTGAAAAGCAATGGGGTTAAGGAGGATCCTTGTGCTACTGTGCAGGTGGATTCTCTTGGGGTTGATTTGAAAGGTTTTATCTGTACAGTTTGTTCTGTTTGTTAGGAAGGATTTTATCCATAGTAAGGCTAGGTCAGTGATTCCTATTTCTTCCAATCTCCCGATTAGGATGTCATGGTTGACTGTGTCAAATGCTGCAGAGGGATCAAGAAGTATTAGAGATGTGCTTTAGTCTGAGTCTGTATTAGCCTTCATATCGTCCCAGATTGAGAGCAGTGCCGTTTCCGTTCCTCTAATTCGTCTGAAGCCTACTTGTGCTTGATCCAGTAGTAAGTGGTGTTCTATGAATCCTTATGTTATTATGTAAACAGAAGTTTTGAGCAGTTTCGCTGGGTATGGGATGTTTGAGATGGGTCTGTAGTTGGAAAGGTCCTCCACATTTCCTGCTGTGTCCTTGAGGAGCGGCTTCATGTATGCCGATTTGAAAGATCTCAGTACTTTCCCTGTTGAAAGTGATTGGTTGAAAAGGTTTCTGTAGTATTCCATGGGGGTTCCTTTTGTGAGGATTGATTTGTGTATATCTCAGGGTTAGAGACCCAAGGGGGTGAGGGGTGGGGGGGGCAGGGAGCTTTGTTGCTATTGCTTACCAGCTTGACAAATGTCTCTGCTGATATTTGGGGAGGCTTCAGAGTTTTTTCTGGCAATCCTCGGATGGCTTGGTAAGTTGCATGTTGTAGTTGCTTGGTCTGCTTTGTATGATTTGTTGGATGGTGCTGATTTTGTTTTTGAAGTGGTCTGCAAGGTTGTTGAATAATTTCAGTGAAGGTATTGGTGTGTAGCTGCACCCAAGGCTGTTTCTCATTTCGTTTGATTTTAAACATTTCTTTTGGGGTTTTGCCGAGTCTGTTGTCGTAGTATTTCTTTTTGACCTTATGGGTTTCCTTTTTGTATGAGTGGATATGTCGTTGGAATTTCTTCACCAGGTCATTTGTTTTCCTCCATTCTAGTTCCAGCTTCCTGTATTTTCTTTTCATGATGCCGAGTAGCAGGGTTTACCATTTTGCTGTAGTAGTTCTGTTTTTCTGTCAAGGTCAGCTTTATGAAGTCATTGCCGGTGGCTTGTTCATTTAAAGTAGTTCTACTAGGTTGCTGTTTTTGATGGTCCTCCAATTTCTTTTCATGATAGTTGTACGTTTTCTGGGTTGTTTGGTTGTTGTGGCAAGCGTGATCACAAAGGGGATGATGAGGTGGTCTCTCCAGAGGATCTGTATTAGTGGCACCATGGTGATGAGGTTTTTGTTGGCTAATATTAAGTCTAGTGTATATCCCTGCACGTGAGTTGCTCATTTGACTAGCTGATGTAATTTCATTGTCCTCAGTTGTTTGGCTAGTGATATTTGTGTGTTGGCGGTTTCTTCGTCAAACCAGAATTTGAAGTCTCTCAGGATTATCAGGTGTTCTGCTCTATGGCTAGGTTGGTGATTGCTTCAGTGCAGTCATCCAGGAAAATTGCATCGTATGTTGGTGATCTGTATACCAGAATAAATTTGAGGTTTGTCTTTAGGTTTGCTTTTGGGTGAAGGATTAGGAATGCAAAGTTTTTGATGGTTAGTGGTTCTTCAGTTTAAATTTTCATGTGTTCCTTGTAAGCTATCGCCAGTCCTCCTCCTCTTTTTTTCCCTGTTTGCTTGGGAGCACTTGAAGTTGTCTGCGAGGCAGTTATGGAGTGTCATTTTGTAATTGTCATCTAGCCATGTTTCGTTTACGAGTAAGATGTTGATACCTCCGTCGCACATGAGGTCGTAGATCTCTGTGGCATGCTTAGACATTGATCTAGCGTTGATTAGGTTGTAATGGAGCTTTTTGATGTGGTTTGTTTTTTATCCTAGTTTTGTACTTCTGTGTTGTTGTCGTAGATTGGTTGGTGATCCACAGAGCCTGCTTTGTCATTAAGGCGGTCTGTTATGTTGATGGTTGGGTTGATGAATTCTTCTGTTTCCTAGTCTTCTATGTG
The DNA here is from genome assembly GCF_040938575.1 of Ambystoma mexicanum. Lineage (NCBI taxonomy): Eukaryota > Metazoa > Chordata > Amphibia > Caudata > Ambystomatidae > Ambystoma > Ambystoma mexicanum. The sequence continues at coordinate 1,197,735,853 of NC_090935.1, forward strand.
TTGATGAGGTTGCTGGTGGTGTCCTTGTGTTTTTGTGATGTATGGAGTGAGGATTTTGTTTTTTTACCTTTCTCTTCTGGTGTCCTCTCCTTCTTTGCACAGTTCCAGTTGGTTGTCAGCGTGTCTAAGCCTGTTGGTGGCGTTGGAGTGTCGAGGTGTTGCAGTGGTAGCGATGTACTGTGTGAGATATAGGGATTTTTATCTTCTCATTATATGTGTTCTGTTGGCTGTAGTGTTTGTTGTGGTGGGCTCAGTATTTGCGGCTGTTTCTACTGGAGGAGGGTGAGGGTGTAGATCTGTTCTGTTTGTTCCTTGTTACGATTCTCTTTGGCATCGTCCAACTCTGTCTCGGGGCATTTTGAGGTGATGGCTGCGTCACCTGCAGACACCTTCCAGGCTTGCTTCCGTTGGGGCGGTCAGTTGCCTCAGGGTCCTTCACAGAGGACTACAATGGGCAGGGGCTTACCTAGATGGTTTCCATATGTGGGCTGCTCAGCCCAATCAGAGGTTGGGATGTGAGGGAGAAGGGGGACCAGGAAACTGCTCTGGTCAGTGGGTGATTTAGCGTGCAAGCAGTGGCGTGTAAATGCCTTTTTAAACGAATATATTAAAGTGGAACAACCCTGGGGTTTCTTTCACTATGGGAGGCAGGAAGTGCGGAAGGGGAGGCAGGGAAAGTCCGAAAATGGCAGACAACAGAACTGAAAAAATAAGATGAAATGAAAACACACTAGATAGATGCACTCAGATGCGCAGGGGTGTGCAGGCAGGCTCTTACCGCACGGCTGGATAACAATGGTGGTGAGTGAGCTTGCACTGGGGGATGACCCTCAGTGGTTTTACAGATGGGCACAAAGAACCAATCGGAGCACTCAGGATGGATGGGAGAGGGAGCGGGGAGAGAGGCCAGTAAGTGCTGAAGGGGAGGCAGGCAAAGGCCAAAAATGGCAGACAACAGAATGAAAAAAATAAAACAAAACACACTAGATGCACTGAGGTGCGCAGGGGTGTGCAGGTAAGCTCTTACCTCGGGGTGGGATAACAATGCCGGCAAGTGAGCTTTCTTCCTCTTGTTGCCGGACATCCATTGGTCTTAGATCTCCTGGACATACTTTTGGGCAGCCGTCATGTACGGATGATGATTAGCCTGTCCTCTGTTCTGTTATCATGCTGACCAGTGAGTAACAGGGATTTGAACACGGTTAAACTTGCATAATTTGGATTGCCCTAGCCTGTGCAGAATGTTTGCTTTTGCCTGTATCAGATTGGTCATTAATGCCTTTGTGGAATGTGATTGGAATGCCTTTCTAATGAAGTGCATCTTCACTGCGTGTGGTTTTCGCAGTCGCTTTTTTCTTTTGGCCTAGACAAGCATCCCAGCCCGTTCATGGACAGTGCATACATTGTCAACAAGAAGAGTCCCATCTGACGATTGTGGTCGTGGTTTAGTTTTGTTCAGCTCTGCAATTGTGCATTGTATTTGCTCCGAACTGGCTGTTTCCCAGCTACACATCTCCAGCTGGGATCCATTCCATGATCACAACTTTGATGTTTGCCTACTAAATTAATCAGAGGCCTTGGGCAATAGAACAAGGATTTTTACATGCATGACTTAAAGGTACAGTTTGTTTAATTATGTTTAAAGGCCTCTTAGAAGAGCATTTGTTATGAAGGAATAACTGTATTTATGAGGATTGTCTCTTTTCCGTTACAGTATATTGGGGTTTGTGGTTAACGGGTTGTGTCCTGACACTGTTTGCTCTGTTAATATCGCCCATTCAATTGGCGACGCAGTACAGGCAGAACAAATGTGTTTAATACAACATCGTATATCAGCTGTTTTGTACTTTGTGGAACACCTTGAGCATAGGGAAGGATGGGCGTTTTCACCTTTCATTTCATGAACATCAGCAGTGAGAAGGAAAATCGGAGTCTGTGTTCCTCTTCTGACCCGCCACTTACTCTAAAGATGTAGACTCCAAAGGGGCCTGTGTGATGACTGCCCCTGCTTCTAGTCATGTCTCGCCCAGCTCTTCAGCTTGCTGTCATTAATCTGCAATTCCAATCGAAACATTAGGTGTCCGTGTGAAGCAAGCAATCGCTGGGGGGACAGAATAGACCGCGTAGGACAACTTTCCTGTTTCATTTACTTTCTGCTTCCTTGAATACAAGGAAATACTGAACACCTAATGTTGGCAAGTGTGTGATTTCTGCCTTTGGAGGTGCAGTTTTACAGATAACGAAGGTATCTCAAAAGAAACCGAGATAGGTTGCTAAGTGTGTGCAACCCAGCATGAGAGTTTTCAGGACTGCTTCGCTCTACCTAAATGGAGGTGTGCCCCCCTCCTTCCTCTGCCAGCCCCCCCCCACACCCTTAAAGTGTGTCACTCAGGCAACCCGCGTGTACCTTCGACTTGCAGCTGTCCTTTGTTCATTATAAGGCTCATTTCATTAGGAGTGTGGAACTGCAAGAAAAATGGCTGAAAAAAATATAGCCTTTAAGCCAGAAACATTTCTCTAAGAACCGTAAAGTAAATCTACAAGTGCATATCAAGGAAGGGTGTGTTATGATCTGTGGTAATAAAACATTTGTATTGCGTATTTCACCATAAACAATAAATACACGTACACAATAGCAACCATAAATTAGACAATAAAACCAATTTCAAATCTCCACCCTCCACTTCATGTAATTGCGATTAAAGCAGATCGTGTTGGTCGAATGAAATACCCGTTACTTACTCATGACCTCTCGAGTCATGTACCAGGCATGATGTGTAATATCAATGTTGCAGGTCTGTAAACTCTGCCAGAGTTTTTGGTAAGAACCTCTGTGCTAACCAACAGACTCTGGCCTCTGGACCATACAGACCGAAGGAGATATTCAATGGCAGATGCTGTAACCTTTTACACCTCAGGCCTACAGTCCATTACAAACTCGCTGCCTCTTTAGCCACACAGCAAAATACATAGGGTCACGTGTGCCCACTGTTACTTGAACCGCTGACGCTGCCTGCGCAATGGGGCTGGAAATGGAAATTATTAACTGTGGGATCCCTGGATCTCACCAGCGACCGTGGGTGGGGAGGCGAGGTGTTGGCAGGGTAGGATGTTGGTTAACGCGGGGAAAATCTGGCCTAATCACCGGAACTGGGTGTAGTGTTTTATGCGCTCTTCTGTGCAAGGCCCAGGTGACGTGCTGTACAGTTCTAAAGTCCTCATTTTATGGGGGTCAGAAGAGGGTAGCAGGGGAGTGGAGCACTCTTTTTCCTGAGGACCTGTATTTCAAATACACATCTCTGAGCGTCTTTTGCGTGCTGGTAAATTGAATTACATTGGCAAAAGATAAATGCACTCTTAAAAAAATACTTTGTTGAGAATTTGGGATTTCTTCTTTTTCTCCTGCTTGTTGGGTACCTGAAGACTCTGCAGCCAGCCTGATGGGCGGAGAATACTGTGTTAAGGTTCCCGAGATTGGGCCCCAGCCCTACAAGACAGCACTCCATAGAAGCACTCCTACATATAAAACACCATGTATATATATTTGGGCAAAAAACTTTAGTTGCAGGGACGTTAAGGTGAAAACTGAATGTAACAAGACCCCTGAAATTGAGCTAAAGCCACCTTAACTTTGCGCCCCCGGCTGCGCAGCCTAGGACATCACTAATTACATTACAACAGTAACCAGCACTAAGCATGACCTTCAGGCATGGCCGTATATATTTGAACACATTAATGGGTCACTAGTCATGGGCTTCGGCCATGGCCAGTGGCCATGACCTTTGGCGATGGCCACTGTATATTATACAATACTAACTAGCCATTAGCCATGGCCTTTGACCACGGCCAGTAGGCACAGCCGTATATTTTTAAACACTAACATGCCACTAGCTATGGCCTTTGGCCATGCTCACTGTATATTATACAACAGTGACCAGCCCCTAGCCATGGCCTTCGGCTACGTCCTACGACCATGCCCACTGTATGTTTTAAAATGTTAACGGGTCACTCGACATGGCTAGTGGCCACGGCCTTTCGCTGAGCCCACTGTATATTTTACCATATTATTTCACCACTAGCCATGGCTAGTGGCCACAGCCTTTGCCCTTGCCAACTGTATATTTTAAAACACTAACCAGCCATTAGCTATAGCCTTTGCTGATGGCCAGTGACCACAGCCTTCCTCATGGTAGAGTTCACAGCCTAAATTGTTAAGATAATCAACGTTTTTATGAGCTAACATATACATTTTATGTCTGATGTCATTACTGATATCGGTCATATTTGATGTCATGGATCATGTAATTAGAGATGTCACCAGTGATGTCATCATTGTGGTCCTAGGCTGCACAACAGGGGCGCAAAGCAGAGGTGGCTTTAGCTGAATTTCAGGGGTTTTGTTGCATTACATTTTCACCTTAACGTCCCTGCAACTAAAGTTTGTTCCCTGAATTTCAAGGGTTCTGTTGTAGCATTGTTTCTTTCCCTGCCAAGTATTTTTTATACTATTCTTTTTTTTTCCACACCACTGGCTATGGCTTTTGGCCATGACCAGTTGACACGGCCTTCGGCTGTGCCCACTGTTGTCTTTTTAAATTAGTAACGGGCCACTAGCCATGGCCTTCGCTAAAATGCTATTTTGTCTTGCGCACTTTCTTCTAAGGGGAAGGTCAATTGGACTACATTTGTATATTTCACTTTGAGATATATGTTCACTTACTGTGTGTATATTCATGGGTGCCAGCTTTTGTCACTTTTTCCTTGCTGCTTAAATGCAGTTAGTTGGGGTCATGGAATTATCACTAGAGTCACCAAGAACCTGGCCATAAAACAAGGAGCTTGTAAGACGCTGCTTAGCCAAAGTGTGTGATCCTTGGCAAATAATTTAATCTCAGTGCACATTGCCTAAAAAAATGGTGAGTTCTCAAAGTCTGCCATCTTTTACATATAGCAATACCACTGTCAAAACAGATCAAAATCAGTCTGTGATTGATGAACGTCTGTGAGCGATGGTTGCATTAGGGTAGATTTCAAGGTTAACCTCTCAAACTTGAGCATTTGTTATTCTTGAAGCTGATCATGAGAGATAGTATCCTACTTATGCACGCAATAAAACAATATTTGTGTGTTTACACTTTAGTTCTCCATGATTGTTTGGAGGGGCCCACGGGAAAACACTGATGAACACAGATTCTGTTATTGTTTTAAGCACTGGAAAAGCACCCCAGAAGTTTTTTTTAAAAAAAGAGGGCAGTAGGAGTAGGTAGGAGTATATTGTCAATTTTAGAACACTACCAGACCACTAGCCATGGGCAGTAGGAGTATATTTTCAAAGGCCATAACTAGTGGTCTGGTAGTGTTCTAAAATGGACAGTGGTCATGGCCAAAGTGTGTGCCCACTGGTCATGGCCGAAAGACATGGCTAGTGGTCTGGTAGTGTTCTAAAAGGGACAGTGTTCATGACCGAAGGTCGTGCTCTTTGGTCATGGCCGATGGCCATGGCTAGTGATCAGGCAGTGATTTTAAAAATAGTGGGGCTCAACGTACCCTCTGGCCCTGGCTCGTGGTCTGGTAATGGTTTTAAAAATACAGTGGGCACGGCCATAAGCCTTGCCCACTGTCTATTTTTGAACTCTACCAGACCACTAGCCATTGCTGTAACGACTGGCCAGGGCTAGTGCTCTAGTAGTGTTCTAAAATATACAGTGGCGCGGCCGAAAGCCATGGCCAGTGGAGTGGGAAAAATCTATGGGATGACAAAACCCCTGAAATTCAATGAAAAAACTTTAGTTGCAGGGATGTTAAGGTTGGAACCTAAAGCAAAAAACACCCTGAAATTCAGCTAAAGCCACTTTAACTTCACGCCCCCTGTTGCTCAGCCTTTGACCACAATGATAATAGATGACATCCCTGATGACACCACTGGTGACATCACTAATTACATCTATGACATTACTAGTGACATCACAAATTGAATCATATACAGTGCTTTAAATGGGGTAAAAAATTGAGGGGGGCCCTCGTTTGGGGGCGTGGCTTCCATTGCGGGCGTGGCCTAAAAGTGCACAAATCATAGTAAGGTGCGCAAACAAATATATAAATGTATTTGAGCATTTATATGTTTGTATGCGTACTACTATGGTTTGTGATTTTTCAAGCCTTCTTTTATATACATAGCAATGTTACATATTTCTATGTTTATACAAGGTGGCTTGTAAGTGCACAAACCATAGTAAGTTACGCACACTTGTGTGCTTACCTTACTATGGTTTGTGTACTTTTCAAGCTGCCTTTTAAAAACATAGACATTTGTAACATATGTCTATGTTTATAAAAGATGGCTTGAAACGTAGCCATCTTTTATAAAGCGTTGAGGACGGACAAAACCCAAGGTGGCTTTGTCCGTCGACAAAGCTATATAAAAGATGCCTTGAATTGTGTACGATTCAAGCCGTCTGTTATAAACATAGAAATATTTCTACGTTTATAAAAAATGGCTTAAACGTACACAGTTGAAGGCATCTTTTATAAAGCCTTGCCAAAGCAGAAAGGCTCCTCGGGCTCAGTGATCTCTGCTTAGAGCAGAGATCACAGAGCCCGAGGTGTCTTTCACCCTCTGCGAACCCGCGGGCTCCGTGATCTAATCTGCAGATTAGATCACGGAGCCCGCGGGTTCACTGAGGGTCAGTGACCTGGCTAGGGAAAACTAAGGGACTTTAGCTTCCTCTGATGGCCCCTCAGATGAGGGGTCATCAAAGAAAGTTACAGGGACTGACGGAAGTGCCAGCCAGTCACAGCAACGCTGTGCCTGGCTGGCACTTCTGTCAGCTTGCCTGCCGTTAAAGTGGCGGGCGCATCTCCCGTCGCAGCTGCGGCCGCGGCGGGATAATGCGTCCTGCAATGGCGTGGTGAGGCCGAGGGCCCCGGCAGACCCCCGGCTCAGCCCCACTTTTTGGAGACTGCCGGGGCCCGGCCCCGGCAGGCCCCGGCCCACTTAAAGCACTGATCATATATGACACAAATAGATACATCTGTGATGGCATCAGACATAACATTTATGACTTGGCTAATAAAAGCTTTGATTAACTAAATAGCAATTGAGGTTGTGGCCTTAGCTGTGGCCTTTGCCTTGGCTATGGCTAGTGGCTAGTATTGTACAATATACAGTAGCCATGGCTGAAGGCCATAGATGGTGACCCTTTAACAGATGAACGCTGTGGCCACTGACCATGGCCGCAGGCCACGGCTTCTGCCCCTTAATGTGTTAAAATATACAGGGGGTACAGCTGAAGGCCATGGTTAGTGGCTGGTTAGTGTTGAGATATACAGTGGACACGGCCAAAGGCTGTGGCCAATTGTCATGGATGAGGTCATGTCATGGTTAGTGGTTCGTAAGTGCCATGGCTAGTGGCCGCTTAATGTGTTAAAGTAAACGGGAGTCATGGCTGAAGGCCTTGGCCACTAACTAATGGCTCCTTAATGTGTTAAAATGTATCGTGGGCACAGCTAAAGGCTGTGTCCACTGGCCATGACCGGTTAGTTTTGTGATGTCACCAGGGATGTCATCTGTGTTGTCATCATTGTGGTCAAAGGCTGCAACAGGGGGCGTGAAGTTAAGGTGGATTTAACTGAATTTCAAGGGTGGGGGGGGTTTGCATTAAGTTCTCACATATACATAGCCTGTGGGTGACCACTAGAGTAGTGTAGGCTAGTAGTACCGGATTCCTTCTGAGAAGATGTGGTATTGTCCCATTAAAATGCTGGTCGCCCTGCTAAGTGCTTTTACCTTGCCCTTTAAACACGTGTGCCAGAACCGTGATTCTGCCAGATTAGATCACTGTTTGGGCTTATGTGCAAAGAAATCTGAATTATGTGTATGTGTGACTTTCTATTTTATGTGCGTTGGGTGCTGCTTCGTTTAAGAGAAATGGAATGCTTTTTTCAGGTTTTTTTTTTTTATTTTAGCCATTAGGTGGCACTTAAGCACTAGCTTAAGCATTACATATAAACCAAAACTAGAGAGAGCACAGGTGAGGGGCACGCTGCTTGTGGGGGATTGTACGGTTATTTACCCACCCATTGACTGCCCCCGGCCTTTCTAATCCTTTTGAGCGTTTCCACCCACCACCTGCCCCTCCATGCAAAAAACACATCCTGCTAGGATCTCTTGGAGTTAGCTCTGTAAAGCAGTAGCATCAAACTTTGGCCTGCACATATCTGTTCCCTACACAGAAGTCCTGTTAGAAGCTAGCATTGAGAATGGCAAGCGTTTTGCTTTGTGTATAGGTATTAGATGGGCATTTTACAGCAGCTGCTACCATATGCCCAAGTAATTGCACGATTTTCGCGCTCCTATCATCTTTCGGCCCGATAGTCCGATTATGGCAGTGCCTACCATGCCTACAAAAAAGCCAGAATTATTGGCCTTGCCAATACTTTTTGAGACTTGGACTGAGGAGCCAGAATGCCTAAATCACTGAATTTGGGGGTTAGAAGTCGTGGTTCTTTACTGACGTGTGCTTGAATCGCCTGTATGTTTATTTCCGATGCTGTTGACTGTGTGTACGTTTACGTTGCATCCAAAAGAATGCTTTTCAAAGATGCCTTCCCCTTAGAATGCCACCTTCCTCCCATTGCACAGCGTGATTCGGGTGGCAGAGCAGAGGCAGCGTAACGCAGACCACATCTATTTACAAATAATCCGTGTACTGTAATTAGAGGTTAGAAGGCTAAAACCCAGCAAAACCAAAAGAAAAATAATCCTGGTCAGAAGGAAGCGGCATTCATTGGAGCAGGTGAGCAGGACTGAGGGTGGAAAGGTGGTTGCTAGCATGGGCTAGTGCTCCCATTTTGGAAGTGTACCTTCCCACTTGGAACTACAGCAGGTAAATGCAAATTTAGGGATGCTGAGTTAGCGTATCGGAGGAAGGCAGGAGGCGGGTCTAAGTCCCATTAGCTACTAAATATTTAAGAAAACGAAAGCGCGTTCTAAAACACTATTCAGACAATGTCCTTGTTTGGGAGGCTATTGAAATACTAGTTGCCCATTTTACTGACTTTATGACTGTATATATTAATTAAAAATGTACAAATGTTATGTTTACCCCCTTCATTGTGTATGGAATAAATGCAGTCTGGTTAGTCTTCCCAGGGTATTTGTATGATATAATCGTGATCACACAGTCCTCCACTGCGATGGTCATGAGTGAAGAGGATGAGAGCAGCAGCAGGGCATGGAATGGGCAGGAAGTAGGCCTGCGAGTGCGTGTACTGCCCCTAGTGGTGGGGATTGTCTCAGCGATGCGCCATCTTCTCACACAGATGCGGGGACTGGAAGTTGTCATTCGCCTGGTGAAATGTATCATTCATGTTCGTCCTCTCCTCCCCACCCCGTCTCTCGCAGGTTGTTCGACCATTCCACGGAAGGCTTTAAGAACTGGGAGTTCATGACCACGCACTGCTGGGGCGAGAAGGCATCCGGCGACTGGGTGCTGGAGATTTACGATACGCCATCACAGCTGCGCAATGTCAAGACGCCTGGTATGAAACACGTCATTTCTATGGCTACGGCTGTTCACCTCAGGTTGCGGGTTCTGAGTACTGGCGCTCCCTTCGCAGGCAGACTGTGACTGGAACTTGGGAAGAGGGGGGAGGGCGGCCGTTTTGGGCCTTTGTCAGAAACAAGCAAATTAACCAATTGGCCCCCATGCGCTGTACACAGTTGTCATTTTCTGAAGCAGGGGGCATGGAAATGTCTTTTGAGCGGCTGGGATGAAGGTAAACGGTAACAGGGCAATAATGGCCTGGGCATGGCGCGGGCACTGACGCAGTTATGTCATTTTGTGACATTTCGAACACCACAAAAAGACCACTCCCTAAAACAGCAAGAAGGGAAGTTAAAGATGTCCACATATTGCAGTGTGTTTAAATATGAAAAGACCACTCCCTAAAACAGCAAGAAGGGAAGTTAAAGATGTCCACATATTGCAGTGTGTTTAAATATGAATTCCAGTTGTAGAGCCTCCGTCTTGGATAAGATTTATGTTTAAAACGGTATCTCTTATACTCCAGCCAAGTTCCTCCATCCCACACTCTGTGACCAATTTGGGACTTTCACAAATCTAATTGCTGCTCTGACCTTTTTCTTTTTTCATTTTTAATTTGAACTGCAGAAGGCAGGAGACGGTGGACTGCCTTCTTACCTTTTTCTGCCATTATCTTGTCTCAAGTGTCATCTACTGCCAAATTTGCGTTAACGCAGCTTGCTCGAAATGTCGCACGTTACAAAACTACCAAAATCAAATGAAGTATTTTAACTTCCAAAAAAATGGAACGACGTGCACAATTTTAGGGCTACAATTATGAGACATCCCCAAAATGTTAAGTGAATCACTTTATGCACCAGATATTTTTGCAAATTATTTGTTTGGTTGGGTTCTAGCAACGTGGGCACGCGCTTGGATTGGTTTAACTCGGGCACGTGTGCAAAAACTGTGAATAATTTCGATTTAGTACTTGTAATAAACATATAAGTAATCCCAAGAAGCCTGGAAGTCACTTTATAACACAGGCTAAGGACCGAGTGCCTTGTCAGCCGAGACCTTGGGTTTGGATGTCCTCGGCTGAATCAGATCCTCATTGTATTGCCGTGATTGACGGGGCCGATTCTCCCGTGTTGAGGCCTGATGACTGCAGGTATTTCCCGGCCCCTTGGCCCCTTCCTGAGCTGACCTTGCTCCCTAAAGGAATGGCAGCAATGCAGCCTTGAGACTGCCCGGGGCACCCCCGGAGCGCACCTGAGCTCGCCACACCAGGCACGCTCACGATAGGACTTGTCATCTCCAGCCTGGAATGGGAATTCTGGGATTCCAGCCAGACGAGCACAGCATTCAGACAAGGTTACATAGATGATGTACTCCCTTTTTCCTTTCTGACTCATGTCAAAGAGATGCGAACCGCCTCCGCAGGCAGACAGACCTCCATGACAAGCGTCGGTTCCCGCCCACTCACCGGAAGCATCCTAGCGACCGGGAACTGTGCCCCCATCCTCAATATTGATTCAAAACGAATTAACATGTACGTTTTGTCCTAATGGCAGGAAAATACCTACCTGTACTTTTCTTCTGAACTAACTGCAAGTCTCTTTGGCATGCAATTTTTAGAATAATTAGACCAACATAGGTTTAAATAAATACCAGCGTCTGTATTGCAGAAGGTTTGCAACCGAGGAGCCAGGTGTAAAACCGTCCTTCACCAGTAAATAATGACCATGGGGTCCACTAAGCAAAGAGCACGTGGCTCCATTGGTGACTATGTGTAATGGCGAATGCTGCACAAAACATGCGCCACAATGTACGTTGCGCAGGTTCTTTGTTTAAGGACAGTTGGGTAACTATTTACTTTGGCTGCCCCTTTTCCCTGCAGTGCACCAGTAGCAAACCTTCTGTTTTCCAGCCACTCGTCTCCTAATGTGAGGTCTAACCCCTCTTGGTGCAATGTTTAAAGGACTGCGCAATGGAACATGCGTGTGTGTATGCACTCTAACGCCTCATGTATAGGCTTGCTGAGGTAGCGAGGAATAGGAAACAGTTTTACATTTCTGCCTCCCTAGCGAGGTCCTTACTTTGGGTGTTGCCCTTTCTGCCAGATCTGGTAACTGCCTGGCAGCTAGGAGGAAGTGTGCATGGCTTCAGCTTTGCATATGATGCAACTGCATTTGAAGGCGAGGCATGCCCGTTGGGGTATCCAGTTAAATTCAATGTGTTCACATTTCTGAGTCTGTTTATGCTGTCACTGGCATGGGGGGGTGCTTTTAGGAGGTGCTAGTTTGGTGTTGATAAGCTGATGGGTCGGGTGTTTCCCCATCAAGGCGAGATAGGACAATGACCTGTTCAGTGGCTCTGAAGCTGGTGTCTGGTGGGAAGAGTATGAGCTTCCAAAGGATTGATGGTCGGTATTGTGCCGTCTTAGTTTTCCCCGCTTTTGAAATCGAGGCGGCTGCTCATGGATGGATTCCCAAGGACTTGGTGCAGAGGGTCAGCCGTGGGGTGACCAGGTTTGAATGTTGGTGTGCTCAGTGTTGGTGGTGAGGAGCTAGTAGTCCATCTTTATGGGGTCCAGTTTAAGCTAGTTGTTGGACATCCTGTTCTGGACCAGGGTGAAGAAAGCCTTTAGTTGGTGGATGTCTTTGGTGGATAATGTTTACAGTAAGAGCTGCATATCACCGGCATAGTGGTGGCTATGGATGATGTGGTTACCTAGGAGGATTCATAGGGGCTCTGTGTATAGGAGTGAGAGGATGGTTGCCTTTTATATTTCAAAGGTGATTGGTGGAGGTGGTCATCTGCGGCTATGCAGCTGGCCAAACTGGTTGGTATCCTTCTAGGTAGGAGGTGAACCAACAAATGACATTCTCTCCGATTCCTTTGCAGCCGTGCCTTATGTTGCTAAGGCTTGATAGTCTACCATGTTGAAGGCTGCTGAGAGATTGAGTAGCAGCAGAAGGTAGAGGTGTCCCTTTTGAGGTAGCAATGTATTTTGGAGATTGGAAACCGAGAGTATATCCTTACGTTTAGAGAAGATGGTATGTGTATAGTAGAAGTATTTGGTTTTTCCCCAATACGAGGACGCTGCATATCCCGGACACAGCCGCATTCATGCATTATGCACCAAGGCCTGACGCGATAGGGTTTTGTCACCGTGAAAATATTTCCACCCCTGCTTGTTCCTCACTGCTCTTGTCAGTGCCATAACCTCAACAAAATTAAAATGTACAACAGTGACCAAGGTCATCTATAGCAGCTCCAAGGGTCAAAATAATTGACTTTTCTAACCTTAAACATGCTCATTGATGCTTTATAATGAAGGATTAAGTGTGATAATAATTATGGTTATTTTGCAGGACTCCCAATCAAGAGGTATGATTTATTTCTGATAAATGTTACATTTTAATTTAAGAATGTTATAGCAAGAAATGTACGACAACATACTTCACCAAGCATTCTGCCACCCTCTATAGATTGGATATTTGTTTTAGAAAAATAAAAATCGACCATTTAATTTGTATTCTTCTTTATGCCTGTAAAACATTCTACCCAATGGGGAGATAAAGCCCCACCTTCACTCTGCAAAAGTGCCTGGTTTGGAAGTGTGCTTCTTGGAGCTGGACGAATTTCACATTGTCCATCCCCATACCCCTTTTTGTCTCTGGTGCAGCAGATTTTACACTTTTGCAAAGTCTAGCCTTAAATATCGTACACGGCTTTCTCCCCTCAGTGTTTTCAGAAGCTGCCCCATGATGTGCCATGATACTTGAATGATCAAATTCATGCAGTGGTCTTTTTGACATAATTAATGCCATCTCACATTTCTTTTTACTACGGATATAATTATCATTTCCCATAATACTCATGCAAAAACAATGATGCTGTCATTGTTGGTGGGAGTCCAAGTGATGACCTACCACGTGTACAAAAAAACGATTCAATCATCAATAATGCAACGGAATACTTGACCAATCCCAGGTTGGCTTCAGACCCATGAGAGGAACAGAATCGGCATATGGGATAACCTAAAAATGAAAACAGACAAAAGCACCCAATCAATCTTTGTACTACTAGACATATCAGCTGCCTTTGATGCAATCAACACACAATCATAAAAAAGCATGGAGTAGTCAAAGCTCTGCACTACAATGTCTGCAATCTTTCCTCATGGACAGAAAAGAAAGAACCCACATTCTACCATTAACATCACCTGCGGCGTACCACCAGGATCAAGCCCCTCCCCACTGCTCTTCAACATTTAATTGACCCCCTGATGAAACTAATTCAAACCCATGGAGTGACGGCCTGCAATGATGCAGATGACACCCAACTCATTTTTAAGATGACTAATGACAGTGACCCTGACAATGCCCACAATAAATGCCTTACCGTCATAAACACCTGGATGGCAAATAACAACCTCAAACTCAACTCAACCAAAACAGAACTATTAATCTCCCTGCAAGAAGACAATCCAACAGACATGCCTCACCTAGCCCCGAGCATGGGAACCCAACCAGAGACGTCAACATCCTCATGGACAACTGTCTTGACTTGGAATCACAAGTCAAAGAAATAGCTAAAAAATGCTTTTACCTCCTGCAATTAATAAGAGGGATCCTCCGATACTTCATATTCGCACACAGATTCCCCGCAATCTCGCCTTGGTATTATCAAGGATAGAATATGTGAAAATACTCTAGGAATGCCTGAACGCCTCACTAAAAACTACAACACATCCGAAATATATCGGCAAGACTACTCCTGAGGCTTAATAAGAGACCTCCTCACATCGGCCCTAAGTCTGCACTGGCTACAGGTATAGAAATGCATCAAAGCCCTCGGCATTGCCCATAAATAGCTACATGGACAAGGAGTCAAATTCATCCAACAAAATATCTCCCAATACCAACCAAGAAGAGACTTCAGAACTCCAAATAAAAACAAGACACTTTGAGAAAAGACATTTCGGTTGAACTGCCTTTTCCTATTTGATAGCCAAACCAAGGAACTCGATCCCGAAGGAAATAAGAACAACGAAAGACCACCTAACCTTCAGGAAACTATTAGAAACCTTGCTTTACAACTCCCTCAGATAAAAGCCCAACTGTTCAACAATCACAACCACGAGCAGACCACCCAACACATACAATCCCTGCTTCTTCAAGCCATAATCTGGAAACAAGGAATACAAGGGGTAAACTCAGAATGGAAAACAATAACATAGCTACAAATATCCATGTATCACCCAAACCCCACTAACCTTTTCTCTCTTGCACACAACCCACATGTATCCCCTACAACACACACACAGAGGGCTAGTGAATCAACCCACCAAAACACGCATACCGTACATCACCCTCTAACCAAGCTATGAACCCAATCACCTCAGACAGCAAACAACTCAAACACTGGACGCTGCCCTACAAGGCACAACAAGCACCAGTGCACAAAAAGCACATCCAGAAAGCTCACACGCACAGATGCTAGTTGCTCCTGGTTCACCACACACCAACAGATGAGAACAGCATCTATCCCTTCACTCCCTCACTAACCAACTCTGCTCACTTTTCCTTACGGTGCCACGCGAGTGCCTGGAGACCATGAAAATGGCTGCAGTGTGAAGTAAAATTCAACGTAAATGACAGCATAATGTAGGAATTTATGCTGACACCACAGGTACCGGCACCATTCAAATCCATCAACTTTATGTTTGGCCTTATATGTGTGGCCTGAAACAGTTATAGAAAAGAAGCAATGCCTGGTGCAGTAGTGGTTTCACGCATGGTGGTTATGATACTGGGCAAAGGCGGCAGCAATATCTGGATGGTGGGATCAAGTCAAATGTTAAGGCCAGGAAAGAGCTGTTGTCCAAAGACACTTGGGAGACCTCTCGCCAAGGGATACCAACACAGAGGTGGCATATGGTAGATCCCCCTCCCCACCCCCGAGCCTCTTCATAGACTGTGTCATGAACATTGGCGTCCCAATAAGACTCAGGTATCCTCCATTGTTCAGAGGTTCCTCGGTTTACATGCAGTCAACCCATGATCGTGGGCCAAAAACCTCTGCTACAAAGCTCTACAAAGCTCTTGCAGAGCGAGAACCTCCCTCTACTCACTGTGACAAGTCCTTAGATCTTGTCCCTTCTCCCATGGGGGGGGGGGGTTGATAAACTTTGCCTCCCGAGTCCTCTGTTGATTACTTGCAAGTTAACCAGTTGAATTTGACAACAAATCGAAGATCTACTTTGAGAAGAAAGTTCAAACAATATTAGCCATATTAAGGAAATAATTGGCAGGCGACTACCATTTGTTAAATGGTTCAGGTTTGACCCGCAATGCCTACACATAGCAAGCTGGTGGAGTACAGCATAAGAGACTACCAATAGTTCATAGTGCCCTATAATAAAGTACAATGTTTACTTAAGACTTGCAAGGCGGGTAGTCTGCACAGCCACGTGCAGTCCTGGTGCCCAACCTTTTTTTTATAACCATATACCTTTATTATGTTTGGTTCGTTTGTGTTACCTGTAGGTGCAAGCTTTAGCGCAGTTAGCTTTGTTAGAGCCTTAATATAGCAATAATTGCCCTCCCCAACCATTGGGATTTCCCATGGCAGCGCTATTACATAGCAATGCTGCAAAAGTGAAGAAAGTTGCATATAAAATTAATCCAATGGCTTTAGAAAGAATCTCATCTGTATTGTGTTTAGGGTTTTTAGCTCCTTGGGTACAACAGCACTGGCATTTGAAGGAGTACAAAAATAGTTAAACAACAACCAAGTTAAATGACCTACTTTTAGGGTGTTATTATATATTTGTACTTTGCCCATCACTTCCGTATGGTGTTATGGCAACTGACTGTGTCCCAGAAATGGCTCATTGTGACTCTGCTAGGATGTCATCTGATCTTGGTCTGAAGGGGAGAAGAGGTGATGGGGACAGAGCATTAGCCAGCGGACAAACAACTGTGAGGAGTACAGGTAATTTGTCTCTTCTCCTCAAGGAGGAGCCACCCAGTTTGGGCCTCAGAAGACGAGAATACTACCCTTACCCCTTAGGGGACAGTGTACAATGATATCACACTGGAGGTAACTTCCCCTAACCACTACAAGGAATCCCCAAGAAGGGACCTTAGTTAAACTCCCTCATCTAAAGAGTTCCATGCGTTTGGTTACAAGGCCATTGAGCCAGGGCCATGAGGTGCAGGGCCCTTTCAAAGTGGCTGGTGTGGTTTCTCACTCTCGTTAGGTATCCTTGCATGAGGCAGAGGACCAATGGGTTGCCCCATCATGTGGCAGAGCAGATACTGTACGCTGGGTGCAAAGGGGAAGCCAGGGACAGAGAGACACAAACATGCGGAGTAAGACAGCAGAGGAGGGATCGCCACTCTCACAGGTGAAGCCTGTAGGCAGCATCATGCAGACGGCGCAGTGAGTGGATGAGCGAGAGGGCCAGTGGAATTCTGCCACCTTCATCCAGGCGAGTAGTCAGAGGAGCTCTGGCCCGCGGAACACAGAAGAGAAGCGACTGTCCCAGAAGCGGATGACGGGTGCCTGTGCAAATCAGTGTCTAACTCCTGTTGTCCAGGAGTAGCCAGTGAAAGGGAACCAAGGCAGAGGCCCAGAGGGAATCTGGAGTAGCAGTTCTACACTGGCAAAAACGACTGCCTTCTCCGACATCAACTGACATAGAGAACAAGGTACGCAGAGCGAACTAGGAACCGGGAGGAGGGCAGCAAGGTCCATATGTGACCGGATAAAGGGCAACAAACCCCCAAGCCCAGCACAGGGCAAGAGACCGGATTATATAAGAAAGGGTGAGGGACCAGAAGCCCAGAATGGGGGGAGATATCAGACAAGCCAACAGAGGCAAGAAACCCACAAGTCCGAGAAGGGAGAGTTACACGCTATCCCAAGAGTGGGTGAAAGACAAGACCGCCCAAGGCCGGGTGAGGGAGAGCAGACCCTTTGCAGTCTAAGAAACCGGGGTCCTGAAGCTGGGTAGTGAAGAGTCGAACACCTGGGTGGGGTGCAAGAAGCAGGACCACAAGACGAGGTGCAAACCACAAGTTTCTGAGGCAGGGAGAAGGAAGAGCAGCCCCAAGCGGCCATCTTATGTATTTGTGGTAGGGACACACCTTATGTAGATTAGGTTTTGTATGGAGGGCTGGTCTTTGTTGTAAGAATCCCTGATAAGCACCCTTTTCCCCACCTTAGACGGGGCAAAGAACCATTATAGAAGCAGGGATAGGAAAGGCATTATTTTTGTTGGTAATAAAATCAAGGCTGCAAAACATGACCTCTTAACCATGTCCGAGTCTGACTTACCACACGAGGTGATGAGGGAGGAGAATAGTTGGGTTAGCTGGGATGAATGTCTCTGAACTGTGATTAGTTATTGGTAAGCATGAGAGAAAGCTTAATGAATGTACAGCTCGTCTTACAAGCAATGCATAACTGTGATGGCAGTATCGAGACCAGACGAAGCAGGCCCCAGTGACGTAGGGTGGAGAAATTGTTGATTTTCCAATACAAGTTATGGCGAGGGTTTGTGCTTCCTGGTGATAATGGAGGCCAGGTGCAGTAGTCGTAAGGTATTGCGATCAAGGTGGTGCCAACAACAAACCACTGCTTAAAAAGGCTGATTACACCAGCCCAGGGATGACGATGCTGGCCTGGCTGCAGATGGGCATTTATGAACTGCCGCGGTCATAAACCTCTAAATGACCACACTTCTTACTAGCAAACTTATGTGATGCTCCCAAACCCTCCAATCGGTGGCAAATTCCTAGGTCCAGCTGCTTGAAACAAACTGTCCCCATCTAGTGAGATATAAAGATTTTGGGACACTGCCCTCCAAATGTCCCTACTCCTGTCTGTACACCTTGATGTAGACTGCAAGAAAACTAATGATGAAACTGACTCTTTTCTGAAGAGCAGTTAGAATGGATCATGGCTAACTATAGGCTGGCCGTCCTGAAGATCGGCTTTAAACAACCTCTCAAATCAAATGAGACCATAACCACCGTAGGGAAATTCACTACCAGACAGATGGGACCTTTTGCATATAGGACTAGACTCGGTCCAGAATCCCTTTTATATTTCTCTTCTCCTCTGAAGGACACAAGGATATATAATCTGCATGACGTAGGAATCCAAATCCTAAACTCGGATACAGTGAAAAGCCGTGGTCTCCAACATGTGACTAATCGCTTAACACATGCCAACATGTTTGGAATTATTTTGGTATCATCTTTGTATTCGCTACCAGTACCTGCACCTTGTCCGGATTAAGAAATGGATAATTGCTGCTGGTCTTAGTCAGAGCACGGAGAGAAGCTGATGAAACCACAACAAACCAAGCAACAGCCTCCACTTTCAAACAAGCACGTGCTGCTCTGGGTAGTAGGGGGTGAAGACTTCTCTTGGGGTGCTTCTAGTAAAAGAAAAACATATTCAACTACAAAGTTGGTCCTGAAATAATAAGTGCACATATACAAATACCCATCTGCAACCAACGACCAGGAGAGAAACTGTACCTGGGTCACCTCACCCAGATAACCCAGAACTTCCTGTTTACTGTCTCCTTCTGCCACCTTTTCCCATTGAGTTTCAGGACCTCACCAATCTGGTTCTTTTGTCCCTGCACGGGAGGTGGTGTTACAGTGTTTGTCATTTACAAAATGACTGCTACGCCATGCCCCCTGTTTCTGTGCTGGGCTGCCATGTTTCAATGGTATCCCACATTGGTGAGGGTCCCAGTTCTTGGCGGTGGACCACTTTGTGGTGAACTCCTGGGTAAGTGTTGGGGTGTTGGTACTAGCAAGCCACTCCATGGTCCGGTGATGTGATCCTCTTAATGGGGGCTTTTTTGCAGCTTCCAAAGTGTGGTGTGTGCTCAGTCGCTTGGCAGTGTGCAGTGTTACTAGTGGCTGCGCTGATCCTCACTCTCTCCGATTGGTGGTTCGCTTTCGTCTCACGATGCAGAGCACTCCGCTGGCTGGAAATGCTGGTGCTGGAAGCTCTGATACATTATGCTACTGGGTGTGTTTCACCTGATTTCCTGCAAAATGTGGTTGCCTGTAGTAATAGAAATAAGACTGGCAAGCTTTTGGTTTCAGGGGATACAAAGTGGTGCCATTCAGTTACAACCTAGCAGTTGGGTAGGGAAATCTCAGTCGTGGAGGTTGGGGTGTGCTCCCTCCAAACTGCCATCATCCCCCTCTTGGGTAGGACTGGTTCTGGCTTCAATCTTGGTAGGCTTCCCACCAGTGGGGTTTCCATCCCTTCGTGACAAGTTCAACTTTTTGACAGTGTCACAAGTATTGGCATTCAGCAAGTGGAAGGCAATGCGCTGCACTGACTCGTCTTCATGTCCTACTGCATTCTAGTGGTTTTAGAGGCCAGATTGTGCATGAGGTTGCTACAGTGGCTACTCCTATGTTAGTGGTCTTAGTTCCAGGGAAGCATGTCACGCCTTTTGCATGTCCTGGACAGTGTGCATCGAGATCCTGCATGGTGGTTCCTGCGAGTCATTGCTCTGGCAACCTTTAACCCATTTGACAGTGGTCACAAATGCCTCATTAAAGGAATGGGGATCTCACATGTCGGACCTTATGGTGAGTGAACTTTTAGTCTCAGAAGCCCAAGAACACATCAATTTGCTACAACTGAGGGGTTCTGGTGGGCCCTGGTCATCCTCCTCCCCCAGTACGAAGCAAATGTGTGTTGGTCCTGATGGGCATCTAGGTCGCCATGCAATACCTCAGCAACGGAGGTGGTGTGGGTTTGATGACTCTGTGTAGAGATGCAATTCAACAGTGGTTCTTGGCTCTGGAGAATGACCTACCTCTGACCGCAGCCCATATATCCAGAAAAGAGGACTTTGTGGTGGATTCTCTGAGCTGACAGACTTGGTCCTCCCACAAGTGTGAGCTCTGCAAGGAAGTTCTCGAGGAAATCTCCTTTTGTGGGGAACTCCTCAGGTGAACCTCTTTGATTCCAGTATGGACAGGAAGTAAGAGTTGTTCTTCTTCATAGCAGTATCAAGGATAACAATATGCATTCTTTCAGGTAAGGCCTCTTCAAGTCTTTAAACGCAGTTATTGGTGCAGTTGAAGCCTCAATATTTGGCATAGTGGATGGTGTGGAAGCCGAACATGGCTGCTTCTCGAAGCCGTCTCCTGGTTTCAGAGCCCACTCCTTGCTGTCGAAGCCGAGGAAAGCTGTGCCATTCATCCTCCTGCCAGGCACCCACTGTCGCAGCCGACTATCTGTTGCCCAAAGTGGAGAGAAGGTAGGGATGGGGTGGAAGCAAAGAAAACCTTCCCTTCTAAGACGAGCGCGCATCACTGCGGCTAGAGTAGTGCAGGCTCGAGCGTTTCTTTCTCCCAACCAGTCTCCTTTCTGGATAATCTGCTTTCCTTGGCGTGGTTATGCCTTCAGATTGTCACTGTAGAGAGTATCTAGCCGCCATCTCAATCCTCAAGAGGACCCTATGATGAACCCATGGACTTTGTTTCTCCTCCCAGAGGGGGAGCCACCCCCTTTGGGACAAGGAAGGTGAGCCTGCTCCACTTCACACCCCCCAGGGGACCAGGCAAGTGGGATCTCTCTGGGTGTGACCCCATCCCCCTTTTGGACTAGAAATCCCTAAGTAAGGCTGTTAATACCCTTCCCTTTAAATCAGAATCCCAAATATGTGTTGGCTAAATGGGCATTGAGCAGTACCATAGCGTGTGGCGCCCTTTAAAGGTGGCTGGCTTGGTTTGTGACCTGGTTCTATTAACGCCCATACCTGGAGACCAGAGCCAAGGGTGACCCCTCTCTCCTTCCAGGAAGGAACATAAGATTCCAGGCCCATGCAGAAGTGGAGATAGCCAGCCAAAGGGCTAACAAGAGCAGTCTGTGCTGGAGCGCAGCAGAGGAGATGCCTCCCTTCCAGGAGGAGCCCGAGGGTAGAACCATAAATGGAACATCGTGGGTGGAGAAAACCCAGAGTCTGCGGAACGCTGCCGAGTTCAGGCAGGCGGAGAGCCCGAAGACTGCTGCACCGCCGAACCAAGGGAGAAGTGAGTCATCACCAAAGTGGCACACAGGACTTATTGATCCAGAGGGCTTTGCGGCCTTCTCTGCCCTGCCAGTGAGGGGTGAGGGAGGATCCCTGTCTTGGACATTTATCAGGTGGGCATGTGGGCCTCGCTGCACATGTTTGCACAACATCACTGCTTGGATTCATCCTCCCAACCTGTCCTTGGTGGATTGCTTGTACTCCTCTATTGTTCTGCAGTCCCTTAGCATCTGAATGGTGGAACTGAGGTCATGTGGTGTGGTGGCTCCATATATACTGGCCCCTACGCCGCATCCAGCTTGAGGAGCGCAACAGTGCCAAATAGAGCTAACGCAGAGCTGCCTGCTAACAAAAAGGTTTGTGAAGGCAGCTAGCTCTGAAGATGGAATATCCTAGACATCATTGATGGGGAGGGGTGAATGGGGCTGGAGAGGGACGGTAGGGGGAATCCATTCGGTAAACATTCATCAGAAAGAAAACATCCAAGAGGTAAGTCATTTGTTCTTCTCACCCTCTTGAACTCCCTCTGGCAACTGATGCATGTGAAAAAGCACTACATGCATAGTTACATTTCTTACCGATGCACCAGTTTCTTTTGAGACTGCTACCCCCGTTCTTTGCAGAAGGAGATCTGCAGTTTCGTTTGACCAGTGTGGCCAATGCAGAGACCCACATGCTATTTGGGTTCCTCCCACATAATCATCTGGTGCTGTAGCAAGTGCAAAAACACTCCACGGATGCATTCCTCCCCCTACACCTCGTCCCCTACCACATTTGGGTCCTGCAGTAGATTCAGACATGTTCATTTTAATTCCCACTTCCCTTGAATAAAGGCTTGTGGGGGTGGGGGGTTCAGTTTTTTGTGCTTCTGTATGCCTACAAAATGCATGTGGAGTCCTTCTGCTTTTGCCATCTCCCATGCACACAAGATGTGCTTAGGTTGCACGGCCCCGCCTCGCAAATCCACACCCCACAAACCATATATCCTGAACCTCTCTGCCCAAAGACATTCCACCTAATTCTCTGTCTATGGCTTCTTATCGATTTACTTGAACTCTACCTCAAATATCCCACAAACCCCTACTTGAAGCACCCAGAGCCTCCCTTGCCTCTTCAAATGCCAACCATCGACTATCAAGAGTTTCTACTTTTCTGACTTTTTATAAAGCCTCAAAGACAAACCTAGTACAACCTCCTATTTCTAACCTCGGCCCAAACATGTAAAGTTTTATCTGGGCAACACCATGGAAATTCTGTGGGCTCCAGTTGTAAAATAACTGTTCCACTCGTGCTTAATCGTTACATAGGACCAAACACCTCTCACCAACTAATACTCCGTACCCTTACTGAGAACTTAACTTCATTTATTGAATGTCTGAGTGATGTTTGTGTGCATATTTTGTGTGTGGTTAATTGGTTCATTGTTGGTCAATACTTGGTTGATTCATCCTCTGTTATATGTGTTAATAACATTGCTTTGAGTTAATTAGCAATATCTGATTAAGCCAGGATCTGATATGACTTCATCAGAGCAAGTTTTGATTTTTGCTCATGATCAATGCCCCTGGTACATGTAACAATGATATTAAGATGTGTGATGCAGGGATTTCAAAGCAGCTGCAAATGGACATTATGCGTTGGAGTACAGTCGCGATACTAGTGAAGGTCTATGCATATGTAACCGCTCAATCTTTAGTTTCTGCGTTCGCATTTCCTATTATGCTCTTGGGTATGCTTCTGAAGCGCGGAAAGCAGTTATGCAGGACTGGCCTAAATCAATTAGAAAAATGTTCAGTGTCTTATAGAAATGGCTAAATTCCTCTTAGAGAGGGCCATTACAGATGAATAATCACTTTATTTTAGATATGCTCTTGAATCTAACATTTGGCCATACGTTACTTTGAAGGCAAGTTGAAAGAGTGGTCTCTCGTTCTTTACGGCACGTCCATGCAACCCTACTCTCCACGGAACGATTTCCCTAAAGTGGAGCGTGTACGCTCCAGTCCAGTGGAGAAGCCCACCGAGGATTACATCTTGGACGACTATGCAGGTGAGGGTACTATTAATTGCAATGGTCCTCTTTGGGCGGGTTAATGCCTGGTTGTGAAAGAATACTGTACCTCGAAAGTAATTGTGGGGGCCGAGGAAGCCTGAGTTAGCATTTGCTCAGTTCTTCTTTTTGGTATTCGGAGCATGAGTAACCAGGCAACCGCGATGCCTGTACCGCAGTGTGTTACGATTTCAAATGGCTCTTGTTCTAGGCAATGATTTGAATGCATTGTTTTTCATTAATCCATACAGTGTGCGGTTGGCATCCTCCCCTTTTCCCAATTAATTGCTCAGACCCTTCTAGGGTGGGTGCCATTGATCTCCTCAGCATTCCCTTAACATCCACATAATCTCTAGTACTTCTGGAACACATGGAACTGGCAGTAAATTGCCTGACTTCCCCAAAAGCCCTTTAGATCTTGGTAATAGACCATTTATTTTATAGAAGTAATTAAACAGCTTGTACTTTGTTTTCAAATCACATATGCATTGCTCATTTTGGAAAAAATATATAATCTCTACAATGTTTCCCACATATAGCTATTCTACATGTGCTACGCAAAACTAGGACGCAATGTTGCAAGACCACTAAACCCCCCTCCTCCCGGTCTCCCCATTGAGCATAGTCTGCTAGTAGCAGAGTGCTCATCACCAGCCAAGGGAATCTCCATGTTGTTGGAGGGCTGGGCTGCTATGCAAATTTTGGTCAGCCAAGCGCCCTCGCCATATGTAAGTGTCAGGAGTGTTTGGGAGGGGTGCGCTTGTGCCAACCTCCCACCAGCCCTCCCCCACTTGGGTGCTGAGAACGTTTTTCAAGGGACTGCTCTTAAAGTGTCTGCCCCATGAAATAACATCAGTTTTACGTTTGTACACACCAACCTCGGGGTGGAATTTGGGCCTTGTGATTGAAATTGTAATTCGTGGTTCAAACGCTGTAAGGAGGCCGGTGGTCCGAAAATGTCCTGGTTTCCTTTGCCCTGAGCGTTGCTTCCGATGCACCTGCCGTGAACGGGCACTGGGCAGTTATTCACCCAGCGAGCTTATTTTACTCTTGCATCCCTATGTGAAGTGGGAATGTTCTAGAAATACTCATCACATGCCGCTAAAAGCAAAAATTAGCTCTGGATCAATCTCCAGGTGCACAATAGTGTGGGTGTGTGCAGAGTCACTGCAGGGATCTCCAAATATGCAATTTGCATTTTTTATTTTTTACAGCTTGGGTTTCAAACTTTTCAAATGCCCAGGTGGTATAGCACAATACTGTGCTGTCCTGTCATCCATTTACAAGTTGCAGGCTCAGTAATACTCTTTGCAGACCCCTTTTGTACAGAGCCTCATTGTTGGGCAAAATAGGGAGGGGGCTGTGCACTTTGCCCACAAACATTCCTAATGCTCCCAAATGTGAACTCGTTCCGATGTTTAATGGGGCATCTAACGGGCAGTCACCCAAGGAAGTTAGTCCGCTGCGGGGGTTCTTGAACACGTGCCTAGCCATGGAAGTCTTCCTCTTAGCATCTTATGGAGGACGGGAGGGATGGGGTGATACCACCTTTCCACCCTCACATCCTTGCCCACCCACAAGCCGGTCTACCCACGTCATGGGTCTACAACCTTTGACTAATTAGATGTTTTCAACTACCACTCTGTACCCTTGCCAGCATAGTCGAGTGTGAGGGATCATGAAAGTCATAGTCCACCACGACTGGAGAGCCACACGTTGCAGACCCATGACTTGGGGAAAAAAAGTGGTTTGCACCCGGCAGTGACTCTGGTCTCCCTATCGTTTACCTTAACTCTGGGATCTCCCAGTACATGTATCTGTTCTGGTGAGAGCTGGCCGGGAGGGTGGCCCTTTCTTCAGATCCTCGGATACGGGGGAGCGAACAATAGCCCTGAAATCTCCTTTATAATACCAATCTCTATGCTCCAAAAAGTCAAACTTATTGCTGCACCAAGTTTCTTCTCACTGTTACCCGCTTATTTCTCTTGTAATCTCCCCCTTCCCTCTCTCCTGTCCTTTTCCCGCTCCTGGATCGCACTTCCCCACATGGAACGTTGCATTCAGCGCTATATAAGAAATCTACATACTATATACAAGTATATTTTTATATGGCTGAAGCAACTTGGGAGAACATGTTTTGTGAATCACTCCCTGCAGGTTTATAGCAGAAGATGGCTTTTCAGTGCAGGGAAGAGTGCATTCCACCGCATTGTACCATAAATGAGAGCGCCCAACCTCTTACTGCAGGTCCGAGGCTGCGCGGTCTTGTGATTGTTGAATTTTACATTCAACAAACGGGTTTGCGGTTGCCTCTAGCTCAGATGAGTCCCCTCCGAATCTGAGGATTTGCTGTGAGACCTTGCAGTTTCTAGATGCTTCTAGTGTGTTTGATGCAGATGTCCCCAAATAATATTTTAGAGAGCTGCCAATTTCTGAATTGCAGTTCCTGGGGTTCCACGCACCCCTCTGTTGGCCCTTCGGAGAGCCCCTCTGCTGAAATTCCACATACATGAACATGATAGGAACTGTCTGATTGGTTTGCAAGTGTCCCCTCTATACATTTTATTACCCAAGAAATTGCATTATTCGTTGGGGGAAAAACCCTGAAATTTCTATTAGTTTGTTTTGTGTGTTGTGCTCTCCTGTTAAATATTGGCACATGCCTTTACAGTTGAAGTAGGCAAAGACCTCTCCAATTAGTGGTACTTAGCTCAACTTCGAATTTTAAACCTTGACCGCCGTAGGATACGCACTCCTTGTTGTCTCGTACTGCAGAAATGTCCATTGCTTAATTGGGTTTTATTTCGCTATTTCCAAACCTTGTCCCGCAGATAGGATAACGGGTCCGAATCTTAATCGCTAGTAAGAGGTCTTATTTTGTTTTCGATTGCAGGTCCATGTGACGCGGAATGCAGTGACGTAGGGTGTTCTGCAGCAGGGCCGCGCTTCTGCAATGACTGCCTTCACTTCTACTACAAAGCGAAAAACAACACACGGTAAGATGAAAATCGAAGGTTATACTTGTCAGTGCGTTTGTGTTTGCTGACTTTTTTCTCCTCTCATGTTGCTGCCTTCATGAAAAGCTGTCGGAAAAATGCACTCATGGGATTCTGTTGCTTACGAGCTAGGTTTGTGCTTCATAAAACCCACCACATAACATATACGATGCTGTGCATGGCACAGCCCAGAGGTGTCACTTGTGGGGTGCTGGGGGGAGTTATAGACCCAGATCCTTTGGTTGCAGCCTTGGATAGAAGCTTGGGGGCTACAACCAAAGGGCTAGCTAGCCCCAAGTCACTACAGTCTCAACATTAGCATAGCTCCACTTATTTTGCAGCCCTAGCAACACCCCGGTACAGCCTGTGATTACTACTCGTGCCTCGCTTTCAGCACTGCTCTTCCCACAGTAGAAAGACAGAAGAGGTGATGGACGGAAGGTATAGAATTAATCTTCACCTTAGGCATTGCTCTGGGTAACCCTCTAGGCCACCGTTCTTCGCCTGCCAAACCATTACAAATGGGAAAAGACCATATGCAAATCAGGCTTGGTCCCACCCAAAAGGGGCAATCCAGCCCAAACCTCTTGGCCACATCTCCTCTGCACACCAGAGGTTAAGATTCATTCCAAACCTTCCAGCCATCACCTCTTTTGTTTTGCTTCCCACAGTAGAGGCACTCTGCTGTCTGGGGATGTTCACCTATGATGCTTGTTTTTTTTAATAACGACTTTATATGTGTTTCCAAAATGTGCAACCCCCTCTACTGAAGCTCTGCATGTAAAGCTGTAGTTTTCTTTCCATGCTGAAATGGAGCGTTGAAGCATGGGTGATGTTGGTGTACACTTTATTATGTGTTTGATACAGTGCTAACGTTCCACCTTACATAAAACTATAACATAAAAAAAGTCAGGAACAAATCACACATTAATATCCTATCCTAGAAAACAAATTGAGCAGCAAAGAGATGGTCCTGTGACATTAGTGAGCGAGGGGACTTACTGCAATGGCTTTTCTAATATAAATGTGTTCAGAATTGAAAAAAGGGGAGGGGGCAATATAGCGGGCCGGAGCACGTAAGCACAGAGAATTTCTCATTGCTAGTATTAATAAAAAGATATTACTTCAATGTTTAGCAGATTTATAAATCAATTTTCTTAAATCCTGAAGAATAAAACGGAGGCAAAAGAAGATCAATAAGTCGGAGTATTCCGATCTCAATAGCTTCTGTCTACTTCCCAAGGGTGTGGAGCAGTGAACTGCATGTTCTGATTTAACGACCAGAGTTTAACAGATTTGCTTAGTAGTTTATCCTTGGGTTTAGTACAGAGCCGATCTCCTCGAACTCTGTGATGCGGACTACCTGAAACCTTGCATTAGTCCGTGATTGGGAGCCACCAGGTGGGTCCGGCTAGTCTATTACCTGCCCCAGCCTACTCGGCACTGATGTACATGGAGGTAGCAGGGTCTTAAAACACGCACACCCACACTCACCTGCTGAAGGAGAATGTGGTCTTGTGGGCTTGCAGGGCGTTGTGGCGTGTCAATCTAAGCATTCAGCTCACAGGCCACATTTTCAACTTTTAATGGAAGGAATAGGAAAAGGGTTAAGTAAGGAAAATCTAGTGTCCGTGAGAGGGGGCAGCAGCTTTGGGAGCAATTAGGCTGGCTGGTTAAGTGTTAAGCAACTTATTCATAAAGGCCTGAGATCCAGCTTTTCTATTGAAAGCAATGTGATTGCAGCTCATCTTAATCCAAAGCACCAAGAAATATCTCTTGCCACTTTCTCAGTAGTGTTCCACGCCGTGGCTCTGAAACCCGCTTCATAGGAGCAGCAGATAGATGTTGAAGGTTAGAGGGCAATTGACAGTCTTTTTCGGAGGCCTGCCCACCAGGTTGTGGATGTGTGCGCAGCGCGACACTGGAGACAATGTTTGAATCGAGTCAATCCGGCCAGAAACCTATGGTCCGGGATGACAGCCTTAATCTTGGTGTGCTTTGAACTTTCCCACCGGGCAACTTCCTCACATAATTGAAAGGAAATTGTGTAGACATTAACATAACACCAACTTGGAACCAGTCTGTATGAGTGATCAGCCAAGACAGACCCCCTGAGCTCAAGAGGGAGCCCTCAGAATGAGCTTTACCAGGAAATACTTTTTAGTGTTGGAATGTGAAAAACACAGTCAAACGGATTTACCACCGGCCAAATAGATTCAACACCACCTATTGTGACCCGAAAAGAAGATGCTTGTTTATGTCCTGATGAAGTCAGGGGGAAGAAAAAACACATCTCGCTGTTTGCCTGAAACTCGAGTAGACAACATTACATCTCAAGTTCCTCTTTAGGATCCCGATTGGTTTCTCTTTGGTTTACAAAAAGAATTGGGGCAATTGTATATATTGAAACCACGTGACAATATATGGCAGATATATTAAAATAGTGATGCATTGTCAGAAAACAAATTATATTTGCATCACAGGTCCAATTGTAGGAATGTTTTTGTTTTTTTTAGACATTGACTGCTTGGTTTGCGCAAGGTATGCTTGTTTGTGAATGAGTATGTATGAAATTGCATGAA
Source organism: Ambystoma mexicanum (assembly GCF_040938575.1). Taxonomy (NCBI): domain Eukaryota; kingdom Metazoa; phylum Chordata; class Amphibia; order Caudata; family Ambystomatidae; genus Ambystoma; species Ambystoma mexicanum. The sequence continues at coordinate 1,197,765,099 of NC_090935.1, forward strand.
TGAGTCAGTATGCGGATCACAAGATGGTGCTATGTGAACATGATAACATGGTTCTAGTATAGAATATATGGTATGTCTTGCATTCATGTTTTAATGATTGTAGTTTTTTACACTGTCTTTTTATATATGATTAAAAAAAAAAATAATGAATAAAATATGAAATATTTGCAAAAAATGAACCGGATTTTGTATTAATGATTATTAGAAGGTATTGAATTTGAACTTCTATGAACGATTCAAATGCAACGAGAGTCCGTACATGTTTCTCTTGACAACTGTACTTTTTGTGATGAAGGTGAGAGGGACAATCGAGATCCCTGCAGAAAGACGTGAGCATTTTGGAAGCAGAAATAAAAACCTTTGCTATCCCCTCATGTACTTTTGAATTTGGAAAATGTTCATTTTGTTTGCTAAACTCCTCAATAATTTGAAAGGGATAGAAAAAAAAGAGTGTGTGAAGTGCAGGTTGTTCTCATTTGTTTGCCCTTCAAAAGTCCTCAAACTCTTCATATAAATGACACTGTTTTTCTTTGGCCCTGGCAGGATCTGTGTCTCGGAGTGTCCAGTTGGTCACTACAGTGCGGACAAGAAGCGGTGCAAGAAGTGCTCGCCGAACTGTGATATGTGCGTGGGAAGCCGAAGTGACCAGTGCACCGACTGCAAGTCTGGCTACTATCTGAACGAGGAAACCAACAGCTGCATTGCAAACTGCCCAGATGGCTTTTACCTCGATGCCGGTCAGTATTCTGTACCACCCATCTTTCTAAATGGGACATTTGCAAATTTAAGGTCATCCTTCGTATGTGAACTGCCTTCTTCATAACACCAGCCAAGATCCTTTCTATGCATTCCATGTGCTCACCCCATCAATCAACTCTTACTCTCCCCACCTGTCAGGCCACCTTATGGGACACCCTAGCGATGAATGCAGCCTCCTTACATAAGCCAGCAAGGTTTTGGTATTACGCAAGGGGGTTCAGGCCTCAATACCAAATACCCCGCCACCTTTGGTGCATATGGACATTGCTTTGGTCTGTTGGTACTCTTTTGCACGAGACTAGCAGGGGATCCGTTTATCCTAAAGAGGGAAAGTTCTAGGCTGTGGGTGGGGATCTCCAAATTTTCACAGGCCTTCAAATAAAAATAATTGCCCTTTAGACAAAACAAATGGGCAGGCGGCACCCTTAGTAGCAACCAAGCCATTTATTGCCAGAATCTCCATTTGTGGTCTGCCACAATGCCTTGCACCCTCAGCCACCTTTCTCGAGCTTCCCCTCATTCCCCCCCTTCATCCGGCTCGGGTGGAAAGTGTCTGAAAAAGGTTATTATAGAACCTTTTAAAATCCCTACCCTGCTGGCTCAATAGAACAAGTGGAATGTAAAATGCATGGTCCAATTGGTGGCGTTATTAAAAAAAACAATGTGTGTGATGGAATTGCTTTCAATTCAAGCAATATCCTCCGAATGGAAACACTGTGCAGCATCTCCAAAACACAAGACCGTTGGCCATTGTTGGAAATGTCTTGACGGTCTGAAATGTGGATGTTCCTTAGATGGGGGCGAAACACCTTGGTCAGAGCATGCTGGGCCTAACCTGCCAGAGGGCTTCCTTAGTCACAATAGTCCAATTCTCAGTCACAAAGTTTACAATACAGAGCTCTGCGAGATTCGCTGCTCTAACTCAACCTCTAACTGGAGACTTCTCCCATTCCTTTTGCAAAGACTTTTTTGTAAAGTCCTAATGCTTACTACACGGCCCTTGACAGCTCCTTGCTAAGGAGCAAGGCTGTAACGGGCACATGTTTGTAAGTCCTGTCTGAAGGTTCTGGTTTTGGGAGCACTTCGCTTGTAGTCGGAAATCTCGGGCATTTCGAGGGATCTGTTTTAAGAGGTTCCTGTATCGAGTGCTGGAGGAAGGCTTCTTGCAGCCTCGAGTGCTTACAAGGCCAGGAGCCCCTCTGCCGCACCTCAGCTGCTCTCTGCAGGATGTGAGGTGTTTCTAGCCTAAGCAGATGAGCGCCAATTTCTAGATGCCTTGTCTTTCCCGCTCTGTCGTTCATTTGCTTCATCCTTCCATGGCCCTGTCCCCCCATGTGTAATTTACCTTTTCTTTCTCGCCCCTACCCCCACCCCCACCCCTATGTATTTCTGAGGCCTGTGATGAGCTCCCTCCTTTCGCCCTCCCTTCTGTCCAAAACTGCAGGAAGCTCACCTGCAGCCATTTTACAGAAACCTTGCAGCCGTGCAAGTGCAATTGCCAAGAAGGTGCTCTTGTGCAAAAATCCTATTCGTACAATGCATTTTTCCAGCAAGACTAAAGACGAGTGTTGGAGCAAGCATTTTCTGGTGCAAAGATGCATTTAATTAATGTTTTTGCACTAAGACAATTTTCTCACTAGTGCTCATTAACTTGCACCACTGGAAAGTTTATGGAAAACTGCCCCTTGAATCTTATTACAGAAAATGCGAACTGGTGCAAGTGAAATTAACACCAGCCCAAAAATTCCTTCATTGTTTAAAACTTATTTTTCCAATGCACACTTGCCCCAGAGAGAAGGGCAATCACTGCTCTGGTAGAAAAATGCATTGTAAGATTGTATTTTGCACTACTGTTTGTGCCGTAGTGCTAATTGCATTTTCAGTGGTGCACACTTTCTGTAATGCTGCCCCTTGCCTTTTCCATACAGTCTCCGTTTCTCCCCAGTTTCAATTGTTTCCCTATGGTCCTTTCACTGCTTCATAGTTGCCAACATGACCCATTCCAATCTGTAGGTGCTTATCCAGTCCTAGTTTTTGCTTTGCATTCTGAGGCCTGTAGTCCGTTTTATAATGGGAAAAGCAGAACTACAAATCCCAGAATGCAAAGGAAACAGGACTGTATAAGCACCTACAGATTGGAACGGGTCATGTTGGCAACTATGCCATGTGGGTCAATCACGCCCTAAAAGCCTAGCTCTATTGCTTTCTCTCCCTGACTGCCCTCCTCTTTTGCACAATTCGACACTCTTTCCAATTGATTAGCATTCCCCACTTTTTCCTGCTTTTTGCATTTTTCTCTCTAGTTTTTCTTTCCTTCTTTATTGATCGATTTCTTGCTTCCTTTCCCTTTATCCTCGTTTTGCTGCTGTTCTTTCATTTTCTTTGTTTCTTCGCCTTTCTTCTTTTGCCCTTTTCCCTTTGTCCTCGTTTTACTGCTACGCCCTCTGTTTCCATTGCCACCTAATTGGGGGTTGGGTCAATTGTGGTGGGTACATTTCTGTGCCAAGCGGGATGGCTTTACCTGGTGTGGATGACAGTGCCTGACCGGAGGAGAGGAGTGTGGACAATGAGCCTGATGAAGGTCCATGCCTGATGGGGAGGAGTGTGCTTCATGGGGAGGAGTGTGCTTCATGGGGAGGAGTGTGCTTCATGGGGAGGAGTGTGCTTCATGGGGAGGAGTGTGCTTCATGGGGAGGAGTGTGCTTCATGGGGAGGAGTGTGCTTCAGGGAGGAGAGTGGGCAATTTTCCTGATGGGGATACATGGGCTACATGTATGGGCAGATCCTGACAGGGGCTGATGATTCCCAATGAAGTAACAATGATGTGTGTTGGAGGAGGGTGCTGTGCTGAGCATGATACCGTCTATTGGGTTGAACATATGATGCTCTGCATGATTCACTGAGCTGCCATACACCACTGCTGCGTTTAAGTGTTAGACACAGGGAGAGACGTGACACTGGTCCATTCCTGTAAAACCAGCATGATGTACTTCTCCACAAATCATTTCCGGTAGCCTATCTTTAGGGTGAGCAGAAGCACTACGTTTACCCCTTTCAAGCACCTCGAACAATCACTGTCTTTAGATGGCATTGTGAAAGACCTTGTCATAGGGGGCAAAGGTGATTGATTTGTGATGCATTATTGGTTAAGTGGAATTATTATATAAAGCTTACTGACTGACATATATTACACGGCGTGCAGTAGCGGCCATGTATTTATTGTTAAGTTGCTGAAGAGCACTTTTTGGCCAGCTCATAACTTAGCCCCCCCTGGACAAATTCTCACCAAAGTTTCCAAACAAAGTATATGGCCTTCTTAGATTCATTTTGCGAAGTGTGGTGAACTTTTGTCCAGAGGTGGCAAAGTTATAAGGGAGGTCTCAAAATGTGTGGTTTTCCTCATAGATGCAATGGAAAAAAACATTTGCTCAAGCCTACAGGCCAAACCGCTGGACGGATTCACACCAAATTTGTGGCAGGAGCGGCGGCTTGGTCCTGAAAGCGTGCTTTTGTTGATTGGTGTAAATCCAACCAGTGTTTATTTCTTTTTTTAAAAGGCCAAAAAGTATGTAAAAAAAATAAAAATGTGCGATTTGGTCCGCAGACTCTCTTACCTGTTCGCTGCCAAACAGTCCCCTGGACCAATCAAGGTCCGGCATGTCAATGGACATCGAACGCACCTGCTGATTTGGTGGTGAAAAGCGTGAGATGCATCAGATATTTTGAAACGGTCGCCATGTTGAATTCGCAGACAGCCGCCGTTGTCGGCGGACATCGCAGTAAAACCATACTAAAAAACACAACATTGCACTTGTCAAGCTAATGAAACAATCTCTGTGGAGTTGAGGGGTTGTTTTCCACCTTCGAAGTTCGCAAACAGTTCGGGGCAGCCCTGTAATGTTCACGAACATCTCAGGTGTTCGGGGCATTACAGGACTGGTGAAAAGCAGTTTTTGGATGGCTTATAACCTTGCCGCCACTGAATGAAACTGCATGACATTTTGTGACATCATTCTAGATCTGACCTTGAATGGTTCTACAAAGTTTAGTGCTCTTTTGCCAAGAGGGAACAAATTTCAAGTGGGGGTCGCAAAATCTTTGAAATGCTAATAAATTTGGTGCCGTTTCACAAAGGTTTGCAGAAAGATTTAAGACCCAGACTTTAATGTGTTTGCAAAGTTTGGGATTTTGTGAGAGCGGGCAAAATTAGATAGGTTTGAAAATGTTTAAATGGCTTAGAACTTTGTTGCTGTTTGACGAATGTATACAAAAGATTTTAGGAAGATTATAAACCCAACCGTGAATGTTTTTTGCAAAGTCTGAATTGGCTTTGTGAAGTGTGACTATTTTATGTACGTAAGTGTTGTCACTTTGCAAAAAATAAATCATGGACAGATTTGCAGCAAAGACGTGCAAGGAGCATTGGCAAGAACCTGAAAGCATGGTTTTGCAAATGTGTCTGTGTTTTATGTTTTGAAAAGAGTCGTAATGTAGGCAAAATCGGGATAGGTTTGAATGGGAATTCTTTTTTGCCTGTGGCAAAAAATCTTCCCGTGGCTACAGCTCGGTAATGCTGCGCAGGATTACATCAACAGATTGCTGTGACTACTGCTGCATGCACTCCTAGACAATGTGAATCGTCAGATAATTACTGAGGATGCTGAACCATGTGCCCATGTGGTCACCAGGCCACCCCTTCATATCAGTAACCCTCTTTATTTGCGGCCATACCGGGACAAGATATTGGGATTGCATGCTGGAGTCATTTCCACAACCTCACAGCAATGACTTGTCCCACAATCCACACGCATTGAGAAAGACACTAGAGAGTAGACTGACTTCTAACAATAAATATAGCACCAACAATGGTTTTCAAGACTGTTTTATTACGACAATAGTTACTTATTGAATAACCCAGCACTAAGGTGAACAGGGCTCACTCTCCTATTCAAAACCTAACACTTGAAGAAGGAAGGGCACCTTCACAAAAGAACCTCATCACCAGCAGCAGGGTAATCCATTTCAAGTACTAGATGAAGGGTAGTGATCTACCCATTCGAGGGGATTGGGTCCTCCGACATATTCCATATCTATGACAACTAATGTCCACAGCTTTGCTGCTTAGGAAAATCTTTGGCGTCTGCGTCCTGCGTCGATGACGTCGATGCGCCGTCCCCGAGGTCCTCCTCAGACGGCCGACGTCACCCGATGTGATAAGTAGGACGCACGACGCCCATAGCCTCAGTTCCATTTTTTCCGTGAACATGTTCGCTTCGTGAATCTCGGTACGCCTCAACTCGTTGGAGTTTGCTGTTTTCAATTCTCGATTCGCTGAACCAGTTCGGTTTGTTGTGTAGACCTGTTCGTGGCGATGTCTTCTTCGTCTTCAACCCCGAGTCCGGTCTTCAAGAAATGCGGGGACTGTGGGTCCAAGATGTCGGTCACGGACTCGCACGATGCCTGCCTCTGGTGCCTTGGGGAGGCCCAAGATATGGACGGCTGTGTCGACTGCCAGTCGCTCACGGCAAAGGCCTTGCGAGAACGCAAGAAGAAGCTGTCGGTACGCCGGGTGTCTAAGCCCCGGAAGTCGAGGTCTGCGGGGCTTTCGACAGATGACTCGATGGACGACTCTCCGCGTCATCGTCGGAAGTCCAGTGGGTCTCCTTCCAGGAGTCGGTCTCGCCACTCCTCCGCCTCTTTGAGGCATTCCCGGAAGCGCCGGCATAGGTCACCTTCCCTGTCCTCTTCCGAGGACTCCGCCCGTCGGCGGGTCGCTTATCCCTCCATGCAAGCGACACCGGAGGAATGGGCTTCCTTCGGGAAGCAGATGCTAGCGATTCTTGAATCGCAGGGCAGCGGTCCGTCCTCGCCTCCGAGTGGGGTCGGTCGGCACCGGTCGAGAGACACCGCTCGTATGCCTTCGGGCTCGGGTGGTCAACGCGTCTCGCGGGAGAGGTCCCGCTCGGACAAGGGTAGCCGTTCTCACCATGCCCGTTCCAGGTCCCGGTCCTCGACGCGCTCGAGACCGCGTGATCCTGTGCCGTCTTCGAAGAAGACGTCGACGCCTGTGGTGCGAGGTTGTCGGCGATTTCTCTCGAGGCTCTGCCTCCGAGGGGGTCGTCGGCGTCTAGGTCGTCGAGAGACGCGCTCGGAGCTCCGGCTTCGAGGCCTGTGTCGACGCCGCTGATGCTGGCGGCGCTGCAGCTGACGTCGATGCTGATTTGCTCGACGTTGACGCCTTTTCTGTCGATGCCGGCACTGCGGTGGTGTCGGAGGGGCCCCGTGGCACGGGGTTTGCCCCTAGAAAGGCTCTGGCTAAGGTCAGGCACTGCTTTGGTCCCCAGAGGTCTTCCTCTCCCCGTCTGGAGTACATTTCAGAGGGTGATGAAGTCTCTGATGGCGGCTTGGTTCCGATTACGGTTCCCGATGAACTTATCTCGGGCCATAGCCAGTTTGATGACCTGCGGCAGTCGCTGCATGATGCCAGCGGACTGGACACCTCTCCGGAGGTGGAGTTTTGTAGGCCGGAGCCTGGCACTCATGCCGATTCTTCATATCGGCGCCTTATGTCTCGGGTCACCGAGTACTTGGGTTGGTCAGCTCCCCCAGGGGAGTTCGTTCAGGATGATCTCACAGACATCCTTGATCTCGGTCCCCCCACTGACCCGGTTTTGCCTTTTCATATGGCTCTGCAGAGAAGGCTGACGGCGGCCGCTTGGACTGCTCTGGAGAGTCTCCCGGCAGTGGGCAAGTCTTTGTCGCGAAAATACCGTCCAGCCAGTAGCAACCCCTGCTACTTGTCTAGGCACCCCACTCCGGAGAGTTTGGTGGTGCAGGCGGCTATGGCCCCGGCAAAGCAGGCGTCGTATCCTACCATCCCTCTGGATAGGGACGACAAATGTTTTGACGGCTGGGCGAAGAAAGTGTTTTCTTCGGGGGGTATGGCGCTTCAGGCGGCCAACTCCATATGTGCCTTGTCTCGTTTCACACACACTCTGTGGAACTGTGTTGCGTTAGCGGCTGAACATATTCCCGAAGGGGACGAACAGGATGGTTTCTTTGCTATGGTTCAGGATGGCAAGGATGCCATGTGTGAGGCTGTTCAGTCGGGTTTGGACTTGGCGGATTGTGTCAGCCGGTCCATGGCGGTGAGCACCGTGATGTGCAGGTTTGCGTGGTTGCGGAAGTCTGGGTTCGCTCCTGATGTGCAGTCCCGGCTCCTCAACATGCCCTTTGACTGTGAACACCTTTTTGGCAGCAAGGCTGATGAGAGCCTTGAGAGGTTGCTGCAGCAAAGTCGTTGGGTGCTGCAGTTCGCCAACCTCTGCCTTTTCGTCCTAGGGGACAACAATGGAGGGGAGGTTCCTTTCGCTATTACTCGTCCTTCAGTAAAGCGAGGGGAGCTAGCAGTCAAAGAGGCCATCGTAAGAGTGCCAGAGGTGGAAATAAAGGTACTCGAGGTGCCAAGGCCGCTCGGGCAGTTGCCTCTTTGCCCTCGGGCAACACCGCAGCCGCTACCACTCAGTCATGAGGCCAGGTCCCATGGTTCACCGGTTGGGGGAAGGCTGGCGCAGCATCTTGTAGAGTGGCAAGCCATTACTTCGGATGTGTGGGTTCTGGAGATCATAACCCACGGCTACTGTCTTCCTTTTCGGCAGAGGCCTCATGACAATCCACCAGGGAGCCTCTCTTTGAAGAGTCTGCATCTGCTCCTTGCACAGGAAATTCAAGCCCTGCTGGAGAAAGGCGCCATAGAACTGGTGCCTGTAGCGGAGAGGAACAAGGGATGGTATTCCCCTTATGTTTTGATATCGAAGAAAGACAGGGGATTGCGACCCATAATGGACTTGCGCGGTTTGAACAAACTCCTCAGGAAGGACAAGTTCAAGATGGTGACTCTCTCAAGTCCTCCAGGCCCTTCAACTTCAGGACTGGTTGGTGTCTCTCGACCTCAAGGATGCTTACTTCCATGTGCCAATCCATCCCAAGCACAAGAAGTACGTGAGGTTCGCGGTTGGCGACTCGCACTTTCAGTTTCACTTTCAATCCTGCACTTTCAATCCTGCGATTAGGATTGACCACCGCCCCAAGGGTTTTCACCAAGCTGATGGTGGTGGTGGCAACGCATCTCAGGCAAGGGGGATTCACGTCTACCCCTACCTGGACGATTGGTTGATCAGGGGAAGCTCTCCCGAGCAAGTCCTGGATCATCTGTCCGTCACCTGCCACTCCCTTCACAAGCTGGGCTTCTCCCTCAATTTAAAGAAGTCCCATTTGACACCAACGCAGGGGTTCCAGTACATCGGAGCAGTGCTCGACACGTCCCTGGGGCAGTGTTTTCCTCCTCAGGTGAGGGCTCTTCACATTCAGCAGATCTCCCAGCGTCCGAGTTCTTGAGACTGCTCGGCCTCATGGCATCCTGCATTCTTCTGGGGCCAGAAGATCGTCTGCGGATGAGATCTTTGCAGTGGGCACTTAAGCTCCAGTGGTCTCAGTCCTCCGGCAGGCTGTCGGACCCTGTTCAGGTGCCGCCCTCGGTAGCCCGGGACCTTCTGTGGTGGGCCGTCGAGGGCAATCTGATGAAGGGGGGCCCCATTTTGGCTGCCCTGGCCGGAGGTGACGATCGTGACGGACGCATCCCTTACGGGATGGGGAGCTCTTGCCAACGAGTTGACAGTCAGCGGTCGTTGGTCTCCGTCGGAGTCCAGACTCCATATCAATCTGTTGGAGCTGAGGGCCGTCAGGCTAGCCCTGAAGGCTTTTCTGCCGACTGTGCGCGGAAAGAGTGGCCTGATTCTAATGGACAACACGGTGGCCATGCACTACCTCAACAAAAAGGGGGGGGGGGCAGGGTCACTTCCGCTGTGCAAGGAGGCGATGCAGCTCGAATTCTGGGCCATCTAGCAGGAAGTTTCGATCTCGGCTGTTCATCTGGCCGGAGACGACAACGAGACGGCGGACGCTCTGAGCAGGCAGAGCTCGATCTCTCAGGAGTGGGAGCTGGCTCAGGAGATTCTCTTGGAGATCTTCGCCCTTTGGGGGACTCCTCAAGTGGATCTCTTCGCCTCCAGTGTCAACCGGAAGTGCGAAAGGTTTTGCTCGCGGGAATTTCCTCCAAAAGGAGCCTTAGGAGACGCGTTCGTGGTGGAGTGGTCATTCCCACTGCTGTACGCGTTTCCTCCAGTCCCTGTAATCCCGCAAGTGCTGCGGAGGTTACAGAGGTTCGGTTCCCAGATGATCCTCATTGCTCCGGCGTGGGCCCGGAGGACGTGGTACCTGGACCTTCTAGACTTGTCCATCTACCCTCCACGTCGTCTCCCCTACCGAGACGATCTGCTCTCACGGGAGGGGGGGGGTTCAGGTTCTCCATCCAGAGGTCAGATCCCTCAATCTTCACGCTTGGCTTCTGAAAGGTTGAGGTATAAGGATTGGGACCTCCCTGAAGACGTGATGGAGGTGTTGCTCTCGGCCAGGCGGCCGGCAACTAAGTCTCTGTACCGTTGCCGTTGGAGAAAGTTCTGCGACTGGTGCAGAGTTCAGAATGTGGATCCTTTTGAATGTGACATTCCCATGGTTCTGTCTTTTTTGCTTTCTTTGGCCCACAGGGGCTTGCAAGTGGGGACCATTAAAGGTTACCTGGCGGCGCTGTCTATATTTAAGCGCTCGTCTGAAGAGTGTTCCGATTTTAAAACTCCTTTAATTTCGCAGTTTTTGAAAGGGCTCACTAATGTGTTCCCTCCGTCACCTTTTCTGGTGCCAGGTTGGGATTTGAACCTTGTTCTTAAGTTTCTTATGGGTGCTCCGTTTGAGCCTTTACATTCTTGCCCTTTGAGGCTGTTAACTCTGAAAACTGTGTTTTTGGTTGCGGTTACTTCCGCTCGCAGAGTGAGTGAGTTACAGGCACTTTCAGTTAAGCCACCCTTCACTGTGTTTCATAAGGACAGGGTTGTCCTTAGAGTTCGTCCTTCTTTTCTTCCGAATGTGGTTTCGGACTTTCATTTGTGCCAGAAGGTTGTTCTTCTGGCGTTCTATCCTCCTCCACATCCTGGTAAGGAAGAGGAGAGGCTCCATAGGCTTGATCCTAGGAGAGCGTTGAGCTTTTTTATTTCGCGCATGTCCCGGGTCAGAGTGGACGATCAACTTTTCATTGGTTACGCTGGAAAGCGTTTGGGACAAGCTGTGACGAAACAGACTTTGTCTCGTTGGATTATTTTAGCTATCTCCGAGTGTTACCGCTTGGCGGGTAAGGATCGTCCGGCTGGCTTGCGGGCCCATTCTACCAGGGGAGTGGCTGCGTCTACTGCTCTGCAGAGGGGAGTTCCTATTCGTCACATCTGTGATGCAGCCACCTGGGCTTCAGTACATACTTTTTTACGTCACTACTCCCTCGATTCCATCAGAGGGCAAGATCTGGCCTTTGGCAAGGCAGTTCTCTATTCCGCAATTTGATTGGGCACGCTAAATTTGTATTCTAAATTCCTTCCCACCTCCTTGCTTGGTACTGCTTTGGGAGTCTGTCATAGATATGGAATACGTCGGAGGACCCAATCCCCTCGAAGAACAAGTTACTTTCTTACCTGGTAACGTTCTTTCGATCGGATGGTCCGACGACATATTCCATATCGCTCCCTCCCTGCCTTCCCCGCTGCAGAATTTCTTTTGCGATTGCAGCTTGCGTTCCGCAAGGCCTTGTGTGTCTGACTGGCAGAAAACTGGTGGCACACGTTCTGGCGAAAAAACTATAACTGAGGCTATGGGCGTCGTGTGTCCTACTTATCACATCGGGTGACGTCGGCCGTCGGAGAAGGTCCTCGGGGACGGCGCATCGACGTCATCGATGCAGGACGCAGACGCCAAAGATTTTCCGAAGCAGCACAGTTGTGGACATTACCTGTCATAGATATGGAATACGTCGTCGGACCATCCCATCGAAAGAACGTTACCAGGTAAGAAAGTAACTTGTTCTTCTACTGCCCTGCAATTACTTGATAATCATGTACTCTTATTTGATTATTGGGGCATGTAGCATGGCCAAAGCCCTAGGTTTAAATGGGAGGAAAATAAATTCTGCTTGTGGCTGTAGCCCAGAGTGCTGGACGGGATTGCAGCAAACTTGTGCAAGGCGCATCAGCAAGGACCTGAAAGGATGCTTTTGTAAATCTGTCCTGTTTTACTTTTTTGAAAGTGTCAAAACGTAAGTATAACAAATTGCGATATAACTTTCCTGCTGTGAACAATGGGCATGGCCCTCAGCAAGGACAAATGTCTGCTGTGATTTGCCTATGGGGGTATACGACATGGTTTGTGGACACTGGCCATGCAAGCCAGGAGCACTGGCCATTGGTTACATTATGAGGGTGTACTGGACACTGAACTTGGATGCTGGGTAGGTGCTTTGGATAACGGGGTAGGTTTGGTGGAGCTGGGCTCATGGTCAAGCCTCATGCTATAAGCAATTGAACAATGACTTGCATGTGCTGCTGATAACGATACACATAAGTATGTGTTGCAAAAAACTTTTGTTAAAGGAGGTTTATTGTTTAATATATGTTAAGAGGCATTATTATTAACTTGTATATAGTAATGTAACATTATGAAACATTTTCACTTATAAAAACCTATTCAATTGACAGGAAAAACTTTGTTAAAGGGACGTTACGGTTAAGATGTACTGCACCCTTGTGACTCCTCTGCCCCAGCAGTTAGCTAGTGGCCTCCCACCTTGGCACTTTCCTCCTAGGCACCCATGCGTGCTTGTCCATCCGTACTGGCTCTTTTATTTATGCACTTCTGTCACTGCACAATGCATATGTGCATTTATAGGAGCACTATGTATAATTGTTTGATATACGTATGGGAATGCAGATGCAAAAGATTTGTAGAACATTAGGTGGCAGCTGGTGGGTGGAAGTTTAATATGTTGATAGGCTATATGTAGAGGTTTTTTTAAGTGATTGGTGGATATATCTGTGAATGGTTTAAAGCAGGCAATGAGGGAGTGTTACAAACATAACAGTAAATAGAGTAGTCCTGGGTGTTGGTCTTAGCAGTGCACTGTGGTGGCACAAGTTATGGTTGCTTAGCTTTCCATAACTGGCGAGTTTCTGGGGGTTTTCGCTTTTACCTGTAACCATAATGTCCCTTTATCAACGTTTTTTCACTGAATTTCATAGGTTATTATTGGTGCAACTTAACCATAACGTCATTTTAACACAGTTTTTTCAGTGAATCTTATATATTCTGGACTATCTTTGTACAAAGGAACTACATCTTGCACATTTGATCTGGCTCTTCCTGCCTTTTGTGGTGTCTTGTTTTGATGTTTTGTGGAGAACAGCACTATAAAGTCATGTAGGATCTGCACACAATTCAAGTAAAAAATAAATAAAAGGTTGCTGTACTCACCTATTCCAATTTGGCATCCTTCAGCTCAGTCAATGGGACATGAAGCAGCGTGCCCTTTTCTGCATGATTATATAGGCACATTGTTGAATTTCTGGGGAAAGCAAAAATAATGCACCTGAATGAAACCAGAGCTCATTGGTATTTTTTTAAAGAAACATATTTTGCATATTTCACATGCACCGCTGGTAATGCTGAATAACTTTTTTAAATGAGATGTTTATTACCTCTATCCTCCCTAATGTGCAGTTACAGGTCCCCTTTTTACTCTGGCCAGCCATTAAATAGACTTCCTTCTTTATTTAAAGGTAAGAACCTTTGCCGGAGATGCCCCGAGAACTGCAAGACCTGCACCGCAACGCTGGCCTGCACGGAATGCAGCCATGGCTTTTGGTAAGCAATCCTGCATTACTCTGACTAGGCTGCAACAGCTGGCATTCTGACGTGTGTGCGCACACAGTATTTGGAATTTCTCCTGTTCCTTTTTGACCATAATGCCTTGCCTTCTGAGTGTCTGTGCTGATGGAGCTGATGCTGCTGTGAGACCTTTGCTCATCATCAGAAAGATGATGCTCAGGATGAGGAATAGAATGGCCCCTCCACATGCTGCACACTGACAGGTGGTTAAGGGAATTAAATGCGGGCCTCCATTTTATAAGGTGGGATACAGTCACTGATGTACTGAAGAAGCTAATATTTCATTTGAACATAAAAACTAACTTGGAGCAGAGACAAAACCCATTGACGAGTCTCCTGCTGGGTCTCTGACATTTTCTTAAATGACCTCCATCGCATGGACTTGTATGACTATCCTGGTAATGGAAGATGGCAGCATCTTAGAAGCAGGAAATGTGTAAACAACGCAATTGGCCTTTTCCCAGGCCCAAAAGCGTGTGGCCATTTTCTACAGGGCATGTGCACAAATAGCGTGGAAGGACTTTGCCATAGGATCCAGAGCTGCTATGTAAGGCACAATGCTCACTAAGGGACACTGTCATGGAATTGTCCATATACTTAGTCATTGAAACCAATGAAGACTTGCCGTGAGTTGGAAGTGGGGAGGCTCTGGATAACACAGCCAAGCCGATGATGATATAGAAGTGGTTACGGATCCAAAGTGGAGCATTAGAAGGAGGGGGTGGAGACCAAGAAGGAATGTGTACTTTCAGATCAAACTGTCAAACACTGTGAGAGTTCAAGAGCAAACCGCTAAATGACTCTCTGGTTAGTGGTCGGTGGTAACTGCACCATTGCAGATAGGCAATGACATACTGCGGGCCTTGTATAAGGACAAAAATGTTCCTGTTCTTGACGGGAGCCTGCTATGGTCTACCAGCTTCTTGCGCACTTTACGCCCTTCTTGGATGTTATCGGTCTCTGCAAATCAGTTGGCTTGGAGCCTCTTTCACCTGCCTCCTCTGCTTTCTTTGCTCCCTTCTGGTCAATAAGGAGCAGCAGGGATTCTGCCCTGGAACACATCAACATCTGACTAGGTGGCAAACCTGTACGCTTTAAAAACAAGCCTATATGGCTGTTTTGTCGGCTGCTTTTTTTTATCGAAGCTGATGAAATCCTTGAACATGACTGGTTTCCTCTATTGTAATCCATTCTAGTACATTCAGACAAGTTGCAACCAGTGCAAAACTAGGCTGACGACTGGGCCTCAATCTGAAGATTACCGGGCAAGCACACTTTAAAATCACGAAATGAATGCCCTCCACATCTAAGATTGAAATCCTTTGTAACTTGCAAAAGGATGATTGGATTAAGTTCATACTTTATGGAGCTGGCAATAATGTTCCAACTACCAAATTCATATTAAGAATGTGCACATACAAACCGCCCACCACGGTTCAGGTTTAAGGAAACACTGCAGCGTTTCTCTCAAATCAATCTAGACGTGCCTGCAGATTGTTCTGTATCCAACCCTCAGAGCAGAAGCAAACTCCTGCTCCACTGAAGGCTCCTGAAAAATAAGTGCTCAAAGTAAGCCTTTGAATGAGAAATGACATCATGAAAAGGAGCCAACGATGAATGCCGGATATTGACCTCTAACCTTTCTTGCCCAAACTATTGACCACCTGCCTGCATCCTATCGAATGTGGCATTTGTTTCTATCCCGTCGTAATGTATATCGACCACTCCAATCTCAATAGGCCCAAACCAGTGTTGAAGTAATTTGGACAGTGTGTCAACCTGAGAATCTGGGCGACTTGGCAACAATCCTTCCCAGCTCCCATCAGTAGTCGCCCTTGTCCTGCCATATTGAAGCCACTCAAGTATATCACTCATTTAGGGCTAACACAAAATAAATCCATATCATTTTATTGACCAAATGGATCAGCACGTTGCTGCAAGGGGGCATGTGGCACACAACAAAATACCTAAATAATACTTACCGACTAGGATTTTGTAACAAACTCCATTTCACCTACATGATGTCAAGTAAACTGTTTTGGCTAGCAATTAACCTATTACCAGTCAAGTTGCCATTTCAACATTGGGGAAGCTAGGTGCACTTGTACGCATTGTGTAGCATCCTACAGATCTGCTTACGACTCCGGTTTGTGATGGAGTGAACTTATTCACATACAAACTTAGATACATACTTAGAATGGTCTCAAGGCCCTTCTGTTTAGCAGTTACCATTTGTGGAGAAAAGTAATCCGTCTGCGTTTATGGCCAAGATATCCCATCTGCGTCTTAAGAAAAATCTGCTAGTGTTAGACTTTTAGAGATTAGGCTTTGTATGGAACACCTCTTGAAGAGAAATGAATGACAGAATATGGTTTGGCGATCAAACATAGACTTGCTTCTGTGTCGGCTTCTTCTTTTTTGGGTATGGCAAAGTAAATCATGCCTCAGGATATGTGCCTAATCCTTGCTGTAAATCGCTGCTTAGTCTTTGCCTTTTGTAGTCTTTTCTTTTATTGTGGAGGTTTACCATTGGTATGTTTTGTTGTAAGTCCCCAACGATACATTTGATCTTTCCCTTTGATAAGCACACGAATAGAGTGTTATAGATTACATAAATTATTTAATTACATATTCCAAATGTTGAGACCCGCCGTCATAGTTCATTTTGTTGGGGCATGGGTCACTGTTCTCCAATACATGCCTTGACAAAGTGCTTAAAACCCGCGGTTGGAGGTATTCACTGCTGAATATCACCCTTCTATGAAAGCCGAACAGGAAATGTTTATATGCAGCTATGTACCCACACATTGCCTTCTGATATGTTATAGCCGACGTATACAGAAGTCGTATGTAATTCTCTTTTTTTTTTTGCATGTTGGTCCAATTGTTTCAGTCTCTTGTACGACTCATGACTTCCATATTTTTTAAACCAGTTTACAGGGAACCAAGTGTGTCGTCAGCTGTGAAGATGGGACATTCTACAGTGTCAACAGGAAGGATTGCGAGCCGTGCCACCCATTTTGTGCTACCTGTGCAGGTACAGGACCTTGTTGCTTGCTCTTGCTGATGGCTTCTTCCACCAAGCTTAATAACACTACTTACTAATGCCTTACCAATGCGCTCTCACACTGAGGCTCACCTTCGGACTAGTTGATGGTAGATATTGATGTTATCCTTGGATGGAGGCCTGGGAATCAACTAGACATTATGCCACTTTATTAAAGAGGTATTAAAGTGTGGCCTCAGTCTAAAATGTACCTTGTATCCTATGGAATTCCTTCTTTTTTATGCACCAAGGGAGTGTTTTATGCCGGTGTGCTTAAATGTAGTAGCATGACAATCCCTCATCCAGTGAGAATTATTTGTTTGAAGGAAGGATTCCAACACATGCTGATGTTTAATGTAAATCATACAAGCAGTGTTATTTCATTGGCTATTGACTGTCAGTCGGGCCTGAAGATAACTCTAGCGCATTGGACGCACCCCATTATAAGGATCATTGATTATAGAATACTGTAGCCCAGTGCGTCTCAACCTGTGTGGTCCGCTTCAAAGGAGGCTTCTCCCCACGCTAAACTGACCCCAAGTCAGAGAAGAGAAAAAGTAAACTCAAGCGCTCCGAAAGACCAGTGACAATATGAGGTAAACGTTGAGTGACAGCATCATGCAGATGACGCACAACCGCCCATCAAAATCTCCCAGGGCAATATAAGTACAAGAAGCAATGCAAAGGGATTGCTAGAAACTCCCATCCCCTGAATTTGGTGAAGTGCCTTTACAGCCAACCCGCCTTATTCCGGGGCATGATTTGCGCACAATCCTCATCCTCCCTCCACACCCAGAAAGCCAGGCGTGCAGACATGCCCTCCGGGTAATGCATCTCGGGCATAGCCTGGGGCCACTGGCTGTGCATGCTGCCTAGGGCATGGCATGTGGCCTGATCTATCACAGCAGGGCCCCAGATGATCTAGGACTGAACTGCCTGAGAAAATTCATAATTTCTGGTGTCCTATGAAGATTAGAACATTGAATTCACTTGTATGTTATGTCATGGCGCTGCCACAATTTGACTTTACTGTAAACAGTGTTCCTTATAAAAACAAAAATAATTAAGCAAAGGTTTATTGGTTCATCACCGCTGAGAATATAAAATTATCAAAATTCAAATTTACATATAAGGGCAGACAGACGCTTTTTAGCAACCCCAAGCAGCTAAAATGGCCGTCCATCAACCAGTACAATTAATTGGCAAGCCTGCATATCAAATGTCCTATCACAAGACGAGACGTTCTACATAGTCGTGCAGTGTGAAGTGGAAAGGGTCTGCACAGTTATTCAATTTTCTGGACCAATAATCTGCAAGTTCAGGCTCTATAGAGGGAGTGACTCTTTGTGTACACCAGCAGTACATTTGTTGTTGCTGTGCCCATAATGTAAGCACATTGGATGCACTTTAACATGTGTGTACCGAAGTAAGCTTCAAGCACTTCTGTCTGGGTACGTGTCACATTGTGTACATTTGACATACAAGCTTGTGAAATCGTTTTTGTTTATTTCCACTTAAGTAACTAAAATAAGGCTACATTTGCAGTGTACATTTAGAAAACAGTGATCGCAACTCAGTGGTTTGAGTGCATTCCAGCTGCATATTAAACCCAGTGTTCTACTGGATATTGAGCTGCTCCTTATGCGTGTTCACCACCCGTGCCCTCTTTGGATTTGGTGATGGTTGATGAGTTTTGTAGATGTGATTATCCTAAACAAAAATGCATAAAAAATTGTGCCTGAACGCGGGCAGTTCTGCATGGACATCACATCCTTTAGAGTGCTTACGTGATAATTGCCCTTTGCTTTAGTGCTCTTACGTATCCACCAGACAATTGGTTTTAAGGCTGCTATCCAATCTTTGTTGTTCTTCATTTGTATGTGCTTGGTGGCTGGCAGGGATGCAGGGTTGGGACAGAGGTGGTCTGGGGGAGCAGGTGCCCTGGCCACCGGCTGCCTGCCCCTGATCTGTATGTGAAGGTGATGAGCTATATAACCAGCTGCTGAGCATCAATACCAGTTCTTTTGGGGAAGGGATGGGTATGGGTTTGTGGTGACCTTATATTATGTCCAACAGCTCCTTGGGTCCAGCTCTTAGGTTGAAGCCTGGTTATAGGAGCAGGCAGTGTGGCCTTTTAGGTCTTAGGATGCCTACAAATCTCTGTGAATGGGAGTTGTCAAGGCTGTGCCCTGTGTGCGTTCCCACACCTGTGCAAGTTGTCTCCTCTGATGCCTTGCTCGAACCGTAGTGAGTCACCAACTACTTTCTAGGGCCCGATTTCCCACGAATGGTCGAGATTTGGGACACTATTTAGCGAAATTAAACTGAAGGAGTATTGTCCTTCTAGACAGTGCAACAGTATAATCGGTGACGTCCTCCATTGGACAGCCTGCTGCTGTGCCCTCTCTTTGGCATTAATCTAGTTCATGGGCCTCCATAGCAGCTGATGGGGTTTGGTGCTTTCCACAAGACTTACTGCTGCCAAAACAGTATTTTCCCTTGAGTCGGTGTGGCTATTTGCCAGAGGGTGGTGGAAACCATTTATTATAGTGGCACTTAATAAATGTGCCCGCTTTTTGTGTGATCAGGTATCTGACCAACTTAAGAATTGCCATGGTGTTAGACAGTTTGGCTAATCTACCAAACATGGCAGCCTGGACTACCCACATACATTGCGATCAAGCTTATCCAGGCATAGGAGGTGCAAGTTGCAGTCCACCTATAGCTAGTGTGTACTGGAACTAGAGTTTAAAGTACTCCACACTGCCGTGGGGTATTTCTCCAACTGTTATTTTGTTCGACCCTTATAGATGCAGTTTGGGCAAGTGTGTCGGCAAACATATTGATCAATTGCAGTAGCTTGGCAGCCATTGTTGTGCACTCTGATGCTCAGCGTGTCCTTCAGTGTACATGGATACGTTGTACTTGGTCCAAATAAACCCAATAGGAAAGGCTAAATCATATTGTCTGGCCTTTGGTGCTTGTCCTTTAATGCCCATGCATTTATTTAAACATAAGGGCTACTTCTGAAGTCTTCATTCAATTGGGCTAATCACAATAAAAATATCAATGTTTCCTGCAGAAATGACAACGGTCCAGATGTGGACCCTATGATTCTTTGAGTGCCTTTAGACCATGATACCGGAGGTCAGCAGAACTCTCCCAAAGAAGTGAGGCAGAGCCCAGAAGCCACTATCTTGAATTGACCAGAGACCGCTTGTGATGGGATTATAGTCTCGGGAGGATAGCTCAGGGGCAACGTGCTCGTCTTGGAAGCAAGACGACATGGAGCAACTTGGGTTCGATCCACTGGTCCTTGCTTAGAAACCTCTGGGTATTAAGCGCATTATAAATACCCATTCGTATCATATCATATTCATTCATTGACTTTGATCTAACACGGTCCCTCTGAGCCTCTTCCCCATTCAGATGCTGTTCAGCATTTGGGCTTTTGTGGCCTCTTTAAAATCTCTCCCATTTCACTGCACAGGGCAACTCACCGCATCCACACTGCAGCCATAGTATGGGGGTCGGGGAAACCCCCACACCACCCCTTTTTGCCATTCCCCATTTGCCCTGTGCCTTTCTCCGGGGGCCAGCCCGTGTTCCCGTAGCGAGGCCTACACCTGCTGCAGTGAGCTGTCTCACTGTAAAATGCCTGCGATGGCTTGGGGAAATCCTCTTTCTTAAGGTTGTCAAAGCAGTATAGCAATGCCTTTCCCAGTTGTTTTACTTTATAAAATAGGAGGGGCAAATATAGGGTGAGAAACGTCTATTGCAGAGGTTTCTACAGAGGGGCTCATGCATTCTGGTGTGCGCTGTGCATTCTAGTGATGCAACTTGGGTAATCTGTGGTTTCCCCAATCAGTTACTTCAACCACCTTTTGTATGACTACTGTTTATTGTACGACCAGCATACATATATACATATGTCTATGGTTGGGGTTATGGGGTGGGGGAAGGGAGAGGGTATATGATTAACCCCCCCCCTCCATTGATGGCTATCTAAGCATGCTGCTGAGAGTGAGCAGGCTGCTTCAAGCTGCTATCACCTGTCATAGACTCCTCAAAGAACCCTCCAACTTCCACTCCACAGACGGTTCACAGGTTTTACTGATTTCTTCGACAGGGTGCTGGTGCATTCCTCAATCTCTCATCTAGAAATAGTGGTTTTCACCCTAACATGGGTATCCCTAGTCCGGGGGATGGTTAGATAGCGAACATTGACCCCTATTGTCCATTCTCTAGATTGGTAGACATGAAAGCCAAAAGACAATTGCGTTCTCTCTCTAGACTCCCTCTGAGACTTTCTTAACTAGCCCTACACTGTCAATCTTGCTTGTAACTAAAAGGTAAGGTAATGTGCCTTGCAAACACTCTAACTTACTCATTCCTCTTCCTTCCATACCCAATGTTCCGCTCCCTTTCTGACTGTCACTGCCTCTCAGTACTCTCCTGTATCGAACTCCAACCACCTTCTCTCCGTCTTCTCCTTGGGTCCTTCTCCTCTGCTAATGTCTCTCACTCCTGCTTCCTGCCTCCAGCATTCAATGTTATAACAACCATCCTCCACACTACTGCCCCCACCTCCACACTATTATGCATCACCCCACCTTTTACTCGGTCATTACTTCTCACACTTTTCAATGACTCCATTTGCTTCTTCTAACACAACCTAGTTTGCATGCACTCTCTCAATACAGTAGCCCTTGCACTCACCAACAAATAACTCGCCTTTTATCCAAGTCGCCTCCACGCTTCAATTCACTGTTCTTCCTCCTGCTGGTCTCTTGGTCTGCCCCCCCCCGCCTCTTACGTCCTCCAAATAACCCACACCTTCCTGCTTCCTGTGTCTCTTCTTGTCCACCCACCTTCTTTCTTTGGATTACTGGCCCGGTCTTCCTCATCCAGGAAGTGTACAAACAGAAGTAGTTTAAAATAGTAGGTTAAGCCCTGCACCTTTCTCCATGCGGGACACCCCCTCCCCCATGGGGTAGCAATGGTGGCCCACACTGCACAGTGTCCACATTCATGTTAGGGGGGCTGTGGGCCGACTTCAACCACAGAAAGTGCAGTCTTGTCTGGTGATTGCCGTTCTGACGTTCGTCCCTGGTGATCTACGGTGACTGCAGCTGCTTTTCCGCTGCACATGCTGGGGAGAAGTTCATGGCATGCCAGATAACCTTGGAAGCTCTCCGCTTTTCCTTTTGCTGCCTCTGCCCGTTTGTCAGGGTGGAGATTCTGGCACTGAACTGTGGGTAGCATGGGGCATTGATGGGTTGTGCCCTCCACCTTCTCACCACACGGCTGCAGTGCTGACTTTGGATTTTAGAAAAAAGGGAAGAAACTTGGCCATCATTAGCGCCAAGAGGCCTGGGGTGTTGCAAGTGGTTTCTGCCCATGTATAAACTGATACTAGGGCAGGGGGCAGTAATTGGGACACTCAACTGCTACCATCCCCTACGGGTTAGCGCTGGCTCTGGCTTGCACCTTGGTAGGCCTCCCACCCCAGGCGGAGCAGGGTTCCTATGCCCTTGGGTCAAAGGCAGTTTACTGACCTTGTTTCCCAGTCCAATGTGCGAGATCTGCAGAGGTAGTTTGGTATCAGAGGGGGAGGCAGTGCTCTCTGAGCCGTCAGACTTTCTGTTTTGGCTTCGACCTAATTCGATCAGATCTTCCAGCATCAAAGTGGTTATTAACCCGCCAAAAGAGAGATTGACTTGAGTTGCTGCTTGAAAGCCATCCCTCGTTTTCTGATTTATTTTCCACAAGTCCTGGTAATGCTACAAAAAGCCAGCAGTAGGTTCTTGTATCAATAGCCTGGCCAGTGCTTCTCACTAGGCTTCCACACAATAGAACGGCATACACTCAGTCGATTCAAACCTCTATCCCAATCGTGTAGACCCCATTGCACCCGCCTCTACAATTTTAATGTCTCAATGAAATTCTCCAAAATCTTTAAATCATGCAGTCTGTTAGAGCAAGATGCAGAACATCAAACTTTTTTCTCTGAATTTCAGAGGGTTTTATTGACATAACTTAACCATTGTGTCTCTTTAACAAGCTTTGTTTCACTAAATGTGAACGTTTTTTATAACTGAAGATGTTTCATGATGTTCCAGTACTTCATGTAACTTAACTTATTTTTTGCAGCACTTTCTGATCTGTGATATTTTGAGCAGCACATGTTGGGGATGCTAGTCATGGTTGAATAGTCTTGAGCATTCATGACCCCGGCCCCACAAGCCACTATCAATTTCCACTGGACATAGCCTGCAGCCTGGTCCAGTCTCCAATATGCCCCCATCGTGGCATTGGGGGCCACTATCCATGGCGTGTGGCCCTGGACACTGGCCACAATTCCTGGGGCATGGGCTTAAGCCCTATTGCAACCCCTGCCAACCGATCTATATTACAAATTTAGCAGGGCAACCTAACCATAACCTGCTTTTAACACATTCAGTGAATTTCAATGCTTTTTATAACTGAAAATATTTCATTCTGTTCCAGCACTTTATGTAAATTATTAAAATGTCCTCTTTAAAATACAAAAAACAACTATAAAGTTCCTTTAACATCTATTTTTCAGTGCACACTGACATCATCACTTTGAGCAACACATGCTGGGGATGCAAGTTATGGCTGGAGTGCCTTCAGTTCAGCCAAGCTCCATGCGCTCCAAAACACCCACCATAGCCACTGGACCTAGCTGCAGCCTGCGCACTCCCCATTATAGCATAATGGGACCGTCGGCTACGGTCCACAGCCACTGGGCCGGCCTCCAGCCAGGTTCAGTGCCCACTATACCCCAATTGTGAGACCAGGGATCAATGTACACGTCTTGTGGCCCTGGTAACTGGCCACAGTCCCTGGGCCATAAGATTCAGCCATGCGGTTTCAACTGCAGGTATGACAGAATTTTCTTTCCCATTGAAGTCAATCTGAATTGTTAAGGTTTTGGGTACCCTCCTCTTTGCGCCCAATATATTTTTTGGAATGTTTTGTGCAGATTTGTGAAATGGTGCAAAAGTTATAACCCAAAAAGTGCTCTTGCAACCTAGAGAGCATCTGAACCATAACTACATATCTATAATACATATGTAAAATGTGTCAAGTTCGTGAACCTTTAACAATGTCCCCAAACATCTTAAATAGTTGCTAACTGAAGTCCAGCTTCATAGACTTTGCAAATCCTTGTAACATTCCCTCTGGCATCCGTAGGCCCCGCTCAGGCAGTCACATGGAACTAGAACTTCTTAAACAATGGTTGTTGGTTGCAGAGGATATGCTCCTAAATTCACAGTAGTGAATGGTGGCTCTTTTTCTGAGTAAGAGATTTGCTCTGATGATCTCCTGGTCCTAGTATGGTGACTGCAAAGGGAGCCTGTGTTCACATCGCCTTCCTGCTGCGCAGTGGAGACGGTTTAGCCTTTTAGGCTTTCTTCCTAGTGTTGCCCGAGGAGATGGGCCTGATTCTATCTGCCAATATAAGTACTCTGATCCCACTCCTTGCCAAGGAGCTGCAACACTTTGTTCTTTTGCACTGAGCTAGAGAGCTACCTGCCATAGAGACATCTGCGGGCTGGAACATTAAAGATATTCACGAGAGTAACACCAAAAAAAAAACATACCAGGAAACTCCATCAGCAGATCCCTTGCCTTTGTTGCCAGACTTCTAGCTTTCAACACAATGGATGATATGTTGGGTGAAAATAACTTGGTTCCCGGAGGTGAAGTTCTTGGGTGAGCCCCGTCACTTAGCTGTTGGAAAGGGTGCCCACCGTTCCCCTTATCTGCTCAGTGACGGCGCTTGGCTAGTGCCCAGAAAGGAACCTGTGTGATCCACATTGTTTGAATTAGTAGTAGACGGGTCTTAACAAACCAGCTTCATCTTTGCCATAGCCTTTGCACCATGCTTCCAAAAAGGCGTGTCTGTCACTCACTGCAGATGAAAGGGGCGTGACTGCGGGTGAGCCCAGCATTGAGGAGCTCAGCAACCTAGGTCTTGAGGCCCTAGGATGTCCGCATCTGGAAGTCCTCCTCTGTGCTAAATGGGCATCTAGAAGAATACACTTACGGAAATATAGCAGACTTCTAAAGGAAGACAGACGGGGAATTCGCAAAGGCCCTTGACTCGTGTGTTGGGTTGTTAAGATATCTTTCTTGTGTGTGACAAAAGCGGGGCGTCAGTATCGTTAAGTGACGGCTCTGCCTCCCAACAATTCATTTCTATTAAACTCCTGCCCAATCGCTACCCTTTTAATAGCCCCCTGACGCTAATTTTGTCCGCCCCAAAGCACTCATTAATTAATATTTTATAATGCGCTTATTACCAGAGTCATGTCTCTAAATGCGGGGCGGGGATTCGAACCTGTGTTGCTCTGCTTTGCCTCGCTTCCAAGACGCGCGCTTTGCCCAAGAGCTATCCTGCCATCCCTTATTAGGCTGAATTTCCCTTTCTGGCTTAAACATTGGGTGTGGTTGGACTAGATGGTGCCCACATATTCCGAGAAAGATGAGTCTAAACTCTCGGGAAACAAACTCCATTCGCTGTACTATGTAATGGGCTCTGAATGTCCTGTTCGTATTGTTTCCTAGAAGTTCTTGACAGGAAAAAAACTCTGCCTCTATGCTGCATTCTGTGCCTATGCGCGAACTGAACGCTGGGCTTTCAAGCTTCCTGGGGCTATTATTGCATGGGGGTCTTACGTGACTATTCGTTTCCTGTAAAGAATTACGGGAATGCTTGTTAAATCTTTTCGAGAGAATTATGGCCGTTTTCATAGAAAAATGTTACTTGTGAGAACAGCACTGGTATTTAATTTGCTTTTTTTAAAATTTTCAACGAAGTCTTATTTTTTTCTCTAGCAGCTTTCTTTAGCTGTGCACACGTTGGGAGTAATGAGTGCTACCCGCGTCTCTATCCAGCGAGAGTCTGTAACAGGCCGCCCGTCTGTTCTTCAGGAAATGCTGCTTTGAACAAGCTGTGCGCGTCCTCTGCAGGGCAATCCAAGCGCTTCTCGAGGGAGGCTGCCCCTGCCTCACTGTGGATCACCATGTCTCCCACTTACCGCCACGTGGGAGTCGCGCTCCAAAGGTGCAATTGTGCATCTTCTGATTGTCCAGCAGAAGCCCTAGTGGACCACTCTGTGTGTGAATGCTCGCTGCTATGCATGGCGAGCTGCATGCTGTAACCACTGATGAGTCTACACGTGACGGGGCCTTCCTATAAAGACATAGACATACAGAGTCTCAGTTCCATGCTTGAACAAAAGAGGAGGATTGGGGGGGGGGAGAGGCGGGGGGGTTTACACGCATTTTCAAAATAAAAAAACCGGCACAGGCCACGGAGTTAAAAGTAGGATTACAATTGGACAGCGGCTTCCATGACTACTACACATAAGCAGTGGCGAAAAAGGTTGTGTGGGTCCGGACATTCCCCTAGAAATAAACTCTGCAGGTGTGACTGTGACCGTAAGCATGTCAAAAACAAAAGAGCGTTTGCTCTAATTGCAATTCCAGGTTTGGCGAGAGCCCAGCCGCCAAGAACTTTGTGGCACAAATCAGTTAATGTATGTGGCTGTTAACCGGAAGGTTCAGGGGGTTGTATCCCAACCCCGTAATTACAGAGGGACTGGCATAAGTGTTAAAAGGTATAATAGTTTGGTAATTTTACTTTGTGATGTATAACTCTTGTGTTGAATTGTTTCAAAACTAGCATTGTGCACGTTGATGTGAAGAGTTCTACTCTCCCTACAGTCGCAGCTGGGATTCTGCTGGGGGTTACCCTGCCTTTCCCCATAATCAGATTGAATTCTATTTTGTACAATCTAGGTATACAGAGCCCAATTTCTAGACATTTCCAGCAAAACCAGGGGCATCTTGTCACCCAATTAAAAAGCCATCAAGTCTTTTCTTGGAATTCTGGGATCTGTGGTCCTAAATGTACAATAGGAAATAAAAACTGCAAGCCTCAGAGTAACAAGGAAAAGAAAAAAACAGCACTGGATGGCTTCTGACACTTGGGAATGGCTTGTCATGGTCGTCTTTACTGCTTCTGGGAAGATCTTGCTGTACTCATTTCGACTTCTACCGAACGTGTTAATACTTCAGCCAACACCACTATCACCGTCCACCTAGTCTACCGCCCTCCAGGCCCCATAGCCGACTTTTATGAAAATCTCATGCATCTCCTAAGTGACAACCTTAAAACTTCCTCCAAAACACTCCTCCTAGTTGACCTCAACCTAGTCCTAAACGATCCCAAGGACAAACCAGCCAAAGCACTAGCCCAAGCCCTTCTTGACCTTGGGTTCCAGCAAAGAAATCTCACACCCACACATTGCAAAGGTTGCACCCTCAATTGGGTAGCTGACCACAACTGCAAAGTAGATGTCATTTCCAACACGCCTATTCCCCGGTCTGACCACCACCTCGTCCATTTCTTCATTCCCACATGCACCAACCCACCCACAAATTTCCCACACACTAGCCAGAAGTGCCCGTAACCTAATCAAACAAAATATCCTCCCCTTCCTAGACATACCCTCCCTCCTTCTCCCCACCTCCACAGACCCCACTGTACTCGCAGCAACATACATCTCCATTATGGAATCTTCCATTGAAGCAATCGCACCTCTACAGAACAAAAAAGCCAAAAAAATAACACAACAACACTTGGTTCACTACTCAACTCAAGGAACTCCGAACACAAAAACAGAGAGCACTAAAGAACTGGCAAGCCTCCCCACAGGATGCCACGCTAGTAGCCCACAAATCCATTGCCGCGAGCTACAAAAAAAGCCATATTAACCTCCAAATCCTCCTACAACAATAGAACCACCAACGCCACATCCGAAACCAAAGAACTCTTTGCCATCTAAAGAACTTTCCAGCCCAGCCACCAATTCCTTAGAAATCCCCAAAGATGTAGCATGGTGCACCAGTGTGCAAACAGCCTTAATAAGTAAAATCGAGCTCCTGCAGGGCAAGATCATGGAACATCATAAAAACCTCCCCAAACGCATCAATCTCACATCTTGCTCTGAAATCGAGACCAACCCACTCAAAATTAAAGCACTCTCCTTCAGGGAAGTCACAACACCTTAAGTAATAGAAATAGTCAAAAACATCAAGCCCTCTAACTGCAAAGACGACGCGTGTCCGGCTAAACTAGTCAAAGACTGCACCGAAACCTTAGCCACATTTCTTAAAACCTTCATCAATGCCTCCTGTAACTCAAACACAGTCCCGGATTGCTTAAAAGAAGCATGGGTACGTCCACTACTGAAGAAACCCACACTAGATCCCGAAATAGCCACCAACTACAGGCCCATCACCACCCTACCATTTCTAGTCAAGATTCTGTATAAGGTGGCATATACACAAATACAAAAATTCCTAGAAGAAAATAAAATACTAGGCAAAAGGCAATCGGAATTCCATCCTGGTCCTGGTCATGGAGCAGAATCTGCACTACTAGACTTAAAAATACAACTCAGAGATATCATGGACAAAGGCAAACGCGCACTCCTCCTTCTATTAGATCTGGCCGCTGCCTTTGACCTCGTCAACCATGGCAAGCAACTAAAAAACGCAGCCCACTTCTCTCCAGAAGCCACAGCCTGGATTGATTTCTTCCTCCGTGGTAGACTCATGAGTTGACTCGCCCTCTGCCCCACCCACCACCATACACTGTGGAGTACCACAAGTTTCTTGCACAGCACCCACTTTATACAACATTTTCACTCGTCCACTGTTTAATGACCTTGACAGTTGCAACATAGCCTACACCAACTATGCTGACGACACACAAGTCTTAATCCCTCTCACCGACATCTATGAACAAGATGCAGCTACCCTAACCAACATCTACGCTGCTATCCAAACCTGGATGGCAGCCAATGGACTCTGTCTCAACTGAGATAAGACAGAGATCCTTGTGGTAGGGACCAAAGAAACGCTAAACAAACTATCACCACAGTACAACTCCTTCACTGTCGACAACACCGCTATCACAGTATCCTCAGCAGTAAAAACACTAGGGGTATATCTTGACACCTCCTTATCTATGACCCGACAGGTTAATGCCATAGCCTCGTCTGCAGCACTCACCACTAAAATCATTAACGCAGTCAAACCCTTCCTTTCAATACAAAACTGTCTATCCATTGCCAGAGCCACTGTTGGCACCAAAATTGACTACTGCAACGCACTCTTCCTGGGCACCTCTGCCAAAAACCTACAAAGACTACAAGTTAAGCAAACAATGCCCTTAGAGCTGCGCTAAGTATCCCCAAAAGGGAACACACATCTCAAGCAAGAAAAGACGCACACTGGCTTCCAGTCAAGGAGCGCATTCTTTTCAGAACGCTGGCAATTACACACAAGTGCCTCTCACTCAATGCTCCCCCTTAACTATCCGAAAGGACCACCCCCTGCACGTCCTCCAGACCCACCAGATCTCACCTAACCAACCAGATCTACGTCCCCTCCTTCAAAAGAACCAAAGTAGGTGGCGCCAGTTTCCAATACTTGGCACCAAAAAACTGGAACGCCCTCCCTACAGCTCTGAGAAATGAAAAATCATATTCTGTTTTCAGAAAAATGCTCAAAACGAAACTGTTTAAGCATTCTGCATAAATACCTGAACACCAACTCAGTGTTCCACTGTAACCCTTGTAAGGAACTTGTAATCTTGCACGTCTGTAACTTTGTATGTAACTAAAGTATGTAATCAACAAGCCTACTGTAACAAGCGCTACAATGTCCTAGGGCCGCCCGGCGCTATACAAAACAAAACAAATACAAATAAATAAATAAACTTCCTGTTTATCCAAAAGAGTTACCCCTGTGCTCATTAATTGTATTAGTGGGTGTCCTGAAATAGTTAAGACGTACAGGAACTCTGCTTTGTGACGTATCTTAAGGCACCTTTCTCACCTTTGTACATAGTGTTAAAGTGTATTTCATTATAATATGTCACTGTTTGGTAACTCAACCAGCAATTGACCACTTGTGAATGTGTCCAACTTCATCGCCTCTGCTAAGCACTCAAACCTATCCTCTATTCTAATTCTCCTTGACCTGTCTGCTGCCTTTGACACTGTCGATCACCCTGATCTCCTTAATACTCTTGTTGTTCTTGGGATTCGGGACTAAGCCCTTACCTGGATTGAATCCTACCTTGCACCTCACCAATTCTGTCTCCTGGAGCAACTGCACCTCTCAACTAACTCCTCTAGGTGTTGGTGTTCCACAAGGCTCTGTCTTGGGTCCGCTCCTCTTTACAATACACTTATGCTTTTGTGGCACTAATCTCCTCCTTTAGGTTCTTGTACCAACTCTTCCCAGATGACACCCAAATCTTTTTCCCTTTTCCTAAACTCTCCTCTTATCCCTCCATCAAAATTTCCAACTGTCTCTTGCCATTAAATATTGTATGGCATTGGACTCTCTGATGTTAAACTGTACCAAAAAAGAGGTACTTTTCTTCCCTGTCAAAGGCTCCCTCTCTTCCTCTGCCTATCCAGTTCCCACCTGACACACTCCACTACTCTTCTTCAGCTAGAAACCTTGGCGTCCTCTGACTGTGAACCGGGACAGCTGACCCAGCCCTTTAAGATGAGGTAGCAATAACTTTGTGATGAATGGGGCTGCAGAAGTTACTCAAACATCAATAATCAAAACGACTCAGGAAGCTGGCAAAGATGACTGTTTTAATATCAATTATCTAAAACGGAGTACAACGGCCATCAATGGACGTCTCATAGCATGGTGTCTCATTTTGCTTCAGAAAAAACATGATACTTATAGTAAAAACTCGTCATTGATGACGTTAACCTGCGTACTTACTAAAGTCATCCTACGTGCCAAACTACAAAAACCTAGTGGCAAATGTGATAGGCTTAAAAGGAACATCTAGATATACGTTCCATACTAATCTAGAAAGTGATAGGCTCCTTAACATCAGGTGGGACTACTAAGCCCATCCTGTAAACAAGTCACTATGAACGTCACTAAATACAAGACGTCCCATTGGTTACACAAACTATAGGGCTCTCAATCACGTGGCACCCTACCATTGGTTAGCACTCTTACATTTATCAATACTTTTCCACCCATGTTAGCAGCACGCAAGCTGGACTTCCAGGTGCTGGTGAGCTGGTCATAACCATAGCTTCCCACCAATTAGCGTATCATCTCTCATCACCGAGGGGTCTGCAAGTAAATTAAGCCTTTGAACTTGGCCTTGGAAATGTTCTTAGCTCTGGAAAATACAGGGGAATAAAGGCACCCTCTGCCTCTCTGCGTAGGCGTGGTTTGTCATGTTTGTCCAGTTCCATTCATTCACGTGACTGAAGACCACAAATTTGAGCTCTGGTGCATTTAAAATACTGCTATTTAATGAAACTCTGACGTCTTTGTTTTCTTCCATGCCTTCTGAACAGGAGTTTCATTCTTTCACCCGATTGTAACAGTCTGCTCATTCCAGTCCGACAAGACCTTGGCTTCTTGGGGCTGAACCAGCCTCGCCTTTCTTAGATTCACTTCTGTAATTTCATTGTTTTTCAACTGCGACACACTAGAAAAAAGGGACTTCTTTCTCTGGCCCAGCTCTGCTATAATACGTAGTGCAAACATCCATTTGTCACTTGATTCCTATATATGTATACATTGGCGCATGCCGCGATCTTTTCACTACTTAGCTACCCTCAAGAATACTTGGTCTGCTTGTATCTGTACATGTGTAAAATGACTTGATATCTTTGTTGTTTCTGTAGCACAAGTGTCTTCACCTCAAGCCCGAAATGTCACTTATCTTTGAGACTTTCTTGATGCCTTATATAATATCTATATTCTCTTGTATCTGCCTCAATTCTCAGTGCATCAGTATTCCTTCGTATGATGTCACCAATCTGCTCTTTCATTCATTGGTCCTGCTTCTTCTGGGATTTTATTCAAATGACCATCATATTGTCTTGTATGCAGGTATGGCTTTCTCAATGGGAACCTTGCATCCAGGATTCTCCTTGGTATCGGTATTTTCACTGGTACCGCATGTGTCTCAACCGCTGGTTCCCAACATATAGGCAATATGGGTGAGTTGGTTGAGCTGGGGGTACTTGACTCCTTCTCTACTTTCATCTCCAATACTGGAACAGCTGATTGACACATCCTGCTAAATGTCAGAAAAATGAGGCACCAACTTCCTTTCAACACTGCCAACCATCTCTTTACCATTCCTGTCTTCTCTAAACTGCCAGCATTCTCTTTTGGTCTCCCCAGCTATGATCTCTGTCCTCTCGACAACATTATTAACTTTGCTACCAGCACTCTTTCAACTCCCTCACTTTACACCTACCTCCTCGTACCATCACTAGGATGGATGGCTCATGAAGCAAAACAAGGCCAGATTTAAATTTCTTCTCCTGGTTCACAAATCTATCCACACTAAGGCACCACTATTTCTATCCAACTCTATAGGCCTTCCCGTAATCTCCGCTCTGCCTCCTCGATAACCCCTGTGGCTGCTCATCCTCCCTGTGCTTCCTCTCTTTCTCTCTTCTTGCTCCACTTGCATACAATTCTCTTCTCCCGGACACCTGAGAAAAAGTCCACACGGATGTATTCAAAACCAAACTAAAAGCCCTCCTCCCCTCTGAGTTACCCTCATAACCTACCTCATTTGCCTGCTAACAAACATGTTTCCCTCACCTCTACCCCGCCTCCATCTTTCACTTCCTCTGCCTCCGTTCTAGCACTTCACCCATTATGGTCACGTGCTGAGCACAGCTGGCCGTACCACCAATTTGCACTTAAAAATGTCCAATATTGGGTGTCCTTAATCTATGTATGTCCACTTATGTATTGTCCATGGTGACTTTTCCATTTACTCCCCTCCACAACCTGGTCAGAATGTCCCTCAAACTCACCCCATTGTAAGAAGCTCACTGCTTCCCATCAAATCTGTTTTCTTATCTGTTGTACACTATTATGTGAGCAAAAGATCATTGTTCCTCCCGTATAGAAATAAAATAAATACAAATTAAAAAGTGTCTTTTGCCAATCTGACCAATCTCTGGAACACAGTCTTGTTTTACCCATTGGATCAGAGGCAATGCAAAATCATGTTTGTGTAAGAATGGTCTTCTGGAGTTGAAACCTGGCTACTGCTTTATTTAAATTGGAGCCTATAGAAATAATAGACTTCGCCCCTGATTCATGGAATTATTTGCGCGTAAAACGCACATTTGCGCGCCATTCTGCCTGAAAATCCCCATACCTCAAACAGGAATTTTCAGGCAGAATGGCGCGCAAATGTGCGTTTTACGCACAAATAATTCCATGAATCAAGTTATGTGTGCAGGTTGCTTGGCAGATTTTGAGCAAAAAATAATGTATCCATTTCGACCAGACTGTGTGAGTGATTTTTATAGGAAGCTGGGGGACTATTAATTTCATCTTGTTCTTTGGCATTTTTATGGGTCTATTTGTTTTAATTTGTTTTATGTAGAAAGGTCAAATGAGTTCAGAGTATGACAGTTTACTACGAAATGCAATGAACTTGGAATGTTAATGTTCATTATCCTATGTTGATTCATTGAAATGCTAATAAAAAGATGAACATAAAAAAATAAAAATAATGCAATTTTTTTATTTTATTCTGTATTGCTATGAAAGGGAAAGCAATGGGGTTTTGCCACAGTCGGTTTAGTGACATCCGAGAGCTTAATTTCGGCCCAGACTCATCGGCCCCAAAAAAATACATTGCATTGTTTTGAGCACCTACTCCTCGTTGCAAGAGATATATCAATTTAGCACGAAAAGCTGTTTCTGCGCCATTCAAAAACATTATCAAAGGCACTGCTGCAACGCCACCGTAAAGCTGCTACAGCAGACGGGGGAAGGGAGGGTTCGAGTCTGACTTGCAGTGACGGGAGCCAGGCCCCCAGTGTTTTTCAGTCTCTGGGTAGCCTGCCACACTCCAGATGTTTGGTCCATAACCCCCATTAAGCCCCTTCTGCATATTGAGTGGTGAGGGATCATGGGAGTTGTAGTACAAAACCTCTGGAGTGGGACGGGTTGGCTTCTCCTTAATGTTTGGCACTCCTAGGGATAGCAGATGCTATAACCACATGTGGCTTCTGGCCAACACGGCGGGTTGTTTTTGAACGTGTGATTTAAGCAATGTGGACACTGCGGTATGCCAAGGCGGCATGCTGCCGGCATTTGCTACATTGAGCAGCTCCGTGACTGTGCTTCTCAATAACGGTTTAACAAAAATCTCAATCTCAGATTGGTCATGAAACAATATACATTGCATTAGTCGCCTAGATTTACGATCACGTGATGTCACTGATGGGCCAAAAGTTGCGTGATGTCACTTTCAATCCCCCTCTACTATTTGAGGTTTCACTGTTAATATATTTCAGTAATGCCACTTTCTGTGATGTCATAGATGTGCCAGGAGTCTTGTGATGGCCTTGAGAAAGACCTGTTTTTTGGCCGAAACACGTGTTGGCTGTCTTTTGCTAATGCTTTAATTTGGCTACCCGAGCCTTGATGTTCTGTTCTACGTTTTGAATACTTAGGTTTGTTGATCTAATAAACCACAATTTGTGAACGCTATATCAACCCCCTCGCGCCTAGTTGCCTTTGGTATGTTGGTTACTGCTCATGGTTTTGTCTGTAGGTCCTTACCAAGGCACGTGCTTCGGAGAATTACAGACCCAGTGCAGGTGATTTTGCAGTTCATCACGCTCCCCTCACATTTGTAGTATTGTGATGTCAATTGCGCTATTACTATAATATCTATGTATTCATGATGGTAATGTATTGCATAGTTAATGTATTCCTGTGCGAATATGCAGCGTTTTTATATTCAAATGTGTTCTTGGTGTACACAAGGTGTGCTTTTTCCGTGTGTGTAAGAACAAAGCAGGAGATTGTGCACCTATCGGTCGATCTTGGTGTCTGTGCCAGTGAGGTAAAGTGCGGTACCCTGTACACACATCACACTGTTTTCTCTCTCGCATTAAAGGTGCAGGCGCTGATGCGTGCATAAACTGCACGGATGTGTACCTGATGGAAGATGGCAGATGTGTTCAGTCTTGCAGCACCGGCTATTACTTTGACCTGTCCCCAGAAAGTGGCTACAAAACCTGCAAAAAGTAAGCGTGCATGTGGGTGAGGGTGTGTGCATGTGGGTGGGTCGTGGGTGGTTGTGGGTGAGGGTGTGTGGATGTGGGTGGGTGGGTCGGTGGGTGGTTGGGTGTGAGTGTGGGGGGCGCATGTGGGTCAGGGTGTGTGTGTATATATATGTGGGTGTGCGCGCGCGCGTGTGTGTCTGCAAATACTGTTTTTGATCATCTCCGCATGTGATGCGCGGCTCTACTGTTTGGAATATTGTTTACAGTTCCAAAGATAATTAGTCACAGCACCATTATGAGAACAGGCTGCTCACAGCAAGTTACAGCATGTTGCTGTAATGTAGAGGTCTCCCAAATGCCATGTAATCTCCTAGACAATCGCTGGTCTAGAATGGATGCAAGATGGGCGTCCTTTTCTGGGCTTGTAAAACAAAATGTGTCTTTTAAACCGTGCGCTGTGTGGTGTTGGAGATGGCTATTGCAATGGGTTTAGCTCTTCTTAATTATGGATCTGCAGATAGAAGCATTTCTGCACCCAGGCATACAGTACCCATTGCTGCCCGAGCGAAAGACTTCAAAACAGACGGTGCTATTGCGGAAACTTTGCTCTGGTGAAAGGGCAATTAGCACGAGGCAAACCTGTATTCGTTCATTGCATGTATGCCCTGGTCCTTCCACCACCACCACCACCCTCATCAACATTATAGAAACTTCTTAATTCAGATTTCAGACGCGGGTGCGAATGCTTCCATTTGACAATTAAGCATACACAATTTCTACAATCGTCTCCAGAAATCCCTCCGCTTCTATCGGATTTCAAGACTTTCCCACTGTGTCCTGTCTTCCAAATGCAAGGGTGTAAGGAGGTTGCAGCATTTGATCTAAATCAAAATGGAAGCAAAGACTCCTTAGGGCGCCATCACAGGCCGATTCTGCCAAGCCCCGGCACGTACTGGTCATATCCCCGCAGGGTCTGAATACCAGCCCCTTCTTCCACCACTAAACATAACGAGTCATTCTGCGTCACTGAATTGGGTATTGCACTCACTGGACCACCTTACCAGGGGAGTGGCTAGGTCTGGAAAAGACCCGGGGCTACGCTGATGTTGGAACTGTTGGGACTGGGGGCTAGCTAGTCTTTTGGCTGTAGCTCCTGAGATTCTATCCGGGGCTACAACCAAAAGATCAGGGGCTATAGCCCCCTTAGCCCCCCCCTAGCAACGCCCCTGCACCCTACCACTTTGCGGCACTTTGCAGATGCAATGATTGCGGGCATCGAGTTCCTTTACACGTGGCAAACTGTGCAATCCATCATTCTTGCCTCTAGTTTGAGAAGTGGGGTAAACCATGTCTTTTGAATAGTTGGGCATCAGCTAGTCATATATGTTGGCTACTGAGAGTGCTCTAGGAAGTAACATTGTCCCCATGCTAGTGTTGTTTGAGCCGTTGTCATGGGGTCTGTACCATTTATTTATTTCACATGGGAAGATGCCTCTTCCCCCCGCTGTTATGTAATGTAGTCTTCAGCAATCTGTGTGTGCAGACATACAATAATGCCGTAGTGCAGCCCCTGAGCGAATGTGTACTCTGGTTTTCAATCGAAACTTCTTAAATCACTTAATGACTACAACACAACGCAGTTAAATATGGCTATAATGGCGCGGTATGACGTAATGTACTCCCACTTTTACACACATTGCTGTACTCCTGCTATTATCTTGAGGCATTGTCCGTTTATCTATCTTTATTGAGTTATTAATAATTGCTCTTTCCTATTTGGTAGTAATCAATCATTGACTTTAAACCAGAGCCTTGTCTGGTGTGAGGTGCCCACCTGCATCGCCAGTGGACCCTCACCTCCCAGTGAACAGGATCCTTTTTCCAGTGCACAGCCAACAGCGGCCAACAGCAGTATCACTCTCACTGTTTTCTAGGGATAGCTAGGGGGCTGCGCCCGCCTCTGCCTTGGAAGCTTATATCTTCACCTCTCTGGCAGAGGTCTTTGGAATAGACTGTATCCCCATCAGAGTTCCAGATTAATCCTCTTTCAGAGTCCAAAGATAAATCACAGCAGGAGATGATGTCCCCTCCTTATAAAGGCAAACTGTCACAGAGGACTAGTCCAAGGCAGGCCTGCTGTATGGAAAGCAATCCAGGCTGTTGTAACAATTACCCATTTGCCTTCTAACTTCATTCACAGAATGCCTTGTCCTTCCCTGCCCTGCCGGAAATGGGGGAGACAGGAAGTGGTGCAGAGCCCCAACAGAAACCAAGATGGTGGAACCCCTCTCTCAGCCAACCTCTCCCTTCCAGCTAATCTAACTCCATCCTTTTCCTATGTTTACTGACTTTGAAGGGACTCCGGTAGTCAAGACACTGATGTGAGTGTGACTTTGTCTGTGATACCTTTTGAAGCACCGGTTCCCAGGAGACTAACTTTGGAAGGGTGCCTGCGCCCTGGAGGAAGGTATTACCCTTCTTCTGGAGGATCAAAGCAAGCTGAGTTACTGGCCATTCTCCTACATGGCTGTAGTGAAGACATTGAAGATAGACGCTGATATATATCAGACCTGTAATGGCTGCATTCAAGCCCACAGAGCTAAATCGGGTACGATACCAAATTGCTGTGGCTGTATAATTGGGTGCTCTTAGTCACCATGCTACAAATGGGCATGGCTTGTATCTAAAGATGTACGTTCCATCAAATTGACTAAAGCATACAATGATGAGGTTTCATATCAGTGGTGCCGATGATTAAAAACCCACCTCTGCATGCTGTTACTTCGTATTCCACCAGCTGTCAGTCATGGATGCGCATGTGACCTTTACACCTGCCTTGTGCCATGGCAATGCTGGTGTTGATGGTGGCTGTAAATTATCTCAGCAAAGACAAGTGGTTGCACTATAATTTTGGCATGGAGAATTTTTGAAAGAGTCTGCTTAGCAGACCTTCCTTTCAGAGAAAGATTTACACGCATAATTTTATATAATAAAAATCAAAAAGGCTGTGTTTTTCCACCCTTGCAGATGCATTACATTGCATCAAGACATGCATTTGCCACTGGTTTCAAATGGAACCAGCCTAACTTTCCATGTGTGGCAGAGTGGAGTAGATGAGAAAGGGTAGAGAAAAGAAAGGATTTGATGGTATAACTCCACTGCATTGTGCAGTGGCCCCAACAAAAGTATAGTTTTGTTGACTTGGTTTTAGCTGCCATGAAACAGCAAATCTGCATGAAAAATCATAATGCAAAGAGCGCATTGCTGTTTCTTATGATTGTAGAAATCAAATTAATTCTCGAAGTATAAACAAAGAATAATGGAATATTAGAAATTCACCTTCACATAAACCAAATACAAAATCAGTTACCATATTTGTCTCTGGTCACAAAGAATCCCCCCCCCCCCCCAAATAATGGATACGGTTTCTCATTGTACCATAGCATTGTACCATAGCCCTCCTTTCAGCGTCTCAAGAACATTCATTGGTTTCGGATTGGATGCCCCAGAATTATTTTTCATGGATGTCCTTAGTGTTTCTCCGATATGTTTCTTGGTTAAGTCGCATTTGAAGCCTTTGATGTCCACGGTGTGGTGCCCTTTATGCCCTTGCATTTTGCCCCCAATACCTCTCCACATTATGTCAATGTCCTTCATTTGAGTATCTCAGTGTTTCTTTTGAAGCCTTGAGAGCGTCACGTGTGATGGGGACGGTGCCTCTCGTGGAACCATCTGGTGCCACCCCCGCCATCTCGCATGTGGCGCGTGTCAGATTGGCCCATGCTATCCCCATATAATCTCCCCAGTGATGGTACACGTGACTCCAAGGTAACGCCTATTGCTGTGAGTGCTACACATGTTGTGAACAGATCAACTAAGTCCCACTGTTCCTTTAAGTGCCCACTCTAATGCCCCTTGATGCCTCACGTGTGCCTGGTGTGCCGCCTATGAAAGGCCCTTTCTGTGACCCATGCAGTGATTGTGATTACTACCCATTTGTTAGGGTGTCCCCCACATTGTATGCCATGGGAAGCACATTTTTTTCAGTGTCTTCTATCACGTGATCAGTGGAAAGGTATTCCAAAGAATTGGGAGTGGCCAGGGAATGTCTAACAAATTTCATTTTAACGCACGGCGTAAATTATAAATCGCGTAATTATAAATCATGTTGTGTTTAGAAGTTTGAACTGTTTGAACAAGTTGTCAAATATTTTACGATCCCTGACCGTGTTTGACTCATAAAATTTGATTTCCCCATCACGAACTGTTTCACCAGTACTGACACATGATTGCGGCGTGTGTGTTTTTTGACCACTCATCAGTGCTGCATCCAACCACATCACTGCACCTGAAAACGCTCCACTGCACGAACAGCTGAAGAATAGTGCATTTCCCATTACAATAGGCCTCAGGGCATTTTGACGAACCGACGTGGATAGAAACCTGTTTTGAAACCTTGTTCTTTGCAAGCCCTGGCTCAAGGTGCAGTTGAGGAATGTGTCCATCAGAAAAGAAAGCTCTATCCTGGATGTCGCGCGCCCTCCGTGCCGTAGCCATGCAACCTCCATACCGTTCACAAAAGGCTAGACCCTCCACATGTGACCTCATGGTTAAGTCCCTGGCCTGCTCAACCACCAAATGCATTACACCTTATGAAGACACATCGAACAAAGACACCCCCCTCCCGCACCGCTCTCTGACCAACACCAATTTCTAGTCCTCTTACTTGTGAGGTGGTGTGTCCATTATTCAGAGAAATGTTTGGATGTCCAACTGGCACACCAAACCGGGGGCACCTAAGGACATGCATAGTTTCATATCTGTGGACTGCGGCTTCTGCGGGGAGGGGGGTCTTGCAGATGGGAAGAGTGTATAGAAATACCATCGAGAACTGCAAGGAGCTGGCCAGAAGGCCATTGCTTTTTGTCAACTGTACTATAAACGGACCATTCATGTGTCCCGACCACCAGCAGGGTGCGGAGCACTGCTCCCCGGAGACTGATCTGGAGGAACACTTTTTATAACTTCTAAACCCCCCGCCCCCCTGTAGAGTTTTCTTATGTGTGTCCTTGCAATCTCTTGTAGGTGTGATGCCAGCTGTTTGGAGTGCCATGGACCCGGGGAGAAGAACTGTACCAGTTGTCCAAGTGGCTACATGTTGGATGCCGGAGTCTGTATAGTTGGTACAGTTTGTAAAGATGGTGAGTTACAGCACTCTTTCTGTAAGAAAACTTGGGGATCCCTTCCAGCTCTCAGACCAATCTTATGTGCCAGTGCTTTTGAAAACAAACGGTCATCGTGGATGAGTCCATTGCATTTCCATGTTATGAACTGTAACATATTTGCTTTATCCAGATATGATAATAAGAACATCCAGTGCGGCCATATATTCTTCATTTATTGACCTAGAGGACACATTTAATCCTGAAGTCACCCCTAATACCAGTATGAACCTGGACCCGTAGCATTACTGGTTGTAATTTGGTACCATACTGGTAATTACAAGATTCATTCCTTTTTTTAAATGATCAAATTTCCTGAAGTTCTTGAAAATCCTTCATCGCCTACATTGTATGTCCACATTCACTCACCTATAGCCTGATTTACACAAACGGGTAACACCTTTCCGAGCTGCCTCTCAAAAGTAGAATATTTGTTCCTACAGTAGTTTCTAATAACTCTTACGCTTTTAATGTTTAATTCCATTAGTGCCTATGTGGCGCATTACATCAACTTTAAGGGTGCGTAAAATGCCCTAATGACATACTATGCCACAAATTCCATTAGCATTCGGGCCGCAGCCAATCAGGTTGTGCGGATCGTGGACTAAAACCTCTGATCTCAGTCTGCGTTCCACAGAATCTGCAGGCTGCCTATCCCACTCGCTCTGCCATCTTCTAGGCACTCACCCTTTCCTTTTTTTGTTAGTAATAATCTTAACCCCCAATCCCACTTACCTGATTGTGGTGGTGGCGCCGCCCACAGCTGCAGCTTCAATGCATCTCGTTTTTCCAGCTGCCATGGTAATGGAAGAGGGGCTCCGTACAGAGCCCCGCCTTCTACAACCATGGCGGCCATCTTGGCAAAGTATTTTTATTCATTGAACGGGATGCGCGCGTAACCCGGGCTGCTAATGATGTTAGTAACCCGTTCCATGGGCTACACCGGGGGAGTGACGTCCTGGCGCCCACTTAACTGCCCTTGCTTCACTCGGCCCGTTAACTTGGGCTGCCAAGCCGTTACCGCCGGTGTGGCCACTGTATTTATGAGGTTTCAGTGAAAATGCCTGACATTGAAGTGCGCTAACACCTCCACGGAGAGAGGCTTAAAAAGTTGTCGGGTGAAATTGTAAGTGTGAAAGAAATAGGTTTAAGAACTGAAATGTACGTTTTCAATCCATTGTGAAATTTGGCACTTTGCTGTGCTAAACAAGGACACCTCCCCAGGGTCTGTGGCACTGTGGATTGTAACATCTATCAGGTTGTCTGTCATGTTATATGGGAGATATGCTGAAAAGCTAGATGCTGCTGTTTTTCTTCTCTAGTTAAGGCTCGTAGAGTTAACCAATTATTGTCGCGTGTCATCCGCGGCTTACACTTCAAATTTCCAGGAAAACTACCCACGTGTAAAATGAATCCATCCATTTCCTTTCAAAGTGTCAGTTATGGTGGGAGATTTTTAATGAATGTTTTTTTTTTTAAATCGGTACTAATAGCAATAAGCCCCTTTCTGGTTGGGGCATTAACGCATCACTCTGGGCCTGTAAATATGGTTCCTGGGTCATTACCCCATACAGTAATGCCCCCCCTGACCCCTCCATCCCTGCACTTATTGCTTATGTATTGTACTGTCAAACTGGGTTCAAATATTGACTGGGACTCTGGATTGTTAGGCAAGGTTTTAGGCTACGTTGTAAGAGTGAGTTGTGTAGTTTATTGCATTCTTCACCCCTTGCATGTCCACTGAGGCAATGTACCCGCTGCAAAAATGACACATGAACGGGACACAGGTGATTCCATGTAATGTCTACTTTTCCAGCTGTTTTACACTCTGTGCATCATACAAACCCTACATTAACTTTGTGGTGAATAAAGGCCCGATAGCTGCAGTTTTAGCAGCAGATTGTCTCCATGGTTCACCATTTTAAAACCGCTTTTTACAGTTGAATTATAGATCCTAGTTATGTTGCAGTGGTGTGTTCCCCAATCCCATATCAAGACCAGACAGTTTCCATTTGGCACCAATGGAGGATAACATGGCGGTTCCCTTGACAACATGATCTGGGTTTTAGGGGCTGTGTTTGCAGTCAACTAGTACAGGACCGGATAAAGAATGACCTTGAGAAATCTTCCCTCAAGATCCAGTGTACTTTTGCATATGTCTTATTTTTCTGCACTGTGCTTCTACATCTGCTCGATCACCCAGAGCTAAGATTACAAATCCTTTATCTGTATTTACTACTGTTATCTAATTATTATCTTTCTGATCTTTTTTCTTTTCATAAATGGATACCAATCACTGGAACACTCTCTTCCTTCCTGTTGAAAAAATCCTGCTGTTGAATGCTATTTGTTATGTGATGGACCAACCCTTTCTGCTGTCTCCTGCTGCTCCTGAATGATCTCTTCTACCAAATCTGCCTGCTCTGACCAATCAAAACACCTCCTTGCGTGTCCGCCACCCTCTCCAACTCTTCAACTTCCTCCCTGCACCCTTTCTGTTGGCGCCCTCTGGAAAGCAACGGAAGAATCTTGGGCGGAGGGCGGTTTCTGTATGCTAGTGAAAAAGAACAACCTCTGCCAGCGGAAAGTGCTTCAGCAACTTTGCTGCCGAACATGTACGCTCAAAGGGTGAACGAGCTCGGCCGGGGCGCCCTTTGTTTCAGTAGACTCCTAGATTATTTCATAATGCTAAAAAAAAAACGAAAATTAAGGCCACCTCTTTCCCGTCCTCTCCCGATGTGCTTTGTCAGGGGGAACGGTGAGCTGTTGCGAGAACTTAAGCGGAATAAGGAAAAAAAAAACACTACAACAAACCTACCTTTTATAGCAGGGTGTTTTGAGGTGAGCACCCCAATTCAGAGTCAGTATTTTGTGACCAAAGTGTATGATGCCAAAATAAAAGTTAAAATAATGATTTGATTTTATGGTGACAAAGGGCAATATTGTTTCTTTTTAAGGTCCTTTTTTTTCTCCTTCATTTTGTTTCGTTTCCCCGTAAGAAAGATTGTTTCAAAAGAAAGCATAAGAATCCTTCTCAGATAATTGTGGATTTGGAAAAAGAAAATTGAGCCTGCGTCTGAATTGTTTTCTTTCCATGTCAAGCCTAATTGTGTGGGGGAAACGTAAGGAAACTAGTCCCTGAGGGAATTGGAGCTGTTGATCCTAAGCAGCAGGACCATGTTCTGCATCCACGATGACATCATCTGAAAAGTCAAAAGTGATATGTTCCATACATTCCTCACTTGGGTCACGCTTTTGTATGGATTATTATTTCTTGTCTTGCATCATATGTATTGTGTAAATAACGTGTTTTCCATAAAATATAAATATATTTTTTCTTGACCTCCATAGACTTGGTACTAAGGATGATTCATTTCCATTCACCTTGAAAGACTGGCTATTTACTGTACCACTTGATATCATTGAGAGAAAGAAAGTACACTAAGCTATTTTTTTTAAGGATGAAGTGTGTGCTTAGTTTGTCCGTAGGATGGTGTCCTTTCAATACGGAAAAGATTAGATCAGGTCACAGTACCCATATTTTTTCTCATGTTTCCTTAAAATGGCCGCCGGGTTCGCAGGTGACCATGATTATTGTGAGGGAACCTAGGTACCTTAATGAATCCAAGGAGTAACTGGAGTCACCCCAGGCTACGGCCTAGTGCCAGACAACGTTTGTTTTCCTGGCTGAATGGAGGTGTCCAAGTCCCAAGTGTGGTTTATTGTCTATTTAAAACAAGAAAAGAAAGTCCTGTCAGTATTTTGTTTGTGACAGTCGTAAATGTAGCAGAAACTAATAAACAAAAATGTGGAGACCTGATCCGAGAAACCACTCAAGCCAAGTCTTCCTTCTGTTTGGACTCATTCATGTGTGTGAGGTTGTTCGAGTGATTAGGTGTAAATCGGCACTGC
Source organism: Ambystoma mexicanum (assembly GCF_040938575.1). Lineage (NCBI taxonomy): Eukaryota > Metazoa > Chordata > Amphibia > Caudata > Ambystomatidae > Ambystoma > Ambystoma mexicanum. The sequence goes on from NC_090935.1 coordinate 1,197,809,009, forward strand.
ACGGTAAGCCGGCGACTGTTTGGAAAATTGCAGTTCACTGAATGTGAAACCTACGGAAGGGTATCCCCTTAAGCCATGGATGAATGACAGTCAACGAGTGCAGCCAAATTAATGACGCAGGTTTGGAGTCTGCTCCTGGTGACTCATTTTGTGTATTTCGTGAAGATTCCATTTTCTGCCCTGGGTTGACGTTTCCCAAAATGTTGGTATATTGGAATTGGCATTTCTACAAATTAACACTGAAAAACGATGTAACTAGTAATATCACACCGATCAGTGTTTGTAGTTACAAGCAATTGTTGCAAAGGTTAAGAACAAATTACTTTTTTGATTAACATAAAAAAAGTTTAACTAGTTGTGTTCACCATACACCAAAAAATCCCTGGAACAATCGGCATTCAAAATGGCAGACCGTTATGTGGAAAACAAGAGAACTATGGCCTTTTTTGTTGGTTCAGTTGTCGTCCTCACCATTAGTGCATACTCTTTCCCCTCAGCCAAAGAGCTCCACTCACTTAGCATTTGCATGACAACTGGGGGTTGGTAGTGTGGCCAGGTCAAATACAAAGTTCATACCCAGTCATCCGGCACAGAATAGCAGAACGATCACCTCCTAGCACAAAGATGGCCGTACAGTGCCGACAAGAGCACTGGCCAATACAAAAAGCTTCAACCTTTTGTTTAAAAAGTTTGCAGTGTAACCATTGAGAAGGTAAAAATACTAAATGTAAATTGTTGGGTATTATGATTCTGAAATATTTGCAAGAGATACCTGCAGGAGTTCCGTAGTAAATAATGTCGGTGGAAGTGTGCCTGCTCATTGATCATAAGGGCTTACCCCACAGACCTTCAATAGTCAATCCATGCATAGGTAAGTACATATTTTGATTATGATTGGTAATTTATAAAGTGCTAAATACCCGGAGGTTTCCAAGCGCTAACCGAACGCGTTGCCCCTGGCTATGCTCCCGAGACAATATCTCAGATTCGCTGCTGCAGTTCTGCTTTTACTAGCCAGAGCAATGTATTTATTTATTATTTATAATTGTTCATTTATAAAGCGCTTTATACCAATGAGTGGTTTCTAAGTGCAGGATCAGGATTTGAACCCGCGTTGCGCTGCGTTGTCTTGCTTCCAAGTCAAACGCGTTGCCCTTGACCTATCCTTCCTCCCCAATAGCAATAAAAATGTCAGATGTAGAGCTGGGTGAACTATTTACCAACAAATGTAGTCATCCGGAATGGCATAGGGACCAATGAACGGTTTGTTCCGGTGACATGGCAGAGGAGTCGGCAACAGGCAACGGGCTGTATTAGTTTAACCTGCACATCAACCCACAAGTGAGCTTCTAAGGCCAATGGCAAATAGTGTGAGAAAATGGTTTTAAGATGTTTCAGAAATAATATTTAGGATATGAGGCAAATGTTTTCTTGTACACTTTCTTCAATATGCCCATAATCTGGAAAGTAGAATGTTTGCTTCTGAAAGATTTTCAAAGATCCCAATAACTAAACAAATCTAGTGATTGTTTGTAATTGTACACATATTGGGGAAGTGGCCGGGCAATTCGGTTTTAAGTGCTTACAAATCGAACTCTGCATGTTTCTCAATTGAAGAGGACACATTTTCCTTTTCTAATGTATGCCCCCACCCCTTTAGAAATACCTTCAGGCACAGTCTGGCTGCAGAACTCTTTAAACAGCCAGCAGAGGGCATAGTATAGGGCAATGGCCAGTTCTGTCACGTGCAACAGCATCATGGCCACAGCTGTTGCCCGGTGTGATGTGGCTATGTGGAACGGCACATGCCCCACACCTCCGGTTCTTTTTTTGTGTGTGCCGGAGATGCTGCTCCTGGAATCGCTGCTCTGCATATGACCAAATCGTGTTTATATCTCCCGTAAAGACCTTGGAATTTAATCATTGCAGTTATTGCAAGTGTCATATGTATGTGCCAGGTGTCCATATCATGGCACTGGTACCTGCGTTCATGCCGTGCACTACACTGAAGGCAGTGGTGTGGACTGGTAGCAAAGGTGTTCACCGTGTTCCACAAAGGTACATGCATGGGAAGCCATTCTCTGTTCCTGCAGCTTCGGTGTGCGTGGTCTCCTCTGCACCCCAATAAGCCCAGATCCAGCCTGGTTCCAGAACTCTCAAACACAGACGAGCAGGAGTGGTCCAAATCTAGATGCAAATGTGTTTCTTTAATTCAAGGTGTAACCCTCCTCATCGTACTCTGAGGTGGTTGGTTCCTGTGCTTGGGGTTCATGCATATTTCAGATGACTGATTCCATTACTGGCAACGATGCAAATGAATGCCTTTGAGGACATCCATGCTGGCTATGGTCAAGCAAAAAGCGGCTGCTGCCGAGGCCTTTACTTGGCACAGCAATGTGAGGCCTAGTACTGAACGCTGTGCTCCTCCAGGATCAGCCTTTGGGCCTCTGTTACCCCATGCACCCTCCCCAGCTCTGTCTCTGGTGCTGTAGGAGGTAGGGGGCAGCAGAGAGGCACCCTTCAATGTTCCAATGTACAAGACAGACCCCACTGCCGGGGCCCAACCTAAAACTGCCTCCAGCTCAAAGTCTGCATGAGGACACTCGAGACATATTCCCTCCTCGAAGGTGTTGAGACGTATCGTTTCTGCCCAATTTGAATACATCTTTGATGATAATGCATCTAAGGCGGATTTCCCTCACAAGGACACACCAAGTGATTAGCTCTTGGCACTTAAGAGTCCGCTCCTTATAGAGAATATTTATCCTTGGGAATTCACCCCCTGTGCTCGACTTCCCCGATCTGTGATCTTGGCTCTTGTGTAATGTATCCTTTTAAGATGGTGTTGCGCTTGTTGCCTTACTATTTGTGTAATCTGCACCTATAGCTACCAGAACAATCCACAAGCCTATACATACTTGTATTTTATTTAGAAAGCGCTTTCGCCGCCGCTGCACAGTTTACAAATGGTACAATACAGAAATTATGGAAATTGTCCAATCAATAAACTGAAGGCAAAAGAAAGTTTTTAAGTTCACGTAAAGTGGACAGAGAAGAATAAGACCTCATTTTCAGAGGGAGGGAATTCCAATATTTGGTATTCAGGACTGGAAAAAAAAGACGAAAGCAAGAAGAAGCCCCAGGGGGAATCGGGGGTTGGTGACTGCAACCAAGTGTTGGTCTTGAAAGCAGAGTGCAAGCGGGATGGGACATAGATGGAGAGAAGCGAAGAGAGAGAAAGGGGAGCAAGGCCATGCATGCACCTGAATATGATGAAGGGGAAATGAAAGAGAAGATGAAAAAGAAAGTCAGGACCGAGATTGTAAGGAGGGTGAGTTAGACATATGAGGCGAAAGATGGCGGAGGGTACGAATAGAGGAATAAAATATGGAACGGAGGGGGGAGTTGATAGGTGGGTAGACTAATTAGTAATGCTGAAGGCATTAAAGGCGGGAAAGGACAAGTTACACCTGAGCAGTTTGTGGTGTGGAATGATGGAAAAGGACAGGCTTTATGAATGTTAAGGAGAAGGGCCTGAGCAGGCAGTGCAGAGATGTGCAGATTGAAGGAAAGGGAGGAACCAAAGTAGACACCCAAGTTGGAGGCGGAGGTGGAAAGGGAAAGGTGTGACGGGCAAAAGAAAATGGATAAGGGGTAGGAATGATAGATGAGGAGGGGATCTCAGTTTTGGAGGAGTGGAGATGAAGGAAGTTGGCATGCTTTATGATTGGATTGCCAAACTACAGGAAGAGATGGTGGAATGCAGTATGTCTGAGAAGGAGACACAGATTTGTGAATCATCGCTATAGAAGTGGGAGGAAAGACCAGAGGATAGAGGGGCATGTGTAGAGGACCAAGGACGAACCCTGGGGAACACCACGAAGAAGAGGAAAGGTAGAAGAAAGTTTACCCGCTCAGAGAGGCCTAGAGAAGACCTCATAGACTCAGATTCCAGACATGAGGTCCTCGTCCCCTTCAGGGGTGCATGACAAGAGCCTGTACTGTTCCTCCATGGGTAATGCTTGCTCTTAACCTCTGTTGGGAACTTCTTATGAGATCCTGTATTCCTTGCAGTGCACCCCACACTGAAGTCTGTCGCCCAACTTTTAAGATGGACTGTCCTCTCTGTGATCCTCCACGTATCTCCTGCTACATACCACCACCACCTCCTCTCCCCATCCTCCACTCTCCCTCTAAATGGCAGCCTGGCCACTCCTCATTACTGTACACCACCCACTCAAACCTCATCTACCCTGTCCACCTTCCCTCTCTACCCCTCCACCACCTCTTCAGGCATTCCACCCTAATTGACCCTACCATGGGCTTCTGGAATGCCCAATATCTGTTCAATACAACAATCTATCGCTGGCCACTTAAAGTTCATCCCCCATATTCTGTCATGCCCGTCACTGAAACCTGGATCTCTCCCCAAAACAAGGCATACCCTTCAACTTAAAAAGGGGGTGGTGTTGGCCTAATGATAAGCAATGCTATACCATTGGCTCCTGTCACGACCTCCTCAGTCCTTGTTCCTCACCTGCTGTCCACACCTCACTCCTAGACCCACTACCGGCGGCCCTCCCCACTCAAATGTGAATGTATTCACGTTAGATCCCTGCTCCCCATCATTTACTTCACTGACTGAATTCCTCCACTGCCACTTTCCTGTCGCATCTGATACCACCTGCAACCTCCCCCCAATACATGAGATTTACTGCATCAACGTGACCACCTGGCTCCCTAAGATCTCCCACCATTACCCCCTGACTACCCATATCCATCCTCCTACTACTACCCCCTCCTCACGTTAGGGTACAATTGATCAGGTTTGCAGCCCCGTCTCATCCACCTCATTAGCTGGTGTACCACTGGCGCCTCCATTCCACTCCTGCCTCCGCCACCTGTGATCCTCCCCTCTCAGAAGGGAGAGTAGCTGTCCAAGATTGCCATACCTGCCCATTCTCCTTAATTGCCCCCTTCCTTCCTTTGTGCCTATACACTGCTCCTGACACCTCTGCCCAGTCCTCTGTTTACTGTCCCGTCTTGATACTGCCACATTGGTCTCAGTCCCCACCATCACAAGACTCTACAGCCACGGCCCCTCCTGACTCGTCCTATTTCTCAATCCCTTGTTATGCAATCCTCCAAATCTCCTTCTCACCACCCTTTCTCTCCCCCCCCCTTCACCACTCCTACCTTCTCCTCTCCCTCCTTCTCTCCTTTTCCCTGATAATGCCCTGCCCTCTCCCCTATCCTGCCCGTTACTCCCCTGCCGCACTCCTACCCTCTCTCTCCGCCCTAATCTTCTTTACCCTCCTACCGCCTACCACTCCAGTCACATGAACATGGCACTCTGGAATGCCAGATCCATCTGCAACAAAACCGCAGCAGTTCCTGACCTATTCTTTCGCCTCAACCTCCACTTTCTATGCTTAACTGAAACCTGGATCCCCCCATAACACTTCTGTCCCAGCTTCCTTAACCACCTCCTCCTCCTCCTTTTCTCATACCCCTCGCTCTACTGGCCGTGGCGAGGTATTGGCCTCCTCTACCGCCCCAAGTTTATCTCCCCCCCCCTCCTCTCCATCTCTCCCTTCTTTCCCTTCCTTTGAATTCCTTTACAAATCTTTCTCATCTCCTCGCCCTATCTCTCTCCTGATCATCTATCAACCCCCTGGCCCTCTTTCCTCCTTCTATGACAACCTGGATCACCTCCTCTCGCTTACCTCTCCCTCCCCCTCTCCTCTCTGTGCTTGGTGATTTTAATCTTCATTTCCCTTCTCCCCTTCAATCCTCTCCCCTTTTCTCTATCCTTGATTCCTACCTCATTTCCCCTCTCCCCTCCTCTCCTACACACTCCTCAGGCTCCACCCTTAACCTCATCTTCAACTCTTTGTACCCACTTCCCCTGTCTCTACCCTTCCTGTCTATCTCTGTGATCATGCATTACTCTTTTTCCCTTTCTCCTCTCCCGCACTCCTCCTCTCCTAACCCCTCCCCTCCAATCTACTCACGGCGTGACTTCCGCAACTTTGACCCCTCCATCTTTACTGACACTTGCTCTTCTCTTCTCCCATCTCTCCATGACTTCTCATTATCGGTGAATGATGCTCTTTCCTCCCTTTCCTCTGCTATTACTTCCTCCCTTGATCAACTCTATCCCATTTCTCTCTTCCGCCCAACCCGGAAACCCTCTCAACCTTGGCTCACTCCTCAACTCCTCTCTATGAGGCGCCTTCTCAGACGTCTCGAGACTCTGGCTCAAATCTCCCTCACTTTCTAACCAAACCTCTTACTTCTCTTACCACGCTATCTATGACTCTTGTCTGGCCTCAGCTAAATCCTCTTGCTACTCTAACCTACTCCAACCTCAAGGGACTCACCCTCGCCGTATCTTCCAAACTCTCTCTCGACTCCTCTCTCCCCCTACTCCTGATCCCTCCTCCAATTCTTCACTCTCTCCTACTGACTTTGCTAACTTCTTCTCCTCTAAGATTGTTACCCTTCGGCAAAAAATACACACCCCCCTTAGATTTCCCTTCTCCTCCCTCCATTCCCTCCTCCTTCATGTCCATCTTCTCCCCGTCTCCCCTTCTGAAGTCTCCACCCTCCTATCTAAAGCCCACCCCACATCTGCCCCAACCGACCCTCTCCCTTCCCTCCTCATCCCTAAGAGTTTCCCTCTTCTTGTCCCCTACCTCACCTCCTTCAACATCTGTCTCTCCTCAGCTACCTTTCCCTCTGCCTTTAAACATGCCACGATCATCCTTATCCTAAAGAAACCTTCTGCTGATCCACTTCTAACCTCGAATTTCAGACCTATTTCTCTTCTCCCATTCCTCTCCAAGCTTCTCGAGCGCGTTGCCTACTCTCAACTCTCATCCTTTGTCACCAATTCCTCTCTCCTACCACCCCACCAATCAGGCTTCCGTCCTAAACACTCCACTGAAACTGCTCTCACCTCTATTCTTAACTCCCTTCTTACTGCTCGCCATGCCAAACAATTATCTATCCTTATTCTCCTTGATCTCTCTGCAGCCTTTGACACTGTTGATCACCCCCTCCTCCTTCATACTCTCTCCTCCTTTGGCTTCAAAGGCTCCGTCCTCAACTGGTTATCCTCTTACCTCTCGTCCCGTTCCTTTACTGTCTCTTGGGGTGGCCGGTCCTCTAACTATCCTCTTGAATATGGCGTACACCAAGGCTCGGTACTCGGCCCTTTCCTCTTCTCTCTTTACACACCTCCCTCATTGCTCCTGTTATCTCCTTGTTTGGCATCTCTCACCACTTCTATGCCGACGACACTCAACGTTTCCTCTTTTTCCTCCTTCTCAACTGACCTCCACCTACAACTCTCTTCCTGCCTTACTGCCATTGAGAACTGGATGTCTTCCTGCTTTCTCTCTCTCAACACCGACAAGACAGAAGTCGTATTCTTTCCCTCTAACTCTCTGCCCCCTCCCTGTCCTCCCCCTTTCATTCACTTTCCTCCCTCCAACCTTCCTATCTCTCCAAGCTCGCAATCTAGGCGTTCTCTTTGACTCCTCTCTCTCCTTCTCCCAACACATCTCCCTCACCTCTCGCACCTGTCGCTTTCACCTCTTCAACATTCGCAAAATCCGTCCCTCTCTCACTTTCCACGCTACCAAACTCTTAATCCCCTCCCTCATCTTCTCCCGCCTCTACTAATGCTCATCCTTATACTTTTTAAACTTCCTACTTCTCACCTTGCCCCTCTTAAATCCATTTACCACTCTGGTGTTCGCACCCTCGGTCTCCTTACCTCCCGTGACTCCATCTCTACCTCTCTCTCCTACCTTGGCTGACTTCCTTTTCACTCCCAACTTAAATTTCAATTTCTCTGCATTGTCTTCAAATCTCTCCATGGTCTTGCCCCCCCTTATCTCTCCTCCCTTCTCTCCTTCTACTCCCCTTCCCTTCAGTCCGCTGACCATTTCCTTCTCACTGCACCCCCACTCCCCTGTGCCTCCTCCCGTTGTCGCTCCTTCCAACTCCTAGAACCTCTACACTGGAACTCCCTTCCTCTTGCTATCCGTTCTTCCCCCACCTTCACTTCATTCCGCACTTCCCTTAAATCTCTCCTTCTCCATTCTCCTCCTTGAAACCCCTTCCCCCTTCTGCTTCCCCCTCCTCACTCTTTCCCCAGACTTTCTCCTCTCCCCTCTCCTGCCTCCCCTCCTCCCTCCTCTTTCCTCCTCTTATTCTTCTCCTCCACTTCTCCCTATCTTGTCCCATCTCCCTTTCCCTCCCTAGCCCCTTCAGTTAATTGCTCGTCTCACTGTTTTGTTGTTTGATTGATTCATTTTGTAATTGCTTCAACTGTTATATTGTTTGTTTTATGTATTATGTTGTTCCATGTACAGCGCTTTGGTGTAAAGTGCTTTATAAATCAATAAATACAAATACTATACCCCTCTTCCTTTGAAAATATCTCCAGGATCATTGCACTCAAAACCATCCACCACAGTACATGCAGAAAATAAATAATGCCCATCCATATGCTAAAAAGCAGAACCCACAGCAGATGTGTAGTCATTCTTCTTACTTGGTCACATAATAATAAATCTAATCAAGGGTCAAAATAATTTGTTTTGTTAAAATAACCAACAGACAGAACGCTCTGCTTACGTCCAGTTGGCATAACCATATTAATTCGTCGTTTGGCGAAAGTGGAGAGAGATGTTTGCACAAAAGCACAATACCTTAAAGTGCAGTAATAAAGTGCAATATGTAAAGCAGAAGATCTTGTGAAATGAAAAGAATATACTTCAATGAGCCAGTCCCCTGTTCTCCTTAGCAATGCCATTGTTTATAAATCTCATGCAGCACATAAGTGGGTGCCTAGTATAGATGCCATGGGCCAAGGCAACGTAGGGTCCATGCATGCTGCCTTGCCCTTGCAGGTACCGCAGTTCAAGATCAATTTTAATGTGCAAGATTCAATGGCATCATTGAGTGGAAAAAAACCTCAGAAAATGCAACACCATGGCAACCTGGGCAAAATTGGTCACATATATATTTAGTCAGTCAAGTGGCACAGCGAGTAGAGCACTCGCTTTGACATCCGTGCAGAGCTTGCTAACAAAGGTTCGAATCGCTCAGATACCTGAGGGTTCATAGCGCTATATAAAAGCCAAATTATTATTATTATATTTGAGTTTTGGACTAGTTTCCTGCTACCTTCTTAGTGGCAAGAGCTTAAATCTCAATCTCACTAGCCAATATATGCCCGAGGTTCTATGTGATTTTACCAGAAAAAGAATTTCAATGGGATTTTCACTGAAATAAATCCATCGAAAAAAAATCACTTTTTTCCCCTTTATTTCGGAAGTCCCCCCAAGCCACCTGTTTCCCTGTGTTTGTAACCCTCCCTAACTCCCCCACCCGTTTTAACCCCTTACCCCACCATATATTTTTTTTATAAAAATCTTTTTTCCAGATGGATTTTTTCAGTGAAAAATCCTTAGAATAATTTTCTTGGGTAAAATCACTGGATACTTCTACTGGAGACCTTGGGTGCCCAGCACAAATGGTCCACCGCCCTGTTTTTTATTATACAAATGATTTTGCTACAGTTCAGGTTGCTGGGTCTAGTCAATTCAGCTTGGGCACCAGTCTCTCTGAATTGCAATGAAATCTCCTTTTACATCTTGTACTGGATTACCATGAAATGATCGAATGGAGACATTACCAAATTTGTTTCTTTAATGATGCGGCGGGGGAGAATCGCCAACCCCCTTCCCCCTACCTTAACTATTATCCTTACCCAACACCTATATTTTAGTAAAATGTCCCCAAATTTCGAAAAAAATATCAGTAAAAAAATTGGTCATTTCTACGGATACCTCTTGAACTGCATAAGCTTTGATAAAGATGCTCTAATTACTTCCAGGAGTGCCTTTGCACCAGAAGATTTTATATAGCTGTCACAAGTGCTTTAATGTTTTAGCAAGGTATGGGAAACCCTAGTTCTACTGCTCGCTGTTCTCAGCCAAAGCACAGCACGCACTATCCGTTTTGCAACTTCCAGATAAATCAGGCTGACCTCCAAATGAACAACATTTGATGGAGCAGAGAATGGGGAAAAACAATCTTTTTTAAAAATAGAACTATTTGCTCCCACACCACTTATCATTCTCTTAATCTACCATCCATCTGGCGCCCTCCCTCTCGTTTTGTATGAACTGAATCGGAAAATTTGAATCCGTCTGGGCCAGCACTCCTGTGGTCATTATGAGCAACCTCAACCTTTCCAACATAACTAAGGTTTACCAAATCCAGATTGATTCCACTCTCGCCCCATCCCTTGAACCTCCTCATCCTTCCTACCAACTCTCATTGGAACTCCCTCAATCTCATCTTCATATCCTCCTCTATCAACCAAACTGCTCTGTCTATTGGCACCCCTCCCTCTGAGTCACTCCACTCAGTCCCCCCTTGCTCCTCTGTGCTTCATACCTCACCAGAAGAAAGTTGAAACCTGTCTATAGGACCGCTTACTTGACCCAGTCATGTCCTTCTTTGAAGGCTTTTATTTTACACTTACCTGCTCTATTGGACTCCCTTTTGAGTTTGGTAATGCACATGGCATTTCCCTTGGCCGTCATTATCCTGCTTACTCCTTCATTGCCTCCCACTGTATACCTCAACTGTGGATATCCTAAGCCATCCAACAACTAAAGACAACCATGCATCTTTACTTCCATTGCTGCAACAAAACGTGCTCCCCTTTCACCTCAACACGCATAAAGACTTTACTCTTGACTTCACCAATGCTCTGGAATCTGGCAAAATGGCTTACTATACTGACCTTGTCTTCTCTTCACTCTCATCCCTGCAGACTTTCACTGACCCCTGTGACGAATCCCGAGATGTTGTCGCTTCTCCCCGAGCGGGAGCCCAGGCCAGGGAGGCGAGGCCACTACCTGACAGTCCCGCTCGGGGTGATGCTCAGCAGGAGGATCCTGGTGAGAGACTCCCCCTCTAGGGACAAGGATGACAACTAGGGAGAACACAGTACAAACATCCCTCACCCTCCAACCACTTCCTTTACCTCTCCTCTGTCCATGAGGCTCACCATCTCATCCCTCACTTCCATACCACAGACATCCATGTGTCTCTACAAAACCCAGTACTTAACTTTCACCAGGAAGAGGAAGAGTAGGGGCTATCCAAGAGATACATCTTTGGCTCATACTGGGACAAAGAAGAGCAAAGACTACCCAGAACGAATACAATGGACAAGTACTGGGATGAGGAGGAGGCGCAGAGCCCTACTGACTATTCCTAGAACCTCTAGGGAGCCATCTAGTGGTTCTGTAACTCCCATTGGAAAAACACACAGAAATAGAGGAAGGACTACGAAAGAGGAAGGGAAGCCCTTCCTGGAGGAGCTACGAGATTCAAAACCATTGAGCAAGGACAAGCGGGGTGAACCAGAGCCAAGACTCTTGTCTGCCGACAGGCGGTCCTGGCAGGTCTGCCATGGATGGACCAACAAAATGGGAGGTAGAACGGGCATCCAGCTGACCGAGGGAGCTGGAATGTGCAGTCAGCTGGAGACTGGCAGCCTGAAAAGGAGAAGATGCTGTGGAACCACCGCAGCTGCTTTAGAAGCAGCTCGAAGCCTGAGAAGGAACGCAGAGAAGCCAACAACTGACCGGAAATCACTGACAAGAGCCCTGCAGGTATCTGGGGTGGTTGGTGAGACACCAGAAGGGCAGAAGAGTGATGAGAGACTGGTCTGGGACCCAGACCCAATAACGAATAGCCTTCTTGGGCCATATTAATCGTGGCAGTACCTGCAGGTTAGTGAACCAGGTCTGCCAAAGTGAGGACAAGAGGAAAGCCTGGTTTGGGACTTGCACACAAGAACGAAGAAAGCTTTAAACTATCATCTTCGTGGCAATACCTGGCAGGGTAGAGAACCAGATCTGCCAGAGCAGGAAAGAGAAAAAAGGGCAGGGAAAGGGAGACCTTCCCCCTGGTTGTGTGAACTGTGAAATTATGAATAAGATAAACCAGGGGAAGGGAGTAATTCACCCTGGTGCTGTGAAGTGTGAAAGTAAAAGCAAGGAGTGTGAGAACAAAGCTAAGGAAAACCAGGGGAAGGGAGGTATTCCCTTGGCTTTGTATCCAGATTCCTGGATTAGGAAGGCATTCTCTAGGAACACAATGGTGAAGAAGCAACTATGGGCAATAAGGAACGTTGATGTTTGAACTGGAACATTAACATTTCAGTATGAATTGAGAATTTTACTACCTTTTCTTTTTTACAACCTGGAACTTTGTTTTGTGCCTTGGAAAGGGATTGAGACCCGAGGAAGGTAGTCATGCCAACCTAACAAGTGGAACTGTGGTCTGCTGTCCAGAAGAAGGGAGCCATTCTTCTGGACCAAGAAGATCCTCTACCTTTTAGTTTTGTTATAAGCGTGAGGGACAGAAGTAGGTTTTTGACACAAGACAGTGCACTATTGATTTACACAGTAATCTTGACCAAACCCTTAGTATTTTATTTGAGGCAGGGAAACCCCTCTTCTAGAGTTGGGGAAAGTTAGGTTTTCTCTTTACTTTCATTAGCAATAAAGGTTTATGCCATCAACCATACCATCTGTCTGTCAGCCTCCCCCTTCTGCACCCTCCAGAATATGGGTATAGAGTGAAAATCGCTCTATGCCAGAAAAAACTATTTAGAAAGACTGCTCTGACACCCCTCAGAGTGGTCTTTCTATATCTAACTGTCATACCCCTGTCTCACACACCAGCGCTCACAGGGGCTGACAGGCACGGCCGGGGCTGGTAGGGAAGACATAATTTGGCTGTGAGATGTTTGTGTGTATGTTGTGGGGTAGTTTGAAGGCGAGGACGCTGGGCGGGAAGGTGTGTGTGTGAATGTGTATATTTGTGTGGGTCGGTTCAGTAGGCCCTGTTAAGGCAGGGAGAGGGTGTGGGATTAAAGAGGGAGGATTTCCAGGGGGTGAAACCCCCCGATTTCAGAGGTGAGGGTGGTTGGGTGAAAAGAGATATTTTGCAAATATTAAAGAGTGCACCAAATCGGCCGGAGAAAAGAATCTTTTTTTGTGAGTGGCCTTTAATATTGAAGAATATCGCATGGAGCCAGAATATGCTCCCCCCACCCCCAAACTGACTTTTCTTTTTCTTCCTACTTCTCCAAAATCACTAAAACGGTTGACACTTTGTCATCCTCTTATCACTGCCACCTGCTCCCTCCTCCTCTCCCCTTCCTGTCACTCGCACTCTATACTCACTCTCCCACTTCTCACCTACCTCCCCCATGCAACTCCTACCAATCCTCTACTCTGCCCTCTGCTTGCACCTATCATCTCCTCCTACCCTTCAGTTCTTGTCAGTTTCTCCCTCTCCAATGGCTTCTTCCATCTCTGCTACAAAATGGTCACTGGAATCCCTGTACATTTACAAACCCATGGCTGACCCGAACCACCCATTCTTCTACAGAGCAGTCCCTCTCCTTCCCAACCACTCCAAAATCCTCAAAGTTGCCTTCAACTGTATTATCAATTACCTTGAGGTACACTTTCTCTGTGAGCCCCTCCAATTAGACTTCTAGTGCAAACACTCCACTAAATATGCTCTTACCCATGTATCCAGCTCCCTTACCACTGTTTAGCAGTCACACTTCTCTCCCATCCTCTTACTACTTGACCTCTCCATTGCCTTTAATTCAGTTGACAATCCCTCTCGCCTTCAAAGCCACTCCTCCCTTGTCTTCAAAGACTCTGCACTTGACTGGGTGGTATCCTATCTCTGTCTGCTCCTTTTCCACTGCCTGGATCCCCAGCACTTCTCCTACCAGACCCCCGTGTCTGTGGGAGTCACCCAAAGGTAGATTTCAGCCCCCACTTCGCTTTGCTTCCTGCGCCTCCTCTCTATGCAAACTCATCTCGTCCTTCGGCTTGTTCTACTACCTCTTTGCTGATGATACTTAAATCTTCTTCTCATTTTCCCTCCTTCATCCCTGCAATCTCTGATCACAAGACCAGCCTACTCAAAATAAGGGAATTCCTCACCCACCATTCAGCCAAACCCACTCTTACTCCGCAAACTAGACTTCTGCTTGCGCTTACTCCTTGATTTCCCATCTGTACTATTCTCCCCTAACTAAAGTTCACCCTCTTTGACCTATCCATATCCCCCCTTCTACATACTGTAACCATTCTGGATGATTCTTCAAGCAAGATCGCTCTTTCAGGTACTATTTAATGCCTACAAACCTATCCGTATACCTCGCTAACTACATCTCTACTTTCCCATTTGAACTCTGTGCTCTTCCTTTCTCCACAATCCTTTTGTCCCCTGCTTCCTCCCGATTCCACTCCTCTCTGGTTGCTCCTCTCCACTGGAGTGGCCCCAACATTGGGGCCTAGCCCACATTTGGAATTATTAAAGTCCAGACTTGACCTTTTCCTGTTAGCCATTGAAGGGGAGGCTCTCACCACTGCCCACAAACTGACCACAGTCTTCCCTTTTGGATAATGTTGTTGTTTGTGTAATGATGTTTATATGTATATTAATTGCATATAACTTAATGTGCATTGTATTTGTCTGTCCCAGTCTAGGTCTTTCTACAGCACCACATCATCACCTGATGTTATGCTTAGACATCCACCCCCCACCAATTTCAAAGCCACCATACACAGGGGCTGTTATCTTTATTTCCTCAGATGTGTATAATTTCTGTGAGAAAGACACCCCAAATGTTCGATCAATACAAACACAAATTAAGAGTAGCAAACCAAATGCTTTCTATGCGCTCAGACGTAGAATCCTAAAACGTTGAATTCCTAGGTTATTTCCTTCTGGCACTTTAGACATTCTTGCTGGCCATGCTTCATGCACTTTGGCGTGTTTCTACCAAACCATATGGAAGGTGGGCCTGAAGATGCTACTAAGCATGTCCTGAAATCTAGCCCGCCACTGTTGTGTAATGGCACAGTGATGGGCAGTGAGGTGGTCATTAGGCACTACTGCTTAATGTGAATGTTCGGCTTTTCCTTTGTCATTCACACTACCTTGATACACTTGGATAAGATTAGATGTAGAGCATCTGTTTGGGTCCAAGGCAGAGGGCTTTCTGGAAAAAATGTAAAGGTCTGCAAGTAGGGCAAAGTCTCATGATCTTCCTCTCCAGAGCAGCAGAGGTCTTGCCATTGTAGGTCTTTATCATTTCTCAGGCAGTCCACCAACGCTCTAAATTGTGTTCTTATATCGCCCTTCATGCTGGATTCTGGTCTCTAAGCGTGGGAGCAGGTATCAAACCTTTGCTTCTTGAGTTGTCTAGTTTTCTAGATGAAAGCTATACTCTGAGCAATCCCCTTGGCCCTAATCATTTTAATGAGGTGGACATTCAACTTTGGTCAACTGTATGGAGGAATTGCAGGATTCTGCATCCTAAATTAAATGGGATGAAATAACCTTGGAGTCCTGGGGCATGAACATATCTTTACATGGGTATATTCGAGGAAGTTGGCCTTCTAATCATCACTTTCTTCCTTTAGTCTATCCCCTCTAAGGCGCATTTTAGTCCAGGAGGTTACAGAGCTGTGACCGACCCAGAGCATGATGGGCATTAGTGACAAATCCCACCAGAGCTGGGGGTGGTGGCAGATGATGGCTCCTGATACCCTACCCTTATGGACCATGGTCAACACATTTGTTGCCCATTCACTGGACAGCATTTGGGTGGGATGCCAGTCCTAAAAAACGACCACTAGCATCCCTACCCATGCCCAAGCACCAAACAAGTTTTCTTCCACAGGAATTTGTTGAGGAATCCAAGTTCAAGACCTTGACCGTGGCTCGGTTTCTTGATTCAATCTGGAATGAGGACGGACTAGTGCCCAGAGACCTTCAGAAAGTGTATTTTCGCATACCCTTCTGTGTGAACTACAGAAAGTGCCAGCAATTCATTATGGGAGAAGTACTGCGCACCACTAGTTCACTGCTTTTCAGCCTAACTTCATACTCTGGAGTTTTCACAAAAGTCTTGCAGTGATGGCAGAACACCACAGGAGGGAGATTGTTAAAGTGTTTCCATATGTTGGTGTGACGAAATAACTGCTCCTCTGCTGGAGCACAGCGAGATGTATTGGCTGAAGTGACTACTCGCCCCACCCTACTTTTAAACCAGTTGTAATCCCAAACAAAGGTGAACCGGAAACAGCCTGTAAGGGGAAACGCAGAAAAAGCAGACTAAATTATAAAGAGGCACTCTGGGTGTGTGAACAGAGAGTTAGGTGGAGCACACCTGGATTGACTGAAGTAGTGTTTTTCAATGAATGGTAAAAGATCAGGTATTTAGTAGTTTTAGGTGAAGGGGAGTAAAAGTGACCCTGGCACAGAGCCAACGCAATACAACTGCACAAAGAAAAGACGATCCGTAAATGGAACCCTCCTGTCCTCTGCACACCTTACAATCCCGTCAATAGACGGTTAAATCGTTAGTTACCAGAAATTTGTTAATACAATATTGCTTAGTCTGTAAATTCAAAAAGAAACAGCTATTCACGTAACGGTGATACAGAGAAGTATTTAATGATTAAATGAGAAAAACAAAAAGGCCAAAGAAAATACAGTTCAACTTAAAAAATGGCTGACGTGTTTCAGGAAAAACATTCTGTTCTTCCAGAGCCAGATGAATTTTCTGAACTGTAAATTAGAAATAAAGGAGGGTGGCAATAAGGCTAAATCCAATACATGTGCAGATCGATGACAGCTGCCACGTGAGTTCAAAAACATAACCTAATTGACATGTTCATATGTCACTGATATTGATGTTTAACAGTCTAGGCCATTATCCGAAGTCACTAACCACCAGGTGTTAAAATCATCTCTAATTTGGGTACTGTGTGATTCAATTGATAAACAGCCGAAATCTCAACTATCAAATTAGTGGTATTTAAAAGGTTTCAATCTGTCACACTTAGAAAGTCTGGCATTATAGAATTTATGGATGGGTAAAGAATGGATTAGGTATAGAGCAGGGCACTCGCCTATGCTTAGTGAAACAGTGGACCGAAGCGTCCATTTACTCAAAGGTTCCTTGGAGTGGGGACCATGGTTCATGAGGTGTGTGGCAAAAAGCTGATGCTGTAATGGATTGATGAGCACAAATGAAGGAAACACGGAATATCCGTGGAGTAACAAAAGTGCGGAATTTAAAGGCACATGCAGGTGGATATGCAAGATCAATGCAGCACAGTGAGGCACCGTTCAGTGTTGATGCCTCGCACTAGTGTTGCAATTTGTCATCCAACTCTGGGTGCGTAGACAGGGTTGCTCGAGGGAAAGATTTCAGCAACAGAATATCAGCCATTGAATATGTCTTTCAACTGGTGGAGAAAAAAGCTTAAGTCACTAGAGTACTTTAAGACACACCAGGTGGGGCTGGGCCACTTTAAATGCATTTCAGTTCTTGTCTTCCCAGTTTTGCCAGACGGGGGGTGGCGTTGATGTGATAATGACATGTTGCAGTTTAGCAGTGGTAACACCATGAGGGTCGAAGATGTTGGGGGATGGGGGAAATGGCAGGCGAGGTCAGGTCGGTGATGCTGGAAGTCTGCTTTAGTAGACCTTGTCCAGTCAGCTGGTCATTCCGAATAGACCCTCTGGACGGTTAGGGAGAAGAGCTTTCCTGTTCCTTGGAGGTCCTGGTCTTCACTTATCCCGCAGAGAACCTCGGAGCAGACTGTACTCCCAATCAATTTCCAATAAATAATTATTCACACAGGGTTCATAGATGCCTCAACTAAGCGGGAAGCGAGGCTCTTCCCTCCACCTGTTATATAGACAAACGCTGCCACGGATTGGTCCAGAGAAAGCCTTTATTTAGGTCTCCATTCCAGGCTGCTGTACAAGTGTCATTTGCCTGCTAATGTCATATTCAAAAGTTTTTGTCTGCCGGAAGTGAAAGGTGGAGCAGGAAGTTTGGGAACCCCTAAATCTGCCCCCTTCCTCAGTCTGCCTACATAAAAATATCTCCAGTAATCGGCACTCTGATTTGAGATGCCCATTGTCATGACAGGACTGCCTTGAAGGTGCTGGTTCCCAGGGGACCTCATGGGGAGTGTTAATGTTCTCAGCAGGGTACATGTGTGCATTATCCTTTTTGGCATGGAGCATTTTGAAATTGGGGTCAGATTATAAGATCCTGCTTTCAGCAAGTGAATTGCCTGCATCATTTTATTATTAGAAACGAAACAACTCATGTTATCACATCCTCACCAGAGGGCATTCTGTTACACTTGGTGACTAATTAAAGAAAGGTTATATTGTCACAGCAGTTTTTTTCATCTCCGAAAGATGAATGTGTTCCTCCACTATTTAGGTTTTCCCTGACCTTCAAAAAGTATAATCTGTGTCCTCAAACAGGATTTAACCGCTGAGTGCTCAGGGCTCTTCCCTGCCATGGTCCCCGATTGGCTTGACTTTACTTCTAAGAGCCAATTACAAGCCGGCAGGCTTGGGACAGCCCTCCCACCAAAGGCCCACTCCAGGCCCCGGCCTGATTTTAAACCATTTCTTCTTTCTCTGGATTGCAAAGGCCGCAGCTCGGCGATCAGCTGTTTTTCTCACTTTCATCACTTGCTGGGCCTCCATACTTTGCAAGCATTCTCATCTCGTGAAATCAGCCCCCTTGGGCCATTTTACCTTGCGTGCATGATCGTGTACATATTTTGAGCTAAAGTGAGTTTTAATATGTGATTATTGGCAGTGTTTCATCCTGCAACTTTGTATGCGTTTTGGGAAGTTTGCTATGTGTTTAAAGGCATCTTTACACTTTCTTGTAACTGCATCCTCTGTGAGCCTGCCAAACCAAGATGGCCACCCTCTGCTGAGCACTGGAGTGCTTTGGGCTCTTCCCTGCCATGGCCCCTGATTGGCTTGGCGTTACTTCTAATAGCCAATTACAAGCCGGCAGGCTTGGCTGGCCCACCTACCAAAGGCCCACTCCAGGCCCCTGTCTGATACAGGTGTGCTTCCCACCCCCCGGTCACCTGTGATGCTGTGTATGCCCCCACCACCCCCTGGTTTCCTGTGATACTATGTATGCCCCCACCAACCCCCCCCCCCGGACGCCTGTGATGCTATGTATGCCCCCTACCACCCTCCTGGTCACCTGTGATGCTGTGCAGAACCCCCGGTCACCTGTGATGCTAAATATGCCCCCCCACTTCCCTGGTCACCTGTGATGCTGTGTATGCCCCCTG
Source organism: Ambystoma mexicanum (assembly GCF_040938575.1). Taxonomy (NCBI): domain Eukaryota; kingdom Metazoa; phylum Chordata; class Amphibia; order Caudata; family Ambystomatidae; genus Ambystoma; species Ambystoma mexicanum. Next base: position 1,197,828,277 of record NC_090935.1, read on the forward strand.
GTCACCTGTGAAGCTATGTATGCCCCCCTGGTCACAGTGTTAGGGAGAATTCTCTGTAAAGGCTAATTTCCCAAACCTAGTGAGTCCCCCAGCAGCTTTGCTGGATTTTTTGGGGTTTATTTTTTTCTCCTGCTAAGAGTGAGACTCTTTTTCTCCCACTTTTAGATATGATTTGAGGTGTTCCTTTGACTTTGAATGTGTTTTATAGGCTATGGGGTCCTTTACCCCATAGGGCTTCATGTGTTTTTGGTATGTGGGTTACACAGCACCCTCTGTACCGTAACCCAGGGGTGTCGTAGCGACCCCCAAACGTAGACTCCATACCCTGGGACTGACTACTGTCTCCCAGGGCATGTAAAGTCTCCATTGGCTTTACTAGTCCCAAATTATGAACAGAAACCAGTACAAACCATCATATTGTGGACGTACTGGTCAGGCAATTCGATTGCCCCGGGGTCTGTTGTTCTAGGGGGCACTGTTCAGTCCCCCCGACCGAGTTCTGGCTGGTGGCAGTGGATACTACTTTTTATATTCGACAGCGAATATATTCCTATGGGATTTTCCCATTGTTCGAGGCTACCACTTTTTAATATAGCCTCGAACATACCGCCGGTGTATTAAATTAATATAAAATCACCAGTTGGTATTTTTTGCCAAAACTCGGTTCCAAAATGGCATTTGTGTTTGCTTCTGTGACTCCAACCCAAGTCGAGCCCTTTGTTCCTCTTTTTGGCGGGCTTCTCCACAGAAGCCTCCAAAAGTGGTGCCACTCTGTCTGGGTACCACAGGGGGTGTGGGAGGGGGTTTAGGCACCCTGGACTGAGTTGCCTTGGCAACTCAAGTCGCACTCTTGTGTGACTGGTCCAAGTGGTGAGCCGCCCGGCTCACCACTTAGCATGTTTGATTGACAGCTAGGCTGAATGAATGGGGGTTTGCTGCATAAAAGCAGGGCTTTGGGGACTGGAACTTCAGAAGTCGCACAGGACCTAAAGAATCTGAAGAGGGAGAAGCTGAGCCGACCTGCAACGACGACACCACCGGTGGAGCCCTGCTGAACCGTCTCACCACTTTTCCCGACGACAGAGGAGATCTCCAGTCCGGAGAGGAGTCTTCCTTTGACTGGTGGGGATATCCAGTTTGCCCGTCTTTTCGCCTTCCCGGATCATCTCGTGGCCGCCTTGCTTGTGCCAAGCACCCTGGCAACCGGGATGCCACGGTTTTTCCACCACCGCAAATAAAAGGGTCTTACCTTTTAAGCAGAGAACTCCACGGCTGGTTTCTTCCCTGGCAGTGCAACGACCTTTAGCTTTCCTCCACGTCAAGACCGTCTCTTCCTCTGGACGACGCCGTGACTTGCACCTGCTGCCAGGAACAACTGCCCCGGCAGGAGGATCTTCTGCACTTTGAAGGTACTGTGTCCGCTTGGCCTCCCTCGCAACGGTCTGTGTGTGGTGACTCTTAAAGCTTCCACTTACCACTTGGGTTGGCCCTAGGCTGGCTAACTGAACTTTTCTGAGCTGACTTAATTCTTTTCTGAACTCCCTGCAAAACGTTTCAAGACTTTTAAAACTGTGTGATCTTGGGCACATTGGTGCTCTGTTCTCTCAAAGAGGGAGCCTGGCCTCTTAACTTTTTGCTCACAAGTAGACTTGACTTTCCTGCCTTGCTGGGTGCTTCTAAAGTATTGTGTTGTGTGCTTTTCCTAATGTCTGCCCTTTTCCCTCCCTTGGTCTTAACTTATTGGAGTGCCATCTCTAGTTAAGCGCTCACCTCTGTTTGGAAATAAGTGGTGTTAATTAAGACGTGTCTAATAAGGAATAATGGATGTACATCTAGTAATAGTGACTGTGTGTTGAATTTACTTCTTTTTATGCTAGTGTAAATTACAAGTGTGTCTTTAAATAAATAATTATATACTTTTACACCAAAGCTCTGGTCAGTGTCTGCTTGTACTACTGTGTCTCTGTACCTATTATGTATACTCTGCATACTGCCTAACTCATCTTGAGAGAATTCTGACTGCTCAGCCACAGCTACCAGGTAAATTTGGGTGGTACAGACTGCTACCAATTGGGTTTACTGCCAAACACCTGTAGTCCTAAATCTTTTGCAGTGGTCCCTAAGGGAACTGCACAGGTTTCTGCCTAACATATGCCCCCCACCTCACTGGTCATCTGTGATGCTGTGTATGCCCCCCACCTCACTGGTCACCTGTGATGCTGTGTATGCCCCCCCCCTGGTCGCCTGTGAATCTATGTATGCCCCCCTGGTCACCTGTGATGCTGTGTATGCCCCCCTGGTCGTCTGTGATGCTATGTTTGCCCCCCCCGGTCGCCTGTGATGCTATGTTTGCCCCCCCCAGTCGCCTGTGAGGCTATGTATGCCCCCCTGGTCGCCTGTGATGCTGTGTATGCCCAGCAACCCCTGGTCGCCTAGGATGTTTTGTATGCCCCCCACCCCGCCACCCCCCGGTTGCCTGTAATGCTGTGTATGCCCCCCCGGTCGCCTGTGAAGCTGTGTATGCCCCTGCTGACCCCCCCCCCCCGGTCACCTGTGATGCTGTGTATGCCCCCCACAACCCCTGGTCACCTGTGATGCTATGTATGCCCCCCACTCCCCCATCCGTGAGTGATGCCGTGTATGCTCCCCACCACCCCCATGGTCGCCTGTGATGCTGTGTATGTGCCCCACTCCCCCCGGTCTCCTGCGATGCTGTGTATGCCCCCCCGGTCGCCTGTGATACTATGTATGCCCTCCACACCCCCCTGGTTGCCTGTGATGCTGTGTGCCCGCCCCCTGGTATGCTGCGCATGCACCCGCCGCCTGTGATGCTGTGTATGCCCCTTTACCTCCCAGTCACCTGTGATGCTGTGTATGCCCCCCACCCCGGTCACCTGTGATGCTATGCATGCCCCCCACCCCACCATGTCACCTGTGAAGCTGTGTATGCCCCCCAGTCACCTGTTAAGCTGTTTATGCCCCCCACCCAGCCACCTTTGATGCTGTCTATGCCTCCCCCCCGGTTGCCTGTGATGCTGTGTTAGCCCCCTACTCACCTGTGATGACGTGCATGCCCCCGGTCGTCTGTGATGCTGTGTATGCCCCCCACCCTCCCTGGTTGGCTGTGATGCTGTGTATGCCCCCAACCCCCTTTCGTGCCTTGATGTCCTCCTCCCCTCTTCCCTAGCCTGATAGTGCCCCCAACTTCTGCATTTGCATGCTGCTGCCACCCTGCAACATGGGGTAGGCTCCATGTATTTGCCCGCTGACTTGACTTTCACATGTGTGCCGCTGCCGCCCTGCGACATGGGGTAGGCACCATGTATTTACCTATTGTTTGACTTTCGCATCTGTATGCTGCTGCCACCCTACAACATGGGGTAGGCACCTTAGATCTGCCCACTGATTTGACTTTTGCATTTGTGTGCTTCTGCTGGCTTGCAACACAGGTTGGCACCATGCATTTACCCATTGCTGGACTCTCACATCTGTGTGCTGCTGCTGCCATGCAACATGGGGGTAGGCACCATGTATTTGGCCATTGCTGGACTTTCGCATCTGCATGCTTCTGTCACCCTGCAACATGCGGTAGACACCATGTATTTGCCCATTGCTAGACTTTCGCATCTGTCTGTTGCTGCTGCCCTGCAACATGGGGCCAGGCTCAATAGACGTGATCACCATGTACTTCTCTAGTGCACTTTGCGTTTGATGTACTATTTTTGCACATTCCACGATGTTGTAATTCACCTTTTACACTTCCTTTTCTGTAACCTGTAGCACTGAAACCAATCTCTTAAGTTTAAGCACCTAGATACCTCAAAGTTTTGTGCGCTATATAAATAAAAAAATAAAATAAATACAAGTAAATTGATTCAAGTGATCATGGAAACTCAGGATGAGAAGGTCCTCCTCCACTAGACTGGAAATAATAGTAAATGGAAGTCATATGGCAACTTAGTTATTCAAACACTTGAAACTATGAGTCTAATTGATGAAAGAAATACTATACAGGTGCACACACAGTCATGGTTCTTGTAATAATTCCTCCAAAAGCGCTAGTTCTCTATTATTTTACTACAATACACAAGGATCTTCTGAATCCACCTGGCTGGTCCATTGTTTCCCAATGCAACCTCTTTTTCAAACCATTTGCAATTGATACATCAACCATGTCTTACAATTAACACTAACCTGAGGCCTAAATGTCATGAGAGATAATACAGATTTAAGGTTTTAATTACATAATTGGAAACCCAAAAAAATCATAGCTACAGCAGTAGTAGGACTTTACCTCATGAGGGAGCGATATACGCTCTGCAAATAGCAGTACAAATGATCACCCAAGATGCAAATAATGACTTCCTCATCACATTACTGAGACTATATTTGCTTTGGAACTATTTAAGATAGAATACAAGGTTCTGCGACCAACTAAGAAGAATCTCCATGGACACAAAATTCATAGCGACATGTTAAATGATTGGTTAGAAATTTGAATAAATCCATAACTCAAAGCAATGGAAAGGAGGAGGCACAATATGGTCATTATATAAAGACAAGTGTGTTAATCGCCTGGTAAGCCAGTGCCAACATGTTGGAAACATTGATGCAATGTATGGTGAGAGGAAACTCTATACATAAAAACATCAAATTTACCTTCTGCAGAAGATGAAAAAGTAGAAAATACCTAGAACCACAAATTGATGTGTGAACAAAATCTCATTGAATGTGCATAAGAAACGTTTGACTGCAAGTACCCATTGCATGCAAATGACGGGCTCCTGCAAGCGACAACGAAAAGTATGTTCATTCACAAAAATATGTTCTGCGTTTCAAATTATTTCTGTAAAAGTATAAAGCAACTTTGGTTTTGGAGCTGGTCAGCAGAACACAGTATATATTTCAAAGACTTTATTCTTGTCAGGATGGCTAATACATGCTCTCAAAGACTGGAATGAGTACAGACACAAGACAGACAAGTTTGAGTGGACTATGAAGTAAACAAAGCAAAACGTGATTCAAGGAATGGAGGACTGAGTAAATACTGATATTGGTAGAAATAGATGCTACGAATAGCCTCAGCATAGTTGATGTTCTCTTGGGTATTCGGCTGCCCCCTCCACAGCCAGACAGGGATGATGATCCAATCGGGAGGTAGTGAAGCTCAAAAGAAAGGGATGCCAATGAAAAGTCTCTCTCAATTGTTTTGAAGAAATTGAATATAGACAGTGAATATCCAAATAATTAATTGTATGGAAAAGGGGGAAGATGCATCTTCCAAACATCTTGGCATGGGATTGCCCTGGCCACAATCCATAGTTTACCCGGCTCTCTCTCTTCAGGTGGCTGGTTTTTGAGTTCCCCAAACCCACTTCCACTGTGGCTTTAATGAGGGCCTGCTGAAGCCCAGGTGACACAGATTCTGAGTATTGGGTTCTTCTCCGGCAGACAGGTGGATCACTTTTTCCTAGGCTGTTGGGCATCTCCCTGGGTGAGTCGTCATCACCTGAAACCTTCCCTCGTCTAGAGTCTTTGTCATTGGGAGCTTTCCCTCTTTCTATCCCTGATATAACCATCCTACGTTTAGCAAAAATCTCAAGTCTCTGAAGTTTGCCTTCCACCTTCTGGTGTGCCAGAACCTCCCTGGTCTCTCGGGCTAGTAGGTGTGCCTGCCCTCCTACTCCAGCCTCCTCAGGTCTTGCTACAGTATCTCCCCTCTAGCTTTTCTGTCATCCTCCCAAGATAGTACTGGCTCTACAAGCTCCTCAAGTCCATCTCCCACCCTCGTAAATAGTTCTACCTCCATAACTTAACCCTTCTCCTAAATCCACGCCTACCTAATAATTCCTCTTTAAGCTAATTCTCTCCACGTGTTAACAATTCTCGCCTTAGATGCACAATAGGCAGGGCTCTGTAGCCCTGCAGTGTCTTCATCTGATTCTGGGTTCTAAATACAGTGTTGGGGTTATAATGCCCATCTCGCTTTTTGATGGTCTATGGGATGTAGTGCCAGCAAATCTTTTGTAGCTCTGTCATATTTTGCCCACAATACTCCAAGGTCTATAGTGCCAAGCTCAATTGTACGGATATAGAGCCCTGCCAATTGTACAGCTAGGAATATTGCAAGGTAAATCTTTGATGCTCTGTAGTTTTACTCCTCCTTACACTTTTGTACTTGGAGTATAGAGCAAAAGACCCTTTTCCGAAACCGCCAAACCCTAAAGGCAGTACAACAAAGTCACCTGCCTTACTTTGGGGACTGACATTGGGGTAGTCAAAAGGACTGGGGGAAGCCCAGCACTAGTTGAGAATCCCCAGACCACTCCCACATGGTCCACACAGAAAGGCAGCAGGCATTCACAGGAGCAGTACCCCACCTACCGCCACCAATGACAGTCAGGATAAGCGATCAGATATATACCCCTTGAGAGTACCGCAAATCCAAATACTGGTATTCCTAAAGAACTGTTGCTTCCCTGCAGCCAGTCTCAAAAACCCAGTAAACACCTTTCCTTTTAAGGAAACAGAATTGTAGCATTTTGAATTCACAGCGAGTGTGGAGATGCAGGTCTTCCTCGGCACAGTTCCGAACAAAACCTTTACACGAGTGAGTTAGACTCACATAGATGTAAAAGACTCCTGCCGATACAAAGGTGGGCTTAACAAAAAGAATGAAATTAAACTTACGTGAGTTATCCAGCCAGGAATAAGTGAAGCAGAGTTTATTAGTCAATTCTGGACTTTGGAATGCATGGTGGATTTTTCAAAACAATTCCCTTTTAGTTGGGTTGAATTCCAGGAAGACACTTGATATCAAGGTTTCTGTAAGAACCAGACCGTGCTTGAGTTGATGGATGGCATTGATGCAACTGCTCTTTAGGTATCATCTGAAAATGTGTGTATTTTGATATTGGTCTCAGTGAGGAGTTCCCCAAGAGAGTCCATGCAGAGGTTTGAGATGATATGGGGCAGGACAGGGCCTTGTGGAACTCCACCGGTTCTTGGGTGACACTGGGTTGTGTTGAGGTTCATCTGGATGAGTTTGTCTGTTGGAGAGGTAGACGGTAAATCATTGTAGGACTGATCAGTCAAAGCTTATGTGGTTGGTGAGGATGGTGAGCAGGAGTTCATGATTAAGCCTGCAGGCAGGGTGAGTAGGCAGGGGTACTCCTCATCCAGGTTGTGAAGAGTGTTGTTGTTAACTTGGATTTTTAAAGTCTGTTTGCTGTGTCATTTTCAGAATCCCGATTGGTTTCCATATAGTAGATTGTAATGAATCAATGTTTCATGCAGCAGGATGGCAACGGTCTTCTCAATGACTTTACTGAGGAAGAGGTGATGCGTAGTGGAGCAGTAGTTGGCCAGATCAACGGTGGCTTTCTTCAGAAGGGAGAGGATATCTCCTGTTTTCAGTGCATCTGGAAATGTGTGCTGCATAAGTGCTGTATTGATGAGTGGTCTGAGTGTATTTCCTGTGAAGACCGTCACAATGGAGGAGGGTTTGATGTTGCCTTTTTAGGCAGTTGGTTTGAGGGCTTAGAGGGAGTTGTCGGGTCTTCCTGAATGATTCTCCTGAATGTTGTCCATTTGGATATATTGCAGGCCGGTATGGGAGGGATGCCTGTTATGTATTTGGAGCAGTCAATGTGTTGCCTTATCTTGTCTGTGAAGAAGTCAATTATTTTTCATTTGTCAGTAGATTTGAGTATTGCGGGATCTGGAAAGGGGTTTCTTGCATTGTTTCACGGGTTGGAAGATTGCTCTGCTCTTGTTAAATGCTATCATGGTATTGTTTGAGTAGTAGTTTCCTATGGCCATGGTGCTGAGGGTTCTCATGGTGATCATCTTGGTGAGATCTTCGTAAGAACATTTCTTGTCTGTAGATGACAAACTTCTTGATCTTATCAAGGGTGTGGTTGAGCGTGACAAGGGGTGTAATTACATTTTGAGGAGTCAGCCATGGAGGCCAGGTCATTGAGGGTTTCCTTCCAATGTGCATATGTGGAGGCTTTTGTAGGAGCAGTGGAGTGTGTTGGTTTGGGTTGGTCATGGCGGAGGAGAGGTGTATTGAAGCAGGATGGGTGTGGCTGTAGGGTCTATATAGTTCAAAGCTGGGGGGACATTCAATGGATAGCTTGTGAATGCCAGGCAATTATTGTTGTCTTTGTTGTTGGTTGATTCAGTGACTAGTTTCTCAATGTCGTTGGAGTCAAGAAATTCAAGTAGTCTCTAGTTTTCTTGATGACCTGGCTTCTAGCAGGCTGGGATCCCTCAGGAAGATTTAATTTTTGTTGTTGACAAATGCTGTGTGATAGTCTGTCATTGATTTTGTCAAGAAATGCCTTGTTCAATTGAGGCAATTGGCAGATCAGGTGGAAGGTTGTTGTCTAATCATGGATGAGCAGAAGCGGCAGGTGAAGGGATCCATGGATGCAGGTGTGGTATATTCCCAATGTGTACATTAACAGGAGGTCTTGTGGATGATTGTGAGCCCTCCTCCAGTGGGGATTAGGACATCCAAAATGCATTGAGGTGGGGGATGTCCATTTACATGTAATGAAGAGTACAACCAGGTTTTTAGTAGTGAGATCAGCAATGTCTGCTTCCTGCCACTCTGTGGCGGAAGCAACAATGAGCATGTGGCTGTTTGTATGTGTGTCTTGGACGTGCATTGTAGATGCTGAGGAGAGGGCGGTGGACAGGGTTCTGTGGATTGGATATGAATTGGAATGGGGTGTGGACTAGGAGTTTGTGTGTGAGTTCAGGGATGAGTGTGTGGTGTGATGAACATGCTGCGGACCTGGGGTGTGTGGTACTGGGCCTTTTACAGGTGCTAACTGGATCAAACAGGAATTGCCCTTGTCTTCGTGTGGCTCTTCTTTCGGATATCCCAAGGAAGTGTATTTCTCTTTCAAGGTGTTGCTGCTGAATAGGATAGGGGGTGGGTGGCACAGTAATCTAGTTGGACTTCCCTTCTAATTAAGATGGGGGGGTCTTTCTCCTTGCAAGTATTTCCACTGAATATGGAGGGTGTGCATTTCTCTGGGGGTTTGACTGGGTCTTGGTAGAGGTGTGGAAGGGGGTCTTAAGTCTCATAACCTAGGAAGAGGGGAGTTGATCCTGTGGTAATTGGAAGTGAGTTGTAGAGCCTTTAGATCTCTACCTTCACGGACCATCTCCTCTGATTGTGGAGGGGAAGGACAACAAGGAATAGCCTTTTGTTGCATTTATTTCTCTTTAAACCATACTTGATTAACCCAATTGAACTATTTCTTTTGTATCTGTGGCACTTGAATATGGGTCCAAAAGCATGGAAATCTGGTTGTGCATTTGGACCTGCCGGAGTATTATGATGTAATCCATTGAAATTAATTAAATTAACTAACATATAACTAGTAATAAAACGTTTTCTAAAAGAAATTCAAACATACATTCATTGAAGGTGGGTGCATGCTTTTGGCTCGGAACAATTTGCGTGGTTATGATTCATTTTACAGCTTCCATCCTCTTAAGTTTCAAAATAATTCATAGCATTTTCACTTGCACATCTAAGGTCTTCCTGTCACCTTAGAGAATCCAGTATACGTGTCAAAAAAATCTCAGTCCTAGCCGTCTCTTCATCTGCAGGCTTCAAACTTCCTTTGCCTTTTAGGTTTTATGGTCATTTGTACAGTTCTCCCATCAAAAGCAAGGATCAGCTACAGTCCTTGAAATGGGCCTTCAGTGGTCCCAATTTTGGGATGTTTGGTGCAACCCAATTACTGTTTCTGCCATAGTGCCTTAGATTTGCTCTGCTGACCTTCTCTTTAAAATGTAATCTGAAGGCAGCCATGGTGACCACTGAATCATGTGACTGATACCTCCTTTTCTGATTGGAGAACCCATCTTTCCAACCTTTCAGTCCACGACCACTAGGAAGACTGGGAGATAGATCTTCACATGAATTATTGGAAGCCACCAGATTTCAAACTCCCCTTTGTTGTTTCCTTACAAACGTCCGCCGTATATTTCTGAAAGGTTATATCATCATGACACGAAATATTGTGGCTGTTAATATTACAGCAGAATATTTTATTTTACTTTTTGGAGTAAAAAGAATATCATTGGATCGCACTGTAACGTTGGGTCATGGTTACAAAGCAGAACGAGGGTCAAAAATGGATCGACAACTTTCTGGAGTAGCCCCATAAAAATGATATTCCACCAGAGACCTTAAAAGCCATGGTGTTATCCATCAAGATTAAGTGTCATGAAACCGAGTTCCTGCCGCTCCTGATGAGCACCACCACTGTGATCTAATATCTCAGCAAGGGGGGTGCGGTGGGACCATCTCATTGTGAGCCCTCAGGGAGGCTTGCCTTCTTGGTAGCTTGTCTGACAGTAAAGGGGAACATCCTTGTAGATGAGCAAGCAGGGAATGGCAAGCAAAGACGGAAAATGTGATGGAAGGTGAACGCACAATCATTACGACAATGGGGCTGTCCAAGGGTCAACCAGATTGCCTCCAACTAGACTGCAACGGTGGGCACCATGCGCTTTGTGGTAGGTCAGAAACCGGAGACGGACAAGGTGACATTGTGAGTGACTTCCTTTGTTTTTCACAAACAGAACCACAACTGTCCCGGCGTCTAAGATTCTAGTCTTGAAAAAAGAAAATGTATCCAAAAGGGTGCTAGTCAGGATGCTGGTACAAAACCAAGTAATTCCTCTGCCTGGACACCTGTCGACCCCTACTCTATCTCTACACTATTAAAAAGAAACAAATCAACAAGAGATAGAGTAGGCCCTGGGCCCTTGCACTAGTGAGTGGTTTCTGACTCCCAGCCAGGTGTGGTTCTCTCAATAGGGCTCATTGACCTTGTCACAGAGTCTATGATTGAGTGTCTTTTCAATCACTCTTTCTTTTATGCCATTCCAACAAGTGTCTGTTTCTTTCCTCTTCATGTCATTTCCCCTACTCCATCAAGGAGGGTATCCCTGATAATCCTTAGCAGGAATGTTCTGGGAGTCCTGGCCCCAGAGGCAGCTCTTGTGAGTTCAGGCTGCCTTGGGTTTTGGTTCTCCTAAACCTGCCATGGGGTGTTTTGTCTGTTACCCCACCCATGGATGTGGTTTCAATTACCCACCTTTGGGTCCTGCTGCTTTCATCTGGCCTTGTGATATGGTTATTCTCAACCTGCCCCGGGGTATGGTTTCATGCACCCACCCTTGGTGTATGCTTTCTCGCAGCCTGCTTTGGGCCCTTGTTTCTCTTGCCCCACCTTGGGTGTGGTTGCTCTCACCCCCCCCCCGCGGTATGGTTTCATGCACCCATTACTGGGGTATGGTTTCTTGCAGCCTGGTTTGGGCTCTGGCTTCTTTCGCCCCACCCTGGGGTATGGTTGGCCTTGCCTCCCTCATCCCCCGGAGCCGCTGCATACCTTTTTAACTTTGTTGCAGTGCTCCTTAAGTAGATTGGGAAGTTCGACTTAAGCATGTTCTGTTTCTTGGCGTCTTCCATGTTTTCTTACTCGGGTGAATCTTGCACCTCTCTCTCTGGCTTCCAGTGACTGCAACTCTCATTCCTCGACCCGCCTATTGTCACCCTGCTTGGTCTATAAACTGCTCTTGTCCGGGCATTTCCAGTTTCTCCTCCAGCAGGATTGTCTGAATTTTTCAGGATCGGCCTTGGTTGGGCCCGCCATGCTTGGTGTATGCTCTCCTTTTCTGTCACTCCTCCCAGGGCTCTGCACGTGTCCAGCTCCGTTGATGTCTCTTTCTTGATTCCACCATTGATGGGCTCTTTATCCCCCTGTTAGGGGGTGGGATTTCCCATGGTTTGTTTAATCCCAGTTGATCCTGTCCACACCAACCATCCTTACAGGACATTTCCAGTAATCAGACGTTGTAACTCCCACATATCCAACAAAGATAGGAATTGGTTTCTTGGGTGTAAGGCAGATAACTGCTTTCCCTTTCTAGGGACCTTCTTTCAGCTAAGAGGGGTCACTCCCAGTGGGGTCCCACTTGCCCTGTCCTGTATGGGGTGTTAAGCTGAGCCGCTCACCTCCCTAGTCTCAAAGGGGTTTGAATTCCCTGGATTCGTCACATACCCTGTGAGAAACCTGAGGTTATTCTCACTCCTGTTCCTCATGGGTCCTCTACAAAGGTGGCTAATGAAAGGCCATCGCTTTTGGAAAACAACTTGGGGGCCAGGGGGAGTTGAAAAAGGAGGGAGGATCACCTGGGTGGAGGATCTGTGAGGACTGGGAGACGGATGCCTTTAGGAGAGACATGGTATCCCCTTTTCCCTACCACTGATTAACCCAACACTTCCCTTGACTTTATGGGGTATCTTGACTCAATTCCCCTGACTTCATGTATGACTGTTGGAAGTACTGGGACGAAGAAGAGGTAACTAGGAACAATGAGGACTAGGTAACTGGGATGAGGAAGAGGCCTGCTTAGAGTAGTGGAGGTCAGGCTTATCCCCTTAATGATGGTCAGGCAGGATTTATTGTGCAACAGAACCTGCAGCCTGTTAGAGGGCTGCAGGTGTATAAACAGCCCAATCTAGTTGCAGGAGGAGGCAGAGCAGGAGAGGGTGATTCAGAAGAAGCTGTGGCATTGAGGGAGCAGCAGTGTAGAGGCCAGAGAATACTGCGGGAGGCTGTGTGCATGCATCACGTTAATAGTTCACGGGAATATAGCCTGGGTTCTGGGACTCTGTGTGACCAAGTGAACAATCAAAGGGGAGCTGTACCTTGAGGCTGCCTCTTATTGTGGTGTTCGCTGTGCTTGTTCTCCTGGAATTGAAAGGTGATTCAGGAGTACCTAGGGGCCAGAAGGAGGAGTCCTGCAGCTGAGGACCAACGGCCAGGAGATCAGCGTTGCTGGAACGCCAAAAGAAGCAACCGGTTAGTTTTCTATGCAAAAGAAACCCGGTGTGAGAGTGTTTGAAATGCTGCTGAGGATTACTGTATCAGAGTGGTCGTGTGCATGAGCAGTCACATTTTTGAAGGTCTCCGAATGAGGTCCTCATTAACCCTTGACCAAATAAGAATACTTTGTATCGGAGTGGTCATGTGCATGAAGATACGTTTTCGAAAGTCTACGTGTGCGGGTCACGTTAAAAGAAAAACACTTTCACAAGCTTCTAACAAGGAAACTAAATGAATGATACCATTTCTAATTGTAACAAAGATCTTTGAGTGCTGGGCACAATATAAAAGCAACTTACAGAGACTTATAACACTGAAGTGAAACAAATGGAATCTTTGCCAATTACTATGATACTTACTGAGTTAAGCATGGTCTGTTCCTCTGTGTCTTCCACATTATTCAAAGCATTGCACAATGAAATATAACAAAAAGACAAACTAAACGAAGATCTTTAACACTATAAAATTTAAGAAATAAATGAAAGCCGGCCTTAATTCTTTTTTCTGACTGCATCTTTCAAGTGAACTTTTCAAGCACACTTTCTATTGGAATTTCCAAGTGAATTTTAAAGTTTAACAAATCCAAGGGAATTGAATTCAAGTCAAGCAATTATACGTTGGGCTCCAGAGTGAATGGAACTTTGGAGATAAACTCTAACATGTTCGAAGTACAAACTTCTGCCAATGATATTTTTATATTAAGACCAACCATATTCAGAGGGCGCAAGTGTGCCGCGGACCTTTAAGAAAGAAGAAAGTTATCCTTGTATATGGTGAGCAAATCTTGGGGAAGGGGCCCATGAGTATTGGTTAACTTTACATCTGAATTTAAGACAATTATTTGAACTGCTTTATACTTGGGGTAGGGAGCTGAAAGAAAGCTGTGAGCAGAACAAATCTCAGAACTTTGTGTTGAACACTGTTTTGTTGGTTGCTGAAATCCCTACACATTATATAGATTAGTTTTGAGGGCAAGTATAGGGTTTCCAGATTCCCAAGTTGAACTTCTGGACTTTAACTCTCCTTAGGTTTGGTTTGGTAGGGAAACCCACCATAGGATAGGGCAAGATAAGTGTTTTTTTTCATCCTGACTTTTAAGTTAATAAACTTGTATTGTTCATTTAGAATCTGTTGTCTGTGTCTTATTCCAAGATTCCTTCACAACCCCCACTGTTGGCTTTAAGCCCTCCTCTAGTAACCGAGGTGAAAGTGGCAGAGAAAGTGCACATTCACGTGTTCCTTTCCCTTTCTATGTTCTATTGTGAAACAGAAAGGCTACAGAGCTAAAAAAAAACACTGCAAATACATCAACATCAACGGTGAGTGGGGAGTAATCAGTCAAAATGTTCTCCCAGACAGCTAGTATCTCAATGTGGTAATAACCCATTTGATAGCTAGAGCCTCCAGTTACACAGTTGTATAATTCTGTTCCCGGGTAAACAGTATTCTGCTGGTATATAATACTGGGTGTTCTTGGCCTTCACACGACTGGGACAGGACAGCTACCAGTCTCACCTTAATGCATCCATTTGGAGAATGAACTCCAGACTGAAGTCTGGCATCTTAAGGACGGGCTCCGCACACAGACCTTTTTCAGTGTATCTAGACTGGCTTGGTCCTCCCAAGTCCAGACAAGTTTGTTCGGCTGCGCGTTTTTGGGTTTGTCATTTAAATTTACAACAATCCTGGAAAAAATCAGGATGAACCACCTGTAATATATGGCTAGCCCTCAGAAATTTCTAAACTCTCTCTTGGTTTTTGGTGGGGCAGTGAGAACTACTGCCTTCACTTTTTTCAGTCTGCGGTTGTGTCAGGCCATTACCTACAAAGTACCTGAGATATTTTACTGCACTTTGTGCTAGATAACATTTTCTAGGGTTGGATCTGAGTCTTGCTCTTCTTAAGGCCCTAGTGACCTCCTAGAGCTATATAGATTTTCTTCCCAACTAGCACTATGGATCACAATGTCTTCCATATAGGCCCCCGAATGATGAATAGAGTCGTAAATCATTATCCATGAGCCTTTGGAATGTGGTGGGGGCTCCATGTATGCTGAATAAAAGGACCATACATTGGTATAGCCCCTGAGGTGTACCCCTCTCCCTCGTCCTCCATGCCTGGCGTGCCTGTGGCCTCCACTCATCCTACCTTCTCTTCCTTTCCCTTGTTCACCCCAGACGATGCTTCTAGACAAGTCCGATCTGTGAAAGTCTCATCAAAATAGGTGCTTCCCTGTTGTTCCAAAACCATCACGGACCACATCGACACTCTTGCTCCAGCCCTGGCCATTTCTACAATCACTCTTTTGCCAATGGAATTTTTCCCTCCCCCTGAAGCACTCCCATGTGTACTCCCTCCTTAAAAAGCCCTCTGCCGATCCATCCTCTCCAGCTAACTAGTGCCGATCTCTATCAATCCTCTCTTGGGCAAACTCTTGGAAAACCTGGCCATCTCCTAGCTTAACCGTCACACTGAATCTGTTGGTTGTCTCCATGACCACCATTCTGTATTCAGAGAGGCCAGAAGCACGGAACCTGCTCTCCTGAACATCCGTAAAGACCTGCTGTCCAACCTTGACTCTAACCTTTTGTTTTGACACGTTCAACCATGCCATCCTGCTCAAGTGCCTCGTGATGGCCTAATCACTGATCAGGCTCTGGCCTGGCTGACGACCTTTCTCACTGACCGACCCTCTCTGGTACAACTGGTGTCCTTCCTCTCTTCTACCTCTCTCTCTACCAGTGGTGTTCCCCAGGGGTCTAACCTCTCTCCCTGGCTGTTCAACCAATACCTGGTTCTTCTCGCCTACCACATAGCTGCGCTCTGCTCCAACTTGAAGTGTTATGCAGATGACACCCAACTCTCTTTCAGACTCCCCTCGGCTGCTTCTACTCCTCGCTCATTCCTGACTGTCTGCAATTCAGGAGTTGTGTGCTGCTAATGATCTCTGCCTCAATGCCAGTAAGACAGAGATGCTCCTCATCGGAACACCAGCTCCCTGCTTTCCTCTCTCTCTCTCTGGCTGCCCACTCTGGGTCCTCTTCCTTCTCCTATCTTTGAGGCCAAGAACCTTGGGGTCATCTTCGACTCCACCCTCTCCTTCTCTCCTCACATTTCTGATGTCTCTAAGAAGTCAAACTATCAGCTGCACCTCCTTAGAGGCATTTTTCCCTTCCTCACTTTCCCCCAGAAGCTCACAGTCTCCAGAGCTCTGGTCCTCTCAAGGCTGGACTACTGCAACAGCCTTTTCCTAAATCTTCCTGCCTCTACACTACGTCCTCTACAACTTATCCAGAACAGGAATCTCTTCATTGGCTCCCAGTGGCGTCAAGGATCAAGTTCAAGACCCTCTGCATTGTCCACAAGGCTTTCTCAGGCCTTGGTCTTCACTACCTCCAACTCTCGTTTCCCAAGTATCTCCCTTCTCAAGCTCTCTGCTCATCCACCTCCAACTCTCTGAGGATCACCCGCTTTTCCAAGCAGAGAGTTGGGGCAGATCTCTTGCTTCAGCTGGGGCCTCCCTCTGGAACAGCCTCTCTGGCTCTCTCAAACTTGAGTAGAACCGTCTTCAGTTCTGGAAGCAACTCAAGACCTTCCTCTTCGCTTCTGCTTTCTCTCTTCCTCTCCCCCTGCTGATGACCCATTTGTTCCACTCACTGGTCACCTGGTCACCCTCCGAATTTAGACCTAGGTCCCTGCTTGTCCAGTTGCACCTCGCACTGCTTTTTGCCCCCCCACCTGGCACTTTTGGTCTGTATCTGTAACCCTACAGTCCCCTCTCTCTGCACTTATGAACCACCCGCTGGCTGCACCCTCTG
Organism: Ambystoma mexicanum; assembly: GCF_040938575.1. Classification (NCBI taxonomy): domain Eukaryota; kingdom Metazoa; phylum Chordata; class Amphibia; order Caudata; family Ambystomatidae; genus Ambystoma; species Ambystoma mexicanum. Next base: position 1,197,845,018 of record NC_090935.1, read on the forward strand.
ATTACTGGCACTCAACCACATGCTGGCTTCACTCTGTTACCTGCACTACTCCCCTCCCCCCTCCCTGTGTTTGCGCAATCTAAATGACACAAGGCCTAGTAAGATCGCTGTTTTGTCCTCCCTTTGTTTACGCCTCCTTGTCTTGTCGCGTCAAGAAATACTTGTGCGCATACGCATTGTAAATGTCGTATCATATCATGGTTGTTTTTCTCTTTATCTGATGAATTTAACAGGACCTGCTCAAAGTCTTTCATCCATTCTAGGGTGGTAATGAACTTGGCGTTCCCCATGTGGTCAATTTGTTGATTCTAGGCATTGAGTAATTACTGAAGACTGAGATGAGTTCAGCATTTGGAAGTCACTACAATCTCCAAGAATCCTTAGGATTTGCGACTAGGATGATGGGAGAAGAACAGGTGCTCTCAGATGGTTCTACAACCCCCAGTTTCAACATTTACTTAATTTCCTCTGTGATAATTTTCAGGTGAACCTCAACGATTCAATAGGGCTTTGTTACCAATTGTCCTGGAGGTGTTTTTGAGTGGAAGAAATGTTTAACCCTCCCCAGTTCCTCTGAGAATCCGTCTGGGAATTGGTTTAGCAAATCCTGAAGGTCCCTCTGTTTGTTTGGACTGAGGTTAGACTAGATGTGGTGCCCTGCGCCACCACAAGGGCTGCCATCATTGCAGCACTTTGATCTATGGGATCTGTATGCCAATGCTTCAACAAAATTTACAAGTTAGTTTTAGGTCTTCTACCTGGTTGAGAAACCAGATAGTTTAGGGGACCTTTGCGCTGAAGAATTTTATATGGTTCATACTACTTTGAAATCATCTTGTTTTCGGAAGTGGGTAACAGGACAAGTACCGGGCTGCCCACAAAAAAGGATATTACCACTGCCCTCTGATCTTAATTTTCTTTTAGTGTTCCTGAGCTCTGGCGAGGTAGATGTAGCAATCTCTCTTGCTGCCTTCATGTGTTATCTGAGATTAGTCGCGGCTTTCCAATATAGGAAGGGGGGCCTCCCCTCTCTTCCCAGGTTTCTTTCAGCATATCGAGCTCATCCCGTGGTTCCATGCCATACAACAACTCAATGGGGAGTGACCCAATGAAGGTTGGAGTTTTTGGTACTGCAAAAAGGGTCCAAGTTATCATTGGATCCCAAATGTTCTTGTCTGTTTCCATGAGTTTTTTAAATATGCGCTTGAGGGTCTGGTAAAAGCATTCCACTAGACCATCTGTTTGTGGATACTGATGTCTGTAGGGTTTTGATATTCAATATCTCCTTCACTTCCTGCATAAGGCAGAACATGAAGTTTGTAGCTTGGTCAGTATCTCTTTTGGGAAACCCACTCGGGTCAGGAAGTGGCTACGATGCTTCAAGATATGGTGGGTGGTATTGTTTCTTTCTTAAGCCTCTGGGAATGGGGTAGCGTAGTCCAAGATCACCAGAATGTACTTGTTACCCAGTTCATAGAACTCAAGAGGTCCCCTAGATATCCATAGCTAGCCTAGAGAAGGGTACTTCAAAGATGGGGAGGGGTTGTAAGGGAGCACAGGGTACCGGGATGGTTGAATCCTGCTGGCAAATTGCACAGGCAGAGAAATAGGCCTTGACATCAGCCTACATGCCCAGCAAGTAACATGTGTTAAGGACTTGGTCCAGTGTTTTTGCCATCCCCTGCTGACAAGTGGGCCAACTCAATAACTATTTTCCCATGTGTGTGAGGGATAACCCGTTTGGTTCTACTCATTCCCTCTCTCTCTCCGCATACCCTAGGTAAAATAAGCCTCTTTTAGTGGAGAAGAAAGGTCTGTTTTGCTCTAGGCCTACCTCTTCCAGGATAGCTTTCTGAAATGCTTCCTCTAAATTCTTGTTTTTCCATTGTGCAAACGCCAGATCAGGTACAATGGTGGTATCATCTAAATCGGTCTGGGGAAATGGTGCTCAATTCTTATAACCCTGCCAAAAGCCTAGGTCTCCACTTCGTCTCAGGGTGCATTCAGGGATTACTTGGGCTATGAGATCTTCCGTCTTCACCGTATAGGCATGAGGCCCAGCATTGTACAGTATTACTTTGACTCTTCCCTGAAAGTTTGAGTCTATGACTCCGGTGGCCACGTATAAAGAATTGCTTCCACACTATTCCTGTCTTGGTGGCTAACTTAATAATAGGTGACTTTATTTTTCACAAAAAGAACCTGAACTGTCCTTGCACCTAAGCTTGTAGTCTACAAAAAGAAAAGCTATCCAAAAGGGTGCTCGTCAGGATGTCGGTAGAAAACCAAACCAGTACTCTCTCCAAACCTGTCCTAACCGAAACTCTGATAAGATGCATGTAGGCCCTTGTACTGTAATGGTGGTTTGTTTCTGACACCCCCAGCCCCCAACAAGGTATGGTTCTCTGTCATGATTCCTGCCCCTCATGGCCCCAGTCCTCCAAGATGTCAGGCTGGAGCCAGGCCACGATCACCTACATGGCCCTCAAGGGCCTCTCCATCCCTCCAAAGACCCACTTGGAGTCAGACTTGGCGCTTGTGGCACCAGACTCACTCACTCCCATAGGATAACATTGGGGATTGGACTTGTAGTGCATTGATGGGGACAAGATGGATGCCCCCACATATTTCGGTTCCCACAACTACATGTGCAGTCTAGTGTTTTGGGTGTGGTTCAGCCCAGAGACACCTGGGATACCCAGATACTATTTAAGCCACGCCCAGGCTGAGAAACATGCTTTGCGTTTTCTGCACCTGCAGCGTGATACTCACCGTGTTCGGATCGGTCACCAGTAGGCCTGCATCTTTTTTTCTGCGCTCAGCTCCTGCAAGAACAAGAACACTGTTAGGAACAGCCTTACCTTGAAGCGCTTCTGCCCATCATTCATCGCTCCTTCTGTTCTGCGGGCATCTTCGGCGGTGTCATTCCCATCCCGGCACGCCACTTCTTAAGGAAAAGGGAAAAGAACAGAAAAAAGGCATTAGTAAGCATTTTGGAAATCTTCGCTTATTTTTAAATACTGTTCGAGCTTCAAACGCTTACCTGAATCCCAGCCGCTCTGGGGGAACTCTGTTTCCGGAACTTCTCATCCATCTGCAAGAGGGAAAAGACACTCCAGGTTAGTGTGGAAACATCTAGAGGCACCACATACCGCGCTTACTCACCGCATTTGTTCTTCATAACCGGCATCCACACTGAAAACGTTGCGGCACCTAAAAGACGTAGAAAAAGAACTCCATTCAATACAAACACGAAAGGGGTGCATCGCGCATCGCGCTCTCACTCACCTTCAGCGCTACTCATCTCAGCAGCACGCCGCCATCCCCGGACGCCGGCCATCATCTAAGGAAGGAAAGGAACGAAGTTAGAGAACTGTTCAAAAGACTCATTTTACTTACCTGTCGGACTCTTGCCAGTGAAGTAACTAGAATGGAACAACAAAAATGAACCTGGGCGAAATGCGATCAGAACATCTGTACACATTTAAACAATACCAGGTCTTGTCAAAAAATATATATATTTATTTATAAACAATTTACACAAATATTTATTGTTCTCAACATCCCCATTTAAACACCACCATTCATTCCATCATTCATTCACAGTCTCACTATACATGTCAATATTCCACACTTGTGGTACTCAGACCACCTAGAACCAATATATTAACATAAATTTCAACACCTCTTGGTGATTACAGTAAGTGTTAATACAAAAACAAATAGCATCCTGCTTATTTGCTGTAACTCAACATATGTTTCGGTCATCACAATAGACCCCTAATTTAAGCCGGTAAATATAAGCGACCTTCTTCAGGAGATGGATGGTTCTGTTGCAACCACTCCGAAATGTCAAAAGGTGGAGGATGTCATCAAACCTCAATCTACAAACAAACAATATATGAGCTGGCGAGCAGGGAGGAGGGAGGCTCCTGGTGAGAGATTTCATCTGCCAGTGCGGCTCCTCATTGTTCTCACTTTTGCCACCCGGCCTCTGTCTCAAATGTTTACTCCACGGGGAGTCCTCAGGCTCTGCTTCTTGTGTTTCTGTATATATGGACACACATAAAACTTTATTGAAAATGCATTGCTGTTCAGACGTGCATATAAATTGCATGATTTAACTCCCATGCACTTTTAAAAATCCTTCTCTTTAGTAGCCGTCACTGAGTGCTCCCACTTGAAGGCTGATTTGTTCTCTAAATAATTGATTAGCCAGTTACCAACGAAGACATTGAACATTATGGAATAAGCTGGCAGCACAATATTTAGACCAAAGCGTTTCATTTCCTGCCCATTCTATATTTCACATGACTATTGATTGTGAAATGAATGGCAACGTCATAGCATATGCATATCTAAGGCTTAAGCGATTTTATGTAATCAATATGACGCATAGCACGTGACTGTTCATCCACTGTACTCCAACTGGCTGCACAAATATACTGCACCCCCGGGCTTGGCCCGGCTGGCCAAATTGGAGGATCAGGGATTGCCTAAAGCATGCTCCCCGCAAAGTTGCCACACTCAGTGTACAATGGATGGTAGCATCGGGGGCAGCGTCTACTTGGCACCGCTACAAGCCATGCCCAGCGGAATGATCGGGTGGCGCAGAAGTTTCTGGAGTATGTCCATGCCCCTCGCAAACGGGCCATGTACAATGCACACATTGGGATTCTTGGAGGAGCACTGCCGAAGGTCATAACCCAGAACAACTTGGCATGGCTGCAGGTCATACCTAGAGCATACGCAGGGAGAGGAGGGGCGGGAGTGGAGGTGCCTGGGGCATGTCCACAATCGTTAGTTAAGTACGTTTGTCGTTCTTAATTAACTTTCGTTAAAGGGACGGTTTTGTTGCAGCACAAACAAAGCGCCATGTTTCCAAGTTATAAAGTAACCGAAACTCAGTCGCGCATGCACAGCAATGACGCCAGACATGCCAACACACATGGCGCGCGTGCATGTACCTGCAGCTCCTACAGGACACCACTAACACAAAAAGACGCACAGAGGAACAGGAACCTTATTTTCAGGAAGTAGTTTAATATGCTTCAGGAACCACGACAGTGACTTTGTGGAGTGCTGTGATAACATTTTGCTTAAACTGGCAATATTTCACCCCAGAAATGTGCTCGTTCTGGTTACAAAAGTAACCCTATTCTAGCCATCACCATGCAATGCTCATGACGCGCACAAAATATCAACCGCCTATCACAAGATAGAATTCCAGCTTCCAGGTCGGCCATCTTGTCAGTTTGTGTAATGGACATTCCAGCGTGCAAAAGCGAGACCGTGTGAGCTAGATATGGTGATGTGAGGAAGAACTTGGACCAGAAAAGTTTCTGAAAAAATATAATTCTTCACTACAAAATGTGTTTGATCTATCTTTAGGATACCAGGGCTATCCTATTTAATTGTGGACTTATTGTTCACGGCATAATTGACGCAGTGGCATTACTTAAGGTAAACATTGGGGACTGGATTGTGCTATAAACAGTACAATAATAAATCTTAAGTTCACTTGCCTTGTGGGTGGGACCAGACTAGTATATACATGGTTATTTCTCCTCTGGTAAGCCACAGTGAGCTACAACATGATTGCAAACCATTGTGAATTGGCACGTGTGGAGAATCCGGTGGATCCCCCACTAACAGTCTGCCTAGAGTCTCCTCCCAGGGGGCCAGGAGAGGGCAGACGCTTCCTGACCCCAACCCTGGGAGTGCTGTACTGCGGGAGGATCACCTGGGTGGAAACCAGGCCCAGGGTAGTGGGGAGACTTTGCAGGGTGAGACATAGTATTTCTCCTTGGCGAGGGACAGAGGTGTAGCCAGGATTGTCTAACAAGTGGGGCCTGAAGCTAATGTACTTAGGCCCACTGCAGTGACATTAACATCACTAAATGCCCACAAAGCACTTCTCAGTCTGCATTTATAGACTTTGGGTGGGCTTTGCCCACTTAGGCCCCACCCTATCTACGCCTCTGGCGAGGGATACTCTTATCACTGGGTTGAAGAAGGAATTGGCATTTGGATATATCTCGACCTCCTATTAAGGATGGAAGGAAACATACCAAGGGTATTGTGCAACAAAGTGTTGCATCCAAAGAACAAGTCTTTGTACCCCTAAAATCAAATGTCCTCCCTAATGCCAAGAGTAGACCAAACTGAATGAATGGAATTTAGCCTTTTCTGTACCATACACTCCTTCTCTTAATACCATCAGGAGAAGTAAAAACACTGTTAGAAATAATAAGGAAGAAAAACCTAATTTCCTTAAAGCGAACTACATGTCCCAGAATCCCTCATGGACTGGGACGAAGAAGCGGACTGAAGAGGCATGTAGCGATAAAGGACAGGCAGGCAAGCCTAAGAGCCTGTGGCAGGGTCAGGCAAATGAATTCACGGGCCGCCACCTGAAGCCAATTAACCCCCCCATAGCGGCATAAAAGGCTGCTGAAGGAAGGAGCAGTAGAAAGAAGCTGGAGCAAGAGTTGGCCGGTCGGCAGTGGTAGCAGAAGATGAAGCAGAGCATGAGGCTAAAACCGACAAAGTATGTCCTCAAAGGTGGAAATCTATTGGTGGTATGGTATAACTATTACCTATTTACACCTTATTTTCTCTAAACAAGGAGAGCAAAGAGATTTTGCACAAGACTATTTCAGGGTAAAGGATCACTACCTATCTGGGTGGACCAATCCGTAATTCCCGATGGTGTCCTAATATAGTCTCTGTTCAAACTAACATCTTACATGTATAGCATGAGACTGGCAGATTACTAGGAGGTGTGACACTAGAAGGGATGCTAGAGTGAAGGAAGAGCATATTTCAACTGCAGGCTCCAAGTTAGTCCTGTGCTCACAAACCCTACTTTGCTGTGGCTGCATTGGAAGTGACTCGGGAGAAACTAGCAGTCTTTTCAAGTGCGCCTAATTGCAGTGAATGCAGAGCTGAAGTTGTGCATCTACCCAAGGCCCATGTTCACAAGCAAGACGAGAGAAGCTGGAGAAAAGAGGACTCTCCATTGTTGAGGCCAGACGCCAGACACCCGTGCTGCAGAGGGTTGTGGGTCCCAAGAGAGCCGGTAGCAGTAATAGCAGAAGTAAAGGTCGGGAAGTGGAAGCCACCTGCAAACGCTGTGACTTTGAAGCCGTTGAGTGAAGCTCTGAACTCCCAAAGCAGAAGAATTACCTTGCCGGTAACTGTAGCCTGTTGAATTCACACTTGCGTAGAAGTTAGAGCGAGTGAAGTTGTTGGCAGTCGTGGGAAGTCTTCAATAACAAAGGGAATTTGTATCACGCACGTATATTAACAAAGCTGAAGTAGCTGTGTGTAGAGAAAGCATCTCTTTTCCTCATCGTTAGCTGTAACCTGTCGCCGAGTGGTCACGTGTTTCTTATTAAAGAGAAGGTTACTGGTAAACACTATGAAGCCCAATTTGACTTTCCAGCAATATAACCAGTATATTTAACATCAGAAGAGGTTGCACATGAAACCGTGTTTCCCAATTGCCTTGGAAGCTTAACACTGACCGAAGGATGGGAATGTGTATCCTTTTGAAGTGGAAGTTCAACATCAGAACGAGATCACGTACACCTAATTTTGTTTCCATTAAGAAACTTCATACTTGTAATATACCGAACATTCTTGTGGAATTGGCTGAAGTTGAATTAAGAACACGTATTACCCAAGCCAGTAGACAGAACCCTGTTAAAGTGAAAAAAGCTCATTTAAGAACTAAACATGACTATTTTAAAGTTGCTTAAGTTGTTGTAACCCCCAGGTCCTCTGACACAAGGGTGACAATGTTATCCAAGGCTGAAAGAGTGGTACTGGAGGTAAAACACATGAAACTAGGGAAGGGAGCTGGGTTCTGGTTAAAAGAAACCTGAATACAATCAGTAGAGCTGAGACTGTTGAAGTTGATAGAAGGAAGCAGTCTAAAAGCTAAGACCGATTATGTGGTAGCTGCGAGACAGAAAGGAGAGGCAAAGAGGATGCCCTTTCTTATAGCAGAGAAAGAAGAGTGCCTTGCCAGCCTGTAACAGTTGAAAAGTCTAGTTTGTTACCATTTGCAGCAGAACCATTAGAATTGTGATTGTCGATACCTTTGTCAGAAGTCAACTGTGGAGCAAGGGAGACTGCTCTCACAGTATTGGCAGAAGGGAGTTGCCAGAGAGAGAGAAAACCCTAACAAGCACCCTGACAACTATATTTAAAGACGCTGCAGAAGTTGAAAGAAGAAGAGTTGTTAAGCAGAAGTGGTACATTTATCTTCAACTTTGCCCATTCTTTCAGGGAACGTGGTTATCCAGGAATACCATGGGTGCTGTTGTTTTCTTAGTGGAACTTGGAAAGGGAATCTTCATCAGGCAAAGGTGGAAATGTTACCAGTGGATTTTCATTTGTGTGAACTTTTGTTTCTTTGGATGTTTTCAAGACTTGATTTAAGACTTTGATTTCCTTGGAAGAAATTGACTTTGGGACATTCCTGGGGGCGCACGATCTGCACAGGACAAGTAGAAGTCATCCAAGACACTGGTTGTTTGTTAGCCTTTTATTTATGTTGTTGCTTTGAATGTTTCGGTTTAGTGTGAGGGTTAGTTTTGTGTATGCTAGGAGGTTTTCCCTTAGACCTTAGACTAGGTTGGGAATCCCCAGGTAGAGTAGGTTTAGCTAGGGTTTATTTTATAATTTTGTTTAAAATATGTCGAACCATGAGAAAACTAAACACAGCTGCGAGTCTCATAGTATGGACCCCTCACACACCATAAAATTAGTTATTTGGCCTTGTTGGTGATAACACTTTTAGCGATTATATATGCAGTCTTTTGTATAAAAATAATAATGGTAATTAAATGGGGGAACCTAAAGGAAAAATAGAATATTATGCATGGCAGGATGAGGGACTGAAATGTCAAGAGGTTTCAAGCCTGATCTGTAAATACATTGATTTGTAGGGGATCATGGGAAAAGGTTTGTTAAGTAAGACTGAGTGATCCCTTCTCAGACATCAAAAGTGAATACAAAATGGGAAGCTAAAGTTTCAAACCAAATAACTCCTCTGCACAACAGTGCCCCCAAACCTCCTCATAAGATCACAAGTGAAAGCCAGATGGCATTATTGATGGCCCTAACAATGACATCATTGGTTGCATCACTTGTCAAAATGACTGCCGTTTCATAGTTTATAAGTATTGGTTTGAAACCATTGAGCAGAACATTATTGTGAATACAGTTTCATCAATAAATGTCAGATGTGTAACGATGTAAAATAAAATGCAGGCTTTTCCACCTATATCGCTCCCCGGGTGCCTCATGGGCTCGCTTTCCTGATTCTTGATCTCCATTCTGAAGGACCAGTAATATTCCTTGTCAATGTTGTGCATCTAACGTGTCGTGGCTGGTAGTGGAACTGGGAACAGCTGGTTGCTAAGACCACCCCTCCGGGTAGTGCAGGTTGAGTTTTTGGTGCCCAGGGCAACAAAGGCACAGTCTGCAGCCTCACTTTTTGAAGCAAATCCCACGTTTCTCCTGCTGTCGACAAAGTGTTTGGTCTTGAAAACTGTTTTGAAGAAAATTAATTTTTGTTCTCACTTATTGTAATGCAATCCGACCTGGTTTAAAGGGTTTGTGAAGGGTTTCTAAATGTAGCTGCTGAGTAAATAGCCATTATTCTTGCCTAAAGGAAAAGTACCAGGCCTGGTACTCTCTTTTTGAGGGAATTAATTTGTTTGTTTTCCATTTTCTCCCCTTTGGGAGACCAAGTGTGGTTGGCATGTAGATGTTTGGTCTCGTCCAAACCTGCACACTTTTGTCTTCCCTCCTGTATCACCCTGCTGCTATTTTGTTCCAACTCAATACTGTACACGAGTGTAAACCTAGATGTTTTCCCAATGTTATCGGAGTTCACCCTACTGCCACTTGTTAAACCTACAAGGCAACTACAGCTCAGTGAAGTGATTAGAGAGAGTCTAGGTATACAAAGACCATGTCCAAAAGAGCCCAGCAACTACGGGGTGGGGGCCCTGTCCCCAGACAGCATCCCTGAAATTCTGCTGGGTTTGCTGGAAAGGCTGGCCGACTGCTCATCAGGGAAGTTGCACACTTCTTGGCATTGCAAGGGTGCAAATGTACAAGTCGGACACAGCTGTGGTATGTTTCTTGGCAAAGACTTTTATTTCTCACAATAAAAGAAAAGGAAACCCTATCTTGGCCTATCTCTGAGCGGTTGCCCTACTTCAACCAAAACTACTAATGAATCTGTCAGGATGTCGTATACAATAAGTGTCCACCGGCCTTTGTCCAAACCTATTTCTGTCCCTTGCACTCAAGACTAAGGAAAAATGGGTATCTTCTTGAGGGGAAGGGAGCATTCTCTCACTGTGGACATGAGCTTCAGGATTCAGCTCTTTGTAAAGAAATACTAGGAGTGATTCTTTAACTTAAAGTTCTTGATTTTAAAATGTTCTTTAGAATGTATACAAAACAGAGTTCTTGAATGGCAAAGGGGAGTCCATTCCCCTGCTTTCTCTCCAACTTACAAATTACAGCGTCAAGTCTAGTCAACTATGCTACTAGACTTAACTGCAGATTCCCACAAAAAAAACACACAACGCAGTCCCCAAGTATTGGGGGGCTGGGGCGGTTGAATCCCTTCCCCCGTTCCTTTTACAGTTTTCTAAATGTATCACCAAGTCCGGTTCTCTGTCCTGGCAGACTTGACTGTAGAACACAAAACACAGTTCCCAGAAGTTCTGGGGAGGATTCCCTTCCCCTTGTTGTTTCTTCCAACGCAAAACTGTAGTGCCAAGTCTGGTGCCCTATTCTGCCAGACTGGACTGCAGCACTCAGAATTCCTGACAATGTCTTTCTCTTTCACATGGGTCCCAGGTCCCTCTCGGTTGTTTTGGGATCTCAATGATTTGTTTGGCAACTCCTTTCTCTTCTGTGTGGGTTCCAGACCCCTTTGTTGTTGCAGGTTCTCTCCCTTGAGTCTTGAACTTTGCTTTTGTGGACCTCGCCCAAATTCATATGGGTTCCAGACCCTGGTGTGTTGCTTTCACGAGTTCTCTAACCTAACTTCACTCACTGTCCAATGGAAACAGACTTGGTATACTCTCCTGCCAGGCACTGTTCCACATAGGATACATTATACAGTTAGTTTCACCCACTCTCTTCTTAATTTTCTAAGGGTCCCAAGCTCTTCTCTCGTCCATGCCTTTGTATTTATTCCAGGTCCCTGATCCATCTACTTTGGCTTTGCCTCTGTAGTTCACTTGGGTGCCAGTCCCCTTTCTATTGGCTTTCCGGGACACTTGGTTTACTCTCCTGCCAGGTGTCTGATGCAGCATATGTCTGTCTTTATATTTCTCGTAGGGTCCTTGAACTGTTTTATCAACCTCTTTAGTTTGTATTGGGTCACCAACCATTCTTAGGCTTCCTCCGTTTGGTCCCAGCCCCTCTCACGGACCAATGCAGCACCCCTTCCTTGTTGTGTTCCTGCTGTGTGGCATCCTGCTCAGGCTTCTCCGACTCCCTGCGTGAGATTCTGATCCTTCTATCTCTGTTCCCGCTGTGCTTCACGGTCTCGGTTTCAGCGAGTCGGACTGCGTGGCTTTCCTCCAGAAAGGTATACAAAGTATTCTGTATACTTGGCTTCTCTTTGGCTTCTCATGACCTGCAAGTTCTTGGCAGCACCCTTAGGGATGGAGGCTTCTCCCGGCTGGCGTCCTCGTCTGCAGCTTCTTCCTCAGACTTTTGAGCTGGTTGCACTGTTGTATAAGCACAATGCAAGCAGAAAGCTTGTCACAAACTTATGTGGTGACATTAATAGACAATATATGACCAGAATGTTGCCCTATTCCCTCACACTTCATCTGTCCTAAGGCATGTGGCCAGGCAAGTGTGTAACTCTGACCGATAGCCCACAAACCTGAATACTATTCCCCCTTTTATCCACGCATTAACGTCACAGAGTCCACTCTGGTCTTTGTCACTTCTGACAGTATACAGAGCCATCCACGATGTGTCTCCGTTGGTTTGTTGGGTTATGATACAATTTAATGGATTGAAAAGCCTCCATACTTCAAGGGTATGCTGGAGCTCATCTCAAGAACATCATGCAACAAAGCGAATTACGGAAAAATGTAAGTAATACGGTATAAGATGCTTACCCGGTGTATGCTACTTTTCAGGAGCTTTCATTCTATTGTCTCTGGCCAGGTTCTGGATACCTGTGGATGCCCAGATCTTTTATTCTCTCTGGCCAAGTTCTGAATTCTTCTGGTGGTGATTGGGAGCTGTGGTGATGAGAGGCATAGTATAAAACTCCTCTCACCATGACATTGTGGGATCGCAAGAGAACAGCAGCAAAGATACATGCCTGATTCAAGAGCTCCACCAACTGTTGCTTAAATCCGGTTATCTTCTAGCTACTTGGTACATTTTATAACAACTGAAGAGGCACCTGGTGTGCTAATACTTTGGCAATGTTTTACCAGAGTTTCCTGGAGTTTGAGCCTTCTCTCGCCACCTTTAACCATTGTGGCCACATTCCTCCTCTGTGTGTGAGCGGAGCTACAGTGATTGGCACTTGGACCTCCTCTGTGCAGCACTAAGATTTCTCTTTGAATGGTGTGAAAGACAATGTCCCCAGTCACACATGTAAACATGATCCAGGTGTGCCTACTCACTGGGGTAGCACATGAAAGGCTGGCACCATTGTGAGTTGTGCTGGACTCAGGCTGCTACGGCCACTGTACCCCTCCTCCTTTGATCCCATGTAGTTGGCCTTGGTGCTTGGGGGATTGTGGCAGTCCTCTTGCAGACTCTTGCTCTGTTGTGGCAGTCAACTGCCTTCCAGGTGACTGACACAATCCACTGTCTTGCACCTGAACCCAGTGTAGTCGCACAAAATTCACCCCTTACCCCAAGTTCCTCAACAAAGCACAGGCCACGCCACACGCCTGGCATGCCTGGACCACCATGCGTGTGCAATGCCCATGATGATCATGCGGCTGCAGGGGCACGCACTGTGCTATGTGAAAGATGTATGTTTTCTAATCAATGCTTAAACCTTTCACCTAGCGTAGAAACAAGGGGGCAGTGCCTGGCCAGTGGCACCCAACTGTACCAGCCACCTATGACTGTTCATAGTGATAACATCGAAAACAAAAAAGTCGAAAGTCATAATTTCGAGAAAAAAAACATTGAAAAATAAAAAGTCGAATTTCATTTTTAATACGTTTTTTATTCGAAATGGGGGGGGGGGGGTTCCCTCCCAACCCCCTTTCTTTTTTTTGTTTTTACCTTTTTTTTATATACTAGAGCCAAAAAATAAACATAAATAAAAAAATAAATAATTCGACTTTTTATTTTTCAACGTTTTGTTATCGACATAGTCTTTCGACATTTTGTTTACGATATTTTGACTGACCACCACCTATGACCACTGGTGATTTTTTTATTTTTATTGGAGGGGATGTAATATTGGCCACAAGTATGCGTGACTGGTTGAGTATAGCGAGGCAGCCCAATCCAGCGAGAGGGGAATTCTCCATCCCCCTAGAATTGTTTGGGGATAATCGGTTCAAATACTGCATTATACAAAAAACCTCCTGTGAAAAATAAGGTAAAACGCTAGACAGTTTGCAATTGGTTTTGTTGGGTAACTCTTTAAATAATCCAATAGATGAAAGTTATTAACAGTGCACCGACACATTTCCCAATTCATGTTCATGCCTTTTTCAACTAAATATGCCAGCATAAAAAACATGCTCACACTCGCTGTGCCCATGCATTTCCATGCTGGCTGCACTAATATATGCCAGTATTCCCATATAAGTACATATACATGTGTGCTTTGCGTGTACTAAAATTAACAAGGGAGGTCCTGGGAGTCTCTCTGCCAGACATTAGTCCTGGTTACGAGAGACTTACCCAGAGTCTATAGCTCACTATCTTTCACAGAGAAGAAATATCCCAAACATATCAGTCTTTGTCCTGCCCTGGGGCAGTCCAGCACCGAAATGCAAGGCAATTCTCCTCTGAAGAAGAGTAGCAACCCCAGACACGTGTTTCGGTCTGGTTGGGCCTCATCAGTAGGGTGGAGCTGTGCCTCTCTAAGAATAGGCACAGCTCCACCCAAGGGGTCCACGTCTGGATTCCCCTAGTAACTTAGGGTGAGACCCAAAGTTACTTAAATATGCAAATTAACAAGGGGGGGTCCTGGGAGTCCCTCTGCCAGACATTAGTCCCGGTTACGAGAAACTTACCCAGAGTCTTTAACTCACTATCTTTCACAGAGAAGAAATATCCCAAACATATCAGTCTTTGTCCTGCCCTGGGGCAGTCCAGCACCGAAATGCAAGGCAATTCTCCTCTGAACAAGAGTACCAACAGCAACCCCAGACACGTGTTTCGGGCTAGTTGGATCGCCCTTAATATTGTTGTTTGGATTACTTATTTACTAGCTAACACCCCACCTGAAGAGTATTGCCTGCCCTCAGTCCCCATTATCGAAATTGAGTATATCGTTTGATTCATACGAGACAAGGGTATAAGTCAGAGTTCTTTTGGGAAATGGTATGGCTTGTACGAATACGAACAGTTAGTCATAATGTTTGTCCTAGAAAAAACAGCAACATCTTTTCAACATTTTATTAATGTCTTCTTAAGGACATTTTTGAGATATACGTGATGGTCTTCTTGAATGACATCATCTACTTTCCAGACATAAGAACTCATGAACATGTCATATGAATGAGGCAGGGCAGCCATTTATATGTCAAGCTGTAGTTGTATATTCATGTGACGCCAGGGACTTCCTGGAGTTCTTCCTTAGAGGGGACGGAGATGCATGACCGTCTCAGTGGTTTTTAAGCTGGCCCATGCCTAAGAACTTGAGAGTACTCTGATCTGCTTCATACCTCACAGGCTTGTTGAATTGGTGCTCTCGCCTTCATCCATGTGCCTACGGGTTTATCTTCAATAGTGACCTGTCCCTGGACCTGCCGATGTTTGGCTACTCCAGTCAAACAATTGGGTTCTATCTTACTCCAGTGTTCCACAGGTACTCCTAAGGCATAACCACTATTTTGCTAATCCACCTCAACCGCTCTACATTATAACTATCATTAGTATTTATTTTTCAGCCCACGGCTTGATTTTCTGGTGTAGTAACCTCCTTAACTTTTCTTTTCATCCAGAGATGAATAGCAATCTTTTTTACATGACTGTTGGGTGATGGGAAACAGTAGACGTCAATAGTTGGGTAAAAAGATAGAATTCTCTTGCCTTCTGTTTTACAAGTCTGAGAAGCAAAGGAAAGACAAACTAGCAAATGCACTTGTCAAAGTCCCATTCTTGCCACAAGGAGTGGATTGAGGACTTCCAGGAGAAGTTCAAGGAAAATTAAAGGACCATCAGCAAATTGAAAAATCTGAGGCCATCCTCCTGAAAGCCATATTTTAAACACAATGCAAGTATTCCCTGCCTCCTTGTTTTGGTAGGTTCTTTTTATTAGTCCAGTCTTCGAGACATCCAAAAAGTAGACTTGACCAAAGCCTTGGCTGTTCTTTCATTTACTTTCACAGGCAGAGAGAGGCAATTCCTGACTTTTGTCACTGCAAGTCCCATTCCTTTGCTTCTCTACACCACTACCAACCTATGATTAACTGGAGCGCACACCTTCTTGGAATTATAGTTGTAGTGTTCATTAGTAATGAGGACTAGGTCGATTATCGGTGCAAGGGAGACAACAAGCAGTTCTGGCACACTAAACTGCCCCTATATACTGAGAAGAAAGTAGTGTCCAAAATTGGAGGACACTCCCGTCCCATGCACACCAATTATACTAGGGAATAACGCTGTCAAAATGTAATAGTTATTATTCAACACATTTCAAACAATTGGTTACACTTTCAGTGATTTAGAATGTGCTGACAAATGTCTTTCATTAATACACATATAAATAATAAACAAAGAGTAATCAATAATATTGAGCTCTACACGTTTTAGGAGATGACTCCCTTCATCAGGAGCGTGAAAATCTTTAACGGTTGTCTTAACAAATCTTCAAGAACTTGCGAATTATGGCCCAAATGCGGTTTAACACATTGAGTGTATATAAGATAACCAAGCATCTTACGTAAAAGAAGATTATACAGAATATTTTCCAAATTCACCTTCGTGCAAGCACGTGGGACCCTTGATGAACAAGATCATTGAAATGATGTTTTCTTGGGGGCGAGGATAGAGCTCGACCTCTTTCGATATTGCAACTGATTAGAGACAATGGTCTTGCCAGTAGGATGGTTCATTAACAAGATTGAGTGTAGGAAAAGTCTACCTTTTGTGCGCTATTACACTTGGATCTAGGACTTTCACAGAGGACTGTGAATGTTCCTTTTATAAGACCCCCGAGTCAACTACAGGCACATGTGATTGCATGCCACAATTAAATTCCATAGATCCATCTTTATAGTGGTTCACATCCAGCATGCTAAAGTAGTCCATTGAAAAGGGGCAACCATTTTATAAACTGAAAGGTGGAATTAAAACGGGTGTCCTGATCAAAGGTATGGAATATTTTACCCACTAGTTCGATTAAGAGTTTGAAGCAACTCGTTCAGGAACACACATGAGCGAGTGGCTGTTACTCCCGAGGAATAAATGTGGATCCATAGGTTTGGAAGCGTGCTAAGGCAATCGATCCACAGTACCTTGGGATGGTAAGAGAGCTCTGGATAAAGAACGCCTACATCCCAGGAGATCCAGATATAGATGGTCAGCAAACCAGTTATAAGGCCCTCTTCCCAGTTATGTCTTGGACGGATGGCAGAGCCTCAAGGTTTCGCCGCCTGACTCTGAGTAGATTTTGTGACTGATGGAAGGGATGGGTGATGAAGAATAGTACTAGTTCATGTGATCTGAATAACGTAGAGTTAGTTCCTATACGCCCATCTCTTGTCCATGGTACAGTACAGAGAGGAGACAGCAGATTATTCTAGTTTCTATTAATGCGTTGGCATCACACAAAAAATTGTGGTTCTGATTACACCTTGCATGCACCATTTAGTCTAAGATATCCCCTTTTTAAGTCATGGCAGTTTTTAGAGCAAGCACCTGGTTCTAGAAAACAGAAGTTACTACTTTTGGGGACATGGACACTGTGAATGTGGGACCTCTTCTTCTAAGACTGTTAAGTAGTCCATGGTCAAGGTGCCCGGTGGAGTCGGTGCCCATATTTTATATCCTAAACCATGACTGCATAGCAAGCACATATTGGTGGTAGCTGCTTGCAGACAAGAGTTTAGCTGTTTAGGATCTAGTATCAAAATGACACACAAGTAACAGCATCATTCAGAAGCCAAGTGGCAGAATTTGGCACTTGCCCTGTTCTGATTGCCATATATGTCTTCGAGCAGGCATATCTGTTGACACGTGCTTGCCACTGATATTTGAGGTGAACCAAATACCTCCTTATATTGAATATAATGTTTGCTGGGCTTTCTGCTAATTAATGTGGCATCCATGTTTGCCATTTAAAGGCACTGCTATTGCTAAAGAATCAATGTGCTATAAATACTTTTCAGGCTCAATAATGAAATACGTCAGATTTAATGTGATTGTTTAATGATGTATTTGATACTGGACAATTGACAGTCCGTTAAGCCGAGACAAATACATGCAGGAAGTCAACCCCGTGTCTGAATGACGTTATTGCAGGGAGAATGGCTCCAAAGGTTAAGGTTCTACCCAGGAGTCAGAGGTGGTTGTTCAGGATCTTCTGACGCAAGCTCTCCAGATGGCAGGGCTCTAATACGGGTCCTTTGCTGCTAAGATTCTGGGGGGTTATTTCAAAAGGAGCAGAGTGCAAAATGAAAGTGTAAAAGGAAGGCATAATGCTTTTCTGCCTTCATTCTGCACTTGTTCTCTTTCTGCATCCCCTTCCAAGGTGTAGGAGGGGCAGAAAGTAGAGTTAGCAGCTCTGCTTTGCTTTCCTCCTCTGTCTTGGAAGAGAACCATGATTTATGCCCGCACAAGATTTTCATGCAGGCTTAAAACTGATTATCTCCTGCTATTGAGCAGGTGGATTCCATAGGACAATTGGGCAGTTGGATTTTCTTTTTTCCAAAGCTGAGAGTAAAACTAAAGATTCAAAGCGATTTTGCGTTTGTTTACTCTTCAGTATTACACAACGCTTTGTAATTGTTTCAAATTGCATGCAGGGGATCCAACAATATGCAGGTGTTAACGTTGGCTGTCACCTGCATGCAATTACCGCTTTTTATACATGTCCTTCTGCTGTATTTTCAGATGACAAAACTGTGATCCTACATTGCAAGCATTATCCATTCCATTCCGGAGACATTAGTCCAGTCCTGGTTTTAACTTTGTGTTCTGGGATGTCTTGCCCTGGGTTTATAAAAGGAAACTCCAGGACTACCAGTCCCAGATGCAAAATTAAAATCGGTAGTAGATTAGTGCCTCCCTATGAATGGAAGGGTTGATATTGGCATATATGTATGAGGGTAGCGGAATCTCTGCGTCTCCACAGCAGAAGCTTTTGTGAGTTACAATGGGGCACCCGTGAAACAGCTGCACGCCGTTAAGGCCATCACTACCAGAATTAAACTCACTAGAAGAGTCCAGGAAGATGGTGATCAGATTAAAATGGCGAATTTGAGATAGGCGGGTATGATGGAATCAGGTGGGACCATTATCGACAGAAATATGACACATTCAGAGAGTGGCAGTACAGCAAAGCAGGATAGACTATTTCAGACCAGCATGTGTGGCGTGCTTGAGAAACAGGCTGCACAAAAGCAGCAGGTAGCAAAGTGCTTATATTCCCCACTCAACAGGTACAGTGTAGGCATCCGAAGGGCAACCTTCTTACTAATACTGTGAGGGATCCTGCAGATCCCGCACTAAACCCATGCCTAAAGTCCCCTTCCAGGTGGCCTGGGAAAGGCAGACGTTTCCCGATCCTGACCTTGTGGGTGGTGTTCTGCAGGAGCATCACATAGGAGGAGCCAATGTCAGGGTGATGAGGAGATCCCTTGGGATGAGACACAGTATTTGTCATTCAAAGGGAAGAACCTTTTACATGTACCAAGACATTTAACGGCTTATTGTCGTTATGATGTCTCTAAACCACACATTGAACCTCCTGATGTGGGTAAAGTTAATTTGAAAGCCCTAAACAGCCTAAGAAAGGAAAGCCTGCCTGAGACTGATAGACGCCATCCTAACTCACAGAGGTACTGTGAAAGGAAACCTGTAGATAATGGCTTCCCCTTTTCAAATTAACTCTTGTGATTTTTCCTTAAATATATCCAAGAGAAATATACATTTATAAGCAGAAAGCTGACTAAAAAGCCTAATTCTGTTGTTGGAGACTGCAAGTCACGTAACTCACTAAGTACTGGGACGAGGAAGAGGGCTAAACAGCAATGTTGCATGAGTAGTCAGCTTGTAAAGGCCAATGACCCACACCTAACGGAGGCAGCAAGGCTTAAAAGGCACACTCAGGTGCAGAACGTTAGAAGGTGGTGGAATTGGAATAGCAGCATTAGCAGCAGCAGAAGGAAAGCACATTGTTGACAGTCCATGCAGAAGTTGGAAGAAAGAAAGGACGCCAGGACTTCAGTCAAGCAGATTCCAACTGCCTGTCCTGAAAGGGTCCTTTTCCCACTGAATCTGAAGTGCACAGGTGCAGTGGAAAGCGTGTAAACCTGATTGCAGAGACTGCGAAGCATGAAGTGTGCCGGAGACCGTGGCTAGAAGCTGGTGTGCAGCCGAGGGTCTCTGGAGAGAGACGAGCTCCACAACTGCGTGGCAGGAATGAAGACAACTTCGCAGAGGAAGAGTGTCCATTCAAAAGAAGCCGGAAGCAGTTAAAGTCCTGCAGCATGCGAAGGGAGTAAAGACAGAAGCCGGTCAGTGTTACTGAGCGTTCTGATCCCTTTGGCGAATAAAGGCAGGCAACTGTAGCCAAGGAGAATCGCTCATGTGCGAGTGAAAGCATTATTAACCCAGCCGTTATTTGATGGACAATGGAATGCCACAAAAGTAGCACTTGTGAAACCTTTCTAATAGCACTAGCGTATGAGTAAAACTCTTCGAATCATGCTAATTAAATACTAATCTGAAGAAACCAGTTGAAAGATTAGTTGTGTGTGCTTAAAGGTGATCTGAAGTGTATGTTAACTGGAGTCATTTATGAAGCAGTTTAAAACACTGTAACACTGAACATAAGCGACTGAACTTAAAATGTTGTGAGTTCCAGGCAACACGCATTGCTAGAAGTCAAGAGGGTTGTAAGCCTTGCCCAAAACCAAGAGGGGTGCAAGAATTTCCCAAAGCCAAGAGTGGTACAAGTATTGCCAAAGCCTAAAGAGTACTATGAGCATTGTCTAAAGCTAAGAGACTAACCATAAGACCTATAATTAAGCTGCTGCGGTTGGCAGGAAGAGACTGGGCAAATGCAAGGTTGTAAAAGGGTCAAAGCTGGTTCATTGGGATTGTTCCATAAAAGCTGATATAAAAACTCAGTAGAGGAAAGGTGGAATTTCATGCTTGGGGGGGCATTTTGGTTGCTGATGTTGAAGAGACACAAGAGTGGCCAAGAGGATATCCTTCTGGAAGGTGATTGGTCAGAAGAAGAGTGCCTTGCCTTCTTGGATGTGCTGAGAGGCACTAAAGTGAATCTTGTCATTTCTGAAAAGTTGTTGAAAGTCACAAAGCTGAAAACATCTGAAGCTGTGGTAAAACATTTGGTTTATTTATTTATTTGCATTTTTAAAGCGCTCACACAGCCCGCGGGCATCGAGGCGCTGTCACAGGACTTCTTTGATTTTAGTTGCGTAGGTGTTTGTCTCGGTTGCGGACTTATAACGCGCTTAAATACCCAGAGGTTTCTCAGTGCAGACCCGGGGATCGAACCTGTGTTGCTTCATGTTGTCTTGCTTCCAAGGCGAGCACGTTGTCACTGAGCTATCCTCCCGGGACTGACTGGTTGTCAGTAGAGTTAAAACTTTAGAACCACTGTTGAGCGTGGAACACTATTGGGCATGCAAGTAGAGCCGGATGGTGAATCTTTGTAGAAGTGCACCTTGTACGAGAGTCAACCTGGTAAAATCAGAGGTGCTGTGAAGTTATTCTGAAAATGATGTAAACAGTGTTACTTTGATTTTTACAAGAAACTGTGTTTCATGGAATCTGACAATAAGTTGAGTTTTCTTTGACATTCAAGGCAAAGCACCTTGACCAGGAATATCATTGATGCTATTTTATGAAGTGAACATTATTATTCAAGGAGGAATAGAACTTTCTTTTGGTTGAACATTGGTTTTCCAGAACTTTCTTTCGAACAATTGAAGGAGCCAAAAACTGTGTTGGAACATTATCACAAACCCAGAATTCCTCGTTTTTTTCCTTGAACATTGGAACTGAATCTAGCTTGAAACTGGGAAAGGGGAGTTCACTCCGTTATGAAAGGGGACTGAAAACATTATAGATACAAATGTTGATGTAGTGAATTGCCATATATTTTCTTTTGTATTTTATGTGTAACTGTGAGGGCCAGATATCCTTTGTTAGAGTGTTTCCTTTAGTTTATGATAGGGAGGGAAATCCTTGTCACGGTAGGGATAGTAAGGAGTTTACTGAAACTTATGATTTAATAAAATGGCATATTTTGAGAAATCATAGCAGTTGTCCGCCTCACATTTCTGACCACTCACCATACATAAAGACACAGTGTAGACAGCAGCAGTGCAAGATTGTCTCATAATTGAGCAGAAGTAGAGCAGCCACTCCAAACTTCTGTGTTAAGGGGCAGAGGCAATGCTGTGTTTCCTCGCAAGCTGAAAAGCTGCAGCAACCACAGCCGCTATGTGAAACTCTTGCACAAAGTGTAAATGCAAGCACAAGCTTCGCACGCTTCCAGGGGTCTGCTGTCCAACAATCCTAACAAGTGGTTGCTAAACTGGCTGCATTAAAAACCCCTGAACTGCCAACACCTTATTTAGGCCTGCATGACTCAAGGCCTTGTTTTCCTGGGAGGAAGATCAGGAGGTAGCGCTCACCCTGAGACCTCAGCAGTAAGGAGGATTTAGGCAGAGCCTCCTGGGGCGTTGCTTCTCCAAAGCCTTGGCCCTGCAGCAATGAGTGGTGGTGGGGCGGCAAGGGAAGATTCCTGGATTGATTCATCATATAGGGGAGTGGGCAATGAGTTGTGATATACACATACATGGGTGAGCATGAAAGATGGGATGCAACTTTGAAAGGAGCAATTACTAGTAGTTATGCCAAATAGTTCGTTTGTAGGGAGTGTGAAGAATGAGGAATGAGCCACAGTCACAAGGATTTATGGTTTTGGCCATAAACTGTTATTATAAATGAAAAGGGGTTGGAAAATGCCCTTCTATCCCTACTCTAAGAAGTATTTCCCTACCTAAAACAAAACTAAGGGTTTTTCCAATGTCAATATGTCCAAAGCAAAATGTCCTGTATCCAAAGAACTATTCTGGCCCTCACATTCTAAAAATCAACCCTAAGGTGAAAGGGAAAAAATGTCTTTGGCCTTGTGTAGTGTCCATGTAGTTATGGTTAAGGTGGCTTATAACTTTGCTCCCTCTGGACGAATCCTCACCAAACTTTGCAAAAAAAAGTATATGGCCCACTCTGAATTGTTTTGCAAAGTTTGGAGAAGTTTGGTCCAGGGGGGGCAAAGTTATAGGGGGGTCCCAAAACTTTTGTTTTTTTCCCATAGACATAATGGGAAAAAACTTTGCGCACGCCTACAGCCCAAACCGCTGGACTGATTTACACCAAATTTGCGGCAGGAGTGGGGGCTTGCTCCCGAAAGCGTGCTTTTGCAAATTTGATGTAAATCCGTCCAGTAGTTTTTTTTTTTTTTTTAATGAGCAAAATGTAAGGCAAAAAAATTAGTGATATCTCCGTTCGCTCCGCGTACATGCGACGTGTTCACTGATTGGACGGCGTGGTGCGTGAAGCGTGTCAGATTTTCTGTGGCGCCCGCCATCTTGCATTCGCGGACGACCACGACAAGCGCAGTGAAACTTGGATTAAAAATTGTATTTAGTGGAGTGTGTTGGTGTGTAAGAGTGTTTGGGGAGGGTGGGGGAGTATGAGATTGGTTCAATGTTCCATTTTTTTTATGTGCTAGACACTTTTACTGTGTTCGATTTTTCTGCGGACAACACGGCTGTTCTGAAATGTTCGTAAATAAACAGAATGGATTCGGTGTCAAGTTGAGTGTTCTAAGAAGACTCGTGGGGTCCTGGAATGTTCGCAGGGGGTGTCCTGAAGACGTTGTCTGTATTGTTCGCTGGCAAGTTGAATGTGTTCTAAGAACACTTGCGGTGTCCTGAAATGTTAGAAAATAAACAAAATGGGGGTGTTCTGAGGACGTTCTCCGTATTGTGTGCCTGCTTAGCTGTATCCAATGAGGGAATGGCACAGAGAATGAAGTGGAAATGGTAGAAGGGCTGTCTAAGAGTTATGCGGTCTGTGGACAGGGTGTGCTACATCCGGGGTTTTCCAGCAAATCCAGCATGGAAAGAAGACTGTAGGGATCAGCCAATCAGATGTTGAGGTTGTGGATTTGTGTTCAAAGAGACTGTGTGTAGTGAAGATGGCAGAAGTGGAAAAAGTCAGGGTGTTGGTGCTCGGAGATATGTTTGTGTATGGTTTACAACAGTATGCTCAATGCAGGTATGTTGCAAAGAATTTTGATGTTAAAGAAGTGGAGGTGGTGTGAAGCACTGTGCCTGATGGCAATGTACAGGGAATTGCACAAGTTTGTGAAGATATGGGCAGGATTAACAGTCCCCAGGTGGTAGTTTTGCACTATGGTGCTTTGCATTTGGGCTATGTCAGTGCCCCTACTTTGTTGGCAGATTTGGAACACTTGGTTCAAGCAGTAATGAACATCTTTCCAAATGCCAAAGTAATTTTTTCTGGATTAGTACCTAGGGCAATATGGGAAAATAGTTCAGTTTTTTTTCCTCAGCAAAACAATGCTAGGTGTGTAATCAACCGAGACATGTGTGCCTTCATGCTTAGAGCTGGTATGTTCTTCTGTAATAATGAGAATATTGATTCCAGTAATTCTGTTTATTTTAAAGAAGATGGCATTTCCTTATCTTTTATGGGAAATGCTATTCTGTTTTGAAATGTAAGGGTTGCTTTGGAGAAGGTTATGTGCAGATTTTAGGAGTAAAGTAAGAAAAAAAAATACAAAATAACAGGTGTCTGTCAAGCATCTGCACTTTTTTTTTTAAAAAATGTCTCTTTTCAGAGCCAACCTCAAAGGGGAAATGGGGCACACTATTTAAATATACATTCACCATGCTCAGATTTTCGATATGTCCGCGGACATGGCGTTAGTCCGCGGACATCGAAATCACTAGCTAGGGGTCCAGTATGTTCTATGTTACATGTATATAAAGTCAGGGATATTATGGTTAAGTTGCGCTACTAAAAACCTATCAAATTCAGTAAAAAAACTTTGTTAAAGGGACGTTATGGTTCAAAGTAAAACCGGAAAACCCCTGAAATTCAGCAGTTATGGTAAGATAAGCAACCATAACTCACGCCACCGTGCACTGCTAACACGAACACCCAGGACATCAAAAATGACATCACAAATGTCATTGATGACATCACTGATGACATCACATGGCTGGCTCTCCCTTTTTTTCCTTTACTGACATATCTAAGCCACATAGTTTTCTTCAGTAACAGTCAGGAAGTAAAAATTGAAAAGGTACTATATTTGTAGACTTAGGGTCAAGTCCTATCATATGAAACATATATATATAGCAGAAGACACAGGCTTGAAAGAGAGCAATCCTTTCTGTGCATGAAGATCATCATTAGAGTTATCAGCACTTTCTCATAGTTTTATTTTTATTACTATACCTTCCCTGTATATGCTCATATTTGTATACATTGTACTCACTCCTTTCCTTGGGGTTCACTGACATCATTTGATACACATACATACAGTACGTAGCAGCTTTGAAACAGAGCAATCATTTATCTGCATAAAGATAATCAGTTAGGTTATGAACTCTTTCTGCTACTACTTCTGCTTTTTTGCTTACTTCTCTGTCCCTATATATACTCATATTTGTATGTTGTTGTCTTTGTGTTTTGTCTGTATTAAGTGTAATGATGTATTAAGTGGGTTTTATTAGCTACTTATTACATGTTTCACAGTACGCAAAACTCTAATAAGAAAGCAGTTATCATTTCATTATTCTACATGGCAAGATTATGAATATTGCACCTTCATCATGTATACTACACACACTGCCTAAGTTTCTGCATGAGTTGCTTAGTATACTGGATAGAACTTCATAATAGAATGCTATTTATATCAATGCATTGCTTAATGCACTAATTAGCTCATGATATTTATTCAAATGATCCTTGACACTTTTTGGTCAACATTATAAGAATCCCTCCTACAGAGTTTTCATGAAAGTAAATGCACATGTGATGTCATCAGTGATGATATTTGTGATGTCCTGGGTGTTAGTGTTAGCAGTGCATGGTGGCGCGAGTTATGGTTGGTTATCTTACCATAACTGCCGAATTTCAGGGGTTTTTCAGTTTTACTTTGAACCATAACGTCCCTTTAGCAACGTTTTTTTGACTGAATTTGATAGGTTTTTAGTAGCACAACTTAACCATAACGCATAACGTCCCTTTTTAACAAAGTTTTTTCACTGAATATAGGAAATGCATAGCTCCAACACAAAAGGTTCCAGAAGGATAGAGTTCCTTGTTCCACGGGGTGGTTCCCTTCCCCCTAGATTTCTCTTCACTCTGTTTTATACTTTCAAGAATATCAGTTCCTTAGCTTTCTCTTGATTAACAACCCAATTGGTATACAAAACAACTTGGCTGTTAGTCTCTATCTTTGTAGGTTACCTGGTGTACTCTCCTGCCAGGTTTTCTCTCCTCTTTGATGTGTTTTAACTCCACCTTTTGCCAGTCCTGCTGTTCCTTTGCCAGGACTTCCTTAGCTGATGTATTTTTCACACTGTTCATCTCGACCTTGCCTGGTATGCTTCTTTACCAGGACATTCTTATATGAATACTTTAGCAGCTTGCATCTCCCTTGTATACTCTCTTGCAAGGGCCTTTCTCTTGTAACTTCAATCTGCCTGGTATACTCTCCTGGCAAGGCTATTCTTTTGTAACTTCAATCTGCTTGGTATCCTCGCCTGTCAGGGCTTTTATCTTGTAACTTGAGTCTGTCTGGTATACTCTTCTGCCAGAGCTTTTCTCATATGTGCAGTGTGCGCACTTACAAACTTGATAGTCTCTTATGTTTATTCTGTTCTGTCTTGACTCTGCCTTGTATACTATCCTGCCAGTGTTTTCCTTATAAGTATACAACATATAGTTACAAACATGACACTTCTATTTCCTTTGTTCTGTCCTTTTAAGTAATATTCACTTGCTTGCTCTTTCTCATATACTTCATTCAATGTTATTTGCTTTTGGGAGGGTTGCCAATATGCCCCGGTGTCTCTGCCTCCCTTGGGTGGACTCAGCAGCTCTTGATGGAGGGTATAGGTTCTCCAGCAGTAAGCCTGTGGCTCTTTGTCCATTCCCTCTTGTCACCTCTACTTTGCAACTTCTGTGCCTCTTGCAGCTCCTGCTCTTCTGTCCGGCATCTGTCGAGGCTCAAGCGGTGCAGAGGCTGCCCTTTGGTACCTGCTAATTCTCCAAAGCTTCTTGTCTGCCTCTGGTACCTCGCAGCATACCATCACTTGCAGTCCGCTTTCCTCGGTTCCTTCAATGAGCCCGGTTGGCTTCAAGGACCTTGCACCAGCCCTATAGTCCCTAGGTCGACACTGAGAGGACTAGAGTTCTCCAGCCAGTGTATCCCTGTCAGCGTGTCCACTGGTTTACATCTCCTGGCAGCTTGCCTTCTCCTGCAACAGCTAAAGTGCAGCTTGTGCTCTTGGCCTCCATTGATCTTCATTACTCGGCTCATCTTCTTCGTCCCCACTTATTTGGATTTGGAGGAAAAAAGGAAGTCAGTTCTTGATGACTTGCATGAAAAGTCTGGAAAAGTGTTTTCAGTAGTTTTGAAAGGCAAGTCAGGTTTTGATTACTTGCGCACAGAGTATGGGAGAGTGTTTTCAGGAAACTTCATAGGTGGGAGAGGGGAGGTATGACCACATGCCATTAAGGCATGGGGAATGGATGGGGTATCCTCAAAAGAAAAAGTGGGCTACCATGTCCCGTCATGTCATTCCCTTGAGGGTAGGGTTACCCCGGCCCCATTGTGATCCTCCCTCATATAGCCTCCCCCCGGGTCAGGATCAGTTGCCATCCCCTGGCCGTATGTGAAGAGGTCACCACTGGAAAATAAGTGACACCATTATATTCATCACAGGAGGGAAACTGCTTAGAAACACTGTAAACCGATATGTACATACAATCAAAACCCTGGATTTGGCATAGTACGAATAACCCAACTGTTCAGTGTCTAATGATCTATCTATCCCACGCCCTACCACCAATGGCATGCGCACACCAAGGATGAGTAGTTCAGCACTCCATGTTGGTACCATTAGTGCCAGGGTGCTATTGGTGAATTATATTGCATCGCGGCAGGGCAGTTCACGCCTCAGTCACGGAAGCCAGGCCAAGGGCAGCTGGGCATAGGTGGGTGATCACTCTGCAGGGAACGAAGTTCTTTGAAATTGTGTGATCCTGGGCAGATGAACATCGCAGCCCTGCATTGTCAGACTTGGGCGGAGGGTTTCGAAAGATCTGGGCGCTGGAGAATCAGTCTCACGTGAGCCTGCACGTCTGTTGCCCGTGATTCTCGTGTCTCTGAAAGCTGCAAAGCGTGTTCCATGCAGAGCTGCTCTGTGCACAGCCCTCCGTTTTCAGGTCATCTCTCTGAGGCTTCTGCTCTCTCCTTGTACAACAACAAAAAAACCTTTCTGTTCCTGCAAGCACGCATCAGTGGGTGCACAGACTAAGCACAATATCCTTTCACTCAGCTTGCCTCGCGCCTGGTTCTGTCTCTCGTCCTGGCAATGCACTACGGACGGATGACGTTCTCTGTTGTCAGGTCTGATTCTGCGGCTGTGACCCTGTGACTTCCCTTGGGGGGTCACTTGGCAGCTTGCCTACTTCAACATGCCACTTTTCACGCGGAGTTAACACAGCATAGATGTCTCCTCTCTTCAATATCCACCCATCAGGTTTCTCTGTGGAGACTGCTTCCACCCCGCGTGTGCACGCACCTTGAAGTGCCTCTGGATGCAGACCCCCCCCCCCACACCAGAGACTGGCTGCACACCTGAACGAGGTCTTTAACAATGTTTGCGAGTACCTGTCCAGCTGAAAACCAATTATCTCAAAAGCAGCATGAGTCATCCAGGTATTATTTATTTAGGCCAGCATGGCATGAATGAAAAGCGGGCATGAAGGAAGAGCGCTGTGCAATGAACAAAAGTACTTCTTTTATTTTTATATTTATTGAATTAGTTGAATTAAATCAACCTTTTAAATATTTATCAGATCGTAATAGTTCGAACACCAATACAAAAATGAAGTAAAACCGAATAAAATTACAATAATCATAAGGAAAAACCTTCTATAAAGAAATTCATAATTCATGTCATAAACAGAAAAGAACATTATCCATGCCTGATAAGCCCCGATGAATTATTGAGCAACTATAAAAATATTATTTCCGCTTTCCAACTGTAGCCTGTCCAAAAAATGTACAGCTGCTATTTGAATCGGTGAGTAAGAGCTGTTCAATATCACTGACCAGCAATGATCAAAGTACTTCACAAACATACAATAACGATTTTTTTTTTAAATCCAGAAAACAGATATCCAAAAACCAAGCGCTCACCAATTTCCTGAATTTTAAGAAATCAGGACGCCAGTAGATTAGGAGTGTGGGAGTTCCAGCATGACGAAGTTGAACCAGAAAAGGATGTGGTAAGAGAAGAGGAAGGCCAAAATGGAGTAACTGCCAACCGAAGTGTCCACCGCCAGCAGAGGATCCTCCTCCTTCCAGAAGTCACCAGTGTATCTGCAAGCAGTGGCGAGCCCAGACTCTTTTGACTGGGGTGGCCCAAGTGGGGCACTGACTTATGCACGGGTGGCATGAAGTACAAGCCAACACACACACATACTGATCATAGTTCAGGATAATGGGGTGGCCGATCTGATTCCAGCGGTAGCACGTGCAGGCCACTCCCTGGATACGCCACTCTAGACCGCTGGCAGTATGTGTATGAGCAGCATTGCGAATAAGTCTTGGGAGTGAAGCCTTTTCAGGACGAGGAAAATGGGATGGAACTTACACAAGCAACATGGAAAAACTGCTCCCAAAGGAGCACGAGTGGCTTTCGGAGCTCAACCAAAACCAAATTCCCCAAATCAATCCGGGCCCAACTAAAGTCTCAACTAAAAGACGGAGATGAGTCACAGACGGAAAAGGTCGCGCAGATTTCAATGAAAATAAATGATCATTTGCCACCTTCACTGAAGAATGATCCAGAAAAAAAAACTCAAGGGGCATCATAACGAGTGTGTTGTTAATTCGGCAGTAAATCCTCTGAATTACCGCCAAGCTCGATTACTGTTACCGCCACCTGGTCCTCTGGGTTTACCACTGGATTTCAAGTGGTGCTGATGTCCCATTTTTGGATTCCATAAGGATATTTGGTGGTGTTAACACCGGCAAATCAGCTGCTTTTTGGTTGGAAAGGGGGGGGGATTTAGCTCCAGTTTGCTGCTGGAGGGAAGTCCTCCACTTTACCTCCAAATGTATAATTCAGTGGTAGGGAAAAAAATAGGGGAAAAAATAGCATTAATTCCGTTAATGCCAAATATGTAGCAGTAACAGAATGACAACAACTTTTTCCCACACTGCCAAACTTGTAATGAGGCGCAAGGGTTTTGCAAAAGGAGTGACCTGAGATGTGGCCCATTGAATATGAGCTTCCCATGACCAGGATAGAAGAGAGATCTGATTGGTAACAAGAGCTTTTGCCGGAGTAGAATTCATTGAAGGACAATTCATTGAATTTCTTTAATCAGATTTTGCCCCAAATATATGTGGGTGGTGGGTTTAGGCAAATAAAACATGTAGGCAGGTTATGGAGGGTGCTGCTGCGAGGGGTCTCTCACCCATATATAATGACATCACCCATCTGATCCCTCATGTACAGATTCTAGACAGCGGCCCTTTATCAGCATGGCTTGGTCCTAGCCCGGTGTGGATCAGCAGCCATTCGGAGGCAGTGGCTGCCATCTTGCCCTTTCTTTGTTCTTCACTCTGCAGAGCACCTCTGCTAAACGTCGTAGAAAACCCCTGGGCTCCAGAGATGAATGGCAACCAGGGACGGTGGCAACTGCTTCAGTCAAACCAAGCATGGGCACATTTCAAATGAATAATCCTAAAACGCTCATCACTCTCCGAGTACTGACTTGTACTTTTAGACAGAGGTGTAGACTAACAAGTGGGGTCTGGCGCTGATGTAGTTGGGCCCACCACAGTGGCAATAACATCTGTAAATGCCCACAGAGAGCTGCTGAGTGGGCATTTATAGATTTTGGGTGGGCCTTGCCGGCCCAGGCCCTACCTTGTCTATGCCTCTCCTTTTAGAAACAGAACTAATCTGTGTTCAGTTCGTGGTCTGTGAGCTGCCTCGCTCCATATCACAGCACAGACATCGGGAAGCTTTATTTTCGAAAGGCACACATTTCCAAGAGAAATAAGCCGGATGCAACTTTGTGATGAACACCCTCTGGTGATCGCTACTCATTGCTGGCCCTTCCTATCAAGTGACCCATTTAACCAAAGGTCCATGGCTGGCTCCGCGCGTCGACCCGCAGTGTTCCAGAACCCGCCTCTCCCGCAGTGATCCAGGCAAAAGAACACTGAGGAATAAAAGCACTACTGCAGCTTATGTGCTCACTTTAGGGTGGAGGTTAGGGTCGCTGCATTCTGTACTTCCACTGTGCTCTTTACCATGATATTTGATGTTATTTATAACGGGATCGAACCCGTGTTGCTTTGTGTTGTTTTGCTTCCAAGGTGAGCACGTTGCCCTTGAGCTATCCACCGAAGACAACGTGAATGGTACTGCGCGAGGATGGCACATTCCCCATCCTCGCTCGGGATGCAGAAATCGAGAAGTGTGTCGAGCTATTGCAAGGCATGGAGTGAAAAAGGGCTGGACTAGAGAAGCAGCAAGGGGATGGAGACTATACTAGCAGGGACCCCTTGTGCAGACTGCGGTTCCGAATGCAATGAAGGAAGGGCCGGCTGGAGGTAGACTTGTAAAGGATGGGTGGAGGGGAATGGGGGGGTGGATGGGCTAGGAAAGTAGACCCCAGTGGCCAATCTTGCAATGGGACATTCGGATACAAGAGAAGAGGCTGCACATATATCTATATGAAAGAATACAAAAAGAGGGCTGGGCTAGACTAGGAAAACAGACCAGGATGTCAGGAACACTATCAATGTAGTGAGAAAGGGTAAACCTGGACGCTGGGAATGCAAAGAAACAAGACCGAAGGTCTGAGAATCTAGAGGTAGATTTTTAATTGAATTTTACATTTTGAAAGCACTCACACAGCCCGCGGGCATCGAGGCGTTTTTTTTTTTTTTTTTTTGCTTATTTATAACGCGCTTAAACACCCAGAGGTTTGAACGTGCGTTGCTTGTGTGTCGTCTTGTTTCCAAGGCACGCACTTTGCCGCTGAGCTATCCTCCCAGGACGGGAGATGTTGAATTGATTCAAGAGGAGGATAAAGAATTGGCAAATATAACCAGCATTCGTCTCTAATCTAATGCTATTCAGGCTAGGAGAAGGAGCATGGAAGGTTTACTCTGCCACCTGCCAACTCAGGAGTCAAGAGCAGGGCAGTTGAAAAGGTGATTTTTGAATAATCTTCTGAATGAGGATTTTCATAACAGATGTGTGCATGTTTGCTTCCAACCCACAGCAAGTATGTTGCCCCCTTTGGTAACAGCCTGACGTTTTGTTACTGTTATTCTCCACCTGTGCGTATCATTCCAACAGCTGGGATACGTAGTGAGGTACATCATGTAAAGAGCAGGATCAGGGCTGGGCAATCAATGGACAACTTGACACAAAATTAAACATAAATGTTTTGTTTCGCCCAGCAAGTAGGAGTGATGGAACATCAGCGTCTGACGCCTCTACCTCCCTCCATTAGAAGGAGTATCCTTGGCCCTTCCCTCTTTCCTAAACCGGCTCCATCCCCACCCCTTTGATGTAAACAGTCTCCCACAGTCTGCGGGATCTTTACTGTCCCACACTTATTTCTGGCCTTCCTCTCTGGTCTTTCTAGGCAACATCTAGGGATCTGTGTGATTACTGCAAATTCGAAATATCGAATTAAAAAATGTCAATTTTCGAGACCTTTCCATGCAATTACAGGTGAACCCCCATAGCCAATCCCCATACACCCGTCACATAATGTAATACCCTAGCCCACCCTGCACACATAATTGCTGCAAATTCGCAGCAAAATCTTCGACATTTTCGGATTCAGAATTTTTGAATACGCAGTAATGTTGCGATACCACATCTGCCATGTTCAGGAGGTCCACCTGAATCCTCCAAGTATCGAATATTGTCTGGCACCACCACTCCTGGCACCCAGCACCATCTTCACGATGGTCGGAGTCACTCTTTTAAGACTCTGGTTCTGGTCCCTGGGATTAAAGATCTCTCTTCCTCCTGTATGTGGGCTGGGCCCGCCGAGGCCCCCTGACCCTGAGCACATCAGTCAGGCTATTGGGAATCTTATGAGGCTTGTAGACCTGGCATGGCCACTCTCTTCCCCCTTGGTCTCTTCTCTTGGGGTGTCCTCTTTCTGCCCACTCTGGTCTCACGCGATCTCTGATCTGTGCACTCTTCCTTTCTGCTTTGCTTCCTTTGCACCGCTGCACCCTCCCCTATCTGGTCTCCCTGCAGCTCTCCCATCTTCCTCCTCAATCCTTCCCTTCTTTCCCTGGTTTAGGTCAACTCTTTCCACCACGTTTGCTCTCCTTGTCCCTCACCCCCTTCTACGTTCCTTTCTTTCTCCTGGCCCCTCCCTTCACTCTTCTCTAGTCATGCTTCAGACCAAAGCACGACCACAAACAACAACTGTTGAGTAGTTGGAAGATGTGTTCAGGACGACAGACGGGGAACTCTTGTTGCAAAACCTCATGCTGTAAACCGAATCATGTGCTCATTGCGAACGGGAAATTGCCGTAGATGAAAATGTCGAATTTTGACATGCACATTTAGTTTATTTATTTATATAGCGCACCAAGCCCTGGGGCAGCTGGGTGCATTGCTTGCATATACAGTGATAAGGCTGTGATATACATACACATTTCCCCGCGATTATATATGGGGAGATTAGGGTTATAAAACATAGGGGAATTTGGTGGGCGGTTGCTGCAGGGGTCTCCCCTGCATATAATTTTGAGAAAATGTTTGGAAAAAATGTTCGACTTTTTTGGTTTTGCCGTTACAAATGTGCAGGGATCGCAGAGATCTATTGCAAGCTATTCTTCTTACAATTTTGGGAAAAGGTTTGTGAACGGTTGAGTCTGGTTCTGGACATTGCAATCCCCATGAGTGTCTCTCTGTTCATTCTAGGAGATATTTCCATGCTGGATGATATTGACTTTGGCAAGAAAATGTGGTTGCTGCGTGCATGTATGGTTGCGAAAAAAATGATATTGAGGTCGTGGAAATCGAGCCTTTCTTTTAATATTGATGAATGGGTGGAAGAGCTTCTAACTGTCTCGATGTATGAAAAAGCCATTTATAAATGCAAAGATGAAATTGAACATTTCTGGGATATTTGGAGATGTTTTCTTGTTGTTTATGGATAGTTTTGATCTTTCATTGGGATTATTGTGTCCCTGATTCTGTGGATTGCCGTCATCTATCATTGCTCATGGTTGTATACATTGTACTTATGATGTTCTTGTATTTGCTGTATGAATTTCTGCCTTTTTCCTGTTTTCTTGTTTCTTTTTCTTCATCTTTTCTTTACCTTGTGTATCTCTATTCTTTTCTCTTTAATGAGTTGCTTAATAGTAGTTTATAATGTGTTGCTTTTGCTGTTGATTACTGTTTTTTATGCTGCTTAATGTTTGCTTTTGCTGTTGATTACTGTTATGAAAATAAAAAATGTTGAACCCGCAAGCCATTCTTCTGCCACCGGTAGTTCTCCTACACCTTACATTGAGTTGTTTTTCAGAGTCCCTGGCACCTGGCACATGAGTCCCCCCTTCTCGGAACTAATACTGCCTTGAAGGTGCACCTGTTATGTGCACATGATTTAATTCACTTTATTTTATCATAAAACATTGTGCTCATGTTCGGGTCTATAGCCTTCAATTCCAGTCTGACTTTCCTTTCACCAGCCTTCGAATTATATACTTTGCACCCAAAATGTATGGCTATTGACCCCTCTCCCCGAGTTTGGTACTTGGTACATCCTTCCTGAAACCCTCCGGCACCTCTCCTTGGTAAATTGCCAATCCCATGAAAAGCTTAACCAAGCCCTGGTATGGCATGCCCAGGTTGCCCCTTCTAAGGGAGCATGTTGCTGCTCCAGTCAGTGGTTTCCAGGCAAGGCTACAGGGAGCCTGTTCCTGCATCCATCTGTGCTCTGAGCTGGGCCGAAACCTTTCCTAACTGCACCCAGACTTGAGTTCTGCTGTGGGAACTCAGCTGAGGGAGTTCTGTCAACTCCTGAGCAAAGTCACCTCAGATTGTGAGATAGCTGATAAACAGCCTGAGAGCCAGACAGGAGTGAGGGGGAAGCTCCATGGCAGAAGACCAGGGGAGAAACATCGCCGAGGCCCCCTATACATTCCTGCTGCCACTGGCTGCCCTACAAACCCCCAGGTTAACCCCTGGCCGATTTTGCCCCGAGTACCTTAGCCCTTGACCTGGCCGGTATGCCACCAGTACTGTTTGCATAATCCTCACATGGCTCTAAAGGACAATGGAAATAGGTGGAGTTATTGCAGATAAGCCCCAGGTGCTGAGCATTAGCGTGCCAGGTGAATAACAAGAGGTTATTGGAGGGTGGTTCGCTCGTTCCCGGCTTGTTTTGCAAGTTTGCGGAGTTAATCATATCCCCAGCATAGCTACTTTTAGGTTCATACATTTTTTAAACTGCGTTTTTCCTCGTGTGAAACATAAACAGTTTATAGTTAACAGTGACACCTAGTGACATTTTGAAAACATACAGTGCTGTTCTAAGAATCCCCTTGTGTTTAAAGTCTTAAGTCATTGTGTGCCGATTTACCAATGAGCATGATCCATTCTTCCTGTTGGTGTCCAGTGTTTTGTTTGAACGATTCATTTACCTCTGTATACAGAATATTCCCTGTGTATTTTGAACTGTATGCATCTATTCCACCTGTGTAATATTCTTAAAGCTCGTGTCTCTCCCACATCCGAGTCAGCTGCTGTGATTCTGTCTTGCTGAAAACCATTCGCACTCACCTTGCATTGTATTCTGCCCACTCATTTTTTTTTTTTACCAGAAACAAGTTCTGACCGCCATTTCTGGTGTCGGTAATCATTGCCTTGGGCCTGCAGTCATTCCTCTGTGTGGTTTGCCTCCCAATATTTCTCTCTTCATGCTGAATCTGTTTCCATTTGCTTCAATTATTTCATATTTATTTATTTATTTGCATTTATATAAGCGCTCACAAAGCCCAGAGGCATCGAGGTGCTGTTACTGACCCAGGCCCCGGGCCGCATGAAATGCGGGACGATCGAGGGTCTGGGAGTTTAGGCGCGGGGTGGGGGAAAACGGCACAAAAGCGTAGGGAGGGGCGTCCAAATGGCGCCACAGGAAACAAAAGCCCAGGAGGGGCAGGAAACAGCACCTGGGTAGGTGCGAATTGTAACAGCAAGGGGTCAGGGGGGTAACCCGGCCGCCCCAGGAAGGAACAAAAGGCCGGAGGGGTATTAGTAAGCCTGGAAAAGGAGAGGCGGCACAAACCAGGTAAGAGCTCACCTCTCTCGGGTAGGCTCTTGGTACCTGGAGAAGGGGAAGGAAAAACGTTTGCTCTTGCGGGCTCACGCATTTTCTACCTCTCTAGATGTTTATACTATCGCGGTGGCTACAACAGTTGCGGAGCAGGAGTGAAGGATACTTTCGCAGTGGTCAAACAGAAGCGCGACCGACAGAATTCAGACGAGAAGGATGGCGGAAGGAAGAGCGAAGAGGGCCCGAGAATTCTCAGAATGGGCAAGAAAGGCGGAGAAGGAGTATGGAGCACAATGGGTGCTAGAAGTAATGCAGAAAGAAGAAAGAGCGAAGACAACGTCACCTCTGCTGTTCATAGAGCCCAGCAGCAACGAAGGAGAAGACGAGGTACCGCAAGGACAGAAAAGGGGGAGAGCGGAGTCGAAGAGATCAGAAGAACGGACGGAGGCACCGACCACGAGAAAGAAAAAAGATTAAAAGAAAGGTACCTTCGAATAATAATGTGGGGAATAAAGTAGTAAAAATGTTAAAAGATTGCATCACAGTTTTGGGTAAGTCGCCCAGAACCAATGACAAGAAGAGCAGACGGGGGAAGAAAAGCAGGGCAGAGTGGCAGGGGTGTTCATCAGACGAATCAAGCAGTGATGACGAAGAAAGGGATCACCTAAAGGCTTGGGTTAAATGGAGAGGAGTGGTGAGCAAAGAAAGGCGGAGTGGGGTGGGGGGGCAGGGGCAGAACCCAGAGAGGCCCCGGTCCCTGCGCCACAGGGGGCACCAGCTGAGCCCAGGGAAGCCCCGGTCCCGGCACCACAAGGGGCACCAGTAGTCCCGGTGCCGCAAGGAGCGCCAATTTTATCGACACCACAAGGTGTGCCGGTAGGGCCAAACATAGGGGCAGGGGCCACACCACAGGGGGCAGCACCGCCGGTGGCAGCGGCGGAAAATGAGGTGCCACTCATGACGAAATATGGCAGGCCAACCATGGGTAAAGATGCACAGGGCAGGTCAATGTAAGCGATGGCTTGGTACATAAATGACAAGGTAAAGGAAAAAATCTGGAGAAAAGAAATGATCGATATATTTACATTATTAGATTGTCAAAAGAGGGGGATTAATGTGGCCCTGGAGGACATGAAAGAGGATGAAAAAAGCTTACTAAAAAACGGGCCAGTAGTAAGGAACTTTGACAATTGGATGTCGGCCTTCACCATAATGTCTACAATCATATTACAAAAATTCCCGGAAGACGGGGTAGCGTTAGTGGCATATCAACAGAGGGTGCTGAAGGTCCACGCAGCATTTGGGGGGGATGCATGGCTGGAGTATGACCATGAGTTCAGAAAGGAGATGGACTGCTTTCTGGATATGGGCTGGGACGAAGAAAACTTTAACCTCTACATTTTTAACGTGCTAAAAGAGAAATGGGATTCCAAGGAGCGGAGCACAGGGGGACAGCAGAGAAGGCAGTACTGGCAGAATGATTACAAAACGGATTATAGATCGAGTGGCAGAAGGTATGAATCCAGCTATGACGGGAATAGAGACCAGAGTTTTCGGAGCAGAAATTACGGATCACAGAGAGGATGGCAGAGCAGCCTGCCCCCGACAACACAGGGTGGGGGCAGCAGGAACACGGGGACGGCACGAGCGGAACCAGGGCAATGCAGGAGCTTTGAAAAGGGGGTACCATGTAGCTGGGGATGGAGGTGCAAATTCAGCCACAAGTGCGAGAGATGCAAGGGTGACCACAGCAGCTCCAAGTGCACAAGGGCCGCAGCTCCAAGCAGCAGAAGAGATGAGACGCGGAAATGAAAACTGGGACAGGACAGGGGCCACGCCGGTAAAAATCGGGAAGATGGAAAGGTGGCTCCGGAAATATCCCGACCAAGAAGCGGCAGAACAGATCAGGCAAGGCTTTAGAGAGGGTTTCAACATCCCGTTTACCGGGCAGGGAGCACATGACATTTCCTAGGAATCTAAAATCAGCAAGCGAAAACAGGGAGATAGTGACCAGTAAGATCAGGAAGGAAGTAGAAGTAGGGAGGGTAGAGGGCCCGTTCACGGCCCTACCATTCGAAGAATTTTTATGTTCACCACTAGGACTGGTGCCGAAAAAAGAAGAGGGGGAATACAGGTTGATACACTACCTGTCCTACCCCCTGGGTTCCTCGATGAACGACGGAATCGCTCAGAGCGAGGCGACAGTATCATATTCAGACTTCGAGGAGAAGGTGGAACTGGTCAGAAAGGCAGGGGAAGGGGCATGGATGGCGAAAGCAGACATTAAATCGCAATGGAAGGGGGAATACTTCATCGACGAATGCCTTCCGATGGGGTGCGCCATCTCAGGCGCATATTTCGAGAGGGTGAGTTCATTCTTACAATGGGCAGTAGCACAGGAAATGAGGGAGTCCATGATGGTGCATTACCTGGACGATTTCTTATTTGTCAGCCCCAAAGGTGCGGATATATGCAGGGCAACAGTGGACAAATTCATAGAAATAACGAGCGAGTGGGGTTTTCCTCTAGCGGAGGAGAAAACGATGGGGCCAACGCAGGTTGTCCAATTCCTAGGTATAGAAATCGACTCAAACAAGGGGAGGTGTCGGATCCCGGAGGACAAGGTGACAGAGCTGCTGAAGACAATGAAGGAACTACAAAGAAACAACAAAGCAACAGTGAGAG
Source organism: Ambystoma mexicanum (assembly GCF_040938575.1). Lineage (NCBI taxonomy): Eukaryota > Metazoa > Chordata > Amphibia > Caudata > Ambystomatidae > Ambystoma > Ambystoma mexicanum. The sequence goes on from NC_090935.1 coordinate 1,197,883,781, forward strand.
ATTTGCAAGCGCTGGCAGGGAAACTGAACTTCGCAGGAAGAGTCATACCTCAGGGGAAGGTGTTCCAGAGAAGGATCGAGCTGAAAACCAGAGGTGCTACCAAAGGGCACCACAGGGTCAGGCTAGGGGGAGGAATCAAGAGAGATCTGGAAGTATGGGCAGAATTTCTGAAAAACTTCAAGGGGGCGGTAATATGGCGCTCACCGGTGAACGATGAAGGTAAAAGGGTGTTGTTCACCGATGCAGCCGGTGGCTTTGGTTTTGGCGCAATACTGGGGGAAAAAATGGTGTGCAGGCAAGTGGCCAAAATCATGGCAAGTGGCGGAATGGACAAAGAACATAACGCTGCTGGAGCTCTTCCCGATATGGGTCGCGTTATGCGCATGGAGGGAAGAGCTAGGGAACAAGGAGTTGGCGGTATGGTCAGATAACATGGCGGTGGTGCACGTGTTAAACAAAGGAAGTGCGCCATGCAGTATAGTATTGGAATTAATGAGGGCAATCACCCTGGAAAGCCTAAAAATGAATACATGCATAAAGGTGAGGCATATCGCTGGGGAAGAAAATGTGGTGGCTGATGCAATCTCTCGCTTTCAGTCGGAGAAATTCAGGGAGCAGAGACCGGACGCCGACAAGGAAAGAACGCCCACGCCATGGAAGGCATGGGTCCCGTTGGAGGCACTAGAGAGGAAAGCACGGTTGGCCTCAAGGTCGACTCAAAAGAGGTGGGAGAAGAACGGAGAAAAGAAAGGGTCATCAACAAGCTGACCAGAAATGCCCTGACATACAAGACGGGTAAGCAGTACGAAAAGCATGTAAACGATGTGTTGATGGAAACAGGTGTAAAAGAGGTGGAAAAAATGTCAACGGAAAAAATTTGTGAATTTCTTGAAGGGGCATTTGCCAAAGGGAAAAAGAAAAGCTGGGCAGCAGCGCAACTGGCGGCGGTGGCATATACCACAAAAGTGGCGGGCATACCGGACCCGACTGACAGCGCTAAGATAAAATACGCTATGAGGGGATGGGCAAAATTAGAGGGGAAGAAACCAGATAGCAGAAGGCCGGTAAATTTTGGGAAATTGATAATTCTGCTAAAGGTGCTGCAAGACATGTGCAGCAGCACGTACGAAACCGCGCTGTTCAGGGCAGCATTTGCGCTAGCCTACTATGGAGCATTCAGAATAGGGGAACTGGTGGCCAGGAATACGGTGGCAGGAGACGGCCTGGCAAGAAAAGACGTTAGTATGGGTATCAAGGGGATGTCGATAATGCTAAAGAAATCTAAGACAGACCAAATGGGGAAGGGGAGAGCAATAGATCTCAATTGCATCAGAGAAAAGGACCACTGTCCCAGATGCATCACCCAAGAATTTCTGGCGCTGCGACCAGAGGTCGACGGACAGTTATTGATCCATAGGGATGGCAGTGCGCTCAGCAGGTACCAGTTTCAGGCAGTTTTAAAACAGGCGGTGGCGAAAGCGGGATGGGATCCAGCCGATTTTGGGACACACTCTTTTAGGATAGGGGCAGCAACCTCTGCGTGGGCGGGGGGCCTGGGAGCAAAGGGGGTGAGACGAATTGGGGGATGGAAGTCGCAATGTTTTAAGAAATACATAAGGGAGGAACTGATATGACACTTATCTCCCCCGTTTTTACAGAGGCTGGACCATACAAATCGGCATGGATAGTGGGGCACTCTTTCGTGACCCGGGCAGGCAGGTGGCTGGAAGAGGTGAAGGAAGGATTACATTTCAGGAACACAATTACGTCATGGTGGGGCCTCCCGGGGATGCACTGGTAGGACATCCACTACAGGTTATCGGACCTGATAGGTTTCAGGGAACCCCCCCCCCCCCGAGTACCTGGTTATACATCTAGGGGGGGAACGACCTGGTGAGCACAAACAGGGGTAAATTACCAAGGAACATCTGCGAGTCACTGCATAGCATAGCCCGCAGCTGGTGGAAAACCGAGATTTATATGTCAGAGATAATACCAAGAAGGGTCTGGCATGGGGCACAGAAGAGGCATGCAATTGAGATAGCCAGAAAGAAACTAAATAAATCAGTAGAAAAGAACTGCAAGAGCACAGGGCTGCATTTCATAAGACATGGCTTACACCGGAACAATCCGGACATGTTTCACCAGGATGGGGTGCACCTATCAAAGGAAAGGATGGGGTTTTTTTCCGACAACATTTTTAGGGCACTCCAGGAATGGGGTTGTAGGTAGGGTGCTTTTGCGGGGGACCTGAGCGGGCGTAAGGGACACCCACTCAGGTGTGGCGGCATTTGCCCAGGAACGAACGCTCAGGGATAACAAGGAGTCAGGAGGAGCCTTGGGCAGCTTCGGAACTGGACACAATGTGCCCAAAAGCATATGGCAGTGTAATTATTTTTGTTGTGTTGTATTTTCTGTAAGAAAATAAAATGCCTACGGCCTACAACTTTTCCATACACATAAGTTGTCTGTAATTTATTACTTAGGCAGGGATCTGGTAAGAGAAGCAAAGTGAACCCACACTACTCAGCCTATGACCCAGGCCCCGAGCCGCATGAAATGCGGGACGATGGAGGGTCTGGGAGTTTAGGCGCCGGGTGGGGGAAAACGGCACGAAAACGTAGGGTGGGGCGTCCGAATGGTGCTACAGGAAACAAAAGCCCAGGAATGGCAGGAAACAGCACCTGGGTAGGTGCAAATTGTAACAGCAAGGCGTCAGGGGGGGTAACCCGGCTGCCCCCAGGAAGGAACAAAAGGCCGGGGGGGTATAACTAAGCCTGGAAAAGGAGAGGCGGCACAAACCAGGTAAGAGCTCACCTCTCTCGGGTAGGCTCTTGGTACCTGGAGAAGGGGAAGGAAAAACGTTTTGCCACCCAACCCACCCTACAAGAATAACGGAAGAAGAGGGGGTGCAGGCAGGAGCCAGTACGCCGAGTACTCTCTCGGTACACGGTCCAAAAAAGAAAGAGCGGGCAGAAGTAAGAACGCCGAGTACTCTTTCGGTACACGGTCCAAGAAAAGAAGGAGCAGGCAGAAGAAAAGGAACGCCGAGTACTCTTTCGGTACACGGTCCAAGGCACGTCGTAGGCGGCATGTTCCCAGGAACGAAGGCTCAGGGATAACAAGGACTCAGGAGGAGCCTTGGGCAACTTCGGAACTGGACACAATGTGCCCAAAAGCATATAGCTGTGTAATTATTTTTGTTGTGTTGTATTTTCTGTAAGAAAATAAAATGCCTACGTCCTACAACTTTTCCATACACATAAGTTGTCTGTAATTTATTACTTAGGTAGGGATCTGGTAAGAGAAGCAAAGTGAACCCACACTACTCAGCCTAATGAATGTCTTAATTGGTTCTTCGTTGACCATTGACTTGAATGCTATGCGCCAAGATCCCCGCCCCTCAGTCCGCTTGTTCCTCTCCTCAAGGCGTCCCCAGCGGCACGTTTTTGCACAGTAGCTATCCATTCAACACTGTGGATTTGAAGTCGGGAACATATATCCGGTTACCCCTTTTTAATTCAGCACTGATTCCGAGGAGGCACTCGCTAGTGAGGTGCCTGGTTGGTCCAGGCCCCATGCGGTGAGAACCCTTCGAGTAATATGCACCCCATACAAAATGTTCTGCTCCCCAAGCTTCCCTCATCACTGAACATGTGTGCAGTCTAGCACAGGCCTGCAGTGCAAGCATAACTGCTAGTGCAGTGGCAGCCGCAGAGGAAGCTGCACTCATACACAGAACCAGTACTGCACAGCAAGCTGCACTTCCAACTCCTCCACGCACCCGGAAGCAGTAGCCAGAGTGCTGGAAGCACCCTGTGGTTAGAGCATTGGAATCAACCGTTCACATTGCAAACTTAAAAAGAGCTGGAACGGACCCAATAGCCTCTGATGTATTAGAGCTGGGCCGGCCCACATTTCCCGCCTAAAACGCCCCAGGAAATGAGGTGAAACAGTACAGGTTCCTGTATCCGGTCCCTGGAGAGTGCACATTTGCAGAACGTGTTTAGGGTGTGCAATTTCACCGACATTGAGTTAAGGACACGATGGGGATTTCCAGCATGGCAGCTTCGGCGAACGCGAACAGAAAAGCGCAGGAAGCTGTCAGGATGGTACACTTGCACACGTGAGAGGTACACACCCACAGGGCAAAGTCGCCCTCAGGATAAGATCCTCAGAGCACAAGTCGCGTACATACGCCCCCACACCAACAAAATAAAACAGCCCCCTTGCACTAAAATGGCATCAAGAAAAACTGGCGAGTGGCTGTGTCGGGTTCCTTACTTACATCATTTTTCATATCCACTGCCAACTTCATGGAAAATAAGTTCGGATAAATAACTGGATAACAAAAAGAGGACCGCTCTCCTCGTCTCCTTCACTGGCGAGGCATTCTCAATTCCTTCAAAGCGGACAGTCTGGTTTTACGTAATTAGAAAGCGCCATCTAGTGGCAGAGTTTAGATTGCTGCATGCATGCAGGTCGTTGACGCCTCAGGTCAGAAGCATGGCCTACACTCACGTTCACAATTAACATACAACAAGCGCAGGAAAAGGGCTGGAAGAAGACGGAGCTCTGCCCCTCGCCAGACCCATCTGCTCTGAAGCCACGTTATAGCACGGACATCGGGGCCCAAGTCGAGGGTACACGGGGGACGGAGTCCACCCACTTTCTTCAGAGGGTGGACTCTGCCCCCCCCTCATCCCCCAGCTAAAATGAGAAACATTGAAAGTCTTCCTTGAATTTAAGAATTAAAGCCGACCTCGGGATCGAAGCTACAGTCAGGTTTGCAGGCAGGACACTTCACCACTGCACTATATGACTGGATGAAAAAAAAAAAAAAAAATAACTAAAGGTGAAATGTCTCATTTTGTTACTGCATGTTCCAGAGAAAACATTTGTATTGGTTCTTGGAGTTCAAAACATGCACACCTTTTAATGTTTTCAAAAACACTATTAGAAGAAAATATCATCTCTTGCTTTTATGTGTGTGTTGATTTTATGAAAAGGCAAATGCCATTCGTTCTGTGCAATTTTGGTGGCTATGCAAAGACACACTCTCTCTCTCTCTCTCTCTCTCTCTCTCTCTCTCTCTCTCTCTCTCTCTCTCTCTCTCTCTCTCTCTCTCTCTCTCTCTCTCTCTCTCTCTCTCTCTCTCTCTCTCTCTCTCTCTCTCTCTCTCTCTCTCTCTCTCTCTCTCTCTCTCTCTCTCTCTCTCTCTTCCCCCCCCCCCCCCCATCCCCCTCACATACTTGTTGCAACTGTCCAAACTGGTATATATGTCCGACAATGTACAGAACTTTTTTTCTTAGGGTGAATAGTGTGCCCAATCAAAACTGTAGAGCCCAAGTTCCATTATTCGCTGAAAAGGGTTTCTTACCGACTCGCTATAAGACGTTTCAAATTTAAAATTGGGGCCATTATGTTCCCATAATGGGCTTTGCTTTTATGTAAATCGCCAGGATTGGGTTCTACAAAGAGAAACTGTATTGCGTGAACTGGCTGGGGCCACGCCCCTTGGCCGGCACTACTCCCTCTCCACAGCCCTACCACTAAGGATGTAAGAGTTCCCCCAGTAAATTTGTTTCCATTTCCAGTAATGCATACAACATCGAACGTGTGACAAAAACAGGATACGCATAATGCCTGTCCGAGACATACACATTTGACTGAAATGGCGTTTCGCGGGGATGAGTCTTGTATTGTTAAGCCACAGTACACAAACTCTATCTCGGTGCATGAGGCGTTGCGACTAATTGCAGATAACATTGTTGTTGGCATGTTCTAAATACCTAAATGCCCTTCACGCTATGCCTGATCCTGTACATTAGTGTTAGTTTTTCATTGTTTCCCAACCCTGGCCTCGATTTTAGTTATCACGCAACTTCTGCACGGCAGATCCCACCTCGCATGTCATCACACCGGAAGTAGTTCTACAAAGATACCCATGTGTTTCTGTGGGGTGCCTTTACAAGAAATCCTCTTCCCAGGAAATCGGCCACCTCTGAAAATCCCATAGTTGAGACGGACAGATATTCTGTTCCAGAATTGCCCTGCTTTTCTCTATTAGGACTGTCTATTTCTCATTTTCTGGGTGGTTCTATCACACTGCACCTGGTCTTTGCTTGGTAGCTCAGGGGATGAGGTTGAAAGGAGGTGGTTTATATGCAGATTATTCCCAGAGGCACCCAGCAGTGTCTTGGAAAGCCCCACTGTCCACAACAATCCAGGAATCCTTTAAAGTTTCCAGGCATGACACAATGACTGCTCGGGGAACTGCTTCAGGGTTATATCCTCAGCGTGGGCCCGTATCTTGAGAGCATCCCTAACCTGCAAAGTGTCTTCATGGTCACCATCTTATCCCTAATGTAGAACTGGCCATTCGGGCTGAGGGTCCCCACAGTGCTGCTCTTGGGTCAGACAGGTCCTGTGCGCACTCCTCAGCGCCGTGGGGTGGCCTTAGTGTGGCTTTATGTGCTACACAGACCACAACCCTCAGTCTACATTCCATCTAGGGCCAGATCTCACATATTTACCTTATTAACTCTGTCCATCTCACTGCCTTGCTTTTTGTTGCCAGCAAATCCTTCACTTATTCTCTAAAAACTGACGGATGTACGGCAGCGAAGTTACCGCTCACAGTAAATCTGCCAAAATCCCCATGGAGTCCTAGGGACTCCAGAAATGGGGAATTACACCGCCATACCACCAATTGTAATCCCGTAGTAAACCCACAGGATTGAGTGGTGGTAAGGGCAAACAATTTGGGCAGCATTTTGATGAATTTTCTGTCAAATTACGGCAAAGCTCGTCATGAAGCACACTGTGAGGCTGAGATGGTGGTACGTCCTTGGCTACCCCATGAAGTCCTATCTGTTAAAGAACTACCAAATGTCCACGAATGGTTCAGGATCACCATGGTGCAAGAATAAACTGACCTACAAATTCATGATACACAGTTGTTTGGGTGACCCATCAAAGGTCTGGAGTTTTCACATGTATCCAAGACTTGCCTGATTATTGTCCCCCAGTGTTTGGTTTAGGTCCCATTATGACATTCTCTTTCCTGAACCTGACATAGTTGCTTTGCTGCATGCAGTGGTGAGCAGGAAGAATGGGTGAGAAATCAGAGGGTCAAGGAGAATTGGTATTATCAGTGGATGACAGAGGACAGAAGGAGGCGGTGGGAGTTCGGATGGTGAAGGAGACCTTACCAGCAGAAGACAGGAGGAGTTAGTGAGTGTTTAGGGAGGGACAGAGCAGGTGCTACCATCAGGAGGAAGACAGACACTGAAGGAAGTGAGAGCATCAGAACCCAGGAGGGGAAATTGAGAGGAGATGGTAGGAATCGGGATGCAGGAGGCGGTGGTGAAACCAAGGGAAAGGAGGAGGTGATGGTATATGAGGCCTGAAATGATACAGAGAAGGTCTTGCCATGGGGAGAGAGTGAGATGGAGGTGAGGGAGGAAGGGACATCATGAGGTGGAGATGATGGAGGTTGTAGTCAAGGCGATGGAGAAATTGTTAAAGAGGAGACTAGCACCGGGAGGACAAAGGCATGCCCAGGCATATCAGCCAGTCAAGTAGACGGGTAAGAGGCAAAAACATTGCGTAGAGAGACCAGAGTTCCAGGCAATAACATCTTGGGTGATGAACAGAGAGATGCGACCATCAGGAGGCAAAGAAAAGTTTGAGGGGAAAGAGAGAGAAACCAATGCAGGAAGCTTCTGGCATGCCCGCTTGGCCCTAGGCGGGACCAGATGTGGGAGGAGGAAAGAGGATGGGTCAGGGGGACCACTGTGAGATGAGTGAAGTGAAAGGAGAGAAATGCACTGGAAGCCCAGGCAATCTCCGGGGACGCCTCTCCAGTTCCCCCTGCCAGAAATGGCCACTGGGCCATCATCTCATGAAACCTTAAACCAGAGTGAGTCATGGGGTACGGGACACTGGAAAGCTTTGAGTCACCTTAATGCCCACAACATCAGGTAGGGGCGAGGTAACCCCTTTGGAGTCTACAAACTGGGGCACTTGCTTCTGCTGCCAGGATGGCCTCGAAACCGGCTTCCCACAGAAGAGACATTGGACCACAGGTGAGTCCTAAAGGGACCAGGACCAGACTGCACATGTGATAGAACCACCCTTTTTTGTTTAAAGATCCCATTTTCATTTGAATTGCACACTCTTGTGAAACATCCCATAATAAGAGACGAGGAGCTACAATATATTGTATTTGCATCCATCTTGTTCTCAGGTGGAACCATGTGACAATATCCACAACATAAATCCTGCGCATCGCGGAGTCAGATTCATGTAAACAGGCAGGCAAGGACTCCTAAAGGCATTGTTATAGCGCTCTCTGCCTACCACACTCCATCATAGCACTAGTGGGAACACCAAAGAGCTGCTGACAGGAATTTTTCAAGCCATTTCCTCGCACACCATAACGTACGGTACACTGCCAAGTACCATGTCAAACCCCAGGTCCTATCTAGAGAGTATAGCACTGGAATAGTGACATGAAGCAATGCTGGGTTTGATCACGAGGCACCTGAAAATGCACCCTGAAAAGCGGCGCTGGGGCTGTGCTTTAAGACAATACCATCTTTAGAGGTGATATCACCTGGCAGCGCTCCTAAAGCGGCAATATACTGGCACTTAGGTGCTGTTTGTTCTTGGTGGTGCTGTACCCTATCTGGCACAGGGGTAACAGCACATATATTGTTCCTAGTTTGCCATGTTATCCTTCAATATAGCACCTGTGGGGCCTTTGAGTATTGATACAAAGATTAATAAAGTCATGAATGGCAGGATTTTAATGTACAGCTGCTAAACGCACACCTTGTGTAAGTCAACACAACTACCAACATAAATGGAGTTTGAGTCTGCTGAAAATCACCATGGTAGACCGCACTTTTGACTTGTAATGTTTGGACCACCTTAAATATGTCCCCTGGACCATTGCAGACAACTGTGCGTTGCTTTGCCTTCTGTCTCTCCCACTGCTTCCTCATTACAGGCAATGGCGATAGAATTAGTGCTCACGATTTATTATTGATAAATAAGATATAGTTTGACGAGATCAGCAGGCTGCTTTTGGAAGGAAGTTTCCCAGGGCGACCAAAGAAGGGAAAAACAGTAAAGAAATAACCTAGGACAATGGAACAATGAAACATTGCGGGCTTGGAATAACCCTGGGTTAGGTTAATGATAAGGAGAGACCCAGCCGACCTCTTTAAAGGACGTATTGCACAGTGAACTGGTAAAAGATCCTGACAGACCCATGAAAGCGTTTTCACTGGCGTGGTCCACCTCACGCTTCCCTCTTGCTTCTTGTCCTTTCTCGCTCTCTCCTAACCATTCTCTCTTCACATTCCCCCTGCTGCGTCACTCCTCGATGTATACATTCCTGAGTTCATGCCACACATTCCCCTTCTGTTCGTAAATAGTTTTAAAGAAAATCGAGTACAAAAAAGATCGATTTAGAAAGACTGCTCTGTGACGGCGAAGAGCAGTCTTTCTAAATCGAACTGTCAGCCCCTACAACGCACACGGGCTGACGGGCACGACAAGACTGAGAGCACGAGCTGCGAGAGTTGGGGTGTGTGTGTGTGTGTGTGTGTGTATAAACGTGTGTGCATGCAGTGGGAGGGGTGGGAGAGGAGCAAAGGGGGGATCTTTAAACAAATAAATGCCTCGGTCATGTTCCTTTTATGCTTTGAGGGTGGCACAAAATTGACGGAAATAGGTCTTTTTTATGTGCGACCTTCAGAAAGAAGAAAAATGACATAAAACCGTATTTCACAAAGTTTATGGATAGTCTGTTCGGTGTCCTGGTCTCCTCCTCTCTCTGAAGTATTGCCATTCTAACCTTCCAAACTGGACTTACCACTCCTTGCATATCTTTCGCCCCGGGGGACAGACTTTCCACTCCTTGCATATCTTTCGCCCCAGAGGACAGACTTTTCACTCCTTGCATTTCTTTCGCCCCGGGGGACAGACTTTTCATTCCTGCATATCTTTCGCCCCGGGGGACAGACTTTCCACTCCTTGCATATCTTTCGCCCGGGGGACAGACTTTTCACTCCTTGCATATCTTTCGCCCCGGGGGACAGACTTTACACTCCTTGCATATCTTTCGCCCCAGAGGACAGACTTTTCACTCCTTGCATATCTTTCGCCCCGGGGGACAGACTTTTTACTCCTGCATATCTTTCGCCCCGGGGGACAGACTTTTCACTCCTTGCATATCTTTCGCCCCGGGGGGACAGACTTTTCACTCCTTGCATATCTTTTGCCCCGGGGGGGACAGACTTTCCACACCTTGCATATCTTTCGCCCCAGAGGACAGACTTTTCACTCCTGCATATCTTTCGCCCCGGGGGACAGACTTTCCACTCCTTGCATATCTTTCGGCCCAGAGGACAGACTTTTCACTCCTTGCATATCTTTCGCCCCAGGGGACAGACTTTTCACTCCTTGCATATCTTTCGCCCCGGGGGACAGACTTTCCACTCCTTTCATATCTTTCGCCCCGGGGACATTTAATGCTTTGTTTCTTCGGCTGTGGTTGTTCTTTCTGCTTTGTAGAAGTTTTCACCTACCCTCCTTGAATGTGAAAAAGAATGTCACGTTTTTGCTGGGTACTTATCCACTCTCCCTTGCTCCCCAAAGTTTCGGACAGCAGCTTTTATGTCCAATTCAATTGCACTCTGTATGTCATTTGGGAATGTTCTTCCTCATCTCTTCTCCTCAATGCAGACCTTCCTCCTCCCAGTCCGCATTCTTCCTCTGAGCTCATGCCACATCCTGGTCCTTCCACCACTCCTCGTGACTATTGCAATGGCTCTCACGATGACTTTTATCAGGCTATCGATCTCTTTACTCGGCTCCCAGTCTGAGCAGAAGATGCCACACCACTTGGTAGAGGATGAGTGAACGACCATGTACCTATCAAGATGCCGCAATTTTTAGAACCGCTTCCCCACTCAGCTGCTCTCATGTTGGTTTCAAGACTGTGCCGCTAAGCACACTCCTCCTGTGGCTCACCTCCAGCCCAACAACCCGGCTGTAGCTGGTAACGGTGGCAACAGGAGTGGGCGACAGCGCATGCCCGATGTCCTGGGGCTGGCAGGTGGTGTTCAAGTTCCTCCTGGCATCTGGGTTCATCAGCCCAGACCCTGGAGGGACAAGTACCGAGCAGACCCGCTTCCACATACACCGGCTCTTTGGACGGATACCACGTGTAACTCGCTAAAGCGGATCTGACTAGCGAGAGAGGACAAGGAAGGGGGAGTAGTTTCACAAACCGCATCACAATGGCAGCTACTACTGCACAATCAAACTTAGTAGGTATATATACATATTCAATGAAAAACTTTGTTAAAGTGACATTATGGTTAACTTGCACTAATAAAAATCTATGAACTTCAATGGAAAAACATTGGGCCTCATTACGAGTTTGGAGGTAGCCATGCCGTCATTACCGGCATGGCTACCTCCAAACTCGGGTCACGCGTCCCTGTCCCGAAAAAAGGGAATTTACCGGGTCATTCTGACTTTTGCGGGCCCGGTAATTCCCATTTTCGGGACCGGGACCCGGTACATCCCCATCCCCATTCCCATTTGAGCCCCCATTGGGCTCAATGGGAATGGGAAGGATGCTAACAACGGACCCGTTAATGACGGTCCGTTGTTAGCATCCTGGTCTGCTCGCGGGTGGCGGTATGCATGTCTGGCCAGACCAGATTCGCATAGCGCCACCCACGAGCAAACTCGTAATGTGGCGCCCCGGTATGAACGGTGCCGGTACCTTACTGGCACCGTTCATACTGCGGCTGCCAGGGTCGTAATGAGGCCCATTCTTACAGGGATGTTATGGTTACAGGTAAAACCGAAAAACCTCAGAAATTCACCAGTTATGGAAAGCTAAGCATCCATAACTCGCTCCACCACCGTGCACTGCTTAGACTAACTCCCAGGACATCAAAGATGACATCACAAATGTCATTTCCCACTTTGTAGCATCATTTTTAACATGTCTATACACTTTTTGCAACTTTTTGAAATAGTTTTGCATCCGTAGACGTCCGGGAACGTCTGACATCATCACAGACCTTCTGGACAGTGCCACGTGATCATACATTTGCGCACTACATGGTGACGTGTTCGCGAAGGCGTCTGCACTTCGTGATCGGATCTGTGCTTCGAAGACAATTCAGAACAGCATTTTCTACTGATCTAGGAACTTTCAACTTCAAAATTTCCCTTGCACACCTCCTACACCTTTTCGTACTCATTATCCATTAACAATCTAGTACACAGTACATACTTGGAAGAATTTTATCAAAACTGCTATTTATCTTAAAAATGGCATCAGTTATTGCCATCCCTCCTCCCCAAGAGCCACCACCACCACCAGCTGGAGGACCTACACAACAAAGAAAGCTCAGTACTTCCAAAAACAATGAAGAGGACCAAGAAGATGAGGTAGAGGAAGTGCCTACCTCTAGCACCCAGAGAGAATCATGGGTGTGCCAGTTCTTTACTATTGTTGGGAGTGTGCCAAAGGCTAAAACTACCGAAGTGAAATGCACTGAGTGCAATTTTGTACTCAGTCGCAGACTACCTGGACAGTACTCCTACGGGACCACCTCCATGCGCTGCTACACCAAATCCAATGACCGCAGTGCTCTCAGAAAAGTTGTTCCTTTCTCAGCAAGTAGTAAGCTGTCTTCCTCAACAAATACTGTAACCACACAGCCTGATCTCTGCGGGCTTCGGCGCATTATAAATGCATAAATAATTAAATAAGGAGGGCTCTGGACCATTATCGTCCACTGCAGCCCCTGAAATGGGGGCTAAAGGCCATTAGCACCCCTGGTTTCCAAAGCGGGAACCCAGGGTGTGGCGTCCCGCTGTAAGAAGGAAGGAAAATCCTTTTCCCAGACAGCCAACATGGAAAGAGAAGGCGGGGCTCTGTACACAGCCCTCTTCCCTTGCCGTGGCAGCGTGCAAAACCCTATCAACATATTACCACAAGGACTTTTTTACCCTTTCAAACCTATCCTACCTTCGAATAACTTTACCACATAGCCGGTCCCATGTGAACATGGCCACTTTAACACCATTTTTCATCGCTAGCGGTCATGGCCAGTAGCCAGATTGTCTGCGTCATGACCTTATACCATGACCCGGACAATATGGCCACTTCCCATGGCCACAGGCTATACCTCAGTCACCAAAGGTCTATCACTATTTTTTGTACCTACATTATGACACTTGTCAAAAAATAAAACACGGGCACATTTGCAAAACCATGCTTTAATGTCCTTGTCAATACTCCTTACGCAAGTTTGCTGGAAATTCACCCATGTTTTATTTTTTCAAAAGTGTCAAATGTATGCACATGCAATAGTCATATAAATTATCCCCCACTTGGCAAAATCGATTCAGACCAAAAACATTTAGATCTAGATCAAACATTTGTGTAGATTCGTCAAATTGCACCACACTTCTTTTTCATATATTTTTGGACCCCCCTCTTATTTTGCCCCCTCTCGACAGAATCCCACCAAACTTTGCAAAAATCTTCATACCTTGATCTATAAGCATTTTGCCTATGTAAGTGTAGATTTGTCAAATGGCACCTCATTTATAAGCCTTTACAATATTTTGTGCCCCCTCTAATTTCAGCCCCACTTGACAAAATACATTCAGACTTTACAAAACCATTTATATCTAGACCTAAAACCTTTTTGCAAACTTTTGAGTAGATTCGACAAATGGCGCCTCATTTATAAGCCTTTACAATATTCTGGAACCCACCCTCTAATTTTGTCCCCTCTTGACCGAATCCCACTAAACTTTGCAAACCCATTTGGAATTGGGTTAGTCATATAAGTCTTCAAGAACTGCTTTTCACCAGCCCTGTAATGCAGAGGTGTCTGCGAACTTGACAAGACTGTTCGCGAACATCCAGACCGTTGGCTGACTTTCGCGCCAAAAAACCACCTGTTTTTTACTTCTTGCGGCCATATCCCACCCGATCCTCATCACCCCTCACCTCCTGAGAGATTATTTGATAAGTTTGACAAGTGCAAAGTTGTGTTTTTTTATGTTTATACCACGATGTCTGCGGACAGCAGCTGCTGTCCGCAAATTCAAGATGGTGGGCGCATCGAGAAATTGTGATGCACCTCATGCTTCACTCCAACCAATCAGCGAACACGCAAAGTTTGGTGAGGATTCGTCCAGGGGGAGCGAAGTTATAAGCCGCCCAAAAAGTGCTCTTCCTACGGGTTTAGCAACTTAACCATAACTACATTGCCGCTACTGCAGTCATGTAATATATATATATATATATATATATATATATGTATATATCGAAAAGATAAAGAGGAAAGGGGAACCGCACTCTCCGCGGACACAATAAAAGCAGCAAAGTGGAGAAAAAATTCGCAGCTCACAACGTAGGAATGGTCATAAATTTAATAGGTAATACTAAAATTAGGTAAAAACACGGCCGGAAAAGCAGCAGCAAAAACAGAGGCAGGACGCCCGCAGGCACGAACCGCACACAAAGCGTTTCACGCTCAACTGAGCGCTTGATCACGTTAAGGAAAGAAGGACCAGAGCACACTCCTTTCTGAAGGGTGTAGTCCTATTGCTCTGTCAGTGGAACAGTGAGCGTGCATGGAGGGATGCAAAGGGTGGCAGCCATGTTAGAATGGGGGCGGCGGTGGCCGACAATGGGAACCAAGGCGAATCCCAATAAATAGGGGGCGATGGGTTATAATGTCCATGCAGTGCATAGTGCACAAAAAGGACAGTGGCATAAGAATGGTCAATGACCCAAAATTGTATGGTCTGTACCACAAATCCACGCTAGGCACACCCACAGTTCCACTGTGAATCCAGTTTAGTTTGCAAGTTCAAAAAGGAAAAAACCCATGGTCATAATATGCATACAATTGGTAGAGTAAAAATACTGTACACAATGCAAGAATAAAAATACATGAATGACAATAGATAAAAACAAAACAAAAGGCGACCATTTCCCAACCCCATATTGAAATAGAACAGCTTGTGCCTGTGACTAATAGCTGGACATCAATATGTCAGTATGACGCAAGCAATGGTTTGGGTAAAGTGCAAGTGCAGACAAAAAATAGCAGCATAAGCATGTGCAAATATGCAATGACATGATAGCAGCATCTATGTGTGCAAAATTGCAAAATACAACCCTGGCTCAGGAAGAGCGTAGCAGCATCAAAATGTGCAAATCTGCAAAGCCAAAATAGCAGCATACACATGTGCAAAGTTGCAAAGTACATTTCTAACCATAAAATGTATAAAATTCATACACAGTAGCTGGAAAAAACACTAGTCATGATCCTAATGGGGGATGGAATGCAAATAAAGGGAGAAATGGCCGCCTCTAAATGACCAAATATGCAAAACAAGAATGGCAAAACTGGAAAGCAACAGAGGAGCAAACTAGGATTAAGAGAGCAAAGGACTACAAAGACATAATCAAAAAAGATAATAGAGGGCTCGTTTCCCACAGAATCGTGACTGCAGAAGCACAGAAATTAGACAGAATAAGTCTAAAAACAGAAACGACAGGATCACTGATGAAATAAGGTGAATAATAATTAAAATAATTCAAGCAGGCCAATGATAAAGTGAGTAGAAAAAAATGCCAAGAGGAAACGACTAAACCAGAAAAGACTCAAAAAGCATCAGAGAAAAAGGAAACCACATAGATGTATATAGATCAAGGATTAAGTGTCCAAGAACGTATATAGCTCCCCATCTAAGTTGTGACCATTGGGAGACTATATAATATATATATTTCCTATATTTCATATGGGTATACGTTATGAAGCGGCGCAAAGCTGAGGTTATTGTTAAAAACCTAGTAACACCAAGAATCCACTATGGGAGCAAACATTTGTATTCTAGCAACCTTACAGTATATATTGACTAGGTTTTGCTTATAATGATGCTGCGAAATACTTGGTTCTGTTACTGCATTGTTATTTATATGTGCCTGTTCCAAAATGGCCGACAGTATTTCCAACAGCCTGTAAATCACCTCTTCACCGTTTATTTGATTCTTGTGTGTTTAAATTTTGGCTCCAACCATTGGAGGAGTTACTGTGAGCAAGCCACAGGAGTGTAGTGAAACGCATCAGCTAGCCTCCTTTTTCCTTGGGAAGCCTCCCTTTTTTTTTTTTTTGAACCGCTATTTTGAATAAAATCTTTGATACTTTTCTACGCAACTGTGCAGAAGCAGTTTCATTTTCCAAAATTCCGATGTTTTACAAGCAGCAACTGAAGCCGCGGATTGGCATTATTATAGCAGCAGAAAGGAGTGCAACTCCATTTAAGAAAGGCTTCACCGCCCTACTTCAAGAACATATATATATATACATATACATATATATATATACACACACACACTCTTCAGGAGATCTATATGTTACAATGATGTTGAAAATGTGTCATGCTGACTTTCATCCGCATGTCTTCCTGCTGGCGTTGATGAAACAGACACCACTCATTGGGTAGAGAAAAAAACCTGTTATTTGGTGCTTTACACAATCACTCATTTTGTTGCTGTAAGCACTTCATGGAGCGGCAATAAACTGAACAAATACATGCAGATTTAAACAAATCCTATGGCAATTATGAGTACCTTATCAGGCCTTGTTCTTCTCTGCATTCTGGGTCGTGGATTTTTGAATTTATACCCGGGGTTAGGGGGAGACACCACACTAAAAATAAGGACTTGATGAGCTACTCAAGTCAGGTAAAAGACACATATTAAGGTCTCTGCGCACAGTAAATCAGTGTAGCCACCTGGGCGTGCACAGTGAAAACAACAACACAACGTGGCTAACTAAGAATGACAATAGCACAGTTATTGAAAAGCTCATCTAATAACCTGTGGAATTTCTGCAAATAGTGAGTCTGGCTTTCTAATGTGCGGCTTCGTAAATCACAGACATGTATTGTGCTGATGTCCCCTGTTTGGTTCTGAGATCAAAGGGGGTGAATCAGGGGGGACATGTGCCTCTGTAAACCAGTGGATGATGAGCATAGGGGCAGAATTGGAGGGACCACTGTCCCAGGGCAAAGGCCAATCACATGGACTCAGGCTGGGGCTGTCTTGTTGGCCCAAACCCTCCCAATCCCTCAGTGAGTCAGTTCAAGACAGGTGATCTTGACCCCTCCCAGCCCCCCAGCATGCCAGCCACAGGAAGGTTGCCCCCCCCACCCCCCAACATAGCGAGCCTGAAGCTCCCCCTAGGCAGACCCAAAGTCTTAGAAAGAAAAAAACAAAAGCTTTACTTTATCCAAAAGTCAATCTCATTAATCTGACAATGGTAACATTAGTCATGATACTAGTGTAGAGGAGGAGCCAAGTACCCCCATCAAAAGCTCCGCCCCCATGTTGCCTATATGCTGGGAACCAGAAATGGCTACACAAGCAGTACCAGTGAGGATGCCTGTACCACAAAGAATCTTCGAGACAAGGTATCCATTGAGAAAACCCTACATGCATGCACAAAGAAAGATTGATTTTCTGATTGGGGTTAAGGAAGAAGTATGCATTTGAATGAGAAAGGAGACTGGTGATGTCATGCAAAGTAGAACTGACACACCCAGAAAAGACACTCAGATAAGAAGATAAAGACACTCTATAGAAGCTGAATATGAAGTATCGAAATTAAGCAACATTTCGGGATCAAAATGAAGATGCTCGTGTAAAGAAGCACTGAAGAAAATGCAAAGTCATTTTACACCTGTACAGATGCAGTACTGCAAGTAGGACAAAGTAATCATAAAGGCTGGCCATGTAGTGATTTAGATTGTGGCGATGCGCTAATAAATACATATAGTAATGTATAGAACCTGGAAATTCCACGATGCACTTTAGCAGGGCTTGAAACCCCTTGATTGGAAAAGACTTAAACACTCAATCACAACCCCCGGCTATATAGAACGTATAATTAGATGTTCCTCTGAATGCCAACCACTGTTACTCATAGGTTTTTGTAGTTTGCCACGTAGTATAATGTCAGTGATGATTTTTTGCTATAAAAGTTATGTTTTTTGCAATATGTGTTGAGATTGTGCTGTGCGACGGCGGATGATGTCCGTTGTACTCCCTGTTTTAGACAATTGATATTAAAACAGAACCAAGATTTTGCCAACTTCCTGAGTCGTTTTGATTATTGATGTTTGAGTAACTTCTGCATCCCCATCCACCTCTAAGTACTGCTGCCTCGTCTTAAAAGACCCTAGGTCTGTGGGTTCACTGTTACAGACCAACCCATATTTTCAGGGCATGCTCTTCGAATGCTCCAGTGTGACTCCTCTTGAACTCGAGACCCATGCTGATATATAGTTGCAGGTTTTCTTCAACCACCTTCAAGAATGTCCATTTGCACCCAGGGAAGGGAGCTCAGCCAATCAGGTGGCTGGAACAGCATGGGAGAATACAAGTCCTCCGACTGCTGTTCCAGCCACCCGAGGCCCTTACCCCAGGTGGCACCATTTTGGTTATCTTGTTTTAATGTGGTTCCCTGTTGCCTTCCCACCCCCCCCCCAAACAAACCTAACTCATTCTCCTCCCTCCCCACTTACCAGCTGGACCGGAGCTTTCTGCTCTGGTCCCAGCATGCCCCCGCCACCATGGAAATGGAAAAGGGATGCAGCGGCCAACCTTTTTTTAAACCATTTGTACCGCGGTTAAACCCTGGAGGTGTGAATGACTTTCACCCCGGATGTGGGGGCCGCCATTGCCAGTAAAGTCCCACAGCCCTCGCCAAGGGCCCCCCACAGTGGAGGGTGAAAGCCATATTATCCCTCTTTGGGAGAGAAACATGTCAGACATCAAGATTGATCTGGACTTATTGGAAGTATAATTAATGGCATATGAAAAATAGAGAAACCTATGTCTCAAAAACAGTCAATAACCATGATGTGTTTGGAATGCAGGTGAATAATGGCATACTTCTGGCTGTGTCTCTAATAAGTGTGGAAGATCTTAAAAATAGGAGTAGGAACAAGACCGGGTACAGAAAAGATGCATATGTATGTGTGGCAATGAGTTGATGTTTGGTTCTATAATGCAATTTACTGAGAAATATATATTTCTGTGAATTATTAATAATGACATTATGGGCCTCATTACCACCCTGGCGCTAAGTGAAAAACGATGGCGGTAAATGGTTACCACCATCGTTTTCCGCCAGGTCCGATCATGACCCGTGACCGTTAACTACGATGCCATTAGCGGCATCGTAGTTAACGCCACCGCTAACTGCGCTAAGGGTGCGCGCACTCGACCGGCCACACCGTACTTAGCGCCATGGCGGAAAGGTACGCAAATGCCGACCCAAGCGGACATGCACCTAACGCCATCACCCAGCCCGTTAAGAACCTTACCGCCATGGTGCTAATTACACCATCGCGAACCAACCGTAAAGGGCCATGTAAAGTGAATGCAGCTGCCACAGGTGCACAGAAACAGCACAGGTGAAGGCAATACAGACTCAGGAAGTACAAAAAGAGCACACCCCACCCTTTCCCACACCCAGTCACACTCCACAATGATACCAATACGACTATCAATGTTGGGGCTGGAGGACCTGATAGCAATGCAAGTGCTACTACAACAACAACAACAACAACAGGCTGCACAGAGGAGACGCAGGAGGAGAAGGAGGGCAAGGCAGGCCCAGCAAGCCCCACCAGCACAGCCAGTGCCACCACGCAGGCAGCCCCCAATCCCACGCATCAGAGCCAATCCATTCAACCTCACTGCTGAGCAGATCCACACCCTGTACCGTATGGACCGGGACACCATCACCGCCGTCGTAGACATGATACACAACGACATCGTCAGCATGATAGAAACTCCAACCGCCATCCCCCCCCTACTGAAGGTAGTGTCTGTACTCCACTTCCTGGCCACAGGCACCTACCAGCACACAGTGGGGCACTTGCATGGCATTTCACAACCATTATTCTCACGAACACTCATCCAAGTGCTCGATGCCCTCCTCAAGCACACAGACGACCACATCTCATTACCACGGACTGCCCAGGACATTGCAAACACCAAAGTGGGTTTCCATGCACTAGCCGGCATACCCGGTTGGATTGGTGCCATCGACTGCACCCATGTGGAATTGGTGGTTCCACGTGCCATGGAGGTACCGTACCGCAACCGGAAACAGTTCCACTCAATCAACGTGCAAATGGTCTGTGACTCCAACAAGATCATCACACATTGTTGTGCCCGATTCCCCGGATCAACCCATGATTCTATGGTCCTGAGGAACTCCACAATACCACGCTACATGGAGCGACATGCAGGCCCAAGATCCTGGCTACTCGGTGAGTCCAATGTCATGGAAGTGGGCAGGTGAATGACGTACCGATGCATACTCCACCTGGCTGAAGGGGGGGGGAATGATGCATACTCCACCTGACTGTGAGCAACACAGAGAACGGAGACAGAGGATGGCCACTCACAATGCACTCAACCCCTCTGCATACATTGGGTGATGGCATGCAAAACAGGCCATGGGAGCCATGAGCATATACTGGTTGCATTGTGTGAATCAATTAGTGCATGTAGAAGTGAGCCAAAGTAACAGTTGGATGCAAGCCATGGTGGCACATCATGTTCTTGATCAGACGACATGACTGACACATACATTCTCGCCTACATACAGGTGATGCAGGCTATCCCCTGAAGAGGTGGCTCCTTACACCAGTCCGGAACCCGCAGGACCAGCACGAGGAGGACTTCAACCGTGCACATACACGTACTCGTGTGGTCATAGAGCAGACATTCGGCCTATTGAAGGCACGGTTCCAAAGCCTCAGCAGGTCTGGTGGGGCACTCCTGTACCACCATGAGAAGGTGGCAAAGATCGTCATGGCATGTGTCATGCTACACAATATGTGCGTCAGACGGAATGTGCCCCTGCCCCCTGACGCAGGACTGCAACCACCTGAGGATGAGGAGGGTGCCGATGGGGCAGCACCCCATGGAGGAGGCGACGCACAGGAGGGGTGTGCAATGCGCCAAAGTATCATCGACCTCTGCTTCTAGCACACACGGCTGGTGTGAATCACATGGAGACTGCACTTGGGGCACTGTGTGTCCCTGGGACATGCACACTGTGGACAGTACACCAATAAAGCACACATATGCAATGAAAATCTCCACACATTTCATTTTGGGAAAGAAAAAAGTGTATTCAAACTATGAAACGTCGTGACACACCCCCTCCCCCCTGAACACCCCAACACACCCCCTCCACCCTGAACACCCCAACACACCCCCTCCCCCCTCCACCCTGAACACCCCAACACACCCCCTCCCCCTGAACACCCCAACACACCCCCTCCCCCCTGAACACCCCAACACACCCCCTCCCCCCTCCACCCTGGAATCCCTACGAAGGTGCGGTAGTGTCTGTGCAGCAGGGTGTGCAGTAGTCCTGCTCGACTGTCAAGCCACTAATGTGAATCCCCTCCCCTGGCCCCTGGGGCACCCCTGCCCGTGCTGCGTAGATTGCGCCCTGATCTGCGGATGGGGCTGCTCTGTGCCGAGCTGGCTGATGAGGACGGTCCGGCCTGCACATCTGGACGCATGTCCCTGATGGTCTGGACAAGTTCTGTGAGTACATTTCGCACAGCCGCGAGTTCCGTGCATATGTCCTTTGTGGAGGACTCTATGGAAGCTGTGACTCGGTCTGCCAAACTCTCCATGCCATCCCTTGGCACCCCACACTGTGCAACATGTTCGTTGAGGAGGGCGGATAGCTGCTGCTGGCGGGTAACTATATCCTCAAGTGTCTGCTGGTTTTGCTGGCCCATGCCCAGTGGCATTTGCATGTCCATTGGGATGCTCACCTCAGGCTGGGGGGATGGGGTGGCTGGCCAATCCTCGGCCTCCGACTGCCCCTGCGTGGCATCCGCCTGCAGGGGGCTTAGGGATGTGCAGGGGGAATGTGGCTGGGCAGTGGGCCTTCCCTCATCAATGACCTCGATGCTGCCTGCCTCACTGTCGGAGGTTGCCGCTATGGCAGCGATTTCACCCAGGGTGCTGCTTGCAGCAGAGCCTATCCCTTCAGTGGGCACGACTAGTGACATGTGCGGTGCTGCTGCTGGGTCTGTGTTTGCTGTTGTGGGGGCTGGCACTTGCCTGTCCTCTTCCCCAGGCAGGGTTTGTGGCTGCTGGTGTGTTTCTTTCAGGACGGCTGAGGTGGACGCCTGTGGCCTGGCCCTCTTGGTGGATCTGGATGCAGTGTTGTCCTCTTCCTGGAGGTCTGTGTCAGATCCTGTGGTGGAGCAAAGGAGGGATAGTGTTATTGATGGGTCCGCGGACATTGGCCGTGCATTGTGAGGGATGACATCTATACAGTGGGTACATGCAGCACATTTCAGGCAGGGGCATACACGTTTTGTGCCTTTTGTGTGGAGGTAGCATGGTGGTATGTGTGTGCCAGCAGTTAGGGTGTGCATGCTGCATGTGTACAGGGTGGAGTCTGGATGTGTCTGTGGACATACACCTGCCGATGTGTTGCATATGCACTATGGGGCTACATGGTACTTCACATGATGGGACTTTGTTGAGTTTAGCATGGCTTGCTCTGGCCACCTACCTGCATCTCCTGAGGTCGGCGCTCCTCTCTCCATCCCTCCGACACCATGGATGCTCTCCATCCCGATGGTGGATGCACATATTTCCTCCCATGCTTGCAGCTTTATGGGCGAATCGGATCCACCCCCAGTTGACGTGGCTAGGTTCCGGTTAGCTGAGAGGATGCTTCGGACACGGAGCCTGAAGTCGTCCCAGCGCTTTCTGCACTGCTGGGCAGTGCGGGGTACGGCCCCCACTGCACTCACACGCTGTGCCACTAGGGCCCATATGGCCTTCTTTTTCGCTATTGCCGGCCTTGTCATCTGCGCGGAGAATACAGCTGCAGCATTTTCTTGCAGAGTCTCTGCGAGCATGGTTAGTTCCTCCCTTGAGAAACGGTCTTGGCGCTGCCGGTCACATGCTTTTTTAACGGCTTTGGGCATTTTTACTTGGCTAATTGGGTGGGTGTTGGGTGTGGATAGGTGTCAGGGTTGGATCAGGTATGGTTGTGGAGGATGGCAATGGATAGTGTTTTTCAAGATGGCCGTCGTGCAGTTTCCCGTTCCGCCGCGATGATGCTATTTCCGGTTCCGCCTATTTACGGTGACCGCTAATTGCGGTGACCGCTAATTGCGGTCGCTGCTATGGTGTGTGTGGCGGTAGTGCTCCTTGCGCGGCGTGCGATGGCGGTAAGGGCCGTTTTTGCCCCATTTACGCCATGCCGTACTTTACATTAACGCCATGGCGTAATGCACGTGCCCGATGGGTCGGAATATGCCGCACTTTACGCCATAGACCCACGGCGTAAACGTTGATTACGCCATGGCGGTAATGTTCGGTACTTACCGCCAGGGTCGTAATGAGGCCCTATGTATTTGTACATTATCGAAATGATAAATAAATCTGTAATTGAATCTTGCTGTGAAATAGACAATGTCAACCCATTATTTAAAAATAATTCGGTGGATGGGGATCCTGCATTGGTTGGGGCTCCCTCACTACACTCTGATGCTTGCACAAATTACTGGGAAATATTCACCAGATTCTTCCTCTGGCACTGACTAGCATGTGAGGGGTGGTCTGAGGAGTGTTTTACAACTACTTTTACTGGAGCTGGAAATATCGCACCTTGTTCTCTTGACCAAGATGCTGGGGTTCCATTAAAAGCAATAGAGCTGGTCTTTGTTGACTATTGGAGATGTGAGGAGGGTTCTCTCATGCAAGCGTGTCTGGGTCTTCAGGCATGTGGGGCTAATCTGGGGACTCCCCTGTACATCACGTCCACAGGTCTCAGTTTCCATGCAGGTCAATAGCAATAGTAAACCAGACATTCCCATGTCTGGAACCTAGAGTCTTACAAGCATAAGACATGTTATTTTCGAGGTCCCATTCCTCATTTGCACTTTATTTGTGCAGTTTTCATGTGTGTGTGTTTTAGATGGTTGGGAGGGCAGAGGTGTGCGATAGAAGTGGTCTTGGGGGTGAACCCCACATTTGATGATAAACAAACTAGAGGAAAATGACAAGGAAAACTGCACAAATAAAGTGGAAACAAGGAAAGGGACATCAAAAATAACACATAGAACACTTGTAGGGGTTATCTTCTAATTTGTGTCCAGCTCATTGGTTCAGGAGCAGATATGTTGGCATAGCGTGGTCGGTTCCCCAGCTTTATCACAAATCTCCAGGGGCTTGGGATACCCGCAAAAACATTTGCACAGGTGCTATTAATTGTGCAAATAAATTTAGCACCAATTGTGATGCTTGTATAACAAGGCATGGTGCAAAGAAATGTGTCTCAATCCATAAAATCCTTTCACCGAGTCAAAATGAATCGGAAACACTCTTTCGTTTTTTGGCCTAGTGAAAATGTGCAGTAGCACTTTTTGGGCCTATCTATGCGCAGAATGGGATTACCATAGTAAACAACGTTGGACCCAATAACCGGACAGACTCAAAGAATATGGCAAAGTACCATTATATTATAACATCAATAAATTGGGGCAATCTGGCGAACAGCAATTGTAGTTTACACACTCACCCTTAGGTTTCGATTACACAGAGGTTTTATACCCCAATGTGCATCATCTATGACGTCATCCTACCTCGGAAATAATCAAACCTATCAGGTTGGGGGATTGGTTAGGGGAACATGTCTACCTATTGAACATATAAGTGTTAGTGACTTAATTGGCTGTCCCTTGTTTTGAGGGCAAACCTCGAACTTCCCTCTAACTACGTACAATACAGATTATACCAACATCACAGTAATGTATTGGCCTATGCAGCATTGTATGCTCACCGTCACATAGGCTTTCCTGATAGGTTGGCATACTCTCCCAGCCTTGGACCCTTGGCTCTCTAGCAGTACGTAAGCAAAATGAAACTCTGGAGCGGTGAACGTCAGACCACCACCCGCTTGCCAAATTAGTTCTCTCCATCCCTCATCAGCCAAGACTTTTCTTTTGTACTTGACCTTGCTGGATGTTATCTTCTTGGGAACTTGAAAGGAGTG
Source organism: Ambystoma mexicanum (assembly GCF_040938575.1). Taxonomy (NCBI): domain Eukaryota; kingdom Metazoa; phylum Chordata; class Amphibia; order Caudata; family Ambystomatidae; genus Ambystoma; species Ambystoma mexicanum. Next base: position 1,197,908,968 of record NC_090935.1, read on the forward strand.
TAGGTAAATCGCTATCTTTGGCCAAGGCTTATGTATAGGCCTTGTTTTTCAGTCCAGTACCACTTGTGAAGAGACCATGATTTTGTCCATTTTACCTTCTATTTAGTGCCATTTGATTTTAATATTTCTGGTGTCTTTACCCTCTTCAGACTCTGGGGACTTGGTTGCTCCATCTCACATAGGGTTTTCTGCCTATCTAATTGATCATACTTGACACTCAAAAATGTTCGCTCATTTACTTAACCTAAGAGACGTATATCCTGCATACATTGCTTATCCTCTGTAACTCCCTTTGTATTCTCCATTAGCTTCTCACTGTGGCATCCTTGATCTCTGGCCAGCAGTTATTCTTTGTTCATGCATGACTTTGTTTTTCCAACTTCTGTCAGGTCTGCAGTTCTGGTCTCTCCCCTCCGAGCTCTTAGCTTACTATCATTGAGAGCCGGAATCAATTTTTCCAACATGATCGCTCTTGTTTTCTACTGCAGCACGCCTCTATATGATTCTTTTACCTTGCGTTTCTGCGTATATACACTTATTAGTCAGCTGGTTACTTTATCTTCTTTGCATATATGATTTCTTCTTACTTGTGTGCATGTTACTCTGTTTCTTCTGTATATCTTCATCCTTTAATTATTCTTATATCGATTGGGTGCGTCATCGTATCTTCTCCTTATGACATCACTTTGCACATTGGCAGATTCTCATTACAGCTCTTCAATATTCAGTGGTACCTGGAAATCTCCTTCTACCACTTCAGCGCAAGGGTGCATTCGGTATGGTTGTGTGAGTGAATGACGTCTCTCATACACTCGATGCAGCATTGGGATACCTGGTGTCATGTACAGTAGCTTTCTGTCTTTCATCCAGTATGATGGAGATGGGGGGGGTGGAGCCTATCAGTGATGTACACGTCTGCTCCTTTACAAAACCATTTCCGATAATACGTATTGGGGAAAACCCTATTTTCTCCATTCTCTATCATACAAGCATCACAATTGGTGCTGAATTCATTTGCTCAATTTTTTGGAAAAAGGGCAAAGCTCAGATAATCGGGACTCAGGTTTCTGATCTCTGCTACAGCTTGGGATGACTAAGGTCAGCAGGACTGTGTTGTCCAGGTAACATGCCAGGTCAGGGAGGGGGGATTGACCCTCGGAGAGCCCTCATCACCTTGCAGATAGCTTCACCTGCTCCCCCCGACCCCCTCTTTCTCCTGGTCCTCCACAGCTGGACTGTCCAATGTGACCTTATCATAATACCTAAATATCTTATCAGTAAATGTAAAACATGCATACCTCACATACCGTTAATCAGGGGCTATAGGCTCTCCATTGCCAAATTATGGTTACAGATCTTTTTAAACAAAACACATTTTGCCATTGCAAATGCAAATTTCTATATTAAAACTAACTGGGATGGGTGGTCTGAAGGAAATAGGGGATAGTGTCAGAAGTAGTAAAGAAACTGGATCAGAGGAAAACTCAGGAAATGCACACAAATAATGGGGAAGGTGTCATATGTGAAGGGGGTGCAATGGGGGTTTCTGGGAGAACTACCAGCCACTGGCTTTAAAATAGTTACTTTCTTTTTTTATTGAACATTGTACAAGGAATTAAAATATTGAAAATGTTGCTCTTCTCCTCTCTTCCAATTATGGGTGATTTTCTCGTTTCCTATTAAACTGTCTGTTGTTCTAAATGAATGGAACGACTGTAGCAAATCCTGGCTTAAAGACTTCCATTTGTCAGCGATATCAGCCTTCTACTCTGTTAGCTGCAACAGTAAAATGCCTACTGCTCGCGTGCTATGAAATTCCCCTAAATTAATCAAATGCATACAAATCCAGTGATATGGCTGCATCCTCAACACCCGATAGTAGGAAGGTCTTTGGGTAACGGGGGGTGGGACATCCTCTGGTATTGGGACCACTGAATATGGGTCTTCCGGACTAAGAATACTACATACAACCTGGGAAACTGGTAAGAGATGATGGTCTGCAGGAGTCCAGGCAGCAGGCTTGTAATCACCATGGTGAGAAAATCTACACCAAAATGTGTCCTATGCCAATCCACAGACAGCTGAGTTAGTGGAAGTGTCTGAAGCTGACGAAACACAGCCTCTGTTAACGGGGCACACAAAAAACACAGAAGTGTTGGATGTCCATAACTTACCCGTAAAAGTCCAAAAGTTCAGAAGAAAAGGAAATAGAAGCTGTTCGTCCTTAAGGCCATTACAGGATCACATCTGCTAGGGCCCAGAATAAATACTTGTCCCTGGAATGAGTGTTCAAAGAAGGCTGCAGGAGCATGTTGAAGAGGAGGGCCCAGTGCCCTCCCTGGGCATTGGGATCTGTGGACCAGGCATGCAGAAACTGAAGACTGAGCAGGCAGGCAGGCAGACAAACACTCCTGCTGAATTTCAAAGACCTCTTTAATACCAGGATAACAGGCAACAGGCAGTAGACGGTGCTGGGCACTTATCCGCTTCTTTTATACTGCGCCAAGGTTGACATAACTTTTTGAATTTATTGCACGATAAATTTGTATTGGTTCTTATAACTAAAGACAAACCCTTTCTATACCGTGGTTGGTTGGCTTGACTGTCAATCATCAAGCCCACAAGACATCTCTCAGCATGCTTCACTTTACTGGCACCTAAGCTAATAAAATGTGTGTGAAGTCCTACTTTTGGCAGGCCTTCAGGGTCATTTTGGCAGGCTACACCATGCTTTCCTTCCAAGAAGTTCTAAAAATACCCTCCAGACATGTCCTTCTTCAGTGACCTTTCAATGAACTGCTGTTAGAGAATTAATTAATAATTTTGGCATGACCAAGCATTATGCCACCATCTTGTCTCCATCGGCAGCCATTTGAAATTTTCATTGCATCTACCAGTGGGGGGTTTTGGGCATAACTCGGTTTCTGTTCGGTTTGCAGACTAGATTTTTGAAATCTATGATATATGTGTGATACCCGAGATCCCCTCTGCTATGTGGGGCATTCTGACCCTAAAATATATGCCACCCTAAAATGTGCTTTTTTGCCTACAAAGTGCTACAATTCTGATTTTTGCAATACTGGAACTATTGATCAGTCTGACAAGTTATCTGCATTCAGTATGAGAGGGTTGTGGGGGGAGATCCTAACACCTCCCCTACAATGTTCTGCAGAAAAAGTGATCTCAGAGTCAGTGGGATGAAGGGGCGTGCATCCTGGTCACCGGTGGTATGAAGGGATGTGCATCCTGGTCCACCGTGGGATGAAGGGGTGTGCATCCTGGTCACCCAGGTGACTTTGCTAGACCTGCCAGTATTCACATAATATGGCCTCGACCTGGAAGTCACTTGACTTGGACAAGCACTATAGACTGCTTAAACAGCAGCAGTCAAGAATGAATCTAAAGATCGAACTACTCAGTCTTTACCCTGTCCTCTGTTGGGGTGAGTAACACACACACACACACACACAAAGACACACACATGCACCCATACCTGGTGGAAGAGTGCGTAGAATCGCACAAGACATTCATGGCTAAAAGTGAATTACAGGCTTGCTGAGTGGTATTTGACAGTTGGAGGCTTGATTGAGTACACAGTGTGTTGGATTCCATTGTTCCATGCATATGTTGCGATCTTTTCTCAACAAAAAACTCCATCATCCCCACCAGTCACTGGTGACCTCTCAAAGACAAGGCTCCCCTACTAAGGTGGTGGCCAAGCTTAGACAAAGAACATCGGACATACCTTTTACTAAGATGGCGTCCGTACGTGGCAGGAGCAGCGGGTCTCGAAATGGTAAGTGATACAGCTTCCGTTTTGAATAGTTTAATACACCCATTGATTCACACAACTAAATAATGTTTAATGACATTATGTGAGTGATCACTGTCTTGTTTCTAACTTCCACTGTTAAATCATATTTCATAAAGAATTAGGAAGTGCTTCTATGAATAAAAAATGACACTAACCTCAAAAATGCAATAGATGTGCATGTTAGACCCGAAGGCACGAAAAAGAACTAGATTAAAGTAATAGACGATTGCCTTGTAAAAGTAATGGAACCCTAATACTTCTACTAACGTTCACCAAAGATGGCTGCACTAATTACACACTAATAAGTACTAATAAGCACTCATAGTTAGTCTGAGTCTTCCGAATTGCCGAATGGATAAGCATGAGAATTAGATCCCCAAGAAATCTCAGTAATGGGTGACGGTAGGTGGCATGAAGAGGCTTGTACAAGGGTAAATCGCAAGACCGCTATCGTCCAAAGGTCATGATAAGTACTCACTACACTCTATACTGCCTTCACAGTTTAACGTTTTACTTCATTCTTACTGAATACCGACTTTGCATGGAGCCATATGTTGTCTGCTACTGTAGTTGTGTAGGAGTGCCCTCTGATCTGTCTGTGAGTGAGAGGGCAGTCTCTGGTGCATTGGAAAGTGGTTTTTCGCCACATACAGGGCGTAGTAAGGCTACAGTCTCATCCATGTGAAACCCCTGAAATGTGCCTTAACTGCTTCCCACTCTCCATTATCAAGGATCTCACACAGGCTCTGTCTGCACCCTAGACCCTAGAGATGTGCAGGTTCTGCTTGATTTGCTCCTCCAGTGTATAGTTAAATGGGGTGACGTGCATCAGAGCAAACACTTGTATGGTGGGGGGGTTCATGAGATCCTGCTGCTTCACAAGTACCACCCTAACACACTTCTTTCTCTTCGGTTATCCAGGAGAATTCATTGACGGATCCGGACGCTGCATGTTCTGCGACGCCTCCTGCTCTAGGTGCACTGGACCAGGCAAGAGTGACTGCATTGGCTGTGAATTCACCAGGTAGGACTCGTGCCGAATGCTGCTGTGTCCAATAAGCCTTCTGCACCATGCACCGTAACAAGCAAAGCTGGAATGTTGTTAGGACAATGTGTAGCCAATGTTCCACTGAAAATCCAAACACATCGGATAGTTTTAAAGAATGCCTAGAAGTATTTAACAATTAATCAATTGCATGAAACAATTTGTTTGCTTTTTCTTCTTTCAAAAAAAATATTTTTAAAAAGTATTCCTAAGGATATTGCACAGCACTTACCTGTTCCTCCCGGTTGTGAGTGTTTGCGTTTAAAATACTTGTTTCTCTTAAGAGCTGTACTAGGATCTGCTCTGTGAGGAGAGACCCCCGCTAGCACGCCTCATAACCCTTCCAAATTAGTTATTACCTTAAAAACACCCTCCACCCCCACATACATTTGGGGCAAAATTCGATCAAACCATGAGCTGAAAATGAATTCGTGGAATTCTCCCAGGATAAAACCCTTCTCTCGCATATTAGACTAGAAACTTTCTGCTGTATCTTTCACTGCATCGTTTTCATTGGTTGTTTCTGTTCTGGTGAAAGGTCAAGCGTGTGACTGTCCCGAGTAGCCGTATAGATTAATGTTAGATCCCCCGCCTGCCATCAGTTGCCTCTTCAAATTATTCTGCCTCACCCGAAAGTGGGCTTTTTCACAAAGCTCAGCTTTTGGAGGCAAAAAGCATAGTCGGCCATGTCTGAATGGTATAGTTGCTGCACGGCCACATCTTCTCTTCTCAGTGCTCCAGTGTACTCTTGTATTTGTATTTTCTTTTTTCTATTGTTTTTTTATAACACGCCTAATACCAAACCTGAGTTCGGTTACTAAGCGCGATCCGAACTTCTGTTGTTCTTCGTGGTCCTGCTTCCAAGACCAGCGCGTTGCCCCTATGCCATCCTCCGTTCACTTGACGTTCAAATTGAGCTCGATCTTGACTTTAATGTATGTGTCATTCTTGATAGGATCTATCAAATTTAGTGCTCAAAATTCAGCTGGGGATTTAATTTGAGCTGATGTTCACTTGCTGGCGTTTTCCTTGTTTGACTTTTGCTTTGCTGTGGTGGCATGCTAACAGTCCCGATTTTGTGTCCGTTTTTTCCTGCCCTTCTCTTAGCCATTCTTCTAGGATTCAGGTGTCTAAAGTCCTTTGTTCTGTCATTTTGTAGGGAAAAACCTGCATACTGTATGCTACTATTTAACATTATGGGGCAGCTTTCAGGGGACGTTGGGCAGGAAGCATGCCAAAGATGTACTGCCTACAGATTGAGCGGTGGTTGCAGGGGTCGCTCCGCACATATATTTGCGCAAAATCGACCAAAAGAATAAACATTCCATGAGAACGGATTCGATGGATGGTTTTCGACCAAATCACATAGAACGGGGAGAGCACTGTTGTAGGAAACCCCCCTACAGAGATTACAATACCATCCCAAATAAAGGGGCCACAAGTCTGAGATTTGTCTTTGTTCAGGGACCAATACAGCACGTGGGCCAATACAGCGCAAGGAGAGTTTGCGAAATTCTCCTTATTAATGAAAGAAAGCCAGGTAAATGACATGTGTGGAGAAGCTCTCGATTACTAATAACATGTATCATTATTGGTTTGAATGGGTAGATCTAACGGATAAGTATTACCCAAAAACATATTATACTCCAAGATGGATGAGTTCAAATCATTTATCAGACAGACTGTGTGCCGTATTTATGAAAGTCATTACTTTAGAGTGAGGTCTATTTCTCCCAAAAATATTTGCACGAGTAGGACGGAGTTCTAAAATGTGGCCTTAGGCAGCGAGCAATGTGCAATAAAGAAGCAGGCTTCCAGCCTCTTCATTTGCATTTGGTTAGCAAGTTCAAGTGGATCTAGGTCACGTGATATAAACTCCACCCACCTGTCAATCACTGCTAATCTCTTTGTGCATTCTTGTTTATAATCTCTTTCCGCCCCTTGTTAAGCACCCTCCAGCTTCTTTTCTTTTTCAGCTGGTGCAAGTAGATCTAGGTCATGTCACCTAAGCCCCACCCACTGTCGCTCAATACTTATCTTTGGGTGCCTTCTAATTTTGGCCAGCTGTTCTTCCTATTTAAACAGTTGGTGAGCTAGTGCAAGTGCCATCTAGGTCGCAGGGCATACGCCTCGCACCCCTAGTTAGCCCTGGCCTCTTGTTTCCCTTCTTAAATGTTAGATTATAGGGAATTTCTCATCCAGGTGTTTGTAGCAAAGGTCAGACAAAGAACAGGGCATCTCCCGTTTGATCCTTTTAGGGTCATCACCATGTGTTTCCTCTTGCCACTATCCATTTCCATCCTCCGCTTGTACAGCCCTGCAACATCTTCCTACTTGTTGTGTATGCCTGGTTATGATGGTTAACGCCTGCTCAGTTGTTGAACATTCCATAAGCATCTCCAGTCCCATAATCAACAATGATCTCAACTCACTTTTCATTACTGAAATGTGGTTTCCACCCTTAACCTCGTACATCTTTGATGTCCTCCTACCCCACGGCTACAGTTTCCAACATACTTACTGCATTGGAAAAACTGGAGGTGGGTTCTGTGACAAATCAACTTCTGGGGCACCAGTGGTCCAGGGATGAATATCGGTTTCTAAACCATCAATCAGACCCACACCTCTACTTTACCAGAAGGAATTCAAACAGATTGGAAACACAAACAAATTATGAAACTCCTTGTCCAATTTTGGTAACATGGACGGAATGGCAGGCTTATCTCCATGTATCGTTGGTTAGTTGCAACACAGCGAAAATACAATGAATACCCAAAGATAAAAGGGACTGTCCAGTCAAGGTTGTATACAAATCTCTTCTTTATTATTATCACAAAAGACAGTTCTAGCAACACTATGAAATACAACCCACCCTGTAAAGGAATGCAGAGGAAAGCCAATTTCAAAGAAGGAAAAGAAATTCACTCTGTCTACTGACAGGAGGATAGTGGGTGTGGTAAATAATTACAACAGTTAAAGGATACTTGGCTTCCGCACAAAGGGAGCAATGGGTCTCCAAATGTCTCTAAGGACTTTCGGAGAAGGAACGGGGGGGATAGAACCACAATAGTCCTTGTGCTGTCGGTATTCTTGGTGCTTGACAACACAGTCGAGATGATTTCAGTGCGCTTTGCAGGCTTCTGTGACAGAGTTCAAGATGGAAGTCAGATGCAGGTATTGGGTGGCAAGACAGTTAGGTGAGCCAAGCTGGACAAATGGCTGCAGGCTGGCCTACACAGCGGCTCAGGGTCACAAATCGTTGTCTCAGTGCTGGTTGGCAGTTCTGAAGCACTGGTCGAAACGTCTCGGATGTCTTTAAGTGACTGCAGCATTGCAGTCAGTTGCAGCTCGAGGAACTCGACTGGCTCGGAAATGTCCTTTAAGGCCGATGTTGGAAGATATTCGTTAAGGCACTTCTCCCAGCTTCTTCACTGGGCTTGTCATTCTTTAAGGTGGACAGCCCAAAGCTGAGGAGTGTTGCAGGCAGCTGCCTTCTCCTTGGTTTTTGGGTTCGGAAACCTTCTGGCACTTCCCACCTAGTAAGCTTGCTGCAGAGCCTAGTGGGGCACACTGTGTGCTGGCTGGGTACCGGTTCTGGAGAAGTATGAGGGTCCTCTTGATTTGCTATCTCTTTCTGTTCCCTGGGAAATGTTTAGGGGAGGGATCTTGCTTCCCTCTTTTGATGTCCTGACCATCCTTCATTGGCAGAATATTTAGGGCAGACTGTACCTTCAGCCAGGCTCCAATGATGAGGTCTTCTTGCTACTCGTTGTGAAGTCTTCAGATGATCTGTCAAAAGAGGGACACGGCACTCTTTTAAAGCCAAATGGGCCTGAGTGATTGGTGTAGGCTAAGACTAACTTAATGAACCAATCCTGGGTCCTTACCAACAATCTCCTGTATGCATGAGGTGATAGCCAGAGTGCTTTGCAACAGAAAATGTAAAGGGGTGAACGCATGTGATACTAAGTCCCACCAATCTGCCTGTCCGTTGTGGTTGAAAGGGTCTCTCTGGTTAATGGAGCTCTCTGTGGTTCCTGATTAAAGCGTCTGGTCTCCCCTGAAGGTGCAGAGACCAGACTCTCTGGCTCCTGCAAACCACATCATCATACCTTATGAATGGGGTCCCCCTATGTTGTGGACTACTGCAAACATGCAGTCCCAGCCATGACAGTTCACTGACATCGATACTGAGGGCAGAAGTGGGCTTCAGGTTGGCAGTTACATATGAAAGGTTGTTGGGGGTTTCCTGTCTCCTTTGTTAACCTCTGCAGCCAGGCCCCACAGCGGCCTGTTTGAAGTACCCTCTAATTGGTATGCAAATCATTGCCACCATCTGTATCGCCCACCAAAAGAGCAGGGCGGATCCATTAAGCCTTTGTTAGTTAATTAGGCTGGCCAGGGCAGGGGGAATGTTTGATCCTCCCCCTTTGGGAGATGCATTGTGTACTCCTGCTGTCATATCCCAACTAAATATGGCAGGGTGGACTGTGCCTGTAGGCTGTGTCCACCCAGAGTACATGTATCTGTGTGTTTGCTGTGCTGTTAGCTTAGGAAGATGTGTGTGGATTATCCCCACACATTTCCAGAGGTTAATCTACCATCATTCCATTTAATTAAAAATGTCAATGAAGCCCAGGAGAGAGCACACCCACCATGCAGATGGTCAGATTCCTCATAGGTTCGCAGTTATCCATAAAATTGCTTGCCCTTCCAAGTAATTCTGCCACCTGCACAAAGCTCCTTCTAATCACTCTTACCAGTTCCCAATCTCAATTAAAAATTCAATTTTATTCCAGCGTATTTACCTGCCACCCCAACTCTCTCTCCCCAGGAATTGTCTCTTTATCTAATAATATCCCCCTTGGAGACTTCAACAGCCCAGAATCAGAACAAGCAAAACACATTTGTGACTCGCTAATCTCTAACCAACGTAATTGACCTTAAACAGATCAAACCCCACATGTTCAAACGTGTCTTCTCCTCCTCCTCTTTGCCACTCTGATGCTTGACCCCCTCTACCTTGTCTGGACTGACCATGCCACAATCATCCTTCTCATATCACATACAAAGCTTCTGAACAAAGGCTGTGCTAAACACTGCTTGATTGAATGTGGAACATTCAAGAACTTCCTGAAAGACACACTAGAGGCAACATTTACAACTTTGCCCACCACAGAGAATGCCTCAGACCTTCTGGATATATCTCACAACTTTGCCAACAAACTAGTGGTGGCCCATGTCCCAAAGTCAAACTGTCTGCACCCTTGTATGGACCCAATTTTGCCACCAACAAACACTCAATCAGATCCCTTGAAAAGTAGTGATGCAAGTACCGCAACTAAGAGGATCTTGCAGCCCTCAAATCCATGCGCACCCAATGCAGACCCATGATATCCAAGGCTAAGTCTGCTTACTATTCCTCCTCCACTTAGGCAGCCTCAAAGTCTTATTCGACCTAGTCAAGCACTGAACCATGCCCACACCTATCCCTAACTGTGACTGAAATAACACCTTCTGCATTAACAAAATTGTTAAGATCAAAGGTCTCATTGATGCTTTGAAACCAGATAGCGACCCGCTATCCATCTCTTTGGGCACTGCAATCCTGGGTCGACTACACCCTCATCTACCCCACATATATCTCATACATACTTGCTTACCTTAGACTTACCGCTTACATGCACAACTTCCTCAAAGACTCTCTTATTAAGCAACTCATTGGCCCAAGGTTCAACACACTCCTCAATGTTGTGGATACATCCTTCAGCAAAGATGCATTCCCAGGCACGATGAAGACAGGTCTCATTTGACCCTTTTCAACAAACACTCAACCCAGAGGACCGTGCCATCTACAGACCGATCACAAGCCTCTCCATCATCGGGAACCTTACTGAGGAAGTAGTTGCAACCCAACATGTCAACATCGACCAGGTTGGCCTCTACCATGCTTAACATTTGGAATTCTGTCCCTAATGCAGCACTGACACTGCAAGCATCCAAATAGTTAACGATATGCTGAGAAACTCATGCCTCCAAGTCCTCTTAGGCCTCTTGGCTGCCTGTGAGCCAATTAACACTCCTGTCCAGCCTCATTGACAGGATGAACTCCTCTGGAACTGTCCTAAAATCTTTTGCATCCTACCTATTGAGAAGAAACCAGGCCATATAGATGGGCTTATTCAGATCCAACCGACTTCCAGTCATGTGTGGGTCCCTGAAGGTTACATCCTCTTGCCAATCGTCTTCAATCTATAAACTGAACCTTTGGGAACTCTCCCTAATGACCCTAGTGTAGCCATTGATCAATTCCCTGAAGACACTCCACTGTACCTTAAGGTCAGTGGCCTCAAAGACATCGCTCACCTCCACAAATGCCTGGCTAACATCCAAACAAAAATGTCAAATTTCTATTTCAAACTGAATCCCACCAAGACCAAGTTCATCCTTGTCAATCCTCCCACCAAACAGCTTGTGCAACAATGGCTTGATGCCATTTGCCTGGATTGACTCATCCCTGAGCTATCAAATTCTGCCAAATCCCTGAGCTTTATTGTTGACAGTAGGATTTCCTTGCAAAATCACATAACCAAAAAGGCGCACTAGGTGGCTACAGATCTCCACAATCCACAGAATCAAACCCTTCATCCCCCCACGTGGCTTCTGCATTATGATCCATTCCCTTGTGATCTCACACAGTGGTGGGAGAAACACTCTGCATACTGAGCTTTCAGCCACACACCTGGCCATCCTCAGTGCAGTTCACCATGCCACAGTCCACCTCATTACAAGTGCACACACATTCTCCTGCATGTCTCCAACCTTGTGCAAGCTTCACTGGCTCCTTGCCCCTGTCAGGATTCTATTTAAAACTACATGTATCACCTGTGAGAACCTTGACCGTGTCTTCTCTAACTAATCCCCGGGATTTGTCATCCAGGTGGCCAGGACACAGCCATCGCTATTGGATCCAGTTCTTGGGGGTGTCCCAGTGAGGGAGGATCACCTGGATGGGGGGTCCTCGGGGAGTGGAAGTGGGACACTGGCAGGTGAGACACGCTATCCCCTTCTATAACACCTTTTCCCCATCCTACCACGTAGGACACACAACCACTCTACCCCCCTTCCCTTTCTGGCACAAACACTTTTGCATATCATGAAAGACAATTAACTAACAGCAGAGCCGTTTTACAGACAAGTCCCAATACAAGGGTCAGGCAAAGTCGGGCAATTGACCAGAGATAAAAGGTTGAACACGAGAGCACATGGAGAGCAAGGCATACCACACAACGAGACAGATATCCAAACATGACATTCAAGAGGAGGAGAATGGCGGTGAGAATTGAGAGGGTGAGAAGGAGAGAAGCGACCTTGCCCTTTCCGACTCAGACCCGCAAAGCCTCTGTAGAAGGAATCATAAAACCGCAAACAATAGACAACATGTGTTGCAGCAGATGTCAACGGTACACGAAACATGCATACGCTGATAAGCAGGACAGAGAGAGAGAGAGACGCCTGCTGTCATGGTACCTTCCTTGATTCCAGATACAAGAACAGCTAATTGGTTGATCACAGCCGGTGAGTCGAGGGGAAAGCAGATAAGAAACCGAACTGTGTTGAACGAAAGTCGCAAAGTGGCAAATTAAGGGACGTTCAAAGAACTGTTAACTTTAAGGGAAAACCAGCTCCAGGGGAGTCCGGCACCACTTGGGTGCTTACCCGAGAGACTCTGGTTGATCCCGCATTTGTTGAGACTACCGATATCAGAAGGCCTCAGGAGAGCCGCAAGGAAATGGTCAAAGTGATCATAATAGGGGTCTAGCAAAATCCTCTGTATAGTCGAAAGTCTTTGACAGACAAACCATTGGAAAGCTAAGGTAGATGAATCCCGGAAAGTAAAAAAACAAAAGGACCATTGTGTAGACATGAGTGAACCCGGAAGAGGGAGGTTGCAGTGGATTGTTTAAAAGGACATTAAAATTGTGAATACAATAGTTGAGATTGTTTGGAAAAAGCCGTAGTGAACCCGACGGAGGGTGGCTAACCTTCGAGAGGGTTCTGAGCCCAGAAGCGGGGGATCCTGGGGTGAAAAGACATCACCCAACAAGACGTAAAAGCTGTAGTGAACCCGATGGAGGGCTGTAAAAAGTTGCCAAAGGTCAGATCCCAGAAGAGGGGGATCCAGGGGTGAAAAGCTGTCACCTCCCCGACACATGAATGCAACACAGCAATCTTTTGAATATAGCAGAGGAAATCTCCTTGAATACAAGCCATATTGAACCCGCTGGAGGGAGGCTGACATTCGAGCAGGGTCTGAGTCGGAAGAGGGGGAGCCAGAGGTGAAGAATTCTCACCCAAGTACATTGGAAAATAACTTTTTGTTTGTTATTTTTGAACAGATCAGGTCCTCGGAGGGAAGAGACTTTTTGTAGAAAAGGGACTTAAAAACCAAAGGTCCTTATACATGAGAACGGAACTGTCGTCTCATGCTGGGAAAGCGACCCTGTCTCGTACTCAAAACGTGGGGAAGGGAGAACCCCGGCTACCACATCCTGACTTATTATTTGAAAACACTCCTTTCTTTCTTGTGAACACCATCCCAACGTTCTTTTTGTATTAGTTGTAGTGATTGGCAATAGTTTTTTGTTATTGTAGGCCCTTTTATTTGATAAGATGCCACTAGGACTGCCTTATTATTATTTGATGGTCCTAGCTTGCTCCCATCTTAGATTTAGGTTTAGATCAAGCGTTTTCCCAACCTGCATATACAGTTTAATAAACACCCTTGAACTGTGATCACTTGTCTGTCTTTACTGTTGCCACCATGAGTTCCTTATACACCTGCAAAACAGTCTCAAACAGACCATCAACAAAAGCTAACACGTAAAAGGATGATTTGCAAGCAGTCCTCCTCCTGCCACACCCCGACCACCTGAAACTCCATCCAGACACACTTGGCTGTTTCAACAATACCAGTGGATCTATAAAACTCCTTCTCACCCTCGAACAACTGCGCTCCTGTATAAAATGCCAAGCCCTATGATTCCACCCTTCTATTGTAAATTGCTCTGCTACTCTTGAGCTAGGTCCACACTATAAGCAATACAATACATTTTTTTTTTTTTAAAGCTCCCGGTCTAATGAACTTTCTCACTACGTTTAGTGCAGGAAACCAGTCAAGCAGAGTTCGGGAATCTGCATTCCAAGATTGACTGTTCCAGCTGACAAAGCTTAGGGGTGGCAACCATCGTGTGACATCTCAGGAAAATGTATGCATTCTCTGCTTGAGTGTAGAAGTGACCCAGCTGCGAGGTGAACTCCAATGTGCTGTCCTGATTCAGCGCAATATTTGGCAGGGGAATAATGCCATGCATTCAGAAAGTCCAATCTGAAGTGGGGTTTATCTTGTAATCAACTTCCAAATATCTCCAAGTGCTTGGGGGAGGTTTAGCATTTTTGAAAAAAGGGGAGCCCATCAGTTCTGAAACTCAGTGAAGATGTGGTTAAAATGCAGTGGTGTGTACTGCCAAGCTGCATGGGAGGCACTACTCTCCTGGGGTGCAGAAATTTTCCTGGGAGGTGGAAGGGCAGTGGCACAAATCAGCAACACTCCTATTTTTTGTCACGGTCCAGGGTTGGGGGACCCCTCTCTAAAGGGTTTATTTTGGACAAGCCCAAGCACAGGAAGGTAGACCCATGCACTAAATAGCAATTCTATTCACATTTCATTGAGGTGTTGTGTCCATTGTCCTAACGGGAACCAATGATACAGGAAATTGGATTAGGCCAAAAGACAACTGTCCTGTGGGATAACAACGGTTAAGCTATGATAACGTTTTGAATTAAAATTTTTGCAACTTGGGTCCTATTCATCATAAGCAGCCTGCTTCTTCTAACACCTTTCAGGGTCTTTATCAATTGAAAAACTCATTGGCTTTATTAGTAAATACATTTCAAACGGGTTATTCATGAGAGCAACTAGTGGTAGGCTATACAGCCATTTCTCAGTAACCAACAGTTGCGCACTTTAAGGGAAGCAGGAGTTTAGGATTGTCGGCCTCAGGCCAATAAATAAATCATTTGATGTAATGAGTCCAGTTAAGTGCCTGCCATTCATGAGCAAGACCATCCAAGGATAGGCTACAATGTAATAAAAAAACTCCTGAAGCTCCCATCTTCAATTCCATTGTGGTTGGCTTTGGTGTAGGCCTTGATCCTGGAAATATCAACGCTTCGTGATGTGCCATATTCAGGATAACTTGATGTTTTCTACTGGGGAGGGAGGCCCTGCTGTTTATCCGGGATTTTGGAGTAGTGCTTTATAGGGTTAACCAAAGGGAACTGTTGGTTATGGGGCAGCATCTAGTCACTGCAGGTTCAATGTGGTGTGCAGCATGTGCCCTTTTATGTTCCATCTAATTCAATTGGTACATCATCACCCTTTGAGTTCTGTTTGCAAAGTATTTGCCACCCAACTTTTTTAAAAAGGGTTTCATCTGCCCAGGGTATTGCTTCCCGTAAGATTTCCTAGGAGAGATTGGGATTTCCGTGTACTATAATTGATGATTAACTGATTGTCTATTGCAGGCAAACTAGAACTCTGAACATCACAAAGAAGCGTCAGTTGACCCTATGCATAGGGTAGCCAACTGTACATAGCGAACCACTAGCTGGCCCTTGGATGGACGGTAACATCCTCGGTCTTACTTTGTCCATCCATATTCATTCAGCCTTGAAAAGTGAGCACCTCCCCCCTGCACCTCTCACCATGCTATGCTGTCATTTGATAGCATTTGAAGTGTGGTCCAGGCTCTCTTGCTGTCTCAGAATAACTCTGGGGAGATCAGAAGTCTGCTCCTAGTCCTATTTCTGGGTACTCTAACTGTGACATTTAACCTCCGATACAATAAATCAATTAGTTATGCTTGCAGGTATTTCATTAAAATGCATGTTAATTAATTCTAAAACCATCTATATTTGAACTCTCAAGCTCTTGCTATAAAAATATTCCCATAAGGGGTTCTGTGTTTTTTCCTTGACTGTGCTTTATTGTGCTCTTTATTTCATCCCAGTTTGTTCGTCACTGCTTGCCGACCTGCCTATACCCAAGCAATAGCTGTTCCCTTTGTTCTCTGCCGTTTGTGCGTGGCAGCCATTTTAGTCGACCTTCACCTTCCACCTTGCAATTACCTTTTGCCACTTACTTACCACCTCTTCCTTTACACGTACCAGGTCTTGCCAATGGGAGTTTCCCCTTTTAGCCCTGTGCCCCCCTGCACTGTAACCCCCTGCCAACGACGACACTCCTTGCCCCCCGTCCCCCATGTGCAGGGTAGTTACTAGGCAATATGGCAGCATTTTGGGGAGAGTGGGAGAATAGTTGTCTGCAGGGCCACATGAAGGGGATTGGCAGGGCTTTGCAGGATGTGAGGGGAGAATAAAAGATCTGGCAACGGGAAGCAGCCTCTCCAGACTCCACTTTCGATGCCAGGTAGTATACAGGGGGCCGCTGCTGCCTGCGAGGCCCCGCTTGGCATAGAACACTAAGCGACCACGCAGACAGACTGCCCATGCATAGTGTAGTGGCTTGCCCGGAACCACTAGCCGGAAGAGGAATAACTTGGGCAGTGAATATGAGCAGCAGTTAAAAACATGCAGAACATTTTGCAAACTATGCACATTAATCCATATTGGCCACCGTTGGCTGATTCAAAACAAAAGCCGTTGTTGCTAAGGTCATCTTTTTTTCCAATTTTTGGCACGGCAGTGATGATGGATTGGGATCCTCAAAATATACCCATTTATGAGGCTCCCAATTCCATCATGGCCGCTGTTATGAAAATAGAGAAGAGACTGCTAATTCATATTTGTAAACATAATCAACTGTGCCTTCATCAAGACCGTTTTCCCAGATATAAACAGTAGCATGCTTGAGGGATGTGCCCTTTTATTTGCTGCAGTGGAGAATCTAAGTTACTTGTTTTGCCAGGCTCGCATTGGGAGTATTTGGTTAATGGAGTTGGAGGCTGAAGGGCTTGGAGCCTTGAATGCTTTGCCTGTTTTCATTTTGGAACCTTGGAGATTGATGTTTTCAATTTGGGGGTTGAGGAGGAGCTGGGATCTTTAATGTCATGATCTTTTTCATGTGGGCATGTTGGAGATCTATTAAATATTTCCCCCTTTCAGTCTAGATTGGCAAATAATATTTTAATAGATGCAATGTGCATACCCTGAACACCTAGTTCAATTGTGAGCCTCATTATTAGATACATTCTAGTAATAATAACAATTAAAAAAAGGTTGCGGTTGCAAGTGAAATGTAGCACAAACGTGTGGAAAACACCAATGTGACAACTATGTGGCCATTTTACACAGATAAACTAGCTTCTATAAAATGTCCAACATTATAAAAGTGCTTTCGCCATGATACACGCTATCGTCTTCATGGAGGAGCTGACTGACGCCAGTCAGGTGCCTCCACACAATACTGCATAAAGCTCTAGTAGAGTTCAGACACCTAAAGCTTTTTCTAGCTAGACCTATACACACAAAGAGAAGGGCCTTTGGCTGATACGCAGCAACAGTAAACCTCAAGCTGTCTCACCCCTCCCTTTAGAGCACTGACATAGGTTTTGTGAGATTCAGAAGGCAATGTGTTTCCTCGCGCCATCTCCAGGGCCTGTCCAATAAGACGCAGAGAAGTCACGTTGAAAGGACATCCATCTTAGTCTTCCATTGATTGCTATGATCGCTGTCCAGCATTTGTTACAAGAGTTGGAGTTATATTTAGTTATTAGGATGTGGTTTGGGGCTCCTAAAAGTCATGGCGTATATATATTCCCCAAACCTCCTGGACGATTTATAGGGCAATAGAAAAAGTTATGGGAACTATCAGAAGGTCTAAAGGTCAGCCAAAGCTGGCATTTGCTTGTTATTCCCTGTATTTTGAGACTTGTAATGTCTTATAGGACACACTGTACAGCAGAGAAAGCAACACAGCTGTCAAAAATCTTCACAAATTAAAATGGCCTGAATCTTGTTTTTCCCTTTCCCGAATTTAAAATCCGTCTTTTTTTTTTTTACAAATCCTTTGCATTCCAAAATGTAAACAATGTTTATAAAAAACAAGATAACATAACGTTTCTTAATAAAAGGTTGTGAGAGAAAATGATTGAGTTTAAAAGCTGTTAAAATGTATAGGTTTATTGAACGGTGCATTAGAAAATCATAACAATGAAGTGTGGCTAAAGGTTAGCCGGTAAAATAGTTCAGTGGGTTGAGCGCTCGCTGCTGCAATCTGTGTTTGATCTGCAGGTCGCAGGTTCGAATTCCGGCAAGGCCAACTCAGCCTTCCATCTTTTCTCGAGGTCGATAAATGAGGACAAATGCCTCCCTGAAACTTGAGGAGAATCATCTCTGGTTCCGGAAGCACCTCAAAACCTTTCTCTTTGCTTCTGCCTTTTCTCCTCCTCTCTCCTGCTGACTTTCTGACTGAAACTGTACTGCTTACCTGGCCACTTTCTGATCTCGGGCCCAGGTCCCCTCCCCCACCAGTCGCACACTGGCACTGCCTTCATGGCAACCCCTGCACTTGGGGACTGTTTCTGTATCCCCACAGTCCCACTACCAGCACTTGACACCTGTTGTCTGCACTTGCACTTGCCACATGATGGCTGTACTTTTACTTACTGTTATTTATTCTATTATGTACTGCACTGTCCCCTCCCATTCTCCCACGCACATTCCCACTTCCCCCTTCCCATGCACTTGTTTGATCTGAATGATACTTGGCCTAGTAGGATTGGTGTCTGTCTTCCCTCTGTTCCCCCTCCCATGCCTTTTTGCGCCTTGAAACACTTGTGTATAGGTGCATTATAAATGCCATATCATATCAGTATCAACTTCGGTTGGGTGATATTGTATGTAAATACTGAGACGCTATATGAATAACACATTATGATCCTTAACTTGTTAGAACTTGCAAATGTACTCTTAGAAATGTGTATCAAATCATTTTGTGATACTAGTAGAAAATGCCACACAATGCAAAAACTATTATGGTGTACAGCTGTATGCGTAGTACCTGTTAACAGAGATGCAACATACCCGCAGACCGACTATAGGGCTAAAGTGGCTACTGGGCCTGGTCATGGAAACTTTCAATGACCGACCGGGACGTGGGGCATGCCAGGCAGTGTGACCAGTAGCCTGTGGCTCTGCTATGACAGTAAAGTGGCCCACTAATCCTACATTGAGTAGCATGGTGACAACTGGGGCATGACTGAAGGCCTGTGGGCCGGGCCACAGGTTGCACTGAAATCGAAGGATGCATGGAAAAAATAAACTTTTGAACCTGTGGATTGATCTTGAAAGTCTCGTCAAAACAGGTTCATGCCTGTTCCTCCAAAACCATCAAGGACCACATTGACTCCCTGGCTACTGCCCTGGCTGACTTCTGCAACCACTCCTTCGGCACTGGAGTCTTCCCTTCCACCCTGAAGCACTCCCTTGTGCACCCTCTTCTTAAGAAACCCTCTGCCGACCCATCCTTCCCGGCTAACTATCGGTCAATCTCCATCACTCCTTTCCTGGGCAATGTCTTGGAAAAGCTGGCTATCTCCCAGCTCAATCTCCACACTGAATCTGTTGGTTGTCTCCATGATCATCATTCTGGCTTCAGAGCTGCCAGAAGCACGGAAACTGCTCTCCTGTACAACCGTGAAGACCTGCTCTCCAACCTTGATTCCAACACCCCTGTGTCCTCATCTTACTTGATCTCTCTTCTGCCTATGACACGGTCAACCATGCCATCCTGCTCAACCGTCTCCGTGAAACCCTGTGGATCACCGGTCAGGCCCTGGCGTGGCTGACTTATTTCCTCTCTGATGGACCCTCCCCGGTTCAATTTGGGTCCTTCCTCTCCTCTATATCTCAACCTGTGGTGTTCCCCAGGGGTTTAACCTCTCTACCTGGCTGTTCACCAAATGCCTGGCACTTTTTGCCCACCACATTGCTGTGTTCTGCCCCAACTTCCAGTGCTATGCAGATGACACTCAGCTCATTTTCAGGCTCCCCTCAGCCACCTCTTCTCCCATCTCTGACTGTCCGCCATCCAGGAGTGGTGTGCCGCCAATGCTCTCTGCCTTAATGCCAGTAAGACTGAGATTTTCCTCATTGGGACACCCGCTCCCTCCTTTCCTGTCACTATGGCTGGCCTCTCTTGGCCCTCTCCCTGCTCCCACCTGTGAGGCTAAAAGCCTCAGGGTCATCTTCGACTCCACGCTCTCCTTCTCTCCTCACTTCTCTGATGTCTCTAAGAAGTCACACTACCAGCTGCACATCCTCCGAGGTATTCTTCCTTTCCTCTCCTTCCCCCAGAAGCTCACTGTCTCCAGTGCTCTGGTTCTTTCTAAGCTGTATTATTGCAAAAGCCTCTTTCTAAATCTGCCTGCGTCTACTCTCCACCCTCTGCAACTCATCCAGAACAGGACTGCGAGACTTGTCCTTGGCCTCAAGCCCAGGGTTCGTATCTCTCTAGGACTGAAATTGCTGCACTGGCTCCCAGTAGCTGGGAGGATTAAGTTCAAAACCATCTGCATTGTCCACAAGGACGTCTGGGGTCTCAATACCTTCAACTCTCTCTTCCTAGATATCTTCCTTCTCGAACTCTTCGCTCATCCACCTCCATCTCCCTCAGGATCAGTCGCTTCTCCAAGCAACGAGTTGGTGGTAGAGCTTTATCTTCGGCTGGGGCCTCCCTCTGGGCCAGCCTCCCTGCCTCCCTGAAAATTGAGGAGAATCATCTCCGGTTCCAGAAGCACCTCAAAACCTTTCTCTTTGCTTCTGCTTTTTCTCTTCTTCTCCCCTGCTGACTTCCTGACTGAAACTGCACTGGTTACCTGGCCACCATCTCATCTCGGGCCCAGGTCATCCTCCCACGCCAGTCGCACACCTGCACTGCCTTCCTGGCAACCCCCGCACTTGGGGACTGTTTTCTGTACCCCTACAGTCCCCTACCAGCACTTGACACCTGTTGTCTGAACTTACCCTTGCACTTGCCACCTGCTCGCCGCACTTTTACTTATTGTTTGTTATTTATTCTTTTATTCCGTGTACTGCACTTTCCTCTCTCCCTTCCCATGCACTTGCGCGATCTGAATGACACCTGGCCTAGTGGGATCGTTGTCTGTCTTCCCTCTGGTCCCCCTCCCTTGCCTCGTTGCACTTTGAAACACTTGTGTATAGGCGCGTTATAAATGCCATATCATATCATATATCTTCGCAAACCAAATCTGGCAAGCAACAGATCATTGACAGCCAGATGACGCATATCACATTTGTGAAGAATCCATGTTTGGGTACAAAAGTCATAAGAAGTTGCATAAAGGCATTTTTTCACGTTCTTAGAATTATGATGTCCATATGGAAAATGGACTGTCAGAGCTCTATCACTCATAATAATTTGCTTCGATGTTTCTCATTTTTGCCACACATGTAACGCTTACCTTCCCACAGGTGCAGCCTCAAAGTGTGTGACATATTTACAAGACACCTTCAAATATATACAATTGCAACATTCACTTCACAATCAACCCTTTCCTATGAAGCACTATTCCAAATGTATTTACTATGAGGAATCATTTAAATACATATTTAAATGTGTCTGAAATAACAAGTGTTGACAAACACAATAGTTTTGATGTTTGCCATTATTCAATGAACAATAGTTGTGGATTCAAACACTAGGGCCAATCACTGTGTAAAAATGTATGTACGAAATAGCAATCATTGATCAAGTTAATAATGTTTGCATTTTTGAGTTTATTAGCAAACAAAAGGTCATGCCTGTAATTGCTATGAACAATTACACATTTACAAATGTACAAAAGAAAATGGATTTGCAAAGCAAATAGTTTTGGCATTTGTAGTTGTTCATTGACAAGCAAATAGATGTTGCTTCTGTTAAGTTCAACCATTCACTTGTGTAAAAAAATAAGCATTGGCAACGCTAATACTTTTGCTGTTTCTAGTTTATTGACAAATGGTTGTGGCTTGGGTTTTTGGGAGCGGTGCTCTTCTACTTTTTATAATTATGCTCATCTGTTCCTATGCTTTTATTTTAAACAGAAACCGTTCTGGAATGGTTTTGTTTAAAAATAAAATCGTAGGAAGCAGTTGAAACCTGCCCTTCAGTGCACCGCACTGAACGAGATCCTAAACAGCAGGCACATTTTCTTGGGGTTTTTTTTATTGTGCATGGAAGGGGGTGCAGCGATGGGGTTGGTGGGGCATGGGGGCAGGCCAGCAGGCAACATAGTTCCACTACTTTTTTTCATACACTTCGACCACTGGTTTTATATAGCAAACATTGGCAAACAGTCATAGCTTCAGTTACTATGACCAGTAACTGTGTAACAATTTACAAAGCAATAAGAATTGGCAAAGCCAGTAGTTTTAGCTTTTGTAGTTGTTCACTGACAAACACATGGCCATAGCTTCATATATTGTTTCTTAAAGTGATACATGAATATAACACATACAATAGAAAACACATCTAACAAACAATGGAAAAACCAACAGTATGCCACACAATACTCTCCCCCACAATACCCAAATATGCAAGTACCAATAACCTAAAAAAATAGATGTCAATGAGAAAACATTTGTTTTAAAAAGATAAGGTAAACATAATAAATAATAAAATGCACTCACTTTGGAAATACCAATGTGCAGCTTCCTTGATGCACTACCTGGACATTAAACATTACCACACATAGATATAGTGTAACCCACAACAAATGAAATCTTACCTCACATCACACCACTGCTTCACAAGACTTACTTTAAGTATAAGTCACTTTACATGATGAGTATACCATAGTTAATGTGAGTGTTGGTACACAGTGGTGTGAGGTAATGTTTCATCTGTAGTCGGGGAGGCTATAGTTGTGTCTAATTTACATTTTGTTTTTTATAGATAGTAAAATTAGCTCAATTTAACGTGTTTTCACTGGTAAATATAAAGGTAGGATAAAACGAACATTATCACAAAATATAGCAACAAATGAAACCAATATTAAAACCAACATCTTTTGGGATATTAGCTCTTCCTCACAAATAACAAGTAAAAAGTAACATCAGCACATACCTTTACACCAAACATCAATATCGTACATAACAAACATAGAATACATTTTAGAAATACACAACACTACTATTTAAATAAATGGGAATAATATACACTTTAGAATTCCTGACCTAAAAACATACACCCATAATCCCAATTTATAATAAATGGCATCAAAACATACACCTACAATCATACCTTCCACTAAATGACCACAACAATACACAACATTATTAAAATCACAAGCTCACAACAAAATATAGACTAACATATTCATAGTCCCTATAAAGAAGGACCTTATAGTTTGACGACCAATGAGAAACTGTGTATCTTGTGTTTCTGAAGATGACATGTTTTAGACGTAGGCATATGTTTACCACCTGATAGTGGGCAGCCAATCACAATCCTAGTTCCTATAGAAAGTATACTTGGATGTTCCCCTTAGCCAATCCCCGACTCTTAATAGGTTTTTCATTATTGCCGTCACCTCTGACGTATTTTTGATATAAAAGCTATGATTTTTGTGAAGATCACTGAAAGACTGAGCGTACGTCCAGTGATGTCCGTTGTAAACTCCCTGTTTTAAATAATTGTTAATAAAATAGTACTTTGGCATCTTTCTGAGTTGGTTCGCTTATTTGGACTTAAAGTTATTCTGTATGATCTCATCCATTATATATGCACATTCCTAAAGGGCCCTAAGCTCATGTGGGAGCGGTGTGGAGGATTTAAAGATCCAAACTAGTTCTGCTCTAGAGTTTTGGACAATCGGGCATCCTCTGCCATTAGCTGGAAGATCGCAGAGTTTCCTTTTGAGAGCTGGCAAATAGAAATAAAGTTGCAAGACGAACTGAGACGGTGGGCGGGTCCCCCTTTGAAAAAATCCCTGCTCAGTTTCCTTGGGCGCTCTGCGGACAGAAGGTGAAGTGGTCGGTTTTAAGGAGGAGTCAATACCGAAGGCCTTGAGTCGATTAACGAATGGTAATTAGAGTAAGGGGCATGGCAATATAAAGGGACGGGATTGTGATAATTTTGAGTAACATGAAATATTGTGAAGATAAGAGAGACCGCCTAGGAGTCCTAATTCAAGGGAATTAGAAGGAGACATTTCAAACTTCAATGGGAATAAAAGTAGAAAAATGCACATGTCAGGACCGTGTAAGATGATGTCTCAAACCCTGTAAAGGGTAAAGTAAAGGCGAGAGAGGAAGCACCCCGTATTTATAAATGAGAAATAAATACGTGGGAAGGTGATCACTGTGTTTTATAATGTGTAATGTGTGACTAATCTAAATGAATGTTTGCTGAATAAAGTGTCAAGGAGTGATAGAATTGTGAAAAGTTGGAAAAGAAATAGGGATTAAAGATAAAGTGTAGCAAAATGATTGGCACCAATCAAAAGAATAGATAGTTCATTGAAATAAGAGTATTGAGCAGCGATTGATGGTGTTTGCTCATATGTGTTGTTTTCAAATATTAAAAGTGATGATTTAAGTCAAGGTAAAAGGTTTATTTAATGATCTGGTAAGTATTGATAGTCAATTGAGACTTGTTATTATGTAGGACACTCCTCTCATGCATCTATGCAGAACACTGCCAAAACATGCGCCCAAGCTCAAACAGTACAGTACAGAATGGGTAAAGGGCACAGCAGATAACATGTTCATGCCGTGGCCACAAGGGGGATCATTGTCAAGAGTGGTATTGCAACACATGACCACATACTTGCATGCTGGTATACAGGAAAGAAATTAGAGAACAGATTAGCAATTTTTGAACTTTGGAATATGTACCAAGAGGAAAGAGAAGACCCACTACCTGAGGAGTGGATGCTTAATCAGCATATGGGGGAAGGCGTTGAGCCCTCAGCGCCCCTTAACTTGTCTGAAGCAAAGAGTGTTGCTACGGAAGAGATAGGAGTGTCTCCTTTAAAGGAATTGAAAGCAGTGACAGGGTATAGTAATCCGATATATGAACCCCTGCTTACATTAGTGATGATAGTCCAGAAGAGAATAAAAGAAAAGAATATATTTATAAAATCATACAAGACAAGGAAGAAAGAAGCGAACGGTTGAATTTGTCGACAGATATAGGCAGAGAAATCAAGAGATGGAAAGGAGAAAAAGATAAGGCTGACGAGGTAGCACTCGTACAATACAAATGGCTTGGAGGACAGATATTACTCAAGATAGATGGAAAAAGTATTGAGGAAGTTAGGCAAAGAGAAGATAAAGACAAGCAAGAGAGGAAGGATAAAGAATGAGAGAGGAGATTAAAAGAAGATGAGCAAAGAAGGAAAAGCAGGGGATCGACAAGAACAGATATATCAGGAGGAACAGGAGTATGTTCAAAAACAGTCAAAGGAACAAAGGAAGTACGACAATAGACAAAGGATGATAGAAGAAAGGGACCGAAATGAAAAAAAGGAGGAAGAAGCACAAAGATTAAGGGACAAAAGGTTGCACAGAAGAAGAGTAATGAAGAGAAGGAGTAAGGAAGGAAGAACAAAGTCAGGAGGAAGAAAGAGTCAGAAGAGATGCGAGAAAGCGAAGGCAAGTAGATGAAGAAATACTCGTAAAGAGCGAATGACACTGAGCTGTGAAATATGATGGGATAGAGTGGAAGAGATTCCCCTGATAAAGGAAGTAATGCCAGCAGCATCTAGAGTAGCGTAAGAAGAAGAAAGATATGATGTGGAAGGCATTGGAGAAAGGATTGATAATGTCTATCAACAGTCAAGACGAGATAGTGAGTATGGAACTCGAGGGAACGATGATCGATCACCAGTACCTAAATCACAAAGTGAGGAGGGAAACCTGTTTAGTGATGAATGTCGAGCATTGTCTTTGAGCAGATTGAACCTAGACAAAGGTGAGGAGGATGTTAGTTATACTAGTTGGGGCCTAGGCATGTCGGACGAGGAAAGAGAGTCTGGTCTTGGGGAAGAAGGAGAGAGCGTGTGCGCCCCTGGAGGAAACCTGCAAATGGATAAGGAAGTGAGATGGTCAGATCTGGAACAGCCTGAAGATAGAATGCCAGATCCAATAGCATATCCTGAGCATCCCTGAGGACGATCACATAGTGAGAAGGCAGAGTCTCCACCATATGTAATCAGCTTAAGGTTTTTGCTGGCAAGGAGACAGACCGGGACGATTATCCTTGCCATGGATAGACTAATAGTGGGATCCGACTATGGGATAGGGTTCGTACAGTTCCCCTTGTTAGAGAAGGGGGTAGCAAGACCGCAATATATTACATGGTCACAGATGGACAAGGATAACTTAAAGTGTAAGCTTCCTAGTTTGACTTGGGGTGGCTGGAAAATGGATATACTAATTAGAGAAAATGACAGGAGGAAATACGGTGGCCATAGGGGATATAAACGGTCGCCCAGCAGCTATTCTTGGAGAGAGGGCTGATGACATATGGAGGAGAGCGGGATATCCAAGTGTAACTGCAAAAAACAGGGCGCATGATGTAGAGCCATTTAATAATTGTAGAGCAGATGTTTGGAGGGCTCTCACGGTACAATATCCTGACACATCCGATATGGGTGCAATTATGACACGCAAGATGAAGACCATATTGCTTATATTCAAGATATTCAGGTGAAATGGCAGCTTGAAACTCGCAAGCCGTGGGAAAAGACAGTGGCATTGTTTTACCATATTTTGTGTCAGGGGTTGCCTGAGCAAGTACAGAGTGTAAGTGACTTCAATCGAGCACTCCAACTAAGTCAATGCCTAGTCTGGGATGCCCAATGGAAACCCTTATTTATATATTTTTATGTCAAAGTTCTTTAAATCTGGATGATGAACCATTATATAACGCCCCTCTCTTTGAATCACCCCGACCTCACTGAGCCAAGAAGTAGGTTTGCTTTGCAAATTAAAAGGTTTACTTGAAGAATTGAACAATATATCACACTTTTATGAATAAAATAATATCTGAATAGCACACTTATGAATATGAACAGTAATCAGTAATGGGTAATATCACAATATCAACAATCTCTTTAATCACTTAGGAGTAGGAATAGAAAGGATAAGGTAGCAGAGAATACTTGGCATGGGTTCAAGGAAATGCAAGACAAGAAAAATGCAACTCAGAAATAAACTTGATATGGTTTCAATCAAAAGACAATATGATCACCTTTTCCCCTGTGACTACTCACTCCCCCCACTATGCAATATGAAGAGATGGAAATGAGGGCCCACAGGTTTCAGGAATATTACTCAACAATGCAGTTGAATCCCAGTTCCCCGAGCAAGCGTAGAGAAAACAGGTATGATTTTAAAATAGGACAAAAATACTTTTGAATGGGATAGCAATGAATGGGAAAATATGCTAAAATGGTTTTAATCAACTAAAGGAGATTCAGGATAAGTGATAATTACTTTGGATTGGTACAGGTCAACGCTAGCAATGATTCATGAATGGTTATCAGATTGAAAACGAAATTCAGCAATTGAAAACAAGAAACAGCTATTTTGACATGTGGTGAAATGGAGCTAAATTGCAATTCGCTGCAACTTTTCCGCGTGCGTGAAACGCGATTACGGAAAAACTGTAATGAATTGGAATGTGTGTTGGAAAGCTTAGGATCTTAGCTTAAAAATGACAGTTAAATTTCAGTTCTAGGATGTGTGGTTCAAAAGTTACGGTTTTGTCAAGGTAGATTTTTAGAAACAGAATCAAGATTTCAAAATGACAGATTGCGCTTTGAGGAGTAGGAATCAATATGGATTTATACTAAGGCTATGCAACTACAAGATACCCCAACGGGACAACCACCAGAAACAGGGCGCCTTACGCTTATGATTGCTGTGCGTCAAGACACTTGAAAAATATCAGCGCATAGATGATTATTGCTACAATGATCACAGTCAATATAATGGAAAGAATTCAGGATGGACACAGGATTCTATAATGCAGTTCTGGATAAGTGGAAATGGTTGGAATAAGATTACTTTAAACTAAGAGATTGGTATGGACAGTTCTAGACTAGATACTCACTCCTAGGCTTTGGAATGGAATGGCCTCGTCAAAGATCTGGTCAAGGGTTTGGATTCACTCGCCACCGGACAGGTCTCAGGCACTCTGGGTTCTGCTCTCAGCACTGCACTGCGGTCTGGGTGGCCTCTTGAACTGGATCTGATGGGTTCTGGATACAGCTCTGCTTTCTGGGTCTAGATCTTGGTTGTAGCGCAGGGTTCTTAGCTAGAAGCAAAACAGCTCAGCCAGGCTGTTGGATGGTTTAGTTAGGCCCTGTGGAAGTTTAGGGGTTAGAATCAGGTTGCAAAAGATTCTGAAGGCCTGCTGCAAAGAGTTCAGTTTTGGGTTAGGTCTCTGCTTTAGGGTTCTAGAGTTTGGTTCTGGAGTCTTCCTTCAGGGTGCTGCGCCAAGAAATCAGTGGAGTAGTGGAAAAATGTGTGTGTTATCTGTACTCAGCAGTGACTATTTATGTATTTCCAAAGTGGGTGGGGAGGCTGATTCTACAATGCCCAACCCTCTAAGGATTTGATAGGTTAGAGGATTTCCTATCCCTTGATTTGAGACAGGATCAGCGTGTCAGAGTGATGCTGTGTTTATGGTACAAAAGAAATCCCTCCCTTTTGCTTTTGCGTAGAAAATCTATTTTTTCCAAAAGACATATTTCCCAATACACAAGTTGTTGAAAATACATAATTACATGACAGATTGCTTAAGGTACATTTCTGTTCAAGTCCCATGTTTCTACGAGCTTGGGTTCAGAAATGACAACATTTTCGCGCTTTTGGAGGGTTTCTCAATATTAATTCTGCACCAAATTTGATACATGCATGCATATCCTCTCTGAGCATATTACTGTAATTTCTTTAGTTCATAGCAAAAACACTGCAGCTACAATATGAATAAATTCCGGGGTTTAGTCTCAGAACATCGCACAGATTCCAGCTTAGTCTTGAGCTGTGAGTGAATTTTTCATTTTCACACTCTCAAAATTTTACATTTTTGTCAGCTCGGTACACTTTGTTATAAGCATTTTTATAAAACATACACTTGCTTTCAATTCACATCTCAGTCTGGTCCGCCCCCAGAGCTTGGCTGTCTCAGAGGGTCACATTTCTTGTTTCCTGCTAGCAGTTTTTGGCAGGAAACAAGAACCAAATTACACCCCAAATTAGCATTCCCTATTCAGTCCAAGGAATCTATTGTTCCTTTCTCCGGGGTACAGGGAAAATCTCCTCCCTTTTTGATTAGCATGCCAATGCGACATCCTCCTTCTGGTGTGAATGAGAAGGTGTGAAGTGTTCTCAGGGGAAGCAAGCCTTTTGGAGTTTTAACTGCATCAGGTTACTTTCTGATCAATTGCAACATAGTTCCTTTTTTCCTTGTGAAAAAAGAAATACATTTATAAACTTAAAGTAAGCAACATATCTTTAAATCAAGTCATTTTCAACATGAAATCACTGTGTGGCCCTCTATATGGCATTTTGATGGAATTCTCTTCTTTGGCATATTTAATTTCTAAATCGCCAGCACCTGACAGAGGCGAGTAACGGTACTACACCCATTTTGACAGCTGTCTTTCCATCAATTATCTTTAAAATAGGATTTTGTTCTGAGAACATATGATTCATGCTGACATTGACCTGATGTGGATTCTTGCAGTAAATGATTTGGAACACCCAACAACAAGGTTGGATCTTTTAGGTGATTTGTGAGCCATGATTTTAGCAATTTTTGACAATCAAGGAAACGGATTTTCAAACAGCTCTGTGTTTCTTTTTCAATCAGCATTGCTATTTCCAAGTGGTTTCAGGCTACTTTGTGGGTAGCCCAATAGCGGTTTTTGGCAGAAGTGGGTGGTGGCCTATTTTTCAGGTATTCACTGCGCAATTTCTGGTGATTTCTAGCGAGAAGCATGCATTCCAGTGGCCATTATGATGTTTCTGTTGCCAGCAATGCACAGTGATGTTGCAGGGCTTGGATGAGTGGGTTGATACATCCCACAAGAGACAGATGAAAAAACAAGTGGGGGATGTAAGAGAATCCATGGGCTGAGAGACAGTTGACAATAGTACACCATTGTCAGTTATTACAAGAGAAGAACAAAAAGAAAGATGAAAATAGAAAGATTGAGGAAGCCAAGTTAGTTCAGAAAGTTGTCAAAACTTGCCATAGAAGGGGCAGTATTGACAAGCGGAGAAGGAATGGGAATGCAGGTAGCAATGGGTACATCACAGGCAAATAATCTGCACCTGATGGACCACGGTTCGTATGGGTTTACGCCACGAGGCAGAGGTATGGGTTATAGGGGAAGAATAACCCAGAATAACCCAGGTGGGTTTCAAAACACACAGAACGAGAACCAGAATGCTCAGGGAGGACCTAACCAAGGAAGTTTTGCCAGACGGGTTCCCCCCAGTATGTTGAAACTGTGGAATGACATGACATATTGCGTGTGTATGCAAGAGCTGAGGGAGTGTACAAAACAACCAGTTTTCCAGAGGCGGGACAGCTTATCCTACATATAGCACACAGACCAGAGAGGGCTTTGCCCAAGATCACACGTCTTATCAGGCACAAGCACCGCAAGTAAGGCAGGTGCCACAGCAGGGACAAGCACAAATGACTCCACCCCAGGGGCAGTCGCAACAAGCCCCTATGCACACACAGCAGTATGTGAATACAGGACAAATACTAACACCTAGAATAGGAGATGTCACTGTGGTAGGAGGAAATCCTTTCATAGGGACAGGGATGAGCTTGTGCGCACAATAGGACAGCTTGCATGGTGACTTGAACTGATCAGTACTATCTTGTACACCAGACCCCCAAGAGGAACCAAGGTTTGTGTATACTGGAAGGAAAATTTCCAATGTTGGTTATTGCCATGAATGCTCAAGGATTCTCTGGAGCTACAAGCTGAGTTCCGTTTACTGATAAATTACCGGTCTCCATAGGAGAATGTGACATGTCCGTCCCGTTGTTATATTGAAAACAGACACCAGTTAACATCTTAGGAGGAGATTTAATGACGATACTTAATATGACTATTTCATTTACTGATCAAGGAATAGTGTGTTCATCTCCAGGAATACACTATTTGAATGTGGGAGAGTTCATACTGGTGTTCACAGGGCAAGTGGCTCTGTGAGGCGTCCCAGTAGATCCAGAGATTTTTCTATATGGAGTAAGCATTTTGCTGACATGGCTACCTGACCTGTTGGGAAAGATTATGAGGATACCTGATGAGTTTTTATTTAGACCACAAATACCTATGGATGAAGAAGGTGGACAGACTATTTCTGTAAAGTTGGAAGCAGCTTAAGTACAAAGAGAGATGGAAATGCTCGAAGGGATGGACGATAAGGGTAGACCATGGAGAACAGTGATAGCTCTTGAGGAGGGGTACAGACTGACTGACATAATTGATGACGATATGTTCAGGGAAGACCGAAGCAATGACGAAGTGGTGTTCTTCATGAGCATTACATACTGAATAACAATAGAAAAATGGGAAGTCCCACAGAGTATGGCGAGAATGCGGCAATGACCAGCATTCTTTCAGGAGGATCATGAAAAGGTGCCGCGTGCCCTATGGACCACAGGCCCCAAACGACGTAGGTTTATTGAAGTGGATAGGGGAGGTTAACATAAAGCTTAAGCCAGGAGCAATTTTCCCCCCGAGCAAAACAGTATCCCATGTCTCGAGAATCTGGTGAAGGTATATTTCAGACTTTTTCAGCACTGATGAATCAGGGAATTCTGGTGCCATCAGGATCATTGTGAAATACTGTGGTGCATCTGATTAAAAAAATCTAAAGGGTTGTGGCAATTTATCCAGGATTTGAGTCCTCTTAACCAAATTATAGATGCTGAGTTTCCTTTAGTTCCTAATCCTGCGACAATATTATGCAGTATCCCAGTAGAAGCTGAATACTTTACAGTGATCGATTTGATAAATGTGTTTTTCTCAAAACCTGCTGCACAAGGACTCCAAAGACATGACTTGAACAGCTGCATTACCCTCCGCATGTAACTAGAGAAAGTCTTGCTGCCAATATTGCAGAAGAATGGTTCATTCCTAATTTGTCGGACCACGTTGTACTGTTTAGGATGAATTGCATTGTGTGTCAAAGGTTTACTTCTGGACATACACTGAGAACAATCAGAGGAGTAATACCTCCACCATTTCAGCATTTACATATCAACTATGATGATATGCTGCAGACATATAGTGGATATAGTTATCTATCAGTGGTGGTGTGCCCCTTCTCTAGGTGGATTGAAGCGGGTGTTACGCTCACCTGACTCCCACGGAGGCGCTGGCCAGGATCGTGCTGCTGTGACCTCTTCTAAGGTGTTGCGCGGGGCTCAGAAGATGGACTGGACCGGACTCCCAACTCCTGCTTGTCCGGCTTGCAAAAGTATCCTTCTTAGGGTCTTGAAGGGCGAGCTCTCCTTCCTGCTTCTGATGCAGGGGCGCGTTGGTATCCAGTTACTTCACTGGATTCTTGGTTTTATGAGAACCAAACTTGCTTGGCTTCCAGGTAAGTTCCTTGAAAGGTTCCCCTTTTGTCCTTGCATCAATATGCTAATGTCAATGTCTTTTTCCCCATAGGGGCCGGGGTACGGAATGCCGGGGAAAAGGCACCGACCCGAGATGCAACCCCTGTAGAAATCGGGTAAGTCTTGATGAGCGTTTTTGGGTAATGTCTTTTCATTCGCTCATTGACGCTAATGTCTTTTTCCCCATAGGGGCCGAGGTCCGGAAACACCTGGATGCGGCGCGGACCCGAAATGAAGAGGGAATGACCCAACAGGTAAGTCTTAACATGGAGGTTTTGGTTTCCTCATTCCCTTCTCTCTCTCACCTTTGCTCTTGTCTTTTTCTCCCTAGGCGTGGAAGCGTGGCTGCGAATCCGGGTGATCGCTGCTGAACATGGAGGCGCCATGCGGCGCTGCGGCGGTCGATGCGATGTGCTTTTAAATTAAGTGTCTTCCTTTGCAGGATCGTCGGCGAGCTGACTCCGGAATGCAGGTCTTGCAGGTAAAGTCTTTTCCTTCTCCTATTCTCTCTTTCTCTTCCTTTGTAGGTGATCAGGATGCTGGCAGGCGTGGCAGAAGTCCGAATGCAGGAGCAAACACGGTGAGCGTCCAGCTGCTAGATGCAGAACAACGCGAAGCATGTGCTGCTCTTCGGGTGTGGTTTAAATAGCCTGTAAAGTAGTTCCAGGTATGTATCCTTCCACTCAGGTATGTATTCTTCCTCAGGCCACACCCGAGTGATAAAGTAGTCCAAAAGATAAAGTAGTCCCATTCAGTCCTCAAGAGGGCCTGGATGTAGCAGCACGTCTGCTTCAGGTAAGTGCACATTAAAACACTTGCACACATGTCTTACTTTATGAGCCTGGCGCCTAAGGCGCCAGGACTGGGGTCGAGAATGAGCCTGGCGCCGAAGGCGCCAGGACTGCGTCCAAAAGGCCCCAACTTGGGCCCGCTGAGACGTCCTTGGGGAAAATGATGTCTGCCTCTGGGGTTGCTGGGCTGGGCCTGGCTCCTTGGAGGTAGGCATCATGACAGTACCCCCCCACAAGGCCCCTCCCAAGGTTGTTTCCTCCGGGGGTTTTGGCTTGTTCGGGAATCTACGGTGGAACCTTCGTATTAATCGAGGTGCGTGAATATGGTTACTAGGCTCCCACGATCTCTCATGAGGTCCATAACCCTTCCAGTCAACAAGATAGAAGAGTTTTGACTTTAACGTTTCGGAGTCTAAAATGTCTTTCACTTCGAATTCTAATTCCCCATCAATTTGAATAGGATCTGGAGGCTTGGACAGTTGGGTTCCTGGTTGTACCGGTTTCAAAAGTGATGCGTGAAAAACGGGATGAAAACGCATGTTGGAAGGCAAATCCAGTTTAAAGGCCACTGGGTTGATTATGGCTTTGATGGGGTAAGGCCCAATGAATCTGGGATTGAAAGTTCGTGGGCCCTTGAGAGATAAATGTCTAGTTGTTAGCCAAACCTGGTCTCCTACTTGGTAAGGAGGTGTTTTACTTCGGTGCAAATCAGCGTTTTCTTTGTACTTTTTCTTGGCTTGCTGTA
Organism: Ambystoma mexicanum; assembly: GCF_040938575.1. NCBI lineage: Eukaryota > Metazoa > Chordata > Amphibia > Caudata > Ambystomatidae > Ambystoma > Ambystoma mexicanum. The sequence goes on from NC_090935.1 coordinate 1,197,943,048, forward strand.
AATGAGTTGTAGCTTCTTTGAAGGCTCGGGTTATTGTGGAATGCAGATGATTTACTGCGGGCATTTCCAGGGTCAGAGGTGGATTTAGGTCAGAGGTTCGAGGATGGTGACCATACAAAGTATAAAAAGGAGTTTGACCGGTTCCAGAATGCATAGAATTGTTGTATGCATATTCTGCGATCCAAAGAATGTCTTTCCAATTGTACTCGGATTGGTGCAACATGCACCGAACATATTGCTCGAGAGTCTGATTTGTCCTCTCGGTTTGTCCGTCAGTCTGGGGGTGGTGGCTGGTGGATAATCGCACATCTATTTGTGCTAGTTGGCAACACTTCCTCCAAAAATGGGAAATTAATTGACTTCCACAATCTGAGACTAGTACGGAAGGGAAACCATGTATTCGAACTATATTCTCCAGGAATTCCTTGGCCAGGATGGAAGCTGAAGGCAATCCTTTTAGAGGGATAAAGTGGGCCATTTTGGAGAACAGATCCACGATTACTAGGATAGTGTTGTAACCACCACACGGAGGCAGGTCCGTAATGAAGTCCATAGACAAGGTGTGCCAAGGTGCCGGTGGAATCTCCAAGGGTTGAAGTAGGCCGGCTGGCCTGTTCCTTTGACCTTTATTTTGGGCGCAAACTCCGCAAGACATCACAAAAGACTTTATGGCTTTTCTCCAAGAAGGCCACCAGAATTGGCGTTTGATCTTTTCTTCCGTTTTAGCGATATCAGGGTGTCTTTCCATTAACGATTCATGATAATGAGCAATAACTAGTTCTTGCAATTCCTTACTTGGCAGAAATAACCGCTCTTGGAAGTACGGTAAGTTATCCTTAACGGTGAAGTGGGGACCCTTTTGAGTCCATTCCAGTAAGGCTGAAGGGTCAAAAAGTAGTTTGACTCGAGTTTCAACGTCCTCGATGGTTTGCAATGAAGTCAAACCTTAAGATTCTTTGTTCAGGTATTATCGGCACAGGTTCTAAACACGAATTGGGTTCTTCCATGCCAATTCGGGATAAGGCGTCCGCTTTGCCATTCTTGCAGCCAGGGCGATAGGTAATTACAAAATCAAATTCTGCAAAGAATAAAGCCCATCGGAGTTGTCCTGAAGATTGGGCTTTGGCCGTCTTTAAATACTGCAAATTTCTGTGATCCGTAATTACAGTGATGGTGTGTCTTGCACCGAGGAGGTAATGACGCCAAGCCTTAAAAGCAGATTTAATGGCCAGTAACTCTTTGTCGGTAATTGCGTAATTAATTTCAGGAGCTGAGAATTTCCTGGACCAAAAGGCTACAGGGTGTAGCTGGTTAGTTTTCGGATCCCTTTGCGACAGGACAGCTCCCATGGCTAAACTGGATGCGTCAGTTTCAACAATATACGGGAGATCAGGACGCGAGTGCTTCAACACTGGTGCGGAAGTGAATTTGGTCTTTAGGTCTTGAAAGGCTTGTTCGGCCTCTGGAGTCCATTCAAAATGTTTATTCTTACGTAAAAGAGCAGTAATGGGTTGGACTATTCGTGAAAACTCTGGGATGAATCTTCGATAGAAGTTGGCAAAGCCAAGCATACTCTGAACCCCTTTCACTGAACCGGGAGATGGCCATTTGAGGATGGCGTCCACCTTTCGTGAATCCATTCGAATTCCTTTAGGAGTCAGAACAAATCCGAGGAATTCAACCTCAGTGGTATGAAAGACACACTTTTCCAGCTTGGCAAATAGTTTGTGCTGGCGCAATTTCTCTAGAACTGCTCGAACATGTTTTCGATGATCCGGCTCAGAAGATGAGTACACCAGGATGTCGTCGATGTATACGATGACACAAACATCGATAAGTTCTCGCAGAACATCATTCATGAAGAATTGAAAAGCTGCAGGCGCGTTGCACAAACCGAAGGGCATAACCTGATATTCGAAGAGCCCGTATTTGGTGCGGAAAGCTGTCTTCCACTCGTCACCTTCTTTTATTCGCACTAGGTGATAAGCTCCCCGGAGATCTAACTTGGTGTATATACGAGCATCTTTTACTTGATCAAGAAGTTCAGGGATCAGAGGCAGGGGATAACGATTCTTTATCGTTATCTGATTTAAAGTGCGGTAGTCAATACAAGTTCTAAGGTCTCCTTCTTTTTTAGGCACGAAGAACAAAGCGGAAGAGACCGGGGACTTTGATGGGCGAATAAAGCCATTGGCAAGGCACTGATCCAAATACTGACGCAAATGCTGGTTTTCAGGTTCAGTGAGAGCGTAAATCCTACTACACGGAGGTTGAGCATTGGGAACTAGATCGATCTGGCAATCGTAAGAACGATGAGGGGGTAGCGTGTTAGCCTGTTCTTTCTGAAAAACGTCCTGGTATTCAAGGTATTTTGCCGGTAGTTAAACAGTGGAGGGGGTTACTGTGGCTAAACCAATAGCTGGATTTCTAGGATAACAAGTGGGACCACAATCTGGAAAAGTTATTCTCTTTGCTCGCCAGTCTATTCGAGGATTGTGTGTTTCTAACCAAGGAATTCCGAGGATTACTTGAAATTGTGGAGCCTTGATTATATCAAACACTATTGCTTCCCGATGTCCATCCTGACTCACAAGTGTCACTTCTGTGGTGGAATGCGTTACCGGCCCAAAGGCTATTTCGGTACCATCAACCGTAGTAATGACATCCTGGTTTATTTTTGGATGGAGAGGAAGGTTCATCCTGGAGGCCAATTCGCGGTCCACGTAGTTTCCGATAGCTCCGCTGTCGACGTATGCTTTGATGGCATGCAACCGTTGGGGCTTTTTTGGATCCACGAGCACCATTGGCAAGACAAAATGCGAGGTCAGAGAGTTTGTTTTCAAGCTCGGCAAGCGGACCTCTACGCTTGTCGAGCCAGGTCGTTTCCCGAAACAGGTTCCATTAAGTTGTTGTCAGAGGCACCAACCACCTTCCTAGGTGGTTTTACTGGACAATCACGAAGAAAGTGACCGGAAGCCCCGCAATAGAGGCATAGTTGCTTTTGTCGCCTTCTCTCACGTTCCTTCTGAGTTAACGGCCCCTTAAATCCCCCTATTTGCATAGGTTCCGAAGCTTCGGTATTCCTGGGGTTTACGAGGGTTCTGATCGGTACTCGGGTTTCAAACTTGGACCGATCTGCTTTACTATTCTGAAGTCTGTGATCCAGTTGTACCACAAAGTCAATATATTCTGCGGAGCCTTGGGGTGGATTCACTACTTGGGCCAGAATGTCTTTTAGCTCTCCGCGCAGACCCCGGTGAAATAAAGTGATCCTTTTATTTTCAGGCCATCCGGTTTCCACCACCAGTCTGTTAAAGGAGGCTATATAAGACAAAAGATCTTGACTACCTTGTCGTAGAGATAGCAGTTCGTTGTCAAGGGCCTGTCCCTGCGAGTGTCGAGCGAACAACCTTTCCATGCTGGCCTGAAAGCCCTGAAAATCCTGGAGAATTGGATCGTTCTGGTTCACCAAGGGAACAGACCAATCGGCAGCACAGCCACTTAGGTACGATAACACGAAGGCCACTTTGGTCCCATCATCAGGGAAGGCTCCTGGTCTGCATATAAAATGTAAGCGACATTGGTTCATAAAAATGGCATATTTCTTTGGGTCCCCCGCAAAACGTTCAGGCGGTGCTAAAGGCATGGATCCCGGCAGATTGATCTGAACAGGGTTACTCGAACCCAACGAAGTGGAAATTCCCCCGGGACTAGGTAAAGGAATTTGTCCAGCCTGACTCTGTAGCAATCGTTTGGCCAGGTCATTAGTTTGTTCCTTGGAGAGAATGAGTTCTCTTTTGAGGGCATTAGTCTCTTGGCGAGCTGAGTGTACCTCTGCCCTTAATTCCCCCAACAGCTGGGCCAGCTGGTTTGTCTCAGAAGTCTCCATAGCGCCCGGGTGGGAAATTGTGGGTAGGCTTCGCGTTCTGTTACGCTCACCTGACTCCCATGGAGGCGCTGGCCAGGATCGTGCTGCTGTGACCTCTTCTAAGGTGTTGCGCGGGGCTCAGAAGATGGACTGGACCGGACTCCCAACTCCTGCTTGTCCGGCTTGCAAAAGTATCCTTCTTAGGGTCTTGAAGGGCGAGCTCTCCTTCCTGCTTCTGATGCAGGGGCGCGTTGGTATCCAGTTACTTCACTGGATTCTTGGTTTTATGAGAACCAAACTTGCTTGGCTTCCAGGTAAGTTCCTTGAAAGGTTCCCCTTTTGTCCTTGCATCAATATGCTAATGTCAATGTCTTTTTCCCCATAGGGGCCGAGGTACGGAATGCCGGGGAAAAGGCACCGACCCGAGATGCAACCCCTGTAGAAATCAGGTAAGTCTTGATGAGCGTTTTTGGGTAATGTCTTTTCATTCGCTCATTGACGCTAATGTCTTTTTCCCCATAGGGGCCGAGGTCCGGAAACACCTGGATGCGGCGCGGACCCGAAATGAAGAGGGAATGACCCAACAGGTAAGTCTTAACATGGAGGTTTTGGTTTCCTCATTCCCTTCTCTCTCTCACCTTTGCTTTTGTCTTTTTCTTCCTAGGCGTGGAAGCGTGGCTGCGAATCCGGGTGATCGCTGCTGAACATGGAGGCGCCATGCGGCGCTGCGGCGGTCGATGCGATGTGCTTTTAAATTAAGTGTCTTCCTTTGCAGGATCGTCGGCGAGCTGACTCCGGAATGCAGATCTTGCAGGTAAAGTCTTTTCCTTCTCCTATTCTCTCTTTCTCTTCCTTTGTAGGTGATCAGGATGCTGGCAGGCGTGGCAGAAGTCCGAATGCAGGAGCAAACACGGTGAGCGTCCAGCTGCTAGATGCAGAACAACGCGAAGCATGTGCTGCTCTTCGGGTGTGGTTTAAATAGCCTGTAAAGTAGTTCCAGGTATGTATCCTTCCACTCAGGTATGTATTCTTCCTCAGGCCACACCCGAGTGATAAAGTAGTCCAAAAGATAAAGTAGTCCCATTCAGTCCTCAAGAGGGCCTGGATGTAGCAGCACGGTCTGCTTCAGGTAAGTGCACATTAAAACACTTACACACATGTCTTGCTTTATGAGCCTGGCGCCTAAGGCGCCAGGACTGGGGTCCAGAATGAGACTGGCGCCGAAGGCGCCAGGACTGCGTCCAAAAGGCCCCAACTTGGGCCCGCTGAGACGTCCTTGGGGAAAATGATGCCTGCCTCTGGGGTTGCTGGGCTGGGCCTGGCTCCTTGGAGGTAGGCATCATGACAGTGGGTCTGTGTGCACACTCTGATGCCACTTGCACAGCAAAGTTTATAGTGCGTGAAGTTTTCCCGAGGTGGGGTGTGTGTGAAGTGCTAAGATCCGATAATGGGCCACATTTTGTCAATCAGCTATAATGGCTTTTATTAAGGATAAAGCAAAAGTTCTCTGCTGCGTATCAACCACATGTGAACGGGATATGTGAGAGACTCAACGGCCGCCTCAAAGAGAGGATCAGCAAGATTAAATTGTCTTTGAAAAAGGGGTGACTGTATTGCCTACCCCTGGCCTCATATGCCCTTTGATTGGGGAATAACATGTGGTACCAGCACATTCAAAAGGTGGGGGAGAGAGCATCTGATGAGAATTGCTATGTATGCTCTCCCATGAATACAGTAAGGACTTTCATTTCAAAGGAGGTATCAGCATACATTGCAAAATGCCTCAGTGATCTTGCAGCATGTACTACTCGAGGACAGTTCCAAGGAATTTGGGTGACCTTGCGATGGAGATCAAGATGGTCATTTTCATACATTGAGAATGATACCTCTTTGCGTCCGCCTCTGCTTTCTGACCCCTAACACATATCAACTGTTATTTTCAAAACCTACATAAGGTCATGTTGCTCATAGATGTAATTTGACGGCGGGGAACTTGTACATTTCCACTCAGGCATATCCAGGACCCTGTCACCAAATGTTTGTCATTTGCACTGAAGGTGCAAATGTAAAGAGCAAAAGGTGGCGTACAAGTATATACACCCAATTTTGCCTTTCGCATTTGCAGTCCACAGTGCAGCATGCCATGCAGGTGCTGCCAATTACAATTAAACACTCTATGACATGTTCGCATGTCAGAGAGCTTTTAATTTTCATTTTGGGAACACTGCTTACCATGCATATATGGTAAGCAGTGATCGCAATGAAAAATGAACACTGTCCGACATGGACGTTTATTTGTAATTGCCATGCGTTGCAATGGATCCCTATGGAGTCTGCCTGCTTTTTGTTGGTGCAAAAATTCAGCGGGCTTCATAGGAATCCCCAGCATTTGCACCTGCATGAATATCCATGCAGGTGTAAATGCTGGAGCATTTATATGGTGGAGAGGAAGGGAGCGGTGGAAACGCAAGTTGCATTTGCCCCTCCTCTCCGCCATACACATTGACAAAATGGGGTTTACCCAAAATGCAATGTGTCAAAGCCTTACACCAGACTTTTACGCATTGCATTTCTGGTATGCAGGGCTGAAAATAGGCCCAAAACTGTTATTCTCAGAATTGTTGATGTTGTTAGTATTATTATTATTATTATTATCATTATTATAATAATAATAAGAGTTATGGATCAAATACATTTTATGTTCACGTTCCATTAAGGTATTAGAAAGGGCATATGTTGTAATGTGTAACTTTTCAGATAGTAAGTTCCAGGGAATGTAGGGAGGGTTCCGGAAGGAAGGAGAGGCGACGATGGTTGGAGGAGAGAGTAGGATGGAGATCGGTGCGTGGCTCCGCACAATGAATACTTGTAAATAAATACACTTACTCAAAGTATCCACAGTTGTGCTCATATCACCTACTCATTATGCTTTATTTGCTTTGAAGTGGCTCATTTCAGGCCCTTTGGAAAGCCACACTTGAAAGGCTGAGGTTGGGAAGGTGTTTGCAGAGCCCAATGAGACTCCTCCGCGAGACTGGGACACTTTACGGTTACGCATTACTGATTTCAAAAGCTCAAACACGAAATAGTTCAGACGCAGAGCCTTTTGTCTGGCCTCATTTCACAGAAGTGTAGCAGCGGAGCAGAGCGGTGCCAGAGAGAGTATCCAGTATCCAGTCCCCTCTCTTTGTTTACTATAAAGACTGGAAGAACTGTGGAGCAGCCGCGGAGTCAGACGCAGAGTCTTTTGGTCTTTGGGCTCTGCGGGCTCCACGGATGGCCGTGGAAGCAAGGGGATTAAATCATTTATCAAGCTCCAGCAAATAAGAGCGGAATTCCATCAACATCCGAGGACCAGGATTGAAGTACTTCCTTAGTCCACAGGTAGAACTTTATTTGATGCTGGAAACCACAACGCATAATCGCTCCAACACAAGCACCTCTTTCAGTAAGCCATGTGTGTCTGAAATCAGCTGCTTCCGATTGTGAGTTATTCACTGATATTGACATTTCCCGCTCGCTAACCGCTAAACATTAAAGCTGCATTCTACTGGCAAGTTAAAGCGGAATTGATATATCTGTTTCTTAAGGGTCACAACACGGTTTGTACTTAATACACACGAAATACAAACAAAATGTGTTTCGTTAGCGGGAGTACAGGCCGGAGACTGTCGGTATCAAACCTTTTGATCCGGCCCGTAGTAACACCCGCCCAATTTTGGAAATTGGATCAGTAACTTCGCTTTTTTGAACAGTGTGCACAAATCATTTCTAAGTACACACGTACATTCTCACATTTCCTGGGACATTAGACAAAAGTGAGAGTAGAAGAACAAGTAAGAATTAAGCAAGGGTCTGTGGACCACTCAGTGATCAAATAGGAGGAACTAACACGGCATAGAGGGCAGTACCCATCACCATTATTTGATAGCGGAGGGCAGTGGACGTTGTTTGCCCAATACCCCTCCCTGCTCGGAACATTTGGTAATACTTGCAATCTAAAGATGCTTACGAGATACAATTTGATAAGTGGGCCAGGACCAGATGAGCCAAGGGACCCAGGATGGGAGGGCTCTTTTACCTGCACATCCATGCCACAGGAGTCCAATTTCAAAAAAGCAAGTCAGCTGGAAAAGAGATTACAACCCATGCACAAGTTCATAACTTGGACAATAATCAAACCTTTGAAGCTAGGTCTGGGGAAGAAGTGTTAATCCTGAACCCCCAGTATGGAGGATTTAAGGATTTTACTCTTACAGCGACAAACCTGTGTCGAACGGGAAAACGTATTATACCCTCTAGATCGTATGAATATATATTGGCCTAGGCCAAGTCGCTCTGCAAGGACCTGACCTTAGATCCATGTAGGCCGCCATTTTTAGGTTCATCCGCCATTTTAGATTCTCTCTAAAGTCACCCTGTGTTCTTAGATGGTGGACAATGTTGTTAGAATGAAACATGGCCGTCTTGACATCTGTGTGCAAGTTAATGCTTAAACTGCCTGCAGGCCAAATGTTAGGGTCATGTACTGAGACCTTGTCCTTCGTTGACCTGTGTATAAAGGATTACCTGTACCAACGAGACTAATCCATGAACGTATATTGTGCACAATACTGTTTGAGCATCTTATGTGAACACTTGTTTTACTATATTGTATAAAGTAATTTGCAGAGGCTCAACGCGAAATCTGAAGACACACTGTTGCTATTGTAACTTGTTTTAGAATATGTTAAGGATAACCCCTAAATGTATAGCTGCATAAATTAGGGAATGAACTCGGCACGAACCCTAGATCCTAGACTTATTAACCTGCAAGTGGGTTGGACATCATGTTTTGGAGTGTATAAAAGGTGTGACTATTCTGATGTACAGCCCCACTCACTTCCCACACCGAACGGGCTGGTATTCGCTGTGGTGAACTGAGGGCCTGATAGCTATCCGATACTCTGTTTCTTTGAAAACTGTTCAGTTACTTTGAATAAAGATCTGTGTATCTTTAGAACCTGCGTTTGGTGTATTTCCTTTTGAAGGTACTAAGCCTCGATATTTCTTTTGCTTTCACACCTGAAGGGAACAATAAATCATTATTTCTACAGACATAGACACACGAGTCTTACTAATTTTCCAACAAACTTACAGTCAAGTCTGGTAGTGAAACACAGGAATAATAATGAAAACGGAGACAGTGGTCAAGTTCTTCCTGTCTCAGATCTTCCCTCAGGGTTGATACTGTCTCCTATCTCCAAATAGTGTTCATGCACCAAAGACAATGTTAAATACAACCAACAGAACAAGCTAGGAGAGACTCATTTGTACCAAAGGCCCCAGGTTGTCAATCAGATAAAGGCCTCTCTCCTCTAACAACAGAGACACGAAATCCTTATGCAAATGAGGCCACACTAGTAGGATTGAATTTTGTCTTAAATTCCCTTGTCAAAGTCTTCCGAAAACATCAAAGGAGATGTGCAGATACACCCGGGAAGACCTAGATCAGTTTGATTCCTCAATAGTGGCATTGAGAAATGTAATTAATAACACAGTTACTCCAACTCTACAAGCCATTACAGAAGCAATGGCATTGCAAACAGATGAGACACTGTATTTGAAAGACAAAATAAGAGAACTGAGTGTGGAAGGGAAAGAAGTCAAACATTTGCTTTTAAATTTTATTCAAGAAAAAAACATTTATGCAGAAATCACAATCGCCTGAGATTCCTTTAGAGGCTACTTTATATCCTTCTACGCTTGAGGATACCCCACTTTCCCAATCCATTCTAGAGGAATTTTGCCACCAGGCACAGTTGGTGGATGCCATCCCTGTAGACATACTATCCCCAATAGAGGAACATCTTACCCAGTGGGAGCTTGGAGAGAAAGTGGAGGTGGAGGAATGGAAGGAAGGTTCACAGCAAACCTATAACCGTAGACGAAAGACTCCGAAGGAAGAAACATGGAAGAAAGAACAGACTGTCAATGTTACCCATTATACAGAACAAGAAGTTTAAAAAATCTGGGAATAGTGACACAAGCAAATTCATAAATGCCTTCACTAATCCAGTGGGAAAACAAAATACTCAAGAGAAGAAATTAAAAAAAGGATCAACATCTAGTGGCAGTCAAAGGAAGTTGTCAAATCTGAAACAGGGCAAAGGAAAAGACTCAAAGGAGATCCTATACAAGCACACAAAGACATAAGAATGACCACAATAACAATAGGTGTACAAACAGATTCGATACAAGGCAGATCTCATGAGAACCTAAATCCACCTCCTAAAGGCGTAAGTATGTTAAACAATGGAGGGAAACAGCTGAAGTGGGCACGGATTTTCCATCTGAAGAAAAAATACTTAAAACAACACCTCAGCCACAAGGTCCTACTTTAAAGATAGCCCCAATATTCTGCAAAACTTTTAAAAAAAATCTCAAGGCCCACCTTCTGAAATTGCCCCAACAGAGGGAATTAAAGGAAGATCAGATCTGGTTCAACCGGAAACAAAACTAGTGACGTTAACCATCCCAGTATCAAATAGTCAAGAGGGACAGAAAAAAGAGATGTTGAGAGAGGAGCAGGAAGCATTAGCCGAACCGACAGAACGTAAGGATTATGCTACGATTCAAGAAGATCAGGTGTCTTTTGCTATCCCGAAACTGTGGTTCACCTGCCAAAACATAAATTCAATCCCAGATTTCTGAATAGAGGAGAAATTTGGCCAATTATCAAAAAGGTCCCTGACCTCTATCTTTTCTCCACTAGGGACATAGAATATACTAAGTTTCCCAATCCGGGTAAGACATATCTAGCAGAAGTGGGGTTGAAATCTAGAGCATGGGCCAAGGCAGTTATTTCTGCATCTGACCTCCTGGAAAAATATGGTCTGTTAGTTCATGAATCCTTACCAGCGGCAACTGATGATAGGGATAAAGCTAGCATTTCCAAAGGTGAGACAGATCAGGGAATAGAAGGTCATCAGAGGGGAACTAAATCGATTTCACTTGAAAATAGCGGATATCTCTAGGCTTTGTGGTCTATAATTCCTGAAATTATAACACAAGTATGCATGAAATTGGGCACAGGCCAGACTTCTCTTTAGTAGAGAACAGATAAAATTGACAAGTTGGAATACGAGGGGTTCCAGTACCTTTTATAAATCTAAGAGTGAGATCAGAAAAATTTGGGGGAAATGATCTGGTTCTTTTTCAAAAGACATGGTTAATGCACACACCAGATTTGGAGGGCTTTATAATGGTAACACAAGCAGCCACTTCAATTGGAAAGGGAAGACCAAAGGGTGGGTTATTAACGGCCAGTAAATCTGATTTTTTTAAAACAAGTGACATTTTTAAACAAGTGATAAAGATACCATGTCTCCAGGATGGAATCCTGGCTGTAAAATTGGAGGTCCCATCAAATGAAGGGACGAAATACTTGATGGCTTTGAATTTATACTGGAATCCCTCGTGCTCTGAACTCTTGGCCTTTCAAGACTCTCTTGGAGATGTTCTCACCTACATAAAAGCAACTTACCCAGAAGCATGCATCTTAGTAGCTGCTGATTTCAATTCCCAATGTGTCCCATAGAATACGGGGGGCAACTGTCAAAAGCAAGAATAATAAGTACTAATTGGAAAAGATGGTGCTCCTTCTTTAAAGCGTGGGATCTAATTATTTTGAATGGTTCTCTAGAAGGTGATGTACCACCACCAGCATATTGTTGGTCAATGATCAATTTCCAAGGTAAAGACCAAAGGATCATTCAAACAAATTGTGTACCAGATTCCGTGTGGATTGATTATTTTTCCGAAAAATACCTGAAATCTAAAAAGGGCCCAACGTTCGATATTTCTGATATTCCATGGTCATTTAAAATCACAGAAGAGGTGCTCTAAAGTGTGGCTGCGGACTCTCGAGTGGGTACGTTCCCAAAGAACAGGCCATTTGTGCCGTGTTTGTTCTCATAGAGGAGAGCCATGACTAATTTTTGATTTGAAAAGCTGACACAAGGTTCCCGCATGCTACCTTTCTGGTCGATAAAAGGCGCACGTCGGACACTGGGCGGCATGTGACTGGTGCAGGCGCAGAGCTGCTACTTTGCCACCTATCACTTTCAGTAATCATGGTGAGTCCTGTGTGGAGAGCATTGGTTGACATCGCCTTTAGGCCAAAACTAAAAAGATGACGCAAAAGGTCCCAGGGTTGGAACTATGGTGGTGAGTGTTTCTTTCAAGTTCTCCTTTGGGTAGGCACAAGCGTGTTTAAGAAAAATTGTCTGTTCTTTCTTCCTATTGAAAATATTAACGACATGTGCAGCAATGCCAAATCTCTGCCTTGAAAAAGGCACAAGTAGCACTACTCAGTGTCTGACTGCCTGTCTGTGGAAAGCGTCCACTGGTTCATCAGGCCGGTGTCCCTAACCGCCAATGAGAATTGCAATCAGAATTACTTAAGCAATAATACCCTGGGTGTAACGGCCTGGGACCATGTTACACATTGGGCCCAGTGTTGTTACCATCCGATCTGGTAGGCCGGATTGTGTATTATTATTACTAGCACCCCTGGTTTGCAATCCAGAAACCCAGGGTGATGGCAGCCATGTATTTTGTACAAACGAATGGGATGCCACACTGTCCCGTTCATTCATACAAAATACTTAAAGGAATAGTGCCATCAAAAATGTTATAGGCTCAAAAGATGGGCCGTGATCAAAAATATATATGAAAAATATTCATTACAGTTCCTATGTAAACTTTTGAGCAAATGAGGCTCAAAGTCACAAATTTAATGCACTAGGAGGCATCCATTTTGTGAAATGGATGAGCCTCCTGTGCTTTTGTTAATTTCTGCCCTTGCGGCACTAATGAAGTAAAAGCCAGCCAGCTGTAATAAACAAAAGCTACCAGCAGGTGGCTTTTGCTTCATTATTGCCAGAGACCAGAGATTAACACAAGCTGCTGCTGGTAAGTGCTTTAAATTGCATTTGTTTTTAAAAGCACTGCAAAATAAATGCTGCGGTTTTCTTTCTAACCTAGAAGGAAAACTGCAGCATTTATAACATTGTATTTATCTTTGATGTGGCTTCAGCTTTGAGTCTCCTGGGCTCCCCCGGGTCCGGGTCGGGGGAGCCCAGGAGACTCAAAGCTGCAGCCACAGCAAACATAAATACAATGTTGTATTTAAAAATGTTGCAGTTTTCTTTCTATGTTTCCCGGAGCCCGAGAAACATAGAAAGAAAACTGCAGCATTTACAAATACAACGTTGTATTTCTGACTGCACCGGCTTTCACTTTGAGTCTCCTGGGCTCCCCCAACTCAGGGGAGTCCAGGAGACTCAAAGCAAAAGCCACCGCAGTCATAAATACAACATTGTTGTATTTATGATTTCCGTGGTTTTCCAACCACAGCAATCACAAATACAACAACGTTGTATTTATAATTGCTGCGCCTTTGCTTTTTGCCTTTCATTTTACACTTTCTGTGCTTCCCTGGGCTTGGGGAGCACCGAAAACGTAAAATGAAAATGAAGGCAGCCTCCACAGCTCATGTACAGCTCTGCTCTGGCTGCAGTAAGCAAAAGCTCCCAGTAGGCGGCTTTTGCTGCTTGATTAGTGCTGCCAGGGCAGCGCCTAACATGATCTGAGGAGGCTGCCTGAAATGGCAAAATGGATGCTCCCATGTAAACGCTTTGAGCATCGTTTGCTCAAAAGTTTACATAGGAACTTTCTTTAAAATTATGTTTAACGCATGTTTTTGATCATGGCCCATCTTTTGAGCCAATAAATTTGATGGCACTATTCCTTTAACTAAGATGGGCGCAGTGGAGCTGGAAGACGGGTCTCCAAGCGGAGCCCCTGCTCCATTTCCTTGGTGGCCTGAAAGGCTGGAGCAGTGGTTGAGCCGCCGCCAAAAGAATAATGTGAGTGGGGTGAGGAGGTGAGGGAATGGTGACCGAGGGAAGGGGAGGGTGAGCAGAAAATGATAGGGCAGAGGAGCAGCCATCAAATTCATTGAAACGCATGCTTGGATTGTTGGATTCATCCCACGATCCAAGCAACCTTATTGGTTGGCACCCCCACCCCGGGTGCTAATGAATGATCTAAAACTGCCTGAATGGCTTACCAAACAAGTAATTGATACACTTGTGTATAGGCGGGTTATAAATGCCATATCATATATCATATCCCTTGTCAATGGGAGAAAGAAGGAATAGATTTGCATAAAATTAGACTAATTAAGCATATGTGTAGCAAGGCTCTTCATGTATTTTATCTGGTGAAACCTTCGAAACCACTCCTGTTGGTTATTTCCCCAAATCCCAGCAGTACAAATGACTATGGGCCTCATTACACGGTAGGCGGTAAGGGTTTACCGGTACCGGTAAGGGCACCGGTACTGGTAAACCCTTACCGCTTTACTACGAGGTCCCTTTGCGGGACCCGACCTTAACGGCTGGTGTAGACCAGCCGTTAAAGTTGGGACCCGCAAAGGGACCTTGGTGCTAATTATGGTACCGCAATTTGCGGTACCTTAATTAGCTCCTTCCCCATTCCCATTGAGCCCTATGGGGCATGGAGAAAGGGGGAATTACTGCCCCGCCAACCTTGGAATGGGGTGGTAATTCCCCTCTTCTTCATGGTGGTACCGGTATGGTACCAGCGGCAACCATGGTGCTAATAGCACCATGGTTTACTGCATTACGTGTAATGAGGCCCTATGACTTTAGAAGTACCTTATGGCGACTGATGACTTTGGGGCCTAGTTGTTGAGAAGTCGGGGTTACTCCAAAAGTGATGCCGTTTTTCCACTTGGCTGTTTGACCGACGTAACTTCAATTCTGTGTGCACTCTTGCTATACCTGGTGTCCAAAAAGATACTTTACAGAGTTACTTTTAGGAATGTAGATGCTGGTCTAGCTATGAACGAAATTCCAGACTCACTCCTCCCGCCCCCTTTTTCTTACGTACCTTCACATTCCCCCATTGTTCCCTTCCCCACCCTCACCTAACCTCCATCCTGTCACTAGCACGGTTCTCTGAAGTGAGTATATTCCACTCTACAAATCGCCACTAAAATTAAATAAACTGAACGGAGATTGGAGAGCCTTTCTCGACACAGCAGTGGCGGTGTTGCACAGTGCGGTTCTCCTGTGAACTGAAGGACACGTGGTGATGGTCGAGTCCTGGAGTGATATGAAAGGCTCACTGGTGACGGAGCAAGTCTCAGATTGAGTTTCATGGTATGAAACATTGCAGACAAGTGTAAACATATAGAAAGAGTGAGAGCGGACCGTAATCTGCCTGCAAGGTGCTATCATCCAAAACATTCAGAAGAGCAGATTCCGTTCCGCGCATGCTCTGCGAACCGGATTAAAAAGGATCCAAAATCCTGGTGTGATCGAGATGCCCCTGGTGTTTGTTTGACCACAATCTTTCTATAACATCTAGTGATCCATGGGAGTCCAGCAATGGGTCGATTGTTGTTGAAATTAATGGGGGCTGTGTGAGAAGGGTCCTTTTAAGCTCTGGTGGTACACAACCAAACAAGATCTAAAGATGGATACATTTAGAGTAGACACACGAGGGGCAAGAGCCCCTGCATGCTTTCTTGTTGCAATGGAAGCAGTGGCACCAATCTGATTGGATGTGGGACAGGATGCCGTCAACATTGGCCAAACAGAATACTGAATAGGTTCCCTAGTCATTACTTCCTGAATCGTTTTGATCTTATTGACAAAGAGCATGTTCAGGGCTTCAGAGGTATTTGCTAATAGTTTTCATTCATCCTTATTGGAAGTATGAGCCTGGAATCACTAAATTACCTTGATTCATGAAATCTCGAATGTTGTGAACCTCTAGTGCAACAGTACCTGGTCTTTAGACCGCATTCCCTGGGCCGCCGCTTAAAGAGACCACTCAGGAAAAGGCGGCTGAACGACCGCACTAGAATAGGCCCAGAATAGGGAGGTCGGTGGTGCCAGTTGGACAGCAGGTAAGTGTGTGGGAGAGCAGGGATTAGGGGTTGGGGGCATTTTTGCTTCAGGTGGGGCAGCTGAGGAGTTGAGCGTATGGGGGAGCAGTGCAAAGGGGGCTTGAGGAGTTAAACTCCCCAATGGAAAACAAATTCTACCCTTTGGAGGCTGCTCTAGGACAGCCAAGCATTCGTGTTTTTAAAAAAAAAAGCCTGGCCTCCGTTGTGTGGGATTTTTACATAGAACCGGCTCAACATGCAAACCTGATATGAACCTAATATGAAAATAAACATAGAAACGTGCACTCGTTATGTGTACAGATGGGGATATAAGGGTTAAACATCCTTCTTTAATGTTGAATTTATAATGTATGGCACCATAGCAGTTAGATAAAGTCGAGTTTTAAAAAAGCGACCAGACAAATCTGATATGAATATAAATGTGCAAAAAAAAGGAAGGAAAGGTTTACTCGGAGAATAAGACACCAGCCCACTAACCTGTGGACCATGAGCAGAGTCCTGGAGCGTGTAGGCAGCGGTGGGCAAGGGCAACCCAGAAAGGCACCCAAAGAGGCAGAGGGGTAGCACAGGGGCACCAAGTAATGCCCCAGGCACCTGGCAAGCAGGAGAACCATTCACAGGTACAGGCAGGGAGCTGCTGCAGAGACTACACACGTGCCTCATCATTAAAGCAACCAGCGTCAAATGTCCGAAAGCTCGCGAGAACTGGCGCAGTGGCGAAGCGGGCTGTCAGAGAAGTAAGTGCTAAAATGGCACATATGCTGAAAAAGAGAAAAAAAAACACCCAAACTAAAGGAAACAATGCATATTGAAAGGCGTCCGGATACAAAGGCTTATTAAACACACACAGTAGGCAAAAGGAGAAGGCAACAAAGACCATTGGTAAACCTCAGGAGAATGCCCAGGATAGGCAAGAGTACTCTGACCAGAGCTAAACAATCCCAACAACCTTAGGACCACATTGCCATATGTAAAGGTATGTAAAGCAAGGGAGCAAGTGGTGAAATCGCCCACTGCGCCAAAGAGAACCTGCCCACACCAACCCACAGAGTGAACAGGTGGGCTCCAGGTCTCTAAGGCCAAGACCTCCTGAACGCCTTACGCCGCAAGGTTCAAATGCGCAGCAAGATGCAGGAGGTGCGCACCCGGATCACATGACATGAAGCTGTAACCAGCCCAACTGCAGACGGATGAAGCAAAGTATAAAGTAAACAAGAAAACAACATGGCATCCAACTTCCAGCGCAACATCTGAATCAGTGGAAACAGGCCAGCAGGACTATTGGTGCGTGATCCTGTGCTTTGCACCAGGCCATGTAGAGCAACACCGATTATGATGAATGTAATATTGTTAGGATTCTGGCATGGAAGTGGTGCAATGTAATAATGGTATTTTACTCCCTTTTACTCCTTTGCTGTGCTTTCTTACATTTTCCCCTCACCTTACAGGATAGGGGGCGCGTTACTCTGGGGCACTTTTCTGCGGCAGTACATTCTAAAGTAAGGCTGTCCGTGCTTTCCCGCCCTCCTCATGTGCTGGTGATCCCTCCTCAGTCTTCAGTGCATGTGGGACTCCTCCGTGACTGCTGTTTTTTCTTCTTTATTTATTAAAATGCATTGTCTACACTACCATCGCACTTCCATCAGTAAAGCAACGTGGATAGCAGGGTCCTTGCAATTTCTCTTTTGAGGAGGGCCTGAACATGACTATCAACTTAAAGGTGCACCTCCCGATCCATGCATTCTAGATCTTTGCCCTGGGAAGCGCAGAGGGAACCTCCATTTTGATTTGATTGATGAAGCACTGTGTGGGTCTCGTGAGTCAATTTGACAGCATTATATAAAGATGTACCACAGCATCAGCAAAGAAGGCCGGCTTAAATGGGCCACCAGAAGGTTAGGCAAGATCAGTGGTCTGGATATCTGGGAAGTGTGTTCCAAAGAGTGGGGACAAGAATAGTGAATCTACGAACTCCTTAAAACTTTGAACATGAGCTGGGTAAGACCAGGAGATTTCGTTCTTGGAAAAAAGTGTTCTGGTGGGTATATATAATTTGATTTTAGTCTGCAAGACATAAGGGGCGCGCGAGTCACATCAGGTACTGTGAGGAATTGCGGGAATTCATGCCTTCTCCTGTGAGGCTGGAGAGGTAGGCCCACTCCGCACCACCCTCCCGGGGGGTGGAGGCAGGCGAGATCTCACCGGGAGAGACTCCCCCTGTGGGAACGAGGACTCCTGTTCCTGTGAGGTACTACCTAAAGAACCTCCCAATATGACCTCTTTGGACTTGTACGAAGTGAGAACAAGTATGTGTTATCGTCAGCAAGAAACTGTGAGTATCCCTTTAAATTGAAAACTCCATTTAACTGGGACAAGCAGGATGGAGCAATGAGATGAGAAGCCACAACAGGCAGAGAGAGACACGCGTGTACGCCAGGGAAGGCTCGCAGCAAAAAATGAATAAAATAAAATTAAAATAAAGTATACCTGAGCGGGGAAGAGAATGGGAAGTTGCAAAAGTCTGCGAATTGCACAACTGCTTGCGTACTGAAACCCGAATGCTGGACGTGCAGCGTCCTGTAAATTGTAAAGAGGAACGGAGAGTGGTGGTGTGACCATAGAGATCTTGGGATGGCCCAGTGGTCTCAAAAACCATGCTGAAACCACTCGGCGGTCGGTACCGCTTAACCTCGCAGTATATGAGACACCGGACGGCCATCCGGACGGAAGATACTTAGTACGAAGCACTGACGGAACAAAGGAAGCCGGACAGGCAGAGAAGACCAATCCCGAACGGAAAAAAAACCCAATGAAGTTATCCCTGAGAGTAGCAGGTAAAGAGGGGGGAGGGGAGACCTGGGAAGGAGACGTTGAACCGTTATGGGACTACGCATACTTTTCCCAGTCAACATAACAAGATTATAACATTGAAAGCAAGAGAAGCGAATGAGAATAGTCATGGGATTACTCATGCTCGTCTCAGTCAAGATAACAAGATTACATTTAACGCGAGTGAAGCAAATGAGAATCGTTATTGGACTATTGATACTCGTCCCAGTCAAGATAACGAGACTATAACATTGGAAGCCGGAGAATTGAGTGAGACTCATTATGGGGCTACTCATACTCGTCCCAGTCAAGATAATAAGCGTATAACCTTGCAAACGTGAGAAGTGGATGAGAATCATTATAGGAGTGCTCGTACTCGTCTGAGCCAAATCCAAGAAAGCATAATCAAGAAAGAAAGCAAATATATATACATCCAAGGAGAGAAGGATGAACTAATATATATGTCCAATGACAGATTAAATAACTGGAACAAAGGTTGTGAATTTAGCAGAAGGGAAGAGAGTTTCAAGAGAGAATTATAAACGTTGGATAACGTTACCCTGGGAAAAGGGGAGAATAACTCTTTGTAGTAAAGGTAAAGAAGAGAGGAACAAACGGAAACCATTACCAAGGGAGAATATATCTATCCAAGGTCAAAGGAAGGAACTTTTAAGAAGAATCTGAAGTATAATAAAGTGTTTAAAGAAATGTACAAACTAATCAAAGAAGTCACAGAGACTATTTGAAAATCAGCTATTGAACAGAGGTTTGAGAGACGCAAAACCGAGGAGAAGGGAGTCATTCTCCTGTCTTTAGTTGTTAAGATAATGGTAGGGTCAGTTGGGGTTAGTTTGGACGGTGGCCAGATTTTTTGAAGACATTCACTGACGACTGATGAGCACCTTAGCTAGTTTTAAGTTGTGAACACCCCATAGAATTAGGGCGAGATGGGCATTATCCTTTCCTTTAATAAATACACACTTGAAATGTTTTATAAGATTCTGCATCCTTCTTCTGACCCACCACAGTACTTAAAACCAAGAAGCCAATGCAATGGCTCCTGAGCAGCGAAACATGGTCACCTTTTAATCAATCAAATGAAGTAATGCCCATAGACCCTTTGCTATGCCCCATATATATCTAGCCAATACCTACGATGCATTTGTGTGCATTATCCTGTAAAGGACCCATCTCCCCTGCTACAGTGCAATGTCAATGTTTACTGAAGTAGCTGTGACGTTGTCCAAAGGAAATCAAGGTCTCAGAATGCCATTTGTTCAATAAAAGTGGCATAGAAACTGGCGAGATAGCTCAGTGAGTTAACTACTTGCTGCGTAGTTTTGTATTCAGCCTGCAAGATACATTTTTGAACCCATTGTGTCCCATGATGAGGAATAATTAGTAAGAATCAGTCATGTTCTCGGTTCGTAGCCAGCAAACCAGTATCGCTGAGCAACATTATAAGCATGACGGACACAGTGGTAACGAAGTGGCAGGCGATGGGAATGTGTGACAGGCAGCTACACAGTACAGAGAGCATCTACCCTCAAATAAAATCATAATTAAGACACCAATATACCTCATCACATTGTGGATGTGAACTATTGAACTAGAACGTGTACATAAAGAAGAAAGTGTTCCTCCAACTGGTTCTATTCAGGCCTGATGGGGACAGAGAACGAGGGCCATGACAGGCTATGAACTCTGAAGTGTAAATATTGCTCCATTGAGCACAGGGTTGAGTACAGCAATCAAGGCGGGGCACCTCAATGATCATGGCGACTTGGCTCTTGCCTCCGTGATGGTCAGGAAACGTCCAGCTTAAAGGGGTGGATCCACACCTCCCAAGAGGCCCGAAGGGAGACGACCTCAGCACACTGCCCTGTCTTTGCAGAAGGTTAAGACATGGTCCCGCATCAAAGGGAGGCCTTTATCAGAATCACAGTTGCACGTGAGAAGTACCAGACCCTGAAGCCAAACATCAGACTGACGAATCACTCATGACATGGGGCCTTGCCTTAAGATCAAAACAAATGGAGAAATTTGAAATGTGCTGCAGAATGACAGCGCGCCTGTGATCAATATTTGATTCATGAAGCACATTTATAGTAGGGAATATTTGTACTTCACACATAAGCAAACAAATAAATTAAGCGTAAGACAGTGGTACAGAGGTTCCAGCACAAATTGCAAAGCTGCTCCCTTTTTTTAAAAAGTCGACTGTCCTGACAAGTGCCATCTGCAGAACAGTAGGGCATGTGACAGGTTTGCTGTGTCTAAACCTGGCTCCTGGGCTGTGCAGTTTGCGTCTAGTGCCGCACCATGGAGAGAGTGGAGAGGTGCAGTTAGTTTACTTTTAGGCATATTGATGAAGAGTAAACGTGATGGAGGTAGCTCGCTGAGATTCGGGGTCTTGTATCGCAGCCAAGGAAACGACTGATGTCGGCCAAGATAACAAAGGGCAATGACAAGTTCTATGAGGTCTGGAATTCCCGCCCTTTTACACATTGTGATGTAAAAGTAGAAACCTGCTCCATCAACCAGCATTAAAAGGCTCTGCGTTTCCCATGTTCCAGTGAGGGGGGTGAGGGGGATTATTTCCGGTTGCGTCTTTCTTCCATTTATTCAGCGACTCATGTTTGCACATCCCAATGAAATGGGATCCAATTCAGAGTCCCAATACTGGAGGACAATAATGCAGCACGCTATATTAAGGCATTAGTGAATCTTAGAGACCCTCAGAATTGATGGCTAATAAGCACGTGCTGTAATACTCATGCATTGAAAGATAGTATGTAATAGCCTGTGTTTAATATTACAAGTTTGGTTGTAATGATAATGTCTATGGGATTTGGAAAATAGAGGTATTACCTCAGGGGATTTTCACCTTGAAAGCTCGCCTAATTTTACATTCACCCAGAGTCCATCCTTTTTGTAGAATAGTTTGGGAACCTTCTGCTTTTGATGGCATTCAGAAATGTGATCATTAACTTATTTTATTTTGTTGTATAATTATGTTTTAACTATATATGGAAATGTTTTAACTGTATGTGTGAACGTTTTAATAGTATATCTGTGTTTGTTTACATTTCTGTTTTTCTGTATTGAATATTGTTTGCATATTAAAACGCTCATTGAGCAATAAACATTATAAAATAAATAAAAGTTAACTTACTATTTCTGTCTTTGATTCAGGATTTTCGATGGCGGCCGTTGTGTTTTGCGATGCCCAACAGGGAAATACGAGTTCAAAAAGCAATGTCACAGCTGCCATCACACCTGCAAGGAATGCATTGGAAATGAGCCCTTCAAATGCACTGCTTGTGGTACAGGTAAGAAAGTTCTCTGTTGCATGGATTTGGGGACAATTGGGTTAACTTGGCCAAGTCGAATCTGAATGTGGACATTCTCAGCAATAACTCAGTCAAGGGAGACAACATGCATAGGGTATTGGCAAAAGTTATACCCCCAAAACACTTGGGACATTAACACTCATCAGAACCATGCACTGGTATAAGAGGCCACATGCACACGAGCACCCAGGATGTGCATAAGAAGGTAGGCTCGTCACCTATAGTTGCTGTTAGTTACCGCCGGTGCCAAGTCCACAATTAGGACAAGCAAGAACATTGGGTTTCATTGTGGCGGAAGGGGAACCGAATTGCAGCCATGTTTGCAGAACAGCCATGCTACGAGTGTGGGGAGAAAGGGGAGGGAATACCTCCTGTGCTTGGCAGGAGATATTTCCTCTGACATTTGGAGGATATACAACGGGCAGCATCTGTCTGTGGTACATGCATGTGGATTAACTGTGCCATTCCAACGCTAGTAATCTGGCAGATTTACGGCAAGGACAAGTGGTGGACACGGTAAACGAGTTTGGTGGTATTTCCATGGATAATCCCAGCATAGTCATAGTGAGACCCATTATCTGTGAGCCATCAACCTTGGTGGCCTTATATAAGGTTACTTTAAGACAATACTCGCAAGGGTAATAAAAACCATCTAGGTTGGCAGCCATACCCCCAGAACCTGACACCCGAACAGGAACATGTAAGGCTTTAACAACAAAGGGTGGTGTCATACGATAGACATGAATCAACACGCTTCACCATGCGGAGGCTGTGAGGAACCTGAGGGCATCCTCCCATCTACTCCCCTTGGATCCTATTCTCAGGTGGCCAGGTAAAGGCTTTTGGATCATGACCCTGGGGGTGGATGTGCGAGGGAGGATCACCTGGGTGGAGGGACATTGGGGAGTGGGTAGATGATGTCTTTAGGTGAGGACTGGCATCCCCTTTCCCTTGTCAGAATACACCCTATCCTGCCCCGGTAGGTTGTCAGCCTTCCCCTCTTTTACACATACAATGTCCCGCGTTCATATGCCTTTAAGACTGGGACGAGGAGGAGACGACTAGGACTGATTCACACTTCCATTCATGGACACCACTTTGATACTGAGACAAGGAAGAGGACTATGGAACACCACTGTAATGGCCAGGCATGTCCCAATACTGAAGTTAATTATGGTCAGGCACAGGGCTAGCACCTGCAGCCAATTGAGAGGCTACCTGTGCATAAAAGGAAAGGCAGGTTAGAGTCGAGGGAGAACCTGCCTGGGGAGAAGGACATTGCAAACCGACGTGGAGCAGACTGGAGAGGGGCAGGCAGAAATGATGCCATATGCTGCAGAGGTATGAGGAAGACACCAGGGCCAGAATGGGCCACGAGGGTGTCAGGAGCCCTGCAGTCCCCCAGGCCGCGTGTCCACTGCCAGACCTATGGGACACAGAAGACTCCAGTGTGCTGCTGACAACAGCAGCAAGGCTCGAGAGAGGCGAGCGTGTCTCGCCGGAGCTCCCAACAAGCACACAGAGAGCGAGAGAAAGCCAGAGAAGAAAGCAGAGATGCCCGGTGGAGCTGCCGGACACCATTGAGTGAAAGAAAAGGAACATTCAGACCGGGGCACTCCAGGGGCTGGAAATTGGCAAATGGAAAGGCTGACCGAACAGAGAGTGATACTGAATGGGTTTGGAAACCGAAAAGAAGCATTTTGAATACTGAACAAGCTGCAAAGTATTTTTTTAGTTATTGAATACCGAACTAAGGAAAAGATATGCAAAGTATATGAAAATACTCAACAAATGAAACAAAAGTGATGTGCATTGATGAGCACAGTGAAAACTTGTAATGAGTATTGATAGGCAATGTGAAAGTCTGAATAAGGTGAAAGCCAGTATTTAACTATGGTGAATTGAGTGGAAAGCAAATGATAAGCACTATTGGACAGTGTGAAAGCAAGGTGATGACAAGGAATAAACGCCACTAAGTAAGTTGTGTGAAAGTCATGTTGTAGCATGGTCAGGAGACTGCCAAGGAGGAACAGAATTGAATGTGGACTAATAACACAGGTTCAGAGGGAAAAACCTATGTCGGCAAGGAAGTCCTATAAGAAGATATGGATGTAAGCAAAGTGCCAAGTGTTATCGATTGCGTGACCTGTGATGGGTGGACCGTGTAGACTGAGTACCCCCTACTTGGAAAGAACCAAGAAAAGCCAAGATGCAGAAACTGTGTTTAATGATAAATGCTGAAGTAATTGAAGAAAAGAGCAATCTATTTGAACTGTTGAAAAGCCTGAAAGATTACAAAGCTGAATTGGAAACATTGTTGAAAGTTGAAAGAGTTGAACTATCTGTGGTTTTGAAGCTGGAAGAGCTGCATTCTTGGGGAAGGAATCCCGAGACCTTGTGAATGGAGTTGACCTGGGGAAGGGAACCCAGAGGCCCTTTTGGAACTGTGTTGAACTTGGAAAGGGAACCCTGAGACCTTTTTGTAGAACTGTTTTGAACCTAGGGAAGGGGAATCTGAAAACACAGCAAGAGCTGGAAGAAGCTCAGAACTTTGTCAGAACACTGTTTCTTTTGGTTACCGACATCCCTACGCATTGTATGTTTTTAGTTGTGAGGGCAAGTATAGGTTTTGGACACAGACTGACTTTGGAGTTGAACTTAATGACACAGACTATCCTTAGTTTCTTTAGGTAGGGAAATCCCACCTTAGTATAGGGCAAGTTAGGCCTTACTCCATCCTGACATTTAAAAGAAATAAATAATTTTAGAGAAAAGTGAATCTGTTGCCTGTGTCTTACTTCATGATGCCTTCACGGGGCTAACGTGTTAAACATATTTTGTTTGTTCTCACATACCATCTTTCTTAACTATGCATAGAAGACAAACTAAAATAAAATGTGTGTGAGATCCAAACATATGTCTCATCATCCTCCCCCTCACACTCACCCAGGCCCCTTGCTCCTCTCTGGAGAAAGGAACTACTGGCCGAAGCGATTGTTTTCCAAATAGTTTACAAGGATCCTTTTTCAATTCCTCCAGTTCCAAAGGAAAAATGGCTCAGATGAAGTCCGATCTTAGTCTCCCCTCTCCCAGGTCAAAATAATACAAAAGAAAAGTTGGGCTTGGGCTTGAAAAAAGAGGAAAACTAGAAGCAATAGAAATTAAAAACAATAACAAATAGTGCTGGAGGGGAGACTTAGGTCATTATGGACGAAAGGGATCATAAATGGAGTTCCCCCTATTTTATATCAAAGAAGGAAGCAATATACATTCAAAGCAAACGCATGGCTGTTAGATAGCTCGAAGTTTACGCGTTTTTTAAGTGGCTGCATTAAGCTGTATTTTCATTGAGATGGCTTTTGTTGAGCTGTCACGGATACTGCAAATTATAGTAGAAGAAGTTAATTTTATGATGCAAGTTTCAAGCCCAAAGGGCACTCTTCCTAAGCTCCCCCCTTGTTCTAATGTGGAACATTTCGAGAAGTTTAGTTTGATACAGTTCCAATTAAAACTGATGCCTGCCCCCAATTTCAAGATGGCAGGTGTCGCAGGCTTCTGGTCAGATCTCTTCTTCAAATATTTCGTATTCCCTTCACTTCAAAGCCGAGTATGCTGAGGAGTCGTGACAACATAGGCCTATCTGCAGGGTTCAGAACCAGCAGCTTGCCCTGGTCCTGACCACGGCTACAGGGATGCAACATGGCCATTATCAACATCCTGATGGTTTTTCTGGGATGGGCCCAGGTGCGACATTCCAGGCACGAGTTCCTTTACAAACCAGTTTGTAGACATGGCACTAGTCTGGTCATTCACATACAAGATGCTGAACATTCAGTTCTATGAATTAAAGTTAAAACAAACCTCTATGAAAGTTCCAAATGTAAGCAAACGCTCAACAAATTCATTTCTATATTGTTTTCCCCATTGGTACTGGCACAACTGGCTGACAAACAATGGTTTTGAGGGGTGCCCAGAGCAATGACAGTGGGTATAATTCATGATAGCATTGGAATCTTGGCTGTTCCACTAAAATGGTGCCAGAGAGGGTCTTAACGGCTGATATAAGGACTGCTCCTGCCTCTCAGTTATCGTTCCATCCTCCACACTGTGACGTTACTGTGCATTCTACCACCTCTCGTCACTCACAATATGGGCTGTCACTCCACGTGTTCTTCCTACCTTCTCGAAGACACTGAGGGCCAAGTGAAATGCAAAAACGACTTGACTTAGGAGTATGGTTTCAGATATGTATTCTTACATTGCATAACCAAAGCCATGTCACTCACCCTCAAATCACATGGTGGTCAGTACTTCTTGCCAACTAAATATATGCAGTCTTTCCCAGGCATCATATCCATGGCTACCTGATCAAAGAGGGCCCACCAAGTTGGGTCAGTTCCTTGCGGCCCTTGGTTGATGCTGCTCTGCTTCACCTCTACCAACACCAAGTAGCGCTCACACTTCTCAAGGGCATGGAGCTGGTGCCAGGAGGTTATTGCTAACACCCTCTAAACCCCAGACCTGTTCTCCCCATTCAGGAGGTATGCTGAGTCCTCTGTGCCTCTAGGCTACTCACTTCTCTGATTTCTATGACTGGATCTTGTGCCTCCTCCCGCCTCTTTCACCCGCCTTCTCGTACATCCTGCTCTGGTTCTTGCCTGTTACCACCTCCTCCAAATCTTCACCAACTTGTCATGTTAGCTTCTCCTTCAAACTCTAACCAGCTACTCCTAACACCCCTACCTCTTCCAATTCCTCACCTCCTGGATCCTCCTCCTCCTCTCACCTCAAGCAGCCTCTGCTCCTCCATAGTCCTTGTAATGCCTTCCAATATCCTGCAATCACAAAACACAATCTGCTTCAACAACGCACCCTGCTGGACTGTGCTTTATTTTACATAGCGAGATTCCTCCCCCTCGCCTTAGTGGGATTCTGGCACAGGGTCTACTCCTGTGTTTCCCAGGTTTTTGAGTGATTGGCTAAAGCTTGCAGCTTACCGTGGGTCTGAATGAGGTTGTGGGGGGCTGGCCTATGTCTAAATCAATGCTGTTGGCCATTCTGGAATTCAGGTTTGTGTACGGTGGGTCAGAAAGAACTGCTCGGGCATAGGTACTTACCCACCCAAACTCATCGCTGAGGAGAACATTTGGTTATTAAAGTGCACAGCTTCACATACTTTGCACAACACCTCAACCATCAGAATACAGCTATGCCCCCCAACAAAATACTGTCTACCTGTACACATCTCTCCTACTTCACATACTTTGCACAGCACCTCTGCTATTAGAATGCAGCTATCCCCATGATAAAATGTCGGTCTAGCAGTACACATAATATCCCTCCTGCTCTACATACTTTGCATAATAACTCTGCCATTGAAATGCAGGCAGCTATCCCCCACAGTATGATAGGTTATTTATAATGCGCTTAATACCCAGAGGTTTCTAAGCGCGGACTCGGGGATCGAACCTGTGGTGCTCTGTGTCGTCTTGCTTCCAAGGCGGGCACGTTACCCCTGAGCTATCCACCCGAGACATTTTTGGTCTAGCTGTACACATATAATCTCTCTTGCATACTCTCCAGACTAGCTCTCTGCACCCACCCACATGCCTGCTCAACATGGGTGACTCAAATTGGCTAAAATGCACACACGCATTCACCAACTCTCTGAATTTCCCATACTTGAACTTCGGTCCCCCAAAGGCATTCAACCCACAGAGCGTTGAGACCATAACAAAGTTGAAAGGTTCTATACGAATGCCCATTACATTACATATAGCCTATTCTTTAAGATAACCTATAGTCCCTTTTTCCTGCACCTGGTGAAGTTTGGCAGTGTATTTAATTGCAAATGGAGTTATGCAAATGCTCTTAATTCTGGCATACCTTCAAATCAGGCTCATTTTGCATGAACCTCGAAATCCAGCCGAGCAGACGGCCCCTGCGATTGCATTCGTCGCCACTTTTGTTCTGCCAGATCTTACTCATTTTCTTAATGGGGTGGTAGAAGGAGTGGGAATCCAAGCAGATCTTGGGTTCCTGTGCCTTTGCCCGCCCCAGCCATAAAATACTCCTGGAGCACCACGTGATCAATAATGTTGGTCAACCAACAGGGCAGCCAACTGGGCAGCTGTCATTACAGTGAATCCTTATGGATTTTGCCAGGTTTTTGCAGTTGTAAAAAGCTTTTCTCTGCCAGCATCTAAACTTGGTCTTGATGGAGACACTGTGGGTTTCCCTCGACGGATTGGGGCAATTAGTAGAGCATATTTCATGGTCCAGGCCCCTGCACCTATCCTCCAGGGGTTGAAAAATGTGTGGAGTGTTTTTCATGCTCCATGCCCCACTCCATTAGGCGAATCCTTCCTAAAAAAGGGCCGGGATGTGTACGATAAAAGGCGGGGAACTTGACTCTGCACGTTTTTAACAATCTGTCCAATTGCACACCTCAAACGAGATGATGACTTTAGGCTTCACACAGTTTATAATACTATTGCGTGTCTAGTGTTTGGCCTTAAAAAACACATCCCACTGTCTACAATCCCAGGTCCTCCTACTGGCTACCAGTAAGTGACTAGGGGTTAAATTAAGGAACTGCGCCTTCAATGTAAATGCGTAGCAGGCGCAGTGTCTCTTTACCTCAGAGAACATGTTGATAGCCTGTTCTACAGATGAGGCCTGTGAGCTCAATAGAAACTGCCTTTGAATGTGTGTGCATGAGGGAAGCTGCTAGATGTATGAGCCTGAGGGACAGCTGCTAGGTGTGTGAGCTTGAGGGACAACTGCCAGGTGTGTGACCATGAGGTGCAGCGGCCAGGTGTGTGAGCATGAGGGACAGCAGCTAGCTGTGTGAGCATGAGGGACAGCAGCTAGGTGTGTAAGCGTAAGGGACAGCTGCTAGGTGTGTGATCTTGAGGTTCAGCTGCTGGGTGTGTCAGCATGAGGGAGTGACATCACGGGAAGTGTTGTAACACAGCCTTTCACCCCTTGACAAAACATAAAGTGGCATCACGTAGCATTGTTACTAATTACACTACGAAAAATGTGGTCACAATATCACTATAACGTGACATATGTTTCATACAAGAATGATCACCATATGCATCATTAATATCAGTATGTATAGGCCCAAATTACTGTGAATGCAAGCAGACGTCAAAGGCCAAATGATAATGATGTGTTATTATATAGCACGTACGCTTAAGCGCTTTATATAGAACAAATATACATACAATATCACCCAACCTGGGTAGCAAGGGAGACCTCAGGGGTCGCAGAGCTGCGGCCCCTGGTGACCCCAAATGACGTCCTTGGGGGCTAGCATTATTTGTGACTTACATCAATTGTGACAAATACAGGACATTGCTCACAAGCGGATGAGCCGTGGTTAATGGCGACACCAGGTTTTATCAAGAAATCTTTAGGTTTCATATGAAGAGGCGAAGAAAACTTTTTACCAAGGCTGGTTGCTAAAACAATCGTTGGGCAGGCTCATAGGAATTACTCCAGTTGACATGAATTGAGCGCTGATGATGTATAACTGATATATTGCATTCATCAGAAGCGGAAAGGGGTGGACCAGTGGACGATGGAAATTGACTTTTGTCCTGATGAAGGCCGATGACCTAATGTGGGGACAGGACCAAGATACTTGTAACTAATTTTGATGAGCGAAACATAGTTGTATCAACATGAAGAGCGTTGGCCGTTTTGTGCATGAGTTATCTTGCAGATCAAGATTACCTGAGGCCATCCTCCTTTGGAGTGTGGGGAGGGACCTCTGTTCTCGTTCTCGTCCTATTGAAGCTAGAATGATGTATGCTGTCAATAGTAGCAAAGGGGGTTTCCGATCGGAAAATAGGACCTGTATGTGTCACAATTGATGTGAGTCACAAATCATACTAACCCCTGTCACAAATACATCACTGGAGATTGATTATCTAATACGGAAAAAAATATTGTGTAATTGTTATTGTTTTAGACCAGTGGTCTTCGGACTTGGGACTGGCCGCCCTAAGCGGGCCCGAAGGTTGTCCAGGGAGAGACTCTTTAAATATGGATTAAGATTAATATTTTTAATGTAAAAAAAAGGATTGAGGTGACTGCTTTTAATAGAAAATGTAAACAGTAGGTAATCTGCTCATATTTTAAAGACCATGCGCCCCCACCCTCCTACAGACATCCTTTGGGTCTCTTAGAGGGGCCAACACCTAGGTGGTGGTGGTGGGGGGACAGTGGTATGAAAAAGTTTAATACCACTGTTTTTTATTAATATTAACAGAAAGATATGTGGTTTGTATGATAGCAGTGTGTTTGACCATTTTCTGTCTAATAGTGATTGAGCAGAAAGCAAAACGAGTGCTACTCCCCTTAGGTGCTTTTGTTTATAGTGTAATGTATTTCCCGGTGAGGGAGTAGACTTCCGGCCCCGTTGTTGTATCAGTGTGTGGGTATCCTGAACGGCACAAGTTGGAATCCCAGAGGTTTAACCCAGCCTTCGTTCATCAAACAGACAATTACTTCCGTTTTCCGAGAGCTTCTGACTGCACATTGTCTTTGTGAGCTCAGAGGGCCTTGTGCGCTCATTATTTAGCCCCTTATGAAGTATTAGAAAGTTCAAGGTAACGCCAGCCATCAAAGTCCCACAAGGACCTCCAGTCTCCAATAAGGCTGACCGCTCACTGACCACAGGCACACACCTTCCAGCCTGGCTACCGGATCTGTCCTTGTCACCAGGGATTCCGCTGTTCCAGTCCCGGGCAATCCTTACACAAACCATTGTAATATTGTTCTTTTATCGAATTGGCTAAATTGTTGCGCACGAAGACTAAAAATCTCAGAACGCATTAGATTGTTAATAGAAGCAAGTGTCTCCAAATGTGGTGTTACAAGAGACGTTTGGTCACATTGGAACATTTAAATCAAAGTCTTCAGTGAAGCACTGACATCTCAGCAAAAGCGAAGTGACCGGGTACAAACAAGACAAGGTGTTATTGTGATCCTACTGGTGGCCTGAGCATACCATTGGTGGCCAGCAGTGGATCTCGGGGGTAGGGGGTGCTCACCGGTACTCGCCTCGGTGTGTTCATGACTGTGACCAATGGCCTTCTGCTGGTCTCTGAGTTGACACAAAGGCCATTTAAATGTTCACCACTGCTTCCGCGCATTTTCTAGGCACATTCCTGCTGGCTGTAAGTATCACTACCGCTGGTGGTAATCCTGAAAAGCTGCCCGTTTACAGTAACACTCCAATAACTGTGGTAACGGGTCTGGATTCTTCGAAATGCCTCCCCTGATATTTCACTTAATGCATCTCCATTTTATTAAAAATAAATCCCGTTTCCATCCTCATTCTGGGGAGGGAAATGTGAAGTGTGCAGTAGTGGATTTTAATAACTCTGTCCATTTTATTAATGACCAAAAGGGAAAACTCTGACTCTTTTTTTGCATGACATGCGAAAAAAAGGTGGTGACGTGATGGCGGTCAGATATGCCCCCCCCTTTCAATCTTTCAATGTCCCCATGAGAATGTTTTGTTTACTGTATTAAAGAGAAGCCCTCGCTCTTCCCTTCTGTGCAGGAACGTTTAAAGGGTGGCAGTGAAAATGGACTGTTCTCCTGATAACTGCTGTCAGAATTTAAAGATTACAGATTAAGCTAACAACCCCCGAGTCTCACTGAGGTGGCAGAATTCCCGACTCCAGCGTTGCAGTTTTGGGAATGCCCCAGGCCCCGGGCTGTACAAAGTACGGCCCGATGGAGGGCCTAGGGGTTAGGCGTAGGGTGGGGGCGAGAGGGCGCGAAAAGGCAAGGCGAGGGTCAGCCAGGTGGCGCCACCGCCCCAGCGTTGCCAGGGCTGCAGCCACCAACACCATGAAAGGTGTGAGGGGAATGTGCCCAAAAGCACACACACACGTTGTTATATAATTCTTGTTTGTGTATTTCCTGTAGGAAATAAATGCCTACGGCCAATAATTTGTCCACAACAAAACTGTCTGTAATTCATTCCATAGGAGGTATGAACCAAGAGCAAGGGGAACCCACACTACACAGTCTATGGCCAGCGGGACATTGCCACAAACAATGGAGAGTTATTTCATAGGTCTTGAATAAGGATGCATAGCTCCCAGGGGCGTTGCTAGGGAGGGGCTAAGGGGGCTGTAGCCCCTGATCTTTTGGTTGTAGCCCCGGATAGAATCCCAGGAGCTACAGCCAAAAGACTAGCTAGCCCCCAGTCCCAACAGTTCCGACATCAGATTAGCCCCGGGTCTTTTCCAGACCTAGCAACTCCCCTGATAGCTCCAATGGGTAATGTCCAGACTGCATGCCTCTGGACCATGCCCTGTTCGGTTTAAGAATGCCAGGATGCCCTCCTCTGCTTTCACACTAAACTCAAAGGCAGGAATAACTTTTCTTCACCGCTTTCTGTTCTAACCATGCATTTGGATAAGTGGTCTTTCCTTCTCATCCTTTTCTTTGTTTTTAATTGTTTTTATTTTAGTGCTCCCACACACTGCCCTTAGGTTTTTGTTTTTGTTTTAAAGAGTTTATGGGTTGCCCTACCGTGGAACAGTGTAAATGAAAAGAGAGTTGGGACTGATGAAAAGGCATGCCACTTTTGTAACCATCTTCTTTTCTTTTCTCTGATGCCTAGATAAGAACGGAAGAAAGCTGTTCCTGTACAATGGGGAGTGCAGGGACGCCTGCCCCAAGGGCCAGTTTGCAGCGCTCAGCACCTGCACGGCCTGTTCTGAGAACTGTGAAGCCTGCAGTGACTTTGACAGGTGCACCAGGTGTTCAGAAGGATACTACCTCAAAAGTGGCAGCTGCGTTAAATTAGAGTGTGGAGAAGGTAAGCAAACTCGCGTCAAGACATCATGCTATTTCAGAATCCCATCTTCTGTATAGTTTGCGCTACCTTCAGAGTACTGTTTCTACAATAGCCTGGAAAATTAGTTATTGAGAGGAGCCAGGAAGGAAACTCGGACAGACGTGAGTGTACCCCTCTGTATCTTACCCCCGCTGTATATATGTTTGGTTGCTACCGCCGAAAAGCTATCTGTTATGCATCAGCAATAGTGTAGACCTATGTAAAGAGCTCCGCTATGTATCTGTATTACCTCTGTAAAGCGCTCCGTTGCTTCCCGTAGCTAGGTTC
The DNA here is from genome assembly GCF_040938575.1 of Ambystoma mexicanum. Classification (NCBI taxonomy): domain Eukaryota; kingdom Metazoa; phylum Chordata; class Amphibia; order Caudata; family Ambystomatidae; genus Ambystoma; species Ambystoma mexicanum. The sequence goes on from NC_090935.1 coordinate 1,197,976,239, forward strand.
GTGCTCAATAAATACCATAATAATAATAATAAAAGTGAGTCATGTTTTTGGTCAAAGACTTTTATTAAAGTAAAATGGGTTGGGAAAATGCCTCTCTGACCCTGCTCTAATTGGAGTTTTCCTACCTAAACCAAAAACTAAGCATCTGTCCATGTCAGAATGTCTAAAACAAAACTTCCATGTGTCCAAAGTTCTATTCTGACCCTCACACTCTAATGAACTAAATTCTAAGGTGAAAAGGAGAATGTTTTGGCCATATCATTTTAGAAAAGTGTTCAAAAAGAATAAATAACTCCAACATTAAAGTTCTCCAAGTATAAGGATCCTTGTTCCAGACGGTGGTTCCTTTCCCCTGGATTCATCTTTACTTTCTGGTGTTTTCGCTAGTAACAGTTCCTTATGCCTTTCTTGTGCAGCAACCACACTGATACACAAAACTGTCTGGTTTTCCACTTTTGTCTTATCAGGACACCTGGTATACTCTCCTGCCAGGTGTTGCTCTTTCTCTCCTGGTTAACAAAATCCTTTTGCTTGTCCTGATATATCCTAACTTTTGAATTTCTTGTAATTGCCTGGTATACTCTCCTGCCAGGGTGTGTTGTAATCACACACTTGTAACTGTCTGGTATACTCTCCTGCCAAACTTGAAAGGTTTTCACTTGCAGTTTGTTTCCTCTTTTTCACAATAAGCTCTCTCACGCTTTCTCTCTGTTACTTCATTCACAGTTACTTGCATTCAGCATGGCTGTTGATGTGCCCTGGTATCCCTGTTGGCCCTGGGTGGACTCACTGGTTCTTGTTGCCGTTACTGATTCCTCTCACGGACAGCCGGTGACAGTCTTTCAGTGCTTTCCTTCTTGAAACCACCCTCTCTTGGCTTTCCGGTCTTTCGCAGCCTCTACTGGGCTTGTCTGCTTCGTTCCAGGCTTCAGTAAGTTAGATGCTGCCTTTCAATACGTGCAAACGCCCAGGAGTATATATTCAGCTCCTGGCATTGCTGCAGTGTGTCTTCTTCCCATGGCAGCTTCCTTCTCCTTGGCTCTCGAGCCAGTCGGCTCCACTGCACTGGTTCCAGCCTTTCAGTCTCTTGGTCTGCACTGAGAGGAGCACCTCTCTCCTGCTGGCAGCACCTCTCCACTCTCTGCTTCTGCTCTTTAAAATTCCTGGCCACTGGTGTCTGCTCCCAACAACTAGATCAGTCATTGTGCTTGTGGCCTCCTTTGCTCTGCATTACTCCACTCTTCCTCGTCCCAGTATTTTGCTAGTATGGGAATTGAAGTCCCATCTTGACAATTTGCACGAAAAAAACCTGGCTAGGTATTCTTAATGGTTTTCAAGGGTAAGTCAGTCTTGAATGATTTGTATGTGGAATCCGAGACAGTGTTTTCATAAGGCTGTAGGAGAGCAGATGTGTATGTCATTGATAGAACCCACCCCCTCACCTCCAACTTATTGGATGAAGGACAGGAAGAAACTGCAAGACACTGGGTATCATTCCAATACTGCAACGGGTGTATAAGAGACATTATGCTCTCAGACAACCATACTGAATGTACCCTCAAACTGAAGTGGTAGCAGGATATTTGCAGACACCAGTGAATATCGAAGAGCTGTAAAGAAAATCTGATAGATGCAAAGGGATGTCATAAGGAGACGACGCGATGACGCACTGAAACGATACGAGGATACTTAAAGAATGAAGATGTAACTAAAGAAACAAGAGTCTACATACAAGTGAAAAGAAATCATATATACACAGAAGATAAGTAACCAGATGTGTAGTAAATGTATATACACAGAAACACAAGGTAGATGAGTCACATAGAATCTTAAAACACAGGTAAAGCAGCCATGTTGAAAAAATGGACGTCGGCTCCTAATAATAATACGCGAAAAGCTTGAAGGAGAGCGATCACGGCTGCAGAGCTGACAGACGCTGGAAGTGAATTTGTGCATGAACAAAGAAAAGCTGTTAGCCAAAGATCGGGGATGCCACAGCAAGAAGCAATTGCAGAGTGCGAAGGGAGTCAACAGGGATAAGCAATACACACAGGCTATATTTCTCTTATAATAAGTAAATGAGCGAACATTTGTGAATGCCAAGTATTGAACAATAAAAGATGCAGAAAGCATACGTGAGATGGAACAACCAAGTCTCCAGATGCCAAAGAGAGTCATGACACCCAGGATAATTGAATCAAATAGCACTAAATAGAAAGGTGAGATGGACAAAATCATGGTCTCTTCACACGTGGTGCAAGACCAGAAAACAAGGTCTATTCATAAGTCCCAGACGAAGATAAGGATGTACCTTAACTCCCCTTAAAGTTCCAGGGAAGATAACATTCAGCAAGGTCAAGTACAAAGAAGAAGCCTTGGCTGAAGGCTTTGCTGATAAGAGATGATAGACTAATTGGGCAAGTGGGCAGTAGTCTGATGTTGTTCTCTGAATCTGGATTTCACTTTGCTTACCTGCTGCCAACAAACCGAATGTCCAAGGTTGGGAGAGAGCGCCAACCAATCAGAGGGCCTATGCAATGGTGGACATACATTGTTGCAGAGGCCAATCCGATATTGTTATGCTGCTACAATCTGTATTATACGGAGCAAGAGGAAGGTTCAAGGTATGCCTGCCAGATAAGGGGCAGCCAATTATGTTACTAACACCTAAATGATATATAGGTACATATGTTCCCTTAACCAATCCCTCCATCCAATAGGTTTTATTATTTGCCATGTAGAGTGACATCATAGCTGATGCACATTGAGGTATAAAGCCTTTGTCTAATTGAAATAAGATAGCGAGTGTGTGGACTACGATGTGGTGTTTGCCAGGTTTCCCCACTTTATCAAACTGATAATAAACTAGTATTTTGCCATATTCTGTGAGCCTGTCTGGTTATTTAGGTCCAAGATCATTTATTATGGTAATCCCATTCTGCGTACAAGACGCTCAAAGGTGCTACTGCAAATGGCAGATCGAGTTTGATGGTTGGCCTATGGGTCTTGGGAAAAGGTTTTCAATAACCTTCATTGGTGGATGTGGAGATGTATGACAATATGCCATAAGGATATTGGAATGGGAGGTTCATCCTCAGAAAGGAAAGGGGGATACCATGTCTCATCCGATGATGCAATGACACCTCGTAAGAGGCTATCTTCCCCCCATATCATCCTCCCTCATAAAGCTGCCCCAGGATCAGGTAGCGGCTGCTGTCCCCTGGCCACATGGGAGGCGGTCACCACTGAGAAAGAAGTGATGACACCATCAGATTCATTAAATTATGCTTTTTTTATCCTACAGAGATAAATATCCCCTGCAATAGATCCTGTATATAGATGTATATTTTAAATACAGTGGACATTGTCACTTTTACCTACTTTATTAAATGCCTTAACTAGAAAATAGGACAGGGGCACAGCTCACGCTGGCTAATCTCTCTGTCAGACTGCCTCTAACCAACTAAGCACAGATACCAATCGGCTAAAAACCAGGAACCAAAACAGTCCCTGTCCAGGCACTAGAGGCCCCCCTGCTCTGCCCATTCTGGCTTGTGCTCTACATTAAAAGATATTATTTCCCAAGTCCAGATCTCTTTTCTTAAATCCAAATGATTTGGGTGCTCTGAAATTTTAAGAATAGAAATTCTAATTTCCAATAGGGTTTTCATTTTTTATAGCTTTGTGATCCCTGCCATTCCAGGATGGTTCTAATGTGGCATGCTACTTTTGATTGAGTACTGTCATCGGTTTCCCTGTCCAGGGGAATAATATTAATATCTATCACTGGCAATCTTATTGGTAATCACAGCTTGACAGTGTTGCTGAAATATCTGTTTCTTATCAATAATGATTTGCAAACAACTTACAATATGCTAACTAATCACTTTTGATTTGTGACTAGAACTAAAAAACTGCGCTTTTCATACAATGCTGAGAATACCAATTAACGTATGTATCTATGCGTTGAAACACATATAGGATTCACATAAATGATTCACATAAATAATATATACTATAAAAGAACAAACTCTTCTGAGAGCTTTAATGTAACAGGTGAATTTACATGAGCCACAAGACACCAAATACTTTCTTCTCAATGATATCCAGATGGCACACAGATACAAGGCTTTCAACTCGGTCTATTTATCATTCATAAGGATTTGTAAATAATATTACTCAGCCGTCCTTCCTGGACTACATACATGTACAGCTTTAAGTAGTAATTCACTTGTGAGCACCCAAAATAGGTCCCACACTACTCACACACCACACAATCTAGTCTTTTCTTGAGTTTAAGAAGTATTGTGTTAAGGCCAGACAGACAGCACCTGGTGGAGAAACATAGGAAAATTCCCTTCATTTTTTTTGTGAAATGCAAGTAGCTATTTGTGATTTTTTTTTTTTTTGAAGGTTGCCTGGTAATCAACATATATATGTTTTAACTCCATTGCAAGAAATATGTTTTGGGTGTTTCTGCTACTTCAGGTGGAAAACACAGAATTCAGCATTTTAAACTACACAAATGTTACCTCTTTGCAGGTCATTTGTGCTGGAAAGCACACAATCCACTAGCAACTTGATCGGAGTGCATACTTAATAGGAAATGGTAAATAAGTAGAAAAACAAACTTTTTCAGGCGCAGCATCTTTATTTGCTCACGCTGTACATTTTCCAGGCCTAGCCTGTATATGAAATCACTGGCGTGTATGGAACATTTATATACTGGTACTATAGCTGAATAAATCCCGACAGAAATTACTTGCCGCATCTGAGAGGGATCATCTCTTGGGCCAGAATAAATCATGCCATCGGCGTGCCCCTTTTAGTTTATTATGTGCAGTACTAAAAATGTCCCCCCTCTCTTGCGGTTGTCACTCCACCGTACACCCAAAGGCCATGGGCCTATGCCTATGAAGAGTACACTTTCAGCTCCTCCTTTTAGTCCGGTGAATATTATTCGTAACCCTCAACCATGTCTGACCATGGTTATTGTTTACTAAATACAGTATACTGATGTACTAAACTAGAACCAACTGTTCACATCTATGGAGGAGCCCAATTCCTACTCAAGAAAGATCCCCAGTAACAATGTTGCCATGTCAGAGTAAATCTGAGCACATTTCTAATATCAGGAGAGACAACCACTGGCTCCCCATCCAAGCAAGGATATTATTCCAAACTTTAAGTATCACGCATAAATGCATTGCAAACAAAGCTCCCAAATATCATGAAGAAATCCCAAACTAGACCACTTAGATCTAATAACAATTCCAACCTAGAAGTACCCTTTATAAAAGAGAAAAAGCGGGAGGGGGCAGCAGCTTCAAAGTCCTCGCTCCCAAACATTGGAACTCCTTAGCTACGAACATCAAAAATGGAAACTCCCACCCACAATTTTAAAAGCTACTGAAAACATGGCTATTCAATCAAACCTAAACATAGTTAAGTCTATAGTCGAGCTCAAACACAATTATCTGTTGTATATCCGCTGAATGTAATGCTATTTCTGCTTTTGTACTTCTGTCTGTTTTTATTGCAAGCTTGTATTGTGTCTACCCACTTGTGTCTGTAACTACGCCGTGATACCTCAGGGTCTGGGCGTAAAACAAATGGAATAACTACATAAATAAATAATGTGCATGTGCAGCAATATCCTACGGGAATATTCTGTGTAGAGACATCTCAGTACATTCTTGCAGCCACAGGGATTCAACCAGAAAAGTGTGTGCATGTATGCACTGTATGCACTACATGCATTTGAGCTATTACTGTTACAAGGAACATAGACTGCCGTCTATCCTCTTGGCCATATGTCTGTTTCCCAAAATTGATCAAAGGGCCTGAGAACTGAGTGTCTTACCCAACCATCTTCGAGGATTGGGTTGTAACATTACACCAATATTCTCAGACACTTTAACAGCTGATGGCAATATGTTACAAATTCATATCCATTGATTTACAGCGAGGGTACCACCGTGGGTTGTAGGATGCCTGTGTCTTGTGGAATTTGAGGTACAATCCTAGATCATTTTAAATATGTTGCTGGTTGAGTTAGGATCATTTGTGACAGAAGAGCCTCGGCACCTTGCACTCTGAGGGAGCTAAACTTAATTCCACATGCACTGAGCACACATGTTTCTACTGATACTGCAGCATGTTGCAGTAGTCCAAGCAGGCTGGTGGCTTTCCAGGCACTGGATTATAACACAGGCTCCGGGGAAAATAAAGGCATGCATGTTCATTAATATTCAGGATACATCAGAGCATGGGCCGTATCGGGCATTGCCTACCAACGGGATCCTGCTTATGCCAAAAGTCCTCCATCACAAGGGGGGATTGAGGTGGACCCTTAACACCAGCAGCCACATCCACTCTCACCTGGGATCACTGAAGCCTAAGTGTTTCTCAGGGAACACGTGTGACTCCAGCAGTGATTGTCCCTTGATTTTGTGGTGAGAATCTGACAAAGGGCTCTCGGTGGATACTCTCTAAAGTGGTTTACATTGAAATTACCGGGGTAAGTTAGTAGTTAGCACTCCATAACACATAAAACTAATATATTACATGAGTGCATTTGTAATGCTTTTTAGCATTCTTTAAAATTAATCAATATAATTTGAAACCTAAAGCAGGATCGCTATTCCCCCTGCTAATGTAGTTCATCATGTTGTCCCCGCGCCCGCGCTGCCCCGTCTCCTTGCTCTCACAATACTAACGTCTGATAACATGATTATTTCACCTATAAGGAACTAGCCGATGGCCCCTAGTTGTACGGCCTTTGGCTGGAGGCCAGGTTGTGTGCAATGGGGCTCATTATACAAAATAAAAACACAGTGCCTCCCACTGTTGCCATGCGATCATTAAACGATACCTGCCCTCATATCGGCCACCATCTCAAACATGTTCTACCAGAAATCTTTCCAACAAGTGCAGGTTGATCCAGTGAGAGTAAGAGTGTAGATTCTTTACGCCCGCTTTTTGTAGGGAGACCACCATTCGTCTTCTCTCGTTCATCTGTCCGTCCATTTTCCCTTGCATCTTTTTCCAGCAGGAAGAGCATTTTTTTAATCTGGTCATTGTTTTTTATTTCTTTTATGCAGCTGCATTCTACCTTTTTCTTTGGCTCTTCGCATGACCTAACCTTATTTACTCTACATGCTTCTATGCTATCCATTTCATTGTCCGTAGTGTTTGTGCAAAGTTATTTAAATGTTATGTCAGTGTCCTGGAAAGCTAGCAATAATAATAATAATAGTTTGTATTTATATAGCGCTACGAACCCTCCGGCATCTGAGCGCTGCTTATTATTACCCATGGTGTGTGGTGCTCATTTATCGACCTCGGAAGGATGAAAGGCTGAGTTTGGCCCTGCCGGGATTCGAACCTGCGTCAGCAGGCCCTGCACGAATGTCAAAGCAAGCACTCTACTCGCTGTGCTACCTGACCGGCTACTAAGGGGCAGGAGTCAATCAGTTGGCAGGCACGGTTTAGAATAGCTGGCAGGTCAAGAGAAAACGCAACCACGCCCGGGCCACTGTCTCTTAAAGGCTAATGGTGCTAGGGAGAGTTAGTTCAATGGCCAAGCCAACGCCTCTGAAACCCTACTTCATTTTTGAGGTATGTTTTGGTGGGATGGAAGGGTACCATCAAGCAGGTTACACTAAAACCAGGAACTCGTTAATGGCGATTCTTTTGCCCATAACCCTCATTTGTGTTGAAATGTGTCATCCGTTTCTAAAATGATGTTGCTGCTTTGCCAATTTCATTGTCCACTTAATTTCAAAATGAAAATGTCAATGTCTTGTAAAAGTCGTTAATCAAATATGATGTCTACATTAGCAGGTAATGTGTGGGGAGCAATGCGGTCCCTAAGAAATGGTGGCATGGCTGAGCAGAGCTTGGCCAAGTGGTCTGCTGATTCCGGTGCCCATACAAAGAGTGTGGTCTTAGCAACACTTGTCCCGCTCAAACTCGGGGAGCTTGTGCCCATCGCTGCCTGGGTTTCCTGAAGGCAGGCGTAAAGGTACTGCAGCATTTTCTTCTGTGACCCGTTCCCTTTGATTTTAGCTCGGGTTCGGCACATCTGCGAAATGTTAGCTCTTAAGAGATGCCGCTTGAGCCACATAAAAGTGAAATGGAATCGCGAAGCTTGCAGAAATGCAGCCTGCTGGCAATGCTCACACTTTTTCAATTTGAGAGAAAATCTCATTAGAATTGAGAATGTACACATCTATCAGAAAGCGGAAATCTGGGGTTTTAATATCTGCTTTGCCACTTACAATGGACATTCTCATTGATGGCCCAATTTTCCAGCTGGCTGCGAGGAGCTACTCTTTTTTTAACTCCAGAGCTGAGTGGCTGTCATCCAGCAGGGAGGTCATCTGCACCATTGCTGACCTCCCTGAAAACAATTCTGATCAGCTGCCTGGGACCATGGCCCTCTATTCTACTCTATCATCTGGAGCCTTAGCCGACCTTGTCAAATGATAACAGTGGGAGGTATCAGGGAATACTTCCTATTCCTGGCACACGGGAATACGTCACTTCCGGGTAGAAACGAAAACCCTTCTAATACTTCTGCTAGGAAATCACTACAGGCATACAAACCTCCTGATCACTAGAAAATGATTTCAGCAACTTTAAAGTATTAGCTGTTAGTTACTTTAGTGAATAAAAAGCTCCACCAATCGGAAACGTGGTTGGCACTAGATTTGGCACTTGTGGGCCACAAAGTACAAAAAAATGTGTGGGGTAACTATTAAACCCTGTAAAAAAAAGTGCTTACAAGACCCCATGGAGGGGTTGAACTAAGGTTTTGTTGAGCAGAAGCAAAAGCAGTTCCCAGAAAGCAGGTGTTACCTCAGAGGAAGGAGAAGCTGGCCCAAACAAATGTGAGCCCGTGCCCTGTTGTGCATGCCTGGACACTGGTTAAAAAAGGGGCATGCACATGTGTGTGTTACAGAAGAGCACATGCAGATGCCGCTTTGTGGATACAAAATTGTGCGCCTTTGTGTATTTTCCCATTTGCATGCGTGCAAGGGAATTTGCAAGGGAATTCTCAAATGGAAAGGAATAGGCACATATTGTAAGGCCTTCACAGTAAAACCCCATTGAGCTAGACCCCATATTTGTATGACATGCGGGGGATATTGTTGCTTATTTTTGTAATGTATTTCTGTTTAAAACATTCTTAGCATTCAAAGAATTCCATTTGTATGGACATAACATTATGGATCACATATGCTGTTTGACAGAGTGCTAGCTGTTTCTTATTGCAGGGTTAAGCCTTAAATTCATCCACGTTACCAAGCGAAAAGACAGGCGCATCCCTTGGAAAGCCTTTGGCTCACTGCAGTTTGTGGAAAGCAGTGATTAGAGGTGGTGGGATCCTATAGCCAGGCACATGAATCCTTTTTCTTCCCTTCCCCCTCTACTTGGGCAGTGACTTGTCATCCTCATAGGAATGTAGAACTCTATCAAGTTGGCACATTCTTCTTTCTCATAGCCTTTGATATCTGCACGACCACCTCTAAGAAAGGTGGTATCAGGCCTAGAGTGAATGCAATGCCACTGCAAACAGGGCTGCCCCCATCAGGCTATTATTCTCCTAATGCTGTCTGGAAGCCGCAGCCAGGGTAATACATCGAAAACTAATCGTGTTCTTGTCAGAATCAGCATTCCTGTGCCCAAAGACTTCCACTGCATAAAGAGCCACCAGAATTGGCAAACACATGGGAGACGCCGACAAGCTTGGACTCCTACTACCAGGGAAGCTGCTTTCCAGCTAAACACTGGAATGTTATATAGAAACTGAGGATTCACCATAGTTTTACAAAATGAAACCGAGAACACAGAGCGTTTTTGAACCCTAGCGGACTTGGACTCCTGTCCAAAGGAGAATTCTTTCAAGCCCAGTATTGGAAGGGAATTTAGGTACAGAAGATTAATCTCATTTGGACAACACAAGGACCATGGAGATATTACTCCCACAGCTTTATGAGATGCTCATCTCATTAATTTGATTTAAGATATTCAAGCACTAAGCACCAATGCTACGCTCAACAGCTGCTCCCACTTCCTTCGCTGCAGCACGCTCAGCTCAATCACTTGCTGGTTTACGCCTATTGACCATCATAGACGCTCTCGGCATTTAGTTGCTGTTTCACTTGCCGCTCCTGCAGTGGAGGTGAGGTGTTCCCCAGGGGTCTGTCATTATAAAGCCTCCACTTGACACGCTAGCAGTGCTATTGCTGTTTTAAACTGAACGTTTGTGTCACCATGACTGTAAGGTGCTTTTTACTTGCTAACTAATGCATACCCATTCTTAACATATTTGTTGACAATTCCTCGAAGTGTTCGGGCTGCTCAGTCCACTTTTAATTTTCCACGGCGTTTCCAGCCTCACTCACACAACGCTCTCGGCATCTATGTGCCGTCATTACCGCCCGCACAGCAGACGGGCGCAGCCGGCACGCCATCAGCGCGCCTGTCAGCGCGCTTAAGGCAAGCCCGTCTGTGCCCGTCCGTGCGCGGAATGAGCGCAATGTGCAGACTACTCTACTGGCTCATGGCACTACCAAGGTAGGCGGTGGGATTGATCGTAATACTCTTCTATCGCTGGCACCTTGTGACATTCTATGGCCTAATGGCTTTTGTCAGCCCACTGTTTCCCCCAATATTAAACACCCTACAGCATTGCAATGCTGCCTACTTCACACTCGCTCATTAGTTGCCCATTCTTTGGACTGTTATGATCTTTTATCTACTAATATTATTGAGTTTCTCTTTCTCACTGAAACCTGGCTTCGCGACATGTCGGATCCTTCCATTGTTCAGGCACTTCCTGCTAACTATGCCCTAATTAATTTGGATCGTGTAGCCACTCAACCTGGTGGTGGAGTGGCCTTGATCCATGAAACTAAATACAAACTATCCAGCACAGTCATAGAGCACTCCCTTAAAATGGAATGCATACTGACTCATATTTCTGCCTCCCCAAATGACACCTTCTCTATCCTACTGGCATACTGCCCTGCAGCAACAGATAGTGCTTTCTGCACCTTCTTCCCTGCACTGATAGCTGAACTACGAATCACTTATCCTAATCTGCTGGTCGTTGGCGACTTTAATTTGCCCTCTGATTCTGCCACTATTGTGCAGGTTGCTAACTTTTTGGCTGCCATATCTGCCTGATCTTGGGCTTCCTCAGAGCGTAACTGAACCCACCCACTCTCTGGGTAACATCTTAGACTTCATCTTTGGTCCTGAGACCATAATTGGCACGGTCTCTCCCACTCCAGTGGCTTGGTCTGACCATTTCACTGTTCCCTTCTCTATCTCTATGAAGGTACCTCCCCCGCCCCGCTCTAGGCTCGCCATCTGCAATCGCAGCTGGCGTTGGGTTGCTAACCATGAAGTGATTGCTTCTGTGCAGGCCCATTGCAGCCTCGCTGACATATGCTCTTTCGCCACTTTAGAAGCCTCCTTCCTAGCAGCGGCCAACTTGCTAGCTCCTGTAAGAACATGTAAACAAAAAAGCTGCCCCCTGAACCTTGGTTCACTAAAGAACTCAAATCTAGTAAACTTCAGTGCAGACCGGCTGAAAGGAAATGGCGCTCCTCGTATTCTGAGGAAGCTAAAATTGCCTTTCACAACGTTCTCACTTCCTACCATAAAGAAATTGTTAATGACAAGAAAGTCTACTTCAGTCTTACGGTCGAGAAGGCTCTGAACAAACCTAAGGCCATTTTCGATCTGGTACATTCACTCTCTACTCCAGAGACAGATTGTCCTCTAGTTCCACCTTCACAGGATCTATGCGATTCACTCTCCTCCTTTTTTGTAGACAAGATATACACTATTAGAGACACCATTAAAGCTGAAGCTGATGCTTCCCCTTCTGGTTAGATACATATTGAACCTCCTCCTGCCATAGGAGCCTGGTCTTCCTTCCCCCATTTCTCTGATGCTGACATCCTTCTTGCTATTCAGCACCTTAAATCGGCCTCACCAGCGGATGCCATACCCCTGGCTTTGCTAAAGGAACTATCTGCCGTCATGTTCACCTACATTTCTTCTGCGGTTAATCATTCCTTTGCCGCAGGCGTCATTCCGCCTTCTCTTAAACATGCTTTAGTCATTCCCTTATTGAAAAAGGCCTCCTTGGATCCTACAGTACTATCTAACTACTGGCCAATCTCCCTCCTGCCCTGTATGATGAAAGTTATGGAAGTACTGGCCGCTCCTATGTTGTCTAAATTCCTTGAGTCTTCTCAGTTCTTTGACCCCTTTCAATCTGGTTTTCGTCGAGGCCGGAGCATGGAATCCTTTCTTAATTCTCTTCTTGAAGACCTGTTACATCTGGTGGACCAGGGCGGTGTCGGAGCCGTCCTGCTTCTGGATTTATCGGCGGCTTTAGAAACAGTGGATCATCTCACGCTGATCTCTCGTCTGTCCACCGCCGGCTTGGCCGGTCATGTTCTTGACTGGTTCACAGCATTTCTTGCAGACCGCTCCCAGTCGGTCTCTGTTCCTCCTTTCCGCTCTTCTCCAGTTTCCCTGGTTTGTGGGGTTCCTCAGGGATCGGCACTCTCTCCTATTCTTTGTAATGTCTACATTAGACTTATTCTTCTTCTTCAATCTCATGTTTTCCATTATTATTCCTATGCAGACGACACGCAGATCATTGTCCGGCTTGACCTGGCTCAGCTGAAACTGCTGACCGTCTGCGGAAATACTTGGAGGATCTGGGCAGCTGGATGTCATCCAACTGGCTGAAGCTCACTGCTGGCAAGACTGAGGTACTGGTTGTCGGTACACCCTCCCCCCAGCTGTTATGGACCTCTGATTTCTGGCCACTCTCTCTAGGCTCCCTCCCCACACCAGTATCATCGGTCAGAATTCTAGGGGTTAGACTCTCTGCCTCCCTGGCCATGGAAGAACAGGTGGCGGCAGTATGCAAGACTGGCCATTTCAAACTTTGGATCTTAAGGAAGGTACTCTCATTAATTCCGACGGCCTGCCAAGCCCCTTTGGGTGGCTGCCTTGGTATTGAGTAGCTTGGACTACTGTAACTCACTTTATCTGGGGCAACCTCTTTATTTAACTAAACATCTGCAGCTCCTTCAAAATGCAGCTGCCAGATCTGTCCTCCGCCCGTCTTTCGGCACTCATATGTCCACGCTACTGAGGCAACTGCACTGGCTCCCCGCAGAGGCCCGTGTCATGTTTAAATCTATGTGCATGGTCCACCGAGCTTTCTACGGTATTGGAGCTGAGTATCTTCAAGCCAAATTTGTGCACTACATACCTCCTCAACCCCTACGTTCTCAATCAGCCCTTCTTCTTGTGGTTCCCCGGCACAGGCTGGCTCGGTCAGGTGGTTGTGCCTTTTCTACTGTAGCCACTAATGCCTGGAACAAACTTCTGCATGCTCTGCGGAGCACTGCTGATCATTTTTGCTTTCGACGTAAATTGAAAATATTATTATTCTAATGGCTCTCCTCGCTGTTCTGTTTCTGCTAGCTGCCTCTAGCGCCATGATGCCTTCGGCGTACGTGCGCTCAATAAATTCATATAACATAACATAACATAGGGCTTGCCCCACTATTGCACCTCCGATTTGATTTCTTCTGCCTCTTCGAAATTGATGGCATGTCTGTTTTAAATTCTACTTCCTCCCAGTTCTGGTTCTCGTCCATCTTTTTGTAATTATTCTAATCTTATCCATCCTCTCTGCTCTAGTAAGAGCCGGCTTTGGGGGGGGGCGAGGCGGGCGACCGCCCGGGGCGCCACACCCCCAGGGTGCCATTAGCCCCTGCCACGCCAGCTCGGGGGAGTCTTTCAAGGGCTCCCCCGAGCTGGCATAGTGGGAGGCAGCGTGGCAGGCGGGCTTTTACTGTTAAATGTGCCCGGGACGGGCAGAGGCAGGCTCATTCAATGACAATGGGGTGCTAACGCGCCCTACTTAAGCTCCTCGGCGGAGCAAGGAGGTTAAAAAAAATAAAAAAATAATAAGTGTCCCATCCTGGCCCCGCCCCCTTCTGCCCACCCACTGTTAACCAGGGGCGTGCGGTGGGCAAGGGGGGGCGCCAATTTGCCCAGGGCGCTGCTGCCCCGAGGGCCGGCCCTGGCTCTAGTTACCCATCACCTGTTAAAATTGCTCTTTGGAATGCTTGCTCCCTTTGTAACAAATCCCATTCTGTCTTAGATACCTTACTCTGTCTGGACCTATAGCTTTTGTCTTATAATATTGCTATTCCTGATTCCCTTTCTACCTCCGACACAGCTTTTCTTCACACACCTCGGCCCTTGCCCCGTGATGGTTGAACTGGTATTCTCTATCGCTCATCTTTTGTTTCTCTTCCTAGTTCATTGTCTCTTCCCACATTTTCTTCATTTCAATAGTCACTCAGTTCTTTCTCTCAACCATTGACCTTTTCAGGTGTCTATCGTCCTCCTGGTCCCGTGGGATCCTTCTGTGATATTGATATCTTGCTTTGTGCTATTCCACCCTGTTCGCTATTTATACTTCTCAGCGATTTGAATCTTCATATTTCCACTACTCACTCATCTCTTCAGTTTCTTTCCATTCTTGACTCCTATCTCCTTTCTGCCCTTCCTACTCCTCCCTCTCACGTATCTGGCTCTTCTCTTGATCTTATTTTCATTTAATCTTTATCCATAGCGTCTGTTTCTGCACAGCCTCTTTACTCTGCTGATCATCATCTTCTATTCATTTAATTTCTCCCTTCTCTCATCTACTTCTCCTGGTTCTGCAGCTCCAACATAGGTTCATCAAGATCTTTGTGCTTTTAATACTTCTCGGATTCCTCTTGCATTTCGAATCTTCCTTCACATCCTTCGTTTTCTACCCTCTGTGGTGATGAGGCTACTACATTGTCTTCTTCTCTCTCTTATTCTCTCGATTCTCTTTACCCCACTACTTCAGTTTTCCCTTCTCGGAAACTATCTCAACTATGGCTTACCCCCAACCATCTCGAGCAATGCTGGTGTTCCTTTTCTGATGCAGACCATTTGTTTTTTTCTTCTTATCATACACTGTATGAGGATGTTCTTCTTTCAGCTAAACGCTCCTACTATCCTGATCTTTTACAATGTCAATCTACTCACGTCTGTTTCAATCACTATATCGTCTTCTTTCTCCCCCTTCTCTCGATTATTCACTTAACTCTATCTTAACTGCGTCTGATTTTTCACATTCTTCTTCTTCAAAGGTGGCCAATCTTTGAGCGGTCATCGTTCCTTCCTCTACTGCTTGCTCTTCTTCCCCAATCTCCTTCCTACTTTGGCTATCTCAGCTTTCTCTCAAATCTCTACTTCTGAGGCTATTTCTTTACACTCTTGTGCCCACCCTACTGCTTCTCCCTCTGATCCAATTCCTTCTTTGCGCATCCCTAAGGTTTATCCTTTTCTTACCTCTCCCTTTAGTACTTTTCTCCTTACTTCGTTTCCTTCCTCATTGAAGCACACTTCCATTCTTCCCATTACTTGAAATGTGCTCAAATAACACAAACAAACCTAACACTATAAGTGAGCATAAAGAGTATGCCTAGCTGTGTTGCCCCGCATGCTGAAAAGATGCCGACGAGTACCAGCATGCGGAATAATATGAGCTTCTGGAAAATGCACGTGATTGGAGCCGGGGGGGTCACACAGCATGCAGCTGTATGCATCCCCTATCATTGCCTCCCAGAAGCCACTGGGAATGTTCTACTTCCTTCTGTAGCTATGTAGCGCTGCATGCAAATGCTCAATTAAAAACCAATCAATGTCTTGAGCGCTGGGAGCAACTGATCACTGCAGCGTGGGTAATGGCCCTGGTTTCCCCGGATTTGGAATCCAAGGAGATCATTTTAGCCGGATTCCAAATCTTGAGACATCCGGTCCAATTCCAGTACTGCTAAAACACCTCTTTTCTACTTCATGGCGACTTTAGTCAAATCACTGGCGCTTCTTGCCATTAACTCATCCTCTCCTTTCAGCTCCACTTTCTGTATAACAACGTTTGGGAATGGAGCTCTTTCAAGACCATAACGTACCGTAGTGGCAGCGACAGTGGCACTATCCACATTTTTGGGTGTTTAGCTATTTTCCTTAAAACACTGTTCAATGTTCAAAATGCAAACAGATGCTCCCTAAAGTTCTACAGCCTAAGGACCATTGCATGATGAAAAATAGACAATGCCAAAGTCAATCTCGGGTAATTCACGCCAAGCTCTCCCTTTTCCATGCGCAGGTGAAGTCGAGGACCTAGATTACGAAGAGTGCGTGCCATGTGGCATCAGCTGCCGGAGATGCTCTGCAGGTGAGTGCCCTGTTCAGGAGGCAAACGCTGGACCGATAAGAGCATCCTATTTATTTCTATATATGTGGGTTTTCTTACAGCGCTCCTAATAAATGAACCCCACTTCAGGGCGCTTACACAACAAACACAGACATTACCATAGGTGTTCATTGACTGCAGGGAACTGCCAACATTAGCACTTGTGTGATGTAGTGTCCCTTGCATGCAATTTTCAAGTTTTGCAGAACAGAATGAAAATGTAAAGTGTAAAATCAAACAAAATGGCCTCCATTCGTTATATGTATGCTCCGTTTTGTGAAAAATGTAAATACCACCTGAAAATGACACTCACCAGACAGAATTTACAAGAGATTTCACAGGATTCCATTTGTTTTGCACCGTAATGAAAATCTCATACAGGTGTAAAGCAAAGTGCAATTTGAAGTCGGACGAGTAAAGCATGACCAAAACGATAATTCCGCTTCCTGCCGGTATGTCCCTTCAAAGGGAATGAAAATGTCCAGTGCGGTAACCTTTGGCGTAAACTCTATACCCCTTGCTGTAATGCTTTGGTTTACTGATTTGCCCCTTATAAAATGACCCCCAAGGTGAGGCTTGGAATGTTTGAGTGTGGGACTGTGGAACATAAAAGGGATCATTCTGCCAAGAGTGGTTATTGCATGCAGCGGACCACCAACGTTAGCATTTACGTGCTGATTCCCCACTCGAACGCAATCTTTCATTTTACAAAGCGGAGTGACAAAATGCCTTTGCTCTTTCACTTTACTCTTCGTTTAAAAAAAAATGTAAATGCTGCGTGTAAATTACACTTTGCAGATGGCATTTACAATGGATGCATATCGGGTCCACCTGCTTTTATCAGGTGTTAAATGCAGGTGGATTCCGTAGGAATCCATTCCTTTTACACCTGCTTGAAAATCTCATGCAGGCGTAAAACCACAAGGCTTTTCAAGGAGGAAAAGGAATGCACGGTGAAAATGCTCAATCTGTAGCATGCCCCTACTCCTCCTTGAAATGCATTGAAAATCCCCTAGAGTGAAAAGGGCGAACATGGCGTACCCCTTGCTTTTACACCTTATCTTTCCACCCTCCCCCATGTAAAATGACCCCCAAAGAGCAGTGGTAGAAGTGTATGTAAAGAAGTAGTGGAACTATGTTCCCTGATGTGCTGGCCCTGCTCCCCACGAATCCCATTGCCACGCCCCTCCCATGCTCAGTCCAACTCCCCAGACAGACACACCTGCTGTTTAAGGGAACATTCAGTTCAGGTCACTGAAGTGCAAGGTTTCAATTTCTATCTACACTTTTATTTTAAAGCTTAACCATTCCACAACGTTTTCTTTTTAATATAGAAGTATAGGAACAGTAAAACTTTATTTTTAAAGTAGAGGAGCACTGCTCCCAACCGCCCCCGCCCACTTTGACCACTGCCAAAAAGGAGAAAAGCTATAGTTCACAAGAGGCAGTCACTAGGTCAGAGTGATCAAGGCCCCAAAGAAGGAATGAGTTTTCAGCCCTATGACCATTCCACAGGTAGAGTCTTGCGTCAGTCTGGAGGGCCAGCAGTGGGGGGCCCATTTCAAAAGGCTGCTTGGAGGCCCCCTTTACTACAGCTGGGAATACCTGCCTGCATTTGTTAATAACAAAAATGCATTGATCCAGTCTAAGGTTTACAAATGCAATGGTGCAGTGGAAAAATTGAAAATATGTTTATTGGGGCATATCATTGGGTGCAGTTTAGTACCCCTGGAGCACCCATCTGATCACACTATTAATATAATATCCAGATTGGGAAGCCTGAACTCACTGCAAGTATAAGTAAAGGACTTTGGTTGGAGGAGAGAACGAGTGACCACAGATAATAAAGGGACAAGCGTATTGGCATCTGCACAGCAGAACAAAGAAAGACATACAGTGAGGGAGCTGAAACCCCAGAGGACCACTTAAGAAAAACTACTAAGCTTTCTATCAGAGTCAGAGGTGGCCTCCAAGGTGTGGGGCCCATTTAAATTGCAAAGGCTGAAATGCCCCGACACTGGACCTTGAAGTGGGATCGCCCACTAAACCGCCTGTATTTAGCAAGCAGGGTCGCTATGTAGTTCCGGGAAGTTGGCGGTGAAGGTCTGTTTTCATGTCCTAACTGTAATTATGTATGCATGTATTCATTTATGTATTTGGTTTTGTAACACTCTACATTGCGATCAAAGTCTCTTTAAAGCATAGCGAACTGGTGGAGGGTCTCAGAGAATGTTGACAGGAAACCCAGGTACTGCTCCCCAGATCCTGACTGGGGAGAGGGTGGACGGGAGTTGGGAGAAAAGAGGAATAAGAGCGGGGAGAAGAGAGTGCAAGAGACCTTCACAGTGAAGCCTGCGGGCCACATTGGAGATCCTGACTTAGAAGTGTGAGGGGGAGGGGAAAGGTCAGGGATGTTCACAACCATTCCCCAGGGGCTGTATACCAGATCTTGATGATGGAGGAGCAGAAAGGACGAAAGATGGAGGTAGAAAGAGGGAGGAAGAGGGGTAGAAGGAGTATGTACAAATGCCAGGCAAAGAAGTCCGAGTTGAATGAGAAGGGGAATAGAGTCGTGGCACATTTCCATGGTTTACTAAGCAAGGTCACATGAAGGAGGCTAGTGGATGGGGACTGGGGGACCCTGGGAGCTGGTGCCCGCCTCTTGCCCCTTGAAGCTTGCCTCGGAGATGGTATACATAGGATCCCTCATGGCCCCCATCCCTCCCCTATCCTCATATACCCACTATCACACATTGTCCCCACGAACCCCATTGTGGCCAAAGTGGGGGGTTCTTCAGTGAGAAGGGAATTGGGAAAACCAAATACTGGCACTTGCAGGTCTGCAAGCTGCGCCCTGGCGAGGGCGAGTGGCAGCTGACAGCAGGGAGTAGATCCAAGACCAAAACTTAAAGGATCCAATGTGGGCTTTTCTTGCGGCAGTCCACTCGTGGTCAGCCAAAGAAGGGAAGAAACAAACCTTAGGAGAAGGCCAGGCAGAGCTGCATGATTCCGAAAGGGGCTGAGGGATAGACTTGGCGTGTGGAGCTGCAGGGAGGTCAGCTGCACAATCCCAGACACGCGGAGGAGCTTTAATCCACACTGCCTGAGACCAGCCACACAGCTCACTCCCCCCCCAACCCCCTCCGCCCCCACACCCCCCGGAGCTGCTCATCCCGCGCTCAAAGTGGTATTCACTCACCCCACTGGCATATAAAAGGGGACGTGTGGGGGTTACGTGACAGATTGTGGACAAAAAGAGAGATGTGCATAGTGTGAAGGAGAGGAGACGGAGAGGTCAGAGTGGAGGAAGAGGGAAAGGCAGTGGGAGTGTCAGATGAGCAAATGAAAGTGACATTTCTGTTTGGGTCTCTCCCTCTCACTGGAAGAGCTAGATTGTCTGCTATGTAATGCAGTGATAGCGTAGGGCCTGTTTCCTTTCAGACAGGATGCTGCCTCAGCTGGACAATGTCAGACATCTAATCATTAATCTATACTTTCTAACATTTGAAGCTGAGTAGCAAAGATTTATTCTAAAATGGCTGCCCACATCCGCCCATTGGAGTCAATATGAAGGCTCATTGGGGGCGTGGGGCTAATTTGCATATTTACACATAGTTGCAAAACTCTGAGGTTTTAACAATTGGTGATTACTTCCATGTTTTGAAATGAAAATGATGCACGATACAATTACCTTTTAGGCATTATCCATCCATAATTTAAAGGGAGCAGCGTATCTTGTATCCATTTCCCAACAAAAGGCATTTTCCTTGCTTTCAGGATCTGCTTTTTAGCCCTTATCCAGCCTCCACATACCCAAAATTCCATTCCACTTTTCCAAATGGGCCACTCTACAGAGATATTTAAAAGAGTCGATGTAGGCAAACTAACCAAAGTAGATCCTACCCAAACCCTTCATCCAAAGGTTTGCCCCCATAATGCAGTCGCATAGAGTAGGCCTCAGAGTGCATCATGCACTAGCGCATTTCTGTATCGCCAGATGAACCGGAGACCTGTAAAGACGATCATGCAGATTGTTCTATGCCAGATGACACTAGAGACCTGTAAGGACGATCATGCAGATTGTTCTATGCCAGATGACACTAGACCTGTAAAGACGATCATGCAGATTGTTCTATGCCAGATGACACTAGACCTGTAAAGACGATCATGCAGATTGTTCTATGCCAGATGACACTAGAGACTAGACACACCTGCGCTCCTTGTTAACATGCTCACAGAGTATAGGGCTTTATCCACTCCAGCACAAGCACTGGTGCTGCTTAGCTTATCTTTGTTGCCATGTTTACATGTTATTACAACAAGCACTAGCAAACATGCAACTTAACCCAATGTATCTACTTCCGGGAAATCGGTTTCTCCTTGTTTTCATTATTGCCATCAAATAGTTCACTGTACACTTCCATCAATGTGTTGAATTATAATTATAATTGTTCATTTATAACATGCTCAATACCAACGAGTGGTTTCTAAGCGCAGGATCGGGATTCAAACCTGTGTCCCGCTGCGTTGTCTTGCTTCCAAGACAAACGCGTTGCCCCTGAGCTATCCTTCCTATTGACTTTTGTAACTTACAATGACTACACTGTTTGCTGGCCTCCTCTAGTCGGTTATTCCTGTGAACCTGCTAGTAAGTCCGGTGCTGTGCTTGGATAGGTGTTCTTCCCCTGGCAGCTAATGCTGGTATCCAGTCCCAATTTTGCTTGCTTCACAATTATCCTGGCATCAATTAGCATCTGAGGTTTTGCTTCAGGTGAACCTTCCTTTTCAACCTCCGCCTTATCGTCAGCCAACACATTTATCAGCATCTACCTGAGGAAATGTGTTTTTTTCCTCTATTCCTCCAGGATGTTTGTCTTTTGGGAGTTGTCCGCTGCAAGTACACACAGCCAGCTTGATCCAACAAAACTGACTGCATGTTATTATTTGCAAGTAAATCTCACTGGTGCTAATGGTGCCACTTCTGAAGGTTCATCCACATCCATGGTGTAATGGGACATTCGGCCTCATCAGGAGTTTGGTGGTATTCCTGTGAAATACAGCCAAGGTCAAATAATGTTAGTTCCACTCATAAAGGCCGTACATCTGCCAGATTGCACGTGGTGGACTGGTGGACCATAGCACTCCATTGAGGGATTTGGAGAATTTACTATGGATGATAATTCTGCCCCTGTTAAATCCTCAATTTTGGGGGGATTATGAAGAGCAAAAAAACATCCAGCCAAGTGCTGGAGATTTTTCTGTCACTTAACTGCCAGTATGGTAGGGCGGTAAAACGGGCAGTAATTCCATTAACACTGCTTTTGTACACCACCGCCCTACTCATAATGAGGCCCATTGTTTTTGAGTTTGTTGACTTCATTTTCCCATCTGACCGATGACACAGTGACTTGCTTTGTGAAGAGCATCAGAGAGTGCAGAATCTAGCTTCCTGCATGGGTCGACGATTTCACCATTAAGAACACCTTCTTGCGTCCTAGTAGAATGGTACGATCTGGTCACGGAAAAAGACCTGCAGCATTCCCAATCTAAAGCTTTTGACCATCTCTGTGATGAACCTGGGTTTTGGAATATTATTCATCTCATGATGAAATAACAAAAGGTCACGAGAATCCTGGTGTTATGATGAATCTCAGAGTATCAACTCCTGCTAGCAATTTTCTCATGCACTGACTGCAACTCCAGAACTTGTTTAAAGAGATTGGTGCACTGCAGGAATAGTTTATCGGTGCAGATCTTACACAAAGCAATTGACCAAATCCCTGCTAACTCCTTTGTCTGCAGATCCTTTTGCAACTCCTGTTTCACTGATCTGGCAGGGGCAAGTTGCATAGTTGGAAATTAAGGAAAGCTAGGTTAGTATTTTGTATCCAGCACCAACATCTTGCACCTTACTCATAGGCCATCATAAGTTTGGTAGATTTCTTCCCAAGAATTACAGCATGAGTTAATTCTTGGAAGCCACCTGAAACTAATGGATGGGTGGTAAGAGGTGTATATTTCTAGAATAATCACATGCTGTACATGAAAATCAACATTGTTTCTTAATTTTGGTTTATAACCCCTTACATGCGAAGGGCGAATATGTTTGTCCTGAATTCCCATAAGGGATCATTGTAGGCTCCGCCCACTTCCTCAGTTAAGATCATTGATATTGATATTGATATTTTATTTCTATCGTGCTCGTACACAAGTGTTTCAGAGCACGACAAGGCAAGGGAGGTGAACAGGAGAGAACAAAACAACTATCTTACTAAGCCCAGTGACATTGAGAACGCGCAAGTGCATGGGAGAGGGGGAGGGGAAAAGTGCATGGAAGGGGGGAGAAGTGGAGAGTGCGGAGCAAAGGAGAAACAGATTAATAATAATAAATAAATAAATAAATAAATAATAAAGGCAACACACAGTGGTAGTGCAGCCAGCAATTGGCAAGTGCTGGGTTTAAGGCAGTAGACAGGGTAGGTCTGATAAGTGCAGGAAGAAAAAAGGGGGTGGCTGTATGGGTAGAGATACAGGGCCCAGTACCAGGGGTGACCCGGAGGCAGTGCGGGAGGGTGGCAGGGTAAGCAGGTACCTGGGCCCAGATGACAGAGGGTGGCCAGGTGCACGGTGCCAAGAGAGAACAGATCACCAGGGGACAAAGGGAGCGAAGGCAGAAGCAAAGAGGAAGGTCTTGAGGTGCTTACGAAACCGGAGATGGGTCTCCTCAAATTTTAGAGTGCCAGGGAGACTGTTCCAGAGGGAGGCCCCACCAAAAGACAGAGATATACCCCGAGCTCCTTTCTTTGAAAAACGACTGACCCTGAGGGAGTTGGAGGTAGAGGAGCGAAGAGCTTGATAGGGGAGGTATTTGCGGATGGATAGCTAAAGGTATTTTGGACCCAGGCCCCAGAAAGCCTTGTGGACAATGCCACAAGTGTACAAATATAGAAAAATGGTCGCCTTTGACCATTCTCTGCATACAATTGGGAAATGAGTTTGAAAGTTGGCTTCACAGATGCCCAGCTTTTCACACCCACAAGAGGCCCCTCAATATAATTGGTTCCATTATGTGCAGGGACACGCTAGTGATGTCCCTCACACAGAGTAGATATTGAGTTATTGAGGGCTTTTAAGATTTTAACCTCCCCCTCTTAGCTGCAGTTAACATTTGGAGGTGCTTTAATGAGGTATTTGGCCTCATAATCAGGTGTTATTTACCACATGGAAAATGATTACTCATAATTTAGCTGCAGTAATGACAGGCAGTGTTTACAAATAACACTGTTTTCAACATTACTGCCAACATTTCAGTGAGGTGGGCCATAGAGATGCCTCTTCCATAGAAGTCGTCCACCTTTCCAGGTATCAAATTAAAGTTATCCTCGGGTGGCTTCTCTTCATCTTAAACGCCACCACCTCACTGGTTCTGCAAGATGGTCGGTGCCAGTAGGAGTCATGCAGGACGTACAAAAGGCCTCAGATCAAGCTTCGTTTTGCGGCCTGTGTCTGCACGAGAGCGCTACCAGCAATTCAAAATGGGGCACCATGTCTACCTGCAAATGGGCTCGGCTCACAGTTCACTAATGGAACCAAGAGAACTGCAACCAACATTTTGGGGGTGAGGGCTATCTCTTTGTATCGGTTTTAGCCCATATCATCACAAATGTACTGTGCCAAGGTCACAAAGAGTGCATCCTTTTGGCAGGGTAAAGGCAGAATTTCAAAGGAATAGTTATGGTGTAAGCACAGTAGCTGGAAGGCCCTGCAGCAGATACCTACTAGTCTCAAAATGTCCTTATGTATAGTGCAGTTCATTTCAGAGTAAAATGTTGTGCTTGAAAGACCGACCCATTTCTCAGTTTCACTGTTGGGGTGGTGGATATTTTGGACAATAGCGCAAACAGTGAGTACGTCAGTACAATAATTTGTTGAAAAAGCTGCCTGAGAAGGTGGCCACGAGGGGGCACGCGGATGAGCTCCTCTCTTGCGTGAGCTCCCGTCCCGAGGTCCCGAAAAGTGGAATGAGCCCCTACTTTTGGACCCCCCCCGGAGTTAAAACTCGAGGAGAATGTTTATGAAGGTATCGACCATACACGGGAAAAATCCCGGGTGAAAACGGCCCAGGTTTCCAGTAAATATTGCCAAGAACCTGTGGTGGTGAAAACGAAACTTGATGCGGCCTTGAGGCGACTCGGAACCTCGTGCCTGCCGGGAGCGATTACTACGCTGGCACCAAGAGGAGCACCCACCGGAGGTTGAGCCCTCACATCTACGCAACATCACTTTTGGAAGCGAGGACCCCACGGAACAGTCGATGGAATGCAGTAGTGGGGAAAGGGCCTGAAATGAGCTAGACGGTGCGAAGCTGGTCGCCCCGCGGAGACGACAGAGGCATGGGCCCTGTGTTCCCTGTTCTGCTGAGTCGTACTCCCGCGGAAGGATTACTTCGCCTCCCTCTGCAAGGAGCGTGCCCCAAGAGAAGTAAGTGATTCCCGCTGACCCCTTCATCGCTTGGCGGTAGCGCACAAAGCTTTCAGCCCGAAACTGCGACACAACTGATTGCGGCCTTGCTGGCGCCCCTCGCCCAGAAACCCGTGAAACCGAATATAGGCAATGCGCTGCCTTCCAGCCGTGTGCGTTGGGGTTCTCTTTCTTATGTGATAACGAAGAAGCGGGCACACGATGGATGCACTTTGCGACTGATTCGCGGGTCCCCACGTGGAGGTGTCCGCGGGACGTTGAGACTACGAACAACCCTGCTCCCTCAAGACGATAAGGCCCTTGCTTGGACTGTAACAACAAACGCATCTCCCCCACAGAGGGTAAGGCCCCGGCGACACCCTTATAACTGTGCGTCTGGGCCAGACACCAAAATAATAGAAGGGAGAAATTGGTCTAGGGGCGTGTGCCTCCTCTGTGGTTCTAAGTACTTGAGCTTTTGCATCTGCGACACGTTGAATCTGCAACACCAGGCGCATGAACGCCCACCAGAAACTTGCCATATACGCATACGGATTAGCACCCCGAATCGACGTCGGACCCACAATGGCCACATCATCAATTTTTGGCGCAGAACTACCGTGATAAAAGGAGATATTGCGGACTTACTGGCAGAAATAAGAAATATGGGTGCCAGCATAGGAGGAAAAATCGATAAGCTCACACAGCGCCTTGATAACATAGAGGACAGGGTTGAGGGCGTTGAGAACAATCAGGCCTCAATTGACGTCCTAGAAACGCTGCTCTCACACAGAATAACCAAATTAGAACGGAGGGAGCAAGAATTTAAACTCAAGATGGACGATTTGGAGAATCGCGAAAGGCGAAACAATCTACGTTTTTTTGGGATTCCTGAGAAGGAAGGAGAGACAGAGGAGGACCTAAAAACGACCCTTCACGACATCATTAAGCTACTCGTTGCGGACGGCAACATTGACGAACCCAAAACAGAGCTCATTCATAGAACAGGAGGCCCACCTGGAGGCCCGAGGTCGGTGCTGGCAAGATTCCACCGTTATCAAGATAGGTCGAGGGTGCTGGAAAAGGCACCGAGTGGGGGCATCATTACCCTAAGTGGGGCCCAAATAACAATATACCAGGACCTCTCCGCCCTGACACTAGCCCTGAGGAAAATGTGCAAACCACTCACGACGTGGCTAAAGTCTCGGGACACGTGCTACCGGTGGAGATATCCCTTTTCTCTCTCCTTCGAACATGAAGGCACGAAGATCAGGCTGAGCTCCGAACGGCAGATCAAGGATTGCATCGCTGACTTACTAGGCCCGCAGGACCGCGAGGAATCCAGCGACCGTCCTCCCAGAGATGGGTCGGAAAGGCAGACACAGGGCCCGAAGAGGAGGAAGGTGAAAGGTTCGAGAAAACACCGCAGGGGGAACGGTTCTCCGGAGGGGGGCAGCTAAGCCTCGATAAGTATAGTACTCTTTGCTTGAACTGACATTTGATATAAGGACAACATGGTTGCTTTTTGTTGGGTGAAATGTGATAGAGACTGCCACTCATGTTGCGGTATTGAGCTCACTCTGGGGGTAGGTTCTTGGGGGCTCATTAGTTATTTTGATGTTTACTCTACGAGGGGACCGTGAGGTAACGGTCTCCACTGGTGGTTCGGTTCAGGGTGAGTGAAGCTAACTCGGCCCGATCGGACGCCACCGAACTCAGGTAGTGGGAGGGAAGCGGGGGAGGGGTCGGGGGACTTGGGCGCATGTTGAATAAAATGTAAACTTAAGAACTATGAGGAGTGCAACAGTCATGTGGCTGTTTCCATATCAAGGAAGCGACTCGCAACGGTCAGAAAGTAGGGATGGTCCTAGATCCTGTTGTCATGATGACCGCTGAATCATATTGCAGTGGTTCCATAAGGGTGGGGACGTTAAATGTCAAAGGTCTTAATTCACCAACAAAAAGATCACTTGTCTACAGAGAATTTCGCAGATCAAATATTGACATCCTTCTATTGCAGGAGACTAAATATATGAAAGGAGAGGAGAGGGTGGTCTTGGGGAGGCATTCTGGGATGGAATTTTAGGGCTCGGGACCATTGAGGAAGGGGGGAGTGGGAATCCTCGTTAGGAAGGGGTTGGACTTCAAGGTCACAAAGGTCTGGTCAGATGTTGAGGGCCGTGCCCTACTGGTTTCGGGGACCATTGGGAATGTGTCCACTACGATTGCCACCATTTATTCCCCCAATGTAGGGCAAGTTAGATTTCTCTCCAGAACAATTCCCAAGATTATGTTCGAGTCAACAGGTCATGTCATCCTTGGGGGAGATTTTAATATATGGGCAGATCCCACGCTTGATTGGAAACCTGGTAATCCAAAAACGCGCGAAAAACTTGGAGGAGATCAGGCTCAATTCAGGTCATTGATGGAACTCTATGGACTGACTGATGTATGGAGACAAATGCACCCTACAGAGAAAGCCTACACTTTTTTTTCAGCCCCACACAACACCTACACCCGCATCGACCACCTCTATTTCTCAAGGGACTTATTCGGTACGACCTCACACACAGAATTCACACCAATCACATGGTCTGATCATGACATGGTGGCCGCTGATATGGTATGGGAGTCCTTGCCAGTTAGAGGTGGGAATTGAAGATGCAATGAAACCCTATTGAAAGACCCTGTCTTTAAACTGGAAATGGAAATTGAGATCACCGAATATTTTCGAATGAATGATAATGGGGATGTTTCTAGACAAGGGGTCTGGGATGCGGGCAAGGCGACCTGGAGGGGAATCCTTATAAGGGAGGGAGCCAAAAATAGAAGAGAGAGGGCTTTGATCGAAAACAGATTCCGCAAGGAAATCACCCAACTAGAAAATGAGGCGAGGGATGGGGATGTGCTACTCCATGAAAAAGCTTGCCAAGCGCAGACAAAAATAGAGGAACTCCGTCACCTGGAACATGATAAAATAACTCGCAAACTCCTCTTCCTTAAACAAAAGTTTTATGAGAAAGGGGACCAGGCTGATGCATTGCTGGTGGCCAGGCTGCGAGCACAACAGGCAGAACGCAAAGTGCAGGAAATAGTTGATGGAGGCCCCAACACCCCGATAACTAGCACCACCATTCCCGAAGCCTTTGCAGACTTTTATGAAGCTCTGTATACCCCAGAGACGGTACCGGACTCGTCCGGTATTCGCTCCTACCTGGCTGACATCGACATGCCCAAACTGTCGCCCACTGAATCAGAGGCTCTGGACGCCCCCGTAACTGAGGAGGATATCCAGGAGGCCATAAAACAATTAACACTGGGTAAATCCCCGGGCGAAGATGGGTACACTGCAGGTTTTTACAAGACATTTGCCACCCAGCTTACGCCCTTCCTAGCAGAATTATTTAATGAAATCCTAGAGACCGGGAAACCTCCAGACTCATTCGTTAAAGCACTAATAACTGTCATCCCGAAAGAGGGGAGAGACCCCAAAAAATGTGGATCATATCATCCCATTTCCCTGATCAATCTAGACGCGAAGATATACACAAGGGTCCTGGCTGCTAGAATTGAGTCATTCATGCCCCGCCTCATCCACCCCAACCAAGTTGGTTTTATATTGGGCTGCCAGGGTGCAGACACCATGCGTAAGACCCTGAACCTGATACATGCCTCCCACAACCTGGATACTGATCCTTCATTGTTTTCCATCGATGCAGAGAAAGCGTTCGATAGGGTTGACTGGGACTTCTTGATGGGAGTCCTTTGCAAGATTGGTATGGGCCCTAAACTTAGAAAGGGAATCCAGGCAGTTTACTCGAGGTCCACAGCTTCGGTATTTGTAAATGGGACATGTTCTAGGTGGTTCTGACTGAAGCGAGGAACCCGACAGGGATGTCCATTATCGTCCATCTTGTTTGCCCTATCGCTTGAACCCCTGGTGCCTAAAATACGATCGGACCCCAGCATACAAGGGATACACCTGGGTCATACTGAACACAAACGGGCATTATATGCTGACGATATACTCCTTCATGTGGTCAGTCCCTCCAGATCCATCCCACGAGTTATATCTCTCCTCGAAGAATATGGCCAGTTATCAGGGTTTAAGGTCAATCAATCTAAATCCATACTGTTCCCTCTCCAGGGCACACCAGAGGCGAATGAAACAAAATATTCCTCCCTTGGATTGACGTTAGAACATGACGCTATGCAATATTTGGGGATTCAAATTACGAAACTAATAGACACCCTATACGAGGCAAATTTCCCAAAACTCCTTGCGAGATTCCATGCAGACCTAGCCAGGTGGGATAAACTAACCATCTCGTGGCTTGGCAGACTTAATGCAATAAAAATGACATGCCTCCCGAGATTCCTTTATCCCTTTCAGATGCTCCCCATTAAAATTCCAGAACGATACTTCGCCGAGGTCCGAAAAGCGACCGTAAAGTTTTTGTTGCAGGGGAAGAAAGCCAGAATCGCCTACCGCATATTGACACTGCCCAAAGACAAAGGAGGAGTAGGCCTTCCCGATCTTAAGAAGTACTATGTTGCGGCTCAACTTAGAGTGCTCATCCCTCACTTATGCAACCATTAAGAGCCTCAGTGGATAGCTATGGACAACCACTATTTAGAACCAGCGACACTCTCGGAGTGGCTATGGTCCCCAAGAAAAAGAGTCTTGAGGAAGACAAGGGAGCATCCCCTTTTTGCCACTTTATGGGAAATATGGAGAGAGGGCCCAGAGATGAGGGAAATCACGATGTGGCCGTCCCCTTTGAGTCACATGTGGTCCCCGGGCATTAATAACTACATCCCCAATGTTGAAAGATTCCAGGTGTGGTATGAGGCGGGACTAGAGAGGGTAGGACAGCTCCTCCGATGTGATTCCTTCATCACTCTCCCGGAACTGACAGAGGCCCTTCATATAGGCGTACTATCCACCTTCCATTATCTACAGATCAAAGGGGTCCTAACGAAGGCAGCATGGAAGACAAAACATAGTAGAGAACTCACCCCCTTCGAAAAGCTCTTGGACTCCAAAACTGACAGGAAATGCCTGATTTCCGCCATGTATAAATTACTCGTAGAAGCGGGTGGAGGGAACACACTTAATCTCAGGACGCGTTGGGGGAAAGACATGGGCCTAGAAATAGATGACATGTGGGATAATATGTGACGCTTGGCAACGCGCACATCCATATCGTGCCAATACAAGCTCCATTCCATCAAACTTTTGCATCGCTGGCAGTATGACCCCAACAGACTATCCAAAATGTATCAGTCAACGCCCCCCTCTGTTGGCGTGAATGTGGACAAGTTGCGGACTACTGGCACATGTGGTGGGGATGCCCTAAGATTAAGATCTATTGGAATGAGGTCTTGGGGTGGATTAGACACCTGGACGGGATTCAGAGAACAGCGGACCCTCACCTAGTCCTTTTCGGTCTAGAGAAAATAGACGATGAGTGGAAGAGAGTGCAAGGCTTGGCCCCCCATCTCTTGCTTGCAGCCCGAGCCTTAATAGCCACCAGGTGGAAATCAGCTATGACCCCAACCGAGACTGAATGGATAAACATTGTAATGAACATATGCACCATGGAAAAAATCACAGCCTCACTCCACGGCAGAGCAACACAGTGTGAGACCCTGTGGTCTGACTTTTTATCCAAACATACATCAAACAGACATCCACCCTAGTGGGACAAGGTCCAATGCCCGTGTGGCTCGAATGGGTCCCTCCCCGCTTGATGCTGTCCCCCCTACGCCCTCCGCTTTGATCCTGTTTCCATACTACCGACCAGACAACATCCAAATCAAGATAGGATACGAAGCCCTCCTTATGGAGAATCCCTGCACACATGACATCGAAAAAGTTTCAAGCTGTGACAATGCCGCATGACCATACAAGCAGGACTCCTTGGCAACACGACTTCCTAGTCCACGGGGCGTGGGGGGAAAGCGTAAGAGAATGAAGAATACGAGGAATCTAAGTAAAACGTTTCACTGTTATTCAGTTTGGTTCATGGTTACGAAATTGTGCAATGTATTCTGGTTTTTATTTCCACCTGTCTAACGCCTATGAATCCACATGTAACTTTTTCTTTTGTTTCTATTTCGTTTCTTTTCCATTGAAAAATTGTAATGTGTTAAAAACTAATAAAAACCAAATAAAAAAAAAAATAAAAAAAAGCTGCCTGAACTGCACAGCTACGACGAATGCTGTTCCTTCGCACCCATGAATATAACAGGGTCGGACTGCGGCATACAATTGTCTCGTGTACCAATGAAAAAGTGGCCCACAGTTGCAAATGGCAATTAATTCCTTTTGTGTCAGACTGTTTTTGATTAGTACCCAGGGGGGAGCTTTTTGATAAAACGTAATACATGCAAATTGTGCAATTTAAAGAATATTTATTCAGCAACAATATACAAAACTGCCAGCCGCATAATGAAGTAACTCATCAAACTGGCCCACATTGGCCAAAAAGGTGGCACTCTTTCACTCAAAAAACTGCCCCACAGTAGCATTTTGCTTTTTGGTTCAGCCATTGCCATATTGCCCCATAGGTCAGTCCCCGCCTGAATATAAGGCCACCGTAAGAATGCTGAGTCCAGTTTCCAGGCACCCTCCAACTGTTTTGACTCTACTAAAGCATCTGTGCCCAGGGAGAGCTTCTAGATATGGCCGTGTGATTTTGTCATCTTATAATGGTATTTCAGCCCATGGGGAGTGGAGGTAAACGGGTTGCAGGAGGTGTTAGCTTGCCTTATCCTTATGGCCCCTGCCCCCATGCGAGCCGTAATGGTTTATTTTCATGTATTTAGATAACGCTTTAAATAAGTGCATAATCTGGCAAGGATGGCAATAAAATCAATCATGGCAGAGAGCTGAAAGAAGATGGGATTTAAAATGTTAATGAAATAGGTGGAGAGATGGAGCTGAACGGGTAATCGGTGGAAACTGCTGTACCTTCGTGTGTTTTGCCTCGCTCATAATGTGCTCCCGTGCTCCACTTTTTATCTGTGTGGGGAAGTGTAATGGAAGTCAGGTGTGAGTGATTGTCGATAATTGCCTGACCTCGCCTGACCATAGTATTGGGACATGGCTCAAGTGTGAGTCTGTTTTCTCCCAGAGCGGGCTGTCCATGGAATAGTGTTCATGCAGGAGGAGGGGTGGGGGGGGGTTGAGTTTCTAAATATACCATCGGGTGGGATGGGGTAAAGGTGTTACAGGGAAAAGAGGGATACCATGTCTCACCATCCGGTGTCCCACAACCACTACCCGAGGACCCCTCAACCAGGTAATCCTCCCGCACTGGTCCACCCCCAGGGTCTGGATCCAAAGGCCCTGGCCACCTAAGAGAGAGATCCGCAGGGACTAGCGGGCGAGACACCTTCTGGTGCAAGGTATTGTAGGACTGGGAGTAGTAAAAAGAAATTGGTATTGGGATCGTATAGATAGCGAGCTAAAGAGGGGCAAGGCCATGGGCGCGCTTAAGATGATGGAGAGGAAGTGGAAAAAGGCATCAAATGGAAGAAGGGGTGGAGTCGGAGGGTGGTGTAGGGGAGCTTGCACTTAGTTGGGCCTAGGGTGGCATATTTCCTAAATACTCTTCTGCCCGCTTGCATTTCCACTGCTTTGTCAGGAGAAGATTTTTTCTTTTTTTCTTTTTTTACAATTCGGCGTGACTAAGCTCTTTGAGGAAAATCATGATGGCATGCGCTCCCAATACCCATGTCGGTGCTAAGTGCAAACATTATTGTATTTAAGGAGGGAGGCCTGCGGACCATTCGCGCTGTCACAGGGAGGGCCCCAGAAAATGGGCACCTTTGGGCATCTAAAGAACGCACAGTGTTATAGATAGCCGATTCTCTCTCCAACCAAAGAAGTCGAATGCGTACTCATTCAAGCGCCAATACTTCGCATTCTCAAACAATTAGGATGAGGCAGGCAGCAAACGCAGACTTCCCCGAAACTCGGGAGGAAAAATAAAGAGAGGTCGCTGACACCAAACGGTGCAGAAACACGCAATGTTATCACAGGGTGCATTATTTGAATCGTCTCTCCGTTCATCTAGCTGCTTGTGTGTACCTAATTCTTCAAAAGTCAATATTTATAGAAAGAGAAAGCGTCCTCTCCCGCGCAAAGGTCACGAGGAGTGACGTTGCCCTTTCTCCTCAGAAGGCCGAAATCCCGCGATCGCAGCAAACGCCACGAGTCAATTAAAGCTATCCCCGCTGCTTCTACAGATTCCCCAAATTAAATTAGAAATAATGGCAAACACAAGTGTAATGACCGGGAAAGCAAGTCAATCTTATCGATTTTCTCATTATTCTGGCTACTTTACTAACGATTTCCTATGTTTATTTCTTTTTGATTCCAGCTGACCCGGAAATCTGCTCATCCTGCATTGAGGGCTTCTACATGTAAGTTCTAGTGTTCCCTTAATGTGGTTTAATGGCTTTCAGCTGTGCTAATGGCATTCTGCTTAATGCGTTCAGCCATGTGGGTGGCTTAGAGCAATTCTGTGGGTAGGCATTGCTTGCTGCGAATGAAGTCCATTTGTTTCCTATTAACACTGATATATGTGTGGGAATGCAAACGGGAGGCATAATTAGGAAGTGTCAGGCCTCTTTGGCAAGCTGGGACTGTCTATAGGGCACTGCCTGTAGAATGAGCCAACCTGGCCAGTCTGGGCCGGTTGTGTGGTCCAGTTTGATGATTTAGTCCACTGTGCATTTGGTAGTTCTGAGCAATGTTTCTGGCACATAGTGATTTTAAAATACAGTATTTACCATAATTCTTCCCAAAATGTGCCTCCCTGCCCAATTACATATTCAAACAGCTTGAGGTAAAAAATGGAATTTCCGAATGTGGCCAATGTTCTTTTGGTGACCGGGCCATTTATTGTTGCCTCATTCCGGAACCTGAACATTCGATGCTCTGTGCCAGCTGAATTATTAATTGGCTGATCCAAGAGCGTTACATCTAATATAGGGCTAATTTACCACAGATCAAAAGCAGAGTAACATAACACCCCAAAAATATATCTTGCCAGACTGCATAGCACCACATAGTAGCCACATCTTCCATCTTCTCCCCACTAATTGTACCCGCCCAGTCTTTTTATATATCCGCCAGAGAGCCTGCAGACCATGCAAATGGCAGCAGTGCACAGGACAAATACCAATAACATAACATAACATAACATAGCTTTTGCTCCTTGCTAAAACACTGTCCCAAGAGAGTAATGCCCTACATGTGCTGATATCTATGTGTCACAAAGATTGTCTAAACGCACATCTCACTTAGACCATCCTTGGGTCATTTAGGCATCTTATTTACTGTGGGATATGAGTTTTTAAAATATCTTGACTTATGAATACTGCTCACACTCATGCTTCCAGGCTTCCTTAGACTCTATCTAGACCCCCACCATGAGAGTAACTTTATCATATGCATTTCCTGCTCCGGGTGTGGAAGTGGCACTTGCAAGGGATCAACAAGTTCTCTGAATTGTCTTTGCGGGCACTACACACGGAGTCTGCAACCTTTTTGCTCTCCAGATGGACTACAGCTCCCATCAACCCTAGCCTGTATAGTTAATCGTGAGGGACCATGGGAGTCCTATTCCAAAACATCTGGCGAGCCACAGGTTGCAGACGCCTGCTCTACAGCATCCTAGACGCTGCCTTAAGGTGGGAAGGCCATAGAACATTGGGTGGATTACCGAGTGATCTGAAAGAAAGCCTAATGCACACAGGGCTATTACAGTCCTTATCTACATAGGCAAGCAGCTTAATAACTTAGTACAATTGGACTTAGATTGATTGTTTCTCCCCTTCCTCTTCCTGTGTGCTTACTTAATGTTTTCCCCGTATTCATCGATACACGGTCAACTCTTGCCCCGGACACATCTGTAAGCTGGCATGGTAGAACCCGGGAGCGTTTCTCACAAGCTATTCCGGTGAAAGGCTCCACACTACAAGGGCCCACTTAAGCACATTTCAAGTCCCCCAGGCAACCACACACCAACTACATCTCGTGCAATGCATCGGGCTGATGTAGATATCACAGTAACGCCTTCGTTTTAAACCGAGTTTTTCCCTGCCTAAATTGTTCTCTAATTTTAACCGATAACTAATCACAGTTAAGAAACGCACATCCCTACCACTAAAATCATATTACCTCCCCTCATCCTACATATCTTTGCCTTTTGTGTATATGTTCATCTGCTGGATAAACCCCTCCCCCTTTCTTATCTCCTTCTGAACCCCAACCCTCCTCTGTACTATCCACAGATTAAGGTCTGGGGACACCCTGCTCAGCTTCACCTGCCGTGTCTTTCCTCAAAAGTTACTGGAAAAAACCTTGGTTCATTCTTGCTCTAATGACATTAAACAGTATAGTTTATGCTTAATTCACTCACTCTCCTTCCTCAGTGCACACAGCAAAATGAACACGCTGTCCAGTATGCAACATCTATTGTGCTCTCTTTCCAAAACACCTCTGCACATATGCTGCTGGGTCATGGTTGGAATGAGGAGATAAGCCCATGTCATAGAGTCAGCACTTTTACAATCACCGGCTTCCTTTTTAACATGAATCGGGTGCTGGAAGGATATCAGGGATGGAAATTCACCAAAATGCCAGGGGTACCAAAAGTGGCACTACATGCCAGATGGCATCACAGGATGTAGTGTCACATGACCTTTGACAAATGTGACATCACAGGAAGTGACATTATAGATTGAAAAAATACTATAGATATGCTTAGAAGAATAAAAACACAAATAGATAATCAGACAAAAACTATTTTAGTTAGCAACCACATGTGCCACATGTGTAGTATTCTTTTGCCTTGATATGCCAGGGATGAAGCCATTATAGGACAGGGGCATAACAAGTAGAGCCAACATAAACTAAAGCCACTACTTTCATTGACCAGCACAGTCAATTGATGCCATCCAATGCAAGCTTTAGCCTCACGTGCCAGGCAAAGGCCTTCTTTCTTAAAACATCTCCACATTCCCATCTGCTGCCAAGTGTGGATTCCCGCATGTGGATATGCAGTCGTATACATATTATATCTTTACATTGGAGGACAGTCATCATCTGTAAGTCATAGCTTTACATGTCCAGGTACTTGCATTACAATTGCAATATAATCACGGTTAACGGTTCATATGCCCAGCAGAGTTACCATGCATAATGTGCAGCCACACATGACGAAGTACTCTCCCCTTATGCCAAGCACAGCATCAAATGCACCAGTGCCTCATATACAAGGCAGTCACCATATGTAACACACAACCTTTCATGTCCAACTGCTGCCATAGTGTGCTAAACATAGGCTAAGGTACCCAATAATGCCTCTTACGCATGGCAGAGGCATGATAAGTAAGGTAGAACCTTATATATGCATGTGTTTCCCTGCCAGCGATAGCTCTAACCCATCAGCCCAAACATCCAACAACTGCTGACTAACAACACTGAACAATCTGATATCCGGACCTGCCTCTCTGCTATGCCCTTTGAGTGGTTCACACCCCAGCTGGCCACATGCACCAAAGTCCCTTGTGTTCGACATCGACAGACACCTCGCCTTCAAACAGCACATAGCAAGGCAGACACAAACAGATTGATACCAATTTTCTTTCAAGTGTGATATGAAGCCCTTCATCCCAGAAAATAACTTCAGATATGCTCTCCAAGCTTTGGTCCTCTCACACCTGGATTGTGGCCTTTTAAAAGGCCTTCTGGTAACCACCCTGGCACCTCTGAGATGTGTCCTGCATGCTGCAGCATGACTCATCAAAAGACTTCGCAAATTCGACCACATCACCCTGACCCTCATCGAACGGCACTGGTTCCAGCTGCAAGCATGTATCATCTTCGCATTCTGCTGCCTCGTGCACAAGGATGTCACCCTGAAGTCCCCAAACTATCTCACTGAGAACCTCATCAGCTCTCATGGGCTATGATCCACCAGAAGTAAGGACATGTGCAGACTTGAACACCGCCGGCCCAGTAAGTAAAGAACCAGATGACAAGCCTTTTATGTCAATGCCCCAAGACTCTGGAACCTCTTCCCATCAACATCAGACTCGTCAACTTGCTTCTGCAGTTCAGGAAGGAGCTCAGGAGCCTCTTCTTCAAGGATTGGCTCCTTCTGAACACCCAAGTCCACACACCATCCACTCCCCGCCCTACCTGAGAGTGGATTATATGATCCCACTGTTTCTTCCCCTTGTTTCTTGTAGATCCCTTGCTGACAAATTCCCTGTCCTTCCCTCCTGTTAGTTCCTCACAACCATGTTTCTCGGCTTCCCTCACCTTCTTCTTCCCCCTATGATTGTAAAGCGCTCTGTTGCTTCCTGAAGCTAGGTCTGCACTCAATACATAGCCAAATAACTATTATAGCAACAACCCCACTAAAGAGCTCGCACTCCTCTCAAACCGTCTTCCTGCACTTGCCTCATGTCCGCAGCTCCAGACAAAGCTTTAGGAGCGCACGTATATGGGTGCAGGTGCATCACTTCATCATCAAAGGCAGAAAATGGAGCTGTGTAGGCAATGTAAAGATGCACGTATCAATAAATTAAGTTTTGTGTTTCTAGATGGTCTCCGCATATCTTTATATATATATTCTTAAAATATATGTGACACTGGCATTACCGCCAGGTTGAAGTATGGGAAGTGTAGAATAAAGCAATAATGTTCCTCAGGCCGTCAGAAGGTTCCAGGTATTCCACCATTCTGTAATGCTGCATTGAGCATCCGGACCTTCAGTATAATGTAGGCCTCTGGATGAACTGATAAGGATTTCTCCTTTACTCTTTTTTTTTCCTCCTTCTCGCCTCTCTTCCCTTCCCCTTACTCCCCACTTTCCCCCCGTGACTCCTGAAGCATTATATTCTTTGCATAATGTAGCATATCACAAAACTCGGAAGCAAATGATTAAATAAATAAATAAAAACGTTTTTTGTTATTGTGTTATGGTTAAAAATATAAACCTTACACAACAATTAATCAATATTTACATCTTACAATTCATTGTACAAAACGTGTTTTAAAACATCAACCTTGTTCATGCCATGATCAGGTAATATAAAAACAAGAAGAGACCATTCATAAAAACAACTTCCTTCCCTATAAAACGCCTGCATAAACCTTACGCTTCCGTCTAACCATGCCTTGCAAATTCAATTCTCTAGGTTAACCCAGCAGAACATGCTTTTATGTTTACTTTGTGGGGGGAATGGGGGGTGAAGGTATCCCATTGGTGGCCTATGTGAAAAGAGCATTGTATGATTTGGATGAAGTAGAGCTCTGGGAAGAACCCGACATAAAGAGTAAAGCCTGTGACATAACTCGGAGGAAAATGATAGAAGCGACTAGAATGTTGAAACCGGGTTCTGCTTATTCGGCATGTAAATTGAATTTCGGCCCTGGGGAATATTTAGATTACATGGGTCCACCGCACGCCAGAGTCTTCTATGTTAGTTTTAGATTGGGCACACTTCAGATGGCCCTTTTCATGAAGCCATGGACTCTATATAGGTTAGGTGTGTGTCCTAGGCGAGGAGACTATTGTGGAATTTTTGGTTGTATGCGATCTGTTAAAATCAGTAAGAGTACGGTACTTGAGGCCGCTCCTACGGAAAGCAGGCATCGGGAAAACTCAGGATGCACTGGAACTTTGTAAAAGTACTGTGAACCCTTCAACTGTGATCTGTGTAGCCTAATATGTCCATCGTGTTTGGCTATGCCGAGGACAATTGCTCTACAGGGCAATTGACTGATTTATACTATAGAATACTGAACTCATTACTTTTTTTAATGCATGTTTAAGAATGGTTGTCAGGACTGTGAAGATACTCTCCTTTTTTTAATACGTATTTCTCATGTTTTGTTTTTATATTTTAACATATAATTGCTTGACTTTTTATCTTGCATTTTACTTATATTTGTATATTTTGATTGCTTGATGAACTTTGATTGCTCTTAACTGTTGAATAAAGTGTGAGTTGATTGATTGACATCGCATTTCACTGGGAAGTGTTACTCTTAGCTATGATTATGAGAATAATACATGATTCTGGGACATTCTCACATTACACTTCAAAAATTAGAACAACTCTAACACTGCGTCTTAGAAACTACTCCTACGGAGGATTGCACAGGGGCAACGCGCTGGTCTTCGAAGCAATACCACGCAGAGCAACATAGGTTCGAATCCTGGATCCACGCTTAGAAACTGAACTCGGTTATTAAGCGCGTTATAAAAAACAATAAATATCGTGGTCATCTCTGGGTTCTAATTTGGAGCAGCTGGTGTATATAGTTGGATCAGACGTAACTGATTCAGGAACCTTAGAGAGGCTAATATAATTACTATTGAAGGCCCCGAGTGGATCGTACACCATTATTTTCCATCGCATTTATGAAGAACCCTCAGAGCATTTCCAAAACACTGCTGCCTCATATTCTGAAGTTTAACACAGTCACATGAAATGTGACATAATGTTTCCACTGAGCCGGATGATTTATAGAATCTACACTCTGCAGTGGGGTGGTCGTTCTTATACCTAACTAGCAGAAGTACCAGTTCTCCAAACGGGTTCTGTAGACAGACATGATAACACTCATCAGTTGTTGAAAATGAATGATCCTGTAGGTCACTGTTCCTCCTCACCCTGGCTTGGTGCAGTTCGTTGTGGTGAATTGCAGTGCAAATATCTCAGAAACCGTGCATCCTAGGGCCTTGAACCTCTCGTGTCTGGACTGGTTGAGAAAAATGTTTTGTTTCCCTTCCCTGTGACCATGGTTTACGACTTCGTCGGCAGGCAACATCCCGCAAAAATTCTCTGCAAAAGTAATTTCACCTAATGCGGCAATCATTTGGAAACTTCTGTGATGGTACCTGCTTTTACCGTTGCCTCTTTATTCACCTCTCATGCATTTTTTGTTTCCCTTCCCGGTTAACATGGTTTATGGCTGCGTCAGCAGACCACAAACCCACAAGCAAATTTTAACTTTTGGTAAAATCTGGGAAAAGGGGCGGGTGTCCAAATGTCATGTAGCCAGTAATGTCCGGAGGGCCCTAACAGGTAACTATGCAGAATTTGGTGCAGATTGGTGAAACGTTGTGAAATTGTATAAGGAAAAATGCTTCACCAAGCCACAAACCCACCAACACATTTTGACTTGTGCTGAAATCCGGTGAACAGGGTGGGATGTCCAAATGTCATGTAGCCAGTATTGTCCTTAGGGTCCTAACACCCAAGTTTGCAAAATTTGGTGCAGATGGGTGTAACAGTGTGAAATTGTATAAGGAACAACTCTTCGCCAAGCCAAAAACCCATGAAGACATTTTGACTTGTGCTGACATCCGTTGAACGGGTGGGGTGTCCAAATGTCATGTAGCCAGTATTGTCCTTAGGGTCCTAACAAGTAAGTATGCAACATTTGGTGCAGATTGGTGAAACAATGTGGAACTGTATAAGGAACAAAGCTCTGCAAAGCCACAAACCAACAAATCCCACCACAAACCCACAGACACATTTTGACTTTTATATATATAGATATGTAGAATTTCTTGGCTTAAAATCAAGTTCAACCTGAGACGGAGAAATTCTTGACAGCAGTACATGTTGGGAAATTTCTTAATCATAGCCAGGAGGGAACCAAATTGCCTATACTTTAAAAGAAAATCATTGTGTAACCTATATATTTCAATTGTTTGGCGTGCCGGAATCCAGTCAGACCCTCTGAAGCATTTTATTCTTTGCACGATGTAGCACGTCATAAAATCGGAAGCAAATAAATAAATAAATAAATAAATAAATAAATAAATAAGGCAGCCCAGTGAGCAATACAGAGAGTACATAAAAAAAAGCTGTACACAGACAGAAGGATTGGAACCCATAAATCAGCATACATTACTTGTCAGCAACTTTGCTGATATTGGTTTTACTTATTTCAATGATATAAGCATTTCCCAGTTCAACACACCCTCATCGCAGCCCTTTCCCGCCAGGCAGAAGTACAGTCCCGGCGGCGACAACAGAGAATGCTGACAGTGCGCCAGACTCTATTAAGCAGAGCTTAGACACTGGGATGAAGAGGGGGCTGCGGTTCAGCATATGCCAGACAAGCAAAAGCCAGCAGTGGAGAGGACGCTTCTAGACTTCTGGGCTTGCGGGACAATAGGAAAGAGGAATTTTGATGCAACCGTAATATCAGAAGTGTTGACAGTTGTTTTCAATGTACGCGTTGAATGTTTAAAACCGCAATTCAGGAGAAACGTGACCTCACCTGGCATGTATAAACAGTAAATGTGAATGGATACTAAATAGTAGAGCATGCATGTGTTTGCTGCTCAAGCATGGCCTCCCAGGATAAAGCAGTGTCATTGAAACGCAAGTTCGCGGCTGCTTGTTCTTGTAGGGTGCCCCCGCCTCTCTAGGTAAAAAGAGGGCAAGTGTTGAGGTAGGCGAGGCTCCATATGGGCCTTCCAGGGGTCCCTGCCTTCATTGGCGGCAGGGGTGGACTGGCAACTAGAAGAGGCCCTGGAAATAATTACCTCGGACCAAAAGAGGCCCTGGAAATAAAGTTCAAAGTGGCCCTATAGTACACATTTTCAGCAAGCTCAATGCTTTTCCTATGAGAACATTTGGAAATACCACACAAAAGAGTCCCACGGTGTAGAGGCCCACCAGGGAATCTCCAGAGTTCCCTATAGGCCAGTCCAACCCTGATTGGCGGACTTGCGTGCACCCGTGGTAATTCTTGGAAACACTGGCTGTGGAAACTACGATACGTGGACTAGAATGGGGGCTACCCATGAAGGGCAAAGGGGGGCAAATCTCATTCGAGGGAAAGGATAATATAGGACGAAAGCAAGCTGAGACAGTAGGTGTAACGCAAATCCCTCTGTTGTAATGTAATGGCGGGCTTGTGGGTGATGTCACTGATGTCAGTGTGGAGTGCTGGGTGTTATCTGAACCCTCGGTTCCAAGGGTGACAGTTGGAGTGTGTAGCTGGTGCTAAGTGACGTGCCGGTGTTTCTGCTGACTAACATATTGACCATGTTCCCTGTCATGAACTTGGCACACAACAAACCTTGTGGCAAATTTACCTGCAGGCTCAGGTTGCTCTTTACTACGGAACCACATCTTTTCCCCCTCTCCAGTAAATTTGGGAGGGCGCGGGGGGATACACTGGCCTTAGGTCTGAAGCAGAGATTGTAACTAACACTAGAAAATACATGGAAGCTAAGCCAGCATAGACGCATGGAATGGTAATTATCACCCTATAAAAGCAACTCTGCTGCTACACTGACACTGTGCTGGACTCCAGATAGTGATGCAGCAGGGAAAGCTGGTGAAGAGTGTGAGGGAAAGGCCCCATGCAGTCCTGGCGGAACGGGTACAAGCGACATAATGCCAGCCGTAAAGGAATACACCA
This sequence comes from Ambystoma mexicanum, assembly GCF_040938575.1. Taxonomy (NCBI): domain Eukaryota; kingdom Metazoa; phylum Chordata; class Amphibia; order Caudata; family Ambystomatidae; genus Ambystoma; species Ambystoma mexicanum. Next base: position 1,198,018,526 of record NC_090935.1, read on the forward strand.
GAAGGTCAGCACAAAAGGCCTAACGGCAACCAGCAAGGACTGCCCAAAGTCTTGGTTCAGAGTGGCATAGCAACTAGGGTTCAAGAACAACTGGATATTCGGTGGCTTAAGAGTGCAACTTCAGGAGGGTCAGAGGCATACTCAACAGGGCTGGTCTGAGAACCAAAAGTGACCCTGGGAATATTTTTTAAAGTGGCCCCATATTACACCATATGTGCGAAAGTAGTGAGCAGGACCAAATCCTCTAAGTATGGGTTGAGAGGTTCTCTGCCCAAGAACATTTTGAGAAATGGGTCCAAACAATGAATTGTAAATCATAGTTTATCTATACAGGGATTACATGTAGTTAAACATAAGAAAGGACATAACAAATTTGTTATGAACGAAGAATAGCATTCTGGAATCTATATAACTTATTATTTGCTTCAAAGGGATGTGAGGGGATGAGTAGAGATGAAGGAAGTAGGTGCTGTGACTGAGAGACAGGGTAAAACAAGCAGAAACCCAGTGTACCCACACAAAAAAGCCTATTGTGTAAAAGCTCACCGGGGAATCTCCAGAGTTTCCCCGAGGCCAGTTCACCACTGTTGCTCATTGAGGCAGGCGAAAACTTCCTGAACATATTCTATCGAGACTGGAACCACATTTAGGGCCTGAATGCACCGTTCTGTCTTGGTGAAAACTCCAAACAGATTCTTGCTTTTCAAAAATATGTTATTGAAGGGGGTGCTGTTGCACGGCTCGTGTCATGGCCGCAGCCTGAGAGTGCTCCGGCTGAGGCACTGTTATATGGCGACATATCCCCTGTTCCAGCGCTGACTCAAACCTTACAAATATGGAATAACGTGTCGGAGACCGGGCTGCATCAAGTGTCTCCTGTTCTGACCTTCAGGACCCCTCAGATCCTGTGAATCGGAGGTGCGACACTGGCCTTGGTGCGTCCCCCACTACTGCATGGTTTGTTTGCCTGCACTGTGGTCTTCCTCCACCCCGGTGCCCACTGTGACAGTGACACTTACTGTCTGTGGTGGGGGGCTGTCTCTGACTCTGGCCCAACCCGGGTCCTGCACGGTTCGCCCCGCTGTCCCTGGGACGTGGTGGTGCCCCGGACGCCGAGTCCTCCTGTATTCGCCCGCCGACTGGGGTTGGTGACGGTGCACGCTCGGAACAGCTGCTGGCCTCATCGGAGCTCCACCTGTCTGTGTTGCCGCGGGCGCCTCTGCCCCGGTTCGACTTGTAGTGGCCGTCGCACCTCCCTCAGCGTCGGGCACAGGCTCCCCCTCAACACACCCAGCTTCTTCCTGGTTCCCTGCAGCCGGCGGGAAATCGTGGGCCGCGGATAGTGCCTGCAATGGTGGTTTTCTTGTAAGCACCCTGCGGCCCTCAGGGATGGACAGCTCTTCGGCCATCGGAGTGGGCTTGGCCTGTTACCTGCGCCTGGGGTATCAACAACGGATCGCTCTCAGGTTAGCGGGGACAGGCTTACATCTTCCCATGGTCTTACATTGTTTGGAGGTCCCCAGCTCACCTCATCTTTGGGACATTGAGGTTGTTGCCGGCTCTGCTGACAACACGTATCTCCACCATTAAGTGACCAGCTCTGGGTGAACATATCCACATAATTCTCCTTTTTGCACCACCACCCTCCAGGTTTCTTCTGACATACTCCAGGCAACAGGGGTTGTTGCGCCTCCCTCCTCCAGCTGTGGCATTTGGGGTTCCACCCACTGCAGGCAGCATACCCTGGGCTCGGCCCACTGTTAATTACTGCTGCCCTCCACTTCACAGCGCCGTCGTCCAGCGCTGTCATCCAGCTGTGGTGCCTGAAACCATCTGCTCAGCTTCCTCAGTTCTCCTGCTCCCCTCTGAAAACTTTACAACTGGCTCCTCCCTTTTCTGGACGGCCCACGAACAATCGGATTTCACAACTCATCCTTCCAAGGAGGGTCACTGGAAATGGGTAACCAGAAAAAGCAGGCAAAAATGGATCAATATGCCAGAACCAATCCACCACAGCTGGGGGAAGAACCTGGTCCCTATCAATTGGATATCTCTGCCCTCAACCATACCTTGATAGCCCTAAAAAGTAGCACAGATAATCTAGGTGCCAAAATTGATGCATTAACGTGTAAAGTGGACGTGTCCGCGTTCCCGATTGAAAAGCTGTGTGGCAGAATGTCGGAAGCAGAACATCACATTGGGGATGGGGAGGACAAAATTGCAGAACTTCAACGGGAGGTGGCGTCTCTACAGCAGACGGTGAAAAAGGTGGTCACCAAGAATGACGACCTCAAAGGGAGGTCAAGAAGAAACAATATAAGAATTACTGGGTTGGCTGAATCTACTGCCATTTATTATATAGAAGTCTTCATCGAAAAACTCCTCAGGGAGGTCCTTGACAATCCTCCTGTCACAGATATGTTCATGGTTGAGCCGCGCACTCGTGATTAGGCCTCCTTCTGGGGCCCACAAGGGAGCCACATCTTTAATTATCGAGACCAGGACACCCTGCGCCGCACTGCAAGGGATAAAGGCCCCCTGCGATGGGGGTCGGCAAAAATAAGATTGTTCCCAGACTTCAGCCAACAGGTGCAGGATATAAGGAAACCCTTCCAAACAGCGAAAAATATCTTGAAGAAGAAAGATATTCGCTACTCGATGATGTACCCCGTTAAACTTAGGGTAGTGCATGCAGGGAAAACCTTGTTCTTCACATCTCCTGAATCTGCGGAGAGATTTGCTTCCGAGGTCCCTTATCCGGGGGCCTCTCCCCGTCACTCTCCTTAGGAAGCTCTGAGGGCCAGTGCCCCCTTTATATTTGCAGCCCGGGCCCGGTAACCTAATGGCATATCCCTGGGCTCTGCTCATCGTTAGCTGGAACCTTAAAAAAGGAAGGTAACACTAGGTTCGTTGTTAAATATGGTAATCAAGCCTCTCGCCACTGGGAGGCACAACGACCGCCGGCACCTCCCATGCCCAGCGGCAACTAAATGAGTTAAAGTTTCACGGTTGAAGTTGAGAGGGTGGGGGGTGGGATCTATCGGCCAGTAGGTTGGAGTTTCTGGCGTGGGTGGGCAGAGCGTTGGGGTAGTTATAATACCTTGCTACTGGGTGTTATTAATCTACCTTGGTGGGATGGGTGGGAACCTTCTTCCAGGGCCAGGGAGCCCTTTTTACACTTCATGCTTGCACAGTACCTAGAACGCCACACACCAAACAATACACCAGTGGATCATTGCTCGGGTATTAAATACAGTTCTTGCAGGACATGATGCCTCCCCAGGGATCGTCTATCTCTGCGAATAGGATCATACTTACATGGAATATTCGTGGGTCTCACCAATGGGAAGAAAGCACGCCTTGTTTCTAACTATGTGAGGAATCACCATGTTACTGTCCTCTGCATACAGGAGACTTACCCAGGGTGGGGACCACAAATTCCCTGCTCTGACTGGTTGGGGAATCCACAGATATGGGTCATCTTACACTACCCACTCCCGGGGGGTCGCTATATATATATTCATCGTTCATTGGAATTCAAATTACATAAGCAGGTGTCTGACGACGAGGGATGATTTGTCCTGGTGGCTGGTGAAATTGCATGTTGGTCCATTTTATTCATAAATATTTATGGTCCTAATTATGACTCCTCAGAGTTGTTCCAGTCATGCTCTGACCACCTGCGGTAATTTCCTGAATACGAGGTGGTCTGGGCGGGGGACTTTAATTTAGCCCTTTCGCTGGCTTTAGACAGATCCTCATCAGCCCAGACATCTCTTACTCGTCCAGCCCAAAAATGGCAGTCCATTGCATTAGACTACTCTCTGGTCGATATATGGAGGCTTCATCACAGTGACAGTCGGGATTTTACCTTTTACTCTGGTGTACACGGCAGCTCCTCCAAGATTGACTATGTCCCCTGACCTAGCACGCATGTCCAGTAGGGCGGTGATTCTTCCTTGCACCCTGTCGGACGACTCCCCGGTCCTAGTACAATTCACGGGCCCATCCTCCTGCCCCAAGCAACTTAGATGGCGATTCCGGGCTCGGCGCTTGAGGACATAGCTTTCCGCGAAGATATGCGCCTAGCCATATCGGAATTATTTCAACTAAATCAGGACTCCGTCCCGAGTCCTGCGACCATCTGGGAAACGTTCAAGGTGTATATCCGGGGCTGGTGCATGTCACAGGAGGGAGGCATTCTGAAAAATATTCGTTGAGCCATCGCATCCAAAGAGAAAGATCTAAAAAACTTGGAGCCCCATCAGACTCAGATGGACTGCCTTGAACTCCAGGCTGACTTGGAGGCCATGAAACATGAATTCCGCTTGTTGTTGACGGCGAGGAAAGATTCACGGGTGACCCTATTACGGCCACAAGATATGGGGAGGGAGATCGCCCGAGTAGAACTCTTGCCGGGCCATCAGACAGGACTGCCACCTGGACTCTATAATTGAGGTACAGACTGCTGAGGGGTGTTCCACCAGGGATTCAGGGGGAATAAATGAAGCGTTCTGACAATACTACGAGAAGCTATATAAGACTCAGAGGACAGCGGCTCAGAATGATATTGTCTGATATCTGGATGAGATGTCCCTGGGATGGTTGGACCCGGAGGTCAGTTTGCTCCTTAATGATCCACCCACAGAGGAGGGAATCCTTAAAGTAATCAACTCTCTCCCGAATGGTAAAGTCCCGGGAACAGATGGGATCACGGCTGGGCTATATAAGGCTTTTCCATCCCTACTTATTCCTCATCTATGCAGTATGTTCGAGGAGGCGGCCTCCTCAGGGTTCCTCCCGGAATTCACCAGGACAGCTTTGGTAACAGCACTGCTTAAGCCTAATGAAGATCTTAAGAAATGCCCGTCCTTTCGGCCCTTGTTGTTGATAAACACAGACAACAAGATTTTGGCAAAGCTTCCCACCGACCGGCTTCTCCCTCATATGACTGCCTTGTTCCTTCCTTTATACCAGGCCGCTCCACTCAAAACAACCTGCAGAGGCTGTTCACCCTGATGCATAACGTGAGCCCTGAGGTCCCCATAGCAGTCGCGGCGTTGGATGCGGAGAAGGCATTCGACTGTGTCGAGTGGCCTTTTCTGTTCGAAGTCCACCGGCGTTCAGGTCTGGGCACCTTGTTTCTATATTGGTCCGGCTCCTCTACACTGCCCCGTGTGCTCTGGTTTACACTAATGGTATCCAATCTGCACCTATCTTCCCCACTCGCGGTACTAGACAGGGTTGTCCCTTTTCCCTGCTCATCTTTGCCCTGGCCATTGAGCCGATGGCTTGTGCCCTGCGTGAATTCCATGCCCACCGCGGTATAACTATCCATTCGCACACATCCATCGTCTCTCTACGCCGACGATATGTTGATATATGTAAAACACCCACAGATCAACCTTAATCCAGTGGTGGAAGAGATCTCCCAATTTGGCGTCCTCTCCGGCCTTCGCATAAATTGGTCCAAATCGGAGGTGCTCCCGCTCAACGAGGGGGTAATGCAACAACACATCGGAGACACCTTTGCCTGGTGCCCGCAGGGTATATGCTGCCTGGAAATATCGGTGTCCACTTCCCCATCCAAGCTTTACGAGGAGAACTATGTAGCAGCCCTACAATACCTGGAACATAGGGTAGGCAAATGGGTGTCCCTCCCTATTTCACAATCTGCTTGCATTTCCTTATCCAAGATGATTATCGTACCGAAATTATTATATATTTTCAACAACGTCCCGATGTGGCCTCCCGTGGCCTTTTGGAGTCGTGTGAAGGCTCTGATGATTAAATTGATTTGGGCCGGGAAACAACCGCGTATCTTTTTGCGCAAAATGTGCTGTCTGTATTCATGGGGTGGTTTGAACGTACCAGACCTTCTTGTTATACTATCTACTGGCCCAGATTCAATATGCCGCCTGGTGGTGGTCCCCCACGAGCAATCTCCCTCATTTGCATCTCGAGAAGGCCATTACCTGGCCCGATGGCCTCAGAGGTCTACTATGGGCTGCCCGCGAGTGACCCATGAGGGCTGATGTACAACCCCTAGAGATAACCCTTAGGTCCTGGGACCGCTTGGCGACGTGGGCCAGGCAGGGTGCGTGGTACTCTCCTTCCATGGCCATATATAATGTCTGTGGCATTCCCCTCACACACGAGATTATCATTATCCAGCACTTCGTTAACTTGCAGATCCACACTATAGGTGATCTGGCCCCGGGTGGCAAATTCATATCATGGGAAGTCCTTAAGGGTAGGGGCACATGGTCCGCTGTTACCCTGCTTTTATACTTTCGACTTAGGGAGGTATTAAGGGCCAGTTGCCCTGATTTTCCAAACACACCCCAAGTATCCCACTTGCTGGACTATGTCAGTACAATGACGTCCTCCAAAAAGTTGGTCTCGACCTTGTATGGGCTGGCTCCGTCACTTGGGTCCCCACCCCATCCCAGTATAAGGTCAAATGGGAGGAGTACGTGGTGAGGACGCTTTCAGATACCCAGTGGAATGCTATTCAAGCCCCCAGACTAAAACTGTTTCCATTAACAATCGGTTCTGCCTGATCCACTTCAAATTCACGCATCAGATATATTATTCTCCTCTTGCCCTGCATAAATTGTTTCCGCTTAGGTCTCCGAATTGTAAGAGATGACATCAGACCCTAGCTGATTTCTACCACGTTGCATGGTCCTACCCCTGCATCCGCCCTTTCTGGTCTGAGATTGCAAATGCAATAGAGAGTATGGTGGATGATCCAATCCCATTCACCCCGAGACTTGGCTGCTGGCCCTGGTTGAATTGAAATCCTGCAGTGAAAAACGCCTGGTTAGCGTGGCCTCGGTGGTGGATAGAACTTTGGTGGCGCGTACATGGGGGCGGTTAGTGAACCCACTTTTCAACACTGGCTTAACCATATGTCGATATGTGAGCGGAAGGAGACACAATACAATCTGACGCTCCCTCCTAACAGCCAACCCAAGGACTACTGGGCACCCTTTAGGACTTATATGTCTAGGGAGACAGACCATGTAACCGAACCCCTGGAGCAGGGTACTTCTGGCGAAGCCCACGCATCCCAACTGGGGATGCAACTTTCTATGTCTACTCTCAAGCGAGGGCCTTGTGTGGCTGGTGTTGGACTTAGAAACGTTAATAGTTGAGTAGATGTTATAAGACCGGAGACACTAGCCGTGACAATGCCAGTTTTGTGTGCAAGTAAACACTTAGTATAATGAATGGAACAAGTTGGGGGCGGGGGGAATATTGCCCCTTTGTTGGCGTTTTGTTTTTGTATTGTTGATATGCAAAATGTTAATAAAAACAATTTAAAAAATATATCTATGTTATTGAATGTTGCCCATTTGTTGGTTTTTTTTTTGTATTGTTGAAATGCAAAATGTTAATAAAAACAGTTAAAAAGAATATATGTTATTGAAATGTATTTAAGTGCATATATAGGTTCTTAAATGCAGAGAAAAACTTTGGAGACCACTCTGACTGAAATATATCACTCCATTGATCATTGTAAGCTTCATAACTCTACAACCTCCCTAACGAACCCAAACAAATCTTATGGACTCTTATTAGTGTCAGTTTTAACTAAAACACAAATAAACCACAAAAGGAAAGGATACAAAAACGAGTTAACAAGTAGACAGACTGGACACGTTTCCGTACCCATATAGCCATAACAACCTGGTTTCACACAAAGAGCATTGCATGGAATCTGAGGCAGTTGATAACCGTCCATCAGGTCCTTCTTTGAACAAGACACTGCCTCGTCTCTGAGAGGGATAGCGGGCCTTTAGCCAGTCCTCAGATGTTGGCCTGCTTCCAATTTTTCAAGATCCGTTTATCTCTTTCTTAGCCACTATTAGACCTCGGAAATCCAGTTTTTTAATTCAATATTAAGGCATGAAGTAGCAGGGAAATGGCCAAGAATTCAGCATAAAAGATTCCTTGGTATCTGTGTGTCAATCAATTCACTTCGCTGCAGGAGAGCCTCCCAAAACGCATGGTAGACTGGTGTTTATTCGGGAAATCGTCAACCAGGTGTATGGGTAAGTGCCAGTCTAGCTGCAGAGTCCAGGAGGATACTGAGGAGAAGATGAGAACTTTTTGGTCTCTTTGAGGCGCCCCGTGTGTCTTGGGAGAGAAGAACTCTGCCAAGGGAATGCCACCAGATAGGTGAAGTTATGAGTAGTAAGTGGAAGAAAGCGTTGGCCTGGTGTATAGTCGTCATTGTGAAAGCAAGAGATATTTCTATATCCCGTGATGAGTTTGCGCTGCTGCGTGAGGTTCTCGATAATCAGAACATTTTAGCCAATAGGGTGCCACGATTGCAAATGTCAATAACAAGTGTTAACTGTGCCATAACTACTTCAGACTCACGGAACAATATTAAGTATTTAAGAATCACGACTCATTCACCTGTTGACACACACATTACATGTTAAAAGAAGCAAACTAGTTTGCCGAAAAGCGAATATAAAGTATTAGATATGCTTTGTTTTGAAAAAGGAATGCCAGGGTTAACGAGGAGTTGCGGGTCACCGGTTGCAGCTTGTCAAAAACACTTTCCAAGACAACCAGGTTGGCTCCGACCTCTCTCACAGAGATCTGCGTGTGTTCTCCTGAAGGACAGATACTGGCATTGTGGGGATCTTCACAGACGCACACAGGTGCTAGATCGCTGGGGCAGGCCACCACCTGGAGAGCAAGCGCAGCCGCAGAGCAGCGGACCTCAAGTGCCGCAGACCCGACTGTGGGGTCGGGCAAAGGAGTAGAATGCATGCATGCCACATATTGCACCAAGTGTGGGAGTGCCCCGAGGGTAAAGAGACTCTGACATTCCGCAAAGAACCTGAAATGTAAGTGAGTTAACCCCATGAATGCTGAGAGTTGATATGCTGTACATAGTTTACAAATGTGCAACTCTCGTGGACGAAACTGAAAGAATAATAAGAAATGGCTGGCCTATCAAGAAGACGCTGATTGGTCGGACTCATCCGGCTGCGACACTAGGGGGGGGACTAACATCCAGATGATGGTACTGCAAAGCTGAGGTTTCGAAAACAGATCTGAGAGACAGGAAAGGTTCACCAGAACTCAACATTGTATAGTCTATTTTGTCTTTAATTAAAGTCCAAACTAAATCAGAAAAGGTAAAACAATTCTACAGACAGCAGCTGATCTGAGCAGTATGTGGATGCCAGTGGCCACAGAAGGAGGAACTTAAAAGGGAGATTTGAAAAGATAACCTCAACAATCAGAGTACAGTAGATGATTTAAAAAAGGACCTAATCGTTTGCCATAACCTAAAATTTGGTTTTGTTTTTCCAGTAAATACCGACTGACTTCCGCAAGGTAGAATGGACTCGCTTCTAGGCCGTGGCCCCTGCTCTCGGTAGCAAAGAGCTCTGTCCATCGGACTCTGTCCTCAGTACATCCCCTTTCTGCTGATAGATCCCTTCTCTTCGATTCTTCAGCAGAAGACGAGCTTTTGTGCACAGATGCATCCTCACCACTGCCGTATTCTATGCCAACGCGGGTGGCAAATCAAAACCATCTCTCCACGCGCGCTATCGCCCTCAAGATTCTGGCCCTATTTTCGCACAGCTGTCTCTTAGTCCTCCTTTTGGGAGTTAGTAAAGTGCAGTCAGAAGTGCCCGCCAGAGCAGACTGCACTCTGGATGAGTGCGGGCTCAGTCTTGAAACAATGCCTTTATTGAACAGTGTTCCACCAGGTGCAACTCCTACGTGGTTTTATTGGGTCTCCTCAACGAGGCGAGGACAGGACTTCAAGTATCAGTTTAGGAAAGTACCAACCTTTCTTGGGTGCCATGCATTTTTTACAGGCCATTGACATCCACTCCATGGTTAAGTAGCCTCTCAATTTATATTCTTCAATTCCCTTATTTCACAGTAACTATTTTAAAAGATGTTTTTCATCAAATCATTTTTGGATAGTCCAAACATGACTTAACTGAATTTCATTACACTGTGTGCATATCACATAACTGGTCCACATCATACTCACGTTTGCCAATAATTGTGAATTGTTTTTAATCAGTACATGTTTCGGGTTCCATAGCACAATTGTTCCCCAGTGTGGCCAACTATATAGAAATTCTGTGTAACTGATTATTTCTGGCCATCCTTTCCTTTACTAGACTGCGCTCCAGTAAAGGCGCACATTTCAGTGAAGGCACTTGACACTTCGAAAAATATATTAGGAAATGATGTTCTCTGGTTCTAGGCGTTCCTTCGACGATATTGTTATACACACAACAAAGGACTGAAAAAGTGAACAATTAGTGTGGCACCTATTTAAATTGGTGTGAGGCGGACGAACCTTCCCAGACATCGCCTTTCTCCTAAACTAGTTGGCCGAGACACCCTGGACATTGCTCTAGCTCACATGATTAAAGAGTGACTCGCAAGCTTGGTTTCAGCTGGGGCTGCGCCCTAATTCTCAAAGCCCTTACTTGTGCTTGCCAATTTGCATTGACAGGAAATCGGTCCCTCAACTTTCTCCTCTTGCTCATCTCCAACCTTCGAAACAAGTTCCCATCATTCACCCCTTAGTGTCGTCACACTATGGATGTGAAACAGAATGTATATTTCTTGATAGACTGCAAAAGCAATTTAAGACTTTATCAAAGACCGTTTTTCTGTCAGTGGAGTCAATGGCATGTTGGGTTGTCTACCCTTGCCACGAAGCACTGTATTGAGTATTCCAGAGCTCAGTCAGTGTAGGTGACTTTCCAAACACACACAGACATCAATGCCCATCGCCTGTCTTAAAAGGCCAGAACGTAGCAAGGGCTTTAATGATGGTGGCAGGAAGTGACAGCCCAGTGCAAGCCGCAGTCATTGACGATTAGCTCATGCGGCAAGTGGCAGGACGCTGATGCAAAAGAATTGATTTTAGGAACGAATGCTTGAGAGTGAGCATTCTTTAATGCAAGAAAAAGAATGCCCAAAGCAAGATGGCCGCCAGGGAAAACGGAAAGTGATTTGCTTTGCCATTTCTTTTTTGTTAAACAAGAGAAGTAAATGTGTGGCAGGTCATGCAGTGGAGGGTGGTGAATAGGAGGAGGTCGTGGTGCACAGTGTGGTCGGAGAATCCTGCTGCTATGCTGCTTGCGGTCAGTTATGGCAGATAAAATGCATTCTTTGACCAGTAGATAACCCCAGATTCTCCACCACCTGGTTGGCGCCTGCACAGAAGTAGGCTGATATTAGTATGACAAACTGCTCAGCTGAGTAATTCCAGCACTAATAATGTATATATTCTCTGCACATGGAAGCAAGCCAGAATGCTTCGCTGCCCTGACCCATCCAGGGTGAGTTCATTTTGTTGGGCCTCGAGCCTCGCTCAGTTGCCCTGGTCTCCCTCTCCCTTACTCGTAGCGCTTCCACGCTCAGCCCATCCTCCATCTTCCCAGCCCGGTTTGCCTCCACTACCTCCCAGCCCCCCAGACACCAGATTGGTGCACCCACGGAGCCAGGTGACCCAGCTGTATAGTGTGGCACACGGGACCCCGATTTCCCATTTCTCTGCACATGGAAGAGTGCCAGGATTCCTTGCTGCCTTGACCCAGCCAGGGTTAGAGTTTTGTTAGGCCTGGAGCTTCGCTCATTTCCCCTTGGCTTCATCTGCCCCTCCATTACTCATAGTGCTTCTGCACTCAGCCCAGTCTCCCTCTTCCAAGCCCACCTTATCTCCACCCCCACCCCTTCCGTTCCCCAGACACCAGATTGGTCAGATTGATGCATCCACTGGGCCTGGTGACCCAGCTGTATAACTACTTGAGCACCTCCCACACGACAGCCTTGCCTAGGCCGCCAGCGAAGGGCCCAGGCAAAGATCACCTCATTGGGCATATTCCATCCCTGTTTGCCTGTTCGTCATCGTGACCCAACCCTGCCAGGTCTCGCCCTCATAGTCTGCAGCTACAACTATGTAAGAGACTATGCCATTGCTGTACTGCTGCATTTTCTAAACCCTGCTTTTGTTTTGTTCCACCACATTGCATTATCTTCCCACAGTGATTCCCTACCATATTTTGCTACTGTTGTCCACCGCCATACTTGCTTTTCTTCCTTTTAGGGTCCAGGGTTGGGTTTTCCAACTGTATTTTGCTACTGTTTTCCACCGCCATACTTGCATACTACGAAACATAACCGTATCCCGCTCAAGCACGGCCTACTCACCTGCATACCGCTAAATAAACACTACTCGATAACACAGACACCCATGCAAAATTCAGATCAGCCATTCACATAATCTGATCCTTCTGACTATCCCACTCCCCAGGCAATTTGTCACGGCGCCCATTCTCTCACGTGATAAGTATGGGGTGCTGCTAAGGACCTAGCCACTCCCACCCACCTTCATGCTGGCTAAAAATGCACACACACATTTTAGAAATCCTTTATTCGCCTCTTACATCTCTGACTATGGACTTCCAAAGGACGTTCAACCCCACAGCGATTCGAGGCTACACCAATGGCAGTAGGTACTATACAAGTGACATATAACAGAACATATTGTGATTCTGTTGCCACAAATAACCACTCGGATGCCGTCTTTCAGTCCAAGGGTGTTCATTCAGGATCTTACAAAAAAAGTGGCTAAAAAAAGTGGCTTTGGGTGGATCTCTGCAAATTTTAAGGCATACCGGTTGATTGGGGAAGTTTAGTGCTAGGGCAGTCCCACTCTCTCTTGTCTCACTTGGGTTCCCAGCACCTAACCCAGGCATCCTTAACCCAGTTAGTGCAAGGTAACCCCTACTGTCTGTTGTTGTTTCTAATAGTGCGGTGGTCTCCCTAAATGATGGCTACCTGACTGCCTAGAGGCCTTCTAGCTGTCCCTCTCCTAACCCCACTTGGTGATCTAAGGAGTACTGGGATGGTGCCTTCTTTCACTCAATGTTACTTTCTCAGCTCGGGCACCCAGTCTCACCGGACCATCACCTGCACTGGGTCCCAAGATGTTCTCCTTCCCTCCACGCGACTATGCCTTTGATCTTGCACTCGGCTATTAATTTCTCCTCCCTCCTGCCACTACTAACTCTCCATTATTACTAGCCACTCTCCACTCTTACCACTACTATTACTCCACTACTGATTCTCCCTACTACTGCCTCTCTACTACCACTCTTCACTACCACTATTTCCCCTTTTCTGATACTACTACTTCGCTCTCTCTACTCCTACTACCACACTCTACTACCACTACAATTAACTCTCCCTCTCGCTAGTACTCTACTACTCCCACTGCTTCTACCTCCAGCCACAACTACTACTACTGCCTCTTGCTCCTACTGCTCTCCTACTGCTCTCCTACTACACTCACTCCTCACTCTCACACACAAACACTCGATAGACCCCTTTCTCCAGTAACCTCCACATTCCTTCCATGCTCTCCTCCTCTGATCTCTTGGACATCCTCCTCCACCTACTGTCCTCACCCAACTACAACCCACGCTTGATTGTTCCAAACTTGCATCTTAAATAGCCCATCTCCTCCCAGGATTGCCCAGCTCTCCCTGCCCAATCACTTACCTGATTTAGGGAGGGAGCGACAGTAGACGAGATTGGCGAGGGCTTATAAGGACTTGTAAGTCCTCCCAATTTCCATGGTACTGCTGCGTTTTTAACATGCAGGCCCATAAGGGAGAGTCGTTGCCCATAGCTTTGGCCTTTCTGGAGGCCTTTTTTTTTTAAATAAGAAAATGAAAATCCCTGGTGGTTTAGTGAGTCTTGATTGTTATGGCCTTTGTGGAAGCCTTTCATTATTATACCCAATTCTTGGTGGGCTAGAAGTGGCATGCCTTGTGTGGGCTCCAGCAAACACGGGCTACTGGAGCCACGCTCCACCATTGGATGACTGCCGGTGCTGCATCTTCCTTTCTCACGGCCAGTGTAGTTATGGCCACTGCACGCCATGGCGTCCAGTTGGTGGCTGCTCTGCGGTCCGGCCTCACTGCGTCCTGGTCCGACACCGGCTTTCCTCCTGCAGCGTTTTGGTGCATCATGGATGCCGGTAACATGAAAAGGAAGGGTACAACACATGATTTTCTTCGCAAAAGGGGTTGAATTAGGCCATTGCAGGCTTACTATGCACAAGGCCTCATTACGACCCAGGCGTTGGACCATGGTGCTAATAGCACCATGGTCCATGCCGGTAACTTACCGACTCCGCCATGGCGGAATGGGGAATTACCACCCCATTCCGAGGTTGGCGGGGCGGTAATTCCCCATGCCGCCATGGCCCTTTCCCATTTTTGCCCCATAGGGCTCAATGGGAATGGGGAAGGCGCTAATTACGGCACCGTAAATTACGGTGCCTTAATTAGCTCCTGGGTCCCTTTGCGGGTTGGTTTTTTAACGCCTGCTAAAAGCAGGCATTAAAGTGCAACCCGCAAAGGGACCTCATAATCAGGCGTTAAGGCTTTAACGGCGCCGACACCTTTTACGGCGCCGTTAACCCCTTAATGCCTGGGTTGTAATGAGGCCTACAGACTCTTGAATACAATGCATTTTCTAACCAGGAGCCAGCACAGGGATCATAGGCCAGGAGTAATGTGATTGTCTCTTTCTAATTTGGGAAGAGTTTGGCTGCCACATTTTGAACTCTCGGCAGACGTTGGAGTAGCAGATACCGTAGGCCTAAGCATATGCCTTTATTAAATGAAGCCTGGAGACTACACGATTTTATGGTTGATTCCTAACAAAACCGCAATGATTAAATTAAGGGTTTGAACAAATTGATGTCACAATGCACAGCACTAAGTCTATGACCACAAGAGGGGTGTGGCCAGCGGCCAATGGAGTGGGTCGCACTCACAGAGGGCTCCCGTCTGATCCTTAAACATCCGCTCAGAACAGCAAGCGCTATTAATTTAACTTGGTCGCAAGTTGGCAATGGTGCAGGGGAATATGAACAGAGTGCCCTGCCGAGAGGAATTGTGCAGAGCTGCGAGCAGAGGAGGGCTGTGGGGCATGACGGTGCAGGACTGCTGGTGGCGCCTTTGTTAACTATGGCAGCCGCAGGAACAGAGCAAAGGCTGTCATGGCGAAGAAGCTTGGAAGCTCTGTATTGCCCGGGAGGAATCTGTGGAGCTCAGCAAGCCAGGGGAGGAGTGGTCGCTGAGGAGAGAAGCGAAGGGTCCCATGCAAAAGACGACCGCTAGTAGATCGAAGGAGTGCCCGGAACGGAGAAGGTGTGAGGCGAGGAGTGCCCGGACCGGAGAAGGAGTGAGACGAGGAGTGCTGCCAGATCCCCACTGTCACTGAGGATCCACATTGCAGGTCAGGAAAGTGTTCTTGCACCCTTAGCGGCCCCAGCCCCGGCAGAGGAGTTTGAACAGCGGTACCACGCATAAGATGGCCCAGGCCATGCAGCAGTGTTGTGCGTATACTGTCTAGGCCCTGTGGCAGAGAACTAATACATTGAGGGTCCTGCCACCATGACCTTTCTTGTGCTTCGGCATCCTTATGTGCCCTAGACAGTAGGACGCAGGCCACGAGGTGAATCTTTTATTCAGGCGCACGCTCCGGGATCCTCTCATGCAGAAGACCGAGCATGGGGCCTGCACACAAAGACCCGGGCTGCGGGGGGAAAACTTTGTGACTTTGAAAGTGCTCCGGTATCATCCGCAGTGGATGATTCGAGGAGTGCCCTGCATAGAGGAAGGTGGGCCAAGGGGTGCAGAGTGGAAAGAAGCTCTGAAGATCCCTGGGCAATGTGGAATCCTCACACTAAGAGGAACTGAGGAGAGAATTGAGAACAAAGAGCAGGCTGCGTGGTGACATCAAAAGGTGACTTTTGAGATCCTCAGCCAATGAGAGATTGTGCATAAATGGCATTCGACTTCAGTCAATGGCAGCACAGGCAGCAAAATTCAATCCTCCTTGTCATAATCGCAGACTTAGGGTTAAGAGACATACTTGGTGCAGGGCCGAGAAAATCCCAGAACAGTAGCACGGGCGTGCACATTTTGCACTGGACAGCTTAGTGGGCGCACCTTTAAGGCTGTTAAGACATATGGGAATGGAATAATGGTAGTGGAGTAATGCGAGCCCCTACAGCTATTCTACACATGGGGGCTTCAACTAGAGCTCAGCCTTGATTTACGCATGCATACCTATGCCCAGGTACACCAAGCAGGGGCTTGGGGTGGAACGAGGATGTAACTGAGCGCCAGCAACCCAGCAGGCCCAATGCCTTCTAAGTCGGCTATGCTGAAACCAAGTCAACCCACGCTAGACGGATTTGCCAGAGCCAAGCAACAACTTCCTGGTGGTGACAAGGAACCAGCGCAGGGGACAGGGTGTGAGCCTATAGAGCTGCATAAACAGGTGATGCAGGCGATAGCGGACCAGAAAGTCTCCCTGGACATGCAGATTGCAGCAGTACAAGTGGATGTCCGACTGCTGCACCAGGATGTGCGTAACTTGGCGGAGTGCACTGCCACTCTGGAGCGAACCAAGCAAAGGAGAACACAGGAGGGCTCCACAAGACGCAGGTGGGCATACATATTCTGCAGCAGATGGTTGGCCTCCTGGAAAACAGAATGGAAGAGGCAGAAGGGTGGGCTAGAAGGAATAATATACGCATAGTAGGCTTTCCGGAGGGAGAGGAGGGAGCTGACCCCACGTCTTATATTGAGAACATGCTACTTCAGGAGATTGGGCCTGGCAACCTCACACAGGGCTTCACAATTGAGAGGGCGCATAGGGCACTGGCCAGAAACCCCCTCCAGGAGCACCGCTGAGGCCGATCATCGCCAGGGTCATGAACTATAAAGATACAGAGAAGATATTGGCATATTCCAGAAAAGGGGGTGAGCTGAAAAGGGCTTCGGCAGATTTGGTGGTCTACCCTGACTATACTTTCCATGAACAGAAACATTCTCAGTGGCCAAGGTAAGTCTCAGAGCAGCAGGCTTGAAGTATATGTTGATAGATCCAGCGCGACACAAAATCCTACATAAGAGCAAGTCTTAGTTCTTTGAACTTCCAGAAGAAGTGCAGGCATGGATGGACAGAGAGAAGATATGCCCTGGTTCTAAGGAGGGGGATGACGCCGAGGAGAGATGCAAAGGAAGCTCTATGCAACCAGTGGCCGAGAGCACCTAGAGTATTTGGACTGGACCGAGGCTGGACATAGTGCTCAGCGACGCTGTTGCTGGGTGGACATCTTACGGCAATGTATCCTTCATTGGGAGGAGTCGTCTCCCTGGAACAAACCTTTAGCACTTGCTGTCTCCTTTTCTTCTTAGTGCGTGGCGGAGCTATAGCAATGTACACCACAACGAGGAAGAACGCACTCGCAGCTGCTGTCGCTACATCCCCCGAGTTTTCTTTTTCTTCCTATGGGCACTTGTTTTTGTGTCTATCCGCTGTGCACTAACCTCAGGCAGGCCAGTCTGGGTCGAAAGCGAGAGGCGGACATGCCTAAGCAAAGGGAACGTGGCTGGGCTTTTGTTTATTGTTGGGGGTGTTGGGGGTGTGGGGAGGGTTTGGTTGGGGGGCTTGCCGGCACGTATATTTATGGAGATTGGTTGCATATCACTGTTGTTTGGAACACCTCATAAGAATAAAGCGAGGGTGGCAGGATGGGGGGCCGGATTAGCCTGAACCACGTTAAAACGGATAAAGAGGGAAGGGTGGTGGTGGTACAGGGCCTTCTTGAACAGGTGGACACATGTTTGGTCAGCACATACGCCACTAACCATGGAGCAGCTAAGATTTTCCAAACTCTGTACCCCAGGCTGGGCCCTTATAGTAACAGTAACATAATATGGGGAGGAGACTTTAATTGTACGCTCAACCCGCTCCTGAACAGATCAGACACAAAATATACTAGACCGGCTCCACCAGCTAGGACCCTGCAGACACTACTAGACTCCTTTGCTCTAGTGGATGCCTGGAAGGCCCTACATTTGGCACTGCATGCAGTGCACACGAGAATAGATAATTTTTTTATTGGATGCGAACTGGCACACCTCATCGCAAATGCACAGTACAAAGGCAGAGTGTTGTCGGATCATGCCGGCTCAGTCTGCTATGGCAGTACGTGCCCCCTAGAGCCCCAATCCCTACGTGGCAACTCAGAAGTGAGTCACTGCAAGACACCCCCATTGTGAGATTGTATTAAAGATGGTATCATTGATTATGTTTTGCATAACAAAGGCAGTGTTCCCAGCACAGTGACCTTTTGGGAGGCACTGAAGGTAGTGATTAGAGGAAAGGCCATAGCACAGTCAAGCGGTGTCCAGGCAAGCATGAGCAGAGACCTGTTCTCCGCTGAGGAAAACTTAAGACAATTAGAACAATCCCAAGAGCTGCTAACAGACAGGAATGCAAGGGTCTTTGCACTAAAACAGAAATGCATGAACTGTTGGGAAAGGCGTAAACATAGTTAGGCAAGATATACATATACAGAGAGGCAACATGTACAGGGGGATAAACAAGGTAATCTGATGGCATGGCTGTATAAAAAGGAGGATGAACAGGGGCCCATACACTCTATATACATGAAACAAGAAGCCTTGTGCCACACCCAGAAAGATGTCAATGATGCATTTTTTTTTGTTTTATCAGACCCTTTATCAGGCGAGATCTAGGTCATCAAGGGCCCACATAGCAGAAGTGCTGAATGAGATAACACTCCCAGTGTTGAGTCAGGAGGTGTGTGATAGCTGTGATGCACCCATATCCTTAGAAGATATATTAAGCACAATTGTAACCCTGCCAATGGGAAAGACACCGGGATCAGATGGGCTCCCTAGTGAGTTCTATAAGGAATATGCCCAAGAATTGGCACCTCACTTGCTGAATACCTTTAATGACTCCTATGAGGTAAACCCCAGAAGCCGCCTTAGGAGTGCAGCTCATATAGGCCCCTGTCAATGCTCAATCAAGACAGCAAGATACTCACCTCAATACTTGGTAATCGAATGAAAAAAGTGATACATCATTTGGTGTTGCCAGACCAAACGGGCTATATACCCGGACGGAGTATGTCCTGGAACCTCAGGGGATTGCACCACGTGATAGATAGCACAGCATTCTGGGACACACCGTGTGCAATAGCCATGGTAGATGCGATTAAGGCATTTGATTCCATTGGATGGGACTGGCTTTACGCAACATTGCGCAGGTTTGGGTTTGGGCAGGCATATCTCAAATGGGTACAGCTAGTGTATACTAGACCAACTGCTAGGGTCAAAACGGGGAAACGTAACTCAGAGGAATGGGAACTGGGGAAGGGGATGAGGTCCCTTTGTCGACATTGCTCTATGTCCTGGCTTTGGAACCCATTGCTCAGTACCTTTGGGCAGAAGCAGGAATTTAAATAAATGGGACCAGGCATCTGCTATCCCTATATGCAGATGGTACACTGCTGTATATTCAGAACCCCGAAGATAATTTGGACCTGTTACTGGAAGCGCTAGCACTCTTTGCAAAATTGTCAGGGATTACAATTAGCATGGACAAATCAGCCTTGTTTTCCTTGGGGGGGCTGTACAATTTAGGCATAGGAGAGCTGCCGGCTCTTACTCTACGATGGGAAGTGACCACGTTCAGGTATTTAGGTGTCAACGTGTATCATGACCCTGCGGTGGAGCATGCACAGAACACGCTGAGGGCCTTGGAGGGTGTTAAGAGTTCTATCAAGTTTTGGGCTAAACTGCCCCTTTCCTTGATGGGGTGGGCAGCATTGCTGAAGATGGAGGAGCTGCCCAGTTACAACACTTTTTTGTAAATGTGCTGTTTTATATACCTAGATCTTTCTTTAGGACTTTGGATAGTATTTGTAGGGAGCTTCTGTGGCAAAACGGGCAGAATCGGTGAACGCTATCACTATTGCACCGGCCACATGCTGAGGGTGGCATCAGGGTTCCACAGTTTGTGTTATACTATGTGGCGGGCAGGTAGAATTTGTGGTAGATTGGCTAGCAGACAACCCTACCCTGGACACTTTGATGCTGCAGCCCATAAGATTGCATCACTAGCTGAAAGAATTGGTGTGGATCAAGAAGCCCTGAGGAGGCCATTGGCCACACTTAGTGTCCCTAGGGGTGAAAATGTGGGATAGAGCTTTGGCTGCAATGGGGCTCACAGACCCGATTTTGGTGCATATCCCGCTGGTCTCGGTGGTAGCATCTTCAGCACAAAGCAGGAGGGGCATACGCACTAGATGGAAACTTGGTGGCCACAATAGGGGACCTGTTGCAGGATTTCACTCTTGTACCCTTTTCAGAGTTGGTGGAACACACTGGATTACATGAGGGCCAATATCTGTTACACAGCACAATCAAGAGGGAGATAGTGTGTAGATGGCCGGCATACAGTGAGCTGATGGGGAAGCATGAGGTGGTGGATGTCCTATACGATATCGCTGAAGGGGGGCACACCATACCACAACTATATGATCTTCTGCTGGCTAATGGGCCTCCCTCCCCTTTAGCATCACTGGGTAGATGGGAGGAAGACTTGGGAGTAGAGTTTACAGATGCGAAGGGGGCAGGTTCTGGGATACTACAAAATAGTGTCGCGGAACACAAGACTGCACCTTATACAATTGTTGGTGACACATAGAGCATACATGACCCCTCAGAGGATCTCGTGGTTCCCTGGTACTGTTGCACGTCCCAGGTGCAACACAGGGGATTCTGGGCTGTTGCATATGTTCTGGACATGCCCGTAGTGGGGCTATACTGTCAGAGTGTGGTGAACAGACTGCATAGAGGGGGGCTGGACTTGGATGTTCTTTCCCCAGGGGCATGTTTGTTGGGCTGATTTCCACGTTCCAAGGGCAAAAAATATGCCCATAGAAGGAAGGATTTGGCATGTATCCTAGCCAAATGGCGAATAGCCATGGCGTGGAAATCTCCTTGCGGCCTGGCGATAGAGGATTGGTGGCGGGACCTGAAGCGGTGGGCGATGGCAGAAACGGTGGCATGGAAGAAGGCGGCATGGAGCAGTCAAGGTGAGGCCACGGCGGGCATTGCAGCATGGGAGGCCTTGTTACACTCTTTGTGGCGGAATACATAGGAGGGGCGAAGGTAGATTAAGACTGTTTGCTGAAGTAGAAGTTCCATATGTTGCAAGTTTACTTTTCTCCTCCTTTGGTAGATGAAACGTACGGGTGCTTTATGCAAAGGAGGGTTGGTATTGCAGGAGGGTGGGGTGACCAAGAAGGGAGGGAATTGGGATTAACGTTTAAGAATAGTTAATGAGACTGACATTGATTTGGTGCTGTGTTTGACCTGCGTTAAGACTAATGAAATACATTTTTTTTTTTAAAAGTCTATGACCACAGGAAAAATGGGTAACTCGTGTTTGATGTGGTTAAAACAAATAAAAAGTGTGGATATCTGAAGTTACACCAAATTATGGCAAATACACAACAAATAATATAGATGTATTGCAATAAGAGATTTTGAATGAATTGTTGAAAGTAATGGATAACATTAAGCACACAATTATAAGAATATTGCTGGTGTAGGGGGCAATTTTGCCCAAGTAATTGGATATTGATAATGCAGATGTTACTAATTATACCTGACAAACATATGATAATTAATAGGTCAGTGTAGCAGAAAGCAGTGAAAGTAATGCTACTTACAGCATTCATAAACTAGTACACATTAACTTTACATATATTGGGTAGACATTGCTTCTAAGAATGTGATTAAAGTCATAATAAAATTAAACTCCTAATATATTAATTAACAATTATGTGGAATGGTGAAAGATTAAAGACTATTGATCTAATTCCATAACACATGGACAATATGTGCACGATAAAAAGTAAGATTGCAATAATTGAAGACAATTAGGAACAATGTTAACAATGAATACCACCAAGATGTGATAATGCTATGATCAATAATATGTCTTCTGGAGTTTCATATTATAAAATGGTTGCCAAGATAACTAAAAGACAATTACATTTGCAGACGTAGTCGCTCTTTTATATTTTAGGAGATAAGAAATAGGGCCAAGATGGTGCCATGATTATTATAATTGTTCTTTCGTAACGCGCTTAATACCGACCCGTTTCTAAGCGCAAGCCCAGGATTCGAACCTGTGGTGCTATGAGTTGTCTTGCTTCCAAGACACGTGTTGCCCCTGAGCTAATCTCCCGGCCTAAGGCTGCTTAATTATACACGACCGAAGGCATACTGAACACAGAAGGATCGATATATGTACTGAGGTCAATAGATGTCAGTAAAATTATATTCCGGGGGGGGATACAACTCCATAGGTTGCACAGCTGAAACAAAACATTGAAATTCATTTGAATTAATGGTTTAACAACAGTCAATGTTGCTTGATGAAGGAATATAGTGAAAAGGTGAACAATGTACTGAAGGCGGCATCAAAATGGATCATACTACTACGCCATATTACATAGGTCAGTTTATATAGGTCAGTAAATAAGAATGAATCACACTTAAAATAATTTGTTTGAACAAATATGGTTAATTATGTTCTTTACTATTGATAATATAGGCATATATTTCTAATCCGATCAAGAAGGAGAAATGAATATTAGTCAGAACTAAGCCTGATTTAGTAAAAAACATGCATTATTAATTTCAATCTGATGTCCACCCTCGTGATATTTTGAATGAGTTAACAATGCGCTTTGAGATACAGCACTCAATAGATTGAGTACATAGATATGCCCAAGGATGCACAATTATCTGATAATAATTTCAAAATATGATGATCAGTGTGACGAAACAATTTCCAGGGCACCAGTGTTCCAGGGATGAATATCGGTTTCTAAACCATCAATCAGCCTGACATCTCTAGTACACCAGAAGGGATCCAAACAGAGTGAAAACACAAGGAAATTATAAAACTCTTTTTCCAATTTCAGTAACGTGGACGGAACGGCAGGCTTATCTCCGCAAGGTTGTGGATCGTTGGTTAGTTGCAACACAGCGAAAATAGAATCATTACCCAATGATAAAAGGGACTGTCCAGTCAAGGATGTATGAACATATCTACTTTGTTATTATCACAACAGACAGTTCTTGCACACTACAAAATACAACCCACCCTGTAATGGAAGGAAAAGGGATGCACTGTGGATACTGACAGGAGGGAGTAGTCAGTAAAGTAATTAATCTCAATACTTCAGGGATACTTGGTTTCAACACAAGGGGAGCAATGGGTCGTAAAATGTCACTATGGGCCTTCAAAGAAGGACCAGGGGGACAGAACCACAATGTACCATGTGCTTGTAGAAGTCCTTGGTGCTCAACAGGATCGAGTCGGTTTCAGGGTGCTTTACAGCTCCTGTGACAGAGTTCAAGACAGGAGACAGCTGCGGGCATCAGGCGGCAAGCAGTTCGGCGAGCGAGGCTGGACGGACGGCTGCAGGCTGGCCCACACGGCGGCTCAGGGTCAGGAATCGTTGTCTCAGTGCTGGTTGGCGGGTCTGAAGCACTGGTTGAGGCATCTGAGACAACGTTTAGTGACTGCAGTAATGACAACAGTCAGTGGGGCAGTCGGATGCAGCTCAAGGAACTCGACTGGCTCAAAAATGTCCTTTAAGACGGATGCTGGTTGATGCTTGTTGATGCACTCCTCCTAGCTTCTTCACTGGGCTAGTGTCGTCCTTTAAGGCGGACGGCCCAAAGCTGAGGAGAGCGTTTCAGGCACCAGCCTTGTCTGGGTTTTGGTTCAGAAACTCTCTGGCACCTCTCACCTGGGAAGCTTGCTTGCAGAGCCTACCAGGGCACACTGTGTACTGACTGCGTACCGGTTCTGGAGCGGTTGGAGGGTCCTCTGGATTCAGTATCTCCACCTATTCCCAAGGAGATGTTTAGGGGAGGTCTCTTGCTTCCCTCTTTAGAAATCCTGGCCTTCCTTCAGTGGCAGAAGGTGTTAAGGCAGACTTTACCTTCAGCCCTGGTCCAAATGAGTTTTTCTTGTTACTCCTTGCAAAGTCTTCAAATGATCTGCCAAAAGAGAGGCTCGGCCCTCTTTTAAATCAAAATTGGGTCACAGTCAGTGGTGTAGGCTAAGCCTACCTTAATGAACAAAAACTGGGTCCCCACCAACAATCTCCTGTATGCATGAGGTCATGTTAATGGAGCTCTCTGTGGCTCCTGATTAAAGTGGCAGGTTCCCTTGAAGCTGCAGTGAGAACAGACTCTGTCTGCATCAATCCACATACTAGTACCTTCTGAATGGGGTCCAACTGCGGGGATGACTACTGTAAACATGTAGCCCCAGACATGACACTTCACTACCCTTAATACTGCGGGGCGTGAGCTGGCTTCAGGTTGGCACAGTGCATACCAAAGATTGTTGGGGTTTCTTGTCTCTTTCGTTTTAGCCTCTGCAGCCATGCCCCATGTGGGCCTGTTTGAAGTATACCCTGTGAGTATGTTAATTATGTTAATTACTGCCACCATCTGCTGAGGGTAAACAAACAGGGTGAATCCATGGAGCCTTTGATAGTTAATTAGGCTGGCCATGGCAGGAGAAAGGTTTTGGCCCTCCCCCTTCTGAGATGCAATGTGTACTCCAACTGTCAGATCCCAACTAAATGTGACAGGGAGGACTGCACCTCTAGGCTGTGTCCACCCAGAGTAAACAGGTCTTATGTGTATGTCGTGCGGTGAGCATAGGGAAATGTGTGCAGATTAGCCTTTCACATTTTCCAGAGGTTGATCTAGCATCATTCAATTTCATATAAAATGTGAAAAATTCTCAGGTGACCGCACATCCACCGTGAGGATGGTCGAATTCCTCACAATCGGCCCACTAGTCTTTGAACAAACACAAAATAATAAAGATAATATAATGGAAATATGAATCATTCAGATACATATTAACAATATGATTATTTTCTTTTAATTTCTTTTTGTTCCTTTTCCCTTTTCATTTATTGATTGACTGTCGTGGCTCAATGCATTGTCACAGATAGAACAGAAAACACTCCGAGTCTCAAGGACAGTTCAATGAACGTTATTGAATTCTTTGTGGGGCCTATGGCCATCCCTCTCTCTTTTGCATTCCGGATAACCTCCTCACTAACCCAGACGTCTGTAACCCCAGTTGGTGCTATCAATTGTTGATGCCCACTTTCCCTGTTTTGGCTTAGACTAATGATGATCTCCCTAAAAGCAGACTCTCTAACTTCCTCAGAGACCTTCTAGCTTTCCATAGTTTCACCATAGGTTGGTGCTCAAGTGGGGAACGTGGTGGTGCCTTGCGGTTGCTCTGTAAGATTTGCCTGGTGTCACTCATGACTACCGTTCCCTTACCCTTCTACTCTACCTGCTTCCTTTCCGTCTAACCCTCACCACCATAATTATGTCCTTCAGATGTTTCATTCCTCCTCTCTCCTGCCTCCTTCCTTTGTTGTTAACTCTTCTTCCTTTCCCCTCACACTGCTACTCCTTCTCCTTCCACACTACTATTGCTCCTCCCACACTATTCCTCTTCCTCCCACACTATTCCTCCTCCTCCCACACTACTACTCCTCCCAATCTACTATTTCTGACACACTACCACTCCTCTAATTCTAATGTACCTCCCACAGTACCACTACTCTTATACTACTACTCAGCCACTCTCCTTGCATCTTGAACACTATCCACACCCACAGAACTGTTGGTAATTTTGATTAATAGTTATGTACTGGATTTGTGAAACCGTAATTTTTGTTCAATGTTATGTGATAATTGACAGCAAATTAATTTATTTGAGTTTATTTATTTTCGTCATTGTGTTGTTACTAACATCACTAAATATGAATGTCCTGACGAAGGACCAAAGGATTGAAACACATGCTGGCAGGTTTTGCAAAAATGGCATATTTTGTAGTAAGAAAAATAGGACAGTTTTTATAACAATAAAAACAATTTATCTCATATGATGTCCATGAGATTTTGTTAGAAATCTATCATACTTGCTTTAGATTAAGGAGTCATTAGTAAGCTATTAAAGCAGGGATATCCTTTTTGATGAAACCAATTCCAAGGAATCCCAAAACAAAAGAGACCCAGCACTTTGACACAGACCCTGCGAGTGAATGCCACTCCAGCCCTGAGAGTCAGGACGACAACTCCACACCGTACTCAAGTCACATAAGACACCACCATGAAAGCAGAAAGGTCAAGAAAGACATACAGAACCCAAGGACAGTGAGTGATAGAATCCCAAACGAGATCTGTGAAAGATTGTCTTTCTTTCTGTCTTTTGTTTGTTTTCAGCCAATCTCTGTGCATATTTGTCACATCTAGTCAGATGTGCTAAGCTGCCTGGAGAAAGCCAGTCCCCGTCTTCTTCATAAACTGGAAGACATTGTTCTGATAACCTATTTTTGTGTTCGCCCCACCCCAGAAACACAAATGCAGTAGTAAACCCTGAAACATGCATTGGGGAGTACTGCGTAACCTTAGAGAACCAGAGCTCTGAACAGGAGTTGGCTTATTTTTGTTCTTCGCTTCCAGAGCTTGGCAAACTATTGAGCAAATTCTGTTGATGCAGAAATGTGTGTCTGGCCTTCCTTCATCCATGTATACATTTTGACAATTGTGACGAATCCCAGGATGTCTTCACTGCTTCCATGGGGGGAACCCCTTCCCATTAGGCCAGGGAGGTGGGGCTGCTACTCGATAGTCCCCCTGGTGGTGGTACTCGGCAGGTGGACCTCATGGGAGAGGAACCCACCTAGCTACCAGTGACGACTATTGTGGGAGAACATAGTATCCACCTAACACCTACTACTTCACCGCCACTCTCTCCTTCCCTTCTCTCCTATCCCATGTACTTCTATAAGACCCAAGATGTAGAAAGGACTGAGACGAGGAAGAACAGAGGTAACTATCATGAAGCTCCAAACCAAGAAACTGTGATGAGGAAAATGTTCAGATCCGCAGGGATCACTCAGATGAACCTGCATGAAGAGTCAAGTCTCCAACTACAGACCTTACTGGATGCCAACATATAAATTGACAACGGACTCACCAAAGTGTCAGATCCTCCCTATAGGAACCGAGAGCGGGGAGGTTTATACCAACCACCATGACCTCTCTGTGTCAGAGTGTTACTTCTGCAACCTTACACAATGGACACGAAATCTATAAGTTGGTAAATTGTACAGCGAGACAGAATAAGAAGAGGAAGTTGTGAAAATAGATATATGTTGGCTCTGTTTGATTGGCGTAGGTTAGAGGTAAAGAAGTTAGACAACAGCATTTTAGCAGAATGTTAGTCAAAGCTATTCTTAAACATTATGTGGAATTGATGATAAATGTCCGTCATAGAAAACATGACAGAATTTCTCAAAATGGAGACCCTTTAACAATGGATTTCAAACAGGTTTAGGGTTACATCATGTGAGGCGTAAAGGTGAGGGAGGAGAGGGGAGGAGAGAAGAGGCGGAAGTTGGGTAGGACATGGTAAAAGAGGAGAGGGGAGTGAATAGGAAGGAAGGGGAGAAGAGGAGGGGGATTTGGGGAAGTGGAAGAGTGGAGAGTGCTAAACTCATGTGAGAAAATATGTTACTGGCATTTGTATGACCGCATACAAATACAAAATGTAGGCTTCTGTCTAACGAGAGCCATCATGCATGTGGTGCTTCACCGTGGGAACGTAATTGAAAAAGTCCATCTTAGAATAAAGCAACAGCTCCTTGACCAATGGCATGTAGTAGTAGGGAGGAGTATGAAGCAAAGTCTTCAAATATCCTCACATGCACCCAACCTGTTGCACGTGAAATATGTTTCCATGTTTTTTATCCTATTTATGTTGTGTAACAGTCGTACAATCAAAGACCATCACACAGCACACGTTTAAAAATATGTTGCTTTCACAACTAGTTGTGTGACTGCCTAAGTCAAGAAAGCAGAAACAGCAAATGATGAATGCTGGTTGGGATTTGGACAGTAGACTAACTGACATGTACCCCACCAGGTACCAAGGAAGCTGCTACAACGACTGCCCTGGGAAGACCTACAGTAATGACGCTACCATGGAGTGCCAGGACTGTGATGGGCCCTGTCTCAGCTGCGAGAAGAATGAATGCTTCTGGTGTGATGAAAGCTATTATCTGCTGGGTAAGGAATGGGCACTGGCATTGCCCGACTACTGTTTTAAGGCTTGTCATGGTGCAGTAGTGCACCTATTCCCAGGCACATGTAAAGAGTCAAAGCCTTGTTGATGTCGTTTAACATGTATGCATGCAAGCACTTATAGCTTTCAGTTGGCATTAATGACTGATGGCTTTTGACTGTTCCTGACTGCAGTTCTAAGTTCCCTTCTAGTGATCTTTGGTAGACTGTGTTTTAAATAGTCCTATGTCAAAAATAAACCTCAAATTCCAGAATAAAACAGACACCCACCTTTGAACAAGGGTGCTAAAGGGCCTTTTAGGCTTGAGTCATTGCTATTACACAAAATAACAAGATGTTCTACTGGGAAGATGCGACTGATCGTGCGACATGATATCCTGCTCTCCTCTCAAAAGCAATCATCAGTATGGTTTGCTAATTACAGGATACTACAAAGTTCGAATTTGATAGTTCAATCCCATTTATCTATAGTCCTAATGATAAAGTATCCCTTTGCCCATTTTACTGTGTGTACAAAGAAAATAGCAGTCATTTCATATTTTTCTGCACAAGATTTAATAAAATGTGTCACTCTACTTAGCACCAGTTTTTGTTTAAATCTCGTAGTTCCCAACGATGTAGACCTGCACTGATATGGGCATATTCTGCCATAGGTGCACTGGAGGGGAGGGATGCCGTGGTGCATCGCAATTTGTATTTATTTTATTTGTAGCGCGCGCCAGGCCCAGAGGCATCCGGGCGCGAAGGATTTAGTAGGCATATTTACAAAGATTGAGCAACATATACAAAATAACAACAGAACGTAAATTTACAGTATAGTACACAACTGTATATATAAGGTATATTATAATAGACATAATTGCAGAAGGTAAGAGAAAACAGCAATGCTGTAGTTTTGGATAATATACAGGCAAAGCATTTAAACACTAATGCTGGTAGGAGCAAATATTATCAGCAGGCAATAGAAAGTAGAATCAAAATACCCTGAGGTCCTTTATATTTATGCAATTTGAATTAAAAGAAATGTATGACATTAATACATTTGAGTATATTAGGGCAATATGCACAGAAGTGGCGGCTGGGATCCCTTAATGAGGATGGCAGTGCCATTACCAACAGGGACGGCCAACCACTGAGGCATATCACCCTGAGCACCCATTGAGTTCCTTACACGGGTGCTAATGGTGTGTCTAGCAAAAAAAAAAAAGAAACTTACCTTTGTTGCATGGCCTGGCGCTGCACCGTGGCTCCTAAGCCCATTTTCAATGTTTTTGACTGTGCCTTGATCAACATTGAAAACGGACTTGGAAAAGCACTGCAGCAAAGGTATGTTTTTTAAAACAAAAATACACACTTTTAGCCCTGCGTAAGAAACTACATGGGTGCGAAGAGGCGGTGGCAGGAGGGAAGGAGGCGCTGGCTAGCCGAACCGAGGGTGCTTGGAACGAAGGCTTGTACCAGACATTACAATCCATGTTCCAAGCATCCGGATTGGCCAGCAGCCGTTTTTAGGGTGCTATTTATTGATATGCATTTGAAGTTATATTTATGATTGATATTGCACAAGAGATTTGATTTGTGTGAGGAAAATTAATCCAAATGCTTGATTTTAATAATTTAAAATGTTCTGTTAAGGCATACACATGCAAGCAAATATTTACAGATATCATTGTGTGAAAGGTTTATCTGCAAGCCAGATTATACCTAATAAAATAAATACATCGATTCACCACAATTCCCAGAATACCGGAAGTGACATGACACACCCTTTGAGCGATCTCCACCAAAGACATCACAAAGTGCCATTGCACGACATTTGGCCCTAATTGCATCATGCAAAGTTGTCACATGATCTTTGACAGTGATGGCACAACAGACCAGATACATTCCGTTATGCTGGGGTACCAGAGCAGCTGCACTTGCTAAGGGACTACCCATGTGCTCAGACAAAACTTCATATAATCAGGTTGTAAAACCAAAATCTGATAACTGTACTGCAAACAAGATAAGACCAACAGACATATAGATAAGTATAAACAACAGAGTTTACTCGCTTCAAGCAGACACAGGGTCTACCCAGCAATAGATGTGCAGAAGTGAGCAATTTACAGCAAGGAAAGCATGTCTTTTGTGCATCCCAGTTTACATGAGTTCTGCTGCAAAATGCTATGCCATAGATAGTTTACAGCTCCATGCTATGTAAAGGTTTCCTGTGAAAACATACAGACATTTCATCAGTGATTTCATGCTTGTACATTCTAACTTTCTGACCTTACAAGACAACAGACTGTCACTGTTCTCACTGAAAAGAAACATTCCTACCAACATTATCTTTTGTTTTCATGACCGAGGGTTACTGTGCAGTGGCATGTTTTTACAGTTTGTTTCGGATGACCTTTTCCTGGTACAAACAGAACAGAACATCTCCTGTGTCATAAACTATTCTTATTATGAGTATGTGCATTTGTGAGACCCACGCAATTAACAGCTGCAGATGGAAATATTTCATCGTGCTTGGTCCAGCCTGTGCAAGATCTAAGGCTGTAATAAGAATGAGCTCATTTCTCTTCAACAACATTCTCAGCACTCTTGTGCAGCGATTCCTTGCAGCTCCAAATAGGACATTTTGCAAAAATGGAGTAAGTGCATGAAACAAATTGGGGGAGCTTAAGGCTAACTTGAATAAATGCATTTTCACAAACCCTCCTTTTAGCCTAAGCTAAGCCATTCTTTTTATAGATCAAATGCATATATATATCGATATTCATGCATTTCTGAATTTCCATATCCTGCATAATTAGTGCATTTGTCACATTCCCAGCGGACACACGCTCAGGTTGTAAGGGTTCCAGAGCTCTTGAACAGCACTGGCACAGCATATATCCTAAAGTAATTACGCATTGTATGCAGAAACAGCAGCAGAGAATGGCAACAGCGATCATAGCAAGGACAGAAAGTATTTTCCAACCTGTAAGAAAGTCATAGTATCAAAGTAAGATGTACACAAGTGACCACAGTTCAAGGGTGTTTATTGAACTTTCAAAGGGGTGTGATAAACGCCTATCTAAACCTAAATCTAAGCTGGGAGCAAGCTATGACCATCAAGTAATAAAGAATGCAGTCCTAGTGTAGTCTTGTCAAAAGGGCCTATACTAAAAAACCTAATTTACAAATAGTGTGTTAATGAAAAAGAAAGAAGTTTTCACAAAATGATAAGTCAGGATGTTTGGGCCATTGGCCTCCCTTCCCCACGTTTTCAGCACGGGGCAATGCGGTTCACTCGAACCAAGCACACACTCTGGCTTACACAACACGAGGATACAGTTCCAATTCCAGCATCAGGGCCGTCTGTGCTCAACTCTCTTTTCCATCAAAGTATCTTGATTCAGAGGGCCTGATGTGATGTACAAAACAAAAATAGACATTTCTTTCCTTCTGACAATTATATGATTTGGGTGTCTCTCCCTGGATCCCCCTCAGCCAGACTCAGATCCCTTTATTTTATGATTTCAAAAGTATTCCTTCTCGAGTGACTCACGGTTCACCCCAGATCTCCCTCAGCCGGGCTAAGATCCTTTTATTCCTTCTCGGGTGACTCACGGTTCACCCCTGATCCCCCGCAGCCAGACTCAGTTCCCTTCTTGACATTCAATCAGTCTCCCTCAGCCAGACTCGGACCAATTGCAGTTTCACTTTATGCTCCTCGAAGATTTTCAGTTGTGCACAGGGTTTAACTCAACCCGTCACAGGACCAC
This sequence comes from Ambystoma mexicanum, assembly GCF_040938575.1. Classification (NCBI taxonomy): domain Eukaryota; kingdom Metazoa; phylum Chordata; class Amphibia; order Caudata; family Ambystomatidae; genus Ambystoma; species Ambystoma mexicanum. Next base: position 1,198,050,408 of record NC_090935.1, read on the forward strand.
TTTGATACAAAGTTCCCTTTTTACAATGGTAGTTGCCATTCAGTTGGATTCCGTACAGAGACCATCGAATGAGCACCCACATGGCGCTGGACCACTCTGTACCCGGTATCTTGTTTGGCTTTTTCACAGTGCATTCACTCCTTTATTTTCCACTTGTTCGCGCCTCTCATCAGATGCACTTCAAACAGTGTCCTTTGTGGATTTCTTCATACAATGTTGCCGCTTGCAACCTTGGTTCAAACACAAGCTGATTTTGTATTGGTTTCTCTGACTCACCAGCTGTGCTGCTTTTACTGGCTCGGCTTTCTTGGAGTAGCCAAGGACAGTATCACAGCGGCAATCGCTCTTCCCGGCATGGGTTATCAACACAGGAGTGCCACGGATACCTTTGATGCACAGTGTAGGATAGATCAGCATCAGGTCCCGTTCTTAGGCTTCTCACTTTTCAAGGCTTCTGAAAGTAACATGTTCTACAGGTCAAGGGCACTTCTCTCCTTGCAACCCTCTCCAGTCTCGCCGCCTTTCTCCCTGTGTTAAATCGCCATCTTGGAACTGCTGTTTCCTCATGTGCTTTTTCTCGCTCAGAGTGTGCTTCCATGCTCCACCTTTTATTCGTGTGGGGAAGTGTGATGCGAGTCATGTGTGTGTAATGATAAGTAATTGCCTGGCCTTGCCTGACTAGGGTGTTGGAACATGTCGGGTATACTGCTCTGCTGTTAGTCCGTTGTCGCTCATGGTGAACTGTCCGTGAGAAAGTGTTTGTGTCTAGAAAGGGGGATCGAAGGGGGTTGAGCTTCTAGGTATCCTAACTGGTAGGATGGGGAAAAGGTGTTGCAGGAAATGGGATAGTGTGTCTCACCCTTGGGTGTTACACTTCCACTCCCCAAAGACCCCTCATCCTTGTGATCCTCCCGCACTGGTCCACCCCTAGGAACTGCATCCAATAGTGATGGCTGTGTTCTGGCCACCCGGAGGACATATCCCGGAGACTAGTGGGTGAGACACCTTCAGGTTTCTCACATGCCCTTCCCCCATTTGATGTAGCCACATCGGTTTCACAGGAGAACCGGGAAAGGAAATCTACATTCCCTTGGTCTTTACCTTTTCGGTGCTCCACAGTGAAAGAGTAGGGTTGCGGGTCTAAGAACCATTGCATGACTCGAGGGTTGGAGTCCTTGCATTGGCTAATCCAAACAACTGGAAAATGATCTGTGACAAGTGTGAACTTTTTTCCTAGGAGGTAGTATCTAAGGTGGATAATGGCCCACTTGATGGCAGGGGCCTCTAATTCCAGCACATATTAAATTTATTCACGTGGGGCAAGTTTGCGACTCATAAACAGTATGGGATGTTCTAATCTGTCACAAACCTGTGATAAGACTGCTCCTAACCCTGTAACGGAGGCATCTGTTTGCAATACAAATTCTTTTGAGAAATCTACTATCTTTAGGATTGGGTTCTGGCACATGGTTTGTTTTAGGTTGTTGTACCATATATTATCCTCGTCAGTCCAATGAATTTTCCTGGGTTCAGCGTTCTTTAGTTTGTTAGCCTAGTCTGAGAAGTTTGGGATAAACCTGCGGTAATAACTGATTAACCCTAGAAATGCTCTGAGATCTCTTTTAGTTTTAAATGTCAGGGTATCTAAGACGGCCTTCACTTTCTTGTGTTGAGGTTGTACACTACCATTTGTGTTAAACTTGCTAGTATTCTCCCAGTAAAACTTTGAGAATCCCTTATTCAGGTGGCCAGAACACGGCCATTGCTGTTGGATCCAGTTCCTGGGGGTGGGCCAGTGAGGGAGCACCACCTGGGTAAGGGAACGGTTGGGCTCGGGGAATACCCTAGGTGAGATGCGGTATGTTACCAGTGAAGGAGACGACGATGGAGATATCCCTGAAACCTTTGTGGCCCTCCTTTCTCCTATAAAATCTCCCATATTAAAATCTACCAAACCTATCCCATCTGGAAAATCCCCTAAGAACACAAACCATGCTAGAGTGGGAAACCACATCTCCCAGAAACCTTGCTTTCCCACTTTCTACCCGAAAACTATCAACCATTCTTTTTCATGTCCTTCTGATTATTCTTTTCCGAACACCCAGTGTACCGTGACAAAATACTATCAGTCCCAGAATACCCTGTGTTCATTTCACAATCCCAGTTATTCCTGAATGCCTCACGAACCCCAACTATCCTGTCCCTCTGATTATCATTTGGTGAACTCCCCGTCAAATGTAACCAACAGCTACAATTCTCACAAACCCTTCAAAACCTACCCTTTTGAGGTTCCCACAAACCCGAACACGAGGATTGTTACTCCATGTAAAACCTCTTTCCCTTCTGACCCTGTAGAATACCCGGAAACTCTATCACCTTCTTTTTCCAACACAAATAATTTTCTGGGCAAGAGGGATCTCACTGGGAGAGACTCCCTCCTTAGGGAACACGGAATCCTGCTCCCGAGAGTTACTCCCTAGACCATCCACCATAATGGCATATATGGGATTGCCAGTTGTAAAGAACATTGTCCAGGGACTTCACAGAAGACAAAACTAAAATATCCAATTGTGCACAAAAAAGAGGAACTGTCTCTTTAAGGGGAGACACATTTTCCTGAGATGAGGAGGCTGATAGAGGAGAGTACTCTGAGTAAAGCCACAACACGACCAGACAGAGAAGCATAAGCAGGTGAAGCTCCCTGATGAGGTGACACCCGGACGAGAAAAACTGCACAACCTGCGACTTTTGTAGAAGTCCTGGGCAGCAGAAGGAAAAACTGGAAGCCCAGCGTATCTGAGGGGAGAGTAACAAAGAAGAATAGAAGCCTTCTTCTCATTGTGGTGGGACCACAAGGACTTAGTGTTGGGTAGTCCACCCATTGAACAATGCAGAAAACACCAAGCAATAGAGTCCATGAAAGACCTTGCGACCCGTAGTCTGATGCTGCCGCACAGAGGAAGAGAGCCAAATGGGAGATACCGGCGCCAAGGAGGAAGACAAACAGCAGAGTAGAGGAGGAGAACACAGAGGTAACTGAGAGCTGTAAGGTACTCATGGTGGCAACAGTAAAGACAGACACGAGTGATCACAGTTCAAAGGTTTTTATTAAACTGTAAAAATGGGTGAGGAAAACGCCTAATCTAAACCTAAATCTAAGATGGGAGCCAAATAAAAAGGGCCTATGCTAAAAGAAACTATTGCCAATCCGTACCGCTAAGTTATAAAATAGTCTGGGATAATGTTCACAGAAAAGAAAGAAGTGTTCACGAAATGATAAGTCAGGATGGTATAACTGAGGTCTCCCTTCCTCACGTTATTCAGCACGGGACAAGGCAGGACTCTCGAGCACAGCACACTCCTGGGTTTCTTCAGCGCAAGCCTACAGTTTGTTTCCAAATTATCAGGGCCTTATGTGGCCAAGTCTTTTACACCAAGTCTCTTTCTTCAGAGGGCCTAATGTACTACAAACAACAAACCAAAAGTTCCCTTCAGTAATCTTCCCATCAGGTGATTTCCCTTCACCCGTGGATCCCCTCAACTGGGCTCTGATCCTTTTGCAACATTGGCCTACCTCAGTCGGGTTCACTATAGCCTTTTGTTCAAGATCTGAGCAACTTGTAACATTCAAGAGTCTCAATGTCTGTTTAAACAACCGTTCATTGTGGACATCCCTCAGCCGGGTTCACGCATGTCGACACAATGTTTACAGGGGGTTACGTTTTGCTCTCTTTCACGGGCATCCCTCAGCCGAGTTCACATTTGCCAGTTTAACACAGTTAATTCAGTTGCAACACCTAGCAGGATTCACTTCCCTTAGCTTCTGCTAGCCCCCAGTCAGGCTTTCTCTGAAGCCCCCATTCAGGCTTTCCACATTTATCGTTCATACAGCGTATTCCCTCAGCTGGGTGCACACGCCTGTTTTGCTGTGCCACACGTTTGGTAATGGGTTAAGGACTTTTGATTGTACAAGCGATTTTGACCTGACCCTTGAATGACCAACTGAACTCTGTATGCCGGCCTTTCCTACGGCCTCTTGTTACTATATTATTCACAAGAAAAGGGGACCATCCAGAGTCTTTTGAATGGATGCCAACGTGGTGCCGGACCACTCTGCAGCTGGTCTTTCCCTGGGCTTTAAAAGTTCACTGTCACATAAGTTCTTTGTTCATAACAAGTTGCTGTTTGCAATCTTCGCTCAACACCGTCCGGTTTACTATTGGTTCTCCCTCCGACGCAACGGCTGTACTGACCTCCTTTTCGTTTGTCGTTTGTCTCTGGAGTCAGGGACGGTACCACGGTTGCAAGCGTGCCTCCCTACTTCGGTTATCACTTCAGGAGGGTCCTGTGCACCATTGGCATCTGTTACCCTACACGCCAGCTGTAGTTCCTTGTCTTATGATTCCTTTCACTGAGGCTTCGCGGATTTGGGCATAAAAGGGCAAGGGAACTTCCCTCCTTGTTTTCCTTTCCGGTCTCGCTGCCGTTTGAACTGCCATCCTGGAATAGCTGTTTCCTCGTGCGTTTTTCCTTGCTCAAAGTGTGCTCTCATGCTCTGCCTTTTTTCCCTCTGGGTAAGGGAAAGGGCTGTCAGGTGTGCGTACTTATTGTCAATTGCCTGACTCTGCCTGACGCTTGTGTTTGGACACGTCAGGTAAACGAGTCTGGTGTTAGTCCATTGTCTTTCCCGGTGTAAGAAATTGTTCATGTCGGAAACCCAAAGACCCCTCATCCAGGTGATCCTCCCCCACTGGTCCACTCGCAGGAACTGGATCCAATAACGATGGCCGTGTCCTGGCCACCTGGATGACAGATCTCCAGGGACTAGCGGGTGAGACACCTTCAGGGTTTTCACAGAGCACAGGAGTGCTGGGAGGCCCCAGGTGCATCGCTATGTAAGAGTAGAAACTCATCTCAGTGAACTTGACAAGATTCAGAAAATAATGCTAGTAAAGTTGAACTTTATGAATGTAACCATGAGAATAACGAATTACACAGAGAGAGGGTATCAAGGAATGGATACCAAGAGAAACGCGCCCCTGTAAAAGTTACAAGTCCCATAATATAAAGACCGTAAAGTTGAACTGTATTAAGGTGATCCCAAGAATAGTGTATGCACCTGAAAGAAAGGTGTTAAGAACTGGGGACAAACACCCTGCAAGGAAGGGTGGGAATCTAAATGGGAACTGAAGTCAAGTGAAGTAGGACAGAGAAGTGATGAAACTGAGCCACGCCAGAAAAGGGGAAGGCTCACGTTGATACACAGGATAGCCAATTTAAAAAGGCCAGAGCTGCACAGATCAGAAAGGCATATACACCAGGGAGAGGGTATAAGAATGAGAATTGCAAAGCCTTGTGGAATAACTATCCCAAGAGAGGAGACCAAATCTAAGTACATTGTATTAGAACTACAGTACCTTGCCCAGAAGGTGACAAGAGACTGAAAATGTCTCACTTACGAGAATTATGGAATCATTGGAACACAGAGACATTGCCATAAAAGAACAACCAGAAGGAAGAGACAATTTCCTAGTATAATTTAAGTTGGTTAAATAGTGGTAGGGTCAGTTAGAATTAGATATAGAAGGAGGGCATCTTCATTAGGAATTCCTGACAACTAATGGGCACCTGGAGTTATTCATATAGGCTGGGAAACACCTATAGCAATAGGGAAAGATAGGCCATATTCTTATTGTTTCAATAAAGTACACTCTAAATGTTCTACAAGTGTCTGCCTCCTTCTTCCGACCTGCCACACAAGCCTTTCATACCCCCAATAATGTTTGTGACGTGATGTCACTGACACGCACCCCCACTCTGAAAATAGTTCCAGCACCACTGGCTTTACCTCTGCTAGGCCACAAGTAGTGTCTCCCTTGAGTGGCACCCAGCACAAGCCTGTCATTGCATGTTGTGGGGGCCCCTTGCCCATGAGACATACCCAGGTTCTCCCTTACCTGAAACCAAGATTTCTCTAATTGGACAAATGCCGCCTTCTCCCTCAGGGACTTAACTGTCACTCCTATCAAATTCTGACATTGTCATCACAGACATTGGTTCTGTACTCCTGTCATTCACCGTCCCGCCTACCCTGTTAGATTATCCCTCGATCCCACACTGCCTCCTAAGGTAAGGAACATGCCACTGAAAAATAAAGCCCTGCCTCTAGTCCACAGCTCCAAGTGGATTAAATGTAAAATTACACATTCCAAGCAGGCTGCTGAGGGCCTCAAAATGAGTCTTTTTGGCAGGGGTGTTGCTAGGTCTGCAAAAGATCAGGGGCTAAGCTAATGTTGCGACTGGTGGGATTCGGGGCTAGCTAGCCTTTTGGTTGTAGCTCCTGAGCTTCTATCCAGGGCTACACCCAAATGACCTGGGGCTATAGCCTCCTTATCCCCCCTAACAATGCCTCTACTTTTTGGTAAACTTTTGAAACCCCTAGCTGCAGCAAAGAATATGCAGGCCTAGTTCTGGAATTCCCCTGGACTTTCTCCTTCTATGGTGCTTGGAGGCATTGTGCAAAATCATCTCTGTGGTTGGCTTCACAAGTTCCACCATGTTTACTCCACTATGATAACTTATGCAAGAGCTATGGAAATTGCAGACTGATGCCCAAGACCTGCCCATGACTTAACTCAAGCTATACTGTAATGGTCAGCTAAAGGCCATTTTTTGCGTCCACCCAGAATGTATATATTCATTCTCCTCTCAGGACATACATGCTCAGTATAGAAAATGTGTGCTTCGAATGTGTTCAGGATACTTCTGTAACCATTATGAATGTTCGTAACATGGAAGTTAATAAAATCACTCTGGGGGAAAAATCTCACAGAAGCAGCTACATAGCAGGCAGGGGTTAGAAGTGAGGGCACACTGGTCTAGCTGTGCTCCCTCATGGCCAACCTTTAACGGCAATCATGTCATCCATCATGGTGCCACACAGGATCTTTCACCAGTTTCTCTAAGATTGACGCCTAGGGGTGAGGCAGGGTGCACAAACGCATCCACGCCCACGCTGCTCAGGCCCTACAAACGTGTGGCACAGTTCCTCTGGACACTGATTATCTCAGGATTATGCCAGTGGGCACCTGGAGATGATAGGAGTTTTAAATGAGACCCATGAAATCTAAAATGGAACAGTCATCCTGTGGACCAATGAGCAGATTCACACACCTGCATGTTAGATGTATACAGTGTAGTGTGATTTATATTTAACTATCATGCAAGTGGAATGTTCAGTCACTGTATGTCGAAAGTTCAAACTCTGAATTGGTGAAATTACCAAATTGGCTATTTTACCAGCAGTGTCATGGTATTTGGTTCAATTCTGTCATTTTATGAGATGCCAAATACAGCCAGATCACAAAGGAGATGTGCACTTAACCCCACTGTGATGGAAGAGGGAGTGTGCTAAGACACAATGGAAACCTAGTCCTGCCACTCCTATCACACACACCACACTATCTCCGGACAACACGCATACCTCCCCCCCCAATGACTCCACCCCGCTGCCACTCAACAGCAACAAACAGCCCACCATCCAAACTATCAAAGGTGCTCTCATTAACACTAGATCCTTGCCCGCTCATGCTCTCGATATAGCTGACATTATCACCTCCAATAACCTTGACTTCATAGTTATCACAGAGACGTGGCTCAACGCTGCATCAGGACCAGCCCTCGCACTAGCCACTCCTAAGGAATATTCCATATTCCGCCTGGACAGACAAACAGCTAAAGGCGGAGGCGTCGCCTTCATAGCAAAGACCTCCCTCAATATCAGTCACATAGTTAACCAAACATTCCCATCTGCTGAATTGATCACCATTAAAGTAACCACAACCAACACGAATACCACCACCATCCACCTCCTATACAGACCGCCTGGCCCCGTTTCCTCTTTCAACAACGACATTGCCCTCCTGCTCTCCAATAATACCAAATCCAACTCACAGATACTCATTCTAGGCAATTTCAATATTGGCTACAACGACACCAAAGATGACAATGCTAACATGATCGCCAATAAAATCTCAGAGCTAGGATTCTCCCATCACATCTCACAACCCACGCACAATAAAGGGAGAACCCTTGATTGGTTAGCGGACCTTAACTGTGATACCACCATCCTATCCAACACTCCCTGTGCCTGGACTGACCACCACCTAATTACCTTCACCATCGACAAAAACAAACATGCCCCACCACCAACAACTAATGCCCCACCTGCATTTACTAGAAATAGAAACAATATCACAGCTGAGAAATTAATCCCACTGCTCCAACCCATCATCGACTTCACACCCACCATTGCCAACCCTGCAGATCTAGTAGACCTATACAACTCAACTATCCTCAAAGCCATCAACACTGTTGCGCTGCTTAAACTATGCAAAGCCAAACCATGCGCTCACCTTAACTCATGGTTCACCCTGAACTAAAAACGCTTCAGAAAAACAAGAGACATGCAGAATCAGTTTGGAGACACTCCCCTTCAATCATCAATAAGATATCATATATCTCTGCCTCCAACAATTACAAGCAAGCCATCGTCCAAACTAAAAATAATATGTATAATGAGAGAATCAGTAAAGCCAAATCTAACACAAAAGAGTTCTTTAATATCTTAAGAGAGCTCGAATCCCCATCCCCCATACCTGACGCATGCACCAAAGATACCTCTTGGTTTACAAAAATACAAGAAGCCCTCCTTGGCAAAATTGCTATGCTCCAAGCAAAAATCGAAGCTAAGAAAGCTACCCTTACAACTGCTAATAACCCCATCCCACCCCCTGCCACCAAAGAAACAGACAATAGTACCCCTTTCCAATTCTCCACCAACACCACCAAAGAAGTCGAAGACATAATATCCACCCTGAAACCGTCCAAATGTCAAGGCAACACCTGCCCAGCCCCAGTAATCGAAGACACAGCCAAATATCTAGCCCCTTTCATTACCTCACTGATAAACTCTTCATTCACTTCAAGCATAGTACCTGACAACCTGAAGGATTCTTGGGTCTTACCTCTGCTCAAAAAACCCACTCTGGACCCCAGCATTCCCACAACCTACAGACCCATCATAACAGTGCCCTTCCTCCTAAAAATTCTGGACAGAGCAGCCTATCTGCAGATCCAGAAGCACCTAGAGAACAACAACTTACTTGGACTAAGACATTCTGGCTTCCGCCCTAAACACGGTACAGAGACCGCTTTGATCGACCTCAAAACTCAAAAGGACAATTTAAAAGACAATGGCAAACTGGCACTACTACTCTTACTTGACTTATCAGCCGCTTTCAACTTAGTTAATCATGACATCCTATGCAAACATCTAGCCTCGGCAGCCAACTTTTCTGACAAAGCGAACGCCTCGATTCAATCCTTTTTGAACAATAGATCCATGAGGGTCTTCGCACCCACCGCTGCCACAGAACCAGCCACCTGTTACCTGCGGCGTCCCACAGGGATCTTGCATCTTGCCAACACTATACAACGTGTTTACAAAACCCCTATTCGGCATACTGGACCAGTTGGGTGTCATCTACACAAACTACGCTGATGACACTCAAATACTCATCCCACTAAGAGGCGACTATTCCACCGACAACAAAGTCCTTAACAACATTTACTCTATCATCCAAGAATGGATGGCCAAGCATGGACTATGCCTCAATGACGACAAGACTGAGCTTCTTCTCTTAGGCTGCCAACCCAGACTCAACAACCTTGACAAACTTTACCAAACATTCACCATTGACGGCAACAACATCCCTGTATCTAACCATGTGAAAACCCTAGGAATATACCTCGACTCTTCCCTCACTTTGACTAGACAAATCAATGCCATCTCAACCCCGACCGCCTACACATGCAAGCTTATCAACGCCTGCAGACCCTACCTATCGACACCTAACTGCACAACTCTTGCTAGAGCTTTAGTACTCTCTAAAGTAGACTATTGCAATGCACTCTATCTTGGCACCAGCCAAAAGAACATTGACAAGCTTCAAGTTGTCCAAAGTAATGCTCTCAGACCAGCCCTGAATATACCACAATCCGAACATATTTCAGTTTTGAGACGTACTACTCAGTGGCTATCCATAACCCAAAGAATTGAGTACAAAAAACTGTCCCTCACCCACAAGTGCCTGTCCAACCAAGCCCCCAAATACCTTGCCAACAACTTCTCCCTTAACATCTCATCTCGGCCAACTAGATCAGCCCAAACTCATTGCCTAAATGTCCCCAGACATAAGCTCCAAAGAGCAGGTGGCGCAAGCTTCCCAGTGCTTGCCTCCAAACTCTGGAACTCCCTACCACTTGCTCTCAGAACCGAACCTTCCTTCCACTGATTCAGACAAATTGCCAAAATCTGGCTTATCGCCAAAGAAACCTAAACACGTTCACTCCACTCACCTGAGACACCTGTACATATATTTATAGTCATGTCTAGCCAACACAACCTGCACTAACCACTTTTGCTGTAATTATACTGTAAATATTAAACTTGCTATCTTTGTTCTGTATATCCCCGTCTCACAACAGACGTCACAAACTGTGAATAACATGTACTATAAGCAGTGCTTAAAGTGGGCCGGGGCCTGCCGGGGCCGGGCCCCGGCAGTCTTCAAAAAGTGGGACTGAGCCGGGGCCCTGCCGGGGCCCCCATCCCACACAACATTGGCAGGATCGCGACGGGAGATGCGCCCGCCAGTTTAATTTCAGGCGAGGTGACAGAAGTGCCAGCCAGGCACAGCGTCGCTGAGGCTGGCTGGCACTTCTGTCAGTCACTGTAACTTCCCTGATGACCCCTCATCTGAGGGGTCATCAGGGAAGTTACAGTTCCTTTGTTTGCCCTCGCCAGGTCACTGACCCTCAGCGAACCTGTGGGCTCCATGATCTAATATGCAGATTAGATCACGGAGCCCGGGGTTCGCAGAGGGTGAAAGGCGCCTCGGGCTCAGTGATCTATCTGCTCAGAGCAGAGATCACTGAGCCCGAGCCGTCTATCTCCGCTGGCCACGCTTTATAAAAGATGCCTTGAATTGTATATGTTTCAAGCCATCTTTTATAAACGTAGAAATATTTCTATGTTTATAAAAGACCGCTTGAAACGTGCACAATTCAAGGCATCTTTTATAAAGCTTTGTCGATGGACAAAGCCTCCTCGGGTTTTGTCTGTCCTCAACGCTTTATAAAAGATGCCTTGAATTGTTTACGTTTCAAGCCGACTTTTATAAACATAGAAATATGTTATAAATGTCTATGCTTATAAAAGGTGCTGAAAAGTGCACAAAGCTTAGTAGGTAAGCACACAAGTATGCGTAAATGATTATGGTTTGTGTACTTTTCAAGCCACCTTTTTATAAACCTAGAAATACGTAACATTGGTATGTTTATAAGGCTTGAAAGGTACACAAACCATAGTAGTGCGCATACAAATATATAAATGCTCACATACATTTATATATTTGTTTGCGCACCTTACAATGATTTGTGCACGTTTTAGGCCACGCCCACAATGGAAGCCACGCCTCCAAAAGAGAGCCCCCCCTCAATTTCTTACCCCACTTAAAGCACTGACTATAAGAACCACGCTTATGTAACGTTTTTCCTTTACTACAACAACTATGTATACATTACCTATTACCTTGTAACCATGTCAAGCGCCCAGCTGCCCCAGGGCCAGGCCGCGCTATACAAACAATAAACTAAACACAAGCTGTTCCCGGAGTGCAGTGCAGAGAAAAGCACGCTTGCGTCTACATTCCAAACATTTGGTTGCCTTCTATAGCGTAATGATTTGCAGTCAGATTATTTCAGGATTATTGTAATGTTAATATTTTCTCATTGTTGCAGATGGACAATGTGTAAACGACTGCGGCTCAGGTTACTACCGGGATGAGGATGAAAGCGAGTGCGACATGTGCCACAGAACCTGCGACACATGCACAGGACCCAACTATGACGAATGCACCCAGTGCAGGCAACCTTTGCAGCTTCAGGAAGGAAAGTGCATAGATCCAAGGAAGACAGAGGTAGAGGGAAAGTACTGGGACGGTAGGTTCTGCTTTCGAAACCACTTATGCGAGCACGCACCAGGGCATGCTTCACCTCAGTCACTTTAGCAAAACCTCGGGTGACGCATTCTCACATAGATGGGACCTCTCTACGTACTGTAGATGAGACTTCAGCGCATAGTTGCTCATTATGTGTCAGTCCAGTTGCTTTGTACTTCAGCTAGCCAGCATTGTCATATATGTTCCTTCACCACTGACTGTTTTGAACGTAAATTACACTTTTGAGTCTGTCCAAAACGAATTTCGTACCCCCGGCACACTGCACCTCCAAGCCTGCACTTTGATGTTCTGTATTCCATTTCCTTCTTTAAGATTTTCAACCTTTTAACTATATTTAGACTGTTTCATAGGAACTATAATTATTATGTATGTTCTTCAAAATGTTACCATCATTTTCAAGATTTCTTCAATGTTTTGATCCAAAATGAAAGTGCTCTTATCATCGGACTAAAGATACCTGCCACTCGGAGCGCTTTCTCCAATTTCCAACACCAAGCGCCTTCCAACGGTCCCTAGAATTGATGAAGCATGTTGGCTGTTGCGGGAGAATCCAGAGGGATTCTGGGTCGTGCATAGCAGCTGTCTGTGGACTGGATTGCCCCTGATTTGCGTTACCTGACCTTCCTAAGAGATTAGTTTACTATGCTTTTGGATTGACCTCGATCCCTCGGACTATTTTAGGGACAGACTAATCATGCTGAATAGGATTCTGGGTTACCCTAAACTATCCACAGAGCTGTAAAAACAACCCACCATATATGTCTCTATTTTTTTTTTATGTTGACACTTTTTGTTGGGCTAAGAATTTTGAATAAGATAATTTAAAGACGCATGTGATGTGGGAGAGAAGCAAAAACATTGATGTGAAGGTAACCATCAAAAATGTAGTCGGTGAAAAAGCTGTAGTGAGTATGCCTCTGCAGTGAAAAAGTTGCCAAGTAAAATGTAGTAAAACATGCAGCTGAAAAGTAGCCATAAATGTAGAGGTGTAGGGTAATTGTTAGGGACAAGGAGTGTGTTGTGGGCTTGTCATTGCCTCATTTAGGGTTAGAATAGGGGTTAGGGTAAGGATAGGGGGTACAGAATTTGGTTAGAAGGAGGGTACGAGTTAGGGTCAAAGTGTTTGCTGTAGGGCTGGTGATGTTGGGGTTTGGTTAGTTGCCAGGCAATATTATGTGTCATGGTAAGTATTAGCGTAGGGGTAATGGTAAGGCTCGGGCTGATAGAGTAATGGTTTGGTTAAGTGTTAGATAAAGGACTAGGGAAGTTTGGGAGGGCTGGTGATGTTGGCGTAGGATAGGGGTTAGAATAAACCTAGTGGTTATAGCAGAGTAAGCCTCAGAATCTCAAGAGCACATCATATGCTGGGGACATGGGGGAGTGTTGATAGCTCCACTCACAAAGATAGTCAACGTCTGCCATTGTACGTAGGACTGGCTGATACCATTAATTCTGCTGGGCCCCTCTTCAGACTGCCAATGACTTTCACCAGCCAACACAATACACTGGAGCCGTGTGCCGCAAGTGTGCTTAGGGCTTGGCTCCTTTCCCTATTTTGCATTCACACACTCAGATATGTTAGATTTTGGGATATCTACATATATTGGGGCTGCATCACCTGACATTATAGATGAGTCAGTGGAACTGTGGACATAGCGGGAGGCTGAATAGGGCAGTCATTTCCTATTAAGTGTATTTAGTATTTGAGTGGTGAAGGCTGCTGTGAAATTAGAGCCTGCTTTAGTGGAGGCTTCCATGTTGCAGGCTTTTAAATTTGAGAGGGCGTAGAATAGCGGAATAAGGTCAACTGTCAGGCGCTGGTGCAGATGAAGAACCCAATTGATCTACAGGAGAAGAGGGTGAAGCAGTGAACACATGGAAAATAAATGTAAGCCACATTCACCCCAGACCAATACCAACCACTTTGCTGTAGAATGTAGACCACAAAAGGATAACATTGTACTTTTGGTAACCCTAGAGGGTGCCATATATACTCATAGATCCAAAATGTCAGTAATGTAGGGGACAATAATTAAGGAACCAGATGTTGACAATTTACAGTGAAGCTGAAAAGGCATGGCTTTGGTATAGACATAGGCAAACCTATCCCCTCTATATCACACTCACTTCATTCCAGCCTTGAAGTTGGTGCTGCTCAGAGCCTCCCTCATTAACTACCTTTTGTCTCCTCAGTAGACCACAAGATGGCTCCCACGTCAAATTGGTGACGAAGCCAAGACCTCCTGTTGTAAAACATTCAAAGCCTAGGTCCACTTTGACAACTTTAGTTGCGAAATTGGGGCGTGGCTTGGCGGCCATGCGAGCGTGAGCTAGTCTTGGAGAGCTCCCACTCGATCCGGAGACAGATCCTGGAAAAAGGCCATAAACAGAAGGAAAACGATAGAGGAAAAGCCGGGGAAGGCATCGGAAAGCCCAGAGAACAAGCAGAAGAAAGTCCGAGGAAAATCGGGACTGAGAAGGCTGAAAACGGAGAGTGCGAGATACGCGGCACCACCACGCAAAATGGCGGACGCGCCTCGCTGAAACAGCCGCTCGCCACCGAGAAGAAGGCGGGCGCAGGAGGAAGGAAGACAGGACCCGGGGGCGCCGCCGGTGGACAGCCAGCCCAGCGAAGACCATCGAGCCGCCCGGGAGAAGGAAGGAGACCGAGATATGCGCCGCAGCGCTGTACCGAGATAGACGGAGGAGGCGCGAACGCCCACAGACCGCAGCACAAGCCGTGGCAGAACGGAAAGGGACCAGGCGGGCAGCAGCGACGCCGGAGGACTGGAAGGTGCGCTCCCCCTGACAGACAGCAAGGGGGGCTGGAGGTGAGGACGCCGAGAGCTCCAGCGGAAACCCCCTGGTAATCGGGCGCCGGGAGCCCCAGCCGGGGAAAGGAAAAGAGACCCCGAGGTCAGAGGACGAAGGGGGTGAACGGAGCGCCCGGCCCCGACCTGGGGACCGTTTACACCAACACACGCTGGGGCGGACGGCGACAGACAGCAGGGCCACACCCGAGACCGCCCTGGGGACCATAGGACATACGTGGGAGGACACAGCCCACTCAAACAGCCGTGACAGAGACCCTGGAAGAGCCACGAATCACACAACGGGCGGGCCTACTCCCACATAGACCCGTACGGAAGAAACAGCCAGGCGCACACCACCCCACGGAAGACGGGGTGAGGCTATCCGCACGAGAGGAGGACCATAGTACAGACCTCGGCCCAAGCAACAACGACAGGCCACCACTACGAAACTGCATGAGCAGGATCCGCATACTGGCATACAGCAAACGGAACCAAAATGCCAGACAAGCCAAGAGGTGGTAGGGGGAAGCAGACGGTCATGGAGTCATTTGCCCGCAAGAACGAGGCAGCTGAAATGGACACGGTAACGTCACATGTGGCGCACGGAGAGATCAAACAGGTGGAAGGGAGCATCCTGGAGGCCATAGAAGCACTAAAGACCTCGATAGAAGGCAAGCTGGATGCAGTAATCGTAGACGTGGGGCTCCTTCGGCAGGACACGAGAAACCTGGCAGAGAGAGTGACAACGGTAGAACAACAGGTACAGAGCAATACAGCGGACATGACCGCTTCCCAAACACAAATGTCAGAGGCACTTGAACGCATCAGAACGCTAGAACGCAGAGCCGAAGACGCGGAAGGCAGGGCCAGACGCAACAATGTATGCATAGTGGGGCTGCGGGAGGGGGAGGAAGGCAGAGATCCCACGAACTACATTGAGAACTTACTGATCCAAGCGGTGGGTGCCGGGACCCTGTCCCAGGGTTTCGTTGTGGAAAGGGCACATAGAGCATTAACCAAGAGACCACGCCCAGGGGCACCACCGAGGCCTATGATCGCGAAGATCATGAACTTTAAGGACAGGGAAAAAATCCTGGCGTTCTCAAGAGACGGTGGAGTTATAACCCGGAATGGAGCCAGGATTACCATCTACCCCGACTACACGGCGCTAGTGCAAAGGCAGAGAGCTCAGTTCTGGCCGACCAAAGACCGCCTTAGGGCTGCGGGCGTGAAGTTCATGCTACTATACCCGGCCAAACTCAAAGTGCTACATAACGGAAGAGCACAGATCTTCGAGACCACAGCGGACGCCCAACTGTGGATGGACCAACAGGGGTTCCCGCAGCCGGAAGAGGGGAACAGACGGAACAGAGAGGCGCCCCGACGTGACAGAGAAGGAGATTGAAGATGGAACGCAAGACCCGGGCGCCCGGCAGAACTGGGCGAAACAAAACCTGAGGAACACTGCAGCGAGCTGCAGGTTGCTACACCACTTTACTACAACGAACTTAAAGACAAAACGGGAGAGAAGATACAGGGATACTCCCTGTAAAAAGTGAAAGAGCAGGATAACCAACAGCTCACGAGCTCAAGGCCTAAACCAAGAACATACTGGGAGTACAAGACTTCTGGAACTGGACCGCCAAGACCCACAGTAGGAACCCCAAGCAGAGACAATGTTTATAGTGCCAGTTCTAAGGCACTACGCCGCGACAAGTAAGCCTGAGGGAAGGAAGGCGACACCTGGAGAGCGGTGGGGCCCGAGCAGGGGGAGGGAGCCTGGGCGTTTGTTAACGTTGTTTTCAGTTACAGTTGTTAGGAGGTTAAGTTCGTGGGGTGAAGGCACGAGGGAAAAAGGACATGGCAGACTAAGAAACCACGGCAGAGGCACGGAGGGTGGACACGTGAGGCGGACACCGGGCGCCAGGGGTCAGCGAAGCGCACTGAAGGAAAACACCAGGAAAAAAAAGACTCCAAGAACTGCAAGAGCAGCTAAACCCCTGGGAAACGCGGGGGATGGAGGACGTGTGAACCGCACAAAATACCACGGGAGAGATGCGGGACGAGGACCCCCGGAAAGAGACACGTCAAGAGGACAGGAAAGTGTACGGGCCCATGGGATAGAGAAGGCCACTAACACCTGCCCCACAAGAACCGAGATGACCTAAACATCGTCACATGGAATGTTAGAGGGCTAAACACATACGTCAAGAGGCTGAGGGTCTACACCTGGTTAAATAAAACGAGAGCCCACGTTGCAATGCTGCAAGAGACGCACCTGACGGTCGAAAAACAAACCAAGGTGGCCAAAAAATGGGGAGGACAGATGTACAGCTCATCGTACTCTAATTACGCAAGGGGGGTGATGACCTGTATCGCCCCGAGCACCCCATTCCAGCTCATCAACCAGGAAAAAGACACTGAGGGCAGGGTCCTGATCGTCCATGGAATGCTGGAGAACCGGGAGGTGTGCCTGGCGAACACCTATGCCCTCAATCATGACGCAACAACCTTCTTTGAGTCACTCACGCCCCGGCTGGCCCCGTACAGGAACGCTACGATCATCTGGGCTGGAGACCACAATTGCACGCTGGAACCCCGACTAGACAGGTCGGACGATAGGCACAGACGACCAGCGCCACCAGCATGGAGGTTGCGGAAGATACTGGATCAGCTGGAACTGGAAGACATCTGGAGGAAGGTACATGAGGGGGAAAGGGGATACACGCATTACAGTGCTCCGCATGGGACATTCACGCGGATTGATTACCTTTTCACGGGAAGGGAAACATTAGGCGAATTCACTGGGGCACATATACATGCACGAACCCTGTCTGATCACGCCCCCTTGAGAGTCACATGGGCACATACGCAAAGGGGGGCCCCCACACCCACATGGAAACTAAGGGCAGAAGCACTGCTGGACGGGGAATTCCAGGAACATATCCAAAGCACGATAGAAGACTACTTTGAGCATAACTCGGGTAGTGTGGACAGCATGGTGACAATTTGGGAGGCCCTCAAGGTGGTGGTCAGAGGTGCGGCAATGGGGAAGACAGGAGGACTCAGGAGGGAAACCCTAACCCAACTGGACGCGTTAGAAAGGCAGATTGCGAGGGCCGAGAAACGGGCGGGGGAGATCGGAGGAGAGCAGTATGACCTCACCACCCTGCGGCAACAGTGCATGGTGACTTGGGAAAGACTAGGGCGCCTGGATTATGGGAAGTACATACAGAGGCTGCACGCAGAGGGGGATAAGCCCGGCAGGCTCCTGGCCTGGCTAACCAAACAGGAGACCAAGCGGGAACCAATTAACGCAATCCAGAATAGCCAAGGGGAGGTGGTAAGGTCCCAGGAAGGTATAAACGCGGTGTTCTCGCAATTTTACGAGAAGCTGTACACAAAAGTCCAAGAGGGGGAGGAGTGGGACCTGGAGGACGCCTTCGCGGAAATCAGGCTCCCTCAACTCACTGAGGAGCAGGCCCAAATGCTGGATGCCCCCCTCACAGAGGAGGAACTGGCGGAAGTAATCACTCAACTGCCGACAGGGAAGACCCCGGGGCCGGATGGGCTACCGGGGGAATTCTATAAGAAGTACAGAGACAGTTTAGCCCCTAGATTGCTGGAAACATTAGAGGAGGCATATTAGACGGGGAGGCTCCCGAATAGCATGTCGGAATCCATTATAGTGCCGATACTTAAACCAGGGAAACCACCCCTCGAGTGTGGGTCCTATAGACCAATTTCCCTGATAAACCAGGACTCCAAAATCCTGACAGCGGCATTAGCTAACCGGCTCAAGAGAGTGCTACCCACCCTGATCCACACTGACCAGACAGGGTATGTACCTGAACGAAACACGACATGGAATCTCCGGAGACTCCATTACGTCATTGATAGGACTAACCAAGTAGAGGGGGAGTGCGCAGGAGCTTCACTAGATGCAATAAAAGCATTTGATTCGGTGAGCTGGGACTGGCTTTTGGGAGCACTCACCCACTTTGGGATAGGGCAGGGGTTCCTCCGATGGATAAAGTTGCTCTACAAAGACCCGAGAGCAAGGGTCAAGACGGGTAGGCTTGTCTCCGGGGAATGGAGCATAGGGCGAGGTACGAAACAAGGGTGCCCGCTGTCACCAATGTTATATATCCTAGCTTTGGAGCCATTCGCGGTCTTCCTAAGAACGGATTATATGGATACGGGCATAGCGATCGACGGGGTGACACACCAGATATCGATATACGCAGACGACATACTGCTCTACGTCCAGAACCCACGCACCCACCTACGAGATTTACTCGAGGCACTAGGGGCATTCGGTAGACTATCAGGAATCACTATTAACAGGGAGAAATCCTCACTGTTCCCCCTGGCGGGCCTGCGAAAAGTGCCACCAGATCAACTGCCGCACCTGGGCCTCACATGGACCCCGACCAACTTTAGATACCTGGGGGTGGACATTCACCACAATACAGCGGACACACACATAGCCAACACGCAGGCGGCCCTGAACAAAATTGAGCACGCTATGCAGTTCTGGAAGACCCTACCGCTGGGGATGATAGGCCGAGCGGCCTTATTGAAGATGACGGTCCTGCCCCGGCTCCTATATTACTTTACCAATATCCCTTACAACATCCCGGGAGCTTTCTTTAAACGCCTGCACAACCTGGCGAGGACCTTCCTGTGGGGAGGGGGGAGAAACAGGGTAGCACTGACTACATTACAGAGGAGCCACGAGTGGGGGGGCATCAAACTCCCGGACTTTTTGTATTACTACCTAGCGGCACAACTCCAATTTGTGGTGAGATGGCTGGGAGAGGACATCTCCATTGACGCAATTCTCCTCCAACCAGCACTCAGGCAATACTACCTGAGGGAACTCCTCTGGATACCAGCTGCCCAGGCTAGGGCTCTTCCTAACATGGCCCAGCTGGGCCGAACGCTATGGGAAAGAGCCTGGAAGACGCAAGGCATGCAGGACCCCTGCTCAAGACAGATCCCCCTGGCGGGTTTGGTAGATACCCGCATAACAAGCCTGGCCACGTATAGGGCGCAATGGGAGGACAAGGGGGTAGCCCAAATAGGGGACCTGTGGCAAGAAGGACAGTGGGTAGGATTCCAGTCCTTGGTGGAGGAGCAAGAGGTCCACAAGGGCCAGTTCATCCTGTATAACAGCTTAGTACAAGCAATGAAGAAGAGGTGGGGAACCATGCCAGAGGCGGAGGCAGCGGATACTGGGGGGCCGCTGGATACCTGGTATGACATTTCTGAAGGAGGACACACCATGTCCAGGCTCTACGAGCAACTACTGGGTACCACCAATAGGAAGATACTGAACGTGCGGGCAAAGTGGGAAGAGGAGCTCCAACAGCCCTTCCAGGAAGGAGAATGGAATAGAACCCTCCAATACACTAAAAAAGTTTCAAGGAACGCCAGGTTCAGGCAGCTGCAAATCTACATAGTCCATAGAGCATACCTAACTCCCAAAAGAATGATGAAGATAAGAAAAGGACAAACTCCCAGCTGCCCACGCTGCCGGGAAGAACAAGAAGACATGGTGCACATGTTCTGGTCGTGCCCCAAAATAACAGAGTTCTGGAATATGGTGAAGAATAAGGCGAGGACGGCAGGAATCCATATGCAGGCCTGGTCACCTAGGTCTTACATACTGGGCCTGTTCCCGAGGGGGGACAGGCAGATGGCACAAATGGCAAAAATGAAAGACCTGATGACAATACTGGCGAAACGCCGCATAGCAATGGCATGGAACACGAGTGAAGGACCCTTGGCAGAGGGCTGGTGGGCAGATCTACAAAAATGGGCGATAGCGGAAACGACCGTCTGGACGAGAGCCACACAGAGGGGAGAAGGCAATAGCGGAGCCAGAATACTGGCGTGGAACACCCTGATGCGGGACTTGTTCGGAGACGGGGCGGGAAACAACAGGAGTGACCCTGATGACTCGGAAGGAGGACAGACTGGCCCG
Organism: Ambystoma mexicanum; assembly: GCF_040938575.1. Lineage (NCBI taxonomy): Eukaryota > Metazoa > Chordata > Amphibia > Caudata > Ambystomatidae > Ambystoma > Ambystoma mexicanum. Next base: position 1,198,071,293 of record NC_090935.1, read on the forward strand.
CCTATGTCCTATGCCTGGGGGCAGAATACAGACCAGAGGGAACTCAGTGAGTGGGGAGGAGGTGGCCTGGCCGGGGCCGGAGCAAATAATGGATAATATAGACACAACTCCAAGGTGCCAACACACGTGTTCAAGGACAAGGAGAGGCCACTCCCAGGGGAGAGGGGGGGGTGGCCGAGTTGACGGTTTCTCTGTTATGAACTTAACAACTTTGGCGAGTGGCCCATGGCGATAATGGACCACGGACATGAGCAAATGCCTTCAAGGGGAGGGGAGGAAGCGGGGGGAGTTGGGAATGTATTTTTCCTTGTTGTTAAACCAATAAAAAGAAATTAAAAAAAAAAAAAAAAAAAACTTTAGTTGCAAAATTCTCAGCATAAGACCACAACCATACGAGTGGGCCATGTAAATGCACCCATGAATTCTGCCATATGTATTGCACCATGTTAAGTCATCTGGCCCTTTTGTTGCTGGATGCTAAGCAGAGGTCAATTCAGCATTTGCTAAAGAATGGCATGGATGTATCATTAATGCCAACAGTGCAACTCCTATATGCACTATCTGCAAACTAATCATGAAAGATGCAGTTATCAGCATAGTTTGCCTGTCTCTGTCTAGCGAGAGGTGTAAATGCAACACCTGGTGAGCATTGCAGGGGCTGCCATTTCAGAGCTGCAAGTTCACATTTCTAGGAACCGCACAGCATGTGCAGGTGGCACAATAGTTCCAAGATCAGAGTCAGGCCAAGAAGTCACAGTGGAACCCAGATCTCCTCCTTCAGGACGGCAAATCTATTTAAATCCCCGGCCCACGGCTCCTCACATCCTGGAATGTGTCCTTCTTTTTGTAGTTGGCCATCTAAATAAGGGCCGGGAAGTAATCGGTGGTTCTCAAAACCTTCGTTTCATGCACTCTTCATGTATGAGCAACTATACCCTTAGCTGAAAATAAGCCTGGTGCTGTACTTCCTGGGTTCTACCATATTACTGAAGCCACCCATGTACTGTGAGCAAGTCACAGCTTTGAGCCACGTGGGCTAGATCAGGTTAGGGGAGGGGGCAGCAGACACCTTAGCACTATAGTGCGGTACTCTGAAATCCTGTTAGCTTCCACCAGCACCACTGCCTCCTAAAAGAAGCGTGTTACGCTAACGATCCGGCTGCTACAGGTTGGGAAGAGAACCAGGTGGCTTCGAAACTCCCCTGTTTAAAATCTTCTTCCCTCAAATACTACAACATCTGGGCTATTTAATGTGCTCCATCGTTGAAGCCACTCTTTCTTATTTCCAAGCAGGGGAAGAACCAAGAAAACGGTGCTTACATAGGCTGATCTCCATTTTAAATCGAGCACCATGTCTTCACCTCAAAAAGGGCCAACCAGTTAGATGAAGTAATACTAACTTGGGTTAACTCGCCTCACACTGACTGTACAGAAGAGCAACAAACCTTTGACAACGGAGGAATCCGTGAAAAAGCTACTGCTAACGGCTTGGCAGAGGGCAGTTGCTTCCTAGCAACGAACAACCCTTCGTTAGAGGTCTGTGGGCTATTGGTCATGGATTTAGTGGCATGGGCTTTGGACAAACCATGTTGCAGTGGAACTAGGTTTCGTTCTGGATACACATCTCAAAAATAGCTATGGGTGGCCTACTTTCAGAACCGTTCATGCTAAGTCAGGGTCCAAAGCGCGGATCCCCTCTACCTTTCTGCTTCTTTTAGCCTGTGATAGTAAATATATGAGTTTGTGTATGAATTTTACTTAGTCCACCCTGTGGTATCTAAATATTGATTTTGTTCTTATTAGTATTTATATAATTGTTTTAGCGTGTATTTCAAATACTCTGTTTTTAGGATATTTTTAGTGTTCCAGCAAGAATTTACGTTTATAATTGTGGCAGCGTGTTCTACGCTTTACTTTCCTAGGCTTATCCAGTGTTCTAGGACAGTCCATCTGCTGTTGGGAATCACGCTAGTATTACAGTGAAAATGCAAGTCCCGGCGGTCCTGTAGTTCCCCACATGCATTTTAGTTTTGGTCAGGCACGTCATTGCCGGCGTGTCAGGGACCAGCTGGTCTATGCTGGTCCACATTGGAAGACGTCTAGCTTCTCTATGGCTGGGAAACATTTCGATTTTCTCCACATGGCCGGTGCAGTCGTTTGTAAGGTACGCTCTGGGAGCAGGAGGCATTGAAGGTAGGCTTGTATGTAATACATGCATTGTGTCATATTTATTCTTTTTTAAATAATTGTCATTTAGCATCAATATAGGATCAGGTCAGTTCTCTAATCTGAATCAGTGACTTGCTCACTAATGTGTATCCTATGCGCTGCATTGTGAGTAAGGAGGACGTAAGGAGGAATAACGTGCTCCAGTCACAAAAGATGTTCTCAGGGACGGTTGATTGTATAGGTCCGGCTCTTCGCAAAATAAGACCCCTCAATTTAGCTCTTCTCAATACTAGGTACCTAGCCAAACATACTATTGATGTCTATGATTTTATCTTAGAGAAAGACGTGGACATAATGTGTATTACCGAAACTTGGCTCACAGATTCACATGGTCTGGTCATAGAGTTAGTGACTCCCCCTGGCTATGTCTTATTTGTGAAAAATCGTAAGATGGGTCAGGGGGGACGTGTAACCATCATCTGTAAAGAAGCTTTGGGGGTGTATGAGGCAAAGGAAGATTGTGAAGGATGTGATCTTGTACATACTAAGATCACTCCTGATCACAATAATAGTATACATTTTGTTTTATTCTATAGGCCAGCAAGTGAGATGCCATTGTTTAATGATAATATTACACATTTATGATCATCCATGCAGAAAACACAGTGCCATTACTTTCTTGGGTGATTTAAACCTATGGAGAGGGGATTCGGGAGATGAGAGCCCACTTGAGTTGTAAAAGCTATTGAATAATGTAGATATATTAGGACATAATTCAGGCCCTGCACATATAAAGGGTAATACGTTAGACTGGCTGGCCAGCGAGAATATAGCACTAACAGATGGTATTACCACTCCATGTGCGTGGTCGGATAATTTTTTTCTCTTGCTGGCCAGATACAGCTTCCTACCCCCTGTGTCAGAAACATGAGCCACCATGTAAAGCACTTGGGAGAAATTATCGGGTTATTAAGTCAGTTGACCTTGCAGGATGCATGAATAACCTGATGGCGCAGACTACCGATCTGGATCCCCCTGATCGGTTGGTGGAAATGTATAATGGTCTTATGACAGCTGTGCTGGACAAGATTGCCCCTAATAAAATTTAGAGTGTTAGGGATTTCCCTAACTATCAGGAGTGGTTCACACCGGAGCATGCCCAGTTTAAGCAGAGGAAAAGGCAGGTCAAACACATTTGGCTTAAGGACAAAGTCCCAAAGAAAAAGGAGGAATGAAAACGTAGGGAGAGGGAATATAAAAGTAGGATTATTGAGGTCAAGCAAGAACACTATAATGAACAAATAAATATGGCTTGAAATTAAACCAAATAACTTTTAAACTCTTCAGAACCTGGGAAAAGCCCAAAGCCCTAAACCAAAATATTAATCATAATAATGAGGAATGTTCAAGGGTTCAAAAAGCATTTGCAGATAAAGTCAAACTTGCTCATGCAAAGATCCTCAAAGAACTGGATAAATTAAATCCTTTAGGTGTACTATCGGAAACGGGCATCAGAAAATGGTAATTGATCCAACCCTTCTGGGATTGATGGAGCAGGAAATGGTGGATTGTCCCCCCTCAGTTTCATTTTTAGACTGTGATGGATTTGGAGGTCAAGGATATTCTGAAGACCATGCATCCTACAAGTTGCCCAGGTGACCTATTACCATCAAAGGTCATCCTTGAAGATTGTAGCATCTTTGGTCCATTCCTGCAAAGATTTGTTAATGCATCTTTTAATCATTGTTATATACTTCAAACTATTAAGGACGCTGTGGTGACCCCCCTCTTGAAGAAGCAGGGGTTAGATCCTAAAGATGCGGCTAATTTGATGCCTGTAACTAACACTCTTTTTCTTTCTTAAATTGGTTGATAAGGTGGCCACCACACAAATCCAATCGCACTTGGAAGTCACAGGTGTGTTGCATAGGAAACAGTCTGGTTTCCGGGAGGCACATGACATGGAAAGTGCCTTAGTCGACCTCCAAACTCAGATGCTAACAGCATAGGCAAAGAGTGGATCGGGGCTGCAGATTTTTCTTGACCTATCAGCAGCGTTCGATCTACTAGACCATAAGATACTGTTGGAGAGACTGGCTGTTATAGGGGGTTTCTCTAGGGAAGCTGTCCTATGGATAAAATCCTTTGTGACGGGCACCGGTCCAGAGTCCGGTGGGGTGATGCCTCATCTGACACTGAACCCGTCATTTGTGGTGTCCCACAGGGGGCTTGTTTGTACCTCTTGCTCTTCAATATCTATATTCAGCCATTGTGTTTAGAACTGCAGAGACTGGGGGTGTTCTTTGCAAACTATGCAGATGATTTTCAGCTTACAATGGATCTCAGTGGAAACTGTCCGGACGATCAGGAGAGGTTAAATTATATTTACATGATCATTAAAAATTGGATGTCCAGAAATTGGCTATGCCTTAATGCTGGTAAAACCGTGCTTATGATTTACCGGTCCAAACAATCCTGTGAGAGCCTGGGACACGATTTCCTGGTCTTTGATATCGATGGAGGTCCAATTTTGGTAGTTGTGAAAGTTAAAACTCTTGGCACCTTTGTGGAAGTTACACTTAATGCAGATGCCCATGTGGTCTACGTCGTTAGGAATACTGACTACTATCTCAGGGTTTTGAGACTGGTTGGTCACATGGTCACGAGGGAAAATCGCACAAAGTTGGTACAAGCCATTATCTTGCTGCGTCTTGATTACTGTAACTCACTGCTAGGGGGTGCCAGTAAGGACAGCATTTATAAATTGCAGAAAGTTCAAAAAGAAGCAGTGCGCATAGTTTACCATATTTCGAGCACAGAATCGGTAACAGCAGCTCATAGAGAGCTTCTCTGTCTCCCGGTGGCAGCCAGAATTCTCTTTAAGTTGCTGACATTAGGACAGAAGTGTGTCTTTGGATCTAGCTAAAAGAGAAACTGGAGATTTATAGTCCCAGTCGGAACCTACGCTCAGCTAAGGCTTGTATCCTGAAGGTCAACCGATTTAATGGTCGCTCCTTTCCAGTTCGGATGGCGCAGGCTTGGAACGAGCTTCCTGAATCACTTAGGAAGGAAGAAAAACATTCAAGTTTTAGGAAACTTTTGAAGATGAGGTTGTTTGCCTAATATGGATCTTGGAGTATTTGTTTTTCAGTTTATCTTTGTCTGTTCTTCTGTTTTAGCACCTGGATGCCTGAGGGCTTTGGCACTTTATAAGTAAAATAGAATAGAAAAAATAGAGTAAAATACCTTCTCTGCTCTTTGCTATTGTTATGGAGCCATTCACAAGGAGCAACTAAGAGAGCACACGCATCGCAAGGATTCACTTTGGCAACCATGCCTACAAAAACACTGTGTTAGTGAACAACATCACTGCCACACTGGTACATGCTTTGGGTTCTCTTCCTGAACTGTTGAAAGAAATCCTGAACTTCTGAGATGTTTCAGACTTTAGCAATATTTTCCCTAAGTCAGAGGTTCTCGGGTCTGTTTCCACCCATCATTACCCCAAGAGGTTTAGGGCCATCTTGAAAAAGGCTAATCCTTTAAATGGTCTAAAACCATTACCTCCGTTGGATCACAAGTTATACAATGAGCCATGGATTTAGAGGACTAGCTGCCAGTCTGTGCATCACAGTATTAGAGATAGTCTGGACAACGGGAGTAGTCCCTGTGTATCTTAGCTGCAAACTGTAAAGATTTGCTGCGCTCCCAACTAAAATTCCGAAGATCACCTTGGAAAAAAAGCCACCACAAACCACCGAAAGAATTCTGTTCTTTCCAAATAAAAGGAGGCTTGCCCGGGCATTCTGCCCTATAATGCAGTAGCACTAGCAGCAGGTATCGCCCCATCACTCAGCGGCACAAAATGCTGAAGACAAAAATACTGATTTTTATTTTACTGTGCATTTCAATGTAATTATATGTAGGGGGTGGGTTAGGGTAATAAATAATGTAGGGAGGTATGGGGGGCTGTGGGTGGTCTCCCCCCACATACAATTGTGTTGAAATGTCACAAAAGAGAAAGAAAATCGAAATGTTTGTCCTTGGCATTTTGTTTTTGCAGTAATCACTAGATCCCTAGCAACACAGCCGAACACGGTACGTGAATGCTGTAAGCAGTTTCGGCAAATCAGTGGTGGACTATAGACATCACACTGGCCAGACCCTCAATGTGGGAGATAACATGGTTCCCCCACAAGTATATTCCCAGATTGTTCTCTGTTGCCCAATCACCACCCCCATTTTGGAGGTGTGTAATTAGTCTGTGCTCAAATTATCACTAGCATCCTGCCTGTCCCCGATGATCCGATAATTACAATCCAGATCTTCCGAATGTCACTGCAGCATGTATGATGGTGACATCATCGGGATAGGTAACATGTTCACTAATAAAGAAACCATCTCCTTTAAAGGTTTTAAAAATTGATTCGATCTCACGGGTCAAAGGCAGATAGCACTACTTTCACTGCAGACACTGGATTTTATAGCACCAGTTTAAGAAAACACCACTTAGCCCATGGACCTCTTTTGAGGAAGTGCTAGAACAAATGACTGGTGTAGTTGAGTCATTTCATTATGGCTTATACAGAAGATCCACTTTTATTCCACATCTTTGGTAAGATCATGGTCATGCATGAAGACGTCGGAAGTAGACCACGAGTGCCATCTATTAGACAGGCAACAGGAACAGATATGTTGTGGCATGCACACATCTAACATGCATACAGTCCAGGCTGGCTCTGAGGTGGTACCTGACGTAAGAGAGGCTCCCTATTCTGAAACCTGTATTTTCCAGTAGGTGTTGGAGATGGATGCAGGAAGGCAGGATGTTTCCCAAAAATTTGCAGTGTCACTGAAATGAAAATTTTTTAGATGGATATTATTCACGTGATAAAAACAAACCTATATCTGGACCCAATATTCTTTTCTTCTAGAACTTCATCAAGGGAGTGGACAAGTTAAGCCCAAATCCAGATGTAGCTTCCTCTTTATGTTGCTTTAGGTTGGATCAGGGGGCTAATTGCTCCAACCAAGGCACTATGGCTGCCCAAGCTATGAGCAGTCATAACTACAAAACAGGTAAATCTTCTATATGAACAGTCACTATGAGATCTTTCAGGACATTTATTCCCCACGTAACCTACATGGCAAAACAAAGCAACTTCTCTGGCCAGCCAGGCTTTGGGTACTTAATCTTTTTGTCTACCGAAGAAGAACATTTATGTACGTTTTGATGCTCCCCGGGAAATGTTCAAAGTTCTGACATATTAGCAAACCCCAAAGGAGTATGGACATCGGCCAACACCAGTTGGATCATTTCATATTGTTTCTAGGGAGTAGGAATGGGGGACAGGTTGAAGGGGAATGTTCAATTAAATGGTTTTGCTATTTGGCTTTCTTAAAACTGTATGAACTTGTCAAAACCTACCAAGATCTGCTTGAACTAAACATGTTATTAGTTAGTATCTGCTTAAATAATCAGAAACTGAAATGTTACTACTAGCCTCAAAACATCACTTGATACAATTTTATTGATATATGTTGTGCACTTAATTACCCCAGATGTAGTTGTATTTGGAGGAAGATGTTTGAGATGGCAACCAGACCATGAACATGAGATGAAGATGAGGAAATGGTAGCTGTAGGGCAGAATTGCTTAGGGTGAGCACACTGTTTTGTACACTCAATCACTACTGATGTGGCTGGTCATGCTATCCTCCTGATTCCCTTTAGAGCAGTTGTCTTGAATCCCACTCCTGCTCTTTGCCTTGCCGCACTGACACTATCATCCAAGGTGCATCCAGTGGAGGAGGCCTGCAGCACTTTGATCTTTAGATCATCTGTTGCCACCATGCCGCATCATATTAGATATGTTCCTGACTGTATTGTGCCTGCCTTTAGAGTCTTGCAAAATCTACTAGCCCACTTGCATTGGTGAGGATATTTTATGAAGGGTGAGAATCCTTTGCATGGTACTCGTCCTTGCTGGCGAGTAAATGGATGTTTGAAACATTTATTTTAAATTTACTGGAAACAAACTTTGTAAAGGACAAGTAAATATGTTGTCACCCGTCACCATGGAGCAAGTGCATTTCCCTTAGGTTGCATATTTAAATTAAGGAATTCACCCTGCATGTCTAGTGGGAATTTTAGGAATTTGAAAGGCTTGCTTTGTCAGCAAAGCTGCTTGTGAGTTTGGGCACTTACCTAATGGCACTTGGCAATCTACATACCCATATGTGCCTGTCATTTACTAGAACTGACCTCCTGACATTAGTTTGAGCATGACCCTGGGGACACTAGCAGAGATCGAGCAAGAGAAGGAAGGCAGGCAATTGGTGGCATGTAAATATAGCCATGGAACGTTCATAACGTGGCAAGCAAGTTGCAAAGCAAGTAGGGGACGGCTACTATATTGAAATCTACAGTTATTGGACAAGTTCTCATAGGTAGTTAAGGGATTCAGCAGCAAATGCAAGCCCTTCGCTAAGATTCCGACCAGTATATTAGGTAAAGTCCTCTCTGAGGTATGTGTTGATCAAACTAGGTTAGTTAATGGTGGCCCTCCTCATCTAACACTAGCTTTCTTTCCTCAATGTTGCCCCTCTATGAAAGGTCACAGGTTTAGGCCACGGGTATTAGATGCAGTGAAGGACTTTGACAAGTTGGGTTGGGGCTTCCTCAGCAAGGCACTGATGTGGCATGGCCTGGGTGAGAGGTTTGTGGCATTGATTAAATTGCTATATCAGGCACTCAGACACATGTTTGAAAATGGTATTCATTCCTCCTATTTTATTCTCCACGGACAATCTGTAGCAGCCAATGCAGAGATATTTTGATAGCTCTACAGGGCTTTGAAGCCATGGCAAATGGCAGATGGCGCTATACAAATCTCATGTAACATTACATTTAAATGGCTGACCCAAAAGACCTGTTTCATGGAGCTGATCTGTGAATACTCCCAGGTTTCAGGCTACATATTACACACAGTTAAAATGGAAGCCATGCCACTGACCAAGTACATCATCCATCAACCACATGCACCCCAGATAAGCTTCAATAATATGTCATTACGATTGGTTTTTCAGTAAAGGAAATGGAGAAACGTACATGCAAATACACTTTTGAGGTCAATAGCATAGCTGCTGTCATTTTATGGAATCTTAGTACTTTTTTTCTTGTGTATTTGGAGAGCCATGTGTCAGTGTGATGGGTTCCAAGTCTTGCCACACTATTTGCCAGTGTGTTTTATGGGTTGTAGTGATGTGTTATGTCTTCAGTTTGAGCTACACAAGCAGCATGTCTCCAATATCAGATTGCTCATCATGATGGTTGGCGCTGGGTTGCTATGTTTCACTGCAGTGTACTGGGGTTGTCAAAATAGAGGTATACTGAGGTTGTGCAAACTGGGAAATTCTGGCTTTGGACAAACTATGGGTAAACTGTGTTAAGGTGGAACTTTACTGGAGTGATCTATACTGGGAATATACAACTGGGTCTGTAAAACTGGTAGCGTATTGGGATTTTAAGTGTGTGTTTGTGTGTGTGTTGTGTGTGTGTATTGCTCTGTTGAAAAACATTTCAAAACTCATTGATGAAACTCTTGTGTCCTTTGTGACTGCACTACCCTCTTATTTGAGGGACACTAAAGATTTTTTAAGTCGGGTGGAGGGGTATACCCTGGGAATCAACCTACTTGCTTACAACTTTGGATGTAGTTTCCCTTTACACATCGATAAGACATGTAGAAGGACTCAAAGCATGTCAGCATTTCCTTTACACCAGATCGATGAATTATTTACAACATGGCCAAACGATTTTAGAAATGATTAGTCTTTGCCTAACTAACAATTGCTTCCTTTTTAAGAAAGAATACTTTCTCCAAGTGCAAGGTACTGCCATGGGCACGACAATCGTCGCCCCCGCATACGCACCTCACCATGGGCTGGGAGGAGAAGTTCGTAGTGTGGCATCCCAATAACAACAGATATAAGGCCAAAATTGTATTATGGCTACATTATATCGACAATCTTTTTATCATTTGGGATGGTACTAGCATTGAATGGCTGCATTTTGTTAAAATATTGAACCTCAAGGAGTTAAACTTGAGTTTCACTTAAAATCACAGCCAGACCAAAATTGCATTTTTGGATGTTCAAGTAATCATATCTGAAGGAGAACTTGCCACAGAGCTTTATAGAAAACCAACTGCTCCAACATTCCTCTACATGCTAATAGTAGCCACCCTACATCTTTGAAACAGAGTATTCCGAATGGGGAATGTATTCGCATACAACGTAATTGTTCCAAGATTGAAATGTTTGACTCAGAATGCGCCTTTATGGCACAAAAGTTTTAACTCTGAGGCTATCCTAAAAAGGTGTTGGAAAGGGCTTATCTAAAAGCCAGAAATATGAAGCGTTGCACACTTCTGACAGATAACATCACCTTGCATAACATTTCTGAGACCACCGATGTTAGGCTGATCTTGAATTTTGGACAAGAGGCATCTGACATACATAGAATTATGCATAAGCATTGGCATGTCTTAAAGTTAGAAGAACACTTAAGCACAATGCTAGGAGAATGGGTAAATATCAAGTTCAAGAGATCTACTTCATTGAGAGACATGCTAGTGCCTAGCTTCATGAGCCCAATATATAATACATCAGAAAATATATGGCTGAAAACCAAAACATGAGGGTTTCACAATTGTCAGAAATGTAAGACATGTCAATACGCCACCAACACATCAGACTATCTACAACCTGTTCTGAACAAAAAAATAGATATTAGAACCCACATAACTTGCAAGACAGAATTTGTAGTGTATATACTCAATAGCCCATGTAAGAAATGATATGTAGGAAGCACGAAGGGCAAACTTAAATTATGAGTGCGATAAATTATTATTATAGGGCGATAAAAAATGCCAACCTTACCTATCCTATGGCAGTACACTTTCAAATGGAACATGGTGGTAAAATAGATGGTTTTTCTTTCTTTGGCATACAACCAGTTCCTAAATCTCCGAGGGGTAGCAACTGTGAGCTCTTATTAAGACAATCAGAAACCAAGACCATCTTGGACTTTGAGACCAAAAAGCCACGGGGCCACAATCTAGATGAAGAACTGTATACTTTTTTAGGCACTTAATAGCATTTGTTGATATTATCTACATACAAACTGGTATGCCTTGGATATATCATGTTTGGAGTCTTCAATCAGTGTGTATTATTATGTTTAACTATTACCTTGTCTTTTCAGAATGCTAATGCATTTGCTGTTTTGGTTTGTTTTGATGCATCAAGTGAACTATTTATTTTTTACTATTTTAATGTAATTATATTGTGAATTTTTAACAATATCGCTTTATAGCATGTGAACGCAGGAATTGGTTCTATGGACACAAAGATTACATGGATTTTACAGCACATGGACGTTGTAACATCGAACTTGGGCCTTTTGGATAGATTTGTTGACTGACATAATTATTAATCTTATGTACCATTGAGGTTTTTATTCATTGATTATTACTTTTAATCATTGTAGAATCATAGGAAGGGCCGTGAGAGATTTAGAATGTTTTTGGCACTAGACACTTTACTGGAAAAAACTTGAATGCACTATGCACTTTCTCAGTATTATACTCGAGGCACTATGCACTTTATGTGGTCTATACAGCTGCTTATTTGCACAAGCATATTTGCACAGCTACTATATGTCCTGGGTAACTTTAAGGACTTATCTCCACTATAACCCTACGTTCCACAGTCTGAGTCAACTGAACGCATATCCATGACATTGATGGCTCGCATAAGGACCTAATATGATAGGCTTTACCATCTAAGGGGTATCATTTTATTGCTGCATTGCCGCTTTATGAGCCTTACTTTAGGCTCAATTGAACAGATGCCAACACATTAGGCAATATATTGACATACATTGTATATGTTTTTATATTCATTTGTGTAAGAAACCCCTTATATAAGCGTGTGTGCTATATATACTACAAGAATTATTATTATACTTTGTGGTGTGTTTAAGCCATCATATTGTATTTATATAGAATATATAACGGTCTATATGTTAAGCCATCATGTCTGGATGTTCCAAAATGGCCGACCTATAAACGCAAAGGGAATGTTCAAGCTAAAGGCAAGACATTCTGTATGTACCATAGAGTTACATGTATATTTATTGTCCATCATTTGTGTTCCTGTTGAGCCACGTGATCAAGCGGTCAGAGTACCGCGAAACACGTCGTCCTGTTCCATGTTTTTCCCTTCCAGCACATTGCAAATACAATGTAAGTGCTAAGTGGATTTCGTTATGCTACCTTTGAATTTGCTGAGGAATATTTCCGTTCTTTGGGTGCTCTGGGAGTGCAGCCCATCTGGCTGTATGTACTTGCTACAGAGGGCTCTTTTTCAATATATATATATATATATATATATATATATATATATATATACACACGCACATGCACACACACACGCACGCACACACACATGCACGATAGGCCATTAGGGTAAAACACATTTTCTGCAAAGTAGAAGTACAACTCTGAATATGCTGAAATTGTGCAAGCTACAAATACATTGGAAATGTACAAATTGGAGTATATTAAGGTTGTATAATTAGTATTAGGGGTGTACCGAAATTCGGCTTTGAGTAAGTATTAGGCTGAATTCCAGCTGAAAATGAGATATTCGGCTTCAATGATCACCCAAAGCCGGATAGTTGTCCCTACAAGATACATTAAGTATTGCTTTGACTGCGCACCTGGAATCATTCAGGCTTGTTATGTTTATCCTTTAAAATGATCACTACGCAAATGCGGCTGTAACTTTTTTGATTGCGTACAGGCAGAGCAGAGGCGTAAAAGTGCAAACAAAGTCCCTGCCGTTCATGTGCTGGACTGACAGACTTTCATCTGGTGGTTTGCTGGGTAGGAGTGAGTTGAAGCAAAACTCTCAATATTTTTAATTTACCTCTGGTCTCCCCTGTATTTTGCAGTTGAAAACCATTGAGCTGAAACAGTAGTTTATAAAGTTGCTATTGGAAAAGTCTATTTTTATTGAGGCCTATTGATTTGCTAATGACCTGCGTGAGATATCCAAAAGTTACAGGTTCCAATCCCACCAATTCCCAATCCAAACAATATAATTAAGTGGATTAATATAGCTGTTGCAGAGTTCCCAGTAAGTTCCAAACCCAAAGTAAAATATTTCAGGAGGTAGTGTGTCTGCAGCAAAAAACTGTATTCAGCCTGCATGCCAAGGTTGTAAAGAAAGTAAGATGGCTCAGTGGGAATTGTGCATGTGCAGAGATGTACATGTAATATTGAAACGTATGTTACAAATCCTGCCCTTCAACTTTCTCATGTTGCTAAAATGAGACCCTTTGAATAGAATAAAAGTGACCGATGTTACTAAAGAACGTGGCTATATTTTTTTTACCAAAATGTCTAAGTCTGTTTCAGCATAAATATTCCTCCCAAAATTAGAGAGTCAAAAAAGGGGTATTTGTGTAATAAAGAAGACGGGACACAAATTTACAATTTAGAAACATTGGACCAAATGGATGGACAAGTGAAACAAATAACTTAATTAAACATGCACATGCGAATTAAAGATCTGGAAATCAACACTGTCCCTTCTCTATAGGGTCAGCTGAGAACCACATAGGACTAAGCTTTCTATGTATATTTTTGACTTTGTCGTTTACCATGCCCTAAAACACCACAAACATACCCCACCTGAAAAAGAAAGAAAAATGCTATTATTTAAAATAAATGTTTCAAATGCCTCCTCCTTACTCAGTATCAGGAAGCATGGCTTTAGCATCCCAAAGGTTTGTTTTCAGTAGCACTTCAACAGTCAGCGCGGTGATACTTGATGTAATCACTCTTTTTGTGTTTCAGTAGCTTGATGATGCCAGAAGGCTAAAGATAGTCAGTCCCAAAAAGAACATATGAGTAGACACGCTCCTGTATCCCCTCACAGTGGTTGCATGCATGCATACTGTATGTTTTGGCCTAGTCTTAATTACTTGGGTCCTGCCCAACATGCGACACTTATGAATGCACGAAAACAGTAACTGTGCTGTAATTGAACAGTTCATTTTCTGATAAGGTATTCCTTTCATGGTTTGCACAAACATCTGCCATAGACAGCAATGAAAAGAAATACAATAAAGAATGGGTATGTTTTTAATTTACAAAGTATTATTCTTGTCACATAACTATTGATTAAAAGGCAACTATTCGACTCCTGCCGAATTCTTGTTCAACTATTCGGTATTTGGCCAAATACTTAAATCTACTATTTGGTATTTCCCTAATTAGTATTGATGTTTACTGAGATTGTGCAAACTGTGAACTGCCACGTAGGACACATTGGATCATGATGGGAACCAAGATCAACTTTGGTTTCTCCAGTACTTTTTATGTTGGGGACTATGAACAAGTCGGCCCAACTGAAATGCCAAATCCTAGGAAATCTTGCACAAGAAATAATAGTAATGGTCAGGTAGGTCTTCCCTCAAAATAAAAATCGCCCGGTAGATGTGGATAGTCATGCCATTAGGCCTCTGATACGACCGTCTGAATCTCTGGAGTTCGTTTGATGTTACCTCCCTCGCCCCCTTCTTGTCATTGTGGGTTTATGGTGTTCCAAAACACATTTCAATTTAACTAGTCTAGGCACAGGCTTTCCGTGGTTCTGTACCTCTTGACTGCCTCTGTCACCATGTCTTTTGGATGGCTGGGACATTAGTCATAGAGAGCTGTGAGGGCTGGAAAGTCGTTCTGGGTTTGGGCTGAGGAAGCCTTGGTTCCTACCCTTTTATCTTTCTGACCTGACAGTGATTTTCTCGACCCTGTCACTCTCTCTATTCCTCATTTTTCCATCAGGTCCTGCCCTGGGCTGTCCTGGCTTGCCAGAACCTTGCTGACAAGACCTTGACCTTCCTTGTTCTCCTCCTTACTCCTTGATCTACTCCACTTTACTTTTACATTCTATGTACCACTTACTTCATCTGGCGTGACGGATTCTGTAACCCGTTGTCCCAATCTCATCCTAGTTCATTGATCCTGCCACCTCATCCTGAGCACATCCTCCTCCTGACTCCACCACCTTCTCTGGCCTCCTCAACTGTGCTGTTGATACCAACTCCTTTTTCAGCTTCAAACTTCATTTGACTTTCTTCGGTTCATTTTCTCCACCTGATGTTGTCACTTTGTCCTCGTCCTCCTTTATCACCACCACCTGCTAATCACTCTTTCATTTGGGTATTACCACCTCCTCCAAACTATGACAACCTCTTTCTGATGTAACCACCTCTTCCAGTAAATGAGCATCTCCTCCTGATGCAACTTCCTCCTCCAGTCTCTGGCCAACTCATTCTGATGTAACTACCTCTTCCAATCCCTTAGCACATATTCCTGATGCAAACACCCCCTCCAGTCTATGACCACCCCCTCTTGATGTAACCACCTCCTCCATTCTCCACCAGATTTTCCTGGCTGTCCACTGCCTCCAACCAACTCATCTCCCCAGCCTTCTCTTCTTTCACCGAGTTCTCATTTCCAAACTCTGAGAAATGTGAGCCTCCCATTTCTAAACCCACACCCATCAACTATGGATGGCTGTTGTAACAGATGGCCTTAAGATTTTGTGGACTATGCAAGAGAGTTCAATAGTTTTTATTGTTAAACAACATACATCATGCAGTTTATTCAATGTTATGATGCTCAGGTTGTCCAATGTTATGCTAGGGAGATGTTTGATGTAATGCATTGGGCTGGACAAAGGGGGTGAGGTGGGCGTCCCTCTCTCATCCCTTGTGAGCTTTCACCTCCCAAGCCCAGGCGTCCCTAATGCCAGGGTTGCCAGCTAGCTGGTAATGAGTTCTTAAAGGCACAGCATTATTTATCTGGTTCCCTCCGGGGACTTTCTAGAGATGCCCTATTCGAACGCACCCCAGGATTTTCAATGTGGCTTGAAAATCTCAGATGCTCTGGTTCAGTCTTCCCCTCAGACCAAAACACAAGGGGGATTATGTCTCATGGAACAACACAGATAATACTATATAAGTAGCAGACTTCTACTGGTGAATAGTGAGGTGGACCAGGTCTGGAAAACATAGAGACTGATGTATATTCAAATTGTATTAATATGATAAACATGATCTAAAAAATGACCAGATGTTCATTCCATAATTCATCGAACATGAGGTATTGTTAAAAAAGTTCCGATTTTTAATTACACCGGTACAAGACATCACAAACATGAAAAACAAATATATATATATATATATATATATATATATATTCTCTTTGAATTTTTGTGTGAAAAAGGGATATTTAGTAGATCCCACTGTGTTGTATTGGAGGAAAAGAGTTAGCTCCATGTGATCTATGGTTCACATAGGGTTTAAATCCTCGGGGTTTCTATTAAAGTGCAAATATTGCTAGAGATCAAAGTGTTGTGTGTCAACTACAGGTTTCGGCGACCAAAAGCTGTCAATCATGCCACCCAAATATCCTACTGTTAGTAGTTTCGGCGATTAACTGAATCTAGTTATGCAAGACTGATATGTGTCTTCCTCAGGACAAAATACTGAAAATCATCTGTAAGACAATAACACGTTCAGTCTTACTCTGTCACTCCCTTTACTCATCTCCTTCTTTCCCCCACCATCTCCTCTCCCTTTCTAATCATGCTGGTCTTCACACACCCCCTCTCTCTCTCTCTCTCTCCTTCTATCACCTTTATCCTCTGCCTCCCCTTACCTGTCACTACATCACTTTCCCCACCTCTTACTATATCACTCTCCCCACCTCTTGCTACATCACTCTCACAGACCTCTTGCTACACCGCTCTTCTGACCTCTCACTTTACCCCCTCGTTAATTCCCTCTACAGCTTCTCCATCTCTAGTTCCGTCTTTCTTTGTCCCTCACTCACCATTTACACAGCACCCCTCCTCACACTACACTATGCACACACAACTGGTGCCACTCACTCTCTGAAATACCTCTCCTGAACTTGGCTCCAATTCTGCAACCAACTCTTCAGCACTCTGCTCCTCCATCCGTCCTTTGCCTGGTTTCTCAGTCCACCTTCACTCTTCCTGACCTCACCCCTGCAACCTACACACTGCCATTCCTCATGTCTCCTTTTATACTGTGGTCCTGCTGGTTCCATCTCCTCCTTCTATTGGCAGCAATGCTCAACTGACTTTAGGAACCAATCTGTACCCGGCTTTTCCGCAGGGATTGTGTTATACAGGTCAGAGGCTTTAATAACCGCTCTATGCCCCTCCCCCTTTTACAGCAAGGTTTTGTTTGTATTCTCTAATGGTGTGCTAGCAGCCAAAACCTCAGGTTACTCATTCACCCGGTGGCTTTATGTAGGTGCTGGTGAGTTTTGTTGCCAAATCGATTTGGGTATTGTTTCTGTGTCACTACTGTTCTCCTACAGTCTCTCCTCACTCCTAGTTCATTTTCCTTTGCCCCACAATTCTCCTGGGATACGTCTGGGTTTGACAGGTTGAGTGTCTCATTTCTGTTTGGCAGGGAAATTACCAGTCCATTCCCTGGCTGTTCTTGATTATCTTGTTCTGGCTCCAATCTGGGTTTTCTTGGTTGCTCCCAGGTGCCTTCTGGGAGCTACTGTCCTGAAACAGAAAAAAAGAGAACAATGGCTAAAAAGAGTACTGGGAGGCATTATATAACAAAGAGCGGTACCATTGATGACACATGGGAGGGTTTCATGGTTTGAGGCTCCCACAACTCCCGCTCCCTGTATCTGGGACAGGGCTGGCTCTGCCATTTCCACTGGTGGGTCTCCTGCCCCAGGTTGGACTGGGTCTCTGCCCCACCTTGACAGGATCATAACCCTGTCACACTGAATTTATATTGTGGTTCCCCCCTCCCGCTCGGTCGGTCTTACTTAGGATTGGAAGGCTTCTTTGAGGGCACCTGAGGCTGATAGGGAGTATGGCCAAGCCTATATCTGGCAGGGCCATCATCTTGGTTGCAGGTGTTTTCCTCAAACCCTCTTTGAGGCTGGCGGCAGTGAACACAGGGTTCTGGTGCTTCCATCATATGGAATACGGTTTATGGCTTAGATCCTAAGTAATCTTTAATACGCTCAGCTATATTGTGAACATTGTGCAAGATTTGGCCTTTATACCTTGTCCCCTGGCATTTGACAATTGGAATGCTGTCCCCTGTGTTCATTTATTAACATTAGTGGACAACATACGGGAAACCATGCAACTGCAGAGAACTCCTTTGATGTGCTGAGCAAACTGGTAACAGTAGCGTTGTGCATGCCACCCTCGCTAGTCACAGGGGAAGCCTTCCCTTTTGTTATTGGAGATCTGGGACTGGATACAGTGAATCTTAAGCTCTCTTTATAGTAGAGGGTGATCATTTCCTCTAGTCTCCCATGTATTGTATGTATACCTGTGCTTAAGTTGCAGGGCTGGTCTGCCATGATGGGCCAGGCTGATAAGGCAGAACTAGACCTCCGGCACTGGCTCATGGTGAGGCATTGCAACCGTCCTCTGTCATGTGCTGGGGACCAGGCACCAGGGACTCCTCCCCATACCTCCTTCGGGCCCAACATCCAGTGGCCTCAGGATGTTACACAGCCCCCTGAATCGCTGCCCTGGTGGTTCACAGAACCAGACAGGGGACCTCATCATCGAACATATTGGAAATGTGCACTCATTTACAAAGGACAAAGTATCCCAAGAGTGAATATCAGGTTCAACACCTTTATTTGGGGAATGTTTACAAAAAAAGCCAACTTCATATATAAACATGACTTTCACAAACCTGTGTCAGGATAGCTCCTCCTTAGTCTGACTAGGCCCCACTTTCTCTAGGAGGCCCTACTAAGTCCATCCTGTTCAACCCAGGCTCTTGGGCCTCACAGGTATTTAAAAAGTCCCTGTCTGTTTTGAACTATCAGTTGCCATGTTAGTTTAAAAATGATTTTCCAAAATCCCTCTTCGTTCCCTGGCCATTGCAGACTTTAGGGGTCCCAAATCGTTCTTCAGGCTGACTAGGTGAGGGCAGTTAGGGAGATCTTTACACAGCTCTCTGGTGACAAATGTTCAACCATCTAACCTAATGGTAAAAACAACAATTCCGTTCCCACCATAATAAAAGCTAACCTGCTTCAAGGGGGTAGCAAGGGCAGAGCAGGCAGGCTTAGCTGAAGGAATGAAGGCTGATATTTCAGTTCAGTTATTCCACAGAGTTAACTAAAGAAAACCCCTGCCACTGTTATACTGAAGTAAATACACTTTATTAAATTCCCATATATAACCTCTATAAGGTCACAATAAGTACTTTAGGTGCACATAGCACATGATGGAACAAGTCTATGTATAAAAGGTAACACCAGTCAGATTAGAACCAATCCACCTCCAGTAGTAATATGTGAGAACACTGGTGATAGGCACTGCACATATAATCTAAGGATGGAGAGGAAAGACAAGAGAATAATAGACACAGTAAAACATTGCATTCCCATAGTCATTATCAGGACCCAAAATGCCATACAACAATAATCACAGTATTCCTAGCCCTCTACCACATAGTAACATGGTTGATATAAATGAACATTAAACATTACTTATAAATACTCCTAGAGGGAGAAAAAGGTGGTAAAACCAAACGGCAAGATTAAATTAAACTCACACCACTAGCCACAAGGACTTGTTGCACTCTTAGAAAAGACAACATTACAAAGGTATCCCAAATGTAGTAAAGTAGCATGGCATTTCCATATGCAGTAGGGCACTTCAAGACTTGAAAAATGCAGCTAAAATCAGTAGCATCTAAAATGTTAGTCCTTGGACCTAAACCTTCCAGGACCCGGAGGGTGGTTGGGGGGGGGCAGGAAAAATGTCACTGTCCAGGTAAATACCTGTAAACGTCACTTCAGAGGAGCCTCAGGCAAGTTTTAAAAGTTAACTGTGGGAATAAGCGAACAAAGTCACTGGGCAGATCTGTGGCTGTGATGAAGAGTCAGGTAAGTCCAAGTTCTGCCCCACAGGTGCAGATCAAACAGTAACTGATGCCATGAGACACTGGAGAAGACCTCCTTGAAACAATCCAGTGCCAGGTTTGAGACCCAGCAGCCACAGGGAGAAGGGATGGAGCCCAGCAGGATTTCAGACAATGTAAGTCGGTGGCGAAATGCAGTTGAATAACACCTGCATATATCTTTCACCAAGGACCCGGGGACCCCCAGGGTAAGTATTGATAAAAACCCACCAATTCAGGGCCAAGAGGTAGGTACTCACAGTGGTAGGTCCAGGAAAGACAGTTTAAGGAAGATAAAACAACCTGATGAGTACAGCCCACTTTAAAGGATTCGAATGCCCAGGAACATGAACCCCGGACGAACAACGAGCCTGACTGCCAAAAATAACAACAATCACCCTTTCTTAAAGTAGGACCTACCAACCAGAAGTGAAAGGAATTATGTGGGTGGTTCCGGGAGGATGGAAGAACCCAACCAAGCAGGTTCCAGAGGTTCAATGGACAAGGAGATTCAGCTCACCCGCATAAGGAAGAAGACAATGATCGGGGCACCCCGGGATGACCCAGATGAAGCAGGTTAGTGGAATCTCACCATGCTTCCAGGAAAAGGCAACTTCCACCACCAAGCCTGAAAAACCAAGAAGTAAAGACGTGAAGCAGCAGTAAAAATGTCCCGCAAATGGTCCCAGAACAAGGTCTCGTATAGATATCCCATACACACAAGGGCCTGGCCTCAGCCAGCCATCTAATTGCACAAAGGGGATTTAAATTGTTTTTTGCTGACCAACTAATCAGGTTGGCCCCCGAAGCAACCAAATACTTAGGAACACCCCCACGAGATATGTAATAGCCATGTCTGAGGGTATGGACTGCCCTAAACCAACTCAAACCGGTTTAGAAGGTTCAGGACTGGGATCAGAGTGAGCGCATGTGTGCACAATAGCAAATTTAGGTCTGACTGATAGTTTCCCCAAACAAAGGAATGCTCAAGGAAAACAATAGCTGAGATCAGACTTAGAAATATACATTAGTACCCCAATGGCTACCAAAAACATACTATGGGCTACTGATGCAGTGAACCAGCTTTCACCCCTAGTGAACCTAAAACGAAATCACAGCTTGTTCACCTTGCTCACCAAAACCAATGGGGTGATATAATCATGCTAGCACAAGAATGGGGTGCTTAAAATGCAGCCCTGTCTCAGGAGCCATATGAGCTACCATTTGATCATATAAAGAAAGGAGTTGCAGGGAACCTTGATTGGAGGTCCCTCAGATCACTAAAGGAGGTAAAAGATATTAAAACCAACAAGGGATAAAATCTAAAAGGAAAAAGAGAGTGCTGTACACTCAAAAATTTAATTCTTCCCTATGAAGGACTTTCTGCGATGCCATACCCCTGGACTAATTTGGAGGCTGAGGGCCTCATTACAAGTCTGTCGGTTTGATTTAAGGGTGCGTTTTAGCTCACTGTACCCTTCCCAAAGGAGAAAAATCCATTTGCATATCAGTCTGGTCCCACCCACAAGGGCAGTCCAGCACCGAAATGCTAGGCAATTCTCCTCTGTACCATTAGCAACTCCAGACACGTGTTTCAGCCTAGTCGAGCCTCATCAGTGAGGTGAAGCTGAGCCTCTCTAAGGCAAAGTGAGCAAGGAGCCTACATCAGTATTACTCTGAGTTACTTAGGGTGAAACTCCAGGTTTTACAAACTAAACAAGGGTGTCGAAGCCCCTCTACTAAGAACGAACATGGGTGAAATTCCCTGTTTTATGGAATTTCTCCCACTTAGCGGGGACTACAATGACCTTTTAGCTCACTGCACCCTTCATAAAGGAGAAATGTCCATTTGCATATCAGTATGGTCCCACCCAACAGCTAAAACGTGGTTGTAGACTCTCCTAAGTGTATTTGATTCATGTTCATTCTCAGTAGATGGGCTCCCACACTCCTTTGTAATTTCTGTAAAACCTGGGGTTTTACCCTAAGTAACTCAGGGTATTCCAGACATGGACCCCTTGCTCACTGGGACTTTGAGAGGCTCAGCTTCCCCTTAATGAGGGGGCCCAACAAGGCTATAACACGTGTCTGGGGTTGTTCAGAGGAGAATTGCCTAGCATTTCGGTGCTGGACTGCCCTTAATAGGTAGGACAAAGACTGAAATGCAAATGGATATTTCTCCTCTGTGAAGTGAGCCAAAACGTGATTGCAGACCCTCCTGAGTGGAATAAGAATTCCATAGAACAGGATATTTGACCCATGTTCATTCTCTGTAGAGGGGCTCCCACACTCCTTTGGAGTTACCAGGAGTAGTCAGTAGGGAGAGGTGAAGAGGTGTCTCTTGAGGACTGCCTTAACCTGGGTCATACCTGCTTCTTCCTCCCTTGCCTCTTTGATCCAGTTGCAACCTCTCTGGCCCACGTTTGCTTGTCCTCCCACATTCTGCCTAGGGCTGACCTGGCCAACCTGAACTTTTCTCCCCTGTCTGGCTGAAGAACATCTCGCTTCCTTCCTCTCTGTCCCTCTGTCTCCTCTTGCTGTACATACCTCCTCCTCTCTTGTGCCCTCTTCGCCTTCATAGGCTATCCCAACTCTCTCCCTTTGGGATGTTACCACCTCTTCTACGCATTCCTCTTTTCCTGACATTTCTACCTTTGAAACCCCATTTTCTCCACCCGATGGGACTGCTTTTTGGTTGCCGCCCTCTCCTTCTATTCTGCCTTTGCCACTTGATCTTACCACCTCTACTGCACCACTTTCATCTCCTGGTGTTACCACTTCCTCCTCCTCTGTATCACTGTCTCCACCTGATGGTAAAAACTCCTCATTCTCTATACCACCTTCCTCTTCTCCTGATATTACGCCACCACCTGTTGGTTTAGCCACATAACCTCCTCATGATTCCTGCCCTCTCCTCTTGATGTTTCTACGTCCTTCTGCTCCCCTAATCTTGCTAACCTCTCCTACGATTTCTTAGCTCGCTCGTCTCCTTCTGCTCCACCTTGCTGCCACCTCTCCCGACTCATTGGCCTTGCTCCAACTCTTTCCAATTTCCAGCCAACACCAGACTTGTGCACCCTGCTGATCTTAAGCACCCTTCTTGGCTAGGCTCCTTGTGTATTATAGTGCTCTCCCTTGGCTGCGCTCTTACTAAGTTGCTGAATCTGTTTTTGATTACTGTGGCAGGGTTGGGATTGGCTGCTGCTGCGGGGTGCACCTGGCCTACTTTTGTGCTGCTTTGAAATGGCTTCTCTGATACTGTCAGTGGAATTGTAATAGTATCAAGACAAACATTACTAATATTCCATGAATGAAATTGACTACGGCTAAAACAAAGTGTTTTTATTTTCTCCACTGACGTTTTGGGTCGTCCTATAGAGTGCTCATGGTGAGGGGGCTCGCTACCACTGTCCCATTAGATTTTCCTAGGTGTCTACGAAAGGTCAAGGCTACAAGGATAGTGCTACTTTGACTCACTGCGGGCTGGGAAGGGTCATAACCCCCAGGACTGCCCATCATTGGAGCACTGTAATAGCCCCTGCCCCGTGACGGGGGACAAGTAAAGGTGACAATGGGCTGCTCCCCAGGTTCAACATCAACTGGCTCAGGATGGTGTCTCGCCCACTTGGCGTTCCCATTACCAGGCAAGGGACGTAGTTGGAGTGCAAGCTGGGAGTGGACCAGGATTTCAAGATTGGGCTTTTACTAGGAATTTGCAAGTACATTGAAACAAAACTGAATATGCACTGCCTGTGCAACCTTGATGTGTCCAACATAGACTATGCTGGCATTAGATACACTGGAAGATACTGGGATGGTGGCATATACTGCATACTGGAAATGTGAAATGTACTCTGCATGCTGAAGTATACTGGGGTTGCTAAACTGTGAGCATACTTACGTTTTCAATCAGGGCTGTTCATGATATTGTGTAATTGGCAATGCGTAAGTAGTGTGAAAACTGTGAGGATACAGGGGTTGTGAAATTGGGAGTATAATAGTCTCTTTTCAAACTGGTATTACGTTTGGGTTATCATACCGGCCATTTAGTGTCATTGTACAAACTGGGAAAATACTGTACATCTGCCACTAGGGGTGTACTAGGAGAAGAAAAGGAGTGTAAAAGTAGAATATTCGGGGGTGGGATAGACTTGCAATTTTCTGCAATGTTCAAACTGTGAATTGCTGCCCGTGACTGTGCCAACTGGCATTGCCAATTTGAGAGTATACTAGCATTGTGCAGACTGGTAATATGCTGGGATTTGCCAAACTGGGACTATACTGTGATTGTGCCCGCTAAAGTATACATGGACGGTTGAACTGGGAATGTACCTGGGTTGAGATTCTGGTTGGTTAGTGCGATTCTGAAATTGCCAAAATGGGAAGAATGTGCCACATTTGTGCAAACAGGTGTTTTGGGTGCTTACGTTTAATCAGGTGCCAACTGGGAGTATACTAAGATTGCCTTACTAGCCATATACTGGAAACATGCAAGCAGGAAATATACTGTGGTTCTATAAATGAGAGTGTCCAAGGAGTTTGGAAACTGGGTGTGTTCTCAGATTTTCAACTACGCACATACTGGGACTGTTAAAGTCAGACTACACTGGTATTATGCAGCGTAGAAATAAAGTTGCATTTTAACAACAGTGTTGTGACGAGATACCCTGCCCAACTCTGGGCACTGGCATGGAGGCGTCCCAGAGGGCTGGGTGCCAGCCCAATCCAATGGATGTTGTGCCCAGGGGCGATATGGGGAAGAACCCCGGTTTCCCTTGCCTTTGTCTCCAGTGCCTAGCAAATGACAGACACATTGCTTCAGCACCAGCCATGCCCTAGGTTATTCTTCCCCAGGTAAGAGAGCACAAATCTCTCCTTAACCAAATCCAAATATACAACATTGCGATTGAAAGCGTTCCCTTTAAGTAAAACCACCTCCTTGTACTGAAGGCAGCGCAGCTCTGGATACAGTTACCAGCTCAACCACCGCTTCAGAAGTATTTCAGCTCAACCACCGCTTCAGAAGTATTTTATTTGGTGTCCAGTCATTTTTTCTAATACAAAAGTTTCAAAAGGCAAACTTTCGATTTTTTTTTCTCCAAATGCCATTCTTTCGAATGACAATTTCTTTGGAAAAAATTCGAAAGTGCCGTCGACATGGGTTAGGGTTAGGGTTGGGACTTGGATTAGGGTTGGGGGGTGGGAGGGTGGCGTGGGGCTTGGGGGGCTGGAAGGTGAACCCCCCCAATATACACTAAAACCTTGAAACGTTACATGGAGCTGTCCAGTGCTGCAATATCAGAACTGGACAGCTCCATCTAGTTTCAACATTACAACAAAAAAATCATTTAAATGCTACTTTTATCATGTAAAAGTGCATTTCAATTGAAACCAATCCATGACTATTTTCGACGGATTGGTTTCGAAAGAAATGCACTTTGCATGTTAAATATAGCATGTCACAGCTTTTGTTTTCGAAACATTTGTTTCGAAACTTTTGTTTATCGAATCTTTTGATTCAAAACTATCACTATAAACATTTCATTTAGCGGTTCGTAGGACCTGCTGTGAAGTCTGAAGAAACACAAATCTTCAAACCTGAGACTTTGCAAAAACTGCATCAGAAAGCAAAGTTACATGGCCTGTGTTCACTGACCACTGAATATCTCACTGGGAAAACACTTTAGCAATTTTGGCCAAGCATCACGAATCAGAGGAGTATAAAACGTACCCTGAGTGTTTCGGCCCTGAATGTACATGCTGCATGCACCAGAGCCTCCAACTCGGTTCTGGCAGTCAGAGGGAGGGTCAGAGAAAGATGTTTAAAATCCAAGATGGTGGATAGGCCAGTTATACGCTTGGTCCCACCCCCTGAGTCTAGATCCGACCTAGGTGTCCACAAACGACCCACCCAATTCCAGCCTTCACTCCAATTTCCACTCGTTCCCCTCGCAGATGCAGACCATCAATGAAAGATCCCCTCCAGGGGGGCAAGGGGACAAAGGGACAAAGTATAGCACCAGTTGCTAGGTATGGGTTGGTGGGTTGTTGATGCAGGTTGTGGCTGGTGCCTGGAAGTGTTTGGAACATTTTAGGAGAACTGGAAGGTCTGGAGGCTGTTGGAGGTGTCACAGAGTTTCAGTGGGATGTACAAATGATTGGGCACAGGAAGTTGAATTTTAGTCTTTTTTTATCATAAGACACAGAACACAAAGTATGAAACAGAAGAGTTCTCCAGACCACCGTACAGAGTCACTTAGCCTCTCGTCTTAGGCTGGTTGCCACTCCTTGGCCAGTTACTAGTTGTGGTATTTAGAAGGTCCCTCATCCACAGCTACCTGAAACAAAGGAATGCATGTGCAGTCCAAGCTCGGGTCTGCTCCTATGACCCCCTGGTTGATGCACAAAAATGGTATTCAAGCTTCTCGAATGCTTGGATCTGCAGCCACAAGGTTTCACTACCACTTGTGGAAGAGGAACCATTTACAGGCCCCTCCCCCCACACTACAAGTAATAACCAGGACCCCTCTGGCTTCTGGACTCTTAACTGCTGTGTTCTCCGTGCCTGGATCTCACCTCTTCCTACCTCTTCCGCCTAAAAGGGGCCAACCTGGCTTACTCATACCTGCCTGCTCGTGTTGTCAATGTATCTGCATACTACCACCGCCTTCTATGCTTTCCACCTACCCTTGATTTTACTTCCTCCTCCAGACTTTCACTGCCTCCACCTGATGTTACCACCCCCCGTTTCAAATTCCACTATATCCTCCTGATGTTACCTCCTCCTCGCTGGCTGCTTCCTTCGAACACCTTCACCTCCTTGAAATATTCACCTCCCTGATGGTTCCTCCTGTAAACTCTCACCAGCTCCTCCGAACACCACCGCTTTTGTCATTTATGTACTTCCTCCTGATGTTACCTCCACCAAACTCCTCACCCAATAACTCCTTCAACTTATCCACCTTCTCCTCATCCCTTACCACCAACAACCTCTGCTCCTCCGCAATTCTTGCAGTGTTCTCCAAGGTCCTCCAAATGCCCTCCACATCCTGCACCAACAAATCAAGCCCACTAGATTAGACAGGTTGTTTTATATAAAGAAAACGGAGAGACTAGAAGTTTAAAGGCAGGGATGTCATTTCACCAAAATGCCACGGGTAGCGGAAGTGACATCGCATTACCCTTGACCTCTGATGACATCACATGAAGTGATGTCATTTGACCCCACCCATAAGTGACATCACAGGAAGCGATGGAACACAACCTTTCACCCCTTGACAAAACAGGAAGTGGCATCACACAGCATTGTTCCTAAGTACCCTACGAAAATATGGATCGACTAATGTATCAATATCAGTGTGTATAGGCCCATACTACCAAATCATTGTGAATGCAAGAAGACTGTCCAAGGCCAAATAATAATCATCTGTTATTGTATAGCACTTACGCTTAAGTGCTTCATATCGAACAAATATTCATACAATATCACCCAACCTATGTTGGTACTCATTTATTAACCTCAGAAGGATGAAAGGCTGAGTTGACTCCCAGCATTTTAGAACGCTGTGTGCCCTGTAATAATTGTGTCCTTGAACTCCCACATGCACCATCCCATTCCCCGAAAATTCAGGGACCCCCAGCTGCCGCAAGGGCCCCTAATGTCTACCCGCACATGTAGGCCCATTGCGGTGGCACCAAAATCCCCTGCAGCGATCAGGATTCACAGAGGTGCAATTTATTTTATTTATTTTAATTGATGATTTGTAACGTGCTTAATACCAAAAGGTTTCTAAGCACGGACCCAGTGATCGAACCTGTGTTGCTCCGCATGTCTTGCTTCCAAGGCGAGCACGTTCCCCCTGAGCTATCCTCCCGAGACAAGCAATCATGCTACTTGTGAGAACCATGCACTGCTAAGTGCTGCGTGGGACACAAAATCTCAGCTTCAGACTGTGGTCCCTCTCTAGAGGCTCTGTGGTTTGCCTCAACCACCTCCCTCTGAGCCCCCTTTTACGGTGTGGGCTTGGTCTTCATATTAGGAGTCAAAGGCTGGCTTCCACAGTGCCACCTCCCTGCAGCATCACATCTACTACTGCTGCTCGTGATCCTACCCCACAAGGCATGCAGTTCCATTGATATCTCCTGCAATACATATCAGCAGAAGCAGGCAGTATCCAGCATTGCAAGCGGAGGGGGGATGAGCCACGAAAAAGGTCCTGCTACTTTCCACCCCAAATGCAGTGTGCGCGATTCCATACATTCTTATTCGCACCCCAAAACCGCCCACCCCTGCCCCAATCTACTTTTTTGGTAACATTAGCGGCAGGTAGCATTTTAACACAACAAAAAAAATAAAACTGCAGAATCATTACAAATGCAGGACACTCTTTTATTGGAGCTCTGTCCAGGTGCTCTGGGGAAAATGCATGCAAACCTCCTAATTTGCATATGGACTGCACCAAGAGAAATGACTTCACAGAAAATGACACTGCATGGAACGTCATCAGTCTTTGATATTTGGAGGCACCATGGAAGGAACCTTATAAGAAGTTGCCATAAGTAAGCCAAGTGGCAAATAACTTTGTGGTGCAAAATACCTTAATTGCATCATTCTTATATATGGAGCAACTCTATAGTCATTAGGCTTTTTTGAAATAGCAGCATGATATATTAACATACGCTATGAAATGAATCACTTACAAAGCTCCAGATAAGACAGAGTGCGATTAAATGATTTGCCCAGGATCACACACTCGATGAGACCGGGATGTGGACAATTTAAGCAACGAAGTACATCTTCCCAGGTTTAGCTGATAAAGGTATGTATTAAGGTGTTGCTTTGCATATCATGTGCTTACATAATACTTTATAGCAATGCCTTGGAAGCAAACCACATTACATAATAAACTAGCCTTTAATAGTAAACTAACTGTAGAGGAGCAGTTACAAGCCTCTGCGGGAACTACCTCCCCCCTACCTCCTATATGTTGGAAGCTTGAGATTGTGCCATGCTTAACACCAGCAGTTGTGCCAATTCTGCAGCGATTATTTGAAAGAAGATACCCACTGAGAAAGCCCAAATGAATGTATCCCCGAAGAGACGATAATCTGAGGGAGGAACTCCCTGAAGAAATATGAAAAGGAGCAGAAAGAGGAGCTGGTGACGTCACGAAAGACGAGTGTGACGCCTTGAGAATGCTGGCTGAAGAGAATGCATGGACTTTACAGAAATTGATGATGAAGTTAAGAATCAAGTAAACTTTCATATGTGAAAAGAAGATTGCATGTATGCGAAGCACTGAAGAAAATGCAAGCCGTTCAATAACTGTACAGATGCTGTAACGCAAGTAGATTAAGTAATCTTAGAAGCTGGCTATATGTAGTGAATAGACTGCAGGCAAAGCCGCCATTGTATAGAAACTGGACATCAGTGTCATGTAAGCCAGGGCCCATGGAGAGAAAAGGTGAGAACTGTGTTGCAGCTAGAATAAGCTGAGATCATGGCAACAAATGGCGTGGCTGTCTGGCCTTGTCTCAAAAGCTGAACCAGCCAAGACCGGTTATCTATTCTTGAGGGCAGTAAATGTGTGAAGCTGAATTATCCCTTGTTACGGTGCAAAGAAAGAACACCAAGCATGCCAAGTTTTATTCATTTAAAACATTTAAATGCTGCATTTGAATGCTGCAAAAAGGACCAAATTGTGGTCTCCTGTCACATGAGCCAAGGATGAAAATAGGGTTGAGCGTGGAGTTCTAAAACAATGATAGTGGAAGCCTCTACTCCCACAGACAAGGATACTTTGCAAGGCCACATTCAAAGACAATCTTCATGGCAGAAGGCATGGGTGATGAGAGATGTTGGGCTAATTGGGTGGGGAGGTAAAGTCAAGTCCACCTCCTGGCACCTGGGTCTGAGCTTGCGAACTGCTAAGTGAACTGAATGTTCCAGAGATGGCACAAGCGTGCCAACCAATGATAGAAGGCTGCATAACGAAGGGCCTTATAGTTTGAAGACCAATGATATACTGTGTACTTAATCGTATTGAAGATGACGGTGGTCAGTCATAATGTAGAATGCAATAATGTAGAAAGTCAAAATGTCGTTTTTTTTTTTTTTTTTTTTAGAAAACAATGTCGAAAAACAATGTCGAATTTTTTCTACATTTTTTAGAAAAAAATAAATAAATATATATAATTGATGTGTTGAGTATGAGGGGTGAGAGGGTGGTGGGGGGGTGGCCGGGTGAGGGGGTTGGGGGGGACCCCCTAGTAAATGATACTCTTCTTGTTTATTTATTGATGGTGCTAATTGACATTTTTTTTTCGACATTTTTTTTTCTAAAAATTGACTCTTCTCATTATATGTATAGGTTTTCGACATTATTGTTTTCTACATGTTTTTTTCTACATTTTTGTAAGTCGACATTTTTTTTTCTACATTTTGACTATAAACCGAATATGACCTGTTTTAGAGGTAGGCATAAGTTGTCCACCTGACAACTTCTGCCAAAATTCTGTTTTCAAACGCCAACATTTCAGGGCATACCATCGATGAAAGTGGTGTAAAGACTGATGGTGGTTTTAACCTAGTGGTCTTTGGTGCATCTTTTTCCACTGCATCTCGGAAAAAGTATTTTAAATCCTAAAACATTTCCATAATTCCAATTCTGTGGTAAATCTATCAGCATTGGTGCTAGGTATAAAGCTTTGCTAAGGGTGCTGATTTCATCTTTGGTCAGTATGTGATTACTGAAGTTGAATATTGGAATTACCACATTTGTGGTGACAGTGGTATCCATTGTCTGGTTCGCATTCCGTGGGGCCCTTGCTGGTGGGTCTTGCCTCTTCTTCTTCTCGTTTGTTATATAAATACATAATTAAATACAGAGTTGTGAACCGATACTTTTTTTAACTTTTCAATTAAATATGAGTGTGGGTGGGTGAAAGTTTAGTGTTCTAGTTTGCATTTCGCTTCCTCAGCTCCTTTAGAAAATGTACTATTTTGAAGGGAAGTGGCACGTGGGCCCAATCGTTATGCTTCGTTGTCATAGTAACAGCAAAGAGTCATGTCTCCCCTTCTTCCCCCCCCCCCAGGCCACAGGCAGGAAGATTATACTGGGGATTTGAGACGCAGCCTGGGAGAAGGATCTGACAGTGCAACCATGACAGCTGCACTGAGAGGAAAGGGCGTCTACACATGCCCATTAAGGGCACGCTAAAAGACGTCAGTCACCTCTCTGGCAGCATAGTGCATATTGTTATGTTAAAAGGTCAATCCACAGGGGGAGGTTGTTATGTATTCCATCCATACATAATTACGCCACAAGTCTCAAGTGTAGATAGGAATCTTTAGTTTAATTGGAGAAACCCCCGAGGAGGCCAACTTCTTTTCGTTAACATCTTCGTGTATGGTCTCATCAACATTCTGGAACCATACACAAAGATGTTGTCATGGTTACAGAACCTTGTGTGCATGCATTCTTAACATATCCTCACATCTCCCTTTCTAAATAAATATAAATAAATATTGAAAACTTTTAAAATACAATTTCTGCTATGCTGTGCATACATAACTATATATATAAATCTCAACTTTAACTTCTACGAAATTATAAAGGATACATATCTTAATGTTACCACGATTGTAACATCTAAGCTGGTCCAATTCCTCAGTCCAACTTCTCAGTTTCCAGTTCTCAATAATACACAAAATCTTGTTTACGGTTCCACATCCTTTTCCTATGTCTTGGTATCGACTGAGCATTGTCATTCCTTCCTTCATGTGAATTTCCTTGTACTTTCTCTTCCTGTGTACTTCCTTTGCTCTTCACACTTGTCTCATCATTCTTTTTCTTGATATTCATCTCTTGAGATGTTTCTCCATACCATTCCCTTTCACTTATCATTACCTCCTCCTCCTTTGCCAAAACAACATCGTCACACGACCATTTCTTGCCATCCTCTAAAATCACGGATTTCTTTGAGCATTCCATCACCCTTTGAAGAGGACGATATCTTGACTCTCCTTTCATTACACGTTTTGGTTCTCTCACTCTTACCCAATCACCTTTCACAATTTGACTTTCTTGTACATGTTTTTGCTTGTCATAGTATCTTTTATACTCCTTGTTTTTTTTTTACTCTGATGACAATGTCTTCCAAATGTATCTCTGTATTTCTTTTGTTCATCATCCAAGCTGGCTTAAGTCTATTTGTAGATAACCTTCCTCTCATCAATGTGAATGGAACTTCTTCAGTTATTGAATGTGGGGTAACTTTGTATGCGTTGAGAGCCTCCTTGAGTGTCTCTTTCCATGGTAAACCATTTATAATGGCCAATTGGATAATGCCTTTTATGAAGCGATTCATCCTCTCCACCAAACCGTTCCCCATTGGATGATATAAGGCTGTTGTGCTGTGTTTAATGGCTCTATCTTTCAGAAACTTTTGCAATTCCACAGATATGAATTGAGCTCCATTATCAGACACTAACTCTTGTGGTTCTCCTTCTCTGTTAAAGATTTCTTCCAAAAACTTCACAACCTTGATAGCCGACACAGAGTCCTCAACAATACCACATTCCACCCATTTGGACATATAATCCACCAACACTATGAGGAATATTTTTTGTGATTCCAAAGTTTCATATGGTCCAGCTATATCAATAGCTAATTTTGTCCATACTGTACTGGGAATATTCACCGGCTGTAACGGGGTTGTCCTAATCAATTTACTTTTGTCACTTACTGCACATGCAGTACAATCTCTAACCAGAGATTCCATTTCACCCCACATATTAGGCCACCAATAAGCTGTCCTTACTCTTCTTTTTGTCAACATTCTTCCCACGTGCCCTTCATGGGCAATGTCCATAATCCTCTTCCTCAAGTTTGTCGGAGGTATTACACGCTCTCCTCGATATACACATATCTTATCACTAGACAACTCATCTTTAAATCTCTCCCAGTACTTTACATTGTCATCAATATCTTTCCAACCACTCTCAATGGCTCTTCTCAACATGTCCTGTTCCGGGTCACATTCTCTGGCTCTTACCCATTCCTCCTTTGAGAAACTCGGGTGTACTTGAGCTACAATGCAATCCATGTTTTCTTCTTCCATGCATTCATCTTTGTGCTCACAATCACCCGCAAACTCCTCACACGGCAGGCGTGAAAAGCAATCTGCTACCACGTTGTTTTTTCCTGGAGTGTATTTTATGGTTACATTAAACTGCATGATGATCAGTGTCCATCTCCTTATGCGTGGAGATGTCATGTGAGGATTTTTTGAGTTTAAAACATGGATAAGTGGTTTATGATCTGTTCTAATGTCCACTGGGATGCCCCAAATTAAACTTTTGAAGTGTTCTAATATCCACTTAACCCCAAGAGCTTCCTTCTCTATCGTTGAATAATGTCTTTCAGCACCTCTTAATGTCCTTGAGGCAAAGGCAATGGGAACAATTTCACCTGCTTGCACTTGTTCTAGTACACCTCCCAATCCTATATTACTTGCATCCACTGATATTCTTGTCTTGGCACTTGAATCAAACAACTTTAACACTGGTGCTTTATTGATCAATGTTTTGATTTGCTCAAATTCACTCCTACAATCTTCAGACCACATAAACTTCACACCTTTGCACATCAAGCTTCTCATTTTCTCAGTTCTATCTGAATAATGGTCAATGAATTTCGAGTAGTATTCTGTTAAACCCATGAAACTCCTGAGTTGGTCCTTGTTCTTAGGATCAGAAATTTTTAGAATGGTGTCTACCAATGATTCCTTTGGCATTATACCATCAGCATTTATCCGATGACCCAAGTATGTTACCTCACTATCCTTGACCTTGCACTTTTCAATTTTTAGTGTCATTCTTTTCTGTTGCAGAACCTGTAGTACACCTAATAACTTCGCATCATGATCTTCTTGAGAAATCCCCGATACCAATATATCATCCTGGAAATAATGTACTCCTTGTAAACCTTCAAATAAATGATGCATTAATCTCTGGAATACAGCGGCTGCTGAAGCCAACCCAAAAGGCATTCTCTTGTATCGAAAAGCTCCCAATGGTGTTACAAAAGATGTTAAGTGTCTAGACTCTTCCTCTAATACAACTTGATGATATGCTGACGATAGATCTAACGTCGTAAAATACTTTGCTGGCTTCATGGTGGTCAACATTTCCCCAATGTTCGGCAAAGGATGTCGATCTACCCATATGTTGGCATTTAAGTCTCTTAAGTCCACGCACATCCTGATGGATCCATCCGTTTTTTTCACAATTACAATCGGGGATAAACCACTCTGAGCTTTCAATGGGTTCGATGACATCTTGCATGCATAATCTTTCTAATTCACTCTTCAATGCTTCTCTGGTACCAGTGGGTATGTTCCTCACTTTATGTACCACTGGTTTTGCACCTCTTTTAAGTATAATCCGATGTTCAAATCCTTTGAGTAAACCTATTTTATCACTAAATACTTTGGGGAAAGCCTTTGCCAAATTCTCTGCGG
Source organism: Ambystoma mexicanum (assembly GCF_040938575.1). Classification (NCBI taxonomy): domain Eukaryota; kingdom Metazoa; phylum Chordata; class Amphibia; order Caudata; family Ambystomatidae; genus Ambystoma; species Ambystoma mexicanum. The sequence goes on from NC_090935.1 coordinate 1,198,106,054, forward strand.
TATCACAACTTTTCTCAGTTATGCACAAAATGGGTACATTTTCACCTGGATGAATTCTCATTTTCAAGGATGCTTGTTCCCACCATCCTACTATCGAAAACCCATTCTCAGCCACATACATTCTGCAGTATGTTTTCCTCCCTTCAAAATTGAGATGTACCCAAACAAACCCTATAATGTTGATGAGTGTTTTTCCATACCCTGTTGCATTTATTCTTGTCATCTGTAGCTCTTCCATTCTTTTCTTCAATACCGTAACATATGTCTCCACATCAACCATCGTATAAGGAGATCCAGTATCCACCATCACTTGTAAAGTTATGCCATCTACCTCCATGGCGACCCACGGTCCTACGTTTTTTTCACCTGGTGCAACAGTTAGTATCTGAACTCTGTCTTCAAGCTGATTCGTGACTGCCACCAATTTGCTTGGACCACCCATTTCCTCCAATGCCTTTATACTCGTCATTGCTGCACCTCTGCCTCTATTGTATCGTCCAGTATTTCTTCCAAACCGGCTATTAAATCTACCTCTTCCTCTATTGTTGCGACACATTTTTCCAAAATGCCCTACATGTCCACATCTGAAACATTCCGCTGACATTGCCGGACAATCTTTTTCTGCGTTGGCATGTTTATACCATCCACAATTTGAACATCTAGTATGTTGTTTGAACATGCCTGTTCTTTCTTGTCTAGGACCATTATTTGTCTCTGACCTGACCAATCTCTTAACCATGGCAATCAGTTCATCTTCCTGGATGTCATGCTGTCCATCCTCCATGTCTTGAACCGATTTGATTTCTACATTCTCCAATTTGTTTTGGACTTCCTTCATGCATTTTTCACCAAGTTCGATTGACCTGGCTATCTCAATTGTCTTGTCCAATGTGGGGTTCTTTGCCTGCCACAAACGTTGTTAAATACGAGGATCTGCCACATGCAACACCATCTGATCCATCAAATATTCATCCGCTACCCCTGTGAAGGCACAGGTAGCCATCAAACCCCTTAGTGCAGCCAAATATGAGTCTATGCTTTCTCCCTTACTTTGCTTCCTCGTGAAAAATCTGTATCTCTCCAGTACAATATTAGTTTTATTTCCAAAATGTTTGCTAAGTTTGGCAATCGCCGTGTCATATTTCCTAGCTCCACTCGAAGATTCTTCCCAATTCACTTCATCATGTTCCAATTCAGGTAATGTCCTGAAAACTCTTAATGCCTCTGCACCAATGCAATTTAGAAGTGTAGCCTCCTTCTGATCATCACTGTACCTCGAGCCTCCTATTGCCCTCAGATACACTTGGAAATTATCTTGCCACTGTTCCCATGGACAATTTGGATTACCAGGCAATGGCAAAAACTTCACTGGGGCAGATATGGTCTGCATGATGCACTGGTATGCAAAGAAATCTTTTCCTGACAATATTATATCCAGTTTGACACTTCACTGGCTGTACTTTGCCTTTTTCTTCTTATTACGAATTATCAAATCATCCACTCTTGCACATATTTTAAATCAGTCCAAATGCCCCAAAAAAATTTATTTTTTATTTTTTATTTATATATAACATATAATATCTCCCTCTCTCATCACGTGAACTTCCACTGTAAACCGCACCTTCCGCACACACGCGGCATGCACTATATTGTTTTCCACTTGATCGCGTGATTCCTTCACCCTTAATGATGCCTTAAAATGGCGGCACGCATAGCACGCATTGAGGTCCTTTTCTCTAATGCACTAGACGGTTGGTCCGCTCTCGCGCAGCGTCCGTATAATGCCGTTCCTAGTGAGTATTAGCATTAACAGTTCCTCATTTCGTTTTTATTTTTCCGTTGCGCCGCTCACCTCCTTACTTGTTAGCATATTCCCCTCATAGGTTTCAGCATTATCACAGCTTCTGGTGACATACGGCATCAATGTTCATTTCATGTATATCACTCCTCACGCTGTGCCCGGGGGCTCTCTCCATGAAAACAACTCCTCGTCGCCAATTGTTATGTATTCCATCCATACATAATTACGCCACAAGTCTCAAGTGTAGATAGGAATCTTTAGTTTAATTGGAGAAACCCCAGAGGAGGCCAACTTCTTTTCGTTAACATCTTCGTGTATGGTCTCATCAACATTCTGGAACCATACACGAAGATGTTGTCATGGTTACAGAACCTTGTGTGCATGCATTCTTAACATATCCTCACAGAGGTACACATTCCCTTAAAGGGGCAACACATTGGGGAGGGTTACACACCACATATATGAGACTCTTATACACTTGGTCAGAGAGGGGTGGAGCGGTCTATGGCCAAAGCTAAAAAGACACATCGAAGTAATCACTTTCAAGTGCTCAAATCGTTTTTCGTTGGTTCACGGTACAATGTTGTAATATTTGACTCTCTTCCCGAATTTAATATTGAAAGATATGGTGTTTCCCAGCAATACTCTTGCGGGAGTTACAGCTTTTTTGTTTTCATCCTCCAGTACACACCATTCCTGTTCTAGTGAACAAGGGTCTGAAGACGCCGTCGCCATTCATTCAGGGAGGTCCTGTGTTACCCAGCTCACACAGTCCTGGGATGGGAATGTGGTTGCAGCAAAATAAATATATGTAAGGGCGTATCTCCAGATTCATGTCTCCAGCAGACTAAGGTCTGGGTACCCCTGGCTGGGGCACAAAAGGCAGGGACGTCATTTAGGGGTCGCCAGAGGTCGCAACTGCGACCTCTGTGGTCTCCCTTCCGACCTCTAAAAAAAAAAAGAAAACAAATTCTATTTATTCTTTTTTTTTGTAATGCAAGCTCCTGGGCTGTGGCCAGCACCATGTGGCTCGTGGCTGGATTTCTTGTTCAGGCCCCTTAAAAAAAAGAAGAAGAAGAACAGGAGTGCCATAAGTCTAACACTTTTAGCACTGACCCTAAATAAGAAAGAATAGGAATACCACATAATGTGTCTTTCTGGAATTCTATACAATAATTGCTAGACTCATTAATGGTTTGTTTCAGGCACACTTCAGGGGTGAGTCACTGATTAGTCTGTTCTTAAACGCCGCAACTCAGCCTTTCATCCTTCGGAGGTCTACAAATGAGTACCAACACAGGTTGGGTGATATTGGGTGTATATTTTTTTCTATATAAAGCGCTTAAGCGTAAGTGCTATATAATAACACATCATCATTTGGTCATGGACGTCTGCTTGCATTCACAGTAATTTGGTAATATGGGCCTATACACACTGATCTTAACGATACATATGGCGATCCATTCTTGTATGAAATGTACATCACATTATAGTGATATCGTAACCATATTTTTCGTAGTGTACTATGTTATGTGATGCCACTTCCTGTTTTGTCAATGGGTGAAAGGTTGTGCTCCATCGCTTCCCGCGATATGAATTTGGGGTGGGGTCAAATGACATCACTTCCTGTGATGTCCTCAGGGGTCAAGGGTCGTGTGATGTCACTTCCGCTACCCCAGGCATTTTGGTGAAATGATGTCCCTGACAGAAGGCCACCCCACGACAAACGTAGGGGCTCAGAAACTACTAGAGTTGTGATTTAGCATAGCATAAAATCATATTCACGAAACACATCTGCGTTCAAGTTTTTGGATGGGTTAGATCAATAGTATATGAAATTATGCATCGCAAGTCACTCTTCTCGTAGGTTTGAAACATACATGAATGTACATAACTCACTGTGTGGTGTTCTAGAACAGAGAGGCCTTTTTAGCTGCCCTACCAATTGTCGCAGAGCAAATCTTTCAGACATGAATGCCATTTTGGGAATTGTGTGCTGACACAAATGTGCTTGTAACAGGACGCAGTGCTCTGAGAAATGGGCCTTGCTCAGCAGTGCGTGTATGGTTGACAAACTGCTTAGCCACTGTGTCAGTCTACTAATGTGGGGGTAATGCAATACAGCCTAATGACTCAGTGGGGGGCGAAATGATCACTCAACGTCCTGTTGTACATTCCGGTACAAGCCTCGCCAGAGGGGTGCAATCTCAGAGCTTTGTCGCAGTTTGTTTTCCAAGGAGCAAGTTGCATATTTTGAAACGGCACCACACAACAGGCGCACAGTGGCGGGATAAAGGCACGCACATACGCACACGTCAATCCATTTTCGGATTGCCTTGGCTTTTGACCGAATATTGAGCACTTGAGTTCTGGTTTTGTGCTTTGTGGGACACAGAGTGGAAATGGTTTTTTGCTTTGGCAGATGCCCATCTAGCTGGGAGACGGGCTGGGAATAGAATTGTAGTGCATGTGTAAGAGAGGTAAGAAACTGACCTTATGGACATTGTCAACTCAGATCACAGTAACAGGTAATCTAACAAAAAGTATAGTGTACCGAGAGTGGGAATAACACCTTTAAGGTACAGACACTCGCGGTTTACCACTACAAGTTCAACCATGAATCCCCGAGTGTAAACAATCACTCTATACCAGTACAAATCCAACCTTTTTTTAAAAAACAGGTTTTTATTGTTTTTGCACGACAGACAATAAACATCAAATGATATAGCGGAACAAATGTTTACAATGTACGGGATGTGTTTGTGTTATGACGTTCTTCAACTCTCCCTCCCACTCCTCTCTCCAATCACTCCCCCTCCCTGTTGCCTAAAATACTAGTTACTAATTTACGTGGTGTGAGCACACTAACCTCGAGTTGGCCAAGGTGTTTGTTGGGTTGTGTCCCCCTGGTCAGGTTCTCAGTTCGTCAGTGCAAACGTAGTGTGTACCAGGGCCTCCCATGCCTGGATGTTATCACTCGTGTCACTTACGCTTAAGTGTGCCACCCTTCTCCAAGCAGCTGCCTCAGCTATCACACATTTGTTCAGATCCCTCCACCAGCTTTCTATGTTAGGGTCCTTGGGAGATTTCCATGCCATGGTAATTCTGCGCTTGGCAATATATAGGCCAGGTTTTTCGTCTTTTGCTCGTACTTTGTGTGCTAAGGACGCGTGAAGCGACCAAGCAAGCGCCTAGGGAGTGTGGATCCATTTTCAACCCTCCTTTGGTCATCCTATCTGCCACCTCCTCCCAATATTTCCTAATTGTGGGACAAGCCCAGAACATGTGTAGTATACCGTCATCTGTGGCGTTGCACCTAGGGCCATGTAGTTCAGTTGCACCAAGGAACCTGGAGACTCTCGAAGGTGTCATGTATGCTCTGTGTGTTATAAACAACTGTATCAGTTGCAGCCTATCATTCCGGGAGACCCTTCTATGGTATGTCCTTCCATTGTGTTTCAAGGAGAGGGGCCCAAGGTCTTCCTCCCACTTGTGTCTCACTGCCAATCCCATGATGGGTCCTCCAGTCAGAAGGAAATCATTTATCCTGGATATGGTGTGTCCACCCTCTGAGAGGTACATGGTGTCAACTATTGCGTGATTTTCTATTTCACTGTGTGTAGGCCACCTGCGTGTGATCTCTCTCTTGACTTTGCAGTATATTAAGTATTGGCCCCTATGTAAGCCTGTATGCTCCGCTAATTCCTGGACGGTTATGAAGGTCTCCTACCGTGGCGACCGCATTATCTTTCTCTCATTTCTGTCGGGACAGAAAGAGGGCCTGGAACTAAAGTGATTCCCATGAGATCATGAAAACTTTGTTATTCTCTGATCTTTTCTCACTTAATGTGTTCCCGTCACGCGTGCTTATTATCAGCTGCCCTCGAGGGATGAGCGAAATTGATGGGCATGCATTGATGGTTACCCCATCAGAGAATTGATGTGGGTATTCCGGAAGTTAATCATGAATTGAGGGATGATTCAATGTTTGCCACATCAAGGCGTTGCTGTGGAATAGCCGAGAAGGCTTTCCAACTGTTCATGTTTACAGCCTGCTTAGTATCAGAGTAGTGCAGACTATCTAGTTTCATAGATTTCAGAATATAATAATATTGTGAACCTAGATTCCCAATTTACAGAGTCCCTACTTCTCTTTCTGAGAATTGTCAAACTACTTATTTTGGCTCAACTTAGAAGCAGAGGCGTTGCTAGGGGTGGGGGGAGCGGGCATTAGGGGCTGTAGCCCCAAGTCTTTTGGTTACAGCCCTGGATAGAACCTCAGGGTCTACAACCAAAAGGCTTGCTAGCCCCGAGTCCCGCCAATCCCGACATTAGTGTAGCCCCGAATCTTTTCCAGACCTCGCAACACCCCTGCTTAGAAGGCAAGTATGCTTCTTGCCCTGGAGGTGTTACCAGTGGCCACATTATAGTGGGTTTTAATGGACAATGTGTTTCTTCATATGGGAATTTTGGGCATCAAACTATTTGTGCACAGCGGAAAGAACCAAACCAATTCTGCTTGTGCAGAACTAAAAATAGAAAAGTCCATAACTCACACGCCAGGTCAACAGTCATTTCTGTGAGTACCTTTCATCTCAGCAAAAGGGTATGCAGTGAGAAATAAATATAGAGTTTATTTTTTAAACGTTCTGGTTTTAAAAAAAAAGCCAAAATCTCACTGTGCGAGTGCCATCATCCTCGTGTAATTGAGCTCCCCGTTGATTGCAGAGCGCACTTCTTAAGTGCTTGCCTTTGATATTGTTCCAGCCCACACATAGTAAACTTGAACCCCTGGCAGGTTGAACTCAGCACTTCCTCCTTCCGAGGTCGATACATTGAGAACCATGAATGTGAGTGATAGCAGCAGCACTTATTAAGGAGCCGGCTCAGAAGCAAGAGGATTTCAGCATGAGGAGCTATATTAAAAAAAACATTCATTGTTATTATGAATGTTATTACTTTTATATAACCCCCATGTCTCAAATGCATCACTTAAAATTAATGTAATGATAATTCAAAGAACATTTGGGCTGGTGATGCACAAGCCTGCAATAACTCAGTGGCATGAAATGGAAGAAAAGATCACGAGGCAAAGAAAAACCTTTCGTTTCCCACATAAGTGAATTGTACTACACCCAGGTACCACTTCGTGATGCACCACTTAGGCGAGGACAGCTGTTGCTCCTGGGAATCCGCGGGAATCTGACATTTGTTTTATCCGACAGCAAACATGGCGCTCGCGAGTCCCCGCGCCTCCCATCAGTCAACAGTTCACTGAATCGCACCGCGGCTCTGTTTGCGCTGTAAATTCACTTCTGACAGGGCACCGCAAAGGCTGCTAAAATAAATATGAGCAGCCGCAGGTTACCAAGGAAGGGGGTTTCTTCGGTCTTGTAAAGCACATCGCTTCCGCCCGCGGGTCTTCCTTCCGTGACCGCACACTTTGGGCAAACATAATGTCGTCGTTCCTATTCCTGAAAATGTCTCCCTTCCTTAGCTGCAGTCTCGATGCACGTGTTTACTTAGTTGCGAAATTCATTAAGGCAACCCTGGCTTGAATGCCTTTTGATCAGCTGCGAATTATTTCTACTGAATGCAGCTGTTGGCGTGTGTGCTGACGCTCGTACACTATGCACCATGCATCTATTGCTAATTACTACTACTTATGCTTGAGCATTAGTAATACACCCCAAAAGTGATCAAGTGAATGAACACCCTCGTAGTGATTTGTGGGATAAATACGGGCCGCAGGATTTATTCAGACAAAACATCAATGCATATTTCGGAAAAGGAGTGGCGCAAGACATTAAAGCTCTTCTGCCCACTTGCCCCCCCACACCCCATTCTGGGGGGAGGTAGGGCAGAGGAGGTTCTATCCACCCTCGGGCTCTGCTTCGCCTTTCCCTCATTGTCTTAGGCTACAACTCCTTAGACACTGCCCCGCGCACGTCTGTGCGAGCCAACGCTTGCTCTGGGCTAAAGGAGTGCTGTGCATTGTTCTCCGCCAAACAGGGAGGGAAGCAGCCTTTCATTATTCTCTCTCATCCTTTTCCTTTAATCAGCAATTTAGTTGCTCCAGGGCCCCAATGATATTATGTAAAAACAGTTCCAAGCCTGCATTTTATAGATGCACTCCTTTGATGCATAGCTGGGCCATCCCTCATTGCCCACCCCGCTTTTGGGGTATAAGACATCATGCAATGGCTACACATACCTAACAATTACAAGGACAACTGGTGTATATTTGGAAACACAAGATCACATTTATTGGAGTCATACAACATTTGGGAGGGCGGGCTCGGCCCAGCCCCAAGTAAAGTCACATCTCCTTAGACTTCTAAGGTAGCCCCTTGGTTTGCTGGTCTTGTCATTATCTTATAGTTCCTGGGGACACTTGTCACTTCCGGTTTGCAGAGTAGTGGACGTCTCTGCTTCTTATTATAAACTGCCAAGCAGTAATTCTTCGGGTCCACTGAACCGCGTTGACGAGGAGTCTCAACTGTCCATAAAGGACTCAGTGCCTGTCGTCGTGGCTCTAGCTGCGGCCATCGGGAAACCGCCCACTACCGAAACCGCAGCTTCAAACTCACTCCTCGCCAGCTAGGAGCACCCCGTAACTACGCCTGCGACAGAAAAGAAAAAGTTAGAAACCGTACACAACTCATGAACAAACCTGCTCGCTAACTTACACCCTTCGAAAGTCTGCTACAAAAGAAAAAGCACTCGACAACATCCGTAATTACATATAAATGAACCAATCTTTCCAACAAGAAATCAACCTCTTTAATTACATATAAATGAAACAATACCCATAGCCTTCTCAGTACATTTCTGCATCGTGCCCATGCTATCCTGCCTAAAGGGAGAAGAAGGGTGGGACTTCAGGCGGGGGGCTGCAAGGGGATGGGCTGAGCTGCCCACGTACCTTATAACTGCTCCCGGAGCCCAACCGGATGTGTCTGAGCTCAGGATCGTCCCTTCCTCCCACGGAGGAGGCCAGGTGTGAGTACCCCCGGGCAGTGGCCAGAGGGGCACCCCCTGTGGGGTCTGGATAGCCCCTTAGCGCAGCCATCCCCCATTACCCATCCCCCCCTTTTGGGGTATAAGACATCATGCAATGGTTACACATATCTAAGAATCACAAGGACAACTGGTGTATATTTGGAAACACAACATTACATTTATTGGAGTCATACAACATTTTGGGGGGGGCGGTCACAGCCCGAAGTAAAGTCACATCTCCTTATACTTCTAAGGTAGCCCCTTGGTTTGCCGGGTTTGTCATTATCTTATAGTTCCCGGGGACACTTGTCACTTCCGGTTGGCAGAGTAGCAGACGTCTCTGCTTCTGATCATAAACTGCCAAGCAGTAATTCTTCAGGTCCACTGAATCTTGTTGGCGAGGAGTCTCAACTGTCCATAAAGGACTCAGTGCCCGACCTCCAAATTTGGCTCTAGTGCGCCCATCGGTAAACAGCCCCACGGCCGAAAACCGCAATGTCAAACTCACTCCTCCCCAGCTAGGACCGCCCCGTAACTCTGCAACGCTTTGGGGGTGGCCACCCCGTAACCCCCAATGCCCCCAAAATGTACCAAACTTATCTACCTGTATCTACACTCCTTGTCTCTCATGAGCACATATAGACCATTTTGGAGCTGTGAGCACAACCCCAGAGAAACTTTTGACTTATGCTGCCCAACTGCCAGGTGGGTCATTCCCATAACCTTTATATGGATCACTCATGTGGCTGTTCTTGTGCTAAGCCCGAAAACAATTATTTGGTCATAACAAGTTTATGCTTTTTGTCGGTGTAACTTCCAGGCTTGTGTCATGTTATTTAATATTCTTAGGACTGGACACAAGGCATATCGCCCAAGCTTCGCTTCGCCTACAGTATTTCATACTTCTAATTCTATGCCTATATCTGCCATATTCGGATTACAATCCAACCTTAGCGCTGAGCCTGTAACCCGTGGGAGTCTCCCACACCTTACCAGACCTCTGATCCCTCATGGCCACACTCTAGAGACAAAACTGAGGCGGTCCTCGTCGTCCTCCGATATCTGCATTCCTATGCCCGCACATAAACATAAACTGTTAGCCTGCAAACCACAAGTATGCAGGACAATAAAAAACCTTTGTACAGTAACTCCCACTCTTTTATCATTTGCATACAACTTTTAAAAATTCTTGATGCACCTTTTTTCCCACTGGGAGGGTCCTTTTCCCACATTGATCTATTGAGCCCCTTTGTGTTGCCCTCTGCCTTTGGCCTCGGAATTGAAGCATCTTGCAACTGTGTGACTCCCCTCACACTTTGAGCAATGGTGTGTAAATCAGCACCCTGCGCCCCAAATGCACGACCCCTTGTTAAATGATCTGCAGGCCTATCCAGAACCAAAACCCCTGTGTGCCTGATCCCTTTGCCTCAGTGCTGGGGGGCCTTGGTGAAAGGACCGCCAGTCACTATCCTGGTTGGGCTCATCCTCACCATACAGCGGCTTCTGCGTCTCCTTAGACACCAACAGTTGCCTTACTGGCCCTGTCCTTACCACCCATAAATGAAACCCAGCCCTCCATGCCCTTCTGGTCCCATGTCGTATCTGGCACCATTGACATCTTGGATCTAAAATCACTGTTGTAATCTATCCATCCTGTGGAGCCATACCTCCTTTGCTCATTCACCATAGTTTCCCTGTATTTCCATAAAGCAGGCCCCTGCTCTGGGTATTTCTCGATCAATACTGCTGCTAACAAAGAGATAGCCTTGTTCCCATTTACTCTCCTCAGGCCTATTCCTTTTTTGCCTCTTGTCGTCCTCTTTGCTAACCGTAATTTCATTCCCGGCCGCCTCTACTGATAATAATGAGAATATGTCGAAATATTCCCTTTCCCAAATCTGCTCTTTCACTCGCCTAGGAATAGGCCATGCTAAGGTGAGTAAAGTTTTCAATAAGCGATAATCGTGTCTCAGTTAAACCTCATGAGCTACTTTACTGCCCTGCTATTTCAATACCCAAAAAGGTTAATACCTCTGTGAGTCCTTACGTTTTTTCCGGCGCCAGCTGAATGCCCATTCTGTCCATCACTTTTTTAAAGGAGGAAAGCGCATAACCAAAGTCCATCGACCCTTCCCTTCCCATAAACAGGAAATCATCCAGGTAATGGATGATGCCACCCTGCTGCTCTACCCTCCACGCTGCCCATTCTAAGAATGTGCTGAAAGCTTCAAATAGTGCGCAAGACACCGAGCTACCCATTGACATTCATTTGTCGATGGAGAAACTGCCATCCCATTGAAACCCCAATAAATGAAAACTGTCTAAGTGTACAGGTAGGAGACAGAATGCTGATTCTATACCCACCTTGGCCAAGAGTGCCCGTTTTCCCACGCCGGCCACCATAACCATGCACTGAGCTGTGGTCCTGATCTAGCCAATCACTGACTGAGTCCCCTTTCGGGTATGACAGGTGGTGGATCAATCTGAACTTGCCGATTTCCTTCTTGGGCACAATGCCCAAAGGGCAAACTATGCAATTCGGGAGAGGAGGGGGCAAATAAGGGCCCTGCGGCCCGCCCCAATTCCAATTCTTTCTTTATTTTGTCGCTCACCACTTGTGGCTATTGAAGTGCAGAGGGGAGGTTCCTGCCACCCGACCAGTCAATGGTCCACCATAAGGGATCCTGAACCCCTTGCTAAAGCCCTCCATCAATAAATCCTGCTCCTTTCCTTTTGGACAGTCTGTTAAAAATTCCTGCAACACTCTCCTGTCCACAGGGGAAGGTCCTTTCACCCACTTTGAACTATTGGGCCCCTCTGTGTTGCCCTCTGCTTCTGTCTTGGAGCAATTCGAAATTGGATGATTCCCCCTGCATTTAGAGCAATAGTGTTGAAACCTCTACTTGGGGCCCCAGGTACAAGATCCCTTGTTAAATCATCTGCAGGCCCGTCCTGCAGGAAAACCCCTGCACGATTGCTCATTACCCCTCTGTAAAAGGGGCCTTGCTGAAAGGGACACTGATCGGTTTTCTGGTTGTGCTCGAACTTACCATACCATGACTTCCTTGTACCTTTTGATCCTTTAAAACTGGGTTTACTGGCTCTGTCCTTACCACCCATGAATGACACCCAACCTTCCATATCCTTCTGATCCCATGTCATGTTGGGCACCATTGCCATCTTAGACCTAAAATCCCTGTCATGATCGATCCAGCCTGTGAAGCCTTACTTTGCTCATTCACAATAATATCCATGCATTTCTATAAAGCAGGCCCTTGCTCAGGAAAGGTTTCCACCAACACCGCTGCCAACAAAGAGAAAGCCTTGTTCCAATTTAAAATGTTCTCTTCCAGCCCATTTCTTCTCTGCCTCATCTTATCCTCCTCCTTGCTAACTAATGGTAATGTCAGGCCCTGCTGTCTCCACTGCCAATTACAAGACTATATTGAAATATTCCCATTCCCAAATTCACTCCCTCACTTGCCTAGGAATATGCCATGCGATGGTGGACCGGCCAGATAATAGCTGTGCAATAGTTACTTGCAGAGTGGCAATCACCTCAAGACCATTCCCCCTGGTGCCTTCAAGACCCTGCATCCCTGCTACTTCCCCCGGTTGCCGGTGCATGTCTACTTCCCCAGCCGGGGCTGCAACGTCCTTCTCCCTGTCCTCCAGGAACCGCTCCCTGGGGTCCCCTTGAACTGTCTGAGTTTGTGGCTGTAATGGTGCTAAACTACTTGGCGTGCCCGCCGCCCCTCCTAGCCCCTGTGAGCTACCTACCTCTGTGAACCCTACAGGCGAAGCAGGTACTGGGGGACCCACCCAACTCTTCTTATTTCGTCCAACGCACTGCTTCTCTTCTCACTCACCCCCACCAGACCTGCCGGCAGTGTACTTACAAACCCACTGTGCAACTGTTCACCCGTCTGCGAAGTCACCAAGCCATATATAACCTCTAAATGTGCCAACGCCGTCGGGACCGCCTGCTGCACTTGCACAGAGTGCCCTGCCACCTCTACCCTCAATTGTTTCTGTGGCACAACACCAAACGCTTTGCACCTCGGTTTCCACACTGCCCGCTTCTTAGTCAGGGGTGCCTCAGGGCTCACTGCCACTTGTGCCACTACAACTTCTTGTGGCATGACAGACACGACCTGACTCCACGGTAGGCGCGCAGCCCTTTTAGTTTTGGACGGTGTTATTCCGGCCGGCATCTCACTTGCTGGTGAGGTGTCAAGTGCTGAGAGTGACTACACCTGGGCCTGCACAACCTGCTGAAGACCGGGCCCCTCTTGCTCGTCCTCCAGTATCCTTTTGACCCAGTACTTCCCTTTCCTGCCCATTTCTTCCTGGAAAAGGACAAACATTGCGGCTTCCTCCTCAAACTCATCGCCGCTGTGACTGTTCAAACTAACATCAATGCTTTCGAGCATGTCTGGTGAGCCTGCCGGTGACATTTCCGGCGTGCCCTAGAATGATGAGACAAATTATTATTGGTAAATTGCGGTGACACCCAGTGGGTGGTGGGGGCGTTTGCAATAAGCTTCCCCACCAAGTCTTGTCATATGCGCCCAAGAAACCCCAAGGACTAGCACCCTCCTAATGGGACGACTAGATTTCAGCGCCCTGGTATACGATCAAAGGCATCAATTGATACATGTCTGGGTGCTTTGTCGTCCTGCTATCTCGCGCGCACTGGCATCCCTAGCCCCAGAACTTGGGCGCCTTTCCCAGTTCTGGTCTCTTGCAAACTAAGTGATTGAAGCAAGACTAATACAACCAGACAATCCTTCTACTGAAATGAGGCCGAACAGAAAAGGCCAGAATGTTAGTTTATTAATTTCACCGTAATCTGCCCAATCATCATGTTATCTTATCAACCATGAGAAAGGTCTGGCCGGATATGCCTTCCGTCAAAACTTTGGCAGTAACTCATTACATCTGATCAGCTCAAATTGTAAAATGAAAGGATGCCCCCCCCCTCCACCCCCCTGCAAAACGATACTAGCACGTTTATACTAAATTCGAGCGCGGCGGGCAACAGCAGGCAAAATAAACATTACAGCATCAATAAACGTTAGCCAAATGAACTGCGATCGCATGGTACCCGCTGATAAAGTAGTAGGCGCTGGAGATCTCGCTCATACTTCTTAAGACTTGCGCAAAACACACGTGGTACAAAATCGCCATTATCGTTGCCTTGATATTACCCCCCATAAAAATAATGATGCGCTGTGACCGGACAGCGATTGTAGACAAAGCAAACATATGTGGCGCGGGAAAAAGCCATCTTGAAACCCTTCACATTCATAATTCCAGTCGTGTGATTAGCTGGGGCTGCATACACCGAACAAAACATCTGAAGCACCTTTCCGAAAGCATCCGAAATACCCGGCTGTACTAACAACTCCCTTTGCTTGCTCAGCGACCTTTGCTGCACAGTGACCGACAGGCCACTACCGCCCAGAGCATATTAGAATCCTCACTGCATAATAAAATGAAAAATGTACCTGGCGACACGGCGGCCACCCAGGCCACAACACAAGAACAGACAATGAACAGCACCCTCGATAATGAAAGGAGAAGCATGCTTTACAAATCAATAAATGTTAATGTCTTGCGCTCTCAAGTAAAACACGCACTCCTACACAGCCCCCTTTCCGCCAAATGCACCCTCCCGACCAAGCACAGAGAAACATGCTATACAAAATGAAAACGTCACACAATTGTTCTCGTAAAATTAAATGGCACTCTAAGTAAACGACCACGGTAAACCGCAGCATTGGTGCAATCCCGGCCGGACCGACCGCCTACTGTCGCACAGTGCCCGAGTAAACAAGATCAGGCGAAACCGAAGTTCGGGCAAACACAGGAGTACAGGCCAACTCAAACCTTATGCCTTATTTACCTCAACATCTTGTGCTGGTAATATCCGACCTCCGGCAGGGTACTACCGACAAACACAACATCGAACTGCAAATGCAGCCAAACTCCAACTGGAACTGCAAATGCCAGGTAACTCCAGCGTGTTCAGACTGGGGGCTGCAAAGCGAGGATGGTCTGAGCAGCCCCCATGCCTTATAACTGCTCCCCAGAGCCAAGCCGGAAGTGGCTGGGCCCGGGGACACACCTTCCTCCCACAGAGGAGGCGAGGTGCGAGTACCCCTGGGGGGTGGCCTGCTATGCAAGCTGTCCCTCTAGCACCGCCTCTGGGGACTGGACAGCCCCTTAGTAATCTGGCTTGTCCAGGTTCATCAGCCCATGCCTGATGCAGGTGAAACGGAGCCCTCACAAAAACAGCTCATTGCCTTGTGTACTTTTATTTTGGGATTTTTCCATTGCGTGGTGGAATATGGTTCCCTTCCATGTGGCCCTGGGCACCAGCTCAGACCGTACCAACTCCATAGACATCAGCTCTGCCACAATTCTTTGAAATGACTCCATCATGGGCCCCATCAACTCCCCTCTCCCCATTGTGGTGAGGTTGTTGACTTCTAGATGTATCATCAAAATGTCAGACTTTCCTTTTTCATGTACCAGGATGGAGACCCAGCCTTCCAACTGAGCACTCAGCATGCCTGACCTACCCAGTCAATGTCAATCTTGGTCATGTGCCACATTTGCTGCGCCATATGGTGGCATTATTCTGCTTGCTGTTTTGCCCTCCCCACATAGGAATGGCTGATCACCCATACCTTCCTCATTGTTGCTCCCCAGGTGCTGCTGGGGCAATAGAAGAGGACACTGCACAACATTCTCACGTGTTGTGTAATGTAATGTAAAGATATGCGGAAATAATGCTGAAGGCACTGAATCAAAGGAACTCCCGAGGCTTTTGGGCCCTAATAAATGAATCAACCAACTCAGAAAAAGCCATAATAACGAATATGGTAACAGAAAACGACTGGGAATGTCACTACAAAAATCTATTCAAAAGAAGAGAAAGCACAAGTAAAACTGAGTAGCAAACAAAAGTACCATGGGAGATTGAAATAGACAAAGCGGACATTCGAGCTACAATTAAAAAGAGTAGCGCATCTAGAGCGGCAGGACCTGACGGTCTTTCCAACGCCGACTTAAAACAAAATATTGAAGAATGGTCCGAATTCTGTGACATCTTATTCCAGGCAATAATAAAAGAAGGAAGGATCCCTACAACCTGGAAATCGGGGATCATTGTGCCTATATTTAAAAAAGGCCTGCGCTCTGACCCAGCAAACTATCGGCCCATAGCCCTCCTTGACGTTGTAGGGAAAGTGTTTGCAACCCAACTCCTTAACCAACTAACAACCTGGATTAACCAAGAAAAAATATATGATGAGCGCCAGTCTGGGTTTGTCAAAGGAGTAGGATGCAGCACAAACCTTCTAATACTAAACTTATTGAAAATCAATGCCATCCGAGCAGGTCAGAAAATCTACCTAGCATTTATTGTCATGGCAAATGCGTTTGACGGAGTAAACGGAGAAATCTTATGGTACAAATTAAAAGAAAGAGGGTGTCACGAGTGCCTAATTGCTGCTATCAAGGAACTTTACTCAGACACCTACATTCAAGTACGGTTAGATAGCGAAGGGAATTTATCTAAACCAATTCCCACAGAGAGATGTGTAAAACAGGGTTGCCCATTAGGGGCAACCCTGTTCAACTTCTACATCTCAGAAGTGGAAAAAGCCCTGGCAACCGTGATCTCATTCCCACCAAAGATATTTGTACAGCGTGCACTTAGGCCTGAGGACATCTAGGCTCTCCAAAAGACAAGGCGAGAGCTGAACAGATAGCAGGATCAGAATAGATACGTTTTTTAGGCTCTTGCAGAATTGAAGATACTCTGTGGTGTCACCAAGATGCGTAGGCAAAGAGTTCCACAGAGTGGGAGCCAGCACTGGAAACGATCTTCCCCCTGCATTAGCCCTACGGAAACTTGGAACACACAGCAAGGTTTGAGAAGAGGACCAGATAATTCAGGTGGGCTTGTAAAGAGTCTGTTTGGACCCCAGAAACTCAGCAACAGAGTTGTGAATAGCACATTGCACTAAGCAAAGGGTCCTAAACTTAATCCGGCTCCTAATAGAGAGCCTGTGTAGCTGACACAGTAGGCTCGGAGCGTGAAAGTCTAGAGGCTCTAAGAGCCAGCCAGGCGGCTGAGTTTTGTGAAATTTGCAACCTGCTTAACATGACCTCTGGTTGTCCAAGATAGATATCGTTGCGATAATCAATGGATCCCATCAAAGAAGAGGTAACCACTTTAGCCTTAGAATCAGAAAAGGAATGGTATAACCTTTTTAAGGATTTTCAGCTTAACAAAGCCTGATTGACACACTGAGGAGATTTGGGCTTCTCTAGATCCACTGGTCCGAAGTTTGATTCCCAAACTCTTTGCTTCATAAACTGGCTCGGGTAAGGCCCTAAAGAGATTGGCCAATAGTGTGTAGTCCACACCTCCCCAAGGCAGGGGAGCCAACCATAAGGACCTCTGTTTTATCCCCATTAAGTTTGAGCCAGTTTGTGGCCATCCAGGTTCCAACAGAGTAAAGGCAGTCCTTCAGCCGTGACGGAGGATTCGAGGCCGGGGCATTTAAGTTAAGCAAAGAATGATAGTGTCATCTGCGGAAAAGTGCACTCCGTGGTCTGGAATTAAATTGGCCAGTGGATGCAGGTCTAGATTGAATAAGAATGGAGACAATGCAGAGCCCTGAGGGACCCCACATGTTACTGATGTAAGTAAAGATTTAAAAGGAGGAATAGATGCAGTCTGACAGAGGTCGACCAAAAAAGAGGCAAACCAACAAAGCAACAGGCCTGTCACCCCGGCTCTCTCCAGATTCCGAAAGCAGAATCTCATGGTCAATGGTGTCAAAAGGTCAAGGAGAATCAGAGCTCCCACCTCTCTGCGGTCTTGAAGCAATGCAATGTCATCCATAATTGCGATCATAACAGATTCAGTGCCCATGCACGGCCAGAAGCCAGATTGAAATGTGTGCAAAAGACAGTTAGATTCCAGAAAGTCAGAAAATTGAGGGGTGACAATTGCCTCCATCAATTTCATGAGAGCTGGGAGTGGGGAGATAGCTTGATAATTCTTCACCACTCAGGGATCAAGATGAACCTTCTTCAGGTGTGGAGAAATGGCCAAATGTTTTAAAGGCATTGGAATCATCCCTCTTGAAAAGGAGTGTTGTAGAGCTGCCGTAAAGAGAGTAATAGACTTATCTGAGGTATTTTGAATGACATGAAGGGGAATCGGATCAATGGGGGAAGCAGATCTGAGTGTTAGTTGCGACATTAACATGTTAGCCTTCTGGTCATGCCAATGTTTGACCAGAGCTTGACCAGCCTTCAAGTTATCACTTGCCTCTGCCATCATGTGTGACATTCTCCTCCGGAGACCTATCACATAGTCAGTCACTCTGACTGGCTTGGGGGAAGGAGCACTCTCCAACCCTCCTTAATCAGGGCCAATGGACCTCTGACTGGATGGCCATAGAGAAGTTTGAAGGGACTGAATCCTACTCCCTCCTGAGGGACTTCTCTATATGCAAAGAGAAGGAATGGCAGTAGAAGGTCCCACTTTCTTCTAGGGGGTTCTTCTAAAGCACCTATCATGTTCTGCATAGTTTGTTAAACCTCTCTACCAGCCCATTGGTTTGGAGGTGGTAGGCAGTTGAGAACTTGTAGGTGACTCCACAGGTTTTCCACATGGTTTGCATGTAGTGGGACATAAAATGTGATCCCCTGTCAGATATCACCTCCTTAGGAAAACCTACTCTGGTAAAAATACCAAGTAGGGCCTTAGCCATATCCGGAGCCGTAACAGTCCTCATAGGTATGGCTTCAGGAAATCTAGTGGCATGGTCCACTACAACCAGGATAAACCTGTTGCCTGAAGTTGTGGGAGGGTCGAGAGGACCAATAATGTCAATCCCAACCCTCTCAAAAGGAATTCCCACCACTGGGAGAGGCACTAAGGGTGCCACATTCTTGGGTCCACTCTTGCCAGAGGTTTGGTAATTGTGGCAGCTTCTGCGGAATTTGTCTACTTCTGTACCCATCTTAGGCCAGTAGAGAGATAGCCTTTCTTTGGTCTTCTTAAAACCTAAGTGACCAGCCAAAGGTACCTCATGGGCTAACTGCAGAAACTGGAGTCGGTTTACTAGAGGTACTGCAAGTCTTTTGTAGTCTCCAGGGGTTGACTCAGTTGGTTCACTGTAGAAGAGGCCATCTTCCCAGTGCAAACTATACTTCCCAGGCTCAGTCCCATTGAGCTGAGAAGCTGCCTGTTGGCGAAGACCTTCCAAGGTAGGACACTCTCTTTGTCCCTTACTAAAATATTCTCTGTTGGGTCCACCTTCTGCCAGTAAAGACTGCAGCTAAGGATGGTCAACAGGGTCAAGATCTCCTACCAAGGTAAGATCCTCTTCTAGATCTGATTCCTCAGTATCTAGTTTGACCATACAGGGTTCAACCTCACACTCAGCCTCAGCTGGTGTGGGAGTCACAGGTGTGACTTTGGACAGTCTCGGAGATGTCCTTCTGGGCACAGGAGTGCTTGCTGTTTTTCTGCTGGCAGACTTAGGTTTCCCCTTGGTCTTTTCTGTCCTGCAATGGCAGTAAGTAAGTCCTGTGGACTTGGGGTGATAGCTTCCTCTATCATGTCCCCAGGAGAGCCTCTTTAGGTTATCTCCCTTGCAGACCTTGTGAGCTCCTGCTTCCATCTGCTGGGAGGTCTGGGGGTTCTGGACACAACTCCAAGAGTTTTAAGATCATTACCCAACAGGACCCTCCCAGGTATGTTATTCTGCACACTTACGGGTATTCTGACAGTCATGCCATTACACTGGATGAGAGCTGGTAACTGGGGAACCATTTGCACAGGGCCTCCAGCTAACTTGGTTAAGTGTTTGGGTGCCTTAGCAACATCCTCCACTTTGAAAAAACATTCATCAACCACAGTTATGCTGGCTCCAGTGTCTCTAATGGCAGGGGTCTCCTGACCATTCACAAGAACACTATCTTTATAATACTTTTTAGTATTATCTGGGATTGAGTTATAGACATCTAAGTTCTGTTGTTCCCAAACACACTAAAGAAACACTAGCTGAGACTCTCATGGGCTCATCCGCTAGTAGCTGAAAATGTCCACTGGCCATAGGTACTTCATCCACCTGGGAGAAGGCTAAGGAGACAGTGTTAATCCCTGACATTTTACCCTTAGATGTGGGATCTCCTTTCACATGGCCAGGCAACCCACAAACAAAGCATTTTCCAAATGCTCTCTGGAATGGGGGTTTGCCCTGGCCTCCATCTGGTGTGGAACCAGGTGGTACACTAGCCTGATTCGGTTTACCTTGTGGCTTACCCTGGTTATGTTTGGGGCCCTCTTTTGGATTGGAATTATTGGAATTCTCTTTGTTGTCTTTCTTTGGCTGCTTCCACTCATCCTTCTTCTGAGTAGCCCCAGAATCCTTGTGAGTGGCCCTGTTGGCAACCCACAAGTCAGCAGCCTTAGCTAGCTTCTTAGGATCTATCTCCTTTGAATCAGCCAAGTGCTGTCTAAGCTCAGGAGAGCAGACATCAAAAATAGATTCCAACATTACAAGATTCCTCAAACCTTCATAAGTGTTCACTCTGTAACCCTTAACCCAACCATCTAAGTTTTTCAAACATTCACACACCCAGGTAGCCCAAGGGGTACCATCATGCTTTTTGAGGGTTCTAAACCTCTAAAGATACTGGGAAGCGGTCTTCCCAAACCTAGCTATTAATGCTAGTTTCCCACACTCATAAGCCTGTTTATCCTCCTCCCCCAACTCCATTACAGCATCACTTGCAACAGGGGGGAGCCTAGAGAAAAGCCAAGGAATCAACTGATTCCCTGAGATACCTTGAATCCCATGATTGTACTCAAACATTGCTAACCAATCCAAAATATCAAGTTTAGTCTCATACATACCAATCATTTCCTTTTGCATACAGGGTCTCCTAGGGCTGGAAGACCTAGAAGACTCTGGGAGAGAAGCATTTTCTAGAGACAGTTTCTTCATTTCTAGTTCATGGTTCAGCTCCATTTCTCTGAGCCTTAACTCTTGATGTTTCATGGCAGTTTGTGCATCAATGCGTTTCACTTCCAATTCAAGTCTCGTTTTTTCAAGTGCAATACATTCAGGAGTAAGTGTAGGACCTGTGGGGGTCCCTGTGGACAGAGGTTGTGCATTCTGAGCAGGCAAGGGAGTTGCAGGGTTTCCTAGCAAGGACTCATCTACTTCTTCACAATTAACACTCTCAGAATCAGAAACATCAAAATCCACATTTTCTGGAGTGGTAGGTCTTTCTGACCCACTCTCCAGACTTTTCCCCATTAACTTTGCAACCAGTTCAGATTTCTTTCCTTTACCAGAGATATTCTTATCCCTACACATGGCTCTCAGAACCTCATCAGTATAGAGTAAAAGACTCTCTTCAGTGTAGTTTTCCAAATTTGACATGATTTCTTAGTTAAACAGAAATTAGTGGTGTTAGCCTTGTTGTTAGTTGAACCCAAGCAATAGCAGCACTCTTAGTGTAATCACTCTACTTCCAAATCCTCACCGCTGTACACCAGTGTTAGGCAGAATCCTGTGCAGTGCCCTTAGGGACCACTACACACAATTAAGACTACAGGTGGCAATGCAAGTTTTACCTTTGGTACAAGCCTATACTACTATGTCAGAGTGGTAGCATTGGCGGAGCAGCCAGGCTTATCTCAACAGTATATGAGCAGTAGCAGAGATTACACAAAGGGACCACAATTACTGTGACTCAAGCAAACACTGACTCAAGGTTTCAGGTAAAAAATATAAGTACATTTCATTTTTAAACCCTTCGTTATAAACACAACACTTCTATTCAACTCAAATAAAAACCACACGTTAAATATACTACAACTAACCAATTCACTTTGTACAGTAAGTCTCAAGGTAAGTACCCTGTGTTTGAATGAACCGGTGTTACGAACAAAACAAGTTACCGCAAATACGATTGTGATCACTTTTTGACAGTTCGGTCTACTAAATAAACGCGTATCCTTGACATGAAATGCTACCGGAGATACCCAGAGGGTGTTGGAGGCAAAAATCACAGGCAATATTTTGGTTAGGCAGGCAGAATCAAGAAACACTCAGAGACATGAGTTCAAAAGTCAAAGGGCCGGAGCCAGGGTCGAAAGACACCGGGGCCTGTTGCCGAAGATCACACAGTCAGAGAGTTCACGATTCAACGTAGCCAAAAGTAATTCGATATTGTCAATTTTCGGAAACAAAAGTTATAAGAAGGAGGGAAGACAAGGGCAAGCCTTGGAAATGAAGAAAAAGGGATTCACCCAGTTTCCTCAAGTAGAACACAGTACCTTGTTCCAATGGTGCAGCTGGTGCCCCAGCAGTTGTTCCTGTTGGTTTCCCGCAGACCCATGATTCCTGGACCTTCGTTGTGAAGGAGGACGTCTGAAGTGGGTCTGCACCACACAGGGATGAAGCCGGCATCAGCGACGAGGAATAAAAGGTGCGCTCCTTAAAAACAGGAGAGGCTCTTCAGGTGGCTATCCGGACCACTACAGCAGCATGCAGCAATTTCGACCAAGGAAGAGCATCCTCCGACGGTCGATGATGAGCTGGTTATCCCCACCAAGCTCAAGGGAAGAAGACTCCGGATTGGATCTTCTCTAAGTCGTTGAAGGACTGAAGAAGATAGCTCAGGACTGCAGCAGGGCTTCACCGGGACGGGGTAGTTGCAGCAGCCATAGTTCTCTCTGCTTCTCTTCGGTTTCTTGTAGTTCCAGTGGCGACTCTCTGACTTCTAGCCCAAGAGACCTGCCTTTTATGCGAAAAAACCCCATTCACACAGCCTGGCTGTCAATCACCCAGCAGGGGGGTTGTCCAGCCCGGACAAATACCCTGACCAATCATGACAAAGTGTGACTTGGGTTTCCTAGGATACCCTGTGCAGGGGGTGACTACACCCCTCCCTCACATTCATCCCACCTAGACACCCAGGCGCCTTGAGGAGGGCTTCTGAGCAGAAGCCCGCCAAAAGACAGTGAACAAAGAAGGCGAACCTAGTTTGCTGCGCAAAGTAAGACACAAGAAGGACTTTAACAAAAAGAAATGGCGAATAAACCCAACCGGAGCCAAAAGAAAGATGATTTGGTCAAGCGGGTTTATGTTTGAGGCTAATATAATAGCCAAGAACAGTACCACGTTTATCTGATATAATCGCGGTAGAAAAGTTAGGGTAGATACCACTGCCACCAGCCAGGTCTAAATGTTAAAAGAACGAAACAATGCTCTAAGAGATGCAGATAAAAAGGGATATGAATTAACCATTTCCAGTACTCCATGGAAGATGGGGTGTACTGGATCTGTGGTAGATTGACTAAGTAAAGTTAATGGTAACTTTACCCTTTTCTGGGGACGGTAGTCGCCTCAGAAATGAAGTCGAGGGAAGTCTCAAAGACAACCCTGTGCCACGGCATTGAAGGTGCTGTGTGACACACAAAAAGAAGGGGGCTACTGAAGGTGTACTTCAGAGTCCACAATCACAAAAACAGATAGAAACACACAGGTAAGAGTGGGGGAAAAGCTCTCACTCTTACCAAGTGGAAAAAAAATAAACTCCAGAAGTCCAGCACAGCTAGGTGAGGGAAATTAGCCATAGATGAAAATTCTCCCTAACAATCCCCACCAGCCATCTTCCGCCCCCCCGCCCCCGACGTCCCTTCCCCTCTCCCCCTCCACCCCCTCCAGCTACTGCTGCTTTCACTCCTAGTCCGTTGTGGCCGAAATGGAAGAAGGGCACACCGTATGGAGCCCCGCCTTCCAGATCCATGGCGGCCATCTTACTGAAGTATTTTCATTCAATGAATGGGACGCCTTACGGCCTTACGGCGTCCCATTCATTGAATGAAAATACAATGCTCTCAGCACCGTGTGTTACCGAATTGGAAACCAGCGGTGCGAATATTGTTAAGACCTGATCCAGCCCACTGGATTGGGTCTTAATGCTTAATTATTGTCCTATGCCAGTGCATTGTCTGCAATTGAACTGCCAACATGTTTTAATTTGATATTAACTGAGGCAGCGGACCGACCCTGCCGATAACGGCCTACCACCCAAGCTAAGTACTTGAGAGAAGCAAGAGTCCCTTAACATGAGTTGCTGTGTGGTGCGAAATTCGATGTATTACCATCAGGATCTCTCCGCCTCAGAGTTTAATATCGCGGTTAGCACCCACAAACCTGCAGCACAAACGCTAAAGATTTGTATAAATTTAAAATAAGGAAAAACAAACTTACCTGAGATCCTGCAAATTCTGCTTTGGTGGCAGGTAGTCCATTTCAGTGTTTCTTATGGTGACATACAGCACAGAAAAGGGACTCCATCTCATTGAAACAGCATTTTGCAGGATCCAAGGTAAGTTCGGTTTTCTTTTTAAAAAAATCGTGTGAACCATTTGCTTCCGCTCTGCAGTGTGGTGGCTGCTAAAAGCACTGTGGGTGCTCCGGGAGAGCATTTAAGAGATGGTGAGGCAAAGGGCGAGGTGTGTGAAGCAGGTTTATACTTGTGCATACAATGTGTATTCCGAGTTTCCTGATTGGCTAGTCCTCCCAAGCTGCTAGTAGAAGTTATAATGATCCATTTAATTCAAATCCATCTCAAAATTCAATTTCACACAGGAAAGATTTTAAATTAAAAACAACCCAAATATCCTCTGTGTTTTCCTAATAGAACCTAGCACATAGCACAGCGATAAAGTGTGCCTAAATGTATGTTTCTGTGGATCTTAGTATTGCTTTATTTAATTTCATGACAATATGCTTCCCTTAGGGATGTCTTCCAAGCATTTTCAAAAACTATATTTACTACAACTAAAATATCACAATTAAAACAATAAAACATCTTGGTTCTATTATTGCCTTTTTCAACAGTGTCACTCTTCGGTTTTTAATTCATGATGTTACCTTCTTATTGCGGGTTTACGGGCAGAGTGCGAGTAGTCGGCATCGTCAAGATCTTTGCTCTGGGCGAGACCAATACATTGTATG
Source organism: Ambystoma mexicanum (assembly GCF_040938575.1). Lineage (NCBI taxonomy): Eukaryota > Metazoa > Chordata > Amphibia > Caudata > Ambystomatidae > Ambystoma > Ambystoma mexicanum. The sequence goes on from NC_090935.1 coordinate 1,198,130,933, forward strand.
CTTCATAAAGCTTGTCACAAAATAGCTCCTCGAACAGTTTGGTCCTTCAAGCAGGTAAAGCACTGCCTTGGCAGCATGATTAATGAGTCAGCAGGTGTTTCAACCAAAACAACCCTTTTCGATAATGCAGACTTTAAGATCAAAGGGACCATCAAGTCCTCTCATTTCAGCCCACACCAGAGCTGCTCGGGTTTGAAGCCTGGTTCCTTATTGCACCTAGAACCAATCGGGTAGTTGCTTCAGACACATCATCATCATGGTCCTTAAGAGTCAGAGAAAGCATACCTCGGAGAACCTCCGTTCCCCAAATTGGTTAAACTTGAGGGTACACCTGGGAAGATTTCTACACTCTCAGATCTTCATCCTTATCAACCTGCATGTTACGGGGGATGGTATTTTCTCAATCTTTAAGTCCACACCAGTACATACTGCTGTCCTTTGTGCAACAGAAAAAGGTCCATGTCCAGTAAGTCCAGTTCTCTAATAACATCCCTTCACCAAGGCGAGACTTTAACAGTTTGGTTATTGATTCTCTCATTTCTCCACTGGGTAGTGAGGGTGTTTTGCCTGGTCACTTAGCTTCTTAAGGCAGAACAGGAAGGGTTGTAATTCTGCTCCCCTACTTATAAGCACTAAGGCTAGTATGCTGTTGATTGCCTACCATAGATTGGAATTTGGTAGGATGGCAGTAGGCCTCAGGTAGTTTAGTTCACTTGGCATCAGGATCTGGTGCTGCCAGGAACCACGTATTGCAGCTACTATGACAATGTTAATGGGCATCAATGATAAAGTACGCATGATACGTTTTATTACGTGGCTAGACTGACATTTTGGTGCAGCCAGTGCAGCTATTTCCTATTGGGCATGACATTTACTTCAGGGCATCTATGGTAAAGTAAGCATAAAACGGGCTAATACACTGATAGACTGCCATTTTGGTGCAGCCAGTCTGGCTATTTTTTACTTCTGACCTGGAGTTCTGTAACCATAATGGGTGTCCTTGTCCTCAAGAGGGGAGTCTCTCCCAGTGAGGTTCCCATTTGCCCAGACCCCTAGGGAGGGTCGAGCCGAGTGGGCTCACCTCCCTAGCCTGGAAGGGGGTGGCTCCCCTCTGGGGAGAAGGGATCAATCGTCCAAATTTGTCACACATGGCATTTTTAAGCCAAAAGGAGTATGTTCTTCTATGGGAAGACTGGCATATATTGTTGCAGTCATCATGAAAATGTATGGGCACAGCCAAATTGAAAATGTTTTTATGCTGGCATATATTGTGGGCAAAGGCATTTTGAGAATGTGTTAGGAAATGCTCCTGTGCACTGTTGGTGACTTGCATCTATTGTATTTTTGGATTGGAGTTATCCTACAAAACCAATTGCAAACTGTCTGGCTGTTGACCCATTTTTTCACAGAAGGTGTGCTGTACAATGCACCATTTGAACCCACTACTCAACAAATGTTCTTGTGGGAGAACCCCCTCGAACCAACCTTGGTTGGTTCGTGCTCCCTCATTACGCGCTGTCACATTGGCATATTTGTGGGAAATATGTATGCCCCTCCTATTTAAAAAATCACCAGCCGCCACTGGTTATCCGTCTCCAAATGTAGCCGTAAAATGATTTCTACCACCGGCGTGTCTTCCAGCATGGGCAGATTTATTCTAGGAGTGGCCCAGCTCTAATTTGCATTAAAAGTAACACTCCGGAATGTATGGCTTGATTCTTGGCTTATCTCGCCTTCTCTTCTTAATCATGTACTCCGGGGAACCTGTGACCCCTTAAAACAAGTAGTTCTCTTTCCTTTCAATAATAACATTACTTGTGTACAGCAATGGTATTTCCTATACTCTGCCAGATAAAAAAGGAAGGGAAGTGGTGTTGGTATTCATCGTTGTCCAGCCAAGCAATGCCAAGCTTTGGGGTGGGGGGCTTCCCTCACCATTTTGCCCACATCTCTCAGTTTTCATACATAGCCTTAATAAATGTTGTTTGCGCCTCTGGCACAAAAAGCTTTCATAGTTTGCTCCAGTGTTTTGAGCTACAGTGTAAATTAAAAACCTGTTTCAGATGCATTCAATGGGCAAACCTATTTCTCCATGTCTATTGCCCTATTTTCTGAGTAGGAATCAAACCATGGTCTATGGTTGAAAGACCATGCTGTAAGCCTGTTTGATTGGCAGGGACCTCACAGTGCTCTTTGGACCAATATCCGATCAATATTTTCTCATTTGTTTAAAGATAGGGATAATGATCCCTATTTTCGACGCTTCTGGGAGGAGCGCTCAATCACAGACAAATCCCACCATCTTCTTGAGTGCAGCGACCACCACTTCATTTATTTTATTTTATTTATTTTTAAATTTATTAAATGAATAGTGCGCTCAAAAATGTTATACAGTGATCGATCGTAAAACAAATTCCTATGCATCTTACCTTATTTTTCCTCACTTTTACACATGCGAAAACATGTTGGGCTGCGCCCATCTTGTACTAATCTTATCCGTGTATCGATCGCCCTACAAGTACAAGTGCGCTCGTGGCAATAAATCAAAACACCCGTCCCTGAAGCTGACATCACTTGTCCCAACGATCTGCGCCACCTATTTTCATTACGTTCGTGGCCAGCGTAGCCCAACATGCCACGTCATCACCCATGCCCGCAGAAACAGGAAGATAAACACAAGATAATCACGGACATCCTTGCACAGAGCGTACCTTCTATGTCTTGCCCTAAATAGCATTCGCGTATAGAATATTTCAATGATACATCAACAATAGTCTTCAATGTTGCAAGTGCTTTTATTTTTCAAAGAATGTTAACACAAAATTATAAACACCAGGAAACAAATGATTTATTAATTTTGCAGGTAAGTTAGAGCTGGCAACGATCACATGACTCTCGAGCTATGCAGATTATGATGAACGCTCAATGTTCTTTGTCCTTTTGTGTCCTTGTCTTGCCATATGGCACAAAAGCAAAACAATTAAATAACCCCCCCCTTTAGAGCTCCCTGTGGGAGAAGACATGTCTTTTTTGCACTTTCAAAGCCCAATGCTCTTGCTTCTCCGCGTTCTTACATCATGAATGCTGACATCTTTGTCCTTATTGCCGGAAACGCAAATGGACATATAGGGTTATATCGATTGTCCCACATAACGCTGATCGAAAAAACACTACTTATGGTAATCGTCCAGTGGTGATTGCAGAAGCCACCTGCTGGCACCTGCAAGCTATGGCACGGGCTTTACGGTATAAAGTATCTGCGAACAAAACACAATAAAAATACATTTCAGTAGCCATTCTTTATTTTAATATAATAAGTTACTATATAACTCATAACTGTTTGGAACCTAATCATAAGCACAACACAACCAATATTTAACACACAAATCAAAACAAAGTGTACTACTTGAGACCACGAGTTGCGTGCAATTTGAGAGCTGTGAAGTAGGTATATCTCCCAATGGAATGGACAACCACATGAAGAAGACGAAGAACAAACATAGCAACCATTCATCTTGAACCCCAGACCGATGTCATTGTAACGAAGCTTGCAAGATTACTGTTTGAAAAGCAATCACAGTGCACACGCATAATGTTTACCCCACCGTCCATTAATTATTATGCATACAGCACTTCACTCTACTCGTTTTTAATCCCAATTAAAATGTTATGTAAACTTGAATTTACATAATTTCTGGAAATTCCATGGTTAGTCTATGAGCAACCGCTCTATACGATGTATCACACACTTCCACACTAACTTGGCGGTACATGTACGCTCTCAATATAGTTAAAGTTATCTTTTTTTTTCTTCTATTCCCCACAATTTATGTCCTTCGAGCAATCGCTGTCTAGCGTTCAAGGCCAAATTATAATAAGGCATTTGTCCTATTTAAAGGCAGAGACATTTGGCTTTCGATTTCGGCAAAGAATGCAGAAAAAAAGGCATTGAGGCGGTACAGTGTTTCAGAACAGGAAGAACAGCTTGAAACATCCATGTAAACATATGTTACGCCACGTTAACGTGTCTACATTCAAGAATTGTGTGTGTTGATGCAACACGCACGTGTTTATCAGCCCTCAAAGGAAATTCAAAATAAAGCTAACCTCGCCCTCCTCCAGAACTGTTTCATTCAACCAAGCGGATTACCTGTTGGAGTAACCGGCTCTAGCATATTATCATGTCTTTCGCAAATGCAACTTGTGAGAGTTAGATAGACCATAGCATTAGCTACATGGAGAGATGATCCTAGCTTACACATGCTGCAATCAATAGACGGATGAGCAAAAAACCAATTGTAGCCTTGCGCCCCCTATGTAATACTGTTATGTACACTGTCTTACCAATGAACGGTGCATGTTCAGACACTGTGTGTGATCTCATTACTGGTGCTGTGGCCCTCCAAAAGGCGCCTGGGTCAGCCCTCTCTGTAACCATCATGCAACACAGGTGACATAGCACCTCCCTGAGCAGTGTGTCAACATGTTTTTAAAATGGCAGTAGCTGCTGAAAGTGCATGATCGTGCCGCTGAATGAAAACATGGTTCTTCTTGGGAAGTCTGTGTCAAGTCAGGAAGGGGCATGATGCGTTGAAGAATTGGTTCCCACTATTCGTGTATGGTGTGCATACCTGGGTGGCACAGGATAACAAAGCCAGCGTCGAATGTCTCTGTCTGCTATCCCGGAGCCTTGTGTCTCCAATGATCTCACCTTCATCTAGATGCTCACTGTGTCTAGAGCACTGGTTCTGTCTAGGCATTTCCAAAGGCACCAACGTTAACTCTGTACTGAGAGAACTTTCGTGATTTATTTTTGTGTGTAAGAAATCACATATTAGAATGAACTTAACAATATGTTTGTATGATCTAGTGAAACTCATATACTTGGCACATTATAAACCAATAACTCTGATGCAAAATATCACATTTAATATAGGGGAGTTTGACCAACGGGTATAATATTCAATTACAGTTTCTTTTGAATTCAAATTTAATTTTTTTGGCATTTATGATTTGGCATTGATAACACCTCCAGATTTGAATGTGAATGCATTTTACAGAGAGCTACAAATCATTTGAATACAGAACTATGCATTATGACAAGTTCAGATTTTGGAGGACAAGGCTTGTTTGCAACATTTTGTGTCATTGTATGGGTCCTGGGAACAAAATCAGCTTCCAGTCTATGGGTATGCATGGCCAACACAGTCAATGTCGGATCTTTGACAAATTCAAAATCCATTTCCTCGTATATTGGCTTGGCCACCCACTGTTTGCTTCGTTTTCTAAAGGCCTTGTAGTAACGTGGCACCCCCAATTTTCCTGAAGTTCTCGCTTGATCCCTACCTATGTTATTGTTATGGAAAAGTACCGCTAATCTCATTCTCGCCTCCATAACGTCTATGCCGAAGTGCAACCTTTTCGGCCTGTATTTTAGGCACATATTATGGAACACCTCCAAATCTCCAGTGTGACAGAAATTGGTGAGTCCTTTCAGGTCTCTCAAAAGCGTTTTATAGTACACAATCTTTTCAAGTGCTTTGTGTGGAGGTCAACATGGCACCAACCACTTCTTCTTCCGTTCCTCCTCCCTCGACAACGGTCCATGTGCACATTTGTGGAAATGTTGGTTTTCTGTCCATGTGTGTATGTTGGTACAATGGTTCTTCAATGAGCGCCATTTCTCAAGTAGAATTTCCACAGATCCATCACAAGTTTTGGAGCTCCACCAAAGGTGGTTGCTGATGGACTGACACCATTTTATAAGGTTTTCCAAACTCTTCTTTTTCCCAGCAGCTGTAATTTTTTAATTTATTAATTTTGCGACGTGGCGTGCATCAAATTGATGCAGAATGTGTGGTAACTGCTCCCGCATGGCCTTTGCTATTGAAACGTGCCTGTCAGTGGCTATCATGTCTATTTCCATTCCCCTGGATTGCAGAAGATGAATGGATTTGATGAAAACATGTTTCTCCATGGCAACAGATGATGAACATTCAGACACCTGCGCCACCATAGACCTCACCATTTTTTTTACTTTCCATGTCTTGAAAGTGGTAAGTGCAGTACTTTGTGGAAAATCCTGGACTGTCACACTGTCCATCGCCAGCTAGCCAGAAACGTTTGCCAGAGAATGTCCTGACCATTGACATCTGTTCAACATTCCAAGCATGACTAATAGCAGGGAATAAGAATTCCCTTTGGTATTTGTAGTATTGAGTTTTAGCAAGGAACTCAAGACCCACAAACTGACAAAAACTGGAAATCTTGCTGAAAGTCGATCCGCTGAACAGTAAAGCTGCTGAACAAAGTAGATTCCTAGCTGGCACTTTGCCGAGCATCAGTTGAGCAGATCATGTAAATGTATAACAAAGGTGAACACAGGTTTCTTGGATTTTCCGGTTGGTGCCTTGTAATACGCGAGACCCATTCACCAATGGCTCCCCGCATATCTTGGCCCCGGTTGTATGTTCACATTTGAGCATGTGTACAATCTCTATCAGTCAGCTATCAAACACAATGTACTTTTGCTCCTTTAATAGCCAATCGTCCTGCAGTACTGATTATTGTGAGTCGACAGTGGTGGACAATTCCTCAAGACTTTGCAAACTGAAGTTGAGATCTTATGCAAGGTCATCAGTCAATTTTGTTGAAGCTTCAACCTCTGTCAGTTCATGATGTGATCATTCAACATGAATTGTAGAAACAGCTAACTTTGAATGTTTTTTTGGTAGAACATTTTTAGCGGGTGTATATTGTGTGAAGGGGTCGGCAAGCAGTTGCAATGCATCATCACTTTCTTCATTTTCATGTGTTCGACCTTGCACAAAGTAGCAATGGCCCAGGCTGACTTTGTAAGGGTCGCATGTGACATGCCATTCATTTTCCGGCCACTGGATAAATGCATCACTAGTCTGCTTGTTGACTGTGCCACGCTGCGCATGAGATATTAGTTGCTCCAATGTGAAATCGGTTTGGTAAGCGACATCTTTGGTTACAAGCGATGTCTGCCTCTTTATACTCCTCTTACTTCTTAGATTCTAACAGAATAAATAGAAGAAGATGCTGAATGTATTGCACAAATACAGAACATGTGATCTTGCAACTAAGAACCTAGAGAGACTAAAATATCTCCTCAAAAGCTTGTGCAAAACAAACTGGTACGTTCTTTACCCTTGGTTTCTTGAGTTGCTTCGAAACAGTGGCCTTCTCTTTGCAGACGGTGACATGAAGCTGCAAAAAAACATTTTTATATGGTTTTAATACAGAAAATTTAATTTCAAAGCAAACAAACATAAGTACATATCTACAAATTGAAAACAACTAGACGGACTGAAAAATATAGCGACATAATGAAAATGTATTCAGAATGCAATGTGATGTCCAATTTCACTTCATAAACCTCGATTCCATAGAGTAATATACAAAGAAATACAATGTCAGCCAAAGTGCACAATAAAAGTTTGCATTCGACAGCGCACCTCCAAGCTAAGTATTTTACATACACTTTGAACCATATACTGTTAGGGTTGCTGTCACAACACAAGTAGAACGTTAGTATGGATAAAACCTCGAATCGAGTGTACGTGACTTGATCATAACATTCAGTTCATATTTCACCTGATATCCATCCGAGTTCAAACATGGACTTGATTTGAGGTAGCCCTGTAAAACATAGTGATTAAAAAGTTGCCCTGCAAAGTATTTTGCTTTGTAATGTGTCCTTGATATTGGTAACTGTTCCGCATTAGGTGGGAAGTGCAATGTTACTACCGAAATCAGAAACGTTTTAAACGGTGCACGGTCACATACATTTATGTCTCAAAGTATATCCAATTTTGGATGTACTGTGATTCTTCAAAGTGAAATGTGAACATCTCTGGAGCTGTTCCAAAGGAGGACGAGATAGTAGTCGAAGTTCCACCATCTCTATAATAAAGCACTTGTTTTAATACAGATTAAAAAGAGAAATGAAACAGAAAAAAAGCAATGCAGAAGAAATGAAATTAAATGAAATGAAATGCATACAATGGTGCACACGTACACAAACCCATACATGCCACTTTGTACAAATAGCCAGTTCTGCACAGAATACGTTTTGATAGGTTTACATTGAAAGCATAACACATGCAAGTAGTTCAATCGCATACAAAGAGTAGTGTAATATAATTACTTGGTATGTGTATGAGGTTGATGTTGACTCCGGAAATGAAATTGATGCAGAATCTTGCGCTTTCATTTTCAGCTCAAAGTACGAAAATAGTACAATCGAAAAGGAAAATTAGTTCTTGAAAAGTGGATTTATGCGACGCTATAACATTTCACTTTGTGCGAGTCGGTAGGGCTCACCATTGGGATAGAAGGCGTGTCGGTGGTTGCGTCTGTTCGTCCATCAACGTGCTCTAAGTGAAGAAGGATATGTCAACCAACACCTTTCCCAAACATCATTTCCAAGGTGCCCTGTAGAAGTTTTCATCTAGTTTCACATTTACTGGTCGGAGGCTCCAGAAAGCAGGGAAAGATGAAGTATATTAAGATGAAATATTTGACACTTGTATTGAATCAAGTGACTATGGATAATGGAGTAATAGAACAGTGATGTGGATAAACAGATGGAAGATAATACTTATTAATGCAGACCATGGTCCCACATACCAACAAACATAACAAACTCAACGTTCACTACTCACCTCACCATCCGCATGCAGAAATTGAATTGGAATGGCATTTGGAAGCAATTTAGGAAGAACTTGCGGGTGACCTTTTTTTGTGTACCTTGACTGGTCGTACATATCCTGGGTGAAGTGCAGGTCTGCAGATGTGGAATCAATTGGCCCTCACATCTGCCTTGATTTCCTGGGCCCTACTTCCAATCTCGTCCATTTCACAACCGCAATTTCTAAGCCATATTCTTATTAAATCAATATCCTTTGGGAATACATGGAGTATAGTGCCCTTAACTTTGGAGTGGCTTGCAGAAGTGCAAGCGACAACCACACATGATGGCATTCTTGAAAAGTGTGTGAGATCTGTATAAAGAAATATGAACTATAAGCACGAATAATACTGAATGAATGTGAATAAAGGAATTTGCACCAGAGGCTTGTCTTTAAAGTTTAATTAGAATAAAGACAGAAAAGCTGTGTGACCCAGTGAACTCTGTGACAACTTTATTATGCAATTGTTATACTGCACATTCTACTACAGCGCACAGTGATGAATTTCGGTAGTTATCGAGAAGAAAGTACCTGAACTTATCGCTAATGCATAAGTCTTTGAGATACATGACCATAAAAATCATGGGTACATTTGGTTGTAATTGACATAAACGTTCTTAGTAACGTTGGATGAACATAGGGAAGTAATTAGGTGACTTACCCTTACTTTGGCGAACAGATTAGCAGATTCAGCAAGCAGAGAAACAAGTATCCGGTGAACAGGTAGCTTGATGACGATATACCTAGTAGATCTCCTAGATGTTCTCAAGGTAAATCTCAAGGTGTTTATAAAGGCTTACACAAGTTCGTGTGTATGTGAATGAATGGATGGCGTGTTCATAGACACCCACTCTGCCTCCATGGTAATGGTTCCCATCTGCCATATGAACCCACCTTGCCACCTTTCCAGCGCACAGGCATAGGCCTACTCATACAGCATATAGGGCAATAGGGCCAGGCTTGTAACACAAATGCAAACCTGGTTGTCATCAATGTTTGACAACTTGAGCGGTCACACCCACCCAGCCCCCTTAGGAGCGCATGGTCATAGGTGCGAAATGCCATTGATACTGGAAGGAGGGGTGGATGGGCATGAGGTGAGTGTGAAAAGGCCTGAACAATGCTGAATGGACACACAATTGTGTTGATTGCAGGGGCTGGGCTTTCAAGAGGGGAGTCTGGAGACACAGGGTCTGGGGAGGCCATGTGGACAATGGTGAACGTGCGGAAGATGCCTTTGTAGTGTACATGGTGTTTGAGAACTTGAGCGGTTACACCCACCCCACCCCCTTGGGAGCACACAGTCATTGGTGCGGAATGCCATTGTTACTGGAAGGGTGGGTGGATGGGGACAAGGTGAGTGCAAAAGTGCACCAACAAGGGCTATACTGGGCTACTGGGTACTGTGGAGATGTTCTGGTGTGCCTCTGCACTCTTAGCCTATTTTGTATTTTATTTTCAAATTATACCATAGGAAAAGGGTGGAGCTAGATCAAACTGCATAATATGTGAGCACTTTGCAAATTATTTCCAGTGCCTCCATTTGTTCACAGTCCACCCGGGCAACAATCATTCTAGCATGACACTCATAGATGATTGTGTGTGTTCTTGGCTCACTGAAAAATCCAAAAAATATCCTTATTTACTCACTTGTATTTTACTCAATTGGGTGATATTGATGGCACCAGCAAACTATAAATTGTATACTTGAGGTTGAAGTACAGTATGAGAAAATCCCCTGTACTGTCCACTGTCACTGGGGAATTTGTGGCGAATGGCATGAACAACACAGGCGGGTATTACTCATCGATTGTGGTATCCAAGCCTCCCATAAAGCCACCATGTAAACGAACGATAGGCCACCAGCCTCTACCACCTGAGAAAGAGAAACATACATATTTAAATTGAATGAAACTGATAAGTATAGCAGCCAACTTCAAAAAGTGCATCTGAAATTCGATGGCATAGTTGCCCATGGAAAAATGAAGGCGGGAACCCTTACAGCACAAGTCCCCACTTTATGCTAAAAGAAATCATTATAACACACCACAGAGGTTTGATCTACCATCTGCCTTGCTTGGAGCCTAGTGATACAGGTAGACGTGTGTTGCTTTTGGGAGAATATACTGATTCATGGCATTAGGGCTGTAGTGGGTGTTCTGGAATGGTCAGTGGAAGGGGGTCAGATGAGTATCAGCATGAAAGCAACTGGGGGGTCCGGTCTGGTGGGGCCCTGGACTGGAAGGTTGAGAGGGCACAGGCAGTTTAGTCGAGATTAATGTACACTTGGGATATGGCTTGTCACGGTCTGACGCTCTCCGCAGAGCACATTCTTTCGGTAATGATACTACAGAATTGTAACAATGGTATGGCAGGACTTTTGTAAGAACAGTGCTCGCGCGGAGCTGACAGGGGGAGGCGATGGTGTGTGTGGGCTTGCTGTGCTAGGCAGAGGGGAAGGTAGAGCTGCATTTCTACAGAGAGATGGATCACAATTCAGAAAAAGGAGAAAAACATGAAATTCAAATGGTCTTGGTAGTAAAAATTACATCAGATCTAGAGTATACTTACTCGTTACTGGGATTGCGCAGCAGAACTGCTCCACAAAGTTTGTGCATAAGCGCCATCATAATCCTCAACACGGACCTTATGAGGCAGACTGCCCTGAAGTCATGCAGCTCGGTAACGCAAAGCGGTGGTGTGTCTTCTTTGGCTATGTATGTCCGAGCATTCAGAGTTTTCTCGGCAGCAGCAGTTCCCCACCTCGGTTGGCATGACCTTGCAACGATTGCATGTACACCATGTTGAAACGTCTCCCATGCGACCCGGCTGCGGTTCATGCTCGGGTGATTGATTTTACAGACTATTGTCTGATTCCCCATCGTTTCGGCAGCCTTCTCTTTCCATTAGTTCCTCCCTGAATACTCAGGCTCGTACTGCTCGGGCTGTATTGTTGACATTGTACAACAAAGATTTGACCAAAATGCAAGTAACAAGTGAAATCAGTTCTGCTACTGTAAGTAACGGTTCGCAGTTGCTTTGTACTAGTAAAATAGCTCAACCAAGCAGAAACGAGCCATGGGGGATCTAAACTAAATACAGTGAAACTGTTGACTAAGAAACTAGAGTGTTGCCTGATCAGAAAGGGTATGTTTATACTTCTTGTGGAAAGTGGCGTCCTGCCATTTCCATGGAGACACGTTAATAACTTGCGGACAGAGAGCGTTCAAACGAGACATGCATTGGCGTTGTGGAAAGGGCCGAACGCGTCTAGTGGTGTCAGCTTCGGGGGCGGGTGTTTTGATTTACTGCCACGAGCACACTTGAATTAAGGGCGATCAATCCACGGATAAGATTAGCACAAGATGGCCGCAACCCAACACATTCTTTTTGCATGTGTAAAAGTGAGAAAACTAAGGTAAGAGGCATAGGAACATTTTTTACGATCGATTACTGTATGCTTATAACGACTTGCCCGAATGATCAGGACAATAAAATCTTTGAGCGCATGTAAAGTAGTGAGCCAGAGACAAGAAGGTAGTTGACCAATAGTATTTTATTCTTACAGCTCACCAATGGTTAAATGGTTATGTGCAACCGGTCTTTCTCCTTAGCCAATTAACTTCACTTAAAGTTCATATCGAAAAAACAAGAAAAAGGGTCTTCCAGGCTGCTCGAAACAAAACAAACTCAAGGATTGCAATATTGATTGTCCAAAAATGAATGCAGTTCAAAACATTGAGAACACAGGAATGTCAGCCTTTCTTTGTTCGAGAACAGCCGTTTGTACCTTCAAAACCTCTGGATGTAAACTCCTCTTCTTAAAGTATCATGTATTCAGGACTTGAGCACTTTTACTCCACACGCCTGAATGGTTCAGAGCCTTCTTGTTCAAGCTCTGCTGCAGGTGCTCGGAGCCAGCCGTTCCACACTGGCCTCAGGCTGGAATTCAGTAAATAACCAAACTTTCCTTTTTACGCTGTTGTGACTCCGGCGTCTTCATCTGTTGTGCAGTCGGATTTGACTACAGGTCCGGTATGGGAAACTCGGGTGAGACTTCCTTTTTCCTCTAATACGCCCACCGATATGGGGTACTGTCCTCGCACCATTCTGAGTCCACTCTGTCAGCCTCCTTCCACTCCTGCAAAACGAGAGACAAGTTGAGCTGTTTTCTGATGCTTTTAACCCCAGTGAGTCTCCTCCCCAGCAATTAGCATGTGGCGTTCCCAGCCCTGGGATCCTTACACCTAAGGCTAATTCACCTCCTCCCAGCTTCAACTTCACGGAGTTAGTCTTGTATTTAACCCTCGCCTGCCCGGAACCCCCATTATATGGAAACGTGGTTTTTCGTCTTCCTTGTCTGATTTCTATTCCCATTTTCTGGCTTTTGTTTTGATTATGTATCCGTTGGGGCATTCTGGGATAGGTAGTTTGTGTCTTTTCTCTCGTGTCTCTTAGATTTGTTTTGTCCGGTGTGATAGTTGATTGGTGGGGCATTCTGGGACATGGAGTCTGGGTTTTTAACTGTTCCCGCGTGTCTCTTAAACTTGTCATTATATGGTCCGGTGTGATATTAGACTCATACCCCTCCCTCCTGTTTTGTTCCGTATTGGCTGCTACTGGATCCCCATCACAGCGCACTATTCCTTTAAGCGCACAAAACCCGAGGGCATCAAGTCGCTGCTACAACCAGGTACTCTTACATTATGGAACAGAAGAAAAAAACAAACAGAGGCATTAGGTAAAGAGCCACGTTGTCAAGGCTTTTCTGAATGCCCAATACGATTGCTCTGCCCTCAAATAAGGTGGGAGTACATTCCATTGAAGAGCGGCTACTCTGGGGAAACTAGCGCCTTGACTTTGTGCTTGCTTTGATCTAGTAGGATGAGACTGTGGACATAGGCCCTCCTGGTAGGTCTGGTGAACTGGACTTTGACAAGGTGTTGAGAAAGGGAGGGTGGAGCCAAGTTCGAGAGGCATTGGTGCGTGATAGAGAGTATTTTGAAGACAATCCTCTCCTTGATCGGCAACCAGTGGGAATTCCTTCATGCCTCAGTTATGTGATCCCTTTTAGGGATGTTGAGGGCCGCTTGGGTGGCATTGTTCTAGATGACTTGTAGTTTGTGAATGTTTTGTGGGGATATTGCAGCAAAGAGGGCATTACAGTAATCTAGCCTGGCTCCGATGAAGGCTCTCACTATAGTGAGGAGGTTGGAGAGGGCAATGAAAGGCCTGACAGCGTTTATACGTTTTGTCGTGTAGACGGCTGATGTCGCGATGGTGCTGATCGGTTATGTCATGGAGAGTTGTGGAAACAAAGAAATTGACATGAGGCCGGGAAGCCCAAAAGGAAACACACCAACACAGGTTACAAAGGACATACAAAGCGCTTTATTTCAAAGTTACAAAGTTACCAAAGTCAATTGACATGCGAATAGCTATTCGGCCCTCTGACTAACACACGAACCTTCAACGTTAGGTTCGCACTGAAAGTGGGAGAGACCGATCATCGGGATGCTTGGGTTTTTATACATTTAGTACTGCATTGGCCAGCCCTCTTACAAGTTAACCATTTCTGGAACCATGGCTAGGGTTCGTAGCCAGGTCGAACACACAATTTCCATACATTAGATCAGTTCCGCTGATACGGTTACATATTTACACATAGGTTAAACAGAGGACAGGGTCTTAGTTCATGACCCTAACAAGTAGCCTGCGGACATGTTATTCATTCACGTGTGCGGAGGTCACCATGGCCGAAGTCTTACTCGAAATGTCATTCGGCCTCCATTTTGTGATTCAGGGTGACTTCCACACTGCAAGAGTACCTAAAATGGCGGCTAGATCCAAGATGGCGGCTTACACGATACATTAAGGTCAAGACCTTGCCGCGGAACCTATGTACATAGTATCCTTTAGACAGCTTGGCGTAGGCCAACATACATTTAAACGATGCGATTGGGGTCATAATATTATATCGATTTCCACAGACCCTCCTTTTGGCCTATGCCAAGTGCTAAAACATTATTTCCTAATACTTTTGAAAATACTTGAAGGCATTAGCATCCATAGGTTCCACATCATTGTCTGAAATGTCAATAGCCATAAAGTTGTTCATAAGAACTTCTTGCAACATGAATTCTTTAGATGCTGTCTTCGGGGTATATATTCTACGCCCTACTGCGCTCATAACTTGGGCACAACATCCCCCTATCATTCCGCATATACTCGGGAGACATTGAAAACAGCAGCAAAGGAATAACAGAGTCCCTAAAATACCTAAAATAACAGAAAGCACCTTCCACCCCCAAAATCGTAGAGAATCCCAAAACCAAGTACTAAGGCTCCAGTCTCCTACAGGGATACGGACTTCAGAACTAAGAGTGTGTAAATTCTGAATTGCTTTGAATATTGTTGGTGAAGAATCTGGTACGAAAACACAGCAAGCGGACCCCACTAATTTACATACTCCACCTCGTTCAGCTAAAATGATATCTAATGCCATTCGATTTTGAAGTGCTACCAATCTTATCGCCTTTTGCTCTAAGGTCATGTTGTAAAGTATGTCCGTGGTCCGGTTGATTGTTTTCTCCAACACCCTCGCTAATCCCCTGATGTTTTCTGAATTTGCTATTTGTCCCCAGAAGGGAACTACTGATTTGGCTATATCCCCGAACACTTGTCCAGGGGTATCTCCATCATTATCCCGTCGCGGGCGAGCCTTAGATACCTCTAAGGTACTGGCTATAAATACACCTGGTAACAATATCCCTAAATAACAAGTCCCCTGCCAATCCTTCGGCAGCCAGGGAAAAGCTAAACTACCACACACAAAATAAACCGGTCCCCCTACATACAAAGGCCTATTTTTCCCCAGTCAAATTTACAATATTTATACAAGGCTCGAAATCTCCCATTGGCCTAGTGCCGTTTCTTTGTACACAGAAAGGGACAGAATCAGGACTATGATTTACAGAATAAGAAGGAGGCATGGCATCCTTATTGCCTATCGGAGCCATCTTGAAAGAAACTAGATTTTGAAAAGGAAAAGAAAGTTTATCAGACGGCCTAATAGAAGCGATATTAGGTCTACTCCTATTTGCGAAAAGCGAGCATCCCAGGGGAGTCAATTCACGTTTTTCAAATTCATTCAAATTAGTCCCATCGAAGTTCCCTGAGATGCTATCATTCCATCGGCCAAAAAAGAGTGCTCTAAGAGAGGCATAGCAAGAGGTTGTTAGAGGTAAGGGATGTATATACCATCCCAGTCCCTTGTTCCCATGTTGTGGTAAGTGAGTGCAGACCCAACAATTACTTCTATTAAAAATAGCATGCGTAGCATTCATCACTATCATCAAAGTGTTATTATAATATTTCTGTCTATGCCGAGAGTCCTTAGGGGACAGAGTGTGAAAGTGTACAGAGGGAGTCAAAACAGTTGGTACAATTTTGGTCGGTAACAGAGGCTTCAAAGGATAAATTTCTTCAAAGTACCAAAGTCCCACAGCAGCAGTTGCAAAACTAACAATAATCAAAACGAGAACACAACAGTACGTTTTCGGGGCCCAGGCACATTGTCCATTGTTCGAATTGGTCACCTCCTTATCTAATAGTTCAATACGAGGAGCAGCGGTGAAGGCGGCAGGCATCATGGTTATCCCGATCGACGACCCCAATGTTCGTTGCTGGCGGCACTTCGGCCGCGCGACTTCTTAGTCCTTCCCAACCCTGGCCAACAGAACCCCCCCCCTTTTCTTTGTTCCAAAAAAAGGGAAGACGATAGAATTTCAATCACTCCTTTTTCTTCCAGATGCACGATACTCGTGCGGCGATTTTATTTGCGCGGTCGAAGGTTGTACCGGATGGTACCCAAGTTTGTTGAATCCGAAAGCAAAGTATCGTCGCTCCCTGAGGGGAGCGTCGTATCAGTAGCGACGGAAGTCGCAGAGCTCGAAACAAGGTTTTCCGGAAGTGATTGATCAAGGGAGTGCGGAGACAAAATGGACGGCTCCCCAAGCTCCTCAGGCTCAGAGAACTTCTCCGACGCACTCACAACGCTGCCTGCTACTCCGAGATCAGAGAGTGTAGCACCAGCGAGGGGTTCTGTTTCTTCTGTAACGTGTGGCGCCGGGTGAGGGATCTTCTTGATATGTGTTGCGTGTATCCAGTTCTTCTTTCCTGCCACCCGCACTGCCGTCCTGGTGACCAATAAAATCTGGTAGGGTCCCCGCCAGCGAGGCGCGAGACAGGAAGACCTTTCGTAGGCCTTCACCAGGACCCAGCTGCCGGGCAATATATCGTGTCCTGGGCCCGTAAACCGTACAGGTAAGGCTGCGTTCACCTGGTGGTAAATAAAATACAGATTTTTAGTCAATTGATTACAATAGTCTATGAGCAATACATTCTCCACATCCCTTAGGGCTTTAGGTTTAGGGAGACCCCAAATATTAGCAGGCCTTCCCATTACTACCTCGAATGGAGAGAGCCCAGTTCTAGTCTGGGGTGTGGTGCGCATAGCTAACAACACAATAGGTAAAGCATCTGGCCATTTTAATTTAGTGTCGGCACATGTTTTTGCAAGTTTGTTTTTCAAAATACCATTGTGTCTTTCTACCAACCCCGCACTTTGAGGGTGCCTAGCTGAATGAAAACGTTTCTCTATCCCTAAGGCAACACATATTTGCAACATTACGGCTGCGATGAAGTGGGGGCCGTTGTCCGACCAAATTATCCTCGGGAGCCCAAATCGAGGAAAGTAGTCTTTTACCAAGATCTTTGCGGTGGTCATGGCGGTAGCATCTTTGACGGGGAAAGCCTCGACCCATTTGCTAAAAGCACAAATGATAACAAGAACATATTTCAAGTTATTACATCGCTCCATTTCAATAAAATCAAGGTGAATGGTTTCAAAGGGGACAGAGGGGGGCCCGAAACTTCCCCTTGGAGTCACTGTCCCTTTACCCACATTGTGCTGCAGGCAAATCATGCAATTTTTAACGTGTCGTTTTGCAGTTTCCAAAATTTTATCATTCACCCAAACCTGCTGTAATATCTTCGCAATTTGCTGGGCACACACATGTGTTGGACCGTGTGCCATCGTAACCATTGCTAATACATAAGAATCAGGAAGCAACCATTTCCCGTCAGATGCGTCCACCCAACACCCTTCGTCATCCAATTTCCCCATGCCTTCAGCCCATTTCCTAGATTCTTCAACAGAGGCATCAGTCTGAATATCTCGCACAGACCCAATGCCTTCATCTATTATACAACCGTCTCTCACTTCCCTCGAGGTGTACATGTCTGTGCTAAGGTCTGTAGCTGTTTGTCTAGCTATCAAATCTGCAAAAGCATTTCCTCTTCCCACATTGTCTATGACCTTGCGATGTGCTGCACATTTCATGATTGCTAATTGTTCAGGGAGTGAGAGCGCTAAAAGTAGTTGTACTATTAAGGGACCATGCTGAATCTTGGTCCCGTGTGAGGTCAGAAACCCTCTTTCCGACCACAGTTTTCCGAAATTGTGAGCCACCCCAAAGGCGTACTGACTATCCGTATAAATGTTAACTCTATGCCCTTGGGAGAGCTCACAAGCGCGGGTCAACGCTATAATCTCTGCGGCCTGCGCGGAGTTATGCGGAATCCTTTTAGTTTCTATGATCTTGTTCAAAGTAGTAACTGCATAAGCAGCTGTAGATGTGCCATTCGGAAGTTTAAAACAGGAGCCATCACAAAACAGCTCCCCTTCCGCATTCTCCAAGGGAGTATCTGAGAGGTCTATTCTGCCCTTTGTTTCTTGTTCGGTGGCATACAGGCAGTCATGTGATCCATCATCACCGCAAGCAGTAGTTTGCGGGAGAGGCAAAAGTTCAGCCGGATTGAGAACACAACACCTTTTAATTTGGATATGAGGAGCAAATAGAACTAATTCGTACCTGGTCAACCGGGCAGAAGTAAGGTGTTGTGTTTGAGTTTTATTCAATAGAATATCGACAGAGTGAGGTACCATCAAAATTAAATCGTGGCCTAGGACCATCCCCTCACTCTGTTTTACAGACGCAGCGGCAGCAGCAACAGCGCGCAGACATCGCGGCAAAGGGCATGCAACAGGATCGAGGGCGGAGGAATAATAGCCGCACGGCCTATTCTTCCCTCCTTGTTCCTGTGTTAACACAGACAAAGCACATCCATTACATTCATGCACAAACAACACAAAGGCCTTATCGTAATTTGGTGTACCCAGAACCGGTGCTGAACACAGCGCGGCTTTGAGAAGCTCAAATGATCGTTGATGTTCCGATTCCCATGGCAATGGCAGAGAAATGCCCTTCTTCGTCAAAGCCAACATCGGTTTTACCACTAGGGCAAAGTTCGGGATCCACAGTCTACAGTAGGACACCATCCCTATCAGGGCTCTGACTTCCTTCTGTGTTTTTGGGACAGACATACCAGAAATGTGTTTTATTCGTTCAGGTGTCAATCTTCTCCCCTCCTTTGACAGGAGGTAGCCTAAATAGGCAACCTCCTGACAACAATATTGACATTTCTTAAGTGAAGCTTTGTGACCATTTTCAGCTAGATGAACAAGCAACAATATAGTGCCTTCTTTACAAACTTTCTCAGAGTCTGCAGCCAGGAGCAAATCGTCTACATATTGAAGCAGCGTGCAAGTAGGTGGTAATTCAAGGGTGTCGAGCTGCTCTTTTAAGGCTCTACTATAGATACTAGGACTTTCAGTATACCCTTGAGGTGCCCTTGTGAATGTAAACGAGCGTCCACCCAAGGTGAACGCAAACAAATACCTGCTCTCCTCATGTATCGGAATACTAAAGAAGGCGTTTTTTAAATCTACGACACTAAAGTGTGTAGCCGTAGCAGGGATCATTGTTAAGATCGTTGTTACATCAGGCACGATTGGAAATTGTGGGGCTACCACCCGGTTAATAGCACGAAGATCTATTATAAACCGGTACGGAATTGCATTGTCGCCTTTCTTATATACTGGCAAGATCGGGCTGTTACATAAGCTACCTGTAATCTCTTCGATCACTCCACGATGTACAAAATCGGAGACAATGCATTTCAGAGCGCGCTCTCCTTCAATTGAAATTTTATATTGCGGAATGCGCGGTAGCTTAACCCCATGTTTCAATATTATCTTAACAGGTTCGATGTGCAATATCCCGACATCATTATCGTCTATTGCCCACAAACATTCTGGGACAATGTCAAATTCGGGAGGTAGAGGTCGGGTCAAGTGTTGGGAGTTAAAGGGTTGCTGTGGTGAAACTGTTAATCTTATTCCGTCAGGGGAACAATGAATCACTGCATTCAGTTTCTTCAACAAATTCAACCCCAGCAAATTTTCTCCACAATTTGAAGTAAGAAGAAAAGGGCACTGGTCTGTAAAAGGACCCAAAGAAACGGATACCGGCGCAGAAACCGGACAAACAGTTGGTATGCCAGAGAACCCTATAGAAAAGTTTGTTTGCCCTGACAGTGGGATGTTTGGAACCCTCGAATGGTCGATGGAGCACTTTTGTGCTCCAGTGTCGATCAAGAACTGATGTTTCCTATTCCCCACCAATAATTCAACATAGGGGCCCTTCTGAATAACGGGAATAGGTAAAGGTTCCAAACGCTGCTTCGGGCAATCCTAGTAAGGCAGAACTTCATCAAAGGGAAGTTCCTCAGAAAGATAGGCGGCGGAAGGGTGATCAAATATATTTCTCGAGTCCATACTCGGAGTCTGATTTTCCCGTGAAAAAGGTTGCTGGGGATCTTGTAGAAGCTGACCCCTATCAGGGCCCCCTGCTCCGGGGCGGCCCCTTGGTCGCCTACCCATACCTCCAAATGTGCCTCCTGACCTCTGACGAAGGGCAGGGCACTGTGCTCGCCAGTGACCTTCCTGGCGGCAATAAGCACACTGATTAATATTTATAGAATTTGGAGGGGTATTTCCTCTTGGAATGTACTGACCTCTAGTCTGTGTCGTACCTCCTCTGGGGTTCCTGACAATTTGCTGCAACAATACCTTAGTCTTTAGGTCACCCCTTCTTTTTTCGATTTTCTCTTTTTCATTATTAACCCGATTCTCGTGATACTGAGCCATATGCAAGACCTCTGACTGAGATTTTGCCTGCCAAGCGCTCTCTGAGGACATAATTTGTGACTGGATGTCGGGCAACAATCCACGCACAAATTTGTCCACAAACAACCTCTTCCCCGACTCTGTACCTAAATCCTGTCCACTGAAGTCGGAGAACACCTGTTCGAATCTATTAAAGAATTCAGTAGTACCTTCAGTTTTCCCTTGGACGCAGGCCGTAAGCTTGTCCCAAATAATCCTTTTTTCTGGGATTATAATTTTTAATTTGGCAACTATTCTATCGGGTAAAGTGAGTATTACCTGGGGTGGTTTCTCACCAGCTGGTCGTTCCCCATCTATTCTAATTAAGTTTACCCATGTATCCCCTAACCCCGGCACATCATCTATTGTTCGTACCTGTTTCCATACATCAACAGGTAAAAGCACTGGAAACAATAAATCCATGTCACTTAAGGTGAACACAGAAGACTGCAAGACGGATTCTATTTCTTTATAAAACCCTGTCGGGTTTTTCCTAATATCAGGGACTGATTGTCTAATCGTGTTCACTTCCTGTCGGGAGAACGGGACGTGAACAAACTGCGATACGTAATGTGCAGGGATATCCACCGCGGCAGCACCAGTCGCCGCGTTGGCGGGGATTTCTAATTTTGGGACAAGGGTCGGAGGGACCTCTCTCATAGGCAACTGAGATATAGGGACCTCCGACCGCTTACTGAGCAATAAGGCCAGATCGAGCGCTAAAGCAGCTGTAGAAGTGTCGGCGAAAAAGTTCTTTTACAAATACCCAATAACTCTATGGGGCAACCAACCTTCTTCCTTATACATTCCTCCTGTAAGTACTGTACCATCACTTGGATTACCTTCCTTTGCATCTCTACCGTTTATTGACTATATGTGTCATACACCTCATCTGGCGGTATCGATGAATCCGAGATCCATCGAATCGCATCTCTAGTACAAATCCGTACTTCCTCAGGTGCTGATCTTCGGCACGAAAGGAACCGTTTCTGTGCATACATCCTGTCGTCCTCATCATCCTCGTTTTGTAACCTTTCAAAATCCCTCCTAAACTCAAACAATCTGTCAACATGTCCATATACTTTCTGCTCTGTATCCCTTGAAAGTGCCAAGGCATTCAGATCTCTCACCCCTTGTGGGAGATCCGAAGTCTGCAATCTACCCCACATTACACCTAAATGAATCCCCAGTCCTTCAATAAAAACTTTTTTCTCGGGAAAATCGTGCAAATTAGATAATGTTGAAAGTACATCAGTTTGATCACCTTTTTCCATGCAATGTTTAGCCCAAGCAAATAGTTCCTGTTTCCTGCCCGCAGGAACAGTACTACGAGTCACAATTTTCGACCCTGCACCGGGATCTGATTTAGTGAACACGGGACTCCCCAGAATCGGAGGTTTAGGTGAACCTAACAAGGGTGCAGGGGAAAGAGGTAATGTAATAGACGAAATAGACAGAGGAGCGACAACCAAAGAACTAGGGGCAGTAGGCTGCGCAGGAGGAGTAGGAATAACGATAGGAGCAATAGCAGGAACGGGCAAGGTGCCCACAACGGGAGCATACGGAGGTGGCGCTGAAGAATCAGGCCTCCGTTCGTTTAATATTTTCTCAATAAACTCCTCGGAAACATGGAAATCTTTAGAGGGGTAAATTTTCTGGACCCCGAGCGAGAAAGCTCTATCCATCTTCTGGGTTTCATCTAATCGTTTTTCCTTGTCATACAACAATGCCTTTTCGGCATTCGTTTTATGACGTCGTGCATGTTTATCCCTACCTTTAAGCTGCTGTAATGCTTCCTTTTTCCAATTTTGTAACACATCAAAGGCTGCTGGCCTAGCCTTCTTTTTAAGCAAGATCGACTCTAAGTATTCAATACGGGGGATCTCAAAGCTACCATTGACTGGCCACTGAAATTCGGAGGCATTTCTGGTCTGTCTGTGCCAAATGTCATTAAATACAATACTACCAATGCCATACTTACAGTACATAGTACACGCCGGCGACCCCTCCTGTGGTGCCGGATGGCTAAATTCCAAAGATTGTCGATCGCTGCGGAACAGAACCCTAAAGCAGCTAGACAATTTCCCAGGCATTTCTCAAAAAATTGGTGTTACCTGGTCCAATAATTGTGTCTGCAGATACAATACGCCAAATTCAAATTGTCAGGGTTAAATTAAGAGCCGGGTCACGACTGCACCTGACCAAACCTAAGGAGGACCGTACGGTTTACAAAGGACTTTAACTAACAAATTTTACCTGCGTTCGGTGGTTTCGGCAAATCTGCCCGCCTCGAAATTGGACCCTCGTCAAGATGCCGTGTCAGACCGCACGACTATCGCCCAAGGATCGGATCGTGCAGCGCTGCCGAGGTATCGCGTCTCGATCGGTCGGGCCCGCAGAATCACACCGTCCGATCCCGATTCGATAGTCTGCGTCAACCTTCAATGATCCGGCATCAATCTTGAGGGTCCCTATTCGGGCGCCAACTGTGGAAACAAAGAAATTGACATGAGGCCGGGAAGCCCAAAAGGAAACACACCAACACAGGTTACAAAGGACATACAAAGCGCTTTATTTCAAAGTTACAAAGTTACCAAAGTCAATTGACATGCGAATAGCTATTCGGCCCTCTGACTAACACACGAACCTTCAACGTTAGGTTCGCACTGAAAGTGGGAGAGACCGATCATCGGGATGCTTGGGTTTTTATACATTTAGTACTGCATTGGCCAGCCCTCTTACAAGTTAACCATTTCTGGAACCATGGCTAGGGTTCGTAGCCAGGTCGAACACACAATTTCCATACATTAGATCAGTTCCGCTGATACGGTTACATATTTACACATAGGTTAAACAGAGGACAGGGTCTTAGTTCATGACCCTAACAAGTAGCCTGCGGACATATTATTCATTCACGTGTGCGGAGGTCACCATGGCCGAAGTCTTACTCGAAATGTCATTCGGCCTCCATTTTGTGATTCAGGGTGACTTCCACACTGCAAGAGTACCTAAAATGGCGGCTAGATCCAAGATGGCGGCTTACACGATACATTAAGGTCAAGACCTTGCCGCGGAACCTATGTACATAGTATCCTTTAGACAGCTTGGCGTAGGCCAACATACATTTAAACGATGCGATTGGGGTCATAATATTATATCGATTTCCACAGAGTGAGGAGTCCAGGTAGACCGCAAGGGGCTTTATAGAAGTGGAGACTGGTATCCGGAGATTGTCGATGTTGAAATTTGCATATTCGGATCCAAGGTTGTTTAAGACTGACAGAGGTCCTACCATGAGGATCTCTGTCTTTTCATCGTTAAGGCATAGGCCATTGGATGCCATCCAGGCCTGGATAACTGAGTAGATTGAGCTCTGGGTGAAAAGAGCCTTCCATGTGGTCGCCAGAGGGGTAGTAGAATTTGTGTATCATCTGCATAGTTCACGTAGAATATGCCGATAGAGTTCAGGAGGTCAAAAAGGGGTTTAGTAAAAATGTTGTATAATGTGGGAGACGCACATAACCGTTGGGGCACCCCACATGAGATAGAGGAGGTGGGGCACAGGTGACCTCTGATTATTCTGTTGGCGAAGAATGAGGCTACCCAGGCAGTGGCTTCCTCTGAGAAGTTGGCTGCAGAGAATAGGTGGCTGCAGAGAGGTTTATGGTCAACCAGGCCAAGAGCCGCAGAGAGATCTAATAGAAGGAGGAGGGAGGGCTTGCCTTCATCTCTGAAGGTGTCCAGTTGATTTTTTAGATCCAGCCAGGCAGATTCCATGACCTTGTCCAAAGCCCAATTGGCACAGACCTAGGATTTGATTTGCTTCTAGATACTGCTGGATTTGTAGGAATGATGCCCTATCTAAGATTTTGAGCAAGAACGGGACTGTTGTAATCGGTCGAAAGTTGCTGGGTGAAGTCGGGTCTAGCAATATGTTTTTTTAGGAGGGGTAGGACCTATGCTTCCTTTAGTAGGCTATGAACAGTACTAGAGAGAAATCTGGTGATGAAAAGGGTAAGGGCTTCTGTGCAGTCTTTGATGACTGGGGCAGGACATGTGTCCCCTTTGCATCTGGAGGGCATGGGATTGGTGAGGGTAGTGATTACTTCCGTTTCTGAGATCTGACGGAAGTGGAAGGTAGCTTTGTCTTTGGGAGAGGGAGGTGGTAATGTGACAAGAGGGGTCTTAATAGATGATTGTTTGAGCGCAATTATTTCCTGAAGGGTGGTGACCTTCTTTAGAAGGGCTTCTTGAATATTTGTGCACCGGGTTTCATCCTTGATGTTACCCGGGGGGGGGGATTGGTACTAGGGTATTCTAGTTCCATAAGGATAGTGAATAGCTCCTTGGTGTTAGTTTGCATTGGCAATTCCTTCATTGTAGGCAGTAGCTTTGGCCTGGGTTGTAGCTACTTTGTAAGTCCTAGCTGAGGATTTAAACTGGGCCAAGTGTGAATCTGTTTGGTGCTTTGTCCAGGCTGCTTCTGCCTGACGTTTCATAGCTCTCAGATTTAGGAGGTTCTCGGTGAACCAGGAGTTGGCATGTGAGAGCGCTTTAGCCTTACGTGGAACTAGAGGGTGCAACCGTATCCACTGCTGACTGCATTGTCTTCAGGTAGAGGTTATCAGCCCAGGGTGCTAGGTGATCTGGGTGGACGTTGGATAGCAGTGGCGAGATACTGTCTCTGGAGAGTTTGGGAGAACTTCTGACCCAGGCACGAGGGCATAAGGGTCCCAATAGAGCAGTTGTCCCGGGATAGTGGGATGTTGAAGTTCACAATGAAGTGGTCCGACAAAGGGCAGGGTCCGACATCATTGATGTTGAAGTTACAGTTTAGGTCACCTAGCCAGTCCAGGGTACGGCCCTGTGAAGTTTGATGCCTACTGCCTTTAGTGCGTTCGCTAGAGAGATGGCGTTATGGTCTGCAGGGTCATGAGAGTGTTTGTGGTGGAAAGTAGTCCAGTTAGTTTAGTGTGGAAAAAATAATGGGAGCAATCTAGGTGAACTTATTAGAATTACATGCACTACAAAAAAAAGTGAAACTACACTTCATGGAGTACAGGTGTGGAAGGGGTGCAGCTGGCTTGGATGATGCAATGCTGATGATGTTTTCAATGGTGGGGGAGAGTAGCAGTGGTAGGGGTGCAAGAGGGGTGAAGTAGAGGACCGAGGGATAGCAATGGGTGGGTGGAGTTGGAGAGATTAAGTAACGCAGTGGAGCAAACAATGAAACCAAGAGGAAGTCAAATAGAGGGGAAACACCATGGATAGATGTCAACAGGCGCAGCAAGAAAAATGGGCAGAGGGGTCGATAATGCACAGAGTCAACCAGCCTGGAGGCAATGGGCAGAGGAAGGATGGGAGGGGATGAAGCAATGTTACTGTATTTAAAGGCTAAATACAAACTGTTGAGTGAATGCTTGTGCACCCAGTTTGCGGCACGTGGCACCCCTTCGCCAATACAAGCAGAGTCTAGCAAGGCTTTCGTTTTCTTGAAAAGGTGCAGTCCATACAAAAGGCTTTTCTGTATTTTCCAGATGCCAACCAGCAACCTAATTTCCAGGAGCGACAGTATTGAGTGTGGGTTGATGCAATGATGGAGCCATCTTTCTCCTGTGGCCTGCATGGGGATCTGCTTGCACAGCTCCAGTGCAAAGCGGGAATGTGCTTTTCCTTTTAATTCATCATATGCTGCTTTTAAACATCCTACGGTTGGATTATGTTTGGTTGGGGGTTGTTTGTCTCTGAAATATCCTTTTGAATGTATGTATTTATTGCACTTGGAGCGTATGTGAGAGTAGGCACTGCTCTTTGCACGTGGGTTGAATCCATGGGCTAGACATTGATGTTTGTAGAGCTAACCCATTTCTTCCTCTCGTACGCTGCACCTTCGTAACTTAGCTGAAGGCACAGCCTCACTTCCACACACCTCTGTACTCACTTATAACACAAACACTATTGCACGACACCTCTGCCATAAGAAGGAAGATGCCTTTCATGGCAAAATAGTCGAACTGTAGCTACTCACAGAATCTTTTTATCCACTTAAATACAACCTCTCCTGCGTAGTTCATAGTATACATTTGTTCCGCCCATTCACATGCCATGCAGACAAGGGTGACTAGCAGGGTCTTGGCCACCCTCAAATAACTTTAATGGCAGAAGTGCACACACACATAATAGAACCTCGCTATTTTCCCATAATTTGGGCTGTGGTCCCTCCAAGGGCTTTCAACCAACAGCACATTGGGACCATAATTATAGTGAAAGGCGCTATACGAATGAATGAATGAATGAAGGATGATTGCACAGGCCAGAGCTGAACTCAGTAATTGTGGGTGCTTGGAAATGGGGCACTAGGAAGAACACAATGCCCAGTTTTTGAGCTTTCAGCTGTTTTTACTAGAGCTTGTGATTCTTTTATATGTATGGCATTGGGGGTGTTGCTAGGTCTGGAAAAGATCTGGGGCTAAGCTAATGTAGGGACTTGGGGCTAGCTACCCTTTTGGTTGTAGTCCCTGAGCTTTTATCCAGGGCTACTACCAAAAGACCTGGGGCTGTAGCTCCCTCAGTCCCCCCCTAGCGACGCCTCTGCATGGTATACAATTGGTCTTCCCTCAGTAGGCCCAGTCGAAAACAAAGTCAATGACACATGCATGGCAAAGGTCTGGCATCGGTCCACTTCAGATTAATGAATGTTGGAATCACCTGCAAAACAAAGTTTTTTGGGCGTCATTTTCATGAAAGTTCTGATTGCACACAGAGGCCCAGTCTGTGCAAATGGACCCCTGCAGTACAATTTTTAACATTTCCAATATGTGGTGGAAAAAAGAGTAAGGGCCGGCAAAAGTGCCTTTACTCCTTAGTTCACCACCACGCGTTGGATGAAAGTGTAAACGCCCCCCTCAGTTAACGATTGCAGGAGGCATTTACAATGGATACCTGCTCCATCCGCTCCGCCTGACAAAAAGGGAACATATTCATGCTGGCGCTCATGCACTGCTAAATGCAGGCAGATTCCAAGGGAATCCAGTGCATTAATGCCCGCTTGAAAATGCCATGTGTGCGTTAGTGCACTTTTTGTCAGGCGAAGCGGGTGGGGCAGGTGGAAAGTCAGGTTGCAGTCTGTGCCCCAGCTCGGCCTGACAAAAAAGAAAAATGTTATTATATAGCGCCTGTCTTTAGCAACTTTCTCTTTTACCGAGGGCGTATTTAGCGGACTAAAAAGGAGGCCCTTTCCCATTTAATGAGTATTTCTGGTAAAAAGGTACTGTAAAATGATGTCATTCAGTGAAATGGATGTCTTGTTTGCATGGCTGCCAGGAACTGTCTCGCTATGTATTGGTTTTAAGTGCAGAAATATTTAATATTAGCACATAGAAGCCAATCCGAACGTTGGGAATCCCATCATTAACTACTGCATTCCAAGCACTTTGACTCCAGGAGCAGACAGTGACACAGCAGAAAGTGTCTGCATTCAAGAAAACGCAATGTAATTTCTCAGCAAAATGTCTTTCAATCGGGCACTCCCATTTAATACCAAAGTGAAAGATAAAGCATGGAAAGGTCGCAAATGTCCTTCATACTACTACTGCCCCAACACATTTTAGCTGACTGAGTAGGCAGGACAAGAGAGAGCACTTCTTCCGCCTGGAGATCAGCCAACCACCAACTGCTTGAGGCCTAATATTGAAGTCATTGACTCTCATGCAGCTCAGAATACTCACATAGGTGGGTCCCAGAACACTGAGAGGGTTCGGAGGGGGTCATCCCCTGGAAAGCAGACAGACTCTATAGGTATGACACAACCTAGGGTGGGCCAGCCATTTGCAGTCTTGCATAATGTCCCCAGGCTGCATGCAGATTCCTTTGTCTCGGGAGGATAGCTCAGGGGCAACGTGCTCGCCTTGGAAGCAAGACTACACAAAGCAACTCAGGTTCGATCCCCTGGTCCGCGCTTAGAAACCTCTGGTTATTAAGTGTGTTATAAATAACCTATCATATCATATCAAAACCAAGCATCTCTGATAAACAAATGTATCACCTGGATCAGGAGTGTGAAAGGGTGTGCCTCAATAATTCGGGAAGACAGTCAGGTGTGTACGAAGAAGGAGGTTGGATGGACTCTGGGACTGTATTCAAATATTATTCTTTATTCAGTAGCTGACAGAAGGAGTGTTGTCCATTGACTACAGAACTTGCCCACCTGAGGCAACAGCAGTATGTTTGAGGGCATACCTACCTGGACATGACCAGGCCTGGCATACCGCAGGGGTGGAAAAAGGTCTCTTGGAGGGATTCCTTCAAAAATAATTGTCACCCGTGGGCCGAGTGCCGCACCAAGTAAACCTAGCCTGACCCCATGGGTTGAAGGACTCAAAGGTGTCGATTGACCTCAGTCGGGCTGTACGACGGAGATTGTGACCCCCACCCCGTAAAAATGCTCTCCTGGAACATAGCAGTCCTATTAAAACATATGTCCACACCTATCGGGCGGTTCCATCTCGAAACCTGGGCAACGGATATAGTGGAAGTGCAGGGCTATCACATATTTCAAATTCCCACCCAAAAAGGCCTTTAAGGCCGCCCAAGTGGCAGGTTACTTATCTGGATCGACCCAGCTTTGAATTATAGGGTAGAATCTCGTGCGACAAACACATTAGATTTACAGCACGTTATGGTTACAATTCCTGATGGACAACACATCTTATTGTTTAATGTATATAACAGGCCGAACTCTGTTTCGGCCATCATGGAAATCCATTAATTGGTTTTCCATAGGAAGGCCCCAGCTTGGATAAAACGTTTGTAGTTGCTGCGGGGATTTTAATATGCATCTGGGACCACTGCCAGAGAATGAGGGGAACTGGGAAGACCAAGAAGAGGCGTGGGAAATCCCGCCCTAATAGCCTCTCGCCCGAAGAAAGCCCGTAAATTAGCAATAGATGTGGTTCGGAATTTTTACATGAGCTCGAGCTAAGAGCCTGCAATGGGCGATTTGCCAGCGACCATCCTGCTGGGAATGCATTCATGGGATCTAGGGGATCAACGCTGATTGATTACATCTCATATCAGCTCGGGCCTGGAAGAAAATTGCTAAGTTTGAGATCCTGGAAAAGCATGAAAGTGATCTCAGGCCCCTAATGTTTGCTCTTATGCCAGTGACCCCACCCATGCCGGCCCAAGTATGCAATGCTCCAAATCAGGCTCTAACTATATATGGTCATGCCCGCAGGGGCCTCTGATGAGCAATACTGGAACAGAGCAACTTCAGCCTCCATATCTATGAGGTAGTGCTTCCCCACACTGTGAATATCTGCTCAAAGGGACCAGATCATAGGGAGATCATCCAAGAATTTCGGAAATTAAGGGAAGATATCCTCCCTCTTGTGAACTATCCCAGCCAATAAATTAAACAGAAGACACTATCCATGGTCGAGTTGTATGACCAGGTGTGCTCACTTGCAAAACAGGCTGTAGTGGCCACCCTGGCACAGGGCCCCCCAGTCGCCAGATATCTGCTACACATAAAGAGGTCTCAGTATAAGAAAATCACAAAATCTAAAAAAGAAAGTTATGCCAATCAAAGATGGGACTGCCTTGCAGCTGCCCTGAGTAGTACCGCTTTTTGGAAATTGGTGTCGGGTGTAGAAGTTAGAGGGGATGTCAACATGCAAAGAAGTGTAACTGCCCGAGGCCTGGTTGGACCATTTCTCTTCATTATAGAAAGGAGGACGAGATCTCGAAGTCTTGGGTGAGGCACACTCTCCACTTCTGGTCGAGGAGAGAGAGTTGCAGATGTGGAAACCGCCATGAAAGTACAGATCGCAGGTGAGGCACAGGACCAGCTAAGTGCTGATAGACATCTATAGAGGAGAGCTATCTGTCTGGGCCCCGGTCCTTTGGAAACTCTTCAAAGCATGCGTCAACACTAACTCTGTCCCTGACGCTTGGCACCTAGTGGAACTAGTGCTCATTTACAAAAACAAGGCAAAGGAGCACCCCGGCAAACTATCGTCCTATATCCCTGCTGGATAGCTCAGGTAAAGGTTTCACAAAAGTGGCTCTTAAGCACATACAGTCTTGGGTCACAGAAAATGAGATAATTAGTACTCTTCATGTGGGTTTTCAGTGTGGCAAGGACACCATAGACCAGAGTTTTCACTTTTTATTCTTATCCACAAGTACACCGTCCTGAGGAAAATTAAACTGAATGCCACCCTTGTGGACCTAAGGACGGTTTTCGACTGCGTCCCACTGGACATTCTTTGGCAAGTATCAGTCAAATGAAATATGCCCACATGTCTAGTTTCCATCATTCAATATCTGTATAGGAATAATAAGGCAGTTGTCCAAGTTGGGCTAGCTGGAGAGATTACTACACAATTCGACGTAACCAAAGGAGTAAGACAAGGATGTGTCTTAGCCCCTCTACTGTTTTGTTTGTACATAGAAGAGGTTATTCAAACTCTGCTTGTGGAAGGCAAAGATCCCCCAAAGTTGGGCCTAAAAAAGAATCCTGCACTTTTCTTCGGGGATTACGCTGTGATTTTGGCCACTACCCCTATGGAGCTGAGACAGTCTCTGGCACCCTTCATGAAGAAATGCAGGGAATTAAGGCTTTGCCTTAATACAGACCCTAGTCTTTAAGCCCAAGTTTGGGAAGCAACAGAAATTGGAAGTCAGGGATGAGGGTCTTGTTTTGGAGCAAGTCATGACTACCTTGGAATACACTTCGATGAGAACGGTCAATGGATGATCCAGCTGGCAAAGTCTTCAGCCACATTGGAAAAATAGAGCAGTGGGATCCGTCTTTTCTTTAACAGGCATGGTAGAGAGGCAATATGACCTACCCTGGATTTGTACACGAAACAGGCCACAGCTCTTTTTCGGGCAGAACATTGGGGATATGCAAACATAAGGATGCTGGCCACCGTCGAAAATACATTCTTAAAGACCCTCCTCCTGTTTTCTTAGTGCACGCCTAGCGTCTTACTGCAGTAACTTGTGCCCTATCTACGTTGTTGCTGCAACAAAGCCAATCGTATATTGGTTACGCCTATCGCAGACCCCCAAACTCGCTGCCTTTATGAATGATCTAACACATGTATTAAGCTTAGAGGGCAGCATTAACTTGCCATGGGCTGTCCATATAAAAAAAAAGGCTTGTTTGATTTGAATGAGCGGGACTTGTGGTCATGTCCCGTCCTGATCAATAAGTCCACGCTCACCAGAACCAAAAGCAAGCTTTGAATCGATCATTACAGGGAGCATGTAGAAACCTGAATCTGTCCCCCAGTTACCCGAGGATCACACTTGACTTTGGCTTTGAGAAATACCTTGATTTCCTTAACCCTCATTTTGCCCGTACTCTGTTCATTAATTTCCGAATGGGAACACCAAAGCAGGCTAATTTTACAAAGACATGGGGAGAAGGGAATACAGGCTTATGTCCACACTGCAGCACTAGTGAGGAGACAGTTGCTCACTTTATGTCCCTATGCCCTATGGCACAGGGCTCGAGAGCATGTTATCTTAAGCCCATTTTAAGAATAGAGAGTATACGTACTACACCTGATGCCTTGGACCTTTGCAAAGGTCTCAGGAAGATAGCTCAGGGGCAACATGCTCGCCTTGGAAGCAAGATGACACGGAGCAACACAGGTTCGAGGCCCGGGTCCGCACTTAGAAACCTCTGGGTATTAAGCACGTTATAAATAATCTAATATTATTATAAAGCTCGGATGACATGGAAATAGTATTCAGAGTTGCTAAATTCATTCATCGAGCATGGCTGGTGAGGCTCAAGTGCAGACTAGGCCTTAATGGTCTAAAGGCAACCATGGTAAACCTGCAATATGGTCCTATAGAGAGCGGGGGCTGCAAGTGCTTACTCTCTCTCGTTCCGCTTGCAAATTACTGTGGCTATGGGGTTTTTGAGGGCCGGCTGTGAACTTGGATTTAAAGGGAATGAAGTTTAAGTACCACGCAGGCTGACGAGGCTTCATAACATAAAATGTAGTCGTGGGGGCCGCGTGCATATACTCTCCCTCAATCTGCCCGCTGATAACTGTGGATATGTTGATTTTAAAATGTAAATGTGAACTTTTCTCAATTATTTTTAATCTTACTTGTTTTATAATTTTATGTACATATATTATGATCCAGAGTATTTTAGAATCTAACTTCTATGAAATTGTATCTGTCTTGCTGTCTTACTTTTTATGGCCTTGTGCCGAATAAAAGTGGCGTTGAATTTTCTCTGACTATAGGGACGCCATTCCCTTTTACATTACACCTAATGCGTGCTTATGGTAAAACTGTTCCAATTCACTCAGTTGGCAATTGAAATGCTCACCCTTAAAGGCAACTTTGTTATTTAAATATTACATAATACAACCGCATTTACTTTAGTAAAACGTTTTGTATATTTTATTTAATCGTTAAAGTAATTTTTTTTACTTTACCCCCCACCCCCAACATGTTTATTGCTATTACCACTATATGTTAATGGCCTCCAAGACCTCGGGATGGGTCATTGCCACTTGAGATAACGACCCTTCCTCAACTCCTGCCTAGAGTTTAAGGCAGGTCATTTTCCTGCAATAATGGCCCTGCCCTCCGTCTCTAAGGATATAATATGTTACGCAGCATGTGTAAAACACAACACTCACCATCGTTGTGTCGTATTGGTGCTGACGACTGTCTTGGCGGGTTAGATGTTCTGCACAGGCAATAGGAGACATGGCGCTTCTTCTGTAACATCCTAGAGCAGATTGTCCGTGTGGTTCTTAGCTGAGGGTGGTCAGGCGTTGACACCTAGGTGTAGTGTGAGGCTCTTCACCATCATCATGTACCTTTTTTTCAGTTAAATAATTAACCATGAGAGCAGATGCGCAATCATAAAACAGTCAATATCGTAAAATGGAAACATTGCGATATAGTGAGTAAACACATTGACCGTAACGACTGACTGAGATCACGAATAGAACAATCCATACTTTAAAACTCATAGACGGAGTTATTTCAGTCTTTGCTTTTAATAAACAAAATTGCATGGCGGGAAAAGGAACATATGACCCTAGTTATGATCAGTTCCCAAGAGCAAGATGTTGGCATGTCCCAACCTAAGGTCAGGTGTATGCGAGCAGGCCAGGCACATGCCGGGTCAAAAAACTGCTGCAAATGAAGATGATCAGGCTGGCAGTGACTATGAACTCTCATTTTTAATATCCGCAAAATACATTTTGAGCATCTATGGAGCTGTGCCGGACATAACCGCATAAAGAGCAGCAGTGAATCGTACATGTATTTCCAAAACAGACAGAGAAATGGCAGTATATCAAACCTCAAGCTGGTTAACCATTATCCCTTAGTTCTATCTGCTGTCCAAGGCAAATATTTCTCTGCCTCGCCATGTGATGAAATAACGAGGAGAATGCCCTTTTTAAAATGTATTTATTAAGTGCTTATGGCTTTGCCTAGAGAACTTTTGGCACATAACCTTTATAACAAATAGTATTCAAAATACATATGTCATTCAGGTTGTATCAAAAATTCATGAACACAGTACATCAACAAGTATCCTAAAATATCATAAAATAGTAAATTAAAATCATGAGAGAGAAACAAATACCCTGTCTACGAAAAGCAAACATATATTGGCAGACAAGGCAGACACTCAAGATCCTTCCAATTTACCTTGAGCAATTTCATCTGCAATTTGTTTTATTTATTTATTTATTTTTATTTGTAACATCTAGTTTATTACAAACTTTTATTACAACTCCTTGTTTCTTTACTTCAATACTGCTTAATGAATTAGTTAATGTCTTTTGGAAAATTATCACATCAGTTTGTGGCTTTGTCAAGAAAGTTTGACCGAGCAAGTGAAATGTGTCGAGCTTCCACTCAGAATCCTGGTCCAAAACTCGTCCGTCATATCCGATGTTGGCTGGAAGTTACTCAAATGGACAGATCTTAAGTCACTGAGTGCTGAACATTCAGTTATTAGATGTTTTATTGATTTTTATAGGTTCGTTCTTAATCTGAAAAATCTATCCCGATGGTATCTCAAAGGGAATTGTCGCAGGTACTTTGGCATGTTGTCAACTTTATTCAGTGTCAGCCCCAGATCTAAGGCAGTTGGCAGCTTTCCATAGTTGTCCAGATTTTCCATCCATACCCACTCTTTCAACTTCTTTCTTGCAGTTTGTGGGCGCTCCAACAGTGTGTTCATCGAAATGTTAGCAGTTTGCATAATTACTTTCACCTTTTCTGACCAAGTCAAGAGCAAAACTTTATGCAAATTTCATCTGCAATTAAGGGTAGCTCATTTAAAAGCAGTAAGGCTATTTTCCAGACATTGTATAAAGCAGCGGTTATGACCAGTGATTCTGCAGAATCAATGGATGCCCAAAATTGATCATTGTGGATGCTAGATGAAGCACTAACAGACCAAGCATAACCTTTCCAATAATGTTTAATGTGAGTACATGTCTGGCAGTGTCTATATGCTTATGGAACATGCAGCACTAGCTTTCTCCATAGGGTATGCCTAGCCGTGCCCCCCCATATATTCAAATGTACTTAAGCTGTTAAATCGCAAAGATAGAATATATCTTTTAAGATCATGGCTGCAATATGGTGTCCAGTCAACTCGTCGAAAAAAAACTGGTCGACTGCAATTTGGTCGACGCAATTTGGTCGAAAACCAAATGGTCGAATTTTTTATTTTATTTATATATTTATTTTTTGGGTTTTCGTTTAGTTAAAAAAGGGGTTTTTAGAGAAAAAAAGAGGGTTGGGGGGGACCCCCCCCCCAAAAAAAAAAAAAGGGTTAAAATAAAAAAAATAAAAAATTCGACCATTTGGTTTTCGATCAAATTGGTTCGACCATTTGTCTGGTCGACCAATTTTTTTCGACCAAATGACTGGCAACCCTGCAATATGTGTATAAATAAATGCATTGTGCACCTGGTCGGAAGCTTGAGGAGCATATTCACAATGTCTTTTCTTAGTATATAGAGCCAGCCGTGTCGATGATCCATCCCAGTAAACAGTTTTACATTGTAACTTTCTCAGCAATTCATAGGCTTTTTCTTCATTTGGGTGATCAAGACCCACAGCCTCAAGTAGTTCTCAAGCGGTCCCGGTGGAGCTCCAAGTCAGCATAGCTAGTGTCACTCTTGCAAGCAGCTATAGTAGTGATCCCTCGAAGGGGGTACCCCCTTCTCTTGCACTCATTAAAAGCTTGATGTAAAATGTGCATTGCAGTATCTTCTAGAGTGCAAATATAGAAGGTAATCCATGTTCCATCCTGGCAGCCTCAACCGGAACAGATCTGGGTAGGCCCAGGAACGATCGATGCAGTTTACCCTCTATGACCCCTGCCAATGCACAGGGCTTTCCGGGAGAGCCTCTGAACCATACAATGAACTGGGAAGTGAGCTGGTCCCGAATATCTCCAGAAAACCCTCTATAGAATGTCTGCATCTTATGGATAGAAAGTTCTTTAGACCTAGCCATTTTCTCATAATTTTGTTTGTGATACGGGTATCACAGTAGGTACATTCCGTGCAGTCTTTAATGGAAATGACCAAATATACATAGGATTTTGCCACCTCTAGGGACACACCGCCAACCTTCCAATCCTAGCAGTTGTTAACTCTGTTTTTTCCAACCACTAATATCTTGGTTTTGCTGAGGTTAATTCTTAAGTTGTTATCCTTGGCAAAAGCATGTAATGCCTCAAGGGATCGCGTCCAATCCAATTTCCACCGTGGGCCCCTCCTCACTAAACCCAGCGACCAGCCCGTATGAAGATTGTGACCTCCTGCAATGAAGCGGAGGACTCCAAGTGTTGGTGCTCGGGCCTGAGTGGGATAGAGCCGGGAGAGCGAAGAGGTTCATGGGTATGGCCGACCCAGGTGGTCTGGCCTGGCTCCAAGAGCCAAGCACAAGCCGAGCTGGCAAAATAGCCATGTAAATCTTGAAAATCAATATGTTACAAATCACAAAATTGTCAAAGTCCCCAATGCTCTACGAATACCACCTATGACTTAATTGGTACCATTTTAAACTTTGCATCACCTCGCTCTGTGTTATCGGCCATTTTGGCTTAGTAGTCCCTCTTTATATTCTCATTCTCTTCAGCCTCGCCTCTGCAAGGTCTCGCTCTCTTCACAGTGATAGCATCGCCACATTAACGCCATCTGCGGGATGTCCGCTTTTGCAAACTTTCACACACTGACAATTACACCACATCAGCCTTCGCAATATCTCACTCTGCATCATCTCTCTCTTTGCACAATCTCAACCCCTCACCCAACACATTCTAACGCTACACCTACATGCATGCCAAAATGATCTATTACATTCGTCCAACACTAGTCCAAACTTGGTTTTAACTTTGAATTCTGGAACTTGAAGTCCTGGATTTCTCCATTATAAACACAGGACTACAAGTTACAGAATACTTAACTAGAACCAGGCCTAGACTATTGTATTGGTGGTTTTTAGATGATATTAGTCAACGGCATAACAGCAAAAAAAGTATTGGATTTGGTTCAGGAAATTATTCATAGACATTTTACTATGTGCTTTTAAAGTTAATTTATTTTTGTACTATGTGACTGACTGGATCCAGAACATTTGATTTGTGGAATACACTGACAGTCACTGCTAAGAAAATAATGAACAGGTGCTGCAGCCGCAAAGATGAACTTTTTTATTAAAGGGAAGCAAGGTAAACTTTCCTCAGTTACTTGTACCTCTGTTGCTCAGAGACTAAAATAGTCCTGCTTGATTTTTTTTATTTTTTTGTTATTGGGTGTTTGCCTTAGTATAAATCTTTCACCTCTTACAAAAGCAATAAAATTACACGAATCCCAAAAGACAAAGCAAAATAAATCAATGAATTGAGCAAATAGCATATGAAAGAAATACACTCTTCCCCACAAGCGCTGTAACCGCTTGTCTCTTTTGCTATTAAATGCTGGTGGTCAAGCACAGCATCCCATGGTATGCACCCACCAAGTCATGGCCCTGCAGTGGCGCTCCTGCTTCAGTGAAGCCGATGGGAGCTGCCCGTTGTCTTGTTTCCTACTCCATGACAAAGGCAGAGGTGCCTTCCCACCCCTTGCAATCTCGGCAAGGCGAGACTGCTGCAGGGACCCGGGGGCACCAGGTGGGACTTGTGGTGAAGCCTGTGGTTTGGGCAGACACTGGCCCAAAACGTGGGTCGGGCTAAAAGGAGTGCCTTGACCCAAACTGACTCGAGCCTCGTCTGGCTGGCATAGCTCTAGAGGCAGTGAAGTCTTGAGAACAGGCAAGGATTCCCTTTCAGTAGCCACTTGCAATAGTCTTGGCCGG
This sequence comes from Ambystoma mexicanum, assembly GCF_040938575.1. Taxonomy (NCBI): domain Eukaryota; kingdom Metazoa; phylum Chordata; class Amphibia; order Caudata; family Ambystomatidae; genus Ambystoma; species Ambystoma mexicanum. Next base: position 1,198,169,153 of record NC_090935.1, read on the forward strand.
AGTAAAAGACCTGGTGTGGAGTCAAACCAACACTCAGAAGAACACATCTTTCATGTTCTTTATTCATGTTATGTTATGTTGATTTGATAAAAAATGTGAGAGCCTTTCTTACTGAGAATGTGCATGGCAAAATAACCTGTTATGTGGGATAGTGCCCCCCTCAACCCTCTGAAGGGTCTACCGTCATAGCTCACTCACCCTATCAGAGGAGGAATGTCCATTTGCCTTTCAGTCTGGTTGCACCCTCGTGGATAGGCCAGCGCCTAAAGTCATGGCAATCCTCCTCAGAACAGGAGTAGCACTAGAAAGCCCAGGCCTGGTTTTCTGCTGTTCCGTATACTAGGATATCATCACTGATAATCGTCACTATTGGTGGTACCCGCCAGGCCATTCAACACTCTGTATTTTGTTTTGAAATACTTCTGCAGCTGAGGGTAAACTGAAGTTGATTCTCTTATACCTCCGGAGACCCAAGTGGAAATAGAAATGTGTTATATAGCGTGACGCTCAGGGCAGGCGTATTTGATGATAGCCGGAGCATAAGTCTAGCTTACTGAAATTCTTTGTGCCTGTGAAATCCAAAATCAGCTTGTCGATCGTTGGAGTCACATGATACTCACGACATATGGCTATGTTGGGCAGCCGCATGTCGATGCAGATTCTCACTGCGTTAGATTGATGTGGATTCTGTGCTACGACCGTTGGTAATACCCATGGTGTTGGTCCTGATGTCGTCTCGATTATTCCTTGTTTCTCAAACTTTTCTAGTTCTTTCTTGACTGCCTCGCTGTGAAGATGTGAGCAGGGTGGCCGACGGAATGCGGGACACCCGGGCAGAGGAGCCTGCTGTACTGCGGGCGTGTGCGGCGCAAACGCTGCCAGGAGTCGCGCTAATGGGGGTGACGGGGAGGTGTCCCTGTCGACGGGAACGCCTTGTCGGCGTTCTGCGGTGGTGCCGGCGTTGCCGCCGCAGCGCCGCGTACACCCACGAGGACCCGGGCCACTAGCGCTGTGGCTGAGCAACCCGGAAACACGGCGTGCATCGGCGGCCTCCGGCGGCGAGCGGCGGCGGGGCTTGGGAAGTCGAGAGCCCGGCTCGTGCCGACCGCTCGGCGTCGGAGGAGCGCCGTACATGTGGTCAGGAACCAGACAGTGGGGGCAAACCAGAACCCCCTCCTTACCTCGAGCAGGGCAGACCCCTAGCAGCAACATAAGGCCTCGAGCAGGACGGGCCTCCGGGGAGCATGCCTCAAGGGAGACACCATGTTGGGGGGGCGGGGCCTATGGAGAGGGCGTGTGTCAGACACGACCCAGGTGGGATAGCGACCAGGGAGTGGCTGACAACAGGGAGGGGGAGCCGGGACCAGGCAGCCAAGGGAAAGGAGGAGGAGGGGAGGGGGCAGCTCTACTCATAGAGGGTGGGTGCCTAGGGTCCCCACCAATCGGAAAGGGGGGAGGGAAGTTGTCCCTGATTTCCCTCCAAGCACCGGGTATAAAGGGGACTGGCCTAATGGCAGTTTTTTTGCTTTTTGCAGGGAGAAGGAGAGGAGAGTGAGAGCAACTGGTGGGCCTATCCGGGTTCGTGAGAACAGGAGACACTTCAAGGGGAGAGGAACCCATGGTGCCTTTTACTCACAGTGAAGTAACTGTGGGACAACCTGGAGTCCAATCACCGTGGTTAAGACATTACATTTAACCAGTGTGTAATAAAGGTCTGCAAAAACTCCACATCGGCTACTGTCCTGATTTCCACAAGTGGCGTAGTCGGCAGGGTTAACGAGAACGCGATGGAGAAAATAATACAGACACTATCAGAGGGGCAACAACAGTTACAACAGCTCTTCCAACTTCAGGCCCAGCAGGCGGCCGCTGATCGCCAAGCCTTTCAGCAGGCAATACAAATGCAGGGTACCCTGCAGTCCACGTCTCAGGACAAACATCAAGAGACGATAAAACACCTGACGGATGCAGTGACCGGCACCCGAAACCAGCCCATGGTCCCTTCCGCAGTGTTGCAGAAATTCAAGGAAGGCGAAGACCCGGCTTTCTTTTTTACCACATTCGAGAGGATCGCCCGAAATGCACAGTGGCCGGTGGACCGCTGGGGCCAGTATGTCGCTCCCCTTTTGTCTGGCATCATGCAAGGTGCCTACCAGGCCGTTAACCCAAACGGAACCACGCCTTACGCTGAAATCAAGAAGGCAGTGTTGGACCGGTTGGGACTTGACGAAGAAGCCTACAGAATGAGGCTACGCAACACTAGACTCAAACCGGGGGAGAACCCCCGACAGCTCTTCTACCGCGTTAAGGACCTCACCGAGAAATGGCTGCAAGCACCGGGAACAGGCCTACAGGATGTGTTAGACAAGGTCACACTGGAGCAGTTTGTCGAGGCCCTGCCCCCTCCGATGCAAAGATGGGTCAGACAACATCACAGACCCACCTTATCTGAGGCTGTGGACATAGCATCAGCCTACCAAAAGGCCGGGGGGGGGCGGGTAAACCGTTTGGTGTCGGTTCTTCCAATCGCAACCGCATGCCACCGTTGGAACCCCTCACAACCAAGAGCTTGCGAGTAGTACCTCCCAAATGGAGAGCAATGGAAGAACGCCCTTCTAGACCCGAGGAGAAGAGAAACGGTCCCGACCCGCGGCCCACCCCGTTGTCCACGGGATACCTGCAACCGCAATGTTATGACTGTGGCGAGTGGGGCCATATAGCCCGGTTTTGTCCCCGGAAGAGAGGCGCTGAGCCGATGGAGATCGGATTCATGAGGACGGAGCAAGGACCACGATGCCAAGGTCTCTCGAGATGGACGTCCGGGTAGACAGGAACCCGGCCAGGGCCCTACTCGACAGTGGAAGTCGGCAGACGGCGGTGCTACCAACCGTTAGTGATTCTCCTTACCTCACCAATGTTAGTATCCCAATTCGGCGTATACACAGGGATGTGAGGACCTACTCCATGAAAACCATAACAGTAGAGGTGGGCCCTAACGTTGCAGAGATAAGAGCTGCCGTCCTCCCCTCCTTACCCGCCTCGGTGGTGATTGGAACCGATCTGCCCCACTTCCACCAGACTCTCAAAGCCCTAGACCAAGGATGGTGGGAAGAAGCATCCTTTGCCAGGGAACCCACCCCCCCGAACACCCAGGGATGAGAGAGACCCGCTAGGAAAAGAAGGGAAGCTCGCCTTGCTAAATGCGCATCCACGTATGCCACCCAACGGATAGCCTGGAACCCCGAGGACCATGAGGATTCCATCTGGGGAGAAGCCCTGACGGACCCTACCTTAACACTTGCCCGCGAAAGAGCCATCACAGATGGGGACCCAGACCTGACCAAGGGAGCCGGGTTTACATCTAGACAGGGCCTGCTCTATCGGGTCTACCAAGAGGAGGGAGGAGCACGAAGGGAACAACTACTCCTACCCAAAACACACAGGGGTATTGTCCTCCAGTTGGCACATAATCACCAGTGTGGGGGCCACATGGCCTCCCTAAAGACACAGCAAAATATTCTAAAACGTTTCTACTGGCCAGGGGTCTATGGGGAGGTGGCGAAATTCTGTAAGGGGTGCAAAACGTGCCAACTGACGAGTGGGGAAAAGCCAGCCAAGGCACCTCTACAGCGGATGCCCTTGATCACCATACCCTTTCAAAGGATAGGTATAGATCTGGGAGGTCCGCTCGAGCCAGTCAGTCGTGGATACCGATACCTGCTGGTCATTGTGAATTATGCCACCCGGTACCCCGAGGCTTTCCCCCTAAAGGGGACGTCTGCTAACCAGGTATGCGACCAACTCATCCCATACTTTGCACGGGTAGGCCTACCCACCAAAATCCTCACCGATCAGGGTACAAACTTCATGCCGGCTGTCATGCGCCAAGTCTGTGAAAAACTACAGATCAGACGGCTGCGCACCTTGGTCTACCACCCCCAAACGGATGGGTTGGTGGAGAGGTATAACCAAACGATAAAGAAAATGATGAAAAGGGTAACAGGGCCGGAGGGGAAGAACTGGGATAGGGTCATACCCCTGATCCTAATGGTATTGAGGGACGCTCCCCAATCCTCGACAGGATTCTCCCCGTTCGAGCTGCTATTTGGAAGACAGCCCAGAACAATCCTAGATCTGGTCAAGGAGGACTGGGAAAACGCTAAGGAAACATCCCTCACCGAGTACGCCGAGGACCTTAGGGAACATCTGTCTACCTTGAGGGGACTAGCAGAAACCCATCTAGGTATAGCCCAAGACCGGCAGGAGAGGGTATACATTAAGGGCTGTCGCCTAAGAAAGCTAGAACCAGGGGATAAGGTACTAGTGTTGCTACCTACCAGTACGAACAAAATGTTGGCTCGGTGGAGAGGCCCTTATGTGGTGAAGGACCTGGTGGGACCGGTGAATTACCGGATACACCAACCTGACCGGACCCCATCACATAAAGTCTACCATATAAACCTACTGAAGAAATGGACCGAGCCTGCCCCGGTCGACGTTCTGGCCACCCAAGGTACGGGGGTGATCTACGCAACCGGCCAATTGGATGCGGTGCAGTGGGGGGAAACACTAACGGAACACATGAAGAACAAGATCCAGGAGACGCTCAACCCCCACCGCAATGCCTTCTCCCATTTACCTGGAAGGACCAGCCTATTAGAGCATCGTATTGAAATCCTAACCAGACACATAGTCCGGCTGAGGCCTTACAGGATCCCGGAGGCCCGAAGGTTGATCATTAAGAAGGAGATCGAAGAAATTATTAGGCTGGACATCATTGAACCGTCAACCAGTGTGTGGTGTTCTCCAATCGTACTCGTACCCAAGCCAGACGGGGCTGTACGATTTTGTATGGACTTTAGGCAGCTCAACATGATATCTCACTACGAGGCCTATCCCATGGCCAGGATGGATGAACTGCTGGAAAGGCTAGGTGCTGCCCGTTACCTCAGTACCTTGGACCTCACCAAGGGATACTGGCAGATCCCACTACGGGAATCTGACAAAGAAAAGACAGCCTTTGCTACGCCCCAGGGGCTCTTTCAGTATAAAGTACTAACATTCGGGTTGCATGGGGCTCCGGCCACCTTCCAGAGGCTGATGGACGTCCTTCTGCAGCCCCACGACCAGTACGCCGCAGCCTACCTAGACGACATCGTGATATACAGCGCATCATGGAGTGACCACCTGACCCATCTACGTGAGGTGGTCTGCACCCTGACCCAGGCCGGACTCCATATCAACCCAGGTAAATCGGTCCTAAGGACCCGGGAAACCAAGTACCTCGGACATATAGTCGGTGGCAGAGTGATTCGACCACAGGTGTCCAAAATCGAGGCTATTCAGGGGATCCCAGTACCAACCAACAGGAAACAAATAAGGGCCTTCTTGGGGTTTATAGGGTACTATAGACGCTTTATTCCCGTTTTTTCTTCCTTGGCTGCGCCGCTGACCGAGGCGTTAAAGATCGGGGTTCCCCAGACCTGTCGGCCAATCACACAGCCATACTGGCCGTCGAGGAGCTGAAGCGCAGTATATCATCCCACCCGGTGTTGGTATGCCCTGACTTCCGGAAGCATTTCTTCCTGCAGACGGACGCCTCTGGCATGGGGTTGGGGGCAGTCCTGACGCAGGAGGTGGACGGGTTCCTACGGCCGATCTGTTTTGTGAGCCAGAAGCTCCTTCCGCATGAGTTAGCGTATTCCACGATAGAAAAGGAATTTCTCGCCATCAAGTGGGCGGTGGACACCTTACGATATTACCTACTGGGGAGGAAGTTTATGTTGTACACCAACCATGCACCGCTGCAATGGTTGGCGAGACACAAGGACACCAACCAACGGGTGCTGCGGTGGTTCCTGTCCCTCCAGCCCTTCGACTTCATCACCTTACATAGACCTGCCAGCTTCCAACTGGTGGCGGATTACTTGTCCAGGTGTTAGATCTGGCCCGACCGGCCTGGAACTATGGTGGGGGTATGTGAGGATGTGAGCAGGGTGGCCGACGGAATGCGGGACACCTGGGCAGAGGAGCACGCTGTACCGCGGGCGTGTGCGGCGCAAACGCTGCCAGGAGTCGCGCTAATGGGGAGCGCCGGGGAGGTGTCCCTGTCGATGGGAACGCCTTGTCGGCGTTCCGCGGCGGTGCTGGCGTTGCAGCCGCAACACCGCGTACACCCACGAGGACCCGGGCCACTAGCGCTGCGGCTGAGCAACCCGGGAACACGGCGTGCATCGGCGGCCTCCGGCGGCGAGCGGCGGCGGGGCTTGGGAAGTCGAGAGCCCGGCTCGTGCCGACCGCTCGGCGCCGGAGGAGCGCCGTACACGTGGTCAGGAACCAGACAGTGGGGGCAAACCAGAACCCCCTCCTTACCTCGAGCAGGGCAGACCCCTAGCAGCAACGTAAGGCCTCGAGCAGGACGGGCCTCCGGGGAGCATGCCTCAAGGGAGACACCATGTTGGGGGGGCGGGGCCTATGGAGAGGGCGTGTGTCAGACACGACCCAGGTGGGATAGCGACCAGGGAGTGGCTGACAACAGGGAGGGGGAGCCGGGACCAGGCAGCCAAGGGAAAGGAGGAGGAGGAGGGGAGGGGGCAGCTCTACTCATAGAGGGTGGGTGCCTAGGGTCCCCACCAATCGGAAAGGGGGGAGGGAAGTTGTCCCTGATTGGTCCTCTTTCCCTCCAAGCACCGGGTATAAAGGGGACTGGCCTAATGGCAGTTTTGTTGCTTTTTGCAGGGAGAAGGAGAGGAGAGTGAGAGCAACTGGTGGGCCTATCCGGATCCGTGAGAACAGGAGACACTTCAAGGGGAGAGGAACCCATGGTGCCTTTTACTCACAGTGAAGTAACTGTGGGACAAGCTGGAGTCCAATCACCGTGGTTAAGACATTACATTTAACCAGTGTGTAATAAAGGTCTGCAAAAACTCCACATCGGCTACTGTCCTGATTTCCACACTCGCGCATGTGGAAAGGAACTCTGCTGTGTCTCACTGCTTTGGGCTCGATTGTTGGGTCAATGTGTAATTCATTCTTCCTTGGAGGCATCCTATGCCTTGGAATACTTTGTTGTGTTTTGTTAAGAGGTTGTCGATATCGGGCGTGTTAATGCTGAAACTGAACTGCAACAGCTTCAGTTTTTCTGCTGTTCGGCAGCTCACCAGTGTCTCCAAGCCTGCGTCTACCACATATCTCATGGCTCAACATGTTGTTCCGTTGTGCGATAGGTTGGAGTGGAAGGATACCGCTACTGGTAGTGGCTTTTTGCATCCATACGCAATCAGTTGTACTCATTTGTCTTTGAGTTGGGGCTTCAGTTCGATTTTCTTGAATTTTAGCAGGGCCATGACATTCACTGCTGCTCCAGTGTCTGATGACTTTGGTGGGTGTGCCGTCAGCTAGGATGGCGCAGGAGGGTCATCAGGACATCTTTCCTTTTTGATTGCTCTTCTTTGGCTTGATGGCAGATATCATGTGGACCCGTTCGCTGTTCTTTTTTGTCGACTGCAGCAGTGTCCTCTGTGTCGCTACATCTGGGTGATGTTCGTGCAGCGCCGACAGCCCTGGCCTTTCCTTTCCCTTTCCGCATGTGGTTCGATGTCTCTGGTTTTCTCATTCCTCTCTGAGGTGGTGGGTTGAGGCAAACTGCTGCAAAGTGGTTCAGCCTCTTGCACTTCTGGCAGGTAACCCCTATGGCTGGGCATGGTTCTGCCCTGTGCCAGGGTCCTCCACACCACTTTCAGGACTCACGTCGCTTTGGTGCTCGTCGTCTCCCTTCTGGTCTCCCTCAGACTCCAGCAATCTCTTCCTCTTTCTGGATGTTGTCGAGTGGAAGTCATTGTATAGCGGCTTCCATGATGGCTACTTGGTTGTCTGTATGTTCCTGTAGTCTGCCCATGGCTAGGATACAGTCTAGAGGGAAGTTCTTCTCCGATAACACTGCTCTGCGCAGTTTGTCTGATGACTGACATTCCATTGATAATCTGCAGGCGGATGGCGAACTGTTCGTCCGGGAACACGTAGCCTAGCGCCAATTCCCTGAGTCGGGCTTGGAAGTCATGAATGCTTTCCTTTGCCCTTTGCCTTGACATACAGAATTGGAATTGTTCATAATCAGGGTCTAATTCAGGTTATTTAGTGCCAATTTCGCCCCATCATAGTTGTCTGTCATCCCTCTAATTTGGCAGGGTGTTGAATAGTCTTAGCACAAGAGTGCCAATGTTTAACGGTAATAGGGTGCACTTTTTTCCCGCTCTGTTATTTCCCTGGCTTGCATGTTGAGCTCGAATTACTGGAGCCATATTTCCCACTTTAGGGCTGCTCCACTGGCACATGAATGAAAAGGCCTCATAAATGTTGACTGCTTGGCGCCTGGACCTTCTAATCTCATTGAATTGCCCCTGGGGCCTCTGCTGCTACTGCCCTCTTTTGTTGGGCTGCTTTGGGGGCTCGCAATGGGGTCAGAGTGTGTGTGCTGCGTGTGTTTGCAGCGTTTATTTCACTTTTTTTCTTTTCTCCCCCTCACTCTCAGGGAGAATATGCGACCCTCCCCCTACACGCTCTCACCTCGGTAGGGCTCTGTGCGGGGGAATGTTCCATCATTATGCGCTCCTCGCTTACTCCTGCACAGTGTGAAATGGCGTTGGGGTTCAGGCCACGCACTTCCGCCGCACGGCATGTGAGGCGCCGACAGCGGGCTGCAGCATTACCAAAGAGTGGGGCGAAAGCACACATGGGCGCACGTCGGGCCTCGTCGCCAGTGTGATGGTGTTCGTTCCGAACTCCGGTAGCATACAGGGAGGTCGGGATGGCGCACACACCCACTCATGCTCGTACTGTTTTGCGGAGGTCAAAGAAGCACACAACCAGCCCTGAGTCAGTGTCACTGGCTAATCCACTTCCGGGTATTGCCTTCTTAATTGACTTCATCCTGTAGCTTGTCAAGTGAGTTGGGTATCCCCTTGCTCACGTGACTCGAACCGTCCACTGACATCACAGGTACCTGGAGGGAACTGTAGCTGTGGTGATTTGTCTGTCTGGGCACTGAGAGTGGGGGGACTGAGGGAGCAGGGTGGAGCATATCTGGATTGCCCCTACCAATATGTAGTAATGGGTGGTTCCAGACTTCTCTGGTAACAGTGATTGTAAATCCTTAATAGTGGGCCCGCTCACATGGAGCAGGTTATTTGGTTCGTTCTCAGCAGAGAGTGAGGCTTTCCCTTTTAATATCTGTACCTGTAATATAGAGTATAATGTTACTGTACACAGTGTGATGAGATCCTGCAACTATTTTTCGAATTGTTCACTTTTTTTTTTTAGGGAAACCCCTCTAAAAGATAGGGAAAGTTGTTCTTACTTTTCACACTTCTTAGTTTCAAGGAATGTTTTTGGTGTTTAGATGTGAAGGGGCCGAATGCATAAAGTGAACAGCTTGGTAAACGTTGCATGTATGTTCTTTTGATTGCAGGCGTGTCTATTTAAACTGCACAGTGTGGGCATTATAAAAGTCATCATAAAACACACCACTTAAAAAAAAAAATGTCCAAAGACTAAAAATGAGACAATCATTTTCAAAAGTTTTGGCGCGTGCCAAAGCTGCGTGTTTTGGAAAAATGACAGGGACTACATACTGAAGCCGAGTTAAATTGTAGTTTCCTGTCTCCCGTCTCAAACTCTTTGGAAAGTTCTCCCTCTAGTGGCCATATGCGTGTACTGCATGTATTTAACAATCGCAAATTTACCTTCAGAATTTAAGGATATAGCGTCTCTGTAGTACCTCTGCGCTACGATCGTGCTGCGCTTCCTCACTATGCATGAATCGTGATGTTTTGTATTTGTCATTTCAGCAACGAAAACGATGCTGCTACCTTGCCACCAATCATGCAAGATGTGCAGCGGATCTGCCACGACTTGTACTTCCTGTCCAGCAGGTAAATCCAGTTCCTTGTCTCGTGTCTGCCACGTGCCCTCGTCTTATGTGCTCTGCCGTGGGACAATCCTATAGCCAGCAGAGCTTTGCATGCCACGGATTTGGGGAATCCTACTTCTAATGTAAAAAGGATACATGTAGGTTCCAGGATGCAAAGAGCAATAGCCAGATAAGCCAGGACGTGCTAGGGGTGTCTTCCCTGGTATGGGTCCACTTGCAAGCTATACTGTAGTAAAGACGCTGTGTTGCAAACTCACGCAGCGATTGGTGCCAGGAAACTCGAGATGTTGGGTGCTCTGTGAAAAAAACCCACCATTTAGCATAATCACTTTCATTTAGCACAGATGGACACTTCGGTGTGTGTGTGTGTGATATATACATGTTTTCGAATGATTACTTGTGCATCACTCTTTCTTATACCAGGCCTTACTCTAATAAAGGGTATGTACATTGCAGCTCTCCAGATATTTTGGACTATGACTCCCATGCAGTGGTCGAAGTGTATGAAAAGAAGTAGTGGAACTATGTTCCCTGCTGGCCTGCATCGCTCCCCACAGACCCCATTGCCACGCCCCCTCCCATGCACAATAAAACCCCTAAAACACATGTGCCTGCTCTTTAAGGAAACGTCCTGTGCAGTGCATGCAAAGTGCAAGCTCCAACCTCTTCCTACACTTTTATTTTAAAACGAAACCGTTCTGGAACAGTTTCTTTTTAAAATAAAAGTATAGGAACGGTAAAACTTAATTAAAAGAAGTAGAGGAACACCGCTCCCAAACGCTCCCGCCCACTTCGACCACTTCGCCCATGATCCTTCACCCTTGACTAAGCTGTCTGCACTGATAGGAGCTGTAGTCCAAAACATCAGGAGAACCAAAGGTTTCAGACCCCCGAGATCAGCATTCCTTTATGTTTGTAGTACAAATAATAGTGATTTCTGAGCCCATCATTTATGTGAAAGCTGTCAAAAATCATGGGAATGTCGGCAAAATTCAGGAGAATTGCAGCGTTCCTGTGACTTATGGATTTTAACAAGGAGAGTCCTACAAAAGAGACCTGTTTATTGAGGCTCGCTGTTCTCTATGGTTAACAGCCAATTTGAACAATCACTATACCGCCTGCAATTCGCTTGCCCTGATGAACGTTGTTAGCTGGACATTGCAAAGCATTACTGTAATCATTCCCCTGTATTTAATAAGCAGCATAAGATTAATTGGACTGTAACTTAACTTATAACAATGAGCATAGAGTGATTTCTAGTCTTAGCAGCGCTCTGCACTGAACAGCGAGCCTCCTGCTTCTAAAAAGGAAAATAGTTTTACAATGTAAACCTGTGGTTTTAAAATGAAAAAAGAATTCATTCAAAGGCCACTTATTGTGGTGTTATGTTGGATGGGCTATACCGGGGGAAACGGCCCGGCGGCCTGAGTTTAATGGGGGTCATGGGACGTTACCCCCGGTACAGCCCATGGAATGGGCACATAACGCCATTAGCACCCATCCCATGGGATGGGATAGGGCTTATTAAAAGTATTCACTCGGTGTCCCATTCACGGAAAGTAAATCCTTTACCAAGATGGCTGCCATGGATTGAGAAGGTGGAACTCCGTACAGAGCCCCTCTTCCATTTCCATGGCGGGCGAAAAAAAGCAGAGTGGAGAGAAAGCAGTAGCTACGGTGGCACTGGATGCTGCCATAATGAGGTAAATGGGGATGGGGAAAAAAAGGACCGGAGGTGGGGTGAAGATGGTGGGTGGGGGAACTGGCCTTCAGGCGGCTTGGAACGCAGGCTGAGATGGCTGGTTTCGGCCTGCGTTCCTAGCCACCTGATTGGCTGGCTCCCTCAAGCAGGGTGCTAATAAATAATATTAAGGAAGGACACATTTCATTAGGTTTACTAAAAAAAGACTACCAAATAGGATTCAGCAGGATTCCAACTTCTGCTTTTATTCTACATGTTTCTCTTTGAAACTAAATCATCGTTTTCAGCTGTAATAAGTCAAAACCATGTACTATAAAAAGGTTTTGCCAAACCCTTATGAAACACAAGCCAATATTGCTGTTTGTTACATATGATTATATCACTTATCAGCTTATCACTCACAGTTTATAGCTGTTGCACATCAGTCCCCTGAATTACAACTTTCATCCAATTAGCAGGCTGGATTTATTTGCATATAATATAAAATACAATGCATAATGGGTTATGAATATTATGGCCTATAATGGTAGCTCAGGATTTTTTGACATTTGCAAACCACTCAGTTTTTAGCTCGTGGTTTATTATCATGCTACAAGAACCTGTCAATAGCATTATTTAAGCAATATGCCCCGAGCGGGGGGAGCATTACTTGACTCGATAATGCCCCCGCCACGAGGGGCATATTACTATTAGTACCCCGGCCCGCAAGATCTGTGAGACCGGGGTACTAAAAGCATTTTTGTCTGTCCCGAAAAACTGCAGCGTTTCAGAACAGAAAATAAAAAAATGACTGTGAAAATGGCCGTCCTGGAAGGGAAAACGGAGTCCGTTTTCCCTTTCCATGGCGGCCATCGGGAGCGGACGCGCTGGGAACACTCCTGTTCCCAGCGCGTCCGCTCCCGAAAAAAATAAAGAGAAGGTAAGTGGGGTTGGAAGGGCGAAAAAAACAAAGAAAAAAAACATACCTGGGTCCCCGGCGGGGGACGATGGAAGCCTCCAGCCACGTGGAGGCTCGGAGCGGGGATGGGCCCGCTCTAAGTCTCCATACGGCTGGAGGCTGCCATCGTCCCCACCAGGGACAAAGCATGCTGAAGGTAAGTGGGGTTGGGAGGGGGGGAGGGTGGAGGGAGAACAAAACAAAAAAACATACCTGAAGCCCCAGCGGGGGGACGAAGGTGGCCTCCAGCCGTGTGGAGGCTCAGAGCTGAGAAGGCACCGCTTCGAGCCTCCTCATTGGCTGAGGGGCTGCCACGCCCCTTCCGGGGACAAAGGCGTGGAATCCGAGGGATTCCCGGCCGGGTTATGCCCCAGCGAGTGCCAATCAGAATGGTTCTTTCATTCTGATAATAGGTCATAATAATACATGGAGACTGATTATCTACTTATATTTCTATATGTATATCTCTGGTTATAGTCATTAATGATTGTAATTATGGTTAATCTGTACTACTCATAGGGAAAGTTAGTTTTCTGATACTTTTATCTTTGGCCCTGTTAGATGATTCTTTGCCAAACTTTACCAAAGATATACACCTTTCATGCTGCATATTTTAGGACATTTTCGTGACGTTCATCCTGGTAGAGCAAAATGCATGTTTCCTATTCATTTTCCATTTATCAAAGTTTGCTCTCAACTACATCTGAATGTGCATTTGTACCCGAGGAAGGGCGCTGAGCCAATCGGCTAGCTGGAAATGCCAGTGCGAACAGACAGTGTACCATCACGTTTTTCCCAGCCATTCCCCATATGCCGCCATTCTGTGGGTGCCCCCGCCCGCTCCTCAGACCCACCATGCTCCCAGTTTCACCCTCACACCTACCTGCCTACTAGGGCAGTTTCTAGTCCATTTGGTGCCCAGTGCGAAACACTAGGAATGAGCTCCCCCCAAACCCCACATCATATCCCGCGCGCCACTCCCACTGTACCCTGCGCGCCACTCCCACCGCACCCGCACGCCACTCCGTCACACAAGGAATTAATTACCATTTGCAACGGTGGGCCACTTTTTCATTGCTGCCCAGGACAATTTTATGCCCCAGTCCCGCTCAGGCTGCCGATAAGGAGGACTGGGCACACCAAGAGACCATGAATATGGCATAGGATGCAGTATATACAACCAACAAAGAACACAAGATAATGAAGGGAGTTTTGAGGCAACCTAAGCCAAAAGGGCAATGACAAGGAGACACCTGAACCCTATAAACAATCAGTGTATGCTTTGAAACAGTAAAGTGTGAATGTTGACTTGTTATAAGGATACATGGACCCGGATTATTTATTTATTTATTCATGCAATGTTTGTCGGGTACATGTATATTTATTTATGCAATGTTTATCAGATACAGATATCCGACAAACATTGCATAAATAAATAAATTATCCATGTCCATGTACCCGACAAACATAGTATAAATAAATAAACCGGGTAGTGGCTTCAAGAGTATTTACTCAGCAACACTGGTCAAACTATTATCAGCATAATGAAGAAACTCATCACCTGTGCAATGGAAGTGGTTTAAAGTGAAATTGATATATAGTTTGAAAAAGAAGCAGCATGAAAGAAAAAGGGCTGCTTTAAACTATTATTTTGGGCATTTCCTGGGCTTGCAGGGATGCACCGTGGGCCCAAACGATTCTCTGTTTGTACCGTGTCTGGGCCGCGGTGCATCCCTGCAAGGCCAAGACCCTTCAGTTAACCCCCCATTCTTCGAGGAAGAAATAAATAAATGCATAAAGAAAGACAAAGAACGGCATACCGTTAAACGTTTTTAAGCGCTTTTTGTGCTGCAATAGTGGCACTTGTATGAACGTGACTCAGAGAGTGTGAAGTGTTAACTTGGACACCTGCAGAGAGGCAAAGCTCCCCTCCCATCACAATGCTGGACACAAAACCATTCAGTGACTAATGGCCCATCATTAACAGTTTCCTGCCGGCATTGTGACGGGAGGGGCTGTTCTTAGCTGCAGGGGGAACTGAAGTGGGGTGGGGCCCATTGTGCATATGGGCCCCACCCCAAGTGTCTGGGAAAGTGCTCCAAGGGAACCTCTGACTGTCAGAAGAGGCAGCGTCAGCACGGAACTCTCCCCACGGCAATCGCGCCGCCCCACAAACTGGAGAATTTCATCCTCTCCAGCTTGGAGGTGCTGCAGGTACTGTGGCGATTGCACCCACCAGGGCAATTGTGCCCCGGACAGCTGCCCGCTTTGCCCGTGCCAAGAAACGGGGCTGCTGCCTGCCATCTCCCATCTGCTCCCATCCCATTTATATGCTGGGTCCTTCTGCTCCAGCTCCACGCTCCGTCCCATTTTGTTTTTACATTTTTTTTACAGGAGATTGGGCTTTGCACAGTACGTGCGGAGTATCCTGTAAATAAAATAAAACTATTCACACCACAGTTGAACCCCGGCATGTGAATAGCAATCACCTCCACTTCGCTCTGGCCTACCTAGGCTCAAACTGTTGGGCCATTACTGGCCCCTGAAGGACCCCCCTCTAAGCAGGGGAGAATGCTATGTTCACTCAAACACTAAGTGAATCCATCAACCCGTAACCCTTAGTATAAAAATGGGGCTTGGCTTTGAGACAGTCGGAGATTGCAAGGCATGATGAAAGAAGGAGATGACAGGAGCTACAGGAACATATCTGAGGAGGCAAGAGAAGACAAAATGGAGGAGCATAATAGAAGTTGGGAGGAAAGCAGGTAAAAGAAACCATCTGTCCTGATAATTCTTTCTGGCCAGGCCCCTGTCACACTTAGACTAGTCGACAATTTTTCACCCTCTGCTGACAAATGATAGTGGTTCAATAATGACTTGCTTAAAGATACCACCTTCACAAAAGAAATAGAAGGGTTTCGTTTTCCATTCTTCTCCCCAAATAAAACCTGGGCATGAACACAGAAATGATATGGGACACGTACATACAAAGCAACAGTCAGAGGGGTATTGTTAATAAGGTGGCCCTGGAAAAAAGAGAACAAGAAAGAACTCCAAGAAACACTACTCAAAAAATAAATTGGAACAATGACAATCCCAAAAAGAAACCTACTCAAACTGAAATTAGCTGCTAGCATAACACTGGTAAACAATTAAGAAAAATACCATGGTGGATCGAACAAAGCAGGCAGACTCCTGGATAACTACCTGAGAGGCAAAAGAAAACGAACAACAAAATCACTTCCATCAAGAACAAGAAGGTGGGTAAGCTTCAGCAAAGACTCAGATATTCTCAAGTCTTCATGAATTTCTACATTACCCTATCTTCATCAGACGTCCTCTCTCCAACCTCCATACAAGAAGAAAGCCTGCCAAAACCACAGCCACATAACAGGAGCCCAAGTCCAAAATGTTCATTTCAAAGTAGTGTGGCAGCGTATGCAGATGACGTCATCCTGTTCCCTTCTAACCCCAGGTCTACTGTGCATCATGTAATGCCCCCACCCAGAGTGTCCGGTTACAAACTAAACAAAGGTCAGACTGAATTCCTCCCAATATCAATTACATGTGTTCTATGCTGGAAAAGCACTATATTAAATATTTCGGAATTTAATTCTCCCAAGCATGGGCTCAAAAAACAATCCTCCATCATCCAAAACAAGAGAACATTAGATCAATGTTGCCCTGTGTACTTGACTTGGCGTTGCAGACTAGATACAATCAAACTAACGATCATACCAGTGATATTATGTTACCTATCCTTTTCGATAAGAAATTCTATAAGGAACTGGGCAACCTCCTCATGACATTTCTATGAAAAAGGAAACCCACTAGAATTTCCATTAAAAAGATCCAAGCTGAGAAAAAGAGGGAAGAGGGGGGTAAGGTTTCCCAACATCAAAATATGCCATCATGCCTTCATACTAGCTCAAATCAACCAAGGCACATACTGTCCTGCAATAGGTAAAGATGGAGAACCACAATGGGTTGCATGACAAAAAGCACTCGTATTAGATTGATGTCATCTACAATTCGGTACAAAGCTGCGGTAACAATCAACGAAAAGACACTGCACTGGGACACCTGGAAATGAAATATCAACTAATAGAGAAGACTATCCCGCTTACATTTGCAGAACTCCAACTCAAATACGGTCTACATGCCAACGAGTACAGAAAATACATGGGGTTAGTTGACCTCCTAAATAAGCTTAAAAGAAATGGATAACCCACAAACCTATCAGTCACAGGGAATCCGCTGCTAAAAAAGAAAATATATAGAGCCAGCGATCTATAGCAAACAATAGTACAAGCGGGTGAGTTCTACAAATAAATATCCTAACATTCATCACGAAATGGGAACACAACGTATCAATCAATCTAGATCACATCCAATGGGAAGAAATAGACAATACAATAGGAAAGGCATCAAGATCCGCCAGTAAATCTGGAACCCTCTTCTTTGTACTAAACAAGGCATAAGGGTCTCCTGACAGGTTGCACAAAGCCACAATCACTGCTAATCCAATGTGCTAGAGATGCAATAACCCAGGATTTGAACGCTCACTGGGCATATGTTATCCTTCTGCACTGCAAGTGGCAGATTTTGGACGGAAGCATCACAAACAATCAAGGATATTCTACAGCCAAGCCAAGCTTACTCATTAAAAGAACTCTGCATAAACACTGATGTAAAGATGGACATTGAAAAATCTGGTGTGGATGAACAAATGTGATACCCAGGGAGCTAACCACACCTCCAAATACACCCTGCTCCTAGATATACACAGCAATCCAAATGATCACACCCCGCTGGAAGCACGAAGATCCTTCCTCCCACAGGGCATTGTGCAACTCAACATGTCTGTCCCACAAATTGGAAAAAACACTACAATGGGATATTTTATCACATACCAAATGTACACATATCTGGAGACCTCTAGAAGGAATTGTACGATCGGACCGAAAACAAAAGGTCCGACCGTACAAATAGATGGAAAAATGCTACCACCAAAGGTTCAAACACCAGAAGTTCGAACCTTTGGTGGTAGCATTGTAGGTAAGTATACAAAAAAAAGACTGCGGGGGTGTCCCTCGCAACACCCCGCTCACTATACTGTCTGGTATAGTGAGAGGGGTGTTACGGGGCACAACCCCGCAGCACACCTGAAAAAAAATAATAAATAAAACAGGGGCTGCGGGGGTGTCCCCCGCTCACTATCCTTTACAGTATACTGAGCGGGGTTTGTGGGGGAAACCCCTGCAGCTCCCAAGAAAAGAGAAGAAAAAAGAAAAAGAAAAGGACCCTGCAGCACCGGTTCCCGATCACAGAAGTGAAAGGGAATTGGCGCTGCAGGGACACAGCGCAACGCAATGACAGTTAAGTGGGGTGGGGGTATGTTGGGGGTGTGGGTGGGGTGTCGTGGGTGTGGGTATGTAGGGGTTATGGACAAGTGTTCCCATGGGAAATGTACGAACCTTTTGTGGTTCGTACATTTCACATGCAAATATTTCAGCCGTGGCCAAATTAGCCGCGGTTGGATCACATAGATCCCTCTAGAAGACTCTCTAAACTACTCACAATGAAGAGTAATAGACAATTCCCAAAATGCACAGATACGCAAACCTCCATAAAACAGCACTCCTGTACACACGTCCTAACAATATTTTGTAGCGTTACACCACAACAGAACTGGACTACCTGCCATCTCTTTGACCACCGCCCTCATGACACCCCCTCCCCCAGGACTAGTACTGTGGGAGCAAGATAAATGGGTTTTGCTGGGTGGCCACTACAATGGCCCTTATCCTTTCCCACTAAATATATATCCAACACCACCTACTCAGAGAATCATATAAATTACAAAATTAACCAGCACCTCTAATCCCATAACAAGGGATCATCCCCTCCACTACATGTCACAACCCATGCTCAATCCTCCAAGGCCTGAAAAATGGTCCTCTATCTCAACGGTTCTCCATTTGGGACATCCCTCCATTCTCTTCCTTCTCTAACAATCTCCCCCTCTCTACACCACACGGATACAAACCTATTCACACACCGCTAGTTCTTCTCCCTATCTCTCCCGTCTTCTCTATCCTCCTCACTCTACCCCTCTACTACCTAGCAGGAAACTGCACTCAGCCGAACCATGAACTCAGCATATACTGGATGGCTACCTTTATACCCAACACAAACGCATTGATATATACCCAGTTATCGCTCATTGAATAAATTGTACCGCCGCATTGTTTAAATACTGTTCCGTTCTTTGGTTAGTAGATGCACCTGTTGATGTACCAGTCCCGCACCAATTGCATAATGAATTTGCAGCACCCGTGTATTCCAGCTGTTCAGACTTGTTAAATCTTATTTTAACTTGCCCCTTTGGCGTAATAAGGTAATGGAGAGCACATTTAATGAACTGTTTGCTAGAATATTGGAAATCCTCAATAAAAATATTTTTTAAACTAAAAAAATGTATCTGGAGAAGGAAGAAGGCAAGGAAGAGGGGACCACGAGAAGGAAGGCCAGATAAAGAGAACCATGAGGGGGATGGCAGAGGAAAGATAAGGGAAAGGGGAGCATTGGGGGAGGTAGAAATCAGAAGATGGAAGGTGGGGAGTCGGATGGAGGTAGGAGCAGAGTGGAAAGAGAACAGATAAGCCATTGTTATTAGGAGGAGGTGGTGGTGAAAAGAAAGTGGGGAATCTCAAGAGCATGGCCTATTGAACCAAGCAGGTGCCCTAACATTCCTAACCAGCGGTGTGATATAACACTGGCCCCCCTTGGGAATGAGAAGCTAACCACAGCTCCTAGAAACACTTGTGTATAGGCGCGTTATAAATGCCATATCATATCATTAAGACGAGCAAGGTTCTCCAGTCACCATATTGGCAAGGCATTCCGGAAAGAGCTCGAAACTATTACAGGGTTCCTTTTGCGACAGTTTGATTTAAAGTCACCTGCCCCGGGTTTCCCAACGTAAGAAGCTGTCAATTGTCAACGTCCCTCACTGTGCAAAGGCTGCACTCATTATACAACATCATCTATACTAAATTATACATGTGGTATCGTTGCCTCTTTCTCATAATGGAAAAAGAAAAGGAGGCACACTGCAAAGCCCTATTTTTTGGGGACACAAACAAGACACTGAATCCATTTTTTGCAGACTTGCTATGTTGCTCTTCTAGCGGTAATCAAATACAGCAACACATAGATAACACATTGGCAGACTCCTTAATTAAAGACTCCATCTCTTCTGTCAGCCAGCAGACTTCACACATACAAGGATCACGGATGCCAGAACACCTTCAATCAACCTTGGAACCCCCCTATAGCAATCCAGCGCTGCCACGGGATCAGATCGCAGGATGAGTAAAGCAGAAAAGGACCAAGACCACATATAGGGCCTTAGTCACAGAAGGGTTTTATAATGGTGCAATCCCATAGGGAAATGCTCTGTGAATCAGGCCCATAGATAGTCTCCTATGGCATTAACACATGCATTTAATACTGCAAATGGCTAGGGAAAAATAAAATCTTGTTTTAAGACCACAATATCTTCATTGTGGCAGACTACTCCAAACCAACAATGGACAAAATGAAATCTTTCTTGTAGCTAAGGCCAGAACTTCAAAGTAGAGGCCATCAATATGGCCTATCAGCAGATGGAGATCATTATTGACCTCCTCTCAGCCAATCAGAATGTTCACAGAGCAATCATGAACTACTAGTATTGACTACATTCTAACTCCAAAAGCAAGCAGGAAAACAACAGTACAATTTCCAGACACAAGTTTCATTTAACAAGACACTTCCACATTTTTCACAGCAATATCCTATTTAACCCACCAGAAAGAAAAGCTAAAACTTGGGAATATGCTTTAGCTTTCTTATAGGTTAACCTTTTTCTTTTACATGACACCTAATACATGCTAATGTTAAACCCATTCCAGTCCAGCCAGGTTTGCAATTAAAATACTTAACTTATAAATACAACCTTGTTATTTAAACGCTACAAAAAAAACCCCATTTAATTTACTCATTTACTCAGATTGTCTGTTTACTTTACTCACTATTAGAGTAACGTTTTTACTTCATCGCCAAAACATGGATTGCTACTACCACTATGTGCTAATAGCCTGGGAGGGTCCATTGTCACTAAGGATAATGTCCCTTCCTCAACTCATGGCTCTCAGCTTCTCCTTGGGCCATAACTTGGTGGCAGGTCATTATCCCGTGACAATGACCCCTCCCTCTGTCTATAAGGCTATACTGGGACCAGCCGAAATGATTATCACAGACGCACGCATGACAATGACAGTGGTCCTGGAACCAGATGCAGTCACACTTTTATTTTTTAAACCTCCAGCTCAGGAAGACATGGACACGTTATCCGTCCCCGCTGTCTCTGATCATCTAACTTCCAAACACGATCAACCCCCTAAAGAAGATAGGTGGAGTAGTTTCAAATATCAAAAGCACTCCACCGGTAGACAGCAGGAGAGGGAGAATCCGGAGAAACAAATAGATTTTGCATCTGAAGGCTCAACTAGGGACAAGTCCAGATCACCAATCAAAACCTCAGAAACCTAGGAAGAGCATCAAACTGAAGTCACTAAGAGGAATGTTTAAACCTATTGTTCTTTACATTGCTGTTCAATTTCTTTTCTACCTCCTTACACAACACATAGCCAGAGTTTGGAAGGATGATAATGTGATGTGCTTTCTTCCTGTTCCGTCTTCCTTGCTTGCATGGCGATGTCACAGTGTTCTAGGTAAGATATAGATTTGATTTATGTTATTCTTAATGTGTTTTAGTTCAATTCAAAACTTTTCACATACTTAGCAATCATAAAAATCCATTAATAAAATGACATTAAAATTACCTTATAAAATTAATTTCCAAAATGGATAGATATAATACAATTTGCCATCATCCTATCTTAGATCACCTGCGACTTAATATTTCCTTCCAAAATTAATTTCCACAAACATTTTACATTTGTGAAATTGACATCGTCCAATCTTGAATCGCCCATGGCAACCACTAACATGATGTTCTATTTGCATTCCATTATTCAACATTTATTACACATTTTATACTTACTTTCATAAATGCCCTGTCATAGCACAACGCCATACAAGCACAAGTGAAGCTTATGCATACTATTAAATACAAATAAATGCCAATGATCAACAATTTAACAAAACGTTGTTGATGTACTTTCGTACCACATTTGAGTCATCGTTAAATTCACAATTTGTGTTCCACAAGTCGCCAGATGTTAAATATCGCAATATTAAACGAGAGCACTCTCCCACTGATACACCACTTCCTGACATGTTGACTCTTTAACAAATCTGGATCATAGACAGATTTTTGCAAATACTGTCTATGTTATAGTCTGTAATTTATGACAGCAATGCAGGACGTGTCTATTCGTCCACAGTTCTTGAGGGGATTTCCACAATCGACACGTCCTTAAGTTCCTCTCTAGCTATGATATGCTGTGTAGGTGTGACCTGCTGAGTGTTCTTAGAGTGGCAGCTGGAGAGAAGCTGCTGGAGTGATTGGGTGTGATGGTGCATGTCCCTTAGCTATGTGTGTGTCCTGTTGTACTTTTGGGGCTTTGCTATCCTGATTCTGTAACTGATAAACAAAGATGCTTTCCTTTTCTACATGTGGCTCCTCGACATCTTGTGAAAGACGCAGCACAACGCATCACAACAGATGACAGAGGCCAACTCGGTTTGATAAATGCATGTTAGTGAAAAAATACTAACTGTGAGTTCAATGTGTGCTCCTAGTGGAGACAAGTCAGGGTATTTGGCATATTTGAATAGAGTCGTCTCAGAAACTAAGGACACTAGAATTGTATTAGTTGGGAATCGAACCATAAACCCATTTCTAGACTGATTATTTATAATTTATAATTGGTTACTGATAGCCCACTTAATCCCGAAGAGGTTTCAAAGTTTGTCTTTGCGTCTAACAATAACCTTGAACTGATGAACTGGTTGCAATGCAATCCCTTCAAACATGTTAAAAGTTGAAGCACAACAGGAGATCCATGCACCACCATGTTGTTCAATACACTTCTTATAGGAGTGTTTCTTCTGTGCAATAAACTAAAACAGGATCTAGGATTTGTTGAACTCCTATTCTGCGTCCAGTGATAAGCACATTTGTCATCCTTAGAGTATCTTTCCTGACATAAACTACGTAGCTGTGTTCTGATATTGTCTTTCACCATTTCCGTGGGCCTAACATCTGATTGCAAATCATGTATCAATGTAGGAATAATCCTATTTAATCTCTTGGAGAGTTCTTTAGTGCAAATGACACACCTGATGTGGGAGTAGGCAAGTGAAGAAGGAAAGGATGGCCCGACTCCACGAGGACGTCGTGTGGTAGGAAGCCCTATCCTGAACGGCACAAGGGTGCAAACTAAGGACTGATGGAGTGAGTCCTGGGAAGGAGCCAGAGCAAGTCCACCAAGTCCCAGATGTAACAAGGAAAGTCAATGTTGCAAGCTGGTCAACGTCCCAAAACAGAATGGCACTCCAAAAAAGTTCCAGAGTAAAAAATCCTGGAAGATCAAAAAACCAGACAGCAAGAGTACCAAGCAGTTCAACACAATCCAGGGGCAGATCCAAAGCAACCCATAATCCAGTAGACATGGTCTTAAAGTCCGGGAAAGCAGGAAGAAACAGGAAATTCGGAATGCCAAACTCCCGAAACAGCTGAGAAGCACAAAAACCTGTAGATATGATATGATATGATAGTATATTTCTATAGCGCCTATACACAATGTGTTTCAAAGTGCTTCACGGCAAGGGAGGGAACAAGGGAAAATACAATGACATTCATACAGGCCATGAACAGTAAGGATGTGAAATTAACTATCATACTCTACCTGATGACATTTCAAGATAGTGCAAGAGCTAAAACACTCATAGGAAGGAAATGGGAAACAGACAGGCAACTACCGTACTAGGCTTGACGACATTTCTGGTAGAATCAGAGATTAAAAAGAGGTGAGGAGGGGGGCGGAGAAAGGAGGGAGAGGAACAAAACAAGCGACTATTGTACTAGGCCTGATGATATTTCAGATAGTGCTGGAGGGGGGGGGGGCAAATAAAGGAAGGGGGAGGGAGCAGAGACTTTCATATCAATGCTGCAGTGTCAATGGGTCACATGAGGTGAAGTGGAACACGTTACAGCAGTGATCCTGAATTGTGGAAGCGCCGTCCGCCACCATTGAGAGGTGTCAGTCGCCATGGCAACAACCAGGGATGCTGTAACATGGAGAAACAACGTGGAGCACCATGGACTTCAAGCTATTGGTGCCTCAGCATGGAGATGTGGCACAGTGATCCAGAGGCTGCGGGAGAGCAACGCCGGGACGGTATGTGTGTAACACCAACATTGCTAGATGTACATTTAGGATTGCAGCGTTGAAGTGGTTTAACAGCAGTACTTCACCAAATTACTGCATAGTCACAATTGCAAAGTAAATGAGCTGTTATAGTATGGTTTCAGCCTGCAAGAAGGAAAGGACCTGCCACCTCTAAGAAGGATGGTTTCAGTATGCAAGGAGAGTTTTTAAGATTACCTTTCACCTGTGGAAGGTATGAGCAAAAGGGATTCAACAAGCCCCATGGACTATCGCCCAAAAGATTTATGGACTCTAGGAGCCTGCCTGTTGATAGGGGATTGTCACTTATCCCAGGGACAAAACACTGCATTTGAAATGTTCGATTTTGGATATGTCTCACTCATAGCAAGGAAGGAGTCGGGGGGAAATGCCAGGCCTCTAGAGCCATCCCTGAAGGATGGGCTGCTCTATGGATTCATAGATTGAAAGAAAATGTGTCCCCTATGGGAGAGGTGGATTCTGGGAATTTTCTCAGGGACAAAGAGCCTCTCAGCTTCAAGAAGGATGGGTTTGGCAGATTCGACCATGGGCAAAGAACCTGCTACATGTCAAAAGAATGGGCACTGGGTGTCAGCACGAAGACAGAAACTCATTCATTAAAATGCAAAACTGTGCCAGTAAGTGTTATACAAACACAGGTTTATTGCTGTGCTGGAAGAATAGGTTTTGATGATTAGCAAAGAGGTGGCAATTCAATCACCTATAGGAAGGCCTGGTTCTGAGGAGTGGCCCCAGGATAATCAGCTGGTTACTAGTGGGAGGGATGGGATTTGGGGATTCACCAGTAACAGAGAAATTAGCAGGAAGGATGGGTAGTGGGGATTGATGGGTAGTGGGGATTTAGTCAAAAGTCGAGAATCTCTCAGTAACAAACTGTGAGCGTGCATGTAAGCGTAATCACTCTAGTTGAGCTCCCACAACTGCCTATACATCCAACAGTAATTAGAGACGGGCCAAGTGCCTCTGCAAAGTAACCGTATCTTATGAGTGGCTTTCTTAGGGCAAGCTCAAGATCTGCTAGATGTGCCAAGGAGAAAAATGATCCACAATTACAATACAATTAAGAATAAAAAACATGGGGATCAAGAATGGATTAATGAGACTAACATAAGGAATACATTCTGTCACGCGTACATGCAGCAGGCCTCTCGAGGCCCGTCCTGGCCTGGTATGTTTCATTCATAACGGATAGGAGTCAGTCACTTTCTCTACCCCCCATTCTGTCATCTTCCTGTGCACTATCATGTGGTGTCCCACAGGGCTCCGCCTTGTCCCCCATGCTTTTTAATATCTATATTCAGCCGCTGGGTCGCCTCATCCACTCCTATGACTTCCGCTGCTATTCCTATGTTGTCGACACTCAGATCCTGGTCCAACTAGATCGGGACCAAGCAACGGCAGATCAGGAACTGCGTGAGTGTCTGTCGACAGTGGGGAGTTGGATGAGTGTGAACTGGCTTAAACTGAATGGGGACAAGACAGAAGTCCTGGTGGTTGGTTCTTCTCCTTCTGTTTCTTTGTAGACATCTTCTTTCTGGCCCCAACTTTGGGTGATCTTCCCATCCTGGTGACGGTGGTCAGTAATTTAGGGATCCTTTTGTCGTCCTCCTTATCAATGACACTGCAAGTAAGCGCGCTGTGTAAGATTGGGCACTTTCTCCTGAGAGTGTTGCGGAAAGTACTTCCAATTCTGCCTGAACATTTACGACCTTTGGTGATAGCATCATTAATTACCAGTCAGAATGACTATTGCAACGCACGCTTTACCTGGCACAGCCAATGGGTTCCATGCATCTCCCACAACTGGTGCAAAATTTAGCAGCTAGGGTGGCAACTAATTCCACCTATGTGCCTTGTGCTTCGGGCCCTTCACTGGCTCCCAGTTGCCCAGAGGATCAAATTTAAATCCTTGTGCTTGGTCCAGCGGGCCTTTTTTTCGGCAGGGAGCTGAGTTCTCCAGGACAAATTTCGCCCCTATATTCCTCGACGGCCACTTTGTTCTGGCAATTCCAACTTGGTGGCATTTCCGAAGGTTCGCCTTTCCCGTGTGGGTGGACGAGCTTTCTCGTGTGCAGCTAGCAAATTGTAGAATGGTTTACCTTCTGACCTTAGAGGCACTGCCGATCATCTTCAATTCAGGCATGCACTGAAGACCTTTCGGATCTAGCAGCATAATGGGCAAGGTTGTGTCCTTGTTTTCCTTGCGCAAAGATGCTTTTAGGTGAAAGTGCTAATTATAAATATGAATAACATAACATAACCTATATGAAGGATGGTTTTTGTGATTCACTCACTCAGGGGTATACAATATGTCACTCAGTGGAACAACCTGTTCTCTTTCTTCAACCAAGGACAGACAAAATGTCACCCGTATTAAGGACAGGTTACCGGGAGTCACCTCCAGGGTATAAAACAGGTCAACTGATCCAAAGTTGGGTTCACAATGAATGGGGAGACTGTTGGCCCTAGAAACGATGGGTTCATGTAGGGATGGAGAATATTCAATATGCAGAAGTAATGGGTCAGGGCAATCTCTTCAGAGACTGGGAACTATGCTTGTAGGAAAGAAGGCATCTGAGGATTCACATAGGGGAAATGGAACTGGTCACATGCAGAAAGGATGATTTCTGGTGTTCGTATCTATAAGATAGGCTGACAAGTTAAGTGCTTGCTTAAGACATTACAATTGCTAATAACAACGCCTATTATTATAGGGCATAGAGGTAGGAGGGAAGCTGCAGGAAGCACTAAACAAAACCTTATTTTTATCTAGTGGCAGGGAACCTCTAAAAACAGTTCAGACCGCTGGAATTAGCACATAGGTACAGAGCCCTCCATCTCTCAGGCTGGAGTAATATCAGAGGTATACAAAGGCTCCCCCTGAAAGGCTGGGTGTATCTGGAATGGTTAGCCCAGGGACATAGAGCCTTTCACATGCAGTGCAGGATGAGCTCAGTCGATCAGAGCAGATGCACAAAATCATTCACCTGAAATAAAGGATAGGTCAAAAACAACTTGAAAGGGGCAAAAGGTTTAATAAATAAACAGAACTCCCTTTCTCTGAAGCTTGATGGATTGAAAGCTGTTCCCAGGAACATGTGGTTTAGGAATTGGTACAGAGATTAAGAGCCTTATCAAAACCACCTTTTATTAAGACTGGAGGCATTTATGAGAACTGTTTGGGGATGCCAACTCAACACTCCACCCTTTGAAAGGATCAAGTCAGGGATTGACCAGGCATGTGCCCTTAGTCTCTTTTTGGAAGCCTTGTATTGCAGTTGTTGAAATAACCTGATCATCAATTCTTTGGTTTCTCTCAAAGGGTGTGAACTCTCTTGGTGACTTTAGATGCTAGGTGTAAGGGTGTTGAAAAAGGATGGTGACACAAGGGTGGCATTTTGTTTGGCAAAAGCCTTTATTTTCAAGAAAAGAAAGCCTCACTATCCCTATGTTCTAAGAGGGGGGAGGGGCGTGGGGGGTTCCCTGCCTCTAACTAATACTAAAGGATCTGTCAGAATGTCAGTCAAAATCAAACTCCACCATCCTGTATCACACCTAATTCTATCCCTTACACTACAACTAAAGAATAAGTCAACAGAAAGTTCCTTCTCCAGTGGAGTGACTCACTTCTCCAGGTGTTTGGGTGGTATTTCCAGAAATGTTCTTTGGAAAAAGGATGCCAGGGGGACTGACTCCCTTCCCCTGGCTTGTGGTTCCAACAAACATTTGCACCATTCAACTTTCAGAACCAGGAGAAGGACTTCCTTCTCCTGATATTGGTTCCCACACTCCAATATAGTTCACACCAAAGCCAGGGGGAATTACTCCCTTCCCCTGGCATTAGAAAAGTCCAAAGTCCTTCTCAGGACCTCAGTGGACCTTTCTGTGCCACTGTGATGATGATGTTTTCTTCTGATGAACAGTTCACTTGTTCACTTGGGTTTGGGTCCCAGACCCTTCTCTGGTGGTCAGTGCACTTATTGCTGCCACTGTGATGAGGAAGTTCTCCTTGGATGCGCGATATGCTTGTGTTGAGGTCCCAGACCCTTCTCTGGCAGTCAGTGGCCTCGCTGCTGCCACTGTGACAAGGACATTTTCCTTGGCTATCTGATGCATTTGTGTTGGGGTCCCAGACCCTTCTGTGGTGGTCAGTGGGCTTGTTACTGCCACTACAACAAGGACGTTCTCCTCGAATGCATGGTGCACTCGTGTTGGGGTCCCAGAACCTTCTATGGTGTTCAGTGGGCTTGTTACTACCACTACAACAAGGAAGTTCTCCTCAAATGTCTGGTGCATTCTTGTTGGGGTCCCAGACCATTCTCTGGTGGTCAGTTGGCTTGTTACTGCCAGTGCAATGAGGAAGTTCTCCTCAGATGCTCGGTCCACCCTCCCCAATAGTTTGACTGTTAATACTGGGCAGGTGGAAAGTCACTCAAACCTTTCTCTCCTCCTCTCCGTGTGCCCTCCGGGTCACTCAGACCTCCTGTTACTTTTGGTATAGCACTGGGGCTTCCTTGCAGTTGGGCGCATCTCCCAAGCTCTTCTGGCTTCTCTCCCGTGCTTCCGTAGCACCACGGTGGCTATACACTGTACTTGCCTGCTCGGCTACCTCTTCTTGCTTCCTATTCGGGTCCACTCCAGCTGGACCAATGGAGAACTCCCTCAGCATCCACGGTAAGCCGACATGATTTGAAACTCCTGCTCTGGATGGTTTCCACACCTGCTGCCTCTGCCAGCTGGGCTTAGCCAAGTCTTCAGCCCTTCTTCTCTTCTTATACAATGTTGCCAGTCCCGCCATGGCAGATTGTCAAAGTCTGTTGTTATTCTTGAGGGACTGATCTTCATGCATCCTCGGGGTCACCTCGTACCAGTACTAGCACAACCAGTCATCTTCATGTTTCCTGTGCTTTTCTTCATCCTGGTACTTTCCGTTGTAGCTTTTTCTCCTAAACTACATAAATACATGGGTCTACTCTCAAGGAAGTTGTTTTGCATGGATGGTATGTTAGGGAAGGTTGAGATGTGACATGGGCTAAAAGGTGATCATCCTTATCCCCAGAAGGGGAGTCCTCCCCATGAGGTCCTCCCGCATTAAACCACCTCTAGGGAGACAATTGGGTAGCGGCCGCACTTCCCTAGCCTCATGGTAAAGGACTCCCATTGGGGAGAAGTGACAATACCTGGCGAATAGTCACATAGACCAATGCAATACCTGACCTGTTACAGCAAAGTCTCTTCTAGAGAAGCAGTGTTCTGTATACATACCTTTTCAGCCCTTGTCCTCTCTCTGGAGCGATCTCATCTGAAGGCGAGATGCACACTCCATGTCCTCATACATCCCCTGTATTAATCCATGCCCCATCAGTGGGACACCTCCCCTCACCTCCTTTCCCCTCTTTGACGTTAGCTCTGCTATTGCCTCTTCCCACCCTTTCATATGATCCCCTTCCATTGAACCATTACTCTCCTTGCACTTCCATGGTTGAAAATATCTGAGCTGTTATTGTTGAACAATTGCAGCACTTTATAATCCTAACAGTCTTAGTTTATGAGCCCAGCTGTCATTGGGACTGTGAGCAAACACATGTGAAGTGAATAGAAAAAAAGAAAAAAGAAATTGCACTGCAGAGCAATGTTAACTCTTTGCTATGCGCATGTGCGCTTGCCCAGTTTCCTTCTGGGTGCCAGTCAGAAGAGTGTTAACAGCGCACACAGACAAGTCCCATGTGTTCTAAAAGATGTAATAAGGCACAAGCCACAGCATGTACCTAACATTTCCTTTCTTTTAAAACAAAGCTAGATTATACTAACTAGTCTTGCTGTTCACGTCTAGCCTATTTGCATTACCCTACTATCCATGCGAGTCCTTAAAAACCTAAAAACAGAATGCATCCACCAGAGGTTAAATGCTAATTTGAAAAGGCGGTCAGTGACCAGAAGATCCAACAAAGACATGCCTGCACACATTATCCAAATTATCTCCCCTCCTCACCATGACGCTTCCACACACATTCTCTATGACTCTAACTTCCGCCCCACAGCACATTTCGATTTTACAGGCACACCTTTACTCTGCCTACCTTGTCTCTTTCAAATGTTACCACACTTGTACCTATATCACTTTGTTATGTTTTTTATAATATGAATAATGTTCATTACTGATTTCTGTTACTCATGATGCGTTAGCAAAGGTTTTATCCACCCACACTGTGTAACCCAACTGTCAGCTCAACTATCGGATACTTACCATAAGTAAGCAGGCCACTTGGATGTGTAACCTCATCCTATGTTTGCTATCCTTTGTACATATGTGACACAAGGAAGAGGTCCCTTTGCAAATTAACGCATTATTAAACTTAAATATTTGCCCTAAGGATTTTCAGTAGGCAAATGTCATGCTCAGTGAATACTATTTTAAACATTACCCTATCATTGGAGAGCAACATTGTAATATTATTTACTTAGCCTGCAAGGGATAATGGTTATGTATTATGCCTGACATTATTCGTATACAGTATTAGGGCAGCGGATATCCAGACAGATCGAATGCTTTTTACTCAATCTGCATCCTTTTCAAATTTTCATAGTTTCATTGGGCATAGAAACTCGCTGCTCTACAAAAAAACAGTTTCACTGGGCACTTGTATAATCCCACCGAATAATATAAGGGTGGGGTAAGTTGCAAACAATCTTGTATGCACTTCAAAATAATAGTGCACATGCAGGTTCATGAATTATTTCTAAATTTCCTATTTTATTACAGGGAGGCTTTAAATATGTTTGACTTGCACAGTATCGAGTATGAAACTATCCCAGTGATGGTTTTACTGCTACATTCCCTCACATTTTACAGAACCCTGTCAACTTCGGGGTGAAAGAACAAATCAGCAACATTAAGAAACTAAGTCAGATGTTTCAGCAGTATAGTACAGCAAAGGAAATGTGTTCTTTGTTTGCTAAATGATAGGAAACTGTAGTAACATTCTAGGAACCGACGCCTTCTGTTTCTTCTTATGCTCAGTTGCTGAGTGCTTTTCAATATAATCATGTGTTCTATGTTTATTGCCTCTAGCATAGCATTCCCATGCATCATGTTGAACTGATAACAGTGAATTGCAGAAGAGAATTGCTGAATTGTGAGCATGCCAGGCAGCGTTTACTCACTTTGCACAGTGGAGTGCCAAAATGCAGGGCAAAAACCGGCATACACAAGTGTATGCCACCTTTTGCCCTTGCAAATTACCCTTCACAGACAGCCTTTGCAATGGAACCCTATGTTATCTGCCTTCTTTTACCAGGTGCTAAATGTCAGTCGACTCAATAAGAATCCATTTGTTTTATGCCTTTTTGAAAATCTCATGCAGGCAGAAAAACGAGGTGGTTTTGCAGACAGAGCAGAAATTAGGTGGTGGAAGGTATTTCCACTCATGTCTCCAATCTGACTGCAATTGATTTCTTTAAATGCCATGGAGCTCTAAAACAAGTGGAAAGACTGGTATAAGCCTTTATGTCTCGTTTTACACTTATCCTACCAGACATGGCTTTTAAAATAAACCCCAGTTAGTGAATTACAGTCATTCTGTACATAAACCACTTATAAGAAGGAAAAGGGCAACAGATTGGACCTGGCTAATTTGCATAAAATCATAGAGCATTTTGGGTACATTAGAAATACTACTGATGTTTATATTTGCCAAATATGTCTGTGATAGTGATTTAAGCTGAAACCCTTCTGCGCATGTGCTCTTTCCACCTGTCACAACACCCACCCTAACAGTAAAATGTCTAAAATAAATGATAGACTTGTATACTTATTTGGACTACATTTTTGGGAGGGTTTAAGCTTGGGCTGTGGGTGCGCTTTCGTAGCATACATATGGGTTTACACCCAATCCTGGAAAGGGCAAAATGTAGGATTGAACATTAGGGTGGGGTGCATATTCGGAGGTACTCCAAATACTCTTAGCCCCCTGGTGGTTTTGCCTACGTCTACGCCTCTTGGTTGACAGATATGGCCAACCTCTCCAGCTATGAAAAAGTCATTTACAGGAGAAATGACCAAGAGGAATGCTTCATGGATATCTATAATCCCTTCCTATCGTCGGATTCTTGTGAATGACCTTTCGTCATAGGGAAAAGACTCATTGCACAGGAGTCTGATTAACATTACAATTGTTGTTTTGTTATGTTACATTATATTTATTTGAGGTTTCAGTGGTTTGTACATATGTGACAGAGCTATTTATTGATTGTACTTGAATACATATATAATGTTGCCATATGAAAGTTTATAGCCATATGTCTATATTCAATAATACATTTGGATAAACCAAACTCCATCACACTACAAATTAAAGCTTAATTAACACAACACCACTACTTCATAACACTCTTTAAAAAGTAGCTAGAATCTGTGCTACAGTATATAAATTATTCTATCCTCCCAATTGTCATTCACAAGTGATAGACATTTGCACTTTTTGTTTCATAGTTTAATGTTGCACTTTGTTTGCAAAATGGAAGATAATTAGGGAAAGCAGGAAGCTGAATAATGTTGCATACTTGTTGGTTGACAGAAGTAACACAAATGGATAAAATATATAAACGATACTTCATTTATGTTTTTCACCAGCTGGCATTATACTGAAGATCTTTCACATTTTCAAACGGCAGTTTTTTAATGGAATGAATCTGCAGAATGTGTGCAGCTAACAAGGGATCAACCAGATTGTTTTCTGGGAAGGGAGCAGCTGATTAACCACATGGGACTGATCATTTGATGCAATGGCCATGCGATCAACAGACCCTCGAATCCAGGGTCTTTAATAAACAAACAGAAATGCCAAAGGAATATGTCTTAATTGGGGTCACATAGTGGGAATTCAAGAAACAAACTAATCTAACTGTATTAGGCAGTGGCCCCCAGTTCTCCCCTCTCTTGCTTTGACTACAGATAGCAGGAATAAAAGCCCCTAGCTGTCGTTTAGGCTTTAAATGCCACAGCACTTCTCTCCTGGCTGTGGTTGCTTGGCCTTCGTAAAAGTTGTCAGGATGTTGCTCTTCTCACATGGACAAACAAGCACCACCACCCATCTGATTCTGGGTCATCTAAATGTGGGCTTGGTGTCAGATTCTTTAGGCTCTTAGCAGAGATTTATTTTGGTGGGCTCTGGTGTGGTCTGTCTTAAAACTCTTTGCAGTGGTTGCAGACCCTAACACAGTTTCTCCAAGTACTTGGATCTCAACCACCCTTCTCGCTAACTACCCCTTGTCCCAGGCACCTGCTTCTCCCTATCTCTTTCCCTTCTCGTTTCTGGTCTTTTTCTCCTCTGTACCCTAATGCTATTCTCTCTGCCTCGATGATCTACTATGCTCAAACACTTTCCTCCTCCTCCCTGGGCATTCCCCTTCTTATCTGTTCCTCGTATCTTCTCTCCAAGTGACTCTTCTTCATTCTCTCTCCAATGATTTACTCCCCCTTCTCCTTAGCACTCTTTATCCCCACCTTTCCTGCTGCTCCTCCTCTCCATTGCTGGTCCTTTTAGTTGTTCCTCTTAGCCTCATTCCCTTCCATGCTCTTTCTGTATTGTTCTCTCCACCTCCTCATTACTGCTCC
The DNA here is from genome assembly GCF_040938575.1 of Ambystoma mexicanum. Classification (NCBI taxonomy): domain Eukaryota; kingdom Metazoa; phylum Chordata; class Amphibia; order Caudata; family Ambystomatidae; genus Ambystoma; species Ambystoma mexicanum. The sequence continues at coordinate 1,198,202,780 of NC_090935.1, forward strand.
TCTTACTCTTCTTTTTTCCTCTCCTCCTTCTTTGCATGATGTTGCCCCACCCCCTGCTGGTTTCTCCTTTTTTTGCTCTTTCCTTTTTCCTTGATACACTCTCAATCTACTCCTTCTCTCAGACTCCAACACCTGCTTACTACTCCTCTTAGTCTCCACCACCTCAACACGACTTCATTCAGCCACCTACCTACTCCTTTTAGTCTACACCACCTCATCACTGCTCCTCACAATGCCCTCCTACTCATTTCCGCCTGTATGTTGGGCCAAGAGGATAGCCCAGGGGCAACGTGTTTGACTTGGAAACAAGACAACGCAGAGCAACAAAGGTTTGAATCACGGTCCTGTGCTTAGAGACTGGTCTCCGTTGTTAAGCGCGTAGTAAACATTAATTACTTAACTATGTTCCTCACAGCAAAGCCATTGTGAGTCTCATGCCTCTGATTCCTGACTAGAGACCTTCCCTGTGACATCTAGCCCCTTTTAAATGTAATCAGATTCACCCATTGGTCTTGCAAGTGTGCAGCATTCGTGGCGAACCCCAAACTCCCCAGCTAGTCTTCTTTGCTACCCATATCATTATGCAGCTTTGCACTACAAGCCTTCAATTAGGTGGGCTGCCATTTTGAATACATTGTCATGGTTGATGCACTCACATACACTTTGTAGCTATTAAAGACCTATCTGACATGCTACGAATGAGGCAGCATTCTCTCACACTCCGCTGGTTGCTGCAGTCTGAGTTTGTGAGCACTTGGGTGAGCAAGTTCTGCTTCCAAATGCTTCCTTTGATAAAACCTCTCTGCCATGCTTGTAAGATAAGGTTTTTGGGGATCTGTGGTAGCAAATCTGTGGACTAACTAAAGGTAGGTCTCTCCTTATTAACTGGCCAGGGACTCCCTGCAGCTGTTTGGGGCACTAAAGCAAAGCAAAGCATTGCTGATGCAGGCAGGCCATGCGTTATCACTTAATGATATAGGGGAGCCAGGGGTGGGTGTATGAGATTTCATGGTTTAAAATTGTGCCCAGGCTCCTACTTACATCAATCTGTTGTAAGTTCTTTTCTTTTCCACCCCTCCCTTGTCCCCATGGCATATAATTCTGCAGAGAATCATACTCCAGGTCTGTCCCAGTCAGTCCATATCTAGCAAACTAGGGGTTGCTAAGGTTCTTGTATTGAACTTTTTAACTTGAGGCTGTTAATGGACTGGGAAGCCTAGGGATGTGCTGTGTACCTCTTCAGTGGCCTGGATCATGGAACTGGTGGTGGCTCCCGGCCCTCAAGGTAATCCCAGTACCAAAACCCATCCTCCCGCATGGAACATTGTCACAGTGGTTAAACAAAGGCTACTGATAAACTTGGTTCACAGCTGCTCCCTGCATTATCAATTTCAGAGTGTGCGCTGCAGGGGAGGCATGGTATCACAAGTAGACACTGACACAAGAGTTGCAAGTTTCAAAACCTTTATTGTTAAATTCAAGGGGTTTGGAAAAACTCCTGTCTGGCCATATTACTAAGATGATAGTACTCTCGACCATCAAATAAGAAAGAAACAGTCCTAGTCAGTCTTAGTCAAATAATAAAGGCCTATACTAACAAAAACCGAATGCCTGCCCTCACTCTAATACACTCTTATGTGATATAGCTATCTACAAAAGGAAAAATCAGTGGTGAAACGAAATGTCAGAATGGCAATATAAATCAGAATTAATTCTCGTCCCCACATTTTATAGCACAGGGTTAGGTGGAACACTTGATGGATGAACACACTTTGGCTTGCAAACACAGTTAGGTGACTGGCTCTGCCCTCCAGAGCCTTCTTGGTCATTCAAGTCTGAGTCACAAGTTCACGGGCTTAACCTCTCAGGTTCCTCTCACCCAAGTCTAGGTCATCCTTCAAGCTTCTACACAGTTTCAGCAAAGCAGTTTCTTAGTATAGTATTTGATCACAGTTCACTATAGGTTCCCCTCAATCGGTCTCAAACCTTTTCTCCTTGGTGGAGTTCCCTTCCCCAAGCTTTCTTCACATTCCACACTATAGGTTCCCTCCGTCGGGGCTCCAACCTCCTTTCATATTTTAATTTCACTGTCAAAGACTTTTGAAACGGGGAGGATTTTCACTCTTATTTCCACATGACCACTTCGACTCTCCTTTCTTTCTTTCCTTCCACTTCACATAGTTTCCTTCAGTTCCAGTGTTTTTGGGAAAATGTACTTGTTGCGTATGACTTGCTTTTCAAATGGGTCTCCCTCAGTTGGGCTCGGACCCTCCTTTTATTTTCACACACGGGTCTCCCTCGTCGGGGTTGAACCCTTCTCTTGCTTTTCACATGGGCCTCCCTCAGTCAGGCTCAGACCCTCCTTTTGTTCAACAGTTTGTGAGCTTTTCATTTAACGCTCATCTCTCACTTCCCGATACCGCTACAGCTTTAAAACATTTCACAGAGACTTTCGATTGGGCAATCTCACTTCGCCGGACCACTCTGCTACTTTGTATTTCATTTTCACAGTTCTTAACAATAGATTCACTTTTCTTGCAGCTTATCGGCTCTAGTGTAACCTTCATCCCTCGGATACTGTACAAGCATTTCAATTAAAATCAAACCAGGCTTTTTTTGCTTCCTTCAACTCACCAGTGGTGTTGAAATGTTTTCTGTCTTTTGCACCTTTGATGCAGGAGTCAAAGTTGTTACCACTGCCCCTTCTGTGCCTCCCCAACTCTGCCGTTCAGCCGAGAGGGTGGCTGGTAACCTTGTAGCCCTCGGAAGACTCTCCCTTCCAGCAGGGCTGTCATGCGCAAGCCTCACTGCCTTCAGAAATAATGATCTCCCGCAGGGGGAGGGAGCGGTCTGTGGCTTCCGTCCCCTTCGGATTAACCCCTCGGTTTGTCGCTCTCCTTCCCCTGGTTCGCCATAGCCCTGGAGGGACTACTCCTTCTCGTACACCACCTTGCTAGTGTGTCTCAGTGTTCCATCTTTTAACCATTTGGGGGAGTTGATAGGTGTTAGGTGTACGTCGTTTCATGGGTGGTAATCCTTTCAGTCTGGGACGTCCGCTTCCTCGCCTCAGTGTTTGTGATAGAAAGGGGAGGCGGTCTGGGAATTTGGAATAAAATGCATTGGATAGGGGTAATGGAAAGGGAGGGATACCGCATCTTGCCATCGGGTGTCCCTCCCCCACTTCCCGTGGACCCCTCACCCAGGTGTTCTTCCCGCACCTGTCCAACCCCAGGGTCTGGATCCAAAGGCGATGGCTGTGCCTTGGCCACCTGAGCAAGGGATCTCTGCGGTCTGGGCAGTGAAACACCTTCTGGTTTTTCACAGCACCAATAGACAGATCTGCATGGAAGCCAATGGCATCCTGTGTTTTCATGATTTCATACCATTGCCTTAGTTAGAGAGGAGTGGTTCTAATTAACCAGGTTGATATTCTAGGTTTCCCATTGGGTGAAACCCATATTTCATTTATTTTGAAATTTATATAATGCACCGAACCCTAAGGCATCTGGGCGCTTTAAGCTTAAGAAGGTGGTTACATGAATTACAAAGTGCAGTACTGTTCAAATACACACAGTGGAAAAGCCTGGCCTCATGTTGCAGGGCGGCTACATCAGAGCATGTAGTTACAAAGGGAGAATCCAGGTACATGAAAAGGAAAAACCTGACCTCATGTTGTAAGGCGGCTACATCAGAACATGCAGTTACAAAGGTAATGTCCAGGTACGTGAAAAGGAAACCCTGACCTCATGTTGTGAGGTGGCTACATCAGAACATGCATTTACAAAAGATAAAGTCCAGTTACATGAAAAGGAAAACCTGACCTCATGTTGCAAGGCGGCTACATCAGAAGATGAAGTTAGAAAGATAAAGTCCAGGTAAATGAAAAGGAAAACCTGACCTCATGTTGCAAGGCGGCTACATCAGAAGATGAAGTTAGAAAGATAAAGTCCTGGTAAATGAAAAGGACCTCATGGTGCAATGCGGCTACATCAGAACATGCAGTTACAAAGGTAATGTCCAGGTACATGAAAAGGAAAACCTGACCTCATGTTGCAAGGCGGCTACATCAGGACATACAGTTACAAAGATAAAGTCCAGGTACATGAAAAGGAAAAGCCTGACCTCATGTTGCGATGCACCTGCATTTTATATATTTGTAAGTGCTTCCCTTTCGAGGTTGAAGTTCTGTGAAATAAACAACTCTGGAAGTGTATGTTATAATATTTAGGGAAGGATTGCATTTAAGCATCAGGTGTTCACCTAACACGAGTTCATTCGATTTTTCCTTAATTAGTAAGTGCTTCCATGTTAGGTGAGCAATTGTTGCATTATGTCCACAACAAAAAAACCATCTCTCTATACTTTATGGTTTGGTGCCTTGAGGGCCATTCAAGGGATAAAAAGGCGAGCACTTCTTCCACAGTGCCCATACCAGGAACAGCCTCAGATGAGAACAGTGATGCAGACCCACTGGCTGAACATTGCAGTTTTGAATTTCAGATGTCTTGGAACCTCACAGAAATACAGCTTCAAGGTTGGCACCTGTGTTTCATATATTTGTAAGTGCTTCTCTACTCATGCTTGTCCACTCATTTTGACTGCTTACTCTCTGTTCTCTCCTCCTCTCCCTTTTCCTATCTCCTCCCCTTACTTTCTTCTATGCACTTACTCTATCAGAAGTGTCCCTGGACCTAGTATGATAGCAACCTCCTTCACCACTGGTTCCATCCCCACCAATCTGAAACAATCCTGGGTACTCCCATTACTAAAAAAAACCACACTCGACCCAGCCACGCCCACAAACTACAGACCTATAACGACCGTCCCCTTTCTACTAAAAATCCTGGACATGGTTGCCTATGTACAAATTCAGAAGTTCCTGGAAGAACACCATCTACTGGTTCCAGACAATCAGGGTTTCGCTCTCAACAAGGGACTGAAACTGCTCTCATAGACTTGAAACCTCAGATTGATACACTCCTTTCTCAACGGCAGAACCATGACTGTCTTTTCACCAACTGCGGTGGCAGATCCTATACCGATCACTTGTGGCGTCCCGCAGGATTCCTGCGTTCCTCCCACATTGTACAACATATTTACCAAGCCCCTTTTCGATGATTTGGATCATCTCTGTATCACCTACACTAACTATGCAGATGATACCCAGATCCTCCTTCCGCTTTCTGGAGATTATGGAAAGTATTTGGCCTTGCTAAATAGGGTGTACATCATCATCCAGGCATGGATGGCCACACATGGACTATGCCTGAATGATGATAAAACGGAACTCATCACCCTAGGCACCACGGCTAGCTTAAAGAAACTTGGCCCTGCCTACAACTACTTCATGATCGATGGTAACAACATCAGGGTTGGACAAGAGGTCAAAACTCTGGGTTTCTACCTGGATTTTATATTTCTCCTTCAGGAGACAGGTGAGCTCCTTAGCGTCTTCCACGGCCTCTACGTGCAAATTAATCCGCACAGCCAAACCATTTCTGACCGACACTAGCTGCCTTACCCTCGCTAGAGCCCTTATACTGTCCCGCCTGGACTACTACAACGCCCTCTACCTGGGATCCTCCAGGGCTACCACCAGCAAACTTCAAACCCTCCAGAACAATGCCCTCAGAGCGGCCCTGGGCATCTCCAGAAGAGAGCATATCTCAGAATTTAACCTACAGAATAATTGGCTCTCCATTAATAATAAAATACTTTTAAAAACTCCATCGCTCACGCACAAATCACTCAATAACGCTGCCCCCATCTACCTGATTGATAGATTCCATAGACAGTCCTCCCTGAGACCCACTAGATCTGCCTACAAAGACTGCCTCTCTGTCCCCAAATTCAAATGCGCCACCATAGGGGGCAATAGGTTCCCAGTGAAAACAGCCAAACTGTGGAACTTCCTACCGCCCAATCTCAGAGTGGACCTGCCCTACGAGAACCTCCGTGCCAAAGTTGTCGCATGGCTGAAAATGGAGTTTCTCACTAACTCTGCCCACTGATAGGCCAACCTTCATGCTATCAGCAATGCACACACATTGTAACCATGTGTGCCCATTTGTCTATATGTTTATAATATCTCTGTACTTTATTGTTGAAATGTATATTTTATCGTTGTACCCTACTATTTGTCTGTATATTCTATGACCTGTAACAAAGCTTCGCAAATTCTTGTAAAGGCTGCGCCCTGATACCCTCGGGTATGCTCGCGCATTATAAATAATAAAACAAACAAACAAACCTTGTCTGTCTCCTCCCCGTACTTGTTTTTTTCCTCCCCCACCCCCAGCACTATCTGAAATGTCGTCACGCCTACTACAATAGTCGCGTGTTTTGTTCCTCCCCTCCCTTTCTGCACCTTTCTCCCTCATCTTTTGTTTTTCTCCGGCTCTACCAGAAATGTCGGCAGGCCTAGTACTGTTTCCATTTCCTTCCCACTCTTCCCCTCCCTTCCTTATCTATGTCTTAGCTCTTGCACTCTCTGAAATGTCGTCAGGCCGAGTACGATAGTTAATTTCACATCCTTACCGTTCATGGCCTGTAAGAATGTCATTGTATTTTCTCTTGTTCCCTCCCTTGCCTTGAAGCGCTTTGAAACACATTGCGTATAGACTCTATATAAATAAACTATCATATCATATCATGATGTCATCTTCGTGAATTATAGAAAATAATTCACAGGAACTATTTCATCCCTGCGAAATACGTCTTCTTAAGCCCTGCTATTTGTTTAATAACCATCACCAAACATGAAACACGCATGTGTTTGCATATATGCATGTACAGTATATCGCAGTATAATTACAATACATGGTGGATTTTGGAAATGGCAGGAAGAAGTGAGTAGCGGCCCATGAGAGTTAACAAAATAAATATTTAAATCATTTGAAGGCTAACTATGCAACCGTGATAAATGTGTGAACTTGATCTGACAGAGGACTAAGATGAGGGAGGGAGAAACAATGCATGTATTTATTTATGTATGTATGTATGTATCTATTTATTTATTTACTTATTTATTTATTTGGATGTATAAAGCACCCAGCGGCCCGTAGGCATCGTGGTGCTGTTACAGAATATTCACTTAATGCATGTTATGACATTTGTTACAAAAGTAATTATAGACATTCAATGGCAGTGTTGAGGGTGTTCCGAGGTTACAGAGGAACAATGTTAGAAGCAATGCAGTAGGTAATGGTTTAGTTTAAAAGCTTTGTTTTTAGTACTTTTCTAAACGTTGTGAGGGATTCTTCCTTTCTTAGGCTGAGCAGAATCGAGTTCCAAGCTTTAGGGGCTAGTACTTCAAAGCTGGTGCCACCAGCTTTAGCTCTGTTAAATGTAGGGACTGAGAGTAGGTGTGCGTACTGGTCCCATTTTGGTCTGAGGACAGGAGCCTGGTGTATTCTTTCAGCTAGATAAGCTGGGGCGGTCGGGGCAAGGCATCTGTGTGTGATTGGGAGGGCCTTGAATGTAATGCGTTCTTTGATTGGGAGCCAGTGGGCGTCTTTTCTTGCCTGGGAGATGTGCTCTCTCCTCGGGATACTGAGTGCAGCTCTGAGGGCGCTGTTTAGTGCAATTTGCAGTCTGTTTTTTGCGGAGGTGCCTAGGAGTATGATGTTACAGTAATCCAACTTTGCGCCAGCTGTGGCTCTGGCAATGTTGAGGCTGTTCTTTGGTGATAGATAGGGTTTAACAGCATTTATCATTTTAGAGGTAAGTGCTGCTGATGAGGATATGGCCCTAACTGCCTATCCATTGATAATGTGGAGTCTAGGTAGACACCAAGGGTTTTCACTGCAGCAGAGGTTGTAATAATAGTAGTGTTGAAGGAGCTGCATTTGTTGTCTAGTTTTTTTAGGGATTCTTTGGGGCCCACCAGTAGTATTTCTGTTTTTCCCCGTTTAGACATAGGCCATTGGCAGCCATCCAAGCCTGGATGTGTGCATATGTCTCCTGGAGGGTGTTGAGGTCTTGCTCATAGTTACCTGTTAGAGGGAGAAGAATTTGTGTGTCATCGGCATAGTTAGTAAAGGCTATGCCAAAATCTTCTATGTCGCTGAAGAGGGGGAGAGTGAATAGATTATAGAGAGTGGTGAAGGTACAAGAACCTTGTGGGACTCCACATCCAATGGGTGATGGAGAGGCCGATGCTTGGTCAGAAAAGACTCTCATAGCTCGACCATCCAAGAAGGAGGTGATCCAAGCGGTAGCTTCTTGGGAGAAGTGAGCTGTGTCAGTGAGATGTTTACACAGGATCTTGTGGTCAACCAGGTAAAAGGCCACTGAGAGATCCAAGAGTAGGAGGAGTGAGGATTTGCCTTTGTCCATGGCTTCCAGTAGTTGGATCTTAAGGTCAAGTAGGGCTGAGACTATGCCATGGCGAGGGCGGGAGCCAGATTGCCTTTTTCCGAGAAGGTTGTGAGCTTCTAGGTAAGACTGAATCTGTAGATATGTGGCCTTGTCCAGATTTTTCAACAGGAATGGCACAGTGGTGATTGGACGGTAGTGGTTTGGGGAGTCGGGGTCAAGGGTAGGTTTTTTTAGTAAAGGCCGAACCCAGGCTTCCTTAAGGGTGAGCGGGACGGTGCTAGTGGCGAAGGAGGCATTGATGAAGGTGGTGACGAAAGGGGCCAGGGCTGTTGCACAGTCTTGGACTAGGTTGGCTGGGCAAATGTCTCCTTTACATAGTGATGGTTTGATGTGCTTCATTATCAGTAGTACTTCAGGAATAGTTACTTCCCTAAATGCGAAGGGTTTGGGTGCATCTTTGCTGTGTGGAGTGTTTTTGGCTAGTGGGTTGACGGGAGGCTTAGATGGTGGCGGTTTGGCTTTAGGCAGTTTGTCAAATTGAGTTTTAATTTTGTTCTGGAGTGTTTTGATTTTGTCAAGCATGGCATATTGGATGTTGTTACACCATGTTTCGTTTTTCTCGGTAGGTTGTGTGGAGGTGGGGGGAATAATCAGCTCATTGTAGATGGCGAATAGCTCTTTGGACTGGGAGTTAGCTTTCTCAATTCTAGCAGTGTATGTGGCTGCTTAGGCATTTGTTATGGCCTTTTTGTATTGTTTAGCGACTGTAAGGTAAGTATCTCTTGTGGTAGTGGAGGGTTTTTTTTGCCAGACGGTTAATGCTGCTAGTTTTGCGGTTCGGGCAACCTGGAGTTCTTGTGTGAACCAGGAGTTTGCATGGAGTATGTGCTTGTTTTTTTCATTTCCAGTGGAGCTACAGCATCTAGTACATCTTTAAGAATGGTGTTGTAGATCTCTACTAGTGGTGTAGGATCGTTAGATATGGAATGGGCCAGTGCAGAAGATTCAAGGAGGGGGAGTATTCTGTCGATGGTGAACAATTTTTTCGATCCTGCCAAAGTGGCTGGCGCGGGTAGATTTGGGTTCCCTCCTGTTTTTAAGAGTATAAGGAAGTGCAGGAGATGTTGGTCTGTCCATGTGCGAGGGGTGTTAGAGCTGATGTCGGCAGCACAGTTGTGATCCGCAAGCCATTCTAATATGCGACCTTCGGTGTGGGTCGGGTCCTTCACTAGTTGATTGAAGCCTAAGTCTTGGAGGGCTTTAGCAAGGGCTTTGCTCTTCTCGTCTTTTGGGTCCTTGAAACGCAGGTTGAGGTCTCCTAGGAGAATGGCTCTTGAGTTTGTTTTAAGGTTGTCCCCTAGGATGTGAGTGATGTTGGGTTGGAAGTCGAGGGTGGGGCCTGGCGGGCGGTAGACGATGTGTATTGTTATGGTGTCGTTTGGTGAAGGAGATATTTTTGCTGATGGTGTGTCAAAGTTGTCAGCTTCAGTGGTCTTAAATTGCCTAGCGTTGAGAGTTTCCTTGAGAATTAAGGCGACCCCTCCTCCTTTACTAGAGGTTAGATCTTGGCGTGGGATAATGTACCCTGGTGGTAAGGTTTGGCAGACGGCTTGTCCTGATGCTTCATGTAGCCAGGTCTCAGTAACAGCTAGTATGTCTAGGTCTAAATCTGTAATGAGATTGTGAATCTCTGCAGCATGTGCTGGCAAGGAGCGTGCATTGATAAGTGCACATTGGAGCTGTGTTTTCGGGTTGTCCCCTGTTTTGGTTGTTGCAGGGATACTATTCAGGGTGGTGGTTTTGCTGGAATGCTCAGCAGCGTTGTAGGGAGTGTTTTGTGCCATACGGAGGTGGGCAGCAAAGGAGGTCAGCAGGGATTTGTAGCATAAGCAGCGGGTGCTTGTAGCGCGTGCAGTTTTCTAGAGGGGGCGGCATGTAATGACCTGTGTTCAGGAGGGCAGCAGAGGGTGGGTTGTGCCGCTGGTTGTCTAGTGAGTTGGTCGGTGCTGATGGGCTTAGGTGGGCTGGGCACTCGGATAGTAGGAGCGTGTGTTGGTAGTATAAAAATAAATAGGTCGGATGTGGCGAGGATAGGGAGTGGCTACCGTAGCAGGGTGGCTGTAGTATCTGGGGGGTGTGGTAGGGGATTCAGAAACAGCTGCAAAATGAGTGGCGGGTTATCTTACAGACATGTAGTAAAATACATAGTAAGAAAGCCACATAATGGCATGGCGCATGATAGGCAGTGGTGGCAGTTTGGAGGGAGCCTAAGGGGCACGGCTATGGGCGAATTAACCTTTTCAATATAAGATTTTTTTTTTTAGAGTGCCGTAGGCGGCTACAACGTTGTGTTGACAATATCACATGGATGCAACAAGCAGCAAGTTAGTTTAAGCAAATTGTAGGGAACGCGTTGTGGAGCGTTGCCTCGGGATATTAGACAGGGTAGTGATACAGCAGTTAACACTTGGTTGTAGGGCACACGGTGTCTGTGGAGTGGCAGGAACAAGTCAGTTGAGGCAGCAAGAAGAATCAGCTTACCATGTGCCTTGGTCAGCAGTTCCGAAATTGTGTAGGCAGCACAGATGGAGGAGCAGGGTTTGTGGCACGCGGCTCGTACGGCTCCTGACAGGCTCGGGACAGGAAGGTGCCTTCGTCTGTGTTCCGGCTTGAGCCTGCCGGCTCTCGATTGGCAGACAAGTGTATGCTGGCAGCCAATCAGGTTTAGATGTTGGACCTGATGTGGTTCAAAAGATAGGTGCAGGCAGAAAAGTGGCGTGTGGGCATTTTGGAGTGGCAAGGACCTCCTGGTGTTCAATGGTGGCCGTAACACTCCAGTGTAATAAAGGCAATTAATGCATAAACAAATTCCTCCTACAGCATCCAGGCTATGATAGCGGATTATGGCGGAGCTCCGGTAGGTGAAACCTACCTTTGGACAGGGTGAGCCTCCAGGCAAGGCACTGCTCCTGCAGTGGGAGGTGGGAGCTCCAGCTCTTCCTGGAGAAAGGCAGCAATGCGTAAAGTGCCAGATTTTCCAACATAACAAAGTGCGTAAATCTGAGATGCGCCAGAAATAGATGTACCTTAGTCACAGAATTGTGCAACTCAGAGATGCGCCAATTTATAAAAGGTGTACACAATGGGCCAGATTCTCAAAACCTATTTGGGCGAAAGTGAGGAGATGCGCTCAGCCCAATCTACAAAGGACATCTGAATGAGCAAACCTTGGTGTTTTCTTTGTGAATGCATCCCGCACAATGTGATACGCGATGGTGCAGGTACATCTTTGCGCCATCGCGCATCTCACTTGTTTTTGAGAATCTGCCCCAGAGTGTTCTAGAGTACAAATGAATGTGCAACCTAACAAGTCATGGTCCCACCGTTGTTTTTTTTTATTCTCTACTCATTATATAACAGGGGCGGGTAGTTTTGCATAGATCATTTTTAATATGTATCAACACTATTGCTCACTCCACTCATTGAGTAGCACTGCAATGAATAAATGCACATTTAGTAAATTACAACAGTTGTTTTCATGTTCAAAGCTGGCGCTGGTCTTGGTTATGGATATTGGCTGCCACTGGTTGCACTTTCTTGAAATCCCCTGACGTGCTCTTCCCTTGTTTTGTTTCCTTATCTCTTCTTTGGGCCTTGCTGGTTTCCATTTTAGAAAGCTATCTTCATGCCACAGAGTGCATCGGCGACTGCCCGACAGGAACCTTTCAAAGCCGGAAGCACTGGAGATGCGAGAAGTGCGTCGAGAGCTGTGAAGTCTGCACTGAAAACAGTCAGAACTGCGTAAAGTGCGCCAATGTGGAAGGCCATCAACTCTACCTACACAAAGGCCAATGTCTTAAGACCTGCGCAGAGTACGATTCCTTTATTCTTGCTTTTTGATGCTGATTGAGATTGAAGGACTTGCATGAATTTTCAGTGAATCCGCGACTTTGAAAAGTAGCGCAATGTAGTAACAATTATACTAAACTTGAAGGAGCAGAAAACCGTGAAGAAGCTTGGCATCACTGTCGCTAAATTCACGTAGGTCTTTAGGAAGAAGGGTAGATGACGCACTGTGCAAGCAGGGTCGGGCTGGGGCATACACATTTCCGTGCACCAATGAAAAAGTGGGCCACAGTTGGAATTCGTTCCTTTTGTGAAAGACTATTTGAACTGTACCCAAGGGGGAGTTTTTTGATAAAATGTGATGCAAATTGTGCATTTTAAAGATATTTATTCAACAAAACTGGTAAAAGCGACTGACTGCGTAATGAAGTAACACATCAGACAGGCCCACCTTGACCCAAAAAAGTGGCCTACAGCAGCATGTGGCCAGTGCCCTATAGGCGAGTTCGGAACACAGACGAAGGCACCTTCCTGTCCCGAGCCTGTCAGGAGCCGTACGAGCCGCGTGCCACAAACCCTGCTCCTCCATCTGTGCTGCCTACACAATTTCGGAACTGCTGACAACAGACACAGACCATGCAGCCGCATTGCAAGCATTCGTGATACACAGCAGCGTTGAAAGCATTCCTGATACACAGCAGCATGTTGCAAGCATTCCTGATACACAGCAGCATTGCAAGTATTCCTGATACACAGCAGCATTGCAAGCACTCCTGATACACAGCAGCATTGCAAGCATTCCTGATACACAGCAGCATTGCAAGCATTCCTGATACGCAGCAGCATTGCAAGCATTCCTGATACACAGCAGCGTTGCAAGCATTCCTGATACACAGCAGCGTTGCAAGCATTCCTGATACACAGCAGCGTTGCAAGCATTCCTGATACACAGCAGCGTTGAAAGCATTCCTGATACACAGCAGCGTTGCAAGCATTCCTGATACACAGCAGTGTTGCAAGCATTCCTGATACACAGCAACGTTGCAAGCATTCCTGATACACAGCAGCATTGCAAGTATTCCTGATACACAGCAGCGTTGCAAGCATTCCTGACACACAGCAGCATTGGAAGTTTTTCCTGATACACAGCAGCGTTGCAAGCATTCCTGATACACAGCAGCTTTGCAAGCATTCCTGATACACAGCAGCATTACAAGCATTTGTGATACACAACACAGGTGCAATAGTAAAAAACCGAAGCCTATGCCCTTGGGCTGCGTGTGGGAAAGCATCTCCATCAAACACAGACCAAGCAGCCAACAGGCAGCAGCAGTGCAAGCATCCCTCACACTCAGAACAGCTACAGCATGGAGAGCAGAAAGGCAACCGTCGCTCTTGCACGCAAAACACGTACTGTACGTTGGGTAGCAGTGCAAGCTTCCCTCTCACAGAAAGAACAAGCAGAGCAGTGTAAGTTTCCCTCACAAACAGACACAAAAGGCAGGGGTGATTAGAAATACAAACTTCACTCAAACCTACAGAACAGCTAGAGCACTTGCGGCACAGAATGCTTCACTCACACAGTGAACTGGTTCAGCACATTCAGTGCCCGTTTTACAGATGAAAATACAGTGGCGGGGCATCCTGAGAGCCTCCTTGGTTTCAATGTAGCCTGGTGGTTGGCAAATGCCTGTGAAGGGACCATACCCTCATCTTGCCAGAGGAGTTCATGTCCCTATTTAGCTATATGGGTAGTTGTTGGCACTTAGGGGCTGACTCCTGGGGTGCTTCCAACTCGCATTTGTGTCTGTGCGATCGGACAGGAACCTAGTTCAAGCAGCGTCTTCTCCGTTTTGGTTATGGGTAGGTGGTGTGGGCAAGAGCCTCCCTCCCTTGGTTGGTGGTGGTGGCCGGTGTTGGGAGCTGGGACCTGCTCAACAGATTGCCTTTGGCTTTTATAAACCTGCTCTCAAACCTTGACTCTAACACCCCGTGTCCTCAACTTGCTTGATCTCTCTTCCGCCTTTGACACTGTCAACCATTCCATCCTGCTAAAGTGTCTCCGTGATAACCTAGGTATCACCGGTCAGGCCCTGGCATGGCTGACTTGCTTCCTCTCTGATCGACCCACCTAGGTCCAACTTGGGTCCTTCCTCTCTGCTATCTTCTTCTCTACCTGTTGTGTCCCCCAGGGGTCTAACCTCTCTCCCTGGCTGTTCAACCAATACCTGGCACTCCTTGGCCACCGCATTGCCGCTCTCTGCCCCAACTTTCAGTGCTACGTGGATGACAGATAATTTTCAGGCTACCTTAGGCCACCTCTTCCCTATCCCTCATCTCTGACTGTCTGTCTGCTATCCAGGAGTGGTGTGCCACCAATGACCTCTGCCTTAAAGCCAGTAAGACATAGATTCTCCTCATCGGCACACCCACTCCCTCCTTTCCTGTAGCTCTCTGGCTGGCCTCTCTTGGCCCTCTTCCTGCTCCCACCTGCAAGGCTAAGAACCTGGGTGTCATATTCGACTCTGCACTCTCTTTCTCCCCTCACATCTCTGAGGTCTCTAAGAAGTCACACTACCAGCTGCACCTCCTCAGAGGTATTCTTCCTTTCCTCTCCTTCCCCCAGAAGCTCACTGTCTCCAGAGCTCTGGTTCTCTCCAAGCTGGACTATTGCAACAGCCTCTTTATAAATCTGCTTGCTTCTACTCTATGCCCTCTGCAACTCATCCAGAACAGTACTTGTCCTTGGCCTCAAGCCCAGGGATCGTATCTCTCCAGAACTGAAATCTCTGCACTGGCTCCCAGTGGCTGCGAGGATTAAGTTCAAAACCCTCTGCATCGATCACAAGGCCTTCTGGGGCCTGGGGCCTCAATACCTTCAACTCTCTCTTCCTAAATATCTTCCCTCTCGAGCTCTTCCCTCATATGACTCCCTCAGGGTCAGTTGCTTCTCCAAGCAACTAGTTGGTGGTAGATCTCTCTCTTCGGCTGGGCCTCCCTCTGGAACAGCCTCCCCACCTCCCTGAAAACTTGAGGAGAACCATCTTCGGTTCTGGAAGCACCTAAAAACCTTCCTCTTTTCTTCTGCTTTCTCTTCCCCTCTCTCCTGCTGAGGTCCTGGCTGATACTGAGACTGCACGGGTTACCTGTCCACCCAGCTGATCTCAGGCCCAAGTCTTGCCAGTTGCACGCTTGCGCTGCCTTCCTGGCAACCCCTGCACCTGGGGACTGTTTTCTGTATGCCTACAGTCCCCAAACCAGCACTTATGTCTGCACTGACTCTGCACTTGCCATCAGCTTGCCGTTCTTTATTTATTTTGTTATTAATTTATTATCCCAAGTACTGCACTTTCCCCTCCCCGAACCCTTTGCACTTTTCTTTCCCCCTTCCCTTGCACTTGCGTGATATGAATGACACCTGGCCTAGTAAAATCGTTGTCTGTCTTCCCTCTGTTCCCCCACCCTTGCCTTGTCGCACCTTAAAGCACTTGTGTATAGGCGCGTTATAAATGGCATATAATATCATATGTATGGTGGTGGGGAAAAGGCCTCCACCATGGGCTTCCTATCCCTGACCTAACTCTGAAGAGGCTGCAGCCAGCCACCGACTGGCATGTCTCCCCACCACCGTGCTGTGCCAACTAGAGCAGTGCAGCATATAACTCAACCTCCTCCTTCTACAATACCGTACAAACATTTTCCTTAACCCTGGGTGCTCATTTGCAAATATGTCGGGCCCTTACCTTCAACCCCAAGCAATAGATTTCAATGTGTTTCTTTGGTCAGCATCTGTAGCATAGAGTGTTGTTCGATTTGGCAATTTGCTGTAATGTGGGTTTGCCTTTCAGAGCCCATACCAAAAATGGAGGGCACGCCCAAGTTTGATGACCATCATTCAAAGAACAATATTAATCAGTCGGCCCTAAATAATATCCCCTTTATTAAATACATTGACATAGCAACCAGGGCCAGAGCCCCTCCACACTGCTTGTCAATTCATCATTTATCGCACCCAATACACTATACCCACACTACGTCAATCAGGAAGACAACCTTCCTACATTCTTCACATCCTCATAGCCAGCAAAAACGTACACACATCACACCCACCGCCGCTCGCATGCCCCCTCCCAAATAAACACCACATCTCATACTTATCAATGCACCTGATATCACTCACCATATAGCTACCCAAAAACTCTGTGAACTCTTCTTTAGAGAAGCCTGGCTCAGCCCACATTCCTACTAACTAGGCACCCAGCATATTGATATACCTCAGAATCCAGCCCTGGTCTTGTAGAGAGAAACACCATCTGGTCAAATTTTGAGGGTATTAAAGAAGGTTGGACCCAGACCAACCTTATCACGCCATCCGCAAAAAAGTACTCCAAGGTCAAGAATAAGCTTTTAGTGTACAATGTTGGTGCTCCCATGCACCATAGTGAGTCCTTCCTTCCAGTTGTCGGTCTCTCTTTTCTGACTCAAACCAAATGAAGGGCAGATTTCATTGACAGACTAGGCCAATTTGGTGGGGATGGCAGGTAATGGGAGCATCCATCCCAGAGCAGTTGTCCTCTGTAAGTTCAAGGCAAACCAGGAGCCACCAAGATCACAGAAGAACGAAAAGAGAGTTGCACTTCAAGATAACAATAACACTTTATTGAATCACTCGGTTTGTCTTTTGATAAGATATGTTTATTCACACATCTGATCAAGAAAAGAAAAAAAAGTTATACAATTGATTGTATCTCAAATAATAACCTTTTTCATTGTCATCATTTGATCAAATAATCCTTTGATTTTCCTCATTTAAGTCCTGATTTAACATTCTTCATCCTCTCATGTTTACCTTCATTGTGATCCTCTACACGTGTTTCGCCCTTTGGCTCATCAGGAGGATTTATTTAGATCGACCGAGTCTTCAAAATGTATTTGTGGTTTCCTCACTTTCGAGGAATCCAATGATGTGTGAATATTTAGTTAACATCTACGAAAATACTCGTCAGTATGTTCAGCATGTTCGAAGGCACGCCAAAATGGAGCCGTTTTGGCGTGCGATCGAACGAGGTGTTGTAATGTATTGCTATTATGTTCTGCTTGCTTATTTTTTTAAAACAATATTCTAAACTGTTATTTTTGTTTCTTTCCTGCCTGCAGTGGATATTTTGGCAAAGCTGGAATCTGCACCCGCTGTAGTGCGCTGTGTAAAACCTGCATTGGCAATGCCACGACTTGCCAGTCGTGCGACAGCTCCTTCGTCCTGCAGCATTCCACATGCAAGAGTACCTGTAGTGAGAAGTATACAGCTATAGATGGGGTCTGCAGACACTGCCCGGCTGGCTGCAAGATCTGTGCAGATGAAAGGACTTGCAGCGGTAGGTTCTGCGGCCGCCCAAAGCCCCGCAACCCCTACTGTGGGGGATCAGTAGTGTGCATGGTTCTCAGTTCAGTGGGAATCATGGGGCTCAACAATGGGATTATGGATGCAAAGAGATGAGAAGCTTTGATGAAGCCAAACATTCCCTCTAGCATGACTATTTTGAGGTTATTCGACTATCCCTTTGCAAAGTGCATTTTGGGGAATGTGGTGGTGTAGAACATTGCCTGATTTATGACATGTTCCTAATTGTACAGGCAGTTTAAAAAAAAAAACCCTTTAACGCTACCCCAAGAAATACATTTTTTCCAGAAGCAAATTTGTAAGCAAGTCTCGAAGGATCCACACCTGAACTGTTTTTTGTGCTATGGAATAACATGCTTGGTGCATTGTAGTGCAACGCATTCCTTAGAACACAAGCAGTCATAGGAGCTCTCTCAGGAATGAGGTCAGGGAAGAACACTGGGCCTGTGGTAGATCTTGAGATCCTGAGAAGGACTGTTAGCCACTCATGCTTTATTCATGAAGTGACCTATCGATGGCTTCTGCTCTGGCATTAAGCATGCACGGGGCCCTCCTCCTTCGCAGGAGGCAAAAAGAGACAGCTGACCAGGGGCGTTGCTAGGGGGGGGGCTAAGGGGGCTATAGCCCCTGATCTTTTGGTTGTAGCCCCGGATAGAATCTCAGGAGCTACAGCCAAAAGACTAGCTAGCCCCCAGTCCCAACAGTTCCAACATCAGCTTAGCCCCGGGTCTTGTCCAGACCTAGCAACTCCCCTGCAGCTGACCAACAAGGGGAGGTGTAGAAAGCTGGTAATCTAGAAACGATGGAGACATCTATAATGGGTACAACCAGCCATCAATGAGTGTGAGATGACGTGGAATGGCAGCCAGAACAGGGGTGTGATGGGGCATATAATAAGGGTAGACGGGTTAGTTGTACATTCACAGGTCCATTGCTCTAGTATGTTCTGTGTCGGGATTCTATAAATGGCACAGAGGGGACTATTATGCGTCACATCGCTTTTATTTTATTTTTCCCAGCAGCAAGAAGCGCACAAGAAAACCATAACACAATGAGCTAATCCAGACTACAAGTCCCATAGCTCCCTGCATAGTCCTTTAGAGTTTAGCACCTTAACCAGACCTTGTGCCCTAAGATCGATAAAGGGGGCGATATCTCCACACTGCTCCCCATTTCTAACTGCTTTGAGGGGTGCCAGATATGTCTAATTCGATCTTTCGTTTGCATGTCTTTCAGAGGCGGCCTCCCGGCCACGTCATATAATGAGAGGGAGTGGACTGTAGATCAGAAGGGGGGGCGCAGCTGGCATTCATAGGGAATGCACTTTGGCGCCTTCGTGGTTCCATGGGGCAGATTCTCAAAAAGAATGCGCCCATTCCATTTGCGCTATTTTCAGAAATGCGCAGGTCACCTTATTCTCAAAGGACACCTGTGCATTTCAGGAGGGGCTGGACAGGGGCGCATCCAGGGCTTTAAGTGGGCCGGGGCCTGCCGGGGCTGGGCCCCGGCAGGCTCCGAAATTTCGGTTTGAGGCGGGGCCCTGCCGGGGCCCACTAATCTCCCCTGGCAGCCCCGGCCACTACACGAAAAGGCATTTTTTTCTACAGCCTGAAGCTCTCGCTCGTGTGCGAAAGCTTCAGGCTTCAGAAAAAAATGCCTTTAAGCCATAATGGTGGCGCCGCACCTACGAGGCATCCCTTTAATCAAGTGATCCACCATTATGGAGAAAAAGTGAGGCCGCTGGAAGCAGAGGCCTTGCTTTCTAAATACTGAAGCTCCCGCGGATTCGCGGGAGTTTCAGTCTTTCGGAAAAAGCCCTCTGTGTCCAGTGGCCTCACCCTTTCAGCCTTGATGGTGACGCTGCCCCTCCCCAGCAGGTGAGGGGCAGCACCACCATTAAGGCTGAATAGGCGAGGCGCTGTCCCCTGCCAGGCAAGCCTATAGAATATAAGTGCAGAGATCAGCACCCTCTCCATCATAGTTGAGAGGGTGCTAATCTCCACAAAAGGCTGCCTGGCAGGGGTGCCAGTAGCCCATTGAGCTGGGGCTCGTCAAGGGGGCGTGGCCTAACGGGCCATCAAGGCCCCCGCTGTTAGGCCACGCCCCCTCAATGAGCCCCGGCTCGATTTGTAGTGCCACTTAAAGCACTGGGCGCATCGGTGCGCTGTCCAGCCCCTTTGCAGACATTGCTGTCGGTGCACGGTCCCGACACTAATATATGACATGGTCCCAGTGGTTGCAAGTGCATTTCACTCACAAAGGCTGGTGAAATGACAAAATAATTTCCCTCCCCGTTTGGGGAATGGAAATGCTAATGTGACAGTCACGGTTTAGCCCACGGCTGTTAAAACATAAAGCATGGCAGGGTCATAAACGACCATGAAAAGATTTGTTTTAAATGCCCCTGTTTTTAGGACATTTAAAAGCTCATCCCATTTGTGAATGTGGGATGTGCTTTTTAATGCCCTAAAAGACCCCCTTAAATGTGAAAATGGGCAAAGGGGAGAAAAGGGCACATGAAAGAGCGCTCCAAGGTGCGTAGATGCCCTTTGTGAATTGAGCTGTCACTTTTTTGGGTGGCAATTTGGACCACTGTGTTTACGGTCCTGGCTTTCAGATAACCATTAGCTTCAATCTGGGCATTGTAGTCCAGGTTTGCTTCTTTTGAACGAATAGGGCTAAAACCTCGAATAACCGTACAAAATAGGTATCGTTATATTCTTTGCATATGAGCAATATTGAAATACTAGAGATAATCTACCTCCTAAATTTACCTTATGTTCAGGGTCTAGTCCAACTCACTTGTTTTGGGAAATCATTTTTCTGTGGTCATTCCAAGTATCCTGGTGGTGTAAATTAGCATCACTTCATTGTGTATGTAAACAGAGAAATTCCCTACAAAAAGGAGGAATAAGAAAGCTATTGCGTATTTGTAGTACCACGTATTGTTAAACAATCCAGAGGCGTTGCTGGGAGGGGGCTGAGTGGGCTATAGCCCCGGGTCTTTTGGTTGTAGCCCAGGATAGAAGCACAGGAGCTTAAACCAAAAGGCTAGCTAGCCCCGACTTCCGACAGTCTCAACATTAGCGTAGCCCCAGACCTATTCCTGACCTAGCAACACCCCTGCAATATACATAATCTGTATCTTAAATGTACCTTAGGTTTTAGGTCCAATCCCACTAATTTGTTCCTCTAGTTATTCTCATTGTCCTTCTGGAATCCCTTAGCATCTCTTCATTATAAATGATTGCAGTGAAATTACTTAAAACAGAAGTTGATGTGTTGTGGAAAGATGGAGGCTATGATATACCGGTATTATCAACTATTGCACATTTTTGCTAATGAATTAGGTTTCCCTCGAACTTAACCACAGTTTTGGAGCGATTTTGGTTAAAACGGCAGCGGCATTCCGCAAGATTTTTGCGAGCCATCGCCATTTTGAAACATCTATTTATGTTGTACGTCATCCACGTGTAGTGCATGATAACGTCACACAACATTAACGCTGTGCGCATAGGATACAGTGCATCTTCTAATAGTGCAACCTTTACAAATTCATACGCGGTGCCCAAGATGTACAAAATGTAATTCTAGTTGTTGATCACTGCATATGGAACATGTCAAGTATAGTTAATTACAATGTGCTTTTATCAGAATACGTTCCTAATACGTCCCTGCTTTCAATAACAGATATATCAGAATTTGATATGCACCATGCACTTTTGTGTGCATTTTCCACCGGGAAAGTCCTTCGATATCGGACCATGCTCTTGGCTGATACTGCACGGGTTACCAGCCACCCATCTTATTTCAGGCCCAAGCCCTGCCAGTTGCACGCTTGCGCTGCCTTCCGTCAACCCTTGCACCTGAGGATCCCTACAGTCCCCAAACCAGCACTCATGTCTGCACTCACCTTGCACTTGCCACCAGCTGGCCGTTCCTTATTTATTTATGTTATTATCTTATTATCCCATGTACTGCACTTTCCCCTCCTCCCGCACTTTCTTTTCCCCCTTCCCTTGCACTTGCGCGATCTGAATGACACCGGGCTTAGTAAGATGGTTGTCTGTCTTCCCTCTGTTCCCCCTCCCTTGCCTCGTCGCGCCTTGAAACACCTGTGTATAGGCGCGTTATAAATGCCATATCATATCATACTGGTTGGATATCATAGCCTCTCTATCATATGTGTATAGTACATTGATTGTATGTACCTCAGATGGTGTATTATGGCAACTTTAGGTTTGGCAGCCAATCATCAAACATGTTCCCCCAAAAAGACTGATGCGCTGCCATCAATCACCGAGTGTCTCTAGATCAGTACATTCTTCTGGGCTGATAAGAAGTCCTAAGGCTCCAATACGGTCAGTTGCAATCCAATTTTACACTGACAATCAGCGCTAAGTGTTGGTTTGTACTGGTTAGTCAGTGCAACTGTTGGTCCAACTATCCGTTTTTTAAATCCGGCTCAGGTCACATGATAATGGCATTGGGCAGGTCTGATGCGGTTAGCAGTGGTAGTAATGGTGGACAACGCAGGGAGGGGTGAGGGTACAGTTTTTCAATCTCCTCTGTGTAAGCACAAAGTCCCACACTGCCCTCATTTCTATTTCAGACCTTAGGATGGATACACCAAAGATGTTAAAAATGCTCTGAACCTTATAGAAAAACGGAATGTCGATATGCACCTGAACATCATTGACTTTAATTGCCTGACCACAGTGAAACTGACTCGCTGGACATGCCTGACTGTTCCAAATGAAGTCCTCCATAGCCCTCTCCCTCCTCTCAGTACCAGAGTGGTGTTTATGGAGGTTTGGCTAGAAGAAAGGGTTCATAGCTCTGTGTTATCTCCTCCTCGTCCCAGTATTACAATTATGTTTCTGTGGGATATTTTGAGGGGAAGGAAGGGAAAAAGACTGACAGCCTACAAAGGCTCGAGGAACAGAGGGTTAATTTTGACAAGGTAAAGGGTATACCATGTCTCACCTACAGATGTCCACTCCCCAAGTCCCTGCCATCCAGGTGATCCTCACTCGCATATCATCCCCGGGGTCGGGATCCAAAAGTGATGGCCTTTCCCTGGTCACCTCAGAGGAGGATCCAGAGTGAGAATAAGTGAGGATGCCCTCAGATTCCTCAAAGTTGCCTCTTCCTCGTCTCAGTACCCGACTGGTGTATATTTGAGAGTGTTTCTGGAATAATAGGGAAGACATTGATAATACCCTATAATGGCTTGGGGGATGTTTGACTCCTTGTAAATGGGAAATGGGGGATACTGTGTCTCACCCAAGGGTGCCTCATCCCCTCTCCCCAAGTCTCCTCCACGCAAGTGATCCTCACTCACATATCCACCCCTAGGGTCAGGTTCCGAAAGCAAAGGCCTTTCCCTGGCCACCTGGGAGGAGGATATATTGGGGAAAGAAGTAAGGATGCGCTCAGATTCCTTGCACACCCTTTCCCTATGCGGGGTGGATCTGGATGTTTCACAGGGGAATCGAAACAGGAAGTCAGCATTTCCTTGGTCTCGACCCTTCCGGTGTTCCACGGTGAAACAATAAGGTTGAAGATCCAGAAACTACAGCATAACTCGTGGATTGGATTCTTTCATTTGACTAATCCATACCAGGGGCGATTGGTCGATGAGTAATTAAACTTCAGTCCAAATAGGTAGTACTTTAAATGCATAATGACCCACTTAATGGCAAGGACTTCTAACTCGGTGACAGAATATTTTTTCTCTCTTGGGAATAGCTTCCTATTTATGTAGAGTATTTGATGTTCTAGACTGTCGTGGTCCTGGGAAAGTACAGATCCTAATCCTGCAAGAGAGTAGTCTGTCTGAAGGATGAATTCTTTTCAGAAATCAGCCACTTTTAGGATGGGGCTCTGACAAAGGGTCTCTTTAAAAGTTGTGTAACACTTCTGATCTTCTTCATTCCACCTAATCTTCTGGGGCTCTGCATTTTTAAATTTGTCACTAAGTCTAGCGGTTTTACTAACAAAATTGGGGATGCATCTACGGTAATAGCCGATAAATTCTAACAAAGCCCTAAGATCTTTTTTCGTTTTAAGTGTAGGTGTGTCTAGGACTGCTTTGACTTTTTCATGTTGTGGCCGTACCGTGCTATTCCCCACGAAAAAGCCTGAGTACTTTACTGCAGACTGGGCCAATTTACACTTTTTAGGATTAGCTGTTAACCCCAACACTCTTAGGACTCTCATGATGGTATAGAGATGATAAACATGATGCTCCCAGGTCTTACTGTGAATGACAATGTTGTCTATATAAGCCCCACAGAAATCTGAATAAGGTTGTAAGATTTTGTCCATCAACCATTGGAATGTTGCCGGGCCCCCATGTAGCCCAAATGGGAGGGCTTTGAAGTGGAACAGGCCCAGGGTTGTGTCAAAGGCAGTTTTTTCTTTATCAAGACCGTACAATGGAACATGCCACTAGCCTTTTGTCAGGTCTATGGTAGAAAGATAGACAGCGTTACCAAGCTGATCAATGAGATCATCAATACAGGGCATCGGGTAGGCATCAAAGGCCGATATTGCTGCATTGACTTTTCTGAAGTCAATACAAAATCTGCAGCTTCGCCAGGTTTTGCTACTAATATGATGGGGGAACACCAGGGACTGGTAGATGGTTCAATAATATTAGCTTCAAGCATCTGCTTGACTTACTGGATGATGGTTACTTTCCTTGCCTCGGGTAATCTATAGGGTTTTAGGTGTCCACTCTGCCCTCAGGGGTGCGGATATGGTGTTAGAATCCTTTCACTCTCCCTGGCTCATCTTTGAACACATCAGTAATTTGGACGAGTAGGTCATATAGGTCTTGTTTCTAGTTATTACTAATTTCAGGAGGGATAGGTACCTTTCTGTCACAATCATTGGGTAATAAACACGACAAAATGGTGGTAGTTTACTCTGCAGGATTTTCATTCCATTGTTTTAGGATATTTCTGTGGTATACCTGGGTTTTCAATCGGCGGTCAGGTTGAGAAGTTTTGTAGTTAGAGGGTCCTATCTGTTCTATCACCTCATGCGGCCTGTGCCATTTAGATATTAGTTTATTCTCAGAAGTTGGTAACAATGCAAGCACTTTTTGTCCTATCGAGAAAGATCGTAAAGTGACCTTTCGATTGTATGAGGTTTTCTGCTGTGCTTGTGCCTTTGCCATATGGGTTTGGACTGAAGATCTTACTACAGTCATATCTTCTTTAAGACGGTGTGCGGTTTGCAAAAGAGGGATTGAGGCTTGCTCTCTTTGCTCCCAGGTTTCTCTACATGTCCAGGATGTCTCGGGTTCCCTGTCCATAAAGTAATTCATATGAGGAGAATCCTGCAGAAGCCTGCGGGTCTTCCTAACAGCAAATAAAGCCCAGGTACCATATGATCCCAATTCTTTCTGTCTTGTTCCACTAACTTCCGTGAAATAGTCTTATGAGTTATATTAAACCTTTCTACAAGGCCATCTGTTTGTGAATGGTAAACTGAATTTCTAAGGGTGATAACATGGAGTAATTGTTTCACTTCCCCAGGAGTTCGCTCATGACCCCTGATACAATATGATTTCTTTGGGAAACCCTACTCTTGAAAAGAAAGGGAGCAGGTGTTTCAGGATCTAAGGGGAATGGCGTGTGGATATCTAGTGGCATAGTCAACTATGAACAGAATATACATATTCCCTAACTTTGATGTTTCCAGGGGACCTACAATATCCATGCCAATCCTAGAAAATGGAACTTCAATGATTGGAAGTGGTTGTAAGGGTACTGGCAGTGGCATGTGGGGACTGGTCTTTTGGTAGATTGCACAAGACTGCAGAAAGGTCTTAATATCTGCGTGAATACCAGGCCAATAGAATTGTTTAAGGCTTTGTGCCTGGGTTTTAGTCAGCCCTAAGTGACTGCCGTCAGATGGGAGTGGGCTATTTCCTGGACAACCCGCTTACGGCTCTTAGGGATGACTAATTGGGTTCTAGTCAGGCCTTCTGGAGTGGGGGCCCCTCTGTACATCAACCCATGATTTAAAAAGACAAGGGCCCTCCTTTCTCACAGCCTTCATGTTATGGGGTGATTTCTAGGAAGGCTTCAGCTAACAGTGGGTCATTCCTTTGGGAAAAGGCTAGGTCGGGAAGAGTTTTGGTTCTTTCCCATGGTTTTGTAGTACCACCTTCATATCTACCCTGAAGTCTGGATCTATAACCCTGGCTAACACATCAATTACAAATCTCCATGCTAACCCCGACTTGGTAGCAACTCTTTCCCTACTACTGCAGATATCACAACCAATAGATCCTTCTGTGGGAACTGAGGGGTTGGATGCTTTGGGACCTAACTTATCAAACTTTAGTGAACTTTAGGGTTCTCCTGGTAACATTTGTGAAGGCATCAGGAAGCAGACACAGACAACTGAGTAAATCTAGGGTCACAAAACGTTATTAAAATAAAAAGGTTGGGAAAGGCCTAACTTTCCCAATGCTAAGGTGGAAGCTCCCCATCTAACTAAAACTAATGAGATTCTATGTCAGGAAGTCCAAAGCAAATGTCTGTCTGTGTCCAGAACCTATGTTTGCCCTCACAACTACTTTCATATAATGAGGAGGAATGTCGGCATCAAAATGAAAAGTGTTCAAATAAAAGCTTAGAGCTTCTTCCAGCATGTGGTTTGAAAAGGCGGTTTCTATTCCCCAAGATTCAGGATGCATCACTTTGTCAAAAATAGGGGTCCCCTTCCCCACACTTTTAAATCTCTCATTGTTCCAAAACAAACACAATTCATTGGGATACTTGTCATCTTTTCTGGCAGTGTTGCTTTTCATCAATTTCACCAATATCACAAATGTTCAGTTCCATAATAAGAGATCACCCATATTTCTCTTTGACAGTCAAACATAAGCTTATGGGTGAGTTAAGAAGCTTTTCTTTTAGGTGGGTGTATTTGGTCTAGGCGCAGTTGTCAGACCACACAGTCCACCCATAAGATGTCACGCAACCGACACACCTTATTTGCTTCTTCTTCACACTTACACTGCCACTTTGTTAGTTTCACAGTGGTATTGGGCTTTCCTCTTGAAGCTCTCTCAAGACTTGTTTTGCCACCTGTAACGCTCACCTGACTCCCACGGAGGCGCTGGCCTGGTTCGCGCTGCTGTGACCTATTCTAAGGTGATGCGCAGGGTTCGGAAGACAGACTGGACCGGGCCCCCAAATCTGGCTTGTCTGGCTCGCAGAAGTATCCTTCTGTAGGCGAAAATAGGGGATTAACTGTCTGCGGGGTAATGCAATCGGCCTCCCACTTTCACCTCTCACCCTCCTCGAAACCTTTCTGTGATTCCCCGTAGCATCTCACCTTAGGGTTTGGAAGGACGAGCTCTCCATCCTGCTTCTGATGCAGGGGCTCGTTGGTATCCAGTTACTTCACTGGATTTCCGGATTGGTGAGAACCAAACTTGCTTGGCTTCCAGGTAAGTTTTTTTGATAAGAGGTTCCCCTTGTGTCCATGCATTAATGTACTAATGCTAGTGTATTTTTCCCCATAGGGGCCGGGGTACGGAATGCCGGGGAACAGGCACCGACCTGAGATGAGAGGTGAAATCCTTGTAGAAATCAGGTAAGTCTTTAATGAGCGTTTTTTTGGTAATGTCTTTTCATTCGCTCATTAACGCTAATGTCTTTTTTTCCCCTTAGGGGCCGGGGTCCGGAAATGCCAGGATGCGGCGCGGACCCGAAATGAAGAGGGAATGAATCAACAGGTAAGTCTTAACATGGAGATTTAGCTTTCCTTATTCCCTTCTCTCTCTCACCTTTTGTTCTTGTCTTTTTTCTCCCTAGGCGCTGGGGCGTGACTGCGAATCCAGATGATCGCTGATGAACATGGAAGGCACCCTGTAAAGGTGAGTGGAATGCGGCGCTGCAGCGATCGACGCGATGAGCTTTTAAATAAAAGTCTTCCTTTTCAGGATTGTCGGCGAGATGTCTCCGGGATGCGGATTTAGCAGGTAAGGACTTTTCCTTCTTCTGTTCTCTTCTTCTCTTCCTTTGCAGGTGATCCAGGATGCTGGCAGGTGTGGCAGAAGTCAGGATGCAGGAGCAGACACGGTGAGCGTCCAGCTGCTAGATGCAGAACAACGCGAAGCACGTGTGGCTGTTCGGGTGGGGTTTAAATAGCCTTGGAAGAAGTTCCAGGTATGTATCCTTCCTCCAATCAGGTATGTATCCTTCCCCGACCACGCCCGGATGGTAAATTAGTCCCACAGGTGAAGTAGTTCCTTTCAGGCCTCAAGGAGGCCGGGATCCTGCAGCATGGTCTGCATAAGGTAAGTGCACCCAAGCACTCCCATAATGAGCCTGGCGCCATAGGCGCCAGGACAGTGTCCAAAGGGCCCCTATATGGGGTTGCTGGGTCCTTCCTTGGAGACTGGATGTCCGCTTTCGGGGACGCAGGGCTTGAACCGGCTCCCCGGGAGCGGGCATCATGACAGCACTCCCCCCCAAGGCCCTTCCCAAGGTTGTTCCCTCCGGGGGTTTTGGTTTGTCTGGGAAGAGTCGGTGGAATTTCCTGACTAATCGAGGTGCATGCACATGGTCGCTGGGTTCCCACGACCTCTCCTGAGGTCCGTACCCCTTCCAATCAATTAGGTAGAACCGTTTTGACCTAAACATTTTTGAGTCTAAAATGTTCTTCACTTCGAATTCGGGCTCCCCATCTATTAGAATAGGTCTGGAGGTTTGAGTAGTCGGGTTCCGGGTACCACTGGTTTCAGAAGTGACACATGAAAAACAGGGTGAATTCGCATACTAGCTGGTAAATCAAGTTTAACAGCCACTGGGTTGATTATTGCCGTAATAGAATAAGGTCCCAGATATTTTGGGTTAAAAGTTCGAGGCCCTTTGAGTGGTAAATGTCTGGTAGCTAACCACACTTGATCCCCAATCTGATACGGAGGTGCTTTACTCCGATGTAGATCAGCATTCTCCTTGTATTTTCTCTTGGCTTGTTGTAAATGCTTAGTTGCCTCTTTGAAGGCTTGGGTAATTGTAGAGTGCAGATGTTCTACTGCAGGCATTCCGAGGTTCTGAGGTGAGTCAAGGTTTGAGGTTCGAGGGTGATGCCCAAACAAAGTATAAAAAGGACTGTGGCCAGTTCCAGAGTGTACCGAATTATTATATGCGTATTCGGCTATCCAAAGAATGTCTTTCCAGTTGCTTTCAGATTGCTGTAACATACACCGTAAGTACTGCTCAAGGGTCTGATTTGTCTTCTCGGTCTGACCATCGGTCTGAGGGTGGTGACTGGTCGATAATCTTACGTCGATCTGCGCCATTTGACAACATTTGCGCCAGAAGTGAATGAATTGGCTTCCCCGGTCAGAGATTAGTGTAGATGGGAATCCATGTAGCCGAACAATATTTTCGAGGAATTCTTTGGCTAGGACAGAGGCTGAAGGTAAACCTTTCAAAGGAATAAAGTGGGCCATTTTGGAAAACAAATCCACAATTACCAGAATAGTATTGTACCCCGAACAAGGAGGCAGGTCCGTAATAAAATCCATTGATAGGGTGTGCCAGGGTGCTGGCGGTATGTCTAGTGGTTGAAGGAGACCGGCTGGTCTTTTCTTTTGACTTTTATTTTGGGCGCAAACACCACAGGACATCACAAAAGATTTAACATCTTTTCGCCAAGAGGGCTACCAAAATTGTCGTTTCACCTTTTCCTCTGTCTTGGCAATACCGGGGTGTCCCTCTATTAATGTATCATGATAACCGGAAATAACTAGTTCGTGTAATTCCTTATGTGGCAGGAATAAGCGTCCTTGGAAATAAGGTAAACCATTATCTATGGTAAAGTCTGATCCCTTTTGAATCCAATCCTGTAAGGTTGTAGGGTCCAGGAGTTGTTTCACTCTGGCTTGAATGTCTTCTAGCGTCTGTAACGAAGTCATGCCTAGAATCCTCTGTTCAGGAATTATTGGTACTGGTTCTTTGTTTGGATCAGATTCTCCCATTCCAATTCGGGATAAGGCGTCTGCTTTGCCATTCTTGCAGCCAGGTCGATAGGTAATCACAAAATCAAATTCAGCGAAAAACAAAGCCCATCGGAGCTGCCGTGATGACTGAGCCTTGGCGGTTTTCAAATACTGTAAATTCCGGTGATCAGTGATCACTGTGATGGTATGTCGAGCGCCAAGCAGATAATGCCGCCAGGCTTTAAAAGCGGACTTAATGGCTAACAGTTCTTTGTCAGTGATTGCATAATTAACCTCGGGTGCCGAGAATTTTCTGGACCAAAATGCTACGGGATGCAGTTGGTTGGTTTCGGGATCTCTTTGGGACAGGACAGCTCCCATGGCTAGGTTGGATGCGTCAGTCTCGACGACATAAGGGAGATCTGGTCACGGGTGTTTCAATATAGGTGCGGAGGTAAACTTAGCTTTTAAATCCTGAAAGGCCTGCTTGGCTTCTTCAGACCATTCAAAACGTTTATTTTTCCTCAAGAGTGCAGTAATGGGTTGTACCACGCGTGAAAATTCCGGGATAAACCTGCGATAGAAATTGGCAAAGCCGAGCATGCTTTGAACTCCTTTTACAGAGCTAGGTGATGGCCATTTGAGGATGGCATCCACTTTTCTTGAGTCCATTCGGACTCCTTTGGGTGTCAGGATGAAATCTAGAAACTCGACTTCTGTGGTATGGAAAACACATTTCTCCAATTTAGCAAATAGTTTGTGTTGGCGCAGTTTTTCAAGTACTGCCCTGACGTGTTTTCTGTGATCAGATTCCGAAGAGGAGTACACCAGAATGTCATCGATATATACGACTACACAAACATCGATGAGTTCCCAAAGGACATCATTCATGAAGTATTGGAAGGCAGCCGGCGCGTTACACAATCTGAAAGGCATCACCTGGTACTCGAATAATCCGTATTTAGTACGGAAGGCAGTTTTCCATTCGTCGCCTTCTTTAACTCGTACCAGATGATAAGCCCCCCGGAGATCTAACTTGGTGTATATGCAAGCGTCCTTCACCTGGTCAAGGAGTTCAGGGATCAGAGGCAAAGGATAACGGTTTTTAACCGTTATCTGGTTCAATGCACGGTAATCGATACAAGTTCTAAGGTCGCCTTCTTTTTTGGGCACGAAGAACAAAGCCGAGGATGCCGGGGACTTTGACGGGCGAATAAAACCATTAGCTAGGTATTGTTCCAAATATTGTCTCAAATGCAGGTTCTCAGGTTCGGTAAGGGCATAAATCCTGCTACAAGGGGGTTGTGCACCGGGCACCAGATCGATTTGGCAATCGTACGATCTGTGAGGAGGTAACGTGTTGGCCTGTTCCTTTTGGAAGACGTCCTGAAAGTCTTGGTATTCCGGAGGTAGTTGCATGGAGCAGAGGTTACAGATGCTAGATTAATCTTCAGGTTTTCTAGGTAGCAGGTTTGTGTACAATCCGGGAAGGTTATTCTCTTAGCTCACCAATCAATTCGAGGATTATGTGTCTCTAACCAAGGGATTCCAAGAATAACCTGAAACTGTGGAGCCTTGATTACATCAAACACAACACCCTCCCGATGGCCGTCGGGACCAATAAGAGTCACCTCAGTAGTGGAATGTGTTACCGGTCCAGAGGCAATTTCAGTTCCATCGACTGTGGTGATGACATCTTTGCTGGTTTTAGGACAGAGATGGAGGTTAATCCTAGAGATCAATTCACCATCCACATAGTTTCCAATAGCCCCACTATCGATGTATGCCTTTATTGCATGCAACCGCTTAGGCTGTTCTGGATCTACGAGAACCATTGGCACAATGAAATGCGAGGTCTGAGAGTTAGTTTTCAAGCTCGGCAAGCGGACCCCTACGCTTGTCGGGCGGAGTCGTTTCCCGAAACAGAGTCTTCATGGTTTTTATCAGCGGCTCCTACCGCCTTTCGGGGCGGTTTTGCCGGGCAATCTCGTAGAAAGTGTCCATAATTCCCACAATAAAGACATAATTTTAACTGCCGCCTCCTTTCACGTTCCTTTTGAGTTAAGGGTCTTTTAACCCCTCCAATTTGCATAGGCTCAGAGACATCAACTCCCTTGGGGTTAGCATGGGTTTTGACCAACACCCGGGTCTCAAACCTGGACCAATCTGCTTTTCTGTTTTGAAGTCTGTGATCCAATTGGACCACTAAGTCTATATACTCGGTGCATTCTTGGGGCGGATTTACAACTTGGGCCAAGACATCTTTAAGTTCTCCGCATAGGCCTCGATAAAACAACGTGACTCTTTTATCCTCTGGCCATCCCGTTTCCACAATTAGTCTATTAAAGGTTGCAATATAGGGTAGGAGGTCCTGATTGCCCTGTCGCAGGGATAGAAGTTCATCATCCAGAGCCTGCCCCTGAGAGTGTCGAGCAAATAACCTTTCCATGCTTGCTTGAAAAACTTGAAAATCACGGAGAATCGGGTCATCTTGAGTAACCAGTGGAACTGACCAATCGGCAGCGCAGCCGCTGAGATATGACAATACAAAGGCTACCTTGGTCTGATCATTAGAGAAGGCCCCAGGTCTGCATAGGAAGTGCAAACGAAACTGATTCATGAATACGGCGAATCGTTTGGGGTCCCCAGCAAAGCGTTCGGGTGGGGCCAGCGGCATGTTTCCAGGTAGATTAATCTGCACAGGGTTACTGGAAACCACAGGAGCGGGGTTCCCTGCAGAACCGGGTAGAGGAGTTTGCCCAGCTTGACCTTGCAAAAGCTGTCTGGCCAGGTCATCAGTTCTTTCCTTTGATATTATTAATTCCCTCCTGAGGGCATTAGTCTCTTGACGAGCGGCATGTACTTCGGCCCGTAATTCCCCCAGTAATTGGGCCAACTGATCAGTCTGTAACGCTCACCTGACTCCCACGGAGGCGCTGGCCTGGTTCGCGCTGCTGTGACCTCTTCTAAGGTGATGCGCAGGGTTCGGAAGACGGACTGGACCGGGCCCCCAAATCTGGCTTGTCTGGCTCGCAGAAGTATCCTTCTGTAGGCGAAAATAGGGGATTAACTGTCTGCGGGGTAATGCAATCGGCCTCCCTCTTTCCCCTCTCACCCTCCTCGAAACCTTTGTGATTCCCCATAGCGTCTCACCTTAGGGTTTGGAAGGACGAGCTCTCCATCCTGCTTCTGATGCAGGGGCACGTTGGTATCCAGTTACTTCACTGGATTTTCGGATTGGTGAGAACCAAACTTGCTTGGCTTCCAGGTAAGTTTTTTTTGATAAGAGGTTCCCCTTGTGTCCATGCATTAATGTACTAATGCTAGTGTCTTTTTCCCCATAGGGGCCGGGGTACGGAATGCCGGGGAACAGGCACCGACCCGAGATGAGAGGTGAAATCCTTGTAGAAATCAGGTAAGTCTTTAATGAGCGTTTTTTGGTAATGTCTTTTCATTCGCTCATTAATGCTAATGTCTTTTTTTCCCCTTAGGTGCCGGGGTCCGGAAATGCCAGGATGCGACGCGGACCCGAAATGAAGAGGGAATGAATCAACAGGTAAGTCTTAACATGGAAATTTAGCTTTCCTTATTCCCTTCTCTCTCTCACCTTTTGTTCTTGTCTTTTTTCTCCCTAGGCGCTGGGGCGTGACTGCGAATCCGGATGATCGCTGCTGAACATGGAGGCACCCTGTAAAGGTGAGTGGAATGCGGCTCTGCAGCGATCGACGCGATGAGCTTTTAAATAAAAGTCTTCCTTTTCAGGATTGTCGGCGAGATGTCTCCGGGATGCGGATTTAGCAGGTAAGGACTTTTCCTTCTTCTGTTCTCTTCTTCTCTTCCTTTGCAGGTGATCCAGGATGCTGGCAGGCGTGGCAGAAGTCAGGATGCAGGAGCAGACACGGTGAGCGTCCAGCTGCTAGATGCAGAACAACATGAAGCACGTGTGGCTGTTCGGGTGTGGTTTAAATAGCCTTGGAAGAAGTTCCAGGTATGTATCCTTCCTCCAATCAGGTATGTATCCTTCCCTGACCACGCCCGGATGGTAAATTAGTCCCACAGGTAAGGTAGTTCCTTTCAGGCCTCAAGCAGGCCGGGATCCTGCAGCATGGTCTGCATAAGGTAAGTGCACCCAAGCACTCCCATAATGAGCCTGGCGCCATAGGCGCCAGGACACTGTCCAAAGGGCCCCTATATGGGTTTGCTGAATACTTCCTTGGAGACTGGTTGTCCGCTTTCGGGGACGCAGGGCTTGAACCGGCTCCCCGGGAGCGGGCATCATGACACCACCATTCACTTGTTATACTTTCAAATATTCTCAAAGCTTTTGCCACTGTTTATTGTTGCAGTTTGCACAGTTCCTTATATTCTTATGGCACTTGCCAATTTTTATTTTCTTCTGTTTACACAATTCACAATTCCTTTGTATCAGGGAATATCACCAACTGTTTGAAATTCAAATTCTATTCAATCACACTTGCTTTCTTTCAGTTCAGTATTCAAAACATAAGACTTCATTTCATTCCATTCAAGAACATTGCATACATTGACATCAAATTCCCAGTTTACTCTCCTGCTGCAAATTTGCAACCTGCTCACCAGAGTTTTCGCACTTTTCAAAGACTTCAGTTTTTCCAGCCCTTTCTTGGCATTATCAATTTCATCTGGTTCACAGTTCGGCATTCACAAACCCTTCTATTCAAATTTCTCAGCCTTCGAGTTATCGTAATGTCATAAGTCATTCTTTCACACTGGACCGGCACCCAAAGTGCCTAAACGGACCCTCGCTCACTCGCGAGCAATCCAACCTGTAGAAACCACGTGGTTCACCCCACAGCATGCCAGAGTCATTCAAGCTTCTTTGACTCATCGGGTACTCTGTCTCTGGGTGCTGCTCTCCACATCAGCAGGCTCTGTTTGGCTGTCGCTGTTCCTGGCTCGGCACGCCTTGGTTGCAGGTTCTCTGCTGCCTTGATTGTACAGAGAAGAAGTCCCTTCGACTCCTGGAGGTCTGCAGATCAGCTCTGCTACCGGAGACCTTTCACACTTCTGCTGCAACGACTCTACAGCTCACGTACGCTTCAGGCATGCCTCTCCCTGGTCTCACTTCTGGCTACACCTGCAAGCGTTCCACAAGCAGTCTCATTAGCCTCACTGCAGCGGGCCATTTATACTGCCCTCCAGAGCCCAGGTGCAAGCAATTTTCCTTTACTGAGTAATGCTCATGGTACTCATCCCTCTTCCTCCTCTCAGTACCAGAGTGGTCTTTGTGTATGTCTGTGTTAATAAAGAGAAGGTTGCCTCTTCCTCGAGAGTGTTTTCTGGAAAATAGGGAAGAGCTTGATAATACCTGATAATACCTGTAAAGGCTTGGGAGATGTTTGACTCCTTGTAAAATGGAAATGGGGGATACCTTGTCTCACCCAAGGGTGCCTCATCCCCACTCCCCAAGTCTCCTCCACCTATATATATTGGGGAAATAAATTAGTATATTGGGGAAATAAGTGAGGACGCCCTCAGATTCCTAATAGTACTCAAACTGAAGTGCCTAACATGCCTGTGTGGGGCAGTGGGTAGATTGCAAAAATAGTGGGTGGAGGGGGGGTGAGTTGGGTTTGTTTGGCAGAGGAGTATGCCCATATTGAGACTGGTGTGAGAGATGGCCGTGGGGTTGTTCCCCAAGAAGATGATTATGATTTGTTAGGTAAAGTATTTCATAAAGGGGGGAATGTTGGGGTGGTCAGGAAAGGTCCCTGTGATTATGAGGGGTTCATATTACACGCAGCATATGGCTAACTGGGGGTGACAGCAAGCTGGGCACCATGTTGCAATTTCATTGTATCACAGTGTAGTTAATTATGGATGGGATATGTTACTTTAGTGTCCTGTTGGTCTAGAAATTGATATTAACTTGAATGCTCACCGAAAGATAAAATGTTAAACCCACCAAATGTAAAAACATACATGTACAATAATTAAAATACATGGGGAATTCATGAATCTTACAAATGAATCAGAAACACAGTAGTTGGGACCCATTTGCTAAATGTACTTTGACTTTTAAACTGACTTTGCCAGGTTTTCAGAAGGCAGATGAATGAGTAACTTCAACCTTCACGGTCAGTACAGCTGTAGAAAATAGCCACAAGTTTTTATGGTCTGATAAGTATCGTAGATAGTAGATACAATCTCTTGATGCCTGAGAGCGTGACAGAAGGAGTTTTGTTATTTATTTTGGTCAGTAGTAAAAGGTGGGGTAAGCCAGTGCCTAAGGCTATTCAGGAATTTCAATTGTGCAATGAAGTTGGAGTAGTGTAAATTGGAAAGTTTCAGTGGACTGATGACCTGGGGAATGAGATAGCATCACTAACTCAAAGAGAAATCATTCACCCAGCCTTTCTCATATCGCAGGGAATATTCATGCGAGCCATGTGCAAATCAAGAGTTAGGGTTTGAACAGCGTAGGCCAGTTATTGCTAGCAATAAATTATGTTTCTATACCAATGTTTAACCATGTGTTGATGCCATGACCTACTACGGACAAATGCTAAGAAGTGTGTTATGAACATGATCTGAAGATGACTATTAAGATAAACTGCTCAATGAAAACATAGGAATTGGGAAAAGATGGAAATTCTTAGAAGAGGTGTTTATCCAATCATGTTTGGGGGGGATTGCATTAAAGTAGTTAGGAGTGTTTCAACTGTTGCAAAACTGTATAAAACATGTGAACTGATGTGGTTTGTTGAGACTTGGGTTATTTTGGTCCTCCAACACCATATAACTGCTCCGAAGAGAATTGTACAATAAATTTGCTTTATGTACAACCGTGTACTCACTTCTTAAGTGGTGGGCCTGTTTGGGTTAAGGTGATTAAAGGCCCATCCGCACATTAAAAACAAATCAAGTAAAAAGTTACAAAACAATTGGTATCCCCCACCATCAAACTAAACGCATCACAGCACAATTAACAGACCACTTATATTACATCATGTGCAAAAATCTTTCCCTAATGTTTGCAGAGAATTGCCCTTTTTCTTTTTTTATTTATTGTGATATAGCCGTGCTTGCAACTTGACACATTTGGAAACATAGAAACAGAATAATATTCTCTCTAAAATATATACAACTCACATACTAGATTCACATTTGAAATAAAATGTACACTATCATAAAAATGTTCATCCTATGTAAAAAGCAATTAATCAGAATGAACATACATTGAAAAAGAAAAAAGAAAGAGAGAAAAAAGGGCATATATATTGAAAAAAGAGAAAGAAAGATGAACAACCACTAAATGATCGTGATTTCCTTTCAACAAGAAAACCCAGAGTTCTCAAAACCTCCACAGCTTGTATTGTCAGACTTGTTTCATGTCCTGCAATCAACCTTTCCCAAAAAGAGTCAGATCACAACCAGGCTGGCTTGTCCACAAAACCTACCCAAGATTGCACACCTTACTTCATGGGTATTCCTACATTCCAATAGGATATGTTTTAATGGTTGAACTACCTGTACATTGCATATGTTACAGTTACTGTTACTGGAACTTAACTTGGCCCTGATGCCTAGAATTTTGCCTGTCATAATTATATTCAGGCGTATCCTTAGGAATTCCACCGTCTGTATTGTATCATGGAAACTGGTCAAGTATTTTGGGAGATAACCACAAGGTTTATCATACAATTTCAAATTAGCATGATTTCTTATCTGATCCAAAACTGGGCAGGTACCTTTCAACATGTATTGATTCATTTCCTTCTATACGGAATCCTCCTTTGGACATAAAATGTGTCTGTACATGGGAATTATTTTCTAGTCCTTGTACACTTTCAATGAGTATAACCCCAATTTGTATCTCAGATTCCCAATCGGCAAGCTCATTGGGAGGTTCAAGCAACATTTCCATATCTTTCCTTCTATCCTTGCCCAATTCACTGCCTGTAAGTATTGAGATGATTCAAGACCGTATAGAATAGATGGAAGTATCTTCAGTTTGTAATACCTAACTACGGGTACAAGTGAAAACTTACAATAGCAGTTAAGAAGTTTTTTTTTAACTGGGCCACCATTGATACTGCTTTGAGTTCAAGATCAAGTCCCAGTTGTTTAAGTGATGGAAACAGATGTATTTTCAGACCCAGGTAGGTATGACCTTTTTAAAGAAAGACATTCTCTGAAGCATATCAGATGGGACTGGACTAAAAAGGAATGTATCACTTTTCCAATCCCTCAGTATCACTTTATTAGCCGTTAAAGCAGCCCTGTAAAACCAACACTTCAGAAACTAACACTCCTGAGGGTATCAAAGATCCTGCAGAATATTATCCTCCCCCAAAATCAATGTGGCAAAGTCAAAATCAACACTAAGTCTCAGTGTCTTATTCATGGTAGCAGTAACTTCACCTTGCTACACTACCAAATCATGTGATCAATTGTAAAACCATTTTCATTTTGTACTTTAAAATAAGTAATAACATGCAGCTTCTTGATCACGTATGAAACTTCAGTGCACACATTAAACATTGTACTATGAACAGTTCCTTGGCAATTAATCATTGTAAATTGCCGCCAAAAACTATTTAACAAGCAAGGAATTTGAAAAGCTTGTAACGGCTTTAACTGCTACAGTGACCGCTGGAATTCTGACTTTACTGGTTGAAACAGCAGGTATTGTGACTTCACAGCTGAAGGGGAATAACGGATTACAGAGCATGCATGATGTAATGTTCTTATTACAGATCAATAGAGTAACGAGACCAAAGGCCGAGTACCTTTATAAGGTCACGGAACTGCAAGGTGACTTGCAATATCCTTGTTATGTATGATGGGGGTATTTTATTCCTTATAATACATGCCCAGACTATAATTCCCTTTAATAGCTCACCTCTTGCATAATTTTAATGTAAGAGATCTTTCATTTGCTAATCCATATAATCAATATACAATCTGTTTGGATTTGAAAATACATAAATGCAGCTCGTAATGTGTTGCAGAAAAATAGCTCAAACAGTTTTATAAAATAAGTAACAACATGCAGATTCTTGGAGATGTGGTACACTCCAGCAGTGCACAAATTAAAAAGTCTACCGAAAAACAGCTCTGTGTCAATTAATAGCTGTAAAATGACACAGAAAACTATTCTAAAAGCAAAAAATTTGAGCAGCTTTTCGTGGCTTTAATTAAGTGCTGCAGTGACAGCTGGAATTCTCTCTGCTGGCTCAAGCAGCCGACATTGTGAGATCACAACTGAAGCATAATAACTGAGCACAGAACAGTTATGATGTCATTTTCTTATTACAGGAAAGATGTGATGTCACAAATAGCCTCTCATACTCTCGTAAGAAAAACATTTCCAGACTTGTATGCAGGTATTGCAGGCTGCCACGTATTATATATGGATTGCCTGTATGCCCTCAACTATCTGGCAAGTTAATAATTGAGCGATATCCTTTAAAAATATATTTTTGTGTAATTCAATTACAATTGTATTTTGTTGGAGAGTAATCATACCACAATCTTACTCGTTTCAATGAATAGCCTCATCCGTCTGCTGGCCTCACCTTCACAAGGACATCAAAATGTGTTCATATAGTGACACCTAACAAATATTGAACACGTACATACATAAGTGTTAAATGTTGGTTGATCCACCGGTATCGCAAGCCCCAGCTATCCCTCTTCCATTTAGTCCAAGTTTGTTTTTACTATGCAGCCTGCCATTTGCAAGTCCTCCTTCTACCCTCAATAAGACTTCCAGGCCTGGCAGCATGAGAAAGACTTAAAGCTGCACTGGGCCTATGATACGTGACAAAGTCATATCCCTGACTCCCTCACAATGCATGGAGGAGACTTGTCTGTGCTGATAAGCTGGACTACTAGGACCTTGTCACCAGAGCCATGAGCTAATTGTAGGTGGTACATAGTGGGAGATGTTGAATCCCAGTCCTATTCCATGCCCCCTTCTTAGTCCGGGAGACTTAATGGCTTAGTCAGAAGACCTAGATTCTGGTGACCTAGTGTAGCATTGCACGCAGTCACCACGTTGGGATGCAGCGATGTGTGGACACAAGGTCAGGTGACCCAATGTTAAGTAAAAGTAGATACCGTTGAACTCCCATGGTGTGTGGTTGCATCCTTGCTGGCGGCCCACGCAGCATTCCCTGCGCATTCCTCCTCAACTCAGAGGACAGTACACTTGCAAAGAGGGACAGACCCACGCTGCTCATGTGCAGCAGAGGAGCTGCTGCCCATTATTGAGCGGCCCGATCCTGAGAGAAGTGAAGGGCGAAAGGAGGACCTGTCTACACAGCGGTTCCCCAAAAGAGGAGGAGAAACACGCCATCAACACCCATGAGGCCGGCGGGTGAGTACAAAATGCACAGAAGTCACCATTATTACGGCCTGAACGAAAATGGGGCATGGGAGTGGAGGGACCCCAGAAATTGTGGAAAAAGTAGCACAGGGCGGCACACTAAGCTAACACAGAAACAAAAAAGGGGCGACCCAAGAGAATTGTGCTTCGTGTGCTAGCATAGGCAGATGAAGCTACGTATCACTGCACCATGTCAGACCCCTCACAGAAACAGGACCAGGTAGCACCGATCCATGCTCAGTGTGTTCCCAGGGCCCTCAATCATGCCTTTTGACACGATAGACACCACCAGCCTAGGTCCAAGTTGGACCAGGTGGATGAAAGAGTTTGGCGCGTACCTTGACGCAGTGGGGCTGCAAGAAGATAAGCACATTATTGGCCTGCTAACTGTCACAGCTGGCCCTGAGATATGGGACATTATTTTTGAATTGGCGGAGGATCTGGAGTATAAATATGTCGATTGGAAGAAAATTCTGAACGAACATTTTGCCACACACCGAAATGTCGACTATGAAAGAGATGTATTTCATAACACGATCCAGCTCCCCAGGGAGCGCATGGATACATTTGTACCACGCCCGAGAGCGTGAGTGAAACACTGCAAATTCCAATTATATAACAATGAGGAAGACATAAAATACCAAGTAATTGCAGGTTGTGAATCCTTAATACTAAAAAAGAAACTGCTACAGGTGCCACACACACTCGCGGAAATCCTTGTGTTGGCAAGAACGTCCTCAGCTCTGGACCTCCAGATATCCAGCTTGAGCAAGATGCACATCATCGATCCAACCATCAAAGAAGAAGGACTAAATAAGGTAATGACACAATACCTCATGTTTCATGACCGCAGACAAGAAAAACGACAGTGATTTAAATGCGGATATGACTTTCCCCATGACGGGTCGTGCCTGGCCATTGGTCAAATATGCTCATCCTGCGGGGGAGAAGACCACTTTCGAGCTATGTGTCCAAATCCAAAAACAATGAAAGCCAATTTGACAGAACAAGAACTGCACCGGCATAGAATCCACCCAGACACCAGAGGGAAGAAAGGTCGAAGGGGTTCGAAAGGCAACATCACAAGGTGAGATGCCACACAAGAGGAAAACACTCGCCTTCACTGGATGGCCACTGAAAAGGCCGAAGGAGGATCTACAGACTTTACACTTCCACGCCATCCACCAGTGAGTCAGAATCTCATTCTAGCATGGACAGACAAAAGAAAGGGCACTTGTATGCCTTAGGAAATCTAACTGCATCAGAACACTGTCCCACACTACCGTTGGCCATTCAAGAGCAAGAGTTTGAGTTCCTAGTGGACTCTGGGGCCACAATCAATGCAATGCCAGAGTCGGAATACCTGAAGTTCAAGAACAAACCGAGACTATAAAAAGCACAAGTAGCAATCTACGCCTACGGGGCTAAAGAACCCCTTCTATGCCTGGGCGCATTCAAAACCTTGTGCCACCACAAAGACAAGCATAATCACATAACAGTGCATGTTCTCGCAACAGAGGCTGCAAGCAAATGCATCTTAACCTTCAAGTCGGCTGTCCAAATGTGTTTGATTCACATGCTGTGCCAAATTATTGCAAGCAAATGCATGTCGCCAGCTGCCAAAGTGGCATCAAGCTTTCCACGTCTATTCTAAGGTATTGGGAAGCACAAAGGACATTAAATCAATCTACACATCGATCCAATGGTGAAGCCCATTGCGCAGCATTTTAGAGGAATCCCATTCAACATCAAGTTGAAAAGGAACTGATGGCGTTAATGGAGGGAGTCATCATAGAGCCCGCATGAGGGCCTACGCCATGGATTTCACCAGTCGTCCCAGTACCCAAAAAGAGCACAGAAGGACAAATAAGACTGTGCTTGGACATGCGAGCGCCAAATCAAGAAATTCGTCGAGAACACCATCAGTCACCACGCATCACTGACATGATGCATCTTCTGAACTGAGCCATAGTCTTTTCCCGCCTAGAACGCGATAAAGGATACCATCATATCAAACTCAGTGAAGAGTCTGTTACATAACGACATTCACCATGCACTTAGGGCTGTTTCATTATAAATGTTTGAGTTTCGGAATCTCATCAGTGGCAGACTTTTTTTCAGGAGGAGATACACAAGATCAACCGTCAC
This sequence comes from Ambystoma mexicanum, assembly GCF_040938575.1. Lineage (NCBI taxonomy): Eukaryota > Metazoa > Chordata > Amphibia > Caudata > Ambystomatidae > Ambystoma > Ambystoma mexicanum. The sequence goes on from NC_090935.1 coordinate 1,198,244,843, forward strand.
ATACCGCATTTTATCAACTATAGTGATGACATTTTGATCTTTGGATGCTCCCAGGAAACTCAAGATGCCACTCTGATGAAAGTGTGCACGGCCCTAAATGATGCCAACTTGACCCTAAATAAAGAGAAATGTGATTTCGACAATGGGACCTTCAAGTTCTTTGGCCACATTTTCTCTCAAAAGGGAATTCCACCTGACCCAGACAAAATCTGTGCTCTAACTGATGCACCCTGACCCGTAAACATAGCACAAGTGAGATCATTCTTGGGGCTAGCGAGTTATTGCACCAGATATATTCCAGATTTTTCCACCACCAGTGCGCCCCTCTGGACGATCACAAAACAAGACATAAACTTTGAATGGGGCCCGTCACAGCAGGAGGCATTCGACAGGATAAGTAGAGGCATGGCTGCAGCTGTGTGCATGTCCTACATTGATGCCAACCAACAAACTGATCTCACAGTTGACGCCACCCCTGTGGGGCTTGGAGCAATACTGGCGCAGTAGTAGGGGAGTGAACATACGCAAAGGAAAATCGTCTCACATGCCAGCAAGAGCCTCACGGAGGCTGAGCAGAGATACTCATAGGCAGAAAAGGAGGCCCTATTTATTTATACAAAAAGGAGAAAGGGTGCATAACAATTAATCTAATAAGTCTCATCTGTCTAACAAAGGTTGTTAATTATGATCTATAACCGTTGGTCCTGAAAAAATGGACTTGGTACACAAAGCATTCTTATAAATTTGACTATTTTAACTCTCCAAAATCGGTAAAACACTACTAAAAAACTTGTTAAAAACACATACAATATGACCCAAGATTTAGACCCACATGTTGGGTATAACAGCAACCTAATGGGATAATTTACATCACAATTAACAACATGTAAAATTCAACACATACATAACAATTACAAAGCACTATGTATTTAAACAGTGTAAATTCACAAACAACCATATCCCGACATGTTTCAGTTCTTTATAGCTTCTCAATGCTTGAACTTTCTTCAGGGGAAAAAAATGTTTTCACATAACTTCTTCACCACCATATAATCCCGGGTAGAGAGCGCGGTGATCCCAAATGAGGCCTCCTCTAAGTGTGGCTTTAGTAGTGCTACTGTCGATGTTAATAGCTTCAGACTTCTTCAATCAAGTCTAATTTAAAAAATGGCTTCTCAAAGTACCCCTTCCAATTCCAAGGTCTGCAGCACCCAGATTTTACAGACATTCACTTGGGAACAGCTTTGGAGCTGGCAATACAACACCACGTGTGAGTAGTCTATGAGGTACACTCAACTCTGATCAAACAGAACTCCAAACATTCTCTTGTGGCCGCGGCATTTGTGTGGGCATGTGAACATTTCCACATGTTCCTATATGGAAAACCTTTCACAATAATAACATACCACCAGGCCTTTGTCACGATATATGGGAAGCCAACTGAACAAATGCCACCAAGAATAGCAAGATGGGGGTTACTCCTCCAAGCATACAAGTATACCATGTTCACAAACCAGGGGAGGGTGAGAATCCAGCGGATTTCTTCTCTCTGCTTGCCGGATCCACAGCAGCAGGTTGAGATGCGGATGGGTACATACATTACATCATCCATCATGCAGTTCCACCAGCCATCCTCATGGCAGAATTGACAAAATGCACGGCAGAAGACGCAACACTAGCACTCGTGGCATCATGCATTGGAAATGGGAGATGGAAGTCAGCGGGAGAGTCCCTCCAAGCAAACCAAGCGGTGGACGGACATTTGTTCAAGATGCTTGCAAAATCAAAAGAGGAACTATCCATATCCCCATCTTTCCTAATACTGATTGGAGACCGGATTGTCATACCAGCAACACTCCCCCAGCATGATTGACTGCCACCGGCACACTTTGTAATTAATGTACCTATACTATACTATATATGTATGCATTTGCATATCTAAGTTTGTACCTACCTGCTACTGTAATGTAACGTAACCCTTATTGACTGCTTTCAATTGTAACTGTAACCAGATCTAACTTATGCGCCCGTATGCCCCTGGGGCTGGCTGCGCTTTATAAATAAATAAATACAAAATACAAATACTCCCTCAACACATCGTGGACATCGCACATGAGGGTCACCGCGGCATAGTATCCACCAAAAGCATGCTACGTGACAAAGTAGGGTTCCCAGCAATGGACAAATTGATTGACACAATCATATGCACCATAGACTGATATGTATGGCCTTGTTCAGAGTTGGACAGATTTTCAAAATCAACTCAGTCGGACGTTAACGCTTCTGCGGTTGTATTTCTGGAAAGTCTGTCCTATTCACCAATGGCTGAGATGGTATTTCTGGAATTTCCGCCAGAGAAAGTCTAGAAATACTACCTCCACAAGGGGTTAACCTAAAAGGGTATTTTAAAACATTTATTTTCAGCCATTCCCACTTTCATTGGGAAGGTGGAAGTTGGTAATGTACACTAGTGGCTCATACCACTCTTCATACCATTCCTTTCATACACTTGCACCCTTTTATGCTTCACACGGGTAAGGTGCTAAAGGCGGCATCGGAGATGTCCACCTTTTCATCCCCCTCACCGGCATAGCCCATTGTAAAAACGTTATTTACTGTAGTGAAGGGATGCTCCTGCACTTGCCTTCTGTACTGTTAAGAAAACTTTTAAAAAAATGATTGGGGTCAATTTGGAATTGTTACCCCCACTTCTGAGGTTTAAGTAAAAATTGGCAGATTTTCAGCAGAAGTTCTTCCTAAAATTAGACCAAACCCTAAATTGGACAGAACGGAACAACAAATACTGCCGATTTTACCATTGCTGTCCAACTCTGACTGAGGCAAGCAAGGGCGCTGTGTTGGCACCGCAGGAGGATTTATTTTCTGTCCATTTGCAGAACATTGCAGGCCACGCCCCCTGATGACCCACTGTGGCCGATAAATATTTTTTTAGCCGACTGATCGTTTTGAACACGCCTATTACATGCTCTTAGATTTTGATTGAAAAATATACAGGCAGAATCAATCGTGTGACAGTGAATTCGTACTGGGGGTTCAGCCACTACATCCAGAATGTCCCAGGCCATATTCTGGTCCTCCCAGATACCCTCCAATGCTCCCAGAGGTTTTGGAGATTTAGATCACCAACCACCGAGGTCACCTTGTCTGTTCTTTGGGTCGTCACTCATAGATTACCTTTTTATTTCAGCTGCAGATTGGGCAAGGGTCATTGACTTCAACGTACAGGTCAGAACAGAGAGTGACCATTACCCTTTAGTAATGAGCCTCAATGATAGAAGGGGCATGCATAAGAGACACCAAGGGCCAAAACACAGTCAAGTACTCAACATAGACGGCCATGCCCGCAAATCAGCCAAATGGTTTAAAGTTCTAGAAAACAAAACCAAACCAGAAATGTATGCGTCAATCATCAGTAATAATGAGGCCGCATGTGACAGTGAGGCTAATTACCCGACTATTTTGGAAAAGTATCCTTCCACTTATCTCCATCCATACATGGAAGGTAAAGGAGAAGGCAATTCGTAAAAACAAGTCGTATGATGAGGAGTGTTGCCTAGCCAAAAAGAAGTTAGTAGCCTGTGTAGAGGCCAAGGAGGGGGTTGATAAATTGAACCTACGCCAGGCTCTCTCTGAATATAAAAAGGTAGTAATGGGGAAAAAAATGAATATGTGCTAGACAGATGCAGATCCCTGGCTGACGCCTTACAAGCTAAAAACAACGTGCTAATTTGGCAACTGGTTACAGACAAGGACTTGAAGGGTGACCAAACATTTGATTGTTGTATTAATGCAGAGGACTGGTGGCAGCACTTTTCAAATCTGTTTGGTGACCAAGATTCTACAGACCAGTGTTCCTCCTTCTGTAGTGTAGGCATTCCCCAAGCTTTTTCCCTACTATGTATCACCGTAGGTGAGGTTGCACATGCCATAAAACACCAGAAACGCGGTAAAGCGGCAGGGCCAGACCTGATCTCAGCAGATTTGTTTAAAGATGAGGCGGGTGTCTGGGCACCAGTCTTGTGCAAGGTTTTTAATGCCATCATTAGGCAGGGTTTCATTCCAGATTCATGGTGTAAGGCTGTGATAATTCCCCTGTACAAAAAGGGTGGGAGGAACCCGATATCCTTATTGGATAGTTTGGGAAAACTCTTTGGAAAGGTTATCCTTACACACCTCCAAGATTGGGCAGACACCAATAATGTAATCAATGATTTACAGGTTGGCTTCAGAAAGAACAAGGGCACTCTCGATCAATGCTTTATGTTGTACATACTAATTCAGAAAACATAGTAGGTTTTTCTTAAATGGGATGTAATGCTGGTGTTAACGTTCTCTTCCATGTCTTGACAACTAACACTTGGGGTATTGGGACCTCACTGCTACTCTTTCACTTTTCCGCATACGCCTGCCAATGAGATCACTTTTCTTGTGAGTGAATTGGACCAGGTGGACTTTCTACATTTGATGATACTATTATCAATCCATGAGGCTCCCAAATGGGTTGGAATATTTTAGGAATCAGTATGATGTGATTTTGTAAACTGATTAACATGAAAGGTATGTTTATCCCCTGGATTCCCATCAAGCTACTCATGCACCATATCTAATTTATAATCAAAGGGGTTTCTTTCAGCCCATGTGGTAGCCGTGTTACTTTAAAATAGTCCCACAAGGTGACGGCATTCATGGTGAAATGTGCCACTTTTCTTAACAATGCCTCCAAATGCCTTCTCCCTATTTAAACCTGAATGCAGAGTCCTTAATCCCACCATCCTTTCCATTTCAAATGCTGCCCTACCTCTGTGTATTTTAAAGTTGCAATCCGGATCACCACATTCATGTCTTTTATGTCGTGTCCTGGGCCAGAAATATGTTCCCCAATGGGGGTGTCTTTGTTGCTGTGGCTAATCAGCAAATGCCAGGCGGGCAACTGGAGAAAGCAATGAGATATGTCACATTATGGATGTGCGGGTGCAAGAGCCTTTCAAGACATGCTTAGGTTTGTGCGCAATGTCAATGATATTTGGGCCAAAGTCTGTGTAGCCAAATTCATGCCATTTTGCAGCTGATCATGATTTTTTCCGTGAGGATAAATTTTTGATTTTGGGGGTCCAATGTGCATATACCAGCTGACTTGTGATGCAAACTTGTGAGCACTTTATCAGACCTGTAAAACAAGAGATTAAATTAAGTAGCCCGTATCTAGTGGCATTCCCTAAATAATTATGATGAAACATGTCATACATTAATGCACAATGTATCAGGGATCCAAAAATAGTGCTATCTTATTTTTCCAGAACTGTTCATTATCTTAGCACCCAGAAACCCACACATCCCGCCATACTGGAGTTGCGGCTGGTGCACTTGTCTTTCCGATCCATAGGATTCTATGCTCAGAAACTTGATAATTACAGGGATGTTACCATTCAATTTCAGCCAATAATCCTCTAATTGCCCCAACAGGGAAATGACGTTTAGTCTAGGATCACGCGCACCATACTCCGCACTTATCCTGGATCAGCAGAGTTGGCTTTGCCCCTTGTCGCTGTCAGTGTTAGCCAGTCCGGGGCGTAGGCTGCATAGTGGTGAACATTTGAGCTAATTGTGACTGTTGTACCTAATTCTGATGTACTTGGAAGCAGCATGTATTTCCACATGGAGTAATTCCAGAAGCGGCAGTACCATACATAGTCATATCCCAATGCACCACATGGTAATAATTCAAGCTACAAAATGGCTAACTCCCTAAGACATTTCTTTCATGGGCTAATAGTGTTTGCTCAAGTTTTCACTGCATGCTTTATACTAAGAAGAAAGTTGTCCGTTTTAGCTTTAGGGGAGGAAGGATAGCTCAGGTGCAAGACAACGCATAGCAACACAGGTTTGAATCCCAATCCTGCGCTTAGAAACCACTCCTTGGTATTAAGCGCATTATAAAAGAACAATTATATTTATTTCGAAAATATCTGGGATTTAACTAAGATAAACCCCCAAATCCCTCTCCAAGTGCTGCCCTCTTCTACATCTTTTGTTATTCTCATGGGTTTCTTGACTGCGTGTCTGGGTGAAATGAACAAGCAACATTGCACAGCGACCAACACCAATGTTCCGTCTTTGGAAACCCTTGCTATAAAGTACTTCGCAATAAGGTCATTGGGAGACATAGGAACGTTTATATCACATGGCAATTAATGGATTGAACTGTCATTTAACTTCTATGCATCTTCCAAGTCTGTGTGTAAACTTGTCTGCTCACTGTGTTTTCCCTTAGAGTGCAGCCCCAGCTTTGTTCTGCACGAACGTCACTGCTTGGAAGGTTGCCCCGCTCAGTATTACGAAGAGCTTGGCATATGCCAAAGCTGTCACTCGGACTGCGCAGAGTGCAACGGGCCGGACTCTGGTGACTGCGAGAAATGTGCCGCCAGTGCCTTTGTGCTCTACGACGGAGAGTGTTTCGCCACCTGTCCACTAAGGACATACTACGAGAAGGACACCGGGGACTGTCAAGGTATTTACCAATCCATTAGAATCACTGAACCTGTTATTGTGTGCATGATAAGCTTGGAGTCTTCTGAAAATTGTCTCATCGATGGGAAAACACAACATGTTTAAAAAGTGAATTATTACCCTATTTGGGATTGTACTTCAAAATATTTGATCTTCTACAATGTTTTTTAGCAGAACCTATAATGAGGTTGTTCCACTAACATGTTGTGTGTGTTATATTTTTATATGACAGTATCATGTTCCCAATGTATTATTCCTCTGCGCAAGGACGTTGATTCACCAAAATGCCAGGAGTAGTGGAAGTGACATTGCAGACCTGATGACATCACAGGAAATTATGTCTTTCCTCTTTAACCCTGGTGACATCACCAGAAGTGGCTTTCGTGCATAAAAAAGTACATAAATGTAAACATTTTAAAATACCAAATAGTTACTAAAGCAGACAAGAATATTATAAATACCAACCTCCTTTTAACAGCTGTGGTGCCTTCATATGCCATGGATGGGGTCATGATATGGCAGAGTTAGACCCAATAGTACAACATAGGCCGAGGCACTGCCATAGATGAGCCACTTCAGCATTGTATGGCCAGTTACTTCCATATTATGCCAATTATGGCTGCATGTCAGGTTTTGTCATTATATGAAAAGTATAGCCCCAAAAATGTGTTATTTAGACAGTGCTTTTGCCACAGCACTGTACATGGCACATATTTACATACAATTATCATCCCAACCGAAGATGGTACTCATTTATCAACCTCGGAAAAATACAGGCCTAATTGGTTCACAGATAGACCGCAGCAGCAAGCGTTCTGTCCGCTGAGCTATGTTAGCACTTTGCTATTAAAAATGCAATGCCACCATAAGAAAACATGTCAAAACTGGCTGCACAATGTATGCCAAACAAGTACCCTTATAAAGTGTTCTGTAGCATTGATGATGCCCAGTAAAAAATGCCATGCCACAGCAAGTCATACCTAGACTGGCTGCCCCGAAATGACAATCTAACTACATAAGAACACTTGTCATGCTTACTTTATCATAGATGCCCAGAAAAATATACAATGCCACAGTAAGGACTGGCTGCACCCAAATGCTAGTCTAGCCAGGTAATTACACGTATCATGATTACTTTATCAGTGCTAGCCAGTACAAAATGTCAAGCCGCAGTAAGAAATGGCTAAAGTAGATGCACCAAAATGGTAGTCTGGACATGTAATAACACGTAAGATGCTTACTTCATTATAGATGGCCAGAAAAAGATGCTACGGCACAGTAAGAAATGACTAGACTGGCTGCATCCAAATGCCAGTCTAGCCAGGTAATTACACTTATCATGATTGCTTTATCAGAGATACCTAGTACAAACGTAAAGCTACAGTAAGAAATGGCTATACTGGCTGTGCCAAAATGACGGTCTAGCCACTAATAACACACATCAACAATACCTGGTTTATCATGGATACCCATTCCGTTTTAGCGCACCACGTCCAGCCCCACCTTCTTCACACTTCCCCTCCCACTCTCCTCTTCCAACCCCCAAAATCAGTTCCTTGTCCCAGCATTACCTCCACGTCCCTCTTCCTCAGCCAAGTACTCATGTATGAGGCAAGGTGCTTTATAGACAAGTACAGGGACGAGAAAGAGCAGGACTAGGAGTAAAGAAGATTACCAGTAAGTAATTCAGGCATTGCACACACATTCACACAGCATTCACATGGTCATTTACAGATGCACCCGTTCATGCACACCCAGCCACCCATACATCGTCTACGCACTCACACATTCCATGATATGCATATACATAAGCACACCCTTGCATGCATGCATACACATGTACAAAGAAAACCTTTTCTTACCTTTTCCTAAATCCGTTGTTGCTTCAAGGAACTTGTAATATGCGAAGTGAGCATCCTGGGACTTCAAGTAAGTGAACGACGCATAGCAGGAACAGTCAGGATGCCGGAACTTTATTAAGTTACAGAGTTAAGTTTAGCAGTTGGGCAGGAGGCCATAGATCGTACATCTGTATTGTTCAACGCCTACCCTGAGGTCCTGAACGACGGACTTCTCTGGAATCTGGGGCAACCACATCACTCCAAAATGTCCCCACCCTCTCACAGTTCCACAGTTCTCACATTTCCACAACATGTGAATCAGCGTACCTCTCACTTTCCCACAACCCCAACAATTATCACAATCAACCAGACCCAAATCACACATGCGAGTCATTATCCCATTCAACCAATGTCAATTCTCTACCCAACTCCTCCGTCCATGACAATCTCAGCTTGTCCCACGAATCGATCCACTGCACGTCCAACCGCATAGCACACAGATAATCCAACACTTTCCTAGACCCACAGGTCAGTAGATTAAGAACCCCAGGCCCCCGCAATAGCGGAGCATCCAGCATCCGAATCCTTTCAGATACCAAACACGACAAATCATTGTATCTCCTCAACTCTCTATTTCGTAATCCAAATTTCTCTACGAGCCCACCAAAAGGAACCATTCTGCCATCACCCCAAATATCCCCAATTTTCAAGATACCTCTGCTAATCCAACTCCTCCAATTCAATGGTCTATTATTTATCTGCAGACCAGGGTTGTGCCAAAGGGAGGCCTCTTTATAAATGAACAACCCATGCTCATTTCCCACAACTAGAGACATCAATGCCACTTTCGTCGCCAAAACTGTCTTCAACAGATGCATTTTGCCTGGCAACTTTTCAAACGAATATAAACACTTAATGTCATATGGGAGGATGTTTTGCCCCTCAATCTGCACCCACCAAGGCAGCTTGTGCAGATCACTAACAGAATAGCTAGACACCTTCTTTAAAAGGAAACCATTAGCATAGTTTTTAAGGACCGGATAGCCAAAACCACCATCTTTGACACTGCGAGCCATAATATAACGAGGAATTTTAGCCTTTTTCCCCACTCCCCAGAGTAAATCTTGAAACAACCTATCTAGCCGCTGCAACACCTTCCTTGTGAAAAGTAAGGATAAAGACTGAAGAACATACAAGATTTTTGGCAATAAAATCATTTTAATTGCGTTAATCTTAGGCCAAATGGTCAACATGAAACGTTCCCATCTCCTAATATCCTTCCGAAGGACCACCACAAGTTCGTCTACATTATACTCAACCAATTTCCCAACATCCTGGATAAGATGTGTGCCTAAATATTTAACACTGACATTTTCCCACTTACAATCCCAATCCAACAACTGTTCTTGCATAGGTGATCTTTTTACCAGCAACACCTCACTCTTCCCCCAATTAATCCGATAGCCAGACAGCCTACCTACTTCCTCAAATATGCCCTTCAACAAGACTCCTCCCTCAGCAGGATTACTCAAAACGACTACAACATCGTCAGCATATGACAGCACCTTAAGTTCCCCATCCCCTACACACAAACCTCTAATTCCTCCATGTTGCCGAATATACGCCAACAAAGGCTCAAATACCAAATTAAACATCAGAGGGGACAAAGGACATCCTTGTCGTGTGCCCCTAAACAGTGTTAATGACTCTGAAAATCCACCATTCACCCACACTTTGGCTGTTATTCCCATCTGCAAAGACTGAACTGCCCTAACAGACAGAGGCCCAAACCCTAATTTCATCAACGTGTAATTTAAGAACCTCCAGTTCACCCTATCAAACGCTTTATTAGCATCTAGAAATATAAGTAAAACATCATCGGTCACAGAATCTGGCAAGTCCAAAACATTCAGCAACGTTCTAATATTATCATACCCATAACGATTCTTCATAAATCACGTTCGATCAAACCCCCCTTATACTTATTAAGGCGAACAGTCAGAATCCTAGTGAAAATCTTCATATCAACATTAAGCAAGGAAATAGGTCTGTAATTACAGTATCTTGTCACATCTTTCCCCGGTTTCGGGATCACTGTAATTATAGCTTCCCTCATTGTTACACACAGCCTCCCCTCTTGTAGAATACAATTTTACAGATTACATAGAATAGGTGCCAATATCTCTATACATTCCTGATAGAATTCTACAGTCAATCCATCCATACCTGCAGACTTCCCTCTAGTGAGATCCCTAATCACTAATGTAACCTCCTCAACAGTAACAGGACTGTCCATAGATGTTTTACCCTCCTCAGATATAACAGGAAGATCAATCTTTTCAAAAAACGCATCCAACTCTTCCAACTGCAGGATCACATCCTCCCTATACAAATCTGCATAAAATAAGCAAAAGCACTCGCCACCGTGGTCATTCACAATTTTCTGGATATACATTCTCTCAGACCTAGGAGAGCTATTTTCTGCACACCGGAAGTGCTGAGTGTGGTTGTACAAAGCCATATTGAGACTATTAGTGATTGGAAGAGTAACCCTTTCCTCCTCTGCAGAGCTTGAACCTTGTACTGTTGTGTGAAAACGTAAAAGACACTTCCAACCCGAACTTTTTTCTTTTTTTTAAAAGAAAAGTGCCACTGTCATTGGAATACACAGTAATGTGTTGCTGGCAGTGCTGGGATAAAGTGCCATGTCCCCAACCTGGGGCTCACATACATTTTAAACGGTCTACTTCATGTCATGTGACCTGGCACCCATAGGAATTGCGATTGTGACAACAAACTGTTTATTGCACTTGATATTCATTTCCTCCTTGAACAGGATCAGGACCCTAATCTTTTAAGGACCCTTTGCCATGGACTAACATTGCCACCATGTTAATGACAGAACAACACCAGATATTTACATTGACTGGTGCCGCAATCTGGATTCTTCTGGAACCATTGACAAACCTGGTCCAATTCACCAAAGATCAATGGGAGATGTTTACCTCGTTCAAGTGCACGTCATTGCTGTATTCTTCTCAGTTACTAAACAGGATAACCGACTCTGCATATACTGGTTTACTCCTTTTATTAACATACTACAACGGAACTGAAAACCCTTCCCACATTCTACATCCTCCCACCCCATTCCATATTCCACATAGCCTTGTGACTGCAATAGTTTCACATATACCTACTCCACAACAACCCCCCCTTACTTATCATCTAAATTCATACTTAAACATCAGTAGAGGTTGTCTACGTTTGCTCAATCAAATGAGTTGGTTTACGCCCCACTCTATGTGGCCGACTCTCTAAAGACACCTCTTGTGGATCAGAACTCACACCAATTTCTAAAAGCAAAGGACTAGAAGAGCATCTTTGCCCTTTTCGTCCTGCTCAAGTAGAAAATAGTGTGCACTTTTATTTTGTAATTCAAAGGGTATTCGAAAATCACTTTACTGCCCATTTTAAGAACTCTAGGGTTCGCAGAGTGTAGGATGCACTGGTATATCTGATGATGATAAAAATCAATTAATGTAATGTGAGCTCTGACGTAATTTAATAAAACAGCACATAAGCACGGAACATTTATTTTAAATAATTTAACCTGAAGTTTTTCTTGGCAGATATGTTTAAAGCTTTTTAAAAAATCTAGTATGTGGTAAGAAGTCATTGTTTTTTTGATGTTTGTAAAAATGATTCTCGTTTTAACAATATTTTATTGAAAGACACTTTTAGGAGATGCATAATCTAAAAATCAAGTTTTGTGGATGACGACTTGGGAGGAGAGTCGAGTGAGCGATAGACTGGCCTATAGAGAACTCTGGATATTTCCCTGTAGGCCTCTGCACCCTGGGCCTCTTTTTGTGTGGCAACATAGTTTATTTCCAAATGTTCTCATAGGGATAGGCTTGGACTTGCTGAACATGTGTAATATGGGGCCACACTTTGAAAAATGATTTCCAGGGCTTCTTTTGGCTACCAGTCCATCCTTGGTCCTGCATGCATCAATGCGGAAATAGAGTGATATGATGTTGCCTTTGCCCCAGACCTGCACATACCTTTTGTGGAGCTAAAATATACCTTGGAGCATGTCTCATCCGGCATCGAGCAGTCCTTCTAGGCCAGCATCGCAGATGAGCAATACACACCTACCTGTGGACCTCTCTGTGGGCGGTGATGACGCGCTACAGTTCTCCCGCATGAGAACCCCTCAGAACGAAGCATGGTCCTGGGCACCAAATAAAAGTGGCACACATTCGCAAACTGCAGTTTCTTACTTAAAAAAAAATGAACGGTGTAATTAATGCTTGTGGCACATTTTTGGGACAAGGAGTGGCAGGTGGTAGGTTTTAAACACTTAGGGCCAGTAACATTGGTAAACACTACCAGTAGCTTAGTGTACCCATGTCATCAAACTATCCCATATTGGACCACAACCGTGACCCAGAATGGCCTGTCAGGCAGGCCTTTCTAGCCACACCTGGCAACCTTGTTCTAAGGCCCCAGCAAACGGAATCATTCGCCCTATGATGGATAACACCAAGCCTTGCACCCTCCAGGCAAAGTTCGAGGGGAGTTTAGAACATTATTGTGCGGTAGGAAGGATATTTGCTGACAGCACAGTGTGTTTGGAGTTCATGCATTAATTATTGAATTCAACTTTTTTAATGCACTTACTACAGTGCAGTCTCTAAGCGCAGCCCGTGATTCGAACCTGTGTTGGTATGCGCTGTTTCGCTTCCAACACAAAAGCGTTGCCCCTGAGCTATACTCCATGCCCATATGGTGTCATTGGAAAGAATAAAACACATTTCTATGATAATCATAAGGGCATTCATGCTAATGCAACTACGTGTTATCTGTAGTAAACCCATGACACAATTGTGGGGGGTAGGGAACAAAGCTGTAGGCAAATGTTTGGGTAATTGTCTAGTCAAACTCCCAGCAAGGTGATCATGAATGATTTATGTTATATGATTCACCTGCTGTATCAACCACTATTACAATCTTTAGGAGTAAATTACTTTTCAGGCTCTACTTCAAGTGATGCAACATGTGCATGACAACACACTTGATGTCCTGCTGTATCACTCAGTAGACCGCACTTCATAGCTACCAAGAGCGGTCCCGTCTCTATGACCTCACTCTGCTCTTTTAGTTTGAGTCTCAAAGTCCCTATTGATACCAGGGTGCTCTTGTATATATTTTGTGTCACCTTTGTGAAGCTTTCACAGAATCCTTTTGCAAACACAGAACACAACAAATAGAAAGATTCACATCCAAGCTTGCAGTCATTGCGCAGTCACCAAATATGATCTCCATCACGCTCGGAATTGCAACTGGATTAACTATGACACATTTTTTCCTCATCTATCCAACACGTTTCTGACTTTACTGTGTCCAACTACATTTGAGAGTGAAGGTGTGCCAAGCACCACGCAACTGAACGTTTATACACGACCTTGTGGGTGTTAGTTTGAGAGTTGACATAATTATTGATCTCTGTGCTTCGACTTAATTTCTCCCCTGTTGACGTAAATTATTCTTTGAGGTCTTGACCCAGAGAGTTGGGTTGACGTTTGTGAGTGTTCAGTCTATGTGAGGGAGGGTTTTGTCCACTAGTCTGGAGGATTAAGCTGATCAGGGATTGAGGTTTCGCTATAGGCTGGGATTGGGGTTCCGGGTTTTGTGAGAATCCTTCAGTTGTGCAGCGACTTGTGATCACAGAGGAAACCCTACCCAGGAACTCCATACTATGATGCAGGCTTTCCTCCTAGATCAACAGCCGGAGGCCTAAATATTCATGAGCAGCCACTCTGTTTGGATAGCACCCCCCCTCCCCGAAAACCAGGTGGAGCAGATAGTAGTTGCCCCCACGCTCACTGCAGCAAGAGACCTGGAGCAAAGCAAGGCACTGGCAAACTCAATGGGCTGGCACACAGCAGCCACAGTGACCATAGGACACCTGCCTGGTCAGCTGTAGCGCCGCCAATGTAGATGATGTGGTCTGTGGTACAGGGAGGTATCTGGCACATGACCCGTCAACTTCCCTGACAGAGACTTGGTCTCAAGTGGGGAAAGAGGCTCAGCTGTATGGAGGCAAGGCTTTGGTTCTCTACAGCCAATCAAAGAAACAAAGTGGCGGGTGATGCAGAGAATTGCTTGCCCTTCCGGCTCTGCACAGTTCCATCCCCTCTAAATTCTGCTATTGAAGTTCTTGTAACAGGATTTGGAAGGTGAGCACCTGAAGCTAGCTCACTAGTGCCCCCAAATCATGCGTTCTTGAAGGCAATGGCGATCGTCATAGTCTCAGGCTATAAAAGCCAAGAATCCAAACCTGTGGATGCTAGGCCTAGATAAAGAACCTTCTCTACCAACAGAGAGGGAACATGAGGTCTGGCCTATTAAGGTGCTAATTGTGTAGGACCTGGGTGAGGTGAATCATACATTAGTTGTAGAGCTAACTGACCCAGATCAGGGCAATGATTCTTATTTGTACATTGGAAAACCTATGTATTTGGATTTCCTCCAGAAATAAAGTGAAGAATAAAATATTCACGGTTTATAGTGATTTTCTCAAAAAAAAAGTTTCGAATCACAAAACCGTCGAAAACAAAGTTAAAAAAAAAAAGCTTTGATAAGCTATATTTAACATGCAAAAGTGCATTTCTTCAAAACCAATCAATCGACAATAGACATGGACTGGTTTCAATTGAAAACATGTTAAAAGTAGCATTTCAATGCTTTTTTTTGTAACTTTAAAACGTTACATGGAGCTGTCCAGTGCTGAAATTTCAGCACTGGCCAACCCCTTGTAACTTTTTAAAGTTTTTATGTATATTGGGGGGGTTCCCCACAGGGCTCAAGTCGAGGGTATACGCAGGGGGAAGGAGTGCCCCCACTTTTTTCAGAGGGTGGACTCAGTCCCCCCAGCAAAGAGAGAAACCTTGGATGTCCTCTTGGAATTTATTAATTAAAGCAGACCTCGGAATCAAACTGCAGTCGTCAGGTTTGTAGGCTGGACACTTCACCACTGCACTGTATGACCTGATCAAAAATAACAAACTGTAGGTGAAATGTCCCATTTCGGTACTGCAAGTCCCAGGGAAAACATTTTTATTTGTTCTTGAGGTTTAAAACATGTACACATTTAAATGTTTTCAACAAAACGATTAGAAAAAAATATCCTCTCTTGGTTTGTGTGTGTGTTGAGTTCATGAAAGGCAAATGCCATTTGTCCTGTTTAATTTGGGTGGTTATGCAAAGCCAATTTAATGAAATGTGCATATTTCACCTTGATATGCTAATTTCTGGTGACGTCAGATCCCATTGCGTTTGCTGATGAGTCCCCCCACTTTAATTTTTAGGACTTGACCCCTGGTTCCCCCCCAACGCCCCAACCCCTACGCCACTCCCCAAGCCCCAACCCTGACCCTAACCCTAACCCCAACCCTAACCCTAATCCTAATGCAACCCTTAAACTAACCCAAATCCCAACCCTAACCCCAACCAAACCCTAACCCTGGCCCCAGCCATGCACTAATACTTACCTTCATTTAGATATCATATTCAATTTTTTTTCGGAGGAATGACTATTCGAAAGAATGGTTTTTCGAAAGTATGTATTCTCAGGATTTGAATTTGGAGGTTTGAGCTTCGAGAAAATGACTGGATACCGATGTTCACCATTACGTCTGCACCAGAAGGCAATGACTGGAAACACTGATATGTAGGCCTCCCTAGTGGAAGAGAGCATTATTCTTTTCATCAGCGAGAACTGATACAGTGAAAGCGGCTTGACAGCCAACAGGGTTTATAAAGCTTCATACATTTCAAATGTGAGCCTGTCTGGGCAAGGCGCCTCACCAGTGGCCAGTGCACCTTTCGCTTCAGTGACCTCCTGGAGAACTAAGGGTCTGCTCAAGCATTCCCTGTTTCCATTTTCTAGCCAAAGCAATGTGATTTATTATAAATATTCCTGAATAGGATGTGGAGTAGCAGGTATTGTGAAAGTGTGTAATAATTGGTAGTAGGTCCTGACACAATCAATAATGGAAGACGCATCCCAAGTGTAATGTTTGAGAGGTGTCCCTGATCACCTCTACTGAATCCCTATTAGATTCAATAACTACCCTGGCTCAGATAAATCATCTCAAGATATAAAGCACATGTCTGTCCTCAACGCAATCTGCAGAATATCACTTAATTCCTTACCCTGGTGGAAGTTCTAGTTGGCCTTGCCCTCTTGACAACCTTGATAATGGTGAGGCGATTACCACTAGGGAAACATTGAGGACCATCATTTATAAAAGGTCATAGACAATTATTAATGGTTTCTACTGGATCCACTTTCTAGAATGTTGCTTTTTAGACTCTATTCAACTGCTACAGAGAGCATTCCAATTGAGTCTTAGAACAGGGTAATGGAGTCTAATGGTTAAATTGGTTTCCACTGGCATTTCTACCCGACTAATAGAATTTCCCCTTGGTTGTCTTTACTGGATACATTCAGTTCGATGTCGGAAAACCCACATTCTGAAACCGAATCCAGTAGAAACATGTGTAAACTGGTAGATTGAAATTTCTTATGTTCTACAACTTTGCTAATTGAAAGATGAAGAATGATCCGAATTTACATTCTGACTTTGCTCAATGACCCTTTTCTAGTACATGTGTTTCCAAATGTGGAATTAGCCTTTGATGAAGTAATGACAACTGACGCGCTTCACAACATTTCAGTTTTCTCTGTGCATGATTACAGATCATTCCTGATCACTTAGATGGAGCACCTTACATTAAGACATGCTAACATAAGTAAATGTGCCAAATGTTTTATTTTAATTTTCAGATTGTAATGAGGCCTGCGAGATGTGCTCCTCTTCCACAGAGTGCATACTGTGCGCGAAAAACATGCTGAAGAACAGCCAGGGGCATTGTGTGATGCATAAAGACTGCTCGGTGGCAGAGTATCTGGATGAGGCGCAGAACTGCAAACCCTGTCACAGAACCTGCTCCCGCTGTCATGGGCCGACAAACCACGACTGCCTCGGCTGTCCCGCCAAACATTACCTCCTCAGTGAGTATCTCATGGCTGATTCATTGGTTCTGTAAGCACAGCTGATAGTTGATGCATGACTACTGCAGCATATTAAGTACATATGTTTATATATGTAACAAGACTTTCCCTGACCTAACAATATTGGGCCTCATTACAACTTGGCAGGTGAGGAATTAACTTGCCAGTATTACTGTATACCGGCACGTTTCCGGACCGGTCAAGTACAAGTTTGCCAGTGGGGTGGAGGAATAACCTTCAGCTAAGATCTGGAGGTCATTCTGCCACCCTACTGGCAAAAATAGCCGGTATTACAGGCGCCAGTAATACCAGTAAAGTCCCCCATGGAGTCCTATTGGACTTCATGGATTGGGGAGTTACCACAGGCACTCGTAATCTGATGGATATTCCACAGGATCGAGTGCAGATATTCCACAGGACCGAGTGCAGATATTTCACAGGACCGAGTGCAGATATTCCACAGGACCGAGTGCAGATATTCCACAGGACCGAGTGCAGATATTCCACAGGACCCGAGTGCAGATATTCCACAGGACCCGAGTGCAGATATTCCACAGGACCCGAGTGCAGATATTCCACAGGACCGAGTGCAGATATTCCACAGGACCGAGTGCAGATGCCGTTATTTCAGTTTGCCGTTATCCTGCCGGATTTACTGCCAGGATACTGGAAAACTTGTAATGAGGCTCAATTAAAAAATTAAACAGGTGGGGCAGGATCGCATAAACTGCAAAGGAAAAAGAGTTCAGTGGCAGAAACAGCTTTATTTCGAAAGTAAATCTCAGCTATAAAATGTTAAAATTGAAAAAAGCAACAACATTTTACGTTTCCTAATCTTAAAAGGTGAAATTAAAAACCTCTCAACAGCTAAGCAGATACAACGCGAGGGTTCTAGAGAAACAGCAAAGTGCTTAAGAGCTGGGATACGAGTTTGTGCTCTGAGTCTAGGCCACATACGGAAAAATGCACAGAATGAGATGATCTTCCAGAACCCCTTGATCACATACTCAACATACAGCGTTATAATCTATTCCCTCCCCTTTCGCTAAAATGGCATTTAATGGCAGCAAATGCAGACCATATTTAACAAGCAAAGACCATGAGTACATGTTATTAACCCACATAAGATATTGGGCTTGTGTTTCGGAGGATAATAATGACAGATAACTCCTTACTGATGGTCTATTTTCCTAGGACCACGCTCTTCCTTGTTCACTGAAATCAGAAAATCTAGCTTTCAGTGCATACCATTTTTTGAGTCAATTTGCTCCATGTTCACAAACCAGGCTAGAAGGTCAAATCTTCTCAGGTCACGGTTTACAAACTTTAGTTGTGGGAATCTGTGGCACACATCCCTCAAACAAAGGTCTTTTAGGATGCTCCTTGTTAATGTGGCCATTGGGTTGCCCCAAACAGAGCAGCATAAGAGTAAGGTCTACATATGCAAGCATAACATGAATACAGATTGGGGTAGCCCAAGTAGACTTCCCGATAATGCATTTTAAGCAGTACCAATTGTACTAGGGAATAGTGTGGGAGGGGCAGGACCCTCAGACAGCTTGGAATTGTTATTTTTCATTGTCATTTTTTGCTCTGCCCAGATAGGTCCAGAAAGAAAGATACACCTTGCCAGGGGGCCCTTACAACTGGATGCCACCTTCTGCTTTGAGATTTGCTAGCAGATGCTGTCTCTAATGTCTTGAATTTTCAGATTAACAAATGATGGGACCGTTTCTAAAAGGGCATCATTAAACATTTAGTGGTGGGAGGCGTATCGATACTTATTAAGTGGCCCTCAGAAATCAAAATAATTATTTTAAGAAGTTTCAGCTGACTTAATCTCACCTGCAAAGATACACTGCTCTTGCTTGAAGAATAGCTGTTTTGTACATTTTCCCCCATAGATTTCAAAGAGGCTAGGCTATTTTTGCTACTGTCTTTCTTTCTAAGTGCAGACAAGTGTGTGCTTTCAGATTGCATTAAAACATTGTAAGCACTCGCCAGCCATCTTTTTTCTCCAGCCTGTGAGTTCAGTTCATTCTCTTCTCTCGCTCCACAGGATGTCATTTCATCTCTTCTGTTCTGGTACTTTGTTGTATTTTCACTCTTTCTTCACTTTGTACTCCGTTAATCTGAAATGGTGTATCCTTGCCTAACTATTATGTTGTCATAGGTGTACCATGAGAGTCCTTTGCCCATTCGTCTTTTCACTTTGCATCTCCATGTGGGCTGGTGACAGATCATGGTGTTCATATGTCATAGCCGCAAGGTAACCAAAAAGGCAGGCGTCTGAGGTGCCACCTCTTTCTAATATCGGATCCCCCAACTGGGCATTCTATTACTTACTGGTGGTTACTCCTTACGTTTAAAGTGAATACACACAGCATTGTGGTGACCAGAAGTCAACAGAAGGGTGCACAACTATTCACTAGGGACCACTGGTGTATGCATATATTTTTAATGCTGTCCAAAAGGCACCAAAACATAAGACAAATACCCCCTACACACACACACACACACACACACAATATTAGCCTCTGAACTTTTTCATAAGGTAGCAATGCTCTTTGCTAGCAGTATTCACACCAAAATAAAAGTGAGCAAAAAAGGTATGTGTTTTAAATCAGAAAAAATTATCTTTAATTTATTAGAGAATTATAATAATTATAATACCTTACATTTGTGTGGGTCCTACCACCAAGAACTGCGGCTGTTGGTGGTACGACGCGAATAACAAAATCATGAATGGAGAAGGCATGGCGAGAGACAGTGAATGTACCATCAGCCTAAGGCGAGGCTGTGCTCCTGCTTTTGATTGGTCGGCATGCCCAGACATAGAAAAATAAAGGTTCTCCCCCAATAGTGATGATATCCCTTCTGTTGTATCGGCAGATGGCACGTGTTCAGAAACCTGTCCTGATGGCTATTACAGCGACAGCGATGGAGGCCGCTGTTCTGCCTGCCACAGAACCTGCGCGACTTGCTCCGGAAAGCGCAGCTCCCAGTGCCTGACCTGCAAGCCTGACTGGTACAGGCGGGAACACAGCTGTTCACAGAGCTGCATGACCAGGTAAGGCACGTGGCGAAGGGCTTCGTGAAGTGGAAACGCCAAATACCCTTCTACACAGGGGATGTTTCATTCCACGTTTTTGCTAGAGAGGATTACACTGTGGTCTTGAAAACAATTCTTGAATCCTCAAAGCTACTGATGACTAAGGTGTGCAGCGGGTAAGGGAATTTTTTGAGGTTATGATGAGCAAGTTCCACAAAATGGTGTCCATGCAGATATCCTGGAATATATTTGTCAAGTTCACGATCTTTCCACTATCACAGTCAGAACATCATATTGTATTGCCTGGCACCAAAAGTCAATAGAACCTGCATTATTTTGACTTAAAGTGGAATGTATGAAAAAATGTAAAGTCGAAAGTCCATAAGGCCAATACTCCCTGGTCCAAGAAACCAGGCGTCAAAAATCCTGGCAAAAGCCATTAGAACCACACCGCATCAGGGGGCCAGAGAGCCAGGAGGAAGAAGACAGGACACAAGGGTGCGTAGACCACAGGCCGCAAGGCTTAGACCAGAATTAGGTGGGCCATGAGCAGGGGTGTTGCTTGGTCTGGAAAAGATCCGGGGCTACCCTAATGTCGGGACTGTCAGGTATTGGGGCTAGCCAGCGTTATGGTTGTAACCCCTGAGCTTCTATCCGGGGCTGCAACTAAAAGACCCGGGGCTATAGCCCCCTTAGCGACCCCCTAGCATCGCCTCTGCTCTGTGGGTTCCTTGCAGTAACTCTGCTTCCCTTAGACGCTTACACGGAGTTCAGTGATCTTAAGAGGTGCACAGGTTGCCTTATTCACAAGTGATGCTCTGGCCAGCGCCCTTGCGTAGTGTCGGCTGCTGGGAGCCTGTCGTTGACGCTGATATCTCACTAAATAAAACAATGCTAAAGAGGGTAATAAAGGACCCTCTCATACATTACACATCCCCATGCACCTGTTTCAAGCAGGCGCAAGGGAAAACCTTTGTCTTCTGCACATCCTCCAAAGCCAGCTCGTTTCCATGGTCCATTGCAACAGGAGCGCGAGCCTTGGGGGTGCTGGGGTTCTCAGCAGTTGTATGGATGTATCACCACGCTGTCCCTCCCTTTGCTTTCAGATTCTATGCAGACAACTCCGCTGGGCAGTGCAAGAGCTGCCACATCAGCTGCAAGGAATGCCTGGGGCCTCGCGCCACGGATTGCCTCTCCTGTGACGCAGGCTCTTTCCTGATGAAATACGAGAACAAATGCTACCGGTCATGTCCGCAACATTACTATGAGGATGGACTAACACAGTCCTGTCAGCGGTGCCATCCCACCTGCAACACCTGCAGTGGTGAGAGAGCATGCACTTGTGTGTTGAGGAATGTTTCAACCTGTATTTTGTGTGTCTCTGCATTCTGATCATACATGGTTGCCTCATGTTGAGAGAGCTTTCAAATAAGCAGTCTGAGTGGGTGGCCCCATAATATCTTTTGAATTTCTGAAGTATACAATTGAACAGTAGGGACAACTATGCATGAAGCAGGCTAGGCTTTTGAGTCACCAAGTGGTATTGTTCAGCTCTATATTCCAATGGCAGAAATATCCAAGGAAACTCGGCGGACCTCTAATAAAGAACCGTTGCTCTGCAGTAAAAAAAAAACATTGTGGAGGGCATAGCCCACATTCACAAGCTGTGGTACTTGCAACTTGAAACATTTCTGCTGCGTAACGCAGCAGAAATGTTTAATGGGCCTGTGTGGCAACACAACCATGAACTAGGTGCATAGGTGGTGTGTCCCTCCCCATAGTTCAGTACACGCAAACCGGTTGCCATGCAGCACACTGCAAGGATCTCCGCCTAGGAGCGTGGCCGCGCGAAGCTTCTCGAAGGCCATCCATTGTCTGTTATTCCACTCGGGGGTCATTTCCGAGCAAACGGTAATTGCGTACAGGGGGAACACCGACACTTACACTTATGTGTTGCAGGCAGCAGGTCCCCTGCAGGCCATTTTCGACACTCTCAAAGTGGAGTGTAAAAGTAAAGATAAAAAGGGGAACTAAAGAGTGAACAGGAATATACCCAGTTTTGTTCTTTAGTGTTTTCCCTCCGTTTTGTGAACTTTTAAAATTGCATGCTGGGGACCCAGCCAGTAGCGTAGGCAGCTTTTCTTAGGGGTGTGGGGAGGCTAATAGGGCGCCAGCGGAAGGCTGGGGGAGCACTGGGCTCCGCCACCGGACCCAGCAGCACTTGGGTAGTACCTTTGGTGGTCCCCTGCATGCAATTTATATTTTTTATTTCCTGACCCTGTTTAGTTTTCTTTTCCGCCTTGTAACGAAATAAATGCTGCTTGAAAATTATGCTTTTCAGGCGGCATTTATTGATAGTTTCCTACGGAATCCGCCTGATCTGTAGCAGGCTCTAAACCATGGTGTATTCTATAGGAATTACTAGTTTCACGCCTGCATGAAAAGTTCATGCAGGCGTGAAATGAAACCCACTGACAATATGGAGAAGGAATGCACAGCGTTATCTATCCTCCCCCCCCCGTCCTCCATCTTGCCACTATTGCAAAATGTACTAGAGAGGTGAATTAAGGCGTAAAAGCATTATGTCTAGCTTTTACACCCTGACAAATAGTCGCAGGCCCATTGCCTTCCTTCAAGCATTCTACATCTGCTTGAACCGTATCCCTCCCCTCAAACCACATTGTCCCACTCCCTTCAAGGCATCCGTCGCCTCTCTAGAAGCTGTTCCCGAGCTTTCCTGTTCGTCCTAACACCACCAATCTTGACTTATGACTATTTATTTATCTATTTATTGGAGCTTTATAATGCACTAAAACGGACACAGTCATTTCGTAGTGTCTGTGTCCACTCATATTAAATCTCCCCCTGAAACCATCCCTCACCCCCCTCCTCACAACCCTGCTATCTGCTGGTTGTTGCTTGTTTTTAGCTACTTCAACCTAAAACCAAAGCACTGTTGGTGTCTATTACAGCAGTTACACAGGCTGCCTGCAGGTGTCAGCACTTCGGAAGTACTGACACCTGCAAGCAGCCTGTGTAACCGTGCAGCGCTTCTGCTACACGGGCTGCTTGATGTCTCTGTACTCAGAAACACAAGGGTGGCTGTACTGCCCAGCTCTGCTTTTGTTTCCGACTAAATAGCCATCATGCAGCATGAAGCCAAGGGTTGCCTACCACCTGCTCCTTGGATGAAAGGACTGCCTGCTCTGTGTGAGCTGGGGCACACTGGTGTCATACCTTTGGTGCGCCCAGCCCCTTCTTTTGGTTTAAAAGGAGGGCCTGGGCGCATGAAAGGTAATAATGCCAGTGCGCGCCAGCTCTAAGTCTATTTCCAGCGCCCCCCAACCATAGGCGAGGGGAGCTCTCCTTGCGATGCGTGGTACTAGTAGTAGTAGTATCCCTACTTAGGCCTCACACCGATAAGGTAGGTTTAGCACCCATCAGACCTACACGTCCAGTATAAACATCGTTCAATGCTCGTGTACAACAAAGACAGGGTTTTCAAAGGTACCCAGTGATTTCACTGCAGAACATTGACTGTACAAATTGTTCAGTGCAGAAAAACCATTGCAAAGAAATTCACTTGCAATTTAAATTGATAAGGCACAGATAGTTTGTTTGGAAAGAGGGACAATGATTTATTTGTGGCTGGAATAGGGTTTGGGTTAAGAATGAATACGGGGGTGCCCCCCAGGCAATGGCATTTTGCTGCTGCACTGCATTTAAAACAGTGAAAATGTAAACCTAAAACATTCTGTACTGAAAAAAAGTTAGTAGTAAAAGCAAATGGAACGCTTTTAAAGACAATCACAGCGCCCACAATGTAAGAACAAAGAAATATCAGAGCAAGTAGCTATTTCCGTGCCCCACAGTTTGATCAGAGTAAAGCACCCTACTAATATAGCAACAGCTAATAGTCAGTCGTCTTCTTTCTAGCAATTCAGACTCATCACTGTCCTGTGCAGAATCTCACGTTCACACCCACAATGATGGCGTCTTATATTTTGTTGGTGATCAAATTAAGAGGGTTTGCAGTGAGAAGGGGTGAATGGATGGAGATGACTATAACTGTGAGCGTCAAAGCGAGGAAAATAGGGTGCTGCTGGGGTTGAATGAAGGCTGTTGATAGGCTGCTCTGTTTACTGGTCCAGTCATGTACTCTGTACATGCCATTTTTGTCTCGATTAAATATCTAATCTGGTCTATTTCAGGGACTATGAACAAAAAAAATCTAACACATTCCTAGTTTATCCCCGTGAATGACGTCATGTGTTTCTTTTACCCAGGAAAAGGAGCCCTTGCTTGTACCTCCTGTGTCTGGAGTTATGAGCTCCAATCAACAATCTGCGCGTCACTGTGCATGGCGGGACAATACGTTGTCGAAGAGGTAAATTGGGAGTGATGTGGAGCATGTACACTAAAGAAATGTAACTTTCAGCCATACATATTTTCCCATATGGCCAAAAATATGCATCCTCATTGGTGATATCTGGTTATATTTGGCCCACGAATTCCATTGGAGGCAGGAGACAGCAAACTAGATATGTCAACCAACATTTATGAACTGTCCCAGAAAAAAGAAAGAGAGAGAGAGAGAGAGAGAGAGAGAGAGAGAGAGCACGAGAGCGAGAGAGAAAGAGTTTTTTACAAGCATTTTACCCACCTATGAAGGTTTTATGCAAGGCAGTGAATGTGTTCCTGCAGTATTTGCGAAACTGGTGATGTATCTATCATTCATCATTCAATTTGAGCCATTTTGCCTGGTAACCCACATACATTGGTTGACCCATTGATCACATGGGGTACCCTTGTAAACAAAGTTACCAATAGGGGTGCTCAGAGGGAAGGTATCCCGGTGTCAGAAAAGAGTAAGAAGACACCAAAACCACCAAATGGGGACCTTAGTTCAAAACCTTCTTAATGTTATGATATGTTATATGAGTTTGTATAGCATGGGAAGCCAAATGGATTACAGATCTGTGGCAACCATAACAATAGCCCAAATGATGGAAAGCTCAACAATGAAACTGAAGGGCAATAACCTGCAGGAGATGGTTAATCAATAAAACACTGTTCTAAACTGTCCCGACCAGGTGTCTTCACCTTCTACAATAACGGATCATATCGTTTTGGGCATGATGGAATTTTATGCCAAATGCATGGCTTCTTAAAAACATTAAACCACACACATGCCAACGCTGTTGAAATAGTGCCTCACGCACGTATGGACTGTTGAATGTAAACACAAATTTAAGAGCCCTGAAGTCGATATTGGCAATGCACCAGCAGTGGGAACATTTGAAGTGCTGTACTCACTCTAGACACTAGTGTTGTGGGGTTGAGGACAGTCTGGTCCTAGTTACATGAACTGTGCATCGGCAAGTTTGTTTTTACTTCTTGTCTGTTTAGGGGTCCAAAAGGTACTGTGGCGTAATTGAACGCAAATCACTAGCTATGTGGTGCGCAACTTGGCATCTCAATACATTGCTCTAGGGTCCACCTCATTTAGATAGACTTACCCATAAGCCACTTTTGCATGCTCTGACAACTAAAAATCAGGGTGGGGGGTGACTGTCGCAGAACATTTTCATGTGGATGATGGATCTTCCGGAGTACAATTTCAGAGCTGAGTGTGTTCTCGGCAATAGGAATGTATGATTAGATGGTTCGTCTGGTCGACCATCTGATGGTGGTCAAGGATCACGAAAATGAATGAGGAGGTTGTGGTTGTGAATGAGCCTCCCATCGTTGCGGAGAAGAGATGGTTAAAAGTATTTAATGAGAATGAGAAAACTGAGGATATCATTTGTGGTTTGAAGGTAAGAGGTAGTTGATAAACTGTGCGGCTAGGAATCGGTGCCAGCAGAAGGTCTGTGGGGCATCAGATGGACTGACAGATTGTTCTTCTCTCTGACTAGAAGGCTAAAACTGGTGGAGATTACTCACAAGACATTCAACTAAATTGCGTTTCTGTGGGATGTACTAGCGGCTCAAAAAGGATAGTGCAGTGGGAAAGCTAGTTAAAGAGTGTCGAGCCTGCTTGGTTAGCAACAAGCGTCTGAAAGCATGTGTTCAACCTACGTCTAGATTCAGTTGAAGGGCCAGGCAAAGTTTGCAGCAAAGTCATCATGGACATTATAGGGCCCATAAAGGTGTTTGGGAACAAAAGCTCTTTTCTTAAGGTGATGGATTTATTTATTTTATTTACCTGTGACATGAAGCCCGAAGGTGAGGAAAACATCATAGGAAAACAGTTACAAACAGACGTAAGGCACGTTAGTTGAACAGCCATGTTTTGAGGGCTGTACAGAAAGCCCCGAGAGAATCTTCTGCTCTAAGAGCATGCGGGAGGGAGTTCCATTGTTTCGCTGCGATGGCTGGAAAACTGGAGCCACCTGCTTTAGAACATTTGAATTTGGCTGGCACCAGCCTATGGGTGCAAGGTGTTCTGGTGTGCCTGTCATCTGGGATTTGGTGATTATTTGAGACAGGTATGGGGGCCTGATTTGGAGATATATTTGTGGATGATTGAAAGCGTTTTGGAAGAGATTCTTTCTTTGTTAGGAAGCCAATGAACCTCTCTACGGGCCACGGAAATGTGCTCTGAGCTATGAATGTTGAGTGCCGCGGGTAGAGTATTTATTTTGATAGTCTGGAGTTTCTTTGGATTACGGGATGAGGTGCCGGCAAATAAGACATTGCAGTAATCTAGCCTAGCTCCCACCACTGCGTGGGCAATGGTTAGACAGTTGTCACTAGTAAGGAAGGATCTGGCAGCATTAATACGTTTAGTAGAGTAAGCTGCTGCAGAGGAGATGGCTCTAACTTGACGGGTCATGGAGAGAATGTCATTGAGGAAAACTTCCAGAGTTTTCACGAATGAGGAGACTGGGATCACAGAGCCATCAATGTTGAAGGCTGAATATTGGAGTCATTTTTTTTAGTGCAGAAGAGGGGCAAGTAATGAGAAGTTCTGTTTTCTCATTGTTAAGACAGAGATCATGGGTAGCCATCCAGGCTTGGATAGTGGCGTACCTGGAGTTCAGGGGAGCAGTATTGTCGAGATAGGAGCCAGTGAGAGGAAGGACAATCTGCGTATCATCAGTATAATTAATGAAGGTGATACCGAGGGAGTTTAAGTCGTCAAAGAGGGGCTTCGTGAATATGTTATAGAGCGTGGGTGAAACGCAGAACCTTTGTGAGACCCCGCCATTTATAGGGCAAGGTGACGCACATGCATCCTCAGCGAAGACTTTCATTACTCTTCCTTCAAGGAAGGATGCGATCCAGGAGGCTGCTTCCTGGGAGGAGTCGTCTGATGATGTTAGATGATGGCATAGTATGTTATGATCGACTAGGTCAAAAGCAGCGGACACGTCTAAGAGGAGAAGCATGGCAAGCTTCGCTTCATCTGTGAGCTTATCCAACTGAATTTTCAGGTCAAGGAGCACTGATTCTGTACTGTGCCCTGCACGGAAGCCTGATTGGCGCATTCCAAGGATTTGTTTTGACTCAAGACAGCGTTAAATTTGAATATAGGCCGCTCTATCGAGAATTTTGAGGGGAAAGTGTACCGTGTTAATGGGAACAGATAGAGGGCTGTCCCTGGGGGTGTGGCCCTCTATAGAGTGCTGGATCACTGGGATGTGGGAGTTTGGTGAGAGTGAACATTTGGTGGAGGAGCAAGTTGGAGGTAGAAAAGGGGAGGCTGGTTTAGAAGAGGTTGCATAGAATAAGCAGGGGTGATTGGAAGATGCAGGGGCTTGGAGAAGAGAGGAGGAGGTAATAAGTAGATTGGCAACAATGGAGGAAGGTAGACATGAAAACATAGATGGGAGGAGGAGAGGCATCAGGAAGAGGTTGTTAAAGAAAAGGAGGAGGTGAATCGAGAACATGAGGAGGTAGTTATAGAATAGGAGGAGGTAGTAAGAGAACACGAGAAGGTACTGAGAAACAGGAGGAGGGGGTACAGAAACAGAAGGAAATGAGGAGACAATAGTAGGGAGGGGTTGAGTAACCTACAGGAAAAGTTGACGGGAAATCAGAAGAAGTTTTTCTTGCCGGCAGGCGCAACAGCAATAAGCCGGTTACGGTCGGTATAAAAGGAATTAGTCAGTTTTTCCGTATTTTAGGCCACTATACTTTGCACCAGAGTGTCATAACTTGATTTTAGAACTGTATTGGGATTTTAGAAAAATTGTATATCTTTGTTCTAAATTTGTCGTTTAGCCTCAGGAATATTTTTAGCAGCATCTAAATTGCATTTTGCACCTTTGTTTGTCAATTGGAAGCAGGTTTCTCACTTTAAAACACCCCCATGCTTTATCAGGCGCGAGAACTACATCTCCCAGCTCTAATTAGAGTTCTTTTGAGCTTTTTCTTGCCAGCAGGCGTGACAGCACCGTTGCGATCGCAAGAAGCAGGCTAGTGCCGGTTGGGGACGCGTTGGGGCGGTGGACGCTGCTGTCCGCCAGGTAAGCTACCTTTATCAGTTGGTTTTTTCTCCATTTTAGAGTATATTTTCTCTCCCAGCTTACTTTTGCCCCCACTCTTTGTTAGATTTCCCGTTATGGCTTGTCCTATCACCTATGCAACAGCCTCAGCTGCCTGGAAAATGGTACGGGAAGCCATAATGCACAAATATTTGCACGGGTACAGGCCCAGTATAGGAGTACTGGAACTTTACTCCTCTATTCATGATGTCGGTACCAATAATAAGAATACCGAACTTGTAGTAGTAATCACTCCTCTCTTAGAGAATGTACATATAACAACTATTGAGCACAATGCAAATATCGCTGATAATACTAGTAACTATCTTTGTGCTAATAACTTGGATAGTCAAATTAACACCAAACCTAATTTGGAAAGTGAAGAGAGAATTATTTTCAGGCCCCCAAAGAAAATCGAAGCCAACCTTTGTTATTTTGTTATTAAACTTTGCTTTGTTTAATATTGTGTTATTAAACAGAAGATGTCTTAACGCACATGCCATAGAGGTACACAATTTTAGTTTGAACCACAATCTGGACATATGTCGTACAGAAACGTGGTTACAAGATCCCTGAGGCCCCATTATGGAGAAAGCCGTACCAGCTAATTATAAATTTTTCACAGACAATCATTCTAGCACTAAAGGTGGGGAGAGTCTATTATTATGAAAGAAGAGTTTGGCTTCTGTCAGATCCCTGCTACTTGTGGAGGATATGAGTTTTTGCATTTAAAACTAAAAATAGACTCAACCAACTACCTAAATATCTCGTCGTTATATCAGCCACCAAAAAACATGCCTGACTTTAACAAAGAATTAACCCATATTGTAAAGCCCTTAAATAAAACTGGAAGTGCAGTGTTACTTTTGGGAGATCTCAACCTTTGGTTGCAGCACATAACCGATCAGGAAGCAGTACAGCTGAAGAGCAATCTGAGGAGCTCAGAATTTGTTATTTTTGACATAACCTACCCCACTCTAAAGGAATACTTGACTGGGTAGCCACTAGAAATCTTCAGGCATTGATCAAGGAGACCTAGCCCTGTATTTGGCCAGACCACTACTCCATTTTCATTCAGACCTTCTGTAAACAGAAATTGGAAGCCGTACATGTGCCACTAAAGAAAATTCACATTAGGGATTTTAAAAAGGTTACGGTAACTGACTCAAATAAGGGGATCACATCAGTAATGGAAGCCACCGCCGATGAGGACAAACCGGAGTTCTTAGTCTCCATTTTCAACCGAATTGTGACCAAAATGTTAGACCAGGCTTCCCCCGCTAAGAACCTCAGTTGTGAGGGACAGAGCCCATCATAAAGATTGGTTCACCAAGGACATTAAATAAATTAAGAGATCCAAAAGATTGGCTGAACGCTGATTGATGAAAAGAAAATCTGATATTCATAAACTGGCCTGCAAGGAAATTATGAAAACATATAAAAGTGCCATATATGATGTCAAGAAACATTTCTTCGAAAATAAAATTGCTAGGGCCAATAAGGGAGTCAAAGAACTCTTTAACATATTGAAGAAAAAGGGCCACCTAAGTGAGGTAAGTGAGGTTCTGTTGCGGTCACTCACTATAACAGTGGGAGGTCGACAGGATACGCAGAGGAAAGTAACCTATGGACTCCAAATAAATGTGGGTTCCAATGAAAAGCACTGGTGAGCATGGTTATCCGAGGCATTGGTGGCTATAAAAAGGGAGGACTAGCATAAAAAGGCAACCAGGGAGGGGGAGGCCACCTTAATCTCGTGGAACAGACGTGGCTTCAAACACCTCTTTGGTCTAGGAGTTCCCAAGTCGAGCACCCCAGCTGTGATTTGCTTGCAGGAGACCTGGTCATGTGATCCTCCGATAATGAAGGATATTTGGTCATACGTAATCCAGTCACAAAGGGGAGGCCATCCTCAGGCCTCTTGATGGCAGTGGAGTGGAGTTGGGACGTAATATGGACGTTGTGGGGACTGAGCACCCTGATCCATACATACAGATGGTGACGATTGAAGCTGTTTATGATCATGGAAGGGAACACTACATATTGTGTAATATTTATTGGAAACCAGGAAATAAGGGGGATACACTCTTTCTAGAAACCTTTACCGATACGCTTAACAAGTGTGTGGAAGCTTGCCCTGGCTCTGAGATTATAGTGTGTGGGGACTTCAGCCTCCCTGATTTCAGATGTGGATTGAATATGAAGAAGATGTTTGGGGGAACGGACTCGGAGTGGGTCAAGGAGATGAACATGGGAGAGTGATCTGCTCAAACTAAATGGCCAAGTCGAGGGGGGCATCCCGGCAAATCCATGTGGAAAGGGGGTGTAAAGTCAAGCACAATTGATTACATGTTTGTAAGTGGGACATTGCTGGAGAAGGTCAAAAGATTCTAAGTCAGAGTGACATCAAGAAGTGACCATAATGTTTTTTATATGTGCTGGTCGACTAACTATGCTGCTTCCAAAATAATCTTTGCCCCGAAAATGGGAGTAACACAGGGAGGAAACAGATTGTGAATGTCAGCCAGGGAGATTAAGATCCTACATGTGAGAATTGTGGGGTCAAGGTAGCAGCATGTCAGGAGTGACCTTCTTGGAAGACATTAACTATCCAAGACTTCTGCTGGACTTCTCATGTGCAGTGGGTTGTTCCAGCAAGATGGTATTCACCCCAAAACATGTATATAACAAGGACATCACGTGGGAAAAAAGGCTCCTTAGAGCCGATGTAAGACAAATTCAGTTAGACCAGGGCCGTTTATTAGGGGAGAAGTTGAGAAAACGCTGAAAGAAGTACCGTAACTGGGTGAGTGCTTACAAATGGAGGCTGGATTAATCTGATGTGGAACCCATGTTACTACAGATGCGAAACAAGAATATAGCAGGGGTATGGAAACTGATAAATTCAATGGGGTCGAATTCCGGAGCGATCCAAGTAAATGCAGTATCTAAGATAGGATGGGTGAAGCACTATACGGATCTCTTTGACAACCCGGTGGAAGGGAGTGAGGCCAAAAATCCATTAAAAAGGAGCCCATGGGCCTTCGTGTGTGAGATATGATATGATATGGCATTTATAACGCGCCTATACACAAGTGTTTCAAGGCGCGACGAGGCAAGGGAGGGGAAAACAGTGGAAGACAGACAACGATCCTACTAGGCCAGGTGTCATTCAGATTGCGCAAGTGCAAGGGAAGGGAAAAAAGGGAAGAGTGCCAGGGGGAAGGGAAAGGGGAAAGTGCAGTACATGGGATAGAAGAATAAATACGCTAAATAAGATGGCCTGATGGTGGCAAGTGCAAGGTAAGAGCAGACATAAGTGCTGGGAGGGGATCTGTAGGGATACAGAACCAGTCCTTAAGTGCAGGGGGTTGCCAGGAAGGCAGGGCAGGTGTGCAAAAGGCGGGACCTGGCCCCAAGAATCAGAAGGGGTAACCAGGTAACCAGTGCAGAATCGGCAAGGGAATTTCAGCAGGGGAGAGAGGCAGAGAAAGCAGAAGCAAAGAGGAAGGTTTTGAGGTGTTTCCGGAACCGGAGATGGTTCTCCTCAAGTTTCAGGGAGACAGGAAGGCTGTTCCACTGGGAGGCCCCTGCTGAAGAGAGAGATCGACCACCAACTTGTTGCTTGGAGAAACGGCTGACCCTGAGGGAGTTGGAGGCAGATGAACGAAGAGCTCGAGAAGGAAGGTATTTAGGAAGAGAGAGTTGAAGGTAATGCGGCCCTAGGCCCCAGAAGGCCTTGTGGATAATGCAGAGATAGAAGATATGTATGATTTAATAATCAAGGCGAGTAACTCTAGAGCACCAGGGCCGGTCAGCCTAACTAATGTAATGCTGAAAGCTGAGCCTACGGCTTGGGCTGATTTTCTAGGGGGCCTCTTCACAAAGATCGAGCAGTTGGAAAAGGTCCCACATTCCTGGAAAACATCAATAATTGTCCCAATCTTTAAAAAGGGAATCCAGGACAACCCGGCCAACTACCGCCCTATCACTCTGTTAGATATTATTGGGAAAATCTATGCGGCACTGCTGCTAAAAAGACTGACGAAGTGGATCTCCGACTCAGCAAGCTTCGACCAGTCACGCTTTGTGAAGCAGGCAGGGACAACTTTAAATGTTTTTCTTTCTCAACATCTTGAAGACGAGAGTCCTTAAGAACAAAAAAAACATACTTGACGTTCGTGGACCTTGAACAGGTCTTTGACTCGGTAGATAGACAGCTGCTGTGGGATAAATTGGAGATGGGGTGGGAGGGTTGGCTAAGTGGGCTGTCACAAGCAATTCCTTTCCTATATTCTGACACAAGCTTGAGAGTAAGGTTGGATGCGAGGATGAGGTTATCAGAGTCTATAGCAACAAAGCGGGCCTTAAGCAGGGGTGTGCCCTGGCACCGGAACTCTTTAACTTCTTTATCTCTGATCTGTGGGCAGCCCTGGAGAGGGTCAGATCATTTCCGCTGAAGCTCAATGGTTGGCGTGTGGAACACTTGCTCTACGCAGATGATTTGGTCTTAATCGACCAAACACCCATTGGACTTCAGCGACAACTAAACATGCTGTAGGAGTATGCCAAGAAGAATAGCCTCGGGATCAATGTTCCCAAAACTAAAATTCTCATTCTGGAACATGCGATAGGGAGAAGGAGCACCACTCCTGGTGACAGCCACCTTCGTATATCTTGGCATGCTGGTGAATACAAGTCTAAATGATAGCCCTAGGACAGACCAACCAAAGTTGAAGGTCATACATTTGTCTTTACAAGCATGGATGTTACTAAAAAGAGTTGGGAAGTTCTTAATGATCTCAGTGATTAAGTTGTATAAGGACAAGGTGATTGCCATACTAATTTACAAAGCAGAGGTATTTCTTGCAACAGACCGTGCATGGTGGGCTGTATTAAAGGTTGTGTTCTGGAGGAGAGTTTTAGACATCCCTAGGAGTACACCGATGCCTGCAAATAGGTACGAGCTGGGCCTTACATCTTTACGTGCAATGATGGAGTTGAAGACTCTGTCCTTGTACAGGAAATGCAGAAGTGAGCCCTCTGTAAGAGGGATCAGAGTTCTGAAAGATGCCTTAAAATGTGAACCTACCTTGAATGTCTGGAAATCTGCATGCACTAAAATGTTGACGACCTTCGGTATGACGGAAATTGAATCAGTGACCAACCCAGAGGCAATCAAAACTAAGCTATGGAAAAATGATTGGGCGGACACAATCACTGCAAGGGAAGAGTACAAGACATACAGCAACTTTAAAGTGGAATGTCACCACAGTAACACTATCCCGAAATACATGTGACTGTTTCCGTGCAGCTTTATCCGAGCAAGGTTCTTGAGGTTTAGATTAAATCTATACCCTATGCAGGAAATCCAATTGATCAGGAAACAATGGCAGGGACGTGAACTGTAGATTTTGCAGCAGGGTAGAAGTCGAGGAATCGTTATACCACTTAACCTTGAGATGTCAGGGGTTAACAAAGAAAGGAACCTTGTATCTTGGTAAAAGTTTTAACAGGTTAAGTACCCCCTCCCTAGGTGAATGGTTGAGTAGGCTCATGGGAGGAGAGAGTGTGAGCCTTACCGTTGCACTGATTAATTTCTTGGAAGACAGCTTCCAAGGATTGGGTAACATGATTGAGAAATCTTCCTAAAAACTTTAGGTTGGGAGAGAAATAAGAGGTTTCTCCTCGCAGAGAGTTAACCAACCTAAATGATGGGATTTTAGCATATTTAATTATGTTTTAGAAATGCGATGTGTGGGTATTGTGGAATTGGTAGACTTTTCCTTTTTTCTTTTCCTTTTATTTTGGATGGGGAAACATGATTGTTAAGTCTATTCGTAATTGTTAGGAGGGGAGTGGTTTTAATCAAATGAGGGGTATGTGATTTTATAAATGTGTTTTTGTATTTCAGCAATTGGTGAAACGTTTATTTGTAAGCTAAAATACTAATAAAATAATAATATATTTTTTTTTAATGGAAGAAAGTTGAAAACCCAAGGTAACAGCCAAATTCTGTCACCCCCTCCAAAAAGGACTGCAAAATAATACAAAAAGCCTTTGCCGACAAAGTCCTAGGGGCTAGAAACAAGATTAAGACCTCTGCCACGGTTGTGCCAAGTGAAAACATTGCATTTATAAAAAAAAAACGTAATGTGATCAGTGACCCCACAGGCAAACCCAAAGATAAAGAGCAGGACTTTGCGTTCCAAAACATAAATACAACAAGGCTCTTGAATATTATGAAGAGTATGCACCCTACTTTTTGTACTGGAGATACTCTCCCTTCTAAGATCATTCTGGGAAATGGAAATATAGTTGGTCCTTTTCTTTCTCGCTTCATAAACTCCCCTTTCAGACATGAAGAGGTCCCCAAACATATGAAGCGAGTTACAGTTACCCCACTCATCAAAAAACTGGCAAAGACCCTAATGACATATCTATCTTAAGACTGATAACTAACACTCCTTTCTCTTTGAACATTTTAGATAAAGTAGCCACTAAACAATTGCAGGACTTTCTAGAACATAATAACGTCCTCCATAAGAAACAGTCAGGTTTTAGGCCAGGCCACAGTACGGAGAGTGCACTATTGGATCTGCAGCCAGATATGCTGAAAATTGTGGACTCCGGTGGAAGTGGGCTGTTGGTCCTTTTGGAACTATTTTTGCATTTGATTTAATGGATCATGACACTCTTTTGACATCTTTGGACAAAACGGGTAAGTGTTAAAAAAAACGCTATCAAGTGGATTCACTCCTTCCTATCCAATAGGTTCCCAGCCGTTCATTGGGTGAGGCCTTGTCAGAATATGCACCAATTTCTTTTGGAGTACGAGAGCGGCCCTGTCTGTCTCCAGCTTTGTTTAATCTGTATATGAAACCTTTGAGTGATTTGTTGGCACACACAAAACTTTATTTCACCAACTGTGCTGATGTACTCAGCTTTTGCTGAGATTGGAGGGCAACTATGAACAGGGTCTGCTAAAATGAACGATACTTTTAGAATTGTAAAACAATGGATGGTTGAGCATTGGATGTGCCTCAGCAAAGCTAAATCAGAAATTCTACTATTTGGCTCCCCATATCAGAGATCAAAACTGGACCTCAGATACAACTCCTTCTTGTTAGACAGATGTGCGATTAAAACTGAGATGAAGATCAAAACCCTGGGCACTTTCTTGGACTGGAATGTCAGCCATGGTGCACAAGTAAATATCATACATAACACACAATGTCATCTGAAATTCATGAGGAAAATCAAACCACTGATCTCAGAGAAGAACTGTGAAATATTTTGCTAGGTCTACTGTTCTATCTAGAATGGACTAGTTTAATGCCCTTTTGGGGGGCGCTTCCAAAAAGAATTTGCATGCCCTTCAAGTGGTACAAAACAACACGGTTCGATTATAAAACAAGTACCACGCGATGAGCACATCACAGCACACCGAAAGTCCTGTCACTGGCTCCCTATAAGAGCCAGAATTGAATTCAAAATGGCTCTCTGTGTTCATAAGGCAGTCTATGGTGCAGCTCCCGAATACCTAAAGAAAAGACTAACCATGTATCAACCTGCTAAAATGCTTCGTTCAAGTAACTCTATGGCAATACTTTGCTCATGTCATAAACAGCTGAAAGCCAATGGTTAATCTTTTCCTTACACAGCATCTTTTGCCTGGAATGCTCTTCCTCCCAGCTTGTATTTGGAAACAAATGTGCTATCTTTTTGAAAAGGCTTGAAACCCTACCTGTTTGAGTAGGCACTTGGCCTCCTTATAGTCGAATGTATTAGGGCAATGTTCTATGTCTTGCTCGTAGGGTCTGGTGTGTTTTGTGTTCCACGCCCTTATGCCTGCAGGGTTTTCAGCATGTAATAAAACAAAATAAAATAAAATAGAAGAAGGAATTTGAATAGTGATATCCTCAAGAGGAGGAGGCAATGAGGAAGGAGCATCGGGAGGCCAAGACACAGCAGTGTCCCCAGGTCTCCAATAGATCTGGTGGACCAGTATGGTGGATGGAATGAGCTATGAGCACATAGCAAAACGAGGCAATATTAGGAGTTTAGAGTGAAGAGCCGCATATGGATGGAGCACAGAACATGTTTTCTGGGGGGCAAGATCATTACAACATTGTGGGGAGAGTAGTCCGATTGGGGAGTTGGGTATCAGTAGGTAGGGCCCCAGACTAAGGCTAAGAAAACCTCTCACACCCCAACCAACCATGTAGAGTCTACAAGGAAGCTTTGGCGCTTCAGTTTGGTGGCCTCCAGCCTCCCTAGCAGATTTTGACAACCATTACCGGCAATAATTGGTAGAGGATCCAACCAGAAAATTGAGGAAGAGGACAACAAACACTGAACATTTGTGAAAAGGTGTGTTGAGGACATTTAAACCCCATACTGTGAGCGACTGAAAGCACCCCCACAAAAAAGGTATTGCATGGAAAAAGCCTTGGCTTGTGAGAATGGTGAATCTCAGGAACTTTCCTTTGGTTTCTGTTGGTTTTGGAGCTGGATGAGGAAATCTTTCTTTCTTCGGATTTGCCTACAGAGAGTTAATACTGACCATATTTATCAAACACACCTAGAATATTGTTTTTTCCCTAAATCTGTATAATAAAACAGCTAATAAGAACCTAGAAACCATAGGATTTGCATCTGACTGATGTGTGGCTCATGCCCTCTTTGGAACAGGAACCACCAGTGAGCTGATTGCTTCAGAACGGCATGGCATAAACCTGGGATTCTGGGAACCGGAACTGCAGAGCATGCTGAA
This sequence comes from Ambystoma mexicanum, assembly GCF_040938575.1. Classification (NCBI taxonomy): domain Eukaryota; kingdom Metazoa; phylum Chordata; class Amphibia; order Caudata; family Ambystomatidae; genus Ambystoma; species Ambystoma mexicanum. The sequence continues at coordinate 1,198,282,614 of NC_090935.1, forward strand.
CCAGAGGTTTAAGATGCAGGTGAGCTGACGGGACTGCAATCACTGTGCAGTGCATTCCCCCTGGACCTGTAACCACTGAGAAACTGAGGATATTCGGAGGCCAGCAGAGACCTCGGGAGATTCTGGAGTTTGCTTACTCAATGGGAAGGAACACCTTTGATTGAAAGGGATCGGAAGATTTTCCAATAAATTACAACCTCTGGGAAAGAATGATGTAACGTGTTTTGACATTGATTATCCCAGCCACGGAAGCCAATACATTCACAAAAGTTCCAAGTGGGAGACCGAAGCACGAGGGGCAGGAACCAAAACTGAAAATTAAGCTTCATTATTGAAAGCCTCAGCTATTTCTAATGAGGAACACAGATCAGAAGTGGAAGTGTTCATCTTTTATGTTTATCGATATTGAGACAGAATCTGGCTGGTGAAACGAATGGACATCATTGTGAATGTGATATCCTTGAAATAACGAGTCACCCGTTTTAGGTGTAAATTGTGCTGCCAAGCGCCTGAGTTTTTCAGCACAAAAAGTAAATTGAATTAAAGCCCTTTCCTTCCTAAACTTCTAGAACCAAGGACATGCTTTCTTTTTCATTTTTTTTTATTTGCCATGAATGCTGTCCAGCCTCCTCTTCGGGTTCGGGTTGCATAGGGGTTTTAGTCAGTCTGGAGGCGGAGATAGTAGAAACTGGATGTAATACCGCTCAGCAACAGTGTCCAATACCCAGTTGTTTAAAAAAACAACAAAGACGCTTCCCTGAAACATGATCAAATAAAAACAAAGCAATCACTGGCAATCACTACAGTAATGAGCTGATGTCCATATTCAAGTATCGAATTACATTGCCAGGAACTATCTGCAAAGTATGTGAGTGAACCTGCTGTAGGAACGTGTAGTGTATCAATACATGCCGATAGTTCAGAGATTGTGTTTGCTGTGATTACATGCTTTTTTCCAGTCTTCATTGGAAAGTGTAGTATTCATGGCACCATCCCATCGGCTTTTGGCTAATAGGTTCTGCATTGTCCTCAATTGCATCACCTTAACATGAAGCCTGGAAACAAAGGGCCTCAGTACAAGTACGGCGGTATTAGTAGAACTGATGGTAATGCAATGGTAATTCTGTTACCGCTACATTACCACCCCCACTGCACTACCGGATTTACAAAAAGCTAGAGGTAAATCCACGACTTTATCACCAAAAATTGGCAAAATCGTCTAAATCCCCATGGTGTCACAACCCTAACACCTCTTTTAATCCTGCAATAAATCTGCGGGACCAAGTGGCGGTAACGGTAATCGAGTTTGGCAGTAATTCAGCAGATTTACTGCTCAATTACCACCAAGCTCATAATGATGCCCAAAGTGTGTTGAAGACTGAGCGGAAGTTATAAACTCTAGAATCTCAGAGGTACGGGCTCAGTCGGGAAACCTGGAAGTGGGCCTTGAACGCTTATTGGAGTTGAAAAAGAGAGGAAGATCACCAGGAAATATATTTCTCCTTTTGGTCAAAGCAGGTCTGACGTAATAAACGGCCCTCGTTAGAAAGGTTTCCTACAGTTTTACTATGCAGTTGCTGAAAGCGCAGGTTAATTTGTTTCTCAGGGATACTGTACAAAGGTCATGCTGGTGAATAATCAGTCGGATAGCTCTGTACCTTGGTCATCATCTGTATCACCGCTCATGTTGTTTTCCATGTCTGCAACTCTTTTCCCATCCATTTACTTTTGTCACCTGGTAAAGCTTGCAGTGTCGTGGTGAAAGCGGAATCTTTCTCAATGTATACATCTTGTAAATTTTGGTTTTCTGTATACCACCACACATCAAATTGTTCCCATGCCATTGTAGAACAAAGCTGCATATCTGGTACAGTAATTCCCCCCATAGTGCAGGATTTCATAAGGGTTTCCATTGCGACATGGGTTTGCTTGCAAGCCTAACGTAGTTTTAAACAATTGTTAAGGCATTTAAAATGGGAGCTGGGAGGAAGTCCATGAACGTTTTGGAACACCTGCAGTAACTTTGATACAATTGCCATCTATATCAGTAGTAGTTTTCCCGGCCTGAATACTGGCAAATTGATCCATCTATCAGCTTTCCAAGGGCCCCCAATAGGTCTTCATAAATAACCTGTCAATCTTTAGAGCAGCCTCAATCCCCAAATATATTAAGTCTGATTTCTACTTGAATCCCAGATCTTCACTACATCTATTTGCACAACCAGTAAGCAGTAAAAATCTGGATTTATTCCAGTTCATCTACAGACCTGCCAGTATACCATGCTTCTTCGTATCTTTTACTGTATAGCAACATATCGTCTGCATAGGAGACTATATAGGGCCTGATTACAAGTTTGGCGGTAATGGTAAAACATGCAGTATTTGGAAATGCCACACGTTATAGCCCTGTGGCAAATTCCGAGTTTCAAACCAGAAGCTCTTTCCATTCCGTTTGCTTTTGGGTGGCAGTGTTTACCTCCACACGAAAGCATTAATGGATGGCGCATGACCACATTCGATGGAAATGGGCATTAACGGAAGGGTCTACATGACTTTGAATGCGGACCCTTCAGGTTACCATATTCGTACTGCATGCAGTAAGGGTAATTCAGTTGTATGGCATTTCCAGAGGGAATGCCACCAAACACGTGATCTGGCTCTATGCAGTGTTCAGATCTGAATCCATAGCAGCATGTTTCTGCCTTAAAAGGCAGGCTAGTGGTTTGATAGTTAAAGTGAACTCTAACTGGGGCAGGGGCACTCCTGCCTTATTCCCCTTGTCAGCATAAATGGAGAGGAAGTAACACCACTGGTTCAGACCATCACCAGTGGGGAACTGTATCATAATGCAACTATCTAAATAACTTGAACACTGAGGCCTGATCGCTGTAGAACATCATTAAGGAAGGGCCATACAACAGAGCTAAATACCTTCTCAGCATCTAATGTTGGGATTGCTGGCTTTATATCATACAGCATTGTGACGAATCCCCCAAACTATTGCGCATTGCCCTACCTCGTATGACACCATATTGATCCAGCATTGTAAGGAATTACATATGACATATGTCATCACAAGTGGGAATCACAAAGAGGTTGCTACGAGTGTCTTTCTGGCTTAGAGTTCCAGTGATTCCATCAAGCCCATTAGGCACTCTAGGTGTTAGTGTGACAGAGCAGCCTAGACTTAAATCTTAGGCGGGAGAGTGGGGTGGTTAAGATACACTTTTCATGAAAACCAAATGAGAGAATGCTGCATACCATATTGTATGAAATAACCTCTTCATATAAGAAAAGGCAAGAGATAAAACTACACTAACAAGTGAGTACACTTAGTAAAATAAATGCAACATTGTAACAGCTGAGCAGCAACAGTTTCAAAGAGTTCAACAAAGAGTCTTTCCAATAAGGGAAATGTTTGAGGAGGCCCCATAGAAGAAACAATATTGAAGATCTTCTAAAGAACTCACACCATGGAGGGGCCAGCCATAGAAGAAGGACCAGCAGGAGAGTTTGGCAGTGTGTTTGTATGATGGAGGGCAGCACATGTCCTTGCAGGCTTGGAGGGGGGAGATGGAACTAGGGCGCTTGTCTGATTAAAAAAAACTCTGTTCGGGTCTGGCATAGAGAGTCTTTGAGGTCCTGGCAGCGACTGGGCTCCCACTTATGGATCCGGCAATGCAGGCACAGTCAGGAGGTTCCTTCTGGTCTTACTGGTCAGGCAGAGCTTTGTCGTTGGATTTTATGGAGCATCAAAGGATGTTAATGTATAGCTTTGGTCCCTCCTCTGCCTTCTCGATTATTCGGCCCACTAAGCGTGTGTCAGTGGATGCCTTTCCCGCTACTTTCTCTGCTCCTCCTATGCCTGCGGCTGACACAGCCCTCTCTAACCTTCATCTTTCCATCTCCAACACTCTAGGTGCCCTTGCCCCTGTCATGAGAATCCATCTGAAGTGCAACTCATCCAAACCCGCGTCTCTGCCACCTCTAACAACATGGCCGAACTCTTTAAAATCTGTAAGGAGCTGGCCTATGCATCTGCAGTTTCCACCTCTCCTGTTCACTCCCAGGCCCTCTGTACGGCTCTGGCTTCTCACTTCACCACTGAAACTCAGGACATCCTGTCCTCTCTCCTTTGCCTCTCCCTCTCTAAGCCCCCCTCTGGGCTCCTCTCCTTCTGCTTCCTCCTCTTTCTCTACGATAACACCTGACAATGTTTCTAGACAAATCCAATCTATGAAAGTATCATCAAAACAGGTGCTTGCCTGCTCCTCCAGACCCATCAAGGACCACATTGACACCCTTGCTCCAGCCACTCTTTCGCCACTGGATCCTTCCCCACTGTCCTCAAGCACTCCCTTGTGCACCCCCTCCTTAAAAAGCCTTCTGACGATCCTATCTGTCCGGCAAACTATCACCTGATCTCTATCACTCTTTTCCTGGGCAAACTCCTGGAAAAGCTGGCCATCTCCCAGCTTACTTTAAACACTGAATATGTTAGTTATCTCCATGACCATCAGTCTGGCGTCAGAGCAGCCAGAGGCACGGAAACTGCTCTCCTGAACACCCATAATGATCTACTCACTAACCATGACTTTAGCCTTCCTTCGGTCCTCATCGTCCTTGACCTTTCCTCTGCCTTTGGCTCAGTCAATCACGCCATCCTCATCAAATGACTGCGTGAGAACCTGGGCATCGCAGATCAGGCTCTGGATTGGTTGACCACCTTGCTCCTGGACCGACCTTCCCAGGTCCAACTTGGGTCCTTTTTCTCCACCACCTCCCTCTCCACATGTGGTGTGCTCCACGGCTCTATGGTCTCACCTTGACTTCAATGTCTACTTGGCCCCTTTGGCATACCTGATCTCTACCTTCTGCTCTAACCTTCAGTGTTATGCTGATGCCACTCAGCTTTCTTTCAGGCTGCCCTCAGCCTCCTCTCCTCTCTCGCTCATTCCTGGCTGTCTATCCATGATTCAGGATTGGTTCACCTCCAATGATCTGCCTTAAGGCGAGTAAGACTGAGATACTTCTCATTGGGACCCCCGCTCCTGCTTTCCCTCTCTCACTCTGGCCCCCCTCCTTGGGCCCCCTTCCTTTGCCTTCCTGTGAGGCCAGAAACCTTGGTGTCTTCTTCGACTCCACTCTCTCTTTCTCCCCTCGCATCTAAGATGTCGCCAAGAAGGCCCACTACTAGCTGCACCTCCTCAGAGGTATTCTTCCTTTCCTCACTTTCCCCCAGAAGCTCACTGTCTCCAGAGCCCTTGTTCTCTCTAGGCTGGACTACTGCAACAGCCTCTTTCTCAATCTGCCTTCCTCTACTCTCCGCCAGCTGCAACTAGTCCAGAACAGGACTGTGAGACTTGTCATCGGCCTGAAGCCCAGGGACCATATCTCTCCAGCCTGTTATCTCTCCACTGGCTCCTCGTGGCTGCAATGATCAAGTTCAAGACCCTCTGCATCGTTTACAAGGCTTTCTGAGGCTGGGGCCTGAACTACATCCAACTTTCTCTTCCAAAATATCTTTCCCCGCGTGCCCTTCGCTCAGCTACCTCGTACTCTGTGATGCTCAAACGCTTCCAAAGGCAGAGAGTGGGGGGTAGATCTCTCTCATCTGCAGGTGCCTCCCACTGGAATGGCCTCCCTGCCCCTCTCAAACCTGAGCGGACCACCTGAAGTTCCGGAAGCAGCTCAAGACTTTCTTTTTCCCCTCTGCTTTCTCTCTCGCTCTCTTTCCCCTGCTGACCTACCTGTATCCTGCACCGACTAGTTGCTTGGTTACCCTCATATTCCACTGGGTACCAGGTTCCTCCATGATCAGTCTCCCCCGCACTGCCTTTCGGCCACCATGCACTTAGGGGCTGTTACTGTTACCCACAGTCCCCTTCTCCTCGCACTTCACCAGAGCTGCGCTGCTGGGGTTAGGTCAAATTACCTTTTTTACAAAAAACGAAAGAAAAAAATATGATTTAGAAAGACTGCTCTGTGACCGCACAGAGCGGTCTTTCTAAACCGAACGGTCTGCCCCTGCGACGCCCGAGAGTGTGCGCAGGGGCCGACAGGCACACCAGGACCCGGAAGCGGCCAAGAGGGAGAACAAGTAAATGTGCGTGTGTGTTGGGTTTATGTGTTTGTCTGTATTTTTGTGTTTGCAATGATGGGCGCGGTCTTGGGAGGGGAGGGAGGCGGCAGGGGCGGAGGGAGTGGAATTCAGGGGTGAAACCGTTTTTTTTTTTAATCAAATGGGGCAGAGAGAGTGGGTGGTATGTTTGTGGGGGTTCGAGGAAATGTCCTTTTTGTAGGCCACCTAAAATCAGCCATAAAAAACGATCTTTTGGTTAGGCGACCTACAAGAATAAAAAAAATGGCATAGAACTACGCTGCCCTCACTGCATTTACTCAGAGCAATGCTGCCCTGATTGCACTTCCCCACTTCCCTCTTCCTGGCACTTACCCCTGCTCTCTTCCCCCTGCACTATACGTCATCACACTTGCACGATCTAAATGAGACAAGGCCTAGTGAGATTGTTTGTCTTGTCTTCCCTCTGTTTCCCTCCCTGGTCTTGTCGCGCCTAGAAACACTTGGGTACAGGCGCATTATAAATGACTTATCATATATCGTATCCTCAAGCATCAGTACCTTGTAGGATGGCAGATGCAAAGTTCCAACAGTAGTCAAGGGTAAGTAGGTAAATGGGTCTGCTTTAATCCCCCTGGGGAGGCAGTGAGTGACCACAGCACCCAATCATACATCAAATATCATTCAAACAGAAGATTGGTCAACAAATGGCAGAACATCCCTCCAAACACACCCAGGCACTCATGAAGGGATCTCATACAAAAGAAGGGAATCCACACTATGCTAGAAATGTACCTGCATATGCATGTCAGAACTGATTTTGGGCCGATTACACCCATCAGACCGGCTATAAAGTCATCTAGTAGCCAAAGACAACCACATCCTCTTGAACACACAAAGAGGACAAGGGATAATCACCTGACCCCTCAGGTTTTCGAAGCAAACAAATACAAGCTCAATTTTGTGAAATAGAGTATGGGTCAAAACAGGACCCAGCCAATTAAAATTATTTCCAAGAATCCGTGTAATTTTACACAAAGCAAAAAGCCAAACAACGGTCTAGTTACATGACTAGCAGAGAGGGGATACCCTCTCTGGCACACTTTTAGGTGCCTTTGGAATACCCATACCTTAAGGGTCAGAAGAACTCTGGTTAGAAGGCAGAGCGCACAGAAAAAGAGCCACTTTTCCAGTCAGGCTCTGGATTAAGCTTAGCTGAAGAAAAGGGAAGTCAGAACCAAGGAATCCATCAGAAAGTGGGGGTCTCCTATGTTTAGGCAAAATAATTTCAAAAATGGCATTCTGCTCTAACAGATGGATTCTTCAACAATGAAATGTGAGTAAAGACCTCTTACAAAGTGCTTAACGTGGGCTCATCTTGACCCCACGCCAGGAATGGCATTGTCTTTGGTTGCAGGTTTTCCATATTCCAGACCCCACCTCCCCAGAGTCTGTAGTAAGGGCCCTCCAAGGCCAGCACATCACAGGGTTGTCAGAGTCTGAGGTTCTCTTCTAATTGTCTGAAAGAGAGGTGGATCTCCCAGGCATTTATGGACAGGCTCAGGTGGGGGTCGGGGGGAGTTCCCTTTTACCTGACCACCTCTCTGTTCAAGGTTTCTGGTCCCTAGAAAACCCACTCCTCTCCTTCCTACCACCAAAACAATCTCCCAGCCCCTCAGGGAAGTTGCACTGTTTCATCCTCCTCCTACCTCTGTAGTCTGCCCTGAACCAGCCGGGTCCGCCGGAACCTCCCTGGTCTCACTGGCTACTAATGGGGCCTGTCCTTCTCCCTACTCCACCAGCCTTACAAGCATATCTCTATCCCTAGCTTTCTTCGTCCTCCCCAGATGGTAATATTTCTCTCCCTCTCCAACCTCCTCCAGTCTTCCTCGCCAGACAACCTCATCAACAACTCTTCCTCTAAATGGTAACCCTCCTCCTCCAATGTAACTCCCTGATTACCATCCTCCTTCCTCAATATGACTTTTTCTAGTTGGTAACCTTCTTCTTCTTCCAATATAACTTCTTCCCACCATCCTACAACAATCTTCTCCCAGCTTTCCTCTTAATAGATTTCTCGCTTACCAGCTCCTCCAAATAAATGTTTCCAGCTCCTCCTCATACACCACACACTTTCTGGTTGAGAAAGCTATATTTATAGTCTGGTCTCTTCTCCCGCTGTGCGGCACACGGCGAAACCGTTTGCTCCTGTGTAGTATAGGCATGTCCGTTCTCTGATTGGGCCATGTACCCATGGTCATGAAGGCTGAAAAAGGTCTGGCCTGGGCATATATTAGGACCTGCGACCACCTTGGATTCTAAAACTGCTTTGGAGATAGGAGAGATCCCCTTCAGCCCCTCTTTAGAGCCATGCTGCCATCAACTGCTTTGTACAGGGTGTCTCTGTGTTTTCAGTATATAACTCAAAAGCCAGAAAAACCTTGATAAGCAAGCAGGATCTGCATGATTTTCTGAGACGGAAATGTTTGCATGAGAAATGTACGCACCACAAAAGGTTTGTACATTTTCCATGCGAACATACATTTTAAACCCCTACAAACCCACGTCCCCACCCGCACCCACAACACACCCACACCCCCAACATACCCCCACGTACGCCCTACTTACCTTTCAAGAAGGGCTGTGTCCCTTCCGTGATTGGAACCAGCGCTGCAGGGTCCTTTTATTTTTATTTATTTTTCGGGCAGCTGCAGGGGTGAAGTATAGTGAGCAGGGTGTTAAGGGGGACACCTTCGCAACCCCTGTTTTTTATTTTTTTTATTTTGTTTTATCTCGGGTGTGCTGCAGGGGTGTCCCCCGCAACACCCTGCTCACTACACTAAATAGTGTAGGGAGCAGGGTGTTGCGGGGGACACCCCTGCAGCCCCCACAGTCCTTTTTTTTACCTACCTAAAATGCATGCCACCAAAGGTTCAAACTTTTGGTGGCATGCATTTACAACCTTTTTGTATAGGTCGGAACTTTCAGTGCAGTCATTCTGGCCTATACCAAGCAAGATTCCATTGCAGGGAAATGGCAAATTTGTAATCTCTACAATGTGAGGGGAAGAACATTGTCTGTTTTGTCCTTCATGCAGCTAATGTGCATACTTTGCATAACATTTTCTTTTGTCAGGCACCATGTATGTGGTTCCTGCAGTCTTCATGAGACTAGTCATTCCTGTGAAGGTATTCTTCAGCAGCTGTGCAGAGCAAAGAAATGTTCCACACTAGACAGTTTCCTTAAAGGGAAAGGTATTAATCAATTCCTACACTGCATGTTAAGATCTGGCTGGGGCACTGGATAGCTCTCTAAGAATAATACTATTATGAATATGGGATAGCATACCAAGTCATAATACACTTCTTCTTCCTTTAGTCCCTTTGTCTGATTCCAATCTTTACTTTGACTCTAAGACAGTCTATTGCTGTAAAGCAGAGCCTCTGAAGGCAATGGTCAGTACTGAGACAAAGAAGAACAACTGGGGTACTAACCATGTCGGTATTAAGATGAAGATCCAAGGATTACCCAGGGGAAATCAACAAAGGACTCAGATTGTTTCAAACAGCAACAAAGTATATGAATAGAGAAGGGTTGTCTCCCATGCTGAATCCAGCCCGGATAGGTTGCAGCCGTCAAGTGTGCAGGAGGCGGGAGGGAGAGTCAAGAAGATGCCGGCAGGATCTCAACCAAGTCTTCGGTGGACACGCAGGAATGTTCCCATGCACAGAAGCAACCAAAGGGCAAGCAAGCCAAAGCTATTGGTGGGAAGACCGTCCCACAAAGATGGAGCCGTGCAGTCCCTCCGCAGTCCCTGGTAGTCCTTGCAATGTGCTATGATCCCCAAGTGAGGTAAGGGGAAGTGCAGGAAACCCGGAGGGGATGCAAAAGAGAACTGTGTTCTGGCAGGAGCAATTGCCCCACAGTCTCTCTGCCGACACTGGGCAGGGGAGACGTTTCAGAGTTGTGAGTGCCACGAACCTCACTCTAGTGGCAGAGATAACCCTGTGGACCAGCAAGTATGGGTCGGGGGACCCCCCAACCCCCAGCATATGAGAAATGCTGTTGGGGACACCCCTCCTTACAGTTGCAGACACAAGCCCACTGGCTACCAGGGAAGGGTCAAGGACCCAAATCAAGAGAGTTATATGTGTCATCTTCCTCATGGCAGTACTTGGCAGGAAAGTGGACCAAGTGGACCAGACCAAAGAAGAAGAGAGAAGACAAGGTCGCGGACCCTCATGACACACAGAGTTGGATGTTTTAAGTGTGAAAACATGATGAGTAGAAAACCGGGGGAAGCCAGTCATTCCCCCTGGTTGTTAGAGATTGTTTTTTCAAATACCAGGAGAAGGGAGACATTTTCCTGGCAATGAGGACCAGGAGCAATGGCTGCTGGTGAGTATGAAAGCTGGTGAGCGTAATTTTCCTCGGGGTAATTCGAGACCACACCACACAAGATGGGTCTGGGGGGGTTCTCTCCCGAGAATTTTTTTGAAAAATGGCCTCCAAAATGTGCAATTTACTGTCCAAACCCGCTGAAGTATGACATAAAAAAGCATTAGGTTTTACATACTAATGCTCGACATCTTGAAATTAACATGGCTATGCAGTTACCAGAATCAACAAAACCTGAACTCTGTGGATGCTCCAATTTGGTCATCGCCTCCCCAATTTCAATACTGTAGCCTTTTAAAGAAATAAAAGTTACTCTGCTTCAAAAACGGGCGATGTACCTTACATACTGGACTCACCCTTGCACAATATCAAAAGACACTTATTTTCCACTTCATGGTGCATTTCTTACTAGCCAGCTCTTTAGTGCTACATTGCAAAAGAGAAGAGGAAAAATCGAACCTGCACAACAACAACATATTTGTGTATTGCCGTCTTCAAGAATGCCACACTATGCATTTTTTAGAATCAGCCTATAGGTTCTGAATGCCCTGGGCCGGGAATCCAGACCCAGGGCAGAGCCAGCCCAGACCTGTCAGCTGGGTTCTCGTCTCGTACTAGGCTAGCACTGAGAGAGCCACAGCCGAGCTAAATGCCGATCGTGCCGCGTGGCTACTGGTCCCTGCATCGATGCAGCAGGGCCTAGTACTAGTAGCCACGCGGCACGGACGGTGCAACTACTAGGCCCTGCAATGCATTCCAGGCCTAGGGCAGTGCTAGGTCCTCCTCAGCCTGGAGCACTGTCCTAACCTGGGCTCCTGCTGGGGAGTGAAAGTTTAGTATGCCCTCAGGGCCGAACGAGGCCTGCAGCACTCGCCGCACCTGCCCTACTGGCTGCTCTCTAAGGGGTTTAGATGGGGGGCAGTGCAGACAGGGAGGTCTCTGGAAGCCGCTGAAACTGCTGGCCTGTGCGGAGCACCAGCTGCTGCTGTGCAAACCCAGCACCCAGGAAGAGGAGGAGAAGGAGGCGTGCATGGCCAACCACAAGCCGCACAACTAAGTTCCAGGGAGTCCACAGGCGCAATTTACGATGCTGCCAAACGCCCCCTCGGCATGTGCGGCATAGGCCAGTGGTGGTGTTATAGCTTCAAGAAGGTTGCATTTTGGGACTTGTAGTCCCGTTTTCTGTGCCATTTACATGGGCATAAACTTATTAACAGGCAACCTGCTGTTGGCTAAAATTCCAGCAATGGGTCATGACCTCACGCGTGACAGGACAACAGGTAGCAATGGTCTTTCACTGCGAATGGGGACGAGACTTTGAAACAATGTGTGTGAGAAATATATATAGTTTTGGCTTGGCCCCCTTACCCTTTCACACAGTGTCTGCTGTCAGTCTCGTAGCTTTCCAGTACTTTAAATCACGTGACATTCATCTCACTCAGAAGGTTGCTAAAATGCGGAGACCGCCTGTCAGGGATGGACTCTTTAACCTGCAGTATGCATGCTTATTCCTACAGCCGACTCTGAGCAGATGTATTAACCTGCAGAGCTTTGTTTGTTTTTTTTTAAATATATGCAACAGTCAGACATTCTCAGTTAAGGTTTTATTGAGACGTTTTTACGAAAGTGTTCATTTGGAATGTCTTCTCTTTGGCTTTTCAAAGTGCCTTGTAAACATTCCCATGGCACTTTAAAAAGTCGTTAACATTAATTGTCCATTGTGGCAACCCTGCCTACTGATAATATCACGCTTCCCAACCCACACCTCAAGGAGGAAAATATGAGGCGTGTACACCACAAACATTAATATTACATCCAGTGGTGAGACTTCCATCTTTCTCTACTGTTTACAGATCACACGACCTTAAAGTGGCCATGCGCTGTTGTGTTGCCGCCATTTGAGGCCACGCTAAGGTCACCGGAACAAATAACCTCCAGCTCCCGCTCCTGTTTGTTGACATTTAAGACCTTGCTTCCCGTCATGCAGTGTTCCTTGATGGCATCGATCATAGGCCCACCCGGCCCAGCTGTCTCGAGATCTGCCTCTCCCGCTGGACAGGCGCCATCAGACAGCGGTTAATATGCAGCATTGTTTTATAAATCGACTCAAAATCTGTGTCAGATCAGTTTACATAAACATTACACTTAACGGCTAAATTCTACACACTGGTGACTGGTCTACTCTGGACTGGAACGGCTCACGACTGAGACAACGAGATTAGTAAAACACACCATGCGGCCACTCCCACACTCAAATGTCATTGGCTGTGAAACACCAATGACATTTCTGTATCTACGCACCAATCAATAGATACGGTCTAACTCTGATTAGTGGAATCTTGGCTGTTTCCATATATATTATTACTGGCGGGCCAGAACTCAAGCGCCCCGCCAGCATCCTAGTTTAAGTGTGTTTACGTATAGTGCGTGGAGCTACAAGCTCCACGCACTTTACTATAGGAAAAAGCTGCGTAAAAAGTTGCGTAAAACGGCCAGCCCTGAAGAGGGTCAGAACACAGCTCACAGCTGACAGCCTCGTCACGAGTCACGACTGGTATTCCATTTTTATTGGGAATCAGATTTTTGTTGCTACAGCGCATTAGTCCACTGTTATAACTTTAAATTAATTATGCCTCGGTGGGGCCTATGAAAGCGGCCGCCACTGACCAGGAGGAAGGTCCAACAGGCCTGGGGAAGGGAGTCATTCCCCTCGAGTCGCTTTGATACTGAGACCAAACGCCAGAAGAAGGGAAACATTCTCCTGGCCCACCGAAAAGGGAACATGGTTTGATATTGTTTTGGAACTTTGTGACCTGGGGAAGGGAGTCATTCCCCCTAACAGTTTGAGACTGAATGCCAGGAGAAGGGAGGTATTCTCCTGGCCTACACGTGGAATATTGCTGTTTAACTTTATGACCTAGGGAAGGGAGTCATTCCCCCAGGCTGTTTAAGACTGACTGTGAGGAGAAGGGAGACATTCCCCTGGATCACCAAGGAAGCATAGTATTGAGTCTTGAACCATAACCCAGGTGAAAGGAGACATTATCCGGGTATCAGACCACTACTACGTTATTCTTTAGGTTATAGTGTAAGGGCTAGAAATCGGGCTTTCTTGACAAAGGACATCCTGACACTCATCTTAAATCTTTAGTTGAGGCGGGGAAACCCCTCTTAGGAATAGGGAGGATGGGTGTTCTCTTGCTGTTCTACCTAATAAAAGTATTGAGCCCCAAACATGCCACCTTTGTGTCAGAGTTATTCTTCTGCACCCTTACATATGGTGTCAGAAATGGAATCTGACCTAGTTGATACAAACTAGGGAACTCTAAAATGTTCCAAACGTAGTAACTAAGCCTCTGACCCTTCTGTGCCCACTAGTGAGTCCATAGGGTTTGACCTCTCCAGTAGCCGCAATGTTACAATGGAGACTGGAGCAAGACTACTCACACCAACTCACTTAGTCCTAACACCCCCCCATGATTTCAAGTGTCCAAAATTGATTTGGGTTCGCAATAGTATTTTAACTTCCTTCCTGATTTAAGACCTAAAGATAGATCCCTGGTTGGAAAGCATTCCCTTGGAGAACCCTACTTGTGTAAAAAAAAGGTGCCATGTTTTTGAGGATCTGTTGCATTGCATTATTTCACAGCCGGAAGGCCTCTGGATAGCGGATTGCAGATTTGACCATCACCAGTTTGTAAGCGGGTTGCACAGTCAACCATCACTATTATATAATGGAGTCTAGATGGTCTAGATGGATCTTATGATGTCCACCCCATCCGCTGTGAGGAAACCCCCTGCCTGACTCGGCACCAGATGGGTTTGGGACCTCAGGGGCAGGTGCCTCTCTGAGCCAATTGATGATGGGCCTGTAAGCAAAAAGGGAAAGATATCTGTGGTACGTTTCCTCTGTCGGGTCACTTGGCCTAGTTCAGTCACAGTAGCAATATCATACTCCCTTCCCACCATAGACCAACTAATAACAGTCCCATCCTCAAATCAGAATCCCTGAAAAGAGCAGTCACAGTGGTGATACTGTAACCTACCCCATCACAGGTCAACTAATGCCTGGCTCCTCTCACAAAACACAACCCTTAAAAAGGTCAGTCACTGTCACAATACCATGACCCCTCCCAAACATAGGCCAGCCAATGTCAGGCCTTTCCCACAAAACAGAATGCCTGAACGTCTCTGCTGGACAACCCCCACCCCCTTCAACCTGGGAAGCCACAATCCCATCTTTACCAGGTACCACAGTTTTTGTGCAAAATCTATGAAGCGATGAATACATGGAAGCTATGTAAACATTCTGTGAAGCATGAGAACACTGTCAAAAACACCCCTATCCCTGCTTAACCCTTCTTACCGAGTCAAGGCCCAATGGCAGACCGGTCCCAGACACCTACATCTCTTCTGGGTTCAGCAGACACATGCCTGAATTTCAAAATGGCCGCTACGGTTAAATTACACTTTAGGTGCCCCCTCAGCCAAATCTGACTCACAGGACATTGGCACTCATAGCCAATCACAGCCCTTTAACACTTTAACATAGCTGTAGACCCTTGGTCAGAGTTCTAACCAGGGGGAGGGTGGCAGACTATCTATTTAATCTGGCCAGCCCAGCCCAGTGTTGTGGGTTGTGTTTGGTGAAGGCTACAGTTTGGCAGGAAGATGATCAGGAGGCTTCAAGAGCAATGGAGGCTAGAGAGGTGGCAGCAAAAGAGATTAGGAGGAGGTCTTGGGAGCTGAAGGAGTACAGAGGCAGGAGAAGTCACATCTGGGGTAAACACCCAGGGCCCTTGCTGCAAGTCTGGAAGCCATCTGGAGCACTGCCATTGGCTCCCAAAGGGATGTGTGGTCAGACCACACGTCCTTTACGGTTCCCGCTAAGGGACCTCCGAATTGGGTGGTAAGGGATTACCGGCACCGGTCTCCTTACCGGTGCCCGGTATCCCTTACCGCCCAACGCATAATGACCCCCACTTTCTTAATTTACCCCACTTGCCTATTTCTTCTACCCTTCATTATGCATCTTGGATTGACTCCATTCCTCTTTATACTCACTCTTCTCTTTCCCTTCTCTTATAGCTTTCTGACTCAACTTGATCTAACTTGGAGGTCTTCAACCTTTGGCCCTCCAGATGTTTTGTACTACAACTCCAATCAGCCCTAACAAGCACTGTCAATGGTGAGGGATCATGGGAGTTGTAGTCAAAACATCTGGAAATCCAAAGGTTGCAGACCCCTGGTCTAACTTCTGAATCACTGTCCAGCCTCCCCATTTTCCTCCTACCGTCTGCAGCTGAACCACTGAAATTAGAAGCTCCTGCTCCCCCAGGATTTCTAACCTCATCTATCCCCCTCTACTACTGTACAACACCTGCTCCACAACCCACCTCCTATCACTGTTTCGTTTGGCCTCTGAAATGCACAGTCTCTCTGCAGCAAGTCTTTCCACATAATTGACCAGTCCGACTCTTTTCACCCTCAACTTTTAGTTCTCGCTGTCACAGAAACCTGGATCTCCTTTCATGAGTCTGCTACACTAGCAGCTCTCCACACTGACTCTGCTACCTTCTCCCACTCTCCCCGACTTGTTGTAAATGGTGGTGGTATGGGGTTTCTTGTCAGTAAGGCCCTCAACACTGCCCCTCCAGCTCCATCTGACATAACCTCTTCCTCTTTTGAATATGCCACTATTGAACTCCACCCTCCCATTCCCCTCACTCTTCTTACTCTATGTCAAGCCCCTGGTACTCTCAACTCCTTCATCCCTGGCCTGAACCTTTCCCTTGAGGTGCTTCCTTCGGACATTCCCATTGCAAAGATGGGGGACTTTAACCTCACCAAGCCATCTGCAGCCACCTCCCCTGAACTTAACACCTTCCTTTCTGATCGCCCCATTGTTAATTTTAACATCTCAGTCCCTCCACCTCCAACTACTCATCTCCCCTCTTCAATGACTAAGAGGAAATTCTGACCCTTACCATGATGATTGGCGGACCGCTCTCCTGTCTCTTTCCCATATTCATTCCCCCTCCATTGACCGTGCTTTCTCTGACTTAAGCTATGCACATATGAATCCATTTGTCCAATACTATCCTGCTTGCACATTCACACCATCTTGTACCCACCCTTAGCCTTGTACCACCTCTGAAATTCATAGCCTCTAAAGAAACATGCACCGTGACCTACAGCGCTGGTACAAATTACAGACACCTACCGTGCACCTAGTCCAGACAAATTCCCTTACAGCCCTAACCTCTTCACTCGGCTGTCAAGCCCTCCTACTTCACAAACCAAATCTCCACCCTTCGCAATCAACCCCTGCAAACGTTCAGCTACCCTCCAATCTTTGCTCATACTCCCAAGCCAATAATCATTTTATCCTCCCTTTCTGCTAATGACTTTGCTCAGTACTTTTCCTCTGAGAGCTCTAAAATTCACAACACTTTCACAGCCTTCCTCTCTCTCCCTCCACCACCCCCCAACCTCTTCTAATCTCGACTACTTCTCCCCTCCCCCTCCTATTAAATTAGCATCCATCCTTGACGGTATCAATCCATCTTGCAATCCTATCGATCCTTTTGCTCCCCACATGGTAAAACATGTAGGAGCTCATTTTACTGGAGCCTGTAATTTGGTGGAGGGGAGCCGTTATGTTAGTACTTCAAGGTAAATAGCTCCCACTCTGCCACATTTTTGTCATTTGCACGGCGGAATGCAAAAGTGCAGGGCAATAGGTGGCGTTCAAGCATGTATGCCACCTTTAGCTTTGCACTTTTGAAATCCACCGTCCAAATGAACTACACGCTGCCTGCCATATACGCATGGCAGAACGCTTTTGCAATGGATCCCTATCCAATCCGCCTGCTTTTGCTTTTGCAAAAAGCCAGTTGGCTCCATAGGGATCCCCAGCATTTTCACGCATGACAATACATGCAGGCGTAAATTCAGGAGTATTTGAATAGCGGAGTGTCATGATGCCTGCCCCCGGAAGACCAGACCAGGCCCAGCAGCCCCGGAAGCAGGCATCATGCCACTTGGAGCATGCCCAAAAGCCTCAGTTAGGGGCTGTTTGGGTGCAGTCCTGGCGCCTATGGCGCCAGGCTCATAAAGATAGTCAGTCCTGGCGCCATGGGCGCCAGGCTCATTATTGATAACTTACCTGAAGCAGACCATGCTGCATACTCACCTGAGGCAGACCATGCTGCATGAAGACTCAAGCCAAATTAGGCTTAGGAGGGACTATTTTACTGAAGGGACTATTTTGTTACTTGGGTGGGGCTGTGGCAGAATACTTACCTGGATCTTCTTCCAAGGCTATTTAAACCACGCCCGGACAGCCACATGTGCTTCGCGTTATTCTGCTTGCTGCAGCGTAACGCTCACCGTGTTTTCAGCAGCTACAGTCTTCAGCCACGCCCGCTTCAGTCCTGGGACTCCTGAAACAAGAAGAAAAGAAGGATAAAGGTTAGAACAGGAGTTTTAACTTTAATCCTTACCTGAATCCTGATCCATTTCGCCACAGAGCTGAAAGACAGAAGTCTTTGAAGCATTGCTTCGCATTTCTACGGCGCTGCGCTGAACTCACCTGCTTGGCGTTACTTCAGCATTCCATCACGCTCTCTCCATCTCGCGGCCGCCCTCCGACACCTAAGGAGACAAAGACAGCAAGGTGAGCAAGGGGAGAAAGCAAAGACAATACAAGTTACCCCCCACAAAACTTACCTGATTTACCACGGGGGTCTCACCTCAACTTGGGTCGGCACAGTCAACTCTGCTTCATCGCCGTACCCCGGCCCCTAAGGGGAAAACCACAATAGACTTACCTGAATCTTACCAATTGCCATTTGGAAATCTTCGAGTGGATTAATCGGCAACCTGCAAGGAATCGGACAGAGTGAAGATCAGACATTTGAACTCTTATGAACAATTGGACTTTAGAGTCAATACTGGAACTCACCAATTCCTCTACGCCAGTGAAGTAACTGGTCATCAATGCGCCCCTGCGGTCGACGCAGAATGGAGAGCTCGTCCTTCCAAACCATCAGGTGAGACTAAGGAGGGGACATCAAGAGTGATCTGTGGGAAGACAACGGGAGTGGGGAAGGTGGGTTGACACTCAATTCCACGGGTGATTAATTCCTCTTCTCCTTTGCAGAAAAATATTCCTGCCAGCCAGACAAACTAGGCTGAGCGGGCCAGTCCAGTCAGTCATCTCGGCGCTACACGTCACGCTGGTGGAAACAACAGTGGCCCAGTTCCGGTCGACGCCCCCGTGGGAACCAGGTGAGCGTAACAGAACGCGAAGCCTACCCACAAATACCCACCTGGGCGTCATGGAGACCTCGGAAACTGATTAGTTGGCCCAATTATTAGGGGAATTAAGGGCCGAAGTGCATTCCGCCGCCAAGAAACCAATGCCCTCAGGAGGGAACTGATAGTGTCAAAAGAACGAACTGATGAGTTGGCCAGACAACTATCACAGAGCCAGGCTGGACAAACACCTCTACCAGGACTTGGGGCAAGTCCAGCTCCTGTACCATTGAGTAACCCGGTGCAGATAAATTTACCTGGAGCCGTTCCTTTGGCTCCGCCTGAACGCTTTGCCGGAGACCCAAAAGGGTTTGCAACATTCATGAATCAATGCCGCTTGCACTTTTTATGTAGACCTGGAGCTTTCCCAAACGATCAGGCCAAGGTAGCCTTTGTACTGTCATATCTCAGCGGCAGTGCAGCGGATTGGTCCATTCCACTAGTTAACCAGGATGACCCGATTCTTCGAGATTTCCAGGGTTTTCGAACAAGCATGGAAAGACTATTCGCCCGACACTCCCGAGGACAGGCTTTGGACAACAAACTTTTATCCCTACGTCAAGGTAACCAGGATCTTTTATCTTACATTGCAACTTTCAATAGATTAGTAATGGAAACCGAATGGCCTGAAGCCAAGCAAATCACATTATTCCATCGAGGACTTCGGGGAGAACTCAAAGATGTTTTGGCCCAAATCGTGAACCCGCCTCAAGACTGTGCTGAATATATAGATCTAGTGGTCCAGCTCGATCACAGACTTCAAACCAGGAAGGCTGACCGAACCAAGTTTGAGAACAGGGTGTTGGTTAAAACCCACGTAAGCTCCAAGGGAGTAGATGTCTCAGAACCTATGCAAATCGGGGGGGGGGGGTTAAAGGACCCTTAACCCAGAAGGAAAGAGATAGAAGACGGCAACTGCAATTATGTTTATATTGCGGAACTACTGGTCATTTTCTTCGGAACTGCCCTGTTAAACCACCCAAGAAAGTTATAGGAGCAGCAGACGAAAACCATGTGAAGTCTGACTCGGGAAACGACCACGCCCGGCAAGCGTAGAGGTCCGCTTGCCGAGCTTAAAGAAGGACAATCTGACCTCACATTTCACCATACCCATGGTCCTTGTAGATCCAGAGCAGCCATCACGCATGCACGCGGTAAAGGCGTACGTAGACAGTGGAGCCATAGGAAATTACTTGGACTGGGAATTGGCTACCAGGATGAATCTATCTCTCACCCGCAAGACCACGGCCGATGTTGTCACCACTGTAGATGGAACGGAAATTGCCTCTGGACCCGTAACTCATTCCACTGCAGAGATGACATTGCTGAGTCAAGATGGGCATCGAGAGGCTATGGTGTTTGACTTAATCAAGGCCCACAGTTTCGGCTGATACTGGGGATACCTTGGTTGGAAAAACATAATCCCTGTATTGATTGGCGAGAGAAGAGACTAACCTTCCCAGAATGTGCTCACACCTGCTACCCAAGGAAAACTCAAAACTCAGTCCTGGCCCCAGTAATTCCAGTAGCCATACAATTACCTGTTGAATACCAAGACTTTCAGGATGTCTTCCAAAAGGAACAGGCAAACACCTTACCACCTCACAGATCGTATGATTGTCAAATAGATCTTGTACCTGGAGCACAACCACCTTGCAGCAGAATCTATGCCCTTACGGAACCCGAAAATCTCCATTTGCGCCAGTACCTAGACCAGTACCTTGCTAATGGCTTCATTCGCCCGTCCAAGTCCCCTGCATCTTCAGCTTTGTTCTTCGTACCGAAAAAGGAAGGCGACCTTAGAACATGTATAGACTACCGCGCACTGAATCAGATAACCATCAAGAATCGATACCCACTGCCTTTGATCCCAGAACTACTAGACCAGGTGAAGGACACTTGTATATACAGGAAACTAGACCTTCGGGGGGCATATCATCTGGTACGTGTCAAAGAGGGTGACGAATGGAAGACTGCTTTTCGCACCAAGTACGGACTATTTGAGTACCAGGTGATGCCCTTCGGACTATGCAATGCACCAGCAGCCTTCCAGTTCTTCATGAACGATGTCCTCCGAGAGCTTATCGACGTTTGTGTGGTCGTTTACATCGACGACATCTTAGTATACTCTTTATCAGAATCTGAGCATGTAAAACACATCCGAGCAGTCCTAGAGAAGTTACGCCAGCATAAATGATATGCTAAACTGGAAAAGTGCATCTTCCACACTACGGAAGTGGAATTCCTTGGATTTATTCTGACCCCGAGAGGAATCCGGATGGATACACGAAAAGTGGATGCCATTCTTAATTGGCCTTCGCCAAGTTCAATCAAAGGAGTTCAAAGCATGCTTGGCTTTGCCAATTTCTACCGCAGGTTTATCCCGGACTTCTCGCACATTGTACATCCCATTACAACGCTATTGCGAAAAAACAAACGCTTTGTGTGGACAGAGGAAGCCGAGAACGCCTTTGAAGAGTTAAAAGCTAAATTCACATCTGCTCCCATATTAAGACACCCGCGCCCGAGCTTCCCTACATAGTGGAAACAGATGCATCCAGTTCAGCCATGGGAGCAGTCCTTTCCCAAAAGGATCCCGAAACTAACCAGCTTCACCCAGTGGCGGTTTGGTCAAGACAATTTTCAGCCCCCGAATTAAACTATGCCATAACCGACAAGGAGCTGCTGGCCATCAAGTCCGCCTTCAAGGCTTGGCGGCACTATCTACTGGGTGCCAGACATACCATCACGGTCATCACCGATCACTGCAACTTACAATATCTAAAGACAGCCAAAGCCCAATCTTCGCGCCAACTCCGTTGGGCATTGTTCTTCGCCGAGTTTGATTTTGTAATAACCTATCGACCAGGTTGTAAGAATGGTAAAGCAGACACCTTGTCCCGGATTGGAATGGGAGAAGCAGAAATAACTTTAGAACCCGTACCCATAATTCCGGAACAGAGAATCCTTGGCCTGACATCCATACAGACACTGGAGGACATTCAAAACAAGATCCACCAACTCTTTGATTCCGTTGCCCTACAGGACTGGGTAAAGAAAGGTCCAGAGTACTCTGTCATCGATGATTTACCTTGTTACCAAGGCCGGCTATTTTTACCGCAAAAAGAACTACAGGAACTTGTCATTTCCCATTACCATGACACCTTAATAGAAGGGCATCCAGGTATTGCAAAAACCGAAGCTAAAATTAGGAAGCAATTTTGGTGGCCCACCTGGCGAAAGGATGTCAAGTCATTTGTCATGTCTTGTGGCA
Source organism: Ambystoma mexicanum (assembly GCF_040938575.1). Classification (NCBI taxonomy): domain Eukaryota; kingdom Metazoa; phylum Chordata; class Amphibia; order Caudata; family Ambystomatidae; genus Ambystoma; species Ambystoma mexicanum. Next base: position 1,198,304,684 of record NC_090935.1, read on the forward strand.
TTTGCGCACAAAATAAAGGGCAAAAGAAAAAACCTGCTGGATTATTGCAACCATTAGACATACCACCTACCCCTTGGCATACCTTGTCATTAGACTTTATCACAGATTTACCCCCGTACCAAGGTTACAATACCATTCTAGTTATTGTAGATCTTTTTTCTAAAATGGCCCACTTCATTCCTTTAAAAGGGATAACTTCAGCTTCAATCCTGGCCAAGGAATTCCTTGAAAATGTTGTCCGCCTGCATGGCTTTCCTTCTGTGTTAATTTCAGATCGGGGCAATCAATTCATTTCACATTTTTGGAGGAAATGCTGCCAACTGGCACAAATTGATGTTAGGCTTTCGACCAGTCACCACCCTCAGACCGACGGTCAAACGGAGAGGACCAACCAGACTCTTGAACAGTACCTTCGTTGTATGCTACATCAGTCCTCAGACAGTCCCCTCAGGGAATTGGAAAGACGTTCTGTGGATCGCAGAGTATGCATACAATAATTCCGTACACTCAGGAACTGGACAAAGTCCTTTTTTTTACCATTTATGGGCACCATCCTCGAACCTCGGATTTGGACTCACCCCAGCATTTAGAGATGCCCGCAGTGGACCATCTCCACGCTGTTATTACACAAGCCTTTAAAGAAGCAACCATCCATTTGCAAAAGGCTAAGGAAAAATACAAAAAGGATGCGGATCAGCACAGAAGTGAAGCTCCTCAATACCAAATAGGGGACCAAGTATGGCTAGCCACTAAGCACTTATCACTCAAGGGGACTCTGACCTTTAACTCCAGGTATTTGGGACCTTTTTCTGTCAAGGCAATTATTAACCCAGTGGCCGTCAAGTTGGACCTACCTGCTCATATGCGAATCCATCCCGTCTTCCACGTGTCTCTTTTGAAGCCAGTGCAACCAGGAACTAGGCTAACCACTCCACCTGAACCTATCCTCATAGACGGGGAGCCCGAGTTCGAAGTCAAGAATATTTTGGACTCAAAAAGAGTGAGATCAAAACTCTTTTACCTAATTGACTCGAAAGGTTATGGTCCGCAGGAAAGGTCTTGGGAACCTAGTGACCACGTGCATGCACCTCGTTTAGTGAAGAGGTTCCATCGGGAATTTCCAGACAAACCACGGCCAAGGGGGAGAACGACTTTAGGAGGGGCCTTGAGGGGGAGTGCTGTCATGATGCCTGCCCCCGGAAGACCAGACCAGGCCCAGCAGCCCCGGAAGCAGGCATCATGCCACTTGGAGCATGCCCAAAAGCCCCAGTTAGGGGCTGTTTGGGTGCAGTCCTGGCGCCTATGGCGCCAGGCTCATAAAGATAAAGTCAGTCCTGGCGCCATGGGCGCCAGGCTCATTATTGATAACTTACCTGAAGCAGACCATGCTGCATACTCACCTGAGGCAGACCATCCTGCATGAAGACTCAAGCCAAATGAGGCTTAGGAGGGACTATTTTACTGAAGGGACTATTTTGTTTCTTGGGTGGGGCTGTGGAAGAATACTTACCTGGATCTTCTTCCATGGCTATTTAAACCACGCCCGGACAGCCACACGTGCTTCACGTTATTCTGCTTGCTGCAGCGTAACGCTCACTGTGTTTTCAGCAGCTCCAGTCTTCAGCCACGCCCGCTTCAGTCCTGGGACTCCTGAAACAAGAAGAAAAGAAGGATAAAGGTTAGAAAAGGAGTTTTAACTTTAATCCTTACCTGAATCCTGATCCATTTCGCCACGGAACTGAAAGACAGAAGTCTTTGAAGCATCGCTTCGCATTTCTACGGCGCTGCGCTGAACTCACCTGCTTGGCGTTACTTCAGCATTCCATCACGCTCTCTCCATCTCGCGGCCGCCCTCCGACACCTAAGGAGACAAAGACAGCAAGGTGAGCAAGGGGAGAAAGCAAAGACAATACAAGTTACCCCCCACAAAACTTACCTGATTTACCACGGGGGTCTCACCACAACTCGGGTCGGCACAGTCAACTCTGCTTCATCGCCGTACCCCGGCCCCTAAGGGGAAAACCACAATAGACTTACCTGAATCTTACCAATTGCCATTTGGAAATCTTCGAGTGGATTAATCGGCAACCTGCAAGGAATCGGACAGAGTGAAGATCAGACATTTGAACTCTTATGAACAATTGGACTTTAGAGTCAATACTGAAATTCACCAATTCCTCTACGCCAGTGAAGTAACTGGTCATCAATGCGCCCCTGCGGTCGACGCAGGATGGAGAGCTCATCCTTCCAAACCATCAGGTGAGACTAAGGAGGGGATATCAAGAGTGATCTGTGGGAAGACAACGGGAGTGGGGAAGGTGGGTTGACACTCAATTCCACGGGTGGTTAATTCCTCTTCTCCTTTGCAGAAGAATATTCCTGCGAGCCAGACAAACTAGGCTGAGCGGGCCAGTCCAGTCAGTCATCTCGGCGCTACACGTCACGCTGGTGGAAACAACAGCGGCTCAGTTCCGGTCGACGCCCCCGTGGGAACCAGGTGAGCGTAACACAGAGACAAAGGGAGTGGCAGAAATTCAAGTCATGTTCTGCCCCTCCTCTCAACCATACAAATTAACGATAATGAGCATTGACGTTAATGGAAGACGTAGAAGCCTTATGCAAGGCTTTTACGCCTTCCATTAACGTTACTGCTCATCCAGAAAGAGCACCTTAGTCTCAATCCATTGCCCTCATCTCACTGGGCTCTTTAACCTCTCTGTCTTTCCGCTAGACTCTTTGCTGCTTCCATAAAATCTGCAACAATCATTCCTCTACTGAAGAAACTCTCTGCTGATCAAACGTTCCTGGAAACTAACTTCTCTCCCCATTATTCAATTGTCCTTGAGCGGTGATGTTTGACCAGATCGCTTAGTACCTTGAAGGTAATGGCCTTGGAGATCCACTTCAATCTGGCTTCCGTAATAAACACTCCAGCGAGCCTGCACTCATACATGTCTCCAACTTTCTCTCTAATGCTCACAACTCTCTTCTATACTCATCCTTTGGACCTTTCTGCTGCTTTCAATAGGATTGATCACTCCTCTCTCCTACTCACTTACCTTACCTTGTGTTTCACAAATGTGCTCTTGCTTGGATCACCTCCTACCCGGAAGGTTGATCCTGTAAAATCTCTTGGAACTTTCGATCCTGTGACCACACCCTCTCCGTTTCGTTGTCCCCCAAGCATCAGTCCTTGGACCACTGCTTATCTCATCCTTTGGCTTCCACTATCACCTTTTTTGCTGATGACACTCAAATATGTTTCTCCTTTCCCTTCTTCACCCCAGTCATCTCAGAACAAATGATGAATGTCTCAATGCAATTCATCACTGGATGGCTCTCTGCTGCCTCATGCTGAGATCTTCTAAAATGGAAGTCATCTTTCTCCCAGCTTCCAATGCCACCCTTATCCTCTCCCCTCCTATCTCCTTCCTGCCTGACCTAATTTCTCCCTCGCACAAGACTCCCAATATTGGGGTTTCTTTGAGTTATTGTACAGGCACTCTTTGTGGGTATGTCTCCACCGTCTGTAAATGTCTTATTATAAGTCATTTCTTATCGAAATTAACATCCATTTTCTTCAAATACAAAATACAATAAATGCAAAGGAGGAGGAGGTAAGGTCAGGAGTGATTTTGAAGGAGGTGTAAGAGGAAGGAAAGGAGGAGGTCATATTTGTGTGGGAGTGGAGCCGGAGATGACAACAGAAGAGGTAAAGAGGGAAGAGGTAAAACGTGGAGTAGATTGACCGGTAGTGATACTAACAGAGGATTAAAGTGGTAACATCTGGAGTGGGGTATAAAGCAGATAATGGAGTGGAAGGAAGGAGGAGAGAACATCAGAATTGATGAGAGGAGGTGCTATCAACGAAAGTAGAAGGAAGGGGTTGCCAATGTCTTGGGTGGAGAGGAAGGAAGTGTTTATAGAAGAAGTGAAAAGAAAGGAGGTGGGAACATCAGGAGAGATTGAACATAATGGAGTCATGGTTGTCTAGTAGGTAGTAAGATCAGAAAAGAATTGGAAAAGAAAAGATAAGGTGGAGGTGACAGGAGTTGTGGGCAGGGAGGAGGAGACATCACCAAAGTCAAGGAGTGAGACAGAACCAGGTATAACATCAGCAGCAAGTGCTACAGGGGTGGTGAGGAGGAGGCGCAGGAGACCTTGGTTCCACTAAGTCTGTTTGGAAGAACAGGGCCTAGTCAGCTAATATATCCATGGTCCAAAGTGTCAGGTCGACCCTAATAAGCCCAGAGTGTGGAAGGAGGAAAGATATGGGGTCAGGGAGAGGGTGACCAGTACAAAGAGGTGAAGTTAATCTCTGTAAGGTTTGGCCATCCCACTCAATTGACCCCTTTACAGCTCTCCCTGCCATCTATGACCAACCACTCGGGAACGGGGGCGTGGAAAGCATGTGTCTAGAACCAACCAAAGAAAAGATTCTGGAAACTATGAGGCAACCTCCCTGGACTTCAAGAGACTTAGAAAGAGGAGAGTTTGGTCAGAGCAGAGGGAGGCGGTTTAACATTCTGAGAGCTTTGAAGACTGGGATTATGATACAAGAGTCAAAGAGGTCTGACAACTGCACTGGGCAGGAAAGACATTCAGGTGGTGAAGACCATGACTACTTTGTTTATTACCTTTTCATTTGTAAGAGAGGTTCCCAGTCACTTCTCTAGTTGATCATCTGTACAGAGCCCCAAACAAATCTGTGAAACCAACTGCGTAGTCTTGACATCCTTCTTACTCATCCACAGTCCTCTATGTGACACCAGTGAAAAAGAACCTCAACAAAACAGGAGGTATTAAAGAGATGCTCAGCCCACATCTGCCACAGAAATCCTTTGGCAGATAGTAGAGGTTTCAAAGTAATAGCCAAGCTGGTGATATATCCCTGGCCAGTAAAATCTAGGTAAATGCATAGTCTTGTGTTTTAGCAATTAGGTGGGAAGGAGCCATTTTGCATGCCTGAGCAGGTACTAACAGTGTGCATCAGGTAATCCCACCTATCCATTATTCTCCCCTCGTTACAACAGGGCTCATTTTGTTACAAACATGGGACCTTGTTTCTATACTCATTCTTGTAGAGGAATCTGTAGCTGAAAGGTACTCTGTAAGTAGGGACCATTCCACTCGGTGACAGAAAAGCCAGTCTCTCTAAGGGGATCTGAGAGGATCATGTCACAAAACACACAATGATCAATGAAAGGCCATATATGATATGTTTCCCAACACCTTTTATTAGGATTTGTGAAGGAAAGCAATTGCATCACGTCCAAGAAAGTGCACAAAATGCATCTTGAACATGGTCGGAATAGTTGTGCTCTATGGTATGTGTAAGTGTTTCTCAGGAAGATTCAAAAAGTCCAAAGGAAAAGGTCTTTCAGTTCTCATTAGGAACCGGTCTTAGTCCTTCGTGGCAACTTAGCATAACAAAACCGAATGTGGGTATGTGCTGCATTAAAAAGCAAACAGTCTCAAAGAAAAATGACTTTCACCATCTTGTTGTTTCAGTCCATATCACAGTCTCTGGTAATGTTATTGTTCATGTTCTTGTATAGCTAGAGTATGTTGGGCGGAGCACCCCCACAGGTCTCAAGTCTGTACTGGAGCCTTAGACAATTCTGTAGTTTCTTTTGTGCTGCAGCTGGCCTTGAACTGAGACGCAGAGTAATAGGAATGGAGGAGGCCATCCTATGGTATTTAAAGACACTACCTTCCTCCCCCATGTCCCGGCTCTTTGGACTTCTTACTCAATCACTCTCTCCTCCACAATGTCATGCCAAAAGCTCATGCCAGGGGGACTGTCTCTTGTTTCTTCCTTCCACCTTTATACTCATACTTCTCCTATAGATTCCTCATGCTTGACCCTGGGTTCATTCTTCCACCACTCCCAGGCTTTGTCATTGTGTATTTGCTTGGTCTCCTCCTCTCCCTCCTTCTCTTCTTTTCTTGCTGTTGTCGTTCTTTCTTCTTCCTCTCTCCCACACAGTGGTAGCTGGTGAATTGCTTAATTGGAGTGACGTAAATATTTCCCACAAATATGCCAGAGTGACCAAGCGTAGCGAGTGAGCCCAAACCATCCAAGGGGATTTCGATGGGGTTTAGCCCTAGAGAAACCTTTTTTAAATAATGGGTTAAAATGGTGCACTACACATCACACTTTCTGTGAAAAATTGAGTAAACAAGCCAGTCAGTTTGCAATTGGTTTTGTAGAGTAACTCCTATCCAGAAATGCAATAGATACAAGTCACCAACAGTGCTCAGGAGCATTTCTCATTGGATTTTCATGATGCCTTTGCCCACAGTATATCAGTATATGCCAATATAAAACCATGTTCACACTGACTGCCCATACATGTCCATAATGGCTACACCAATATAGGCCAGCATTCCTGTAGAAAAACATACTCATGTTTGCTTTGCACATAATGCCAGTATTGGTACTATAAGAAAACACGTCCAAGCTGGCTCTGCAAAAATATGGCAGTATCCCCACTTAAGAACATACTCCTGTTGACTTTGCCTTTAAAAATGCTATGCTACTATAAAAAAAAACATATCTGAACTGGCTGCTCAATGTAGGCCAGTCTAGAAACACAATAGCACTTATTATGTTTGCTTTAGCCTTGATTACCAGTAAAAATCCCATTCCACAGTAAGAAATAGATAGACTGGCTGCACCAAAAGGCCAGTCTAGCCACGTAGTAACACTTTACATGCTTGCTTTATCATATGTGTCCAGTAAATAAAATGTTTTGGCACACTAACAAATGACTATACTGGCTGCTCCTAAATTCCAGTCTAGGCACGCAGTAACACTTTAAATGATTGCTTTATCATATATTGTCACAACCCGAAGAAGGGAAGGGAAGGGAAGGGTATCGACAGCCCCTCCCAAACCACAGAAGCCACAGAAGACAAAATGTATACAACCCCTCCCACCATGGTTACTGTTGATTGTTTGGTAAATTAGTCACAAAATCCATGGAAACATTTATCCAAGGACCTGCAGGAGTTGGTAAGGGCTTCAACAGCCCCATCTTCTTTGAATGATCAGCTTTACTTTGCATGCACACCTCACAGTGCTGCAGGTAGTTATTTAGAGATTCCTTCATGCCTGGCCACCAGAAATGTTTGTTTAACATACCTTCGGTCTTTCGTTCTCCAGAATGATCCGCAACGGTGTGTTATGACACCAATGAAATGCCCTTTCTTGCAACTCTTGCATAGGCAAGTATAAACGCTGTGCATGGTATGCCAATACGTTGCGCACAGTTCATGATGGATGACCTGCCTCCAACCCTGTAAATCCTTTCCCAACAGGCTGTTTCATACTTGTTCCAGAATACCTTTAGTTACTGGCCAATAATCTTTTTCAAGGGGATTATCACTGTGTTTTCTAGTCGAGCTACCTCTTGATGTTGCTGCCTAGTCAAAGCATCTGCATTCCAATTCTTGTGGCCGGATCGATAAGTCACCACGAAGTCAAATTCACTGAAGTAGTGTCTGTTACCACCACAACCTGATGACGAGCCCCCATCAAATAAGGCCTCCACTCTTGGAAAGCTGCTCTAATAGCTAACAATTCTTTGTCCGTTATTGACTAGTTTTGCCCGCACCCTGTGATTTTCCTGGAGAAAAATGCCACCAGATGAAGAACTCCCTCCTGATCCCGCTGTGACAGAACTGCCCCCACTGCTTGTCTAGACGCATCCGTCTGTACCTGGAAAGGACTCTTTAATGCAGGGTGTTGTAATACAGGTGCTTTAGTGAATGATTCCTTCAGTTCCTGAAACGCTGCCTCAGCCTCCTTCCCCCATGAAAACTGCGTGTTCTTCCTGAGCAACTGTGTAATGGGTGTCACAGTCTGTAAAAAGTTGCTAATAAACCATCTGTAAAAATTGTCAAACCCCAGGAATGCTTGCACATCCTTCACACACTGTGTTGATTGCCAATTAGTTACTGCCTGTACCTTCTTCTTTTTATCCAGAACTACCCCTCCTGGAGTCAGTATGAAACCCAAGAATTCCACTCCGTCAGTATGGAACATGCATCTCTCCAATTTTGCATATAGTTGATATTTATGAAATCTCTTGTGCACTGCCCGGATATGACTAACATGTTGTTCTGGGTACTCAGAGAAAATCAAACTGTCGTCAATGTATAGTCCCTTAATGCTGCCTGCATAAAATGTTGAAATGCCCCACGAGCATTGCATAATCCGAACGACATCACCAACTACTCAAACAATCTGAACCTAGTCCTAAACGCTGTCTTCCACTCATCTCCCTCTTTCACTCGTATCAAATTATATACTCCCCTCAAGTTTAACTTAGTGTAAATCACAGCAGTTTTTACCTGGTCCAAAAGAACCGAGATTAGAGGTAGTGAGAAGCTTTTCTTTTTTTCTATTTTCTTTTTAAAGTTTATGAAAAACTTTTAAAAAAAAACAAATGAAAACAAAGACAATAAATGAGTAATATAATCCACCAATAAAAAATCAAAACAAGCAATCAGCATATAACCTATATCATCTAAATAGAATCACACATATTTCATCATATACTCAAAAGAGAATAGCTTTCTCTATTTGGTCTTTAAAATTCTTCGAGTCCACTGCTTGTGATTGCTAATTCTTCCTCTAATTGTTCTAAATAGGCTATTAATGCAAAATTCAACTTGTTATCATTCCCCTCGGCCATCAAACAGCACCATTCCTCTCCATTGAGGGAGGATCTTTTTGCTATTTCACCTCCCAAATGAATCGTTCTTAAAAGTCTGAGACTGCTGCAATATAGGGTTAGATGCTTCAGTGATTCCTCTTTCTCTTGACAAAACCTGCAGCAGTTATTCTCTTTTCTTTCCTTACTTCTCATATTTACTATTTCCTTGGTTTTAAATAGGTTTAAACGAAATTTCAGGAAAGTTTTCCTTTTACTCGCACATGGGAATCTTTGTAGGTAGGTAGACAATTCCTTGCCCTTGTCTCCAGAGCCACATCTTTCATACATTTATGCATCGTTCTTTGCTCTGCTGTTTCCCTCCAATCTTGATCCCATATCTTTTCCTTTACACTCACCGGATTTTGTATTATTGTCTCTAAATGTGTGTTTAGTTGCCTCAAGCAGAGCCCACACACTTCCTTCCATCTGTCAAGTATCGTGTTCGATGGTTCATTTTTTGACATGTTCAAGATTTTAAATTGCGGTATTTGCTCAGCACCAATCACTTTTCTATACAAGGCTAGTGTTTTCCACAGGACACTTGTGCTAATCGAGCTTAACCCTGGCTCGTATTTAATACAAGCAATTGGTGTTCCTCTTGGCAATTTCAGTATTTTTGACCAGTAGGTGTTCTCACACAATGACCATTGACATTCTCCTCCAAAAGTTACTCAGTATCACTTTGGTCCTATCGAACTCCATTTCTGGCTTCAATATATTCAATATTTTTTTTATGATCAACCCCTGTCCAGGTAGCATATTGCATTTCCTTTTGATTTTTTGAATCATTGAATCATCCGTTATCTGTGAGTTGAGAAGCACTCCTAGATATTGTTTGGTTTGTACATTTTATTTGGTCTTTGCCAATTGTCCATCTAAATGATTTCTTCTTTGTGCACTTTGCTCCTACTAAATTGTGCATGACGAGTATTTCTGTCTATGCAATGTTTATAGATAATCAATTTCTTTCAGTGTACATGTTCAATGCTGTTAGTTTGCACTGTAGTCCGATAGGTGTCACATCTAGCCGGACAATGTCATCAGCATATGTTATGTAGCTCAGCCTACTCCCATTGATCTTCGGTGGGAAAGCTCTCACTGCCTCTATGTTCTCTCCTATGTCCGCAATAAACTGATTGAACAAAGTTGCTCCCAATGGGCAGCCTTGTTTAATGCCTCGAGCTGTTATTGCGTTTGAAAGCATTCCTTTTTGATTACCTTTCACTTAAATTTCTGTATTTGAATAGAGCTCTTGTATTGCGCTCAGAAAGCTTCTTAGGCATTTACAATTTATTAATTTGTGCCGCAGAAGCTCGCGGTCAACACTATCGAAGGCTGAGCTATTGCAACAAAAGCTAGATATAGTTTTGTTCCCTTCTTAATGGCCTCCATTTTCAGCAGATTTATCAGAAATACATTGAGCCTGCAGCCAACACCTTTGGCAAACCCTTTTTGGCGGGTATCTGCCAATCCTGTATTGCCAATCCATTTTGTTAATTGATTCAACAGTTTGTTGCAAATACCTTGCCTATTATGTCCAAGAGCGCTATTCCCTATAATTTTTAGAATTCATTCTTATTCCTTTAAAAAAAATTGACACAATAATAGTGTTCTTCCATGAACTTGGCAGCCTTCTTTCTTTTATGATGTTTTAAACAAATTATCGTAAAATTCCATCCATTCTTGTGGGTTCTGCTTAATTATCTGGTTACTTAACCCATCAGGTCTGGGCACACGTGATGTACTTAACTTACTGATGTTATACAGTATGTCTTCTCTCTTGATTTTTATTTCCCAGGGTTCAAGATCTTGCACCTGTTTACCTTTCTCATTTGTTTGATTCTTAAATAGTCCTGTAAAGTGATTTATCCAGTTTACCTCTAACACCATGTTGTTCTGTCTGGCTTCTGATGGTGTTTCCACATTGAATCTTTTCGCCCCCAGATCTTCATCATTTCTTCAGCATCGTTTGCAACATGATCTACTTATGTGTTCGTAGCAAGCATTTGTAACGCGACTTAACTCTATTTATTTCTTTTGCTTGATCTATTCTTTGTATGCGCTTTATATCTCTAATGATCTTTCTTAGTTCACGTTTTGTATTCACAATTACAGGATCGTACACATGTTGTCACTTATATCCTGGCTTTTTGTCCATAGCTCGAATCGGTCTATATTGCTGCAACAATGCTCTATATTCATTTAAATCTTTCCCTTTACTCTGTTCATTGGCCGTCAGCCTTTTTGTTAGACTTATGATTTTTCCCTCGTCTAATCTCAGTCCATTTCTTCCAGGGACTACAGTCACCTTAGGACTCCATATTTCTTGAGGATCGCCTTGTAGTCCATCTATTTTAATTAGGACCAGATGGTGATCACTTTCTGTCATCTCTATAACCTCAAGCTTACTGATTTTCTTAGCTATTTCTTCTGTGGCATAAACGTAGTCCAAAATTGATTTGCGTGTGCCACGTTCCCACGTAGATTTGGGGGGATGTTGCCAGTTGTATTACCATTCAATAGTACTTTCTCTCCCACCTCCATGTCTTCTTCCCATGCAGTCTTTATTTTGCTTGAGGCTTTGTTTTCGTAACGTTCTTGATTTTCCATATTGGTATCCTTTAACGAGATACATTCCATGTTTAGATCCCAACATAAGACAATGTTTATATCTCTTTAATTACTCCTCATTATATCTATCAATTCACATATTTCATCCAGCATTGCCCACTCATCTGTAGCATTATGTATATTAATAATATTTAACATATACTTTGTTTTTCTATTTGATTGTTGACTTTCAATCGTGGTAACTTGGATGTATGGGGATGAATTTCCCAAGCTTATAATTCAAAGGACTTTTTCTATTTTAACCATTTTTATAAGACCCGCCATCGGCCTCCCTTTCTGCTGTTTAATCGCCAGATTCCAGGCGATTTCATAACCTTCCACAATAAGCATGGTTAAAAGACACGTTTCCTGCAGGCAGATTATGTCAAGTGTTTTCAGGCTTGCTGGAGTTTCCGTAAACAAATGATAAATCCATGGGTGTTCCACGTGCCCATTTGTATTACTGTGTCTTTTTTAATTTCTTGGCATTAACTGTCTCATTGCATGTTCAATGACCTGGCAAGCCAACTCCAATTGCCAGGTTTCATTGCCGGATTTTCTTCTCTATTTTTCTCTTGTTGCATTTTCGGTTGTTTATCACTACAATCAATTGTGATCTTAATTTGTTTTATTAGGCTCGCCATTGCATCATTACTCCCATCACTTCCTGATTCTTGATCATCACTTATCTTTTTTACTCTTTTCTGTGTTTGCACAAACTTATCCATATCAAATTGGCCTAGTTTTTGTTTCATTTTTGTATCTGTCATCTCTGCATTTAGATAGGTAAAATCGCCTATTGATGTCTTCCTAATTACATCTCTTCGAATCTCTTTTATTTGGAAACCTAACGCTCTGTATTATTACTCATAAAAATATCTCGAATAGCCTTTGAATATATGTGAAGTAATACTCTATCGCAAATTCCTTCTTGCACGAATACCACTTTTTTAATGTCTTCAGAGGTTATTGATCTCATTTGGGGAGTAAATATTTAAATAGTTGCAGGACATTCTGACGATTAAGGATTAGCTCATCATCCACTTTTTCACTTCTTTCCAGCAACATATTAAAATTTGTATCGATTTTTTTTTGTCTTCTGATCTCTTTTTTTCGGATGTCACTGGTTACTTGCCTGTTATCATTTCTCCATGTATAATCTCCATTTACTCTGTTGTCCTCATTAGGTCTAATGCTCAGAATGCCTTTGTGACAGAATTAAGGCTTTGTCTCTTGTTTATTACCATCACTTAGCCATGCTCTTCCAGATGCTTGCATTATTTGTTTATCTTCTCTGTTTGCCTTACTTATAATTACAGCTCTTTGAGCGTCAAGCGTCTGAAAAATGTATTTAACATCTTCCTCCTCCTTTCCAGTTGGCAATACCTTCTTTTCATGTTTGGGTGAATTAAGGATGATGCAAGTTCTTTTAGTAGATGTTCCACATGCTTTTTTGTGTGGATGCTCAAATGCCTTCCATAGTCCCTTCTCTAATTGCGGCTCAAGTACGATCTGCTCCTCACAATTTACCTTCTGTTCTTTGAGTTCTGCTTCGCTCTCTGTCTCATTAGTTGACAGATTAGCGAGATCTTCCATTATTTTAAGTTCCTCGGCAGATAGAGGGTGTGAGCCTTCAACTTCTGTCTCTTTCACTGGGGGATCTAAGACTTCTCCTTCTGTCTCTTTTAATTGAGGATCACTATTCCAAACTTGTTGCTCAAGTCGTAGCACCTCATTGCTCGATCCCCCCGTATTCTTCATTGGATCCGTGTGAATTGTTACGTTTAATGATTTAATATTCCTTAAGAATTTACAGGAATTCTTTGCATTAATATTCTTGCGATTCGACATATTATTTTGTCTGTTTCCCTGCTGTCTTAGTTTCTTTTGTCCTCTGACAAATTCTCCTTGTTTGAAGATTGCGAATGTTTCACTTCCAGTTAGTGTCCGAGGTTGTTGTACCTTACCTGGTGGGTTGTTAGTACCCTCTATATTTGTTGATGTGGAGGGCTTCTTCTGACTTTGTACCTCCTTATGGCCTAAAACCGTCTGGACAACGGGCTCCTGAAGTGAACTATCGTTCTTTCTGTTCATCCCTGTATCCTCTGTGCCAAATTTCCACCACACCACTTTCCGGGACATTTCTGTTTGGGTTCTGATGCTCTCCTTATCTGCTTCTTTCTGCTTCTGGATCTCATTTGTCGGTCCCTTAGCGGTACTAAATTCAGCCTAACCCAGAGTTCTCACTATGCTTTCCTTAGGTACCTTTACTTGTTCCTCATAGTTGATCTGTTGTCTCTTCAGAGTCATGAGGGCTTCTTTTGCCACCTCAGCTTGTCCTCTGCATTGTTTTTCAGGGAATCTGTCAATAAATTAGTCAAGATTTCCTTTTTTTTCCAAGTCATTATTCACTTGAGATGTCATTCCTTGTAATCCTCTTTCCATATTTATCACTTTTGAGTTCATTAACGCCATTAATGTGTTTTGATCTTTTAGGTTCTCACTCAGTTGTTTGTATAGCTTTATTAACAGCGCCACAGCGATGGTCAGGGCCGATAGTAAATTTGGTCGTAATTCATTTATTACTTGTTCCACCTATTGAAAGCAGTCAGGTAATATCCTTGGAGGCCTTGGTGTTTTGATTTTATCCACTTTTGGCCTTCTTCTTCTTATTTTTGGAAATTCTCTCTCAATAAATGAGGAGTCCAAAGAGGTTTCTTCCTCAGTGTCTGTGTAGTCGCTTGTATCTTTATCCCTCTTTTTTTTTTTCTTCATTGCTTGATTTTTTGAGGTATCTTGGTCATGGTCCGTCATTCTGGGCACCTCAGTAGCAATATCACTTTCACTTTGCTTTTGTGAGCAGCTGATAGTTAAATTGGGGCTTGGGTCTAATCGTCTGCGTTTTTGTGACTATGCAGGATTTGTTCCTGACTGTGTCTGTTTTTAACCTCTGCCCCTTTATTGCCGTCTTGATCTTTGTCACTGAAATACATATTCATTGTGCCCAATTGATGCGCCCTTCCTGAGGTCTTATTCATTAAATTTTGTGTTGCATCAGAGACTGCCTTACTTGTACCTAGTGCCATGTTGATTTCCATTAGGTCTTTAATTAGTTTGTCAACTACGGCAATAGAATTACGCCTTTCCAGTCTCCCTTCTCCTTCTTGCTCTTCACAGGTGCTTCTTTGTATGTTATTTAGGACCAGCTGTGGATTAGCAAACACCTCATCCTGTCCTTCCTCCTGTATTCTCAATAGCGATAGCGCAATTGCTGACATGTTAGCTTCACTCTTCTCACTCTCCAACATGCATTGCACATTTACTTTAGTCACTTTAGTCACTGCCTCTAAATTGTCTCGCTTCTCCGACCTCTTATGGTCAGGACGTTTAGTAGGCTGACAATGTTCAGAGGGACTTAATTTTGTTTTTTCTACGATTAACCAAGTCAAAAGTCTCAAGGAAGGCACAAAGCTCACTGAGACCTTTTCTTTCACTCTGAGTACATCAAACGGCACCGAACTGTTAGTAGCAGGGATCATCAATGCCTGCCTCTCAAGCGTCTCAAGCGTGACAATTCCCACCGCTACTTTTCTATCATTTGCAATGCTCTTTTCAGCATTTGTGCTCTCTTCTGCATTTGCAGTACGAGCTGTATTAGTCTTTTCGCAGGCAAATAATGTTCATTCCACTTGTTTTTCACTTACTTGATAACATGCCGCACAACCCACTGCTGCTGATTCCGATTGCGTCGCAGTCTCAAATGAGTTTGCCTCATGGTCAGCAGGGGTTCACTTTTCTTTCCCTCTTCCTGCTTGAACTGGAGGGATTGATGCAACTCCATCCGGCAATGGTGCTCCATTGTGCTCCCGGGAACACAGTAAACACACTCTCCACCCTCCGCATCCGGGGGAGGGTTTATGTAGCATGTAAGGTCTGGTGCAGGAGAAAAAATATAATAATAAAATAAAACAGCTTTCTGCGCAGCAACAGCGGGATCAGAGCACTGGCACAGTAAACACACTCTCCACACAAGCGATTTTTAATAGTGACCTTACTCAAGGCTCTGCAATCAATACAGGTCTTTAAAGTACCCTCTTTCTTCAGTACAAGAACAGGGGAGAAGATACCGGAGAATGAGAACTCCAAAATAAACCCTCTCTCAAGCATTTCATCCAAATACTCTCTCAAATGTACATTCTCCGCCTCAGTAAGTGCATAGATCCTACTATACGGAAGCTTAGCCTCAGGCTCTAAATCAATGACACAGTCGTATGAGCGATGTGAAGGTAATGCTTCAGTTTCCCTTTGTCAAAAACCTCTGCATACTCTTGATATATGCCAGGAAGGACCATCTCCACTGCCCAAACCATGTAAATTGAACTAACCCCTTACACCAAAAATGTGGCTGGACCATCTTGTCATGTAAATGTGTTTGACAACATTCGTGTTTGAAAACTAGTGTCTGCTCCACCCAATCAATTGTGGGGTTGGGTTTTACCAGCCATGGCATGCCCAATATTAACCCAAATTGGGGTGCTGCAATTAAATGAAACTCAATCTCCTCCTCATGGCCTGGTAAACACAATATGCGTACTGGTTGTGTTTGTACTGTGACTGGACCTGTTGTCAATAGTGACCCATCAACCGTTTGTACTACCTCCGGATTTCCATTACAAGCCATCGGTATTCCCAACTTGTCGGCCAACCGGATATCAATAAAATTACCAGTCGCTCCTGAATCCACCATGGCTGGCACAGTTTGTTTAGTTGCAGCACAAAATAACGTCACCAGAATGTATAAATGTGAGGCCTTAGTATGCACAGTGTTTGCTATCATACTGGAGAGTTTATTCTCAATTGGGCTCGACTCCCTTATCCCCTCTAGGGCCGAGTCAGAGCTTTTCCTGTTTCCCTCTTGTGTTTGTCTCCTCCCATCCCTCAATTTGGAGTATTAGGACAATTCATAATATAATGTCCAGGATTGCCACAATATATCCATACATTGTTTTGCCTCCGCTTCTCCTTCTCATCATGAGATAATGGCCCTCTAACACTCCCAATTTGCATGGGCTCCCCCTCCGCCTGTCGTGCCCCGACATTCCAGCTGTGCTCTAAACGTACAAAGGGCATTGTGTCAGGCTTTCTCCTTTCGCCCTTTCTCGCAGCCATCCAATGATCTAACCTGAGTGCCAAATCGATGAGTGTGGAGCAAGACGTCGAAGTGGATCTACCGGTGCTATATCGTCCTGGAGCTCATCCCTAAGCCCTGGTAGAAGACCACAGTCTGCTACTGTTCTGGCCAATCTGTCTCAATTATGAGTCTATTGAAATGTGTCACTATGCTACCAAATCCTTCGAGCCTTGACATAATGCTAACGATTCCTTGTCCTGTGCTAATGACACATGCCACTGATTGAATAACCTTCCAAATTCTGACCTAAACAAGTTCCAATTGTATAACATGGGATCATCCTTCTGTACCAAAGGCATTGCCCAAGGTGGTGCATCCCCTGTCAAGTAAGAAATAACAAATGCTGTTCTAGCTTGTGTACTCACAAATGCCACAGGCTTCCATAAAAATTGTAACTGGCACTGAGTTAAGAAAGTCATATATTTCGTTGGGTCTCCTGCAAAACGTTCCAGAGTAGCCAACAGAACATTGTTTGGTGCCTGAACCACTACAGTGGATGCCCTACGAGATGTAGCTTGTGAAGTAGAGGGCCCAGGACTAGGCAATGCCGTTCCCTGAGCCACCAACCCATTCACTTGAGCCTTCAAAGTGCTAGTCTCCTGCCTAGAATGAACCAATTCTAATTGAATAGCCTGTAATGCCGTTAGAACATCAGTTAAAGGTGGAGAAGCCGCATCCATTTTGGCTTGGGTGGTGTGAATATCCCCAAATGGGGGCTGACGATTATGTCACAACCCGTAAAAGGGAGAGGTATTGACACCCACTCCTGAATGACAGAGCCCTTATGTATACAACCCCTCCCACCGTGGTTGGCACGGGGTTCCTGATTCCATGTAACAGGTAACCACGAGGCAGCCAGTGGGGGGGAGAGGGATTAGGGAGAGGTTGTGGATGGGTAAGGGGATTGTAGGGAAACCGGAGAGAGGATTAGGGTAACCAGTTGTATAGGGCAGGGGAATTAGGAAAGAATATCTTTAGACACACAATCACTCTTATTTGTGAATCTGTGACAACCTGCACACGCCCTTATCTCATGTACTTTGACCACCTGACATTTCTTCACAGACTTGACTTCCATTCTAACCTCTCCTGTACAATACATTGGTATTTGACCTCATACCCCATGCAAGCAACATAAAACATAACAGTGGCATGGACAATGAAATGACATGATGAATTGGTGAAATGATAACATATACAACATATAATGAATGTCTTGATCAGCATTTACCACATCACTCAGTACACCTTGTTTCCTCCCCCTCCATGTGTTCACCTCGCACACGGAGGATATTAGGCAACCATAACTTTCCTGCATCGGAGCATGCGTAAGTTACCCAGCTCTACACATATGTGTTTACAAACATGTTCCACACGTGTGTGCCCCACATCAACTTCTTTTTTGTAACACAGTCACTTATTTCCTAACATTGCCCCATGATGAGTTAATGCCCTGTGTATTCTGAGAATATGCTTAGCATTTAACAGGGCCACCTATCTGAGGCTCGGGATCCTCCAACTCTGACTCTGCTGGCACCGCACCAGTTCACAGCAACTCTCCCGTCTCACTGCTGCATCCCGGGAAGCTGCAGCCCAGGAAGCAGCCCGGGAAGCATCGCTGCCACTGCCTGGGAAGCATTGTTCAGAAGGATCACTGCATTCTCATTGTCCGAAAGAAAACAAATGCTCCACGCTTCTCCAGGAACTTCAGCAACACACTCCGCCCGTGCCTCCAACCGTCAATCACCAGCACCTGGCCTGGGCGGAGGTGTACCTTATAAAGACAGCCCTGCGTGCCGTACACCCCTTGCAATGACGCCCAGGCTTCTGGGTAATGTAGTCCAGGGCTCTAAAGTATGACAGCACCAGGGCTTATTAGCTTTCTCTTGGTGGCTACGGCCACAGTGACAGTAGCATGCCTCCACACTCCCAACACATATGCCCAGTAAATAAAATGTTATGCCACAGTAAGAAATGGCTAGACTGGTCGCCCCAAATGCAAAATAAAATCCTTTGATGCATGTCCAGCAAAACATGCCATTGATGCTGTGTCCCCTATTGCAAAAATCAACTCCCTGTTTCAGCGCACAAACACACGCACACGTAAATTTAGACAACATTCACTCAGTCAATCGCACACATCATTTACCCATTCACACATGCGGCCATACATCAAACACTCACTCATGCACACTGATTGCATAATCATAATTCGTTTAAAAAAAATTCTTACTTGCATGCAGCCCTTGTCTGGACTCTGCTCCACACCAACGCCTCCACGAAAGCCCTCCAGGTCCTGCGCAGCACGAACAGGAACGCGAAAGCAAAGAGTGCTTCTTGGTACCTACTCATGCGCGCAGAAGCCAGAGCGCTTCTGAGGCTCTGCCCAAAATGTTTGTATGTGTCAGTGGTGCAGGAGCCCCTCCTTGTACATACAAATATGCATCCCACAGCCTACATCCCCAATGAGCCATGCAAGTCTAGAGAAGCAAAATGCCCCGGCTTTGCATAGTCCATTGGAAATGCATGCTTCGGAAACTATATTGTCAAAGGAAAACACATTTCCCTTTGACAGTTTAAGCCAGCCTAGGAGAGCTCTCTCAGCTTCAACAAGCATTAGCCGAGGGAGTGCTCAGTGTTTCCACTTGGCTGGTGTGGCTCCTCCATGATGAAAGAGGGTTCTGGCTGGTCAGCGCCCACTTACCCATTATAGAATAGTCGCCCCTGCTCCCACGCTTGGTGATTCACTGCTTCACATCTCCACTCTAATTCCCCTTCGCCTTAGATGTCCCATTACTGGTCACCACCTTCTTTTTAGCCACCTCCTCCTCAGGTACATTTATAGTATGACCCTGCTTCTATAATCCCTTCTCTGTTGTTCCTCTCACCACCCCCTCCTTAACTTTGCTGATCATCACCCCCTTCGACACCTCAGCACTGCAAATAGAGCTAATTTGATTTTTGTTTCCAACTTTCTGGAACCTTCTATCCCCAACTTCATTGGTTTCTCTGTCCTCACCTTCCTGGGTTCTACTCCCCAGACTCCTGAGTAACTCTCGCAATGAGTTGTGTGTCTGATTCTCCCTCCCTAGCCCCCTGATTTTCTACCTCCTGAGCCTCTTGGGTTTCTCTTTCCCAGCTTCTCGTGTTTCACTCTGTGAAACCTCTTGGATTTTTCTCTCCCAAATCACCCAAGTGTCTCTCCCCTCTTCCCATATTCCTGGGTTTCTTTCTCCCCAGCCAACTCTGTTTTTCGCCCCACAACTTCTTGGGTCTCTCCCCACAGCTTCCTCAGTCCATTTTTCACCAGCCCCCTAGGTATTTCTCTCCCGACCTCATGTGTCTTTCTTTCCCCAACCTCTTGGATCTCTCTCTCTCTCTCCATCCCCCTCCCCCTCAGTTTTTCTCACCCCCACTCTCAGGGTCTTTCTCTTCCAGGACCCAAGGGCCCTTCGCTCTTAGGCCCCCTGGGTTTCTGATCAGCCTCTTTTCTTCTTATCCCAAAATCGTGTGTCCGGCTCCTCAACATCCCGGCTCCTCAACATCCCGGGTCTCTCTTCTTGCCTCTTTTCTCCTGCTGTGGCTACTTCTGCACTCTTCACCATCTGTCCCCAAATGAGTTCCATCTCTGAACGCCCCAATCCTCCTTTTATGTGGCCTTTTCCCCAGCTTCCAGCCTCTCTCAGAACTAAGGTTGCTCAGGTGTCCCCCCCCCCCCTATCCAATTGGTCTAAAGATTGTTTGATGGGTCCGCCACTAGGGATGGCTTGCAGTTTTCACATGGGGCTTGTGATTGGATTGTTCCTGCCCATTCAGGGTCCTTTCTAGGTTTTCCAAATCCAGGTTCTACCGTCAAGTAAAATTTGCTTAGCGTAATTGGTGTGATGATTATGTGTGTAGAGACCTTGTGAAGTGGCTGGTTAACTGCTCTTTTTTCCAACTTAGTTTGTGTTCTGCTCTTTCCCCTCTGTACCTCTGCACCCACACATGGAGAGTTCAGTGTGCAAGTGTTACCGGCTTCACGTGACTGACCCACATAACCAGTTCCCTTAAAGGGGCAGGAGCCTTCTTTGAGGCGTTAATAAGACAAGCTACTATCTCTTGTTTGGGTCATGGTGGGGGTCCAAAAGAGATCTTCCCCACAACGTCATCACCTGGCTTGGGGCACCACCCGGCCCCCTTGATAATCCAACCATCCACCAATAAGGACTTGCAAAGGACTTTTCCAAAATGGTCATCCTTTCTCTCACTACTCTTCTGTCCTCCTTCTTGATATTTCCCTCCTCCAGCTCCATATTTCTGGCTCATGCTTCTTTTCTCTTTCCTTCCTCCCTCTGCCTACACCAAGGTTGCATCTGCCACCTCCTTGCGAACTCCTTCACTCTTCTCCTGACATTTCTACTCTTTATATTCGGGGTCAGGTAAACATTGGATAACAAATTGTTTTGCCTGGGGCCAGCTGATGTTGGGAGCATGTGATTTGTCTATTGCAATGTAATCCTTCTTTCACACAGGAGGGGCAAATACTAGCTTGGTTCCTCTTCAAGATGATAAAAATGAGAGCCGCCATCCTGGAGAGCGGTGGCCCTGTAGGTATGGCAGTTCTCCTCTAACCTCTCTTTGGGTAGCAGTCTCCATTATCTAGTTCACGGACGGCATGCTCTTATGTGTGTGTTCTTGATAGCAGCCCTAATTGAGCCTATAGTCCTAGCTCATGGACCACTTTGGCCTCCCATTTTTCCTACAGCCTAAGATTAATGGGCTGACTATCTCTGGGCATGTTTTTGCGGGACAGGTGAGCAGGATGGGGATGGGAAAGAGGCTCTGAAGCATACACTGTATACCTCCTCCGGCGCCAGTATTGCAGAGTGGTTGATGTTCCACAATCCCCATAGTATCCCCTCCCCCCAGCTTTTCACATGTGGCTTTGCCACAGTTGTATGTGGTGAACCCTGATTGGGAAAGAAGCAGAAAGCTCTATATGGCGATGCTTCATGTTCTGCCCTCCCATTAGGTCAGGCTAAAAAGGGGGTAACAAATAATCAATTATTCGATTCGAAAACAGAACAGAATTCAGGGGAAAATAATTTGTCCTCAACCAATCTACTTCGACTGCTGGGTATGCCATTTGCATGACCCGGGCGCCATACATAATCCAGCGTATCAGAAGGCTATAGTAGGACATCTGATGACCATGCTCGAAGACCAATTGATGCTGTGTTGGGTGACACCAAAACTAGAGGTTTTGTATTTTGCCCGCTACAGCAGGGCATCTTACTGTGTTTTCCTACACCTCGTATGTCCCCACAACACTCTAAGGTGAGGAGTCCTCATAACAAACATGAAAGCTACCGGCCGGGTGCTGTGATAGGGCTAGTTATACCTTCTGGTGAAGAATCTGTTAATTAACTTGAAATAAGGGAATTGATAATGGTTTCTCCAGAGGCGAGGATGCCTCACTTGTTAGGACTGACACATGGAAGCAGTACCCAGGGTGTAATGTTTCGTTATGGGTAGTGCAAAATATCTGTTGATTTTTCAATTTCCGCCGGATTATGCTGCCCTCAGAAACTATTATGCTATGCTGTTTTATGCTATAGGGTTTTTATGATGCGCCAAATGGGCACTGCAGTGGGCTCAGAGCGCTTGGCTTGTCTGGAGGTTGGTGTACTGTGCGCCCAATCAGGGTGCCTTGGTTATCCAGGCCTTGCACTGCAGAGGAGAAAGGAGTAGGGAGAGAAGATAAGCAGACAAGAAAGGGGGTGAAATGCGACAGACCTAGCAACAGGGTGATGTAGAAGAGGGAACTAATCTTTTGTGATAAATTGGGTGCTTGTCGATCCATTAAGGTGGACCACAGAACGGTCTTGTAGAAAGAATGCTTTGCTCTTTGCTTGTTTGGGATAAAACAGGTTGTCTCTGTGATGCAGTTTCTAGGAGCATTCGGTAGTTAATAACACTTGGTGTTTGGCTTTGTGATGGGTTTCAGGTGTGTCCCAGATGGTTAGTTAAATCATGGTTGTTTTTCGACCGAGGATCGATTTTTACATGTTTTCACAGGGCAAACTCTGGAATAGTAATTTGGGACTGCCAAGGGCAGCCAGATGTGGCCCGGTCTAGAATGGACTGTGTGAATGGTTAATGTAGATAGCTAAGTAAAGAGTAGGACAGGCTGCTATGGATCTGTGGAAGCATTCTAGGTTATGTTGAGAGACTGACATCCAGAAAGAGGGGGGACTAGAGAGATACTCTAATAATAGAGTGTCTGAGAGTGCAGTCGCTCCACAGGTTAGCGTTCCGGTCCTGGTGGCTGTGCGTGTTGCATGGCTTTTCCACTTTGCCTGAGGTAGAATGACAGAGTGTTTTCTGATTTCGGAGCCAGATACCTGCCTGCCCAGCCACGCACCCACACTGCCTCCTGGCAACCCCTGCACTTGGGTCTGTATCTGCAACCCTACAGTCCCCTTCCAGCACCTATCAGACATCCATTGTCTACACCTTATTCTCGCACTTACCAACTGCTAGCCACACTACCTGTTGTTCTATCACGTGTTCAGCACTTTCCACTCCCCACTGCCCTCTGCATTTTCTCCCCTTCGCTCTCCCCTGCACTTTCACATTCTCAATGTCAATGGGCCTAGTAAGATCATTGTTTTGTCCTCCCTTGTTTCCCCTCCCTTGCATCGTCGCGCTCTGAAACACTTGTGTATGGGCGCGATACAAATAAAATATCATATCATAAAGAAAAAAAAGAATTTCTCACTCTTTTTTCAATTGTAGAACTGCAGGCTAGTGGGATTGCATTACAAACTGTACAAAAACAAATTAATTTCTTCCAAAGCGGACTCCCAGACCTGGGTACCTTGTTAGCAGCAGGAGGAATTGCGATTTGAGTAGTAGCTAGGCAGGTAAATACTTCACAAACACTTTAAAAACCCGGTGGAATTACTTTAAAACCTGTGGAAACTCATTTAAACCTGTGGAAATTTGCACCAAACAGTGACCCCCCTGGACAGGCATTTTATGAGCAGCACAGAGACATGCATTTAGCCCAAATATATCCAGTTACTTCCTTTAAGGGGTTTCCAGAAACTGGCAGGGTGGGCATGCATGCTTCTGTGTGTTTGGTGAAGGCACAAAGCAGACCTGGGTTGCAAGTGCTAAACCTGCATGCGATACTGCTGCACTGCTGATAAGGAGCTGATGCATCTACTGCTGAGCAACCAGACTGATTTGTACTGCTTCCATACCGTAGTGATCCGTATAAGTGTGTTGTGTTCTATGAGGCTGTAGGGAATGATGTCATGCATGTGGAACCTGGCGTACTGGGAGCTCCTGGAATGACTGTTGGGACACTTGGAGAGAGACAGAGGAACCTGAAGGATGCTTATATAGTACACTACTCCCCTACTTCATGCCATACATGTAACTAAGTGGTAATAAACAAGCATTCCTTTGATAATATTCTTGGGCTGGAGTGATTCCGGATTCATCTGTTATTTACCTTATGACCGAGGGTACTTCACATACAACACAGAGGGATAGCAGGGAGTCAAGCATTTTGAGTTCTAATATTCCAGTTCAAAAAGCTAAGGGTACCATTTCATTATTTGCCAAACATCTGTCGTATTGTTACAAAAAGACGGGTTACATTTGTTGTTTTTCTCTTCAGAAGCCTAACCTGCAGTGTGGCAGCTGCCATGATTCCTGTGTGGAGTGCAAAGGACCTGGAGCCAAGAATTGCACTGAGTGCCCCGCCTCGCACCTGATCTATTTTGAGGAGGGACGCTGTGTGCCATGCTGTACGCCTGCCTCAATGGAGCCCCAAGAATGCTGCGATTGCACTGAGAATAATGGTAGGCTTGAAACACGCGCCCTTCTGTCCCACTGTGTGGTTCTCTGCCAGTCTGGTGTTCCAATCGTGCAACATAGACTCTGCCTTACATTATATGAACGATGGCGTGTCCCCATAGCGCACAACCCACAATGAATCGGCCTTTTAGGACCGCAGAGCACAGAATGACCAAGCACACTGGGCCCGGGTGAGAGAGTTTGACATTAGGTCAGTCACTGGTGCTATTCTTTTGCAAATCAACATTGATGCAAAGGAGAAAGTGAAAATCGAAATTACTTACGTCTAAAGTGCCTTCTTGAGGTTGCCTGGTGAGTTGCCTGGCCTGTGTGTATTTCTAGGTGTCCCCCGCACGTTCTGAATTGGGTGAAGGGATTTTGTGGTTGTTGGTTGCAGGCAAGTGGCCAGTTTATGTGAAACCTTCCCATTGAATGCATAGGCTGGTGGTTCTCTTCCATCAGTGTAGCTGTGCCCTGTAACATGGAGCAACCATGCGTGGTAGGCGGGTGATAAACTGTTCTGAAGTGCAGACTCACTGCTAACCTCTTGTAACTGTGTATGTTAAATACCAATTCAAAAATCGCTTTGCTGTCTTCAACAGAGCGATTTATGTGAAATGTTCACAGATAATTAAGTTTCAAAATAGAGCTCTTTAAATGATGCGAATAGAGAAATATACATTCTGTATGAGTAGCAAAATGGCTTACAGCAGCAATTGTATTGCTCAAAGCATTTGGTGCTTATCTGAAGTAGTGTGTCACAGAAGACCTGCGGGGAAAAGCGCAGACATTCGTGCATATTTTCTCCACATCTGCTCACTTGGAATCCTGGTTGCACGAAACGTCTCTGCAGGAACCCCGCAAAGAAGCTACCATCTGGGGTTCCCATCCAGCCCAGGATCAGATCATTGCAATGGTTGCAGACTCACTCACACCCTATGACGTGTGGGCGCGTATCCTGATGTGATTTGATTATCATATTTTTATTGCGCGAGGATGAAAACATTCAGAGAACTATGTCCCACCTGCACTTCTTTGAAAAGATATCTCATTAGTGCCTTTCTGGAAGGGCCCAATTGAGACAGAAGCCGGAGCGGGAATATTCCACAGCTATGGAGTCTTCACAGAAAAACTCCCCTTCCCTCTGTGAATGAGTTTGGAAGGATGGATCGCCAGAAGGAGCAGGTCCGCTGAGTGGGGAGCCCTGACCGGCACATGATCCTGAAGCATTGGTCAGGTAGACCAGGCCAACCCATGGAGACTTTTAAAGACCAGGCAGCAGGGCCGCATCCAGCACGTAATGAGCAGCCATTGTACAAGAAAATGCAGAGGAAAGATGGAATCTAATTGCCTATGGTCGTTCATCAAACAAACAGCTGAATTCTGAACACACTGGAGGCTGCTTACCCTCATTTTAAATGGAGCCAACCGGCAAATGAAGACATAAATCCGAGGCAAAATGCATTTACGCCTCCATTTTCTTCTCTGCCCCATTTTCCTGTTTACAAAATGTGGAGGAGGGGCACTGCTCAGATATAACATGTCAGCCATGCTCACCTCCTTCGTCTGCCGTGAGCACTTTCTTTCATGCCTGCTGGCGATTTCTATGCAGGAGTAAAATAAATGGAGTCCTATGAGACCTGCCTCGGTCTGCCACCTGTTATCAATAGGCAGATTCTATAGGAATGATATAAGTCATTTATAACCGGCCTGTACACAAGTGTCTCCGTTAGTTAACGCCACCTGCAAAGCATATTTGCAGGCTGTTTACTTTTCCACGCAAAGCGTGGACAATGTAACAATAAGATTGAGTTTGCTTCTCTTTTAATATTTCCTTGTCGCTTAAAATTGGGTGCAGGGAACCTCACAGCACATATGTGTTAACGTTGGTGGTCGGTCCCCTGTATGAAATGGCTCCTTCTGGTAAAACGATGATGAATGTGTTTGCGTGGAAGGAAGCCCAAATAAACACTGTTTGCGTAATACAACCTGGAGTTAATATCGAACCTATCCACAACCTGATGGAATCCTCTAGAAATAAAAGGGAGGGTCATTTCAGCTGAAATAGAATATAGTTAGCGGATTAAATGGCTGCCCCTGATTGCACTTTGAGGCTAAGATTACCTTTCAAATATCACCTACCCCGGGGTTAAAATAGAATTAGGGCGTCCCCCTCTGCCTCACTCTGACTCTGGGGAAGCTGAGGCAAACAACCAACTGCAGCTGTGCAACACCTGTGAGCTACAGCTGCAGATACTTAACCAAAGGCCCACCATCTAAAAGCTGGCCCAGCCAGACCAGTTGTTCAAGTTGTTGGGGTAGGTTGTGGCTGGCAGACAAGGGTGGCTTTGGAGAGTGCCACAAGACTGGGGAAGATCAGAGTTGGCTGGAGTAAAGGGCAGGAGAAAGAGACAGGAGGGATGGTGAGAGTTTGAGGGAAGAGTAGGTGACATCAGACAGAGGTGGTGGTGAGAATTTGAAAAGAAAAGGAGGTAACATCGGAAGGAGGTGTGAGACTTGGAAGGAAGTGTGGTGAGACTTTGCAGAAGGAGGGTGTAGCATTAAATAGACGAGGTGGCGAGAGTTTGAAGAAAGAGGAGATAACATCAGTAGGAGGTGGCAGTGAGAGTTTGATGGTGGAGTAGGCAATATTAGAAGGTGGTGGTAGTGCAAGTTTGGATGTAGAAGAGGTGGCACCAGTTGAGGATGCACGTGAAGGAGGTAACACCAAAAGTAAGAATATGAAGGATCATGGCCCAAGGCAAGTGTAAGAAGCAGGACGAGGAATGGGAGCCAAGCAGGGAGATCAGTGCTGTGAGGAATCAAGAAGTCAAAAGGTGCTTGCATACTACCAGGTATGCATACGAGTGATGAGGGGGGTAGCAAGTGAGACTAGAAAGTCTTGGCTCCATCACCAATGTCTAGAAACTCTACCATTACCTGCAGTTAGTAGTAGTGACAGTAAGGTTTTCCAACCTAAGCTCACAAGGCAATGACCCGAACGTGGACTTGTTGAACATCATATTTGCTAGATAGCGTGGGTAGGACACCCACAAAGCCTGAATCGAGACAATTGTCAATGAAGCGGTGAGCACCATGGGACCAAAGCTGAAAGACATGGGTTCCGCTATCTGGAGGACTCTTTCATTTGGAGTTGTATTGTTTTGTGCAGACTTAAAATAAAAGACTGAAACCAGAATTCCTGCATCCAGTTGTGGCCTCCATGACAAATACCTGGAACGAAACCTGGATGGAAAAGGATCTCGAATGCTGGCAGAATGCAAGTGTCTTATAGGAATGCCAGCGTCTTATAGGAAAGCCACGAAGTACAGCAATGTGTCAATAGTTGATAATGGAAAGCAAAGTTAAAGGTAGGTTTCTTAAGCAGAGCAGTTTAGACACATTTTCCAAATTCCGGCGGGAGAAAACCAGGTGAGAAACAAAGGTCAATATATTTTGATTCTCATGGATTGAGAGCCCCAGCAGGAACCCGGTGCAATCCATGCAAATGAGTTGGGCAATGGCAGCTGCCATATTTGCTGCAGCAGCCAAAGATCTCTGCCATAGTCATACTCACGCCAGTGGTAGAAGTGTGCAAAAGAAGTAGTGGATCATGGACTCTGGTGGGGGCGGGGTAGGTGAGAGAGAGCAAGATGCCACACCTGTTTGAAGGGGTTGTGGATGGGCCAGGTTGACAGCCAAGAGGGAGGAACAGGCAAACAGAGGAGGTCCTCTGTATTGTTTTTGTTTTTCACTCATTTCTCTCAGTTGGAACATGTATATATGGCCTTGTGAAATCAATCGCTCTACTTCCTGATCTTAGCTCTGCTGGAACCCATAGCTGACACCTACCTAAACAGCTGCTGCTTTAACAGGGGCCTTACAACAGACGCATGTAAGATGTCATGAATAGAATGTGGTAGTTTATTACAAAGCTTGTATCCCAAGACTGAACATCTTATATCTCCTCTAGTTAGCGTCCAAGGGAAGAATAGTCTGTGGTCTTTAAGTTTCCCACAGGAGGGCATGATAGTAGTCCAAGAGACCAGTCACTATGGCTCCATCTGTTATCTGCACAAAAGTCCAGTGGCATGAAAGGGCAAGTCCCAAGTAGCCACCTAATGTTAAAATACAACCCTTCAGAAATGGTGTGGTACTTTATCAACTGTAATATCTTCGCATTTAACCTGAGATAATAATTTGACAGGTTTTCCAAAAATCAGGGGGCAGACAGGATATTTTCTTAGTGTTAGCAGAACCTCCTCCAGCTTCTGGTCGTTACGATGAAGCCAGATCAAGGTGATCCAGGCTTAGGCAAAGCCTTCAGGCTTTGTGAATGTACCGTGGAACAGATTTCAGTTCAGCTGCAGATGGTGTAGGGTGGTAAAATGAAGAGGTATGTTATAACTTCAAAAAGAAGCACTCCAGAATAGTGAAAATGGTTGTAAAAAGTAGTGGTACACCGCTCCCAATAGCTCCCGCTCACTTCGACCACTGACTCATGCAGAAGGTCAGAGTATTCAGAGTATGCATGCAGTGAAAGGAACATGGACCTGGCTGTGGCGTCCGGTAACTTTGCAAAGGGCTGGTCCACAAATGGTTGACCCCGAATTTGCAAGCAAACAAGGTGAGCTCGCCCAAACCCCCATTGCAGTTGTGTAGAAGGCGTTTCTCCACAAGACGTTTGGAGAAAAGGGTTCCAAACAGTGCAATTTACTGTACAATTGCACATAAACATTGCTTAACAAGCGTTAGGTTTTTAGTAATAATGATGTTAAATACTTCTGACTTGTGCATGGGCAATGGTGTATTTTAATGCAACTTGA
Organism: Ambystoma mexicanum; assembly: GCF_040938575.1. Lineage (NCBI taxonomy): Eukaryota > Metazoa > Chordata > Amphibia > Caudata > Ambystomatidae > Ambystoma > Ambystoma mexicanum. Next base: position 1,198,333,885 of record NC_090935.1, read on the forward strand.
ATGGAGTCAAATGTTGTACACACAAAGAAACTTCATTATACTCTATCCAGTAATGCTAGAAAACAAAACTTCTTCATGCATTTCTGGAATTCAAATGCGTTCAGCCATTACGAGGGTATTTTTATTTATTTATTTATGTGTTATAGTTCTCAAGGAACTTTTCACATTATTCACGAATCATCAACAATCATCAAACCAGTTAACGTATTAGAAAAGTTAAAATCACAGCCGTACAGTTAAAAAACATTTAGATTTACAATTTACAAATAATCTTTTTTTTTAAAACAAACAAAAAACACATTTAACTATCCCCTGTGGGTAATGGTGTGAATTTATATTTGCTGGCAGAGTTTTTACATTGCCTTACAGAATCGATACAACTCTAGTATGACTCCATGCAAAAGGCATGATTTGCCAGGAGACCATTTGAAGGCTTTGTCTGTGAAGAGGTTTTGCCAAACCCAGTCCATATGGGCCGCTCTTAATTCCTTCAAGAGATGTGAGAACTGTTCTGCACACATTGTTGCCGGTTTCGGGCAATTTGCCACTAGATGGTAAAGAGTTTCTATAGCGTTCTCATGGTTTTTAAATATCGGCAATAACTGAAGCCTCGCTCTATTCACCCACGGTCACCCAGTAATTCATTTGTGGGGAGCAAATTCAAGCAGAAGCATAAGCACTGAGTACGCCAGTATTGCCCCGGGCATCTCCTCAGGTAATATGGTAAATTAACTGTTTCTCCATTTGACAGCCTGGCCAAAGCACTTACACGATCTTGAGTCACTGGCCGTCATTTTTTACGGGGTAGTGTGGAGAATGGAGGTGTAAAAGCAAGCTGTAGTTCGTCTGCTTCCAATGCGGAGTAAGTAGGGGCAGGAAGTGGAATTGACGTCGCCCCCATGGTTTTCGCGTTTGTCTTGAAAGAGCACTTAATTTTACGCTTGGATGAGATATTCATGCAAGTGAAAATAGCCTTGCATAAGGACCTGCTGAAGAGCCGGTGCATTTCATTTCATAGGAATTCTCTTGTAAACTTCGTCTGCAAAGCATATTTTGCAAGTAGCTTTAACTTTTTCTCAAGATAAAGAGCAAAACGGAAGAGAAAAGTCAATTTCGCATGGTATTAGTCTTCAATTTTCCACTGCGAATTGCAAATGTTTAATATTGCAATGAACCCAACAGCATGTAAGTGCTAACGTTGGTGGTCCCCTGAATGCAATTATCGTATTTTTTAGAAGATGACTCACTGTGAACTTCTCGTGAATGTTTTGGCTGGCTTCGGGATCGAGAAAAAAGCCCTTAGAATCAGCAGTTGAGAATCAGCAGTTGAGAATCAGCATTTGTCACAGTTGAAGCTTCCTGGAGGTTGCTTTTGATGAATCATTCAAAAAAGTAACTGTCCCACTTGCATTACGAAATTCAGGTCACCCATAAACAACGGAAAGCCCAGTGCACAGTCTACTCGTGCTGGGGGTGGGAAATGCTTAGACTGCTCCAGCCAGTGCCTCGTCAGCAGAAGACTACCCATGTGCTACAAGCAGGCCAGGTCACAAGCAGACGTGCCTACGCCGCCCACACCTTGAGCATGCTCGTGCCTCGCCACACCCTGAAGGGGTTCTGGGCTATCTTGCGTGGCTGAGCTGCAGACCCCTTGCTCAGCTATGCCACAGGTTAATCACCTACAAGCGATTCGGAGATTCAAAGAACTAGTTTGGTGACCCAATTAAAACAATCCCAATGAACTGTTTACTGTCTCTTCAGCAGCTCTAGCAGACTAAAAAAAAGATCAATGTAAAATGTATAATATTTGGATATAAAGGCCAAGCTGGTTTTCCGCTTTACAGTAGATTGATGTTGGCATACATACAATTTCTATGCTTTGCTTTTAGGAAACTACGGTGAAGGATATGTGGGTATTTGATGATATTAGGACGAAGAGCAGACATGTTACAGAATTACAACATAATAAGTAACAAGGCAACAGTGATAGGTAGAGGAAAGTCTCAACATTATTCTGGAATAGAAAACACTATTTTGACAGTCAAAGCTCAGCAACTAAACTTTGCATTATTTTAAGGAAAAAAGGTGCAATTAAGTGAAACATATGCCATATACTTCCAGACATGTTTATACTGACCTGGGCCCGCCCGCCAGGGGGTGATGGATTTGACATTTGGTATATCTAAATGACATAGTGCATAAGGGCCTTCTTTTCAGCCCAGGTTACCACCACTCACCTTCACCACATGATCCTTCCCGGCGGAGGTCAGAGTGAGATAGGCTGTCGAGCACTGCAATGTGCCACTCAACCACGTGGCTCTGGCAGTGGCTGATCTCAGTCAGTGACTCTTCTGGTGGCTCTGCGCTGGGGCCTCAAGTCCATGGACCGCATCTCCCCAGCCGTAGAAACCTCTCCACTGGCTCCAGGTTGCTGCAAGGATCAAGTTCAAGACCCTTTGCATCATCCACAAGGCTTTCTGGGGCCTGGAGCCCCACTGCACCCAACTATCCCTCCCTAAAAACCTCCCTGCTAGAGCCCTTCAGTCTTCTAGCTCCAACCAGATCAGACACTTTTCCAAGCAGAGAGTGGGTGGTAGATCTCTCTCTTTCGCAGGAGCCTCTCTCTGGAACGGTGTCCCTTCCCCTCCCAGTCTTGAGCCGGATCGCCTTAAGTTCTGGAAGCTTCCTTTTCTCTTATTCATTCCCTCTCGCCCTCCCCTGCTGATGTCCCCCTCTGCCGCATTGACTGGCTGTCTGGTTCCTTAGGACTCAAACAGGGCACCAGGCCCTCCTCACCCTATCTACCCCAACACCTCAGTCTCCCCTGACCCGCCGTACCTAACCTGCACTTGTCCTACCAGGCTCCCTGCCCGTACACTAGCCTGGCTGGGCTTGTACCCCTGTTGAGTCCAACCAGCCCAGTCCTTACACTTAGCATGTGGACCGTTATTCCCTGCACTCTCTGCATTCCCCTGTCACTTGTCCACCTGGCCTCCCCCAGAACTTGCACGCTCTCCACTTCAAACTGCGTTTGTTTCCGTCCTTAGCATTAGTGCATTCTGCTCTGACCAGCACTTTCCCCCCCCCCACCACCACGTCCCCTGCACTTGCACGATCCGAATGACACAAGGCCTAGTAGGACTGTTTTTGTTAATCTTCATCCCTGTCCCCACCCCCACCCTTGTCTTGTATCAGCTTGAAACACCTTTTGCGGTATAGGAACATTATAAATAGCCAATAAATACATAAACTGTGCATTCTTGTATTTGTATGTCTGTTTTATATAGCACAAACTCAGCGTGGGAGCAATGGAGTGCTGTACAAGCTCTAGATTCGAAGAACAAGATAGGAACATTTACAAGAAAATACCAGAGCAGTGGCAATTGGGGCCAGTGGATCTTAAGTCACACCTAGAAAGTCCCTAAAAAGGAGGTTCACAATTTATTTCCTGATCTGCTAGTGCATTGTCCTGATTGCAACCAGGATAGCATTCCAGTATGCTGGAACATAGAAGCAAAAGTATTGTTTCCTTGTCTTCCTCCTGTGTTATGTTATGTTTTTTGGATTTATACGTGCACCACTGCCATTTGCATGATCTCCAGGTGCTCTTGAGGATCTGAAAGGGAGGTAAGGGGGAAGCAAGTGTTAGGGGATCAGTGGAAAAAGACAAGGTGTGCCCAATTGTTGATGCTGGTCGAGTCAGGATTTACTGGCATCTGTGTGGGTGAGGTCTCTAAGTGGTTAGTGGTGTTTACCCAGAGGTCTATGGCTCCAGATGGTAGACCTGAGAGGAAAGGGGATATGTGCCTTGTGGGTGGGGTCTGGCAGTTTGCTGGAGAGTTTTGACTAAGTTGTAGCAGGCCGAGGTATTTACATTTGCTGTATTTTGCATCACCGGGTTGGTGTAGGTGTGTTAAGTGAGGTGTTTGAAAAGCAAGGTTGTTAGTCCATTGAATTGCTTTGACAGATCTACTAGGCTAGATTTGTTAGCGTGTTTTGATTGCCCTGAATATTTGCCTTTGGTTATATAGTCGTTCTATGTAACAATTCAGCTTTCTCTGGGTGTGGTTGGTGGGCCAGGGGGAAAAGGTGCAGGCTTCGGAAATTATCTCTTTTTGGTGATGTTCCTACGTTTTGCCGATTTGTTGTCTTGTTCATTGGAGGGTGTTTTAGTCATTGTGTACATTTTGATGTGTCGTCCGTGAAAGTTTGTTGAATGGCAAAGTTATTTCATGTGGAACCAGAGGTGGTAAACGGGTCAGCAAGATAGGCAGGAATTTGGGTGGTGGTTGCCTTGTATGTGATACGGGTGATTCTGAGGAAGATTCTGGCAGGGATAGGTAGAGTGCATATCAAGCAATGTGCTGGGGGTGATGTGGTCGAATTTCTTGATCCCGTAATGAGGCATGGTGCAGCGTGTTGGAATGCCTTGAGAGAGGCCAGGAGCCCAGCGAGGAGGGCATTTCCCCCATCAGTGTTCCCAATCATGAGGGCCTGTACTGCAGTCCAGATGTCCTGTAGTTGGAGGAAGAGCTTAATCCTGCACAGTAGTTTGAACGTATACCAAACGGAGAGAACCCTTTTGATAATATGCGGCTGGAAGGAGATCATACCAAAGGTATTTTGGGCGAGGGGAAGGAGTTGAGGAGTGAACCCATCTAAGTGCATGTCATTCAGCCATTTTTCGATGATTTCTTGCTTGAGTGGGTGACCGAGAACAACAAATTCCATTCTTCAACACATTCATTCTTCACATACATTCATTCTTCAACACATTCATTCTTCAACACATTCATTCTTCACATACATTCATTCTTCAACACATTCATTCTTCAACACATTCATTCTTCAACACATTCATTCTTCAACACATTCATTCTTCACATACATTTCCTCCTGTTTGGAAATCTTCTTTTTCAAACTGTGTATCTGTCTCTTTTATGATGTCTTCCTTTACATTTGTTTACATTATTGTCATTGTAGTTATCATTGTGTCATTCTACTTATGTTGGTATTTCATGTACATACTGCAAATCTGCTATCTCTATTCAATCTTGATTGGTACTCCATTTACAATCTGTTTTCAACAACACAATGAATTGTTGCTTTGAGGTTGTCCTCTATGATTAATGGTAAATAGGAAACCTTGCAATTTAAGACTTTAATTCACGTGCTGGTCTAATTCAAGACGTTGTTTGAAGTCAAATTGTTTAGATGAGTTGAATTATTTGGTTAGTGATATTCTCATAGAAACAGAGGTTCGAAGACTGTGGTCAGATGGCTTCTCCCTTCGTGCTATTTTCTATTGAGCGTGGTGGAAAACCTTTTACATCAATTTTGTGGAATACAATTTCCACGGAATACATGCAAGGATAGGCCAAGCCACATTTTGTTTTCAAGACAAGTGTTTTTTTATCATCATTAATTATTTTAACTTTTTTGTAACACATGCACTGACATATTTAGGGGTTATTGTTCAATTTCGAAATAATATTTTATATTAGCACCCAGGGCAGGGGAGCCAACCAATCACGTACCTCAAATCACAGGCTGAATCCCATGTTCCAAGCTCGCATTTCCAGCATTTTTATGTTATGTTATGTTAAAGGTATTTATATAGCGCACCGCACCAACGGAATTGGTCCCCAGGCGCTCTATTGTGAAAGCTGCTTTCCCGACCTGCCATCTTCCATGCACCGTGCCCTCCACTGTCCTCACCATTTCCTTCCCCAACCCCTCTACTCCACTAATCTTATCCGTTTGGCAGTGGCACAACCACCACCACTGCTCTAGCCTCCCAGGCTAACATGGAAATGGAAGAGGGGCTCCGCATGGAGCCCTGTCTTCAAACTCCACGGTGGCCATCTTAGGTAAGTACTTTGAAAGAATGAACGTGACGCCACAAGCAAGTCTCGTTAACTCATTCAAAATACATAGCTATTAGCACCAAGTTTTCCAAATTGGTAATCTGGGGTGCTAATGGCAATAACACCCACAGGGGACCTCGAGGAAGGAAGCTGATGCACCTAATCATGGTGGAGCTCTCCCATACAGTGCCAGCTGCAGCCTGTTGCCTTGATGACCAGCCCACGGGAGGAGCCAGGCCACTATAAAAGCAGCTCACAATCTAGGCAGTTCGTAGGTTTCCGGAGAGACATGTAAACTGTGTTTGGAATGTGTTGTAGAAGGAGCAGTGTGAAACAGAGGGTTGGAGACTGCAGGAGGCTGCAGAAGCAGTGTGTGCTGGAGTACTGGTAACATCTTATCAGGGGTGAAGGAGGTGTAGAGAGAGCATATCTTCAGGCAGGAGGTTGGGGAGAGAGTATTGGATGGGCAGTGATTAACATCATGGGGGTTAGAGCAGGTTAAGGAAAGAGGAATGAAGGATGGCTTAAGTGCACGAGAGTTGTTGGAGGTGAGAGGAAGAGAATGATTGACAGAGGAATTGCCATCTGGAGAAGAGTGTATAGGAGAATTAATGTTGCACGTTGAGAGAGTTAGGGAGGAGGTTGGAAAGTTATTGGAGGGGGTTGTGGAACTTAAGGCGAAAATTGGATAGTTTAAGGAGGAGGTTGGAGAATTTAAGGAGTAAGTGGCAGTATTGTCTGAAGGGGTTGGTAGAGTCAAGCATATGGTCAGGAGCTTAATGGGAGGAGGTCATCAAGCTGAAGCAGGAGGTTGGAGAATTTAAAAATGAGGTGAGACGATTGACAGCATATTGAGAACAGTAGAAAGGAGCCATGTGACATCAGAATGATGGAAGTAGTTGGTGGAGAGATTTGTGGAAGAGTGATGTTTCTTGAAGGAACCACAGGGGAGACAAAGTACTCTAGGAGGGGGAAGTCCTGAGCAGGTGCAAATCAAGAAGGAAAGGTACTGGTTATGAGTGAGTCACTGATCTGAAGGGCAGGAGCCCACGGTGGGAGGAGGCATGAGCTTTTGGTGCGGCAATGTGGCAGGCAGGACCAGCTAAGGGTCTATGGTAATTGATAGCTAGTGGATGCACTAAGGTTGGGCCTATCAGGCAACTACCCACACTCTGCTATCCTGGGGAGCTTGTTCTGTCCAGACTAGCAGACCTAGGATGGTGACTACCCTTAACCCACGGCTCTGCCAGTGGGAACCCGACACCCATAGACCACACTGCAACCAGGTAGCCTCCCCATATTTTGAAGTCACTGCAGGGAAGGACTGTTCAGAGGATTTAGGACCTTCCCAAGCAAGCTCACACCAAGAAATTCTATGAAAGTGGACACTGACTCCAGAAAGGGGGTGGGGGATGGGGCACCAGCCAAAGAACCCGGGATAGAGACCTTTAAGCTTCCCTGTTTGGTATTCTGATCACAACCTATGCACAATCATAAATAAGTCCTTTGTACACCTTATATATTAGTGAAGCTTGACTGTTGATCCGGGTGGCAGTCCTGACAGTACCTTTGTACCACTTTACGTTTATTGAACGTGTTCACTAGGTGTTGTGTTCTTATTTGGCATAAAGCTTTAAAGCTTAAATCTTTGTCTATTGCGTTTTTGATGTTCTGTCTGCATATATTTATTTTTGTGCATTGCTTCTTTCATACATTGGGAAAGTAGGTATCATTGATAATTTGTATGCTACTCTTTTTCTTGTGGAGTTATTCTTTTTTTGTTGGGAGGATTTTCCCTAGAATTTGGGCTTAAAGGCATGGTCTGGTAAAACATGTTATTTAAAAAATAGATAGGCAACATAAAAAAAAATACTAGCATTCGCTTTTTTAAAACTTCCTATGTAAAATTTTGAGCTATTGAAGCTCAAAATTCGCAAAAGCAAGCACGTGGGCGCATCCATTTTGTGAAATGGGTGCCCTCCTGTGCTGGCTTTTGCTTTTGTGGCACTAATGAAGGAAAAGCCAGCCAGCTGTAGTAAACAAAAGCTACCGCTGGGTGGCTTTCCCTTCATTAGTGCTGTACGCAGAGGACGGGGACCGGAGACCAGAGCAGGAAAGCTGCAGCTGAATCTCAGTAAGTGCTATTTATTTTTTTTAAAAAATAAGCACTAGCTGCGTTTTTTTTTCTAAGTTTTCCAGGCTGGAGGAGCCCGGAAAACTTAGAAATAAAACCGCAGCTTTAAAAACGTTGTATTTATGTTTGCGGTCGCTTTTGAAGCGACCGCAAACATAAATATAACGTTATTGTGTTGGAAAACGCTGCGGTTTTTCTTTCCAAGTTTCTCAGGCTCCTCCGGCTCGGAGGAGCCTGAGAAACTCGGAAAGAAAAACCGCAGCATTTTCCAACACAACCGCATTGTGTTTCTGCCTGCTGTGGATTTCACTTTGGGTCTCCGTTGCTCCCCTGGGAGCACCGGAAACCCAAAATGAAAGCCACAGCAGGCAGAAACACAACGCAGTTGTGTTTACATGCCGCGTAGTGTTTCTGCCTACAGCTGATTCCCCATTTGGGGCTCTCGGGATGCCCGTGGGTAGCCCGAGAGCCCCAAATGGGCAAGCAGATTCAGGCAGAAACAACGCGGTTGTTTTCAGCAATGCTGCGTTGTTTCTGCCTGAATCTGCTTTCCCATTTGGGGCTCTCGGGCTCCCCATCCTCCGCGTACAGCACTAATGAAGGGAAAGCCACCCAGCGGTAGCTTTTGTTTACTATAGCTGGCTGGCTTTTCCTTCATTAGTGCCGCAAAAGCAAAAACCAGCACAGGAGGGCCTCCATTTCACAAAATGGCTGCGCCCCTGTGCTTGCTTTTGCGAATTTTGAGCTTGAATAGCTCAAAATTTTACATAGGAAGTTGTAAAAAAGAGAATGCTAGTATTATTTTTTTATGTTGCCTATCTATTTTTTAAATAACATTTTTTACCAGACCATGCCTTTAAGCTTTGGTGTGTGTGTCAGATGTGTATTGTACTGTTCAGATGGGGTTATTTGCTTGACTGTTGATATTTTTCAGAGTAGCTACTGTTTGTACGTTTTCCCTTTTTGAATTATTTGCTTCGTTTTTGTTAAGTTGTTTGTTTGATTTTGTCGGTTTTGGTCTACTGACTGTTGTACATGTTGGATGTGAACATTAATCTTTTTCTTTAGGGTGTTTTTGTGGACTTCTATTTATATTATTTGGTACTGAGTCTTCCCCGAAAGTGTGTTGTTTGTTATTTGGTAGACATGTTTAGTATATTATAAACACATGCTTTTTATTCTACTTTCATTTTGGTGTGTAAGGTATCATGCATCAGATGGGTAACATGCGGATGTCCTTATCGTTCCCAAATAATATTGTGGAATGTTTTTTTTAGGATGCCTCACATTTCTGACATACCAATTTTGAAATTGTTGCCCTTCATGTTTATATTAACCAGCTTTAGGGCATGCAGATTGTTTATTGTGCCAGTACCAGTACTGTGATTTTTCTTTGTTTGGTCATTTTTGTTATTCAGTTACAAAAAACTTTCATCTTTTGATGCATAATATTTTTCATTCTGTGGCCATCCACCAAGTTTGTTGTTGCTTGAAATAGTCTTTACCTCATTGTTAAATGTATGTGAATGTTGTTCTGTAAAAGGCACTTATTTAAACATGGAGTTCATACCTCTGTTTGTAATGCATGATAGCTCATCTACCAGGTATAGATGCAGTGTTTGGTAGCTGCACTGTTATGAATTAAACATTGCAGGAAGTTATTTTTCTTATTGTTGCAATTTTACCATTTCGTTTAGTTCCATTTTTGTAAGTAAAAGCTTGTTACCAGCCTATCAGCATTTGTATTCACATTTTTATGGACTTGCTGATATAGATGTAGCTAGACATCTCCATTTAGTGGAAATACTTTCTAAACTTTTCCTGCAGCGTCAGCAGAGTTAGAAAGACTCAAGGATATTTTCTGTTCGTAGTTTTGAACAGAAAGAGGAAGGTTTTAGCTTGTGCGTTGTGCCAAGGGTTTGTTGTCTGAGCCTTCACCAATCATGAAGGGTTATGTTCCCATGATTTACAAAAGGGTGGATGTGAATGAAAGATTGTTTAGCTGGCTCTTCCTACAAAACCGAAATGAAAAAGTAATTCAGTGGTCTGGTGCTTGTTTGGTGTCTGCGTTAAATTATTCAGTGTTGTTCTTATTTTTGAGAAATGTTTAGCCTTTTCGGAGTTGTGATGTCAGATATATGCGGTATAGGCTTGCATGGTGTGTGTGTGTGTGTGTGTGTGGTTTTTTACTCTACTTTGTAATGATTGTATTTATTTGAGGAAAAGGGATGTCTATTTTGATCAGAAATGTCATCCAATAACCCATTTACAGATGTCAGAGACATTCCCCAAAAGGGTGCCTGTAGCACAAAAAATGAAAACAAGCAGTGAGCAAGTTTATGAGAGTGTACAAAAAGTGCGACATAGATAAGGGGAAAAACAAAAAAAAACAGAAAGATATATGTTTAAAAAACAGGTGACATAAAAAGGTACACAATTATATTATTAATCATCACTGGAGGGAGTGTTGAGGTCAGATAGAGAAGATGGAGTAGAGGGCAGCAGGTTTTCCCGCTCTAGCAAGTAAGTGACGTTTACGTTGAGCTATGAGGAGATCCACAGTTTGGCTGACTTTGATTGTGATGGGCAGCAGGTTCCAGTGGAGCGGACTGAGTACGGAGAAAGAGAAAAGAGGCATGGGGAGGGGTGGGACAGTGAGACTGAGTGCAGAGGAGGAGCAGTGGGAGTGAGACAGTGAGTAAACGGATATACAATCAGACCAGTATTGAGGAACAAGACCATTCATAGCTTTGTTGGCGAGGAGAAGATGCTTGAAAAGGGGACAGGTGTTTATGGGGAGCCAACCGGCATGTTGTCAGTAGGTAGAAGTGGGAGAGGATCTGTGTAGGTTGCGGAGAGTGCAGGCAGCAAAGTTGAGGATTTTGTCTAGAAGGGGAAAGGAGCAGAAAGGAGGCCATGGAGTAGGTTCAAGCAGTGGTCATGTTTGCTACGCACAAGGGTGGAGAATTGAGTTGTTGTAGAGTGGTAAGTAGGAAATTGATGAATTTTCTAAATGTTGAGAAAGTTAATATAAGCAGTAGAGGTGGTGGTAGTGATGAATGGTTCCAGTCGGAAGACACTATCAAAGAGGACCCCAAAGTTGCTAGCCGTCAGCAGGGGAGCAAGAACGTCAAACAGGAAGGAGATGAGAGAGCAGGGGGGTGGCATTAGAAGCTGAGAGTAGTGGGCAAACACAACTGGCAAGAAGACTGTTCTTCTGGAAAAGATTATTTAGAGGGAGAGGAGCATAATTTGCAGAGGAGTGTTAAAGAACACCAAAGTGAATCTGGTTTCTCTGAGACGTTACTAAATGTCTAATGCTGCAATGAACATTGTGAAGTTGTTACAAAGTTTTCATAAGTTGAAGGTCAGCACTAAAGCATGTTCTGTTTAGTGAAATGTTCACGCAGGGGAGCATACCCGGATGGCAAACCTTTGAAGGAGTAAGCCTGGCATGGCAGTAAACCAGGTAGAAGTTGATGACATGTTGTAAAGTGATCTTAACCAAGACATTCTATGTTGTATATGGTGCTGAAGGAAGAACTGTTACACTACTTCACACACCCTTCAGTTGTGGCAATTATCCTGACAAAGACAATTCTTGTTGCCTAGTGAAGAAGATAATTCTTACACCAAGAGAAAGAACATTCTATTTCCTTTTGTATTTCTTTGAAGTGTTGTAACTTTCTATTATTCAGTTAGAGTTACAACAAACTGTAATGAAACTTTTATAAATCCGGATTTCCTTATTTTCTTTTGAACTGTGGAGCAAGAATTCTGTTTGAATCATCTGGGGAAGGGGAATTCACCTAGATCATAAACCAGGACTATGGTCATATCACAAATTCAATTGTTATTTTAATTGTGTTGTTTTGAACTGCCATTAATTTCCTTATTGATTTTTTGAATGTAGAAATGTGAGGGACCATTATCCTTTATTACAGTGGTTTCTTTATCTTCCTCAGGGTAGGAATAGTGAGGCGTTTATCCAACCTTTTTATTTCATAAAATGGTGAATATTGAAAACTCCTTACAAAGTTGTCCGCCTCATATTTCTGACGCCTCACAGAGCTCAGAGAGATAAGGGCAGGTGATTGAAATGAAGACTTTGACCATTTGGGAGCAAATAGATTGATAGGAGCACAGTGCTATAAAGGATGAGTGCTAATTCGATAGGAACGGTATTGGAGAAATAATCAAGATTAGAAGGAGAAGGGGCAGGCGGTGGATAGAAGTAGTGTGGGGCAAGGAGAGAGATAAGGGCTGGGAGAGTGTCATGAATATTAGAGATTTTAGAGAAAAAGTACTGAGCAACGTTATTAGAAGAAAAGGAGGCAATGATCAATTTTGGTTTGGGAGGTGTGAACAAAGATTGGAGGGTAGATGAAAGTTTAAATTGGCCAGTGATGTATGAAGACTTGTTGCATAGGGATTGTGCATTACGGAGGCCAAGTGAAAGAGTGCCATGAGGTGGGGCTGAGAAGCATATGTGCGGTTGGTGAGTGGTATAGATGAGGTTTAGGATGCTGGGAGAACAGGAGCGTCATGTTTGAGGGGTATGGATGCAGGGGTGAGAAAGGGAGATGGGGAGCGAGGAGAGTGAGGTAGAAGTTAGTCAGAAGGCTATGAGAGAAAGGAGAGGAGAAGAGTAAGTGCACGGAGGAATGGAGTGAAGTCAAGGTACATGATGGAGGGTAGAGGAAGTATATGCAAGTGAAGAAAGGGGGTAACCCAAGACAGAGAGCGGGTAGGGGGTAATGGTTGGCTGAGAAAAAGCAGGTGTACCTTTTGAGCTGGGCTAGAATGGGGTTTCAGGTGACCAAAAGACAGTTAATGGGCCCAAAACAAGAATGTTCCTTGGTTGTATGAGATAACAAAATCTCTGCGGTCAATGGATAATCAATGGTTAGCGGATGAGTACTTGTGGAAGCAGGAATCAGGAAAAGGGTGAGCTTGGCAAAACCTGGGTTGAGCAGGGGTTCTGGCCCTTGGCCCTTTCCAGAACTCGCAGACACAAACAGGAGTTACTTGTTGCTGCTTTTGTACCTTAGCAGCATATGCCTGGGATGAACGCCCAGGGGAGACGTAAAAGTGAAGACAGTCTGTCACATGCCCCTTTGGGAGCCAATCACAGTGCTTCAGATGTCTTCCAGACCTCCAGTCAGAATGCAGGAAGGGTTCTGGGTGTTGTAGGCCCACAGAGCTTCTTTTGCAGGCAGGACCCTCAGATGGTGCAAGGTTCCTATGGGAAAACAGAATGTGGCAAAAAATATGGCTTGAAGATTATCATCCAGTCATATGACCCTCTGAAAGCAGATCGTAGTGCTCTGGCTTCCAGATAGGATACAGCCAGGGTCCTTGGTCTTGTAGGCCCAGGAAGCATCTTTATGTAGGGCAGACCCTCGGATGGTGCACAAGATCCTCTAGGAAAGTCGGGTGTTATGTTAATTGGCTTTTATACTGTGCACCTCACCGCCGTAGTGGTTTAAGAGCACCAAAACCTTTTCCGTGTGGGTGACCTGTGAACCCACCCAGGGTACAAAGCAGACCGTGGTCTGATGGGTGAGAGGAAACAAATTTGGGAACAGTGGGAGAAAGTCAGAGAGAGAACAAAAGACAAAGATGACAAGGAGAGGGGAAGATAACATGAGGAATGAGTGGTAGAATTATCAGGGATGCATGTGCCATTGTATAGGGGGATAGCTCAGGGGCAAGGCATTTGTCTTGGAAGCAAAACAACGCAGTACAACACAGGTTTGAATCCCTTCCCGCGCTTAGAAACCAATCACTGGTATTAAGCGCGTACTCTGAATGCATCCAGTGGCGAGTAGAGAATGGGGGAGCATCATTAAGTAACAGAAGGACCTGAACTTATCCTATGGAATGGGTACCAATGGGAAATATAAAGAAGCAATAGTTATACAGGGTGCATCGTAGAGAGTGTATGTGTGCACCACTAGATGTCACTCTATAAGCTAAACGTTAACCATGAGTAAGGTGTCATGATCCATGCCCCTGACCCCCTCAGGTATAACAGCCCCCTGGCAGTAGTGGGGCTAAAGCCCTTCACACTGGTCCCAAGGACCTTAAAACTCCATCAGAAACACACATGGAGTCAGTCCCGGCACCTTTGGCACCAGGCTCATTATCAGGAATAAAGCAATACCAGTTTTGGACCTTAATCCAACATGGAGGCCTATTACACAGCTCAGTTCTTTAGAACCAAGTCATGCGGTCTAGTGTTTTGGGTGTGGCTGGGCCTGGAACTACTTGGCTTGGAACTACTTTACCTGGGCTATTTAAACCACACCCAAACAGCAGAACACGCTTCGTGTTATTCTGCACTCCTGCAGCGTAACGCTCACCGTGTCCAGCTCCTGCTCATCTGCTTCTCCGGCGGCCCTATCCTGAAGCCCTAGGTCCAGATTCCATTAATACCTGGAAGAACAAGAACAGCAATAGCGAGCAAGAACACTTACCTGTGAAGTAACAGGTCTAGAATCCATCCTGCGCTTCGCTTACCTCACCCATCTCCGAAGTTCGCCGCAACCTGCAAAGGTAAAGAAACAAGGAGAGCATTAATAATAATTCTTACCTGGTCAAGCAGCGAGTCCTGGCAGCACCCTGCAGTTCTCTTACCTCACCCTTCTCCGGGTTTCACCGCAACCTGCAAGGGAGAAGGAACAAGGTCAGCATTAACAAAGCACTTACCTGGGCAAGCAGCGCTTCGATCTCTCATCACTCCGGAACATCACCACAATCTGTACAAAGAAGGGAAGATAACACAGGTTAGCAATTAACACCAATAAACAGCGCAGTGCTCCGCGCATTAATAATTCACTGTGGTCTTCGCCATCATCGCGGCAACTCCGAGATCGCACCATCCATGTGAAAACAAAAAGAGACATTGTTGGGGAACAGCGTAGTGGAGCAAGATGCCGAGAAGACAAAGAAAACAGAGGGAAACAATGAGACAGAATAAAGATGGAAAAGACATTATAACTCACCTGGAAGACAGCAAGCAGAGTCGGAGTCACAGCCGTTCTGGACCCAACATAAGGGCACATGGACCAGTGAAGCAACTAGGTCCACGGAACGCCCGCACCAACCACGCGCCCCTGCACAGAGACACAGGACGGAGAGTTCAACGCACAAAAACTTAAGGCGCTACCCAACATCTGGCACATAACCAAGAAAGAGGGGCCCGGGATAGCGCTTAGACCGCCATCCAGTATTGTGTGGCTCCCCCATGGATACCAGGTGAGCGTAACTTAAGGTGATTCACAAAGTGACAAATTAAATAAGGTATTAATTGAAGCACAGTTAGAGAAACAGTGAAACACAACAGACCCTCAGGGGCAACGCGTTTGTCTTGGAAGCAAGACAACAGAGCAGTACAGGTTCGAATCCCGGGCTCGTGCGTAGAAATTGGGCTCCGGTGTTAAGCACATTATTAACAAACAATTATAATTATAATTATGTATGTAATAAACTCCTGCAAAACATCTATCAAACCGAAAATATAAGGACTGCTCAGATGTGAAAGTTAAATGAGCGTGAACAGAAGTGATTCTAGTAGATAGCAGTTAAGCCATGGTAAATCCTTCCAATGTGCAGCAAGGTTGGGTTCCATGAGATGAATATGGAAGCACTAGGAGGCAAATTTAGAAACAGCTGAGGGTTCAAACCATAGGGATAACATACTAGAAAACAAAATGTACCTCTAGCAAGCTTAACGCTAGAGGATAAGCTCCTCCAGACAACAATCGAGAAGAAGGGATAAGCCTAGCAAGGCCAGTGAAAAGAAAAGGGACACATCAATTCCATCATCTGAGTTTCGGCGAGACACCATGTGAAAGCGTGCAAATAAAGGTGAGATGGTAGCCCAGTCCAGGCCCAGAGCCTGAAAGTGCTGTGCTGTAAAGGTAAAATATTGCAGGCAGCTGTCCCCCTTAGTGAGGTGGTATAATCCAGACAATAACATCAGAACATATATGCCTGAATGTGCAGAACTCATGTAAAATGCATTAATGTATTGACCCACCAGCCCTATTTCTAAAGCTCTATTGTAGTGTCAGGGAAGGTACCTTGGCCCCTCCCAAACCTCCCCCCCCTTATCCCTTAGTGCAGAGAGGATGAAGCTGCTTCATGGGGCCCGGGAAAGTGCCGAATGGTGAACCCCCCCCGAGCCTGAACAGCTAAAGAGGACAGCTGACTACTTCAATGTTACTGAACCTTACAATGCGCCCCCGGCTCTGGCTCCACCAGTTCCATCCGTGGATCTAAAATGTGCTCCCTCCTGAAATGTACAGCGCTCAGCCCCAGAAAGACAACACAAAATCTCTGACCCACTCCCGGGTTTATACTGGCGAGTACCTCTCCACCATGTGTAAGAAACTCATGGTGGCTGAAGTAAAGACAGACACAAGTGATAACAAGAGAAAGGGTATTTATTCAACTTTCTGCAGATTGGAAAAATGCCTAATCTAAACCTAAACCTAAAATGGGAGCAAGCGTCAACCATCAAATGAAAAATAAGGAAGTCCTACTGGCGTTGTGTCAAATAAAAAGGGCCTATACTAAGAAAAACCTATTGCCAACCCTCAAAAATAATACAAGTGGGTGGGACAGTTTTCAAAAGAAAGGAGTGTTCACAAATAATATGTCAGGATGTGATTGCCACGAGTCTCCCTTCCCCACTTTTTAAGCACGGGATAAGGTAGGACTTCTGAGCACAGTATACTTCTCAAGCTTTCCCCAGCACGAGGAGACCGTTCCGGGTTTAACTTCTCAGAAGCCTCGACGGCCACGTTTCTTTTCACAAAAAGTCTCTTGCCTTCGAGGGTCAGTAAAATAACAAACAAATAAAAGTTCTTTTCAACTTGTATTTTGGGATGACGATTCTTCACCCCTGGGTCACCCTCTGCCGGGCGCAGACTCCTCTCGTGGTCTCAGCCTCCCCTCACCAGATTCACTATGGCTTTTCCTTACCACTTTAGGGTAATAGCATTTCACCCCTGCTTCCCCCTCTTCTGGGGTTGTAGCCACAAAAAGTCCTTAAAGGATATGAGGACCTCGGATAGCTGTAGTGTCTTGCTTCCGAGTACCTGACAGGTTCTAAGGATAAAACAAAAGTTATTTTCTCCTTTTCGGTTTTATCCTACGGGCTTTCAACAATTTGCTTTGTCACCTTCATGTGTTGGTGAGTGTCGAGTTCACCCCGGATCTCACTCGCACGCTTTTTCCTTTGACATTCACAAATCGTCGGGTGCTGGTTGTACACCCCTTCGGTCACCCTCTTTCGGGCTCAGATCTCTCTCGACTGTTAGCATCCCTCGGGCAGGTTCACTCTGGTTTATACTTCAAGAACAATCGTCTCTGTCACTTTCGCACAGTTCACTGTGAACCTCCCTTTCACAGGTTGACCTTTGTCAACAGAAAAATGTTCTTTTAGGCATCAGGCTTTGCCACTCCTTGTCGGCATTCCTTCTTTAGGTTCACTCTTGCAAATTTTGCACAAACAGTTTACTGTGGTCCACCCTCCATCGGGTTCATTTCTGTCAACACACTGTTCTCAGGCAATTCAGGCTTCACTCCTTTTGTCAGCATTCCTTTTCTGGGTTAATTCCTGCCAACTTCATCAATCATGCCTTTCCTAATCCCCTGTTTGGTCAAAGTCTTTCAAATGTACAGAGGATTTTGCAAGACCCCTATATGACCAATTTAACAGTTCTTTTACAGTCTTCCCAAGGCCTTCTGGTATTTGCATTTTCACTAAACACAGGATAGACCAGAGTCTCTCGAGGGAGCACCCACGTCACGTGGTGCTGAATCCCTCTGCAGCTGGTCTCCCCTTTATTGTTAACAGTTCTTAGAATTTCTTTCAACTTGCTATTTTGCAGCTTTCATTCAACACAGCTCTGTTTTCATCAGCTCTCCCCTCGACTCACGGGCTGTGATGAACTGCTTGGTTGTTCGGAGTAACTGGAGTCAAGGTCAGTACCACAGAGACCAGCATCTCTCCACGGCTTGGTTATCAACCGTGTAGGGTCTCATGTACTGTTGACATCTGCTGCAAAACACGCTGGCTATTTTTCACGTTCTTACCATTCCTTCTGCGGAGGGTTCACGGGCAAGGTCGCTTCTCTCTTTGTCACCCTCTCGTTATGCGCCGTCTTTCTCTTCCTCTTGAATTACCGTGCTTAGTTAGCTCTCACATCATGTGGTCTGGCTTGCTCGTACTGTGCTTTCTTGCTCCACCTTTGTGGGGAAGGGAAAAGGCTGTCGGGTGTGTGTGATTCTGGTCAATTGCCTGACTTTGCCTGACCCTTGTATTGGGACATGTCAGGTAATGACTCTGGTGTTAGTCCGTTATCTTCTATGTTGTGTGAAAGTGTTTGTGATAGAAAGGGGGTGCGATGGAGAGGTTGAATGTCCTATGTGGTAAGATAGGAACCTGTCGTTGTTCCCGTTACACTCCCAGAGGACCCCCCACCCAGTTGATCCTCCCTCACTGGTCCACCCCCAGGAACTGGTTAGCGATGGCCATGTCCTGCCCACCTAGATGACAGATCCCCGGGGTCTAGTTCGGGAGACATCTTCAGGTTTCTCACACATGCCAAGGAGACATGCCCGCACCTAGCTCCCCTAAAAACGAAAATTAGACTTTGCCAGCCAGAAAATCTCCCCTCACTGCCACCACAACTGAATCTCCTCTCCTCAAGAGTGATCCCCTTCCCCGCTGATACTCCCCCAGCCATGCATTTCCTCAACCCTTGTTGCAATCACTCAATGGATCGCATAGAACCACCTTTCCCAAAACTGAGAGGACGAAGAACGTAGACCAGGTCCAGCAGGGCCTCATTCAGGCTCTGCAGCGGCCAAGAAACCCCTCTTCCCCAAAGCACCTCCAAAGGTCCCCAACTCCATGACACACTGTGCAACCCGATGAGAAGCCCTGGAGTCTTCCCATCCCAGAACTCCACCACCCTGAGCCATGTACAGCCATTGATGAGGTTGCATCCGAGGGCACGACTAAGGCCTCCTTTGTGCAATCCAATCCAGACCCTCGAACCACTCTCTCACCCGTTGCTAATCCCAGCCTAAACCCACCCTTCACATTTGGGGAGCTCTGCAGACCCCACCGCCCCATGGAATAGTCCCCCCTCTCCCCCCTGTCGTTCCTGTGCAGTGCGAGAGGGTGTCTCTGGGAGAACAATGATGGCTGCTTGCTTTCTGGTAGACTAACGAGACTGGGAAGCAAAGAATGAGTAATCTTACCAAATGGGTAGAGGCTGCTTGCATAGTTGTTACAGGTGCGTTAATAATACATGCGTTGCTAAGCATACATAAACAGGTGAGGTAGCGAAGGAAGTGCATAAATGTAATATAGATAACATAAGAAGCAGGGAGGCTCCGCAAAGGGCCACCGCACACATTCAATGAGTAGTAAGGAGGGCATCACAGAATGAGCCAAATACATCGGAGAACCTAACAAAAGTCCACAACATTGGGTGAAAGTATGTGTCATGTGCTAGTGTATACTGTAAGGTATCTTTAAGTCAGATGGCATATAAATATTTGGATGAAAGCGGATTTCTTACTTGATCTCGGGGACGACTGCGGAGTGCTACTTATCCAATGGCCATCTTGGACGTTCCAAGTTGTGTAAACACTGATTAAATCCTATTCTTATACTATCTCTGTGTAGGCCTGGGCCTATAAGCTCATATGTCAGAACATTGTGACATTGCAGACTGCATCTTGCATCCAACACTGGCTGTTAGCTAATCTCCCTTTGCAGAATATCGAACATGCTTTGGAACACAGTACTTTGATAGAACACAAGGTAACACAAACCCATGAGAAGCAGTGACAACTTGAGCACATAAGAATATTTAGTTAAAACAGTGGGCCTCATTACGAGGTTGGAGGTAGCCTTGCCGGTAAAACCA
Organism: Ambystoma mexicanum; assembly: GCF_040938575.1. Classification (NCBI taxonomy): domain Eukaryota; kingdom Metazoa; phylum Chordata; class Amphibia; order Caudata; family Ambystomatidae; genus Ambystoma; species Ambystoma mexicanum. Next base: position 1,198,353,840 of record NC_090935.1, read on the forward strand.
GCAAGGCTGCCTCCAAACTCGCGAAAAGATCTGGCACCCGGCAATGAGGAATGACTTTGCTGGACCAGGTAATTCCTCCATTGCTGGATGCCGGTGCCTGTCAGTCCCCATTCCCATTGAGCCCAGTAGGGCTCAATGGTAATGGGGAAGTCGGATGCACCGGCACCGTTTACAACAACTTGCTTTGCTCGCTGGTGCCGCTCTGCCCGCCAGGTCAGACCTGGCAGGCTGACAGGCACCCGCGAGCACAGCTCATAGTATGGCGGTACGGTAGCAATGGTGCTGATAGCACTACCGGCACTGTTGTCACCGTACCGCCATACGTGTATTGAGGTCCAGTGTGCAGTCAATGCATCCTGTGAGCCCCATAAACCCGCATGCATACCTTGAGCGCCTGCACTGTTGTGAATCCCCAAGGACTTTGCAGAACCTTTACTCATCAATGTCACACAAAAAACTTGAAAACAAAAATGTGCATGAGCTTCTGAGGGCCAATCACAGTGCTCTAGATGGATTGCAGACTTCCAGGGTGTATCCAGGCCGTGCCCTGAGTGTTGTAGGCATAGGGAGCCTCGTTTTGCAGAACGGATCATCAGATGGTGCACAGGATCCTCTGGGAAACCTGGATGTGGCAAAGAAATGACTTGAAAATGAACATCCAGTCACATGATCCTCTGGGAGCCAATCAACGTGCTCCAGATGGCTTCAAGACTTCCTGCCAGGATGCAGACAGGTTCCTGGGTGTTGTAGGCATCTTGTGATGGAGTTTGAGTTTTATGTTTTTCAATAGGGTTCAATTTTGATTCCATGTTGTCACTGGGTGGTCTCATTTGTTGTATGATATATGTCTAATTTTGTTTCATCCAGAATTGGGTGTGTGGTTTTTATGAAACATTTTCAGCTGTTCTTTTGGAGTGTTGTTTATGATGATGTAGACAGTTAATTAAATGGAGAAGCATGTATGTAGTGTATATGATCATTCTCTGTGTGTGTAAAGAAAATTACATATTGGGGAACACTAAAAGACAATCAAGGAACATAATTGCAGAGCATATTAGAGGACTTAAATTGTAGAATGTAATGTCCTGAGATCGGGCGGAATGTGGTCAGATCTGAGCAGTCAACACAAGATGGACAGCAGCATTATGCAGCCTCCAAAGACACTTCATCATGAATGTAGGCAGTCTCCTAGATAAAGATTATTGGAATAGTTCCGAATGGAAAGGAATAAGGCATGCACCCTACCAGAAAACAATGTAAAGGGGAACAATTTATGTTGTATTGTAAGGTATAAATACCCTTTTTTGTATAAATGCCCCAATCTGAGGGCCCATATTTCAGTTTACTTCTAACCAGACTCCCAGATTGTTCACTAAGGGCAATGTCTGAGTTGATGTTTAGACTGTTACTGTTACTCTGCATCTACTCCTTGTCACCTCACATGTGGTGTCCCACATGGCTCCTCCTTGTCTCCAATCTTGTTTAACATCTATATTTGGGCCTTGGTGTGTCTCATCCACTCCCACGGTTTGAACTGCTACTCCTATGCCGCCGACACCCAAATCCTGATCCGTCTTGATCAGGATCCGGACTGGGCGTTGTCACGCCTTCAGGATTGCCTGACTGCCGTTGGTGAGTGGATGGGCTACAACTGGCTCAAATTGAATGGAGACAAGACCACAAGATGGTGGTGGGTTGTCCCTCTGGTTCCTCACTTTGGGTGCCTTCCTTCTGGCCTTCCTCTTTTGGTCCTCTTCCCAGTCTGGTTGACAAAGTGAAAAACCTGGGGGTTATCCTTTCAGCCTCTTTGTCCATGGTGAACCAAGTTGAAGCAGTCTGTCAATCAGGCCATTACCAACGTAGGGTCTTGAAGAAAGTGTTCCCTTATATACCCGAGCCTCTCTGCCCTCCAGTGGTTGCGGCTCTGGTTTTATCTCGTTTAGACTACTGCAACTCGCTGTATCTAGCCCAACCTAAGGGTCTTATGCAGCACTTACAGCGTATTCAAAACCTGGCTGCCCTGATGGCCATGGGCACCTCCTATGGTGCCCATATAACTCCTTTGCTCCTTTCCCTGCACTGGCTGCTTGTGGACCAACATAATACATTTAAAGCCCTGTGCATAGTTCACTGGGCTCTCCATTTCCAAGGCACCAAATTTCTTCAGGCTAAATTTACTTGCTATCACCCTGACCGCCTGCTACAATCCTCCTCTGCAGATCTTCTTATTATCCCTAGGTTCCGGCACTTGAGGGTAGGTGGCCGTGCCTTTTCCATAACTGCTGCCAATTTATGGAACGGACTACCACTAGCAATGAGGAAGCTAATGAACCATCTGGCCTTCAGTAAGGCACTTAAAATGGAGCTCTTCTAGGTACTAGCTTTGTCCTTGTTCATATCCATCTAGGACTTCGTTTAAAACGTGCTTCCCTCTCTAGCGCCAAGATACCCTCGGGTGACTGAGCGCTTAAGAAATTTACATAACATCAGTCTTGTGCTCAGATAATTGATATACAATGAACCCTCACCTCAGGGTACTGTGACGACATCCAACGGAATGTCGTCACTTCTCCCCAAGGGGGAGACCCTTCTTATAAAGGCAAGGGGGTGAGGCTGCTTCCCGATAGTCCCCCTGAGGGTGGTACTCAGTGGGTGGATCTCATGGCGAGGGATCCCCCCTATGGGACTAGGGACGACTATCCACGGAGAATGCAGTATGTCCACACTGCACCACAACCTCCCTCATTCTCCTACCATATACAGGACGCACTAGTTCCCCACACTTCCATGTATTTGTGTAGGGTAGATAACACAACCCTCATGAGAAATACTGAGATGAGGAAGAGTAGGGAACCTGAAGTACACTGGAAGACTGGGACGAGGAAGAATCTAACTAACCCAGTAGAGATTGACCATGCCAGTACTGGGAAGAAGAAGAAGTGCAGAGTAATGAAGAACGCCCTGTGGAACCAAAGTAAGCGTTCCAGTCAATATGGACACTGTATGAGCATAAAAAGTGAGATGGGGCACGAAAGAGTGTTCGTCCTTCCCTGGAGGAACCCCAAGAGAAGTTCTCCCTGAAGGAGCCGGGATCTAGGGGTCCAGAAAGCAGAGGGAATCAAAGACGGCGTATGGGATGCTTGGCGACCCTCTGGGAAGCTCACTTACTGTTCACCGAGGTCGGACGGCCTGGAAGGCTACTAGAGCAAACCTACAGACGACGAAGACTGCTGGACATCCCGGTCAGAGGCAGACACGCTGCCGGTGAGGAGTAGAGTGCTGCGGAGCAGCCGCAGCATACAGAAAGGTGAACAAAGCCTGCAGGAACCTGACCAAAGACGCAACAAAGCTGAACACCACCCAGAGAGTGTATGCGATTCCCTCACAGTTAGCAGGGTTGCCGGGACGCTTGGTTATATTTTGCCATGGTTCAAGAGATATGAAAGTTGGGTCTGGGACCCCCATCCAGGTGAGAAGAGCATCACAAATCCTCTTCTTTGACACAGTACCTGACAGACGGGTGAACCAGGCCGACCAGAGCAGTCAGGAAGAGAAGCACAGGCCTGGGACCCACACCCAATTGAGAAGAGCATCACGCATCCTCTACTTCAGCACAGTACCTGGCAGTGGTGTGAGCCAGGACTGCGTCAGAGAGAGCCGTACTTGGCAGGAAAGTGAACCAGATCTGCCAGAGGAAAGCAGCAGAGTCATACAGGTCTGGGACCCACACCTACAAAACAGTAAAATAAGATCAAAGGAAGCCAGTGGAAGGGAGCCATTCACCCTGGCATTGTGAACTTTGGTAAAGAGCCTGGGAAGGGCCTGTGGAAGGGAGTCATTCCCCCTACTATGCTGAAACTGCAAGCCAAGAGGGATCAGGGGAAGGAAGCCATACTCCCTGGCATTATGCACCATGAAGCAAAGCAGAGGAAGTCTCAGGGAAGGGAGTAATTCCCTTGGCACTGTGAAAGTACTAAGATTAAGACAGCAATACAAATTATGTTTCAGTTGGAACTTTGAGTTTGAACTGAGAACTTTATACCACCACACGCTAGAAATGTGTGTTGCATCTTTGTAAGGAACTGAGTCCAGGAAGTCATTCTCACAGGTGCAGTTCCCACCTGACAATTGGAACTGTGATCCGTTGTCCAGAAGAAGGGAGCCATTCTTCTTTATTTTAGTTACTAGTTCGGGAAAGAAGTAGACATTTTGACACACATTGGTGGACCCTTTTTCATTTACTTTGACATTCTGACAGATTCTTTAGTTCCTTAGTTGAGGCAGGGAAACCCCTCTTTGAGTTAGGGAGAGATAGGTGTCCTCTTTATTTTGAGTAAATAAAGGTTTATGCCAACAATCATGCCAGCTGTGTGTCGGTCTCCTCCTGTTGCACCCTCACAGTGCATTATCAATCCATTCTCTCTTGCTACCTGTTAAGTTTATACTTTAGGGTGAAATATATAAACAGAGCCGTACGTGGAAAGACATCCACCGGCCCCCTCGTCCATTCAGTTCCAAGTTCAACTGCTTTTCTTAGAACACTCATGCACAGTGGAACATTCATGCACAGTCTAGTCCAAACATTCTACAACACCACTCTGGACATGACCTAAGAATACACACAGTATGGACAGGGAGCAGATCAAAACCTAACACATCTTCCCCCTATACATAACCGGAAAACAACAGGATAAGAACACAGGGAGAAGATGCACAATTGCTCTGAACGAAAATAATAATGTCCACACAGGTCAAATCCTCCTCAATACAACCTCTTACATACCAAGCTACTGCTCAGAGCAATGAATTGCTAACCTCACTATTCCTTACATTAGCTTAAGAACAGCTAAGCACCAAACATAAACATGCATCAACTTTGCAGCGGGCCCACCACAGACGTCAAGTACAGGGAACCAGCCCTCATTCTCCAGTCAACCATGACCACCATATAACATGCCAAACACTCTTATCATCAAACCTCCAACTACAATGTGTGCACAAACACCTCCCGAACCTAGCACAAATTCCAGGACTAAATTTGTTCCTAAAATAAATACATTTGACGGGGCTATCCCCATCAACATTTTCCACCTACTAATCACATAGTTGACTACTGTCCAATACACACCAGCACATAACCAACCACACTTAAACGAATGACGCACAGCCTCGAATTCAGCATTAAATATGGTGAACTTTACAAGAAAATACACGCCCGGATTAGGACCATAGTTTAGGCCTGCAGAGAGTTACTGTGGGTACAGGTGGAAGAAAATAATTGGTTAAACATACATTTCATCTTTGTGTACCTGTCGAAAAAAAAATAATTAGTAGAACATACAGTGCATCACATGTATCTACATTTACATTTCCTTTTCTTTAGTGGATTCATACCCTTTGAGTAAAACAGCAGTTGTCATGCTCAACACACAACATATTACTATTGGTATGTGCAACAAAACATTACACCTAAGTAAATAACATAATGCATCTAGTATGCCAAAGTGGCTACTAACCAAAGACATCTCACATGCACCTCTAATGCACATACTATGCCAGACCAAAAGCATCTCTTGTACACCTCCAATGTACTTCACACGCCGGACCAGTGGCGTCTGTGTGCACCTCATGCACCAAACCAATAGCATCTAAAATGCAAACTGTATAACTCCAATGCCGAACCAATGGCATCTCCTATGCAAACTGTGGCACAACCTATGCCAACCAATGGCATCTCATATGCAACCTGTGGCACAACCTATGCTAAACCAATGACATCTAATATGCCATACTACTGGCACTTAATGTACCAAAACCATGTCCAACAACTTCACAAACCGGACACTTCCTCTAATAGTCATCATTCTAACCATGAATTAATAAATGAGACTGCCCTTCCCATAACATACCAATAGAACTAATCGGACTTAAAAGTAGGAGAAATTGCAATGTATGAATAAACGCCTCCCAAACCCAAGCATTAAAGTCCTCAGAGCCCTCTTGGTAAAGTTCCTAGGAAAAAATGCAAGGTCATATACACATAACAATTCATTCTGGAATGCATTACTTCAATTCACAAAATTGCCAAAAACAAAATCGTCAACCAGCAGCGCCAAATACTCAATCCATTCATGGATTGACAATAACAATTGTCAAAATCACAGCAACAACCATAAATAACTCCCTAGTACTTGAGTTTAAAATGCAGTTCCTCCAATAGTTCGTGGCACATCACTGCATGTCCGGGTTCGCCACTTAACTTCACTGTAAACGTTGTCATCGCTGAAATTCCAAATAACTCTGCAACATCTCTTTGTATTTGATAAGACGTTATCTTTTTCACAGCTTGTCTGCAAATTCCACAAAAGATGAAATGAGGTACAACATCATGTGCCGCAAGCTGCATAGGCTGGAAGCTCCGGAAGAAGAAAAAAAAAAAAATTCCTCATGAATGCAATACACTAGTAAATCCTTTATCCAGTGCAACGGCTGCCAGAACGTTCATTTTCCAAAGTTGTATTTCCGTCTGAGGCACGGAACTGGAGCACGTCAATATCACATTGTAAGGTCCCTTTTTTGAACATGAAAACTCATTGTGATGCGGTGGCTGCGCTGACGGGTCCCAGAATGCTGGCGAAAAGAATCCACGGCAGCCACTATCGCTAACACCCCCAGCATCCATCTGACATCACCATTAGGATAGTGAGAGCGGCCACGGACGGAGAGCACCGCGCCAACCGTCACCCATAGGCTGTCCGGATGAGCAGATTAAGCAGGACCAATCCAGCGCCTCACAGACCATGATGAATGCGTGACTGCCCGGACCGCACACTCCACGGCCCAATATCAAGGCTGCCACCAAAGAGGAGGTGCGTGCCTGTACTTTAACGTCTTGCTCCCTATAAGCAGGACACCAGCCGCCCCGCATTATTTCACCAGCTGGCGGTTGGGACCGCCACCAGCCATACATTGCTGGCCATTGGCACACCTGCAGGCTCCTCAGCGGCCCTTCAATCAGGTTAAGGGGCCATTTCCTAAGCCAGTTCGCAAACGCAATATTTAGCGCTCCCTCAAAGGGGAACACCCGTGCCATAACAGTGTCCAACAGGGCTAATACTCCGACCGTATGGCTCCGTTAAAGTTCACTGCCCCTAAAGGTGCCAGCCAGCCCCCAGAATTACAATTTGGTGCAGTCTATTTCTGGCTCTGGCGAAAGGGATACGCTCACCTTCTGGCCAAGGGACAGCATGGGGTGGCCGGTGGATGTCTCCTCTTCCTCTGGTGTTCTGCCTCCTTTTCAATGCTGCATGTGCCCTCTGTCTCCAGATTCCTTTTTCTGAAGTGCATCATTTCTTCCTTGAGCTGCTCAGTCTCACCAGTAGACATTCCCAGAAACAAATCCTCGTCGCCAATGTTAAGTTTATACTTTAGGGTGAAATATATAAACAGAGCCGTACGTGGGTTTGATAAGTCTTTACTGGGTTAAATCTTCAGGTAAGTACATAAGGGCAATTAAGTAAATAATATAGGCAGGGAGAGACATCCACCGGCCCCCTCGTCCATTCAGTTCCAGGTCCCAACTGCTTTTCTTAGAACACTCATGCACAGTGGAACATTCATGCACAGTCCAGTCCAAATATTCTACAACAACACTCTGGACATGACCTAAGAATACACACAGTATGGACAGGGAGCAGATCAAAACCTAACACTACCATTCATAGCCATAGCCAATAGGAGGATATCAAACTTCTTCCAGCATGCGTTTACTGGATTCAGAATTGTCAAAATGGAAAGGCAAAATGAGTGAGAGAGACTCCATGGTAAACCCTGAGATATTGGGCACTTCTATAGCTGCTAGTTGCGTTGTCAGGTGAAAGACCTGCATCTGAAGACATACAATACCTTCCCGTGAAACACAAGAACTTCAGTAGCAAAATACCAATCAGCTAAAGCAATACCTGAGGTTCAGAGCTACAACACATACAAGGCTCTAAGTGTAGTCTTAGTGGGCAATGGGATTGTTTCTGTACCTGCTGGAATTTGCACATTTGTTCGTCAGCGTTAATGCTTCTTAGCTAAACATGTTTCAATAAGCAAGAACCAGAGTCAGTGTTTTGTAAGGATGGCAGTAGGATAGGTGAAGTGTCTGGGGGGCATAACAGGCCCATTGATAGGTCCATAAGCAGGGGTGTTGCTAGGTTTGTAACAGATCCGGGGCTACACTAATGTCGGGACTCAGGGCTAGCTAGCCTTTTGGTTGTAGGCCCTGAGCTTCTAACTGGGGCTAAAACCAAAAGACCCGGGTATATAGTTCCCTCACCTGCCCCCCCTAGCGACTCCTCTGTCCATAAGTGAAATTCTACAAACATCTCGTCGACTACTCATATATTTTCAAAATGGCAGCCCTGAAAAGAGATGACGAACAACTAAGAAACGTAACCACCCTGTTGTACTGATCCACATCCAAGATGGCTGTGGCCACACATCGACTATCTTGAGAGTGTGCGCTGGTACCGGCTCGACTCTCTTCATACAATGAGGGTGACACAAACAGTGGCCCCTGGAGAGACAAATTCAACTAACTCGTGGTGCAGCACTCGGTCAGATACTCTCTTCATCACTGGTGACGCTGCAAGTACCACTCTTGGAGTCTGCACAATGCTAGAAAGTGCAAAAGGTTCCACCTCACAGTGAAGGTCGTCCAAACAACAGAAAATGGTGTACACCTTCCCCATCGCCATTATAATATTCACTGAAAGAATGATTGGATACAATGTATCTGTAAAGACACTCTTTATTTAAATAGCTTAGCACAGATCTGCATGTCGTCCCTTTCCTGCTTCCCTGAAGCCACTAACTACCTCCCTCTCTTTCCTTTCCCGTTCATATAGTTTGACACTTCAGCACCATGTTATTTCCTCTCTGGTGGCATCACTCCATTTGAGTGAAAGCTAAGGCACGGTATTGTTTTGGGGCTTGCTAGGCCCAACCATTTGAATGATCCACGGAGCCTAGGCTTCAGGCAACCTCCTTTATTGGTCCTCCTTACAAAACTAAACTTCCCGTTCTCCTTCCGCCCTCCCTTCCCACGTGTCCTCCTCATTAAGGGGCTAGTGTCCGTTCTCACCCGCAACCGGTATGACAGCTGTCCCTTCCTTCCTAATGTAGGAGATCAGGATTATTTTGGAAACCGCAGCAATGAAGCCACACACAACATCAGAGATCTCTAAATGCTCATGTTACTGCTCTATGTCCTTTAACGGCGTGGATGCCATGTTTACCAAAAACTCCACATCTGTATCTCCGCAGAAATTGTGGCAATGAACAATGACACTGAGAATATAATGCAAGTGAATAGTGTAAAACTGAATACAGTTAGGTGATAATTATTCAGCTGGAGGGCATTGCTGGTAGGTAACAGCCCACTGAAGGCCGACGCAGAGCATGCATGCTAAACGCAGGTTTGGCTACAGCGATGTCATGGAGCAAAGAAAAACTCAACTTATGCCCAGTTTGTCGTCTTTGCCACCACACCGATTTTCAGTGAAATGCAATGAAGACTGGAAAAATGGCAGGTGTACAGTATGTTTTCTTTTGTTATAAGCCGTCCGGTAGCTGGAGGGGGCACCAGCAGCCAGAATCAAATGCAGGCTTAACCCAGAGAATTAAGACCACTCTTGACAAACTGATTGGCTGGTATAACCTCCCCTGTTTTACAGTATCCAGGTGCTACCTGCATTATAGGGACAGAAGAGGAGTTACAGATAGAGAGACCTTTAACATCCCTGGTAGCGCCTCGGCACCAACCCGTGCAGATGGTATTACTTGCATATCACGTGTTCTTCTAAATGCTACAGTGACACCATTCGTCCTGTAGCGCCGACAAAGGCCCACAAGGAGATGTGTGGAGCGCGCGCTACTCCACCATATAGAGTGTATATCATAAATATATCGGTTTACTCAGTGGACAGCACCTAAGCTGTATTACAGATCAGTTTATTTACCACTAACTAGTCTATTGCTATTAAGAAAAGCAACAGTAAATACATCAAACCGTTTAAACATGGAGAAATAGGTATTTAGCTGGGTTCTTCTCATCTGCCTTCTCTTGCGTTGACAGTTTTTAGGTGATAGCATTTCCTATTGACTCTTCGTCTGTATGAGGGAAATGTGGCAGAGTATATGCACTGAGAGTACTTCACAGACACATGCTGACATGTGTGTAAGGTTTAAGTGGACTGACCTAGACAGTGGCATGTAGGAGGTTAAGGCGGAATGGCCCTGAGAATCAAAGAAGTTTGCAGGGCCACACGCAGTCCTGTGGGACGTCTAGGATGATTAGTCTAATTCAAGCAGATGTGAGGTATGACAGGGAAATAATCTAAGTAGCAACCCTGTCTTTACTACTCACATGGGGACTCAGCAAGGGCATGGATAACAAGGTAGGGCCTAACTCCTTTTCAATGTCTGTTTTTCTCCCTTAAGTTGTTTGCAATGAGATTTCAATCATCTGATCTCCCCAGCAGCCAAAAGCTCGGTCAGAACTTCTCAAGAGACTGCACCACGGAATCCGATCCATGGGATTTGCTTTTGGGACTTCTTAGCATGAGGGGGTGCCACTCCCTGTTCTAGAAACGTGGGAGAAGTTAGCAACCCCCAAGCAGGCAGCCCTCTGCCAACCACTCCTGCAAGCAAAATACATGTTTGAACACATTTAGAGGATAACCTCTGGCATGTTTCGGAGGGTGCTTGCAATAATGCCAGATAAACATATGTCAGACGCAGTGCCAGCGAATAATGCCTTGTGACAATATGCTCTGATGTATTAACCTCAGACTACTGAACCAACCAATGCTGGCATCAGAGCATAGCAGCGGAGACATTTTCTCCACAGTTCTTTGAAATGGAATGATCCTCTAAGTTTATTGTGCAATGGTAGTACGGCTACTGATAAGCTGTCCCATATATTATAACCCTCAAACACTGTGCTAAGAGGGGAAAAAAAAGCCCTTGGTGCTTCTTGGCTCACTGGCTGGATGCTGCAATGCTTTCCACGAGGACAAGATCCACTCAGGCATCCTGTCCAAAGTGTGCCTTCGGACGATCATAAATAAACTGATCTGTAATACAGCTTAGGTGCTGTCCACTGAGTAAACCGATATATTTATGACATACACTCTATATGGTGGAGTAGCGCGCGCTCCACACATCTCCTTGTGGGCCTTTGTCGGCGCTACAGGACGAATGGTGTCACTGTAGCATTTAGAAGAACACGTGATATACAAGTAATACCATCTGCATGGGTTGGTGCTGAGGCGCTACCAGGGATGTTAAAGGTCTCTCTATCTGTAACTCCTCTTCTGTCCCTATAATGCAGGTAGCACCTGGATACTGTAAAACAGGGGAGGTTATACCAGCCAATCAGTTTGTCAAGAGTGGTCTTAATTCTCTGGGTTAAGCCTGCATTTGATTCTGGCTGCTGGTGCCCCCTCCAGCTACCGGACGGCTTATAACAAAAGAAAACATACTGTACACCTGGCATTTTTCCAGTCTTCATTGCATTTCACTGAAAATCGGTGTGGTGGCAAAGACGACAAACTGGGCATAAGTTGCGTTTTTCTTTGCTCCATAACATCGCTGTAGCCAAACCTGCGTTAAGCATGCATGCTCTGCGTGGTCATTAGCCACTCTCACCAGCTGCGCCTGCGACCCGAGAGTTTCCTATGCAGAGGACCCCGGGACTACTCTAGTGTTCCACCGACAGCCATTACTTAGCTTCTCAGCTCCATGGATCTAACTCAAAATGAATTCATCTCCACCCTCACTTTGCCTCCGTTTGCAGGAATGCCTGTGCTTTGTGTGCTGAGCCAGTCGAACAAAAACAAGCATCATGTTTTCAAAATTACCTAAAGGAACAGTGCTTTAGAAATATACTATTTTTCTCCTTTGCTGATCACATTCTTTGGTGGAGTAAGAAACCCATTATCATTAAGCACTTGCTTTTGAGAATTGTATTTTGTACTGACGTATTGATCCATGAATGCTTTTAAAGGCCCAATTTATTTATGGTTCATTAAAAAAGGGTGGGGACTGTCCCAAGCGCCCACTATCCCCATTACATGTGTTGCCATAAATGCGCTCTTTTACTGGGAAGTGTGGAGGCCATCGTAAACACGTATCTTCACTTGGGATGGTTCAGATCCTTGCACTGGCCCTGCTTCTAGATATGGTTATGGACAAGAAGCGGGTTAATAATCCACTTTTTATTCTTTTGTCAGCTTGACTCTTCGGTTGGTTACCCAATGGCCCCCTTTGCTGGTCTTAATGTAAATTGTATTAATTTCAAACAAATCTCTTCACGATTGCTTCAAAAACGCATGTTTTAGAACTTTTTTGTATAAAACAATAACTTGCAGACAATACCAAGGCAAGCCTTCCCGACTGCATGTGTTGCCCTAAAATGTGCCCTACTGACATGAGCATTAGAGCATGAACGGGGGGGCTGTTAATGGAATGATTAAATGGATCTTTGCTGCATGGAACAGATCCCATGTTCTCTAAATAGAAATAATATGCATAGAATGTATAATCCGATTTTCTGTAATTCTGTACACGAGAAATAGGTATTACATATTCATTGACTCTGCAGCTAATCTATTTTCATGACGTTGCAGATGAATGTGTGCTGAGGGCGGAGATGATAGCCCCTTCAGAAAGCAGTGCAAGGCCAGCGTTGTTCATTGCCACCTCCATCTTGCTGATCCTCAGCATTGGTGGCAGTGTTTTCTTCTGGCGGTGGTCCCGCCGAAGACCGAAGCCCGTCAGCAAGGCAGGTTATGAAAAGCTGCCCGATCAGTCCAAAGCTTTGCCATCCTACAAGACAAACCGAGAGAGCACCAGCTTCCAGCACAACCAAGTGATTGACTACAAGGACAGGGAGGACGAGGAAGATGAGGAGGAGGAGGATGACGATGACGATATTGTCTACATGGGCCAGGACGGCACTGTCTATCGAAAATTTAAATACGGACTTCTGGAGGAGGATGAAGAAGATGAACTAGAATACGATGATGAGAGTTACTCGTTCAGATAGCTCCCATTTCCAGTCATGTTTTCTCTTTGTTTTCCCGTCCATTTATGTGACATCACCAGCTGGAATTAAGGGAATTTACTATGTTGCTTGTTCTTAGGATAGCTGATCTCAAGTAGAGGGTTATATTTATGTTAAGGCAGTAAAAGGAGCTCCAGATATAGCAGTGATCAAGAGGAAAGTCTGTGCACTTTCACTTCTGCTGGAGGTTTTCTCAGAACAGAGTAAAAAGCAAAGGACTGTTGTGCAATTCCATAAGCCTGCTGCAGTTCCTGAGCCCTACTGCCAGGCTCACTGACCGACCGAATGATATATGGATAGCAGTAGATGTAGTGGTCCTATGGTGGGACAGGATGCTGGAATAGGTAACCACCCTGTTGAATACTTTCCCACTTTTTCAAGGCAGTGAACTCAAACAAATATGGACCTGGATCATGTACTTCCCATTTTGGTTCCGCTCATTTTTGATGGCACTGCCACTTTACCTGACTGCATGCGTCGATCAAATGAATGTATTTCGCTCACTGTTGCAATTTAGTGAAGTGATGTTGGATTGCCATTAGAAAGGGAGATCTAATGAATTCTTAAAAGCTTTTTCCAAGTGTATGTGCTTTTATTATATTCCAATCCATAATTTCGTTATATGATACTCAAAAATTGCTTTTCGTTTGTGTATGTGGGCACACTGTTTTATAATTAGTACCAAATGTCCTCTCTATGTCTAAGGGCACTGTGGACTAAGGAGATGTGTATTTTTATGCGCACTGTATAAATTATGGAAAAATAAGTGACGGCATGCTCTGTTAAGTAGACGAGACATTTCTTCTGCTCAAGTCGATCCAAGATAGATTGAGGAAGAATAGCATGGAGGTCAAATGTGGTCTTTGTGGAAAGTTCTAACCTATTGATGTAAATGAGTGGCTCCAGATGAATTTTAGGATAGTAATTTTATTTCAATGTGGCCTTTAATCAGAAAACAGACTGCCTGAAAGAATTCATTAAGTCCCTGACAGCAGGATTCCAACATTGCAGATCATCTCTAAATTTTGAAAAGTCTTTCTCAAGTGATCATCACCGCATTAAGCAGGTGCTGGATAAAAAAAAGATGTTGCACCTGCTTTAGACGGTACCTGCTGGCTTGGTTGAATGTCTTCTGAAGGCCCATTATTGTGAGGCACAGGGCATGCACCCAATGGTGGTCCAACACATCAGTTTATAGGGAACTCAATGTAAACAATTAGCTGATTACGAAGAGGATCTTTTCATTTTTTTAATGGAGGCCTTGCTCGAATGGGAGGGAGGTAGTGAGGGGGGTTTGTTTCCCATATTGGTTTGACCGGATCATTCATAAAAGTCTTCAGAAAATGAAAAACCTACCAATGGAACAATGAACACTCCATACAGGCAACAAACATCCAGAAGACATGGAAAATAAGCTGGTTTAAATGTATAAATATGTAAGAAAATATTAATTTAAAGGTTTATTGCTCTTAATGTGTGTGGGTGTGTTTCTTGTCTATGGGATTACCTTATTGATGTTTCTAGTTTTATAATTCAAATGTATGTAACTAGCCTCAATATGCAATTGTGGATGCATTATTGTATTTGTATTTTGTTTCATTTGTTTTAATTTATTAGGTTTTGGTTTTAAATTAAAACCTTTCACAATCATAAAACACTGTTAATTTAGATACAAATCATTAAAAGAAAGCACAATATCCATTTCACACTAAGATCTTAATAATAATACATAAACAGTACAACATCTTAAAATTGGACACAGAATCAAATATAAAATTGGGCATTTTTAACCATAATTTCAATTACCCTTATAAACTCACTAGAATTGCCGTAAGAGACAGGATTTCCCCCAACATACAAAATATTTACTTTAAAAACATAATGAGAGCAATGGACAATGATAATTTCCCCACCATCATCAAACGCTTCCAGAGGGAGTCCCCAGTCACAGTGCTAGTAGAATTAACACATTTGCCCAAGTAGAATATATGGGGCTGTACCGAGCTTAAACACTCCAACGTTAAATGACATAAAGTTTCGTGCGGATCTGTTTTACATAGCTGACATGACCTTTTTGCAGACGATAAACCCCGGTCTTTTAACTTTTTTCTTTACAATCTATTTCTCTGTGTGAGGATTAATAGCTACCTCAGTTAATAAGTGATTTCGTTCCATCATCTCTTGCCTTACACTCATATGAATTAAAAACAAGTCAATTCAAGGTTGTGCCCATTCCTTTTCTAAAGCTAGTTTGAAAAATACTAACAGGGTAATTCATAGAATTTCGCAGAAAAGTGTCGCAAGCGGCTGGCGCAGAGTGTCCGCGTGCGATTGTCTGCGCCAGGCGTGTGCGCCAAAACCGATTTCCGCGCACAGCGTATTCATGGATTTTAGGCTCCCAAACCAGCCGTGGCGCAGAGTATGGCAGCGACCCTGCAGCAGCGCCAGTAACGCCCCCAAGAACGCCCTCGCGCAAGGAAAAGCCATCAAAATCGCCAAATCATCGCAAAGGGCTGCGCTAACCCTGGACCAGTTGATGGGGCTGCCAAACAAGGAACGCAAAGCGGGTAACGTTCATATCAGGGGTACGCGGGAAGTTTTACATGCGATTAGCCAGGGTACGTGTATGACAGGGCTACGCGTGAAGTTAAACACGCGATTAGCCAGGGTATGTGTATTACAGGGGTACGCGGGAATTTTCCCACGCAATTTTGGCTGGGTACGTGTATGACAGGGGTACGCGTGAAGTTTTACACGCGATTAGCCAGGGCACGTGTATTACAGAGGTGCGCGGGAATAATCACACGCGATTTGGCTGGGTACGTGTATTACAGGGGTGCGCGGGAATAATCACATGCGATTAGGCTGGGTGAGTCCTCACAGGTGTACCCTGTACACCCTCCACGGCCCCTGCAGGCGGCCCACAAAACAGGGGACTACCCTGCACACCTGCTCATGTCTCCCACCACCCCAACCCCCCCAACAGTGTGGGGCACCCTCCACCAGGCCCCCACCCATGTCTCCCACCCACCCCCAGCCACAATGGGCAGCCCCCACCAGGCCCCCACTCATGTCTCCCACCCACCCCCACCCCCCAACCACCATGGGCAGCCTCCACCAGGCCCCCACTCATGTCTCCCACCACCCCCACCCCCCCAGCAGTGTGGGGCACCCTCCATCAGGCCCCCACCCATGTCTCCCACCACCCCCACCCCCCAGCCACCATGGGCAGCACCCACCAGGCCCCCACTCATGTCTCCCACCACCCCCACCCCCCTAGCAGTGTGGGGCACCCTCCACCAGGCCCCCACCCATGTCTCCCACTACCCCCACCCCCCAGCCACCATGGGCAGCCCCCACCAGGCCCCCACTCATGTCTCCCACCCACCCCCCAGCCACCATGGGCATCCCCCACCAGGCCCCCACTCATGTCTCCCACCCACCCCCACCCCCCAGCCAGCATGGGCAGCCCCCACCAGGCCCCCACTCATGTCTCCCACCCACCCCCACCCCCCAGCCACCATGGGCATCCCCCACCAGGCCCCCACTCATGTCTCCCACCACCCCCACCCCCCCAGCAGTGTGGGGCACCCTCCACCAGGCCCCCACCCATGTCTCCCACCACCCTCACCCCCCAGCCACCATGGGCAGCCTCCACCAGGCCCCCACTCATGTCTCCCACCACCCCCACACCCCCAGCAGTGTGGGGCACCCTCCACCAGGCCCCCACCCATGTCTCTCACCCTCCCCCACCCCCCAGCCACCATGGGCAGCCTCGACCAGGCCCCCACTCATGTCTCCCACTCCCCCAGCAGTGTGGGGCACCCTCCACCAGGCCCCCACCCATGTCTCCCACCACCCCCACCCCCCCAGCCACCATGGGCAGCCCCCACCAGGCCCCCACTCATGTCTCCCACCCACCCCCACCCCCCAGCCACCATGGGCAGCCCCCACCAGGCCCCCACTCATGTCTCCCACCCACCCCCACCCCCCAGCCACCATGGGCAGCCCCCACCAGGCCCCCACTCATGTCTCCCACCCATCCCCACCCCCCGGCCACCATGGGCAGCCTCCACCAGGCCCCCACTCATGTCTCCCACCACCCCCATCCCCCCAGCAGTGTGGGGCACCTTCCACCAGGCCCCCACCCATGTCTCCCACCACCCCCACCCCCCAGCCACCATGGGCAGCCCCTACCAGGCCCCCACTCATGTCTCCCACCACCCCCACCCCCCCAGCAGTGTGGGGCACCCTCCACCAGGCCCCCACCCATGTCTCCCACCACCCCCACCCCCCAGCCACCATGGGCAGCCCCCACCAGGCTCCCACCCATGTCTTCCCCCCCTTCTACCCCCCAGCCACCATGGGCAGCCTCCACCAGGCCCCCCACTCATGTCTCCCACCACCCCCACCCCCCAGCCACCATGGGCAGCCCCCACCAGGCCCCCACTCATGTCTCCCACCCACCCCCCAGCCACCATGGGCAGCCCCCACCAGGCCCCCACTCATGTCTCCCACCACCCCCACCCCCAGCAGTGTGGGGCACCCTCCACCAGGCCCCCACCCATGTCTCCCACCACCCCCACCCCCCAGCCACCATGGGCAGCCCCCACCAGGCCCCCACTCATGTCTCCCACCCACCCCCATCCCCCACCCACCATGGGCAGCCCCCACCAGGCCCTCACTCATGTCTCCCACCCACCCCCCAGCCACCATGGGCAGCCCCCACCAGGCCCCACTCATGTCTCCCACCCATCCCCACCCCCCGGCCACCATGGGCAGCCTCCACCAGGCCCCCACTCATGTCTCCCACCACCCCCATCCCCCCAGCAGTGTGGGGCACCTTCCACCAGGCCCCCACCCATGTCTCCCACCACCCCCACCCCCCAGCCACCATGGGCAGCCCCTACCAGGCCCCCACTCATGTCTCCCACCACCCCCACCCCCCCAGCAGTGTGGGGCACCCTCCACCAGGCCCCCACCCATGTCTCCCACCACCCCCACCCCCCAGCCACCATGTGCAGCCCCCACCAGGCTCCCACCCATGTCTTCCCCCCCTTCTACCCCCCAGCCACCATGGGCAGCCTCCACCAGGCCCCCCACTCATGTCTCCCACCACCCCCACCCCCCCAGCAGTGTGGGGCACCCTCCACCAGGCCCCCACCCATGTCTCCCACCACCCCCACCCCCCAGCCACCATGGGCAGCCCCCACCAGGCCCCCACTCATGTCTCCCACCCACCCCCCAGCCACCATGGGCAGCCCCCACCAGGCCCCCACTCATGTCTCCCACCACCCCCACCCCCAGCATTGTGGGGCACCCTCCACCAGGCCCCCACCCATGTCTCCCACCACCCCCACCCCCCAGCCACCATGGGCAGCCCCCACCAGGCCCCCACTCATGTCTCCCACCCACCCCCCAGCCACCATGGGCAGTCTCCACCAGGCCCCCACTCATGTCTCCCACCACCCCCACCCCCCCAGCAGTGTGGGGCACCCTCCACCAGGCCCCCACCCATGTCTCCCACCACCCCCACCCCCCAGCCACCATGGGCAGCCCCCACCAGGCCCCCACTCATGTCTCCCACCGCCCCACCCCCCCAGCAGTGTGGGGCACCCTCCACCAGGCCCCCACCCATGTCTCCCACCACCCCCACCCCCCAGCCCCCATGGGCAGCCCTCACCAGGCTCCCACCCATGTCTACCACCACCCCACCCCCCAGCCACCATGGGCATCCTCCACCAGGCCCCCACTCATGTCTCCCACCACCCCCACCCCCCAGCAGTGTGGGGCACCCTCCCCCAGGCCCCCAGCCATGTCTCTCACACCCCCACCCCCCAGCCACCATGGGCAGCCCCCACCAGGCCCCCACTCATGTCTCCCACCACCCCCACCCCCCCAGCAGTGTGGGGCACCCTCCACCAGGCCCCCACCCATGTCTCCCACCACCCCCACCCCCCAGCCACCATGGGCAGCCCCCACCAGGCTCCCACCCATGTCTAACACCCCCCCCACCCACCAGCCACCATGGGCAGCCTCCACCAGGCCCCCACTCATGTCTCCCACCACCCCCACCCCCTAGCAGTGTGGGGCACCCTCCTCGAGGCCCCCACCCATGTCTCCCACCACCCCCACCCCCAGACACCATGGGCAGCCCCCACCAGGCCCCCACTCATGTCTCCCACCCACCCCCACCCCCCAGCCACCATGGGCAGCCTCCACCAGGCCCCCACTCATGTCCCCCTGCCCACAGGCCCTGACAATCCTCAAGCATGGGCCACATGGCCAGCCACCACAGCCCAAAGACACAACCAAGTATTACATGCGCCCATGATACTACGCCAATGGAAACAATGTAAATCAACACATGTGTCTCACACACACACAATGGTTGCAAGTGAACCTGAAAACCCATATCATGACATGCATGAAAACAATGAGATGAAACCACACATTGAAGAATGAAAAAATCCAAATAATGTATTAATAACAACAGTAATGGCAATCAAAATTAAACAAAATACACAAGTAAAAAAAAAACAAAATTAAGCTGGCTGTCCCTTTTCAAATTAAAATCAATAAATGATAATCCAAAAAAATTTCTTCCAAAGTTCAAGTCCATAAAAGGAAATGAAGGGAAAAAAGAAATAGAAAAACATTGCTCCATGGGAAAAAATATTCATAGTAAAAAAAATGTCCAAATCCAAAGTCCAACTATGTACAAAGTATTCAGGGTCCATCATCCCAACAGAAGAAATGAAACCTACCAAAAAACCTATCTAAAATGGAACTATATACAAAAGGTGGAGCAGTGTCCGTCGACTCCAAATAAAAATAAAATATAAAGGAAACCTAACACTAAATAACTATATACAATGGCGGCGGGCCAGTCCAGCGGCTCACTTAGTGGTGTTCTGGGCCAGGGCATCATCGAACTCCTCGTCTATGTCCCGGAGGCGGTCCTGTTCCATGGCCCGAGGGTCCGCAGGGACGCCGACATGTTCACCTCCAACTCCCTGCGGATTGCCTCGAGGCACTCGGCCCACCCCAGGGCCCTCCGCATGGAGTTCTCCGCCCTGATCATCGTGAGCCGCGCCTCTTCCACCCGCCGCCGCTCCGCATCTATGGCGTGGCCCAACCGCTGCCACACGGAAGACACTTCCCGTCCAGGGTCCTCCTGTCCTCCGGCCGATGCCTGCCCCTCCGATGTTGAAGGCCCCGAGCTATCGTGGCTCCCACCTACAGCCTCCTGCTGCTGCTGCAGCTGCTGCTGTCCATGTGCCCTGTCCGATGGTGCCTGCAGATTCTCCTCCAGCTGGGGTGCAGTCGTTGATGTGGCCACCCCTGCTGGACGTCCGACTCCCGACTGTGGCAGGGATCTGTTGTCCACCAGCCTGGCCGCACGGTCAGAGGCAGCTCCACAGGGCACCCAGGTGACACATGGGTGGGAAGATGGCATGGAGGACGACTTGGGCATAGGGGGTTCCGTTGAGGAGGGGGTCGGAACAAGGTCCAGGAAACGGAGGAATCCAGCCCTGGTGAGCTGTCCCAGTGGGTCAACGCAGTCAGCGAGCCATGCAAGAAGACGTGCAGACTCATCATGAAAAGACTGCAGGTCAGCTCGCATAGCCCGTTGACGCAACGCCACCCCACCCTGGACAGGCTCAACCTGGTGCAGGATAGCCACATCCGCAGGGAGAGGAAGGCCAGGTGTTGTAAGCCAATCCCCTCCCTGAGAACGGGTCTGGAGGTAGGCATCCCCGCTGGTGCAAGATGATGCAGTGACAGGAGCAGGGACAGGATTGCACACAGGCAACTCCGTGGCGGCCTGTGCTGCCTCCTGTCCCAGATACTGCACTGCACCACTAGCACCAGTGGAATCCCCACCTCCAGACCCCGCTTGCACGGCCTCCTCCTCCTCCAAACCCCCCACCAAACTGGATGACTCCGTGCTATCTTCCTCCATTGGGCCCTGTGGGGTCCCAGCTGCCCCTTCTGCTGCCGAGGAGTCCAACTCCAACCTCCACCTCTTGGACCTCCCCTCGGCAGCTGAGGCCTGGGACACGGCACCGGACTCCTCACTCCCCGATGAGATCAGAACCTGGGAGGGGATCCAGGCCTTGCGTCTCCGGCTGGTGGTGCGACCCCTGCCGCTGTGCTCCACAGCACCTTCTCCGCCCTCTTCATCAGTTGACGCTGCAGACAGGGAGAAAGAAAACACAGGCATCGGGGCACTGTCCAATGGACTCATACACACATGACAGTCATACATGAGTGGCATTGGTAAACCTCAGACGTGGCATCACAATCCCAACACACATGTCATTTCAACTTGCACACATGAGCCATACCACAGGCATATTGCAACAGCCAGCACCATCCATTCACATACAACAGCATGAACAGCCAAAGGTCATCCACAAATCACATGCAACATAGGGAGTACACTACACATGCACACACACCACCAAACCTGCATGCATGTGTACACCTCCGCCAACTGTCGCAGTGTTCCGATCGACATCCATGTCACACCTGACAATCATTCCTCCACATCCTGTGCCATGCAAGCCCACACACACAAGCACCATCCATGTGTCACACATGAGACCCCTCGCATGTGTCACCCTCACGGCCCTGTACACCCCCCCTACTTGCCCATATAAAAATACATGTTCAACCTGCACACTCCTGGCACACCACACGCACAGCTTACAATCAGTATGCATGTACACTTACCGCTCGACTCCAGACGGGTCTGCCTCTCAAGGACCTGGACGTGGAGCGCTGGGGATATGCGTTCCAGGACCCTCATCTGATCTTCCGACAAGTGGCCCCGGCGCCCCTTAGCATCCGCTGCCTTCAGGAGGCGCCGGGCCTTGTTGAGGGTCCTGGACCTGAAGTCCTCCCAGCGCTTCCTGACACGTTCGTAGTCGCGGACTGCCACCTCCTCCGCGTTGATGGCAGTCACGATGTCCATCCAGATCCGAGTCCGTCCTTCTTGTCGGCGCGCAACCTTCCGAAGAGGGCATCATACTGCCCCAGGACATGCTCCACCAGGACACCAACTTCGGTGGCAGTGAAGCTGGGTGCCCCTCTGCCTCTGTCATGAAACACCCATGGAGCCTGTGGAAGAGATGGAAACAATGGAAGAAGGACTGAGCTCCTCCTTTTCCTGGACGTTACGTTCTAGCCTCGCTGGAACAGAGGCTATAATTAACTGTCAGGTGTGGCAACCGGTGCGTTGCAACTGATTTCTTTCCCAACGCTAGTTGACAGTGCTCCTGTCTCGTGCTACTCCTTGTTTTTCTTCCCATTTGCCTTTCCATTGTTTGTAGACCTGCCTTTTATCGTACATTTTGCCAACACGCTTCCTGTGGGGAATATTTCTTCTTTAATTTGGACCTTTCCCTGCCCGCATTTTCTTGTTAATCTCCCAGCGTGTGTGTTTGTTATTTTGCTGGAGTCAGCAGACACCTGCGTTCGCTCTGGGGCTTTTTTTTACTCAGCGAGCGGGGACTTGCTATCTGCAGTTATTTTCAACACACGCTTTTCCAAGCAGCTGTCACTTCAACTCGTGCCCCCTGAGTTGTGTGCTTCCTCTGACCTGTGTAACCCCTCCTTCTGTTTATTTTACTTAACCTTGCTCACGGAGTTCTTGGAATCTTTTCCAAAGCTTAGACATTGCACCCAAGTGCATTCTGGTAAATGTAGTACTCTAAAGAAGTGGGATTCCAAGAAGGATTGTGAATTACCCATTCGCTGAGTAGTATTCCAAGAAGGATTGCGAATACTTTTTTTAACAGACCAACGCACCTGAAACTACCCAGGGTTTTTCTGCTGCGGCTTTTCCCTGGTTTGGGGTGGGCTCCCCGGAGTCCCCGCTGCCGGGCATATAGCCTTACTGGCAAAGTGGCCTCCGGGGGAGCTCGGCCCTATCTCTTCAAACAAAAGGGCAAGACGGTGAAAAAGAAGAACCCAAGAGCCTGGAGAGAGAAACCTGTGGAGACTTCAGACGAGCCTTCGGAAGCCAACTCAGAAACCACAGGTGAGGAGTGGGAGAGGGATACGGATACAATTGTAGACACTAAACAGCACGAACCTGAGAGATTGCAACGCCCAGAAAACATGGCAAGCCTTGACCAATACCAGGAATTGGTTAATGCTATTCAAGCCCTCACAGTGGAAGTACAATCACTAAGAGCCGATAATACAGCTCTGCGACAACAGGTACAACAGAGAGAAGATAACCGAGGAGATTTACCTCCCATTGCATTACCTTGTGGCAAGTTTGACGGCAATCCCCGAAGAATGAAGGAATTCTTGGATGCCTGTTTGGTACACTATACCTTTCGCCCGAAAACATATGAACTGGATAGGGCCAAGGTGGGATTTTTGATTTCTAACTTAGTGGGGAATGCGTTGGCATGGGCTTCTCCACTAGTTACCAACTCTGACCCAGCCCTTAATGATTATAGTAACTTTGTTCAACGCTTCCGGGATAGGTTTGAAAGACCCGAAGTTTTGTACTCTACTTTTGAGACTTTATTAGACATACGCCAAGGACCAGCTGATGTTCAAACCTATGTTACCAATTTCCAGAAGGTTGCTACAGAAGCAGGTTGGCCTGAGACGGCACAGCAAGCCATATTCCGTCGCGGTTTACATGACGATATCAAAGATGAATTAGCTCGTGTCGCCAGACCTTCTACTTTTCAGGAACTAGTCTCCTTAGTTCTGAAAATTGAGTTCCGTATGGCAGAAAGGAAGGCAGAAAGGAAGAGACCCACACTTACTGTACCCATTCCTCACCACCCTCCCTTACCTGAAAAATGGTCTGCAGATGAGCCTATGCAGATTGGTATGGCCCGAGGCCCCCTCACCGCTAGCGAAAGAAAGAGGCGTAAGGATCTAGGACTGTGTATGTACTGTGGATCCGATACACATTTATTACGAGATTGTCCTGGAGTTCCACCTAGGAGACAGGGAAACGACAAACCCCGACCTTGAACAGGGAAAAGGGAGGGGTTTCGACAGTGAATCCATGTGAAACTATTCAGCCCGCTATGATCAATAATTGCAGCCTGATGGTCATTAAGATCCACTTAGACTGGAAACAGGAAAGCCCGGTGGAATGTTTGGCAATGCTGGATTGCGGTGCCGCGGGCAATTTCATTGACGACAAATGGGCAACGGAACATAAAATCCCCAGGCGCCAAAAGATACGCCCAATACCCGTGGAAGGGGTTGACGGCACACCTCTAACTTCGGGTCCAATTGTTCATGAAACCCAGGAATTAAGAATCAGGATGGCGGCTCATCAAGAATACATGACTTTCGATTTAATACGTGCAGCTCATTTCCCGGTTATACTGGGAATCCCCTGGCTCAGACAGCACAACCCTTGTATTGATTGGAAACTGAACACAGTAGGATTCCAGTCTCAATATTGCGAGCAGAATTGTTTGGTACTGGTGGAAACACCTCCTCTGATACACGCGTCCCTTCAAGATACTTCCTGCAGTGTCAACACAGTACCGATACAATATCAGGAATTCTCTGATGTGTTTGCAGACACTCAACCACGAAGCCTTCCGCCCCATCGGAAGGAGGACTGTAAGATTGATCTTGTGCCGGATGCAGTAGTGCCATTTGGTAGGATGTTCCCGCTTTCCTTACCTGAAAAGGAAGCACTTAAAGAATATTTGGCAACCAATTTACAAAATGGCCTCATCAGAGAGTCATCCTCTTCAGCCGGAGCTTCTCTTTTTTTTATTTCCAAGAAGGGAATTACAGAACTCAGACCCTGTATTGATTTCAGGGGCTTAAACAGCCTTACAGTACGGGATAGATATCCCATGCCCTTGATGAAAGACATCATAGAGGCTGTCCAAGGGGCTTGTGTATTCACAAAGCTTGATCTCCGAGGAGCCTATCATCTTCTAAGAGTTCGTGAAGGAGACGAATGGAAGACGGCATTTAGAACTCCTCTCGGCCACTATGAATGCAGGGTCATGCCGTTTGGGCTGGTCAACGCTCCTGCACAGTTCCAGCGTTTTATGGATAAGATCTTTGCTGATATGCTGTATAATACATAGTGATTTATCTAGATCATATACTTGTTTATTCAACTTCCCTAACAGAACATTGTCATCATGTTAAGGAAGTTTTACGACGACTGTGACAACACAGTCTGCTAGCCAAGCCAGAGAAATGCGTTTTTGAGACAACCACAGTTCCTTACCTTGGGTTTATCCTTTCAGCTGACAAGGTGCAAATGGATCCCGCCAAGACTAAGGCCATCTCACATTGGCCTGTACCCACTTGTGTCAAGGACATACAGAGATTTCTGGGACTCTCAAACCTTTATAGAAAATTCATCCCAAATTTCTCCGACATAGTGCTCCCGATCACAAACCTACTCAAGAAAGGGGTTAAGTTTGTATGGGATCTGAAGGCAGAGCAGGCTTTCAGACAACTTAAAGAAGCATTTGTTTCAGCCCCTATTCTGAGACAACCAGACCAATCCCAGCCTTTCATAGTCGAAACCGACGCTTCAGGTGGCGCAATAGGAGCAGCTCTGTTGCAGCAAAAAGAGGACGGGTTGGAACATCCCATCGCATATTTTTCTAGAACACTCAGTTCCAGCGAACAGAATTATTCTGTACTTGAAAAGGAGCTTTTGGCTATAAGACAAGCCTGTGAAGAATGGAGGCATCTGCTTCAAGGAGCCGTTTACCCGTTCCAAGTACGTACCGATCATCGGAACCTAAAGGTCCTTCAGCAGATGGAGTGTCGAAATTCTAGACATGCAAAACGGGCTTACTTCTTTTCCCAGTTCGATTTTGAAATCACTTATTTGCCAGGAAAGGACAATCTATTGGTGGATGCATTATCCCGAAGCATGGGAGAAGATACAGAGGGATTTCAAGGCCATGAAATCTTGCTTGCAGGAAAAAAGATTCATTAACACAGTAAATTCCTTCCTCCAACAAGTACAAATAGCTCAAAGGGAGCAAAGACAGCATACCAATCTAAGATTACTATACAAGGGTGACTACCTCTTCAAAGACAAATCCTTATATCTACCAACTCAGGAGTTACATGATCTTGCTATGTCATGGTGTCACGACCTTCCCGCCGCTGCACATAAAGGACAGAAAGCTACCTTGGAACTGACTTCTCGTCATTTCTGGTGGCCTACGATCACCAAGGATGTTAAAAAGTATGTCACCACCTGCCCTACGTGTGCCCAAAACAAATATCCATACTGCAAGGCCTTGGGTCTGCTACAACAAGACCTTCCACCGGCAGGTCCCTGGCAACACATTTCAACTGACTTCATAGTAGATTTACCCATTTCTCAAGGATACTCTGCT
Organism: Ambystoma mexicanum; assembly: GCF_040938575.1. Taxonomy (NCBI): domain Eukaryota; kingdom Metazoa; phylum Chordata; class Amphibia; order Caudata; family Ambystomatidae; genus Ambystoma; species Ambystoma mexicanum. The sequence goes on from NC_090935.1 coordinate 1,198,380,333, forward strand.
TTCATGGTTACGGTGTACTCCTTCAGTAAACTGGCTCATTTTTCACCACTCAAGGGAACACCAACGGCTTCTACTACAGCGGACTTCCTAACACTATAGTCTCTGACAGAGGCACACAATTTACATCCAAATTCTGGGCAAGTCTGTGTAAATTGTTGGAGATAAGAAGATCCCTGTCCTCAGGATTCCACCCAGAGAGCAATGGACAGACCAAATGCCTAAATGCCACTTTGGAGCAATACATCAGATGCTTCTGTAATCAAGACAGAATGACTGGTATCATCTTCTACCCCTGGCTGAATTTTCATATAATAACACAAGACATTCAACCATAGGTATGAGTCCATTTCATTGTACCTATGGATACAATCCAAAACACATACCACTGTTCGGACATGTCTCATTTAATGTTCCATCTGTGGAAACACTTCTGAACAATCTACGGAACCGACAAAAAGAAGCCCAGACCAATCTACAAAAGGCTCGTGAAGACTACAAGAGGTGGGCTGACCAAAAGCGAAGACCTATGGGAAATTGGTATGATGGTATGGCTGTCGACTAAGTTTCTACCCAGATGGGTACATCATGGCAAGTTCTCACCTAGATTCATTGGACCTTTTAAGATAACAGCGAAGATAAACCCAGTCGCCTTTCGTTTAGCTCTACCACCCAAACTGGGGAGAATCCATCCAGTATTCCACACATCTTTACTGAAGGCATATGTACCAGATACTCATGCTAGAAAGATGAAGATGGCGAATTACCAGCCCCTTGATGTAGATAAGGAATATGAAGTCTCTAGATTGCTCGATTCCAGATACAAGAAGGGTACATTACAGTACTTAGTGTTGTGGAAAGGATACCCCATGTCAGAAAGCTCCTGGGAACCGATTCGCAACATATCAGCACCCAGACTCATACAAAGATTCCATCGGATGTATCCGGGTAAACCTGGAGGAAGGCCTTTGAGAAGGGGTCATACTGTCATGAAACACCCATGGAGCCTGTGGAAGAGATGGAAACAATGGAAGAAGGACTGAGCTCCTCCTTTACCTGGACGTTACGTTCTAGCCTCGCTGGAACAGAGGCTATAATTAACTGTCGGGTGTGGCTACCGGTGCGTTGCAACTGATTTCTTTCCCAACGCTAGTTGACAGTGCTCCTGTCTCGTGCTACTCCTTGTTTTTCTTCCCATTTGCCTTTCCATTGTTTGTCTGCCTGCCTTTTATCGTACATTTTGCCACCACGCTTCCTGTGGGGAATATTTCTTCTTTAATTTGGGCCTTTCCCTGCCCGCATTTACTTGTTAATCTCCCAGCGTGTGTGTTTGTTATTTTGCTGGAGTCAGCAGACACCTGCTTTCGCTCTGGGGCTTTTTTGTACTCAGCGAGCGGGGACTTGCTATCTGCAGTTCTTTTCAACACACGCTTTTCCAAGCAGCTGTCACTTCAACTCATGCCCCCTGAGTTGTGTGCTTCCTCTGACCTGTGTAACCCCTCCTTCTGTTTATTTTACTTAACCTTGCTCACGGAGTTCTTGGAATCTTTTCCAAAGCTTAGACATTGCACCTAAGTGCATTCTGGTAAATGTAGTACTCTAAAGAAGTGGGATTCCAAGAAGGATTGTGAATTACCCATTCGCTGAGTAGTATTCCAAGAAGGATTGCGAATACTTATTTGAACAGATCAACGCACCTGAAACTACCCAGGGTTTTTCTGCTGCGGCTTTTCCCTGGTTTGGGGTGGGCTCCCCGGAGTCCCCGCTGCCGGGCATATAACCTTACTGGCAAAGTGGCCTCCGGGGGAGCTCGGCCCTATCTCTTCAAACAAAAGGGCAAGACGGTGAAAAAGAAGAACCCAAGAGCCTGGAGAGAGAAACCTGTGGAGACTTCTTCAGACGAGCCTTCGGAAGCCAACTCAGAAACCACAGGTGAGGAGTGGGAGAGGGATACGGGTACAATTGTAGACACTAAACAGCACGAACCTGAGAGCCTCCTTGGCCGGGGGTTGCCACTGGTGCCAGATGTTGCAGTGCCCGACATGGCAACCCCAGAGGCAGGAGTGGGTGGGCAACTGGGTCCTGGGGCTGGGCTGTGGGGCGATGGAAAAGCAGTCGGGAGTCTTCGGTTCCAGCAGGGGTGGTCACAGCAACAGCACCCCTGGCTGATGTGCAGGCAGCAAATGGCAGGGCACGTGGGTAGCAGGCAGTCAGGCAGCAGCAGATGGCAGGTGGGAGCGTGCTCAGGGCTCTGGGGGGCAGTAATTCGGCCTTCTGGACAGGAGCGTGGTCTTCCGTGTGTGAACGCGTGGCCAGCTTGATACGGAGTGATTTTGCACGTGAAAATCCAGCATGTCTGCGTGTAATTCGAGGAAAGGCCCTTAGCGCGTAAGCGTGTCAGCACACGACTGTACATTCATTGGCCCAAAGGCCACCAGCGTATGCGCGTCTATGAAGTCACGTGCACGTTGAATATGGCACACATTTGAAGTGTTGCGTGTTAAAAAAATGAAAGACAAGTCCGAGTGTCAAAGCGTGTAATTGGTGTAAATGGCCTTAGCGCGTACACGCGGAAGTGACAAAGCGTGTAATTGGTGGAAATGGCCCTACACGCCGAAGTGACAAAGCGTGTAATTGGTGGAAATGGCCCTAGCGCGTACACGCGGAAGTGACGCTGGACGTGTGGGCCTGTACGTGTAGAACACCATTTCCTTGTACGTGCTTTTCGTGGAGAGCGAGTGGGTGAAATCTGTACTTCTTGTCGTTTCACACGCAATTTACTTCACAGCGTTTCAAGTTCGTACTCCGTTACCTCTGACATCTTTTTCTCTTTTTTCTCTTTTTCTGTTTTTCCTGGGCCTGTTCCCTCAAACAGTGTTCCCTTCTACTGTTGTCCTGTCTCCTCAGACAGCGTACAATTCTTCTTTTGGCGGGGGTGTTGCCAACGCGCAAACGCGCTTCTTTTTCACGCTCTTTTTCCTGGCAGACGGTGAGTCACGCACGTATCTAACATCTGTGCTTGCCCCGTGTGTAGCCTACCCCTTCAGAGGTCATTCTAGGCTGCGTGTGACACGCATACGTTCATTCTTGTGTTACTGGGTGCCACAGCGTAGTGCAGGTTATTTTTCCGCACACGTGGTCTAGGAGGGGTTGCGTGCACGTCATCTCCCTTTTTTGGGCTTCCTGTGCGTTGCGTGACCCGTCATCTTTCCCCAGGGGTCTCATTCAGCCTTGCTAGAGCACTAGGGTACAATTACCATCTGGTACCCAACCCCTTTGACCCCCAATTGCCCAGGACAATAGTTTACAGCCACTCCCATACGCACATTAACATCAGTGCCATGGTTGGGAGGCGAGGAATCCGTAAGGGTGGCAAAGGTGGACGAGCCACAAGTGGTGGCCGTGGTGGATCCGGTAGGGGACGTGGTCGTTACTTGCAGGGTGACCCTGTCCCCCCATGTGTGGAGGACCAGTCAAGGGCACCCATAATCCCCCTCCCCCCGGTTGAGGCTGATGTGGCTGACACCATCCATGCTCAGTCCTTGTTGGACCAGCCCATTGTGGCACCAGACCTGGCTGACTCCATGGCTGACTTCCAGGTCAGCAGGCCTATGACACGTGCGCTGGTGCACGTTGATGTCATCAGGCCACGTGGATCAGGGGCAGCAAGGTCATCTGCTGCCCCAAGTAGGCAGGGTGGAGAGGCTGCAGGGCAGCTGCAGCTCCATCCACCCCAGCTCTCACACACCCAGCCAGGACAGTGTCGGTCCTAGTCCATCCTGCTGACTTTCCCCCTGACACCATTACACTTGAGCCAATGCCTGCACCAACTCCCATGCTGAGTGTGCAATCCCACACTCCTGATACAGAGTACACCAGGGCTCCTGCCCCTAGTGTCCAGAGCGGCGTAGGACACTCAGGATCACCACTACCTTCCAAGAGGAAGAGTGCTCGTGCGGCACAGGCTGATGCCCCAGACACGGCTACACAGTCCGGCCCGTCGAGGAAGCCCAGCTTCACGGATGCCGAACTGAATGCACTTGTCGAGTATGTGTCCGCACATGATAACGAGATGGTCATTGTTGCAGGATCCAAGACCACACCTGCACAACGCCAGGCACACTGGCAGACCATTGCGGACATCGTAAGTGCCCTTGGAATCGTGAGGCGCACAGCCAATGATTGCTATAAGCGCTGGAATGACCTAAAGCGCAGGGCAAAGAATAAGCTGGCCTCAAGTCATGCCGCAACTCTATTGACTGGAGGTGGGTCTCCAGTAGAAGACATGGAACTCACTCCACATGAGTCAGTCGCTGGGACCTACGTCATGGAGGAACAGATCCAAGGCGTGGGAGATCTGCCTGATTATGAGGCATTGTCCGGTGAGTGCACATGCATGTGTGTGTCATCCATGTGCATGGTGTGTGTGTGAGGGCTTCTGCTTGTGTGCCAGGTGAGGGTGTGTGCGCCTGAGTCGTTTGGGTCACCCATGTGCTTCATGCAATACATTCTGCGCAGCAGCATTTGGCCATAGCAGTATCCCTTCTGCCAACAGTAGACATCTAGCCCAACAGCACGCCAGTTGCCCTTGAAGTGTCACCTTGCCACAACATTGTTGCTTATTTTTCTCTGTTCATTCAGGCATTGCATTCCACCACTTTTACTAGGCATTTCTCAGTCCTCTAGTCACATGTCTGACATGGCTATGGTGAAGTGGAGTGACTTTGTTACCTGGATTTCATTTGTTTAGACATGTCCCTGTGCAATCGGACCATTTGGGTCTGGCAGCTCCAGGTGAAAAATCAGACCTGTTTGAATTAGAAAAGTTATTACATGAGGGAACTGGACTGAATGAATACGTGCTGTCCTCCTCTCCATCTTCACTCATTAGCAATGGTACATGCCATCTGTGTGATGGCATGTGTATTTCACCTGGCAATCACAGGCCAATGTGTGATGCCACTGCCAGGCAGCATGCAGAAAATGTGTTCATCTTCCATCTTGGTGTCATCAATGTGTGCCATTTGCTTGCCCTTCATACGCAGTGAGGGTGCATGCATGGGAGGGTTTTAGTCATGTGGGACATGTGTCAATCAAGTACTGGTTCTGTTGCTTCTCAGCCCTCATTGTGTGCCATGGTGATAATGCCTGTTTCCATTTGTTTGCTTTTATGTCTTTGCAGGGGAAGACGCACCTGATACTGCTGGGGTTGTGGAGATGGTGCAGACCCAGGAGGGGTCCGAGGGCCGACGGACCACCAGTGAGCGACGTGGTGTGGTGGTGGGTGAGAACCCACAACTGCTGCAGGTCGTGCTCTCAAGGGGTGTCTCTGGCTGCACCTCCCCCGAGCTGTACTCGGGAGTTGATTCGGTTGATGAGACCTACGTGCCGTCGCAGGTGAGTGTTCCTGGGAGGGATTCTGTTCTGTCCCACCCACCTGCACCAGGGTCAGAACCCTCAATGGGGATGTCAGTGTTGGCAGCTATGCCTTTGGTGGTTACGGATGCAGGGTCACACTCCGCGACATCTGATCCTGTTCCTGGGCCAGCAGATCAGAGGGGGAATGCAGTCCTACTGCCTCAGGCAGTGCCGGCACAGCAAGGCGCAGTTCGCCTTGCCCCAGACAGGTGTGGTGCCCGCCGACGTGGTGGCCGTACGCCACCTGGCAATACCGCATTGGAGCAATCCATTTACGGTATGGCAACCCAATAGGCAGCATCATCAGAGACACTTCCATTGTCCCCCCCCAAAAGGCTGATGGAGCGACCACAGCAGGCAACCGACTCCATCAGGCAGTCACACAGGGAGGACATGTTGGCGTCCAACAGGGACAGGCGGGCGGCACTGGCGACTCTGCAGGAAGCCATCTCCATAGAGTCCCAGGGCCACAGGGAAGCCCTGAGGCTGGAACTCCTTCACCTCAGGACAACTCTTGTTGAGCTTGAGGCTTCAACAAACTGAAGGACAGAACAGCAGCTGGAGCGTCTCATCCGTACGCTCTCAGCTGAGATGCAGGCAACTAGGGCGGAGGTCCGGGCATCCCGTGAGTTGTTGCATGGGGACCTCCGCACACTCATCCTCCAGAACGAGACCTACCACACCCGCATGCTTGCAGCCATGGAGGAACAGACTAGGGCCTTGTGTGGGCTGCCTCCCATAGTGCCACCACCTCCGGATGCAGCTGCACAGGGTGATAATAGCGACAGCAGTGATACTCCCACAATAGGGTAGCCGTGTGGGCAATGAGCCCATGGAGGTGTTTTCTTTTTCGCAAGATCCACACAGGTGGGTTTTGGTGTGCACCCTGTCCTCAGACCTCCTGGGTGGCCTCCCCAACCCCCCCGGGCCCATTAATGGCCATTTTCGATTTTTTTTTTTCTTTTCTTTTTTTTTTGGGAAAATGTGTTGCCTTGTGTGGCTCCCGTGGGCATACGCTGCATTGTGGCTGGGCACATGAAGGCTTGTCATGTATTTGGTTCAGATGCTTGGGTTTTTGTCTCACACACCCCTCCTGCTTCCCGTTTCCATGGGCTTGCAAAGGGTGTGCCCAAGTGACATTGACGTACATGGTGACATTGGACTCCCACTACATGTGTGGGTAGTCTAGTCAATACTGTGTATACATTCCTAGTGCATATTGCTGTTGTGTTGTACACTGCATGTTGCATTGATGTGTAACTCATCATCCGTGTCTACCTCCTAATTTGCAGGTCCTTTCCTCATGTCTACACAAGGCCCTCTACTTTGGAGATGGGGTCCATGTTGGCAGCAGTGCACCTACAACTCTACATGGCGGCAACACTGTACATTTGGAAGTGGTGGGAGTGCAGGCATTTCCAGGTGGTGAGACTACTAATTCCTTACATTCGTAATGTCATGTTAATGGTAGTTTTGAGGGTCAGTAGCTGATAAGTGTTATTGCTAAATACTTGCTCAAGTGTGTTGTTGGTCCTGCATTACTGTGAGCATTTCAGGTGTCGCGAGTTTCAATTAGGGACACTGTACATTGCGGCACTTGTGTCATGTTGTGCGGATTACTTTGTTTACCTGCACATAGCATGACATGGCACGGTGTGTCGTGTGGCGGTGCTGGGGATGGGTTGGGTGACATGGCACTGTCCTCATGTTGCATTTTGCAAGTGGGTATTCATTTTAGCTGCATGAATGTGTTTTTTCATGAAACTGCATTGGTGGTGTCTGTGTAGGTAGGGATGCACACATTGTAACACTTCCAGGTGAACAATCTCAGGCTGATATGGTTTTGACGGTTGATTCTCCAGACATTCAGGATCAGTGTCAGGTTGAGTCATCATTGATTGTCAGATGGTATGTGCCAGGGCAGTGTGCATTGCACAGGGGTGTGATTTCTATGTGAAGTAATTAGCCACTAGCTGTGTACGGGCTGCCTCCCCCCGTGCCCTTTCCCCTCCCATGCGCAGCGGGCGTGCATGGGGTTGGGGATGTGGGGGCACCACCATGTCCACGGCCAGGCCCCGGCGTGTTGCAACGTTGTGCAGGACACATGCTGCCACTATGATCCTGCACACTACTGGGGGAGCGTATAACAGCTGCCCGCCAGAACGGTCAAGGGAGCGAAAGCGTGACTTAAGCACTCCGAATGTGCTCTCCACTATGCCCCGGGTTGCAATGTGGGCTGTGTTATATCTTACCTCGGGTGGCGTGGTGGGGTTCCGAATTGGCGTCATCATGTGGGGGCTGAGAGGGTAGGCACTGTCCCCTGTGGAGGTGGTGATTGGTATCATTGGTGGGGTTGTGACCTTGCTCAGTATCTGACATGCATGCATGTGCAGTGGCGTTCATACTCACCAAGCAGCCATGTATCGCCATGCCGCCCAGCTTCTAGGTCCCGGTTTAGGGTGGACATTCGGTAAATGAAGCTGTCGTGGGTGGACCCGGGATAGTTGGCATATACTGAGGTGATGATTCCCTTGGCATTACATACTACCTGCACGTTGATGGAATGCCAGTGCTTGCGGTTCCTATAGATGTGCTCAGATGCCCTGGGGGGACGTAGAGCCACATGGGTGCAGTCGATGGCACCTAGCACTTTGGGGAATCGTGCCACACGGTAAAAATCCAGGGCGGCAGCATGCCTTTCTGCAGGTGTTCTGGGCAGGTATATGTGCCTGCGGACTGATGGGCGTGCAGTGATGATGTTCAAGACCTGGTGTAGGCAGCGTGACTGCGTGGACTGTGACACCCCACCCACTATGCCACTTGTCTGCTGAAATGATCCAGTGGCTAAAAAGTGCAGTACATTGAGGACCTTCTCCAGGGGGCTGAGTGCTTGGGAGCACAGGGTGGGTGATGTGAGGCCATCCTCCCACTCACTCACCAGGTCCAGTATTATGTGTGGTGGAAACCTGTACCTCCCATACACCTGGTCATCAGGCATCCCGAAAAGGCTGGTTCTGGGTGTGAATATTCTAGCCCTGACTATCCTCCTCCTCCTCCTTTGGTAGCCCACGGCCACTGCTGCTAGGAACGGTATATTCATCCTGGCGTCTGAGCTTGTTATTTTTTTGCGCGCAAATTTATGCGTCGCGGGTCGACGTATGCCTGCTTCCTACTGGCGTACGTGTTTCTTTGCGCGTGTTGTAGGCGAGCGTGTGAAACTTCCCGCGCACCCCTGAAATCCAGTACACAGGCCAATAGCGTGTGGAAATTCCCGCGCACCCCGGAATACACGTGCGCTGATGTACTCGCGTGTGAAACTTCCCGCGCACCCCTGAAATCCAGTACCCAGGCCAATAACGTGTGGACATTCCCACGCACCCCGGAATACACGTGCGCTGATGTACTCGCATGTGTAAGTGCCCGCGCACCCCTGAAATACACGTACTTAGGCCAATTGCGTGTACGTGCACTTTTGTCCAATTACACGCAATGACACTCTGACGTGCAGTCTTTCCACGTGTGCTCCGTCATCACGTGCTATGAGGGAAATTCCCATGCGGGTCATGTCACAGATGCGCTTACGCGCTGAGGGCCTTTGGTCCAATAGAATTGCGTATGCGTGCTGACGCGCTTACGCGCTAAGGGCCTTTCCTCGAATTTCACGCTGATGTGCAGGATTTTCACGTGCCAAATCACTCCGTATCAAGCTGGCCACGCGAAAACACACTGAAGAACACGCTCCTGCCCAGAAGGCCGAATTACTGCCCCGAGCAGTCTCCCACGTGCCATCTGCTGCTGCTGCCTGCCTGCCTGCCTGCTGCCACTGTGCCCTGCATTTGGTGCCTGCACATCAGCCATCTGCAGGGGTCCAGTTGCTGTGTCCACCCCTGCTGGAACAGAAGACTCCCGACTGGGATAACATCACTCCAGAGCCCAGCCCCAGGACCCAGTTGCCCACCCACTCCTGCCTCTGGGGTTGCCATGTCGGGCACTTCCACATCTGGCACCAGTGGCAACCCCAGGCCAGAGGGGCAGAGGGGCACCAGCTTCACTGCCACCGAAGTTGGTGTCCTGGTGGAGCATGTCCTGGGGCAGTATGATGCCCTCTTTGGATCGTCCCACGCCAGCAAGGAAGGACGGGAGAGGATCTGGGCCGACTGTGTGGTTGCCATCAACGCGGAGGGGGTGGCAACCCGTGACGTCAAGAAGATCAAGAAGCGCTGGTAGGACTTGAGGTCCAGGACCCTCGTGAAGGCCCGGCGCCTCGTGGAGGGGGGACTTGGCCGCATGAGTTCCATCCAGATGAGGGTCCTGGAACGCGTACGCCCAGCGCTCCACGCCCAGATCCTTGAGAGGGAGACCCGTCTGGAGTTGAGCGGTAAGTGGCCAAGCATTGCTGTGTGAGACAGGGCATGTTGCGGTGTGCTGGTTGTCTGATACTTGCCTGTATGTGTGACATAGGCCATGTATGCATGTATGTGTGCAGGGACATCATGGTAATGCATGTGCAACCATTGATGTGTGAACCACATGGTTGTTGCATGTGTTTAAATGCGACATGGGGAGCCCTATGCAGATTTTCCACATGAGAGCATGCCAGTCTCTGTTCCTGGACATGGGTGGGGGTGAGGGATGGGTGCTGATGCCAGGTACATATATGGTAGCCATGTCTGTGTGCCTGACATGCGTGGCTGTGACTTGTGAATGCCATGGATGCATGACACATGTGTGTGACAATGCACAGATTCACTGATGCAGCCTAGTTATCCTTGTATCCACTGTGTTTGGGGTGTATGAGGCCAGATGGATGTGACTGAGGTGAAGTGTGTGCATGTGATAGGCATGACCCATGATGCATGTGAATTCCATATCATTGTATGTTTCAAGAGTCCATTGGACATGTATGGAAATGTCCATGGCATGCACCATGCCTGTTACTGTGTGTGTTTTGCCTGGACTGACCCATGTGTTGTGGAGGGACATGATGGAAGTGTACTTTGACAGTGGTACTCATCTGCTATTGCTTCCTGTCTAGGGGACCATTGAACAGTACCCTGATGCTTGTGTTCTATGTCTCCCTCTACGCAGCGGCTAGTGAAGAAGAGGGCGGAGACGGCGCTGTGGAGCAAGGCGGTGGGGATGCCCCCACGGCTGCAGCGGAAGGGGTGGGTGAGCCCCCACAGGGGCCTGCTATGGCGGAAGACGGTGAGGAGCCATCCAGGTTGGTGGTTTCCACAGAGGAGGAGGAGGCCGCCACTGAGGCATACATGGGGCCTGGTGGGGGCATCCCTGCTGGTGCAAGTGGTGCAGGGCAGGGGCAGGGGCAGGAGGCAGCACAGGTCACCGTGGAGGGGCCTGTGCATATCGCTGTCCCTGACCCTGTGAGTGCACCACCATGCACCAGTAGGGATGCCCCGTCCCAGGCCCGTCCGCAGGTAGAGGGGATGTCCATGTCACCTGACTCCCCTCCACCTGCGGACGAGGGGACCCGTGGCCGTATGGAGAAGGTCCTGATTGGGGTCGCGATGCGCGCGGGTGCAATTCGTGATGACGTGCGTGCTTCCCGGGAGGAGCACGCACGTCATCACGAAGAGCACTGTGCCAACGTGGCCCAATTGGGATCTTCCATGTTCGGGGGTTTCCTGCATGTGTCGGCCAATCTGGCGGCCCTCTCCTCCTCTGTGGAGGCTATACACCGGTCGTTCTCCTTGCCGTCTTCCGGCCCAGATGCCACCAGGGCCCCCTGTGGACCTGCCCTGACCAATGCAGCCAGCTCGGTGGGGATCCTGTCCCTGCCACAGTCGGGAGTCGGAGGTCCAGCAGGGGTGGACACCACAGCAACTGTACCCCAGCAGATGGAGGATGGGCATCATCAGGCAGGGCACGTGCACGACGGCGTTGGTGGATTCCATCAGCCTGGATGCCGTCGTGCTGGCAGAGGCAGTTGCGTCGGAGGCAGCAGCAGAGTCAAATTGGGAGGCATCATGGCTCGGGGCCATCAACATCGGAGGGGCAGGCATCGGCCGGAGGGCAGGAGGACCCAAGCCAGGAAGTGTCTTCCGTGTGGCTGCGGTTGGGCCAGCAGATAGGTGCGGAGCGGCGGCGGGCGGAAGAGGCGCGGCTCACGATGGTCAGGGCAGAGAACTCGATGCGGAGGGCCCTGAGGCGGGCCGAGTGCCTCGAGGCAATCCGGAGGGGGTTAGAGGAGCAGATGGCGTCGTCCCTGCAGACCCTCGGGGCCATGGAACAGGACCGCCTCCGGGACATAGACGAGGAGTTTGATGATGCCCTGGCCCGGAACACCACGGAGTGAGCCGCTGGACCTGCCCGCCGCCTTTGTATATAGTTCTTTAGTTTTAGGTTTCCTTTGTTTCTTCTTATGATTTGGAGTCGACGGACACTGCTCCACTTTTTGTATATAGTTGCATTTTAGTTAGGGTTTTTTGTAGGTTTCCTTTGTTCAGTTGGGCTCATGGACCCTTGGATGTTTTGTACATAGTACTTCATTGGATTGTTCTATTTTTATTTTTTTTATTTATTCACCATGGTGCAATGGTCTTTGCATTTATTTTTCTCTCTCGGATTGATTTTATTTTTAATGTGACTTTGGACAACATTTTTTTGGATTTGGATTTGTAGTTTTGATTTTTTTGGACGGACATGCAGCTTATCTTTTTTTCATTGCCATTGTAGTTTGTTTCATTTCATTTGCATTAAATTTTTTTTAATACAATTTTGTTTTCATACTTCACTGTGTGGTATCATCTCATTGGTTTCATGCATGTCATGTTGGGTGTTTTCCCATTCAATTGCAACCATTGTGTGTGACGGACATGGGTTCATTTGCTTTATGAACATTGGGGGTGTAACATGTAATTTCCATTTCCATGTGGGTGAATGGGTTACTTGGTAGGGCCTTTTGGCTGTGGAGGCTGACCATAACGCACATGATTGGGGATTGTGAGTACCTGGGTGCAGGGGGACATGAGTGGGGGCCTGGTGGAGGGTGCCCCACAATGCTGGTGGGTGGGGGTGGTGGGAGACATGAGTGGGGGCCTGGTGGTGCTGCCCCTGCACTGCTGGGGGGTGGGGGTGATAGGGGCCATGAGTGGGGGCCTGGTGGAGGGTGCCCCTGGATGCTGGGGGGTGGGGGTGATAGGGGCCATGAGTGGGGGCCTGGTGGAGGGTGCCCCTGGATGCTGTGGGGTGGGGGTGCAGGGGGACATGAGTGGGGGCCTGGTGGGGGCTGCCCATGGTGGCTGGGGGGTGGGGGTGGTGGGAGACATGGGTGGGGGCCTGGTGGAGAGTGCCCCACACTGCTGGGGGGTGGGGGTGGTGGGAGACATGAGTGGGGGCCTGGTGGGGGATGCCCATGGTGGCTGGGGGGTGGGGGTGGTGGGAGACATGGGTGGGGGCCTGGTGGAGGGTGCCCCACACTGCTGGGGGGTGGGGGTGGTGGGAGACATAAGTTGGACATGAGTGGGGCCTGGTGGTGCTGCCCCTGCACTGCTGGGGGGTGGGGGCGATAGGGGCCATGAGTGGGGGCCTGGTGGAGGGTGCCCCTGGATGCTGGGGGGTGGGGGTGCAGGGGGACATGAGTGGGGGCCTGGTGGAGGGTTCCCCTGGATGCTGGGGTGTGGGGGTGCTTGGGGACATGAGTGGGGGCCTGGTGGAGGGTGCCCGTGGTGGCTGGGGGGTGGGGGTGGGTGGGAGACATGAGTGGGGGCCTGGTGGGGGCTGGCCATGGTGGCTGGGGGGTGGGGGTGGGTGGGAGACATGAGTGGGGGCCTGGTGGGGGCTGCCCATGGTGGCTGGGGGGTGGGGGTGGTGGGAGACATGGGTGGGGGCCTGGTGGAGGGTGCCCCACACTGCTGGGGGGGGGTGGGGGTGGTGGGAGACATGAGTTGGACATGAGTGGGGGCCTGGTGGAGGGTGCCCCTGCACTGCTGGGGGGTGGGGGTGGTGGGAGACATGAGTTGGACATGAGTGGGGGCCTGGTGGTGCTGCCCCTGCACTGCTGGGGGGTGGGGGTGATAGGGGCCATGAGTCGGGACCTGGCTGAGGGTGCCCCTGGATGCTAGGGGGTGGGAGTGATAGGGGCCATGAGTGGGGGCCTGGTGGAGGGTGCCCCTGGATGCTGGGGGGTGGGGGTGCAGGGGGACATGAGTGGGGGCCTGGTGGAGGGTGCCCCTGGATGCTGGGGGGTGGGGGTGCAGGGGGACATGAGTGGGGGCCTGGTGGAGGGTGCCCCTGCACTGCTGGGGGGTGGGGGTGGTGGGAGACATGAGTTGGACATGAGTGGGGGCCTGGTGGAGGGTGCCCAACACTGCTGGGGGGTTGGAGGTGGTGGGAGACATGGGTGGGGGCCTGGTGGAGGGTGCCCCACACTGCTGGGGGGTGGGGGTGGTGGGAGACATGAGTGGGGGCCTGGTGGGGGATGCCCATGGTGGCTGGGGGGTGGGGGTGGTGGGAGACATGGGTGGGGCCTGGTGGAGGGTGCCCCACACTGCTGGGGGGTGGGGGTGGTGGGAGACATGAGTGGGGGCCTGGTGGAGGGTGCCCCTGGATGCTGGGGGGTGGGGGTGATAGGGGCCATGAGTGGGGGCCTGGTGGAGGGTGCCCCTGGATGCTGGGGGGTGGGGGTGCAGGGGGACATGAGTGGGGGCCTGGTGGAGGGTGCCCCTGCACTGCTGGGGGGTGGGGGTGGTGGGAGACATGGTTGTACATGAGTGGGGGCCTGGTGGAGGGTGCCCCTGGTTGATGGGGGGGTGGGGGTGCAGGGGGACATGAGTGGGGGCCTGGTGGAGGGTGCCCCTGGATGCTGGGGGGTGGGGGTGGGTGGGAGACATGAGTGGGCGCCTGGTGGGGGCTGCCCATGGTGGCTGGGGGTGGGGGGTGGGTGGGAGACATGAGTGGGGTCCTGGTGGGGGGCTGCCCATGGTGGCTGGCGGGTGGGGGTGGTGGGAGACATGGGTGGGGGCCTGGTGGAGGGTGCCCCACACTGCTGGGGGGGTGGGGGTGGGGGTGGTGGTAGACATGAGTGGGGGCCTGGTGGGGGATGCCCATGGTGGCTGGGGGTGGTGGGAGACATCGGTGGGGGCCTGGTGGAGGGTGCCCCACACTGCTGGGGGGTGAGGGTGGTGGGAGACATGAGTTGGACATGAGTGGGGGCCTGGTGGAGGGTGCCCCTGCACTGCTGGGGGGTGGGGGTGGTGGGAGACATGAGTTGGACATGAGTGGGGGCCTGGTGGTGCTGCCCCTGCACTGCTGGGGAGTGGGGGTGATAGGGGCCATGAGTGGGGGCCTGGTGGAGGGTGCCCCTGGATGCTGGGGGGTGGGGGTGATAGGGGCCATGAGTGGGGGCCTGGTGGAGGTGCCCCTGGATGCTGTGGGGTGGGAGTGCAGGGGGACATGAGTGGGGACCTGATGGAGGGTGCCCCACACTGCTGGGGGGGTGGGGGTGGTGGGAGACATGAGTGGGGGCCTCGTGGGGGATGCCCATGGTGGCTGGGGGGTGGGGGTGGTGGGAGGTGCCCCACACTGCTGGGGGTGGGGGTGGTTGGAGACATGAGTGGGAGCCTGGTGGAGGGTGCCCCTGCACTGCTGGGGGGTGGGGGTGGTGGGAGACATGAGTTGGACATGAGTGGGGGCCTGGTGGTGCTGCCCCTGCACTGCTGGGGAGTGGGGGTGATAGGGGCCATGAGTGGGGGCCTGGTGGAGGGTGCCCCTGGATGCTGGGGGGTGGGGGTGATAGGGGCCATGAGTGGGGGCCTGGTGGAGGGTACCCCTGGATGCTGTGGGGTGGGAGTGCAGGGGGACATGAGTGGGGGCCTGGTGGAGGGTGCCCCTGCACTGCTGGGGGGTGGGGGTGGTGGGAGACATGAGTTGGACATGAGTGGGGGGCTGGTGGTGCTGCCCCTGCACTGCTGGGGGGTGGGGGTGATAGGGGCCATGAGTGGGGGCCTGGTGGAGGGTGCCCCTGGATGCTGGGGGGTGGGGGTGATAGGGGCCATGAGTGGGGGCCTGGTGGAGGTGCCCCTGGATGCTGGGGGGTGGGGGTGCAGGGGGACATGAGTGGGGGCCTGGTGGAGGGTGCCCCACACTGCTGGGGGGTGGGGGTGGTGGGAGACATGAGTGGGGGCCTGGTGGGGGATGCCCATGGTGGCTGGGGGGTGGGGGTGGTGGGAGGTGCCCCACACTGCTGGGGGTGGGGGTGGTTGGAGACATGAGTGGGAGCCTGGTGGAGGGTGCCCCTGGATGCTGGGGGGTGGGGGTGATAGGGGCCATGAGTGGGGGCCTGGTGGTGCTGCCCCTGCACTGCTGGGGGGTGGGGGTGATAGGGGCCATGAGTGGGGGCCTGGTGGAGGGTGCCCCTGGATGCTGGGGGGTGGGGGTGATAGGGGCCATGAGTGGGGGCCTGGTGGAGGTGCCCCTGGATGCTGGGGGGTGGGGGTGCAGGGGGACATGAGTGGGGGCCTGGTGGAGGGTGCCCCACACTGCTGGGGGGGTGGGGGTGGTGGGAGACATGAGTGGGGGCCTGGTGGGGGATGCCCATGGTGGCTGGGGGGTGGGGGTGGGGGTGGTGGGAGGTGCCCCACACTGCTGGGGGTGGGGGTGGTTGGAGACATGAGTGGGAGCCTGGTGGAGGGTGCCCCTGGATGCTGGGGGGTGGGGGTGATAGGGGCCATGAGTGGGGGCCTGGTGGTGCTGCCCCTGCACTGCTGGGGGTGGGGGTGATAGAGGCCATGAGTGGGGGCCTGGTGGAGGGTGCCCCTGGATGCTGGGGGTGGGGTGCTGGGTGACATGAGCAGGTGTGCAGGGTAGTCCCCTGTGGTGTCGGCTGCCTGCAGGGGCCGTGGAGGGTGTACAGGGAATACCTGGGAGCACACAGCCAAATTGCGTGTAGAATTTCCCGCGTACCCCTGAAATACACGTACCCAGCCAAATCGCGTGTGGAACTTCCTGCGCACCCCTGAAGTCCACGTACCCTGCCAAATCGCGTGTGGGACTTCTCGCGCACCCCTGAGATCCACGTACCCAGCCAAGTCGCGTGTGTAATTTCCCGCGCACGTATTCGGCTGAATCGCGTGTGGAACTTCCCGTGCACCCCTGAAATCCACGTACCCTGCCAAATCGCGTGTGGGACTTCCCGCGCACCCCTGAGATCCACGTACCCAGCCAAGTCGCGTGTGGAAATTCCCGCGCACGTACCCGGCCGAATCGCGTGTGGAACTTCCCGCGCACCCCTGAAATCCACATACCCTGCCAAATCGCGTGTGAGACTTCCCGCGCACCCCTGAGATCCACGTACCCAGCCAAATCGCGTGTGGAAATTCCTGCGCACGTACCCGGCCAAATCACGTGTGCAACTTCCCGCGCACCCCTGAAATCCACGTACCCTGCCAAATCGCGTGTGAGACTTCCCGCGCACCCCTGAGATCCACGTACCCAGCCAAGTCGCGTGTGGAAATTCCCGCGCACGTACCCGGCCAAATCGCGTGTGGAACTTCCCGCGCACCCCTGAAATCCACGTACCCAGCCAAATCGCGTGTGAAAGTTCCTGCGCACCCCGGAATACACGCACACGTTATTTTTCAGTCAGCGGGTGCCCGTGTTTGTGGGTACCCCTTTGCACGTCATTTGTCCTGGAGGGCCACAGTATAGGACATTCATCATGGCTGTATATAGGTGCTATTTGTTGGCGCACCTTTTGGCGCACATTTATTACAGGCGCAGAGACGCTACCGCCTGCTTTCTTGTGGCGGTCGTGTTTGTGCCTGTGCGCTGGTTTGACCGTTCGCTTTTTTGCCCTATTCGATTCCATACGTGTTGTAGGCGAGCGTGTGGGCGTTCCGCGCACCTGCACCCTGTACTTCCCCCGTGACGCCCACATTTTGGCAAGTTGTTCCCCATTCCGAGTGTTACGCCCCGTGTTCCGCTTACTTTTGTTGTGTGCACCGCGCTATGTGCGATTTTCGCTGTGGCCTGTGCGATTTTCGCTGTGACCTGGCGCACGCCGTTAGATGGCCTGTGCGCCAACGTGCGCCGTGCACTTTTTTAGCGCACATCCGATGGTTTTCTCGCGCACGGCCTTCCATGAATCGATGTGCGCTGCTTTTCGTGCGATTTTCGCACTAGCACTGCGATTTTCGCTATTCCACTGCGAATCGCACGTTTTTGGCCACTTGCGCCGCGCTAATTATTCCATGAATCGGCCTGTAGGTTCTGTGCTATTTTTCGAAAAGGTATTGGAGGATATTAGCCCATATTGGCACATTACCCCTAAGGCCCTGATTCAAAATACCACCGGGCCACTTGCTCTAGAATTCTTTACCTTCCCTAGGGCCAATTCCAAGTCTTCAAGATTGCACTTCTTCCCCTGCCAAGGGAAGTACTTGGTTATCAAACAGTTTAGAAAAATGGACCAAACATTCACCTTCACTAACAGTTTACTTGTGTCGAGCTTTGAAATGCTTCATTACTTTTCAGCTTTCTCAATATATCTCGATTATCATGTGAATTAAGCAGTTTCATCATCTTTTGATTGTTCAAAACATACGTTTGTATTTAATGAGATTTGTGCCAATTTTTAAAAGACAGTTTTACTCTCCTGTACCCCCTAACCTTCGCAGCATACCCTAGAACTGTGTTACATACAATAATCCATCTCATCTATCTCTTTTGGTCTCTTACCTCAATGTTGAACGGATGCCTATAGGTAGACTTAATAGACCTTTGCATCCTGCTCTTGTTCAAAACAAGTAAGCCCACCCAATTTCTTAATGTCTGTGAGACTTCCACCGCACCACAATTTACAAACTGTGTGTGCTGTGTCCATGATTCTCAGAC
This sequence comes from Ambystoma mexicanum, assembly GCF_040938575.1. Classification (NCBI taxonomy): domain Eukaryota; kingdom Metazoa; phylum Chordata; class Amphibia; order Caudata; family Ambystomatidae; genus Ambystoma; species Ambystoma mexicanum. The sequence goes on from NC_090935.1 coordinate 1,198,398,597, forward strand.
TTCCTGAACTCTCTGATTAAACATACCCATGTAAGAACTAACTTGGTTAAGCCTATTCCCTTGATTATTACCTGAAGATGTTTCGACAAAGACAGCTACAACTTTCATTGGGCAACTTTAGATTCAGCACCAACGTAGCATGATCACTTTCAGAATGATGCCTTACCTACAGGGAATCTACTAGGTTTATCATAGTATCTCTAATAAACATAGTCTATTGGGGAGTGTGAAAAGGGGCCAAACCAAGTAGGCTGGCCATCTCAGTCCCCTTTAGCATTCCCATTAATTCTAGCCAAGTCCAATTTCTTCATAAATTTGGATCACACTAATCCTCTAGCACTTTTCTTGTCTAGAATGTCCCATGATTCCAGAGGTACAGTGTCATAGAAGCCATCTAACACATCCTCCAGCGTTAATGGATCAGGACAACAACAGTTAAATTCCCCCATACAAAAAAAGTGGAGCCTGGAGTTAAGAATGACCTTCTTAACAATAATTTCTCTAGCTCCATCCTTATACCATCTTCGTTTCCTTTTGCAGACAACTTTTCTTAACAATGTCCTTAGTATTTGATAATAACACTATGCGGATCAAGTCAGAGTTGGATTTCCATAGTCTGGGTTCCCAATTGGAAGTATTATTTATTGCCACTGAAAGCCCACCAGATGGTCGCCCTTTCACTCCCCTTTTAGCCTTCTTTATAAAGATAGTAAATCCATCCAACACTGGTACCTCTACTTGCCATGTTTCTTGGAAGGCCAGGGAATCAAACACTCTAAGATCCTACCACATTTCAAAATTCGTAAAACTCTTATAACCTTAAATATTCCAACTCACGACAGACGCGCATGAAGCATTAAAATCCTGAGGGGGACCCTCAAAGTTAGTGAGGGTACTGTGGAGACACCCCCATTCACAATGCGAGACTGACACATTCCTCTGTCCCTGAGCATCAATTTTACATTGTACTCTGGTGGAATTTACGTTATCAAGCCCCTCCCCCTTAAAGACTTTTCCATCACTCCATTGACCTTCATGTTTAGGTAGATATGTATCATACCCTCTTTGCAGGAATTCCTCCTGGGCAGAAAACTGCAAACCCCCCAACTAATTCTGAAAGAAGTTCACTGTGCATTCATTAAAAATATCCTCATGCGGTAACTCAATCTGTTTAATGTCAGCAGAAGATATTCTGGATGAAGAGGGAATAGTTTTAAAAATAGCCATATCCTAGACCTATTTATTTGAAATTCATTAACATTACAAAATATAGCTGATAATTTAATCTGAAGAGATGCATTACCATTTGTCCCCCCTCCTTTTTCATAATTGATCTGATTAGTAGAGCAAACTGCTTCCCTCTTTTTCGAAACAATAACTTTTGCATCACCAACCCTCTGCAAACCCCCACTCCCCCTGTATCTGTATTTACATAAACAAGAATGATTTCAGTATTAGGGTCGAAGTTTAACACACATGCACATATAGGCCTTTTGGAATGGCACAGGGTCATAATATCTATCTCACAGATAGACTTTAAATAATTTTCCCAATTCTCCCATTGGGCACCATTCTCGCATTCTAATGAGGCAGGGAATGGTGATGCCCCTTACATTACTTCCTGAGGTAAAAGGGGAATAATTATCTGTTGCACATGAATTCCTACTAAAGCATGAGATGTGGTTGAGCTCTGAGGGAAGCACTGCCAACTGAAAGGTCGGGAGCGATGGGTGTCAGAGGGAAGGGAATCCTATATTTTCATGGGTGAAACCTGAGCAGGCACAAGAATATGGCTAGACTAAGTTCTAAAATGCAGGAAATGCTGGGCGGACACCAATGTGGATAGGTAAGCCAAAGACATGTAACCTCCTTATATTTGTGGCTCATAGCCAATCTAGTGTGAGCCACAACTGATATAATGGTGTGGTTGGGGGGAGGGGACGATGGCATTTGTAGATGAATACAAATCTTCAATGCTTTGGTCATGCTCCTCCTCCTTCAGATACATGCCCTCAGCTAGTCACTTGATGCAAGCAGCATTACTGAGGGGCCTGCTTTGAGTGACAGCCACCATACAAGGTCGTAGAAGAGCACAGAGAAGCTGTGCTCTTATTTTATTTTATGCAACCTGAGCAGACCAGGAGGTTCACTGGTCTACACCCTATGGCAGCATAGAGAAAACCATCTCTGCTCGGGTTGCACCTCATGCCATTGGCATTGCTGAGGTCATTTCCTCTAATGGAATGCAGTACTTTGTGAACAACTTTAACAGAGGGAAAAGTGGACGAGGAAGAGAGAGAGAACTAAGGAGAAAATCATGGATATGGGTGTAGCCCCCTTAATTACTAAGACAGCCATCTTGAAAAAACACTTTCTATATGAAAGTCAGCCATGCTATAAAAAACGTATAAACCCCATTTCAAAATATTTAATAAGAAATCAGATAGTCTGTGTAATACCCACTTCGGTATAAACAGCACACATGTAAAACCATTCTATGTGGGGCTTGAAGATTTTTCGAGTTTTAAAAAAACTTGTACTAATAAAGAATGCAGTTTTTATTTTTTTGTCAATTATTCACACTTTTTTTTGCCATGCCTAGGGGAGTTTTCCAAGAGGTGTTTCAACAGCAAAGAGCAAGATCGGAGCGTGGAAACTAAAGTGATGTTTAGTGATTAACGCTGGGAGGTATCATGTCCAAAAGCCCTGTTTGTCCTGTTGGATATAATACTTGTAAAAATATATACATTATAGGGCAACGGTCGTTAGCGCATATTTAGGGTAAAACCTACAATCCATTAACTTTGAGAAAATGTTATTGCTACTAACTTTTGACTTATTTGACGCATCTGTTCTTTGGCACCCCTGCCTCCCCCCAAAACTGGAAAGTGGGGTGGAAATTCATCCAACAATATGACAGTTATAAAGTGTGAAAAAGGAGTTTTAGTTATATATATATATATATATAAGCGTCCCCAACCAGCAAGATCCTCCCCGCAATGAGAGACAATGATGGACTCTCCCAGAATGGGAATAAGGTCAAGACAGAGTGCGGGTGAGCGTAAATGGGAGTTTATCAATCAGAATAGGGCATGCAAAGAACTCTGCAAACTCCGAGAGCCCTCTGTCTGACAATAGCAAAGACAGGTGTATATATTTACAAAAAACGTCATCAGAACCTACACACTATAGGGGGCACAAGTTCAATGGGATTGGGTGGCAACGACTAGCTATAGGTGCTGCTGCGATGTGGTTGGCCTTGGCTGGAGGACGTCACTGGTCAGCCTCGTGGGTTGGGCTGGGCCTGGCAGGTCTGCTGGGTTCATCCGGACGGTGTTGTTGTGCCATTGTGGCCAGTGTCAGAGATGAATGTCTTTTCCTGACTTATTTGCCCTAGGCCATGCACACCGCAGTCATTCAGTTATTGCAATATTATCTTCTTTAGTAAATCTTTCAATAGGTTATTCTACAGGTTAATGCAACACAGGAGGAATGCACCTTGAGAGGGGTTTGATGGCGATTCATCAGCATATGGTTACCAGTGTCCTGTTGACCGGGTACCATAGGTCGTGGGGCTAGGTCTCAGGGCATGGGACAGGCGGTACATGTCTTTTTGTCTTGTTAGAAGTCGTTATGAATGTGCTGCTGTATGTTGCCATAGTATTGGGTGTCCTAATTTTACAGGGGCCATAAACCTAAGGTGATCCAGTGGGTTGTGGGGTTTAAGAGAGGGCGCCTTTGGATTTGTGTATTGAGGCGGAGGTTTACTACTGGGCTGTAAATAATGCAGGTGGCGGGCCGTGGCCTTGGGTGCTGCAGAGGGGACTACAAATCTTTGAAGCGGCTCCAGCCTAGTTGGGGGAGGTAGAGCAGCGCGGCGCGGGCCTCTGCTCTCTCGTCTGGCAGGCTCCACTGGGAGGGAGGGGAAATGGCCTTGCATATACTCACAAAGGCATCTTCCTCGTGTGTTGCCGATTTGAGGTGAAAGCATCATAAACAGTCAAATAACACACAATACAAATTGAGTCATTTCAAAGCTCACATCTTAACATTGCTAATTCCTCTCGAATATAGCCAGTTCGAGCACATTATTTGTACACTATGTTTTAACAACTACAACATTGTGTTATATGCATATACATTTGCAGTAAGTGAGGTAGTAGTGAGGTTGATGGAGCACATAGAAAATGACTTGCCACCATACATGACGGTAGTGGCACATAAGGGGCTTGGACTTGCACGCATGGAGGGTGCATTCTCGCGTGTCCTTCACATGAGCCCTCAGTATGGTTGCATTTGTCTTCCTTTGCACTCTAGCAGCATTAGTTTGGTTATGGCGCGGGATCGTGCTTTTCAATGATACACATAACAAATAACCCCCCGGGATGCTTTTATTATTTACACGCAACTGCAGTGGTGTGGGTGCTTCATTGCTAATGCCATGTGAACATGTATTCTGCCATATCTATGTAAGTAGTTTTGGCATTAGTATTTGGGAACGTTTGCTTCTGTCCGAGGGCCATTTTACAGGTCTCTTTTTCACCCGGGCTTCGCTGGCCGGGTCATGCTGGGAGCAGTGATACACTGCGGAAGGTGAAATGTTAGTGTTGGTATCTTACACTAGCTCATGTCCGTCTTGTTCGTGGGAACGGGCTCACAGCGGATCTGCCAGGGAGCTGCGGCCACAGGGATAGTTGAAACTCTCCAAAGGTGGGGGCCGCGCTACAGTGCGCAGAGCTCACACCATCTTTATTAGACAAAATGGTTTCTGAGGCATAGCTAAATTCAATACGTTTGGGCAATGTCTTCAGCAGGTGAGCCATCCACCACCTGGGCCCTGGTGGTAAGGAGGGGACGCCCGATGAGTCATGGCCCTCACCTGGGGAGGGGATGTAGGAAAGGGGGGTCTTTTGGACCAATCCTCCCCTACATTTCCCCCCTTTCGTTAATTAAGTAATGAATTCTTTAAATCTTCCTATCTCCTGCACTCCTCTTCGTCAATTATTGCGTCATCCCATGTGAGCTCCACACACAAGTTTATAATCAGACATTCTCTTCATTTGCATTGCATTACAACTTGCCCTAAGAAAAACCTATCAAACTTCTTTCAAACAGTTCCTTACAGGGACATTGCAGTTACTCTGTAGAAATACCAAGCTGTCCGTATTATGATTACACGTAAAACCCCAAAACCCACCAAATTTGCCAGTTATGGTAAGCTAAGCAACCATAACTCGCGCCACCACTGTGTACTGCTAAGACGTACACCCATGACATGAAAGATGACATCACAAAGTTCATTAATGACATCACATGTCTGGCTCCCTTGTTTTGTGTTCACTGACATATCTATGCCAGGTAGTTCTCTTCACTGACAGTCAGCAACTAAACAGTCAAAAGGTACTATATTTGTAGAGTTTACCCTTCTCATATAGTCTTAAACTACTTTACTTACGCTTCAGTCACATCATTTGATACACATATATATAGGGGGAAAAGCAAGCCTGAATCACAGCAATTATGTATGTCTACGAACATAATAAGTTAAGTTATTACCACTTTCTGGTAATACTACTTGTCTGCTAACTTTACTTTCCCTGTCTATGCTCATATTTGTATGTGCTGTGGTGTCTTTATGTTTTGGGTGTAGTAGTACTTATGTAGTAAGTGAAGCATTCTTGTTACATGTTTACAGTACGCAAAACTCTGACACTAAAGGATTAATAATTTCACTGTCCAACATGGCACCATTTTGAATATTGAACCTATATGGTGCATGTTGCAGACAATGCCTACGTTTCTACATGAGTAGGTTCATGTAATGGAAAGAAGTCTGTAATGCATTGGTCTTTATAGGAATGCATTGCATAATGAACTATGTGTGTCATGGTACGTCTTCAAATGAACTCTGATAGTTTTCCACCAACATTACAATGACAATTCCTTGGAGAGGCTTTTAGTGACAACTAAATGCAGATGTGATGTCATCAGCTCTCCGAGACCAGGGGATTGAATGAAGAAATAAACTATATGTGCTTCTTATGAGTGAAACCACCTTTTTTAAAATTGGAATTTAGAATTTTGATTGTTGATGTTTAATTTTTCTTTTCTTTTTTCCATTTTTCTCATATTATTTTAGAATGTTTTTGGGATCCCTTAAGGTGCTGCTACCCTAGGTGGGGGCCCTTACGCACATAAAATCTACCCCAGTTGATTTGTGCATGCGACAACACAATTCACTCATTCATCTAGACCACAGTTAAATGAGTATGTGCATGATAGTAAGTACATCACAAGCACCATGTTCCTCTTAAATAACAGTTTTCATTGCTCGCCTACGTGAGGTTCGAGTGCATCTTGCACCCGTATTTTCTAGTAGTGTATCTCTTTAAATACCTCTCACCCACCTTCTACCCAGCATTAACTTTGGCTACTAATCACGTAAACAATAGGCTTCTCTGCCTACACAGGCGAGACATACACATACCCACACCATCCTCCAGATACTTTGATTCATTTCACAGGTACCAAGCTTTCCCTTAGTGCACAGAGCGTTTGTTCTTAGATAACCCTACACTATTTTAAGAAGCGTCTAGTAGTCATGGTGACAGTCCCGCCTCCTGTGCTAGCACAGGGGCGGGACCCAAGGCATACGTGCATCCACGCGACGCCTTGGTATCACCATGGCAACCAACAAATACTGCCCTTGTCATTCGCGCTCGCACTCCTGCGGCAGCGTCTGACATTGAAGGAGCGTTTCTGCTGAGTAACGGTAAGCAGATTCTTCGCGCTTGAGATCAGAACATGTTTAAAGTTTGACTGCATTCTGATACCTTTTTCACACAACCTTAACAGGATTGATTACTCAGACTGGACTGGTCCTTAACAAACATTAGGGTCCTATGGATTATAAGGTACATTTGATTGATTACACATATTTGTATACGCTACACTAAGGACAACTATAACAGTCCTATTGCATATCTTTGATTATGTTTCTTGTTTCTTTTTCTTTCCACTCTGACAACCACTACTATACCGTTGGAACACTTAAACACATCTTGGAATTGGTATGTGTGTCTATATACGTTTGATTTTGAACTGATTGTGCAATGGCTGTTCCTGCTTTATGTTGAATCATTGTTTTGTAACGGCGACAGATTGGGCATATTAAAATCATTGTACGGCCCTGACGAAGGTTAAAATAACCGAAATGCATTGGCTAACGTACACAATATTATAGCCAGTATCTTCAAGCCCATCCACTTTGAATATGAGATTGAATATTCAGGAGTGATGAGAACATCAACAGATGCGCAATAAATATTATATATTTTTTAGAAAACAACAGACTATGTCTAAATTTAATTATTACGTAAATACAGTAATTACAGCACGGAATTGGAAGGTCCTTACTATAAGGGCAAACTGAGAGCACCGTCTTAATAGAGTTATTCCACTCTATTTTTCTTTGTTCATGTATTCAGTGATGTCATCAATTACATTTGTGATGTCATCTTTCATGTCGTGTGTAAGTCTTAGCAGTTCACAGTGGTGGCGCGAGTTATGGTTGCTTAGCTTACCATAACTGGCGAACTTGTGGGGTTTTTGGGTTTTACGTGTAATCATAATAGGGGCAGCTTGCTATTACTAGAGTAACTGCAATGTCCCTGAAAGGAACTGTTTGAAAGAAGTTTGATAGGTTTTTCTTAGGGCAAGTCAACAGTAACGTCCCTGTAAGATCATTTGTTCACTGAATTTTCTAGGTTTTTAGTTGAACAACTTAATCATAACATCCCTTTAACAACATTTTTTCACTGAATTTCATAGGTTTTTACCAGGATACCCTTAGTTTGTTTAGATGTAATATACAGTATAGCACATGGATGGCTGCATGCTGATGGGCACACAAACTACGGTCTGTGTGTCTCTTTGCAGATAGCGGCTACCATTGACATTGCTGTAAATGGGAGTGAGTGGTAGCATGCAGCAAAGTCAGGGCATGTGTAAAAAGAGCACCATGTATGTGCCTTCCAAAGAAAAAAAGAGTAGGTCTGCAAACTCTGTACTTGTGAAAGAAACATAGCAAAAGCATACAGTGTACACCATAATATAATGCACCAATAGGCGAAGTAACGTCTGCGTCCAACAATATTACCGCAAAGCAGCTTCACATGGAAAGGAAGAAGGAAATGTCAGAGTAAGGACTGCAAACTATTGAGAGCACAACTTCAGTACAACGCAGTAAGTACAATGAAACTACTCCTATAAGTGCATAGCTTGTGCAGTGTACAACAGTGAAGAAACATTATATTTTTATTGTACGCAGCAATGCAAAGCACCCTAAAATGCCTGGAAAATAATTTCCATCGTGACGAAATAAGGGACGTTAGTAACGCCATTGGTACGTAGCAGTGTCTGAAAAGTAAAACAGTTAATATGTAGTGCTTCATGTAAGCCTAAGAGATATTTTTATCTTGAACAGAACATAGTGCAAATGAAAGCAATGCAGCAGAAGCGCCACCTCTTGCACAACAGCATAAGGCCACAGGAAAAAGAAGGAAATGCATTAAAAGGCAACCTATACAGCCTGGAGGTCAAAATAGAACAATTGCTAAACAATGTAACCCCCTTAAAAGATGTTGTACAAGGACATAGTATTGGGGAAATAAAATATCACTGCCGTACCTGCATGTCTACCCCTTCCCCATTTCCTGGCATACCCTCCCCAGCAATATCCCTGTGAGCAGAGACATAACGATGAGACCCCAATGCTTGCCTCCCCTGATGACGAACTGGTTAAAATCCTAAATTCCCTTGTGATTGTATCTATTTGTCCTACCCCTAAACCTTCCCTTTCCTAATAGGGTCTATGTATCGTACACATTAAACATGTACATGAAAAGTGATGTTGAGTGTGTCAGCAAAATGCAGGTTTCCTAGGGAGACTGCACCTGCCCGGCGTATGTGCAATCACAATGCAGGTATCCGTAGAGCTCCCGCACTGGCTGCATGTCCGCATATTGTACTGCACTTTTAATTAGTTATGGGAGCACACGTTTCTTCCTTATACCGCTATGTGCATAGGTATTGCAGATTCTGTGTTCTGCTAACACCGGCCCTGTCAGAAACCCTACCGATACATGCGGTACACTACCGCATTTTAAGCAGTCATATCGCCTACGTATTTTGCTGTACAAACCTACCGAAGTATGCCTGCAGTACTCCTCGCTATCTGAGACCCAGTGCGTGGAAGGAACAGCATCCTGCAGTATACAGTAGGTGTGTTAAATGGCCCATCACTTTTATTAATGTGCTGCTTGCCCTCCATGACCCATGAAACAGACACAGCGTCTCTGCACCGAGCACTGCCAGGTAAACTTTCAAGTTCTCCCCTGCAGTGTGTGCAGTTAGAGAACATATTTCACTACAAGTGGCAGAGTGTGTAGTCAGGCTGCAATAGGGGATCGCTGTTGCTGGTTGGTTACTCCCATAAAACTAAATGTTTTGACAAGTAAGTAAACAGCAGAACCTTTGGATCTCAATGAATATCAGCAGTGGTGGCAAACGCACTGCGGCCGCGTGGGGCTGCCTGAATGATTATGTTCTTGCTCGACGTAATGAAGCGGAGTTTCTCCTTGTTGAAAACAGTTGTGGAGTGCACAATTTACTGATGTCTGTGAATGTTGGTGCTACGGCAAATGCCGTACCATCAAGTGACCATATTCTATGTGACAGCAGCTAAAAGCAAAACACAAGGCATTAGGGTGCAGGGTACTGCCCTTTCAACAATGCAGTAGGTTACTTTCCTCTACACCATTCTCTGCATGTGGTCCTGCCAACCCAGGGACACTTCTGTAAGGGAGCAGAGCTCTAAAGTACCGTTGCAGACCATATGCTGCGCAGCAGACCATTACCTGTCAAAGGTCACTGTATTGTGCATGTGCTGCGATGCGATTCTGTGCAGGAGGGAGCAACTTGGAAGTGCTTGGGAATGTTCAGTCCGGGAGCATGAAAATTACTGCCGCCTACTTAAGGGAAGGCCACCCAACATCTTCCTCTCTCTGCAATTGCCCTAGCTTAACCTTATTGGTGGTGGCCCTTCCGAACCCTGCCTTTCCTTCGTTTAATTCTGTTTCCTGTGTTACAAGACAAAGAAACATACAAAACAATGGAGAAAAGGAAAACATTATTAAAAAAACATGCTTTCAGAGGTAAAAAGTTGAATTGCCAATGAAAGGATGCAGGCTGCCGGGTAGTTTATACGCTCCGCATACGGCACAGCAAATAGTGGGAAGTGTGGCTCTGTGAAAAACATTGCAGTCAGGTACAAAGGGCTGGCTCGAAGAAGAGGCTTCTTCTTGTGTTTGTGTGCATTTGGAAGGGTTGAAGGGTGCATTACCTACTAGAGAAATGCTTGCTGTACTTCCTAAAAGGACACCAATTCATTTTGGATAGGTCACACACAAACCTCATTTCTAGGATCAGTCACAAGGAAGTCATTGGTGTGAAAAATCCTAGTGCTATGAAAGGTTATTTTTCCATTGTGGCAGTAGGACATGGTCACATGTCTGAAAAAGGCACTAATGGCCTTCGTGAGAATATGCCTTGCTTTCTCTATTTGCAGGCCAAATCAAGAAGAACGCAGCCACAATCGTGTCTGCGTCCAGCTTCAAAAAATTAAACAGCAGTTTGAAAACATACGCATTACCTGGCCAAGGACCTCCTCCATCGCAAACTTCAGAGAAATGTTGGTAACATGTCCTAAACGTTTCCCTCCACAATTAAAAATAGTAATGGCTGGATATTTGTTCGTCACCAAAGTGTCACAAAGACGAATTATGGTCAGTGACTTTATTGCATGTACTCCATATACCAGTGCACATCACATTTTAGAATCCAAAATGAGCTGCCTATGCAGAGTGGTTTGCTTTCACTTTCAACCAATGTATCTAGGACTCCCCTAAAATCCATAATGTCTGACTCCTGAAACACACACCCATAACTGTACGCCTCTGCATTTGTCTCCACAAATACACCTTCTACCAGTCTGTGCGTACACGCCACACCCAGAAACCTTATCGAGCAATCCCTTAGCCTGCACAGTCCCATTTACATGGCCGCTATCCTGAAAAGCCCCCGAAGTGCAGCGTGTTAACCTGCAACTACCACGGTCTCCGCAGACTTTCCATGCTCTGTGCGGGAGTGGAGAAATACAGTTCAACCAGGTGTAGAGGAGGGGCCAAGTGTGGCCCACACTCCAACCGTCCATTTTGAAGTACCAGGAACGTTCACGCCGAAGTATGTGACGTAGAAGGAGAAATTAAACCAGCAGAGAGCCACAGTGGGGCTCTGTCCAGTACCTATCAGAAGAACCACATCCATTGATGTACCGACACCTAAAAAAACCTAGACAGTAAGGTACCCATTGAGAAAACCATATAAACAAATGAAACGGAATGAAGATTGTCAGAGTACAGTCCCTGAAGAAGTCAAGAAGGTCTTAAAGGAAGACGTATGGTGATGTCACAAGGACCAGGACTGACTGCCATATAGAAGATATGACGACCTGCGAGTGACAAGAGGAGACAAAACGCCATGGATAAGGGACATCGTGAACTTAAAGTGAAAGGACGATGTCAAATATAAGAAGCTTATGCCATGAGCACGGCGAAGATATTCAGTTAGTTTACATGTGTACATATGCTTGGAACCGCAAGAAAGCTGAGAAAATCGTGCAGCGTGCTATGCTTAGTAGTAAGAAAGATTGTGGCAAGCGCCACCTATACATACCTACCTCAATAGAAGCATGTTATATAAGTATACTTCCACTACGCACAAGGGCAGAATCAACCAAAAGTTACTAGAGGTCGCATGAGGAGGGTTTCATAGTTAACAAATCAAGAATGAAAAACAGAAACAAAACTTAGAGATAATTCATGGCAAAAAAGCAAGGTCGTATCAGCTAAAATAGGCCAACAGTAGCAACAATTTAATGAAGCAAGGAACAGAATATACTGCTCAGAAAGGTCAAGATAAGAAGCAAAAGGCAGGTGGTGGACAAAACGGAAATCAAATACACAAATTACATGGAGAATGAGCCGATTTTATGGTGTTTGAATCATGTGACCAGCCGAGGGAGAAGAAGGGGGACTTTCACACCTACGGATGGCAGTGTGCCATGCAAAGATATCAGAACTTTTCCAGACAGAAATGCAGTCTCAAGGCCAACCACAGTGAAATAATTGACACATGACCACTGAAGTGATGATTGATTGTAGCAATAATTGGAGAGAGGCTGGGGGAGCTGACATGCACCCTGCACCTGGCTGACCATTCTGCATGCTGCTAGGCAAAGTGGAAAAGTATGAGCGGGGTTGATGCCAACCCAATCATGGCGGACCAAGGAAATCTAGGGTCCTATAGTTAGTAGAACCAATGGGACATCATACTTTTAGTGATGTCTACAATAGCCATTTTTTAGGTAAGGCTTAGATGCCCCAACTGACAGTGTTTAACCAATCCCCTCACTCCATTACCATATAAATAAATGGTACCTATATTAAAGTTACCTTTCTAGAACCAATAGAATTGCATGCAACATTTTAAGTGTTACGTATCAGTGATGATGAATTTTTAGTATAAATGATGTGTTTTTTTATGAAGTTCGGTGGATTTGTGAAGCGAGAAGGAAGATCTAGCAACCGCTGATATTCATGAGACTCCCTGTTTTTTGTACTTGTCATTAAAAAGACTCCCTTTGCCAAGCCATTGAGTTGTCATTATTGATTTGATGCTAGAGTATTAATCAGCATCCCCATCCATCTCACAAGTGCTGCTACTCATCTTAAAGTGCTATTGGGCAACCCGCAGCTTTATGGGCCGGTTGGGGTCCTAGTGCACACAGAGTAGGTGTTGTAAATAAAATCTGACATGCCTTCTAGATTTGTAAGTATATATCTTCATTACTCCAATAACATCAACAGTTCAAGCTATGCAAAATGGAGCATCTTCAGTGCATAGGCTGCATCTCGTAATGCTGCCGGTGTTTCCTCGTCCGCCTGGTCAGACCTGGTGGGAACATTACCTCCCGCCTGCAGGAGTCGGGATCAGGCGGTCCGGAAACAACGGTGGCGGCGGGTTTACCGCCGCCGTTATTTCCGGACCGCCTGAGTTATAATGAGGCCCATTGTCCCAAAAGTCTCTTTATGTCTCACTTATAAGGAGCGCCGCCAGCATGACCTGCTCTGTGTCATATGTGCAGTTTTAATGGTGCTTTTGCCCTCTTTCTCCGGCTCTTCCGGGTTCCGCTCTAAATCTTGCGAGATATGTTTCCCGCCAGATCCGACCAGTAGGGGATGTATTTTGTGATGGTGGATTTATTTGGTAGTGGTAGCTCTGAAAAGAGCATTTGGTTTATTTTTTATTTTTTAAGTGCTTGAAAAAACAACATTTTTTCCATATCTATAGTGGTTTCTGTTTTCTTGACCTCCTCACATTCTTACAATAACGTCTTCAATGCAGCTTGTATATTGTAAAACAAAATAGCATTGCCAGTGGGGGACAAAGAAATGCTATTTGCATGGGAAATGTGCACATTTACAGAACCAATGATGTCATTGTCACAAGAGAACATCCCAGCAAAGCTCATAAAATGACACATGCTTCTGTTGATAAGACACCTGCCAACCTCTAGCTGAGGACAGCATACATTGGAAGAGTCCCATACTTTCCTTGGAGGTATACATCAGAAAACCACCTTTGCAGTGGGAAAACTGTGCTCCACTGCTTTCATTCACTTGTTTAGTTGACGGAACACATGTGAACAAGGCATGAGACCCAAATGTAAGGCTCCGTAGTGCACGACCACAACATGAGCAGTAGTGAAAGTGGCGACATGTCTGCAACATGCAAGCACAATACCGAAAGTGGACACGTTGACACCGCATCACAAAGGCTCCACTCCCTCCACATCGAAATTGCCATGAAAGACTCTTTACACAGCATACTTGGGCAGATGTAGCACAAAGGCATCATCGACCAGCAACACTGCACGTTTCTCCATTTCTGCCAGGCTCACTACGCAGAACAATAAAAATAAAATGTTACCGGCCCTTCCTGTGAAGCACTCCTCACATTCTTACAATAATGTCTTCAATTCAGCTTGTAGATTGTGAAACAAAATAGCAATGCCAATAGGGGACAAAGAAATGCTATCTGCATGGAAAAGGTCCACATTTCCAGAACTAATGATGTCATTGTCACAGGAGAACATCCTAGCAGCCCTCATAAAGTCACACATGCGTCTGTTGATAAGACACCTTCTGACCTCTGGCTGGGGACAGCATACATTGGAAGACTCCCATACTTTTCTTGGGGGTTTACATGAGAAAAGCACTTTCGCAGTGGGAAAACTGTGCTTCACTTCTTTCATTAACTTCTTCAGTTGACGGAACACATGTGAACAAGGCACGAGACCCAAATGTAAGGCTCCGCAGTGCACGACCACAACATGAACCATAGCGAAAGTGGTGACATGTCTACAACGTTCAAGCACAATGCCGAAACTGGACACATCGACACTGCACCACAAAACCTCCACTCGAAATTGCCATGAAAGCCTCTTTCCACAGCATACTTGTGCAGATCTACCACAAAGGCATCACCGACCAGCAACACTGTACGTGTCTACATTTCTCCCAGGCTCACTATGCAGAGTAATAAAACATTTTTTACCGCCCCTTCCAATGAAGCACACCCTCTGCATCTGATTGCATAATTCCCACAGTCGCATTCCCAGCATGCACAGAAGGGCAGGATGTGGCATGTGCGCTTCCCCATGTACCGTGAGGGTTGCGCCCCAGTGAATTTGGAGCAGTTCTTCTTTTCTTTCTACTACTTTTTGTCCAGCATTACCTCATTGGGTACTGTTCAATAGTCACAAACGCATCCACCTATCACATCCAAGACGTCCGCATCTAACACTGTCAGTTGTGTACAACACTTCATATGTACCTTTACACATTCAGACTTCAAGTGTTGTGTGCTTCCAAAGCACCTCCAGTAGAAATTTCAGTAAAACTATCCACCATTTCTGCATCCACATTCCTCCACATGGGCACCCATCACCACAAACTAAAGGTATGAATACTTTTTGTGCAGTATGTTTACAAGTCCGTTATAAGTGCCTCTGAGCACGGTGTCTGGGACTGAACCTCCATAACGTTCTTACAAAACATACTGTTTTCTCTCCCATCAAGTGCCAAAGCAATGGTAGATGTTTTCAACGGTTTCATTTACCCATATCAACCACTGTAATATCGAAACAGGGACGGCTCTGTTATTTCCTTCCGACAATGCTACCAATTTGTTTCCGCACTAACCCATCTCCTACATACATCATTACAATATAGCAGAAATGCTACACTGTTTGTGTCTTTGTGCAACGTAAACCAAGTGCACTCATTCAATGCACACAAACAGGACACCTGCCACTTACCTTGCACACTTCACACACTTTCTTTCTGCAGTAACCCATTTCCTACACACTTCATATACATATCGCACAAAAACAGCACTGAACGTACGTTTGCAACGTTAAAGAAGCACATACAGTGCATACATACAACCAGGATGCCTGCCACTTACTGTCACACAAATCAACCATAAGCTTCACCATTTCTTTGTACAAATAGACCTTCTGCCACAGTTTTTGCATGCACACCACAACCAGAAGCCGTATTCAGCAATGCCTTAGCCTCCACAGTACCATTTGCATGTCTGCCATCCTGAAAAGGCCCGGATGTGACACGTGTAATCCTGAAACTACCGCGCAGTGCGCTGACTTAGCGGGGAGGAGGGGAAGCACATTTGACACAGGGTAGGAGATTTTGTCGTTAGTGGTGGCTCTCCAAACATTTCTTTTTTTATTCTTTTTAACGTGCTTGAAAACAACCTTTTTTATTTTTGCTCTTTTTATCAGTTTCTATTGCCTTCTCCTCCTTCCATTGTTACAGAATTCTAGTCAACGCTTCTTGCATAGTGTAAAAGAAAATAGCATTGCCAATGGTATTAAAAGAAATGCCTTTTGCAAGGAACCAGTGGATATTTGAAATGTCATGATCTCATACTGGGAGGAGAACATCCATCAGCGCACATTAATTCACTCATGCTTCTGTTTATTAGACGCCTTCCGAGCTCTGGCTGCGGACAATTTACTCTGGCATGGTCCCATACTCCTCTTGGTGTTATGCACGAGAAAACCACCTTGGCAGTGGGGAAAATCTGCATCACTCTGCTCATCAACTTCTTCAGGTGACGGAGGAAATGCCCACACGGCATGTAACCCAAATATAGAGTGCCATAATGCACCACGACAAGATGAACAGTGGCAACAGAGGCCACATATCTGCAAAGGTGAAGCATACCGCCAAAACTGCACTCATAGAGACTAACCCACAAAGCCTCCACTCCTTCCAACCCAAAATTAGCACCAATGTCTCTTTGCACGGCATACCTCTGTAGATCTTGCACAAAGGTTTCACCGACGATCAGAACTGAATGTGTCTCCATCCCTGCCAACCTCACTTCACACAGTATTGGGTGAAAAAAGTAACGCCCCTTCGTGTGAACCACACCCTAAACAACTGATTGGATAATCCCCACAGTTCAATTTCCATGGCCACCATGCTCAGAAGGGCAGTATGTGACACGTGCGCTTTCCCAGCTACAGCAAGGGCCACGCCCCAGTACAGCAGGGACAGTCCTTCTTCCCTTTCCACTGTTCTTTTTGCCACACACCCTCATTGTGTACTGTGATATATTCACACACGCATACAGCTATCACATGCAGGACCTCTACATCCAACAGTATCATTTCTCTACAGCACTGCATACGTACCTTTAAGCACTCCGAGTACACGTTGCATGTCCTTCAAACCACCTCCAATACAAACTTCTGCAAAAAAAATTCACTATTTCAGCATCCAAATTCACCCACAGCTGCATCCATCACAACTTTGCCCATGCACCCAACAGTCTAGGCCTTGCGCACACCCAGCACAACATAATGGAGCTGTGCATGGGACCACGTGGCCAGGTACCACAGTTCATAAACGTAACATAGCCAGTGGCATGTCTACCTAACCCACGCACCCTAACAAACTGATGCATGGAAACATGTTACAGTTAGCATAATCCTTAAACATACCACAGCCTCCGGCACTCCTACCCACTTCCATTCACAAAGTATTATGTCACTGCCAACCAAAGCAAAAAATGTTGACAACATTGGCCCTTCTCCCAGCAATCTGCACAAAGGAGAGTACCCAAGCACATACGATATCCAGTGCAACCCTACAGGCAGGCAGTCCTTCTTCCCTTTCCACTGTTCTTTTTGCTGCACACCCTCATTGGGTACTGTGATATATTCACACACACATACAGCTATCACATGCAGGACCTCTACATCCAACACTATAATTTCTCTACATCACTGCATAAATCCCGTTAAGCACTCCGCGTGCACGTTGCATGTGCTTTCAAACCACCTAGAGTACAAAGTTCAGCAAAAGAATAAAGTACTTTAGTATTCAAAATAATCCAGAGCACCACTCATCACGACATTGGCCATGCACCCAACAGTGTAGGCCTTGCACACACCCAGCACAACATAATGGAGCCGTGCATGTGACCATGTGGCCAGGTACCGCAATCCTATCCACTTCTATGTACACAGTATTGCAACATTAAACCCATTTTACAGACTGCAGGAGTGTTCACTCCATCAACTACAGCCAAAGACTAAACACTGTAGGATGTGCTCACAATCAGGACACCCATAGAATGAACAATGTATACAATGCTGACAAACCACACACACAAAGCAACAATGTCAAACCTACTTGAAGCCAGTGCTCAGACTGTTAGGACCAAGGGCCCTAGCCATGCACACAAGGCAGTAGGGGCTTGACAGGCACAGCACACCATGCTACACCAAATGGAAATATCTTGATATCATCTGCAATGCACTCCCCATCCCCAATGGAGTCTGTCTGCACTCACCACACAAGGTAGTTGCCTGTGCAGCTACCCAACAATGACGTATATGTGAGTACCTGCGTTAAGAGTCCATTGCGCACAATATGTGCACTACAGCACCGTACAGTTATAATAACTTACCCAATCTTTTACATATCTTTTGCATCTGCATTTCCCTTAATTATAAAAAATAATTGTACACAATGCTCCTATAAATTCACATATGCATTATGCAGTGAGAGAAGTGCATAAATAGAAGGGGCAGTACGGATGGACAAGTGCTCATGAGAGCCCAGGAGGGAAATGCCAAGGTATGCCAAGGTGGGAAATCACTGGGTAACTACTGGAGCAGAGGAGTCCCAAGGCCGGGAAACATCTTAACCATAACATTCTTTTAACAAAGTAGTTTTTTCTGTTAATTTAAAAGGTTTTTATAAGTGAAAATGTTTCATGGTGTTACATCACTATATATGTTATTAATATTTCCTATTTCCATAATGTACCTACATACAAAAGTCATATAACTTAGCCCACACTTGACAAAATCCATTCAGACTTTGCACGAACATTCAAGGCTGGGTCTATAATCTTTCTGAAAACATTTGTCCACATTCGTCAAACGGCAACAAAGTTATAAGCAATCTAATAATGTTGAGACCCCCATCCAATTTTGGCCCTCTTGACAAACGGCCCCAAACTTTGCAAAAACATTCATATCTAGATCTAAAATCTTTTCGCAAACTTTTGTGCAGATTCATCAAATGCCACTGTATTTATAAGCCTTTACAATATTTCGGACCCCCCCCCCCCTTATTTTACTCCCTCTTGACATAACAGCACCAACCCTTTTGGCATCAGGTCTTCAATCAAATCCACCATTTCATGCAGTTTCATTGAGTGGTGCCAAAGTTATAGACATTCAAAAACTGCTTTTGACCAACCACAGAATGCAGAAACAGGCATATATGTCCCTGAATATATCAGTTGTTTGCGAACATCTCAGGACTGCCCCAGACTGTTCGCAACATCAGAGAACAAAAACGGCAGTGTTTTGAGTTTTAAAGGCCCTATCCCACCCCATCCTCATCACCCCTCACCTCTCCAGAGATAGTTTCATTAGTTTAACTAGTGCAATGTTGTGTTTTTTAATATGTTCTCACCGCGATGTTCGCGGACAAAGGCGGCGGTCCAAGAATCCAACATGGCGGGCGTTTCCAAAAAATATGCCGTACCTCATGCTTTTCACCGTCCGATGTCCACGAACATCACGCCACCCTCTGGGTCAATCGGAGGCCTGTCCGCAGACCGAACAAGGCGCGGACCGAAGCTAGATATCACAATTTTCTTTTTTACCTACTTTTTGGCTGTTTTAAAAAACAATACTGAACAGATTTACACCAAATTTACAAAAGTATGCTTTTGGGACCAACCCACCGCTCCTGCTGCAAATCTGGTGAAAATCCGTTTAGCAGTTTGGGCTGTAGGCGTGAGCAACATCTTTATGGGGAAAAACACACATTTTGGGACTATAACTTTGCCCCCACTGCACAAAACCTCCCAAAACTTCGCAGAATCAATCTGACGGGGCCATATACTTTTTCTGAACGTTTCGTGAGGATTCGTCCAGAAGGGGAAAAGTTATAAGCCGCCCAAAAAGTGCTCTTCCTGTGGTTTGAGCAACTTAACCATAACTACTGCAGGCCCTGTAAAACATATATGTGCACACACACATAGTGATTATACTAGTAGAACAGTTGAGAAGTACATCTGGTAAAACACTTAACCTAAGTAATCCCTCTGACAGCCTTTAATGCTGAAGTGGGGGCACAAGCTGCTTATTTTTGCCATCTGGTATTTTATGGTCCAGGTGGGCTTTCAAGGGTTCCATGTCTTAAAATCGCAGCAAAAATGGCTGTGAATATAAAATATCGCGGCAAAAATACTGTGGTTTTTTGCACCACAATCATGTAAAGGATGCAGGGGACACTGCTGCAACCCCCTGACCCATTATACCATTTAAGAGGAGCGGGGGACACCCCTGCAACCCCTGCTCCCCTTAAATGGGGCCCCTAGGGGTCCCTCGTGCTATGGAAACAAGGGAATAACCATACACGAAAAGATGCGCCAGACACGAGGTTCAAATTCCCAATGCTAGGGTTTATTGCAAGCAAAAATAGTATCAATTGGCCAATTCTGATCTCACGCCCTGCGACGTGAGTTTCCTAGACCTCGAGGGACGCAAGAGAGCGAATTACGTACATCAGTTACATATATACAAAATGCATATCAAACAATCAGCAATGTCATGTTTAACACCCCTCTTTATTAAGTTCCTTTGAACTCGGGATGACGATGGACATATCCGACGAGTATGACGATTATGACACTTTCGATGTCTATTCTAGTAACAATGTGCAATTAGAAAGTGCGGAGGCATCTTTTAGTTGTTGAACAGAACACGGTGGTTCTGTTCTTGGAAGCAAGCTGCACACGGGGGAAGAGCCACATTCAAAGCTTTGCTATCTATGAGGTACTATTCGTGTCCTGGGAGCCGACACGTTCTAAAGGGCTTTGCGAGGGGGGGCCGTAGGAAGAGCATAATTCAAGCCTTTAGCTGTTTTTATTCTAACATATTCTACCATCGTACGAGACTGGCTGGCAGCTGTGAAGTGATTAAATGCCCTGCAGCTCTCTCCCAAGGCTACAGAGAGGGAGCGTGGGCATTCCTCTCTGGGCTACTCATGAGGAGTTTCAGCGAACTCTTCAGTCCCGCGACCTTGTCCTTTCATATTCAGACAACAATGTTAACAGTTGAGCAGACTTAGCAGAATTCACATGAATTGCAAGCTGCAAAGCAGTTTTAGACAGAAAGCAATGAGCAAAGGTTAACAAGCAAAATGGCGATTCTTGCTACATTTAAAATGGCCGCTTATTGGTCAAGCATAGCAGTTTATATTTCTATAATTCGGTGCATAAGACGGTTGGCCCACGGCCATCAAGTTACGTCTGTCATTCAAAATGAAGGGTATTCATTTTTCCAGATTGACATAATGGGGTACACCTTTACTGGGTCAAACTACAACATTTTTGCCGCGATTTTATTACCTTATACCCTTTCAAGACGTTTGCCATGCTTGACATTCTAAAAATACGAATTTGGCTCCCTATTCTGTAATGTACGATCCTGAGCCTTGGCCCCACGTGGGTCCTAGACAGGGGCGTGGATTACACGAGTGCTCCGGGGCCCGGGCACCCCCCCGACTCCCTGGGAAATGCTATTTTCATGAAAGTCATATTCTTAGAATGGGGAGGTTTTTTTCCGCCGGCACCGCCAGGGAAAACTGCATGTTGACACCCATGGTCCTAGAGGAGCAACGGACACACCGACAAGCATACACATTCACATAGTCCCACGCATTGACGCGCGTATATGGCTGCTTGAGAATACAGAGCCTGTCCTCCACGCCCCAGCAAGAGAATCCTGACTGAACAGCCACAGTAATCCATAAACTTGAATGTATCTGTGCGGCACGTCCATGATTATTCCCATGAGTGCCTACAAGCACAACTCTGCACCTACAGGAGGAAGGTCTGCAATGCGACCCAGGTGCGAGTCATCGTAGGCAGTATTTTTTGGCATGACAGGACCATTTCACCTTTGCATTATCCCGCTTCCAGGCTTGCTGAAATAGTGTGTTGTGCACCAAAGCCCTATTGGCTGCTGATATCATGACATTTGCACAACAATGTCAAATGGAGTTTCTGGGGCGGCCGACAGACACCGCCTATCCAGAACCAGTCTTCCCCCACCTCCCACATTGTATATGGTGGTCGATGCACCATCCCAGGGAATGTTCTGGATGCTGCAGCAAGAGTGCCTGAAACATTACTTGAACGCTACGAGGGAAATTGACCCAGAGGTAGAGCCAATGGGCACAAACCTTTCAACTTTGCAAGTCTCTGTCTGACACTGGTGAGGGGAAAGACTACAACGCTGCTGCTACCAATGTACTGCCTACACACGTTGGTTCCATGTGATAACATTGCGGCAAAAAATGCTGTGGTAACAAAATATCGCAGCAAAAATGCCGCCGTTTTTGTGCCGCAATCCATGTTAAATATGCGGGGGACACCCCCACAACCCCTGGACCCATTATACCATTTAAGGGGAGCGGGAGACACCCCCGCAACCCTGGCTCCCCTTAAACGGTATAGTGGGGCACACCTTTTCCGCGTCAAACCACAGCATTTTTGACGCGATATTTTTTTACCGCGACATTTTTGCGGGGATATTATTACCTGATACCCACACGTTGACCTTCAACTCGGATGTCGAGAGGTTTCATTTGCAACAGGCCAGACAACGCCGTGCTGAATTACATTCCACACAAGAGTATGCTATCTCACCAAATCCTGTGAGATCCAATGAGGAGATTAGAGATCAGGGCCATCACGACTTTGCAGGGGCGTTGCTAGGGGTGGCTAAGGGGGCTATAGCCCCTGGTCTTTTGGTTGTAGCCCGAGATAGAATCTCAGGAGCTACAGCCAAAAGGCTAGCTAGCCCCCAGTCCCAACAGTTCCGACATCAGCTTAGCCCCGGGTCTTTTCCAGACCTAGCAACTCCCCTGCGACTTTGTATCCAAAAAACTCTGCTGGGACATCCAGAGGGAGCCTGGAATAGCGTGCAGGCATGACTCCCATGCAGTGTCACAAACAGTCACAGAAAGAGTTCATGCAGTGCACAACTCGACAGGCTTGGTCAACTGCAACTGCAACTGCAGGTCCCACCAGATGTACAGATGTGGCTGAAGCGCAAGACCTGAAGGCGACCAGCTAAACGGAAGACACAGATGCTCCCACTGTGTCAGTGGCGTCCATGACTTAAAAGAATACGTAGCTCCGGGATACACTTGCCACAATTGTAACACAACGATTCACATTCCGAGGTTCTGTCAGTCAAAACCGGTGCCACAGAGGACCGGGAAACTACAGTGAAGGGGTTGGAACCTGCAGATGACTGTCACGCTGGAAATCCCCTGTGAGTCCAGTGACAATGAGGTTCTCTTCATCTATCAGATGGAGCAAAAGGGAACAAAGTCACATAGGTGCTAGTTTCCCATCAATGGACTCATAGTGCCTGCTATCATTGGCACTGCGCGTCTTGTCAATGTGTTGCCAGCCACCAAGTTCCCGCACATCACAACGATCCCAGACCTACAATGCACACATGTGAAGATATTCACTTATGGCAACAAGAAGCCCATTCCTCTTAAAGTTGTTTTCAACCGACCGATTGTACATAGATTGACCTACCATTACTGAGAGGGCACTTATCACTGAAGTCAGCCTTGACGTGATGCTGAGCTGCATATCTGCAGAGGCACTCAATTTGATCCATTTCATATTACGGTTCCATGCCATGCCTCTGACCTGAAATACCTGCTCAAGGGATTTAGCTCACTCTTCACTGGCATAGGGTACATCAAGAGCAAACCAGCCAAGCTTTAGATGACCACACAGTCCAGCTATTGAGTCACTGGCACCCCCATTCCACATGTGCCTGAAAGTAAAGAAATAACGTGACAAGCTTTGAAAGGTTGGGATCATGAGGAAGGTCTCAGGGTTTACCCCAGGTGTCTCCCCGATCATCATCATCCGCCAACGAAAACAGCCAGGGCAAATGAGGATCTGTGTCTGCATGATGCTTCTGAACGATGCCATCAAAAAGGAACACCTCATAACCCCACTATCGGCAGCACTGAGGCTGACCTCAAAGCAGGCTGGCACAAGAGTGAACTCGACAAGACCTCACAGTTGAGGTTCTCGGCCCTGGGTCTCAGAATGTACAAAAAGCCTACTTTCAGTGTCTCCTAAGCAGTGGTCTCAGAAGGTTCAAAAGGCTTGATGACAGTATCTCTTTAGACTTATTCCAAAGGTCCATTTGGAGAGCTTTCGCTGGCCTGTAAATATTGCTCAGTGTCAGCAACCACATCCTAGTGTACTCAAAGGCAGAGAATGAGCATCTTCAGAGGGTTCGCATCAAAGACGCTGGCCTCACACTCCACAAAGGGAAAGGTGACTACTCTAAATCGACCCTTGAATTCTTCATATGCATGTTTGACAGTGAGAGAATAAAACCTGATTTTAAAAAAAGTCAGAGATGTTAGACAGCATCTCCGCTCCAATCTGTGTTAGAGGACAGCAGTTTCATTGCCATGGTCAACTAAAGTGTCACTTTCATTTTGTGCCAGCTCATGATCACTGAACCACTCTGAGACCTAACCAGATCACACGCCCAGGGATATGGGGAAAGACAGCAGCAGGCATTCCAAGACACCACTTGACCATGGCATTGTTTTTTTAAATTAATGAATCAAAGAAGTCCCTTGTAGATTCTAGCCCATGAGGCCTAGATGGTGTCCTGGGTCAAGAAGACAAACATGGCCATCATTACATCGTAGCTTGCACCAGCAAAGCCATCACCCCCAGAAAACAGCACAACTCACACATAGAGAAAGAAGCCATTGCAGTCCTATGGGGGTGTAAAGCATTTCTACCAATACCAATTTTGAAATTGCTTCAAAGTTATAACAGATGAGAAAGCTGCTGCTGCCAATACTTCAAGGATCAATTCGAACACTTCCAGCAGAGAAAATAGATTCCACAAGAGCAAGGGTCTGACGTCACCCTGGAGCTCCACCCGAGTGTAGGAAATCCAGCAGCCTTCCAAACCAAGAACCCACAAGACACTACTTCCCATGAGGCCAGAGATGCTCAGCTGACTGAAGAAGAGTGTGAGTGATTGTCGAGCATGGACCTCCCAAGGCCTCTACCACGATGGAACTCATTGAAGAGATAGGCAAGGATTAGTGCTTACAAGCAATCCTGCAGGCTGTCAAGGCAGGACAGCGGAAACGCATCCTGCAGTTCAATGCACTCTGGACAACAGAGTTCTGAGTGTGACTAGCAGCCAAGGCAACAGCACATAAGGACCTTTGCAAGTCTGAAGAAGGGCCCATTTTGAGAGGCTGTCTGAACGCTATCGGACAGAGAGGTCCTTCACAAAGGAATAGTGAAAGAAAAGCCAGGCTCAGGAAGAAGATCTGATTTACTAACACTGATGCCTGACTGGAAGCTGTCATGGCCACATGTGTCATGTGTCATGTGCCAAGCAGTGGTTGCCGGTGTCCCACCATCCCCTACATGTTCTCGGGACGGAGGCAGGCGACCATGCGACATGTGACTGATGACTTTTGCCCATTGGCCAGTGGAAAATACTTATTGATTGTGATAGATGATGTTTCAGTATACCCATAGGTTGAATATATACAGCCCACCTCTTCTGTCGCTTCATTACATTCGCTGAAAAGAACCATTGCCACCCATTGAGTGTGTCTGTGCTGGACACCCACGATAGCTCTACCACGATTGCCTTTACACGCAGCTCCACGCCTACATCCAACATACTCCAGGCCTCTGTGTTGGCATGCAGAGAGATGTGCATCAAAGGAAGCATAGACCTGCCCCTACAAAAGCCAGAGCTTGGACCACCCCAATTGGTTCCTTTACCATTTGATACCAGCATTGCATGCACCAGCACAGTTTGAGAGAGCATGCCACCACAAGGAAGAGGCTGGGCTATTTCCTGGATGTCAAGAGCATTGAGGCCAATTTGCAATGGCTGATGCCGGGGAAACCGTGGTAAAGAGGAACCACATTGCAGGGGGTAAGAGAAACCACCCAAGTGCTACCAATTCAGATGCATTTGGAAGCTTCTGGATTTTCACATGAGGCTCAGTATTTTTTGCTAGCCCCTAACAACCTTGACAGGTTAAGGGCGACGACACGAAGACACAACATCTGCAGCATATTTTAACGCCCACTCAATGGGCTAGACTCATACTCCTAAAGAGAGCAATTATCCTGGTAATTATATGTTTCTTCCCAAAATAATCAGGCTTAACACCTGGATAGATAACTTCCATACTGAGGTGAAGAGAGACTCATGTCGATTGTGTTTCTATTTCTTTTTTGAGAGTTGAGCTCATGCTGATCCGGGCAGCCCATCCAGCGGCCTCTCATCACCCCATTGTTTATCACGCTCTGTGTGAGGGGGGTTACATATATCCGTGCACACAGAATATGTGCATTCACCTACACATTAGTGCGCTACTTAGAAAAGTCAATATTAGCAGGAAATTAAAAGACACACATGTATTTTGTAATTGTTCTTTATACAAAAGAGAATTTGTGACTGAACGGATTAGGGTTGGTCGAAAGAGAATTGGTCACATTTCTTTTTTTTTGACATGTTGGTTTTTGCTGCATATATATGCGTGGGAGACCCCTCACAATCCCCCTCCCCGTTAACCTCCCTACAATAATGATTTCCCTAAACCCACCTCGACCCCCCCACATATCTATATATATATATATATATATATATATATATATATATATATATATGTAGCAAAATTCAAAAATAAATTGCGACCAGTTCTCCTGCGACCAAATAGGCTATGCAGTAATCTGCCAATCCCGATTGAACTCGCTGAAAATGATTTAGGGAGGTGAGGTCTGGTGCTTGGAGAAACTCAGAAAAACTAAACTGAAATTCCTGTCTACTTTTAATTAGATTTTTTTTTAATTAACTGCCCCTTCCTAGAACAAAATAAGATGATGGAGTCAGACTCAGACAGCCGATGGGGCAATGCCGAAGGGCCATTCCACATGGATAGTGTGAGCCACTTTTGTGAGCCAAGATGGGCCTGTTTGATGAGTTAATGCACTGCAGAGCTGGTCCTTTTTTTATCAATGTTATTGGCCCAAAGTGCATTAGCATGCGGACAATTTTACCAAAAATGCGCCCCCATCTACTCCTCAAACATCTTTTGGAAAGAATTCATGGAAACCAATTTGGATACTACTTGTTTTGTTGTTGTATTGGTGCTCGGGCTCATGTTATGTCCCCCTCCTACCCTGTATGGAGTTCCACTGCTCCAGCATTGGGGGGGCACAGTAGCAGCTGGTTCCACTCAGGAAGGCTATTGGCCAGGACAGGAGGAAGCACTCGGAGAAGTATGACTCATCTTATCCAAATCAACAGCAAGTGGAACAGGACCAGCCTGCAGAGGTCCGGGCAGGATCGACCTGCATGAGGCTTGCAGCAGTTTGGGAAGGCAGTCCTCGCTCTGGTGCCAGCTATGTTCCCCTTACCCTAGTCTGCAGTGGTCCGGGCAGGATCACCTTGCTCCAGTATGAAGCAGTAAGGTCAGACTCGCTTTCCTCTGGCATGTAGCACACAGGGCAGACTCGATTTCCTCTGATATCCAGCACACAGGGCTGCCTTGCTGTCCTCTGATATCCAGCACACAGGGCTGCCTTGCTGTCCTCTGATATCCAGCACACAGGGCTGCCTTGCTGTCCTCTGATATCCAGCACACAGGCTGCCTTGCTGTCCTCTGATATACAGCCCACAGGGCTGACTTGCTGTCCTCTGATATCCAGCACACAGGGCTGCCTTGCTGTCCTCTGATATCCAGCACACAGGGCTGCCTTGCTGTCTTCTGATATACAGCACTCAGGACAGTCACACATGCCTCTACTGTCGGAGGCAATCACGGCATGCGCCCCATTCTTAGCATCAGCACAAGAGCAGCCAGCTAAGGATCAGTGCAGGCACATTCTTTTTCTACGTTAATGCTGCCTGTCACACAGGAGTTGACTGGCCTATGGGGAACTCTGGGGATTTCCCGGTAGGCCTCTGCAACCTGGACCTCTTTTGTGCGGTAACTTATTACATTTCCGAATGTTCTCATAGGAAAAGGTTTGGGCTTGATGAAAATGTGTAATATGGGGCCACTTTGAAAATGATTTCCAGGGCCTCTATTGGTTGCCTGTGCACACCTGCATCAGGCTCTGGTTCCTGGGGAGTCACGGCCAAATGTATGGAGCAACGGGAACTGTGAACTAGGAGTACAGTAGTCACTATGGTAAGGATCCTGTACCTTTTGTAGATTCACATCATAAAAATAGATATTTATCATTTTTGATCAAAATGGTGCAAGCCATGTCCTCTACAATCATGGAGGGTCATTCGATGCAAGCGTTGGGATCAAGTGAGATTCCTCCTCACATGCAACCGAAGATAATCTGCGGCTTCTCTAGGCTGAACTCTATGGCAACCTAACAAATCCTGGCTGTGCTTTGGTTGCACACTCATGCCGTCACTGTTCATGCGCACCTTTCCTCTCATAAACTTTCATTACAAGAAAGGACTTCAGAAGCAATGCCTGTATGAGATGAGGGCGGAAGCTTGTGCGGCTGCCTCAAAAAACTGGCTCCCCACTCATAAAGCAACAGCCTAAACTGTTGGCTTTTTCAGTCCTTCTATTTTTCGTGTCACCATAAGTATCTTCATAATCTATACTGGTGTGGCTGGGAGTTCATCATATTATGATCCTTCGAACAAATACTCCACTAGCTGTGCCTAAGCTCCTCTGACAATAGTTTGCTTTAACACTGGGGTAATTTGAAAAAATATCCATTTAGACAGGAATGGCCAAAACCCTTCGGCCACAATAGACTTTTTTTTATTGGAACAAATGTAAAAAAAACACACATTCAACTTAGTGGGCGGTGTGGCTCTAGCACAATGCTATAGCTTATGAACTACAGAATTTTCTCTACTCAGTAAATAGCCATGTAATGATGCCACAATAGAACCTTAGGTAGCCCTTTTGAAGTCACAAAGATTTGGTGGGGGTGTTCCAGATTGAAGTTGCCAGGTTGTGAAAAACTCAGGCAACGCAATGCGCCATTTTGCATAGGGGATTATATGTAATCCTTTATGGGAAGAGTGCAAGCCCTGTGATGAATCTGGACTATTCGTCCCTTCTACCCAGAGGGGAGCCACCCCCTTTGAGGCTAGGGAGGTGAGCCCACACAGCAAGAACCTCTGTAGGGCTCTGGGCAAGTGGGACCTCACTGGGATTGACTTCCCTCTCGGGGCCAAGGACTCCCATTCCAGTAAGGAACTCCCTGTCCAGAGGACATTGTCTGCCTACATGGGAATTGGAAAGCCTGTTGTTACTTCTACTTTGGACTCTCCTGATAATGACATTTCTTCAATCTCTTTAGCTTCAGGTAATGCTACATCCCGCCTGAACCCAAAGAGGACCAACACACCCCTTTTGTTTGTGATGATGTACATAAAATCACGAGGAACTTGGAATCAGAGAGAGAGAATCCTATGCAGAGGCTAGCCTCTGACGTAAAGGTTTCCTGGAGGGGTGGTGCCACGCTAGACCGCAGAGCCAGCGGTAGCATGGAGAGCGAGCAAATTGTTAGCAAGATGCTGTAAGGATGGCGTCCTGACCAGCGAATAAGACAAGGTTGAGATAAAGACAGAGACAGTAAAGCGATCATCTCGCCTGACCAAGCCGTGGTGGGCCTGGGATCCGTTACCTGATGCCAAGACCAGACTGCAGCGAAGAGATCAGATTCCCGATCTCCATATACGAAGTGCATTACCTGCTGAGCCAGCCAGCAGAAGGGGAGGGAATGCTCCCAAAGAGGTAACGCCGGTGAGAGGGGTGAACTGAGATATTTGAGGCTGGGAAAGTCCAGCGTTACAAGATCCAGATCAACCCGAGCAGGTACGGAAGCCAAACTAAAGCAAGCCTGTCATATGGTTAGAGGGCTTTGGAGGGCTTTGGAGAGCCCTGAGAAACTGAGAGACAGTAATACTCAAGTCTGAGAAAGCCACAAGGTTTACAGGAGCCAAGAAAACCTGAATGGGCAGGTGCCCCACGGAGGCCCCGCTGAAAGAAAGCCTGTCAGAGGGCCAGGGGACTTTGGGGAGCACCTTGATCATGAAGCAAAATGAGCAGAACTCGAGGGAGAGAGAACATGGAGGGTTCCAGTCCTTAAGCAAAAAACAAGAACATTGTCAAGCCCCAAATTAAAAATAGTAGAATTGTATTAAGACAACCTATTCTTCCTGGAAAGAGGGAACTGTATGGAATCAGGATTTGGAATACAGAGCCTGCAGAGAGGTTGAGGACTGCACTGCGAGTCACAGACACACCTTTAAAAATCAAATGTTCCTGAGAAAGGGATTCAAGAGATTGGGCCAGGCAAAAGCCAAGGACAGAGGCTACTGCTCCAGCCTCCTTCTTGAATTGTGAACAGGGCCAGATAGCTAAAAAGGTTTGGTCTAAGCATCATTTCTTTTGGAATTTGGTGAGCACCCTTACCTTTTAGTTGGTTAGGCAGGGAAATCCCCACATAGCAGTAGGGCAATATAAGCGTTTTCTTAGTATTTAAATAAACACCTTGAACATGTCACACGCTAGTACAACTCCTCCTCCTGGTTCGCCACAGCCCCCCATACAAATGCCTCATAATATTCTTATACGTAAAATGATTTTTTGAAATTTACCCTAGACAACAATGTTTTTCTTTTCAATGAAATATTCTATACCCAAATCAAGGGAGTGGCAATGGGGGCCAAGTACGCGCCCCCTTTGGCCAATCTGTTTATGTCTAATTTTGAAGAGCAACACATCTTCAATAATAATTTATATCTGGACAAAGTGGTGTTGTGGAAGCGTTATATTGACGATGTGTTGATAATTTGGAAGGGCACCACTGACGATTTTGTTTCTTTTGGTGAATACCTGAATAATAATGCATTTGGTATCAAACTAACTGGTGAGAGTGACAGCACATCCATTACCTTTCTTGACCTCACAATCTACATCTCCCAGTGGAAGATCGAGACAAGAACATTTAGGAAACCCACTGAGGTTAACATCACATTACATGCTGCTAGCTGCCATCGCAAAACAACTGTTAAGAATATCCCGGCTGGGGAATTCTTTTGGTCACATCGCAATTGCAGCATTGACACCACGTTTTCACAAGAGAGTGAACTCCTGACCAGAAGGTTAAAAAAAAAGAGGCTATTTAGATAATATCATAGCCTCAGCACGAAATAAAATTGGGAAAAAGTCAAGAGTAGATATGCTGAACCCTGACAATACTGATAAACCAATGAGATCACCAAGAAAATGTGTGGGTATCATTACACAATACTCTACGGATGCACACAAATTATATAGTTTTGTACACAAGCAATGGGATTTACTGAAACTGGACACTGACGTTTTGCCGTTTATCAGTGATAAACCATCATTTGTGTATACCAGAGCACAAACTCTGAAGAATAGACTTTGCCCTTTACATGTCATCAATTCTAAACCCAAAGGTTCAGAATGATAACAACCATCAAAGGGCTTTTTCAAATGCGGTACTTGTACCTTATGTAAATTTGCACACCCAGATTGTAAAGATTTCACCGCCCAGTTAGGTGTCAAGACCACAATTACTGACTTCATTAACTGCAGGACTAAGTTTGTGGTCTATGCTATTGTGTGCGTCTGCCTGAATGTCTATGTGGGAAGCACCATCAGGCAGTTACGCATTCGAATTCGAGAACATCTTACTAGTCTCAAATAACAAGACCATCTGTTACCATTGGCTACCCACTGGCAAGAATGCCATCAGATGGTCAATGTGGATGACATTAGGATCATTGGCTTGAAAAAGACCTACCTAGGAAGAAGAGGAGGTGACTTGAAACTTAAACTCAGGCAATCGGAGGCCGAAACCATTCGGAATTTACGCTGTGTACAACATGGACTGAACATGGATCATGAGATGAGTGTCTTCCTATGATGCGGTATATGCACCTTTTTCATAACTTGTGAATCTAGGCTTTGCCTTGATGAGATTGATGGATAAGATGCCAGTAGCTTAGTGATAAGATTTTCCAGGTAATTTGAGACTTTTCACTCTATGATTGTCACATTAGGGATCATTGCACGTTTTATTTTAGGGTCCATCCCATAATCAATAGGTAATTTGGAATATCAGATTACCAATTGTAGGTCTTATATGTCAATGTATTCAATTTTATTGGTACATGGTTTTCAGCCACCTGGCATGCATACACCTATGCTGATGAGGTTTATGGTTTAGATGCCACTAGCTTGAATTTTCATTCACTCATTCCTATATGTGATTAGATTCATCAGATCATTCTGACCTTTCACTCCATGATTGTCACATTTGTGAATATTACACAGATATGCTGTTTATTTGTGAATATCTGATTACCGAATTTAGACTTTACTATGTCACTATACTTAGTTTTTCTGCTACATGGTTTACAGCCATCTGGCATGCACATGCCTATTGAAGGTGAGAGGCCCCCAGGCCTGCTGGTAAATTGCCCAACAGAGTCGATAAAGGTACATCCCAGGAGGGAATAAGACCAAGACCAATTGAGAGTACGATTAAAGGCTTTTTATATAAAGTTAGGGAAAACAGAATCTACTCTGCTCACGCCGAGAGCGCTCTGCAGTAAACATGTTACAATTCATTTTTATACACAAATTTGGTCATCCGCAAGGGGAAGGCCTAAGGGGCACATGGTTGATCGGGATTGGTCACCAAGAGGAGGCACCTATGGGTGCTATATTGTCGGTGATGGCTGATTGGTCCATGGGCGCGTGACGAGATGATGTGATACGTGGGGTCAAACGTTCAGCTGGGCTCATCAGTCGGACATCCGATGGGTTGACACATTGACATTCTATTCAGGCAATGTCATGATACTAAAACAGGGGATGGTAAGAAAGAACTTGCTGACAAATGACCATATAACAGGGGCAGTTGAGAGTGACTAAGATTCGTATGAGGTTTTCTAGTGGCATGCATACAATTACATTCTGCGTTATCAACAGTGAGGTAGCATTGTGTGAGCTTGCACAGATCTAAAGTTCGTTACTTGTTATGAAATTCCAATTAGTTGTGTACACATTTCGACATTATAAGTCAACATATATTCTACCGTCAATATAACAGGCTAGCAGAGGAACTTTCAGTGGCACACGTATATGTATTTACATTGTTTACTCATTAGCTTTTTAAAGTATCAGCAGGTTCATATGAACTTCACACACGATGAGAAGACACACTTTCGTTCATGCGGGTCAGAAGGGAAAATACGTTCACTGATTTAAGGGTCTCTTTTCGTTGTTGACTTTACTCTGGGGTACACAGGGATTAGGTTTTTATGGCCAGGGTCCGTGGGGTGCAGGGCAGGTTTACAGAGACAGATGGCCCTGGCTCTTGCCTTTGCCCCCTGGGCTGCATCTGAATCGCTGGAGGGAGTTGGACGGCAAGTGATACAGTGTGGATTTTGTTGCATTCCTGCTGCCAACCTTCTCATGGGAACCAGGCAGTTATGTGGACGGCGGAGAGGAGGTGGTGGGGGGGGAGCCGCGCTGGCTATGCGCTTGACAGAGATGGCTGCAGACTGTAGTGAAATCTGAATGGTCATTTGCTATTTGCAAATGGAGTCTGTATGTTACAAAATGGAGTCCTGGTTTGCTGTACATGGGTCTGCACGGGACTATGGTAGCACCCATGGATGTGTTTTTACGAAAGGGGTGATGGTTTCCGGAGGTGTTCCCACATGAGTGCCCCTGGACCTGAAGCAGCCATGACTGGGCCCCCTCGGGAAGCATGGGAATAAGGGGGTGGGGGGTCTTAAGTGTCCCCTCCTTCAACTCATTTCCCCCCTTTCATTACTTAAGTAACGAATAATGTAGCTGCCCCAACCTCTTACGTTCTTCCTCCTCCGCCACTGCCTCGTCCCATTCCGGGGTCCCCTTAATTGGCATCCATGCCCTGTATACCGCTCTAAGGCTGTGTCCCCTTGTAGCATATTCATTGGGGTTGCAGCTCATATATATACACCCCCTGTCACCTTCTAAGTCCACCCATACTTCCTTGTACTAACACAATTCATGGGTCTCTTTTACAGTTGTGGGGTATAAGCAATCAACGATATGCCCTGTATTATATATTGCAGTCAGTCTGTATTTGTGGCCTGGCGCATCACCTGGTTGTACTTCTGCCTCATGTTTTATTTGTGCCACACCATTTGCACGTCCCATTGTCACCATCATTAGCCCGCCATTTGGTACTGCATTTGCGCAGCATCGGAGTCCCAGTTGGCACACACAAAAAATCAGGAGTAAAAATACGATGAGGGGTATGAGGAGTTAAACAGTAATTCCAAGCCAGGAGGGCACCCATGAGAACAGATTGTCGAACCAGGTGCTGGGCTGTGCCCCTCCTTCATCCTTCATTCCCTCACCAAGGTCGTGTACTGCGGCTATCACGTGTGAGAGTGAGCCATTCTCGGCGTCTGCAGAAGGTATAAATGTGCAGCATGCGCTCCCGATTTTTCGGCAAACACCTCCATCGATTGCTGTCAATAAATCCAATACATATCGATTCTGCATCGTCATCAATTGCAATGCTCGGAGTTCTACCTTGATGACGTTGAACCCTTCTTCAGTGTCATTGGCCAATTGGTTGAGCTCCCATCTTGTGATCTGCAGCCACTTGGTGTTTGCTCTTGTCTGGATGCTGGGAACGAGGGATGCAAAAAATGCCTCTACTGAGCTGGATAGTCTATATTTGTCCGGGATCTGGGCCAGCAATTCAGATGACTTGGTGGAGATATAGTTGGACGACCTTCTCCTTCTCCTGTATGTGCCTTGCTCTCCTTCCTCATTTAAGGCATCTGCTGGCACCGCCTCGAGTGGTGCTGGGGAAGGTGCATCTTCGTTCACTGCAAGTTTGCGTTTCCTGTTGATGTGGCTCTCTGGAATTACCATTCGTTCGGAGTGCAACATTGCCAGAGAGCATGTTCCCTTCCAGGACTGCGGAAGATGCAGGTAGGCCATGTTGCCGCAAACCCATTAAGTGTCCATTAAAGCTTAAGTACCTTTCTTCGTATCAGGAAGTATAAGTGTTTTGCTACAGTTTTCGTTTCTTCCCATGTCTCTCTTTCCTTCTCCATGGAAGCATAGTTCATAAGAAATGTTTTTCTGTAACTTGAAGGGCTTTTCGATGGTTGTGACCCATGTGAGTTTGCTTATGTGTTCAGTCCATATGGGAGCGCACGTTCTCTGTACCCATGAGAGTTTATCTTCAGCGAGGCCTCGGAGTGCTTCTGCTTTGCACAGGATCTCTTCTTTCTGCCACTTGTTGTCAGCATGCAATGTACACTTTATTACCAAAAAAGGTTCCTTCACGCAAATTACTCCGGCCGGGAGTAGCATGTGCGTTCATTTTGTAATAATTCAAAAGAGACTGTGTGTGCTTGAAACGTATTTTTGATTCAGCACAGCGTAAGATGTACAAGACATTGGGCCTCTGCAACTGGTATTTCTTGTGGCAGCAGCACCTTGGGGGTGCCTGAGGTGTGAGGTATGAGGGAGCAGACATAGCAGCTCTCTTTAGTCGTTTGTTGGGCCGTATGGCTCATATCGGCGTACCATTTATTTGTTAGGTGGGGGTGCTGAGGGTTGTCAACTGTATCTAAGCCAAATTTGTATTCTTCTTCCCAATCATCTATCTCTGCTTCCCTCTGTTTCCAGTTTGTTTAACCCATTTCCTTCAGTCTCCCACCCCTGCTCCTTTACTACAACAACATGAAAGTTTTCATTAGTATTTGACATCGTTCTGTCTTCATTACCCCCTCCTCCAATGGTTGGGCCATGGTGTCTGTCTTTTTCTTGTATCACCACAGTGGTGGGATATGGATGGTTCTGCACCCATGTGAGTTCTGAGGGTGTTTTGTCATTCATTGTGTATACATTAAAATGGGAATCATTCACCTTTTGATGCGACGTTGTGGCCTGCGTTGTGTTGTGCGTTATATTGAAATTAATGGCATGGTTCTGTTCCCTTTCTGGGGTCCAATGACCCCCTATTAACCTTGCCCCATCCCAAACCAGGTGGGTCCCTTCCTTTATTGTCTCCGTGCCCCCCTGGCCAGCATCAATTGAAATATACACTATGATCCAATACAAATATAGACCAAATAGTACTGAAAAGAACACCACTGCACACAGAAACAATACACATTCATACCAATAGCTAGGATACAACTCTCTCCTCCATCTACTCCTATCTACACCACCACTAGTTGTCATTGGAGGCTCGTCCATGCCCAGTGATATTCCTAATAAATGAGACACAAGCACTTGTTAATCATGCATAGCATTGTATACGTCATTCACAACCATAAGTTGGTTACTGTGAGCCTTTTCTCTACTATCATTACTTCACATGTGACTTTTCTCGTTATTATAATTACAATTCATATATTCATTGTCCAAACTATGTCAGTCCATCTCTCCTCCCCCACATCGTATGTCTGGGGAGGGGAAAGGGAAGGAGATGCATTGGAACCGCATGTCATTTTATTACTAAGGAAGAAAAAAGTGTTATTTATACATCATTATTGTACACCATAATTAAGGCCACAGGATGTTTGATGAGGCCATTTTCATTAACCTGTTCTCATTGTCTCATCATCAAAAATTGTTACCACATTTACACAAATATTTACATGTCTTACCATCCCTGAGTTTCCTGTAATTTTCAATGTGATACCAGTTTCTTACCCCATCTCAAGTATTACGTTTGAGTGCTACCCTCTCCTGCACTTTCTTGGCCGTCCTGATAGTTCATGTTTCCATGGGCCCTGCGCACATCTGTCAAATGCACCCAGTACCGCAGTCCCTCTACTTTAACAGCTGTGAGTGTGCAAAAGATCACCTTATATGGGCCATGTAATCTTGGCCCGTTCCATCTCCTCACGAAAGTTCTGACGTATACCATGTCACCTGTCATCAGCTGGCAGTCTGTGTTTTTGGCGGTGGGCGCTGCTGTGTCTGTTGGCGTATCTTGTCTGAAAGGGTGCTATTTGTTTTGCTATTGTGCGTGCTGCTTTCGTCAAGTTTCTGAGGTATTCATTGAATTTGTCACCTAGAACAGTGGCGCTTTGATGAACGTCTGACTGTCTGCACAGGGGTGAGTGAGCTATATGCATTCTCCTACCTGTCACAATTTCATGTGATGACAGGTGGTGGTCCTTGCTGGGTTGGTTCCTCATCTCAAAAAGCGCTAGGGGTAAACAATATACCCAGTTCTTCTTGAGGGTGTGGCACAGCTTAGACAGCCTACTCTTGAGCAATCCATTCATTTTTCTACAACGCAGTTCGATTGCGGATGATAAATCATGCAAAGCTTGTGTGTTATGCCCAACATTGCTGTAATGTGCTTGAACATGTCATTTACAAATTGCGTTCCGTTGTCGGAGCGCATGATGTCACAATTGCCCAAGCGAGGAAACACCTCTTTCACTAGGAACCTGGCTGCACAGCGTGCATCGGGGTGGGCACAGGGTCCCGCCTCCACCCACCGAGAGAATGGGCACATGACAACGATAAAGTATCTGGCCCCATTACACCACTCCCCCATGTTGGCATAATCTATATGTAGTTCTCTAAAGGGCTCTTCAGGTTTTGGTAGTGTTCCTCTGAACATTTGTAGTGTCATGCCAGAATTGTATGTCTGACAGGTAATAATACACTCTACTTTTAGCTTTGTGACATGTTCCTGTAATCCAGGGGTGAACCAGTTTTCCTGGATATCTGCAATGATGTGTTGTTTTGCGTTGTGGGCTGGAAAATGCAACTGCTTAAATGCTACTTCTAGCAATTTTGGTGGCATCACTACTTTGCCTGTGATGTTTTGTCTCCATAGTAAATCAGTGGGGGACTGACTGCACCCCCTTTTTACTCACATTTCCTTTTCCTCAACAGATGCATCATGTTGGAGCTCAATTATTTGGGAAACTGGCAAAGAGTTAAGCCCTCGGGCTGTGTCTCTTCTACTGCCTTCTGCAATATGTACTCACCTGTCGGGCTGCTAGGTAGGTAGGAGGCTTCTTTGGCAGCACCATCCGCTGCCGCATTTCCTAATGAAATGGCATCATCACCTCGAGTATGGGCCTGACATTTCACAACCGCAACGAGTGTGGGTTCCTTCAGGGCATCGCTCAAGTCTCCTATTAATGCTGCATGTTGCACTAGGGACCCATCAGTTCTCCTGAATCCCCTTCTTTCCCACCGTGCTAGTCCCCGTGTACCGTGGTTGCCATGTATGCAGAGTCTGTATAAATGGTGACCATACACCCTTTTGCTGTGTGGAGTGCCTCTATCAGTGCTACGAGTGCTGCAGCTTCGGCCGAAAAATGGGGGGCAACCTCTTTTGCACAATCACTTCAAACAACCCATCTTCCACTCGTACTACTGCTGCTCCCACATTCTTTTCTCCTGTTTCACAATCTATAGAGGCAGGCCCGTCCACAAAGTAAACTTCTCCTTCTGACAGTGCAGTTTCATGTGCCGTTTGTATGTCTTCATCATTCCCTGTGTATGTGGCACAATCATGCTGTTGCATGTCTTCTACCGTGCATGCCTCTGTAATAAACGTGGCTGGGTTTACACTTTGCACCGCACTATGTGAATGTTGGCACTGGAAATGATTAGTTCATATGCTGT
Source organism: Ambystoma mexicanum (assembly GCF_040938575.1). NCBI lineage: Eukaryota > Metazoa > Chordata > Amphibia > Caudata > Ambystomatidae > Ambystoma > Ambystoma mexicanum. The sequence continues at coordinate 1,198,437,134 of NC_090935.1, forward strand.
AGCCCTTTGGGTGGTCAACGTACTTTTTGATCTCTCAAGTATGGCGAACAGGGAGGGCATCCCATCACGATAGGAGAGCTCTTTTCTAACACGAACGCGGCAGCTGCGAGAGCCTGTTCGCAAGCAAAGTGTCCTTGCATCACTGCGTCAAGCGTTTCACTATAGAATGCCAGAGGTTTGTGGCCCAGGAATGTCTTTTGTGCCAGTATGGCTGCCATGAGTGTGCCGTTGCAGTGTGAGAAAAGATAAAATTCCTGTTCATAATTTGGTGTCGCGAGGACTGGTGCAGTGGATATCAATTCTTTGAGTGTGCTAAAAGCTGTGTGCATCTCTTGTGTCCATTGCAACTTAGTGCCCTCCTTCTGTGCTTCCTTAAGTGCCTATAGCAGCGGCCTTGTGTATGATGCATAGTCTAGTATCCATGAGCGGCAGTAATTACACATGCCGAGGAACTTCTGCATTTCTTTTACCATGTTAGGCTCTTTCACTTCTTTTATTGCTGCTGCTCTGTCTGGGATGATCCTTTTACCGTCTCTGGAAATCAGTTGTCCTCGATACAGTACTTCTGTCAGACAATACTGTAGCTTCTGTCTGTCTACCTTGTAACCCTTCTGTGCAAGATGTGTCAACAGGGTGATTGAATCTTCTCTGCATTCGTTCTCATTTTTTCCGCAGACCAACAGATCGTCTACGTACTGAATTATGGGGCTCGCTGTGTGTATGTTCCCGAGATCTTCATGCAATATTCTGTTAAAGATACTAGGGCTCTCTCAATATCCTTGGGGTAGTCTGCAATGTTCATACCTTTTTCCCCCTAACGTGAATGCCGTTAAGTACCAAAAGCCTCGATCAAGGGGAATTGAAAAGAAGGCATCCTTTAGGTCCACAACCGTGAAGTGGGTGGCTTCCGTTGGAATGCTGCACAGTATGGAGGCAGGATTGGGAACAAGAGGGAACTCTTTTTGTACCACATCATTGAGGGAGGGTAAATCTAGGATCATCCTCCATGCCCCTCCCTTTGGTTTTTTAATTGGGTAAATGCAGGTGTTACAAGGGGAGCCTGATGGGACTAGTATGCCCTGTACTATCAGTGCGTAAATCGTGTCTTGTATTCCCTCCTCAGCTTCCCTTGATATGGGGTATTGTTTCACCCGCGGTAGAATAGCCCCAGGTTTGAGTTTAATCTTCGCTGGTGTCACTTCATGTAGTAGGCCTACATCGAGTGGGCCTGTGGTCTACAGTTGGTGGAGCACTAGGGACATGTGTTCTTCAAAGTAAGCTGGTGGGGCTTTGATCACTGCTACAAGAGGCAACTGTACCTCTCTTCTCTGAATCATGACATCACAAGGGATTGCAATTTCCATTACTATTTCCCCGGAGTCGTCTGTATCACAAAAAAGTTCCTCATCAATTAAATCTCGCAGGGCCTGATTGGCGTCGATGCACAGTACTGTTCTCCACTGGCATCCCTACATGTCCATTGCTATCCCTGCTATCCTCTGGACTAACACCTGCACGGCGTGTATGTCTAGGGACACGATGGATCCTGGCACTATTTCTGGGTCCGCTAATGAACTCTGAAGGCACTCTGCATTTGATAATCTTCAATTCCGGCACTACTCGTGTTAGTATTCTCAGTCCCTGTATGAACATGTCAGGATTCACAGGTATGCCTCGTGTTTGCTGGAAGTCTGCCTGTGTGTGTATTACTAACATTGCACAAATTGTACATGTGTCTGGCGTAGAGCACACTATCCCTCTCTCTGTGAACGAGATGGACATATTGAGTTTACTGAGAAGTTCCCTTCCCAGCAAATTGATGGGTGATTCCTCATAATATAGAAGGTGGGCACGTACAGTCTTTCCCCCCACCGTTATGTCTAGTTCTTCTGTGTACAGAACCTCGACCACTGCCCCAGAGAACCCCTGCGTTTCCAAGGTCCGATTAGAAAGCGGAAATCTGCCTTCCTTAAGGAACGATTTTTCCGCTCCCGAATCCACCATGAAAATAAATTGTTTGTTTCCTATCGCTGCCCCTACGAGTGGTTACTCTGCTGCATCGCGGGTTATCGATAGTACTGGACACGCAAGTGCTCTCTGTGGGCTGTCCTATGCTGAATGCCACATGAGTTCATCTACATCAAAAACGTTCCCCGTCACTACTGCGGTTCCCCTGCATGGTGCCGCCGGGGCTCTGTTGGTGGTAGTGGCATAAGTCTGGTTACGCACATGGGCGGCATGATTATGACACTGGGGATGTGAGGACGTGTCCTGAGGGGGCATGGAACGCTCGTTCATGTACCTAGGGTCGGGTTGGCTATCTCTCCTTCTGCCACCCATCGGCAGCCCATAGGGGCTTCCTGGGTGCGGATGTCCGTTTGTGTATGAATTGTTTGGCCTGCTTTGACATTCTCACATAAAATAGCCCCACCTCCCACACTGCCAACATTGTCCTTGCATTCCCCCTCGTGGCCCACTGTACCCTGCACTTCCTCATCTGGACCCCCTGAACCCTCCTCTGTTGCCTCGCCTCCCTCTCGATGGCCACTGCTGTCCCTCATATTGGTTTTCCCCTACCCACTGTTCCTGACCGTTACCTGTCCAATTTGCCACCATCTGCATTGGTATTACCATCTGTCCGTCTTCTTCCTCCCGCTCCTTTCCTGCCACGCTTTAGCTACTACTGCACTGACCTTCAGCAACTTGCTCTGTACTAATTTAGCTTTGTCTGCCAACCGCTGCTGCGCTATCTCCTTCTCCTTCTCTTTGATCCTCTTGCAGTGGTGCACTATGATGCTTTGAATTTCAGGCTTCTATCCCAGCTATTTTATCAAGGGCCTTCTGCACTTCCTTTGGGAGCCCTCTTTTAATAATGAAGTAAAACAGGGACGTTGATTGGTCCCAGGCCGTATCCGTTTCCGCTCTCCACATGTCCTGCACCCAGAGAATGAAAGACATCGCATCTTCCTCATCATTCATGGTACATTGCATCACTGACTGCAAATCAGGAGTGTCTGGGAATGTTTCCCTCAATGCATCCCACACGCACGCCCGCACTGTGTTGAACGAGGCCCCATCATGGCGGTCACAATCTAATGTTATTCCTGGGAACCCTGCCTTCGCCCAAACCCTGTTAGCCTGATCTCCCACTGCAGACACAAGCAAGATTTTAACATCCCCCACTGCCAAGGGCACTCCTGCCATGTGTTTTTCGAACGAATATATCCACTTGCTCGTGCCTCCGGAGAGTGGGGGTAGCTGTTTAAGCAAGTTGGCCTTGTCCATTTGAGCCCATGGTATATAGTTTGGCCTCCCCGCCCCCCAGTGTATCAGAGGCAGTTGTACATTTTCCTCCCTTTTCAGTACTCACCTTCTTTCCTTTCTTTCCCACCACTGCCATGCATCCTGTCCTGTTTCTCAGTCTCCCTGTCCATTCTTCTGCAGGAGACAACCCTTCTCCAAACGAGGCACCGCCAGTGGCAATTCCTAACCTTCTGCCCTCTTCCTCCTGTTCTTCTATGTCTCTCCAACACTCTTTCTATCTGTCTGACGTTGCCCCTCCTTCCTCTGCCTCCCGTTCGCTGTCTGCGGTATTTATTTCTATTATTCACGTTGGGGTGTCATTTATTGTCATGATGCCCGCTCCCGGGGAGCCGGTTCAAGCCCTGCGTCCCCGAAAGCGGACATCCAGTCCCCAAGGAAAAACCCAGCAACCCCATATAGGGGCCCTTTGGACAGTGTCCTGGCGCCTATGGCGCCAGGCTCATAAAAGACATCAGTCCTGGGGCCATAGGCACCAGGCTCATTATGGGAGTGCTTGGGTGCACTTACCTGATGCAGACCATGCTGCAGGATCCCGGCCTCCTTGAGGCCTGAAAGGAACTACTTTACCTGTGGGACTAATTTACCATCCGGGCATGGTCGGGGAAGGATACATACCTGATTGGAGGAAGGATACATACCTGGAACTTCTTCCAAGGCTATTTAAACCACACCCGAATAGCCACACGTCCTTCGCGTTGTTCTGCATCTAGCAGCTGGACGCTCACCGTGTCTGCTCCTGCATCCTGACTTCTGCCACGCCTGCCAGCATCCTGGATCACCTGCAAAGGAAGAGAAGAAGAGAACAGAAGAAGGAAAAGGCCTTACCTGCTAAATCCGCATCTCGGAGACATCTCGCCGACAATCCTGAAAAGGAAGACTTTTATTTAAAAGCTCATCACGTCGATCGCTGCAGCTCCGCATTCCACTCACCTTTACAGGGCGCCTCCATGTTCAGCAGCGATCATCCGGATTCGCAGTCACGCCCCAGCGCCTAGGGAGAAAAAGGCAAGAACAAAAGGTGATAGAGAGAAGGGAATAAGGAAAGCTAAATCTCCATGTTAAGACTTACCTGTTGATTCATTCCCTCTTCATTTCGGGTCCGCGCCGCATCCTGGCATTTCCGGACCCCGGCCCCTAAGGGGAAAAAAGGACATCAGCGTTAATTAGCGAATGAAAAGACATTACCAAAAAGACGCTCATTAAAGACTTACCTGATTTCTTCAAGGATTTCACCTCTCATCTCGGGTCGGTGCCTGTTTCCCGGCATTCCGTACCCCGGCCCCTACGGGAAAAAGACACTAGCATTAGTACATTAATGCATGGACACAAGGGGAACCTCTTATCAAAAAAACTTCCCTGGAAGCCAAGCAAGTTTGGTTCTCACCAATCCGAAAATCCAGTGAAGTAACTGGATACCAACGCGCCCCTGCATCAGAAGCAGGATGGAGAGCTTGTCCTTCCAGACCCTAAGGTGAGACGCTACGGGGAATCACAGAAGGGTTTTGAGGAAGGTGAGAGGGGAAAGCGGGAGGCCGATTGCATTACCCCGCAGACAGTTAATCCCCTATTTTCGCCTACAGAAGGATACTTCTGCGAGCCAGACAAGCCAGATTTGGGGGCCCGGTCCAGTCCGTCTTCCGAACCCTGCGCATCACCTTAGAAGAGGTCACAGCAGCGCAAACCAGACCAGCGCCTCCGTGGGAGTCATGTGAGCGTTACAGAACGCGAAGCCTTCCTACAAATTCGTCAAGAGACTAATGCCCTCAGGAGGGAATTAATTATATCAAAGGAAAGAACTGATGACCTGGCCAGACAGCTTTTGCAAGGTCAAGCTGGGCAAACTCCTCTACCTGGTTCCGGAGGGAACCCCGCTCCTGTGGTTTCCAGTAACCCTCTGCAGATTAATCTACCCGGAAACATGCCGCTGCCCCCACCCGAACGCTTTGCTGGGGACCCCAAACGATTCGCCGTATTCATGAATCAGTGTCGTTTGCACTTCCTATGCAGACCTGGGGCCTTCCCTAATGATCAGACCAAGGTAGCCTTTGTATTGTCATATCTCAGCGGCTGCGCTGCCGATTGGTCAGTTTCACTGGTTACTCAAGATGACCCGATTCTCCGTGATTTTCAAGGGTTTCAAGCAAGCATGGAAAGGTTATTTGCTCGACACTCTCAGGGGCAGGCTCTGGATGACAAACTTCTATCCCTGCGACAGGGCAATCAGGACCTCCTATCCTATATTGGAACCTTTAATAGACTAATTGTGGAAACGGGATGGCCAGAGGATAAAAGAGTCACGTTGTTTTATCGAGGCCTACACGGAGAACTTAAAGATGTCTTGGCCCAAGTTGTAAATCCGCCCCAAGAATGCACAGAGTATATAGACTTAGTGGTCCAATTGGATCACAGACTTCAAAACAGAAAAGCAGATCGGTCCAGGTTTGAGAGCCGGGTGTTGGTCAAGACCCATGCTAATCCCAAGGGAGTTGATGTCTCTGAGCCTATGCAAATTGGAGGGGTTAAAGGACCCTTAACTCAAAAGGAACGTGAAAGGAGGCGGCAGTTAAAATTATGTCTTTATTGTGGGAATTCTGGACACTTTCTACGAGATTGCCCGGCAAAACCGCCCCGAAAGGCGGTAGGAGCCGCTGATAAAAACCATGAAGACTCTGTTTCGGGAAACGACTCCGCCCGACAAGCGTAGGGGTCCGCTTGCCGAGCTTGAAAACTAACTCTCAGACCTCGCATTTCATTGTGCCAATGGTTCTCGTAGATCCAGAACAGCCTAAGCGGTTGCATGCAATAAAGGCATACATCGATAGTGGGGCTATTGGAAACTATGTGGATCGTGACTTGGTCTCTAGGATTAAGCTCCCTCTCCGTCCTAAAACCAGCAAAGATGTCATCACCACAGTCGATGGAACTGAAATTGCCTCTGGACCGGTAACACATTCCACTACTGAGGTGACTCTTATTGGTCCCGACGGCCATCGGGAGGGTGTTGTGTTTGATGTAATCAAGGCTCCACAGTTTCAGGTTATTCTTGGAATCCCTTGGTTAGAGACACATAATCCTCGAATTGATTGGCGAGCTAAGAGAATAACCTTCCCGGATTGTACACAAACCTGCTACCCAGAAAACCTGAAGATAAATCTAGCATCTGTAACCTCTGCCTCCATGCAACTACCTCCGGAATACCAAGACTTTCAGGACGTCTTCCAAAAGGAACAGGCCAACACGTTACCTCCTCACAGATCGTACGATTGCCAAATCGATCTAGTACCCGGTGCACAACCCCCTTGTAGCAGGATTTATGCCCTTACCGAACCTGAGAACCTGCATTTGAGAAAAATATTTGGATCAATACCTAGCAAATGGTTTTATTCGCCCGTCAAAGTCCCCGGCATCCTCGGCTTTGTTCTTCGTGCCCAAAAAAGAAGGCGACCTTAGAACTTGTATCGATTACCGCGCATTGAACCAGATAACGGTTAAAAACCGTTATCCTCTGCCTCTGATCCCTGAACTCCTTGACCAGGTGAAGGACGCTTGCATATACACCAAGTTAGATCTCCGGGGGGCTTATCATCTGGTACGAGTTAAAGAAGGCGACGAATGGAAAACTGCCTTCCGTACTAAATACGGATTATTAGAGTACCAGGTGATGCCTTTCGGATTGTGTAACGCGCCGGCTGCCTTCCAATACTTCATGAATGATGTCCTTCGGGAACTCATCGATGTTTGTGTTGTCGTATATATCGATGACATTCTGGTGTATTCCTCTTCGGAATCTGATCACAGAAAACACATCAGGGCAGTACTTGAAAAACTGCGCCAACACAAACTATTTGCTAAATTGGAGAAATGTGTTTTCCATACCACAGAAGTCGAGTTTCTAGGTTTCATCCTGACACCCAAAGGAGTCCGAATGGACTCAAGAAAAGTGGATGCCATCCTCAAATGGCCATCACCTAGCTTTGTAAAAGGGGTTCAAAGTATGCTCGGCTTTGCCAATTTCTATCGCAGGTTTATTCCGGAATTTTCACGCGTGGTACAACCCATTACTGCACTCTTGAGGAAAAATAAACGTTTTGAATGGTCTGAAGAAGCCGAGCAGGCCTTTCAGGATTTAAAAGCTAAGTTTACCTCTGCACCTATATTGAAACACCCGCGTCCAGATCTCCCTTATGTCGTCGAGATTGATGCATCCAGCCTAGCCATGGGAGCTGTCCTGTCCCAAAGAGATCCCAAAACCAACCAACTGCATCCCGTAGCATTTTGGTCCAGAAAATTCTCGGCACCCGAGGTTAATTATGCAATCACTGACAAAGAACTGTTAGCCATTCAGTCCGCTTTTAAAGCCTGGCGGCATTATCTGCTTGGCGCTCGACATACCATCAGAGTGATCACTGATCACCGGAATTTACAGTATTTGAAAACCGCCAAGGCTCAGTCATCACGGCAGCTCCGATGGGCTTTGTTTTTCGCTGAATTTGATTTCGTGATTACCTATCGACCTGGCTGCAAGAATGGCAAAGCAGACGCCTTATCCCGGATTGGAATGGGAGAATCTGATACAAACTCAGAACCAGTACCAATAATTCCCGAACAGAGGATTCTAGGCATGACTTCGTTACAGACGCTAGAAGACATTCAAGCCAGAGTCAAACAACTCCTGGACCCTACAACCTTACAGGATTGGATACAAAAGGGATCAGACTTTACCATAGATAATGGTTTACCTTATTTCCGAGGACGCTTATTCCTGCCACATAAGGAATTACACGAACTAGTTATTTCCGGTTATCATGATACATTAATAGAGGGACACCCCGGTATTGCCAAGACAGAGGAAAAGGTGAAACGACAATTTTGGTGGCCCTCTTGGCGAAAAGATGTTAAATCTTTTGTGATGTCCTGTGGTGTTTGCGCCCAAAATAAAAGTCAAAAGAAAAGACCAGCCGGTCTCCTTCAACCTCTATACATACCGCCAGACCCTGACACACCCTATCAATGGATTTTATTACGGACCTGCCTCCTTGTTCGGGGTACAATACTATTCTGGTAATTGTGGATTTGTTTTCCAAAATGGCCCACTTTATTCCTTTGAAAGGTTTACCTTCAGCTTCTGTCCTAGCCAAAGAATTCCTCGAAAATATTGTTCGGCTACATGGAATCCCATCTATACTAATCTCTGACCGGGGAAGCCAATTCATTTCCCACTTCTGGCGCAAATGTTGTCAAATGGCGCAGATCGACGTAAGATTATCGACCAGTCACCACCCTCAGACCGGTGGTCAGACCAAGAGGACTAATCAGACCCTTGAGCAGTACTTACGGTGTGTGTTACAGCAATCTGAAAGCAACTGGAAAGACATTCTTTGGGTAGCCGAATACGCATATAATAATTCGGTACACTCTGGAACTGGCCACAGTCCTTTTTATACTTTGTTTGGGCATCACCCTCAAACCTCAAACCTTGACTCACCTCAGAACCTCGGAATGCCTGCAGTAGAACATCTGCACTCTACAATTACCCAAGCCTTCAAAGAGGCAACTACGCATTTACAACAAGCCAAGAGAAAATACAAGGAGAATGCTGATCTACATCGGAGTGAAGCACCTCAGTATCAGATTGGAGATCAAGTGTGGTTAGCTACCAGACATTTACCACTCAAAGGGCCTCGAACTTTTAACCCAAAATATCTGGGACCTTATTCTATTACGGCAATAATTAACCCAGTGGCTGTTAAACTTGATTTACCAGCTAGTATGCGAATTCACCCTGTTTTTCATGTGTCACTTCTGAAACCAGTGGTACCCGGAACCCGACTACTCAAACCTCCAGAACCTATTCTAATAGATGGGGAGCCCGAATTTGAAGTGAAGAACATTTTAGACTCAAAAATGTTTAGGTCAAAACTGTTCTACCTAATTGATTGGAAGGGGTACGGACCTCAGGAGAGGTCGTGGGAACCCAGCGACCATGTGCATGCACCTCGATTAGTCAGGAAATTCCATCGACTCTTCCCAGACAAACCAAAACCCCCGGAGGGAACAACCTTGGGAGGGGCCTTGGGGGGGGAGTGCTGTCATGATGCCCGCTCCCGGAGAGCCGGTTCAAGCCCTGCGTCCCCGAAAGCAGACATCCAGTCCCCAAGGAAAGACCCAGCAACCCCATATAGGGGCCCTTTGGACAGTGTCCTGGTGCCTATGGCGCCAGGCTCATAAAAGACATCAGTCCTGGCGCCATAGGCGCCAGGCTCATTATGGGAGTGCTTGGGTGCACTTACCTGATGCAGACCATGCTGCAGGATCCCGGCCTCCTTGAGGCCTGAAAGGAATTACTTTACCTGTGGGACTAATTTACCATCCGGGCGTGGTCGGGGAAGGATACATACCTGATTGGAGGAAGGATACATACCTGGAACTTCTTCCAAGGCTATTTAAACCCCACCCGAATAGCCACACGTGCTTCGCGTTGTTCTGCATCTAGCAGCTGGACGCTCACCGTGTCTGCTCCTGCATCCTGACTTCTGCCATGCCTGCCAGCATCCTGGAGCACCTGCAAAGGAAGAGAAGAAGAGAACAGAAGAAGGAAAAGTCCTTACCTGCTAAATCCGCATCCCGGAGACATCTCGCCGACAATCCTGAAAAGGAAGACTTTTATTTAAAAGCTCATCGCGTCGATCACTGCAGCGCCGCATTCCACTCACCTTTACAGGGCGCCTCCATGTTCAGCAGCGATCATCCGGATTCGCAGTCACGCCCCAGCGCCTAGGGAGAAAAAGGCAAGAACAAAAGGTGAGAGCGAGAAGGGAATAAGGAAAACTAAATCTCCATGTTAAGACTTACCTGTTGATTCATTCCCTCTTCATTTCGGGTCCGCGGCGCATCCTGGCATTTCCGGACCCCGGCCCCTAAGGGGAAAAAAAGACATTAGCGTTAATGAGCGAATGAAAAGACATTACCAAAAAGACGCTCATTAAAGACTTACCTGATTTCTACAAGGATTTCACCTCTCATCTCGGGTCGGTGCCTGTTCCCCGGCATTCCGTACCCCGGCCCCTATGGGAAAAAGACATTAGCATTAGTACATTAATGCATGGACACAAGGGGAACCTCTTATCAAAAAAACTTCCCTGGAAGCCAAGCAAGTTTGGTTCTCACCAATCCGAAAATCCAGTGAAGTAACTGGATACCAACGCGCCCCTGCATCAGAAGCAGGATGGAGAGCTTGTCCTTCCAGATCCTAAGGTGAGACGCTACGGGGAATCACAGAAGGGTTTCGAGGAGGGTGAGAGGGGAAAGCGGGAGGCCGATTGCATTACCCCGCAGACAATTAATCCCCTATTTTCGCCTACAGAAGGATACTTCTGAGAGCCAGACAAGCAAGATTTGGGGGCCCGGTCCAGTCCGTCTTCCAAACCCTGCGCATCACCTTAGAAGAGGTCACAGCAGCGCGAACCAGGCCAGCGCCTCCGTGGGAGTCTGAACAAGATACATTTATTCTGAACAAGATCTCCCCCTTCTTCCATCCATCTTCCACTATTCCCACACTCATCGGGGGTGTATCGTCTCGATCTTCCCGTGGGGTGGACGTCCCTCCCCCTTCCCACAATGCCCTTATACGGGACAGTTCTGTGCGGGCCAGTGTGATCTGTGATTCTAAATCTTGAGCTAGTTTTCCAATGTCAACTGTTGAGGTGTCTAGGGGTCGTGTTATGCTTTGGCTCTCGTATGGGGTTGGTGCAGTGGCGGATGGCTTGTGTATAGGCAGGGATGTGGGCTGTGCTACATACACAGGGTCACTATACCCTTCTGCAGGCACTGGTTTTGACAATAAGGGGTAGACACATGTGACCTCTATGTTCTTTTCATCTTGCGTGGGTGGCCTGTGTTGCCAGCTGTTGTCAGGGGAGATGCATTCTGCTCACTATCTTTACCTGGGGGCCCCTCCTCGAACAGGCGCCACAGATCCAGTATTTCTCTCCTATTGTGCAGCTGCTTCCCCTTGTACTTAATAAACAAACAAGTGGCAACCATATCTAACACTTCCCTGTCGAAGGACCCCCCTTCAGGCCATACTAGGGGTACTCCTTCCCCCCTCAACTCTGTGACCCACTGCTCTTGGTATTTCATTATTTTTTCTGCATACCCTAGTAGCGTTTTGCAAATATGAGCAAGGGGTGTTTCTGCACCGATTGTACTTCACTCTCACTGCACCTTACCTGTCGCTTCTGCTCTGCACGTATTCACTTCTCATATACCCGATTTGACCTGTGTTCAAATTTTCATGAACTGGGATTGACTGTCTAGTCACCTTCCGATATTTTTACGCCGTGTTATTTAACAGACAACTCTCCTTAGAAATCACCAAGTTTGCTTTTCACTTTATGCACCACAAATAGTCATTTCACATTTAAAAAAAATAGACGTTTAACATTTCACATAGACAACAGAAAACATAAACACAACACAATGCTCCCCACCGTCCCTAATATTTCTCTACTTCTCCCCTCTCCCTCTACTTGCACCAGTTCACCCACTTGGGAGGGACAAAGAGAGAACAAGTAAGATAAAGATCAGAAAAAAGTGTTTCTACCTAATACCCCGGGTCTACCTTTTGACCTGATCCCTTCAATACCTTCTTTCACTTCAATTTCTTACACCCATATATCCTGTACTAGTCAAGATAGCACTATGCGGCGCCGCCTTCTACTCCCCATGGAGATAGGATCCCTTTTTAACTTCTTACCCCCTTTTACTTCATTACCTTCCTAATGGCCATATGCGATAGGATGAGAATGATAGGAAAAGACTCCAAACTCCCAGAACCCCTTTTTATCCCTCTTTAGATTCACCTTTACACACCCTCGGTGTTACCCGAACTATGTCCTTTAATCCCAAGACCTCCTAATCTAGCTCCCACCCGTGCTTTTAATATCACTCGCACTTAATACTCACGTGTACGTCTTGATCCGAGACCCTCTGGACCCGATAGGCAGGGCGCTGCTCCTCGCTCAAAGACCACACCCGGCTCCGGCGAGTGGTACGTGTGGGTTTTGTTAAGAGGGATCCCGTACCCGCTCGCCCTACTGCGTCGCACGTCTAGGTGTACCGGTTGCTGTTGGTGGGTAGCTCTTGAGGGAGCGCGCTCAGGGTCAAAGCAGGGGGGCGTCTCATGCCAGAAGGACGGAAAGGAACGCTATCGCGTCGGGGTCACCAGTGAAGGTGAGAGGCCCACAGGCCTGCTGGTAAATTGCCCAACAGAATCAATAAAGGTACATCCCAGGAGGGAATCAGACCAAGACCAATTGAGAGTACGATTAAAGGCTTTTTATCTAAAGTTAGGGCAAACAGAATCTACTCTGCTCACGCCGAGAGCGCTCTGCAGTAAACATGTTACAATTCATTTTTATACACAGATTCGGTCATCAGCAAGGGGAAGGCCTAAGGGGCACATGGTTGATCGGGATTGGTCACTAAGAGGAGGCCCCTATGGGTGCTATGTGGTCGGTGATGGCTGATTGGTCCATGGGCATGTGATGCAAAGATGTGATACGTGGGGTCAAACGTTCAGCTGGGCTCATCAGTCGGACATCCGATGGGTTGACACATTGACATTCGACCACGGTAACATTTGCCCTTGTGGCCACACATTCTCATCCATTCATATGTTTGACTGGTTCATCCGGCGGCAAGGCCGGCAATTTGCACATGTAAAAACAAGGCATGCTTATTCATTACTGAACATCAATTATATGTCTCAATCAAGGCTATCACTCTCTTGCTTAAGCATATTTGATTACTAAATTGGGGGTGGGGGTTGTAAGGTCAATGTATAGTCGGTGATATTTATTCAATATTGACAAGGGGAAGGTTAGGGTATATGGTTGCTGTAGCTGGATTACAAGAAATGCATCTCATCTTAGACGTGCACGTCCTTAAAGGGGCTTCAGTGACTAGGTGTCCAAACAACATCTCTCTTTATGAGGCCAGGGTGATAAGAGATGAACTTAGGCCCCCTTTTCAAGGCTTTTGGTTTCACACCACGTAATGATTGGAGGCCTTTATATTTTACACATAACTGGTTACCGTCTCATATGTGTTTGGCTGGTTTATTATTTGAGTGAAATACACTTATGACATCTTCTAACTTCATACAATTCAGGCAATATCATGACACTAAAACAGGGGATGGTAAGAAAGAACTTGCTGACAAATTACCATATAACAGGGGCAGTTGAGAGTGACTAAGATTCATATGAGGTTTTCTAATGGCATGCATACAATTACATTCTGCATTATCAACAGTGAGGTAGCATTGTGTGAGCTTGCACAGATCTAAAGTTTGTTACTTGTTATGAAATTACAATTAGTTGTGTACACATTTCGACGTTATAAGTCAACATATATTCTACCTTCAATATAACAGGCTAGCAGAGGAACTTTCAGTGGCACACGTATATGTATTTACATTGTTTACTCATTAGCTTTTTTAAAGTATCAGCAGGTTCATATGAACTTCACACACAATGAGAAGGCATCCTTTCGTTCATGTGGGTCAGAAGGAAAAATACGTTCACTGATTTAAGGGTCTCTTTTCGTTGTTGACTTTACTCTGGGATACACATGGATTAGGTTTTTATGGCCATGGTCCGTGGGGTGCAGGGCAGGTTTACAGAGACAGATAGCCCTGGCTCTTGCCTTTATCCCCTGGGCTGCATCTGAATCACTGGAGGGAGTTGGACAGCAAGTGATAGTGTGGGTTTTGTTGCATTCCTGCTGCCAACCTTCTCATGGGAACCAGGCAGTTATGTGGACGGCAGAGAGGAGGTGGTGGAGGGGGGGAGCCGCGCTGGCTATGCGCTTGACAGAGATGGCTGCAGACTGGGGTGAAATCTGAATGGTCTTTTGCCATTTGCAAATGGAGTCTGTATGTTACAAAATGGAGTCCTGGTTTGCCATACATGGGTGTCCACGGGAATATGATAGCACCCATGGATGTGTTTGTACAAAAGGGGTGATGGTTCCCGGAGGTATTTCCGCATGAGGGCCCCAGGGCCGGGGCCCAGGACCTGAAGCAGCCATGACTGGGCCCACTCGGGAAGCATGGGAATAAGGGGGGGAGGTCTTAAGTGGCCCCTCCTTCCACTCAATATTCAATCTAATATGTTCCTCATTACTCACACTGGTGCGACTACACATCGGCCATGATGGGACCATAACTCTTACTTTGCTCATACACCATTGTTATTCGTATCATAGATGACGTCATTATCAACCAGGGCACATGCGCGTGATGTTGTTCTCCCGATGTGCATGCATGTGATGTCATACGTTTATGCATGACGTCATGCGTTAGCGTAATGCGTGGGGCGCCTCGCAGGCTCTCTCAACTGATAATCCAGATAGCGTTCCTTTCTCGGACTGACTAAACACGCGGGATCGATCCCGGATGTTAATGATACAGGTAACCTTCTAGAAGAGGGATAACTTTGTTGCCCATTACGATAACTGACCACAGCTTTGTGACACTTCATTCCTTGATAATCTAGGAATTATGACCCGTTATTTGGACCACGAGACAAATCCAGAGTAATTTTGCTAACACTTGCAAACCACATCTTGACCATATACAAGGTGAGATACAGGATCTGTCAATACTATGTATTACATGGTCCAATGTCTTATTTCTTTCCTCATTCCTGCAGTGGAGGTCCGGGACCCACTAGTCTTACCTATCTCCTAGGTCCACCATTATGAATGGTGTTGTACGCCAGAACGCTGCATGAAGACAGAGATTTCGCTAGGGAATTATCCCAAGAATCATTTGGTGAGTTTCTTCGTTTATTTGCTCGTTATTGTCCGAGCATGTGAGAATGTTTTCCACACTCATAGATTAAAATATGCGAACCCTTATCACTGAATTTGTATTTGAATGTTTTTTTTCCTTACATTTCGCTTCTAATGTCCATTTTGTTCTTCAACAAAGCTTTTCAAGTATACTCATCTGGCATTTTTGGTTTTTGGGTCTCACCAATGCACACCCCAATTAATGAACCATAACTCACATTAACCCAAATATTAGGAATTTGGGTATGCCCGCAGCACTATGGATGATTATCACCAAGAGCTTTTTTGAGAAATGTCATACCTCATTGTTTTGATGCTAAAAAATACCTCTTGTCCCCCCGCATCTGCTCTTGCCCTTCCTGACTATCACTGAATTGACATGATTTTGGGTACGTACACCCTTTTTGATGGTATATGCAATTTTTGAACTTTTGATTTGAAAAATTGTTGAAAAAATGTTTATTGTGCAACTGTACTTTTTTGTTTTTCTGTCACAATTTGTGGGCTTTTTCATTTATAATTTTTATGATTTTATTTTATGATTCTCATGAATGTGCATATTACCACTAATTATCGAAATATTGCAATCACAAATACTTATGACAGCCTTGAGGACGACTGAATGGTCGAAAAACACGTGTCGGCTGCGACAAGAATAAATCACCACTCATTGGATGGCTGGATTTTGTTTATTCAAATACATGTGAGATTTCATACTAATTCTAAAGAGATGTTCATTGGAACATTACGTCTTCTGCGCTGTAAAGCTGCACAACCCATACTA
Organism: Ambystoma mexicanum; assembly: GCF_040938575.1. Taxonomy (NCBI): domain Eukaryota; kingdom Metazoa; phylum Chordata; class Amphibia; order Caudata; family Ambystomatidae; genus Ambystoma; species Ambystoma mexicanum. Next base: position 1,198,453,098 of record NC_090935.1, read on the forward strand.
CTTTGACAGTAATTCACTGAGGAACCTAGGGGAACCTCGTGTGTGGTTTCTGCTGCATTGGACTGCCAATAACTAGAGGAAGCTGAGCGCACCCCAATTTGTTACTCCCCAAACCTCATGTTTTCACTAGATTCTTATACGTATCTTGTGAAAAACTAGTGAGAAACTAGGAATAATAATGCAAAGTTTGTAAAAACGTATATGACCACCATGTTCTTATTAAACTCTTACACACATCCTACTCATTACTTAAACAATTGTATAATAATTTATAAGATTCTGATAAGATACTTAAAAGAACCTCAAGGGTAATTGTTTTCATTGGATGGAGACTTTCTGATATTAGCACCTACAGGAGTGACGCCATCAAACTAGGAGGGTAGGAACGAGGGCTTGAGCTGCCAGTATAAGCCTGCATTCCATTCCTCCCCCTTGCATCATTCCCCAAAATGCTTGTTTTTTTTGCCACCAGCACCCCGGGACTCCACTCTCCCTGGAGACCCTTCACCCCCTTTAGATTCTTTTCCCCCACCTCAACAATGTTGTGCCCTTACAGATGGGGTTAACCTTGTCAAGCCAAGGCTGACTGCGATTACGTCATGACAGTGAATAGTCGAGAAAGCGGCATGCATGGGCAGCCGTGCAAGGCGTGTCAGTTCAGTTTGTGCACAGAAAGCTATAAAGAAGGTTCAGACTGTTAACTGGCTTCACGTATTGTGTTCCAGCGCTTTCATAGGGTCCTTGCTCCTCGAGTACACTACAAACTGGCAACGAGGATGGAATCCAGCAAAGGGTATTCACATTGTATATGAAGCTACAGGAGAAATTAAAAGTCAGCAGGTCTTGTTCCGACCAAGTGTGACCGCATTTGCTAAACTGCACCACCTGAAGAGATTCTTGACATGTCTGACACTGAAAATGCTGGTGAGGAGTCATCCAAAGCAGCTGCATTTCACCGGACGGCACCCTTTGACCAACAAGCTCTGGGTCTGCCCTGGGAACGGTAGCTGAGAGGTTTCGAGAACTATTTAGCCACCTACAATGAAAACGCTTCAGACAAGTTTACCAGATGATTCTTGATCAACCTAGGGTTGATCAAGAACATATTGACTAATGCATTTGACTAATGCAGTCGACTGAAAGGAGCCTTGAGTGCCTACTTTGACTCACAGAGGAAAGTTGACCACAAACCTCAAACCTTTAGTATTGCCTATCAGTTGATTTGGGGAATCCATGGAAGCTTTTGAGGCCCATCTTCGTAAGCTGGTAGCGCACTGTGACTTCCACAATTTCACAAATGAAGAAGCCACTGAACTTCAATCGAATCATCGGTGGATGTCTATCATCCTCATTTGGGAAGAAATTGCAGAGGGAGCCCCTCCCACTCGCCACAAACCTACTCATGACAAGAACGGAAGCCAGTGCAGAGGCCCAAGCAACCCAGATAGAAATGGGTGAAGGGTCCTTACGCTAGTAGGTGTATCAGGTTTCTCACTCGATGAAGAGCAACTGTGCCAATTCACAGCCCATGCAAAGATATTCATCGAGTGGAAGATGCTACTGATGCACCCTACCTTTCCCGCTTGAAGAGGACGTGAAGTGCCTGGCACTGTGCCAAAAATGCAATATCTGCGAGTTGGAGAATCATCTAGAGAACGTATGCAACTCCATAACTACGAGACCCAATGTGCGTAATCTGCTACCCGCTAGGCCTGATACCTGTGCATTAAATTCCACACTGGCACAGTGGGACGTGAAGGCCAGACAAGAGCTGGTGAGGCATGTTCATCAAGTGACAGGTGAGTCTGTCACCTCCACCATCGTGAAGGTGATGACTAAACCTACATAATGGCTGATCTCATAGGTTCATCTGCGAGTGATGTTGACCTGCTGGTGGGTGATCATGTGGCCACATTCGTCAACGATACAGGTGCGATGCTGAACCTCATGCATGTCACAGAATTCACTAAGATGATTCATCCTCCACTGTCGAACGGAATCTGCTAGGTATTTATGACGCACACATCAAAATACAGCAAGGCCTATGACAAATGTGGTCGTACTGGTCACATTATTCTCTGCCTATTTACACCAGACTGCACCTCAACGCCTCTGACATCAGTATGCAGCGAAGACCTATGACACATTTGGGCACACTGAACACATAGCGAGTCTCTAGCACTCACACCATCGCCTGACTCCTTTCAGCACCCGCACACATGCCTGACCCCATGGGTTGCTCTCTACCGCAGCCTGGCCAGCCCTGCTAATCCTTACACGGCCAAATGCACACACGCATTCTAATCTTATCCGTGACCTCCAATACTTTGGACTTCGGCCCCCAAAGGCGTTCCCACAACCAGCGCATTGAGACTATAATAATGGTAAAAGGCGCTATATAAATGACAACTACAATACAATTCAACTACAGCACTTGGCTTTTTCCACAACGTGGCTTTGATATTGAAAATCAGTGTAAAAGTCTCTCAATATTTCTTTTATTGAAAGAGTGCAAGAAAAAATGTAATCTTAAACTCTGTGGCTTTATTTCACATAAAAGATGGATTCTTAGATCTCTGATGTATTTATATGGCATAGCCTCCTAGTATACCCACAGTCATAAAACCTGGTCCCTTTCCTTTTTTTGTTTGTTCATCTCTCTACTGTATATTTTTTTCAATGCACAAAAGGGTCATTTTTACATGTGAAGGGTGGTGAGAAGGAGAGGTTCAGAAAATTCCCACTTTCTCACCTCCTTCCAGTGTATCCATGGCAACAGATATTTCCTGTACTGAAGGAAAGCACTTCCGCTCCCCTTCTTTATGGTAAAAAACCAACAAAAAAACAGGAGAACTTTCACCATTTTTACATTCATTTCTGGAGTAGAGGTGGAAATTACCGCCCTATAATCTAGAGGTTTTTGCTGCCAGCGGAATTCCACTGGAATACTGCTGACAGTACACATACCTTGGAACCTGTAATGGGGCAAATATCACCTGTTTTAACATTGCCGCCCAATCTGTAATGGCCTCCTAGATAAAAAAAAGGACTAATCCGTCCTCTGGGGCGTCGCCACAGTTGACTTTGTGCTGGATAGACCCAAAGGCTGGCAGAGTGATGGACTGGGATATATTTTCCAAGAAGGACATAGCCAGGAATGGCTTCATCCATAGAATACTTGCAGAATATTAATTCATGATTTTGACAGTTTATATTGTGCACAACAGAGACAGGGTCGTCACGTGTCACTTAAATAATATGTCATATGAACATTTCTAGTGTAGTAAGAAATATATAATCAGCACAGCAGCACAATAATCATCAAGAAAATGAATTATTAATGAAGGTTACTGCTTTGCTTTCCAGTGAACCACTCTTTAAAAGGTCCCATGTCCAGCTTTTCTCAGTGTTTTATCTTCGAGCATATGCCACAACCCACGACCTACCCCAAAAAAGGCTCATGTTGGCAGCAGAACAGACGAAAAGCGGGGGCAGTTCAAAACAAGTATTTGGGAAAGGCACTTGCCAGGCACAGCTGTGGGGGTATTAAGTGGTCATTTTTGGTAGCATGTGCAAATTAGGGCGCGTTCCAGGGCATCTAATAGCAGTGGCTGGCAAATGCCCAATGCTTATACAAAACTGTTGGCTTTGCCACTGCTTGTTTTTAACAGGATTCAGTGAAGGACACGCATAGTGCTTATAACTCGAGTGGCGAAACGCAGACCTGGTTAAAACATTTTTTATCACACCAGTAGCAGGTTTACAACTCCAATTAAGTCATTAACTCTCAAAAGACTACTTTGAAAAGTCACTAGCAGGCACTTCAAGTGCAAAGTTTGAATGGAAGGCTTGATTAAAGTGAGCTGAAAGAGTTACCCCGAGGAGGTGTTTTGGGCGGGAAGGGGCAGGAACTGGGGGGGAATGGCCATAGGGATTAGTATGGCGATGGGCAGCCATGGGGTGAGCAAATAACCAAACAACACCCACAGGCTGTGTGTCCCACCTCATACGCCATTTCCCCCTATCTGTACTCTAATGCAATAGTTTTGGCTTATAGGTGGTGCAAGTGACACCCAATACTCCAAACTTAACAGTCACCACTTAGAAACCACAGCCATTGTTCCCTGTAAACCTGCTTTCGGCAAAGGTAGTGGAATCTGAAGTACCTAAATGGCAATGTCACCAGGCCAGGAAACGTAAACTGGTCCTCAACATGTCTAGTCATACTTCAGGCCTCAAGGGGGCCAAGCCACATACCTCCTGACAGTGGAAGAACACCAAGTAAAGAAGGATTCGGAGTAAATAAAGTGGACCACTGGCTTAAAAAAGTAAGGTAAGGTAAGTGGTCTTATATAGCACCCTTCTGCCAATAACGTTGGCCTGGGCAAAAAAGAAATGACTTTCCATCTGGACAACAAATTCAGAAAGGTAGCATGCTCTGCCCAAAATCTGGAGCAGGGTGTGGGAAAGAGGCACCTTTCTCATGTGTGTTACATTTCCCCACCTTAGTAAGACAGATATTTGTATTCAATCAGTTTGAATTCTGTATTTATTGATGGTGGTTTCACATGTACAGATGTTCTGATCCATTCAGTACCAGACAAATCACAGTCAATTTCACCACACCGCTGGCCTTGCATGGTTGTGATTTTACAACCACTTTAATGCTTATTCTCCACTACTGCATGTGTTTCATGCAGAGCGCCTAGGGCTGGAGTGGTCCAAGTGTAGGAAAGTCTAGCTACATTGTGTGGACTTTAGATGCCACCATTGCCAGAACTGGAATTGATGTGCCCGAGCTGAAGTCAAAGGTGCACAAGTAAGGATGAGGCTACGCAACTAGCTGTATTGCCTAGCTATGACAGGCTTTAAGACTTATCACCCACTTACGGACCGGGTGCTAGGCTTTGACCCCGATTTACAAATCTGAGTGTCCAAGAATGAAAGGCCGCTGGGAGATGGCCGCTGAACAATGAACACTCAGCCGCTTCAGGTGGGAAATCGGTGCTCTGTTTCATAAAAAGATGCATAGGGCCGAAAGAAAGGGGCAGGTGATGGGGGAGCGTGGGTAGAGGATGGCAGACGAGAAGGGCATCCACAGAGGTAAGGATTCCGGGGGTGAGCAGGCAGAGTGGGAGATACCCATAGTGTTGAGTGACATCATGAGAGCGTCCAGGACGTGTGGCAATACTAGTGATTATTACCAAAAATGTCTGCATCCTAATTGGCTTGGTATATCAACGTTCCAATGGGGGGCGATGGGGTAGTGATCTATAATGATAAATGAGAAGTTTGCACACAATTTGTTGTCCGCATATAGATATTTTATATGGGACTCCTTCCCATTTTGTAGATTTTCTGTCTCTAATTTGCCAAATCAGTGAATTGAAAAAGAGAAGTTATTGGAGCTTCCTGTGAAAACAGAAATAAAAAATGCCTAGGAATGCAGCATTGATTTAAATGTTTCACTAGTGTCATTAAAGGAACTTATGGAGTCTGACATTCACGAACAACGGTGTCTCTAAGTGCCGTGGCCAACGTGGGTGTAAGCAAAGCAAGTGGGGGACTGTTGCTGCTGGAGGAGCCAGCTTTTCGGGACTTTGTAGGAAGCAATGTGGTCAGGATGGACTGAATCCAAGAAGGAAGATGGTGCCAAAGCCGGGCTGCATGGTCAATGACGCCCCAACCACTGGAGCCTGCTCTGTTGACTCAAGGAATAGAGAGATGATGGTTGTCCATGGAAGAACAGATGCTCCAGAATTGAAAGAAAGGATGGACTTTAGAGGTGATGGAAGGTGGGCCTAGATTAATAGCAGCTCAGTGCATTTGGTGAGTGGTAGCTGATAGAGAGTGGAAAGGGCAAGCTTAATGTAATTGTTTTTACTGAGGCCGAGAAGGAGTCTGTTGCTGGATTTTCCACTCGAAGCTGGCCAACGAGGTAGGGTGGAAAAGAGGTAGATGCTATTTCCTTTATCTAATCGGTGCTTGACAGGTGCAACCTCTGCTAGTTACCGATAGCACAGGGTCACCCAACACGATTGGATTCCTGTGTGAAATAGGCACCACTAACAATCAATGGCTCCAATCAGCTAATTTGTCCAGGTGGGAGATATGTAATTACAAGCAAGCGTTGCACCATATAAGCAAGAGGCGCAATAAGACAGTGTGAAATCTCGGGCACTGACATACCCTTCCCCTTATTTTCATAGCCTGCAAGCACACATGTTAGCTTCAATGTGGGTTCAGTTAGTCTGCGGGTGCAGTGATTCCAGGGAGGTGCTCCCAAGAATTTGCTTGGGTCCTTAATATGCTCAGGAGGGATCTATTGGATATGACGTTTATGGTGCCAGATGAGTCGAGGCTATTTGCATATTTAAGAGTGGAAAACTGCACCAAAACCTAGCCTCTTAGCGGGCTTGGTTGCAATAGGAGTATGTTTGTCTTCTGAATCATAATAAACCAACCTTCATACGGTTCTATGTGATTTGGTCGAGTATTTTTTTATCAAAGTTTAATTCATCTAATGTTTGTTTTTTACTGGAAGATTTTGCTGCAATTATATGTGGGGGGAGAACGCACGAGCCTCCCCCTTAACCTCCCTCCATTAATAATTCACCCCCCCAAACCCACATACATTTATGGCAAAATCTGCTATAAAACAATTAGAATAATTCTACTTCGATTCAAAATACTGCGGCAAAATCTCTGATCCCCCCCCTTCATACATTCTTGATGTTGGTAGTGACCTATGTCCTGCTTCCAAGAAAAAGCTTCCTGATCTCGAAACTGGAGAGTTATATCACATTGTCATCCGTTTTTGTATCCGATGTACATAATTGATGTTCTTAAAATCGAACAAATAATAATTCTAATGGGGGGGCGCTGCTGAGCAGCCAACAAGATGGCTGCCTAGCTGAGAAGCTCTGTGTATTGCTGACATAAATCCGACAACAACAGCAGATTCTCTCCGCCGTGATCCCTACAACTGCTTCTAAATGTTTTCTGGAGTACGAGGCACGACTGTCTCTGTCCTTGCAGAGAATCGGAGTCCTGTGACCGAGTTCCAGCCACCCGAATGTAAGAGGCGGTCGAGTGGGTGACCCTGAGCTGTGTGGAGCTGCGTGGCCTGTCCCTACATCGGGCCCCCCTATGCGGGCACCCGTGGAGCCCTGCGGCGGGTTGCCGCCAAATCCTATCTCTAGCTGGTAGTGCTGAACTTGTTGCCGTGAGACGCGCCTATCACAGACCCATGGAGCGGACCTGTCTACTATCCTGCACGCAGCCTGTGTTCTCCCCAGAACCCCCCTTGTTTTTCCATAGGCACACGCACCATATCTGCCTGTGCGGCCCCGCTGGCATGACCGGAGACGGGCTGCGGCTCTCACTGCTGGCCTGACACACCTCATCTGGACCCTCCCGCACTGAGGCCGGCTGACCTCGACACAAGTAAGTGCGCGAGCGGGGTAGAGTGCAGAGGCCGCTGTGGGCTCTCTTGGGCCCGGTAGACACTGGTGGACTGGTCGCGGCTGCCCTGCCCCACCAGAACGTGGCTGCTGGGAGGGACCGGCCAGATCACACTGGCGGCCACCAAACACCAGCAGGCTGCGGTGCACTGTCGCGGTCGAGCCCGCATACCCATCCCCATGAGGGCAGCACTCTCTACTCTTGAATTATCTGGCTTCTGAACCTCTGCATACTTAATACGCTGCAGCCGCTGTGGCTGCGCCCACGTCCCTGCACCCATACACGCCCTTCAACAACCTGGGCCAGCGGCCACAGAGCCCACAACACCCTCAGTGCAACACCCACGAGGGGTTTGAAGATCACATCACTGGAGCCCCACCTTACCATTCTGCATTCCCTTGGAGATTTCACTGCGTACAGTTCCCCGTACCACCCTGAATCCTCCCCGAACCACCGCAGGAACTCTGGATACTCCACTGGGATCACCTACCCATTGACTTTTTTACATATGTCTGACATTTGTGCCCCTCCTTGTGCCTCATTACACACACCTTTGGGATTCTGTTTATACGGTTTTGTGCCCCCTATTTCTCTCATCAGTACATTTGTACTACATCTGCAGCATTTCTTCGGAGGCCTATCACGGGAACCCACATTGCAGCCATAACTAGCCACTATCCTTGAATTGCTTGGCTGGCTCCCTGCAATAGCACGTTGGCTCCGCCAGCCCCTACCTGGCATCCTCTGTTACGCAGAATGGGGGCACAGTTGGCCTGTGCACGTCGGTGGAATCGTATGTAGCCACTGAGTATCAGAGGACAGCCCTCCCCTGCTCCCACTGCGGCCCTCTACCTTGACTGCTCTTGTCCTTGTGACCCCCCCTGGTAGAACCCGGGAAAGCCGCAGTGCCCCACACTGGCTCTGACGATGCTGAGTGCTGATTGGGATCCTCTAAGGGGATGCTGGGCAGCATGCTGTGCAACTACCTGCATCGCTGATACTGTAAGACCTGTCTCCTGCGCCTACCCTGTGAACTGACCACACGTCCAATTGCATTGAAATGTCTAACAGATCCCGGGGTGCCAACAAAACGGGGCCATGGATGAGTTTGCCAAAGTGGTGCCTCGATCAGCGATGGGCCATGCATCACCTAATCAGGAAGAACCTGCCTCACCCCCGAGCGCCCCGACCCCCGACCTCGTGTCAATGATGGAATCTATGGCCAAAAACTTTGCTTCTTTTCACGAAAAGCTGGACGATATAAACGCCAATTTTGCATCACTTAAATCTCAACTGGACCACGCTGGAACCAGAATCACCGAAGCGGAATTGAGAATTGGTGCCAATGAAGATGGCATACACACCCTCCAGGATGCGGTTACCTCCCTCAGCTGCGATATGAAACTCGTTAAGGCTAAATGCGATGATCTGGAATCCAAATCACACAGAAATAATATACGCATAATTGGTGTTCCAGAGAATGCTCTGAGGGGGTCGCATGGAAGTAGCGGTTGAAGATCTGCTTAAAGAGCTGCTAGCCAACCCCGAGCTGTCTCCCTTCTTCACTGTTGAGCACACTCACCGAGCCCTATCACCATGTCCCAAAACAGACGATTTGCCTAGGCCTCTCATCGCTAAAATACTTAATTATAGGGACAGAGATCTCACCCTACGCCTGTCAAAAGAGAAAGGGGAACTGCACCTTGAATCCCAAATAATCAGGAGCTTCCCCAACTTTTCAGTGGGAGTACAGCAGGAAAGGTGCCAGTTCCTGGGAGTGAAGGAGATGCTGAGGGAACGGAATGTCTCCTATGCAATCCTGTTCCCAGCACGGCTGAAGTTCAATTTCAAGGGGAAACTATACTTCTTCACGGTCCCCGATGAAGCAGTGAAGTTCATGGAGGCACAGATACCGCTTAATAACCCGGCCGTACACCCCCTGGACGTTGAATGAGCTGAACCCTAACTGCTATCTTTCTCCCTAATATTATGGCAACTAGACTCCTTTAACTCTTAAGTAGATAGAAGCATTTGATCTGTTGGCTCCTCCCCGCATGTGAGAGTGCTGTACTGAGTTGGGGCGCACCCTGCCACCTGCTGCATCACTGAAACCGCCAGGCAATAGCTATACCAGTTAGAATGAGATACTAACGTACACTCCCACATACTGATCCAACTTGTTTATCTTATGTTAATCCAAATCAGTGAACTGTATGCACAACCACATCAGCCTTGCTTCTTGCCACCACATGGATCTGTGGGTGTAAACTGTGATCTAATGACCCACATGGCCGCCCTAATGTACCAATCCAATACTTCATTGCTCCTGTTTAGTTGGTAACACGGCAACAGCGTACCCCACTGCGATTGCAACGATCATGTTGGAAGAATTGTTGGGTTTGAGCCCCTGTTGTGCCAGAAGTGTGGTTGGTCCACGTTGGGATCGGCTCACTGACACCTGTTATGGGGAAGTTGTGGGTATTTGTGGGGGGTTGGCGGGTAGGGACACCATCAACTGTAGTGGAATGGTGAGGGAGGGGGGAGGTACCGTTTTGGGAAGTTCAACTGAAAATGGCAGAGGCAGAGCGGCTTTTCACGTTATGTTGGGGCATCATAATGGTAACGATTCAATCGGTAGACACACACTAGGACATGCTACCTGGGATGCACCTTAGAAGAGTGAAATGCCTACAAATGTAATGTCCTGGAATATCCGGTGGTTGAGTAATTACACCAAGGCCCGCAAAATCATGGCCTATGCCCACAGATATGGTAGTAAGATACTCATGCTGCAAGAAACGCATTCTCGGGGTCGCTTGGCGATGAGCATTGCACCATCCTGGGGACCTAACAGATACTATACGTCCTACTCCAAACAGGCCAGAGGTGTGATAACATTGATCCATAAATGTATCAAATTTATACTCCACGAAATCTACATAGACCATGAAGGCAGGTATGTTGTCCTACACTGCACAATGGTGAACAAGGAATACCTCCTTGTAAACACCTATGGTCCTAACGTGGATACCCACAATTTCATTGACACCATTGCCTCAATACTATTGGGCTATGTGGGAATTCAGATCATCTGGGGAGGTGACATGAACCTGATACTGGATGCAAGCTTGGACAGGACGGGGACTGCTGCCAGAACCTTGTCACGTGCAGCATGTAGATTACTCGCGCATATGGCAACACTTCACATCCGTGACGCTTGGAGGGTTCTCCATCCTCAATTGTGTGAATACACGTATTATTCCTCTGTTCACGATAGCTCCTCCAGAATCGATCTCTTCTTAGTGTCTAGTGACATGATGGGTAGTATTGAGGGGGCGCAGATACTTACCCGTACGCTGTCCGACCATGCCCCATATCGGTGGAACTGGGAATGCCTGTGCGGACTTTTAGTACATGGCGTTTCAAGTCTGTTGCCCTCCTGGATGGAGTATTTAAGGCTTACATATTAGTGGATATCGAGACCTTTTTTGAATGCAACACCCTTCAAGCAACTACCGCAGTGTCCACTGAGACACTTTTAAAGTGTATATTAGAGGGATGTCCATTTCAAGGGAGGCTGGTGTACTAAAATCTATTAGAAACGACCTCAGTCGCTCTGAATCTGGGTTGCAGGAGTTGGAACAGGACTGTTCGACTGAAGCTGACCTTGTCAAACTCGCACAAATCAACAATGAACTCAAGACATTTGAGTCGCACGCCACAAAAGAAGTCGCTACTTCAGTCGCCTGCAAACCGCACGGATGTATGGGGAGGGTGAAAGACCTGGTAAAACACTGGCTAGTCTAATAAGGGGGGAATGGGGCCAGGCCCAGATTACTTCTGTCAAGGACAAATAAGGCGTCACACAATGGTTGGACCAGCAAATATTGGATATCTTTATCGAATTCTACACTAACCTCTATGCCCTACCCCCAAAACATAGTGAACAACACATGAGAGAGCTTCTCGATCAAATCCCCACAACATGTATCTCCTCCTCGACCAGGGACCAATTGTATTCCCTGATCCTGTTGGATGAGATAGTCAGGGCCATTTCGGACCTTCCTAAGGGTAAGACACCAGGTCCTGATGGGCTCACACTTGAGTTCTACCAGGAACACATTGCCATCCTTGCTCCCAAACTGTTAGAGGTTTGCGCCCTCCCTGTGTGAAGCTGTCATAATGGTGTTGCTCAAACCCGACAAACCTAGTGATGAATGTGGTTCGTATAGGCCCCTCTTCCTCATGAGCATCGACACCATCGACACCAAGATCTTCGCTAAGGTGATAGCAAACTGTTTCCTCCCGATCATGATATACCTGCTACATGAAGACCAAGGGGGCTTTGTACCTGGGAGATCGACTTCAAACAACATCCGGCGAATTTTCAATGTGATGACCAGAATTGACCAGAACTCCAATGCCATTGCGGTCACACTCGATGCTCAAAAAGCATTTGATATGGTCTCATGGAAATACATGTGGCTGGTTTTGGAAACGATGGGCATTGGCCCCAATATGATTAGATACATCAAATTGCTATATACCACCCCAGTTGCAAGGGTCCGGGTCAACTCCCTAACATCTACGTTGTTCACACTTATCAGAGGCACCCGACAGGGCTGCCTGTTTTCCCCGATCCTCTTCGCACTAGTGATTGAACCAATGGGGATCACATTAGGGTGCGCCACTCCCATAGGGGAATACAATTGAAGGACACCCCCGAGATTATATCCTTATACGCTGATGATGTGTTATTATACATTGGAAACCCTGCTACCCATCTAGACCCTGTACTACGTGACATCACACGAGTGGGCACCTTCTCGGGATTCACAATCAATTACTCTAAGTCCGAGGTTCTTCCGCTTACCAATACCACCCAACAACCTATCACGGAATATCCACTTCGCTGGTCACCTGGAGGAATCAGGTATTTGGGGGTCCGGATGTCCCTTTCCAGGACCACCCTACTGACAGACAACTACCTGTCTGTAGCGCAGCATGCTGAGTCGAAAATGGTAAGGCGGCGCTCTCTCCCATTGTCACTCGCTGGGAGACTCTCCCTCGTTAAGACATCTTTAGCAACAAACCCATCTGGCCTGGGAAAAAATACTTCGCGAGATTACACACATCATGTGCACAGTTCCTATGGCACTATGGGGCGGTATGTAAGAAATGGTGAGACATGGCCCTTCCATATGAGAGGGGGGGATTCACAGCTCCTGACCTCACACTGTATTGGATAGCCGCGCAGGCCCAACATGCCACTCACTGGTACTCTGGCTCCCTGACTCGCCCGCACGTTAAGCTGGAAACCTGGCGGCAGCTGGAGTTAATATGATGACCCTCATACTTCATCAACATTATGTGCCAGATTAATCCCTGAACCCAGTGGGTACTATCCTACTTGCCTGGGGTCGAATACTGAACGCGACTGTGGTATCCCACTCCTATTATAAATGGCTCCCCATGTGGGAATTCCCTGGGTTGGAGCCTACACACGACACAGCCCTGGTTCGACATTGGGGGCTCTAGGGTATCAGACACTAACTGATTTCTATCCGGATGGGAGGTTCATTGACTCGCAGACATGGAAACAGGGCCACTCTGGGTCAGCACTTGAGATGTTACAATATTATAGGCTCCGTGCTGCCTTCCGTGCTAGGTGGCCCACCTTTCCTGAAGAGCCTTCCGACACCCCTGAGGTTGTATAAATTGCTAACTTGAGCGGCGCCCGTGGAGTTGTCTCCTCTTTATATAAAATGTTATTGGTGGGCATCCCAGCTCAGCCTTCTAAGGCATGTACCGAATGGGCGGAGGAATTGGGCCTTGAGGTCTCTGACAACTATGGAAAAAGATGTGCTCACGCACTAATTGAGTAGCCCTCAATTTCTGTTACCGAGTAATGACGTTTAAATTACTGAACAGGTTGTACTACACTCAAAATCCCTATGTTTTCTAGCACCATCACACATACCTGTGCTCGCTGCAAAGCAGAGAATGCAGACCATCTACACATGTTCTGAACGTGTCCGAGACTGGGAGATTTCTTGGGTATGATTTTGAGGGCATTTGCAGATATCACTGGCTCTGAGATTGACCCCAATCCACTGGGAGTTTTGTTTGGGGTATGGAATAATGACAACACGAGAAGTATGGCTAAATTCCTAAATATAAGCTGTATGGTTGCCAAGAAATGTGTACTTCAATGTTGGAAGAGTCCCTCGCCCCCCGACCTTTCAGAAGTGGCTTAACACGCTTACCTGGTCCCGGAATTGCAAGGGAGAATATCTCACTATGCTCCCTACTCACTCTCGTCCCAAGAATATATGGTCTGCTTTCAACAGCTACCTTATTAGTCAAGAGGAGAGCGCGTCCGAAAGTGACACTACCCCGATCCCATAGTGAAGACCCCGAATCCCATGGTGCCTCATGATTGACTATCATCCATTCAGTTGTTAATGTACTACTCTTTATGCAGGCGCATTGCGTCCTGCGTGTGTATTAATTGTATCTATTGCTCTAGCATACGTGTTTGCTGAAAACCTCTGCCACAAAAAATAATGACAAAAAATAATAATAATAATAATTCTAATGAATGCAATCAATCACGACTTCCAGCAGCTATGCATGCGGCACCGAAACATCTATCCAAACACCTGTCCACACTGTTCACCTCCTCAATCAAGATAGACTGTAAGGTTGGTTTCTCGCTACAAAACTATCATTCAATGAATAATCGGCATTCACACAAAAATATGAACAAACCTTTGGCTTGCTGTTGTCAAGGTATATTTCCATGAAGACATTAGGCTGTCTTAAAAAAGTGCCTAGTGGTTATAACAAGCCAACCCAAAAATAGGTTACCAGTTCTCAATCATTTTAATTTATTTTGTGCACATAATGTACTTAATAGTTACTACGTATGGGCATATAGATACCTATCCTGCATAACCCATGGGGTTACAAGCAATATCTGTTTGAGCTGTGTCATGATGTCTATTGTATGTGCTTACACAAATGAAAATGTTTTCCTTAGTGGCTAGGGATGGATACTCTCACCCTCTGTCTTGCTGAAAAGATGGAACTGGGTCATTGGAAGTGAAAGGGGGGACTTCTCAATGGAGTTCTTTATTTAGGAATGCAGCCTTACCGTTAGGCAACATTGTGGGGAACTAATGTCAATTTTAAGTCCACTGCCAATTACTGTATTTGAACCCCTATGGCCCTACAAGATGCCCACCGGATTACAGTAATGCCTACATCATGTACCGTGACATCCACAGAAATTACGGTTGCCGCAAGGAAAGGTACTGTACTTGCCATGGATAGTCTGCGCGAAAGAAACTTTGCTGTAGACTTAACATTGCCACTATTTAAAATAGCAATGTACTGGCAATTTCCACTAGCTTAAGAAATCAACATCATCTACTAGAAACCTCGTGTTATTGGACAAAATACTTTTGACTGGCCCTTAAATGCTACTAGTTGTTTACCTCATGCTATAAAAGAGGATGCACTGCACACAGCTTTCCCATTCCAGAACAACTCTATGAAAGAAGACAGGAACACTACTGTTCCTCAGACTCACCAACGCAGGTGCACCACATGTGCTAGGTCGCCATTTCTGGCCAGAACCATAGAGAAGAAACCTGCAGGAATCGAAACTGCTTTACCAAGACCAAAACAGAGGTTGTTAAACAGAAATCTTAAGAAGGAAGAGTTCTGAAAGAATCAGAAAAAAGAACGAAGTCAGCCTATAGCAGACTAAAGTGGAACCACAGAAACAAGAGTTTAAAGGCTGACTCAAAAGTAGGTCAATCATTCTTACTATGTCCATGAGAAAAGTAGGTCCCACTCTCAGAAGGAAGGACCAACATTGTGGCATAACCTCTAACGGCACGTAATAGACATTGGCCCTCATTACGACCCTGGCTAATAGCACCATGGTCCATGCCGGTAACTTACCGACTCCGCCATGGCGGAATGGGGAATTACCGCCCCATTCCGAGGTTGGCGGGCGGTAATTCCCCATGCCGCCATGGCCCTTCCCCATTCCCATCTTTGCCCCACAGGGCTCAATGGGAATGGGGAAGGCGCAAATTGCGGCACTGTACTTAGCACCAAGGTCCCTTTGTGGGTTGGTTTTTAACGCCTGCAAAAAGCAGGCGTTAAAGTCTCCAGCCCGCAAAGGGACCTCGTAATCAGGCGTTAAGGGTTTAACGGCGCCACCACCTTTTACGGCGCCGTTAACCCCTTAACGCCAGGGTTGTAATGAGGGCCATTGCTGGCCCACAGTGGACAGTTGCTGCAGGCAAAAGGTGGCTGTCACTTAAGGAACAGACTGCAAAACCTACTGTAAAACATGCACGAAGAGGAGAGTTGTGGAAGAGAGCCGTCACATCAGGCAATAAGCCCCAAAGAAACAGGAAAGAACCTACAGATCATGAAACGGAGAAATGTGCAGAGAAATGCACCACACAAGTGAAACTGCTGAGCATGAGAGTTCGTTGCAGACTGTCCCCCAGCAAAACCTGGAGGCTGAGCAGAAGTACTGGCACGCACCCGTGGGGAAAGAACTAAGGCCGAGACTACTCTCTGGAATAAGAATGGACGTTGCTATACACCAAAAAAGCAAACCATGAATCAAAAAGGAACACAGAATAAACAGAGGCCTGACCAAACTGCAAAGGATGTCCCAGTTGGCTATCATCAACAAAGAGATAATGAGCTTCAAAAGACTCACAAGACTCTCCTAAATCGCCTTTGTCCACTATCCCAAGCCAAAGCCAAAACGAAATCCAAACCCAAGCTTGGGCCATGTTTACCATGTAAAAAGATATTCTGGCATATGGCAAATTAAACCAAATACTCATCAGTGCTTTGTTTTCTCCAAAGGTGTATGAGAAAACTTTTAAACTAAATTCTGATCCAAGTAATTGTAGAATTCTTATTTATTTTTTAATTCTTCTGAGTTAGGCCATTCAATTATGCTTCATTAGTTGAGCCTATACATGTTTCCTGCAATTCATTGTACTGCAATCATCAGGGCTGTAAGGAAGAAATTGTTATACAAAACAAATAGCTAAATGACAAACAAAAAGGGAATTATTTCAAATTCATAATTCAGTGCACACCTTATGCCGTGTACAATTAGATTATCACTTTGCGGATACAGGTGTCACTCTCTGCCGCTGTAAGGAGACAAAACATACAAAAACAACGTTGCCAAAACCCAAACATAAAAGTTTTTTTTTTGCCCACTTGTTAGGAGCTTGTCATATTGACAGACGTTGTTCAACAAGGCAACAAAAAAGGTTGCCTTAATATATGTACAGCTTGTAGAACATTAATTTGGTTCCAATGAGCCGATTTGCTCACACACGCAATGTAATTAAGAAACAGGGGAGTCCCAGTGAGGGCACAATGCTGCAACACTGGTAGAAGAACAGTCAAAGGTTCTAAAGTAATTTCCCAAAAAAATGTAAAATGGGTTACCAAAGGATAGTCCCCAACAGAGGGAGGGTTCCCCTAAGGCAGTGAATTTCAAACTTTTTAGGCTTATCCCCCACCCGCCTCCATGGCAAAAGGTGAGCTGGTTGGGTCCCCCCCAAAAATGCCAAATGGATAATAAGTTCAAATAGCTACGAACAATCGCACGCCGTCATCGCACCCTACTCCAAATACAGTCCCTGGGGTCCCCCACCTGCTCCCATCACAGTCTCTGGGCTCCCTCATCCCCACTCCTAGACCAGTCCCTGGGCTCTCCCCACCCCACCACAGAACCTGGGCTCTCCCCGCGCTGCTCCTACCACACCCCTCAACTCCCCCACCCCGCTCCCAGCACAGTCGCATGGCCAGTGGAGGCTGTTGAATTTTTTAAGTGGAGGGGCATAATTATTTCCCCCAATTATGCCAGAGCGACCAATAGTAGCAAGGAGCCCGAACCAATCAAAGGGTGTTTGGGGATGGTTCTCAACCGTGATTTTTTTTAAATAATGGGTTAATAATGGGTTAAATTGTCGCATTTTAGAGCATACTTTAAAAAGAAATTGGGTAAAAAGTCAAACAGTTTGCAATTGGTGCTGGGGGGCCCAGGGGACCATCCCTGTCCCATTGGCCTCAAAGCGCCTAAGACAAGCACACAATCAAAGTGATTATCTGTGGAGCTGGGGGGCCCAGGGGAAAGCATGGTATTTTTTTTACTGGACATATATGATATCCCTGTCCACTGGGCTCCAAAGCGCCTCTGAAGGAGAGCTGATTTTGGCAGGTGGGTAGGGGAATTGTGCAACAAAAGCATTTTTAAAATGCCTTTGTTGTACACCCTCCCTCCTACCCCCTCCCCCCGCCACCCACCAAAATCAGCTCCAAGGACCAACACAAACACACAGACACACATTCACACAGCAAGCACTCTATCATTCACCCGAACATCCATATCCATACACTCACTGGTAACACAAGCATACATGCATATATTTAACTAAAAAATAAATGAACATAAACGTACCTTCTGTCCCGGTACTGAAGTTTCCTCCCCAGCGCTCGAGCTCCTGCATCATGAATAAGAATCGGAAAGCAAGAGCATCCTAGTACCTGCACAGGGCCTGAGCATGAGTGCTGAAATGCTCCAGCTTGCTCTGTCCATATGTGCAAGAAGGTGCAGCAGCTCCCCCTCGCACATGACATGCAGTTCCCCAGCCAGAATTTCCAATGAGCTATGCAGTTCCCCAGCCTTACATGGCTTATAGAGCATGTGCAGCTGGGTCAATGAACTGTCAAAGAGAAACAGTGTTTCCCTTTGACAGCTCAGTCAGCCTAGGAGCCCTCCATCAGCTGGAAAAGGCAGCTGAGGGAACGCTCAGTGTTTCACTGGACTGGCTCCTCCATAATGGGTGAGGGGACCACTGGGTCAAGGCCCCCTCGCCCATTATGGATTAGCCGTCCCTGCCCAAGGCTCCCCTGCCCAGCTTTTTCTTTCCTCACTTTTCTTTTTACATTTCACGCTGCGGTCTCCCACCCCCTGGGAATGAGGCACACCCCACAGTTTGAATACCTCTGTCCTAAGGCCTCTGTATGATCATGCAAAGAGCTGAACCCTAGCATTTTAAAGGGAGATCTTAACGTGGCAGGTAGGCGAGTAAAACATAGAAAATGACAATTCCTACATTTACCAGGTATCGCACCATTTCTCTTTCATGACCTTGTTTTCCTCATTATTATTGTGTTGCAGACTGAAGCTGTGCCACCGTTTCCTTTACTGATTTCCCCGTCCATGTTTTCACCGTTTATAATCTTTCAAATCTACCATAAACTAGGTCGGAAAAACCACACAGTGGGCCTCATTACGAGTCCGCCGGTCCGGAATGCAGTGATTCCGTGACAACAGTGATACAGTTTCCACGTCCGCAAGGTCCTGGAAAGAGCGGCCAATTACGGCTTGTCGGTCACATGCAGCACACCAATGCGGAAACGGTGTCACCGTCGCCACATAAACAACCACGGAAATGGACATACCGCCCCAAAAAGCAGGGCAAAAACGTTGTCTGCCATCGTCCTCACAGACACAGAAACACCAGAAGCGGAAATACCATGACCACGAAAACCAGAAAGAAAGAGTCAGCACAGGCCAAATCAGCACTCTGAGAGGGCAAAAAGGACCACCACCATGGCAGCCAGGATCCCTGCACAAAGACAGCTGAAACAGCGCTTCAGCGAGGCAGAGCTGGCTGTACTAGTGGACCACATTGTGCAGCATGCAGAAATGCTGTTCAGCGCTGACCAGAGCCTTGCAACTCAGCAGCGTAGAAAGGAGGTGTGGGCAGAAGATGCACGCAAGTGCACAGCAGTCGGTGTCGCAACACACAGTGTGAAGGACTGCCACAAGAGGTGGGACGACCTCAGACTGAGGGTGCGAAACCTCATTGCTGCACACCGGCAGCAGAGCAGTGGCACAGGTGGAGGGCCTGCTTCACCACTAAGACTGCAGACATGGGAGGAGCGCTGCAGCAGTGTCCTCCACCTTGAGGCAATAGATGGCATTGGCGATGCAGAGGCAGGAGTGAGCCCACCTGCAGATGCCGGTAAGTGCACACATTACAATGCCATGGGTACTTGTTGAGCCCAGGAGTGCCCCAAAGGACCCACTCATAACCCCCCCACCCACCCCAGTCAGGGCAGGAGTGCCCTAAAGGACCCACTCATAAACCCCCCCCCCCCCAGTCAGGGCTGGAGTGCCCCAAAGAACCCACTCATAACCCCCCACCCCCCCAGTCAGGGCAGGAGTGCCCCAAAGGACCCACTCATAACCCCCCAGTCAGGACAGGAGTGCCCTAAAGGACCCACTCATAACCCCCCCACCCCCCAGTCAGGGCAGGAGTGCACCAAAGAACCCACTCATTAGCCAGATGAAAAGCAACAGCCCCACAATACATGGCCATTGGACATGCTCACAGTGCGTGACTGGTTACAAGCAGAGACATATACACCTGAGTGCATCAACAGTCATATGCGTGTAAATGCAAGTACTCACTGATCGACCTGTCTGATGCATGTGATGGACCCAGCAGGTACCAGCACACAACTAATAGCACGCCCTCTGTGTCCTCACAGCCATTTCAAGTGACAGCGACAACGCCGAACAGGCGAGGCAACGTGCACCTACACGTGGACAACGCAGCACCCCTGCCCAGGAGGACGGCGCAAGCTGATCTGCAACTCAGCCACCAGCTGCATCTGGCACGGATGCACCAGCCAACACCACCATCCCCATGCTGCCTGCAGCCACACAAGTACCACGCCCACCCATCATGCCCACAGATCCCATCCCTGAGAACATCTGCACTGCGGAGGAGGCTGCAGGCAGTGACAACAGTGCCCCAGCCTTGCAGGCTGCAGTAGGGCCACAGGGGCAGGGGCCCAACTTGGATGGCCTATCATCCCTCCACAACCTCCAGTTCAGCCCCTCATCACTGCATAGTCCCATGAGGTCGCCAACCCCCTCCAGGGCTGAGCTGAATGCCCGCATGCAGCGGATGGAAGATCAGCAGGCCACCCTTAAACAGCTTGTTGAAAGGCAGGTGGAGGATTCCAGGCTGCAGCGGGAGCAGGCCAGGCTGCAGAGGGAGAGTTATTTAACATCTGTGCGTCGGATCTCAAGGGCCATTGGACGTTTTGCAACCACCATTGTGACCTTGGCACGCATATGTCCCTGATTAGCAACAATAACACAACCTCCATAGCAGAGTCCATGTTGCTTGCCCAGCAGGTGTATCTAGGACGTATGCCAACACTCACACCAACCGTGCCGTCCACCAGCACCACACCATCTATCTCCACCACTGCTAGCCCACGGAGGCGCTCAAGTCGTCTGACAGGGCCCTCTGGCAAGTTCGCCCATGCGCAGAAGCGCACACACAAATAATACCATGTGTGTTTGGCTGTACAAGAGACAATCAGGGACACAATGGGTGTATGGGGGTGGGTACGTTTGGGTGGTGGGGGTGGTACATTAGGGGGTTCATTTTTTGGGACCTGGTCCTGTGTCATGAAATGTGGATATGCTTGTCAGCACTCCAAAAGAATCAGTATGAAAGGAATTATATCTTGAACCTATGTTAGGCTGGTCCAATAAGACCGTTTCAGTGCCTAAGTGTAGCATCGGACATGCAGGCTAGTGGTTGGTGCAGGCGGAGCCAGTGAGCAGGAAGGGAAGTGATGGGACGGGGAGTGGGTAGGAGCTTGGAGAGCAAGAGTAAAGGTTGTTGCAGAGATCGCTCCTGTGTCTGCATCTTTATTGGCATAGACTCTGTGTGGATAAATGTGGTGGATCGGGCAGACCCCTGACCCAAAATCACAACATCATAGATGCTTGTCGTCAATACACCTTCTGTGTAGGTGATCCATACGTCCAGGAATTGTAAACTATGTTCACTAATTTCCATTGTAAATTTGTTGTCAAACTTGTGAGTTCAAGGCGTGGTCCTCCCCAAATGGCAATAACATCATAGATGTATCTTCTCCAGGACAATGGGTCCATTATGACCCTGCTGGTCCGGAAAGAACAGTGGTGGTAAAACCGCCACCACCGTTCTTTCTGGACTGGCTGATTAAGAGTCCTGTAGGCGGGAGGTGTCACTCCCGCCAGGTCTGACCTGGCAGGTTTAACACCACCCGCCTGCAAGCGGACATGGAAACACCAGCTCTGTCATAGACGGAACCGGTGTTTCCATGGTCCCCATCCCCATGGAGTCCTATGGGACTCCATGGGAATGGGGACTTACAGTGGTCGTAATGCCCCAGTAATTCCAGGAATCACGGAGGCAGAATGGTAATAAGAGTCTGGCGGTAACCTGCCGGTTTTTCCGGCTCCGTTACCGCTGGACTCGTAATGAGGCCCAATATCATTGAGCAGCAGGGTTCCTTATGAAGTACATATGTCTTTTCAAAGCGGAACATGAACATGTTTTCATTTGTAGGGGCTACCGAAGAGCCCATTGAAGTTCCAGAGATCTGCAGATAGAACTTTCCCTTTTATCTGGAATAATTGCTGTACAGGATCAAGTTTATATGTTCCATTGCAAATACCTTGTTGATTTGAACCTCCTCATGCTGTAGTAACTGCCATTCCATGGTCTCTATCCCTTCTACATGGGGTATTGAGGTGTACAAGCTACTAACATTTAATGAGAAAAAAATCAATTCAGTCTCTGTCAAATGTAATTCACTTAGCAGCCTCAGGAAATGTGATGTATCTTTAAGGTATGTCGATGTTTGTTGTACAAGAGGTTGAAGTGCTGTGTCCAAATATATGGCCAAAGAATCGAAGATGCTCTCGGTACCTGCTACAATCGGTCTAAATGTTGGGTATGCTGGATCCTTATGTATTTTAGGTAATGCATAAAACACCAGAATGATGGAATATCTCTGAATGAGGAAATCAGCTGTCGTGATGTTCACCCATTATAACTCTTTAGCTTTTTGTACAGTTTCTTCTATTTGTGTTTTTATCATGCTGGTAGGATCTTGATCAAGTTCCAAGTAGGTTCTCTGGTCTTGAAGCAATCTCAAACAACCCCTTATGTAGTGTTGTGTATACATTAGGACTAGTGCCCCGCCTTTGTCTGCCGGTTTCATATTTATGGTAGTGTCCTCTGCTAGTTCCTTGAGAATCTGTGCTTGAGGTTTTCTTAGATTGCCTCTTGTGTGAGGATTGTAGTTGATTTTCTGTAAGTCCTTGGTCATCTTGATTTTGAACATATCTATCACCGGGTGATTGACCTGTGGATGGAATGAGCTTTTATCTTTTATCTCTAAGAAATCAAATGAGCTAGATCTTTCTTCTGTTTCCGGTAATCCCTCAAAGAACGCCTTGTGTTCCATCTTAAATAGATTCATTTCTTCTTCAAACATGGAACTACTGTTAACCGGAATATATGATAATCCCAAATTCAGGGCGTCAATCTGTGTTTTATTAAGCTGTTTAGAGGAAATATTGGTTATTATTGAGTTTGTAACTTGTTCTTTGTCCTGGGTTTTCTTCTGCCCTCTTCTGGTTTTCCTCCGCCTAAAAAAGGTGTTTGTGCAAATGTAGTGGTAGTACTACAGTGCACGGTGGTGGCGCGAGTTATGGTTGCTTAGCTTACCATAACTGGCGAATTTCAAGGGTTTTTCGGTTTTACTTGGAACCATAACGTCCCTTTAACAAAGTTTTTTCACTGAATTTCATAGGTTTTTAGTAGCGCAACTTAACCATAACGTCCCTTTAACAAAGTTTTTTTCACTGAATTTCATAGGTTTTTAGTAGCGCAACTTAACCATAACGTCCCTTTAACAAAGTTTTTTCACTGAATTTCATAGTTTTTTAGTAGCACAACTTAACAATAATGACTTTGACTTTATATACATGTCATATGGAACTGACTAGATCTCTTCTTATGAACTTGATGTCCGCGAACTTATTTAATGTTCGCGGACATGTTCGGAGAACAGTACCACTACCTAAAAAGTGTGGGGGGGTGGGGGGGATGTTTGATTGTTATATCATAATATAGGAACATTTAACAAATTCAAAAAGCAGCACACAAACACATTATATATAGTAATACATAAGAAATGTAACCCATATATGTAACACACTAACCATTCATTTAAATACAATATGTTCTGAAATGGAATATACCACAAGAAGATAAATTGGCTTCCAACATAATTACCTCACAGACACAACAGAACTGAGAACAAGACCAGACCCACTGAATACATAGGACTTATCTTACCAGAAATAGTAAGTGTACTTCATTTTACTCATATATTTATAAACTTTCTGTATTAGATTTAAAAATATATTATCTTTTTTTTTTTTTCCTCACAGAAATGTCTAGTACTCTGGAATGGCTAGAGGACAATTTCCCACATGAAGAAATGTCACAAGATAGTGAAACTAATGGTAAACTCTTTATAATATAAACCATTTATTTATTATTTTTTTTATATACATTTAACATATATATTATTTTTTTGTACAGAGCATACCAAAATAGAAAAAACTTCAGAAAACCCTGTTATGGATAAGTCTTCACAATATAGAAGAAAAAATTGATGTATTGTTGGCTAATTTTAATAATTTAAAACCTTTTGTAGAAAATCATTTCAAACCAAAAACCTCGTACCATTGCCCCACATGTACTTGTCCCTCCTCACCATATCCCAGTCAATTATCCCCAAACCCTCTCCATAATCCAAAACGTTTTGATGAGACTTCCATCCCTTCTTCACCTAATACCAATCATGTTGAAACCCCAAATTCTCCTGTTTTTGTTTCTGCCTCACCTTCTCTGTCATAAATTATTAATATATGTTAAATAAAGTTTAATTTTTATATTGTATTGTGAATAGTTTCCGTTTTTTTTTTTAAAAACAATAAAAGTGTCCGCGGACAGTGCAAGTGTTCTGAGATGTTCGTACATAAACGAAAATGGAGGTGTCCTGAAGAACACCACACCTGTTCGTACTGTTCGCTAGCAAGTTGAAACTGTTCTAAGAACACACGTGGTGTTCTGAAATGTTCGTAAAGAAACAAAAATTAAAGTGTTCTAAAGAACACTATGTCTGTCCGTAATGTTCGCTATCAACTTAAAATTGTCCTAAGAACAAAATTGGTGTCCTGAAATGTTCATAAATAAACGAAAATGATGTGTCCTGAACAACAGTACAACTGTTCGTAGTGTTCGCTAGCAACATGAAACTGTACTGAGAACACACGCGGTGTCCTGAATTGTTCGTAAACAAACAAAAATTAAAGTGTCCTAAAGAACACTATACCTGTCCGGTACTGTTCGCAAGCAAGTTCAAACTGTTCTAAGAACGCTATTGGTGTCCTGAAATGTTCGTACGTAAACGAAAATGGAGGTGTCCTGAAGAACACTATACCTGTTCGTAGTGTTCGCTACCCAATTGAAACTGTTCTAAGAACACAATTGGTGTCCTGAAATGTTCGTACATAAACGAAATTACACCTGTCCTGAAGAACACTATATCTGTCCTTACTGTTCGCTACCAAGTTTAAACTGTTCTAAGAACACACGCGGTGTCCTGAAATGTTCGTTTCACATGTGACGCACTTTTAATTACTTCAGAACCCGAACAGTGTCCGTAGGACATCAATGCGCATGCGCTAACCAATCTCTGTGCACTTGGTGTCCTGCGGACAGGCGCTTCCTTCGCGGACTAGTTCGCAAACGGATCATATAACCGCGCCCACGCTCATCGTGTGTCCTGAAATGCGGACACTGTTCGTGTCCCCGAACAATTTAAAAGTACATTTTCAGTTAATCCATAATATTTTTCAATAAAATCTCACCATGGCACAAGTCCCACATAGCAATCTTGAGTTTCTATATACCTTTTGAAACTTTCTGATCCTTTTTTTGTGTTCGATCTGTCTGCGGACAGTACGCATGTCCGCGAACTGCGCACAAGCACCCCTATAAAAGACCACGCCCAAGAGCTTATTCCCATTGTGTTTCTGGCTATTCTTCAGAACACAGTGATTTTTGCTGCCACCTGCAGACTACACCATCATCGAGATGGCATCCTTGGCTGCTGAACTGCCACTTGGTGCTGCACCTGCTTCAGCACCACCCCCACCCCCTCCACCACCACCACCTCCCCAAGGGCCTGAAGAGGGGAACAGGAGTGAGGATGCGGAGGAGGAAGAAGAGGATGATGAGAATGAGGTAGAGGAAAACCTTACTACCCGCACTAGGCGTGAGTCTTGGGTGTGGCGGTTATTTACCACTCATGGTAATGTTCCTAAGGCTCGTGCGAACCGTGTTACCTGCAATGAGTGCAAAATGATACTCAGTCGCGGGAAGCACGGTAAGTACAGCTTTGGGACCACTACTATGAAGCGACACCT
Source organism: Ambystoma mexicanum (assembly GCF_040938575.1). NCBI lineage: Eukaryota > Metazoa > Chordata > Amphibia > Caudata > Ambystomatidae > Ambystoma > Ambystoma mexicanum. Next base: position 1,198,478,986 of record NC_090935.1, read on the forward strand.
GAGGTCATTTCACTCTGGGGCTATTCGCAGGGTTGTACCTTGCGAAGAACGTAGCAGGTTGATTTCCTCTACTTCATCCTCTGTTTCTGATCCTGTCACCACAAGGACCACCTCTGTGGGACAGCGTCTTCCTCAAGCTGCCTCACAGGCCATACAGAATGCTGATGACCCTTACCTTTCGAGGGTCACAGTGTATGTATGTACTGTGACACAGTACTCTGCAGGGGGGAGCGACTTCGGAGTGCTTTTGAGACTATCGTCTCAGAGCACGAGAAGACCTGCTCACTACCCAAATAAAACCCACTCTACATCTTCCTCTCTCAGCTCGCCCTTTCTTATCCCTGTGGTTGGTGTCCCCCCCTTTACCCTCATTTACCCTCCTCTCCTAGTGTGTCGTGTCTGAAAAACCAAAAAAAATACAAAATTACAAAAATCAAAAAAAAATAAGGCTCTTTTCAGAACCGCCTTTCCCAGTTAAAAAATAGAAGTGAAAATAAATGAAGCAGGGTTCTTTGTATTTTTTAGAAGTCTGCGGACAGTTCGCGAACATTAAAAAAATTGGGTTGCTACTCCATCACAAACATTGTAATTTTCTCTGGAAAGAAGTGGTGGCTCTGAAAAGAGCCTTTGGGTGGTGTTTGTAAGTCAAAAATTGTAAATGCTTAACATCTACTTCAAAATCGTTGTTGTAATTCCAAAAAAGGTCACAATGCATTTTGTACATTTCTCAGAAAAATCTGATTGCCAGCATAAGTAAGATGGACTCCATCTCTGCCAAAAATGTATGTACTACAAAACATAATATTTTCATTGTGAAAAGAAGACATGCCAAAATCTCTTAGAAAGGCATAAACAGCCTTATTAACATTGCGCCTTGCTTTTTCCATTTGTGGACCAAATGAAGAAGAACGAAGCCACATTTGTCTCTGCGCAATCCGTGAAAATATCACTTGAGAATTAGGAAACATGTCCATAACCTTCCTAAGTCCTTCTTTCATAGCAAATTGCAACAAAAATCCAGTCACATGTCCTAAACTGTTCCCTCCACAATGAATTACAATTATGTCTGGATGTTGCTCTGTCTCCAAAGTAGCACAGAGAGGTAGCAAGTCCAACCACTTCATTCCACGTACTCCATGCCAGTGTACTTCCGCATGTGGGAATCCAAGATCTACAGCTACTCCACAGCTTTCTGCATGCACCTTCAACCAATGTAAAATCCAAACAATCTGTTTTCTGAAACACACAGCCATAGCTATCTTTTGTTCTCTCAGCAAAAAGAGTATCTGAGAAAATCTCTCCTGGCACAACACACCCACCAAACTTTCCTGACCAATCCCTTTCAGTGCTTATTCTCATTTGCATGACTTCTGAACCCAAAAATCCCCGGATGTAACTCCTGATGTCCGCGAACTACCGCCATGTCCGCGGACATATCGTAACATGAACAGCCCTTCTACCATTTCCACTACACTCTTTCTGCCATTCCCTCATTGGATGTACCTCAAAAATCACATGACCATGCACCAATCACATTCAAGACCTCTACATCTAACTGCATCATCATAGATCAGCACTGCAAATGTACTCTGAATCTCTCTGAGTACAAGTGTCATATCATTGGCAAGCAGCATCTACCAGAAATACTGTACAAGTCTTCAAGATTTCTACTTGCAGCTCCATGCATATCCATATGCATGAACACAAACATCAGGTATGCATATTTTCTGTATAGTAGATGAACACATTTTCAAACAGACTTTTACCTTGTAAAATCTGTAAAATGAATTTACTGTACTTTTTTCAATTTCCTAAAATCAACTATCACTTATAAACCTTTATACTATTTACTTTCTTTATACACACACACTCAAATCATGTCAAACTAACATTTTTTAAATGAAATATATAGACTACATATATTCAAACAAAATTGCATGCAAACACAATCTATGTTTAAACCTTTATAAAAATACTTATACAATTTCATATTTTTTGTTTTTATTTATTTATTTACTTAATTACTTTAAATTAGACATGACATTGAGGCGCTATTACCTAGAACAGTTTACTTACAGAAATAGTGGTAGTCACTAATATATTATAAATTTCACAAGACATAGTAAAGATATTTTTTTTTGCTACAGTTAGTCATTCAATACAATTTGTTCATTAAGAACATATCATATGTACTGAACTGATGCAATGTATCTTATGTAAATTAGTTTAATGGTTTTACAGAAGGCACTGAGGATTTCAATTAAAAAAATCAATATCTAAATTAAAAACAGTGCTATATACAAACAAAGTTACTAATTTGAAGCTTTTACAATTGCAGTGAAGACCAGTTTCCTGAAAAGAAGCAGCCGAATTGGAAGAAGAAAGTAAAACTAAGAAGTTACCTGTTAATTTTAAAAAAAAGTAAGTAAAATATCACCATAATATTTGTATTATTAATCAAATATACTATAACGTTAATACGAGCTATTTCGGTTTCTAAAAATAAAGATTTTGTACCATTTTGTCCAAAAATGTCCATGTCTTAAACAGCGATTTACAGCCAGAATGGCCCACAAATTTCTATTTTTGGACACACAAATTACCCAACTGAACCACTACAATTTTCATATTATAGAACAAACAACTGTTTTAATTGTATACATTAGATTTACTATTTGTACTTTTCCACACCACTAGCTTACTTTTTTTTGTCATCTGAACCCCAGTTTAGTAACACATAAATTCAAGAATACCTATCCCTACTAGTTTTAGTTCCCAATGCACAATCACACACCATTACATACATCTTTATCATCTTACTCAAACACTCATGCACACAGCACACATACATTCCAGAACACCCCAACCCATATCTTCTTTATTTTTGTCAACAGACCCTAAAGAATGCCTACCAAAAGTCAAGTCCGTAGAAAGCAACGCAAAAGTAGAGCAAATGAAAATAAAGGTGTCCAACATAAGCATCCATCTCTAGCAGAATTTGTAAAAAAAGTTGAAACAAAACAGCTAATACAATCATTTAGTGAAACACAAGAAGCTTCAAGTACAACAACTTCGCTTCCTCTATCAAAATGTAAAACAAACCAAAAAACAATTAACAGAAAATCAGCTATCAGTTCAGATAAAACTACTTCTTCAAATTTTAATATAGTGCAAAGTAAGCATACCAAGAAAAGTATTTTAGCCAAAATATACCGTCACAAAGTCCTTCAAAATCTTATAAAAACAGGAGAGAAATCAAGTTCAAAGCTTAAAACCTATCGTAGGAAATTAATCTTAGCAGCATTGATGGACAGTGCAATTCTTCTCAAAAGAAATTTATTTATTTTACTGTTAAACAAAATGAAACCACTAACAAAACTAATAACTAAATTACAAAAAAGACTTCTCAATAAGCGAAATATCAACAGAAAGAACTTCTTAAGTATCAGCGGAGGTGCATGGAATCACACTACAAGCACAGAACCTTATTTTAATGAAGAAGCGTACAAACAAAAGCAAACTAATACAATTGCCATACATAGCAGTGGTCGAGGTTATGAAAAAGTGAATAATACCATAATGGAACAAGAAGTACTTCTTATAAAAATATGCCCTGAAAACTTAGAATTACCCCTCCATTCAACTGAATCAGAAAGTCTAGTGTACAAATGGCCATGCACGTCAATGTGTAACATTCCCAAACAATGTTTTAAATCTTTACGCCAATTCCTCAATAAATATGTAAAAAGCAAAGACAAAATCAAAATTAAATTACTGCAAAATATAGATACCTGTCCAGTGCGCAAGTACACAGGACTACAAGGACATTCATTGGCTTGCATTACAGGACCTACTTGTAAAACCACTTTCCATGATATCAAAAGGATATCAACACATCATTCAACTATAAGAAATCTAGTCTATAAACTGTACTATGCTAAAAGTCCTGCTTTAGCACTAGCAAAGTTAAAGAACATCCTTCTACATGGTACAGAAAAAGACCTACTTGAAGAAATTCACTATATCCAGAAAAAATATTTTGGAAGTGAAAGCCATTTATAGAATGAAATAGCTTTAAACCAATTAAGCAACAATTCTACACATGGCAACCTTTTGCTAAACACATACAAAAAAGAAATACTAAAATTTAAAAGTACATCAGCTGAAGTACCAAACCATGTATGTGTATGTTGCCGTAGAATTTTTTATAAAAGTAACACAAAAACTGTGGACCTATCATACAAAATAGAAGACAATGAAGATTCTAAGGGGGTAATTCACAGTGTGCACGTACGAATCCCTGCGCCAGCCGCGTGCGCTAAAATCCATTTCCGCGCACAGCGTATTCATGGATTCCAGCCACCAAAACCAGCCGTGGCGCACAGTGGCGCAGCGACCCTGCAGCAGCGCCAGTTACGCCCCCAAGACCGCCTCTCGCGCAGGGAAAAGCCATCAATATAACCAATCCAGCGCAAAGGGCTGCGCTAACCCTGTACCAGCACGGCAAGCGGGCTACGTGTATCACTGGGGTGCGCGGGAAGTACCTCACGCGATTGGCCCCGTGCGAGCAGGGTACGCGTATTTCAGGGGTGCGCGGGAAGTTCCACACGCGATTTCCGCAGGGTACGTGTATATCAGGGGTGCGCGTGAAGTTCCACACGTGATTTCAGCAGGGTATGTGTATTTCAGGATGCGGGGGAAGTTTCACACGCGATTTCAGCAGGGTACGTGTATTTCAGGGGTGCACGGGAAGTTCCACACGCGATTGGGCCCGTGCGAGCAGGGTACGCGTATCTCAGGGGTGCGCGGGAAGTGCCACACGCGATTTCAGCAGGGTACGTGTATTTCAGGGGTGCGCGGAAAGTTCCACACGCGATTTCAGCAGGGTACGTGTATTTCGGGGTGCGGGGGAAGTTTCACACGCGACATCAGCAGGGTACGTGTATTCCAGGGGTGCGCGGGAAGTTCCACACGCGATTCCATCAGGGTACGTGTATTTCAGGGGTGCGCAGGAAGTTCCACACGCGATTGGCCCCGTGCGAGCAGGGTACGCATATTTCAGGGGTGCACGGGAAGTTCCACACGCAATTCCATCAGGGTACGTGTATTACAGGGGTGCGCGGGGAGCACCACACATGAATTGCACGTGTGGGTCCTCCCAGGTGTTCCCTCTACACCCTCCATGGCCCCTGCAGGTGGCTCACACCACAGGGGCCTACCCTGAACATGCCCTGCAGGCACCCCATCCACCATGGCCATGCCCCCCAGCCAACCCACATGTCAACTTGCACTACTGCCCACCAACGCATGTCCCCCTGCACCCCCAGCCACCAGGGGCACCCTCCACCAGGCCCCCACCCATGTCTCCCACCACCCCCACCCCCCAGCAGTGCAGGGTCACCCTCCACCAGGCCCCCACCCATGTCTCCCACCACCCCCACCCCACAGCAGTGCAGGGTAACCCTCCACCAGGCCCCCACCCATGTCTCCCACCACCCCCACCCCCCAGCAGTGCAGGGGCACCCTCCACCAGGCCCCCACCCATGTCTCCCACCACCCCCACCCCCCAGCAGTGCAGGGTCACCCTCCACCAGGCCCCCACCCATGTCTCCCACCACCCCCACCCCCCAGCAGTGCAGGGGCACCCTCCACCAGGCCCCCACCCATGTCTCCCACCACCCCCACCCCCCGGCACTGTGGGTCACCTGCCAGCAGGCCCCCACCCATGTCCAACCCATGTCTCCCACCACCCCCACCCCCCAGCAGTGCAGGGTCACCCTCCACCAGGCCCCCACCCATGTCTCCCACCACCCCCACCCCACAGCAGTGCAGGGTAACCCTCCACCAGGCCCCCACCCATGTCTCCCACCACCCCCACCCCCCAGCAGTGCAGGGGCACCCTCCACCAGGCCCCCACCCATGTCTCCCACCACCCCCACCCCCCAGCAGTGCAGGGTCACCCTCCACCAGGCCCCCACCCATGTCTCCCACCACCCCCACCCCCCAGCAGTGCAGGGGCACCCTCCACCAGGCCCCCACCCATGTCTCCCACCACCCCCACCCCCCGGCACTGTGGGTCACCTGCCAGCAGGCCCCCACCCATGTCCAACTCATGTCCCCACCACCCCCACCCCCCAGCACTGTGGGGCACCTGCCAGCAGGCCCCCACCCATGTCCAACTCATGTTCCCCACCACCCCCACCCCCCAGCACTGTGGGGCACCTGCCAGCAGGCCCCCACCCATGTCCAACTCATGTTCCCCACCACCCCCACCCCCCAGCACTGTGGGGCACCCTCCACCAGGCCCCCACCCATGTCTCCCACCACCCCCCCCCCCCAGCAGTGCAGGGTCACCCTCCACCAGGCCCCCACCCATGTCTCCCACCACCCCCACCCCCAGCAGTGCAGGGGCACCCTCCACCAGGCCCCCACCCATGTCTCTCACCACCCCCACCCCCCAGCACTGTGGGACACCTGCCAGCAGGCCCCCACCCATGTCCAACTCATGTCCCCACCACCCCCACCCCCCAGCACTGTGGGGCACCTGCCAGCAGGCCCCCACCCATGTCCAACTCATGTCTCCCACCACCCCCACCCCCATCACTGTGGGGCACCCTCCACCAGGCCCCCACCCATGTCTCCCACCACCCCCACCCCCCAGCAGTGCAGGGTCACCCTCCACCAGGCCCCCACCCATGTCTCCCACCACGCCCACCCCCCAGCAGTGCAGGGGCACCCTCCACCAGGCCCCCACCCATGTCTCCCACCACCCCCACCCCCCAGCACTGTGGGACACCTGCCAGCAGGCCCCCACCCATGTCCAACTCATGTCCCCACCACCCCCACCCCCCAGCACTGTGGGGCACCTGCCAGCAGGCCCCCACCCATGTCCAACTCATGTTCCCCACCCCCCCACCCCCCAGCACTGTGGGGCACCTGCCAGCAGGCCCCCACCCATGTCCAACTCATGTCCCCACCGCCCCCACCCCCCAGCACTGTGGGGCACCTGCCAGCAGGCCCCCACCCATGTCCAACTCATGTCCCCACCGCCCCCACCCCCCAGCACTGTGGGGCACCTGCCAGCAGGCCCCCACCCATGTCCAACTCATGTCTCCCACCACCCCCACCCCCATCACTGTGGGGCACCCTCCACCAGGCCCCCACCCATGTCTCCCACCACCCCCACCCCCCAGCAGTGCAGGGTCACCCTCCACCAGGCCCCCACCCATGTCTCCCACCACCCCCACCCCCCAGCAGTGCAGGGGCACCCTCCACCAGGCCCCCACCCATGTCTCCCACCACCCCCACCCCCCAGCACTGTAGGGCACCTGCCAGCAGGCCCCCACCCATGTCCAACTCATGTACCCACCACCCCCACCCCCCAGCACTGTGGGGCACCTGCCAGCAGGCCCCCACCCATGTCCAACTCATGTCTCCCACCACCCCCACCCCCAGCACTGTGGGGCACCCTCCACCAGGCCCCCACCCATGTCTCCCACCACCCCATTCCCCCAGCAGTGCATGGTCACCCTCCACCAGGCCCCCACCCATGCCTCCCACCACCCCCACCCCCCAGCAGTGCAGGGGCACCCTCCACCAGGCCCCCACCCATGTCTCCCACCACCCCCAGCCCCCAGCACTCTGGGGCACCTGCCAGCAGGCCCCCACCCATGTCCAACTCATGTTCCCCACCACCCCCACCCCCCAGCACTATGGGGCACCTGCCAGCAGGCCCCCACCCATGTCCAACTCATGTTCCCCATCACCCCCACCCCCCAGCACTGTGGGGCACACTCCACCATGCCCCCACCCATGTCTCCCACCACCCCCACCCCCCAGCAGTGCAGGGTCACCTTCCACCAGGCCCCCACCCATGTCTCCCACCACCCCCACCCCCCAGCAGTGCAGGGTCACCCTCCACCAGGCCCCCACCCATGTCTACCACCACTCCCACCCCCCAGCAGTGCAGGGGCACCCTCCACCAGGCCCCCACCCATGTCTCCCACCACCCCACCCCCCAGCAGTGCAGGGGCACCCTCCACCAGGCCCCCACCCATGTCTCCCACCACCCCCACTCCCCAGCAGTGCAGGGGCACCCTCCACCAGGCCCCCACCCATGTCTCCCACCACCCCCACCCCCCAGCACTGTGGGGCACCTGCCAGCAGGCCCCCACCCATGTCCAACTCATGTCCCCACCACCCCCACCCCAAAGCACTGTGGGGCACCTGCCAGCAGGCCCCCACCCATGTCCAACTCATGTCCCCACCACCCCACAGCTCTGTGGGGCACCTGCCAGCAGGCCCCCACCCATGTCCAACTCATGTTCCTCACCATCCCCACCCCCCAGCACTGTGGGGCACCTGCCACCAGGCCCCCACCCATGTCCAACTCATGTTCCCCAGCCAACATGTCATCACAATCTAGATCCCTGGTCCCTATGGTCAGCCTCCAAATGCAAAACACCCACCCGAGTATTGCATCCACCCACTCATAATTGGCAATTACATGACAGAACACCAATTGCAAGTTCCGAAACAAACACATTTCCCTCACATACACCCAATGGGTGTCAGTGAATCTCAAAGCCCATATCATGAAATGCATGAAACCAATGAGATACCACACATTGAAGAATGATAAAAAAATATGTATTAAAGCAAACATAAATAGAATCAAAAATAAAGAAACATAAATGTGAATGTACAAAAATGAAAAGAAGCATGTCCGTGAAAAAAAGCAAAACCAAAAATCAAATTCCAAAGTAATGGTGTCCAAAGTCACTGTCCACAAAACAAAATCCAATGGGAAATAAAAAAGAAAGCCATTGCTCCATGGTTAAAATGTGAAAGAAAAATACAATCCAACAGTGAACTATGTACATGGGAACAAGCCAGGGTCCATTAGCCCCACAAAAGAAAGGAAACCTATCTAACTACACTAACTAATAAAATAAACTAGATACAAAAATGTGGCCAATGTCCGAAAGGTCCAAAATAAATAAAAAAAAAATGAAACCTAACACTACCTACATAACTATGTACAAGGGCAGCGGGATAGTTTGAAGGCTCACTTGTGGATGTCCCAGGCCAGGGCATCATCGAACTCCTGCTCAATGTCCCGGAGGCGGTCCTCCTCCATGGCCCCGAGGGTCCGCAGGGCCGTCGACGTGTCCACCTCCAAACCCCTGCGGATTGCCTCGAGGCACTCCGCCCGCCTCAGGGCCCTCCGCATGGAGTTCTCCGCCCTGACCATTGTGAGCCGTGCCTCTTCCGCCCGCTGCCGCTCCGCATCTATGGCGTGGCCCAACCGCTGCCACACGGAAGACACTCTCTGTCCTGGGTCCTCCTGCCCTCCGGCCGATGCCTGCCCCTCCGATGTTGAAGGCCCCGAGCCTTCACGGCTCCCACCACATTGCTGCTGCTGCTGTGCCTCTGCCCGTGCACTGCCTCCTGCTGCCTGCACATCCTCTGCCGGCTGGGGTGCAGTCGTTGATGTGGCCGCCCTTGCTGGACGTCCGACTCCCGACTTTGGCAGGGGTGCCTCCTCCACCAGCCTGGCCGCACCGTCAGAGGCAGCTCCACAGGGCACCCAGGTGACTGATGGGTGGGAAGATGGCACGGGGGTTCAGTTGAGGAGGGGGTCGTAGCAAGCCCCATCATACGGAGGAATCCGGCCTGGGTGACCTGTCCCAGCAGGCTGACGTGGTCAACGAGCCATTCAGGATGACGTGCAGTCTCCTCATGAAAAGACTGCAGGTCACCTCGCATGGCCCGTTGACGCAACGCCACACCACTCAGAACAGGCTCAACCCGCACCCGGATAGCCACGTCCGCAGGCAGAGGAAGGCCAGTTGACGTGAGCTCATCCCCTGCCTGAAAACGGGTCTGGACGTAGGCATCCCTGCTGGTGCAAGATGATGCAGGGACAGGATCAGGGACAGGATTGCACACAGGCACCTCCGCGGCGGCCTGTGCTGCCTCCTGTCCCTGGTCCTGCACTGCACCACTAGCACCAGTGGGATCCCCACTTCCAGACCCCGTCTCTGTTGCTTGCGCGGCCTCCTCCTCCACCAAACCCCCCACCAACCTGGATGACTCCGTGCCATCTTCCCCTGTTGGGCCCTGTGGGGTCCCAGCTGCCCCTTCTGCTGCCGAGGAGTCCAACTCCAACCTCCGCTTCTTCGACCTCCCCCCGGCAGCTGAGGCCTGGGACGCGGCACCGGACTCCTCACTCCCCGACGAGATCACAACATGGGAGGGGAGCCGGGCCTTGCGTCTCCGGCTGGCGGTGGAATCCCCGCTGCTGTTCTCCACAGCACCTTCTCCGCCCTCTTCATCAGTTGACGCTGCAGACAGGGAGAAATAAAAGACAGGCATCAGGGCACTGTACAATGGACACATACACACATGACAGTTGTACATGAGTGGCATTGGCAAACCTCAGACATGTCATCACAATCCCCAACACACATGTCATTTCAACTCGCACACATGAGCCATACCACAGCAATATCGCAACTGCCAGCACCATCCATACACATACAACAGCATGAGCAGGCAAAGGTGAGCCAGACATCACATGCAACACAGGAAGTGCACCACACATGTACACACACCACCACACTTGCATGCATGTGTACACCTCGATCAGGCTTCCACATGCCGCTGTCACATGCATCCATGTTGCATCACTGTTGCACCCTTGTCAAATACACACATATGCACATGTACACAGTGCTGATACATGCAGCTGAAAACAACATACATGTGTGACATCACGGACATGTCTACTTACATACACATTCATCCAAACATGTGTGCCCACACAACTGCATTTGGCATGCAAGCCTACACACACAAGCACCATCCATGTCTCACACATTACAGCCCTCGCATGTGTTGGCCCCACGGCCCTGTACACCCCCACCCATACTCGACCCCATACAAACAGATGTGCAACCTGCACACTACTGAAAAATCACCACACGCACATCTCACAATCAGGATGCATGTACACTTACCGCTCGACTCCAGACGGGTCTGCCTCTCAAGGACCTGGACGTGGAGCGCTGGGGATATGCGTTCCAGGACCCTCATCTGTTCTTCTGACAAGTGGCCCCGGCGCCCCTTGGCATCCGCTGCCTTCAAGAGGCGCCGGGCCTTGTTCAGGGTCCTGGGCTTGAAGTCCTCCCAGCGCTTCTTGACATGTTGTAAGTCGCGGACTGCCACCCCCTCCGCGTTGATGGCAGTCACGATGTCAGTCCAGATCCGAGTCCGTCCTTCCTTGTCGGCGCGGGAACTTCCGAAGAGGGCATCATACTGCCCCAGGACTTGCTCCACCAGGACACCAACTTCGGTGGCACTGAAGCTGGTGCCCCTCTACCTCTCTGGCCGGGGGTTGTCAGTGGTCTCAGATGGTGTTTGCCCTGACATGACAACCCCAGAGGCAGGAGTGGGTGGGCAACTGGGTCCTGGGGCTGGGCTGTGGAGCGATGGAATCCCAGTCGGGAGTCTACGGTTCCAGCAGGGGTGGTCACAGCAACAGCACCCCTGGCTGATGTGCAGGCAGCAAATGGCAGGGCACGTGGGCAGCAGGCAGTCAGGCAGCAGCAGATGGCAGGTGGGAGCGTGCTCGGGGCTCTGGGGGGCAGTAGTTCGGCTTTCTGGGCAGGAGCGTGGTCTTCCTTGTGCTTACGCGTGGCCAGCTTGATACGGAGTGATTTGGCACGTGAAAAATCTGCACGTCAGCGTGTAATTCAAGGAAAGGCCCTTAGCGCGTAAGCGCGTCTGCACGCATATGCATTTTCATTGGACAGAAGGCCCCTCAAGCGCAAGCGCCCCTGTGACGTGACGCGTACAGGCGTGCATGGGCATTTCAGCGCGCATGAAAAACTGCACGTCCGCGTGTGATACGAGGAAAGGGCCCATGCGCGTAAGCGCGCGTGAAAAACTGCACATCCGCGTGTAATACGAGGAAAGGGCCCATGCGCGTAAGAGCGCGTGAAAAACTGCACGTCCGCGTGTAATACGAGGAAAGGGCCCATGCGCGTAAGTGACTTGACATGCGCGTGCGTTTCCCTCTGCACGGGTTAAAGGTGAGCGGGCCCAGCAGTTCGCTGTACGTGCCTTTCGTGGAGACCGACGTGTGTTGCTGCTTCCTGTTGTTTCGCGCGCCATCACAACTTCACAGCTATCAAGGACGTATCTCTTCTTTTGGCCGGGGTATTGGCTACGCGTGTTTTTCTGCATCGCGCTATTCAGACGGTGAGTCGCACACGCTCTTTTTCCCACTGCGGGTGCCCCTGTGTATCGCACCCATTTTCGATGTCATAGTAGCCTGCGTGTCCCACGCGTATGCGTTATTGGTGTTTCTGGGTGCCACCGCGTACTGCGGGAGGTTGAATCCACGCACGTAGGCTGCAGGGTTGCGTGCACGGTTTTACTGCAGTTTTGGGGTGCCTGAGCGGTGCGTGACCCGTCACCACATCACCGGGGTCACATACAGCCTTGCAGGTGCAGGGGGGCTGTTAACATCTTGCTTCCCACCCCCTTCACCTCAATTGCCCAGGTCAATTGTGGTGTACACCTCCCATTGGCACCACTCCATCTGTGCCAGCACTACTACATCTGTGCCATGGTTGGGAGGGCACCAAAGGTGAGGGGCGCCTCAGCTGGGCGTCCTCCTCGTGGCGGGCGTGGTCGGGGATGTGGCCGTGGTGACCAGGGAGTAGGGGGACTCCAGGGTGTCCAGGACAGCCGCAGAGGGGGAAGAGGCAGGGGTGCGCCACTTGAGCACAATGTTGTGCCATGTGTCGGTGCAGTCATGCCACCTCCCCCTGTGGTTCTGGGGGATGCAGCTCCTGCATCTTGCGCTGGCACCCGTACGACCCGGCAGTCCGTTCCATCGACTGCCACGGGCCCAAGGGTAGTGGTAGCTGCAGGTGCAGCTGTGGACACCGCCACCCAGGCTCAGGGTCTGCCGGCGCAGGCTGCGTTGGCACTTGAAGAGCCCTTGGTAGATCTCCAACAGGCCAGGGGGGAAACCATAGGGGCACGCCGGGCTGCTCAGACCAAGACACGTGTCCCTGGGGCAGTCATGTCATCTGCTGCCCTGAACAGCCGGGTGTTGGCAAGTGCAGGGGCAAATGCACCCAACAGCACCCTAGTTGTGAGTCTGCCAACCAGGACCGTTGCGGCCAATGACCCTGCCATAGCTGATGTTGCTGCGCAGGGTCCATTAGTGGGCACCCAGCTGCCACTGACACAAGTCAGGCCTTTGGTCATCCCTCCACCTGCCACTCCCTTGGCTCAATCCACCGAACCCACTGGCCATACTGGTCAGGGCGGCATTAGCCAGCCAGGGTCTGCGCCACAGTCCAAGAGGAGGAAGGTTGCACCTGCAGCACAGGCTGGGACCCCACACACAGCCACGACCTCCTGCACGTCGAGGAAGAAGCCTTTCTGTAAGCAGGAACTGGACTTCCTCGTGGACTACGTGCGGGGCCACAGCCGTGACATGCTAGTGGGTGCCAATAGTCAGACTACGGCTGCCCAACGTGACACCCACTGGAAGCATGTTGCGGAACATGTCAGTTCATTCGGCCATGATGTGCGCACGGCGCAGGAGTGCAAAAAGCTTTGGAATGACATCAAGCGCAGCACTAAGGCTAAGCGTGCCTCTAATTACAACTTGACTCTGGTGACTGGCGGTGGGCCTGCACCAGAGGAGGAAGAGCTCACTCCGCATGAGGCTCTCGTTGCGGAGTTCATACCACCTGAATTGGTCGAAGGAGTGGGAGAGATGCTGGACTTTGATGCGCAGTCCAGTGAGTGTTGATGCGTGTTTGTTGAGGACGTTTGTGTTTCACTTGTGGGATGTATTGTGCATGATTGCTGCTACATGTGACATGTACATGGTTCTGATGTGTAAGTAATGCAATGCTTCCGTCATGCATGTCTCCTCTGCCTGCATGCGGGACTCCATGTAGGCATGCTCCCTTGCCCCTCCTCTGCCACTCTGCACCCATGTTCCACCTTTGCACTGGTCTGCTTCAATCTTGCCAATGTGTAGTTTCTTGTTCATGTGTCCTGTGTAGATGCTAACTTCCAGCGTAGAATCTGCCAGACATATGCCGTGTGGTACAGCCTTAGTACTCGATGCAGGGTATCTCACTTGTACTGTGCATGGGTCAGATGTCCCGCAGGGACATGAGTGCCCATTCATGCTCCATGTGCATTGCACGCATGCCCCTATGTGTCCTTGACTGGATGATCACTGTAATATAAGTCCTTGGTTACATACATTGCCTGCCATCTCATCAGCCTTCCCATGTCAACTGTGGCTCAGTCCTGCGTTGCACACATGTTTAGGCTCTGACAATCAACCCGGCACTAGTGGGGGTCGTGGGGTGGTAGGCCACGAAAACCCCCAAGTGCTGCAGTCCATCTTGTCTCTGGCTGCCTATGAGTCCAGCCTTGATGACGACTCTGACGTCCATGTTGAGTTGGATGAACATCAAGTCCATGTGTCAGGGGTGAGTGATTCTGATGTGGACACTCCTCTGTCTGCGACACCTGCACTGAGGGATCAGACAGTCTTGGTTCCTCCGCCCGTGGTGGATCGGGACGCAGGCTCACCCTCCACACCAGTCACTGATGTGCCTGGGACATCACGTCGACGGGGGCATGTAGTCGTGCAGCTGCAGGTGGTGCCAACACAGCGAGGACCTTGGGTCCCGCAGGGGTCAAGCCCGGCAACGCGGTCGCTGCGCGCAACCGCTGTATACTGAGTGGGAGCAAGACATGACTGCCAATTCCGAACGGCAGGGGGCAGCAATGGAGAACATCGCTGAGAGCATGGAGCGTGTGGCCCGATCTGTGCTCCCCCCTGCTAGGCAGGTGCTTCTCCAGCAGCAGGCGGCACGGTCCATGGCCCGCTCGCTCAGGCTGGGCATGGCGGCCTCAGACAGGGCACTCCAGGCTGAAATGTCGTCTCTGCGTCAAGCAATTGCTGCTCACGCAGAGGCGCACATGGATGCCCTGAGGGAGGAGTATGCTTCCCTCAGATCCACTCTGGGTGTCCTTATGATGTCCCAGAGGCAGCAGGCAGAGGAGAGGTTTGCACAGCTTGAGCGTACCATCTCGGCTGAGCTACAGGCTTGCCGGGAGGTGCAGCGGTTGTCCAGCCAGGCCTTGCAGGAGGAACTCCGTGTTACACGTGCTACCTTGCAAGAGGAAGCACGTGTATCACGTGAGGTTCTGCATGCAGACCTATATCACATCGCCACACAGAACCAGGCTCACCCGTCTGGCAGACTTGCTGCCGACGAGGGGCAAGCTGCGGCTAGGCGTGGCCAGGCTACTGTGCCACGTCCTCCTTTCCAGGATGAGCCAGACTCGGATGACCATCTATCTCCCACATAGGTCGGGCTGTGCAGGCGTTGAGCCCATGGAGGTTTTTTTTTTGGCTCAGCATCATCGCATGTGGATGTTGAGCAGCACCCTGTACCTCCCCCCTCCTGGGTGCCTCCCCTCCCCCCGGGTCGTATGTGGCCATTTTTGATTTTTCTTTTAGTTTAGTTAGTTAAGTTTCTGTTTGATAGTTTAATTAGGTAATGTAGGTTTTCCATTGTTAGTGTAATTAGTTAATAGTTGATTTAGTTTAAAATTGCTAGTCTATTGTGCTTTCATGTGACGGTGCGGTGCTTTGTGGCTTTTGAAGGCATCCACTGTCTGTTCCAGCTGGGCCCTTCAGGCTTGTCTTGTGTATGTGTTTGCTGCTTGGGGTCCTTGACCCACATATGCCACTCCTGCCTCCCTTATCCATGGGCTCGCAAGGATGGTTCGGTGTTACAGAATATTACACAAGGGCTTTGGACTGTCATATCTGTGGCATGTCTGGTGCTGTGTGACTTGTTTTGACACCCCTAGTGGGGATGATTTTGGTGTTATTGTCCACTGTTCAGCTTTTGCTAGATGGGGTGTGTCATGATTAATGTGTACATTGATTGCTATGCATTGTGTAGTATGTTTCATATCTTTCCTGTACACGTGCTTGTTGCAATTCATGCTGTAGATAGTGTTCCACACTTTGGATGTGAAAGACGGACTAATGGTGTGATTTGTGATGTGACTCTCTGACATGGTCAAGTAATGAGATGCCTGATGAGACACACACAGATGACTTTGAAGCATTAATCATGTGTTTCATGCCCTTTCTGCAGGGGGATGAGCCTCCAGAGCACCTTTGCCAGCAGACATGGCCCATTGGACGACGGAATTCTGGACCCGTTTGTTGGTGCCACCATGCACATGTGTGCACAAGCAGAGGCACAGGGATTGCAGACCCACATCCTAGAACTGCTGACATGTTCCAAGGAACTCCAGGCAAGGTGAGCATCACAGGGGGGCCACGACACAGCAAAGCTTGCACCAGGCGAGTTGCACATGCAGGCTTAGTCACAGCACTGAGGGTGAGCTTAGACGAATATTGGTGTTGAAGCACACAATGCATCTCAGATGTGTTTGTGGACTGATGGCTGTTGATAGTAGGGTTGTCTGGGACACATGCAGGGGCAGTGGCACATACCCTCTGGTACACCAAGGTCCATTGAGGCACTTGTATCAACCATGTAGCCTTCCGAGACATGGAAAGGGGCAGCTCACAGGGACATACAGCAAGGGACATACTCGGGTGCAGTGCATGTCTTTTTCATGTACTTTATGATAAATGCACTGCCAACTTTGTTTCGGTCATGGTGGTATGCAACTTGCTCTGTAGTCATGGCTTGCTATATGGGTCTGTCTGCTTACCCAGGGAACATTGCATGTTGTGTGAATTGTGACACATTGGTGTTCCATTTGCCACGCACCCACCAGCGGCTGACTTACTGCATTGACTGTGTATGACCCGTCACAGGGGTGATGTTATATATGGGTACGAAGCATCGACACCAGATTGTCTGTTTGTAGAGTAGTTTGTTGCTATGGGGCATGTTTGGTGTTGTGTTTTTGTGTAATTGGCACATACAGGTTGTTGACTGTGGCTCTCTTTGCAGCATTGCAGTGCTCCTGTAACCGGACCTGAGAGTGCGCAGGCAGGAGGCCAGCACTCAAATCCAGAGCTAAGTGTCTTGTTGTTTTTCTTTCGAACTGCTCTGCATAGGCTTGCTGGGGAGTGTACTAATGCATGGATGTATGTGTGGTTCAATTTGGTATGTTTTTTCTCCCTAATCACCCGTGATCCTATGCAATTATGAACCCTGTACCCTCTACCTGGTGTTCCTGCTTCCCGTACCTATCCAAGCAACGTTCCCTGACCCTCTTTCCCCGCTGGGGTTGCGGATGCCTGTGTAAGCCCCAAACTTGCAGGCGCCAAAACCCTAGAGGGGGTGGTTGGTTCGTACCACTCCTGAGCCTGGACTACGAAGGCCATGACAATGATGTCCAAGTTTGTTTGGATTGTGTATGTGTTCATGCAGGTAGTACATTTTCGTGCATTCCCTAGTTTCATGTGTCATTCCTCCTCCCCTCTCCTGCCACTCATTCCAGTCATCCAGTGTGTCAACACCTGTCCCGACTGCATATCCCTGAACCTCCTTCCCCACCAGGGTCTCAGGGGCCTGTGTGAGTTTGACCTTGCAGGCACCCGGGACATGGTGGGGGTGGTTGTTTCGTGACACTCCCGCGCCTGTACAGGGGACCTGTGACAGTACACATCCGTTCATGGTGCATCATCCTATGTCCTCTACCACACATGTTTCACATCCTGTTGTGACATTGTTTTGCTGTGCTACCTTGGTTGTTGCATCATTGTGGTAGTATTTGGCCTTTGTGAGGTACTGCTACGTCAAGTCATCTACTGGAGGGTGTTCTGGTTCGTTTTTCTGGCTTGGATTTTGTGATTTTGGACATTGATTATGAGGGTGCAGGCACCTTTTTACACACAAGGTGGGAGATGGTGACGAAGGGTAAAGGTGATCCTGTGGCCAGGTGGAATTGAGGTTTGAAGGCTCCATGACCCAGGTGCAGTTGTTCAGTGGGTCATGGTCATTTGTGAGGGAGGGGGGGGTTGTTGTTGATAGTTGCCCTGCAGTGTGATGGGAACTCTGACATTGTAATGGTGGTATCCTATGTACATGTTGTGTTATGCTGATCAATGCCTGTTCATGTGTTGTGTTTTCCTTTCAGGTGTGAGGGGATAGTTGTGGTTTGACATGCTGGGGTGTACACATGGTGAATGTTCACATGTGATGTGTAGAGAACACTAATGGTCACTTGAGTGCACATGCATATGTGGAGTGCATGTCCTTGCAGAACCACACACTTGCACTCTGATGCACTACAGGTACTCCCACCCTTGCATATCCACGTGTACACTGTTTGCCTTCTGGTGCCCACTGTGTCCCTGCAGCACATGTTCTGTGACCGATTATGGATCCTGTACATGCCTAATTTGCTGTTTGATGTGGTCTGTCACTTAGATGTGATGCTCACAATGGCTGTTCACTGTGCTGTGCGCTGAGCAGTGTGTTGCAGGAGTAGGACACTGCACACATGAGCTGCAGTGTTGATTTTGCAATGCACAATGTGCATGTAGACAGGCATTCATTGTTATGTTACGTCTACGACTCTTGTAATGCATTTGGAAATGACTTATTTTGGGTGGGAGATTTTGTTGGTCTGTCATTTCATCTGATTCCGGGTCAGGCATCATTGTCTGATGCCACTGTACATTTAGGACATGGCAATGTGTACCTTATTGTTACTGTGTTGGTGTATGGGTATTGCTTGCCATGTCATGTTGTGGTTTGGGAGGGTTTGAGTGACATGACAGTGATGGCCATGGCCTGTTTTGCAGGTGTGTGTGATGCACACCTTGCATGTCAGGGTCATCCGCTTCTCAGAGAAACTAGCTGGGGGTAGATTTCTCTCCTCGGCAGGGCCCTCCCCCTGGAACAGACTTCCTGCCTCACTTGAACTTGAGGGGAACCATCTCCAGTTCTGGAAGCACCTCAAGACCTTCCTCTTTGCTTCTGCTTTCTCTCTGCCTCTCCCTTGCAGAATTCTTCACTGGAACTGCACTGGAGCTGCAACTGGGCCACTCTCACCGACCTCGGTCCCTGGCCCAGCCACTCTCCACTTGCACTGCCTCCCTGGCAACCCCTGCACTGCGGTACTGTCTCTCTATCCCTACAGCCCACCCTTCCCAGCACTTGTCTGCACTTACCTTTGCAGTTGCCACCAGCCGACCTATGTATTTTTTTTTGGGCTACTTCCCCTGTACTGCACTCCCCCCCTCCCCCCTGCACTTGCACGATCTCAATGACACGTGGCCTAGTAGTACCGTTGTCTGTCTTCCCTTGTTCCCCACTCCCTGCCTCATCGCGCCTTGAAATACTTGTGTATGGGCCATATCATGTCATATGTCATATGTCATATGTGTGCCTTTTGGTCACACAGGATAGCTTGTGTTTAAGTAGCTAGGGATGCAGACGATGTGGCACTTCCATGGCAACTATCTCAGGGTGGTAGGATTGTGACAGTTGACTGTCTCTTTGTCATCATCGATTGTCACCTGGTATGTGCCAGGCCTGTGTGCACTCCGCAGGGGTGGGAGTTTAGGTGAAAAATGGGCCACAAGCTGGGTCCGGGCTTCCTCGCCACGTGCCCTGTCCCCTCCCATGGGCAGCGCCTGTGCCTGTGGTTGGGGATGTGGGGGCACCACCATGTCCACCGGGACGCCCTGCCGTGTTGCAACATTGTGCAGGACACATGCTGCCACAATGATCCTTCACACTACTGGTGGTGCATAGAGTAGTTGCCCACCAGAGCGGTCAAGGGAGCGGAAACGTGACTTGAGCACTCCGAATGTGCGCTCCACTATGCCCCTGGTTGCAATATGGGCGGCGTTGTATCTTACCTGGGGTGGTGTGGTGGGGTTCCGGATTGGCGTCATCATGTGTTTGCTCAGAGGGTAGGCACTGTCCCCTGGGGAGGTGATAATAGTTGAGATTAATAGGGTTTGGATATTTGTCTGTGTGTGACTTGCATGCATGTGCAAGGGCATTTGTACTGACCTAGGAGCCATGTGTCGCCATGCTGCCCAGCTTCCAGGGCCCGGCTCAGGGCGGACATTCTGTATATGAAACTGTCATGGGTGGAGACAGGGTAGTTTGCATAAACAGAGGTGATGATTCCCTTTCCATCGCATACCACCTGTACATTGATGGAATGCCAGTGCTTGCGGTTTCGGTAGATGTGCTCAGTGGCCCTAGGTGGACGTAGGGCCACATGGGTGCAATCTATGGCACCGAGCACTTTGGGGAAGTGTGCCACCCTGAAAAAATCCAGGACAACGGCCTGCCTTTCTGCGGGTGTTCTGGGCATGTATATGTGCCTGCGGACTGAGGGGCGCGCTGTCATGATTGCCAGTACCTGGTGTAGGCAGCGTGACTGCGTGGCCTGTGAGACCCCCCCCACTATGGCAGTGGTCCGCTGAAATGACCCAGTGGGCAAAAAATGCAGGACATTGAGCAGCTTCTCCAAGGGGCTCAATGCTTGGGAGCAAAGGGTGGGGGATGTAAGGTCATCTTCCCACTCCCTGACCAGGTCTAGGATGATATGGGGTGGAAACCTATACCTGCCGTAGACCTGGTCGTCAGGCATCCCAAAAAGGCTTGTCCGTGGTGCAAAAATGCGTGCCCTGGCTATTCTCCTCCTCCTGCGGTGTCCCACGATCAGTGCTGCAACAAATGGGGCATTCATCATAGCTGTATATACGCGTTTGTTGTTTGCGCGCACTTTTATGCTGTGCGCGGGGACGCTTCCGCCTGCCTTCGTGTGGCGGACGCGTTGACGCCTGTGCACGTCTTTTGCCGTGCGCGGGTTTCCCGTATTCAGATACGTGGTAAAACTGTACGTCCGAGTGTCATCGCGTGTAATCGGAGGGAAGTGAGCGTACACGCGATTGGCCTGGGTACGTGTGTTTCGGGGTGCGCGGGAACTTTCACACGCGATTGGTGGAAATCCATGTGTGCTCTGTCATCACTTGTAATGAGGGGAACACCCGCGCGGTCACGTCACAGACGCGCTCACGCGCTAAGGGCCTTTCCTCGAATTACACGCTGATGTGCCGAATTTTCACGTGCCAAATCACTCCGTATCAAGCTGGCCACGCGTAAGCACACGGAAGACCACGCTCCTGCCCAGAAGGCCGAACTACTGCCCCCCAGAGCCCCTAGCATGCTCCCACCTGCCATCTGCTGCTGCCTGACTGCCTGCTGCCCACGTGCCCTGGCATTTGCTGCCTGCACATCAGCCAGGGGTGCTGTTGCTGTGACCACCCCTGCTGGAACCGAAGACTCCCGACTGGGATTCCATCGCTCCACAGCCCAGCCCCAGGACCAAGTTGCCCACCCACTCCTGCCTCTGGGGTTGTCATGTCGGGGCAAACACCATCTGAGACCACTGACAACCCCCCGGCCAGAGAGGCAGAGGGGCACCAGCTTCAGTGCCACCGAAGTTGGTGTCCTGGTGGAGCAAGTCCTGGGGCAGTATGATGCCCTCTTCGGAAGTTCCCGCGCCGATAAGGAAGGACGGACTCGGATCTGGACTGACATCGTGACTGCCATCAACGCGGAGGGGGTGGCAGTCCGCGACTTACAACATGTCAAGAAGCGCTGGGAGGACTTCAAGCCCAGGACCCTGAACAAGGCCCGGCGCCTCTTGAAGGCAGCGGATGCCAAGGGGCGCCGGGGCCACTTGTCGGAAGAACAGATGAGGGTCCTGGAACGCATATCCCCAGCGCTCCACGTCCAGGTCCTTGAGAGGCAGACCCGTCTGGAGTCGAGCGGTAAGTGTACATGCATCCTGATTGTGAGATGTGCGTGTGGTGATTTTTCAGTAGTGTGCAGGTTGCACATCTGTTTGTATGGGGTCGAGTATGGGTGGGGGTGTACAGGGCCGTGGGGCTAACACATGCATGGGGCTGTAATGTGTAAGACATGGATGGTGCTTGTGTGTGTAGGCTTGCATGCCAAATGCAGTTGTGTGGGCACACATGTTTGGATGAATGTGTATGTAAGTAAACATGTCCGTGATGTCACGCATGTATGTTGTTTTCAGCTGCATGTATCAGCACTGTGTACATGTGCATGTGTGTGTATTTGACAAGGTTGCAACAGTGATGCAACATGGATGCATGTGACAGCGGCATGTGGAAGCCTGATGGGCAGATGTGACATGGATGCCCATCTGAACACTGCGACACTTGGCAGAGGTGTACACATGAATGCAAGTGTGGTGGTGTGTGTACATGTGTGGTGCACTTCCTGTGTTGCATGTGATGTCTGGCTCACCTTTGCCTGCTCATGCTGTTGTATGTGTATGGATGGTGCTGGCAGTTGCGATATGGCTGTGGTATGGCTCATGTGTGCGAGTTGAAATGACATGTGTGTTGGGGATTGTGATGACATGTCTGAGGTTTGCCAATGCCACTCATGTACAACTGTCATGTGTGTATGTGTCCATTGTACAGTGCCCTGATGCCTGTGTTTTATTTCTCCCTGTCTGCAGCGTCAACTGATGAAGAGGGCGGAGAAGGTGCTGCGGAGCACAGCGGCGGGGATCCCACCGCCAGCCGGAGACGCAAGGCCCGGCTCCCCTCCCATGTTGTGATCTCGTCGGGGAGTGAGGAGTCCGGTGCCGCGTCCCAGGCCGCAGCTGCCGGGGGAGGTCCAAGAGGCGGAGGTTGGAGTTGGACTCCTCGGCAGCAGAAGGGGCAGCTGGGACCCCACAGGGCCCAACAGGGGAAGATGGCACAGAGTCATCCAGGTTGGTGGGGGGTTTGGTGTAGGAGGAGGCCGTGCAAGCAACAGAGACGGGGTCTGGAGGTGGGGATCCCACTGGTGCTAGTGGTGCAGTGCAGGACCAGGGACAGAAGGCAGCACAGGCCGCCGCAGAGGTGCCTGTGTGCAATCCTGTCCCTGATCCTGTCCCTGCATCATCTTGCACCAGCAGGGATGCCTACGTCCAGACCCGTTTTCAGGCAGGGGATGAGCTCACGTCAACTGGCCTTCCTCTGCCTGCGGACGTGGCTATCCGGGTCCGGGTTGAGCCTGTTCTGAGTGGTGTGGCGTTGCGTCAACGGGCCATGCGAGGTGACCTGCAGTCTTTTCATGAGGAGACTGCACGTCATCTCGAATGGCTCGTTGACCACGTCAGCCTGCTGGGACAGGTCACCCAGGCCGGATTCCTCCGTATGATGGGGCTTGCTACTACCCCCTCCTCAACTGAACCCCCTACGCGCCAGTCGTCCATGCCATCTTCCCACCCATCAGTCACCTGGGTGCCCTGTGGAGCTGCCTCTGACGGTGCGGCCAGGCTGGTGGAGGAGGCATCCCTGCCACAGTCGGGAGTCGGACGTCCAGCAGGGGTGGCCACATCAACAACTGCACCCCAGCCGGCGGAGGATGTGCAGGCAGCAGGAGGCAGTGCACGGGCAGAGGCACAGCAGCAGCAGCAACAACGTGGTGAGAGCCATGAAGGCTCGCGGCCTTCAACATCGGAGGAGCAGGCATCGGCCGGAGGGCAGAAGGACCCAGGACAGAGAGTGTCTTCTGTGTGGCAGCGGTTGGGCCACGCCATAGATGCGGAGCGGCAGCGGGCGGAAGAGGCACGGCTCACAATGGTCGGGGCGGAGAACTCCATGCGGAGGGCCTTGAGGCGGGCCGAGTGCCTCGAGGCAATCCGCAGGGGTTTGGAGGTGGACACGTCGACGGCCCTGCGGACCCTCGGGGCCATGGAGGAGGACCGCCTCCGGGATATTGAGCAGGAGTTCGATGATGCCCTGGCCCGGGACATCCACAAGTGAGCCGTCATACTAGCCCGCTGCCCTTGTACATAGTTATGTAGGTAGTGTTAGGTTTCATTTTTTTTTTGGATTTATTTTGGACCTTTCAGACATTGGCCACATTTTTGTATATAGTTTATTTTATTAGTTAGTGTAGTTAGATAGGTTTCCTTTC
Source organism: Ambystoma mexicanum (assembly GCF_040938575.1). Taxonomy (NCBI): domain Eukaryota; kingdom Metazoa; phylum Chordata; class Amphibia; order Caudata; family Ambystomatidae; genus Ambystoma; species Ambystoma mexicanum. Next base: position 1,198,503,012 of record NC_090935.1, read on the forward strand.
TTTTGTTGGGATAATGGACCCTGGCTTGTTCCCATGTACATAGTTCACTGTTGGATTGTATTTTTCTTTCACATTTTAACCATGGAGCAATGGCTTTCTTTTTTATTTCCCATTGGATTTTGTTTTGTGGACAGTGACTTTGGACACCATTACTTTGGAATTTGATTTTTGGTTTTGCTTTTTTTCACGGACATGCTTCTTTTCATTTTTGTACATTCACATTTATGTTTCTTTACTTTTGATTCTATTTATGTTTGCTTTAATACATATTTTTTATCATACTTCAATGTGTGGTATCTCATTGGTTTCATGCATTTCATGATATGGGTTTTGAGATTCACCGACACCCATAGGGTGTATGTGAGGGAAATGTGTTTGTTTCGGAACTTGCAATTGGTGTTCTGTCATGTAATTGCCAATTATGAGTGGGTGGATGCAATACTCGGGTGGGTGTTTTGCATTTGGAGGCTGACCATAGGGACCAGGGATCTAGATTGTGATGACATGCTGGGGAACATGAGTTGGACATGGGTGGGGGCCTGGTGGAGGGTGCACCACAGTGCTGGGGGGTGGGGGTGGTGGGAGACATGGGTGGGGGCCTGGTGGAGGGTGCCCCTGCAATGCTGGGGGGTGGGGGGGTGGGGAACATGAGTTGGACATGGGTGAGGGCCTGCTGGCGGGTGCCACTGGTGGCTGGGGGGGTAGGGGTGGTGGGAGACATGGGTGGGAGCCTGGTGGAGGGTGCCCACAGTGCTGGGGGGTGGGCGTGGTGGGAGACATGAGTTGGACATGGGTGGGGGCCTGCTGGCAGGTGCCCCACAGTGCTGGGGGGTGGGGGTGGTGGGGACATGAGTTGGACAAGGGGGGGGGCCTGCTGGCAGGTGCCCCACAGTGCTGGGGGGTGGGGGTGGTGGGAGACATGGGTGGGGGCCTGGTGGTGGGTGCCCCTGCACTGCTGGGGTGTGGGGGTGGTGGGAGACATGGGTGGGGGCCTGGTGGAGGCTGCCCCTGCACTGCTGGGGGGTGGGGGTAATAGGGGACATGGGTGGAGGCCTGGTGGAGGCTGCCCCTGCACTGCTGGGGGGTGGGGGTAATAGGGGACATGGATGGGGGCCTGGTGGAGGGTGCCCCTGCACTGCTGGGGGGTGGAGGGGGTGGGGAACATGAGTTGGACATGGGTGGGGGCCTGCTGGCGGGTGCCCCTGGTGGCTGGGGGGTGGGGGTGGTGGGAGACAGGAGTGGGGGCCTGGTGGAGGCTGCACCTGCACTGCTGGGGGGTGGAGGGGGTGGGAGACATGAGGGGGGGCCTGCTGGCAGGTGCCCCACAGTGCTGGGGGGTGGGGGGGTGGGAGACATGGGTGGGGGCCTGGTGGAGGCTGACCCTGCAGTGCTGGGGGGTGGGGGTGGTGGGAGACATGAGTGGGGGCCTGGTGGAGGCTGCCCCTGGTGGCTGGGGGGTGGGGGTGCTGGGAGACATGGGTGGGGGCCTGGTGGTGGGTGCCCCTGCACTGCTGGGAGGTGGGGGTGGTGGGAGACATGGGTGTGGGCCTGGTGGAGGGTGCCCCTGCACTGCTGGGGGGTTGGGGAGGGGTGGGGAACATGAGTTGGACATGGGTGGGGGCTTGCTGGCAGGTGCCCCACAGTGCTGGGGGGTGGGGGGGTGGGAGACATGGGTGGGGGGCCTGGTGGAGGGTGCCCCTGCACTGCTGGGGGGTGCGGGGGGTGGGGAACATGAGTTGGACATGGGTGGGGGCCTGCTGGTGGGTGCCCCTGGTGGCTGGGGGTGGTGGGAGACATGGGTGGGGGCCTGGTGGAGGGTGCCCCACAGTGCTGGGGGGTGGGGGTGGTGGGAGACATGAGTTGGACATGGGTAGGGGCCTGCTGGCAGGTGCCCCACAGTGCTGGGGGGTGGTGGTGGTGGTGGTGGGAGACATGGGTGGGGGCCTGGTGGTGGGTGCCTCTGCACTGCTGGGGGGTTGGGGTGGTGGGAAATATGGGTGGGGGCCTGGTGGAGGCTGCCCCTGCACTGCTGGGGGGTGGGGGTAATAGGGGACATGGGTGGGGGCCTGGTGGAGGCTGCCCCTGGTGGCTGGGGGGTGGGGGTGCTGGGAGACATGGGTGGGGGCCTGGTGGAGGCTGCCCCTGCACTGCTGGGGGGTGGGGGTAATAGAGGACATAGGTGGGGGCCTGGTGGAGGGTGCCCCTGCACTGCTGGGGGGTGGGGGGATGGGGAACATGAGTTGGACATGGGTGGGGGCCTGCTGGCGGGTGCCCCTGGTGGCTGGGGGGTGGGGGTGGTGGGAGACAGGAGTGGCGGCCTGGTGGAGGCTGTCCCTGCACTGCTGGGGGGTGGGGGTAATAGGGGACATGGGTGGGGGCCTGGTGGAGGCTGCACCTGCACTGCTGGGGGGTGGGGGGGTGGGAGACATGAGTGGGGGCCTGCTGGCAGGTGCCCCACAGTGCTGGGGGGTGGGGGGGTGGGAGACATGGGTGGGGGCCTGGTGGAGGCTGCCCCTGCACTGCTGGGGGGTGGGGGTAATAGGGGACATGGGTGGGGGCCTGGTGGGGCTGCCCCTGGTGGCTGGGGGGTGGGGGTGCTGGGAGACATGGGTGGGGGCCTGGTGGAGGCTGCCCCTGCACTGCTGGGGGGTGGGGGTAATAGGGGACATAGGTGGGGGCCTGGTGGAGGGTGCCCCTGCACTGCTGGGGGTGGGGGTGGTGGGAGACATGGGTGGGGGCCTGGTGGAGGGTGCCCCTGCACTGCTGGGGGGTGGGGGGGGTGGGGAACATGAGTTGGACATGGGTGGGGGCCTGGTGGCAGGTACCCCACAGTGCTGGGGGGTTGGGGGGGGTGGGAGACATGGGTGGAGGCCTGGTGGAGGCTGACCCTGCAGTGCTGGGGGCTGGGGGTGGTGGGAGACATGAGTGGGGGCCTGGTGGAGGCTGCCCCTGGTGGCTGGGGGGTGGGAGTGCTGGGAGACATGGGTGGGGGCCTGGTGGTGGGTGCCCCTGCACTGCTGGGGGGTGGGGGTGGTGGGAGACATGGGTGGGGGCCTGGTGGAGGGTGCCCCTGCACTGCTGGGGGGTGGGGGTAATAGGGGACATGGGTGGGGGCCTGGTGGAGGCTGCCCTGGTGGCTGGGGGGTGGGGGTGCTGGGAGACATGGGTGGGGGCCTGGTGGAGGCTGCCCCTGCACTGCTGGGGGGTGGGGGTAATAGGGGACATGGGTGGGGGCCTGGTGGAGGCTGCCCCTGGTGGCTGGGGGGTGGGGGTGGTGGGAGACATGGGTGGGGGCCTGCTGGCAGGTGCCCCACAGTGCTGGGGTGTGGGGGGGGTGTTGAACATGAGTTGGACATGGGTGGGGGCCTGCTGGCGGGTGCCCCTGGTGGCTGGGGGGTGGGGGTGGTGGTAGACATGAGTGGGGGCCTGGTGGAGGCTGCCCCTGCACTGCTGGGGGGTGGGGGTGGTGGGAGACATGGGTGGGGGCCTAGTGGAGGGTGCCCGTGGTGGCTGGGGTGCAGGGGGACATGCGTTGGTGGGCAGTAGTGCAAGTTGACATGTGGGTTGGCTGGGGGGCATGGCCATGGTGGATGGGGTGCCTGCAGGACATGTGCAGGGTAGGCCCCTGTGGTGTGAGCCACCTGCAGGGGCCGTGGAGGGTGTAGAGGGAACACCTGGGAGGACCCACACGTGCAATTCACAAGTGGTGCTCCGCGGGCATCCCTGTAATACACGTACCCTGATGAGATTGCGTGTGGAACTTCCCGCGCACCCCTGGAATACACGTACCTTGCTGATGCTGCGTGTGATACTTCCCCCGCACCCTGAAATACACGTACCCTGATGAGATTGTGTGTGGAACTTCCCGCGCACCCCTGGAATACACGTACCCTGCTGATGTTGCGTGTGATACTTCCCCCGCACCCTGAAATACACGTACCCTGATGAGATCGCGTGTGGAACTTCCCGCGCACCCCTGTAATACACGTACCCTGATGGAATCACGTGTGGAACTTCCCGCGCACCCCCGAAATACACATACCCCGCTCAATCGCGTGTGTAACTTCCCGCGCACCCCCAAAATACACGTACCCCACTCAATCGCGTGTGTAACTTCCCGCGCACCCCCGAAATACACGTACCCTGCTCAATCGCGTGTGTGACTTCCCGCGCACCCCCGAAATACACGTACCCTGCTCAATCGCATGTGTAACTTTCCGCGCACCCCCGAAATACACGTACCCCGCTCAATCGCGTGTGTAACTTCCCGCGCACCCCCGAAATACACGTACCCCGCTCAATCGCGTGTGTTACTTCCCGCGCACCCCCGAAATACACGTGCCCCGCTCGCACAGGCCCAATTGCTGTATGTTGCCATTTTTGTAATGCGCAGGGACGCTACCGCCTGCCTTCGTGTGGCGGACGTGTTTCGGCTTGTGCATGTCTTTGGCTGTGCGTGGCTTTGCCCTATTCGATTCCATGAATGGCTGGGGGGTGGGGGTGGTGGGAGACATGGGTGGGGGCCTGGTGGAGGGTGCCCCACAGTGCTGGGGGGTGGGGGTGGTGGGAGACATGAGTTGGACATGGGTAGGGGCCTGCTGGCAGGTGCCCCACAGTGCTGGGGGGTGGTGGTGGTGGTGGTGGGAGACATAGGTGGGTGGCTCTGCACTGCTGGGGGGTTGGGGTGGTGGGAAATATGGGTGGGGGCCTGGTGGAGGCTGCCCCTGCACTGCTGGGGGGTGGGGGTAATAGGGGACATGGGTGGGGGCCTGGTGGAGGCTGCCCCTGGTGGCTGGGGGGTGGGGGTGCTGGGAGACATGGGTGGGGGCCTGGTGGAGGCTGCCCCTGCACTGCTGGGGGGTGGGGGTAATAGAGGACATAGGTGGGGGCCTGGTGGAGGGTGCCCCTGCACTGCTGGGGGGTGGGGGGATGGGGAACATGAGTTGGACATGGGTGGGGGCCTGCTGGCGGGTGCCCCTGGTGGCTGGGGGGTGGGGGTGGTGGGAGACAGGAGTGGGGGCCTGGTGGAGGCTGCCCCTGCACTGCTGGGGGGTGGGGGTAATAGGGGACATGGGTGGGGGCCTGGTGGAGGCTGCACCTGCACTGCTGGGGGGTGGGGGGGGTGGGAGACATGAGTGGGGGCCTGCTGGCAGGTGCCCCACAGTGCTGGGGGGTGGGGGGGTGGGAGACATGGGTGGGGGCCTGGTGGAGGCTGCCCCTGCACTGCTGGGGGGTGGGGGTAATAGGGGACATGGGTGGGGGCCTGGTGGGGCTGCCCCTGGTGGCTGGGGGGTGGGGGTGCTGGGAGACATGGGTGGGGGCCTGGTGGAGGCTGCCCCTGCACTGCTGGGGGGTGGGGGTAATAGGGGACATAGGTGGGGGCCTGGTGGAGGGTGCCCCTGCACTGCTGGGGGTGGGGGTGGTGGGAGACATGGGTGGGGGCCTGGTGGAGGGTGCCCCTGCACTGCTGGGGGGTGGGGGGGGGTGGGGAACATGAGTTGGACATGGGTGGGGGCCTGGTGGCAGGTGCCCCACAGTGCTGGGGGGTTGGGGGGGTGGGAGACATGGGTGGAGGCCTGGTGGAGGCTGACCCTGCAGTGCTGGGGGCTGGGGGTGGTGGGAGACATGAGTGGGGGCCTGGTGGAGGCTGCCCCTGGTGGCTGGGGGGTGGGAGTGCTGGGAGACATGGGTGGGGGCCTGGTGGTGGGTGCCCCTGCACTGCTGGGGGGTGGGGGTGGTGGGAGACATGGGTGGGGGCCTGGTGGAGGGTGCCCCTGTACTGCTGGGGGGTGGGGGTAATAGGGGACATGGGTGGGGGCCTGGTGGAGGCTGCCCTGGTGGCTGGGGGGTGGGGGTGCTGGGAGACATGGGTGGGGGCCTGGTGGAGGCTGCCCCTGCACTGCTGGGGGGTGGGGGTAATAGGGGACATGGGTGGGGGCCTGGTGGAGGCTGCCCCTGGTGGCTGGGGGGTGGGGGTGGTGGGAGACATGGGTGGGGGCCTGCTGGCAGGTGCCCCACAGTGCTGGGGTGTGGGGGGGGGGTGTTGAACATGAGTTGGACATGGGTGGGGGCCTGCTGGCGGGTGCCCCTGGTGGCTGGGGGGTGGGGGTGGTGGTAGACATGAGTGGGGGCCTGGTGGAGGCTGCCCCTGCACTGCTGGGGGGTGGGGGTGGTGGGAGACATGGGTGGGGGCCTAGTGGAGGGTGCCCGTGGTGGCTGGGGTGCAGGGGGACATGCGTTGGTGGGCAGTAGTGCAAGTTGACATGTGGGTTGGCTGGGGGGCATGGCCATGGTGGATGGGGTGCCTGCAGGACATGTGCAGGGTAGGCCCCTGTGGTGTGGGGCCGTGGAGGGTGTAGAGGGAACACCTGGGAGGACCCACACGTGCAATTCACAAGTGGTGCTCCGCGGGCATCCCTGTAATACACGTACCCTGATGAGATTGCGTGTGGAACTTCCCGCGCACCCCTGGAATACACGTACCTTGCTGATGCTGCGTGTGATACTTCCCCCGCACCCTGAAATACACGTACCCTGATGAGATTGTGTGTGGAACTTCCCGCGCACCCCTGGAATACACGTACCCTGCTGATGTTGCGTGTGATACTTCCCCCGCACCCTGAAATACACGTACCCTGATGAGATCGCGTGTGGAACTTCCCGCGCACCCCTGTAATACACGTACCCTGATGGAATCACGTGTGGAACTTCCCGCGCACCCCCGAAATACACATACCCCGCTCAATCGCGTGTGTAACTTCCCGCGCACCCCCAAAATACACGTACCCCACTCAATCGCGTGTGTAACTTCCCGCGCACCCTCGAAATACACGTACCCTGCTCAATCGCGTGTGTGACTTCCCGCGCACCCCCGAAATACACGTACCCCGCTCAATCGCATGTGTAACTTTCCGCGCACCCCCGAAATACACGTACCCCGCTCGCACAGGCCCAATTGCTGTATGTTGCCACTTTTGTAATGCGCAGGGATGCTACCGCCTGCCTTCGTGTGGCGGACGTGTTTCGGCTTGTGCATGTCTTTGGCTGTGCGTGGCTTTGCCCTATTCGATTCCATGAATACGTGTGGTTCGAGTGCGTGTGGGCGTTCCGTCTGCTTCCCTGCAGTACATCCCCAGTTACGCCCTTATTTTCGCGCGTTGGTCCCCATTCTGCGCGTTACGCCCCGTGTTCCGCCCACTTTCTGGTGTATGCGCCGAGGTTGTGCGCTTTCACTGTGCGCCGCGCACGCCTTTCGGGATGTTGCAGTGACTTGTGCGCCATGCACGGGTTTGGCGCACATCCCGAGGTAAACACGCGCAGGGACTTCCACGAATTGCACGCGTGCGCCTGTTTTTTTGCGCTTGCGCCTGCTTGCGCCAAGATTTTCGGCGCACATTTGTTCCATGAATCGGCCCCTAAATGGTTTGAATTAGCTCTCTACCTTGTAGCAGAAAACAAATATGAAATAACTGAGGCCTTAATACTTTGCAGTTATTGCACTACAAAACTTGACAACAACATAACTCCTTCACGTTCTATCACAAATAATTTGGAATTATACCCAGTACCAAAACCTCTACAACAACTTAATTTATATGAGAGCATCATAATTCAAACAGCCCATTTCAAGCAATAATACGCCTTCAACCAAAAACAGCAAAATTACCTCCCTCTGAATTGGTAAAAGGCATTCGTGGAAAAGTAGTTTATTTACCATTAAATCTAAAAGAAAATGTGCATACTCTAGGAGTGCAACGTCCAATGCAGCAATCTTTAATTATATTAGTGAATGGACAATTTACTAATATATACCTACAAAAGACAAAAAAATATGGCAACAGCTGGTAGATTTATATAAAGTTAGACAAGCCTTCCAATATCTTAAAGAGAATAATGAATATTACAAAGAAACTAATATTGAAGAAAACTTGAAAGATACAACTGAAATAATTCAAGAAACACAAGAAGCTGGTCAATTTGAGCTACTAGATCCTGCTACAATATCAAATACTTTAGACCATTATACAATTCATCCTTTGCACTGTAATGACACCGTACAAGATGTACTGGAAACTTACCAAATGCGTCAAACAAAAGGATCGCCAATCAGTATATGGGAAAAAAGTATAGAAGCACATGCTTTTCCTCTACTCTTTCCTACTGGCAAAGGAGGAAGGTATGATGATAGACCTATTCAAATCTCAGCTTCAGAATACCGCTCATTACGGATGTATTCTGAAGATCCCAGATTTAGACAAAATGTGGAATACATATTCCACCTACTCTTTGAAAGTGAACTAGCAACTTTATGTTACGGAGTTGCACACATATTAAAATCAGGATCACACTTTCAAAATATGACAGCTACACAATTATTAGAGAAAGTGCAACAAAAGGATGAGGTTTTACAATCAAATGTTACAAATCTATTAGCAAATATGCGTGGTACTAAAGAGTACTGGTTTCGACGTCATGGAGATGTACGTTGTATGATCAGAAACCTTGGCCCACCCACTTGGTTTGTTACATTAAGTTGTGCAGAATATGCATGGGAAGATTTACATGATTTCCTACGCATATCAAATAAAAACAAAACAAACATAGATATTCTAACACCTGGAGAACTTTGTTCTTTGGATCCTGTTAATGTTTCAAGATATTTTCACCATCGCTTCATTGCTATGCTACATTTTATTTGTAATAAAACTGTTCCTCCCCTTGGAGAAGGGCAACACTTCTTTTGGAGAAATGAATACCAAGCCAGAGGAGCACCACATATCCACATGCTTTTATGGATTAAAGATGCTCCTAAATTTGGTCAAGACAGTGATGCCACTGTTTTACAGTTTATTGAAAAATATGTCACTTGTGAAATTCCATCAGAAGCCACAAATAGTGATCTTCATGCACAAATTTTACAATTTCAAAGACACAAATGTGGAAAATATTGTCGTCGCAAATACAAAAACAAAGGCAAATACTACACCAAATGCCGATTTGGTTTCCCTAGACCAGTTACAAATACAGGTCAAGTAAACAACCTCATGTCTTCAGTTAGACATAGTGTTAAAGGTAAGTAACCTAAAAATACATATTACATAAAAAGAAAAGAAGAAGAAAAATATATCAATGATTATAATGCAATCATTGCCCACTTATGGAATGCAAACATAGATGTGCAGTACATTGCAGACAATTCTACTGCAGTTGCACGATATGTCACAGCATACTTAACTAAAGCAGAAAAGACAGAGCTCCAAGACCTCTGGAATGACCTGTCATCAGATAAAACAGTATCTCAGAAATTATACAGGTTGGGCATAAAAATGCTCACCCATAGAGAATGTGGATCTTATGAAGCAGCTGATCGTTTAACTGGTACTTCATTGTATGGTAAATCTGAAAATATAGTATGGCTAAGTCTTGGTCCAGCTAAATCTAGAAAAAGAGTTCTAAAATCATATGAAGATATAGAAACAATAGCCAAACATGATCCCAACAGCCAAGACATTTTAAAAAACAATTTATTGGACACATACCACCCAAACGGAAGTAATACTTTGGAAAACATGTGTCTATACCAAATAGCCCAAAACTACACATACAAAAATAATATGAAACCTGATGAAAAAAAAGGTAAATATAGAGTGACAGACTGTGAAGGCAGCTTAGTTAAACTCACTAAACCAAATTTAATTAATCATATCAAATTGTCATTGAAGACTCCTCAACATAAAGAAGTATATTACATGTCCCTGCTACAACTCTTCAAACCATGGAGAAAAGAAGAACAATTACTAGATAACTATGACTCATATGAGGATGCTTTCAAAGCAAATGAAAGCACTATAACTGATGTAAACTTTACACAGTACAAAACAATGTTGCACAATGAACAGCAACATGAAGAAGAACTCCAAGCCCAACTAGATAAGGGGATACTCCTGACAGTAGTCAACCTTCTGTAACAGGAAGCCAAGAACCATTACGAGAACCACTAATAACAAATGAGGCAGAATTAGCTATGATAGAAGTAGAAAACACCATGTGTCAGTATGAAGATAAGGAAGACTTAACTATACTACAATCAAAACTAAACAATGAGCAAAGTAGCATTTTTCAAGAAGTAACAAAACAAATTGCACATGGTGTAAAACATGAAAATAAAGAATGTTCCTGCCATAATTATAAACCTATACTACTGTACGTCAGTGGTGAAGTTGGTTCTGGCAAAACATTCCTAATCAAAATCATTAGTAAGTTCCTTCAACAATTGACAACAAACTGTCAGCCAAATGGCCATGCACCCGAGACTCTATGCCCTGGCAAAAACCACCGCAGCATATCACATCCATAGAGTCAAACATTTCAACTATGATCTATGGGAAACTTTTAATGTCCGCGAACAATGTGAGTGTTCTTAGAACACTTTGAACTTGCCAGCGAACAATACGGACACCGTTTTCAGGACACCCCCTACGAACATTTCAGAACAACGCGATAGTTCTTAGAACACTTTCAACTTAACAACGAACAATACGGACAGCGTCCTAAGGGCACCCCCTACGAACATTCCAGGACACCGGGAGTGTTCTTAGAAACGTCTTCAGAACACCCCCATTTTGTTTATTTGCGAACATTTCAGGACACCGCGGGTGTTCTTAGAACACATTCAACTTGACAGAGAACAATACGGACAGCGTCCTCAGGACACCCCCTACGAACACTCCCCGGACACCGCGAGTGTTCTTAGAAGCGTCTTCAGAACACCACCATCTTGTTTATTTGCGAACATTTCAGGACACCGCGAGTGTTCTTAGGACACATTCAACTTGACAGAGAACAATACGGACAGCGTCCTCAGGACACCCCCTACGAACATTCCAGGACACCAGGAGTGTTCTTAGAAGCTTCTTCAGAACACCACCATCTTGTTTATTTGCGAACATTTCAGGACACCGCAAGTGTTCTTAGGACACATTCAACTTGACAGAGAACAATACGGACAGCGTCCTGAGGACACCCCCTACGAACACTCCCCGGACACCGCGAGTGTTCTTAGAAGCGTCTTCAGAACACCCCCATTTTGTTTATTTGCGAACATTTCAGGACACCGCGGGTGTTCTTAGAACACATTCAACTTGACAGAGAACAATACGGACAGCGTCCTCAGGGCACCCCCTACGAACATTCCCCGGACACCGCGAGTGTTCTTAGAACAGTTTCACTTTGCTTGCGAACAAAACGGACACATATTGAGTCCTTAGAACACCCCCCAGTCAGTTTATTTAGAACATTTCAGAACACCCGTGATGTCCGCAAACAAATCGAACACAAAAAGAACGTCTAACACATAAAAAACACAACTTTCATCCTATCTCATACACTCCCACCCTCCCCAAACACTCCTACACACCAATACACTCTACAAAATACACATTTTGAACAAAGTTTCACCACGCTGTCCGCGGACGTCCGCGAATCCAAGATGGCGGGCGCTACCGAAAAATCTGACGCGCTTCACGCCGTCCAATCAGCGAACACGTTGCATGTCTGCGAACATCACGCAAGACGATTGGCCAATCAGGACACTGTCCGCGGAGCGAACAGGGAAGTGTGTCCACGAACCGAACACAGATATCACTAATTTTTTTTTACCTACTTTTTGGTCATTTTAAAAATGTTTCACCAAATTTGCAAAAGCATGCTTTCGGGACCAAGCCGCTGCTCCTGGTCCAAATTTGGTGGAAATCCGTCCAGCGGTTTGGGCTGTAGGCGCGAGCAAAATTTTTTTCCCATTCAGTCTATGGGAAAAAAAAAAGTTTTGGGACCCCCCTATAACTTTGCCCCCCCCTGGACGAATCCTCACCAAGCTTTGCAAAGAAATTCAGAGTGACCCAAATACTTTTTTTGCAAAGTTTGGTGAGGATCCGTCCAGGGAGAGCGAAGTTATAAGCCACCCAAAAAGTGCTCTTCCTATGGAAACAGCAACTTAACCATAACTACATGGCCACTACCGTGGCCATGTAATATATATATATATATATATATAGTAAAACAAGGAGAAAAGTTATTGCACTTCTCCACATAAGGACAGCACTCTTCACGGTTAGGACGCCAGTATGGATCTCCAATCAATTCACCATTCGCCAAATGTTCTTATGCCATATCCAGTATACATATATATATGGCAGTGAAAGGGGCTACACATGTGATATCATGTGATATCATCAGTGATGTCATCAATGACATTTGTGATGCCATCTTTCATGTTCTGGGTGTTAGTGTTAGCAGTGCACAGTGGGGCGGGCAGGTATGGTTGCTTAGCCTACCATAACTGGCGAATTTCAGGGGGTTTTCGGTTTTACTTTGAACCATAATGGCACATTTGTTAAGTTTTTTTAGTGAATTGCACAGGTTTTTAGTAGGGCAACTTAACCATAACGTCCCTTTAACAAAGTTTTTTTTTTTTACTGAATTTCACAGGTTTTTAGAAGGGGACTTAATCATAACATCTCGTTAATAAAGTTTTTTTACTGAATAGACACTTTCATCATGTGATTTTGGGAGATATGTAGTATAATTTCCTTACTTTATATACATGTAACATAGAACATACTGAACCCCCTCGCTAATGATATTTGAAAGTCATGGACTGAGCGCCTGTCTGCGGACGGGCGCGGACAAGGTCAACAGTACCCAAACAATCAGGGAGTATCTGAAATTGTACTATTGTGTTATATGAAAAATTCACAACTTTGAAAAAGGACACATAAAGACATTATAAGTACTAATAAATAAATAGGTGAACCTAAACGTCTGAAACAATAACCATGCATTTAATGACCACCTAGAATGAAATGGATTATACCATAACCAAAAAAGGTATGCCTCCAACATAATTACCTCACAGAAACTGTGCAGCCAGTAGTGACAGTAGACTCACACAGTACAATGAAGACAAATTACAACAAAATAGTAAGTGAACTTCATTTTTCTTATGTGTGTGTACTTTTTTGTATGAGGGGCAGAAAAAATAATGTTTTTCTGTTGTTTTGACACAGAAATGTGCAATAATTTGGAGTGGCTGGAGGAGAATTTTATGATTGGGAAAATGTCCGAAGACGGGATAATAATGGTACACACTACTCTGCATAAGCAAATTAATGGTCAGTATTTTATGGGCATTTAACATATATATATTTATTTTTAACAGACCAGGTAAAAAAATAAGAAAGGCCAACAAACGACACAGAGGAAGACAGGCTGAAAAGGATAGAATTGAAAATGGATATACTAAATGACAATTTTAACAGTTTAAGGCAATTTGTGGAGGAATATGTGAGAGAAAAAATACAATATCACTGTCCCACCTGTACCTGCCCCCCTTCTCCATTTTTTAGTGAATCATCCCCAAACCTTCAAGAAGAAAATAAATGTTTTGATGAAACATCGATCCCTTCATCCCCTCACAAATCATCTCCTCACAACCAGCCCATGTTAAACCCTAATTCCCCTATATTTGTTTCAGTATCCGCTTTCCCTGTATTTTTCTTGATTGATGTGTGTGTGTGTATTTAAAGTTTTTTTGTTAGTTGTAGTGGAAGAGTTTGAGGCAAAAAAAGAGTTAAAATGTCCGCGGACAGCGCGCCTGTTCGAGCTAGCCGTAAGCAATAGAATATGGATGTTGTAACAGCAATACACCTACCCGTACCAATGGCAATCAAGATGGAACTGATCTTAGAACGCACCATCTGTTCAAGTTCTGCGTAAATGAACAGAATGGGACGTCCTAAGGACATTATACCTCTCCGTACTGCTCACAAACGACATAAAACATGTTCTTAGAACACACCAGGTGTCCGGGATGTCTGTAAATGAACAAAATGGAAGTGTCCAAAGGACATTATACCTGTCTGTACCGTCCGCAGCCAAGATGGAACTGTCCGTAGAACAGGCGTGGTGGCCGGCATTTCCGTAGTGAAACAAAATGCAGGTGTCCTAAGGACACTGTATCTTGCCGTACAGTCAGCAGATCATGTACGCACATGCGCACTAAACCCATAAGTACTGCGAACATCGTGCCTGGCCGTAACTGTCCGTGTCACTTGTGTCGCACTTTTAATTAGTTTCAGGACCCAAACGCTGTCTGTAGAACACCCGCGCGCATGCGCACTTCCGTTACTCTGCATTTGCTGTCCAGCGGGCACCCATTTCCCTCGCGGATGTGTTCAGGACGTCATCATGTGACCGCACCCACGCTGAGCGTGTGGACTAATTTGCGCAGTTTGTCTGCTTCCGCAACATTTCAAAAGAACTTATACAAACATGGGAAATTATTTTACAGTATGTCCCATACAATGGCCCTATCTTTGAACGTATTGTTTAGAATTTTTGCAATGCTTTTGAGTGATCAATATGGTCACGAGCCACACCCCTCCACCCCTATAAATGGCCACACCCCCAAGCTCATCTTCATTGTGTTTCTGGCTATAGCAGATTGAGTTGTGCTGTCTTTACTGCTGTAGTGAACATTAGCCAACTAATCCTTATGGCATCCATGGCTAGTGTTGCTTCATTAGCCTCAGCACCACCCCCAAACCCTCCACCACCACCACCTCCCCAAGGGCCTGCAGAGGGAAATACAGGTGAGGATGTAGAGAGCGAGGAAGAAGAGGCAGAAGAGAATGAGGTGGAGGAACTGCGCACTACAAGTTACTCGCTGGGAGTCGTGGGTGTGGCGGTTGTCTACAGTTTATGAGAACGTACCAAAAGCACGTGCGAACCAGGTCAGGTGTAACCAGTGCAAGTTGGTGCTGAGTCGCGGGAGACCTGGTGCATACAGCTTTGGTACGACAACCATGAAGCGACACCTAACTTCGTTCCACAGTGCGGACATTCGCAAGGTGGTGCCATGTGAAGAACGTAGTAGATTGAGTTCCTCCACAGCATCCTCCGTGTCCGATCCTCTCACCACAAGAGACACTCCTGTAGGGGAGCGCATCCCTCCAGCTGCCTCACAAGCCATTCGCGATGCTGTTGACCCTTACCTTTCGAGGGTCACAATATTGTGTGTGTACTGCGACGTAGTACTCTGCAGGGGGAAGAGTCTTCGAAGTGCTGTTGAGGCTGCGGTCACGGAGCACCAGAAGAACTGCTCCCTACCTAAGTAAAGCCCACCCTACATCTTTCTCTCTGCACCTGCCCTTTCTTATCTCCGTGGTTGGTGTCCCTTCCTTACCCTCCTTTGCCCTCCTAACCTAGTGTGTCATGTGCTCAAAAGCAATAAACTGGAAAACAACAAAAATGACAAAAAAGGCTCTTTTCAGAGCTGCCTTTCTCAGTTTAACAATAGAACTATCAAGTGACCGTTGTAGGCCCACGCGCATTTTTCAAAAAGTCAGCGGACAGTCGTGGGACGCACAAAAATGGAGGGTAGCGGAGCAAAACCAATGCACTTTTCGCTGGGAGTAAGTGGTGGCTCTGAAAAGAGCCTTTCGGTGGTGTTTTGTGTGTTTCAAAAACTGTAGATTGGAAAAAAGGGATTGCCAAAAAGGTGACTATGAATCCAAAAAAGGTTGCAATGCATTTTGTACATTGCAAAGAAAAATCTGATTGCCAGCATATGTGAGATGGACTCCATCTCTGCGAAAAATGAAAGTGCTGCGAAACGAAATGTGTTAATTTTGGAATGAGGACATGCCAACATCTCTTAGAAAGGCACAAACAGCCTTATTAACATTGCGCCTCGCTTTCTCCATTTGTGGACTAAATGCAGAAGAACGCAGCATATTTGTCTTTGTGCAATACGGGAAAAAACTATTTGGCAATTTGGAACCATGGGGAGTGGTCATCCTACGCATGTCTCTGCAAACTTGGAGAATTGCTGCAACATTGAGATCAGTCTCAGCGCACCACACCACCTCCACTCCTCTCATATCGAAATTATGTGCCACATGCCTGCTTTCGGAATAGTGCTGTAAACCATGGACAAAAATATCGCCAAGCACCAAAACCCTGACTCTCTCCACATCTGCCATCTTCAGTATACGCACCGTCTTTCGACACAAAAGAGCAATATGAACATCTGAGTGGCTGATGCCTACAGTCCCCTTTCCATGCTGGATTTGCTGTAGAACCCCATATGTGACACGCCCTACCCGCGGACAAGTGTTGTCTACATGCGGCACGTAACTCTTAGCCAGTCCTTCTATCCTTTCCACATCACTCGTGAATCCATTCCCTCATTGGACACAGCTAAGCAGTCACACAACCATCCACCAATCACATTCAACATCTCTACATCTAACTCCGTCATCAAAATTTCGCACTTCAAATGTACTATTGATCACTTTGAATGCAAGTCACATATCATTACAAAGCACCTACTTCAAAAACTACTGTGCAAATGTCGCGGATTTCTACATACAGCTCCATGCATGCACACATGCATGAGTATAAAGTACAGGTATGCATATTTTAATCAGAGAACATGTGCAACACATATGATTTCATTTAAACAAACTAATGCCACTAAATCTGCATAACCAATACATACCAATGCTCCCCCTTTAAGTGCAAGACTTCCGATTTTTCATTGACAAACCGCACTACTTCTTACTGTCTCCCGCATAACCTATACATACGTAACAACCCTCCCTATTTAGCGCGAAACTCAATTTACCATTAGAAAATGTCACAATTTTTTACTGTGTACTGCCTACATTAATGCTACTTCTAATGCGATCGTATGAGAAAAATAAACGCTCCCGATTGCTGTGGTAACATCTGCCTCTGAGGGTCTCCCGATTTTTCGGATTCGTATAATATGAAAGTAGTGAAATTTTTCCCATGTACTATAATGACCTATCACTTACAAACCTCTCTGCTATGGACAACACAGCTTAAAAAAAACAAGGCATTTTCATAAACTAAAAATCGTACTCATTTGCGAATCACGTTCAACTAACATACTGCAAATAACATACAAAGGCAGCACATAGTGAAGTGAAATGCACACATGCACTGTGTTGAGATATCAAAGGAGAATACTCCGACGAAAGATGCAAAATTAACGTGTACAGTAACATCACTGCTTTAAACACACAAAGTTACTAACTTCTTCTATTTACAATCGCAGTGAAGACTACTCTCCTGAAAATCAACAGCATCTACACTGCAAATGACATATCCGAAGAAGCCTGGTCATTTCGCAAAAAAAAGTAAGTACAGTACTACCTTTATATTCTTACTGTTCCTCAAAGAGACTGTGTGGGTTATTTATTTCATTTGCGCACCAAAACAAACATTGATTTCTGAACCATTCTACCCACAAATCCCCATTTATTAAACAAAGAATAACAGGCAGAATGGCTCACAAATCCCTGTGTTTTTGGAACTCAAATAACATACAGAAGCCTTAGAATGTTAGTACTAGAAAACAAATAGCTGTTTCAATTTTATACCATTACGTTTACTATTAATGCTTCTCCTCACCACTAGCTCACTTTGTACTCTCATATGAAGCACATTGTAGTAGTATAGTAACAGAAAAATAGCCTTCCCAAATCATTGTAACAGCCCAATGCACATTAACACACCACCACAAAGAGCTTCCCAATCAAACTCATGCACGCATGCTCACAGCACACATACATTGTACAACAGACCAAACCATGCCTTCTTTTTTTCAACAGACACCAAAGAATGCCTATCAAAAGGCAAGTCTGTAGAAAGGAACACAGAAATAGAGCAAATGAAAATAAGTGTCCAAAGTAAGCATCCATCTGTAGCAGAGTTTGTAGAGAACGTTGGAACAAAACAGCTAATACAGTCGTTTAGCGAAACAAAGGAAGCTTCAAATACCGAAACTTTACCTCCTCCTTCAAAATGTGGCACGAAACACAAAATGCTTAACTGAAAATCGGCTACCAGTACTGCTAACAATGCTCCTATTAATCCTGATATAGTAACAAGAACCCATAGTAAAAAAAAGTATTTTAGCAAAAATGTTTCACCACAGAGTCCTTCAGAATCTAAGAAGAGGACCGAAATCATCCTCAACCCTTAAAACCTACCGTAGAAAATTAATCCTACAAGCTCTCGTGAACAGTGCAATCCTTCTCAAAAGGAAGTTGTTTATATTAGTGTTAAATAGGATGAAACCACTAACAAAACTAGTACTAAACTACAAAAGAAACTTATCAATAAACGGAATGTCAACAAAAATAACTTCTTACATATTTGTGGAGGTTAATGGAGTCACACAACAACCACAGAACCATGTTTTAATGAAGAAGCATACAAACAAAATCAAACCAACACAATTGCCATCCATAGCAGTGGACGAGGGTATGAAAAAAATCAATAATACCATCATGGAACAAGAAACATTGCTTTAAAAAGTATCCCCTGAAAACTCAGAATTACCTCTCGATTCGACTGAACCAGACCGTCCAGTATATAAATGGCCGTGCACGTCAATGTGTGACATTCCTAACAAATCTTTCAATTCTTTACGTCAGTTTCTTAATCAGTATGTGAAAGGTAAAGACAAAATTAAAATGAAAGTACTGCAAAATATGGATATCTGTCCAGTGCGCAAATGCACAGGACTACAAGGACATTCATTAGCCTGCATTTCAGGACCTATTTGCAAAAGTACCTTCCATGATATCAAAAGGATATCAATACATCATTCAAATGTAAGATATCTAGTGTATACAATATACTATGCTAAAAGTCCAGCTTTAGAATTAGCCAATTTAAATAACACTCTTCTGCATGATACACCCAAATACCTACAAGAAGAAATGGAGCATATCCTGAGAAAATATTTTGGAAGTGAAAGCCACTTACAAAATGCAATAGTTTTAGAACAGACTAGCAACAATTCTGCACATAGCAACCTTCTATTACACACATACAAAAAAGAAATACTAAAATGTAAATGTGCATCGACTGAAATACCAAACCATGTGTGTGTGTGTTGCCGCAGAACGTTTTACAAAAGGAACACAAAAAATATAGACATAACATACAAAATAGAAGACAATGAAGATTCCAAATGGTTTGAATTAGCCATGTACCTTTTAGCAGAAAACAAATACCAAATAAGTGAATCCCTAATATGTTGCAGTTACTGTACTACAAAACTGGACAACAACCAAACTCCTTCACGTGCTATCACAAATAATTTGGAATTGTTTCCACTACCAAAACCCCTGCAACAACTCAATTTGTATGAGAGCATCATAATTCAAACAGTTGACCCAGTTCAAGCAATTATACGCCTTCAACCAAAAACAGCAAAATTACCTCCCTCTGAATTGGTGAAAGGCATTCATGGCAAAGTAGTTTATTTGCCATTAGATCTAACAGAAAATGTACACACTCTAGGAGTGCAACGTCCAATAGAGCATTCTTTAATTGTCTTGTTAAATGGTGTACCAACAAAAGACAAAAACATTTGGCAACAACTGGTGGATTTACATAAAGTTAGACAAGCCTTGCAATATCTGAAAGACAATAACGAATACTACAAATAAATAAATATTGAAGAAAGCTTAAGGGAAACAACTGAAATAATTCAAGAGTCATCAGAAACTGGTCAATTTGAACTTCTGGATCCTGCTGTAGTATCCACTCTTTTGGACCATTACACAATTCATCCATTGCATTCCAATGAAAGCATAGATGATGCACTAGAAACTTACCAAATGCGACAAACCAAAGGGTCACCAATGAGCATATGGGAAAAAAGTATAGAAGCACATGCTTTTCCACTGCTATTTCCCACTGGCAAAGGCGGAAGATACGATGATAGACGCACTCAGATTACGGCATCAGAATACCGCGCATTACGAATGTATTCGCAAGATCCCACATTTAGACAAAAAGTGGAATACATATTCCACCTACTCTTTGAAAGTGAACTAGCAACCCTATGTCACGGAGTTGCACACATTTTGAAATCTGGAACCCACTTTCAAAATATGTCACCTACGCAATTAATTCAAAAGGTACAAGAAAAAGATGAGGTTTTACAATCAAGTATAACAAATTTGTTTGCAAACATGCGTGGTACAAAAGAATACTGGTTCCGACGGCACAGAGACGTACGTTGTATGATCAGAAACCTTGGACCACCAACTTGGTTTGTTACACTAAGTTGTGCAGAATATGCATGGGAATATTTACAGGAGTTCCTACGCATATCAAACAACAACAAAACCAACATAGATGTATTAACACCTGGAGAACTTTGCTCTCTAGATCCAGTTAATCTGTCAAGGTATTTCCATCATCGTTTCATTGCTATGCTACACTTTATTTGTAATAAAACTGTTCATCCCCTCGGCAAAGTGCAACACTTCTTTTGGAGGAAAGGATACCAAGCGAGAGGAGCACCACATATTCACATGTTTTTATGGATCAAAGGTGCACCTAAATTTGGCCACGACAGTGATGCCACTGTTTTGCAGTTCATCCAAAAATATGTCACTTGTGAAATCCCTTCACAATGGACACATAGTGACCTGCATGAACAGATTTTACAATTTCAAAGACACAAATATGGCAAATATTGTCATCGCAAATACAAAAGCAAAGGGAAATACTACACCAAATGCCGCTTTGGTTTCCCTAGACCAGTTACAGAAACAGGTGAAGTGAACAACTTCATGTCTTCCGTTCGACATAGTGTTAAAGGTAAATCACCTAAGAACACGTATTACATAAAAAGAACAGAAGAATTAAAATATATCAATGATTACAATACAATCATTGCCCTCTTATGGAATGCAAACATAGATGTGCAGTACATTGCAGACAATTCCACTGCAGTTGCACGATATGTTACAGCCTACTTAACAAAAGCAGAAAAAACAGAGCTTCAAGACCTCTGGATTGACCTATCATCAGAAAAAACACTATTTCAGAAATTGTACAGCCTAGGCATAAAAATGCTCTCTCATAGATAATGTGGCGCATATAAAGCGGCAGATCGTTTAACCGGTACTGCTTTGTATGGAAAATCAGACAACATAGTATGGCTAAGTCTTGGTCCTGCTAAATCTAGAAAAAGAGTTCTGAAATCATATGAGGACATAGAAACAATTGCCAGAAATGATCCCAACAGCCAAGACATTTTCAAAAACAATTTACTGGACACATACTATCCGAACAGGAGTAGCACTTTGGAAAGCATGTGTCTATACCACATAGCTCAAAACTTTGCATCCAAAAATAATATAAAACCCGATGAAAGCTAAGGTAGATATAGAGTGACAGATTGGGAAGGCAGCTTAGTGAAACTTACCAAACGAAACTTAATCAATCATGTCAAATTGTCATTAAAAACTCCTCAACAGAAAGAAGTATATTACATGTCTCTGCTACAACTTTTTAAACCATGGAGAAAAGAGGAAGAGATACTAGATAACTATGACTGCTATGAAGATACTTTCAAAGCAAATGAAAGCGCTATCACCGATGTGAACTTTACGCAGTACAAAACAATGTTGCACAATGAACAGCAACACGAAGAAGAACTTCCGGCCCAACTAGATAAGGACACTTCCGACAGTAGTCAGCCTTCTGTAACAGGAAGCAAAGAACCCCTAGGACAGCCACTAATAGCAAATGAGGCAGAATTAGCTATGACAGAAGTGGAAAACACCATGTGTCGCTATGAAGAAGATATTGAAGACTTAACTGTACTACAAGCAAAACTTAACAAAGATCAGCACACCATTTTTGAAGAAGTAACAAAAAAAATTGCAAATGGTGTACAACACGAAAATAAAGAATGTACCTGCCAAAATTACAAACCTATACTGCTGTACGTCAGTGGTGAATCTGGGTCAGGAACAACATTCTGAATCAAAATCATCAGCAAGTTCCTTCAACAATTGACAAACAACAAACTGTCAGCTGTTGTAACTGCCTCGACAGGTTTAGCTGCCTACAACATAGGCGGTGTCACTTTACACCGATTACTACTCCTTCCAGTAGAACACCAAATCAAATTAGACCATTGCAAACTTTCTGCAGAAGCTGGATCAATGGAACTACGCAGAGTATTAAAACAAATGCAAATGCTAATAACAGATGAAGTGGGCATGGTCTCCAACCTAATGTTGGCTTTGATTCACCTCAGATTGCAAGAAGTACTTAAAACAAAGTACGAAGAACTCTTTGCAGGGAAACACGTTATCCTTTTTGGAGATCTTCTACAATTGACACCAGTGAAAGGTGAATCTATTTTTAAAACCTTAGGACACAAACTCTGCCGTAAAACTGTTGGCAGCATAGGAAATGTCAACCTTTAGCAACATTTCCAATAGAGATAATTAACAGAAAACTTGCGGCAATCTGCAGATCTCACTTATGCCAACATTTTAAAAAGTATTAGAGTTGGTGTACTATCTCAAGAAGCACAAGCAATATTGAAAAACCGGCGCATTCATGCACTTTATGGCGATAATGCATGTGCTACTGATGTTATGGAACAATTAGCGCACAAAAATGTCATTTGTATGGCCTTAATGCCAACTCTTGCAAGCTGTTTCAAATTCAATGAAACAATGTTAAAAAGAGAAAATCCAACCAATAATGGAAATTTTCACCACAGACAAATTAGACGTACATGGTATGACACTACCCATGTGTGAGCAAGCCACAACAAGACTAAATACCATAGAAAATTCAATCTCCAACACAGCTGGGTTGGAAAAAATATAAAAATTATCCTTAAATTGTAGAGTAATGCTTAAATGTAACCTTGACATGGAGCAAGGGCTAGTTAATGTAGTTAATGGGGCACTGTTTACATGTCAATATTCACTTTCACAAACTTTCAGAAGTGAAAAGGATAGGGCGCTCAACTGCTCGAGTCCTTCTCTTCAAAGACATGTATGTACGTAGAGAACCATTTTCTCTAACTCTTGCACATGCAGTCACCATTCATAAATCCCAAGGTCTTATCCTAGACAAAACATTGATAGATATAGGAAACACAGTCTTTAAAGAAGGCATGAGCTACGTAGCACTATCACGCTTACGTACACTTGACGGTCTATTTCTAATCAAATTTGATACAAGTAAACTGAACACTGATATTCCTTGCATTTTAGAATACAATAGACTGCGTTCACTGTACACGCCCCCATCTGAAACAATATCCTGTTACAGAAAAAGTAAAACGTGGTAAAAGAAACTAATTCAAACAGAAATGCAACACAATCTGACGGCAAATCCTTCAAAGAAAACAAAAGAAGCTAAAACTTCATCAATTACCACAAGCAAAGAAGGACCTATTAGAGAAAGTAAATCAGGTACTTCTTCAAAGAAGGAACAAAAACTTTGAAAAAAAGCACTCAGAGACAGAACTAGCTGGTCCATTCAAATTTGCAAATGAAACTGGTGTAAGTTGCTATGCAAATGTAGCAATGGATATTCTATTTCAATTGCCACCAATTGTTAACAATATTTACTTACACAGTACAGACCAATTGTGTTTGCAAATGTTAGTCCTTCATAGAAACGCAACAAACAATCCTGACAACACGTACAGTGTTCACGAAATAAGAAAAGAATTGGACTACTGTGCTGGAATGGTGAGATTCACTATAAACTCACAAGAAGATCCACAAGAATTTCTAATGTACTTACTACAAGTCCCGGAAAACAAAAACATACCTATAAATGAAATCTTCCAGATTTTATACATGTGGAAACATACATGCACTCTCTGTAACAATGTGATACAGGAACAAATCCCAAATGAGCGATTTGTGTAGGTATCCATACCTAATTGTCAATCCATTCTATTTCAGCAACTTGTACAGAATGCAAACCATGGCAGATTATGTACTATGTGCAATTCAGACAATCGCTCCACCTTACTGATACAAACACATAGTAACTACATAATACTTATGCTTCTACGTTATAATGCAGATGGTACCAAAAACAACTGCAAACTGACTGGATTCATACACAGTCAAGTGTCACTTGGAAAGAAAACCTTTACAACAATAGGTATAATCTACCACGCAGGAGCTACAACCAATGCAGGTCACTACACTGCATACATTAAAAAGAAATGTGGATGGTTCGAATGTAATGATAGCACCATTACTCTAAAGCAGAGATTGCCAGCTAATCTTTCAAATGCGTACTAATCTTCTTAAAGCAAAATTTAATAACTAATGTGTACTTCAACATTACCAAAAAATCAAGTAAAAGACTATAAACAGTTGGAATACGCAAACAGGTATCTAACTCCCCAAGAATGTATAACAACCACACAGATAAATGAATACCACAGATCAGTAACAAGAAATGCACAGTTAGAATACGCCAACAGGTATCTAACTGTTGTTAAAAATCTGCAACAAGGCAACAGACATAACATTAATCAGAAAGAACAAGGAAACACTCAAAGAAAACAAAGAAATAGTTTGTAGCATAGCAAATAAAGGTTTTTTTTAATCCGACAAGGATTCTTTTTCCCCCAGACCCAAGGATTTGAAAAACAAACACAGAAACTGAGCAAAATGCACAGTACACTGGTTTGTAAACTAAATATGAGGGTAAAAAAAGGTAAACTGTCTATTATACAATGTAATAAGTCTTCATAAAATACAAACACTAACATGCTCTTTTCTTTTATGACAGAAATTTAAAAAAAGGATATTTCCGTCAAGTACTAAAGTCAAGTAAGAAATATATGGATTCTGAACAAAGTAAACAGTAAGTATAATTACAGTCATGTCATACATATTCGAATCTACACGTCTAATCTATGGCAGTAATATGGTGCAGTGGCTGTAGGCTGGGCCTAGCGTCTTGGATGTATAACCTACCACCTACACCCTACGGCCAAGCAACCAAGACTATAGGTCCTACCCACAACCATCGCAGCATATCAAAACCATGTTGCTTGTAATTTCACTACTTATACGTTTACTCTTGGGTATATGGTCTGCAGCCATGCACCTAAGATGCTAGGTCGTGCAAACAACCACCGCACCACAGCACACCCATGTTCACTCATAACCTCACTGCTTATGACTTCAGTCTTGGCTGGTTCGGGCCAGGACTCTGGGTCCTGGCCAGAACCACCACAGCATATCGCACCCATTGTGGCTTCTAACTTCACTACGTATAAAGTTGGATTTGGGAGCATGGCCTTTGGCCATGCACCCAAAACGCTACGCCCTCCCTACAACCACCTGGATGATGTTTGATAGTACGAGTGTAGCTATACCTGTAATATGCTGCAGTAGTTGTGGCCACAGGCTACAGTCTTGGATGTAAGGCCATACATTTTTCAATGTATGGGTATGCAGTATATAAAATCCATAGTAGCTTATAATTGCAGTGCTTATAACTTTGTTCTTGGGTGCATGGCCTTTGGCCATGCACCAAACACTCTATGTCCTGGCCACAACTACCACACCATATCACACCCATTGTGGCTTGTAACTACACTACGTATAAATGTGCTGTTGGGTGAATGGCCTTCGGCCATGCACCCATGACTGCAGGCCCTCCCCACAGCCACCTAAGTGATGTTCAATACTACGGGTGTATCTATAGCTGTGATATGCTGCAGTGGTTGTGGCCAGGGCCTAAAGTCTTAGGTGTATGTCCATACATATTTCAATGTATGGGTGTGAAGTGGCTTACAACTCCAGTGCTTATAACTTTGTTCTTATACAGACTCTACACACTCCCCACAACCATCCGATCGATAATGAATAATAAAGGTGTATCCATTGCTGTGACATGCTGCGGTGGTTGTGGCCAGGGCCTACAGTCTTGGAAGTATGGCCTAAGGCCTATGGCCATGCGCCCAAGACTTTAGGCCCTGGCCACAACCAGTGCAGCATATTACACCCATGTTTGCTTATAAATCAGTAGCACACCCATAGAATGAAACATTGTAACTGTAGCATTTACTCAATTTGTACCCAGGACTGTAGGCCCTGCTCATACCTACCAGATACATAATGGATTGTATGGGTATGATGTATGAATGTGATATGCTGCAGTGGTTGTGGGCAGGGTCTACACGCTTGGGTGTATGGCATACAGCCTGCAGCCATGCACCCAAAAGTCTACGTCCTGCCCACAACCACCGCACTATATAAAACCCATGTTGGCTTATAACTTCAGAGGTTATAACTTTGTTCTTGGGTGCATGGCCTTCGCCCATGCACCCAAGCCTGCAAGCCCTCCCCACGACCACCTGAGTGATGTGCAATAGTACGGGTGTATCTATAGGTGTGGTATGCTGCAGTGGATGTGGCCAGAGGCTACACTCTTAGCTGTATGTCCATAGATATTGCAATGTATGGGTGTGCAGTGGCTTATAACTCCAGTGCTTATAACTTTGGTCTTGGGTGCATGGCCTTCGGCCATGCACCCAAGACTCTACACACTCTCCACAACCATCTGATCGATAAGCAATACTACAGGTGCATCCATTGCTGTGACATGCTGCAGTGGTTGTGGCCAGGGCCTAGAGTCTTGGAAGTATGGCCTACGGCCCACGGCCATGCACCCAAGACTCTAGGCCATGGCCACAACCACTGCAGCATATTACACCCATGGTCGCTTATAAATCATTAGCACACCCATAGAATGAAACATAACTGTAGTATGTACTCAATTTGTACCCAGGACTCTGGGCCCTGCCCACACCTACCAGATACATAATCAAATGTATGGGTGTGATGTATGAATGTGATATGCTCCAGTGGTTATGGGCAGGGTCTACACTCTGGGGTGTATGGTCTACAGCCTGCATCCATGCACCCAAATGTCTACGTCCTGTCCACAACCACCGCACTATATTAAAAACCATGTTGGCTTATAACTTTAGAGCTTATAAGTTTGTTCTTGGGTACATGGCCTTCGGTCATGCACCCAAGACTGCAGGCCCTCCCCACAACCACCTGAGTGATGTGCGGTACTATGGGTGTATCTATAGGTGTGGTATGCTGCAGTGGTTGTGGCCACAGGCTAGACTCCTAGCTATATGTCCATAGATATTGAAATGTATGGGCGTGCAGTGGCTTATACCTCCAGTGCTTATACGTTTGTTCTTGGGTGCATGGCCTTTGGCCAAGACTCTACACACTCCCCACATCCATCTGATCGATAAGCAATACTACAGGTGTATCCATTGCTGTGACATGCTGCGGTGGTTGTGCCCAGGGCCTACAGTCTTGGAAGTATGGCCTAAGGCCTACGGCCATGTATCCAAGCCTCTAGGCCCTGGCCACAACCACCGCAGCATGTGACACCCATGGCGGGGTGCAAATCAATAGCACACCCATAGAAAAAAATAATTTAATTACGGCATGTACTCAATTTCAATGTTCGCTAAAACCATGTGTGTCCTTAGAACAGTTTCAAGTTGCCTGCGCACAGCACAGACTGAAATACAACCCTTATGAGACCCCTCATTTTCTGTACTTACAAACATCCCGAACAAGGCGGGCATAGGAAATACAGCATTAACACCTACCTCCTGAACAAATACAGTTTTTAACCTATCTCTCACAGTCTGAACCTCCCCAAGCACTCTGACACAGCAAAACAGTTTTCAAAATAGCATTTTTCTGCTGGTCGCCGCTATGCTGTCGGTGGATCCAAGATGTCGGGCGCATCCAAACAATCTGACGCAGAACACGGCTCACTGCAGCCAATCGGCAGAGACGTCGCGTGTCTGCTGTCATGACGCCAGCCCCTTAGCCAATCGGTATCTTGTCCGCAGAGCGAACAGGGAAGTGTGACCGCGGAGCGGACATAGATATCACTCATTTCTTTAGACCTACTTTTTGGTCATTTTAAAGAGAAGTACTGCACGGATTGTCACCTAATTTACAAAAGCATGCTTTCGGGACCAAAGCCCCTGACGCAAATTTGGTGAAAATCTGTCCAGTGGTTTGGCCTGTAGCCGTGCACAAAGTTTTTCCCCCATTCAGTCTATGGGGGAAAACAGATGTTTTGGGACCCCCCGTATAACTTTTCCCCCCCTGGACCAAACATCAACAAACTTTGCAAAGAAATTCAGAGTGGCCCATATACTTTTTTTGCAAAGTTTGGTGAGGATTCGTCCAGGGGGAACGAAGTTATAAGCCGCCGTAAAAGTGCTCTTCCCACGGAAACAGCAACTTAACCATAACTACACAGCCACTACTGTGGCTGTGTAATATATATATATATATATATATAAGTTATAATGTGTTTGTTTGTGGTGGGATTTGTGGCAGAGAGTTGTTCCTTATACAATTCCGCACCATTTCACCAATCTGCACCAAATTGTGCATAGTTACCTATTAGGACCCTCTGGAAATTAATGGGTTACATGATATTTGGACAGCCCACCCCATTCCCCAGATTTCAGCATGAGTCAAAATGTATTTGTGGCTTCATGAAGCATTGTTCCATTTATAATTCCACATCATTTCACCAATCTGCACCACATTTTGCATAGTTACCAGTTAGGATCATCCGGACATTACGTACTAAATGACATTTGGCCACCCCATCATGTTCCCCAGATTTCAGCACAAGTCAAAATGTGTTTGTGGGTTTGTGGCTTGGTGAAGAGTTGTTCCTTACACAACTCCACAATGCTCCACCAATCCGTACAAGATTTTCATAGTTACCTGTTAGGACATTTGGACACCCCATACCTTTCCCTGGACTTCAGCACATTCACAAATGAAACGGTAGCCTGAAATCAGTGAAACATCAATGTGGTCGTAGAAGCACCAGTCCCAATAGGAGGAGCAAAACTCGAGGTCCAGACCATGGGATGCATGGTTTCCAAGATATTTGCAGAGAAATGCACTACAACAAACTGCACCACACCAGGGTGAGGTGACAGGTGGGGAGAGAGCACAGAAGGTCCCAGTATGCAGCAGCACACCAACTCTCACCTCCCCACAACGTCTGCTCTGGGGTATGTCAGCCAGTCACACGCATCCATTCTCAGTGCATTTTATTTCAGGGTGCAAAGCACATCAAGCAATAAGTGAATCGGAATAGCGAGTTACAGGATCAGTGTTCTCATGTCTGTCTACAGAACCCGTTCGGAGAATGGGTACTTCTGCTATGACTACTAAATCTTTAGTTGCCTTGTAAAGGTCTGAAAAGGGACCCGCCTATTCGTTATCCAGGATATTAGTATCAATCAGGTTATTTTTCTGGTAAATTGAGGGCCATTTTTTACCAGGTGCCAACAATTTCTAGAACAGTTGCGTGTTCGGGGTCCTCGCACGCTTTCAGCTCTAGTTCCATTTTCTTTGTCTGACATCCTGAAACCATGTCAACACCTTGTCTGCCGAGTTGCCTGGATCGAAATGGCGAATTTTTTGCAGGGATTCACTGTTATCCCCGATAATTAGGGCATGTGTTTCCATGACAATCGTTCCATCTGATCTTCCTCCTATTTGTTGTCAAGGCCATGTTGCTCATCTCTACAATGTTGGGATTTGTAATACAATTGGAGTCCACCTACACTTTCTTAGGAGAGACCAAATTGATTGCTATAAAGGTCAGACACTCTATTAAACTCCTGTATGTTCTTCCAGCTAGTTATGAATATACAGAGGTAGTCAATAGTAGATTTACCTCTCTGTGTCATAAAAGGTATAATTTCCTGGAACATCGCCCTTATATCTTCCATTGAATGAGGGATTTCCCCATTCCGTGAACCATTAGGAGAGTTTCAAACCATTCACGCAGGTGCACAGATCACACAAAATGGGTGACAGATTACTGTGGACTAGGTCCTCAATTAAGTTTAGGACATCACATGGTGTGCCGTTGCCTGTTTCAAGGTTGAAACTGCATAAATATTTGATTTACACCTCAAAAAGATTCTCTTTAAAATAAAATAAAAATTCTCTTTGGCTGTTCATCATCCAAAGGTCTTGTCGCTCGCACACCATTAAATACTTTTTGGCACCAGAGGAAGACCCCGCATTTAGCATGCAATCGAAATGTGACGGGTTTGGGCTTGGTCTCATATGAAACTATTGAAAAAGTGGACTTTGTACAATATTATAGCACTTGACGATTTTGGAATAACCAATGATGTTATTGCAATTTCGCTTTATCTCATGTATGGTGTGATTTTGTAAATATCACTATTTTTCAGCGCATTGTTCTTCATGACAGAATATATTTGTTTGAATTATTAACTGTCGTGTTGAAAGCATCAATTTGACCCAATAGGTTTTTTAATGACCATATGTTTGATTAGACGGGTTTCTTCTTTTTTGTCTTACATGATTACATCTGGTCCATTTGAAATTTCTGTCTATACCAAACCTCCCTCTATTGGTAAATTGTTGAACAATGATGATAGTCTGAAAAACATTCTATTGTACAGAACTGTACTTTTAGCACTTTAAGAAATACAGAGGTTTCTTTTACTTAAAAACGTAAATTGAAAGGAGGGAGTTTAGTACATTTTGGCCTTAAATGCATACAGGTCCCGTACATGCAATTTTTGTCCTTGGTACTACAAAGTGCAAAACCATTGTGTAAATGCAGGCATAATTGCCTGTACACCTTAGCTTTTTCTCTTTGTAGTGCAAACTGAGTAAAAGCCGCCTGCCATTTGCACATTACAGGCAGTTTTTGCAATAGATTTCTTTGAATGCTGTCTGCTTTTAGCTGGTATAAAAGTATTTGGATTCCATAAGAAAACAGTATATGATGTGCCATGAAACCAAAGCGCTCCACCCTAAGTTATTAGCGTCTTCACATTCACTATCAACAAAGACTCATCAATTTATGGTGGAAAAATATATTTAATTAGTAGCCAATATAAAGTGAACACAGGCTACACCGCCCTAATACACATGAATAGGTAGATCTAAGTTTCGGATTGTGCTGAAGGAATCCACTAGTCAGCACACATGGTCAGAAAGAATCAAAGAAAAACAGTTTATTCAAACATGACAATAAATCGCAGTATCAAAAAACATTCTAGACAATACAAATCACACAATTGGCACATCGACAAGACGTCAACCACTAGTTGTATATCTACAGCCTCTGGGGGCAGCTGTGCTGGAAAACATTAATCAACTATTGCCTGAATCAGCTAATAGCTGCACATATCCTCTAAATCTGGGTGAGGTTAGTAACAGTGTGACATAAGTTCCACTATAAATGTTGACACGTTGTGTTTCTGGCTAAAGAGGGTGGACTATGTCTTGCATCAGTTCTGGGTATAGTTCAAACCACCAAGCTTTCCTCAGGACATCCAACTCAAACCGATATAGATAGAATTCCCCAAACATGAGAACAACTCCATTTAGACACTGAAACAAAATACATAATTTGACATAACCCTAATTTGATTTAAAAATGACCATGAAAAGTTCCATTTTGTATGAAACCCATTAAACCAAAACTATCCGCCAACCTTTGCTATTATGTGTCTTGGGCCGGTCACTATTCAGCACATCATAAATGTTGTGTGTTCAGTAATGTCTTGCTACGAATAAAATAAAAGATGTGGAGGTGTGTTACCCTTATGCTCTTAACATTACTTCTTGCCCTACAGCATAGAGTAGCTGCTGGGCAGAACATTTATTATTATTACCTTGCTAAATGCGGTGTCCGGTCCGCTAAATGTATCCGGATATGATTCCACCAACCTAGCTTCTCGTAGTCACCAGCTCTTCAACTTTCTCTAAGGGCTTGTGGCGTGAAGTTTTTATATATAAGTATCTGTCAAAAAAGTAAGACCGAATCTAGCTCATTGTTCTGATATTTATGAGGCCTTATACACCTGCTAAGGGATATTAAACCCTGTGAAGAAACTGACCTAGCTGGGAATCTTTTTAAGCCCATTCACATAATAATATATCTGTTAACTAATGACACTGCCTCGAGTATGGATGCGTATGCCGAGGGGAATTTAAAGCCACTGTGTGCTGTCCTAAGACATTACAGTGCCACTGTTCATTCTACATATAATCCCGCATGCTAAGGAAATGGCATGCAACCATGTAGATAACAACGATCACATGATGAGTTGTTTGTCCACAAAATCTCACTGGGATTGAAAGCCAACGACT
This sequence comes from Ambystoma mexicanum, assembly GCF_040938575.1. NCBI lineage: Eukaryota > Metazoa > Chordata > Amphibia > Caudata > Ambystomatidae > Ambystoma > Ambystoma mexicanum. The sequence goes on from NC_090935.1 coordinate 1,198,535,132, forward strand.
TGATCAATCCGAAATGGTTCTGGAGCTTCACGGAGCTATGAGGACTTCCGTGTTGATATTGTTGTGTGTGTGATAGCACGTAAAGAATGACGGCTGTCGCCGTCTTGGATTGGGACGTGGCGGGTAGATGGGAAAAGGTAACCCTTCAAATGCTAGCGCTAAACTGAATTAGATAAAAAGATAGATCTTACTTGTGGGGGCCAGAGGCACCGATAAGTCTCATCAAGAAGATGTAATACAAAATGACCTGAACAAGTGTCTAGGAGTAGGAAATGAAAGATAAATTAAAAATATGAATACAAACCATGAATAACTACATGGGTGAGCAAGGCTGCTATAAATGTAGTGGTGGCTTCTTTGGCATGGGCCTCACCAAGAATGTCCAGGACAGACTCCTCCTCAGGCCCTAACATTGAAACATGTAATATCCCCATCATGTGATACGTCTATGTGAGAATGTGTAAGGAGGCACACCAATATACTAAACTCTGTTGCTGGTATCACAATTGAGGATCCCAAATGTGGCCCCTATTCAATGTAAAAACAAGTTCCATTTGATGGACGTATTAAGGCCTTTATTTACTGTATCCAGTTTAAATATCCATTTTGGTTCCACTTTTCTCAGCAACAGGTCGCGGTCGCCACCACGGGCTGGACCTTTTATCCTCTAGATGATGAGCCACAGTATGTCAGTATGTTTATGTCGCTTGCCCTTAAAATGGGCCACCATTGGTTTGTCTGCCACCTGATTCTTAATGCAAGATCGAATTTCACAGATCTGTTGTCGGGTCTCTCTTTTGGTTTTACCAATATAGATTAACCCACATGGGCATTTGATACCATAGATTGCCCATTTCATGAAGCAATTGGTGAAGTACTCAATTTCCAGACCATGCCACACAGGTCTCTCTCTTTCAGGTCCTTTGTCAATTGACACACTGGGCATTTTCCACATCTGAAGTCCCCAATAACTGGTGGCAGTGACCATAAAGTTGTCTGGGATGGAGGCTTATTCTGATATTCTTCATACGTGTGTACGAGTCTATCCTTTAGGTTTTGTTTGTGTTTAAACTCAAAACTGGGTTTTTCCAAGTTGAAATCCTCAGTTTTATTTATATTCCGATTTTGGAGAATAACCCGTCTCAGAGAATGGCTAATTGGGCTGAAGGATGTGACACAAGTTATTTTGTCCGCCGTGTGTTTCTCCTGTCTAACTAAGCATATTGCCCTTTCTGTATTACATGCTCTCTTATGAGCCCTACGTATGACCTGGGAAGGGTAACCCCGTTGGTGTAATCTCGTACTCAAGTTTTTACTATGGGTATCGAAATCAGACATGGTGGTGCAATTGCGTTCATCAGCAAAGTATTCTTGGATGTCCTGAGGAAGGCTTGGTGGGTTGAACTATACCCGTGAACTGATACAAGACAGAAAACAAGGCCTCTTTAGCCAGAAACACAACGTGTCAACATTTATAGTGGAATTTATGTCACACTGTTACTAACCTCACCCAGATTTAGAGGATATGTGCAGCTATGAGCTGATTCAGGCAATAGTTGATTAAGGTTTTTCAGCAAAGCCGGGTCCAGATGCTGTAGATATACAACTAGTGGTTGACGTCTTGTCGATGTGCCAATTGTGTGATTTGTATTGTCTAGAATGTTTTTTGATATAATGATTTATTGACATGTTTGAATAAACTGTTTTTCTTTGATTCTTTCTGACCATGTGTGCTGACTAGTGGATTCCTTCGGCACAATCTGAAACTTAGATCTACCTATTCATGTGTGTTAGGGCGGTGTAGCCTGTGTTCACTTTATATTGTTTAGACAGTTTGTTCCCTCATGAGACAGGTCCCCGGTAACAAAAAAGAGGGACTCACCCAGATTATACAACATTTAATTAGTAGCCAACACGTGTTTTGACCCAAAAACTCAGGTTTTCTTCAGGGATAACAGATCTGAGTTACAGTCAGAAATTATACACCAATACAGGTCAAATACATACAAAAACTATTTTTTGAAATTCAACACATTACCAATATTGTTAGTGATCACATGTCACGCAAAATGATAAATCCAAATATGTGATCAAGCCAGCTGATAAGGGGGGCAATGCAGTGGTAATGGACAGGAATGACTATATAACTGTACCAGAAGTGCACCGCAATGTATCTGGCTGTATTGAGAGACTGAAGACTAATCCAGTTAGGGATATTATTGATGAGGCAAACAAACTGGTTGACTAATGAGGACAAGAAGTTCTCAATATTATCCAATCCCAAATTACCCACAATGTATTTTCTTCCAAAGATTCAAAAAAAATTTGATACAACACTGGAGGGGTGACCCATAGTCAGTGGCATGCGTTGCGTTAGGAATCGCTGTCCTACACAGACTGGGGTTGAAATACCTGTGAAAAGAAACTTGCCGGCACAATTGAGATCCAAAACGAAATCCTTGGGTTGTCATATTGCACGTTTCGGGCGCCATCCGAAATTCCAACTTCGAGCACCGTTTCTCGCTCGCGCATTAAATAAAGCTGGCCCCCAGACTGCTGCACAGCGCTTCTGATTGAAGTGTTTGGACCCCCTTTGTACTTTCTTGGATTTTCGTATCTTGGACCTGTATTCTGCTGTTTGGATTGCTTCGATCTTGCCCCTTGCCTTCCTGCTTCCGCCTGCCCCTTCCTTACCTTGTCCTTGCTGCTGACTTCCCCGCTATCAGGACTCTTTCTTTGCCGTACTGGACTTCTATTGCTCAACGGACTGGTGTTTTCATTCCGGTTTACTTATATGCTGACTGCACGTTACCAGACCCATTTCTGCATAAAGGACTGCCTCTGCCCTTGTGATTCTGTCCTGCATTGCCTACACGTTACCAGACCCATTTCTGCATAAAGGACAGCCTCTGCCCTTGTGATTCTGTCCTGCATTGCCTGCACGTTACCAGACCCATTTACTATAACGAAATTCTTTTGCCTGCCCCCACTACCATTTATGTGCCTTGATTGGCACCACCTCCTTCCACAAGGAAACGACTAGTCGCCTACCTGCAGAAAGACCAGCCTTCTTGGACCCTTGGAACATTCTTAGGAACACGCCTCAGCTTCCTGCCGCACAGGATAACCAAAGACTAGAGACCTTTGTTTCTATACTCCTAGGTGTCCTCGTGCCGTCGGGATAGACCTTGGATATTGGGACCTGCTGGAACTCTCAGGCGTCCTCGTGCTGTCGGGGTAGGGTTTTGGACCTTGGACTTTTGGACCTTATACCTGGGACCATAGAGAGATTACAAAATGCCTAATGGTAAGAGCTATTCCACCTTCCATGTATATTGTACTCTGAGAATTCTTACGCATAGATTCTTCAATAGGTTTTCGTTTTGTTCTTGTACTTGCTTGCTTAGGAATTCCTTGGCTCTACTGAGGATACCTCCAATACCCTTCTGTGATATTGGCACTGACTGTAGCCGTTCAGGTTGGTGTAGTTTTAGTATTCTTTTACTTATGGTACTGATCTTGGTTTTTTCTCTGTTGTTCCCAGTTGGTATCCACGGGTGTGTGTCTCCTCTTCCAACTATTTGATCCTTCTTTCTGTAACCGTTACACAGCAGAGGGTTACAATTGTGGGAAGAATTCTACAGCGACTCTCGGAGGTTTTTGCAAACAGTGTTCCTGACGTATTTGCATTCCGGTGGTGAGTTCTAACAGGGTTGGCTCACCGAGAAATATTCAAAATATATTGATGCTATAATTTCCAAAGAGGTTCCCAAACTACAGGCTTATCTACGAGATACTATGCATCTTTTACAACTGTTGGAACAATTTGTTTGGCCAGAAGACTTCTGTATGGCCACACTAGACGTCAAGATTCTATATATGTCGATTGATCACAAACTGGCACTAAAGAAAAAAGATTACACATTTGCTTGCCAAAAGATCAGCTTCATATTTCCTCCATATTGTTACTTTGAAGTACCTTGCTGAATTTACATTACGCAATAATGTCTTCCTATTTAACAACATAATGTATAGCAAACACAAGGGGTAGCCATGGGGGCTAATTATGCGCCCTTGTCGGCACATCTCTTTGTGGGTTTTTCTGAAGATACATATGTATATGCTGAACATAGTTTTCCAAAGCGTATAAAACTTTGGTTCAGGTACATCGATGTTTTCCTTATCTGTCAAGGCAATGAATACAACCAGATGGAATTTGTGGGTTGTTTGAATGAGAATGATGCTGGTATACAATTCAGAGACAATGAGCACCCCACAGAAATTGACATCCTAGATATACATCTTTATGTTAATGATGATAAGATCATGTCCACAATTTACAGAAAGCCTACAGAATCAAACTCGGTACTTCTGGCGAGCAGTTGCCACAAGTCGAGTGTAATTAGAAATATTCCACTTGGTGAGTATATCAGGGCGAAAATAAACTGCAAGGAAAATGCTGAATTTGAAAAAGCGTCCAAGGTCTTGAATGAAAGATTTAGACAACGTGGGTACACTCAAGAAATACTCACACAAGCGAAAATGAAGAGCATGGGACTTGATAGGATAAATCTATTACAACCAAAACCTAAGAAAGTGACAGACTTACAGACAGTGAGAATGATCACACAATATTATTATCGCTATCGGCACCGCTTAACATACGGTCGCACCGAAATGAATGGAAGCGGAGTGTACATTAGAAACGGGTAGATGCAAGATTATTGGGTGTCTGTCTCCACATGTTGCGAGGACTAACAACAAATATGAGAGACCCGACACCTCTAGATTTATAGAGTAACATAAGGCAACGGCAGAAATAAAAGGTGTTTTAACCTGAGTCCATAAATGTTTCCCCAATTAGGTCTGACCATTTATGAAGCAGACTGCCCTAAAAACTCACGTAAAGAAATCAGCGGGCAAGAGCCAAGAATACCTACCCTATAAGATTCAGGAGATTACTACAGAATGAGAGGAAATCCCAAAACAGGGGTAAGTGATAATGATGGAACCTAATAAGCACATGATGGACTGTATATATGATGAGAGATAAGTAACCCTGGATTATCCATCCTCAGGGCAAAAACTATTAACTGTTGATGCAGTGTTGAAGACCTAGAAGTAGAAACACATGAGCACAAACAAGATACTAAGACAAGTAAGAATACCTATATTACATAGAAGATCATTGTAGATGCACAGTTGAGGCTAGAACATGGATACATACTTATGGTTCCCTTTTATATGTATTGCGTTGTAGGGACTTTGAAAATAAAAAGACGTCCCAAGAAAACACAAGATGCATCCCCCGGACCAGATATATGGAGTACAAGACAAGAAATGAGAAGACTGTTTTTTTAGTATTGTTATGTGACCATATTGGCCACGGATAGAGTCCTGAAGAAAGCGGAGAGTGTTTTCAATTCCGCTGAAACTGGTTGGCATAAATAGGCTCAGTGTTATGACCTGATCCCGAGACTCATACAAATAGTAGTGAGCTTGGTGAAACTATATAATTTTATGAGAAAGTGAAAACATAAAAGAAATATATGTAACTGTCAATCTATTGATTGTGTTTTAATACTGATTACAAGACTAGATATTGTAATTTAATAAGTCACACAGAATGGAAGCAATATAAATAAAAAGAAGAGGGTGACTTCCAATCGGTATTCAGGAGTAGAGTAATTCTGCTAGTTATGGAATCAGCCCGCCATTTTATTGTGGGTATTACAAAGGAGCACTCATGCTTAATTTCAACAAGATATACAGAGCACACATGAATGGTTTGGCCACCATTTTAAACCGTAAGTGAATGTCTGCGTTTGTATTCACTATTAGTATAACGTTAACATTTATTATTATGGAATGTTCCCAATACAGGGGGGAGGTTTGGCCTCCCTCCCATATTGACTTTATTATACCCAAAGGGATTACGTTAACTGTTATGGCAGCCGAGGGGTAGAACCATGTATGCGGCCATACGGCTCTACATTTGTTAAGTAGGGGAAATGTTTATTGTTCAACGTTACGAGGATTGCACCGCTAGTTGCAGCACTAACAATAAAAAAAAAAGAAAGTACGCGTTTATATGGCTCACTGTTTACATAATGGGTGAAATGTTAGATTTCCCAATTCACGTGGCTTCCACTATAAAGCCAGTTTCAGACACACTTGTTTGGGGTCTCTCTGTGACCCATATAGCGATCCCCGTGAGCCACCAACCCCACAGACTGAACCGCACACGTCTGTTCGGGCTCCCCGGTCGCACGATCGTGGCCGGGAACATCCCCTTAATTTATAATGCATGCTGCGGCGTGCAAAGTCACGCCGCCGCGTGCGCTCCCCTTAAGGGGGCAGCACCACACTCCTCCTTTTTCATGAGGACAAACAAATGTGCATCAACAGTTCCAAACAACAATAACAACACATAACAAATAACCAAAACATCCCACAGCATCCCTTTATTCACAGCTGGCCTGGATCCCTGTGACAACGACACACGACACCGGGGCCGTTGAGGAGACTTGTCCCAGAACATAGTCGGTGAGGCAAGCAGGTTTCCCTCGCCCAGTCCTCTGGGGGTACCTCCCGCGGGCCTCCGGCACGAGCAATCCTTTCGGCGGCAATCCCCGGGCTGGGGATGAGGGAAGGGAGGCAGCCCCCCACCCTCGTCGGGTACTTCCATACTTTCTGGTTCCTGAGGTGGGTCGGTTCTTGTGTCCCCTAGTCTCTTGAAGAAGCTCACGTTCCTGATGACTGCCGATCTCCCGTCCGAGGCAGTCACCATGGACCCCTTGACGGCCACCACGTCCAGCGGTTCCGGTTCATACGGGAGGGATAGCTTCCCGTGGGGATGCCTATTTCTTATGAGCACCTCATCCGCAGGTTCTAGGCATTGCGGGCGGAGCCCTTTCCTCAAATTCTCCTGCTCCGTCCGCAGCCTTCAATCGAGATCCACCTGCTGGTCGTCGATTACTCCAGGCTCCTCCTCGCTGACCTCGGGCAGCAGCCCCCGAGGGCACTGTTTGAAGAGGGCCTCGGCCGGGGCCACCCCCATTGATGCATGGGGAGTGGTGCGGTAGACTCTCAGGAACTGATATAGCGCTCTTTGCAGACAGCGTCCTTGGCCTCGCGCTATCCGGAATGTCTTATTCAGAGTTCTCATCAGCCTTTCCGCCTCACCGTTGGCTCTTGGCCAGAGCGCGGTGATCTTCTGGTGTTGAACCCCATACCCGTCCCTCAGTTCTGAGAAACGCTCACTCTGAAAAGGCGCCCCATTGTCCGAGCACAGGGTATGAGGAAACCCATGAAAGGCAAATACTTTCTCGAGGGCCACAACCACATGCTCAAAGGCCACCGAGTCCACAAACTCCACCTTCGGGTAGCGGGAGTACTCGTCCACCACCACCAGGAAGTGTGTGCCTAGTGTGGTGGATCCGAAGTCCGCATGCACCACCTCCCACGGTCACGTCCCTCCAGGCATAGTTTCAATAGCCAGTTCTCGCTGTATCGGGGATGCCGCCTGGCACCAGACAAATGCGGCCACATATTTGTTGGCCCTCCGTTCCAGCTCTGGGAACCACACCTTGAGGCATAGTCGGGCCTTGGTCTTTGCGGCCCCTTGATGTCCCTGGTGGGCTAAACTTATCACCTTGTGGATCTTGACTTGGGGCACGACGATGCGGTCACCCCTCAACAGGAGGCCCGTGGCCCAGAACGATAGTTACTCCTTCACCTTCCACAATTGTTCAAGCACCACCATGGCTTCTTGGGTGTGTCCCGCCAGTGATTCAAGCACGGTTTCCATGACCCGTGCTGCATCGCGGTCTTCAGGATCTGGAAACACTCGTCCTGGGCTGCTGCCGCCTCCAGGTCCTCGATGGGCATGGCATTCGGGGTGGCCGCTTCCACTACTGCCCATACGTGGTCATCCACCTCCTCAGCACAAGCGTCCGGTGATTCATTGCTGCCACCCCCGGGGTGACAGGACAGGTAGTCCGCTGCATTGTTGGCGCCAGGTCTGTGCACTAAGGAGACACCGTACTCCAGGAGTGCGAGCATCCACCGTTCAATTCTCGCCGGTGGCTTGGAGGAGGACCCCGCTAGGATGGGAGGCAGGCACTCATGGTCCGTCACAACTGTTACTGGCCAGCCCAGGATGTACAGTCTGAAATGCCTGCACCCCCACAATACGGCGAGGGCCTCCCGCTCAATCTGGGAGTAGCGCTGCTCGGTGTCAGACAGCGCCTTGCTGGCATACGCTACTGGGCGAACGCTCTCATCCAGGCCAATTTGCGGCAATACGGCCCCCAGTCCAAATGGGCTTGCGTCCACAATGATCTCTGACCGGAGTGTTGGGTCGAAGAATGCCATAGTGTCTTCGGCCGTGAGGGCGCTTTTGATATCCTCAAACGCCACCTGCTCGAGTAGGCCTGAGTGCCATGCTGGTTTTTTTTTTTGTGAGGCCCCTTAAGGGCTCTGACCTGAATGCCAAGTTCTGGATGAACTGACCACAGTACGTCACCATCCCAAGAAAACTCCTCACATCTGATACATTCTTGGGTGGCCGGGCCTCTTTGATGTCTTTTACTTTTCTTGGATCTGGTGACACACCCCCTTCCTTGACCATCAATCCAGAGAAATTCGATCGTCGGACGCAGAAACTCGCACTTTTCCCTGTGGAGCATCGGGCCCAATGACTGCAGCCTCTCAAAAGTTCTGGCCATATTGCGTAAGTGGTCGACCTCAGTCTTGGCAAACACCAGGATATCGTCACTGATGTTTAGGACTCCATCCAGGTCAGCTAGGGCACCCCTGATATTTTGGAACACCTCAGCTGCCGATGACACGCCGAAACTGAGTCTCTTACACCTGTACAGGCCTCTGTGTGTTGTGAAGGTCATTATGTACCTTGACTCCGGATGCAGGACGACCTGGTGGTAACCGGCCCGGAGGTCTAGCTTTGAAAAGAAGCGGGCCCCCTGCAATTCTGCGATGATGTCGTCGATAGTTGGCGTCAGATGTCTTTCTCTCTTGATGGCCTTGTTGGGTAGCCTCATGTCAACACATATCCTTACTGAGTCTGGTTGTTTCGGTTGTCATGATCCATCGATCATGCCCTTTCTGGTCTTCCTGGTCCCTGGCACGTCGGGGGTTACTCGCTGTAGTACACCCAACATGGCCGTATACATGGAAAGCGGTCTATCGACCTTTACGTCTGAGGCAGCACGTTCTATAAATTAGCCACTCCCCTGCAGCTGCGCGCGTCTCAACGCTACCGTTAGCTGTGGCTTGACGTGTCTCGCAGTTCGTACTCCTGGAACTGATTTGCTTCCTGAATTCTCGGAACCCATTCCTTACTCCTTTTCCTCCCCCTCTCCTTGTACCTGTATCCTTCTGCGTTCCACGCGGTCCACCCCCGTATGCTGCCTTCCTTCCTGGTCTTCCTGGAGTTTCTTTGATCCCGGACGAAGAAGGTGAACGTATCCTGGAATCCGAAGACGGGCTTATACAAAACCCGAACAGTACGGAAGAAAACCCTGGCAAAGGATTCCGCAAAGCAACGAAAACAGGTGAGAAAGAGTGAAACCTGTGACAGATTGAGACGCCACCTGATTGATTTCGATACGGACATGGAAGTGGCCATCCAGGACCTTATGCGTGGTATGCAAGAGTTGACGACCGAAGTGCAGAACTTAAAGGCAGAGAACGCCGCTTTAAAGCAATTGGTGTTATCCCGTGAATCCGCCACGAAAGAGAGTGTAATACTGGGTGGCGTTGTTGATAAATAAGATGGTTCCGCAAAGAGCCTTCGTGGATTCCTTGATTCATGGTTGGTCCACTTCACCTTTAAGCCTTATTATTTTTCTACGCCCAGGGCTAAGGTGGGCTTTATTATCTCGCATCTTTCCGATAATGCTTTGACCTGGGCCACCCCACTAGTTAACTCTGGGGATTCTCTCCTGGATGACTACGACGGCTTCATACAGGCCCTTAAGACCATGTTTGACCTGCCCGAACAGGTCTACAGTGCCCAGGAACGTCTACTCGACTTTCAACAAGGTTCCCAGGATATGCTCACGTATGTCACACGCTTCAAACAGCTGGCTAAAGAAGCTGATTGGTCCTCTGAAGCTTGTTTTACTCTATTTTGAAGAGGGCTAAATGGAGACATCAAGGATGAACTAGCCAGAGTGGCACGCCCGAGTTCTTATCAAGCCTTGATGGATCTCGCTCTACAGATTGACTTTCGCATCCAGGAAAGAAGGGCAGAGAAAAAGAAAAGCAAGTTACCACTCCAGAAGAGCCCCAGTGCAATACCCTTGAAACCCGAAGGCATTTCTACCTCTAGCAACGAGCCTCAACCTATGCAGCTAGGGGCATTCCGTGGACCTATATCCTCCCAGGAACGGATGCGCAGGATCCATACCGGATTGTGCATGTATTGTGCATCAGATAAACATTTAGTGAGAGAGTGCCCAATAGCACCCCCACGGCGCTCGGGAAACGCCAGCTCCCGATCCTAAATGGAGCACAGGTTCGGGAGAGAGATGCCTGCTCCACATCTATTACATCCTTGAACTCTCCTGGACAAAATTCTTTGGTAATCTTACAGGGCTTCTTATCGCCATCCAAGAAGGATCCTGGCACTGGTGGACTGTGGGGCTGTGGGGTGTTCATAGACCAAGAATGGGTCCTTAAACACCATATTCCTTACGAATCCCGGACTAGCATGCAACCTGTAAAAGCATTTGATGGAAGACCTCTTTCCTCAGGACCCATAACCCTTCAGACCAAGGAAATCGAGCTTGCTATAAACCACCATTGAGAAAAGATAAGATTTGACATCAAGTCGGCTCATTACCCAATGGTTCTGGGAATGCCCTGGCTTCAAAAACACAACCCGTACATCAATTGGGCAGCGGGTTCCTTGTTCTTGGGTTCTGAGTTTTGTATGTCCCACTGCATATTTTCGGACCTTGTTCTGACACCATCAGAAGGACTTCCTACGAACCATCAAGGTACAATTTCAGTCTCAAACATTATCCGGGTTCCGGAGATATACCAGGAATATTCTGATTTTTTTCTCCTCTGCAATTGTCCAGGCGCTACCTCCCCATAGACCAGAAGACTGTGTTATAGAGACGGAACCTTCCGCTGTGATTCCCTTTGGAAGGATGTTCATCTTATCCGAACCAGAAAAGAAAGCCCTTCGAGAATACCTGGATATAAATCTTGCAAATGGCACCATACAACCCTCTAAATCCCCAGCAGGGGTTTCACTGTTTTTCATCCCTAAGAAAGACACCCAGGAACTCAGACCGTGTCTGGACTATCGAGGTGTAAATCAATGCACCCTTAAGGATCGCTATCCGTTACCCCTGATCTCGGACATCCTGGAGGCAGTAAGGGGCACAGTTGTTTTCACTAAGTTGGAACTCAGGGGTGCCTACCATCTGATCCGTATCAGGGCAGGAGACGAGTGGAAAACAGCCTTTAGAACACCCTTTGGTCACTTTGAATACTTGGTCATGCCCTTTGGACTTGCTAATGCCCCAGTGGTCTTCCAACGCTTCATGGATCGGGTGTTCTCAGACATGTTATTTCTTTTCGTGATTGTCTATCTGGACGATATCCTAATATTCTCGAAGGACCCTTCCAAGCACAAAGAACATGTTAAGGCAGTGTTACAATGGCTACGCGAAAACAAGCTCCTGGCAAAACCCGAGAAGTGTATCTTCCATGCTTCTACTATACACTACCTAGGATTTGTCCTTAGCCCAGAAGGCATCGGTATGGATCAATCCAAGGTTAAGGCTATATTATCCTGGCCAAGCCCCACCTCTGTGAAACAAATCCAATCCTTCCTGGGCTTGGCTAATTTTTACAGGAAATTCATATCTTCCTTTTCCGAGATAGTCCGACCAATCATTGCCCTGCTAAAGAAAGATTCTCTCTTCCTTTGGACCACAGCTCAAGAGGAAGCCTTTCAATGGTTGAAGACTGAGTTTACCCAGGCCCCCATCCTGGCTCAACCTGATGTCAACCGACCATTCATAGTGGAGACAGACGCCTCCAGCTACGCTATTGGAGCCGTTCTAAAACAGCTATTCGGGGACAGGATGGAACATCCCATCGCCTACCTTTCACGGACATTAACTCCTAGTGAAACCCATTACCCAGTCTTGGAAAAGGAAAAGGAACTGCTAGCCATCCGCCAAGCCTTCACAGAGTGGCGTCATCTACTCCTCGGAACGAAACACCCCGTCCAGGTCCGCACGGACCATCGAAACCTACAAGTATTACAGGCCTTGGAATGTAGGAATAGCCGTCAAGCTCGGTGGGCCTTCTTCTTTGCCCAATACCAGTTCCAGATTTGCCACGTTCCCGGAACACAAAATCTAATAGCTGACGCCCTCTCTTGATGTCCAGACTACGAGCCCCCGGGAGATCGGGCATATCCCAAGATGTTTCCTCATACAATATTTGTAGCTCAAGCAAACAATCTCCTGGAAGGCATTCGTATGCAAACTCAGACTTCGGAACTCTGGAAGAGTCTTTCAGAAAAGAATCAGTGGGATCTGAGAACCAAGGACGGATACTTGTTTAAAGATAATAAACTGGTCATCCCCACGCAGAAACTACAACAAAAGATAATAACCCTCTGCCAGGATACTCTTCACTCTGGTCATCGTGGCATTTCCAACTCCCTCCGTCTAATACAAAGACAATTCTGCTGGCCCAGGATGAAGGCTGATGTTCAACTGTACATTCGATCTTGTTCCGTCTGTAATACAAACAAACATGACAACCAGAAACCAGCGGGATTCTTATTGCAGCCTACACCACCAACAAGACCTTGGGAAATCATCGCTACAGACTTTATTGTGGAATTACCGGCATCAAGAGGATACACCACTATCATGGTCACCATTGACTTGTTCACTCATATGGCTCATTTTACACCTCTGTATAAATTACCATCCTCGTCAGAACTTGCTGGAATCTTCCTGGAACACATCTTCCGACTGCATGGACTCCCTTGCAAGATCATATCGGACAGAGGACCACAGTATATCTCTCAGTTTTGGAAACACCTTTGCAGGATATTAGGAATCCAACAAGCTCTTTCCTTGGGATATCATCCCCAAACCAATGGAGTCACAGAACGGGTGAATCAAACCCTTGAACAATACCTTCGATGTTTCTCTACTAAGGTCCATGACGATTGGTCACTTTTAATACCAGTGGCTGAATTTGCCTACAATAATTCAGATCATTCGGCTATTAAGACCAGCCCTTTTTTTTGTAGCCAAGGATTCCATCCTTCGGTCTTACCTTCAGTCCTTCCGCACCCTACACCAGTTCCAACAGTCGATTCCTGGATTGAAACACTCATCAATGTACAGAGAGAAGCCAAGGAACATCTAGAAAGGGCACAAATCCAAACCAAGCACTATTCAGATTCAAGGAGAAGACCAGGGCCTTCTTACACTATATGGGATAAGGTATGGCTATCCTCGAAATTATTGCCCCGACATCTCAGACCGAATAAGTTGGCTCCCCGATATTATGGGCCTTTCCCTATAAAAGAAATCATTAACCCTGTGGCCTTTTGACTCAAACTACCAGATTTCTGGACGAAAATACATCCGGTTTTTCACAAATCTCTATTGAAGCCTTACATCCAATCCACCCGGACTAATCTTAGACCCAGTCCTGTGATTCTCAATGACCAGCTGGAATACAAAGTATCTCGAATATGTGACTCCAGATATAAGCGAGGACAACTTCAATACATGGTGGAATGGAAGGGCTATCCACCCAGTGAACGTACCTGGGAACCAGTTTCAAACCTAAATTCCCCCAGATTGCTCAGAAGGTTCCATCTAATACATCCAGGCAAACCAGGTGGAATGGGGTTTAGAAGGGGGCATGCTGTCATGATCCATTGATCACGCCCTATCTGGTCTTCCTGGTCCCTGGCACGTCGGGGGTTACTCGCTGTATTACACCCAACATGGCCGTATACACGGAACACGGTCTATTGACCTTTACGTCTGAGGCAGCACGTTCTATAAATTAGCCACTCCCCTGCGGCTCCGTGCATCTCAACGCTACCGTTAGCTGTGGCTTGACGTGTCTCGCAGTTCGTACTCCTGGAACTGATTTGCTTCCGGAATTCCCAGAACCCATTCCTTACTCCTTTTCCTTCCCCTCTCCTTGTACCTGTCATGATCTCTGCTTCCAAAAGATCAGGACTTGCCCGACTCCCTTGGAAGCAGTCCCATAACCCCGGTTCCGAGTGCCAGCCAGTCCCAATTGGGACCTTTTGGACCCTGTCCTGGCGCCAGTGGCACCAGGCTCATAAAGATTCCCAGTCCCAGCGCTGGAAGCGCCGGGCTCATAATGCTTGGGTAGACTTACCTGCAGCAGACCATGCTGCTTACTTACCTGCCAGTTGAACCCCTGATCCTCTTCTGTTTGGGACTACTTTTCCTGTTGGGTGGGGCAGGAGCCACTCCCTAGGTTCAGAACACTGGAACTCTTCTGGAAAGCAGGAACTCTTTTCTTACCTAGGCGTGGCTGTGGAAGGAGACACCTAAGCACTACAGGAGGCTATTTAAACCACACCCGATGGATGAATCTTGCTTTGCGTTATTCTGCATTCTCTGCAGCAGAACGCTCATCGTGTCTTCTGCTTCTGATCCTGGGCCTAAGGGAACAAAGGCTTACCATCCTGGAATCCAGTCTTCAGCAGCACCTGTAAAGACAAAGAAAGAACAGGTTAGCACTACGGTCTTCAGTGGCAGCGCATCTCTTACCTGGTCCATCGGCTGTCACCAACGCCTCGCGCTGCATTCCGGCATCTGAAAGACAAAAGCTTACCAGCTCTTCGCATGCTCCGGAGGCCTTCGGCGCTGCATCCCGCATCTGAAAGACAAAAAAAGGTGTGTTTAAAGACATTGGGCAACTTTATTACTCACGTGCCATTACTCCTTCCCACGCCGAATCCAGTGGGTACTCCAGCACCCTTCAGCTTCTCTAAAGCTCCGAACTTGTACCTGCAAGATAAAAGGGACATCGTGAAGCAGGCTACAAGCGCTTACTTACGTGCTTCCAGGCGCTTCTATTCCTCACGCGGGTTCGATCCTCAACTCTCATCAGCCCGCCATCCGCCATCGCCGGAACCCTGCAAAACAAGAGATATCATTACAAAAGACTTTTAAGACATTTGAAGTGCCCAGAACTTACCGTTTGTGCAGTTAACGACGGACAGCAGTCCTCTGAGGTCAAGAGGCCTGCACCCTTATCCAGTGAAGAAACTGGTTACGGCACCCTGCCCCGAGGCAGATGGAGAGCTCGGCGTTCACTTACCTAAGGTGAGGGTGTTAACCTTTGGGGTTCTACAGGAGAAGAGAAAGGGAAGAGGAGAGAGGCACCCAATAACCCCAGTTCATTAATCCCATATTTTCTATCTGCAGACATCTTACTCTTCGAGTCAGACATACAGTGCGCAGAGGTCCAGCCCAAAGAGCCAACCGTGTGTTACACATCACCTTTGAAGATACGGCATTCACCCAGTCAAGACCGGCGCCTCTGCGGGAATCAGGTGAGCGTTACAGTACCTGTATCCTTCTGCGTTCCACGCGGTTCGCCCCCGTTTGCTGCCTTCCTTCCTGGTCTTCCTGGAGTTTCCTTCATCCCGACAAAGAAGGTGAACGAATCCTGGAATCCGAAGACGGCCGAGCGGGCTTATACAAGACCCGAACAGCACGGAAGAAAACCCCGGTGAAGGATTCCGCAAAGCAGCGAAAACAGGTGAGAAAGAGTGAAACCTGTGACTCGGTTTCCTCGCAACCACTATCGGTGATACCCATGGTGTGGGACACTCGACCTTCTCAATAATGTCTAAATTCACTAGATTGTACAGCTCCTTGTCTACTTGTTCCCTGAGATGGAGGGGCACCCTCCGATGTTTCAAAGCTATGGGCT
Organism: Ambystoma mexicanum; assembly: GCF_040938575.1. Taxonomy (NCBI): domain Eukaryota; kingdom Metazoa; phylum Chordata; class Amphibia; order Caudata; family Ambystomatidae; genus Ambystoma; species Ambystoma mexicanum. The sequence continues at coordinate 1,198,551,131 of NC_090935.1, forward strand.
GCACAGACTCATCTATGTGCAGCCTCACTGGATCACCAGCCATTTGACCGATTCCCTGGAACAGGGCAGAGTACTTGTTCAATAGGTCATGTATGTCCTCCAGACGGAGTAATGCCTAGGGCCTCTGCCGCAGCACAGCTCAGTAGTGTGTTCATGCTCACCGGTGTCACATAGAACCTTGCTGTGATCTTTGACCCATCATGTTCCACCTTTGCCACGAATGTGCCATCCAATGGGATCGGTTCTGACCCTCCGAAGGCGAAGATGCGGGCTCTCGAGCTGACCAATTTCGGTGGTGTGACCATCGTATCGTAGTGTCCACGGGCCATCACGTTGACCGATGCTCCTGTGTCCACGAGCACCGGGACGTGTGACTTGTTCACGGCCACCACGCACCTCGGTTGTCATCTGTTTTTCGCCTTTAGAGCCCCCACACTTGGCACAAAGAAGATATACTCATCTTCTTCTTCCTCCTCTGCTTGGGCACCTCCCTCTCCTTGTCCTACCTGTGCGACGTTAGGTGGGCAGGCTTGACGCAGGAACCCCTATCGAACTGTGCCCCTTGGCACCATTACCGGCAGGGACGCGTTGCACACAAGCATAGTGGTCAGCAAGGCCGCACCGTACACAGGTCCTTGCTGCCGCCGGGCATACGACGGGGTGTGGCAGGTCATAGCCACACTTTTGGCAGGACTCACCAGCTCTCCCGCCCCTGTCGCGGGTACTGGCCTCCTGGCACCTCTGCCACCACGCCCCACCGCACACACACCTCTTCCGTCTTCACTGAGCGTGTTCCAGCCTCCATCTTGGACGCCCTCGCCTCTGAAACTTCATGGCAGCGGCCCAGTTCAAGGATGCGAGCAAGGGTGGTGCCTGGTTCCCTCAGTACCTGTCGCCTTAGTTTTCCTGACGAACAGGCTTGTATCAGGAGTGTTCTAATCATGTCATCCTGGTCACCCGTCACCGTCATATATATACATGCACACCAATGTGCACAGGTCCCACTCCGCTTCACCATCAAAGAAAAATGCTCGAAATGCCAATATTAAGAAATGTAAAAAAATAGGCTTTATTATAAATGAAAAATCTATGCTCTGGGCAACATGAGATCAGCAGACTCACATAACGTGAGGCTTTTCACGCCAAACTTGGCGCTTGTTTATACACTCGCAGAGCTCATGTTTGAAAATGCATTTAAATGGGCTTTCAGTTTGGCTACTATATGATACAATCTCTCATTTACATCTCTATGGTTCACTCAAACATATCACGGCCATCTTGGCTACTATACCATACCAAGTAATTGTGTTACATTGTACTCCATAAACAGAGTTGTGCTATCAAAGAATAATTATTGGTGGCCACATATTGCATTTATAGTCTGCAAGATAGTCACATAAGACACGTATGTCTGTAACAATGAAATAAAAATCAAATGAATTGAGGGTAATGAGATTGATTAAAACCACCTGTCGAATGACCCAACATCATATACATTGTCCAACCCTAATGCCAAATAACCAGTGAAGGGCATAGTGCAACTGCTCTGGAAACAAGTGCGCTGATCCTGGGCTTAATGTTTGGTTAAAGCCAGTGTTCTACCCAATGCCATGTATATGACACATAATGTGTGTACCCCATTAAATAAGGCAAACAAAAGTGTCAACTGTAGACAATAAAGTGTGCATTGCAAATATTCCAAGTAAACCAACAACTCAGATCATAAAAGTGGTGTCTTGTACTTTAAAAAAAGCCACATGAGTTCCTGTCATGAACCTAAGTCATCTATGGTCAATGAACTGTGCAAACCTACAATTGTACAAAGTTGAGATTTAAGGTGCAAATATCTACATCAGTGCAAATCAACAATTGTGCATAGATGTGCATACTAAAAGCATAGTGCTGGACTATAAAAGTCAAATGCTTAATTAGCACAATACTCACAAAGTGCAAAAATGCATGAGAAATAATATACATCAGCTGATTCAGATTAAAAAATAGAGTTCATTCACCAAGCGGCGAGTGACCTGACCCTATGAACTTAATGTGTAGAAGGAGATTACTAAAGTCACACAATATTGAGTTAAAATAGTGTAGAGATGTAAAGAGAAAAATGCAGCTAATAGGGTAAACTAGTGTACCAATGGATTTTGTCAAGTAGTTCAATAATAAATAATAAATCACAAAAGTAACCCTCATAGACACTCAAAAGCCAATGTAATACAAGTTTTGAATTCACATAGTTCAATAAATTCAAAAAGTTGCAGTTACAATCCCAAAATGCATTATTCATCACAATTAAACACCAATAAAAGTAAACAGTTCCTCATCAATGTTGTGTCCTTGCAGGGCCTTTGTTTCAAAATCAATGATTAGTTAAGTCTCCTGTTGTCGCAATTTCAATGTTCTATCACCTCCTCTCAGGTGACTTGGTACATTAATTACACTGAAGAAGGAAAAACCAACCAAACTGCCCCCATGGTGCTCATTGAAATGTTTAGCTATATGGTATTGAAAATCCTTGTTTTTAATGGCCCTCATGTGCTGTAAAATCCTAATTCTTTATTTGCAAGTGATGCTGCTCATGTACCACTTTTTATAATGACAACTCAAGACATATACCGCAAATTCAGTTTCACATGTTATTTTGAGCAAATGTATAACTCATTTGTAAGACAGATTGTAAAAACTTTGATTGTGATACTACATATTGACACACCATGGGCCTCATTACAAGTCAGCCGGTCCTGTAACAGTGGCGGTAAATCCGCCACCACCGTTGTTTCCAGACCGGCTGATTCCGAGTCCTGCAGACGGACATGGAAACCCCGGCTCTGTCATAGACAGACAGATTTACAGAATTCTGCCTCCAGAATTACCGGGTCACCAGGGTTTCAATACCCTGGTGATTCCGGCAATCACTGAGTCGGAATGGTATTACGGGTCCGGCGGCAGCCTGCCGGTTTTTCTGGCATGGCTACCGCCGGACTCGTAATGAGGCCCTATATATTTCTGACACTTGAGAAATCCCATATGATTTCTGGATAACCAATTGTGTTTTAGCACTTTAACAGGGGGCAAATAGCTTAACACCAATTTATCTTTCAAGGATCCTGATCGCCTGTAAGTAATACTTGGGCGTACTGGTAAAAGTTCAGATAGATCTTTATCTACTTTAAGAATGTGCCAATATTTAAATATGATGTCTGGAATGTAGCAAGAATCTGGACAATAAGTCAAAATCAACCTCATAGCTTCAGTATCTTCAGCATGAGGTTTCTACTTGTAGAATGATCAACTAAAGTGTCATGATTTAGGCTCCTCTCTTTATAGAAAGCCCTTTCGATCACTTCTTCGGAATAACCTCTAGAGATGAAACTGGAAGCAGCAATTGAGCACTCATTATGAAATTTACTGACATCTGAGCAGTTACGCCTAAAGCAAATACATTCACCGTAAGGGATGCTGTTAATGCATGTGGATGGATGATTACTAGAAGCCACAAAGGGGACATTAGCACCTGTTGGCTTGGGGTAAACTGATGTATTAATACCGTCACAAGTGATATTGACTCGAACATCCAAATATACCACTTCTGTTGAGCTATGTGTTTCTGTAAAGCTCAGATTTAAGTTGTTACAATTTGAAACTTTCACAAAGTCAATCTATTCACATTCCGTCCCTTTCCAAATGATGAATAAATCATCAATAAAACATAACCAACAAATCACCTTATTTGTAAACTGCTTGTTTTCAGGTGACCCCACAACATTCCTTTCCCACCATCCCATTGCAATGTTTGCATATGCAGGGGAAAAGATTGCCCCCATAGCAGTACCCTCACTTGGTGGTAGGAGTCATTGAATACAAAATAATTGTGCATTAAACAAAAAGAAAGCATCTCCAAAATCATAGAAGTGTGACCAAGATAATTCAAAGACCTTGTGTCCAAATAAAATTTACAAGCCCCCAATCCAAATGTATGGTCAATCAAGGTATATAAGGACACCACATCAACAGTTGTAAGAATCATACCTGCCTCCCACAGTATTTCATTAATTTGACTTAAGAAGTCAGTTGTATCACATATAAACAATGGCAAGGTAGACACTAATGGATGAATGGTTTCATCAACAAATGTAGCCATATTTTCCAATACAGAACCACACAGAGTAACAATGGGTGTCCCTGGAGACTTGGTCATGGATTTGTGCATTTTAGGTAAAAAATAAATGATAGGTACCACTGATGCATATATACACTTTTATATATCATTGCAGGATAGTGTGGGGAACTAGATTTCAAGTTGTGCCTTCAATATTTAAAAGTATAAGTATGGAAAGTGGATCTGAAATTGGCCACACAATAATTATTTGAAAAAAGTAATGCATGCACAACAGTGCACATTGCATTTTCGTACTTTCACAAGTATAATTGGCTCACAGTAGTACTCACAACTGTTTATCCTTAGGCACAGCATGCCAATTGATATGATAGGATATAATGCCTTGGATCACGATTACAGTTCGATAGTTTAGGGTGCATATTTGCATTACTGGTGGATGCATGTTCGCAGATTCCATTTGACGATATACACAGGATTCTAAGACATAGGTGAGCACTGGTATGGATAGTTCTGTCTATATGTGCATTGAAGTGATGTCATTGGGACAACTAATGAATATGTGTTTGTACTACCCTCTCTTTCAATCCATAAGAACACAATCCCCACTCTAAAAGGTCACCTGGGATAAAGATCTCTTGTCAACCATTTCCAGCAGCTGTCATGCATGATGTTAAGAACGTCTAATATCCACAGAAAAGCAAACCTTTTTCTTTGCAAGCCAAGGTAGTGGACATCATGTGAATAAACTAATCTTTAAAAGGGGGCTTCATTGTGTTACCCACTTTAATTGTTTGGAAACAGGAACAGATTTGCTAGCGGTAAGAGATCTTTCAGTTGAAAATGCACCACTGCAGGTCCAACTGGTTAAAAATATATGGCCAAAAAAGGTACTGCTGAAAAAACAAAAGGAACATAATTGGGCAGACCAGGACTGTGTTTATCATCTACATTTCATTTTGTTCCTGACAGCAGTTGCCATAGAGTGTTAAATAAAAACGATAATCATACTCAATGATAATCGTAGGTTTTGGTCACACTGTATAGTACATTTGGCTGACCAAGTTCCAATTTATTTATTTGTATTTGTATTTATTTAGTTTATATAGCGCTTTACACCAAAGCGCTGCACATTTTAACAACGGGATACATATAACAGTTAACATTATAACAGTAACAGAGGAAGCAATCTACAATTGAGAATCAGACCAACAAAACAATAAGTAGAGCAATTAACTGGAGGGGAGAAGGAGAGTAGTGCAGTAGAACTGAGGGGGATAGGGGGGAAAGAGGAGGAGCAGGAGGGAAAGGATGGGATGAAGGTGAGAATGGGAACGGGGATGAGGGGGAGGGAGATGAACAAGGAGGTAAGGAAAGGGGGGAGGTGAGCGGGGAGGGGGGAGGAGATTCATGGCAGGGGATGGAGAAGGAGAGATTTGAGGGAAGATTGGAATAAGGAAAAGGTAGAAATAGAGCAGAGTGAGAGAGGTAAGGAGTTCCAGGGTAGGGAGGCTAGGAGATGAAAGGAGCGGAAGCGGGATGAGGCACAAGGGGAAGGAGGAACAGTGAGAAGGAAGTGGTCGGCTGAGCGAAGGGAGCGGGAGGGAGTGTAGAACGAGAGGAGGGAGGAGAGATAAGGGGGAGCAAGACCATGGAGAGATTTAAAGACTAGGCAGAGAAATTGAAATTTGAGTTGGGAGTGAAAGGGAAGCCAGTCGAGGGAGGAAAGGGAAGCAGAGATGGAGTTACGGGGGGAAGAGGAGTCAGAGGGTGCGGACGGCAGAGTGGTAGATAGATTTAAGGGGGGCGAGATGAAAAGTAGGGAGTCCAAAGAGTAAGGAGGAGCAGTAGAAGAGGCAAGAGAAGATAAGGGAGGAGATTGAGGGGGTAATTCATAGAATTAAGCGCACAAGTGGCGCACGCGGGTGGCGCACAGTGTGCGCGTGCGATAGTCTGCGCCAGCCGCATGCGCCAAAATCCATTTCGGCGCACAGCGTATTCATGGATTCTAGCCACCAAAAGCAGCCGCGGCGCAGAGTGGCGCAGCGACTCTGCAGCAGCGCCAGTAACGCCCCCAAGAACGCCCCCCGCGCAAGGAAAAGTCATCAAAATCCCCAATCCAGCGCAAAGGGCTGCGCTAACCCTGGACCAGTATACAGGGCCGCCACACAGCACACGGAAAGCGGGGAACGTGTATTCCTGGGGTTCGTGGGAAGTTTCACCTGCGATTTCAGCAGGGTACGTGTATTCCTGGGGTGCGGGGAAGTCCAACACGCGATTTCAGCAGGGTACGTGTATTTCTGGGGTGCGGGGGAAGTTCCACACGCGATTGCAGCAGGGTACGTGTATTTCTGGGGTGCGGGCAAGTTTAACACGCGATTTCAGCAGAGTACGTGTATTCCTGGGGTGCAGGGAAGTCTAACACGTGATTTCAGCAGGGTACGTGTATTTCTGGGGTGTGTGGGAAGTTCCACACGCGATTTCAGCAGGGTACGTGTATTCCTGGGGTGCGGGGTAGTCTAACACGCGATTTCAGCAGGGTACATGTATTTCTGGGGTGATGGGAAGTTTAACACGCAATTTCAGCAGGGTACGTGTATTTCTGGGGTGCACGGAAAGTTCCACACACTATTTCAGCAGGGTACGTGTATTTCTGGGGTGCGGGCAAGTTTAACAAGCGATTTCAGCAGGGGTACGTGTATTTATGGGGTGCGCGGGAGGTTCCACACGGGATTGCAGCAGGGTACATGTATTTCTAGGGTGCGGGCAAGTTTAACACGAGATTTCAGCAGGATACGTGCATTTCTGGGGTGCAGGGAAGTTCCACACGCGATAGGCCCTGTGCGAGTGGGGTACGTGTATTTCGGGGGTGCAGGGGATTCCTGCACGTGAATTGGCAGTGTGGGTCCTCCCAGGTGTTCCCCCTACACCCTCCACGGCCCCTGCAGGCAGACCACACCACAGGGGAGTACCCGGCACCCCTGGGTATGTCGCGCAGGCAGCCCATCCACCATGGGCATGCCCCCCAGCCAAGCCACATGTCACCTTGCACTAGTGATCACCAACGCATTACCCCCTTGAACCCCCACCCCCCAGCTGTGCAGGGCACCTGCCAGCAGGCCCCCACTCATGTCCCCTTGCACACCCACCCCCCAGCAGTGTGGGGCACCTGCCAGCAGGCCCCCACTCATGTCCCACTCATGTCCCCCTGCACCCCCACCCCCCAGCAGTGCAGGGCACCTGCCAGCAGGCCCCCACTCATGTCCCCTTGCACACCCACCCCCAGCAGTGTGGGGCACCTGCCAACAGGCCCCCACTCATGTCCCACTCATGTCCCCTTGCACCCCCACCCCCAGCAGTACAGGGCACCTGCCAGCAGGCCCCCACTCATGTCCCCTTGCACACCCACCCCCAGCAGTGTGGGGCACCTTCCGACAGGCCCCCACTCATGTCCCCTTGCACCCCCAGCACTGAGGGGCACCTGCCAGCAGGCCCCCACTCATGTCCCACTCATGTCCCCCTGCACCCCCGCCCCCCAGCAGTGCAGGGCACCTGCCAGCAGGCCCCCACTCATGTCCCCTTGCACACCCACCCCCAGCAGTGTGGGGCCACCTGCCAACAGGCCCCCACTCATGTCCCACCCATGTCCCCCTGCACCCCCACCCCCCAGCAGTACAGGGCACCTGCCAGCAGGCCCCCACTCATGTCCCCTTGCACACCCACCCCCAGCAGTGTGGGGCACCTTCCAACAGGCCCCCACTCATGTCCCCTTGCACCCCCAGCACTGAGGGGCACCTGCCAGCAGGCCCCCACTCATGTCCCCTTGTACCCCCAGCACTGAGGGGCACCTGCCAGCAGGCCCCCACTCATGTCCCCTTGCACCCCCAGCACTGAGGGGCACCTGCCAGCAGGCCCCCACTCATGTCCCCTTGCACCCCCAGCACTGAGGGGCACCTGCCAGCAGGCCCCCACTCATGTCCCCTTGCACCCCCACCCCCCAGCACTGAGGGGCACCTGCCAGCAGGCCCCCACTCATGTCCCCTTGCACACCCACCCCCCAGCAGTGCGGGGCACCTGCCAGCAGGCCCCCACTCATGTCCCACTAATGTCCCCTTGCACCCCCAACCCCCAGCAGTGCGGAGCACCTTCCAGCAGGCCCTGACACATGTCCCCCAGCCAACACGTCATCCCAATCTCGATCCCTGGCCCTTATGGCCAGCCTCCACATGCCAAAGACCCACCCAAGTATTGCATCCACCCACATAGAAATGCCAATTACATGACACAACCTCAATGGCAAGTATGTAAATGAAGACATGTCCCTCACACACACACAATGGGTGCAAGTGAATCTCAAAACCCATATAATGACATGCATGAAACCAATGAGATAATACCACACATCGAAGTTTGAAGAAAAAAATGTATTAAAAGCAACATGAATGGAATTAAAATCAAACAAACGACAATGGAAATTAAAAAAGAAAAGCTGCATGTCTGTAAAATAAGGAAAAACAACAAATCATAATCCAAAGGAAAGGTGTCCAAAGTCACAGTTCCAAAAATGAAATCCAAGGGAAAAACAAAAATGAAAACCATTGCTCCATGGGGAAATCCAAACAAAAAAGTAGAATCCAACAGTTACCTATATACAGATGAACAATCCAGGGTCCATGATCCCAACTGAAGAAATGAAATGTATCAAAAACTCCTACCTAATGAAAAAACTATATACAAAAATGTGGTCCATTGTCCAAAAGGTCCAAAATAAAGAAAAAACCCAAGGAAACCTAACACTATACAACAATTTACAAGGGCAGCGGGCAAGTCCAACGGCTCACATGTTGATGTCCCGGGCCAGGCCATCATCAAACTCCTGCTCGATGTCCCGGAGGCGGTCCTCTTCCATGGCCCAGAGGGTTCGCAGGGACAATGACATCTGGAACTCCAGGTCCCTGCGAATGGCCTCGAGGCACTCGGCCCGCCTCAGGGCCCTACCCATGGAGTTCTCCGCCCTGACCATCGTGAGCCGTGCCTCTTCCGCCCGCTGCCGCTCCGCATCTATCGCATGGCCCAACCGCTGCCACACGGAAGACACTTCCCGTCCGGGGTCCTCCTGCCCTCCTGCCGATGCCTGCCCCTCCGATGATGATGGCCCCGAGCCATCATGGCTCCCACCTTGTTGATGCTGCTGCTGTGCCGCTGCCTGTGCCCTGGCTCCTGCTGCCTGCACATCCTCCTCCAGCTGGGATGCAGTTGTTGAGGTGGCCACCCCTGCTGGACGTCCGACTCCCGACTGTGGCAGGGATCTGTTGTCCACCAGCCTGGCCGCAGGGGCAGAGGCAGGTCCACAGGGCACCCAGGTGATATATGGGTGGGAAGATGGCATGGAGGACGACTGGGGCATAGGGGGTTCAGTTGAGGAAGGGGTCGGAACAAGGTCCAGGAAACGGAGGAATCCGGCCCTGGTGAGCTGTCCCAGTGGGTCACCGCGGTCAACGAGCCATGCGAGAAGACGTGCAGTCTCCTCATGAAAAGACTGCAGGTCAGCTTGCATGGCCCGTTGACGCAACGCCACCCCACCCAGGACAGGCTCAACCCGGTGCCGGATAGCCACATCCGCAGGGAGAGGAAGGCCAGTTGGTGTAAGCCAATCCCCTCCCTGAGAACGGGTCTGGACGTAGGCATCCCTGCTGGTTCAAGATGATGCAGTGACAGGATCAGGGGCCGGATTGCACACAGGCACCTCCGCGGCGGCCTGTGCTGCCTCCTGTCCCTGCACTGCACCACTAGCACCAGTGGAATCCCCACCTCCAGACCCCGTCTCGGTCCCTTGCACGGCCTCCTCCTCCACCAAACCCCCCACCAACCTGGATGACTCCATGCCATCTTCCTCCGTTGGGCCCTGTGGGGTCTCAGCTGGCCCTTCTGCTGCCGAGGAGTCCAACTCCGACCTCCGCCTCTTGGACCTCTCCTCGGCAGCTGCGGCCTGGGACGCGGCACCAGACTCCTCACTCCCCGACGAGATGACAACCTGGGAGGGGAGCCGGGCCTTGCGTCTCCGGCTGGCGGTGCGATCCCTGCCGCTGTGCTCCACAGCACCTTCTCTGCGCTCTTCATCAGTTGACGCTGCAGACAGGGAGAAATAAAACACAGGCATCAGGGCACTGTACAATGGACTCATACACACATGACAGTTGTACATGAGTGGCATTGTCAAACTTCAGACATGGCATCACAATCCCCAACACACATGTCATTTCGACTCACACACATGAGCTATTCCACAGCCATATTGCAACAGCCAGCACCATCCATATACATACAACAGCATGAGCAGCCAAAGGTGAGCCAGAGATCACATGAAACACAGGGAGTGCACTACACATGCACACACGCCACCACAATTACATGCATGTGTACACCTCCGCCAACTGTCGCAGTGTTGAGATCGGCATCCATGTCACATCTGCCAATCAGTCGTCCACATATCAGTGTCACATGCATCCATGTTGCATCACTGTTGCACCCTTGTCAAATAGACACACATGCACATGTACATGGTGCAGATACATGCAGCTGGAACCAACATCCATGTGTGACACCACAACCATGCCAACTGACATACACAGTAATCCAAACATGTGTGCTCACACATCTGCATTTGGCTTGCATGCTTACCCACACATACAGCATCCATGTGTCTCACACATGAAAGGACTTGCATGTGTCAGCCTCACAGCCCTGTACATACACATCCATATATGGCCCTAGAAAACCACATGTACAACCTGCACACTACTGGCACACCACCACACGCACAGCTTCCAATCAGTATGCATGTACACTTACCGCTCAACTCCAGATGGGTCTGCCTCTCAAGGACCTGGACGTGGAGCGCTGGGCATATGCGTTCCAGGACCCTCATCTGATGTTCCGACAGGTGGCCCCGGTGCCACTTAGCATCCACTGCCTTCAAGAGGTGCCGGGCCTTGTTGAGGGTCCTGGACCTGAAGTCCTCCCAGCGCTTCTTGACATGTTGGAAGTCGCGGACTGCCACCCCCTCCGCATTGATGGCAGTCACGATGTCTGTCCAGATCTGAGTCCGTCCTTCCTTGTTGGCGAGTCTTGTTCCGAAGAGGGCATCATACTGCCCCAGGACTTGCTCCACCAGGACACCAACTTCGGTGGCAGTGAAGCTGGTGCCCCTCTGCCTCTCTGGCTGGGGGTTGCCAGTGGTGCCAGATGGTGTAGTGCCTGACATGACAACCCCAGAGGCAGGTGTGGGTGGGCAACTGGGTCCTGGGTCTGGGCTGTGGAGCGATGGTATCCCAGTCGGGAGTCTTCAGTTCCAGCAGGGGTGGTCCAGCAACTGCACCCCTGGCTGATGTGCAGGCAGCAAATAGCAGGGCACGTGGGCAGCAGGCAGTCAGGCAGCAGCAGGTGGCAGGCGGGAGCGTGCTCGGGGCTCTGGGGGGCAGTGATTCAGCCTTTTGGGCAGGAGCGTGGTCTTCCGTGTGTTTTCGCGTGGCCAGCTTGATACGGAGTGATTTGGCATGTGAAAAATGTGCACGTCAGCGTGTGATTCGAGGAAAGGCCCCTAGGGCGTAAGCGCGTCAGCACTCGTACGCGCTTTCATTGGACCAAAGGCCCTTCAAGCGTAAGCGCCCCTGTGACGTGACGCGCGCGGGCGTCCGCGGGCATTTCCCTCATGACGTTAGCATAGTGGTTCAGCGCGCGTGAAAAAACTGCACGTCCGCGTGTGAATGCGTGTAATCCGAGGAAAGGGCCCATGCGCGTAAGTGACGTGACACGCGCGGGCGTTTCCCTCAGCACGGGTTAAAGGTGTGCGGGGGCAGCAGTTCGCTGTACATGCCTTTCGTGGAGACCAACGTGTGTTGCTGCTTCCTGTTGTTTCACGCGCCATCACAACTTCACAGCTATCAAGGATGTATCTCTTCTTTTGGCGGGGGTATTGGCTACGCGTGTTTTTCTGCATCGCGCTAGTCAGACGATGAGTCGCAAACGCTATTTTTCCCACTGCGGGTGCCCCTGTGTATCGCACCCATTTTCGAGGTCATAGTAGCCTGCGTGTCCCACGCATACGCGTTATTTGTGTTACTGGGTGCCACCGCGTACTGCGGGAGGTTGATTCCACGCACGTAGGCTGCAGGGTTTCGTGCACGGTTTTACTGCAGTTTTGGGGTGCCTGAGCGTTGCGTGGCCCATCACTACATCACCAGGGTCCCATACAGCCTTGCAGGTGCAGGGTGGCTGTTAACATCTTGCTTCCCACCCCCTTCACCCCAATTGCCCAGGTCAATTGTGCTGTACACCTCCCATTGGCACTACTCCATCTGTGCCGGCACTACTCCATCTGTGCCATGGTTGGGAGGCCAGCAAAGGTGAGGGGCGCCTCAGCTGGGTGTACTCCTCGTGGTGGGCGTGGTCGGGGACGTGGCCGTGGTGACCAGGGAGTAGGGGGACTCCAGGGTGTCCAGGGCGACCACAGAGGGGGAAGAGGCAGGGGTGCGCCACTTGAGCACAATGTTGTGCCATGTGTCGGTGTAGTCATGCCACCACCCCCTGTGGTTCCGGGAGATGCAGCTTCTGCATCTGGCACTGGCGCCCGTGTGACCCGGCAGTCCGTTCCATCGACTGCCACAGGCCCAAGGGTAGTGGTAGCTGCAGGTGCAGCTGTGGACACCGCCAGCCAGGCTCAGGGTCTGCCAGCGCAGGCTGCGTTGGCACTTGAGGAGCCCTTGGAAGATTTCCAACAGGCCAGGAGGGAAACCGTAGGGGCATGCAGGGCTGCTCTGACCAAGACACGTGTCCCTGGGGCAGTTATGTCATCTGCTGCCCCGAACAGCCGGGTGTTGGCAAGTGCAGGGGCAGATGCACCCAACAATACCCCGGTTGTGAGTCTGCCAACCAGGACCTTTGCGGTCAATGACCCTGCCACAGCGGATGTTGCTGCGCAAGGTCCATTAGAGGGCACCCAGCTGCCACTGACACAAGTCAGGCCTTTGGTCGTCCCGCCACCTGCCACTCCCTTGGCTCAATCCACCAAACCCACTGGCCATACTGGTCAGGGTGGCATTAGCCAGCCAGGGTCTGCGCCACAGTCCAAGAGGAGGAAGGTTGCACCTGCAGCACAGGCTGGGACCCCACACACAGCCACGACCTCCTGCACGTCGAGGAAGAAGCCTTTCTACAAGCAGGAACTGGACTTCCTCGTGGACTATGTGCGGGGCCACAGCCGTGACATGGTAGTGGGTGCCAATAGTCACACTACGGCTGCCCACCGTGACACCCACTGGAAGCAAGTTGCGGAACATGTCGGTTCATTCGGCCATGAGGTGCGCATGGCGCAAGAGTGCAAAAAGCGTTGGAATGATCTCAAACGCAGCGCTAAGGCTAAGCGTGCCTCAAATTACAACTTGACTCTGGTGGCTGGCGGTGGGCCTGCACCAGAGGAGGAAGAGCTCACTCCGCATGAGTCACTCGTTGCAGAGTTCATACCACCTGAATCGGTCGAAGGAGTGGGAGAGATGCTGGACTTTGATGCCCAGTCCAGTGAGTGTTGATGCGTGTTTGCTGAGGACGTGTGCGTTTTACTTGTGGGATGTGTTGTGCATGATTGCCACTACGTGTGACGTGTACATGATTCTGATGTGCAAGTAATGCAATGCTTCCGTGATGCATGCCTGCTCTGCTGGATGGTGGACATGTGGAGCAGACGGGGACTGTCCGCATCACCACTATTGCACCCTACTCACATGCTGGTTACCAGTATCCCCCTCCGGTCCATGTTCCAGCTCACTGGCCCTTCTGCATGTGGCGTGGGGTGACCTTCCTCTCAGCCCAGGCACAATGTCATAGCATGACTGACGTGCATGTGTCCTCTGCCTGCATGCGGGTACTCCATGTAGGCATGCTCCCTTGCCCCTCCTCCGCCACTCTGCACCCCAGTTCCACCTTTGCACTGGTCTGCTTCAATCTTGCCATTGGGTACTTTCCTGTTCATGCGTCCTGTGTACATGCTAACTTCCAGCTGACAATTTGCCAGACAGATGCTGTGAGGTACAGCCTTAGTACTTGATGCAGGGTATCTCATTTGTACTGTGCATAGGTCAGATGCCCTGCAGGGACATGAGTGCCCATTCATGCTCCATGTGCATTGCACGGATGCCCCTATGTGTCCTTGACTGGATGATCACTGTAATACCACTCCTGGGTGACATACATTGCATGGCATCTCATCAGCCTTCCCATGTCAACTGTAGCTCAGTACTGCGTTGCACACATGTTTAGGGTCTGACAATCTGTGTGGGTCACAGGCCTCAGCCTGTTTAATGGCCAATGACTCTGTCCGACTGTTGTAGTGTCTTCTTCACACGTGGGCGGCCTCCAGAGTTTTCATCATGTGTCCTGCTTACTGTCCCATCCTCATTTGCAGTGTTGTCACTTGAATCACATTAAGCTGTTGATGCCAGTCAACACTGCCTGTCAATACACAGGTCTATGGTCAGCCTTTTGATACCATGCTAGGCATCCCTGCTTTTGCACTTGGGTGGAGGGGTGCTTTGCTTGTAGGTATGCTACCCATTGAATGCACATTGCACGTGATGCCTGAATTTGACCTTGCACTGCCTCCACATTTCCTGACACACACCATGACGTCTTTGTACATGTAGGTAGTGAGTGACATACACATTTGCTGCACTGCATAGACCCACTTCTATGCAAACTGCCACATTTCAACTGGTCTGATCACAGAAGCAATTCAAAGTTGACCCAGCATGCATGCCAGGTTCTATTTTGTGTGTCACATGTCTGCCTGATGTGTTTGTTGTCGGTGTGTGTGTGTGTTGTGTGCTTCTGACATGTGTAGTGACCTTTTTTCTCTATATTTTTCAGATGATGAGGCAATGGAGCCGGAGGATGGTGTTGTCATGCCAGACACAGGGTTGTTAACTACATCAACCCGGCACAAGTGGGGGTCGTGGGGTGGTAGGCCACGAAAACCCCCAAGTGCTACAGTCCATCTTGTCTCTGGCTGCCTATGAGTCCAGCCCTGATGACGACTCTGACGTCCATGTCGAGTTGGATGAGCATCAAGTCCATGTGTCAGGGGTGAGTGATTCTGATGTGGACACTCCTCTGTCCGCGACACCTGCACTGAGGGGTCAGACAGTCTTGGTACCTCCGCCCGTGGTGGATGCAGGGTCACCCACCACACCAGTCACTGATGTGCCTGGGACATCATGTCGACGGGGGCATGTAGTTGTGCAGCCGCGGGCGGTGCCAACACAGCGAGGACACCCGATCCTTGGGTCCCGCAGGGGTCAAGCCCAGCAACGCGGTCGCAGCGCGCAACCGCAGTATACTGAGTGGGAGCAAGACATGACTGCCAATTCAGAACGGCAGGGGGCAATAATGGAGAACATCGCTGAGAGCATGGAGCGTGTGCCCCGATCTGTGCTCCCCCCTGCTAGGCAGGTGCTTCTCCAGCAGCAGGCGGCACGGTCCACGGCCCGCTCGCTCAGGCTGGGCATGGTGGCCTCAGACAGGGCACGCCAGGCTGAAATGTCGTCTCTGCATCAAGCAATTGCTGCTCATGCAGAGGCGCACATGGATGCCCTGAGGGAGGAGTATGCTTCCCTCAAATCCACTCTGGGTGTCCTTCTGATGTCCCAGAGGCAGCGGGCAGAGGAGAGGTTTGCACAACTTGAGCGTACCATCTAGGCTGAGCTACAGGCTTTCCGGGAGGTGCAGCGGTTGTCCAGCCAGGCCTTGCAGGAGGAACTCTGTGTTACACGTGCTACCTTGCAAGAGGAAGCACGTGTATCACGTGAGGTTCTGCATGCAGACCTATGTCACATCGCCACACAGATCCAGGCTCACCCGTCCGGCAGACTTGCTGCCGTCGAGGGGCAAGCTGCGGCTAGGCGTGGCCAGGCTACTGTGCCACATCCTCCTTTCCAGGATGAGCCAGACTCGGACGACCATCTATCTCCCACATAGGTCGGGCTGTGCAGGCGTTGAGCCCATGGAGTTTTTTTTTTTTTTTTTTGGCTCAGCATCATCGCATGTGGGTGTTGAGCAGCACCCTGTACCTCCCCCCTCCTGGGTACCTCCCCGCAGGGTCGTATGTGGCCATTTTTGATTTTTCTTTTAGTTTAGTTAGTTAAGTTTCTGTTTGAGATTTTTCTTTTAGTTTAGTTAGTTAAGTTTCTGTTTGATAGTTAGTTTAATTAGGTAATGTAGGTTTTTCATAGTTAGTGTAATTAGTTAATATAGTTTAAAATTGCTTGTCTATTGTGCTTTCATGTGACGGTGCGGTGCTTTGTGGCTTTTGAAAGCATCCACTGTCTGTTCCAGCTGGGCCCTCCAGGCTTGTCTTGTGTATGTGTTTGCTGCTTGGGGTCCTTGACTCACATATGCCACTCCTGCTTACCTTATCCATGGGCTCGCAAGGATGGTTCGGTGTAACAGCCTATTACACAAGGGCTTTGGACTGTCATATCTGTGGCATGTCTGGTGCTGTGTAACTTGTGTTAACACCCCTAGTGGGGATGATTGCGGTGTTATTGACCACTGTTCTGCTTTTGCTAGATGGGGTGTTTCATGATTAATGTGTACATTCATTGCTATGCATTGTGTAGTAGGTTTCTTATCTTTACTGTACACGTGCTTGTTGCAATTCATGCCGTAGATAGTGTGTTCCACACTTTGGATGTGAAAGACGGACTGATGGTGTGATTTCTGATGTACGTCTCTGACATGGTCCAGTAATGAGATGCCTGAAGAGACACACACAGATGACTCTAAAGCATTAATCATGTGTTTCATGCCCTTTCTGCAGGGGGATGAGCCTCCAGACCACCTTTGCCAGCAGACATGGCCCATTGGACGTCTGGGTTGTGGACACGTTTGTTGGTGCCCACATGCACATGTGTGTGCAACGAGAGGCACAGGGATTGCAGACATACATCCTAGAACTGCTGATGTGTTTCAAGGAACTCCAGGCAAGGTGAGCAGCACAGGGGGGCCACAACACAGCAAAGCTTCCACCAGGCCAGTTGCACATGCAGGCTTAGTAGCAGCACTGACGGTGAGCTTGGACGAATATTTGTGTTGAAGCGCACAATACAGCTCAGATGTGTTGGTGGACTGATGGCTAGTTGATTGTAAGGTTGTCTGGGGCACCTGCAGGGGCAGTGGCACATACCCTCCGGTACACCAAGGTCCATTGAGGCACTTGTATCACCCATGTAGCCTTCCGAGACATGGAAAGAAGCAGCTCACAGGGACATACAGCAAGGGACAGACTCGGGTGCAGTGCATTTCATTTCCATGTACATTTTTAAACATGCACTGCCTATTTTTTTAAGGTCATGGTGGGACACAACTTTTTCTGAAGTCATACCTTGCTATATGCGTCTGTCTGCTTACCCAGGGAACATTGCATGTTGTGTGAATCATGACACATTGGTGTTTCATTTGCCACGCACCCACCGGCGCCTGACTTACTGCATTGACTGTTTATGAACCATCACAGGGGGAATGTTACGTATGGGTACGAAGCATCCACACCAGATTGTCTGTCTGTAGAGTAGTTTGTTGCTATGGGGCATATTTGGTGGTGTGTTTGGGTGTTATGGGCATGCACAGATTATTAACTGTGGCTCTCTTTGCAGCATTGAAGTGCTCCTGTAACCGGACCTGAGAGTGCGCAGGCAGGAGGCCAGCACTCAAAACCAGAGCTGAGTGTCTTGTTGTTTTTCTTTCAAACTGCTCTACATAGGCTTGCTGGGGGGTGTACTGATGCATGGATGAATGTGTAATTCAATTTGGTATGTTTTTTTCCCTAATCACCCCGAGTTCTATCCAATTCTAAACCCTGTACCCTCTACCCGGTGTTCCTGCTTCCCGTACCTATCCAACCAACGTTCCCTAACCCTCTTTCCCCGCTGGGGTTGCGGATGCCTATGTAAGCCCCAAGCTTGCAGGCGGGAAAAACCCTAGAGGGGGTGGTTGGTTCGTGCCACTGCTGCGCCTGGACTCCGGAAGGCTCTGACAATGATGTACAAGTTTGTTATGATTGTGTATGTGTTAATGCAAGTACTCCATTTTAGTGCATTCCCTACTTTCACGTGTCATTCCTACTCCCCTCTCCTGCCCCTCATTCCAGTTATCCAGTATGCCAACGGCTGTCCCGACTGCATATCCCTGACCCTCCTTCCCCACCAGGGTCTCAGAGGCCTGTGTGAGTTTGACCTTGCAGGCACCCAGGCCATGGTGGGGGTGGTTGGTTCGTGCCACTCCTGCGCCTGTACACGGGAGCTGTGACAGTACACATCCGTTCGTGGTGCATCATTCTATGTTATGTACCACACATGGTTCACATCCTGTTGTGGCATTGTTTTACTGTGCTACCTTGGTTGTTACATCATTGTGGTAGTACTTGGACATTGTGAGGTACTGCTACTTCAAGTCATCTACTGGAGGCTGTTCTGGTTCGTTTTTCTGCCTTGGATTTTGTGTCTTTGCCAATGAAGGGTGCAGGCAAATTTTAACACACAAGGTGGGAGATGGTGACGAAGGGGAAGGGTGATCCTGTGGCCAGGTGAAATTGAGGGTTGAAGGCTCCATGACCCAGGTGCAGATGTTCAGTGGGTCATGGTCATTTGTAAGGGAGGGGGTGTTTTGTTGTTGATAGTTGCCTTACCCTCAGTGTGATGGGAACCCTGACATTGTAATTGTGGTATCCTAGGTACATGATGTGTTCTGCTGATCAATGCATGTTCATGTGTTGGGTTTACCTTTCAGGTGTGAGGGGATAGTTGTGCTTTGACATGCTGGGGTGTACACATGGTGAATGTTCACATGTGATGTGTAGAGGACACTGATGGTCACTTGATTGCACATGCATAGGTTGAGTGCATGTCCTTGCTGACCCGCACACTCGCACTATCATGCACTACATGTGCAACCACCCTTCGATATCCACATGTACACTCTGTTTGCCTTCTGCTGCCCACTGTGTCCCTGCAGCACATGTTCTGTGACCAATTATGGATCCTGTACATGCCTATTTTGCTTTTTGATGTGGTTTGTCACTTAGATGTGATGCTCAGGTTGTGCATCACACACAATGGCTGTTCACTGTGCTGTGCGCTGAGCAGTGTGTTGCAGGAATTGGACACAGCACACAGAAGCTGCAGTGTTAATTTTGCAATGCACAATGTGCATGTAGACAGGCATTCATTGTTATGTTGCGGCTACTACTTTTGTGATGCATTTGGGAATTACTTATTTTGGGTGAGAGGTTGTTGGTCAGTCATATCATCTGATTCCATGTCAGGCATCATTGTCTGATGCCAATTTACATTTTTCACATGGCAATGTGTACCTCATTGGTACTGTGTTGGTGTATGGCTATTGCTTGCCATGTCATGTTGTGGTTTGGGAGGGTTTGAGTGACATAACAGTGATGGCCATGGCCTGTTTTGCAGGTGTGTGTGATTCACACCTTGCATGTCAGGGTCAGCCGCTTCTCGAAGCAACAAGCTGGGGGTAGATCTCTCTCCACGGCAGGGGCCTCCGTCTGGAACAGCCTTCCTGCCTCCCTGAAACTTGAGGAGAACCATCTCCGGTTCAGGAAGCACCTCAACGCCTTCCTCTTTGCTTCTGCTTTCTCTCTCCCTCGCCCTTGCTAATTTCTTCACTGAAACTGCACTGAATCTGCAACTGGGCCACTCTCACCGACCTCGGTCCCTGCCCCAGCCACTCTCCACTTGCACTGCCTCCCTGGCAACCCCTCGACTGCGGGACTGTCTCTGTATCCCTACAGCCCCCCCTTCCCAGCACTTGTCTGCACTTACCTTTGCACTTGCCACCAGCTGGCCTATTTATTTATTTTTTATTCTACTTACCCTGTACTGCACTCCCCCACCTCCCATTCCCCTTTCACTTTTCCCTTCCACCTACCCCTGCACTTGCGCGATCTAAATGACACCTGGCCTAGTAGGATCGTTGTCGGTCTTCCCTTGTCCCCCCCTCCCTGCCTCGTCGCACCTTGCAACACTTGTGTATAGGCGCGTTACAAATGCCATATCATATCATATCATATCATATGTGTGCCTTTTGGTCACACAGGATAGCTTGTGTTTAAGTAGCTAGGGATGCACACAATGTGGCACTTCCATGGCAACAATCTCAGGGTGGTAAGGTTGTGACAGTTGACTGTCTCTTTGTCATCATCGATTGTCACCTGGTATGTGCCAGGCCTGTGTGCACTCCGCAGGGGTGGGAGTTTAGGTGAAAAATGTGGCCACAAGCTGGGTCCGGGCTTCCTCGCCACGTGCCCTATCCCCTCCCATGGGCAGTGCCTGTGCCTGTGGTTGGAGATGTGGGGGCACCACCATGTCCACCGGTACGCCCTGCCGTGTTGCAACATTGTGCAGGACACATGCTGCCACAATGATCCTGCACACTACTGGGGGGGCATAGAGTAGCTGCCCGCCAGAGCGGTCAAGGGAGCGGAAGCGTGACTTGAGCACTCCGAATGTGCGCTCCTCAATGGCCCTGGTTGCAATATGGGCCGTGTTGTATCTTACCTGGGGTGGTGTGGTGGGGTTCCGGATTGGCGTCATCATGTGGTTGCTCAGAGGGTTGGCACTGTCCCCTGGGGAGGTGATAATAGTTGAGATTATTAGGGTTTGGGTATTTCTCTGTGTGTGACTTGCATGCATGTGCACAGGCATTTGTACTCACCTAGGAGCAGTTGTGTCACCATGCTGTCCAGCTTCCAGGGCCCGGCTCAGGGCGGACATTCTGTATATGAAACAGTCATGGGTGGAGCCAGGGTAGTTTGCATAGACAGAGGTGATGATTCCCTTTGCATCGCATACCACCTGTACGTTGATGGAATGCCAGTGCTTGCGGTTTCGGTAGATGTGCTCAGTGGCCCTAGGTGGACGTAGGGCCACATGGGTGCAATCTATGGCACCGAGCACTTTGGGGAAGTGTGGCACCCTGTAAAAATCCAGGACAACGACCTGCCTTTCTGCTGGTGTTCTGGGCATGTATATGTGCCTGCGAACTGAGGGGCGCACTGTCATGATTGCCAAGACCTGGTGTAGGCAGCGTGACTGCGTGGCCTGTGAGACTCCCCCCACTATGGCAGTAGTCCGCTGAAATGACCCAGTGGCCAAAAAATGCAGGACATTGAGCACCTTCTCCAAGGGGCTCAATGCTTGGGAGCAAAGGGTGGGGGATGTAAGGTCATCTTTCCACTCCCTGACCAGGTCTAGGATGATATGGGGTGGAAACCTATACCTGCCGTAGACCTGGTCGTCAGGCATCCCAAAAAGGCTTGTCCGTGGTGAGAAAATGCGTGCCCTGGCTATTCTCCTCCTCCTGCGGTGTCCCACGATCAGTGCTGCGACAAATGGGGCATTCATTGTAGCTGTATATACGTGTTTGTTGTTTGCGCGCACTTTTATACTGTGCACGGGGACGCTTCCGCCTGCCTTCGTGTGGTGGACGCGTTGACGCCTGTGCGCGTCTTTTGCCGTGCGTGGGCTTCCCGCATTCGAATCCATGAATACGGGTTGTTTGCGTGCGTGTGGGCGTTCCGTGTAGTTCCCTGCAGTACTTCCCCAGTTACGCCTTCTTTTTCACGCGTTGTTCCCCATTCCGCGTGTTACGCCCACTGTTCCGCCCACTTTTGTTGTGGGCGCCGCGCTATGTGCACTTTTGCTGTGTACGTAGCGCACGCCGTTTGGTGACGTGTGTGCCCATGTGCGACATGCATGGATTTGGCGCACGACCAGCGGGAAACTAGTGGAGCGCATTCCTTGTATTGCACGCTTGATTGCTCACACTTGCGCAACCTTGCGCCTGCTTGCGCTGGGATTTTCAGCGCACGTTTGTTCCATGAATCGACCCCTAAGAGTTTAGTAGCATGGAAAGTGAGAGAGGGGCAGACTTTCCGAATATTAAAGAGGTGGAAGCGACAGGCACTAGACGTGAGAGAGATGTGATGGGAAAAGGTGAGAGAGGAGTAAAGTGAATGCCTAGGTTGAGAGCGTGGTCAGAGATGGGGAGATTGGAAGGGGGAAAATGAATGAAAGGAGGAGGAGAGGGAGGGGGAAGAGAGTTGGAGGGGAAGAAAACTACTTCAGTTTTATCAGTGTTAAGGGAAAGGAAGCGAGAAGACATCCAATTTTTTATTGCAGTAAGGCAGGAAGAGAGTTTGAGGTGGAGATCAGGAGAGAAGGAAGAGAAGGAAAGGAAGAGCTGAGTATCATCGGCGTAGAAATGGTGAGAAATGCCAAATGAGGAGATAACTGGGGCAAGGAGGGATGTATAGAGTGAGAAAAGGAAAGGGGCAAGTATGATATGATATGATATGATATATGGCATTTGTAACGCGCCTATACACTAGTGTTTCAAGGCGCGACGAGCCAGGGAGGGGGGAACAGGGGGAGGACAGACAACGATCCTACTAGGCCAGGTGTCATTCAGACCGCGCAAGTGCAGGGGTAGGGGGAAGGGAAAAGTGCAGTACAAGGTAAGTAGAATAGAAATAAATAAATAAATAAATAGGGCCAGCTGGTGGCAAGTGCAAGGTAAGTGCAGACAAGTGCTGGGAAGGGGGGGCTGTAGGGATACAGAGACAGTCCCGCAGTGCAGGGGTTGCCAGAGAGGCAGTGCAAGTGGAGAGTGGCTGGGCCCAGGACCGAGGTCGGTGAGAGTGGCCAAGTTTCAGATTCAGTGCAGAATTTAGGGAAGAATTAGCAGGGGAGAGGGAGAGAGAAAGCAGAAGCAAAGAGGAAGGTTTTGAGGTGCTTCCGGAACCGGAGATGGTTCTCCTCAAGTTTCAGGGAGGCAGGAAGGCTGTTCCAGAAGGAGGCTCCTGCCGCGGAGAGAGATCTACCCCCAGCTTGTTGCTTCGAGAAGCGGCTGACCCTGAGGGAGTTGGAGACGGATGAGCGAAGGGCTCGGGAAGGAAGATATTTAGGAAGAGAGAGTTGCAGGTATTTAGGCCCCAGGCCCCAGAAGGCCTTGTGGACAATGCAGAGGGTTTTGAACTTAATCCTCGCAGCCACTGGGAGCCAGTGTAGAGATTTCAGTCCTGGAGAGATACGGTCCCTGGGCTTGAGGCCAAGGACAAGTCTCGCAGTTCTGTTCTGGATGAGTTGCAGAGGGCGGAGAGTGGAGGCAGGCAGATTAAGATAGAGACTGTCACAGTAGTCCAGCTTCGAGAGAACCATGGCTCGGGAGACAGTGAGCTTCTGGGGGAAGGAGAGGAAGGGAAGAATACCTCTAAGGAGGTGCAGCTGGTAGTGTGACTTCTTAGAGACGTCAGATATATGAGGAGAGAAGGAGAGTGTGGAGTCAAAGATGACCCCGAGGTTTTTTGCCTTGCAGGTAGGAGCAGGAAGAGGCCCAAGAGAGGCTGGCCAGAGAGCTGCAGGGAAGGAGGGAGTGGGTGTGCCGATGAGTAGAATCTCAGTCTTACTAGCATTAAGGCAGAGGTCGTTGGCAGCACACCATTCCTGGATAGCAGACAGACAGTCAGAGATGAGGGCAGGAGAGGAGGAGGCCGAGGGTAGCCTGAAAATGAGCTGGGTATCGTCCGCATAGCACTGAAAGTTGGGGCAGAGGGCGGCGATGCGGTGGGCAAGAAGTGCCAGATACTGGTTGAAAAGCTAGGGAGAGAGATTAGATCCCTGGGGAACACCACAGGTGGAGAAAAAGATGTCAGAGAGGAAGGACCCAAGTTGGACCTGGGAGGGTCGATTGGAAAGGAAAGAGGTCAGCCACGCCAGAGCCTGACCAGTGATACCCAGGTTATCGCGGAGACGGTTGAGCAGGATGGCATGGTTGACGGTGTCAAAGGCAGAAGAGAGATCGAGCAGAATGAGAACACACGGAGTGTTGGAGTCGAGGTTCAAGAGCAGGTCATCACGGATGTTCAGGAGAGCAGTTTCCGTGCTTCTGGCCGCTCTGAAGCCGGATTGGTGGTCATGAAGACTACCAACAGCTTCAGCATGGAGGTTAAGCTGGGAGATGGCCAGTTTCTCCAGGAGCTTGCCCAGGAAGGGAGTGATGGAGATTGGGCGATAGTTAGCCGGGCAGGAGGGGTCGGCAGAGGATTTCTTAAGAAGAGGGTGCACAAGGGAGTGCTTGAGGGGGGATGTGAAGACTCCAGAATCGAAGGAGAGGTTGCAAAAGTCAGCCAGGGCAGGAGCCAGGGAGTCGATGTGGTCCTTGATAGTTTTGGAGGAACAGGGGTGAACCTGTTTAGACGAGACTTTCATAGATCGGACTTGTCTGGAAACTTCGTCAGCAGAGAAAAGGGGAAAGGCAGAGAAGGAGGGAGGAGGGGTGGCTGCAGAAGGGCCGGAGGAAGAGCAGGGAAGCGAGGGAGGGAGGTGATAGGAGGAGAGTGAGGACAGGATGTCCTGAGTTTTAGAGATGAAGTGAGAGGCCAGTGCAGTACAGAGGGCCTGGGAGGATACAGGAGAGGTAGAGACTGCAGCAGGGGTGGCAAGCTCCTTGCAGATTTTAAAGAGTTCGGCCGAATTGTTAGATGCCGCAGAGATGCGGGCTTGGATAAGGGCTCTCTTCTTGGTGAGAACAGAGAGACGGTATTGCCTTTGGAGCATGCGGCAGGCCAGTTTGTCAGAGGATGAACAAGAAGCACGCCATTTCCTCTCTGCCACCCTGCACTTGCGTTTTAGGGTGACGAGATCCGAATCATACCAGGAGTTACATTTGGCTTTGGGCTTCAGGCGGATTCTCATGACAGGGGCAAGGATATCAAGAGTATCAGAAATAGCAGAGTGGAGCAAGGAGAGGGCTGTGTGACAGGGTGGGAGTCAGCCGAGGGGAGAGGGGGGGGGGAGAAGGTGGCAGCGAAAGCCTCAACTGACACGCGCTTCATGGGTCGGATGACCGAGAAGGTGGGTGGCAATGATGAGGGTGGCTTGGCCTGTGGGGTAGGGAGGGTGAGGTGGGAGGATAGGAGAAAGTGATCAGTCCAGGAGAAAGGAGTGGAGAGAGGGACTGAGAGGGGAAGGTCAGAAGAGATCAGAGCATCAAGAGTGTGCCCTGCAGAATGTGTAGGCCCAGATGGGAGAATAGAGAGTGAGAGAGAGTCGCAGAGGTCACGAAAGAGTCCAGTGGGGGGACAGGAGGCATCTAGGTGGATGTTGAAGTCACCAAGAAGGAGGAGTTGAGTGGTAGTGGACAGGAGTGAGGAGGAGAGGTCAGCCCACTCATATCATATCATACAAATGCCATATCATATCATATCATATACAAAAAAGGCGGAAGGCACGACCCTTCGAACTATAGACTCTTGGCAAAGCACGACTCTAGTATGAAAATATTCTGTACAGTTCTCCTTAAAAAGCGTAATAATTGGGCCAGGGAAAAGCACGACTCTAGTATGAAAATATTCTCTACAGTTCTCCTTAAAAAGCGTAATCATTGGGCCATGGTGAGTGATCTCCTGAAACCCTTTCAAACTGGTTTCAGGAAATCACATGGAACATTGGACAACATTTGTGCAATTCAAACCTGCATGGCTGACATTACTGGCCTTTCTGGCCCCACTATTGTTGTCTAATTAACTTCAGTAAAGCATTTGGCATGGTATCAAGACCACTTTTTTTGGCAAAGCAGTCCTCTTGGGGGATTGACTTGCATTTGCTACACTTCTTAAAGCTCTTATACACCAACACAACGGTCACTGTGCGTCTTAGCCAAGTGGGAGCCATCACTACTCTGATGAACACCAATGTGGGGTTAAAACAGGGGTGTGTATTCGCACCCCTGCTTTTCAATATTGACATAGCTGACATGCCCAATTATGTAGAAAAGGCGAGAAACTTTGCACCCTAGATAAATGGTGTTTCCATTACCTGGCTCGGCTATGATAACATACTTTTTGATCAAACCCCCATTGGCCTAGAGCGATGCCTAGATGCGCTGACCATTTTGCCCATGACAATCACATGATTATTAACACTAGTAAAACTAAAGTCATGTGCTTGTGCGGCACCTTATCAAAAAACCCAGGATTCATTTAGAAATTGGGGAAAGACATTAGAAGTCGTAAACACATATGTGTATTTGGGATTTCCGCTGAAGTTGAATCCATCCCCCTCTTTTATAAGAGACTATCCAACCTCTAAGATTTGGAAGAAATGGCTGGCCATCAAGCGTTATGTTGACCAAAAAGGGCAAAATAACGTATAAGGTCTCTTGACCATTTATCGTTCCAGCCTCATTCCATCTATACTAAATGGCCTACAGGTGCTCCCCTGGGGCCTGACGAAATGGCTTGATGGGATTGAAGCGAAAATATTTCATTCCATAATGAACCTGCCATCCTCAGTACCTGTTGAAGCTTTGAGGATGGAAGTTAGCGTACATTCTCTTTCATCTATCTGGCTTGTTCAGCGCGCCATCCTCTACCGCAGACTAATCTCATTGACTTGTGAAACCATTAAACTGCGTAATATCTTGGTCTTCGTCACAGTAGACCTTAAGAGCACTCTTTTTATTCAAGAACTAGCATGCTCAGCAACTTTTATTTTGACTACACTGGCCATGCCGTTGGCTCTCAGCCCTAATATGCTGAACGCAGAACAAGACCTAAAATCAAAAACAGGAGACTGGGACAGAGTATACAGCATGGACAAGCTAGCAATCAAGAAATGCGACATGCAATACTCTACACAAGGCTTTAAACCCACCTCTGTGGCAAATTATCTTACGAAGCCTTGTGATCTAAGAAGGTTCATACTATATCTGCGCTTACATTTATTACCAACACTGGAGTATTGGGGGGCTTAGCAGAACATTCCAATTGACCAAAGATCTTGTCGTATTGTGGTGGGGAAACAGAAACGGATCGCCACATATTGACTATGTGCCCTGTCTTAACTCCCATGTATTTGAAGAGCTATGGAAAATTCGCACAGAGAATAGATGTTATTGTGACGGACTAATCTTGAAACACTCTATATATACAGTGCAACAACGCTGGTTATTACTGCTGCTGCCTTTCATGTTTGGAAGGCGGCGCAGAAAGTAATAGTATGAAATGATTCGAAACTACATTATATTGATCTGAATATCTATCAAATGTAATCAATTTTACATGCGTTAGTTGTATTTTATTTCATTTGATCATTTATAAGTTATATTTCACATTTGAAAATTTTGCTCGTTAATGTCATTTAATGTATTTGTATTTTAATGTGCTTAAGGTTTTTTTTATTGAACTAAGTGCAGAATAAATAAATAAAAAGAAAATAATAATTTAAAAAACATTCTGGTCGTGGGGACAGAGGGCCCAATTCCAAGACAGTCCCAGCAAACCTGAGACGTCTGGGCACCCTAGCAGAAGAGCTCCAATGTCCAATATGATTTACTGCTATCAATGGTTTAAGGCTAGGTCCAACAACTTTTCGACCAGTGCGCGAGGTATGACAATCTGGCGCCCTCTCAACATCAGCCCTTCGTCTGACCTCAAGAGATCATTCTGGGCCCGCCACAATGCTTGCATGTCTTGTTGGGCACCCATCTCTCTTCTGGTGTTGTTGGCCAGCACCCCTTTCCAGTCTCCGCTGTCCATGGCAGCCACAATGACTTAAAACACCTTGTCGGTTCTGGATGCATCCACCAGCTCCTGGATCGTTAGCGCCACGTGCATTACCGCCTCTACAACATGGTGGACCATTTAGACACATTCGATCACCTCCAGCTTTTCCTGTGCCCGGCCAGATCCCGGGTGGCGAGACAGATAGGCTGCGGGATTGTTGGTTCCTGGCCTATATTGTAATTTCACCCCATATTCTATCAGGGACAACATCCATCGCTCTATCCGAGGGGGAGGTTTGGAGGACCCGCCAGCCATGATGGGGATCAGCGGCTTGTGGTCCGTGATGACCACCACTGGCTTTCCCAGAATGTACAGGCAGAAGTGTTTACATCCCCATAGGGTGGCAAGCACCTCTCTTTCAATTTGCGAGTATCGCTTTTCTGTGTCGGTTAAAGCCTTGCTAGGCAATTGGATGTATCTGTCCCTGTGTGTCCGCCTGTAGTAGCACTGTGCCCAACCCTACTGGGCTGGCATCTACCACAATTTCTAACTCCCCCTCAGGATCAAAGTAGGCCATTGTTTCGCTGCCAGCCAGCGCTGCCTTGATGTCGTCAAACGCCTTTTGCTCTCTGGTGGACCATTCCCAGACGGCATCATTCCGAGTGAGTGCTCTCAATGGCTCTGACAGAGATGCCAGATCCCGGATGAACTGCCCACAATAGTTCACCATCCCCAGAAAGCTCCTGACCGCTGATGGTGTTTCCGGAGTAGTTGCTTCTCATATGTCCCACACTTTCTCCGGGTCAGGGGATATGCCACCGTCATGGAAGATAAATCCAAAGAATTCAATTCGGTCTTTAAAGATTTTGCATTTGCCTTTGTGCAACGTGAGGCCTAGGCTCTTGATCCTGTCCAATGTTCTTTCCAGCCTTTTCATATGTTCTGCCTCGGAGGAAGCAAACACCAAAATATCGTCGCTTAAATTTATCACGTCTTTTAGCCCAGCGAGGGCACCCTGAATCACGTTCTGGAAGACTTTGGCAGCTGACGAGATGCCAAAGCTTAGTCTTTTGAAATGATACAGGCCCTCGTGCGTTATAAAACTTCGTTATATAGCGGTTCTCAGGGTGCATCTCCAGCTGGTGGTACCCAGAGCAGAGGTCCAGTTTGGAGAATACCCTGGCACCCTGAAGTTCACCTACTATGTCATCCAATGTGGGTGTTAAGTGATGCTCTCGTCTGATCGCCTTGTTGGGCAGCCTTATCTCTACACTTATGCGCACAGCCCCCGGCTGCTTGGGCTTTGCCGCTACCACGATTGGGGAGAACCATGGAGTAGGACCCTCAACACTTTCAATAATGTCCATGTCCACAAGAGCTTGTAGCTCATGCTCAACTTGCGTTCTCAGGTGGAATGGGATCCTCCTGTGCTTCAGTGCCGTTGGTTTCACCGACTCGTCGATATGGAGGCATATGGGTTCCCCTTTGAGCTTGCCTATGCCTCTGAAAATGTCTGCATACCGCTTCATAATTTGTTCAGTGTCCGTCAGATACACTAACATAGCAAAGAGTACAATGTTGAGTGCCTCCGAGGCCGCACAACTGAGCAATGAATGGGGGCTTACTTCTGTAACAATAAATCTGGCTTTAATGGAGTTTTGTCCGTGAGTGACTGTCGATACAAATGCCCCTCTCAGTGGTAGAGGCGTGTCCCCTCTAAAGGTGTATATTCTGGCTTTGATTCCTCGAGCGCTGGTGGGCCTGGTAGAGCCTCATAATGCCCAGCAGCTAGGACACACACCGATGCTCCAGTGTCTATCAGTACTGGCGTCGGCGTTGCTCCGATGTTGACCACACAGGTGGGCTGACGCCCCTTCCTTAGGCCAGATGCAATGTTGGAGATGAAAGACACCTCTTCCTCCTCCTCCTCCTCCTCTCCTTCTGCGATGTCCAGTTCTTGTAAGCCTTGTTCTACTGCAGCTACATTCTTAGATTTTCTCGGAGTGCCATTGCGACAGTTGCTGGGCCCCTGGATGCAGCCACCGGTACCTCTGCCCTGCATACTCTTGCGTAGTGTCCTGACACCCCACATCGACCACATACTCTTGCCTTTGCTGGACACTCACCCACATGTGGGAGGTCGTAAACAGAATATTGACAGGGGTGTGGGTGGTCAGATTTCTGAAACCCTTCAGGCTTTTTTGGAGTCCATCGTTGTTTTTGGGTCGCTGAGCGTCCTATGGTAAAGGCTTCTTTGCTCTTCCCAGGGCAGACTGCTGCGTCCATATGGGCCCCTCTACTCTCCGCCAGTTCATATGCTCACCCCATGTCCAAAATTTGAGCCAGCGTCAGGCCAGACTCACGGAGTACCTGTCTTCATCCTTGAATAAGTTGGTTGCGAACCATGCCCTCTTGATTTTCCCACATGAATGTGCTAGCCAATTGTCTTAATCTACCACAGAACTGGTCCAATGTCTCTTTGCCAGACTATTTCTCCACACACATGACAAACCTGTCGTAATCCGTATTTGCAAGGGGTAGAAAATAGTCCTATAGGGCATTCTTAACTGGTGCATACATCGTCACCTGCGAGTTCAATGACTCAAAGATGTGATGCACCTCCGATCCTGCCGAGTACAGCATAGTCGACACCTTGGCATCATCCTCTGTTTCGCCAGTGGCCCTAAAAAACATTTCCAGTTTCTTCACCCACAACAACCACTTGGGGCCCAGCTTGGGCCCAGATAGATCAAATTCCGGCATGAGCGCTAATGTTCCTTGCTGTCTGCGTGGCAATGGCGCTGGGGTGACAGCGGCATCCTCCTGTTCACCCATGATGTCAGACCGCACGAGCAGCTCACCTTGGAGTGTGAGGCCGCAAGTCTGTCACGGTCTTGATGCAGCTGCACCTTCAGGCTGTAGGTATACTGTCCACCGACAGCTCTTGGGAACACCTACTCACAAAATTGGCTCACTGGTGGGCCCAAAAGTAGATACTAGCATGATGAGTGTCTTAAAAAATGTTCAGTGTTTCCTTTTCTTCTTTTTAATATTTTTTTTTTTTTTTTTAGCCACAGCCATCCTTACTCGGACAGCTGTGGATGTTCCAAAAATTCACAATAAATGCTTCCGATCGGCTCACGAGCACCCGTGAGTGCCGCAACCGTCATAGCAATGTCCAAAATGGCAGCCGTGAGAGCCACGTAGGGATCGGCACTGTGTGGGTGTCAAACTGATCGTGCAGTAATTAGGGACACCGTCCCAAGAATCCACCTCCCCCACTCTGATGCCTTCCTCATCGCCAATGTTGGTGTTGTAGCCCCAGGCCGTCGTTCACACGACACACGCACCTGCATAAAGAATACTCTGACACGTCTGTGTGCTTCAGGGTCCCGGCGGCTAATCACGTCTACGGGTTCCCATTTAATGAACACACATGCGTGAACCCAAACGAGGCTCGCTCATGTGTACAACATGCGTATCACTTCCTAACACTGGTCTGCCCAATTACGTTCCTTTTGTTTTCAGCAGTACCTTTTTTGGGCATATATTTTTAACCAATTGGGCCTGCAATCGTGCATTTTCAACTGAAAGATCTCTTACCGCTAGCAAATCTGTTCCTGCTTCCAAACAATTAAAGTGGGTAGCACAATGAAGCGCCCTTTTAAAGATTCATTTATACACATGTCGACTACCTTGGCTTGCAAAGAAAAGGGTTTGCTTTTCTGTGAATATTAGACGTTCTTAACATCATGCATTACAGCATCTGGAAATGGTTGACAAGAGATCTTTAACCCAGGTGACCTTTTAGAGAGGGGATTGTGTTCTTATGGATTGAAAGAGAGGGTAGTATGCAAAACATGGACAGCCATTGAATTCTATTTAGTGTGAATTTGTGCTGTCTCAGCTAATTTTAATAGTGAGTTGTCATGGAGAGAAGAATTGACTGTTTCTCGATAGGAGAAAGATGTGACTGTCCTCTGACCTGGGCCCTGGCCCAACGGTACAGTATCTTTTTATGATGAATTAGAGGATCAAAATGATTCAGAGTTTGACCACACTTTTTCCCAAATGTGCTGCAGCCCTTTCTCCTTATTATTATTCTCCTATTCCAGCTATGAGTAGTTCAATATCCAGTTAGTTTCCTGGTTAGTTGTAATTATCTCATTGAACTTTGCAGTTGTTCCTGTTGACCACATAGTACGGTTCCAAGTGGAATTCACCCTCACTATCGGCGCACGAAGGGGCTCGGCATAGTGATGGCCCACTTTGGAGGACCAGGTAAGCACAGCGTGGCCGCTCACGATGTTTTGTGTGATTGATAATTGCGAGCATCGGCTGAGCATATTAGCATTAACTACCACATAGTCAACATAGGGCTTGGAGCGACCGTTAGTCCAAGCCTAGATTGAATTATGGTGTTCAGGGTTGGCACTAGGTAAGCAAGTGAGGTCATAACTGTACAGACTGGTGGGCCAGCCACGGGCGATCACACCAGTAATATTCGAGGCACCTGTAGGGTGTACTCCACCCTCACTGTCATTAGACATCAGTAAATGTAGATCAAGCACATTCAGGTCCCCAGCAATCAGTACCATACTGTTGGGACATCTATTATGTCGTGTCATTAGAGCCTTTGCAATGAAACAATGGATTTTGTGGGTTGCAGTGCCATCAGGGGGATCGTAACCATTAACAATCTGCATATATTGCTTGGTGTCCGACAGAAATAAAGAAACTGAAAGAACATGAGGAAGAGAACCGTCCACACAGAAAAGAGATAATTTGAGATTGGAGCGTGCCCCAAAGGCCAGTCCACCACTCGGACAACTTCTACCCGAGGCCCTGTCTGGGTTGCAGAGAATCCTATATCCATCTATATGAAGATTAGTAGGGAGCCACTTTTCCTGTAGAAGTAAGATGTCAGATGAAATGATTCTGGTCATTTCCAACTGTTGGTTGTAGAAAGAATTGTGGCCATGTGTGTTCAATGTAAGCCAAGACAGAGTAGAAGTGCACTCCTACCATCAGGCATCTCTAGGGACGACATCGTCACAGAGCCACGGAACAGTGGGTTTCTTGGATGCCGGGTTGTTAGGAGCGTAGAAGCAACCAGCAACATAGAGCATTCCAACTGATGGCTAAATGCTGGGATGGCTGTTGTGTTCCTCTGAAGCTGTGGATGGCGGTAAATAGGAGATATCACCTTGTTTAAGCATATGCTGCTTCCTGCAGACTGTCAATCAGAAACCCAACAGTTCCAGTTCTTCTGCACCAGATTTTAATAACGCCACCATCAAAGGAGATGTATATTCAAGGATTATCTAAGTTGAGGGGCTTACAAACTTAGGTAACTAACTCCAAGTATTTTTTATTTTAAAACCATGTTCCCGTTTGTGGGAAGAGGCAATGATCACTGGTATAATCCCAGCTGAACTTCCCTTTCAGCAACAATGTAATCTACTATTTATAAATGATATAATATTTATGGATCTAATAAACATTACCAGTTTAATAACTTTGCACTATCACTTCAGCCTTTCCAGAATGGCCTCCAACCCCCAACCCTTCAGGTATCAGCCACCTGCAATAACTGATTGTGCCACAAAGACTGGCTGGTGAATAGGAAGTCATGTGATAACAATCAGAGCAAAGCCTCCTTTTGTATCATGCTTGCAGTCACAGCCAAATCAGCACAGCTGTTTACATGCAGGAGCAGAGCTGTAAAGGAAATTATGTAATGTGAGATGATGGGGGAGAGGACTGTACATAGTCCAATGTTTATGTTTGCGACTGGTCCCAGTTTTTTTTCCATTTGAAATCTCATTTTATCTTCTGCTCCTGCTCAATCCCACGTCCCAGCCTGACCCCCAACATTTCAGATACCCCGTTAAAAATCCCAGGGCCCGGGGGACTGTGCTGTCTGCTCGCTGCACCTGCAATGATGTTGCTGTTTGTTGCAAAGCCGTTTGGCTCTGCAGCAAACAGCGAAATAATGGGAGACAGCAGTGCTCAGGAGTGAGCTCTCCTGCCTCCTGTCATTCAGCTGACAACGTGGACATGCTGAAAGACAAGAGATGACTCCTCTCCTGTCAGTCAATGTGTTCACGTTGCCCAGCATGACCACACTGACTGATAGGAGAGGAGTTCTCTACTGTCAGGCAGCATGTCTACGTGTCAGCTGCGTGGATGCTTTTGAAGGGTGCATGGAGGTAAGTGTTTTTTATTTTAAATTAAATGTGTCTATATGTGTATATAAATACATCAAATCAGTATGTATATGTATGTACGAATGCATGCGTGCATGTTGGTGTTTGTGTCAATGCTGTGTTTGGTTTTATGTATGCATGCATGGAGTTGTGTAACCGGTGGATGAATGCATGGGTGAAAGTGTTTTAAGTGAATGCGTGTTCAGCCTGACTCCTAAATCGAGGCGCCCTGGGAGCCACTTCATTAAGGGGTGCGCAGTGGTGGAAATGGAACAAAAATTGTTGGGGGATCCCACAAGGTAGGTGGGAGCAGCGTTTGGGGGCCGTGCCCAAGGAAGCAGGGTTAAGGGGGCGGAGGTGGCAGTTGACCTCTGATAAGAGGAAATGTCAAAAATAATAGCTTAAAACTGCCCAATTTCTTTCATGCCGCTTCTTTTCCAAACTATATATCAATTCCATTTTAAACCACTTCCATGTCACTGGTAATGAGTAACTTCACTATGCGGATAATAGTTTTGACCAGTGTTGCTGAGTAAATATTCTTTAAAATGCACAATTTGCTTCCCATTTTATTTAAAAAACTCCCTCTTGGGTACTATTCATACAGGGTGATTTCTGTTCGCCATAAGCAACATTTTCTTTTACTTGAACCCCACCTGGAACAACTCCTGCAGCTCCCCTCTGAATACAGTTGGGTGGTTGCATCGTGTGTGATCGTTTTAATAGGGGTATTTATTTATGTAATGTGTGTCGGATACCTGTATATTTATTTATTATGCAATCTTTGTCAGTTACAGGTATCCAACAAACTTTGCATGAATAAATAAATAATCTGTGTCCATGTATCCAACAAACATTGAATAAATAAATACATAAACCGGGTCGTGGCTGAGGACTGTAACTTCCTCTTGTGACCTCTTACATGGGTCACCAGAGGAAGTTACAGTTTGCTCCGGGCATTTTCTTCCCCATCTCCCAAACACAGAGCAGGGATTTGGGGCGGCTGACTCTGGCCGCATCCTGAGATCCGGCTACACATCTGGTGCCAGATTTCGGATCCGACGAGAGCCAGCCCAATGACCAGCACTGGGGGTGGGTTCCTGGCATCAGAGGTGCACCTAGGCTAAAATGTCAGGGGAGGTGGGTAAATGGGGGGTGGGGACTAACACTGCAAATGTTGGGAGTGGTGCTAATTTAAGAGGTTGTGAGGGAGGAGCAAACTTACTTGTGTATGGGCATCAAACATCTTTTCACATTCGAATGAGACTTTTATGGTGAAGCTTCAATGTTACAAGCTGCTACATCTCGCCTTCATTTCTGAAACGTCACACTTATGGACTGTTGTGAGAATGCGATGTCTCATGTCACCACTTCCCTTCTAATCTCTCCCCTGGCATGCAAGTGCTAACCCCACATCACAATTTCAATTACCTATAAATGTATGCATTTGAATGCAGTTGCTAACAGTAAAATGTTTTATGTTAGTAATTGCAGGGCCTTTGTTAACAGCAAAGCCCAGGCACTGTTTAACATTCATGTCCTGTTCCGTCTGGCCACGGCTCTGTCGGTCAACCCGGCAGGGACTGGATGACAATTTTGAAAGCGGATAGTGAGTGGGGCCAATAAACCCATTGCACTTTCGGCTCCCCCCTCAGGGATGGCATCTGGGCCTTTCACCTTTTACAGTTGAAATAGGCCCCCAAGTAGCTGACCCATGTTGGCAGTCCTGTGACACAGAAACCTGCTGATAATCTGCAGCTTTGAACCTCCTTGCTGCATTATTTTGACTTCATTATTGATTTAAGCACTCCACAGGTGCCTTGGACCATTGTTCCAATCAGTAATGGGTGCCTCAAACATCAAAAAGAAATGAGACCCCACCAGCCCTGACACATCTTTAGCCAGCCCTGCTCCCATTTCCCTCAGAATTCCCTGAGCCCAGCTGGGAAGCTGAAAAGCTATTTCACCTTCCGTTTGGCCACTAGTCGGACCTTTCACCCCAAATCAGAGGCTGTTTACTTTCATAGTGCTATGCTAATCTCTGGAGAGGTGGGCCATCTAAAAGCTGTGACCAGAAGTTAAGACTGGCTTTATCAAAGTGAGTCTTTTGATATCGCTTGCATGGCTTTTTATGATCTGCATGTTTGATGCTGATGCTGCTCCTTAACGAGTGCTACTGGCTGGCGACACAATCGAAAGAGGCCTTCTGCCTCAAAGTGGCCAGGGGCTGGCGCCGCCCATGGAGCCAGGTCGAGTCAACCAAGCCTAACATTTCAGGAAGAAGCTAGAGCCTGATCTGGTGTTGCGCCACTGCATGGCATTCTGTTTTTTTGGGTTATTAGGTGTGCCACCAATAAGCCAAAACTATTGCTTTAGCGAACAGACAGTGGTGGAAATAGACTTTTTTTATGCGGCATCCCTCCTACCGCAGTGAAAGAGGCCAGGCCCAGCGACGGGAGGATTAGGAGGGTGTAGGGCAGGTATTTTAGTCACCCCATGAACATTTGCCTCTTCCACTCAGAGGATTTATCATCAGCAAAGTTCAAAATATGCACCCCTTTTAAACCTACAAAATGCACATCAATATTTCCACTACAGTGCAACATTGACAAGGGATTTCACAGGGCTCCTGCTCAGACCCTCAAGTGGTCTTGTGGGGAAGTGTCTCACTTTGGAATCTAGCGGCCATGGTTTAAATCCCTGCCCAACATAGTTTAAAGCACAAACACACCAGAGCATTCTAAAATAAACATATAGTGCACAGATTTCACAGATTGTGGAGCTGTATTTCCAATCTGGTGAGTAATTATTTGCCAGATCCTGGGTCTGGAAAGATCCGTCCCAATGATTGCATCGAGTACAGATAGGAAGAAATGCAATATGAGGAGGGACTTGTAGATGTTGTTTAGTTATTTGCCCACACATTGACTTCTCATGGCCATGCTAATCCCTATAGCAATTCTCACCCAGTTCCTGCCCTCCCCACCCAAAACACCTCCTCACTGGAACTCTGATCTAGCTTTAAACACGCCTTGCCATCAAACTTTGCCCCCAATGTGCCTGCAAGTGTTTTCTCAAAGGAGTCTTCTGAGAGTTCATGA
Organism: Ambystoma mexicanum; assembly: GCF_040938575.1. Classification (NCBI taxonomy): domain Eukaryota; kingdom Metazoa; phylum Chordata; class Amphibia; order Caudata; family Ambystomatidae; genus Ambystoma; species Ambystoma mexicanum. The sequence goes on from NC_090935.1 coordinate 1,198,588,196, forward strand.
CTTCACTGGAGTTGTAAACACGGAACTGGTGTAATAAAAATGTCTTAAACAGGTCTGCCTTTGGCCACTCGATTTAAAAACACCCTGCATGTCTTTCGCTGAAGTCATGTTAAAAACAAGCATTGGCAAAGCCAACAGTTTTGGCTTGTGTATAAGTATTTGGCATTTGCCAGGCACTGCTATTAGCTGCTCAGGTACTCAAACCATTTTGCACCGGCACTATTAATGGCCAGCTAATACCAATACAGAAGTGCCTTTCCCATGCCTACACGAATGCCCAAACTGTTAGCATTGCCAATGCTCTTTATGCTTTACCCTTGATGCACAGGACTATGCATCAAGGTTAAAGCAAACATACTACTTGGCTAAATTGGCCCACATTGAATGTAGGCCAATCTAGCCAGTAATAACACTTATGGTACACAGTCAGCCTGGATATACTTTCTGTGGCGTGCCATTTTTACTGGCTGGGAGTCCGTACATGGTAACAATGGCATATATTGATGCAGCCTGCATGACATGCATGAGATCAACCAGCATGAATATATGTTTATACTATCATATCTTGCGAGAATGGCAGCATGAAATGTATTGAAAAAATGTTCCTGTGCACGGTTTGTGATTTGCAACTATTGCGATTTTCCATGTGCTTCCATACAAAACCAATTGCAAATTGTATGGATTTCTACACAATTTTGCAAAGAAAGTGCTGTAAGATGCATAATTTATCCCAATGTTTCAACCAATTTCTTGGGAGTGAGAACCCCCCGCTCCTCAAGGAACCCTTGTTTGGTTTGGGCTCCCTCATGGTGCTCTGTTGATCCTGCCTAATTGGCACAAACTTTTAAGCCTCTTAAATTCAGAAATGTACCAGCCTCCACTGTACATCATTTGTCACTGTGTATGATGTGTGTTTGGGGTGCTCCTTAATGATATGATATCGCATTTATAATGTGCCTGTAGACAAGTGTTCTAGGCGCGACAAGGCAAGGAGGAGGAAACAAAAGAGTAGGACAAAACTCAGATCTTACTAGGCCTTGTGTCATTCGGATCGCGCAAGAGCAGGGACGAAGGGAGGGGAGAAGTGCCGAGGGTGTGGTAGGATGCATAAGTGGAGGAACAAAGGAGAAACAAGAGTGCAGCCAACTGGCGGCAAGTGTGGGTACTCATAAGTGCAGCCAACGGGTGGAGAATAAGTGCAAGAGAGGGACTTGTAGGGTTACAAATACAGACCACAAGTGCATGGGGAGCCAAGAGGCAGTGCAGGATTGCAGCTGGACAGGCAGGGACCTGGGCCCGAATTCAGAGGGTGACCAGTGCATGGATCAGGCAGGTGATCAGCAAGGGAGAGGAAGAGACAAGGCAGAAGCAAAGAGCAAGGTCTTGAGTTGCTTCCGGAACCAGAGATGGTTCTGCTCAAGTTTCAGAGAGGCAGGGAGGCTGTTTTCAGAGGGAGGTCCTAGCCGAAGAAAGAGATCTGCCCTCAACTCTTTGCTTGGAAAAGTGACTGACCCTCAGAGAGTTTGAGGTGGCAGAGTGGAGAGCTCATGCCACACTAGATATATTTAAGCAAATGATACAAAAGTTAGTCCGGCATAAAACTCAAAGGGAGATTTCTCGAGTCTCCTGTTTTCAGTGGTGCCACCGCTGGCTGAGTGCAAAAAATTGTAAGGAGGCCTCACCAAATGTTTTGCCCCGGGCCTCACATCTTCGGACAGCCCTGGGAAATCCACCCCTGCTCTTAGTCTGCTCGACTCCTGCCTCCACCTCTTTTTGATCCTGGAATCACTACATGTTCGGTCCCCTCTCCTCTAGGTAGAACTATAAAGGACAACGTGCTGAATCACCGCTCAACTAAGTACAGGATATTCAATTTCTCACCATCAGCTCCAGGATAATCCTCTGTGATCTGAAACGCAGGACAGGGAAGACGATTGCAGTCCGCGTGCTGAGCTTGACTGGGCTAGTGCCTCATTCCCATCTGTTCATGCATGGGCTGACGCACACGCACGGTCAGTAATTGAAGTGAATTGAATTGTGCGTGCTTTTTGTTTGATGTGCAATTGAATGGTCCTGACCGCCTGGGTGGTCAAGTAGGGCGATTTACCTCTGAAATTGGTTTAATTGCATTGGATAATGGGTTTTGATGATATTGTTTTTCTCCACCTTCTGTCAAATATTTTATGTTAATCAATTTAAAAGAGCTTCATGTGAAAAAAAGAAAAACAGGTGGGCAGAATCTCAAAAACGAACGCAAATGAAAAATGTGCAGAGGATGATCTTTTTTTCATTTGCGTTAGCTTCAGAAATGCACAAGTCACATTATCTCACAGTGGACGTGCACGTTTCAGGTGGGCGTGACAGCAGCACAAAAGGAGTGCTGGCCAGCCCCCTCGCATAACTTCGTGTCACGGGGGCACATTTCACAGTGACATCTCTGACGCAAAAAAAAAACATTTCTATGCCTGCTTGAGGGATAGAAATGCAAGTGGGATAGCATGTTCATACCGCTGCTGTTCAGAAATGCATGACAAGGTCAGGATTGACCCTGTCATACAAAGCACAACCCCGCAACCCCCTTTCGCCTTTTCCAATAAGGCACAGAGGACTGGCTTTGTTTTCTGCGCGTTGGAAAGCACATCCCGTTTTTTAATACGGGATGTGCTTTCAAATGCACAGAAACGCTCCCTATTTTGCACAAAGCAGCAAAGGGGATAAAGAGTGCATCAATGATGCCCCTTCAGAACAGAGAACATTATTTCGTGTAAAAGATGATGCACCGAGCATCCCATCATTGGAGCCAAAAAAAGCTCAGAGAACATGACCCAGGAAGTAAATACAAGGATCTACTAATATTCCAGCCCAGGCTTTTTCTACAAGCGGAGTAAAACAATTGGTGCAAGGTGTATTCCCAATGCACCAGTCATGGTGCGGTATTGAAACTATGATACAATTACTGCCCGTCAAACGCCCTAGGACACATTGACTTGCCTTTTGTCACCATGAACTTGCGGCCTTTCCCATCCTCAAGAAATACCTCACCCATGTTGCAGGGCACCCCGTTCCCATCTTCCAGCCCACACATCACTCCTGTGGCATGTCTGCTCAGACCCACAGCAAGCACGTAGGCCTGCACTGCATCCACTGAAACCCACAGCACACACAAGACTCTGCAGTGGAACACGGTATACCCTCTCACACAACCCACGCTGCTGTTGTACACAGTGCTGAAAACGGGGAAAAAAAATGTACTTTGAGTGCCCTGCCATCCACTTTTGTGCAGGGGTAGTGGATTATCTGGGTGGGTCAGAGAGGTGGAGCCAAACCCCAAGTCGAGCAGCACCCTATGTTTTCAAGGAATCCCATCTTGTTGGTTCTATGTGTTAAAATTGCGCAAAAAAAGGCTGTTTACACAAAAAATCCCAGCAAAAAGGCTGTGGTTTTGCCGCCGCAATCCATGTAATGGAGGCGGGGGGCACCCCCGCAACCCACCCCGACCCATTATACCATTTAAGGGGAGCGGGGGACACCCCCGCAACCTCTGCTCCCTTTAAATGGTATAATGGGGTACACCTTTGGCGGGTCAAATCACAGCATTTTTTCCTCGATTTTTTTGTGCGGACGACTTTTTTGCCGCAATTGTATTACTGCATCCCGTCTTGTTGATGTGCATAAAAGCAAAGAGCATTCTGGGACCCTAAACATGACCACATTTTACATTTGCAATGTGTCTTTGATAGTGACTCAGCATGAACCCCTTCTCATCAAGTGCTGCGAATTGGCCATGCTGCTCTTGTCATTTGTCTAAATACTTGCCCACTAAATTGCAAGCCATATATACCATTTGGACCGCTTGCCCATAGATACAAGGCTTCAGGGGTGGACTGGCCTATAGGGAACTCTGGAGATGTCCCGTAGGCCTCTGCACCCTGGGCCTCTTTTGTGTGGTAATATCCACATTTTCCCATAGCAAAATGGTTGGGCTTGCTGAACATGTGCCATATGGGGCCACTTGAGCATTATTGATTCGGCCTCCTTGGGTTCCCCAGTCCACCCTGCAAGGCTTGTGCTGTTCCTGCACAGACCTAGACTCTGTGAGGTTTCTGAAAACTGCTAGTGGGCGAGAGCTCCCGACCTCCTGGCTCAGAAGCACAGGCAAATTAACAAGGGGGGGGTCCTAGGAGTCCCTCTGTCAGACATTAGTCCTGGTTGCGAGAGACTTACCCAGAGTCTTTAGCTCACTATCTTTCACAGAGAAGAAATCTCCTAAACATATCAGTCTTTGTCCTGCCCTGGGGCAGTCCAGCACCGAAATGCTATGCAATTCTCCTCTGAACAAGAGTACCAACAGCATCCCCAGACACGTGTTTCGGTCTGGTTGGACCTCATCAGTAGGGAGGAGCTGTACCTCTCTAAGAATAGTGAGCAAGGGGTCCACGTCTGGATTCCCCTAGTAACTTAGGGTAAGACCCAAAGTTACTTGCATAGGCAAATTAACAAGGGGGGGGTCCTAGGAGTCCCTCTGCCAGACATTAGTCCTGGTTGCGAGAGAGTTACCCAGAGTCTTTAGCTCACTATCTTTCACAGAGAAGAAATATCCTAAACATATCAGTCTTTGTCCTGCCCTGGGGCAGTCCAGCACCGAAATGCTATGCAATTCTCCTCTGAACAGGAGTACCAACAGCATCCCCAGACACGTGTTTCGTCCGGTTGGACCTCATCAGTAGTGAGGAGCTGTGCCTCTCTAAGTATAGTGAAAGATAGTGAGTTAAAGACTCTGGGTAAGTCTCTCGCAACCAGGACTAATGTCTGGCAGAGGGACTCCCATGACCCCCCTTGTTAATTTGCATATGCAAGTAACTTTGGGTCTCACCCTAAGTTACTAGGGGAATCCAGACGTGGACCCCTTGCTCACTATTCTTAGAGAGGCACAGCTCCTCCCTACTGATGAGGTCCAACCAGACCGAAACACGTGTCTGGGGATGCTGTTGGTACTCTTGTTCAGAGGAGAATTGCATAGCATTTCGGTGCTGGACTGCCCCAGGGCAGGACAAAGACTGATATGTTTAGGATATTTCTTCTCTGTGAAAGATAGTGAGCTAAAGACTCTGGGTAACTCTCTCGCAACCAGGACTAATGTCTGGCAGAGAGACTCCCAGGACACCCCTTGTCAATCAGAAGCACAGGCTCCTGAAAAAGAAATCCTGGAGCTTTGCTGCGCAGTGGCTGGCGCAGTTTCCCAAAGCGCGCCATGGGCTGCTGCGTCAGCAAAACACATCCCATCACAAACCAGTTTATTTGCAGTGTGGCGCATCAACAGCACCTGAAAGACACGCTTGATTGTGATTAAAAAAAAATCACTATCTATTTAAAAAATGGTTATTAATGTTAAATCCCTAAGTGGCGTGCAAAAGCACCATTGAAAATCGGTGCCAGAATGGAGAGTGACAATTCAGGACTACCCGAAAGACGCTGCTAAAACTGCAAATGATTCGCAGCCAAGAAAGACGCAGCGGAAGATGTTATACTTTTAAATTAAAGCAGTGAAGTAAGACCTTCGAGGATGCAATGCCCGAACAGCAGTTCTCACGGCGTGTACACTTTTGAAAAATGTAATTTTTGCAAAATGTAATTCATTCGATAACAGAAAAAGTTCTTGCAACACCGCCAATTACATTACTTGAAAAATTAACTGTTTCAACTGAAGGTATTTTGCCGAGTCATGCCACTGAACGAAAACATCTTAACTTTTCTCACCGTCTGTAACCTTGGAATGGAGCTGAGGAATTCGGACCCAAAACAAACCGTTAGTTCTCCAAAAGACCTTAAAACTGACGATAAGCATATTTAGACTACAATTGCACCATTTGAAAAGAACTTTAAAACAAGTTACTGACGGTGCTTTTAGAAATGTAACTTTCTTCTCACTGTGTTTTACTGTCACTATAAAGCAGCAAGCAGAACCACAACATTTTCCGCTCGTGCGGTTGGCGGGGCTGCAAGGGAAAACCAGAGGAAGACGAATACCAGGAGGACCCAGCTTTTCCTCCCTGTGACAGTTTGCGCTCTTTACAGTAACTCATGGTAGTCGACTGGCCAGCGGTGGTGGGCTTCTGCCCCATGGGCCATGTTACTATTGTGAGGCACTTCCATCTGGCAAGGGTGTAGAAGTCCTATTTTTTTAATTTGTTTTTATTAATTCATAAAATGATGGTGGTAATTCCATCCCTGAAAGAGAAATCTGATGAGATTTCGCTTTCATACGCTTCATGCCAAGCATCGGGTACACCCGTGCCCTGCGCCTCAGTATCCTGATCTGCCGCACCTGCTCTGCCAGTGGCACAGAGCAGGATCAGAGGTCACAAGTGCCCATTGGATAGCTGCAGTGACAGTCAAGTCTCTGCAGCACAAGGGCTGCCTTCGGGACATGCGCCCCCGTACCAAAACATTATAATTATCAGGGTTTTTTTTCTGGTGGCAGACACATCTTTAATATAAGTCATACCTCAGTTATGGTATGGTGAATGGTACTTCTCATAATTATTATAGCCACAGCAATCTGATATCACACATGTGCAGCCCTGTGAGCCCAGTTCAACTGTGGAAGGGTTATGTGTATTCTCTCCCTAGACAGGCCGGTCCTTGCAAATCTGGCTAGACTGCAGCCTTGGGGATTGCCTCTCTTTGTTCCTTTGTGAGAGCAGGTAACACCCACCCCAGAGAGACAGCCACTCCACAGGAAGCTGGCATGGGAACAGGAATCAAAGGACACATCCACTCACAAAAGGTTAGGCCTCACACCAGGGTTCTGTATTTCTAAATACCTTTGATTCTATTGAGATGGAAAGAGGGCGGGTTTACGGTACACAGAATGAGCTCTTTGCATTTGGAGGAAGGTTCCACCATCTTGTTTCTCTCGGCCTATATCTTTCCTTCATGTCCCCTCCACTTCCTGTGGCACAAAATACTGTAGGTGTGATGTCAGAAGGCAAAGTCTACTTGTTCCAAAAATATGGATTGGACACCTAAAGAGGGCTTTTTCCTTAAAAAGAAGGGGTTTCTCAAAATGTCTTTGAATCATCTTTTGGTCTTCAACCCTTGAAGATTTCGTTGGACCCTGTTGGGACAGCATTCCTTCCCAAAGTCCTCCAGGTGTGAGCTGAAGATGGGTGGTCCAAGGCAGAGGCAAGCTCTGTCCCCCAACTATCCCCAGTGGAACTCGCAGCAATATGAGGAGTGGCCTGCTGCTGCTGGAGCAAGACCTGCTTCTCTGCCAGCCACAGCGGTACCCAAAACCTCACTGTGTTGAAGGACCCCTGCAGTTTTGTGCCAGCCTCAACCTTGTTTGGGAGCACAAGAAAAGGACTCATTTTGTCCCAGAGCCCCTGAATTGGAACTTATAGCACCCTCAGGGCCAGGACAGCAGGGATCCAAGTGTTTTTCACCATTGAACTGCTTGGAGCCATTTAGAACTGTTCAATACATCTGAACGACAGGACCTTCCGGTGCTGCCTTTTGCATCATTCTGGTTTGGTGCTGCCTGACCACCAAGAAACGAGAATGGTATTATTGACTACTAACTGTCCACTTTTGGGCACTAGAGATTGGTTAGGTCACTTTTATCCCTTTTGCCCCCGAGAACATATCCTTTTAAAGAACATTGTGGTTATTACTTGCCTGACACCCCTGGTTCATTATTGAGAGTGATGCATCTTGCTATCTTTTCTTATTCTGTGTTCTTTCCTCAGAGGTGGATATTGTATAGTGTTTTACTAGTTCGTTATTATTGTACTTGTGTTGAAGTTGCATATATTTGTATAGAAGCTTGATTGGACAGTCCTTTATTTTGGACTGTTATACTTCAATGTTTGGGTTGCTACTGAACAATATTCACACCCCTCTTGAGACTACAGCCTTTAGGCCCATATTACCACAAAATACAAAGGAGGTACATCTCTTAAATGGGCCTGTTTTACCTTTATGATTGTGTTGGCTCTTGGTTTGTAGAAGTTTGCGGGCTGAGTCTGCATTTTAGCGCCTACTCATCCTTGTAGTCCTTTAAGGCATCAGTCAAATCCTCACAACCATCCATCACTGTAGCCACACAGCACTGGGTGGAGGTTCATGCTATGCTGTTGGGTAAACTACTGATGGCAGGACACTCTGCCCAGAACCTCCAATGAGAGAAAAGAGGCGGAGCCACATTAGCATGATGGAGTGCGCCCCATTCCAAATCTGCCCTGCCTGCACTACAGCCAGCTTTAAATGGTGGTTTGGTATTATAGAACTGTTGGTAAGGAGAGCACATCTGACCAATTTAGACCTGTTCACAGCTGGCCTAACCGGGGCAGATTTTGTGAGGGTCCCTTGCTGGCCTTACAGAGGCTTGCAGCATGTGAGGGGCCCATGGGGACCAACACCTCCCCTCTCCCCACTTCAGAAGGACTCATTCTACACCTCCCTTGCACGGTCGAGGGAGTCACATGGCCCCCATTTCCAGGCCGAGACATTTCACCTGGCACTCTATGGACCCCCGAGCGGAAATGCCTAGGTGGACTTTAAAAAAGCCCTCTTGGCCATTTATACCACTAAATTGCTTTGTCATGGTTAGCGAAGACCAGACACTTTCGAACACATTTCCTCAGTTAAAAACTATAGAAATGATCCCTGAAAGTATAGTCCTAATTAGTCAAAGTAAGATTACTTTATATAAAACCCACCCCCACCCAGGCCATGCTGCCTGAGGTCGATAATTAATTATTCTGCAATGAGGCCCTCTTTGTCTTGTACCTGGTGAAGCACAGCAAGTTTATTGCTAGTAATATTAGCATGTGACCATTATTTGTGGCTCCTCCCACCATGTAACACTCATGTATAGGCATTTTCCTGCTGTGGTCACCCACAACATTACTCCAGCTCACAGATACTTTTCTGTAAGTATGAAAGCCTGAGCTGTCAGTCAGACAGCCTCTGAGTCACCAGGTCACTGAGCAGACCTCTAGCTCCTTTCCGCAAGGGCAACATGAGTGGACGGCTAGAATGTGCAATATTAGTCTTATGCAGGGGGACGAAAAAGAAGATATGTGAAAGGAGACCCTCGTCCACCCAGCTTTCTTTAGACTGTGCAATCACGTGTTTAATGTCGAAGTTGCTGCCTTTGGTACGTGGAGATCTGGAAACAAACTCCAGCCTCACCATGTCACAAAAAACACTGCGAGATTCTGAACTAATTACTTTATCTGACTGTGCCTTAAAAAAAGAAAATATGTGCAATGTAAAGATAAAAAATAAAACAACTGCAAATTGTGCTGAGTCATGTTCCCCAAACCGGACACCCTCTTTTCCCCCCATCATATCTTGGTTTTGGTAACCTGGTCTCAACTGAACATCACACACTATACTGTTTCTATGTGTAGCTTCATATGTGCTGTGTACCAAAAAGCTGACGTGGCAGGAAATGTCTCCTGGTAACTTGTGGAACAATTTGGACATACAGTATTCAAGTAAAACTGTCTATGGGCCTCATTACGCGTCTGGCGGTAACAATGCTGGTGATACCAGCTGGTTGCTACTGGACCCGTAAATAGTTACCGGCGCCTGACTTGCCGGTAACACCAGGGCATTACAACCCCGGCGACCGGGAAGTCAGTCGCCGGTAAATGTTGTTCCCCATTCCCATAGAGTCCCATTGGACTCTATGGGAGTTGGGACCACGGAAACACCGACACCAGTAATAACGGTGCTTCTGTGAAACTCTGCGGGCGGGTGCCGGTTCACCTGGCAGATCAGACCTGCCGGGCGGGAAGGCACACTTGTACTTTGCTGGTCTGAAAACAACAGTGCCGGTGAGCTTACCGGCACTATTGTTTCTTGACAGGCAAGGTTAGAATGAGGCCCTATGTCTTTCCAACAAATCACCTGATACCGAAATCTTCCTGTTGTGGGACACCAGGCAGCCCGTTTTCTCAGTGACCAATTATACTACAGACCACGAAATTCTATAAAAACGACTCTGCTTAGCATCTAATTATGCCCACTGGCACACCTGATTGTCTACTAATACAACTATTGAACTAATATAGCTAAACAGAATGGCATCATGGTTTGTCTGAGCACTGTCATGAAGATGGAGGAACAAACAGTTGATAAATGGAATATAACAGCTTTTAATCATAATTAAATCTGGGGTGTAATATGTAGGATAAGGGGGACAAAAAGAAGCAGAGACTGGCCACTCAACCGAAGTGGAGCTCAATAAACAATACTCAATATTCTACAGCTGTAGGGATGGCCCTCATGTGCCAGTGTGGGTTTCTCCCCAGTTCTATCCCTAGGTTTGGTCTGTGCTTCCAATCCCACTCTTCACAAATGAATTCCCAAATCTTCTGAACCCTAGTCCATGGGTCAGGGCACAATGAGAAACTCTTACAGCACCTAGGAGAACCTCTAACATAAAGAGAGAGATTCGGGGTGAAGGGATCAATCAAATCAAGTGAAGGGCATATGCTAAGAGGGCCCAGTGTCTTAACCCAATGACCAGTCTCCATTCTAATCCACAGAGTTCTGGGGTGTCCACACCCAGCAAAGCATCCTTCAAAACATCCAGTCTTGGGGTGTTGTATGTGCCCACCACACCTCTTAACTTGGTCTTGGTAAAGCAGTCCTCCAGGCCTCTACATCAGCTCAATGCAAAAGAAGTTCTCTGGTACTCTGTTCTGATGGGGCACACACTGACCAGAGCAGCTCAGTACCCCTCGTGCCATAGGGGCCTCCTTTAGTCTCTCTCTCAGCAGGGCCATGTAGCTTCCACAAGCTCTTTTCAGGTCCTTAAGGTTGCAAAGCTTCTTTTTTAGCTCTGGTGACTTTGCAGCAACAGCCAGGATCTGGGCTAGAACTACCCTCAGGCTACACTCTTGCTCCTCTTGAGTGTCCTCTAGCGCTTGCCAGCTTCTGGGACAAGCACCCCAGCAGGCTCCTTGCTCTATTCTCCCCTGAAAGTGTCACCTCTCCCACAGAGTGGTCTATTTTTGCTCAATCACCTCCTGCTGGTAATTCACTTGAAGCATGGCCTATTTTGAGTGGCCTCCTCCTGTTCTCCTCCTCTACTGCTCTGTCACCTCCCAATGCTGCAGAGACGACACTGTCCTAACTCCCATCCAGTCAGCCTCTTTTTTAAGCATTGGCTTGGGCAGTAATTGTTCCAATATGCCTTCAGATCAGTGGCTTAATTGCACTCTTAGCACAGGAGCATGTGATTGACATTTGATAACTTGCTCTACCTCTCCCCCAGTAGATGTCCTTTACCTGTAAGTGTGTCTAGTTGTGTCTCTCCAAATGATTCCTTTTGGCCTCTCTTTGGGCTCAAAGAGCTTATCCACCATTTTGGGGTCAGGTGAGGGTGGACAAGGTGACCGGGATCCCGAGTGGCCCATCTGCTAAAGTCTACAGCAGGTGCCCAGGCTCTATAATGTTCAGTTTATGCAGCATGTGAATGTCCCAAATTATTTCCTTTCTTTGCCTGTATCTGTTTTCCCTGAGGCTGTAGCCTGATCCACTCTGGGACATCTGCTGCCAAGAGACACAGAGCAGTGTACCTCTCCATGACCCGCTGACCATGCCAGGATCAAGCTGCCGGTCTCCTGCATTCATTATGTGTAGCACATCTTCACTGAGGCTGAGATTCCCGGCTTATTTCCCCCATATCCCTTGCATGAGTCACTGTATCTCCTCTCCCGGGAATCACTTCATTTGGTGGACGAAATGAGAGAACTCTCCTTGAGGGAATGACAGCACAGTACATGAGGGTCTGTCTGAGTGGAGAATATACCATTGCCAGGAGTTGCATTGCATCATGTTGCCGGTTATATCGTGGCCCCCAGAGTTCCCGAGTCCCCCTCTAGGTTCTCCCTAGTGGTGTCTCTGTAACAAACCACATCCCCATGTGACTGCCCCACTAATTCGTTTCTTCTGTGACAAATAAGGTTTTCCTTCTCCAGGAAGCATTTCCCCAATAGGAATAGTTTCCTAAGTATCAGGACTCCGTTGTTTTTCTTTGAGGGAGGATGCTCCAGGGAGAGAATCACAAGGGCAATCCCAGATTTGGCCTTTCAGTTGTAGATTAAGGCCTGGGCTTTAGTGTGGTGGTTTTCCATCATTGGAGAGGGGAGTACAGTTTCTGGCATAAGAGTGACTTCTAAGTCTATCATTATTTCTTTCACTTCTAGAGTAAGGACTACCTTATGGCACCCCCTCGTCCCCCAGTCCCTGTGAACACAGGTGATTTGGGAAGGTCTCCTGCGGACTTGCAGAGAAGGAAAGACTGCACTACAGGTGGGGCCCATGGGGTAATGCCGCAGACCTGTAGTGGGATTTATTTGCTATCTTCCCTCAGGCTTCAGGGTCACCATCTCTTCTATGCTGGTACCTTCTTCCTATGCGCCCCCTCAAGATACTCCTTCCAGGAGGTGGCTCATGGGCCAGACCCTTGCTGCACCACATGGCTGGTATCCATGGTCTCCTCCACCTGATGATCCAGACAGGCACAGGGGATATGGCCGGCCTGACTGCACGAGTAACATTTGTCCCCACGCCAATGTTCTAGCAGCAAGAGGCATGCGTGGCTTGCCCTCAGACCAAGGGCCCTTAGAGCCCTTAGATCTCCAGCCCTACATGTTGTTTCCCGCCAACCCCCTAACCCCCCGCCGCACCCAAGGATTCTATTCAGCCTCTGCCCCAGGCTCCTCAGCCCAACAACTCGAATAGTATCTCTGCCAACTTTGGGTGAAGCAAGAGTGCCATGGTGGCCGGGCAGCCCTACACTCTGGCTGCTGAAGTCTCTCCCGCAGGTGCCCTTGCTCTCTCGGGCTCAGTTCCCAGAGTGCACACATGCCCTAAATGCTTCACTTTCTTCGCTGGTGTCTGATGTTCCTTGGGCTCCTGTCCATGGTCCACTCCAGGGCTTGCATTGCCAACGTGCTCTCATCTGAAGTCCTGCTCCATTCTCCTCTGAACATTTTATTTGTAGTGCATCTTCTCTGGGGCTGATATTCTCAGTTATTTGTATACACCCAACATGATTTCTCTCCGGAAGTGATGCTGCAGGGCACGGGTCAAGTCCTAAAAATGAAAGTGGAAGACTCATCAACAAACGCAATGGGATGTGACGTCACCAAAAATGTGTATATCAAGGTGAAATATGCACATTTCATTAAATTGGCTTTGCATAACCACCCACATTGAACAGGACAAATCGTATTTGCCTTTCATAAAATCAGCACACACACAAAATCAAGACAGGACATTTTCTCCGAACAGTGTTTTTGAAAATATTAAAAGGTGTGCATGTTTTAAATGCCAAGAACCTATACAAATGTTTTTCCTGGGACTTGCAGTAACAAAAAGGGATATTTCAGCTTTAGCTGTTTGTTGTTTTTCATCAGTTTATATAGTGCAGTGCTGAAGTGTCCGGCCTGCAAACCAGACGGACTGCGTTTTGAACCCTGAGGTCAGCTTTAATTCTTAAATTGAAAGAGGACATCCAATGTTTCTCTTTTAGCTAGGGGGGACTGAGTTCACCCTTTGAATAAAGTGGGTGGACTCCGTTCCCCTGCGTGTACCCTCGACTTGAGCCCTGCTGCAGGGCACCTTATCACAGGCAGTGGCGGCTGGTGACTTTGAAAGGTGGTGGGGCGTAAATTTCTCCTGGCGAATTAGTGAGCGAGCGAGCCCAACCCACATGAAGAGTGGTGCGGGGGGGTCACCCCCGTGAAAATATTTGAAAAATGGCTTCCAAAATGTACAATTTACTGTTCAAACCCACAGAAAAAGGACAAAAAAAGCATTACGTTTTACATACTAATGGTGGTACATTATTCTTACGTGTGCACGTGTGATGGTGTATTTCACAGCAGCTTGTATTGAGAATAGCTGGTACTATGGTGTAGGCATATCCAGTAATGATAGAAAAATATAATTTTGTAACTCTGTTACTGGCTTTCAAATTTAGCAAAAGAAATTCTTAAGAAGTCAATGCATAGCGCATAAATAGAAAACTCACGTGCCTACAGCACCCATCCCAAACATAAAGCCTGCAATCCACAGCCTCAAATACCTAACACCCGGCCTAGACAGAAGATTGCATTTCAGCAGGGCCAACTCAGCCCTCCAATCGCCCGATGGCATTTTACAATGCTTAGAAGCGTGAAGAACCTGGCATGGAGCGCAGCGCGATATAACAATGGGACGTTACATATTAAGTTGTCAGCTGAGCTGAAGCTCTGAAGAAAACCTAGTGAAAGGGAAAACCCAGGAGAGGTGGGTGCACTGTGAAGTCCAGATGGGTTTATTATTCCACTGTGTTCAAATTTCAATAACAGGGCGCCTTAAGGTGGTTTGCAGCTCTCCGAGACACTACACGCATACAAGAAACAAGAGCTGGTTGAGGAACAGCAAGGATCGGTGCGCAGGGATGTGAGACATAAGAGTCAATATGAGCACCCAGGTACTTGAACTGTTTTCTCTTTGAATACCCAATTATTGTCTCGAGCAGCGTCAATTGTTCGAGTGATGTCTTCTTGAACAAATCACCCCGTAACCTCAAGCACTTTTGATTTGATTCTGCCATCTTTTGACAGTTCAAAGGAATCAAAGGCGGCCTTACAAGGACTGCGATTGATTTGTGTTCTTGCTTATCATGCTAATTCCCTTTTGCCTGATTATTGCTCTTAGAAAGACTGAGGATTGCTGAAGATCAAACGGGCCAGTTATTGTTATCACGCATTGTCCAGAGCCAATACTCCAAGCATGCCATACAACATTCCAAATCTCACGGGATCCACCATGTTGCCAACATTTAGCACGAGTTTTTCTTTTATATATAAGGGATGGGCCAGTCATATCGAGTCACATCTAAAACACTCGCAAATGGCCCATTCTACCGCCACGCCTTCCCCTAGCTGGCTTCCTCAGAAAGGGCATATTAAATATAATGCTATGTATGCACATCATTTTCGAGGGAATTATAATGTGAAGCCTGTATGATTAATTAATATGCAACCACAAACTAGTACTCACTGCATAAAATAGATGATAAAGCACATCACAAAATTCATTCTTAAAACCATTGCAGATTTTAAGGTTTGTATTTTAAATGCGTACGTGCATCAAGGGGCCGCATGTTAATCACTAGTTATTTGGCTATTGCATTTCACTGGAAATTTGCCTTTTTTATTGCTAAAAGGGCAATTTTAATTGACCTTTTGGTCTACATGCGACTGAGGAATAACAGTTTATTGACCTGCCTTGACACATAATACATATCATGGTCTTAAAAAATAAATGTCAAGGTGATTTCTTTCATGTGTGTTTTCCTGTAATACATGCCAGTGAAAGAAATCACCTTAACATTTATTTTTTAAGACCATGATATGTATTATGTGTCAAGGCAGGTCTCCGGGTAAAGGCGAGAATTATGTGTTTCTGTGCCTCGGTCTAGTTGCGCACAATGGCACACTGTTGTGATCAAAAGGATAACACACCATTCGCAAACCTATCCAGCATGTTCCCCCGCTCCCCACAAACCTAACCCACCACCGTTTGCACGACCTCCAGCCTGATCTGAAAGAGAGGGGGACTCCGACCCCCTCCCATTCAGATCAGGCTGGAGGTCGTGCAAACGGCAGGGGTGCGCCTTAACGCAGGAGCGGCAATCAGCCCACTTAAAAAACAACACTTTGGGCATGGGAGTAAAGGTGCCAGACCGTCGATGGCGTCGACATGGGGAACAAGGCCCTGCATACCCCAGGGCACGGCTCCAGGACCAGGACGGTCTGTGAGTGGGAGCACTGTCCTGGGGAATGGCGGGCTGTGGGCACAAACATTTCGAACTTTAACTAGGCCCGGCCCCTGCATTCCCCAGGGCAGGGCTCCAGAGGAAGACTAGGACGGCCCTGGGCTGGGAGCACTGTCCGGGGGAATGAAGGCCGGGTGGGCATCATGTTAAGTTAGCTCACTTACTTACAGGAGGCAGAGGTAGGCCGTCTGACGTGGACCCTGCTCTGCTTTTCTGTTCTCTGGTCTGGGTGGGCAGCTTGATGGCGTCACCACACGCTTGCGCCCAGCCACACAGCCATGATGAATGTCATTGGCTGACAAGCAGCCAATGGCATTCCAGTATAACCTGTTGCTGTGCCCATTGCCAAGGAGGTCCTGACAGGTGCGCTGTTTGCGCACAGAATAATACTGGCGGGGCCACCCCTCGAGCGCCCCGCCAGCATCTACATTGCTTTGGTGTTACGTAGAGTGCGTGGAGCTACGAGCTCCAGGCACTCTACAGTGGAAATAAATGCGTAAAAGGGGACGCGCCCCTCTACTGCAGGCCCAGCCAGCCATGAAGACGGCAGAGAGCCTGGGAGCAGCCGATTGTTTATTTATTTATTACCTTGATTTCACGGCAGGCAGCGCTGCTGAAAAAGGATGCATAGCAGAGCTAGAGAACAGAACGTGAACATCTGTTCCCTGCACACGCCGTGCTTCCCTGGGGTGGGGGGCGGCGCCCCCCCGCCCTATGTAAGCGGCCGCCACTGATCACAGGGGAGATTCCCTCGAGTCCTGACCTCCGGATCCTCGATATGTGCCCGTTCTTTTCCAACGTGTGCCTCTTTGTTGTTTTTATTCTCTAGTTTGACTGCATGAGTAACATTGCAGCTTCAGGCTCATGGCGTGGACCATTGAGACTTTGCGAGTCTGGGAGCCTCCTCCTTTTATTTATATATATATGGGAGGTATGCATTTACTCGCACATTGTGCTTGTACGCCTAACATGTGTTTTAGCTGTACCAGAGCTAAATGCCCCTCAGTAATTGCTAATGTCTCTGTTTCTTTAGGTTAGATTTAGTACCGGCCACAAGTAATTGATACTTTGTTTGCTCCCTTCCTGTAGCTTATGCGCCTTTCATTGAGTGATCTCTTCTTTGGGGACAATGAAGGCAGCTGATCCGTGGCTGACGATTTTTTTGAGACTACTTGCTTCTATAAGCTCTCCCGGACCCTGAGATGGGAGGCATGGACGTCATTTCACCAGAATGCCAGGGGTAGGTGAAGTGACATCACACGACCCTTGACCCCTGATGACATCACAGGAAGTGATGTCATTTGCCCCCACCCCAAAGTGATATCACGGGTAGCGATGGAACACGACCTTTCACCTGTTGACAAACAGGAAGTGGCTACGATATCACTATAATGTGATGTACATTTCATACAAGAACGGATCGCCATATATATCATTAAGATCAGTGTGTATAGGCCCATATTACCAAATTACTGTGAATGCAAGCAGACGTCCATGACCAAATGATAATGATGTGTTATTATATAGCACTTACGCTAAAGTGCTTTATATAGAAAAAATATAAACCCAATATCACCCAACCTGTGTTGGTACTCATTTATCAACCTAAGAAGGATGAAAGGCTGAGTTGAGGCGTTTAAGAACAGACTAAATCAGTGACTCACCCCCTGAAGTGTGCCTGAAATAAACCTTTAATGAGTCTAGCAATTATTGTATAGAATTCCAGAAAGCCACATTATTTGGTATTCCTATTCTTTCTTATTTAAGGGCAGTGCTGAAAGTGTTAGACTTGTGGCACTCCTGTTCTTATTTTCAAGGGGCCTGAACAAGAAAGGCAGCCACTCCAGAAGTAAAGAGCCACATGGTGCTGGCCACAGCCCAGGAGCTTGCATTACAAAAAAACCCCCAAAAAAACCTTTTTGTTTGTTTTTAGAGGTCGCAGGGAGAAGTATGCATTTCTGTTTGTTTGGCCTAGGGGCTATGCTAATTTGTAGCCATATGCTTTACCTATTTTCAGTTTGAATATAGATACTGATTTTTCTGGATCCTCTTTCATAGCACCTGGACCCATAGATGGGTAAGCCTGCCTTACGGTGTCTGTGGCGCATCGCAGCCTCACTGATGTTAACACTGCCACAATTTAAAACATTAGGTATGTGCAGACAGTGGGTATAACTAGGTATAGGAGCTTGTTGCCAAGTATTAGTGATTAACGCCTTTCCCCCTCACCTCAGCAGGATGTGAGCCGTCTTTGTTTGTTGGGTTTATTGTGCATCCTTTGCACACTTCATCTGTGAGGCATTCGACTCCAATATACATCCAGGACAATTTGCTGTGTTCTTCCTGGTGAGCATTTGCTTTGGTATCTTATCGTCGCAATATCTTGGTGGCGGTACTTTCTCTTTCAGACCACCCGGAGTTGTGCTGCCTCATCTATTTACAGAAGAGCGGGAGGCCCAGACCCCCTTGATTTCTTGGTGCTAAAATGGTTGTCATTGCAATTTGGGGAGGTTTATTCTACCAAATGTAAGCCGAGATAATTTTGTTCAGGGATTTAAAAACATTTTTGGGCAGTGGTATCGGGAGGGCCTGGAAGTAATATAGAACTCTCAGTAATTGTAGTCTTTGCAGCATTGAATTAACTCTATACAGAATTGTGAAGATTAGCATTGTGTTGCATCTAGACAGAACTGTGAAGATTAGCATTGAGTCACATCTAGACAGAATTGTAATGCTAGCTTGCCTCATATCGAGACAGAATTGTGAAGATTAGCTCGAATCACATCTAGACAGAACTGAGACGATTAGCATTGTGTCACATCTAGACAGAATTGTAATACTAACTCGCGTCACATCCAGACAGAATTGTGAAGATTAGCATTGTGTCACATCTATACAGAATTGTAATACTAACTCAGGTCACATCCAGACAGAATTGTGAAGATTAGCTCGAATCACATCTAGACAGAATTGTAATACTAGCTTGCCTCATATCGAGACAGAATTGTGAAGATTAGCTCGAATCACATCTAGACAGAACTGAGACGATTAGCATTGTGTCACATCTAGACAGAATTGTAATACTAACTCGCGTCACATCCAGACAGAATTGTGAAGATTAGCATTGTGTCACATCTATACAGAATTGTAATACTAACTCAGGTCACATCCAGACAGAATTGTGAAGATTAGCATTGCGTCACATCTAAATAGAATAGTAAAGATTAGCTTGCGTCACATCTAGACAGAATTGTAAAAATTAGCATTGCATCACATCTAGACACATTTATAATACTAGCTTATGTCACATCTAAATAGAATTGTAAAGATTAGCTTGCGTCACATCTAGACAGAATTGTGAATGTCAGCTTGCATCACATCTAGATAGATTTATAAAGATTGGCATTGCGCCACATCTAGACAGGATCCTGAAGACTAGCATGCGTCACCTCTAAAGAGCGATGCCACTAACCAACAATCTCTCCCCTCTGCATACAACTCTCACACTCTACACAAACACAACCACACTGCTCTTTTTCACGCTCAACCTTACTAACCCATCCCACCCTCTTCCCTTCTCAGAGCCCCCAGAGCGGCAGGGGACCAATATGGTTGTGAAAATGCATGGTATAAATATCCTTTAACATAACATAACATCTTTATCAAGGTTATCCTCCCTAACCATGAAATTGAGAGTGGGCACCATTGCGATAAATCGGCTTTAACTTTCAGCAAAAGCTGTGGATAGTTTGCTCCATATAATTAATCCAATGTCTCAGTTACAGTAACCCCTAAGTAGGTGATCCCCTTCTTTCCCAGTTTAAATTGGTTATGTGACCTTATCCGTTCTATCTGCAACCTTATCTGTTCTAACTGATCTAGATGGGCTGACAGGCATAATATTTCAGATGTTTGCATATTAGTTTTCAGTCCTGCTACCTCCCCAAATGTCTCTAGTTCCCTTAGAAGAACGTTAGACGGTCTGTCCGGGTCCGCAAGGGTGAGTAAAATATCAGCAAATGCCAGGATTATATGCTCCTCACTACCTATAGCTATCCCTTTAATCATTTCTGTACTGTGGCTCTTGATTACTAAAGGTTCTAAATACAAGGCATGAAGCAGCAGTGCTGGTCGGCACCCTTGGTTTGTACCATGTCATATAGGGATTTGCCTAGATAGATTGCCATTGATTGAGAGCCTTATGGAGGGGGTGTAATAATTCACAAGAATCATTTAGAGAAACTCAGAACATAACTTTAGAACATAAGGTTAAGATAATCATGGAAAAGGCAGACACCACCATTGAAATGTTAATATCCAACCCATTGAAAATAAAAAGAGGTCGAAACAATGAATTGGATTGTAAATATTGACAGTCTGCATTCGGACAAGCCAGGGAATACCTTTCTGGTCGTGGATAAGAAGCTGGGTTATTTACCAAATTATTTGACGAAATTCCCAGACTGGAAAATAAGAAGCAGTTTTCTGAGAGTGCACCTTAATGTCATCCATACTGGGAAAATACTGAGTATAAGAGGACAAGGGGAAAGAGTAATCAAATTATGGAGTATTAGTGAGACTCCAGCCAAGCAAAGCCTGAATCATCTTTTGACGGATTTCGAGGGCACGTGGGAAATGAGATTAAACTACTTTTCCAGATTCGTGGAGAGAGAAGAATAGTTGCTCTCTGAAAACTTCTGGAATAAACAAATTCAGGCCAAAACACAGCGATAACAATAGCGGTGGTTCATGCTCTACTGAAGAGTGGATTTATAAAGGACTAACATCTATCCAATATATATATTACCCTCAGTGGTGCTATGGCGGTGTCTTTACAATATGCCTAAAAAATGAAGTATTTCAAACAGTGAGCAACATCTTAATAAACGTCGAGGAAAAAATTGAATGAAAAGTATGAGGTTTATGCATTATGTGGCTAATGGTCACAATGATATTTATTTGTTTTTATATTAGGAAGGCCGTGGCCCTATCACGTAAGTATTGTAACGTAGGTTCATCTTCTAGCCAGTTTGTTTTATATTCTTTTATCTGTTATTCCTCCTCTCCTTTGTTTATCCTATGATTTAATTTTCCTGGGATATATTGAATTTCGCAATATTGTAATCATTTAATGATAAAGGTTGTAAATCTATTTTTAAAAGGTTGTTGTACAACCATAAACACATTTTTTTTTAAAACTCAGAACCGAACCCCATCAATTCCAGAATGCAAAAAAAGGAAGGACCATTCAACCCAGTCAAACGCCTTTTCCGCATCCAGCGAGATCAGTAGTGCTGTTTGTTTCGTTATGGAGGTCTTCTCGAGCAGATGGCAGACCCATTGCAGATTATCGTGTGTTTGTCTCACTGTGATAAACCTGGCTTGATCTGGCCCAATTAGCTGTGGTAGTAGTCAGCCTCTTAGATAAGATGTTAGTGCAAATGTTCACGGCCAGGTTTATTAACGCTGTAGGCCTATATCACCCGCTAAGTGTCAGGTCCTTATTTGGATTTGGGAAGACTACAACTTTCGCCTCTTCCATTTGTATGTATGTATGTATTTTGGTTTTGTATAGCGCCGGTAGTCCGCGGGCATCAGGGCGCTTTGAGACAAAAACACACAATGACATAACACAAACGCAGCCTAGCCTGACCCAGGTGTAAGATACGCCCTTGGCATCCTTACACGCTGTAAGAGAGGAAGTCCGCGAATTCCTACTGAAAGATAAGTGTCTTAAGGCGTTTCCTAAAGGCCAGGTGGTTTTCCTCCATTCTCAAGGTCTCAGGAAGTCTGTTCCACATTTGAGGAGCCAGTACCACGAAGGCTCTGCCCAGACCTGATTTTAGTCTGTGTTTGGGAATGACCAGCAGTCCAGTACCCATTGATCTCAGACTTCTTTGTGGCGCTTATGGAACTATACAGTTCTTTAGATACCCAGGGGCCTTGCCATATATGCATTTATGAACGAGCGTAAGAGATTTAAAACTTATCCGCTCGCCCATTTTTAGCCAATGCAGTGACCTTCTCTGGTCTGTTACATGATCCCCTCTTTTCAAATTTTTGATCATTCTGACTGCGTCATTCTGAATCACTTGGCATCTCGCCAGATCTTTCCCGGTAGCGCCAATCATCAGAGCATTCCCATAGTCCAGCCTGGACAGAATGATGGCTCTGGCTATGGTGGCCAGGTTTGTTTCATTCAGGAATGGTTTTACTGCTCTTATTAACTTAAGGTAAAAGGCTGTGTGTTGACCTGTGCCGAAACTTTTATAATGGCGTCCTTTATCTTAAAAAACGTATATTCGCCTCCTAGATTGGATAGCTGCTGATTAGAGCCGAAAGTCATTGTTGCTGTGATCTTCCCCGTGGACCAGAAAGAGTTATCCTGTAAGACACAAGAGTAGATTTGTTTTCAAATTTTTATAAAAAAGAGCAGGATAGCCATCAGGGCCAGGGGCCTTGTTGAGTAGAGAGTCTTGATAACGCCAGCCACTTCACCTTTTTGAATCTCCCTTTCTAGTTCTTCCCTTTCCAAGCTAGTCATTTTTGGGAGTGAGATCACACTTGGGCAATCCCCTTGTTTGTCCCTGTCCAGGCCGTCAGAAGAAGCGTAGTGTAATATTCTGTGAAAACACTTCGAATCGCTTTGTTATCTGTGACCAGTTCACCTTCTCGAGTTTGCATTTTTAGAATAGTTTAGGCTTTTGCTTTATGTCTGAGTTCTCTGGCTAACAAACAATCTTCCCCATTTGCCCCAATATAGTATCTGTTTCATGTATAATAGGGATTTCTCTGCTCAACTCATGCAAAGTAAATCTAACTGGCTATGCGTGCGTTTAAGTGCCCTTTGTGGCACCCTGGTTGGACGAGTCTTTAACTCATGTAAGGTCTCCGTGACTTGGTTTTCTAATTCTCTTTCCAACTGACCCCTTTGTTTATCCCTTCTGGCTTTCATCGCAATCAGCTCGCCCATCAAGACAGACTTAAACGGGTCGCACACCTTCTCCTTCACCCCGGAAGGGAATACTCTGCAAAGTAGGTATTGATACTTTTTCCCCCACTCGATTCTGTAAGAATTTGGTCCTGCACCTCCACAGGCCGCCCCCCCTGTTCCTAGACATGTCAATACGAACTGTGATCGGAGCATGGTCTGAGAAAGAATAACCCCCAACTCACTATCTTTTACCCTCCCCAGTAAGCTGGTGTATACCCAGATGTAATAAATTCTAGAAAGAGAGCCATCAACATGGGGGTAGTAGGTGAACCCATTCTCGGTCCCTCTAGTCCCCCTCCAAACCTCGGGCAATGCAAGCAAATCCATCCTTTGCTTTAGCGCTTTCGAAGGAGCCTGTGTGCCGACAAACTGCTACTGCTACTCCTACCTTCCTGAGGAATCCAGGCTACATTGAAGTCTCTCACAGGGATTACCTCCTCTTTCGCAAGACCTTCCAATTTTGACAAAAACCCCTGCATAAAAACATCTTGGACCATATTTGGGGCATAAACTGATGCCAGTGTATATGCCTGCTGATCCAGTCGTACCTGGAGGAACAAGTATCGCCCAGCTGGATCCGCAACTATATCCAGGAGCTCCACCGCTCAGGTATCCCTCAGCACAATCAGTACCTCTGCTCTTTTGTCCTGTGTGTTAGCCTGGTGGACCTGGGTGTATCCCTGTATCCTGAGCCCCCCTTTATCCCATTTCTTAATATGGGTGTCCTGAAACATCATCACATAAAGCTTCTCCTGTCGTAGAAACGCCTCCAAATTTTTTCCTTTTTCACTGGGGTATTCATGCTCGAACATTATATGTAGTGAGAGTGAAGGTCATTGCACGTATAATGAACGTCCACCTTTAATATCCTCTCTTGATCCTCTAGGGGATTGCCCTCTGATGTGCCACTTCCCCAACCCACATCCTCCAGTGCCCCAACATCCTCCTAGAACTATACCACACCCCTAGGGGAGAGTCAAAGTTCCTCGTGAGTACTGGACCTTTGGTCCATGGATTTGACCCATCTGTGATTCCAGAGCTCAAACTGCAGGGTATACTAAAACCCCCTATGCCTAGGTTCTAACTGACAACCAGCCACTTGGGTGGCCTCACCGTCACCACAGCAGACAGCATAGGACCCATAAACCTGTGTCTGTTGTCCAACTCATTGATCAGCCTCCTCCCAACAACCAGTATCTCGTGGGGTTTGCTTTGAAACTCTTTATTTGTTCCTTAAATGTTCATTCCTCCATTTTCTTCCACCAAGGCTATGATAGGTCGGTCCCACCACGTTGTTTCATAAAGCCTCCCCTTCCCATCCTTTCTTCGTCACCATCTTCCATTCCCATGGTTTTCTTCTGGGCAGTGTGTTATTTGGGTTCGGACCATGGCCGCCTCTGTTCTCATCTTGTAGCTGGAGAATGAGTGCCCCTTTCTCACATGTCATGACTCTATGTTGGTGGCCTTCCTAGGTGAACAGCAATCCAAAGGCAAATGTCCATTTGTATTCAACTTGTGCTAAGAATCTCGTAATGGCACAATTGCCCTTCGGTTTTGTAGGGTGCTTTGGGTCCAATTCTGAGACAATTGAATTTCCATCCCATTTATCCTCACAGGGCCTGCTGTGCACACCGCTTTCAGTATCTTTTCTTTCTGCGCATAGGAAGTTATGGTCGCAAGCACATCCCTCTGTCTTGACCCAGGATCACTTTTCTTTGGCCCCACCTGATGGCTCCTGTTTATCTGGACGAGCTCCGCTTCCAGCAAGTCTGCAAATATTTGCTGCACTTTGCTCTTCAAGTCTTTAGTGTCGACCTTCTCTGCCAAATGTTTGATGCGCATGTCAGGTCTCCTGGAGCGGTTCTCCAGATCTTCGCATTGCAGCTCAAGATTTTGGGGTAGTCGAGAGAGATGTTCCAGGATTTCATCACTTTTCTTTGTATCCTCTGCAACCTCTTGCAGGGTCCATTCCGTAATGTCAGTCCTTTCCTTCAGCTTAGCAATATTCACCTTCAATTCTTGCATATAGTGTTTCAGTTCCGTTTTCAAAATTGCAAACTTAGAATGAAAGGACTGTCTTTAAAGCACTGCTGCAGGTCGCCCTTACTGATTGCCATATCGGGAGGTACCCGTCAACCCTGCTCTTCGGCGTCGAGGACCTCTCTGCCTGGACTTTTATGTTGGGACGCCACCTGTCCTCAGCACTGCGGAATGCTGCTTTCCAAGCATTTCTGAGGGGGCTTATGCATAGTCGCCAAGTTCTTCCCCCTGCCTTTTGACATGAGGCAACTTTCTGGGGTTTTCTGTGGCCTCTGAGAGGAGTCTGATATTTGCCACTACTCCTGGTTCATGAGAGGCGCACCTGTCCCCTTCGTTTACTCTCATGTGTCACAGAGGTTAGTAATGTGGGTGCAGGCCTATCTACTAATGGCTCCTGTGTCGCTTACCCACGCAAACCGCAAGATGAGCCCTAGGGGACCGCACTTAGCCATCCCCAATATACGCCTGTGGTTGGGCCTCTGCTGCTAGCCTCTTGGGCTATCCTGGGGGCTACCGTGCCTCTGCTGTACCCCAATGCCTTCTTTGCTTACCATGCCGTGTGAGTCACTGACCTGGTGCCCTGGTGCTATATTGGGCTACGGCCATCCCCCCAAGGCCACAATGTTCAGCAGGGGGTGGGGCCTGGGCCTACTATCACAGAGCACGCCCCACTGCTGTTCCTGTGATTGCTCTGATGGGTGATGAGCTTCAGCATGGGGGTGCTCACCGCTACACCCAGAGTCCCGTTGGCAGATCGCCTGCACCTGGCCTGTACTGCTTCTGAGGTCACACAGGGCTGAGTTTTGTCTGCCTGCTCATGGCCTCCCGTCTCGACCGAGCCTCCAAGAGTGTTCCCCTTCTTGAATCATCATCGGGGCCAGGCTGCCTCCACTATTCCCTCTGGGAATCACCCAGGCCGAGGTCTTGTCTCGATCTTCTCCCTGCGCCTTGTCCGCGGACTGTGACAAGCGCAGCCACCCGCTGCTTTCGTCTGCGCACCCTGGAGGACTCAGTCTCAGGCTGTCCTTTGCCTGCTGATCGTCTTGGCATGGGCTGCCCACAAGCTCCCACACTCTTCTTCGGTGCAGCGGGACCTCGGATGCACCATGAGGGTGTTGCCAGGTTGCTTCGGCTACGTACTGGGTAACGCTCAACTGAAAGAGCTTTATTTTTGGGCCGGTGATGAGAAAGCTACGACGCTCAAGTCTGCTCCTTTCCGGTTGCCATCTTGGAATCAAATTATTCTGAGTTTCTGATGCATGTCAGGGAGGCAGTCTTGTGGCCCCCATTTGTCTAGAAGCAACTTGGGCCCCAGACTGTTAGCGGCCGGTGAAGCCCACAGAAAACAGTATTATTGCTTGAAAAAATGTCTGCATGCTCTCTTACCGATATATTTTTCTCTGCTCTCAGGAATCTGTATTGCCGTCATTTGCTTATCCGCAGTATTTGGTTATTCAGCATCTTTTGGTCTGCCTTAACTGCTGGATAACACAGAGCTTTTGCAGTATTACTTTGCATGTTAAGTCAATTCAAGTTAAGCGACCGCACAGAAATACACAATCATGCTACACAGTCCTGTGTGTAGCTACATGTTACCGGTACAAATGTTGCAGGGTCAACTCAGCTTGTCATGAGACTGACAAAATTACTACCATGCAGTGGCAAAATGTAGCTTTTTTCTTACAATACTTTGGACTTTCTTCATTTAAACACTAGCTTAACACTGAGCAGTAAGATTCCATGTTGTTCCTCATTTTAGCAAGAAAAATGCATACATCCTACTTTTGTTGACTTTGTAATTGATGGGCTTGCTGTTGCCTCTCTTTTTTTGCAAAACATGGGAAAAATTCACAAAGGGCTCAAGCAAAGTGCTAATGCTCCATTATTGGACAGGCCAGACATTAGAGTGCTATAATTTCGAAGAGGGCCACGGTGAGGCCGTATGGGCAGCTTCCTATTTTAATCCGCGCCTGGGGCACTGGGGTCCGTGATTTATTCCCTAAAGGCATCACATATGGCATAATTCACAAGTTCCGAAGCATTTGGCTCTCCAGATGTTTTAGACTATAATTCCCATCAGCCCTAGCCAGCATAGTCAATGGGATGGAAACATGGGAGTTGTAGTCCAAAACTCCAACCTTGGGCTCTCCAGATGTTTTGGAGTACAACTCCAATCAGGCCTAGCCATCACAGTAAATAGGGTGAATCATGGGAATTGTAGACAAAACACATGGAGAGCCAAACGTTGCAGACTCCATAGGAATTCTTTGCAGATTTGCTGTGTGTGGTAATACTATACAGTAATTCCCCTACATTTTGGCCTTAAAGTGGAGGTTTACCTACCTCCAGCATCAGGGTGAAGGTAAATCCTCCACTTCAAGGGTAAACTCTGATATTGGCAGTGCAGTTAAAGTAGCAGTAATTCCTTTATGGTTACAAAAAGTAGCAGTGACAGAATTAGACACTTTTTTACCACACCAGCAAACTCATGATGAGGCGTTTTTCCTTGGGTGGAAGAAATACCGTCACAGTCCTCCTTTCATTTGCTCCTCGTCGTGTCCAGCATACTCCAGCGACCACCACCGCCTCGTCCTCCCCGGCCACACTGTTTGAAAATGCTCATCTTATCAAACAGGAAACCCTTTATAATGCGAATTTGCAGTTTCTAGAAATTCGGACAATTAAACGTTTTCAGCACTTATACAATGATAATCCGAGGTTTACAAACCTTAAGGAAAAGGTACCCAGCAGGGCAGGGCATTTGCAATGGGGGGATCATAACATTTTAGTATTTAAAGCCTCTTAGAGAATGATGCTTCATAATAATGGAAGTTAATTTAAAAAGCTGGAAAGGTTTTTGCAGGACATGTCAAAGGAGCAGACAAACAATCACCGGGCCCTTGCGCTGCCCTGCCTTAGCAAAGAATGTTCACGAAAACAACTAGGCAGGGTGGTGGTGGGATCAGTAATAAGGGGGCACGTCCCTGCTGTATGCAGGGGGCACGCAGAGGGAGGTTAAGACTAAGGTGGAACCAGAGGAGTGTTAAGAGGCAATGGGGCAGTGAATATATATGCATCTGGCACTTTCAAGGGCAGAAAGGGTTAAGGGTTAAAGGCTGTGGGTACCACCTTTAAACAACAAAACAACGAAAACAGACATTCAAAGGGGAAGGAGGCCATCATGTCAGACCAAAATGATTGTGCAAACAAGTAAATATAGCAGACGAGTAAAAGCAAATAATCAAACATCACAAAAGTAGGTCAAATGACCCTTCCCACTGCCTGGGATTATAGGTGAGCACTAAGGGGGGGGGGGGGGAGCTTAGTTAAAACTATGTCATACCGAGGGTGGGACACACCATGTGTTCAGTCAAACCAGGTAATTAGGAACACATGACACCCCCAACATTAAAGCGTATATCCACAAGAACTTACAAATGATGTTAGGAATACGGGGAAATACTAAAACACACACTCCTAGTGTGTGCAGAATTGTATGGCGTGGTGTACTTTCTCTAAGTGCATCTTTGGTCCCCTTTCTCCAGTATGTAACTGCTGCCCCATTGATGTCCCAGCATCTGAAATTAAAATGGCTATCAGATACTTTGGGTCTGCACTTGGAAAGCGATTTTAAGCATCATCGTCATTCAACAGTGGTGTCTTTCAACCAGGGGCGTTGCTAGGGGGTCTAACGGGGCTATAGCCCCTGATCTTTTGGTTGTAGCCCCGGATAGAATCTCAGGAGCTACAGCCAAAAGACTAGCTAGCCCCCAGTCCTGACAGTTCAGACATCAGCTTAGCCCCGGGTCTTTTCCTGACCTAGCAACTCCCCTGCTTTCAACATTTCTTGTTGGAACCCGACGCTTTGTAAGCTCAAGGCCATTGTGAGCCTTTGTCGTCATGGAGACAACAGGGGCACTGTTTCCTGGCATCTCTATCCAGAAGATGTGGCTTGCCTTTGTGGTGTAGGCATGTTCTAGAATCTTTAGGGCACGTTGCACCTGCATTGCATAATGCTGCGCAATAAGCAAGGCGCTGCAATTCTCTGCTGCAGTGCTGAGGCATGATTGTTGGTTAAGGAAGCTCTCAGGGACAATTGACATTAACAATGTTTATTCATCTGCCTGAAGGGACCCTGCATATATTGTGTTAAGGTTTCACATGCTACAGGCTCTTCTCTTGTTATGGCTTATATTTACAACCTAAAAGTAGCCCGTGGCCCCACGGGCTCAGATAGGAGGGGCTATGTGCTTGTCCCCTCACGGAGCATCTAGAAATAAAGACACAGACAATAGGGTAATAAAAGCACTTTACTAAATGTGTAGGGTATGTTTTATTTATGTGTGTCTGTTCAATGTGTTTGGCGTTTGGCTTTGGTTCACACCATCCAACCCATTGGGAATGTTAATAAGGAAAAGAAAGAGGGGTGGGGGGGGGGAATATATCTCCCCTGCCCAAGAATGGCCTGGGTAGGGGAGAAAAGAATCTTGAGAGGATTGAAGAAAAGGGACAGTTAGAAAAGGACAGGAAGAAAGAGTAGAAAAAGATGCGGTGGGCATATGTGGAGCCCCCTGAAGAGTGAGCCAGGGACCGAACTGCTTATGCCAGAGGCAGCTCGGCCACCCCGGGGCCAAGGCAAATGTCAGCCAACAGGGCTCACCCAGAAGAGTTAAAAAAGGCAGTGGCGCGGCAGTGATCATGGGTGGCCCACACCTAGTAGAATGAAAGAAGCAGAAGAGAGCACAGTGCTAACGGACAGACCCCCAATTATGCAGTGGGCTGCCCAGAAGACCCGCAGAGTGCGGGTGGCTCCATGTGGTGGACGGGCCCACACTGAAGAACAAAGAAGGGCTAGGCACCCATCTATCATCAGGGGACAGGCCCCCAGCCAGCCCTTCATCCAGCTTGGCAGCCAGCATTCAGTGTCCCAGGGTCAACAGAGACCGCCCTTGAAGATACTGTTAGGGGTGGCTGACTGCAGCAGTCCACCCCTCTTGTGACATTCTGTTTATATAGTGTTATGTGTTGTATATATGGTGCATGCCAATGTGTATGTATGTATATATTTAAGTAAGGTTAAGTAGGGAATTAATGTGACACAGGGTATGCCATGAACAGTCCCCACAAAGTCCCACAGCTTGATGGGACAACCAGCAAACACTGGGTGGGGCCTGGCAGCAATAATGCCCCTCTACAAATGGACACCATTATAAACAGATACCAGACACACAGTGAATCAGCGTGCCCTGTTGATCTCCTCCAAGGCACCAATGAAATAATACAGAACCCTGTGCAATTATAATGGGACATCCAGGATTACAGGTTCCAGGATTCAAAGAAGACAGTACTGCTAAAGCAGCCACTGCTTGGAGCAGGGCAGGTTGGCATCTAACCCATCGGTGGGATCTTGGCCTGCTTCCATCACAGTGAAGAGTTATGTCCTCCACAACCTTTTGAATACTGCAATTAAATGTACTCTGCAATGACATCTCTTTAATAAAGAAATCTTGAGTGCTAATCAGTTGATGTTCAGAAATATAAAACGAGGTTCCTCGTGTAAGCCCGTCCCCAGATGCTGCAATTTGAATGTATTGCTAGCATTTTCAGGCTTATAAGACATCAAATTGTTCAATTAAAACAAAGGCTAGTTCTCTCTAAAGTTCAGCAAACAAATCCAGTTTACGTATTCCAGTGTTTAAAAAAGAAAGTTGATTTGAGAATGTTATTTACAAAGTTTTAAGATATTAATGCTGTGTCGAGATAAAATCCAAAAGGACTTTCAAAACCTTTTTCAACGGTTTTCTTTTTGTAAAAATAAAAAGAGTAAATTACATGTTTACATATTTCCTGGCCAATTTCCACTTATTACAAGTTGTGCAATAATGTTTATGACGTAGCAAATACAAGTACAGCACACATGCACAGCCAGAGTATTTGTGCATGGTGCATCTTGCACGCATCCAAAATGCCAAAGATCTAACTAATGCCCTTATTCTATAAAAGGCTGATGAGAAAATGTGGAGAAAGTTTGTATGCTTTATAATCCACAATCTGCCAATTCCCCAGGGTTTTTTGGATCCACATGTGGTGTTCTACATCCCCGCATATGGTGTTCCGCAGCACCTGCCTGTGGATCCAAATATGGCAGATACCTTGTTCTTATGCCCTTAGTTGGTGGATATCCTTTGCATGTCTTGGCTCCTTGATCACAACAGCACACATGGCAAAGTAGCCTGAAATTATAACATGTAAGTCCATGTTAAGCTCCACAAGTTCTCATATCATTAATGTGAATTGAGAGCATGGCGCCAGTGGCAGGTCTAATGGCAGATCTGCAATAGCTCCTTCTTACCATGCGCTATACCCCTTATGTTGCACAGAGCAGGGAGAATTTGGGGATTCTGTCATTGCATATGTTGAGCCTCTGGGAAGGAGCACTTTTGAGGGGTTCTTCTCCAGGATCATCAAATGCATAGAGGTGATCTGCACCTGCTGCAGGGTGGATATGTAGGAGTATCATCTGAAAATATGTCCTACAGAAGCTGTGGTAGCTGTGATTCTACTTTCATTGGATTCTCAACACAAAATATAATTGTTAAAATAGTAACAAGAAATATTCAGTGCATACTGGAGTCTTTTTTTTTTTTTAAAGGGAACTGTGCTACTTCTTGGTTCAGAAGCTATTCGGGATGAGGTAAAAAAAAAACAGGAACCGATTTGTTACCTTATCACCAAAGTCACATGCGAGTTTGGCTTCCTTTGTGCTTGAAGCCCTCTCTGCAGTCGGAACCCTGCAGGCTCTTCCACAGTGCATTTTTAAATAGACGGATTCCATAGTTCTACTTCCTTTTCATACAATCAACATTCGTCGGCGTCTAATTTTGGGCATGCACAATTTAGACAATAATAAGGTCAAATACACATATGTGCTTCTTGGTTTGCTTTATTTTTTGGCTAGCAATATACATTTTGGTTATCTGTGAATTGCAGAATTCTGTGATCTTCTGTTTGTTTGCAAGATATCCTTTTCTGAATTGACTCTATGGAGTAAAAGGTTTGCTGTGTTTTACTTACAGGATTCTTGTAGAGGTCACGCTTTTCCACGAACCGGGGTGCAGCCGTCAAAGTTCAACCCTCTGATTGACCAACCAAGAAAGGGCTAAAACTGCGGTGCTATCATGGTCATTCATAGAAAGTAAGACAAGGTCGTTAGAAAGGCATGCATCTAATATTGTGTTTAGTCACACGGCGCTCTGGGGAGACAGTGTGTGGCAATACTTGTACACATACATTAAAATGCTGTGATTTGATTTGTTTGTACGGGATAAGACGACTTTCCATTAAACACCATTTATTGAGATTGTAGCGCATAACAATAACCTTGCTATTCTATTGCCACTCCTGACTGTGCCCCTTTTACACTTTCCAATTTCCCTTTTGCTCTTCCTCAATCTTCTTCCCCAGCCGTCACTTTTACCCCTTCTTTTCCTAGAGGTCTTGCTTACTTTTCCAAGTACCTAGAGGCCTTCCTGCTGCACATTGCACCCGCCTTTAAATCCACTGATTAAACCTTAAGTCTTTTTGTTCACTTGATTTATTCAACCTCCCTGGAACTGGGATGATTGAGCCAAATGTCTTCACTATCAAAGCAATGACTCCCTCCCCTCAACCTCTTTCTTCCAAACTCATCCACAAGGTTAGGATTCACCTTATTTTCTAATGTTTGCTTCAAAATGTGTCAATTTCTGATACGACGTACCATGGGGATTGTATTATGCACCTTACTGGGAGACAGCTGTAGGCGGGCACACACTATCCATTTTATGCCTTAACTTATAACCTGGCCGGCCTCTTACCTGTCTCCAAACCCCACCTCCATGGCTTCATGATCACCCTGGTGAGCCCTGCTGTGACTGCAGAAAAGGTAGGAAAAATCAGAAAGTTATGCAAGGATCCCCAAATACCCCCAAGGAAAAAGACAGGTGGTTAAAGTAACTGGCACAGAAAAGGAAAGGACGGACAAAGGAATGATGGTGCACAGTTCTTTTAGTTGTTACATGCACACTTATACTTTTTCTCTTTTGGTACACCAGCAGGGTTTTGAGAGTTTTTTTTTTTTTTTACAAAAGGGGGAAATCACAAGTCTTTTTATACAGTATCTTAAGCAGCTGCGTAATTAACAAAAATATAAAGAGTTCTTAAAATATTAAAGTCATTAAAAATATATACAAATTCCATGCAGTGCACTGTATTAAAAATGATATAGAAACACCTTACTACTGAAACAACCTGGCCAGGGCTGGCTGAAGGTCTTTGCTGCTGTTCTCTCAATGTTCTTCTTGGTTTCAGCCTTCACACTCTCTTTATATGGTCCTGGTAGTCAGGTGGCAACAGTAACCACAATTTGTGGGGGCACCCCCAAAGTCTTTATATGGGCTGAGCTGCTTATGCCAGATGCAACCCAGGAATAAAGATGCAGCATGGTGGACCCCATAACCTTCTTACAGCTGGGCCATGTCTGCCAGGTGTGGCCCATAGTCTTGGTGGGCCACCTGGCAAGGGGGACAGCCCCTTTACTTGTATCCAGCCCAGGAGGGCTAGACATGTCAGCTACTCCCCCGATATGGGAAGCGCTGTTAATTAAAGGTGATGTCTGGGATCCACAGTGGTGTTGTGGGCCACCTGGGAGGGTGACTGATCATAGGCGCTCCCCTGCTAGCACCTCTAAACACATTGAGTGTTTTTCCATTATGTTCACGGTGCTCCGCTCGCGTCTCTAACAGATTTTATTTCCTTTTTAGAGTAAACGAACCCTCGCACAACCATGTGCAAGTGTCCTTTGCTCTATTTTCTTCCTTTTCGGCACCCTCAGCGCTGTTCTCGCACCAGGGATCAGATTCTTCTTTTTTTCGGTTTAGCCCTGCATGGGGGTTACATGCTCCCTCCCACCCCCCTTTGAACTATCCTCAGCTCTGAGGGTAGCCTTGGTCTGTTCTATAAACTTGCCAAGCCATGATTTAGACAGACATGCCACTGGTTGCCAGCCAGTATCCTGAATAGTAGGCACCTCCCACAGTACCTCTGAACTCTCAGGAACCTGCCCTAGGGAAGGAGGAACGGAAGACTGAGAGGAACGGGCAATGGGAACCTCACACTGGACTTCTGGTAACTCATAAGTTATTTTCATAATGGGTCTGCTTTCCCCAGTGGTATGACGGAGAGCAGCCGGGGCCTCATCTAGGTTTTCCTCCTGACCCAGCATTGTGCACCTTTATTTGGTATTTTGGTTGGGTTGGTAGAATTCCTAACTGGCCCAAACTCTAGAATGGGAGTAGTCTCGGCCGTTAAACAAATAACAAACACGTCCATGTCAGTCTAGTCAAAATGAAAAAGCCTACACTAAAAACAACTAACCTTGCCCTCCTTCTCAAAATGACAAATGTGTAAAGGGAATACAAAAGGAAAATAGTCTCTTAAAAGAAATGTCAGGATGGCTTGGGTAACTACTCCCTTTCCCACGTTCAGCAGCATGGGGTCTTGAGAGTTTCTTAAAAAGGATAGGTGGATGGCACAGTTCTATCAGTCTTGCACACTTTGGCTTACTGATACAATTCAACAGTTCAGGCTTAGGCTTCAAGCTTCTGGCAATTCAATCACTTCCTTAGGCTTCGTCCGCCTTGTCAAAATACACAGTTCTACTTTTCACCTTAACTTTCCCACAATTCAACACAGGTTTCCCTCCGCCGGGCTCGAGCCTGCCTCTCTTTTCACATTCACTTTTTCACCTTATCGCAGTTCTGCACAGGCTTCCCTATGCCGGGGTAAAGCTGATCTATTCACTTCACAGGGGTTCACGTCCCCACGTTTTGTGTTATGTGTCTTTTCACTGTCAAAGACTTTTAAAGACTTTTGAAACTGCAAGGATTTTACGTAGACCTCTGCATGGCCACCTCGACCTCTCTTTAAGCAATTCCACTATGTTCCTCATCTTGCAACACCAAGGCCTCTTGGTACTTGTAGTTTGTTATTCTCTTTACTTTGCCCTCTTGGCCTCTTTCAAAGTTCATATGCAACACCAATACTTTGTTGTATTTTTTCTCTTTGATTTGCCCTCTTGGCTTCTTTGGTTTGTCCTCTTGGCCCCGTTCAAAGTTCATATACTTTGCCCTCTTGGCATATTCAGAGTTCACAAACTTTGCTTTTCACTTATTCAACTTTCATTTGGTATTGCAGTTACATTCTTGCCTTTCGTCCCGGTTTTAATATACTTTAACTCAGAACATTTCACAGAGACTTTTGAATGTGCGATTTCGCCTCGTAGGACCACTCTGTTACCTTGTATCAGCAATTGTCCTTTCCATTACGTGTTTTATCAGCACACGCGCAGCCTTCAACTTTTGGGATACAGTTACTTTTGTTTTTTAACACAAACCTGGCTTTTGTTGCCTTCGATAACTCACCGGTCGTGTTAATTGGTCTTCTTTCATCAACACCTTTCATGTAACAGTCAAGGCCGTTAGCAACGCCTCCTCTTCCCCTCCCTAACCCAGTCATTCACCCAGGAGGGTCAATGGCTGATTTCAAGTACCTTGAAGGTTTCTCTCTTCCCCTCACTCGTTTTTAGTCTTGGAATGCTTACGACTTCCCGAAAGTGTGGAATTCTCACCTCGTTCCCTCTCATTCTTCGCAACTGCTGATCATCCCCTTGGCCTTCCAAATTCCATAGCCTGGTTCCCATCAGCCCCAAAAGAGCTGTTCCCTCTCGTACCCAGCCTCGCTCAGAGTGTGCCTGGGCGCACCACCCTCTATCCTGACAGGGAGTGTTAACAAGTGGCAGATGTGTATAGTTGGGATTACATGCCTGACTCTGCCTGCCCTCATTACAGGGACAGAGACATTGCAAGTCAGTAGAGGTAATCTTCCTCGGCTAAGTAGTGTTGTCAATGTAAAGTGGGAGGGATTACGGGAGCTGTATTTTCCCAAAAAATAATTAGGGATAGGGGTAGATGGCTTGTGGAAAAAGGGGGATGCCATGTCTCACAATCGGGTGCTTCTCGCCCACTCCCTGAGGACCCGCTACCCAGGTGATCCTCCCTCGCTTGTCTACCCAGAGGGTTGGGATCCAAGAGATGGCCTTTCCCTGGCCTCCCGAGTACGTGATCCCCGGGGACTAAGTTATGAAACACCCTCTTGTTTTTCACAGGACCCACACTAGTGTCTGATTTAACCATTGGTCTGGGTAGACGCCAAACTGATCGCCCTCGACGTCTGCATTTTCACTGACTTCCACCTGGCCTTCTGCTAGTCCCACAGTCTTGGTAGCTGGAGAAGCTTCCCGGGGTTGAGCCTTTGAAGGATCTTATTTGTGCCTTTTGGCGCAGAGTCGCTGCAGTCTTCTTTCCGGCCCCTTGGCCGATTCTTCCTGAGTCACCTTCGTTGTCAGCTCAACCTCATCTTGTCTAGGAGCAGGTAGTTCTTGTGCACGGTCTTGATATTGCTTGGATGTCCTTCATCTCGCAGTCGGTAGACCGGGAGCTCTCCCAGCTGATGCTACGATGAAAGGCTGGGCCTCCCATTTGCCGCCAAGCTTGTTCCGTCATCTCTTTCCCAGGCTGTGGATCAACATACAATTGCCAAGTGGGAGCAGGTGAAACCTGATCTTGGTGTCATAGCAGCACTTTTTCCCTTCCGCTGTCTTCTCCACGGCAGCCTGAGCGAGCGGATATGATTGATCCAGTTGACGCTTGAGCTGTTTTACATAGGTGGAATAGTTCCCACTGCCTGTTCCATCTGCGGACACTCCAAAACGCAGATATACAGGCAGCTGGGCTTTCCTTCCACACATCAAGAAATTTGGTGTAACCCCAGTGGCATTGTTTTTCATACAGTTGTACGCAGGGGTCAGGGTGGTCACATGCTGACTGCATCTGTTCTTCTGCTCTGGCCTCAAGGTGCCCAGTAGTGCAAAGAAGGTTTAATTAAACCTCTCCACTTTGGCATCCCTCTGAGGGTCAAACAGAGTTGTACAGGTCTTCTTGATGCCAACCAGCTCCAGCATCTGCTTGATGCGTGTTGATTCAAAATATGGTCCCTGGCCGCAATGAACCCTGGCCGGCCAACCATAGTGTACAAAGTATTTTTCCACCAACATGCGAGCAACAGTGGTGGCACACTGATCTTTGGAGGGAAACACCTACGCATACCAAGTGAAGTGGTCTGTCACCTTCAAGATGTTCTGCACTCCTCGCCTCCTCATCTCCAGCTTGAGGAGGTCGATGCTGATGAGATCCATGGGCCCAGAACTCTGTAGGTGATAGACTGCAGGACGAGACACAGTCTTCCTGGTGACACACCTGGTGCAGTGATGGCAATAATACAATCTGCTGTGAGTCTGGGTCAGAAAAACGTTGAGCGGACCAACATGAAGGTTCTCTCGCTGCCAAGATATCCGCGCTGGTCTTGGAGTGCATACAGTACAGCTCGGCAGAACCTCTGTGTCAAAACAAGGTGATGTGGGTGCCGGTCTCCAACTTTGCTTTCCTTGTACAGGATTCCACCCTTCTGCATGAGCGTCTTCCACTCCTTCAGGATTTGCAGCTTGCTCAGGGTCATGAGAAATGTCTCTGGAAACATCAGCTCCCACGGTTTTGGCTTTCAGGAACAGAGCGATACCATGATCCACTAGCTGTGACATACTGACCCCCATCTCAGGTCAGACGAGGTAGTTCTGATTCCTCCCGACTGGTGATGGTACAGTAGATGCCGGGTAACGCCTCAGCTGAGGATCCCAAGCAATCTTCGCTCCTGGCTCTGTCTGGCTCCTGCTGACTTTCAGCCTGGCAGATCGATTTGTCACCTGCTGAAGACAACTCCTTCCACAAGGTGGGTCCAGCTGTATCATCCGACTGAGCATGAGACCTCCGAGAGAGGGGATTAGCATTGACGTTAGTACACCCAGTTCTGTACTGTAAACTGAAATTATACGTGGACAGTGCAGCAAGCCATCGGTGTCCAGTAGCAACCAACTTTGCTGACTTCAACATATATCTAAGGGGGTTGTTGCTCATCCTCACTATGAAGGTGGCACCATAGAGGTAATCCTGGAACTTTCCAGTAAAGGCTCACTTCAATGCCAAAAATTCCAGCCTGCGGACTGGGTAGTTCTTCTCCGCCATGTGCAGGCCTAGGCTGGCGAAAGCAACAGGTCTCATCTCACCGTTGGTCTCCTGATAAAGAACAGCTACCAATCCTTCTAGATTTGCATCCACATGCAGGATGTAAGGCAACTGCAGATCTGCGTAGGCCAGGACTAGTGCTGTGGTAAGGGTCCGCTTGAACTCCTCGAAGGCCTGCTGGCATTGACCAGTCCACCACTCACCAAAGGGCTCCCATGGATGATATAGATGGTCGGCAGAGTTGGCAGTATTTCTCTGGCTCCTTTGGGTATGTGGGTATCCTTTGGTGAGGTCAACAAGTGGTTGGGCGATGTTGGCATATCCCACGACAAACACCTTGTAGTAAGTACTGTGAAGAACCAGGAATGAGACACGAACACCGGCAATTATGGTTTTGGTCAGAGACTTTTAAAATAAAAGGAGATTGGGTCATGTCTCTATGCCCCTGCTATAAGAGGTGTTTCCCTACCTAAAACTAAAACTAAGGACCCGTCAACAGTCAGAATGTCCAAAGCAAAACGTTGTGTGTCGACAGGACTATTATAGCCCTCACATTATAAAAATCGACTAAGAAGAAAAAGGAAAATGTCTTTGGCCTTTAGTAGTGGATACATGTTCAAAAAGGACAATGCGTAACTCCAACACAAATGTTCCAAAGGACAGAGTTCCTTGTTCCAGAGGGTGGTTCCCTTCCCCGGGATTTCTCTCACTTTGTTTAGCGCTTTCAAGAATATCAGTTCCTTAAGTTTCTCTTGATCAATTCCACAAGAAAAGCAACTTGACTGTCAATCTGTATTTTGGTAGGATACACGGTGTACTCTCCTACCCGGTTTTCTCTATACTTGAATATGTTTCCACATGATTTTCCTAGTCCTGATGGGCTCTTATCAGGACTCCTTAGCATAATATATTTTACACTGTTCCACTTGACCATGCCTGCTATACTTTTCTGCCAGTGCTTTCTCACAGAAGCATGCTTATAATTTGCATCTGCCTGGTCTACTCTTCTGCCAGGGATTTTTGAATAGGATCACACTTGCTACTTGTATCTGCTTGGTATACTCTCCTGCCAGGGCTTTTCATATCTATA
This sequence comes from Ambystoma mexicanum, assembly GCF_040938575.1. Taxonomy (NCBI): domain Eukaryota; kingdom Metazoa; phylum Chordata; class Amphibia; order Caudata; family Ambystomatidae; genus Ambystoma; species Ambystoma mexicanum. The sequence continues at coordinate 1,198,627,345 of NC_090935.1, forward strand.
TATACATAAAACAAAGTAATGTTTTTGCAAGTTTCTATCTGGCGTTTTTGGGGACGTAACTCCTCATGAACAGTAAGGTCTGCCGTCATGAATTTTGCATTGAATATTCTGTATTTCATTGCTGAATTAATGCAACTATTTCTGTCTCGCTAGGTCATCCCGTTCCCGAGATAATTAATCTTTTTTGCCTTTGTTTTTCAGCATTATGTTTTGTGGTGTTCCGCCGCCATCTTCAGGTTATTCGTAGAAAGTACTCCTCACACATCAAAGCTGAAACGTGATCAACATTCTGAAGAAGAAAGATCTCAAGACCATGCAGCTGATAGAATTCAACATGCTTTGAGACAGAACAATTAAAGTGCTGAAGAACCTGAAGCAAGACTTACTAATCAGAGAATTCATGCTGCTAAAAAACAAAGCAACGGAACTGCTGAGGAAAACTGAAACATGACTTGCTGTGAAGAGAATTAGTACTGCTGAACAATGAAGGAATGAAACTGCTGAAGAAACCCAAGCAACACTTACTGATCTGAGAATTTGTGCTGCTAAAAAGCAAAGCAATGAAACTGCTGAAGAAACTGACGTGAGACTTACCGATCAGAGATTTAAAAATTTGAGAAATGACATCCTGTGCGAAGCCAGGTAGTTCAGCTAGTGTATCTATCATTCTTGTGACTTAAATCTGCTTGGCATACTCTCCTGCCAGGGCTTTTATTATGTGGGCTCTGCGCACACTTCCAAACTTGATAGTCTCTTATATTTGCTCTGTCTTGTATCTGCCTGATATACTATCCTGCCAGGGCGTCTCTCAGACATATTCTTGTACTTGGAACCTGCCTGGTATCCTCTCCTGCCAGAACTTTACTTATAAGTGCACCAAGCACACTTATGAACTTGTCAGTTCTTTGTGTTTATTCTGTTCGGTCTTGGATTTGCATGCCAGGGCTTCTCTTATAGGTGTATGGCAAACACTCACAACTTGAAAATCCCTTACACTTGTTCCATTCTCCCTTTTTTAACAATGCTCACTTGTTCATTATTTTTCATGTGCTTCATTAACAATTACACCTGCAAACGTCCAGAAGCCTTCTGTCGGCTTCTGGCGTTCGTGCAGTATGTTCTCACTCACAGTTAGCTTCCCTTTTCCTTGTCGATGAGCCGCTTATCTCCACAGAACACTCTCCAGCCTCACAGTCTCTCGGCCAGTACAGAGAGGAGCAGCGTTCCACAGCCAGTAGTATGCCTCCGTCAGCTGCTATGCCGGTTTAAATTTCCCAGCCGCAGGTATGCGCTCACAATAACTAGAACGCAGCTTGTGCTCTTGGCCTCCATTGATCTGCATTACTCGGCTCATCTTCGTCACAGTATTCTATTTATGGGAATGGAGTTCCATACTTTACGACTTGTATACAAAGTCTGGCTAAGTGTTCTCAGTGATCTTTAAGGGCAAGTCAGTTCTGGATGACTTGTAGGAAGAGTCTGAGAAGGTGTTTTCATGAATCTTAAAAGGCAAGTCAGATTTTGACAGCTTGCATACAGATCTTGTGAAAAGGTTTTCAGTACCGTTCCTAGGTGGGTGAGGGGAGGTATGACAATATGCCATTAAAACATTGGCCATGGATAGGGTATCCTCAAAAGAAAAAGGGGGCTACTGGGTCTCTTCCGATGATGTCATCATACTCTCCCGGAGGCTCTCCCCCATGTGATCATCTCTCATATAGCCTCCCCCAGGGTCAGTATCAGGTAGCGGCTGCTGTCCCCATGCCACATGGGGAGAGGTCACTGCCGGGGAAGAAGTGAAGACACCATTGGATTTATCACATTAGACAATCCCAAGAAACTCTGCTTCACCTTGAGGGTCTGAGGTCTTAGTCAGGTGAGGAGGGCATCCATCCTTGCCGGATCCATGGCAATGCCATCCGCAGAGATCATGTGTCCAATGTACTTGACACTTATCTGGCAAAACTGCCACTTTTCCACACTGAACTTTAGCCCTTGCTCCCGCAGGTGATCCAGCAACTTCATGAGCCTGTTGTGTTCTTCAAGGGTCCTTTCAAACAAAATTATGCCATCCAGGTACACCAGTACCTCCAGAAGGTTCATGTTGCTGGTGGTCTTTTCCATGAGGCATTGGAAAGTCGCTGGTGCACTGAAGATCCCCTGAGGCATCTGACGAACTCATAAAGTCCTAACCGAGAGATGAAAGCTATCTTTCCATGATACGCCGGATGCATTGGGATCTGGTAATAGCCACTCTGCAAGTCCAGGTTCGAAAACCACTTACTTAATGCCTCATCCACCCGCGCAGGGTGTACTGGTCCGGAATAGTGCAGATGTTAAGTAGACAGTAGTCGATGCATATCCGGACATTCCTGTTTTTATTCTGGGCGACTATGATTGGAGAAGCGTAGGGGCTTCTGGACTCCTGGATATTCCCTACCTGAAGAAGGTCATCCAGATGGCAGCATACATCCTCGACATCTCCAGGGGCCAGGTGTCGCAACCACTATCTGAAGGGAGTGTCAGACACCCAAATCTGGTGTACCGCACCATGGCCCTTGCCAATGTCCCACGGGCTTGTGGAGAATGCCTTGGCGTGCAGGAGGCGAGCTGCTCCCTCAAGTGGTCCTTGTCCCTCTCCTAGATCGGGGAGTCTCCAAAGTCCAAGGTCTTCAGATACAGCGCCGTCTTGGATGGGATGGTGGCAACACTTGCTAATGCTACGGAAGGTGGAACTGTGCGATAAAGGTGTTTCCTAGTACGGGGATATTCCTATTGGTCACATGACTTGACTTGGTAAACTGCACTGCGTCCTCGATCTCTTCCATAGTATGCATATCTCAGACCAGTTCATAAAAGGGTAGTGGTTTCTGGGTCCGTTCTCGGAGTTGTAGCTGCAGAAGCAACAGCAGCAGCAATTTAGCTCCACGCATGACCTGTTGCAGCCGGACCAGGTTCAGGCTGTTCAGCTAAATCCCCGTCCATTGTAAAGCCAGATGAAAAATCGGTTTGTCCTAGCCAGATATTTTGAGAGACGCTCACCCTCTAGGAGGTGGGTGGCATAGTACTTCACCATCAGCTCTGCACCGGACTCGGTGGCTCCAAACGCTCCATCCAGCATGTACATGATGTCCTTTGCTGCGGGTGCTGGATGCGTAGCACAGAGGACCTGGATGACTCAACGCAGGACCGTGCAGACTCTCAAACCTGCAACGCCTCTTTTCCCGGTCTCTAACTCTCCAGTTGTGCATCATCTGGTTGGGTTGGTCCACACAAAGTTGGTATTCTTCTTCACCCCTCAGGATTGGATTCTCCCCAGAGAAGGGTTTCAGGCGGACACAGGAGCCATGTTCAGATGGTGTTGCAATGGCCTTGTGTAACACGTTCTTGGAGGCAATCTGTTTGGGGCCTCTAAACTCTGATGTAGCACTGGTGTGCGCTCTAGACCCTGGTAAAATAGGGGTGCTTACGAGCGCAGCCATGATGGCACCTACACTGCGCGCTGCAGGATGACTGGGCACAGCACACTACAGGATTTAGACTAAGCATAGGTGGTATGGCTGGTGCACTAGCCTGCAATCATGTCTGTGTGGTCAATGCCCACATCTTAAATGACCTGTCCCTCCCTTTACTTCACCTCTTTGAACAAGAAAGTTCCTGGAACCCCATGTCCTTTTTTCCCATCCCTTCTGGACACTGAATACTCAATCCTCATTACTGCCTAGACCCACATTTTATAGTGACCCCAAGAAGATGGACCCAACTTACACCCCCAAATCTCCTCAAATTCACATTATGAATCCACACTCAGATCGGCAAAAAAGTGTGTGTGTGTGTATATATATATATATATATATATATATATATATATATATATATATATATATATATATATATATATTCAAACCAAAAGGAAAAGTAATTTCACTTTTCCAAACGAGGACGGCACTCGAAGCTGTCAGGACGTCAACGGTTGTCTCCAAAATAAATCCACCATTCGCCAAAGGATTTCTTTGTCATATCCAGCTTTATTAAAGGCATGTCAGAACTACGACGCGTTTCGCAACGCTCCCGTTGCTTGATCACATATACAAGTGAATCGTTTTCACAGCGTTTAAATACAGTCAACAAAGAAAGTTCAAACTCTATGGTTTTGCCCAATACAATTAGTCTCTTTTCGCTTTCAACTGTTTTCCCCAATTAATATAAGTTCCCCCTTGTGTAACTGCAGGCGGCCATTTAAGAGTGTGGTTTAAATCATTCTCATTGTAGTCAATGATATGAGCAATAACAGGTTTTTGGTAAACCGGCAGTTCTTTTGAAAAAGTATTGTGACGCTAGTGGTCTAAACATACAATGCAGCATAACCTGCATCAATATACCTGGTTAACTGACTTGCCTACGGTCGGCCTGAATTTTCCCATTTAAAAAAATCATCCGCTATAGCAAATTCAATGAGGAATCTTTAAGAAATTTGTCGCATGGGTACAAGAAAAAGGAGAAAGAGGAAACATGATGCTTTAAAGTGCATAGTGCTGTAAACATTGGTCTTCAATAAAACCAATTTTTTTTTCTAAGGTGCATAGTGCTCATCATTATTCCTCATATACAGGCAATAAATTGGTTGTCAGCGACCTCATTGATTGTACAAGCGGAAAGTAGATTTATAAAGTGCATAGTGCTGTAAACATACATTGACACTGACAATCAGTGTACAATATGGATTATGCTAAAACTAGAATTTGGAATACAGCAGGCCAAAGTTTGAACAAAGGAGAAAGTAAAGTACAAGGGGAAAGAGTACAGAGAAAATGGGACTAAAAGGAGCTGAGCAATTTTCACTTAAAAAAAAGGTCAATACACATAAAAAAAAGGTTCAAGAAATTTTGCAGTTCGGGCTGGACTTCCCCTTTTGGGGTGGGGCCAGGCCTGATTTGCATATGGTCTTTCCCCTTCTGTAATGGCTTGGCAGGCGAAGAACGATGGTCTGGAGGGTTGCCCCGAGCAATGCCAGTGGTTAAGATTCAGTCTAAACCTTCCAGCCATCACCTCTTTGTTTTTGCTTTGTCACCCCGAGTGGGACGGGTATGCCCAGACGTGGGTCCCGTGCCTGCTGGGCCTAGAGACCCAAGTTACTCCTCACTGATGAGCCCCAACAAGGGTGAAACATGTTTGGGGATGCTTGTGGTCTCGTGCAGAAGGGATGTGACCTAGCAGTTCGGGCTGGACTTCCCCTTTTGGGGTGGGGCCAGGCCTGATTTGCATATGGTCTTTCCCCTTCTGTAATGGCTTGGCAGGCGAAGAACGATGGTCTGGAGGGTTGCCCCGAGCAATGCCAGTGGTTAAGATTCAGTCTAAACCTTCCAGCCATCACCTCTTTGTTTTTGCTTTGCATTTTCTTGTGCCATGAAACTTGAACTAGTGTATCCTTGATAGAAATAGAGTTCCGGTAAGTTATATTGACACGTTGCCCCATGGATGGAGATAGAGCTTCATCGGTTTTTAGGACATGCCAGTGTTTTTGTAATATTTGCCTTATTGTTTTTGCATGTGCACCATAAGTGAGTATCAATCTTACATCATCGGTTTCGAGGGGTTGTTCAGGTATTCGATTCGTGAAGAGCAATGCTGCTCGATCTAAGTTTCGGGCTTTGATATACGCACTTTCAATAACAGCCTTTGGGTATCTTTGTTTGCTGAAATTTCGGGCTGTGATTTTACACTCCCTATCAAAGCAGTCCAACTTGCTACAATTGCGTCGAATCCTGACAAACTCACCGTATGGTATGCTCCATTTAAGTGGAGTAGGATGGTTGCTTGTCGCAAATAATGGCATGTCCGAACTTGTAGGTTTGCGGTGAAGTTCAGTGCTGATTTCTTTTTTGTCTGTTTTGACCAGGACATCTAGAATAATTATGGATTCTTGGCTGTGGGTCTCAGTAAATCAGAGATTTAAATTGTTGACATTCAGTATAGTCACAAAATCTAGCCAATCTTGTTCTTTTCCATTCGATAGGATAAATAAATCGTCAATATACCGTAACCAGAGGACAACTTGGTCAGTGTACTTGGTATTAGCATCAGTCCAGACGATGAATTTTTCCCACCAACCCATGGTGAGGTTTGCATACGATTGTGCGAAGCTTGTGCCCATTGCCGTTCCACGTAATTGGTTGTAATAAACATTGTCAAAAATAAATACATTGTTGGTCAGGCATAAGTCTACCATTTCCATAACCATTTGTCCATGGCTCAAATAGTTTAACGATCTACTGTCTAGAAAATATGTACATGCTTTTTTGCCACCAATGTGTTGGATAGACATATAAAGTGATACTACGTCCAGTGTGGCGAACATGAAATTTCTTTCCCAGGTGATTCCTTCAATTTTGCTGAGGAAGTCGTTCGTATCACGTAGGTAAGAAGGTAACGTTAAAACTAGAGGTAGTAATGTTTGATCAACGTACTTAGACATATTTTCTAATGAAGCACCGTTCAGGGTGACAATGGGTCTTCCAGGGGGGCAAATAGGGTTTTTATGTATCTTTGGCAAGAAGTAGATAGTGGGGATGATGGGAGTTTTGTTGAAAAGATATTTCCAATCATCATCATCAAGAATATTCAATTCCTGCCATTTGCGCAGAAAGCACTCAACTTTAGTTTTAATGGATTCCAATGGATTTTCTTCAAGTTTTTCGTAGCAATGTTCATCGCCAAGTCGGCGTTGCGCTTCCTTCACATAGTATTCTCTATCGAGAATTACAATGTTACTTCCTTTATCTGAGGCTTTTATGATCAAATGGTCGATTTCTTGCAGTTCTTTAAGGATTTTTCTTTCTTTCAATGAGAAATTGGGCTTTGTGATGTTTTTGTATGATCTGGCTTTCTTCAGGTCGTGAATTACCAAATCCTGGAAGGCTTCAATTTTTCCACCTGGCTGAAACATAGGGTTGAATCTTGATTTAACTTTTAAAGTGCTCTCAATAGGCCAATCAGTTTCTATGTTCAGCATTTCCGGGGTAATATCAGTGCCTACATCTGTTGACAGATCAGTGAGTTCCAGTTCAGCCAGAGTAGTTAATGCATCAAAGTCCTCAATTGCTACTGCTGTTCGATCAGATAAGCTTGATTTGGGTTTCATTTTGGGTGGATTCAAAATGAAAAATTTCTTCAAACGGATTTTTCTTATGTATTTGAACAAATCTATTCTGGTTTCCATGTAATCATAGCCTGCTGTAGGGCAGACATTAAATCCATATTGGAGAACTTTTATTTGATCCTGGTTGAGTGCATACTTTGAAAGATTGATGATGCTTCTGTCAGAGTTACTGGGTTCTATTGTGCCTTCTTCTTCCCAGAGCGTGTTGTTGTACCTTGCTCTGACCGAGCTGCTTGTGCCCTTGTCCCCTTTTTGTTTTCTTCTTCCTCCTGACCCTTGGGGTTTGCCCCGTCCTTTGCCCATATTTTTGGTGGTTTTTTTCTTCCATTTAGACCGAGCATCCTCACCTCCTCTAAAAAATTAGTTTTTTTGGGTGGATTTTTGTTGGTGCTGGTTGATGCATCTGAATCTGAAGTTGTTGCTGCTTCGCTCGAGACCAGAGTCGTTTCTTTACTTTCAATACTTTGATTTGCTATATTTTTCCTCAAATTATCGAATCGGCGTGCAAAGGTGTAAACTCTTCCTCTTGAGTAATCTTCTTTGTCACGAAGGAACTTTCTCTGTTTACGTACTTTAATATCTTCTTCATAATTTTTAAGGGTTATTTCCATGCTTTTTCTGAGTTTGTTACCTTCATCGCTAGGTTGAATAGTGGACAATTGCTCATTAATTTCTTCAATTTTTATTAACACCTTGTCTCTGTCGATTCGGGCATATTTAATCAAAATATTTAAGAACTGTCCCGAGCACATTTAGTTGAATCACCCCATTCTTTGAGCATCTCTGGGTCTTGTTCCTCAAAGGAGGCTGATATTAAGATTCTGAGTCCACGTGGAATCATTCCAACCTCCACATAATTCTGAAGAGAATGCTCCTCCCACCACTTGCTCACTTCCTTTTTCTGTAGTTTCTCCAACTCTTTCAGTAGGCTAATCTAATTTTTGTCTATTATGTTCTTTTCTATTGCGTTTTTGCTTGCTGTTTTGAATTGCTGAGCTTCACTGAATAAATTCTGTGCCTCTTCACGGCGTGCATTTTCTTTCTCAAGTTGCGATGCCATGCTCCTTATAAAATTTCTTTTTTATACTGGATGGGGGTGGCATTGAATTGAAAGGTTCAGACACACTCGGTCTGATTTTATTCAATGTGGAGACGTTGACGTTATATCCTGGCAGCAATGAAACATGCGAGAGAAATCAAACGCATTTTCCGCTGAACAGACCATTGAAGATAGGGATATCGCGGTATGCAGGCAGCCTAAGAGTGCACTCACCAGAACGTTGGTATTTCCGTTCACCCTCCGATGAAGCCGGGTCTACCTTCGATCGATCGAGTCCCTCTCGGCGGCAGAAGCACACGCTTTCTCCCTTTGTTTAGTTCCTGGTCTGGAGCAAAGGCGGGCAGCCCTATATATATATATATATTTGTATATATATATATATAGTATGTATATGGTTTTATGTATAGCAAACTAAGCCAGAGCGCTATAAAACAAGATTTATGAACAAATACATCTCCAAGGTTTGATTTCGGAAGGTTGGCCTGAAGTGCATGCCAGGGGTTGCTTCTCCTACGTTGAGGAGCTTGTTATTAGTGATGTCTCAAATATTTCTTGGAGAACATCTGCAGCCCGTAACAGAACTGAAAGGGTTGAAGCTGTTGTACTGAAAGCAGGACGCTGTTCTTGTTGGCTGGGGCATTGCACAAGAATGCCTGTTTCCTTGATTTCGCCTTGCAGTCTAACTTGGTCTCAAGCCAGGAGATGGCAGAGCTCCAAGATGAGGGAAACTCACAGATTTAAAAGGATTTGCAGCTAGGTAGGCTAGTGTTTGAATGGTCATAGCCTTAAATGTGACGCTTTCTGGCTGGAACGGGCAGTCAACATAATTGATCGGGGCATATGGTAAGTTTAATTTGTTGTGATGATTAAACATGCTGCCGCATGTTAGACAGCCTGTGGGTGTAAGGTGTGAAATAAGTACCCCAGGGAGGGTGCTCTTGTCCCCATCCAGCAGGCAAATCATAAGGGACTGAAATGTGGCCCAAAAGGCAGAATAAGGGAGACATTGTTTGCTTTTCTGGAGAACTACTGCAATTCGTTTGTGCCATGTTGGTGGAAAGATAGATTGCTGTTGATGATATACACAAGGGATTTTCTCATGTGATCAAGAGAGGTGTAAAGAACCTCCAACTGCATATTATGTTGTCAATTATGGTTAGCTTTATATTTTGAGGGAGGCCTAGGAGTTTCATCGGAATTAGTTTTTGGTATGTGCTCATCAACTAGGCTTAGAGGGGAGAGCTTGCATGCCAGTCTACCTATATGCTGATCCGTTTATGAAATGGGTTATATAAAATGATCCCCATATGTCATTTATTAAGATATATTGCAAAATATGAAATATTTAGGTAGATGAGTCTTTCAATGTCATTTACTTTTTCCAGCCTATCAGCAGGAGAAAGTATGGAGAAACAGATGTCTCTTTATTTGACATGTGATAGACCATGAACAGTCCCAACAAAGGGCCACAGCTTGGGGGGGTAGGGGGAGACAATCTGCAAATCACTGAGAGGAGCCTGAGCAATCTCCTTTGTATGTCTTGGCATTTTGAGCATCACTGCACACATTGCAAAGTCGCCCAAAATTATAATATGTGAGGCCATGTTAAGCCCCACAAGTTGTCGTATCATGTGTGGAGTGAGAGCAAGGTGCCAGTGACCGGTGTAATGGGAGATCTCTTATTGCTCCTTCTTACTATGCGTCCAGCCCTTGGAAGTTCAAGCCTCCGATGTAGCAAGAAAGGGCCAGAAAGCATTATAGGGTTTCCAGAAAGGATTGCAGGGGATGTTTGATTTGGTCACAGGGCTCTCCGAGTAGACACAGTGTGGCAGTACATGTACACATACATTAAAATGTGGTGCTTTGATTTGTTTGTACAGGACAAGGTGAGTTGACATGTTTGGTGCATCTGCAAGAATAAGTTTATCTTGTCCTTGTACTTTTCAGTACTCCACAGGTCATTGGTTTAGGTAGTAAAGTTAATGTACCCATTTGAACAGACACCCTTTCACTAGTAAGAAAGTAAAAAAATCCATCCTACAGATTCTAGGCAGTCCATAGGCATGTGAAGGTCCATTGAGTCAAAAACATTGGACAGTTCCAACAGGAGCACCACCAACACCAACCTCCACGTACAGCTGATCGAGAAATTGTTGCTACTTCAGTGCTCCCACTAGGTCTAAAGCCCAATTCTCCTTGATCTAGGACAATACCCGGTTCTTCCATAAATTTGCAAAGTTGATTGTTCACCACATGTTCCAGTTCTTTAGCCAACAACGCTTGCTGTAGAACCGAGTCAAAATTATTGGAATTCGTTGGGGCTAGAGTTGTTTTGTTAGCAATAATTGATGAATAGCCACTTTTTTCAACAGCTTTCTTCAGTAACACAACTACTTGGATAGTCTCCCACAGGACCACTTCTTCGACTTCCACCTGGTTTACTCCCATGCCAAGCCCACTAACTCCGTTCCCGTCTGGTCTACTCCCATGCCAGGCCGACTCCTTCAAAGGTTTGCCATCCGGGTATACTCCCCTGTCTGAACAGCATTTCACAAGTGCTTTTATGGTTAAGGTTAACTGACCAGAGGTTCAGAGCTGCTTCAACAATTTGCAACTTCAAAACTTTTAACAACTCTTTAGGGGAAACAGGTTTCACATTGAAGTGCTTTAACACTTTTCTGTAGGTTGTGCTCCTCTCCTTCTGAATAACTTTTTCCAGAAGGGTAGCATTTTTGACACTTTTGTTTGCCCACTGCACAGGTAACCAAATACTGATAATCATAGGATCTTAGTCTGTCTCTCTCTTGGCTTTGGCAATGTGAGTTTGCACCAGCATTTACCCTATGTTTTACAAAATATGGGCAACAGGTTTCACCACTTATGGACCTTTCATTAGCCCCATTTTTGTTGTTGGCAATATCGGTTGCTTTGTATTTGCCTTGACTTTATTAGTTTTTGGTTTGGGCAATACTTGCGGGTATTAACTCTCTACAGTATAGCCTCATCGGGTGGCTGTGTTTTCCATGGACTCACAAGTTTAAAGTTACAGCTGCTCAATGGTTCGGTATTCAAAATTGCTTTGGGAACCACTTGGCAAACCGCTTCTTGTAGTCCACCTTTGCTCATGCCACCTGCAACCGGTGCCCCTGTCACTCTGGAGATCCTGTGATGCATGCCAGCCACCAGAGATAGCCTTCAGGCCCTCTGGTGCACAGCCTCCAGGGAACGTAAGCTTCCCTCGCTTTTGCTTCCCCGTGCACATCCTCTGCACTTCAGGATTCGACAGACACAGACTCTCATAGGACCGTCAACGGATTTTTGCCGAACAGTGGTCCTGGCGTCTTCTTTCTCTTCCAGCTTTAGTCTGGGCTGCCTGCACGACCCACGCTGCTTCTGCTCCTTGCTTTCTCTATGGCCTGCACCTGAGGGGTCCTTTTAGTCCCAAATGGCAAAGGTAGGTTTTTTTAATTCTTGTGTGTTACAATAAGCCCTTAGGAGGGTGGGGTTTCAGGGAAGGTTGAACAGGGGGTTTCCCCTTCCTCCTGACAGGCTCCACCCACCCCATGTGATCCTCCCACAGAACACAGCACTGGGCTCAGGAACAAAAAGCATCTGCCTTTGCCTGGCCACATGAGAAGGGTCGAAGGACAGGTTTTCTGGGGGAAACCTGGTTGAGTCATCACAGTTCTTTCCTCTGCATCACAACGTCATACGGGATTCTTAGTTTGATCATCCAATCTTTTGGAGAAACAATATATGTTGGATTTGCCCTTTTTCTTTATAATCTTTTGGCAAGGCACCAGGTTACTTAAAATACGTATTTTTGTCAATTGATAGAGATGATTGTATTATTTCGGATGTGTACGTCTGCACACATGGCCACTGGAAAACTGCTCAATTTAACACAGTTGTTTTAATAACAAATCTCCCAGGTCTTGAGATGACCGGATGTGGCTCTGAATCTGTGCACCTGAAAATAAAATTCTCATGGATAAAAATAATGGACAAAATGGCCAAGTGGAAGGGATACGTTTGTCATTGTATTATCTTCTACAGGTGTAAACCTCTGAGCCACTTTATTACTGGTCTGGTGATTAGATGCGTTAATCGGGGTTAGTAAGAGGACATTTCCTCTTACTAACCTGTATATTGTGATTGTGGGGCTATATCTACAAATCCAGTAAGATGCATTTAGTTGCTTATGTTAACAATGAGCATCAGAAGACAGCATCTCCTGATCTTGAGGGGGACGTGGGTTCAATAGCACCATGCTATGCTCATACAATTCCTCTCAGGCCTACCAAGTGACACAGTATCCGCCAGCAAAAGGTCCCTCCATTACATGTAATGAGCCAGGATCTTGTGGGCGGCACCCACTTGACCCTTTTTATGATTCTCAGGCAAGTGCCCTCACCCTGATGTGGGACGCATCACACACCACTGAACGTGCATATGTACAGGGTAAAGACTAATGTCACAGCTCCACAGCCTATGGGCTTCCTGGTTTCTGTCAGCCAATCACGTTAACTCAGAGCTACATCATATCACTAAACATGGCTGCTGTGCTGCTCTGCTCTTTACAGCTGCACAGTCAGTGCTCAGTGAAAAACATAAATAAATGCTGTTATATGTCAATATAATACCTCGTGGAAAGTGTAAGGGGTTGAACTGATACGATTTTTGCTGTGTATGTATATGAATGTGTACTGTTATATATCAGTTACTGTATGTTTTGTATTGGGAATGTCTGGTGTTCGTTCACCTGTGGCAACTGTTAATTTGTACTCAACAATGTATATTTTGTTTTATTTAACAATCATTAAATATTGGGTCTTTTTCTATCCGGGTTTCGCCCTGATCATTTAGTCGATATATAAAAGTCTGTTGTAACCTGGAGAGAATAGGGACTAGCCAGGTGCCCCATCATTTGCTCGCCAATAGATAAGTAACATTGTTTGGCTAATCATAATTAATGGCCATTATTTTAAATAATCATGCTTCTTTGGAGCAATGCAAGGGGAAATACATGATATGCAAGGGTTTTTTGTAAAGAATAGCTACACTCCCAGCCACTTTGCCAATATTTCATAGTCCAGCAGAACAAAGCAACGTGTTCTTCTGAATAGCCTGCACGCAACAATTATCTGTTCCACCTGCTCCAGTGGGAGTCGTGTGTGCAGAGATGCCCCATTGGCAGATTAGGGTGGTGGCGTGAGCAGACACACTCCATCGACAATTTGCATTGGCAGTGTTGCGACGAATGTGCCCTACTGAAAACAAGGCAGGTACTCATCTGGTGCTCCTGATCCAGCGAGGATCATGTGTCCAGGAGGCGTCCACGAGCACAGTAGGGTGTTAGCACAAGTGGTCTCCCCTTTGGCATTGTTCACTAGATGCCCAACCCGCTCATGTGTAGGCGGCTGTTGGTGCGGGAGGCCCGGACTGCATCCAGTTCACACACAGGAAGTATAACCCCATGTAGCCGATGCTAATACAATCAGGAAGTGATGCTCTCCTTCCTCCCCATCTCACCTCCCACTCTTCTCCTGCCTCCCATTCCATCTACCTGCTCTTCTCCTGTCCCCCATCCCACCTCCCCACTCACATCCCACCTCCCTACTCTTCTCCCATCATCCTCCCACCTCCTCACTCTTTTCCCATCCCACCTTCCCAAACCTCTCCCGCCCCCATCCCTGCCACAGCCACCTAAATCTCATTATGTCTCTGTTACACCCTTAGGCAGGAGTCATTTATTTCAGAGCTCTAGGTTGTGGGTGGGGGCCTCGACACACACTTAATTGCTAGCAACAAACGTTTATAATCATGAACAAAACAAAGTTAGTATCATTAACAAGGGTTAAGCGCAAAGAATGCTGTTAGTGTTTGCACTGGCCGGCTCCAATACTACTGCCACCTTGCCACAGGGACAAATACAGTTCTAGTTGAGCTTAAAGAGCATACACACAACTGAATCGTAGAACAACACGACACAGTGCCTATTACTGGAGTGGCACTCGACGAATAATCAAGTGCATGTGAAAAAAAGAACATCATGATGGTTCTGAATGGGTGTGATTCAGCCTTGCTGAGATTCGAAACTGTGAAGTGGAACCTTTCTCTATGTTGCTGGCATGTGCATTAGCATGTGAGCTATTCACTTACCTTTGTTTTTGTCACCATTTGTCATTACTTATACATGCCTTGTTGCCATTATACATCACTTATCTTGGTTACCAGGTGGCATTACTGATTCTTTCCTTGAAATCTGGTGATAGTCACTTTTAGCTTGCAACTGGTAACCTCGCTTTCCTTTAACTTGTCAGCTAACAACATTACATGCATGTGCCTTGTTGCCAAGTACATAACATTTGGATAAACCTTTTGCCAACAGATGACACCCAAACCTATCATCTTGGTAGCATCATGTACATCAGTAGATGATATCAATGTAAGCCCATCGACTCCACCAATTCACATTTATCTACCTACATAAAAAATACACTTGAGACAAGCCAGACCTTTCAACTTTGCCAACTCTTCTTTCCATAGCTCACAAACTTGTGATGAGGCTGCTTTGACAGGTAGATTCTAGCGAACATGACTGTCCTCTGTGTAACAGGGCCAGGGACCTGACCAGGTCAAGGAGGGACAGGGACCTCCACATGAGCTGGTCTAGGTCCCCTAGCAGTGTGTATGCCAGAGCCAATCCTACCCCAGAGGTGGGGTGAGAGGGACCCTGAAAGTGCCCTCAATGACTCGTCTTTGTACCGCTATCAACCAATGTCTTGCATCCTTAATGCTGGCTAGAGTTCTGTTTTCATTTCAGGACTGCAAGAACCAACATGAGGAACCCAGAGGATGGAGGAACACATCTGTTGGCAGGCAGAGACCGACCCTGAATCTCCAACACTGGTCACTCTTCAGCAAAGATCAAAGCAAGATAACTTACCACAAATCCAAGAATACAGTCTGCCAAGCGAATACTGGCCTCCGCAAACAGAGACCGATCTGAATGTTGTGTGTGGAAAAAGGGGACTGGCCAAAAGGGTTTTTCTAGACTCTGCATATACACATACACCCTGGGGAAAAGCACAGACAAGGACTAGCACATACTGTCAGCTCAGACGGGACCAGTGGAAGCCAGGGGCAAGGACATAACAAACAAATCATAGGTATAAAAGACCTGGGGGGGATGAAACAGAGTGAAGGGTGTTTGGGTGAGGTCAGGGGGTGTGGAGGTGGACTAAGACCAGGTGTCCAGTCTGGGTTCGGAGGCAGGAACAGGGTGAGGTACAAACCAATGGTGGTTTATTGGACTCAGGAAGAGACTGGGGTGTTTTGGGATTTGAATGTGTTGATTTCTTAGTTTCCTTAACAGCGATCTATAGGGGAATTAGCTGATCCCATTCCAAGCTCTGGAATGATTGGAGGAAGGGCAGCTGTGACACTACTCTGAACCTTTGCAAGGTTCTAAACAGCATTTCATCTGAGATTTGGTCCAGAGAGGTCACAGCAACTTGAGCTCCAGGGAGAAGAAACTAGGCTAAAAAAAGACGATTTGTTCTCAGAAACTAAGAGGTAAGTGATCCACTAAGAAATAACTATTGACAGTGACAAACTGCAGGATTAGAAAAAAGACTAGAAAGCCAAAAGGTCTGGATTGTATATAGTTATATTGCTAATTTGTACCTTATTTTAAGACCTGGAGCATGCAAAGTAAAAGTTTTTTTTGTTAATCAGTTTGAAAAAGAAAATCACAGAACATTTAAATTTCCAAAGAAATAAGTATTCTGCAAGCATATGTTCAAAACCGCTCTCGGCAATCAGTTACAGGGGATCCCCGAGCACGCGTTCAGGTTAGAGAAGAGAACCCTGCACGTGTGATGTCAAGAGCCTATTGTTGCCATGGAGAGCGCAGCTAAATTACAAGGAGAATTAACAGCACGGGAGTGCAGTGAGTTTTTTAAGGTGAGCAGGAAGGTGTGGGGAGAGCGTTGACATAATGAGGACATTTAACAGCACCGTAGCGCAGTGAGTTCTGCTAAGTGAGGAGGAAGGCTCGGGGAGCACCGTGACATAACATGGAGGTTCAACACGAGTGTGCAGTGAGATAATTTTAGTTGAGCTGGAGAGCACGGGGTGCATGCATCGGGTCAGAGTCCCAATCAGGCGCGGGCAGCATGGTTTCATCAATTAATGAATCGCGTGTAGCAAGAACATGTTAAGAGTTGAAAGTAAAACCGTATGCCATCCAGTAGCCACAGAAACAGAGAAGAGAAAAAAGCACAAATTATCTTGGAACAAGGAATACTTCAACATTATGCCTTCCAGCTCTATAGGAAGGCAATCAGGTAAAGGGAAGAGCAAGAAAGAAGAAAACAGTTATAACATTAGTCACAGTCAGGCTTTAATGGGTATGCATTGTGTTTTAGATTCCGCTGGAGAAGTTAGAAACACATGAGCCCAAGACCAGAGAACGGAGATCAGTTAGAGAAGAGCAGAGATATGACAGTTTGTTTTGTTGTCCCATTCTCATTTCCCCCTAGGGATGTCGAGGCTGCAGTTATTTCCAAGATCATCAAGCTGGACAGTTCTGAAGGGATTGGGCGGGTGCATGGTCAATCCTTGCAGGACAGGGGAGGTGGGACCTCATACCAGGTTCAGGAAAACGGGTGGAATGGAGTGTTGAAGAGTTTGTTGAGGAGTTGGATAAAGGTGCATGTGAGGTATTGAGTGTGAGAGAGAGTGGGGTACCAAGTGGAAACAGTGAGCCTCTAACTGGGAGTGTGTGTGAGTATATGTGGTAGGAGCAGGATGTGGGAGAAAGAAAAGTGAGTTGTGGCCACTTTTGGCAAAAACATTTTCCCGACAGGCTGCCTTCACCAAACAGCAGCCTGTCGAGACTCTGCACATGTACTTATCACAGATACGTAAGGAGGGGACCAGGAATTGGAGATCAACATTGTCTGAGCTATAGAGGCAAGATGTATGTATGTGTATATGTGTGTGCATGTGTATATGTATGTTAGTTACTATATTTGTGGGGACTTAGTTATGAAAACATGCACACACTGTGGGGACCTAACCCCAAGTCCCCACATGGTAATGTCGTCCAAATGACTTAAAACGACTTATAAAAACATCAGTGCCATTTTTTTCAACTTTTAAAAAAATGGACTTGTGGGGACCTGTGTTTAATTTTGTGTCGATTTATTTTTCTCAGCTCTGCCCCTGTAGACCAGAGGAGGGAAATGCAGTCATCAACACACACATGCACACAAATGATTTTAAACACACTTCAGCAATCTGATACCCAAACTAGCAGCAGTTATGAGAGAATTTTAAGAGGGATAAGTGCCATGACCATTAGTATTTATTTTTACACAAATACAAAATATTATTTAAAATAATTCTCTCATTTATTGAAAAAAGATACACATACAATTAAGATATTGCATTTGATTAATGTATATTTTCAAAATGTCTATTTGTAGCTGTTGAGGAGCATAACTATAAATTATTGATTAATTGTTAATTATTTAAGTTTACTTCAAGATTTCAGATTGCAGTGTATTGCATGGCTGCAGCCACAGTAAAGCAGTCATAATGTGGCTTTCAATCCTTACAATTCTAGCCTCATGATTAGCATTTGGTATTATAGTGAATTTCAGCACTGATCAGTTTGTTTGTAAGCTACTGTACAATGATGAATGTTTGGGATATAACACTTTACTGTAGAGATTTAAATAAAATGACCGAAATGTGAAAATAACTGATTGTGCACTCGTTAGAAAGGTGGCCGGCACATTTCATAAGGCTGTGCGACTGTCCAAATAATTTTCCGGCTGGCCCTTTGAGTGCAATAGTGTTGGGCACATGTGCCCAACAGCAATTTGTACATTAACTCTGAGCACAAATGTGCACGAAGTACACGCTTGGAATCGATTTCACTATGGTGCCTGCTAAATTGTGTATCATGGAAAAATATCAATCCCTGTATGAGGGATAGAAATACAAGTGGGATCGCAATGGTTGTCACTGCAACTGCCCCATATGCACAGAAGAGATAGATACAACCCTTCTGTACATTTCATCCTAGCATGCCCTTGTTTCACAAATGCACATGAGGATGTGTGGCTTTTGTGAATCTGGCTGTGCTTTCCTTTGTGGGAAAACGCCCCCTCTAACCTCAAACTTGTACAATTTTGTCAAAATATTGACAAAGGGGGGTACAAATGTGCGCATAATAGATGGGCATCCTGATTGCCTTTGTGAATCTACTGCAAACTCTTTTCATTCAAATGATGGAATGCTGCAGCGCACCATGACACTTGCATGAATAAAGTTTCATGTGAAATGCAATTTAGTAAATCATGCACTATATGTTAATATATCATAGTGAGTGAGTAATCTTGTACAGTAATAAAAACTCAATTAGCAACTTCCACATTCTTTTAGGCAGCAGATTTGAAGGTTTCTGTCTTCGCTAACTCGTGTTGGTGTACTCATTTACGCAGAGAAGACATTCACTGTTAAATGATTCAACGTTTTTATGAAGTGCCTTTACATTTCACCAACGTGTAGTCAGTGGAATAACACATGTCCCCATGCGAGACATCCTGAGGGCACCCTGCCTCCCCCCAAAGCTCTTTAAAGCACAAGCCATGAAACTCCAGGCCACGCAGAATACCCAAGATTGTCATGCTGCTTCAGGTGCACGCCGCGCACTGCACTAGGTGAAAGACACAAAGTATGTTTTTAAATCAACAATTTAAATCTTTCACCTAGTGTAGAAATAAAAAGCTGGTGCATGGCCCCTGGTACCCAAACATGGCAGCCATCTCTGTGCGTGCCCAGTAACAGTGATAATGATACCATAAGAAAAAATGTTCATGCTCGCGCTGCCAACATATGCTAGTATCCCCATGTAAGAAGATAATGCTGTTGGTTTTGACCCTATTGCCAGTAACAATTTCATGCCACAGGAAGAAAACATGTTATTGGTGGCTGCGCAATTGCCTCTCAGCCCCCATGTACAAACATTCTTCATATTGACTTTGCCCTGAACGCCGGTAAAAAATGCAATTCCACAGTAAAGAAACATCTCCTTGCAGACTGTACAAATGACCCTCCCGCCACATAACACTCTTGGTGACTTTGCCCTTAACACCATTTAATAAAAGCCATGTCTCTGTAAGAAAACACCTTGTTGCTGGCTGCACAAATTCAAAATGTCTAGGCTGTCCCCATTGAACCCCTCCACCTCTATTCCACGTAATAACAATCATAAATTTAGCTTTGCCCAAAAATGCCAGTAAAGCATGTCATCTAATTTTAAGAAAACATCAATGCTCCAATGGGGCACACCCTTTGCCCCAGACTCTCACAATCACATTCATACCCATTAATTTACCCACAAGTCACTTACCAATACAGCTTCTCTCACAGTCACTCACACGTGCACCCAGAGCATTCGCACTACATTCTCCACACACGCAAACAGAACATTCACACACACTGTATTCTCATTCTCACAACATATGTACTCACACCCCTACATACATGCACCATTCACACTGAACTATCACTCATACGTGCTCTTACACAGATTGACAGACCCTTGCATGCATGCATGCACACATACATACAAACATACATATCTGTAAATACACACTGGGCCTCATTACGACCCTGCCGGCCCGGAAAGAACGGTGGTGGTAAAAACTGCTGCCACCGTTCTTTCCAGACCGGTTGATTGAGAGTCTTGCAGGTTGAAGGGGTCACTCCCGCCAGGTCTGACCTGGCGGGTTTAACACCACCCGCCTGCAGGCGGACATGGAAACACCGGCTCTATCAAAGACGGAATTGGTGTTTCCATGGTCCCCATTCCCATGGAGTCCTTCGGGGACTGGGAATGGGGACTTACAGAATTCCGCCTCCAGAATTCCCGGGTCACCAGGATCGTAACGTAATTCCGGGAATCACGGAGGCCGAATGGTAATACGAGCCCGGCGGTAACCAGCCGGTTTTTCCGGCTCGGTTACCGCCAGACTCATAATGAGGCCCACTATCTCTTTAGGACTGTAATGTTACCATCATGAAAATAGTTTGACTATTTCAACATTATCATCCCACACAATATTTGTGAGAACTTTCATATTAGTACAATCACACACCAGGTGACTGCAGACTTCATCATCGTCGTCATCACACACCATCTCCCTGGGGACTTCAATATCACCATAACCACACACTGTCTCTGTGGAGACTTTAATATGACAATTGTGCACAATTTTGGGGTGACTGCAACATCACCAGCAACACAGACCATCTTTGCGAGGACTTTGATATCAGCTTAGTCACACACCATCTCCGTGTGGACTTCAGCATCACTGTAATCACAGTAGTTAAAGTATTCTCCTCTTCTGCGCTCTACACGCCTCTTGAGAGGTAAAACCAAGTATTCTTACAATTGCCAGGCATATTTGTATTTGACAAACCTGGGCATTTTTTGTATTTGACAAAGGCATTTATACATTTGACAAAATAGGCGACCTTTGCATTTCACAAGCTTGGTTATATGGTTAAGTGAACCCACAGAGTATAAATTGCCATTTTCAGTTTTTGTTCAATTTGCGATCAGTGTGTTTACATTTGACAAACTTTGTGACACAATTGCCAATTTTGAATCTCTTACTTTAGCTTTTTTGTCTTATGGTATTTTGAAACCATACAATATGAATTGAGATTTTTAGTTTTGGTTTTTTGTTAAATCTGGGATCGGTTAACTTGTCATTGAGATCAATGCTAATAAATCCTTTCACTGCTCCTTGACAACCAATATTGTAAGAATACTTTGTTTTACCTCTCAAAAGGAGAGAGGAGCACGGAAGAGGAGAATACTTTAACTACTAGACTTGTCAGAGGTGGGTTGAGAAAACCCATCAATTCTACCTGTACCGCAGCCACACTCACATTTTCTCAATTATATCCCTCTATCAATAGATAGAGATCGGAAAACAGTGAAGACCCTAGCGCACTGCAAACCAGGAACCCCACTATAACACTGGCTCACTGTAATCACGCACTATCTTGCTGGGGACTTCACAAACACCATAACTACACACTATCTCTGTCTGCACTCAAATATCACCATCACAAACATTTTTGGTTATTGAATATTGTCTTCAACAGACACCATCTGTGTGTGAATTTTAATATCACCATCATCACACACCATTTTTGTAAAATCATAGCAATCGCATGCCATCGCTGTTGAAATTTCAATATCACCATCAAGCACCATCTCGCTGGGGACTTTAATATCCGTATGATCACATTTCACATATGTGGGCACTTCCACATCAACATCACACACTCACTTTGTGGGGACTTTTACATCACCATATTCATATAAGTCCACTGAAATGTTATAGTATGCCTTAACAAATACCATCCCATTGCAGAATTACACTTATCATCTAACTATTCATATGTATGGGATATGGTTGAGTGGATTACATTATCACTGAGGAAGCAAGGAACCTGAATTTGAATCCAATCATCTTCTCCATCAGCACACTGTCATATGGCATCATTTTCTGGAAACCTCAACATAACAATAATTCTACATCATCTCTGTGAGGACCTTAGCACAACTATCATCCCATATCGTCTCTTTTTGGACATTAACTTCACTATTATCATGCACCATGCAAAACTAGACAGTAAATACCCGTACACTCAAACCATACATAAATAGTGATGTATTCTTGCAGTGAAGAGACTGAAAACACAAAACCAGAGTTCTAATCATAGTCCCCCCTGGACCACATGATGTGATCCTGGGCAAATCACAGCATCTACTTAGGCCTCAGTTATCTTATCTGTTATGTTTTAAGAGTATTTATAATGGGGCTTAATGCCAGAATTAAGTGCCTTGATGTTAATGCCAACATTTTGTGCGTTTATGCACACATAACAAATCATTGAAATCCATATATTACGTTCCCCTAAGATGTGGGGGTGGGGGGGCTGTGGTTATTTTTGGAGCGGGTGGGAGAGCCCTGGGGTTGTTTGTGGAAAGGGTGTGGAGGAGGGGTCCTTTGGGACGCACATGATCAATGAGCCATGCAAGGCTCGGGGAGTTTTGCTTTGCCAGCCTGGCATAGCTCATTGGAAATGCTGGCTGGGGAACTGCATGTCTATGTGCGAGGGAGAGCTCCTGCACCTCATCGCACTTACAGACAGAGCAGGCTGGAGCTTGATAATGGGTTTGATAATTGATTGATAATCCTTTTTAAGGTCCAAATGATGAAATCTCGCCTCTGTCTTAGATGGGTGATGGGGGTTTGTGAAACACGGGTAAGCAAATCTTCTGTGGTTAGTGAAATTCTGACACTACCTTGAGCAAAAAACAAGGCTTCAGTAACAAGATAACTTTATCACTGAAAAATAGCAAGAAGGGTGGAGCGAGAAAGGGCCTGTAGTTCAGGAACCCATTTACTGAAGAGAGCACCAGCAGAAATGAGGAGACAGGACAAGAGAGCAAAAGAGCTGCCATTAGAAATGTAAGAACTAAACGTTCTAAGGGGGGGGTTAATGAACTGTTTTTAGGAGCAAGGGGAGGGGGACAAGACAATGAGGCTCTTAAGAAATTGTTGAACCATGGGCCATGCCAGAGACTTGTTCAGGCGTTCGTTGAAAATGGATAAGGCTGCTAACAGCCCTTAGCACTTGGTCGCTCCGATGTGCAACACAGCCTTAAAGGCAAAAACTACAGAGCAGTACCAGTGGAGCACAAAAGGTCTAGTTTATTGGTGTTACACCAACTAATAAACACTTGGGTGGGAGTGGTTCCGAAGGAGGTAAAGGCAAAGAGGGGATGATGCGATAGGGTGGGATTTTTGCAGGAAAGGGTAGGAAGAGACCTGTGGTACTCATTGGTCTGCAGTTATTCGGTGCCGTGCTGCGGCAAAGAGTCTCAATTTGCCTCCCAAAGATGAATCTTGTTGCAGCATCAAGGGAGAAAAATAGGAAGGTTTGAAAGAGGAAGATGGTGCAGCCGAGGCTACTGACAGTTCATCCGTTTGGGCAAACCCCTTTCTAGAACGGCAAAAAGTCATCCGGGACTGCTGGGTTTGCTGTTCCAGAGTGCTACGCCTCTCTCCAGGGAGAGGGGGTGGTGTGGGGGTGGGGACTAGTAGGCCTTGTACCTTTCTCTGCCTAGTGGGCATGTAGAAGATGGGGTTGCTACGTCAAGAGACTATGCAGTCCATCCTAGTGGATCTCCCTACACAATCCGCGATAGCTATTCCGGTCTGTAGAAGATGCCTTGTGGTATGCTATCTGCCAGCAATTAATTGCTTAAAAGCACCTCGTCCACATATTAAATAACTTTGAAGAAGGTGGCTGACCCCATTTTTTAGGAAAAATTGAATAAGGAGATTTGGTGCTGCAATAAGCTATATAATGAACTGTGAAGATAGCGATTTTATATACAGCTTGGTTTAAGATTATCATCACTTACCACATCTGCTGAATTTCAAGGGTTTTGTTGTGTTAAATCTGATCACCTGAACTGTCACCAACTAAAACGTTTATTCAATGAATTGCAAGGGTTTTGTTATACCATTGTTTATTTAAGGGCCCCTTACCATGGCATTCGGCCAAGACCAGTGGCCACAGTTTCTTTAGGGCCCCCTAGCCATGTTCCACCTATAGATTTCCTTGGGGCCCACTAGCCATAGGTCCTGACCACTGTTTATTTTAACACACTATGTTTCGTTCAAGCCCATTCGTCATGGCCTTTAGCCATGGCCACTGCATATGTTGCACCAAAAGGTTTGTTTGGGGCCTACTCTTCAGGACCACTGGCACAAACACCAATTTCCCCCTGCCTAGTAGATGTGAACACAACAGATGTCCTATTTATTTATTTTCTCCTCTCACTTTCCATTCCAGCCGATAATCACCACGGTAATCTCACGCCAATTACCGTGATAATGCTTGAAAATTAATAAATCCTCACAGGCAATCCCCATGTGCCTCCTTCCTTTTATCTAGGTCTCCACACTCACCTGAGTTGATTTTTATCTCCTGGGCCCCCTCACATTACTCCCTTTCTCTTTGCCTTGTGCGACGCATTCTCGTTTCTGATGTCTTCGGATATTTCCTCTGTAATCTGGTAAAATTCCCCCAATAATGCAAAAAATGTCAAAAGGTGTAACTGACACCCCATGATTTCCTCTTTCCCCCTCCCCACCTCTAGCATGATGCGATTGCAACCTTTCTTCTCCTACAAATGGCCTTTTTGTGATCTTTTCGTTTTCGCATTATCCCGATATTACTGCGGTAATCGCTTGCATCAAGCACAAAAATACACAAATGGCAGGTTTTCATTTCTGAAAAGCCTCTGTGCTGCAAAGAACCATGGGAGATATAGCTATAATTTTGGGAGGAGGGGGCACCCTTTCCCCATCAAAGATTTCAATAATTACTGGCCAGGATAACCCCAAACCTGTCCCAGAAATTAAGTCAAGGCTTCGTGCCCAAGTTGTTCCTTATTTGGGCCAATTCCGTCCAACATTTTTTGCACTTCGGCGTGATAAAGACTTGACTTTTTCCTCTATGGGAAAATGAATGGGAGTAGGCTGAAAACAGCATTTTTTTTGCTTTCTTCCTAACTTTTTCAGTTGGTGCCAACAAGCCGTGATTAAACTGAAATCTGAGCTGCAGAGAGCCACCTGGTGGCTCAGAAAACTTTCCAGAGCAGACTGCGCCTTTGGTGTATTGCATAAAATGAGAATTCTGTGGTTAGAATGTATCCATTAGAAGGGCATATGTTTCCTGCGAAGTGGAATGCCGTTCTACCACACCCTTTGGCTCTTTTAGGACACTGATGTTTTGGGGAATATTAAAAGGTGTCAGGATCCTACCCACCTACCACCCAGCACTGCTATGTGCGCACATTTAGAGACTCTGTGTATGGCATAATTGCAGCGTTAAAACCCACAAACTGCCTCTGCATTTATTTACTTGTTTCACTGCTGCCGCTTTGGACCAATCTAATTTCATGTTTCATTCCAGGTTTTGGGTTAAACAAGCAGATGCATTCTGGTACATGCATGCTGTCCAAAAGGCAGAGGGCTGGAGGAGGCATACTGAGTCCAATTCTTTGCATCAAGCTACTAAGAGCTGGAGAGGCCCTCTTTGCAGTCACCTGTTCAAAGCTACTGCAGGCTAGGCGGCTGAGAGCTAAAGAGACTTAATTACAATCCACTGCTGCAGGCTATAAAGCCAGTCCTGTGCTTTATTGAACACTGTTGCCTGAGACAGGAATCAGCTGCACACTGTAGAAGCTCATTTTGAACAGAAGCATTTTTCAATGGAGTTTGTGTTTCTGGGATCAGTTTTGAAACCTTAGTGAATATCCCAATTTTGGCTTTAAAATCCAGTTTGTTGTTGCTGCTTTGCAGCACCATTTTCAGTCTGCCAGTTTTGAACCTTTCCTTGATTTCCAGTTTTTGACTTCTGAAACCTTTCCCTACTCTGATGTTAAAGACATTCAGTTCTTTACTGATATCTTTTCCACTTTTCTGTAAACATTTCTGCTTCCCAAATTTGTCCTGGTTCTACCCTAGCTGCGAGGGAAATGTGAGAAATGACAAAGTTGTGGCAATGCAAGACCAGCAAAAACAAGGTCAACAGTGGCAAGTGGAAACACAATTTTTCATGGTATCTGCACGTCACTATACATGATGTAGCATTAGGCGGTGTGCAGTGAGCGCCTTTTTGTCAAATCCTTGTGTGATTTGCAAATATGGACTTTGGTCACTTCACTAGCAGTAAGGATCTCGCATTAGCCGACATGGGACAACAAAGCGACACTCAGGCCTATGCTTTCTTTTCCTCAGTCATTGAAGACTCTGCATGGATACACTCTGGTCTCCTACCCTAGCTGCGAGGATAACCAATAAGTCAGGATTAATGTGGACTGGGTGTAGAAGTGAAATATCAATAGGTAGACACCATACATGAGGTTGATGGGACTAGATCTGAATAAACTATCAGATGCTAGGTGTAGGTCAGGGATACTAGAAGCTGAAACATTCGTTTTAGTTCCATTTATTAATCAGTTCATATTGTCTCAATGTACTGTGATGAAGTCCCATGGCTGGTTCTGTGGACTTTTAGGAGGCTGTGCACCGCTCTCCAAGCTAGCTGACAATGGGTTTGGGGATTTCCTGGTTAGCTCCAATCATAGGGCAGCGGACAGTCACGGAGAGGCATAAAATGCCAATGGCTTATTAAGTCACACCACAGTGAGACACTGACACCAGTGCTGTACACCAGCATTGCAGTAGGCCTGCAATGCAAGTGGCCAACCTCCATCCCTTTCACAAAGCCCCACCCAGGCAACAGTCCCTTTAAGAAATGGGGAGTTCAAGGGGACCCAGCAAAACGGAAATATGTTTTGCAAGAAATTACTGTCCCGTGCTTTAGCCTCCTCAAACATTTGGAGCCCTTCAGGAACTCTTGCACAAGCAAACTTGTGGGTTTACCAGGCATTTGGAGGTAACAGAAGCCTCCCTCAGCACAAAATTGCATAGGATCACGGAATGCCCGAACAGTGCGGGCAGTACTGCGATGAGAAATCACAGTGGAAGCAGGAGAATTTAAACAATTTACCCTGCATTTACAAACATTTTCAGGTGCAGGCCTCAACCCTGATAACTCGCACAGCTCCCAGCAGACAACGGCCTTGATACATAGGAATTCAAAGATGGTGGATCAACCATTTAAAGGCTTGGTCCACCACCCCAATCAATTGGTGAATTTATAGGCCTCAGCCAGTCCCTAACCAATTTACCATCACAGGTGCCGGCTCTCAGAGTCAAGTCCAGAGGGAGGGGCTACAAAGCTACACGGGGGGAAGGAGAGAGAGAGCAAGAGAGCGAGAACACACACATGGGAGGCAATTAATGAAGCAATGCACCCTGCCAAGGATTCTATTGATATTAGTACCCAGCACGTCGCACCAAGGTATGAATAGCATTTTTTTCTTGAGCTGAGAAACAGCATTGAAACCGTTTCTTGACTCGAGAAACAAATAATAAAAAATGGCCACCAAGGATCGCAGAGAAGGGATTACAACATAGTCCCTTCTCCCTTTCCATGGCAGCCATTACAAAAATAGTAAAAAGTAAACAAACACAATGGCCACCATGGAAACGAAGAAGGGGCATGTAGTCCCTTCTCGCTTTCCATGGTGACCAGGGGAGAAAGGAAAAGAACTCGGCAGGACTCAAAGCACCCCAGGTGAGTCATTCCCGGCCAGGTAACGACCCGGCCAGGATGAATCAGCTCGTTTGCTAACAATCTGATTGTCCCTCGATGGGTACTAATGCGAGTTGGCGATATATGAATTGGTAAAATGAAGTTGGAGAAGCGAGAAGGTGAGTAGATAGACGAACATCTGGCAGAGGTAGCAGGAGAAGACATTAGTGAACATCAGAAATAGGAGGCAGGCAAAAAGGAGGAGGTTGGGATGTTCAGGAGGAGGAGAGCAGGAGACTATAAGGTAGTGTGGGATCATCAGAAGGAGGGTGATCGTGGAAAGTAGGAAGGAGGTTGGAGAGTAACTAAAGAAGTCAGCAGACAAACAGCATTTCCTGGAGTACAGTGAGGCCCAAGGTAGGTTAAAGACTCCAATCCGAAGAGGATGCACCTGTGGCGGGAGGAGGAAGGAGCCTGTGGTGGAACATTAACGAGGGACATCAACAGAACAGGAGTAGAGGTGCTGAGAAGGGCAAAGAGCAAAGTCCATGCAGAGGCAGGTGAGGAGGCCCTACTGAAGCGTCCAGGGGTGTTGGTAGCAGGACTGGCCCGGCGAGAAGTTAGCTTTATTCCAGCAAATAGTAGGCAAAACCCAGAAATCTTCTAGAGTAATCTGAAGACTACACAAGACACAGACAAAGGGTGTGGAAACCCCTTAAGTCTGAAATTAAGAAGACCGACATCAAAGTAACGAAGCAGGGTTCCAGATTTTCCAACGGCATCTAAAACAGTCGCCAAACGCAACTGTAATTTTCCGGATGGACGCCACTGGTGACCTGCTATTTATAGCTTTTCCAATAGATGAGTACTCACGGTTTAGAAGGGAAATCAGTTTTAATTAATGTGTCTGACAGCAGATGGAGCAACTGCACTATGATTTTAGTCTTTCATGTCTTTAGTAATGAAGCCTGCCTTTATAAGCAGACAATACGACTGTGCTTTGTGAGCATGAGCTTCTTTTCTGCCATCTATGATTCATTTGCCAAATAAGACTTGTTATTTCTCGATCATCAAGTAAAAGCAGGAAGAAACAGTCTAAAGATGTGGGGAACACAGAGTCTGGCTGTTTGGTGTGACATATTTGAGGGCAAGCGTTTGAGGCCCTGCCCTGATTTATGGACGAATCTGGGACTGAACAAGGGCCACTTTTTGTTTTATGCAGATGTAAAGGGTGGAGTGTGTAAACTCTGGAAGATTCCTACAGGAGGCACATCCACTCTGCACTTTACTTGGAGGCATTTATGTCCTCGGAAATGGAGCCCAACCAATATCAAAGGCTTATAAGTTACTGATGGGGAATAGGAATGGGGAATAGGAACAGGGAGCGGAAGGAGATGAAAGTTTAAGTGGATCGGGAGTGTGACTTGGGAATCACAATTGAGGGGGAGCAATGGCAAAAGGTATTGCGAGTACACAAAGTTGATGTCTCAGAATGCTAGTTTGAGACTTTGACAATATAATGCCCTGCAGAGAAAAAAATTGATGCGGAGACGCATAAACAAAATGAACCCGCAGAGATCTGTCCAACACCCTCGATGCAGGACTGATGAGGACCAGTTCTTACATATGATTTGGCAATGTCCGAGCAGCGTGATTTCTATAAGTGGGTATTGTCTAGAATCTGTGGGCTCACGGACAGTGGATTCCCCTTTAATATTGTCTACTGAGACAGTTCCCCAGACAAAGTCAATGAAACAACTCAATAAAATGGTGGACCTCGCTGGCAAAGCAGTCAACCATGGCGTGGTGCAACCTCAAGGGTCCCAGGATGCTAGATTGGTCAAGAGATTGGATTAAATGGGCAAATGCTGAACTCATAGCATTGATCAGGAATGAATGTTTGCAGAGGTGGCAAATGTTAATAGGACGGAATGGGCATCAATCTTGAATGGCATGTTTTACCCATCAGATGACAGGCCTCCGTGAAGATCTAGCATTTGTTTTTCATTGCAGTGGTATTGCTGTGATATGGTGCTAGAAGAGTACCCGACAGGAGGTCGCCTATTCAGCACTGGATGTTCTTAGGAGCAACACAAAATCTACAGATGTTTGGGAGGAAAGGAGTAGGGGGCTTGGGGATGTGGGTTGTTTTTTTAATTGGATCATTTGTTAAGTTGATTTATCTTCCTTGATGGATACGATTTGTTTATTGTAGTTAGTATGTTGGTAAAACCAATTAGGAGATTTTAACAAAAAATGTATTTCTCACAAGTAACAGACCAATTTCTTAAAGCATTAACAGTGAGAAACACTGCAACAATACTCAACTTAACTGAAATGTATGCTGCTTTGTTCAATGTCTGTAGCTCATTGTTTGAACCAGCGGTTTAGAAAATGATCATCACGTGCCAAAAACGTTCACCAAAGCAGTCGATTTCCAAGAGAGCTACCAAGCAGTCCATTTTCGGGCGAACTCCTATTTAGCATTTCTGCCATCATTGTTGAAATATATAAACCATTTACAGATCACAGATCACAAACTAAATGCTCAAAGCTACTTCAATATGCTGCAAACACTCCTTGGGATCCATTTAACTGACTTATGATGAAATCAAGGCAGTCTGTCCCACTGGGTTTCAAACCTGTGGAGTGTGAACTGCATGACACCACGACATCGAAACAGCAGACACTCAACTAACTGATTTATCTTAGAAGATGCGTATGGCTCCTCTTGCTTGCACACAAGTATAACTTTGTCATAATAGGAAGCAGTGGCAAAGTCAACAGGTTTGGCACTTTTGAAGGCATGGCAAAGCCATTTGCCAGGCACTGCGATTATGGTACTACCAGGCATAACATGGCAAGAGCTCAAATAAAATGGTCCAAGTACCGTGATAGCAATGCCTTTTGCACAAGCCACATTTGTTTTTGACAACGTGGTTTTTAACACCTTAACTGCTGGGGTTTTTCCCTCCCAGTGCAGACCCCTATTTTGAACATTTCGTTATGTCGGCATTCAACCCCTTGTACTTTTTTTGTCACAAGTGATATCCCGGCCACATTTACGCCCTTTTCTTCACACATGTACGCGGTTATAACACCACCAAGGATTCCTAGTTTGCTGGAGGGGGTGTGAGAAAATGACAAAAGTGACAAAATGGTGTTTATTTTCAGAAAAAGCTAAAACAAATGATGTCCAAAGAAGCCTGTGGTTTCTTTCTTGTAAGATATAGGGACAAAATGGTTTGCATTTCTGAATTTGCAATTTTCCAAGCTTTCAAGAACCAGTTGAGTGGAAACAATTTTTTTTCTCTTAAGGTTACCATCAGTTTTGTGAGAGGTAGGCGATTTTTCCCTTTTTTTCTTTCAATAGGACATGCTTGGACAGAATGGAAGAGGAAGGTAGGAAAGATCAATGGGAACACAGAAAGGCATACATTTCTGAAAAGTAGACAAACTTCCAAGTTCAGGAAGGGGTCATTTGCGCAGGTCAGGCAACTACTATGTACCTTAAATTCTTATAGTTTAGGAAAGAATTGGAAAAATGACTGAAAAAAAAGTATGTGCTGCACATGTTTGGACTTGTAAGGTAATGAATGGCTTCTGTGAATATTGAGAAAAGCAATGCACCGCTACATTCCCCCCCGACTCTTCTAGTTAGGATATCCCACATTTTGTGTAATGTTTCACAATACAAGCATTACCACAAGCCAAAAACTGAGCCATGGTACACAGGATTTTTATGCCGACTGCCTAAACAGACGTACTTCGCATTTGAAAATCAAAGGAAAACGGGGTGGAGACATGGCTAGGTGCCCCAACGGGAAGATGGCTGCCCGAGAGTCCCTGGCGAAGTGAGGGCCAGGAACGCGGTGCGTCCCTCTCCTGGCACCCCAATCTGGTGGAAAATGCAGGAGTGATCCATCTGACATCTGGGGCCATGGCTGGGTGCTTTTCCGAACCCAGTGTGTGTCGGCACTGCCAAGATCGAGCCTGATGTGTGGCCCACCTCAACATAATATGGCAGCCCAGGCTTCTCCGGGGTGGAAGCTGTGCGCTGGAGGGTTCCACGGCTCCGGCTGGTGGTTATTGCCAAAGCTGCGTGTTACCCGTCTGGGCGGCACTGTCCCCCGGGTGTGTCATTCAATGGGGGATGCACAGTGTGCCCAGAGTTCCTTGGGTCAATGCCCGAGGGCTGCATGGAGGTCCACGGTGAACGCGGCCTGCAGGGGACTGCTGCCGACTTGCAACGCTTCCGACCCGGACTGTTGTGGGTCCTGAGGTGGGCCGGCCAGAGTGGTGGGGACTCCCTGGTGACCATTTGAGTGCTGCCAGTGTGTGGCAGGCGGCCTGCGGCCCCCCAGGTGCCGCATTACTTTGACAGCGAGGCCCCCGGGATGACAGGACGGGGCGTTTTGCAATTCCAACTCCTGCAACGCATGAAGTGGTGAGCTTCACCCACCAGAGCCTGCCGGCTGTGCTCCAGCCTCTCTCCTAGCGGCCGTGGCCATCAAAAGTGGATGGTGTGGTGGAAGGCTGCCTGCTCCTGTAGTAGAAGCCTAAGCTGGGTCACTACAACATACTGGCCTCCGATGGATCTGTTGGCCTGCACCCTGCCAAGGTGAAGCATTGGGCCCATGTCGGCTTCCCCTACGCAGGCCGCTCTCTGAGGTAGGATATGAAGGGCTCCCCACTGCCCGATTGCCTGCTGACCATCCGCCCGCTTCTGCCTTGCTGACACTGGGCCAATCCCTGGCATTCTGCCTTGGCACATAAGACCACCTCGAGTGGAAATAGGGACTATCCTGGGAGTGATACTCCATCCCCTGGCTACTGAGTGTTCCAGCCTGCATATCATTGCCCTGCACACCCCAATCACTGAGGCCCTGGCATGGGGGGCTGCGCTTGTATCAACAACCTCTACAACATCAGCTCGCTTGTATGCTTGTTGACTCGCTGCCCCCTGGAGAGGTGTGAGGTGGATTAAAGCTGACCTGGCACCTGCAGAGACCTGCTCTTGGTCTACTGAGGGCTCTGTCCGGTGCCCACTGTGAACGTTGGTCACCTCGGAATAACGCTAGGGTGGGAGGCCTCATTGGTGTCTTTGGCACTTCTCCTTACGTGGCAGAGATTTTGCAGGACTGGTGAACTGGTTGGTGTCTCCTTTCCATGCCCAGAATGGCGAAAACACTTGTCGACCATTTCTTTCCACAGTATGTCACTCTCACTGTACCAGTATTTAGCATAAACGACTCAGGCAGAGAGGAAGGCGCTGCGGCCATTGACCAAGTGGCTGCGCTCTAAGGCAGTGCCGTATAGATGGGGGTTTCCAACTGCACCCCACTTTCCCCATCAGGGAAGGCGCTGGGTAGTGTAAACTTTAAAAGATGCAGAGAGCCTGCTGAACCCGGATGGGTCAGGGGGCGGTGGGAATCAGGAGGTTGAGCAGGAGCTGAGCCAGATTTGTGGCCTAGAGCCATTGCGAAAATGGCAAAGGGTAGAGGGTAAAGGGTCCAGTCAGAAAGGCCTGAATGGTCTGGAGCTTAACACGGGGGATTGTGGGTGGTGAGGATGTCTTTCTGATTAATGGGTTACTTGTGCATTGCAGGGGGACTAAAAGATTATGGTCCTGGGAATGGGTCCTATGGTGAGGGGGGATGGGCCGGGAGAGGGAGTTTAAGGATGACGTGTTATTGTTGCCTTCCAAGTCTGGTTCCCTGAGAGGTTACCAGATGTTTGGAAATTGCTCATGTCTGAGCATGGTTTATGGTTGGTTTGAGGGGGGACGGGGAAGGTGTGGGAGGGAGGGGTTTGTTTATAATTGGTTATTGTGAGAGAGGCACTTGATCTATGGCACTGTAGTGCGGGTGACCCAAGAGGTGGCCATGGGAGGTGGACAGCCTGACGCCGAGAGAAATGTTTGATACGGTTGCAGGTGAGGGGAAAGGCAAGCATCGAATATCAATTGGTACATGTAACGTACAGGGACTGAATTCCCCAGTTACAAGGAAGTCTGTACTAAACAAACTAAAGGATGGATTACTTTCTGTGGTGTGTTTGCAAGAGACTCACTTGTTTGACCAGGATGAGAAACACATGAATTCTAAAGCATTTCCATGACAGTTTTCTGTCTGGGGGGGAGCGGGTGGGCGGGATGAAGAAGAGGGTGTGGCTGTCTTGGTGGATGAGCAGGTCCCACTCTCTAAAGTCAAAGTCCTTTGTGACCCGCAGGGGTGTTATCTCTGTGTCAAATGCCTGTTATGGAGCATCAGTTTACGCTAGTTTCTCTGTGTGTTCCTAATGTAGTCCAGGAGATTTTCTTGGAGACCTTCCTGCTTCCGGTGCTCCCTTTTGCTGAAGGGCAAATCCTGATTGGAGGGAATTTCCATTTGGTGCCCAAACAAACCCCTAGTTGACAAGACTCTGCCCCCACCAAGCTTGATATTAGGCATGCCCATGCATTTGAGCTGTTTCTTCAGGAAATGGGACTTGTTGACGCCTGGAGGTTGGCTCACGGGGAGAAGGATTTCACTTTTCATTCTCATATTCATGTGGGCTTCTCCAGATTGGAGCTTATACTTATGC
Organism: Ambystoma mexicanum; assembly: GCF_040938575.1. NCBI lineage: Eukaryota > Metazoa > Chordata > Amphibia > Caudata > Ambystomatidae > Ambystoma > Ambystoma mexicanum. Next base: position 1,198,661,427 of record NC_090935.1, read on the forward strand.
CAAGTGCACTGTACCCGTGTGCACGGGGGTGGGGGGAGGGTGTCGATAGGCACGCGGACACTATCCAATCATGCCCCAGTGTCACTAGGTGCCTAGAGAGCCGAGTGAGGTTATTTACAACTATTGTCGTGAGAATAGCGACTCTGTGCCCTCCTGTGAAATAGTTTGGGGTGTCATGAAGGCAGTTGTTAGGGGTGAGCTCATCAGTAAGTCTGCAACCTACACCAGGGAGTGACAACTGATTAGAGTGTGGTTGGAGGAGGAGGTTAGAGGGGCAGAGCTGGAGCACAAGAGATTAGGGTCCCGGAGAGCACTACGCAAACTTAGGGTGTCACGTAAAAACCCGGAGGAACATCTGGCTGACAGGACGGCTCAAGCGATGCTGAAGACTAAACAGTATTATTATGCCAATGGGAACCGAGCCAATCGCCTCATGGTAGCTAAGCTACATAAGCTCTAAAACCGAAATTCAGTTTTGGCCCTGCGCGATAGTCAGCGAGTGGTGCATCGAGGCAAGTCCGATAAGTTGATGATTCAAGCCCATTTCGCGGTGGTTTTCAAAGGGGGGCTGCCCCAGGGGGGCGCTCAGACCCAGTATCTACAGCAGGAACATCTCCCTAGCTTATATGGGGAAGAGCTGGCCTCCCTGGAGGCGTCCATACTTCCGGCGGGAAGTGGAATGGGCTATTAAGACTCTGCAGAACAATACTCCAGTCCCTGATGGGTTCACAGCTCTTTTTTATAAGAATTTTTGCACTCTCCTGGTTCTCCCTCTGGTGGAACTCTTTAATTCCTTTTGGGTGTCCGGTAGAGTTGCTCCTTCTATGGGTGGGTCCATGACTGTCCCAATTCCCAAACCTGGTAAGGATCCGCTACTCTGCGACTCTTATCGTCCCATTACCCTTACTAATATGGGTTCAAAGTTTTTCTCTAAAATTTTAGCCAGGTGTATGATGGAGGTCCGCCCTAACCTCATAGATGGCGATCAGACAGGATTTATCGCGGGACGTAGCACCCATGACAATGTGAGGAGTGTGCTGAATCTATTGGAGGTGGGACAACATCAGGAGATGGATTGGGAATTATCGCACTAGAAGCCCACAAGGCTTTCGATAGGGTGGACTGGGGTATCTCCGTGGAGTCTTGGTGCGGTTTGGGTTTGGCCCAGGGTTTATTAGTTGGGTGATGGCAATCTACTAACCAATACACCTCTCTTTGAGGCAATGAGGTGCTATCGTCTAGCCTATCCACCACCAGTGGGACGCGACAGGGTTGTCCGCTGTCCCCACTGATTTTTGCCCCGACTATGGAACCGCTCGCCAGTAGTATCAGGGCAAATAGACTTATAGAAGGGATCTGGGTCGGGGGTGGATTATAAGGTTTCTCTCTACGCAGACGAGGTGCTGTTCACCCTCGGAAATCATTGCTTGCAGTGCTGCGCGAATTGGAGGCATTTGGCCTGGTCTCTGGATTTCAAGTGAACGATAAGTCGCATGTGCTGAACGTTTCTCTGAGGCCTTGGGACAGGATTGTGATTTGTGGCCTTGCCCCGATACAATGGTGATGCAAGTTTATCCCCTATTTGGGTGTGTGCATTGCTAGCAATATCTCAGAGATCTATTTAACTTTCCAACGCTGTTCCAGGAGCATCAGAAGACTTAATCAGGTGGGGCCAGCAAGAAATCTCCTGGTTTGGCCGCATTGCAGCAGTCAAAACTAACCTTGTTCCACGTCTCCTGTATCTTTGTACGGCGCTCCCAACAAGGGTACCTGACCCAGACTTGCGTACGCTTCAGGGTAAGATCTTTGAATTCATCTGGGTGACTAATTGGGCTAAGATCGATAAGAGGGTGCTCCTGAGGCAGACTGGGATGGGCGGCCTTGGTATTCCCAATGTCTTTTCGCTATAACCTAGCTGCGCAGCTTTCTCACGTGGTCACCTGGGGGATACTACATGCAGCCAAAGTGGAAGGCGATTGAACAGGCCCAATCTGCATTGGCCCATCACCAGCTGCCTTATATTGACAGTGGTTCTCTGGGACAGGAAGAGGGATTCTTGTTGTGGGCCACAACTAAGTGCACACCTTATTATATGGGAAGAGCGCTGTGTAAATGGGGAGTGAATATGGGGTTGGGTCCTCTCACGCCTGTTTGGAATCCCAGGTTTCCGGCCTGGATGCGACCGTGGGAGCTTTGGGGGATGGTTGGCAGGGGGCTTGACTTCCCAGTACCAGTTCTGGGAAAACAGTCCCACGACCTTTACTGAGTGCAAGTTTGGCTTTACGCAACCAGAAACAGAGCAGTTTCGTTATGCCCAACTTAGACACTGGGTCACACATCCTAGCACAAAGCGGGGAGCCACCAGCCCGCTGAATGCTCTCGAGTTGACACTACAAGAGGGCGTGTCCCGGCACCGGGTGTCACCGCTATATAAATTGTTGGATATGCAGGCTCCTGTGGTGCGCCTACCATATATGGAAAAGTGGGAAGCCGATCTGGGCGAGCCTATAGAGGATGAGGCGTGGCCAAGAATATGGGGTAGGATGCTAAAGTCCTCCAGGTGTGTCACTGATAGGGAGTGTGCCTATAAATTCTGTAATAGGTGGTATCTCACCCCGGAAAGAATGCATCACATATCAACTGATTACTCAGCCTCTTTTTGGTGGCGTTGTGACACTGTAGGCCCTCTCCTTCACATGGTGTGGCTGTGTGGTAAGGTGAATCTCTTCTGGAAGGAGCTGCTCTCTAAAATCAAGGACATCACAGGGTTATTGCTCCCCATGGACCCGCATGTGGTAGTGCTGGGGTACACAAGGGCTGGGTCATTCGCTCTTATGGGCCCTGTTGCTGCCTTGATTGGGCATCTCCGTTTGGCCGCAAAGCTGACTATCGCCCAGAATTGGAAATCTGCTGAGGGCCCGGTGACCTAAATGTGTTGGGTCAAAGTATGGGACTCTGGTTGCAGACAAGATCACTGCACTGTGTGAAGGGCGATACTCCCAGTATGTCTCTGTTTGGAAACCATTTGTTGACTTCACAGAGAGCTATCCTGCTGTGGTTTCCAAGCCTCCTCTGATGCAGCACTTCTCGCCGCTCTAGAACTGTTTGGGTTTTGGGCAATGTTTGGCTAGGTCCAATAGGGGTGTGAAAGCTGTATTGGGTATTCCCTATGACCAAGATCGCCATTATGATGGAATTTATCACCTGCTGCTGTTGAATTGTAGATGTTACGCTTTTCATTTGCTGCCTCCCTACAGTGTGTTAAATAAAAGTTGTTTGAAAAAAAAGAAAATAAGGAAAACATGTGGTGAAGAATGGCAAGCATACATTTTTTGAAAGAGCACACGCAGACCTTTTGAAGGATAGGTGACTTGCGCACGTTACAAAAGTGTACAGTGCCTAAAGCAGCGGCTAAATGTAGGTCACATTTGGGAAATTAAAGGGTTGTGTAACAAAGCCTAGTAGGAAATTTATGAAAACGTTATAAAAACCAAGAGGAAACAACAAATGTCCTACCTTCCCACAGGTGTCCCGATGAAAACAGTACCTCAAATGTGTGGGTGCACTGATCTGGGAGCAAAGGGAAAAGGTTAAACCACTGGTACATCAAACGCCCTGAGGAAGACTGGATTTGGCTTTGTGGACAACCAACAGATTTGGGCCTGGGGTGACGCAGCCACCAAGGAAAACAGTTAACCCCATGCATTTCTAAAAAGAAAACACCCGTGGGAATTCAAAGATGTCTGACTTGCGCAAATCGGCCTAGAATATATTACCCACAAGGCCCGGCAAACTCCAACATGTAGGGAAATAAAACAATCTTCAGACATTTGCCACCAGGAAACCACCAAAACACGCCGGCAACAACACATTTTCTACCTTCGCAGGTTTCCACATATGTCCCGACGAAAGCCAGACCTCACATGCGTGGGTGTGCTCACCTGGGCAGAAACTGTTAAATCATCCGTATGCCAAGTGCTCTGGGAATACAAGAATCACTGAGCATTAGCCGCTACCACCCTGTTTTTCCTCTTCAAGCCCTTTCACAGGCAGCTTAGCTCACTCTCCTCACACATACAGTGCAACAGGACATCCATGGTTGGTTTTAGCTCAAGAAAAAAGGATCTTGTGAGCAGTAAAGCCGCGCCAAGGCACCAACCGCTGTACTGGTCATTCATACACCTTTCATGCCTGCAGTCACTAGCCATCCATTTTAGCAGTCGCATCACTACCAAATCACCAGCTTCAGAGCAACCATATCTGAACACTCATTCACTCAAATGGCAAGCTCATTTCCAGGTGATGTCTTTCACACCAACTTCAAGTACTCGCATATCAAGTCTGCCTGCATTCAACAGTCATGTTGCACCAACCATATTTGCAAACATACGCACACTAAATACACATCCACGAACATGCTAACCATTTCTCCCTAGATGGAAAAGTGCATTCAGAGCAATCATATCTGCATGGACAGATCAGCTTTAGCTTACTCACACACCAACCACATCTCGGTCATTCTAAAACAAGACATTCAAGTCATACAAAATATTAACTTGACTTAAGTAAAAACAAATCATGGCAGGGTGGTATGAATTATGCAAGACACTGCTGCCACATAGATGGTGTCAAGTGGGGGAGCCAAACTGGTGTTTCCATATTTTGAAACGCACGCCTTGAGTGGAGGGAACCAGAATGGTGTTTCCATATTGTACAAGTCACGCCGCAAGTGGAGGGAGCTGGACTACCATTGCTTGCCAAGGCACGCCTCAAGTGGAAGGAACCAGAACTGTGTTTCCTTCTTGTACAAGGTACATCTCAAGTGGAGGGAACCAGAACTGTGTTTTCTTCTTGTACAAGGCACGCCTCAAGTGGAGGGAGCTGCACTAGCATTAGTTGCCAAGGAAGGAGCCAGAGCAGCGTTCCGTTCCAAGGCACGCCTCGAGTGTAGGGAGCTGGACTAGCATTGCTTGCCAAGGCACGCCAAAGAAGAATGAACCAGAATGGTGTTTCCTTCTTATCCAAGGCACGCCTCGAGTGGAAGGAGTCGGAATCTCGTTCCTTTCCAAGGCACACCTCAAGTGGAGGGAGCTGCCGTAGCATGGCTTGCCAAGGCACGCCAATGGAGAGTGAACCAGAATGGTGTTCCCTTCTTGTCCAAGGCATACCTCGAATGGAGGGAGCTGGACTGATGTTTCTTTCTAAGGCACACCTCAAGTGGAAGGAACCGGAATCACATTCCTTTCCAAGGCACGCCTCAGGTGGAGAGAGCTTCACTAGCAATGGTTGCCAGGGCACGCACAAAATGAGAGCCTATGGGTCCCTTTGTAGGAATGATCGGCATTTCAGGAAATCACTCGATGTCCCAATACTTTTCCTTAGTATGATACAAAAGAAAATAAGACTGTAGGCAGGGGGCTGGCATGGATGGGCATTGGGGACAGTACACCCGAGTATCCCTCCTCCTTCCTTGTTTTGTACACACCAAACCATTTCTGTATGGTTGTGTCTTCATAGGTGTGGCAGGAACATAATCAGCAAAGTGTCGCCCTTCAATTCTGGCTAGATCCTCTACTTCTGCAAAGTAGGGAGTTGGTACATGGACAACGATCATGTCAGGACTGCTACAATCTTGTCTGGCGCAGAGGCAGCACAAACTCCTGCCTCCCCGTAAGGTCTTGGCACCTGGACCTGGTAGGAACTACAGGTAACCGCGACCCGCCGGGGAAAGAGGGTTAAGGTCCGTAGATTGGAAGAGTAGAGGGTAGCAGGGTAACCGGTAAAAGGGTTAGGGAGAGGTTGTGGATGGGGAAGGGCAAGCAGGGAAAAGATGCTCCTCGGCTCCTGCCGCCTCATCCACTGGTTCAGCTTGTGGTGTTTTCTCCGCCCTTTCAAACCACCATCTCACTACACACTCACACACTTTGCCGAGCAGTTATGAAGCCTTTGTGGTGGAGCTTCTAAGCACACTGCTTGAGCTTTTGCCTGGAGCTCTAACCACGGCTGATTACTTATTACACCTGGATAATCTTTGCATGTACCTCTGAATTCCTCACTGCATTACCTTCATGCAGTTTTAAAAGGTACTTGCTAACACACACATTGCACCATGTGAGATTACAGATTGCAGATAGCAGTGAAACAAGAAAATGCACTTAGCTGAGGATTGTAGTCCTAGGTCCTTTAGTGCTGCACGGGAAGTCCTGAATGTTCTGCGATGAAGCTCCGCTGGAAAATAACAATGAGCGAGAGCCGAGCTACTTCTAGTGTTTTTAGCACTCTGCTTTCTACCCCAAGTAACGGGTAATCATGAGCGGAACGTGCGCGCTGTACGGGTTAATTTCACCCGAGGCTCTGCACACGCGTTTCCTGTTGTTCTCCGTTTAAGGAATCGGAGACCGTGCGTTTCGGGTTGCTTTCACCCGGAACGCTGTAAAGCGTTTCTCAGTCACTCCCAAGAATGCATTCAATATGCGGATTAGTGTCTGTCATGCACTGCAGTCTCTACCGCTAAGTAAACAGTGTCTGCCATGCACTGCTGTCTCTACTGCTAAGTAAACATGCCCCCAAAAGGATTAGTCTTCTCTTCACACGTGGGTTCAAACAAGATAGCACTTATCTGTATTCCGGCGCAGGGCCTGTGGAGTGTTTAGGCGGGCCGAATGCCCCACGTAGGCTTGCCCTGGGCAGAGCACTGGAAAACACGTCCGTTCCCTTCTGAAGCCAGAATAGCAAGCAGGAGCGCACGGGCGCGGCTCATGCATGCGCAGTTCGTTGGGCGTAGCTCTTTCCATCCCAGCAGGCTTGTGAAGCACACAGCCTGCTGCGAGATGTAGTTTCCTGACGTTTCTTTGTCCCTGAGTGTTCTGCCTGCAATAAGGATGGAATAGCCTCCTTATATAACACGTATAGGGCTTGTACAAGGGGTGAGAACAGGGTGTTTCTGGGGGGTTTGCATGACACACACAGTACTATTAACATGCCTATCCCTGACAGATCAGCAAATTTATAACTGCTTATTCAAATTTCTAAAATGTCAGTTTGTTTTCTGGAGCAGCTGCACCATATACAACATAAGCAATGTATGTAGCTACATGCATATTGTGTACTACCAACTTATTGTACCACATGCGAGACTTGCGTGCTGCATGATATGGCTCAAGTAATTGGTCCGTTTTATCTACTCCCCCATGTACTGGTTGTAGTCCAGAATACACTTGGGCTTTCGCACTTGCAGAGCCAGCCCCTGCACAGTGACAATTGAAGTACTCTCATCATGAATTGTACTCAGCATGTGCACATCCCTTCTGTCACAGAATTCTACTGCCAACAGTTCATCACGTCGCAATGCCATACATGCTCCCTTGTCCAGCTTCTTACAAACAAGTTGTCTGAGGAAGCCTTTGCAGTTACTGCGGATTGTACCGCATGCCAGTGTCCCCACATTGTACAATTCCTCGAACAGTGGTATTCCTGTGCATAAATTGTCCACATACAAATGGTGACCCTTGTGGAACAATGGTTTGGCAAGATCCCACACAATCTTCTCACTTATCCCCGGAGGGTTTATGCTGGAGTTGTTTCCAGTGTAGACTCATGTTTCAGGCATACACAGTGGTACTTGCACACAACATGTAAACTTTGATCCCATATTCTGCTCTCTTGCTCTGAATATACTGCTTGAACAGTAGCCAACCTTTGAACATTACCAATGATTCATCAATGGATATGTTCCGGCTAGCAACATACACCTTTTAATTATTGCTGGAAAAAAGGGCTTGTAAATAAAGCTTTAGCAGACCAGTACAATGAGATAGACGGCTTCCGCACTATTCCCATGGGCAGAGTGAGACCCAAAAATGTTCTCATCTCAACAGCCATAGTTGGAACCCAAGAGTGTGCTCTGGAATGGGGTTTCAGATTGGCACCCTGTGCCCTCAAGAACTCTTTAGCATGGAGATGGGTTCATTTCAGATCGACAAAAAGGTTGAAAAAAAAGGTTGAAAAGGGCAATAGGCTCCAAACCATCTATATTGTGTGCACACAGATACTCCAGTGAACGGTGGTCCAACAGGCTGAGCCATTGCTAGAGGCACCCCAAAGGCACCCAGTCCGACTCATCAGCCATATCAGGAACTGGCACGTTCCTCACACATCCTGCATGTTCTCGCAACCTTCCAGGTAAACTTTGTTGTGGGAAGTGTCAGACGGGGTGCATGGAACAAGTTGCTTACCTGTAACTATTGTTCTCCAGCATGGGTCGGCATGGATTTGCATGCCCATGAATATTCCCCGTCAGGCTGGGAATCCTCGGTAAAAGACAAATCAGTTTTACTTTCACTTACAAACTGTATTTCTCCTTTAAACCAATCACTGTTCTCTGGGTCATACTGCCACCATCCAATATACAGTCATTTACCTAAGCCCCTCCTCTGGCAGCCATCTTCAGATTTGGTAAGCACGTAAAGTGGCAGTATGACCAAGGAGAGCAGCAGAGGGGAAGGAGGTAGGGTTTGCATGTAAATCCATGCCAGAGCCATGCTGGAGAACAATAGTTACGGGTAAGTAACTTGTTCCTTCTCCAGCATGGGGTCTGGCATAGATTCACATGCTCATGAATAACTAATACATAGCAGTACAACATTACACAACCACAGGAGGTGGCAAGACTCAATAGAAGCAATCAACTCTTACCTCTGGAACAGACTCGCCTCAAGCGAACAGGTTGCGCAGCACTGCCTGGCTAACCCTGGACTGCTCTCCGGAATCCCTGTTGATGCAGCAGAATTTCGTAAAGGTGTGCGTGGAGCTCCACGTAGCCGTCCTGCAGCTGTCCAGCAGGGACACACCAGACAGGAACGGCGTCGTGGCAGCGAAGCCTATGGCTGGAGTGGGCTCTCAGTCGGCCGGGCTGCTGTCGGTTCGCCAACTGATGACAGTGTATGATGAAGACGGAAAGCCACCTTGAAATCGAGGACCAAAGTTCACGAACAGTTGAGAAGTCCTGAAAACTCTGTGTGTCACGTAGAGCATGAGCAAGGTCCAGCGAGTGCAAGGCCCTTTAAACCGGTGACAAAGGCTTTGGGAAAAAAAACAGGTAACACCAAAGGCGTGTTGAGGTGGAATTCGTCTGCAGCACCACCCTCGATTTGTGGAAAGTCAGGTATGGCTGTTTGCAGGATAGGGCATGGATCTCACCTACCTTCCTGGTAGAGGCGATGGCCACAAGGAAAGGCGTTTTCCACGAGAGGAACACGAGAGGGGCCTGATGCAAAGGCTCAAAGGGGGCCCCAACAAACCTCGTCAGCACCATGTTGAGTTCCTACGCCGGAGCAGGAGCCTTCACTGGCGGGAAAGATCGAAAAAATCCTTTGAAGAACTCCTTGAGTCGATGAGACTAAAGTGAAGACCTTCCTGGAGACCTTGTGTAGCGGGAGATAGCCGCCAGATGTACCTTGATAGAGGCTTGCGCCAGTCCGGTCTTTGCCAAGGATAGCAAATATGGAAGAATCTGCGCGGCTGTGACCCTCAGAGGGGTAATCCTCGGTGACCGGCACCACGTAGCGAAACACTTCCACTTATGACCGTAGCACTTAAGAGTCGATGACGCTTTGGCAAGGACCTCCCTGCAGTTCGCAGGCAACTGTTATCCTCCAAACTCTAGGGCTGCAGGAGCCAAGCCCTCAGGTTCAGCGATCCTGGATTGTGGTGTAGGATTGCGCCTCTTTCTCTGGTGAGAAGATCCGGAACCAATGGCAGCTTGCCCGGAGGAAACGCATACAGAAACATCCCTTCCCACGAGAAGGAGAATGTGTTCCTTGGAGAGAGCTGGGTATCGAATGTCCCCTGTTTCCTGATGTAGAACATGGTGGTGGTGTTCTCCGCGAAGATATTCACCACCTCGCCCTTCAGTGTTAAAACGAATGACTTGAGGGCCCAGCACAATGCCCATAGCTCCAGAATGTTTATATGGAAATCCTTCTCCTCTGGCAGCCACAGGCCTCCGACGTGCAGAAGTCCGGTGTGGGCTCCCCAGCCTTCCAGGGAAGCATCCGTGGTGACCGTCTCCTGGTATGGTGGGTTTTGAAATGCTGCACCCTGGTCGAAGTTGGTGCAGATGCCCCACCACCCTATCGCCCGATGGAACTCCCTGTCGAGCGGGATCTTGTCCGCGAATCTTCCAGACACCTGTATCCAGTGAGCAACGACTTGAAGGTTTGCACCGTGGCTGTCTTCACCAACAACAGCCGCTGCACCTTCCCTTGAATGGCCGCTACCCTCTGCTCCAAGGATGATGCCAGGAAAGATACCGTATCGAGTCTGGCTCCTAGAAACATAGCGTTCTGCAATGGTGTCAAGCAGGACTTTGGATAGTTGATGGAGAATCCCAGATCCGTCAGTAGCTGGACGGACGCCTCCATGGGTCCGACGGCCAACACCTGCGAGCGGGCCCGGATGAGCCAGTCGTCGTGGTACGTGTATACCCCATGGACGTAGATGGGCTGCCACCGATGCCAGGCATTTTGTGAACACCATGGGGGCCAACTTCAATTCGAAAGGTAGGGCCTTGAACTGGAAGTGCTGGCTCTGCACTACAAAACGCAGAAACTTTCAATGTTTCTTTTGAAATGGGACGTAGAAATGGGCGTCGTCCAGGTCCAGCAATGTCAATAAATCCCATTTCTACAGTTGGCCGAGCATGTGCTGCAACGGGACCATCCTGAACTGGCCGGGCATGTGCTGCTCCTGACTGGTAACCAGAGGGATCTATGGACACCTGCTTTGAAACTCCATGGGTGTGTCCCTGGGCGAGAGCGTCCAGCACCCATCTGTCGGTGGTGATGATCTTTCACTCGCTGACAAACCTAGTCAGCCGGCTGCCCAATGCGTGGGGGCCTGACGTCCTGGCCGGTTCAGGCCTGTTTTGCAGCCGATGTACTGCCCTGCAGGCAACCGCAACGCTGTCCTCCACTACTGTAGGCCTGTGGACGGCCGCAGTAGGCTTCCTGGGTCGTGGATCTGGAAGGCTGAAGGTGGTACGAAGAGGAGAAACCTTTGGAAGACCTGCTCGACTTAACCCTGGAGGAGTGAAAAGAAGAGCGCTGCTGCTGCTGGAGAGTGCCCAAGGAAAGGCGGTCTCTGTATCCACCTTGATAGCCTGGAAGGACTTGACTACCTCCCCAAACAATTTCTTTGTCGAAGGGCATGTCCAACACCTTCGCCTGGTCCTCTGGCACGAAATTTGTGGCCTTCAGCTTTGTCGAGGACGGTAGACACTGTTCCCCATCTGCTAGAACCCTGTGTCAGCGACGTCCAATGCCACTGTAATGGCGTGATCAGACTCCACTTCCCGCTCCTGGAAAAGAGCGACTGCCTCCATCCTCTTATCATCTGGGAGGAACTCCAGAATAGGCCCCAGCTTGTACCATAGCTCCCTGTCGTAGCTGGCTAGGGTCGCAGTACGTTGGCTGCCTCGATAATGGACGCCGTGGTGTAAATCGCCTTTCTTCCCATTGCGTCCAACTTCTTCCCCCTCGCTGTCCGGAGGGACCGAAGACTATGAGGATGGGTTAGCCGACTGTTTCCTCGCAGCCACCGATCCCACCGAATCCGGCGATGGTTGCGCCCTTAGGCACTTGGGTGCGCAGTTCGGAACCCGATACTTCTTCTCTAGCCTATCCCGTTTGGCTGGAGCCGTGCAAGGGTTCTTCATGACGGCCAGGCCCTCCTCCCACATGTCATCTAGAAGGGGAGCCGTCATGATCGTCTTCCTCTAGGCCTCACGCCTCTGGTACAAGAAACCATCCTTTCTGGTTTCTTCAGGCACAAGCTGAAATAGCTTGGAGGCTCTAGCGATCATGGAGCGGAACGATCCCACCTCGTCCAGTGGAAATGCCCTAGGTGGCGCATCCAAATGCAGAGACACACGGACCACTGCAACGATATCCTCGTCGTCATCCGTAGTCGTGGCTGTATCCGTCGCCGTACCTGCGTCTGGGTCTGCTGGGGGAGAAGGGGCCTGACGCGGATGTGTAGGCTGAAATAGCAGCGTTGGATGACGCTTCTTCTTTGTTGGAATCTGAACAGAGGTCTAGGGGACCACTGGAACCGGGCCTGGTGTCATCCTCTTCTGGATCGGACACCAAGGTGTGAAGGATCGACAGAATGTCCACACATCCGTCAGCTGAGCTGGTGGGATCACCCTCGGCCGTCCTGAAGCTCTGGCTGGGCTGCGTTGCAGCTTTTTCCTCTGGGAAGGAATGGGGACCTAGCCGGGGCACCCTTGGACTGCTGCTGGACTTGGGGATGGGAGACAGGTACCCAAGGCCGGGAGCCAGCACCCCTAACCATCCTATAGCTCTGGTTGGGCTGCGTTACAGCTTTTCCCTACGGGGAGGAACTGGCGGGGCTCCCTGGGACCAATGCTGGGCTCGGTCAACCCACATGGAAGACCACCTTCTGCTAGCATGGGGGGCATTTCGTGGCCTGACACTGCAATTGTGGTCCAGCCCACCAAAATAACCCCCTCCATGCACAGAGGAGGAAAAGGGCCGGAAACAGATGGAGCTGCGCTCCGGCATAAAGAGTATTGCCGGAGCTCCATTCTGTGTAGGCAGGAGACCGAGACAGACAGACAGACAGACAGACAGACAGACACACACACACACACACACACACACACCCCTCCCCAGTATAATGTACAATGACGTTAAGAGCAGATTCTTTACCACTTGCATAACAAAGAAGAGGCTTCAGTGCAAACAGCGAATACTGCAACGTGCAAAACCTGTAAACGAAACAGAAAACAGTCATTATCTGTGGTCAGTCCAGCAAAAACAAATACAAACAATCATGCTCCTATCTTACTTCACCAGCCCATGCTCAAACAATTAAATGGTCTAAACCTGTTTATGTCTCATGTTTTTCTGATTTTACTGTCAGGGCGACTGTGAAAATCAGCACCATAGCACATGTGCATAGCATGTTCTGAAGGAGTTAATGTTTGCATTACTAGTACACGTTTCTGACTAACGCCCCTGCTCAACAGCCAAAACACATGGAACAGTATGTGTTATGCTTTGCACAAGTATGAGAAATACAGTTCCATGTGCTTGCGCTGCTGAGTAACCAGGGGTAGTCACAACGTTCATTCCTTCAGAACATGCAATGCACACTTACTACGTTGCTAATTTCCTCTGTCAAAATACTGTGCACAGGAAAGGACTACCATACCAAGTCTAGTGCCATTGCTGGGCGCGGATCCAGCGATCCACGCCCAGCAATGCACTTTGTTTTTATGCAAAGTAGCCAGCATCCTTTTGCTGGTCACAAACTCCTCCCATAACCAAAAATAAAAAACCTACTCCCACCCCCAAACCCAGTAAAAGCACTATGTAATAGCGCAAAACATTTGGGGCCTGAGGGGGAGAGGACTGCCCACCTCACCGCCCCCCACTTCAAATAGCACACACCTTGTGATCTAGTGGCAAGCCCCAAATCCAACCACTTTACAGTGGAAACATACAAAAAAAAATCAAATGTGGCCCTTCCTAGAGGCAGATTGGCAGATTACACTGGGAGGGCTAAATGACATGCCCATCCATTTGAGGCAGGAGGGGAGTGGGCCACCCCGCCCCCCCCCTTCATAAAACACATCCCTGGTTGTCTAGTGATCCCCCACCCCCAGTTAAAACAAATGTTCCCCTTCCTAGGGGCAGATGGCCGATTACACTGCCAATCTGCCCCCAAGGAGGGCTAAATGGCATGACCCATTCATTTGGCGCAGGGGGAGAGGGACACCCCCCCTTTCATACAACACATCCCTGGTGGTCTAGTAACCCACCATCCCCCCCAGTAAAATCACATTCATAACCACATACACAAAAATGATTTGCCCCTTCCATAGGGGCAGATTATTCGGCCTATCTGCCCATATGTGTTGCCCCATCCCTTTGGGGTCCGAAGGTAGAGAGGGCCGCTTATTATACTAAGAGGTCCCCTCCCACACCTCAAAAAAGACTTCCCTGGCGATCTAGCGGCATTGCTGGGTGCAGATCGAGCTATCTGTGCCCAGCAGTGCACTTAGTTTTTGTGCAAAGCAGCCAGCACCCTTTCCTGGCTGCCCACATATTCCTCCCTTAAACTGTATTTATTTATACCTTTCCCACCCCCCCACCTCTTGTGAAAACACTGGGCAATCACCCACAAAAAAGAAAACACACATTTGGGGCCTGAGGGGGAAGAGAGCTGCTCGCCCTCCAAAAAACACTGTCCACAATCCAAACACTTTATGGGGCAACATGGTAAGAAAAACGATTTGCCCCTTCCTAGGGGCAGATTGGCAGATTACACTGCCAATCTGCCCTCAGGGAGGACAAAATGAAATGCCCCATCCATTTGGGGCAAGGGGGGGGCAACCCTCCCAACCCTCCCTTCCAAATGGATGGGGCAACCCTCCCTTCCACAACACACATCCATAGCAGTCTAGTGCACTCATCCCCAAATCAAATTCAATATTTCCAAGCAATAAAAAAACCTCCAAAAATAAATAAATGCTGCCCCTTGGCAGATGAGCAGATTACACTGCCCATCTGCCCCCAAGAAGGTCAACATGCATTGCCCCATCCCTTTGGAGGCAGGGGGAGGGATGCTTATAAACTAAGCGGCGCCCACCTCCCCTTCAAATAAAGCATCCCATGTGCTCTAGTGGTGTTGCTGGGCACAGATCGAGCACCCAGCAATGGGTTGGTAGGCGCCGTTGGAAAGGGGAGACCAAATACACCTCCCTCGATCAAAACTGCATAGAAATGCCGGAGATAGAGAGGTAGGTTTCTCCCTCTTTCACTCGCCGCAAAAATTACAATAAAGTGTCACGTCAGCGTGCAATACACACGCTGACATGACACAATAAAATCCAACCCCCGTCCGTGAGGAGGAACCTCATCCTCAGATAGCCCAGGGGTTGGATTTACAGTTTATGTGATCGCTGTGCTGCAGCGATCACACAAACTGAAGTCCTAAAAAGGACAAGGTATCTCGTCCTCCACACTGCAAACATAGTGCTGAGGATGAGATACCTTGTCTTTAGCACTTAAGGGGTTAAAAGGTCTTCAGTGCAAAGAACGCATGCAAGGATCCATCACGCACAACCGACCCCCGGGATGCCAGAGCTCACTACAAGCAAGTAAGAGCAGCTGTGATTTCCTATCCTGTGTTGGAGCACTGGCTCCATGCTAAAATGGCCGCCGAGGCCTCTCTGAGTTTGGCAGGGGTCTCGGATTGCATCTCCTCACCTCTGCAGTGAGCGGATTGCTGGATAAATCACTATTTGCTTTTGTAACACAGGCCAAGCCGACCCCTCCAAGGGCCCCATTTAAGGGCCTCGTCCCCACGTGTCTGGGCCACTCCAGGCATGTACAGTGCATCGGACAATACTTTATATGCCCACTTATCATTGCGCCGCCGCTCGTATGAAACTCTGCTCTCCCGCTGGAACGCCTCAACCCCACTACTCTCAGAGTTGGGCAACCTCCCATTCCGGAAGCCCTCACTGCACCATTAAGCTTCCTGGGCCCTTCCCGATTTGACTTCTGCCCAGCACCATTTGTAGCTGCTTGGCACCCACCCAATCTGAATTTTGCTGTAGGCTGTACCTGTAGCTGCCTCTGACTTATTGTGACATTGCCTCGCCATGTACATGTACGCTGTCTGATACCGCCTTATGTATTTCTCATTCAGATTTCATTGGCTGCCTGTCACCTACCTTATTACGGCCTTCTGCTCTGCTCACCCAACGTGACTGCCTCCTACCTGACCTTACTTACAGCTTGGCACTGTTTATGTTATCTTGCTTCACTGCTCCCACCGGTTCTTATCTTTTTCGTACCTGCACACCTGTGTTAGCCCCCTGCCCAATGAGGCATGGCAATTGTTCCTGCATACTGATATAGGCCCCTGCACCATAGGGTGAGGCATTCCATGATTGCATTTTACCTACTTGTTCCTGCATACTGATGTAGCTCCCTGTAGCAAAGGGTGAGGCTTTACATTATTGCATTTTACCTACCTGTACCTGCATACGTGATGTAGTCCCCTGCACCATGGGGTGAGGCTTTCCATTGTTGCATTTTAACTACTTGTTCCTGCATACTTAATGTGGACCCTACACCATGAGGCGAGGCTTTCCCAAATTGTGCTCCCACTCTAATGTTGTTTCTTCATTCCAGCCTTGTGCTGTGTTGAACCTGTTCCCTTGCACTTAATTTACCATTTCTCCCTCCCGCCCGATTATTGCTCCTTCTCACCACCCTGCACTTCCACACTCTTCCCTGCATTTCTTGTTATTGCACTTGCACAATCCCAATTGTCTCATGACCTAGTGGGAACGTTATTGTTTTGTGTTCTTCATCCCTGTCCCTCCCTGACCTACACTTCCCCTCATCCCTCTCTCTATTCCTTCTGGTCGCTGCACTTGCACGATCCAATTGTTTCAAGACTTAGTAGCAACGTTATTGGCTCGTTTTTTTTTCTCCTCTTCCCTGTTCCTCCCCCTCCTTTGTCTTGATGCGCCTTGAAACACCATTTTGCTGTAAAGGCACATTATAAATAGCCAATAAATAATAATAAAGGCACTCAAGTCATTTTCATTACACCAATGGCGGATTTACCACTGCAATTACGCCACTAACCTTTAGAAAACTGATTAGAAAGGTTTGCTGTACCTACTTAATAGAGCTACCTCAAATAGATCCCAGGAGGATGTGTTTTGGGCAGGGAGAGGCCGCTAATGGGTGGGAAGGGCCAGAAGGATTTGAATTTATATTTGACCACCATCTGACTGACCATGCCCAAACATCCACAAGGTAGGTGTCCCGCCTCACACTCTATATGTACTCCAAAGCAATGGTTTTGGCTTATAGTTGGCGCATATCCATAACTAATTATTATTAAGAGTGTGTCAAGAAATCAACACCCCCACACAGGTTCTGCTATAGTGTTTAATTCTGGCTAATGTGTAACCTGTTTCTAAAATCATTTTTTTTTATAACAAAGAACTGTGTTGCATGGGGAGGTGAAGTAAGTTGGCTAGGATGACAATTTTGGTCATATGGGAATTCTGATATTAGAACTCAGGACTCTAGTACCCACAATACCCAGATGGCCAGCAGCAGCATACACAAGAGAAGCCATATTTAACAAACAATAGGTTACTTTACAGTTGCCTAAGAAATGTGGTGGAAGAACAGCGTTTTGTGCATATTGTCTGACATCTAGTGGTAATCGTGGAGTTTTGCATTTGTTTTTCTCGAAGATTGAAAAGGGACATCGACTTGGGCGTGACTGTAACACTATTGTAGAGGAGCAGTAACATGCCTCTGCAGGCAGGAAATCCTGCCCCCCCCCAACCACCTATATTTTGGAAGCCTGAGATTGCGCCATGCTTAACACCAGCTGTTGTGACCATACCACAGCGAGTATTCCAAACAAGGTTCCCACTGAGACAGCCCTATCAAATGTATCCCTGAAGAGGCGATAATCTGGGGGAGGAACTCCCTGAAGGAATTTAAAAAAGGAGCAAAAGGAGGAGCTGGTGACGTCAGAAAAGACAAGTGTGACACCCTGAGGATACTGGCTGAAGAGAATGCATGGATCTTATAGAAACTGATGACGAAGTTAAGAATCGAGTAACCTTTCATATGCGAAGAGAAGATTGCACGTGTGCAACACAATGTACAAAATGCAAACCGTTCAATAACTGTACAGATGTTGTAACACAAGTAAATTAAGTAATCTTAAAAACTGGCTATATGTAGTGAATAGACTGTATGCAAAGCCGCCATTGTATAGAAACTGGAAATCAGTGTCATGAATTTAGTAAGCCAGGACCCATTGAGAGAGAAGGCTAGAACTGTGTTGCAGCAAAAATAAACAGATTGTGGAAACTAATGGCGAAGCTGTCTGGCCTGGTATCAAAGCTGAAGCAGCCATGGTCTGTTATCTATTCTTGAAGGCTTTGAACGTGCAAAGTTGAATCATCCCTTGTTAAGGTGCAAAAGAAGAACAAGCGTGGCAAGTTTTATTAATTTAAGACATTTAATCGTGGTCTCCTGTCACGTGAGCCAAGGATGGAAATAGAGTTGAGCGTGGAGTCCTAGAGCAGAAATAGTGAGTGCCCGCACTCCCATATATTCCCAGAGACAAGAATAGTTTGCAAGGCCCTGTTCAAAGACAATCTAAATGGCAGAAGGCATGGGTGATGCGAGATGTTGGGCTAATTGGGTGAGGAGGTAAGGTCAGGTCCACCTCCTGGCACCTGGGTCTGAGCTTACATGCTGCTAAGTGAACCGAATGTTCCAGACATGGCACGACAACCAATTATAGAGGGCTGTATAATGAAGGCCCTTATAGTTTGAAGACCAATGATAAATTGTGTACTTAAAAGCGTTGAAGATGACATGTTTTCAGAGGTAGGCATAAGTTGTCCACCTGACAGTGGGCAGCCAATCACAATCCTAGTTCCTATGCAATGTATACTTAGATGTTCCCTTTAAACCTATCACAGCCTTTGATAGGTTTTTTACTATTTGGCACGTAGTATGTTACGTCTGACGTACTATTTGCACATAAGGATGTTTTTATGAGAAATGCACTGAGAGCTCGAGCAAACATCCGTTGATGTCCACTGTAACTCCCCGTTTTAGATAATTGTTAATAAAACAGCACCTTTGCCATCTTCTGGAGTTGGTTTGATTATTTGGTGTCAGAGCTATTCTGCATCCCCATCCATTGCATGCACAATATCCAAAGGACCATATGCTCACATGGTTGCCGAGGATGGCTGAAAAAGATCCAAACTAGTTTGTCTCTAGATTTTTGGACTATCGGGCATCCTCCGCCATTAGCCGGAAGATTGCAGGGTTTCCTGTGGAGAGCAGCCGATAGAAATAAACTTGCAAGAAGAACCAAGGTGGTGGGCAAGTCCCCCATTGACGAAATCCCTGCCCGGTTTCCACGGGTGCTCTGTGGACGGAAGGCAAAGTGGTCTGAATGGAGGAGGAGTCGATACCGAAGGCCTCGAGTCGATTAACGAATAATTGGTGAGTAGACTAAGGAGAATGGCAAATGAAGGGGATGGGATTGTGATGATTGTTAAGTAACAAGAAATATTGTGTGAAATAAAGGAAGCACCTAGAGTCCTGGCTCAAGGGAGTTTCAGAATGAGACGTTTCAAATACCAACGGGGTAGAGCAGAAATATATAACGTGTAAACAGGTTTACGTAAGGGGACGTCTCAAAGGCTTTATAGGGTATAGAATCAAGGCAAAAGAGAAAAAGATGATCACAGTGTTTATTAATGTGTAATGTCAACTAGTCTGTATGTTTGAGGGGTAAAAATATCGAAGAGCGATAGAAATTGTGAAGTAATTGAAAAAGTTAAGGAGCATCAGTGATTAAGGACAGCGTAGTGATTGGTACCTATCAAAAGGTGGAGATGGCCAATTAGGAACTTAGAGGCTTGAGCGGCGATTGAGGGTGCATGCTCATTTGTTTTAAAGGTGTTGAATAAGTTGTGATTTAAGCAAAAGTATAAAGGTTATTTCATAAGTCTGGTACGAATTGACAGTCAATTGAGACTTGTCATTACGGGAGATACTCCTCTGATGCACTTATGTAAAATGTTACCAAAGCATATGCCCAAGCTCAAACAGTATAGTGCGGAATGGGTAAAGGCACAGCAAATAAAATGTTTATGCCATTGCCACAAGGGGGATCATTGTCAAAAGTGGTATTGCAACACATGACTACATACTTGCACAGGGAAGAAATTAGAGAAAAGATTAGTGATTCTAGTGCTCTGGAAAATGTACCAAGAAGAAAGGGAAGATCCGCCACTTGAGGAGTGGATGCTTAGTCAGCGTAAGGAGGAAGGTATTGAGCTCTCAGCTCCCCTTACCTCATCCGAAGTAAAAGGTGCTAGTACGGAAGAAAAAGGGTTGTAGCCTTTAAAGGAGTTGAAAACGGCAATAGGGTATAGTAATCCAAAATCTGAACCCCCCGCTTATAGTAGCGATGATAGCCCAGAGGAGAATAAGAGAAAAGATAATATCATACAAGACAAAGAAGAAAGCAGTGAGCGGTCAAATCTGTAGACAGAAATAGATCGGGAGATTAAGAGATTGAAAGGAGAAAATGTTAAAGCTGACAAGATGCCGCTTGTGTACGAAGGGAAACAGCAATGCTTGAAGGAGTATATGAGGGTAGACCATGCAGAACAGTAATAGCTCGCGTGGAATGGTACAGATTGACTGACATAACTGATGACGACATGTTCAGAGAAGACCAAACCGATTATGAAGTGGTGATCTTTATGAGCATCACATACTGGAAAAGGATAGAGAAGAGGGAAGTCCCACAGCGATTGGCGATAATGCGGCAGCGTGCAGCATTTTTTCAGGAAGACTCGGAGAAGGTGCCATGTGTCCTTTGGACCACAGGCCCTTATGATATAGGTTTATTAAAGGGAGTAGGGGAAGTTAAAATAAAGCTGAAGTCAGGAGCGGTTTTACCTCGAGCAAAACAGTACCTCATGTCTCGACAGGCTGATGAAGGTATATTTCAGCATTCATGAAACGCGGGAATCTGGTGCCATCGGAATCATCGTGTAATACCACAGTGTATCCTATCAAAAAATCTAAAGGAGGGTCGTGGAGATTTATACAAGATATGAGACCGATTAACCAGATTGTAGATGCAGAGTTTCCTTTAGCTCCTAACCCGGTGACAATACTATGCAGTATCCCGGTGGAAGTTCGATATTTCACAGCGATCGATTTAGAAAATGTGTTTTTCTCGATCCCGTTGCACAAAGACTCACAAGCCTGGACTTCCTTTATGTTCTGCCAAACTCAACTGAAACATACTAGGCTGCCCCAGGGTACGGCGAGTCCCCATCGATCTTTAACAGAGTCCTTCAGATGGATTTAGGCAATATTGATCTTAAGTGTGTGGTGACACGATATGCCGATGACATTTTAATTTGTAGCACCACAGAAGAGGAGTGCAGACAAGATTTTATTCAGTTGATGACTATTCTAGCAGACAAGGGATATAAGGTAGACAAGGAGAAGTTACAATACTGCCAAGAAGATGTGTTATATACATATGGCAGCTGATTTCACATGAAGGAAAGAAGGTGACAACTGAAAGAGCTGAGGAGAGTATGAAAACCTCAAAGCTAAATACAGTGAAACAGATGCAACAGTTTTTGGGGTTATGCAACTATGTTAGAGCCTGGGTGTTTGATTACAGTACATACACAAAACCCCTTTTGCAAGATTTAAAGAAAGCACAAGTGGATAAAGTAAAAATAGAATGGACTGAAGAAATGGAGGAAGGGTTTGAGGAGCTGAAAAAAGCAATTTGTAAAGCCCCTGTTTTAGGAATTCCCAATTATGCAGAGGAATTTTATTTGTTTTCGCACACAAATGGGACAGTCATGACAGCAGTGCTTACGCAAACAACTACATTGGGTACAAGCCTCTAGCGTATTACAGTGGGTTTTTAGACCCAGTTATGAGAGGACACTTTCCTTGCGAACAATCTTTGGCTGCTGCCACGTTCGCAATTGGGAAGTCTACAAGTACTGTTATGAGCTGCTCTGTGACTCTCTTCATGGAGCATGCTCTATTTGCCATTTTAGAAAAACCCAAAGGCCCATTCACATCCCAAAGAGCTTCAGTTTATGAGGTAATGATTTCAAATCCAACGATTAAGATTGTAAGATGTTAAATAGTGAATCCTGCCATGTTTATAGCTGAGCCAATAGAAGAAGGCGATCATGTGCATGACTGTGCTAATTATGTTGAATTTTATGATATACCCCGAGTGAAGGAGAATGCTTTGGCGGGAGGGGCGATTCTCTTTATTGATGGTTATTCAAAAATGTATCAGACTAGTGGGGAAAGGCATTCAGGTGCCGCGGTAATGGAGAATTTGAAGATGTAGCAAGTGCAAGGCTACCGTCTCACTTTTCAGCGCAAGCAGCAGATTTAATAGCGCTTATTGTTGCACTCGAGAAACACAAAGGGCAGGAAGAGACATCTTCCGTACACTGTCTCCGCATACGTGACACCCGTACACACAGGATTAGCACATTGGAAGAGGAGAGGCTACTTTGTGCGGACGGCACTGCAGTGCAGCACGCATCCTTATTGGACAGGCTTATTAAGGCACAACTCCCAGTGGCCATATCGGTTGTTAAATGTGCAACGCATACTAAATGGACAGATTTTATCTCTTGCAGGAATGAAGCTGCAGACGAAGAAGCCAAAAGGGTTGCACATTCCCCAGATATTTCAAGTTTTGATACTGACAGTATTAAAGAAAAAGTAGTTATAACCATGTTAGTGCAAGAAGGGTTTAATAAATTGTTGATAACCCAACTAATGGAGATTCAAAGGAGTGCACCAAAGGAAGAGCAGAAATTGTGGAAACGAAGGGGGTGTTCTTTATCCCCCACAGAAGCATTTTGGCGACAATACAGCACTAGAAAGCCGGTGATGCCAGTAGCATCATTAAAGGTCGCGCTTGAACAGCTGTATTACCCCGCGCATGAAACCAGGGAGAGTCTTGCCGCTACAATTGCGCAAGACTGGTTCATTCCAAATTTGTTGGAGCATGTTGCACTATTTATGGGAAACTGCATCATGTGTCAAGAGTTTACTGCTGGGCATACACTCAGAACAATTAGAGGGGTAATACCTCGACCGAATGGTCAGTTCCAGCGTTTGCATATCAACGATATGCTACAAGTATGTAATGAATATAGGTATCCATTAGTTGTGATGTATCTCTTCTCTAGGTGGATCAAGGCAGGTCAGTGTACACACCCTGATCCCACTTGCACAACAAATTTTTTAGTGCACCAAGTTTTCCCAACATAGGGTGTATGTGAAGTGCTGAGATCCGACAATGGGCCACATTTTGATAATGAGCTTTTTGCAAAAATAGGGCTTCTATTGAATATAAAGCACAAGTTTTCAACTGCTTATCACCCGCAAGAGAACGGGGTATGTGAGACTCAACGTCCTCCTTAAAGAAAGGATTGCCAAGATTAAATTTACTTTGAAGAAGGAATGGCTATATTGCCAACCCTTACCTTTATATGCCCTTCGGAATCATCCAGGATCAGACAACCATCTCACCCCGCATGAACTAGTGACAGGGCGTTGAATGAGAACGCCCCTCACTCCTCCTTCTAGAAGTAAAATTTATGCCCAGAGTGTAGCTAAAACCGTAGGTGATGAGATGCACGGCCATTTGACATGTATGACCTCTAGTATTTCTCTCATTTCAGATCAAGTAAAGAGCAAGGTGGGTTGGTCTCAGAACACGGGAGACAATTTAACAACCAACCCAAGTCAACTACTATGGGCACCTAAGTTATATGTTGGAGACCTAGTTCTCATTAAAAACTACTAGAAAGTGGCATGAGCCACGATTCAATGGTCCCTTTTGCGTTGAGAATAACCCCTTCAGCTGTAAAGGTCCAAGGAAGATGAGCTTGGCTTCACCTGGGTACCGTAAATGCCTATAAAAGGTGAGAGCCGCCCTGCCACCATTGCTGATCCAGAAGCAAGACGAGAAAAATAATTTCAGCGTGTGCAGACTAGATCAATGACGAAGAAGAACGATAAAGCAACCAGCTGTTAATGCAGATTTTTGCATTTGTACTGAAATTCAGTTGACATTCCTTATAGATATTTTAGCAGGAGGAGTGCAAAGACTTGCCAAGAATTACAGGAATTCTGAAAATGAACTTTTAGAAACACACTGAAGTATCAAAATGATGCATAAACGTCAGTTCTTGATGAGAAATTGGAAACAAGATCAGTTTCCAGACTCATTTCGTGGTGAATACCTGTTCTAAGCAGATAAACATATGGTACTTACTGACATTGATATTCATCGGCTTGTGCTTGCAGTCTTTGCGTTTATACTTCAAGCTTATCCTGCTTTTGTCAGAAGAAATGTTGATATTCACACTTTTTTACAGGATCGAAAAATGGCCCAGTGATAAGGCGGCTTGTCATCGCAATAATAGAGCAGATTTTACAGTTGCAAGTATAAAGAAATGTGATGATTACATTAAAGATGAGAAATGTAGATGCCAGCACGGTTCTAGAGAATGAGCAAGTGCAACAAGTACCAGGATGGCGCGAGAAATGTATGTCTATGTTTTTGTGCATAATATATGCCTGTATTATTTCTCTGTCTTTCTTTTCCTCATTTTTCACAGTCTCCATCATGTTAGTACTTCCACTGTTGCAGAGGTCCCTATGGTTTTTCCTACTATGGGAACTTCCTTTGATATACTTCATGAATGGTACAAAGCTTCTAAAAGACACAGGAGAGATGCAGAGGAAGACAATGAGGGGATAAATACCTATCTAGAGAACGCAGCACGCTTGGATAACATGTGGTAGCAGCACATGAGGGAAGTGGGGTGAAAAACACCTAAGCAGAGTTGCTACGTCTGCACCCTCATCCACCTATGCCATAAATACAGTGCAAACTCATCTCCAGAGAAGTCCCAGTACACGATGCCAGGTGCCTCATTCATCTTGCAGTATGTATGACCAGAGGACAATTTCAGGGAAGTTGAGCCACTTTATGATGGAGATCGAAATGGTTGTTTCCATTCCAGGATGATTATATCAAGGCTACTCAGATGGAAAGGGAACCGGAATGGGAGAGCAAGATGCTTGTGTATCCTGCAGTAGGACATGAAGAGGTAGTCATTGAAGACATGAAGAGAATGGATTGCCCTGATGTAACAGAAATAGCTGGATTGCCTGGATGTTGGGAACAAACTCAAGTCTTAGTCTATGAACGGGCGAAGTCCAAGAAGGGATGGGAAGGAGGACGGATGTCCTGTGCAGCTCATCTACTAAAGTCAGAATATGTCCAAGAGGTGCAGAGAGTGAACAATGGATGTTTGAAGTCATAGGCTAAACATGCCAAACTACTGACATGGGTAGAAGATGAATCAGGTCCAATGGTTGTGATCCCATTGGCGAATGCAACATTGTGCTTCCGAAGACACAGAAAGAATTGTGTGGGACATAAAGACTGCAAAACTAAAGATGACATTTCCAGGATGGGAGAAGGGACAGCTGTCCTCATGGATCGATATTGGGCTTGTGGGCCTAGGGCCTACATGAAGCTACCCAAGGATTGGGGATGGCGTATGCTCCTTGGTGCTCATCCATGTTCCAGCATTAGTGATTCCTCAGAGTGACAGGAACATTGGAGAATTTCCAAAAGTAAATGCCCATTTCAGAAAAAGAAGATCACTTTAATTTCTCAATCAATCCAGAAGAGAGAATTACTGCTCAGCCAAGTCAACAGAAGCCTATGACTCTATTCCTTATCAAAACAGAGGTTGTTCAGCAAGACTGCTACAATATTTATGACTATATTCACGCCTGAGATCCAGACGATGGCCAACGCCAAGTGGCTGCAGATTACGAGATGGGAGCTCCTGCAGACAATACCACCATAAAGGGATTCAATGCTATCAAGGAAGAGCTGATGGCCATATGACTAATGGCCCTGCAGAACAGATCTGTCCTTGATATGATCACAGTGATGCAAGAAGGAGTTTGCGCCAAAATATGGCCATCATGTTGCACATCGATGCCTCCTCACAATGACGAGAATAGGACCTTGACAGAGGATAGAGGACATTACGGATGACAGTTGGTTTGCTTCCATATTCTCATGGATTCCACAGTGCATGGCAAACATCTTCAAGTTTCTTGGAGCAATATTGTTGAGTGATGTTTGGATTCTATATAATCAGGATAGTGATCGCCCAATGCAAGAAGACGGCTAAGAAGGCAGTAGGAATGAAGATCGTGAAAGATGTTGAATCTGGGTTTGGACCCAAGGGTTGGACTGATGAAGATGTCATAAAACACAGAGGCCAGCATCGTAGCACCTGAAGGAACGAAGTTCCTGTATCCAAAGAATCATAAGAAGTACATGGACGATGGGTCTATTGTAATCCGAATGGACAGTGCAACTACATGACCTGGAGTGTAGATGAGCATGTCAAATCAGCCGGCACCCTCAGGGGGGGGGGCAGTTTTGTTGAAGATCTGGACCCCAAAAAAGCACTTTTTCAAGAGAAAATATCAAGATGCGGAGACAATTGAGGAGGTGGTCGAGGACTCGACCAGGGGGGAGAATGTAGAGGAGCAGTTACATGAATCTGCAGGAAATCCCGCCCAACTACCTCCTATATATTGGAAGCCTGAGATTGTGCCATCCTTAACACCAGGTGTTGTGACATATCACAGCGCGTATTCGAAAGAAGGTACCCACTGAGACAGCCCTATCGAATGTATCCCCGAAGAGATGATAATCTGATAATCTGAGGGAGGAGCTCCCTGAAGGAATATGAAAAGGAGCAAAAAGAGGAGCTGGTGACGTCACGAAAGACGAGTGTGATGCCCTGATGATACTTGCTGAAGAGAATGCATGTATATTACAGAAACTGATGACGAAATTAAGAATCGAGTAAACCTTTGTATGCGAAAAGAAGATTGCACGTGTGCAAAGCACTGTAGAAAATGCAAGCCGTTCAATAACTGTACAGATGCTGTAATGCAAGTAAATTAAGTAATCTGAGAAGATGGCTATATCTAGTAAATAGACTGTAGGTGAAGCCGCCATTGTGTAGAAACTGGACATCACTGTCATGAATTTAGTAAACCAGGACCCATGGAGAGAAAAGGCGAGAACTGTGTCGCAGCAAAAATAAACTGAAATTGTGGAAACTAATGGCGAGGCTGTCTGGCCTGGAATCAAAGCTGAAGCAGCCAAGGTCAGTTATCTATTCCTGAAGGCAGTGAACGTGCGAAGGTGAATCAGCATTTAAATGCTGCAAAACGGAACAAATCATGGTCTCCGGTCACATGAGCCAAGGATGGAGAGTTGAGCGTGGAGTCCTAGAGCAACGATAGTGAGTGCTCGCACTCACATATATTCCCAGAGACAAGAATACTTTTCATTGCCATGTTCAA
Source organism: Ambystoma mexicanum (assembly GCF_040938575.1). Lineage (NCBI taxonomy): Eukaryota > Metazoa > Chordata > Amphibia > Caudata > Ambystomatidae > Ambystoma > Ambystoma mexicanum. The sequence continues at coordinate 1,198,688,516 of NC_090935.1, forward strand.
GGACAATCTTCATGGCAGAAGGCATGGGTGATGAGAGATATTGGGCTAATTGGGTGGGGAGGTAAGGTCAAGTCCACCTCCTGCCACCTGGGTCTGAGCTTGTGTGCTGCTAAGTGAACAAGATTGTTCCAGACATGGCACGAGCATGCCAACCAATTATAGAGGGCCATATAACGAAGGGCCTTATAGTTTGAAGACCAATGATAAATTGTGTACTTAATAGTGTTGAAGATGACGTCTTTAGAGATAGGCATAAGTTGTCCACTTGACAGTGGGCAGCCAATCACAATCCTAGTTCCTATGAAATTTATACTTCCCGTAGCATGATGTCACGTCCGATGTATTATTTGCATACAAGGATATTTTTATGAGAGCTCGAGCGAACGTCCATTGATGTCCATTGTAACTCCCTGTTTTAGATAAATGGTTAATAAAACAGCACCTTTGCCATCTTCCTGAGTTGGTTCGATTATTTGGTGTCAGAGTTATTCTGCATCCCCATCTATTGCATGCCCGATATCCAAAGGGCCATATGCTCACGATCCCTACTGTGATGTGTAGTGTACCCATGATCCCTCACTCTTCGAGGTCCCCACGGTTGCTTTTGTTCTGCCATGAGGAAGCCTGAAGAGAATGCTTACAGAAGGACAGAAAGGTGTAAGATGTCTATGTGCCTTCAACTCCAAGAGGAAAGAAAGGGTGGACACATGTGAATCTAAGCAGATACAAGCACCAGAAATACGATTACAGTGAGTAATGTATGTCTTCTGATGCTTGTGAATCTGCTTAGAATCACATGCTGTGCATAGACTAGCAAGCAGTACCAGGAGATGGTGGTGGGATGTTTGAAGGAAAAGCAGCAAAGAGATATTTTAACACTGCCTGACCCACCTGAGAATCAGTCTTAGAATGTGTTTCTAAGCAATAATGGTGTGTAAAGGTGTGAACAGATATCCAGGTAGCTGCCTCGGAAATAGCAACTAAAGGAATATTTGAAATGAAGGCTATAGTAGCTTGTGTGCCTCGAGTAGAACGTACTCTAGGCGTAAAAGGTAAAGCTCTCCTTGACAGAGAGTAATACATTTGGATACATATTTAACGATCCATTCACAGATTACCAACTTCAACAGGATCCCATCCTCTACCAGTGGCAATGGAGACAAAGAATTGATCGGTCTTCCCAAGTGTTTTTTTTTTATTGAGGTAATACATAACTGCTCCCCTAACATCTAGTGTATGAAGGCTTCTTTCAGCTGAATTGGTAGCATTCTGAAACAAAGGCTGAAGTGCTATGGACTGAGTTACATGGAACTTGGAGATGTATTTAGGTGCAAAGCGCGTATGTGTGCATATAACCACTTTATCCTTATGAATGGTAACAAATGGGTCTTGAACTGAGAGCGCCTGCAATTCACTTACTTTCCTAATGGAAGTAATGGCCACCAGAAAAGCAGTCTTATAGGTGAGAGCATTAAGACTAGCTTTGTGCATTGGCTCAAAAGAAGGGCCCATAAGTTTAGTAAGAACGACATTCAATTCCCATCAGAGAGTTCGAACAGAAATAGGTGGATGAATTCTTTTCATCCCTTCCATGAAAGCCTTGATTACAGAGACTTGTCACTAGGAAACCTTGCTTTGAGGGGTGCTGTAAGTAGAAAGGGCAGCGCAGTAGACCTTTAGTAAGTTAAAAACTAGTCCTGAGTTTAAGAGGTGAGTTAGGTAAAGGATTATATGTGTGGGTGAATAATCAATTGGGTTGATGTTAAGATTACCTCACCAAATGACAAAACGTCTCCATTTACTGGAATAATAGTGTCTGGTATTTGGTGTACGTGCCTTTTTAAGAAATGTCCATACATCTTTGCGGTATTTGGAAATGCCCAAACTCTAGGGCTTCAGGAGCCAAGCTGCTAAGTTGCGAGTTTGAGGGAATGGGTGCAGTGTTGTCCTCGTATCTTGGGACAGCATGTTGTAGGGGCAAGGCACATTCACTGGAGGACAAAGTGACATTCTCATGAGACGCAAGAACCACGGTTGATAAGCCCACATTGGTGCTACCAGAATGAGTGTAACTTGTTCCTGGTGCATCTTGTAAATAAATCCTGTTGAGTAGAGGAGTTTGGGCCGTGGGGAGTGTAAGCACATTTCCCTGACCATTTGACCCAGAGACCATTCCCCTTGGACATATTTTAGGGATACCTGGAGGTGTAGTCTGGCCATTGTGTGTTCTCGAGTGTTGCAAAGAGGTTGGTGTCTGGATACCCCCATTCTTCAAAGATGTGTTTGTAAATGCCACTCATGTTCTACGGGTAGCTGAACATCTCTGCTGAGCATGTCTGAAAGAAGACTGTGTTCCCCCTGGAAGGGTTGTGACAGGAGGAACATGTGTTTGAGTGCCCACTTACAAATGCTTTGTGCCAGCTTGGACAGCCCTGGGGAGTCAGTTCCTCCCTGCTTGTTTATGTAAAACATGGCCATGGTGCTGTCTGTTAGGACTAGAACAATCTTCCCTTGCAGTTGAAGCTGAAACGCTTTCAAAGCTTTGAACACTGCTAGTAGCTTTAACAGGTCAATGTGTTTGTTTGCTACTGACTGATCACGTGCCGTGCGCTCTCTGGTGGAGAAGGTGAGCTCCCTACCCTGACTGAGATGAATCTGTGGTGAGAATGACCTCTACTTTCGGGGTGGTGATTTCCCTTTCAGAAGGTTTTCCTTTGTCCACCACTGCAGTGACAGAACAAGGGCTTTCGAGACAACCACTAGATCGCCCCACTGACCGCCTGCTTGACACCATTGGCTCGAGAGCCACTCTTGCACAGGACGCATGCACAGACGGGTATGTGGTACCAGTAAAATACAGCATACCATTATTCCTAATTTCTGCATCAATCTCTGTACGGTTATCTGACTGGCTACCCTCTCGCTGGCGGGGAACACAGGACTGTCTTACTGCTCGAATTAGGGCTTCAAGAAATAGTTTTACTTGGCTCCAGACAAGGCTTGACTTCTTCTCATTGATGGAGAACCCCAGTTGGAAGAGTAGGTGTACAGTCTTTTGGGTGTTCTCTAGACACACTTTAAGTGTCTCCCCAGTTATGAGCCAGAACGGTACACCAGAATAGACTGTCTGCGTAAGTGAGCTGCTGCAACTTGGTAAAAACCATTGGGGCCGAGGTAATGCCGAAAGGGAGTACTTTGAATTGATAGTGGGTGTCCTCTATCGAACTGTAGATATTTCCTGTGCGCTAGCAACATTGAAATATGAAAGTATGCATCTTTCATATTCAAGGTGGCCATTTAATCCCTTTTACTTCAGCAGAGGAATTGCCTGCTGCAAAATTGACATCCTGAACCTTTGAGGCTTGACATAATTGTTTGCAGGGCGCAGATCTAATACAGGGCGCATGGTTAGATCCTTTTTTGTTACAAGGAAGTGTACTGAATAGATACCCTTGTTTACCTGAAGATCTGGGATGAATTCTATTGCTCCCTTTTGCAGCAGGGCCTACACTTCTGCTTGAAGAATAACAAGATGGTCTGGAGACATTCTTTGTCTTCGGCGGGTGGTACTGAGGTGTCTGGAGAAACTCGATACAGTATCCTTCGCCGACTATTTTCAGCACCCCCTTGTCTGAAGTAATCCCCTTCCATGTGGGGGTGAAGTATGTTCTCCAACTGGAGATGCATACGTGGGGACTCTGACCAGAGAGTCATTTGTTGGCCGGGGTAGGAGAGCATCCGGCAGCTGCATTCCTACCACTTCTTTGCTGTGCCGAAACCCCTGTTGAGGAGCTTGATAGGCGCCGGACGATCCTGGGTTGGAGTACTAGGGTGAACCTCCTTTGCCATAGGAGGCCTTTGTGGCTCTGGAATTAGATTGCCCCCGAAAGGAGCGCCTGGTGTTAAAAACCCTCCGCTGCACATACAGCTAGCTGGCAATTTGATTAAAAGATTTTAGAGTCTCATGCTCTTACTTAGCCGTTTCACGTGCGTTGTCCACTGCTTTTCCAAATAAAATGGATTCCTCCATCTCCTTGTCAAGGGAGGCCTGTGTCTTGGGTTTGAAACCAGAATTCTTTAACCAAGCCTGGTGCTTTAGAAGAGTCCCCTCAGCTAACACTCTGCTGGTTGTTTCTGCAGTGTCCAAATGATTTTTCAAAATATTGTGGGTGACTTACCTTCCTCCTTGAACAATAGCAAGCAGCTGTGACTTAGCTGGTTCAGGAATACTCTAGCCCGTCCTGCACAAGACCCCAATGGACATCATTGAAGCTGACAAGCAAGGTGTTTTTCACAATGCGGCTACTATAGGCTATACTATTGTTAAAGAGCAGCTGGTCGTCAATAAGAGAAATGGCTCTGGACTGTATAACAGGTGTGGCGTCTACAAAGATGTCCAACTCACAAGCAGGAGTTGTGGGCTAAGTCCCCTGGTCATCAGTGACATCAAGCCATGCGTCTTGGGAGTCGTCTCCCTGGTTTGGGATAAAATATACCTCTTCCTCCTGATCATCTTGAAATATATCCCCCGAAGGATCAGTTAAGCGATGTACAGGAGAGGTAGTGTGGAAAACTGGGAATTAAGTCTAGGTGACTTGAAGGGTCTAGGGTCCACATCTAAGGGAGGACTCCTCTTAGGAGTTCTCTTATCAAATCTGTCTGAGAAATCAATAAACTCAGACACGTTTTCCATATATTCCTCAAATCTTGCCCTAGCCCAGGTCCCTGTAGTACGAGTTTCAGGGAGTGGGGCAGCTACCTTTTCTTGAACAGGACATTTATGACCCTATAAAGACTGAAAGTGGGGAGGAGGCCTGGGGGCCAGAAACATGGGAATCAGGCTGTTAAAGTGTCTTAGACAACTTCTCCCTTAATTTAGGGTGAATTTTACCAGATGATGCACGTTTCAACGTGTCTTTCAAGGTGTCTGAAACACGCTTAGAGGATTTAGGGGGAGCACCCTGGGAAGTTGAAGACTTTCAACCATGCGCTAAACACACAAGTGCAGAGGGTAGGGAACCAGAGGGTTCCCCAGGTTTCGCTGAAGATTTCGACGTGCCTACAGGTGCAGTCTGCTTCTTTGATGGTACCTTTGAGGGATGCTGGGAGTGTGGGGGTTGTGTGCTTTGCCTTGGTCTGAGCCACTCTCATCAGTAGGTGATATCAGGCATGCCTAGTGGGGCTGAGGGCGGGCATGCAGGTGTCGGGGGACTCCACAACAATGCCTTCAGCCTCCGAAATGGAGCTAGGGGCTGCTGGAGGGTTCCTTGTCCGATGCGACTACATCAGTGGGGGAATGGGATTTGACCTGCATGGTGTAAACTGCCCACCGCTTAGTGCGCCGTTCTTTAAGTGTCTTGGGCTTAAAGAGTTTACAGGCCTTGCAACGCTGCTCCTCGTGGTCACGAGCCTGACAGTTACACTCTTTGTGAGTGTCCCGCCAAGGAAACTTCCTATCACAGGAAGTAAAACATTTAAAAATGGAGTTCTCTCCATTATTAAGTAGAAAAAGATCAGCCAAACAAGGGGAAGAATAGGAAGAGGCATTCATTAATGGAGGATGTCGAGGGGAAAAGGGCACCTACTCTCTCTACTGTGACGACTAAAGCCTGATGGTGAAGGCCGCAGACAGCTATTGAGAATTCAATCACGGAAATCTGCAGACGGGAACCTGGAAACTGCCGAACATTGAAATGGTGTGAAGACGTGATAAGATGGATATTCATTTTAGCAATAAACACATCACAAGCTCTGCATAAATGCAATCGGCCAGTATGGTATAAAAACTATCTGGGGGACCTTGACGTGTAAGGGATCATGGGTACATACATGTCACAGTAGGGAAAGTGTTACAGTCACGCCCAAGTCGAGGTCCCTTTTAGATCTTTAAAAAAAATAAACAATGCCTGCAATTACCACTAGATATTGGACTTGTTTCTCTAGATATATTAAAAAAGTTTTTCATGCAGTTTTAAGAGACCTTTTGCCAAAACCTGTAACTTGGCTCCCAGAGGGTGGAAGTGGCATCAAAACGGTGCCAAGGGAGCCACTGCTGCCCCCCTCATCAAAAAATGTGGAGCCTTGAGCTGGAAATGAAAATCTTTAGGGAATATATTCTGCAGTACTGATTCTTCATGCTGCCCACTCAACTATATGGAAGATGATACTGGACACCAGAATGAAACAGGACTACAAACAGAAGATTCCACATTTGTAGGGCAATAGCAACTCTTATGAAGGCAGACTATAGTCTTACCAGCAAAATGGGAATGTATTAATGCAGACCTAACAGGGGTTCCTTGATGAAAGTTTAAAGTACCAGAATCGCCCACTTAAGATAATGTTTGCAATAAAACTTTTTTTCAGGGAAATCCATGGACCTTTTGTGTTACTGAGGCAGATTGTTTTTGTCTAGTAAGTGTGCACTGAAAAACTTTGCTTCAGTGATAAATTGTTGCTGTGAAAAAAAAAATGTATAATAAGGAATAAAATCAATACGAATATATTTTGAAAATAGTTTATTGATTTCGACTTGTGTAAAATTACATTTGTAAACGCATGCAAAATGGGTTTACTCATGCACAGTAAACATGGAAAGAAATTGGTCCAAAAATATTTTAAACTGACACGTACAGAATACACAATTGCAGCGGAATAACAAATGGATGATCAGCGAGGCTATGAACATTTATCAGCAAAATTATTTCAAATAAATAATAGCTTAGCATATACTTTTGTATTTTTTCTAAACATAACATGCAATTGTAGATCAATTTCCGTCTACAAAAAGCAAAATCGGACTTTTCACATGATTAAATTGGTACATGACTGACAGAGTGTGCTTTCATAGCAAGTGCAATGTTTGCTAATATAGCATTTACATCAAAAGGTAACCCATGTATTTAACAGTAATCAATTACATACAATGAAAAACATTGCAAAAGAAAAATTGCAATAGTTCATATATAGAACTACGACATAAGGGAACTTGCAATCCTACATAACCTTTGAATTAATTGTTCAATGTAGCTAGTTCAGCCAGAACCAAGATCCACAGGCTGACTCCGTTAACATTAGTCCTGACCCGGTGATTACGCATGCCACTAACAAAATGACAGGCATTTAATTCCTTGAGCTGAAAAGCCTTCTTATAAGAATAGGACTCCATTTTGGTTACAGTTTACAATTTGCATCACATCCAAATATTATTAAATACATTCAATTAATCAAATTCATTGAATTAAGGCACTCCCTGGGGCTATTCAACTCAACTGCACTGCTGACAGCGGCAACATAGGTCAGTAGCATGGGCTTTTATTTAGTGGAAAAAAGTCAAGGCATTTGTCAGATATGACTTCAAGGTCATAATCTAGCCAAGCTGTGTTAAAACAATAAAATCATCTAACTGGCCCTTTATCAAATAACTAACTTACTCCCATCGTCCAATAAAATGTGCCTTCATAAACAATTCTAGGATTAGTCTTGCTTACGTTCACTTGACAGTCCAACCAAACCACATGCCACTGACGAAAGCATTTAGAAATTGTTGAGTTTATCAACAGTTAGGGTGACCAGAATTTGAAAATAAAAAATCAAGAGACCACAGACATAAAAATAGTACTACAATGTGACAATGGTTACCACGACACTACTTCGGTTGTGGGGAGTGGGTCAGGGGGGAGGGGGAGACGGAGGCAATCCAGACTTTCCTCTGTATATAAACTGTGCAGTGTAAAGCAGCGAGTGTAAACAAGTTCCAAACAACTGACTGTCATTTCAGGTCTTGCTACAGAGCAGTTTCACAGTCCCTGTAGCATAATCGGCTAAGGAATGTGACTATTAACAGAAAGGCAGGGGCGGGGAGGTGGGGGGGTTAGCCCATCGCAGGATGGCTTATGTGTTAATGTAAAATTACCAAGGTATATAAATAACCTTTGTTTAGTTCATAAGTGTAAAGTTCAATTATTGGTGCACAGGCATTGTACACCAAGACGATTTATACTCTTCCTCCATTTCCCCCAATACCTCGAAAGGGTGTTAACAAAATAAATACATAAATAAAAAATAAAATACATTTTAAAAAGACATTCTGGAGACATAAGGCCCAGTTTCAAGACAGTTACGGCAAAACCGGGATGTCTCATCACCCTATCAATAGTACTAGAAAATGCTTTCCAGAATAATGCTGGGTTTGACTGCTAAAGAAAAGGTACACAAGATCATCAACATTTTTTCTCAAATTCAGGCACAGTACAAGTAAAAGTGTATCCAAAACCAGTTAATGTTATCTATCAGTGACAACACCTGCTCACTTGTGCTTTAGTAACGTCTTTGTGTATATAGTGTATATCATCACAGTGTATCGTTATTCACCTGCTCTGATGCATTTCTGTGACATTTAAAGAACAGAGAGTGAAAGAAATTAATAGAAATCAAGGCCAAGCAAAAGAGGTTCCCGCGGTGGGACTTGTTGCAGCAATCAATCACCTAATTTCAACCAGCAGAAACGACAGTAAGTATGAACAGTTACCGGAAAAAGGAATGCATAATGGTCACAGGTTGGCTGCCCTGAAAAGATACCACTTTTTCCCCCGTCTTCACTGCTACTGCAGAGGTTTGGAATAACAAAGCCTAAAAAAGGTGCTTAATCCTTCAGTACTGCAAGCCCAATTTTACTGCCCCCAGCAACAGCATATTAAGCATACAAAAGGTGGTCTATGAGGCTAGAGTTAAGGGCATGGTAAAATAAAATACATTAAAAGATGTGGACAATGCTTCTTCACAAAGACTAAGGCAACATCAAAGGGTAAGAGAACACCAACTCGAAGTGACTCGGTATATTACCAGAAGAAAAATCAATATTCACATTACGATAGCAAAGCAGTGTCCACGAAACCTAGAGAATTCAAGAGTTCGAGGACGGAGATTTTCAGAGAAAATGCAACAGACCAAGGGGGGCATCACAATGAGGGAAATAAAATTACATGTAAACTGAAAAACAGAAGCCAAACCACAAACACAAAACCACTGAACAGGATCAATTAAAACAGTTTAATTCACAACTAACACCAAAGAATAATAAGGTTAACAAGCCAAATGAAAACGGGCTAGCAAAATGTATAGTGCCTCTTTAAAACATCACTAATTTAAGCGCTTTGTTTGAGATTTCAAAATGAATGATCTAAGGACATCTTTTTCAAGTGTACATTACAACTGAATGCTTGCTGGGCTTGAGATGCTATTGTAGTTGGATGACTAGCATTGGTCAAGTGAGTAGGGATGTACATAGTTTTGGTTTTTAATTGGGTTCTGTAGTCTCTTTAAATGGGGAATAAATCTCTGCGGCTAAGTTGTCAAGATGGATTTAAGCGTTGCATTCACAAAACCATAGGATGTGTTCACAAGAAACGGTTGACACCAATTTGAAGAAAAATCGTGTTCAATGTGGAGTGTCATTGTGTTTGTATCATTCTTTTTACTTGCAACCTCCTGCTCTCCCTATTCAGCATCCCCAAAAATGTATGTAGGAGGTAGCATATGCCCGGCAAATGTTCAAGAGAAAGGTTGTGCAATACTCTTGACCAAAAGCAGCATTTTATTTGGTAGATGCATCAGGAGAATAATGATAGCACGGGGAGTGGCCAAGGTTACTGCCCTACTGAGGTCTGCTTTTGGTAAAAATGCCTTTGGAAGGCCACGAATGCTGGATTGAACGGAGAGACACTGAGCTTTGAAAGTGCATAAGGCTTGTAAATGAAAAAAACAAAACCATCTTGCAAACGTAGCTTGTGCAGCTTAGTTGCCTGTAGAAAGTCCACTGTAGGCTATAAATAAAAGGATGGATTGCCAAAAAGGTTTTGAAATGTCCAAGCGCGCTAGAGAGGTCTAGATTATGTAAATTCTCTTCACCGGAAGAACAGCAACGTCTATACTGGAAGTACTTTCTCCTGGTGAAGATGACATTTCATCAAAGCCTCTGGGAGGGGGGGGGACTATGGAAGTGAACAAATAAAAATAACAGATGTCTTAAGATAATACCGCTTGCGGTTCTTCTAGTCTTGCGGCTAAAGTGTTTGCAACCAAAAAGAGACATAACTAAAATAGGTCATCTGGTGTATTGAGAAATGTTGACATTACGAAAGGTAGATATTGCAAGATTGAACCAGAATACCTGTACTAGTCAGGAAAGGCATGCGGTCATCCAAGAAAGCTTTGAATGGATTAAAAAGGCCATGTGTTTGACCTGGTAATGCCAGACTACACTGTGCATTTTTATTATTGTAGCACTAAGTCATGAGTCCCAGGCCAGTAGTCTCTGAAATCAGACAGAAGTTTGTTCCTGTATAAAAGGATTTAAAGCCTCAATCCTATCCAGAAGAGGAAACCGCATTGCCAGATTTTAACCAGCCATCCGGATATGGGTAAATGTATTTTTTCTGTTAGTGAAGCTGGGCTCCTTATACAGAGAGACCGCCTTTTTGAACACTCCTGAGGATGTGTAGAGTCCAAACGGAATGCATTTTTTGCCGACAGCCTGCCCTGGTGAAACTTACAAATGGATGATGTTCCTTTATCATTTCCGTGTGGAAATGTACATCCCAAAGATCCACAGATGTTAATCAATTTTCCAATTAAATGAACTCCAAAAGTTGAACTAGAGTTGTCAAGCAAGAAGGACAAACTTGTATATAACCACAATAGATTAAACTGGCCCTAGTCCTCGGATTTCTTGAGAATGATTGAACAGCATAAGCAGACGCCCTCCTTGTTCTCTGAAACCAATTCTTCTGCATCAACATCAGAAGATTAAGAATCTCTTGCAATGACTGAGGCAATGGCATTTGAATCCTCACAGGTGATGGAAGAGTAATTGCAGAGCTTAAAACTCTATCCGTCCGATTATATTCAGAACCTAGGTTTTCTTGCCATGATATTTGCCCACACTTTGCAAAAAGAGGAGAGCCCTTCTCCCAAAACGGATGCATGCTGCTTGGTAAGAAAAGGATCAGTCTGCATCACCTCTATCGTTTCAACTATATTTAATGTTTGTATTCAGATCCGGATGACAATCATTTTTTGGTTTAAATAAAAAATTAGTCTTCTGTTTGATAACGCGATTTGCAGGAAGAAGAAAAAACAGCATTACGGGATTTGGAGGTCACTACTAAGGTACACTGGACTTAAGAATCTCACGCATTGATCAAGAGAAAGGGGTTTTCAATAGAATGGGAAGTACATTACTCATCTTATGTCTAAATACAAACAGAAACATGTAAAGGTATGCCTGCCTCATGTGCATGGCATTTTTATTGCTCGGTGGTTGTATCAGTTAGGTTGGCGTTCATTTTGAGTTACTCCACGGTAGCTTCTTTGCCTTCAGACAGCCAAAATAAAAATACAAATTCAACTTCCTGAGTAGAAACTCTGCAAACCTGAGTGGTTGCCAATTCTGGATAATAATACAGAGGCAAAATGTATCCCTCTAAACAAAAGACTCACATTTTGCTAGCTTTTGCAATGGAATTGCTATGCTTTAGTCTTTATCCAGTACAGAGGGATTCTGAACAGTTACTTATCCTTTGTTAAAAGTTGCAAATAGTACCAAAGAGTGGGCTAATTGATTTCTCATTAGCGCAAAGGGCTCATGCTTAATAGTGTGATACTAGCCCCCTCTTCAGCATGGGGGCTAAACGTGTTTGAAGGACCTCAGCTAGTACCAAAACTGAACTGACAGGAAGTTACTGGGTGAAAGTTTGCAAGACAGTTGACACAGCCAATGAGGATCAGTCACTGAACTAATTAGCACAACATATGGACTTACAACCAGATGTCAACAGCATGTGCAGAGAGAGAGAGGCAATACTTCGAAAACATGTTGACCAGATGAATTGAAAGATATTCGTGACACAGTAAAATTGAATGGGGGACAGCAAAATATTTCCAGGCTACTGAAAACAGTAGGCGGCTGGAAGAACGCTTCACTGCGTGCATCTGACAGGGTGGAAAACTAGGAATTGGGAGATGAGTTGTGACGGGACTTGGCTGTTGATGGTTGGTGCAAGCAGCCCTCCCCCTCCATCTTTCTAAAGGTTCAAAGTGACAGAATTCTGAAGCAAAGCTTTTCATTTCCTGGGTCCAGCCTACTATATATGGAAAGGATGTCAGTGTAACCAGGTCCAACAAGCAATCTTGAAAATGTCTCCAATTCACAGCAGATTATCTTTAAATCATAACAGAGCTCAGGAAATTATTCAACATATGCACATAGAATTCACTGAATTCAGTCCCAGTGAATCAACAAAACTATGAAACTATATAACTTAATACCAAATATAAATATTCTGCCAGACATATTTCATGGTGGTTCTTCGTCACCACTCCTACACTGCTCAGGATCAGACTTACTAATAGCTTTACACAAGAAAGGGCACGGATCAAAAGAGAACATTAAATACGTTTCTTTAGAACTCCATGTGGCAACCATCTTGAGATGACGCCAAACTAGGAATATTAAATTCAAGCTTGATTCTGACAAAAGTACAAATGCTACATTCATCGAGCTTCATAAAATGTACATTTGAAACAAGGCAGTAGACCAAGTGGGGAGACACTCCCATCTTGAAACAGATACTGGTGCAAGTTTGTACCCAAGCAATGAGAAAAGCATTGGTGGAGGATCAAACACAGACTAGTCTGTAAAAACGTTTTAGCAGTATGTTACTTCTAAACAAGCTTTATAGTTCTTGTGGCTTGGTCAGGAAGCCAATCTGTCACATGACATTGCATAGAAGTAAACTAAAAACAGAACTTTAACTCAGTGGGGACAGTTAAAAGGTATTTTCCTTTGTTTTCCAGTTAATTTTACATCAGAAGTAGAGAACCAATGTTGACAAATACAGGGAAATAGTCCATGGAAGGGCTCACACTCACATCTGATAGACAACAAGAGCAAAGTTTTAGTTGTTTTTGATGTGACTGAACCCTGCAGTGGAATATTTCCGCCTGGTTGACAAACTGTACAATTTTAGGTTGAATATCGGTGTATCAACCGTTGTGGCCCTCTTAGAGGAAAGGTAGGGTTCTTTCCTCTAAGAGGGCAATCACTTCCTGTTTTCGAATGCCTGCGGTGCTATGAGGAATAGGCAGGGGGTGGCATGAGGAGGGGCCTTACCGGCAGCCGATTAAGGAGGTTGGTGTGAGGGACCCGATGAAGTCCTTACTTATTTTCCCCCTGGATCCTCCTCTTAGCTGGCCATGGAAAGGCCATCACTTTTGTATCCCGACCCTGGTGGTGGATATGCGAGGGAGGCTCTCCAGGGTGTATGCAACTTGGGGAAGAGGACGTCCTTAGGTGACACATGGTATCCCCCCCATTTCCCTTTTTCACAATGAGACCTCTATCCCTAAAGCCTTCGAAGGCCATGGTCAACCCTTTCCCTTGTCTTCCTTCCAAACTGTCCCCCAGAAACCCCACCTTAGTACTGGGACGAGAAAGAGACCAACTAGGAGGACACATCCTCATTTGACTGAGACACACAAATACCAGAGACACAACTGAGTTACATGTGCTCCTTTTCATAAAGCAAACAGTTTCAAACACCACTCTGGTACTGACACGAAGAAGAGGGTTATGGAGGCATACCGATGTAACAACCAGGCATGTCTGCCTAATGAAGTCCTCCATAGTCAGGCAATTGAACTCAATGACCCACCCTGGGGTCACTTAACACACCAGATGGATATAAAAACACTTGCCGTATTGAAAGAATGGGACAGGGCTGGAGAGAAGGAAGCTAGAGACTTGGGTGCCAGGAGTCGGGTTGGGCAGGAAAGCGATGCCGAGCTGTGATCAGCTGCGAGGGTCTGGAGATCCTGTTACCCTCCTGAACGGGTACGTGCAGCAGAAGCTGTGAAACTCCCATTGTCCCCAGCTGGAGCTGCAGGAAACCAGGCGAACGAACAGTGCTCTCTGTGGATGCCGCGAGGGAGAGACAGAATTTGGGGAAGCCGAAATGCTGGAGGAGCACTGAGAAGTTTGTCACGAAGGACGGCAAGCCGAAGGAAGCTGCCGCATGAAACCAGTGAGTGTAACACGGGGAAACATGCATATCAGGATGCTCCGGTTGCTCATAACAAAGTCCTTTCTGAATGCCGAATTAACAAAGTAAGTGAAAGCATTTTGTACTGCCACACAGGGTAACAAGCAAGTGAAATACTCATGAATGGAGTGAAAGCAAAGTATTACATGTGGCAGATGCCACAGAAAGTATTGTATGAAACAAGTAATGACAGTCAAGAGAATACCAAGAAGGGTATAAAAATGAGAAACCAAATATTGGCCCAAAGCTGAGAGGGTTAAGAGAAAAACCTGTGTTGGTAAGAAACAGTGGAATACAGAAAAGTGTAACCAAGTGCATGGTGGCTAAGCAAGTCACAGTACAGTGTCCGACGAGCGTGACAATGGGGCATCAACTAAACACTGTCGGATGGAAGCATTGGCTCAGTATTGATGGAAGCAGTTGTGCGACCTGTAATGGATGGATCATGTGGTCCGACAACTGCGCCTAGACAGAGTGCCCTGCATGGAAAAGTCAATGAAAGTATGCATAAAGTAGTGAGTGTATGCATAAAGTAGTATGTGTTTTGCAACAACCTTATATGGGAATTTGAAGTTAAGAAACAGAACTGCCTAAGTGAACTGGTACAATGTATTCATACCAAAGGAGCCGGGAAGGGTCACAAGGAACTGTGTTAATTTTGAAAACTGATCTGAACTCTTGGGGAAGGAAGCCCTGATATTTTGTGAATTGTTTTTGACTTGGGGAAGGAAGGGGAAGCTGATCATAAGCCGAGAGCTAGCAGAAGCTCAGAACTTTCTTTTTGAAAACTATCATTTTGATGCTGACATCCCTACATATTGCATACAGTTAGTTGTGAGGGCAGGTATAGGTTTTGCACACAGACATTTCATTTGGACTTCCCGACACAGATTATCCTTAGTTTTCTTCCAACCTTAGCATAGGGTAAGTTAGGCCTTACCCCATGATGCATTTTAAGTTAAATAAAGGTTTTGAGAATACATTTGAATCTGTTGTCTGTGTCGACTCCATGATACCTTCACAGAGTACAACTTCATTATGGTGACTTCGGAGCAATGAATTCTGACTAGTATTCATGTATTATATAATAGACTTAATGCAGTATACTTAGGACTTTTAACAATATATAAGATGAGTATAATACCATGCGTTTTGTATCGCTTGAAAGCATTTGGTGAAAAAGAGGTGAAATGGCTCAAACAGTTGGAGGGAAACATTTGGAGAAGTAACCTCGGCTTGCCCAAGTGCATACCTGTAGAAGCCCTCTGCTGTGAACTTGGGCTTACCTTTATTATGACGCAATGGAAGAAGATAGCCTGCAGCTCTTTTGATTTGAAAATTCAGGTCAACCCGATATCTCTGCTTTATCAATTTGCCTTGATGCTTAAAGGTGATGTGAAGCCCAATGGTACGTTTAGGAATTTTATGGAAGAGATGCAAAATGTTCATGTTCTGGTAAAAAGATTGTCCCTAAAAGAAAATATTGTGGATATATTAAGCAAGGATTTCCCTTCCCCAGCCCTTTTTCTTACATTCTTAAAGCTCAATGTGGGGTTTGAAGGAGATTTATAATGCGTTTAAGGTTTAATATGTTCCATACTAACGAAATCCTGGGCTCCTGGGCCAAAATTCCATTTGATCAACAAAAACGTAGGTTGTGTACCATGATAGTTGAGACTGCCAGACATGCACTTATTGGATGTTCCAGGTTTTATGATAAATTGATGAAGGGTTACTCCATGTTTGTTAATGACTTGTTGTCCATTATGGTGGATCAATTTTAGAGAAATATTTTTTCAGGAGAATCTTTGGTGATAACTTCTGCTGCGCACTTTATATAGAAGAAATTGGAAAAGCTGTTTGAGATATGTATAAGTTTAGGGAAGTGTACAATTGTGGATTGTTGCTAGTGATTTTACAGTTGCGATGGATATTTATTGATAGTGTTTTATGTGAATGACTATTGCTTAAATGTAATGAATTGTTATATTTTATCATTTATATTTGATTGTTTGATGAATGGTCTATGTTTAAATTGTGTAAAGGTTTGCAATAGAACCATTTGCACAATAAAACATTGTATAGCTCTAATCAGAACTCCAGGAGCATCCATTTTTAACAATGCAAACTAACATTTCAAAACGTCTGAAGTTTTAAAATCATGATCAATATTAAAACCTAGTTACCATTCCAAATAGTAAAAGACTTCAAAGCAAACCTTGCATTTTAACTGTCAATGTCTTAATAATCAACTGCAACTGTTCAACTTCAAATGAGTAAATTAGGAAGAAAAAACAAATAAAGTGCACAGATCAGAAACTAGTGACTAGTGTGACAAACAATGGTCACATCTTTTTGCCAGACCTATGCTGCCCTACGGGGGTAGAGAGATAATCAACAGAAAACTGCAATTCTAGAGAATGCAAATACAGACAAATTATTTCCTACCCAACATTTAATATACATGGAAATTTGGAAAAAATATTGTGAGAAAATATTCCAAGAGCAAAAGGCATGGGTCATTTAGAGAAGGACTACACCAACATCATATCCTTCAAAGTCCTACAGACATACTTGGCATCAAAGTTCGCTGCGCACCTGCACACAGACCGTACTTCATAAGGAGCACAGTACATAAACATTGACATTTTCATGCACTATCACTAGGGACCGCCCTAGGAAAAGACAGAAGCCTCTTCAACCACAGAACAACTTCATGAATTGGCCAAACCATAAAACAGAACAATCGAAGTACTGTAGTGGGATGCACATATGCCCAGGGGCCTGTGGGTAAGAGGCCTGAATGCCAGCATAGTAGGCTAAGTGACATGAATAAAATGAGTAATGGGGTGTTGGACATGAATAACGTACACCTATTATTAACACCGAAGATTAATTTGACTGTGGTGTGTGCTATATAAATAGCATTGACTTTTATTTCAGTCGAAAATGAAGTGCTATTATAGAACTAATAAAAGGACTTGAGAATCATTAAGGACTTTAATCTTGGCAGCCAAGGATAGTACCAAAAGGTTCACAAAATAATGTGGCTGGAAAACATGCATTAAGAAGCAGATTCCTGCAGGGGATTCTGAAGTCGTCTTAAATACCACCATGGTGCTCATGGTCTCATCTTGTTTAGTTTGTGTGAATCTGAAAGTAGGGGAAATTAAGTGCACAAAGCAAAAGAAAAGCTGACAAGAAGGCTATGGAAGCAACGTTTTTATATTGATAGTGTAACCAACGTGAAAGCACTGTGATCCTGCTGTTCCTCTTTTCAACATTAAGTTGGTTATGGTTTAGAACCCAACAAGTAATCCCGTAGTAGATGTTTGATGACCTTCACTATGCCCCTAACAAATGGGTTTGGGAAACACAGGATTACAAGATTCCTTAATCGGAGAAATACCTCACCGTGCCAAAATCCAAAGTGAGGATCATTCGATAACCGCATGTACTTTTTGCAGAAACGTGTTAAAAAAAAGGAAGCAAAAAATGTGTATTTTAGAACGATAAAAAGCACGACACATACAAAATCTGGTGAACACAGGGAATGGACCTGAAGATTGTGTAAGTAGCATTTAAAAGCCAATACAGTAACTGTAATGCCCTGGCACTGTGTCTCTTCTTGATAAGAAAGGAACAGTGTCACTTATAACACAGAGCTAAAACGTGATTGCAGACCTTCGTGGCTGGACACCATGGCAAAGAACAGGGTATTTATTGGACCTCATTAATTCTCAGGAAAGCAGGTCTCACCCGTGGCAAATGTGCAGATGCCTGGGGTTTCACCCTTTTTAAGGTAATGTTCTGTCCATCGAGAGATGCACCCCCTGACGTTTATAAAGTTTCATTTACAGTAATAACTGATCTGGGAATTCAATATCATTAACTATACTTAATTTCAGAGGTTTAACATTTGTAAAGAATTCTGGCTAAAATTAATTTTTTGAGTGCCATAACATTTTTATTGAACGGCATTGTGTTCATTTTCTCGCTATCTAGGATAGATCACCAAATTGCTGCGTGATGAAATTCTTCAAATAAACCACAATATATTACGTTGGTACTCCTCTAATCATGTTACCAGTTTGGCGCCATGTAAAACAAACATTATGACATTTATAAATTAGCCCTTTTCCAAAGAAGTGACGGAGTAAAAAGTATGAGCAGACCTGGTGCATTGATTAGGGCAGTCATTGGTTTTCCAGGAATTGCTTCCTAGCTCTAGTGCAATTTGTGCCTGTGAATTAATATGTTACCTCACATATACACCACAACACTAAAATGGGTTCAGCAATTACAGGTAGTTAATTAAAAATATACATAATACACATTTATGAAAACAGCTCATCAATAACCGTTTGGTAAATTGACATCTGTGTTGTTAAAAAAGCGTGCTTTGAGTTGTCGGAATTCTGGCAAATCCAGCTGTCTCTCTGCTTCTTCAATGTCGCTGTGAATAGCAGCAATGAGTGCCTCTGCAGATTTAGAAGAAAACCAATGTTAATGATCTGATAAAGTCATCAATATGATCAAACACAGTGATCAAACACAGTGAGCAAACGAGCAGACATGTTCAAAACCAGGTATTCTGTGTAATGTGACGAAGTCCCCTTGGAGAAATCATGAGGAGGTTTTGGGAAGCCACTGCTAACTGAAGCAACCCCTTGAGGAGAATGGTTCCCCAAAGCCTCTTTCACGTAACTACGGACATGTGCAGGGGGAACTGTGTACATCGGTGGGACAGAATTATACTTGGAGAAATTGAGGTTTAAATTACGGCATTTCTAGGATCAAATAATCTATAAAGGGATTTGGCACAGACACTGGAGATCCAACCAAGCATGCTACTTGCAAGCCTGCTACCATCACCCAATGTAACAGACGGACAACTTGCAAATCCACTCGAGCTGCAGACGGTACACTCACCCAGATCCTGAAATCGCAGAAGGCCTAACAACTTGCAAGCATCGCATGCAGTGAACCTATGGATGCTGCGTAGCAAGAAGCAGAAAGCTAGGCTGCAGAGGCACAAAGGAACCATAACAGTTGCACAGGACACCAAGATGGCTGCAGAAAACTTGAAGCCCTCTGGTCCCACACTCCCATGGCAAATCAAACAATTGTAACACTGTATTCAAGGAAAGACAACACATGTGAACAATTATTAGAACTAATCCGTGAATCACGATTAGTTATGGGGGGGATGGAGCCGGTGGAGAAATGGCAACGTGTAACCAGAGAACTTTACTGAGCAGTGCAGATCAGACCCTGTCAGAAGCAAAGTATAATGCCAAAAACATGTTGGGATTTTCTGTCAAGATCGAAGCAAAGGCAAGAAAAAGCTAAATAAGAAAATCCTTTTGCAAAGCCAGCTTGGGACTAGAACCAACACCAGGTGCTAGCTAGGGCTGCTAATAACAGACTGAAGAGGCCTTAAGCCAAGGAGAGTAACCCCTGGTTGGTGGGGGAGAACTACTCAATTCTAAAAAGAACCCAAAAGGGGGTACATAGATGGGTATTCCTGCTGATAATTATTATTGTTTGCTAGGCCTACATAAGGTCTACATTCAAGGATAATAGTAGCTATTTGTCAACCAATGACTGTCCAGAGAAGTAGGCAAGAGCTAGAAAGGGCTACATCCATGCAAGTGTGTGTTGATCGAATAGAGAACTGCACTTTGATTGGGACACTTGGTCCTATTCTATGGAAAGACAGGAGGCGAGCATGCTCTTCTTTCTTTATTACTGCTACTCACAGCACTTCAAATGTTTATAACTTTGAAGCTCAACACATTTTTGTTTACTCAGAAGATCTTCCGGAGCTTAGGTAATCAAAAAGGTCCCAGAGTTTCAAAATGTTCCATAAAACTACAAATCCCCATGATCCTACTGCTTGTGGTAGTCTTGGGGCTGCTCTCCTGAGCCTATCAGACCCTGTCCCTGTGTATAAGTAGACCTCTCTCCCTGGTCCTTTCCCCATTCTTTATTGCTGCACTCAGATAAGTGAATCCTTGTATTTACTCTTTCAGTGCTCATATTGCGTGAGTATGTGTAAACATAGGCGCGATATATAATAATAAAGTTTGCGCTGAGGATTATACATTGTCGTTCCGTTTCAGGCTAATATTCTGCGATAAGGAGTATTGACAATTTTTCAGAAAACATGTGTAGACATGCGCGTTGTATGACAAAAGTCTCAGAGAAGCGCGCATAGTCAATGTTTGAGTTGCAAGGAAGCGGAGGCCGGAGCCGCGAGCGAACGCGCTCGCAGTTGGCAGCCGGCTCCGCCTTCCCTCTCGCACGGTTGCATAGAGATTACTTGTTGATAAGGCTACGTGTGAAGTGGGGCACGAGGACCCCGTGGACGGAAGACTTGCTGCGTCATATCCCAGCAGCCTCCAGCCCTCAATACAGCACCGGAGCACACGCAGCTTGAAAGCTCAGAGTGTAGAGCTTAATAAAAAATCTAACATAATAATGAGGATTGAGATACTTTAGGATTGAGATACTTTAGAGGCTGCTGAACAGCCGAGTTCCCTAGCCGCTCGCTAGTTCGAGCACAGAATGGCACAGTTTGAAGGCCCTAAAGTGTCACAGAGCGCCTCTACAGAGGCGAGTTCTAGGGAGTGGGTGGAGGAGCCCACAAAGGGGGACAAGGACCTGTCCCTTAGCTTCAAAAGAGCCACAAGCAGTATCGCAGGGTGTGCAGCCCCTCGCGCAGGGATCAGATCTATTGGAGGATTTGCCAGGCAAACAGAAAGCAGTCCTCGACAGATCCAGGAAGAGAAGAGCAGATAGCCCTGGAGAGGGAACCTCAGCTAGACACCCCCTGACCGTGGTTGATCAAGAGGTGTGTAAAAAGGCTTGCAAGAGGATGTCCTTTTTGACCCCCCCATGCCCACCGAGCCACACAGAAGGGGTAGACATTAGACCCCAAGAGGAGGTCGATCCCTTCAGTAGGCTAAAGAAAGCCTTTCTGCTGAAGGCGACAGTGCCACACTCTCGACCCCCTGCTCCAGGGGTGAACAATGAAGGGGGCCAAGATGATGGCGGTTATTCGCCAGACAACGAAGGAGAGGAAGAAGAAGAGGAGATCCTTCTTGATCCTAACATCAACGATCCGCCTCCAAAAGAGGAGGAGACTTTGGGTGACATATTCCACCCAGAGGCGATTAGATATCCCCAACGCCACCGAATGGGTACCGTCGCCCAGAGTGGCGAAGTATATATCCCAACATATAAGGAAACAACTGGACAGGGTGGTCCAATCCAAAATGAGGACAGAATGTCCTAGACCTGACCTCCCAGGCAAAGTGACGGATACCCCCAACCAAGACCCGAAAATGTTAACCTTCGTCACCAAGACAGCTAAAGAAATTAGAAAACGGGTAGACCGAGCTTGGAGAGGCTGCCAGGACAAGATCATGGATCTGACAGAGAGCCAAAGAAACAGAAACGCCAGTAGACGTTCAGGCCCTAGGGAGCTCGACACAAAGTGCGCCTTTTAGGCAACGCTAACTGCGCTCTCTCGTCAGAGAGGAAGAGAGGTGTGTTGCTAAAAATAGATAGCAAACTCCATGATTTGGCTTCGTACAAAGCAGGGGAAAGAGCGAAGGGCTTACTCTTCAGAGAAGCCTTCATCAAGGAGATGGCTCAGTTTGTGGGAACATACTCTGCCTTAGAGAAGGCGCAAAGCTCTGTACGCAAGATCTTCCCAGGATGTGCTTTCATCGGGACCGGACGGCATCGGAGTCGATCGTCTGGTCGTTTAGGGATGCAGCGGTGACCCCAAGGGCCACGGGCCCAGTACTGGGAGAATAGACAACAGGATACATTCTTCCCAGCCAGAACACGTTTTCCCAGAAGCCGTTGGGGAACAGGAGCGTACAGGCAGCAGGGCGCACCAAGTGGTGACTACCCAGAGCGCAGATGCCCCGATAGTGTCCTTGCGCGAATGGCACAAGCTATCCAGCGATGCATGGATGCTTCAGGCGGCATCACGCATGCACCTAGAATGTATAGGCATTCCTGAGAACCCCCAGCAATGTATACGTTCCTAGAAGAACGAGACCTGCTCCACAGCGAATTGCGCAGCCTAGCGAGCAAGGCCGCTATAGAGAGAGAAATGCAGGGGGACCCAGGTTTTCTCAGCAATAAGTTCTTGGTAAAAGGTGAGATCAGTGATAAATTTGAAGAGTCTGAACAAGTGGATCACGTACAGACACTTCAAGATGGAAGGATACACCTTCTACGAGATCTCAGGACAGGTGATTTGCGCGTCTTTCTAGACCTCAAAGACGCGTATCCTACCATTCCGATAGCAGTAGAACAAAAAGGTTTGTTCGCTTTTGATGGAACAGGGAGATCTGGCGATTCACATGTCTACCCTTCAGGCTGGCATTAGCTCCCTGGGCCTTCACCAAGATTATGAGGCCAGTAGCAGTGGCCATACGGGAGAGAGGGATCAGAATTATCGTATACCTAGACGATATCCTTATTCTAGCCCAGAGTGCAGTCATTCTGCGGGATCAAACCTTGTGGGTTTGCAACCTAGTCTCCTCCCTCGGTTTCGTCATCGATGTAGAAAAGTCAGATCTACATCCCGCTCAGAGGATAGAGTTTTTAGGGTTTTTTTTATAGACACCAGGAAAGCGTTACTCAAGCTACCGGCGCCACAAGGTGAAAGCCATCAAGAAAGAACTCAGGGCAGTCATTACGAAGAGAACTATTTCACTTCGCAATCTAGCTCGGATAGTGGGTCTCCTAGCAGCCTCAATTCAAGCAATTTTCCCCGGGCCTCTTCATTAAAGGGCACTTCAGAGACTAAACATCATACACCTCAGAGGGGGCTTAGGCCTTCATCAGTTTGTCACACAAGATCAAGAGGCTCTTACAGAGCTGCATTGGTGGCTGCAGAATATGAAAGCCTTGAACAGAGGGCAGGCTCCTTCGCTGTACGAGCCTTCACCAGAGACAGAGTCAATACGTTACATAATCAAGTTGTGAGGGACCTCCTCCAGGACGCTAGCAGAATTGGTGAAATACTTTTGGCATCACTGCCTGCAACATCACATAACGATATCTGCAGAGCACTTACCAGGGGAGCAGAACGTCGTAGCAGACTGGAATTCTCGATATCTCATAGATTTCAGCGACTAGAGGCTCTACCCGGGGTCCCCTAGACATTGATCTGTTTGCATCCAGGCTGAACGCCCAAACCAGCCCCCTCCCATCACCCCCTGCTCCACTCCCCCCCAACCCCCTCCCCCCCGACCCCAAGTACTTCAGCTGGAGGATAGACCCTGGGGCAGGGGGAACAGATGCGTTCTTGCAGCAGTGGACAGGAGCAGTCCACTATGCATTTCCCCCATTCGTCATGCAGACGAGAGTATTGGCGAAGGTCTGCAGGGAGCTGGCAGAACTAGTTAAAAAATACTATGCCAGTCCCTACAATTAAACGTGCAAGAGGCGGTGGCGCTAGCTTCCCATTCATTGCCTCCAGACACTGGAACTCACTGCCTCATTCCATCAGAAGTGAACCTTCTAATCTCACCTTCTGCAAGGCCGTCAAAACCAGACTATTTATCTAAAGTTGATCCTGTATGACCGCAGCTCAAATGTATCCCTGCTGCCTCCTATGCAGGCTTCAACAATGTAACTAATGGGAGAACCACTCAAGCTTATCTAACCAATGAAAGTTGACTGTAACCAAGCCACTAACCTATACATTGTAACAATACATTTATGCGGGCTAATGTAACCGGTCGCCCACCTCTCTCTGTTGCAACTCAGACAGATTCTTGTAACAGCCCCTGGGCTGTGTGAGTGCTTTATAAATGCAAATAAATAAATAATAGTTTATAAAAGTCCCAACCATAGTTTCCAGTAGTGATGGAACTTTCCACTGATTTTCAGAGGATACTTACTCACAGGCAGAACACTCTGCAGGGTCCCAGTGGGCAGTTTCACCCACTGGTGGAGGAGGGCAGTCTGTGCCTGATCGTGTGCAGGGTCTCAGTCAAAGATGGGAGCTGCCAGGCATTTTGCAACTCAATGCCGACTGTATTAGGGACTCCTGGGTGCCTTCCACCGTTAGGATCATGGTGCCGCGTGGAAACGCTGGTCCTACTGCTGTGCAGTCCTCAGTATTAATCTTGTTTGGGCTCCTGTAGTCCATACTGAATTTCTTAGCAGATAGGTTTAGTGACGGTTGCGCCTACAGGACAGTAGGAGTATATAGATCTGCTATATCAGCAGGGCATGATAAAGTAGAAGGGAAGCCAGTGGGGGAGCACACAACAGTGCTCCATTTGCTCAAGGGTGTTAAGGTGCGTAAGCCACAGGAGACAAAATATTCCGTCCTCTGGGACTTGAAAGAGGTATTTCAGTTGTTTCTCAGATGGGCCGACAATAAGAGTCTTTCATGGTCTCAACTGTCGGGGAAGGTGGCAATGCTTCTCTGTTTGGTAGCATGCAGGAGAGTTTTCCGATATCAAAGTGCTAGAAATAGACAGGAAGATTTTACCCGTAAGGGGTGGCCTTCAAGGTAGCAAAGCGAACGAAAGCCGACTCCACAGTCATTTCTTATCCATACTTCCCAGACAATGTCAAGTTATGCGTAGCTCAGTTTATAAAGGATTACGAGTTAGCCACAGCTTAAGTGAGGCTGATGGATGGGAGTCACTCGGCTCCTAATTGCGTGTAGAAAACCTTACCACGCGGTAGCTACAGCCACGATAGCTAGATGGGGCAGAGAAGTTATGCATTGGGCAGGTATTGACTTATCCAAGTTTGGCGCGCATTCTGGAAGAGCAGAAGACGACCTGAGGAGTGAACAAGGTGGAGCACACCAGTTTGAATTTCTACGGTAGCCTCCTCTTATCAGCAGTTGCAGAGCTGTGGTCCAAGCACAGAGGGCAGTTGATTTAACACAGATGCAGTTCACAGTTCAAAGTTGGACAGATTCGGGCAGAGTTCAATGTCAAAGAAAGAGGAAAGGACCTGGGAGAGAAGTCTACTTATACACCGGGACATGTTCTGATAGGCTCAAGAGAGCACTCCCAAGACTACCAGAAGCAGGAGGATCATGTGGATTTGTAGTTTGATGGAATGTTTTGAAACGTTTTGATTTCCTAAGCTCCAGAAGAACTGAGTAAACAAAAATGTGTTGAGTTTTAAAGTTATAAAAATGTAAAGTGCTGTGAGTAGCATTAATAAAGAAAGAAAAGCATAATGCTCACCTCTGTGTCTTTAATAGAATCAAGACTACCCTGCGCTATAAGCATGGGCAATCTTCATTAAATTAGACCATAGCCCTGGCTTGGTTATCCTGACAACATAGAACAATTTATTTACCTCTTAGGTTTCAACTGCTTTAAGCTGCAGTGCCTTAGTCACCGTAGGGGAGTTACTATTTGAAATCCCAAGCATGCAGAGACAAAAGTAAGCCATAGAAAGATCACTAGAATTCTGCATGGGATGTCAGGTTTGGTCCTGACGCATTAGTAATTATCCCCCACAATAAGACTGAGCTGTTGCACCTACTCTCTCAGAGTGAGTGTTGTTCGTAATTCAAGAGCATCGTCATCTCCATATCCTCTCAAGTATACACTCACACCAAACTCCAAAAACTTGCAACCACAACATATGACCCCTCACTCCCACTACATGTTCACAGGTGGTGGGCAGCCATGGCACAATCTAAAAACTGCCATGGTCATATGCCTATATATCAAGTGTATTTGCCCAACTGGGTATTTTCCATTGACTCGGACTATATACTCTGAGCTATCGAAATTCCACGAACAATCCATATAACAGCAGCATTATTCTAATTCGTATCATTCATACAGAATGATTTTCCTCGGTTCCGTGCCCACACACCGCGCCAGTTTTCCTGCTTTTTTTTCCATGGCCGTTTTGCTGCTTTTTTGTGTAGCACTTTTATGGGGGTGGGAGTTGGCGATTTGTTGTCAATATAAGCATAGGGAAAGGGGTTGAGGTGTAGAAGGCTGGCATGAGAGCCCGTCCACATTAAAAAAAAGCTGCAAAAAAGGCAGGGAAACAGCTGCTGTGAATTAGCCCCACTGCAAACTATATGGGATCCACTTTCCCTTCCATAGTCGTATGAAGTGCAGTGGTAGGGTTAACCAGAATCAATTAGGCAGTACTGCATCGCAATTTATGATAGAATACCACAAGTTTGTTAATGACTTTCACACTTGTTTAGCAATGTGGGTAATTCAAATTCCTGCTTAAAAGAAAATGCAGAATTACAGTATATAGAACGACCCGTTCCAGTATTCAAGAAGTCTTAGCTTCCACATTGCCAGATCGTGCTATAATGTGGCCAATGTACTTCAAAGACTATTTCTCTTGTTTAAAAAAGCAGATCTGTCACCTGCAGGTTACATAGATCTTTGCAAGATGTGCTCAACATACAGAACAAATGTACTAGGAAGGAGGAGGTAGGTACATGTGCTCTGCAGGTTACATATAGATACATTCCCCAGCTGCTCCACCCAATGGGTGATCATAAACTCCTTGACATCCTTTCTCATCCCTAAACCGTGGTGCTTTAATCCACCTTTCCTAACCAGGGGCACACTAGCACAGACAATTATCCTTCATCCACCTGCTCTACCAAGATCCATGCAGGCTGGTACATCATCAGCTCTACTTAGTATACAGCTCCGTCTTTGCTCTTACATTATCAGGCCTACATTGTTTACTCATAGCTAAATAGATATTTGTGAAAATAAAGATCAAAATAATCACTCAGTTTGCTCATTTAGAAGCATTCCGCAACACAATACACCAAATCTGCAGCTCTAACTTATTTATCATCAAACTTGGAGATTTGAAGAGTTAAACTTCTCCTCCCATACATTACAGATATGGAGCACGCAAACGGCAAAAAGGCATGAACTATGCTAAAATACATTAGTTACTAGGAACTGAAACCTAATATGCACACAATGCTGTGCTATATGTTTAGCTACATGTGCATCTTTGGGCCATTTAGCCAGGGTTTTAAGAAACAAGAAATGTGGTTGGTATGGCAATGCTACCGGCTCAAGCACCTATGAAGGGACGTCCGATTAAATGTGTGCCAATCATGAGTCCCTTTATATTAGGAGGCTCTGTTCCCTTAAGGGGGGAGTTAAATGTAGTGTCATGTGTGAGCCAGCATATGGAGGAGCGTGTATGTGAAATGCCTACTCCTCCAGATGCTCACCGAAACATTTAGGTTTGTATTTCATGTTTCACTTGTTCGTGCATGCATGGGGAAAGAGACAGCTCGAACATCAGGAATGGATGCCCTCCCTCACTCTTGTCTCCAGGATGGTGGGTGAGATGGGTCAAACCAGCGAGAGCTGCATCATTGTTGTAGGCACGCAAAGGTGATGGGCAGCACAAGAAAAGATGACAGAAGCATCCGGGGATCACCAGAGGGGGAACTTGTGAGCCATGGGGACGGGGAGCCGAGAAGTGCAGACCAGTGATGGGCAGAAATCCTTATTGCACCAACCGAAAAGCCAACAAGAGTGGGAGCAGCAAAGTGCAAAATAGGTACAACTGTGATGGGTATTAGTCCTTTCTCTGTGGGAGCAAAAGAGGCTAGCGTCAGGATCAAAAAGTGGGATCAAAAAGTGGGATTTAAATTTTTAATATAAGAGACAGCAAGCAGTGCTGGGACCTCTCACCTGCAATCAGCTGAATGCTTTGGCACAAAGGGTGCACCCGATCAGCCACTGCTGCCATAGTGCAATGCTCCCCCATTTGGGGAGCACCACCAAACCACCCAACATAGCCAAGGTTGGCCTATTGCAACACTCCCTACCTCCTCTTCCCCTTGCCCTAGAAAAGAGGACGTGGAGTCAGTCTGCTGGGGAAATGGGTGCTGGGAAAGACTGCAATTTCAACAAAACAAAAGCGGTTGTGTCGCTTTGCAAGCTCATGAAACAAATCTGTAGAACAAGTAGTGATGAGGACCCTCCTAGGTGCCAGTCACAGAGCCGCAAAGACCACAGAATGCCCCTCCAGTGTAGACACGAACAGACACACGGTTCCTGGCATCTCTAAAGATAGCTGGCAGAGCGCTATATGCCACCAGAGAGCATTACCACCACTGACCTAGTATGAAATTTGAGGCGGAAGGGGATGAAGGGGCAAAATGCTACACTCCAGCCGGAATACTGCCACCTCCCCCAAACTATGTACTGACCCCTAGAGTGAAGGTTGCCCTCCCATGTAACAGCCACAGGGCAGCACAGTGGCCTTCCAAGAGCGCCCCACCAATATGCATGGAGCTAGCCACACGATGCCCGATAGCTATAGCTGGCAGAGAAGACCTTCATCTGATAATGTGAGGGGCACAGTGCTCAGGTGGATTGTAAAACACCTTCAAGGCATGGATCCCTGTCGTCGAGCTCCGTATTTGCGTACTGTGTTTAGCTTAATTACCAGTCAGATTGTTCAGCAGCAAGACTGTTGTCACTGGGTATAATCCTAAAAACTGAATTCGTCATTGTCAGATAATAAACTCAGCAATAAAACACAAAACAAGCAGTTCATTTCTAGTTTTGAGAGAAACATTTGTTTTTAATGTTTTTTTACTTCAAAGAACAAAGGCAAAACCTTATTGTTACAGGACTATCTTCCCACACAGATGTTTGGAAAGAGATCTTGAAAAGAAAATGTCACAATTGCCCCAAATTCAACATGCATTTCACGTTCCAGCAGTAGAATGAGATTGCGCTTCAGAGACATCAAAAGGAACCACATTGGTGAACCAGTATAGCAAAACATGAGCCTACGAGTTTTTCATGAAAGTCGAATGAAATAAAGATTTTCCACACATTCGTTACAGAAAGTCATGATTCTATTAAAGACTCAGAGGCGAAAGATTATGCTCTAATCTTCTCTTTACTTCCCGAGCACAAAAGTATAAACAAACAATTATGAAAAACTATAACATAAAAACTACAAATCCCAAGAACTGCAGCAAATTTGTAGTTCGTTTTTCATAAATCCACAAAACCATGTGACCTTTCCAGTCCAATTACATTTCACTTTCCCTTATAAACACTGAACATTCCAAACTGCTTCCTCTTTCTGCCGCTGATCGAACAACCAAATAACTTGCGCCCCAACTGGTAGACTACTTCTTTATTCTTTACTTTGATCCCTCTTCACGGAGTCTTATGCTATGCTCCTCTCAAAAAATATAAACTCCATGACATATCTCTTCCTTAACGGGTGGGCAATCGCATCATAACAAACATTACATTAACATTTACAAATTATAACTCTTCAAAACATATTTTTGATATCATTCATCCATAACAGCGATTGAATTGGGTGGAATAATCTTTCGCCTCCGAGTCTTTAATAGAATCATGACTTTCTGTAACAAATGTGTGGAAAATCTGTATTCTATGTCAAGACTCAGATTATGCTCGTTTAAAGCTTACCACCAACAACGCTTTCTGTTCTACTGGTCTAAAATAAAAATTCTTAAACGTTGTCTCATTAGACCAGTCTGCCGCCTTCAAAATATCTTCCAGGCGAGCCCCTGACAAAAGGCTGATGACGCCATAGCAGCTCTAGTAGAATGTGCTCCAAACTGTCCTATGTCAATGCCTGCTTCTGCCATGCACCATCTCACCCATCTGGCCAAAGTGGCTGAAGCTACTGCTTTAAAAGGCTTTCTGATCGCTATTAACAGCTGACATTCCCCCATGGGTCTCACCGCATCTGACTCCGCTTCATAAGCTTTCAGACACCTAACTGGACATAATCTGGGCTTTTCAGAAAATGCCATGTAATCGCATACACCTAACACCTTTCAATAATCATCATACCAATGGATGTTCACCTATTGGCTTCCCTTCAATGTACTCATTTCCTGCAGATATTGCAGATCTGTAGGTGTTAATAGTTCTGTATGCTTTAGCCTGAGCTGCCTGGCCTGCTAGAATATTCACTATGTGAATTACATCAGTTCGTATGGGATTATTATGCCTCTCCAAACACCAATTATTCAATTTCTGCTTGCCACTCTGTAGGCCTTCCCGTTACCCGGAATCCATGACTCTCTGATAAATCCCTGAGCTGTCCACGAAAGACCTGGCTTGGCCCAGGTCTTCCTGAAATCGCCCATGCTATCAGGTTCCCTGATTTCACCAGCGGGTGAATCTCCCCCATTGGGCCTAAGACTATGTCCTGTCTGTGTGGCAATAAAATTGGAAAATCGTAAAACATCTCCAGTAGGTCTGGGAACCATGCTTGACCCTTCCAATCGGGTGTCACTAAAATCACTATCGCTTCCCGTCTCCTGACCTGTGCCAAGGTACGTGCTATCATGGCGAAAGGTGGGAAAGCATATTCCTTCGCTGGTCCCCATACCTGGAGAAATGCATCTGTCATCGCCGCTTCTGGATCTGGTCTCCAGCTGAAAAATCTGGAGATCTTCCTGTTCAACCTCGAAGTGAACAGATCAGTCTGACACGGACCTCTCCGATGCATGATCTCCTGGAATACCAAGTCCTCCAGCTGCCAATCACTGTAGTCCCTCGGGTATCTCGAATTCCAGTCTGCCACCTGATTGTGTTCCCCCGGCAGGTGTTCTGCCTTCACGCCGACTCCTCTCTGGAGACATAGGTGCCAAAATCCTTGGCTATCTCTGCCAAGCATCATGGATCCCGTCCCACCCAGTTGGGTACCAAAAAGCCGAAACGTCATCCATCTTGAATAATATGGCACATCTCGCTCCTTCCTGTGTCCAACAACGGACTGCGAAGGATCCCGGCAGGAGTTCGAGGCAATTGATATGTAGACCCAATTCCTCACTCGACCATCTCACCCCCAACCCCCCCGGTCGATTGGTCGCCGCATCTGGCTCCCCAACCCCATCGACTGGGGTCCGATTCAATTACCAGGTCCGGGGAAGAGCCAAATATCGCCTTGCCATTCCATGCTTCCATGTGGTAATACCACCATTCTGGTTCCGTTCTCGCTTCCCGAGAAATGGGCACTTTCTGTTCGTAAGATAGGCCCTTCCTGATATGTTCCATCTTCAACCTCTGCAATGCTCTGTAATGCAGAGGACCTGGGAAGATTGCCTGTATCGAAAATGACAGACCTACCAACCTCGCTATCTCCCTCAAAGAAATCATCTGAGGATATCTCCTCCCATTTAAGTGTAACCTCACTCTTCCTCCTAGTGGAGGAATGTGTGTTTCCATTACTTTCGCCAGCAAGTTTGTTTCTCTCACCTGTGATATTCTGGTGTTGTCTACCGCTGCCTCTCCAGCCTCTACCCCTGCTTCTTCCTCTGGAAGTGAAGAAAGGGTTCGACCTCCGGTCCTTCTGCTCCTTCCAGTGGTATCTCTCGCTGTAGGGCCTGTTAGATCGATAGCAGCTGGACGAACGGCCCTTTCCTCTTCAAGCCTTGTCAAACAACTTCCTTCTGAAGATTTTCTTGAGTGATGACTGAGCCTTGTCCATGGATGCATAAGTGTTGGCGAACTTAGCCATGTCCTTGATGAATAGATCACTAAAACAATTTACCTTTTGCTGCCGCTGCCTGCTCTGATGAGGCCAATTCCCCTAGTCTGGAGTCCACCTTCATCAGAATAGATCTCCTTCTCTCCGTCGCAAATGGTGTGTTAGCATTCCCCATCAAGCATAGGTCCTCTGTGCCCATCCAGCAATGATCTCTGAATCAATGGCCTTCTTCAACGTGGCTTCCTCCGCAAGTTGCCATATCTTTGTAATAGGGCCCAGCATGTCTAATAGCTTGTCTTGATATGATCTCCAAGAACGGTCTATTCCTTTCTTCACGTCTCTGCCGTACCTCCCCAGGAACGTAATTATTCTTTCATCGATCTCTGGGGTGTCTGCTAACCCGTCCAGCACTCTAGGCCTGGGGCATCCAGCCCTTAATTTGTTTGTAGCCTGTTTGCTCAGGGGTGTCCTCAGCCTTTTCTTTATGTACTCAGTTATTTTCTCGGGGGGGTCCCATTCATTCGGCCTCGGGTGTAATAGCTCATCCAGGTTGAATTAGTCTCTATGAGACTCTTCATCCTCCATCCTGTCTCTTGTTTCTGGGCTCTCGCCCTTCGCTTTCTGAGGACTGAAATTATATTTGTCACAAGACCTCGCCTTCCTCTTGTCAGATTTTAATCAGTGCGGTGAACCCAGGGATGTTGGAGAGGGGGGGTCTAGGTGCTACGAGCCCTGCGGGTCTTTGCTCAGGTCTGAGATGCTCTGAGACAAATCAGCCAGATCCTGCATTATGCCCCTTTCCTCTCTATGGGGCTGTTAGCACTGTCCATTCTCTGCACTGCTTGACTCATTCGCAGGCCTCTAACGTGTGGACCCTACAAATCGTCCGAACATCCGCTCATTTGTGCAGACGTGCCTTGTATTTAATTAATTAGCCGTTTTCTTGGGTTGCCCCCGTGAGTCTAAATGCACTTTTCTTTGTAGCTTGGCAGGTCTCTTTATTTCTTATAGGTTTGCTTGGGACTGCGCCCGTCTTTGTGAAATTAATCACTTGTTTATTCGCACCTTAATGGGCTGTACCTCCTATTTTGGCAGATATGAGGGGTCTGATAACAGTTTATCTTGGGACTGTGCCCGTCACTTACTGATCTGCAGCTGTGGCTAATTGACCCTGCGGTGCTGCTATTTGGCCGCCAGGCGGCGTCTGATCTCTCCTCACCTTGGCGCATCTGTCAGCTCCCCCGTATCGTGCGCTGTGTAGAACTTAGTATTAGTCAATTTCAGATCTTATAATCTCTTGTGTCGATGCGCTCAATCTAACCGCTCCTATTCTCTCCCTCCCGGAAAGTCCCACTGAAGCCGGAACCCCAGAAATCCTGTCGCGCCGTCGGGAACTTCCGTGTAAGAGTGCCTCCTAACGAGGTATGCGAACGCCGGAGCCTAAGCCCTGTCGCGTTCCTGTCTCTAGATGCGGATAAGCTCCGCCGAATTTCCCCCGAGCTAAGTGCTTGTGATCATTAGCCTTGCGCGCACGTACAAGTATTAGCAATAACACTCACACACTAATTATCAAGTTATGAAAGAAAAGGTACTTATCTCAGCTGCTGGAGCAGCAAAGAAAGAGGAAGGAGTTTGGAATGTTCAGTGTTTAGAAGGGAAAGTGAAATGTGATTGGACTGGAAAGGTCACATGGTTTTGTGGACTTATGAAAAACAAACTACAAATTTGCTGCAGTTCTTGGGATTTGTAGTTTTTATGTTATATTGTTTTTCATAATTGTTTGTTTATACTTTGCTGCTCGGGAAGTAAAGAGAAGATCAGAGCATAATCTGAGCCTCCGAGTCTTGACATAGAATTTTGCCCACAATGGGGAAAGATCTTAAGTGACGTATGGGGAAGTATAGAGTCAAGTCTTGTGTGTTTGGCTTAGTTACTCATTTATTGGGTCAAGGTAAAAAAATAAATTAAAAAAAACGTCCTTGTTCACCCATTGGCGTCTGGTTATAGGGCACAAGGGTGCAAGCACCCTTATTTTTGAGCTAGTTGAAAAGATGTTAATTTTGAATTCAACTTGAAAACATACACCTTTCACCTAGCGAGCACTGCTCAGTGCTTTCAAGTGGTTACTGGCGCACCGGGTGTGACTGTGGGGGTAGTGCGTTGCAGAAGAGCGTCCCATGCCACAAACATTTTCTATACTTCAGCACAGAGTCTAAATGGCTCTGCGCATCGGTCATTGACAGTTAAGTTCAAAGGCCAGCCGGTGCATGAATAATATGGGCCTTGAATGACAGGCGACTTGACACCAACACATTTTGGGGGGAGGAGGGGTTGCTAACCCTTCAAATGTTGGGAGAGATGTGCTAACTTCAGACAAGTTGGGAGAGTGGCAAATATTTGTGTAGGGGGCGTTTAACTCCTTTAAGCATTCCAACGAGAATATTCTAGTGCAGCTTCAATCTCACAAGCAGTTAGCACTCTCCCTTAAGTCTGAAAGCAACCAATTAAGGACCACTGTGAAAAAAGAGAGGTCCCATGTCCCCTCTCTACCCTTTCAATAACTGCCCTGGCATGCAAGTGCTAAGCCCACATCACGATTTCAATTGCCTAAAAAAGTATACATGTGCTAACAATGAAATGCTTTATGTTAGTAATTGCAGGGCCTTTGTTAACAGTTAACGGGGGCCGTTTAACATCTGTGTCCGGTCCTGTATGGCCAGGGCTCTCTGAAGGCCAGCCAGATTGAGTCAACTGAAACCTGGTCAGCTCAATGGTGTTGCGCCACTGAGACTCGGGACAAGCCATCCGGATCAGCGTGTAGCGGCAGGGGGGGCAGAATAAACACTGTGGGCCCGATTCATGGAATATTCGCCTGGTTCAAAGTGACTTTGCACTGCCGACACAAACCCCGATTCATGCAACCGTGCAAAGTGTATTTTTGCAGTGCAAAGTCCGGGCAAAGTCAGCACAGTCATTTTTGCAGTTCAAAATGACTTTGCCTGGACTTTGCACATCAAAAATACACGTTGCACAGTTCCATGAATCGGGGTTTGTGTCGGCAGGGCAAAGTCACTTTTCATCAGTGTAAATTCATTTTGAATCGGGCCCTTTATGTGTGCATATTTATACAAGTATGTGTACATGCATGCAAGATTTTGCCGGAGTGTTAATCCACATGAACGTCAATACAGCGTGTATGTATATATGTAAAATGTTTGCAGCGGATTCGAGGAGTGACGATTGTTCTCAAGCAAAAAATATTGGCGTAGCCAGCATGGACAGGTTTACTTATATTGGTCTACCATCATTGCATTATACGCAAAGCCAACAGGAGTGTGCCCTTATGTGGCAATACTGGTTTAAATAACCACAGCCAGTATGACCATGTCTTTTACACTAGCAAAATACTGGCTTACATTATGTAGATGAGCATTGTATCTTATACTGGCATAAACTGTGGGCTCTGGTGTACTGTTAGCGATCTGATATCTAATGGGATGTTTTAATGCATTACTCTACAACGCAGATTAAACATGTAATTAAGTTTCCCTAAGTTTTTCCCCAGATGTGTGTAGTGGTTACCCATCCCTTGTGCCTTGTCCCCCCGCCCTCTGACCCCCAAACCATCTGCTAAATGACTCATGGTTTGTTTGCGCTTACTTGCTATGCGCGGTAACAAATTTGGTGGAAAATATTTAAACCGCTCCATTGGCAATTCACCAGTCGCCACTAGGTTCCCCCCCAGTCTTCAGTTGCTGGTCGAAAGTGAGCTGCTGGCTCCAGTCCAGGAGACCCCGTCATCTCCCACAGTGCTCTATGTAATTACCCATTGCTAATCTGTGTTTGACGAGATCAGGAGTCTCCTATAGCCAGCCAGCAGAGACATTCGAAGTTTTGGAAACCAAACACACTGCAGCTCGGAGAGTTGAACACACTTAGCTGGATTGCTGAAAGATTAAATGGCTCCTAGGATAGTGGTCTTCAAACTGTTTAGGTGTGCCCCCCGCGCCCAAGCAAAATGTGAGCAGACCATGCCCCCCCAAATATGCCAAATGGACAGTAAATCCAAATGGCTATGAACTATTGCGCGCAGTCACCGCACCCTACTCCCAGTATAGTCCCTGGGCTCCTATCACAGTCTCTGGGCTCCTTCATCCCACTCCTACCCAGTACCTAGGCTCTCCCCAGCCCACCACAGACCCTGGTCCCTCCCCACCCTGCTCCCACCAGAGTCCCTGGGCTCCCCCACCCTGCTCCCAGCAGTCCCAGGACCACTCAAGTGAGGTTGAAGGTGCCCCTCCACCACTCTCCCCTGTTTTTTTCTTTTTTTTAAATAATGGGTTAAAATGTTGCATTTTGGAGCATCCTTTTAAAAATACAATTGGGTAAAAAGCCAAACAGTTTGCAATTAGCGCTCGGGGTCCAGGGGGCAGGCATGATATTTTTGTCATCTGCCGTGCCGGATGGGGTTTATTTTATTACACTTGTTATACGCCCAGACCCGGGGGTATCACGGCGTAGTTACAGACAATGGGAGAATGCAATCTTAGAGTGAACACAGAAGTACAAAGGAATAACAGTCAATAATATACAATATACAAAATAGTCAGATAATTATACAGCAATATACAAAATAGTCAGATATGTACAGTTAATTGGAGCGGATTAGTGCTCTGGTTCAGTTAGTACTTGTTGAAAAGCCAAGTCTTCAAAAAGCTTTTGAATTTTGGGAAGGAAGTTTCGTTCATAATGTGGGTGGGTAGAGCGTTCCAATGTCTGGGGGCCAGTGTTTTGAAGCTACTACCCCCTGCTTTCTCCCTTTTGTATCTGGGGGTTTCAAGGTATGCGTTTTATTGGACCTGAGGAGTCTAGTCTGGGGCTTGTTCATGACTGTGTTGTTGAGGTATTTGGGTGCTTTGTTAGCCCTGCATTTGTGAGTGATGCTCAGGGTTTTAAATAGAATTCTAGCTTGGATGGGGAGCCAGTGGTGGTCTCTTCTGGTGTTAGAGATATGTTCAGATTTTTTGATGCCTAGGGCTGCTCTGAGGGCTTTGTTCTGCAGGAGTTGAAGTTTGGCTATGTTGGCTTTCGAGGTGCCAAGGAAGAGGATATTACAATAGTCTAGCTTAGACAGTATGAGTGCTCTGGCTAGAGTAACGCAGTTATTGGCTGAGAGGAATTTGCAGCTAAGGGAGATGAGTTTGGAGGTGTAGGAGGTGGACGAGGCTAATGTGTTTACTTGTTTAGACATGGATAGTGTTGCATCTAAGTAGACGCCAAGGGTATTGAATTGTTTAAGAACAGGGATTATGGTGCCATCAATGGTGAATGATTTGAAAGCGGGCTCAAGGGTATTGATTTTCCTGGAGGAGCCTAGTATGAGGAGCTCGGGTTTGTCGTCGTTGAGACAAAGGCTATTATTAGTCATCCAGTTTTGAATGAGTGAGTAGATTTGGTTAACCAGGAGAGAGTCTTGTTCGTGATTGCCTGAGAGAGGAATGAGGATTTGGGTGTCATCGGCGAAGTTAGTATAGATGACACCCATGGCATCCAAAGCTGCGAATAATAGCTTGGTATAGGCATTATACAGAGTGGGGGATAGGCAGGAGCCTTGCGGCACACCTGCAGGGACAGGCACCGGATCTGCTGATTCTTTGCCGATGGATACTCTGGAGGTCAAAGAGGTCAGGTTGCCGATGGATACTCTGGAGGTCCTATCTGCCAAGAATGATTTGATCCAGTTGGTGGCGTTCTAAGCTAGGTTGAAGTTGCTTGCTAGAGTGTTACAGAGTTTATCGTGGTCAACCAGATCAAAGGCCGCTGAGAGGTCCAGGAGCATCAGTAGACAGAGTTTACCTGCTTCTCTAGTGGCATCCATTTGGATCTTCAGATCAAGGAGGGCTGTCTCTGTGCTATGGTTAGGACTGAATCCTGACTGACTGTCTCCTAATAGTTGATGGTGTTCCAAATGGTTCTGAATTCGACAGTAGGCTATTTTATCAATTATTTTTAGGAGAAATGGGACCGTTGTAATAGGTCGGTAGTTGGTGGGTATTGACGGGTCCAGGGATGGTTTTTTTTAGAAGTGGTGTCACCCACGCTTTTTTGATACTGGTGGGGACTGTGTTTGTGAGGAAAGAGGCATTGATAAATTTGGTGATGATGGGTGTAAGGGTGGGGGCGCAGAGTTTCACTAGGAGGGAAGGGAATTGGTCTTCTTTACAGTTGGAGGCTTTGAGTTTCGTTATGGTGTCAAACACTTCTTTGTTAGACACTGGTGTGAATTGAAATGGGGGGCCAATAGTGGTATTTGATGTGGTCATTGATATGGTGGGTGGAGTTTTGTCAGCTAGGAGAGTTTTTTTACTATCGATTTTATTTTGCAGTAGGAGGATTTTAGATGAGAGGGTGTTTTGTATAGTGATGCACCAGTCTTTACTAGAGTTAGTAGGTGCTGAGGTTTGACAAAGGTTTTCAAGCTCTCTAAGGATGGTAAACAGTTCTTTGCTGTCTGAGGACACATTAGTAATACAGAGGTTAAAGGCATTGGCTTTTTGGGTGATTATTGCTGATTTATATGTTTTGTTGGCTTCAGCAAAGGCTAATGCCGATTCTGGGGTATTGTTTTTCTTATGGAGGTGTTCAAATGATCTTTTTGTGCGTCTTAAGGCTACAAGTTCCTTGTTAAACCAAAAACAGCATCGTTTGTCAGGTCTGCGGGTTTTGGTGGTGATGGGAGCAAGTAAGTCAATAGTTTGGGTGAGGCATTGTTGGTATTGTTCTGCTAGATAGGAAGGGTTGTTGGTGCCTAGAACCGTATGGGCAAGA
Organism: Ambystoma mexicanum; assembly: GCF_040938575.1. Taxonomy (NCBI): domain Eukaryota; kingdom Metazoa; phylum Chordata; class Amphibia; order Caudata; family Ambystomatidae; genus Ambystoma; species Ambystoma mexicanum. Next base: position 1,198,726,960 of record NC_090935.1, read on the forward strand.
GCAGCACTCAGGGCTGGAATGAGTTTGTCGCATGAGAGCTTTTTGCTATTTCTAGTTTCGAAGGTTTCTGGTTTTTTGGGAGTGATGTGATCTGTACTAGCATTGTCTATAGTGAAGTTAATTACAAGGTGATCTGACCATTTGACTGGGTGGATGGAGTCAATGGTGACTTGAGAGTTAAGCGTGAGAAGCCAGTCCAGGGTTCTTCCTTTTGAATGGGTGGGTTTGTCTATCAGTTGTACGAAGTTCATTTCTGACATAGCTGTAAAGAATGTAGATGCTTCAGAGTCCAGGGGGTCATTATATACTAGGTTAAAGTCACTGAGGACTATGCATTTAGTTTTAGGCTTGGTGAGGGGAGTTAGGAGTAGCGGGATGTCCAAATCGGGGTGCGTATTTTTATTGGGTGATCTGTACACCACTAGGAAGTTGGTAGTGGTTTTGGGGTTGGAAGTATACTTCACTAGTAGGAGTTCATAACCTTGTATCTGTTCTATTGGGCAGTCTCTAATTTCCAGGGTGGTTTTGGCTATTATGGCAACTCCACCTCCTTGGGTGTTTGTCCGATCTGTTCTAAAGATGCTGAATCCCGGGGGAATGGCAAGGGCTAGTAGTGGTCCTGCCACTGGGTGAAGCCAGGTTTCAGTGACTACCAGCATATCAAGATGTTGGTCCTCGATAAGGTCATGGATATCTATTGCATGGGCACCTAGTGAACGGCCACTGATGAGTGCACTTTTGAGGGTGTAGGTGAGGGCAGGGGGTGGTGTGTTAACTAAGATGGGGGAAAAAATCAGTAGTTTTGTTCTTGATTTGTTGTTTGGGAGGTGCGTTGTGGAGGCTTTTATGTTGGAAATTAATGGGCGTGGTGTTTAGTTTGGTCAGTGTGTTGGGTATGGTGGTGAGTGAGGTAGCTAATAGGGACATTTTAGTTCTAGACATGAGTCTTGAGTCTTTCAGTACCCAGGATGGGTGTGGTCCTATCGTTAATGCGAATAGGTTTGGTGTGTTTGTATGTGGGCAGGTTGGGACTGAGGCACGGGATGTCTGAGGTTGCTGCGTTCTTGATGGTGGTAGGTGTAATGTGGGAGTGAGAAGATGGTATGGGGAAGGGGGTGTGTGGGGAGGAAGGGGGTGGGGCAGGGGATTGGGAAGTGACGTTGACAACCTAATCTGGCTAATCCTTCGTCCCACCTTAATGAATTGTCCTCTTGTGCATGGTGTAGCATTAGGAACTATGCAAAAAGGGGACATGATATTGGTAAGGAGAGCCAGCATTATATTGGTAGGGGCTGAGTGGGCAGAGAGAGTTTAATAAACTATGTAGGCACATGGGTTAAATTCAATAATCCAACGCAGGCAGGTAATGCACTAATGCAGTCACAACATCAAGCATAGGTCGCTAGCAGGATGCACAGGTAATGGGTCACCTAAATTCGATTTTTAGCAATCAGGGCTACAGGTGATAGATATGCAGTAAAGAGGCAGTGGACAGACAGGTTTAAAGCAGTTTAGATGCAGTTGCTGAGAGGCAGTCTAAAGTCAATTTATCTAGTTATAAAAGCAATAGTATGGCTAAAAGGCAAATTCAGTAATCTAGATGCAGTTGTGATGCTGCTAGGCAAAGTCATAGTTGCAGGTTACCTGGTATGTGACAGACAGGGGGCCTGGCAGACGGCAGACACAGGCACAAACAGGAACCAAACAGGTGCTGGCCTTGTAGCAGTGGGCCTTGGTTGTTGTGGGCCGGCTCTGCCTGCCGGCAGCCAATGGGGAAGGAAATAGGCAGGGCAGCCTATCGGTGCAGCTTGTAAAGGATAGCTTTGGGCAGGCTGGTCAGACGTTGTAAAGACGGTCGGCCATCTTTAAAATCAAGTACCTCGTGTACGTAAATGGCGATTCCGGTGCAGAAGCACCGTTTCAGGCAGTTCCGTGGAATTTGTGCAGCGTTTTGGCCTGATTTTTGGTTTTACTTCCGCGTTGGCGGCTTCGTCACAGAAGAGTGCGGGGTTAGTTTCCTCTCGGTGCAGGTCTAGTTGTTGCGTCCTGACGGCCGCCCGGAAGTATATATTCTGTTTACTTCCAGAGGACCGTTTCGTTGCAACCCCCTTAGATTAGCGCTTCGCTCTCCTTTGGGTCAGACGCTGTTTTTCCTCTTTCGGCTTTTCTTTTAGCCGCCTCCTGCTTTCCTTTTCGTACGCCCTTCTGGCGTCTTTCCTTCCCTTATTCTCATTACCTCGCTGCCTTCTCATTCTGCTTTGACGGCGCTCTCTCCGGTGGCTTCTTACCTTTCACGCCTTCTTTGTGGTTAGCCCTGCCTCTGCCTCAGAGGTCGCCTTCTCCCTCCTACCAGTTACTCCTGCCATCTCCGGACCTCATTCCATTGCTGGATCACCTTCGAGCGGAACAACACTACGGCCAAAAAAGGGTTTTTTCTGCCGTTCGGCTTTTTCCCTTTTTATTCCTGGCTGCCCGCGGAAACGAGGCCACAGGACTGCTGTAATAGCTAGTGGTCACTGTGGCTTCCTCTCGCGGCAGGCCCCCTCCACATAAAAAGGAGAAAGATTACCTCATTCGAAGGAACTTCGACCCAGAAGATTTGGATATCCTATCATCAGGTGAGAAGAGTGGGGAGGAAGGAGGGCGAAAACGTCCCAGTCAGGACAGTAGTTTGCAACACCCAGACAAGATGTTGGCAGAAGAACAGATCCAAGCCATTCAAGGCTTATCAAGATCTACAGACTGTTAAAGCCGAAAATGCCACCCTTAAGCAAATGGCTACCTCACGGGAAGCCCCCCCCGGCGGAATTGCCAGCTATGTCGCTCTCTTCTGGGAAATTCGATGGATCTCCCAAAAAGGTGAAGGAATTCTTGGAAGCTTGCATTGTGTACTTCACTTTTAGACCCCGTTCATTTGCAACTGACCAAGCTAAGGTTGGTTTCTTGATTTTGAATATGACGGGCAATGCACTGTCATGGGCAACCCCTCTTGTTACCAGTGCTAACCCTATATTACTTGACTTCACAGGGTTTCATGCACTGTTGAAACAGACTTTTGAGCGACCAGAATTAAAGTTTACAGCCTGCGTTTAAAGTTTGCGAAGATTTATTAGATGTACGACAAGAGGCTGCCGACGTCCTTACATATATATCCCGTTTCAAGACACTGGCCGCCGGTGCTGGCTGGCCAGAACAAGCTCAGTATGCCATATTCAAAAGAGGCTTAAAGGAGGAGATCCAAGACGAGCTCGCTAGGTCTACTAGGCCTCCAACATTTTCCGATTTACTCTCAACTGTGTTACAAATAGAATACCGATTACAAGAGCGGCGCTCGGAATGCCAAAGACACCGTACAACGGCTCAGGTTCCGGAATCCAGGACAGCGGCCACGGCTTTGCCCTCTCCCCCCCACTCTCACGAAGAACCAATGCAGATCAGAGCCACCGGCCCGTTGTCATCAGCAGAAAGAAGAAGAAGAAAGGAAAAGGGCATACTGTGGTTCAGAGCAGCACCTCCTTAAAGACTGTCCGGAAGTCCCAACTAAGCGGCAGGAAACGAGTATCCTCGGCACCAGTAGGAACTAGATTCCGAGGAACACTTTGTGATTCACACAGTCCCTATATTTCGCTCTCTGTCTCGGCTCCCAACACTCAAGAAGACTCCAGGCTTATGGTCATCCCTGTCCTCATCAATCTACCCGCAAAGGCTATGGAATCCTTAGCTCTCCTAGATTGCGGAGCAGCGGGTAATTTTGTGGACACACTGAGGGAAGAAAAGGTGGGGCTCCACCGATTAGTCCGCAATCATAACCAGAAGGTGGAAGGTGTGGATGGTTCCCCCCCTTTCGTCGGGACCCATAACACACCAGAAGAGCTCACGATCACCATTTTTCAACACTCGGAGTCCATCAAGTTCGACATAATACGAGCTGCCCATTTTCCCATTATCCTCCGTATTACTTGGCTTCGGAAGCATAATTGTCATGATGCCTACATTCAAGGAGCCAGGTCCGACCCAGCGACCCCAGAGGCAGGCATCATTTCCACCAGGGGAGTGCCAGCGGGCCCAAGCTGGGGCCCTTTGGACGCAGTCCTGGCGCCTTAGGCGCCAGGCTCATGTTGGACCTCTGTCCTGGCGCCTTAGGTGCCAGGCTCATAAAGCTAGACATGTGTGCAAGTGTTTTCATGTGCACTTACCTGAGGCAGACCATGCTGACACATCCAGGCCCTCTTGAGGCCTGAATGGAACTACTTTACCTGTGGGACTACTTTCCACCCGGGTGTGGTCGGGGAAGGATACATACCTGATCGGTGGAAGGATACACACTTGGGACTTCTTCCAAAGCTATTTAAACCACACCCGATCAGCAACTCACGCTTCGCGTTGTTCTGCTCCTTGCAGCTGGACGCTCTCCGTGTCAGCTCCTGCTTCTGGACTTCAGCCACGCCTGTCAGCATCCTGGGTCACCTGCAAAGGGAGACAAGTGACCTTACCAGCTAAATCTGCACCACGGAGACATCACCGACGATCCTGAAAGGGAAGACATTATTTTTAAAAGCATTTCGTTACGATCGCTGCAGCGCTGCATTTCACTCACCTTTCCTGGGTTCCTCCATCTTCAGCAGCGATCATCCGGATACACAGCCACTTCCCAGAGCCTAGAGAAAAACACAAGAATAAGAGGTGAGAGAAGGAAGGGAATAAGACTTACCTCATTTCATTTCGGGTCTTGCCACTTCCAGGCATTTTCCTGACCCCGGCCCCTATCGGGAAAAAAGACAAAGACATTGAATGAGCGTATGCAAAGTCAGTTCCCGAGCGCTCATCCAGAACTAACCTGCCATTTACTGGAACTGGAACTGCACGTTTCACTTCGGGTCGGTGCCATATCTCCGGCATTCCGAACCCCGGCCCCTAAGGGGAAAAAAGGACAAACATTAGCGCTTGCTGCAAAAAGACAATGAACATTATTATTAAGCTTGGACTTTTGAACTTGCAACAGAACTTTTACAGAGCCTTACCTGAATAGTCAAGCTTACCTGAACTCCCATCAATCCTCAATCCAGTGAAGTAACTGGGTTTCAACGCGCCCCTGCATCAGAGGCAGGATGGAGAGCTCATCCTTCCTGACCCTAAGGTGAGACTTCACGGGGAATCGTGGAAGGGTATTGTGGAGGGTTGGAAGAGAGTGGGAGGCTTGATCATAACTCAGTCAGTAGGTAATACTCCCTTTTCACGCACAGGGGAATATTCCTGCGAGCCGGAGAAGCCAGAGTTGAGGGCCCTTCCTGTCCATCTTCAGAGTCCTGCGCTTCACCATTGAAGAAGCATCAGCACTCGAAGCCAGACCTGCGCCTCCGTGGGAATCAGGTGAGCGTTACAATAATCCCCAGATAAATTGGACTATCAATCAGCTAAGTTTTAGCTCCTCGTACTGTCAACTTCATTGCTTCCCCGTTACAGCTAAAGACGAGACTCATACCATGACAGCCATCCCAAGCAATCTTGTGGGCATACATGCTCTACCCCAGTTTTGTACACCCTACCAAGAAGTCTTCACGGAAAGAAGGCCTGCTACTTTGCCTCCCCATAGGCCGGAAGATTGCAAGAACCTGGAGCCTAATGCCTCGGTTCCCTTCGGTCGAATGTTTTCTCTTACTCAAGCGGAAAGACAGGTCCTCAAAGACTATTTGGAAAAGAACATGCAAAACGGTCTCATCCAACCTTCAAGGTCCCCTGCAGGGGCGTCATTAAAAAAAGAGATTACACAGAACTCCGTCCCTGCATCGACTATAGGGGTCTAAATAAAGTAACCATCCGTGACCGTTACCCTATGCCGTTGATAACAAAAATCATAGAAGCAGTGCAAGGAGCCAACATTTTCACTAAACTCGATCTTCGTAATGCTGATCACTTACTTCGCATTGCTGAAGGCGATGAATGGAAAACGGCTTTCCGCACCCCATTCGGGTTATACGAGTACCGGGTCATGCCGTTTGGGCTCGTTAATGCAGCGGCTGTGTTTCAGCGGTTTATGGACCGAGTGTTTTCAGATCTACTTTCGGTTAAAGTTATCGTCTATCTAGATGACATCTTGATATTTTCATACGATGTAGCTGATCATACCCGGCATGTACTACAAGTACTGGAACGTCTCCAACAATATCAGCTCTTTGTCAAACCAGAAAAATGTAAGTTTGCAGTATCCTCGGTACCCGATTTAGGATATATTCTCTCAAAGGATGGTATCTCTATGGATCCTGGCAAGGTTTCAGCTATCATTGAGTGGCCTTCACCCACCAATATCAAAGAATTCCAAAGATTTCTTGGTTTGTCGAAATTCTACAGGAGATTCATTCAAAACTTTTCTGAGATTGTTCTTCCCAATCACCAGACTACTAAAAAAGAGTTTGGGTCCCTTCAGATGGTCGCCAGAAGCAGAACACAGCTTTGTTCAGTTAAAACAGATGTTCTGTTCAGCTCCCATTCTTCGGCACCCTAACCAAGAACGGCAGTTTATAGTCGAGATTGATGTTTCTGCTTCTGCCATAGGAGCGGTTCTGCTTCAAACTCACGACGGTGTGGAACATCCTGTAGCATAACGCTGTCACCTAGTCAACTGAATTATTCAGTATTGGAGAAGGAGTTACTTGCTATTAAACAGGCTTGTGAAGAATGGCGACATCTACTCTTGGGAGCACGTCACCAGTTTCTCATTCGCACAGATCATAAGAATTTACGAGTTCTACAAAACATGGACTGTGTTAACTCACGACAAGCCCGATGGGCATACTTCTTTGCCCAATACAACTTTCTTATCACCTACTTACCCGGCACGAATAACAAAGTAGCGGATGCCTTATCTAGAAAAGAGACTGTCAGCGAAGGAGAACCCCTTCTTAGGGAACCCATGTTCCAAAGAAACAGGATACTTGGGATTACGGCAACTTTTGTCCAGGAGATCAAGACCACTCAAGGTGTCGAAAGGCCTCAGTTATTACAACAGGACAGTAATACTTACATCGACAGAGGTGGCTTGCTTCTTTATGGTACTCAGTTGTACATTCCTTCCGGTATGTGGCGATGAAAGGTTATCAGTTGGTGTCACGATCTACCCACTGCAGGACACAGAGGAGTGCAGAACACTACAGATCTAGTTGCTAGATCATTCTTTCGGCCAGGACTCAGAAAGGATGTTATGGAGTATCTTAAAGCATGCCCGGTGTGTGCCACTGCCAAATACCCCTGTGGTAAACCGTTAGGACTGCTTACCCAATGTGAAATACCTACCCGTCCGTGGGGCTTGATTTCAACGGATTTCATCGTCGACTTGCCAGTTTCCAGCGGTTGTACCTGCATTATGGTGGCGATTGACTCTTTCACCAAATTGGCCCATTTTTCCCCGTTACCCGGATTACCTACAGCGACTGAGATGGCAGAAACCTTTGCGAAGGACATATTCCGGTTACACGACCTTCCAGACAAGATTATCTCGGACAGAGGAAGTCAATACATCTCTAAATTCTGGAAAGCCCTCTGTTCTCGAGTTGGTATTGAAAGAGCACTATCCTCGGGGTTTCATCCCCAGTCTAACGGTCAGACGGAACTACTGAATGACACGTTACAACAGTATTTACGGTGCTACAGCAACAAATACCAAGATAACTGGGTTTCGTTACTTCCAACTGCGGAGTTCACGTATAACAATTCAAAACATTCTGCCACGGGTCACACTCCGTTTTTCTGTACATACGGTATACATCCAAGGTCTTTTCTTCCCACTCTTCCTGTTCACCCGGGTCGCTTCACACTGGAGGGGGGCATACTGTCATCCGCCGTGCCGGATGGGGGTTACTTCCGCGTTGGCGGCTTCGTCACGGAAGAGTGCGGGGTTAGTTTCCTCTCGGTGCAGGTCTAGTTGTTGCGCGCGCCGGCTGAGGTGGGATCAGCCTTTGTTGTACAACCCCTCCCAAACCCCCACTCGCCAAAATCAGCTCCACGGTCCAACACAAACACACATACATTCACACAGCAATCACGTTCTCATTGACACGAGCACCCATCATACACTCAATCATAACACAAGCATACATGCATCCATACACATTTAAATAAAAAATAAAAAAAGGAACATAAACTTACCTTCTGCCCCGGTCCTGAGGTTTCCTCCCCAGCGCTCCAGCTCCTGCATCATGAACAGGAATCGGGAAGCAAGGGCTTCCTGCACATGCGTGTAGGGGCCTGTGTGTGGGTGCTGGAACGCCCCGCTACAGGCTGCTCTGTTCGTATGTGCGAGGAGCCAAGGAGCACTCCTTCAGCTGGAAAAAGCAGCTGAGGAAGTGCTCAGTGTTTCACTGGGCTGGCTCCTCGGCTCCTCCATAATGGGTGAGGGGGCCACTGGGTCGACACCCCCTCGCCCATTATGAATGAGCCTCTAGGCTCGGACTGGCCTATAGGGCAATGCCTAAACCAAAAAGGCTAAATGCTAGTGTAGGCCAGTTTTTTTGGTCTAAATGGCCAGTTTTTATGGCCAATGTGAGCCAGTTTTAGGAGTTACTTCACTATGCAGGTAGTAGTTTTGACTATTGTTGCTGAATACATATTCCTTAAATATCACAATTTGCTTACATTTTAACAAAAAACTTCCCCTTGGGTACTACTCAGTCTGTTACTACAGGAATGAATTGCCATTTGCAACTGTGGGCCATTTCTTCATTGGTGTCAGAGACAGTTTTAAGCTCCAGTCCGACCCTGTGAGCCGACCCCTGCCCATTTCCTCCATTAAATTTTTTTTATAACAAAATATAATTCAGTCTGGGGACTTGCACGCCCCACTGTTTGAAGACCTCTGTCCTAGGGCCTTTATGAAAACGAAAGTTGTAGTATTTTTTAATAAGTTAGAGGGCAGAGTGTTTTCCATAAGAAATAAAATGACATAGGTGGGACTGTGCAGCCATCCACAAGATCCATGCATCCCAAAGACAAAACCTTACACCCCACTTCAGGCCAGACAAGCAAATAAACCGCCTCAATTTTGTTTTAAGTCCATTGGCACAGTTAAACAGTGCAGCCCCATGAGAAAATAAAGTGCTACATCTTCATTACGACAAAGGCTAGGTGCACATCTATTACAGCTACGTAGCATTTGTAGAGGGGAGATCAGCTAAAAGAATTGCTTTGTGGTGCTGCGTTACAGTCTGTGCAGCGCTGTATGGTTCTGTGTGTCTTGTAGACTGCAGTTTAACAAGCCATTACAAACGATAGTGAATACAAAGTCAATTGGTATGCACTGCCTAAGTGAGACAAAATGACAGTCTATATACATTTCTGTGCTGCATGCTTAATAACATTGATATTAAGAAAACGGCGGATTATTGTTATTGAGCATGAGCGAATGCAGATTTGGGGGCAGGGCAAGGAGGTTGGTGTTGGGGGCCTATTTTGGGATCTAAAGTAGAGGGCTAGTTTATCTCTCCGCAGTTGGTAGGATCCCGGCTAATTTACTGGTACATGGTTGGGGCTTTACCCGTTGTCACTAAGACCCATGAACCGGCCTGGGTCAATACAGGGGTAAGGAGGGAGACCTGCAGAGTAGGGGATGAGAGGTGGGTAGGGGTGGCAGGTAAGAGGGTTGGCGATACAAGGGCCCAAAGATGGAGCTTTTACACAGAAAGAGGCAAAAGTCAAGAGACCAGGGGGACTTACCAAAGGGAGTTGGGGAAAAGGTTTCAAAGGAAAGGAAGGGACTATATAATATCGAAACTGACCCATGGATTTTAAGGTTACCTCATACAATATTAGAGGGCTGAATACACCGGCAAAGAAGAGCAAGTTGGAGCATTTCTTGAGGAGCGAGAAACCAGACTCTCACGCTCCAAGAAACTCACATAAGCAAAAAGGACAGATTGCGACTTCGGTTTAAAGGGTATCCACAAATCTTCCTACCTAATGCGAAGGACAAAAAGCTGGGGGTGCTGATTGCATTTAGAACTAATCATGATTTGGTGATTTAGGGCTCCAGGGCGAATAAGCTTGGAAGATTTATTTTGTTAAGTTTCATATTGGGACAGAGATATACACAGTAGCAACAATGTATGCACCTAACTCCGAACAAGATGGTTTCCTCAGGGCCACGCTGGCGACATTAGAATCCTTCCTGGAAGGATATGTTATACTAACAAGGGACTTTAATATATTATAGGATGCAGTGATGGATAGAAGTAATGTAGGGTTTGCACCTCAAGGCTCCCCCTCTTCACAATTTAAAGAAAAATTCAAACAACTGGGTTTGGTTGAAGTGTGGTGTGCTTGTAAGGGAAAGGAAGCTGTATTAACGTTTTATTCTCACGTCCATAGATTCCCAATCACGTATCGATTATATGTACGTTTCCTCTAGATTGTAGGAACGAGTCTGCAGACTATCTTTGGGGGTGATCACGCTGACCATGCACCGTTAGGGGCAACGTTAGAAATGGCATTTCGACGTAAAGGGTTATGGCAGTGGGTACTACCAGAATGATTCTGACATATGCGGAGACGGTTCCAAACAATTTCAGATCGAATGCAATGGAGGATACCTCCCCGGGTATATGGTGGGACACAGTAAAGTGATTTCAATCCAGCACTTCAACTAAGTTAATGCCTAGGATGGGATGCCCAATGGAAACCCTTATTTATATATTTTTATGTCAAAAGTTTGTTTAATTCTGGATTATGTACCCTTATATAACGCCCCTCTCTTTGAATCTCCCCGACCTCACTGAGCCAAGAAGTAGGTTTGTTGCGCAAATTAAAAGATTTATTTGAAGAATTGACCAATATATAGATTACACTTTTATGAATAATATCTGAATATCACACTTATGAATATGAACAATGATCAGAAATGGGTAATAATACAATATCAACAATCTCTTTAATCAATTAGGAGTAGGAATAGCAAGAATAATGTGGCAGAGAATACTTTGTATGGGTTCAAGAAAATGCAATAATAAGAATGCAACTCAAAAATAAAACTTGATATGACTTCAATCAAAGGACAATATAATGACTCTTTCGCCCAGTATGCAATATGAAGAGGTGGAAGAGAGCACACAGGATTCAGGAATAACAATCAATAATTCAGTTCAATCCCGATTCCCCAAGCAAGCTTAGAGAGAACAGGTATGATTTTAAACAGGTCAATTGCTTTTAAATGTGGTTTGAATTGGATGGGAAAAATGCTAAAAATGATTTTAATTCGCTAAAAGAGATTCAGACCTAGTGAGAGTTGCTTTGAATTGGGTCAGGTGAACACCAGTAATGATTTATGAATGATTAGCAGATTGAAAACTAAATTCAGAAGTTGAAAACAAGAAATAGCTACGTTCTATGAAGTGAAACTGAGCCAAATTGCAAATTTGCGGCAACTTTTCCGCGTGCGTGAAACGCGATTACGGAATAACTATCAGGAATTGGAATGTCCTTTTGGGTTCATTTGAAAGCTGAGGATGTTTCTAGGACATACAGTTCAAAAGTTAGAGGTTTTTGTGAAGGTAGATTTTACAGAAACAGAGTCAAGATTTCAAATGAAATTGCGAATTACAAACAGGTTGGCTTACACTAAAAATTATCACAGGATTAGATGGATGAGAAAGGATTCAGAACGGACAAACGAGATTCTACAATGCAGTCTGGATATGTTGGAATGGATAGAATAGGATTACTTTAAACTAAGAGGTGACTATGGACAGTTCTAGACTAAATACCTGTGGCTTTGGAATGGAATGGACCAGTCACAGATCTGGACAAGGGTTTGGCTGGGATTCTCTCGCCACCGGACAGGTCTCAGGCACTGGTTCTGCACTCAGCACTCTGGTCTCTGCGCGGCCTCTTGGACTGGATCGGATGGGTTCTGGGTTACAGCTCTACTCTGCGGGTCTTGATCTTGGTTCTAGCACAGGGTTCTTAGCTAGAATAGCAAAACAGCTCAGCCAGGCTGTTGGATTTTGTGGTGCCCCTTGGAAGTTTAGGGGTTAGAATCAGGTTGCTTAAGATTCTGAAGGCCAGCTGAGAAGAGTTCAGCTTTTTGGATTTGGCCCTCCTGCTTCAAAGTTCTAGAGTCTGCTTGCTGGATCTATGTCTGGAGCCTGGATCTTCCTGCAGCGTGCTTCGCAAAGGAATCAGTTGATGAGTGGAAAGTGCGTCTTTCTGGGTCCTCAACAGTCCCTATTTATCCATTTCCAAAGTGGGTGGGGAGGCTGATTATCTATGCCCAAACCTCTAAGGATCTGATAGGTCAGAGAATTTCCCCTCTCCTGATTTGAGACAGGAGCAGTGTGTCATGTGTCAGTGATGCTGCCATTTACAATCTAGAGAAGAACCTCCCCTTTACTTTTACTTAGAAAATCTATTTTTCCCCAAAAACGTATTTCCCATATGCACAACTTGTTAATATTACATATACACATCACAGATTAATTAAGGCACGTCTCTGTTCAAGTCCCATGTTCCTACGAGTTTCGGGTCACAAATGACAGTTTTTTTGCACTTTTGGTTGGTTACACATTTTCGGATCTGTACAATTTTTTACATATGCATGCACATACCATCTGGTCACACTGTAATTTTTCATGTTCCTAGCACAACTACAATAGCCGCAATATTAAAGACTTTAGTGGTTCAGTCCCAGAACATTGCACAGCTTCCAGATTAGTTTTAAACTGTGAGCACATTTTTCATTTTAATAATCTCTAAGTTTCATATTTTTGTCAGTTCGGTACAATATTTTAGAAGTATTTTCCTTAAACATATTTAATCCAATGTCAAATCCACATTTTCAGTCTGGCCCGCCTCCAAGAACTTGGCTGAGTCAGAGAGTCACATGGCTTGTCTTCCTGCCAGAGCAGTTGTTGTCAGTCACACTCGAATTTGCATTTCCATTCAGCTCAAGGACTCCATTGTCTCCACTCAGAGCAACACGCCAGAGTGCCCCTCCCAGTTCCTTTCACACCAGCCTGCCAGTTAATTAGCAGAGAGCAGGGGGAATATTCCTTTGTTGGGTAAAAGGGTGTGGAATGTCTTTGAAGCTCAGTGTGGCAAACCTTTGCAGTGGGTTTTGGCAGTGGTCTCCTGTGTTACCACTGACATAGGCAAAAGTGGATGGCGGCCTATTTTTCAGATTTTTACTGCGCACTTTCTGGTGATTTTTAGCGAATAGCATGCTTTCGGGGGGCCATCTGATCTTTCTGCTGCAAGCAATGCACAGTAATGTTGCAGTGCTTGGACTAGTGGGTTGAAACATCCCACAACACCTTCAAAGCAGTAATTCGGGTGGAAATTATTGCATGTAAAGCCCTGAGAGAAAAACTAAGCCGGCAATTGGAGGAGAACCTAGAAGCTCAACTCAAAGATATTATGCCGAAAATGGGTAATTACCCAATGAGGGAAACGTTGAAAATATATAGGGCAATACGCGGGCAACTCGAGATATTAAGGGCTAAATAAAGCCGAGAGGACACTTTTCAGAGCCAAACACTATTATATCATGGAGAATAAAGGCTGGGAGACTACTAGCACGGCAACTGAGACAAAGGGAGGCAGCCCAAACCATTCTGAAAATTAGAGAGGGGGAATGGGAGGAAGTGGTAGAGATGGAGGGAATTATTAGATGCTTTTGAACAATATTATATAGCTTTATACTCCTCTGAAAAGCCTGCAAGGGAATCACAATCTTCTTACTTAGCAGATGTAACTCTCCCGAAGTTGTCAAAGGAGTTTAGAGAAGAACTAGGGGGAAGTATCGAGATTGAAAATGAATACAAATAAATCAGACATACTAAACCTTTCACTGTCAAGGGAAAAGGAAATGGAAATACAGGGGACTACCCAATTTCAATGGGCAGTGAAAAACATGTAATACCTGGGGATTCAGTTTACGAAATCAATGGCTACATTATATGAGGAGAATGATTCTTAATTACTTAACACACTCAAAACCGACTTACAAAGATGGAAGCTGTTACATATCTCATGGATGGGGCGTATGGCCTCGATTAAAATGGTGACCTTTCCATGCTTTTTTTAACTTTTTTCAGGCTTTGCAGTTGTCCCTCCACGGGAAATTCTTCAAGTCACTCAATCGCTTATTATCTGCGTTTATTTGGCGAAATAAGAGACAATGGGCGGTCCTTCGAACCTTAATAGCTACGAGGAATAGGGGAGGATCACCGCACTAGTGGGGGAAATATGGGGTGAGGTAATTAAACAGTGGCATATTTTGACTATTCCAAGCCCATTTACACCATTGTTTGGGAATCCCAAAATCACACCAGGAAGGGATATATGAACATTTAGGAAATGGAGAGAGGCGGGCTGTGTAAGGTTAACGGATATGATGGAAGGCAATGAAGTTAAAACTTTTTAGCAATATAAGCAATCATTTGGCCTTAAGGAAAAGGATAGGATTAACTATTACTAACTACAGCACTGGGTTTCACATCCCCTTAATAAATTGACGGCGAGTAGGCAACTTACTACATTCAAAAAATATAACAACAACTCAAGCAGGAGAGTCAACTCTAATCTCCGCATTTTATGCGCTAATTGCAGAAGGTGGCCCACGAGAAAGGTGGTCATATATGGAAAAGTGTGAACAAACCCTAGACAGACATATTGGAGGATTAGTGGGAGGGATTATGAGGCAATATCCCCAGGCTTACTCCATCTATCCAACTAAGGGACATGTGGTATAAGGCCTTTACTCAATGGCACTATAACCTGGAGAAACTTAGATCTATGTATCCGGAGACATCCCGGGAATGCTGGCAGAAATGTAAAGGGAAAGGGGACTGGCACCATATTTGGTGGTCTTGTCCGGCTTTGAAAGCGTATTGAGATCAAGTCAGTGCGACAATGCAGGAGGTGATAGGGACAGAAACGCCTGCGGGAATTGACGAATGCCTTTTGGGTCTATGGGCAAAGAATAAGGCACCAAGAGGAAGGGAGTGCTTTAAAGTATGTAGGATTCTGAGCTTGGCAGACTTATTGGTATTAGCGCGGAATTGGAAGCAGGAGGGGGCTCCCACCCATCACGAATGGTTGTTTAAAATTTAGCATATTTTGGCCATGGAATAGGTGACCTATACAATTCAAGGCGACATTCAACTAATGTTATACAGATTGGGGGCTACTGTTGCAATACTTGAGAAACGAATATAGGATTCAAATGTGCCCACAGAACATTCATATTTTAGACATTGTGTGATTGACTTTTGACCAAACGATCAAAATTGAATTTCCTTGTATCAAACGTATGATAAGGGGGAGCAGCTCTGGGATGAAGGTGAGGGGGGGTAATATTTACTTTTTTAAAAATGCCAATAAAAACTAAATTAAGAAGAAAAAAAAGAAAAAAAATAAGAGTAAAAACGCATATTGTAATCACAGGGTGGAACAGATGTAATTCAATGCTTTTTGAACAAACTGTCCTTCATCAGGGAAATCCGTACAAATGACCGACAAAAATAGAAATTGACTGATATAATTGAAAAGAAAAAAAATGGTACCCAAGCTCTCATTGAGATATCAACATAAATGAGGCCTGTCCAAATTAGTTGAACAAACTTAAAAAAGTAAAACATGTGCCATAAAATTAAAAAAAATCTTACATTGCTTGCAAGTGACTAAAAGGGTTCCATACTACCAAGTAAGACCTTTACTGGTCACAGCTACCATTTTACTGGAAGCCTACTGGTGATGGAATATAGGTGAGCAGTCTCATGATGGAGTGGCATCTATAACACAAGATATATCTTCAAATATTCAGGGACTTAATCCAAATGCTAGTTAAGTAACCTCCAGAAATAGCACAACCACCTACCTACAGTAATCTGGATGGAAGGTCTGCAGGATATGGTGGCAGTAACATTTATTTTATCAGAAAGCACCTTCTAAGCATTCAAACACCAAACCATAACTAAAATACCACATAACATAAAATGATGTGTGCAGTGGCACAAACGCATTAGGACAACAGAGACTTGATGTCATCACATGGGTACCTGGACCACGGACAGAACAATAAATACTTGTATGTAAACAATGTGTTTCAATGATAGAGAAAAATACCCAATCAATCTCTACACGCAAGGCATATGTATGAAGAAACGGGCCCCTCGTAGAGAGGAAGGCCAGAGACATGGGAACAAGTAAAACCACAGACCACGGGTAAGCCAAGAACACACAGACATGCTGCGGTAAGGAAGCAGACTTCCGCCTGGTTCAAATATGCCCACCGGACATTTAAGAACCTTGGAGGAGCACAACATTCCCAAAGGTCAGTCAAGTTACTCACGGGAACACCTCACTATCAGATGCACTTTAAGTTTATCCTACCCTGACATTATTTCGCTTAGATTGTTTTTTTGTCAGAAGAACTACCTTTCTGAGTTCTAGAGAATACTACTAGAACCAATTGATATTTACTAAAACCGTCTGGTGAACTGCTGGCTCGCAACAGCTCCAAAAAACAAAACCTTGTTGTCCAATAAAGTGCAATCAGAATTAGGCTGTGGTTCCTGCTGCTGACTTTGTGGATCAATGGGAGAGGAAACGCATAAGATGTGTTTGTGGCACAAGCCTACTTTCAGTGTATCTCCTTTAGAGAGGAAACACAAATCAGTCCATGATCCTTAAACCGAGCACTTAGAGTTTAGATGGCAAATTCATTTAAAATTGCCCCACACTGCGTGGTGAAAAAATCTATTCAGCTAGTATACAATCTAGGTTCAGCTCGACTGCCAAATCAGTGAAGAATATAAAGATGGTTTTTACAATGTCCTTTTCCACAGCTGAATGGCCGTTCCTGTTAGGGCTTTAAGTTGGCTGGGGCTAGCAAGGACGGAGCTGCAACATTCTACAAAATCTGCTCCCGAGCCGGGGCACTGCCGGAGCTTCCTCTGTCCCCCCCTCCGCATTTAACGGTTCCCCAAGCCTTCAGGAGTCACGCAGGGACCAGTTTTCAGCAATTCATTGAGAAGCTATGAACGCATTTAGTGAAATGAGAAGCTGTACTCCTTTCAGAGCAGTACAAGCTAAAAGCTAAACACCCGAAAGTAAGGCTCTACAAAGGAGTAAATACACTCATGGTTAGCAGACAGTTTGTGTTAGGGTGAGCGTTGTGGCCGCCAAATAAAATTAGCACCATGCCCAGTATGCTTCACGTGCTGGATTTCATTCTTGAATCAACATCACAGAAATATTTGTCAAATATAAAAATCTGTGGTCATTCTTATGCTTCCAAAATGCTCTTTGATTTTATGCAGAGCAGCCAGGATCACTATCCCCTTTTACATTGGTTATTTATTCATTGGGCGAAGGCGATCTACTCACTGAATGAAATAGATACCAAAAAGGCTTTTTATTTATAGACCACATTTAATTTACGAAACAAAAACAAAGAGGTGTATTTCCAGGATGCAAACTGGATGCAAACAAGGCCACCACAGTCCATGATGAGTGACCCAAAATGTACGTTTGCAGAGTCTCATGGTGTATTGTTTGGGGCAGGTGTCACGAGTCATTTCAGACGAATCCTGCAGACTTTATGACACGCCCCCTTGTTACACATCCCCTCTCGTTTTGGTATCCCTTTTAAAGCATTGCTTCTTGTTCATGTAAAACATTACCGTGATATTGTATGCCTAATGGGCCAAGAGCATGGCTCCGAGTCCCAAAACATTTGTACATTCTGTGCAACCCTGACTCAACCACAGGTTGTGATCGCACAAACTTCCAGGGGTGGCATTAGACAGGAACATGGATGAGACCGTAGTGTTCCACCTCATGGGAAGAGGAACGGGAGATGAAACAGATATATACATTTCATGTGTCCACTATCAACTGGCCTCCGTGAGACAATCAGTGATTACAGCTGACACAACTGGTCCCATATTGTGGCAATTCACAGGTAAACGCATCTCATCTTCAACCTGGCTACAAGAAATAGGCAAACCCCGTGATACATGGACATGGAGGTAAAAGCATCATGCTGTTTAAAAATGATTTGGATAGAAAAGCATTTGCTGCTGCTTGGACATCATGTATACTTTCTGGAGAAGGGAATGTGTGCTGCACTCAAATAGATTGATGAAGGATAAGGATAAGGATGGCAGCCACTGAGTGTGTGGAAAGACTTCAAAAGCTGCTTTTTGAGCTAAATGCACGGGGGAAACAAGTTCAAGAGAACTAAACTTCCTGAGTACAGGGATACGAACCGGATATAGATGTAGGAAAACATGCGCCCTTGTAAAGACTCGGATGCAAAGCTGCTATCATGGGTTTGGTAAAAACCAGAGGAGCTGCACTGAGACCAAATGGAAGGACTCTGCACTGTAAGAGTCTGCTCCTCAGAGAGAAGTGTAGCAAACTGTTACATACAAATGTGCTTCTTTTAACACCACAGCACATCGAGCCGCCTGTAATCAGGGAATACAGATTCTGAACTGCGTAATCATATTGATGATTTCCTGGGGAAGGAAGAATTTGAGAAAGGACAATGCATTTATGTTACATAGGCCAGTTTGGTGCTTCGTTTGTACCATAAAAGCCTTGACAAGAATTCCAATCAATTTGCGGAGGTCAGGGCTTCCTTCAAAGCCACATCTGCAGGAGTTTCTTTAAGTTTATGACGCTAATGCAGGAAGCTACGTGAAAAAGGGGAGGTGGGAGAGTGAAGGGAGGCATGTTGGTTTGTCGCCTGTCATAACTCCTGTGTGTTACCAACAGCACTTAATAACCTTGATATTTTAGCCCAGATGGAAGGTATTGTCTCCATTGGAAGGACGAAACCAACACGTGATCTAGAATAATGGAGTCGCTGCTTGGTATACTTACTTTCAAAGTAGCATCACATAAAAACATATTTGGTGTCGTTCTCCGCTGCTTTAGGGATCGGTCAATTATTTCTTCCGAGAAGAGGACTGGTAGGTGTCGAGAGGCTTTGCTGCCTGAGTTTACTTTTTTTTTTAAACTCCTGATCAGGGGTTGGGTGGAATAAGACAACGCCATCAAAGAGTAGATCAATTCTTTTGTCTTCTATGACTGCACTGAACTTCAATCACCTCACTCACTACGTCCTTAAAATAATTCCTCATCTTGAGGGATGTCATGGATGTGTGGAACCTGGCCATTAAATACTCTTCCGTGCTCTGTGAGCAATACAAGCCTTGGCAAATGGAGGTACCTGCTAAAAGAGTGCTTACGCCAAAAAAGTAACTGCATACTGTGAGGAGCCAGGAATGAGACGGACGCAAGGGGTTCATGTTTTGGCTAAAGACTTTTATGAAAGAAAAGGGGGGGAATGCCTCTGTGTCCCTACTCTAGATGGGTTTCCCTATCAAAAAGCAAAACTAAAGGTCTGTCAAAGTCAGAAAGTCCAAAACAAAACTGTCCCGTATCCAAAGTTCAATTCAGACCATCACACTTTAACAAAATAAATTCGAAGATTCAAAGGGTAATGTTCCAGTGTTCAAAACAATGGTCAAAATTCAACGTAAGTTCATAAACCAAGAAAACATTTTTTCCTCATGGACAAACGTTCAGTTCTACGGAGAACCTACTACCCTAGGTTCTTTGCATTTAAATTCTAGTTTCCAAAGAATCACCACATTTCCAAGAGGACTTCCTCTCTCCCATTAGTGTGGTCACGTAGCTTAAGGATCTTGCTCCCTTCCCCAAGGTTTCTCTTTACTGCTAGTTTCAAGGGCACCTTTCTCCCTAGGGATCCTTCCTTCTCTTTACACACTTTTGTTCACAGTTCAGAATGTTATTGTTTTCCTTTAACTTCTTCTGTTTATACGTCACAACCATAGCTCAGGACTTCCCAAGACATGATTTTCCCTTGAGCCACATCAGTTCATAAATGGATTTTCCTTTTCACAGTTTTTACAACGGACGCATTTGTCTTCACCTGGTATCCTGCCAAGACGTTAATATCTAAAATATTCAATGCTTTGTAGTATCGGGGGAAATAATCCCTTCTCTGTCTGCTTCATAAAAAATTGACTCGTTGGGCGCCCGGCTAAGCACAGTCTTGCCACTGTGCCTCTCTCTTTGATGCGCGGTTCCCCACAGGGCTTCCCTTGCTCGTGGTAAACCTCTGGCACCACCTCCTTGCCTGGGTGAGGTCGGGTCAGTGTCGCTGCCGTCAGCCGCAGTGCGTCATCCCCCAGCTTGGTATTTGGCTGTTACCGACTGGCAGGCAGACCTGCGTCTGCAGTGCTCTCTGTTCCTGCTGCTTCTCCCTCTCCTCTTCGTAGAATGTAATGGGCCTCACCCCTGCAGGGTAAGGAATCAATCTCTCCTGCCAATCTGGTGAATTCAGACTGGGTGCCCCAGCTTTCCTCTCCAGCTGACTGGCCTTCTTCTACTTCTCCTTCTCCTTTCCGTATACTCCAACAGACCTCACCTCAGCTGGGTAAGGGAATGAGCTCCCCTGCCAGCCTGGAGAACTCAGACTGCAAGCCCCCCACCTTTCCACTCAGCTGGCTGGCTGTCTCTCCCTCTACTGGACCAGTCTCTCCTGGGGTCTGTCAGGTTCAGCAGACTGAGCCCCAGCTCTCCTGGTCAGCTACTCTCCTTCTGCTGGGCCAGTCTCTCCTTGCCTCTGTCAGGGATTCCATTGCCTCCAAGTAAGCGTCCCGGTCAGCCCACTTCTGGCTTCTCTGGACTGGCTTCACTCCTTCAACATGGGTTGCCCAGTGAGGGCGCCACTCACACTTACCGAGTTGTTCCTTGCTTTTATATTGGCCCTGGCCAATAACATTTGGAGAAAGACTATATAGCGGGTCTCATTAGGAATGATCATCATTGCCCCTCGCATTTTTCTCGTCTCAGTTGTTGGAAAGAGATAAGGCTACTGGCAGTGGTTCCCATTAGAAGCAATCAGCTTTCCTCCATTCCCCTCCCTCGTCCCAATACTGAGAAAGTGATCTTCATTGAGGTGACTCTTATTCGTCCACGTCACATTACTTTTTAGGGAAATGGTAAGAGGGGTATAATTTATGAGTCTATTAGGGGAGGGATAGTTCTTAGGGGTATAGGATGGTGGTTTAAGGTTCTTTGGCAGGAATACTGCATTCCAACTAGCAAGTCCACTTTACTCCGATTAGGATTGTCTCCCCGCCACATGGTCCTACCTCGAGCAGCCACCCCCAGGGTATGGGATCAGGTAGCGACTGCCCTTCCCAGACCATATCACGAGAGACTCTCCCAGGGCAAATAGTGGTGACATTGTTAGATTCATCACAATACTCAAAGACAGGTCCTGAAAACGAAACATCATAGAATTAAGGATGGGAGGTTACAGGTACTAGTCCATAGGCATAGGGCACACCAGTCTATTCTCTTTGTCAGCTCCGACCTCAAGGTGATCACAAAATTCAAGCATGTGCTGAGGCTAGTAGAGACTCTTTGCTGGAACATGATTCTTCTAGCTGTGAACATACACTCTCCACAATAGGTAATAAGGTGAAAACCTTAGTGGGGAAAGCTTGTTACCATACAGTGAAGCAGAGGGCCCAGTGCTTGGGCTTATTGGCTTCAATTTTGTTGAGCACACAGATATACAGAGGATGCTTACTCTGGTGAAGCATTTGACATTAGGGGGTGCTGTTACACATCTGTCCCTCCTAGTAGGGAAGCTCAGAGGCAAACTCTTGTGGAACAACTTGTGTGCAGGGTGCTTTAGATTCCTTCAACATGGAAACCGTAGTTTAGACAAATGATTAGGAAAGCCACCCAATAATTAGTATTTTATTTTAAAGACCAGTCATACCACTAGCCAATGTAAATAACTTGTCAATAGCTTGATTCAAGCCGTCTGCACAGACTTGAGATTAGCCAGAGTGACAGACTGTCCTCTCCTTGGTCTTCTGCCCAGTGTTAAGCCCATTGGGCACTGATGAATCCTGCAGAGCCCCCACAGAATCCCTACCTGAAGTCTCCTCTCAGGTGGGCAGGGGAAGGCAGCCGCTACCTGA
Organism: Ambystoma mexicanum; assembly: GCF_040938575.1. Lineage (NCBI taxonomy): Eukaryota > Metazoa > Chordata > Amphibia > Caudata > Ambystomatidae > Ambystoma > Ambystoma mexicanum. Next base: position 1,198,748,979 of record NC_090935.1, read on the forward strand.
TCCTAACCCTGGGGGTAGTATTAGCCGGGTGGATCCCTAGGAGGAGAAGGGCCCCAAGGGAATGGGATGACTCCATTAGGAGAGAGGTTTCCCCAATACCAGAATACCTGATGGCTTGTTGACATAGTGAGGCTTCCTTTCCCAGAATTGCTCAAGTTGTCAGCCCTGGAAAAAGATGGTAAAAGTAGGAATGATATATGTAGAAATCAAAGTCAATATTACCACTTATGATAGTTCCAATTGCACCTTAGGTCAAGTATAAAATAAAAATTCCCCAATTAATTTCTTTAAAAGCTCATCCTGAAAATACATTTTGTAAATCGAGTCAGCGGGAATTGGACTTCGAGTCCCATAATGCTCTAGATACTGGGATGAGGAGGAGGGGCTCAGAGGTGCAGAACTATGGTGTGCAGTTTAGTTGTTCTAATGACCCACACTTGAGAGGGACTTTTGATTTTTTAAGGCCCACCCCTCAAGTGCAGGCCATTAGAAGGAAGCCGTGGAAGAAGCAGTTGAAATAACAGCTGAGGCAGGTGGAATAAAAATGGAGGGGACACTAGATTGGAAGCAGATTGCCGTCTCGTGGAGCTAGCAGAAGTCAGAGGCCCTGTGTGATGCAGAGCATGTGCAGCGGGAAGCAGTGTAAGGCTGGCTGTCCTGAGGGAAAGAAGAGCTCTCCTGGTACTGCTGCGGGCGACTCTGGTGTGTGGCGTTCACCGGAGCACAGTAGGAGCAGAGAAAACTCCAGCTACAGGAGGTGCGAGCAAGCGTATTACTACCAGAGCTGTCAGTCGCTGATGCAAGTCCGACAAAGCAAGAACCACCAACAGGTCATTTGGAGGCACTCAAAAAGGTCAGCGAGTGTGCCTCTGTCAGGGAACCCCGTGGCGCTGCAAAATAGCCCGCTGACTCCTAAGAGTTTTGAATACCAAACAAATGATTGGAAGCCAATTAAGTATGATTCTTATGTGACATTCTCAGACCATTCATCAATACTATTGGCACTCACTATCCCCGAGGTCACCACGCTAAAAACTCCATGGCGATTCAAGGCTGCAGCACTGTCAGACCCAGTATACAAGACGAGCTTGACAAAACACGTCAGCGAGTTCTTCGCAAACAATGATGGCTCAGTTAATAGTCAAGCTATATTATGGCCAGCCTTTAAGCTTTACATAAGGGGTGTGGAGATGTCCACTGAAGCGGGAGTACTGAAGGATATATTCAGAGTATTGAAAAAGAAGGAAGGTGAAATAGCTGTGCTACTAGAGAGTTACGCGTCTGCTCCTCTGCCACAGACAGCGTCCGCAATCAAGGCACATCTAGAAGACTACCGAGCCTCTGCTGACCGCGAGATACGCTATTTCGATAAGCCGGCAACGGCAAGATGATATGGCGAACAAGAAAGGCCGGGCAACCTGCTAGCGCAGATGGTCTGAGGCAAAAGGGGCACCACTAATATCCCTTGCATAACGAGGGATGACGGGATTGTTGTGACAAATTATTAAGAGGTCAGTAGAGTCTTTTTTGACTTTTACTCTTTGCTGTACTCCCCCCGCCCTCCCCAAAGCATTGCTACGAATGAGGAGATTGGCGATTACTTGCCTAAGATACCAACGACTATTCTCTAGTGAAGCCAGGGATACGTTAGACGCTCTCCTGTCCCTTAGCGAGATAGAGGAAGCTATAAAGGCCCTACGGGGTGGGAAAGCACCAGGCAATGATGGCCTTGGCGCAGAGTTCTATAAAGGATTTGTTGAGTTGTTGGCACCGGCGCCTCTTTGCGGTGTGGAATGAGGCGCTAGAATGCGGGGAACTACAGAACACTACTCGCAAAGCTGTTATTACCCCGCTTCTTAAATCAGGGAAACAACCTGAGGATTGTGGCTAGTACCGCCCGCTATCCCTCAAACACGGACGCTAAAGTGTTCGCAAAAATCCTGGCTACTCGCCTCAATCCTTTTATGCAGCATATGGTACACTAGGACCAAGCAGGGTTTGTGCAGGGCTGGTCCACGGAAACTAATATATGCCGCTGTTCTAACATCTTGGCGAATATCCCGAAAGGGGAATTCAGGGAATAGCAACGGCTCTCGATATGCAAAAGGCGTTCGACACTGTATATTGGCCTTTCTTGTTCAGGGTCCTTGAAAATTATGGCTTTGGCCCGAATTTTATAAAAATGGGTTTGCCTGCTGTACACGCATCCCTATGCAATGGTCTGTGTTAATGGGATCTTGTCGCCGATTCTCGAGCCGGGAGGGGGAACGAGGCAGGGCTGCCCACTCTCCCTGCTGTTATTCGCCCTGGTGATTGAACCACTGGCAGACCTATTGAGGGCAAGAAACAAGGCAGCGGGGATACCAATAGCTGGCAAAATAGAGTTAATCACCCTCTACACCAATGACATTATGCTATAGATCAGGAACCCGGATAGATATATGGCAAGGGTTCTGAAAGCTTTACGGGAATTCGGAAACTATTCAGGCCTTAAGCAGAAAGTCTCCAAATCAGAGATATTCCCACTGACGGATGCAACGGTATGCCCTACCAATCTGCTTGGCCTCAAATGGGCCTGAGGGAAGGTGAAATATTTGGGAGTGGACATAGCGCGCACAACACAACTTACCAGAACGCTCAACTACACAGCCTTATCTGAGACGCCATGTGCCAAGTTGACACAATCATATCCTGATCTCAATGCTGGAACGTCTTGCCCTGATCAAAATGATCATATTCCCCAAGCTATTCTACCTATTCAGCACCATACCGGTGTGGCCTGTGAAGACCTTTCTCACAAAAATACAGGGAGCATGTTCAGCGTTTATTTGGAAGGGGCAGCCTAGAGTGAGGTGGGAGCGGCTGACTGAGCTGTACGGGAAGGGTGGATTAGCGGCATCAGACTTTGAACTATATTACCTTTCCGCACAGGCCTATTACGCAAAATACTGGGCAGAAGGCAGACCCGACACCACACACAGTGGGCCTCATTACGACCCTGGCGGAAATCGCGGTGCTAAATGCACCGCGGAGCACGGCGGAAAGCTGCCGATAGCGCCATGGAGGTTGGCGGATTTTCCGCCCCATGCCGACCTTGGCGGGGCGGTAAATCCCCATTCCCCATTTTACCCTTCCCCATTCCCATTTTTGCCCCATAGGGTATAATGGGAGTGGGGAAGGAGTTAATTGCGCCACCGTAAAATACGGTGGCGTAATTAACAACAAGGTCCCGTAGCGCCATGGATTTTTCCGCCCGGAAAAACCAGGCGGAAAACGTTCCATGGCGCTACGGGAACTCGTAGTAGGGCGGACGGGTCCGCCGCGAATAACGCTGGCGTAAACCCACTCCGCCAGGGTCGTAATGAGGCCCAGTGATTGAAACACTTAAGATGGGGCCATTGCAGCTCTTACACAGACTAGCGGTGAGTGGACGCCAGAATGATAACTATGAACCCCACACTAGTGACATGCAGGGCGTGGGACAGGCTAGCTGGGGACACCCGAGACACAGTGCTGTATCACCCTGGGATGCCAATATGGGACACGCCATATCTCCCCCCCCGACTCAAGACACGACACTAGCCACACACTGGAAGGAAAAGGGTGTATACCTCTTCGGGGAAGTGTTTGGGGAGGGACACGTTGTAGATTGGCACACGAACAAAAACGATTGTAGGGGATAACACACTCCAAAAACTAATGATCTCAGGCTGCACTCAGCAACGGCTGAAGTGTGGGAGAGCTTTCCAACAGAACCCCCGATACACCCAAGTCTAGGATATGTACTCACCCGCGACACATCAAGTAAATCAGCCTCCACGCTTTACAAAATCACCCTGGTGAACAGAGTGACCCAGACCATAAAACCCAGGCGAGTGTGGGAGCAGGATCTGGGTATCTCAGATACACAGATGCAGTGGTCACAATTATGTGGATTGACCAGAAACATTTCCTGTAACTCCAGGTACCGACTGATTCATTATAAGATACTTAACCGGGTCCACTACACCCCTGCACGACTCCAAGGCATATATAACATGACCTCTGGGAAATGCCCTAGGTGCGGAAACGAGAACGCTGGAATTCTACACATGCTATGATCGTGTGCGCGGCTTACAGGTTAATGAGCGCAGGCTTGTGCTTCACTAGACATGATGTCTGACCACATTTTACAATGGGACCTGGGGATTTGTGTACTGGTCATTGTGGCCAAGATTAATCCAATTCTACGCAGATTCCTAAATCTGAGTTTATGGCTGGCAAAACGTGCAATATTAGTGCGCTGGAAAAGTAAAGAACCCCCAACCCCTGGAGACTGGATGAGACACATGGCCTGGTCGAACGACATCGAGGAAGTGTATACGAGCCTACTGCCAGTGGCCTGTCGACCAAAGGATATTTGGGGCGTGTTCAGACTACACCTGGTCAATATGGAACAAAGGGAAGGAGATCAAGACGAAACATAAGTGTATAGAGTTTGAATGATGCAATGTGAACCATGTGTGAATCAACGCTGTAACCATGAACAGAATGTAATAATGATCTGTGCAAGTTAAATAAAAGTTTTGTTTTTAAAGTATGATTCTTATGTTAAAAGAGAAGGAACGGAGGAGCATTGCATCTGTCATTGTCAAAGTGGGCGCAACTCATATGAACAAGTGGAGGAACAGTGTAACCACCATTGTCCAAGCAAAAAGGGGTTACTGTTTATCTCAGGTTTAAGATAATATTGTAACCATCTTTGCCAAAGCCAAAAGGGAAGAATATTCACACAAGATGAAAGAGCATTTTTAAAAGAGAACTATAAACAGTATTGCCAAAGCCAAAGAAGGGCAATTAAGAGAAATCAAGGATGGCACAACAGAAACCATACCTCTTACCAATATCAAGGGGGAGAGGAATATAATCTGCATTTCCAGGGGCAAATGAATCAAAGTGAGAAACATTGCCAATGTGTTGTAATCTACAAAGGAAACCGTTGTTAGATTTTCACTTTTCCACATAAAGGATTGAAGTATCCATGCAAAATCATGCACCTGTACACTGTAACTAAGCTATATCATGTACTTGAACTCTAACGGCGCCTCGATGCCTGCGGGCTTCCGTGCGCTTAATAAATGAATTAAATAAATGTGTGTTAAAGCTTGAAGCAGCCTCGCCACAGAGTACTGGTAGGAGTTTTATCCTGGCAGGAGAGTATACCAAGAAAGTGACAGTCATTATTTCTGGCAGGTTAGTGGACCATGAAGACGATGACTGAAGTACTGTTAAGTGGTAGATGGTTGTGGTGGCAAGAAAGTGGCAAAGCCACTCATGTATTGTAATGAATTGTGGATAAATCATTCTGACCAAACTATTGTTTAAGACGACATATAGAAGTACTTTGTTTTGCAAAGAAGAGAAATTACATTGAAAAACCATCCTGACAAAACTTTGTTTAAAAAGAAGACAGGTGGAAATAGTGTTATCTTTAAGTATAAGAAATTGTATTGAAAACCAGCTAGAAGTGTAAAGATAAAGTCTTTTGGTTTATTAAGCAAGAACTGTGGAATCTTGATGAACATTTTGAGGAGTGATAGGTTTTATTGAACAATTAGATTGTTCTTGTGCCATATGTATATTATATTTGAAACAGAACTTGACCACTGAAAGGAACTGTCTTGACTTGAACTTTGGTTTGGAAAATAGTAAATTAATCTTGGGGAATGGGCTCCAACCCTGGTTACAAGGATGCATGTATATGGAATTTATGTTTGAACATTATGGTTGTGTTAAGTGTCTAACTAGCCATATGCTAACTGTATGATTTGTTGTATGTAGAAGTGTGAGGGACAGATCTTTTTAGAGTGTTTTCTTTTAGTCTTAGTTGGATAGCCAGAGAAATCCTCGTTAGGTTAGGAAAAGTGAGGCGTTTACCCACCTTTATTATTTGATAAAATGGCTGCTTGTGGAAAAACTCAATCTACTTGTCCGCCTCACATTTCTGACCCTTCACGGCAGGCCCGGTTAAACTGCAGCCACAACGGGTTTTACTAATCATCTGCCAGAAGAGCATCTTCATTGACCAGACAAAAAAGCAACATAAAAATGTGGTATACCTCGCAACCTAAGCTATACAAAATCCTATCTTTTCATATGGAGGGACACAGAGGACAAGCAGACTTGTTCCATAGTGTTGCAGCTGCAACCACAGAGGATTGCACTGGAGGATGAGATGGAGGTACATTCCATCAGTGGGAATTGGTATACATCAAATAGTCATCCTTTTATTAACTTGTTGTACCATACGAGGCTTTTCCCATATTTCTTTAGCATGCTTAATTATGTACCTTTGTATGTAGATGCCTAACTGGATTTTCCCTCTGCTGTCTAATTAATATGGAAATGAGAGCCGCTTTCTCTGCCACTGGACTTTGTGGAACTGGTACTGTGGGAGGCTGCAGAGTCGTGGGTAGAAATGATGCAGGAGAGGATTCTGCTGGTTTAGGTAGGGCATCTGCAGAAGAATGTGGTACAGTATTCATAAAATAACCCTCCTAAATAGTAGTCATTACATTTTGAAACTTGAAAAATAAATCAGCCTACCATGAAGCTTGAGAGGGAGCAAGTGCTGCATAGTTCTAGAGCTGCGGCAGGCCCAAGTCCGAGTTGACCCGATAGGTAAAATGACAAGGCTACGCACACATGAAAGTAGGAAAGCATGTCATAGGATGTCAGCCATAGGATGTCAGTCTGGTGCAAGGTAGAACAAACTCTACACGTGGTGAAAAGGAAATTCAGACTCAATGATTCAGACGTTGATGCTATTTGTCTCAACAATGTGTCATAAAGAAAGACCCAAACACTTCTGGCCTTTGTAAGGGCTATGAAGAGTTAGGTTAGGAAAAGCAAAATTAATCTCTTTGTTCATTCCATTAGGCATAAGTGACACAAAGCGGTCTATCCAAAATGTTTCTCTCCTGTCAAGTTTTCAAATTCATGTCTTCATGCGGATTGTTCTTGGGTACAACTTCCAAAATTTGAAATCTGATTTGGGACAAATTATGTCTCTTTTCCATCCAGTGACGGGCTACTGCAGAATTCATGTTGGAGTTCCTAATGCACGATCTGGGCTCATTCCATCTAGTTTTTGCAGTGCACTTGGATTTGCCTATATAGTACAATCCACATGGGCATTTTATAGCGTAAATGATATTGTTGCTGTCGCATGTCCCATAACTTAGATTTTTTCACCAGTACTGGATGGTTTATTCTTACGGCGTACCGACACGTCCCGATCTCCTCACCCTGACGAGGTTGGGATGCGAGACGCCGATTGCGGTGACACACCCACGGGTGCACCCTGCCTTGCCGTCTACTTCGGTTGCCATAACAACTGCATATTAGCTTCATGAGCGCACCCACGCGCACGTTCACCAGTTGCCATTGAACAGTGCACTACCCACAGGTAAGCGTCCCGAACGGTAATCCTTACAGAGATTAGTTAATTCATTTGAATTCAGCATACTAGACACTGAGATCGGTTTCTTTCTTTTTACTCATTCACAGAACGTTGTTGTGGACAGCACACAGCGAGATTGGCAAACCATGAGGGGCGCATTGGTGCACTATTGATGTAGCTTGCTTAGTTTTAAAATATTCACACATGTAAGTGTTTACTGCTTTTGTAACTACTACCCTCACTGTCACTATTCCATGCAGTTATGATAGCTGCATTTCATTTTATAAGCTTTATCCATTTTTCAGATTGTAATCCAGGACATGGAGATCACCTACCATTGAGACACATAACGGGTCATAGGACTCAGGTACCATTATTTCTGTTGTTTTACCCAATGGCTATTATATCTGAGGTTAGCAAATCATTACATGTTTTGCATTTTCCGGTAACATCGGGGTGCACCTAATCTGGGTATGTAATTTTTCATTATTTGCGTTTACTCCATTTCTTTATTCTGCATTTTGTTTTGTTTATAACCGCAATGCGAATGTGCTTTTTGATTATGAATTGCAACAACATGTAGGGATCAGCCCTGATGAAGGAATGATATACTCCGAAATGCATTGGCACATGAGCCCTTGACTTATTGAGGCAAATGCTGGCCTCTGTCTCTGGAATAAACTTACTTGTTTACTCATTACCATCAATGACTATGGTCTCGAATTTTGAACGTACTGGCACTTCTGAATTCCTGATAAAATATTGAATTTATTTTTACTGGAGCCCAAATTGCTTTTTCTGATGGTACCCCCATAAGGGGCGCAGTTTGAGAGTGACTGACTAGCTAGATGGTTCCCATCTAGTTATTTTGTGTTGCTCTATTTTGGTCCAGGTGTCTTTGGACCTTTATCAGTCAGCTCTTTCAAATCATTTCAAAAGAACTTACATGATTATTGCTATTTTTGATTAACAAACATACGAAGTGGTGCCCATCTATCTGCATTGGCATACTAATTCTTAAAGAAAGGGGTAAGGACATGTGATGTGAAAATATAGACCTCGGAATCAATCTCCAAAATTAGGCGAATCTCTGATTGGTAATGCCGCAGCATATTTCTGGTCTGCACCGCTCTATCCCATTTGCGTGCGTTCAATAGTTTTTGTAAAGAAGCCGATATGAGTATTAGGTTTAATATAGTGCAAACCTTCCATGGAAGCAAAATAATGCTGCACATCAAGTGGATGCATTAATATGGATACAATTAAAAGGAGGGCATATTATGGGTACAGTTAGAAGGAGATGGAGAGAAAAAGCAGCTTTAACTGTAGTAGGGACAGCCAGGGTGCGATAGCGACCATTGTTGGGGCCTTGAAGGCCTCCCTCCTGCATTCGAACACCAATTCCCACAGCCTGTCTATTTCAGTAGTACACTGTATGAATAAGATGTAATTGCTATACATATTGATTATCTAAGTTTCTATCGTACACAAGATAGAAATATATTGATCTCCACTGAGCATGATTTAGTATTGAAAATTCCCCTGTAATGGATTTTGCACGGAAAGCATCAACTGGAAAAACCTGGTCTCCCCTTCTCAAACCAAATTCCTTCTGCTGCATTAAATCAGGATAGGAATTCACCTGGAAATTGTTAAGGTTCCTCAGCATGTCAATCCCTCTACTCTCCCAGTTCCTACATACCTTCAAGCAATTAACTTTTCACAGATTATTTTCAACCCACAGTGGGATTTTTTTATATCCCTTTCTCCTTCCAGCAGCCATATCCCTCCAAGTCTGAACTACTGACCTGTCAGTGCGTTGTGGTTTCTCCACATAAGTTAATTCTGTGCCTCACTTCTCCATCCACTCCTTCTCAAACATAATGGAGAAGTCTCCTCTAGGATTGAACCATTTTTCTTTGCTGTGAGATACCCAGTAATACCTAAACACATCAAGGCGACCCAGTCGCCTATCCCAAGACACTGTATGAAGAAACAACTATGGTGTAGGACACTAACCACAACTACACCCTTACCCTCTCAATGTCAGAGTAACTTACACATTTCTCTTTCTAGCAGACACTATACAGATTATTTTGGAGAACACTAAGAAAATGTGTAAAGAAAATCAATTTCATCCACGTTTCTTTTTGGTGCAACACGTGTTAGTGCTGTAAATGCCTTGGGTGTCTTTTGGTAACTCCAATTAATATTTTACTAGGAGATCAAAGTTTTAGTTTTCTTAAAATGTGATGTCTAGTACAAGTATGCTCATAAGATGTACCTCCTTTGAAAAGGAAAATTAGAGGCAGATGTACATGTCATATATAGTGCCCGTCCCCTCACCTCGTCATATTGGAAGAACAGCAAGAAGACATTGTGTATGACACCAAGTATCCTCCAAATACAGCATCGAAGATATGAGACATTATGCGCTCAGACAACTGTATCGAATGTACCCTCAAACTGATGTGATAGAAGGATATCTGCAGACACCACTGAACATACAAGAGCTACAAGTGAAATCTGACAAGTGTAAAGTGACGTCATAAAGAGAAGACGCAAGGGCGCATTGAAACGATATGCGAATATGTAAAGAATGAAGATGTGACTGAACAAAGTGAACATTTAGCAAATATGAAGAAATCATATACACCGAGAAGAAAAGTGAGAAGAAATGCAGTAGATAAATATACGCAGAAGCGCAAGGTAGATGAGACACAGACGTTTACTGCAGTCGAAAATGTAACACGGGTAAAGCAGCCATGATGAGAAAATGGACGTCGACTCTATATAAAATAGTAAGCGAGAAGCCTGAAGGAAAGCGACTAGTGCTGCAGAGGTGAAAGGTGCTGGAATGCAGCTCTGTGCAAGAAGAACAAGTTACTTACCAATTGGTAACATTCTTTTGACTGGATGTTCCTCCAACGTATTCCACATCTTTGACATGTAATGTCCACAGCTGTGCTGCTTCGGAAATTTTACGTCTGAGGGCGTCCTGCGTCAATGGCGTCGGGTCGATGTCCCTCGAAGGCCTCCGTTGAGGGTGACATCATCGGATGTTATAGGTAGGACGCACGGAGCCCGTAGCCACAGTTCATATTTTTTCCCTCCACAATGTGTGCCACACCGCACACCAAGCCTCCATGACTGCACACAGCCTTGTGGGAACATAAGCTGCAATAGCATGGGAAATTCTTCAGAGGCACAGGTTGGGAGGGCGATGTGGAATACATTGGAGGAACATCCAGTCAAAAGAACATTACCAGTTGGTAAGTAACTTGTTCTTTTAATGGATTGTGTCCAACGTATTCCACATCTTTGACAGACTCCCAAAGCAGTATCCGTGAACGGAGGAGGGAGAAGAATTTGGATACATCAATCAGATGGCAGAACAGAGCACTGCTTTACCAAAGGCCACATCCTGACTATTGAAATTATCGAGGGAGTAATGTTTGACAAAGGTGTGGATGGACGACCACGTTGCAGCATCACAAATATTTTTAACAGGAGCTCCCCGTTGCAGGGCTGTGGATGTAGCCACATCCCTGGTGGAGAGAGCATGCAAACCCTCAGGAGGGTCCTTGCCAAACAATCAGGAACATTCAGCAATGGGGAGGATAATCCACCTGGACAAGGTCTGTTTGTTAACAGCCTAGCCTAACCGGTGTCCAGTGTATCCTACAAAAAGTTGGTTGTCCACTCTGACCCTGGACATCCTAGAAATATAAAAGCTCAAAGCTCTCCTAGGGTCCAACCCATGTAGTCCCTCCTCTTCCCTACCAGGATGAGGAGGAGGAAAGAAAGCAGGAAAGACCACCTTCTGGCTCAAATGAAATTCAGACACTACCTTAGGCAGAAAGGAAGGCCGTACCCTCAATACAATCCTCTCCCTGTGGAACACAGTAAAGGGTGGCGTAGATGAAAGTGCCTGCAACTCACTCACTCTGCGAGCAGAAGTAACTGCAATCAGGAAAATGGTCTTGAAGGTCAACAGTCTCAAAGGACAAGAATGCAAAGGTTCAAACGGAGCACCCATCAAGAATTCCAAGACTAGATTCAGATCCCAAACCGGCACCTGAATAGGGGACAGCGGGAACACATTTTTGAGCCCTTTTAGAAACTGGGTAATCAAAGGAATCTTAAAATAAGAACATTCTTCAGACGAGCGCTTAAAAATAGACGCTACCAGGTAGCCTTTAATGGTACCCACTTGAAGACCCTTGTGGGCCAAAGAAAGCAAAAAAGAAAGAACCATCAAAATGGAACACTGAAAAGGATCGGCATTGTGTCCTCTGCACCAGTCGCAAAACTTAAGCCAATGGCAACGGTACAGGGATTTGGTTGCCAGACGCCTGGCGGAAAGCAACACCTCCATCACATCATCCGGGAGGTCCCAATCCTTATATCTCAACCTTTCAGAAAGGTTAAGAGTCTTGGCCTCTGGATGGAGAACTCGACCCCCCCTCGCGTGAGAGAAGATTGTGTCTGTGGGGAAGACGGCATGGAGGAAAGATAGACATTTCTAGAAGGTCCGGGTACCAAGCTCTCCTGGCCCAATCCAGAGCAATTAGGATCATGTGGGACCCAAACCTCTGCAACCTCCTTAGAACTTGAGGATTGACAGGGACCGGAGGAAACGTGTACAGAAGTGGGAAATGACCAAACCACGACGAACATGTCCCCTGAAGTTCATCTTGGAGGAAATTCCGTTGAGCAATATGTCTCGCACTTCCGGTTGGCACCGGTCGTGAACAGATCCACTTGAGGGGTTCCCCAAAGGGTGAAGATCTCCTGAAGGACTTCCTGAGCCAACTCCCACTGTGGGATACCGCGCTCTGCCTGCTCAGAGCGCCCGCTGCTGCAATCTTCTCTCCGGCCAGATGAACTGCCGAGAGTGAGATTACATGCTGTATGGCCCAGAACCAGAGCTGCATCGCCTCCTTGCACAGCGGGAGCAACCTTAGACCCCTCCCCTTTTTGTTGAGGCAATGCATGGCCACCGTGTTGTCCGTCATGATCAGGACACTCTTCCCACGTACAAATGGCAGAAAAGCCTTCAGGGCCAGCTTGATGGCTCTCAGCTCCAAAAGATTTATGTGAAGTCTGGACTCCGACGGAGACCAATGACCGCTGGTGGTCAGCTCGTTGGCGTGAGCCCCCCATCCTGTGAGGGAAGCATCCGTCACTACCATCACCTCCGGCCATGGTTGCCAAAACGGCTCTCCCTTCATCAGATTCCTTTTGCAGGCCCACCACAGGAGATCCTGTGCGACCTTGAGCGGAATATGAAGGAGATTCGACCTCTTGCATGAGAATTGGGAACACTGCGTCCTGAGGGCCCATCAAAGGGATCTCATCCGCAGTCTGGCCTCCGGCACCAGAAAAATGCAGGATGCCATGAGGCCAAGCAACCTTAAGAATTCGAAAACCGGGAGACTCTGGGCATGTTGAAACTTGTCGACCATCTGGACAATGTGATGAGCCATCACCCTGGCTGGCGAGCACTTCCCCAAGGACGTGTCCAACATAGCCTGATGTACTGGAGCTGTTGGGAAGGTGTCATATGCGACTTCTTGAAATTGAGGGAGAAGCCCAGCTTGTGAAGGGAGTGGGAGGTGAGACTGAGATGGTCCAAGGCTTGTTCGGGGGAGCGCGCTCTGTTCAGCCAGTCGTCCAGATAGGGGGGGTTACGTCTACCCCTCTCCTGAGATATGCTGCCACCACCACCATGAGCTTGGTGAAGACCCTCGGGCGGAGGTCAACCTGAATGGCAGGACCCGAAAACTCAAAGTGCGAACTGCCAACGGCGAACCTCAGGTATTTTCTGAGCTTTGGATGGATTGGCACATGAAAACAAGCATCCTGTAGGTCCAATGACACCAACCAATCCTGAAGTCGAAGGGCCTGAATGACCTGAGAAAGAGTGACCATCTTGAACTTGTCCTTCCTGAGGAACTTGTTCAAGCAACGCAAGTCCAAGATGGGTCTCAGTCCTCCGTCTTTCTTGGGAATAAAAAAATATGGGGAATACCAGCCCTTGTTCCTCACCACCACAGGCAGTAGTTCTATAGCACCTTTCCCCAGCAGGGTCAGGATTTCCTGCACAAGGAGCGGATATGGAATCTTCAAAGAGAGTTTCCCCGGTGGATTGACGTGAGGCTGATTTAGGAAGGGTAGGCAGTAGCTGTGGTCTATTGTTTCCAGAACCCATGCATCTTAAGTAATGGCTCGCCACTTTTTGAGATGCTGAGACAGTCTGACCCCAACCGGTGAACAATGGGACCTGTTCCGGTCACACCGAGGGACGAGGACCTCGATCAGGATCTGGCACGTCTCCGGCGTTCTGCCGAAGCCTTGTCCGAACGGGACCTTGACAGTTCCCGATGCTTATCGCGCCGACCGTCCGGGCCCGAAGGCACGCGAACGTCGGCCCAAGACTGTTCCCTGCCGGCTTCAACCGAAGGCGCGGACAGGGCAGTGCCGGAGATTGAAAAATCTCCAACATTTTCTCCCTGAATGCCTCCCACTCCTACGGAGTAGAGGATTTAGTGGGGCAAGCCACTTTCCTCGCAGAGCCATCACCCAGCGAGAACAGGGAAGGAGACCGGTGACGCCGCTTCCGGGAGTGCCTTGACAAGGAGGACGAGTGGCGAGAACCACTCTGGGACCGAGATCCCCTGGACTCCTTCCGACGGGGAGAGTCACCCCTTGAGTCGTTGGTGGAAAGACCAGATTTCTTGGATTTACAGAGTTTGGATACCCGACCTACCTGAAACTTCCCCATATGCTCCCGCAAGGCCTTGGCAGTCAATGACTGGCACTTCGAGCAGTCTTCGTTGTCGTGGCTCTCACCCAGGCACCACAAACAGATACGGTGCGGGTCCGTGATTGACATCTTGGACTTAGTCCCTGCACGTTTTAAAGCCTGACCGCAGGGTCGAAGAAGAAGACCTTATCGAAGTTGATAACACGAGGTGCGCCGAGTTCTCGAAGAAAACACGTTTGTGGAAAAAATTGGACGAGGCTACGGGTGCCGTACGTCCTACTTCTAACATCCAATGACGTCACCCTCGACAGAGGCCTTCGAGGGACATCGACCCGACGCCATCAACAAAAAACAACGCCCTCTAGGATCAAACATTTCCAAAGCAGCACAGCTGTGGACATTACATGTCAAAGATGTGGAATAGGTTGGAGGGCACATTCTATTCAAACAAAGAATATTTGCTTGGCTTAGGATCAAGGATGCCGCAGCAAGAAGCAACTGCAAGGTACGAAAGGAGTTGAAGAGGATAAACTACACACGTACAGGATAATTCTCTTACTACTAATTGTTCAATACTTGGCACTTGCAAATGTTCAAGTGCCATTTGCAAGTGCCAAGTATTGAACAATTAAAGAAAGCAGTAGATAAGAGGAGTAATGGCACCAAGTATGATTGAATTAAATAGCACTAAATTCAAGGTCAGAATGGACAAAATCGTCGTCTCCTCACGTGGTGCAAGACCAGGAAACAAGGCCCATTCATAAAGCTCCAGACCAAGATAGCAATGTACCATCACCCCCTTTAAGTTCAGAGGATGACAACAGTCAGCAAGGTCAACTACAAAGAAGCAGCCTTGGCTTAGGGCCTAACTGATGAGAGATGGTAGGCTAATTGGCCAAGAGGGATGTTGTCCGACGTTGGTCCTTGCACCTTGGTTTCGATGTGCTTAAGTGCTGCTAAAGAGCTGAATGTCCAAGGTTAGGAGAGAATGCCAACCAATCATGCTGTTAGTCTGCTATTATCTGTATTACAAACAGTTAGAGGTAGTTCAAGGTGTGCTTACTTGATAAGGGGCAGGCAAGGATGTAACTAACGCCTAAATAAGCTACAGGTACATATGTTCCCTTAACCAATCCCTCCTCAATATGTTTTTACTGTTTGCCACACAGGATGTCATAGCTGATTTACATTGAGGTATAAAGCCTTTTGTGTAATTGAAATGCTTAGAGAGTGTGAGCTACAATCTGTTTGTTCATCAGGGTTCCCTACTATATTGAATTGATAATAAAGTAGTATTTTGCCATATTCTTTGAGTCTGTTATTTGGTACTGAGATTATTTATTGGTAATCCCATCTGGCACTTGGAACGCTCCAGGTGCTACTGCACAACTACAATCTTTGAGCAGTCATACGTAGGAAGTTTTGTTCTCAATGATTTTATGAAGAGCAGACTGGATACTCCATTCAGCCTATCTCGGGTACTAAGAACATGGAGAAAATATGGTATCTATGTTTGACCTGCTCTAAGATACATTTCTTTTTTGGAGATCATCCAAGCTTTGCGCAAAATGTCTGCCTCCAGATTTTTCAGATCAAATTAATTTGTTTACACACACAAATAAATATTACACAGGCATAGAAATGTTGTCAACAACCTATACGTTTTGACCACTACTCTGCCTTCCAGTACCTCCCCAACAGGTATAAATAACCATGAGGGAAATTGGAGTCCTTGATGTATGCCTTGTCTTGGGTAAAAGCAACCTCAATTACTCTTGTAGCCTTTTGGCCCACACATTTAGAAAGGGACAATTCCAATAACTTAAAAGCAAAGACATTTTAAAACCAAAAGTATACAACTTAGTTTAATTATTAATACTGTACTCTTACCTTCCAGTTGGGGCACGGGGAGAGTTAAGAGGATAGGCAACAGTTGCGGGACAATTACTTGACAATGCAAAATAGGGGATCTTAATGCGTTAACTTAGTATTGTTACCTTCAATTCATGAAACGCAAATTAAAAAAAGTATAATATATATATATATACACAGACTGAGTAAGTCACACTAATGGAGGTGGCACACAGGCAACTATCCCTTTCAGTATCCTAGCAATAGGCTCATACCCATTCTCAGTCCGTGTGCGACATATGTTCAGAGTACAAAGTCAGTGCTTAGCAGATGAAAGCAGCACACAGGCAGCCCAAGTAAGCTATCGGAATAGCACATATAGGGCTCTGTGGAAGTGACAATAGTTGTAGAAGTGGCAGCTTTTCAGAGCCATCAGGACAAGTGGCAGATCAAGATTGCATGAAATAATCTATACGGAGGCAAGGATAACTTATTCTAGGCACATGTGCATTGCAAAACCTACCACCACCCCAACAGGGAAAATTGATTTTGATTTACTGCTCACTACTATGAGTACATATTGCTTTTTCCACCTTTGTAGAAGGGTCTTGCTAAATGCTTGTATGTTGTAGTAATTATGAATAAGTGAAAACAAGAACAGGAAGCTACAGGAGGTGGCATTGGGGGTCTAGTTTCTATTGACTTAGGTTAGCTGTGTTGTGCCTAGAATTGACGGATCATGGCGGAACAGGCAGGGAGTGGGGCTAGCTAGTAAATGCAACATCACGACTAAAACCTTTAAATTTCTCCAAACTGCCCATAAAAACTGTCAGCTAAAAATACTTGCCAGTACCAAATTCGAGACTTTGATTGCAAACCATAATTCCGCTCTCCGGCCATAGAGTATTAAGAGGCCAATCAAGCCTTCAAATCAGACTAACATAAAATGGCATAAAAAGCGAGCTCATAACAGTAAATCAAATGGCGAGTAACAACGAAAAGGTGGTAAACACAGCCGTGCAGTGTTGTAGACGGAATGGCTACATCCCACATGAAAGCAGGCAGCATTTATAGGACGACAAAGTCAAACAAACACAAATGAATTTCTTGAAATCACTTCTTGCCATGGATAGCACAATGCTTGGCTGGACTGCTCTTCCTTTCAAAATAATAAATATTGTGGCTTAAGAATGTGTGGAGAGGATAGACAGATGTGTAGCGGTTCTCAATTAATAAACATAGACCAGTGCTACAAAATTACATTTTTGTTACTTAATGCTTAATGTGTCAAACAACCGTTGGGGCAATAAAGCAATGTTTTTTTGGTTACTTACCGACTGAAGTGAAGTTGCTTTCTGGTCTAATGAAGCCAGCTATAACGACACTAAGCGTTTCTCCATAAAAATCTTCGTCGAAGGTATGTATAATGTGAGTTTCCTTAAAAAAGAAAATAATAATAAAAATCATTTGAGAACTGTTTGTTAATTTTGTGAACGTTTTCTCTTCGTCTTCTTGTCGACAGCGAGAATGGTGAGGCAGGGTTGAGTGGAATATACAATTAAGCAATAATCCCAGGTTCTGTAGGCTTCACTGGCTGGTAATGGACCTGGGCCCCAAGTTACAGGACCAAGTGAAGAGAGGGCGACAACACGGGGCCGAGTGCTGATACCAGGCCGGTGAAACCCACAGAATGCAGGATTACTGCCATTGGGGGGAGGGGAGGTCGGACCCGGCTGTTCGTTCGCAGAAGCAGTCAAAGTTGCCATGGAAATAGAAGGCAGGACTCTGCTCTGACCCCCCCCCCCCCCCCCCTCGTCCATTTCCATGGCTTACCAGGCAGCCATTCGGATGGAGAGAAGCAGGCTGAGAAGCCGGGCGGAGATGCCCATTTAAGGTAAATAGGGTGTGGTGGGGGGGTTTTGAGGGGCTCCATTTGGGGGCGCGAGGCAGAAGAGGAGGGAAAACAGTAGCACTGATGGAGGGCGGGTGCGCAGAGCACTCTGGTTGCTCCAAACCCGGGCTTGCATCGGTAGATTTAGCTCGGATTTGGAGTAACCCAATTGGCTCCCGCACACGCTGAGGGTTTAATGACTAATTCGGAGCCTCTTCTTGTCGACAGCGAGATCGGTGGTGCAGGGATGGGGGAGTAAGCAAGAACCAATTCGTAGCATTTGCATGCCCAGTGAACTGTCTACAGAAATCCTTCCTACGGTTATGGTTCAAGTCCTTGCTAGCAACATTGTGATACTACCTCTACTCTTCACTTCATCCAAGGTCTAGGCCTTAAATATTTTCTGTAACAGCAGAGAAAGAAAAACGGTGCACTAACCAGTGTTTGCACTAATCGGATATAATAGTAAAAATATACCTCACATCAGAAATTAAATACAAAGTGATACTTCAGGTTTAAGTATAATAACATACAATAGATCTGTAAGTTGATGATTACATTGGAGATAAAGTGGGAAAACACAATGTACCCTTTTTACTAGATCTTATTAACTTTGAGAAAGGGCACTCGCAAGAAACCAAACCACATACAACGTAGGGAATATTCCCTGTTGCATGTTTATCCCAATAAATGCCAAGAGCTAACTTTATGTACATAGGCTACTCAGCATTTAAAGAAAACTCACTGTCTCAACATTGAGTAATGACTTATTTAAAACCGCTTCATGCAGCTAAACTTAACTTTAAAAAAAAATGTTTTATTTTGCCGATTCCGCTTTAACAGCATTGCAACATTTTCTTCCTGCAAGAATACAAATATTGCGGAGGGATAGGGTGGGCTGTAAACGTGAGGTGAGACAAAGCATAAACAGCCCAGTAAATCTAAGTTCGGTGTATATATAACTACCCCCAAGCATCCACGACATAGAGGGATCAGGTACTTCAGACCTGCATGCATCAACACACCAGCTAAACAATCCTCCAGTCTATCTCTTCACTCACTAACCTAACCCCCCCCAGTCTTCTCACCCACAACCCTCCCCTTTCAGCCCTCATAATCCCAATGGTTACCCCCCCCCCCCCCCCCCGCCCGTGTGAAATTACTGAACAGTCACACCTGGCTGCTGTACTGCAATAAAATCACTGCAAAAAGATACTTGGCAGCATTGAACTTTCCCCTGCAATAGCCTATGACCGGGAAGATCAGACACAAGGGAAGGCACAGCATATCAAAGGGGAAAGTGCATGAGTGTACGAGCCACATCGCAATAAAGAGGGAGCACGAGCCACAGCGCGAGAGAAAGAGAGAGAGCATGCACAAGAGAGAGAGGGGGGAGCGTGCGCACAAGAGAGAGAGGGGGGAGCGTGCGCACAAGAGAGAGAGGGGGGAGCGTGCACAAGAGAGAGAGAGGGGGAGCGCGCACAACAGAGAGAGAGGGGGAGCGCGCACAAGAGAGAGGGGGGAGCGTGCACAAGAGAGAGAGGGGGAGCGCGCACGAGAGAGAGAGGGGGAGCGCGCACGAGAGAGAGAGAGAGGGGGAGCGCGCACAAGAGAGAGAGAGGGGGGAGCGCGCACAAGAGAGAGAGAGGGGGGAGCGCGCACAAGAGAGAGAGAGGGGGGAGCGCGCACAAGAGAGGGAGGGAGCGCGCACAAGAGAGAGGGAGGGAGCGCGCACAAGAGAGTGAGGGAGCGCGCACAAGAGAGAGAGGGGGGAGCGTGCACAAGAGAGAGGGGGGCGCGTGCACAAGAGAGAGGGGGGCGCGTGCACAAGAGAGAGGGGGGAGCGTGCACAAGAGAGAGGGGGGAGCGTGCACAAGAGAGAGGGGGGAGCGTGCACAAGAGAGAGGGGGGGCGCGTGCACAAGAGAGAGGGGGGGCGCGTGCACAAGAGAGAGGGGGGGAGCATGCACAAGAGAGAGGGGGGGAGCATGCACAAGAGAGAGGGGGGGAGCATGCACAAGAGAGAGGGGGGAGCATGCACAAGAGAGAGGGGAGCATGCACAAGAGAGAGGGGGGAGCGTGCACAAGAGAGGGGGGAGCGTGCACAAGAGAGGGGGGAGCGTGCACAAGAGAGAGGGGGGAGCGTGCACAAGAGAGAGGGGGGAGCGTGCACAAGAGAGAGGGGGGAGCGTGCACAAGAGAGAGGGGGGAGCGTGCACAAGAGAGAGGGGGGAGCGTGCACAAGAGAGAGGGGGGAGCGTGCACAAGAGAGAGGGGGGGCGTGCACAAGAGAAAGGGGGGGCGTGCACAAGAGAAAGGGGGGCGTGCACAAGAGAAAGGGGGGCGTGCACAAGAGAAAGGGGGGCGTGCACAAGAGAAAGGGGGGTGTGCACAAGAGAAAGGGGGGAGCGTGCACAAGAGAGGGGGGGAGCGTGCACAAGAGAGGGGGGAGCGTGCACAAGAGAGGGGGGAGCGTGCACAAGAGAGGGGGGAGCGTGCACAAGAGAGGGGGGAGCGTGCACAAGAGAGGGGGGAGCGTGCACAAGAGAGGGGGGAGCGTGCACAAGAGAGGGGGGAGCGTGCACAAGAGAGGGGGGAGCGTGCACAATATAGAGGGAGCGCATGAGACAAAGCCAGAGAGGGAGAGCACGAGTAAGCCAGAGAGGGAGCACGTGAGAGGGAGCAAGACAAAGCCAGGCGAGACAAAGCCAGAGAGGGGGAGGGAGTGCAAAACAAAGCCAGAGAGGGGGTGGGAGCCCGAGACAAAGCCAGAGAGAGGGAGGGAGCCCGAGACAAAGCCAGAGAGAGGGAGGGAGCCAGAGACAAAGCCCGAGAGAGGGAGGGAGCGCGAGACAAAGCCAGAGAGAGGGAGGGAGCGCGAGACAAAGCCAGAGAGAGGGAGGGAGCGCGAGACAAAGCCAGAGAGAGGGAGGGAGCGCGAGACAGAGCCAGAGAGAGGGAGGGAGCGCGAGACAGAGCCAGAGAGAGGGAGGGAGGGCGAGACTGAGCCAGAAAGAGGGAGGGCGAGCCAGAAAGAGGGAGGGCGAGCCAGAAAGAGGGAGGGCGAGCCAGAAAGAGGGAGGGCGAGCCAGAAAGAGGGAGGGCGAGCCAGAGAGAGGGAGCGCAAGACAGAGAGAGGGAGGGCAAGACAGAGAGAGGGAGGGCAAGACAGAGAGAGGGAGGGCAAGACAGAGAGAGGGAGGGCAAGACAGAGAGAGGGAGGGCAAGACAGAGAGAGGGAGGGCAAGACAGAGAGAGGGAGGGCAAGACAGAGAGAGGGAGGGCAAGACAGAGAGAGGGAGGGCAAGCCAGAGAGAGGGAGCGCGAGACAAAGCCAGAGAGAGGGCGCGCGAGACAAAGCCAGAGAGAGGGAGCGCGAGACAAAGCCAGAGAGAGGGAGCGCGAGACAAAGCCAGAGAGAGGGAGCGCGAGACAAAGCCAGAGAGAGGGAGCGCGAGACAAAGCCAGAGAAAGGGAGCGCGAGACAAAGCCAGAGAAAGGGAGCGTGAGACAAAGCCAGAGAGAGGGAGCGCGAGACAAAGCCAGAGAGGTGGCCGGAGAAAGAGAGCACAAGCCAGAGGTGGACCAAGAGAAAGGGAGAGCAAGCGAGAGGTGGACCAAGAGAAAGGGAGAGCAAGGGAGAGGTGGCCCAACAAAAGGGAGAGAGCAAGCCAGAGGTGGCCCAAGAGAGAGAGCGAGAGAGAGAGAGAGAGCAATCGAGAGGCGGCCCAAGAGACAAAGCAGCGCAAGAGAGGCACACGTACATACAATATTATAAAACAACCTTTACAACAGTCTCCAATGGAAAACGAAAATATATGACTTATTTTTAGGTGCAATCGCTTTCACTTCAGATTCTCAGAACATCCCGAATCAGTCATATGTTGAAATATGTCATGACAAATGCTGCAAAAGATTGTATTTTGCAGCTTAGAGTAGGAACCCACTTCGAAACTCTTGGTTCTTTTTGTAGGTGGCCTGATAAATTGGCAGTGAGGAAGACCAATTCCTAGGGATTGGCACCATTGATGGGGCACAGGCAGAAAAGTTTGCATAATAATTTTTCATCCCGGAAATACTGTACTGAATGTGCGATTAGTAAATTTATTTTATTAAAACTAGATTGTCCACCTTGATGTAAATTGTTTAATATTAGCTAAAGTCCCTCTGAAGGTCCAATAGACAATTTCCTAATAATGCAGCCAGAGATTGTTTACAATCCTGTTGCTGAATTTCTAACCATTTAGAGATACAGGTTAACACTTTTCATTAGTTGTTCATTGTATTAAAATTAATCGAATGTATTCATTATTTCAAAGACAATTAGTCTGAATCAGATATTATGTCTATTCTCCATTAAAGACTTACCGATCTGACTCGAATTAGGTAGTGAAGATCAATTGCTTCTTTTTCTCTCTTCCTAAATGATAAAGCTATGCGATGGGCAGTCATTAGCTCATAAAGTACCTATATAGGCATATAATTTGCCAATCTTTAAGTGAACAGCCATTCTAAATTAATGTGTTTCACTCGGGTGTCTTGTGAGTAGACTTGTTTAACAACAAGGATGCTTTAGGAGAATTAAATTCTAGTCCCTCTCGAGTCGCGTAGTGAAATTAAGCGGCTCACTGCAATCAAATAATGCGAACAGTAGGTAGCCATGCAATCATTTTCACAATGGTAGTTATATAGCACAATGTGTTATTTTTCTATTCACGCGGTATGGTTCTAATATCATTGCGATTCTTAATTAGAAAATGACTTACTTCGAAAGTCCGTAATAGGCAATGGGGATATCTTTATCCTATGGGTGTAGGGGTGGCTTCACATAGTTTTTTTTAATTCTCGGGTCATTGTTCATTTCATCATTATATTATCAGGGTCTCTGCAGTCCCGGAAGTATTTGACTCGAGAGGGACTACAATTAAATTCTCCGGAAAGCTTTCTTGTTATTAAACGAGCCTATTCACAAGACACTCGAGTGAAACACATAAGTAAGTGAACAGCCATTCTAAATTAAAGATTAACAATGTATATGCCTATATAGGTACTTTATGAGCTAGTGACCTCCCATCAGATTGCTTTGTCATAATTTAGGAAGAGACAAAGAAGGAATTGATGATCTTCGCTACCTAATTCGAGTCGCAGCAAGTCGGATGGGTATGGTCTTTAATAGAGAGGAGACTTAATATTAGAGACTAATTATCTTTGAAATAATTAATAAATGAGAGATTCATTTTAATACAACAAATTAATGAAAAGTGTTCATCTGTATCTCTAAAAAGAAATATGATTAATTATTCTTTTTGTTTTTCATCACTAGAATTGTTATGAATGTTAATATATTGAGACTGACTGAATTGTCAACAGATTACCTGTTTAGTAATGTGGTATATGTAATTTTGCCCTACTAGGCTCATTTATCTGTTGGAAATACCTAGAGGTTTTATAGTTAACACATAAATAATGTTTTAAGAGTGGTTTTCTATTTTACTATATAAATAATTTTTTATTGATTCTAATTAAAACATTTTCTAACGTGATTTGTAACTATATAAGGAATTAAGCAAATTGAATCTTTCCTCTTCCCCACATTACAAAGAGATGGTTTCTTGTATATTACAGTGTATACATTCAGTCTCTACATACCCTCTTTTCTAGTTTATGTAACCAGGATTGACCTTAGTCTACGTTACCCTGGTCTCCCCCTTAAATACCAAATTGAATTTGTAACCATTACTGCCCTCACGAATAAATCACAAGCAACAGCCATTTTAAGAGCCCTTATAACTCTGCTAGATGTTAAAAGTGTGAAATAATTCTGCACGCAACGGTATTAAAAATAACACAAACACAATTCACAAAATAAACAAAATACACATAAAATTTAAATGGATCTGAAACAAAAAAAGAAAATTAGAGCTGTAAAGAAAATGAACTTGCAGTTATGCCATCAAAGCAACAAAAAAGTTCAATTTACATATTTATTTGCAATGAGGAAAGGGTCCCGAACATTATTGCTTTGACCACATATTTGTGGCAATACTTTAAACGCGAACTGCAACACCGCAATTAAATTGGATGTTGTGAGGATGCATCTGTCCGTACTTGACTTAAAACAGCTCTTTAATTTAAAGGTAGGATTTCTTACTTCCTCAATGGCACTGCCGATTGGGGGTGGGAGGGCAGGTAGAATAATACTGCTGGACATTTTATTATTGTGGTTTGTTCACAAATTTGATGGAAACTGGGCTGTTCTAGCAGATTTCTTTTCCACATTGGCATTAAAGGCATGAGCCCCTGTGTTCTTGTTCTTTAAGGTTGCTCAACCTACCGTTAAGGAAGTAAAAAATACTACCTTCAAATTAAACAGCTGTATTTAAACAAGTCATTAAGTTGGAAACGATGCATGTTACGACTTGTAAATTCTGTCCTTTATACTCGTACCTCCTCTGTCAATGGTTGGCAATAGCAACAGATCTCCAGGACTATGAACAAAATAAACACGTGTTAGCGATCTTATCGTTTTGTTTGTCTTGCCCTCATTGTTTCCCAGGACGTGGACAGATATGTCCTGTCAGCATTCACCATAACTGCGGTATTGCAGTTTTCTTGAAAAGTATGTGTACATTTAAATACAATGGGAGAACAAACTGGAGTGCAGGAAACGTGTTGCACAATCCTGTGAAAATTGTGCAAGAGTGGATCTTGTGAAGAATAAGCACGGTTCAGGGATCCTCTTGAAAAACGAAACCAGGGCAAGGGACCCCTTCGCAGTGCCAATCTGCATGCCTGTCTGGGCCAAGGAAAGCAGAAAGTCCAGAACAGAGGATGAAAGACAAGTAAAAGGCTCCAGATTCCACTCCAAACACCAAGCCAACAAATTCCCCACCCACAGGCAAAAATGTACTTGGTGGAAGGCCTCTGAGCAGAGAGGATCATGTCCAGTAAGTCATCTAACAAATTCCACTCCTTATATCTGAGCCTCAGCAACCAAGCTGGTGTGGCTCGGATGAGCCGCCGCCCCTCTGACTGGGAGAGCAGATTCAATAGCTTCAGAAGGCAACGGGGAGGGCAGATGGACATCAACTCCGGGTATCACGTTCTCCGGGCCCAGTAAGGAGCGGTCAAAATCAATATGGAGCCAAATAGGCAGAGCTTCCTGAGAACCAGCGGGATAACATGGTTCGGCAGGTGCACATAGAGGACGAAAGTCCATTGGACCATCAGTGCAACTCTTAGAGCACACTGAATACAGCGAGTGAAGAACTTCCTGGCAGAGATCCCAAAAGCAACACACAAAATATTTGATTTTTTGATGTTTCTATGCCCGATGCGTGGCTGAGCAGCATCAGTTATTGACAATAGCTGTGTTAAAGTGACTACTTCTAAGAATACAGCGCGCTGAATATTGGTGCACTTTAAATCACAAGCCTTCTTTTTCTTTATATGCATGCTGTAGTGGCAACTAAAAATTGGAATGGGTTCACTTTCAATAGAAAGACTGAGGATACAGTCTCTGGTTACACAAGGATTAGTCATTTATTTACTGACAAGCAAATGATGCATTTAAGGCCAGAGTTTGAGGTGACTAACCACCAGTCTGTCTGAAACACTCCACTATTACACTATTACGGAGGTCAGTGTATCGCACGCATTAAGGGGATACACACATTGTGATCGCTGCTTTTGGTTAGTTTTACTGTATTGAGGTTATTTATTTATTGGAAATTTGTAAGGCGCCTATACAACAAATGGTGTTTCAAGGTGCCACAAGACAAAAAAGGGAGGGGGAACTATGGAGAAAGATACAATAACGGTCCTACTAGGCCTTATGACATTTGGATCGTGCAATTGCAGAACAAGTGCGTGGGGGTATGCGGAACAAGTGCTAAGCTGGAAGGGAAAGGGTGAAGAGGCGAGGTGCAAGTGCTAAGGGAAGGGGAGTCCCTGGGCTTGAGGCCAAGAATAAGTCTTGCAGTCCTATTCTGGATTAGTTGAAGGAGATGAAGGGAGGAAGGAGGAAGAAGGAAGAAGAAAGATTGAGGCAGAGGATGTCACAGTAATCAAGCCTAGAGAGGACCAGAGCTCTGGAGACTGAGTTTCTGGGGGAAGGTGCAGAAAGGGAGAATACCTCTGAGGAGGTGCAGTCGCTAGTGGGCATCCTTGCCAAGGTCCATGAAGCAAGGAAAGAAGGAGAGAGGAATCAAAGACAAGTTTTTTTGCTTTCAATTGATTGGAGTTATCTGGGTCGGGAATCCCTACCTACCGTGTACTTTTCTTTAGAACCACTAGGTAAGTCAACCTGCAGCCTCACTCCTTGTTCGTCTGGGGACCAACTCCATATCCCCAAATGGCTGAATGGTTAGTGGGATGACAACCTGCGGATAATGATGGGCGCTGGGGGGCTTCAATGGCCCAGGCATGTAGCGATTATGTTTAGAGAAAGGTTTATGGTCAGATCAGAACAATCTTCTTTGTGCTTAAAACGTATTGCTTTATTATTGCTTTTGCAATTCCACACGGTAAAAATGAAACATCATAGTGGCAGATAACGACAGTCATTAACCCATTGGTGAGTGCAAACAGCCGACGCACGTTTCGACCTAAGTCTTTTTCAGGACAAGTAGAGTAGCAAGATGAGCTCTGAATAGGGCTGGTGGCTGGTCCTCCCGAGTCCGGGTGCCAGTTGGGCTGATTAGCCTGATCTGATGCTGTGTCCAGCGGAGGGGAGCGTGGATCCTGTATCCTGTAGCGAGAATGCATTCTCGGACTCGGGAGGACCAGCCACCAGCCCTATTCAGAGCTCATCTTACTACTCTACTTGCCCTGAAAAAGACTTGGGTCGAAACGCACGTCGGCTGTTTGCACTCACCAATGGGTTAATGACTGTCGTTATCTGCCACTATGATGTTTCATTTTTACCGTGTGGAATTGCAAAAGCAATAATAAAGCAATAAGTTTTAAGCACAAAGAAGATTGTTCTGATCTGACCATGAACCTATACCTAAACATAATCGCTACATGCCTGGGCCATTGAAGCCCCCCAGCGCCCATCATTATCCGCAGTTTGTCATCCCACTAACCAACAAGTTGTTTTGCCTCACAAAAGGGTGAGGGGAGGGGACCCATAGAGGGCGGCCAGAGGGAGAGAGAGAGGGAGAGAAGGAAGGAAGTTGGGAGCTAGCGTCCCAATGAAAAGGATCTCAGTCTTACTAGCATTAAGGCAGAGATCATTGGCAGCCCACCATGACTGAATAGCAGTCGGACAGGGATGAGAGAGGAGGAGGAAGAGAAGCAAAGCTTGACTGAGAGCTGCGTGTCATCTGCATAACTGTCATGATTCCTGCCCCTCATGTCCCCAGCCCACCAAGATGTCAGGCTGGAGCCAGGCCACTATCACCTACATGGCCCTCAAGGGCCTCTCCATCCCTCCAAAGATGGATGCCCCCACATATTTCGGTTCCCTGAACTGCATGTGCAGTCTTATCTTTTGGGTGTGGTTCAGCCCAGAGACACCTGGGATACCCAGAGACTATTTAAGCCACGCCCAGGCTGAGAAACATGCTTTGTGTTTTCTGCACCTGCAGCGTGACACTCACCGTGTTCGGATCGGTCTCCAGTAGGCCTGCATCTTTCTTCTGCGCTCAGCTCCTGCAAGAACAAGAACACCGTTAGGAACAGCCTTACCTTGCGGCGCTTCTGCCCATCATTCATCGCTCCTTCTGTTCGGCGGGCATCTTCGGCGGTGTCCTTCCCATCCCGGCACGCCGCTTCCTAAGGAAAAGGGAAAAGAACAGAAAAAAGGCATTAGTAAGCATTCAGCAAATCTTTGCTTATTTTTAAAGACTGTACAAGCTTCAAAACGCTTATCTGAATCCCAGCCGCTCTGGGGGAACTCGGTCTCTAGAACTTCTCATCCATCTGCAAGAGGGAAAAGACACTCCAGGTTAGCGTGGAAACATCTAGAGGCGCCGCATACCGCGCTTACGCACCGCATTTCTTCTTCATAACCGGCATCCACGCTGAAAACGTTGCGGCACCTAAAAGACACAGAAAAAGAACTCCGTTCAATACAAATACGAAAGGGTCGCATCGCGCTCTCACTCACCTTTAGCGCTACTCATCTCAGCAGCACGTCACCATCCCCCGACGCCAGCCATCATCTAAGGAAGGAAAGGAACGCAGTTAGAGAACTGTTCAAAAGACTCATTACCTGTCGGACTCTTGCCAGTGAAGTAACTAGGCAGCAACGAGCCCGCATCAATCAACGCGCCCCTGTGCTGAAAGTAGGATGGAGAGCACACTTTCCAAGAAAACAAGGCGAGCTGTGGATCAAAGGGAAGGGTTGGACCCCGGAGAAGTAGGGGTTCAAACACACAGAGACAATAGGGAGTTAAACTCTACCAATCCTGAGTTTCAGGCCCAGTCTCCAGTCGAGTAGACTCCAGGGAAGGGTTCGAGGTCGTAAGAGGTCAGAACAGGCTGAGTGACGGCCCCGTGGATTCCAGGTGAGCGTTACAATAACACTGGAAGGGAGGAGAGAAGGAAGAGCTCAAGTGGGCCAAAGGGGAAGGGTAGATGTTGAAAAGCCACAATGAGAGGATAGAGCCTTGAGGGACGCCGCAGGTGGAGAGTGCGATAGGGGAAAGAAAAAGGTCAAGTTGAACCTGGGAAAGTCGGTTGGAGAGGAAGGACGTCAACCAGTCCAGTGCCAGGGCTTGTGATGTCCAGGGTGTCATGGAGCCAATTTTTGTCAGGATTGCATGATTGACTGTATCGAGGAAGAGTAAAGATTCAACAGGATGAGAACGGATGGCGAGTTAAAGTCAAGTTTAGAGAGCAAGTCATCACAGGTGTTCAGTAGAGCAGTTTCTGTGCCTCTGGCAGCTCTTAAGCAAGACTGGTAGTCATGGAGACAGCAGACAGATTTGATGTGTTGAGTCCGTTGGGAGATGGCCAGCTTCTCCAGGAGTTTGCACAGGAAGGGGCTGATGGAGATAGGGCAACAGTAAGCAGGGCAGGAGGGGTCAGAAGAGGGGGTGCATCAGGGAGTGCTTGAGGGGAAGAAGGAAGGAGCCAGTGGCAAAGGCGTGGTTAGAGAAATCAGCCAGGGAAGGCGCAAGGGAGGCAATGTTGTCATTGATCGTTATGGAGGAGCAGGGGAGCACCTGTTTGGGGGAGACTTTCATAGAGCAGACTAGTCTAGAGACCTCATCCGGTACTATAGAAGAGAAGGAGGAGAGAAGTAGGGAAAGGGGAGAGGAGAGTCAAGGGAGGAATGACAGCTGGGGAGCGAGGGGGAAGAGGAGAATGAGGACAAAATGTCCTGAGGTTTGGAAAGAAAGTGGGAAGCCAGAGTGGTAAAGAGGGTCAGGGAAGGCAGGGCAGAAGTGGAGACTGCAGAAGGATTGGCGAGTTCCTTGCATATTTTAAACAGCTCACAAGAGTGGTTAGTGGCTCCGGAGATGCAAGCTTGGATGGGAGCCCTCTTCTTCGAGTGAATGGAGAGTCTGTTTTGCCTTTGGAGAAGGAAACGGGCCAGTTTGTCAGAGGATGCGTCTGATGCCTGCCACTGCCGCACAGCTGCTCTGTACTTGCGTTTCAGAGAGGTTAGGTCAGAGTTATACCAGGGGTGGCACTTGGAGGCAGGCTTCATTCAGATCCTCATGACAGGGGCAATGCTATCCAGGGTGTTGATGATAGAAAGCTTTGATTAGCAAGGGCAGAGTCAATATGGGAGGTGGGATGAAAGTGGCAGCAAAGGCTGCAACTGACACTTGCTTCATCAGTCAAATGACAGAAGGAGATAGGCAGTGCAGGCAGAGGCTTAGCGGGGGGACTAAAGAGATCCAGATGACCGGACAGGAGGGAATGGTCAGACCAGGAGAGAGGCGTAGTGAGGGGGTTGGAGATCGGAATATCTAAGGAGGTACGAGCATCCAAGGTATGTCTGGCAGAGTGCGTCGGACGAGAGGGATGAATGGTGATGGAGAGAACATTGCAGAAGCTGCGGAAGAGTCCAGTGGCCGCCTTGGGAGAGTCAAGGTGAATGTTGAAGTCACTCAGGAGAAGTTTGGAGTTAGAGGCAAGAAGGGAATAGGGGTGGTTAGACCACTCCGAGAGGAAGAGGGCGACCAGACCAGGGGTCCTGTAGATGGTGGCAGAAGTCAGCGAAAGTGTAGGAGAGACACTGAGCCTGCAGACAAAGCATTCAAAGGAGGTGTAGGATTGAGTGGGAATGATGGTAGCAAGGATCCAGTCAGGTAAGATCAAGGCCACTCCACCTCCAGACCAGTTAGGCCTGAGCTTGGACAGGATCTTGTAACCGTCAGGCAAGAGTGTGTCAAAAGCAGTGACAGAGCTGGCAGTGAACCACGTCTCAGTGAGGGCAAAAACGTGGAGGTCAAAGTCTTCAAAAGGGAGACGGATATGAGAAGCGTGTTTGACGGCCCAACAAGAGTTGAGGGTAGCAAGGTGGATCTAGTTACCACCTATGAAGCAGAGGAGGGGTACAGGGACGTAGTACGCCCACCAGAGGTGGAGAAGGGGAAAGGGGTTCACCTTGGAGGATTGGCGGTAGGAGGTTGATGAGACGGAAGACTCCTATCAAGAAGAAGAAGGTTGGGCTGAGAGCCCTGGGCCCCAGGATAGCCATCAATGATGCACCTAGAGGATGAGAAGCCCACCAAGAGTACGTCCCATCTGGTGCCTCCATTAATGGGAGACCAGGAGAAAGGGGTGAGGAAAGAGACCATATGAGGAGTCCATAGGTTGGAGACCAGAAGATCTTTTTGAACTTTTTTATTCCAGGCTTCAAGAGGGAGGTAGAAAAGGTGAGAGAAGCAGTTGGAGTAAATAGGTGAGATGGAGAGCACCATGGATGGAGTGAGAGCGCAAAAGATGGAGAGAAAGAGGGGAGAGAGACTGAGAACTGCACAAAATACGACAAACTCACCAGGTGGCCTAGAAGCAGACAGATGCCGATAGACAGGAGCAGACAGTGTCCTTTCCGGACTCTTCAGGGCCACATCCGGCCGGATAAGCCCTCCTTCCAATGGGACAGATGCACAAATGCAGCAGGCAAAGGCCTTAGGATTCTTAAGTCAATGATACCTTCAGGTAGGTAGATTCCCTCTCCGGCGAAGGCCTCCTAGTAGAGGGGAGGCTCTTTTGGCTTATTCCCTTTTAGGTCTCCAAGTTCATTGATCAGTCAGCCTAGCAGCAAGACAGGCGCAGAAGAATCAGGTGCACGACATCACACAGGACGCCAAACGGGGTATTGGGCTGCTCCAGCAGCAGAGGAGGAAGGGAGGCGACTCAGGTGGGAAGAACCCTTCTCCAGAATACGAGGATAGTGCAATAAATCACCAGTCATAAGGCACTTCTTGTGATTGCATTGTTATGGCATCAGGTGCACAAGAAAGGAAGTCCAGACCAGTGAAGAGAGTCCTACGTCAGGCATAGGACGAGCTCGGAGAAGAGACTTAGAGACATTGCCCACTTGATCAGCTTGATCACCACCATCAGTCTACCTCTCAGTCTTCATCCATCTATTGAACAGCATCAATGTCACTCCAACTGCTTCCCAGATTGGTACCACAGTCTCACTCCTGTTCCCTCAACATTTTACACGCATTCTGCACCGAAGGTCGAACAGTTCTATATTCCATCTGTACTTCACTGATGGCAGATAACCGTAATCCTCAGTGCATCTGCAATGATGGCTACATTTGGATGTTGCATGCCTCTCAGCCTAGTGCACCCAGCCAGTATTATGTGGTGTTGCACCTAAATGTATGTGGTCTATGATAGGACCTCTACAAGATGGCCACTGTATATGTTCATTACAGTAATCCTTACAGTAATCCTTGAAACACGGTCTAGTCTTCTGTGCTCTTCATTGCTCATTTTTTACTAGTATCCAAATATTATTCTCACATAACTGGGGTGTTCTGATAATTCAAACAAACCCTGGTTCTACTTCATGTGTCACGAGTGCTACCTGAAGTACACCCCCCGTCTCAAACCACAAGAGCTTTACACAGGGAGCAAGAGCACTTTACCAAACACTTATTAGTGTCCCTCTCACAGTCCCAAATCACCCATTAGACAAAAGGTTGCCACATCCCCTCTTGCAGGGATCGCGTGCCTCCCGGGTGCTAGAACGCTGCAACTTCAGCACTCTATGCCAATTCTCTCCCCCTATCCCCCTGATGCCGCCACTGGAATGTATTTTTCAATGGCGCCCCATATCGTCGCGCAGAATTCCTCACACTCCAGCACTGATTTATGGTTAAACGCTCAGCCAAAAAGCAAGGGGGGTCGTGGGAGTCCCTCTGCCAGACAGTCATGGTTACGCAAGCCTTACCCAGAGTCTTTAGCTTACTATCTGTCACAGAGGAGAAATATCCAAAACATATCATTCCTTGTCCTGCTAGGCAATTCTCCTCTGAACAAGAGTACCAATAGCAACCCGAGACATGTTTTTCGGTCTGGTTGGACCTCATCAGTAGGGTGGAGTTGTGCTCTCTCTAAGAATAGTGAGCATGGGGTCCACGTCTGGATTTCCCTAGTAAATTAGGGCGCGACCCAAAGTTACTTAAATTATGCAAACACAGGTGGAGGTCCTGGGAGTCCCTTTGCCGGACATTAGTCCCGGTTACTAGAGCCTTACCTAGAGTCTTTAACTCACTATCTTTGCTCAGCCAGCCATGGAAAGGAGTTAAAAGTAGCTCATTAGAAAAAGTAATTGGAAGCTACTTCTCTAGAGAAATACTTTTATATCCCTCTGCGGCTTCCAAGCTAGGTTTGCGCTAAAGTACATACAAATACAAAAAATTAGACAGAACTAGAGTGCAGCAAATCTGACCACAACATGAGATTCATGCAAATCAAAGTGAATTAATTAGTATCTGCTCCGTATTATGCCTATGAGGAACACTGGACTTTAAAATGTAAATTTTAAAACATAACAATTTTCCATAATTTTGCACATTTAAAAAAAACAACAATTCAAAATTAGAGCTGTGGTTAAATTATATATATATATATATATATATATATATATATGATACATTACTCACCGTAATCGTATTTCTGATGCTTGTATCTGCTTAGATTCACATGCTATGCATAGGCCGACATTTAGTGGAAGCTGCGGAGTATTACAGTTTGTTTTTCGAAACTCGAAAATGGGCGTCGACACAGGGCGTGCCAGTAATACTATCCCTAGTGCGACGTCCACTGTACCCAAGATCCCTCACGCGTCTAGGATCCTCAGATTGTATTTTTCCTGACATGAGGTAGCATGAGGAGTAGCATGAGTACAGATAATCCAAGCAGATAGACAAAGGTAAGACTACAAGCAATCATGCGCCTTCTCTCAGAGGGGAGGAAGGGTGGGTCGCATGTGAATCTAAGCAGATACAAGCATCAGAAATACGATTACGGTGGGTAATGTATCCCTTCTGAGGCTTGTGGAATCAGCTTAGATCACATGCTGTGCATAGATTAGCGAGCAGTACCTGAAGAAGGAGGTGGGATGTGAGAAGGGTCATGAGCAAATAAGTGTCTTAGAATCGCTTGTCCCACTTGTGTATCTGCCTTGGAATGGGTGTCAATGCAGTAATGTTGAGTAAAAGTGTGAATAGAGCTCCAAGTAGCTGCTTTGCAAATGGTGTCAAGGGGTACATTTGCAATGAAAGCCAGAGTGGCCCCAATGCCTCTAGTAGAGTGGGCTCTTGGCGTGAAAGGCAGAGTTCTTTCAGAGAGTGAGTAACACAGCTGGATACAGTTAATAATCCACTTCGAGATGGCACCTTTCGAGACGCGATCCCCCTCTCTGCCTGTAGCTACGGAGACAAACAGCTGATCTGTTTTTCTTAGCGGTCTGGTTTTATTTACATAGTAGAGGACCGCCCTACGCACATCTAGGGTGTGTAGTTTCACCTCAGCCGAGCTTTGCAGGTCCTGGAAGAAAGCCGGAAGCTCGATGGACTGGTTTACATGGAATTTTGATATAAATTTAGGTGAGAACCTAGGGTGTGTGCGTAAAACCAGTTTGTCTTTATGGACAGTAAAGAAGGGATCCTGCACTGACAGAGCCTGAATTTCACTGACCATTCTTATAGAAGTAATAGCTACTAAGAAAGCCGTTTTATAAGTCAGGTGTTTGAGACTGCTTTTATGCATGGGTTCAAAAGGGGGGCCCATGAGCTTGGCTAGCACCACATTAAGATCCCACCCTGGTGGTGGGTTTGAAATAGGAGGGTGAAGTCTCTTTACT
Source organism: Ambystoma mexicanum (assembly GCF_040938575.1). Taxonomy (NCBI): domain Eukaryota; kingdom Metazoa; phylum Chordata; class Amphibia; order Caudata; family Ambystomatidae; genus Ambystoma; species Ambystoma mexicanum. Next base: position 1,198,783,218 of record NC_090935.1, read on the forward strand.
CCTTCCATGAAGGCTTTAACTACTGGTACTTTCCACCATGAAACCTTGCTATGGGAAGTGGTGTAAGCCGACAGGGCTGCCAGGTGTACTTTCAGTGAGTTAAAAACCAATCTTGCATCTAGCAGGTGGAGCATGTATGTAACAATAGTGGAAGGAGTGCAATCAACCGGGTTGATTTGTCTACTCTGGCACCAGATAACGAACCTCTTCCACTTGTCAAAGTAACAGTGCCTTGTGTTTGGTTTCCTAGATTCCTTTAGGATGTCCATACACCTCTGTGGCAAATTGAGATGTCCAAACTCTGACCTCAGGAGCCATGCTGCCAGGTTCATTGAGTTGGGTTGCTGGTGCACTGTTTGACCTTGGTGCTTGGACAGTAGGTTGTACCAGGCTGGAAGTTTGATGGGCTCGCACCCCGCCATCCTGCGTAGGTGTGGGAACCACGGTTGTCTTGCCCACATGCGAGCAACTAGGACGAGCGTCATCGACTCTGTTCATCTTGTTCACCACTTTCCTGAGGAGAGGAGTTGGTGGAAAAGCGTACGCAAACATCCCTGACCAGTTCATCCACAGGGCGTTCCCCTGGGAGTCTGGTTGGGGGAACCTGGATGCAAATCCTGGGCATTGTCTGTTTTCGCTTGTGGCGAATAAGTCTATAGTGGGGAAACCCCACTGAGAGAAGAGATCTTCTACGACCTCTCTGTGTAGAACCCATTCGTGTTCCTCTGGGAGGGAGTCTCTGCTCAGAGCATCCGCTAGGGAATTGAGCTCCCCTGGAACATGTTGTGATGACAGGAAGATGTTCCGTCTGAGTGCCCATATCCAGATTTTCTGGGCAAGCTTGGACAGATTTGGCGAGCGAGTCCCTCCTTGCTTGTTCAGGTAGAACATGGCTGTTGTGCTGTCCGTCCGGATTTGCACTGGCAGGTTTAGTAGGTGGGGCTCGAACGCCTGAAGCGCTCTGAATACTGCCAGAAGCTCTAGCAGGCTGATGTGGTTCTTGGCCACTGAGTGAGACCAGAGACCCTGAGCTGTGTGGTGGAGATGGTGAGCTCCCCACTCCGTCAGACATGCATCTGTAGTGACTACTGCCTGTTCTTCGGGATCGTAAAAGGGTTTCCACTGTGCGAGATTCTCTCTTGTCCACCAGTGAAGGCTTTGTGCCAGTGTTGGCAAAACGACCACTAGATCGTCCCACTGACCACTTGCCTGAGACCACTGTTTCGCCAACCATTCCTACATGGGACGCATGTGTAGGCGCGCGTGGGGGACCAGGTAAAACATGACGCCATCATGCCCAGTAAACGCATTGCTTTGCGTACCGTTATTTGTTGACCGGACTGATAATGCGGAATTTGCAGTAGTATATTCCGAATTCTTTCTTCTGAAGGAAAGGTCAACCCCTCTTGAGTATCTAGGATTGCTCCTAGGAATTGTTTGGAGGTGCTTGGCACCAGGCTTGACTTTTTCTCGTTGATTGAGAAGCCTAACTCGTGGAGGAGGTTGATAGTCCTTTGAATGTTTGTCCTGCAAATTCCTGGGGTTTCCCCCGTTATTAGCCAGTCGTCCAGATAAGGGCACACTGGGATTGCCTCCCTGCGAAGGTGTGCAGCCGCCACCGCCAGTACCTTGGTGAATACCCTTGGTGCCGAAGCTATCCCGAAGGGCAGTACCTTGAATTGGTAGTGTCGACTGTCCACCTTGAAGCGCAAATACTTTCTGTGCGCTGGGAACATGGAAATATGAAAATAAGCATCTTTCATATCCAAGGTTGCCATGTAATCCCCCTTTTTTAGGAGGGGGATTACCTCTTGTAGCGTGGTCATACGAAACTTTTGGGGCTTGACATACTAGTTGGCAGGCCGTAAGTCCAATACTGGGCGCATTGTCAAATCTTTCTTTGGCACAAGGAAGTAAGTTGAATAAATACCCTTGTTTACCTGGTGTCCCGGGACGAGTTCTACCGCGTCCTTTTCTAGCAGAATGGCGATCTCCTCGAGGAGAATCTTCTGATGTTCTAAAGAGTGTACTCTTTGTCGTGGAGGATGGTTCCGGGGACGCTGCAGTAGCTCTATACAATATCCTGTGGATACTGTTGACAGCACCCATCTGTCTGATGTGATCCCTTCCCAAGCCTGGGTGAAGTTGGAAATGCGTCCCCCTACTGGGGTTGCGTGAGAAGGGACCCTGAATTGAGCGTCACTGCTTTGGTGGAGGCGTGCCGCCTCCCTTGCTGGGGCTGCCTCTGCCTTTACCACAACCTCTCCTATTACCCCTGCCATAACACTGGGTAGACTGTTGGTTGTTGTTCCACTGCGTACCCTGCCCCTGGGAATAGTTAGATCCCCTCTGGAAATTTTGGCCACGTGGGCGACGAAAATTACTATTCCCTCTCTGGTTAGGGGGTTTATTGATTAACTGGCCAAGGGACTTGAGTGTTTTGTATTCGTCCTGAGCATTCTTCAGTGCGTCTTCGACCGCCTTACCAAACAGATCGGTTTCCACCGGTTTGTCCAACAATGATGCCTGGGTTTCTGCCTTAAAACCAGACTGCCGTAACCATGCATGTCTTTTGATAACAGTGCCTTCTGCTATCAATCTGCCTGCGTTGTCCGCGGCGTCAAAGGTTGCTTTCAAAATGCAACCAGACACGGCTCTACCCTCTGCGGAAATCCGAGCTAACTGGCCCTTTAAAGGTTCAGGAGCAGATGCTACGAGTGCCGCGACTTCTTCCCACTGATGGCAGTTGTAGCTGGCCAACAGGGTGGTGGAGTTTGCAATCCTTGCTTGATAGGCGGACGTTGAGGCTACTTTCCTGCCGAAACCGTATAGTTTTTTGCTCTCCTTGTCGGGAGGAGCTTCGGACGATGACAAGGGTGTTCCAGCCCTCTTACGAGTGTTGGTGACAACTAGGGAGTCTGGCTTCAGATGTCCTCTTATATAGAGAGGGTCAGACTGGGCCGCCCTGAAAAGTTTTTCAACCCTGGGATTGACTGCTCTGGTGAGGTTCGGGTTCACCAGGGACGGGTCTATTCTTCGCTGAATGGACTTAAGTATAGGGATGGTCTGGGCAACAGGCCTCCTTTCTCCCACTAACTCTTCTGCGAAGTCCCTCTCCTCCTGGACACCGTGGGTGTCAATATGGAAATGTTCTACTGCGCGTTCGAGAACCTCGTTTAGGAGGGGTTGGTTATCGACCGGGGAGTCGGTAACCGGGGCTTCGTTCTCTACCGGGGAATCTACTTTGTATTTTTCCAGGTGTTCCTCTTCCTCTTCCTGGTCCTCATCATCCCCATAGTAGCCCGTCCCGGTTTGCTCTTCTACCATGCCAAATTCTTGGTCCTCACCAAAGGAAGCCTCTCCTTGATACAGTGAGTATGGTCTTGAGTATGGTTGTACCTCGAAGGGGTCTGACCTCATCAGTGTTTCAAAACGGGGCTTTTTACTCGGGGGGATAGGATCATTAGAGCCCGAGGGTGTCGCCCCTTGTGGATCATACGAGAGGAAATGTTCTGGATTTTTATCATAAAAATCAGCCAAAGAAGACATCCTTGACATGACCCTATCTATGTCTTCACTCGACCATTTTCTGGAACTGGGAATGACTCTCTCAGCAAGTCTATGGGATTTATCTTGAGTAGATTTGCTGGTTTTAGACATATCAGCAGACCTGGTTTTGTCTGTCTGTTTAGGGGGAGTGGTGAGTTTCACAGGTGTGGAAGAGTGCAAAGGCTGCTTCTTCTGCTGTTTTCCCCCCTCCCCGTGAGTGGAAAAATGTTTTCCCGGTCCTTTAGTGGCTCCGGAGGTTTCGGGGGTGGGGTCCCTGTCCTTCGAGCGTGGGGCCTCGCTGTTTTTGACTGCGGGCTCCGACTCCTGGAGCGCGGCCTGGGGGTGGAAGTCGTCTTCGTCTTCCGATGATCGAACTTCTGTTAGCTTAGGGAGCGAGGCACTCTTGGCAAGAGTGGATGATTGCCTGGAGTCATGCGGCGATCTTGATCGAGAGCGCCCAGAGGACACCGAATCGGACCGTTCTGTTTGTGCCTCTTTCCGAGAACTGGACGTCGTCGAGTCTCGGTTGGACTTCGTGTGTTTAGTGTGTGTAGTGTGTGAAGCGCTTGTGTCGCCGGGGGTCTTCCCCATGGCCGCCCTGCCGGACGACCTTCCGAGGTCGGGGACCTGCGCTCGGCTGTCTTTCGACGCTGTAATGCCCTCGCCGTCCGAAAGTCCGGCGTCGCTGCCGTCGCTGAAGGCGCCCTCCGCTGCCATAGCCGCCTGTCTGGCGTGGTGGGCCCAATGCTTCGTCGAACGGTCCTTAAATGTCTTAGGTTTAAACCTACTACACGCTCTGCAGTTCGCTTCTGGGTGGTCCCTCGGCAAGCAGGGATTGCACGTGGCGTGCCTGTCGACCCAAGGGTATTTGCGATTGCACTTGGGGCAGAATTGAAAAGGGGTACCCTCCATACGCACCTTGAGGCAGCGGGCTGTTAAGTGTAGGAAATGTATAAGGTGTACCTATATACCAAGAGTGTAGAGCATGTACAACCCCCCACTCTCCCTACTTGCACGGCCGAGGCCAGAGGCCTTCCAAGGCCCGGGCCGAGGCCAGAGGCCTTCCGAGACACAAATCCGTCGTGCAGCAGCCGACGGTCGATTTCTTCTCCAGCCGGCGTAGAGTGTCGAAGTTCGACGTTGGGGTGGGGAAGGATGTCAATAGATTAATATTTTAAATATTTTAGCAAAAGTATGGCTAAGGCCAGGGGACTCCGCAAAATGCTTCCGACCAGTGTGGCGGAAAAAAACAATCTGAGGATCCTAGACACGTGAGGGATCTTGGGTACAGTGGACGTCACACTAGGGATAGTATTACTGGCACGCCCTGTGTCGACCCCATTTTCGAGTTTCGAAAAACAAACTGTAATACTCCGCAGCTTCCACTAGATGTCGGCCTATGCACATCATGTGATCTAAGCAGATTCCACAAGCCTCAGAAAAAAAAAAATATATATATATATATATATATATATATATATATATATATATCTTCGAAGCACTGAAAAACGTCAGGCTGGGTGAGTAGCACTCTTCATAGTTTCAGGAATAATCAAAGTCCGGACATCCAAGTTGAAAACAAATGTATTCTTTACTGATACCTTGCAAGTGGCAAAATTCAATTAAAAAGCCATAAAGGTAAGGCTCTCCCAAAGTGCAAATATCAGTGCGCGTTTGGAACGTTAATGCGTTTCGCGGCTTGCCTCGCCGCTTGGTCACAACAATTCGTTCCAAGTAAACCATAGAGTTTTAAACCATTAGGCAGAGCAGACGGCAACCTTTTGTGCCGACACAGAAGAGGGGACTCCACTTCAAAACTCAGCCCATTCGAAACTAACTCATGGCGGCCATCTTGGTGTTCTAAGTATCGCACTAATAACATACTCTTGCGTACCACTTCCACCTAATTGGAGTGGCACCCTCCTTAAGAGTGTGTGGTCTGGGTTTGAAACTAATTGTGATTTAAACTCAATATTGATCCGCCATGGTCTGCCTCGAAAAGTGAAAGTATCCCCGTGGAGCCCCATTATATGCCGAATGCCTGTTAGAAATACAGTACATGTATTGACTAGCCTTAGTTATATAAGATCTTATAGTTGAAGTACCTCTATAAAATACAGAATCACTGTAAAGTGCATAGTGCAAACAACTTAGTAAAGTGCACTGGTCTTAAACGGTGCAATGGTCGCTGTAAAGTGCAAAGTGCAAATATGTTCAATAATAAAACAACATCAATTGGCAATCTTGTCATTTCTAACTCAAATGGTTATATATTGGTTCACATCACTAAGATATCTCATTGAGATGCCCAGATCGTTATAAAGTACATAGTGACAGCAACATGTTGGAATACAATAAACTCTTTAAAGTGCAGCGATCACTAAGAATTGCAACAGTCTTTTTGGAGTACAACAGTCAATATCAAGTGCATTATGCGAAAGTACATGCTTATGCAGAATCTCATTCACTGCCTGGCTTAGACTCATCTGATTTGTCTGAGGTCCTACCATATTATCTTTTCCGCATATTAACTTGACAATTATTGGTTCAAGCTCTGCCTTAACAGTTATATATCAAACTCTGGTTTATGAAAACAGGGGGGAGGGCACAGTCCCATATTACACATGTGTAAACAAATAGATAAAAAGACAACCACCTAAAATTAAAATCGTATCCTGTACGAGTTAAAACAATATGAAATTCCTGGCTATGTAAAAATGTCGAGAATCCTACAATTTTTCTTCATTATGCAATATTAGAAAACTAACATGGACTTCTTTAACTAGTTGTTCGTATGTTCTACAACTTTGTTTCGAAGACATAGAAACCGGTTGAACAGGGAAAGGAGCGAGAAGGAGAAAAAGGGGGGGGGGTTCTTTTTTTTTTTTTATTTTTTAGAAGGAGAGAGAGAAGAAAAGACTTAAGTGAGAATAAAAAAGAAGAAAAAGAAAAAGAAAAAAAAAAAAAAAAAGAAAAAGAATGAAAGACAGACATCAACATTCCGAAAGTGTAAAATTCAATGCATTTTTTCTAGCAATTCATCACTGGCCTAAAAATGTATACAATTCCTCGTCTATATTGTGTCCATTGGGGATTTTACTCTCAAAGTCCAATATGTAGCAGGTCTCTTTCTGTCTCAGGATTTTCTCTTTATCGCCTCCTCTGGGTCCTGTCTCAACTCTGTGTACCCCAAAAAAACCAAAGCTATCCATGTTTTTGTCATGAAATTCTGCGAAATGTTTGGCCATTGGGTAGTTCGCATCATTATTGATGATGGCCCGTACATGCTGTTGTATACGTATCTTTAATTTACATTTGGTGCTTCCTATGTACCACTTGTTACACGCACAGGTCAGCACATAGACAACGTATTCCGTTTCGCAGGTAATTTTCCCCAATATGTGAACAGTTTGATCAGTAATGGGGTGTTTGAAAGAGCTCCTAGGTTTAGCGTATTTGCAAATATTGCAGTGGGTGCATTTGAAGAAGCCCTCTTTTTTGTTACCGGATAACCAATTTATCTTGTTGGTCTCATTTTCTTGGGTCATGTAACTTTTCACCAAGGTATCTCTTATTGATCGATTTTTTCTGAAGGTTATTTGTGGGCGATTTCGAAGGTTTCTATTGAGGTCCTGATCTGCCATGAGGATTCTCCAGTGATTAGTTAGAATACGCCGGATCTTTGGTGCTTGAATATCGAATGTTAAGATTAATCGAGTATTGTCCTTCTCCGTGTTCCTTCTCTCATTGTCTCCTCTTCCTGCTATGAGGATAGAACGTTCCTTTGCTCTTGCTTTGAGGTATGCCCTTTCGACCACTCTTTTAGGGTACTTCTGTCTGGCGAACCCTTGAGCAGTTATTCTGCTCTCTGTGTCATAGGATTCCAAACTACTGTTATTCCTTCGTAACCGGATAAACTCTCCGTAAGGGACGCTCCATATCAGATTTTTCGGATGTCCACTGTGTGCATGGAGGGGGGCATTTGTCCCTGTGATTTTTCTATGTAGTTCGCTAGTTATTTTGTTGTTTACTATCCTCACATTGACATCCAGGAAAGTAATCCAAGTGCGACTATGTGTTTCTGTGAATCGGAGATTATCATCATTGCAATTGAGTCGGTTGACGAAGTCTGTCCATCCTTGTTCGGTTCCTCTCCATATTATGAAGAGATCATCTATGTATCTCAACCAAAGAATAATATTATTGGTATACTCAAGGTTCACATCTGTCCAGACATCTCGTTCTTCCCATGCACCCATGGTTAGGTTGGCATAGGACGGCGCAAATGTAGTGCCCATAGCGGTACCTTGCAGTTGTTTGAAATATTCGTTATTGAAGAGAAAGATGTTGTTCGTCAAACATAAGTCTATCATTGAAAGTACCATTTGAGAATGTTCTAAATAGTTGAGGGATCGAGTCTGTAAAAAATGTTGACATGCCTGTTTCCCATATTCATGGCCAATCGATGTATACAGTGAAACCACATCCATACTGGCAAGTAGATATTCTTTCTCCCAGGGAATGTCTTCTATTTTGAATAGGAAATCTGTCGTGTCTCGTAGGTAAGATGGTAATGCTAAGACAAATGGAAAGAGAACTTCGTCTATATATTTTGACATATTTTCCAATGCAGAGCCTATTGAGCAGACAATGGGTCTGCCTGGGGGTTTCTTCATGTTTTTATGTACCTTGGGAAGGAAGTATATGGTAGGTGTGATTGAATTGGTGATGGTTAGGAATTTTCGGCTTTCTTCTGACAGTAAGCCCTTGGCTTCCCATTCTGCAAGTAGCATGTTGATTTTGCTTTCGAGTTCTTTGATGGGATTATAATCGATCTTCATGTAGCATTTGCTGTCATTCAGTTGTTTATAAGCTTCTTCGATATAGTCTTTCCTATTTTGTAAGACTATATTGCGCCCCTTATCCGAGGGTTTGATGATACAATTTTTCAGCTCATGCAACTCTTGTAATGCCTGTCTGTCCCCGAATGATAAATTGTCATTCCATATCCTTTTCTGTTCCTTTCTTCTGAGTTTTTTCAGATCTTCAATTACTAAGCTCTGAAATGCCTCTATATTGTTTCCAAGATTTGCCACTGGATTGAATTTGGACTTGGATTTTAATTGGCTTTTGGTAGTCCAGTCTGTTCTGATGTTCAACTCTTCAAAATCTAGGGGTTCACATTCTGCCCCTGCTTCTATCCCCTTCTCCAGATTAACCAGATCAGTTAAAGTGATTAATTCCTTAATTTGAACCTCTGTATAGCCCATCTCCCTCTCTTTGGGGCGTTATTTATACTCATTTGTTGCGAAGAATTTTTTAAGACGTATTTTGCGTATATATTGATCAAAGTCTATTCGTGTTTGCACGTAGTCATTTTTTGCTTTCGGGCAGAAGTTAAGGCCCAGATTTAATACTTTAGTTTGGTTGGGGGTGAGGACATGATCTGATATTCTTAGATTTGTTTCATCCTCGGCATTTTGCTCTGTTACTTTCCAGAGCGCAGCTCTCTGGCCGGGGTATTGCTCATTGCATTGCCTGCCCCTCGTCCCCCTCCTTGTGGTTTTCGGCCGCCTCTGCCTTTCCCCCGACTTTGATATCCACCTCTTTGTGACTTGTTTTTCCTGCCATCTTGGCGTAGTAGACGCATCTCGTCTAAAAAATTCATCCGAACATTGGGTTCATCAGTCTCGCTACTTGTTAAATCTGATTCAGAGGTTAATGTGTTGTCACTTGATTGTTCTTCCTTATCTTCAATTGATCTGCTTGGTCTAGATAGGGATGCTTGTCTCATCTGGTCAAATCTTTTTGCAAATGTGTAGACCCTTCCTCTTTCATAGTCTTCTTTATCTCTGAGGAACTTTCTCTGTTTCCTCTGCTTTATCTCTTCTTCATATTCAGCCAGGCTCCTGTCCATGACACCCTTTAGCCTCTTGCCCTCCTCTGTTTCGGATATCTTTTTTAGTTGTTTTTCTGTTTCTTTGATCTTTTCTAATATTTTGGTGCGGTCCGCACTAGCATACTTTACCAATAATTGCAAAAATGTTTTTGAACATCCATTCGTGGCAACGCTCCATTCATGTAGCATTTGTGGGTCTAATTCTTCAAAGGAGGGGATGGTCAAAATTCTCAAACCTCGGGGAATTCTGCCTACTTCTAAATAATTTTGGAGTGAGTGTTCTTCCCACCACTTGCTTATATATATAGATCCCAAACACCCAATACAGGTGAAATGCTACATGCATGCATTTCTATGGAACCAACTGTCTTGGAGTCAAATGCAGCATAGGTGAGTTTGTGCTAAACTAAACAAGCTTGCCTACGCTATAAGCAGGAACCAAATTGCTCCCCAGCAGCAAGTTATTTAAAACTCTGCCACATGCAAGAGCATTTACGGCAACAATGTCCTGGGAGAGCAGAAACACTGATGTGGTGAATTTAGCAATATTTGCAGATTACTATAGGAAATTGGCTTGGACGGTGTGATTTCGGCAAGATTCATTTGACACAAAGGCAATAGATGGGTTCATACATGTTTAAACCCAAATATAGGAGCATGCCAAGATGGCTGCCAACACGATAACACTGAGGGGAAGGCTCCCACCCGGTGCCGCTGCAAATGGAACACACCTCACTGTTATGCGTGAGCTAAAACATGGTGCTGGTGCGCAGTGTATTCTAGGAGCAGTCAGAGCCATGATGGATATTTACTTCATGCCGCAGTGAAAAGCTGTACTTATTTTGCTGAGAGCTAGATTCACGATGCTGAAGAAAACATGCTTTCCAAACCTGGTATGCAGTCAAGGACATTTCTGCTGGGAAAGCTAGCTTTGTTATGTCTTGTTATGAGTTACGGGACTGTTTTCCGTGGTGCTTGTTTTTAAAGGAGGGAAGCACTTTGCTCCTTGAGGTTACCGTCGGTTGACCCAGCTGGCAACCAACGGCTGCTCATCAATGCGCAAGTGCGTTGCCAGAAGGTTCGAGAAATTGCCACCCCTTTTTGAGGAGTGCATATATGCGGAACCCCTTAGCGGTCAGGTGAGACCTCAGCCGGGGGAGGACGCTTTCGTCCGGCATACCTGTGGGCTGTTGTGCTCTCGGCCTGGCTGTCATTGGGGTCTTCCAGCCGCTTCTGGCAAGATGAGGGATCCAGTTACGCCCACGGTGATGTCTTTTCTTTTGAACTCTCTGTTTCTTCTGTGTTTTATTTCTATGTTATCACTTGTTGCTTCCAAGCTTTGAATAAATAGCCGTATAAGTGCTCATTATTTTCTAAGAGTGTGTGTGTGGTTGCAAGTTATTGCGTCTACCTGCGTTTAAAGTATTGGCTCCGTAATTGCACTGGTGATTAATGACTGTGCGTGCACTCTGGGCGAGCAATACACTCACCCTAGGGAGAGCGGGTAAATTGTTGTGGCAATCCGAGGAAGGCGTGCGTACCCCTGGAATTAAGGATGGAGACCGATCCTTCTGGATGGTGAGGGATAAGCAGGAAACTACATCAAGGCCCCGCCCGATCACCATTTTGGAATCTAGGCCTGTTATGAACCGCTGAAGATGGGCATGGAACTTTCACTGGGGTAACAGCAGACTTTTCTGAACATTTTGGGCGGCTAGCAGTGTAGCAGGGCATAAAGGTTTTCTCCACTGTGAATTTTGGAATCGATTGAATCAGGCAGAACGAGGACTCGTGCTGAGGGGGGTGTGGCATTGCGGTGGTAAGGAAACTGGAATAGTGTGCCCACCAAGGATTTCATTGGAAGTGGCACTGGAGAGCCGTAAAGGAAGGGCACAAGGTGTGGCTCGTTGGAAGTGGAAGGATTTTGGCGAGCTCCAGGGAATAAAAGTGGAGCGGCGAGGGACTCGAACCTGTGGTACCCTATAAAAACAGAAAATTACAGTATTAAGGTGAGCCTTATGGTTGGACAGCTGAGACGGTAGCAGCGATAAGAAGGCACTGCATAAACCTTTTCATGATGTCAAAGAACAAGTCGAAGGACACTAAAGAGAGGGCACCTATCCCAAGAGGAGCGAAAAAGCATCAAGATGGGGCGCTGCAAAAACGTTGGCATAAGGAAGGGGCAGTGGAATTAGCTGAATAACAGACCACCCAGGTCCAGGTAGATCTGACAGGGCCCCTAGGCCAGTCTATGGGACAAATGATCACTTTCAACAATGTTTTAAAGGACTTCAGTGATCAAATTACAGACCCAGCTGAGTTTAATTAGAACTGAATTGGCTCAATCCCTCCAGGAGGTGAAAGGGGAAATAACAGAATTGAGGGAAAGATTAGACTGAACAACTCACAACAGCCACGCATAATTTGGAGATTCAGACTAAAGATCTCAAAAATCGCTTGAGGAGATCTAACATAAGAATCAAAGGGCTTCCCGAGAGCGTAGCTGATTGCGATCTAAAGTACACGATACAACAAGGTTTTGCTGACCTACTCGAGCTAGAGGCGGGGACGAGGTGCCCCTCGATCGCAGTCATCGAATATGTCCAAGAAGAGGGAAATCAGGTGCCAGACCTTAGGATGTTGTTACAGCTATTCAACGGTATGGACAAAAAGAGGCGCTGCTGCAGGCGGCTACAGAGGCTAGCCCTGTTAAAGTGAAAGGTGTGGAAATTCAGCTACATCAAGCAGGCTACGCTGGTAAAAAGGAGATTGATGGGTCCAGCGTTCAGAGCCCTATTGCAGACTCAATGAAAATATAGATGGACATTTCCTTTTGGATTGTTGTTCGCATGGGAGGGAGGGCAACATCGTGTCACTCACTAGCTGTGGCGAAGGTCTTAGGGGTGTGAAATTGGAGAAGGGAAGTGAGTGACCAGGCCCGCCGAAAGGGACATTAAAGAACTGCGGGTAATGGAGAAGAGTTTGAGGACCACACTCGAGAAAGCCGCCTTCAAATGGACCTGAGGGACTATCAACAGCATGCGTTGTGTACGAAGATTAATAAGTATATGGTTCCTTGTGCTCTGAGAGGGGAGGGATTGGTGGGCAGCAGGTTGGACGAAGATGAGCCCATACCCTATTGTTCTAGGGGCACCATGATTTGTGTGAGATGATTCTGGCACTTTGAATGGGGGTGGGGAGGGTTTTTATGTGTCCTATTAGACCCGCACAAGTTATTACTGGGCGAGTAATGCAATTCAACGCCCATGAATTGTTGCATGGGAGGGGGAGAGTTGGGTTGAGTCTGACCGGTAGGGGGTTGGAGAGGCAGGTGGGGGTGAGCAGGATGTTGGGGGGGGGGGACAGCTACCAGGTGGGAACATTGTGTCAAAATGTACATGGGGGTAAATGCGGGCTTCATCTGTTGTGATTGAACGTTAGGGGTTTGAACTCACCAGTTAAAAGAAATAAAGTAGAGTATGGTTAAGGCGGTGTAAACCTGACATGGTGGCTTTTTAGGAGACTCATATAGCCAAGCATTATAGCCACAAATTAAGGGTTAAGGCCTATCCCCATATATTACAATCTAACAACAAAGGGAAGACGGGAGGGGTCCTCCTAGCGTTCAAAGGAATTAAGGGACTCCAGATAGTTGCGAACGAAGTTAAGGAAGGTAGATATATTTTCACTCTTATTCAGTTGGGGACTTTAAGAATTCCGAGAGCCACACTATATGCCCCTAATATGGGACAGGATGGATTCCTTCAGGCAGTATTGAGTAAATTAGAAACATTTGCAACATGCCAAATTATAACAGGAGATTTTAATCTAGCATAGGATCCGAAGGTGGATAGGAGTACAACAACATATGTCGCTCATAAGGGCCTGTCGCAAAAACTCTGTGCAAGTATGTCCAGACTAGCTATGGTTGACTCTTGGAAAGAAATTCAGAAGGGGACTAAAGTATATACGTTTTACTCCCATGTCCACCGGTCCTTTTCCCGGATAGATTATATATGGGTATCAAACACTTTGCTAGGGAGAATATGTCAAATTGAATTGGGAACAATTAATTTATTAAATCACGCTCCATTATCAATAGAAATCCAAGTGGATCTTCCCTGGTCAGGCCTTTGGTGCTGGAAATTCCCAAAGCATTTGTTGGGCGACCCGGTCATTAGCGCTGAGGAACAGGGTAAAATTGGGCAGTTTTTGACAACCAATAAGACACCAGGAATGCAAGAACAGACAGTGTGGGATGACAAAGGCGACGATAAGGGGCAAACTAATTGCAATAAAGGTTCAACGAGAAAGACAACTTAAGTTAATGCAAAGGGACTTACAATTACAATTAAAGAGGCAATGAGCAGAATGGAATCAAATAGGGGTGTGACCTTACAGAGGGACTATAGACACATTAGGGGACAATTGGATTTGTTACTAACTAAACAGGCTGGGACGTCTATTATTTCTGAAGCAGCGCTATTATATAAAGGCAAATAAAGCGGATAGTATGCTGGAACGGCAGGTGCGAATGAAGGAGGAAGCAAGGGATATCCTCTGTATTAAAACATTTTCAGATACTTATAGCACCGTAACTGAACATATAATACAAAGATTTACAGACTTTTACTCCAAGTTATATACTTAAGATATAGCAGATGAATTAGTGCAAGAAACATACGTGAGGCAATGCCATTTGAATAGTCTTGATCCTGGGCAAAGGGAGGAACTGCAAGGGGAGATAACGATGGAGGAAGTACGTAAAACAATTAGGGCTCTTCCTATAAATAAGAGTCTTGGGACGGATGGTTTCCCGGCACTATTCTATAAAACATATGTAGATATTCTAGCTCCGATAAGAACTTCCCTTTTTAATTCCTTTATCAAGACAGGATGTATTACACCATCTATGGAAGAGGCTAAGGTGGTGCTATTCCTCAAGCCTAAAAAAGATAAAACTGAGTGTGGATCATATCAACCCATTGTTCTCATCAATATTGACACAAACATTTACGAAAATATTAGCCCTACGAATGGAAAATGTAACACCTGAACTTATTCACCCTGATCAATCAGGTTTTGATAAGGGAAGTCAAACCTTTGATAATATACGAAGGGCGAGTCATTTGATTGAGAAAGTAAATAATCGGGGTTTGCGGCAGGGAGATTAGCTCTAGACGCTGAAAAAGCATATGATCGGGTGGAGTGGTCCTTTTTGTTCCGTACTATGGAGGCTATCTGGTTTGGACCAAGATTTTTGTGCATGGTTCTGGTTAGTTATCAGACTCCGGTACTCTGATTGGCTATTAATGGGTATATCTCACAGGGAATTAAGTATCTTGTGGCACGGAACAAGGATGCCCTTTGTCCCCACTCCTATACGCGATACATTTGGAACCGCTTTTATCGAAGATCCGCAACGAGAACATTAGGGGGATTCTGTTCGGAGGTATGGAACATAAGGAGATGGCATTTGCGGATGACTTACTTGATTGACTCACTACCGGAATTGACTACAGAATTTAATAAGTTTGGAGAAGTAGCGGGATTGAAGATCAACACTCACAAATCAGAAATCATAGTTATAGAAGGGGGAGCTCCCTCCATGGAAAGTCCTGTAGTTTTGGGTCATTATCAGAGGACATTTAAAGGATTGTAATATCTGGGAGTGAAAATAACTGACTCCATGGATTCTATATACCAGACTAATTACCCAAGTTATTGGATTCCATCAAAAAGTGGTTGGAGGAACGCAATCTATTATTAATCGTATGGACAGGTAGGATTAATGTAATTAAATGGTTGTCCTCCCGAGAGTGTTATATTATTTCCAAACCTTGCCAATAGCTGTACATTGGGCCTTTTTCCAAAAAATGAATAGGGTCATGAGGAATTTCATATGGAATGGGAAAACACGAAGGGTAGCTTGGAAGGTATTGATGGCACCCGTTGCAACAGGAGGAATGGGGGACCCGAATTTCTAAATCTTATCAAGCGGCTCAACTGCAGATAATACGTGACTGGTTTGGGGGAAATAAGGGAAAATATGGATCAAACAGTGGTCGGTAGGCCCTTAGGAGAAGTTCTGTGGTGTCCGAATGTTGTTCGACCCCGCAACATGTACAAGAACAAAATAATGGAATTGACAGATGACATATGGGACAAGGTAGTACGGTGTGGGGGTGTAAGAACATTCCCCTCTCGGCTGAAATATATTGGAAGGAGATACTGGGACACATAAGAGAGATCACGGGGAAAATGCTCCCACACGACCCAAAGGTAATACTCCTGGGGACCGCAGTTGAAGGGGTCTATGCAGAAACAGGCAACAACGCTGCCCTGATTACTCAACTACTAAACGCGGCGAGAATAACTCTGGCCCAGGGATGGAAGAACCCCGAAGGCCCAATAGTCGCGTGCTGGTGGGTCAAAGTATGGCACATTCTAGCGATGGAGAAAATAGGGGCCCTAAAGGATAACAAATATCTGAAATTCAGGGCAGTATGGGACCCATTCATAGACTATGTCACAGACAGGGAAGCCTACTTCCACAGACCCAACCTGCTGAGATCAATCATGAACTAAGGCTCTGGCCAAGAGGAAACATGAGGAGGCCCACACCTCCAGCCAACATACGCGGCCAAGGCCCGGACTGTAACAAAACTGCTTAACGGTTGACGGAAGCGGAACGATCCCAGCTCTATTGTTGTTGAATTTGTTTTTGTGTTTGTTTTTCTTTTAGGGGGGAGGGAGGATCGAAAGGGGAAACACACCAGAATCCGAAGGAAGAGGGAGCAGGAGAGTTATGAAAGTTAAAACTCATGGACGTACTACAAACTTGAAAACGGACGGGGAGGTGGGGAAGAGGGATGAGAACAATACTGAGATTTAAGTATGCTGTTCCTTACCTGAATGTTTGTAACTAAGACTCCATGAGAAGAAAATAAAGTTGTTAAAAAAAAAAAGAACATTCCCCTCTCCATTTACTCACCTATTTCGTAACCCGCAGTTCACACCTGGGTTAGAGCGGAGTGCTTTTAGATGCTGGGAAAAGGTGGGGTGCCAGAAGATGGGCGATATGGTGGAGGGCCAAGAGATTAAGACATTTCAGCAATGTAAACAGGTATTTGACTTGCCTGAAATGGAAAGGTTTAGTTGTTCACAATTGAAACATTGGCTATTGGCAAGGGGAAATAAACCAGCGGCAGTAAGGGACTTGACCCTCTTTGAAAAATATTTAATTACAAACTCAGGGGATGTCCATATGGTCGGAGCACTCTATAAGCTACTTATAGATTCTTTGACTACACACCGGCACTGGGGGTATGTGAAACAATGGGAAAAAGTCTTAACTAAGCCTATAACGGGCGAGCAATGGCAAGAAGTGTGGCAGAGGATACCGAATCTTATAAGAGCACTTCAAATTCGAGAAATGTGGGTTAAAGTTATGGTACAGTGGCACCTGACACCCGAGAAGCTAAAAACATTCGACCCTAAAAAGTCTGGGAAATATTGGAGGGGTTGCATGAAAAGTGGGACATGGAGGCACATATTGTGGGATTGCCCCATTCTAAAACCATTCTGGAAATGTATTAATGTGGCAATGAAAGAAATATTTGGGTTGAGAATACGCAGAGTTTGTGGAGACAATGTTGGGGTTGGGTGATGTTTTGGAAGTTTTAGTATTCAAGTCTCAGAGAATGGCGTATACGATATAGAGAGTGTCAGCATTAGCTCTGGTAGCTCAGAGATGGAAGCAATCACTGATCGCCACAGAACAGGAATGGCTGGCTAAGATTTGGTATTACGTCTCTCTGGAATGGGTAACCTACGTGGTTCAAGGATAACTGAAAAACATTAAGCTAGATTGGCACATGGTTTTGGACTTCCTTAAGAAAGATATTCTTGTGAACTGACGTCCACAAGGAACACGACTTATTTTAACTATTTTTTGGGGGGTATTATCCAATCCTGTGGCTTCCAAATAATTCAGTGCTTTTTACACAAATGATGCCATTTACTCCAAAACTAAAGAGAGGTCAGGCTTGCAGTGGCAAATGTATTAGCACACTAATTGCCCTACCTTTAGTTTAATGAGACATCAGCTCTTTGTCTGTGTGACAAAATAACTACTGCTTTCAAGGAGTGCAGGGATGAGCAGTGGCTACACCTACTTAGTCGCACACTACTACCAAACCAGCAGTGATCCGGTTTCACCTTTATGATTGGGACCAACCCGAAAGGAATACCTCCTTCGCCTCTTTTCATAAAGTGGGCAGAGGGCATGCTTTATCTTCAAGACCGGTGAGAGACGACAACAGTAGCAACCCAAACAAAACTGTACAATAGTTCCAAAATAAATAATGTCCAATCAAGGTTCAATAAAAGTATAGGAACTTCAGAAACACAATCAATGCAAAAACCCAACTAAAAACACTACAGCCCCTACAAACAATGCATAAATTGGTGTGAAAAGACACTATTGGTTGATCAGAAAGGGTGTTCAGGAAAGAGACTTGGCAACAATGTTAATAGTTCAAGCATAGAAACATAGCAAATGCAGCAGGCTTAAAAGTCACTTTGGTCGGAAAAATTGGACTGGGAACAGGGCCTCTTCACAGTAACTTTGACTTTTTGTCTTTGGGGATCAACAGAATTGAGACAGCAGGTTTCCAAGGACATCCTGAGGCAAAGATATGGTGTTAGGTTGTTGATTGGTGAGGTAGGTGACTGGGTCTAACATAGGGTGTGGTCCAAACAGCAATGGCATTTGGCACAAAAAAAGCTTGGGACAGGCAGGAGATCTCCAGATCCAAGTAGATCACAAGTGGCTGAATGTAGGACTCTGCGTCCACAGCCCTTGACTTCTGGGATGCTGGGAGGCCCAATCCAGAGTCTCCAGTGACAAGGCAAGTGTTTCATTCTTCCAATCGATTAAGTCGTATGGGACCTAGAGAGGGTCCTTCCACTCTAGTGAGCAGGATCCTTGTTCCAGTGTATATTAGCAGAGAAGCTGTGGTCCAAAAGCAGTGTCACCCACACTGTTCGCGAGGAGGGTAGGGGACACAGATCTCCTCTGCCATATAGAGGTGAAGACAAAAAGCATCTAAGGCAGAGGACCTTGGAGCAGGCTGCACTCCCAACAGAGTTCCACTGAATCTTTCTTGTCCTTGTGAAAGTCCAAAAATGAAACCAAGAAGAGGATTTCCTCTCCTTATAAAGGCAAAATGTCTACCTGGCATAATCCTTGATCCCGATCAATTTTAGATTACATGTTTGTCTCAAACTCCCTCTTTCTGTGCTGTTCTAAATGGACGATAAAGTAAACAATAGTGATCACTGTATTTTAAGTTTGAATACAGAGAACTGTATAACTAGGGATGTTACTGACCAAATACCTTTCCCTGTGGAAATTGTACCCCATAATTCCAAGGCACTGTGGAGACCAGGTTTGGCACAGCCTTTGATTAATTCTCTATTAGAAATGTTGTCTAATGCCTATACAGAGGTAGTAAGATTAGCCGGCCTGCATTACTTTGTTGTTCAATATCAGTGGTTTATGAGAGGGCTGCCTTTAGACAACCACAATTTTAGTACCTTTCATTGAGAAAACCAAGTCCACTGTTAAGAAGCTGTAGTACAACAGAGGAAAAAAAAGACTCGAGATCCAAAAATAAGACCACTATCCCAACAGGATCCTGTCTTATACTTGAAGGAAGTCAAACTTCCAAAGCAAGCACATAAAATTGTCTAAAAGCCCACAAATATCTGTTATTTTATCGGATTGCTGTGAAGATACTTGGCCAATAAAGATGCTTGCACCTTTTGGCTCTTAATTAACAAGCCTCTTACCACACAGTCCTATCTTCAGGCTCAATCTATCGCTGACTTGGTGGTTTGAATATTTTGAGACCCTCTACGGTATTATGGACACAAACTATAAGGCATTGTCTTGTAAAGATATTGGTGGATGGTTCTTAGATTTCTCAAATGAGGATGTTATAGATATTAAAAAGATTAAGTCATTGCGTGCCCCTGGCCCTGATGGCCTCTCTAACGCTACATTCAAAACCCATCTCAAGCTATGTGGCACAGTTTTGGGGGATTTGTTTAAAAATATTGTTGCTTGCCAAAGTATTCCTGCATCATGAAAGATCTCGAACATTATCTTGGTGTTTAAAAAGGGTGATCGGCTTAATCAAGGTAATTACAGGCCAATCTCCCTTCTGGACACCAAGTAAAAACCTTTCCACATTGATATTAAGGGATTTCCAGATGGGGGCTAAAGTGTCTGGGGTAATGGCCATATATCAAGTCTGTTTAAGAAACAAGTGGGAACCTCTTTAAATGTTTTTTTTTATCTTCTATCCCAGCAAGCTAAGCTAACGAGATGTCCAATATATACTGCATTTATTAATCCATCATTGGCGTTTGACTGGGTGAACCGAGTAATTCTGTGGAAAAAATTTAAACAAAAAGGCTGTCCAAGCCCACATATTAATCATTCTTATATCCCTGCATGCAAATACAAAAGTGAAAATAAACCTTAATCAGGAGGGTTCTCACCTGACCAATACGCTTCACGGCCTAGGTCATGGCTGTGTTTTAGCTCCTTTTTTAATTACATTTTTATATATCAGATCTGGATGCAACCCTTATCCTCTGCAAAAGCATCCCCCCACCCGCGTTTGGGTATTGTATCGATTCAGTATATAGCTTTTGCAGATGATCTAGTTTTATAATAGGCCTCCAGAGGACGCTAAAAGTATTGTCAAGCTATTTGAAGGTGGTGGATTTGGAAAGACAAAGATACCGATAATGAAATCCACGAGGAAAATAAATATTAAAACAATAAATTGGCATTTGAAGAGTAAAACCATTGAAATCCTGGAAGAATTGAAAATATTTGTGCGTAAGAATATTCTCCAAATCTGGTAGCAAGCAGGATTACAAAACCCTGTTCCCAGCCGTGAGGGCGCCAACAACTCAATCTAAGAAAGTTGACCTGAAGTAAGGTCAGTTTTCTATCTTGCCTATGATAAAGCTATACAAATCAAAAGGTAATTCAGAGCTTAATTTTTGGGGCTGACGCAAAAACATTGGATATGAATTGGGATAAGCTGGAGGCTGTATTTTGGGGTTGATGTTCATGCTTGCTGTGTGGGGTTCCTATAACCGTCATTAAACAGGAATTAGGTCTTAATTCAATTCCTAGTCAAGTGGAAACGACTACAGTTATACTGTAAAATTATGTCTCTGCCACCTGGCTCCTCGTTTGTTAAGCTGCATTCTCCCTTGGCTAACAACATCAGCCCAGCGTAAAATTTATGGTCATCGGCTTGTTTAAACAAACTGACAGCCTTGGATTCAAATATGGTTGAGTTATTGCACAATCCCACTAGAATTAAAAGTACAGTGATTGGATCAGTACTAGGGAAACCATTAAGAAGGAACAAGTTACTTACCTGTAACTGTTGTTCTCCAGCATGGGTCTGGCATGGATTCACATGCTCATGAATATTCCCCGTCGTCAGGCTGGGAATCCTCGGTAAAGAAAAAACCAGTATCAGTTTCGTTTCTGATCTGTCTTTCGTAGTAATAACCAATCACTGGTCTCTGCGTCATACTGACCACAGCCAATGACTGCCCTCTACCTAAGCACCGCCTCTGGCAGCCATCTTCAGATTTGGAAGCACGTGAAGTGGCAGTATGACCAAGTGAAGAGCCGCAGAGGGGTAGGCGGGAGGGTTCGCATGTGAATCCATGCCAGACCCATGCTGGAGAACAACAGTTACAGGTAAGTAACTTGTTCCTTCTCCAGCATGGGGTCTGGCATGGATTCACATGCTCATGAATAAAGAATACATAGCAGTACACACATGCACAACCACGGGAGGTGGCAAAGGCTCAACATTAAGCATCACATCAACTCAACATTAAGCATCTTACCTCCTCACCAGGCTCACCTCAGGCGAACAGGTTGCGCAGCACTGCTTGGCCGACCCTGGACTCCTCCCTGGAATCCCGGTCGACGCAGTAGAATTTCGTGAAGGTGTGCGTCGACCTCCACGTAGCAGCCCTGCATATGTCCAGCAGGGGCACACCAGATAGGAACGCCGTGGTAGCTGCGATCGCTCTGGTGGAATGGGCTCTCGGACGGCCAGGCAGCGGTCGGTTTGCCAACCGGTGACAGTACATGATACAGCCGGAGAGCCATCTGGAGATGGAAGCCTTCGAGAGAGCCTTCCCCTGATTGACAGGTCCAAAGTTCACAAAGAGTTGTGACGTCTTCCGAAAACCTTTCGTGCGGTCCACGTAGAACTTCAGCGCTCTAGCTACATCCAGCGAGTGCAAAGTCCTCTCAGCCGGCGACGAAGGCGACGGGAAGAACACAGGTAACACCAAGGGTTCGTTGAGATGAAAGTCCGACGGTACCTTGGGCATGAAGGAGGGGTGCGTCCTGAGCACTACCCTCGTGTCGTGGAAAGTCAAGTACGGGGCCTTGCAGGAAAGGGCCTGGATCTCTCCCACTCGTCGTGCGGAGGTGATGGCCACGAGAAAAGCTGTTTTCCACGATAGAAACTTCAACGGGGCCGAGTGCAGAGGCTCGAACGGAGGTCCCATGAGTTTGGTCAGCACCACGTTGAGCTCCCACGCCGGGGCCGGAGCCTTCACCGGCGGGAACGATCTGAACAGTCCCTTCATGAACTCTTTCACCAGACGATGAGACCACAAGGACGTCCGGCCCGTGGTTCTGGTGTATCGGGAGATCGCAGCAAGATGAATCTTGATGGACGCGTGTGCCAGACCAGCTTTGGCCAGCGTCAGCAGGTACGGCAGCACTTGGGGAGCCGTAATCCGTAGAGGGTTAATCTTCTGTGCGTGGCACCAGACAGAAAACCTCTTCCATTTGTGTCCGTAGCATTTAAGAGTCGAGGACGCCCTGGCCTTTGCAAGAACCTCTCTGCAATCGGCCGGTATGTCGTATCCTCCAAACTCTAGCGCTGCAGGAGCCAGGCCTGCAAGTTCAGCGACTTCGGGTCGTGGTGGAGGATGGCGCCTCCTTCCCTGGAGAGTAGATCCGCGTCCGCCGGCAGCTTGATTGGCGGGGACGCCGACAAGTCCAGAAGGTCCGGGAACCATATCTGCCTCGGCCACGCAGGTGCGACGAGGATCATCCTGCACCGTGACCTCTTGAGCTGGTTGACGAGCCGGATTAGCAGAGGCAAGGGAGGGAACGCGTAGAGGAACAGGCCCTCCCAGGGGAACGAGAAAGCATCGCCCATGCTCCTCGTCTGGGGAAACCTGCTGGCGAACCTCCGGCACTTGGTGTTCGTCGCCGTCGCGAACAGGTCGATCTGGGGTGTGCCCCACCGTCGGAAGAGGCGATCCACCAGATCCTGCCGTAGTTCCCACTCGTGGCACGAGCGCAGCTCCCTGCTGAGTGAGTCGGCGATGGTGTTTTTTATCCCTGCCAGATGAAACGGCACCAGAAGAATCCCTTGGGCGACGGCCCAATGCCACAGGTCCTGCGCCTCCTTGGACAGCGCTGGGGACCTGGTTCCGCCCTGTTTCCTGATGTAAAACATGGTGGTGGTGTTGTCGGTGAAGATCCTCACCACCTTGCCCTTGAGGGACGGAAGGAAGGACCTGAGGGCCCAAAACACTGCACGGAGCTCCAGGACGTTGATATGCAGGGACTTCTCCGTCGGGAGCCAGAGTCCCCTTGCGTGCAGATTTTCGGTGTGCGCTCCCCACCCTTCTAGGGAGGCATCCGTGGTCACAGTCACCTGGTGGGCTGGGGTCTGGAAGTCCATGCCCGCCGTCAGATGCGCGCGGGTGCCCCACCACCGTATCGCTCGTCGGAAACTCTCGTCGAGCTTGATCCTTTCCTCGAAGCTGCCCGTCGTCTGGATCCAGCGCGCATCCAGGAACTCTTGCAACGGGCGCATCCGGAGCCTGCACATGGGAATGAGGTAGATGCAGGAAGACATCATCCCGAGGAGGGACTTGACGGACCTCACCTTGGCCGCGTCGGCCACCAACATCCGTTGCACCTTGCCCAGGATGGTCCTGGTCCTCTCCTCCGACGGGGAGGCCAGAAGGGACACTGTGTCGAGCCTCGCTCCCAGAAACAGTGCGACTTGCGCGGGCACCAGGTGGGATTTGGCGTAGTTCACGGAGAATCCCAGGTCCGTGAGGAGTTGGACGGTCCTTGCCGTGTGGACCACGGCGAGCTCCCTCGTCTTGGCGCGGATGAGCCAGTCGTCCAGGTAGGGGTAGACGTGAATCCCCTCGCGGCGCAGCTGCGCCGCCACCGGTGCGAGGCACTTGGTGAAAACCCTGGGTGCCGACCGCAGTCCGAAGGGAAGGGCTTTGAACTGGTAATGACGCCCTTGGACCACGAATCTGAGGAATTTTCGGTGCCCCTTTAGGATGGGAATGTGGAAGTAGGCATCCTCCAAATCCAACGACGATAGGAAGTCTCCTTCCTCCAGCTGACCCAGGACGTGCTGGAGGGTGACCATCCGGAACTTCTGCGCCTTGATGAACTTGTTCAGGCGTCGCAGGTCCAGGATGGGGCGCCATCCTCCCGTCTTCTTCTTCACGAGGAAGTAACGCGAGTAGACTCCGGAGCCCCGAAGCCTCTTTGGGACGAGTTCGATGGCGCCCTTTCTGAGCATCGCCTTTACCTCCAGGAGAAGTTGAGGGACGTGAAGTTCTTTCCTGGCCACGGGGGGGACGCGCGGGCACCTTCTTTGAAACTCGAGCGCGTGGCCCCGGGCCAGGGCGTCCAGCACCCAACGGTCGGTGGAGATGGACTCCCACACGCTGACGAAGCCCGCCAGCCGGCCTCCCACCGGGGTGCTTCGGTGGGGGCCCGACCCCACGGCCGGTTCAATCCTGCTTGGACGCGGCCTTGCCGCCTTGGCCTCCTTGGCGACGACGGCGGGGTCCGCCAGACTTGCCTCGTCCTCTGTAGGCCTCTTGCGACGACGAGCGGGCCGCTTGACGGTAGGAAGCGAAACCGCCGCCGGAACCTTTGGAGGCGCCCTTGCCTCCGCCGCTCCGAAAGGGCGTCCGCCGTTGCTGCAGTACTCCAAGGGCCCGGGCCGTCTCAGTATCCGCCTTGATGGCCTGAAGGGAATCGTCCACTGTCTTCCCAAACAGGTTGTTCCCGTCGAAGGGCATGTCCAGGACCCTGGTCTGGACGTCCTGCCGAAAGTCCGTAGCCTTGAGCCATCCGCGACGTCGAAGGCAAACGCCGTTGCCCATCTGGCGGAACCCAGTGTCGGCGATGTCCGTCGCCACGGTGATGGCGTGGTCCGAGGCCACCTCACCTTCCTGCAGGATCTCAAGGGCCTCCGCCCTCTTGTCGTCCGGCAGAAAATCCAGCAGGGGAGCTATCTTGTACCAGAGTTCCCTGTCGTAGCGGGCCACGATAGCCAAGGCGTTGGCCGCTTTAATCGTCGTCGCCGCCGACGAGATGACTCTGCGTCCCATGGCATCCAATTTCTTTCCCTCGCCGTCCGGCGGGGAAGTCGACGTGGAGGCCGCACCCCCCCCCGCTTTCTTCCTGGCTGCCGCGGAGACGACGGAGTCCGGGGTAGGCTGCGCCCGGAGGCATAGGGGGGCCGAGTCCGGGACCCGGTACTTTTTCTCGTACCGGTCTCTTTTCGCTGGCGTCGTGGAAGGGTTCTTGAGGAGGGAAAGGCCCTCATCCCAAATGTCGTCCAACAGAGGCACTGCGAGGACCGTCTTCCTCTTGGTCTCGCGCCGTTGGTAAAGGAAGCCTTCCTTTTTCTTCTCCTCAGGGCAGAGTTGGAAAAGCTCGGATGCCCTGGCGATCATTGAGTGGAACGATCCAATCTCGTCGGGCGGAGAAGCCCTGGTGGGAGGCGACGACGGAAAATCCTCGTCGTATGCCTCGTCGTCCGTACCCGTCGCTGCCGTGTCAGTCCCCGTATCATCCCCTCGGGTGGACGGGGAGGAGGGCTGGACGGGGCGCGACGGTTGAAAAGGAGGCGGTGGATGAATCCTTCTTTTCTTGGTAGGGGGAACACCAGAAGGTCCCGGTTCTGGATCCCCCGACGGGAGAGGTTCCTCCGTCGGTAACGGTAGTCTCGTCCTTATCTCGGAGCATAAGGACTGTATAGCCAACAAAATGGCCGCTGAGTTGTCTTGCGGCGCTGGCAGAGGGGAATCCGACGGGCGAGCAGGGGCCCCGTCGGTATCCTCGACGATGTCGTCGTCGTCACCTGCGTCGGGGCCCATTCCGACGGGCTGGTCTTGTTCCACGCCTAGGCCGTGGCTTAAGACCTCGATCAGTTCCTCTTCTGAGGTTGAGGCCGAATCTACGACGACGCCCTGCCCCCCCTTCTTCCCCACGGAGGGTT
Organism: Ambystoma mexicanum; assembly: GCF_040938575.1. Classification (NCBI taxonomy): domain Eukaryota; kingdom Metazoa; phylum Chordata; class Amphibia; order Caudata; family Ambystomatidae; genus Ambystoma; species Ambystoma mexicanum. Next base: position 1,198,809,066 of record NC_090935.1, read on the forward strand.
TCACGGGGGTCCTATCGATGGGCACGAAAGAAGACTCCCTCCGAGGAGGCAGGGAGATTCTGGGCCCCGAGGCCGCCACCACTGGTGCAGCCTCCACAGGCTGGGCCAGGGCCGCCGCGACCGTTTCGATAGAGGGCTTGGTCGAATGGATCAAGGCCTTCACCACCTTAGGTGCGCTCACCGCCTTATCCTTGAGGGAGGGGGCACTGCCACGCTCCTCCTCTGCCTTAGAGCTCGACCGGGGTCTCTCCAGGAGCTTCGCCGGGTGCTCGGCCTTCCTCTTACCCGACCCAGAGCGTTGGCTCGTGGTTGATGGTGCCGGGGAGGGTGCGCCCTGCCTGGCGCCCGTAGAGCCCGACCGTTCGGCGCTCCCGGTGCCAGCGGACTCGCGGTGCTTGGCCTTATGTTGGGCCCCCGTCGCCGGGGCGCCCTCAAAGGTCTTAGAAGACCGCTCAGATTTCTTCTTCTTCTCGCCAGACGGGCTCTTACCCTCCAGCCAGCTGGCGAGACGTTGATGGCGGTCCTTCATGGTCCGTTCCGACATGTTGCCGCAAAACGCACAGTCCTTCTCCACGTGCGTCTTGTCCCCATGAAGGCAGTAAAGGCAGAAAGAGTGTTCGTCCTCCTTGAAGACGTTCTGCAGCTGGCATCCAGGGCAGGCCCTGAACAGCTTTCCGGGCGTCGAGCTTCCCTTCTCCTGGGCCATCTCCGAGACCGGGCCTGAGAAGCTTCTGGAGTCCTCCGAAGTGTAGCTCGACGAAATCTTCACCCTTGAGGGGCACAGATGAATCCGACACGGGTCCCCGTTGATCGGATGTAGGATCGGTGGAGCTTGAGGCTCTTTTGACCGAAAGAATCGAAGTTTTTGTGAAAAAGCGCGAAAAAATAGCACTAACGCTCGAGAGCAATAGCACGAGGATCCCAACACATGAACGTGCGGTAAAAATCTGAAGATGGCTGCCAGAGGCGGTGCTTAGGTAGAGGGCAGTCATTGGCTGTGGTCAGTATGACGCAGAGACCAGTGATTGGTTATTACTACGAAAGACAGATCAGAAACGAAACTGATACTGGTTTTTTCTTTACCGAGGATTCCCAGCCTGACGACGGGGAATATTCATGAGCATGTGAATCCATGCCAGACCCCATGCTGGAGAAGTATCGTCTTTTCATATTGGTGTAGGTAAAAGCTTTTAATGTTGTTATTCCCCGCTATTTTTTACAATATCCCTTGCGTGCTTTTAGGAATAATTTTATGAGAGCATTTCAATTCAATTTAATTTTAACAAAGAAAAAAATAATAGGTGCCAGAAAGAACATAAAACAAAAGAGGTGGTGACTGGAAGGTTTAGAATACATCTTAACCTCTGGCATTGCTCTGGGCAGCCCTCAAGAGCATCGTCTTTAACCTGCCAAGCCATTACAAAAGGGGAAAGACCACATACAAATCAGGCATGGTCCCACCCCAAAAGGGCAGTCCAGCCCGAACTGCTTGGTCACATCCCTTCTGCTCGAGATGACAAGCATCCCCAAACATTAGTCCAAATGAATCCTGCAGTAAGGGGTCCAACCCAGGTTGTTAAAACAAGTGTTCTTTGATTTCTGACATCAGACACAGAGTGCTCTGCAAAAATAAATGGAGAAGGTGGCAGGAAGTGGAAGAGTGCCCTAACCAGAACCAAGAAGGTGTAATCCATCTCCTGGCCTACCTTTCTCTCTGAGCTACTCTACCTCTGCCCCTTCCCGTGTCTGCTGACTTCAAAGGGACTCTAGTGGTTAGCATCCTTGTGCGAGTGTAACTCTATGCCAGTACTTCCTTTGAGGTGCTGGTTACCCAGAGATCTCGTGGGGAGGGTTCCTGTACCCTAGAGGAAGGGCTTTCCCCTTCGTGTACAGGGATCCAAGTGGCAGCATCCTGGCCATTGTTCCACATGGCAGCTGTGGAGACAGTCGGATCACACATCAATACTCATCAGGGATATCAAAATTGTGGTGGCTGTATAATTACGTGTTCCTGGTAGCCACCATGCACAGCCAGGCAAGGCTTTTGATGTAAGGTTTGCATGCCACCAGACGGACTAAGGTAGAACATTATTAAGTTTGGAAACAAAAGTGCAGAAGATTAAAAAGCCAAGTCTGTCTGCATAAACTGCGAGAAATGTGGCATTTGAACCTGCAATGTGCCACTGCAGGGCTGGTGCTAGAGAGCCCAGAGAAAAAGCACATGCGTGCACTATAATTTTGGCAGGTAGCATTTATGAAAGGGGAGGGTGCGGGTGGGGTTGATTAGTCGACCTACCTATCAGAAACAGAATTTCCTGCATCATTTTTTATAACTAAAAAGGTAGGGCATTTACACCCTCGCATATGGCAATCTGTTGCAGCCTACCATTCCAATCATTAAGGTACCCAGTGTGGGATTACATGTAGTGTTGCAGAGGTGAAGCAGAATGTAAGGTTCTGTTAACGAACAAGCATGACTATACCTAAACACTAGCAAAAGCAACTGTGAAAACGTTTATAGGCATATACTCAGACATCACCAGTCAGGCAACAATAATAGAATGAAAGCACTCTCTATTAGGCAATAGATGAACGGCCAAATAAGCCGCTGTAGGAATGAACTCCACCACATGGATTATCAAAATAATCACCATTTGGGAGTGTGGGTTCGTCTCACATAAGCCAGTTTTGTTATAACCTCCACTGTGAGGCGGCAGATGGCATCAACTCAATATAATGGGGGTGGACAGTAAGGGATGCTTTCGACAATGTTGCATGTGAATTGGGAGAGAGTAGGCACACAGAACATGCGTCATTGTGTCCTGCTGAAAAAGAATCAGACTTCCATGAGGAGCAATGCGGAACCCATTGAGACTTGATCCAGTACTAGGTCAGTTCAAGGAAAAAGGAATTGGCACACTGGAGTTCAACCAGATGGGATCAAGGTGAAACCGGTTAGAAAAAAGATTTGTGTGGCTTTATAAAATTCGAAATACTGTCTATTTTGAACTGTGTGACGATTCAACTGCATTGAGAATGCAATGTGGAACTTGGAATTAACAGGAGGGAAGAGATATGGAATCAACAGACGACATACCAAATGGGCATATGGCCAGCAGATAGACAACAGAAAATATATAAATAGGGTGACAATAGACGCCATATAGTTAAGGTGAAACTTAAGAACCACTGCCTTTGCAAAAATTGTAATGCTAATAACTGCTTTATCGTTTGCTTCATCTGTATGACATTTTCAAAAATGTTCTGCCATCACCTCCCCCGCAACCACCCGGAAATTGGAAAGTTTCAAGTAAATTCATCGCACAGTTGAGTAGTCAAAAAGCATGAAAAAAAGGTGTGTACTTTTTTCATTTGTTTTGCCACAGGGGAAAATGCAGTCATTCAACCGGGGCACAGCTTAAACTACTTGACGGATTTCCTTCAAATGTGTTTCATGAGCAGCAGAGTCCCCCACTAAATCACTTCACCACCAACCCCTGCATCCCTGTCACCATCTCCTGCAACACATATCTCTAGCACCGTTCCTCTTGCTAGTTCCCAGTCTTCCTTCCTTGTCCCAGTCCCATTTCTTTCTCATAGGCTGGCAAAGCAGGACATTGGGCACAAGCAAAAGGCCATATCCCTGGCAAAGGGCCATGGCTATATACATAGGCTACGGACACGAAATGGGGAGAACCACATGAGGCGCAGCTTAAAAAACACACTGAAACTTGTAGAATGACATCGGTAACGAGATAAAAAGAATACTTTTTTTTAGTAATGCTGTTGGTGTGAAATATAGCATAACAAAATGCTTGAAATTCAGTAAAAACAAAAACGTTAAGCAACATTAACGTGCCACACAGCCCAACAAAACCAATGACACTCTGTGGGTGTTGGAAGCTACACCGCTAAACCCCAGCAGCCACTTGCACAGCCCTGGAGTGCACGGGTGGCATCACTTATGACATCATAAATAGTATCACGTCGGACAACACTGGCAAGTAAATTACAATATGAAACATTCATGTCATTTATTTCAGGACATTCGAGAAACATTCCAAGCTAGGTATTTAGTGTATGCCAACAAAGGGGACCTCTACTCTTTCAGCAAGTCAAGCCATTCGAAATGTACCCCAAGTTCCAAAAAAACTCCTGTTCCCTATACAAGTAGAATAATCAATGGTTTTAGTACATAACTGCATTAACTTGCTCTTTCTGAACAAAGTAATGTATTACCAAAAAAGTAACTTGATTTCTTCAAGGTTGACCTTTACTGATCATCTTACCAAAGCACTGTCATTTTGCATGATATGGCCTATGTTCTTTTTCGCCGAAGACAGTTGTGATATGAAAAACAAATTGATTTGGTCAACTCTTCCCTCGCTTTTATGCTACTATCCTTTTTTCAACTGCCGGAAAGTCATACTCACACTATGAACATCATCTTTTCATTTCACCGTTGTGCTTTGAAAGAGTTATGTGTGGACTTTTTAACATGCAACCTTCGGACATATCCTGAAGGCCAAAGTTAATACTTTTCAAAACATTTGAGTTTGAAACTCAGTTTTAATGCTGTACCTGTGATGCCATGGATGACATAAGTGATGTCCTTTGTGATAGCATTGAGGTCCTCAAGTTGTCAGTGATGTCATTGATGATGCCAGGCATAATGTCATTTAAGAAGACATCAGTGTGCTCCAGTTTCCAGTGAGGACATAAGTGATGTCATCAGTATGGTCATGGGCTGTGCAGCAGGCTACCTCAGAGTTAAGGTAGCATTGCTTCCAGCAGTTGCTGAATATCAGGGGTTTTGTGTGTTGAACTGGCTCACCTTACTTGTCTGCCAACCAAAGTGTTTTCGCCAAATATTTTCGATAGGACACTGAGCTGATTTGGGCTATTTTACATGTTGAAAATGTAATGCTATTCCATTGTACGAGTGTGAGATCATTGGGGGTATTTAAAAACACCTAACAAGGGTAAGTATATGGATTAATCTGGCAAATTGCTGGTGAATAATAGTCTAACAGCAGAAAGGGGAATAATGCTCTGAGAATTGGAATGTCACCAATGATTTTCAGAAATGGGGCTTGCCAATGTTGAAAAGCGTGATTACCAAAAAATAGACAAAGACGATATATTCCAGGACATATGGAGAAAATGTTTGAACAACTTTGAGTGACTTGTATTTAGGTTTACTTAACGGGATGGCAGTATAAGGTTTGGATGATAATCTGAGTGGAGTTGGGTGATGTTGAAGTACTCACACTTCATGCTGCTCATTATTCTAGAATAGTGAGGTTGATGCTGTGTGGGGCTTAGTAGAAGTGTTCAGTGGCAATTTCATTGAAAACCCTTTTTTACTGCTGAGGATTGGTCACTTATAGATCTGCATACTAGTGTACAACTATATAAGATTCACCATTGATATTTTGAGGAAAATTGTTGCCTGCCTGTATGTAAATGTACACTACTCTGCTAACATTAACCACTCTGTCCTGCTTTATTTTGTGTTACAGAGCTCCCCAATTGGGAAAACAATTTGCTAAACCTTTTCTTGTAACTAAAATAAGCGTTACCCTGTTGTTGCTGGTAAAAAATCCTACCATGCAAACGATGATCCTATAAGTGATTTTTCTTTCAGGTTTGAGACTGATGCTCTATTACTTCCTCGACTTTTTTGCTTCTCCATCATATCAGGACACTGCATTTTTGTTTCTGTTGTTTTGTTAAAGAAAATTGAGTGCAATAAAATTAAAAAAAAACTGCACCATATAAAACTGGTTTCTTGTAATAGAACTTGCCTATACAATACAAATCATATTGTCTTGTTTTCAACCCCCAAGGGATGTTGGATTACATCACTAGGATGAATCAAAGGTAAATTTCTGCATAGACAACCAATTTTATATTATCCACCACATACATAAGTTTTAGTATGGTGTAACTTTGTTAGGCGGCTACCCCCTTATGTGACACATTGCTTGTAGCTCAAACAGTTAAAGTAACGAGTTAAAAAAAAAGTGCTGGTGGAGTTTAAGAGAGTGTGGTACTACCAGAGAGAAGATGGAAATAGCATAGCTAGTTTGTTACAAAGAGAGTAACAGAGCAAAGCATGGGGTTGCCCCTGGGAGAAAGAAGTCTGGTTTGCACAATGCTTACAGAGCTTGTGCACACGTTTGTGTGGTCGGTGAACCAGCACGGTCTAACATGCCTACGTCCATCTTAACTAGATTTTCTCCAGCAGGTGGAATTTCCATCATGAGGACACCTACAAGATCCATTTGTTAACAGCTTTAGCACAAAAGAAATATGAAATGGGTGCAAGGTAACATGCTGGCACTTAATGGTGGAAAATAATAGGTACTCAACAAACTCTTGACATTCAGAGCTTACCGCAGACTTTTTAGTGTTCTGGTAAAATGGGTTCCAACCAATGCTCATTACCATTTTATGTACAACTCCATTTCCAACACAACCCCAGCCAAAGTATATCCCGGTGCATATATCCGAAGGAAGATTGTCCACTACATCTTCAGGAAAATTTGCTATGAAAAAAAGAAAAAAACAATGAATAAGATGTTGAAGTTAGTCGATATCAATTTATAGTCATAGAAAAATGATTTCACAGTCAAGTGCATCAACGAAGCACACCCATAACCTGACAGGAAACACCTTACTGCTTTTTGTAATAACTTATGTTCAAAGCATTAATATGGCCTATAACTTTTGTGATTGAAAATTGCAAATTTGCTGATCCAATAGGGAGATGGATTTAGGCAATATTGCATAGTTGCATAGAAAAGCACTACAGTGAGAATACAAAATAGGCTATTTTTGATTTGATTTACTTATACCGCGCAACCGGGCAGAATTAACTATCTGGGCTACAATCTCAATCAAGCTCCAACCTTCCTGCAAGGAGCCAGCCTAGTCCCTGATAAATGACCAGTAGCCTTAAACAAATGGGCCTTGAATGCTTTCTGAAACTGGACCAACTCTGTCAGGTTCCTAATCCTCCAGGGGATGGAATTCCAAAGTTTTGGTCCATAGATTAGGAAGCGTCTGTCTCCTCTGGTGATACAGCGAGAAGGGGGAATACAAGTAGTAGGTTATCAGATGAACGTAGCAAGTGGTTTGGTTTGTACCATATTAGCTTCTCTGCTAAGTAGATAGGGGTAAGGCTGTGTAAACATTTATAAACCATGCACAAAATCTTAAAGTCTACTCTCTCTTTCGATCTCTCCTCTGCATTTGACACAGTTAACCATTCTATCCTCATACAAAGGCTCCATGGTACACTTGGTATCTCGGAACAGCCATTGGATTGGATGCCCTCTTTCCTCGCGAATCGCTCTTCCCAAGTCATCCTGGGCCCCTTCTCCTCTCCTACTTCCATCTACACCTGTGGTGTCCCCCAGGGCTCTATACTCTCCCCCTGGATCTTTAACATCTACTTTGCACGCCTCATCTCCTCTTTATCCTCCAACTTCCAGTGCTACGCAGACGACACACAGCTCTTCTTCAGACTCCCTGCTGACCCTTTTGCACCCTCCATCATCCCAGACTGCCTATCTGCCAACCAGCCTGGTGCGGCTCCAATGATCTCTGCCTCAACGCCTGTAAAACTGAGAACCTTCCCATTGGGACGCCTGCTTTCCCCCCCCTTCCCCCTTGGGCTCTCCCCCTGCGCATTCAACTGAAGCCAGAAACCTTGGAGTCATCTTCGACTCCTTTCTCTCCTTCCTCCCTCCCTCACACTCAGGACATTGCCATTGCCAAAAAGTCCAACTATCAGCTCTTCCGTCTCAAAGGAATTTTACCTTTTCTCACTTTTCCTCAGAGGCTCAATGTGACTCAAGCCCTGGTTCTCTCTAGACTGGACTACTGTAACAGCCTCCTCCTGAATCTTCCTTCTTCAACTCTGCGGCAATACCTGCTTATCCAGAATAGGGCAGCAAAACTTATCATTGGCCTTCAGCCCAGGGACCGCATCTCTCCTGCAAAGACTTCACTGGCTCCCAGTTGCTGCACGGACTAAATTCAAATCCCTCTGCATCATGTGCAAGGCTGTCTGTGCCTGGGGACCACACTATCTTCAACTTTATCTCACTAAATACTCTCCCTCTAGACCACTTCGCTCCTCTGGCACCACCTCTGTATTTAAGGCGCTTTGCTAAACAGAGGGCAGGGGGTCGCTAACTTTCCTCTGTAGGCTCCCTCCTTTGGAATAGCCTCCCCCTCCCCATGCGCCTTGAGCAGGATGTTCTCAAATTCCGGAAGCTCCTTAAGACTTTCCTCTTTTCCTCCTCCTTCCCTCCTTCTCTCCTAATCCCACAGTTGCTGAATTGGTGACCTTGGCCCTTATGTGTCCTCAGGGCCTTGACCTTCCACACCAATACTTCCCAGCTCCTGTCTATCCACAGCACTTTGCATCTGCACACCCTCCACTCTGGAGGCTCGAACTTAAACCGCCTGCGGCCCAGGCTGTGTAGCACTCAACATTCCTAGCAATTAGTCTATGGCTCGCCCACGAGCTCTGACTCCCCAGCACTTAACCCCTCTTCCCTCTTCCTTTTTGGCATTTGCACTTTGTGACTACTCACAAAGCATAGTAGGTTTGTCCCTCTCCCTTTTCCCCCCTCTGCTCTTAAATATTGTGTTGTGATGCATTTCCCACCTTCGCTTCCTCGATTACCTGTGGGTGCTTTGAAACAGTATTTTCTTATTGTATAAGTACCTAACAAGCAAACAAATAAATAAATAAATAAGGACCGATGAAGCGCTGAGAAGGGTTTGGCTTTTGGGACTTTAAAAATAAGTCTGACTTTGGCATTTTGGGCTTTCTGAAACTTGTTGAACTGGCTAGCATGCAGTTACCGTAGTTCAGTCTAGAATTAAAGTTCCTACTATCGCAGCATGATCTTGAGACGGGATGTATGGCAGTACCAAATGCAAAAGGCACAGAGAGTAGAAAACGGACTGTAATTTGACCCCTACATGGCTATTGCACCATAAATCGGATTGCCACATGCAGCCCAACTTTTTAATCTTGGGTGCATATTTCAAATTAGAACCCAGGAAGCATGGGGGTGTAGGGAGAGGACCCTCAGTATCCATAGATAATAGGTGCTGAGGGCCAACTAGCATCACCTTCGTCTTACTTGGGTTAAATTATAGCCGGTTCCGGGTCATCCGAATTCCCACTTCCTCCAGACACTGGCCCACTAGAAGGAGAGATTCCTCAAAGTTTCCCAGTCTTAGATAAATGTGGGTGTTGTCCGCATGGAATTGAAAACAGACGCGTTTTCTCAGAATTGCCATCAGTGGTTACATGCAGATGTTCAACAAAAGCGATGGCAAGGACGAACCTTGCGTAACGCTGCAATTCTGAAGTAACGTACCTGACAGGAATTCTCCAACCTTTACTTTTTGGCCGTGGTTTGCTAAAATCGAGTTGTACCAGTTGATGGCCTGTGCTGGGACTCCCCCGACTATCGACAGGCGTGAAAGTAAGATGATGTAATCCACGGTATCAAAAGCTGCTGTTCAATGCAACATCACTAAGAGGGAAAGTTCACCAGCGTCAGCTTGTCTCTGTAGCTCATCCCAAACTGCTGTTAATGCGGTCTCTGTTTCGTGTCTGGGACGGAAGCCAGATTGGAGAGTATCCAATCTGAGTGAAGTAAAACCTTGAGCTTTTAAAAGGAGACTGAATATTGGACTCCTGAAGAATGCCTAACAAGGTTGAGCAAGATAATGGGGGTATGGGTGGGATTGACCTACAAAGCAAATTCTACTTCCCTTCAACAAGAAAGCAGCAATGCAGTAAGGAGCTTTTTTGGGAGCAGATACATTCAGTCATTTGCCAGATTTATCTGTGGTCCATGCTACTCAAGTAGTCAATAGTGTTGGTTAGACATCCAAACAGCTAGGCAAGCCCCTGGGAGGTGTGCCTCAGCCAATCAGGTTGTTATACATTTGAGGAGTTCATCGCACCTCTGGTCCTGGCGCTTCTGTATCTGGACCACTCAGAGCAGTGCCACACACTCTTCCATTCTTGGTCCTCAATTTTTTAGAGAAACAGAAAGGTGCCTCTTACCCCTTTGAAGGTATGTGCCCTTCCCCACGGTGACCTTGTTTTCCCTTTGGGGAATTGCAACTCTAACATGATTGGGAAGCCCTAACCACTTGGCATAGATTTATGCTTTCAGTACAAGGTGTAGAGTTTAATTCTAGTGTTTGGATTGAAGCGGAAACTATTGAAAATATTCATGAACTTTTGCAGCTCATCAGACTTGGCCACGTCTACGATTTGATATCATTTTCATTACATTTGAATCCAACACTGTAATAACATTGAAGGTAAAAATGAAGTGAAAAGAAATAATTTACCAACGTACTGCTAATCCATAGTCACTCTTTCCTCCATACTTGTGGAATATTCTGTCCTTCAGGACGTGACTGGTGCACTTTTTGGGAACATCCCAAAAAAATAGTCCTTTTTTATTGTTACGAGGGGCCAGCTCGCATACGTCTCTGTCTCCAGCCCTGCCTAACTGAGCCCCACCCAGCGCATCTCCCATCAGTACTTTTCTATCGCCAAGGTCGGTAGACATGTGTAAGGAAATATGGTATCAACAGTAAGACAGACGCAAGTGACCACAGTTCAGGGGAGTTTATAGAACTTGTACAAGGTATGATAAACGCCTATCTCAACCTAAATCTACAGCTACGACCATCAAATAATAATAATGCAGTCCTAGTTAAGTGTTTTCAAAATAAAAAGGACCTATACTAAAAAAAAAAAAAAAACTAATTGACAATTCCTACCACTAATTTACAAACATTGTGGGGTAATGTTCATAAAAAAGAAAGAAGTGTTCACAAAATATGCCAGGATGCTTGGGCTGTTGGCCTCTCAAACCCACATTTTCATCACGGGGCAAGGCGGGTCACTCGAGCAAAGCACACTCTGGCTTCTGCGGCACAAGGATACAGCTCCATTTTCCCAGTTCAGGACCTTCTGTGTCCAAATCTCTTTACTTCTCACAAGTCTCTTGACGCAGAAGGCCTGCTGTACCAGAAACAAAACGCAACCGTTCTCTTCAGTATTCAATTTGGGTGTTCACCCTGGATCCCCTCAGCTGGGCTCAGATCCCTTTCTTTTGTTCAATTAGTCTCCCACAGCCGGGCTCAGACCAATTGTGCCATATATTTAACTATCGAAGACTTACGAATGTTCACAGGATTTAGCTTGACCCATTGCATGACCACTTCGATCTCAATATTTCTTTCTCTCACACTCAGCATCAGTTGGATACCCAACAGAGACTTTCGAATGAGCACTCATGTGGAACCAGACCACTGTGTATGGTATCTTTTCTTGGCCTCCCAAAGTTCAATTACAAAGTTCAACTATTCCCTTTGGCTTCCAATTGAATTTGCGTCGCTCATCCCAAACGCCTCAGACACTGTTCTCTATATACAATGTTGATGCTTGCAACTTTGTTTCACAACACAAGCTGGTTTGGTATCAGTCTCTCCGACTCACCGGATCTGCTGTCTTTTCTGATGCTGCTTTGTTGTAGGATCCAAGGCTAGTACCACAGCGACAATCGATCCTCCCCACCTTGGTTACCGACGCAGGAGAGCCCCGGGTACCTCCGGCACACTGTGCCGGTTTGATCAGCCTTAGTTCCTGGTCTTCGGTTTCTTACTTTCCAAGGTTCACAAAATAAATTGTCTTTACAGGTCAAGAGTGCTGCCTTCCTTGCAACCCTCTCTAGTCACACCGTCTTTCTCCTTATAGTAAACTGCCATCTTGGAACTGCCGTTTCCGCATGTATTATACCTCGCTCAGTGTGCTTTCGTGCTCTGCCTATTATCTGTGTGGGGAAGTGTAATCGAAGTCTGGTTTGTGTAATGATCCATAATTGCCCGACTATGGTGTTGGGACATGTCGGGTATTCGGCTCTGGTGTTAGTCTGCTGTCGCTCACGGTGAACTGTCCGTGAGAAAGTGCGCGTCGAGAAAGGGGGAGGCTTGTTGAGTTCCTAGATATTCTACCTGGTAGGATATGGAAAAGGTGTTACAGGGAAGGGATACCGCGCCTCATCCTCCGGTGTCCAACTTAGACCCCTCTTCCAGGTGATCCTCCCGCACTGGTCCACCGCCAGGAACTAGACCCAAAAGCGGTGGCCGTGTCCTGGCCAACTGGATGACAGATCCCCGGGAACTAGCGGGTGAGACACCTTCAGATTTCTCAAACATGTTCGCCATTAAGGGGCACATTGGAGGGGACGGCGGCGGCTGTATGGAGGAAAGGGGACTATGTACTAGGAGTAGGTTAGTCATTATGGCGAGTCACTTTCTTACTCCTACGCCCTGTCCCCTTTCTTCCATACTTGCGGGAGATTCCCAAGCACTGATGTATAGAAATGGGTGGATGGATTAAACTTGAGAGATTTCCAAGGACTGCTTGACCAAACTGTGCCAGCCCTAGAGCTTAAGTCCAGACAAGGTTTACACAACACTGTGGAAGAGGCCAAGTGGCTGCCTTGGCAATGGTTTACCTGGGAACGTACTTCTGGAAAGCCACATAAGCAACTTTAACCCACACTAGATCTGTGGGGATGCCTTTGGGAGTCTGCAGGCCTTGCACTCTGTGGGCTTCCGTGATACAGGAAACTATCCAGTGGAAAATTGTAGCCTTAGAGGCCTGCTTTCCTCTTTTGCCATTCCCGAATATCGGAAAAAAATGAGAAGACATTCTATAGACCTTTGTCTTATAGATAGAACTCGAGAGCTATCTTGCAGTCTAGGTTGTGTGGGATCCATACCACAGTCTGAACAGGTATCCGAAAAAAACACTGGCAAGTTAATACTGATTGATATGAAACCCCGAAATGATCTTCAGGAGGAAAGCCTAATGTGTTTCCAACACCACTTTATCCCTGCAGAAGGAGATGGAGTGTTCTTTAATGCACAGAGCTTGCAGTTCGCCAACTCTTCTTGCTGAAGTGACGACAACCAGGAAGACCACCTTCTAGGTGAGGAATCTGAGATGCACAGTCGCCATGGGTTGGAATGGCCAATGGCGAAACATGTTGAGCATCACACCAAGTCTAATTTTGCCTTTAGGGGGCTTGATGGGAGGAAAAAGATGCAGCAGGCCTTCAAAATGGTGTTTTATCACTGGGTTTGAGTGAGCGAAGGAAGAAGGATCGGTATTGAGGAATACCACGATAGCCCACAGATATGTACAGCAAAAGTACATACGAATGCCCATGGAGGCGAGGTACAATATAAAGGAGGTGTTATCACTGATGTTTTATCGGGTCAATCCTTTTCTTTAGACACCAATAACAGAAGGAGAGCCACTTGCTTTTGTACTGTGCATGCGTAGAAGGTTTGCGCACCACCTGGATAATACGCATGTTGTCATTCAATAGATTGAACTGCGCCAACGACCCAATTTCAGGAACCAGGCCGCTAAGTCGAGAGATTGTGGAGAGGGATGCTGCACTTGTTGATTGTTCGAATGTAGGAGATTGGTAATCTCTGGCAACTGAATAGGTGGAGATACTGACAGGGTCTTCAGCTCCAAAAAACAGAACCTGGCTGGCCATCAATGTGCTATAAACCCCACAGTGCAGTCTTTCGCTTTCCGCAGCTTCAACAAGGCATGATGATCAAAGGGAAGGAGGGAAAGCAAGCGCAGACACTCCGTCCCAGGAAATCTCTAGGGCATCTCCAAGGGAGCTCAGGCCCTGTCCGGAACATACAGCGGACGTTTCTTGTAGCTGTGAGTCACAAACAGGTCTATACTTGGGGTCTCCCACTTGCTGAAGAGCTGGTCATGAAGTGGATCGTTTAAGTCCCATTCATGGTTTGCCAAAGACTGGCGGCAGATAGAACCGGCCACTGTGTTTTTCTGGCCAGGAATGTGCACAGCTTGAAGCCTTATTCCCTTCTGCATGGCCCATTCCCATGTATGTAGGGATAGCTCAATATGGGGATGGGACCTGGCCCCGCCCCCCCCCTCTTGCTCGTTTATAGAAAATATTGAAACAGAATTGTCTATTCTGAAGCAAACTACTTTGTTTCGGGGATGCTGGATTGAAAAGCTTTCAGGGCCAGAAAAATGGCTAGCAATTCAAGGTAATTGATACGGCATTCCCTGTCCAAAGGTTGAACTCCTCCAGGTGACCCAGCCTAGCCCCCCCACCCAAGGAGGCAGGAATCTGTTAACGTCACATGAGGAGACAGTACCAAAAAGGGTGTCAACTCTAGGAGGTTGGAGTAGTCTGCCCACCAATTGAGGATCGGGAATCATCTCCAGAGTCACCCGAATCAACAGAGTTTTGATCCGTTGTCCAAGATCAGGTCTGTCTCGGTGCTAAATGTGCACACCTCATTTTTAAACTCGCCAAAGGAAAGGGCTAAGACACAGGTAGCCATCAAGCCCAGAAGCCTCTGGAACCACGAGGCTGACATGGGAGTGGAATTCAGGAAAAGGGTACATGTATGGATTAGATCCCTCATCCTGTCTTCCATTAGAAAGACTCTGGCTAACGTTGTGTTGTAGCAGACAACTAAGAGAATCAGGCTGCGAGAGACCATCACTGAAGATTTTCTCCAGTTTATCGATTACCCCATTTTGAAAAGAAGCTGAAGCAACATTTGCATTTGGGAGGCTGCTTTCTGGGGGCAGCAACATCAGAGGAGCCAATCGTCCAAATAAGGATAGGGGTGGACTCCCCAAAGCCTGAGAAAGGCTGCTATCGCCACCATCATCTTGGTAAAGACCCTTGGCGCCAAAGTCAGTCTGAAGGGAAGGACTCAGTACTGAAAATGCTGAACTCCTACTGAAAAACAAAAAGGTCTTTGAGGTGCCAAGTCCATATCGGTATGTGAACGTACGCATCCTGAAGAGCCACTATGCAGAGCCAATCGTCTTTTACCAGACCAACAGATCTGCGCCGGCGTGATCATCTTGAATCTTTGCTGGGCAATGCAGAGATTGAAATCTGACAGGTCTAAAAGTGCGCAGGCCAGCCTGGTTGGATTTTGGTACTGTAAATATGTGGGAGTAGAAACCCCCTGCCTCTTCCTCCAAAAGAACTTGTTTTATTGCCCTTATGTCCAATAGTTCCGAAATGAGAGAAGGAGATCCTGTCTGTGATGGAGGAGGATGGGAGGGGGAAACTGGCATGAGAGGGAGACAGAAACCCAAATGGGTTACCGAGAGCACCCAAGGATCCTTTGTGATGGTCTGCCAAGCTTCTAGATGCAGCAAGGTGCCTCACCCTACCAAAGTCACGCGACCATTCCAAACCATCATTTGGGGTGTTTGTCTGAAGAGAATGTATTGGTTCCTGAGGCGGAGGCTGATGATTGGGAGAAAAATCCCCTACCACTTGTTTGTTGTTTACGGCGAGGGCCGCGGTCTGGCTAACGTGACTTCTGGTGTTGAAGCCTACTAAGGATCCGGAACAAAAGTCGGGGTAAGAGGATTTTATTGCTGGTGATTGAGGACGGACAGCGATTTTGCCGCAAAGTACTTGCCTTGATTTTTACTAACTCACATCGCTAGAGCTATGGAAGAGCTCTTTATCCTCAAAGGGAAAGTACAGAACCTTCTGTTGGACCTCCTTTGTGAACATGGTTGCATGGAGCCACGCTTGGAGGATGATATCGACGCCAATGATAAGACTGTGTACCGAATTATCCATGTGATGCCGTGGCCTTTTATAGGTCTTGAGCCAACTCTGGCATCTGATAGACCTGCCTTGAAATTGTCAAGTTTGTCTTGAGGAAGAAACGGTTAGAACTCAGAGAGCTCCTTCCAGTGTTTTAGGTTGGCCGCAGCCAGGACCACTTCAGCAGTTGCTTGACAGAGTTGGATGGTTGCGTTTGCAAACCCTTATTTCCCCCAACATCCTCCAAAATATTATCTTCCTTTGACAAGACTTGTGATGCCATTGAGGAAAATGCCAAATACTTTGGGCCTCATCACGATTTGGGAGCGGTATCCAGGCTGGGATACCGCCCAACTTTATTTGCGTTAGTGCCCTCCTGTCGTGCAGTATTACCTCCGGATCACTGGTTGGGCGGTAACCGTTACTCCGATTGGGGATTCTTTTGGCGCAATTACTGCGCAGTAATATCGCAGGCTGTAATTGCTCCGAAAATGGGAAATTTTCGTTAGGTCCTGATGAAGATGGTGTATGGTGTTAAGAATGATTATGTACCATTGAAACTAGCAATAGGGAAGATACCATTTATTCAATGGGAAAACAAATGTATTATTGTTCGGTCTGCTCCCAACACCCTGTAGTTGACCTTTGGCCACTACTTCTGGTCTGCCATTAGACCATGCATGTAGTGCATGGTACAACAGGATTATGGTTATATTCAGTCGATCAGTGTTTGCACTTTTGTATCGCTGTGTTGCGTGTATTTTCCAAGGGGCTATTAGTCATTCAGCACCCTTGAACTTTATTCATTTGTACGCTTGCATTTCTGTACTATTTGACTTTCTATTTTGTATATTTCTTGTTTTGCTTCATAGGTGATCACTTTAGTCCACACATTTTAATATTATGTATTTAAAACATGAATTGCAATTTGTTTGAGTCTGTTCTAGGCAGTTGCAACTTGCTCAACTTGATATATTTTTCGTGCTTATGTTTTATATATTCACTTTGTCATCCTGAGACACCACCCTCTGTTCTTTAATTTAGATTTACCCAAGGTGTCTACGAGTTTAGTGGCACACCCACCCTCCAGTGGAAAATCCCTAGGAAGGAGCCAGAGGGAGTGCATGGTCTCCACATAGGTGCAAACATGCACATTTAATAAATCTAAAAAATTGTCAATGAATGCTCTTCTACTAAGTCGGTGGGCGGCACAAAGTCATTAAGCTATTCACAGAGAAGCATAAATATTTTGTCCTCAATCTGAGGGAATGTTGAAATGGTCATGCATCAGCTTGAATTATGTTCAAAGACAACAGCAGTCAAAAAACAAAAAAATTATCAATATTAAAATATAGATACACAAGACCTAATGGGGCAATACACAGACAATGGAAGGAACAAAAAAAACAAAAACAAACATACAAACGCTGGGTATTTAAAGACAAAACGACATAAGTAACAAAACAGAAAATACCTTTAATAGTTCTGGTGTAGTATCTGGAGCACTTAAGTCTAATGCAACATATCAACACAATGTTTCCAAAAGGAGGTGCATTAACACCAACCCTATAGTTACAACAGAATATATACGGCAATTTGTTGGCCGAGACTGATAGGGATTTACAAGGTTGAATGGTCAGCCATATCTGCGTATTGTCATGATGCTTTTGTAGCTAGGGGGCAAATTAATTCAAAATGGCGTTTCGCTAGCAGTGCTTACCAGTATAATTGCAAGGCACTTTACCAGCATAAGTGCAAGGCACTTTACCAGCATCCAGTATCGATTGCAAAAGGTCTAGAGCAGGAAAGTCACAGTGCAATGACAACCACCTTAAGAATAATGTCATGGAATGTACAGGGCCTGGGTTGCTACCTCTGTAGAAATAGGGTGAAATCCTACATACAATGTAAAAAGATAGCCATAGTACTGCTCCAAGAGACACACCTGCTCCTCGAGGAACAAAAGGCGCTACTGACCGACGGGGCGGGATATAGAGCCACCTATTCCTCGTTTTCCATGGAAGTGATCACCTGGATTGATGGCACAATACCGTTGCAGCTACTGGAAGTAGACAGAGATAAGGAAGTAAGATACTTAATTGTAAGGGGGTATCTTCAACACAGGGAAGTATGCATAGTCCACTCAGTTTCCAAACCACAAAATCCAGGCACACGTGCACACAAGCTTGTAGCAGCTAGAAGTGAGGGCTTTGTCCTATGGGGTGGGGACTTCAATTGAGTAAGAAACCCAACGCTAGACAGATTGTCTTCTCCACAAGGCGGTCCCTCCCTGGCTTCGATTGCCTTGAACACGACACTAACGGACCTCGACCTAGTAGATGTAAGGAGGGAAAGGCACCTGGATGACACAGGGTACCCGTATTAATCACCGCACCCCCCAACAAGCTCTGCACACAAATTGATTATTTCTTTGTGGGTTGAACGCATCTTGCAGAACTCCCCAATGCTGAATACACAGGCCGCACAAGGTCAGATCACTCTCCCCTGGTGATTGAGTGGTGCCTTGCATACCCTAGACCCCCATGTCCAGACGTGGCTCCTGCCTACCGAGGCACTGATGTAGCCTTCAAAAGGGTCACTATCGGCTTTCTACTTTATTTCCACAAGAACAACGTAGGGAGTGTAAACAGTTGGAGTACCGCCTGGGAGGCCATGAAAGTGGTGACTAGAGGTGAGGTTATAGCCAGAGCAGGGGGCATACGCTGGTCACTGCACAAGACCCTAGAATCCACAGAAGAGGAAATTAAAGCATTAGAGTCCCAACACCCGGAACAACAGTCAACAGAGGAGAAGTTGGCTGAGGCACGATCAAGGACGGGACAGGCCTGGGAGACTATTGCCATGGCTATGCAAAAAGGAACACCCCAGGACCCAGACCACCCTGCTCTACGAGTGCAGAGCACTGTGTACATCCCAACTAGCGATTAATGAGAACTTCTCCTTCTACACGCAATTGTACAAACATGACAAGCCAGTTCCCCAAGAGGACCTGGATGAGGTATTCCCTCAAATCCATCTCCTGAGGCTCTCTGATAGCCAACGAGACACCTTGAGCAAGGGCATAGCTATTGAACTGCCCAGATTCCTTTTGGGTGCCGCTCAGAAGATTATTAGCAGTGCACACAGACAATTCTCACCTATTCAAAAAGATTTAATAAGGCACAAGCCACAGCAATTACCTGAAATGTTCTCTCTTTTAAAATAAGCAACTACTCTCGATATTCTGCTAATCTGCATTACGCTACTATGGACCTAAAATCTCTAACAGCAAAATACAACACAAGAGGTTAAAAACCAATATGAAAAACTAGCTCCATGAACAGAAGAATCTAACCAACATATGCCTGCACACGTTAACCAAAAATGTCCCCTCCCCACTCATGACTCCTAAACCTGACTACCACACTTTTACCTTATGGCTACCTTCTGACCTGTGAGTCTAGAAATTACGCTCCCATGTAATAGGCGGTATATTTTGTTGGCCAAAAACCAACCGCATCATATGTTCAGCATTATTGGTACATACTCATGAGCATAACCAGAGAGCGTCCATTTTGTAGGAATAGAATTCGCCATTTTGAGTAACTTTCGCTTTCTTGCTTTTCTGTTCATACTGCTTTGCTGTAAGTGAATTCTATTTCGTTCTTGTTCATCCATAGAGCAAGGCCACAAGTTACATGTTGAAACGCAGCCCAGACACCCAGACAGCGATGCCCCGGTCTCCTCCCTCACAAGTCCTTGGAAGTAAGCAACAAGGAATTTAATCACTACGCAGGTGCCAGCTAGTCTCGCTGGTGCGGCAGAAAAGGTAGAAATGAACAATTAATGGCTTGAATTATGCTCTCTTTTACGGCCCCCCCCTTCACTGAGCCCCTGTAGATCAAGCTGACCTCTAGCCCACGAATAGAAACTAGAAGATAGTGAGGCCTGGAATGTGTCTCTCCCCTGCACGCAGCTTGCTTGTAAGAACAAGAGCATTATGTTCCCTAAAACAAAGAATGGTGTCTGCGACTTCGCAAATTGCAAACTGTTGCTGAATAAATGTCTGAAGGGTGTCATAATTGTCAATCATCGAAACCATTGCAAAGAAAGATACATTATTGGCAGTTTTGAATGTGTCACTACTGATAAGATCATCATTTTGTATATATGTAACTGATGTAGAATTCTCGCTCTCTTGCGTCCCACGAGGTCAGGGTGACACATGTTGGGGGACACGAGACCCAGTCGGCCGACAGACTATTTGCTTTGCAATAAACCCTAGATTTTGGGAATTGAACCTCGTGTCTGGCGTATCAGTTTGTGTGTGGTGATTGTGCCTTGTTTCCAAACGCGAGGGTCCCCTAGGGGCACCATCAAAATGGTGCCCGGACAGGGACCCTCCCCCATTTGCTCCATCGTAGACGTCGTAATTTAAGGAAGGCGAGAGAGAGAAAAAACAAAGCGAGGACGAGACGGTCGAGCCGGGATCGAGAGGTGTTCGGGGCGCCCCTGTGAAAGTGATGAGACTCCTTTGCAGATCTGTACACAACTGATCCCTGATCGACGTGTCCGGCCAAACAGCAAGGAGGCGAGGGTCCTGTAACGAGGCAGACTGAGCCAAGATACGCAGACACGACGATTCTTGGTTGCATCAGTATACTGCCGAATTGCGTCTTGAAAGACGACTTGGTTGATCAGGTGAGTCGTGCCCCGATTCTAAATAACCCTGATATTGGTTGAGTGCTGTTCTTGCAAGATCAAACGCACAGGGTAAGGTTAAAACATGCCTGGGATATTGTCTTCCTGTTTAGTCGGATTTTTCCACTACAGTAGACAATCTTTGGAAACCGGCCAGGCTGCACCACCTGTAGGGTTGCCAGCATATGAGATATATGTAAAGTATGGTGTAGGGGCAATAATGTTTTGTGAAATTTGGCATAGGCAAACCAGACACGAAGAAGATTTACAATAGCCAAAACATGGGAGTTATGAGATTGCGCGGATAGATTATTTGGAATCAGTACTGTTGAAAAAGAAAGCACGCCCTGCGACATTTGACGTCATTAGAGACTGGAGGAAGGAAGCTATGCTCCGCTTGAGAAGCAGAGAAAAATGCGTGCAGGCACAAGTCAAGAATAGAGAGACTGAAAGAACATGACGAAAAGGAGTGGGATGAGAATATAAGAAAGACAGATAGATGTGTTCAGATGGGAGTAGATAAAATATATCCTCAACAAGAATTGCATTCATCAGATGAACTAATCAATAAAATATTAACCGAAACAAGAGCGCCCTAAGAGTAAGGCTGATAAAATTGCATTAACGGCCATTGCCCAACCCTTCCCCGTTGCCCAGTCATCATTACAGTCGCAGACCGTATAGCCGCAGCAACCACTCTCCCTTCCAGTTGTTCCATCTGCACCACCCCCTTCCCCCCATCCTCCCCCCCAAGACACTCCCTTGCCCCTCCGCCTATTGAACTTGAATTCACTGTAACAAGAGAAGACGGTATGGGAAGAGAGGGCATGGCACAAAGTGAGTGTACTAGAATAACACGTAGTGCAGTCAGCAAGGAGAGAAGAAAGGAGCTAAAAGAACAGGCAGAAATGTATATAGATGGAAATGATGAGACATCAACGCTGGATTCGATGTATGATTTCAGGAAGACTAGTGAAAAGCAGGTATTGTTGGAGTGCATCGGAGAATATTTAATGGAGAGATGGAAGCAGTTGATTTGAACGGTACCGCCAAAGAAATTGCAGGATTTGAATGCATTTGCACGGTTGAGAGAAAGAGATGTAGAAATAAAGGAACATGTGGACAGGCTTTTTGAGTTTAAAAATGAACTCGAAGCATATGCTGAAATGTTTTCTATGCCAGGGTATAGGAACAAAGACATAAGAAGGGAAAGGCAAGAGGCGATACCATATGTGCAGCGGTGATATCTTCCGCCGTCAAGACAGGCTATTGAGAAAATGAAAATATGTACACTGGAGGCGCTAAAATGGATTACAGATGCTAGTATTCCCACAATGGAAGTGCACAAAGTATTTGATCAATATACATTACCAATGAAAAGGAAAGCACTGGAGGTAATGGTTGAATATTTGCAGCATAGAGATATAGAAAATAAGCAACTTAGCCCCCCCGAATTAATGGCAGTGTATAAGAGTCACGCCACTTACCTGGAGACCGGGATTCTCTGCACCAGCTTTCCCCTCCTCCTCTTGGCGTATCTACCCGCGCTTTCGCGCATGGGGATCCGCCACGGGGAGAGCATCAGGGGTCCGCGCTGGTAATCCTCTGCGCATGCGCGGGAAACCCGCGGTCACGGTTCCGCGCATGCACCGTGGATTGGGCCCTCGCGATTGCAAGGGCTTGCATTCCAAGCCTTGCTTTGGGTCCGCCGGCGCCCGGCAACGAGACGGCTTGCGTCTCGAGCCTCTCGGGTGCCGGCGACCCATAAAAAGGAGCAGTGATCGGGAGCAAGTCGCGTCTCAATGCGGTTTGCTCCGGATTGTGTTGCCCGCTCGCTCGGCTCCAGAGTTCTTCCTGTTTTGCTCCTGTCTGCAGTCCTGGCCCTGGTTTCTCCTTCTCAGTCCTGTTCTCCCCCTCTAGTGGGTCCTTGGGGCCTTTTGCTTGTCCAGACCTTGCTTGGCTGTGGGTTCCCTTTTCCTGTTCCTGGGCTCCCTTTGGGTTCCCTTCCCTGTCTGCTGGCTCTTTCCCTGTTTCCAGGGTGTCCCTATTCTGGGGTCAGTTTCCCTTCCTCCTGCCCGAGTCCTCTCCAGCTTCAGTCCCGGACTCTTTTGGACAATCAGTTGTTGCCTCTGCCTGGCTTGTCCTACCATCATCTGTTTCCAATTGCCTGCAAGATCCTCGCATTCCTGTGGACAGATTTGAGTCAGCCTCTGCCATCTCCTCGTTGATCACCTCCGGTCAGCATTGGATATTGGGTCGACCTCAGCATCTGCTTCATCTGTTCAGGGACTGGTTCTTCTGGATTCCACCCTTTGGCAAGATTCTTCAGACTAAAGGACTCTGAACTTCCGCCTCTCCTGTCAGTGCTTGCACTGTCCCTACGTCACGCTAATCAGGAGAGAGCATCCCGTGACGTTGGGAGTTGGTCCATTTTCCACCCAGTATCAATCTTGGGTGGGGGAGAGGCTGGTTCCCACTTGCTCATCAAGCAACTGTTGTCCGTCTGGCTGCCACGTCAAGATCAGCAACCAAGCAGACAGGTACGCAACATTCTCGTGATACTCACTTTAACAATAAGAGAGCTATTGAACGCGATACAGGAGAAACAGCCTTATCCCTTGATTTAGCAATAGTGTTGCATATGAGGGAGGGGAAAGGAAAAGCGAGTGCGATATTTCCCATGAGGGAAGTTCCACCTACTTTTGTGCCGAAAGTAGAAATTCCTGCAACAGGTGATCAACCTGCGCAGGTAACGGAAGCACATTATACAGCACAGTATGTACATGTTCCTTTCTCCAGACAAGAGGTGAATAACAAAACAGACTATCCCTGATTTGAGGAAAAATCCAGCGGGATTCTATAAAGAAATAGAGTCTTACTTGAGATCGTCCATTTTTACAATGAACGATATTGACCTAATATTCCCAGCAATCTTGCCAGTAGATATATGGAAGCAGATAGGAAAAGCAGATGATGTGGATAGTTTCGGGGACACATGGGAGCATCTAGCAAAAGAAGATGCGGACAGGAAAGCAGGTGAGAAACCATCGCCAAATATGGCAGCCTTACCAGCACGAATAATACTTAATGGAGATAGTTACAGAAAAAAAGAATTGTATGGAACAAATTAACTGCATGTGTTCAAGGCAAAGATGAGTTAGCAACAGATTATTTCAATAAATTTGAGGAAATGTTGACAGATTTCAGTGGGCAAGATGTAAGCACTGAGGCGGGGAAAAGACTGTTTGTTGATAAATATGTGAGGGGATTAATACCTCCAATTCAAAACTTAATAATGACGACATCTGAATGTGCATGGCAAGCAAAATCATTGAGTGAGGTATTACACATTGCCTAGTATTATGAGAATAGAGTGAATACAGAGAAAGAGAAAGAAGTGAAAGATAGGGTAAATTTGAAAACAAGGGTGTTACTCCAGCAGGTAGCGGGACACAACAGAGGAAGAGGAAATGCGCAAGGGAGAGGAACTAATTCCAACATGCATGGAGGTCCTTTGGGATTAAATCAGTGTGCATATTGTAAGGGAGAGGGTCATTGGCGAGCGCAATGGCCACACTTACAAAATAGAAATGGGTATGGTCAGAGAAGACAGCGCAGAGGTCACCTGGGAACAAATGGACAGAATAGAAATAATAATATGCAGCAAAACCAGAATAATCAAGGAAATGGCAATCAGAATCATAACCAAGATCAGAGTCAGACTCCTTACTTCCAAAATGAAAGTGAACGCAACAGAGGTAGGGGCGGAAATATTTTTGATACACAGCCAAATACATACTATTCTGGTGACTACACATCGGATGATCTATTATTTCCCCAATAGGACAGCCCAAGACAGGGGTCGGAACCAGTGTCTATTCCCGTAAATCAAAAAGGACCCTACGTAGAAATGAAAGACGGGAATAGAGAGCACAGCTTTCTCGTAGACACAGGTGCACAGAAGTGCTCAATAGACAACCACTTGGTTCCGGAATTACCACTGTCAGGGAAAAATAATATTTCAGTAGGGTTTGCAGGTACCCCAGTAATCAATTCCGTGTCCCAATCAGTACCAGTAACATTAGGGCCATTCACCGAATATTGTCCATTTCTATTGACAGAGAATTGCGGGAAAAATCTATTAGGATTAAATTTATTGAAGAAATTAAGTGCAATTATTCATTGCACTCCTGATGGAGTGTTTTTGACAATATCACCACAGAACATACCAGTGTCCGAGTTCCTGTCTAAACCTCTGGCAGGGGAGTTAAGTGAAGTACCAGCTTGTGTGTGGGCAACGAATGACAATGATGTGGGATGTTTGAAGATAAAATCAGTGAAAATTGTTTTGAAAGAAGGAGTAACATTGCCACGTATTCCTCAGTATAAGATTCCGATGGAGGGCAAGAAAGCATTGTAAAGTATTGTGTGAGATTTGGTAAAAAGGAATGTAATTGAAGAGATCACAGGTAGCACTTGTAACAGCCCCATTCTCCCGGTGTATAAGAAAGGAGGTAATGAGATACCGTACCGTTTCATAATTGATTTACGTGCATTGAACAAAGTGGTTGATCCTCAATTCCCCTTGGTCCCAGATGTCACCACAATTCTGACAATGATACCTGCCTCAGCAGCATATTTTAGCATGATTGACCTTAAGAATGCATTTTTCAGGGGGGGCGCTAGAGAGCCCGGCAAAGATGGCCGCAAGCCTGTGAAGCTCTACAGCACCAAATATATTCGGTTCATCATCCGGACGTCTCCGTGAGGATACCTGTTGCCACACAGCATGTGAGATGGTATATTGGCTCCGGGCCCCCTGTGGACTTGGTATTGGGCCGTTTTGGGGCAGAAATCGCCATCGGTTGGTGTGGCAGAGCGGCGGCCTGGGACCAAGCGGGAGAAGTGTGGGAGAGGTGCTGCCCGGCTGGAGCTCGGTGAGGTGCGGCGCCATGCCCTCGCCAGGGCCGAACGGACAGGCGTAGGAAAGCGGTGCCTATCCTGGAAGACGCCAGGTGCTGGGGTGTGCCTGTCCGGGACCTGTGAGAGCGCCGCCGGGCCTGGTGTATGGTGGCGGACCTGCCTGAGGGAGTCAGAGACTGACGAAGAGGGCGGTCGGTGTGCGCCCTGAGGCTTGGTGGAGTTGTGGGGGCCGGGCGCTTCTCCCGCGGCGGGTCTGTGCCTGTGGCCGAGTCGGGGCCTCCTGGAACGTCCTGCCCCTGTGGATAGGGGGCGGGCGGCTTGTGGAGGTGTATGTGGCCGCCCGGGAGGAGCCCTGAGGAGGGGGTGGCCGCGGGTGTGGGCACGGTCGTGGGATCTGGTGCGCCGCCCGGGCTCCAGCTAAGGGAGAGTGGCTGCCTCACACGCTGATCACCCAGGGCTGGTGCGGAGAGGACCCTGGGCCCCGCACGTTGCTCATAATCTGCATCCATATTTTGGACATAGTGCAGTGGAGGGCACTAGTCATTACACTGGCGTTTTTGCAGTCTGTCCTGCAATTGTCTGCGATTCTGGGACTTGGTGTGGACTGGCAACCTGGGACACAAGTGACCTCTGCATCACTGCAACCTGGATCTGCATAATATGTTTGTGCCTGGTCTGGAGGGCCTCCTCTGATGAGGCTAGTCACTAAAGCATCTTGGTTTCACATTTGAGCCGCGGGGCCGGCTGCCTGACCTCCATGGGACCTGTGCGAGTCCTGGTCTGGTCCCCTGGGCGAATACCTGCGTCTCCGGCACTCGGGGAGTTTGTTGTGGGAGGACTGGCTGCAGGCGGAGCGGGCATCCATTTGGGGTTACGGACATTCTGCCCCCGAGGACACGGGGAAGCCTAAGTGGAGACCCCTCGCGGACTGGTGGATTGCCGTGTCTTTACAGGAGTCAGCGGGGAAGGTACTCTGCTTGGCCGCGGGGTAGCCTGATAGAGTGGTGGTGGTCAGAGGGGGGGGTCTTGTGTCCTTGGCTTCCACACACTGGGGATTGCTCTGGTGACCCGTTTGCCCCGTGCATAATGTCCAAGTCCAGCAAGGGGGGCAAGCAGCAGTCGAAACTGCACTTTGAGTCGGCGACTCCAGCCAAAAACAGCAGAACAATGGATAATGCGGTGGGGGCTGAGCCAGACCCCGCGACGGCGTTTCAAGACATAAAGGATAGGTCTACGCAGCTGCAGTCCAGGATACAATCCTTAGATGGAAAACTGGACATGCTAACCTGCAAAGTAGATCACATGCAGGTCCGTCTGGATAAACATGGAGAGAGGCTAGACGAGGCAGAGGGGCGAATATCCGGAGTGGAGGATGTGGCAGCCTCAGTTTCGGGAGAAATGTCCGTGGTCAGGAAGGCGCTGCGGGAGCTCAAGGAGAAGCAAGAGGACCTCGAATCGAGATCCCGCAGAAACAACATTAGGATTGTAGGTTTGTCTGAGTCGGTGGGCCAGGGGAGCATGCAGTCCCTGGTGGAAGACATCCTACGTGAAGCACTGGGGCCTGAAGGTTTCTCCCCGCTGTGCATCGTAGAAAGAGCTCATAGGATACAGAGTGGAAGGAGGCCGATCCCGGGGGCCCCTCCGCGTCCACTGATCGCCTGGCTGCTGAATTACCGGGATAGAGATGTGGTGCTCCGAAAGGCAAGGGAGAAAGGTACGGTGTCCTATAAGAGCGAAGTGATCAAGGTTTTCCCGGACTTTTCAGATAAGGTGCAAGCAGCTAGGAAGACGTTCTTGGATGTGAAAAAGAGGCTGCGAGACAAGAATTTAAAGTACGCTATGCTGTATTCGGCCAAACTGCGGATTGTGCATGGGGAAAAGGTTTTGTTTTTTCAAACCCCGGATGAAGTCGCCTCCTTTCTTGATATGCTGCCAAACTCAAGCCAAGGAAGGAAAACAAATGATCCTGTGTAACTGGGGATGAATGTGTTAGCTGCGGGTGGCTACGCAGCATTGGGAGCTTGAAACTGTTAGGAGACAAGGGCTCCTGGTTTGGTGCGGTGGAGGGCCGGGCTCGTAGTCGCCCCCTGAGCGAAAGCAGCCTGTGCACATGTTGTGAGTATTACAAGTGCTGGAAGGTTGGGGTATCCAGCGGGCAGGTGTGGGGGTTTTGGATGGGATGCAACAGGGGTGTGGGGAGGTATGTGGGGGGATTCACTGACAAGTTGGGGGGGTTGTTGGTAGGGGTGGGGACGGGATAGGGATTATTTGGTACTGAAGGTGTGGGTCTGGGGGGTGACATGTGGAGGTGGGTTGGCAGACATCAAAATGTTGCCTGATGGCAACGCTGAATTGTATGACGTGGAACGTCCGGGGCCTTAATGGCCACCCTAAAGCCCGAAAGGTTTTACAGTATTTGAGGCGACACCGGGTGGAGGTGGCCTTCCTCCAGGAAACTCATCTGACAGCTGCCACCGAGTATAAATTTGGTAGGAGCTGGGGGTGTCATAGGTATTTCTCTTCCTATTCCTCCTTCTCAAGGGGTGCTTGCATCTTGGCACACAGCTCGATTGGCTTTAGACTAACAACAGTGGTGAAAGATCAGGAAGGTAGGGCCCTGGTGGTACAGGGGATTATCCGTGGGAAGCCCTATATGCTGGTGAGTTACTATGGACCCAACACCGATACAACAGATTCCTTAGATTGGGTGGAAAGACGGTTGGGTGAGCTCTCAGATGGGGAAATTATCTGGGCGGGGGACTTTAATTCCGTTTTAGACCCTACTTGGGATCGGATAGGCAATACTGCACGCTCAAACAGCAAATGTACCACCAAAATACGAGGTACGCTTATGGTGTGGGGGTATTGAGGACATATGGAGGGTGCGGAATCCGGGGGTGAGCCACTTTACACGTTACTCAGCGCCGCATGGCTCTGGTGCTAGGTTGGATTACTTTCTGGTGTCCCAGACTATTATGGCCCGGTCTGAGGGGGTAGACATCCTGGCTCGGGCTCTTTCGGATCATGCTCCCGTCTTTCCGGGTGGAGGGACAGGGGAGGTCTAGACATCCGTGGCGGTTTAAAAATGATGAGCTCTTGGATGAAGCTTTTAGAGAGGAGTTGGTTAGGGCTATAGACAGATATTTTAAGATTGATGAAGGGTCTGTGGCATCGGCTAGTACATTATGGAAAGGTTTCAAATGTGTGGTAAGGGGGGAGTGTGTGGCAAAAGAGTTGGGAATATTGAAGAAGATCCATAGGGGCTTGGCAGCTGTTGAGGGTGAGTTACAAGTCTTACGGGGGGAGGGGGGTCCACTCCGTCCAAGACCCAACAGGGGAACATCATGCGAAAACTGCAGGAATTCCATGCTCTAGCCCAACGGGAGGTGAAATATTTTTGGGATAAGGCGGCCCCTGGTAAGTATGGAGAAGGTCAAGCCCCGGGTCGGTCGCATGCTAAGGCCACCCAGATTCGTGGCTGAGAAAACAGGGTTGCAGTAATTACAGATGACCAGGGTGTAGACCACTTCGACGGTGAGGGGATAACTCATGAGTTTCAGGAATTTTATAGTCGTCTGTATGAGTCCAGTTGCAGTCCGCACAGGCCAATATTGAGGCGTATTTGGATCAGGTGGGCTTATACTGGTGTTCTGAGGAGCAATGGGAGTGGCTGAATAGACCAGAATCTTTAGAGAAGGTGGTGGGGGCCATTAAATCATTGCCGGAGGGGGGCGGGGGGGTGAGTCCCCGGGCCCGGACGGCTTTACTGCCGAATTTTATAAATGTTTCGCTGATAAATTGGCTCCATACTTATTGCGAGTATATCAGGAGGCGGTGTCGGTGGGCCGGGCTGCCAGACTCTCTTAGGGAGGCTGTGGTGGTGGTATTATTAAAACCAGGGAAGCCTGGAGGCGATTGTTCTTCTTACCGCCCGATTTCACTTATCAATTTAGATAACCAGATCTTGGTGAAAATTATAGCGACCCGGCTGGCACCTTTGATGCCGATACTAGTGAGGGCTGATCAGGCGGGTTTTATACCCGGTCGGTCAACCTCGTTCAGGCTACAGAGGATGTTTGGTTTGATGTCTGCGCTGCCGAAGGACGATCCGGCTTTTGATTCCGTCGAGTGGCCTTTTTTGTTCACGGTTTCGCGTAGGATGGGTCTGGGTGGGTTCTTTATTTCCTTGGTGTCGCTGCTGTATACCAATCCGGTAGCCAGGGTGAGGGAGAATGGGCTGACCATGGGGCGGATACCACTCGAGCGGGGGACTCGCCAGGGCTGTCCACTATCTCCTCTGCTGTTTGCCCTAGTGATTGAACCGTGGGCTGAGAGGGTAAGGGATCTGCACTTGCATCGGGGAGTCCAGTTGCACACGCAAAAGGAGGTGATTTCGCTTTATGCAGACGACATGGTCCTATTTATTCGCCATCCAGAGGTCAACCTGGATCCCATCATGGTAGATGTACAACAGTTTGGTGAAATCTCAGGGCTTAAGGTGAATACTAACAATTCGGTCATATTCCCGTTGACGGGTGGGCCGAGTCAATTCCAAGATGCCTGGGGTTTTCAGTGGGATCTGACCAGCACTCACTACTTGGGGGTCACTGTGGCCAGGGAGGAGGAGGTGGTGTTTCGTAGGAATTATGGCGAGGCTCTTGAGTTGGCTAAGTCGGCAATGACAAGATGGGACTCCCTTCCGATTAATCCGTTTGGTAGGATCGCTCTTGTTAAAATGACCATTCTACCCAAGCTATTGTATGCGTTTCTTAATGTGCCAGTTAAGGTACCCCAGAAATATTTGAGATCTCCGCTCGCTGGAGTGAAAATGTATCTGGGCTGGTAAGAAGGTGCGTGTTTCTTGGGTTAAGCTCACTGTGCCGGTTCGGGAGGGGGGACTAGCATTACCGGATCTGGAACTGTATTACATGGTAGCGCAGGCTAACTTTCTCCGTTATTGGTATGGTATGGCGGCAGAACGTCGCCATGTGGAGATAGAGAGGTCAATCGCGTCACCAGCGCTGCTACGGTTGGTTATCCTGACTGCTCCGGCCCACTCGCGGGTGCCAAGAAACCTGGTGGAGTTAACGTGTAGAACTTGGTGTCTCCTGGAACGTATACCTATGGGCGGCGTTCTTTATTCACCTGAGCTGTCGGTTATATTTATTCCTGGAGTTCCCCTGACCAGCGAGGCTAGGTACGTGGCGATGGTGAAGAGGCAGGGCGTAACTAAGTTTGGGGATCTGTTCCCAAACGGACTGTTTATTTCACTTAATCAGCTGAAAGAGAGAGGGGCCCTTTTGGGTTTCGATATTTGTTTGTATTATAGGTTGCGGGTATCGCTACAGCGGCTATTCCCTTCCTTCCCTGAGTTGCCCCCAGTAGCTGTAATGCTTGATAAAGTGGTTGGGGGAGGTATTGGGCAACGTGTCCTCTCGGGTTTGTATGCGATGGCCTTGAGGAGCAGATCGGGGGCTGGGACATCATCCCGGGAACTGTGGGAGAGAACGTTGAGTAAGGAAATACCGGTGGCTACTTGGGATTATTGTTGTGAAATGATAGAGAAAGGGGCTATTAATACAAATTTCAAACTGATCCATTTCAAGTTTCTGCACCAATGTTATTGCACCCCAGCTCAGTTGAAGGAATACTTTCCCCAAAGATCGGGGGCTTGCATCAGGTGTGGGAGTGAAAACACAGGGTTTCTTCATGTGGCCTGGGAATGCAGGGAGCTTGAGTACTTCTGGGGCAGGTGTTTGTTGTGATTGGGGATATTGCGGGGCAGTTGATTATACCAGATCCTGTAACAGCTCTACTGGGTTATACCAAGCAGATACCTAAGGAGACCAGGAAGCTGATAGGCCTTCTTTTAATCCTGGCTAAACACCGAGTGGCCATGGGATGGGGTAAAAAGCAGAGTCCGACAATTGCCCAATGATCTGTAGATATTTTATATTGTAATGATATGGAGACTAAGTGCAGTGCAATGAAGGGGTCGAGCTGGGGGGGGGGATAGGCAGATGTGGGATGCCTACACGATATATCTTCTCCAACAATCCACTGACAGGGGTTTGGACCCTTTATTATCACAGGACGGTCTGCCCAGCCAGTCCGGTGAGGAGGAATCCGTTCATTGATTGCTGGCGATTGCTCCACGGGTGGTAAGCGGGTGTAGGGATAGTGGCCAACGGTTGCAGAAAAGACTGGGCGGAGACTGTACTGAGCTCGGTGGCCCTCGGGTGGGTTGGCTGTGGACGGTGGCTCTATCCCGCACATTATGTGTTCTCTGCCCTTGAGGAGTGATTTGTTCAGAAAAGACTCTACACCTTCACGACGGTACCGGGGTGGGGGGGTGGTCGGTTTTGGTGGTTGTTTCCATTGTTTGAATTGTTTGTAAAAAGCTAATAAAGAAAGCTTTTTTTGTTTAATGCATTTTCAGCATTCCAGTACACCAGGATAGCAGATATTTATTTGCTTTCACGTTAGGGGGATGGTCATTTACGTTCACACGAATTCCACAAGGCTATACAGAGAGTCCAAATATTTACAGCAGAGCATTGAAAGAACAGTTAGATATGCTAGAATTACTGGCGGGTTGTATATTATTGCAATACATAGACGATTTGTTCATTGCTGCTGATACAGAGGAGATTTGTAAAAAGAGTACCGTTTTGTTATTGTCACACTTAGCAGCACATGGTCATAAAGCAAGTTTGAAAAAATTCCAATATTGTCGAAAGGAGGTGGCTTATTTGGGCTACCTACTTTCGAGAGAGGGGAGAAAACTGACACCAGAAAGGATAGAAAATATCTCTGGTATGCCTATTCCAAAAACACAGAAAGGAGTCAGAGCCATAATAGGCATGGCTTCCTATTGCCGGCAATGGATAGCAAACTTTGCGTTGATTGTGAAATCGATGGTGGCATTGACGAAAAAGGATTTTGTTATGCCTTTGCAATGGAATGAAGAATGCCAGAGAGCATTTGATCTGCTCAAAACTGTTGTGCTCCGCACCAGTTTTGGGCACACCAAATTATGAAAATATTTTCAGATTATTTGTGCATGAGAATGAAGGCTGCACGTTGGCTGTTTTAACGCAGGAACAAGACCATGCGGTTACTTTTCTTCCGTGCTGGACCCTGTAGCATGCGCTTTACCACGTTGTTTGCCAGCTGTTGCAGCGGCTGCTGCGTCAGTGAAACAAACTGAAGGAATGGTGTTGGGGCACACCTTCATTTTAATGGTGCCACATGCCGTAGACGTTCTATTAAATAGAACGCAGACGCAACACCTCACGTCCGCTAGATTGACTAGATATGAAATTGTCCTATTTGCGCCAAACATTCAAATTATGAGGTGTAGCGCTTTGAATCCTGCAGAATTAATGCCACTGCCCAGGGAAGAATGAATCACCTCCCCATGATTGTTTAATGGTCACTGAAGAAGAAACGAAGAGTTGATTTAACAGACACCCCACAGAAAGAGCCAGTTGGAGAACTGTTTTGTGACGGCTCCTGCTTTAAACTACCTGATGGCACATCAACTGCTGCCTATGCCATTACGACACAAAAATGTATTGTAGAAAGTAAAAGAATCCCCTACAACTCGGCACAAGCCGCGGAGATAATAGCGTTAACCAGAGCATGTGAAATTTCTGAAAATCTGAGTGTAAACATATATACTGATAGTCAATATGCCTTTGGGGTGGTACATAATTTTGGCCGACTCTGGGCTGAGAGGGGCTTCTTGACATCACATGGAACCAGAAATCAACATGGTCCTTTGATCGTACGATTGCTGTCTGCACTTAGGTGTCCGAAGCGCCTAGCAATAGTAAAATGCGAGGCGCATAAAAAAGTAACATGTAAAGTGGGAGAGGGAAACGCATTTGCAGACAGGATTGCGAAACAAACTGCTACTGATTTGAGCACCAAAATGTTAACAGTACAGTCAGAGGAAGTGCCATGCATGATAGAGAAGGGGATTGCTACCAGCAAAGAGATGCAGGCGGAAGCAACTACTGATGAAATACAAGAGTGGGCTGAGGGCTCTGCAGAATTAGATCTGGAAGGTTGCTGGGTGGACAAGAAGGGTAGAAATTGGATGTTGCCCAACTCCTATGTAACTGCAATGGTCACTATGGCCCACAGCCCCACAAACATTTGTGCAAGGAAGATGATTCAGCATTTGGCTACAGTATGGCAGAACACATAAGAAAAAATGCGGAAAGGCTATTACAAAATTGCATAACGTGTTTACAACACAATGTTGGAAGAGGAACAGCTACTCCAACAGGTAGTTTTGCCCCCCCCCCCTCTATGCCATTTGAGGTGTTCCATTTTGATTTTATAGAGCTGGAAAAGTGTCAGAACTTAAAATATGTACTGGTGGTAGTGTGTGCGTTCAGTAAATGGGTGGAAGGATATCCACTGAAGGATTGCACCGCCATGAGCACTG
Organism: Ambystoma mexicanum; assembly: GCF_040938575.1. Taxonomy (NCBI): domain Eukaryota; kingdom Metazoa; phylum Chordata; class Amphibia; order Caudata; family Ambystomatidae; genus Ambystoma; species Ambystoma mexicanum. The sequence goes on from NC_090935.1 coordinate 1,198,842,855, forward strand.
CTAAGGTGATGTTAAAGAAGTACTTTTCGCGGTTTGGCTTGCCCCGAGTCATATGGTCAGACAACGGCCCGCACTTTGTCGGCGCAGTAATATTACAGATTTGCGCAGGTCTTCAGACTGATAAAAGATTCCATTGCGCCAGGTATCCGATGAGTGCCGGGCTTGTTGAACATCAGAACGGCATACTAAAGAGTAAGATCAGTAAAATTTGTGCAGGAAACAAGTTAAGAAGGATGGACGCATTGCCCCTAGCTTTGTTGTGCATGCGCACATCTATGCAAGCAAGGACTGGGCTCTCCCCCTATGAAATAGTGATGGCGAGGGCTGCTAATGTTTGGTGCGCGCTGCAGCAAAGGCGGTCGAGTGAAGTAGAATATCCTGTGTTTAGTACATATTGTAACCTGTTAATGCAGAAATTGCATTTGATTCATCAGCAGGTGCAGGAGGCTCTTCCAATCAGATATACTGGTCCCGGGCATTCTCTGCAAGCAGGCAACTGGATCCTGGTGAAAGATTTCGAGAGGAAGTCATCGCTTGCACCCAGATGGCGTGGGCCCTATCAAGTCCTTCTGGCAACACAGACAACAGTCTGTGTGGACGGTAGGAAGGCGTGGAAACATGCCACGCACACAAAAAGAATTCCATTGCCATTGAAAGAACTGCCTGATCCAGACAATAAGGGAGAGACAGCTGCCTCTGAAACGAAAGAAATTGTTGCCAGTTCTCTGCCACAAAATCTGTCCGATCCTGAAACAAAGCCTGGAAAGATTGCTATACAGGATAAAGGGCTAAGAGTGCCCAAACGTTGCCCAGCAGAATCTGCATCGCTGCTGGCTGATACGAAGCCTGCATCATCACTTTGGCGCCCGCCACTTCTCGTTGCGCCGCAAGCCGACTCCGAGCCTGAATCTGGAAGTGCACCTGCACTATTCATCGATCACACAGTACCTGGAGCAATACGGTACAATCTACGTACCCGAAATAAGAAGTGATTAGATCTTCATTTTATCTTCTTTGCTGCCTCTATTTCCCATCACGGATGAAGTGGGAACCAGAGGTCTAAGGGAGAGAGGCGCGGGAGTTGTGCAAATCCAACAGCTCAGGAACGCGGCTACCCGGTGCTATCTTTGAAAACAAAAAAATCCATTTGTTGATCACCCCACACGGACAAGTGGGGCTCATATGGGACAAAGGCAATTGATGACTGCTCTGGAGTTCTTTGAGCAATGCGCAGAAGCACGATAATCTTGCCCAACGTATAGCAGTCCAGGCTGTGGAGAACTGGCTAAAACACTTTATTAACACTCCACAACTTACTGATATTAGGACGAATGCAGCGGTAAGATATATTCACGACGAACATTATCGGAGAAGAAGAATCAAGAAAAATGCCTGCACCAGCTTCTGCCCCCTCCTGCACCAATGCTGACAATATAGTAAATATAGAGACTAAGATTGAAGAAAAAAAAAAGTGCTGAAAAAAATTGTATGGATCTTAACAATAGTCATGTGTGTTATGAGTATATTAGCACCGATAATGACGGTATTGGTATTATGGTATCTAGAAGAGATACATCCATTAGAAGTGTTTCTGCCAATTAGAAATATTTCCGACACTGAAAGCCCGGTCCATGTAATTTCCTATACTTTATCCCCAATGGAAGAGAGGCACAGGGAAGGGTATGGAAACAATACACTACTTTTGATAATGAATATGACACACTCATTTCTGAGAAAAAACAATAGTTGGGCGTGTACCCATATACCTCAGCATAGTGCAAAGGGAATAGGTTGGTATGTGCAGCCACTGCCATTGTGTTCTGCATGTTACGCGTCCTTAAGTGCATTATATTATGGGAAATGGAATAAGAGTGAAACGGGACAATTAGATAGAACAAACATGGACGAATTTGAGGAGGTAATAATGAAACCTGTAGGTTGCTCTATATTTCGCAAAGCAACACCAATAACACCAGTAGTAATGCCACAAGATAGATTATATGCGCCATATAAATCATATGTAATCACATTTCACATGAACCTAGAAGGGAATAAGGATACAGTGCCCCCCTCCTATACAATAAATTACAGTCCTCGCTCGGTTCCATTTTGTTTAAGAAAAAAAGGCTCCTATTCAGTAGGGACATTTACTAGATGTATGAACATAGCGTTCCTCGAGAGAGAGAGAGAGAGAGGAAGAACCAGTATATATAGGTGATCCTGTCTATTTCATATGTGGAGAAAAAGCTTATCCCTGGTTGCCTAGAAATTGGGCCGGTACTTGTTACTTGGGGATTCTGTTTCCGGGGTTGTTTCTTTCAAAAACGTCAGATATAGCCAAACTATCTAGATCAAGACCGCGACGAAACGAGGAAGGAGGATTAATAGCAGAAGACATAGCAAAATCGTTTATTCCATTTTGGGGTCAAGCAATAAACTACAATATAAGACAACCGGCCAGAATATTAGAAAAAACAATAAATGGGACAACAAATATACTATATAATATGACTTTGGAGGAAAAGCGATTAGATGGACACTTCAAAATAGGTTGGCTCTTGACAGTTTTGGCTGATCGTGGGGGAGTTTGCAAAATCGTGGGGTCATCGTGTTGCGTATTAATAAGTGACTCCTCCCCTACGATTTTTGAAGCGATAAAAAAGTTGCACGTCCTGAGCTTCGATCTCCATCCCCGAGGAGGTAGTTGGGAATTAGACATAAGCTCCTGGTTCTGGGAAGTATTACGCTCATGGGGATGGAAATTGGTTGCGATTCTAGTCGCAGCGCTTGGAATATTCATGACATTTTGTTGTTTCATACACTGTTTACCAATAATTTGCACCGAAATGAGTGATGAATGCATACACATGGTAACCCAAAAAAGTCCCCAGGATTGGATACAAAAATGAATCATGAAATAAAGACAGTGAAAGAATTTATGTCAATTAATATCGATGACAATGATGACGATTATAGTGGTATGCAAAGTTCGGAATCAGATACATGGTCAGAGGAAGACTGGATGTTCGGATGATGCGTTTGGCTTACGGCCAAGAGGAGGGTTTGTGAGTCTAGAAATTACCCTCCCATGTAATAGGTGGTATATTTTGTTGGCCAAAAACCAACCGCATCATATGTTCAGCATTACTCATGAGCATAACCAGAGAGCGTACATTTTGTAGGAATAGAATTAGCCATTTTGAGTAACTTTCGCTTTCTTGCTTTTCTGTTCAAACTGCTTTGCTTAAGTGAATTCTATTTCGTTCTTGTTCATCCATAGAGCAAGGCCACAAGTTACATGTTGAAACGAAGCCCAGACACCCAGACAGCGATGCCCCGGTCTCCTCCTTCACAAGTCCTTGGAAGTAAGCAACAAGGCATTTAATCACTACGCAGGTGCCAGCTAGTCTCGCTGGTGCGGCAGAAACTGTAGAAATGAACAATTAATGGCCTGAGAGATGCTCTCTTTTACGGCCCCCCTTCACTGAGCCCCTGTAGATCGAGCTGACCTCTAGCCCACGAATAGAAACTAGAAGATAGTGAGGCCTCTCCCCTGCACGCAGCTTGCTTGTAAGAACAAGAGCATTATGTTCCCTAAAACAAAGAATGGTGTCTGTGACTTCGCAAATTGCAAACTGTTGCTGAATAAATGTCTGAAGGGTGTCGTATTCGTCATAATTGTCAATCATCGAAACCATTGCAAAGAAAGATACATTTTGGGCGGTTTTGAATGTGTCACTACTGATAATAAGATGATCCTTTTGTATATATGTAACTGATGTAGAATGCTCGCTCTCTTGCGTCCCACGAGGTCTGGGTGATGCACGTTGCGAGACGTGAGACCCAGTCGGCCGACAGACTATTTGCTTTGCAATAAACCCTAGATTTTGGGAATTGAACCTCGTGTCTGGCGTATCAGTTCGTGTGTGGTGATTGTGCCTTGTTTCCATATGCGAGGGTCCCCTAGGGGCCCCATCAGACCCAGAGTACATTAAGATACTACCGGACAACTTTGACTCTTCATACCTTGGCTCTGCGAAAGGTTATCAGACGTGTACCTACATCCACTTGTTTTAGGTTTGTTGTAACATGAATAACGTTCACGCGCCAGAATTTCTGTGTACCTTACCAAAAGCGTCACCCACACAAATATCGGATACTAGTAAGCAGGCTACTTAGATTTGTAACCAAATTCCATACTTCCTCTTCTTTGTAAATATGTCACACGTGCTTTGAAGCAGCCCCTTGTAAGTTAACGCATTATAAAACTCAAATATTAATTTGCCCTCTAAATAATTAGAAAAGACAAATGTGATGCTCAGCGTCTCCTACTTTAGCATTACTAACATTACACTATAAGTAGAGAGCAACATTGCAATATCATTTACTTAGCCTACAAGGGATAATGGGTATGGACTATGCCTGGGATTACTCATCCATAGTATCAGGGCACCAGATATTTAAACAGGAGAATGCTTTTCACACAATCTGCATCATTTCCAAGTGTTCAGAGCTCCTTTGGGCATAGACCTTCACACATTATATGTTAACTCGCTTCTATACAAAAACAGTTTCACTGAGCACTTGTGTAATCCTACACAATGATAGAAGGGCGGGGTATGCTGAAAACAATCTTGTATGCACTGCAAAATAATTGTGTACATGCAGAGTCATGACATTCTTAAAATGCACATAATTTTGAGGCATTTAAATATGCCTTGCTTGCAAAGTATTCTGGGTCTGCAAATATCCCAGTGAGTGTTTACTGCTACAATCCCTCACTTTTTACAGTGCTCTATCAACTAGTATTGGAGGCAAGAACAGGGGCCGGGGAAGGGTATGGGTGGAAACATCACTCCTTGCGGGTGATGAATAAAGCAGCAAATTTCAAAGACCAAGTCAGATGTTTCGGCAGTCCACTGAAGGAAATGTGTTGCGTGTTTGCTAAAGGATAGGAAATTCTAGTACCCATCTAGACAACAGCACCTTCTTTTTCTTTCTATGCTCAACTGCAGAGGGCTTTTCAATGTAACCATGCGTTTGTGTGTGCAGTCTCTAGCATCTCCCCGATTCATATTTAACTCATCACAAAGAATTACAGAAGAGGGATCCATAGTTACAGAAGAAGGCACTCAACCAGTTGTATCTCTGATGAGTTGATGCAATTAACCTAAAAGGCATTTATGTGTCATTTTCTTCAACAGGACTCCATAATAAACATCAGTAAGGCTCTTTTTTAATATTACCTAGGCTGTGGTGCGGTAGGGTGGGCAAAACTATACACTTTATTATGTGCCCTGTCATTTCACTCCCTATGTCACGGGTACAAGCAGGGCTCCAATCAGATTTTGTTCCCTACTTGGAGTCAAATGATTTTTCATGGAGTAAAAAAGTTATTGGCTTTGCCAATAGGGATACTTTCTGCTTATTAAAAGGAGGTTGTTTCCCATAAAATTCCTTTTGAAATCGGGCAGTAATAGGATTAGAGATCCTTCCTTCCTAAGCCACTGCTCTACTGGTCACTAATTCAAAAACATATCAGTGGAGCTTTGTGGGTTGAAGCAATGATATGTTCATTGTTTCTCGTTTTTGTTAGGCACATTTACCTTTTTTATGGAGTAAAAATTTGGATCATCATATTCTAAGGTGCAGTTATTCTGATGCAATTATCATCCTTACACAAATTATTACAAGCATGTTCTCCTGGCCCTTGAATTACTTCATTAAATTGGCACTTGAACTCCTTTCAGCATGTTTTTGACACATTGCTTTTAATTGCCATTGATCCATCGGCAAATGTATTCTGTCTGCGTTTCTGGACAGCCACATCAGTTATGGCAAGGGATAGGAGTTTTGTAATACTAATGAGTGAGTTTCCAGTGGCATAAAACATACATGGCCTCAGTACGACTTGGGGCGGTATCCTGGCGTAAATCCGCAAGAATCCCGCCAAATGAATTACTGTTACTGCTACTTGGTCTGGAGGAATTTCGGCTGGATTACAACTGGTGGTGGTGATGGTGGTGTAATTCCCCATTCATATTGAGTCCATTGGACTCAATGTGGCTTTTTTGGTGGAATTACCGCAGTGGAAATTGCAACGATTTTGGCGCTGAGTTGGAGGATTTACCTCCAGGATTATCTTGGAGGCAAATCCTCCATTCCAGCCCCGAAATCGTAACTTGGCGTAGTGGTAAAGTTGGCGGTAATGCAGTTACCACCAACTTTACCACTTACCGCCAAACTCGTAATGAGGCCGACATTTTTCTCTGTGCAGAAGTATGTTTGCATGGTATTGTGGCAGATATTGAAGTCTTGGACTGGTTGATGAGTTTTCGGTATAATCACATGTGACATTTTATTTTAGCCTATATGTTTGGAAAAAGTGCTGTAAGATTTTTAAAGAATTGCAGTGGCTGGGAAGAGAAAATTAATTTCCAAAATCTCTTCTGCAACGGTAGCTCACAAACTGGCTTACCTCATTAGTTTGATGAGCACATTGAAAATAATGTGACCACAACAGCCAACCGGTTCCGCACATTGCTCCCAACACATTTTTGACCAAACACACACCCGCAAAGAATAATATGTGGTGGCGTCCCTGGATGCCACTAAACCCTTTGACTCAGTGTATTGGGAATGGTTGCTTGCATCGCTGCAGAATTTGGGGCTGGGCCGGGAATTCATCCGTTTGGTTAACTCCTATATCCCTCCCCTGTGGCTAGACTGAAATCAGGGAAACAAATATCCAGAGTATGGAACATACAGCGGGGTACCCATCAAGGCTGCCCGCTCTCGGCCATGCTATACATTCTGGCCATGGAGCCCATAGCAACATTCCTATGCCAGGAATACCTGGAAGCAGGAATTCAGATGGGCAGCTCCAAAACACCCAATATCGTTCTACGCGGACAGTGCCCTACTGAGCCACGACACAACCTCCCCATCATGCTAGACGTACTAGATTGATTTTCGGAACCATCAGGGATCTCTTAACAGACAAACATCCTGCCTCTTTCCTCTGACTAGTCACTGTGAGGTGGACAAAGCCACTCTAACCGATCTGGGGCTCCCCTGGGAGACTAAATCATTTATAAATCTAGGTATTCCGATTGCGCACACACCCACAGAAATGCACAACTGCAACACACTCAGGGTGATGGGTGTGCCTCGAGACATCCGTCTCCTTCTGGTCCAGACTGCCGCTGTCAGTTATGGGCAGGATCGCGGTTTTTAAAATAATTCTACTCCCGAGGTTTCTTTATGGCTTCACAAATGTTTAATATTACATAGGGGTGGCTTTCTTTCGCGGTCTAGACTCTATGATCAGCGACTTCATATGGGGCACATGCGCCACAAACTAGCACTCAGCGTACTGCAACTACCCAATAAGGACGGTGGGGCACAGCTACCTAACCTTCAACTTTATTATTTAGCGGCCCAACTAAGTTTTGTCCCAAAATGGGCGGTAGACCACCCCACAACAGAATCGCAGCTGCTGCAACAGAGGTGTCCCCAGCCAGGCTCAGGGAAATCCTATGGCTCCCAATGAGCTGTGCGAACCACATCCCCAATGCTGGGGAGACTGGGTAAACCGATCTGGTTTAGGGCAACAAAACCTTTCAAAATAATAAGTAACCCATACTCACCTAATGCACCGATATTTACTGACGTATGCGTGAACAGGGCAGACTTGAGTGTGGCTAGGCTCTGGGAGGAGTTGGGGAGTTTACAAATGAGGAGACATGTACGAAAATGGCACAATTCTGAGACATAGATCATTTATCACAACAGTCGGGCCTGCACAAAGGACAATTCCTGCAATACAAGAGGGTAAGGGGAACCGCAAAGCGCAAATGGGCTGGATGGCCTGACGAACCAGAGGAGACGGGACTACTAGCCCTAATGTAAATGCAAGAAGATGGTTGGAAACCTGTAACCAAACTACATAGCTTCCTGTTGGAATTAGTAAGCGTTAGGGACCCCAGCCTGAAAACAAAGTGGGAGACTGGGCACTGCATCACTGACCCGGAATGGGAACAGGCACTTTCTCTCGAAATGCTAGGTTCAAGCTGCTCCAAATCAACGTGCTTCATCATACGTACATAACCCCCGGTAGGGTAGGTCAGTTCAATAAAGAGGCACAACCCTGGTGTCCTCGATGCCACCAAGATGAAGCAGACTTTTACACATGTTCTAGAAGTGGATCAAAGTGCAGGCCTTCTGGTCCCAAATAGAATGTGCATGCAAGGAGGCCGGGATACTCATGTAACCCACTGAGTGTTTACTGGGAGCGTACCCTAGACAAAGCAAGCCTAAGCATGTCACCAGATGTATAGACTTAGCGTGCATTATTGCGAAAAGACTGATCACTACGTCATGGAAATCACTGAAGGACCCACACTATAAACTCTGGCTGCATGACTTTGAAACCTGGTGTGAGGCCCCTGCACCCCCACCCCCAAGCAGTGCAGGGCACCTGCCAGCAGGCCCCGACACATGTTCCCCAGCCAACACGTCATCACAATCTAAATCCCTGGCCCTTATGGCCAGCCTCCACAGGCCAAAGACCCACCCAAGTATTGCATCCACCCACATAGAAATGCCAATTACATGATACAACCACAATGGCAAGTATGTAAATGAACACATGTCCGTCACACATCACACACACACAAACACAATGGGTGCAAGTGAATGTCAAAACCCATATCATGACATGCATGAAACCAATGAGATAATACCACAAATGGAAGTATAAAAAAATATATATTAAAGATAACATGAACGTAAATCAAATTAAACACACAACAATGGGAATAACAAAAGAAATGGTCCATGTCCGATAAATAATGAAAATCAAGAAAACATAAGCAAAAGAAATCCAAAAAGAAATATTGTCCAAAGTCACAGTCCAAAAAATCAAATCCAAGGGAAAATGAAAAGTAAAAACCATTGCTCCATGGTGAACACAAAAAAAATATTAAAAAAGATGAATCCAATATAGAACTATGTACAATTGAAGAATCCAGGGTCCATGAGCCCAACTTAAGAAATGAAACCTAACAAAAACTACGACCTAATAAAAAAAACTATATACAAAAATGTGGTGCATTGTCCAAGCGGTCCAAAATAAAGAAAAAATGAAAGGAAACCTAATACTAACTAACTATTTACAAGGGCAGCGGGCAAGTCCAACGGCTCACTTGTTGATGTCCCGGGCCAGGGCATCATCGAACTCCTGCTCCATGTCCCGGAGGCAGTCCTCTTCCATGGCCCAGAGGGTTTGCAGGGACGATGACATCTGGATCTCCAGGTCCCTGCGAATGGCCTCGAGGCACTCGGCCCGCCTCAGGGCCCTACGCATGGAGTTCTCCGCCCTGACCATCGTGAGCCGTGCCTCTTCCGCCCGCTGCCGCTCCGCATCTATCGCATGGCCCAACCGCTGCCACACGGAAGACACTTCCCGTCCAGGGTCCTCCTGCCCTCCGGCCGATGCCTGCCCCTCCGATGATGAAGGCCCCAAGCCATCATGGCTCCCACCTTGTTGCTGCTGTGCCGCTGCCTGCACATCCTCCTCCAACTGGGGTGCAGTTGCTGAGGTGGCCACCCCTGCTGGACGTCCGACTCCCGACTGTGGCAGGGATGTGTCCTCCACCAGCCTGGCCGCAGGGTCAGAGGCAGCTCCACAGGGCACCCAGGTGACACATGGGTGGGAAGATGGCACGCAGGACGACTGGCGCATAGGGGGTTCAGTTGAGGAGGGGGGTCGGAACAAGGTCCAGAAAACAGAGGAATCCGGCTCTGGTGAGCTGTCCCAGTGGGTCAACGCGGTCAACGAGCCATGCGAGAAGACGTGCAGTCTCCTCATGAAAAGACTGCAGGTCAGCTTGCATGGCACGTTGACGCAATGCCACACCACCCAGGACAGGCTCAACCCGGTGCCGGATAGCCACATCCGCAGGGAGAGGAAGGCCAGTTGGTGTAAGCCGATCCCCTCCCTGAGAACGGGTCTGGGCGTAGGTATCCCTGGTGGTGCAAGCTGATGCAGTCACAGGATCAGGGACAGGATTACACACAGGCACCTCCGCGGCGGCCTGTGCTGCCTCCTGTCCCTGCCCCTGCACTGCACCACTAGCACCAATGGAATCCCCACCTCCAGACCCCGTCCCTGTCCCTTGCACGGCCTCCTTCTCCACCAAACCCCCCACCAACCTGGATGACTCCGTGCCATCTTCCTCCGTCGGGCCCTGTCGGGTCTCAGCTGCCCTTCGGCTGCCGAGGAGTCCAACTCCAACCTCTGCCTCTTGGACCTCCCCTCGGCAGCTGCGACCTGGGACGCAGCACCGGACTCCTCACTCCCCGACGAGATGACAACCTGGGAGGGGAGCCGGGCCTTGCGTCTCCGGCTGGCGGTGCGATCCCTGCCGCTGTGCTCCACAGCACCCTCTCCGCCCTCTTCATCAGTCGACGCTGCACACAGGGAGAGATAGGACACAGGCATCAGGGCACTGTACAATGGACTCATACACACATGACAGTTGCACACAAGTGTCATTGTCAAACTTCAGACATGGCATCACAATCCCCAACACACATGTCATTTCAAATCACACACATGAGCTATTCCATAGCCATATCGCAACAGCCAGCACCATCCATACACAACCAACAGCATGAGCAGGCAAAGGTGAGCCAGACATCACATGAGACAGAGGGAGTGCACTAGACATGCACACACGCCACCACACTTACATGCATGTGTAGACCTCCACCAAGTGTCGCAGTGATGAGATCGGCATCCATGTCACATCTGGCAATCAGTCTTCTACATATCAGTCTCACATGCATCCATGTTGCATGACAGTTGCACACTTGTCAGATACACATACATGCACATGTACACAGTGCAGATACATGCAGCTGGAACCAACATCCATGTGTGACACCACAACCTTGACAACTGACATACACAGTCATTCAAACATGTGTGCTCACACATCTGCATTTGGCCTGCATGCTTACCCACAAATACACCATCCATGCATCTCACACATGAAAGGACTCGCATGTGTCAGCCTCACGGCCCTGTACATACACATCCATACATGGCCCTACAAAACCACATGTGCAACCTGCACACTACTGGCACACCACCACACGCACAGCTTCCAATCAGTATGCATGACTTACCGCTCGACTCCAGACGGGTCTGCCTCTCAAGGACCTGGACGTGGAGCGCTGGGCATACGCATTCCAGGACCCTCATTTGGTCTTCCGACAGGTGGCCCCTTAGCATCCACTGCCTTCAAGAGGCGCCGGGCCTTGTTGAGGGTCCTGGACCTGAAGTCCTCCCAGTGCTTCTTGACATGATGTAATTCGCGGACTGCCACCCCCTCCGCGTTGATGGCAGTCACGATGTCCGTCCAGATCCTGGTCCGTCCTTCCTTCCTTCCTTGTCGGCGCTCGACCTTCCGAAGAGGGCATCATACTGCCCCAGGACTTGCTCCACCAGGACACCAACTTTGGTGGCAGTGAAGCTGGTGGCCCTCTGCCTCTCTGGCTGGGGGTTGCCAGTGGTCTCAGATGGTGGTGTGCCCGACATGGCAACCCCAGAGGCAGGAGTGGGTGGGCAACTGGGTCCTGGGGCTGGGCTGTGGAGCGATGGAATCCCAGTCGGGAGTCTTCCGTTCCAGCAGGGGTGGTCACAGCAACAGCACCCCCTGGCTGATGTGCAGGCAGCAAATGGCAGGGCACGTGGGCAGCAGGCAATCAGGCAACAGCAGATGGCAGGTGGGAGCGAGCTCGGGGATCTGGGGGGGCAGTAATTTCGGCCTTCTGGGCAGGAGCGTGGTCTTCCGTGTGTGAACGCGTGGCCAGCTTGATACGGAGTGATTTGGCACGTGAAAATCTTGCACGTCAGCGTGTAATTCGAGGAAAGGCCCTTAGCGCGTAAGCGCGTCAGCGCACGTACGCAAGTTCATTGGACCAAAGGCCCTTAGCGTGTAAGCGCGTCGGTGACATGACACGCGTGGGTGTTTCCCTCATAGCACGTGATGACAGAGCACACGTGGAAAAGCTGCACGTCCGAGTGTCAGCGCGTGTAATTGGAGGAAAGGGCGCGTACACGCGTAAGTGATGTGTAGGCCGGTTTAAAAGGTACGTGTAGGACGCCATTTCCTTGTACGTGCTTTTTGTGGAGAGCGAGTGGGTGGATTCTGTACTTCTTGTCGATTCAAACGCGATTACTTCACAGCGTTTCAAGTTCGTACTCCCCGTTACCTCGGACAGCTTTCTTTTTTCTACTTTTTTTGGGCCTGTTTCCACAAACAGTGTTCACTTCTCCTTTTGTCCTGTCTCCTCAGACAGCGTACAATTCTTCTTTTGGCGGGGGTGTTGCCAACGCGCACACGCGCGTATTTTTCACATTCTTTTTCCAGGCAGACGGTGAGTTCCGCACGTACTTAGCAACTGTGCTTGCCCCTTGTGTCGCGTACCCCTTCAGAGGTCATTGTAGGCTGCGTGTATCACGCGTATGCTTATTTTTGTGTTTCTGGGTGCCACAGCGTAGTGCGGGTTCATTTTTCCATGCACGTGGTCTACGAGGGGTTGCATGCACGTTTATTATTGTTTTTGGGCTGCCTGTGCGTTGCGTGACCCGTCATCTTCCCCCAGGGGTCACAGACAGCCTTGTTAGAGCACAAATTCCATCTAGTACCCTACCCCTTTGACCCCCAATTGCCCAGGACAATAGTTTACTGCTCCTCCAATACGCACAACAACATCAGTGCCATGGTTGGGAGGCGACCAAGCGGTAAGGGAGGCAAAGGTGGACGACCTTCAAAAGGTAGACGTGGTGGGCACGGTAGGGGACGTGGCCAGGATTTGCAGGGTGCCCCTAGACCCCCATGTGTGGAGGACCATTCAGGGACACCCATGCCCCCCCGGCCACCATGGTTGAGGGAAACGTGGCTGAGACCATCCCAGCTCAGCCCCTGTTGGACCAGCCCTTTGTGGCACCTGACCTGGCACAGAATGACTCCCTGACTGACTTCCAGGTCAGCAAGTCTAGGCCACGTGTGGCGGTGCAAGTTGTCACCAAGGCACGTGGATCTGGGGCAGCTATGTCATCTGCTGCCCCAAGTATGCAGGGTGGTGAGGCTGCAGGGGCAGCTGCAGCTCCATCCGCCCCAGCTCTGACTCTCCCAGCCCGGACAGTGTCGGTCCTGGTCCATCATACTGATGTTCCCCCTGCCAACATCACACTTCAGACAATGCCTGCACCAAGTCCTATGGTCAATGTGCATTTGCATACTCCAACAACCCAGTCCACCGGTGATTCTGCCCCTACTGACCAGAGCGGCGTTAGCCACTCTGGCTCTGCTCCACCTTCTAAAAAGAGGAAGAAGGGTGCTCTGGCACGACAGGCTGAGACCTCAGGCACGGCTACACACTCCGGCACGTCAAGGAAGCCTTGCTTTAATGACGCAGAGCTTAATGCACTTGTGAACTATGCGTTGCAACATAGCCACGAAATGGTGGTGACTGCAGGGTCCAAGACTACACCTGGTCAACGTAAGGCACACTGGCAGACTATCGACAACCACATAAGTGCCCTTGGATTTGTGAGGCGCTCAGCTGATGATTGCTACAAGCGGTGGAACGACCTGAAATGCAGAGCAAAGGACAAGCTGGCCTCAAGTCATGCCGCTACTCTTGTGACAGGTGGTGGGTCTCCACAAGAGGACAACGAACTCACTGAACAGGAGTCTGTTGCTGGGACCTTCATCACAGAGGAACAGATCCGAGGTGTGGGAGAACTACCCGATTATGACACATTGTCCGGTGAGTGCCCATGCGTGTGTGTGTGTGTGTAATGCATGTGTATGTTGTTTGGGTGACGGGTTCTGATTGAGTGCCAGGTGAGGGTGTGTGTGACTGAGTAGTATGGGTCACCCATGTGCTTCATCCAAAACATTCTGCAGCCTTTAATTTGGGTGTGACACTATCCCTTCTGCCCACAGTAGTAATTTAGCGCAACATTACGGCAGTTGCCCTTGAGTTGGCATCATGCAACAACATTGTATTTTTCAGTGTTCTTTCAGGCTGATTGTTTCAATTCTCCCACTTTTGCAACAAATTCCTCAGCCCTATTGTGACATATGTGACATGCTTCTGTCAGTGAAGAACCCCACATAGGCCCACATGTGTCACCTTGGTAGTTGAAAGATTTGACCATTCAGGCTGAATGAGTATTGTCCTGATCACATGATGTTTTTGGGCCGGTTTGAATGTGGAACATGCTAGTTGTTTCCTGTCATGTTGAAGTGCACAACCATTGATGTGTACATGGCCCTGCAATCACTGTATTTTTGTACACTGGATGTGTTGCAGTGTGTGGCACATGGCGTATCTTTTCACACTAAGTGGCATTTTTCATCTCTTCATGTCCATCTCACATGGATGGGTGACAGTATTCATTCACTGACATATGGATGTACTTGTGGAAAGTACCATGGCTATGGTACATGCCATCTGTGTGATGGGATGTGTCATTTATGTGTATAGGACATGCCACTCACAGGCCAATGTGTGATGGCAGTGCTACCCAGCATGCAGCAAATGTGTTGCTCTTCCATCTTGGTGTCATCAGTGTCAGACTTCTGCCTCCCCTTCCAACTCTGTGACAGTGCATGCATGCATGGGAGGGTTATAGTCATGTGGGACATGTTTAAATCATGTACTGGTTCTGTAGCTTGTCAGGCCTATTTGTGTGCTATGGGGCTAATGCCTGTTTCCATTTTTTCGTCTTTCATGTTTTTGCAGGGGATGACGCACTTGATGCTGGTGAGGTTGAGGAGATGGTGCAGACCCAGGAGGAACCTGAGGCACAACCGGCCACCAGTGGGGGACGTGGTGTGGTGGTGGGTGAGAACCCGCTCTTGCTGTAGACGATACTGTCAAGGGGTGTCTCTGGGTGCACCTCCCCAGACCTCTATTCAGGTGTTGATTCAGATGATGAGACCTATGTGGCGTCGCAGGTAAGTGTTTCTGGAAGGGGTTTTGTTCTGTCCAACCCACCTGCACTAGGGGTAGAACCGTCTATGGGGATGTCAGTGTTGGTTAGTCAGCCTTTGGCGGTTACGGGTGCAGGGTCACACTCCACAACATCTGATCCTGTTCCTGGGCCAGCAGATCAGAGGGGGAATGCAGTCCTGCAGCCTCAGGCAGTGCCGGCACAGCAAGGTGCAGATCGCCTTGCCCCAAACAGGTGTGGTGCCCGCCGACGCGGTGGCCGTACGCAACGAGGCAATACCGCATGGGAACAATCCATTTACGGTATGGCAACCCAACAGGCAGCATCAGTTGAGATGATGGCTCAAGCAATGGAGAGGGTGGCCACTTCCATTGTCCCCCCTGAAAGGCAGATGGAGCTACTACAGCAGGCAACAGACTCCATTTGCCAATCACACAGGGAGGACATGTTGGTGTCCAACAGGGACAGACGGGCGGCACTGGAGACTCTACGCCAATCGATATCAATAGAGTCCCAGGGCCACAGGGAAGCCCTGAGGGTAGAACTCCATCACCTCAGGGAGACTCTTGTTGACCTTGAGACTTCCACTAACTTGAGGACAGAACAGCAGCTGGAGCGGCTCACACATTCGCTCTCAGCTGAGATGCAGGCACCTCAGGAGGAGATCCGGGCATCACGTCAGGTGCTGCATGGGGATCTCCGCACTATAATCCTCCAGAACGAGACCTTCCACACCTGCATGCTTGCTGCCATGGAGGACCATATCAGGGCTTTGCATGGGCTGCCTCCCATAGCACCACCACCTCTTGTGGCAGCAGCAGAGGGTGTTCAGAGCGACAGCAGCAGTTCTGCCACATTGGCATAGCCGTCCAGGCCATGAGCCCATGGAGGTGTTTTCTTTCCCCCCAACATCCACACAGGCGGCTGTTGGTGCGCACCCTGTCCTCGGAACTCCTGGGTGGCCTCCCCCCCCCTGGCCCCCACATGGCCATTTTTGATTTTTGCTTTTTGATTATTTTTTAACAGTGTGTTGCCTTGTGTGGCTCCTGTGGGCATCCACTGTATTCCGGCTGGGCACATGCAGGCTTGTCCTGAGTTTGGGTTTGATGCTTGGGTTCGTGAGACACACACCCCTCCTGCTTCCCGTTTCCATGGGCTTGCAAAGGGTGTGACCAAGTGACAGTGATGTACACAGTGATGTTGGGCTCCCATGAGCTGTGTGGGCAGTCTGTAGTCAATACTGTGTAGACATTCCTTGTGTATATTGTTTTTGTATTGTACACTGCATGTTGGAATTATGTATGCTTCTGCTTCCATGTCTCCCTCTGAATTTGCTGGTTCATTCCTCATGTCTTCACAAGGCCGTCTACTTTGGAGATGGAGTTCATGTTGTATGGAGTACACGGACAAGTTTTGAAGCCTGCAAGACTACAGTTGGAAGGGGGCGATGTGGTGGCATATTCAGGTTGTAAGACTACGACTACTTTAACTTAATACTGTCATGTTTTAGTTATGTTTGAGCTTGTGTAGCTGCATTGTATTGTTGGTAAGTATTTGGTCATGTGTGTTGTTAGTTCAACATTACTGGGAGCATATTGTTTGTGGCCAGTTTCCATTAGGGACACTGTACTTTGTGACACTTGTGTCAGGTTTTCGGGATTGCTTTGTTTGCTCTCACATAGCATGACATGCCATGGTGTGTTGGGTGGTGGTACTGGGGTGGGGTTGGGTGACATGGCACTGTTCTCATGTTGTATTTTGCAAGGGGGTAATGCATTTAGCAGCATATGTGTCTTTTGATGACACAGCATTGGTGGTGTTTCTGTAGGTAGGGATGCACACATTGTGACACTTCCAGGTGACCAATCGCAGGCTGGTATGGTTGTGACAGTTCACTGTCCCTTGTGTCATCATCGATTGAGCGCACATCAGCTGGTATGTGGCAGGGCTGTGTGCACTCCACAGGGGTGTGATTCTAAGTGAAGTAATTAGCCACCAGCTCGTTCGGGCTTCCTCACCCCGTGCAGTTTCCCCTCCTATGCGCAGCGGGCGTGCATGTGGTTGGGAATGTGGGGGCACCACTATGTCCACCGGCAGGCCCCGGCGTGTTGCAATGTTGTGCAGGACACATGCTGCCATTATGATCCTGCACACGACTGGGGGAGCGTATAACAGCTGCCCGCCAGAACGGTCAAGGGAGCGAAAGCGTGACTTGAGCACTCCGACTGTGCGATCCACTATGCCCCGGGTTGCAATATGGGCTGTGTTGTATCTTACCTCGGGTGGCGTGGTTCCGAATTGGCGTCATCATGTGGGTGCTCAGAGGGTAGGCACTGTCCCCTGGGGAGGTGGTGATGGGTATCATTAGTAGGGTTGTGACATTACTCAGTATCTGGCATGCATGCATGTGCTGTGGCATTTATAGTCACCGAGCAGCCATGTATCGCCATGCCGCCCAGCTTCTAGGTCCTGGTTTAGGGTTGACATTCTGTAAATGAAACTGTCGTGGGTGGACCCTGGATAGTTGGCATATACTGAGGTAAAGATTCCCTTGGCATCACATACTACCTGGACGTTGATGGAATGCCAGTGCTTGAGGTTTCTATAGATGTGCTCTGATGCCCTGGGGGGACGTAGAGCCACATGGGTGCAATCAATGGCACCTAGGACTTTGGGGAATTGTGCCACCCCGTAGAAATCCTGGACGGCAGCCTGCCTTTCTGCAGGTGTTCTGGGCAGGTATATGTGCCTGCGGACTGATGGGCGTGCAGTCATGATGGCCAAGACCTGGTGTAGGCAGCGTGACTGAGTGGCCTGTGACACCCCCCCCCACTATGGCACTTGTCAGCTGAAATGATCCGGTGGCCAAAAAGTGCAGTACATTGAGGACCTTCTCCAGGGGGCTGAGTGCTTGGGAGCAGAGGGTGGGTGATGCGAGGTCATCCTCCCACTCACTGACCAGGTCGAGTATTATGTGAGGTGGAAACCTGTACCTCCCATACACCTGGTCATCAGGCATGCCAAAAAGGCTGGTTCTGGGTGTGCAAATTCTGGGCCCGACTATCCTCCTCCTCCTCCTGCGGTATCCCACGACCACTGCTGCTAGGAACGGTATGTATGTTCATCCTGGAGTCTGAGCTCGCTTTTTATGCTGCGCGGGTCCACGTACACCTGCTTCCTGCTCGGGTACGTGTTTCCGGATTAGCACGTCTTTTTTGGCGTGGGCGTTCTGCGCATTTGCCTCCTGTACTTCCCCGCCCACCCCAGTAATACACGTACCCCGCTCACCCAGGCACAATCGCGTGTAAAACTTCCCGCGTACCCCCGCAATACACGCTATTTTTGACACAGCGGGTGTCCGTGTTTGTCGCGTACCCCTTTGCATGTCATTTGTCCTAGAGGGCCACAGTATGGGACATTCATCAGAGCTGTATATGCAGGCTTTTTTTTAGCGCAGGGACGCTACCGCCTGCCTTCGTGTGGCAGACATGTGTTGATGTACATAGTTGACTTTTGGTTTGTGTCATGAGATCGCCATTTCACTGCTGGGGGGTGGGGGTGCAAGGGGACATAAGTGGGGGCCTGCTGGCAGGTGCCCTGCACTGCTGGGGGGTGGGGGTGCAATGGGACATGAGTGGGGGCCTGCTGGCAGGTGCCCTGCACTGCTGGAGGGTGGGGTGCAAGGGGACATGAGTGGGGGCCTGCTGGCAGGTGCCCTGCACTGCTGGAGGGTGGGGGTGCAGGGGGACATGAGTGGGGGCCTGCTGGCAGGTGCCCTGCATTGCTGAGGGGCGGGGTGCAAGGGGACATGAGTGGGGGCCTGCTGGCAGGTGCCCCTCAGTGCTGGGGGGTGGGGGTGCAAGGGGACATGAGTGGGGGCCTGCTGGCAGGTGCCCTGCATTGCTGGGGGTGGGGGTGCAATGGGACATGAGTGGGACATAAGTGGGGGCCTGCTGGCAGGTGCCCTGCACTGCTGGGGGGTGGGGGTGCAAGGGGACATGAGTGGGGGCCTGCTGGCAGGTGCCCTGCACTGCTGGGGGTGGGGGTGCAAGGGGACATGAGTGGGGGCCTGCTGGCAGGTGCCCCTCAGTGCTGGGGGGTGGGGGTGCAAGGGGACATGAGTGGGGGCCTGCTGGCAGGTGCCCTTCACTGCTGGTGGGTGGGCGGTGCAAGGGGACATGAGTGGGTGCCTGCTGGCAGGTGTCCCTCAGTGCTGGGGGGTGGGGGTGCAAGGGGACATGTGTGGGGGCCTGCTGGCAGGTGCCCCACACTGCTGGGGGGTGGGGGTGCAAGGGGACATGAGTGGGGGCCTGCTGGCAGGTGCCCCTCAGTGCTGGGGGGTGGGTGTGCAAGGGGACATGAGTGCGGGCCTGCTGGCAGGTGCCCTGCACTTCTGGGGGATGGGGTGCAATGGGACATGAGTGGGGGCCTGCTGGCAGGTGCCCTGCACTGCTTGGGGGGTGGGGGTGCAAGGGGACATGAGTGGGACATGAGTGGGGGCCTGCTGGCAGGTGCCCTGCACTGCTGGGTGGTGGGGGTACAAGGGGACATGAGTGGGGGCCTGCTGGCAGGTGCCCTGCACTGCTGGGGGGTGGGGGTGCAAGGGGACATGAGTGGGGGCCTGCTGGCAGGTGCCCCTCAGTGCTGGGGGTGCAATGGGACATGAGTGGGGCCCTACTGGCAGGTGCCCTGCACTGCTGGGGGGTGGGGGTGCAAGGGGACATGAGTGGGACATGAGTGGGGGCCTGCTGGCAGGTGCCCTGCACTGCTGGGGGGTGGGAATGCAAGGGGACATGAGTGGGGGTCTGCTGGCAGTTGCCCAGCACTGCTGGGGGGTGGGGGTGCAAGGGGAAATGAGTGGGGGCCTGCTGGCAGGTGCCCCTCAGTGGTGGGGATGCAAGGGGACATGAGTGGGGGCCTGTTGGCAGGTGCCCCTCAGTGCTGGGCGGTGGGTGTGCAAGGGGACATGAGTGGGGCCTGCTGGCAGGTGCCCCCCAGTTCTGGGGGGTGGGGGTGCAATGGGACATGAGTGAGTAGGGGCCTGCTGGCAGGTGCCCTGCACTGCTGAGGGGTGGGGATGCAAGAGGACATGAGTGGGGGCCTGCTGGCAGGTGCCCCTCAGTGCTGGGGGTGGGGATGCAAGGGGACATGAGTGGGGGCCTGCTGGCAGGTGCCCTGCACTGCTGGGGGTTGGGGGTGCAAGGGGACATGAGTCGGGGCCCGCTGGCAGGTGGGGGTTCAAGGGGACATGAGTGGGACATGAGTGGGGGCCTCCTGGCAGGTGCCCATCAGTTCTGGGGGGTGGGGGTGCAATGGGACATGAGTCGGGGCCTGCTGGCAGGTGCCCTGCACTGCTGGGGGGTGGGGGTGCAAGGGGACATGAGTGGGGGCCTGCTGGCAGGTGCCCTGCACTGAGGGGTGGGGGTGCAAGGGGACATGAGTGGGGGCCTGCTGCAGGTGCCCCTCAGTGTTGGGGGGTGGGGATGCAAGGGGACATGAGTGGGGGCCTGCTGGCAGGTGCCCTGCACTGCTGGGGGTTGGGGGTGCAAGGGGAAATGAGTGGGGGCCTGCTGGCAGGTGCCCCGCACTGCTGGGGGGGTGGGGGTGCAAGGGGACATGAGTGGGACATGAGTGGGGGCCTGCTGGCAGGTGCCCCTCAGTGCTGGCAGGTGGGGGTGCAATGGGACATGAGTGGGGGGCTGCTGGCATGTGCCCTGCACTGCTGGGGGGTGGGGGTGCAAGGGGACATGAGTGGGGGCCTGCTGGCAGGTGCCCCTCAGTGCTGGGGGATGGGGGTGCAAGGGGACATGAGTGGGGGCCTGCTGGCAGGTGCCCTGCACTGCTGGGTGGTGGGGGTGCAAGGGGACATGAGTGGGGGCCTGCTGGCAGGTGCCCCTCATTGCTGGGGGTGGGGTTGCAAGGGGACATGAGTGGAGGCCTGCTGGCAGGTGCCCTGCACTGCTGGGGGGTGGGGGTGCAAGGGGAAATGAGTGGGGGGGGCCTGCTGGCAGGTGCCCCTCAGTGCTGGGGGGTGGGGGTGCAATGGGACATGAGTGGGGCCTGCTGGCAGGTGCCCTGCACTGCTGCGGGGTGGGGGTGCAAGGGGACATGAGTGGGGGCCTGCTGGCAGGTGCCCCTCAGTGCTGGGGGGTGGGGATGCAAGGGGACAGGAGTGGGGGCCTGCTGGCAGGTGCCCTGCACTGCTGGGGGGTGGGGGTGCAAGGGGACATGAGTGGGACATGGTTGGGGGCCTGCTGGCAGGTGCCCTGCACTGCTGGGGGGTGGGGGTGGAGGGGGTCATGCGTTGGTGATCAGTAGTGCAAGGTGACATGTGGCTTGGCTGGGGGGCATGCCCATGGTGGATGGGCTGCCTGCGGGACATGACCAGGGGTGCAGGGTAGTCCCCTGGGGTGTGGGCTGCCTGCAGGGGCCGTGGAGGGTGTAGAGGGAACACCTGGGAGGACCCACACTGCCAATTAACGTGTAGGACTCCCTTGCACCCCAGATATACACGTACCCCACTCGCACAGGGCCTGTCGCGTGTGAAACTTCCCGCGCACCCCCGAAATACACGCACATGCTATTTTTGACACAGCGGGTATTCGTGTTTGTCGCGTACCCCTTTGCACGTCATTTGTCCTAGAGGGCCACAGTATGGGACAATCATCAGAGCTGTATATACGTGCTTTTTGTTAGCGCACTTTTTGTTGCACATTTTTTTCATGCGCAGGGACGCTACCGCCTGCCTTCGCGTGGCGTACGTGTTTAGGCCTGTGCGCGTCTTCGTCGATGCGCTGGTTTGCCCTATTCGATTCCATGAATACGTGTTGTAGGCGAGCGTGTGGGCGTTCCGCGCACTTGCCTCCTGTACTTCCCCCGTGACGCCCACATTTTCACGCGTTGTTCCCCATTCCGCGTGTCACGCCCCGTGTTACGCCTACTTTTGTTATGTGCGCCGCGCTATGTGCGCTTTCGCTGTGGCCGTAGCGCACGCCGTTAGATGACCTGTGCGCCACGCAGATTTTCAGCGCACATCCCACATTTTACTTGCGCACAGACTTCCATGAATCGATGTGCGTGGGTTTTGTTGCGATTTTTGCACTTGCACTGCGATTCGCACGGTTTCGCACGCTTGCGCAGGAATTTTCAGCGCACATTCATTCCATGAATTGCCCCCCTAATTTGCTCCTAAGCTACTATGGTATCATGACAATCTACCATTTTGGCCAGCTCATTCATTTCTTTGGTACTGGATGCGACAGTCGCATTGGAACTGCCATTTGGGGTGGGGCGAGGTCATGAGCCACATAGCTAGGAGCTAGGTAGCATAACTCCTGGAGCCGTATGCGGGGGATTCACTAGAGTCCTCCCACATTCCCCATAATCCCAGAAGGATGGGGTGCCCTTTCCAGGCTCCTCAAAAAACCCACAATGATCCACTTATTTGCTGTCAAGGAAACACCCATTTAAAGTCAG
Organism: Ambystoma mexicanum; assembly: GCF_040938575.1. Taxonomy (NCBI): domain Eukaryota; kingdom Metazoa; phylum Chordata; class Amphibia; order Caudata; family Ambystomatidae; genus Ambystoma; species Ambystoma mexicanum. The sequence goes on from NC_090935.1 coordinate 1,198,865,368, forward strand.
TGGGGGAGGCACCACAGCAGGAGATCTGGAGGCAGGACATAACAGGAAGACCCAAAATAACTCAAATCCCTTAAGAAACATGACCAGGTCATACTAAATATCTGGACTATATCTCCCACAACATCCTGTTTCCAAACAAAAAGCCAGGGCCAGATCCGGAATATTCCAAAATTAATTCATCAAGAATGCATGGCAAGAGGACTCCCACCACTTTCCCAATTCCCAACGTGATCCATGCAACTGGAATCTTCCTTCCCTCCACCCAGCAGCAGGCTTGCCTCCTGAAAAACCCTCCATTTCCCTTTCCAGTGAATTTAGAACACCAACTCGAAATTCCGCAGTGAGCGTGGGACTGAGTAAACCACAGCCCTCCAAGATTGCATGACATCAATTCATCATGGCATCCTGGCTTTGGCTTTTTAAATGCCTCACCCATGAGTATCCCCTGCCTCACTACACAAGGAGCATATTGCAGCCAAATTCTGAAATGTTTCTAAAACGGATGGGAGAAAAGTAAATTAAAAACGCTGCTGATCATTTTCGCCCCTTCCACCTAAACATTCTAAGAGGGGACAATGTACTATTACATCTCCAGTTCTAGAACATTTGGGGGAATGTTTTTCATTTGGAACCCCAAGGGTGGGTCAACATGAAAGCTACAGGAGCATTTGGGAGAAGACTAAGGTATAGTGCTCGAGTTAAGGAGCCACATTAACTCCCCCAGGCTATCAAGGGGCAGGATCATGGGCTGAGGCCATGTCTCCTTACTCAAAGTGAAGGGATGTTGAAGTATAGGTGGCCAGTGAGAGCTATGTCATAGGTGAAAAGAGAAGGAAGAAAGGATTGGTAAGGATGAGACTGCTTTGACACAAAGCAAAGTAGCGGAAGGAGGAGGAATCAGAGAAAGGTTGCTCAGAAAGAGACAAAGAAAAAAAAAGAGAAAGAGAAGGTGGGAGGTAGGGGAGAGAAGGTTGGAGACTCACGGGAAAAGCAGGAGACCCCTTCAGCATTGTTTCACTCAGAGCTTAAGGACACTGCTTGAACTATTTGAAAGCAGGAGGCCCCTTGACCATAGGGAGTTTAAGCCACATGGGGGATGAGGGGGTAAGAGATGGAGGGGGTGTCAGGGGTAGACGCCCCAGCCCAAGGGAAATAAACCATTTAGTTGGTGTGCCATAGATCCAAACCAGGAGGAACTACACAGCAATTCAGATCAGAGATGCCAAAGCGGAGGGCCAAACAAGCCCAAGACAGCACAATGGAAACTATTGCATTTGTTTCATAGGGTTTAGTTGGACAGGGGACTTCAAAGTCTATTATGCTTATGGAATTAAGTGCAATACTTTATATTATGCAATTTGAGTGACATTTGGTGCATGGCCAGCTCTAATAGGTGAAGACATGTAAGCCCACATTCCTGTACCCTAAAATACCTGTTTTTACCCTTTGCTTCCCTCCCATCCCCCTATTTATGCATTGCCCTTTTAGTGGCACTACTTGAAAAGTCTCCACCAGGCTGAATACATACAGAAAAGCTTGCATGAAAGGTGCACTTGAATACATTCTAAAGAACTTCTGTCCGTTTTTCTTTGTTTTAAAGAGCAACATGAGAACCCTGCGGAGGTTACTCGGGAAAAGGTTTTACAAGGTTTTGAGTAGCGGTTAGGAACATTTTCCTTGGGTGCCATTTTCCCTCCATTTGTGAACCCCCCAAAGTTTTACTTTCATTTGGAGTACCTACCTGACTTTTTCCAGTGAAGTACAGCCTTCAGCGGTGCTCCTCTGGGCTTTCGCTCATTTGTTATGGGGAAACTGACACGTCCTTCAGGCTGTCAGTACTGGGAAGTACGTTTCCCTTTAGCCTTACAGTACCGCGCATAGGGGTACTTTTGTTTTGTAGCCCTAGACACTCTGTACGGATATGTTGGTGTTTGTACGAGTGTGCCTAGGACAAACTGGTGGCAGCAGTTTACTTTTAAAGTTTTTTTACTTCGTTTTTATGGGCCATACCATGTTTACCGGGTTTGACCCAAAACTGTGGCCAGTGGCGAAAATGGCCGTGCCACAAAGTCTTTTGTTCTGTCCTTTGTCCATTTTGTCCCTTTGCTTCCTCCAGGTATTCCTCATTTGGGCATGAAGCCTCCCACGAAAACAACGTGTGCTAGTGCCCAGAAAGAGGGTTGGAGCGTCTGATCCCAATCTACACTTCTTATGCCAGTATGTCTGGTAGCCATGAATGAATGGAACCACTGTGGGCCACAGTTGACCCACGCCTGGCGTGTATGCAAGAGAGCCGATCTTCCATTGACTGAGATTTGAGTGTGAACCAAATCTTGGATAAGAGAAGGGGCTCTGCATCCATTCCAGGTCGATCTACTGAGGTTCACAACGAACCACATAAGGAGCCAAGTATCCTTAAGAAGAAAGCAAATTCGAGGAATCGCTGGTGACGTGCTTGGAAGGTTTGACACCCTGACCCCACTGTTGTCCCGTCGAACCCCTATTTCTTCATTGAACCGAGAAGGCCTACAAGGGCGCTTCACCCCTTTGGAGTAGTGGGAAAAACTACCCTCGGCTTCTTCTACTTACCCTCACAAAGAGCCTCTTCGGAAGTGTTTGTGGGCCATCCAGTGAACTGACCAGCTCAAACCCAGGGCATCACACAGGGACGCTGCTGTCCAGAGTTGAGACTTGAGACTTGGGGAATCGCTAGCTTGTGGTCCTGGGCCCTCGCCCGCCAACACACGTTGTCCTAGCTCCTCTGGGTCATGATTTATGAGAGTGCGCCAGGTCACGACCATTTGCAGTCCCCGTGTCACCCGCTGTGGTGACCATCGCTGAAAGTGCCTGCAGTTCTTGCTTACCGTGTCATGAGACCAGCCGCACCGGAAGGAACCTTATTCCTTCAAGGGCTGAGAAAAAGCAAACGTCCCTTCACGGACGATCGTCCCGCACCGCAGCCACTGAGCCGGAGCGTCCTGAAACTGCAGGGTTAACACCAACAGGCGAAGTGGGCTAGACTGCCAATGTTTGGCCCGGACAGCGTCGCGGGTTGGCGAGTACTTTCCTAATTTACTGGTGGCCCCCTGGCTCATCCATTCACTTTTACGCACAAGTGTCCCTCAAAAGATACTCACCTTGGCTGGGATAGCCTGCGCTCCCCAGCTATTTCCAAACTCCTAAAGTTGCTCTGCAAGGGTAGACCCGCTTCTAGGAATAGGAACTTTTTCTTCATCACCTCCAGCCCATTCCTAAGCAGCTACAGCCTCCTGCCTGAAGAGAACGCACAATGTGATTATTCGTTCACACACAACTTACTTTGAGCGCTAGGTGTTAGGTCGAATTCTCTGTTAAGGCTAATTTCCCAAAACTAGTGAGTCCCCCAGCAGCTTTGCTGGATTTTTGGGGTTTATTTTTTTCTCCTGCTAAGAGTGAGACTCTTTTTCTCCCACTCTTAGACATGATTTGAGATATCCTTTGACTTTGTGATGTGTTTTATGGGCTATGGGGTCTTTTACTCCATAGGGTTTCATGTGGTTTTATTAAGTGTGTTACACAGCACCCTCAGTGCAGTAACACAGGGATGTCAGTGACCCCCAAACAGACTCCATACCCTGGGACTGACTACTGTCCCCCAGGGCATGTAAAGTCACCATTGACTCTACTATTCTTAAATTGGGAACAGAACCAGTACAAACCATCATATTGTGGAAGTACTGGTAGGGGTAATTGGATTGCCCCTGGGTCTGTTTTTCGAGGGGGCACTGTGCAGTCCCCCCTAGTCGAGTTTCTGGCTGGTGGCAGTGGTTACCACGCAGAATATTCCTTAAGAATATTTACTATGGGATTTTCCCATTCATTTTAAAAACGCACAGCTTCTTTGGTGCAATGTTAAAGATACCGCCGGGTTATTTATTTAATATTTATTCCCCGGTTGGGTCTTTTTGCCAGGACTCGGTTTTAAAATGGCGTGTGTGTTCGCCTCTGTAACTCCAACACAAGTCGAGCCCTTTGTTACACTTTTTGGCGGGCTTCTACACAGACGCCTCCATAAGTGGTGCCACTCTGGGTATACAGGATGTGTGGGAGGGGGGTTTAGGCACCCCGGACTGAGTTGCTTCGGCAACTCAAGTTGCACTCTTGTGTGATTGGCCCAGTGGTGAGCCGCCCGGCTCACCACTTAGCATGTTTGAGTGACAGCTAGGACTGATGAATGGGGGTTTTCTGCATAGAAGCAGGGCTTTGGGGACTGGGACTTCAGACGTCGCCACAGGACCAAAGAATCCTAAGAGGGAGAAGCTGAGCCGACCTGCAACGACGACACCACCTGTGGAGCCCTGCTGAACCGACTCACCACTTCTTCAAACGACAGAGGAGATCTTCATCCCAAAGAGTCTTCTTCCTTTGACTGGTGGGGATAACCAGTTTGCCCGCCTTTTCGCCTTCCCGGATCATCTCGGGGACGCCTTGCCTGTACCAAGCACCCCGGCAACCAGGATACTACGTTTTACCACTACCGCGAATAAAAGGGTAGTACCTTTTAACCGGAGAACTCCGCGGCTGGTTTCTTCCCTGGCAGTGCAACGACCTTCAGCTTTCCTCCACGTCGAGATCTTCTCTTCCTCTGGACGACGCCGCGACTTGCATCCACTGCCAAGAACAACTGCCCCCGCTGGAGGATTCTCTCCACTTTCAAGGTACTGTGTTCCCCTTGGCTCCCTCGCAACGGTCTGTGTGGGGTGTCTCGTAAATCCTCATCTTACCACTTGGGTTGGCCCTAGGCGGGCTAACTGAACTTTTCTGAGCTGAACCGATTCCTTTTTAAACTCTCCGCAAGACTTTCCAAGCCTTTTAAACTGTGTGATCTTGTGTGCATTGGTGTTCTACTCTCTCCAAGAGGGAGTCTGGCCTCTGAATTTTGCTCACAAGTAGACTTTGACTTTCCTGCCTTGCTGAGTGCTTCTAAAGTATTGTGTTGTGTGCTGTTCCTAATTTCTGCCTTTTCCCTCCCTTTTTCTTAATTTATTGGAGTGCCATCTTTAGTTAAGCGCTCACCTCTGTCTGGAAATAAGTGGTGTTAACTAAGACTTGTCTAATAAGGAATAAGGGATGAATATATATTAATAGTGACTGTTTTTGAACTTGCTTACAATAATAGTGCTATAGTGTTTCTAAGTGTGTCTTTAAATAAATAATTATATACTTGATACCAAAGCTCTGGTCAGCGTTTGCTTGTGCTACTGTATTTTGGTACCCATCTTGTATACTCTATATACTGTCTAACTCTTCTTGAGCGAAGTCTGGCTGCTCAGCCACAGCTACCAGGTAAATCTGGGTGGTACAGACTGCTACCAATTGGGTTTACTGCCAACACCTGTAGTCTTAAGCCTTTTGCAGTGGTCCCTAAGGGAACTGCATAGGTTTCTGCCTAACACTAGGCTCCTCTCTTTGTAGGGCTGGCCTACATAAGTTAGGGAGTGTTGAAGGACTGCCTAAACTGATATCCGAGTTGATTTAACTCCTTTGCAGTTACAGGTCGTAGTTATTTCCGCCCTCCCCCCCCCCATCATCAGCCTTAGGTTAATCACATTATTGTATATATGTTATATAGTAAATGAAGTGGTGTGTTATTGTTTCTTTATAACGGTGGTTTAATTATGCTTTGATTATAAGGCCTATAACAAATGTGTTTTTGATACATCTGTCTAAGAGTAATCTGTGGAGTTTTACTGTGTGTGCTCATTGAGTTTAGAAATCCATGTTAACAGTAGCCATGTCACAAAAGTAAAATGGCAATTTGCTAACTTCTCTCTTGAAAAACAACACTTGCTCTAACAAGGGAATGGGGCTCAATTTTCTCATTTTGAATGCTATTTGCTGCAGAGCGATGGCGCTATTTGCGAGCAATGAAATAAAACAAGGGTCCCAGCAAAGTGTTAATTCACACGCAAAGAGGTTGGCAGTTGCAGACACATAACTGCCCACTAGATTATCATGGTCCACGATACCGGTATACAAGTAGGTTTTGCCGGAAAATTCATGGAATTGGGCCCTCTACCCCATCAGTTTTTTTATTTTTTATTTAAAAACCCCATCCTGTTTTTGGGAAAAGAGAGGGTCACCAAAAATTGCAAAGTAAATATATATTAAAATACACAAATAATTTTGCCATGGCAGCAAACGTCTAGGCACTAAGCACACACATTAACTTTTTAAACTTTTTTGTAAATTGATTGTGCCGCAGAGACCAATTGGTAAATGAATGAACAGCAAGGACTGTAATGTTAGAGAGTATTCTCACTCTCCTGCAGCACCACAGTGATGCTGTGTGTTGCGCCGCACGCGCAGCAATGAACGGAGGCCCACACAGTAATAACCGGTCTCAACTCCAACTTAATTTCAACTGCCTTCCTGCCATAACTATTAAAGAAAGCATCAACTGCAAATCAAAATACATCATTTATGCCATCATCTGTGTTTGTGAAAAAATATATATCGGAAGCACAATCCGAGAACTCAGGTTCAGAATAGGTGAACATTTACTTTTTACACTGGATGGGACACAGTACCACATCACTACCTGCCGTGAAGCGCAGGCCCTGCTACACCTGGAGAATGAGGCGGACAAACCAGCAGGGAAGTCTACATGCCCCCTGTGCGGGGGAGCAGATGATGGAAATGGTCTAGGGGGACCAGCGCCCCTAAGGAGAGGGGTCCGCAATTGAAAGGACCATCAGCACAGGCCAAGGAAGGCGCACTCTAGATGGCAGGTGTCGATATTGAGCACTGGCAGGATAGTGGCGGGGGAGGGGGCAGGAGGCTGAGAAGCGGGGTGGAAGGAAACAGTGTACGTAATGAAGGGGGATTGGAATGTAAAGCGCATGCACCATAATAGGCGGGTAAGGGGCACGGGATGGAGGCGGGTGGGACAGGAGGGGTTGGAGATTTTGGAATCCAGGGGAGGTTTAGGTAGCCTCTGCATGGGTTTGGCTCAATTAGTTTCTCAAACCAGAGCCATGGGGCGGCTCCCAGAGAGTATCGTAGGATCTCTGGTTCGAGCCTCGGTGGGGTGTGGAAGGAAGGCGTTTGATGTTGGGGTTACAGTTGAGGAAGGGAGGTGTGAGGGGTCAGCAGCCGAGAAGATGAAGGACTGCGGGAGCAACTCAGGGGAAGGAAAGGGCCACAGAGGGAGATTGCCCAGGGCATGTTCATGGTATGGTCTCATAATGTAAGGGGGCTGAACTCCCCAATTAAACGCAGGAAGGTGGAAATGCAAGCAAAGAAAGCGAATGTGCATATTCTAATACTCCAGGAAACCCATAAAAGAAAGGTGGACAAAGCTAAGATCTGGTTGCGACAATTCGCCAGGGTGTTGATAGCCTTTAGGGATTCGGTTGCTGTCCAGGTGACACGCTCCCAAGCTGACTCAGAGGCTTGTCCCATGCTGCTTGCAGGCGCATATAGAGCAGCAACAATTCACACTGGCGATAATATATGGGACAGCATGGGTTCCTGAGGGAGGCGATGGCCGAATTGGACCAATTTGCAGTGGGTGAGAATATACTCACCGGGGACTTCCACCTAGTATGGACTCCCCACAGACAGGAGCTCAGGGGCGCAGAGGGGAGCACAGGGCCCCACTCACACATTAGCGGAGCGCTTTGTAAACAGAACCGTCCAAGATGTATGGCGGATCAAGGGGAAAAGAGGGGATACACATGCTTCTCCAATATCCACCAGTCATTGTTGAGGATAGACTATGTGTGGGTAACTGCTTGGCTGACAGGGAACGTGGGGGACATCGATGTGGGATCGACTGATTTATTTAGTTTATTTGTAATGCGCTGGACAGGGCCCTTAGGAATGAAAGCGCAGAACAAGACAGACAAATGAAAAACAAAAGCACATTGACAAAGCTTGACTTTTAATGACACAGAGAGAGTCAATGCGCTTGTAAGAAAGCCACACATTTGGTAACTAAACCTTTGTGAAAGGTGAAAAACGTATCATAAGTCAAAACATCATAAATAAATAAAACAATAAAGCCTAATTTACCAGGGACAATAACTAGTAGGGGCTTCATTCGAACAAGAAGGTCTTCACCAAACCTTTGAAGGATGTCTAGGAGGAGCAGGACCTCAGGTCTGGTGGTAGTGCATTCCAGAGAGGAGGAGCTGCCATTGGGAAGCAGCCATCCAACACCATAGTCAATTTGGCTTTTGGAGTCATCATGAGGCCTGAGTTGTTGGATCCGAGGGTCTGTCTTGCCAACAGAGATGACAAGTAGGTTGGGCTTTTTCCAAAAAGGCAAGAGTGCGCAATACACATAGTGCAAAAAACAATGCGCTTTCTCATGGGCAGCCAGTGCAAACATTTTCTTACCTCACATACATGGTCAGACTTATGCAGACCATAGAGCACTCAGAAGGCACTAGCCTGGACTACCTGAAGGCGATTTGAGTCCACCCTGTCCCATGCACTGTAGTAGGCTTGAGCAGTAGTCTAAACGAGACACGATGATGGCTTGTGCCAGGGTGGAACAGCAGCTTGAGTCTAGGAAGGTTTGAATTTGCGCCAGGAGCTAGATAAAGTAGGAGGAACAGGATACAATATGGCTAACATGTGCTTTCATGCCCAGCTCTTGATCCAAGATAACTCCCAGAGTCGGGAACGTTTTGAGAGAGCATTCAGCCACTTTGATGGTTTTAAATGCAGAGTGCAAATTACGGAGTTTGTGAGCATTGCCAACAATCATATGGGTGGTGTCGATAGTCAGGGTGTCAGCCATGTGGTTACCAATAAGGGGGATGAGACACTTGGTAGCATCTGCGTAGTTTGCGTAGATAACCTGCTTGGATTCTAGTAAATCAAAGAGGCAAGGTGAAAATATTGAATAACGTAGGAGACATGCATGAGCCCCGAGGGACTCCACAAGTCAGTATGAAACCATCAGCGCAAGCATTGTCGCAATGGACTCTTGCTGTTCGCTCCGTCAGAAACGAGTAAACCCACCTGGCAGCTTCAGGAAAGAAGGCGGACGATTCTTTGAGTCGGGTAACTAGTATGGCATGGTCCACCAAGTCAAAAGCCGCAGTCAGAAGCATCAGAAGGGCTAATTGTCCTTTAAGGAGGTGTTGCAATGTATTGGTTTTCAGATCCAACAGGGTCGACTCTGTACTAGGTTAACTTCTAAAGTCTGACTGTTTTGTGCCTAGAATATTATGAAGGGCAAGACAACCTTGTATTTGTTGGTGGGCAATCCTGTCCAGCATTTTTAAAAGAAAGGGTGTGTTAGTTACGGGGCGATAGTTAGCCACCAGAGAAGGGTCCAGTGAGGATTTTTTAAGTAGAGTAGGGTCCATGCCTGTTTAATAGAGGTAGGAACAGAGTTCTCAAGAAAGGATAGATTCACAAATGTACTAATCAAGGGAGTAATGAGATGGGTGCAAGATTTTACGATTGCCGCCGGGCATAAATCCCCTTTACAGTTGGTTGGCTTCAGTTTATCATCCAAGATAATCACATCCGCCACTTTTGAGAAGACAAAGTGAGGTTTATGGTCCAAAGCTCTTTCTAAGCTTAGTACCAGTTTCACATCCAACAGAATGTTTCTATTGGCTGTGATGTGCCATTGATGTTCTCAATTTTAGTTTGCAAGGACTTCTGGATCTCTAAACACCACTTTACATCCTTGGTGACTAAGGAGGGAGGCCAACAAAGGTCCTGTAGTTCTTTTAGGACATTAAAAACAGTTCCTTTGAATTAGAGGAGGCCGGTTTATGAGTCTTGACTGCCAATGTGTAGTTGTCCTTATCCTCAGGAGAAAGGGATTGCTGCCATCTCTTGAAGGGCTTGTCTTTCAAGGATTTTAATGTCCAGATGTCAGAGGCGCAACATAGTTCACTGCCGAGGCCATCATTTTGTCATAGGCTGAAGCAATTTTTGAAGCTGAATCAAAGTGATGAAGATTGTCTAATACAAACGCCCAGCTACACATTCACACAATGGAGTTCCACAAAATAGAAAAAATACTTTGGAGGTTACTATGGGGTGGGGGGACATCCACAGATAGCTTTGCGCACCCGCCAACGTTCTATATGGGAAGGAGGAATTGGACTCTTGCATTTACAGACGTACTATTGGGCCACCCAAATGGCGGTCGTAAATGACATACTACACAGCAGCAATGAACTCCTGCGCATTCATGCAGAAATGAACGCAAGACAAGGAATCTCTCCACAAGAAAGCCTTTACCAGACCATAAAACACCCACCTCCTCACACAATGGCAATTCACACGGCGCAGGAATGGGTGGAAGCACATAAACATATAAGGTGGGAAAGGAAAGTCACCCCGATCCGAAGTGGGAGAATTGGGAGTTGGCCGGAATAGCAAAGATTAGTGATGTAATAAAGGAAGGCAAAATAGTACCCTTTGAGAATCTAGCGAATCAATTTGATCTCCCGCTGACAGAACATGACCACTACAGGCAATTGTCTCGAGCACTGAGAGCGCACTTGCCAGACCTCTGTGATCTACCCGAGTGTACACTAATTGACAAGAACATTGTCCTAGACTGGGCTGATCTGAAGACAACCTCAGTAATGTATAACGTAATCTCCTCCTGTGCCACGCCAGTCCTCAGCAGTTTGAAAACCAAGTGGGAAAAAGATGTTGGTCAATTGCAGCCTGAAGACTGGACCACAGCTCTAAAGTACCCTAGGGAAACCGCCATATCTGCTAGAATCAGGCTTGTACAACTCAAAATACTACACAGGGTATACTGTCCACGGGTGGCACTTTACCGCTGGGGCAAAACCACGGATCCCAACTGCCTGAGACGCCACCAAGAGGAGGGAACCTTCTTCCATACCCTATGGGAATGCCCACAAATTCAACGATTTTGGCAGAGGTGTTGCGATAGACTATCGACGGTCATGGACACAAGGTTCCTATGGATCCTAAACTGATATTACTGGGGGTGGAAGGGAATGGTAAAATGTCCTGTTTTGAGAAACTATTGCTCTCTACGGCCACTGGTCTGGCTAAGAGAAACGTGCCACAACTGTGGGGCTCAGATGTTGTTCCGCAATATGATCAGTGGATGACAGATGTAGATGCGTGCATAGCAATGGAGCACCAAGTATACACAGCTAGAGGATGCCCTGGGAAGGCGCTTAAGATTTGGCGAAGATGGGAAGACAGTTAGAAAATGTATAAAAATTTCTTGTTAGCCAACATGTGTGAAGCCGTGCTACAGATTGTGTACATAATGCAATGAACCCAATCAAGTCAGGATAAAGTACCGGTAACTGTGAATCAAGTTCGTAACTCGTGCACTATGTTATATATGTTGTTTATGTGTTGTTCGTCATTCTCAACAATAAAAAAATCAATAAAATGTGTTATAAAAAAAAAAGATTGTCCAATACAGGGGCAAAGAAAGGATGCATGGAAGAGGGAGTCAGTTAAAGTAGATTAAAACATACAACCTTCAACAGGGAGTTCTTTTTTCAGGGGGTACACAGCAGTTGTTGGAAGGAAATGATAAAGTGGTCAGACCACGGGCACGGATTTACTTCAAAGTTTTCTAACCTTAACCCGTGGGAGGCCACACAGTCCAGAATTCTGCCGCCATTATGTGAAGGTTGATGAATATGCAGATTGAAGCTCAAGCGCTCTAATGTGTCCTATGTAGAATTAGCCAGTGAGACCTTTGGGTCGTTAAAGCCAAGGTTCAGGTCTCCCAATGCAAGCACCTTTGAATGGAGCTTCTGTGACAAAGAAATCCAGCCACTGAATTAGATAAGAAAATCCGTCATATTCCGAGGCAGGCGATAAAGAATGTGAAGCATGGTTTTATGGTCAATTTGCATTATAGCGTGCCAAGTTTCGCAGTCTGCAATGCTTATAGAGCTGATAATGGGGATGTCCAATGCCTCACGAAAAATAAGGACCACACCCTCACCTTTCCCAGTTTGTCGATCAGCTCTTAAGATCCTGTAATCCTGGGGCACAGCCAATGACAAAGTGGGTCCTGCAGCTTCAAGGAGCCAGGACTCTGTTATGGCACAAATATCAATTCCATACTCAGTAATGAAGTCAGCGAATTCCGTTAAATGCTTTATCAATTAACTAGAATTTAATAGCATATACTTGAAAGCCTTTTCTACTCCCAGGCCATCCGCACAGATCCAGTAGGAAGTAACAGGAGGATAATGGACCCCCTGATTCCAGTATGAGTTCACCGAGTTTTCCGTATCAGAGTATTTACCAGGTGTGTCATTATTCAAACAATCTGGTGCATGATTAGTAATCAGAGGAACAATCCCTGCAATTAGCGGGTTCTTTGATTACCCTCTTAGTAGGAATAGGATGAAGAAAAGCGTATCAATCTCAATTTGCAAAGTCTATTTATGGGTTTCTGTTGTGATGGTGGTAGGGATAGCGAACGCATCCTTTGCAATCCAAGGCAGTGCTCCCCCAGTAAAACTTGACCGATGTCTCAATAGGGGAGTGGCTATTGTTTTAAGGAAGTGGCACTAAGTGATGGGGCACCCAGTGTGGGTCCCAGAGATAGTGGCAGATGGTTCAGTTGATAACGGATCAGGTACCTCGAGGCCATGCCCTGCGCCAGCCAAACGGCTTGAGCTTTCTACTTCGGCCGAGTCCTTTGAGATAGCGCTCACGTTGTACTGGAGTCCAAGATCCAAATATTTATTGACAATACAAACTCTTTTCTGAGTGCCTATGTTGCTTGCAAGCATCAGTGTATTGTAAACAGATGGTATAACAGCGAAAAAGGCTCTTACCTCAAGACATATATAGTTTGCCCAGACACCCCAGACGCAAACCAGCGATAACTGGCGGTAACTGGCCTAGCTAACGCGCCGCCGATATCTTTTAAATGGCCGGTTATCCTGGGAGCTGTAGTTCGGATGAACTACTACATGCGCTCGTCTCTCTACTACAGGAGAGCAAGCGGCAAAGCGTGAATGACACAGTTAAGAGGTCTGAGCAAAGAAGTGAGCAAAGACCTACAATGCTCGGATAATCAAATCTAGAGGAATTGTTTCACATAGATACCATCTACAAGGTTAAAGCGGCAAGCCTATCAGATAGAAGGTGATCGAGCAGTAATAATAGTATAAAGATTCACTTAAGTAAGGCAGGACCAAATATAACATGCACAATACATGCTTTCCTTTCCGATTCAGTCACAAGACAAATGTGTGAAAAGCACACCACACTCTACAAGCGTGTGAGTCACGATCTCCCTGTCGGATCATGCCCCTGTCACTATCATGGTTAGGGCGTGGGGGGCACGCAGGGGTGGAGGTTCCCGGGGAAACTATTGAAAGACAGAATGATCATAGCCGCAATAGGGGGGAAATTGACTTATATTTTGCGGTTAACAACACCATAGAGATCAGCCAAGAGGGGTCGTGGGACACCTGTAAATCTGTGATGAGAGGGGAACTGATGGGGTTTAGGGCACAGAGGGGTAAAGAATGGGGGAGAATGAGCTGCAAGCACAGCTAGGGGAGGTCATCCGGGCCCTGGTGGAAAGACGCACCAGGGCTTTATACGGGACCCTGAAACATACACGGGCTATCTGGACCTAAAACGTACGCGCAGGACTAAAATATCTTTATTCCCGGCCAAGCAAAGATACTATCACGGTGCAAATTAAGCAGATCGGCTACTGGCACAGCAATTAAGGTCAACAAAGTTGGCACAGACCATCCTCCAGATAGAACAACCGGCTCGATGGGAACGAATACAGAAGTTATAGTGGGGATGTTCGCAGATTTTTATGAGTCCCTGTATACGTATACTTCGGTAAACCCGGGAGGAGGAAGTGGAGGCAGCAATTGAGGCTCTCCCACTGAATAAAGCGGCCGGGCACGATGCGTTCCCAGCAATATTTTACAAAAAATGAGTCCCAAGGCTCACCAAACTATTTAATTCGATTACAGACTCTGGGTATGTCCCGCACTCTACGACAGAGGCTAAGGTGGTAGTTGCATCCTTGTTCGGCTTCTAGAACACTAAGTGCAGGTCATATAAGCCCATCGCACTGAGGAATATTGACGCCAAGCTCTATACGGGCATACTGGCAGCTAGATGGTCTCTGCTGCTCCCGAAACTGATCGATCACGGTCAATCGAGGTTCATCGAGGGGCGGCAGACCTATGATAACACCAGACGGATATGCCACGTGGTGGAAAAGACATCGAAGAGATAGATCCTATTGGTCACCGAAAAACCCTTTGATCGCGTTGAGTGGCGGTATTTGTTTCATGCAATGGAGCACATGGGAGTCAGTGCCAACTTCCTGCGGATGGTTGGGGCGAATTATAGGAGCCCTACAGTGTGGCTTTCAGTAAACGCCCAGCTCTCCAGGAGCATCCAGGTCCGGCGGGGTACTAGACAGGGGTGCCCATTGTCCCCACTGTTATATGCCCTTTATCTAAAGCCATTGCTCTTAAGACTATGGCTAAACCCAGAACGGAGGTACAGCTTTTGGCTGCATTCGATAAGTTAATGACCCAGACAGCCCCAGAGACATTGATTCTGGCTCTTGCTGCAGAGTTGTTTGAGGCGAACAGGTAGCAGGGCTTAAAATTAAAATGCAGAAATCTGAGCTGCTGGGTCTGCCGCTCACGCCGGCACGGGATGACTCCCTGGCAGGGAGATCACCTTTGCCCAGGCTAAAAAAATCTATAACGTATCTGGGGGACAACATGATGAGCACCATATTGCAGCTGTACGACAGGAATTATCCAGAGGTGCTGCAACGGGTTCAGAGGATATGGGGAAGTTTAATCCGCTCTCCATTTCGTGGGTGGCCCGTAGCGCAACAGTGAAAATGGTGTTGGGGTTGTTGATAAGGGTCCCACAGGTAAAGAGAAGTTTGAATTGCACGTGCCATATTGGTGGCTGCGCTGACAGCAATGTTGACATAATGTGTCAGTTTAGCATGAATGCAGTTAGCTAGTGGGAATGAGGGATGCGTTATTTTTAGTGTTGTTTGCATTTTAGTTGATAGATTTTGTAATTGCATGTGCGCAGCATGATAGATGTCAAAACTGCTGATACAATATAAATGCAATATAGGTGTGTCAGGCCACATATCGCTTAACAAGGCAGCAAGGAGCTCCACATGTGCATGCAACATAGGAGATTTGCAATGGGAAAATCAGTGTGAGGGTATGCAGTAGTCCTGAACATACATTTATAGGTACACATACATGGGGTTCTTTAGGGAAATAGGTTTTGGGCAGCATGAATATACAGATCGGTTTTGCAGCATACTTCTCTGATAAGTTAGGAATTGTGCTGGCTGTAAACCTGGGTTGGGCAATTGAACTCTGTGTGACTGAGAAACTAGTTTTACAAAGGGTGGGGAAAGACAGCAGCAGCTGCGATGAATATCAGATGGTCAGTTTCAGGCAGACCTTTTTTATGGCCTGGATGCCTTGGAAAGGGGAGATGCAATCTCCAAGTATGTAGGAGTCGGTTAATGAATCGCAGGAGGATTCCGGCCACCTGGTAGGGCTGCATTTTAGGGCCAGACAATTAAACATGATGCAGGTTGCTTGCAGGGAAAGGAGCACAGATAGATCATGGATTTTCATTAGAGTTGTCAAAGTGTGGGTTGGGACCATGTGGGCTGGAATGGTAAGTTGCATAGTTTAGAGTGAAATGCGGACACCCAACATATTTGGGCGATAAAACCAGCAACAATAGATCAAAAGGAAATGCGTTTAACCTCCTCCTCTTCACATCAATGGTACTTTCATAGACTAGCCGTGCGCGCCACAAGTAGGGGTAAAGGTTTCTAAACAGATAGAACCTGTGATCATTGAAATTGTAAGTTGTGTAAACTGTGCAACTAGGAGATGAGGCTATGACCAAATATGGAAAGTCCCCAGAGAGGGGTGTAGCATAAATATGAGACATGTTATTAGAAGTGAAAGAGGATGGCGCTTAGGTGAATGTATCCAATAAGAAGTGTGGGAACTAAAAGGGAATATGGTTACATTGTAAAGGTTTAACCAATCATGTGTGGGAGGTTGACTCTGTAACAAAACCTCTGGGAGCTCTGAGAAACCTGAGAAACCTGAAGGTGTCTCCCTGGATAAACCCCGGTGATCTGTCATCCAAGTGGCCAGGACAAGGCCATCTCTATTGGATCCAGTTCCTGGGGTGGGAAAAGTGAGGGAGGATCACCTCAATGGGGGGGGGTCCTCGGGGAATGGGACACCGACGGGTGAGACGCGGTATCCCCCTTCCTTCAATACCTTTTCCACCTCCTCTCACGTAGGACATTCAAAAACCCTACCCCATCCCCACCTTTTCCAACACAAACACTTTTGTACAGCACGAAAGACAGACTTAACACCAGAGCCGTTTACCTGACATGTCCCAATACCAGGGTCAGGCAAAGTCAGGCAATTGATCTGAATCACACACACCTGACGGCCCTTTCCCTTCCCTGCAGGGATAAAAGGTGGAGCAAGAGAGCACAGTGCGAGCAAGGCAGACCGCACGACGTGACAGCTATCCAGACTCGCCAGTTCAAGAGGATGAGAAAGGCAGCGGATAAAGAGGCTGACAAGGAGAGACGCGACCTTCCCCTTTTTCGACGCAAACCTGCGATAACTCTGCAAAGGGAATCGTAAAACCAAGGCCAAAAGCCCAAGTGGGCTGCAACAAATGTTGAAGGTACACAGAGCGTGTTGACGCTGATAAGCGGGAGGGAGGGAAACTCCTGCTACCATGGTACTGACCTGGACTCCAGTTAAGAGGAAAGCCAAGCAGTTGATCACAGCAGGTGAGTCGAAGGGAGAGCCGATAAAAGCCGGGCTGTGGTGAAGGATAGTCGCAAAGTAGCAAATTGAACCAAGTTCAAAGAACGTAGAAGTGTTCAGGGAAGACCAGCTTCAGAAGGAACCGGCACCACGTGGGTGCTACTCGAGAGACACTTGTCGATCCCCATCCGAGTAAAACTACAGTTACCAGAAGAGCGTAGGAGAGCCGCAAAGTTAGGTCGAAGTGGTCATACAGGAAGTCAAGCCAAATCCCTGTACATTCAAAAGCCTTTGACCTAAGAACTGTAGAGCTAGTAAAAAGTGAATCCCGCCTCGTGAGAAACAAGGGAAGTTAATCCCACAATTAATGACAGCAAAGTGAATGTGAAGTTGTCAAGAGGGATGCTAACGAAGAAGGGGCAGAGTCTAGAGTCCCAAGAAACAGTGCATTGACAAACGTGAACCCGGTAGAGGGATATCCACTATGAACTATTTGAAAAGACATTGAGAAACCAAGAACCAAGGGGAGTGAATCCCGCAAAAGTGAAGGAGAAGCCATAGTGAACCTGGTGGAGGGAGGCTGAGATTGGAAGATGGTCTGCGTTCAGAAGAGGGGGACCCAGGGGTGGAGGACTGTCACCCGAATACAGAGAAGAAATCTTTTTGATAGAACGTTTTGTTTTGATACCCAAAGCTAACAGTCCCAAACCTAGCAGGCCCTCGGAACCAGGAGGCAAAACCACTGAAGGCCCGGATATTGATAGGAACTGGTATTGAAGGGTCCAGCCCCGAATGAGGGAGATCCAAGGGTGAGGTCATCACTCAAAGACCATTGAGAGAAGGAACATTTTGAGATACGATTTGTGATGGGTCAACGCCCCGAAAGTGGGCGACCCAAGGGTGAATTCATCACCCAGAGTATACGTGAAAGGAACTTTAATTTGTTTGTCGTAAACATCAGGCCCTCTAAGGCAAGAACTTTTGATAAAGGAAACTTGGCCATCGAAGAACAAGATAGCTGAAGCTAAACTGTCGTCTTGTGCTGGGGAAAAAAAATCGAACATGTTCTGTGCTCCGCTCCAAGGTCCCACTATACTGCATGCTCAAAACGTGTAGAAGGGAGATGCAAGCTAGCCCATCCCGACATATTATTTGTGAACATTGCTTTCTTTTCTTGAAAACTATCCCACACCCTTTTTGTATTAGTTGTAAGGTTTGGCAATAGGTTTCTTAGTATAAGCCCTTTTTATTTGACACAGCCACCAGGACTGCCCGATTTTCCATTCGATGGTCGATGCTTGATCTCAATTTTGATTTAGGTTTAGATTAGGCGTTTTTCCAACCTGCATACAGTTGGATACACACCCTTGAACTGTTATCACTTGTGCATGTCTTTATTGTTGCCACCATGAGTTCCTTACAGAACGTTTTAACTTTTGCAAATTGTATAAAATGTGTGCTTTGTGTGGTTCGGGGAGAAAGGTTAGTTTGACTCTTTGATGTCATCTAATCCCTCCTGGCTGTTTGTACAGTAAACTTGCTTTACAGACTCTTTAAGGGTGGGCCTGATTTTGGCAACAGTGATCAAAAGGTCCACTCCTAAATTGGTCACACTGCCGAGAGTCTTGTACTATTTTCAGGCCGAGTCGGTCCCGGTTCAGAGGGCTTTCTTCATGGCGCTGAAAAATTGGTGTTATTGTTTGTATGGCAAAATAAACGTTGCCTTACCAATTTCGATGGCTCCTAGGGGTAAAGAGGGCTTCCGAACTTTGTCAAGTATTATGAGGCAGCCCAGCTGCAGGTGGCTAGCGAGTGGTTCTCGGGTGATCGATCCAAGCCATGGGCTAGAATGGATAGGGCAGTGGTGGGTAGACCCTTGGATGAGCTTCTGTGGATTCGAAGGCAGGATAGGCCCCAGAATACCCGCTTAAGGCAGGTGCTGGCAGTGGTGTGCAACTTCTGGGATAAGATGTTTTGGCAGGGTGCCCTATCCTCAACCAGCCCTCGAGATAAGGTGCGCATCAGGCCTTTTTACGCACACAATCTGGTCAATACAAGACTTTTAATTCTTCCTTGCGTACTACTTACTAAGCTATTTATGGCAGCACCCCCATAAATCATGAAGCTCACTGGTGACAGCCTGTCCAGCAGACGCTTGAAATCCACACAGTTCCTTGAAAGAGACAACTGGAAGGAGTCCTGGCCTGTTTATTTTTTCAACACTTACCTATTAATGATTCTATCAAGATAATACTTTCCGAGTAATGTAGAGGGGAATTTGTGCATTGTTCACTTTGTTAAACTGCTTGCATTTTGTAGGTTACATTATTATTAAAGCATTTTGAATACTGAACATGCTTTTCACATTGCTTTAGGACACATGTATTATTGTGTAAAATTAAAATTGTCAAACAAAGGCTGCATTTCTTCTTCATTTGCCTCGTATTAATCCGCTTTTAAGAGGCCACGCAGTTGCAGCAGCATGTGTATTTCACACTTTGTTTTCTTTTAATCACAGAAGCACATCAATTGCATTTATTGGCTTGGGGTTCTTGAGGTCTTAAATTTTAGGAGAGCCTCCCAGCAAGCAGTTGTTTGGCATTTGAAAGAAGGAAAAGCTTTTTATGTTCTATATGAAGATGTGTTTTTTTTATAGTCTTAAGATTGCATGTGTTCGCATGCATACAAGGGCACTGTACATAGTTTGCTGTCTTAGAGAGCAAGGAATAGCTAGTCATGTGGTCTGAACGTTAACTCCCTTTCTGACCACCAACCGCAAGCAGGTATTATGGATACAGGTAGAAGCAGTACTGTATATATTTTCAGTGGCACAGATTGTAACAGTACCTCTCAACAGGACTGCTCTATATTGCGGCAAAGAAGCCCAATTTATCAGCAGAGCTGCTATGAGCATATCATGGAACAATGCCAATTATTCACAACAGGGCTGATTGCATCAGGCCCACATTTCTTAGCAGGACTGCTATGTTTTGGGACAGTGCCTGAATTTCTTAACAGAGCTGCTGTAATGACACAGCGCCAACAAATGTTGGCATTTTCTGCATAGAGGTAAAGTACTGAGCAAGAACAGTGTCCGAGCTCTTTCCACCATCCTCCTGAGCTGGTGTGATGCACACTGGTGGGCAGGGTGAGAAGATGACATTGCTGTTATGTACTTCAATCCCTCCTACTCGGACTTCCTCTTTTCCAAACTTTTGCTTCTCTTGTGTCTTAATAACGGAGTCCCACTGCCAAATATCTAGCACATTTCAAAGACTCATTATGACTCTCCTGACTCATGCAGAAGATAGCCCAAACAGGCTGAGAGCCTTTGACAAGCCAGTTATGTCAGGCAAACCTCACATGGAACTGCCAGCATCCTAACCCAGAGTGCCTTTCAGAGTCAACCTGACTTGATTGCCTACGGGTTAAGCGTATCATGAGCCTCTACACCTTGTCTGAGGCTGTGAAAATAGACCCTTGATCATCAGTCGTTTCAGGTCCACATTCTCCCTAGCCTGTGTCTCAGAGCTAAAGACAGGCCTGCCTAGGTTTGTGTGCTTACCAACATGATTAAACATATACAGCCAGGAATTGTAAAAGAGAACACTCTGGCACATTACTCTGAATTATACACTTGACACAGGAGTTACCATGTTAATGTAGTTAATATGACCCCCTATCTTCTGAGGGCTCTTATTTTTATCAAGCAAGCTAAAGCAAAAGCAGATATAACATAACATCACACCTATGAACAAGATTGCCATGTGGGCAAAGAGCATGTTTGAATAGATGAATAATAGGACAATGGTGGTTTTAGTTTAACAGCATGTGTAACCTTTATGTCTTATGGAGCTATGCTACACTATACCGCATGCCATCAGTCTAAATGCACTCAGCAAGTCCCCACCCTTCATTCACGTTTAGAGCAGAATGTGCTTCAAATGAAACAGCTCCTTATGGTGTTTACGAGTTCTGCTTTGCTGGGCCCGGCTGTCTCTTTCCTGCTGCTGCTCTGGACTCCTCTGCTTAGGACTCCATCCCAGCCCCTCTGGCCTCAATGCACAGGCAAGTCTGCTGCTGGCGTCTTTGGCTTCCCTTTTTGTTTGGGCCTTACATGTATGAAGGAACATGGTTTCCCTGTCTGAGTGTGTGTGTGTGTCATATTTGCTATCTGGAAGATCACAGCCTAGAGATGAGCAGGTCACTGTGTTTGCTGAGTTTAGGGCTCCTATGTACATCTCCATTAGGTGGGTGCTAGCACCTCTCAGTGAGAACTTTGTACCCTTTCAGTGAATGCTTCCATCGTACTCTTATGGCCCTTGGCTTTTCGAAGAAACATTCTGTCACTTGTTACTTCTTAGCCTTGCGGACGTGTAAGACGCTTCTGTTCGTGTCTGCCAATTTCCTGTTCTTGAATCCTTATCAGATATAACACTTAATGGTGTGAAGTCAACATTCGCACCTACTGGTGTGCAGTTAAAACAGAAAGCTACCGTCTGGTTTGCTCAGCTGGCAGAACAGGAAAGCACCACTTCCTGGATCTTGGTGAGGCCAAGAAATATTCTTCCAGCAAGTGTAAAATGTGTGCTGTATGTTTGACGACCATTCTTCGGCTATCAATGGCTGCAGGCCTGCATGAGATGTGAAAAGCCGTCTCAAATCAAGTTTGTTTTCAGGTCATCCCCCTGAAGACAGTTTGTCATGAATCAAATATTTGGAGCACTGTGAAGCCATCATTAATCCTTCTAGCAAGTACATTTCTAAAACAGGCCACCTATATTGGTGGCAAAAATAAAGCATAACATCCTAGCACTGGTGAGTATTGGTTACTGCATGCAAGAGTAAACAAGTTGCTTGATAAATACATGAGCGCCTAGAAACCTATTGTAGGTGCTGCAACAAATCAAATAAACGAATGCATCACACTTCAAAAACAGTTAGCAGTAATAGCCAACAGAAACATAAATGAATACATGTATTTAACAGCGAGTTATTCAGGATAAGTCCAATATATTGTAACTGGACCTAGCTAAGAATGCATGTATTTAATGTGAGGTATTTAGGATTTAGGTTAATTCAAACTCCTTACTGGCAATAGTTTCAAGTTAAGACAAGGGCTTTTTGAGAATCCATTAGGCTCCTGACTTTCTGCCCCAATGCACTCTAGACTGTGTGATCCTGAGCGTGACCACACGTGTAAACAATCCACAGTTTAAATTGGTGTTCTGTGAAGAAAAACAATATGCAAGTGCCTTTCTCACCCACAGTGATTTGCAAGTGAGGTCATCCAATACGTACATATGTTGTGTGCACAAACTTGTACTTCGAGGCATAATGCAGTTTATATTCAGTTCTGTGGACCCAGATTGTGATGCCAGTAGTGGCGGATTTCGCAGAATTTCAGGCTTTCTGAATTCAGGATTTGCTGCTAACCTTCTTTTGATGTGTGTTAGGAAGCAAAGTGGTGCAGGTTAGATTTCTGCAAAGACATGGGCATTAGCTCATTATGCAATGCACTCCTCGAACCAGAGGTATCCATCACTTGCCTCGCCTGTTGAAGCTCCCTGGGATTCAGGGTTTGAGAGTAGGCAGGTTTCATCTGTGTCTGGCTTGAATCAGGCTTTGTGACTGGAGGCTCAGCCGTTTCCTTTGCTAGTGTGTTGGTCTCACAGGAGACATCTGGACATAGCCGTCGCTTTCGTTGTCCTCTGATCGGTTTATTTTTCCTCGACATGCTCCCATGACGAGGCGTGGTTTCTGGGGGGTTTCAAAGAAATCACAGTAGAACACCGGAGGGAAGAATCTCTGGATGCCACACACGTCTCCGTGCAAGGACAACGTTTTAGCCAGTCTGGTATGCCACAATGCAAGTCTGGATGATGAGACGCGAACCCCCACATTCTTGGCAAGTAGTGATTCCTTGAAATTGAGCACATTGTGGTACCCAAGGCGTCTGCATAGCTCAGCTCTGAATCGAAAACAAGTTGCTTGAAGGCTCTTCATGTTGCGAACATTCATGATTCCATTTCTACAGCAACACAAGAGAGGTTCCAAAAATAAGTCCACAACCCGAATCACGTGGCGAATACGTCCGTGTTTTAATGAACGTGTCCATCATGGTCAGCCCTTTTCGAAGAGCTTTTGTGGCCATCTTGGTAACCACAGAAAAACCAGTATTGAGCCCAGTCAATGGTGAGCTGTCAATTAAAGAGTGCAAGGCCTCTTCCATTGCATCTTCAGAGACTAGCAGAGATGCAATCTGTTTGACCACTGTAGAGCGTGCTTTACGATAAAGACTCTTCAAAGCTACACACTTTTAGACGCATGGTTTGCAGGCGTGCCATATGCAAGCTCAATTCTGGATATTCTTATTGTCTTAATTTGGAACTCTGCCAGTATAGGAATGTGAATTGGAATGGCCTAGGTGGATTCAGAATAAACCCACAGAAATGGTTTACTCACAATAACCAGGATTGGAACCCCCATTGCAACATGACAATAGGACTCATTGAATTGCACCAGATATGAGCCATTAGATAAGCTGTGTACTTGAGTGTAAAAAAATGCAATTGGTGCTACATGAAGTGTGCATTTAGTGTTACTGTCACAGGAATTTACTGGCACAGCATGCACACAAACTATGCGCATAGAGCCTCTGCATTCACGTAATGAGTAGTGTCATTTCGGGACTTGGAGGTAGCACACATGCATGTGAATACGGCAAACAGTCTTCCCTGATCCAAGTGTCATTTACCAAGTGCACATTACCCTAGGAATGCAGTTCCAGACATACCATGGAAGGTGTTGTCTGAAGGGGAATATTTAACACAATTAATCAAGCCTGGTCCCTAGGCAGATAATGCTGCAAAACACTTTTATAAGTACACTAAGCAACAAGAACGTAGAGTCTGACATTGCCTGCCGTCCTGCAACCTTAGACAAGTTAAGTGGATTTATTTGTTCTGGCCATGAAATTACATTCCAATCTGGGACTCCTCTGCTAAGAGTGTCCAGAAAATCTGTCACCACAGAAAGGCTTACTGCGGCTTCTTGGTCGCTTCCAATTATAGACAGGTCATTTTGAACCAATTCCACTACATCTGTAATGACATCTCTTCTCGCATAGAAGCCCTGCTCTAGAGCTGGACCATTAGAATCTGATGCATGAAATCCTAGCCGCACAGCCTCACTTTCAGTCTGCAGGATTTGCATTAGTGCTTGTGACCAAATGTAAGTTCTACTTGTTATGGACGCTTGTCCCACTTTAGGGTCACAGGTGGTGCATGTAGCTGCTCTCCTGGCACGCCCACGGTGTGTGTGCTTCAAACCAGTAGCTGACTGCACGATAGCTGTCCAATTCTCTTCCTTTATGAAGTTATCTAGAGATTTTATCACCTCACTCAGATCATACTGCAAAAGCATTCCTTCGCACAGCTTACCTATGGTTATAGCTTGTGTCAGGGAGTGTTAAGGGAATTCCAAGCCGTATATCGGCCCACACTGGTTCCTGCTTTTCTTTTATTTCATTCATTAGCTTGAACCGTCCATAATACAGGCATCCCTGATGCAGAAGTAATATGCTTGGTGCCATTGCATTCTTTTCCTTCTCTATAGGACGCACACCAGAACTCACCTTCTTCCCTCGTCCAGTCTGGGTAGAAGCTTGTATTACTGCAGGTGGTGTGGAACTGCATATAATTTAAAAAATACATCAAATGTGGGAATCTACATGCCATGTCTAACGTGCGAACACTTTCGATATGCCATATCTGTTGACCTCAGGTTGACCGTAGAGGGACAGTTTCCCGCCACATTTGCTCAGTCATATTTGAAAAGTATTCTCTGTCAAAAGTGACTGAATCTGCAATATACATGTGTTGTGCATCATTTGGCTCTCGAGGGAATTTATACTAATTTTCAAACATGTAATCCCCAGCTTGATATGGTCTTGGTGAAAAGTATGGGAACTGTGCTTGGAATTCAGGACTATTGGTTTGAAAAGGCACTGCACAGTGTTCCCAGAAAGTGTATTTGGGCCACATGATGGGCTCACACTTGACAAGTAAATAGGCATTGTAATATCGCACATAACACACATGGGACCCCATCTCATGGAGATCCTCAACATCATCAAAAACATCAAATAACGCATTTCGCACAACTGTCTGGAGCCTAGTTCTTAACAGTTCGTTATATGTTCTGGACACAGGATTACTGGGTGCAAACAATCTGGATTCATCAAACAACTTTGAGCTGCTTGGCTGTGCCATTAAATGTCTTAAATAATGGAATCCAGATGACCCAGGGTTAGAGGAAACATTTGTATTGAGGCTGGAGTTCCTGGCTCTTGGAGCTCTCTTCTCTCTAACATGTGTGACGAACTTAAAAGGCTTTAGAACAACTTCTTTGCTTGCAGGTGGAGTAAGAAACGTGCTCAGAAAAAACACCCCGAACTTAGTGAGATGAGAAACGCAGTGAAGCTCAGCCACAGTAGTAGGAAATATACTGCCAGCATTATGTAACACTGTTTCAGAAAGTCTGTCCAAAAGAATTCTTTCATTACTTTAGCAACCAGGAAGGCTTTCCATTTCCAAATTGGCAGACCTGCAGTACTTCCCCTGAATTGTGGAGATGTAGTCAAGAGTGGCATATTCTTCCTCGTCTTGAGCGCCAATCATCATCATTTGTCAGATCGCCATCTCTTCTTCTGCGGGCTCCTCAACTGGAATAGAAGGATTGCATGGAAACATTGCGGGTTTCAGGTGAACCACAGAAACCTGTCTGGTACCTCTCTTGGGTGGTATTTCGGGCAGAACAGCAGTTCTGGAACCTTTCACTCTGATTACTTGCACTGCTGGTCTGTAGGACGGGGCAAATGGAAACTGATCATGGATCTTCTCCAGGTCCCAATCTCCTGCTTTGAGAGTGGTCTCAGGACTGGCCCCAGCAGTTTCCACCTGGAGGGATTCCCTCAGCAGTCTCATTGCCAGCAGTTGCTCTTGCCTAGAGAGGGGCCTGGGGAGAGTGTGCAGAGCAGGCATGAACATTTTTCTCCCAAACAAGAGTTGAAGCAGAGTCTTACCGTTGCATGGAGACTGGCATGGTAAATTAGTTAAACTTCTGCTAACTAGATGCACATGGTCTACCCAGTTACCCCACCGCATCGGAAAGATGCATTTAGTCAAGCACAACATTCAGTGGTTTGCCCCATCAGCCCATTTCATCTCAATATACGGGTTTAGAAAAGTGCAGCTCTGATCCCCAAGCCTCTAATGCCTTTCTCAGGGCCCGCCCTGCAAAAGCTGGACCATTATCAGCATGGAGCGTTTGAGTTGCAGTCACGGCTACTACACCCCGGAGTGCCTGTATGACTGACTTGCAGTCTGCTCTCTTTTGAGGAATCATCCAGGTGAACCTAGTGCAAGAATGCATGTGTACCTAATTTACTGCTGGTAGTGGGCCTATATGATCCAGATATTGAATCTCAAAAGGCTAGATTGCCTTTCTTAAAAAGGAGCCTCTTTAGGTTTTTTGCTGTGGCCACAGTGGTCTTCAGACATGTGTCACAGTTCGCAATGTATGCTTTAACCTGTTGCCTTAATCCTGGCCACCAATACCAGTCAAGGAGTAGCTGCGCAGTAACCCCAAAATGGGTAGATGCAAGTGCAGCATGTGTGGATGCAATAAGCTTTTCCCTATCTGCTCTATTAAATTTTAATCTTTGAATAGGATCCCATTTTTTCATAGGAATTGTGACTACCGATTTATTATTCTCAATGTCATAAATGTAATTACTTGAGAAACCTTTCAGCCTAGATATAATACCTAAACAAACTTTTTTTATTTCCTCATCCATTGCAGTTGTTGAGCGAGTTATGGCTGCTATCGGTTTTCTCACTGTGTGCTCTTTGGCATATCTATCTGCTAGTGCATTGCCAATGCTATGAATGTGCCCTTTAGTATGTGCTCTTGTATGCATCACCCGTAGAAAAGGGCAAGTCTGTTTAAGGTCTCAAACTTGTTTCCAGAGTTGCCTGGAAGAAATAGTGTTATGCCTAATAACTCTGGTGTCATTTTGAATCCACCAATGCAAATCAGTGTTATAAGCCCTGACAGTGTAATCTGAATCTGAGACCACTAGTTTGGGCTTCCCAGAGTCGGCTTGGCGTAATGAAAGCAGCAATCCATGCAATTCAGCAGTCTGGGCAAACATGTCTCCCAGATGCTTTGTTGCAATATCAGTTATGTATGAATGCTTCTTCATGTGTAAAATGTCTTACCACTGCTGCACATGCTGCAGCATGTTTGGAACGTGTTTCAACAGCTGATACGGTGGAGCCATCACAGTAATTTATTTGGAACAAAAAAAAAAGAATCAAACAATTGTATGTCAGGCAGTGAAGTGCCATGTTCTGTATCCATTGTCCAAATCAATCCACTCATTCTTTGCAATTCTGCTTCATAATGATACTTTACATCTCGGGCATGTTGAGAAGCTGACCATTGAATACTTCTAGTATGTATTACCTTTGCATTGGCACGCTATGCAAGCAACAATCTATGCAATTGGAATAATCTCCCCTAGATTACAAACTGTGCATGTGAAAGCATTATCTCACACCAACAGGTTAATTTCCAAGTTTTTTTCTTTATTTCTGTCTTGCAAAGGACCAGTTTGAGTCACTAATGAATGCAGATGGTGCAGAATGTGAGTGTGCTCTGGCAACCAGTAAGCTGCTTTGAAATGTGGTTTTATCAAAGCATACAATGGTTTCACTAGCTCGGCAAAATTAGACAAACTGCTGACAAGTCTCTGCCCTCATCTGTAAGAGTGAACTCTAAGAAGGTAACCTCACAATGAGCTATTCTTGTGTACGACTCACTCACTGAGTGCGTGGGCTCTGCATCCTGTAAGACTTGTAGGGCTGCATTGTGTTTTTTCTCAACCCTCACATCCTTCCCCTCAGATTTAGAACAGTCTGGCATCCTTACCTGTGAGAAATGTGAGGAACCCTCATCAGTGCCATACTTTTGTGGACTTTGTGTTTTCTGTCTCTGAAATCATAGTCCGTTGGTCTAAACTGGGACTGCCCCCTACGTTCACCCCAAGATAGTCTACACCTGTCAGTGCCTTGCCACTGCGGGGCATCCCTATCTTCTGTAGCTTTCCAATGTTTTGGCTCATGCTCTTGGTATTTTTCTTCCTCTATTGGTGAAAGCTGTCGTCTATGTGGTTTACCACCCTTTTTACTTTTAAACAATTCCCGTCCCTTTGAGGGTTGCCCTTCGTGGTGTGTCTCCTTTTCTGGCTTACTGTCCTCGTTAGCCTTTTTCTGTGCCTCTGCAGGTCTCCTGCTTAGGTGATCCCTGCCTAGTGTCACTTCATCTCCAAATTGCTCCCTTTTTTCTTGCTCATTTAACTGGGACAATGTTCTATGAACTTCTAACCTTGCAGGCTCTCCTTTCAATAAGGGTAGAATTATGCTCTCAACTATTTGATAATCATTGGATGCTATGGACAAGCCTACGTTCATGGTGGCAGCAGCGCCCTGTGTTTCCACAATGTCTGCCAATATCGATGCTAGCGATGTGATAGACGGTGTGCCCATCAGCTGTAAAAGAAATTGAGATCCAGCTGTCACAGCTAGCTAATGGCACTGTGCAGCCACTGGGTAGGAACATGGCTAGTGCCCTATGCCTAGGCTGTGGTGTAACCTGGGGATAGGCGGCTTGCAGCTGTCCTAGCTTCCTGAATACCACTTGGGCACGTCCTCATTTCTGGATGGGCATGACTGTTATGACTTGATGGTCGTGAAGATTATGGGGAAATAACTTTCTGAGCAATCCTTGAGGCCACAGGTTTTTTGAGTGCCGAAGAACGCCAGGAACCAGGTACACCGGTGACCCCTCGACCGCTGTAATGCAAGCAATGGGTCAGTACAATGGCAAACAATATACTGAATAATGAGGTAACAAGTATCAAGGAGCTTACCAAGGGTTTGGGGACATGGGACATGAAGGACAAAGATGAAAAATAAAGGTGTTCTGTGGGGCTGCAGAGTGTTGCAAGCAGCAGTGGATAGGCGTAGATGGTTGTAGAAATAGGCACTGCAAGACCTGTATGGGAAGGGTACTCCAGCAGGTAACAGAAGAGGAAATCCGAAAACAGTCCGTTAAGAGTTCCAAGGTCAAAAGCCAACCAAGTTTGTCGTAACCACGGGGTAATCCAAAGGAGTCCAAAAATACAGTTCCAAGGTCCTGAAACAGCAGAGCAAAACAGTATCCAAGGGCTTGACAGGGGAATCCAAGAAGAACAGTCCGTAGTCCACGATCAAGAGGAGACAGGAAGACGCCGAACAGTGCCTGGTTGGGTCAGCTGTGAAGCACTAAATGAGCGTTCCCTCTCAGGTTTTAAAGGGGCCTAGGAATGTCACATGACCCATCATGTGACTGATGTAGCATGTTTCCTTGTCACATGACCCAAGTTTTCAAAACGCTGCTGGGTCTTCCTGAGCACTGGACGAAAAAGCTGGCGTCTCCGTCGACTGTCTCTAAGACACCAGGGCAACTGCCAACGTTGCAATGGATGAATATGACCATAGCGCGTTAGATGTTCTCGTGTGCGCCGCTGCCGTGCTGCTTGAGGGAGTGAGGGCATGGAAGGCAGATCAGGACCTGAGATGGAGGGCTTAGTGACTGCACGGGTGTTCGTGTGCGTAAGTTGACCAGTGGATGGTGTAACAATGACCCTAATATAATTCTTAACATCTGTAGCTGCACTCCTCCTGCGTCTATCTGTCCTTGCGGCTGCTGGGCAAGTGCCATGCATTGATGTGCAGCATATTGCAATGCAAGGTTGCGCACAGTGTCAAAATGTGCAGCCAATAGTTGAT
The DNA here is from genome assembly GCF_040938575.1 of Ambystoma mexicanum. Taxonomy (NCBI): domain Eukaryota; kingdom Metazoa; phylum Chordata; class Amphibia; order Caudata; family Ambystomatidae; genus Ambystoma; species Ambystoma mexicanum. The sequence goes on from NC_090935.1 coordinate 1,198,895,081, forward strand.
GGTCTGTTTGTAAAAGGGGGCCTATGCGGTTTGGATGAAACCGGGCTAATAATTCTAGTAACAGGTTGGGTGTGGCCATGCCTAGCATTTGTTTGTGGTTTAAATAGATTACCTCCAATCCAGTTGACATGATTAGTATGCGTTAGCCAATTCAGGAAACTGGTATGGGCGATATTGGATGGTGTTTAAATCTCCCCTATCAGGAGAGTTGCATACACTTGTTGGCTGCGGTTTTTAAGTCAGTAAAGAGCAATATGGCGGGTAACCCACCTAGTTGGCCTATCGCCACTGTGAAGTTGGTATTAACTCCCTGACAGGGAGATGCTCCAAGCCCCTCAAACAGCGCCATCCTACAATGGATGGGAATATGGATTTCCTGATGGGCCATCTTCTGTACCCCCCTAACCTCTTGATTAAAAGCTTCTTAGAAAAAATATTTTTGCCTGGTCCATTTATCAAGACTGGGGCATGAGGTCATTTTTTTATTAGCTATGCTACGGTCATCTCTAAGACGTCCCATCTGGGGTGCTTACGAGCTAGGCGTGACCATGCACCGCTTATCTCCACCTCATCATCGTTTCATGTCGACATTCACCCTAGTCTGTGTTTCAGTGCTAAAAGACAGGCCTGCTCAGGTTCTTATGCTTACCAACATGATTAAACCTATAGATCCAAGAATTGTAAAGTTCTTGGACTCAGAGATACCACTCCGACACATTACTCTGAATTATACACTTGACACAGGAGTTACCATGATAATTTATTTAATATGACCCCCTATCTTCGCAGGGCTATTATTTTCATTAAGCAAGCTAAATCAAAAGCCAAAAGCAGATATAATATAACGTAACATCAAACCTATGAACAAGATTGCCATGTGAGCAAAGAGCATGTTTGAATAGATAAAATAATAGAACAAGTGGTGGTTTTAGTTTGACAGCATGTGTAAGCTTTAGGTCTTATGTAGCTATGCTACACTATACCACACGCCTTTAGACATACAGTCTAAATGCACTCAGCAAGCCCCCAACCCTTCACTCACGTTTAAAGCAGAGTATGCTTCAAATGAAGCAGCTCCTTCTGGGGGTTATGAGTTCTGCTTTGCTGGGCCCAGTTGTCTCTTTCCTGCTGCTGCTCTGCTCAGGACTCCTCTGCTTTGTACTTCTCCTCAGTCCCACATGCCTTGATGCATAGGCAAGTCTGCTGATGTTGCTCTGAACAGGACTACTCTGCTCTGCACTCCTCCCCCAGCCCCTCTGGTCTCGATGCACAGGCAAGTCAGCTGCTGCTTTTTCCCCCCTTCCTTTTTTGTTTGGGCCTTATATGTATGAAGGAACATGGTTTCCTTGCCCGTGTGCGTGCGTCATATCCAATATCTGGAAAAGTACAGCCTAGAACTGAGCATGTCACTGTGTTCACTGAGTTTATGTCATGATCTCTGCTTCCAAAAGATCAGGATTTACCCGAATCCCTTGGAAGCAGACTCATAACCCCGGTTCCGAGTGCCAGCCAGTCCCAATTGGGACCTTTTGGACCCTGTCCTGGCGCCAGTGGCACCAGGCTCATAAAGATGCCCAGTCCCAGCGCTGGAAGCGCCGGGCTCATAATGCTTGGGTGGACTTACCTGCAGCAGACCGTGCTGCTTACTTACCTGCCAGTTGAGCCCCTGATCCTCTTCTGTTTGGGACTACTTTTCATGTTGGGTTGGGCAGGAGCCACTCTCTAGGTTCAGAACACTGGAACTCTTCTGGAAAGCAGGAACTCTTTTCTCACCTAGGCGAGGCTGTGGAAGGAGACACCTAAGCACTACAGGAGGCTATTTAAACCACACCCGATGGATGAATCTTGCTTTGCGTTATTCTGTATTCTCTGCAGCAGAACGCTCATCGTGTCTTCTGATCCTGGGCCTAAGGGAACAAAGGCTTACCATCCTGGAATCCAGTCTTCAGCAGCACCTGTAAAGACAAAGAAAGTACAGGTTAGCACTACGGTCTTCAGTGGCAGCACATCTCTTACCTGGTCCATCGGCTGTCACCAACGCCTCGCGCTGTATTCCGGCATCTGAAAGACAAAGGCTTACCTACTCTTCGCATGCTCCGGAGGTCTTCGCACTGCATTCCGGCATCTGAAAGACAAAAGCTTACCAGCTCTTCGCACGCTCCGGAGGCCTTCGGCGCTGCATCCCACATCTGAAAGACAAAAGAAGGTGCGTTTAAAGACATTGGGCAACTTTATTACTCACGTGCCATTACTCCTTCCCACGCCGAATCCAGTGGGTATTCCAGCACCCTTCAGCTTCTCTAATGCTCCGAACTTGTACCTGCAAGATAAAAGGGACAGTTAGTGCGCATCGTGAAGCAGACTACAAGCGCTTACTTACGTGCTTCCAGGCGCTTCTATTCCTCACGCGGGTTCGATCCTCAACTCTTATCAGCCCGACATCCGCCATCGCCGGAACCCTGCAAAACAAGAGATATCATTACAAAAGACTTTTAAGACATTTGAAGTGCCCACAACTTATCGTTTGTGCAGTTAACGACGGACAGCAGTCCTCTGAGGTCAAGAGGCCTGCACCCTTATCCAGTGAAGAAACTGGTTACGGCACCCTGCCCCGAGGCAGATGTTGAGCTTGGCGTTCACTTACCCAAGGTGAGGGCGTTAACCTTTGGGGTTCTACAGGAGAAGAGAAAGGGAGGAGGAGAGAGGCACCCAATAACCCCAGTTCATTAATCCCATATTTTCTATCTGCAGACATCTTACTCTTCAAGTCAGACATACAGTACACAGAGGTCCAGCCCAAAGAGCCAAGCGGGTGTTATACATCACCTTTGAAGATACGGCATTCACCCAGTCAAGACCGGCGCCTCTGCGGGAATCAGGTGAGCGTTACAGTTTAGGGCTCCTATGTACAACTCCATTAGGTGGATGTTAGCACCTCCGAGTGAGAGCTGTGTAACCTTTCAGTAAATGCTACCCCTGTACTCTTGGCTTTGCAAAGAGACATTTCTGTCACTTGTTACTTCTTAGCCTTGTGGACGAGCACAATGCTTCTGTTCGTGTCTGCCAATTTCCTGTTCTTGAATCCTGTTCTTGAATCCTTATCAGATATAACACTTCAGGGTGTGAAGTCAACGCTCACACCTACTCGTGTGCTGTTAAAACAGGCAGCTACCGTTTGTGGTTTCGTCATCTACCAGAACAGGAAAGCTCCACTTCCTGGATCTTGGCGAGGCCAAGAAATAGTCTTCCAGCAAGTGTAAAACGTGTGCTGTATGCTTCACTACCATTGTTCGGCTATCAATGGCTGCAGGCCTACGTGAGATGTGAAAAGCCGTCTTAAATTAGGCTTGTTTTCATGTCAAACAGCCTGTTGGGAAAGGTAGCTGAGTGGGTCAATAACCCTGCTGCAGATATCATTGTGTAACCTGTTAATGTAAATCCTGTTGCTAGGCGAGTTAATGCGTCTGCATCAGAGGTATGTGCTTAAGATGCACGTAACATTAATTTGTAAACAGAGCCGACTTAGCTTTCAACTTATCAAAAGGACTACTAAATGTTGAGTGATTAAGAACACACATTTCATCAGGAATGCTATAATTGTAATGGCTCAGAATTAGAACATGCACTTCAACAAGAGCTGTTATACGTGTAATGCTCAGAACACGTACATCACATCTGGGCTGCTATACTTGTAATGGCTCAGATAACAAACATCTCATTGGGGCCGCTATACCTGTAATGGCATGGAGTGCTTGTAAGGCATCTGCATTCAAGCTAGTGCTGCATCTGGTGAGACAAACCTCCAACTCTATAATTCCAAGCCTAAAGGCCAAAAGAAGGTTTGCACACATCTAAAAAGGGGCACCCAATAGAAAAGCGATCTATAAATAGAAAAGGCGTATTCAGCTGTTTGAATATTTAAAGTTACTATGTCAGAATAGAAGCAGAAAAACGAGAGGAAGAGCAACTCTGAACCCAGGCAATACAGGAGAACAAAGTGGGCACAGAGAACATACTAGAAATTCAAAACAGGAATTCGAGCTACAGGAAGAGAGACCAATAAGCTACATGATAGAGCAACTAAGAAAGTGAGAAGGGAAACAGAGGTAAATAAAAAGGGCACACACACAATAGGAGTGAGGGATAGAAGCAGAGCAAGAGACATTTAAATACCGTAAATAAGTAAACACAGATCAACAGTTGGCAGAGAGAGCTGGAAATAAAAAAACAAGACTAGGCAAAGACAGGCCATTAACATAAGAGGCAAGAAAGATAAAAGGAGTAGCAATCACAACAGAGAAAATGAAAAAACAGACATAGCCAGAGTAATGTTATTCAAACTGAGTTGGAAAACCCAAGCCCTCCTTAGGGGCAGATATATGGGCCAATTCTAAAGTAGTTGATACTCCTCAAGAATCTAAAAACGGCAAATAACTGAAGCAGTCTCTGTTACCGATACGTTGTGGTACATTCCCAGAACATGGGAGTTTCTTCAAACGTTGCAACTGTAAGTTCATGGGCTGGTTCCCCACTGTGGCCAGAGTCCAAACGCTTCACAAAATCAGTTATTTGCCGTTTACATTCTTGAGGAGAATCAACTACTTTAGAATTGGCCCATATATCTGCCCCTAACGAGGGCTTGGGTTTTCCAACTCAGTTTGAATAACATACGTCTTGCCTTGAAAAGGACCTGTTGTTTTGGGTCGAAACACGTGTCGGCAGTCTTGTTTTTGCATCAACTCATAAAATCTGTTTCAACAGCGTTTCTGAAGAATCTATTGCTTTGGACTCTTTGTTTCACTGTATTTGTTGTCCAGTTACACATTCAATTTGAATAAGATATTTACCATTCACTTAGGGCTGCGCAATCATTTAGAGGTGACATTTTTCAAGTGTTTGCATCTATTAGCAGTTTTTGAGGTGACTGCTGGTCCCTCTTTCGTGCAGCAACCCAATCTTATTTGGTTTGTAAGGGTCGCATTGACTTTAGTGTGTCTTTTCAAATTTTGTTCTAACACAGCGCCTCACCACACCGGCACACCTCAATTTTGTTTTTCATTATAACCAGAGTAATGACATGAGAGAGGAAGAGGAGTTTTATCAACCGATACAGCAAGGTATAGGAGGGAAACAGCAATAATAGAATGCAGAGAAGGGACAGGCAGAGTGACAGTAACAGACTGCAAAATGTGGCATAGCAACACTTAACGGTGAGAGGCAGAGCATCAGAAAGTCAGAGACAGGGGAACCAGAGTAGCAAAGGGAAGGGGAGATGTAGCAAAAACAAGGAGGTAGTGCAAGGCAGCAACAGTAGGCCCAGGAGGAAGAGATGTAATGCTGGTAGAGTGGCAAACTTGATTTATGATTTAATTAGCTGAGATCTGTATTAGTTCTTAACAGAGTTTTACTGTCCACGTATCATGAAGATGAAGCTGGGTAGTACGCATCTACAAGTTTTGCCACCAATGTTTTCGAACACAGTTTTAATTTTACGCACAATTGGATAGTTGTCAGACACTTTTTACTCTTGTGAAGGAAGAATTTGTACCCTCTTGAAATTGGATTTATTCTCCAATTCTAAAAATTGGAGTAAAATACTCTCATGCCAAAATCCTATCTGGAGCACCGCTCTTACCCATCTCTGTTAAAGCCACTATTTGGGAACCCCCAGTTCTCCCAGGTGATGGCACAGGGCTCCTTCCGGCGATGGCACAAAGTGGGGTGTAGGAAGCTGGGACATGGTACAGGCTGCAGGCATCCCTTCATTTGAGAAGTGCAAGCGATCCTTGGGTTTAAGGAAAGACACAATGGGGTACTGTCAACTGCGACACTGGCTATCCGATGACACGGTCAAGCGTGCCGCAACTAGGGAACTGACCACATTTGAATAATGTATTACTACAAACACAGGATCTAAAAATATTATCACAATGCTATATAAGATCCTATTAGAACCCAAGACCTTCCCACCGTGGGAAACATGAAACAATGGGAGAAGACGCTGGGTATGAGCATCCCTGCGGGGCATTGGGATAACCTTTGGGGAAATATCCCTAAATGGACAAAGTCCATCCAACTTCAAGAGACATGGTATAAAGCGACGATGCAGTGGCATTACACCCCGGTAAGATTGCACAATATGTAAGCAGCGTCCCTGGTGGAGTTTTGCAGAGGATGCACAGAAAGAGGGGACTGGAACCGCATATGGTGGCAATGCCTGGTATTAGCCCCCTTTTGGGCATGCATCTCCTCCCACATACAAGCCATGGTTACGTTTCATACGCCTCTCGGCACTAGGGAGTGGATGTGTGGGCTATTTGATCCGGGAGTCAGCCTTCCCACTAGGGCCCAGAGAATGGCGTTCATGACGATGATAACTGCGTGGTTGATTATAGCGAAACGATGGAAACAGGGGCAGCCCCCAAAGGGGGTTGAGTGGCTGCAAAGCTGGAGTGGATCACATAACATACAGGGAGATGGAAGGAGGTTCCGGCAGAACTTGGGGATGGTTATGGGGTACTTGCAAGGGACTATACGAAAGCATGGGGTGCCAGCATAATTTGCAAATCTTGGGCATTATGTGAATACTCAGATGTGTAAATCATGACTGAGGCGCTTGGGGGAATGCTGCTGACAAGGGGTGGGAGGGGGTGGATTGTTACTGTAAAATGTTATTAAAAATACATTTTTAAATAAGTATGTACTCCCAAACATAAAGCAAGCAATAATAAACTCGTGGACAGGCCCCTTCAAACAAGAGCAGGCAGCCAGATAAGGAGGTTACTTAATAACAATTCTTTAGAACATCTATATGAAGGACTTGGAAATCACTTCGGAAAGGTCACTCGCACCCATACATACACTAAAGGACACAAACATGAATTCCTTGTGTACTCTAATGACCAAGCTGTTTCGTCACCAACAGAACCACAAAGCATAGTCATACTGGAAAATTATTACAAATTATAGTTTGTTCCAAAGTGATTATCTTCCACAGAAAACCAGGAGCCAATCAATAACAGTTAAGGTTAGAAGGGAAAACTACTGAACACTTCCAAATACAACAATAAAATAAATCAAAAGCCAAACTTCATGGCATGATCCCTGTTGAACCTCTGTATGAACATACTTGACTAAGGAGACACTCTTTAATTAACTAAAATTCTTTGTGTTTCCATCCCATCTTTGTTTTGAGACTGGAGATGGTTCTGTGATTTCAGACCTGAAGACTGATCTCTGGCCCACAAAGAGCACGTTGTACAGTAAACTGCAATGTTTTCCCTAAGTTACCTGGGTTCCCAAACCTGCTTTGGCAACTGCAGCTCAGGCAGGTGATTGGATACTGGTGGTGTGCTTGCAAAAAGCTCCAAAAGATACGAGCAACAGCAGAGACAGGACCCTCAACGCTAGAAGAATCCTCGTGGGCTTTGCTGCCATGGCCCAATGACTGCTCTGGCAGCAGCCACTGGTTGTAGTTTCTGCAGGGAACCTGCGTACTGAAAGCTATCCTAACATGAATGGGTTTTCAAAGTCACCCAATTACCAGAGTACTCCAGACGTGGACCCCTTGCTCAATGTGCTCAGAGAGGCACAACTCCACCTCACTGATGAGGCCCGACTAGGCTGAAACACTTGTCTGGGGTTGCTGTTGGTACTCTTGTTCAGATGAGATTTGCCTAGCATTTCGGTGCTGGACTGCCTTTGGGTGGGACAAAGATGGATATGCATATGGACATTTCTCCTCTGTGAAACGTGCAGTGAGCTAAAGCGTGGTTGAGACTCTCCCAGGGGCCATCCACCCAGGAACAGGTCAATGGGCTGTGTTCGTGCCAGTGGAGGGACTCCCAGACCTTTTGCATGGATAACAATGTGGCCTCTATTACAATCTTCATTTGAGTCACCACAGCAATTTGTAATAAACCTACTACACAAAGGCACTTTTAATACCAACACCCACAGTATTATTTAGTATTTTCATTCTAAGCACCCAAGCCCTGTGAATGTAGCAGGCTACAGCAAATGTAATATATTGCTGAAAATAATTTCTACAAAATGTAAAAGCTTCATTAGTCGATAGTATACTGGCAGCTCTAAACAATGGTCTTAAATAATAACGCCTCAAGACATCAATTTTGGGCAAATAAAAAATGGATAATAGTTTCCGTAACCTTACCACAAAGAGGGCATTTACCTAGTCCTCCTCGTCTCTATGGTTTTGTAAAGGATGATGTGTTTCTAACCTAACCATACAGGGAACTTTCGTATGGCATAGAAATACATAATTCAAGCAATGTTCAAAGCCAAAAACCAGTTTTCCCTGTAAATTATCCAGGCCCAGTTTAAGATTGCCTGCTTCCTGAATCTTCAGTTATTTTCTCCTCACAGACGCTTTTGTTTGATCTTAGCTGACTCATTTGTATCTATTGTTTCAGGGGATTCCCATAACCCTGCTTCATTTAATGAGAGACATTATCTGCACAAATAATTACAAGATTTTCCAAAATTGCTTCATAAACTGGCTGTTTCTAATCTTGCACAATTACTCACCACCACCTCACAGATTTACGGGCATGGCCAGTAAGAGAAATGGCTTCCACCCCAGATGATACCTGAACTGGGGAGACGTCAGTCTTTTCAATTTGGCGGACAACACTCACAGGTTTGTAATCACTTTTAGTTCTTTCAAGGATCATACATTTATTCTCCCTATGCCAATCCTTTGCCAAAATCAATATGTAATCAAATTAAAGAAGATATTTCATGCACCACCAAAGTTGATTTCGCTGAATGATCACTCAAATAACAGCCAGTAAAAGCCCTAATTTCCAGGTTGTAGAGGATACGGGCCGTGTCAATGGCATCTTGATGTATCCTCTTTGGGTGTGCTGCTACCAATGTGGGAATATCCCAAGTTTTATCCTAGCCTTCCCATATTCCCTCCATTTCCCTTATGAGCTCCAATTGCTGGGATAAATCCCCTGCCATATAACACAGGGTTTCAAGAAACTGGATCTCACCCACAGATTCATTAACCTTTCAATTACCACTAAACCCCTTGGTCCCATCAGTCCATTGTAGAAATTGAACAACAAAATACAATCCTTGCTCCTAGTATGAACTATCAGGTATTAAAGTGCGTCTAGACCTGTCGGACAGTCAGTCACTTCCCAATCTAATGTATTCTCCAACAAGATAAGAAGACCCCCCCCTCTCAGTCTACCCTTAGGTCGCTTGCTCACAAAGATCTGGAATGCTCGATATCCCTGATTATATATATATATATATTATAGGGTGGCAGTCGCCGCCCTATAGTTAAAGTGAGTCGAACTCCCAGAGGAAACCTGAAAAAATTAATTGATAACTTTTGATCCATGCGACAGATTTGTTTGAAATTCTGAAGATAACTAGGTGTGCCTGGACCCCCGCTTCCCCAACCAGACTGTAAATTGTGGGAACGATTTTTAAAAAAATAAAAGTTAAGAAAAACAAGAAACACACAAAGTCCCCATTCGTTTTCCCATAGACACAAAAAGTCAATTTTGTCCGAACCGCACAGCCCAAACCGCTGCGTAGATTTGTACCAGGTGCGTAACAACTTGGGGCACAAAGCATTGACTGGAGGCTTTTTTGGGGTTTGAGGTTATTCCGTGCAGTCATTTTTAAAATTATTTCACGAGGCTGCCCCCTTCTCCCCCAAAAAATAGTTTCATCTCCCATGCTGCAATGCAGGATCATGGTTTTCAGAAATTAAAAGCTGCCATTTTTTTTCTCCCCCTCATTTCGAGCGATAGTCAAGGGTATTGTAAAAACGAAAAAAGGATCTTGCAGGTCAAAAAAACAAATGCCATCAGGCTAGAGGTGGGGGGTTGGGGGGTAAAGGGGGAAGGGGCCAGAGGACAACAAGTGAAATTTTGGGATCTGGTCTAGGGACTGTGATTGCAACACAAAGCTTCTCTGTAACTCGGCTATCGGATAGAGTAGCCACGATTAGCCAACGTTTCATAGCAAACTGCGTCACAGAAACAGCAAGTTCTGTGGGGGGAATGGGAGAGGGCAGGGAGACGAGAGGCCAACAAGGGAGCTGGCACAGATGAGGGGGCACTTGAGGGCTCTGGAAGGGGCGGGTACGGAAGCATTTTTGGCTTTTGCCATTTTCTCAATAACCATGGGTATAATGACTACAGATAGCTGAGGTTATCTGTAGTGCTGTACCCAGGGCTCTAAGAAAAATCACTGGCCATGGCTAGTGACACGATAGACACCTGGTTCACCCATCCATGCAGTAAGTGGGAGCAACCCTGCTTAGCTTCAAAGCAAGGAGGGGCCGGAGCCCTCAGGCCGTGTTGCCTAATAAATGAGCAAAAGTTACAAGACCACTTAGAGCAACATGACTTGAGCGGGCCGGCCCCTTCCTCAAATTGACGCCAAGCAGGGTCGCTCCCAGTTACTGCAATGAGTGGGAGACAGTCCACAGTCCCGGATGCCAGGTGTTTTCTTAGTTTTAAATATCTCATGACACACTAAGAAAACACACAGCATCTGCATTATTATTTTTTACACCGTGCTACCGTCAATCCATCAAAAGTATTGCACCCAAAGACCATAGTGTTTGCTATTTGATTAATTGCATTCTGGTATTTGTAAGCCATGGCTAGGAGCTAAGTGTTTGAAAATATTCAGTGAGCATGGCCAAAGCCCATGTCCACTAGCCATGGCTGAAGGCCATGGTTACTGCCCATTAATGTGTTATAATATAAAATGGTGGGGATGGCAGAAGGGCGTGGCCACTCGCTGTGGCCAAAATACATGGCTAGTGGCTGGTTAATTTTGGGAAATATACCTTGGGCACGGTCGAAGGCCGTGGGCACTGGTCATACCCGGTTAGTGATATAATCAGAGATCAGTGATGTCATAGATGTAATTTGTGAGGTCACCAGTGATGTCATCATTGTGGCGATAAGCTGCACAACAAGTGGTGCTAAGCTAAGGCAGCTATGGCTGAATTTCAGGGGTTTTGTTGCATCAAGTTCTCACCTAACATCCCTGGGCATGGGCTGTGAGGCTGGTTGTGTGCATGGAGGACAAAGGCTTCCCTGGCAGCAGTTTCGGTGGCACCCACTAGACCCCTAAGTGAGGCAAAGAGTGACAATCCAAGCACTCCATGCTCCAAACGGAGTGGCTTCTGCAGCCAACATAAAACCAACCCGCCAAGTTCATTGCGGATAGCGAGGGAGTAGAGCAAAGGCTAGGTGAGCTTCCTTTGGAGGTTCTGCACTTTACAGAGAATATTATAAGAAATCGGAGGAAGCGGAAAGGCCAATGCAAAGTCGGCAAAGCCTTCGGACAGTTGTGTTCATTTTTTGCACATTATTGACATGACATCAGAAGTGGGTGGGTGGGTGGGCAGCTGCATTGGAGCCAAGTGACTTTGGTTTATCTGGCAGACGCGGCCATATTGTCCCCAGCTCTTGCCCTAGGGAGGGGACAGACGAATTGCCCAATGTAGAGCCTCAAACTAGTAAATTGTTGCCCTTCAAATATAGTTAGCTTCCAGTTGGTCGACTCCCGGCTTTCATATTCATGAATGGTGCTGCTCATCCATTTGCACGAGTGTATATAGGACGCAGCCAGTAGCCCCTTCTGCATGTCTCTAACACCACTGCTAAACACGCAGATTATTATTGAGCGGCTGCATTGTGGAGTACAAAGGATTGGCTATTTAAATGCACAATATAATTCTTCGTCAGTTTGCAGCCAACCACATGCTTTTCAGGCACCATTTAGTGTCCATTTTGATTTATTAAACACTAATTCCTGGGCCTCAGCTGATGGTCCATTGTGTATGGGACCATTTATCCTAACGCTTAAATAAATCTGAACTTTTACACTTTTCTTACCCTATCTTGAGCCAACAAGCTATTTGCAACCACTAATCTGGTTACCCAAATGTATTATAACCCTCATATTAGCCATCCCCAATGGTACTTCACATGTGAGGGATCTTTTACTCTCTGAAGTCTGCAGGAAATTGTGTTCAAACATGTTCAGGAGGAAGAGACTATAGAAAGGCTAATTAAAATTGCAGCTAATGCTTCTTCGTGCATCACCATGGTTTTTCAATACACACAATATTATGCCATCAAATGCATAGGTGGAGCTCATTTATCTTAGGTAAGTACACAAGCGAAGTTACTCGACCTGCAGTTCTGGGAGGAATTTAAAGAATTTTCTATGCCAAATTACCTTACCGTACCTTGACCTAACCAAAATGACACATACTTCCTTGAGAAGGAGCATTTTGTCAATTTCGATCACACAGAAAAAGCAAATAGCAGGGAGGAAACAAATCCTGCCCACACACTCGGTGACGCCACAAGAGTTACAACTACAACATTATTTTTCTAAATTATTATTATTATTTTTTTTACAATTGTATAGCGCACAAACAGCCATAGGGCATTGCGCGCTGTTACTCGAGGGGAACTTAGTTAAATGGGAGAGTACAGGTTAGATAAACCTTTGCAGATTATGTATTTATACATTTATGCAGTCAGGTTAGATGTGTGGGGTGGGGGGTGATCAGGAGAAGAATATTGATGAGGATTTCATCTGTTTCACTTACACATCTAGGCAACAATATAGCCTGCCCACACGCTAAATGATGGCAGTCCACGTTACCATCTGGGATGTCCCTTCCACCACCCTTTGCACCATTTCCTCTGCCAAAAGGAGAATACAGAGCACTGCCTATGAAGGGAATAATAATAAATAATAATAATAATTAGGCTTTTATATAGCGCTACAAACCCTCAGGTATCTGAGCGCTGCTTATTATTACCCACGGTGTGTGGTGCTCATTTATCGACCTCGGAAGGATGAAAGGCTGAGATTGGCCCCGCCGGGATTCGAACCTGCGTTAGCAGGCTCTGCACGGATGTCAAAGCGAGCGCTCTACTCGCTGTGCCACTTGACCGGCTTGATTGATCATGTTTTAACATGATCAATGATTTGACATGATTGATCATGTTTTAACGTTAGGAAAATCTCTGTTATAAAGTACTTATCACTAAAACTACAGGACAACAAACCACAGTGTAGAGATATGGCGAGACTTCGGGGTATCGCGAGATCTCGCTCGAGAGCGGAAGAGCGGCCCCCGCGCTTCGCATGCGGCAGAGAGAGAGAGAGCGGAGTGAAGGCACGAAGCAACATCAGCTCCCGTGTGCTCCTCCACAGGACTGACCAGGACCATTTCCTTAGGGAATAGAGACTCATATTAGAGCAAAGTTTATGGGCCTGTTGCCCACTTTATATGAAGCAGTTCTAATATGGAGTTAACAAGCTGATGTGCAGAGTTGAATAAAGAAGCCTCATCAGCAACCCAGCAGCCTCCTGTGTGTCATTTCCATAATTATACAACATAATTGGCGACAAGGATCAACACTGAAACCGACGCAGCGCCATGCAAGGAGCAACACCACCACCGCCTTTCCTGCAAACACTAGGTAGGCCTGCCATTCCGTGGCCACAATGGCATCCCTTATTCACCACGTATTTAGAGGCCTTGGGTGGTGCAGGCTACACGGCAGCGAGACGCAGCGCGATGCTACTGAATGCCCTAGGCGTCGAAGGCCAAAGAGTGTTTGTAACTTCGGAAACAACGCAGAAGGATTGATCTGCGACATGCTAGTGGTTCATGCCAACAGCAGAAAGGTGCAAGACAAGTTCATTCTAGAGAAAGAACTGCAGTTGGAGAAGGCCGTCGAAATAGCGAGAGCAGTGGAAGGGACTGCAGGTAGGAGGAAAGGAAACGCAAGTGGGCACAGCCCGGCCGAAGTACAAGCGATAGCTTTCTGCCCAAAGAAGAAGAAGCCGATCTTCGACACGAGAGAAGAGAAATTAGTAAGGAAAGAACCGTTAAAATGTCACCGATGCACCAACACGAAACACTTGGCCTTTGACAAGGAGTGCCCAGCAAGGGACAAAGAATGCTCAGTGTGCAAAAAGATTGGACATTTCTCAAAAGTGTGCCGATGGCGAAACAAAAAAAGTCACCAGTGTCCACGCTGAACACAACACGGAGAGGGAATCGTCCTCTGACAAAGAGGGGAGGCCCACTGTTATAATGGTGAACAGCCCACGGGCCAGGAGAAAAAAGCCTCACTGTGCCATCAAAATAAACAGACTAGAAATGAGAGTCATGGCTGACTCGGGCTCTGATCCAACTATCATACCCCTGCGCACGTACAAGGAGATGATGGGCAGAGAGACAGTAAAAGTGTTCAGCACTCGGCACAAGCCCACAGTGTTCAGAGGCGCATCCATAGACCTGCTGGGCTACATGAAAGGAAAAGGGTTCCATGTAATAATGTCGCCACAAAAATATCGCCATGCAAAAATATCGCCGAAAAATGGTTGTTTTTTGTGGCGACATTATTGCATGGAACATGCGGGGGACACCCCTGCAACCCCCACATTTTATTATTTTTTTTAATTTTTTTTTTTTGCCCCTATCGCCACATATATGGTCACCCAAATAATATTGCCACAACATTTTCCCGGCGATATTATTTACGGCGACCATATATGTGGCGATATTAATACTTGATACCAGGAAAAGTGGAGTTCAAAGGGAGAGAGACCACCACAAAAGTTTACTTCAGCCAAGAAGGCCCAGCAGTATTAGGGTGGGACGATCAGGCAAAACTGAAAATTAAGCTGGCCCCAGCACAGAGGACCAAGTACTGTCAGTCAGTTCCAGAGGAGCGCCGGTAGCGAGAGAGGATTATCCAAAATTATTTTCAGATGGGCCTGGACACATCATCAAAGGCTTTGTCCACAAAAGACTTCTCAAAGCCAACGCAGTCCCACTCAAACAGAGTAAGGCCAGTACCTGCGACTGCAATAGACACGCTCAGAAGCCAACTGGACAAAATGAGGAAAGAAGGCACTAACGAGGAAATCGAAGCATCAGAGTGGCTGAGCCTGGTTCTGCTTTTAAAAAAAACAAAATTCACAAGAGTTAAGGGTATGCATTGACCTCCGCAGTCTAAACTTGGAAGTAATCGCGGACAGCTACCCACTGCCGAGCATCAACGAGTTAATCCTCACGACGAAGGAGGCCAGAGTGTTCTCAAAGTTGGACATGAGGAATGTGTTCCATCAAATACAGTTACATAAGGAATCCAAGCCATTAACCGCATTCATCACTCAGTTTGGCACATATCAGTTTACAAAGATGCCGTTTGGCCCATCATCCAAAGCCTCAGCATTTCAACGCATGATGGACGCGCTACTGCAGAACGTGACCAATTTCCAGGATGATATCTGGTATACGCTGCAGAAGAACAGACACATGATGCCACGTTGAAGACGGTCCTTAGCAAGCTCCAAGAAGCGGGAGTGAAACTAAGGTACGAGAAATGTGTATTCAAGGCAGAAGAAGGCGAGTATTTGGGGTACAAGATATCAGAGCAAGGCATAAGCCCCAAGCAAAACCTGCTGCAAGCAATAATCAAAGCTCCCGAACCCACCAACAAAGACGAGGTTAGGTCAATTCCTAGGGCTGGCTGAATATTACGCCAAATTCATCCCCAAATTCTCAGAAACCTCAGTACCGCTTCGTGAGCTCCTCAAAAAAGGGTCAGAGTACACGTGGCAAGAAGCCCAGAAGAAAGCGGTGGAAAGCATCAAGCGACACATAGTGGAAGCGCCGTGCCTGCAACCGTTCAACCCAGACTGGCGTACAATCATTACCACGACGCAAGCGCGTATGGACTAGGAGCCGTTCTCACCCAGAAAAAGGGTGACACAGAACATGTGGTTGCATTTGCCTCCAAGGCCCTATCACCAGCTGAACAAAATTAATACACCGTTGAGAAAGAGATGCTGGCTTGTGCATGGGCTGTGGAACACTTCAGGGCGTATGTTTGGGGCACCAGGTTCAAGTTAGTCACCGACCACAAGCCCCTCATCCATATGCTCAGCCCAGGAGGCACCAAAGTGTCGACACCCAGATTAGCACGCATAGCAGCCAAACTGCAAGAATACACCTTGGAGGTACAACACATCTCGGGGTGGAAGAACTCTCAGGCAGCCTGCATGTCAAGATTGCCAGAAGGAAAAGACAATGCCACCACCTTCTTGCAAGAAGAATGCATTGTAGCATCCGTTACAGATCTCAGAGCCCCAGACTACCTAGAGCTGAGTGAGAGACATTGAATGGAAGAAGACGGGAAAGACCCCACCATGGCGAGAATCAGAGAATGGATCAAAAATGGATGGCCATATGAAAGGGCAGTGCCAGAAGGGATAAGACCATATTGGAAGGTGGCAGATGAAATCTCTGAAACGGACGGCATAATCATGAAAACTGACCAAGTGATCCGGCCCACTGACATGAGGAAAACCATCCTGTGCAGGGCCCATGCAGGTCATTTAGGAAACACCATGACGCGACACAGAGTGAGGGAAGCCTACTGGTGGCCCTCCATGGATCAGGAGATTTGCACAATGATCAAGAGATGCCATGAGTGTCTCAACAGCCACAAGAGCTTGAAGATCAGACAAGCGCCTACGATTCCTACGGAGATCCCCAAAGCTGTGTGGTCAAAAGTAGGCTTAGACTTCATAGGGCCAGTGGAAGCAATGGCGCCTGAACATCGATATGGAATAGTGTTAGTGGATTACCTATCGAAGTGGGTCGAAGCAGAGTTCGTCCCCAACATCACGACTGCCACCGTGATAGAAGTCCTTACCGCCATCTTCCAGAGGGAAGGGCTCCCTGGCGAGCTAGTGACAGACAACGGGGGGTACAGTTAATATCCAGAGACATGGAACTGTTCCTGAAGAAACACAACATTTACCAGAAAGAAGCAGCGTTATCTCACCCCCAAGCCAAAGGGCTTGTGGAGAGGGCCAACAGATTTATCAAAGGAGCCATCCAATTAGCGACTGCCTCCCCTCAAGACGACCAAAGAGGCCATCGCAGCGCACAGACTGACTCCCAACGGTATCACCCAAATCTCCCCATTTCGCATGCTGAGAGGAGAGCGGCCTCCACACTAGTACCACCATGGTTGGCCAGAGTGAGAGAAGATGAGGAAGTAGACATGTCGGAAGTAGTGTGAAGAATGGAGAACAGCAAAGCACACATGAGGAGCGACTGAAGAAGGACAAAACAAGGGTGGGAGGTAAAAGAAGGAGATTGGGTCAAAATAGGTTTACCAACCAAGGATCAAATGACTGGCACAAGGTTCAGCAGACCCATAAAAGTGAATCGCACATGGAACATGGAGAGAGTAGCCATGTTTGAAAAGAGGCAAGAGAGAGAAAAAACCCATGAAAGACCTGAAACCTATGAAGTACCAGACAAAGAGGCAGAGAGAGAAGGAGAGAAAGAGACAGGCGGAAGAGAAGTCGAAGAAGAAGAAATGTAAGCAGATGCACCCATGGTGGAGCAAGAAGATGATCATAAGCAGGACGCCAATGGCGAGAGGGATGATCGGGCGAGAAGGGAACACAGAAGACCGGTAAGATACAATGACTATGTCCTGCAGTAATCTGTTTTGCATTATCAAAGAGAGGTGTGTAGAGATATTGTGAGCCTTTCGGGTCTCTCTCGAGAGCGGAAGAGCAGCCCCCCCCGCGCGCTTTGCGCGCGGCAGAGAGAGCCGAGTGAAGGCACGGAGCAACATCAGCTCCCGTGTGCTCCTCCACTGGACTCACCAGGAGCATTTCCTTAGGGAATAGACACTCATATATTAGAGCAGTTTATGGGCCTGTTGCCCACTTTATATGAAGCAGTTCTAGTATGCAGTTAACAAGCTGATGTGCAGTGTTAAATAAAGAAGCCTCATCAGCAACCCAGCAGCCTCCTGTGTGTCATTTCCATAATTATACAACACACAGTCCTTCACTTTCACGGGCAGAAGCTAACGGTTTAGCTCCATTTAAACAATTGTCTCGTCTGCAACTATTGGCAGTGCTTCAATTGGGCCTGGGCTAGGAATTGTGTTTGAGATGGGGCATTGCATTGGTAACCCCAGCCCACTAAAAGTGAAGGCATTTTTTCTGTGTGTGTTAGCGAGAGATTCAGGCTGTGTCGACCCCCGCCAAGAAACCCCTTTAAATGGAGATGCAGGGATCATCGATGCAAAGTGGTGGCTGGCAGGGGACTGGGGGTGGGAGGTCGGGGCTGCAATAGCAGCAACACATGCTGCACCTGAATGCTGCAGTCCTTTTGCAATATCGAGCCGGGACTCTTACAGGGCCTGGGCCGAAAAGGGGAGTGTCATAACTGGTGGCACTACGGTCAGGGAAGTGCTGCCTCGACACCTTGCCAGGCCATACCCATTTTCGGCCACTCCCTGTAAGAGCCCAGGCACGATTTTGGAGATCACTTTAGCACCGACTATTTCTACTTTCTTTTCAAATATTTAGGTGAGCAGACTTCCTCGTGTTTATTTTTGACGATTTGTGTGTAGACTTATTTGACTAAGCAAATGAAGTGCACTTTAATCGCCAATGGATTCTTGTGTCACGTATAGACATTTAGAGTGCTCTTTTCTTCTACAATAGCTCTTCGCTCATGAATAGTGGATCGTCCATGCCTGATCACAGCAAACTGACGGGAGTGGTAAAATAATAAATACATCGGAGTAAGAACAAACTCTGCGTTGTAACTTGAAAACGTGTAGAAATGCAGCTCGAAAAAGGAGTAACTTGCGGTTTAGAAGTTCCTATTATGCTCATTATTAAGTGATATCAATCCCTTAATGAAGGAGGAATAAGACAACATATATTTATGTTGAACGCTCTGCACAAGCTGCCTAAACTACAACTTCTGATGAATAAACTGTCTTGAAAAAGCCCATGAAGGGTGAAACACATGTGAATACTACTATCTTCTTACATATTTCAAAAATGTTTTAACAAAACAAGGGAATATAACCTTCTCACAATTGTGAGACGCACTATTGGACACAAAGAGGCAATCTAAAATTCAGAAATTACTAGAAAACTTTTGGACAAAGGATTGCGTTTACGTTGAACCACGGCAAAGGTAGTAATTGAAGCCAATAACTGACACTTAAATAAGGACTACTCTGCAAACAACAACCTTAACACAACACATAAGATAAACAAATAGGGTCCCCAAACTCTTAGTAAAGAAGGATTGTTAATGAAAGGGAGTAAGAAGAAACTGAACACTGCATGGTAGCAATAATTGATTGAACCCGAACAGTGACGGGTATATAAGAAATTACCTTTTTTCGATTTAGTTCGATCTACTTTTGAAACATACTAGTCAGAACCACAAGACTATTTTTAATGACAGAGACACTGGTACAATCACTTAGTTCACAGTCTCGAACTAATGGGGGGAAAAAAGACAATTTCTGTTGTACTGGGAATGCAGATGCTTAGCGGTATTTCAGGTACTTAAATAAAGGAACAATATGAACTCATTGCAGCACGCATTTGGTAGCTAGCTCAGAGTTACTTTGTAGAAACTTTCTTTATTGGGTTATTTTATTCACAAGACAAAGGGCAATACAGTTTCCATCAATCATCTGAATGTGGCGGCGCTGTGGAGCAGCCATGCAAGATGGCGGCTTTCTCCTAGACACTGTGCAATGCGGAAACAGCCTGTCTGTATGACTAAGCCTAGAGTGTACAAGGACACTTACAACAGCTTGCACATACAGACCGAGGCGCAGCAAACTGATGCGTGCCCTGGTGCCGGAGATATAGGCACCTGAAAGCAGACTGGACGCAATGTCCATGTGGAACCACGCAAGTGTGCAGCGTCCAGGCAGAACGAGCAGGTGACATCTGTTCAAGGACCGAGCTGCCGTGCTCACCCACCATACCGGACTGCACGTTGCAGCACAGACACCCTGCTACTCATGACTGTGGAGGGGCACACACAGCTGGTAAGCCGTATTACCTGCTGCAGCACTGCTGCAGGAGACTGATCGAAGAGGAGGGCAGTACGTGTGCACAGTTACCTGTGCCACAGCAGCATGCCCTGGGCGGTGTGCCGCGGGTGGGCTAGAACCACTCATTACAGAGGCAAAACACTATTCCCCTGCATGGGAAGCAGGTGTATGCCTATACTTCACCAGAGGAGCTGCAACAAGGGGTGCAGACGGGCCTGCACTCATGCAGGGGTAGTGGAAGGCCCCTCCGATAATATTTTTCAATATTTATTGTCCACAACGTGAGACCAGGCAGATATGCGGAACGCCTCAGACTGGTCCACAACATAAACGGCATGTTATAGGCAGGGGTAATATACTCCTGCCCAAGAATCTAAACAGCCACTCCTTTCCATAAAACGGTTGTGCGTGCCCGTTGACAGTTGCTAAAATGCCCTAACCACACTTGCTAAAACACTGGGCCATGCTCCTGATTGCGGTGAAGCGTGGTCTGGTGAATCTCAAGAGCACAAACAATGCCATGACAAGAGACACAGGGGGAAAGAAGGTGGGAAGCATGGATTGCTTCACCAATGTGACCCCTAAGAAAAGCAGTGTACACCCTCCCAACCCCCTGGTGAACCCAAATCGAGGGACCAATCTACTACACACAGTGGAAAATCTCAGCCTACAGCAAATCCTAGACATGATGAAACATGGTTTTACATCCATAAATGAGAAACTAGATGACATAACCACCAGTGTAGCCTCCATACGCTCCCAGCTGAATAAAGAAAATCAGAGGATTACTGACGCATACTGGGCTCAGCACGGCAGAGGACAATATATGTGAGCCAAGGCCTTGTTGAGGGATCTGAAATCTATGAAAGCTAAATGCAATGTTTTGGATTCAAGATCTCGTAGGAACAATATTTGCAGTATTCGGGTGACAGAGGAGGCACTACAGTGGCAATATGGAGCTTAGGGTCGAGGAACTACTCAGGAAGTTGCTGGGGTACCCACCATGTCACCACACTTCACGGTAGAAAGAGCGTATCAGTGCTCTCACCAAAACCCAGACGAGGTAGGTGACTACCCATGGTCAATCATTGCACGTATCTACAGAGACCTGCTACTAAGCAATGCCAGAGGAAAAAAAAAGGAGTTCAGATTGGAGCCCCACAGTATCCAGCTGAAACGAGATTTAACACTGGCATTGCAGCAGGCGCGCCGCACATTCATAGGTGCTAAGAAATTGTTGCAGGACAAAAATATTCAGTACGCAATGCTATTCCCAGCAAAACTAACATTAAGATATAATAAGCAGCCTTATTGATGGGTGTGGCGAGTGTTGGGAAAGGAGGGAGATGCGGGGATGCCGGAGATCCAGATTTGAAGCTGGGCAAAACTTGGGACTGGTTGGGGATGGGAGGGGGGGTTGGTGGGGTAGTCAATGGGAAGTTGACCTACAGATATGCATGGGGTAGGGGGGGTGTGAGGGCAGAGGAGCCAAGGATCAAGGATGAGATTAGAGTGGAAACAGCCAGAGAATATGCAAAATAGCAACCTGGAAAGGGAGAGGTTTAAGCAGCTTTATTAAAAGGAACCGGGTTATGTCATATTTGAGACACCAGAAAATAGATATATCTCTCCTGCAGGAAACACATCTGACCAAAAGATAGACAAGACACATGGCATGGAAATGGAGGGGGGTGACCCTGGGCTCAACATACTCCGCGTATGCTAGAGGGGTCCGAATATGGGAGACGCCGTCAGTCCCATTCAAGATCCTTCAGACCTTCATAGACAAAGACGGAAGGCTGGTAATAATTCGTGGATTGGTTGAAAAGAAATATGTGTTATTAATACATACGCCCCGAATCCGTACACTGCAGCTCATTTCAGATCACTATATTCCAAGATTAGTCCATATAGGGATTGTACAGTGTTATGGGGAGGAGATTTTAATTGTACGTTGGATCAGACGAGAGATAGATCAGATGATAAATTTGCCCATCCAACCCCCTCAGCAAAAGCTTTAAATACGCTGTTGCGCACATTTAGGTTGGCTGATGTGTGGAGGACAATGTACCCGCAAGACCGAGTATACTCCAAACATACCGCCTAGCAGAATTTCTACACGAGATTAGACTACATGTTCGTAGGGAACGAAACACAGAGTGAGTTTAAACAGACTGAGTATAAAGCTTGTGTCCTTTCGGACCATGCCCTTCTGTTACCTGGCAGGTTCTTCCCCCCGCTCCCCGGGCCAGAATCCCGACATGGAGACTCAGAGTTGAAGCACTGAA
The DNA here is from genome assembly GCF_040938575.1 of Ambystoma mexicanum. NCBI lineage: Eukaryota > Metazoa > Chordata > Amphibia > Caudata > Ambystomatidae > Ambystoma > Ambystoma mexicanum. The sequence goes on from NC_090935.1 coordinate 1,198,917,312, forward strand.
AGATGCAGGGTTCCGATAACATTTGAGAGATGAGGTAAAAGAATATTCTAAGCACGACACTGGCAGCGTAAACTCAGCTGGTACAGTTTGGGAGGGCTTTAAAGTAGTGGTGAGAGGAGCGGCCATAGCAAAGTCGAAAGGGATGCAAGATGTTATTTTGCGGCATTTACAAAAAACAGAAAGTAGTGTGGAAAATATAATGCGGTAGGAGAAAGGTCCCTAGAAGAAGCACAGGAGGTGTCCCGCCTACAACAGGAATGTAGGGAGCACTGGGAAAGGTTAGGTAAATGAAGCTACAAGAAATACATCAAGAGAAAACATGCAGAGGGGGACAAGCCGGAACGACTGCTAGCCTGGTTGTATAAAAGTGAGACCACACGGCAGACAATCAGAGCAGTGAAGGGGATGGACAGGCGGTTGGGTGAGACCCAAGAGGAGGTGAATAAGTGTTTTTATGGTAATTATACACACCTGTATAAGGAAGCCCCGGAGCGGGATGAGGGGGAAATACAGGATGCATTAACTGAGATCTGTCTCCCCAAGCTAAATAAGGAGGAATGTGACAACTTAGAGTTACCCATCACGATAGAAGAACTAGAGGATGTGAGGGACTACCGACCAGTAAAGTCCCGGTGGCAGATGGGATTCCCGGAGAATTTTATAAAGAGTATAGGGCTGAAATCCTTCCCAAACTACTAGCAATGTTAAACAAGGTGCTGGATACAGGAAAATTGCCCGGGTCCCGGAGAGAGTCGAGTATTATCCCCCCCCTCCTCAAACTAAATAAGCCGGATACTGAATGTGGCTCGTACAGCCCCCTTTCGTTGCTAAACCAGGATGGTAAGATTCGTACAGCAGTCATGGCAAAGAGGCTTAGACGGGTTATAGATAAGCTTGTACATCCAGATAAGACAAGATATGTCAAACACAGGAACATTACCAACAACCTGAGAAGATTGCATCACATAATACAGTATACCCACGGAGGGAGACAGCAAGTAGCAGTAGTGTCACTCGACGCAATAAGAGCGTTTGACTCAGTCAGATGGCCTTGGCTGCTAGCGGTTTTGAAAGAGTTTGGTATCGGACCCACATACATTAAATGGGTGCGATTGCTGTACAGTGCAGCAATAGCACAGGTCGAAACGGCACCAGTATCCCGGAGCAGTGACTGTTGAGTAAGGGCACAAGGCAGGGATGTCCATGGTCGCCGATGCTCTTCATCTTAGCGTTGGAGCCACTACCGGTCTATTTAACAGGCAGAATATGGAGAGGAGGCTATTGGTACTTCGGGGGAGAGGCATTTTATCTTGTTATACGTCCTGGACGTGATGGAACATTATGCTGCGCTGTCGGGTATAACCATTAACCCACAGAAATAGAATCTGTGGCGCCTAGGAGAGTACGTTGGGAAGCCCATACACAAACTGCTGGTTTTACCAATGGAAATAGACGTGTTTCGGTACTTAGGGGTGGACATATACCACAACCCTAAGATAGACCCAAGATAGAGCATATACATAACACAGAGAAGGCGGTTAGCAAAATTGAAAACTGCATATCATTCTGGAATAGGTTACCATTGTCCATGATGGGGCGAGCATCATTGCTGAAAATGGTGGTGCTGCAGAGACTCCATTACTTTGCTACTAACCCGTTTTACATACCGACAGGTTCTTTAAGAAATTACATAGCATATGCAGGAGCTTCATACATGATATGATATGATAGGTTATTTATAACGCGCTTAATACCCAGAGGTTTCTAAGCACGGACCCGGGGATCGAACCTGTGTTGCTCCGTGTCATCTCGTTTCCAAGGGGAGCACGTTGCCGCTGAGCTATCCTTCCAGGACTATGGCACAATTCAAGGTGCAGAGTGGCACTGTGGAAGTTCCAGAACTCATTTGGAGAGGGGGGAATCAAACTGCCCAATTTTGAGGTATATTTTATGGCTAGCCAGCTGCAAATTGTGGCCAAATGACTGTCGAATGAACAAACACCCGAATCAAGGTTGCTACGAGCAGAAAGTACTCTGTTCTTTTTTAATTAAGTTATATGGCAGCCTGATTCAGTAACGACCCGCTCGCACCTACTGTTGCACCTGGGATGCACAATGTGGTGAAGGGCCAGTCATTTGATGGGAAACACAACACAGTATTCTCAGCAGATTTCACTGGTAGCGCTGGAAGGGGTAGACGAACAAGTAAGGATCAACGTGAGGAAGTGGTGGGAACCCCCGAGGGTAACAACGGTGGGAGATGTGCTAAAGGAGGAGATGCCCAAGGATTTCGAGGAACTAATTGGAGAAACAGGGGTTCACCATGGGCAACACCTGATGTATTCCCAGACTCCTGCGGAGTCTAAGAGGCAGAGGGCCAGAGACTGGGATGTCCTTACAGCCAGACAAGATTATAGAGACATTTTATGATGCGTCGGAAAGTGGACACGAAGTCTCACTGATATATGATCTATTGATGTCAAAGGTGGGCAGGAAATTAGGACAGACAAGGCAGAATTGGGAAGCAGACTTACAGCAGCCAATGTCGGACGAGATGTGGCATAGAGCCATGTGGTATCACAAAAAGGTGTTGAGGAATGCACAATTACAACATATCCAATTATACGTGACCCATAGAGCATATCTAACCCTCAACAAAATAGCCAAATTCAGCCAAGCACATATACAGGCATGCCTGAAGTGCGGGGAGGCAAATGCAGATCTTATGCATATGTTCTGGTCATGTGTAGAGATCAGCGGATTTTGGGGAGAAGCAGCCCAAACATTGGCAAAAGCAGAGATTACCCTGGATGTTGGATCCCCCATAGCTTGTCTGTTGGGGGGGCTTCCCAAGACCCAAACGGGCTAGACATGTGAGCAAGCTCAGGGACTTACCATATATACTGCCGAAATGCGAATAGCGATGGGATGGAAAGCACGAAGGAGGCCAGCAGCACAAATGCGGTGGAGAGACTTGTACAAATGGGCTAACGCAGAGACCGTGGTGTGGGAGAAGAGATAGGTAGGAACACGGTACAAGGAGAGGGGGGCGGTAGAGGCTTGGAGACAATTGTTAGAGAATCTGGCATTCTCTGAACAAGGATACCAAGGACTCGGTCGAAACTCTCAGAAAAGGAGGGTACAGTAGGCAGGAAGGCTGATGATGACTACAGGAGTGAGATGGAATATGGGGTGCGATGTGGGTCAGGGATGGGAGGGGGGATTTATGGGGGTAAGCAATCATACAATTTAATGAGAAACTTTTGCGATGATTAGAAAAGTCTGTAATGTTGTTATGGTTATGCTCAAATCAATCAAAATTGCTTTAAAAAAAAATAATAAGCAGCTTTTTTTTTTTTCACAGTACCCGAGGGGGAGATTGCTTTTACAGATAAATACCTGCAAGGAGTGAACTTGATGCAGAGGCCTCCTCCTCGGGATGACTGGAGATTGTATGTATAGATGTATTCCTTTACCACTATGTTGTGAAGGCATCATGAGTCGGACACAGACAACAGGTGCAAGTTTCCTTAACAAAACCTTATTATTCAACCTAAAGGTCAGGATTCCACTCGCCACACTAACAGCCGCCCTCTTGCGAATGCAATAGTTTTGGGAGGCAGGGGGTAGGGATTCGGAAGGGGGAAAATGTAAAATGTACTTGGTGAAGGAGCGAGAGGGGAATGGAAATGAAATGACTAGAATTACTAAGCACCATAGTACTACTCAATTCCCATGGCACAGTCACTTGAAGACATACAGGGTATTTCCCTCCTCAGCTAGAATGTTCAGGGGCTATGTAATCCCGTTAAGGTCCGCAAAATTGCAGTTTATGCAAATAGGCAGGGTGTCAAAATACTATTCCTCCAAGAGTCTCAAGTGCAAGAACAACAGGCGTTTGGCACAGTCACATTCTTATTTCAAGGGCTGATGTTTTCGGACCAAACTTTGTAGCTTGGATTAAATTACTCAATACACAACCATTTGTGAGAATGCACACTAACGGTATGCTCTCCTCGATGCTTCACCTACAAGGTAGGATACGTCAAGGATGCCCCCCCATTGCCAGTGATGTTCGCTATAGTGATAGAGCTTTTAGCGGACCGGATACAAGATAAACAGCAAAGCAAGTATTAGATTAGGGGGACATACAGAAGTAATTACATTATATGCCGACGATATTTTATTATATGTGCAAGACCCAGAGATAAAATGTAGAAAGACTAGTGAAGGTGGTGGTAGATTGACAGGTACTCGGGTCTCCAATTTAAATAGCAACACATCAAAAGTATTTCAGTTAATAGATAGCACAGTAGAACCAACTAGTAAGGGCTGACTGAGATGGTCAGAACATACAAATGGATATTTAGTTATATCGATATCATGGTCCCCGGCCCCAACGAGAGAGCTAAACTATGAGACTTACATGGCACACCTGAAGTCTAAACGATGACGGTGGGGTGGTATTCCAATGTCGTTAGCTAGGAGACTCTTGCTTCTTAAAATGATAGTACTTCCGAAACTATTATATATGTTTTATGATATGGCGTTGCGGCCAGGTCGCACATTTTTCAAGGATCTTAAGGAATGCACCTTTTTCATATGGTGAAATGGCCAGGCCCATATAAAGTGGGCCCACATGGCCTGACCAGATGAGGCTGTATTACCTGAGGCACAGGGCTATTACACTACTTATTGGAATGAGGAAACATTCAAATCACTGCATGTTAGACTGGAGCCAATGGCACTGGGCACCACACCTTTACTGATGCTGTTAGTGGGTGGGTGGAGAAAACAAAGAAATCAGATTACTCAGACCTGGTGAGGGCAACGAATGGCGTATGGAAAAGATTTCACAAACAGCAGGATCTGCAGCCCCATTTAAACAAGCAAATACGATTTTGGGGGACATCTGTGCTATCCCATACTATGGATAGTACCACAGAAGGGTCTTGGGGCGCAGCCCATATACTGACTCTGGGGAATTTGTATCTAGCGGGTTTCTTTATAGAATGGGAGAGCATTAAGACATACCTTTGCAACTACTTTATTACCTTCGCATGAAGGCTGCATTTCAAACACGTTGGCCATCTTTTCCTGAGGAACCACCCTCGCATGCATGCCTAGCATACATAATAAACAATGCAGCAGGCAAAAAAAGTATTTCTACACTATACACGATAGCACAGAGCACTGAGAAACAGGCTGTAATGAATGCCAGGGTTAAATGGAACGCAGATCTACAGGTAGAATTCCCAGATGCACACTGGCAAGCAATATGGGGATTACTTAAGGGAATATCACTCAATTCTAAATATCGTCTTATACACGTTGAGGTTCTCAACCGATTGCATTACCCCCGAATCAAGAACACAGTTATTTCAGGCAGACAGAGTAGGCATGCTCTAGGTGCCATTCCTAGAATGGCACCTTAGTACACATTTGTATTTATTGAATTTTATATAGCGCCTTTAGCCAAAGCGCTTTACATAGAACAAAAGGTAATACAATAAAAGCAAAGTGAAAACATTTCATGAATCATGTAGCAGAGAACCATACAAGGAACAATTTACCATAAAACAGGCGGTGATGAGAACTTGCGCAGGGTGGGGCAGTGGTCAGGATGGGCCGATGACAGTCAGGCAGGTGAGTGAGTAGGTGGGATCTTAGAGATGTACGGAAGGAGGAGTAAGAGGTGATGGAGCGGAGAGGAGCAAGAAGTTGGAAGGAGCAGAAATGGGATGAAGCGCAAGGTGCGGGCGGAACAACGAGTCGGAAATTTTCAGCAGATCGGAGGGGACGAGAAGGAGACGTTATGGTCATGCCCAAAATTACACACTTACTGGTTCATCGTCTGTCAGGTATCATTAATTATACTGAGGCATCAATTGGAAGTAACCTCACGAGATTGCATTCTGGGAAAAACTGGTAAAACGGAGGTAACCAAGTGCGAATTTCTGAATCTAGTTTTACTTTTGGCTAAGAGGGGTACATTGTTGAGATGGAACTAGGAAGAACTGCCCAAGAAGGACACATGGTTAAATGATATTATCTGGGTAAATGATATTGAAAAATATGCAACTATTGCCAACTAGTAGCCATACTAAGGACATATGATCCGATATCTGTACTTATTTGGCAGAATCAACTGCAACCCAAGAAACAGACGAATCAGAGATACGAGACCATTTGTTATGTGATCGCGGTTCTGTGTCATTATTTTGATTTTTGTAGGTCGCCTAACCAAAAGACCCATTTTTTCCGGCCTACCAAAATAAAAAAAATAGTGAGATTTTTTCGCCCCCACACCCTCTTCCTGGATTTACTCAAAATCGAGGGTTTCAACCCCCCCAAACACCCCTCTTTCGGCCCCCGCTTCCTCCCTTCCCTCCCAACCCTCCCCCCACCAAAACGCACACGAACACCCAACACACACACAAACATACACGCACATATTTACTTACCCGTTCTCCTTCAAGGCCGTTTCCGGGTCCTGGAGTGCCCATCAGCCCCTGCGCACACTTGTGTGCGTCGCAGGGCCTGACAGTTCAATTTAGAAAGACTGCTCTGTGCGATCACAGAGCAGTCTTTCTAAATCGTTTTGTTTTGCTCTAGTTTTATTTAAAAAGGTCCCTTGACCTAAGAGCCTTATTATCCTGTATGGGTGTTGCATACTTGCAACTTTGTAATCGAACCGTTCTAGTAAGTAAGCGCTGTTCTGTATTTGCCTAACCAAGTGCTAGATAATAATAAGAAGACTCAAAGATACAGTCTCCAAAGGAAAGTGGTCAACACAAATGGCACTACATATCCAAAACAAAAGATCTATATAATAGGAAAAGACAAGCCCCCACCTACCATGCGAAACAGGAAAGCCATCGGCACTACGAGTGGGAAAAACGTGAAGTAAGAAATGAGAGACAGACGGACAGAGCCTGAACCTAGAGAAGAACGAATGGAAGAGCGCTCGGGGAACGGGGGTCAGCCCCGTGAAAGAAGGGAACGGTATAGAGTTGAATCCCCCACTCAGCAGCAGACGACCCGGACGAACAGAGAATCACTAGAAAAGGAGTGTAGAAAAGGAAAAGATCGGAAAATGAACCTGGCAGATAAGGGACCATGGAATTGGCTAAAAACAATGTCAAATCTACACAACGACAAATAGCAATCACCAGGAGGTGGGATCAGAAATCTACCCCCTCCAACCAACCATCAAGCAATGGCACCTCAAAAACTTCTCTTGATGGCCTCGTGGAACACGAGAGGCCACAGGCATCTGATGAACCCCGAAAATCAAGACCTGGGGGCTTTCGACATCCTTTGTCTCCAGGAGCACTGGCTAATAGAAAAGCCAGCCTTAGACTGCTTCGAGCCTTTTCTCCAGCTTCCAAAGGCATGTTTGGCCGGCCGTCTTCAGGGCTCCTGATAGCAATAAAGTTGGGCTAAGGAATCTCTAGTATAAAAACAACAACTGCGTCATATGGCATACTGGCAGTTTTAAAGACATGGGACCAAGAAGAAGAAAGGGAAAGGAAGGTGAAAAAGCTAAAATTAGCCCTCATAACAACATACTGGAACCCAGAAAAAACAACTACAGCAGATTTTTGCAATCAAATGACAAAAACAAAGACGATATTATTGTGGAAGACCGGCAAACACATATAATAATCTGTGGAGACCTAAATGCAAAATGCAGCAGTGAAAAAAAAGGACAACATGAAGAGGATGAAACCCCCAGGGGAAGACAGAGGAACGATCTGGATGAGGTTTATGAAATCGAAAAACCTCCACAATGTGGCAGCATTGAAATCCTGGAATGTCAACATACCCACATGGGAAAGGGATGAATCCAGTGCCAATATTGATTATTTCTTCATCTCCCATAGCCTACTGGCTTTATAGAAGATTACTCGGTGACCAAAACACAAGAAAGTGATCACAATCTTTTGGCTATACAATGGAAAGCACTATGACCTACAACTACTATAGCAACTCGATTGAGCCAAATAATCAACAAATCCGTATTCGTCTGACTGCGGCGAATATAGAAGGTATCACTAAAAAGTATAAAACAGGCACTCAGTCCAGAGGAGATAAGATCCAAACCCGGACTATCTACCCTTCCTTCTACAGTATAGGACAAAGACGCTGGGAAAAAAAACAAAAAAAAAAAACGAAAGGTACCACAAAATACTCACACATACGATAAAGTGGTCGTAGAAAGAAAGAGATCGTTGAGAAAACTGAAGAGACAAATTAAAAAAGGACAACTCGCCAACGGCATGGAATACATGGAAACAAGAAAACTCAAAATATAAAGCTTGGGTGCGAGGGCATAGAGACGAAATGTACCAACAAGACGCAGAAGAAATGCTTCGATCACCAAGCACAAAAAACTGGCGACTACTGGGCTCTTATAAAAAAATCTGATAAGAAGGTGGAAAATCAAATCGTAAATGCAGTGAGCGAAAGCGCGTGGGTTACTTTTTTTGAAAATCTGTTTTAAGGCACCACCGCATCAAACACTGATGGCCGAAAGACCAGCTGCCACAGCATGGATCGATATATCATCAATAGATGATATAAAGAGCGCCATTTTCAAACTAAAGAAATCAAGAGCTCCTGGCCCTGATGGCCTCAGTAATATTCTAAAACAGAACCCTGAGCAATGTGCAGCCTTCATCAGTATCATATTTGACCAGTGCAGACAGACAAGAGCCATTCCTATGTCGTGGGCAAAAGCGGTGGTGGTCCCGATTTTTAAGCAAGGGAACAGAGAAGATCCGAGTAACTACAGACCCATCACCCTACTTGAAATAATAGGCAAGATATTTGCGACCCTCCTCCTGACACGCTTTCGAAATTGGGCTAGATCCTCCCCGGCCAACGACCATTTTCAAATGGGATTTCTAAAGAAAGGGAGCACATCAGTTAACATCTTAATTCTGAATCTGATAAAAGCTAAGGTCAAGCAAGGGGCACCTACTGTGTTCTTGGCATTCATAGATCGGTCACAGGCCTTTGACAGAGTGGACAGGCGAATGCTGTGGAACAAATAGAAAAAATGGAATTGCCCAAGAAAAGTACTGGACCCGGTGATGGCCCTACATACTAACACCAAACTAAGAGTTTGTCTAAACAACCAAGACCTTCCGTCGAGAGAGATACCGGCAGAGCGAGGAGTGAAGCAGGGCTGCCCACTGGCCCCGGCGCTGTTTATTGCTTTTATGGGGGATCTAAAGGAGTCGGAAGAGTCAGCCAGAGCTTTCCCACCTAAGCTGCGAAAGGCAAATATACTGCGCCTACTGTATGCAGAAGACTTGATATTAGACCAAACCCAAATCGGGCTGCAACGCCAATTTACCAACCTGGCGCAATATATGAACGTGAATAATCTAAAAATAAAAAAATCAAAAACGAAAATAGTGATCATTGGAAAAAGTGCCAAGAAGACCCAGGCTAGACACCATTGGGCTTTGGATAAAATCGAAATCGAAGTGGTCCCTAGCTTTAAATATCTAGGTGTCCATAACCATCACTCAGCGAAGGAAGCAACAATGCAAAGTGTTCTATGGGAAAAAACGAAAAATCTTGCTGTCCAAATGAAAATCATTGATAGAAAATATGGAAAATTCTCACTAGTCCCAGCTACAAAGGGAAAGTCGTGCCAACTATAACTTATGGCATAGGAGCAACCCTTAGCATGCCAAGTGACATCTGGCGGAAACTAGAGAGCCACATTTGGAAGACGGTCCTAGGACTGCCCATTGCAATCTCAATAGAACTCATCAGAAGAGAGCTAGGTCTACTCTCTATGGAAGCGACGGTCGCTCAAAGTGCAATGCAACTGTTCAGAAATACCCTCATCCCTGACAGCCCGCCTATATACAAGATCATAGCCGCTGAAATAACAAACCGCCACTTAGCCATCCTAAACAAATGGACGGACAAGCTTAAAGAAAAGCTTATTGAGATCGCATGTACAGAAGATGATCTAAAAATCAATCCAGTAAGAGTAAAATCTAAACTTGAGGCCCAAGATTGGCTAGAGACTCTGGAAAAAGCCCACGCTAACAAACTGACTAAAGATCTTCCACCAAATTTCAACACATTGAAGGAACCTGTGGCATACTGTACCAAATTCCCAAATAAACACCTAAGGAAACTGTTTATGAGAGCGCGTTTTAACCTCCTCCCAACACGTGAAATCCAGGCTATGAGGATGCAAACAAATGATAAAGTCTGTCGACTTTTTACACACCCAACCACACCAGAAACAATAAAACATCTTCTGCTACAATGCCCTGAGTTAAGACACTTAAGAGCCACATACCCGACCAGCCTACGCACAGACCACTCGGGATTGTTAGAAGAAGTAGACACAATATGGTGGAATAGGTTGATGTCAGGGGAGAAAACGAAGTGGACTAAAGCGACTGTAAAAATTCTGGAAAGCGCTTTTGAATTGATCACCTTACGAACATCCATGGCGAGCAGTTTTCAGGACCCTGGCATGGCCTGTGCATTTTAATGGGGACCAGCAAGGACACGCATTCCCGAACCCGATTCTACTTCCATGCCTCTCTGCTTGACCGCTTTGTTTGTTTGTTTTCTTCCACTATGTGGCTCTTTTTAGATGAGCAGCAACAGTTTTATAAAAATTGTAAAAGCAATTACATACAAAGTAAACAAAAAAATAAAATTATAATATATATTTTTTTTACAATCTCAATATAACCGGCTTGCATAATATCTACTATACATTTTGCAGCTGAGATTTTCACTATCTTGCCACATTCACTGCAACTCAAACATCCATCATTTTCCAGACATCTGATCCTTTGTCTAGCTCCCAATTTTCTTTTGCACCCTCAGACAGACACCATGACATCAGGTGGTGATCTACTACCTTTCAAGTCAGATGTTGCTTGTTCACGCATATTTGCACTTTCAAATACTCCAACACACATGTGTAGATGTGGGTTCACTTTTTTATATATTAGTGTTCACCACTGGATATTTCTTTCTGTGATATGCATTCCTAAAATAGTATTGCCAGTTATATCAGTGGGACAGTGGTGGCAAAATAAGGCTGCTTGCAACGAAAAGTAAATGTTGCTGAATATGCACTAATGGAAAAGGAGAGCTCAAGAAAGCAGAAACGAGAAAAGAGTTTGTATACAGTAAGTTTGCGTACTCCCTAAATGTGATTTTATTTTTTTGCGTTTGGTTTATTACAAACCTTTCATGATATTTAAATACATACGTACAATTTATTCTAAAACAAGACATTTCTTACAAATGGATTCCCATCAATACATTTTTATCACCAACTAGAGGATTTGCGCTCAATTCCTAAAATGTCATCTAAAGTAGCTGATTAATGCCGCAATTAGTGTAGTTTGATGACCCGCCAACATACGGTTCCATAGAGCGTCCATGCAGACCTTATTTACATCATTTACAAAGAATCCAAAATATTTCAATCGTAAACCCCAGGCCTCCAGATAAGTGCCAAACCAGGCCTTTTTACGCATTAAAATCTTGCAAATACTACACCTTTTATCGTTATATGAGTACCATGTATGCACCAATTGAAAGTGAGGTCACTGGAAAGGACAGGTGGCTTGACACATGCTTTGATTCTTATAAGCATGATGAAACTGCAGGCCATGAAGGAGCTGCTGTGTTTTGTGTCTGGAAAAGAGGGGCATTTTGCATGCATATTTATTTTCCTAGCATGTTAGGATTGTTGCAGTAATAAGATGGACAACTTAGTTACAATATGGGAAGTATCCTTTCAAATAAACAAATGTTGCTTTGCAGTCAATGCTTGCAAACGTATTTGTCAGAATGTTCCTGTGTTGTGTGCATTCATCATAAAGTTGCACTGATGTGGTGTGTTCAACACATTAATGTGTAGGAGAACATTTTCCACAAATGTAATAATTAGTTTAAAGTCCAGAAACAACAGGGAGAGCTTATGAAGCTAGTGTGCACGGTACAACCGTGTTTGTCCTTTTAACCGTTAACAAAATAAAATATGGTAGCACAAAAACAACGGTTTTATAGGAAAGAAGGTATTCAAGGTGCATCTGAAGTATGCAAAACAAATAAGTAAGTTAAAGTGCTCACACTCAAATACATGAAGAAGGAGGGCCACCTGGCTCGGCGTACCTTACCCTAAGGAAGAACACCCTGACCCTGGCGGGGGTGCCTATCCCTGGGTTACGCGTGATGTATCGCCTACTAAAAAGATAGAGAGGAGAGTGCTGTCCCTCAACCTTCTATACTGGTGGCGGTGTCTGAAGACAGACACGAGTAGTCCAACAGGGACATCTAAAAGGTGGTAGACTCCAGCAGGTTGGGCAGCGTGCAACAAAACTGTAGATTAGATCTTGAGGCTGCTAAGTCTAATGCATGGATACAACCTGCGAAACAGGTCAACTGCTTATATTCCATCCAGAATGTACAACTTTAATGGTTCCCGTAGGTCACTATGGTTGGAATGTAAAACAGTACTGCTGGAGAAACCACCAGAGGGTGCAGTAAAACAAACACAGCCAAAGGGCTGTAGGGCTAAAAGGTGGCTCTTATAAAAAGGTGTAGCTCACTCTGTGAAGTTGAGTGTGCTACAGTAAGCAATTTTTAGAAAATACAGTCTCTTTAGTTGGTGCGAGAGAGATCACAGGTAGGTCATGAGAGCCCTCATGACCGAAAGGGGTCGACCGGTTTCGATGGCGTGGGAGATTCAAGCCATCTTCTTCAGGACTGTGACTTGAAATGCAAACGAGTTTGCCAAATGTTCAGATAGATGCTGAACAAAGGGAGAGATGCTGGTGTCTCCTGTAGGGAGACAGAAGGGATGGGGAGAGAGGGAGGGGCAATCAAACAATGAAAAAGAAGCACCAATGGTGTGCAAACATACGGGTGGTGCTTGTCATGCGTTGAGTAGAGCATGTCGGAGCAAAAAACTGCAACGGTCAGAGTTTGCAGGAAAGGTGGGGGTGCCTGGACACCTGTGAAGGGTCTCAACGCCAGGAGTGAGGGAAATCGGAAACAGGGGGGGGGCCGGGGGGCCGTGATAGAGCGAGTCTCTACAGGTGACTGGTGAGCTGCCGCCTGGGTGGTGGGGGGCAACGAGTATGCTGGTGTGAGAAGTAGTGCACTGCAGGGCAGGAAGGCAGTGAGCCTCTGTGTGGTCCACAATAGGGGGGGACATCCCAAATGGGTGCAAGTAGAGTGGAGGGGGCTGAACCTACCTCTTAGCCAAAGCCTCTGGGCCAATGTCCTTTCTGGGAGGCGAGGGATGACACTGGGTTGCTTACAGCATCGTGCTGGTGAGGGAGAATCAAATACCTGCACAATCAGGAGATAATGTGCCTGAAGGAAACAAAAAGACCACAGAATGTGGATAAAAATGGCTCAAAAACACATGGCTTTGTAAGTTTGGGAATAGAGCCAAGGTGTCTGTTGAGGGGCAGCTGCTGGGCTCCGTGAAGTCCGTGTGCTGTATCGAGCTGGTACAGCTCGAGACTGGCGGTTTGTAGTGGAGAAAGGCCCATCGCCTATAAAAAGAAACGAGCAACGCGCTCGTTTCGGCGACGGCGGCGTCGGCGTGACGCGGCTGGCTCCAAGGAAACGCCTCGAGCGTTCGGAGCCAGCGGAGGAAGCCCAAGCGCCTCTCGAAAGAGTGGCAGAGCGCGCTTCAGTTACGATTGATCGGGCGCTGGAGCCCGATCTCATGTGGAGGAGACTTGATAACTAGGAAAGGAGTGAAGGGAAGGGGGGGAAGAAAAAAGAGAGTGGAAGGGGGAGGGAAAGGGAGAAAGAAAGGAAAGGGGTGGGCAACAAATGGCACCAGGGGGACTCGAAAAAAAGGGGGGGAGGGGGGTGTTTTTTGGGAATGGGGAAAAGGAGACCAGGGGCACATGTGATCATGACCAGATGGGAGGGTCAAGGGTACTCATGAAACCTGGGCAGCATGAGGAGGGTAAACCTCATGAGAAGGATGGTATGTCCAGAGGAGTCAAAGTACTTGGAAGAGCAAAAGTAGAGACAAAGGAGCACTAATGCTGTGAGTAGGATTGGTGATTCAGGACAACACTGCTAGTTTGTGCCACTGGATTTGTTCATTCAAACCTTCTGAATAGGTATTGAGTCTATAAATCCACATCTGTTCTCTTTTGAAAAGCATACTGTGGTAGTTGCCGCCTCTGCGAGGCGGTGTGACTTTTTCAATGATAGTCCATTTGAACTGGTCCGCAGGTTGTATACATGCATTAGACTTAGCAGCCTCAAGATCTAATCTACAGTTTTGTTGCACGCTGCCCAACCTGCTGGAGTCTACCACCTTTTAGATGTCCCTGTTGGACTACTCGTGTCTGTCTTCAGACACCGCCACCAGTATAGAAGGTTGAGGGACAGCACTCTCCTCTATATCTTTTTAGTAGGCGATACATCATGCGTAACCCAAGGATAGGCACCCCCGCCAGGGTCAGGGTGTTCTTCCTTAGGGTAAGGTACGCCGAGCCAGGTGGCCCTCCTTCTTCATGTATTTGAGTGTGAGCACTTTAACTTACTTATTTGTTTTGCATACTTCAGATGCACCTTGAATACCTTCTTTCCTATAAAACCGTTGTTTTTGTGCTACCATATGTTATTTTGTTAACGGTTAAAAGGACGAACACGGTTGTACCGTGCACACTAGCTTCATAAGCTCTCCCTGTTGTTTCTGGACTTGCTTCGCGCAACTGATCCTAGTTGCTGGGATAGATTGATTCTATCCACGCAAGAGGTAGGACCCTCCTCCCTCCTGCCATTTGTTCACAGTAATTTTGTGATTGTTCTCTCCACGCCATCCCCTCCTTCACTCCCCCTTGCCCCCCCTTTTCTTTTCCCCCACCCTGACAAATGGCCGAGGGCCACTTTCTAGCCTTCGCAGAGGAACTGGTTGATGGCATTTTAGCCAACCCATCTCTCCTGGGACTAGATCTCACACCGCAGAACATCACCAACAATGACGAATGGAACGATATTGAAATCCTCAACAAGAAGATCATCCGCACCGAATTACACGGTGCACTCATGACTGAATACTTGAGGGCCCATGCTGCACCTAACGGCCTCATCATACGTATCGAACCACGCATCTTCTTAGATAATCTTAAATTCAGGAAAGATTGGTCTTTCATAGCCAATAAGTGTACCAGAGACTGGCTTATACTTATCATCAACACTGCCAAAACAGTCACAGATCAATTACTGACTGAACTGAATGAAAAAAGCGAGGCACTTAGAACAAAAATCGCTGCAGACACCTATTCGGCCAAACTCATTCTCCTAGAAACCACACTGAAAGAGTTTAAAGACAACAACTTGAATAGAAAGATTATTAAATTAAAGAAGGACCTTGCAGCCTTTACGCATGTAAAAATCTACCCCTATGTAGCAGAAGAGTATTTTACTGAGGAAGCTAAACAAGCTCGACGAGACGCTGCACAACTCCGGTTCCAAAATCTTCAAAGATCTAACTCTAACAGATCCTGGAACAGCTCCAGTAGCAACTCGAGCACTAGCTCCAACAACAACAGATGGCAGAACAAGAGAGTACAGTTCAACAGCTCCAACCAGGGCACCCCCCTTGCGGTCCCTTTTTTAGGACAGCGCGGGAGAGGCCAGAACCGCACACGGTGGCAGAACCACCCCCAGTCAACAGTGGTCACACGCAGTCGGGGACAAGGAGCTATACCACCGCTCCTCCCTCACTTATCGTGAACCAATCCACCCATATTCTTACCAGACCCGAACAAGAGATTCTACAAAAAGGTTTAGCTTTCATCCCTACAGCTCGTTATGACCCGTTCCAAACCAGGGTAGAAGTTACTCAAATGATGCGCAAGATACGATTGAATCAGTACTTTGCAAACCATACCTATGAAGACAAAGATGTGACGGGCCTACGCCCTCCATCACAGTACTTCCCACCGCATTGTGCAAACACCGCAGAATCAGTTACTTTTGAACAGGCATTGCTCAAAAAGATTTCCAAATTTGAATCCAACATTCCATTTATCCATAATAACTGCACTAAACCCCAACTACTTGCTCTGACAGACTTAGCTAACAACCCAGACATCGTGATAAAACCAGCTGACAAAGGGGGTGCCATTGTTATTATGGATACCACTAAATACATCACAATGGTTACCAACCTACTTGATGACCCAAACAGCTACTGTATTCTACCCAGAGACCCTACTCCATGTTTGCAGGCTCTGATAGCACCTATCATCTACGAGGCAGAAGCTGAGGGACACATCCGCGCCCGGGAAGCCGCGTTCCTGTCCCCCCCCCACCCCTGGATCCCTGCCATATATGCTCTTCCAAAAATCCACAAAGGGCTCACTCCTCCACCAGGTCGTCCTATTGTTTCAGGAATTGGCTCGGTTCTGGAACCCCTCTCACAATATGTGGATTTCTTTATCAAAGATCAAGTTCCAAAAATGACCAGCTATGTGAAAGACTCCACAAATATGCTGATTCTTCTAGACACCATCACATACGATCCAGAAACAGAATGGCTAGTCACTATTGACATAGAATCCATCTACACTCGGATACCGCAGCAGGAGACACTGCACATGCTCAGCAGGTTGCTACACTCAGGTATGGACCTCCATGGAGTCCCGCCTAATTTTCTCTTATCTCTCGCAGAAATAGCACTGACCAAGAACTTTTTTCTCTTTCAAGACACATTTTACCAACAGATCTCAGGGACTGCGATGGGGGCAACCTTTGCCCCCAGCCTCGCCAATCTATATGTTGATTCATTCGAACGCCAACACATTTACCCAGAGACTAATCCGTATCTCGCACACCTAATGGTATGGCAGCGATATATCGATGACATTTTCGTGATATTCCGAGGCTTAGAACACGAGATAGAGGCCTTCCACATCTGGCTCAATTCCCTCAATCCACACCTCAAATTTACTATGGAGAGACATAGATCCAACACCCACTTCCTCGATCTTGCCATCTCAGCAGTTAGCGGGAACCTTCACTCGAGCGTCTACAAGAAAACTACAGACAGAAACTCCTTGCTCTGTTACTCAAGCTACCACCCCAAGGCACTCAGAGATAATCTCCCCTTTGGACAGTTCTTACGTTATCGGAGGCTGTGTACACAGACTCCGGACTACACCAGACAATCCAAACAACTGAAAACACAACTGGCCGAGAGAGGTTACCCTAGGAGGATTATTAAGGACACCTGTAAAAGAGCTAGGAACATTCCACGTTCCATTACCTTACAACAACACACTAAACCACGCGAGTCTAACACTTTCACAGCAGTATTTAGTTTCTCACCTCTGCTCAATAAAATTAAACGGGAAGTTGAAAGACTTTGGCCTATTCTAAACACAGGCGCCTCTACCATCCCTGTCCCACGGTTTGCCCTCAAGAGACGTTGCAACGTGAGAGATAAGGTTGTTAAAACCCTCATACCCGGTCCTCCCAGGGATGAGCCCCCGCAGGGGACCCTTTGGAATACCCCATCCATCAAGGGACATGCGCCCTGTGGCAATTGCTCCATGTGCGCTCAGACCTCCAGAACCACGCAGATAGAAATTGGTTGGAAAACACCATGGACACAGAACAGATTCACCAATTGCAACACCAAGGGCGTCATCTATATGATCACTTGCCCGTGCAACCTGAGGTACATTGGAATGACCATTAGGCCAGTTCGAACCCGCATGACCGAACACAAATCATGCATAAGAACGAACAAACTCACTGCACCCCTGGTGACCCATTTTACATCTAAAGGACATACTGCGGACCAGTTCAAATGGACTATCATTGAAAAAGTCACACCCCCTCGCAGAGGCGGCAACTACCACAATATGCTTTTCAAAAGAGAACAGATGTGGATTTATAGACTCAATACCTATTCAGAAGGTTTGAATGAACAAATCCAGTGGCACAAACTAGCAGTGTTGTCCTGAATCACCAATCCTACTCACAGCATTAGTGCTCCTTTGTCTCTACTTTTGTTCTTCCAAGTACTTTGACTCCTCTGGACATACCATCCTTTCCATGAGGTTTACCCTCCTCATGCTGCCCAGGTTTCATGAGTACCCTTGACCCTCCCATCTGGTCATGATCACAAGTGCCCCTGGTCTCCTTTTCCCCATTCCCAAAAAACACCCCCCTTCCCCCCCTTTTTTTCGAGTCCCCCTGGAGCCATTTGTTGCCCACCCTTTCCTTTCTTTCCCCCTTTCCCTCCCCCTGCCACTCTCTTTTTTCTTTACCCCCCCCTCCCATTTTCCCCCCCTTTTTCTTTTTCCCCCCTTTTCTTCTCCCCCCCCCTTCCCTTCACTCCTTTCCTAGTTATCAAGTCTCCTCCTCATGAGATCGGGCTCCAGCGCCCGATCAATCGTAACTGAAGCGCGCTCTGCCACTCTTTCGAGAGGCGCTTGGGCTTCCTCCGCTGGCTCCGAACGCTCGAGGCGTTTCCTTGGAGCCAGCCGCGTCACACCGACGCCGCCGTTGCCGAAGCCAGCGCGAGCCCGTTGCTCATTTCTTTTTATAGGCGATGGGCCTTTCTCCACTACAAACCGCCAGTCTCGAGCTGTACCAGCTCGATACAGCACACGGACTTCACGGAGCCCAGCAGCTGCCCCTCAACAGGTACGGCTCACTTCCAGACACCTTGGCTCTATTCCCAAACTTACAAAGCCATGTGTTTTTGAGCCATTTTTATCCACATTCTGTGGTCTTTTTGTTTCCTTCAGGCACATTATCTCCTGATTGTGCAGGTATTTGATTCTCCCTCACCAGCACGATGCTGTAAGCAACCCAGTGTCATCCCTCGCCTCCCAGAAAGGACATTGGCCCAGAGGCTTTGGCTAAGAGGTAGGTTCAGCCCCCTCCACTCTACTTGCACCCATTTGGGATGTCACCCCCTATTGTGGACCACACAGAGGCTCACTGCCTTCCTGCCCTGCAGTGCACTACTTCTCACACCAGCATACTCGTTGCCCCCCACCACCTAGGCGGCAGCTCACCAGTCACCTGTAGAGACTCGCTCTATCACGGCCCCCCGCCCTGTTTCCGATTTCCCGCACTCCTGGCGTTGAGACCCTTCACAGGTGTCCAGGCACCCCCACCTTTCCTGCAAACTCTGACCGTTGCAGTTTTTTGCTCCGACATGCTCTACTCAACGCATGACAAGCACCACCCGTATGTTTGCACACCATTGGTGCTTCTTTTTCATTGTTTGATTGCCCCTCCCTCTCTCCCCCTCCCTTCTGTCTCCCTACAGGAGACACCAGCATCTCTCCCTTTGTTCAGCATCTATCTGAACATTTGGCAAACTCGTTTGCATTTCAAGTCACGGTCCTGAAGAAGATGGCTTGAATCTCCCACGCCATCGAAACTGGTCGACCCCTTTCGGTCATGAGGGCTCTCATGACCTACCTGTGATCTCTCTCACACCAACTAAAGAGACTGTATTTTCTAAAAATTGCTTACTGTAGCACACTCAACTTCACAGAGTGAGCTACACCTTTTTATAAGAGCCACCTTTTAGCCCTACAGCCCTTTGGCTGTGTTTGTTTTACTGCACCCTCCGGTGGTTTCTCCAGCAGTACTGTTTTACATTCCAACCATAGTGACCTACGGGAACCATTAAAGTCGAACATTCTGGATGGAATATAAGCAGTTGACCTGTTTCGCAGGTTGTATCCATGCATTAGACTTAGCAGCCTCAAGATCTAATCTACAGTTTTGTTGCACGCTGCCCAACCTGCTGGAGTCTACCACCTTTTAGATGTCCCTGTTGGACTACTTGTGTCTGTCTTCAGACACCGCCACCAGTATAGAAGGTTGAGGGACAGCACTCTCCTCTATATCTTTTTAGTAGGGGATACATCACGCGTAACCCAGGGATAGGCACCCCCGCCAGGGTCAGGGTGTTCTTCCTTAGGGTAAGGTACGCCGAGCCAGGTGGCCCTCCTTCATGTATTTGAGTGTGAGCACTTTAACTTACTTATTTGTTTTGCATACTTCAGATGCACCTTGAATACCTTCTTTCCTATAAAACCGTTGTTTTTGTGCTACCATAATTAGTTTAAAGCCAGACATCTTTGCTACACAACTGTTTTGATTATGTGTTGTATTACTTGTTCTGGTTGCTTGTCACATACTATTTACACACTCCCTGAGGCAAATTATTTTTACTCTTACAATTTAATTAAATTCAAACAGCGTGTAAAATACTCCCCAACCTAACAACTTATCTGGGGCGTGGATTAGTATTTAATGCGATGTTTAAACGTTGATTAAACCTGAACTTGGAGTCAATGTCAAATGGTACTATGAATTGTCAGTGGCAGCAGGGCCCTTGCTCAAAGGTGATTGAGTCATTACACCGGTAACAGGGGGTCACAGCATATCAAACTTCAAGACTACACTTAAAACATTCAAAATCAGACTCCAGACAGTGTAAGCGCTGTTACAAAAAAAAAAACAAAGAAATGGTTGCATTTGCAAATGATCTAGAAACTCAGTAAAACATATACCTGTAGTGGTAATCCAAATAGGCATTTAATTTTGTATGTAGCGCACTAAGCACTGTGATTATTATTGGCTCGCTTGAGAGTCATTTTACTGACTTCTGAAGGGTGTATGTAAGGTTAACTCGGGACAGCCAACATTTGACCACGAGATTAGATGTAGATGTTAGCATTGAGCACTTGCCTCTCTGCACTATCATATCAGACCACTTGCATAACCATTAAACATTACTAGTCCCAGTGAAAGAGGGCTTTCATTAATCACAAATAGACAATTCTGCTATCAAACCTCAAAACACATTACACAAGTCACGTTTGATTTACTTTTAAGTGGCCAGGTCTGTTTGCGTCTTAAACATTAAAATATATATAGAAGAGATCAAATGTGCAGACCTTTGTAGAGGAAAAATGAAAGGCATAGTGAGGGACTTATTTTTTATTTATGAATTGGGTAGTTAAAATGCGCCTATACACAGGGTGTTTCAAGGTCCAACAAGACAAGAGGGGTTGGGGAACAGGGATTAAGAAAAACAAAAACCGATCACACTAGGCCTTGAGACATTCGGATTGTGCAAGTGCAGTAAAAAGAAGTGCCGGTCAGGGCGGAAGGTCACGCAGGTTAAGCGAGTGCCGCGGGGGGGACAGGTGGACAGAGCAAGGGGAATGCAGAGAGTGCAGGGGAGAGAAGGTCCACGAGCAAAGTGCGAGGCAGGAAGGGCTTAAGGGGTGCAGGCCCAGCCAGGTTAGTATGGGGGACGGAGCCCGGAAGGGCAAGTGCAGAGGTGGGGGGTAAATCAACGGAGAACAAGTGCAAATATAGACTGGTCGGGAAGGGCCTGGTTCCCTGGAAGAATCTAAAGAAACCACACAACCAGTCAAAAGAGGCAGAGGGGGACATTAGCAGGGGAGACGGAAGGAGAAAGAGAAAAGGAGGGTCAAATCATGTGTTGTTCTAAGGTTGAATTCCTTCTAATTACAGTTTACTAAATTCCTATTGTGTTACGTTTTTCTGTATCTGGCAGCTGAGTTAGCCTATGTCGCTATCAATTAAATATTAGATCCATCTGTGAAGAGTTTGCACTGCAGAGGCAATGAACTGTTCCTGTTCTATGCGGTTGGTGCTCCCACTGCTGTTATACTATTCTTATTCTATGTGAGGAGACATTAACCCCTGCAGGGCAAGTTCTTTGTGAGGGGATTTTGGACTGCTAACCCTTTGCTGTTCCCATGCAAGTGTAGATTGCATTTCGGACGCCCTTCATTTACCTGTTCAGTGTGGGGGTGCTTGCACTGCTCCATCCCATGCAGTTTATGCTCTATGCGAGGAGTACCTCTACTGCTGTGGCCAACTTCACTGTGGTAATCTTGTACTATAGAGACCCATGGCGTTTCTGTTACATGCGAGGAAATAATGATCTACCTAGGTCCATGGCATACCATATTAGGAGCAGAGAGTGCACTCCTGAAGCCTATGTTGGAACTGTTCTATAGACCCATTCCGCATCTGTTCTCTATATGGGTATCTTCTACCTTTGCTTAACTTGCACAGTTCCACTCCACCTGTTCTAC
The DNA here is from genome assembly GCF_040938575.1 of Ambystoma mexicanum. Lineage (NCBI taxonomy): Eukaryota > Metazoa > Chordata > Amphibia > Caudata > Ambystomatidae > Ambystoma > Ambystoma mexicanum. The sequence goes on from NC_090935.1 coordinate 1,198,939,466, forward strand.
ATGTGGACAGCTTGCATTGCTTTTGACCCGATTCAAATGTTCTATTTGTTGAGGGAAGTGTGATTGGCACCTACTCAAGATGACCCGTTCTGTGAGACCAAAGCGTTACAATGTTTATGCTGCTGTTGTATGCAGGAGAAGCTTACAGTGTTAGTGCTCATCTGCTCCATTTGTGAGAGGGTGTTTGTTCTACGGCACACTGATTTATCTGTACATTTGAGAGAAACCTGCTATTCTGTCATGAGGACCCTGCTGCATAATGATTTCCACAGTTTTACATTTTGGGTGCGTTGGCTGTATTTTCACATACATTTTACTCTTTCGTTGAGGACAAAACAAATGTTTACTCCTTTGAAATTGCATTTACTCTCAAAGTTTAAAAATAGAGAGCAAAATACTCCCAACTCAAAATCTTATCTGGACCACTGGTAACCCCAATAATTTTGGGCAGCATAATACTAAATGTTTTAAGGATTCCACTTCATTTTCAGCTTCACAATATCGACATGTCTAGATCCCATTGGTATTCCCAGATCTTGTACCCAAAATGTGTATAGTCGGATATAGGTTTAGTCTAAATCTTAAGTACTGAAGTCTAATTATTGGGGACGGACATTACTTCAATATTTTTTGCTGAGACACCAGACCTCACCCCACACTAATAAAACTTGCAAAAAGTGTATAGGACTTTACCATACTTACGGCCTCATCACGAGTTTGGCGGTAGCTCTTAAATGCGGCGGTAACGATGTTACCGCCGCATTTAAGGGTCCGCCAAATCACGGGTTTGGCTGCATTTACCCCAGCTCTGGGAAATTACTGATTTTCGGTACAATTACCACGCGGTAATACCGCTGACGGTAATTGTGCCGAAAATTCCCCATTGGGTCTAACGACCCAATGGGGATTGGGGAATTACCGTTACTGCCAAACACGTGATCCGGTGCTAATAGCGCCAGAGGGTTTGGCGGTAACGTTATTAGCCCGGGCAGTAGCCCGGCAGTAATACCACCCAACTCGTGATGAGGCCCTTAGTGTCCTCCCCCAATCTTCAAGCCATAATTTCTCTTTTAACTTGTGCGGGTCAACCAGGCTGGAAGCTGTATTTACACTTAAAGTCTTGAGAATCTATTCACATCTCATTACCCATTTGGTTAATGGCTTTGATATCCCACTCCAATATCATACGGTCTGCGGTAGCGACCCTGTAGTTATGGATATAGGTCACAGATATTTACAAAACATGAGACAGTTAGCGGATTCAAAATCTTTAAGAACTTGCCTTGGATTGGCAGAGGGGTTTCAGCTCCAGAAATGGAGCTGTACTTTTTGGCAGCTCAACTCCACTTTGCACCTTATTGGATGCCAGGCTCTGACTTTTTCCCTCATGTGCGTATCAAGAGATACTTGATACGCCATTTTTCATTGCAGGGCACTTCGGGTTGCATAAGGGTTAATGATACTTGTAAATTTGATCCGGTGGTTTGTACCATACACGCGTGGAAGAGGGTTCTAAAAAGGTTGCAGGTGACGGCCCATAGAGGCCTTACAACCGACCTGCGAGGGTACCATAGCAGCGGATTGGGGGGCCTTGGGCATTGTGCATATGTTTGACTTATATACTGAGGGGGTTTTATAACTCAAGACTTTGAGGCAAGGGTCGGGGACGATTTTCGGTGCCGTTTTCAATATTTTCGTATGCAGGCTGCGTTCAGTGCATGGTCGCCTTGCTTCCCAGTGGAACCTGCGTCTTAGCCATTGTTACAGTATCTCCGAAACTTGGCATCTGCTAAGCACATAGTTTCTTCAATATATGGGATTATCCTGTGGGACACCCAGAGGATTGCACTGAAATGCAGGGGGAGGTGGAAAGCGGATGTCGACGCTGCCTTCTCTGAGAACAGTAGAATGTTATGCGATTGCACACACCGGGTGCAGTAAGCACTAGGCTCAAGCTTATTCAACTTAAGCCCCTGCATAGGGTGTACTTGACCCCATCTCGTCTCCAATTGTTTGGCCCCAATGGGGATGGTAGGTGTCGTAAGTGCCATGGGGAGGAGGCACATTTTCTTCATATACTGTGGTCCTGTGCTTATGTTCAGGTGTTCTGGGAGGAAGTAGTTGAGATGTTTGCCAAAATACTGGGTCACGAGGTGCCACGTGAATTGTTGCGTTGTACGTTTGGATGGCTCCCGGGCTTGCAGAAAGGGTACTGGAAATTGTTGTGTACAGGTAGGATTCTGACGAAATGGTGCATTTTGGTAAAGTGGACAAGTTCTGCAGCTCCCGTTTTGAGCTCCTGGCTGAGGTATATAACTTGGTTTAGCGAGGTGGCATACCTGGGTGCCCACCGGCTAGGGTATGGGAGGCAGGAAATGGTGTCTCTGGCCCCAGTGGGGTCAGGTGGGACGGGCGATACTGGATGGAGGACTCAAAGCCCACGGGTGGAGGAGGGTAATTGAGGGCACTGCTTGGGCATGCTTTGAGCTGTACCTACACCTTTAATGTTGCATAGAAAATGTGTACGTAATGTGTCGATGTTGGAATTCACTGCCTGTGGTGGTAACCGGTCTATTAATGCTCATTGTGTTGCTGAGCCAGTGTATTATGTGCATGTGTGTAATTGTTTAAGAAGTGAACCTAATAAATAAAGTTTAAATTAAACACATTCTTTAAGAACAACTGGATCACTCAAAACTACCTTCGCATTTAGGGATATAAACCTCAATTCATGTCTTATGGCGACAGTTGGCACTCATTGTGGTAAGAACGGCCATCAGTACTCGAATTGAATTCAAATCCATTAAAAAAAAAAAATATATATATATATATATATATATATATATATATATATATATATATATATATATATATATATATATATATATATATATATATACCCTTATACTACCTTTTGCTTGTAGTAATTTACTAGGGGGACCAATGAGAACCGGCAATATCACCTTTATTTTCCTTCATTGGGCTATGTATTGGGTTAACATGGAACATTTTGTTGAAAAGACCCTTACTTGGTTTGGCCTCAATGTTAAACCCTAAATACTTTACTTATGTTACTATGTCAAGTTGGTTATCTTCTATAAACCACATTTGTTTATGTCACCTCTTGCACAGTATGATATTACTGTCTTTTTTATGTTAATTATTAAACTCTTCCTTCTTGTGTAATCCACCAACTCCTTTAGACTCAACTGGAGGCCTGCTGCGTCTGATCAAATCGTCATCGGAAAAAGCCAACCACTGGATCCTTATCTTTCCTAAACATGGAAGAAAGCTCTGACTCGCCCAAATCAGCCACATGTAGAACAGGATGTCAATTTACATGCTTGGCGCAGACCCTTATAAGTGTCCATTTCCCCCGACCTGTTTTTTAATGTTACATAACTTCAACAGGTTCTATGGATTTTCCAACCATTAAATTTATCCCACAGAATTGAACGATTTATTGTATTGTAGGCCCCATCCAGATCAATGCAGGCATAATACATGTTTAAAGTACAATCACTTGTTTTGGTTTGAAGTAATGCCAATAGTAAGCCATTTAGGGAAGTACCTTGCCCGGGCCTAAACCAGTCTTGTTATTTGTAGAGATTATTTAATTCTGCTGCCCATTTCTGGAGTTCTTTTCCGACCAACGCCGAATAGATCTTGCAGCATACATCACTAAAGCAATTGGTCTATAGTTGCTGAATTCCTCTCATTGGACATATTTATAAATAGGGACGAAATGGGTCATATGCCATGATTCCGGAATGGAAAATAAGCAATTTATTTTCTTGCAAGGTCCTCTTTTGTCCTACTTATCTCCGAATTTGAATCTGTATCTAATTCATAAGATATCTTATTGGCAGTTGTGTTCTTAAACAAACTGCTAAAATAACTTTACCATGCGAGCCCTGATACAAGAACTTTTGGCTTTGGGGTCCTGCATTCGAATTTATTTAAAGCCAAAACATGGCCATGTTTTTTGTTTTTAATACTAAACATATGTTGGCTTTCTTTTATCAACAACCACTTTTTATGATGGTTTAGCCAATTTTAGCCAGGTTGTTTCAACTTTATCATCTGCAGACCCTGGTCCATCCACGTCCCCATGCCTCTTATTGCCCTACTTAGTTCCCTTTATTTCGCTTTCACTTGGCGTCAGAATTATGACAACTACTTTCTCTTTTCTCGGAGTCCCCTTCCAAGAGGATCTTTACCTCTGAGCCTCTCTCAATTGAATTCAACTAGTCGGAGTAACAGCATGGATCACAATATTTCTCTATAGTGTGACACTTTAATGTCGCCCATGTGTGCTTCATTTTTATATTTTTCCACACACCATTTTTCATACGGACTCCATTCCCGCGGGCATTGGTTTATTAGTTGGGCCGTCTTTCCTGATTAACTCCCTGTAATATTTGTGTTAAGGACTAATTGCTCGGTTTTAAATACCACCAATTCCTCACAGCACATTAACAGATTTCTTGATAAATGTGGTTTATGTGCTCATGCTCCAGCCCCTCATGTATGGAAGAGCGTCCAGGTTTTATTAGTTATAAACCTATAAATTCAGTAGCATGTCACACCTGTGGCCCTCGTTCGTGACTCAAGGGCCATCCCCACATAGCTGTAACTGATATGCGCTGGTTTGCCGACTCCAGACTTGTTGCGGTACATTTTAAATTGTAGGAAGCTGCGTAGTGAATGGGATCGCTGAGCTTATTTTTCTGTCATTTGCATTGCACAACTCAGCTCTTAAGCAATGCACTTTGGGACGGGAAGGTTTTCAGTCCGGCCCTCAATGTCATGACACTGTGTCCCACTGACCTAAAAGCAGGGGAACCACATTGCCCTAGCTAGCTTTTGTATCTCGTTTTTGGGGACTGCGAGTCGTTGGAGTCCTCTTAACGCGGTGTTCTTTTTATAACTTTTGTTCCTTGCATAAGGTTTCGTTTTGTCCACGAAGTACATGATTTTGAAGGGTATGACATATTGGCCTGCGCGAACTGTACCCTAGGAGTCAAACTAGGGAACAGGAAAGGGGGGGGCGGGGACACACACACACACACACACACACAATTACAACATAAAAGATTATTATTGCACAATGCCAACGATCAGGCCATATTTGTGTGCGCAAACGTAGAAAGCAAGGGATCTGGACGAACATATATCATTGTTGTCTAGAAGCGAAAGCGGGAGGCTAAAAGCTTCAGAAGAAACTGGCAGGTAGTTAAAAGGGTGACATAATAAACGAGATTGGTGCGACAGCTGAAAAGAAAGTCAGCCTTGATGGGGCACGGCAAAAACGAATAAGAGCATGGGGAACAACACTGTTTAACACGAAAATGAACACATGCAAACCAACTCTACTAACATGTGACTTTCATTGGGAAATGTCTGTGGTGGCTCGGGCAACTAAGCTGAAGGGTCACTTGTTTTCATCCAACTTTACGATTCACATCCCTATTGACATTTCTCACCTGTAGGTATCCCCAGCTGCTTAGAGCCACGACCGAAACCTTTCACAACCTCACCCTTGCAGAAGTACGGCAGGGCGCTCATGGTAAGCCAGTTACAGCTGTATTAAACACGCGCTGTCAGAGCTCTCAGGGCACCGGCGAATTCACAAATTGGCAAAAGTGACAGGCAAGTGCAGCGTGAGAAAACATCGTGCGTGCTGACGCAACGCGCCTCTTGCAACACAGCTAAACAGAAGCACCAAGTACTTTAAAGACTAGAGCGCGTTTGTGGAAACTGGCGACCATGTTAGGAGAAGTTATGAGAAGTCCGTGGCCGTGTTACAGACTTGCATCTGCGTTTAATGTTTAATGTTCGAGTGTGCTCAGTGTGCCGTACGTTCCATGTGTCGTTACTTAGAGGCATGTCAGCCTCCTTATGTGGGAGAAAGGGATTGAGATGGGACTTGGAGAGGAAGGCAAGTGAGGAAGGACATCATTGGGGTAGCCAACTGTCCCGTATTTTGCAGGATCATCCCATAATTGGGGACTCTGTCACGCACTTTGCAGAGTGGCTGTGCAGGACGCAGGTTGTCCCAACTTGATTTGTTCCCTGGAGTGTGACTCTTGGGATACAGCAAGTCGGGATAACACATAGCTCTCAACCATTTATGTTGCAAAGGCTGGTGAAAAACCCCCGATTTTATTTTTGGCGGGTGAGAGGCCCATTGAAAAGAATGGGCGTGCAGGAGGCTTGGCGGGTGAGTCAGCTGTTTACAAGGCGGGTGACACCCGCCAAAAGCGTGTGAGTTGAGAGCTATGGGGTAACCTGCATCCAGCACAGCCACTCTGCAAACTGAAGTGGCAGTCTACCACGGTATAAGCCATTGAATGAACCAATGGATGTCTTTTAAATGGATTCAGATTAACATGAAACATACTTGCCAACCCTACTGATTTAGGCAATAGGCTACTGCTTTTTAAGCAGACATACTGCATACAGGTTTGGGGGACAGATCCTACTGCTTTTTACAGTGGCAGGTAATTTATGTGACTCCAAGGCAATGAATGTGTCTGTCCGGTGGGCGGGTAAATTATACATTTGAATGATGGGCACAGATCAATCCACTGATCTTATAGCTACATGACTCTGTCCTGCACTCTTGCCAGGACAGACCTTAGGTGAATCACCAGTGAAGACATGTGGCAGAGCGTACCACCATCACACTGCATCTGCCTATCAGACTGAGGGGGTATCAGTCTCCATGTCATTCAGTGTTCAACTTGCAGTGCAGGAATACATAAGTACTGCTCAGGCTTATGCTACAGAGCAGTGGCAAAAGTTGCCTACCAGCTCTGGGTGATTATTTTCTGTGAAGTTAGGTAATTGAATTTGGTGTTAATATACCATTCACAATGATACATTTTAAACATTTGAACATCTTTCCATGTTGTGCTGTTTGATGGGTTGTACATTTTAGAATGCTCCAGTAGTGCCAACAATGTAGGTTGTGTAATTTCCTGTGATGTACTTGTTATGCTAAGTATTGTTTTTGAAACTTGAAAAACCTACATCTTTTTGGTCACATAATGTTGGCAAGTATGCATGAAAGCTTTGCTGAGTGCATACAAATGATAATCATACAAGGCTGTCCTGTCTGCCACTGCCCACTAAACACAGAAAATAGCAGAGACAGAACCACTAGATGGCGATGTTGCTCTTTGCTTAATGTGCATACTCGGCACAACCAAACGCTGGACACTGGACTAATGATATATAAAATGAAACCTAAAGGTGCTTAGGAAAATAGTGTTAGGAAATATGTGAACCTTCGCCTGTCCCTGCTCTGCTCCCTAGTGTAGCCATTGAGTTGGCTAGTAATATTATTAAAACCCATTATTATTTTTGTTTAAATTGTTTAACATGTTTAATATCTTTAAACATAGATTGTTTAAATTACAAATGGGGTGGGCCAAACGTGAATGACGCTGTGACGTCATCACCGCCTTGCGGGCAAGTGTCCCGCAAAAGGATCTCAAAAAGTTGGCCACCATATGTGCACCGTGAGCCCCACTCACCCACCACCCCCAGGCTCCACGCATGCTCTGTTGAGCACACGTGACCTGGCCCTTTTGTTGGCATCCACGTGCAACAGAGTTACGTCCCTCTACTTTGTGTGCTAACTTAAAGAGACACCACACTCCTCCTTTTTCATAATAACTAACAGCAATCTAACAATAACCACCACACATTTAAAACATTTGGCACGCCGTCTCCACCATCTCTTGGGTGCTTGACTCAAGGGTCCAGTACATAGTCACTTAGGCGGGCAGGTCACCCCCTCCCAGTTCACTGGGGATACCGCATGCCCCCTTCCCAGCTCGGCCTCTCCTCACCTGCATCCCCTCGATCCAGGTAAACCTGAGGGCTGCCAGCCCCAGCACCATCATCCGGTTCTTCGGCAGAGTCTCTGCCTGGGGACAACCCCAGCGGTGCGCCTTCTACTAGTCACTTGAAAAAACTGGCATTTCTGGTCATAGTTGCTGCCCCATCTGAGGCTGTCACCATCAAGCCCTTCAGCGCAACCACGTCCATGGGTTGGCTCATACGTCTGTGATGCTGGAAATGCATCGGAGGGACAGGGTCTCCGTATCCTTGTCCTTTACTGTTTTTTATCATGTGTTCTGTTGTGTTTTCCGCGCAGGGGTTCATGTGGGACTCCTGGCGGTGCAGCTCTCTCTCCTTTGGTTTGGTGAACGGACCCGTGGGATACCCTTATGGCACCCATGGGTAGGGGTACAACCCTGTGCCCCTAGTGTATGTTTTCGGGCACCTGTGTGTGACCCACAGAGCAGGGTACGGGCTGGTGGCAGCTCTGTGCTGAAATGACTGGTGCCCTGAGCGTCCTCCATTTTGGGATTCCACGCCCTGTCATTGGAATCGGTAGATTCCGGATGGAGACAAAATGGCCTCCAAACCCTCTTACCTTCCATCACCTGTTACCTTGATCTTCCTGGAGTCCCGGGACGCCCTGCCTCTGTCCCTTCCCCCTGACTGGCTGTTGTGTGGAAGTTCCGTATCTGGTAGTGTGGGGAAGTGCCAAACAGACTGGCTGGAGCCTTCTCAACGACTGTATCTTGTGGGTTGGGGTTACACTTTCGCTCACCCCACTTCCGTCAAAGGGGACCCCACTCCAAAAGACTCAGACGGCTAGTCAAGTCACAAAGGTTTATTTGTCAATCTTCCGCGGAAGGGCATGACTTCAGCGTCCTTGAGAGAACGGGGAAGTGAGCTGATAAGCATTAGGTCTGCAGGGTGTATATACATTTTCAAATATCATTGGTTCCAATCTCTAGCACGTGCACAAAGAAGGAGTTTACATAAGCATAGCAGTTAGTCGCGTAATCTTCCTTCACCCCCATCCCTCCTTCGCGCAGAAGAGTTCCTCGTAAAACACACTCCAGGGTGAGCTGATAAGCCTAAAACGGCACAGTCATTACACCCTTCTCGGCATCTCAGGGGCCCTCTTCAGGGAATCCACTTCTGCTGTTCATGACAATCTTGTATCTGTCGTGCCAGGCCTTTACCACCCTCTGCCCTTCCCTTCTTCTTGGAATTTGACATCTGTTAACAAGAAAACAAATTTTGAAACACTGCCTAGTCGCACCTAATCTCCCTTTTCTACTCTGGGGCTCTACAGGATTCATCTTGCTACAACATGTGCATGGACTTACAATTTTTTGTATCCACAGGGTACGCCTTTGGGTGGGACCTGGGTGAATGGAGTGTGTGACAAATATACATTCTATGTTGTGGCTGTCTAGTATCTGGTGGTTGACACAATGGTTGAAACAGCCCTGCCCGAAACCGGTATGAATGCAGCTTAGAGTGTTGAATGGCTCGGTACTTGTCCCAATACACATAACTTGTTGTGAGTGTCTGGAGAGAAGTGAATGGCCTGAATACCTCGTGTGCCTGATTGGTTGCCTGCCTGCATGAATGCCCGTAGTCGTGACTGGATGCTTGAGTGCGACCCAGCGGAATGAATGGGAGATCAACAGTATATCTGGGGCCCTCTCACTGCTAGGAATCGTGTTCGGAAGCTGAAGTCCACTACGAGTAACTGGAGTGAAGCTTAACCTTGAGCCCTGCTGGACGAGAAGTAATGCTGTTGCTCTCCTTCGCAATCGGAAGGCTGTTGTGCTTCAAGAACTGACCCAGAGAGGACCTGGCAAGGCGCCCTCTTCCCGAGCTACGAGGGACCATCGTGCACAGCTGATCTTTGCCTAAGCTCCCTGGTAGACAGACCTTCGACATACTGCCGACCCGATACGGGGACTGCTGCGGAACTCCAAGTTGAATCGCCCGGACTGTTGTCCACTACTGTCGCCGAACGCCATCGCCGACTGGAGCCTCCGTGCTCCCGTTGCCTAAGAACTTCATTGATCCAAGTCACTCTCGTCCGCATCGTCGCTGCTGTATCCCGCTGGAGAAGGCCTGACCGTCGACACACCGAGGAGCATCCACCGGTGGGTTTCCCGCCACCAAAAGACCACAGAGATGCCAACGACTCGCCGTCCTTGCTGGGCCACAGTTCTTCAACTCTTTGCGGTCCAGAACTATCGACACCGAGGTGCCCTGCACGCCTCTTCCTTGCAGGATGTTTACGCTTCCCCGTCAACGAGCACCGTTAGGAATGACGCGGCCACTTTTCCGTCGTAGCTCGACCTGTTCTCCGTCGGACGTTCGACGACCCGTGACTCCTGCCTTAAAGGGAGGGCACTCAAAGAGGGTTGTCGATTTCCCCGACGAGGAACGCTACAATGCCAGGTACTGTGGGGTTGCCAAACTATTGGGAAGTCTAAGGGTGAACAATATATGGACTGGGCTTGTATCTTTCTCCTACAGGTTGCCCAGGTGGGGGGATCTCCACACAGAACTGTGTTTAACGGTAGTTACCAGTATTCTGCCTATTGCTCAACCATCCTGCTTTCCTTCCTCTCTCTACTGCTGGTTTTCCTCTTTATTTTGATTTGTGTGTCATCCTGACCGTATGCACTTTAATAAGATCGAGTAACGTTAGTGGTACCACTTTACAATTGTACATATTTACCATTGTTGATTTTCGGAGTACAAAGTGAGTTATCGTGATCGTGTATATGCCTTTGAATATTAATTATATAAAGACTGTGTTGTAACCGATACAGTGTGTGAACATTCCTTCGTGGGTGCTCGGGAACTACACTGTACTTAAGAACCAACTCGCATCACCTCCCGAGAAGCTAGACCTTGATTGCTCGACTACATTACCATAATTGAGAATCTTGGCAGGGGTCTCTGTGCCTCCCCTCTACCAAATAGAGAACGGAAGAGCAGACCCCCCTCCGGTCTTGACAGCTGGTGGCAGCGGTGGGATGCTTATGGTTTTAAGACTCAGTGTATAACCGTGCCACTTACGAAGAATATCTGAACTTTGTTAAATTAAGGTTTAGTCGTGTACAAGATAACTGCATTACAAGCAATGGAATCTATTGCGAATGGTAAATTGACTCGGATGAGCTTAGAGGCTCTCCAGAGTGCTTGTGAAGCCAGGGAATTAGACTTTGTGGATAAGTCTAGGGCTGAGCTAATAGCTGCCCTGGTGGACTACCAGATCGATTGTGAAACTCTTGAAGGGGGGGATGCAACCAATGAGGACTCTACCCAGGGGATTGTCCCTGAAACTGATTCTGGGAATGCCACCATTCCTGCTGCCTCAGTTCCGAACCCCAGCAGTTCTTGAAAGCTTGAGTTATTGAGGATGAAGTTAGCCTTTGAATGTCGCAAGTTGGAACTAAATGCTGAGCTTCAGAAAGAGGAGTTGGCACAGCAAGTGGAGCTGAAGAACCGGGATCTTAAACTCAAAGATAGGGATCTTGAACTCAAAGATAAGGAACTTGAACTCAAGAACCGGGACACTGAAAGTCAGCGAATCCAGTTAGAGAAAGCTCGAGTGGAGACTTCAGCGAAACCAGCTGAGAGTGTCAGGTCCCCAGCAACACAGTTTATGAAAGATTTGGTTGGTGTATATGCGGAGGGTTCTGATATCCTCCAATGGATTAAAGCATTTGAAATGGCTTGTGCAATTCAGGATGTTGATACAAGAGATTGGGCTAAGTGTTTGTTAAGCAGAGTTTCTCAAACCGGATATGACTGTATTCTGAAGTTGAGTGTGGAAGAAAGGGGTCAGTATGAGTGCATGAAGTGTGCTTTAATCGCCAAGTTTGGCAAAACGCCTATCCAATATCTTAAACGGTTCAGGAATTTTAAGAAACTGGAGAATGTGTCTTGGGTTGACTGGGTGAGTGCGGCACACATGAACATGATGGGGTGCATTGATGGTTACAAAGTGAAAACGTTTGTTGTATTGTCTCACCTCTTGTTTTTTGAGCATTTTTCGGAAGCCTGTTCGCCAGAGCTGCGTCAGTATGTTGCTGACCAGAACATTTTGGACCCCTTTAAGCTGGCTAGGTTGGCTGACAAGTGGGTCTCCCACCGGGTGTCCCCTAAGGACTCCAGTGGGAAGGACAAGGACAAAGAAAAGGGGGCCTCTCAGAAAGCTGAGGAGTCCCAAAAGCAATCACAGTCGGGTAAACCAAAACCTTCCTCTCCGAAGTCTGTTGTGGGTGGGAGTAAGAGTAGTGGTCCGCCTGCTGCAAAGCAGGGTCCTCGTGGTTCCAGTACCGTACCCCACATGCCCGGCACATGCTGGGATTGTGGAGCTCTGGATCACCGAAGGGGTGACCCAATTGTGAGGTAAGGCACTTGGAGTCCAGGCTGTCAGCCTGACCTATCCCTACTCCGTACCTGAGGTGGAGGCCACCGTCCTCCCCTCCTCTACTGGGATCACCTTCGGTGCTCCCGTAGAAATTTCCTTAGTGTCCCTTGGGGCCTGGGACCAGCACGCAGAAGTACTGGCGACTATCCCGCAAACCACTCGTAGGTTTTTGAGAAGTGTCCTCTTGAATGGCCAGCCTTCTACTGGTTTGAGAGACACTGGGGCAAGCATGACAGTGGTGGCCAGGACCCTGCTCAAGCCAGAGGACTATGTAGGTGCTCCTCTGAGAACCACCAGGTTAGCTGGTGGGCCTCCAAATTATAACCTGTAGCCTTAGTCAACATTACGATTGGAGACAAGAGAGCAAAGCTTCCGGTCCTGGTTCAGGACAACGTGCCTGCAAACATTTTGTTGGGAAACGATTTGGTCGAGTTGGGGATGCTCACTATCCAAAAATGTTTCCACCCACAATCTTTGTAGCTCAAGCGATCAATCTCCTGGAAGAAATCAGAGCACAGACTCAATTATCTGAACTCTGGAAGGACATAACGAAGAAAAATCCCTGGCGTCTGACAATCAAGGAAGGATATTTATTCAAGAACAATTCAGTGGTCATTCCGACAAAAGAACTTCAACAGAAGGTAATGAATCTATGCCATGATACTCTTCACTCCGGCCATCGAGGAGTAACCAACACCTTCCGTCTTATACAAAGACAATTCTGGTGGCCAGGGATGAAGTCCAGTGTAGTTCAATACATCAAGACATGTGCTATTTGTAGTCAGAACAAGTACGATAATCAGAGGCCGGCGGGTCTGCTTCTACAACCTACGTTGCCAACCCGACCCTGCGAAGTTATTGCCACTGACTTTATTGTTGAATTACCACCTTCCCGAGGATATACAACCACTATGGTAACCATTGACTTGTTCACTCATCTAGCTCATTTTACACCATTGTATAAACTACCATCTTCCTCGGAACTTGCTGGAATTTTCCTGGAACATATTTTTCGTCTTCATGGCCTTCCAATATTATTTCGGATCGGGGACCCCAGTATATTTCACAATTCTGGAAACATCTCTGTCGTGTTCTAGGAATCCAACGTGCCCTTTCTTCAGGCTATCATCCACAAACCAATGGGGCAACGGAATGAGTAAATCAAACCCTGGAACAATATCTTTGTTGTTTTGCCACCAAGGTTCAAGACGATTGGTCTCTCCTGATACCCTTAGCCGAATTCTCCTACAATATCTCAGATCATTCAGCTCTCAAGATCAGCCCTTTCTATTGCAGTCAAGGTTATCACCCGTCTGTATTACCATCATTTCTTCCCGAATCTACTCCGGTACCTACCCTTGACTCTTGGATTCAGACGCTGATCGACTTACAAAGAAGAGGCAAGGGATCAGTTAGAACAGGCCCAGACTCGAACCAAAAGATATGCGGACTCTAAGAGAAGACCATCAATCACCTTCCTATTCAGTTGGCGATCAAGTCTGGTTAGCCTCGAAAATGTTACCTCGACATCTACAACCAAACAAATTAGCTCCTCGCTATTATGGTCCATTTTCTATAAAGGAGGTCATCAATCCTGTCTCCTTCCGACTTAAGCTTCCGGATTCCTGGAAAAAGATACATCCAGTCTTCCATACTTCCCTGTTGAAACCCTACGTTAGTTCTACTCGAAAACCCTTCAAACCCACACCTGTGGTTGTGGACGACAAGTTGGAATATGAGGTGTCCAGGATATGTGATTCCAGGTATAGGAGGGGTTGACTACAATATTTAGTCGAGTGGAAAGGCTACCCCCCAAGCGAGAGAACATGGGAACCAGTTTCTAATTTAAAGACCCCTCGTTTGCTCAGAAGATTCCATCTTATTCATCCAGGCAAGCCTGGAGGAACCAGTCTTCGGAGGGGGCATGCTGTCATGACCCGGCGAAATTGCCCCTTCTGGACCTCATGGTCATTGTCACGAAGGGCTTGTACTCCTTCTTCCTCCCAACATGGCCGTACCAAGCTGCGTGCTACGCACTAGATTTCACGTCGTGGCACGTACTATAAATTGGTCATGCCCCTGCGGGTCCGCGCGTCTCAAAGCTATCTTCGGTAGTGACCCGACGTGTGCTTACTCTCTACATTGATTTCCTTGATCCTCTTGCTTCCTTCCTTGCCTTTTTCCTGTTCCCGGATTTCCCCCCCTACTTACTCGTTCTATGCTAATCCTGGATACCCTGGAACCACAAACTTCCCGGTACTCTGAACGCGTCCTGCAACCTGACGAGGCTCGGGCGAGCCTATTCAGGACCCGAACCATCCACAGGAAGAGTCCTGCGGCCGAACAAGGGAGATCCCGATCACAGGTGAGACGGGGGGAGATTTACGACAGTTACTCTTTGGACATCCCGTGAAGGGGCCCCTCGCCTTGATCCGAGAAGGTTGGGAGGCCAACCCTCCAGGTCCCACCAAGCAAGTGGGAGACTATGTGTTAAGCCTCAGGCAGAGGATGACACAGATGATGGGTCAGGCAACAGCAAATCTTAAGGCCAACCAGGAATTTAATAAGTACTGGCATGACCTTAAAGCATCGCAAGTGGATTGGACTCCGGGACAGGAGGTCCTCGTGATGGAGCCTACCAAGCCTCGGGCGTTGGCGGATAAATGGACTGGACCCTTCAGGATAATCTCCAAGATGGGCGAGGTCAAATATCTGGTTGACATGGGAGCCTCTGGGGTAGCCCCTCAGATATTCCATGTTAACAGGCTCAAGCCTTCGCACAGGCGGGCCGAAGTCTCATGCCTCTTGCTAGCTTGAGGGCAAGAAGAGGATGAGAGTGAGCCCCTTCCTGATTTGCTGCATAGCAACCCTCAGGATGGCTCCATGGAAGGAGTGCATCTCTCTCCCGATCTGACGACAGAGCAGCAGAAGGCCTGCCGGGCTTTGCTCCGACAGTACACCTCTCTGTTCTCACTGACAACAGGCCTTACACCATGGTGTAGGCACAAGATTGACACTGGTGACAGTGTGCCTGTCAAAAGCAGGTGCTACCGTATGTCAGATACCATCAAGAACCACATCCAGGCTGAGGTCACCAAGATGTTGGATCTGGGTGTTATTGAACCCTCAACCAGTCCCTGGTCCAGTCCTGTGGTCCTTGTCCCCAAGGCAAGTTCCCAGGCAGGTACCAAGGATTGGAGGTTCTGTGTGGACTACCGAGGAGTCAATGCCGTCACCAAGACTGACGCGCACCCTTTGCCCAGGGCTGATGAGCTCGTGGACACCATAGGTGCTGCCAAATATGTGAGCCCCTTCGCCCTTACCTCAGGCTATTGGCAAATAGCTCTGACGGACCATGCCAAGGAAAAGACAGCGTTCTCAACACTAGAGGGACTCTACCAGTTTAGAGTCATGCCTTTTGGGCTGAAGAACGCCCCTGCCACTTTCCAGAGATTAGTCAACCATGCGCTCAGTGGGCTGGAAGCCTGGCTTACTTAGACGACATCGCTGTCTACAGTTCCACCTGGGAAGAGCACTTGACTCATCTGGATAAAGTGTTGCAGGCATTAAAAAGGGCTAACCTCACTATCAAGGCCACCAAGTGCCAGATACCTCAGGGGAAAGTCACCTATTTTAGTCATGAGGTAGGAGGGGGTCAAATCCAACCTCTCTCCAGTAAAGTACTGGATGTACAGGACTGGGAGAATCCAGCTACTCAAACCCAGATGAGAGCCTTTTTGGGCCTCACTGGGTACTATCGCAATTTCGTGGCAGACTATGGAACCATAGCTGCCCCCCTGACAGCGTTGACTTCGGCCAAGCAACCGAGGAAGGTTCATTGGACTGAAGACTGTCAAAGGGCCTTTGATGGCTTGAAAGGAAGTCTTTGTCAGGCACCCGTGCTGTGCGCGCCTAATTACAGCAAGCCCTTTATCGTTCAAACTGACGCCTGCGACACCGGAATTGGAGCTGTCTTGTCCCAGTTAGATGACAAAGGAAGAGAACATCCGATCATATTCATCAGTAGACATCTTAAGGGTAGGGAACCTATGTGGGCTACTGTTGAAAAGGAATGTTTTAGTATTGTTTGGAGCCTTAGGCGTTTTAGACCCTACCTTACCGGGTCTACCTTCAAGGTCCAAACCGATCATAAGCCCCTGAAGTGGCTTATGCAGATGAAGGGTGAAAACCCGAAACTGCTCAGGTGGTCCATTAGTCTGCAAGGACTAGACTTTACCATTGAGCACAGACTAGGGAAGAGTCACGATAATGCAGATGGCCTTTCCAGAAGGTATGTTGACCGTCTGGATGAGGGTTTCTATCCCGTGGGAGATTAGGCACCCTCCACCTCAGTCTGGGGGGGGGCGACTGTGATGCTGGAAATGCTTCGGAGGGACAGGGCCTCCTTATCCTTGTCCTTTACTGTTTTTTATCATGTGTTCTGTTGTGTTTTCCGCGCAGGAGTTCATGTGGGACTCCTGGCGGTGCAGCTCCCTCTCCTTTGGTTTGGTGGACGGACCCGTGGGATACCCTTATGGCACCCATGGGTAGGGGTACAACCCTGTGCCCCTAGTGTATGTTTTTGGACATCTGTGTGTGACCCACAGAGCAGGGTACCGGCTGGTGGCAGCTCTGTGCTGAAATGACTGGTGCCCTGAGCGTCCTCCATTTTGGGATGCCCAGGCCCTGTCATTGGAATCGGTAGATTCCGTGTGGAGACAAAATGGTCCCCATGGCCTCTTGCCTTCCATCACCTGTTACCTTAATCTTCCCGAAGTCCCGGGAAGCTCTACCTCTGTCCCTTCCCCCTGACTCGCTGTTGGGTGGAAGTTCTGTATATGGTAGTGTGGGGGAAGTGCCAACCAGAATGGCTGGAGCCTTCTCAACGACCATATGTTGTGTGTACGCCTGTGGGTAGGACCCGGATGAATGGAGTGTGTGACGAATATACATTCTATGTTGTGGCTGTCTAGTATCTGGTGGTTGACACAATGGTTGAGACAGCCCTGCCCGAAACCGGTATGAATGCAGCTTGGAGTGTTGAATTGCTTGGTACTTGTCCCAATAAACATAACTTGTTGTGAGTGTCTGGAGAGAAGTGAATGGCCTGAATACCTCGTGTACCTGATTGGTTGCCTTCATGCATGAATGCCCGTAGTCGTGATTGGATGCTTGAGTGCGACCCAGCGGAATGAATGCGAGATCAACAGTATATCTGGGGACCTCTCACAGCTAGGAATCGTGTTCGGAAGCTGAAGTCCACTACGACGAGTAACTGGAGTGAAGCTTAACCTTGAGCCCTGCTGGACGAGAAGAATTGCTGTTGCTCTCCTTCGCAATCGGAAAGCTGTTGTGCTTCAAGAGCTGACCCAGAGAGGACCTGGTAAGGCGCCCTCTTCCCGAGCTACGAAGGACCATCATGCACAGCTGATCTTTGCCTAAGATCCCTGGTAGACAGACCTTCGACAGGCTGCCGACCCGATACGGGGATCCAAGGAGAAGCGCCCGGACTGTTGTCCACCACTGTCACCGACCGCCGTCGCCGGCTGGAGCCGCCGTGCTCCCGTTGCCTAAGAACTTCATTGATCCAAGGACGCTCTCATCCGCATTGTCACCGCTGTATCCCGCTGGAGAAGGCCTGACTGTCGACGTGCCGAGGAGCATCCACCGGTGGGTATCCCGCCACCCAAAGACCACAGAGACGCCGATGACTCGATGCCCTTGCTGGGCGACAGTTCTTCAACTCTTTGCGGTCCAGAACTATCGACACTGAGGTGCCCCGCATGCCTCTTCCTTGCAGGACGTTTACGCTTCCCCGTCAACGAGCACCGCTAGGAACGACGCGGCCACTTTGCCATCGTAGCTCGACCTGTTCTCCGTCGGACGTTCAACGACCCGTGACTCCTGCCTTAAAGCAAGGGCACTCAAGAAGGGTTGTTGATTTCCCCGACGAGGAACACTACAACGCCAGGTACTTTGGGGTTGGCGAACTATTGGGAAGTCTAAGTGTGAACAATATATGGACTGGGCTTGTATCTTTCTCCTACAGGTTGCCCAGGTGGGGGGGATCTCCACACAGAACTGTGTTTAACGGTAGTTACCAGTATTCTGCCTATTGCTCAACCATCCTGCTTTCCTTCCTCTCTCTAATGCTGGTTTTCCTCTTTATTTTGATCTGTGTGTCATCCTGACCGTATGCACTTTAATAAGATTGAGTAACGTTAGTGGTACCACTTTAGAATTGTACATATTTACCATTGTTGATTTTCAGAGTACAAAGTGAGTTATCGTGATCGTGTATATGCCTTTGAATATTAATTATATAAAGACTGTGTTGTAACCGATACAGTGTGTGGACATTCCTTCGTGGGTGCTCGGGAACTACACTGTACTTAAGAACCAGCTTGCATCACCTCCCGAGAAGCTAGGCCTTGATTGCTCGACTACGTTACCATAATTGAGAATCTTGGCAGAGGTCTCTGTGCCTCCCCTCTACCAAATAGAGAGCGGAAGTGCAGACCCCCCTCCGGTCTTGACAACGTCAGAGACTGATTTCCTTGGGGATGTCTATTCCTTACGACCACCTCATCCCCTGGGGCCAAATGGTGCTAGCAAAGCCCCCTTCTCATGTTTTCGCCCTCATTCTGGCACCTCCTCTCTTCTTCCACCCGAGCATCGTCAATTACAGCTGGCTCCCGGTCACTCGCATCTGGCAGTGAGGAGTCGCTCGATATTCCCTGAGGAACTGGTAGAGGGCCCTGGAAAGGCACTGTCCCTGTTCATGGGCGATTCTAAACACCTTATTGAGTGTTCTCATAAATCGCTCTGCCTCGCCATTGGCGTGAGGTCACACTGGGGTGATTTTCCTGTGGTGTACGTCATATTCCCTCAGAAATTCGGCAAAACTTTCACCTTGGAAAGGTGGTCCATTATCTGAGCACAAAGTTTGCGGCAGACCATGGGTCACAAAGGTTTTGTCGAGCGCCACAGCACCAAACGCCACAGAGTCAACAAACTCCCCCTCCTGCTATCTAGACCACTGCTCCACCACCACCAGGAAATGGACATTTCTTCCTGTGGATCCAAAGTCTGCATGCACCGCCACCCATGGCTGTGCTCCTCAAGACATCGACTCAATGGGATCCTTCTGCATGGGGAGGCAGCCTGGCACCAGACACAGGCCCCCACAAACTCCTCCACTTTCTTCTCGAAGTCCGGGACCACACCTTCAGCTGTAGTCTGGCCTTGCTCTTGGCCATTCCCTGGTGACCATGATGTATGAGCTCGATCACTTGCTGTTTCTTGTGAGTGGGCCCCACCATTAGTCTCCTCGTAGTAGTAACCCAGAGTCAGTGAATGTTAGCTCTCCCCGGACCCTCCACAACTGCTCCAAAGTTATTCAAGCTTCCTGGGTTCTCTTGCCCAGACCTACCAGGACTGATTTCCACTCCCCTCTCTGCAGTGTGCTCCCAAGGATCCAGAAGCATTCGTCATTCTCAGATGTCCTTTCCAGCTCCTGGATGGGCATCGAGTTCGGGGTAGCGGACTCCACGACACGTTGTACATACACTTTGGCCTCCTCAACGCTGGACGCATCCACGCCGTCTCCTTTTCATCCTGGGGGTGATGCGACAGATAGTCTGCTGCGTTGTTCGCTCTTGGGCGGTACATCAGCGAGACCCCATATTCCAGCAGTGCCATCATCCATCGCTCAGTCCTGGCCATTGGCCATGATGGGCAGCAGAGGCTTGTGAATCGCTATGACCATCAATGGCCTCCCTAGAACGTAGAGTCAAAAGTGCCTACACCCCCACAGTACCGCCAGGGCCTTGTGCTCAATTTAGGAGTACCTCTGCTCAGTGGCTGATAGAGCACAACTGGCATACGCAATGGGCCTCACTTCCCCCTTGCTGTCCGTCTGCTTGACGACTGCCGCCAGAACAAATAGGCTGGCATCCACCACCACTTCCGACTGGAGAGCTGGGTCAAAAAATGCCATTGTGTCGTCAGCCGTGAGGGCCCCTTTCACATCCTCGAATGCTGCTTGCTCGAGAGGGCCCCATTGCCAGGTTGCGTCTTTCCTTGTCAGGCTCCTTGGCGGTTCCAACCTTGTGGCGAGGTTCTTGATGAAACGGCCACAGCAGGTGACCATCCCCAGGAAGCTGCAAACTTCTGATACATTCTCTGGGGCATTTGCTTCCATTATGTCCTTGACCTTGCAGGGATCTGGGGACACCCCTCTTTCTTTGAACACAAAGCCGAAGAACTCAATGCTCGTCCGTAAGAACTTGCATTTCTCTCGATGTAACATCAAAGCCTGAATGCGCTCTAGGGTCCTCACTAGCCGTGCCATGTGCTCCACTTCCAGCTTGGCGAACACCAGGATAGCATCACTGATGTTCAGGACACCTTCCAAGTCTGCCAGGGCCCCCAGTATCAGGTTTTGAAAGACTTCAGCGGCTGATGACACACGCTTGTATCGGTACAGCCCTCGGTGTGTCGTGAATGTCGTGATATATCGAGATTCTGGGTGTAACACGAACTGGTGGTAACCCGCTCTCAAGTCCAGTTTAGAGAAAAACTTTGCACCCTGCAGCTCCACGGTGATGTCATCAATTGTCAGGGTAAGTTGCCTCTCCCACTTGATTGCCTTGTTGGGGAGTCGCATGTCCACGCAAATCCAGACGGAGTCAGGCTGTTTGGGTTTCCGGACGGTTGCGATGAGCAAGACCCAGGCCGTCGGGCCTTCCACCTTTTCGATGATGTCCAGGTTTACAAGGGTCTCCAACTCCTTGTCCACTAGGTTGATGAAAAGGGACTCTTCGGTGCTTGAGGGCCACTGGTTGAATGGAATCATCAATGTGTAACTTCACAGGCTCTCCGACCATCTGCCCAATCCCTGTGAACAGCTCTCCAAACCTTTTGAGGACCGTCTGCACATCCTCCACATACACGCTGTAGGCAAAATTGCTGATGCCCAATGCTTCTGCAGCAGCACAGCTAAGGAGGGTGTTGGTGCTCATGTCCGTCATGAAGAAGCGTGCCGTGATTGAGCTGTCATCATGCTCGACCTTTGACATGAACGCCCCTACCAGCAGGATGGGCCGGTCACCCCCGAATGTGAATATCCATGCCTTTGACGTTGTAGGGTTGTGGGTTCTCTCAACACCTCGTAGTGTACTCTGGCCATGACATTTACTGAGGCACCTGTGTCCACCAACACTGGTAATGGCATTCCATCCACCTGCACCATATATTTCGGCTGCCTCCTGGCTCTCGCTTTCAGGACACTCACACGCGAGATGAGGAATATGTTCTCATCATCCTCCTCTTCCTCCTGGTCCTGTGTGACTCCGTCCTCCTCCTGATCCACGAATGCCACATTCGTTGGATGTTGTCAGAAAAACCCAGCCCAAATGGGTCCTCTCTAGACAACCACCGTCAACAGAGCCCTGCACATCCGGGCATAATGGTCCATCATGCCACACCGCCCACAAGCCTACCCTTTTGCAGGGCATTCTGCAGGGTGCGGCAGATCATACCCACACTTCATACATGACTCGGGCCCCCGGCTGTTTCTGTCCCTCTGCTGTGCAGAGGGCCAATGGGCCCTTCTTGCCCCTTGGCCAGGGCCACAGCCAATGGCACACACCTCTTCTGACCTGGCAGGGTGAATTGCCACGTCCATTCTTGATGCCCGGGTCTCTGCCACCTCATTCGACCATCCCAGCTCCAGGATACAGGGCAGTGTGAGGCCAGGCTTCCAAAGGACTTGACCCCAGAGTTTCCCCAATACGCAGCCTTGAATGAGCTGGTTCCGAATCCGAATGGCCTGTTCATTGATATCGTGTCCATAGAACCCATCCAGAGACTCATTATCCTTTTGACAGGCACTGCACATGATGAACTTCTCGTAGTACACATTTGCTAGAAGCATAAAGCGTTCGTGCAGAGCATCTTTCGCATCAGCATAGGACACATCCACAGGCTCTAACGACTGAAACAGCTGATGCTCTGCTGGGCTAGTCGAGTACAAGAGAGTTGCCACCTTACTTTCCTCATCAGTTATGTTATGTTATGTGAATTTATAACACGCACTACCACCCGAAGGCATCTTGACGCGAGGACAGGAGTCAATACAAGCCACAGCAGTGCCCTAGAAAAGCAAAGTTTTCAGAGATTTCCTGAATTGGAGATGATTTGCCATGGCTGTGAGGCCAGATGGCAGCCCATTCCATAGTCTACTGGCAGCATGTGAAAATACCAACCCTCCTACACGGACCTGGCGAACCTGTGGGACAACCACTAAACTGGCATCGCCGGAATGCAGTGATCTGCCAGGAACATAAGGAAGAAATGTGTCCTGCGGGTATTCGGGTCCCTGCTTAATAAAGGCCCGGTGTACTAAGCATAAAACCTTGAATTTAATCCTCTGTGCCACTGGAGCCAGTGGAGAGCCCAATGCACTGGACTTTTATGAGCTCCATAGGGAGAGGGGGTTGCCAACCGAGCAGCCAAGTTCTGCAACAGCTGCAAACAGTGCACCAGCCCAAGAGGTTGCGCCAGATAAAGTGCATTACAATAGTCGATCCGACTAGTGATCAGGGAGGACACCACCAGAGGCTGCAAACGTTCAGGCAGAAAAGTCAGGACTCGGCGCAGGACCCTAAGAAAGAAATGACCAGTCTTTCAGACCATGCTGACCTGCGGTATCATTGAGAGATCAGATGACAATAGGACCCCTAGATTCCTAACCACTTTCACCGGAGTGGGAAAGTCCCCCAAAGTTGAAGGCCAAAAAGAACCAGACCATTTAGCAGAGCCCAGAGAAGAACCCAACACCAAGATTTCGGTCTTGTCCCCATTTAGCTTCAGCCAATTCACACTCATCCAATTTCCCACTTCCAACAGACACTCCCGGAATTCAAGGGCCACTGTACCGGATCCTGATCAAGACGGAGCAGGATCTGAGCGTCGTCGACATAAGAATAACAACAGAAACCGTAGGAACAGAAGAGGCGAATCAGTGGCTGAATATAGACATTAAAAAGCATAAGGGACAAGGCTGATCCCTGAGGAACCCCACAGGATAGAACCCGAGAAGAAGAGAGAAAAGGAGGCAAAGTTATTGATTGGCCCCTATCAGCGAGAAAAAATACAAACCAGCTCAAGGCGGGCGCCGAGAGGCCAGCAGTCTTTAGGCGAGATAGCAGGACGACGTGGTCGACCGTGTCGGATGCCTTTGACAGATCTAATAATATCAGGGCTCCCCCACAACCCTGATCAGCTAACATAGTAAGATCATCGACCACAGACACTAGGACACTCTCGGTGCTTCGACCCAGGCAAAACCCTGATTGAAAGGGGTCAATGAAAGAAGACAACTCAAGAAAAGAGGAAAGAAGAGGAACTATTAGAGACTCCAATAGCTTCATAGAAAAAGGAAGCAAAGAAATAGGATGAAAATTAGCTAATACCGACACATCCAGTGAGGGTTTTTTTAGCCTGCTTTAGCTCAGGTGGCACACAGCCGCCCTGACAAGAAGAATTAACAGCCTCCACGACCCAAAGACTCATATCCAGCAAGATCTTTTTCAAAATGGCCAGAGTAATCGGGTCATATGGGGTGGCTGACTTCAAGCGCTCTAATGCCTGACAAACTTCAACGGCCGAGAACTCAGGAAACCTATTCCATCCCATACCCCCAGCGGGTAGCCTGTCCCCAGAAGTAATAGTAGCAGTCACCTGCTTATTGCCTGAGATGGTGGTATGAATATCAGCTACTTTAGTATAGAAAAAGTCAGACGAGTCACAAAGGGCCTGAGAGGAAGGCACAGAAGGGGAGAACCGTGAGGCTGAGGAAAAATATTTGGCCACAGAAAAAAGCTCTTTTGATTGACTAAGAGCAGACTCCACCTTACAGGTGAAGTAGGATTGTTTAGCCAGAATCACGTCGTGATGGTAAGTTCTCGAAAGATGTCGAAAGGAGGCCTTCTCGGCTGCACCATATGCACAGCACCATTTCCGCTCCGCCTGTCTCACCAACAGACGGGAAGTTTTCAACGACTCAGTGAACCAGGGTTCAGAGGGGTGTCTCGTACCTTGAACTAGTTTAAGAGGGGCTGTGTCATTCGCAACATCCAGTAGGATGCCAGAAAATATAGAGAAGTCCACATTGGCAACTGCCTTACACTGAGACATGATTTCAGAGGACAGCCGATGCGTCAGAATTCTCCACAGACACTTCTGAGGGATTAGCCTACGGACAGTTGAGCACATCATATAGATGAGGAATTCTTCTTGACAATGTAACCCTCAATAGTACGAAAGGACAAGTTGAGGGGTCTATTGCCTGAAAGATGTATAACCGCCCCCGAACACAGCTGGCTGCAAGGCTAAACACACAATCAATATCTCAATAGAACCCAAGTGGGACTTTAATGAGGATTGAGTTTGAATAGTTCACTGTGTGTCTTTCGTCTACACGCTTGGTTTCTTGGTAACTCAATATAACATGAGGGGCAGAACCCTGTGGATAAATGACAACCATCTAAGGGTTAAATACCAAGTGGAAGAAAACACCAGACAATATCAGGGTAGTAAGAAACAGTAAAGAAAACAGAACAATCTTACCAACAAACGTTTGTGGGAAACATGGAAGTCCGTAGCGCTGTGGATGAGGTGCAGAGTCCAGCGAAATCAGGAATCCAAGAAGAAAACACCTAGCACCGCGGCACGAGGATGCCTAAAGTTGAAAGTGCTTTGGGTAAGGCAGTCTCTAGTTCCAGAACTTAACAAAGTAACAAAAGTAATATCCAAAGGGATTCAAGAAGTCCCAAAGAAATCTGTGGGTTTTCCGAGGTCACAACGTTCAATGTAGGTGTACTAATCCATTAGACAAAGAAATCCATGAAGCGTGCCGAGGTCAGAGCGTTCCAGACAATGATTACTACAAAAGCAGAGCCGTAAGCAAACCGTAAACCGTTACGAGTTCGGGGATCACCAGAAGGACAGGAAAGTTTCCAAAGTACACCAAAGCCAACAAGGGGTAGAAGAGCACGTAGTCCGGTAGACCAAACAGGGTCAAGAGGCGGGAAAACAAGAATTAACCAGGAGACAATACAAACGCTACAGAATACAAATTCAGAAGCAATGTTCTGAAAGCAGGGCAATGCTTATAACGGAATCGTGTGACACGCTGAGCATGATGCAACCGTGTATGCTTGTGTGTCAGCTGCCAGTGTCTCCATGGCAACCCCCAGCGTTCTCTAAAGGAATTAATGCGTGTCGGAGTATGTTGCCTAAGTTTCATAATGCGGAACGACTTCTTATTAGAAGATGTTCGTAATGTATGGTTGGAGGCTAAAGGCTTGCAGTTCCTTCGGGTAACTCTTTGAAGAATCAATCGAGACGGAATCCTGATACGATGGAAATCTACTGTCTGCCATTTGCGTCTCCAGGATACCACTGGAGGAACCTTAGACCTCCCAAAAGGGTACAAAATGTTATAAGAAATCAGTCTATGGTCAGTCCATAGCACCTGTTTCCTCTGCACCTCCGAAATGCTAGTCCCTGAAGCAAAAATCAGATCCAAAATACCACCTCGGCTGTGCATTGGGTCACCGACAAATTGGACAGGTTCCAAGTCCAACATAGCCTCACAAAATTGAGAAAGATCTGGAGGCATAAGGATGTTGAATCTCAAATTGAAATCTCCCAATATCATCAGATTCCCATAATCAACTTGGAGAGCTGCAACCAGGTCCAAACAAGGATATACAAATGACACATAGGGACCAAGCAGGTGATACACAATAAGAAAATGCCAAGAGTGAGAAGCCGAGGATGTAAAACGTACCACCAATGCTTCCATTCGCAATGTATGGGTCAGAGGAATCATGGAGATCAAAAACGACGACTTAAATAGCTCCCCTCCTGGGTAATCAGAGACCCGGTCAAGATGGATAATGCTGTACTGATCAGGGAGGAGAAAAAGATGGGCCCAATGACTCAGTTAACCAAGTCTCGGTCACAAAGACCGGCTCAGGTTGAGTATCCGTCAGTAACTCATACAGAAACAGGGCATGGGACACCATAGAATGAGCATTAATTAACAGAGCTGCCGAATGCACCTTACTTTGGATTTTGGCCGCTGCAACAAGCAGACCACATGTAGACATACCTGTTGGGAGAGTCAGGTGGACCGGACGTAAGGCAAGCAGCATATCACGCAAATACCTATAAGGTACCAAAGCACCATCCCTGGACCTGTCCGTGACCCGGACGGGCCCTGACAGGCTTAACTTTGGCACAACTTTGGTGCGAAGTACACAGGCCTGCTGCGCTCGACAGCTGCGCTGCCTACACATAGCTTTCATAGTATCCATTATTATTACCAGAGCCAGTCCGCTCCTCCCACTGAGAGGTAGTAAGGACAGACTGTCCAGGTGGTGCATGGGGGGAAGAAAATAAAGAAAGACTGCATTCGCTGAGCACAGGCCTCGGGATGCAATGGAGTCCAGGCAGCCTCCTCTGCTAGCCGGCTACAAGGAAAGTAAGTGCCCCCAAACTGAATAGAACCAGAAAGTAAAACTAAAATCAAATTTAAAATGTATCCGCTACAACATAGCGTGAGTGCATGAATGACGTGCCCAGTCAAGCACGTTACCCCGTAGTGAACTCCGGTGCTAATTCAAGGAAATAAATACCAGTGAAATTAGAACCATTACTACAAAATAAAAAGAAAAGAAGTGCACAGCAAACAGCCGTACCTTTCAATCCAGTCTCTCCTGTGGCCTTGAAATAGCGTGGACCCAGGCTTGATGGCACCCCGAGACGTCAAACTCAGGCATAGGGGCCAACGCACCTTGTTGGCGCGGGACTCGGGCGCCCCCTTGCGCAGCTGGAGTAACTCCAGCAGGACCTCCACCTGCTTGTAGCTGATCTGCCATGTTGGTGAGCACATGAGCACCCCTTTCTTGTTAGGGGCTGCAACCCACGTTGGAATCAGAGCCAGAACAAACAAAACTCCATCAGATTGTTCAGCACCACTGGGATTTTACATTCCTTAGCCGAAGGTAAATATTGAGCACAACCAGAAAGGCTGACAGATCCTCCCCAGCTGCACCCTGTAGGGGATCAATGTCACTGAGAAGAAGACACTCCCTCACCACCCTAGATGAGTGAGTAAAATGGGAAAATAAGGATGGAGAGTGACAGAGAGAAACACACAAGAACCATGTGCTCCTCCTCCCTGCCTCCCAGTCTCACAATCTCTCCCCTTCCTTTTATGAATGGAGGATTAAAAACCTCCAAAATGCAGTCCACCGCCCGCGCGTCTGTGGGATTTCCAGAAATTAGGTGTGGGAGGCGCACACGCACTCCTTTATGGAGCTGCAACCTCTAGCACCATGTGTGGCAAAAATGGCGGCCGAAGCGCTGTACGCGCCGGCTCCACGCCATGACAGAAAGTTGTAGTACAAACCGATGTTCTCTCACTGCTGCATAGCGCAACTGGTCTGTGTCAGGATGGACGACCACCTCGTCGCCAATGTGGTATGGGGGCCCCTTAGTAGGAACCGCCCTGTGCACTGTGAGCCCCCCAGCAAACAGAAAACTTGTGAGACTCTGAATCTCGTCCGTGCTCCACCCGTGCTCTATTGAGCGCACGTGACCTGCCCCTTTTATTGGCATCCACACGCAACAGAGTTACATCACTCTGCCGCGTGTGCTAACTTAAAAAAAAGGCCAACTCTATGCATAAAGGGTGTACCCAATCCCCC
Source organism: Ambystoma mexicanum (assembly GCF_040938575.1). Classification (NCBI taxonomy): domain Eukaryota; kingdom Metazoa; phylum Chordata; class Amphibia; order Caudata; family Ambystomatidae; genus Ambystoma; species Ambystoma mexicanum. Next base: position 1,198,967,528 of record NC_090935.1, read on the forward strand.
ACCCAAATGCAGCCACTGAGCGAGACCCCATCAACAGTGGCACAGGGTCCACCCCCACCGGGCGTATCAACCAGATTGACTGGGATACAAGGCACGTCACAAAGACACAGACATCCTACGTTACCAATAAATCTGCTAGCAGCCCTAGCTAGGTGAAGTCGCCCAAAGACACTTGCAAAAAGAATGACTAATCCCCCACACTAACGTGAGATGGGGGTTTAGATTCTATTAAAGACAAGGAGGCGATTATTATGCATTACAATCTTTACTCTGAAACCACAGCAGCAAAGAAAAAACTTTTACAAACAAAAAAGTTTCAACAACAGAACTAGATAAAGTTCAATGTCAATGCAAGGGGAACTCCCCAAACCATCATGGAGGATAGGTCATACCCTGCAGGGGACCAATGAGCAGGGACCCTCCTTTATATATGTCCATTACTCTAACGCCAACCCCTCTTTCTGCAGCTGACTTGCACCAGACGCCCAATGGAACGGTTGAACTGCGTAGCGCAGAGAAAAAGGATCCAGCGAAACCGGAGATCTCAACCTTTCCGCAGCCTGAAGCAATGAAGAAGTTCTTCTGGATAGGACTTCTCACCCGAAATCACGCACTCCAGAACTTGTAACTGCGATCCACACTCCTGAGCAGAACCTCAACTCGTACCTGTAAGAACAACAAGCAAGAAGGGTGGGTGGTTGGGAAGAACAACAAACCAAAGAATGTTCTCACTTGAACCACCTGTGTACATGCGTATCACAATTGTCATATCATATCATATCCAGGGTGGGTGGGAGGGATAATAATCGCCTCCTTGTCTTTAATAGAATCTAAACCCCCATCTCACGTTAGTGTGGGGGATTAGTCATTCTATGACAAGACAGGAGGCTCATATTATGCAAGTTCAAAGCCCTTGCATCTCATCAGTAAGTACAAAATGATCCAATATAATAGATAATATAATAAAATAATAGGAAAGGAAACATTTTTTAAATGCTTTCATTAAATCAATCTGTTGACCAATCAGAGAATTGCCCAAGACTAGGTTGCCCGAAAAGCTGTCTTATAAGGCAAAGTCAAATCCACTGCAAGAAAAACAGGAATGTGCCAAATCCAGCGTTCCTTACAGGCCACAAAAACCAACTGGTTAAAAGAGGGGAAAACATTGAACAAAGTTTTCCTATACTAATAGGTTAGGACAAAACCATCTGAAATAAACACCTATGTTGTTCAATCAAATATTCGAAACACTTAAATTCGTACCATTTTTGGGGACCTAGAAAGCAAACCAATGAAAACAAACACCTAGCTCTCCTGGAGATAAAGAAAAGTACCCCATAGGGGTGAAAGTCTTATAGGTTCCATCCTATGCATTAAAGGAAGATATCGCATTAGAAACAGGGCATGTCACAGAACTACACTGGGGAACCAAGAGGGAAAGACAAATCTTCAAAAGGGTAAAATGGGAGTAAAAAATCATTTTTATAAATTTTGTAATAGGACAATCATCCTGAGCGGAGCTGAAAAGCAATAGAATTAATCTACAATTGTCTTCAGACATATGTGTATACTAAGGAGGGAAGTCTTCTGGAGGCAGAAGCAGAATGGAAGAGAGGGCCCCACCTGAGAAGCTAAACCCGTCAAACCACCAACACGGAGACCCTCAGACCTCCCGAACTCTTGAAGAAGGACTCTGCTACCATGACAAAAGGCAGATATTATAAACCTGATCCTTAAGAGGCCAAACTTGGCAAGAAGAAAAAATGTATCCGACATCCAATCACTACCATTATAGTGATATCTAAACTCCTTTGTAGGTATGCCCGGTGCTTGAACCTTGATCCCTCCTCCCTGGTGATAAATCCCCTAGCGGATCAAAAGTAACCGAAGGAGGACACCAAATTTCCAAAATCTTAGCAAGACTCTAAACTGCAAAGAACTGATCACTAAATGGTTAAACTGAAGGTGTACACCAGAAGAGGTCCAACCTATATTTCAGCCAATTTGCAGATCTTTGAAGCTCACAGCACCCTGAGCTGGCACCTTACTGCAAACAAACTCTTGTGAAAACCCCAAAGGTCCACCTGCCATGCAGGTGACTATGATAATCAAGTCATCAACCAAATATATATCCCAGCACTCTGGTAATCGTAGCGGCAGACACCGTCTGAAAGTTAATGTATAGACTCTGGAACGCATCGTGATAGAGGGTCATAACGTGGATGGGGGATAGTATCACTCCCAGACCCCTCTATCCCACCAAGGGATATTGAGCCTTCCCAAAAGAGGAGAAACCTCCCCCACTTATCCAAAGGAAAAACCTTGCAATCCAGAAAGAAAACTACCCTGAGGACCACATTAAAGCCCCGCTTTACACCGTTAAGAGAAATAAATACCCACTAGCGCCTCTAACCAATCCCCTGACTGGACAGACTCCAGTTAACTTATTGAAATACCAGAGATTAGCACAAAGGAAAGTAACAGACGGGAGGGAAATGCTCAGTGCGAGTCTGCACTGGTCACCCGCCAGAACTCCTGTAAAAAGGAAAAAACTGAAACCATTGGATACTCCCAGAGGTGTAATATTATGATGCAATCTCCCCCAAGGATGGCAGGAAGGGGATTGAGGGGGAATGAACTCTGGATAATTATCAATGCCCTGTACATGCAAGGTTGAGAAGAAATCTGGGACCACTGTCCCCTCAAACCCTGAGGTCTGAGTCACTGTATTCATGTGAGGCTGACTGGCCACTAAGGGAATCAGGGGAAGGAAAAACTAAGCACATTGTCCATAGCAAAACAGTACTTATACAGTACTACGAACCCTCAGGTATATGAGTGGTGCTTAACACTACTACGAGCGTTGTGTGGTGTGAGGTGTTCACTTATCGATCTCAGCAGGATAAAAGACTGATGTAGACCTTTCCAAAATTAGGAACCTGTATCAGAACGGTCAGCACGGATATGAAAACAGCACTCTAAAGAGGTTAAGCAACGCTCATGAGGGTACAGAAGCCTGCGTGTACTCCTCGAGCAGAGGAGAAGTTGCAACACACTGTTAGACGGTTAGCTGAACCATAGGCCAAGCTTTGGGAGGAAAAACATGAGGCAGGCGCCAGCAAGTTATTATTTGGCAACTCGTCTAACTGATACCATCAAGTGTTTCCAAACACTCCATCCAAGTAAAACCTGGTTGCTCAACTTGTCATGTAAAAAACTGAACGGTTACCCTCGAGCTGACCCTGTCTCCACCAGAAACCAAAAGAATAAGGAATGTCCAATGGGACAAAAGTAGGGGAGAACAAACGTCCCCACTAAAGAGAGCCTTAAGCCCTACAGACCTCAATAGAGGCATAACGCATCATCTTTATTCTTCCTCATGTTGAGAGAAAATACTGTAGCTTAATCAGCACTGGTATTGGGTGGAGCAATTGAGGTCGGGAATCAAAACCTAAGGAAAGGACTGAGTTGTCCTGAAACTAACTAAGGTAAAGGGTGACAGAATTTTTAACTAAAAGATGAATGATAACACCAGAGAGATGGTTAGAGAGGAAGGTACAACCCCATATGGGTCTGTTTACAACCACTTCCACACTCTTTTCTTTAAAGCACTTAATAAATAAAGAATATATAATATATGAAATATATATAAAATATCCAAAGAAGAGGGGTTACGCCCTCACAGGGGACCGAATCCCCGGCCCTTATATAAGCTGATACTCACTGAGCTTTCTGGGCCACTGACAATTCTGAAAAAAACGCAAATGTGTTCCAGTCAACACTTAAACATATTGTTTATCAAAGCGTACACTGAGCAAGTGCACCTCAACTGCTCACCCCAGCAGGGTGAGGCAACCAATAGTACACGAGGGAGCACCTCGCAGTAGGAACAAGGCGAAGCCTGAAACCGAGCAGGTTACTGCACGCCTACAAGACCAAACAATGGCGTCAGCCATATGCAGCACCTAAACAAAGCTGCCGACCTTAAGGAAGGAATACACTGAGCAAGTGCACCTCCAACTGCTCGCCCGAGCAGGGCGTGATAATCAGCAGTACACGAGGGGGTAACCTCGCATTAGAACTCAGGCAGAGCCTGAAACCGAGCAGGTTAGGGTGCATGCCAGTTAAGGTAATTACCCAAGTTGCACACTTTAAGGGAGGAAACACTGAGCAAGTGTACCTCAACTGCTCACCCTAGCAGGGTGTGGACACAGCCGTATACAAGGGGACCCCTCGCAGAAACCCCAGGCAACCTTGCCACCGAGCAGGTGACTGCACCTTTCCAGGGAAGATAACCCAAACAAAAGAAAACTGTCAAGTTGAAGGTAGGATACACTGAGCAAGTGCACCTCCAACTGCTCGCCCGAGCAGGGTGTGATAATCAGCAGTACACGAGGGGGTAACCTCGCAATAGAATCAGGCTGAACCTGAAACCGAACTTATGGCACCTACAGTGAAGGCAAAGCACATAACTTAAGAAATAAGTAAATGAATAAATAAACAAAGAAAATAAAATAAAACTGCAGACTGGCAGTGCATCGGGCTCTTGCGCTGGATGGTCAGACTTTGACCTAACAAACCCACAGTCTATCAGTAAACATTCTTTCTTTCCAGCACTAAAGGTAAGGAAATGTGTTGTGTCACCAGGGATACGAAATTACAAACATTTAACAAAACCACATTTTTACTATTAAAATGTTTGTGCTATAATCTTTCTGAAGAAGTCATGAACCAACCAAATGCCCATTAGGAAATCCCTGCTCAACTGAGCAAAAAAGGTGACAATCAAATACCTCCACTGTAAAATACAATTATTTAAAATATAACAATTAAAATATCTAATCTTAAAATATACAAATAAACATGCGCTGGTCGGCCGCGAACCCGGGTCTTCCTGCATGGGAGACCTGCAGCTCTATATTTGAGCTAACTTGGCTCAGTACTGAAACAGAGGCTTTTGTTACAAACATAAGCCACAGGGGCAGGCCGAACCCAAAGCCTGCAGCACCTGGAATCCCCAGGTGACCATAAATCTGTCAAGGGGCACGAATTCAAACAGGCGAAATGAAGAGGGAACAGTGTAAACAACACTGCTCTCGCGCACGCCGGGAGCAAGTTGATTAATGCACTAGAAACACCTGAGTTTACAAACGCGAGAAATTTTTAAAGAAGAAATAAATTAGAGAGCTCCCTAAATTCATCCATTGCACCACTGCTTCAGCTGAAACAGGAAGTATGAGCATAATACATATTTTCTTTTTGAAAGACACCAAAATGAAACCAACGGCCGCACGCGGCTATCCAGATACATTGTATCAAATACACAAATTCCTTTATAATAAAAGGTAATTAACACATATTTACCATATATGCCATATTCAAACTAATAAAGCCTACTACTGACAAACAATGTAAGACACAACTGAAAGGGGTGACTTAGCTCTGTGGTGTCAGCAGCAAAGAAAGAGGGGTTGGCGTTAGAGTAATGGACATATATAAAGGAGGGTCCCTGCTCATTGGTCCCCTGCAGGGTATGACCTATCCTCCATGATGGTTTGGGGAGTTCCCCTTGCATTGACATTGAACTTTATCTAGTTCTGTTGTTGAAACTTTTTTGTTTGTAAAAGTTTTTTCTTTGCTGCTGTGGTTTCAGAGTAAAGATTGTAATGCATAATATGAGCCTCCTGTCTTGTCATAGAATCACTACAATACCGAAATAATGTCAGAGGAAGACATCCCTGCCACTGTGTCAGCACGCTCTTCTGGTACATTTTAAATGGCACAGGGGGAGAACATTCCATGGCAAATATCCATGGCATTCGATCTGACAGACACGAGCAACCTAGCACCATCGCACACAGCATGCATTCAGCTACATGTAGAGTCAACAGAGGCAAACAGTGGGTGCATACTCACTCAGTTTTAAGACAGCCATTGAAATGGGCTAGTACACATCTAACACCACATCATGGCACACAGATATATGGCTCCAGAAGGATTCATGGTAGAAGCCTTCCCAAACGTATTCAAAAGGCTAGGAAAATTGCAAAACCACAGAGTGTGACTACATGTCGACCCCACAGTCAAAACGGTAGCCCAACACTACAGAGAAATCCCATTGAACATCCAGAAACAAGTGGAGGAGGAGATTCAGCGCTTTCTAGACCTCAACATCATTGAAAGGATGAGCAGACCCACACCTTGGGTCTCCCCTATCGTACCTGTGCCAAACAAATCAGCAGAAGAATCCTTCAGACTATGGGCCTCATCACGAGTCGGGCACTAACCCTGGCGGTTTTACCGCCGGGGTTATTAGCCCTACCACCAAACCCCCAGCGCAATTAGCCCCAGATCACGGGTTTGGCGGGACGGTAAATCCCCATTCCCCATTGGGCCCATTCGGGAATTTCCCATTCCCCTTTGGGCCCAATGGGGAATGTTCTGCGCTATTACTGCCGGCGGTAATTGCGCTGAAAATCAGCAAAATTGTGGCAGATTTGCCCCCAGCTCAGAGCTGGGGGTAAATCCGCCAAGCCCGTGATTTGGTGGCCCCTTAAATTCTGCGATAATAGCGTTGCTGCCGCATTTAAGGGTTACCGCCAAACTCGTGATGAGGCAGTATTTGTGCATATGCGCTGACCAAACAAGGCAATCCAACAAGAAAGACATCAGGCCCCCAGGATCACCAACATGGTTCAACTTTTGAATGGTGCAACTGTCTTTTCCAAGCTGGACCTTAACAAAGGATACCACCGACTGGAATTGGCTCCTGAATCACGCTGTATCAACACTTTTGCTGCCTGCATGGGGCTATTTTGCTATAAAAGACTCCATTTCGGAAAATCATCAGCGGCAGAAATCTTCCAGAAAGAGCTACTGTCATGGTCAGGAAGTCAGGGGCACAGGCATGCAGGGGTTGCATGCACAGTCGAACTGGGTGGGCACTGTCCTGGCGCCTTTGGCACCAGGATCATGAACAAAAGTAAACAAGAACATACATTTAACACCAAAAGCTTTTATTATGGACATAGCACTTCAGATGCATTAACCTTGAACATTCCATCCATTAAGCAGGATGCATTAACCTTGAACATTCCATCCATTAAGCAGTCCCAAGTGTATTCTTGGGTGAGGCTGCTAATGGATTGCCTTCGCACATGCTCACTCTGTAGGAGTGGCAGGGTGTGCTGGTAAACAGGCCTAATGTGCGTGCCCACAATCCCAGCTATATAGGCTGCCCTGATCCTCAATACAGACGCTTTGCGTTATTCTGCACTTACAAGCAGCTTAACACTCACCGCCACCTGAGGTCAGACTTACCTTTGAAGATCCTGCTTCCTGGACATCCTGCTTCCTGACAGAATACTTACCAACTGGGGGAATCTGTTCTTACCTGTACATCTCTTCGGAGACCAAGTATTCATCTTTACACTTTCCGGAACGCCGAAATCTTCACTTGGCACCGCAGCACGACACGCTCCATCGTCGACAGCAGTGCCTGCAAGGAAAAACAGAAGACAAGGTTAGACATCGAAAAAACAGTCAGTTTAAAGTTGCGCTTCACCATACTTCGCGCTTTCCTTAAACCATCACTTACCTGCTGTCGAACATTTCGGTAGCATCCATCTTCCACCTGGCCGCGTCTCGCGTCTCACAGCTGTATTGAGGCTGCATTTCCATCTAAGGGAAGAAAACAGAAGAGAGGCATTATTAGGGGCATAGATAGTAGCAACATATAAAGACATAAAACAGAACGAACAGCATCACAAGAGCTCAAGAAAGACTTACCAATAATAAGGAGAAGCATAATCGGAGCTGGACTTGACTAATCCTTATCAGGGATCAGTGAAGGAACTAGATCCCATTATACGAGCCCCTACCAAAAGTAGCAAGGACGGAGAGCTTATCTTCCATAATTCACAGGTGAGCTTTATGGGCCGGCGTATACTCACAGAAACCGTAGTTTGGGGTGAAGGGTTCGAGAGGTACAACAATCACAGATTGGCACACTCACACACTGTTATCTCCACACAGGAGTTGTATCACCACGTACCACCGCTCACAGCTTTTCTACTGAGGGAGAGGCCTGAAGGGGGGTGATTCAAGTTCAGGGAGGGCTGCAACCATGCCCCACACCTCCGTAGAGACCAGGCGAGCGTAACAGCTACATAAGATCATCAAACATGTTACAAATTGTCTCAGCTATAGCAACGACATTCTGGTCTTCGGCAAATGAGTGAACATGATGACATCCTACATCGTATCTGCCTTGGATTAGTAGCAGCAAGAGTGACACTAAACAAACACAAATGCGAATTCCGCAAACACACTTTGACATTTTTCATCAATATATTTTCCGAACACGGCATGAGACCAGATCCAGACAAGATAGCAGCCCTAACAGAAGCCTCCCAGCCTACCTCTGTTTCAGACTTACGGAAGGGCCAGCTATAGCTCACGCTTCATGGAAAATTACACCACCATCAGCGCACCACTGTGGGAACTTACCAAAGACAGACAAGAATTCAAATGGTTCACAGAGTGCCAGACCAGTTTCAAGGCCACTCGAACAAACATTGCGTCGGCAGCAGACATGGCCTATTTCAACTTGTCAAAAGACACAGAGGTGACCATAGACGCCATCCCAGTAGGGCTCAGCACCATTCTGTCCTAATTCGACCAGAAGACAACTCACTCCAAACAAATAGTGGCATATGAAAACCACAGCTTGTCAGACACAGAACAAAAGTACTCTCAAGCTGAGAAAGAAATCCATCATTACAGACCACCAGGCCCTCCTCGCCATATATGGCAACCCAACAGCAAGAATGCCCCCACGTATCGCCAGATGGGGACTTCGATTATAGGACTACAAATGTACTATTCACCACAGACCAGGGAAGGACAAAAACCCGGCAAACTTCCTCTCTCGGCACCCGAGAGGACCCAGACAACAACACTCCTTAGGGGAGGCCTATGGCTACTACGTCATCCACCAGATGAAACCATTCCTGATTGCTTGGTCAATTCTCCAACAAGTGTCTGAAGCTGACCCAGCTTTAACCATCATAGCCCGATGGATGTCCACAGGGAAAATGTGGCATGCGAAAGACATGGCAAAGCATCTAGACCCAACTACTCAAGAAGAAGTCAAAGGGAGGAACTCACAGTCACAGAAGACCACATCATAATGAAAGGATGCAAACTTGTCCTACCCAGATCCCGGTGTCAGCGAGTCATCGACCTAGCATATAAGGGTCATAGATGAATTACCTATACCAAGAAGTTACTTTGAGAGACAATATGGTTCCCCCAAGTGGACAGTAGAGTGGAAGAAACGCTCAAGAACTATGTTGTTTGCAATGTAGTGGCTCTGGCCCCCAAGCCTCATCCATTACAAATGTCCCAGCTGCCTGAAAACATCTGGGCGGAACTGGCAGTTGACTTTTTCTGCACCACAAGAGATGGCTCTTATGTCCTAGTAGTAGTGCATAAATATTTAAGATTTCCAGAGGTACAAATACTGTCATCACCTGCTGCCATATCTGTCTCCCGGCCTTGGACTTGTGAGAAACCAAAGGGTGTCTCACCTACTAGTTCTCAGGGATCTCTCAGATGGCCAGGGCACAGCCATTGCCTTTGGATCCAGACCCTGGAGGTGGACCAGTGCGGCAGGATCACCTGGGTGAAGTCTTCAGTGAGTGGGGTGAGACAACCAATGGTGAGACGCAGTATTCCCCCCTTTCCCACACCCATGCCCCATCCTATTTTGTAGGATTGTCCAATGTCCCAACTCCCCCCTTTTTGCACAAACACTGGGCCGAGGAAGAGGGCAACTGAGAGTAAAGAGGCTAACCCTTACATATCTCATTGGACATGTCCCACCAATTAGGTCAGGCAAAGTCAGGCATTTGACTTTAATCACTTACAACTGATACCCATTAGCTCTCCCCACACAGATAAAGGCGGAACATAGAGACACATTCTGAGCAATGTGGAACGAGAAGGAGCAGATCTTTCAGGGCAAGGGTGAACCTACTGGAGCAGGCCGGCATATCGAGGAAGAAAAACCCTGAGGTTCCCTTCAGGAGGTCCTTGCCTCTGGGAAGCCGTGAAGGCGATGCAGTGAAACCCAAATCGCAGACAAGATGAAACCTGCATTGCGTTTTAAGGATGTCAGTGACCCTCCCGGGTGAACGACAGAGTTGGGTAGGTGAGGCCAAGCCTGTGGTATTAACCTTTACTTGTGAATCAAAGCCGCAGAGACAAGAAAGGAACATGCTCAACCAGTGAGTTAGTGAAAGACATGAAAGGCCGGTTTGTGTCAAGGAAAGATTGAAGCCGCAACAGTATATCTCACAAGTGAAGGTTGCACACATGCTGATGAGACACGAAAGAAAGCTAACCAGTGATTAACTTTTAAGTGGCTGATAACTGTGAAGCCACTGTGAAGCCACTTACAGAGTAGCGGAGTGGTCCGGCGAAGGAAGTAGCCCACTCGAAAGTCTTAGCGAAATGTGAAATGTTTTGTTATAAAGCGGCAAAGTGAATGCACTCGGAAATGTGTAATGGTCAAGATTAACCCCAGAAAAAGGGGAAGTGCAAATGTGAATGCTTGAAAGGAAACATTTCTTTGAACTTTTATGCTTATGGTACTGAACTACCAAGACAAAGAGACACTGGGGCAAATAACATAAGGGTGTGAGCTGAAGAAAAAGTTGAAGTGTTCCTGCCGAGGTCTATAGTAAAAGCCTCGCACATTCATGACATCAGAAAAAGGTCATAGCCCGACTGAGGGAGACCAGAAGTATGATAAGTTAGGGGAAGGGAACCCCTAACAAATGTGAATTACGCTTGGGGAAGGGAAACCCTGCAAATGCTGTGATTGCGTGTTCCGAGCCTGGCTGAAGGATATCTGCGTGGAATCAGGTACTTGTTGATTCATAGGTCCAAGCCTGGCTGAGGCAGATGTATGTGAACTGTTAAAGCTTTGAGAGGTCAGAGCCTGACAGAGAGAGATCTACGTGAACCTTTTGTTGAACTGTGAAAGAACTTTTTGAATGCTGGAATAAGTGACTTTAACATGGAAGGTCAGGCAGGTCTTGATCCACGTTGTAGAGAAGGAGAAAAGTACCTCTCCCAGAAACTCTGCCCCTATGTTGTCTATATGTTGGGAACCGGAAATTGCAAAGTACCAGTGAAAGTGTGTATACCATAAAGAATCCTTGAGACAAGATATCCATTGAGAAAACCTTATAAGCATTCACGAAGAAATAACAGTCTTCTGGAAGAAGTCTTGGAAGAGGTGTGAAAATGAATAAGAAAGAAGACTTGTCCTGACCAACTACCAATTCTAGGACTCACTTGGGCACCAATCACTTTCCGCTACTTGGGAGTGGACATACACCATAGCACCACAGCAACGCACACGGCTAATACACAAGCGGCCCTAGCCAAAATAGAAAAAGCTCTGATGTTCTGGAAGACACTCTCACTGGGGATGGTAGGAAGGGCAGCTCTACTGAAGATGACGGTCCTGCCCCGCCTATTGTATTACTTTACTAACATTCCATATAACATTCCCAGGCCCTTCTTCACACGGCTACACACACTGGCAAGAGAGTTCCTGTGGGTCGGGGGGAGGAACAGGATAGCGCTGAACACACTACACTAAGACTATGAATGGGGGGGGATCAGACTACCAGACTTTGAAAGTTATTACCTGGCGGGACAACTCCAATTCGTTGTGAAATGGTTGGAGGATGACACATCTATAGATACATTGCTCTTTCAGCCAGCAATATGGCACTACTACGTGAGAGAACTCCCATGGATGGTCAAGGCTCTAGCCGAAACACTCCCTACTATAGTTCAAATGGGTCTGACTCGCATGGCCCCTACTCACGACAAATCCCCCTCGCGGGACTGATCGACAATCACACGGCGTCCCTGACCACCTACCGTATACAGTGGGAAGACAAGGGAGTGGCACAGACCAGAGATTTATGGAAAGGAGGACAGTGGGTGGACTTTCAGACCTTGATGGAGGAACAGGGCGTACACTGCGGACAATTCCTGTTGTACAACAGTATGATACAGAGGATCAGGAAGAGGTGGAGGACACAGGTGGAAGAAGGAGACAGTGAGGGAGTACTGGATATGTGGTACGATGTATCGGAGGGAGGACACACAATATCCAGAATCTATGACCAGCTCCTGCATAGTAATAATGAACGGACGTTGCAAGTAAGAGCTAGATGGGAAGAGGAGCTCCACAAGACCTTCACCGATGGGGAGTGGAACAGGACACTTCAGTATACCAAAAAAGTATCCAGGAATGCGAGATTCAAGCAAATGCAGCTGTATCTCATGCACAGGGCACACCCAAGAGAATGTCGCATATGGGACACAAACAAACCCGAAGCTGCCCACGTTGTGCGATAGAACAGGCGGATATTATACATATGTTCTGGAGGGGCCAAACTACTTGCATGGAACTCCCTCATACAGGACCCATTTAACAACGCAGATGGGCAAGGCACGACAGGCACGAGGGGGCCGGCGGAGGATTGAACTCCCGGCGACAATGTGAGAGTGGGAACTCGGAGGGGGCGGCTGAGATGCCGCAACGGGTTTGACACAGGGGCCAGGAAAGACCGATACTGAATACGATGGACGGACAAAAAGAGTGCCAAGCCGATGCGCCAAGGAGACGGAGCATAGAGTGCGGATCCCAATACAAAGTGCCAGTTGTAGTGTAAAGTTTGCTGTTGTTGTTGATGTTTGTTTGTTAAGTGTTGCAAATTACTAAAGAGTTTTAAAAAAAGAAAGAAAACTGGTGACGTCATACACCTCTGCACAACTCAGCACCGCAAATGATCCACATTGCGGTTCTGGGTTTTAAAGGCTCCTCCTCTCATGAAAAGCAGCAATAGAAAGACTTCACAGGTACAGCCAGGGCTCAGACTACTTATACTGCACACCTCTTCATAGTTCAACACCACAAAGGCTCCACGCTGCGGTTCTGGGTGTTAAAGGCTCCTCCGCTCATGCAAAGCAGCAATAGAAAGACTTCACAGCCACAGCTAGGGCTCCGACTGCTTGGACTGCACACCTCTGCAAAGCTCAGCACAGCGAACCCTCCGTGTTGCGGTTCTAAGTTTTAAAGGCTCCTATTCTCACGCAAAGCAGCAACAGCAGCAATAGAAAGACTTCACAGCCACAGCCAGGGCTCAGACTGCTTAGGCTGCGCACTTCTGCACAGCTGAGCACTGTGAACGCTCCGCGTTGCGATTCTGGGTTTTAAAGGCTCCTCTTGTCACGGAAAGCAGCACAGCAGCAATAGAAAGACTTCACAGCCACAGCCAGGGCTCAGACTGCTTAGATTGCACACCTCTGCACAGCTCAGCACCCCAAACGCTCTGCATTGAGGTTCTGGGTTTTAAAGGATCCTCCTCTCATGCAAAGCAGCAACAGCAGCAATAGAAAGACTTCACAGCCTGGGCTCAGACTGCTTAGACAGCACACCTCTGCACAGCGAATGCTCTGCGTTGCGGTTCTGGGTTTTACAGGCTCCTCCTCTCATGCAAAGCAGCAAAAGCAGAAATATAAAGACTTCAAAGCCACAGCCAGGGCTCAGACTGCTTAGACTGTACACCTATGCACAGCTCCGCACCACAAACACTCTCTGTTGCTGTTCTGGGTTTCCTCCTCTCACGCAAAGCAGCAACAGCAGCAATAGAAAGACTTCACAGCCAGGGCTTAGACTGCTTAGACTGTACACCTCTCCACAGCCCAGCACAGCGAAAGCTCTGTGTTGCGGTTCTGGGTTTTAAAGGCTCCTCCTCTCATGCAAAGCAGCAACAGCAGCAATAGAAGACTTCACAGCCTGGGCTCAGACTGCTTAGACAGCACACCTCTGCACAGCGAATGCTCTGCATTGCGGTTCTGGGTTTTAAAGGCTCCTCCTCTCATGCAAAGTAGCAAAAGCAGCAATAGAAAGACTTCAAAGCCACAGCCAGGGCTCGGACTGCTTAGACGGTACACCTCTGCACAGCTCCGCACCACAAGCACTCTGTGTTGCTGTTCTGGGTTTCCTCCTCTCACCAAAGCAGCAACAGCAGCAATAGAAAGACTTCACAGCCACAGCCAGGGCTCAGACTGCTTAGACTGTACACCTCTCCACAGCCCAGCACAGCGAAAGCTCTGCGTTGCAGTTCTGGGTTTTAAAGGCTCCTCCTCTCATGCAAAGCAGCAACACCAGCAATAGAAAGACTTCACAGCCTGGGCTCAGATTGCTTAGACAGCACACCTCTGCACAGCGAATGCTCTGCGTTGCGGTTCTGCGTTTTAAAGGCTCTTCCTCTCACGCAAAGCAGCAACAGCAGCAATAGAAAGACTTCACAGCCACAGCCAGGGCTCAGTCTGCTTATACTGTACACCTCTCCACAGCTCCGCACCACAAATGTTCTGCGTTGCGGTTCTGGGTGATAAAGGCTCCTCCTCTCAGGCAAAGCAGCAACAGCAGCAATAGAAATACTTCACAGCCAGGGCTCAGACTGCCTAGACTGCACACCCCTGCACAGCCCAGCACAGCGAAAGCTCTGTGTTGCGGTTCTGGGTTTTAAATGCTCCTCCTCTCATACAAAGCAGCAACAGCAGCAATAGAAAAACTTCACAGCCAAGGCTCAGACTGCTTAGACTGCACACCCCTGCACACCTCAGCACCGCAAACGCTCTGCGCTGCGGTTCTGAGTTTAAAGGCTCCTCCTCTCACACAAATCAGCAACAGCAGCAATAGAAAGACCTCACAGCCAGTGCTCAGACTGCTTAGACTGCACACCTCTGCACAGCTCAGCACCGCAAATGCTCCGCATTGCGGTTCTGGGTTTTAAAGGCTCCTCCTCTCATGAAAAGCAGCAACAGCAGCAATAGAAAGACTGCACAACTACAGCCAGGGCTCAGACTGCTTATACTGCACACCTCTGCATAGCTCAGCACCACAAACGCTCTGCGCTGCGGTTCTGGGTTTTGAAGGCTCCTCTGCTCATGCAAAGCAGCAATAGAAAGACTTCACAGCCACAGACAGGGCTCAGACTGCTTGGACTGCACACCTCTGCACAGCTCAGCACAGCGAACGCTCCATGTTGCGGTTCTGAGTTTTAAAGGCTCCTACTCTCACGCAAAGCAGAAATAGAAAGACTTCACAGCCACAGCCAGGGCTCAGATTGCTTAGACTGCACACTTCTGCACAGCTGAGCAGTGTGAACGCTCTGCGTTGCGGTTCTGGGTTTCAAAGGCTCCTCTTCTCATGCAAAGCAGCAACAGCAGCAATGTAAAGACTTTGCACCCACATCCAGGGCTCAGACTGCTTAGACTGCACACCTATGCAAAGCTCAGCACTGCGAACGCTCTGTGTTGCGGTTCTGGGTTTTAAACGCTCCTCCTCTCACGCATAGCAGCAACAGCAGTGATAGAAAGACTTCACAGCCAGGGCTCAGACTGCTTAGATTGCACACCTCTGCACAGCTCAGCACCACAAACGCTCCGCGTTGTGGTTCTGGGTTTTAAAGGATCCTCCTCTCACACAATTCAGCAACAGCAGCAATAGAAAGACTTCACAGCCAGTGCTCAGACTGCTTAGACTGCACACCTCTGCACAGCTCAGCACCGCAAATGCTCCGCATTGCGGTTCTGGGTTTCAAAGGCTCCTCCTCTCATGAAAAGCAGCAATAGAAAGACTTCACAACTACAGCCAGGGCTCAGACTGCTTATACTGCACACCTCTGCATAGCTCAGCACCACAAACGCTCTGCGCTGCGGTTCTGGGTTTTGAAGGCTCCTCTGCTCATGCAAAGCAGCAACAGAAAGACTTCACAGCCACAGCCAGGGCTCAGACTGCTTGGACTGCACACCTCTGCACAGCTCAGCACAGCGAACACTCCATGTTGCGGTTCTGAGTTTTAAAGGCTCCTCTTCTCATGCAAAGCAGCAACAGCAGCAATGTAAAGACTTTGCAACCACATCCAAGGCTCAGACTGCTTAGACTGCACACCTCTGCAAAGCTCAGCACTGCGAACGCCCCGTGTTGCGGTTTTGGGTTTTAAACGCTCCTCCTCTCACGCATAGCAGCAACAGCAGTGATAGAAAGATTTCACAGCCAGGGCTCAGACTGCTTAGATTGCACACCTCTGCACAGCTCAGCACCACAAACGCTCCGCGTTGTGGTTCTGGGTTTTAAAGGATCCTCCTCTCATGCAAAGCAGCAACAGCAGCAATAAAAAGACTTCACAGCCAGGGCTCAGACTGCTTGGACTGCACACCTCTGCACAGCCTAGCACTGTGAAAGCTCTGCATTGCGGTTCTGGGTTTTAAAGGCTTCTCCTCTCACGCAAAGCAGCAACAGCAGCAATAGAAAGACTTCACAGCCAGTGCTCAGACTGCTTAGACTGCACACCTCTGCACAGCTCCGCACCACAAATGCTCTGCATTGCGGTTCTGGGTTTTAAAGGCTCCTCCTCTCATGCAAAGCAACAAAAGCAGCAATAGAAAGACTTCAAAGCCACAGCCATGGCTCGGACTGCTTAGACTGTACACCTCTGCACAGCTCCGCACCACAAACACTCTGTGTAGCTGTTCTGGGTTTCCTCCTCTCACGCAAAGCAGCAACAGCAGCAATAGAAAGACTTCACAGCCACAGCCAGGGCTCAGACTGCTTAGACTGTACACCTCTCCACAGCCCAGCACAGGGAAAACTCTGCGTTTCAGTTCTGGGTTTTAAAGGCTTCTCCTCTCATGCAAAGCAGCAACACCAGCAATAGAAAGACTTCACAGCCTGGGCTCAGATTGCTTAGACAGCACACCTCTACACAGCGAATACTCTGCATTGCGGTTCTGCATTTTAAAGGCTCCTCCTCTCATGCAAAGCAGCAAAAGCAGCAAGAGAAAGACTTCAACGCCACAGCCAGGGATCGGACTGCTTAGACTGTACACCTCTGCACAGCTCCGCACCACAAACACTCTGTGTTGCTGTTCTGGGTTTCCTCCTCTCACGCAAAGCAGCAACAGCAGCAATATAAAGACTTCACAGCCAAAGCCAGGGCTCAGTCTGCTTAGACTGTACACCTCTCCACAGCTCCGCACCACAAATGGTCTGCGTTGCGGTTCTGGGTGATAAAGGCTCCTTCTCTCAGGCAAAGCAGCAACAGCAGCAATAGAAATACTTCACAGCCAGGGCTCAGACTGCTTAGACTGCACACCCCTGCACAGCCCAGCTCGGCGAAAGCTCTGCGTTGCGGTTCTGGGTTTTAAATACTCCTCCTCTCATGCAAAGCAGCAACAGCAGCAATAGAAAAACTTCACAGCCAAGGCTCAGACTGCTTAGGCTGCACACCCCTACACACCTCAGCACCGCAAACGTTCTGCGTTGCGGTTCTGAGTTTAAAGGCTCCTCCTCTCACACAAATCAGCAACAGCAGCAATAGAAAGACTTCACAGCCAGTGCTCAGACTGCTTAGACAGCACACTCTGCACAGCGAATGCTCTGCATTGCGTTTCTGGGTTTTAAAGCCTCCTCCTCTCATGCAAAGCAGCAAAAGCAGCAATAGAAAGACTTCAAAGCCACAGCCAGGGCTCGGACTGCTTAGACTGTACACCTCTGCAGAGCTCCGCACCACAAACACTCTGTGTTGCTGTTCTGGGTTTCCTCTTCTCACGCAAAGCAGCAACAGCAGCAATAGAAAGACTTTACAGCCACAGCCAGGGCTCAGACTGCTTAGACTGTACACCTCTCCACAGCCCAGCACAGCGAAAGCTCTGTGTTGCGGTTCTGGGTTTTAAAGGCTCCTCCTCTCATGAAAAGCAGCAACAGCAGCAATAGAAAGTCTTCACAGCCAGTGCTCAGACTGCTTAGACTGCACACCTCTGCACAGCTCAGCACGGCAAATGCTCCGCATTGCGGTTCTGGGTTTTAAAGGCTCCTCCTCTCATGAAAAGCAGCAACAGCAGCAATAGAAAGACTTCACAACTACAGCCAGGGCTCAGACTGCTTATACTGCACACCTCTGCATAGCTTAGCACCACAAACGCTCTGCGCTGCGGTTCTGGGTTTTGAAGGCTCCTCTGCTCATGCAAAGCAGCAATAGAAAGACTTCACAGCCACAGCCAGGGCTCAGACTGCTTAGACTGTACACCTCTGCACAGCTCCGCACCACAAACACTCTGTGTTGCTGTTCTGGGTTTCCTCCTCTCACGCAAAGCAGCAACAGCAGCAATATAAAGACTTCACAGCCAAAGCCAGGGCTCAGTCTGCTTAGACTGTACACCTCTCCACAGCTCCGCACCACAAATGGTCTGCGTTGCGGTTCTGGGTGATAAAGGCTCCTTCTCTCAGGCAAAGCAGCAACAGCAGCAATAGAAATACTTCACAGCCAGGGCTCAGACTGCTTAGACTGCACACCCCTGCACAGCCCAGCTCGGCGAAAGCTCTGCGTTGCGGTTCTGGGTTTTAAATACTCCTCCTCTCATGCAAAGCAGCAACAGCAGCAATAGAAAAACTTCACAGCCAAGGCTCAGACTGCTTAGGCTGCACACCCCTACACACCTCAGCACCGCAAACGTTCTGCGTTGCGGTTCTGAGTTTAAAGGCTCCTCCTCTCACACAAATCAGCAACAGCAGCAATAGAAAGACTTCACAGCCAGTGCTCAGACTGCTTAGACAGCACACTCTGCACAGCGAATGCTCTGCATTGCGTTTCTGGGTTTTAAAGCCTCCTCCTCTCATGCAAAGCAGCAAAAGCAGCAATAGAAAGACTTCAAAGCCACAGCCAGGGCTCGGACTGCTTAGACTGTACACCTCTGCAGAGCTCCGCACCACAAACACTCTGTGTTGCTGTTCTGGGTTTCCTCTTCTCACGCAAAGCAGCAACAGCAGCAATAGAAAGACTTTACAGCCACAGCCAGGGCTCAGACTGCTTAGACTGTACACCTCTCCACAGCCCAGCACAGCGAAAGCTCTGTGTTGCGGTTCTGGGTTTTAAAGGCTCCTCCTCTCATGAAAAGCAGCAACAGCAGCAATAGAAAGTCTTCACAGCCAGTGCTCAGACTGCTTAGACTGCACACCTCTGCACAGCTCAGCACGGCAAATGCTCCGCATTGCGGTTCTGGGTTTTAAAGGCTCCTCCTCTCATGAAAAGCAGCAACAGCAGCAATAGAAAGACTTCACAACTACAGCCAGGGCTCAGACTGCTTATACTGCACACCTCTGCATAGCTTAGCACCACAAACGCTCTGCGCTGCGGTTCTGGGTTTTGAAGGCTCCTCTGCTCATGCAAAGCAGCAATAGAAAGACTTCACAGCCACAGCCAGGGCTCAGACTGCTTGGACTGCACACCTCTGCACAGCTCAGCACAGCGAATGCTCCGTGTTGCGGTTCTGAGTTTTAAAGGCTCCTACTCTCACGCAAAGCGGAAATCGAAAGACTTCACAGCCACATCCAGGGCTCAGATTGCTTAGATTGCACACTTCTGCACATCTGAGCACTGTGAACGCTCCGCGTTGTGGTTCTGGGTTTCAAAGGCTCCTCTTCTCATGCAAAGCAGCAACAGCAGCAATGTAAAGACTTCACAGCCACAGCCAGGGCTCAGACTGCTTAGATTGCACACCTCTGCACAGCTCAGCACCACAAACGCTCCGCGTTGTGGTTCTGGGTTTTAAAGGATCCTCCTCTCACACAAATCAGCAACAGCAGCAATAGAAAGACTTCACAGCCAGTGCTCAGACTGCTTAGAATGCACACCTCTGTACAGCTCAGCACCGCAAATGCTCCGCATTGCGGTTCTGGGTTTTAAAGGCTCCTCCTCTCATGAAAAGCAGCAACAGCAGCAATAGAAAGACTTCACAACTACAGCCAGGGCTCAGACTGCTTATACTGCACACCTCTGCATAGCTTAGCACCACAAACGCTCTGGGCTGCGGTTCTGGGTTTTGAAGGCTCCTCTGCTCATGCAAAGCAGCAATAGAAAGACTTCACAGCCACAGCCAGGGCTCAGACTGCTTGGACTGCACACCTCTGCACAGCTCAGCACAGTGAACGCTCCATGTTGCAGTTCTGAGTTTTAAAGGCTCCTACTCTCACGCAAAGCAGAAATAGAAAGACTTCACAGCCACAGCCAGGGCTCAGATTGCTTAGACTGCACACTTCTGCACAGCTGAGCACTGTGAACGCTCCGCATTGCGGTTTTGGGTTTTAAAGGCACCTCTTCTCATGCAAAGCAGCAACAGCAGCAATGTAAAGACTTTGCAGCCACATCCAGGGCTCAGACTGCTTAGACTGCACACCTCTGCAAAGCTCAGCACTGCAAACGCTCCGTGTTGCGGTTCTGGGTTTTAAAGGATCCTCCTCTCATGCAAAGCAGCAACAGCAGCAATAAAAAGGCTTCACAGCCTGGGCTCAGACTGCTTGGACTGCACACCTCTGCACAGCCCAGCACTGTGAAAGCTCTGCATTGCGGTTCTGGGTTTTAAAGGCTTCTCCTCTCACGCAAAGCAGCAACAGCAGCAATAGAAAGACTTCACAACTACAGCCAGGGCTCAGACTGCTTATACTGCACACCTCTGCATAGCTCAGCACTACAAACGCTCCGCGTTGTGGTTCTGGGTTTTAAAGGCTTCTCCTCTCACGCAAAGCAGCAACAGCAGCAATAGAAAGACTTCACAACTACAGCCAGGGCTCAGACTGCTTATACTGCACACCTCTGCATAGCTCAGCACTACAAACGCTCCGCGTTGTGGTTCTGGGTTTTAAAGGATCCTCCTCTCATGCAAAGCAGCAACAGCAGCAATAAAAAGGCTTCACAGCCTGGGCTCAGACTGCTTGGACTGCACACCTCTGCACAGCCCAGCACTGTGAAAGCTCTGCATTGCGGTTCTGGGTTTTAAAGGCTTCTCCTCTCATGAAAAGCAGCAACAGCAGCAATAGAAAGACTTCACAACTACAGCCAGTGCTCAGACTGCTTAGACTGCACACCTCTGCACAGCTCAGCACCGCAAATGCTCCGCATTGCGGTTCTGGGTTTTAAAGGCTCCTCCTCTCATGAAAAGCAGCAACAGCAGCAATAGAAAGACTTCACAACTACAGCCAGGGCTCAGACTGCTTATACTGCACACCTCTGCATAGCTCAGCACTACAAACGCTCCGCGCTGCGGTTCTGGGTTTTGAAGGCTCCTCTGCTCATGCAAAGCAGCAATAGAAAGACTTCACAGCCGCAGCCAGGGCTCAGACTGCTTGGACTGCACACCTCTGCACAGCTCAGCACAGCGAACGCTCCGTGTTGCGGTTCTGAGTTTTAAAGGCTCCTACTCTCACGCAAAGCGGAAATAGAAAGACTTCACAGCCACATCCAGGGCTCAAATTGCTTAGATTGCACACTTCTGCACATCTGAGCACTGTGAACGCTCCGCGTTGTGGTTCTGGGTTTCAAAGGCTCCTCTTCTCATGCAAAGCAGCAACAGCAGCAATGTAAAGACTTTGCAGCCACATCCAGGGCTCAGACTGCTTAGACTGCACACCTCTGCAAAGCTCAGCACTGCGAACGCTCCGTGTTGCGTTTCTGGGTTTTAAAAGCTCCTCCTCTCATGCAAAGCAGCAACAGCAGCAATAAAAAGACTTCACAGCCAGGGCTCAGACTGCTTGGACTGCACACCTCTGCACAGACCAGCACTGTGAAAGCTCTGCATTGCGGTTCTGGGTTTTAAAGGCTTCTCCTCTCATGCAAAGCAGCAACAGCAGCAATAGAAAGACTTCACAGCCTGGGCTCAGACTGCTTAGACAGCACACTCTGCACAGCGAATGCTCTGCATTGCGGTTCTGGGTTTTAAAGGCTCCTCCTCTCATGCAAAGCAGCAAAAGCAGCAATAGAAAGACTTCAAAGCCACAGCCATGGCTCGGACTGCTTAGACTGTACACCTCTGCACAGCTCCGCACCACAAACACTCTGTGTTGCTGTTCTGGGTTTCCTCCTCTCACGCAAAGCAGCAACAGCAGCAATAGAAAGACTTCACAGCCACAGCCAGGGCTCAAACTGCTTAGACTGTACACCTCTCCACAGCCCAGCACAGCGAAAGCTCTGCGTTGCAGTTCTTAGTTTTAAAGGCTCCTCCTCTCATGCAAAGCAGCAACACCAGCAATAGAAACACTTCACAGCCTGGGCTCAGATTGCTTAGACAGCACACCTCTGCACAGCGAATGCTCTGCGTTGTGGTTCTGCGTTTTAAAGGATCTTCCTCTCATGCAAAGCAGCAAAAGCAGCAATAGAAAGACTTCAACGCCACAGCCAGGGCTCGGACTGCTTAGACTGTATACCTCTGCACAGCTCCGCACCACAAACACTCTGTGTTGCTGTTCAGGGTTTCCTCCTCTCACGCAAAGCAGCAACAGCAGCAATAGAAAGACTTCACAGCCACAGCCAGGGCTCAGTCTCCTTAGACTGTACACCTCTCCACAGCTCCGCACCACAAATGTTCTGCGTTGCGGTTCTGGGTGATAAAGGCTCCTCCTCTCAGGCAAAGCAGCAACAGCAGCAATAGAAATACTTCACAGCCAAGGCTCAGACTGCTTAGGCTGCACACCCCTGCACACCTCAGCACCGCAAATGCTCTGCACTGCGGTTCTGAGTTTAAAGGCTCCTCCTCTCAGTCAAATCAGCAACAGCAGCAATAGAAAGACTTCACAGCCAGTGCTCAGACTGCTTAGACTGCACACCTCTGCACAGCTCAGCACCGCAAATGCTCTGCATTGCGGTTCTTGGTTTTAAAGGCTCCTCCTCTCATGAAAAGCAGCAACAGCAGCAATAGAAAGACTTCACAACTACAGCCAGGGCTCAGACTGCTTATACTGCACACCTCTGCATAGCTCAGCACCACAAACACTCTGCGCTGCGGTTCTGGGTTTTGAAGGCTCCTCTGCTCATGCAAAGCAGCAATAGAAAGACTTCACAGCCACAGCCAGGGCTCAGACTGCTTGGACTGCACACCTCTGCACAGCTCAGCACAGCGAATGCTCCATGTTGCGGTTCTGAGTTTTAAAGGCTCCTACTCTCACGCAAAGCAGAAATAGAAAGACTTCACAGCCACAGCCAGGGCTCAGATTTCTTAGACTGCACACTTCTGCACAGCTGAGCACTGTGAATGCTCCACGTTGCGGTTCTGGGTTTTAAAGGCTCCTCTTCTCATGCAAAGCAGCAACAGCAGCAATGTAAAGACTTCGCAGCCACATCCAGGGCTCAGACTGCTTAGACTACACACCTCTGCAAAGCTCAGCACTGCGAACGCTCCGTGTTGCGGTTCTGGGTTTTAAGCACTCCTCCTCTCACGCATAGCAGACACAGCAGTGATAGAAAGACTTCACAGCCACAGCCAGGGCTCAGACTGCTTAGATTGCACACCTCTGCACAGCTCAGCACCACAAACGCTCCGCGTTGTGGTTCTGGGTTTTAAAGGATCCTCCTCTCACACAAATCAGCAACAGCAGCAATAAAAAGGCTTCACAGCCAGGGCTCAGACTGCTTGGACTGCACACCTCTGCACAGCCCAGCACTGTGAAAGCTCTGCATTGCGGTTCTGGGTTTTAAAGGCTTCTCCTCTCACGCAAAGCAGCAACAGCAGCAATAGAAAGACTTCACAGCGAGTGCTCAGACTGCTTAGACTGCACACCTCTGCACAGCTCAGCACCGCAAATGTTCCGCATTGCGGTTCTGGGTTTTAAAGGTTTCTCCTCTCATGAAAAGCAGCAACAGCAGCAATAGAAAGACTTCACAGCCACAGCCAGGGCTCAGATTGCTTAGATTGCATACTTCTGCACATCTGAGCACTGTGAACGCTCCGCGTTGTGGTTCTGGGTTTTAAAAGCTCCTCCTCTCATGCAAAGCAGCAACACCAGCAATAAAAAGACTTCACAGCCAGGGCTCAGACTGCTTGGACTGCACACCTCTGCACAGCCCAGCACTGTGAAAGCTCTGCATTGCGGTTCTGGGTTTTAAAGGCTTCTCCTCTCACGCAAAGCAGCAACAGCAGCAATAGAAAGGCTTCACAGCCTGGGCTCAGACTGCTTAGACAGCACACTCTGCACAGCGAATGCTCTGCATTGCGGTTCTGGGTTTTAAAGGCTCCTCCTCTCATGCAAAGCAGCAAAAGCAGCAATAGAAAGACTTCAAAGCCACAGCCATGGCTCAGACTGCTTAGACTGTACACCTCTGCACAGCTCCGCACCACAAACACTCTGTGTTGCTGTTCTGGGTTTCCTCCTCTCACGCAAAGCAGCAACAGCAGCAATAGAAAGACTTCACAGCCACAGCCAGGGCTCAGACTGCTTAGACTGTCCACCTCTCCACAGCCCAGCACAGCGAAAGCTCTGCGTTGCAGTTCTGGGTTTTAAAGGCTCCTCCTCTGATGCAAAGCAGCAACAGCAGCAATAGAAGACTTCACAGCCTGGGCTCAGACTGCTTAGACAGCACACCTCTGCACAGCGAATGCTCTGCGTTGCAGTTCTGGGTTTTAAAGGCGCCTCCTCTCATGCAAAGCAGCAACACCAGCAATAGAAAGACTTCAACGCCACAGCCAGGGCTCGGACTGCTTAGACTGTACACCTCTGCACAGCTCCGCACCACAAACACTCTGTGTTGCTGTTCTGGGTTTCCTCCTCTCACGCAAAGCAGCAACAGCAGCCATAGAAAGACTTCACAGCCACAGCCAGGGCTCAGTTTGCTTAGACCAGTGGTATTCAAACTGTGGGTCGCGACCCCCTAGAGGTCCGCGGGTGCATCCCAGGGGGGCCCTGAGAGCTCAGCATGAAAAAAGATTTTTTTTTTTTTTTTTTTAGATTGGAAGAAATGGGCAGGGGTGGCCCACATGGGCGGGCTGAAGCATGAAACTGTCTCAGGCAACAATGAAAAAGTGGCCCACAGTTGTAAATGGATATTCATTCCTTTAGTCACAGACTGGGCCTCATTACTACTATGGCGGACCAGTAACAACGGTGCTGGTAAGCTACCGGCACCGTTGCTACCGTTCCGCCATAGTAAGAGTTGTGCTCGTGGGTGCTTGACAGCCCCCGCCAGGTCTGACCTCAGCTCGTCGGATGCACCGGCACCGTTATTAACGGTGCCGGTGCATCCGAGCTCCCCATTCCCATTTGAGCCATATGGGGCTCAAATGGGAATGGGGATCTACCGGCACCTTCGAAAGGGCAATTATCATGTCCGCCTAACTCGAATCAAAGAAACGAGCTGGGGGTAGATCTCCGTCTTCGGCTGGGGCCTCCCTCTGGAACAGCGCCCTGCCACTCTAAAACTTGAGGAGAACCATCTTTCTTCCTGCACTTATCAGACCTACCCTGTCTGCTGCCTTAAACGTAGCACTTGCAAATTGCTGGCTGCACTACCACTGTTTGTTGCCTTTATTATTTATTTATTGTTATTTATCTTTTTCTCCTCTGCTTCGCACTTTCCACTTCTCCCCCCTTCCATGCACTTTTCCCCTCACACTTGCACGTTCTCAATGTCACTGGGCCTAGTAAGATCGCTGTTTTATTCTCCTCTGTTCCCCTCCCTTGCCTTGTCACGCTCTGAAACACTTGTGTACGAGCGCGATAGAAATAAAATATCAATGCCTGCCCCCTGGACTCCCAGCAACAATTGCAAACTGTTTGGCTATTTACCCATTTTTTGTTAAAAGTATGCTCTACAATGCAACATTTTAACCTATTATTTAAAAAAAATTCACAGGGGGAAACCCCCCCGAACCTCCCCTTAATGCCCCTCCACTTAAAAAAGATTCACCAGCCGCCACTGGCCCTCAGACTGTGTTGGGAACGGGATGGGGGAACCGAGGGACTATGGTGGGAGCACAATGGGCGGGAACCATGGGATAGTGATGGGAGCAGAGTGGGGAGAGCCCTGGGTGTGTGATGGGTGGGGAGAGACCAGCGACTGGGTAGGAGTGGGATGAGGGAGCCCAGCGACTTTGATGGGAGCAGGTGACGGCGCGCAATATATACTGTCCATTTGGCATTTCTGGGGGGTCCCGACCTGCCCAAATTTTGCTCAGGGGGGCCCTGGCCAAAAAAGTTTGAAGACCACTGGCTTAGACTGTACACCTCTCCACAGCTCCGCACCACAAATGTTCTGCGTTGCGGTTCTGGGTTTTAAAGGCTCCTTCTCTCAGGCAAAGCAGCAACAGCAGCAATAGAAATACTTCACAGCCAGGGCTCAGACTGCTTAGACTGCACACCCCTGCACAGCCCAGCACAGTGAAAGCTCTTTGTTGCAGTTCTGGGTTTTAAATACTTCTCCTCTTATGCAAAGCAGCAACAGCAGCAATAGAAAAACTTCACAGCCAAGGTTCAGACTGCTTAGACTGCACACCCCTGCACACCTCAGCACCGCAAACGCTCTGCGTTGCGGTTCTGAGTTTAAAGGCTCCTCCTCTCACACAAATCAGCAACAGCAGCAATAGAAAGACTTGACAGCCAGTGCTCAGACTGCTTAGACTGCACACCTCTGCACAGCTCAGCACCGCAAATGCTCCGCATTGCGGTTCTGGGTTTTAAAGGCTCCTCCTCTCATGAAAAGCAGCAACAGCAGCAATAGAAAGACTTCACAACTACAGCCAGGGCTCAGACTGCTTATACTGCACACCTCTGCATAGCTCAGCACCACAAACGCTCTGCGCTGCGGTTCTGGGTTTTGAAGGCTCCTCTGCTCATGCAAAGCAGCAATAGAAAGAATTCACAGCCACAGCCAGTGCTCAGACTGCTTAGACTGCACACCTCTGCACAGCTCAGCACCGCAAATGCTCCGCATTGCGGTTCTGGGTTTTAAAGGCTCCTCCTCTCATGAAAAGCAGCAACAGCAGCAATAGAAAGACTTCACAACTACAGCCAGGGCTCAGACTGTTTATACTGCACACCTCTGCACAGCTCAGCACAGCGAACGCTCCGTGTTGCGGTTCTGAGGTTTAAAGGCTTCTACTCTCAGGCAAAGCAGAAATAGAAAGACTTCACAGCCACAGCCAGGGCTCAGATTGCTTAGACTGCACACTTCTGCACATATGAGCACTGTGAATGTTCCGCATTGTGGTTCTGGGTTTTAAAGGCTCCTCTTCTCATGCAAAGCAGCAACAGCAGCAATGTAAAGACTTCACAGCTACATCCAGGGCTCAGACTGCTTAGACTGCACACCTCTGCAAAGCTCAGCACTGCGAACGCTCCGTGTTGCGGTTCTGGGTTTTAAACACTCCTCCTCTCATGCAAAGCAGCAACAGCAGCAATAAAAAGACTTGACAGCCAGGGCTCAGACTGCTTGGACTGCACACCTCTGCACAGCCCAGCACTGTGAAAGCTCTGCATTGCCGTTCTGGGTTTTAAAGGCTTCTCCTCTCACGCAAAGCAGCAACAGCAGCAATAGAAAGACTTCACAGCCTGGGCTCAGATTGCTTAGAGAGCACACTCTGCACAGCGAATGCTCTGCATTGCGTTTCTGGGTTTTAAAGGCTCCTCCTCTCATGCAAAGCAGCAAAAGCAGCAATAGAAAGACTTCAAAGCCACAGCCAGGGCTCGGACTGCTTAGACTGTACACCTCTGCACAGCTCCTCACCACAAACACTCTCTGTTGCTGTTCTGGGTTTCCTCCTCTCACGCAAAGCAGCAACAGCAGCAATAGAAAGCCTTCACAGCCACAGCCAGGGCTCAGACTGCTTAGACTGTCTACCTCTCCACAGCCCAGCACAGTAAAAGCTCTGCGTTGCAGTTCTGGGTTTTAACGGCTCCTCCTCTCATGCAAAGCAGCAACACCAGCAATAGAAAGACTTCACAGCCTGGGCTCAGACTGCTTAGACAGCACACCTCTGCACAGCGAATGCTCTGCGTTGCGGTTCTGGGTTTTAAAGGCTCCTCCTCTCATGCAAAGTAGCAAAAGCAGCAATAGAAAGACTTCAAAGCCACAGCCAGGGCTCGGACTGCTTAGACTGTACACCTCTGCACAGCTCCGCACCACAAACACTCTGTGTTGCTGTTCTGGGTTTCCTCCTCTCACGCAGAGCAGCAACAGCAGCAATAGAAACGCTTCACAGCCACAGCCAGGGCTCAGTCTCCTTAGACTGTACACCTCTCCACAGCTCCGCACCACAAATGTTCTGCGTTGCGGTTCTGGGTGATAAAGGCTCCTCCTCTCAGGCAAAGCAGCAACAGCAGCAATAGAAATACTTCACAGCCAGGGCTCAGACTGCCTAGACTGCACACCCCTGCATAGCCCAGCACAGCGAAAGCTCTGTGTTGCGGTTCTGGGTTTTAAATGCTCCTCCTCTCATGCAAAGCAGCAACAGCAGCAATAGAAAAACTTCACAGCCAGTGCTCAGACTGCTTAGGCTGCACACTTCTGCACAGCTGAGCACTGTGAATGCTCCACGTTGCGGTTCTGGGTTTTAAAGGCTCCTCTTCTCATGCAAAGCAGCAACAGCAGCAATAGAAAAACTTCACAGCCAGTGCTCAGACTGCTTAGACTGCACACCTCTGCAAAGCTCAGCACTGCGAACGCTCCGTGTTGCGGTTCTGGGTTTTAAACGCTCCTCCTCTCGCGCATAGCAGACACAGCAGTGATAGAAAGACTTCACAGCCACAGCCAGTGCTCAGACTGCTTAGACTGCACACCTCTGCACAGCTCAGCACCGCAAATGCTCCGCATTGCGGTTCTGGGTTTTAAAGGCTCCTCCTCTCATGAAAAGCAGCAACAGCAGCAATAGAAAGACTTCACAACTACAGCCAGGGCTCAGACTGCTTATACTGCACACCTCTGCATAGCTTAGCACCACAAACGCTCTGCGCTGCGGTTCTGGGTTTTGAAGGCTCCTCTGCTCATGCAAAGCAGCAATAGAAAGACTTCACAGCCACAGCCAGGGCTCAGACTGCTTGGACTGCACACCTCTGCACAGCTCAGCACAGCAAACGCTCCATGTTGCAGTTCTGAGTTTTAAAGGCTCCTACTCTCACGCAAAGCAGAAATAGAAAGACTTCACAGCCACAGCCAGGGCTCAGATTGCTTAGACTGCACACTTCTGCACAGCTGAGCACTGTGAACGCTCCGCATTGCGGTTTTGGGTTTCAAAGGCGCCTCTTCTCATGCAAAGCAGCAACAGCAGCAATGTAAAGACTTTGCAGCCACATCCAGGGCTCAGACTGCTTAGACTGCACACCTCTGCAAAGCTCAGCACTGCGAACGCTCCGTGTTGCGGTTCTGGGTTTTAAATGCTCCTCCTCTCACGCATAGCAGCAACAGCAGTGATAGAAAGACTTCACAGCCACAGCCAGGGCTCAGACTGCTTAGATTGCACACCTCTGCACAGCTCAGCACCACAAACGCTCCGCGTTGTGGTTCTGGGTTTTAAAGGATCCTCCTCTCATGCAAAGCAGCAACAGCAGCAATAAAAAGGCTTCACAGCCTGGGCTCAGACTGCTTGGACTGCACACCTCTGCACAGCCCAGCACTGTGAAAGCTCTGCATTGCGGTTCTGGGTTTTAAAGGCTTCTCCTCTCACGCAAAGCAGCAACAGCAGCAATAGAAAGACTTCACAACTACAGCCAGGGCTCAGACTGCTTATACTGCACACCTCTGCATAGCTCAGCACTACAAACGCTCCGCGTTGTGGTTCTGGGTTTTAAAGGATCCTCCTCTCATGCAAAGCAGCAACAGCAGCAATAAAAAGGCTTCACAGCCAGGGCTCAGACTGCTTGGACTGCACACCTCTGCACAGCCCAGCACTGTGAAAGCTCTGCATTGCGGTTCTGGGTTTTAAAGGCTTCTCCTCTCACGCAAAGCAGCAACAGCAGCAATAGAAAGACTTCACAACTACAGCCAGTGCTCAGACTGCTTAGACTGCACACCTCTGCACAGCTCAGCACCGCAAATGCTCCGCATTGCGGTTCTGGGTTTTAAAGGCTCCTCCTCTCATGAAAAGCAGCAACAGCAGCAATAGAAAGACTTCACAACTCAGCCAGGGCTCAGACTGCTTATACTGCACACCTCTGCATAGCTCAGCACTACAAACGCTCCGCGCTGCGGTTCTGGGTTTTGAAGGCTCCTCTGCTCATGCAAAGCAGCAATAGAAAGACTTCACAGCCGCAGCCAGGGCTCAGACTGCTTGGACTGCACACCTCTGCACAGCTCAGCACAGCGAACGCTCCGTGTTGCGGTTCTGAGTTTTAAAGGCTCCTACTCTCACGCAAAGCGGAAATAGAAAGACTTCACAGCCACATCCAGGGCTCAGATTGCTTAGATTGCACACTTCTGCACATCTGAGCACTGTGAACGCTCTGCGTTGTGGTTCTGGGTTTCAAAGGCTTCTCTTCTCATGCAAAGCAGCAACAGCAGCAATGTAAAGACTTTGCAGCCACATCCAGGGCTCAGACTGCTTAGACTGCACACCTCTGCAAAGCTCAGCACTGCGAACGCTCCGTGTTGCGTTTCTGGGTTTTAAAAGCTCCTCCTCTCATGCAAAGCAGCAACAGCAGCAATAAAAAGACTTCACAGCCAGGGCTCAGACTGCTTGGACTGCACACCTCTGCACAGACCAGCACTGTGAAAGCTCTGCATTGCGGTTCTGGGTTTTAAAGGCTTCTCCTCTCACGCAAAGCAGCAACAGCAGCAATAGAAAGGCTTCACAGCCTGGGCTCAGACTGCTTAGACAGCACACTCTGCACAGTGAATGCTCTGCATTGCGGTTCTGGGTTTTAAAGGCTCCTCCTCTCATGCAAAGCAGCAGAAGCAGCAATAGAAAGACTTCAAAGCCACAGCCATGGCTCGGACTGCTTAGACTGTACACCTCTGCACAGCTCTGCACCACAAACACTCTGTGTTGTTGTTCTGGGTTTCCTCCTCTCACGCAAAGCAGCAACAGCAGCAATAGAAAGACTTCACAGCCACAGTCAGGGCTCAGACTGCTTAGACTGCACACCTCTGCATAGCTCAGCACTACAAACGCTCCGCACTGCGGTTCTGGGTTTTGAAGGCTCCTCTGCACATGCAAAGCAGCAATAGAAAGACTTCACAGCCGCAGCCAGGGCTCAGAATGCTTGGACTGCACACCTCTGCACAGCTCAGCACAGCGAACGCTCTGTGTTGCGGTTCTGAGTTTTAAAGGCTCCTACTCTCACGCAAAGCGGAAATAGAAATACTTCACAGCCACATCCAGGGCTCAGATTGCTTAGATTGCACACTTCTGCACATCTGAGCACTGTGAACGCTCCGCGTTGTGGTTCTGGGTTGCAAAGGCTCCTCTTCTCATGCAAAGCAGCAACAGCAGCAATGTAAAGACTTTGCAGCCACATCCAGGGCTCAGACTGCTTAGACTGCACACCTCTGCAAAGCTCAGCACTGCGAACGCTCCGTGTTGCGTTTCTGGGTTTTAAAAGCTCCTCCTCTCATGCAAAGCAGCAACAGCAGCAATAAAAAGACTTCACAGCCAGGGCTCAGACTGCTTGGACTGCACACCTCTGCACAGACCAGCACTGTGAAAGCTCTGCATTGCGGTTCTGGGTTTTAAAGGCTCCTCCTCTCACGCAAAGCAGCAACAGCAGCAATAGAAAGACTTCACAGCCTGGGCTCAGACTGCTTAGACAGCACACTCTGCACAGTGAATGCTCTGCATTGCGGTTCTGGGTTTTAAAGGCTCCTCCTCTCATGCAAAGCAGCAAAAGCAGCAATAGAAAGACTTCAAAGTCACAGCCAGTGCTCAGACTGCTTAGACTGCACACCTCTGCACAGCTCAGCACCGCAAATGCTCCGCATTGCGGTTCTGGGTTTTAAAGGCTCCTCCTCTCATGAAAAGCAGCAACAGCAGCAATAGAAAGACTTCACAACTACAGCCAGGGCTCAGAATGCTTATACTGCACACCTCTGCATAGCTTAGCACCACAAACGCTCTGCGCTGCGGTTCTGGGTTTTGAAGGCTCCTCTGCTCATGCAAAGCAGCAATAGAAAGACTTCACAGCCAGGGCTCAGACTGCTTGGACTGCACACCTCTGCACAGCTCAGCACAGCGAACGCTCCATGTTGCAGTTCTGAGTTTTAAAGGCGCCTACTCTCACGCAAAGCAGAAATAGAAAGACTTCACAGCCACAGCCAGGGCTCAGTCTCCTTAGACTGTACACCTCTCCACAGCTCCGCACCACAAATGTTCTGCGTTGCGGTTCTGGGTGATAAAGGCTCCTCCTCTCAGGCAAAGCAGCAACAGCAGCAATAGAAATACTTCACAGCCAGGGCTCAGACTGCCTAGACTGCACACCCCTGCACAGCCCAGCACAGCGAAAGCTCTGTGTTGCGGTTCTGGGTTTTAAATGCTACTCCTCTCATGCAAAGCAGCAACAGCAGCAATAGAAAAACTTCACAGCCAGTGCTCAGACTGCTTAGGCTGCACACTTCTGCACAGCTCAGCACTGCGAACGCTCCGTGTTGCGGTTCTGGGTTTTAAACGCTCCTCCTCTCACGCATAGCAGACACAGCAGTGATAGAAAGACTTCACAGCCACAGCCAGGGCTCAGACTGCTTAGATTGCACACCTCTGCACAGCTCAGCACCACAAACGCTCTGCGTTGTGGTTCTGGGTTTTAAAGGATCCTCCTCTCACACAAATCAGCAACAGCAGCAATAGAAAGACTTCACAGCCAGTGCTCAGACTGCTTAGACTGCACACTTCTGCACAGCTGAGCACTGTGAACGCTCCGCATTGCAGTTTTGGGTTTCAAAGGCGCCTCTTCTCATGCAAAGCAGCAACAGCAGCAATGTAAAGACTTTGCAGCCACATCCAGGGCTCAGACTGCTTAGACTGCACACCTCTGCAAAGCTCAGCACTGCGAACGCTCCGTGTTGCGGTTCTGGGTTTTAAACGCTCCTCCTCTCACGCATAGCAGCAACAGCAGTGATAGAAAGACTTCACAGCCACAGCCAGGGCTCAGACTGCTTAGATTGCACACCTCTGCACAGCTCAGCACCACAAACGCTCCGCGTTGTGGTTCTGGGTTTTAAAGGATCCTCCTCTCATGCAAAGCAGCAACAGCAGCAATAAAAAGGCTTCACAGCCTGGGCTCAGACTGCTTGGACTGCACACCTCTGCACAGCTCAGCACCGCAAATGCTCCGCATTGCGGTTCTGGGTTTTAAAGGCTCCTCCTCTCATGAAAAGCAGCAACAGCAGCAATAGAAAAACTTCACAGCCAGTGCTCAGACTGCTTAAACTGCACACCTCTGCAAAGCTCAGCACTGCGAACGCTCCGTGTTGCGGTTCTGGGTTTTAAACGCTCCTCCTCTCACGCATAGCAGACACAGCAGTGATAGAAAGACTTCACAGCCACAGCCAGGGCTCAGACTGCTTAGATTGCACACCTCTGCACAGCTCAGCACCACAAACGCTCTGCGTTGTGGTTCTGGATTTTAAAGGATCCTCCTCTTACACAAATCAGCAACAGCAGCAATAGAAAGACTTCACAGCCAGTGCTCAGACTGCTTAGACTGCACACCTCTGCACAGCTCAGCACGGCAAATGCTCCGCATTGCGGTTCTGGGTTTTAAAGGCTCCTCCTCTCATGAAAAGCAGCAACAGCAGCAATAGAAAGACTTCACAACTACAGCCAGGGCTCAGACTGCTTATACTGCACACCTCTGCATAGCTTAGCACCACAAACGCTCTGCGCTGCGGTTCTGGGTTTTGAAGGCTCCTCTTCTCATGCAAAGCAGCAACAGCAGCAATGTAAAGACTTTGCAGCCACATCCAGGGCTCAGACTGCTTAGACTGCACACCTCTGCAAAGCTCAGCACTGCGAACGCTCCGTGTTGCGTTTCTGGGTTTTAAAAGCTCCTCCTCTCATGCAAAGCAGCAACAGCAGCAATAAAAAGACTTCACAGCCAGGGCTCAGACTGCTTTTACTGCACACCTCTGCACAGACCAGCACTGTGAAAGCTCTGCATTGCGGTTCTGGGTTTTAAAGGCTTCTCCTCTCACGCAAAGCAGCAACAGCAGCAATAGAAATACTTCACAGCCTGGGCTCAGACTGCTTAGACAGCACACTCTGCACAGTGAATGCTCTGCATTGCGGTTCTGGGTTTTAAAGGCTCCTCCTCTCATGCAAAGCAGCAAAAGCAGCAATAGAAAGACTTCAAAGCCACAGCCATGGCTCGGACTGCTTAGACTGTACACCTCTGCACAGCTCCGCACCACAAACACTCTGTGTTGTTGTTCTGGGTTTCCTCCTCTCGCGCAAAGCAGCAACAGCAGCAATAGAAAGACTTCACAGCCACAGTCAGGGCTCAGACTGCTTAGACTGCACACCTCTGCATAGCTCAGCACTACAAACGCTCCGCACTGCGGTTCTGGGTTTTGAAGGCTCCTCTGCTCATGCAAAGCAGCAATAGAA
Source organism: Ambystoma mexicanum (assembly GCF_040938575.1). Taxonomy (NCBI): domain Eukaryota; kingdom Metazoa; phylum Chordata; class Amphibia; order Caudata; family Ambystomatidae; genus Ambystoma; species Ambystoma mexicanum. The sequence goes on from NC_090935.1 coordinate 1,199,001,980, forward strand.
AGACTTCACAGCCGCAGCCAGGGCTCAGAATGCTTGGACTGCACACCTCTGCACAGCTCAGCACAGCGAACGCTCTGTGTTGCGGTTCTGAGTTTTAAAGGCTCCTACTCTCACGCAAAGCGGAAATAGAAAGACTTCACAGCCACATCCAGGGCTCAGATTGCTTAGATTGCACACTTCTGCACATCTGAGCACTGTGAACGCTCCGCGTTGTGGTTCTGGGTTTCAAAGGCTCCTCTTCTCATGCAAAGCAGCAACAGCAGCAATGTAAAGACTTTGCAGCCACATCCAGGGCTCAGACTGCTTAGACTGCACACCTCTGCAAAGCTCAGCACTGCGAACGCTCCGTGTTGCGTTTCTGGGTTTTAAAAGCTCCTCCTCTCATGCAAAGCAGCAACAGCAGCAATAAAAAGACTTCACAGCCAGGGCTCAGACTGCTTGGACTGCACACCTCTGCACAGACCAGCACTGTGAAAGCTCTGCATTGCGGTTCTGGGTTTTAAAGGCTCCTCCTCTCACGCAAAGCAGCAACAGCAGCAATAGAAAGACTTCACAGCCTGGGCTCAGACTGCTTAGACAGCACACTCTGCACAGCGAATGCTCTGCATTGCGGTTCTGGGTTTTAAAGGCTCCTCCTCTCATGCAAAGCAGCAAAAGCAGCAATAGAAAGACTTCAAAGTCACAGCCAGTGCTCAGACTGCTTAGACTGCACACCTCTGCACAGCTCAGCACCGCAAATGCTCCGCATTGCGGTTCTGGGTTTTAAAGGCTCCTCCTCTCATGAAAAGCAGCAACAGCAGCAATAGAAAGACTTCACAACTACAGCCAGGGCTCAGAATGCTTATACTGCACACCTCTGCATAGCTTAGCACCACAAACGCTCTGCGCTGCGGTTCTGGGTTTTGAAGGCTCCTCTGCTCATGCAAAGCAGCAATAGAAAGACTTCACAGCCACAGCCAGGGCTCAGACTGCTTGGACTGCACACCTCTGCACAGCTCAGCACAGCGAACGCTCCATGTTGCAGTTCTGAATTTTAAAGGCTCCTACTCTCACGCAAAGCAGAAATAGAAAGACTTCACAGCCACAGCCAGGGCTCAGATTGCTTAGACTGCACACTTCTGCACAGCTGAGCACTGTGAACGCTCCGCATTGCGGTTTTGGGTTTTAAAGGCGCCTCTTCTCATGCAAAGCAGCAACAGCAGCAATGTAAAGACTTTGCAGCCACATCCAGGGCTCAGACTGCTTAGACTGCACACCTCTGCAAAGCTCAGCACTGCGAACGCTCCGTGTTGCGGTTCTGGGTTTTAAACGCTCCTCCTCTCACGCATAGCAGCAACAGCAGTGATAGAAAGACTTCACAGCCACAGCCAGGGCTCATACTGCTTAGATTGCACACCTCTGCACAGCTCAGCACCACAAACGCTCCGCGTTGTGGTTCTGGGTTTTAAAGGATCCTCCTCTCATGCAAAGCAGCAACAGCAGCAATAAAAAGGCTTCACAGCCTGGGCTCAGACTGCTTGGACTGCACACCTCTGCACAGCCCAGCACTGTGAAAGCTCTGCATTGCGGTTCTGGGTTTTAAAGGCTTCTCCTCTCACGCAAAGCAGCAACAGCAGCAATGTAAAGACTTTGCAGCCACATCCAGGGCTCAGACTGCTTAGACTGCACACCTCTGCAAAGCTCAGCACTGCGAACGCACCGTGTTGCGTTTCTGGGTTTTAAAAGCTCCTCCTCTCATGCAAAGCAGCAACAGCAGCAATAAAAAGACTTCACAGCCAGGGCTCAGACTGCTTGGACTGCACACCTCTGCACAGACCAGCACTGTGAAAGCTCTGCATTGCGGTTCTGGGTTTTAAAGGCTTCTCCTCTCACGCAAAGCAGCAACAGCAGCAATAGAAAGACTTCACAGCCTGGGCTCAGACTGCTTAGACAGCACACTCTGCACAGTGAATGCTCTGCATTGCGGTTCTGGGTTTTAAAGGCTCCTCCTCTCATGCAAAGCAGCAGAAGCAGCAATAGAAAGACTTCAAAGCCACAGCCATGGCTCGGACTGCTTAGACTGTACACCTCTGCACAGCTCTGCACCACAAACACTCTGTGTTGTTGTTCTGGGTTTCCTCCTCTCACGCAAAGCAGCAACAGCAGCAATAGAAAGACTTCACAGCCACAGTCAGGGCTCAGACTGCTTAGACTGCACACCTCTGCATAGCTCAGCACTACAAACGCTCCGCACTGCGGTTCTGGGTTTTGAAGGCTCCTCTGCACATGCAAAGCAGCAATAGAAAGACTTCACAGCCGCAGCCAGGGCTCAGAATGCTTGGACTGCACACCTCTGCACAGCTCAGCACAGCGAACGCTCTGTGTTGCGGTTCTGAGTTTTAAAGGCTCCTACTCTCACGCAAAGCGGAAATAGAAATACTTCACAGCCACATCCAGGGCTCAGATTGCTTAGATTGCACACTTCTGCACATCTGAGCACTGTGAACGCTCCGCGTTGTGGTTCTGGGTTGCAAAGGCTCCTCTTCTCATGCAAAGCAGCAACAGCAGCAATGTAAAGACTTTGCAGCCACATCCAGGGCTCAGACTGCTTAGACTGCACACCTCTGCAAAGCTCAGCACTGCGAACGCTCCGTGTTGCGTTTCTGGGTTTTAAAAGCTCCTCCTCTCATGCAAAGCAGCAACAGCAGCAATAAAAAGACTTCACAGCCAGGGCTCAGACTGCTTGGACTGCACACCTCTGCACAGACCAGCACTGTGAAAGCTCTGCATTGCGGTTCTGGGTTTTAAAGGCTCCTCCTCTCACGCAAAGCAGCAACAGCAGCAATAGAAAGACTTCACAGCCTGGGCTCAGACTGCTTAGACAGCACACTCTGCACAGTGAATGCTCTGCATTGCGGTTCTGGGTTTTAAAGGCTCCTCCTCTCATGCAAAGCAGCAAAAGCAGCAATAGAAAGACTTCAAAGTCACAGCCAGTGCTCAGACTGCTTAGACTGCACACCTCTGCACAGCTCAGCACCGCAAATGCTCCGCATTGCGGTTCTGGGTTTTAAAGGCTCCTCCTCTCATGAAAAGCAGCAACAGCAGCAATAGAAAGACTTCACAACTACAGCCAGGGCTCAGAATGCTTATACTGCACACCTCTGCATAGCTTAGCACCACAAACGCTCTGCGCTGCGGTTCTGGGTTTTGAAGGCTCCTCTGCTCATGCAAAGCAGCAATAGAAAGACTTCACAGCCAGGGCTCAGACTGCTTGGACTGCACACCTCTGCACAGCTCAGCACAGCGAACGCTCCATGTTGCAGTTCTGAGTTTTAAAGGCGCCTACTCTCACGCAAAGCAGAAATAGAAAGACTTCACAGCCACAGCCAGGGCTCAGATTGCTTAGACTGCACACTTCTGCACAGCTGAGCACTGTGAACGCTCCGCATTGCGGTTTTGGGTTTTAAAGGCGCCTCTTCTCATGCAAAGCAGCAACAGCAGCAATGTAAAGACTTTGCAGCCACATCCAGGGTTCAGACTGCTTAGACTGCACACCTCTGCAAAGCTCAGCACTGCGAACGCTCCGTGTTGCGGTTCTGGGTTTTAACCGCTCCTCCTCTCACACATAGCAGCAACAGCAGTGATAGAAAGACTTCACAGCCACAGCCAGGGCTCATACTGCTTAGATTGCACACCTCTGCACAGCTCAGCACCACAAACGCTCCGCGTTGTGGTTCTGGGTTTTAAAGGATCCTCCTCTCATGCAAAGCAGCAACAGCAGCAATAAAAAGGCTTCACAGCCTGGGCTCAGACTGCTTGGACTGCACACCTCTGCACAGCCCAGCACTGTGAAAGCTCTGCATTGCGGTTCTGGGTTTTAAAGGCTTCTCCTCTCACGCAAAGCAGCAACAGCAGCAATAGAAAGACTTCACAACTACAGCCAGGGCTCAGACTGCTTATACTGCACACCTCTGCATAGCTCAGCACTACAAACGCTCCGCGTTGTGGTTCTGGGTTTTAAAGGATCCTCCTCTCATGCAAAGCAGCAACAGCAGCAATAAAAAGGCTTCACAGCCTGGGCTCAGACTGCTTGGACTGCACACCTCTGCACAGCCCAGCACTGTGAAAGCTCTGCATTGCGGTTCTGGGTTTTAAAGGCTTCTCCTCTCACGCAAAGCAGCAACAGCAGCAATAGAAAGACTTCACAACTACAGCCAGGGCTCGGACTGCTTAGACTGCACACCTCTGCATAGCTCAGCACTACAAACGCTCCGCGCTGCGGTTCTGGGTTTTGAAGGCTCCTCTGCTCATGCAAAGCAGCAATAGAAAGACTTCACAGCCACAGCCAGGGCTCAAACTGCTTAGACTGTACACCTCTCCACAGCCCAGCACAGCGAAAGCTCTGCATTGCAGTTCTTAGTTTTAAAGGCTCCTCCTCTCATGCAAAGCAGCAACACCAGCAATAGAAAGACTTCACAGCCTGGGCTCAGATTGCTTAGACAGCACACCTCTGCACAGCGAATGCTCTGCGTTGCGGTTCTGCGTTTTAAAGGATCTTCCTCTCATGCAAAGCAGCAAAAGCAGCAATAGAAAGACTTCAACGCCACAGCCAGGGCTCGGACTGCTTAGACTGTATACCTCTGCACAGCTCCGCACCACAAACACTCTGTGTTGCTGTTCAGGTTTTCCTCCTCTCACGCAAAGCAGCAACAGCAGCAATAGAAAGACTTCACAGCCACAGCCAGGGCTCAGTCTCCTTAGACTGTACACCTCTCCACAGCTCCGCACCACAAATGTTCTGCGTTGCGGTTCTGGGTGATAAAGGCTCCTCCTCTCAGGCAAAGCAGCAACAGCAGCAATAGAAATACTTCACAGCCAGGGCTCAGACTGCCTAGACTGCACACCCCTGCACAGCCCAGCACAGCGAAAGCTCTGTGTTGCGGTTCTGGGTTTTAAATGCTCCTCCTCTCATGCAAAGCAGCAACAGCAGCAATAGAAAAACTTCACAGCCAGTGCTCAGACTGCTTAGGCTGCACACTTCTGCACAGCTGAGCACTGTGAATGCTCCACGTTGCGGTTCTGGGTTTTAAAGGCTCCTCTTCTCATGCAAAGCAGCAACAGCAGCAATAGAAAAACTTCACAGCCAGTGCTCAGACTGCTTAGACTGCACACCTCTGCAAAGCTCAGCACTGCGAACGCTCCGTGTTGCGGTTCTGGGTTTTAAACGCTCCTCCTCTCACGCATAGCAGACACAGCAGTGATAGAAAGACTTCACAGCCACAGCCAGGGCTCAGACTGCTTAGATTGCACACCTCTGCACAGCTCAGCACCACAAACGCTCTGCGTTGTGGTTCTGGGTTTTAAAGGATCCTCCTCTCACACAAATCAGCAACAGCAGCAATAGAAAGACTTCACAGCCAGTGCTCAGACTGCTTAGACTGCACACTTCTGCACAGCTGAGCACTGTGAACGCTCCGCATTGCAGTTTTGGGTTTCAAAGGCGCCTCTTCTCATGCAAAGCAGCAACAGCAGCAATGTAAAGACTTTGCAGCCACATCCAGGGCTCAGACTGCTTAGACTGCACACCTCTGCAAAGCTCAGCACTGCGAACGCTCCGTGTTGCGGTTCTGGGTTTTAAACGCTCCTCCTCTCACGCATAGCAGCAACAGCAGTGATAGAAAGACTTCACAGCCACAGCCAGGGCTCAGACTGCTTAGATTGCACACCTCTGCACAGCTCAGCACCACAAACGCTCCGCGTTGTGGTTCTGGGTTTTAAAGGATCCTCCTCTCATGCAAAGCAGCAACAGCAGCAATAAAAAGGCTTCACAGCCTGGGCTCAGACTGCTTGGACTGCACACCTCTGCACAGCTCAGCACCGCAAATGCTCCGCATTGCGGTTCTGGGTTTTAAAGGCTCCTCCTCTCATGAAAAGCAGCAACAGCAGCAATAGAAAAACTTCACAGCCAGTGCTCAGACTGCTTAAACTGCACACCTCTGCAAAGCTCAGCACTGCGAACGCTCCGTGTTGCGGTTCTGGGTTTTAAACGCTCCTCCTCTCACGCATAGCAGACACAGCAGTGATAGAAAGACTTCACAGCCACAGCCAGGGCTCAGACTGCTTAGATTGCACACCTCTGCACAGCTCAGCACCACAAACGCTCTGCGTTGTGGTTCTGGATTTTAAAGGATCCTCCTCTTACACAAATCAGCAACAGCAGCAATAGAAAGACTTCACAGCCAGTGCTCAGACTGCTTAGACTGCACACCTCTGCACAGCTCAGCACGGCAAATGCTCCGCATTGCGGTTCTGGGTTTTAAAGGCTCCTCCTCTCATGAAAAGCAGCAACAGCAGCAATAGAAAGACTTCACAACTACAGCCAGGGCTCAGACTGCTTATACTGCACACCTCTGCATAGCTTAGCACCACAAACGCTCTGCGCTGCGGTTCTGGGTTTTGAAGGCTCCTCTTCTCATGCAAAGCAGCAACAGCAGCAATGTAAAGACTTTGCAGCCACATCCAGGGCTCAGACTGCTTAGACTGCACACCTCTGCAAAGCTCAGCACTGCGAACGCTCCGTGTTGCGTTTCTGGGTTTTAAAAGCTCCTCCTCTCATGCAAAGCAGCAACAGCAGCAATAAAAAGACTTCACAGCCAGGGCTCAGACTGCTTTTACTGCACACCTCTGCACAGACCAGCACTGTGAAAGCTCTGCATTGCGGTTCTGGGTTTTAAAGGCTTCTCCTCTCACGCAAAGCAGCAACAGCAGCAATAGAAATACTTCACAGCCTGGGCTCAGACTGCTTAGACAGCACACTCTGCACAGTGAATGCTCTGCATTGCGGTTCTGGGTTTTAAAGGCTCCTCCTCTCATGCAAAGCAGCAAAAGCAGCAATAGAAAGACTTCAAAGCCACAGCCATGGCTCGGACTGCTTAGACTGTACACCTCTGCACAGCTCCGCACCACAAACACTCTGTGTTGTTGTTCTGGGTTTCCTCCTCTCGCGCAAAGCAGCAACAGCAGCAATAGAAAGACTTCACAGCCACAGTCAGGGCTCAGACTGCTTAGACTGCACACCTCTGCATAGCTCAGCACTACAAACGCTCCGCACTGCGGTTCTGGGTTTTGAAGGCTCCTCTGCTCATGCAAAGCAGCAATAGAAAGACTTCACAGCCGCAGCCAGGGCTCAGAATGCTTGGACTGCACACCTCTGCACAGCTCAGCACAGCGAACGCTCTGTGTTGCGGTTCTGAGTTTTAAAGGCTCCTACTCTCACGCAAAGCGGAAATAGAAAGACTTCACAGCCACATCCAGGGCTCAGATTGCTTAGATTGCACACTTCTGCACATCTGAGCACTGTGAACGCTCCGCGTTGTGGTTCTGGGTTTCAAAGGCTCCTCTTCTCATGCAAAGCAGCAACAGCAGCAATGTAAAGACTTTGCAGCCACATCCAGGGCTCAGACTGCTTAGACTGCACACCTCTGCAAAGCTCAGCACTGCGAACGCTCCGTGTTGCGTTTCTGGGTTTTAAAAGCTCCTCCTCTCATGCAAAGCAGCAACAGCAGCAATAAAAAGACTTCACAGCCAGGGCTCAGACTGCTTGGACTGCACACCTCTGCACAGACCAGCACTGTGAAAGCTCTGCATTGCGGTTCTGGGTTTTAAAGGCTCCTCCTCTCACGCAAAGCAGCAACAGCAGCAATAGAAAGACTTCACAGCCTGGGCTCAGACTGCTTAGACAGCACACTCTGCACAGCGAATGCTCTGCATTGCGGTTCTGGGTTTTAAAGGCTCCTCCTCTCATGCAAAGCAGCAAAAGCAGCAATAGAAAGACTTCAAAGTCACAGCCAGTGCTCAGACTGCTTAGACTGCACACCTCTGCACAGCTCAGCACCGCAAATGCTCCGCATTGCGGTTCTGGGTTTTAAAGGCTCCTCCTCTCATGAAAAGCAGCAACAGCAGCAATAGAAAGACTTCACAACTACAGCCAGGGCTCAGAATGCTTATACTGCACACCTCTGCATAGCTTAGCACCACAAACGCTCTGCGCTGCGGTTCTGGGTTTTGAAGGCTCCTCTGCTCATGCAAAGCAGCAATAGAAAGACTTCACAGCCACAGCCAGGGCTCAGACTGCTTGGACTGCACACCTCTGCACAGCTCAGCACAGCGAACGCTCCATGTTGCAGTTCTGAATTTTAAAGGCTCCTACTCTCACGCAAAGCAGAAATAGAAAGACTTCACAGCCACAGCCAGGGCTCAGATTGCTTAGACTGCACACTTCTGCACAGCTGAGCACTGTGAACGCTCCGCATTGCGGTTTTGGGTTTTAAAGGCGCCTCTTCTCATGCAAAGCAGCAACAGCAGCAATGTAAAGACTTTGCAGCCACATCCAGGGCTCAGACTGCTTAGACTGCACACCTCTGCAAAGCTCAGCACTGCGAACGCTCCGTGTTGCGGTTCTGGGTTTTAAACGCTCCTCCTCTCACGCATAGCAGCAACAGCAGTGATAGAAAGACTTCACAGCCACAGCCAGGGCTCATACTGCTTAGATTGCACACCTCTGCACAGCTCAGCACCACAAACGCTCCGCGTTGTGGTTCTGGGTTTTAAAGGATCCTCCTCTCATGCAAAGCAGCAACAGCAGCAATAAAAAGGCTTCACAGCCTGGGCTCAGACTGCTTGGACTGCACACCTCTGCACAGCCCAGCACTGTGAAAGCTCTGCATTGCGGTTCTGGGTTTTAAAGGCTTCTCCTCTCACGCAAAGCAGCAACAGCAGCAATGTAAAGACTTTGCAGCCACATCCAGGGCTCAGACTGCTTAGACTGCACACCTCTGCAAAGCTCAGCACTGCGAACGCACCGTGTTGCGTTTCTGGGTTTTAAAAGCTCCTCCTCTCATGCAAAGCAGCAACAGCAGCAATAAAAAGACTTCACAGCCAGGGCTCAGACTGCTTGGACTGCACACCTCTGCACAGACCAGCACTGTGAAAGCTCTGCATTGCGGTTCTGGGTTTTAAAGGCTTCTCCTCTCACGCAAAGCAGCAACAGCAGCAATAGAAAGACTTCACAGCCTGGGCTCAGACTGCTTAGACAGCACACTCTGCACAGTGAATGCTCTGCATTGCGGTTCTGGGTTTTAAAGGCTCCTCCTCTCATGCAAAGCAGCAGAAGCAGCAATAGAAAGACTTCAAAGCCACAGCCATGGCTCGGACTGCTTAGACTGTACACCTCTGCACAGCTCTGCACCACAAACACTCTGTGTTGTTGTTCTGGGTTTCCTCCTCTCACGCAAAGCAGCAACAGCAGCAATAGAAAGACTTCACAGCCACAGTCAGGGCTCAGACTGCTTAGACTGCACACCTCTGCATAGCTCAGCACTACAAACGCTCCGCACTGCGGTTCTGGGTTTTGAAGGCTCCTCTGCACATGCAAAGCAGCAATAGAAAGACTTCACAGCCGCAGCCAGGGCTCAGAATGCTTGGACTGCACACCTCTGCACAGCTCAGCACAGCGAACGCTCTGTGTTGCGGTTCTGAGTTTTAAAGGCTCCTACTCTCACGCAAAGCGGAAATAGAAATACTTCACAGCCACATCCAGGGCTCAGATTGCTTAGATTGCACACTTCTGCACATCTGAGCACTGTGAACGCTCCGCGTTGTGGTTCTGGGTTGCAAAGGCTCCTCTTCTCATGCAAAGCAGCAACAGCAGCAATGTAAAGACTTTGCAGCCACATCCAGGGCTCAGACTGCTTAGACTGCACACCTCTGCAAAGCTCAGCACTGCGAACGCTCCGTGTTGCGTTTCTGGGTTTTAAAAGCTCCTCCTCTCATGCAAAGCAGCAACAGCAGCAATAAAAAGACTTCACAGCCAGGGCTCAGACTGCTTGGACTGCACACCTCTGCACAGACCAGCACTGTGAAAGCTCTGCATTGCGGTTCTGGGTTTTAAAGGCTCCTCCTCTCACGCAAAGCAGCAACAGCAGCAATAGAAAGACTTCACAGCCTGGGCTCAGACTGCTTAGACAGCACACTCTGCACAGTGAATGCTCTGCATTGCGGTTCTGGGTTTTAAAGGCTCCTCCTCTCATGCAAAGCAGCAAAAGCAGCAATAGAAAGACTTCAAAGTCACAGCCAGTGCTCAGACTGCTTAGACTGCACACCTCTGCACAGCTCAGCACCGCAAATGCTCCGCATTGCGGTTCTGGGTTTTAAAGGCTCCTCCTCTCATGAAAAGCAGCAACAGCAGCAATAGAAAGACTTCACAACTACAGCCAGGGCTCAGAATGCTTATACTGCACACCTCTGCATAGCTTAGCACCACAAACGCTCTGCGCTGCGGTTCTGGGTTTTGAAGGCTCCTCTGCTCATGCAAAGCAGCAATAGAAAGACTTCACAGCCAGGGCTCAGACTGCTTGGACTGCACACCTCTGCACAGCTCAGCACAGCGAACGCTCCATGTTGCAGTTCTGAGTTTTAAAGGCGCCTACTCTCACGCAAAGCAGAAATAGAAAGACTTCACAGCCACAGCCAGGGCTCAGATTGCTTAGACTGCACACTTCTGCACAGCTGAGCACTGTGAACGCTCCGCATTGCGGTTTTGGGTTTTAAAGGCGCCTCTTCTCATGCAAAGCAGCAACAGCAGCAATGTAAAGACTTTGCAGCCACATCCAGGGTTCAGACTGCTTAGACTGCACACCTCTGCAAAGCTCAGCACTGCGAACGCTCCGTGTTGCGGTTCTGGGTTTTAACCGCTCCTCCTCTCACGCATAGCAGCAACAGCAGTGATAGAAAGACTTCACAGCCACAGCCAGGGCTCATACTGCTTAGATTGCACACCTCTGCACAGCTCAGCACCACAAACGCTCCGCGTTGTGGTTCTGGGTTTTAAAGGATCCTCCTCTCATGCAAAGCAGCAACAGCAGCAATAAAAAGGCTTCACAGCCTGGGCTCAGACTGCTTGGACTGCACACCTCTGCACAGCCCAGCACTGTGAAAGCTCTGCATTGCGGTTCTGGGTTTTAAAGGCTTCTCCTCTCACGCAAAGCAGCAACAGCAGCAATAGAAAGACTTCACAACTACAGCCAGGGCTCAGACTGCTTATACTGCACACCTCTGCATAGCTCAGCACTACAAACGCTCCGCGTTGTGGTTCTGGGTTTTAAAGGATCCTCCTCTCATGCAAAGCAGCAACAGCAGCAATAAAAAGGCTTCACAGCCTGGGCTCAGACTGCTTGGACTGCACACCTCTGCACAGCCCAGCACTGTGAAAGCTCTGCATTGCGGTTCTGGGTTTTAAAGGCTTCTCCTCTCACGCAAAGCAGCAACAGCAGCAATAGAAAGACTTCACAACTACAGCCAGGGCTCGGACTGCTTAGACTGCACACCTCTGCATAGCTCAGCACTACAAACGCTCCGCGCTGCGGTTCTGGGTTTTGAAGGCTCCTCTGCTCATGCAAAGCAGCAATAGAAAGACTTCACAGCCACAGCCAGGGCTCAAACTGCTTAGACTGTACACCTCTCCACAGCCCAGCACAGCGAAAGCTCTGCATTGCAGTTCTTAGTTTTAAAGGCTCCTCCTCTCATGCAAAGCAGCAACACCAGCAATAGAAAGACTTCACAGCCTGGGCTCAGATTGCTTAGACAGCACACCTCTGCACAGCGAATGCTCTGCGTTGCGGTTCTGCGTTTTAAAGGATCTTCCTCTCATGCAAAGCAGCAAAAGCAGCAATAGAAAGACTTCAACGCCACAGCCAGGGCTCGGACTGCTTAGACTGTATACCTCTGCACAGCTCCGCACCACAAACACTCTGTGTTGCTGTTCAGGTTTTCCTCCTCTCACGCAAAGCAGCAACAGCAGCAATAGAAAGACTTCACAGCCACAGCCAGGGCTCAGTCTCCTTAGACTGTACACCTCTCCACAGCTCCGCACCACAAATGTTCTGCGTTGCGGTTCTGGGTGATAAAGGCTCCTCCTCTCAGGCAAAGCAGCAACAGCAGCAATAGAAATACTTCACAGCCAGGGCTCAGACTGCCTAGACTGCACACCCCTGCACAGCCCAGCACAGCGAAAGCTCTGTGTTGCGGTTCTGGGTTTTAAATGCTCCTCCTCTCATGCAAAGCAGCAACAGCAGCAATAGAAAAACTTCACAGCCAGTGCTCAGACTGCTTAGGCTGCACACTTCTGCACAGCTGAGCACTGTGAATGCTCCACGTTGCGGTTCTGGGTTTTAAAGGCTCCTCTTCTCATGCAAAGCAGCAACAGCAGCAATAGAAAAACTTCACAGCCAGTGCTCAGACTGCTTAGACTGCACACCTCTGCAAAGCTCAGCACTGCGAACGCTCCGTGTTGCGGTTCTGGGTTTTAAACGCTCCTCCTCTCACGCATAGCAGACACAGCAGTGATAGAAAGACTTCACAGCCACAGCCAGGGCTCAGACTGCTTAGATTGCACACCTCTGCACAGCTCAGCACCACAAACGCTCTGCGTTGTGGTTCTGGGTTTTAAAGGATCCTCCTCTCACACAAATCAGCAACAGCAGCAATAGAAAGACTTCACAGCCAGTGCTCAGACTGCTTAGACTGCACACTTCTGCACAGCTGAGCACTGTGAACGCTCCGCATTGCAGTTTTGGGTTTCAAAGGCGCCTCTTCTCATGCAAAGCAGCAACAGCAGCAATGTAAAGACTTTGCAGCCACATCCAGGGCTCAGACTGCTTAGACTGCACACCTCTGCAAAGCTCAGCACTGCGAACGCTCCGTGTTGCGGTTCTGGGTTTTAAACGCTCCTCCTCTCACGCATAGCAGCAACAGCAGTGATAGAAAGACTTCACAGCCACAGCCAGGGCTCAGACTGCTTAGATTGCACACCTCTGCACAGCTCAGCACCACAAACGCTCCGCGTTGTGGTTCTGGGTTTTAAAGGATCCTCCTCTCATGCAAAGCAGCAACAGCAGCAATAAAAAGGCTTCACAGCCTGGGCTCAGACTGCTTGGACTGCACACCTCTGCACAGCTCAGCACCGCAAATGCTCCGCATTGCGGTTCTGGGTTTTAAAGGCTCCTCCTCTCATGAAAAGCAGCAACAGCAGCAATAGAAAAACTTCACAGCCAGTGCTCAGACTGCTTAAACTGCACACCTCTGCAAAGCTCAGCACTGCGAACGCTCCGTGTTGCGGTTCTGGGTTTTAAACGCTCCTCCTCTCACGCATAGCAGACACAGCAGTGATAGAAAGACTTCACAGCCACAGCCAGGGCTCAGACTGCTTAGATTGCACACCTCTGCACAGCTCAGCACCACAAACGCTCTGCGTTGTGGTTCTGGATTTTAAAGGATCCTCCTCTTACACAAATCAGCAACAGCAGCAATAGAAAGACTTCACAGCCAGTGCTCAGACTGCTTAGACTGCACACCTCTGCACAGCTCAGCACGGCAAATGCTCCGCATTGCGGTTCTGGGTTTTAAAGGCTCCTCCTCTCATGAAAAGCAGCAACAGCAGCAATAGAAAGACTTCACAACTACAGCCAGGGCTCAGACTGCTTATACTGCACACCTCTGCATAGCTTAGCACCACAAACGCTCTGCGCTGCGGTTCTGGGTTTTGAAGGCTCCTCTTCTCATGCAAAGCAGCAACAGCAGCAATGTAAAGACTTTGCAGCCACATCCAGGGCTCAGACTGCTTAGACTGCACACCTCTGCAAAGCTCAGCACTGCGAACGCTCCGTGTTGCGTTTCTGGGTTTTAAAAGCTCCTCCTCTCATGCAAAGCAGCAACAGCAGCAATAAAAAGACTTCACAGCCAGGGCTCAGACTGCTTTTACTGCACACCTCTGCACAGACCAGCACTGTGAAAGCTCTGCATTGCGGTTCTGGGTTTTAAAGGCTTCTCCTCTCACGCAAAGCAGCAACAGCAGCAATAGAAATACTTCACAGCCTGGGCTCAGACTGCTTAGACAGCACACTCTGCACAGTGAATGCTCTGCATTGCGGTTCTGGGTTTTAAAGGCTCCTCCTCTCATGCAAAGCAGCAAAAGCAGCAATAGAAAGACTTCAAAGCCACAGCCATGGCTCGGACTGCTTAGACTGTACACCTCTGCACAGCTCCGCACCACAAACACTCTGTGTTGTTGTTCTGGGTTTCCTCCTCTCGCGCAAAGCAGCAACAGCAGCAATAGAAAGACTTCACAGCCACAGTCAGGGCTCAGACTGCTTAGACTGCACACCTCTGCATAGCTCAGCACTACAAACGCTCCGCACTGCGGTTCTGGGTTTTGAAGGCTCCTCTGCTCATGCAAAGCAGCAATAGAAAGACTTCACAGCCGCAGCCAGGGCTCAGAATGCTTGGACTGCACACCTCTGCACAGCTCAGCACAGCGAACGCTCTGTGTTGCGGTTCTGAGTTTTAAAGGCTCCTACTCTCACGCAAAGCGGAAATAGAAAGACTTCACAGCCACATCCAGGGCTCAGATTGCTTAGATTGCACACTTCTGCACATCTGAGCACTGTGAACGCTCCGCGTTGTGGTTCTGGGTTTCAAAGGCTCCTCTTCTCATGCAAAGCAGCAACAGCAGCAATGTAAAGACTTTGCAGCCACATCCAGGGCTCAGACTGCTTAGACTGCACACCTCTGCAAAGCTCAGCACTGCGAACGCTCCGTGTTGCGTTTCTGGGTTTTAAAAGCTCCTCCTCTCATGCAAAGCAGCAACAGCAGCAATAAAAAGACTTCACAGCCAGGGCTCAGACTGCTTGGACTGCACACCTCTGCACAGACCAGCACTGTGAAAGCTCTGCATTGCGGTTCTGGGTTTTAAAGGCTCCTCCTCTCACGCAAAGCAGCAACAGCAGCAATAGAAAGACTTCACAGCCTGGGCTCAGACTGCTTAGACAGCACACTCTGCACAGCGAATGCTCTGCATTGCGGTTCTGGGTTTTAAAGGCTCCTCCTCTCATGCAAAGCAGCAAAAGCAGCAATAGAAAGACTTCAAAGTCACAGCCAGTGCTCAGACTGCTTAGACTGCACACCTCTGCACAGCTCAGCACCGCAAATGCTCCGCATTGCGGTTCTGGGTTTTAAAGGCTCCTCCTCTCATGAAAAGCAGCAACAGCAGCAATAGAAAGACTTCACAACTACAGCCAGGGCTCAGAATGCTTATACTGCACACCTCTGCATAGCTTAGCACCACAAACGCTCTGCGCTGCGGTTCTGGGTTTTGAAGGCTCCTCTGCTCATGCAAAGCAGCAATAGAAAGACTTCACAGCCACAGCCAGGGCTCAGACTGCTTGGACTGCACACCTCTGCACAGCTCAGCACAGCGAACGCTCCATGTTGCAGTTCTGAATTTGAAAGGCTCCTACTCTCACGCAAAGCAGAAATAGAAAGACTTCACAGCCACAGCCAGGGCTCAGATTGCTTAGACTGCACACTTCTGCACAGCTGAGCACTGTGAACGCTCCGCATTGCGGTTTTGGGTTTTAAAGGCGCCTCTTCTCATGCAAAGCAGCAACAGCAGCAATGTAAAGACTTTGCAGCCACATCCAGGGCTCAGACTGCTTAGACTGCACACCTCTGCAAAGCTCAGCACTGCGAACGCTCCGTGTTGCGGTTCTGGGTTTTAAACGCTCCTCCTCTCACGCATAGCAGCAACAGCAGTGATAGAAAGACTTCACAGCCACAGCCAGGGCTCATACTGCTTAGATTGCACACCTCTGCACAGCTCAGCACCACAAACGCTCCGCGTTGTGGTTCTGGGTTTTAAAGGATCCTCCTCTCATGCAAAGCAGCAACAGCAGCAATAAAAAGGCTTCACAGCCTGGGCTCAGACTGCTTGGACTGCACACCTCTGCACAGCCCAGCACTGTGAAAGCTCTGCATTGCGGTTCTGGGTTTTAAAGGCTTCTCCTCTCACGCAAAGCAGCAACAGCAGCAATAGAAAGACTTCACAACTACAGCCAGGGCTCAGACTGCTTATACTGCACACCTCTGCATAGCTCAGCACTACAAACGCTCCGCGTTGTGGTTCTGGGTTTTAAAGGATCCTCCTCTCATGCAAAGCAGCAACAGCAGCAATAAAAAGGCTTCACAGCCTGGGCTCAGACTGCTTGGACTGCACACCTCTGCACAGCCCAGCACTGTGAAAGCTCTGCATTGCGGTTCTGGGTTTTAAAGGCTTCTCCTCTCACGCAAAGCAGCAACAGCAGCAATAGAAAGACTTCACAACTACAGCCAGTGCTCAGACTGCTTAGACTGCACACCTCTGCACAGCTCAGCACCGCAAATGCTCCACATTGCGGTTCTGGGTTTTAAAGGCTCCTCCTCTCATGAAAAGCAGCAACAGCAGCAATAGAAAGACTTCACAACTACAGCCAGGGCTCAGACTGCTTGTACTGCACACCTCTGCATAGCTCAGCACTACAAACGCTCCGCGCTGCGGTTCTGGGTTTTGAAGGCTCCTCTGCTCATGCAAAGCAGCAATAGAAAGACTTCACAGCCGCAGCCAGGGCTCAGACTGCTTGGACTGCACACCTCTGCACAGCTCAGCACAGCGAACGCTCCGTGTTGCGGTTCTGAGTTTTAAAGGCTCCTACTCTCACGCAAAGCGGAAATAGAAAGACTTCACATCCAGGGCTCAGATTGCTTAGATTGCACACTTCTGCACATCTGAGCACTGTGAACGCTCCGCGTTGTGGTTCTGGGTTTCAAAGGCTCCTCTTCTCATGCAAAGCAGCAACAGCAGCAATGTAAAGACTTTGCAGCCACATCCAGGGCTCAGACTGCTTAGACTGCACACCTCTGCAAAGCTCAGCACTGCGAACGCTCCGTGTTGCGTTTCTGGGTTTTAAAAGCTCCTCCTCTCATGCAAAGCAGCAACAGCAGCAATAAAAAGACTTCACAGCCAGGGCTCAGACTGCTTGGACTGCACACCTCTGCACAGACCAGCAGTGTGAAAGCTCTGCATTGCGGTTCTGGGTTTTAAAGGCTCCTCCTCTCATGCAAAGCAGCAAAAGCAGCAATAGAAAGACTTCAAAGCCACAGCCATGGCTCGGACTGCTTAGACTGTACACCTCTGCACAGCTCCGCACCACAAACACTCTGTGTTGCTGTTCTGGGTTTCCTCCTCTCACGCAAAGCAGCAACAGCACCAATAGAAAGACTTCACAGCCACAGCCAGGGCTCAGACTGCTTAGACTGTACACCTCTCCACAGCCCAGCACAGCGAAAGCTCTGCGTTACAGTTCTGGGTTTTAAAGGCTCCTCCTCTCATGCAAAGCAGCAACACCAGCAATAGAAAGACTTCACAGCCTGGGCTCAGATTGCTTAGACAGCAGACCTCTGCACAGCGAATGCTCTGCGTTGTGGTTCTGCGTTTTAAAGGATCTTCCTCTCATGCAAAGCAGCAAAAGCAGCAATAGAAAGACTTCAACGCCACAGCCAGGGCTCGGACTGCTTAGACTGTATACCTCTGCACAGCTCCGCACCACAAACACTCTGTGTTGCTGTTCAGGGTTTCCTCCTCTCACGCAAAGCAGCAACAGCAGCAATAGAAAGACTTCACAGCCACAGCCAGGGCTCAGTCTCCTTAGACTGTACACCTCTCCACAGCTCCGCACCACAAATGTTCTGCGTTGCGGGTCTGGGTGATAAAGGCTCCTCCTCTCAGGCAAAGCAGCAACAGCAGCAATAGAAATACTTCACAGCCAAGGCTCAGACTGTTAGGCTGCACACCCCTGCACACCTCAGCACTGCAAATGCTCTGCACTGCGGTTCTGAGTTTAAAGGCTCCTCCTCTCAGTCAAATCAGCAACAGCAGCAATAGAAAGACTTCACAGCCAGTGCTCAGACTGCTTAGACTGCACACCTCTGCACAGCTCAGCACCGCAAATGCTCTGCATTGCGGTTCTTGGTTTTAAAGGCGCCTCTTCTCATGCAAAGCAGCAACAGCAGCAATGTAAAGACTTTGCAGCCACATCCAGGGCTCAGACTGCTTAGACTGCACACCTCTGCAAAGCTCAGCACTGCGAACGCTCCGTGTTGCGGTTCTGGGTTTTAAACGCTCCTCCTCTCACGCATAGCAGCAACAGCAGTGATAGAAAGACTTCACAGCCACAGCCAGGGCTCATACTGCTTAGATTGCACACCTCTGCACAGCTCAGCACCACAAACGCTCCGCGTTGTGGTTCTGGGTTTTAAAGGATCCTCCTCTCATGCAAAGCAGCAACAGCAGCAATAAAAAGGCTTCACAGCCTGGGCTCAGACTGCTTGGACTGCACACCTCTGCACAGCACAGCACTGTGAAAGCTCTGCATTGCGGTTCTGGGTTTTAAAGGCTTCTCCTCTCACGCAAAGCAGCAACAGCAGCAATAGAAAGACTTCACAACTACAGCCAGGGCTCAGACTGCTTATACTGCACACCTCTGCATAGCTCAGCACTACAAACGCTCCGCGTTGTGGTTCTGGGTTTTAAAGGATCCTCCTCTCATGCAAAGCAGCAACAGCAGCAATAAAAAGGCTTCACAGCCTGGGCTCTGACTGCTTGGACTGCACACATCTGCACAGCCCAGCACTGTGAAAGCTCTGCATTGCGGTTCTGGGTTTTAAAGGCTTCTCCTCTCACGCAAAGCAGCAACAGCAGCAATAGAAAGACTTCACAACTACAGCCAGTGCTCAGACTGCTTAGACTGCACACCTCTGCACAGCTCAGCACCGCAAATGCTCCACATTGCGGTTCTGGGTTTTAAAGGCTCCTCCTCTCATGAAAAGCAGCAACAGCAGCAATAGAAAGACTTCACAACTACAGCCAGGGCTCAGACTGCTTATACTGCACACCTCTGCATAGCTCAGCACTACAAACGCTCCGCGCTGCGGTTCTGGGTTTTGAAGGCTCCTCTGCTCATGCAAAGCAGCAATAGAAAGACTTCACAGCCGCAGCCAGGGCTCAGACTGCTTGGACTGCACACCTCTGCACAGCTCAGCACAGCGAACGCTCCGTGTTGCGGTTCTGAGTTTTAAAGGCTCCTACTCTCACGCAAAGCGGAAATAGAAAGACTTCACAGCCACATCCAGGGCTCAGATTGCTTAGATTGCACACTTCTGCACATCTGAGCACTGTGAACGCTCCGCGTTGTGGTTCTGGGTTTCAAAGGCTCCTCTTCTCATGCAAAGCAGCAACAGCAGCAATGTAAAGACTTTGCAGCCACATCCAGGGCTCAGACTGCTTAGACTGCACACCTCTGCAAAGCTCAGCACTGCGAACGCTCCGTGTTGCGTTTCTGGGTTTTAAAAGCTCCTCCTCTCATGCAAAGCAGCAACAGCAGCAATAAAAAGACTTCACAGCCAGGGCTCAGACTGCTTGGACTGCACACCTCTGCACAGACCAGCACTGTGAAAGCTCTGCATTGCGGTTCTGGGTTTTAAAGGCTCCTCCTCTCATGCAAAGCAGCAAAAGCAGCAATAGAAAGACTTCAAAGCCACAGCCATGGCTCGGACTGCTTAGACTGTACACCTCTGCACAGCTCCGCACCACAAACACTCTGTGTTGCTGTTCTGGGTTTCCTCCTCTCACGCAAAGCAGCAACAGCACCAATAGAAAGACTTCACAGCCACAGCCAGGGCTCAGACTGCTTAGACTGCACACCTCTCCACAGCCCAGCACAGCGAAAGCTCTGCGTTACAGTTCTGGGTTTTAAAGGCTCCTCCTCTCATGCAAAGCAGCAACACCAGCAATAGAAAGACTTCACAGCCTGGGCTCAGATTGCTTAGACAGCAGACCTCTGCACAGCGAATGCTCTGCGTTGTGGTTCTGCGTTTTAAAGGATCTTCCTCTCATGCAAAGCAGCAAAAGCAGCAATAGAAAGACTTCAATGCCACAGCCAGGGCTCGGACTGCTTAGACTGTATACCTCTGCACAGCTCCGCACCACAAACACTCTGTGTTGCTGTTCAGGGTTTCCTCCTCTCACGCAAAGCAGCAACAGCAGCAATAGAAAGACTTCACAGCCACAGCCAGGGCTCAGTCTCCTTAGACTGTACACCTCTCCACAGCTCCGCACCACAAATGTTCTGCGTTGCGGTTCTGGGTGATAAAGGCTCCTCCTCTCAGGCAAAGCAGCAACAGCAGCAATAGAAATACTTCACAGCCAAGGCTCAGACTGTTAGGCTGCACACCCCTGCACACCTCAGCACTGCAAATGCTCTGCACTGTGGTTCTGAGTTTAAAGGCTCCTCCTCTCAGTCAAATCAGCAACAGCAGCAATAGAAAGACTTCACAGCCAGTGCTCAGACTGCTTAGACTGCACACCTCTGCACAGCTCAGCACCGCAAATGCTCTGCATTGCGGTTCTTGGTTTTAAAGGCTCCTCCTCTCATGAAAAGCAGCAACAGCAGCAATAGAAAGACTTCACAACTACAGCCAGGGCTCAGACT
This sequence comes from Ambystoma mexicanum, assembly GCF_040938575.1. NCBI lineage: Eukaryota > Metazoa > Chordata > Amphibia > Caudata > Ambystomatidae > Ambystoma > Ambystoma mexicanum. Next base: position 1,199,022,373 of record NC_090935.1, read on the forward strand.
GCTTATACTGCACACCTCTGCATAGCTCAGCACCACAAACACTCTGCGCTGCGGTTCTGGGTTTTGAAGGCTCCTCTGCTCATGCAAAGCAGCAATAGAAAGACTTCACAGCCACAGCCAGGGCTCAGACTGCTTGGACTGCACACCTCTGCACAGCTCAGCACAGCGAACGCTCCATGTTGCGGTTCTGAGTTTTAAAGGCTCCTACTCTCACGCAAAGCAGAAATAGAAAGACTTCACAGCCACAGCCAGGGCTCAGATTTCTTAGACTGCACACTTCTGCACAGCTGAGCACTGTGAATGCTCCACGTTGCGGTTCTGGGTTTTAAAGGCTCCTCTTCTCATGCAAAGCAGCAACAGCAGCAATGTAAAGACTTCGCAGCCACATCCAGGGCTCAGACTGCTTAGACTACACACCTCTGCAAAGCTCAGCACTGCGAACGCTCCGTGTTGCGGTTCTGGGTTTTAAACACTCCTCCTCTCACGCATAGCAGACACAGCAGTGATAGAAAGACTTCACAGCCACAGCCAGGGCTCAGACTGCTTAGATTGCACACCTCTGCACAGCTCAGCACCACAAACGCTCCGCGTTGTGGTTCTGGGTTTTAAAGGATCCTCCTCTCACACAAATCAGCAACAGCAGCAATAGAAAGACTTCACACCCAGTGCTCAGACTGCTTAGACTGCACACCTCTGCACAGCTCAGCACGGCAAATGCTCCGCATTGCGGTTCTGGGTTTTAAAGGCTCCTCCTCTCATGAAAAGCAGCAACAGCAGCAATAGAAAGACTTCACAGCCAGGGCTCAGACTGCTTGGACTGCACACCTCTGCACAGCCCAGCACTGTGAAAGCTCTGCATTGCGGTTCTGGGTTTTAAAGGCTTCTCCTCTCACGCAAAGCAGCAACAGCAGCAATAGAAAGACTTCACAGCGAGTGCTCAGACTGCTTAGACTGCACACCTGTGCACAGCTCAGCACCGCAAATGCTCCGCATTGCGGTTCTGGGTTTTAAAGGCTCCTCCTCTCATGAAAAGCAGCAACAGCAGCAATAGAAAGACTTCACAACTCAGCCAGGGCTCAGACTGCTTATACTGCACACCTCTGCATAGCTCAGCACTACAAACGCTCCGCGCTGCGGTTCTGGGTTTTGAAGGCTCCTCTGCTCATGCAAAGCAGCAATAGAAAGACTTCACAGCCGCAGCCAGGGCTCAGACTGCTTGGACTGCACACCTCTGCACAGCTCAGCACAGCGAACGCTCCGTGTTGCGGTTCTGAGTTTTAAAGGCTCCTACTCTCACGCAAAGCGGAAATAGAAAGACTTCACAGCCACATCCAGGGCTCAGATTGCTTAGATTGCACACTTCTGCACATCTGAGCACTGTGAACGCTCTGCGTTGTGGTTCTGGGTTTCAAAGGCTCCTCTTCTCATGCAAAGCAGCAACAGCAGCAATGTAAAGACTTTGCAGCCACATCCAGGGCTCAGACTGCTTAGACTGCACACCTCTGCAAAGCTCAGCACTGCGAACGCTCCGTGTTGCGTTTCTGGGTTTTAAAAGCTCCTCCTCTCATGCAAAGCAGCAACAGCAGCAATAAAAAGACTTCACAGCCAGGGCTCAGACTGCTTGGACTGCACACCTCTGCACAGACCAGCACTGTGAAAGCTCTGCATTGCGGTTCTGGGTTTTAAAGGCTTCTCCTCTCACGCAAAGCAGCAACAGCAGCAATAGAAAGACTTCACAGCCTGGGCTCAGACTGCTTAGACAGCACACTCTGCACAGCGAATGCTCTGCATTGCGGTTCTGGGTTTTAAAGGCTCCTCCTCTCATGCAAAGCAGCAAAAGCAGCAATAGAAAGACTTCAAAGCCACAGCCATGGCTCGGACTGCTTAGACTGTACACCTCTGCACAGCTCCGCACCACAAACACTCTGTGTTGTTGTTCTGGGTTTCCTCCTCTCACGCAAAGCAGCAACAGCAGCAATAGAAAGACTTCACAGCCACAGTCAGGGCTCAGACTGCTTAGACTGCACACCTCTGCATAGCTCAGCACTACAAACGCTCCGCACTGCGGTTCTGGGTTTTGAAAGCTCCTCTGCTCATGCAAAGCAGCAATAGAAAGACTTCACAGCCGCAGCCAGGGCTCAGACTGCTTGGACTGCACACCTCTGCACAGCTCAGCACAGCGAACGCTTTGTGTTGCGGTTCTGAGTTTTAAAGGCTCCTACTCTCACGCAAAGCGGAAATAGAAAGACTTCACAGCCACATCCAGGGCTCAGATTGCTTAGATTGCACACTTCTGCACATCTGAGCACTGTGAACGCTCCGCGTTGTGGTTCTGGGTTTCAAAGTCTCCTCTTCTCATGCAAAGCAGCAACAGCAGCAATGTAAAGACTTTGCAGCCACATCCAGGGCTCAGACTGCTTAGACTGCACACCTCTGCAAAGCTCAGCACTGCGAACGCTCCGTGTTGCGTTTCTGGGTTTTAAAAGCTCCTCCTCTCATGCAAAGCAGCAACAGCAGCAATAAAAAGACTTCACAGCCAGGGCTCAGACTGCTTGGACTGCACACCTCTGCACAGCCCAGCACTGTGAAAGCTCTGCATTGCGGTTCTGGGTTTTAAAGGCTTCTCCTCTCACGCAAAGCAGCAACAGCAGCAATAGAAAGACTTCACAACTACAGCCAGGCTCAGACTGCTTATACTGCACACCTCTGCATAGCTCAGCACTACAAACGCTCCGCGTTGTGGTTCTGGGTTTTAAAGGATCCTCCTCTCATGCAAAGCAGCAGCAGCAATAAAAAGGCTTCACAGCCTGGGCTCAGACTGCTTAGACTGCACACCTCTGCACAGCTCAGCACCGCAAATGCTCCGCATTGCGGTTCTGGGTTTTAAAGGCTCCTCCTCTCATGAAAAGCAGCAACAGCAGCAATAGAAAGACTTCACAACTACAGCCAGGGCTCAGACTGCTTATACTGCACACCTCTGCATAGCTCAGCACTACAAACGCTCCGCGCTGCGGTTCTGGGTTTTGAAGGCTCCTCTGCTCATGCAAAGCAGCAATAGAAAGACTTCACAGCCGCAGCCAGGGCTCAGACTGCTTGGACTGCACACCTCTGCACAGCTCAGCACAGCGAACGCTCCGTGTTGCGGTTCTGAGTTTTAAAGGCTCCTACTCTCACGCAAAGCGGAAATAGAAAGACTTCACAGCCACATCCAGGGCTCAGATTGCTTAGATTGCACACTTCTGCACATCTGAGCACTGTGAACGCTCCGCGTTGTGGTTCTGGGTTTCAAAGGCTCCTCTTCTCATGCAAAGCAGCAACAGCAGCAATGTAAAGACTTTGCAGCCACATCCAGGGCTCAGACTGCTTAGACTGTACACCTCTGCACAGCGAATGCTCTGCATTGCGGTTCTGGGTTTTAAAGGCTCCTCCTCTGATGCAAAGCAGCAACAGCAGCAATAGAAGACTTCACAGGCTGGGCTCAGACTGCTTAGACAGCACACCTCTGCACAGCGAATGCTCTGCGTTGCGGTTCTGGGTTTTAAAGGCTCCTCCTCTCATGCAAAGCAGCAACACCAGCAATAGAAAGACTTCAACGCCACAGCCAGGGCTCGGACTGCTTAGACTGTACACCTCTGCACAGCTCCGCACCACAAACACTCTGTGTTGCTGTTCTGGGTTTCCTCCTCTCACGCAAAGCAGCAACAGCAGCCATAGAAAGACTTCACAGCCACAGCCAGGGCTCAGTCTGCTTAGACTGTACACCTCTCCACAGCTCCGCACCACAAATGTTCTGCGTTGCAGTTCTGGGTGATAAAGGCTCCTTCTCTCAGGCAAAGCAGCAACAGCAGCAATAGAAATACTTCACAGCCAGGGCTCAGACTGCTTAGACTGCACACCCCTGCACAGCCCAGCACAGCGAAAGCTCTTCGTTGCGGTTCTGGGTTTTACATACTTCTCCTCTTATGCAAAGCAGCAACAGCAGCAATAGAAAACTTCACAGCCAAGGCTCAGACTGCTTAGACTGCACACCCCTGCACACCTCAGCACCGCAAACGCTCTGTGTTGCGGTTCTGAGTTTAAAGGCTCCTCCTCTCACACAAATCAGCAACAACAGCAATAGAAAGACTTCACAGCCAGTGCTCAGACTGCTTAGACTGCACACCTCTGCACAGCTCAGCACCGCAAATGCTCCGCATTGCGGTTCTGGGTTTTAAAGGCTCCTCCTCTCATGAAAAGCAGCAACAGCAGCAATAGAAAGACTTCACAACTACAGCCAGGGCTCAGACTGCTGATACTGCACACCTCTGCATAGCTCAGCACCACAAACGCTCCGCGCCGCGGTTCTGGGTTTTGAAGGCTCCTCTGCTCATGCAAAACAGCAATAGAAAGACTTCACAGCCACAGCCAGGGCTCAGACTGCTTGGACTGCACACCTCTGCACAGCTCAGCACAGCGAACGCTCCGTGTTGCGGTTCTGAGTTTTAAAGGCTCCTACTCTCAGGCAAAGCAGAAATAGAAAGACTTCACAGCCACAGCCAGGGCTCAGATTGCTTAGACTGCACACTTCTGCACAGCTGAGCACTGTGAACGCTCCACGTTGTGATTCTGGGTTTTAAAGGCTCCTCTTCTCATGCAAAGCAGCAACAGCAGCAATGTAAAGACTTCGCAGCTACATCCAGGGCTCAGACTGCTTAGACTGCACACCTCTGCAAAGCTCAGCACTGCAAACGCTCCGTGTTGCGGTTCTGGGTTTTAAACGCTCCCCCTCTCATGCAAAGCAGCAACAGCAGCAATAAAAAGACTTCACAGCCAGGGCTCAGACTGCTTGGACTGCACACCTCTGCACAGCCCAGCACTGTGAAAGCTCTGCATTGCGGTTCTGGGTTTTGAAGGCTTCTCCTCTCACGCAAAGCAGCAACAGCAGCAATAGAAAGACTTCACAGCCTGGGCTCAGACTGCTTAGACAGCACACTCTGCACAGCGAATGCTCTGCGTTGCGGTTCTGGGTTTTAAAGGCTCCTCCTCTCATGCAAAGCAGCAAAAGCAGCAATAGAAAGACTTCAAAGCCACAGTCAGGGCTCGGACTGCTTAGACTGTACACCTCTGCACAGCTCCGCACCACAAACACTCTCTGTTGCCGTTCTGGGTTTCCTCCTCTCACGCAAAGCAGCAACAGCAGCAATAGAAAGACTTCACAGCCACAGCCAGGGCCCAGACTGCTTAGACTGTCCACCTCTCCACAGCCCAGCACAGCGAAAGCTCTGCGTTGCAGTTCTGGGTTTTAACGGCTTCTCCTCTCATGCAAAGCAGCAACACCAGCAATAGAAAGACTTCACAGCCTGGGCTCAGACTGCTTAGACAGCACACCTCTGCACAGCGAATGCTCTGCGTTGCGGTTCTGGGTTTTAAAGGCTCCTCCTCTCATGCAAAGTAGCAAAAGCAGCAATTGTAACGCTCACCTGAATCCCTCGGAGGCGCAGGTCTGGGCTGGGGGTTCTCGGAGTCTTCTAGGGTCAAGCGCAGGCCTCGAATGCCATCCTGGAAAGGCCCTTTCCTCACTGAGATCTTGATCTGAAGGGTGAGGTGTCTGCAATTATGAGAGCAAGAGGTTAATATGGATATATAAGCCTGACTGGGTAAGCTGCCTCCCCTTCCTGGTACTCCCAAGTAGTTCGTAGGCTAAATGTGCTCACCTTATGTAGGTGAAAGCGGAGCTCTCCATCCTGCGTCTGTGCAGGGGCGCCGAAGCCAGTTACTTCACTGGTTAATTGTCCAGCCTCTTGGTTGCAGAGGATGAAGATTTGGAGCTAGGCCGTTGTTAGCAGCACGAACGGCGGTTGCTTGAATATGGAGGTCCGGAGAGCGATGGAATGGCGAAGGTATTGCAGGCAAGTAAGTAGAAAATGTCAATTTGAAGTTAAAAGCACTTCTTAATGTCTCTTTTCCTTTTTCAGGTCGCAGAAGCAGCTGGGTAGAAAAATGGATGTCGAGGAATGCACCGAGGAGTGAGAAAGATGAGCGCTGCCCAAAACACGTGCGTATAGATGGAGTTTTGTATTTCTTAATGATGTCCTTTTGTTTTGCAGATGCTATTAGCAGCATCGGCGGAGGCGAGAAGAATGCAGCGCAGGTAAGGAAAGTTTCACGGAGGTTTACTAACCAATGTCTTTGCTTCCACAGGGTGCCGGAAAAAATGGAAAGCTGCAGCCCGTGGCTTGAGATGCACCGATGGACTGGGTAAGTGCTGCGCTGGTTTTTATCTCGTGCTAACCTGGTTTTCTTTTCCCTTTTCAGATGCTGCTGAAGACGAAGATGGTATTTCGGAAGGTAATATTGTGGATTTCTCTTCCCCAGATGCAGAAGTTGAACATTCTCTGGAGCTGACACGGTGAGCGTCCTGCTGCTATTGCAGAATAACGCGAAGCACGTTGCTCTGATCGGGCGTGGTTTAAATAGCTTACTGGAGTGCTTAGGTGTCTCCTTCCACAGCAGCCTCGCCCAGGTAAGAAGTCCCAGCTTCCAGAATAGTTCCAGTATCCAGTCCCAGGGAGTGGTGCTGGCCACACCCAGAAGGTAAAGTAGTTCCAGCCATGGATGGATGAGGATTACATCCTGCAGGTGAGTGAGCAGCATGGTCTGCAGCAGGTAGGTCCACCCAAGCACCATTCCTTACATCATGAGCCCGGCACGTCCTGTGCCGGGACTGGGTCCCCTTATGAGCCTGGCGCCACTGGCGCCAGGACAAGGTCCATAAGGCCCCTATGGGAGCCGATGGGTGCCTGGAAATGAAGTTGTGACCCAGCTTCCGAGACAGTTGGGCTAAACCTGACTCCTTGGAGGCTGCGGTCATGACAGCAATAGAAAGACTTCAAAGCCACAGCCAGGGCTCGGACTGCTTAGACTGTACACCTCTGCACAGCTCCGCACCACAAACACTCTGTGTTGCTGTTCTGGGTTTCCTCCTCTCACGCAAAGCAGCAACAGCAGCAATAGAAAGACTTCACAGCCACAGCCAGGGCTAAGACTGCTTAGACAGCACACTCTGCACAGCGAATGCTCTGCGTTGCGGTTCTGGGTTTTAAAGGCTCCTCCTCTCACGCAAAGCAGCAACAGCAGCAATAGAAATACTTCACAGCCAAGGCTCAGACTGTTAGGCTGCACACCCCTGCACACCTCAGCACTGCAAATGCTCTGCACTGTGGTTCTGAGTTTAAAGGCTCCTCCTCTCAGTCAAATCAGCAACAGCAGCAATAGAAAGACTTCACAGCCAGTGCTCAGACTGCTTAGACTGCACACCTCTGCACAGCTCAGCACCGCAAATGCTCTGCATTGCGGTTCTTGGTTTTAAAGGCTCCTCCTCTCATGAAAAGCAGCAACAGCAGCAATAGAAAGACTTCACAACTACAGCCAGGGCTCAGACTGCTTATACTGCACACCTCTGCATAGCTCAGCACCACAAACACTCTGCGCTGCGGTTCTGGGTTTTGAAGGCTCCTCTGCTCATGCAAAGCAGCAATAGAAAGACTTCACAGCCACAGCCAGGGCTCAGACTGCTTGGACTGCACACCTCTGCACAGCTCAGCACAGCGAACGCTCCATGTTGCGGTTCTGAGTTTTAAAGGCTCCTACTCTCACGCAAAGCAGAAATAGAAAGACTTCACAGCCACAGCCAGGGCTCAGATTTCTTAGACTGCACACTTCTGCACAGCTGAGCACAGTGAACGCTCCGTGTTGCGGTTCTGAGTTTTAAAGGCTCCTACTCTCACGCAAAGCGGAAATAGAAAGACTTCACAGCCACAGCCAGGGCTCAGATTGCTTAGATTGCATACTTCTGCACATCTGAGCACTGTGAACGCTCCGCGTTGTGGTTCTGGGTTTCAAAGGCTCCTCTTCTCATGCAAAGCAGCAACAGCAGCAATGTAAAGATTTTGCAGCCACATCCAGGGCTCAGACTGCTTAGACTGCACACCTCTGCACAGCCCAGCACTGTGAAAGCTCTGCATTGCGGTTCTGGGTTTTAAAGGCTTCTCCTCTCACGCAAAGCAGCAACAGCAGCAATAGAAAGGCTTCACAGCCTGGGCTCAGACTGCTTAGACAGCACACTCTGCACAGCGAATGCTCTGCATTGCGGTTCTGGGTTTTAAAGGCTCCTCCTCTCATGCAAAGCAGCAAAAGCAGCAATAGAAAGACTTCAAAGCCACAGCCATGGCTCAGACTGCTTAGACTGTACACCTCTGCACAGCTCCGCACCACAAACACTCTGTGTTGCTGTTCTGGGTTTCCTCCTCTCACGCAAAGCTGCAACAGCAGCAATAGAAAGACTTCACAGCCACAGCCAGGGCTCAGACTGCTTAGACTGTCCACCTCTCCACAGCCCAGCACAGCGAAAGCTCTGCGTTGCAGTTCTGGGTTTTAAAGGCTCCTCCTCTGATGCAAAGCAGCAACAGCAGCAATAGAAGACTTCACAGCCTGGGCTCAGACTGCTTAGACAGCACACCTCTGCACAGCGAATGCTCTGCGTTGCGGTTCTGGGTTTTAAAGGCGCCTCCTCTCATGCAAAGCAGCAACACCAGCAATAGAAAGACTTCAACGCCACAGCCAGGGCTCGGACTGCTTAGACTGTACACCTCTGCACAGCTCCGCACCACAAACACTCTGTGTTGCTGTTCTGGGTTTCCTCCTCTCACGCAAAGCAGCAACAGCAGCCATAGAAAGACTTCACAGCCACAGCCAGGGCTCAGTTTGCTTAGACTGTACACCTCTCCACAGCTCCGCACCACAAATGTTCTGCGTTGCGGTTCTGGGTTTTAAAGGCTCCTTCTCTCAGGCAAAGCAGCAACAGCAGCAATAGAAATACTTCACAGCCAGGGCTCAGACTGCTTAGACTGCACACCCCTGCACAGCCCAGCACAGCGAAAGCTCTTTGTTGCAGTTCTGGGTTTTAAATACTTCTCCTCTTATGCAAAGCAGCAACAGCAGCAATAGAAAAACTTCACAGCCAAGGGTCAGACTGCTTAGACTGCACACCCCTGCACACCTCAGCACCGCAAACGCTCTGCGTTGCGGTTCTGAGTTTAAAGGCTCCTCCTCTCACACAAATCAGCAACAGCAGCAATAGAAAGACTTGACAGCCAGTGCTCAGACTGCTTAGACTGCACACCTCTGCACAGCTCAGCACCGCAAATGCTCCGCATTGCGGTTCTGGGTTTTAAAGGCTCCTCCTCTCATGAAAAGCAGCAACAGCAGCAATAGAAAGACTTCACAACTACAGCCAGGGCTCAGACTGCTTATACTGCACACCTCTGCATAGCTCAGCACCACAAACGCTCTGCGCTGCGGTTATGGGTTTTGAAGGCTCCTCTGCTCATGCAAAGCAGCAATAGAAAGACTTCACAGCCACAGCCAGTGCTCAGACTGCTTAGACTGCACACCTCTGCACAGCTCAGCACCGCAAATGCTCCGCATTGCGGTTCTGGGTTTTAAAGGCTCCTCCTCTCATGAAAAGCAGCAACAGCAGCAATAGAAAGACTTCACAACTACAGCCAGGGCTCAGACTGCTTATACTGCACACCTCTGCACAGCTCAGCACAGCGAACGCTCCGTGTTGCGGTTCTGAGGTTTAAAGGCTTCTACTCTCAGGCAAAGCAGAAATAGAAAGACTTCACAGCCACAGCCAGGGCTCAGATTGCTTAGACTGCACACTTCTGCACATCTGAGCACTGTGAATGCTCCGCATTGTGGTTCTGGGTTTTAAAGGCTCCTCTTCTCATGCAAAGCAGCAACAGCAGCAATGTAAAGACTTCACAGCTACATCCAGGGCTCAGACTGCTTAGACTGCACACCTCTGCAAAGCTCAGCACTGCGAACGCTCCGTGTTGCGGTTCTGGGTTTTAAACACTCCTCCTCTCATGCAAAGCAGCAACAGCAGCAATAAAAAGACTTGACAGCCAGGGCTCAGACTGCTTGGACTGCACACCTCTGCACAGCCCAGCACTGTGAAAGCTCTGCATTGTCGTTCTGGGTTTTAAAGGCTTCTCCTCTCACGCAAAGCAGCAACAGCAGCAATAGAAAGACTTCACAGCCTGGGCTCAGACTGCTTAGACAGCACACTCTGCACAGCGAATGCTCTGCATTGCGTTTCTGGGTTTTAAAGGCTCCTCCTCTCATGCAAAGCAGCAAAAGCAGCAATAGAAAGACTTCAAAGCCACAGCCAGGGCTCGGACTGCTTAGACTGTACACCTCTGCACAGCTCCGCACCACAAACACTCTGTGTTGCTGTTCTGGGTTTCCTCCTCTCTCGCAAAGCAGCAACAGCAGCAATAGAAAGACTTTACAGCCACAGCCAGGGCTCAGACTGCTTAGACTGTACACCTCTCCACAGCCCAGCACAGCGAAAGCTCTGTGTTGCGGTTCTGGGTTTTAAAGGCTCCTCCTCTCATGCAAAGCAGCAACAGCAGCAATAGAAGACTTCACAGCCTGGGCTCAGACTGCTTAGACAGCACACCTCTGCACAGCGAATGCTCTGCGTTGCGGTTCTGGGTTTTAAAGGCTCCTCCTCTCATGCAAAGTAGCAAAAGCAGCAATAGAAAGACTTCAAAGCCACAGCCAGGGCTCGGACTGCTTAGACTTTACACCTCTGCACAGCTCCGCACCACAAACACTCTGTGTTGCTGTTCTGGGTTTCCTCCTCTCACGCAAAGCAGCAACAGCAGCAATAGAAAGACTTCACAGCCACAGCCAGGGCTCAAACTGCTTAGACTGTACACCTCTCCACAGCCCAGCACAGCGAAAGCTCTGCGTTGCAGTTCTTAGTTTTAAAGGCTCCTCCTCTCATGCAAAGCAGCAACACCAGCAATAGAAAGACTTCACAGCCTGGGCTCAGATTGCTTAGACAGCACACCTCTGCACAGCGAATGCTCTGCGTTGCGGTTCTGCGTTTTAAAGGATCTTCCTCTCATGCAAAGCAGCAAAAGCAGCAATAGAAAGACTTCAACGCCACAGCCAGGGCTCGGACTGCTTAGACTGTATACCTCTGCACAGCTCCGCACCACAAACACTCTGTGTTGCTGTTCTGGGTTTCCTCCTCTCACGCAAAGCAGCAACAGCAGCAATAGAAAGACTTCACAGCCACAGCCAGGGCTCAGTCTGCTTAGACTGTACACCTCTCCACAGCTCCGCACCACAAATGTTCTGCGTTGCGGTTCTGGGTGATAAAGGCTCCTCCTCTCAGGCAAAGCAGCAACAGCAGCAATAGAAATACTTCACAGCCAGGGCTCAGACTGCCTAGACTGCACACCCCTGCACAGCCCAGCACAGCGAAAGCTCTGTGTTGCGGTTCTGGGTTTTAAATGCTCCTCCTCTCATGCAAAGCAGCAACAGCAGCAATAGAAAAACTTCACAGCCAGTGCTCAGACTGCTTAGGCTGCACACTTCTGCACAGCTGAGCACTGTGAATGCTCCACGTTGCGGTTCTGGGTTTTAAAGGTTCCTCTTCTCATGCAAAGCAGCAACAGCAGCAATAGAAAAACTTCACAGCCAGTGCTCAGACTGCTTAGACTGCACACCTCTGCAAAGCTCAGCACTGCGAACGCTCCGTGTTGCGGTTCTGGGTTTTAAACGCTCCTCCTCTCACGCATAGCAGACACAGCAGTGATAGAAAGACTTCACAGCCACAGCCAGGGCTCAGACTGCTTAGATTGCACACCTCTGCACAGCTCAGCACCGCAAATGCTCTGCATTGCGGTTCTGGGTTTTAAAGGCTCCTCCTCTCACTCAAATCAGCAACAGCAGCAATAGAAAGACTTCACAGCCAGTGCTCAGACTGCTTAGACTGCACACCTCTTCACAGCTCAGCACCGCAAATGCTCTGCATTGCGGTTCTGGGTTTTAAAGGCTCCTCCTCTCATGAAAAGCAGCAACAGCAGCAATAGAAAGACTTCACAACTACAGCCAGGGCTCAGACTGCTTATACTGCACACCTCTGCATAGCTTAGCACCACAAACGCTCTGCGCTGCGGTTCTGGGTTTTGAAGGCTCCTCTGCTCATGCAAAGCAGCAATAGAAAGACTTCACAGCCACAGCCAGGGCTCAGACTGCTTGGACTGCACTCCTCTGCACAGCTTAGCACAGCGAACGCTCCATGTTGCAGTTCTGAGTTTTAAAGGCTCCTACTCTCACGCAAAGCAGAAATAGAAAGACTTCACAGCCACAGCCAGGGCTCAGATTGCTTAGACTGCACACTTCTGCACAGCTGAGCACTGTGAACGCTCCGCATTGCGGTTTTGGGTTTCAAAGGCGCCTCTTCTCATGCAAAGCAGCAACAGCAGCAATGTAAAGACTTTGCAGCCACATCCAGGGCTCAGACTGCTTAGACTACACACCTCTGCAAAGCTCAGCACTGCGAACGCTCCGTGTTGCGGTTCTGGGTTTTAAACGCTCCTCCTCTCACGCATAGCAGCAACAGCAGTGATAGAAAGACTTCATAGCCACAGCCAGGGCTGAGACTTCTTAGATTGCACACCTCTGCACAGCTCAGCACCACAAACGCTCCGCGTTGTGGTTCTGGGTTTTAAAGGATCCTCCTCTCATGCAAAGCAGCAACAGCAGCAATAAAAAGGCTTCACAGCCTGTGCTCAGACTGCTTGGACTGCACACCTCTGCACAGCCCAGCACTGTGAAAGCTCTGCATTGCGGTTCTGGGTTTTAAAGGCTTCTCCTCTCACGCAAAGCAGCAACAGCAGCAATAGAAAGACTTCACAACTACAGCCAGGGCTCAGACTGCTTATACTGCACACCTCTGCATAGCTCAGCACTACAAACGCTCCGCGTTGTGGTTCTGGGTTTTAAAGGATCCTCCTCTCATGCAAAGCAGCAATAGCAGCAATAAAAAGGCTTCACAGCCTGGGCTCAGACTGCTTGGACTGCACACCTCTGCACAGCTCAGCACAGCGAACGCTCCGTGTTGCGGTTCTGAGTTTTAAAGGCTCCTACTCTCACGCAAAGCGGAAATAGAAAGACTTCACAGCCACATCCAGGGCTCAGATTGCTTAGATTGCACACTTCTGCACATCTGAGCACTGTGAACGCTCTGCGTTGTGGTTCTGGGTTTCAAAGGCTCCTCTTCTCATGCAAAGCAGCAACAGCAGCAATGTAAAGACTTTGCAGCCACATCCAGGGCTTAGACTGCTTAGACTCCACACCTCTGCAAAGCTCAGCACTGCGAACGCTCCGTGTTGCGTTTCTGGGTTTTAAAAGCTCCTCCTCTCATGCAAAGCAGCAACAGCAGCAATAAAAAGACTTCACAGCCAGGGCTCAGACTGCTTGGACTGCACACCTCTGCACAGACCAGCACTGTGAAAGCTCTGCATTGCGGTTCTGGGTTTTAAAGGCTTCTCCTCTCACGCAAAGCAGCAACAGCAGCAATAGAAAGACTTCACAGCCTGGGCTCAGACTGCTTAGACAGCACACTCTGCACAGCGAATGCTCTGCATTGCGGTTCTGGGTTTTAAAGGCTCCTCCTCTCATGCAAAGCAGCAAAAGCAGCAATAGAAAGACTTCAAAGCCACAGCCATGGCTCGGACTGCTTAGACTGTACACCTCTGCACAGCTCCGCACCACAAACACTCTGTGTTGTTGTTCTGGGTTTCCTCCTCTCACGCAAAGCAGCAACAGCAGCAATAGAAAGACTTCACAGCCACAGTCAGGGCTCAGACTGCTTAGACTGCACACCTCTGCATAGCTCAGCACTACAAACGCTCCGCACTGCGGTTCTGGGTTTTGAAAGCTCCTCTGCTCATGCAAAGCAGCAATAGAAAGACTTCACAGCCGCAGCCAGGGCTCAGACTGCTTGGACTGCACACCTCTGCACAGCTCAGCACAGCGAACGCTTTGTGTTGCGGTTCTGAGTTTTAAAGGCTCCTACTCTCATGCAAAGCGGAAATAGAAAGACTTCACAGCCACATCCAGGGCTCAGATTGCTTAGATTGCACACTTCTGCACATCTGAGCACTGTGAACGCTCCGCGTTGTGGTTCTGGGTTTCAAAGTCTCCTCTTCTCATGCAAAGCAGCAACAGCAGCAATGTAAAGACTTTGCAGCCACATCCAGGGCTCAGACTGCTTAGACTGCACACCTCTGCAAAGCTCAGCACTGCGAACGCTCCGTGTTGCGTTTCTGGGTTTTAAAAGCTCCTCCTCTCATGCAAAGCAGCAACAGCAGCAATAAAAAGACTTCACAGCCAGGGCTCAGACTGCTTGGACTGCACACCTCTGCACAGCCCAGCACTGTGAAAGCTCTGCATTGCGGTTCTGGGTTTTAAAGGCTTCTCCTCTCACGCAAAGCAGCAACAGCAGCAATAGAAAGACTTCACAACTACAGCCAGGCTCAGACTGCTTATACTGCACACCTCTGCATAGCTCAGCACTACAAACGCTCCGCGTTGTGGTTCTGGGTTTTAAAGGATCCTCCTCTCATGCAAAGCAGCAGCAGCAATAAAAAGGCTTCACAGCCTGGGCTCAGACTGCTTAGACTGCACACCTCTGCACAGCTCAGCACCGCAAATGCTCCGCATTGCGGTTCTGGGTTTTAAAGGCTCCTCCTCTCATGAAAAGCAGCAACAGCAGCAATAGAAAGACTTCACAACTACAGCCAGGGCTCAGACTGCTTATACTGCACACCTCTGCATAGCTCAGCACTACAAACGCTCCGCGCTGCGGTTCTGGGTTTTGAAGGCTCCTCTGCTCATGCAAAGCAGCAATAGAAAGACTTCACAGCCGCAGCCAGGGCTCAGACTGCTTGGACTGCACACCTCTGCACAGCTCAGCACAGCGAACGCTCCGTGTTGCGGTTCTGAGTTTTAAAGGCTCCTACTCTCACGCAAAGCGGAAATAGAAAGACTTCACAGCCACATCCAGGGCTCAGATTGCTTAGATTGCACACTTCTGCACATCTGAGCACTGTGAACGCTCCGCGTTGTGGTTCTGGGTTTCAAAGGCTCCTCTTCTCATGCAAAGCAGCAACAGCAGCAATGTAAAGACTTTGCAGCCACATCCAGGGCTCAGACTGCTTAGACTGTACACCTCTGCACAGCGAATGCTCTGCATTGCGGTTCTGGGTTTTAAAGGCTCCTCCTCTGATGCAAAGCAGCAACAGCAGCAATAGAAGACTTCACAGGCTGGGCTCAGACTGCTTAGACAGCACACCTCTGCACAGCGAATGCTCTGCGTTGCGGTTCTGGGTTTTAAAGGCTCCTCCTCTCATGCAAAGCAGCAACACCAGCAATAGAAAGACTTCAACGCCACAGCCAGGGCTCGGACTGCTTAGACTGTACACCTCTGCACAGCTCCGCACCACAAACACTCTGTGTTGCTGTTCTGGGTTTCCTCCTCTCACGCAAAGCAGCAACAGCAGCCATAGAAAGACTTCACAGCCACAGCCAGGGCTCAGTCTGTTTAGACTGTACACCTCTCCACAGCTCCGCACCACAAATGTTCTGCGTTGCAGTTCTGGGTGATAAAGGCTCCTTCTCTCAGGCAAAGCAGCAACAGCAGCAATAGAAATACTTCACAGCCAGGGCTCAGACTGCTTAGACTGCACACCCCTGCACAGCCCAGCACAGCGAAAGCTCTTCGTTGCGGTTCTGGGTTTTACATACTTCTCCTCTTATGCAAAGCAGCAACAGCAGCAATAGAAAACTTCACAGCCAAGGCTCAGACTGCTTAGACTGCACACCCCTGCACACCTCAGCACCGCAAACGCTCTGTGTTGCGGTTCTGAGTTTAAAGGCTCCTCCTCTCACACAAATCAGCAACAACAGCAATAGAAAGACTTCACAGCCAGTGCTCAGACTGCTTAGACTGCACACCTCTGCACAGCTCAGCACCGCAAATGCTCCGCATTGCGGTTCTGGGTTTTAAAGGCTCCTCCTCTCATGAAAAGCAGCAACAGCAGCAATAGAAAGACTTCACAACTACAGCCAGGGCTCAGACTGCTGATACTGCACACCTCTGCATAGCTCAGCACCACAAACGCTCCGCGCCGCGGTTCTGGGTTTTGAAGGCTCCTCTGCTCATGCAAAACAGCAATAGAAAGACTTCACAGCCACAGCCAGGGCTCAGACTGCTTGGACTGCACACCTCTGCACAGCTCAGCACAGCGAACGCTCCGTGTTGCGGTTCTGAGTTTTAAAGGCTCCTACTCTCAGGCAAAGCAGAAATAGAAAGACTTCACAGCCACAGCCAGGGCTCAGATTGCTTAGACTGCACACTTCTGCACAGCTGAGCACTGTGAACGCTCCGCGTTGTGATTCTGGGTTTTAAAGGCTCCTCTTCTCATGCAAAGCAGCAACAGCAGCAATGTAAAGACTTCGCAGCTACATCCAGGGCTCAGACTGCTTAGACTGCACACCTCTGCAAAGCTCAGCACTGCAAACGCTCCGTGTTGCGGTTCTGGGTTTTAAACGCTCCTCCTCTCATGCAAAGCAGCAACAGCAGCAATAAAAAGACTTCACAGCCAGGGCTCAGACTGCTTGGACTGCACACCTCTGCACAGCCCAGCACTGTGAAAGCTCTGCATTGCGGTTCTGGGTTTTGAAGGCTTCTCCTCTCACGCAAAGCAGCAACAGCAGCAATAGAAAGACTTCACAGCCTGGGCTCAGACTGCTTAGACAGCACACTCTGCACAGCGAATGCTCTGCGTTGCGGTTCTGGGTTTTAAAGGCTCCTCCTCTCATGCAAAGCAGCAAAAGCAGCAATAGAAAGACTTCAAAGCCACAGTCAGGGCTCGGACTGCTTAGACTGTACACCTCTGCACAGCTCCGCACCACAAACACTCTCTGTTGCCGTTCTGGGTTTCCTCCTCTCACGCAAAGCAGCAACAGCAGCAATAGAAAGACTTCACAGCCACAGCCAGGGCCCAGACTGCTTAGACTGTCCACCTCTCCACAGCCCAGCACAGCGAAAGCTCTGCGTTGCAGTTCTGGGTTTTAACGGCTTCTCCTCTCATGCAAAGCAGCAACACCAGCAATAGAAAGACTTCACAGCCTGGGCTCAGACTGCTTAGACAGCACACCTCTGCACAGCGAATGCTCTGCGTTGCGGTTCTGGGTTTTAAAGGCTCCTCCTCTCATGCAAAGTAGCAAAAGCAGCAATTGTAACGCTCACCTGAATCCCTCGGAGGCGCAGGTCTGGGCTGGGGGTTCTCGGAGTCTTCTAGGGTCAAGCGCAGGCCTCGAATGCCATCCTGGAAAGGCCCTTTCCTCACTGAGATCTTGATCTGAAGGGTGAGGTGTCTGCAATTATGAGAGCAAGAGGTTAATATGGATATATAAGCCTGACTGGGTAAGCTGCCTCCCCTTCCTGGTACTCCCAAGTAGTTCGTAGGCTAAATGTGCTCACCTTATGTAGGTGAAAGCGGAGCTCTCCATCCTGCGTCTGTGCAGGGGCGCCGAAGCCAGTTACTTCACTGGTTAATTGTCCAGCCTCTTGGTTGCAGAGGATGAAGATTTGGAGCTAGGCCGTTGTTAGCAGCACGAACGGCGGTTGCTTGAATATGGAGGTCCGGAGAGCGATGGAATGGCGAAGGTATTGCAGGCAAGTAAGTAGAAAATGTCAATTTGAAGTTAAAAGCACTTCTTAATGTCTCTTTTCCTTTTTCAGGTCGCAGAAGCAGCTGGGTAGAAAAATGGATGTCGAGGAATGCACCGAGGAGTGAGAAAGATGAGCGCTGCCCAAAACACGTGCGTATAGATGGAGTTTTGTATTTCTTAATGATGTCCTTTTGTTTTGCAGATGCTATTAGCAGCATCGGCGGAGGCGAGAAGAATGCAGCGCAGGTAAGGAAAGTTTCACGGAGGTTTACTAACCAATGTCTTTGCTTCCACAGGGTGCCGGAAAAAATGGAAAGCTGCAGCCCGTGGCTTGAGATGCACCGATGGACTGGGTAAGTGCTGCGCTGGTTTTTATCTCGTGCTAACCTGGTTTTCTTTTCCCTTTTCAGATGCTGCTGAAGACGAAGATGGTATTTCGGAAGGTAATATTGTGGATTTCTCTTCCCCAGATGCAGAAGTTGAACATTCTCTGGAGCTGACACGGTGAGCGTCCTGCTGCTATTGCAGAATAACGCGAAGCACGTTGCTCTGATCGGGCGTGGTTTAAATAGCTTACTGGAGTGCTTAGGTGTCTCCTTCCACAGCAGCCTCGCCCAGGTAAGAAGTCCCAGCTTCCAGAATAGTTCCAGTATCCAGTCCCAGGGAGTGGTGCTGGCCACACCCAGAAGGTAAAGTAGTTCCAGCCATGGATGGATGAGGATTACATCCTGCAGGTGAGTGAGCAGCATGGTCTGCAGCAGGTAGGTCCACCCAAGCACCATTCCTTACATCATGAGCCCGGCACGTCCTGTGCCGGGACTGGGTCCCCTTATGAGCCTGGCGCCACTGGCGCCAGGACAAGGTCCATAAGGCCCCTATGGGAGCCGATGGGTGCCTGGAAATGAAGTTGTGACCCAGCTTCCGAGACAGTTGGGCTAAACCTGACTCCTTGGAGGCTGCGGTCATGACAGCAATAGAAAGACTTCAAAGCCACAGCCAGGGCTCGGACTGCTTAGACTGTACACCTCTGCACAGCTCCGCACCACAAACACTCTGTGTTGCTGTTCTGGGTTTCCTCCTCTCACGCAAAGCAGCAACAGCAGCAATAGAAAGACTTCACAGCCACAGCCAGGGCTAAGACTGCTTAGACAGCACACTCTGCACAGCGAATGCTCTGCGTTGCGGTTCTGGGTTTTAAAGGCTCCTCCTCTCACGCAAAGCAGCAACAGCAGCAATAGAAAGACTTCACAGCCAGGGCTCAGACTGCTTAGACTGTACACCTCTTCACAGCCCAGCACAGCGAAAGCTCTGCGTTGCAGTTCTGGGTTTTAAAGGCTCCTCCTCTCATGCAAAGCAGCAACACCAGCAATAGAAAGACTTCACAGCCTTGGCTCAGATTGCTTAGACAGCATACCTCTGCACTGCGAACGCTCCGTGTTGCGGTTCTGGGTTTTAAACGCTCCTCCTCTCATGCAAAGCAGCAACAGCAGCAATAAAAAGACTTCACAGCCAGGGCTCAGACTGTTTGGACTGCACACCTCTGCACAGCCCAGCACAGCGAAAGCTCTGAGTTGCGGTTCTGGGTTTTAAAGGCTCCTCCTCACATGCAAAGCAGCAACAGCAGCAATAGAAAGACTTCACAGCCTGGGCTCAGACTGCTTAGACAGCACACTCTGCACAGCGAATGCTCTGCGTTGCGGTTCTGGGTTTTAAAGGCTCCTCCTCTCATGCAAAGCAGCAAAAGCAGCATTAGAAAGACTTCAAAGCCACAGCCAGGGCTCGGACTGCGTAGACTGTACACCTCCGCACAGCTCCGCACCACAAACACTCTGTGTTGCTGTTCTGGGTTTCCTCCTCTCACGCAAAGCAGCAACAGCAGCAAGAGAAAGACTTCACAGCCACAGCTAGGGCTCAGACTGCTTAGACTGTACACCTCTCCACAGCCCAGCACAGCGAAAGCTCTGCGTTGCAGTTCTGGGTTTCAAAGGCTCCTCCTCTCATGCAAACCAGCAACACCAGCAATAGAAAGACTTCACAGCCTGTGTTCAGATTGCTTAGACAGCACACCTCTGCACAGCGAATGCTCTGCGTTGCGGGACTGGGTTTTAAAGGCTCCTCCTCTCATGCAAAGCAGCAAAAGCAGCAATAGAAAGACTTCAATGCCACAGCCAGGGCTCGGACTGCTTAGACTGTACACCTCTGCACAGCTCCGCACCACAAACACTCTGTGTTGCTGTTCTGGGTTTCCTCCTCTCACGCAAAGCAGCAACAGCAGCAATAGAAAGACTTCACAGCCAGGGCTCAGACTGCTTAGACTGTACACCTCTCCACAGCTCCGGAACACAAATGTTCTGCGTTGCGGTTCTGGGTGATAAAGGCTCCTCCTCTCAGGCAAAGCAGCAACTGCAGCAATAGAAATACTTCACAGCCAGGGCTCAGACTGCTTAGACTGCACACCCCTGCACAGCCCAGCACAGCGAAAGCTCTGTGTTGCGGTTCTGGGTTTTAAAGGCTCCTCCTCTCATGAAAAGCAGCAACAGCAGCAATAGAAAGACTGCACAACCACAGACAGGGCTCAGACTGCTTATACTGCACACCTCTGCATAGCTCAGCACCACAAACGCTCCGCGCTGCGGTTCTGAGTTTTAAAGGCTCCTACTCTCACGCAAAGCAGCAACAGCAGCAATAGAAAGACTTCACAGCCACAGCCAGGGCTCAGATTGCTTAGAATGCACACTTCTGCACAGCTGAGCACTGTGAACGCTCCGCGTTACGGTTCTGGGTTTTAAAGGCTCCTCTTCTCATGCAAAGCAGCAACAGCAGCAACGGAAAGACTTCACAGCTACAGCCAGGGCTCAGACTGCTTAGAATGCACACCTCTGCACAGCTCAGACCCACAAAAGCTCTGCGTTGCGGTTCTGGGTTTTAAAGGATCCTCCTCTCATGCAAAGCAGCAACAGCAGCAATAGAAAGACTTCACAGTCAGGGCTCAGACTGCTTAGACTGCACACCTCTGCACAGCCCAGCACTGTGAAAGCTCTGCATTGCGGTTCTGGGTTTTAAAGCTTCTCCTCTCACGCAAAGCGGCAACAGCAGCAATAGAAAGACTTCACAGCCAGGGCTCAGAATGCTTAGACTGCACACCTCTGCACAGCCCAGCACAGCGAAAGCTATGAGTTGCGGTTCTGGGTTTTAAAGGCTCCTCCTCACATGCAAAGCAGCAACAGCAGCAATAGAAAGACTTCACAGCCCTGGCTCAGACTGCTTAGACAGCACACTCTGCACAGCGAATGCTCTGTGTTGCGGTTATGGGTTTTAAAGGCTCCTCCTCTCGCGCAAAGCAGCAACAGCAGCAATGGAAAGTCTTCAAAGCCACAGCCAGGGCTCGGACTTCTTAGACTGTACACCTCTGTACAGCTCTGCACCACAAGCACTCTGTGTTGTGCTGTTCTGGGTTTCCTCCTCTCACGCAAAGCAGCAACAGCAGCAATAGAAAGACTTCGCAGCCACAGCCAGGGCTCAGACTGCTTAGACTGTACACCTCTGCACTGCTCAGCACCACAAATTCTCCACGTTGCGGTTCTGGGTTTTAAAGTGTCCTCATCTCACGCAAAGCATCAACAGCAGCAATAGAAATACTTCAGAGCCAGGGCTCAGACTGCTTAGACTGCACACCTCTGCACAGCTCAGCACCGCGAACGCTCCGCGTTGGGGTTCTGGGTTTTAAAGGCTCCTCCTCTCATGCAAAGAAGCAATGGAAAGACTTCACAGCCACAGCCAGGGCTCAGACTGCTTAGACTGCACACATCTGCACAGCTCAGCACTGCAAATGCTCTGCATTGCGGTTCTGGGTTTTTTTACGCTCCTCCTCTCACGCAAAGCAGCAACAGCAGTGAAAGAAAGACTTCACAGCCACAGCCAGGGCTCAGACTGCTTAGATTGCACACCCCTGCACAGCTCAGCACCACAAACGCTCTGCGTTGTGGTTCTGGGTTTTAAAGGATCCTCCTCTCACGCAAAGCAGCAACAGCAGCAATAAAAAGACTTCACAGCCAGGGCTCAGACTGCTTAGACTGCACACCTCTGCACAGCCCAGCACTGTGAAAGCTCTGCATTGCGGTTCTGAGTTTTAAAGGCTTCTCCTCTCAGGCAAAGCAGCAACAGCAGCAATAGAAAGACTTCACAGCCAGGGCTCAGACTGCTTAGACTGCACACCTCTGCACAGCCCAGCACAGCGAAAGCTCTGAGTTGCGGTTCTGGGTTTTAAAGGCTCCTCCTCACATGCAAAGCAGCAACAGCAGCAATAGAAAGACTTCACAGCCTGGGCTCAGACTGCTTAGACAGCACACTGTGCACAGCGAATGCCCTGCGTTGCGGTTCTGGGTTTTAAAGGCTTCTCCTCTCAGGCAAAGCAGCAACAGCAGCAATAGAAAGACTTCACAGCCAGGGCTCAGACTGCTTAGACTGCACACCTCTGCACAGCTCAGCACCACAAATTCTCCACGTTGCGGTTCTGGGTTTTAAAGTGTCCTCATCTCACGCAAAGCATCAACAGCAGCAATAGAAATACTTCAGAGCCAGGGCTCAGACTGCTTAGACTGCACACCTCTGCACAGCTCAGCACCGCGAACGCTCCGCGTTGGGGTTCTGGGTTTTAAAGGCTCCTCCTCTCATGCACAGCCAGGGCTCAGACTGCTTAGACTGCACACATCTGCACAGCTCAGCACTGCAAATGCTCTGCATTGCGGTTCTGGGTTTTTTTACGCTCCTCCTCTCACGCAAAGCAGCAACAGCAGTGAAAGAAAGACTTCACAGCCACAGCCAGGGCTCAGACTGCTTAGATTGCACACCCCTGCACAGCTCAGCACCACAAACGCTCTGCGTTGTGGTTCTGGGTTTTAAAGGATCCTCCTCTCACGCAAAGCAGCAACAGCAGCAATAAAAAGACTTCACAGCCAGGGCTCAGACTGCTTAGACTGCACACCTCTGCACAGCCCAGCACTGTGAAAGCTCTGCATTGCGGTTCTGAGTTTTAAAGGCTTCTCCTCTCAGGCAAAGCAGCAACAGCAGCAATAGAAAGACTTCACAGCCAGGGCTCAGACTGCTTAGACTGCACACCTCTGCACAGCCCAGCACAGCGAAAGCTCTGAGTTGCGGTTCTGGGTTTTAAAGGCTCCTCCTCACATGCAAAGCAGCAACAGCAGCAATAGAAAGACTTCACAGCCTGGGCTCAGACTGCTTAGACAGCACACTGTGCACAGCGAATGCCCTGCGTTGCGGTTCTGGGTTTTAAAGGCTTCTCCTCTCAGGCAAAGCAGCAACAGCAGCAATAGAAAGACTTCACAGCCAGGGCTCAGACTGCTTAGACTGCACACCTCTGCACAGCTCAGCACCGCGAAAGCTCCGCGTTGCGGTTCTGGGTTTTAAAGACTCCTCCTCTCATGCAAAGCAGCAATGGAAAGACTTCACAGCCACAGCCAGGGCTCAGACTGCTTAGACTGCACACCTCTGCACAGCTCAGCACTGCAAATGCTCTGCATTGCAGTTCTGGGTTTTAAAGGATCCTCCTCTGCCCAGCTCAGCAGCGCATTATAGGTGAGTACCGCAGTGTGGAGAGACAGCACAGTAATTAGCAAGTCATAATTTGACGTGCCTAAAAAATGATGCACATTATATATGCAGCATGTTTGTGCAGGTCAATGACTACAACTATTTGATAGTATCACACAGTGCACTTTGTTGTATATCTAAGTCTTGAGAGTATATTTGCAAAAACAAGAGGCCAATATTTAGCTTTACACAGTACTGCATTATGATTGTTATTGTCTTCCACGCTAGTCATACTCTTTTTGCTTAACATATTTCTATAAGGATTTGTATACTTCTTAGGTAGATTTACCATATGATGTATAATTTGAAAGTCATTCTGTAAAGTAAAGCATCCTGGAAAGCCAAACACTAACACAGATTTATACTAAAATTAGTCCTAAGAACATATGTGTTTATGTGGCTAAATTGCACAATGTGCTCAAATCCCGGTTTCAACGTGTGGTGTGATGAAACATTTTATCTCAATGTGCTCTATCTCACAAAATTATAAGTCTGCAGAAGGGATTCAATTCACACTGTCCACTACTGAAAAAAAAACTCGCTTGGGGTACTGCTCCATAAGAAGTAATAATAATAATGACAGTGACCATTCATATAATGCACAACACAAAGTTTGCCTCTTAGCTTACCCATGGCTATCTCATGGAATGCATCTTCACATGATCCCCTAGATTAACAAATACTCATGTCCTCTCTGTGACATAATTTTCGGTGATACCACTAATGGTGGGGTCAATACATATGCACATTTTGGGGGCCGAAGATTTTTTGCCACAAAGGTCCTCGCAAATTCTAGATCCATACCTCTCTCCAAGGATGCATGCCAAAATTCTGCAGGTAAAACGAAGCCCATTAACTCTGCTGAAGTTGAGCTCATCCCGGAGACATATGGAGCATATTGCTTGCAAGAACATGGATCATTTTAGCTCGGCTAAGCATGTCAGGATTTACTTGTTTTTTCTTTTGCTGCTTATTTTCCCTTTTGTTCCCGTCAGTCACTTCAAACACTTAAAGGAGTGTGCTAAACACAGAGGGCCTGATTCCGAGGTGCATGCAAAAAGAAGTATGAACACTTTCTTTAAAAGCACCATATTCTGATGAAGTGCTAATTTGGCGTCTGGCATCAAAGCCACGACTTTAGAATGTGCCTGATTTACTGCTTGGCAACAGCCTTAGCAACCATGAGGGCTGGCACTGCGAGGGGATTCTGCTCTCAAAAGCACGGTTAAAGAGGAGTTAAAATACGGCACCAGTGAGGTGCCATTAAAGGCTGCTTCACGCTTTTTCCTTTATAAAAATGGCATTTTCGCGACTACAGCACCACTTTTCTAGTTTAATGAAAGCTTTAGAAAACTTTCTTAAACTACAAAAGTGGCAGTCTTTAAAAAAATGCTTGCAGTGCCACTGGTACACATGTTTCTATGTACATGATAGATTTATGCAGCTTTTGCTGCTGGAAAGCACAACATTTCCCCTCCAATATTTCCACCCACCCCAGAATGGTGGTGCTGGAAACTGGAGGGAGAATCTTGGCTTTCCACACTTTAAATAGCACAAGCTCAGAATCAAGCCAAGAGAGGTTCACCAAAATACTTGCATGCACATGACATTTATCTATCAATCACTGAAGAAATCCTGAAGGTAGTAACACAGAGGGCCTGATTCTGAGGTGCATGCAAATGTAAGAAAGTGTTCCTACACGAAGGAGAAACACTGTACTTACAAACACCAAAGCTTCGGCTTTTGCATGTGCTGATTTATGGATTGACAACAGCCCAGCAGGACATCTCCCCTCCAATACACTGGAGTAACGGGGCCCCGCCACTACATGTCCGGGGAGGGGGCCCCATTGGACGTATTTCTTCTTTTTTAGTCACTCTGCCTTCATACAGAAATTATTTCTATTACATCAAAACAAACAATTTCTGTATGAAGGCAGAGTGACTACAAAAAGAAACAATTTATTTTTGAAGCCTGAGGGCTCCCCCCACCTCATGACATGAAAGACTCTAGGCTGGAGACCTCCATGTCATGGGGTCGGGGGAGCTCTATGACTTAAAAAAAAATGGTTTCTTTTTGAAGTCACTCTGCCTTCATAAAGAAATTATTTCCATTAAGGTTCGGTCCTTAACGGAAATCATTTCTTTATGAAGTCGGAGTGACTTAAAAAAGAAACCATTTCTTTTTTGAGTAATAGGGCTCCCCTCAACCCCATGACGTGTACGCGTGTGATTGTATGGTGAAAGTGTGCAAACTTAAATGAATAAGTGGCTGCCTGTGTTAGCGTATGGTGAAAGGGTGCACAATTAAATGTATGTGTGGCTGGGTGTGCATGTTGAGAGTATGGTGAAAAGGTGCACACTTACATGTGTGGATGGCTGCCTGGGTGTGTCTGTATGGTGAAAGGGTGCACACTTAAATGTGCAGGGGACTGCCTGTGTGATTGTATGGTGAAAGAATACACATTTAAATGTATACATGGCTGCCGGTGTAACTGTATGGTGAAAGGGTGCACACTTAAATGCATAGGTGCTGGATGTGTGAGTGTATGATGAAAGGGTGCACAATTAAATGTATGGGTGGCTGGGCGTGCGTGCCAATTGCATGGTGAACAGGTTCACCCTTAAATGTATGGGTGGCTGCCTGGGTGTGCCTGAATGATGAAAGGGTGCACACTTAAATGTATAGGTGGCTGCATGTGTGAGTGTATGGTGAAAGGGGGCACACTTCAAGGTATGGGTGGCTGCCTGGGTGTGTGTGCCTGTATGGGGAAATGGTACAGAAGCCCAGTCAGCTCAATGGTTTTGCACCACTACTTATGTTTAATCCCTTGGTTACTTATTGGTAATCTTCATTACTCATAGCCCTATTCTTCCACATCCCAGTACTTGGTAATGCCTGGCTTAGTTATCTGTAATCTTTATTACTTCTGGTCCCACTCTTCCTCATCCCAGTACTTACCTATGAGGCAATGAGCCTGATACGTAAGGAATGGGACAAGAAAAAGGGACGTGGAGGTAATTCTGGGCTCGAGAAGCTGCTTTGGGGTGTTGAGACAGGGGGTGGGAGGGAGAGAGGATGTGTGGGGGAGTGGGGTGAGACGTGTATTGTGCGATAAATCATAATGGTCATCCATGTCCAGGCTAAGCAGGCAGGATATGTGGTATTAGTGGCTAGAGAGGCACTTTGGTGCTGCCAGTCTAGTCATTTCTTAGTTTGGCTTGACTTTTTTTTAACGGGGTATCTATGATAAAGCAGTCCAGCTAAGTGTAATTACCTGGCTAGAATGGCATTTGGGTGCTGCCAGTCTTGCCATTTCTTACTGCGGCATTGTATATTTTTTCTGGGCATCTGTGATAAAATGACCATGATAAGTGTCATTGCTTTGACTAGCATTTTGGTGCAACCAGTCTAGGTATGTCTAAATTTGACCTGGCATGCTTTACTGTAATATGTTATTACGTGTCTAGACTGGTCTATATTGTGCAGCCAGTTGGACATGTTTTCATTGTGGCATGGCATTTTTCTTTTTTTTTTAAATATATTTTTATTGTGAATTACAGATTCATCAGCCAAAAGGCTATAAGCGATTAATAATGTCAACGTTAGCAATCACAGAAGTACATTTTGAGATAAAAGAGTATCAAGTAGAAAAGAGTAGAACAGCCCCCCTCCACATAAAAGATTGGAGGTAAAGAGCGGGAGGGAGGCTAGAAGAACCGAGATAGGGGAAAGTGATAGAAAAGATAGAACCCTGTAACCCCCTTTCCCCCTCCCTCAGGGTCTGATCGCAATAAGCTGGCTTGTCACGTATGGGGTGCCGTGGTGTATACCGTGTGCTTGAGGCTTGGGGTTAGCAAAATAAGCATATTTCCGCTATGCAGTAGTGGGGTCTTTGCGGGGCGGGCCCATGTTCTTGCACTGGAGTACTAGGCAGGTGCTCACTCTGCGGTTTTCTGTGTTTCCCGGAGATACTGCAAAAAGTGAAGCCATTGTTGGTCAATGTGGGTATGTGTCTCCATTAAAAGTGCAGTTAGGCTTTCCATGTTGTACATTTCTTTCGCTTTTCTCAGCCATTCCTCTTTTGTGTATGGCAAAGAAGCTTTCCATTTAATGTTGACACATACACGCGCCGCCATCAACACATTTCTGGGCATGTGGGGGAGGAGTAGGTACCGGTTCTCAATAAACTCGACTCCAAAAAGCACCAGGGGAGGGGAGAGTTCTCTATGGATGCCCTCAATATCATGGATCCACACCAGGATCTCTTTCCAGTATCGCTGTATTTGTGTGCAGCTCCACCATTGGTGCCAATATGTGCAAATTTGCCCACACCCTCTCCAACAGTAGGGGGAGATGCCCTTGTACATTTTTGCCAACCGTTGTGGGGTCAGGTGCCATTGTGTAAGGATTCTGCAGTTGTGCATTTTGTATTGCATTGCAATGGAAGATTTCCATACTGCTCTGTATATGGCGTCACAGCCTGCTTCATTGTTATCCCAGCCCAGTTCCATGTCCCATCTCGTCTTACTGTTTGGCGGTGGAAGGTGACTCCTGTCCATTAGTGCGCTATACATGTTTGATATAAGACCCTTAGTGCGCGTGTGTGCGTATCTAGTATTTTTTCAAATGGGGCGCTGCAGCTGACCGTTCCAATTACAGTCCGTAGGAACGCCTTTTAGCTGTAAATATGGCACAGGTTTAATGCGTAGGCCCTGCTGTGTGCTCTCGAGTTCGTCTTTTGTCACGAAGGATCCATCCCTCCACAATTGTCCCGCTCTAACCAAGCCCTGTTCATACTGTGGTTGGAATCGGAGGGGTTCTGACATGAAGTCTCTTATTTGGGGGGGCCCTTATGCAGCTGAGAGGCGATGGCCATGTCATCACTCCGATCATGCCTGGGTTTCTGTTGTTCCATATCGCCCAGAATGCTTTCAGTACCAGGTGTTCCCTTGCTCTGTGCAGGATGGCGTTCCGAGGGGCCCATAGCCATTCGCCCAGGGTTACTGGGGCAAAGAGACCATTTTCCAGGGCTACCCACTGTTTGCATTTCGATTCTCGAATGTGGTCCACTAGAATGTCTGGGTATGCAAGGCCACCCTTCTCCTTTGCTAGGATCAGAGTTTTGTAGGCAATGTGCGGTTTTCTATTGTCCCAGAGGAAAGCTAGTAGGGTCTTTTTTGCTGTGTTCAGGAAAGTGCTTGGGAGCTGGACTGGTAGGGATTGGAAAAGGAAGAGGAGACGTGGCAGTATATTCACCTTAATTGCGGTAAGCCTGCCCGCCCCGGAGAGTTTGAGCTTGCTCCATCTGCCGAGGTTTTGCTGAATTGCGGACCAAAGAGGTATATAATTGGCTTGGTAGATCCTGGTGGTTTGTTGTAATGGTGACCCCCAAGTATCTTATGCCGGATTGCGCGACCTGGAGGCCCCAGGAATGTGCGGGTGTGACGAGGGGAGTCTCAGGCTCCTTGAGTGGGAGATGTTGTTTTACTTCTGTTTATACAGAACCCTTATTGTGCACCATATTCCTCTATTTCTTGCAGGGGAGACGGGATTGATTGCTCGGACTGCGAGACGTATGCTAACACACCATCTACGAACAGGGCGAGTTTGTATTCTGTGCCATATCTGCTAAGCCCTTTAATCCTGGTGTTCTGTCTAATATTTTGGGCTAGTGGTTGCATGACCAGAACATAGACTAGTGGGGGGAGGGGGCATCCCTGCCTGGTCCATCTTGTGAGCTGAAACTGTTTAGAAGCGACTCTGTTGATGACAACTTTAGCTCGGGTGTTCTGGGACAACGCTTGGGCTCCCCTGATCCAGTTAGGCCCTAAACCTGCTTTGTGCAGTACCTCGGAAATGAACCTCCAGTCTACTCAGTCGAAGGCTTTTTCAGCATCGACGGAGATCAGCGTGGGTTCTGGCTCTGACGCTGGGATGGATGCAATAAGGTTTAGTGTCTTGCATACATTGTCCGCACCCTGCCTTTCTGTGACATATCCAGCTTGGTTGCTGTGGATCAGCGGGGAAGAATTTTACCCAGACGCTTGGCCAAAACGCTTGCATACATTCTGGCGTTGACATTCAGTAAAGAAATCGGTCTGTATGACCCACAATCAAGTTTATTTTTCCCTTCTTTGGGTATTACTATGATCCTTGCCCCTGTAAAGGAGGGAGGGGCTGCGCCGGCCTCCATTATGTTATTAAAAAGGAGAGCAAGAAACGGCACCAGGGCACCCTTGAATCGCTTGTAGTAGGCAGGGGTGTACCCATCCGGGCCTTGAGCCGAGCCCGCCTTAGGGTGCAAGATGGCTTGATTGACCTCTTCTGTGGTTACTGTGCAATTAAGTAGGTGGAGGTCTGCTTCTGGTAGTGACGGGAATGTGACTTTGGACATGTATGCTGCTGCGCTCTCTGTGGAGGGAGGCGTGTCTGACGTGTAGAGCTGCTCATAACACTCTGCGAATCGGGCCGTGATTTCTGTTGGGTTGGCCAGAATTGTGTCTGAGGGAGACCGGATCTTTAGAACTGCTCTATTGACTCTTTCCTTTCGGAGCCTGGCTGCTAAGAGTGTATGCGCCTTATCTCCTTTTTCACATTATCTTTGCTTGACGAATCTCAAGCTGGTTAGGGCTTTTCCTTCCCATATTTCTTTTAGTTCTAATCTGAGGGCTTTGATTTCTACTCTGTCATTTGTGGGTCTCCTTCGTCTCTGGTGAGGGCTTTTTCTTTTTCTTCTGTTGTTTGTTTGACCTGGGTGTCTCTGAAGAGTTTTAGTCTTTTCACTGAGGAACCCTGGGCTATGATTAGACCCCTTATTATGGCTTTGGCTGCCTCCCGACGTGGAGAAGGGAGATTTCCCCAGTATTGTTTCTCATGAAGAAATCGTGCATTTCTTCAGAGAAAACTTAGACGAAGAGCCTATCCTTAAACAATGTGTTGTTGCACGTCCATCGTTTGTTGATCAGTACGCCACGCCCTAGGTCATTGTTGATTGTGACCATCTCATGGTCTGACCACCCCACCACCTCGATCTCAGCCTGTGTAATAAGGTGCTCTAAGTGATCCTCCACGAGTATGTAATCTATGCGACAGTACATTTGGTGTGGCGGGGAGGAGAATGTGTAGGCTTTGTCTAGTGGGTGTGCTGCCGTCCATGCGTCTATAAGGTGGTGCGATTTAATGAGATGCCGGGAAGTGTTATTGATCGGGGTGGGGGGCACCCGGATGGTACGATTTCCAATCTAGTGTGGGATCAATTATCTGGTTAAAGTCTCCCCCACAGATCAGGGGTCCTACTCTTTCCCCTTCCAAAGTAGCTATGAGTTCTTCACAAAAGGGTATTTGTTGAGTATTTGGAGCGTAGACTGCGTATAGCGTGACCGTTGTGGATATGATGGCGCCTTGTACTATGAGGAACCTCCCCCTTTCTTTTTGGGAACCAAGGCCCAAATAGTACCCCTTAGGTTGCCCCCTTTTAAGTCAAATTCCCCTGTCTGTTTAAATTTAGTTTCCTGGAGAAAAAGACTATCGAGATTGGCTTGTTTGAAGGTGCGTCGTAACATGGACCTTTTTTGCAGAGAGTTTAATCCCTTCACATTGAGGGACCCAATCCTGATTGTATCAACCCCCATCACCGCTTGTCTTTATGCCTGCTCCTAGTAGCGGAGTATACCATATGTGTCTTTGTTGTTTCTGCTTCTCTAGCCCATCCAATACATTGCCAATGGTTGGCGTGTTGCAGTCAGACCAGTGTGTTCCGCCCCCCAGTGTAGAACAGAAAAGTGAGAAAAGAGTGAAAAGAGTGAGAGAAGGAGAGAACAAACTCCCAGTAACTGCAGAGATACCCCGGTTATAAATACAGGGCCACACAATGGGTGCTACCCCTTGAACCTGCCGAGCTTCCTCTCTTTTTCAACTATCCATCATACGCGAAATCTTAATGCCTACATTTTCTGGTGTCCAGCCTGGCTATAGATTCTTCATGTCATTTTGCTGTGTTTCCTTTCTCTTATATTTTCTGTTCATGGTATGTTCAGTCTCTGGAAATGTTTGCCTCCTCGAGATTTGCTTTTCTGCTGCCCGGGACCTGAAGGTCGCTGCGTGGGTTCCGATGAAGACAGCACTTCCTCACCGTCGATTGTGTTTATTCTTGATTGCAGATGTTTAAGCACCCCATTGGCTTCTTCTCCAGAAGTCACCCTGCATTTCTCACCTTCATTACTAAAGACCAGAGAAAACGGGTGATTGGAAGATTCTAACTTACGAGTCATCGAACTCTATTGCGTCCAGTTCTCTCGCTCTTTGGGGATGTCTACTTTGTGCTTGTAATGATGGCACCTTGCTAAGATTGATCTTGGACCGCCTGGGGGGCCATCTGCCCGATGGACCCTCTTGAATTCCAGTGACGGTGTAATTGGGGAGTGGAGAATAGAGGCAATTAGGTCTTTAACTCTCGACTCCAGTGATGCCGGTGTCTCGTTGGGATTTTCTTTAAGGCCTTGAATCCTAATATTTGCCCTCCTCTTCCTGTTTTCAAGGTCATCTGCTTTTGCTTCCAGGTCACGATTTCTCTATTCAAGTTCTTGGAATCGACCCTCCGTCCTCATCTCTGTTATATCAGCTGATTGTTGGTAGTTTAGAGCCTCTACTCTGTCCTCCACTTTATGTATTTTGTCTTGGAGTGCGCTGACTGGTGCTGTCATGCTAGTTCTGAATGCTCGGATTTCGCCAAATAGGAGACGGATGTCTGATTTGGTTGATACCACTTGATCTCCCCCTCGGATTGGGGGGTCCTCCTGGGGCGTAGGAGAGGCCATGTTTGTGTTACCTCTGCAGAACCTTTGTGGTTTTTGTATAGTTACAGGGGCAACCTCGACGTGCATGCGGCGGTTGCTTCCTGTGGTGTCTCTGGGGTGCAGCGGCTGAGTTGTCTGTGTGCTGGGTGTATGCTCTTGCTTGCTTCCCTCTTCCTGAGATCGCAGACGCGTACTGTCTCGATAGGTCACCAAGGCAGCTTCGTGGGGTTGCTGCTGTGGGTCTCTCTGTGCGATTCCTGGAGAAGGTGAGATTTGTCTTTTACCTCTGAAGTTGTTAGGTTACGGCTGGCTTTTTCTCCAGGATGCTCAGTGAGGGTCTGGGAGGCCGTTGGACTGTTATTTTCCTCTGTGTCTGAGGCACTGTGATACCTGGTATTTCGTGTGGGCCACTCGTTGGGTGCGACACTTGCTGTGTGCCGGCCGGCTGTGCGACCTCTGAGCATGCCTCAGTCTGTGATTCTGCCCCCCATATATGGCCCGTGGGGGGGGTGGAGACTTGGTTTTATGGAGCTTGTATAGGTTTCGCCCCTTTCCCTTTGGTGCGAGTGAGGGTAGGTTGTCCACTAACTGGTTACTGTTCTGGCGCACCTTGAGTGTCTGATTCCCTGTGGTGGTTTTGCGGCGCCTGGAGCTCAAGGGCTGGGATCCCTGTTGGCAACAACGATGTTGGGTTTTAGCATGAGGAAGTCGCTGGGGAGAAAGGATGGCTAGCGAGTAGAGTAAGTGGTGGGGATGGCCCATGCCTGCAGAATTTTGTGTTAGTAAAAGGCTGGTATTGGCAACGAGACGGACCCTATGGGCAGTGGTGTTTTGGCAGGTGTCTCTGCTGGGCCCAGGGTCAAGGAGGATCCTCCCTCTCTCTTTACCTTGTGTTGCATCTGTAGGACACCGGAGCAGGCAGGGCAGTTGGGAGGCCTTTTGAGCGCTTCTCTTTGCCTGGGGATTAACTTCGAGGCTCCTATCCGTTGCAACACCTGGCACTCCTGCAGCAGCGTCCGGTTCTCCGTTGGTATTGGGGGCTGTGGGTGGTATCTCTTTAAACCCCCTTCACCGCTGTCAGCACGGGGCCAGGGGAGCCTTGGTCTAGGCGGGGGCTTCCCCCTCCTTGGTAAGGTGTGATTGTGCAGGGCTCTGGGAGCAGGGAGAGTGGAGGGGTGTACTGGGCCGCTTTAACTTCTGTCTTGCTGCTGCCTGGGTAGCCGGCTCCGATGTTCACACCTAGGGGTGCTCCGGACTGTGGGCGCACACTTTCCATGTCCTTCTGAATTGGGCCAGGGGAGCACTCCTCTCTTTACTGCGGGTGCCGCCCGGAATCACAGGAGCGGAGGGAGCAGTCTCTGCAGCAGGCGCTACCCAGCCTCACAGAGGGGAAAGGAGGCGGCAGCATCTGCAGGGGTTACCTCCAGGGTTGATCAAAGTTGTTAACCTTGTCAGGTGTTGCGGTTTCATTTACACCATTGTCTGTGGCTTGGCGAACGCTATGACTTGATTCTCTCTCTGCATGGAGCAGGACGTCCTCTACTGTCCCAAGGCGGACACCGCATTCCTGCATCGGCAGCCCTTTTGCGCGCGGCGCGGGGGACCCCTGTTAAGGTGGCGTTCGTGGTGAAAATCAGTTAGGTTCCGGACCACACTTGGGTAGATTGATCTTGATCCTTTCTTCTTGTCCGGTGCTGAGTTTCAGTGGCGTGCGGGCTGAGCAAGCGTAAGAACTTCGCTGTTAGGCGGAGGTTCACTGGGAGCTGGGTCTTCAGGCTTCCATGCTACCTGTGCCCCCTGGGCAGCATGGCATGTTTAATAGCAAAGCATTATATTAATTAAGGCATTAATGTTCCTGTGCACTGTTGGTGACTTGCATGTATTGAATTTTTGGATTGGTGTTATCCTACAAAACAATTGCAAACGTTCTTGCCTTTTAGCCAATATTTCTCAGAAAGTGTGCTGTATACTGCATTAAACCCTATATTTATATCTTTCTCCAAGTGCAGTGTGCAGTGTACCCCTGCAGCAGCATGCTCGTGCGTATTGTGCAAGCGTGTGAGGCACGACCCGTGATTTGTTGCTGAGTTGGGGAGGGGCCTCAGCATTGCTCGCAGACCCGTGATTTGTTGCTGAGTTGGGGAGGGGCCTCAGCATTGCTCGCAGGGAGGCCCCCAAATGTTGTGTTATGCCACTGCTCCAATATTTCCACCCACCTCAGAATGAAGGTGCTGGAAACTGGAGGGGAGAATGTGGTATTTCCACACACTTTTTACTTTTTATCACAACCTCAGAATCAGGCCCCATGTTTGTCACTCCTTGTCATGGTTTTCTAAGGTGTTCTTACTAATCTGCATTGTGTTATGGTAAAGAATGCTACATGGGTGCTGACATTTTTTAAATTGGTTCATGCAAATACTATATTAAATATTTACCTGTGTTATCATTGCATGTGTGGCCCAATATCATGAATTTTCTATGGCCTCAGATACATCTGTTTGTTTCGATTGGTGTCAACAAAATTGGAAAGGTCACATGACTTTCTGACCATGGTCGAAAGTTTAGTGGGGGACAAGGGTTTCCCCTTTCCCCCCAACTTTTGTGGCACACCATTTTGTCCCCCTCATTTAGCAGAGGCCCATTTCATTTAGATGTCATGTCTCCCCAACATTTTTAGCAAAAGTTACTCCACAGCTTCTTTTAGACTGTCATTTTTAACGGGTGGGGTAAAGAAGTCAACATAAAATATGGATGCCAATATTCCCCTGAAATTAGACTGACTATGTTTGCTTGAGTTGGGACACGAGCTGGGAACAGAGCAACATTGCTCTCCGATCCCACCGGTTGTGGGTTATTGGGCGGGACACAGAGCACAGTGATGTCAGGCAGGTGACATCTAAGTAGACACCCAAAAGTGGTAAGGGGTCACTATTTTGCGGGTCACTTTTCCATAGCTTATATTCCGCTACCCTTCTCCCACGCTACTTTTACTGTTTGGCGGGGTCACCTGTCGCTCCTCCTTTCCACTGGACAGGGGATACACCTGTAACTCCCTTTTTGGAGGATAACAAATGGGATGCAAAATACTTCACTGCAGAAGGTTTTCTTCAGCAAAGTGACCCGGCCCCCCAGCCGGTAAGGGACACATCATTTCTGCTGAAAGATTTATCTAGACTGGTATTCATTCTTGCAATCATTATCTGGAGGAATGGAGGAAAGAATACAACCCAGGGAAAAAACACTTTACCAGAAACAAATCTGTGCATACAAGATTGAAATTCAAAAGGCAAAGAAAAGACATTACGACGACAGAATCAACTAACACACAAAAAGAAATGTTTAGCATCATTGAAGAAATGAGAAACCCACCTGGCTGTGATAACACCCCAACCCCCTCAGAAAAACTATGCAACGACCTGGCAGATCACTTAAAAACAAAATCAACGACATCCGTCAAACCATACAAAAGCGACCAAACAACCACAACATACAACCCAATAAACCCAAATCGGAACCACAACACAAACTCAGAAGCTTTCCTGAAATATCAGCAGAGGCATTCGCAATGCTGGTTAAAAGAAGCAAGAAAGCAGGATCACCTATGGACCCATGTCCACCAGATATCTACAAATCAATCCTCACGCAAGGATCGCCAGCAGAACACTACAGAAACCTTCTAAATCTATCGCTATCAACAGGGACTGTACCGAAGATCTTCAAATCAGCATACATCAAGCGACTCTTAAAAAACACAAGTGGTGACGTAGATGACCTTTCCAACTACAGGCCGATCTCTAACATCCCCTACCCAGCGAAACTTCTAGAAACCTACATATATAAACTAACCCAAGAACACGTAGAAAAACACCACCTGCTGGACCAAGCTCAAATCGGTTTCAGACCAGCGAGAGGAACGGAAACAGCACTAGTATCCATCTGGGACGACCTCAAAACTAACGCAGACTCAAACACTACTTCAGCCCTTATTCTGCTCGACCTCTCCGCAGCCTTTGACACAGTTAGCCACGACACCCTGACCAAAAGACTAGAAAACACAGGCATAACAGACACAGCATTACGCTGGACCAAATCATTCCTAACAGACAGAACAGAAACCGTATGGATAAAACCTTTCAAATCCACTCCACGAGTTAACGATTGTGGAGTACCTCAAGGATCCTCACTATCTCCACTATATTTCAACATCTACCAGACTCCGGTCATCAGAATCTTCAAAAAATACAACATTACATGTTACAACTACGCAGATGACACTCAGATCATCTACAAAATTAAAGACACCGACGCCGACCATTCAACCCTTACCGACTGTCTAAAAGAAGTCTTCGACTGGATGGATGCCAACAACCTAAAAATCAACCCAGGAAAGACAGAAATCATGATTGTATCCAAAGACCAAGAGAACGAAACCACCATCCCATGGCCTACGGAAATGGGAAAAGCACCAAAACCATCGAAGGTAGTAAAAAATCTGGGAGTCCTAATGGACAACAACCTTTCTCTGGAGCCACAAATAAATGCAACAGTGAAGAAATGCTTTTTCCTCCTCCGGACGGCAAGAAGAATCCTACCTTTCCTCTCCTTCGGGCACAAAACACTCACTTTCGTCGCCTTAATCATGTCCAAAATAGACTATGCAAACAGCCTCTACCTCGGAATACCTGAATACCTCATGAAGAAACTGCAACAGATCCAAAATGCAGCAGCAAGACTACTCCTCAAACTATCCAGAAGAGACCACATCACTCCAGCCCTAAAGACCCTACACTGGCTCCCAGTAAAACATTGCATCACCTTCAAAACAATGTGCATAACACACAGGACAATCAGCGGACAAGGAGCAGAATTCCTACAAAAGAAAATAACAGTCTACAAACCAAAGAGACCCCTCCGATCGAGCAACGAAATCCACCTGGAACTCAAACCATACCTCAAGAAAAAACTTGGAGGCACCTCCTTCTACCACTTAGCCGCAAAAACCTGGAACAACATCCCAAAGGAAATAAGAAACACTGAAGATCATCTAAAATTCAGGAAATCACTAAAAACCTGGCTCTACAACACCACAGACTAAACCTAGAAACCGGAACTGGAAAAGGATAACTAAATCGAAAAGACACGGACATCCCTGACCCGGGAGAGTAAAAGCCCACGGCAGCTGGACGGGTGACACAGGATAGACAGGAACACAGGCGGCACGCACGGAGACTGAGTCAACTAACCCAGACAATCCCACCAACACTTTCGCCCGCCCCTTAATTTAATTACTGCCAGGTACCACATCGGTGTGGAATTATG
This sequence comes from Ambystoma mexicanum, assembly GCF_040938575.1. Lineage (NCBI taxonomy): Eukaryota > Metazoa > Chordata > Amphibia > Caudata > Ambystomatidae > Ambystoma > Ambystoma mexicanum. The sequence goes on from NC_090935.1 coordinate 1,199,059,683, forward strand.
GAGATATTGGCAATCACCCCACTACCTGAGAGGTTGTCATTGGCAGATGCACTGGCCACAAGAGTCTGAATGGAGGATAAGGGGAGCTATGAGAGAGCATGTTAGAGGCGGGGGCTAGAGGAGTAAGGAACCTGTATGCCAGTCAGCCGCAACAGGGGAGACTACGCAAGCCGAGCGCCTCAATTCTGGATAGAGACGCAAACTAACCAACCCTACTAACAATTTCCCTTTCTGCATACACCTCTCAAACTCCAAACCAAACACAACCAAAACCTACAGCACAACAAACCGCACAAACTTCACTACATTGCAACAACAAAACAAAAACACACATAGCCTTGCACAACAGTATACGACGACTACTGGCCGCAAACACCCCAGGCCCAACCAACAGACCCACCGGGCTGAGGCCGCCAACAGCACATCACTGCTCTCTTGCACTCTTCCTGATTCCTCCCACTAACTCAACCTCCCCTCCTCTTTCAGAGCCGCCAGAGCGCCAAGGGACCACTAGGGTGGTGATAGTGCGCGGTACAAATGTCCTTTAACATTAACATTAACATCTTCTGTGCCACAACTTCCCTAAACCAAGAGTAAACTGTAACATGGCTTGCAACTATATTTATGGCTTATCAAATAGTGAACTGTTCAGAAAAAAAGAAAGAATTAATACAAGTGCCGGGAGTGGTGGAGGCTATACATGGAGATGACAATGTAAGGAAATGGAGCAGGTGCCCAAATAATGGGGCAGCGTCCTCCTCCCTCCCCCGTGGGTAAGGGGGGCGTGGTGCAGGCAAGCCCGGGAAATCAGGAGGGCCAGGCAGCCCACCAAAAGGGAGAGAATGCCAGCGAAAAGAAACAAAAGAAAGGGGCGGGCCAAGGGGCTTATAAGCTGCTGGGCGTCAGGCTACTGGAGCATTGCAGCCCAAGGGTGCCGGACGACCCAAGGAAAGAAGCAGCAGTTTCGTTTTGTTTTGCGAAGCTTGGTTAAAGTATGATAGGGGTTTTAGGCTAAAATGCAGATTTGTCCGGCAATGTCTTGGGATTAAGTGGATGTTACGGGTTACATCGAAAAAAATTGTATCATCAAGGGAGATGGGGGATAAGGCCTAGGGCGAGAAGCCGTATTATAAAAAGGAGAGATGGTCTTATGGGGGCAGGGGAAGGGGGTCCTTTCGTGGGCACTCCTCCTGGAATAGTCGACCCAGTTATCAGCAAGGGGAGCAAGCGGTTTGCTGGAAGTTTGATCAAAGGTATTGCCCCTTTGGCAAAATCTGCAGATTCAAACACACAGATGGCAAAGGTGCAGGGGATCACAGCACATCTTCATCCGATGAGAGAAAGCAGAGAAGCGGGATAAAACCCAAAGGGAAGGATAAGCGTAATTGACACCCAATTGCCCACCCTGGTACTCCTACATAAATTGAGCCCATTCTTGAATACTTACCACAATAGCGCTGATGCAAAATTACTTTCGGAAGGTTTCAGGTGGGGGTTTAGAATCCATTACAACGGTGCAGCAGGGAGCAGGGAAGCAGACAATCATAAAATTGCTAAAAAGATTAAACTGGGTAGGGTGGCGGGCCAATTCCCTACCCCGCCGTTGAAGAACTTTTTGGTATCACCACTAGGCTTGGTCCCCAAGAAGGAGGAAGAGCAGTTTCGCCTCATACAGCACCTTTCCTTCCCCAAAGGCACATCAGTAAACTATGGCATAGCTGAGGAGAGCTGTAGGGTTCATTATGCTTCCTTTTATGATGCAGTAGAACTAGTGAGGGCTGCGGGTAGAGGCGCACTGTTGAGGAAGGCCGAAATTGAGTCAGCCTTCAGGCTACTGCCGATTAGCAAGGAAAGCTACCATTTGCTGGGTTTCAAGGTAGACGGCCCTTAATATTACGACAGGTGCCTATCAATGGGTTGCATTTCTTGCGCTTATTGTGAAAAATGCAGTACTTTTTTGGAGTATGCATTGAAGCTGAGGGCCCAGGGCGGGGTGGAGATGCACTGACTCGATGATATGATATGATACGATAGGTTATTTATAACGCGCTTAATACCCAGAGGTTTCTAAGCGCGGACCCAGGGATCGAACACGTGTTGCTCAATGTCGTCTTGCTTCCAAGGCAAGCACGCTGCCCCTGAGCTATCCTCCCAAGACTTGACTTCTTGTTCATTGGAAGGGAAGGGACAGATGAATGTTGTAACTAGTCTCTCCCCTTCTCACCTGTTTTTCTTTACTTGCGACCTTTTTGGAAGTGACTTCCTTCTTTCGCACGGTCCGGGATTTATACAGGCCTGTGTGCAAGTCTTCGGATTCCAGCCTGAGGTTTGTGATGTCCTGTGCTGGGTAACGTTCAAACATCCAGGATCGGGAACCATGAAGGGAACAATGTCCTGACTCAGAGGTATGGGAGTATTGTAGAACCAAGTACAGAAACGATCCAGGAAGGAAGCACGGAAGTAGGAGGGTAAGGAAAGGGAACGAACGGGAAAATATAATCAGTGAATTGGGAACAAGGACTATAAAGGAAGCGATGAGCGGACTCTGGCAACACACCTCTGACTACTCCAAGCAGTAGCGTTGAAACGCGCATAGCCGCGGGGGCGTGGCTTTTTAGTAGGAAGTTGCACGTAACGTGCAAAGGCTGGTAAGCAGTGTTTCGAAAGAGACGGCGATGTTGGAAGGAACACAGAGTTCCGACCTCGGTGCATCATCGACCACAAAGTCCAGAATTGATGTAATCGGCTGTTCATGACAGTATGCCTCCTCCGAAGCCCCACACCTCTGGGTTTGCCTGGGTGGATATGATGATATCTTTGTATCAATCGGGGGGCATTCATGTTAGAGACAGGTTCCCGGGTGCGCTCACTGGGAGGATATCCTTTCCATTCGACCAAATACTGGAGTTGACCTCTTCTGTACCTGGAGTCACATATTCTGGAAACCTTGAATTCATTCGAGTTGGTTATTGACAATTACTGGAGTTGGTCTTGGAGCAGTTCGAGTGGATTGTACAAATGGTTTTAACAGAGAAGTGTGGATGACTGGATGGATCCTTTTCCACGACTCTGGAAGTCGGAGTATATAGGCCACTGGATTAACAATTTCCTTTATGGAGAAAGGTCCATAATACCTGGGAGCCAACTTAATTGATCGTAGATGTCGAGGAAGGAGTTTCGAAGACAGCCAAACCTTATCTCTTACTGCATAGGAAGGACTAGACCTTCTCTTAGTGTCTGCATAGTGTTCAACAACTTTTTGGGCCTTTTCCATGTGTTCTTTGGCTTCCTTGTGCACATTGATCAGTGTTTCAATCCAGGAATCGACCGCAGGAACTTGGGTAGGATGTGGAAGAACAGAGGGTAGTACTGAAGGGTGAAATCCTTGGCTGCAAGTGAATGGACTGATCTTGATAGCTGAATGATCTGAATTGTTGTAGGCGAATTCGGCCACAGGAATCAAGAGTGACCAATCATCCTGTACCTTGGGGGCGAAGCAACAAAGGTACTGTTCCAAGGTCTGGTTGACTCGTTCAGTTGCTCCATTGGTCTGTGGATGATACCCCGAGGACAATGCGCACTGGATCCCCAATATCCAACATAGTTGTTTCCAAAACTGGGATATATACTGGGGTCCTCTGTCGGAAATGATCTTGGAAGGTAGTCCATGGAGTCTGAATATGTGTTCCAGAAAAATCCCAGCCAATTCAGATGAAGATGGTAGCTTGTACAAAGGTGTAAAATGAGCCATGTGTGTAAACAAATCGATGGTAACCATTATGGTCGTGTATCCTCTGGATGGGGGTAATTCCACGATAAAATCTGTGGTGATGATTTCCCAAGGTCTTGTTGGTATCGCTGGTTGGTGTAAGAGACCCGCTGGTCTTCTGTTATCATATTTATTCTGATTGCACACTGCACAGGATTGTACATAAGTTCTTACGTCGTCTTTCATCCTTGGCCAACAGAACTGTCTCTGTATAAGACGGAGGGTGTTGGTGATTCCACAGTGTCCGGAATGGAGGGTATCATGGCATAGATTTGTGATCTTATGTCTCAGCTCTTGTGTGGGAATAGCCAGACGTGTTTCCTTGAATAGAAATCCGTCCTTCATCTTGAGATTCCTTAAATTGCTTCCTTTAAACTCCTTCCAAAGTTCGGAAGACAGTGGGCCTCATTACACGGATGGCGGTAAGGATTTACCGGTACCGGTAAAATACCGGTACCGGTAAATCCTTACCGCCTTACTACGAGGTCCCTTTGCGGGTTGGGGGATTTAACGCCTGCTTTTTGCAGGCGTTAAAAACCAACCCGCAAAGGGACCCAGGGAGCTAATTACGGTACCGCAATTTGCGGTACCATAATTAGGGCCTTCCCCATTCCCATTATGCCCTATGGGGCAAAAATGGGAATGGGGAAGGGCAATGGTGGAAGGGGGAATTACCGCCCCGCCAACCTTGGAATGGGGCGGTAATTCCCCTTTCCGCCAAGGCGGTGCCGGTAGTTTACCGGCATGAACCATGGCGCTAATAGCGTCATGGTTCTCCGCCATCCGTGTAATGAGGCCCAGTGTCTTGGCTCGAATATCCTCACACGTTGTGTGTAATGGCTTGAGCAATGAACACTGTGTTAGGAAACATCTTGGGAAAAGCCCAGTCGTCAAGGGGCTCATAATCAGGAAGCCTGGACAGGGCATCAGCTATGAGATTATGTGCTCCAGGTAAATGGTGGATTTGGACAGAAAACAGCGGGCCTGACGGCTGTTTCTGCATTCCAGCGATTGTAAGACCTGTAAGTTCTGATGGTCTGTACAGACTTGTACTAGGTGTTTGGTTCCCAGAAGGAGATGACACCAGTCAGTGAAGGCTTGTCGGATGGCTAGCAAATCCTTCTCCAGGACAGAATAATGAGTTTTACTGGGAGTCAACGTATGGGAGAGATAGGCAATGGGATGTTCCATCTTGTCATCAAGTTCTTGTGTTACGGCCCGTTCACAAAGGTGGTCTTTCTTGCGCCGGTGGCGCTTTCTGCCTTCTCTTCATGCTATTTCTCCCAAGATGGAGTTGTGTGTACGAATGGACGGTTTCAGTCACCTGAGGAATCTCCTCCCCCTAACATGGTCACGGTACTTAAACATCCGGAAAGGAAACCTCAGTGCGTTGCTACTGTTTACTGTGGTCACGCTTTGTAAGTCACCGCTTAGGAAACTCCTGGATTTCAGCATCCAAACTTATTCCAAACTTCCGAATCCTTCATTTATTGAGACCTGTTTCTCTCTCCTTCTTTCCTCCCTCTTAGACCAACTACCGCCATTCACCTTCACGCTCTTGAGTTAAAGATCAGTTTCACCGTGGAATCTGCAACCAGACCCATTTACATTCCGTAGGTCCCACTGTCCCCATTAATTACACATTTTTAAGCACAAGAGATACCATCTCAACACTTACCTCTTGTTGTTTCACTTCTGTATCAGTTCACTAAGAAATCCCGGACTACATCTCCCAGCATTCATCACAGGGATCTCTCTCTCTCATCCATCATCAAACTCGCACTGGGTAGGTGGAATCGAAACCCCTTCGCTCTTTCCTACAACCCGCCTTCTTTTACACACCATTTACCCTGTTTTTGTTTTCATCCTCAAGCTACCTCCGGTCATGGACCCATCAACGCCCCCGCTTCCGGAAGGCGTTGACACAACCCGCAACCCACAGGGAAACTTCCTGGGGAAACCTGTTCACCGATAGTCTACGCATCGAGGCAGCGGCCGAGGCCTTTAAACCACCTGTTGATCCCGCGCTCTCAAGCAGCACAGGGTTTTTTCCCTTCACAAAGGGTTTCCCTGAGGCACCCTCCGCTCGCCGAGTTGGAGGCGGATAGAGGGTGTAACAGGTGAATTCTCGCTAGCTTCGATCCTTCACCGAAGACAAGGTAGGAATTTTCCATTTGTTGTGTTGTGGTGAAAGGAACCTGAGTGTATCTCTACTTCTCATGACTCAACACGTGCTAGAATTATTACAGATAGCAATGCCTGGGTAAGAAAACAGAGCCGCTGTTTTTTCAGCTCACTCTGTGTTCCCTTCATAACAACATAGCAAATTGATATGGAGCAGCAGGTACAACAGTTGATGGCGGCTGTGCAAGCCCTCTCAGGGGAGGTCCAACAACTTAAACAAGAGAACACTATTCTGCGACAACAAGTAGGTCGCTCAGCTCATAGCTCCGAGGTTCCCCCGGGTCCACTTCCGTCAGGAAAATTCGATGGAAATCCACACACTGTCAAAGAATACCTAGAAGCCTGTACAGTGTAATTTACCTTTAAGGCAGCCTTTTTCCCAACTGATCGCGACAAGGTTGGTCACATGATCGCCCAAATGACGGGCGCAGCATTAGCATGGGCTACCCCCCCTTGTTACCAGTAACAATCCGATACTTGACTCCTACCCAGCTTTTTGCAATAGCGTCAAAAGTATGTTTGGCAGGCAGGAAATCACGATAGCCTCACAAGAGCGACTGTTGGACCTTAAACAGGGAAGTCAGGACATTTTAACATATATTACTAGGTTTAAACAGATGTCGGCCGATACCTCCTGGGTTGACGACGCTCTCATCACTATATTTAGGCGAGGGCTTTCTGAAGAACTAAAGGACGAAGTTTCTCGAGTCCCAGGTCCTCACAATTTGACAGAATTCATTGCATTGACAATGCAACTAGACTATCGTCTCCAGGAGAGACATTGTGAAAGGCATAAGGGTTGTTCCCAAAAACCCTATTCTGAAGGAGCAGTCCCTATATCCAAGATTTCATCTACGGAAGAACCTATGCAATTAGGTTACACTAGAGGTCCTCTATCACCAGAAGAAAGGTCCAGACAGAAGTCTTTAGGCTTGTGCATGTATTGCGGAGCCATCAACCATACAGTACAGGAGTGTCCCCTCACTCCCAAAAGGAAATCGGGAAACGCCTGCGCCCGGCCGTGAAGGGAACAACGGTCCAGGGCTCTTTGACGGTTACCGGTTCCCTACTTGCTACACACTCTGACTCTAACCCCATCCCAGAAGGCTCCATGATTGTAGTGGAAGTTTCCTTAACATGGGACAATATTCAGCTTCTAAGGGTGTCTGCTTTAATAGATAGTGGAGCTGCAGGAAATTTTATTGACGATACATGGGCTTCACAACATGGCATCCCAAGAAGAGCAAAACCCATAGCAATTCCAGTTGAAAGCGTGGATGGCAGTCCACTAACCTCGGGACCCATTACAGACCATACCTGCCCTTTAACTATGACCATCTCTAATCATCAGGAACCCCTTGTGCTGGACATCATCAAGACGGCTCATTACCCGATAATTTTAGGATTACCTTGGTTAAGTAAACACATCTCCGTCTGAGAGATCCTGGGAGCCCGCTTCTGCAGTGCATGCTCCGCGCTTTGTTTGCGCCTTCTATTGCCGTCACCCGGGTAAGCCGGGTTCTGCCTCCTTTGGCAGGGGGCATACTGTTACGGCCCATTCACAAAGGTGGTCTTTCATGCGCCGGTGGCGCTTTATGCCTTCTCTTCATGCTATTTCTTCCAGGATGGCGTTGTGTGCACGAATGGACGGTCTAGATCCCTTTCAGTCACCTGAGGAATCTCCTCCCCTTAACCTGGGCACAGTACTTAAACCTCCGGAAAGGAAACCTCAGTGCGTTGCTACTGTTTACTGTGGTCACGCTTCGTAAGTCACCACTTAGGAAACTCCTGGATTTCAGCATCCAAACTTATTCCAAACTTCCGAATCCTTCCTTTATTGAGACCTGTTTCAGGGAAAACTTCCTGGGGAAACGTATTCACGCATCGAGGCAGCAGCCGAGGCCTTTTCACCACCCGTTGATCCCGCGCTCTCAAGTAGCACAGGGCTTTTTCCCTTCACAAAGGGTTTTCCTGAGGCACCCTCCGCTCGCCGAGTTGGAGGCGGATAGAGGGTGTAACAGGTGAATTCTCGCTAGCTTCAATCCTTCACCGAAGACAAGGTAGGAATTTTCCATTTGTTGTGTTGTGGTGAAAGGAACCTGAGTGTATCTCTACTTCTCATGACTAACACGTGCTAGAATTATTACATCTTGTTTCAATACTGCTCCGATGGCGTAGTCGGATGCATCAGTTTCAACTAGGAAGGGTCGGTCTGTATCAGGTTCAGCTAGGATAGGGGCTCAAGTGAACTCCGATTTCAATCGTTGAAATGCTGACTCCTGAGCTGAGGACCACTGAAACCGAGTGTCTTTCTTTAAAAGTCTGACAATAGGGTGTACAATGTCGGAAAACGTGGGTATGAATTTCCTGTAAAAGTTAGCTGGCCCCAGGAAGGATTGAATGTGTTTCACAGTGGTAGGAACAGGCCAAGACAGGATGGAATCAACCTTGGAAGAATCCATTCCGATGCCTTTTGGGCTAAGAACAAATCCGAGGTAGTGAACGGTTGATACATGGAAAAGACATTTTTCAGGTTTGGCCAGGAGCTTATGTTCACGTAAACGCTGTAGAACTGCCTTGACGTGTTCTGGGTGTTTCCGAGGTTCCTTGGAGTAAATCAATATGTCGTCTAGGTATACAATGACGAAAAGGAACAACATGTCAGAAAAAACCCGATCCATGAAACATTGGAATACAGCGGGGCATTAGGAAGTCCAAAGGGCATCACCAGATACTCAAAGTGGCCAAAGGGAGTTCTGAAGGCTGTTTTCCACTCATCGCCTTCTTTTATACGAATGAGATGGTAGGCACCCCTGAGATCGAGTTTAGTGAAGATGACTGCACCCCTCACTGCCTCCAGGATGTCCGAAATAAGAGGTAATGGGTAACGGTCCTTGAGGGTGCATTGATTGAGGCCACGGTAATCCAAACATGGTCTAAGCTCCTTGGAATCTTTCTTAGGAACGAAGAAGAGAGAGGCTCCTGCTGGGGACTTGGAAGGCCGAATAGTTCCGTTTGTTAGGTTGGTGTGTCCAGATATTCTCAGAGGGGCCTCTTTTCTGGCTCGGATAGAATGAACATTCTTCCAAAGGGAATCACTGCTGAAGGTTCATTATCAATGGCACAATCTTCAGGCCTGTGAGGTGGGAGAGATTGAACAATGGCCGTTGAAAACACATCTGAGTATGTTTGATAAGCCTGGGGAATCTGGACGATGTTGGAGACTGTTACCGAGGATTGCCGGGGTTCCTGGAGACTTTCTGAGGGGCTTGGCAAGGTGATAAGAGATAAACAATGGGACATGCAGTGTTCTGATCCAAGAAACAAGGAGCCTGCTGCCCAATTGATTTATGGATTGTGTTTCTGTAGCCAAGGCATGCCTAAAACCATGGGATAGTGGGCAGATTTTGTGATGTCAAATCTAATCATTTCTTGATGGTTGTTTATCGAAAGCAGAATCTCCTTGGTTTGATGAGTTATGGGTCCCGAAGACAAGGGCCTGCCATCAATGGCTTCAACAGGTTGCATTACGTCTTTTGTTTCTCGGGGAATGTGATGGCTGAGGGCCCAATCATGATCTATGAAAATGCCCATGGCTGCGCAATTCACTAAGGCCAGGATAGGGTGGGATTCTTTTTTGGGAGGTGACAAAATGTCTGTACAATCACGAGATTGTTCTGTCCTGGGGAGTTCAAGGAAGGAATTGATGAGGAGCAAACATCTTTCTCCCAAAACTGTGCTTCATTTAGGATCGGGAGCTGGTGTTTCCTGAACGCAGAGGCGGCGCAATAGGACACTCTCTTACAAGGTGTTTATCAGAGGCACAATACATGCACAGCCCTGTATTGATCCGACGGATCCTTTCCTGGGGGGAAATTGGTCCTCGGAAGGCACCTAGTTGCATGGGTTCTGGATCTGAGGCCTGTGATGCAACAGCTTCTTTCTTGTAGGGGTGGTCTGTGACTGTCTTTGGGGATGTTGGCTTAGACTTCCTTTTCTCTGCCTTTCTTTCCCCAATCCGGAAATCAATCTGTAGGGAGAGGTCCATGAGAGCTTGGAAGGAGCTTGGGCGAGCCACCCTAGCTAATTCGTCCTTTATCTCATCATTCAGACTTCTTCGAAAGAGGGTGAAGCTGGCTTCTTGGGACCAATCGGCTTCTTTTGCTAGTTGTTTAAAGCGAGTCACATATGTGAGCATATCCTGGGACCCTTGTTGGAATTCAAGCAGTCTTTCTTGTGCACTATACACGAGTTCTGGGCGATCAAACATGGCCTTAAGGGCGTCCACAAACCCATTGGAACCATCCAGGAGTGCATTACCCGCATTGACTAAGGGGGTTGCCCAGGTTAAGGCATTGCCCGTGAGATGTGATATCATAAATCCCACCTTAGCTCTTGGGGTGGAAAAGTAGTACGGTTTGAAGGTAAAATGTACCAAACAAGAATCAAGGAAGGAACGGAGGGTTTTTGATGAGCCATCATATTTGTCCACTACTCCTCCCAACAAGACACTTTCTTTGGCTGCAGTCACGAGATAAAACTGCTTTAATGCCGCATTCTCTGCCTTAAGGTTCTGGACTTCAGTGGTTAATTCCTGCATACCTCGCATGAGGTCTTGAACTGCGGCTTCCATATCTGCCTTTGTATCAGGTTTGAGGCGTCTCAATCTGTCACAAGTCTCTCCCCTTCTCACCTGTTTTTCTTTACTTGTGACCTTCTTAGAAGTGACTTCCTTCTTTCGCACGGTCCAGGATTTATACAGGCCTGTGTTCGAGTCTTCGGATTCCAGCGTAAGGTTTGCAATTTCCTGTGCTGGGTAACGTTCAAACATCCAGGATCGAGAACCAGGAAGGGAACAATGTCCTGACTCGGAGGTACGTGTAATGCTCACCTGGTATCCACGGGGACGTCACTCAGCCTGTTCTGACCTCTTACGACCTCAAACCCTTCCCTGGAGCCTACTCGACTGGAGACTGGGCCTGAAACACACGATTGTTAGAGTTTAACAGCATTTTGTCTCTGTGTGCTTGAACCCCTTCTTCCCCGGGGTTCAACCCTTCCCTTTGATCCACAGCTCACCTTGTTTTCTTGGAAAGTGTGCTCTCCATCCTGCTTTCAGCGCAGGGGCGCGTTGATTGATGCGGGCTCGTTGCTGCCTAGTTACTTCACTGGCAAGAGTCCGACAAGTCAGTATAATGAGTCTTTTGAACAGTTCTCTAACTTCGTTCCTTTCCTTCCTTAGATGATGGCCGGCGTCCGGGGATGGCGACGTGCTGCTGAGATGAGTAGCACTGAAGGTGAGTGAGAGCGCGATGCGCGATGCAACCCTTTCATATTTGTATTTAACTGAGTTATTTTTCTGTGTCTTTTAGGTGCCGCAACGTTTTCAGCGTGGATGCCGGTTATGCAGCGCCTCTAGATGTTTCCACGCTAACCTGGAGTGTCTTTTCCCTCTTCCAGATGGATGAGAAGTTCCGAAGACAGAGTTCCCCCAGAGCGGCTGGGATTCAGGTAAGCGTTTGAAGCTCGTACAGTCTTTAAAAATAAGCGAAGATTTGCTGAATGCTTACTAATGCCTTTTTCTGTTCTTTTCCCTTTTCCTTAGGAAGCAGCGTGCCGGGATGGGAATGACACTGCTGAAGATGCCCGCAGAACAGAAGAAGCGATGAATGATGGGCAGAAGCACCGCAAGGTAAGGCTGTTCCTAACTGTGTTCTTGTTATTGCAGGAGCTGAGCGCAGAAGAAAGATTCAGGCCTACTGGAGACCGATCCGAACACGGTGAGTGTCACGCTACGCTACAGGTGCAGAAAACACAAAGCATGTTTCTCAGCCTGGGCGTGGCTTAAATAGTCTCTGGGTATCCCAGGTGTCTCTGGGCTGAACCACACCCAAAAGACTAGACTGTCCATGCAGTTCTGTGAACCGAAATATGTGGGGGCATACATCTTGTCTCCATCAATGCACTACAAGTCCAATCCCCAATGTTATCCTATGGGAGTTAATGAGTCTGGTGCCACAAGCGCCAAGTCTGACTCCAATTGGGTCTTTGGAGGGATGGAGAGGCCCTTGAGGGCCATGTAGGTGATTGTGGCCTGGCTCCACCCTGACATCTTGGAGGGCTGGGGACATGAGGGGCAGGAATCATGACAGTACGGGAGTATTGTAGGACCGAGTATAGAAAGGATCCAGGAAGGAAGCACTGAAGTAGGAGGGTAAGGAAAGGGAACGAAGAGGAAAATATAATCAGGGAATTGGGAACAAGGACTAGAAAGGAAGCGCCGAGCGGACTCCGGCAACACACGTCTGACTGCTCCAAGCAGTAGCGTTGAGATGTGCAGAGCCGCGGGGGCGTGGCTGTTTAGTAGGAAGTTGCACGTAGCGCACAAAAGCTGGTAAGCAGTGTTTCGAAAAAGACGGCCATGTTGGAAGGAACATGGAATTCAGACCTCGGTGCATCATGGACCACGAAGTCCAAAATGGACGTAATCGGCGGTTCATGACAAATGTGGTGCTCTCATGAACAGGTTCCAGGCATTGATGGCTGAGATGCTGAGATGGGGGTCCCCTTGGCAAAGGGGAAGACAGTGGGCCAGCTCACAAGGCTTACATTCCTGGGTATAGAGATAGACTCAGTGGAAGGGAAGTCTAGATTGCCAAAGGACAAAGTGGTGCAGTTTAAGGAAACCATCAGGGAATTGAGGGCCAGGAGTAAGGCCACCTTGAGGGAGCTGCAATATTTGGCAGGGAATTTGAACTTTGCTGGTAAGGTGATACTGGCAGGGAAAGTGTTTGCCAGGAGCATTGAACTCAAGACTGTAGGGCTGCAACATGCTTCCCAGCATGTGCAGCTGGGGGCAGAGGTTAAAGAAGATCTCAATATGTGGGATGGTTTTCTGGATGATTTCAATGGGGTACTACTTTGGCGGGACCAGTGGGCTACTAGTGAGAAACTCAAGCTTTTTACTCACTCTTCAGGTTCACACATATTCGGGGCAATTCTGGGGAGTGAGTGGTGCAGCTAGGCCTGGCTGGCAGCATGGCAGCAGGAGGGGATTACCAGCGATATCATTTTACTTGAGCAGTTTCCTATTGTAGTTACTTTCAGACTTTGGGTAAAGTAATCATTTATTTATTTATTCATTTTAATTCTTATAATGCACCGCATGCCTGTGGGCCTCAGGGCGCACAAAAACAAAGACAAGACAACAAAGAAAGGCATAAGGAGCAGAAAGGAGGGGTCATAAAAGATTACTCCAAGTTAAAAAGATGAGTTTTTAATGGCTTTTATGAATAGGAGGTAGTTTTGGATCTGTCGTAGACCAGCTGGCAGGGCATTCCAGAGTAGAGGGCCCTGGATGTCAAGAGTGATGCCACCAAATTTAGCAGTCTTAAATATGGGGGGAGCAAGGACTGTGGCAGAGGAGGAGCGAAGATTTCTTCCATTGCTCTTGATGTTAATGCATTCAGACAAGTAGATGGGGCTGCTGAAAGAGATGCATTTATGTGTTGTTGTAAGCATTTTCTGTGTAATACGATGTTTAACAGGAAGCCAGTGAAGCTTCTTCCTGAAGATGGAGATGTGGGAGCGGCGAGTGTGTTGAATATGGTGCACACGCCATTGTTGTGGGCCACTTGTAAGGATTGAATATTTGCGGCAGTAGTGCCAGACAGTAGGCTGTTGCAATAGTCTAGTCTGGAATTTATCAGTGCTGTAGAGAGTGCACAGTTTTTAGCTGTTATAAATGGGTGGATGTAATTGATTTGCTTATTGATCAGTTTGCAGCTGGACCTGATGTTAGAGACACGTGGCTTCATGGATAATTTGTCATCTAAGACAACTCCCAAGGTTTTTACCTTCCTCTGGACAGTAATGATGTTGTCAGCAATAGGGAAATATGCGTAGTCGGTGTCCAGTTTGCTCCGGGTATTCTTGGAGGATACTATCATTAGTTCGGTTTTGTTGTTGTTTAAAGCTAGAGAGTTACAAGCCATCCAATCCTGGATGGCTTTGTAGATGTTATTGATGGCATCAACATAATTTCTGTACTGACCGCTAAGCTGGATGACGACCTGTGTATCGTCTGCTTAGGTAGTATACTGAACTCCTAGCTTGTTTAAGAGGTCAAGAAGAGGTTGAATGTACAAATTAAAAAGTAGTGGCGACAGGCAGGAGCCTTGTGGGACACCACAGGTCTGAGAGATAGGAGTGGAGTGATGACTACCTACGCTAATCCTTACCATGCGTGGGCCCAAGAAGGAGGCGATCCATTTTGATGCCATCGTGGAACAATTTGCGACCTCTCCGACCCTTGTCACTAGTAAGCTGTGATCAACCAGATGAAAAGCTGCGGAGAGGTCAAGTAGCATCAGTAGTGCGGCTTGATTCTTGTCAGCAATGCCCGCCAGGGTGGACTTAAAGTCGAGCATGGCTCTTTCATTTCCATGACGAGCCCTATATCCTGACTTTCGAGAGCCGAAGATCTTGTGTTCTTCAACATGAGCCTGGAGTTGTTTATATGCTAATTTGTCCAGTATCTTGAATATAAAAGGCACGTTGGTTATTGGTCTATAATTATCTTTGTTGGTAGGGTCAAGATTTTCTTTTTTCAGCAAGGGTGTTATCCAGGCGGATTTGAGCGCATCTGGTACCACACCTTCATCAAAAGATACATTTATCAACTTAGTGATCCAGGGAACCAGCAAGTCAGTCGATTCTTTGAAAATGTTAGTAGGACAATCGTCACCAGGGCAGGAGGTAGCTTTAAGATCTTGTATAACTTTAAGCACTTCCTTTTCAGAATAATGGGAGAAGGAGAATTGGGGTATGCCATCTTGAGTATTATTAGGATGTGTAATATTTTTTGTGGGTAGCGGTTGTGCTACATTGATAAGGGCTTTGTTAATTTTTGGATGACTTGACACCATTTAGAGTCTTTAGTTATGTTATTGGAGGGTGGAGGCTGATCCTGAAAATCAGTTAAGATTTTAAACAGTTCACCGACATTAGATTGAGCGTTTGATTCTTTTATTGTAGTGTGTGGCTTGGCATTAATGATACGTTTTTTTGTATTGATGCGTGGCTTTTTTGTAGGCATCAAGTGTATTGTTGTTGGGGTTCCGTCCCCAGGATCTTTCAATAGCCCTTTTGGTTTGTCTGGCCCTTCACAGCTTGCTTGATAGTGTGAGTCAAGTGGTTAACTAAGGCGTAAGAGTCTGCTAAATTGGATATAGGTTGTAGCTGGGATGCTACTAGGGATGAGAATTTAGAAGATGTTATGGTTTTCAAATTACGAGTAAGTTTCCGCAAGCGCGGATAGGTGTTGAGTTTAGGTGGAGGACCAAGTAGTGAGATTTTAGCCTGGATGAGAGAGTGATCAGACGGTGTAACTGAAATGTCGGAAATAGTAGCATTTTGTGAGATAAGCCAGTCGAGTGTGTGTCCACTTTTTTGTGTGGGAGATTTAATCCACTGAGTTAGTCCAATAGCATAGATTGAGTCCTCTAGACTGAGTCCCACTTTGTTTGATTGGTCGTTGGCCCAGTAGTTAAGATCGCCCATGATGATAAAAAGAGCTTTTACTTTTACCAATTTGTGTAATCAGATTGATAAGTTGTTTTTCAAAAAGGGGCATGTCTTTAGGTGGCCGATAGCTGGTAAGTACATTAAAAGATGTATGAGGGGACGTCTTAATTTTAACCCAGAGGGATTCACTGCCGCCAGGTGAATAATGTGGTAGCGCATGACAATTGAGGCTGGATTTGCACATGAGTGCCACTCCGCCTTCTTTGCCTTGGGAGCGATCTGCTCTGAAGAGAGTATATTCATCTGGGATTGAGAGGGTTGCTTGAGTAGGCAGGTTGGAGTTAAGCCATGTTTCAGTAATACCAAAGACATCAGGGTTGCAATCATTGACATGGTCTGTAATTTCGACACCATGTTTATACAAAGAGCGAGTGTTGAGCAAGGAAAGAGACAGTACTAACAGAGGCGCGATGTTAGAAACGGTTTCTCTAATCACGCGTGCGGTTTTGTCTAAGCACATGGTTGAAATGTGTGCCCACCTCTCACTTCGTCCACTGAAAATGTGTGGGTGGCGGACTTACTTGCTATTAGCGAATAGGAGGGTGATTCTGTGGTCAGATAACCTGGCAGTGGTCCCAATCATTAATATGGGGACGTCCAGCAAGTTGAGGGTACTGAGGTTATTAAGGGAGCTGACGACAAGCCTGCTCAAATTGAACTCCGAGGTAAGGGTATGACACATTCCAGGAGTGAAGAACGTGGCAGTTCACTCTCTCGTTTGCAGTGGGAGAAGTTTCAAGGGAACTGTCCAGAGGAAAGCAAGAGGATTACCCTGTTCAAGGTTCTTTGGTGGGGCATGATTGGGGAAATCTGAGCTCACTGATCCACCGGCCCTGGCCGGAGGTACATCAGGTGCTGGGAGCAATTCCTGGCCTTTCAAGAGCACATTTTGACAGAGCACCAAAGGGGAGCGCCAGAGCGCGCCTTTGTCGGATGGGGGATGGCGGTCTGGGAAAACCAGATCCTGGACGTCTTATCACTTGGCAGCAATAGCACGTTATTACAAACTAGGGGGAAAGCCCGATCCCACCAAGGAGCATTACAGGTAATGACAATGAAAGGATGGACAAAGCAAACAAAGAAAAAGCCTGACACAAGGCGGCCCATTGATATTGTTAAATTGCACAGTTTAATAGATACTCTGCCTACAATTTGCCGTAGCGAGGGGGAGAGGGTCTTGTTCACAGAAGCCTTTACCTTGGCCTTTTGTGGAACCTTCAGAGTGAGCAAGCTGGTACCTGAAAATAGAGAGGGACGGGGCTCTTGTTTTATAAGGTTGGAAGATGTGCAATTATCAAAGGGGCTGGTGTTCATTTATTTAAGAAGATCCAAGACTGATCAGAAGGGAAAAGGGAGAACGGTCACACTTTATAGCATCCAGGGGAGTATAGTGTACCCAGTAGCAGGGCTGACAGCTTACCTACTGGTGAGGCAAAAGGTGGGGGCAGGGTCTCATCTATTCTTTCATAGGGATGGATCGGCTCTGAGCAGGTTTCAGTTCAGGAGCGTGATGCACATGGCTTTAAAGGTGATGGGAGTGACAGGAAGGGTGTTAGGAACACACTCCTTTGGAATCCGGGCAGCTACATTAGCAGCCGAGCTGGGAATGGGGACCGGGGCAATCATGAGAATCGGGGGTTGGAAGTCGGGGTGTTTTAGGAGGTACATAATGCCGGGAAAAATGGAGTATTAATGTATCACCTTCTCATCTCCCCCCATTTAACAGCAGCCCGAAGGAGGAGACTGTCCATTTGAGTAGTAGGTCATTCTTTTGTGACTACGGCAGGGGCTAAGTGGACGGCAGAGAAAGAGAGAGAGAGCGGATGACCGCTGCCAAATATCGGATCTGGTGGCAGGGGATGTGCAGTTTGAGATGGGCACAGCTACAGGGGCACATGGACAAACTATTCGGCAGGCATCGCAGGCCAGATGTATTGATCATCCATCTGGGCGTCAACAACCTGACAAATTTGGGCAGGGAGTCATTGATGAGGAAAATTATGTTCACCTCACAAGAATTGTCCTCACAGTTGGGTGACATAGAAATCATCTGGTCCGAGATCATTCTGAGACAGGAATGGAGGGGCGCGGAAAGTCATTCAGCAGTGGAGAAATCAAGGAGGAAGTTAATCGGGTCAATGGCTAAATTCGGCAGGGGCAGAGGTTTCACGCAGATCAGGCATGGTCTGATCAACTGAAAATCACCAGAATACTATGAGAAGGATGGCGTGCATTTGTCACCAGCAGGCATGGATCTGTTCTTTTGGAATTTGTGCACGAAACTGCTGGAATTGTAAGATATGAAAGGGTGGAGCCACAGTGGGCGTGGACCCACCTTTGGCGTGGTAGTGTTTTTGCGACCAGTGGCAATATACAGACTAATAACAAACCGTGGAAAAGCGGGAAGGGTTTTCACTCTTCTCACGATCAGCGCCCCTTTGAGGCCTAAGTGACAAGGGCACTTGAGGGATCGATGAGGGCTCAGCTTCCCCTGAAAAAACAGCACTGGAACAACTGCAAGGGCAGGTGGGGTTCAGACAAGAATGGTTGGGGGAGCTTTGGCCTACAGTGGATTTGGTTGGGAAAGGGGGAAGCAAGGTTTGGTCATGGAACAGTCGGTTGGTCACCGCACCTTCAGAACTATTTTCACAAAGTTTTGGATTGCAGTATTTTGAATTTGGTAGTTATTAACAATGTTGTGAAAATAAATCTGCGGACATTGATGCCAACAAAGAAAAAAATATTAATTCTGCACCTTTTTCCTTGGTGGGTTTCAAGGGTGGCAAATTGAATGAGCAAGTGTGTTGGTACAAGTATGGACAAATGCCCAGGTTATTGAGGTGACAACGTAAGGAAATGGAGGAGGTGCCCAATTAATGGGGCAGCGTCCTCCTCCCTCCCCCCTGGGTAAAGGGCAGGGGTGCGGGCAAGCCCGGGAAATCAAGGGGGCCAGGAAGCCCACCAAAAGGGCGAGCATGGAAACAAAAGAAAGGGGCAACCAAGGGGCTTATAAGCCACCAGACGTCAGGCTGCTGGAGCATTGCAGCCCAAGGATGCCGGACGACCCAAGGAAAGAAGCAGCAGTTTCGTTTTGTTTTCAGCATTTCGTGTTTTTGCAGCATTTGCCTGGAAGCAGCGTAGCATTTTGCTGGGTTCGTGAGCCATATCATTGGGAAGCAGGTTGTCGTCAGAGCGTGGTGCGTGTGCCAGGGGGCCGCCACGAGGATCAAGGCTACAGTGGTGAAGTAGATCTGCCGCGAGGATCGAGCTGCAGTTGGGAAGCTAAGCGGGCCAAGGAACAGAGCGGCTGAAGAAGGAGACGACCGTCGAGAGGTGGATAGGACAGTGAAGCCACGTCGGTGAGGCCACAGGGAGGAGCAGCGAGAGTTGGAGGTGAGTGAGGGGACGGAAAGAGGAGAGAGAGTGCCCATTTGCTCGCCCCGCTCACAACTGCGACTGCGTCAAAGCCCAAAGAGGTCTGCATGTAAGCAAGCCGGTCGCCTTGGAGATTTAAAGAAGCATTGCTATTTCCGGGCAGCCAAGGGTGAAAGAGATACTTTATTTGGATAAAGACATATCATCGCGCACCGGAACTCTGCTTTACGAATTTAGAAATCATTAAGGGTTAGTCGTCGGCAGCAGGCCTGCGTTGGCGTTTGTTTAGTAGTTTAGCAGCGAGGGGAATACAAACAGTGTGTGCACCCTAGGGCATTCAATTCTAGGTGGAAACATTTGAGAAGGAAGCGCACGCTTCAAGGTGAAGTTTCATGGACCATACATACAGCCAACTGGCCCACAGCCCATGATTAAGCCATAAAGGAAGGAGCACTATCCCCAAGCAGTGTGTGTGCCCCAGGGGCCGCTGCAAGGGTCAACAGAAGTGGTGCAGGTGAAGGGCTCTGGCCATCGAAGACGGTTAGAATGCAATAGTACGCAGTGCGTGTCCCTGGAGGCCGCTGCAACAAGTAAGATGCCCATTCAAGGTGGCGGCAAGCCAGGGTTCGGCTGTCCTGAAAATTATTTGAAACAATTCATCATGAGGGCACGGATGGCAGCCGCAAGCACGGGCCAGATTGGTTGCAGAGGGTGGCGTTGCAGCTCAATGGGGAAGTGGCCGGGACAGGCAATAGGTCACAATCTCCATTGTTGTTCCCAAATTACACAGAAGAAGAGGCTAGGCAGCAGATTCTGACCATTGAAGATGAAGAAACTGTTCCTAGCAAGGATGAAGAGTCGGTATCCAAAAGGAGCAGGACATTAACTGCTAAGGCTAAGGCTCTCAGACAGCAGGCAGAGGCTGCCAAGAAGCGGAAAGCAGCCAGGGCAACAAAGGTAGAGGGAAAAAGCAGGGGTTTGTTGCCAACCTGGCGGCCTGGCCTGCGGAGTTTCCAAGGTGTAGCAGCAGTGCACCCAGAACGCATGCGGCCAGCTCGGCAGCGGTGGCATCAGAGCGACCTGCATCCTTGGAACAAGTTAAAGGTATGGTTATGCAGTGCTTGCAAGCATGGGTAAAAGGGGGGGAATGTTGTGTGGGAATGTCAATGCATTCCATCAAGTGGGGAGGAATGCTGAGGCGGTGCATCAGCAAGGAAGTGCAGAGGCTGGGTGGCTTAGGGGAGGAGGGGCTGTGAGCCCTTTGACCATGAGTCAAGCCACTACCACTGTCTTGGGGAATGTCTCTAGGGGAGGGCAGCCAGCAGGCGCCCACAGGTGTTGCGCCCGGCAGGCAGCCACGGGCAAGGTGTTGTGTGGGGTAATGGCACACAGTATGGGAGAGCGATACCGGGCTTTGCACCAGTATGGACGGCAGGGAACGCCCTAGTATGGCACACTGCGGCTGCTGAAACCAAGATTACAGACAAAGAGGGTGGAGGAAAGGAGGGGTCCTTCTGCTGACATTTTGGAATAAAGTGTTTAAATTAGTGTATTTTCAGGTCAAGATCTTTCTGGTGCCTGTAGGTTGACGGGCGTTGATCTTTGTCACACCAAGATAGCTTTGTGGGTTTTTCTTCATGTGTAACCCAGAAATACAAGAATGTGCTCCAAATGCAGACAGTGTGAGCTGAGGCTGAGGAGATGGCACTGGTAGGTGAGGCAAGGATCTTTCACTGGTACACAACATGAGGTCCGTGCACCAAAGGACAGTGCGAGGAGCTTACAAAACAGCTAAAAGAGTCAAAACACACAACCATAAAAAACAACAGCGTTCTGCCACACTTTTTTCCCCCCCAACACATTTTGTTTCGTGTTAGTCTTACATAAGTATTTTGGTCATTCCTTCACTGGTATATTTGTTTTACTACCTCTGAACACATACAATGAATACAGTTTTAGATAAACTTCCCAGGGGAAATGTAAGAAAATTAAAACCAAAGAACCCCTTGCCCCTTGCGACTCAATGGTCCAGAACTTTCTACAACGTTCACAATTCAGCAGTTTGTGTGCCATTTCCCCCCTATTCTGCAATAAGCGCAGTATTCCTCTCATATTCTAATATGCACGGATGTGGAGTCATGGTCTAAACAAAAGCAGAGTGCTTATTCTTTCTGAAAATATTCAACCTCTACTGTCTTGAGACAAGTTATTTATCAAAGATTGCCAAGTCTTTGAGAAAAATCCTGTGACATCATGAGTCTCTGATATGAACCTCCATGCCAACAACTGCCAGAGATCAATTCTTGGAGCTCTTTTTTTCCACCAGTGCCCTGCAATGGCTAGTTTAGCCACTAGGATTTTGTCGCACTTTTACATTGTAAGTCTACAAAAATTGTACAATAAAATATGGAAAGGAACTAGCACCTTGTCGCAACACAAGTAGCTATCACTAAAAAATGCCTTGCCTTCTGCACCAGTATCACCAACAATGCTGAGACTAGCTGGCATACTTGACTAGCACAAATAAGGGGGTCTGTGTGAAGCCGAGTCCACCGTCGCGGACTTGATGCTGACTCGCTCACACCAGACATCACTCAATGTGGCGCAGTCCCTCCCCACCCTGCTGCCCCTGTTCATAGACCTCTGTCAGGTCTTGGTCCCTCAGGTGCAGCCTTCGGGAACGCTTCACACTGGAGCCTCACCCCACCCCCTGAGTTGGAACAAATTAACTGCATAATATTTACCTTTTTATTAATGCCACTAAGTACACTTAGAGGTGGGATGACACTCGTCCCCCTCGCCGCCCCAAAATATTGTTAGAAAAAACCCTCTCAGCCCTTTTGCACCTTGTTCAACACTCCCTCCTCCCCCAACCTTAGTCTGGTGTTCTCTTGGGCTTCCTTTCTTCTGGTTTATCATTCACAGCTCCTCTCTGAACATGGGGGAGGAGTAGCTCCACATTTTCCATTTTACCAGGCCATGCCAGGGTGAAGGGAGGCACAGGCCGCCTGTGCTGTTAACAGATTTTACAGTTTAAGTGAACAAAGCATGATTCCATCTACAACTTGCAAATGGAGTCATGCTTCATTTACAAATGCTAAGCACTGAATAATGGGGTAGGGGTAATCTGCGCCACCAAAGTTGAGGGGGACAGATCCTTTTGTCACCCTTTAAAGTACACTCATACTTATAGAGCAAGTTTACAGCCCAGAATATGCTGGAGCGAAGCATTAAGGGTGTGATGTTAGTGGTGACCACCCTCATCCGAGGGAGAGCCTCCAACAGGATCGGAAGATGACGTGTGGGGGCCTGTTTCCACATGCTGTTTGGATCAACACACTGACTTCACCTAGGAAAACTTGCCCAATATGTTAAAAACAAAAATGAATTGGACCAGTGTAGTTGAACATTTTAAACTGCTGAAGGGCAACGGAAAAGTGGTGTGGGGAACATTTTTGGCCCTAAACAGAAATCTTTTTCACCTGAAAAGCCGCATTTAAACACTGCATCCAAAAATTACCCTGCTTTGTTTTTATTCCATCTGAATGACAAGAACTTAAACATTGCACCAAAAACAGCCCTGCTTTGCTTTTATTTCACTTGAATGGCAAGAAGTTAAACATTACACCAAAAATGGCCTTGCTTTACTTGTATTTCACATAAGGGACAAGAATTTCAACACTCCAACCAGAAACGGCTTTGTTTTCCCTTTCATTTGAACATCAGCTTTAAAACACTGTAAATAAAAAATGGCTTGGCTTTTTCTTTTGTTCATATTAAACCAAGGAACCAGGTGGCAGGGGGCCTACACCTCATTGTCAATGAACCAACAGCAAATGCAAACTTGCTCAAAAAGGAGAAATCAAAGAATTGTGTGACCTGCAAAGACAGGATGTTAAACATTATAAGCAAACAGCCTGCACACATGTGAAAAGGAAAAAACAACAGCTTTAAAAACCACAGTGAAAAGATAGCACTGCTCGCTTAGAAAATGTCAGGGGAATATGTTGTGGGAGTTGACCAAAGCAATGTACATTATGTTTCCACCCACAAGACTTCAATCACCTTTGAAGAGGCACATAATACAGGAAAAACCAGATTGAGCTAAGGGAGGAAACTTCACAATTAAAAGCCCTGCTTCCCACTGGAAGTCGCACCTAACAGTTAACTATCTTGCAGTAAAATGTGATGCTGACGGCATCATAATTCCCTACTCTGTCAGTCTTGAAGGCAGTAGCTCAGGGATTTCAAAGAAAACAAAGTGTGACTGAAACCTGACCAGGAAGGGTGAGCCCTTCCTGCACCCACTACAAAGAACAAACTGACAACTTCAAAAGGAGTCATAAAAATCTCTGGTCACCGGCTGAGCCCAGGGGAAGACAGATGGCTGTGGGGGATGAAGCATCCCTCCCATATGTGACAGATCCTCCCAAATTGACATTAAAAGACTGATTATATTTTAGGCATTTTTCACAGTAATTAGAATGAGAAGTAATTTTGTTTTATGCCCTTTGTTCATGTAAATTGCAGGGGGGTTTTAAACTGTAAATTGCATTTTCCTAGGACTGGAGACTGAAATGGCCAGTTAAGATTAGTTTCTGGCTGATCTGAACAGGTGACAAATATGATAATTGGTGAAAAGATGGACAATGAAATTAGAAACATCCCTGATCATCTGCAAATTCATAACTGTTGTATATTTTATGAAAATGACAAAAATGCGCCAAAGAGCCATACTACCTCGTACGGATAAAAAAGTTCAAAGCAGAAACCAGCAGGACTTCTTCAACCTTTACCTATTCCACCTGCACCATGGCATACCATATCAGTGGATTTCATCACAGAGTTACCCCCTTGTTCGGGTTATAATACAATTTTGGTGGTGGTGGATTTTTTCTCTAAAATGGCCCATTTTATTGTCCTGAAAGGACTGCCATCGCTATCAGTTTTAGCATTGTACGTCTTCATGGATTTCCGTCAACAGTGATCTCTGATAGAGGGAGCCAATTTGTATCCCAATTCCGGAAAGAATGAGATGGCTAAAATAGAGTGTGTTTGTCTACGAGTCACCATCCACAAACTGATGGTCAAACTGAGAGAACAAATCAAACCTTGGAACAATACCTATGGTGTCTTCTCCAACAAACAGATCCCTCTTGGGTGGATGTGCTTTGGGTAGCAGAGTACGCTTATAACAATTCTGAGCACACTTACACATGACACACTCCTTTCTACATTCATAATGGTTGCCATCCACAAGCCTCTACCTTTGATCCACCAGAACCTTTAGAGATTGCAGCTGTGAAAAGTCTTCATGAGAACATTTCCCAAGTTCAGAAGGAAGTCTTAGAGCATTTAATTGTTCCAAAAGAAAGTCAAATGAAATTTGCTGACAAACCCTGAAGAAAACCTCCTGATTATCAAGTGGGAGACAAGGTGTGGTTAGCTTTCAAACACATTTCTCTTAAATTTCAACCAAGATATCTGGGCCCATTTTCCGCGGAAGCAGTCATCAATCATGTAGCACTAAGATTAACACTACCACCCCACATGCTAACTCTTCCCGTGTTCTACGTTTCTTTGTTACAACTAGTGAGCCCAGGTAATCGACTACAAAAATCTCCCGAACCTATGATTGTTGATGGAGAACCTGAGTTCCGAGTGAAGGAAATTTTAGATTCCAAGATTGTTAGAAGAAAATTGTTTTACTTAGTGGATTGGAAAGGTTTTGGTCCACAAGACAGAACTTGGGAACCGAGTTCTAATATTCATGCTCCCCAATTACTTAGAAAATTCCATCAGAATCATCCAACCAAGCTGGGGCTGGAGATTCCATCCTTAGGAGGGTCGTGTGGGGGAAAACTGTCATGATCACCTCCAGGGTTCCTAGTCTAAATTCAGGAGTTCAGGCTAGGTGGGATTTATTTGTAAAATCAGCAGGCTTTAGGTGGGTGTTAGCTTGGCACACAAGGCATTCTTACCATTCACAGCAGTACATCTTCATAGACTTCAATAGGATCCAATAGCATAAACATATCCCTAAAATGGCCGTCCTGTGGGTCATGGGCAAGTTCAGCAGAGAACTAGACATTGGACTTTGAGAGCTATTAAAGCTATGCAATAAGGTGCGCTTCGAGTTAGGTCTGCTGACAGCGGTGTAACGCTACCGGCGCTTCTGGTCACAGAACCTGCAAAACCAAAGAAAAGAAATATTAACAACTCTGCAGTTTTCACAGAATTATCTATAGACAACAGATAAGAATTACATGACGGAAGTTTTCCACTGCCGCAGTCTTCCAGTGGAATTATTTTCATCCGTCACAATTTCTCTTCAGTCTTCAGCTCCAGTTCGCAGCCGCAGCAACGTTCCGAAGTATTCCTTCATTTTTCCAAAGACCTGCAAATAAAAGGTACATTAGTTAAAGAACGAACCTTACAGAAATAGAGCAGAGATAAAATCCTACATGCATACTTACCTGAAAACTCAAAGAGTTATACCTCACAGATGTGAACCGTGCTTCGCAGTAGGAGATTGCAGCTATCTCTGACAAGACGAACTCACGCAGTGCACCACCTTTCTTCCTGATTATGCACGCATACTTACCTCAGTAAAAACGCCTTGTCATGTTACCAAAGCCCTCTCCAATTGGTGCGCTTCAACTTACCTCAAGAGAAGGTTTTCTCATTCTTTCCTTTGAAAACTCCGAACTCTTCAGCAAATGTGTTTTCTTCCGAAAATCTGCAAAAGATAAGAAGAAGAAAAAAACATTAGTAAGAGAGATCTCTCCAACTTAGAAAAGAACATTTAATCCATAGAGACATAGTTTATTCTTCCAAGTTCTGTCAAGAGACTAATTCACTATTAAGACACTTGCCTTCAGAGGTTTCCACAGTCAACAGCATTTGTCTTCAGAACCTCAACACCAACACACCCCTATGTGATAGCAGGATGGAGAGCTCCCTAAACACAAAACACAGGTGAGGAGTGGGGGTCTTTGTAATTAAGGGGAGTTATTTCAAAGGGGGAATACCGACTTCAAGTTCTAGTAGCTTTTACCATTCATATCAATTAGCATCCCTTTTCTTGTTATTTCTTCTTTCAGGACAAGGAGAATCCCTTAAAGCATCAGTTTAGTGGTTCAGCAGGGTTATGAGAATCATTATGCTCCTGTGGAGTCCAGGTAAGTGTTACAATAACTATCTCGTGCAGAGTTGGCGATCAGCTTACCTAATTCCCAATGATCAACTGAAACTGTCTATCTGTTTCTTATGCTGGTGGCTAGTCTAAATAGGAAGTTATGAGACATAACTAGTTTTTGTCAAATAGTTGCAAGGATAACAAAGAACTGTAACAAATGCAAACAGACAGATGGTGCTCTCTTCTCTTGAACCAATTATGCCAGAGGGTGGAGAGAGGAATGGTAAACTGTCCTATCTGAGTGGTAGGAAAATTACAGATTACTCCCCCTAGATTGTAAAGTTAGTGATACAATTTGTGCTATATAAGGGGGGACTGTACTAGGTTCAGGACAGACACACACAAATCAAGGGAGAGAGGAGAAGGAGGATGGAGAGGAGGTGGCTGAACCTTACCATCTTGGAGAGTGCTGTGACCAGAGCCCTTGCCCTAGCATTCCAGAGTGTCCTGAGATCCAGCTGGCCTTCCAGAATCATCCCAAATCAAGGTGTACATTGTAAGTAAGAAATAACCCCAGCCCTGAATTGCGTAAGCCCTTCCTTTTTGTAGCATTGCATCCAATATTTACCCCATTGAAAACCCCATTGTAAGCTGCAAATTGTCAGTGTAATTCAGTCATCTTCTCATAGAAGAATCGGTTGTTAGCCTATATCTCTTTGGTAAACCTCTAAGTTGTCTGCATAAATCCTTAATATTTTTCTCAAGTAAATCAATGAATTCCCCTAGTTGAAATTCACGGTTCAAGAGTGTTGAAATTCGAAATTAACCCTCTTGTCTCTGGCGTCTTTCTTTAATTATTATAGTCATTAAAGTGTTGCCTCAAAAGTATTAGTCTCCTTGTAACTGAAAACCAAATTTGCCTGTGTATTGTGTGCATTATCCCACAGATTCCTATCTGTTCCAAACCATGGTTCCATTGTTAGCAATCCTTTTGCCTAGAAGTCTACGGGCCTCATTAGGACCCTGGTGTTAGCCATGCCCTTATTAAGGGCACGTCTGCCGCCGGTAATGATTTTTTTCCGGGGCCCAGAAAAGGGCAATAACCAGGTCATCCCCGGTTATTGCCCAGGGTACTAACAACAGAACTGTTAATGATGCGGCCATTGTTAGCATCCTGGACTGCTAGCGGGTCCCGCTAAGGATGCCTGGTCTGACCAGGCGTTCCTTAGCGGGTCCCGCAGCAGTCCTCGTAATAGGGCAGCCTGTAATGAACGGTGCCGGTCACGTACCGGCACCGTTCATTACGGACCGCCAGGGTCCTAATGAGGCCCTACCTGTTTTGTGCCTCGGTCCTTGACACTGAAAACTGATTTCCTATTTTAAAGCTAAACCTCTTCCCTAAACTGCCTGTCATTGTAAATCCAGTGTAAAATGAATTTCCATTTGCCACTGTATTTTCCCTTTTTTCTTTGCTATCTCCCAAAACCAATTTTCCCATTTAATTTCTACCTTGCCCTGGTGTGCTGATCAGTGTTATCTAAGCTTCCCTATTTCCTAAGGTGCAAGCAATATGAACTGCCTTTCATTCTGTCCCCTAGCAGTTGTGAGTAATAATCAAAATCCCATTCTGGCATTTTGCTCCAAAAAATGGGTTTTCACTTTCTGTGCTGGCTTCCCATCTTGTGGTGGTGGGATTTTCCCAAAATTCGATTTTCTCTCTCTATTCTTACTCCTTGCCACTGCCTTCCATTCTAAGGAATCAAGTTTAGCTGATGTTTGGGGTGAGTGTTGCAGGGGGAGTGCTAAACCATTGGTGCTATCACGTAGTAACATTGCTCTTTCTCCTGTTTTGCCATTAAAGATCCATGTGAACTGTGATGGGATATCTTAACCTAACTTTTTCTGTGTTGCCATTAAAGACTGTGTGAATTGTAATAGGATATCTTAACCCAATTGTTTTGTAGAGATTAGTGCATTCTGTATTGCCACAACACTGGTGGCTGTGAAATTGTTTGATTTTCCTTTTTCATTAAACAATAAATATTTTATTGATACACACCGGCCTGGTTTCTAGTCCATTGTGACATGGGGTGTTTGTGAAGGTTGGGTGCGAGACGGGTTGGAGGCCTAATCATAAAGAATCCGTAGTATTTTAAAGATAAAAAGAGTTTCTATTGTGCGCCACATTCATTGTCGGTGAAGGAGTCCCTGGCCGGAGTGTGCTGTGGAATAAAACCGCGACAGTGGTAAGTACATTTTGAGGGTTACAAGGAGTTTCAGTTGGTTCGCTTTTGTGTCTCTAGAACACACATCTGATCACACAGTCAATATATTATAAGGAATCGGGCGAATGAATTCAGTACAACCAAGGCAGTGGGCCTCATCTGGTGCAGGCAGCTGTTTGGAGCATAGATTGTACCAGAGAATATGTTTCCTCATGCAAATGGCAAGGGGGGTTCCCCTGGTTTAATTATTGAGGTTGCATAACATGATCCACACCTGAACGTGAAAAGCTAAAAGTAGGGTGAACGTCTGTGATAATTGAACCCCTTTTGGAGAGGTATGGCATTGGCCAGAACAGCACATTTAAAGTGAAAGAGCAATTACTTTGTCAATAGTGACACTTCCTCAGAGAATATGTGTGTACCTTCTGCCCACACTTGTGGCTTCATTCTATGGCAATGTCCTGGATAAAGCAATGGAGGTAGGAGGTTGATAGCTGCAGATTATGACAGAACATGTTTATTTGCCTATCCACAGCAGAACAATGGCCAACAAGGGAGCTGGAACCCTGAATCAGCACTTAAGAAAAGCTAATACGTTTTCTTTGTCAGTCACAGGGACCCTCCCAGGTGCCGGGACACAAATCAATTCAACAGGTTGAAAGACCTTGCTAACGGACCTGCCCGCTGGAATAGTTCCTTTGTGTGAAGTGCCAACTTTCCCAAAAGATGCACACGTTATGATGAATACAAGCCCATTCAGCATACTGCTGCTGCAAATGCAGAGCAACCACTGTCTGTGTCCCTCCATCAATATATTACAAGGCGCTGATGGTAAAATGTTTTTTATTTTTTTATTTTTTGTATTTACTATGAATTGGTTGAAATAATCAATCTTACATATTTAATACACATGACAATTTAAAACCAATTAATCATTTCACAGTTTATAAATGTCTCAATTCATACATTTATATACAATAAAAAGAAAACAGTCTTAAAAATCAGCCTAAGACACATTCTTGCAATCACATCACAATTTCTATGCAAATTAATATAATTAAAAACACAGTCAACTAGACCAATTCCTGCCAGAAATTTCACTCGATAATCAAGCCCAAAACCTTTCAGTTTCCTGCCACTCAGTGCTACAAACAAAGCGTGCAAAGATCGTATTTCTTAACTCACCAAGAGAAACGCATTCTACCAAAAGGTGCTTTAAAGTGTGCATAGTCCCTTCTGTTTTGCATTGTGAAACAGATGGTAAGAGTGCCAGCAGTGTACACCTGCGTTCTAATGCTGCCTCATGGTTTTAGCTCTGTTGAGTTTGTGCTGAGGACAGTAACCCAGCACAAAGCAGCATTTCGTTTCTCCGAATCCAGGATCCAGAGAGATAACCTTTGCCTGATTCTCGGTCTGGAGGAAAAAGCACATTTCCAGCACTGGTTAGGGCAAATACATATACATTTTCACAAGTACTCTAGAGTTTCAGAGGGTCTTACATTTTATGGGCTCTGCTGAAAAAATCCACAGAAATAACAGCAGCAAAGACGTCTTTTAGTTGCATATATGCCAAGAGTATCCATTCCATTCGGAAGACACGAATCCAGTCCTGGTGCTACCTTTTCATTCTGGGACTTGTAGTCCTGATTCAAAATAGAGAAATCCAGGACTTCAAGTACTTTCATGCAAAGTTAAAACCGCGACAGGACTAATAGTCTGCGGAATTAAATGGATAATTTTGGCATGCATAACATTGCTGACCATGCTACCTACTAACCTATGTTCTAACTCTGGCTATCCTTTGATTCATATCCCTGTGCCTCAAACTGTAAATACATTTAATTTTTCTGAGTAAATGTTAAGGTTGTAACTACACTGTGTCATCCAGTCCCGCCCAAATAACAGACTCCCAGACCTCTCACCTACTCCCAATCTTTAGTGAAGTTCTTAACTTGGCCTCACACCCCCAGATGCGCTATGTGCAAGGCGGTCACACGAAACAAGAACCTTTCCTCTAAAAACCACTGTGCTGCTTCTAGGAACTTGATCTACATACTTTCAAATACCTAAAATACTCCTAAACGACACTTAAAGTCAGGAAACAGTCATCATAAATCTGTGCCAAAGAACGCAGATGCAGTTATTGCACAGGAAAAACGGATCAAAAGGGCCGAACACGCTTTACCCAGGGTAAAAACAAACAGCTTGCGACTGGGCCCCAGGTCCCCTTCTACCAAACATTCCATGGGAGATGATCAGATGGATGAGAAAGTAACTGAGAAGGACCCCTTGGGAATAGGCAGATTCCCTCGAGACCCTTTGGACAAGAGCCAGTGACAATAGCGCAAGTCCCTCAGAATGACCGGAATAAAAATCAAGACAATCCAAAGCAGGCCCCCCTTCATCAGCTATGGTCCTGGTTAACAAAGACTTTAACTGCAAATCGGAAACAGTAGCAATCCGTCCGGCCTCCCCTGGGATTTGGAACAGAAGAAGCTAAAAAAACAACGAAATCCATTGGAAAGGGTGTTGAGGCTTGGGTCTTGAAATACACAGGGTTTCCGCCATCTCACCGTGGAAGGAGGCATACATTTAGGAATCTTTGACATACTTTGCCTACAGGAGTCTTGGATGACGGAAAAACCTGCGATGGATGGCTATGACTTATCCTTTGTCCCGACGAAAAAAGGGGACCTGGGGTGCCCATTTTCAGGTTTCATTTCAGCGATACGCTCGGGTAGCGAGCTCCATCTTCAAGAAACACTGATTGCAAATCTGTATCTACAGGCTATTCTAGTACGATGGGATCAACACACGGGCGAAATGGACATGGACAATACCTATTGGAACCCACAAGCGATGGATGATAAGTCCTTCCTTTCCATGATTGAACAGGCCATCGACGAAGCCTATATGGAACATCAGGTCTCTCATGTGATCTTATACGGGGTCCTAAACGCAACGTGGCCCACTCAAGAAGACATGGCAAAGTGGAGGTTTCCTAAATTTCAAAGAGAAGAGAGAGGAGAAAAGTGGTCAGATCTTATGTCCTTGAGAGACTTTCTGAACGTGGGAGACCTATTTTGCCAACCAGAACGTGCCACAACATGGGCAAGAGACAACTCTCATGCAGACATAGACCACATCTTTGTAACAAGGACACTAGCACCTCAAGCTGTCTCATTTGAGGTAATAAAGACAATCGCAAGTGATCATAACCTCTTGGCTTTTACGTGGAAATCTTGCTCAATTCAGAAATTACAAATGACAAACCAAATAGAATGCAATTCTCAAAGAACTTCCCTCAAACTGTCTGCCAGAACCATCACGGACATAACAAAAAATTACATCAAGAGGTCAGAGGTCCATCAAGTTAAAGGTGCTCTACCAGCTCCAGACTATCAACCACTCCTTATTCCCTACAAATCTGATGGCAAAAAGCAAAAGCCTTCTTCAACTTTCAAAAACCATACCTACTGCAAGACTCTTGTAGGGAAAAGACAGGACCTTCGGAAACTGAAGCTGGTGGTCCAAAAACACCCTTCTATATTTAACCTTGAAAGGCTACTTATAGCCACAAAAACATATAAATCATGGGTGAAAAAACATTGCTTGTTATTATATCAACAGGATTCGGAGGAAATGTTAAGGAAAGTGAGTGGCCATAACCCCCGTGAGCTCTGGGCCCTAATCAGATCTGTGGATTCCTTAATGGAGGAGGGTTTGCTGAATAACATCGGTGAGGAGTCGTAGGTGAAGTTTTTCAAATCATTCTTCCAACGGACCCTAGCCCTCACGTGTGCAGATAAAGTAGAGCAAACTGAACGATGGGTTGATTTAGGAGATATAGAAGACATAACAGATGTTATCCATAAGCTAAAACAATCAAGAGCTCTGGGACCGGATGGCCTAAAAGACAGCGACCTCAAACAGCACCCAGAGGAATGGGCTGTCTTTATCAGCGCGGTCTTTAAGAAATGCATGGAGTCGAAGTCAATACCAACATCTTGGGCCCCATCCATCGTGGTACCTATGTTCAAAAAGGGATGCAATGCAAAGAGGATCCAAGAAACTATCGCCCCATTGCGCTATTAGACGTGATTGGTAAGGTCTTTGGGGCCCTGCTCTTGAAACGCTTACAGCTTTGGGCGAGTACCGCGCCATGTGCCGTTTCCTTCCAAACAGGATTTACAAAAACATTAGGACAAGCGGTAACATCATGTTCATGAGCGCATTGAAGAATAAGATCCTAGAAGGGTCCCCCCACCCCCGAGTTTTCGTGGCCTTCATGGCTCAAGCCTTTGACCAGGTCAATGGTAAAAGGCTATGGGAGAAATTAAGTTTGTAGAAATGCCCACCCGAAATCCTACAACCGATCCACACACTCCACGAGAACACCAAACTGAGGGTACGCTTCAGCGAACAGGACTGGCTTTCTAAGGAAATACCAACATCGAGAGGAGTCAAGCAGGGCTGCCCCATAGCACCCGCTCTCTTCATTGCATACATGGGCGACTTCAAAAACTCTGAGGCTAATATAAGATCTTTCCCACCCACAATGGGTTCGACAAAAACCACGCGCCTCTTGTACACCGATGATATGATATTAATGGATCATACACCAATCAACCTGCAGAGCCAACTTGACAACTTGGCCAGCTATATACGTGCAAACAATCTGGAAATCAAAACAAAGATCTTGTCCCTGGAAAAATTGCAACAGAAAAAGGAAAGACTGAAAAGGTTTCTTGAAGGCACAGAAATTGAAAATATCCATAAATCTAAATATCTCAGCGTGATCCTGGACTCATCAATAACAAATATGGCAATGCAACAAGTCCTCTTTGATAAAACGAGAAAGCTGACTGCACAAGCGAGAGCACTGGACAATAAATATGAACGCTTTTCCCTAGTCCCAGTGATCAGATTCTATAGACTCAAGGTGGTCCCATCTTTAACTTATGGCATGGAGGCCATGCCTCAAACATCGGAAAAAATATGGATCAGTCTGGAAGGGTATTTTTGGAGATCTGTGTTAAGCCTTCCAAAATGTTCATCTATGGTGTTGATCAGACGGGAATTAAGCCTTCTATCTCTGCAAGCCTCAATTGAAAGAAACAGCATGATGTTTTACAGAAAAACACTGTTGAACAACTGTCCGTGTATATTAAGTGTGATCAGAGAAGAAACAATGGGAAACAGGTGTCACATGCTAAAAGCATGGGAACATGGGTGCAAAACTAAGTTAACCGAAATACAAACCAATGAGGCAGAGTTGATCCAAAATCCTATCAAATAGAAAGAAAAATGGACAAACTTGACTGGATTAACACCATGGACTCCGCCAGAGAGTTCAAATCGACATCTCACTTACCAGCGCAGTCGAGGAAATTAAACTGCATTCTGAACTATTTAAAAAAGTTTCCAAACAAGTCATTAAGGAACATCTTTATGAGAGCCCGCCTCAACTGTTTGGAAACCAATGACATCCTGGCAGTTAGAGGTTTGGCGAATTCGAACAACTGCCACTACTGCAAAAAAGACAATCAGACTGAAACATTATGTGTTACGCTCACCTGGTATCCATGGGGGCACCACACGATACTGGATCGAGGTCTAAGCGTTATGCCGGACCCCTCTCTGCTTGGTTATGTGCCTTGGTTATGTGCCTGACGTTGGGTAGCGCCTATAACAGGAGAATGGAGGGTTAAGATACAGGATGGATCTGCATATTTGGTGGTAAAGCTAGTTTTACTGCCACAGGATTTATAATAGCCTTGATGGTATAGGGCCCTAGATATCTGGGATGAAATGTTCGAGTTCCTCTTATGGGCACGTGCCGAGACGCAAACCAGACTTCATCTCCGATTTGGTAGTCTGGGGCTTTTCTTCGGTGTTGATCACAGAATCTTTTGTGTTCTGCTGCCTTTTTGAAGGCTTGAGTGATGGTTGTATGTAAAGTCTTCACTGCAGGCATTTCCAAGGTCATGGGGGTATCTAATTCGGAAGTACGTGGGTGCCTTCCATATACGGTATAGAATGGACTCTGTCCGGTACTGGTGTGTAGCAAGTTGTTGTAGGCATATTCGGCTATCCACAGCACATCCTTCCAGCTTTCTTCCACTTGATGTAACATGCACCGTAGGTATTGTTCTAATGTCTGATTCGTCAACTCCATTTGGCCATCAGTTTGGGGATGGTGACTAGTGGACAGACGAATATCGATTTGGGCAATTGCACACCTCTTCCTCCAGAAGTTAGACACAAACTGACTCCCTCGGTCAGAAATCAGGACGGAGGGGAAACCATGTAATCGTATGATGTGCTCTAAAAACACCTTTGCCAGACTGGATGCATTTGGTAGACCATTAGGTGGAATGAAAGGGGCCATTTTAGAGAATAGGTCAACAACTACTAGGGTAGTGTTGAACCCTTGACAGGGAGGCAGATCTGTGATGAAATCGAGGGAGAGTGTGTGCCAAGGTGCAGGTGGAATTTCCAGGGGCTGAAGAAGGCCTACAGGTCTTTGTTTCTGGGATTTATTCTGTGCACAAATGCCACATGACAGAATAAACTGCGCAATGTCCTTTGGCCAGGTCGGCCACCAGTAATTTCTTTTCACCTTGGCTGGGGTCTTGGCAATTCCTGGATGTCCTTCTATCAGGGGGTTATGATAACCAGAAATTACTTGTTCTTGTAGTGCCTTATTCGGTAGATATAATCGCCCTCTGAAATATGGGAGTTGGTTCTTTGTTGTGTAATGTTCACCTTGAGTGGTCCAATCTTGTAGAGCCTCGGTGTTCATTAGGAGCCGAATTTACTTTTGGAGTTCGTCCAGAGACAACGTTGTTGTAAGTCCTAGTAGTTTGTCATCTGGAATAATGGCCCCCGGGTCTGGAGTTGATTATGCATTCTCATCAATACCCATGTGGGATAGGGCGTCGGCTTTTCCGTTCTGGACTCCAGGTCGGTACATGATTATGTAATCATATTCTGCGAAGAATAAAGCCCATCGGAGTTGATGGGATGATTGAGCCTTTGCCGTCTTGAGGTATTGTAGGTTGCGATGGTCAGTGATTAATGTGATGGTATGTCTGGCGCCTAGGAGGTAATGCCGCCAAGCCTTAAAGGCTGCTTTGATCGCTAGGAGTTCCTTGTCTGTTATTGCATAGCTAAGTTCAGGTGTAGTACATTTTCACAACCAAAAGGCCACGGGATGTAACTGGCCTGTTTTGGGATCCCTTTGGGAAAGAGCAGCCCCCATTGCCATGCTGGAGGGATCTGTTTCCACTACATAAGGGAGATCTGGGCGGGGGTGTCGTAGCACCGGGGCTGAGGTAAATCTTTTCTTGAGTTCCTGGAAGGCCTTCTCCGCCTCTTCTGTCCATTGGAACAGTTTGTTGTTTTTTCGAAATGAAGAAGTGATAGGGTGCACAATCTGGGAGAAACCCGGGATGAATCAGCGATAAAAGTTTGCAAAGCCAAGCATACTTTGGACACCTTTGACTGAAAACGGTGATGGCCAGCTAAAGATGGCGTCTACTTTGTGCATATCCATCCGGACGCCTCTGGAAGTGAGGACAAAACCAAGGAACTCGACTTCGGTGACATGGAAGGATCATTTTTCAAGTTTGGCATATAGCTGGTGCTGTCAGAGTTTTCCAAGGACGGAGCGAACGTGCCTGACATGTCCTGTTTAGAAGAGGAGTACACCAATATGTTGTTGATGCAAACTAGGGCACATACGTCGATCAATTCCTGTAGTACATCGTTCATGAAGTACTGGAATGCGGCGGAAGCGTTGCAAAGCCTAAAGGGCATCACCTGATATTCGTACACAGCCCATACTTAGTACGAAAGGCGGTCTTCCATTCAGTGTCCAGCCAAAGGATTGAAAAAAAAGGATCGAATGCCATTTTTTTTAAACCAAAAGGACCGAAAAAAAAGGGTTGAATGCTTTTTTATTTATTTTTTATATATTTTTTAGTTTAGTATGCAAAAAAAAAGAAAACAGGGGGTTCGGGGGGAACCCCCCATAAAAAAAACAACAACCTTTTTTTCAGTCCTTTTGGTGTGGAAAAAAAGGCATTCAATCCTTTTGTTTTAGATCCTATAACCCTTCCATTCATCTCCTTTCTTTCAATTTGGTGTAAATTTGGGCATTCTTGACTTGGTCTAGCAGTTCTGGGATAAGGGGTAGACTATAACGGTTTTTAACTGTTACCTGGTTTAGTGCGCGGTAGTCGATGCACCTTCTCAAGTCCCCCTCCTTCTTGGGTACGAAGAATAGGGGCGAGGCTGCCGGGGATTTGGACGGGCGGATAAAACCATTTGCCAGGTATTGGTCCAGATATGATTTGAAGTGGAGATTTTCAGGATCAGTGAGTGCATAAATTCGACTACACGGGATTTGTGCACCAGGTATGAGGTCGATCTGACAGTCATATGGCCTGTGAGGGGGTAAGGTATTAGCCTGTTCTTTTTGGAAAACGTCTTGGAAATCATGGTATTTGCTTGGTAGTGTACTTGTTACACCTAGTACCAATGCCTATTTATCTTGGAAAGGAGTTTCTGGGTCAGACGATGGCATTTCCACTTGGTGGCACGCATGAGCACATTCATTAGAGAAGGCACATTTTGTGGCTCGCAAGTCGATGTTAGGATTGTGAGCCACCAACCACGGCATCCCTAGAATCACCCGGAACTGAGGGGCCTTGATAAGGTTGAAGGCAATGGCTTCCCGATGTCCGTCTTGGCACAGAAGGGTCAATTCTGCTGTGTGTTGAGTTACAGGACCAGAAGCTATCTCTGTGCCGCCGACAGTGGTGACCTTCTCAGTTGTCATTATCTGACAGAGGGGAAGCCCCATCCTTGTTGCCAGGCCTTGGTCTATGTAGTTACCAAAGGCTCTGCTGTCTATGTATGCCTCCACAACATGCATCTGAGATGGTTGTTGGTGACTGATCAAAATCACAGGCAGGGCAAGGTGTGAGGTATGTGGCTCTTTTCCTTCACTCGACAAAGGGACCTCTACACTTGCCGGGCCTGGAAGTTTTCTGACTCTTTTTCTCCTCCTTTTTTCTCTGTAGCTCCAACTGTTCTCCTAGGGGGTTTTACGAGACATTCTCTGAGGAAGTGACCTGATTTCCTGCAGTACAGGCATAATTGCTGTTTTCTCCTTTTTTCTCTTTCGGCCTTGGTTAATGGGTTCCGTATCGCCCCAATTTGCATGCGTTCCGAAGTGTTTTCTGATGAACGCAGACTATTCTCCTTTGAGCATACATACACAGTCCAATTCTCCGTTTTGGCTCAATTTGACTGTTGATCTTGCAGCCTGTGGTCTAGCCGCACCACTAGGTTGATGAACTCTGCACAGTCTTTTGGCGGGTTTTACCACCTGAGCTAGGACGTCTTTCAATTCCCCCCATAATCCTCGATGGAATAACGTTGTTCGTTTTTCCTCAGGCCACCCAGTTTCAACGACAAGTCTGTTAAAAGTGGCGATATATGTTAACAAATCTTGGCTGCCTTGGCGGAGGGACAGAGGTTCGTTATCCATAGCTTGGCCCTGAGTATGTTGGGTGAACAGCTCCTCCATCTCCTGTTGAATCCCCCTGAAATCCTGCAAAAGTGGGTCATCCTGGCTTACTAACGGTATGGACCAATCCGCGGCACTGCCACTCAGATATGACAGAACAAAGGCAACCCGCGACTGATCGTTGGGAAAGGCTCCGGGTCTACAAAGAAAATGGAGGTAGCACTGGTTCATGAATACTGCTTATTTTCTTGGGTCCCCTGTTAAACGTTCAGGTGGGGCCAAAGGAACTGCCCCAGGGAGAATCACCTGCACTGGATTGACGGATGTTGCTGGAACCGACGGAATACTTCCTGGCAACGGAGCCTGCCCAGCCTGTGTTTGGAGCAATTGTCTGGCTAATTCATCGGTGCGGTCCTTGGTGACAATCAACTCCCTCCTAAGGGCGCTGGTTTCTTGCCAGGCGGAGTGCACCTCGGCCCGTAATTCTCCCAGTAACTGGGCTAGTTGGTCAGTCTCTGATGTTTCCATGACGCCCAGATGGATGTTTTAATTGAGGCTTCGCGTTCTGTTATGCTCACCTGGTATCCACGGGGGGGCCACACGATACTGGATGGAGGTCTAAGCGCTATCCCGGACCCCTCTCTGCTTGTGCCAGACCTTGGGTAGTGCCTATAACAGGAGAATGGAGGGTTAAGATACTGGTTCTGTGATGGGTGGACTCCCACCTCCCTCTGGTCCAAATCCCCTCCGTTGAGGTTATTGCTCACCTTAGGTTTTTGTGCTTTGAACTCTCCGTCCTGCGTCTCTGTACACGGGTGCGTGGTTGGTGTGGGCGTTCCGTGGATCTAGTTGCTTCACTGGTCCGTGTGCCCTTATGTTGGGTCCAGACCGGCTGTGACTCCGACTCTGCTTGCTGTCTTCCAGGTGAGTTATAATGTGTTTTCCGTCTTTATTCTGTCTCTTTCTTCCCCTCCATTTTCTCTGTCTTAGGTAAGTGAAGCGCAGGATGGATTCAAGACTGGTTACTTCACAGGTACGTGTTCTTGCTTGCTAGTGCTGTTCTTGTTCTTTCAGATTATGAATGGAATCCGGATCTAGGGCTTCAGGATCAGGCCGCCAGAGAAGCAGATGAGCAGGAGCCAGACACGGTGAGCATTACGCTGCAGGAGTGCAGAATAACGCGAAGGGTGTTCTGCTGTTTGGGTGTGGTTTAAATAGCCCAGGTAAAGTAGTTCCAGGCCAAGTAGTTCCAGGCCCAGCCACACCCAAAACACTAGACCGCATGGCTTGGTTCTAAAGAACTGAGCTGTGTAATAGGCCTCCATGTTGGATTAAGGTCCAAAACTGGTATTGTTTTATTCCTGATAATGAGCATGGCGCCAAAGGCGCCAGGACTGACTCCAAGTATGTTTCTGGTGGAGTTTTAAGGTCTTTGGGACCGGTGTGAAGGGCTTTAGCCCCACTGCTGCCAGGGGGCTGTTATACCTGAGGATGTCAGGGGCATGGATCGTGACATTATGGCACCTGCTTCTTACATGCCTGGAACTAAAACTATGAGATCAAAATACTTGACGCCACATCTGACCCCAGCCTACACTCAAGAAGAATCTGGGTGGTGGGAAAAACTAATCGGCCAGGAAAAAACAACCTGGATAATAGCAACTGCGCAGCTACTGAGACATATTCTAGGTGGAAGCAACCAATAAGCACAAACTGAACTTATATCCTATCCAGAGAAAGCGTTTCTTTTTTCCTGTATTAGTAACAGCAACTTTTACTTTTACTTCCAACATCTACATTTTATTTTATTTTATTTTTATTTATGTTCGTGTTTTTCTTGTAGAAATCGCTAATCCAAAGTGAGATTCGAAGAAAAACATGCAAAGATGTCAACATTATCAGCTGAATGCAATGTGTCAATAGTAGCGCAGGTGAAATAATTACTGCAAGTTCATTACACGCATACACCATGGATGTGTCCTTGCCCACTGGGGAAGTGTCTATTCACAAGGGCAAAGGGTAAATAACAGCTGTTTAATAAAATGGTCACTATATTCTGCACTATTTACCCTTCATCCTGGTAAATTGTTGCATACATTAATTAATTACCAAGAGAATGGACATTGCTGACTAGCTCTCAACTCTAGTCAGAGTTGTTTCCCTGGTGTACTAATAAGTAAATATCGAGAAC
Source organism: Ambystoma mexicanum (assembly GCF_040938575.1). Classification (NCBI taxonomy): domain Eukaryota; kingdom Metazoa; phylum Chordata; class Amphibia; order Caudata; family Ambystomatidae; genus Ambystoma; species Ambystoma mexicanum. The sequence continues at coordinate 1,199,099,688 of NC_090935.1, forward strand.
TTGCACTATTTAAACTTAGTTCTTGTCAATAATAGAGGTTCTGCCCTATTTACCATTTATCCTGGTAAAATTGGCAGAGATTCTGCACTATTTACCGTCCATCTAGGGCAATAGTAGAGATTCTGCACTATTTCCACTCTGTCCTGCTATATAGCAGAAATTCTACAGAAAATGTACCCTTTGTCCTTGTAATAGCAGAGGTTCTGCACTACTTACCCTCTGTGCTGGTAACTAGCATAGATTATGCTCTAGATACCCTTTGCCCTGCTAAAGAGTAGAGCTTCTGTACTCCATACTGTGACAAATCTGGGGAATAAATCCCCTCTCCCAAGGAAAAGCCATCCCCTTTGGGACAAGGGAGATGGGCCTGCTATGCTACACACCCCCTAAGGGACAAGGCAAGTGGGGTCCTAATGGGGGTGAGTCCCCCTCCCCCTTCTGCCCTATCTTACCACAAGAAGCCAATGTCCCCATTCATTGGCTATTTGGGAACAATATCAAAACAATAAGAATGTTGTACCTGGATTGGCTTCTGGCATGTTGCTGTTGCCCTCACAGAACAGATGGTTTGCTTCCTCTCATTTTAGAGATGGATGTAAAAGGAGTGTCTCAACGGCACAAAGAGAAACGAGAGAGCAGCTAGAGGGAGGCTTAAAATTCTGCGGAGCGAAGACGCATTAGAATGCAAATCCATCTGGAAAGCTTAGTCAGGGAGAAATCAATGTAATTGGCGTGGAGTGCTGGGCAGCGAGGAAGCCTGCGGAGTGCTTCTCCCTGTCATCAGGCCAGGAGCTCAAGGACCCGGGCCCTGCCATACCAAAATACGACGTGTCTGCCAGAGCTGTGGTTGACCCGCGTTCCTGGAAGCCGCCGGAAAGAACCAAAGCCTGTACATTGCTGCAGAGACCAGGAGAGAAGGAGCCACGCTGCCGCAGATCACAAGGAACGTCCCACTGCAAGCCAGGGACACTGGATGCTCAGAGAACCGGGAGGAGGGTGGACCAGCCAGAAAAGACCACAAGTCGGGTGAGAGGACGGATGACCCAGGAGGGTCCACACCTCAACACTGTTCAGATGCAGGGCAAGAAAGCAAACACCACAAGAAGGAATTGGAGACCCGAAAGCCCAAGAGAGGCCGATCTGCAACGCAGCCCAAGAAGAGGTGAGAATCGAAAAAAAAACAACAAGGGGTGAGAGAAACCTGATACAGAAAGGGACTGAAGAGCCCCAACCAAGGCGATAGTTCATACACCCCAAGCCAGGGTGCGAGCCTGAGAAAGGAAGGCCTAAGCGGGATGAATAGATGCCAAACCCGAGAAGAGGAGAGAATCAGACAGGCAATCCCTAAACAAGGATATAATATGTGTTTGATCTGCAGGTTGCAGGTTCAAATCCCGGCAAGGTCGACTCAGTCTTGCATCCTTCCAAGGTCGATACAGTGAGTACCAATTTCGATTGTGTAATAATAATGTATGTAAATATGTTCCACGTAAAGTGCTCTGAATAAAAGCGCTATATACATAACAACTTGTTATTATTATGTAAGTTATCCTCCCTTGTCTCAAGAGCCTAATAGTTTTGTTGGTTATATAGGAGTTAATCTATATAATAACTTGCAACTACTCACACAAATGGCTTGTATAGTTTCAGTACCTTTTCAGGCACCGTCCACACCTCAGAATGGAGGCCGGGGAATAGGCTCACCCGCTGGCAATGTGAAGGATAAAGACCCATTTGGCATTGGAGAAGAGAAGGAGAATAGACCGCAGAGCTGCAGAGGAGGAGTGACTTCTTCCTGGCAGATGTGACGGAAAGAAGGGAGCACACGCCCAGTGTGGTGGGTATGGCTGTGTGTCATGACTCAGAGAATCAGTGTACGCGCACCATGCAAACACCATAGCCTTGTCTTTCCCCTCATACAGCGTTGGCGGTTGCCATGGCACCTATTCCACCGCCATGTTCACTTTCGGCGCTCCCCAGCTGCTGTGCGCTTGGGTATGGTAAAACCTTGAGTAGTCATGGTTACCCGATGAGAAGTGCAACGTAATCACGTGGCAGGAACTCCCACAATGCCATAAAGAACAGCATTTTCATGGCGTTGGTGCTCCTGATTGAAGTTAGTACTCCGGTATCTTTGTTTTGTGCTTCCTAGGCTTGGCATTCATTGTGACCCCGTTTCCTGCTTTACCTACACATCTTTGGATCCTGTTTTGATAATTATGCTTGGTGATTTAAGGTAACGCCTTCTGCATGCAACATGGACTGAACTTGGATATTCCTTTTATTACTGCTATTCCTGGAAATGTTTTGGTGCACCGAACTGTGGACGCTATGCAGCTTTAATCCAACGTGCACTGAATTCGTAGCGTTAGTGCGTCCTCTTGCCACCCGGGGTTAGGTCCCTACTAATCTCACTAATCTCCCTTCCCCTTTTCATTTGTTCCTTCTATGTGGATTTGTTCTTGTCTTCCTGGAATTCCTTTGACCAATTTACTACTTCTGCTTCTGGGCCCTCACTCCTTCCTATTAAGTAATATACCCAGTAGATTAGGCCCTATTTCCTGGAGTCCTTTTTTCCTTCCCTGTGGCTTAGTTCTCTGCCATTTTTCATTTCTATTAGTGTGAGGCCACAGTGTTTTTGCCACCAGACGAACCTGAAAACATTGACTAAGCACCATTCTATCCAGCTCAGTGTTATCTTCACCTCAAGTAGATATTTTTATCGGAGTTGGATTACTGGTGCTGAGATCTATCTCTGTTTTCTTACCAGCTTGGCTCATACCTGGTGGTATCTTTGCTCTTTCGCTTGAATAGAACCTCTGTTTGTCCTCATTCAAATGAACAGAGGGGTGCTTCAAGAGGAAGGTCTCCCTCACTGAGGAGACCTCGTCCTTGTAGACTGCAGTTTCCTGGCTGCACAGAAGGGGAACATGCCATCCAACTGCTCCTTTTCGTGAGTATTAACACCATGGCCATGCCCGCAGAATGCTCAGCGACCCTGCTGAGACACAAACCAGAGAAGCACAGGCCAGGAGACTTTCAAGCAGCAGAAACCGCCTGAGCGGCGGACAAGAGGCGTGGCGAGGAACCGACTCCGACGCCCTGCAGCAACACAGCAAGAAGGAAGCACAAGCTCCATCAGACGCAGAACACCGGGAAGAAGCCAGAAGGACAAAGCTGTGTCAGCCAACCTGAACACATCTGCTTGGAGGAGCACTACATGCAGACGGAAGTTATTCATTCATGCCAGGGACCCTGGAGGAGGGTAGAAAGGCCCAACGAGACCCCAAGGTGGGGTGAGAGAAATCAGACTCCAAGGCAGGGGTGGGAGAAATAGGACCCCAAGGCAGGGTGAGAGAAATCAGACCCCAAGGTGGGGTGAAAGAAACCAGACCCCAAAGCGAGGTGATAGAAACCAGATCTCCAAGGTGGGCGACATAAACCAGACCCCAATGCAGGCTGAGAGAAATCAGACCCGCAAGGTGGGGTGAGAGAAACCAGACCACCAAGGCGGGATGAGAGAAACTAGACCCCCAAGATGGGGTGACAGAAACCAGACGCCAAGGCTGGTGAGAGAAACCAGACCCAAAGGCAGAGTGTGAAACCCAAAACCCCAGGGATGGGTTATAACAAACCAGGAGGTAGCTAACTGGAGATAGCACAAGATTCCCTTGTGGGGAGTCCAAATAGAGTACCTGGTGTGGACATACGAACCAGGGGGTTCCCCACGGGTGGTAAAAGACCAGAAACTGAGACAAAAACCCTGGTTACCCAGGTAGAAACAGACTAACCAAAGACTGACACATAACCCGATGAGAGGAGGGTTGAAGTGACATTTGGTATTTTCACTTGAACTGTGCAGAGGAGCAAGGAACCCCTTTTTCCAATAAAGGGACATTAGAGTGGGGTTAGATACCAGCCACCATTATTTTGTTTGAGTAAGGGCTCTTTTTGTACCTTTTTTAAAGTTATGCTTTTTGTTTATAGTGGTAGGAAAATAAATCAGGCTAGAACAAGTGCCTGGACAGGAGACTTTGCTTATTTCGATGAGCACTCTTTTAGACTTCTTTTATTCTCTTTTATTCCCTTTAGCGTAGGGCAGTAAAACCTTGGGACGGCTGAAATTTTGGGTGTTCCAATAAATAAATGCTCAACCCAAAATGCCAGCTTGTCCGTCTCCTTATTTTGACTTACCACAACTATTTTACCACATGTCCTGGTCAGTAGTGGGGATTCTGCACTATTTACCTTTTGCCCTGTAAACCGCAGAGACTCACCACTACTTACCCTTTGTCCTTGCGAACAGATGCTACCATTCACAAATGCATCTCAGCAGCAGAAGAAAATAGTTAATGATTGTGCTAGTGCCAGGGAAGTACAATGTAAACAAGCCCTAACAAAGACAATAGTGTCAGCCTTTGCCGTGGTTTATTGCATTTTACACACATAGGCATGAATGCAGTAAATCTTGGGCCCTACATACCCAGTAATTACCTTAATCCATACAATAGAAAGACCACAGCTGAGGTGGCCACCTAGGTAGAGGACGGACGGATACTGAATGCTAAAAGGAAGGGAACAAGTTGTAGATGTGTACATATATCTTGATACTCTTTCTGGATGGAAGGTTTTATTGAGAAAAAGTACTCATTAAAAGGGGTAGCAGTGGTATATGGGGTGAGGGAACCTCCATCTTACACAGCAGTTAATTCTCTGCTGTAACCAGAGTAAGTAACTGTCTTTTCATAGTCTTTCCTGCTGAGGCTTGGCTGGTTAAATCTCTAAATTATGAGGAGTGCCGGGGAGCACTGCTTCTCTCCTGGTGCTCTGATCACTCTCTCATTGTTTTGAGCACACCTCTGCCTCCTCCGCGCATGCGCACTGGCATCTCGCGAGATGCGGCGGGTGCCGGGATCTCGCGAGACTGCTCCTGACATACCTCCTTTTGTCAAGCAGTTTAGTCCTACTCCATCTCAAAGTCTCTGCACCTGATTGGTCTTCGCCTCTCTCGCTGGGGGGGATTCACACTGAGTGGCACTATGGAAATTGAGGGCTCGAGATCTCTTGTTCCCTCTTGTATCTGCAGTGACTTGGTTCTCTCCTCCTGTTGATCATTTTCTCCATTTGTAACAGTTCCTTTGCTGCTTCTTTCTTGGCTCTCTTCTACCCTGTTCTCTGTTTCTCTTGGTTCCGGTTCTTCACATGGTCCTTGGTAGCCTGCCATTGTCCAATCTTCTGATGATTCTCCTTTCGCCATGGGACATCTTTTGAACACTAAGACTCTAACCTAACCAAATTCCATCTTTTCCCATCTCTGGTGTATATGTAGTTGGTTCCTTTCTTTTCAACTTCCACTGGCTGACTTTACTTGGATCCTTTGACTTGATCTTTGTTGGGTAATTTTATTTTCACTATGTCTCCTTTGTTTACCTCTGTTCTCCAAGCTGCTCTGTGAGTGTCACAATGTTCTTTCATTTGCTTGTTGTTCTTCTGGATCCTCCAAACCATTTTTTCCATGTTTACTTTGTCATCCGGTCTTCCTCTGGATAACCATAGCGGTACCAACGTGGAGGCAGCCTTCCACCCTCTCAGCATTTTGAAGAGCGACAAATTAGTGTTCGCTTTAGGAGTTAAGCGATGGAAGGCTATAGCCTCTTTTACTGTCTTAAAAGGATCCATCCCGCTGCACTGGCAGTTGCAGTGCTCCCTTAATGAACCTATTTGTCCTTTCTACAAGCCTATTAACTTGTGGGTGACACAAACTAGCCCTTATTTGCCTGATGTTGTTTTTTCGTAGGAACCCTTAGATTTATCTTGACTCCAGCTGGATGCCATTGTCTGTGACCAATTCTCGGGGGAAGCCTTTCCTCTGAAAAATGGTGTTCAACACTTCAATTACAGTGGCTGTGGTGATGTTGGGTACAAATTCTGTCTATACCCATTTTGACAGGTAATCCACAATGACTACCCCATACTTGTGGTTGGGCGATATGGTGTCCAGTGGACCTATAAAGTCAAGGCCCAGCTTACCCCCTGACGGAATTTCAGTGTGGATCATTGGTGCCTGCCATGTTATGTGCCTCTTGTGGTTGTACATACACGTGTGGCATCTTTCTATCATGACTCTGACATCCAGGTCCATGCACGGCCACCAATAGGTTTCTCGCACTCTGCGTCTGGCCATATAGTTGCTCAGGTGACCTGCATGTGCCATGCACAAAATTACCTTCCGCATTCCCACTGGTCGTATTTCTTGATCCAATCTCATTAGCAACTCCACGGTTACAAACATTTCTTCATTAAACTTCCAGTAAGGTCGCAGTCCCGCTGATATTGTCAGGCCATCCATTTCAAGACCAATTTGCTACTTTTTGTAACAACTCATCCTTGCTTATTTCCCCTTTACAATGTGACTCGCTAATTTCCAGGTACTCCTGGCTTCTTAAATCACTGACAGATTCTACCACGCATTCGTCCTGTAGAAACGTGGTGGAAGATGTTCCCTTTCTAGTAGCCTAGACATGCAATCTGCTTGAGAGTTCATCCAACCTGCTATGTGCAATATTTCATATGTATATTCTTGCAGCTTGGCTGCTATCCGTGCCAGTATCAGCGCTGAAGTCTTTGTGCCCCCTGGACTTAACATGTGGACTAGTGGTTTGTGGTCGGTGACCAACCAGAACTTTGTGCCCCAAACATATGTCCGGAAGTACTCCACAGCCCAGGCAAGCATTTCTTTTTCAGTGCAGTAGGGCTTTTGATGTAAACGCAACCAAATGTTCTGCACCCCCTTTCTTTTGGGTGAGCGTGGCATCCAGTGCATATTGTAAAGAAGGCATGGTATCAACAGTAAGACAGGCATAAATGACCACAGTTCAAGTGTGTATATTGAACATCAAAAGGAGTTTGAAAAACGCCTATCTAATCCTAAGTCTAAAGATGGGAGCAAGCTACAACCATCAAATAATAATAACGCAATCGTAGTGGTGTCTTGTCAAAATAAAAAGGGCCTATACTAATAAACCTATTGCCAATCCTTACCTCTGAATAGAAATCGTGTGGGAAACAATGTTATACAAAAGAAAGAAGTGTCCAAGAAATGATATGTCAGGATATTCAGGTCGATGGCCTCCCTTCCCACGTTTTCTGCACGGGACAAGGCGGTGAATTTAGCACAGTCTCTGGCTTCTCAAGCACGAGGGTGCAGTTCGAACATTAGCATCAGGGCCTTCCGTGCCCAAGTTTCTTTGCTTTTTTAAGTCTCTTCTTTCAGAGGGTCTGATGTGACAAACAAACACTATGTTCTTTTCCTCTTAAGATTTCACAAGTATTCAATTTCTCAGGTGATTTACTATTCACCTCGGATCCCCGCCAGCCGGGCTCAGATCTCTTTCAACACAATGTTCAATTAGTCTCCCTCCGCTTGGACTAATTCCAATTTAACTTTTCAACACAAACTTGCTATAACCAAAAAGCTCACAGCTGATCTCCCTCCACCAGGCTCGGACCAACTTCAATTTACTTTGTCATCAACCTTCTTTACGCTATTAACCTCAAAGACTTTCGATTGTGCACAGGGTTTTGCTTTAACTGTTGCAGGACCACTTCGATTCAGAATTCTTTACACTCTTTCCCTTTTGCCAGCTTTCAAGTTGGATACCTTATAGAGACTTTCGAATGAGCACCCACGCTGAGTGTATGTCTTGTGTTTATAACTGTCTGAGTCTCAATATATGTGGTTATTGTTTCTTCCTATAATACCTAGTAGGCCTGATATTGCTGTGTGTGACCGTTAGTTTATTTCATGTCCAGTGATATTTGTCTTTCTTTTCATTCTTTATGAAAAAGGAGGAGTGTGGTGTGCTCCCCCTTTAAGAAGTAAGGAGCCCTTGCTGAGGGCTTGTCTGGTGTCACGTGTCTGGACACCATGTGATTAATGTAATAAAAGGGACAAGGGGTCTCCCGCTCGTCAGTCGATTCTACTAGACTCCTGCCTGCTGTGTAATGTGTTCCGTGCCTACAAGGCTTATAGAGATATTGAGGAAGTGCAGAGCTTTCAGAAAATAGCTGGAAATCATCTCTTGACACAAGGTATAGGAGTGACTGCTAAAAACACTGTATTGGGAATGGGAAATACAGGTAGATGGACAATATCAGTGACAGAACAGAGTGCTGCAGGGGAGTCATTTATGGGGTACCTGCAGCAGTGGCAGAAGAGGGAATAGTTGAGTCATTAAAAGATTCTGAAGTGACAAAAGCATAGAAGATAGGAAGGCAGGTTCCAAAATTGGATGTTATGTCCACCACAGTAGTGCTAAGCTTCCAGAGCAAGGAGATTCAAGGGCATGTGGTTCTAGTATTCCAAAGGTTTGAATTAAACAATATGTGCCAATCCCTTTGCAATTCTATTGATGCCAAAGTTTTGAGCATGAGGCAAAAGTGTGTAGAAGTGAGATTGAGTGTGGAAATTGTGGAGGTCCTCATGAACAAGTGCAAGAGTGAGATCAAACTTCAGTACTGTGACTGGAGGGGTGCATATAACATTTTACAGATATAGGGGGTCTGTAAATCAAATTGAGTCCTGGAATTTAATTCAAATGAAAGTTACACAGAAGATTAGCCGTGTAGAAGCAGTTGCTACACTGAAAAGCAAACAGTTGGTGGTATCAAGATGTGGCAACCTAACTACTGAAAGGGGATCGGTTCTCAACATGAAGGATAGAGTTGATAAAATGAGCTGATCACAGGAGTTATCAAAATCACGAAGGAAGAGTTACTTTGCTTTATAATTGCTACCATACATCTACTGTGGGATGTCAGGCAGTGGTTAAAGCAACTAAAACATACCTATAAATTGGACAAACAAATGATTGTGACACTCATAACATGATGAATTTAGAAAGCAGGTGGCCAAGCAGCAGATAAAACAGGAGTTCCTTAATATATCAATGGGACAATATAAGTTTATGCACGAATGGGCAAGAATTAAAAGGAGTTTGAAAGCAAAGGCAGCGTTTTGGAAGGATGGCAATGTAGATATACTGTCCTTACAAGAAACCTGGTTGCGGAAAGAGTTACGGTTTAGTTTTCTGGGTTATAGAGTTTTCATGAAAGATAGAGAAGGTTGACAACAAATCAAAAGCTTGTCTGTGTCAAAACCTATGCTTGCCCTCACATCTAATACAAACATGTTGTGTAGGGTTATTCTAACTCAAATAGTGTTCAACATAAAGTCTGGAGTAGTCTCCAGCTCCCTTCCCCAAGTTCAGGCTACAGTTCCAACAATCATAAAATATAGTGTATATTCCCCCAAAGCATACTTGGTCTCAATATACAAAGTTCAGGCCTGCTGGAGGCGATGTGGCCAGATAGGATCCTTTTTCCAGATGTGGTTGCCCTGCCCCAAAGTCCAAGGCTTCTGGAGACAATGCTTAGGGGCCATCGCCGACATCACACAAACTATACTTCCCTTAAACCCTGAGCCGATCCTCCTGGGCCTCCCGATACCCGGGATCTACCCAAGAACAGGCCCTAAGGCCAAGCTCCTATCCCAATGTTTACAGGCGGGGAGAATAGTGGTGGCACGTACATAGAAATCCCCAGAGGGCCCCCTCCTTCCCCTCTGGTGGTTGAAGCTATGGGACGTGCTGTTATCAGAAAAAGTGACGGCAGCCAGAGCGGGCCTCCTCCACCGCTTTCGGAACATTTGGAACCCGGTTCTTGACTATGATAGAGACTTTCCGGCCCTGACTTACAAACCCCAATTAGTCAGGAAAATCCTGGAAAGCGGAGATGCCCCACAGGAGCAAGAATGAAGGAGGGGACTCTTGAAAGGCTCGATAATCTTGAGGAGGGTGGGAAATGTGAAATGATGGGCTTTACAATAATGCATTTTAATTATTGATAAATGTTGGTACTGTTATTACCCTGCCTTGTTAAAAAATAAACATATTAAAAAAAATATATATATATATATACAAAGTTCAGAAGGAGCTTAGGGTTCCCTTCCCCAAGCTTCAAGTACTGGTTCACCAAAACAATGTTCCAAAAGAGTTCAGGGTTCCCTGCCCCAAGCTTCAAGTACAGATTCACAAAACCAATGTTCCTAAAGAGCGAAAGGTTCCCTTCCCCAAGCTTCAAGCACAGATGCAATAAAAGTTCAACAAACACTTGTTCTTAAGTTTTCTTCAGCATTTTCCATACACTTAGTTGGGGCTCTCTGGTCTGGGTGCAGTTGTCAGACTGCCCGGTCCACCCATTACAGGTCGCGCAACCAGGGGCCTTTGGTGTTATATTATGGCTTGAGACCATGTCCAGGCGTCTTCCTTGGGATTACTTAACTCTTTGTACTTTAATTTGTTAACTTTATATTCAGTTTATTTCTTCCTTCACCACGGTTTGCAGCCTTTGGGTTCTCTTTTGCTCCCACTTCACTGCTCCCCCTTCTACTGTTCGCCTAACCGTTATTAACCACTTTCTCTTCACTCGTAGTGCTATGAATATTTTTATTCACACCCAGATATCCAGAGACTTTCCAAACGGTGTCTATTGTCTGCACCTGACCACTGTGATAGCCTGTTTCAAGATACTCCTATGGGAGACTGTGGGAATGGGGACCACGGAAGCACCAGTTGCTAACGGTGCTGGTGCTTCCATTACAGTCTGCCTACCGTGGCCGCTGTACCCGACAGGGTCAGACATGTCAGGCACATCGGCTCCGGCAGGCAGACGTTTACTTTGCCAGTCCGGAAACAATGGTGCCGGTAAGCTTAACCGGCACCGTTGTTTCCGGACTGGCAAAGTTATAATGAGGCCCATTTTCTTGCTAACATGTCAGTCTTCGTTACTCAAAAGGCTTTCAAGACTTTGCAAATCTTCTATACGAAATCACTCTGATACACAGTATCTTAGTACAGCCCCGTTAGCATAGCATTCAATGGTTCATACAGTTCAGAAGCACTCACAAGTTTAATCTCTCACTCGTGCACCTGGTTTCTTTACTCACAGAAACTCACTGGTATTTTAGTCAATGCTGTGGCTCCTCCACTCTCATAGCTTCTCACAAGCTGAGGTCAGGGTCTCACCACCTGCTTCTCAGGCACTCCTGGGCTGGCTCCTCTACCCAGGGGAACAAGCATTTGCAGAACCAAACGGGAAGGGACGACACTGCGTATAGCGTACTTCTTCCGACCTCACCGGCTCCCTGGAGACACGGCTCCCTTGCCACGCTCCCACAGAACGCCCTGCTCTGCAACTTTTCAGTGTTCTCGCTTTCCGCTCTCCTCCGGTTCCCAACAGTCCATCTGTGCTCCCTGCTGCTCTCTTCCTCTCTGCTGCTCTCTTAGTCTCCTCTGTGGCTGCCACCCTTTTATACACATGTATCCCATCAAGAGTGTTCAGGTGTGCTTCTCTTGCCTGTTTTGCCTGATTCCAATTAGACCATTTCTGGGACATGCCTGACCTTTAGTTTTGTAGTGTTCAGACACCCTCTTCTTCGTCTCAGTACTATAGTGGTGTTTCCAATAGGAACTGTGCATTACTCTTATTTGCCTCTTCCTCATCTCAGCACTTGAGGTGAGATTACAGGGAAAAGCTGGAAAGGACTGTCGATATCCCATAAAGACCGAGGGAGGGTCTGATAGGTCAGTGTTAGTGAAGGGGGGATTCCATGTCTCGCCTTCAGGGAGCCTCTCTCCAATCCCCAAGGAACCTCCAGCCAGGTAATCCTCCCTTGCTAGTCCACCCACAGGTTGGAGATCCAAAAGCGATGGCCCTTTCCTGGCCACCTGAACAGAAGATCCCTGGGGAGTAAATGTGGGAGTACCTTCAGGTTTCTCACATAGGTCAGAATCAGGACTCGAACAATGAGGCATGGTCCAAGAGTCTTGATTTTTCTTGCAAAGTCCAAAATACTATGTCCTTAAGTCTACGATTCCAATCCCTCTATAAAACAAGAAAATCAAAAGGGTGATCATCAGGAAACCTAGACAAATATAATGCAGTCATATGTCCGGAATCTTACTATAACCTAACCACCTTCCCTATCAACAAAATAAAACAACAAAACAACAAGTAGTAACTTTGTAGAATTGGGGGTTTGGGGGGTGTGGCTAGATGGTTGATGTGCTTGTGCTGATCTGGAATTGATCCTTCTGAAAAATGCACCCAGAGCCTGTAGAATGATGTTGCCTTGAAGCTGAGTATGTGCATGTATCGGTTGACGAGCTGGGAGAAATGGAATGAAGAGAGAGCTCAATTATGAGCACGATAAGTTCCTGTGAACTAAACAAAGACCAAGATAAAATGGCACCCAATTGAGAACAACAGGACTAGCCTCTGTTCGACAGCACCGAAACACTGGAGCGCTGCGCTGCTGCCCAGCAAAAGTGGTATCTGTCCGTTATACGGGGATCAACGTGAAAGGAACAGCAGTGGCAGTGATTACAGCTGACGAGCTGTAGAAGTTTGCAGGGATGCAATGGATGGCGGATCTGTAATGACAAAGTATTGCTGAGTTACTGAAAGATTAGAACGCTAACACTGGGGTGCACGGAGCATATATATGCATTGCAACAAAGTGGTGGTGCACTGAAAGGATCCTTCAGGAATCGGAGACGCTGGCTTGCCAGGCAGTGGGGAAAAAGCACTGTGTAACGAGCAGCAGTACAGTCCAGCAGGCGGACCCCCATACAAGCAGAAGAAGTCGTAGTGGCATCTACAATATGGGGTTCATGAGTACAAGCCTGATGAGGTTGACTACTTAACACCGGAGGGAATCTCGGCATGCGAAATGGAACCTTGCGCGTGTGGCGAAAGCGCTGTAGTGATACACGAAATTGCAACCTTGCCAATCAGGGCTTTAGATGACAGCATTAGCCGCTGAAAGCCAATAGTGTATTCAAAGTATGTGCTAAAAATGCTGACAGTAGTCTGTTGTAGCACTTCCATTATGCAGTAGTGAGCTACAAGGAATATGCAGGCCTAGTATGAAATAGGTCACATTAAGCATTGTTGATAGACAGGCAGGGAGGGCCCCTAGCTCTGTACCTAATAGGTATTTTTGGAGTGTTTGGAACATTATGGCACCTATATAGCGCTTAGATAGCCAGTCTTAAGCGCTATAAACACTAAGCTATGAGTGCATGCCTTTTAGAGCTTGCAGATGGGGTTAATACATCCCTGCTTCCCTTAGAATATTCAGCCTCACTAACGGCAGCCCTGGCTCCAAGCTAATCTTGCTTTTCTCTGGGAAGGCACTGATAAGGACATTCCAGTGTTCGCGGAGAGGGCTCCAAGGGAGGGGGTAGGAGCGAGCAGGGAGCATCTCAGAGAGAGCTGGGTTTTTTCCATGAACCAGCCCATATTTTTGCACAGGGAAAGTTCTGGAACTGTGCGTCATGGTGACTGACAGCAAGAGATTATAAAATATCCATGCACACATGACTCGTGGGGAGAACGTCCTGTGGACTTGATTCATGCACGGTCAAGTGCCCGGAATTGGCTCTCACGGTGTCCTCCAGCATTGTTTTTCTGAGCGGGGCTTGTTTTTACAGCTAGCTTATGAAAAGCCAGGTCTCCCAGTGCTGATTAAAGGGACGTAAGACTGTGTTTCTCTATGTTTCTCTATATTTCTCTATGTTTCTCTATGTTTATCTAAGTTCCATGTTTCACTATATTTTGCATTGCTCTTTGTTTTATGCTTTGTAATATTCTCTAACTTGAATCCCAAATGTATATGAAATTCACTGCTTAGAATAAATATGCTAAAACTTTGAGGGTGTCATTTGTCACTAGCATGAGATCACTGCTCAGCACAATAGAACCTGTATTTTGGGCTGAATTGGGTATTTTTGCTCTCAAAGGGCTGGCCCCGAGGAAGATTTTGCCCATATCAAGACATTTGGTGGCAGCGGTGGGATTTGTGAAGAGCAGTGCCATGCTATGACATGACAAAGTGTGTGAGAGAACACAGTGTAGAGTGGGGAGCAGGCTGTCGCATTTCCTTGGTGGTCTCACTGCAGCTCTGAGACTTCAAAAGGCAGCAATGTTGTGTCGGCTTGCCGTGGCCGATAGCTTGTGTGGTTAAGACTCCCTTCAGTAAATCAGTCGTGACTGACTTATTGCATGGGATTGGTGCCAGGGAGTACAAGGCGATAAACGAGCGGGAAATGGCTTTGTTTAAAGCACTCCGATGAATGGTTAAGAAAGATGTATGCTCAATTAGAAAAGAATTTTATCATGCGGTTTCCCCAGTTTAAAGTTGTAATTTGGAATGCATAGTGAGACGGAGTTCTCATCTCTATTCTGTCATGAGGGCAGGGAAAAAATAATTGCAGGGATTTGACATGCAAATTGTGAATAGTGATTTAACCATTGACTCAGCCCCAGTGTGCTAGCGAGTGGGGGCTGTAATGTTCGGAGGCGAAGGTTCGCTTTTTTGATGTATGCTTTTGAAGGGTTGGCATTCCTGAATAATGAGGAAGGGGAATGAGCCATGCTTAGGAGAATGAGTAACATCTGTGCTGAGAGCCTAAAGAGTTTTTTTCTTTTCTTTTGGCAACTGTAAAATTCCATGTGCTAATGGTGGCAAATTCTGTTTAAAGGAAACACACTAAAATGACTATATTGCATTTTAGGCTGTGCCATGCTTTTAATGGGTGAGAGACTCACTTAAAAGGAAAGTGAGTGAATGTTATTTGGATTTTCGATTTTTGTGTATTGATTTGAATTTGCAGAATCAGTTTGCAATGGTTTGGGGGGAAAAACAATTTATATTTTTCTAAATTGCACCTGGAGTATTTTTGTTCCCATGCTATGCCATGGATTTGTGCTGTTGCCTTATAAGTGATGTATGATTTGGAAATAGTGTCCTGTTGACTGTGATACATGATGAAAAAATGTTGTTGACACATTAAACAGCCCACAAGCAATAGAGTGTGGGTTGCTCTTGCAGGAAAACGTGCAGGGAGCTGCACTAAACATTGGCATTTTTTATTTTTTAAATGCACTGAAATGAGTGGTTATAGTTTGGCAATGGTACAACAGAATGAAACATCTGTGTGTGATAAGATAGCACAAAGATTTAATGGGTTGTGAGTTCTCTTGAAAGATCGCACATTACAAGAAAAAAAAAGACGCTTTGACATTTTGCAAAATTACATGGAGTAGAATCTGATGACAAGAAAAGTGCCGCTTTTGAAAACAAGAGTCTTGCTGTGTGTGCAGAGCTTGTGCCTTGAAGCTGTCTTGGGCGAGGTGCGTGAAGGCAAACAAAAGCAGAAACAGTACAAGAAAGAGTTAATCTGGGTGAACTGTCTGAAACGAGTGCTTCCCATTGAAGCCGCCACAGTATAAGAGTTATAGGCAAAAGAGATAAGCTGCGTGCTCATGGCGCTGCCAGGTGCACACGAAAGATAAACAATGCCTGCATTCCTGAGGAAGGGGGAGCAAAAAGAGAGAGCTGTTCAGAAGTAAAGAATTTGCCCAGTAAACTGTGGTACGGAGCAAAGGCTTCATGCAGGATGGAAGACGGGCACATCACATCTGAACATTTACCTATGCATCTGTGAATGGGCCAAGAAAAGACAGCTGCCCATTCCAACAGACATTACTGTGCAAACCGCATTCCCATGTGATGTGATGTGAAGTGAAGTGAAACGCTATTGCTGTGCAAGCTGCATTCCAATGCTCCATGTGATGTGAACTAAAGTAAAGCGCTGTGCACTGGAGAAGAAACCTCTAGGCGCTTTGAGAAGAGAAAATACACATCTGGCAAACTGCAAGCTACATTGCCAGGGGATGGAGTAACTGACAAAGACATTATGGCATTCCAGATGGAAGCAAAACTGACAAAAAGTGCTTAGCCGTTTTGCAAGAGACAACATGCAGAGCGGGGCTTTGAAGTACAACATGAACACTGCACATTAGCCATGATCCAGAAGCCATACGGCTTAGTGCAAGAATGAATGATTTGTTGAAGCAACAAAAGAAACTGACTTAGACTATCGCACTCAAAGGGGTGGTTCAGGAAACAGCAAACACCCTTTGGAAAAAATGACAAGTGAAAAAACCAGAGGCCTGAAAAACACTGCCTGTATGAAGAATAAACAAAGCTGCTGCTTGTACAACTGTAAGCGGTATTGGACTGAAAGACTTTACCTTTGAAAAATGGAGTGATGCCAGCAGGGCAAACTAAATCAAGATCATGAGACACTGGAAGCAAGTTGGCGCCTGGCATTTGTGATCGCTTTGGTGAAAAAGAAAAGCATTGTGCGACCTGGGTACTTACTATATGGCTTTGTAAAAGCACAGATCAGTCTGAGGTACCATTGACCAGCTATGATTGCATTGCACAAATGAGTTTGTGATTAGGCAGCCACACCCCGTATGGTTGAGTGTAAATAAGCCCCCAGAAACATGCAGAAGGGTGATAAATAATTGCAGTAGCAATGACAAAGTGTGTAGTTACCTGATGAGACCTTTTTGAAGATGGGGGTGGTATTATGGGAAGGGGTGGATAACGCTGATATTGAAGTTTTGATGACATCCTAACATTTCTGTTTGTATTTTGCCTAGGCATAAAAGCAAGACAAGGCATTTCATAATATCAGAAATAGATGTATGCAGTTTGTGGGTGACACTAATCTCAGAGAATATGCAAGTCAACTTTAAACGTGCCCTGCACCGCACTCAATGCTGCAACCTGTGAAAAGTGTCCAACAGAGTAATAACTCTTGCTGAACTGGCACGATGCAGACTTGGCTAATTATCAAGTATTTGATGCTACACATTCAAATGACTCAGTTGCTGGAAATAAATTAATTGACATGTTTTGCCCTTTCTTGTTTAAAGGACTATGGACAATGAGTTGTGGACTGTAACATCAGGCACCACAAGAATGCTAACACATTGAAAAATGGTTTTTAAATGCACTGTTGAGATGAATCTGAAAAAACGAAATGGTTTTACTCTTCCAACTGAATTGCTTTAACCAGAGATGTTTTGTTTTTTGAAAAAAAAAAAAAATATTCTACATTGCACGTAGGCAGGAAAATGATTTATGAATTGTTGGGGCAGCAGAATTATGCAAGCAGGAGCGTAATTTATTTTGAGATAAGATGAGTGCGCACATCAAAGTCACCTGTGCGTAGGTTAAGTTTCTTAATTGAAGTAATGCTGCCAAGTGTGTGAGCTATAATTTGAAATGGTAACCTTTGAAACACTGGATACTTTTACAGCCAGCTTAAGGCAGGTAAATGAAACCATGACTGACTTGATGTTTGATTTTATGACACAGAGTGTGACACGGTTTTTGTTAAACCAACCAGTTTCATGTTTTTGTGGGGACAGCTGTCTCCAGCACACTAATGCAAAGAGTCACCTTTTGATTGTAGACATTTGGAATAATTCTTTGGAAAAGCGCTACAAATGAGTATCCACATGGAATTGCTAGCGTACTGGCCTGGCACATTGTCAGGCATCTTTTGTCACTGAATGGATACCATTTGTTTAATTTGTCTAATGTGATGTTTTTCTGACCAAGAACTGCAGCGAGTGTTCTCGCCAAGATTTTATGGACTATAACTTGACTAAGGCATTTTACCATGGTGTGATGAAACAGCCACTGCCGGATAGTAGTATGGTGTTTGTGGCTAAAGTTAATATTGTATATGGTAGATATCCCACTTGAAGAAGAGTATTCTCCAAGTCACAATAGGTAGACTGGTAATGCACACCTTCATTATTACAGTGATACACTTAGACATAGATTTATCATGAGGCAATGTTTCCTTAGTACTACCAAGCTGCTACAAATGGAGTCCATTTCTATGGCCCATCACTAGAGTGCGCGTAGCTAGGGAGCTAGATTCATTAATTGCAGGAGCTTTATATGCTTGTGACATAGAAACTGTGCACAATAAGCTAGCCACTATGGGTTCTGATGCCAGCTCTGCTATAGAACTTCTGGCCTAGTGGGGCCCATTGATACGCCCAACACTGCTACAAGTATTGACAACCACTGAAAATGGCAGAATTTTAGGTATGAAGACATTTTTTCTGCCATAGGGCAGGTCAACAAGACTGCTATATACACACGATGCATTGTATGGCAAACATTGTTTGATCAGCAGGTGTTGGCTTTTTACTGGGTGGGGGCGACCATCCTCCACACACTGGCACGCAGAGCTACAGTTACCAGCATACATATGGATTGAATTGCTTGCTTTTGATTGCATGAATAACACATGCCATGCTTGATGTAAATTAGTAGAATTGTTTTTATTTAGATAACCTGGTGCCCATGGGTTCACCTTGTTCAGGAAATTAGATGGTTTCTGGTTGGGTTCCACCTACCTGGGGGAAGTGTCTAGTCACACAGCCCACAGTCACGCTTGAATGCCCTGGGATCAGGGGGAGGGTAAGCCCTTAGAGTGAAAGGCTGCCAGGTTTTAGAATTGGTAA
This sequence comes from Ambystoma mexicanum, assembly GCF_040938575.1. Lineage (NCBI taxonomy): Eukaryota > Metazoa > Chordata > Amphibia > Caudata > Ambystomatidae > Ambystoma > Ambystoma mexicanum. Next base: position 1,199,118,150 of record NC_090935.1, read on the forward strand.
CCATACATAAATGCAATAGTGCATTGTAGATTAGACTACACTGGATTGCCTTGACATTTTAACTGCATGCTGCTTTTTAACTGACAATCAGTTATACAAAATTGATTTAGGTATTTTTGTGTAGGCCATGTTTTGGCTAGAGTAAATGTCCATGTTCACTTGGTGTAGGTATTTTTTGTGTAGGCCAGGTTTTGGCAAGGGTATATGTCACTGTTCACTTTGTGTACATTTTTGTTTAGGTAGTGTTTTACCTTGCATGCCACGCTAACTAACCGCTAGAAGATAGTTTGCTTAAACCTCTTGCAAAGCCCCAAGGTCTTTATCACTGCACTAAATACTATATTGATAGGTATTAGTCAGCATTTTGGCGCACACACGTTGAATAGGGGTGGAATGTAGTGATACACGAAATTGCAACCTTGCCAATCAGGGCTTTAGATGACAGCATTAGCCGCTGAAAGCCAATAGTGTATTCAAAGTATGTGCTAAAAATGCTGACAGTAGTCTGTTGTAGCACTTCCATTATGCAGTAGTGAGCTACAAGGAATATGCAGGCCTAGTATGAAATAGGTCACATTAAGCATTGTTGATAGACAGGCAGGGAGGGCCCCTAGCTCTGTACCTAATAGGTATTTTTGGAGTGTTTGGAACATTATGGCACCTATATAGCGCTTAGATAGCCAGTCTTAAGCGCTATAAACACTAAGCTATGAGTGCATGCCTTTTAGAGCTTGCAGATGGGGTTAATACATCCCTGCTTCCCTTAGAATATTCAGCCTCACTAACGGCAGCCCTGGCTCCAAGCTAATCTTGCTTTTCTCTGGGAAGGCACTGATAAGGACATTCCAGTGTTCGCGGAGAGGGCTCCAAGGGAGGGGGTAGGAGCGAGCAGGGAGCATCTCAGAGAGAGCTGGGTTTTTTCCATGAACCAGCCCATATTTTTGCACAGGGAAAGTTCTGGAACTGTGCGTCATGGTGACTGACAGCAAGAGATTATAAAATATCCATGCACACATGACTCGTGGGGAGATCGTCCTGTGGACTTGATTCATGCACGGTCAAGTGCCCGGAATTGGCTCTCACGGTGTCCTCCAGCATTGTTTTTCTGAGCGGGGCTTGTTTTTACAGCTAGCTTATGAAAAGCCAGGTCTCCCAGTGCTGATTAAAGGGACGTAAGACTGTGTTTCTCTATGTTTCTCTATATTTCTCTATGTTTCTCTATGTTTATCTAAGTTCCATGTTTCACTATATTTTGCATTGCTCTTTGTTTTATGCTTTGTAATATTCTCTAACTTGAATCCCAAATGTATATGAAATTCACTGCTTAGAATAAATATGCTAAAACTTTGAGGGTGTCATTTGTCACTAGCATGAGATCACTGCTCAGCACAATAGAACCTGTATTTTGGGCTGAATTGGGTATTTTTGCTCTCAAAGGGCTGGCCCCGAGGAAGATTTTGCCCATATCAAGACAAGCGCAAACGTAGTGCCAAGCTGAAAGATAAGATGCAAGCTGGGGAGTGATGCAAATGGCAGAAGCTCACAGAGGACCCCAGCTGTTGTGGTTGCACGCATGTCACACCTTAGGGCTATATCCAAACGTAGACACCAGTAACAGGGCGGCCCAACTCACATCAGGACAATACCATTGGGCTGCCACTATAGCACAGTGGCAACCACACCGTCTGACACAGCCGGGTTGTATGACAGTGGAAAGAGTGAGAAGTAGCAGAGTGGCTGACATGGGCTCGGGAGACTGTGGTGGTAGCTGCACAGCAATCTGAGGTTTGTGCCGGTCTGCTTCAATTGGTGTACTGTAGGCCGGTCTCGTACATAGGAGGCTGGAGGTGTACTAAGGTGAGAACGTGTGCTGGATGGAGCAACATAACATAAATTAAGCCATCACTTGTGCAGCCCCCAACGAGTGCTTTAGGTGGTTCTGACTGCAAAGACCAAAAGAGGCTAGCTTACTAGGCTACTAGGCAGCACCAGCAGGATACAGAGTAGTATGAAGGAAGGTGCATAAACCTTACATAAAGGGCCTGTCATTAACCCTTCCAGAAGTGGGCTGGCCAGACGCAGGCGGAAGCTGACTTAAGCGAACCAGATGCAACAGAGGAGGGGTCGCCGATGTACCATGAACTGTGGAGGACCCTGTAACGCCCACCTGGTTCCCACGGGGGCGCTGATCTAGTCTGGATTACTGCGGCCTCTTCTAGCGTGATGCGCAGGACCCGGAACACCGATTGGACAGGACCTCCTAATCGTGCTTCCTTGGCCCGTAGGAATATCCTTCTGCAGATGAGAAAGGGGATTAACAGTCTGCAGAATGGTGTGCTAGTTCCCCCCTTCCCCCCTCCGTTCCTCTCTATTCCTCCAAACCCGGTTTAAGCTCACCTTATGGTTTGGAAGGTTGAACTCTCCATCCTGCTTCTGGTGCAGGGGCGCTCGTTCGTTCAGTTACTTCACTGGTTTTCAGAATGGCGCTGGCAAAATCCACTTGACTTTCCTGAGCGATGCGCCGTAAGTATGAAAGTTCAAAGTTCAAGTGAGGCCCCCTTTATGCTTTCTTTCTCACCTGTGATCTGTCCTTTATTTCAGGTGCAGAATGAAGGCGATGCGTCGAGGGGTTAACCTGCCGAGGTGAGTAGTAATGAGGGCGATCCCTCTAGATGTCCTTATCATTCCTCTGAAATGTCTCTAGTCCTTTCCCCATAGGGGCCGGGGTACGGTACCTGCCAACGGGGCGGCACCGACCCGAAATGTGGAAGAAAAGCCAGTAAGTATTATGGCTGTTAATCAGGCTTTCCTTCTGTGTGTCCTTCTGCTCACCTTTTATTTCTTCCTCTCTTCCCTAGGTGCAGAGATGTGAGATCCGATGCTGACAGCCGCGATGGAGCCGGGAGATGTCTCGAGGACAGGACAGGTGAGTGAAGCGTGGCGCTGCAGCGAGCAACGCGATGCTTTTAAATTGAAGTCTTCCTTCAGGGATGCTGGCGAGAAGATTCCGGATGCAGGTAAGAAGCTTGAAATAATCCTTGGTTTTCACCTTTCGCTTCTCTTCCTTCCTTGCAGGTCTTCCAGGTTCAAGACGGGCGTGGCTCTAGTCCTGGAGCAGGAGCAGACACAGTGAGCGTTAAGCTGCAGGAAGCAGAACAACGCGAAGCATGAGCTGCTGTCTGGGTGTGGCTTAAATAGCCTCCAAAGAAGTCCCAGGTATGTATCCTTCCCCAACTAGGTATGTATCCTTCCCTGGCCACGCCCGAGTGAAAAAATAGTCCCTATGAAAAAATAGTCCCTTTCAGGTCTCAGGAAGGCCTGAAGCATGCAGCATGGTCTGCATCAGGTAAGTGCACAAAACACCTCCCTTTATGAGCCTGGCACCTATGGCGCCAGGACTGAGTCCAAAGAGTCCCTATAAGGGGCCGCTGGGCTTTTACCCGAGGGCATGATGCCTGCTTCCGGGGGTGCTGGGCCTGGCCTGATGCTCCGGGGGTAGGCATCATGACAGCACTCCCCCCCCAAGGCCCTTCCCAAGGTCGTTCCTTCTGGAGGTTTTTGTTTGTTTGGGAAATTCCGATGGAACCTTTTTACCAGCCGAGGTGCATGTATGTGATCACTGGGTTCCCAAGACCTTTCCTGAGGCCCGTACCCTTTCCAATCAATTAGATAGAAAAGCTTTGATTTTAAGATTTTGGAATCCAAAATGTTCTTTACATCGAATTCTGGCTCTCCATCTATCAGGATTGGGTCTGGTGGCTTTATTAATCTGGTTCCTGGTTGTACTGGTTTCAAAAGAGACACATGAAAAACGGGGTGAATCCGCATGTTGGCTGGTAGATCGAGCTTGACTGCTACTGGCTTAATTATAGCTTTGATTGAGTAAGGGCCTAAATACCTTGGATTAAAAGTTCGAGGTCCCTTGAGCGATAAGTGTTTGGTAGCCAACCATACTTGATCCCCAATTTGGTACGGAGGCGCCTCCTTTCGATGTAGATCCGCATTCTTTTTGTATTTCTCTTTCGCATGTTGCAAATGTGCAGTTGTATCCTTGAAGGCTTGAGTTATCGTAGAATGCAAATGATCCACTGCGGGCATTTCAAGGCTCGAAGGTGAGTCCAAGTCTGAAATACGAGGGTGATGTCCATATAGGGTAAAAAAGGGGCTTTGACCCGTTCCAGAGTGTATCGAGTTATTATAAGCATATTCAGCCACCCACAGAATATCATTCCAATTACCCTCCGATTGGTGCAACATACATCGTAGAAATTGTTCAAGGGTCTGGTTCGTTCTCTCCGTCTGACCATCGGTCTGTGGGTGGTGGCTGGTCGAGAGTCTTACGTCGATTTGTGCCAGCTGGCAACACTTTTTCCAAAAATGAGAAATAAACTGGCTTCCCCAATCGGAGACTAGTATGGACGGGAATCCATGCAAACGGATGATATTCTCGAGGAATTCCTTGGCAAGAACAAAGGCTGAAGGTAATCCTTTCAACGGAATAAAGTGGGCCATTTTGGAAAATAAATCCACCACGACCAGAATAGTATTTTAACCTTTACAAGAGGGCAGGTCCATGATAAAATCTAGTGACAGGGTGTGCCAAGGTGCTGGTGGAATGTCTAAGGGCTGAAGAAGACCGGCGGGTCTTGTCTTTTGACCTTTGTTTTGGGCACAAACTCCACAGGACATCACGAAAGATTTAATATCCTTTCACCAGGAAGGCCACCAGAATTGTCGTCTAACCTTTTCCTCAGTTTTGGCAATGCCAGGATATCCTTCCATCAGGGTGTCATGATGACGGGAAATAACCAGTTCTTGCAATTCCTTTTCTGGCAAAAATAAGCGTCCTTGGAAGTAAGGTAAGCCATCCTTGACTGAAAAGTTAGACCCCTTTTTGATCCAATACTGCAAGGCTGAAGAGTCCAGGACTTGTTTTACTCGTGCTTGAATGTCTTCAAGGGTTTGTAAAGTGGTTATTCCCAAAATTCTTTGTTCGGGAATTATCGGCACAGGTTCTGAGTTTGTGTCTTTTTCTTCCATTCCAATTCGGGATAGAGCGTCCGCCTTACCATTCTTAGAACCGGGGCGGTAGGTGATTACAAAATCGAACTCAGCAAAGAACAAAGCCCATCAGAGCTGTCGAGACGATTGGGCCTTGGCAGTTTTTAAATATTGTAAATTTCGGTGATCAGTGATCACGGTGATGGTATGCCGGGCGCCGAGGAGATAATGCCACCAAGCCTTAAAGGCGGACTTAATGGCTAATAGTTCCTTATCGGTAATCGCATAATTTATCTCCGGCGGTGAGAACTTTCTGGACCAAAATGCTACGGGGTGCAGTTGGTTGGTTTCAGGGTCTCTCTGAGACAGGACAGCTCCCATGGCTAAGCTGGACGTGTCGGTTTCGACTATATATGGGAGATCAGGACGCGGGTGCTTCAAAATAGGTGCGGACGTGAACTTAGCTTTCAACTCCTGAAAGGCCTGTTCGGCTTCCTCGGTCCATTCAAAACTTTTATTTTTTCGCAAGAGTGCAGTGATAGGTTGCACCACACGTGAAAACTCCGGGATAAACCAGCAATAAAAGTTGGCAAAACCAAGCATGCTTTGGACACATTTCACTGAACTAGGTGATGGCCATTTGAGGATGGCATCCACTTTCCGTGAATCCATTCGGACCCCTTTAGGTGTCAGGATGAATCCGAGAAACTCAACCTCGGTGGTATGGAAAACACATTTTTCCAGCTTAGCAACAGTTTGTGCTGGCGCAGTTTCTCTAGGACGGCCCTGACATGTTTTCTGTGATCAGATTCCAAAGAGGAGTAAACAAGAATGTCATCGATATACACGATAACACAGACATCAATGAGTTCCCGAAGGACATCATTCATGAAGAATTGGAAGGCAGCAAGCGCGTTGCACAACCCGAAAGGCATCACCTGGTATTCGAATAGTCCATATTTTGTACAGAAGGCCGTTTTCCATTCGTCGCCTTCTTTTACTCGTACCAGATGATAAGCCCCCCGGAGATCTAACTTGGTGTATACGCAAGCGTCCTTCACCTGGTCAAGGAGTTCAGGGATCAGAGGCGGAGGGTAACGATTTTTAACAGTTATCTGGTTCAATGTGCGGTAATCGATGCAAGTCCTAAGGTCGCCCTCTTTTTTAGGCACGAAGAACAAAGCTGAAGATGCCGGGGACTTTGACGGGCGAATGAAACCATTGGCGAGGTATTGATCTAAATATTGTCTCAAATGCAGATTCTCAGGTTCAGTAAGGGCATAAATCCTGCTACAAGGGGGTTGTGCACCGGGCACCAGATCGATTTGGCAATCGTACGATCTGTGGGGAGGTAACGTGTTGGCCTGTTCCTTTTGGAAGATGTCCTGAATGTCTTGGTACTCTGGAGGTAGTTGCACGGGGCAGAGGTTACTGATGCTAGATTAATCTTTGGATTTTCTGGGTAGCAGGTTTGTGCACAATCCGGGAAGGTTATTCTCTTCGCTCGCCAATCAATTCGAGGATTATGTGTCTCTAACCAAGGGACTCAGAGAATAAACTGAAACTGTGGAGTCTTGATCACATCAAACACATCTGCCTCCTGATGGCCATCCGGACCTACAAGTGTCACCTCAGCTTTGGAATGTGTTACCGGTCCAGAGGCAATTTCGGTTCCATCTACAGTGGTGATGACATCTTTGCTGGTTTTAGGACGCAGAGGGAGGTTTATCCTAGAGACCAATTCTCGATCCACATAGTTCCCTATAGCCCCGCTATCGATGTATGCCTTTATAGCATGCAACCGTTTTGGCTGTTCCGGATCTATGAGGACCATTGGCACAATGAAATGCGAGGTCTGAGAGTTAGTTTTCAAGCTCGGCAAGCGGACCCCTACGCTTGCTGGGCGTGGTCGTTTCCCGATACAGAGTTTCCATGGATTTTATCAGCGGCTCCTACCACCTTCTTGGGCGGCTTAACCGGGCAATCTCGTAGAACGTGTCCTGAGGACCCACAATAAAGGCATAATTGCATCTGTCGTCTTCTTTTCCCGTTCTTTTTGAGTTAGGGGTCCTTTAACATCTCCGATTTGCCTAGGCTCCGAGGCATCAGCCCCCTTGGGGTTAGCGTGGGTTTTGGCCCACACCCGGGTTTCAAACTTGGACCGATCTGCTTTTCTGTTTTGCAGCCTGTGATCCAACTGGACCACTAAATCTATATATTCAGTGCATTCTTGGGGCGGATTTACAACTTGTGCCAGGACATCTTTAAGTTCTCTGCATAGACCTCGATAGAATAACGTGATTCTTTTATCCTCTGGCCAACCCGTTTCCACAATTAGTCTATTGAAGGTTGCAATGTAGGATAGAAGGTCTTGATTGCCCTGTCGCAGAGATAGAAGTTCATCATCCAGAGCCTGTCCCTGGGAATGTCGAGCAAATAACCTTTCCATGCTTGTTTGAAATCCTTGAAAATCAGTAAGAATCGTGTCATCTTGAGTTACCAGTGGGACTGACCAATCGGCAGCACAGCCACTGAGATATGACAACACAAAGGCTACCTTGGTCTGATCATTAGGGAAGGTCCCGGGTCTGCATAGGAAGTGCAAACGACACTGATTCATGAATACGGCGAATCGTTTGGGGTCCCCAGCAAAGCGTTCGGGTGGGGCCAGCGGCATGTTTGCAGGTAGATTAATCAGCACAGGGTTACTGGAAACCACAGGAGTGGGGTTCCCCCCGGAACCGGGTAAAGGAGTTTGTCCAGCTTGACCTTGCAAAAGCTGTCTAGCCAGGTCATCAGTCCTTTCCCTTGTTACAATCACTTCTCTTCTGAGGGCATTAGTCTCTTGACGAGCGGCGTGTACCTCGGCCCGTAATTCCCCCAGTAGTTGGGCCAGTTGGTCAGTCTCAGAAGTTTCCATAGCGCCTGGGTGGGAATTTGTAGGGAGGCTTTGCGTTCTGTAACGCCCATCTGGTTCCCACGGGGGCGCTGATCTAGTCTGGATTACTGCGGTCTCTTCTAGCGTGATGCGCAGGACCCGGAACACCGATTGGACAGGACCTCCTAATCGTGCTTCCTTGGCCCGTAGGAATATCCTTCTGCAGATGAGAAAGGGGATTAACAGTCTGTAGAATGGTGTGCTAGCTCCCCCCTTCCCCCCCTCCGTTCCTCTCTATTCCTCCAAACCCGGTTTAAGCTCACCTTATAGTTTGGAAGGTTGAACTCTCCATCCTGCTTCTGGTGCAGGGGCGCGCGTTCGTCCAGTTACTTCACTGGTTTTCAGAATGGCGCTGGCAAAATCCACTTGACTTTCCTGAGCGATGTGCCGTAAGTATGAAAGTTCAAAGTTCAAGTGAGGCCCCCTTTATGCTTTCTTTCTCACCTGTGATCTGTCCTTTATTTCAGGTGCAGAATGAAGGCGATGCATCGAGGGGTTAACCTGCCGAGGTGAGTAGTAATGAGGGCGATCCCTCTAGTTGTCCTTATCATTCCTCTGAAATGTCTCTAGTCCTTTCCCCATAGGGGCTGGGGTACGGTACCTGCCAACGGGGCGGCGCCGACCCAAAATGTGGAAGAAAAGCCAGTAAGTATTATGGCTGTTAATCAGGCTTTCCTTCTGTGTGTCCTTCTGCTCACCTTTTGTTTCTTCCTCTCTTCCCCAGGTGCAGAGATGTGAGATCCGATGCTGACAGCCGCGATGGAGTCGGGAGATGTCTCGAGGACAGGACAGGTGAGTGAAGCGTGGCGCTGCAGCGAGCAACGTGATGCTTTTAAATTGAAGTCTTCCTTCAGGGATGCTGGCGAGAAGATTCCGGATGCAGGTAAGAAGCTTGAAATAATCCTTGGTTTTCACCTTTCTCTTCTCTTCCTTCCTTGCAGGTCTTCCAGGTTCAAGACGGGCGTGGCTCTAGTCCAGGAGCAGGAGCAGACACGGTGAGCATTAAGCTGCAGGAAGCAGAACAACGCGAAGCATGAGCTGCTGTCTGGGCGTGGCTTAAATAGCCCCCAAAGAAGTCCCAGGTATGTATCCTTCCCCAACTAGGTATGTATCCTTCCCTGGCCACGCCCGAGTGAAAAAATAGTCCCTATGAAAAAATAGTCCCTTTCAGGTCTCAGGGAGGCCTGAAGCGTGCAGCATGGTGTGTATCAGGTAAGTGCACAAAACACCTCCCTTTATGAGCCTGGCGCCTATGGCGCCAGGACTGAGTCCAAAGAGTCCCTATAAGGGGCCGCTGGGCTTTTACCCGTGGGCATGATGCCTGCTTCCGGGGGTGCTGGGCCTGGCCTGATGCTCTGGGGGTAGGCATCATGACAGACCCTTGTGCAAGGTGTACCGCAGAGGGACTATAAGTGTGGAGGGTCTAGCGCTCTGGTGCGGAGGTGAGGCGAATCAACCAAGTAAGGAGGAATATGGGGTGCTCACCATTAGAGCTGTAAACTGCCTGAGAGGCGTATAGGTTACTGAAGAAGAGGAAGTACGCATAAAGTATATACATCGTATGCTCCTGGTGTATGGTCAATGGTGTGTGTCGTCAGGCAAGTAGGATGAGGGTGAAGCAGAATTCTGAAGTGGGTGGACATGATAGGTGCTACGACACCCGAGATAAGGGCTGCCTAGATCCAAGTAGGCAACAGACAGAGGACCACACGTGAACCTTGGCACAGACGTGCTCCCCATATCAAGGAGCTGACATCATGGTGACAAAAGCGAACAAAGGAAAAGGAAAGCAGTCATCACTGGATGTGTTTACTTAACCTACTCAACTGTCCGAGGCCACAAAGGTACAATCAAAAGATGCACAAGAAGGAGAAACACTGGGGAGAATGGACCAGCAAATATTGGAGGCCATTGCAGAACTGAAATCGTCACTGGAATTCAAGATCGATGCAATGCAAACTGATATGAACCTTCTACGATAATATGTCAGGGCGCTGGCGGGACGTACAGAGGTGTTCGAGAAGGAAGTAAAGGCCAACGCTAGTAGCTGTAAGGACAACTCCCAGGAGGACTCCATACTGAAACAGCAAGTGAGTAACCTCGAAAATTGGGCAGAAGAAGCAAAAGGTCAGGCGCGGAGGAACAACCTGCATATAGTTGGACTCCCGGAAGGAGAGGAGGGTCAGAACCCGACTAAATACTTAGAGGACATGCTCCTGCAAGAAATAGGAGCCAGATTGCTCACCCAGGGGTTCACAGGGTATAGGGCGCATAGAGCCCTGACAAGGAGACCACCACCCAGAGCCCCGCCCCGACCGATCATCGCTAGGGTACTGAACTATAAAGATAGGGAGAGGATCCTGGAACATTTCCGTAAAGGTGGAACTATTACCCGGGCATCAGCGTCTATCACAGCATACCCTGATTACATGTTTATGATTCAGAAACAAAGAATGAGCTACGGGACCATTAAATGGAGGTTATGGAGTTCCAACCTCAAATACATGATACTGTACTCAGCCAAAATGAAGGTTTTATACAAAGACCAGGCTTGGTTCTTTGAGTTCCCCGAAAATGTGAACAGTTGGATGGACTCATTAAACCTGCCGGAGGAACAGCCGGATCGGAGAGGAGAAAGGAACGATAAGTGAAGCTGCAAGGGATGTTAACATATTGCTAGATGTTAGAGGGTGCTAGAAAATGTAGAGGTGTTAGAGACAATTGGACTGATAAGCATATGCGTTTATAATGTTAGCAGAATGAAGGAGATACATGCGCAGCATAGGATTATGCAGCGTTGAGGACCATTCTTTACCCACGTTATATTAGTTTAGTTGGGATACTAGTAGTCTAGTATCCTCCTGCTGCACTCTGAGTACCGGCAATGGGCAGAGAAAGGGGGGAGATGCGGGGTAGCCTGAGATACAGTTATGGAGCTCGACAACAGTTGGGGTTGGTGGAGTTGTGGGGAGGAGGGGAAGTTGGGGAAGTTATGGGGGAATCGGCCTACGGACATGCACTCAGAACAGAATGTGGGGGCGCCAATGGAGAGGAGAGGTTTTGGATGGTAACACAACATGGGTGAACTCAAAATAGCAACCTGGAACGTGAGGGGTCGGAACAGTCATATTAAAAGAAACTAGGTTATGTCATATTTAAAGGTCAGAAAATAGACATAGCGCTTCTGCAGGAAACCCATTTGACAAAGGAGAAACAAGACACCATAATACGTAAGGGGTCAACATATTCAGCATATGCTGGAGGGGTCCTGATCTAGATAGCACCACATGTCCCATTCAAGATCCTTCAGACCTTGCTTGACAAAGATGGTAGGATGGTAATTGTCTTGACTTGACGCGTCGTGAAGAATATATGGGCCTCTGTCCCCAAGTTCCACACAGAGAGATAAAAAACGACTCCCTATGCGAGCCTTGAGGCCACAGGATCAGACGCCGCCGAGGACCCCAGAGCTGTTGGAATGAATTCAGGTATTAGCACAAACAAGCACAGTACTGCAAACAATGTAACTGTTGTTGAAAGGGGCTTACCTAAGGGTAATTGAAAGGTGCTAGGAACTATGAGGCTGTGATGCAAGGAAGCGTCAGCAATCCATAAAGCCAGGCACCAGAAAATCAGCACTGGCTACACACCTGATGATTCTTGGATGTATTCGTGACACTGTGGTACTCGTGGACTGCTTGGAGGCACTGTAGCAGTTCAAGGCACCTCGGAGACCGTAGAGTAAATGACAAAGCAGAGAAGGGTAATCCAAACAATCCATTCACCGTTAGCCAAAAATCCAAAAGTCTGTGAATCCGAGCAGGAACCAAAACCACAAATCCAAGCAGCAAGAATAGCCAGTCCGTAATCCGTAAGCTTGAGGTCTTTTTCCAATGAATCCAAAACGTGAATTGAAAACGCCAAACAGTGTCGTGAAATAGCTGTGAAGCGGCGAGTGATTCAAAGTGCGAGGCTTTAATGTCTGCCGACTCCCGATCACATGAGCGGAGCTCAAGGCATGTGACCGGGAAGTCGGCCCAGAACCAGGAAGTGGTTGCGTTCGGCTGCTCCAGCCCGCTCGCAATCTCCATGGGAGTTGCCACTGGAAACGAGGGAACAAACAAAATCGCCCTCTGACAGAGCCTTGGAGCTGATGATGCTACACTCGCACCACAGGTAGCGTGACCTTATGAAGGGCTGACTGTGACTTGGGGAGTCTAGCTGTGTTATGTGTCGGGGAGTCCCCGGGGGTAAGAGTGTTATGTAAAGCAGTGTGCCTGAGGGTAATCTTCCTTCCGCGCATGACAGAGCCCCCCCCAATAGCCCACGGCCACGTGGGCATGTGGGATGGTCCAGGTGAAAACGAGAAACCAGCCGCGGGGCATGGACATCTGCCGCAGGAACCCAACACCGTTCCTCCGGGCCAAAGCCCGCCCAGTCCACAAGATACTGGAGACCACCCCTAACCACACGGACCCCAGAATGTTCGACACTTCATACTCCTCAGAACCACCCACAGAAACGGGGCCAGGGGCAGACAGGAGACAGGTAGGAGCGGGACAAGGTTTCAATAGGGAGGTATGAAACATGGGATGGATGCGCCAAGAAGCGGGAACAGAGAGGCGATAGGCCACCGGGTTGATCACTGCAGAAATCCTACAGGGTCCTACAAAACAGGGAAGCAATTTGTGACAGCCTGGCAGTCGGAGGTGACGTGAAGAAAGCCAAACCCTGTCCCCTACAACATAGGAAGGTGCCACAGCCCTCCGTCTATCAGCCGCAGACTTCACCGACGCCTGAGCCTCGCGAAGATGAGTGAGTGTCTGGGCATAAACAGCCGACAGGTCACGGGCGCATGCAACCGCAGCAGGATTAACAGAAAGCGTGAAATCAGGAATAGGCAAGGTACGGGGGTGCTGACCATATAGAACATAAAAGGGAGAAGAGCCAGTAGAAGCGTGCAAAGAGTTATTGTATGCAAATTCAGCAAGGTGCAAGGCACTTAGCCATGATTGTTGGTGCTGTAAAATGAGACAACGTAAATACTGTTCCATGGCCTGGTTCACCCTCTCAGTCTGGCCATCCATTTCCGGATGATAGGCAGATGAGAAACGGGAATCAATTCCCAGGAGACCTGTGAGCGCCCGCCAGAACCGAGATGTGAATTGCGGCCCCCTGTCCGAGATGATAATCGTGGGTAGCCCAAAAAGACAGAAGACAGATTTAAAGAAAAGGTTGGAATGCCAGAACAGGGAATAAACCGAGCGACCTTATAGAAGGAATCCACCACCACCCAAACTGTGTCGAAGCCCTTGGTCCGAGGCAAGTCTGTCACAAAATCCATCAAAACCGTGTGCCAGGGTCTAGGAGGTACAGGTAAGGGATGTAAGAGACCCACTGGGCGCCCCCGATGATGTTTACACTGGGCACATATTGCACACGTGTTCACATAGCCTTCAACATCGTGTTTCATGGAGGGCCACCAACAAAAGCGTTTGAGGAGGTCCAACGTCCTCTTTGGTCCAGGACGTCCATTAATGGCTCTGGCATGGGACCAATCCAGAGCAAGGTTGCGGTTGTCTGCTGTTGGTAACCATAATTTATTCTGGATGAAAGGTAACCCATCATGAAACACCGGATCCCACTCGGAGACTTGTTCAGGATGTAGCAAAACCCATGTACGAAACGATTTCAGTAGTGGTAAAGGAGGTGTATAGAGACAAATGACATGTTGGTCTAATAGGGTTTCAGGGAAAATGGGTAAGGAGACCCCGCCAGGGGAACGAGACAATGCGTCCGCCTTTCCATGGGACAAGCCCGATCGATGTTTGATCTGGAAGTCGAAGCCCGCAATGAATAAATGCCACCGCACCTGCCGGCTATTAATACACTTGAGCCAGGCCAAATCTTGGATATTACGGTGATCTGTGAATACCGTGATTGGATGTTTTGCCCCTAACAGATGATGTCGCCAGACTTGAAAGGCATCCTTGATGGCCAATAACTCTTTTTCCGTAACCGTGTAATGGCTTTCGGTAGGGGAAAACTTTCGGGAATTAAATGCCACCGGATGTAACTGACCTGAAAAGGGACAATACTGGGATAACACTTCCTGATGAGTGTTCTGTATATTCATGGTGATTGGGGCAGTTTGTTGTCTGATCGGACCGGAAATCAGTGCTGTGCCGTCCACTGCGTGTACGGGTTCTGGGTGTTGTTTGGTAACCAGGGGTAGATTCAATGACTTGGCCAACATTATATCGACATAATTGCCTGTGGCACCTGAATCAATAACAATGGACACTGTATGAACAACATCTGGTGTGGGTTTTAAAGTAGCCTGTACCACCACTGGCCTAACCCTCCCAAAAGCGGGCATCATTTCTGAGGGAGTAGATGAACTGCTCGATCCGGCCCTCGGATCTAGGGTCGAGCAGTCCGAAAAACTGGATTTTTTGTCTTGGGACGCTGAGGACAGGTCTTTACAAAATGACCGTTTAGGCCACAAGAATAGCAGACGTTGTCAGTTCTACGGCGTTCTCGCTCGGTTTGCGAAATCGGGCTGCGGATTCCGCCTATTTGCATGGGTTCACCACCTGTATCTGTGGAAGGGGAGGTCTGAACTGTATCAGGAAACCCTGCTTTGGATTTGCGTTCAGAATGCTGTGCGTCTATCTGTAAGGCGAGGTCTACTAATTCAGTGTGTTGTGTGGGCAGAGAGGGGACGACGGCCATAGCATCCTTCATGGAATTACTGAGTCCTCTATAAAACACCACTGCCTTTTTTGTTTCGGGCCAAGAAGTCTCAGCGGGCAATTGATTGAATCGGGCAATGTATTCTATGAGTGAACCCTTTCCTTGAGTTAATTCCAATAACTCGAGATCCTGGGACTGGGCCTTATGATGTGTGTCAAATACATGAGACATTTCTGTGACTAGTAGATCGAAATCATAAAGAACGGGACTGTCATTTTCCAATAACGGGTTAGCCCAAGCGGCAGCTGTACCAGCTAGATGGGATAGGGTAAACGCCGCCTTTGTGGTGGAATCGGGGAAGGCCTGGGGTCTACAGAGGAAATGCAATTTGCACTGGTTTAGGAATGTACGAAACCTTCTGGGATCTCCATGGAATCTTTCTGGAGCAGCCAAGGGAAAGGGCGTAGACACGAGTACGGGAACCTGAGGTGCTGCCGTAGGAAGGACAGGTGGAGCTACTGGGAGTTGCGCAGCAACATCACCGAACTCTGCATCAGAGGGTAAGGGATTGTGAGCACTTTGGATGAGGTCTAACCGCTGATGTATAGCGGTATTGGCGGCTGTCATATCAGCCCTCAACACTGTGATTGCCTGTACCAAGGCAGCCACCGGTTGGTCGGCTGCGGCCTCCATATTCAACACAACCCGCGGCTTCACAGTCTGTCTTGACTTGACGCGTCGTGAAGAATATATGGGCCTCTGTCCCCAAGTACCACACAGAGAGAGAGAAAACTACTCCCTATGCGAGCCTTGAGGCCACTGGTGGTTGTTGTTTCGCAGGATCAGATGCTGTCGAGGGCAAGAATAGCCAGTCCGTAATCCGTAAGCTTGAGGTCTTTTTCCAATGAATCCAAAACGTGAATCAAAAACGCCAAACAGTGTCGTGAAACAGCTGTGAAGCGGCGAGTGATTCAAAGTGCGCGGCTTTTATGTCTGCCGACTCCCGATCACGTTAGCAGAGCTCAAGGCATGGGACTGGGAAGTCGGCCCGGAACCAGGAAGTGGTTGTGGTTGGCTGCTCCAGCCCACTCGCAATCTCCATGGCAGTTGCCACTGGAAACGAGGGAAAAAAATCGCCCTCTGACAGAGCCTTGGAGCTGATGATGCTTCCCTCGCACCACAGGTAGCGTGACCTTATGAAGGGCTGACTGTGACTTGGGGAGTCTAGCTGTGTTATGTGTCGGGGAGTTCCCGGGGGTATGAGTGTTATGTAAAGCGGTGTGCCTGCGGGTAACCTTCCTTCCACGCATGACAGTAATCATTCATGGGCTGGTGGAAAGTAAAGAAATATGTGTCATTAATGTATATGCTCCAAATCAGGATACTCTGACTTATTTCAAATCCCTATATTTTAAGATCAGTCCGTATAGAGATGGGGCAGTGATCTGGGGAGGAGATTTCAAACATTCTTTGGACCCGACAATACATAGATCGGATGGTAAATGTGTTCATCTGGCCCCTTCCGCCAAAGCTCTGAACATGTTGCTGCACACATTTAAGTTTGCAGATGTATGGTGAATGAAGCATCCACAAGATCGAGTATACTATCACTATTCTGCCCCACAGAATCTATATATCAGGTTGAACTATCTGTTCACAGGAGAGGAGATGATGAGCGAGGTCATACTTGCCGAGTATAAAGCGAGGGTGCTCTTGGATCACACCCCTCTGGTTGTGACTTGACGGGTCCTCCCTTCCTGTGCTAAAATCCTGACATGGAAACTGAGAGTAGAAGCATTAAAAGATACAGGGTTTCGAGGGGGCTTAAGCACCGATGTGAGAGAATATTTTGATATAAATACTAGTAGTGTCGAGTCAGCAGCAATGCTGTGGGAGGCCTTCAAGCTAGTGGTTAGAGGAGGGGCTATAGCTAAATTGAAAGGCGTGCAAGACGTCATAACGCGAGACCTGCAAAAAACAAAGCAGAAATTAGAAATGATTATGAAAACAGGTGGGAGTTCCCCTGAGCAGACTGCGGAAACATCCTGCTTGCAGCGGGAATGTAGGATCACTGGGAACGGTTGGGCAAGCTGAGTTATAGGTAATACATTGAGAGGCAACATGCTGAGGGGGATAAGCCGGGCAGGCTTTTGGCTTTGTTATATAAGAGAGAGACCGCTCTGCAAACTATTAGGGCGGTGAATGGGACAGATGGAACGCTGCATGAGACCCAGGAAGACGTGAAATGTTTCTATGATTACTACACGCACTTATATTCAGAATATGAAGTTGAGGAAGGGATGGATATGCAAGAGGCATTGGCAGAGATTAATCTTCCCAAACTCAGCAGTTAAGAGAGTGAAAACCTCGAGTCCCCCATTACGCTGGAGGAACTCAAGCACGTTATTAAAAAACCTCTGAGTAATAAAGCCCCGGGTGTGGATGGTCCCCCCAGAGAATATTATAAGGTATATATGAATGAGATACTCCCCCACATTATTAGCAATGCTAAATGAGGCATAGGATTCCGGCAGATTACTAGAGTCCTTGCGAGAGTTGATAATTGTCCCACTCCTCAAACCAAATAAACCAGAAGCAGAATGTGGATCTTTTAGACCCCTCTCGCTGCTAAACCAGGATGGGAAGATCTTAATGGCAGTCATGGCGAATAGACTCAGACCGGTCATAAGTAAACTCATACACCCAGACCAGACTGGTTAAATCCCACATAGGAATATAACTAATAATTTGCGTAGATTACAGCACATTATAGATTAGAGAAAGAGGGGGTCGCAGGAGGTGGCAGTAGTCACACTAGATGCAGTGAAAGTATTTGATTCAGTCAGATGGTCCTGGTTACTGGCAGTCCTGAAGGAATATGATATTGGGCCCACATACATTAAGTGGGTGTGGCTGCTGTACATTGAGCCGGTAGCGAGAGTCAAGACGGACTCCACTATCTCTGAGCAATGACGGTTGAATAAGGGCACGCGAAAAGGATGCACGTGGTCCACAATGCTTTTCACTTTTGCACTGGAGCCATTAGCGGTGTACTTGAGGGCAGAGTACGGAGAGGTGGGTATCAGTACTGGGGGGGGGCAACACTTCATTTCGCTATATGCTGATGACATGTTATTATACTTACAATACCCTGAAGAGAATTTATAATATGTTTTGGATGTGATGGCACGGTATGCTGCACTGTCAGGTATAATGATAAACCCGCAGAAGTCGAGTTTATACACCCTGGGCGCGTATGTGGGGAAGCTGCTACACAAATTGCCGGTACTACAGATTAAGTGGGAAATCGACACATTTAGGTACTTGGGGATAGACATATACCATGACCCTAAGTTGGAGCACAAGCAGAACACTGAGAAGGCGGTGTCCAATATTGAGAAATTTATGACATTTTGGACAAAGCTACCATTGTCCATGATGGGCCGCGCTGCATTATTAAAGATGGTGGTGCTGCCAAGACTAGTACACTGCTTCGCTAACGTCCAGCTCGCGATCCCGTAGAAGTGTTTTATAAAATTGCATGGCATATGCAGGAGCTTCATATGGCACAACTCAAGGTGTAGAATAGCACTGTGGAAGCTTCAGAATTCATACGAGCTAGGAGGCATAACATTACCAAATTCTGAAATACACCATTTGGCCAGTCGACTGCAGTTTGTAGCCAAGTGGCTGTCATACAACCGATCACCGAATCCAGATTACTAGGTACAGAAAGCGCCCCTGTTCTTCTTAAATGAGATAATATGGGCATCCAATAAGTGTGCTACCAAAGAGCACCTGTTACGTTTAGGGCACATGATGTGGCACAAGGTATGCCGAGTGATAGATAGTCCTGCTCTGTATTCCCCCCAGATTCCGCTGGTGGCGCTAGAGGGGCTGGATGAACAGGTTAGGTTAAATCTCAGGGGAAGGTGGAAACCTGTGGGGATAGCGACAGTGGGAGATGTGCTTAAGGAAGGGACTCCCAAAACTTTCGAGGAGTTGATATTGATATTGATATTTTATTTCTATAATGCTCATACAAGTGTTTCAGAGCGCGACAAGGCAAGGGAGGGGAACAGGGGAGAACAAAACAGTGATTTTACTAGGCTCAGTGACATTGAGAATGCGCAGGTGCATGGGAGAGGGGAGGGGAAAGTGCATGGAAGGGGGGAGAAGTAGAAAGTGCGAAGCAGAGGAGAAACAGTTAAATAACAATAAATAAATAATAAAGGCAACAAACAGTTTTAGTGCAGCCAGAAATTTGCAAGTGCTAGGTTTAAGCAGTTGGTGGAGGATACTGGGTTACACCACGGACAATACATCACACACACCCGTCTTTTGTAGATTATAAAGGGCAGGTGGCTGGGTTCTGAGTTACCCCCACAACCAGACGATGGTCGGAAGGCAGACATGAGGTTTCACGTATATATATGAGTTGTTGATGTCCATAGTGGGGAAAGAAGCGGTACGTACGAGGCAGGAGTGGGAGACAGATATATGAGAACCAATGTCGGATGTGCTGTGGGGCAGGTCTAGAGGGTACCTCTAGTCTTTCAAATCCTTCACAATTGATGGCAATATCATCAAGGTGGCCAAAGATACAAAAATGGTTTGCATCTATATCAATGCCACTCTATCACTTTCTAAACAAATCAACTCTGTCTGGTCTGCTGCATCTTATACATGCAAGCTCATTTCGGCATGTCGCCCATTCCTATCACCAGCCAATTGCACTACATTAGCCAGGACTCTAGTCCTATCCAAGATCGAATATTGCAACGCCCTCTATCTCGGCACCAACCAATGCAATATCATCAAATTACAGATTATACAAAACAATGCCATCATAGCGGCACTAAACATCCCCAGGAACCTCCACATCTCAGACTCCAGACGGAGCCTTCGTTGGTTATCAGTTTCCCAAAGAGTCTCACTCAAAGCGCTCTCGCTAACACATACAAGCATCACAAACCAAGCACCTAGTTATCTGGCTTGTAGATTTTATTAACACACTTCTTCTAGACCTCTGAAAAGTGCTCAAACCAACTGTCTCTCCATCCCCCGCTTCAACCTCCAGAGATCAGGCGGGAGCAGCTTCCCAGTCATGGCGGAGAAATTATGGAACTCCTTACCCAATCCATTCAGAGTGAAACCGTCCTTCCTGGCCTTCAAGAGCAAAGCGAAAGTCATGCTGTCTGCTCAAGACAGGCTTTGATTTTTAGCTCCTACTGTCATCTTTGACCTACTACACTGGCGCCAACCTGCCAGTTGCCCATTCTGATTGTTAATATGTATAGTACTTGTATATTATCCTAACATACCCTTTTGTTCACTGCCTGTTTCCCCCTCCCTGATGTATTCTGTTTTATGTACCCTGTATTTTCTGCTTGTAACCTAAATGATGCACCTGGATGCCCTTGGGCCTGGTGCCCTTTACAAATAAATAAAATACAAATACCACAAAAAGGTGTCACAGAACGTGCGTTTACAACAGGCCCAGTTATATGTGACACTCAGAGCATACCTGACCCAGAGCAGAATAGTCAAGTTTCATCAAGCAGGAATCCAGACTTGTCCAAAGTGTGAAGAAGTGAATGCGGGGTTAGTGCATATGTTTTGGGAGTGCGAAGAGATAGGCACATTTTGGGAAGAGGTGCCCCAAATTATGGCCAAGGCGGACATTACCCTGGATGTAAGATCCCCAGTGGCTTGCCTCCTAGGAGGATTCCCCAGACCGAAGAGAGAGCAAGCTTAAGGATTGGGCATATGTACTTGCGAAATGTAGAATTGCGATGGTGTGGAAGGCACAAATTAGACGCTCAGCGCAAAACTGGCGGAGAGTTCTAATAAAATGGCCTAATGTGGAGACAACGGTGTGGGTGGAAGCAAGAGGGAGGAACGAGGATTCAGCAGAAGGGCTGGAGAAGTGGAGACAACTGATAGCAGCTTTATCTGCACTGGAGCTGGTCCTGGAAGCAAGAAGACAAGATATCATAAGGGCAGGAGTGGTGAGGGTAGAAGGTGTGAGGTGTGACGTAAGCTGGGAAGGGACATTAAAAAAACATTAACCACCATTTGAGGTTTGTGGTGTTTAATGGTTATGTGTAAGAAAAAAAACAATAAAAATAGTTTAAAAAAAATAAAAAAATATAAAAACTTTCATTCTCTCCCCCACTCTGGGGAACCTTCCTTTCTCATTCCCCACGGTGGGGTTTTCTTTGCCTTTTCCCACACTGGGTTTCTTTTCCTTTTTTCACCCCACTCTGGGGTACTCTCAGGCACTCCCTAATCTGGGGCTCCTCTCTTTCTCACTTCCCACTCTGAGGTTTCCTTCCTGTTTCCTCCCCACTCTGGGGTTCCCTCAGGCTCCCTCCACTTTGGGTCTCCTCCCCTTATGACTCCCCTCCTCTGGGGTAGCCTTCTTCTTTTCCCACTCTGGGTTATTTCCTGGCTTCTTCCCCACTCTGAGCTTTTCTCACTCTTCTGCGATTTTGGGGTATTTCTCGTTCTCACTCCCCTTCTCTGGGGTATCCTTCGTCTTTCCCCACTCTGGGTTCTTTCCCTTCTTTTCTTAGTTTCACCCACCTCCCTTTCCCCTTGAACCACTGTGTAGCTAAATGCATCGAGCAGTGCTCCTCGGGAGGGACGTTGAGTTTGGTTGGCACTCCTGTTGTTGCAGAGCTGCTTACTCGACTTTCCAACTGGGTACAATATCTGCCATCTTGGACTCTTCTCTCTGGTCCTTGCAGCTTCTCGTCAGTGCTGAGTCGCTTACACAATGTTTCAACTGGGCTCTACGTTGGCCTTCCGAGGCTCTTCCCCCCCCTCTCTCTTACAGCTCAATCTGTGTGGAGTCGCTTACACAACATTTCAGCTATGCTCCGCATCCTCCTCACTCTTGCAGCTTCTCAGGGCTGCTCTGGTTGGCCATCAGCTGTGCCTCACTTCACTTTCCTGGTGCATGTTGCTGCCACGCCTGCCAACACTGGCATTCTTCCTCTCTCACTGGACACACCTCCTTTGGCCTCTTTGACTCGGGTTAAACTTCACTGGGCCTCCTGAGAGTCTTTCATGATTGGTTCTCCCAGGGACGCTCCCAGGGACGCTCCTGCAGGAGGCTGGTTTACTCGTCCCTCCTTAGTTTCTGCAGGAGACTGAGCACACATAAGGTCAGAAGCCAAGTCAACCATTAGTAAAGGGTATATAAGGTTATTATAAAAGCTAGCTCCCAGATAATCTACAAAGGTGTTCATAACTGGGGGAATAGAAGGATCTCACTTATCCTGTCCACTAGGGGGTGTTAAGCATAGTGGGCTCACCTCCCTATTCCCAAAGGGGGTGGTTCCCCCTTAGGGAGAGGTGACAATCTCTTAGTTGTTTAAATTGTATGGAAATGGCCTTCAATGGAACGAAGAAGTGTTTGAGATTGTGAGATTAACCAAAGAGGTGTCTATTTGTCCTGCTGAATAAATGGCTATAAATATGGCATTAGTCAGCGGTGTGTTAGGCCTTTTTCATTGCCTGCCCACAATCATTGTCCAGGCCCCTCCAACTATTTCCCACAGTCAGGGTCGGAGTCAGTGTGAAATGGAAGCATGGTCTCATGTTTGCAGAGCTACAACCCCAATGCACTAATCACAGTGAAATTCGCAGACCTTTACTTCACAGCTGAAGAAAAAAGCACTGCATACTGGGATGAATCGCAGGATTCAGTCACTTCTCCCCTGGGGGTAGCCTTTCCCTGTGAGGCTAGGGAGGTGAGCTTGCTATGCGATACCCTCCCTAGGGTAGAGGCAAGTGGGACCTCACCCAGAGAGACTCCTCCCTGGGGACAAGGACTCCCGTTTCGAAGAGGAACTCCCTATGTTACTCACCCACACCTCTCCGCCAACAACGTCTATCCAAAGGAGACATAAAGAACCAATGAATGTATGACACTGTGGTGCAGAAACCTTAAATCCATGTGAGAAAGACAAGGAATACAATACTGTGAAGAAGAAGCCTGGGAGATTCAAATCAGCTATGCGATGAAAGCTGTACCGGAACAGGACGCGCAGCTTGCAAACGTGGAAAGAAGCTGGCGAGTGAAGGCATTATAAGAAATGCCTGAGGGAAGGAAACCTCAGACGGCTCACTGAGTCGTAAGTGGTGGCGTGACAGAGTCATGGACTATTAAGTCCAAGAACGACGCTGAGACCACAGACCCATTCACGGGCACAGAGCTGGTGCAGAGAAGGAGAAGGAGAAAGAGAAGTCGAGAGGCCAGCAGACAACCTAACGAATAGAAGCAAACATCCCGTCCTGACCACACGCCCAGTGACATTAACCCCAAGTAAGAAAGGTAACAGGGAAGGTGGGAGACCCAGGAGGGTCAACGAACATAACAAGCATAATAATCATTCTTGTCCCAGAGATAAAAGCAACTCAATATTCCCTAAGGAGAGTGGGAAGTCTAATGGGGACATTTACAAGAAAGAAAGAACGACGAAGAATGATGAGAAGCAATACTGGTACCCCTCATAGTCTTCCCAGTAACAATAAAGAGGTGGAGTGAAGTGAGAATCATTAAGGGTACCCTCATACCGGTTCCAGTTATACTAAATAGGTAAAGAAAAGTGAGAATTATTACTGGTACCCTCATACTCATCCCAGTAAACTTAAAGAAGTGGACACGGAAGAGAATCATTACTGGAACATTCATACTCCTCCCAGTAAGGCCAAAGAAATAAATACAAGTGAGAATCGTTATTGGAACCTGCATACTAGTCCCAGAAAATATTGAGTGAAAGAGAAAAGCGAGAGTTAATTTGAGAAGCCTTATGACTGGCCCAGCCTGGAAAAACAGTGGGCGTTGTCTATAGAAGAGGAACCAATTGTTATGTTATGTTAAAGGTTCTTATGCTGTGCATTGTTGCCACCTGTGTGGTTTCTTGGCACGCTGTATTAAATAAAGAGCAAGAGAAGGATAACTTCAGAAGGGGAAAGCAAGGTGTCAAGGACACGAAAGAGCAACTGAAGAGCCATATTTCTGGACTGTATGAACGGGTCAAAATAGTTGCCAACAACTACTTACGATTAAGTTACTGAAGCAAACCACAGTAGAAGGGAAGTCATTCTCTTGTGCCTAAGTTGTTTTGATAGTGGTAGAGACATAATAGGTTAGCTTTGGAAAAAG
Source organism: Ambystoma mexicanum (assembly GCF_040938575.1). NCBI lineage: Eukaryota > Metazoa > Chordata > Amphibia > Caudata > Ambystomatidae > Ambystoma > Ambystoma mexicanum. Next base: position 1,199,141,963 of record NC_090935.1, read on the forward strand.
GACAGATCTCCCTTGTGGACTCACCGATGACTGACGAGTACCCTACTTAGTTTTTGTTAGGTAGGAAAGACCCATAGTTTAGGGATATTGAGGAGATTCCTTCTTTTTATTTTGTTGAATAAAATCCATAATTGGAAGAAATCAGTCTCTGTCCTTCTGATCCACCACAATACTGAGAAGTATGCATTTGTCTGTTCAGTCATCAATCACCTCTGTAGTGCAGAGAAAGCAAACCAACGACTTAAAGGAAAGCCGAAGTAAAATGATTAGGTGATCTAAGGCACCATCTCCTGTTGACATGGGGATGCTGCCTATCCCCCAAATGGCCACTGGTGTGGCAGTCATCACAGTGGTGTCCCCATGGCACCAGGAATGCCACCTGATTCCAAGATGGCGGCACGGCTCACATGCTAACGGGTGGCCCCCATGCTAACAGGGTCGCCCTGAAGATTTTGGGGCATGCCACGGGTGCAGCAGTGAATGAGGGTGTGCTCCCCAGCCAACGGGGTCCACCATGACGATCCCAGGGAGCTGTGGGTGCGCAGGTGAGCGCGGGCAGACTCCCACTCATGCAGGGGGCTGCGCAGGACTTTTGAAGAGCGCGGGCTGTGCGGTGAGTGTGGGTGGCCCCATATGGTGGATGGAGCCACCCTGAAAAAAGAAGAGGAGCCAGGGCCCAAGCCCCAACCAGCTTTTCCACCAGCCACCATCCAGAAATGCCTTCAGGCAGCTTTTCTGGCAGCCGACATCCAGCATTGCCTTCAGCCAGCGTCACAGGCAACACAGAGCAAGCATCACCAAGGACAGACCCACAAAGGTACTGTGACGGGGGGTGACTGACTGCAGCAGTCACTCCATTGTGGCATAATGTTTTATGGGAGTTTGATGTCATATATAAATATATATGTATGTGCAGTTGTATATATACATATTTATTAAGTGTTACGTAGAAGGAAGCAAGGTTAGGTTTGAGGTAAGTGTTGGGGGGAATGTTAAGTACGGTTAAGAGGAGTAGGATATCAAGTATTTATAAGAATGCTAAGTAGATAACAAGAGTAGAGGGGAGGTACCCTGGTGTGAGGTAGTGGGATAGAGTGGTGGCTTGTCTGAGGCTGCCTGGTGAGATGGGACTACCTACAGAGTCATCATCTGGCCTCCCACTCGATGTGGGTGGTACCTGAGTGTAGGTAAGGGGTCTGTTGTGTTGGACTCACACTAAGGGTCCCTGAGACCCTTCTAAGGATGGGTGAGCTTATGTAGCAAGTCCCCATTTAGATGGAGCTCACACCAGGAGAATCCTAGGAAGAAAAAAAAGGGTTAAAGGATACAATTGATTTTTATAGATAAACAGGGGTTGAGGTTGTGTTTTCCATGTGAACAGTCCCTGACCTAGGCCAGTAATGGATGCTCCCTGTTTTGGGTTACGGGCTGGAAAACAGGGACTACAAATGCATGCGTGCATGTATTTGAGTGTTTGTTTTCTGAAGTACTATAACATGTAGGGAGGATCAAGGCAGGAGAAAAGATAGGCAAGCATGCAAGTTATGTCTGGAAGGGATTGTATTCCATTCATAGTATTGCTGTGAAGATATGGTCTACATGAGCAATGGTTCCCAATTTAAGAGTGGCACCATACTGCAAATTTTAAGGAAATGTAACAGTACTTCACTGGGCTTTGTGACGAATCCCCGGATGTCGTCCCATCTTCCCTAGGGGGAGCCCTTTCCCATGAGACCGGGGAGGTTTGTTTGTTTGTTTGTTTGTTTTATTTAGTATAGCGCTCCAGACCCAGGGGTAAATGGGCGCTTAAGGATAGGTTACATAGTTACAGTAAATAATCAGTTATACAATTGTGGCGTTAAGATGCCAAATATAGAGTATACAGGCAGGCAGTAGGAGCATTTCAAGGTATGTACAATATATACAGTTGGTGCAGGTCTAAGACAATCATCTATTCAAGGTATGTACAGTAAACGCAAGTGGGACTGAGCTTAATTTATCTGGGGATTTCCTTCTCTAGAAGCCAGCTAATGACTGATCTTCTGAACAGTTGGAAGGATTTGGTCAATTTAATACTCAGTGGCAAGGTGTTCCAGAGTTGAGGGGCAAGGACACTAAAGCTTGAGCCCCCCGCTCTTTTGGCGGAGAATCTGGGCACGGTGAGGCAGAGAGTATTGGATGATCTGGTGAGTCTTGTGTTAGGCTTGAGGGAGAATTTGTTGGTGAGGTACTGGGGGGCAAGGTGATTTAGGGCTTTATAGGTGAGGCAGAGGGTTTTCAAGTCGATTTTTTGTTGGATAGATAACCATTTACAAGCTAGTCTTATGTGTGAGATGTGCTCTCTCCTGGGAATGTTTAGAGCTGCTCTCAGCGCATTATTCTGGAGGATCTGAAGTTTCTTGATTATAGCTTGGTTGGCACCAAGGTAGAGGCTGTTGCAATAATCGAGCTTAGATTGTATGAGGGCCCTCGCCAGAATGAGGCAGCTGTTTGTAGATAGAAAGGGTTTACAAGCCCTAATTAATTTCCCCGTGTAGGCGGTAGCTGAGGCGGTCATATTAACTTGTTTGGAGAGGTTGGTATTGGCGTCTAGGTAGAAGCCTAGGGTTTTCACATGGTTTACAACTGGAATGATGTTGCCATCTATGATGAATTTGGAGTAGTCAGGGCTGAGTTTCTGTAGGTTATTGGGGGAGCCGACCAAGAGGAGCTCGGTCTTCTCATCATTCAGGCAGAGGCCGTGTATGGCCATCCATGCCTGAATGATGGCGAAGATTTCGTTGATCCTGGTGGCGTCAGTGTTGTAGTTGCCAGTGATGGTGAGGAGTATCTGGGTGTCATCCGCGTAGTTAGTGTAGGTGACACCCAGATGGTCCAATTTGTCAAAGAGGGGTTTGGTAAAGATATTGTAGAGGGTAGGGGAGACGCAGGACCCTTGTGGGACACCGCATGTGATGGGGATGGGGTCAGGCCGTTACCCGATAGTCCCCCTGGGGGTGGTACTCAGTGGGTGGGTCTCATGGGGAGGGATACCCCTATGGGACTAGGAACCACTATCAGAGGAGAACGCGGTATAACACCCAGTTCCCTTCACCTAACCCTCCTTTACCCTATCTCCCCGTGTACATGTCTCACACCCATAGTATTAACAGTACTGGGACTATGAAGATTACAACCAACCCACTGAAGTTCAAGGGTATAAGTACTGAGACCAAGAAGAACTCCACTGACTCTCAGGAGAACATGTAGATTAAAAGTAAGAGACAAGGAGGAGGTGCGTAGCCATGAACCATAGGAAACTTAACGAGCAGCTTAGTTGTTGCCAGTTGCTCATTGGTCAATGGAGAGTAGAAAAGGAAGAGAGACTCAGGAAGCAGTTGCCTAGTCTTCCCTGGAGGAGCTTTCGGAGCCAGCACAGTGCAGGAAAGTGGAAGGAAGCAGTCCAGTACGCCAAGAGGGGAGCTGGAAAGACCAGGGCCAGTGCAGAGTGGAAGGACCAGAAGGTGAGCGGAAGGACACACTGCCCATTGAGACTGTGGTGTTTCCGGGTGGACCAGAGCCCACTGCAAGGCTCCCTAGAGGTAGCGGGAGCATGCAGGCTGGCTGGTAAGAAACTAAGAAGGTGCAGTCAGCATCTTCATAGTCACAGTACCTGGCAGACAAGTGAACCAGGTCTGCCCACCAAACAAAAGCAACACAAGTCATCTTCCTCATGGCAGTACTTGGGAGGAAAGGGCCCCCAGTATCCAAAAGCAAAGAAGAGGGGTCTGGGACCTGCCACTATGTGAGAACCACACAAGTCATCTTCCTCTTGGTGGTACTGAGGGCTCCAAGTGCACAAAACATAAGGAAGAGGGGTCTGGGACCCACTTGCATGAGAAGAAGGGAAACCACAGAGCAATTTACTAAGGACCATACTTGGCAGGGAAGTGAACCAAATTGGGCCAAACAGAAAGAGAAAGAAGCAGAGGTCTAGGATCTACGAGAAATTTTACAATTGGGAAGGAAAGCCCACGAGAAAGGAATCATTTTCTGGCGCATTGTGAACTGTGATGAGTCATAAAAGTCTTGAGAAAGACTAGGGGAAGAGAGACATTCCCCCTGGCAAAGAGAACTTTGTGTTGTTGTGTCATACAAGCCTGAGAAAGGCCAGGGGATGGAGCCATTCCCCTGGTGAAGGGAATTGATGCATTTTGTTTTGGGAGAACCCGAGAAAGGTTAGGGGCAGAAAGTCATCCCCGTAATCCAGTGGAACTTTATAAAGTCACCTTGCTTTATGTTGTATATGATAACATGCAGATAGCTTTGATGACTTTAATTGCCTTGTACGTAGTTGTTGTGGCGTTGCCCCGTGAGGGTATGCGCACGCGGCGGCGTGACGTTGCACGTCGCCGCGTGCGGCTTAAATAAACGGGGCGTTCCCGGCCGCGACAGAGCGACCGGGGAGCCCGAAACACACAGACGTGTCCTGCGTGAGGTCTGTAGGTGGAGGGGCTCACGGGCACGCATGGGGGCATCCTGAGACCCCCAACAGTGGCGACGAGTGATACTGGACGCCCGGGCCCGGCGGTGAGAGTCATCCAGGATAATTTTTCCATACGTCGGAACATCCGCGGATGTTTCGTCTCACGCCGTGGCCGCGGACCATACACGCGGCTGGAGGCCATTTTGCACACGTGGTTGCGGAACTTCCAGGAGCTCCGGTTTGGAGTCGGAAGGTGATCTGAACCAAATTTTTGGATATGCTGACTGCGGGCAGCCTAACCTGCAGGCCCATGCCTGGGTTTTGATGTTTTGACCAATTTTGGGTCTCTGACGTCGTGTAGTAGCTGGAAGACGGACTGAGGTGGCTGGGCCTTCTCAGCCCACTCCATTTTTCAAGCTCAATTTTTGGAACCTCCGGTTCAAGAAAGCTTCTTTAACCCCTTCATCATCACGAGGGTGGTGGCAGTGTGGGGTGAGGTCCAAGTTGCGGCCCTCAGGACTGGAACGAGGGTGCCTGTGCGCTTGGGCCTATGAGTGATATCGGCGCCCTGGAGGGTGCGGCTGCCACGACCTCGGAGGATTCACAGGACGAAGGCTTGGCAGGTCTATTTCGGCAGAATCCCCCACAGCCACCCCCACCACTTGTGACGTCTGGACTGCCAAGACCCGCGGTAGGTGCCGCTGCTCCCCCGAATCAGCCAGGGCCTGGGGTCTTACAGGGCGCTCAACCACCCCCTCTGGCCATGGCCCAGGCCAGGGCGCAAGCGGCCCTGCAGCCCATTCCAGAATTTGACACTGCGGGTCCCCCGTCCAGCCTGGGCCCCCGGTGGAGAAGATGGATTGGACGCCTGGACATGTACTTCCGGGCCACCCAGGTGACGGACAATGATAGTATGGTGGCTACTATGTTGTATTCAGCCGGAGTCGCCGTCCAAGAGATATTTGAATCACTGACTCCGGTGGACAACTCCTACGACCAAGCCAAAGCCGCTCTCCTCGCACACTTCATCCCCCTTGCCAACGTGGATTACGAGAGATTCGTCATGCTGTCGGCCAGGCAAAAGGAGGATGAGACTCTCGACACCTTCTATGGTCGCCTGCGCCGCCTCTCCCAAGGGTGTGCGTGGGGGGATGCGGAGGACATGATGCGGACCATGCTAATCCAGGCTTGTTCATCGGGCAAACTGAGGCGGCAGGTCCTGAGAGAGCCCGGCCTTACCCTACCCCGCATTCTGGAGCTGGGGCGGTGTCATGAGGTGGCCGAGGCCCGTGCCAACAAAATGGAAGCCGGATCCCGCGCGGCCTGAAGAGGTGTGCACCGTCTGGCGGGGCGGCAGAGGGGTGCGAAGGCCCGGTGGAGCTCCCAGAGACAGAGCAGGAAAACCTGTGGAGTCATGCCAAAAGTGTGGCTATGACCTCCCCCACTCATCTGAGTGTATGGCAATAGGGAAGATCTGTGGACGCTGCGGGATACCCGACCATTTCTCGAGGGTGTGTAGGGCGACCCTACCTGTACTGATTCCGAGAGGACAACCTCGACTGTGGACTCCTCGCCAGAATCGCCCGCCCAATGTATCTGAGGTGGAGCAGGCGAAAGAGGATGCGCCGGCGGAGGAAGCTGAGGAGGAGGACGAGAAAAACATTTTCTTCGTCTCCAGCATGGAAGTCCTCAAAGGGAGGAGCAGGAGGCAGCCGAGATGCGTCGTGGAAGTGAACTGCTCGCCTGTCCCGGTGCTGGTTGACACTGGGGCATCAGTCAATGTAATGGCGAGAGGACATTATGCCGCGCTCAAACCACCACCGAGTCTGGCGACGCCGAGAGCCCGCATCTTTGCATTTGGGGGGCGGGAGCCCTTGCCACTGGACGGTGCGTTCGTTGCAAAGGTGGAGCATGACGGGTCCATGATCAAGGCCCGCTTCTACGTGACTCCAGTGAGCAGCAACACCCTGTTGAGTTGTGCGGCAGCGGAGGCTCTTGGCATCGTGAGTTTCGCATACTCAGTCTACCTAGAGGACATAAACGACCTGCTGGACAAGTATGCTGCCATCTTTAAGGGGATTGGGAGAATGAATGGTGACATACTGCGGGCGCTTCATCCGGAACCTGGCCTCGAGGTCGGAGCCACTCAGGGCCCTGACAAAGAAGGATACAGCCTGGCAGTGGGGCCCGTTGGAGCAGTCGGCGTTCGAGGACATCAAGGGCGCCCTGACAGCAGATGATACCGTGGCCTTCTTTGACCCGGCCCTTGAGTCTGAAATTGTGGTGGACGCGAGCCCGTTCGGTCTGGGAGCTGTGCTCACTCAAGTGGGCCGAGATGGAGGGATCAGACCAGTGGCCTACGCCAGCAAAGCCCTCTCCGAAACCGAACAGAGATACTCCCAGATAGAACGCGAAGCCCTGGCCGTCCTGTGGGGCTGTCAGCACTTTCGGCTGTATGTGCTGGGAAGACCTGTAACGGTGGTGACGGACCATAAGCCGCTGCTCCCGATAATGGCTGGATCATCATCGAAGCCGCCGGCCAGAATCGAGAGGTGGATGCTTGCCCTCTTGGAATATGGCGTCACCCTGATCTACCGGCCGGGTGCCAACAATGCGGCTGACTACCTGTCCCGACACCCGGAAGGTGGTGGAGGATCAGTGCGAGACTCCTGCGCCGAAGAAGCCGACGACCACATCAGAATGGTGGTAGAGGGTGCCACTCCCAACTCAATGCCGCTACCCGAACTGGAGGCTGCCGCGGCCAACGACGAGTGCTTACGCATATTGAGGAGCTCAATGCGGTCGGGATCCTGGAAGTCCGTGCTGGAACCGGGTGACGAAGTACTGATCCGGAACCGGCATCCTCATGGCAAGCTCTCGCTCCCGTATGAACCGGAGCCAATGGATGTGGTTGCAGTACAAGGGTCAATGGTGACGGCCTCGGATGGGAAATCGGCCGTCACTCGGAATGTGAGTTTCTTTAAGAAGCTGGGTGACTCTCGAGCCGAACTCCCGCCGGACCCGGATGAGACGGACCTCCCGGATGAAGAAACCCCCCCGGGGGGAACTCTTGGGGTCGCCAGATCGAGGGACTGGAACAATGGGAAGTCCTGCGGTGGAGGTAGGCGGGAGGTACCCCCAGAGGGCTGGGCGAGGGAAACCTGCCTACCTCGGTGACTATGTGCTAGGACCGATTGATTGTGTTCCGGAGTGAGGGGACTCGGGTGGCTGACATTAAAGGGGCATGGGCTCTGAGTTTTCAATTGTTGTTTTGTGTGCAGTGCAATATCTAGAAGTGTGTGCTATTGTTGTTCCTTCCGGAAAAAGGAGGAGTGTGGCGTTGCCCCGTGAGGGTATGCGCACGCGGCGGCGTGACGTTGCACGTCGCAGCGTGCGGCTTAAATAAACGGGGTGTTCCCGGCCGCGACAGAGCGACCGGGGAGCCCGAAACACACGGACGTGTCCTGCGTGAGGTCTGTAGGTGGAGGGGCTCACGGGCACGCATGGGGGCATCCTGAGACCCCCAACAGTTGTTAATGTTAGTGACGTGTTATGGGACATTGCTTTTATATGCTTTACCATGTGTTGAGAGTCGTGCATGGTGGGGAGAGTGGGCCACTCTTGTAGTAGAATTATGTTGAGGTTAAAGCAGTGCGAGTCCAAAAAATACACGCTGGAGTGGTCAAGTGTGGGCTGTCACTGCTAAGAACCATTGGAAGGGGAATCGCGGCCATTTCGACGACCTGATATCAGCCTGGAGTGTATGAAGGGCGGGAAACTAGCTAGTGACATTTCCTGGTCTGTGTTGTGAAGGGGCGCTCAGGAGCACAGGAGGGGGTTAGTAGCCTGGAGGATAGGTGCCAACTTACATTGGTTAGTAGAAAGTCTGACAGTGATCAGAGGAAAGGAAGGTAGCCTATTTAAATTAGAGAAAGGACCTTCTGTGTTTCACAACGGAAGGTAACAAAATGCACGATGATGCAATACAATGGTCAGCCACTAGAGGACTCTGTGATCCAATATATATTTTTTATAACATAAAGAGTAAATATAACCAATGTTAAGTGGGAAAAATATAGGGGACAACAACCACTGCATTGTACAGTAACAAGAAACCATTCCCAACCATCATCTTTATGCCGCACGCCACACTTGAGACTCCTGTTTGTATTTCAGAGGGGTGGGCATACATGTTTTCACCCAGAAACAAACCCTTTTTACTTGCAATATCTACAGAGCTCTCACTCACGTTGCCCCATTTTCTGTGTAAGAAATGTATTATATATATATATATATATATATATATATATATATATATATATATATATATATATATATATATATATATTCACTAAAACTCTTTGTTAAAGGGATGTTATGGTTAAGTTGCACTAATAAAAACCTTTGAAATTCAATGAAAAAACTGAAAACCCCCAGAAATTCCCCAGTTATGGTAAGCGAAGCAACCATAACTCACGTCCAAACACCGTGCTCTGCTAAGACTAACACCCAGGTCATCAAAGATGACATCGCAAATGTCATGACATCACTGATAACATCACATATCTGGACCACTTGTTTTTGTTCACTGACACATCTAGTCCAGTTACTTTTGTCTACTGACGGTGTGAATTTAGAAATTCGAAAGCTGATATATATGTAGACGTTAACCTTGTCCTAGGTTGTTAAGGTACTTCACTTAGGGTTTGGTCTCAGCACATGGTGCACATATATGGGGCAATAAGCAGGACTTAAACACACAATTCAGTTGTATACGTGATAATGAACTTTAATGTTATTGACATTTTCTGGTGATGTTGTTTCTTTCTTCCTAACTTTATTTTCCCTGAATGTGCCTCTGATTTGTGTGCATTGTGGGTCTTCATATGTATTGTTTGTACTAACACAAGTATGTAATAAGTCTGGAATTATTAGCTATTGGTTCCATGTTTAACATTACTCAAAGCTCCGATAAAGGTAGCACTAATTATTTTACTATCCAAAATGACCAGATTAAAAATGTTGTACTTCTATGCTGCAGCCATTGTCTATGTGTCTGTGTCACGCTTCGTCCCTGGAAGATTTGGCAGCGGTGGAAGCTCCATTGAAGGGCAGTCACGTTTCTCCAGCTGTAGCGTTCTAGTCTTTGTTCTGTTGTGGCACTTAAAATATAGGCCACGCCCCTCCCACTCCGAGCAGTGCATCTTTGTTTAGTTCAGGACGCTAGTGGCCTTGCTACTCTTTCTACTTGGGATACTTTTGCCTTCCTTGGTCTCTCCCCGCTACAGCAGGTACTCTGCCTGCTCTGTGACCTTGTGCTTTCCCCCGCAGCAGCCTTACTCCTTGTTGCAGAGCTGGCGCTTCCCGGTCTGCATTTCCCCTTTAATTCCTTCTTTGTTGGCGATAGCTATACTTGCGCTCTTACTGGTGGTCACCCTGCAGAGTCAGCTATCCCTGCAGCTCCTCTCTGGGTTTTCCCCCTTGGTTCCGACTCTACACTCCTCCCGCGGAGTCAGCCAACTTTCATTGAGTTTTTTTTTTTCTCTTTCTCTTTCTCTCTCTCTCTCTCTTTCTTTCTTTCTGATTTCGCATATTCGCGACATCTTCTTCCTTTCTCACCTGCATGGTAGTGCGGTCAGCACCTTTCCCAGCTTCCGCGGACACTTGCTGGACAATCAGATACAAGCTGAACCTGCTACACCTTCAAACAACACAGGGTTTTTTTCTGCCTACATTGTGTTTTCCCTGTTCTGGGGCTGGCTCCTCAGAGTTCCACTTGTCCGTAGTTCCTACCTCGGTCAAGATGGCCTATGGGGGTGCCTGCCCTTATCTCCACAAACAAAAGAAGGAGAAGAAAGAAAATAAGGTAAAGGAGCTCGAAGAAAGAAGAAGCCTATTTCCCAGAACAGCTCCACTGAAGATCCAGGTGAGGAGAGTCAGCGGGAGGATCCTTCAGAGCCTGATAGCATGTATGATTAGGTTCCTGTATTAACAACAGCACTTCAATGTAATGTTTTACTTAGATGACTACATACATTAAGTAGTTAATGATAGGTCTCACTCACATGTTGTCCAACATTAGTAACACACCCCTTGTAGGGACTTTTCATCAAAATTAATTTCATATGTGATGTCATCAGTGATGTCATCAATGACATTTGTGATGTCATCTTTGATGTCCTGGGTGTTAGTCTTAGCAGTGCACAGTGGTGGTGCTTAGCTTACCATAACTGGCGAAATTCTGGGGGTTTTCGGTTTTACTTGTAACCATAACGTCCCTTTAACAAAGTTTTTTCATTGAATTTCATAGGTTTTTGCCAGTGCACCCTTAATTTCCTGCAACTTACTAATGTCATACTTACCCCAATATAGCAACATTTTTGTCCAATTTACAAAGTTTCACCTTCACTCTGCCATTCCCCACCTTCAAGCATCATTTTTAACACTTCTATACAATTTTTGAAACTTTTTCTGTGTCCGTTGACGTCTGCGAACATGTGACATCATTGCGTACTTGCCGGACAGTGTCACGTGACCACGCGCTTGCATGCAGCATGATGAAATGGCCGCGATCGTCTCCGAACTGTATGATCGGGTCCATGCTTCGTGAACAGTTCAGAACTGCATTTTCTGCTGATCTAGGAACTTCCAAGCTCAACATTTATCCTTGCACAGCTCCAACACCTATTCTTGCTCATTATCCATTAACAATCTAGCACAGAGCACATACTTGAAAGAATATTAGAAAAACTGCTATTCATCTTAAAAATGGCATCAGCTATTATCCCACCTACCCAAGAGCCACCACCATCACCAGCTGGAGGACCAACACAACAAAAAAAGCGCAGTACTTCCAAAGACAATGAAGAGGACCAAGAAGATGAGGTAGAGGAAGTGCTTACCTCTAGCACCCAGAGAGAATCATGGGTGTGGCAGTTCTTTACCATTGTTGGGAATGTACCAAAGGCTAAAGCTACCAAAGTAAAATGCACCCAGTGCAAGGTTGTTCTGAGTCGTAGACTACCTGGACAATACACCTATGGGACCACCTCCATGCACCGTCACACCAAATTCAACCACCGAAATGCTCTCAGAAAAGTTGTTCCTTTATTAGCAGGTAGTAGGCTGTCTTCCTCCACCTCATCTTGCTCAACCAATACTGTAAACACACAGCCTACCTTACCTCTGTAGGACACTGTCACCACCCTCGCCCAAAACCTCCTCTGGCAAACCCATTGGCCAGGTGGAGTCAGGACTCGAGCCTCTAGAACAGGCATCCTTTTCCAAAGCCCTCTTAGGGCCACTCCTGGCGCCTATGGCGCCAGGCTCATACACCATGAGAAACATGTGCTTGGGAACTACTTATTGTGTTGCCAGCCAACATGGAGGCATCAACATAGCTTGGTTCCTAGGAACCAAGCTATGTGGTCCAGTGTTTTGGGTGTGGTAGCCTAGGGACTACTTTACCTGGACTATTTTGTTGGGGCTATTTAAACCACACCCGAGCAAGACAACACGCTTCGCGTTACTTTGCAGCTTGCAGCGTGACGCTCACCATGTCCAGCTATTCCCTCGAACCTCAGAGAAGCAGAACCTGCAAGGAGACAAAAGGAACATCATTAGCAGCAGCATTTTACCTGCAGTCTTCATCTTTAAACACTCGCAGCTTCTGAGAACGGCTTCCTTGAATCAGCAAGCCCCTGGGACAGTACGACCTGAAAGAGGAAGATAGAGGCAACATTAAAGAAAGCAGTAGAGACATTTGTAAATTACGAACTGCTCAAAAGACTTACCTGGCTGGTTGCATCACGGCTGGCACCATTCCAGACATTCTACATGCACTGAAGAACACAGCGACCTACAAGGAAGGAAAACACAGGTTAGCAAAGGCAAGACTTCACAGCACTGCGCATAGCGCTACTTACCGCAGCATATCGCTCTTAATGCCCCATCATTTACCAGCGGGGCTCAACCAAGCCAGTTCACCGCGCTGAAGCTCTGCATACCCAAGGGAGGAAAAAGAGACATTTTAAACAAAGAAAGGCATGCAGGATAGCAACAAAACTAAAGAACAGCAATAAGACCTACCTAAACAATATCAAACGGGCCAGAGTCAGTGAAGTAACTGGACCGCACACATCCAAGAAAGACAACGCGCCCCTGCCAGGAAGGCAGGACGGAGAGCACGCCTACTTCTACCACCAGGTGAGGAGAGGGCCCAGAGGGGCTGAAATCATACAGGGGTGGAGGGGGGATACTTACCCCAGTCGGTCAGTCTTGAACACAGTCCTCCTGTATTTTCAGGCAGAACATTCCCCGCAGACCATTTCAGGGCAAAACTGAGAAGCATACCAGCGAGTAACCCGGCTGGGTGGCGTCCCTGTGGATAACAGGTGAGCGTAACAGACACAGAATCCCAGCAGTTACCTTACAAGCAATAAAAGAGGCTGTTGATCCATAGCTTTCGAAGACAACAGTACTTTGTATATACTGCAATACACCAATCTGCAGGGGGAGCAATTTTGAAGTGCTTTTGAAGCTGTTATCAAGGAGCATGAGAAACACTGCCCTTACCTTAGATGTAACCAGGGCTTTAAGTGGGGTAAGAAATCGAGGGGGGGGCCCTCATTTGGGGGCGTGGCTTGTGGGGGGCGTGGAAATACATATTTCTATGTTTAGAAAAGATGGCTTGCAAAGTACACAAACCATAGTAAGGTACGCACACAGGTATATAACATGCATATATATGTGTGTTTGCATACCTTACGGTTTGCCTACTTTTCAGGCCATTTTTTTTAAAAAAACATTTCGGTTTTATAAAAGATGGCTTTGAAAGTACACAATTCAAGCCATCTTTTATAAAGCTTTGACTACGGACAAAATTGTCCGTCGGCAAAGCTTTATAAAAGATGGCTTGAATTGTGTACTTTTCAAGCCATCTTTCATAAACCTCGAAAAATATCAAGGAATCCCCAGGTCCGCCGAGGGTTAAAGACGCCTCGGCGACCTGGGGAAACAAAGGGACAGTAACTGCCTCTGGTGACCCCTCGCGCGAGAGGTCACCAGAGGCAGTTACTATGATTTACAGAAGTGGCAGCCAGGCACAGCATTGCTGTGGCTGTCTGCCACTTCTGTCAGATCGCCTGACTTCATGGCAGGCGCATATCCCGTCGCGGCTGCCGCCGCGACGGGATAATGCATACCGCCAATGTTGCGTGTGGTGGGACGGGGGCCCCGGCAGGGCCCCGGCTCAGTCCCACTTTTTGGAGACTGCCGGGGCCCGGCCCCGGCAGGCCCCGGCCCACTTAAAGCCCTGGATGTAACACATAAGAACGTCTTCCCCTGTCCACCTGGCCCTCCATATTAGTAGTTTGTGCCTCTCCCCTCATTTCCCTCTCCACCTTACTTTCTGACCTCTCCGGAAAAAAATGTTTCCTTTAGGAACCACCTTTCACAGTTAAAAAATAGAACAAAAAAGAAATAATCTTAGAGACTCCATCTACTTTGCATTTTTCAATAAAGTTGAAAGACTACTGGGACTCCCTAGGTCTACCCTAATTGAAGCAATATAAAGTGAATTGGGGTTGGTATCACTCAAAACGCTCTGGAAAATACGATGTTTTAAGCTCTACATGAACATCATGCTGGGAGATGGAGAAGGAGCGAGTCTCCTGGGACTCATTGGTAAAAGTGTGCATGTACAACATAAATTGAATACATCCATGAGCAACTTGAAAGGAGTAACACTCTCCTTTCTCATGGAAATTAATATGAAGATGCCGATACAATTGGGAGAAATTAATGCAATTTACAAGCTTCTCAAGAAGAAGGCCTTTGAGTGGGATGTACATTCAAATTTGTCCTATCTTTCCAAAAAGAAATGCTATTCGACCTATGCACTCCAAGGTATAAAACCAATGACTCCAAGACACTATTTATTTATTTAAGACCGGAAACAGGAGCCTGATACGTTTCATTTTCCTCGTCAGATTTAACATACTACCAGGCAGAGAATATATAGGGCTTGGTCGGGTTTAACTTTGGAAGAACGATTATGTAGACATTGCAAAAAATAGATTGAATCTATTAGACACATAGTCACGGGTTGTGAGACATTACAGGAATGGTACTTTAGAGGCTATGGTAATTTTGTATGTGACTTAAGTATGATTTTATCTGATCAATTCTGGTCTGCCCTATATATGGCAGAAACTACGGTCTACATTTGGGCTGCCTTTTATATTTGGAAAAGAGCCATCCCAAGCAACTAAATTTAGTATGATGGGATGCCACGTCTGGAAGAACTGATATTTGCTAAGGAGCTAAAATAATAGTCAATTTGGTTTTTAGATATGCTATGATGATGAAGAAATATGCTTAAATTGTCATTTTAATATGAAATCATATGAATTGTTTTATGCATACAGAACAACTTTTCTTAACTGCTATTTATGTCATGTATTCTATTTATGGCATGTATTCTTTGTTTATGTATTTTAATCCTTGTTGTAATATTATGTTATATAGTGTATAAGGTTTTAATTAACCAATTTGCACTTTAAATTAAATTTAAAAAAAAGATAGACTCAATAAGATTCTCCAACATTTCCATTAGCATTTTGTGCTAATGAGAATAATGTGGCGTTCATCCCTGTTCCAAGGGCTGGAACGGGGGATAATGGCCCTGCAACCCAAGTTATCGGCCCAAGTGAAGTGAGGGCGGATAACAAGGGCTCTGGGCCGTTATACCCCATTCCAGCCACTGCAATGGATGATGAAGGCCATAAGCACCCTAGTTTGCCAAAATGGTAACTCAGGGTGCTAAAAAAAAGGATTTTCCTTTCTACAGCGGGACGTGCACAGCGTCCCGCTATAAGAAGGAATATTCTTTTCCAAGATGGCTGCCATGGAAAGGGAAGGTGGGGCTCCGTACGGAGCCCCTCTTCCCTTTCCATGGTGGCGTGCAGGAGGCGAAGAGAAGGAGCGAATGTGGCAGCGGCACCCGCCGCTGCCGAAATAAGGTAAGTGGGAGGTGTGTGGGGTGAAATAAATTATAAAAAAATCGGACGGAGCGTGGGGATAGGGGGAGATGGCGGCAGACAGAGCTGGCCATCAGGCGGCTTGGAATGCAGGCTTGTACCAGCCGTTCAGGCCCGCGTTCCTAGCCAAGTTATTGGCTGGCTCTCCCGCCCAGGGTGCTAATGAAAATTGTATACTAGAGAAAACTATAAAAGGACAGAAATAATTTTCTGCCCCAAATACTTTTATCTAGCATACAATAAGGACCATAATCGATTAACCTTTATAACTATCCACAGTCTCCACAGTCCCCTTTCTAGGCCATGCATCATTAAAAGACCAGATCGGCAGGTGGACAACATCGCACAGGGCAGCCCTTCTACTTCTTTAAATTATATATTGGTACCACTCCCTCAATGCCTGCTTTCAAACAGTCAATCATGCGTCCACCAATCACTTCCAAAAACTGTACGTATAACCATATGAGCATACTACGCTTCCACACACCAACTGCCACTTACAAATCTTCTACAAAAATTTTGCATCTGCATTTGTCTTACTTATACCAAACAAATGTACCAATGCTCCTATGCATGCACATATGCACTGTGCAGTGAGAGAAGTGCATAAATAGAAGGGGCAGTACGAATGGGAAAGTGCTCATGAGAACCCAGGATGGAAATGCCAATGGGACGCCACTGGCTAACTACTGGAGCAAAGGAGTCCCAAGGGTGGGATGCATCTTAACCCCCTTTAACAACGTTTTTTCTGTCAATTGAATAGGTTTTTATAAGTCGAAACATTTCATGGTGTTCCATCACTGTATATAACTTATTAATAATTCTTGTTCTCATATATGAAAGAACTATAAACCTCCTTTAAAAAACATATTTTTGCAACACATACTTATGTCTGTCATTATCAGCAGCGCATGCTGGAGACGGAAATCATCGTTCAATTGCCTACGGCATAAGGCTTCACCATGACCCCAGCCAAACCAAACCACCCTTATTATTCAGTGTACCTACTCTGCATCCTAGCTTAGTGTCCACTATACCCTAATAATGTAACCAATGGCCAGTGCTCATGGCTTCCAGCTATGGCCAGTCTCCAAATCCATTGTGCATAGGCTTCAGCCATGCTGCATTCCCTAAAAAGCAAATTAAAGTACACATTTCTGTTTACCGAGGGCCAGGTCCACTACCCCCACACACCAAATGTATATCACTCGTTTTTCTACTTACATTCTTACACTTTTCAAAAACAAAACACAAGACATATTTCCAAAAACACGCTTTCAGGTCCTTGCTAATCCTTGTCGCGTATGTTTATTGTAATCTAGTACACCACTTCAGGATGTAACCGCAAGTAGAATATTTTTTCCCATTCAAACCTACCGCTTCGGCCATCCCGCAGGCCCCAATAACCAAATTACAGTACACATTTCTTCTCGCTAACGGCCAGGACCTTTGCCCAGACACCAACCTATATCACTGTGTTTCTGTACTTACATTTTACACTTTTGAAAAAAATAAAAGACAGGGCATATTTGCAAAACCATGCTTTCAAGTTCTTCTGACCCTCCTCTTGTATATTGCTGCAATTCCATCCAGCACTTCAACGTGTACCCATGAGCAGATTTTTTTATTCCCATTCAAATCTATCCCAATTTCGAACAACTTCACCACATAGCCGGTTCCTGGTGGCCATGCCCACATTAACTCCATTGCTGGTCCCTCGTAGTCATGGCCAGTAGCCAAATTGTCCGGGTCATGGCCTTAGGCCATGTCCCAGACAATCTGGCCACTGCCCATGGCCACAGGCTATACCTCAGTCACCAAAGGTATGTCACTATTTTTTGTACCTACATTATGACACTTTTAAAAAAATAAAATGTGGACACATTTGCAAAACCATGCTTTCAGTTCCTTGCCAATGCTCCTTACACAAGTTTGCTGCAAATCCGCCCATGTTTTATTTTTTCAAAAGTGTCAAAATGTATGTACATACAACAGTCAATAACTTAGCCCCCACTTGATAAAAATCGATTCAGACTATGCACAAACATTCAAAGTTGGGTCTCTAATTTTTCTGAAAACTTTTGTCCACATTCATCCAACGACAACAAAATTATAAGCCATCTAAAATGTTGAGACCCCCCCTCTAATTTTGCTCCCTCTTGACAAAATCCCACCAAACGTTGCAAAGATATTCATATCTAGGTCTACAATCTTTTTACAAACTGATGAGCAGATTTTCTCAAATGGTACCACATTTGTAAGCCTTTAAAATATTTTGGAACCCCCCTCCCCTCTAATTTTGTTCTGTCTCGACAAAACAGCACCACACTTGGCAGAAACATTCAGAATCAGGTCTAGAATGAAAGTCCAAAATTTCATCCAGTTTCATTGAATGGCGCCAAAGTTATAAGCCATCCATAAACTGATTTTCACCAACCCAGTAATGCACAAGTAAGAATAGATGCCCCCTAACATTACTGCCCCGGACAGTTCACGGACATCGGAGAACAAAAACACCCCTTCGTGGGCTTTTTAATGCCATACCCCATCCCATCCGCGTCACCCCTCACCTCAATAGAGATTGTTTCATTAGTTTGGCAAGTGCAATGTTCTGTTTTTTAATATGTTTTTACCGCGATGTTTGCGGACAACAATGGCTGTACGCGAATCCAACATGGCAGGCATTTCCAAAAATATGACACACCTCATGCTTTTCGCCATCCAGTAAGCCGGTGCGTCCGATGTTCGCAGACCTCATGTCGACCTTTGGGCCAATCGGAGGCCTGTCCCCAGGCCCAACAGGGACGTGAGTCCGTGAACCGAACCCATATATCACTAATTTATTTTACCTACTTTTTGGTCATTTTATTTAAAAACTACTGGACGGACTTACACCCAATATACAAAAGCACCCTTTCGATACCAAGCCGCTGCTCCTGCAGCAAAATTGGTGAAAATCCATCCAGCGGTTAGGGCTGTAGGCGTGAGCAACCTTTATTTTCCATTGCATCTATGTGAAAAACCACACCTTTTATGTTTATGTTTATTGTGTTTATATAGCGCTTTACGCCAAAGTGCTTTACATTATAAGAACAAGGATACAATAACAACAGGAGAAGCAATTACAAAATATGAATCAAACCAGTAATACAGTAAGTATAACAATTTGCCAGTGAAGATAAACGAGGGAGGAGGGGTTGGAGAAGGGGGAGGAAGTGGGAAACAGGAAGAGGAATGAGCTGAGGACAAGAGAGGAGGAGAGGGGACTTAAGAGGAACGGAGCAGGGAGAGAGAGGTAAGAAGAGGACGGTAAAAGGGAGGAGAGGGGAAAGTGGAAGGAGGGGATAAGAGAGTGTGATGGAGGGGAGTGGAGAAGAAGAGATTTCATGGAGACACGAAAGGAGGAATAGATGGGGATGGAACAGATAGAGAGAGGAAGGGAGTTCCAGTGGAAGGGGGCATGGAGTTGAAAGGAGCAAAAACAAGAGGAGGCACATTTTGGGACCCCCCCTATAACTTTGCCCTCCCTTG
This sequence comes from Ambystoma mexicanum, assembly GCF_040938575.1. Classification (NCBI taxonomy): domain Eukaryota; kingdom Metazoa; phylum Chordata; class Amphibia; order Caudata; family Ambystomatidae; genus Ambystoma; species Ambystoma mexicanum. The sequence continues at coordinate 1,199,160,998 of NC_090935.1, forward strand.
ACGAACCTCACCAAACTTCGCAGAATCAATCTGATCGGGCCATCATATACTTTTTTTTGCAAAGTTCTATAAGAATTCGGAAGATTCTACTCTTTTGGAATTTGATATCCTTTTTCAGCGAAGCCAAGTCTATAGAGACCCTTCCATAAGGTATCCTCCTGTAGGGTGACCAGTGCGTACCTAATCCCTTTATTTTAAATGCCACATATCGGCCTTCTGTTCCCATGCCTGATCTTAGGTTCAGAATTATGTTTTAAACAATGCCTAGCATTCTCTAAGGACGCTATTTTATTGTAGAGAATTCCTTAAATATTCTTAGGCCAATGAAGCCTGTGCCATACACTATGTCAGCGTCTTCCAATGTGGTCATTTGGGTCTCCACTTTTTTCATCTATAAATCGAGGGACTCCATTTAGATTCCCATGTTCTGCAATCTGCCCTGAACACTATACGGTTTCTTATGGGCTGCGACCAGGAAATCAATGAGGGCCAATTGTGTGAGTCCAGTAATCTACCCATGTCTAGACCCTACACACTTCTCAATTCCAGCTAGGCTCCCTCCGGGTTAATTGGAGAATATCTAGAAGTTATATTCCTGTTGTCATTTCTGGCATCATTGTAGCCTTTGGCCATCTCCCTGTCCTTATCACAGGTTTCTTGGGGCAGTGTGAGAGAGACGTGGGTTAATTTCCTTTGACCAATGTGAACAGCACGTGGCAATTTTCAGGGCAATGTGAAAGGAGCATGGGTCAATTTTCAAGAGCAGTGTAGAAATTAGAAACAAATGTGCCTAACTGAGACAACACTGCCATGGCACTGGCATGACCATTTATGTTGCATTTTGTAAAACTAGCTTGACACATTGCTTAACAAGACACTAGCATTACGGTGTTGAAAGTGACATGGTAATTATGACTTTGCGGTGTAACTCCCTCTTGAGAAATGGATCAGTGATCAGAGGACGTGGGCAGCAGCTGCAGAAAGGGAGTTGAGAGCCACGAGGAGGTTGGCAGAGGAAGCGGGCATGATTCATTCCGTTCAGTACACGTTTCTTGAGGTGCTGTACTATCTATCTGATGTTAGGGCGCCATGAGATGCTCATGAAATGTGGCACAAAGCATTGTTTGAACTAACGTTGAATATACTTTACAGGCAAGAGAGTAGTTTATCGTTGACACTTAATGTAGAGTGATAGTAACAGGTAGAAAATAGGTGCTAGGCAGATGTTGAGCATTAACGCCTGCCTTAACACATCTTCCTCCGATCCAGGGGATTTTCGTAACTTTTGCATGTGTAGTGGGGCCATGCAATGGGATATATGTTTCCGCTGCGCATTCCCCCTATATCTGCTGAAAGTTCTATTAACCAACAAGCCAATACAAGTGATATAAATGAGAATGATTAATAAACCTCCCCCTTCCAATCACACACACTTCCTAAAATCAGATTCTCCAAAGTTGGCTTTATTCATCCAAAAGTTCATCCAATAATTTGTAAAGATAATAGTAACCCAAAACCCAAACAGTAAAAATAATCCAAAAGACCAAATACTCACTGCACCTCTTTGCAAGGGAAAACAAGGCTTATGACATGCAAAAAGGTCCCAGATGGTCGCATAGAACCAAACTGACACCGATCTCGTCACACACCCAAAAAGGTTATAGGTTATATAGCAGAAAACCGCACGTTTCCATAAATAGGTTATAAAGTCATCCCACCACCCTCATCGGCTACTACCTATAGAACATGCTAATACCCCCGTAGTCCCTGTACCAATTGGCCACACCTTATCTAAACCCATTCCCCTAAACACGTGGGCCACTACATCATCACTATTTAATCCAGGTACAGGATTGGCTCGTAAATTTATTGGCATGTTAATAAATCACGACCGTCATGTGATGTGCACCCCTTCCGATCTGGGTACATTCAAAGTAAACTTGCGAGGCCAACTATGCTTTGTTAAGACAATATGTCTTCTCATAACTGATGTTGCGGCGCACACAAGCTGCATCCCCGACCTTGTGCTACATTTATTGGCATCATCTGTGCTCCTCCTATCCCAAATCATACAGCGTTCCAGACATGTCTCCCCGTTATCTCCTTCAAACCCAAGGTGCCCAGTAATGACGTAACCAGGGCACCACTCTCGAGTCTGAATTTCAGGGATTTATTTGCTTTGGTTGTGAGTCTAATTGTAATTCAAGTGCAATGAACGACCATGGGGTGAGGGCAGTAGTGCTCTGAATCTTTACCGGACATGCTGGCATCACAAAACCCTATGACCTATTCGCTTGAATTTGTCCTCCAAAATACGCATCCCTACCTGCCTTTCCTACAACTAACAGTCCATTTTCACCACGTTCGGGTCTTGCAGTTGGATACAATAAGCGTTCATCTGTGTACCGAAGGTGCTTCTGACCTTGGTTTCTCGCATGGGGAACAGAAAAGAGGATTTGGCTTAGGACTGAGCTAAACATAGCCGCAGTGCCACAAGGCCTGCATTCTATTCAGTTCAGTATCTACTAGGCCTTAAAATCCAATATGGCAGCACGCCTGCCATGTTAACACACTGACCTCGCTTCTACCACAGTACCTTTATGACTCCATCTTCCACCTACTTCAACTCTTCCCTCACACCTCAATAAAGAACATAATATCTGTGATGAATCTGAGGATGTCGTCCCTTCTCCCCTATGGGGCCAGGGCGGTGCGTCTACAGTACAATAGTCCCCATGGGGTTGATGCACTGAGGGAGGATCACATGGGATTAGGGGCAACCATGTTTACAGAATGCAGTATTTCCCCGCTAAAGTACACCTAAGTGCTTCCCCAATGCTAAATCCTCCTTCTCCTTCTTTTGATAGGGCCAAGGTTTGCTATTGTAAAGTTAGCCAACCTAATATACTTGACAGGATTAAAATATCAAGGTATGCTCCTTTAAGGGGTCAAGATTAACACTTGGACACAGAGGCATGTTAAGTGTGGGTTACAAGCTTTTATTTATCACAAAAGGAAAGGGGGTTGGAGGAATCCTGTCTGTCCCTAATCCTAAGAGGAGATTCCCTGCCTCAACACAACTAAGGAGCGTCCATATCAGGATGTTAAACAAATAAGGCGTCCTCTGTTCGGTTTCCAAAATCCTAAATTGACCCTTACATACTAAACCAAATACAATGTGTAAAAGTGCCAAAAGGAAAAGGAATAAACTTCCCTTAGATTTCTTCCAGTGGTTTTGACAATATTTTTCACAGTTCCAAGTTGTTCAAGGCAGAAAACTCTTCCCTTGAGCCTCCTCAAAAGTACACAGTTATCTTGAATCCTTAAAGAGGCATGAATCTTCCCTTTTCTGTACACACTTTCATGTATAGGGGTTTTGACACTTGATCTTTATCAATCCTTCTTCCTTTCCCTGGTATGCTCTCCTGACAGCGTATTGTACCTTGTTCCTGAAAAAGGAGTATGGACCTTCCCTTTTTATCCATTATCTTATTTGATGAATCCTGCAGAGTCTTCACAGAATCCCTGCCTAAAGTCTGCTCTCAGGTGGTCAGGGGAAGGCAGCCGCTACTGGATCCTTACCCGTGGGTGGTATTAGCCGGATGGATCACTTGGGAGGAGAAGGTCACCAAGGGAAAATGATGACTCCATTAGGAGAGACACAGTATTCATCTTCTTCAGAGGGTGACAGTTCCAAAATACTGGAATACCCAATCGAGTGTTGTCAGAGTAAAGCTTCCCTTCCCAATATTACCCAGATTGTCAGTGGTAAAAACCCTTATGGTCAACAGGGGAATTATAAATGTAAGGGTCAAATAATCAATATCACTAGTTATGATTCTCCCTTGGTTTGGAACTATAAAGCCAAGAATCAAATATTTATCCCTTTAAAAACCTCCCCTAAAAGGTATATTTTATAAATCATTTAAACAGAGTGAATTGGAAGATGAAAAAAGGAACAAGAACATTAGGGAATTGAAGTCCCATAATGTTCTAGGTACTGGGACGAGGAAGATGAGCTCAGAGATGCAGAACAGTAGTGGGCAGTCTAGTGATTCTAATGACCCACACCTGCGCAGGACTTGTACAGCCCCTTCAGATACTGGCCATTAGAAGAAGTAGACAGCAGCAGTTGGAGCAGCAGAAGCTGAACGAAGAAGACGCCTGGGCCGCCGCTGTAGTTGCAGCGGGACACAATGTCGGGAGAGTCATATAAGTGGGGACTCTGAAGTGCAGAGAACATGCAGCGGGAAGCAGTGCTGTTGATGGCTATCCCGTAGGAGAAAGAAGCTCTCCTGGCATGGGGTCCTACTCTGGTAGTTGGCGTTCACCGGAGTACGAAAGGAGTCAGACAGGCTTACTTACCAAAAGGCGTGGCCCGCAGGAGTGTGACCGGAGATGTCAGATGCCCAGGACCCAATAGGGGAAGAGGTTTCAGCAGCAGCGGGTTGAACGTACGCACAGAGAAAGACCAGTGAGTTGGCCCTCATTAGGTGACCCCGGGGTGCTCCGTAATAGGCTGCTGGCTGCCAGCAATGCTATTGAATGCTGAACTAATGAAATAAAGCATTATTGGCATGATACTGATATTGAGAGAAAGTGAGAAGAGAAAGATTGTATCCATTATTGCCAAACTAAAGAGGGGGCAATATTTAAAGATTATTGTAATCATCATTGCCAAACTAAAGAGGAAGCAATATTTGAAGAAGATAACAACCAGCATTGCCTAAGGCAAAGAAAGGCAATTATAAATAGGAGAGGATACCGTTTCCCTAATAATTTACAAAAAAAGAGATTACCTGAAAGGGCAGACGACAACTAGCATTGCCTAAACCAAAGAAGGGCAATTTCTCTCTTTAGAAAAGCTGTTTCCTCTTTTATTTACAATAAACAAAAGAGGAAACAGCTTTTCTAAAGAAAGACATTTGAACAAGTGACATTACCAGCAGTTAACTGGTGAGTTAGAAGGAACTCCAAGGAGGCAGGAGAGAAGCCCTGCTTGTAGAAATTATCAAGGGGGAGAGGAGCATAATGTCCATCGTATGTGGAAAACAAATCAGTGGAACAAACAGCATCAATGTATATTATGCCCTTGTGAAAGAAGTTGTGAATCTCAATGTTGTTGAAAGTCAAAGACTTTTCTAAAGTTTTGAAGCAAGCCTTTCCACAAAGCGCTTGTAGTAGTGGTAGGAGTTTTATCCTGGCAGGCAAATACACCAGGAAAGGGAATATTAGTGGTTAGTCCTGGCAGGTTAGGGGACCAGGAAGAAAATATTGAAGTACTGCCTTGTGGTGGAAGGTTGTGGTGGAAAGAAAGTGGCAAGTCCACTAATGTGTTATGATTTGAACTGTGGTGAAACCATCCTGACAAAACATTATTGTTTATGAAGAAAAAATGTGAAAGTGGTTGTTCTTCAAAGAAGAGAAGTTATATTGAAAACTGACTAAAAGTGTGAAGACAAGATTCATTACGCAAAAGTTTGTGGAAACTTTGAACAATCATATTTTGAAGTGCGATCAATCTTGTTTAGCAAATCTAAGTGCCAAGTGAAAGTCTTATGGAGTGACAAGAACTTTGTATTGCATTTGGAGCAGAACTTGTATATTGAAAAGAGCGTTCTTGATTGGAACTTTGGTCTGACAAATGCTACATTAATCCCGGGGAGGGGAATCCAACCCAGGTTGCAAGGGTACATGTTTACAAAGTTTATGTTTGAATATAACTGTTATTTTGTTGAGGTTGACTGGCTATACGATACCTGTATGATTTTGTCGTATGTACATGTGTGAGGGACATAAACCTTTTGATATTAGAGTGTTTTCCTTTAGTCTTAGTATGACAAGTAGGGTAATCCACGTTAGGTTAGGGAAAGCGAAGCGTTTATCGCACCCATATTGTTTAATAAAATGGCTACTTATGAGAAAACTCCATCTACTTGTCCATCTTGCATTTCTGACCACTCACACTACTTACCCCTGGTTTACTCGTCCTGCCAGGGTATTGTCACTTTCTTGCTTGGGTGTGAGTCCCAGACTCACCGTTTGCCTTGTTCACTATCCTGCCAGGCTTCTCCGTTCTCAGTTCACTTTCTCTTTTATCCAGCTCACAACACTTCTCCAGTATTGGGTTAGCAACCCTTTCTTATTAACTCCATTGTCTTTATTTAGGCTCTTGCTCTTAACAATGGTCATGTCTGCAATAATTCCACTGCCCTTACTTAGGTTATTTCTCTCAACAATGTTTATATGGTAATAATTCCACTGCCTTTGCTATGGCTGTTTCTCTCAATAATGTCCGTATCTGCAATACTTTCAACAATGTTCGTTATCAGTAATAACTCCACTGTCTTTGCTTAGACTCTCTCGCATCATACACGCTATACAGCATTTGCCCAGAAGTGCCCTGGTAACCCACTCACTCTCCCTAGGCTTACCGGCTGTTGATGGCATCTTCAGCATTCCATGTGTTTCACCGGTGTCTACGCTCCTGGTCCACTGACTGGCAGTGCGTCTAGTGAGTTGTTCGCTTTCTGCTTTACCTTCCTCTGTGTTCAGCAGCTCCGGCTGCCACTGACATAATAGTGGCAAACTTCTCCCGACCTGGCCCCTCTGCACACCATGCCTGTTGGCTTCCGCACTGCAGCCTGCTTGCCTCCGGCGTCCTTCACAGTGTCAGCACAAGTCAAGTGCCTCTCCAGCCTCTGGCTTTCTCGTTCTCCCTCTCTCAATTCACCTGTGTCCTTTTTAAATGTCCCCGTCTTTAATTTCAGTTTCCATTGACTAGAACATGGCATTGGCTTACCGTGTCTAGTCATCGTCATTGCTTTATCCCTCTTCCTTGTCTCAGTACCGGAAAAGGGGAGGAATGGTAAATGAGGTTCTGGGCTAGTAAAACCTGGGAAGTTAGCATCTATATCACAATAAACCATGTATGAATGTTGCAAAGGCACATGGTTGTCACTAAAAGTTATGACTGAAGGGTTATCTTGATGCAGTCTTTTTCTCCCTGGAGCTTGTCCCCTCCCACGTGGTCCTCCCGCAGATAGCCAACACCAGGGTCAGAGTCAGGTCAGATTTGTCATGCTGCATATAGCTCTATTTCAAGTAGTGGAAAACTTCATCTACTTCATGAGACTGAAACATTAGAGAATGCAAAGTATGCTACATCTGACTTTATTTTATGTACTGAGAAGAAGATGACCAGGAGTCCAAGGATCACTCTGAAAAAGGAGAGTGAGCGCCCTAGCTTCTCAACGAATGTTATTGGCCCAAAGCAATTCCATTTTCTTACGTGGGAGTTTAAACATACCACAGCTGAGATATGTGATGAATCAGAGGTGATTATGTTATATTATGTTATGTTAGCGGTACTTGTATAGCGCACCGTCACCAACGGAATTGGTCCCCAGGCACTCTGGCGGATCTGTAAACAGGAAGGGTGGGTAGGGTTAGTCGGGAGGAGGGGAGAAGGAGAGTGGGAGAAGTGGTGTGCTGTTAGCAGCTTCAGCTCGTTATACACCGAGTGCTGGGCTTTGGTGCTAGTATTGGATCGGATGAAGGCCTCGAGTGCTGTGGGTGAAATTTATGTGTTGTTGATGTGGTGTGGTAAAGTGTGTGCGGATTGCTGGGAGAGAGATGGTTGTGTGGCTTTGTGTGGGTTTAAGTATGCAGAAGATTGAGGGTTGGGTTAGTGGGGTCTGTATCCTGGTTCAGGTACTTATAATTACGTTAGAGTTGTAAACCTGTGGGTTCAGATGTTGCTGGTTCTTCGTGGGCCGACTTGTTTTGGTGGTGATGCGCTGATCCACCTGTATCCTATTGAGTATAGTTTGGATTGGTGGGTGCGTCTGAACCTAATCTTCAGGTGTGGGACTGGGTGGGTGATATTTGTTCCCAGGTGATCTAGTGTGACCCTGGTCGGTTAAGGCTTTGAATGGTTCAGGGTCGGGGTTGTGTTGCAGTGTTGTCCTTCTGTGCTGACCAGTTCTTTGATTTTCGTGGGGTGAACATCCTTGGGACTATTGTTTAGTTGTAGTTTTGTATGGTGGGGCATTGTGCTTCCTGCTTTGTATTGGTGGGCAGTGTGTAGTGATGAAACATTCTGTTTCTCACCCATTGTAATGGGGCCCGTGATGCAGTGCTTCCTTTCTCTCTCTATGTTTTGTTCTTATGACTGTTGGGTAAGGTCATAGTTAAGGTCATGGTCCTCTTGATGATTCGTTCTAGTCTTTCTGTCTTCGTTTGCTATGTTTACTGTCTTTGGTCGTATTGCGACTGTATCCCATTTGGTCCTTTAGTATGTCTTGGGATATTTACCTCAGTTTTTCCCACTGATTGATCGGTGTATATCGCGGTCGCTCTACGTTCATTGATGTTTTTAGTTATGTCGGTGCCCCTGTGGCTAGTCTTTTTAATTATGACGTGAAGAGCCAGGTTTTTAGTAGTTTCCTGTGTTGCGTATGTACTTTGGAAGGTTGTTCCAGGTTTTGGGGGCTTGGTGAGAGAAGGAGGATCCTCCAAGTTTTCTTTTGTTCTAGGGCTTCGGTTCCAGGCGGATGTCCATGCTGGATCTGAGCGTACTTGTTGGTTGATGTAGGCGCAGTTTGTCTCTTAGGTACTCAGCGCCTTCGTTGTGTATTGCTCTATGGGTAATGCACATTGTTTTGAATTTTATTCGTTGTTTTATTGGTAGCCAATTTAGTGTTTTCAGCGCTGGTGCGGTGTGTTTTCTTCGGGGTAGTTTCAGAAGTAGTCTGGGTGCCGCGTTTTGAATGCGTTGTAGTTTTTTTAGGAGTCGTTCAGGCATGCCTAGGTATAGGCTATTGGCGTAGTCTACTTTGGACATGACAAGGGCGATGATGGTGGTCGTTTTGTTGGTCAACGATAAGAACGGTAAGATTTTCTTTGCCGCTCGCAGGAAGAAGAAGCATTTCTTGAGGAGAGTGTTTACTTGTGGCTCTAGCGTGAGATTATTGTCCATCAGAACCCCCAAATTTTTTACAATCGCCGAGGGTGCTAGGGTTGTCCCGAGTTCCCTTGGCCAAGGGATGAATTGGTTTTCTCCTCCATTTTTTGTGACGATCATTATTTCAGTTTTGCTTGGGTTGATTTTGAGGGAATTGGATTTCATCCAGAAGAATACATCGCAGAGGCAGTTTTCTAGCGTTGAGTTTCTTTCCGGGTTGTCTTGTAGTTTGAAGATTATTTGTGTATCATCAGCGTAGTTGTAGCAAGTGAGGCCGTGTCTTTTGATGATTCTGATCAGTAGGTACAGGTAGATGTTGAATAGTAGCGGGGAGAAGGATGATCCTTGTGGTACTCCACAGGTGGAATCTCTCGGGCTGGATTTGAAGGGTTTCATCCATACAGTTTCCGTTCTGTTTGTTAGGAAAGATTTGATCCATAGTAGGGCGGTGTCTGTTATTCCAAGTCCTTCTAATCTCGTTATGAGGGTGTCATGGTCGACTGTGTCAAATGCTGCCGATAGGTCTAGGAGTATCAAGGCAGTGCTGTTGTCCGAGTCTGCGTTGATTTTTAGATTGTCCCATATTGAGAGTAGAGCTGATTCTGTTCCTCTCAGTGGTCTGAAGCCAACTTGTGCTTGGTCTAGTAGGCCGTGCTCTTCTATAAACTCTTGGGTCGTTTTGTGTATATACGTTTCGAGCAGCTTGGCTGTTTACGGGATGTTGGAGATGGGTCTGTAGTTGGAGAGGTCCTCTACGTTTCCCTCTGTATCTTTGAGTAGTGGCCTGATGTATGCAGTTTTGAAGGCTTTTGGCACTTTCCCAGTTGCGATGGAATGGTTGAGGACGTTCCTGTGATATTCCATGGGCATTCCTTGTTTAAGAATTGATTTGTATATGTCTGGTGGGCATGGGTCTTCGGGGGACCCTGAGTTATTGCTTTCATTCACCAGTTTGACAAATGTCTCCACTGATATTTCTGGAAAGCTTTGTAGTTTGTTTGGGTGCTCCTCGCTGGTGTAGGTTGGGGTTGTGGTCAGATCAGACGGTCTGCTTTGAATGGTTTGTTGGATGTTGGTGATTTTGTTTTTGAAGTGGTCTGCAAGGTTGTTGCAGAGTTTCGCGGACAGAGTTGGTGTGTTGTTACATCCCGGAGGGTTTTTGATTTCGTTTATGATTTTGAAGAGCTCTTTTTGGGTGTTTGGTGCTTCGAGGATTCGGTTGTCGTAGTGTTTCCTCTTTGCGTTTTGTATTTCCTTTTTATAAGCCTGGTTGTATTGTAGGAATTTCAGTTTGTTTGCCGCATTGTTTTGTTTTCTCCAATCAAGTTCTAGTCTTTGGTTTTTTCTTTTCATGGTGCAAAGTAGTGGGGTGAACCATTTTGCCATAGACCGTTTATTAGAAGAAGCAAAGGGTTTTTCTTTGGCGATGTTGTCTACAGTAGTTATGATCCAGGAATGCAACAGGGTTACCTTTTTGTCCAGATCATCATCTTCCATGAATGTTGGGTGTGGTTTCTTTAGCTCCAGGAGTTCATGCAGGTTGGAGTTTTTGATGGTTCTCCAATTTCTTCTCATGGTTTTCGTTGTTTTGTCCGGTTGATTGTTTGTTAGTCTGGTAATTTTGATTACGAAGGGGGTGATGAGGTGGTCGCTCCAGGGTATTTCGATTGGGGGTGCTGTGGTGAGGAGTAGTTTGTTGGCGAAGATTGCGTCAAGTGTATGCCCTGCCGAGTGGTTGCTCCTTTGACTAGTTGTTGTAAGTTCATTGCTGCTAGTTGTCTCGTTAGCGATTTTTGTATGGTTGTGCTTTCTCCTTCAAACCAAATGTTGAAGACTCCTAGGACTATCAGGTGATTGTGTTTGATGGCTAGGACGGTGATTGCTTCTGTAAAGGAGTGTACGAAGGTTGCATCGTAGGTTGGTGGTCTATATATCAGTACGAATTTCAAGTTTGTTTTGGATGTTACTGCTAGACGTATGATTAGGGATTCACATTTATTGATGATTGGGAGGGTCTTCCAGTTTTATATCTAGTTGTTCCTTGTGAATGATTGCCAGATCTCCTGCTCTTTTGGTTTTTCTGTTTGATTGGACGCATTTGAAGTATTCAGGCAGGCAGTTGTTGAGGGTGATCTTATAATTGTCCTCTAGCCAGGTTTCTGTTACAAATAATATGTCAATCCCTCCGTCGCAGAGCAGATCATATATCTAGGTGGCATGTATCAACATTGATCTTGCATTGATGAGGTTGCAGTGGATCTTATTGGTGTGTTTTTGCTTGTTGGTTGTACCTTGTTTTGGTTTGTGGTTGTTGGGTTGCGGTTCATCCTTGTTGGCGTTGATTGAGGGTGGAAGAGGATCAGCAAAGGATGTATTTTCATTGTAGGAGGGTGTATGAGGATCAGCGGAGGCTGCATCTTCATTGAAGCAGTCTGCTACAATGAGAGCTTGGGTGTTCAGTGGTGTTGCTTCTCCATTTGTGCTGTTTAGGTGAAGGTCGGTGAAGGCTTCTTCTTCGTTGAATTGGTGAGATAGGTTCATGTTTGGGTTGTTGGTTATAAGATCTTCGTCATCGATATGTCCGGTATGGCGTGGGTGTTGAGGGTGTCCTTCTGTTCTTGTGATGTATGGGTGGTAGGGTCGGACTCTAGCCACCTTCTTCTTGGGTGTTCCCATCTTTTTTCTAGTTGTCTCGGGATGTTCTTTGTCTGTCTTGATGTCTTTGTGTCGTTGTCACGACCCTCAGACCTGATCCCCACTGGCAAGCCCATTGGCCAGGTGGAATTAGGGCTTGGATCACTAATAAGGCCTGTCATCCACTTCTCAGGCCCTCTTGGCGCCAGGCTCATCAGTAAGGAAGACATCTGCTTGAGAAACTACTTTATTTAGGCTTTCAGCAAACATGGAGGCATCCACATAGCTTGATTCCTTGAACCAATCTATGCGGTCTAGTGTTTTGGGTCTGGTGGCCTAAGGACTACTTTACCTGGACTACTTTACAGTGGCTATTTAAACCACACCCAAACAAGACAACACGCTTCGCGTTACTTTGCTTCTAGCAACGTGACGCTCACTGTGTCCAGCTTTCTCACGAGTCTGGTGAATTCTGGACCTGCAGAAAAACCAAGAACATCGTTAGCAGCAGAATCTTACCTGCATTCATCATCCTTCACTGCTCGCAGCTCCTGAGCAGCTCTGTTGGTGGAGTTCACCGCCCGGATCGAAGGACCTGAGAAAAGGAGGAAGACATCATTAAAGGAGGTAGTGGAGACATTACAACCACAAAGCGCTTAAAGACTTACCTGGTTGGTTGCTTTTCGGCCGGCATAGCTCCGGAGCTCCATCTGCGCTGGGAACTCACTGCGACCTACGAAAAGAGAAAAGCACAGGTCAGTGAGGACAAGACACGGCTGCGCTATGCAAAGCGCCTCCTTACCGCATCATAGCGCTATAGCGCGCCATCATCTCCCGGTGAGAACCAGCATATCCAGTTCTCCAAGCGGACACTCTGCGCTCCTAGGGAGATAAAAAAAGAGACATTTAGAGCAGAGAAATGGCATGCAAGAATTACGACGCCATCAATCGCAATAAGACCTACCTGAAAGACACTACAAGGGCAGCAGTCAGTGAAGTAACTGGACCGCCCGCGTCCACAAAAGGCAACGCGCCCCTGCCCAGAGAGCAGGACGGAGAGCCCACCGATTCCGACGACCAGGTGAAAAGAGAACCTGGAGGGGCTGGAAACACAAGGGAGGTGGGGGAAAACTTACCTTGGTCGCCCAGTCCTAATATAGTCTTCATTTCCAGGCGGAATCCATCGACATCGGGACCACACCAGGGAATCATTGGGAAGGGCACCAACGACCAACTGGCTGGGTGGCGTCCCCGTGGATACCAGGTGAGCGTAACAGAATGCGAAGCCTCACATAAATAATCCACCTGGGCGCCATGGAAACATCAGAAATCGACCAATTGGCCCAATTGTTGGGGGACCTTTGTGCTGAGGTTCATTCAGCCCGACAAGAGACTAATGCACTCCGGAGAGACCTAATAGTGACCAAGGAGCGCACCGACGAAGATGCAAAATCCTATCTCACGATCTTATACCCCACACCAGTACAGATCATGCTGCCTGGAACAGTTCCCTTGGCACCACCAGAAAGTTTTACGGGCGATCCATGGAAGTATGCAGCATTCATAAATCAGTGTCGCCTTCACTTCCTTTGTCGCCCTGGGGCATTTCCAAATGACCAAGCTCGGGTAGCTTTCATACTATCATACTTGAGTGGAAGTGCAGCGGATTGGTCGGTGCCGTTGGTGACCCATAATAATCCGTTGTTACAGGAATATGGGGGGTTCCAGAGAGAAATGGAAAAACTGCTCGCCATACCCAGGAACAAGCAGTGGATAACAAACTTTTATCCCTCCGGCAGGGGAACCAAAACTTGTTAACATACATTGCAACTTTCAATAGACTGGTTGCTGAAGTCAGGTGGCCAGAAAACACCACGTTATTCCATCGAGGCTTACGAGTTTACGAGGCGAATTAAAGGACGTCTTGGCCCAGGTAGTTGATCCCCCCAGAGACTGTACCGAATTCATAAATCAGGTCGTGCAGCTAGAGCATCGGTTGCAGGACCGAAAAGCAGACCGGTCCAAAGCAGACTCTCAAGTAGTTTATGTTCGGCCTAAAGACAATGCGCCACGGGGGCCAGACAACACCGTAGAACCCAAGCAGATCGGAGGGATACGACCTCCGTTAACAAACCAAGAGTGGGATAAAAGAAGACAACAGCAACTTTGTTTGTATTGTGGAAAACCAGGACATTTTCTGAAAGACTGCCCAATAAAACCCCCATGGAGGACAGTCGGGGCCACAGAAAAGGATGAAGTTAAGGAATTGGAAAACTACCAAGCTCGGCAACCGTAGAGGGCAGTTTGTCGAGTGATGAGAAAGAGCCACTGACCTCACACTTTGAGATACCTGTGATCTTAATAAATCACCAACAATCGTCAAAGATGCATGCTGTAGAAGCGTACATCGACAGCGGAGCAGTTGGGAACTATATAGATCAAGAGTTGGCAGCAGAGATGGGGCTCCCTTTGTGTTCTAAGTCTACCAGGGACAAGGTGACTACCGTGGATTGGACAGAAATCGCCTCCGGACCAGTAACCCAGTGCACAGCAGTAGTAACCTTGCTGTCCCAGGATGGACATCAGGAGTGTATTTCGTTCTATCTTATAAAGGCACCTCAGTTCCGGTTGATACTAGGGATGCCATGGTTGGTTGCTCACAACCCTTTGATAGACTGGCGGGCACGGAAATTAACCTTCTCCAGCAACTGCTCCCTAACTTGCTACTCTCCTGACCCGGAACCCGACTCCTGTGTCTCCAAGACTTCCAATACTCTACTCTGTGAGTAACTAATACTTTGCCAGATGAATATTGTTACTTTCAGGACGTATTCCAAAAAGACCAGGCTAACACATTGCCGCTGCATAGGCCTTATGATTGTCAAATTGACTTTATTCCTGGGGCACAAATCCCTTGCGGCAGGATCTACGCTCTTACCGAACCAGAAAACCTTCACCTGAAATTCTATTTGGACCAGTACCTTGCAAATGGATTTATCCACCCATCTAAGTCCCCAGCAGCCAGTCCTTTGTTCTTCGTACCGAAAAAGGAAGGGGACTTGAGGACCTGAATTGATTACCGTGCAATAAACCAGATAACCGTGAAGAACCGCTACCCCTTGCCTCTTATCCCGGAAATGCTAGACCAACTCAAAGATGCCCAGATCTATACCAAATTAGACCTTTGGGGAGCATACCACCTGGTCCGGGTCAGAAGCGGAGATGAGTGGAAAACCACTTTCCGTACCAAATATGGCTTGTTTGAATATCAAGTCATGCCTTTTGGCTTATGTAACACCCCCAAAGTGTTTCAATATTTCATGAATGATGTCTTGAGAGAACTGATTGACGTTTGCACCTTAGTGGACATTGATGACATCTTGGTCTACTCAGCCTCAAAACAAGATCATATCAGGCATGTTCGTTCAGTCTTCACCAAGCTCCGCCAACATCGTTTGTATGCAAAGCTGGAGAAATGTTTTTTTCACGTCACCGAAGTAGAATTCCTTGGTTTCATCCTTTCGCCGAAAGGCATCAGAATGAACGTACATAAGGTTGACGCTATTCTAAAATGGCCATCACCAACATCTCTGAAGTGGATACAGAGCATGCTAGGCCTTGCAAACTTTTACCGCTGATTTCTACCAGACTTCTCTCAGGTTGTGCACCCGATCAAAGTACTGCTACGAAAAAGCAATAAAATGGACTGAGGAAGCAGAAAGAGCCTTTCAGGAACTGAAACAAAGGTTCACCTCCGCTCCAATCCTGCGGCACCCGCACCCAGACCTCCCTTATGTCGTAGAAACGGATGCTTCCAGTATGGCAATGGGAGCAGACTGGCCAGCTGCATCCTGTGGCCTTCTGGTCAAAATAATTCTCACCCACGGAAATTAATCACGCTATCACAGACAAAGAACTCCTAGCCATCAAGTCCGCTTTCAAGGCGTGGTGACACTATCTTCTGGGAGCTAGACACACCATTACAGTGATCACAGACCACCGGAACCTGCAATATCTCAAAACAGCCAAAGCCCAGTCTTCACGTCAGTTACGGTGGGCCCTCTTCTTCGCCAAATATGACTACGTGATCACCTTTTGACCAGGGGTCAAGAATGGGAAAGCTGACGCCCTATCTCGAATGAGCATTGATGAAACGGTATATACAACTCCAGACCCGGTACCCATCATACCTGAAGACAAACTCTTGGGTATCACAACAGCATTATCACAAGCCGAATTACAAAACAAAATTCGACAGTCAATGAACCGGATGCTTTCCTCGCATGGCAAAGTCAAGGAGAGCAATATTGCATCAAGGATCAGTTACATTATTTTAGGGACCGGCTATATGTACCCGAGAAGGAGTTACAACAGCATATCATTTCAGGTTATCATGACTCTCTGATCGAAGGACACCCTGAAATCGCTAAAACTTTAGCCAAGGTAAAAAATTACTTTTGATGGCCTACCTGGCGTAAGGACATTGTCCAGTATGTTCAGTCCTGCGGCGTCTGTGCACAAAATAAATCACAGAAACAGAAACCATTGGGTCTCCTACAACCACTGGACATCCCTCCCGCTCCATGGCACACTCTTTCCCTCGACTTTATCACTGATCTGCCACCGAGTCAAGGCTTTAACACCATTCTTGTAATCGTGGATTTGTTCTCAAAGATGGCACATTTTATTCCTCTCAAGGGTCTCCCGGACGCATCCACCTTAGCAGAAGTATTTCTGGAAAACATTGTCAAGCTGCATGGCTTAACATCAGTTCTGGTCTCCGATCGAGGCAGCCAATTTGTATCCAATTTTTGGAGAAAATGTTGCGCAGTGGCACAGATTGACGTCCGGCTGTCCACTAGTCACCACCCCCAGACGGACGGCCAAACCGAGAGGACCAACCAGACCCTCAAGCAGTATTTACGGTGCATGCTGCACCATGAATTGAGAGATTGGAAGGACTTACTGTGGATAGCCGAGTATGCATATAACAACTCCGTAGATTCTAGCACGGGCCAAACACCTTTTTACACCTTGTATGGCAGACATCCACGTACATCAGAACTTGACCTTCCTGACAGCTTGGAAATGCCTGCAGTAAAGACTCTTCATACAATCATCACTCAGGCGTTCAGAAAGGCGAAGGAACATCTTATTCATGCAAAAGATAAACAAAAGCACTTTGCCGACCAGCATTGGAAAAAGGCCCCAGACTATCAAGTAGGAGACCAGGTTTGGTTAGCTGCCAAATACATACCATTCAAAGGGACCCGGACATTCCATCCTCGATATTTGGGACCCTATACCATCAAGGCAATTATCAATCCAGCAGCCATCAAATTGGACTTACCACCTAATCTACAAATCCATCCGGTAATCCATGTGTCCCTCTTAAAACCAATGCAACCCGGTACACAAATCAAGACACCAACCTCAACCTATACTAATAGATGGAGAACCAGAATTCGAAGTCAAGGGCATCCTGGACTCCAAGTTCTCTAGAGCCAAGTTGTACTATCTCGTCGATTGGAAGGGGTTTGGGCCTCAAGATAGATCCTGGAAACCCAGTGAGAACATCCATGCACCACGTCTGATCAAGAAGTTTCATCATAACTTCCCAACTAAACCTGGACCAGGCAGGAGACACACCTTGGGAGGGGCCTTGGGGGGGAGTGCTGTCACGACCCTCAGCCCTGATCCTCACTGGCAAGCCCATTGGCCAAGTGGAATCAGGGCTCGGATCACTAATAAGGCCTGGCATCCACATCTCAGGCCCTCTTGGAGCCAGTCCTGGCGCCTTTGGCGCCAGGCTCATCAGTAAGGAAAGACATCTGCTTGAGAAACTACTTTATTTAGGCTTTCAGCCAACATGGAGGCATCCACATAGCTTGATTCCTAGAACCAAGCTATGCGGTCTAGTGTTTTGGGTGATGTGGCCTAGGGATGACTTTACCTGGACTACTTTACAGTGGCTATTTAAACCACACCCGAACAAGACAACACGCTTCGCGTTACTTTGCTTCTAGCAACGTGACGCTCACCGTGTCCAGCTTTCTCACGAGCCTGGTGAATTTTGGACCTGCAGAAAAACCAAGAACATCGTTAGCAGCAGAATCTTACCTGCATTCATCATCCTTCACTGCTCGCAGCTCCTGAGAAGCTCTGTTGGTGGAGTTCACCGCCCGGATCGAAGGACCTGAGAAAAGGAGGAAGACATCATTAAAGGAGGTAGTGGAGACATTACAACCACAAAGCACTTAAAGACTTACCTGGTTGGTTGGTTTTCGGGCCGCATAGCTCCGGAACTCCATCTGCGCTGGGAACTCACTGCGACCTACGAAAAGAGAAAAGCACAGGTCAGTGAGGACAAGACATGGCTGCGCTATGCAAAGTGCCTCCTTACCGCATCATAGCGCTATAGCGCGCCATCATCTCCCGGTGAGAACCAGCATATCCAGTTCTCCAAGCGGACACTCTGTGCGCCTAGGGAGATAAAAAAAGATATATTTAGAACAGAGAAAAGGCATGCAAGAATTACGACGCCATCAATCCCAATAAGACCTACCTGAAAGACACTACAAGGGCAGCAGTCAGTGAAGTAACTGGACCGCCCGCGTCCACAAAAGACAACGCGTCCCTGCCCAGAGAGCAGGACGGAAAGCCCACCAATTCTGACAACCAGGTGAGAAGAGAACCTGGAGGGGCTGGAAACACAAGGGAGGTGGGGGAAAATGTACCTTGGTTGCCCAGTCCTAATATAGTCTTAATTTCCAGGCGGAATCCATCGACACCGAGACCACACCAGGGAATCATTGGGAAGGGCACCAACGACCAACTGGCTGGGTGGCGTCCCCGTGGATACCAGGTGAGCGTAACAGTCATTGGGGTATCCTGGTTCTGGGGTTGTTGCGAGGTATGGTGTGAGATGTAAGGAGTTTTCCCTTTGGAGTTTTGTTCTGGTCGTTTTGGTTTTTGATGTTGTGCTTCTTCTATTTGAGGTTGTTGCTTCAGTGGTAGGTTGGATTTGTGCGCCTGTGTCCAGTGTGGCCTTGTCTTGTGCCCTTTCTCGGCGTCCCTTTCTGGTCCGGGGCATTTTGGTGCTCTGTGCGGAGGTGCCGGTTGAGTGGTTGGCTGCTGTGTCTTCTGATGGGAGTGCTGGTATTCTTCTTGTGTTGGTAGGCTTAGGTGCTTTTGTGCCGCAGTGGTGGAAGTGAGTGGGAGCGGTTGGGAGCGGTGCTCCTCTACTTTTTTAAATTAAGTTTTACTGTTCCTATACTTTTATTTTAAAAAGACACCGTTCCAGAATGGTTTCATTTAAAAATAAAAGTGTAGGAAGAAGTTGGAACTTTCACTTTCAGTGCACTAGACTGAAAGTTCCCTTAAACACCAGGTGTATGTGTTTGGGGGGGTGTATTGTGTGTCAGAGGGGTCGTGGTGATGGGGTTTGTGCAGAGTGGGTGCAGGCCAGCAGGGAACATAGTTCCACTACTTCTTTTTGTACACTTAGACCACTGTTATGCCGTCTGTTCTTCCGGTGGGTCGGTGTGTATATCCTCTGAGCGCTGTCTGGTGGGGTTTTGGTGCTGTGCGTACTGTTGTCAGGGGTGTCGGTCAAAGTTCAGTGCTGGCTGTGTAGGTCTCTCGGAAAGGATGAGGGTGGTTAGAACTATTCTATCACGGTCTGGTCCTCCCTGGGAGTATGTTAAGGTGGTTAAGCTAAGTTTGTGCTTGAGGCCAGTTCTGACTATGTTCTAGGGTATCGTATGGTAGGAGGGACCCTAAGGAGTATAGTAATCCTTATGATTCTAAATAAATAAATAAATACATTTTTGGGGAGCGGAGTCCCTACTAAATTTAGTAGACCTGTATAGTGGGAGAGGGGCCTATCAATGTAGTCTGAATGGCACAAGGTGCAATTTTGGGGATAGAACCCCTGCTATATTTGGGAGACCTGTATAGTGGGAGAGAGGCCTATCAATGTGAACTGAATATCATACAATCTGGTTTGGGACCAGAGCCCCTGCTAAAATAGGGAGACCTGCACGGTGGGAGAGTGGCCCCCCAATGCAATCCGAATGTCACAATGCAGTCTGGGAACAGAACCCCTGCCAAATTTGGGAGACCTGTATAGTGGGAGAGAGGCCTATCAATGCAATCTGAATGTCATACAATACAATATTTTGGGACAAAACCCCTGATGATTTTGGGAGACCTGTATAGTGGGAGAGAGTCCTAACTATGCAGTCTACATGTCACACATTATAATTTTGGGGAGAGAACCCCTGCTAAATTCGGGAGACCTGTACAGTGGGAGAGAAGCCCATCAAAACAGTCCGAACCTCACACAATGCAATTTTGGGGACACATCCCCCACCAAGTTTGGGATACCTGCACAGTGGGAGAGGCCTATCAGTGCAATCTGAATATGATACAATACAATTTGGGACTAGGCCTGTATAGTGGATGAGAGGCCTATCAATGAGATCTGAACACCACACGATACGACCTGGGAGCAGAATCCCCGCTAGAACTGGGAGACCTTCATAGCGGGAGAGAGGCCCACCAATGCAATCTGAATATCACACAACACAATTTGGGGTTGAACCCCTGATACATTTTCGAGACCTGTATAGTGGGAGAGAGGCCTATCAATGCAATTAGAATATCATCCAATACAACTTGGGGACAGAACCCCTGATAAGTTTGGGAGACCTGTATAGTGGGAGAGAGAGGCCTATCGATGCAATCTGAATGTCATACAATACAATTTTGGGACAGAACCCCTGATAATTTTGGGAGACCTGTATAGTGGGAGAGAGGCCTCTCAATGCAATCTGAGTGTCATATGATACAGTTTGGGAATGGAGCCCCTGGTAAATTCGGGAGACCTGTATAGTGGGAGAGAGGCCTATCAATGCAAACCGAATATCATACTAGGCAGTTTGGGGATAGAACCCCTGATCAATTTGGGGGGCCTGTATAGAGAGGGCTATCAATGCAATCAGAATATCATACAATACAACTTGGGGACAGAACCCCTGATAAGTTTGGGAGACCTGTATAGTGGGAGAGAGGCCTATCAATGCAATCTGAGTGTCATACGATACAGTTTGGGAATGGAGCCCCTGGTAAGTTTCGGAGACCTGTATAGTGGGAGAGAGGCCTATCAATGCAATCTGAATGTCATACAATACAATTTTGGGACAGAACCCCTGATGATTTTGGGAGACCTGTATAGTGGGAGAGAGTCCTAACTATGCAGTCTGAATGTCACACATTATACTTTTGGGGACAGAACCCCTGCTAAATTCGGGAGACCTGTACAGTGGGAGAGAAGCCCATCAAAACAGTCCGAACATCACACAATGCAATTTTGGGGACAGATCCCCCACCAAGTTTGGGATACCTGCACAGTGGGAGAGGCCTATCAGTGCAATCTGAATATGATACAATACAATTTGGGAATAGGCCTGTATAGTGGATGAGAGGCCTATCAATGCGATCTGAACACCACACGATACGACCTGGGAACAGAATCCCTGCTAGAACTGGGAGACCTGCATAGTGGGAGAGAGGCCCACCAATGCAATCTGAATATCACACAACACAATTTGGGGTTCAACCCCTGATACATTTTGGAGACCTGTATAGTGGGAGAGAGGCCTATCGATGCAATCTGAATGTCATACAATACAATTTTGGGACATAACCCGTGATCATTTTGGGAGACCTGTATAGTGGGAGAGAGGTCATCAATGCAAACCAAATATCATATTATGCAGTTTGGGGATAGAACCCCTGATCAATTTGGGGGACCTGTATAGAGAGGCCTATCAATGCAATCAGCATATCATACAATACAACTTGGGGACAGAACCCCTGATCCGTTTGGGAGACCTCTATAGTGGGAGAGAGGCCTATCAATGCAATCTGAGTGTCATACGATACAATTTGGGAATGGAGCCCCTGGTAAGTTTCGGAGACCTGTATAGTGGGAGAGAGGCCTATCAATGCAATCTGAATGTCATACAATACAATTTTGGGACAGAACCCCTGATAATTTTGGGAGACCTGTATAGTGGGAGAGAGGAATATCAATGCAATCTGAGTGTCATACGATACAGTTTGGTAATGGAGACCCTGGTAAGTTCGGGAGACCTGTATAGTGGGAGAGAGGCCTATAAATGCAAACAGAATATGATACTAAGCAGTTTGGGGACAGAACCCCTGATCAATTTGGGGGACCTGTATAGAGAGGCTATCAATGCCCTCAGAATATCATACAATACAACTTTGGGACAGAACCCCTGATAAGTTAGGGAGACCTGTATACTGGGAGAGAGGCCTATCAATGCAAAAAGAATATCATACTATGCAGTTTGGGGACAGAACCCCTGATCAATTTGGGGCACCTGTATAGTGGGGGAGAGACCTATCAGTGCAATCTGAATATCAGACCATACAATTTGCGAACAGAGGCCCTGCTAAATTTGGGACACCTGTGTATTGGGAGAGAGGCCTATCAATGTAATCTGAATATCACACAATACAGTATGTGGACAGGACCTCTGATAGATTTGGGAGACCTGTATAGTGGGAGA
Organism: Ambystoma mexicanum; assembly: GCF_040938575.1. Lineage (NCBI taxonomy): Eukaryota > Metazoa > Chordata > Amphibia > Caudata > Ambystomatidae > Ambystoma > Ambystoma mexicanum. Next base: position 1,199,183,198 of record NC_090935.1, read on the forward strand.
GAGGCCTATGAATGCAATCTGAATATCTTACAATACACTTTGGGAATGGAAACTCTCCTAAATTTGGGGGACCTCTTTATTGGGGGAGAGGCCTATCTATGCAATCTGAACATCACAAATTCAATTTGGGAACAGAATCCCTGATAACTTTTGGAGACCTGTATAGTGGGATAGAGGCCTAGCAATGCAACCTGAATATCTTACAATACAATTTGGGAACAGAAACTCTGATACATTTTGGAACAGTTTTATATATATATATTTTTTTTCTTTTTATTTTATTTGGTTGATAAAATCAACCTTTCAAATTTTCACCATACAAAACAGCAATACATTTTTTTTAAGAATTACATTTCACAATTGTTTACCAGCACTTCTCTAAATGCCTAGACGTATATCATTGACATTATTATTCGTTCAGACATTAAAATGAAAAATAAAGATAAATATAAAAACTTGCACACAACCTAGTGCCAAAAGAAGCTCCTTCCGGAACCTTCAAGATGTAGAAGCGCGATGTATACTAGTATCTAGTAATCACTCCGTGGCACTGTAAATGCAACAAATAATGGCAGTCCATCAATAGAAAATACCAACTACCTGTAACATCCAGTGTCCATATTATTATTGTCCTATGCATTAAATAATAACATGGCCAGGAGCCCTAACATGCGGTATCAACACTATCAATATCCCAGTAACATTCACCACATGGTATCTACAAACCATTCTCTTACTCGGCTGGCCAATAACACCAATAAAGTAGACCCCAGTGCATTCATATACGCTCAGACATTAAAATGTCTGAACGAATAATAATGTTAATGATATACGTCTAGGCATTTAGAGAAGTGCTGCGCGATCTACCAATCAAATAGTTGTGCAATATCCCTGTATTCCCTTCTTTATTATTATTTTTCACTGACAAAAACTCAGTCCATAAAATCAGGCTGTGAATAAATTAAGAAGGGATCCATTACACGGGGCCATGTGTTAATTTAACAAAACATTCTCTCTTGACTTTTTTTCACTCTTTTTTTTTTTCTCTTTAGTTGTGTGAAAGCGCGTATTACAAACACGACACGGGGGCTTGCTTTTGCTCTTACGTGTGTTATCATGCTCTGGTGGCTTTGGAGCAAATTGTTTTCTATTTCCCAATGGCGTAGACCCGTGCCCGCCTGGGTGTTAAAATACCTAGAGATAATAGTCCCTTCTTTGTGCGCCTCATTTAGAACGATAGCTAGTCCTTTGACTATGTCTAGTGAGCATGTAGCTTGGCTGCCTTGATGCAGTCCTTTGATTGTGTTCTTCATTGTAAATAAAGGTTAGTCCCTCGATTATGTCTAGTGAGCTTGAAGCTTTGCTGCTACGTTTGGAGGTCGGTGCCGCGTGAATGAAGAGGGTGCCGATTCCACTTATATTGTGACGGCGAGGACGGTGTTTCCTAGAAGGTAAGGGACGAGCGAGCAATAGATAGATGCTCATGGTGACGATGGTCCGCCGAATGAGTAGTCACAGAAGAGATTTGGCACATTACGATCGCACTTAGGGGCGATAGATTTCAACATAGAGTTGCTCATGTGGCAGGGTGCCAGAGCGTATATAAATGCACTGGGGTCTACTTTATTGGTGTTATTGGCCAGCCGAGTGAGAGAATGGTTTGTAGATACCATGTGGTGAATGTTACTGGGATATTGATAGTGTTGATACCGCATGTTAGGGCTCCTGGCCATGTTATTATTTAATGCAGAGGACAATAATAATATGGACACTGGATGTTACAGGTAGTTGGTATTTTCTATTGATGGACTGCCATTATTTGTTGCATTTACAGTGCCACGGAGTGATTACTATATACTAGTATACATCGCTCTACTACATCTTGAAGGTTCCGGAAGGAGCTTCTTTTGGCACTAGGTTGTGTGTAAGTTTTTATATTTATCTTTATTTTTCATTTTAATTGTGTACCATATAAGGTCACATGTAGGCACATTATGTGCCTGGTAGTGTTGAATATGTTAAGTAACACACTAAGTGGTGTTCTTTGTTTGCTTTTGTTGGTTCCACAGGCTCATTATACATACTGATGCTAGTGGAGGATGTATTCCTGTTGTCCCACCCACAATCCTGAGAAGTGTATCTTGGGGGTGAGTAGGGCGTTTGTGTGTATTAATTTCTAACACAATGTGACATTTTCTGTCACCTCGTTTAAGAAATAGGGATGACATTGTTGTTTTTATTATTGATTGTTAGATTTACTATTGGCCCATGTACGTAAAGAACAGGGTGGAGTATTCACTCCAAGCCCAACGTCCTGAAGAAGGTCTCTCACTGAAACACGTGTCGACGTTTTTCTGAAAAAGATATCTGGTGGAATTCGATACCAGTTATACAATGACACTTGATACTCTGGACTGGGTCATTGCTGAATAGGCCAAAGGAATACATTTGTTGTAATGAACATGTGATGTAATGATATTTTGAATACCTATTGTGAAAACACTAGGGCTTTTTATATTCAAAGGTTTGAATGAGTGTTGTATGTGGTTATGAATGAGGGTATGAATCGATTGATTTTTATGTGATTTTATGATATTAGTATGATTTTTTTTGTGATGAATTAATTGAATAAAATGTGATATGTATTAAAACTTAATCAGTGTCATCCCGTTCTACTGATCCAATTTCTGTGATAACTGTATAATACCTGAAGGATCAGGGATTCTAGTGCAGGTCTACCCCTTTACTTATTTTTTTACTCTTCTCATGTGGCCAGGGAAAGGCACACGCTTCTTGTTCCCAACCCTGGAGGCAGTGTTCTGCGGGAGGGGGGACTTGGGTAAGGAAATTTGGGAGATCACCATTAATAACTTCCCTAGACACCCTACAGTTTTAATGGCCTACTGCAAAATTGAGACCTTTGATACAAAAAGAAAGCAGAACATTGGGTACTTCAAGTCCCACAATGCAGAGGTACTGGGATGAGGAAGAGGGGATCAGAGGAACGAAACTGCAGCGTGCAGTTAAATGATCCTGATGACCCACACCTGAGGGGGACTTTAGATATTGAAGACCCCCTCAGGTGCAGGCCATTAGAACTAGTGGTTGGAGCAGCAGAAGTTGTGAACAGCATTTGCAGCAGCAGAGAACTGAAGACACAGAGACACAGAGCCGCTGCTGTTGTGGAAGCAGAGTTCAGTCCTGAGAGTGTCTTCAGAGTGGAAACTCTGAACTGCAGAGATCGCACAGTGGAAAGCAGTAAACTGACAAGCTGTCCCGTAAGAGAGAGTGACTCTATTCATTGTATGCCTGGTTCCGGTGGCTGGCGAGCACCTGAGTGCAGGAGATGCAAAACAGGCTCCTTTCCCAAGCGGCACGGGGTGCGGGAATGAGGCCGAGGCTGGCAGCCATTCAGAGTTTACAGAAGAAGCAGAGGAAGCGGCTTGAGCAGATGCGTGTGGAAAGACTGGTGAGTTTGACTGTAATAGGAAACTCCGGAACGCTCCATAGTCGAATGCTGACTGCTGGTAATCATTTTGAATACCGAACTAATGAAAGAAGGTTACGTGGGCGATATACTCACTTTAAAGGAAAGCAAGGTTACAACCATTACTGCCAAAACGAAACGGGAACAATATTGTATCAAGATAACATCCTGCATTGCCAAAGTAAAGAGGGAGCAACATTGAAGAAGACTAATAACAACCATTACCAAAGTAAAGTAGAGCCAATACTTTGACAAATATAAAGCCTGCATTGGCAATAGAATAAAAGAACATTATTGCAGCAGAATTGCAACCAATGTTCCCAGAGTGAGGAAGATGCAATAGATAAGCCACCCACCAACAAACATTGCCTGAGCCAAAGAAAGGAAAGTGTGATAAAGAGACATTGGGCCTCATAAATCCGATGGTAAGCGTGCCGTTAAAACCGGCAGGTTGCCGCTGGACATCAGAATTTTTCTGCCACCTGCCTTGCCAGAAACACCGGGGGATTGCGACCCTGGTGTTCCTGGAAGTCAGGTGCCAGTAAATTGTTAATCCCCATTCCCATTTCAGTCTCTAGGGACTCGATGGGAATGCGGACCACGGACCACGGAAGGACCAGTACTATTAAAAACGGTACCGGTACTTCTGTGAAACTCTGCGGGTGGGTGCCATTCCACCCCTCAGGTCTGACCCTGACCGACGGGATGCCACCCACCCGCAGAGTCGTACTGTGCTGATCTTACCAGCACCAGTGTTTCCAGACCGGCACAGTCGTAATGACGCCCGCTGTCAAAGACTTTTATGAAGATTGTGAAGCAAACCAAACCACAAAGTACTGTAGTAGTGTTAGGAGTGTTTGTCCTGGCAGGGGAGTATACCAGGATAGGGAACATTAGTGGTAGCCCTGGCAGGTTAGTGGACCAGGAAGAAGACATTGAAGTAATGTATTGTGGTTGAAGGTTGTGAAGGAAAGAAAGTGGCAAAGCCACTATTGTGTTTGATCAATAATGGTAAAAACCATCCTGACAAAGACATTATTGTGAATTAAGAGAATTGTTGAATTGCTCATGTTGCAAAAAAGAGAATTGTCATTACAGTGTTGATTATCAGTTTGAAGATGGGGTCATTACGAGTTAGCAGTAGTTCAGTGGTAAATCTGCCATAAAACCGCCTAATTGAATTACTGTTGCCGCCAATTGGTCCGATGAAATTACCATCGGATTAGAAGTGGCAGTGGTGGAGTAATTCCCCATTTTTTCAGAGTCCATTGGACTCTATGGGGCTTTTTAGGCAGAACTACGACCAGCGGAATTACTGCCACAGTAATTCCACTGGTTTTCGGCAGACACTTGGTGGATCTACCTCTAGCATGATGCTGGCAGTAAATCCCACACTCCAGGGCCATTCTCGTAGTATAGCGGTGCATGAAAAGTGACAGTAATTCCGTTACCGCCAGTTTTTTCCTCCACCACCACACTGGTAATGAACCCTCATTTTGTGGAAACTTGTCAAATGCTGAGTAAAAGACTTTTGGAGCAAGAAGAACTTTATGAATAGAACTAGGCTACAAAAAAGGAGGAACGTTCGTGTTTGGAACCTTGATTGAAAATCAATTTGAACCAGGGGAAGGGGAATCGAACTAGGTTACAAGGATACAAAGTTATCAGAAGTTATCAGGTTCATGGTGAACATAACTTATTTCTGTTAAACTTGAATTGCCATATTGTACCTTTAAGAATTGTATGTATGTACAAGTGTGAGGGACAAAATCCTTTTATTAGAGTGTTTTCCTTTAGTCTTGTTTTGATAGGTAGGGAAATCTTCTTTTGGTTAGTGATAGCGAGGCATTTATCACCCCCTTATGAGTATAATAAAATGGCTACTTGTGGAAAACTTTTATCAAGTTGTCTTTCTCGCATTTCTGACCCCTCACAGATGCGAGAGAAGAGCGTGCCTCCAAGGACGAATCCGGTGAGCCATGCACCAGCGAGGTAGACGAGGACCAGCAGGAGGGAAGCCACGAATAGAGGAGGAGAAGCCAAACAGGTTTCTTAAAATTGAAAAAAGTTGAAGAAAATTTTGCCATTTATTCCCATCAATTTCCATGCTCCAGTCATAACTGCTTCCATCAATGGTAGTGTGGACTACTGCAATGCAATCTTCTTAACTCAACCTAACTACTTGATCAATCGACTGTAAGTTTTGCTAAATTCAGCAGTTCGCCTGGCCAAAGGTATTCCCTATGGCCACCACATCTCCGCAGCCCGGCAAATCCGTAATTGGTTGCCCGTGGCAGCGCGTATCAAAAACAAATCTCTTTCTTGATTTAGCAAGATTATGACAAAAAGGGGTGACTGTCCCTGCAGGAGAAATGTCTCCCTTATCAGCCTAAACGTCTTCTGCGATCAGCGTCTTCCTTTCTGGTAGCAGTGCTGTCCTTCCGACTGGAACATTGTGATGGCCGTGCCTTCTCGTGGCAGGGTCCAAACTCTGGAACTTCATTTCTCTGGTTTTACGCAGCCTGCCTGACTTTGAGTGATTTGAAAGTGTCTCTCAAAACTTACTTATTTGCATAAATCTGCTAAATTCCATGTCTCTTCTCATGTCAGCGCCTTGTTGCCTTTGGTGATTAGTTGCGCTATACAAGTGTAATGATGATGATGAACACTGTCCAGGAAGAAAGGTCTGCTCAGGCTTCTGCCAAGTGAAACCTCTGGGCATTCAGAGCAACAGCGGAGCATCCATGAGATAGGACACACTGCCGTGGAGAAGCAGACATCAGGAGAGCCACTGCAGCCCACAATGGAGCCCCGAACACTACCGCAGCCTCAAGAGACACAGCTGCTGCTCGGGAAATGCTGGTACCTACCAGAAGGAAGCAAACAGGTATGCGTGTTACCCGAGAGGTGCTGGAGATCCGGGGAGCAAGTGGGTGAACACGGAAGCTGCAACAAGAGCATATGGGGCCCCGGGAACGAAGTGTGAGTCTGGGTCCCACACCCATATGAGAAACAGAAACAAAAGCCAATCCAAACATTGCAAGTCTGGGACCCACACCTATACGAGAAACTGAAACAAAGCCAATCTGAATATTGCGAGTCTGGGGCCTGTACCCAAAGAGACATAGGGAACAAGTTACTTACCTGTAACTGTTGTTCTCCAGCATGGGTCTGGCATGGATTCAAATGCTCATGAATATTCCCCGTCGTCAGGCTGGGAATCCTCAGTAAAGAAAAAATCAGTGTCAGTTTCGTTTCTGAACTGTCTTTCTACTAGTAACCAATCACTGGTCTATGGGTCATACTGCCCCCAGCCAATGACTGCCCTCTACCTAAGCCCCTCCTCTGGCAGCCATCTTCAGATTTGGTAGCACGTAAAGTGGTAGTAGGACCAAGAGAAGAGCCGCAGAGAGGTAGGAGGGAGGGTTTGCATGTGAATCCATGCCAGACCCATGCTGGAGAACAACAGTTACAGGTAAGTAACTTGTTCCTTCTCCAGTATGGGGTCTGGCATGGATTCACATGCTCATGAATATAAGAATACACAGCAGTACACACATGCACAAGCACGGGAGGTGGCAAGGCTCAAAATTAAGCATTTCATCAACTCAACATTAAACATCTCTTACCTCCTCACCAGGCCCACCTTCGGCGAACAGGTTGCGCAGCACTGCCTGGCCAACCCTGGACTCCTCCTTGGAATCCCTGTCGACGCAGTAGAATCTTGTGAAGGTGTGCGTCAACCTCCACATAGCAGCCCTGCAGATGTCCAGCAGGGGCACACCAGACAAGAACGCTGTGGTAGCAGCGATCGCTCTGGTCGAATGGGCTCTCGGACGGCCGGGCAACGGTCGGTTTGCCAACCGGTGACAGTGCATGATGCAGCCAGAGAGCCATCTGGAAATGGAAGCCTTCGAGAGGGCCTTCCCTTGGTTCACAGGTACAAAGTTCACAAACAGTTGTGATGTCTTCAGAAGGCTCTTTGTGCAGTCCACGTAGAACTTCAGCACTCTCGCTACATCCAGCGAGTGCAAAGTCCTATCAGCCGGCAACGAAGGCAACGGGAAATAAACAGGTAACACCAAGGGCTTGTTGAGATGGAAGTCCAACGGCACCTTGGGCATGAAGGAGGGGTGTGTCCTCAGCACCACCCTTGTCTCGTGAAAAGTCAGGTATGGAGGTTTACAGGAGAGGGCCTGGATCTGGGGGGGGGACGCTGACATGTCCAGAATGTCCGGGAACCAGATCTGCCTCGGCCACGCCGGTGCGACGAGGAGCATCCTGCACCGGGACCGTCTGAGTTGACTGATGAGTTGCAGCAGCAACGGCAACGGTGGGAACGCATACAGGAACAGGCCGTCCCAGGGGAATGAGAAGGCATCGCCCATGCTCCCCGGCTGGGGAAACCTGCTGGCGAACCTCTGCACTTGGTGTTGGTCGCCGTCGCAAACAGGTCGATCTGGGGATTGCCCCATCGTCAGAATAGGAGATCAACTTGATCCTTCTGCACCTCTCACTCGTGGCACGAGCGCAGCTCCCTGCTGAGTGAGTCGACAATGGTGTTCTTTATTCCTGCCAGATGGAAGGGTACCAGAAACATCCCTTGGGCGACTGCCCAGTGCCACAGATCCTGGGCTTCCTTGGATAGGGCTGGGGATCTGGTGCCTCCCTGCTTCCAGATGTAGAACATCGTGGTGGTGTTGTCGGTGAAGACCCTTACCACCTTGCCCTTGAGGGACGGAAGGAATGACCTGAGGGCCCAGAACACGGCTCGGAGCTCCAGGACATTGATGTGTAGTGACCTCTCCTCCGGGAGCCAAAGGCCTCTTGCGTGGAGATCCCCGGTGTGCGCTCCCTATCCCTCCAGGGAGGCGTCCATCGTCACCGTTTCCTGATGTGCCGGGGTCTGGAAGTCCATGCCCGCCTCCAGATGCGCGCGGGTGCCCCACCACCGGATTGCTTGGCGGAAAGTCTTGTTGAGTGAGATTCTGTCTTCGAAGCTGCCCGCCGTTTGCATCCAACGGGCGTCGAGGAACTCCTGTAGCGGTCGCATTCGCAGTCTGCACAGGCGCACGAGGTAGATGCACGAGGACATCATGCCGAGCAGGGACTTGATGGACCTCACACTGGCCTCGTCCATGGTCAACAGCCATTGTACCTTGCCCAGGATGGCCTTCATCCTTTCCTCTGACGGAGAAGCCAATCGCGCCATTGTGTCGAACCTGGCTCCCAGGAACAGAGCGACTTGCGACGGTACCAAGTGGGATTTCGCGAAGTTGATCGAGAATCCCAGATCCGTGAGCAGTTGGATGGGGTTCGCTGTGTGATCGACGGCGAGTTTTCTTGACTTTGCTCGGATGAGCCAATCGTCCAGGTAGGGGTAGACGTGGATCCCCTGCAGGCGCAACCGCGCCGCCACTGGTGCGAGGCACTTTGTGAACACCCTGGGAGCCGACTTCAATCCGAAGGGAAGGGCCTTGAACTAATAGTGTCGCCCTTGGACCACAAATCGCAGGAATTTTCGATGTCCTGTTAGAATGGGGATGTGAAAGTAGGCATCCTCTAGGTCCAGGTCCAGCGACGATAGGAAGTCGCCCTCTACTAGCTGTCTGGGACTTGATGTACTTGTTTAGACAACGAAGGTCCAGGATGGGTCGCCAACTGTCGGTCTTTTTCCAGACGTGGAAGTAGCGCGAGTACACCCCGGAGCCTCTTTGGGACGAGCTCGATAGCTCCCTTTCTTAGCATCACCCGTACCGCCAGCAGCATTTGAGGTACGTGTTTTCCTTCCTGGCCACGGGTGGAATACGGGGACACTTCTTTAGAAATTCCAGAGTGTGCCCGCGGGCCAGGACATCCAGCACCCAACGGTCAGTGGAGATGGATTTTGCCAGCCGGCCTCCCACCGGCGTGCTCAGGTGGGGGCCCGATGCTACGGCTGGTTCAATCCTGCTTCGTCGCGGCCTTGCCGCCTTGGCCTCCTTGGCGACTACGGCATCCTCCTGCCTTGCCGCGTCCTCTGTAGGTCTCCTGAGACGAGGAGCGGGCCACTTGGCGGTATGATGAGGAACCGCCGCCAAATCTTTTGGAGGCACCTTGCTTGCCTCCGGATTTCCGAAAGGACAGCCGTCGTTGTTGAAGAACCCCCAAGGCCCGAGCTGTCTCTGTGTCCGCCTTAATGGCCTGCACTGACTCGTTCACTGTCTTGCCGAACAGGTTGTTCCCGTCAAAGGACATGTCCAGAACCCTGGTCTGCACGTCCTGGAGGAAGTCGGTGGCCTTGAGTCAACCGCGCCGGCGAAGGCAAATGCTGTTGCCCATCTGACGAAAGCCAGTGTTGGCGATGTCCGTAGCCACCATAATGGTGAGGTCCGAAGCCACCTCTCCTTCCTGTAGGATTTCCAGGGCCTCAGCCCACTTGTCGTCTGGGACGAAGTCCAGCAGGGGAGCGATCTTAAACCAAAGCTCCCTGTCGTAGCGAGCCACAATCGCGAGCGTGTTGCCCGCTTTAATAGTCGTCGCCGCTGCTGAAATGACCCATCGTCCCATGGTGTCCAATTTCTTTCCCTCTGCGTACGGAGGGGAAGTTGAAGTTGAAGCCATCGCCCCCGCCGCTTTCTTTTTGGCCGCCGCAGAGACCACTAAATCCAGGGCCGGCTGCGCCCTAAGGCACATGGGGGCAGAATCCGGGACCCGGTATTTCTTCTCATACCGGTCTCTCTTAGCCAGAGCCGTGGACGGGTTCTTCAGGAGAACGAGTCCCTCATCCAAAAAGTCGTCCAGTAACGGGACCGACAGGACAGTCTTCCTCTTGGCCTCCCGCCATTGGTAGAGGAAACCTTCCTTCTTCTGTTCTTCGGGGCAGAGCTGGAAGAGCTAAAATGCCCTGGTGATCATGGCGTGGAAGGAGCCAATTTCGTCGGGAGGGGAAGCCCGAGCGGGTGGTGATGGAAGGTCCATTCCATCGTCGCCACCGTCGTCATCCGTCCCCGTCGTCGCCGTCTCCTTTCCCATCTCATCCCTCAGAGGAGGGGAAGGAGGTGAAGGCCGTACAGGCTGGAAAGTAGGAGGGGGATGAGTTCTCCTCTGCTTGTTCGGTGGGCTTCCCGACGGTCCAGGCTCCGCTGGATCATCCACTGGGGGTAAGGGCAACCTTGTACTTATCTCCGTACACAAGGCCTTAATAGCCATCAAGATTGCTCCTGACTTGTCTTGTGGCATAGGCACCGGTTGCGACGGGAGCGACGGTTGGGGAGTAGGATCCTCCGCCCCCTCCAGGGCCCGTGGTTTCTTCATCCGCCTCGTCGGGATCCTTCCCGTAGGTCCGGACCTCCTCAACCTTCTTGTCCAGGATCTTTGCGACACCAGCCAGCTCCTCTTCAGAGGTGGTATCTGTGTCCGTAATGGCTACCGGGCCCCCCTCCCTTCTTTCTCCGCCTGGGGTTTCACAGGGGTCTTATCGATAGGCTGAAAATAGGATTCCCTCGGCGGTGGCAGGGAAACACTAGGCCCAGAGGTCGTCTCCACTGGGAAAGCCTCCGCAGGCTTTGCCAGGGCCACCACAACTCCCTCGATCGAGGCCTTAGCCGGGTGAATCAGGGCCTTTGCAACTTTGGGCACGCCTGAGGCCTTCACCTTGGGGGGAGGGTCACCTCCTCGCTCCCCCTCGGCTGTCTCTGTCAGGATCGACCGGGACTTCTCCCGAAGCTTACCCAGGTTCTCTGGTTTCCTCTTCCCCGAGCCAGAGCGTTGGCTCGTGGTTGATGGCGTCGGTGATAATGTGCCCTGCCTGGTAGCCAATCGGCGCTCCCGGTGCCCGTGGACTTGCAGTGCTTTGCCTTTTGTTGGTCCCCCTTCGCCGGAGCACCCTCAAAGACTGCTCGGATTTCTTCCTCTTCTCACCTGCTGCTGGGCTCTTCCCCTCCAGCCAGTTGGCGAGTCGAGTACGACGATCCCTCATCGTCCATTCGGACATGTTCTTACAAAACGCACAGTCCTTCTCCTCGTGCGATTTGTCGTCGTAAAGGCAGTAGAGGCACTGAAAGTGATCATCCTCCTTAAAGACGTTCTGAAGTCCGCATCCAGGGCAGCTCCTGAACAGCTTGGAACCAACAGGCGTCATGCTTCCCTTGTCCTGGGCCATGTCCACGCGGGGTAGGCCTCAAAGATCTTCTGGAATGCTCCGAGAAGTGGAAAACACATTGGCTGGGGGCAGTATGACCCAGAGACCAGTGATTGGTTACTAGTAGAAAGACAGTTCAGAAACGAAACTGAAACTGATTTTTTCTTTACCGAGGATTCCCAGCCTGTCATGATCTCTGCTTCCAAAAGGTCAGGGTTTTCCCAACTCCCTTGGAAGCAGATCCATAACCCAGGTTCCGAGTGCCAACCAGTCCCAATTGGGACCTTTTGGACCCAGTCCTGGCGCCAGTGGCACCAGGCTCATAAATATGCCCAGTCCCAGCGCTGGAAGCGCCGGGCTCATAATGCTTGGGTGGACTTACCTGCAGCAGACCATGCTGCTTACTTGCCTGCCAGTTGAGCCTCTGATCCTCTTCTGTTTGGAACTACTTTTCCTGCTGGGTGGGGTAGGAGCCACTCCCTAGATTCAGAACACTGGAACTCTTCTGGAAAGCAGGAACTCTTTTCTTACCTAGGCGTGGCTGTGGAAGGAGACACCTAAGCACTACAGGAGGCTATTTAAACCACACCCGATGGATGAATCTTGCTTTGCGTTATTCTGCATCCTCTGCAGCAGAACGCTCATCGTGTCTTCTGCATCTGATCCTGGGCCTAAGGAAAAAGGCTTACCATCCTGAATCCAGTCTTCAGCAACACCTATAAAGACAAGAAAGAACAGGTTAGCATTACGGTCTTCAGTGACAGCTCTTCACTTACCTGGTCCATCGGCTGTCACCAACGCCTCGCGCTGCATTCCGGCATCTGAAAGACAAAGGCTTACCTACTCTTCGTGCGCTCCGGAGGTCTTCACACTGCATTCCGGCATCTGAAAGACAAAAGCTTACCAACTCTTCGCACGCTCCGGAGGCCTTCGGCGCTGCATCCCGCATCTGAAAGACAAAACAAGGTGCATTTAAAGACATTGGGGAACTTTAATACTCACGTGCCATTACTCCTTTCCACATCTAACCCAGTGGGTATTCCGGCACCCTGCAGCCGCTCCGAACTTGTACCTGCAAAATAAAAAGACAGTTAGAGTGCATCGTGAAGCAGGCAACAAGCGCTTACTTACGTGCTTCCAGGCGCTTCTATTCATCACACGGGCTCCATCTTCAACTCACTTCAGTCCGTCATCCGCCATCGCCGGAACCCTGCAAAACAAGAAACATCATTACTAAAGACTTTAAAGACATTAGAATTACTCGAAACTTACCGTTCGTGCAGTAAACGACGGACAGCAGTCCTCTGAAGTCAAGAGGCCTTCTCCCCTTATCCAGTGAAGAAACTGGTTACAGCACCCTGCCCCGAGGCAGATGGAGAGCACGGCGTTCACTTACCTAAGGTGAGAGCGTTAACCTTTGGGGTTCTACAGGAGAAGAGAAAGGGAAGAAGAGAGAGACATTCAATAACCCAGTTCCTTAATCCCATATTTTCTATCTGCAGACATCTTACCCTTCAAGTCAGACATACAGTGCACAGAGGTCCAGCCCAAAGAGCCAGCCGTGTGCTACACATCACCTTTGCAGATACGGTATACGCCCAGTCAAGACCGGCGCCTCTACGGGAATCAGGTGAGCGTTACAGAACGCAAAGCCTACCACAAAACTCCCGTCCAGGCGCTATGGAAACCTCGGATACCGACCAGCTAGCCCAGTTACTTGGGGAACTAAGGGCAGAAGTGCATGCAGCCCATCAGGAAACGAACGCTCTAAGAAGGGAACTGATTATTTCCAAGGAGCGAACAGATGATCTCGCTAGACAATTGCTACAGTCACAAGCCGGACAGACCCCGTTACCCGCATCTGGGGGAAATCTTCCTTCTACATCCTCTATGAATCCAGTGCAGATCAACCTACCTGAGAATGTACCTCTGGCTCCGCCCGAGCGATTTTCTGGTGACCCAAAGAGGTTTGCAGTATTTATCAATCAGTACCGGTTGCATTTCTTATGCCGGCCAGCAGCCTTTCCAACTGATCAAGCTAAAGTAGCTTTCGTGCTTTCGTACCTTAGTGGCAATGCGGCAGACTGGTCGATCCCTCTAGTAAATCAAGATGATCCGGTCCTCCATGATTTTCAAGCTTTTCAGCTCAGTATGGAAAAACTGTTCGCAAGACATTCACAGGGGCAGGCCTTGGACAATGAGCTTCTTTCGTTGCGACAAGGTAATCAAGACCTTTTGGCTTATATTGCGTCTTTCAACAGACTGATAGTGGAAACTCAATGGCCTGAGGACAAAAGGATTACGCTGTTTTATAGAGGTCTACGTGGAGAGCTCAAAGATGTGTTAGCCCAAGTAGTGAATCCCCCACAAGATTGTTCGGACTATATAGACTTAGTCGTTCAAATAGATCACAGACTGCAGAACAGGAAGGCCGATCGTTCCAAGTTTGATGCTCGAGTATTTTCCAAACCGCCAACTCCTTCCAAAGGAGTAGACTCCGGGGAACCCATGCAAATAGGGGGTCTGAAAGGTCCTCTAACACAAAAGGAGCGGGAAAGGAGAAAACAGTTGCAATTATGCCTCTATTGTGGAAACTCAGGGCACTTTCTACGAGACTGTCCGGTGAAACCTGCCAAGAAGGCAGTAGGAGCTGCAGTTACCAAAGTTACAAACTCTGAGCAGGGAAACGACCTCGCCCGACAAGAATAGAGGTCCTCTTGCCGAGCGTCAAAACCAGTTCCGTGACCTCGCATTTCGTGATACCTATGGTCCTCATTAGCCCTGATAATCCGGATCGATTACATGCAATTGAAGCTTACGTCGACAGCGGTGCCACCGGCAATTATGTGGATCATGAAATGGTTTTGAGGATGAATCTAACTCTTTGTCCCAAGGCTGTAAAGGACGTCATTACTACGGTGGATGGTACGGAGATAGCCTCCGGGCCAGTAACGCATACCACTCAAGAGGTGACGCTAGTAAGTCAAGATGGACACCATGAGAAGATCGTGTTCGATGTGATCAAGGCCCCTCAGTTTCAGATTATTCTAGGAATACCTTGGTTAGAGAAACACAATCCTCTGATCGATTGGCGAGCAAGAACGGTCCAGTTTCCAGAATGTGTCTCTACTTGTCACCCTCCACCTGGTGTTGCACTGGCAGCAATTTCTTCAGAGACTCCCCAGTTACCTCCCGAATACCTAGAATACCAAGATGTTTTCCGGAAGGATCAGGCTAACTCTCTACCTCCTCATAGGTCTTATGACTGCCAGATAGACCTGATACCTGGATCTACTCCTCCTTGTAGTAGAATTTATGCCCTCACCGAGCCTGAGAACCTTCACCTTTGACAATACCTGGATCAATACCTGGCAAATGGGTTTATTCGTCCTTCCAAGTCCCCTGCTTCTTCAGCTTTGTTCTTCGTTCCAAAAAAGGAAGGAGACCTTAGAACGTGTATAGATTATGGCTCCCTGAACCAGATCACCGTTAAGAATAGATATCCGTTACCTTTGATCCCTGAACTCCTGGACCAAGTCAGAAAAGCATGCATATATACAAAGCTGGATCTTAGAGGAGCTTACCACTTGGTAGGTGTAAAAGAGGGCGATGAATGGAAGACGGCCTTCCGCACCAAGTATGGACTATTTGAATATCAGGTCATGCCCTTCGGACTTTGCAATGCCCCGGCCGCCTTTCAATATTTTATGAACGATGTCCTCAGAGAGCTCATAGATGTGTGTGTTGTTGTTTACATTGACGACATCCTCGTTTATTCTTCATCGGAATCTGAACATCGGAAACACGTGAAAATGGTCCTCGAAAGATTGCGTCAACACAAACTTTTCGCTAAGTTGGAAAAATGTGTTTTCAACGTGACTGAAGTTGAATTCTTGGGATTCATATTATCACCTGGCAGAGTGCGTATGGATTCAAAGAAGGTCGATGCAGTTCTCAAATGGCCATCACCATCCTCCGTAAAAGGTGTGCAAAGCATGTTAGGCTTTGCTAACTTTTACCGCAGGTTTATCCCCGAATTCTCTCGAATAGTCCAGCCCATCACTGCCTTGTTAAAGAAAAACAAACGTTTTGAATGGTCTACCGAGGGGGAACAAGCTTTCCAGGATTTGAAGACTAAATTTATCTCTGCACCAATCTTAAAACACCCTCGCCCCGAACTCCCCTACATCGTGGAAACTGATGCTTCAAGCCTTGCCATGGGGGCAGTTCTATCACAAAAGGACCCGGTAAGCAATCAGTTGCATCCCGTGGCATTTTGGTCCCGCAAATTCTCGCCTCCTGAAATCAATTACACGATTACTGACAAGGAACTTCTGGCTATCAAGTCTACCTTTAAGGCTTGGCGGCATTATCTGCTGGGGGCCCGACACACTGTTACTGTGATTACGGATCACCGAAACCTGCAATATTTGAAAACCGCAAAAGCCCAATCCTCTAGACAACTCCGTTGGGCATTATTCTTTGACGAGTTTGACTTCATAATTACCTATTGACCTGGTACAAAGAACGGTAAAGCTGATGCCCTTTCTCGGATGGGAGTGGAAGAACACTTGATCAACCCTAAACCTGTACCAATCATTCCCGAACAAAGAATTCTGGGTGTAATCGCCACAGAATCCATAGAGGAAGTTAAGGATAAGGCCAGGCAACTTGTAACTACAGCAGACATACAGAATTGGCATCTGCAGGGAAAGGACTTTGTAGTAAAGGACAACTTATTGTATTTCCAAGAACGATTATACCTACCCAGCACAGATTTACAGAAAAAAAAGTAATCTCTTGTTATCACGATTCTTTAATGGAAGGACATCCCGGTATGGCCAAGACCTCAGAAAAGATCAAGCGCTACTTCTGGTGGCCGTCTTGGAAAAAAGATATCAGAGACTTTATAATGTCCTGTGGAGTATGCGCCCAAAACAAGGGTCAAAAGGAAAGACCAGCAGGCCTCTTACGCCCTATTGACATCCCACCTCGCCCTTGGCATACGCTTTCTATGGACTTCATCACCGATCTACCTCCATGCTCCGGATACAATACGATTCTAGTAATCGTGGACTTATTCTCCAAGATGGCGCATTTCATTCCGCTCAAAGGCTTGCCAACAGCAGCAACTCTGGCCCGAGAATTTCTCGAAAACATCGTCCGACTGCACGGTTTTCCTTCGGTTCTAATTTCGGATCGAGGTAGTCAATTTATTTCTCATTTTTGGCGAAGTTGCTGTCGGTCGGCTCAAATTGATGTGAGACTATCGACCAGTCACCACCCTCAGACCGACGGACAAACCGAGAGGACCAATCAAACTCTGGAACAGTATTTACGCTGCATGCTGCAACAAACTGAAAAAACTTGGAAAGACATCCTTTGGATAGCCGAATATGCCTACAATAACTCTGTCCATTCGGGAACTGGGAAAACCCCGTTTTTTCTTTTGTACGGCAGTCACCCTCGAACCTCGGAGTTGGATCCCCTCCAAGATCTTGAAACACCAGCAGTAGACTACCTGCATTCTACAATCACCCAAGTCTTTAAAGAAGCTGTTTCTCACCTTCAAAGGGCTAAAGAACAATACAAGAAAGGAGCAGATCAACATCGGAAGGAGGCCCCTCAATATCAAGTAGGGGATCAAGTCTGGTTATCCACCAAATATCTACCTCTAAAAGGGCCACGCACATTCAACCCAAGATACCTTGGTCCCTATTCCATCACTACCATAGTAAACCCAGTAGCGGTCAAGTTGGACTTGCCCCCGCACATGAAGATACATCCGGTCTTCCACGTCTCTCTATTAAAACCCGTGCAACCTCAAACCCGACTAATTAAATCTCCAAAACCTATCCTAGTTGATGGAGAACTCGAGTTTGAAGTCAAAAGCATTCTGGACTCCAAGATCTCCAAATCTAAACTATTTTACCTAATTGACTGGAAAGGCTACGGCCCCCAAGAGAGATCCTGGGAACCTGCTGAATATGTCCACGCTCCTCGCCTAATCAAAAGATTTCACCGAACATTTCCTGACAAGCCAAAACCCCCGGAGAAGCCCGGTTTGGGAGGGGCCTTGAGGGGGGGTACTGTCATGACCTCTGCTTCCAAAAGGTCAGGGTTTTCCCAACTCCCTTGGAAGCAGATCCATAACCCAGGTTCCGAGTGCCAACCAGTCCCAATTGGGACCTTTTGGACCCAGTCCTGGCGCCAGTGGCACCAGGCTCAAAAATATGCCCAGTCCCAGCGCTGTAAGCGCCGGGCTCATAATGCTTGGGTGGACTTACCTGCAGCAGACCATGCTGCTTACTTGCCTGCCAGTTGAGCCTCTGATCCTCTTCTGTTTGGAACTACTTTTCCTGTTGGGTGGGGCAGGAGCCACTCCCTAGATTCAGAACACTGGAACTCTTCTGGAAAGCAGGAACTCTTTTCTTACCTAGGCGTGGCTGTGGAAGGAGACACCTAAGCACTACAGGAGGCTATTTAAACCACACCCGATGGATGAATCTTGCTTTGCGTTATTCTGCATCCTCTGCAGCAGAACGCTCATCGTGTCTTCTGCATCTGATCCTGGGCCTAAGGAAAAAGGCTTACCATCCTGAATCCAGTCTTCAGCAACACCTATAAAGACAAGAAAGAACAGGCTAGCATTACGGTCTTCAGTGACAGCTCTTCACTTACCTGGTCCATCGGCTGTCACCAACGCCTCGCGCTGCATTCCGGCATCTGAAAGACAAAGGCTTACCTACTCTTCGTGCGCTCCGGAGGTCTTCACACTGCATTCCGGCATCTGAAAGACAAAAGCTTACCAACTCTTCGCACGCTCCGGAGGCCTTCGGCGCTGCATCCCGCATCTGAAAGACAAAACAAGGTGCGTTTAAAGACATTGGGGAACTTTAATACTCACGTGCCATTACTCCTTTCCACATCTAACCCAGTGGGTATTCCGGCACCCTGCAGCCGCTCCGAACTTGTACCTGCAAAATAAAAAGACAGTTAGAGCGCATCGTGAAGCAGGCAACAAGCGCTTACTTACGTGCTTCCAGGCGCTTCTATTCATCACACGGGCTCCATCTTCAACTCACTTCAGCCCGTCATCCGCCATCGCCGGAACCCTGCAAAACAAGAAACATCATTACTAAAGACTTTAAAGACATTAGAATTACTTGAAACTTACCGTTCGTGCAGTAAACGACGGACAGCAGTCCTCTGAAGTCAAGAGGCCTGCTCCCCTTATCCAGTGAAGAAACTGGTTACAGCACCCTGCCCCGAGGCAGATGGAGAGCACGGCGTTCACTTACCTAAGGTGAGAGCGTTAACCTTTGGGGTTCTACAGGAGAAGAGAAAGGGAAGAAGAGAGAGACATTCAATAACCCAGTTCCTTAATCCCATATTTTCTATCTGCAGACATCTTACCCTTCAAGTCAGACATACAGTGCACAGAGGTCCAGCCCAAAGAGCCAGCCGTGTGCTACACATCACCTTTGCAGATACGGTATACGCCCAGTCAAGACCGGCGCCTCTACGGGAATCAGGTGAGCGTTACACAGCCTGACGACGGGGAATATTCATGAGCATGTGAATCCATGCCAGACCCCATGCTGGAGAAGGGTCATGTCTTGATATGGGCAAAATCTTCCTCGGGGCCAGCCCTTTGAGAGCAAAAAATACCCAATTCAGCCCAAAATACAGGTTCTATTGTGCTGAGCAGTGAACTCATGCTAGTGACAAATGACACCTTCAATAAGTTTTAGTATTTATTCTAAACAGTGAATTTCATATACATTTTGGGATTCAAGTTAGAGAAGATTACAAAGCACAAAACTTAGAGAAATGCAAAATATAGAGAAACATAGAACTTAGAAAAACATAGAGAAACATAGAGAAACATAGAGAAACACAGTCTTACGCCCCTTCAATCAGCACTGGGAGACCCTGGCCCTCATAAACTAGCTGTAAGAAGCCCCGCTCAGAGGACAGCGCTGCTGGGTGCCGTCAGAGCTCCAAATACCGGGCACTTGATCTTGCTCGAACCAAGTCCACAGGTCGATCTCCCACCTGAGTCATGTGAGCATGCATATTTTATAATCTCGTGCTGTCCGTCCATGACGCACAGTTCCAGAACTTTCCCTGTGCAAAATATAGGCTGGCTCATGGAAAAAACCCAACTCTGTTAATTTCCACTGTGCTCCTTCTTCTGAGCCCCTCCCTGGAGCCCATCTGCGCGAAAGCTCAGGAATGTCTTATCAGTGCCTTCCCAGAGAAAGGGAGATTAGTTTACAGGGCTACCGTTAGAGAGGCAGAATATTCTAAGGGAAGCCGAGATGTATTAACCCTATTAGAGCAAGCTCTAAAAGGCATGCACTCATAGTTTAGTGTTCATAGCACTTAAGACTAGCTATCTAAGCGCTATATAGGTGCCATAATGTTCCAAACACTCCAATATTGTCTATTAGCTACAGAGCTCGGGGCCCTCGCCCTGCCTGCATAATGTGACCTATCACTCCTACTAGGCCTGCATATTCCTTGTAGCTCACTACTGCATAATGGAAGTGCTACAACAGACTACTGTCAGCATTTTTGGCACATACTTTGAATAAACTATTGGCTTTCAGCGGCTAATGCTGTCATCTAAAGCCCTGATTGGCAAAGTTGCAATTTTGTGTATCACTACAGGTCATTACAAGTGCTACTGGCGGGTTGCCACCGGACTGTAACACCCTTTCCGCTGCCTGAGATCCTGGTGCCACTGGGACATTACAAGTCCCGGCGGCCCGGGATATCAGACAGCAGAAAGTGTTAGTCACCATTCCCATGGAGTCCAAAAGGACTCCATAGGAATGGAGACTCGGAAAGCATTGGCACCCTCAGTAACGATGCAGGTGCTTCCATGACAACTGTGCTTACCGGGGGCGATGCGCCGACAGGTCAGCCTGCCCCATGCAACAGCGCCGGCAGGCACAGTTGTAGTACAGCAGTCCAGAAAGGGTACCAGTACGTTGCTACCGGCACCCTTACTTGCAGACCGGCGTACTTGTAATGACCCCCATAGTTCACGCTGGGATTACTGCTTGGCAGGAGAGTAAACCAAGCACCTCTGAATAAAAGGAGTCTGGGACTCGCACCCAAAGAGAGACAATCCAAGAGAGAAAAAAATGTTTGTCAGGAGAGTGCACCAAGCCGGTTTTGAATATTGCGAGTCTGGGACCCGCACCCAAAAGAGGGACAGTCCATGAAAGGACAATTGCTTGGCAGCTGAGTAAACCAAGCCACTCTGAATACTGCCAGTCTGGTGGGTGACAGAGAATTTGTCTGAATACCTGGACTTTATACTCAAACCCAGGGCCACCTTGCTACCTTCCTATCTACAAGATTCTACCTCAGTGATAAGGCAATTACAAACATTTAAATGGCAGAATTCCTTCATCCTGGCGACGTTAGACGTTAAAGCCCTATACACCTCGATGCATTACAAATGGGCAACTTCAACAATTTACCACACTTTTAGAAACAATTCTGCTTCATTTTTTCTACAAATCCAAATGTTGAAAGAAATTCTCCAAGTGGCATTGGATTCCAGCATATTTATGTTTGATAACAAGACATACCAACAAAGGAAAGGGGTCGCCATGGGAACCAAATTTGCACCTGCATTAGCCAATTTATTTATGGGTATGTTGGAAGACGAAGTTGTTTATCAAGACCCAGATTATGGTACAAGAATAAAATTGTGGAAAAGATATATAGACGATATTCTACTGATTTGAGATGGACCAGAGGACGGATTCGCAGAGTTCACCAACAGGTTGAATCGGAATCACTTTGAGATTGAATTTGTAGGAGCCTGCAATATGAGGGAAATATATTTTCTAGACCTTACAATAAGTGTTAACAATCACCAACTTACAACACGGACATTCAGAAAACCAACAGAAGTGAATTCCATATTACATGCGACGAGTTGTCACAAGAAAACCACGATCATGAATTTACCATTAGGTGAATACGTGCGAGACAGGCGTAATTGTCAAGACCAAAACAGCTTTGAGCAAGAATGTAAATTATTGCAAACACATTTCTTGAATATAGGATACCCAGGATCAAGTGTCAAGAAGGCCTATGAAAAAATTAAAACCCTAAAACAAGGGGATACTTTGATCAAAAAGAACAAACTTTTGAATACCGAACCAGTAGAAGTAAGGTTTGTTACACAATATAATAAAGAGCACAGAAGAATATATAAAGCTTTGAAGAAACATTGGTACCTACTTAAACTAGACGAGCATATCAATACATTTGTGGGGGAGAAACCAACAATGATATTTAAGAGAGTGAACACATTAAAATCTTTAATAAGTCCATCATTATTGCCGGATATCAAAGAACCTGAGATCCGCACCTGGCTAACCAAAGAAGACACGGGATTCCGCAAATGTGGATATTCTACTATGTGTAAATTCGCAAGTGAAGCGACATCTGAATTTAAGGATCGAAATGGGAAATCTGTAAAAATTAAGCAAGCAATTAATTGCAGAACCAAGTATGTGGTGTACAGTATTTGCTGTGTCTGTACCAAAATTTATATTGGCAGTACTAAACGGGAATTAAGAATAAGAATTCGAGAGCATCTCAGTAAAATAGGGAGTCAAGATCCTACTTTACCACTGGCGGCCCATTGGCAGAACTCACATCAAATGGATGATAAGAAACTGATCAAATTTGTTGGGTTACAACAAGTTACACTGTCAAAGAGAGGCGGGGACAGACTAAGAGCCTTACAACAAGCAGAAGCCAGGCTCATTTGTTATTTTGATTCTACAGCAACAGGCCTGAACCAGGACACTGAAATGGCATCGTTCTTATAAGTGTGGTTTATGAGATCACTCAATAATGTATGAATTCATTGACATATCTGTTGGAATGACTGAGAGGTTACGAAGAAATAATTGAGTGGTTAAATGGGGAATGTATACACTTAAACATCTATGAATCAACTAAATAAGCATGTATTCAGTTCCTAAATGGATGTATACCATAGTAAAGTGGTATCCAAATAAGGTTGAAAACAAAACTTTATTGACACAAATATTTTGTATAAAAAAGAGATAGTCCAAGATGGCACTCAGCATAACCGAACACTATATCATTATTAATTAACAGAATCCTTAACCCGCGTAATCTTGAGATTTTTCTCAATTCCTGACATAGACTTCCTGTATAAAATAGACAGTCCAAGATGGCGCTCATGGCTTAAGTAACGATATTCGGTCACGTGTCACACACAGTTGAATATTATATTGTTATTTTTTAACAGAATGCTTAGCACGCGCATTCTCGAGACTTTTCAATTTGTTAATTTAATTTGGTAGAGTATTTCGCAAAACGAACAGCAGAATACATAGAGCATAGAGACGCTAATAATGATACGAAGAGCACCGCATCGTCATGGAAACCACTACAAAAAGGATGTCCAAAATGGCAACGGCGTCCGTAGGAATGCCAACGCAAGTAAAGTAGAGGCAGCAGGTAAGCGATGCAAGTCGATTTGACTATGACATTTGTAATAACCGGAGGCTTGAATTACGAAGTCTCCTCGAATAATCGTTAAAATCGTAGAGATTCATTCGCCTATTTTCATCAAGAAAAAAGATATGAGTTAACATCATGCTAGCTATATTGCGAGCTAGACACGAGCAAAGTAACACGGAAAGTGTAGCACATGGATTTGATTCTTAATAGCCGAATAACGGACTTGGGAAATCAATGTAACTGAGGTACTGACTCAAATAATGGTCTTAAAGGCATGGTCTAGTAAAAAATGTTATGGTCCCTACGGGTCGGCCATGTTTTTTTAAGCCTAAGTGGCTCGATTTTAGAAAACTTTCCTATGGACCTTACCCGAGTTTTCGTCCATTAAACGCACGCAAAAACAAGCACCAGGGCGCCGCCATTTCCTGATAATCCTATCACTTGCCGCATCGCCCTAGCTGACCTGCTTCTGCGGCACTAAATCAATTCCCCCGCCCCTTAGCCTGACATTATCCAAACATTCCTATTCCCCGCCTCTCTCCGTGATGTTACTGTGCTGCGTAGGCAAACGCGCCCAGTCGTCTTCTAGGCGACTCCACACAGAACCCGGAAACCAACACAGACCATCTCACAACACAGCGCGCCACAATTCGTAATATGAAACTGTACTTTAAAATCAAACAGCAACACGGTACATTTGGTAAAGTACATTTATTTTACATTAAATGTTTAGAGAATATTCAGCAATTGCCATATGAACTCCGAAAGCCATTTATTTTCTTTTATCTGTATCCGCCATGGTACACAGGGTGTTGCTTTTCGTTAAAAGAAGCACTTTGGAAGCACGGTGAACCGCAAGGCTGTTCCATCAACTAGGCACTAGTCCATCGTAAAGGTTGATATGTTGCTTCTAGCCACTAGTACAGCGTAAGGGCAAAGGGCATGTGGGCCCTTGGCGATCGTCCCATAAAATTGTCAGTGTGCTCCAGTTGTTCACACAAAGCTGCAGGTGTCTACTGTAAAAGCCATCTGCTGGTGTCTCAAACCGATGGCAGTAGCAGAAGGGGAGCAAATACCTGTTATGAAAACAAAAAAATCATAATTAGTCTCGCCAGCCGATCTTCATTAATATTACTTATTTTATTTATTACAGCCGATCAGAAAATATTTGCTTGCAAGGATAGTTCAATGGAGTATGTTCGGCTCTAAAATCAATGCGAAAAGTAACAAAATAAATCGAGGCCAACACACAATGATAAACGATAGTTAGTCTACATGCGTGAGGAATGATATGATATATGATATGGCATTTGTAAAGCACCTATACTCAAGTGTTTCTAGGCGCGACGAGGCAAGTGGGGAACAAGGGCAGACAGACAACGATCCTACTAGGCCAGGTGTCTTTCTGATCGCGCATGGGGAAGGGGGGAGGGGGGGTAAAAGTGCTGTACATGGTTAGTTGAATACAAATTAAATAATAGGGCCAGCTGGTGGCAAGTGCAAGGTAAATGCAGGGAGAAGGTGCTGAAGGATACAGAGACAGTCCTGTAGTGCAGGTAGGCAGTGCAGGGAAAAGTGGCTGGGCCAAGGACCGAGATCAGTGAGACCAGTGGACCTGCATGCCCATGTGCCCACTACGAACATGTTTTCCTTGCTTTTCCTAGCTCTTCATTCATTCATTTATTCATGCATCCATTCATTAAATCTTCATTCCGGTATAAAAGCGTGTAAAGATTTACTTACATTATATTTGAAATTTCCATTGTGTCTCTTCGTAATGCAGTCTGTAAAACGGACCGTGCTCTTGACAACGATTTTTTGTATACTGAACTAAAATGAAACTCGGTCTAGTTTCTGAATTTTCTGCCTTATCGTCTCTTACGTTATTGCGCACCCCCTTCAAATGTAGTTCTTTCGGCATGGTCCCTGTCTCAAGGTCAAAAAACAATAGACCCTTACACTTCCAGTGCGACTTGTGGGCCTCATCTGGGCGCGAGCTGAAAATCAAAGCCGCTGTCCTTCGCATTTTTTATTTGCAACATCACGTAGTATAGGCATCTGTGAGAACTTGAACTTTAGAATCCGTCTATGTAGTGCGCCTCAATGTGCAAATGCGAACTGGCTTCTCTCCCAAATGCCACGGCCCGCTTGGCTGGCGCGTTCTAAGTGCCCCAATTTTGTCCCCGTTGTCTGCGAGCTTTGCAGCCCAAATTGAGACATTTAATTTTTGGCGGAAGGTCAGGGAAAGTATAAAGTACCACAGGAGTTGAGTTACAAGTGAGATTTGTTTGTTTGTTTGTTTTATTATTTGCAATAAGCAAGCCTCCCCTCTGTTAACAGTGCGGAGCATTTACATTTACATGAGATGAGACATGAGAAAAATATATACATACACATATGCGAGGTGAATAGAGAGAATTCAAAGATGACACCCAGCTTGTTCGCCACCCATGATGGTGAAGGTAGGGGTTAGGGTTACAGGTACACTGTACAATAACATTTATTTACAAAAAGACAATCGTATTGCAATTATTTAAACCCGGATTTGTACTTCACAACCAGCTGTACTTCGGGTGGGCATGGCACAGTCGCAATGTTCGGTGGCAATGGATCACTGCTCTGCACAGAAACGTCCAAAATTCCATATCTGTGCTTCTTTAACACAGCAACAATAAGGCCTTTCACAAAGTCGAACTGCATTTCATCATAGACTGGTTTGATCACCCATTGCTTACTTCGTTTTGAAAACACCTTAGTGTAGCGAGGCATCCTTACTTTACCCCTAGTCCTAGATTGTTCACGTCCGACATTGCTGTTATGGGCCAAGACCGCTAGTAGAGTGCGATGTTTCATGCCCCGAAAGCTAAAATGCAAGCGCTTTGGCCTGTACTTTAGGCACATATTGTGGAACACCTCCAAATCTCCTGTGTGACAGAATTCTGTCAGTCCTCTCAAATCTCTTGATAGAGTTTTGTTGAAAACAATCTTCTCAATGGCTTTGTGTGTCGGTGAAGATGGAATCAACCACTTCTTCTTCTGTGCCTCCTCTGGGGACAAAGGGCCATGTTCACATTGGTGGAAATGTTGATTTGCTGTCCAGCGGTGAACGTTGGTACAGTGGTGCATCAGTGACCGCCATTTTTCAAGTAGTATTTCCACTGACCCTTCACAAGTTTTTGAGCTCCACCAAAGATGCTTGGTGATAGAATGGGACCACTGCAAAATACTTTCAAAACCTTTTTTTTTCCCTGCAGCTGAGATTTTCTTATTGATTGATTTAGCAAGATGCCATACGTCAAATTGATGTTTAATATGTGGGAACTGCTCTCTCATTGTCTTGGCAATTGATACGTGTCTGTCCGTGGCTATGAGGTCGATGTGCATTCCCCTTGATTGTAGATATTCCACTGATTTTATAAATCCTAGTTTCTCCATGGCCACTGACGATGTACATTGTGTTACCTGCACGACCACCGAACTCACAATTTTCTTACTATCCATGTCCTGAAAGTGGTAGGTGCAGTACTTGGCAGAAAATCCAGGGCTGTCGCACTGTCCATTGCTGGCTAGCCTGAATCGTTTGCCTTTGGATGTACTTGCTAGAGACAATTGTTCAATTTTCCAAGCACCACTAATGGCCGGAAACAGATAATCACGTTGGCATATGTAGTACAGCGCTTTGGAAATGAAATGGAGTCCCACAAACTGAAAGAAAGCCTCTAACTTTCTAAAACTGGAGCCACTAAAAAGTGATGCAGCTGCACACAGTTGATTGCCTGCTGGCAGTTTCCCCAGCATCGGTGGTGCAGACCATGAGAACCTATGATTTAATCTACAGGCAGCATTTATTTTGACGTTACTGCCTTTTATTTGACGCGTCACATTAATCAATGGCTTCCCACATACTTTCCCTCTAATGGAATGCACACATTTCAGCATACTTATAATTTCCATCAAACAACTGTCGAATACAATGTATTTGCTCTCTTTCATTAGACTGTCATCCTGCGTCAACATTGTTTCGGCCTGTGACGTTGTGGAGATTTCAACACATTGGAAAGTAATATCGCTAATATCAAGTTCTGATGTGTCTATGGATGCTGCGGCTGGTTCATTCTCTGTCATTTCGACATCTATTACTTCAACATTGATGGGAGAACACAACAATGTCGACAGGTTTTTTGGTGGCAAATTTTTGGCGGGTGTAGATTGTGTGAATTGATCTGCAACTACTTCAGAACTATCTTCAATACATTCAATAACATCTTCTTGTGGTGGTGCGGTCACACTGTAGCTATGGTCCAATGCAACTTTGCTGTAGTCTCCAAACACAGTTAATTCATGTTCTGGCCATTGGACATGAGCATCTCGAGCCTGAACATGCCTCTCCTCAATTAATAGTTCCTCCATAGTGTACATGGTCTGGCAAGCAACATCTCTCATTCGCTTCACTGTCTGTGTATGTATAGTTCTGACACCCACGGGTAACTGGAGGAGAGATTGGAAAAGGGATGTTCAGTTTAAACACAAGATAAAGTGTAGTCCAATTGACTGGAAAAAAACATAAAATAGTCCCCAGCGCAAACATTTTTTTAAAGTTATGAACTGTTTGTAAGTAACCTTTTTTTGTTTTTTTTTCTTTGCAACTTTTTTGACTCGACCTTCAACATCTGCACGCTGTAGCTCCGATGCGTTTCCGCCTGTCCTCCCTTCCTCTTGCGCTGCAACGACTATATTTTCTGTATCCGCATAGACAGCACGGAATGAGGCTCCATCGTCTCCCTGAAACATAGTACTTTCATTATTATGTATCAAAATATTGTTAGCATAAAAAACACGTGAGGACGAACAGACGGGTACATCTCAATAGCCAAATACGATTTAAACATTGTGTGCAACAATCAAACGACAAGTATTCAACCAGTGATGATCTATTTTGATGGAGCTGTCAGTATCCATACCTCTGGCTCTGCATGGATTGCCATGAATGGTTGTATTGGAGAGGAGGCATCCGCATCTCCCTGAAACACAGTACTTGCATTAGTATGCTTTTCAATATTGGAAACATAACACACACTTGGGGTCGACGGCACAGGTACATATAAAGAGATAACCACAAATGATGCATTGTCCAAAAGAATCAAGGAAAATCTAAATATGATCACATTTCATCGACTTATTTCTCCAATTCCTTTACATCTGCATCATCTAAATGAGATGTTGTGATTGTAGTCGAAGCTCCGTCATCTCCCTAAAACACAGTACTTGGATTAGTATGGTTTTCAATATTGGAAACATAACACACACTTGGGGTCGAACGCACAGGTACATATAAAGAGATAACCACAAATGATGCATTGTCCAAAAGAATCAAGGAAAATCTAAATATGATCACATTTCATCGACTTATTTCTCCAATTTATTTACATCTGCATCATCTAAATTGGATGTTGTGATTGTAGTGGAAGCTTCGTCGTCTCCCTGAAACACAGCACTTGCGTTAATAGGGAAGAAAGTATAGCAAATGGAATCACGTTATATGATCACGCATGATGGAGCTGTCAGTATCCATACCTCGTGCTGCTGAAGAATATCTATGGATGTTGCAAATGTAGTGCGCACTTCCGAAAGCTGTTGCGCCGATTCGTATACGCATGGTCCCGCTTCCACTTCCCCTGGAATTACTTGAATGTCAGGCTCTGCATCAAGTGCAGGGGTTGACGCTCTATCAACTGCCTGAAACATAGTACTTGCATTAGTGAGGATTACAATAGTGAAAACATAACACACACCTGGGGTCGACAGCACAGGTACATATCAACGGCTAACCATGAATGAAACATTGTGTAGAACAATCAAACGACAAGAATTCCAGCTCTGATGATGACGCTCGATGGAGCTGTCAGTATCCATACCTGCTGCTGGTGAAGAACATCTAGAAATGTCGTAGATGTGGCGGACGCTTCAGCATCTCCCTGAAAGACAGTACTTGCACTAGTATGGATAACACTAATTATAACTGAAAACAAACACCAGTGGACGATAACTAAGGTGTATATCAATTGGAAAGCACCAACCAAACATTCGGTAAAATAATTACACGATAAAATAAAACTATTACTTGACATGCATAAAACAAGTCTGTAGCAGATTAGCCTAGTAAGATTACCTGATACGCGCTAGAAGTGGTTGATAACTGCGACCACATCAAGGATGTACAATGTTCTTGCTTCAGATTCAAGGGATAGTCAAGAAGTTGTAAAGGTAAATTAATGATTGATAATGAAATGCCAATATTAAAAATAGCCATGTAAGGCGACAGAATACTTGAAAAATGCTCAATACAGCACAGTTCCCTGTTCCCATATATATACATTGCTTTTGTGGGTTATGAAATCGAAAAAGAATATATTGATAAATGTAATTATTCAAAAAACTATACACTCATATCAATATCGAAATTATTACAAGGGATAGAACACCTACAATATCAATTAATCCGTTCGGCTACCTACACACTACCGCAAGGCCTAAAGCTAAATCCGGACACTTGACTCACCGGTGGCGGAATGTGGACGAATAGAGTGGGAATAGCGTTTTCGAGCAATTTCCGTGTCGTTCGCCGTTTATTCTTCTTTGTTACCCAAGATGTTGTGTACATGTCCAAGGAAAAGTGCCGGCTGCAGATGCGGTATCGATCACCCCTCTTGTCCTGTAAGACTTGTTGGACTCTACTTTCCAGCTCATCCAGTGGATAGCCGCAATGTCTGACCCATTCTCTTATTCGATCAACAGTTTTCGGGAATACATGCATTGTAGTGCCTTCAGATTTCGCATGGGTCTTCGAAGGGCAACCGCTAATCGAACAGGCAGGCATTGTTGATAAATCTGAAAAGTAAATATCGACATTATTATACAATCTTCAAGAATAAAGATTTGATACAAAAGTAAATGAATCATACAATGATCAATGCAAGGTTTGTTTTGGTCGCAGGAACTATACCAGTTCATTATGTGCGGCTTAGTATTTGCATAAGTTGCAGAAATGTATAAATGATGTGACTAAAATCTGAACATGTGACTCGTCCCTTGGATGTTCTGTCTTGCACGAGAAACACGCTTACATTATAGACTGAACCCCCGAAGGATGCAATTCGATGACAATAGACACAGATGAAAATAAATAGATCTATTGATAGCATAGCAATGGAAACTCAAGTCAATAGTAATGAGACCAATGAACATAGCACTATTGTGTACTCTACTCGCAAATAGATAGAAATTTAAAAATCTGCGAAATATGACTAGGATACATGGCCTTACCTTGACCAACAAACAGTTGGATTCAGCAAGCAGAGCAGTATGTTGCAGGAGAATAGGTGGGTGGCCACAGGTAGCACACTGATGGGTTTGCTCTAAGCGGTCACAGAAGTTCACGGATAGCACGACGACGAGCAGATTAGCGTAGATCTCAGTGGTTACCAGGTAACACGTTCAGGAGTTGACTTGCAAAGCACAAAGATGTTCTCATGAGCATATCAAGTGGTTTATAAAGTATTAGAAACAGGGGTGTGTTTGTGAATGAATGACGTATGTATGTCGTGGTCTTAGGGAGGCGGCCTGCTTGAAGGTGAGGCCTGGCTGGAGACACGGGGTCTGAGGAGGCCATGTGATTGATGGCCCCTTGGCGTTGGATACCTTTTGAAGTGTACATGCAGTTTGGCACCTTGGCCTTTCGCGCCCCTTCCAGCCCCCCATGCCAGCGCTCATCCCTGGGTGCGAACCGCCTTTGATAGAGGGGGGTGGGATGGATGGGCCTGGGGCGTGCAGATAAGGCACAGGAAGACTGCTGAATGGAGACACACTTATGTGGATTGCAGGGGGCGGCCTGCTTCAAGGGGAGGCCTGGCTGGAGACACAGGGTCTGAGGAGGCCATGTGACCGATGGCCCCTTGGCGTGGGATACCTTTTGAAGTGTACATGCAGTTTGGCACCTTGGCCTTTCGCGCCCCTGACAGCCCCCCATGCCAGCGCTCATCCACTGGCACGAACCGCCTTTGATAGTATATCGTTGCTTATCAATAACAAATGCCACATACCGGAGATTCTTGTGAGCACAGACCCACACTTCAACCGGTGTATTATAGTGGTCAAGACCCTTTGGCCTGTATAATACAATGGTAATTGTTAGTATAGATATATGTGTGACTTTTATAGAGACATAACCTACTGAAAGACTTTGAACAATTGTTATTTAGTGCATGCATTATCGAGAATATGTTATGTTAGCTTAGATAGATAGTGACCACCCTGCTTCACAGCGACCAGACCTTCACCAATTCGGAGCACAGATGTCCGACATCCATCCTTGAATGGAGACACACTTGATTCATTTAAAAATCGAAACAACCGTTGTTAAAATATATGTGGTGTTTTATTTTGTATCTTATTTTCAAAAATACAAGACTTTAAAGATTATACGGGTCAGGTTGCAGCACAGCGAGAGAAAATCCCCTGTACTGACCGCTGTCACTCGGGAACGTTTCTCTAATGGCACGAACGGCACAGGCGGGTATCACTCTTTGAACGCGGTGTCCAAGCCTCCCGTGGAGCCACCATGTAAAGGAACGATAGGCCACCAGCCTGTACCACCTGTGAAAAGGAATGAAACAAACTGTTTTTAAATTACCAAGATAAGTTTAATAAACGTTTGTTGTCAATGACAATTCTTGTAACTAATGGCATTCTACACGGACAAATGCTATCTAGACAATGCACACTATTGAACGACTTACATGCGTTACAATGATATGTAGATGTAATTTTGGATATAGTAGAACATGAAATAGGAGTGGCATGACAAGCAGAGTATACTTACTCGTTACTCGGATTACGAGGACGAACAGTTGCGTGAAGTTTGTGCATAAGCACCATCATTATCCTCAACATGGCCCGTGTGAGGCAGGCTGCCCTGAAGTCTGGCAGCTCAGTGATGCATTGCGGTCATGGCTCGCCTTCCGAAATGTAGGCCAGGCATCCCGAGTTTTCTCGGCAGCAGCAGTTCTACTCCTCGGTCGGCATTAGCTCGCACCGATTGCATGTGCACCAGGTGGAGACGCCGTCCATGCGACTAGGCCCAGGCTCTTCATCTGTTGATTCGTCCTGCCAACTGCCGTCCGAATCCCCATCGTTTTCGCGTGCTTCCCTTTCCAGTAGTTCCTCCTCGGTATACTCGGGCTCGTACATGTAGGGCATTATTGTAGCCATTGTGTGGTAAACAAAGTAAAATAATTTACCTAGATGGTACAGGTGTTCACACGGGCTACAAGCGGCGAAGGTAGCTGACCAGAGCACATAAACGAGTCACAGAATACTCGAAGTATCACAGAGAGAGGAATGGAATCGAAAATCTGCTGCTGTGTGTTGTGAAACAGTCTGTTTA
This sequence comes from Ambystoma mexicanum, assembly GCF_040938575.1. Lineage (NCBI taxonomy): Eukaryota > Metazoa > Chordata > Amphibia > Caudata > Ambystomatidae > Ambystoma > Ambystoma mexicanum. The sequence goes on from NC_090935.1 coordinate 1,199,215,778, forward strand.
TACTTATTGAGGAAAGAGGCTTCCTGCCATTTCCATGGCGACACGTCATTAGCTGAAGCGCAGCGAATGTTGAACCAAGACGTGCTTTGGCGTTGGGAAATGGGCGGTACGAGTCTGCTGATGACAGGCTCTGGGGCGGGGGATATGATTTAGTGCCGCAAAAGCAGGTCAGCCAGGGCGATGGGGGAAATGATAGGATTATCACAAAATGGCAGCTCCCTGGTGCTTGTTTTCGCGTGCATTTAATGGGCGAAAACTCGGGTAAGGTCCATAGGAAAGTTTTCTAAAATCGAGCCATTTAGGCTTAAAAAAACATGGCCGACCCGTAGGGACAATAAAAAATTTTACTGGACCATGCCTTTAATTAATTTTTGGGCTATTATGAGAGTGGTGCATGTATGCATATACATACAAGTAACCCTAGTCATTTTCGGAGATATGTCATATAACTCTAATCAAGATTGAATAATAATGTTTTTTTATGGAATAAACACGGTGGACTAAGCTAACTCAATTGCATGCTATTGACAGATAAGGAGCTTGGGATTGAACCCAATCTAAAACAAGCAGAGCAACAAAATCAGTCATTATACCTAAAGTCATTGGGTGAGTTAATATGTGGATAAGAACAGAACAAAGTTAATTATAATTAGATAAGGATTGGACTAACATGGCTAACAATGTTGTATCTCTTTCTTTCTCCATTTTTTATTTTGATCTTATTTATTTTTTTCATGTATTTATTTATACATCTTTGTGTTCTGTTTTGTATATATGATGGATTCATAATTTGTTTGTATTCTCTGTTCCTGCTTTACCTACTTTTTCTCTTTCTTGTGCTCTGTACATTGTCTGTATGCAAACATGATTTTTTTCTTTTCACCCATGCAAACCCCCTGTTACCAATCCCTAATCTCTGTCTTTGAATTTGAATATTCTGCATATTATGCTTTATGTTGTTTTTTTTGGGGGGGGGGGGGTGTTTACTGTGTTTGGGGGGATGTTTTGACTACTTACAAATCAGATTGGATGCAAATGATGAATTAGACAATAAGGAGCCCAGTTTTGAGGAAGGCTTGATTAAGCCGAAACACGTGTCAGAAGAGGGCGTTTTTTGATTTAGAGGGCGTTTTATAATCCAAATTTTGGTTGAATAAAACATAGTCTTCGAAGAATTAATTGGCGCAGAGTCACAGAGTTATTTCTTCATCCAATGCATTTGTAACGGTATAGGCTTGATACCGACAACTCCGGGGAATTGCGACATCATGTGGAAAGTGTAACCTACAGAACATATATAGCGAAAACAAGGGGGATTAAGGAGTCGCCCACGAGACCAGCTGTAGACAGTGAAAGCCAATTTCATATTATTCACACCTTTTTCATATATGTTTCTGCCCAAAAACATGCCATCATTGTGTCCGAGCCTTACTTCTGCACCCTCACACATTGTATGCAATTACTAAACAAAAGGCATATGCATTGCCCTATCTATAACATCTGCAACCACAACATTAATACATGTGTTGCTCCTTCCGTGTTACTATATGTGGATATCTAATATGTGTCAAAACTACCTAAAAGTGATATGTGCGCCTTCTACTGTGCCAAACTCGCTCTAATTACACTACCATATGCTAATAGGTTTTTCTTAGCCTGAACCTTTTTGCCTGGCTGCGACGCTGTAAGTGCATCCCAACATTCCCCCATTTAGATAATTTGCCATTAACTAACCATGCTGCCTCCTTCTTTCTGTCATCTTTAGGTACCCATGCCCTACACACATGACATAAACTCCCCCCACCACGGGCATATTTTTCCGGGGTACCTGTCAGAAAGCAACATCTTCCATCTCCTGCTAAATCGACCCAGTACTATACATAGTTCTCTGGGTCGGAGGGGGTGTGGTCAAGGTATCAGGGGGGTCAAAAATCCTGCTCTACTCTCACCATCCTTGGTTTTACAACCCCATCTCACCTATCAGTCGGAGTGTACTTGTATTTTGTGAGAGGAGGGGCTCTACCCGTTGTTATTGACATCATAATCAGTGTTGCGCTCTTCAGCAGGGTCTTCAAACAGCATCTCAGGATCATTTGACACAAACAAAAAGACAAGCAGAAAAACACAAGGGGAACCAATAATTGTATGGCTGTTTCTAACCACAACAGGGCCTGCGAAAAGATTGAGTGGAACCACTCATCAGCATTTACTCCAGCTTTGTTTTCCATGGCGATCCTCAAATTGTGAAGGGGCCCTGTTCCATGGGTCAAAAATGAGGGGTCTCATTACAACCCTGGCGGTAGCCGTGCCTGTAAAACAGGCACGCCTGCCGCCGGAGTTGCATTTTTTCTGGCGACCAGAAATGGGCAATTACAGGGTCATTACGGCCTTGCTGAAGGTGGTAATTTGCCGATTCCTGGGTGCCGGAAAAAAATTCTTCCCCATTCCCATTGAGCCCAATAGGGCTCAATGGGATTGGGAAAGCCGGATGAACAGGCACCGTTATCAACGATGCCTGTGCATCCAAAATGCTGTGCTCGCGGGTGTCTTTCATTCCACCAGGTCAAACCTGGCGGAATGAAAGGCACCCGCAAGCACAACTCAGAGTTTGCTGGTCCGGATACAACAGTACCGGTAAGCTTATCAGTACCGTTGTATCCAGAACGGCAAACTTGTAATGAGGCCTATTGTCTGCATCATTTGGGGGGATGTCCGTGCAACACCCTGGACCACCCTTCTATAGCCATGAGCAAATCCAGGACATATCTGTTCTGGAGGGCCATAAGCCTGATTGCCTGTAATTCAGTGTTTATTGAATTAAGACCCTGCTCTGTTTGGTTCACCAACTGAAGCATCTCCCACCTATTCATATGCAGCCATTTGGCGTTGGCTGCAGTCTGGATACCAGGCACCAGGAAGGTGGTAAAAAAAGGTTTTGTTGTTAGTAAATAGTTTAAACTGGTCTGATATCCCTTTCAATTTATCAGAGGAGTCTTTGGACAAATAGTTTGATGTTTTCTGGCAACCGACAGGCCCGCTTGGTAGAAGGGGGCTTTGTTGGTTCGAGGGGCATGTAAGGGATCAAGAGTAAGACTCTGACAGTGGCATGTTAAGTGTTCTTTACAGACTTTTATTTTCAAGAAAATAATAAAAAGGTTGGGAGGAAGCTTATCTATCCCTAATCCTAAAATGGGTTTCCCTACCTCAACAAATCTAAGGACCGTCTGTGTCAGGATGTTAAGCAAAATAGCAATAGAGTCCTCTGTCCTGTGTCCAAAAGCCCTAACCTGACAGTGATGAATCCTGCAGAGTCCTCACAAAGACCCTACCTAAAGTCTCCTCGAAGGTGGCCAGGGGGAAGGCAGCCGCTAGCTGATCCCAACCCTGGGGGTGGTATTAGCTGGGAGGTTCACCTGGGAGAAGAAGGACCCTTTCACAAGACTAGAACGCAGTATTAGTTTACCGCTTCTGGTAATCTTCATTGCTCCATCCCTCTTCCTCGTCTCAGTACTACAAAGGGAACAGTAGGACTCCGTTGGGAGAGATGTGGTATCTGTCTTCCACACAAGAAGAAATGTCAGTGATGCCAGAATATGTTATGGTTTGCTGTCGGAGTGAGGTTTCCTATCCCAAAGCTATTTATATTGAGGATTGTGAAAACTGTCATAATCATTCATCAAGAGTACGAAGCCCCTTCACAAAGTTGCCTTGAGGAAGAGGGATATTGAGGCACTAGGCTGCAAATTACAGCCTAATGGTGTTAATGACCCACCCCTGAGCAGGACTGGGAAGTATAAAGGACCCCCTCAGGTGCAGGCCATGAGGAGAAGCAGGAGGTGGAGTTACTGTCGTGACTCCACGTTGCAGTGGCAGCAGAAGTTAAATGAAGTCGAGACGCTGGAGCCACCGCTATTTGCAAGGTGAATGCTGATTCCAAGAGGGTCTATATCTTGGAAGACTGTGTATACAGAGGTCACCAAGGAGGAAGCATTGTTTGGAAAGCTTTCCCCATGATCGCCGTGAATGCAGAGGTCGCAGAGCGGGAAGCGTTCATTTGAAAAGCCTTCATCATTGTAGGTTGGGCTCCGGTGGCAGGCAAGCAACAGAGCATCCCTGGAGTGGGGAACACTCCTCTCCCGACATGCGCATGCTGTGGAAAGGGAAAAGGAGCAGTCTGCCTTGTAGAAGAAAGCAGAAGAAGCAGAAGTCATTGTGGCAGCAGAGCGAGCGGATGTGTATGCAGCAACCAGTGAGTTCACTGCAGTTGTTAAACCCCGAAACACTCCGTAATCGCCTGATGGGCATTAATGATAAATGTGAATATCGAACTGATACAAAGAAGCTAAAGTGTCAGACTGAGAAGTTTGGAAATAGACAAGAAGGTTATAATTGTACTCATAAAGATCAAAGTAATTGTCAAGCCAAAAGCGGGCAATACTAAAGCAAGTTGACAAGAACCAATATTGCCAAAGCCAAGAAAAGGCAATACTAAAGCAAGTTGACAAGAACCATCATTGCCAAAGTCAAGAGAGTGCAATTCAGAAACAAGCTAAGTATAACCCATATTGCCAAAGAGAGAAAGAGGCAATAGATGGAAAAGACCCGAACAAGCAGTGTCTAAGCCAAAGAGAAGCAAGTATAATAGAAAACCATTATCAGCATTCGGTTGATTTAAGAGCATGAAAACAAGAGTGGCAGGAGAGCAGCTCTCCTGATAGAAAGTATTCAGGAGGAGAGGAGCATAATGTGAAAAACCCAGGGATTTTTCCCACCTTTTTCCCCAGGGTTCTACTACATTAAGGCCCAAGTCCCGATTCTGGAGGCAGAATTAAAGGGACAACCAACTAAGTGGAGAATTCGGGGGAGAATGTTCAATGGGGAAGACGCAATATTCAGCCCTTTTGTAATTCCCATCACCCCCCCCCCCCGTTTTTACCATCAGGAGTATTCGAGTTCACACCCAATCTCCCCCTCCCCAGTCATGAGAAACAATGGGACGAAGAAGAGGCAGATGGGAGTCATGAGGATTGCCCATGGAAGTCAATGGGCAATGGATTCCTATGGGCAGTCTCCATGTTGTCCCAATAATGAGATCAGGCAGGGTCAGCAATTACTGACAATTACTCACACCTGCCTTCCATTAAACTTCCCCACACGGATAAAAGGCAGAGGACGAGAGCGCACACTGAGTAAACTGAAACTCCAGAGAGGACTGGGAGAGCCCAGAGGCAGGAGAGAGCAGAAGGAGCTGTCAGAAGAGTCCAGAGGAGAACAGAGGGGCAATGCGCTGAGCCTGTGCCTGTGAGAGGCTGCATCTTAACAGGGGAGCCGTGTCTCCCGAGGACCAGAGAAGACAGACTGCAGCCTGCTAGCTGTGTCACCTAGTGGGCTAGTTTCCCCTGGGTTCAAGATGTAAAGCCTAGGTGTCAGAGTGGCAGGTCGAAAGACCCCGACCTCGACCAAGAGAGGTTCCTCGCCAGCGCTGCGCCATCACGATGAGCATCAGGAAAAGAGAGAGGAAATACTGCTAAACGTGCGTGTGGCTAGAGCGAGAACGTAAATATTGAATTTAAGGAAGAAAGCAAGAACTAGAAAAAAGGCCCATGAAAGGCATTATGGGACTTGGCGTTTGTTGGTAAATTAAAGAAAGAGTTGGAAAGAACCTTGTTAAGAAGCGCGTGATGAACAGCGCAAGAAAAGGTGAATTGTTGATGAGTGTTTGAACTACGAAAAGCAAAAATACGATATCTTTGACAGATTGGTCTTCTATAAGGTATTGTGAGAAACCTGAAGGTGTCTCCATAGCTAGTCCCTGGGGATCTGTCATCCAGGGGACCAGAACACGGCTATTGCTATTGGATCGACTTCCTGGGAGTGGACCAGTGAGGGAGGATCACCTGACTGGGGGGTCCTCAGGGTGTGGGAATGGGACACTGACGGGTGAGAGGCGGTATCCCCCTTCGTTCAACACCATTTCCCCATCCTACCACGTAGGACATTCAAAACCACTGACCCCTCCTTTTCCGACACGAACACTTTCACATGACAAACCAGAGAACAGACTAACACAAGAGCCGTTACCAGAGCAGAGAACGCCAAGCCGTTCATCACAGCCAGTGAGTCGAGGGCAGAGCAAATAAGCTGTGTTGAATGAGACTCGCAAAGTGGCAAGTTTGAATGAAGTTCAATGAACTGTGAAAAGTGTTAAGGGGAGACCAGCTGCAAAGGGAAACTGCCACCACCTGTGTGCTATCTCGAGACACTCTGGTCGATCCCCATCTGAGCGAAACTACAAGTACCAGAAGGCCGTAGGAGAGCCACCAAAAGAGGTCACAGTTGACATACAGGAGGTCTAGTAAAATCCCTTTACAATCAAAGACTTTGATCTACAAACTGTTTGAAAGAAAGGGACGTGAATCCCATATTGAAAGAAAGCACACAAGGGAAGTGAATCCTGCACTGAGAGAAAATACAAGACGTGACTCCTGCAACACTTGAAAGTAAAGTGAATGTGAAGTTAGCAAGAGTGAACCCGACTGAGGGATGCTGATGAACAGGGGGCAAGTCTAAAGTCCCAAGGAGAAGTGTGTTGACAAGAGTGAACCCGGCCGAGAAATGTCCACTAAACTGTTTAAAAAAGACATTAGGATTTGCAAACAAAGGAAAAGCCATAGTGAACCCAGAGAAGGGAGGCTGAGAGTAAAGAAGGGTCAGCGCCTGGAAGAAGAGGACCCAGGGGTGAAGATACTTCACCCTAAGTTAAACCAGGAAACTAACTGTAATTAAGGAATGTTTGTTTGTTGTTTTTGTAAACCTATCAGGCCCTCAGAACCAAGAAGAACAACCACTGAAGGGCCTGATACTGATCGAAACTGTTTTGGGGATCCAAACCCAGAAGAGGGAGATGCAGAGGGTGAAAGAGCCATCACCCCAAAACACGAAGAACAAGGGTCTGCGCCCAGAAGAGGGGGATCCAGGGGTGCATCCATCCCTTAAAGAGGATACGGAGAAAAGGAACTTTGTGTTTGTTTGTGATTTTACTGACCCCTGAAAGCAAGAGACTTGTTGTTGAAAAGGGACTTGGTCGTCGAGACTTCTGAGAAGTTAAAACCGGTACTGTTGTCTCGTGCTGGAAAAAGCTTGAGATTGTGCTGTGCTCCCAGATCCCACCTTGCCCCGTGCTAGAAACATGGGGAAGGAAGACCCAGGCTACCGCATCCTGATATATTAGTAAAGAACACTTCTTTCTTTTCTTGAAAACTATCCCACACCCTTTTTTGAATTAGTTGTGAGGTTTGGCAATAGGTTTCTTAGTATAGGCCTGTTTTATTTGACACAACGCCACTAGGACTGCCTTATTTTTCATTTGATTGTCAACGCTTGCTCCTAGCTTAGATTTAGGTTTAGCATAGGCGTTTTTCCATACTGCATTCATTGTTCAATAAACACCCTTGAACTGTGATCACTTGTGTCCGTCTTACTTGTTGCCACCATGAGTTCCTCACAGTATCCATCTGAGAAGTGGCATAACTGAAAGTCGAAGAGTTGTAAAAAGAAACCGTGAATTGAAGTGTGCCTGCTACCGGTCAAGCAGAATCCTGTGCATATTCGAAAGTCTTTGATCTTTGATGTAGAAAGGAAGGTTTTGAAATTGAGATGAAATGGTTCGAGCCTGGCAGAGTGAGACCAGCTGAGAAATTGAGATGAAATGGTCCGAGCCTGACAGAGGGAGACCAATTGAGAATATGGTGTTAAGGTGGGTCTGATCCCGGCAGAGAGAACAGAGACACCCGAAATTGAACTGTGTGTTAAAGTGGGTCTGAGCCCAGCGGAGGGGGACTGTGAGAAACTTGAGGGTATTCTCCCAGGTAAACCTCAGGAAGCCCCGATTTAGGTGGCCTGGGAAGGCTGCCACTCCCAGATCCCAACCATGGGGGTGGACGAGCGAGGGAGGATCACCTGGGTAAGGGAGCCCAGGGTTGTGCTCTGGGGAATGCCCCAGGTGGGGCGCGGTACTATACCGAAGAAAGGGATGAGGTCCCCAAGGCTTTTATGGGCTGTATCAACTGGGCCTCCCTTCCATCCGATAAACTTCCTTTTCTAAAAACCACCATCACCCTGCCTCTGGAGAATCCATTACACACCCCATTGCATTCAGAAACCATCTTTCTCAGAATCCTTGTTTTTCTGTTCCCTATCCGAATACTCCCAATCGTTCTTCTTCACGTCTTTCTGATTATGATTTCCTACACTCCCAACCTGCTGAGATAAAATACTACAGTTCCCACAATCCCCCTTGTTTATTTCATGATCCTAGCTATTCCCATTTGCCCCACAAACCTTACCAATCCCGTCCCTCTGACTGTCACTTGCAGAACTCTCAGTATAAAATTACAAACTATTACAGTTCCCACAAACCTCCTACTCATTTTGAAAACCCTCCAAAACCCATCCTTCCGAGATCACCAAAAACCCCTCTAAAATGAAGGTTGTAATCCCATATAGCACTGTTTCCCCATCCTATCCCTTAGGACAATCTGACACTCCAACCTCTCCCCTTTCCGACATGAACACTGCTTTACCCCATGAAAGACATTGGTCTTGTAATAAAACTGTTTACCTGACATGTCCCGACACAAGGGTCAGGCAAAGTCAGGCAATTGCCCACATCACTCACACCTGACGGCCCTATCCTTTCCCTACGTGGCTAAAGGGTGGAGCAAGAGAGCACAGTATGAGCAAGGCAGACCACACAATGAGACAGCTATCCAAACCCGGCAGTTGAAGAGGAGGAGAAAGGCAGCAAATATCAAGAGGCTGACGAGGAGAGACACACCTTACCCTTTTCGAGGCACACTCGCGAAACCTCCACAGAGCAAATCGTAACCCTAAGGACAATAGCTCAAGTGTGCTGCAGCAGATCTCAATGGTACATGGAGCGTATCAACGCTGATAAGACGGACCAAGGGAGACTCCGGCTTCTGTGGTACCGGCCTTGATTTCAGTTAAGAGGAAAGCCAGGCGGTTCATCACAGATGGTGATTCGAGGGGAGAACCGATAAGAACCGGGCTTTGGTGAATGAAAGTCGTAAAGTGGCTTAGCAAGAAAAGCTTAAAGAACTGTAACATTGTGAAAGGGAGATCCGCTGCAAAAGAGGATCGGCAACACGTGGGTGCTGCTCCAAGGAACTATGGTCAGTCCCCGTCTGAGAGAGACTACAGATACCAGAAGGCCGTAGGAGAGCCGCCAAGATAGGTCAAAGTTTGCATACAGGAGGTCAAGCAAAATCCCCGTACAGTCGAAAGCCTTTGACCAAAGAACTGTGAGAAAGTATGGAAAGTGAATCCTGCAAACATTGAAAGCGAATGTGAAGTTGGCAAGAGTGAACCCGGAAGAGGGGTGCTGACAAAGAGGGGGCAAAGTCTAAAGTCCCAAGAAACAGTATGTTGACAAAGGTGAACCCGACCGAGGGATGTCCACTGGAATTGTTTAAAAAGACATCAAGATTTGTAAGTGAAAGGACAAGCCATAGTAAACCCGGTGGAGGGAGGCTAACAGTCGAGAGGAATCTGAGCCCGAACAAGGGAGATCCAGGGGTGAAGCCATCACCCAAAGTCTAGAAGCCATTGTGAACCCAGTGGAGGGAGGCTGAAGATTTGAGAAGGGTCTGCATCCAGAAGAGGGGGATCCAGGGGTGGAAACCTATCTCCTGAATATAGGGAAGAAACCCTTGTGAAAGAACATTTTGTTTTGATACTTTGGAAGCTATCAGGCCCTCGTCACCAGGAGGCAAAACCACTGAAGGCCTTGATACTGATAGGAACTGTTTTTGAAGGGTCCACGCCTCAAGAGGGAGATCCAGGGGTGAAGCCATCACCCAAAGAAAATGTGAAAAGGAACTTAGTGTTTGTTTTGTTATTGAATATGTCAGACCCCCGAAGTCAAGAGACTTTGAAGAGAAATGAGACTTGGCCATCAAGGAACCTGATAGCTACAAGTGGAACTGTCGTCTCGTGCAGGGGAAGTTCGAGACTGTACTGTGCTCCAAGATCTCAACTTACTCCGTGATCAAAAAAGAAAAGTGGGGAAGAGAGACCCAAGCTACAACATCCTGACATATTATTTGTGAACACTTCTTTTTTTTCTTGGAAACCATCCAACACCCTTTTGGTATTAGTTGTAAGGTTTGGCAAAAGTGTTTTTTTTTTAGCATAGGCCCTTTTTATTTTACACAACCCCACCACGACTGCCTTATTTTAATTTGATGTTCGACTCCTGCTCTCATCTTACATCTAAGTTTAGATTAGGTGTTTTTTCAACCTGCTTACAGTTTAATAAACACCCTTGAACTGTGATCACTTGTGCCCGTCTTAACTGTTGCCACCATGAGTTCCTTACAGGAGCCAGGGTGAACAGTAAATTGGTCCGAGCCCGGCAGAGGGAGAATGATTGAAGCTTTGTGTTAAAGTCAGTCTGAGCCCGGCAGAGGGGGACCCGAGGTGAATAGTGAATCACCTGAGAAATTGAGTATGTGTGAAAGCCTAAGCGGAAAGGAACTTTATTGTTCGTTTGTCACATCAGGCCTTCTGAAAGAAGAGACTTTGAAAGGCAAAGAGACTTAGGCACAGAAGGCCCTGATGCTGATGTTTTGAACTGCATCCTCGTGCTAGAGAAGCCAGAGAATGTGCTAAGCTCTAGTGTGCCACCTTGTCCCGTGCTGAATACATGGGGGAGGGAAGCCAATGGCTCAGATATTCTGACATATCATTTCCTGACCACTATTCTTTTGCATAACATTGTTTCCCACACTATTTGTATTTAGAGGTAAGGATTGGCTATAGGTTTTAGTATAGGCCCCTTTTATTATGACAAGGCACCACTAGGCCTGCGTTATTATTATTTAATGGTCGTAGCTTGCTCCCATCTTTAGATTTAGGATTAGATAGGTGTTTTTGAAACCCTTTTTGGAAGTTCAATAAACACCCATGAACTGTGGTCACTTTTGTCTGTCTTACTGTTGACACCATGCCTTCCTTACAATAACCTGTGTTGTATGTGGCAATCATAAGTGTGGCACAAATAGCACTAATATGTCTCATCTTCCCAGAAGAAGTAGTCAACGCTGATGTTGTTGAAAGTCTAATGACTCTGCTGAGTTGTTTGAAGTAGAACTTTACCACAAAAGTACTTGTAGTAGTAGAAGCTTTTGAGTCCTGGCAGGCAAGTATACATACTAGGGTGGGGGCCTTTGTAGTGGTAGTCCTTGCAAGTTAATGGACCAGGAAGAAGTTATTGAAGTACTGTGTTATGGTTAAAGACTTTAAAGCAGAAGTGGCAAGACCACTAAAAATACTTAGTGAACTGTTGTGGAATCATCCCGTCAAAACATTATTGATACAGATGACTTGTGGAAGTGTTTTGTTTCCTATGAAGAAGTTGTGTTGAACTCTTTGCTACAAGTGGAGGGATAAAATTGTGTGGTCTTATTTTGAACAATTGGTCAAAGTCCAAATGAGAGTCTTTTGGAGCAAGAAGAATTTTGTCATTCAAACTTTGTTGCAAGACGGAACTTTACTATTTTGAACTGTTGATTGAAAATCCTGCTTTGAATCTCGGGAATGGGTTTTCACCCAGGTTTCCAGGAGAAACAGTTACCAGGTTTATGTCGAACATAACTGTTATTTCTTTTATATTTGAATTGCCATATATTCCCTTTATATGTTTGTTGTATGTATAAGTGTGAGGGACGGATTCCTTTTGTTAGAGAGTTTCCTTTTGTTTATTTTGATAGGCAGGGAAATTTGTTTTGGGTTAGGGATAGCGAGGCGCTTGTCATACCCATTTGAGTTAATAAAATGGCATTTTACGAAAACCCTTCACCAAGATGTCCCCCTCACATTCTGGCCCCTCACAGGACCCTTACACTTTGAACTCATAATGTGCACAAGGGGATTTCTATAAGCTATTCACTTGTAGCTTTCCAATGTTTTTAAGGTGCCTAACAGAAAAGGGAACTAAAGTTCTGCCAGAGAAAGGGATCCTCCTTTCCCCTAGATTTCCTTTGGTAGTCTGAATGTCACTTTATCAAAATGTAAGTTCGCTCCAGGGGGATGAATCTTCCCTTGAGTTTCCTTTAAGTCCTTTATGTACACAGTTCTTTTGAATGTTCAATTTCTCACAGTCTATCACTGTTTCTCTTTCTGCCCCCAGTATTCTCTCCTGCCAGGGTATTTGCAACTTTATTATTGATCCTTAAAAAGGGGCATGATTCTTCCCTTGTGTATTCGTTTATCACTGTTCCACGATTTCAGGTTCACTTCTCTTCTCACTCCTGGTTTACTCTCCTGACAGGATATTGCAGCTTTTTATATTCCTCTCCTGAGTGTGAGTCCCACACTCACTGTCGCCTTGTTCACTAACTTGCCAGGAATTTTTGTTCTCCATTCACTCTCTATTTCATCTACAAAATAATGTTTTTCGAACATTGGGTCTCCAACCCTTTCTCAGCAAAGTTCATATTTGTTTCAACTTCTCTTTTGAAGTATTTGGTCACCAAGCCTTTCTTAGCATTGTACGCATTTGTATATGTTTCTTCAATGGTTTTAATTGGTCTCGCTCACACTCTTAATGAAGTATTCACTGTTAAGCGCCCCAGTAACCCATTTGCTCTCGCTGGGCTTAACTATGGTGTTCCTCACGTCTTTCCTTCTTCCGTTTTGCTACACTGGAACTACATAACAAATGATAACAACATTTACTAAAAATCATTAAGAAAATTCTTACTGATGATTAGTTGGAAGTGAGTAAACGTACTTGAGAGGAGGAAAAAAAAAGAAGGAAGGAAGGAAGGAAGATGGCCAGTTGATTATAGAATTTTAACACAAAGCAGGCTGTCACTTCTTAGCGTGTGCTTAGAGCCCTATCTTGCAGCTCTCAAGCATTTGAGTCACTATTTTCTTCTGCTGTGACTGCCCATCAATCAATAGTTCCCAAGGGAGCTCTGGCACCCAAAATGTTGTATCAGAGACAAATTTGCTTAAGAAGTGTTGTCTGGCCCATCTAGTTCCTTCACACTCCATCATCAAGTGTTTAATGGATTAATTTTCTGGGTTTTTGCAAGTTTGACATAGGTTTATGGCCATTTCCCCCATTCCTCTTCTTGCCAGTACTTCCACAGTGTGTAGGATATTCAACCTTAGTCTTAGAAATGTATTCCTAATTCTCCAGTCAGGAAACTTGATTAAATATTTGCCCAGGAAACCCAGTTTTCGGTCTATAGTTTGCTGGGGATTTGGATTGGACCCCAATCTTGCTTTTCCAATGGTATGGATCCAATCCATTTCCTCCCAATTCCTTTTTGCCTTTGTTGGATTTTCTTGCAGCAATTTACTTTCTATATTTGCCCCTAAGAGTAGCTCTTTCACCTGTAGATTTAGCTTATCAAGGGATTTTGATCTGCCCCGCTCTAAGTGCTTCCTCATGTCTGTGTAAAGTGAATTATCTTGAGCTGTAGTGATTCGCTGTTGTAAGGATATCAGTTTCCACCCAACCTGGTGTTTTAGGGATCTAAGCCCCAGCTCAAATCTAAGGTTATCCATGGCCAGGCTCAAAGGAAGTCTAAATGCATATTTCCACAATAGGCCTTCCCACTTTTGCCATGTGGTATTCCATAACTGAGGTTTAGCTTCTAGACCATATAGTAACACAGGGATTACCTTTGCTTGTTAAAACTTCAAAACTGGGATGACTGAAAATGTCCCATATTTCCATAGAATTTTCTTAATTTGTACTGCAAGAGATTTTATTTTTATTTCAATGTCCAGCTCCACTTTACAGATTGCCGGAATGGCATAGATTTTGTAGCCCAGATAGACCAGCTCCTCCACCCTTGTTATTACTTCGCCCCCCATTGACCATTGGTGAAAGGCAATTGTTTTATTTTTTTGTCTAAAGACCATAACCTTTGATTTGTCAGTGTTTAGGGAAAGCCCATTTTCTCCTGCATAGCAGTACACACCATTAAGTAGACGTTGTAAAGCAATTGCTGTCCTATCCAGGACTACCACGTCGTCTGCTTAGGCAAGCCAGTGGATTTTTGTCCCGTTCAATACTGGACTTGTCAGTGCATATGGCGCTAAGTAGTCCCCCATATCTGCTGTATACATGTTGAAGAATAAGGGAGCCCCGAGACATCCCTGCCTGACCCCCCCAGTTCACTCTAACGGGGTCCGACATATGACCTTCTGCATCCAATCTCACTCTGATGTTATTCTCTCTGTGGAACTCGATGAGCCTCCCCAAGAGGCCTTCTGGTATACCCTTGGCTCTTAATTTCTGCCAAAGCCTACCCCTATCTACCTGATCGAAGTCTTGGAGAAATCCACCCAGGCTCCATACAGTTGTTCTTCCCCCTTCTCCTGCGTTTTTTCACTCAAGAGATTTATCACAATGCCATTTATTGCGGTGGATAGCCCCCTCCTAACACCCGCCTGGCATTTAGATAGTACCCTTGCTTCTGCGTGCCATGCCTCCAATTATCCTAGCAAAACTTTCATAAAAATCTTGCTGTCAATATCCATGAGGGCGATAGGGCGGTAGTTTGATGCCACCGTCCTATCGCCCCCCCTTGAAAAAGGGAATGATGGTAGCGGTTCACCATGATGGTGGCAGTTGCTTCTTGACCAAGATCTCTCTAAAAAGCCAATTGAGCAATTTTGCCCATAGACCCGGGCGATTCCTCAATACCCGATAAAACAGACCATTCGGTTCTGCTGCTTTTGAGCTGGACCCTTGCAGAATTAGTTCTTCAATGTATGATTCATCGAAGGTTAGATTCCATTTCGCCTGTGTGTCATATTGACATATGGTTTTTTCAGGCTTACCAAATGCTAAATTTAAGTAATCAATCCAATCTTTCTCTAGTACCAAATTGCACTGTCGGTTTGTTTTTTCCCTTCCAGCTCCTGTATTACAGACCAAAACCCCTTTGCGTCCCTTTTCCCTAAAAGCTCTAACATATGTTCCCCATCCTGTTGGTGTCTTTTTATGTTCCTTGAAGTGGACCACTCTTTATATGACTTTGTTAAAGCTCTTTTTTCCGTATTTCTGACCTCCTCATTACCCGGGTTTTTTTTAAGCATTCTTAAGTTCTTGTTTAGTTCTTTTTTCTTTTTCATTGTTTCCTCGTCATACTCATGACGGTGCACTTGTTTTGGTACACCACCATTCGTCATGGGGGACACGTTAGCCAAACAAACTTTGGAAAGTTCGATGGGGAACAATTCTTTTTTTGGGTATGCTCGGGGAGGACTGCTAACCGTTCATTAAGCTTTGTACCCCTTGCCTTATATTTAATTAATCAAACTCTTCCCTTCTGAACATCAAAGCTCTGTTATGCTCACCTTGCTCCCACAGAGGCGTCGATCTGAACTGGACAGCTGCGGTCTCCACCACGTAGGGCCGAGATGACGGACTGGACTGGCCCACCTAGCTTCGTTTGCTTGGCTCGTAGGAATATTCTTCTGCAAATGGAGAAAAGGAATTAACCACCCGTGGAGTTGAGCGTAAATCCCCCCACCCCCGCTGTTCTCCCCACAGATCACCTTTGATGTCCCCTCTTATAGTCTCACCTGATGGTTTGAAAAGATGAGCTCTCCATCCTGCAATGAGCGCATGGGCGCGTTGATAACCAGCTGCTTCACTGGCTCGAAGGAATTGGTGAGTTCCAGAACAATATTGACTCCGAAAAGTATGTAGTTCATAAGAGTTCACATGTCTGACTTTCACTCTTGTCCGATTCCTTGCAGTTTGCAGCTTGACCCCAGCGAAGAGTTCCTCGTGGTAGCTGACGAAGTTCAGGTAAGGATTTGGCTTATCCTACACAGTTCAATAAGATAAGGCCAGAATGTAACCTGTTGCTTGCTCCCTTATTCAGGTGTGGAGAGAAAATATGAAGATCGGGGAATAATGCCTCCGGCGGTAAAATTAGGTAAGTCTATTGCGGTGAGAAGAGTTCCCCTTGTTTGTCCCTTTGTCTCACCTTGTTGTCCTTTTGTTCCCCTTAGGGGCCTTGGTACGGCGAGGATGCAATGGAGACAGCGCCGACTGTGAAGAGGAATAGTACCCCCAGCGGTATTCAGGTACCTCTATGGGGGTAGTAACTATTGCCTCTGTTTATTCCCTTGGCTCATCTTTGCTGTTCTTGTGTTCCCCTTAGGTGAAAGAGTGCGGCGGGAACATGCAGAAGGATGTGGTGGAGCATGAGGATGCTGCGAAGGCCGGTGAGTTCAGCGCGTAGGTGCAGCAGGCGAGGCGGCGCGCATAATATGCTTCTTTCTCCAGCTCGAAGGCGCTGTGGAACGGAATTCAGGTAAGGATCAAAGGTTTTGCTCTTATTGTAACCTTTTCTCCTTCTGTTCCTCCCTTTTTTCTAGGAGCTGCAGACTCGAGGCGGGCGTGGCAGAAGACTGGATGCAGGCTTGCAGACACGGTGAGCGTTACGCTGCTGGATGCAGAATAACGCGAAGCGTGTGCTGCTCTTCGGGCGTGGTTTAAATAGCCATCAAAGTAGTCCCAGGTAAGTATTCCTCCCCAGCCCCACCCGAGTAGAAAATAGTCCGTAGGTAAAATAGTCCCTTCCAAGCCTCATTTGGTTTGGAGCTCTGCAGCATGGTCTGCATCAGGTAGGCTTGCAGCATGTCTGAATCAGGTAAGTTCTACTCTATGAGCCTGGCACCTATGGCGCCAGGACTGACTCTCCATATGAGCCTGGCGCCATAGGCGCCAGTACCGCACCCAAACAGCCCCTATCAGGGGTTTTTGGGCTTGCTCAAAATAACTTGATGCCTGCTTCCGGGGTTGCTGGACCTGGTCTGGTTCCCCGGGGGTAGGCATCATGACAAGCTCTGAGTGTCTCTTTGTTGATTTTCTAATGATATTTCTGGGAAGGAGAGTTCTAACCGCATATGGTCACTCCCACCCCCTTCTCTAATATTCAGGGTAACTTTTTGTTCAAAGAGGAAACTTGAAAAGAACAAGTAATCCAATGTTGAAACTGAGGTATCCTGAATTAATATTTTTTCTGTGCGGCCAATGACTGTTGTATGGTGAGAGGTCTAAGCCTTGCTTAACGGATGCAATTTTCAGGTCTTGCAGTTTTTGCATCACATTTGTGTTGATAACATTACTGCAATCTACCACCGCCCCATCCACCTCATTTGTCATTTCTATCAGAGACCCAGTTTGTGATTGGACTTCAAACACTGAGACTAAGGAATTTAGCACATAGTTAAATGCGCTCAGTGTGTTTTCATTTAAAGTTCCCTAATTTGTGTTATTATTACTTGGTGATCACTCAGTTCCGGAGACAATTGCTGTTCTAGTCTTTCTTCTTGGCCTGGGTTCATCAACTCTTTATTTTTTTCCACCCCAGAGAGGTTCAACTTGCCAAATGATTGATCACTTAGGTCCAATCCTGTTATTAAACCTATTGAGCCACTGACTCTTCTGAGTCTTTTATGTATGTTGGGCATACTGCCATTCCCCCGCGTGGGATCATCTTCACTTATGAGTCTTTTTTTCCCAAAGTGATATTCTATTTTCTTTTGCATTTTTGTCATTGTCATTGTGAATTCCAAACCTTTCTTCCAATTTTTTTGTCAATGTATTTTCGTCTTCATGCAGGTCACTATGTCTGACTGGTGTATAGACAGCAGGTTCCACATTGACCTGGGCTTGAACTTGTTGTTTCCCTGCTGCAGGCGGCATCTCCCCCCCTGCTGGTTCTGAAGAGACTTCTGGGCATCTTGCATGGGGACTGGTAACAGTTTTTGGTTCCTCCCATTCTGGGGCTTTTATATCATCTTGAATCGGATTTCTCTGTAATTTCATAGCCTCTTGTTAGCTTTTTCCTTCAATCGCTAACAAATCAATGAATGTACTTTTTATCCCCTTTTTCTCTATTCCAGTCTTTGTGCTTTGGGAAATTTGCGACAAATTTTGCTGATATTTTATCAGCTTTTATTTGCTTTGCAGAATTCCACCCAATCAGAAGTCTTGTACTGGAATCCGTTTGTTTCCTTGCCCGCCTCGTCCTGGGCGTGGCTATCATTCCGCACGAGAATGCGAACGCTGTCACCCTCTCGCCGATTCAGCACGTCTGGGTATCGCCGAACTCCGGCAACACAGCCCCCAGAAAACGCTGGGCTCAAAGGACCGAAGTTCAACAGTCTCCCAGCACATCAGGTAGGCTGCGTGTGCGGATCATGCAGATTCGCCTTACAGATTGTTACTCTCCCTTGGTGTTTTGATATGTTGCTCCGGCTCTCCGGAGTTTCCCAATTTTAAAACACCGTCTTCCCGATTGACGGCGAGATCAAAGGAATGAAAAATCCAACATTTAGGCTGCTCTTTGCTGCTTTGTAGTTCAATCTAGGAGTTTTGGGGTTACACTTTATGTGTTTTACTGCTCCAACTCCTTGTTCTCCACTATTTCAATGTCTTTCTTTTTGTATGTTTATCTAGCGGGGTATTTGAGAAATCTTATCATATTTCAGGTGGAGAGGAAAGGTTTACTTTCACTTTGACTATATGTTCATATCAGTCCATGCTCAGTTTAAACCATACCACTTACCCTAGAGAATGTCGGTAGAGGCTTCTGTACCTCCTATGTATTTTCAGCAACCAGCCCCCAGTGGTTCCCAATGGACCACAACAGAGCACTTGTACCACTTCAACATCACGCGCGCTCCGCGCTGTGAGTGTGGTTTTATGTTTGCTCTCAGGTCAGTCTCCAAGCAAACTCCTCCTCTCCTTAGTGGCCACTGAAAAAAACCTTGCACAATTCAAAAGGGGTCGACCACAACAGACCACTTGCACCACTTCCACACCGCTTTCCCTTCTTCTGCTCCAGGTGGCCCCAGCTGCCTATGGCATAAAGTGCAAACTACTTTTGTCTCGGTCTCTCTTCAAGCTGTTCGTGTCAGTCTCTGTGCTGCCTCTTACAGTCTGCTCACCCCCGGTGTTCCGACCGGCGTCAGAACAAGTTGCAAACAGTTTCAGTCTCTGCCTCTCTCTGGTATTCTGGTCAGCTGTGGCAGTTTCAAACTTCCCAGCATTGCTTAACATTTTCACAAGACTAGAATGCAGCATTAGTTTCCCGCTTCTGGTCATCTTCATTGCTCCATCCCTCTTTCTCATCTCAGTACTACAAAGGGGGGGGAGGTAAACAAGGTGTTTGGCTGAGAAAACCTGGGAATTTGTTGTCTACACCACAATAAGCCATACCAGCATGTTGCAAAGGTACATGGGTGCCATTAGAGATGGCATCTGCAGGATTATTTTGATCCTGCATTTTCCAGGCTCTTTGGAGTTTGTCTCCCCCCACATGGTGCTCCCGCAGAGCGCCACCCCCAGGGTCAGAGTCAAGTAGCTCCTGCCTTTGCCAGGCCAAGTAAGAGAAGCTTCCTTTCAGGAATCAATGACGATGTTGATAGATTAGCACAGGGTGGCACATTTATAACTGTCAGATGGGCGTCAGGAACTACCAAAGCTGTTGAGTGCAAGGCTGTCCGTTAACATACACCTCTCCATGATGGCGGGAGGTGCAAGTATGCATATTGTACACACACCCAATAGACAACAATTAACGCTGCTGTGCCTTAGGTCAGGTCAGGGATGAAGAGAGTTTTATTACAACAAATGTTTGTTCCTATGGGTATAGTACCATTTTCTCGAAAACAGAACAATTACTCTGCTGGCCTCTGTACTTTTGCTGGGGTCCCATTTAACTTGATCTATGTCAATTTTGGCATATCATTTCCCAGTGACTTGTCATAGTTTTGATTGACACGTGCCACTACATCTTCCGGGAATCCCAGTACACCCCCTGATGCACAGCTCACTACTCCGCCACCCATCTACAACTAGAAAACAGCACTCCTGCCAGTTTCAGCAATGGTCTTATTTGTTACTGTGCTTTTTCTTTCTTCTTTGCATATTCTTCATCATCTCCCTCCATTATTACTGCTTGGACCATGTTCCTTTGGAAAAGACTTTGTACTCTGCACGGGGTGAGGTGTACTTAACACTGGACTATAAGAGGCAGCATTTCTTGGGGTATAAACAACTTGGGTGTGCCCGTCGCATGAGGTATCAAAGAGCATACATATCAGCTCTCGTTTGACCTCTCCCTCCCCACTTTGCGCCTGTGATTATACCACATGGTATCCAACATGGGATGGTGCAAATCTGCCACAGTGTCCAGTATTACCCCTTTAAATTGATTATACTCTATATCTGCCTCAGTTTCCCTCCTGATTCATGTCATCTCCAAAGATACATCAGTGTCATTTTCATTTCCATACCACCCCTTTTTATATTCCCCAACCATTTAAAATAACAGACAAACATTATACCTACTCCAAAAGCAAAACAACAGATACAACATAATAGATATTACACAACGCGTGTACTGCTGAACCTGCAGAGGGATGGGATAAAAATGACAAACATGGAGAAAAATCCAACCTTTTCATCATAGTATAAGGATTGATCAATTGTAGTATTTATAAAGAAACTTATTGCAAAATATATTTTTTATATTACTCAGTCACTTGTTCATTCTTGTGAGCAGGTGGAGCGATGCTGGTTGCTTTCCGAGCATCAGATAAGTGGACCTATTACTGGAACTCCTTTACCTGAACTGCAAATGGTGTAGCAAAGACATCAGTAAATGGTCACTGGAAACTTTGGTCGTTCCCAAAGTGGACAAAGTTCCTGATGAATACTTGATCCCCGGGGTACAGTTGTGGTGCTGGTAAATTCAGTCCATCCACAGCTGATGCTTTAGCTGTAGCTTCTCTTCTAGGAGCAATCTGGTGAGACAAAATCTTTATACTTTTTGTTAGCTCCCTCAAATCCCCCTGAAATTCCTCCCCCAAAACTCTTGCTGCCCTGTGAACATCTGATGCTGTGCGTGTAGGCGTGAGAGGTATGTGCATTCTTCTCCCCATCACTATTTTGTCCGTTGACAAGTGGTGATCTTTGCTTGGCTGCATTCTCAGGCGAAACAAAGCCAGAGAAAGACAATGCAGCCAATCCCCCCTAACATAGTACACACCTTAGACAGTTTACTATTCAACAGCCCATTCATTTTTTCTACAATCCTGTTGGCCTCAGGATGCTATATCGAGCAGAGTTTGTGCGGTATCCCTAATATGGATGCAATCTCTTTAAACAATTAATTCAAAAAGTGAGTTCCATTATCAGATTTTAGGACCTCACATAACTCCCAGCAAGGAAATCTCTGGCGTGCCAAGAATTTAGCAGCTGTTTGTGCATTTGATTGTGTGCAAGGACCAGTTCCAACCCAATGGGAGAATGGACATACTACAACAATAAGGTAGCAGTAATTACTGCACCTGTTAAGAATGTCCACATAATCAATATGAAGTTCTGGAAAAAAACGTCCATTTGGTCAGGTTAATGGGCCGCCCAACATCCTGAGAGTCTGTCCAGTTCTGTGAAGATGACACATTGTACAAT
Organism: Ambystoma mexicanum; assembly: GCF_040938575.1. Taxonomy (NCBI): domain Eukaryota; kingdom Metazoa; phylum Chordata; class Amphibia; order Caudata; family Ambystomatidae; genus Ambystoma; species Ambystoma mexicanum. The sequence continues at coordinate 1,199,237,322 of NC_090935.1, forward strand.
TTCCCACAAACTGATTAACACATTCTTTTAGGTTGGGGACAAACCATTCCTCTTGAATGTCAGTTGCAGTGGGCTGATTGGAAAGCAACCATGAGCAACTCCCATGGCATTACTACTGAACCTTTAACAGTTTGTCAAATCAAATCAGTCGGTGATGTGAGCACCCCCTTTTAACTGACAACTCTTTCTCTTCCTGGGGTGCCTATCCTTGTAACTCATTATTTGCGTGAGCGGTACTTCAATGAATGGGATTGCTAGCTGCAACTGTTTTGGGTGTGGGCAGCGCATGCACCGAGAATAGAGAGAAGGGTGACCATTTAGAAGGATACTGGTGGTTGGTGCAGCGACTTGGGTGGCCAAGAGAATGTTAGATTGAATGGCCTCAATCTTAGTCACAAACTATCTAGACAAAGAATAACAGAGTTCCTGTGTCCCAGTGATAGAGGCTATCGGTTTGTGGCTGATGACAGAGACTTTACTACGAAAAAAGTTCCCTTGGCTGATTAAGTGCTTTGTCAATTGTCAGGGTAAAAAAGGCACCTTTGGCTTCCAAGATTGAAGAATGATAATCAGTACCACATTGGAGCTCATTCTAACAATGCCGGTCTGGAAACAACGGTGCTGGTTACCTTACCAGCACCATTGTTTAAGGACTGGCAAAGTACAAGTCTGGTGTGCGGGTGCCCTCCTGCCTTGGAGGTCTGACTTGTCGAGTGGACCGGCACCTGCCTACAGACTTTCACGGAAGCACCAGCACCGTTATTACTGGTACCGGTGTTTTCGTGGTCCCCGTTCCCATAGAGTACTATTAGACTCTATGGGAATGGGGAAGAACATGTTACCGGCACCTTGCTCCTGGTCCGCCGGGACTTATAATGTGCCGGTGTTACTGGAAAGCTAGGTGCCGATAACTGGTTACGGGTCCGGAGGCTACCTGCCAGTTTTACCGGCACAGTTACCGCGGGACCCGTAATGAGGGCCATTGCCTTTAGGCTGCTCTTTCAGCAATCCCATACGAGCAACACCATCTGTGCTCCGCTGTCTGAGCCTGAGGCGAGCAACCTTACATTCAACAGAAAACCAGGGCTCAGAGGGCCGCCTCTGAAGGTGGATACACTTGTGTGGTTGTTTGATTCCCTTAGTTCCCTTCGTTCCCTCCTCCTTCCCTCCTTCTGCACTCTCCTCACCTGAGCTGTCGGAATTGTTGTTCGTATACTGTAAGTTCCGCCTGGCCAGGTAATCCTTCTCCCTTCTTGGATGAATGTGCTTGTCACGGAAGGAAGCCACAGTTACCGCTAGGAAACAGCAGTTCCGTGGCCCCTTTTCCGGAATCAAGCCGGAGGAAGGGAAAAACCCAATCGGGAAGAAAAAACCCTTCGTAGCACTTGAGTTCTCTTCTTTTTCCTCTCCGTAGGTGTCAGTGAAGGCTGAGCAGGAAGCGAACGACAGAATGGCGTGAAGATCGGGCAGCGCCTTTGAAGGAGGCAATGAGGGAAACAACGCTGACAGAAGAGACCTCCGGAAGGTAAGCCGGGGACGGGTGAGTCCGCCCAGTAGCTGTCATGTCACGCGGGAGACTGGGGTCTGCCGCTCCCATTTCCTCCTTGCGAGTCTACCCGCGCGTTCGCGTCTGGGGACTCGCCGGGAGGGGAGCAACGGATTACAGGGCCGGCGGCCTTCGGCGCATGCGCGGAGGTCCTCTCTCTCGGTTCCGCGCATGCGCCGTGGGGGCTTGCCTTCCAAGCCTCGTTCTGGGTTCGCCGGCGCCCGGAAACGGAACGGTTTGCGTTCCAGGCCTCTCGGGCGCCGGCGGCCCATAAAAGAGGCCGCGAGTCAAAGCGGGCCGCGTCTCAACGCGGTTCGCTTCGCTTTCCTCGTTGTTCCTGCCCAGCCTTACCTGTGGCCTGTCCTGGGCCTACCTGCCTCCAGCCTTACCTGTGGCCTGTCCTGGGCCTACCTGCCTCCAGCCTTACCTGTGGCCTGTCCTGGGCCTACCTGCTTGCCTCCAGCCTTACCTGTGGCCTGTCCTGGGCCTGCCTGCCTCCAGCCTTACCTGTGGCCTGTCCTGGGCCTGCCTGCCTCCAGCCTTACCTGTGGCCTGTCCTGGGCCTGCCTGCCTCCAGTCCTTACCTGTGGCCTGCCCTGGGCCAGCCTGACTCCAGTTCTTATCCGGGTCCTGTCCTGGGCCTGCCTGCCTTCAATCCTCACCTGGGTTCGGCCCTGGGCCAGCCAGCCTCCAGCTACTACCTAGGTTTTGCCCTGGGTCAGTCTTCCCTCAGCCCATTCCGGAGTTCTGTCCTGAGTCATCATTGTGTAGAGGGGACTTATCCCACACTAGCCTGCATTTCCCCTGTTCCATCTTGGGCACGTTCCTACAGTTCTCTAATTGGCCAGACAACTAGTTCCAACTGTCCTCACTCTTTCCTGTCTTGCCTGACTCCGAATCTCATCCTGTGTACCATTGGAACTATCTGCACCAGCCAAGCTCCTTTGCCTACTACGAATACCTTTCTGCTACACTGGTCTATCTATCAACTGTCGCTGCACTGAGGTTCTTGGAAGATTCATGGTCTGGACAACAAGCTCTACCTGGACTATGGTTCCCTCCATCTGAGCCTACATCCTCTTGTCACGCTTACCTGGGAGAGTGCCTTTGTGACATTGGGGGTTGGTCCATCCTTCACCCAGTTCCTCATTTGGGTGGTGGAGAGGCCGATTCCTCGTGCCGCTATCTCATCAGTTCCTGGACTCCAGACTGGCGACCTCTGCGAGACCAACCACCAAGACTACAGGTACGCGGTCCTCTCGGGCCAATCAGCTTGACAGTAGCTCCGAAAGAGAGAGCCGAATCTGGTAAGGAAAGGAAGAGAGGGCAGAAAGGAATCCGGGGAGTCCAACCAGGAGGCGGAGAGAAGGGAGACAGAAACAGGTAAGAAGGAGAAAGGTAGGTCCGGAGAAAATAAAGAACCGGACCTAACGAGAAACACTGAAGAACGCCCAAAGGAAAGCGTCGGAAAAAGCACTTTGTGGGAAGAGTGAAGTGGAGGACAGTGGAGCGAGGAAAGGCCGCAGCAAAGCAAGGAGTGCCAAGACTCGGGAGCGCATAAACCCGGAAGGGAGACTTCCGAAGCGGGTTGCAACGCGGAGTCTGCTGGGAAAAAGGAAGTTTTAAACTCCCGGCAGGCACCGCCCACAGGAATGGCCGAGAACGATGACCATAGAAAGAGGACTAAAACACACGGCCCCTGTGCCGAAACCTGTAACGCGGAAGAATCCGCCAATCGCGGCGGCGGCTGATGACAACTTGAGAGGGGCAACTAAGTCTGCCGCCATCTCCAGGGAGTGGGTCAGAAAGGACAGGTGAACTTTGCGTGTTCAACTGCACTTAGTGTCAACTAGGGCTACCAGTGCATCTAAATAAGCAGAATGCCAATTCTGTTGCAGAGTGACCAAGGAGTTGGAGAAAGAAGGGTATTAAGTGGTGGTCTGACCACAGAACTGGTTCAACCAGAGAGACAAATAATTCAGATTCTCTGGCCAGCAGAAGATCCAACGTATTCCCCAACACGTGAGTAGGTGACCATCAAAAAATTGGCTTAAGATAGGCGCCTGAGGCAAATTAAATTTAATATGAAAATTGCCATTAAAAACGAGATGGTCACATTTGACTGGAAGTTCAACTATAAGATGCAAAAAAGGGTCAAGAAATCCTGCTTGCGGCCCAGGTGGTCGATAGACCACCAAAAAGTGCCAAGAACATGGGGCTTAAATGATAAACTGCAGCAGCAACGCTTCCATTGCTACCACATGAGTGAGTGGAATATTGGACACACAGAATTTCGATTTATAGATCATAGCCACATCACCACCAGGGAGCGGTAATAGTTGATCGTGGTGGATTATTCTGTAAACAGTAGGCAAGGTTCTGAACCAGCGCAGACGCAGATGACTCAGTTAACCACGTCTCTGACAAACATAAAATATCCAGCATGCAGTCGTTTAAAAGATTAACTGATGCTGCATGGGCCGTCAGCGATCTAGCAGTTAATAAAATAGCAGTGAGACAAGACTCACTTTCCACAGTAGGCTGCAAGTAAATAACAGTTAGCAGGCCCCACCTAGGGCGGGAACTTCATTATAGGTGGCGCTAACTCTAGTAAAGCTGGCCACGTAGCCTTGCTACTGCGCTTGAGGTCAAGCCTGTCCTTAGCTTGGACAGGCACAGATGGGCTTGACTTTGGTGCAACTTCCTGACATTTGGTTTAATAAACCAATTTGTTGTTGAACTTTGAATCTGTTGTCTGTGTCTTGCTTTATGATGCCTTCACAAATGGTGTCAGGGGTGGGATGTGGCTCAACCGCTACAAGTTGGGGGACCCTAAGATTTAAAAAGCTAAGTACCACAGAATCAGATCCCTCGGTAGCTACCAAGCTTTATTGGGTTTGATATCTGCAGTAGTATGAAGGAGACAATTCCTCCAAGAGAAAGAATATTGATACCCACTAATTTTATACTAATTCTACCCCCGATACATACATCAGACTAGCACCCAAATCAGGGCTGGCATGGAGACATTTGAATTGATGCATTAATGGGAGTAATAGACCCAGACTTTAGTGCTACACAATCACCGAAAGGATCCATTCCAAATTCATCAAGGGGATACAATTGTTCAAGGGATGCTTGAGAGAGCAGTGTTCTCTAGGCTTAAGGAAGAATCCGGGAAGGAAAGCACAGATAGGGAAACTCAAGAGTTTGGGGTGGCCGTTGAGACATTTGATGGCCCTCCCAACCCTGTACCCAGAAAAGCTAAAGAGGAAGAGCCCAAGCCACTTCCCGACTAAGCATTTGCCCAAAGAAATGACCCCTTCTTAGCTGAAGCATTTTTGCAAGTAGTATTGGAACTGGAGGGTCATGAGAAAGGGGGACCTTTTTTCTTTTTGAATCATGATCTTCTTTATAGAGGAGACACCACCTGGTAAAAACCCAATTGGTGGTCACTAAGAGTCACAAACAGGTGGTCCTAGAGATAGCCCATTCACATCTGACGGGAGGCCATCTGGGGCAGTCCAAAACTCAGACAAACATAGCAAAAAAGTTTTACTGGCCTGGAATTCACACCAACATAAACAACTTCATCCAAGCGTGTTTAATCTGCCAGAAAAGTAGCACCACAAATCCTGAAACATCTGCTCCCTTTCTTCTCGAGAGTTAGGTTTCCGAAGGAGATATTGAATGACCAGGGCTCTACTTTCATGAGCAAGCTTATGGGAGAAGTTAAAGAACTGGTGCACATCACCACCCTCAGAAAATCTGTGTATCATCCTACGAAAGCATCATGAAGCAAGACACAGACAACAGATTCAGAATTCAAAACCAAATACTTTATTAACTTGAATGCCAGGATGGAAAAAGGCCTAACTTGCCCTATGCTAAGATGGGATTTCCCTACCTAAATGTAACTTAGGAAAGTCTGTGTGAAAGAGTTCAACTTAAGAATCTGTCTGTGTCCAAAACCTATACTTGCCCTCACAACTAATCTATACAATGTGTAGGGATGTCAGCAACCAAAAGAAACAGTGTTCAACAAAGTTCTGAGCTTCTTCCAGCTCGCAGCTTCCTTTCAGCTCTCTTCCCTATGTATAAAACAGTTCCAAAAAAAGTCTCAAAATGACTTTGCTTAAGTTCAGAATGATACAGTTCTAACCAATACTCAGGGATCCCCTCCCCAAGTTCCAAGTAACACACTTCCAAACACAAAAGAACCTTCAGAGTCTGTCTTCAAGTCAGTAAATGTTCCAAGTCTCAGAATTATGTAAGGGATGCATGGTATCACAAGTATGACACTGACACAAGAGCTACAAGTTTCAAAACCTTTATTAAATTCTTGGGGTTTGGAAAAACTCCTACCTTGCCCTATCACTACGATGGGAGTAGTCTTTACCATCAAATAATAAAGAAAAAATAGTTATAGTCAGCCTATGTCGAATAATAATGGCCTACAATAACAAAAAGTGTGTAAAGGGGAATGTGTATGCAAAGGAAATTCAGTGTTATAACTTAAAGGATCAAGGTGGCTATTCAGTTCTCCTCCCCACGTTGCACAGCAAGGAGTAAGTTGGCCCCGTAAACAGGATAACACACTCTGGCTCAGGTTATCAAAATAAAGGCAGTTCATAACATGGGTCGAGGCCCGCTTGGACTTCCACGTTAAAGTCACTTATTCCAGTTTTCAAAAAATTATTTTACAGTTCAACAACAGTTCACATAGGCCTCCCTCTGTCGGGCTCGCACCTCTCAACATAAAGTACTTGATTCCACGTAGATCTCCATCAGTCGGCTTGGACCTCGCAATCAAAGCACTTGCAGGGGTACCTTCCCCAAGCTTCTTTCACATTTGTTTGGGGTTCCCTTACCTTATTGTATTTCATGTTTCCGGACTCCCTCAGTCAGGCTCAGACCTTTCACTGATGTTGAAGACTTTTGAGTGTGCAAGGCTTTTTCCATAGACCTCCGCAGGACCACTTTGAATTTCACTTCAGCTCCCCCTTATGTTATTTGACCCAGTGTCTCTTGGTCTTGGTAGTTCCATAACACAATTAGCAAACTTCACAGAGATCTTTCTATTAAAGCAATCACCTTTTAACTTCCCCTTTCGAAGGGATTAATTGTGACCATTGCATATGTCAGAGTTCGTTCACTTTCCGTTTTTATAACAAGAAATCAAACATTTCACAGAGACTTTCGAGTGGGCTACTTCCTTTCGCCGGACCACTCTGCTACTCTGTATCACTGGCTTTACAGTTATCTGTAACTTTAAAGTTTACTACTGGTTTGCTTTCTTTCACGTCTCATCAGCATGCGTGCAACCTTCAATTGTGAGCTACATTGTTACGGCTTCAATCTTTCCTTGACACAAACCGGCCTTCCATGTCCTTCACTAACTCACCAGGTTTGCGCATTCCTTTCTTGTCTATGCGGCTTTGATACATGAGTCAAAGTGGATACCTCAGGCTTGGCCTCGCCTCCCCAACTTTGTCGTTCACCCGGAAAGGTCGCTGGCATCCTTGACACAGAATGCATGCTTCTTCTTGTCTGGGATTTGGCTTTTTGTGCATATCCTTCACGGTTTCCCAGAGGCAACGATCTCCTGCAGGGATCTTCACGGTTTCCCTAACCTTCGCTCTGGTCCCTCGATCGGTTATCCTGCTAAAGAGGGTCCGCCTTCACCCCGGAAGACCTGCTCCTTCTCATGTCTCACCTTGCTCAGAGAGTGCCTGTATGTTCCACCTTTTATCCGTGTGGGGGAGCTAATGGGTATCAGATGTATGTGATTTAGGCCAAGTGCCTGACTTTGCCTAACCTGATTAACGGGACATGTCCAATGAGATATTTAAGTATTAGCCTCTTTACTCTCAGTCGTCCTCTTACTTGGCCCAGTCTTTGTGTAGAAAGTGGGGGAAGTTGGAACATTGGAGAATCTTATAATGGGCACGGGAAAGGGGGGAATACCATGTCTCACCATCGTTTGCCTCACCCCTACTCCCCGAAGATCCCTCACCCAGGTGATCCTCCCGCACTGGTCCACGCACAGGGTCTGGATCCAAAGGCACTGGCCGTGCCCTGGTCACCTGAGAGCGAGATCCCCGGGGACTAGAAAGTGAGACACCCTTTGGTTTCACACAGTTCTCCTCCCCAAGACTTAGTTTCAGTATCACAAAAAAATATCCTTTGTCTTCTTAGGGTTCTTTGCCACACTTGCACCTTCTTTTGCATGTAAATATCTTGACTGAGTTGGGTTAAACTTCAGGGTTCCAGTTAAATCAACTTTCAATATATATTTCTGCTGTAAGTAGTTTTCACATAATTTGATGTTCAATATGCCGCTTTTTGGTTCAATGTTAAATTTCTGTTCACTTTTGAATTCAGCATACAACCGTTGTTAAAGTTTCATTCATTTTAGTATTCAGCATACTGTCATTTTACTTGAGTTTAAAGTTCCATTCAATTTAGAATTCAGCATAGAATGGTTTTACTTGAAATTAAAGTTCTGTTAAGTTATGAACTCAATATGTAACAATTGTATTTCTTCTACAGTGAACCAACTGAGTCTATCCCTGGGGACTACAAATGAATTGTACTGCTCCTTGCCAACAGACTCCAGTTTCTACAGTTAGCCCAAGAGATACCTTTGGCTGGTCACTTGAGTTTCAAGAAGACCAAGGAAAGGCTCTCTCTCTCTACTTCTACTGGCCTAAGATGGGTGCAGAAGTTGACAAATTCTGTAGGAGCTGTCACACTTGCCAAACCTCTGGCAAGAGTGGCGCTAAGAATGTGGCACCCCTGGTGCCTCTCCCAGTGGTGGGAGTTCCTTTTGAGAGGGTGGGCATTGACATTGTCAGCCCCCTTGACCCTCCCAAATCTTCAGAGAACAGGTTTATCCTGGTTGTAGTAGCCCATGCTACAAGATACCCAGAAGCCTATCATGACCACTGTGAGGGGGCACAAGTTGTGCCACAAGCAGGCTCCCACCAGAACCCTGAGGGCCTTAAACTTAAAACCACTGCAAAAGGGCTACTGGAGCCAGTCCTGGTGCCTTTGGCACCAGGCTCATATGTAGGAAGGAAGGGCTGTTCGAACTAGGTCCCATTTATGTACATGGGCCTTTCAATCCAACATGGAATCACCCACACAATCTAGTTCTAAGAACTAAACCATGCGGTCTAGTGTTTTGGGTGTTGCAAGCCTGTAATTACTTTCCCTGTTACTACTTTACTTGGGCTATATAAACCACACCCTGACTGCAGAACACGCTTCGTGTTATGCTGCAACCCGCAGCATGACGCTCACCATGTCCAGCTCCTGGTCTTCAGCATCTTACTGTAATCCTGCAAGAACACGATTATTCTGTTTTACCTGAGAAAACACCATCCAGCACTCAGCATCTCAACTGGGCTGCAATCTGTGGAAACCAAGAGAAGAAGAAACATCACTCACCTGTGAGTACTAGCTTAGACAGCTGCTGTTCGAACATTGCGACCTGCAATAACGAGAAAGGGAAAAACAATATTAGAACGCGAGCTTCCAAAACATCGAATTCCATCAGTCTTACCTGAATTCCATTGCGCTATGCCACGCTTCAATCAGGAGTCCACAGCAACATCTGCAAAGGAAAAGAGACATATTCAGGTTAGCTTTCAATATTAAACAACCGCACAGCGCTGTACTTACCTTAACGGATTCCGGGGGCCTGTTTTTCATTGCGCTCTAATCCACTCGCAGCACCACAGTGGCCTGTGAGGAGAAGAAGAAGAAAACACAGGTTAGCTTTAAAAGACAAAGGTGCTGCGCTTCGCGCTTTCTCTTACCTAGAAAATGTGCCTCTTCATCTGGCACGCCAGCATCAAGACCTTCGCACCTGAAAAGAAGGAGATAAAGACATTAACGAATTCCCACCATAAACAAAACAAAGACTTACAATTAACAAACCTACCTGCCTGCCAGCAGATTTGGGGTCACAGCAGGCCTGGGCCCAAGGAAGGCGTACTGCACCAGTGAAGCAATTCGGGCAGCTCGCCAACAAACGTCAAGCACCCCTGCACAAGAAACGCAGGACGGATAGCTCACCCTACAAATAAGTAAGGTGAGAAAAGAACCCAGTGGGAAGGGAATCGGTCAGAGGGAGGTGGGAGATTCACCCATTAGAGACAGTTATCAAAAATCCTCCCTTCTGTAATTGCAGATTCATTATTCAGCACTGGGCAACTACGCATCCAGGGTTCCAGATCTCAGATCCTTCCAGACGCCCCCGGGGACATCAGGTGAGCATAACAAAGCCATACCTATGAGAACTGTTACGGCTCAGGCGGCGGCTAAGGCCCTACTTGGTATTTTTACCCGAGTAGAGTTTCCTAAGGAAGTGATATCCGATAGGGGATCCAATTTTATGTCCCGCTACATGCAAGCCATGTGGAAAAACTGTGGTGTCACTTACAAGTTCTCTACAGCCTACCATCCACAGACAAATGGACTGGTAGAGAGGTTTAATCATACTATGAAGAGCATGATGGGTGCTTTAGAAGAAACCCTTAAGAAAAAGTGGGACCTTCTACTGCCATGCCTTCTCTTTGCATATAGTGAAGTCCTTCAGGAGGGAGTTGGTTACAGTCCCTTTGAACTTCTCTATGGCCATCCAGTCAGAGGTCCATTTGCCCTCATCAAGGAGGGGTTAGAGTGCTCCTTCCGCCAAGCCAGTCAGAGTGACTGACTATGTGATAGGTCTCTGGAGGAGAAAGTCACACATGATGGCAGAAGCAAGTGATAACTTAAAAGCAGGTCAGGCTATGGTTAAACATTGGCAGGACCAGAAGGCCAGCATGGTTGAGTTTACTCAAGACTAGCTTGTATTAGTTATGGTGCCAACAAGGCAGGGGGCCTTGCAGGACAAATGGATAGGACTCTTCAAAGTTTTGGGCAAACTTGGACAGGTGAACTATTTGGTGGATTTAGGCAGACCTAAGGAGGCTCCCATTGTCTTTCACACCAACCGTTTAAAGGCTTATTTCTCGAGACCAGAGGTGGGAGCTTTGCTTCTAGCTTCAACTCAAGAGGAAGAGGAGAGTGAACCTCTACCTGACCTCCTCAGGGGCCAACCTTTAGATGAAAAGATATGAGTTAATCTCTCTTCTCAGCTGACTTCTGAACAACAGGAGGAGTGCAAAGATCTGTTAAATTAGTTTGCCTCCCTGTTTTCACTATCACCAGGCGTGACCCCTTGGGGCCAGCATGATATTCTCACTGCTGACTGTTTACCTGCGAAAAGCAGAGGTTACAGAATGTGAGAACATGTGAGAGCCCACATCAAAGGAGAGGTAAGATGCTTGATCGCGGGGTTATAGGGCCATCAACAAGTCCATGGTCTAGACCAGTTGTTCTTGTACCAAAGGCAGGTTCCAAGGAGTTGAGATTCTGTGTGGAGTATAGAGCTCTAAATGCAGTCACTAAGACTGATGCCCATCCTTTGCCAAGATGAACTGGTGAATAGACTTGGTTTAGCCAAGTACCTCAGTACATTTGATCTAACCTCAGGCTATTGGCAAATAGCACTGACAGACCATGCCAAAGAGAAAACTGCATATTCCACACCAGCAGGCCTCTACTAGTTTAAGGTTATGCCTTTTGGACTAAAGAATGCACCTGCTACATTTCAAAGGATGGTTAATCAAGTTCTGAATGGGATGGAGGACTTCTGCATGGCGTACTTGGATGACATTGCAGAGTTCAGCCCTACATGGAAAGAACGTATTGATCACCTGGGATATGTTTTGCAGGCTCTTGAGCAGGCCCATCTGACCATAAAGGCAAGCAAATGTCAAATTGGTCAGAGTAAAGTGGTCTATCTTGGTCATGAGGTAGGAGGAGGTGAGATAAGGCCATTGCCCAGAAATGTACAAGCTGTGCAAAACTGGGCCACCCCTACTACTCAAACCCAAGTGAGAGCTTTCCTAAGTCTCACTGGGTACTACAGGAATTTCATAGAGAACTATGTGTCCATAGCTTCCCCCTTGAATGTGATCGCCTCTCTGAAATTCCCTAAAAAGGTTAAGTGGAATGAGGAGTGCAATCATGCCTTTGAAAACCTGATGAAAGCCCCAGTCCTAAGAGCTCCTGATTATCACCAACCCTTCATTGTACAGACAAGGTGGGCAACCATAGAGCGTGAATGTTTTGCCATTGTGTGGTCTCTGAAGAGGTTTAGACCATACGTGTATGGATCTACCTTTGTGATTCAGACAGACCACCAACCCTTGAGATGGTTAATGCAAATGAAAAGGGAGAACCCCAAACCTCTAAGATGGTTGTCAAGGATGGCACTCTGTCAAGAGTGGCACAGGGCCCCCAGGTAGGGTTTGGGTGGCTGTGCTGATGTAAGGTGACAGATAAGTACACACACAGCAGGAAACCCATCAAGAAAGAAAAGTAGGCAACTGTAGTTGTGAACAGAAAGGGGCAGGAAATACAAAGATACAAACAAACTGGATTCCCTCTTGGGGTGTATGCAGATATGGAAAAAGAGTGTTCCACGGACCTTTAGAAACTCCAGCCTTCTGCACGGATTACTATTACAGAGGCCCACTCTGTCTGCTCATGGCTGGGAACAACAGCTGTGGGTGTCTGTTAAACAGAAAACGCGACAAGGGAAGGGGCAGAGGTTGCCTGCCGGAAACCAACAGTCAAGCTCTGTACAAAGGATCAACATAAGACACAAGAGAGACAAGAACAGAAATAACCAGGGACAAGGAAGTCTAAGAGAAATCTAGCTGAAGGGAGTGAAGGAAGAAACAGCACAATAGAAATGGGTAAACTAAAGGGGAGGACAGAGGAGACAAGGAAGAGAAGGACAGGAATCAAGAACAAGGGGTTGCAAACAAGGAAGAGAGCAAGGGAGCAGCAGCCAGGAAAGAGGGGGGCTGCAAACAAGGAAGCAGGGCTGCAGTACCAAATGGTACAAGGTACAGAACAACTGTAGTGGATTGCAGAGGACTGTAGTAGGCTGCTAGGCAGAGAGCCCAGAGGAGCATGACTGAGAGCTGCAGTAGGCGGCAGACGGAGAGCCCAGAGGAGTAGGGCAGCAAGGAGCGAACCCAAAGGAACAGGGCGTAGAGACAGAGAGACCCGAGGGTCAGGGTTGAAAGCAGAAGAGAGTAGCAGGCTGCAAGGCAGGGAGCCCAGCGGAGCAGAGCAGCAAGGAGCGAGCTCAGAGGAGCAGAGCAGCAAAGCAGGGAGCCCGGAAGGCTATGGCTGTAGGCAGCGGAGTGTAACTGGCTGCAAGGCAGGAAGCCCAGAGGAGCAGGGCTGTGCGGCAGGGAGCCCAAAAGGCTAGGGCTGTAGGCAGCAGGGTGTAGCAGGCTGCAAGGCAGGTGTTAAGGAAAGCGTCTCGAAGGCGCTGAATACCTGAACTTCCGGATGTTGATCGTGATGAGGTTGCCAGGCTGTCCGAATGAAGAATGCTGAGAGTGTGATGCGAGAAACCAGCACAAACCTCACCCTGGAATAGACAGGGTCAGAAGTGGACCGGCTCCCAAAGCCACGGAAGCTAGCTTCCCTGATTTTCGTGACGTCGGGACAGTGCAAGCACTGTCAGGGAAGGCGGGTCTGGATACAAAGATGACTGTCCACAACAGGATATAACTGCGAAGACTTCCAGAAATGGCAACTGGAGGAAGGCTGAAGCTTGAGGAGGTTGTCCACAATGAAGTGCAGCTATGACTCTTGGAAACGGTAGCAGACAAAAGGCTGAGGCTTGGGCTGAATGTCCTGAGCTGAATGTAGTGACAGTTCCAGGAATGGCAGCTGGCAGAGGGCAAATTCCTGGTAGAAGGTACTCAGCAGGATGCAGGGTAGACTCCAGAAATGGCAGAAGGCAGAGGCAGCACAGAGACAGAAGCACAGGCTGAGAGGACTGGGCAGGAAGGACACCCAAGCTGCCTGAAAGGGAACCCAAGAAAAAACTAGGGGAACCCAGGGAAAACCAACTAGGAAAAGGAGGAGAAGGAAAACCCCCCCACAGGAACCAGGACAAAGGACCAAGGAGGAGTCAGGAAGGCAGGCTAGGAGAGGCTGCAGAAGCAACGAGGGGCGAAGACGCGATCCAAAAACAACCGCGTTGAGACGCGGTGAAAATTCAGGATACTGGCCCTTAAATAGGGCCGGCAGCACCTGGGAGGCTTGGAACGCAAGCCGTGCTGTCCCCGGGTGCCGCCGTGCCCAAAACGAGGCTTGGGAAGCAAGCTACGGCTTCCCAAGCACTCAGTGGACAGCGCATGCGCGGAGGGAGAAACAAGGCCCTCCGCGCATGCCCGCTGCACTGTAAACCCGGAAGCGGCGAGTGCCGCAAAAGACTGCTGTCCTCCCAGCCGGAATCGGGGATAGAAGCGCCAGGACAGGGGGCGCCGGGTCCGACAGGCGCACCCCTTGTCCCAGGTAAGTGATGGAGTAACACTACGTCCCCTCCCAGGAAGGCCAGGTGCCCCAGGTTTCCAAGGGAAACGGTGATAGAACTCACAAACCAGACGGGAGGCATGCACATAACTGCATGGTTCCCAAGTGCAATCACAGGCAGTGTTGCCTTTCCAGTCCACTAAGTACTGGAGAACTCCCCGTCTAATGCGCGAATCGCAAATCTCCTGCACTTCAAATTCTGGGGTACCCCGGACAACAACTGAGGCCGGACGAGGAGGAGACCGCCCAAAAGCATCAACCACGTAGGGTTTCAAAAGGGAGATGTGGAAGACAGGATGAACCCGCCAGGCCTGGGGCAAACGTAAATGAAAAGCTACTGATGATAAACATCTAGTAATCCTGAATGGGCCAAAATAGTGGGGAGCCAGCTTGGTTGGCAAGTTACGCACTGGTAGATTTTTGGAGGACAACCAAACCAAATCTCCAACCCGGAAAGTGGGTTCTGGTGTACGCCCTTTATCAGCCTGTTGCTTCATACGTTCCTGTGCCTCTGCCAGACTTCTGCGTGCCAAGGAGTGTTGATCTTGGATGGTAGTGACAAGATGATCAGCAGAAGGAACCGCGCTGGGAAGCACGGAACGAAAAGGCACCAGCCTAGGATGTTCACCAGAACAACAGAAGAACAGGCTCAGACCGGTAGCAGAATGTACCGTGTGGTTATAGGAGACTTCAGCAAAAACCAGATGTGTGTTCCAGTTGGATTGGGTGGCATTGGCAAAACACCGTCTGAGTCTGATTAGTTATTTCAGTCTGTCCGTTGGTGTGAGGATGATAACCCGAACTAAGTGCTCGGTGAATGCCGAGATGACCACACAACTGGCGCCAGAAAGATGACAAGAACTGGGATCCAAGATCGGATATGATCTTCTCTGGTAGTCCATGTATCCTGTATATGTCTTGAAGAAATGCCAAGGCCATTTGAGATGCAGTGGGTATCCTGGGAAACGGAACGAAATGGGCCGCTTTAGTAAAACAGTCCACAACAACCATGATACAGGTATATCCTTCCGATGGGGGAAGCTCAACAATAAAATCCACCGCAATGGTGTGCCATGGGTAAGGAGGTATCTCCGTGGGATGAAGCAACCCCAGTGGTCTCCTCCTAGGTTTCTTAGCCTGGGCACACACAGCTCCTGACATATCGGTCAACTTCGTCGGCGGATCTTGGCCACCAGAACTGTCTGGATATTAATTCTCGGGTGGCTCTTACCCCACGATGTCCACCCACTAGGGAATCATGGAACCCATGAAGTACAAGAGTTCGAAGAGAGGTAGTGGGAATATATAACCTGTTCCGCTAGAAAAGCAACCCATTACGTTCAGTGATCTGACATTGTTTCAGAAGGCTTTCCCTTGCTGGATCTGATATAGTGTCCTGAAGTATTGTCGAGGTGAGAGGGTGAATAGAAAATGCTTTGGAGATATTAGTGGCATATCCTTACATTCACTTCTTACGTCTTCCTCCAAAGACCGGGATAAAGCATCAGCTTTCACGTTCAGAGCTCTGGGAATGTAAGTAATATGAAAATCGTACTGAGAGAAGAAGAAGGCACACCGGGCTTGACGAGAGGTTCGACACTGCAGAGACCGCAAATACTGTAGGTTTCGATGATCTGTACGAACTTCCATGGAATGCCGTCCCCCAAGAAGATGATGCCTCCATTCCTCAAACGCTGCTTTTATAGCCAACAGCTCCTTTTCAATTACTGCATAATTCCGTTCACTAGAA
Organism: Ambystoma mexicanum; assembly: GCF_040938575.1. Lineage (NCBI taxonomy): Eukaryota > Metazoa > Chordata > Amphibia > Caudata > Ambystomatidae > Ambystoma > Ambystoma mexicanum. The sequence continues at coordinate 1,199,253,074 of NC_090935.1, forward strand.
GTGAGTTTGCGGGAGAAATAAGTCACAGGGTGTTCCATGTCCGTTCCTGATTCCCTCTGTAGGAGAACAGCACCAATAGCAAAGTCGGAAGCGTCTGCCTCCACGATGAATGGCATCTCGTCATTGGGATGACGCAAAATGGGTGCAGAGCAGAAAGCTTGCTTCAAGGTTTAAAAAGCCTTGGTAGCCTGCGAATTCCAAAGAAAGGGTACCTTGCTGCTGGTTAGTTGAGTCAAAGGAACCGTGAGTTGTGAGAAATGGGGTATGAATTGCCGATAAAAAATTGGCATATCCCAGAAATCGTTGAAGGGCTTTCAGATTGGAAGTTGAGTCCAGTTTAGAATGGCTTGTACCTTGGCTGGATCCATGTAGATACCTCTGCCACTGATCACATATCCCAGAAATTCCATGCTTTCTTGATGAAAGGAACACTTCTCTGCCTTAGCGTACAGCTGGTTCCGGGACAACCGTCGAAGCACCTCCCGAACGTGTTCCACATGTTGTTCCAAGGAAGCAGAAAAGATGAGAATATCATCAAGGTATACCCAAACCGAGATGCCAATCAGATCACAAAAAATGTTGTCCATAAAGTGCTGGAAAACAGCCGGGGCATTACAAAACCCGAATAGCATTACCCGGTATTCGTAATGCCCAAAAGGAGTCTTAAACGCCGTCTTCCATTCATCGCCTTCTCTTATTCAAATCTAATGATAGGCGCCAGGCAGATCCAACTTGGTAAAAATCTGGGCCGTACGAAGAGATTCCATGATGTTCCGGATTAAGGGAAGAGGGCATCTGTCCTTTCGTGTGATGTCATACAATTGACGATAGTCGATACAGGGACGTAGGGTACCTTCTTTCTTCTTTACAAAAAATAGAGGAAAACCCGCAGGTGACTTTGAAGGTACAATGTATCCCTTCTTGATGCAATCAGAGAGGTATTCCTGTAGTACCGTCTTCTCGGTTAGGGACAAGGCGTACACCTTCCCATGTGGTATTACAGATCCAGGTACCAGATCTATAGAACAATCAAACGTTCTGGGAGGTGGCAGAGGTATGTCCCCAGGTTCGGAAAACACGATCTGAAATTTGGAGTATTCCAGGGGAATTGGCAACAACGAGCAGAGCCCAGATTGACTAGTACTCCTCGTAAGAGGTATGGAGGTGATGCCATTCTGAGGCACGCCGGGCGGACAACAATTACAGAGGCAATTAGCGGAAGAGAAGTCCAGAGTGTGAGCCTCCCAATTGATGGTTGGGTTATGGTGAAGAAGACAGGGTAATCCTAAAACCACTGGATAGGAGGGTGACCTGATGACATCCAGGGTGATTCTCTCCCCATGCTCCTTGATCTGGATACGTAAGCACATGGTTTGTTGACGTATTGGCCCTAAAGATAAGGGAGTTCCATCAATCACCTCTACGGGCAGGACGCTTCTCCGGGCGAAAAAAGGTATGCCATGACATGCTGCGAATGTTTCATCAATGTAGTTTCCGGAAGCCCCACAGTCTAATAAGCCAAGAACTTCTGTCACTTTGTCCAACCATGTCAACTTGATCTTCAAAACCAGTAAAACAGCCGGTTGCATGGGCTGAAGCAAGGAATTGGAATCGGAAAGGCCTGAATACGGATGAGGACCTGTCGTTGCCTTTCCTACAGACGACAGGTCACCTAGTTTTCCGACTTCCTTTGGGGGCGTAGAGGACAGGAACCCAAGTAATGGCCAGCGGCCCCACAGTACAAACAAAGCCTCAGACTTCTTCTACGTTTCCGTTCTGCTTCTGACAGCGGCCCCCTAACGGCTCCTAACTGCATGGGTTCTGGGCCGGGGTCTGAAGACCCAGAAGCTCCGGTCGATGTATGGGGTGATCTTGAGAAGACTCGCTCTGCTCGGCGCCTCTCTCCCTTCCGTTCTGCCAATCTATGGTCTATGCGCAAAACTTGTTCCGCTAGTTGCTGGAGAGTGTCAGGCTCTGGGATATGCAATAACTCATCCTTATACTCATCTCTCAATCCTCTTCGAAATACAGTTTTCTGGGTTATTTCAAGCCACTGAGAATCAATCGCCAATTGGCGAAAGCGACCAATGTAGGCAATAATGTCCATAGATCCTTGTTTGAGGTCCATCAATTGGTTTTGTGCTGTGGAGGCCAGGTTGGGTGATTGAAAAACCTCCAAAAATGCTTTTGCGAAGGCAGTAAAGTCGTTTAGAATGGGGCTATTGACAGATACCAAGGGGGCTGCCCACACAAGGGCATTTCTGGTCTCCCCAGAATATATCCAATCTTGGCCTTGTCTGAATTGAAATAAGAGGCTCTAAAAAGGAAATGTATTTTACAATGATTGCAAAACTCAGCCACGCGTCTTGAATCTCCGTCAAACTTGATAGCTGCGGTATGAGACATAGCTCCTTCACCCTGAGGAGCAGAACCTTGAGTCACCATCTGTCTTAGACCAATATTCTCTTGACGGAGCGCAGTCATCTCGGCTCGAAGAACTCGCATCACTTCCCGAAGTTCCTGAGCCTCATCCATCTCAGAGTCGGAAGGCAGGCGTCTCAATCTGTTAAGGAAAGCGTCTCGAGGGCGCTGAATACCTGAACTTCCGGATGTTGATCGTGATGAGGTCGCCAGGCTGTCCGAATGAAGAATGCTGAGAGTGTGACGCGAGAAACCAGCACAAACCTCACCCTGGAATAGACAGGGTTAGAAGTGGACCGGCTCCCAACGCCACAGAAGCGCGCTTCCCTGATTTTTGTGACGTCGGGACAGTGCAAGCACTGTCAGGGAGGGCGGGTCTGGATACAAAGATGACTGTCCACAACAGGATATAACTGCGAAGACTTCCAGAAATGGCAACTGGAGGAAGGCTGCACCTTGAGGAGGTTGTCCACAATGAAGTGCAGCTATGACTCTTGGAAACGGTAGCAGACAAAAGGCTGAGGCTTGGGCTGAATGTCCTGAGCTGAATGTAGTGTCAGTTCCAGGAATGGCAGCTGGCAGAGGGCAAATTCCTGGTAGAAGGTACTGAGCAGGATGCAGGGTAGACTCCAGAAATGGCAGAAGGCAGAGGCAGCACAGAGACAGAAGCACAGGCTGAGAGGACTGGGCAGGAAGGACACCCAAGCTGCCTGAAAGGGAACCCAAGAAAAAACTAGGGGAACCCAGGGTTAACCAACTAGGAAAAGGAGGAGAAGGAAACCCCCCCCCCCACAGGAACCAGGACAAAGGACCAAGGAGGAGCCAGGAGTCAGGAAGGCAGGCTAGGAGAGGCTGCAGAAGCAACGAGGGGCGAAGATGCGATCCAAAAACAACTGTGTTGAGACGCGGTGAAAATTCAGGATACTGGCCCTTAAATAGGGCCGGCAGCACCCGGGAGGCTTGGAACGCAAGCCATGCTTTGCCCGGGTGCCGCCGTGCCCAAAACGAGGCTTGGGAAGCAAGCTATGGCTTCCCAAGCACTCTGTGGACAGCTCATGCGCAGAGGGAGAAACAAGGCCCTCCGCGCATGCGCAAGTCCCGCTGCACTGTAAACCTGGAAGCGGCGAGTGCCGCAAAAGACCGCGGTCCTCCCAGCCGGAATCGGGGATAGAAGTGCCAGAACGGGGGGTGCCGGGTCCGACAGGCGTGCCCCCTGTCCCAGGTAAGTGACGGAGTAACAGCAGGAAGCCCAGAGGATCAGGGCTGTGAGGCAGGGAGTCCAAAAGGCTAGGGCTGTAGGCAGCAGGGTGTAGCAGGCTGCAAGGCAGGAAGCCCAGAGGAGCAGGGCTGTGAGGCAGGGAACCCAAAAGGCTAGGGCTGTAGGCAGCAGGGTGTAGCAGGCTACAAGGCAGGAAGCCCAGAAAGCACTGGAACAAAAGCAGGAAAATGCAGCAGCAGGAACAGCATACAAATTCGAGACAAAAGGCAAAAAGGGGCTGGGAGGACTCTTGATGCAAGAGACTGAGCTCCTGCAGGCAGCTGCTTAAATACCGCCCTGCCCTGTACTGCGGCAGGCTAATTGGCAGCACCTGGAGCAGCACACCTGAATACAATCTGCCTCCTCCCTCTCTGGTCCTGAGATGGTGGAAGCAGCACTGATCCCTAGGGCTTCTGGGGATTGTGGTTCCAATGCTGACAAATGGGAATGGCCAGGAATTGATAGCTGTAGCAAGGTGCATTGTGGTACATGTAGTTAGTTGAGTTATATAAGAAGGCACCAAAGTCACGCAAATGGGAATTAAGTACCAAAGTGTGAATAGGGGTTGTTCCAAGAGTATTCTGAAGAAAAATGAATAACAAATAGTCCATGATGGTTGCCAATGTGTGCGCCCATGGCGCAGGCATGACAATGGTCAATCTGCCTGCAAGGGTTTGATGTCACCATTGAGCACAGAGCAGGATGTCACCACCAAAATGTTGATGGTCTCTCTAGGATGTTTTTAACCAACTAGAGGTAGAGATTCATCCAGGAGTGGATTACATCCTCCTATCCCTTAGTCTGGGGGGAGGGGAGAGAGTGTTAGGGAGAATTATCATAAATGGCTAATTACCCTTACCTAATGAGTCCCTCAGCATCTTTGTTGGATTTCTAGGATTTCTTTTATTCACCTGGTAAGAGTGTGAGCCTTTTTCCAACTATTACCTGTGTTTTGCTGTGTGTGGTTTTACCATTTGTGTGATCTTGGGCCCTGGAACCTCACCTACTCCATGAGCATCATTTTTATGTGTATTTCACAGCACCTTCAGTACAGTGACACAGGGTTGTCTTTTAGACTTCCCACTGACTCAATTTTTCTGGGACTGACTACTGTCCTAGACCTAAGGAGGCTCCCATTGTCTTTCACACCAACCGTTTAAAGGCTTATTTCTCGAGACCAGAGGTGGGAGCTTTGCTTCTAGCTTCAACTCAAGAGGAAGAGGAGAGTGAACCTCTACCTGACCTCCTCAGGGGCCAACCTTTAGATGAAAAGATATGAGTTAATCTCTCTTCTCAGCTGACTTCTGAACAACAGGAGGAGTGCAAAGATCTGTTGAATTAGTTTGCCTCCCTGTTTTCACTATCACCAGGCGTGACCCCTTGGGGCCAGCATGATATTCTCACTGCTGACTGTTTACCTGCGAAAAGCAGAGGTTACAGAATGTGAGAACATGTGAGAGCCCACATCAAAGGAGAGGTAAGATGCTTGATCGCGGGGTTATAGGGCCATCAACAAGTCCATGGTCTAGACCAGTTGTTCTTGTACCAAAGGCAGGTTCCAAGGAGTTGAGATTCTGTGTGGAGTATAGAGCTCTAAATGCAGTCACTAAGACTGATGCCCATCCTTTGCCAAGATGAACTGGTGAATAGACTTGGTTTAGCCAAGTACCTCAGTACATTTGATCTAACCTCAGGCTATTGGCAAATAGCACTGACAGACCATGCCAAAGAGAAAACTGCATATTCCACACCAGCAGGCCTCTACTAGTTTAAGGTTATGCCTTTTGGACTAAAGAATGCACCTGCTACATTTCAAAGGATGGTTAATCAAGTTCTGAATGGGATGGAGGACTTCTGCATGGCGTACTTGGATGACATTGCAGAGTTCAGCCCTACATGGAAAGAACGTATTGATCACCTGGGATATGTTTTGCAGGCTCTTGAGCAGGCCCATCTGACCATAAAGGCAAGCAAATGTCAAATTGGTCAGAGTAAAGTGGTCTATCTTGGTCATGAGGTAGGAGGAGGTGAGATAAGGCCATTGCCCAGAAATGTACAAGCTGTGCAAAACTGGGCCACCCCTACTACTCAAACCCAAGTGAGAGCTTTCCTAAGTCTCACTGGGTACTACAGGAATTTCATAGAGAACTATGTGTCCATAGCTTCCCCCTTGAATGTGATCGCCTCTCTGAAATTCCCTAAAAAGGTTAAGTGGAATGAGGAGTGCAATCATGCCTTTGAAAACCTGATGAAAGCCCCAGTCCTAAGAGCTCCTGATTATCACCAACCCTTCATTGTACAGACAAGGTGGGCAACCATAGAGCGTGAATGTTTTGCCATTGTGTGGTCTCTGAAGAGGTTTAGACCATACGTGTATGGATCTACCTTTGTGATTCAGACAGACCACCAACCCTTGAGATGGTTAATGCAAATGAAAAGGGAGAACCCCAAACCTCTAAGATGGTTGTCAAGGATGGCACTCTGTCAAGAGTGGCACAGGGCCCCCAGGTAGGGTTTGGGTGGCTGTGCTGATGTAAGGTGACAGATAAGTACACACACAGCAGGAAACCCATCAAGAAAGAAAAGTAGGCAACTGTAGTTGTGAACAGAAAGGGGCAGGAAATACAAAGATACAAACAAACTGGATTCCCTCTTGGGGTGTATGCAGATATGGAAAAAGAGTGTTCCACGGACCTTTAGAAACTCCAGCCTTCTGCACGGATTACTATTACAGAGGCCCACTCTGTCTGCTCATGGCTGGGAACAACAGCTGTGGGTGTCTGTTAAACAGAAAACGCGACAAGGGAAGGGGCAGAGGTTGCCTGCCGGAAACCAACAGTCAAGCTCTGTACAAAGGATCAACATAAGACACAAGAGAGACAAGAACAGAAATAACCAGGGACAAGGAAGTCTAAGAGAAATCTAGCTGAAGGGAGTGAAGGAAGAAACAGCACAATAGAAATGGGTAAACTAAAGGGGAGGACAGAGGAGACAAGGAAGAGAAGGACAGGAATCAAGAACAAGGGGTTGCAAACAAGGAAGAGAGCAAGGGAGCAGCAGCCAGGAAAGAGGGGGGCTGCAAACAAGGAAGCAGGGCTGCAGTACCAAATGGTACAAGGTACAGAACAACTGTAGTGGATTGCAGAGGACTGTAGTAGGCTGCTAGGCAGAGAGCCCAGAGGAGCATGACTGAGAGCTGCAGTAGGCGGCAGACGGAGAGCCCAGAGGAGTAGGGCAGCAAGGAGCGAACCCAAAGGAACAGGGCGTAGAGACAGAGAGACCCGAGGGTCAGGGTTGAAAGCAGAAGAGAGTAGCAGGCTGCAAGGCAGGGAGCCCAGCGGAGCAGAGCAGCAAGGAGCGAGCTCAGAGGAGCAGAGCAGCAAAGCAGGGAGCCCGGAAGGCTATGGCTGTAGGCAGCGGAGTGTAACTGGCTGCAAGGCAGGAAGCCCAGAGGAGCAGGGCTGTGCGGCAGGGAGCCCAAAAGGCTAGGGCTGTAGGCAGCAGGGTGTAGCAGGCTGCAAGGCAGGTGTTAAGGAAAGCGTCTCGAAGGCGCTGAATACCTGAACTTCCGGATGTTGATCGTGATGAGGTTGCCAGGCTGTCCGAATGAAGAATGCTGAGAGTGTGATGCGAGAAACCAGCACAAACCTCACCCTGGAATAGACAGGGTCAGAAGTGGACCGGCTCCCAAAGCCACGGAAGCTAGCTTCCCTGATTTTCGTGACGTCGGGACAGTGCAAGCACTGTCAGGGAAGGCGGGTCTGGATACAAAGATGACTGTCCACAACAGGATATAACTGCGAAGACTTCCAGAAATGGCAACTGGAGGAAGGCTGAAGCTTGAGGAGGTTGTCCACAATGAAGTGCAGCTATGACTCTTGGAAACGGTAGCAGACAAAAGGCTGAGGCTTGGGCTGAATGTCCTGAGCTGAATGTAGTGACAGTTCCAGGAATGGCAGCTGGCAGAGGGCAAATTCCTGGTAGAAGGTACTCAGCAGGATGCAGGGTAGACTCCAGAAATGGCAGAAGGCAGAGGCAGCACAGAGACAGAAGCACAGGCTGAGAGGACTGGGCAGGAAGGACACCCAAGCTGCCTGAAAGGGAACCCAAGAAAAAACTAGGGGAACCCAGGGAAAACCAACTAGGAAAAGGAGGAGAAGGAAAACCCCCCCACAGGAACCAGGACAAAGGACCAAGGAGGAGTCAGGAAGGCAGGCTAGGAGAGGCTGCAGAAGCAACGAGGGGCGAAGACGCGATCCAAAAACAACCGCGTTGAGACGCGGTGAAAATTCAGGATACTGGCCCTTAAATAGGGCCGGCAGCACCTGGGAGGCTTGGAACGCAAGCCGTGCTGTCCCCGGGTGCCGCCGTGCCCAAAACGAGGCTTGGGAAGCAAGCTACGGCTTCCCAAGCACTCAGTGGACAGCGCATGCGCGGGGGGAGAAACAAGGCCCTCCGCGCATGCCCGCTGCACTGTAAACCCGGAAGCGGCGAGTGCCGCAAAAGACTGCTGTCCTCCCAGCCGGAATCGGGGATAGAAGCGCCAGGACAGGGGGCGCCGGGTCCGACAGGCGCACCCCTTGTCCCAGGTAAGTGATGGAGTAACACTACGTCCCCTCCCAGGAAGGCCAGGTGCCCCAGGTTTCCAAGGGAAACAGTGATAGAACTCACAAACCAGACGGGAGGCATGCACATAACTGCATGGTTCCCAAGTGCAATCACAGGCAGTGTTGCCTTTCCAGTCCACTAAGTACTGGAGAACTCCCCGTCTAATGCGCGAATCGCAAATCTCCTGCACTTCAAATTCTGGGGTACCCCGGACAACAACTGAGGCCGGACGAGGAGGAGACCGCCCAAAAGCATCAACCACGTAGGGTTTCAAAAGGGAGATGTGGAAGACAGGATGAACCCGCCAGGCCTGGGGCAAACGTAAATGAAAAGCTACTGATGATAAACATCTAGTAATCCTGAATGGGCCAAAATAGTGGGGAGCCAGCTTGGTTGGCAAGTTACGCACTGGTAGATTTTTGGAGGACAACCAAACCAAATCTCCAACCCGGAAAGTGGGTTCTGGTGTACGCCCTTTATCAGCCTGTTGCTTCATACGTTCCTGTGCCTCTGCCAGACTTCTGCGTGCCAAGGAGTGTTGATCTTGGATGGTAGTGACAAGATGATCAGCAGAAGGAACCGCGCTGGGAAGCACGGAACGAAAAGGCACCAGCCTAGGATGTTCACCAGAACAACAGAAGAACAGGCTCAGACCGGTAGCAGAATGTACCGTGTGGTTATAGGAGACTTCAGCAAAAACCAGATGTGTGTTCCAGTTGGATTGGGTGGCATTGGCAAAACACCGTCTGAGTCTGATTAGTTATTTCAGTCTGTCCGTTGGTGTGAGGATGATAACCCGAACTAAGTGCTCGGTGAATGCCGAGATGACCACACAACTGGCGCCAGAAAGATGACAAGAACTGGGATCCAAGATCGGATATGATCTTCTCTGGTAGTCCATGTATCCTGTATATGTCTTGAAGAAATGCCAAGGCCATTTGAGATGCAGTGGGTATCCTGGGAAACGGAACGAAATGGGCCGCTTTAGTAAAACAGTCCACAACAACCATGATACAGGTATATCCTTCCGATGGGGGAAGCTCAACAATAAAATCCACCGCAATGGTGTGCCATGGGTAAGGAGGTATCTCCGTGGGATGAAGCAACCCCAGTGGTCTCCTCCTAGGTTTCTTAGCCTGGGCACACACAGCTCCTGACATATCGGTCAACTTCGTCGGCGGATCTTGGCCACCAGAACTGTCTGGATATTAATTCTCGGGTGGCTCTTACCCCACGATGTCCACCCACTAGGGAATCATGGAACCCATGAAGTACAAGAGTTCGAAGAGAGGTAGTGGGAATATATAACCTGTTCCGCTAGAAAAGCAACCCATTACGTTCAGTGATCTGACATTGTTTCAGAAGGCTTTCCCTTGCTGGATCTGATATAGTGTCCTGAAGTATTGTCGAGGTGAGAGGGTGAATAGAAAATGCTTTGGAGATATTAGTGGCATATCCTTACATTCACTTCTTACGTCTTCCTCCAAAGACCGGGATAAAGCATCAGCTTTCACGTTCAGAGCTCTGGGAATGTAAGTAATATGAAAATCGTACTGAGAGAAGAAGAAGGCACACCGGGCTTGACGAGAGGTTCGACACTGCAGAGACCGCAAATACTGTAGGTTTCGATGATCTGTACGAACTTCCATGGAATGCCGTCCCCCAAGAAGATGATGCCTCCATTCCTCAAACGCTGCTTTTATAGCCAACAGCTCCTTTTCAATTACTGCATAATTCCGTTCACTAGAAGTGAGTTTGCGGGAGAAATAAGTCACAGGGTGTTCCATGTCCGTTCCTGATTCCCTCTGTAGGAGAACAGCACCAATAGCAAAGTCGGAAGCGTCTGCCTCCACGATGAATGGCATCTCGTCATTGGGATGACGCAAAATGGGTGCAGAGCAGAAAGCTTGCTTCAAGGTTTAAAAAGCCTTGGTAGCCTGCGAATTCCAAAGAAAGGGTACCTTGCTGCTGGTTAGTTGAGTCAAAGGAACCGTGAGTTGTGAGAAATGGGGTATGAATTGCCGATAAAAAATTGGCATATCCCAGAAATCGTTGAAGGGCTTTCAGATTGGAAGTTGAGTCCAGTTTAGAATGGCTTGTACCTTGGCTGGATCCATGTAGATACCTCTGCCACTGATCACATATCCCAGAAATTCCATGCTTTCTTGATGAAAGGAACACTTCTCTGCCTTAGCGTACAGCTGGTTCCGGGACAACCGTCGAAGCACCTCCCGAACGTGTTCCACATGTTGTTCCAAGGAAGCAGAAAAGATGAGAATATCATCAAGGTATACCCAAACCGAGATGCCAATCAGATCACAAAAAATGTTGTCCATAAAGTGCTGGAAAACAGCCGGGGCATTACAAAACCCGAATAGCATTACCCGGTATTCGTAATGCCCAAAAGGAGTCTTAAACGCCGTCTTCCATTCATCGCCTTCTCTTATTCAAATCTAATGATAGGCGCCAGGCAGATCCAACTTGGTAAAAATCTGGGCCGTACGAAGAGATTCCATGATGTTCCGGATTAAGGGAAGAGGGCATCTGTCCTTTCGTGTGATGTCATACAATTGACGATAGTCGATACAGGGACGTAGGGTACCTTCTTTCTTCTTTACAAAAAATAGAGGAAAACCCGCAGGTGACTTTGAAGGTACAATGTATCCCTTCTTGATGCAATCAGAGAGGTATTCCTGTAGTACCGTCTTCTCGGTTAGGGACAAGGCGTACACCTTCCCATGTGGTATTACAGATCCAGGTACCAGATCTATAGAACAATCAAACGTTCTGGGAGGTGGCAGAGGTATGTCCCCAGGTTCGGAAAACACGATCTGAAATTTGGAGTATTCCAGGGGAATTGGCAACAACGAGCAGAGCCCAGATTGACTAGTACTCCTCGTAAGAGGTATGGAGGTGATGCCATTCTGAGGCACGCCGGGCGGACAACAATTACAGAGGCAATTAGCGGAAGAGAAGTCCAGAGTGTGAGCCTCCCAATTGATGGTTGGGTTATGGTGAAGAAGACAGGGTAATCCTAAAACCACTGGATAGGAGGGTGACCTGATGACATCCAGGGTGATTCTCTCCCCATGCTCCTTGATCTGGATACGTAAGCACATGGTTTGTTGACGTATTGGCCCTAAAGATAAGGGAGTTCCATCAATCACCTCTACGGGCAGGACGCTTCTCCGGGCGAAAAAAGGTATGCCATGACATGCTGCGAATGTTTCATCAATGTAGTTTCCGGAAGCCCCACAGTCTAATAAGCCAAGAACTTCTGTCACTTTGTCCAACCATGTCAACTTGATCTTCAAAACCAGTAAAACAGCCGGTTGCATGGGCTGAAGCAAGGAATTGGAATCGGAAAGGCCTGAATACGGATGAGGACCTGTCGTTGCCTTTCCTACAGACGACAGGTCACCTAGTTTTCCGACTTCCTTTGGGGGCGTAGAGGACAGGAACCCAAGTAATGGCCAGCGGCCCCACAGTACAAACAAAGCCTCAGACTTCTTCTACGTTTCCGTTCTGCTTCTGACAGCGGCCCCCTAACGGCTCCTAACTGCATGGGTTCTGGGCCGGGGTCTGAAGACCCAGAAGCTCCGGTCGATGTATGGGGTGATCTTGAGAAGACTCGCTCTGCTCGGCGCCTCTCTCCCTTCCGTTCTGCCAATCTATGGTCTATGCGCAAAACTTGTTCCGCTAGTTGCTGGAGAGTGTCAGGCTCTGGGATATGCAATAACTCATCCTTATACTCATCTCTCAATCCTCTTCGAAATACAGTTTTCTGGGTTATTTCAAGCCACTGAGAATCAATCGCCAATTGGCGAAAGCGACCAATGTAGGCAATAATGTCCATAGATCCTTGTTTGAGGTCCATCAATTGGTTTTGTGCTGTGGAGGCCAGGTTGGGTGATTGAAAAACCTCCAAAAATGCTTTTGCGAAGGCAGTAAAGTCGTTTAGAATGGGGCTATTGACAGATACCAAGGGGGCTGCCCACACAAGGGCATTTCTGGTCTCCCCAGAATATATCCAATCTTGGCCTTGTCTGAATTGAAATAAGAGGCTCTAAAAAGGAAATGTATTTTACAATGATTGCAAAACTCAGCCACGCGTCTTGAATCTCCGTCAAACTTGATAGCTGCGGTATGAGACATAGCTCCTTCACCCTGAGGAGCAGAACCTTGAGTCACCATCTGTCTTAGACCAATATTCTCTTGACGGAGCGCAGTCATCTCGGCTCGAAGAACTCGCATCACTTCCCGAAGTTCCTGAGCCTCATCCATCTCAGAGTCGGAAGGCAGGCGTCTCAATCTGTTAAGGAAAGCGTCTCGAGGGCGCTGAATACCTGAACTTCCGGATGTTGATCGTGATGAGGTCGCCAGGCTGTCCGAATGAAGAATGCTGAGAGTGTGACGCGAGAAACCAGCACAAACCTCACCCTGGAATAGACAGGGTTAGAAGTGGACCGGCTCCCAACGCCACAGAAGCGCGCTTCCCTGATTTTTGTGACGTCGGGACAGTGCAAGCACTGTCAGGGAGGGCGGGTCTGGATACAAAGATGACTGTCCACAACAGGATATAACTGCGAAGACTTCCAGAAATGGCAACTGGAGGAAGGCTGCACCTTGAGGAGGTTGTCCACAATGAAGTGCAGCTATGACTCTTGGAAACGGTAGCAGACAAAAGGCTGAGGCTTGGGCTGAATGTCCTGAGCTGAATGTAGTGTCAGTTCCAGGAATGGCAGCTGGCAGAGGGCAAATTCCTGGTAGAAGGTACTGAGCAGGATGCAGGGTAGACTCCAGAAATGGCAGAAGGCAGAGGCAGCACAGAGACAGAAGCACAGGCTGAGAGGACTGGGCAGGAAGGACACCCAAGCTGCCTGAAAGGGAACCCAAGAAAAAACTAGGGGAACCCAGGGTTAACCAACTAGGAAAAGGAGGAGAAGGAAACCCCCCCCCCCACAGGAACCAGGACAAAGGACCAAGGAGGAGCCAGGAGTCAGGAAGGCAGGCTAGGAGAGGCTGCAGAAGCAACGAGGGGCGAAGATGCGATCCAAAAACAACTGTGTTGAGACGCGGTGAAAATTCAGGATACTGGCCCTTAAATAGGGCCGGCAGCACCCGGGAGGCTTGGAACGCAAGCCATGCTTTGCCCGGGTGCCGCCGTGCCCAAAACGAGGCTTGGGAAGCAAGCTATGGCTTCCCAAGCACTCTGTGGACAGCTCATGCGCAGAGGGAGAAACAAGGCCCTCCGCGCATGCGCAAGTCCCGCTGCACTGTAAACCTGGAAGCGGCGAGTGCCGCAAAAGACCGCGGTCCTCCCAGCCGGAATCGGGGATAGAAGTGCCAGAACGGGGGGTGCCGGGTCCGACAGGCGTGCCCCCTGTCCCAGGTAAGTGACGGAGTAACAGCAGGAAGCCCAGAGGATCAGGGCTGTGAGGCAGGGAGTCCAAAAGGCTAGGGCTGTAGGCAGCAGGGTGTAGCAGGCTGCAAGGCAGGAAGCCCAGAGGAGCAGGGCTGTGAGGCAGGGAACCCAAAAGGCTAGGGCTGTAGGCAGCAGGGTGTAGCAGGCTACAAGGCAGGAAGCCCAGAAAGCACTGGAACAAAAGCAGGAAAATGCAGCAGCAGGAACAGCATACAAATTCGAGACAAAAGGCAAAAAGGGGCTGGGAGGACTCTTGATGCAAGAGACTGAGCTCCTGCAGGCAGCTGCTTAAATACCGCCCTGCCCTGTACTGCGGCAGGCTAATTGGCAGCACCTGGAGCAGCACACCTGAATACAATCTGCCTCCTCCCTCTCTGGTCCTGAGATGGTGGAAGCAGCACTGATCCCTAGGGCTTCTGGGGATTGTGGTTCCAATGCTGACAAATGGGAATGGCCAGGAATTGATAGCTGTAGCAAGGTGCATTGTGGTACATGTAGTTAGTTGAGTTATATAAGAAGGCACCAAAGTCACGCAAATGGGAATTAAGTACCAAAGTGTGAATAGGGGTTGTTCCAAGAGTATTCTGAAGAAAAATGAATAACAAATAGTCCATGATGGTTGCCAATGTGTGCGCCCATGGCGCAGGCATGACAATGGTCAATCTGCCTGCAAGGGTTTGATGTCACCATTGAGCACAGAGCAGGATGTCACCACCAAAATGTTGATGGTCTCTCTAGGATGTTTTTAACCAACTAGAGGTAGAGATTCATCCAGGAGTGGATTACATCCTCCTATCCCTTAGTCTGGGGGGAGGGGAGAGAGTGTTAGGGAGAATTATCATAAATGGCTAATTACCCTTACCTAATGAGTCCCTCAGCATCTTTGTTGGATTTCTAGGATTTCTTTTATTCACCTGGTAAGAGTGTGAGCCTTTTTCCAACTATTACCTGTGTTTTGCTGTGTGTGGTTTTACCATTTGTGTGATCTTGGGCCCTGGAACCTCACCTACTCCATGAGCATCATTTTTATGTGTATTTCACAGCACCTTCAGTACAGTGACACAGGGTTGTCTTTTAGACTTCCCACTGACTCAATTTTTCTGGGACTGACTACTGTCTCCCAGAAACATGTAAAGTTGCCATTACCTTTATGTAGTCTCTTTAAACCACAGACCCAGGACAACCCATCTTAGATGGATTATTTAAAAGGTTTAATTCCTATCCCTTTGTGTCCGTTTCTCTATGAGCACTGTTTCGCTCCCTTTACCTCAAGACTTGGCTGGTGGCAGTGGTAACTACCCTAATTTTTCTACCGTGGGTATCTTATATAACCATGGTATTGTTTTAGGCTATTATATTAGCCTCGAACATAAACCCGCTTGACCAAATACATTTTATTTTGGCTCCGCCTGGGTTTAGTCGCCATTTCTTTTTGTTAAAGTCTTTCTCGTGTTTTTCTCTGCGCACCAAACCGGGGTTGATTCCTTTGTTCGCCGTCTTTTCGCAGGATTCTGCACAGAAGCCCTTCTTAAAGCACCTGAAAGTCTGGGTAGGCAGGATGTGAGGGAGGGGTCTTTGGACCCCTGCCATGCGTTCCCTTGGAAACCCAAGTCGCACTCTTGTCTGATCGGCTAAGTGGACTGGCCTTGCCAGGCCAGCCACCCTGCTGTGTGATTGACAGCCAGGCTGTATGATTGGGGGAAAACTGCATAAAAAGCAGGTCTCTGGGACTGGAAGGGCAGAGTTGCCACTGGAACGCAAGAACCAATGAGGAGCTGACCAAAGAGGACCCCTTCAATGACTGAACTGCACGGTGAAGCCCTGCTGCAGGTCCAAATCTGTAAAATCCGACAACAGAGAATATCCTGCAGGAAACGTCTTCCCTTGAGCTGGTGGGACCAACCAGTTGACCCAAACTGCAAGCCAAGACGCCTCCTCTGGTCGAATTCGCTGTACAGAGCTACCGTGGGCCGGATAGCCAAGAAGGTCGGACCATGCTTGGGTTTTAAGGAGCGCACCTTTTATTCATTTCTTTGCTCTGCTGCTGGTTTCTTCCCTGGGTAGTGCAGGACCCTCCAGTCTTCCTACTTCTTGTCAGTCTGACAGTCGCTTCAGGAATCGTGAGCCTGCAGGAACTACCAGGAACGTCCGCCTCAGCTACAGCTTCCTCTCCGTTTTAAGGTACTGTGCAAATCCGGTTGTTCGTTTCGTTCAGCCGCGGTGAAAGTGTTTGAAATCTTTCTCCAATCTGAAGGCTTGCCCTTGTCTTCTCTTTGAACTAACTTTTCTACCAACCAACCTCGTCAGGAATCCGTGGCACGAACTTTACCGCGAACTACCATGAACCATGTCATCTTGAGCAAAAGACTTTTGACCCATTGACTTTGGCCCTAAACCTTTTCTACCTGATTCTATCACTGTAGTTCCTCTTGTTCAATTGCCATGAGTACTTACCTGTTGGTGTGATTTAATTTCTATTAACTTTGTCTTTCCTTCCCTTTTAAATTGCTGGAGTGCCATTTTGCTCCTACTTCATTTTGTGAGCTTAACTTGTCTGGAATTTAAGGGAAGTGGTGTGGTGGTTTAAGAGTGTGCTTTTTAAACTGCTTATAATAGTGTAATGTTATACAACTGAACAGTAAAATAAATGTATATTCTTTTACTTGAAAACCTTGAATCAGTGTTTGCCTGAATCATAGTAATTGCTGTCCTTTGTGTAACTATTTGATACTGCTCACTTGCTCTTGAGATAAGTCTGGCTGCTCAGCCATCGCTACCACTTTTACTGTGTAGTACAGGCTTGTACCAAAGGTGAATTTGAATGGTCAATTGTAGTCTTAATTGTGTGTGGTGTTCCCAAACGGTACTGCATATAATTCTGCCTAACAGCGATCGCGGCTTTAGATGCAGAGAAGGTGTTCGACTCCGTTGAGTGGCCTTTTCTCTTCGAGTTGCTTAAGTGCTCTGGGTTCAGCCTGTTATTCCTCCGGTGGGTCGGACTGTTATATACCACCCCAAGAACAGCACGGTACACAAATGGAGTGGCCTCAGACTATATCTTCCCAAAGAGGTGAACATGCCAGTGGTGCCCACTCTCCCCCATTGTATTTGCCCTAGCAATGGAACTATTAGCGTGCCACATCCGCAAACTACATGCACACAGGGGCATACGGGTACACTCACATCCCTCCATCATATCACTATATGCAGATGATATACTACTCTATGTCAAACACCCTAGGCCGAACCTTCCCCCACCGACGCAGGATATAACTAGATTTGTAGAGCTCTCGGTGCTAAGAATTAATTGGAATAAATCCGAAGTGCTCCCCCTGACCCCAGAAGTTCAAAGGGCAGATATAGGCGATGACTTTCGCTGGTGCCCTCAAGGTATATGCTATCTAGCTATCATGGTGTCCACAAAGGCGGGGGACCTATATAAAGATGATTATATTAAAGTTCTTGAGCTGCTGGAACACAAAGTAGAATCCTAGATCCTATTACCGTTGTCACAAGCAGCCCGCATAGCGTTAGCAAAAATGGTTATTCTCCCCAAACTACTTCATGTATTTAATAATGTACCATTTTGGCCCCTTACTCTATACTGGTCACGTGTCAAAAGGCTGATAATCCGACTAGTTTGGGCAGGACAACAAGCTAGAATATACTAGGATACCCTCACATTGCCCTATGAACAAGGGGGGGGGGGCTGGAATATCCTGATCTATACTTGTACTTCCTAGCAGCTCAGGTCCAATATGTAGTGGGATGGAAATCAACTACAGCAGACACCCCCCACTCACACCTGGCCAAAGCGGTCACGAGACCAAATGACCTGTTGGGAATATTATGGGGCAATTGGGAGGGGGAGGCAACAGTTGGGACGCAGCCTAGACGCTAATTCTTGATATTTACCGGACTTCCCTGTATACACAATTTGCACCATTACGCTGACACACAAAAGGACCTTTCAGATCCACTTCCAGAGGCTAGGGATCCAGACACTAGGAGACCTGGTCCGTGAAGAACAGTTCATTAGTTGGGAGGACCTGCAGGCTAAGGCGGAATGCAATGTAGTAAACGGTTCTACGTTATTTCGCCGCAGTATTTTTCATCGCACGTTTTTTCATCGCCGTTTTGTTATTTTTTTTTGAAAAACTTGTTTTTTTTTGTTTTTTTTTTTGGGGGGGGTTATCCCCGAAAAGCCCACATAATTTTTTTTTTATTATTCCCTTACACCCACAACCATATATTTTATTTTTTTAACCCCCCCAAAAAAAAAAACGGCGATGAAAAAACCAGCGATGAAAAATTCTGCGGTGAAATGCGTGTATACCGTAGTAAACATGCTTTTATATTGCAGACTCATGGGGATACTGTAGTCCAAATGGCCTAGTTTTCCTTGTGCGCTGGCCCCCCACCCAGCCCTTCAATACACGATGAACCCCCTATCCACAAAGAAACTGGTGTCAACCATATATAAAATGCTGAGGAGTGAGAGAGTCTTAGGAAGAAAACATTTCAGGGATACACGGGAGAAATCGCTGGGGAAAGGGCTGCGTGATGACCATTGGAAAACGGTGTGATTACAGACACGTAATCAGGGCTTTGCTAGGGGGGTTTTAAGGGGGCTATAGCCCCTGATCTTTTGGTTGTAGCCCCGGATAGAATCTCAGGAGCTACAGCCAAAAGACTAGCTAGCCCCCAGTCCCAACAGTTCCGACATCAGCTTAGCCCCGGGTCTTTTTCAGACCTAGCAACTCCCCTGCCGTAATCTGTCTTTAAACTGTCGGTTCAGGCTAATACAATACAAATTCCTACATTAAGCCCATAATTCCCTGGCCAAACTAAACAGGTTCTACCCAGAGAGGTCCCGGCATGTAAAAGATGTCAAATGGACCCTGAAGATTTTTACCATGTGGCCTGGGCATGCCCATGCATCAGACGCTTCTGGGCAAGGATAGAAGAAGCAATGAACACAATGTTGTCAGAGTCGCAGTCTTATGCCCCAGAACTGTGGCTTCTGGCATCGATTCATGAGGGCTTCCGTTCCAAAAAGAGGCTATTGGGTATGGCCTCGTTAACGGCCAGATACCTGGTGGCGAGGTAATGGGGAAAAAGTAATGCACCCACATTCACGAGTTGGCTGGACTTCATGAACACTTGTGAGCAAAGAGAGACCGGGTATGCTTAGACACTCCCGGCCAATAGCCCCCCACTGAATTACTGGCCCCCCTTTCGACAATATTACACAGGACTACAACATGACATGCAGACAACTGGGGAATCACCATAGCATATAAAAGCTGAACAGGGGTAAACTCGCTATATTGATAATTGATATAGGAATACTGAACTGTGGAATATGTGGAACAAAGTGGCCACCCGCTTGAAAGGTCTGCGTACCCCACTGGTGAGGGCACGGTAACTCTTGACAGGGTCGACCCCGCTAACAGTAGGAACTGGGAGGCTATAAGAAGACACTGAAAGTGATAATATAACTGTATAGATACTTGCAAACTGTATGTGTCACACACAAGCCGGGGGGCAGGGGGAATGGGTGGGAGAGTGGATGTTTAAGGGGAATGTTTACGAGGAATGTTGTTACTTGTTGAATGGAAAAAACAATAAAGAACTTTTTTTTAAATCACCCTTAAACTGTGGTCACTTGTGTCCGTCTTACTGTTGATACTGTGCCTTCCTTACATAGAGCAGGTATTAGGTTTTGTTAGTATAGGCCATTTGTATTTGACGGACTCAACTAGGACTGTTTTATTTATTATTTGATGGTCGAGACTACTTCCATCTTAGCAATAGGGCAAAGTAGGAGTTTCTCCAACCCCATCGAAAATTCAAATAAATGTTTTACAAATTGTACCCTTAGTGTCAGTGTCATACCTGTGATACCATGCCTCCCTTACAACACACAGTAGGATACAAGAATTACTCTTCGACAGTAGTATATAAAAGAAATATACAATTTATTAACCCACACAATGTAAAATATATGTATAGTCACTTTTCGGTCAATGCGGTAAAGTGAGGATTCCCGCCAAAACCTGTGAGGAGAGAAAACACTCAACCTTTTAACACAATAGCCAACTCCAGAAATGGATATCCGTAACTTAAGAACTCCAGCCCTACGAAGAAGGGATAATTGTGCTCAATGTTCTGTTAGTTCGTAAAAGCCCTTTTCCATGCGTAAAGCTCACAAAGTGCAACTTAAATGGGATGGAAAAGTTAGAAGAGGACACTGGAGCATAAAGAATTTGGTTCCAAGAGTCAGAGGTGGGTCTGCTATGGAGAACAAAGCTGTCCCTAACTTTCGGACGACTATAGGAAGCAAGAGCCACCCAAGTCAACACAAAGGCCACAAGGGATCTTACGTGTGAAAAAATAGTATGGATGAACTAGTGGCCACTGGTAAGTGGTATGTTTACTCACCTCCCTTAGTTCACTCCGGGTTCAAACGTGGCAGGTTTGAAGAAGGTTGCCTGGGCTACAAAATCCCCTCCTTGGTTATGCTTCAAAGTGCACATGTGCTGCGGGTGTGGATGCGCGCCCATTTTAGATTAGAAGCTGGATCATTCATCTGGAATGCATGATAAATAAAGCACTGATGCCGCTGGTCTCAGGACACTTTAAGAACGGCGGGAAAGTCACCAGCAGCGACCGCCTCTGTCGCACAGTGACGCAGGAGCACCCAAGTCTCCTGGACTGATGCACGCTTCTCTCTTGCGGCCCAAAGAATTAGGGATGACGAAATATGGAAAGAAAGTGCCTTGCAATGGGAACTAGGGTTCTCCCAAAGTTCGAGCCGAAACTCGATGAAGCAACACTCCAGCACGGGTGCCAAGGTACAAGCTGCTCAGTCCACTGGAGGGCAGAGGGACACTTCAGAGAAGGCTCGTTTCAGGACACCAAGGAAACGTTGAGAGTGATTGGTCCCACCACTCAAAAGGGTTGAAGCACCTCTGCAAGTCTTCGGAGATCGAGCGCAAAGCAGGGCTCTACCGGGACAACAGCGGGCTCAGGGTGCCAAACCTTCTCTGTGCGGTACCGGACAGTCCTTGGATCTGCTTCGCTTCTCAAGATAATTGGCTCTGTGTAGAGGTCGATGCGGGCCTCAGGGTGATCTGCGGGTCTGCACCCAGAGCTCCTCCTCCTATCCTAAAGTCCAGTGAGTGCTCGCACCCCAGCTGGTCAATGAGGAAATCTGCCCCACGTATGCACGCTAGCAGTGGTCCAATCAGGGACCAATGCAGCTCTCATGCTCTCATGCACACCAGACATCCTGGCACAAGTACTATGGACTAGGATCAGACAGTCTCAGCCCACTTCCTGGGTACCCACACGCGTGGATGCAGGAGCCCGCAAACAACGATGGATTTTGTGGGCGAATGTATGCCCAAATGAGAACTCCACGGGTCACAAAGAGCAAGAGGAAGGCCAATAGAGAAAATGGCCAAAGGAGAAGACAAAAGACTTTGTGGCACAGCCATGATGGACACTAGCCACAGTCATGAGCCAAACGCGGTAAGTGCGGTATGGCTCAGTAAAAGTTTATAAAAATACACGAAAAGCTTCTGCTGCCACGAGTTTACTCCTAGGCACATTGTCAGTTACCAAAAAATCCTTAAGGGTTGTCTAGGGCCCGAGAACGCAAGGACCTCAGTGTGCGGTACTGTAATGTACTTTGTGCACTGAAATACAGTTGCCAAAATGGACAATATAGTCATAAAACTAAGGGAAACAATGTTTCCCAGTAGTGACTGTCAGAAGGACCAGCAGAGAAAAAACATACATATACCACTAGCTACCCACCTCTAGCACACCAAAGGAAGGCTACTTGTCAGAAATTAACCTCACAGTAGGAATTTCATAACATTATATCTCCCATCAGAGACAGAATGATGTATTTAGCATATTTTAATCATTATATCAAACACAACATAATAAAATGACATAAAAAAACTATTTCCAGCGTTCGTAATTTGTAGAAACAAAAATGACCGAGAAAAGCAAACACCAAGACATTTGCAGTATACAATTTGCGTGATGTTAGTAATGGTGTGTTTTGATCGCATTTCAATTATACAACAACATGGTATAATAGTGTCAACACTTAAATATGTTTCTGGGGAGAAGGACAACACTGTTGCAGTTTAAAGCTCATCAGTGAAGTCCCAAGCCCCGTCTTCAGGACGCGATAGGTTAAAGAAACAAGTTACACTGGCAACATGGCACCTATGTGTCAGTGTAAAGACCTAAAAAGATAAATGAAACATGTTTTACTCAAATTGAGAAAAACTGTGATGATGGTGTGTATATGCATAACAAACCAGTAGCCAAGTTGCTAACCTTAAAATGATTTCTTGTGGTGTGATGGGCAAAACAATTGCGTGAATCTATTTAGTTGAGGCGGCAAACCAGTCCGTTTTAAGAATTCAGGCTGTAAATCAATACGTGAATTATTTAGGTTTTTGTTGAAACAAGTAACATATTGAGCCAACAATAGTCACATCTGGGTGTATGAATAAATCATATTTATCATTTAATGTATAAGGCAAGGATTTCAATTTCAAGTCCTGCAAAAAATATCAATAGTGAACCGAGTTTCTATGATATTCTGGACACTACATGTCCCATAATGCATCATGGAATCTACAAACAATGCACAGAGCCTTTCAATTTTACATGGTTTCACATGCTTTTCGTTTCTTTCAAGCATATACATGGCAATGAGTAACACTTACCTTGCCATGATGATCCCAAAGGCTGTCTTGTATTAATGTATATTGGATTAGTTATTTGGAACCGCTCGCGTGTGCCACGTGTCAGTGAATAGCTCTGTGTGGTGGGTAAAGACACCAGAGAGTGCAATTAGACTCTCGATTCGTTTTTAGACAGCGGCCGAATGTGGCATGCAATAAAAGGCAGGCTTACCTGTCGTATGCACACTCGCCTTCACAGAATTGCTTTACACAGTGGTTTCAATAGTGAAATGCCGGTATTAGCGACTTGATTTTTGTTTCAAGTCCTGCAGAGGAATATCAGTAGTGAACCGAAGTTCTATAGTATTCAGGGCACTACATGTCCCATAATGCATCATGGAATCTACAAACAATGCAAAAAAGCCTTTCAGTTTCACATGGTTTTACATGGTTTTCGTTTCTTTCAGGCATATAAATGGCAGAGAGTAACACTTACTTGGTCATCATGATCCCAAGATCTGTCTTGTATTTATATATCTTGGGTTAGTTATTTTGAACCGCTTGCGTATACCGCGTGTCAGAAAATAGCTCTGTGCGGGGGGCAAAGACACCAGAGAGTACAATTAGACTCTCTGCTTGTTTTTAGGCAGCAGCCAAGTGTGGCATAAAGTATAAACCAGGCTTACCTATCGTGTGCACGCTCGCCTTTCGCTTTACACCGTGGTTTCAGTGATGTAATACCAGTATAAGCAAAATGTCATTCATTGACATCAACAGAGGACTACCAAGTCCAGTCCTTCAGTATATATAATGGAAGAAGGACTTTCCTCAATGTAGGATAAGGATCGGCCATTCTTAAGTGTATAGAGGTCCTAACAAAATATATACTTAACACTAGGATAAAACATGATCTGATTGCTAGTTCTTAGTATGGAGGTATGTATTATATATCGAGTGCATTTTATCTCTAGAACGTATTTATGCACATGATAGTTGTGTATTATATGACAGTTTTTCAGCAAGCAAAGCAACCCTCCAACAGACATGGTAGACAAATATGGCAAAGAAATCATATTTCATAAACCCCCCAATGGTTATCTGAGCCATTAGTGGATAAACAAATTCCACTCTACGGCAATATTAAGGCCGGACTGGACTGTATTAAGATTGTAAATCCATTTTTGCTCCATTTTTTTAAGGAACAGATCCCTGTTCCCTCCCCGTGGGTGAGCTTTTGATGTTTCAATGACGAACCAAAACATGTCTTCACATGTTCGTTTTGCTTCTAGATAATGGGCCACCAATGGTTTATCAGGAGTACCATTACGAATGGCTGAGCAATGTTCTACGATTCGTAATTTGACTGACCTAATAGTTTTACCTATGTAGATTAACCCACAAGGGCATTTTATCCCATAGATCACCCATTTGGTCAAGCAATTCGAGAAAGATCGGTATTTCCACAGCCTGTCATACAGGTCAATCTGTTTTAAATTCTTGGTCAAATGGCAAACTGAACAATGTCCGCATGCATAATGTCCACTGACTGGTGGTAGTCCCCATAGTGTGGATTGAGTGGGTGTCTCAGTGTTGTTAATGGGGTAGGTGTGTAGTAGTTTGTCCCGTAGATTTGGCATCCGTTTGAAGGCAAATCTTGGACAATTGGGTTGAAAATCGTCGGTGTGAATGATTTTCCAGTTTTTTCGTATCACCCTTCTTAGGTCATTACTCAGGGGTGAAAAAGATGAGACGCATGTAATTCTATCATCTTGTGGTTTTTTGTGTTTCTGAAGGATCACTTCGCGATTTGCGTTACGTGCTCTCTTCATAGATCTCCTGATTATTTTCCTGGGATATTGTCTCTGTTTTAGTTTTTCACTCAGAAACTGGATATTGGTTTTAAAGTCAGCCATTTCACTACAATTCCGGCGGATTCTAAGGAACTGTCCATAGGGCAAATTATCCCGTAAACTGGACGTGTGGAAACTGCTGAAAAGCAAAAGCGTATTCTTGTCTGTGGGTTTTTTGAATAGTGTGGTACCCAGTTGGTTTTCCTTTTTGAAGATTTTCAGATCAAGAAAGGCTATATTGTCAGTGCTTGATGACATAGTGAATTTGATGGTAGGAGTTTGGCTGTTAAGCCATGTTAGGAAGAGATCTAGTTGGTCCTGGCTTCCGTGCCAGAGCATGAAGAGATCGTCTATATAGCGATGCCATGAACTGATGTGTTCATGGAAAGGATTAGTCGCCGTGTAGATGAAATTAGATTCGTAGTGATCCATGTATAAATTTGCTAAGTCCGGTGCAAATGTAGCACCCATTGAAGTCCCTTGCCTTTGTTGGTAAAAGGTTTGGTTACACAAGAAAAAGTTTTTTTAAGTGCCAGCCTCACACATTCGATTATAAAGTTGGATGGCACTGTCCGGTTAGCTCTTGTCTCTAGATATTGATGTAATACCTCAATGCAGTGGTCCTGGGGGATGTTAGTATATAACGATTCTACATCAAGGGTAACCAAGATGTCATCGGCCCCTGGGAGTAGACTGGCAATGATGTGTATCATAGCTGTAGTGTCTTGCACATATGATTTCATCTTAGCCACAAATGGTCTCAGGAAAGAGTCTGCATAAACGGAAAGAGGCTCCAACAGTGAGCCTATAGCTGAGACAATAGGGCGACCAGGTGGATGAATCGCATTCTTATGTAATTTGGGTAATAAGTAAAAAGCCGGGGTGGTCGGATTGGGTCTAGTCAAGAACATCAGCTCATCTTTACAGATCCACTTTTGATCGTGTGCATGTTTCATAAGGCTCAAGATTTCCACAGTCAATCCCGTAATAGGGTTGCCCACAAGTTTCCGATAACATAATTGGTTAACCAGCTGTTTTTCAATTTCCAGATTATATGCATTCACATCCCACAGTACGATACCTCACCCTTTGTCAGCGGGTTTCACTACAAAGGAGGTGTTATGATATGATATGATATGGTATTTGTAACGCGCCTATACACATGTGTTTCAAGGCGCGACGAGGCAGGGGGGGGGGACAAGGGGAGACAGACAACGATCTTACTAGGCCAGGTGTCATTCAGATCGCGCAAGTGCAGGGGTGGGGGAGGGGGAAAAGTGCAAGGGGAAGGGGAGGGGGGGAAGTGCAGTACAAGGTAAGTGGCGTAACGTAATAGATAAATAAATAGGGCCAGCTGGTGGCAAGTGTGAGGTAAGTGCAGAACAAGTGCTGGGGGAGGGGGAGGGGCTGTAGGGATACAGAGACAGTCCCGCAGTGCAAAGGGGTTCCAGGGCATCAGTGCAAGTGGAGAGTGGCAGGGCCCAGGGCCGAGGCCGTTTAGAGTGGTCCAGTTGCAGGATCAGTGCAGTTTCAGTGAGGAATTAAATTAGCTGTTCAGCAGGGGAGAGGGAGAGAGAAAGCAGAAGCAAAGAGGAAGGTTTTGAGGTGCTTCCGGAATCGGAGATGGTTCTCCTCAAGTTTCAGGGAGGCAGGAAGGCTGTTCCAGAGGGAGGCCCCTGCCGCGGAGAGAGATCTACCCCCAGCTCGTTGCTTCGAGAAGCGGCTAACCCTGAGGGAATTGGAGGCGGATGAGTGAAGGGCTCGGGAAGGAAGATATTTGGGAAGAGAGAGTTGAAGGTATTTAGGACCCAGGCCCCAGAAGGCCTTGTGGACAATGCAGAGGGTTTTGAACTTTATCCTCGCAGCCACTGGGAGCCAGTGTAGAGATTTCAGTCCTGGAGAGATACGGTCCCTGGGCTTGAGGCCAAGGACAAGTCTCGCAGTTCTGTTCTGGATGAGTTGCAGAGGGCGGAGAGTGGAGGCAGGCAGATTAAGATAGAGTGTTATTTTCGAGATTTTTTAAAGCTCTTCGCCCTGCTTGTGTTAGATTATCTTTTTGTTGGTTTTTGTTTTTAAAGAGATAATTCAATTCCCTTATTATTTTCTTTACAAAAGTGAGAATCTCTGGAGAGATCATAGCTGCATAGAATTACATGCGTCACATATTTTTTGCCCCGGAGTAATGACCTAAGAAGGGTCATACTAAAAAACTGGAAAATCATTCACACCGATGATTTTCAACCCAATTGTCCAAGATTTGCCTTCAAACTGATGCCAAATCTACGGGACAAACTAGTACACACCTACCCCATTAACAACACTGAGACACCCACTCAATCCACACTATGGGGACTACCACCAGTCAGTGGACATTATGCATGCGGACATTGTTCAGTTTGCCATTTGACCAAGAATTTAAAACAGATTGACCTGTATGACAGGCTGTGGAAATACCGATCTTTCTCGAATTTCTTGACCAAATGGGTGATCTATGGGATAAAATGCCCTTGTGGGTTAATCTACATAGGTAAAACTATTAGGTCAGTCAAATTACGAATCGTAGAACATCGCTCAGCCATTCGTAATGGTACTCCTGATAAACCATTGGTGGCCCATTATCTAGAAGCAAAACATTCATGTGAAGACATGTTTTGGTTCGTCATTGAAACATCAAAAGCTCACCCACGGGGAGGGAACAGTGTTCTGTTCCTTAAAAAAATGGAGCAAAAATGGATTTACAATCTTAATACAGTCCAGTCCGGCCTTAATATTGCCGTAGAGTGGAATATGTTTATCCACTAATGGCTCAGATAACCATTGAGGGGTTTATGAAATATGATTTCTTTGCCATATCTGTCTACCATGTCTGTTGGAGGGTGGCGCTTTGCTGAAAAACTGTCATATAATACACAACTATCATGTGCATAAATACGTTCTAGAGATAAAATGCACTCGATATATAATACATACCTCCATACTAAGAACTAGCAATCAGATCATGTTTTATCCTAGTGTTAAGTATATATTTTGTTAGGACCTCTATACACTTAAGAATGGCCGATCCTTATCCTATATCGAGGAAAGTCCTTCTTCTATTACATACACTGAAGGACTGGACTTGATAGTCCTCGATTGATGTCAATGAGTGACATTTTGCTTATACTGGTATTACACCACTGAAACCACGGTGTAAAGCGATCCTGTGAAGGCGAGCGTGCACACAATAGGTAAGCCTGGTTTATACTTTATGCCACACTTGGCTGCTGCCTAAAAACAAGCAGAGAGTCTAATTGTACTCTCTGGTGTCTTTGCCCCCGCACAGAGCTATTTGCTGACACGCGCCATACGCAAGCGGTTCAAAATAACTAACCCAAGATATATAAATACAAGACAGATCTTGGGATCATGATGTCCAAGTAAGTGTTACTCTCTGCCATTTATATGCCTGAAAGAAACGAAAACCATGTAAAACCATGTGAAACTGAAAGGCTTTTTTGCATTGTTTGTAGATTCCATGATGCATTATGGGACATGTTGTGCCCTGAATACCATAGAAATTCGGTTCACTACTGATATTCCTCTGCAGGACTTGAAACAAAAATCAAGTCGCTAATACCGGCATTTCACTATTGAAACCACGGTGTAAAGCAATTCTGTGAAGGCGAGCGTGCATACGACAGGTAAGCCTGCATTTTATTGCATGCCACATTCGGCCGCTGTCTAAAAACGAATCAAGAGTATAATTGCACTCTCTGGTGTCTTTACCCCCCACACAGAGCTATTCACTGACACGTGGCATGTTTCATTTATCTTTTTAGGTCTTTACACTGACACATAGGTGCCATATTGCCAGTGTAACTTGTTTCTTTAACCTATTGCGTCCTGAAGACGGGGTTTGGGACTTGACTGATGAGCTTTAAACTGCAACAGTGTTGTCCTTCTCCCCAGAAACATATTTAAGTATTGACACTATTATACCATGTTGTTGTATAATTGAAATGCGATCAAAACACACCATTACTAACATCACGCAAA
This sequence comes from Ambystoma mexicanum, assembly GCF_040938575.1. Lineage (NCBI taxonomy): Eukaryota > Metazoa > Chordata > Amphibia > Caudata > Ambystomatidae > Ambystoma > Ambystoma mexicanum. Next base: position 1,199,281,385 of record NC_090935.1, read on the forward strand.
TTGTATACTGCAAATGTCTTGGTGTTTGCTTTTCTCACTCATTTTGTTTCTACAAATGACGAACGCAGGAAATAGGTTTTTGATGTCATTTTATTAAGTTGTGTTTGATATAATGATTAAAATATGCTAAATACATCATACTGTCTCTGATGGGAGATATAATCTTATGAAATTCCTACTGTGAGGTTAATTTCTGACAAGTAGCCTTCCTTTGGTGTGCTAGAGGTGGGTAGCTAGTGGTATATGTACGTTTTTCTCTGCTGTATCTTTCCTCACATACCACAGCCCCCATGAAAAATTGAGGAAACCCTTTTGCTCATCACATTTGCTTACCCCTGTCAGAAGGACCAGTCAGTTTCCCCAGAACGATGAGCAAAAGCCCAGTGGAGCACAGCTGAAGGCTGGGCTACACTAAATGAAAGTCAGGACTGGATGCTGAAATAAAAGCAAAAAGTTGGGGGGTCCACAAATATAGAGGTAAAAAAGCAGTAAGTGAAATTTTACCTAACAGAAGCAAAGCCACCATAGAGGAACGCTGAGGACCGGTGAGTGTCAGGGAAGCCACTTAACACCGGGGTGCTCGTAGAGGGCTACGCACAGACAATTAAGTGCCATATGAGCTATATTGAATCCCGAAAACTTGAAACAAAGTTAATTGAATACCAAACTGAATTAAACTTTGAGACACAGGTGAATTATGCATATTGAATAACAAACTGAATGAAAACTTGAAACCAAGCTAAAGGAAGCTTATTGAATACAGAACTGAATACAACTTTATGGGTAAAGCTAATAGCGGATGAAAGCCAAAAGGGAAAGTGCCCATTTTGAAAGCAACCTACGGAGAAGAGTGCAAGTGTGAAAGATTGCAACAGAAAGATGGGGCATGAAAAAGACCACCTCAAAATGAACTTTAGGAATGGATACAGTGCAGCAAGGCCAAAGACTGCCAAGAAGTGTGTGACAAGTTATGGCAAACCCAAGAGCCTAACCAGGAGAGTGTGAAACTGGACACAGAGCCAAGAGGCCGACAAAGAGAAGCTAAGTGAATGTGACTCTGTACACAGGGGCAAGTATAGAAGAACCTGTGGGTGTTGGAGATCCTAGGGTTCCTGGTTGTGTGACCTATGATTGGTGGACCGTGTGGTCTGATAACTATGCCTAGACCAGTGAGCCCTATATTGTGAATGTCAAAGACATTGGGCCTCATTCTAAGTGTACCGGTCCGGTAACAACGGTGCTGGTAAGTCTACCGGCACCGTTGTTACCGGACCGGCACACTACAACTCTGTGGGCGGTGCTGTCCTGCCGGCCAGGGTCTGACCTGGCGGGCGGAACGGCACCCGCCCGCAGAGTTTCACGAAAGCACCAGCACAGTCATTGACGGTGCCGACGCTTCCGTGGTCCCCATTCCCCTTGAGTCCTATAGGTCTCAATGGAAATGAGGATTTACTTTTACTGGCGCCTGACTTCTCAGAACACCGGGGTGATAATACCCCGGTGTTACCGGGAAGTCAGGCGCTGGTAAATATTGCAAGTCTAGCGGCAACCTGCCGGTTTTACCGACACGGTTACTGCTGGACTTGTAATGAGGCCCATTGTGAAATACACCAAGAAGAAGCACTGTGAGTGAACTGGTAAGCGGTCACCTGTTTGCATCTCGACAGGGGAATAGCAAGCACACAAGACCTCGGCAAGTTTGGGGGCACACACAGAGATATAAGCCAGCAAGCCATTGGGCCATGCCACAAGTTTGCCATGTGCATTTATTGCTCTACAAGGGGAGCAGAATACTTACTGTTTGCGAGTTAGTCCATCAACACTGAATACACATCAAGTAACAAGCTATTTGACTGGTATTGCCATTGGGAACTTTTGTACTGCTTGTGAAGCAGATCACACAAAGAACGGTGTCTGCAAGGCATTCTTTGAAGTGAGAGAGTATTTTGAATAGAGATATTGTTAATGCAGAACCCGCCCTGAAGATGAACTGCAAGTACGAAATGAATTGGCTGGGGCCTCTGCAAAAATGAAATAATTCAAATAAAAATATCATTGAAAAACTTTGAAAACGTGAGAAGAGCATCATTTGATACAACCTCAACAGGTTGAACATAGAACATTTCAAAGATCAAGAATTCAATTTTTACATTTGCAGTAGTATTTACTACACATCGGGCATCTCCAATGCTCAGTGAGAGTCTCATTGAGCACACCTTGCCCTTATGAACTGGTAAAGCAAACCAGAAGGAGGGTCAAGTGGACATATATTTGTGCTGAACTTTTAAAGACTGAAACAAATATCAGTTGCTACATTGAAATCCTGGGAAAGGGAACCCTGAGATTTGATGAACTGCAAATGCTGTCTTGAGGACAGAGCCTCAAGACCCTTTTTCTTTTGAACTGTGTTGCCTGGACCCTGGGGAAGGAAACCCCAATCATTGTGTGGAACTGCATTGCCTTGAACTTGGGGAAGGAAACCTCAAGGATTTGTGGAAAGGTATTCCCGAGATGTTTATGGAACTTTCTTGATCTTGGGGAAGGGGAGCTGAAAATGAAGCTAAGAGCTGGAAGAAGCTCAGAACTTTGTGTTGATCCCCATTTCTTTTATAATGCACATCCCTACTGTGAGAAACCAAAGGGTTTCTCACCTACTAGTCCCCAAGGATCTCTCTCGCGGGTGGCCAGAGTACGGCCATCGCCTTTGGACCAGACCCTTGGGTGGACCAGGGTGGCCAGACCACCTGGATGAGGGGTATCCGGGGAGTGGGGGTGAGGCAGCTGAGGCTGAGATGCGATATTCCCCCTTTTGCGTATACCTAACCCAACCTATTTTTTAGGATTTTCTGATGTCACAATCGTCCCCCCTTTCTACACAAACACTGGTCCGAGGAAGAGGATGACTAAGAGTAACAAGACTAACTCTTATACATTGCACAGGACATGTCCCGCTAATTGGGTCAGACAAAGTCAGGCACTTGGCTTTAAGTGCGTACACCTGATACCAATTAGCTCTCCTCACATGGATAAAAGGTGATCCATAGAGACACACTCTGAGGAAGGTGTAAGAGTAAGAGCAGAACTTCTGAGGCAAAGGCAAACCTACTGGAGCAGAGCGATGGACCAAGAACCACAGGAGTTCCGTACAGGAGGTCAGTGCCTCAGAAAATGCCCCAAAAGACATGTGTAGAAGGCCAAATGCCAGCCAAAGCAGAAGGCTGCATTGTGTTTCAAGGACGTCAGCGACCCTCCCAGGTGAATGGAAGAGTTGGGAGGCAAGGCCAAGCCAAGCCTGTGATACTAACCTTTACTCATGAATTGGACAATTGTAAAGCCAAGAAAGAAACACACACAGCCGGTGAGTTGGCAAGCGACCTGAGAGACCGGTGTGTGCTATAGAAAGATTGGAGTTGCAACATTATATCGCAAGTGAAGGCTGCACATGTGTGGATGAGACACGAAGAAAAGCAGACCTGTGAATGAACTTTGAAGTAAAGACAGCTGTGAAACCTGCAATACTGAATAACGGAGTGGTTCGACGAAAGGAAGTAACCGACTCGAAGGTCTCTGTGAAAGGTGAATTGTTCGTAGTGATAAAGTGAATGGACTGTAAAAGCAAAGTGAACAGAATTAACCCTGAGAAAAGGGCAGAGTAAAAAGCTGAACATTAAACTTTGAGTCGAAGTGGTCCTGCGGAGGTCTGTAAAGAAAACCACACACATTTGAATGTCTTCGACATCCGAAAACGGTATGAGCCCGACTGAGGGAGACCCGAAGTGTAATAAGTGTGTGGAAGGGAGTCTTCTAAGTATTGTTGAACTTGTGTTGTGAAAGACTTAGCCTGACAAAGGGGGATCAACGTGAACTTTTGTTTTGAAGAGGTCTGAGCCCAACAGAGGTGGACCGGCATGAACTTTGTTGAACGTTATTTGGAAAACTAGAAAGAGAGACTTTATTGTGTAAGGTCAAGTGGGCCTCCATCCATGTTTTTGACTGTTCTTGTGTTGAAAACTCGAGCCACAGTGTGGCATCCTCCCTACGGAGACCGCTTACTCCGTGCTGTCTAACAGGTGGAGGAGAGCCGATTCACATGTATTCTTTATATTTTAACACTGATGTTCCTTTCCATACCCTCTTTGTAAAAGAGATAGGGTAGGCATTAGGTTTTGTTAGCATAGGCCATTTTGATTTGACAGACTCTACTAGGACTGTTTTATTTATTATTTGATGATCGAGACTATCCTAGTTAAAGGGCAAAGTAGGTGTTTTTCCAAACCCAAAAACTTTAATAAAGGTTTTACAAATTGTACCTTTTGTGTTAGTGTCATACTTGTGATACCATGCCTCGCTTAAACTACACATTATTTAGCGTTAGTTGTGAGGGCAAGGATAGGTTTGGGACAGAGACAAACTTATAGGTTGAACTCTTTGACTCAGACTTTCCTTAGTTTCGTTCAGGTAGGGAAATCCAACCTTAGCATAGGGAAATTAGGCCTTGTACCATCCTGACATTTGATTTAATAAACCATTTTATTTTGAACTTTGAGTCTGTTGTCTGTGTCTTGCATCATGATGCCTTCACAAGTGGCAGTCACATATGAAGAATCAGAATATATGGTCACTAAGCATCTTTGGGATGCTTCTAATGCCTCAATTAATGCAATCAGTTCTGCTGCCTGGGCCGAATAGTGTATTGGTAACCTCTTTTGAACTACAACCTCATATTCCCCCATCTAAAAGGCGCACCACTGCTGCACCTGTGTGTCTCTGGCCAATCTCCTGATCAATCGTTGATGACCCATCAACGAAGAGGACCTCCCCTTCTTCAAGTGTGTCCTCACTGACTGGGTCAAGTGGCATTTCCGGGTTCCATGTGTTGATATCCCCGCAAAAATATCGCCATACAAAAATATTGCCATATTTTTGCGGCGATATTAAGGCATGGGACACCCCTGCAACACCTGCATTATTTTTAAAGGAGCAGGGGACACCCCTGCAACCCCTGTACCCAAAAATCCCAAAAAGTATCCCCCCAAAAAATCACCACATTTCCTTGGGTTAGCGGTTACTCCTGCCTCTATCAGGGTCCTTACAATTCCATACAAGTGGTGTAGATGTACTTCCCAGGTTTGACTATGGACTACTATGTTGTCAAGATATGCGCTGCAAAAGCTGGAATAGGGTGACAATATCTTATTCATAAGCCTTTGGAAAGTCACTGCGGCGCTGTGGAATCCAAAAGGTAGGACTCTGAACTTAAACAATCCCCTAGGAGTGGAGAAGGCAGTTTTTTCTTTGTTGGAGTGGTTTAATGACACCTGTCACTAGCCGTTGCTGAGATCAATCAAAACTGTGGATCCCAGTCTGGCATATAAGAGTGTCAATGTGAGGCATGGGATCACTGTCAAACTGGGATATCGCATTCAGTTTGCAGAAATCTATACAAAATCTCCATGATTTATCTGGTTTCGTGACCAGGACTATTGGAGAGTGCCATGGACTTTGAGAAGGTTCTACGATTCCTGCCTCCAAAATTTTTTCCACTTCTCTGAGAATGACTTCCTTCCCAGATTCAGTTATCCTGTAAGGAGGAAGGTTAACCACTTTGCCAGGAGGAGTCATATAACCTTCGTGGCTCTTCACTAAATACATTGTGATGCTCAGTGGTTTCTTCCAACAAGAGAGCTGCCACCAAGAGAAAACCTCAGTAAAACCACTGAGGTTTTCTCAACTGGGTCCTCTCTCCATTCTTTTATTAGATGTATATGATAAATCTGTGTTTTTAGCTTTCTGTCTGGTTGTGACACCTGACTGGTTCTGTTTGTTCTAAGATTTCATATGGGCCATGTCACCTTGAAGTCATGGTGTGCTCTGAGGTTGGTAGTAATACCAAAACCTTTTGGCCAATAGAAAATGATATTTTTATGGTCTTCTGGTCATAATAGGCTTTCCGGGCTCCCTGGGCTTTTTCTCTAGATGTTTATGTACCAGGATCCAGGCCAATTACATATCTTCCTTCAAACGGGGCATTTGACATAAGGGTAAGAAAGCCTCTTCACGTTGCTCCCAAGTTTCTCTAAGCATATGTAGGACGTCCCTCGGGTTCTGCCCATCTAAATGTTCTTGGGGGGATTTGCAGATTTCAAAAAGAGCCCAAGGCACCATCAAATCCCAGTTTCCGCCATCGGCCTGAACCAACTTCCTAAGAATGTTCTTTTGGGTCGTTCAGCAAGCCCATCTGTTTGTGAATGGTATATAGAGGTCCGAAGTGTGGTAATGTGGAGGATTTCTTTCACTTTAGCAATAAGTCACAACTAGTGCTCCAAATAGGATTTTGAGGTGGGAGTATTTTACTCCCTATTTTTAAACTTTGAGAGTAAATGTGATTTTAAGAGAGTAAAAATGACTTTTCTCCTTTGCAAGAGAGTAAAATGTATGTGACATCCAAAGGATGTGTGCAAAAACTGTATGGAAATCATTACTACGAGGCAGCTTTCTGCATTGTGACAGAATACACCTTTCATTATTTCTCTAAGGTCTAGCCATTTGATCTCTCCTGTATATATTTAAATGTGAAATCACAGAAACCTGGCCAATTACATAGTAAAGCAAACATGAATTGTATTGTGTGTTTTGAGGTTCGATAGCAGAATTGTCTTTTGATGTTTAATGAAAGTCCTCATTTTCTGGAGCTATTACTACCTAATGCTATGCCAATGTTATGATACAATAGTGCACAGGCACAAGAACTCCATGCCAAATTGTATATCTAATCTAATGGTCAAATAGTTATTTATATAGCGCTTTTGGCACAGCGCTGTACATAGCCATTTTTTATCACATTATCACCAAACCAAAGTCGGTACTCCTTTATCAACCTCAGAAGGATGAAAGGCTGAGTTGGCCTTGCCGGAATTTGAACCTGCAACCTACAGATCACGCACAGATTGCAGCAATGAATGCTCAACCGGCTGAGCTATCTTATTGGCTAACATGCTTCAGAGGTCAGTAAACTGAGTATCGACTGAGGTATAATAATCACAGTACCCAGATGTTGGAGGAACCATTTATGAAGAACTACATGAAGTTAAATACCTATCTGGATTATCAAGGGGCAGGTTTTGCTGAGTTTCTATTTCAATTTCCAATGTAACTTTCATTTGTTTGTTTTTGAACAGCGCTTGCACTTCCTGGAGAGTCCGGTTTTGGATGTTTTAATTGTAGTCTTGATGATTTCAGATGCTAGAACACCTGTGTTTGGTGTAATGACAATCACTCACCCTTGAGCAAAGACTCTGCTGCCACTGACCATTTTATAGGAATGTATCCCATTGACTGTAGGGTTGAATGGATGTAAACTAGACCATGCATAGTAATCATTTTGCACACATTTTATAATTAGAATGTAAATTAAATTAGAAGTGTAAAAATGATCTGCCTCCGCATGATTATGCACACAGAAAAATACAATTGTGCAATACTGGTTTGCTTTCACTAGAAAAAAGCATAATTTGTCACAAAATATGAATTCTCAATTGCAACTTAGCATTGTATCATTAATAAGATGGTAAACTAACAGTCAAGGAATATAAATATGCATAGTGCTTCTGTTTGCTCCATGAGCATCAATACAGCAGAAGCTGAATGGAAATATACCATTCCTTTAATCACAGTGCAGTTTCTTTTTTTGAAAGGCTTCCGAGAAATACATTCTGTTTCATAGGTGGCTTGACATTACATCCTTGTAGATAAAAATCAAAAGAAGCCTTCTGGTTTCTGTCAAGTAGCCGGACCATTGCACTGCCCTCTGCTCTAAACCTGTGTGTACATGTACAGAAGAAAATAATAAAGCTGTCGTATTTACAAGATTTTCATGTGTAAAAAGGCCTCATATGCACCTTATCTGGAGGCCTGGTCACAACATAAAGGTACTCCCTTGGTCTGGCAGAATCTCTTTAAGGAAACCGACATGTGATAAAAATGATATCAAGTATTTTGAGATCGTCTGAGAGGTATTGTTCTTCATTGGGAACGCTTCTGGATAACAGGACGCATAGTCGTCAATGACCAAAATATACTTTTTTTCCGAGTCTGGATGGTTCTAACGGGCCAACAATATCCATCCCTATTTTTGATTATGGGGCGTCTATAATTCGATGGGGCTGTAATGGGAGTGCTGGAACATTGGCTTGAGCAGTTTTCTGGTATAGGGTGCATGTGGAAACAACATTCTCAAAGCCGGCATGTACACCTGGCGAGTAGAATCTGGGTTCAGTTTGGTTCTGTGTCTTGTTGATGCCGAGATGTCCAGTTGTTAGGTGGGTATGCGCCATTTCTAAAATAATGCGCCCTTGATTTCTATGCACCACCAATTGTGTTCTCGATATTCCTTCAGGGCTAACATCTCCCCAATAAAGGAGACCTTTATTTACATAGAAGAAGGGGCCTTTGTTTTTCTCTACTCTCTTCCTCAGAAATGACCTGATGAAAAGCCTCGGTCAATATCGGATTGTTCAATTGTGCGAATGCAAATCAGGGATTCTGTGGGTTCATCAACTAATGGGACAAACTCCCCATGGAGAGGTTCATCGGCTTCCCCAAAACCTTTGGTACCCTGTTCTGTAATTTCTTGCTTGGGGACTTCTATGGGTTTGGGAAACAGATCCTGCCTCCAGCACACCGTGGGTTATTTTGTCTCCAATTTTTATGTGCTAGGATTTCTTTCCCTGATTATGGAGCAGAATCTTCGCATTCTCCGGTAATCTGGGATGACCACCCCTGCTACCACATCTAGGTCACGCCCTGACGCCACAACAGACTTAGACACAAGCCGTATATATGTGCATTTTAGTGGGGACAAGATTAAGCTTGTGTGAACCAATTGTCATTCACCACTTTCAATCACTACGTTCTGACTACTACTTTGGTCCAACCCTATTGACTCAGGGTATCTACTATAGTGTCAAAGGCTCTAGTGGACAACTTAGTAAATCTAAGGCTCTCCAATTTTTTTCAGGTTGGTAGGATCCCAGTCCTGGCACCATTTGTGGTGACAAGGAATGAAGAGACTGGCCAAGTGGTGCCATAGTGGTTGCTATTGACTTTTATTAAATGAGAAACCAAACCTAGCTAGCCCTAACTCTAAGGGGATTTCCGTACATAAACTAAAGAAACTAGGACACTCGCCAGGAAGTCTGTGTGAGTCAAAATAAAAAGGCACTGTCCCAGTCACAAGGGCTCCTACGCTATCCCGGTCACTACAACAAAACACCATTAAGTCCAGCTACTGTTTTCTCTGTGACCCAACAGAAACTAAACAGTTATATAAAGTTCTGTGAGGCTAGGCGAAAGGCTACCTTCTCCTAGCTGGTTCCCCAATGTCTTTCACAGTTCTAAATAAGGTTTGTAGTTGCTCTAGTGATGTTTTTACAACCTCTAGGTTTTGCATAATACTTGATCCAAACCCACTGGGACGATGAAGCTGCTCCTGGAAACACTGTTGATTCTCCAGTACCACACTTTTGTGGAACTGGCCTGGGAACTGTATCACAACATTATTTACCTTTTTTCTTTTTCTCTATGGTTCACACAGGCCTCCAGATAAGGTTCGTATTAGGTCTTTTTACGCATTAAAATCTTGTAAATATGACGCTTTATTATTTTCCAGTGTTCATTTACGCACATGTTTACAGAAGAGGGTAGTGCAAAGGTCAGGTTACTTGACAGAAACCAGAACGCTTCTTTTGATTTTTATCTACATGGATGTAATGTCAAGCCATGGAGAACAACCTCTGAAACAGAATGTATTTCTCTGGAGCCTTTCAAAAAAAGAAACTGCACACTATGTTAAAAGGAATGGTTTCTTTCCATTCAACTTCTGCTGTATAGTGTGTAGATGCTCATGGAGCAAACAGAAGCACTGTGCATATTTCTTTTCCTAGCATTTTAGGATTGTATAATTAATAAAATGGAAAGTTAAGTTGCAATTGAGAATTAATCTTTTGTAACAAATTAAGCTTTCTTTCAGGGAATGCAAAGCATTATTTCCAATTGTATATTTCAGAGTTCCTGTGCTGTGTGCATAATCACGTGGAGAGCATATCATTTTGACACAAATAATGTAATGTATACTCTAATTATAAAAACAGTGTGTAAAATTATGAGTATGCACAGTCTAGTCTACATCCATTCAACCTTGCAGTTAATGGGGTACATTACTATTAATGGTCAGTGGCAGCACTCTTTGCTCAAGTGTGAGTGCTTCTCATTACACCAATCACAGATGTTAGCCTCTCAAATATTCAAGACTACAATTAAAACATCCAAACCCTAACTCTCCAGAAGGTGCAAGCGCTGTTCAAAAACAAACAAATTAAAGTTACATTTGTAATTGAAATAGAAACTGAGCAAAACCTGTCCCTGTGATAATCCAGATAGGTATTTAACTTTATCTAGCGCTTCATACATGGTTGTCCAACATTTAGGCACTGTGATTATTATTCCTCAGTCGATACTCACTTTACTGACCTCTGAAGGATGTTGGCCAATAAGATAGCTCAGCCGGTTGAGCACTTGTTGCTGCGATCTGTGTGTGATTGGTAGGTTGCAGGTTCGAATCCCGGCAAGGCCAACTCAGCCTTTCATCATTTTGAGGTCAATAAAGGAGTGCCAACTTCGGTTTGTTGATAGTTGTGATAAATATGTTCTATGTAAAGCGCTTTGCTAAAAGCACTATGTAAATATCCATTTGACCATGAGATTAGGTATAGAATTTAGCATGAAGTCGTTGCCTCTGCACTGTTTTATCATACCATTGGCATTCCATTAGGTAGTAACAGCTCCTGGAAATGAGGACTTTCAGTAAACATCAAAAGACAATTCTGCTATCGACCCTCATAACACACAATACAATTCATGTTTGCTTTTCTATGTAATTGGCTAGGTTTTTGTATTTTCTACATTTAAATATGTACAGGTGAGATCAAATGGCCAGACCATGGAGAAATAATGAAAGGTGTATTATGTCACAATGCAGAACGTTGCTGCATGGTAATGATTTCCACACAGTTTTTGCACATGTCGGCTGGATGTCACATACATTTTACTCTCTCGCAAATGAGAAAAGTCATTTCTTTTTTTTTTTTTTTTTTTTTTTTTTTAAATTTTTATTTTAATTTTCAAAATTACAATAAGATGAGCAAAAACATATTAAATGATTACAACAAAAACACATATACTCTAACCTACACACTTAACTATATACAAACCCCCAGAGTCAAATCAGATCTAAAATCAGGCCTAATACAATAAAAGAAATTTACCCCATATCTTATTGAACAATGCACTCTTTTTCTCCCTCAGGTACAGAACCCTTTCGATATCAGCCAAAATATGCATCTCAGCAATCCACATTTCAATTGTAACAGGAGTAGATGTTTTCCAGTTTCTCAATATCAATTTCTTTCCCACCATTGCTCCCCGAAAGATCCACTTTCTCTGGGAGGTACTCAAGTCTTCCAGCACATCAGTGCTGCCCAGCACAATAGTCTTGAAATCCAAGTGGATTCTCTCTTTGAGAACTCTCTCACAAATCTGATCAAATTCGAACCACATACCCCTCACTCTTGGACATTCCCACAACATATGTTCAAAGGTGCCCCTCTCCTGAACACATGCCCAACAGTCAGAGTTATCACTCATTCCTCTTTCCATCAAACGCTCCGGTGTCCAATAAGTTCTATGTAGAATCTTAATCTGCCGCGATCTTTCAACCAGACTCAAAGAACACAGTTTCACATTCTCACAGATTCGAGACCAATGCTCTTCCGCAATGTCCTCACCAATCCTTTGGTTCCAATCCAGTCTCACAGCATCATTTATCTTGTAGTTGGACACAATTTGTTTATAAACATAGCTGACCAAGCCACACCCACTCACCCCAGGTATCCAGCCAAGCAAATCCAAATTGACTCCCTTCTCTATATTCACGTCACCTACTGCTCTCCGGATCTTCCGATAGTCCGCCATACAAAAGGTAGGGATATCAAACTTCAACTTGACTTCTCTGGCAGTCAACCAAGTCATACCATTGAAAAGGTCCCCAATCCACTGAACCCCAGCAAGGAACCATTCTTGCCAGAACATAACTTTCCCTTCATATGTAACACTCGGATTCAGCCAAAGTGAAGCATTCGGGTCTCTCAATGCATCGAAACCCAAACACTCATTCAAAGCCAACCACGAAGTCCGTAGACTCTTAGTCAACGGATTCTCCAACCTCCGTCTGCATGGCTGACTCGTTAATAAAGCCCGGGGTGACAACGGACTCACATGACTAGATTCCGCACCAAACCCATCCGCACCATCTGATTTAATACATGCAAATAAGGTACGGGCCATGAAGGCCAGATCTCTTGAAATCACATTTACTCTCAAAGTTTAAAAATAGGGAGTAAAATACTCCCACCTCCAAAATCGTATCTGGAGCACTGGGTGTTAGGAAAGATTTGCTTTACTGCACCTTTCCTTCCATCTTTATGGAACTCCTAAACTTTGTACTTTTATTTTTGAATCTGACCTGTACTTTTCTGCAGTACAATGAAGCCTTAAGCTTCACTGTACTGGATTTTGCTCACATGTTACGGCGAAACGGATATGTCCTTAAGGCTATCAGTACTGGGAAACAGTGTTCCCTCAGTCGTGTTACTATGTTGCAACTTGTGGTTACTTTTGTATCACTTGTGGTAACTTTTTATCATTGCACAAAGCAGCTTACACTGCAGTGCAATGGGGTGCATTTTTGTTTTGCCCTAGACTAACACTCAAAGGATTGTTTTTGTTACTCTAGATGTGCTTAAGAGATGGGCTGGGGGGAGCAATGACTTTTCCTCACTTTTTGGGGAATTTCGTTTTAGCTTTACCGCATTTACCGCGTTTGGCTACTGACTGGATACTGGTCAAACACGGCCGTACCATGAGGTTTTTGCCCATTCTTTTTGCATCTTGTTATTTAGCCTTCTTCCTGGCCTGAGAGGCCAGGAAGATCCTTATAAGGACTTCCAGTGCCCGGGAAAGCAGCAGCTTTTGGCGGGCTAGTGGAGGGCTTTGTGTCTTTGCAGGCAGGATGTGGGCTGGGTCATCTGACCCTAATCCACATACTGGTTTCTGTGTGTCTGAGTGGTAAGCATGAGTGTTCCCGCCAGTGGTCCTGAATGGACCACTGTGGGGTGTGTGTGTGGGCTAGTTCTGCTATTGGGAGTTTCGACTCCTACCTGGCTTTTAGGATAAGAAGAGGACCCCTGCATACATTCTTCAGAGATCCTGGAGAAACCTGAAGGAGCCAAGTATCCTATCCAGCTACGAGACCTGCGAAGAAACCTGAAACCTGACTGAAGGAGGCATGGCAAAAAACCTCTGCTGCAGTCCTGATGGAGCCCTGTTTTGCTTGTGATCTTCAGTAGGCTTGCGAAGGTACTACAGCCCTTGAGTGGAGGGACCATCCATTCCCGATGTCAACTCGATGCCCAGCACAAAAACCGCCTTTGGAAGTGCCCGGGAATCGTCCTGTGGCTGACCAGCTTCGTTTTTGGGCTACCGTGTTAACTTCGTCGCCGTTCCGAGTTTCTGCCTGAAACTTGGCATACCCTCAGATGCCACTGCAACAACACCATCTGCAGAATTTTGGTGTCCTAGCATGAAGGGACCAGAGAAAGACCGGAAAGTGCGACCGCGGCTACTGAGTCCTCTTGCATCCCTGTGCGCGGCGTGCACCGTCCAAAAACTGCTTTTCTGACATTAGTCCAGTCCTTAGAGGGGTGCTACATAGTTTGTTTTTGCATTCTTTGACCGAGAGTCCTTGCACCAGAAAAAGATCCCAACCAGAGTCATTCTTGAACCTTCAACCCCTGAAAATCGAGGACCGCAGTGTCACATTTCCCGGGAGGTGGAAGCTGCTTTTTCGCTGGAGGAGCCGACTCCATTGAATACTCTGTTACGCTCCTCAGCGTTCCTTTGAATGCGCTCTAGTCTTTTTCAACATCGTCGCTGCCCTGTTCGCTTTTAGTCACTGAGCGATCGGCGTTCGGCGCGTTGCAACTGATTAGGCTTTCCCCGTTTGTTGTTATGCTACTGGATCATTTCTCTTAGCGGTGCTCGGCTCTTCTCTCTGCCTCCTCTTTTTTCACCTATCCGCTCTGCTTCTGCCTTTCCTACTTAGGGTCAGATCCCGCTCCAACTACTCTCTGCCCGTCTGTCTTTTACCACTTTTTCCCTATTTTATTTTGCCCTTTTTTCCATTCTGTGTTGCTTGCCTGCTCTCTCTTTCCTCCCATTTTTCAGCTGCCTTCTCCCCTTTCTTACCTCCATACTTCTTACCTCTCTCCTCGCCTGTCTGGCGGTTCCACTTTGACTTTTCTTTTCTCTCAGGGCCACCGAGTTTTCTTTTTTCCATTTTTTGGGTCTTCTCTCCCATTCTACATCTTCCCGGTTACCTTTCTTGCCTTACCGGTCTGTGGTTTGTAGTTCTCCTGTGATCCAGTCTGTCACTGAACTGTTCTTTCTTGGTTTCCATACAGTCCGCCCCCCCCCCAGGGCTATTATTTCCTTCTACACAGAGTCCACCCCCCTCGACTGCTCCCACAGGGGAATACAGCGACCTGCAATCTATTGTTTTTTTTTGTGCCCTGAAGGCTTTTTCCCCATACACCCGGCTGTTCCGGGATCGAGGCCCCCTGTCTGGCTATTTGAAGCAGAAACAGTGGTTTCATACTGTGGCAGACCTTACCTTCTTTAAAAAAAGGAGACCCACAACAGGAGAAGAAAGAAGATTCCTTCGCCGGATCCTTGCTTGTCAGGTGAGGAGGAAGAGGGGGACTTCGAAACTGTGTCTTCTACATCTGTGGAAAGCGAAGATGACAGTTTGCAACGCCAGAAACTCAACATGACCAGAGCCAAACAGATTCAAGAACTGGTGGCTGCTGTACAGGATCTCAACCTAGAAGTACAAAACTTAAAGATGGAAAACACTGTGCTTGGTCAACTGATCACTGCCAGAGACCAACACTCTACGGATCTCCCTCCTATGGCCCTTGTATAAGGCAAGTTTGACGGCTCACCCAAGAAGGTGAAGGCATTCCTAGAAGCATCTAGTGTGCACTTCACCTTCCGATCTGGCACCTTTTTCATGGATAAGGCCAAAGTAGGTTTTATGATTTCACATAAAACAGGGAATGCCTTGGCATGGGCAACCCCCTTGGTCACAAACTCGACCAAGCTCTTCAAAATTATGATGCATTTGTTTCTCTTCTTCGTCAAACATTCCAAAGACCGGAGAACACCTTTGTTGCCTGTGAGGACTTGTTAGACATCCGTCAGGGTAACATGGTCCTCTTATCGTATGGAACTACCTTTAAACAACTGGCTGCGGAGGCTGGATGGTCTGAACAAGCACAATTTTCAATTTTTTGTCGAGGTCTGAAAGAGGAGCTTAAGGTTGAGTTGGCTCGCACCCCAGGTCCTCCAACCATTTCAGACCTATATTCTGTGGTTCTTCTGATAGATGTTAGACTTGCTGAATGGCGTTCGGAAAGGAGAAAGAACCGCAGTATTTCTCTACTTCCGGACCTACATACACCCTCCTCGTCAATTGGACCACGTCCGGTCAAAGAAAGAAACAGAGAAGAACCAATGCAGTTTGGTACCACCCAGGGTCCCCTTTCGCCTGAAGAACGAAAAAGAAGAAGGGAAGGAAATCTGTGCATGTATTGTGGATCGGGAACCCACTTATTAAGAGACTGTCCAGAGGTTCTGCCAGATGTTCGGGAAACGGGCACCCTCGGGAGAAGTTGGGCCGACTTACCGAGGGGCAGTTCCAGGTCCCTACACAACCATCACAGTTTCTTCTTCTGTACCCACAGATGACACTAGCCTTATGGTCATTACCATTCAGATCCTGTTGGGAGAAAGAAGGATCGACACCCTTGCCCTACTGGACTGCGGAGCGGCTGCTAATTTTGTCGACACACTATGGGCCGAGAAGGAAGGTCTCCACCGGTTAAAAAAAAAAAGGAAGGGCAAAAAGTGGAAGGAGTAGACGGAGAACCTTTCGGCTCCGGTAACATCACTCATTCTACAGAGGAATGTTCCGTTACAGTTCTACAACATACAGAGAGACTGTCCTTTGATATCATAAGGGCCGCTCACTTCCCTGTGATATTGGGCATAGGTTGGCTTTGTCGCCACAACCCTTCCATTGACTGGTGTGCAAACCTCCTCAGTTTTCATTCACTATATTGCAAGCTGAACTGCCTTGAGGGATCAGGGTTTGGGACAGTCAAAACAGTCTTCAATAAAGACTCTTGTTCCATCCATCGCATTCCTGGGAACCTCAAAGAATATGAAGACGTTTTTCTAGAAAAGACCCCAGTGGAATTACCTCCACACAGACCTGAGGACTGTGCCATCAACCTGATACCTGATGCATTGGTCCCTTTCGGTAGAATGTTCCCCCTCTCAATGTACGAGAAGAAGGCCCTTCGTGATTACCTTGATTCAAACCTTACAAACGGTCTCATTTGCCCTTCTCGTTCCCTGGCTGGGGCTTCTCTTTTTTTTATTCCCAAGAGAGATTCTAAGGAGTTGAGACCTTGTATTGACTACTGAGGCCTTAACAAAGTTACTGTGCGAGATAGGTATCCTATGCCATTGATCTCGGATATATTGGAAGTAGTGCAAGGGGCCACTATTTTCACCAAGCCTACCATTTACTCCACATTAAAGCAGGAGACGAATGGAAGACTGCTTTTCGCACTCCGTATGGGAATTTCGAATACCAAGTGATGCCTTTTGGGCTGGTAAACGCCCCATCAGTGTTCCAGAGGTTCATAGACCGTTTATTTTGCGATTTCCTTGACCAGTTTACTATAGTATATCTGGATGATATCCAGGTATTTTCAAAAAATAAGACGGAACATCAAGAACATGTACAAGAGGTACTGCACCTACCTCAGAAGAATCATCTACTAGTCAAGCCAGAGAAATGTGTTTTTTTACTCCTCTCCCATCCCTTATCTAGGGTTTATACTCTCTGATCAGGTGGTCACTATGGATCCTCGCAAAGTCTCGGCCATCATGGATTGGCCTGCTCTAACTTCCGTAAGGGAAGTACAAAGATTTCTTGGGTTGGCTAATTTCTATAGGAAGTTCATCCCAAATTTCTCTAATGTAGTACTTCCAATAACTTCTTTACCTAAGAAGAGTTCTGCCCCTTTTAGCTGGACTCAAACTGCAGAAGAAAGTTTTTCTCTTCTCAAACATCTGTTTTGTTCAGCCCTGATTTGGCAACAGCCTGATCAAAGCCAGCCATTTATTTTGGAAACAGACGCCTCCTCGGCTGCCATAGGAGCAGTTCTTCTCCAAGGACATTCAGGAAAGGAACATCCTGTCTCTTATTTCTCCAAGACACTCAATGCCAGTCAAAGGAATTATTCGTTAATCGAAAAAAGAACTCTTAGCCATAAAGGGGGCGTGTGAGGAGTGATGACATTTACTTCAAGGAGGAGAACTTCCTTTTCTGATTTGCATGCATCACAAGAACCTTCAGTTGTTACAGAGAATGGAATGTGTCAACTCTCGTCAGGCCCGCTGGGCTCATTTTTTTTCCTCAGTTCCAGTTCAACATCACACACATACCAGGATCACAAAACAGATTGGCTGATGCTCTTTCAAGAAAGACTGATGTAGAACCGGACCCTGACAGAGAACCTATGTTTCCGTGCACTAAGATCATAACAGTCGTCTCAACCTTTTTACAACGAGTTAAAGATGCTTCTACCGAAGACCTAAGTACCTCTCTACTTTTAAGGCACAGTGATACTGAAGTTAAAGAAGGTCTGCTCTTCTACAAGAAGAGATGATTCCTGCCCACTGATGAAATTCGCTGTTTGGCTCTCTTTTGGTGCCATGATGCAGTAACCGCAGGACACTGAGGCTGTTATGGTATGCTAGATCTGCTCAAGAGATAATTTCACTGGCCAGGGATGGCAAAGGACACAGAGATGTACGTCAAGGCCTGTCTGGTGTGTACACGCAGCAAAATTCAACCGCAGAAGCCTATAGGCCTACTAGAAAAAGAACCCATCTCTATCGGTCCCGGGAAACATATTTCTACAGATTTTGTAGTGGAACTGCCGGTTCACAAGGCTGTACCTGCATAATGGTTACAATTGATACTTTCTCCAAATTGGCTAATTTTCTGCCTTTGCCAGCCATCCCCATGGCTTCCGAAATGGCAGAGGTCTTTCTCAAAGACATTTTCCGCCTACATGGATTATCTCAAAAGATGGTGTCAGACCGAGGTAGTCAATACACCTCATGCTTTTGGAAGGCACTATGTAATCGACTGGGCATAGAGTGGGCTTTATCTTCTGGCTTTCACCCTCAGTCCAATGGACAAACTGAGCGTCTTAACAGAACTTTAGAGAAATATCTACGCTGTTATGTTAACCATCTACAAGACAATTAGGTGTCTCTCCTACCTACAACGGAATTCACATAAAATAACACCATCCATACAGCATTGGTCATGAGTTTGTTCTTTGTTACTTATGGGATACACCCCAGTCAATCCTACCAGTCATTCCTGGTCCTTCCAACATACCATCCATAGAAAGCTATCTCTCGCAGAAGCTCAAAACATCGCCAGGCAAAGCTTACATGATGCTAGGGATTGCTATAAAAGACAGGCTGATAAGCATAGACGTAGGATTCCTAATCTCGCAGTAGGGTCTAAAGTGTAGTTGTCCACCAGATATCTCCCTCGTTGGGTCCATCCCTCCAAGCTGTCACCCCGATATATCAGTCCATTTGAGATACTGTCACAAATAAATCCTGTAGCCTTTCACTTGCGGCTGCCCAATAAACTCAGTTGCATCCATCCTGTTTTTCATGCTTCACTTCTGCGACCTCATGTCCCTGATCTTTTAGCTCGTCCCTCCCCTGCTATTCAGACATCAGCCAACAATCCGCCTGAGGAGTATGAAGTAGAACAGATATGTGACTCCAGGTACCGGAAGGGTAGACTTGAATATTTAATAAAATGGAAAGGGTACCCTAGTTCAGAAAATTCCTGGGAACTTGTTACGTACATCCATGCCCCTCTTCTGGTCAGAAGATTCCACCGGGCTCATCCAGGAAAGCCAGGGGGCGTTAGGTCTCAAGAGGGGGCATACTGACACATTTCCTGGGAGATGGAAGCTGCTTTTTCGCTGGAGGAGCCGACTCCATTGAATACTCTGTCACGCTCCTCAGCGTTCCTTTGAATGCGGTCTAGTCTTTTTCAACATGGCCACCGCCGGTTTGCTTTTAGTCATTGAGCGACCGGCGTTCGGCGCGTTGCAACGGATTAGGCTTTCCCCCTTTGTTGTTACGCTTCTGGGTCATTTCTCTTAACGGTGCTCCACTGTTCTCTCTGCCTCCTCTTTTTTTGCCTCTCTGCTATGCTTCTGCCTTTCCTACTTAGGGTCAGATCCCGCTCTGACTACTCTCTGCCTGTCTGTCTTTTGCCACTTTTTCCCTATTTTATTGCCCTTTTTTCCGTTCTGTGTTACTTGCCTGCTCTCTTTGTCCTCCCATTTTTTGACTGCCTTCTCTCCTTTCATACCTCCATTCTTCTTACCTTTCTCCTCGCCTGTCTGGCGGTTTCCACTTTCACTTTTCTTTTCTCGCACGGCCACCAAGTTTTTTTTTTCTCCATTTTGTGGGTCTTTTCTCCCATTCTACATCTGCCCGGTTACCTTTCTTGCCTTACCTGTCTGTGGTTTCTAGTTCTCCCGTTATCCAGTCTGTCACTTAACTGTTCTCTCTTGGTAACCATACATTCGCCCCACCCTGGGGCTATTCTTTCCTTCTACACGGAGTCCATCATCCTCGACCGCTCCCACAGGGGAATACGGCGACCTGCAATCTACTGGGGTTTTTTTCCCCATACACCCAGCTGTTCCGGTATCGAGGCCCCTTGTCTGGCTATTTGAAGCAGACACAGTGGCTTCATACCGTGGCAGACCTTACCTTCCTAAAAAAAAGAAGACCCACAACAGGAGAAGAAAGAAGATTAATTTGCCGGATCCTTGTGTCATGATGCCTACCCCCGGGACCCAGACCAAGTCCAGCAACCCCGTAAGCAGGCATCAAGTTATTCTAAGCAAGCCCAACAACCCCTGCTAGGGGCTATTTGGGTGCAGTCCTGGTGCCTATGGCGCCAGGCTCATATGGAGAGTCAGTCCTGGCGCCATAGGTGCCAGGCTCCTAGATTAAAACTTACCTGATGCAGACCATGCTGCAAACTCACCTGATGCAGACCATGCTGCAAGAGCTCCAAGCCAAAAGAGGCTTGGAAGGGACTACTTTACCTAGGGACTATTTTTTTACTCGGGTGGGGCTGGGGAGGAATACTTACCTGGGACTACTTTGGAGGCTATTTAAAACACACCCGAAGAGCAGCACACGCTTCACGTTATTCTGCATCCAGCAGCGTAACGCTCACAGTGCCTGCAAGTCTGCATCCAGTCTTCTGCCACGCCCGCCTCGATTCTGGAGCTCCTAGAAAAAGGGAGAAAGAAGGAGAAAAGGTTAGATCAAGAGCAATACCTTTGATCCTTACCTGAATTCCCGATCCATCGCACCTTCGAGCTGGAAGAAAGAACCTATTTTATGCGCGTCGCCTCGCCTGCTGCAGTGCCGCGCTGACCTCACCGGCCTTCGCAGCATCTTCACATTCCAGTGTATCCTTCTGCATGTTCCCGCTGCACTCCGGCACCTAAGGGGAAGACAAGAACAGCAAGGTGAGCCAAGGGAATACACAGAGGCAATAGAAGTTACCCCCCCATAGACTTACCTGATTTTACCACAGGGGGTACTATTCCTCTTCACGGGTCGGCACCGCTTCCACTGCATCCTCGCCGAACCCCGGCCCCTAGGGGGAAACAAAAGGACAGCAAGGTGAAACAAAGGGACAAACAAGGGGAAACCTCCTCACCACGATAGACTTACCTGATTTTACCGCCGGAGGCATAATTCCCCGAGACTTCATACTTTCTCTCAGTGCCTGAATAAGGGAGAAAGCAACAGGTTACATATTGATATTATTTTATCGAACTGTGTTGGATAATACAAATCCTTACCTGAATATTAGTGGTCCTTACTTGAAAGTCAGACATTTGAACTCTTACGAACTACATACTTACGGCGTCTTGCCGGGAATCTCAGAGTCAATATTGTTCTGGAATTTACCAATTCCTTCGAGCCAGTGAAGCAACTGGTTATCTACGCGCCCCTGCGCTCAATCCAGGATGGAGAGCTCATCTTTCCAAACCATCAGGTGACACTATAAGAGGGGACATCAAAGGTGATCAGTGGGGAGGACAGCTGGAGTGAGGGGGGCGTTAACGCTCAACTCCACTGGTGGTTAATTCCCTTTCTCCATTTGTAGAAGAATATTCCTACGGTCCAAGCAAACAAAGCTAGGTGGGCCAGTCCAGTCCGTCATCTCGGCACTACGCGTCACATTGGTGGAGACCGCAGCTGTCCAGTTCAGATCGACGCCCCTGTGGGAGCCAGGTGAGCGTAACAGAACGCAAAGCCTACCCACAAATTCCCACCCGGGCGTTATGGATACCTCAGAAACTGACCAATTGGCCCAATTACTAGGGGAACTGAGGGCAGAAGTGCATTCCGCCCGTCAAGAAACCAATGCCCTTAGGAGACAACTGATTTTGTCAAAGGAGCGAACTGATGACCTTGCTAGGCAACTACTGCAAAGCCAGGCTGGACAAGCACCCCTACCAGGTCCCAGGGGAAATCCAGCTCCTGTGTCATCGAGTAACCCTGTGCAAATAAACCTACCAGGAAATATTCCATTAGCTCCGCCCGAACGCTTTGCCGGAGATCCCAAAAGGTTTGCCGTGTTTATGAACCAATGCCGCTTGCACTTCTTATGCAGACCTGGAGCCTTCCCAAACGATCAAGCCAAGGTAGCCTTTGTATTGTCATATCTCAGCGGCAGTGCAGCGGATTGGTCAATTCCACTAGTTACCCAGGATGACCCAATTCTTCGGGATTTTCAGGGCTTTCAAATGAACATGGAAAGACTATTTGCCCGGCACTCCCAAGGACAGGCCCTGGATAACAAACTTTTGTCCCTATGACAGGGTAAACAGGACCTTTTATCCTACATCGCAACCTTTAATAGGTTGATAGTGGAAACTGGATGGCCTGAGGTAAAACGAATCACATTATTTCACCGAGAGCTTCGAGGAGAACTCAAGGATGTCTTGGTTCAAGTTGTGAACCCACCTCAAGACTGCGCTGAATATATAGACTTAGTGGTCCAGTTAGATCACAGACTTCAGAACAGAAAGGCTAATTGAGCCAAGTTTGAGAATCGGTGTTGGTCAAAACCCACGCTAACCCCAAAGGAGCAGATGCTTCAGAACCCATGCAAATCAGAGGGGTTAAAGGACCCTTAACCCAGAAGGAAAGAGAAAGGAGACGACAAATGCCATTGTGTCTATATTGTGGAACTTCTGGGCATTTTCTACGTGATTGCCCTGTAAAACCACCCAAGAAGGTGGTAGGAGCTGCTGATAAAAACCATATGGAGTAAGAGTCGGGAAACGACCACGCCCGACAAGCGTAGAGGTCCGCTTGCCGAGCTTGAAGAAGGATACTCAGACCTCTCATTTCATCATACCAATGGTCCTCTTAGATCCAAGGCAGCCATCGCGTATGCACGCAGTAAGGGTATAAATTGATAGCGGGGCCATAGGAAACTATGTGGACTACGAATTGGCTTCCAGGATGAATCTACCTCTCTGCCGAAAAACCACCTCAGGTGTCATCAGCACAGTCGATGGAACTGAAATTGCCTCTGGGCCTGTAACTCATTCCACCGCAGAGATGACACTATTGGGTCAGGATGGGCATCGGGAGACTATTGCGTTTGATCTAATCAAAGCCCCACAGTTCCAAATAATACTGGGGATACCTTGGTTGGAAAAACATAATCCTTGTATTGATTGGCGAGAGAAGAGAATAACCTTCCCGGATTGTGCACAAACCTGTTACCCAAAGAAAAATCTGAACGCAGGCCTGGCCACAGTAACCACAGCAGTCGTGCAACTACCTCCAGAATACCAAGAATTCCAGGATGTCTTCCAAAAAGAACAGGCAAACACCTTACCACCTCACAGATCGTACGATTGTCAAATTGATCTCATACCGGTGCACAACCCCCTTGTAGCAGGATCTACGCCCTTACGGAACCTGAGAACCTTCACCCACGACAATACTTAGACCAGTACCTTGCTAATGGCTTCATTCGCCCATCCAAGTCCCCTGCATCTTCAGCTTTATCTTCGTGCCCAAAAAGGAAGGTGACCTCAGAACGTGCATAGACTACCACGCATTGAACCAGATAACTGTTAAGAAGCGATACCCATTGCCTCTGATCCCTGAACTACTAGACAAAGTGAAGGACGCTTGCATATACACTAAGTTAGATCTCCGGGGGGCATACCATCTGGTACGTGTAAAGGAGGGCGACGAATGGAAGACTGCTTTTCGCACTAAGTATGGGTTATTGGAATACCAGGTGATGCCTTTCGGGTTGTGCAATGCACCAGCAGCCTTCCAATACTTCATGAACGATGTCCTTCGTGAACTCATTGACGTTTGTGTTGTCGTATATATCGATGATATTCTAGTATACTCCTCTTCAGAATCTGACCATGTGAAGCACGTCCGAGCAGTCCTTGAGAAATTGCGCCAGCACAAACTATATGCAAAACTGGAAAAATGCATTTTTCATGCCACAGAGGTTGAATTCCAAGAGGAGTCCGAATGGACTCACGAAAGGTGGACGCAATCCTTAAGTGGCCATCACCAAGTTCAGTTAAAGGAGTACAAAGCATGCTCGGCTTTGCCAATTTCTACCGCAGATTCATCCCGGATTTTTCACATGTTGTACATCCCATCACAGAACTCTTGCGAAAGAATAAACGCTTTATGTGGACTGAAGAAGCTGAAAATGCCTTCCAAGAGCTGAAAGCGAAATTCACGTCTGCACCTGTATTAAAGCACCCACGCCCTAAACTTCCGTACATAATGGAAGCTGATGCATCAAGTCTAGCCATGGGAGCTGTCCTGTCTCAAAAGGACCCTGAAACTGGCCAGCTTCACCCAGTAGCAGTTTGGTCCAGAAAGTTCTCGGCACCCGAGTTAAACTATGCGGTTACCGACAAGGAGTTATTAGCCATTAAATCCGCCTTGAAGGCTTAGCAGCACTATCTTCTTGGTGCCAGGCGTACCATTACTGTGATCACCGATCACCGGAACTTACAGTATTTAAGACAGCCAAGGCCCAATCGTCACGCCACTCCGATGGGCATTGTTCTTTGGCGAGTTCGATTTCGTGATAACCTATCGACCAGGTTGTAAGAATGGTAAAGCAGACGCCTTATCCCGAATAGGGATGGGAGAGGCAGAAGTGAACCCAGAACCAGTACCTATAATTTCTGAACAAAGGATTCTTAGCATGACTACTCTACAAACACTAGAGGACATTCAGGTAAAGATCCAGCAACTCTTTGATCCTACAGCCCTGCAGGACTGGGTAAAGAAAGGCCCGGACTACTCTGTCACCAATGACCTACCTTATTACCAAGGGCGACTATTTCTGCCACATAAGGAACTGCAAGAGCTAGTCATTTCCCGTTATCATGATACCCTAATGGAGGGGCACCCAGGTATCGCAAAAACTGAAGCTAAGATTAAGAGACAATTCTGGTGGCCCACCTGGCGAAAGGATATTAAATCATTTGTGATGTCTTGTGACATTTGCGCCCAAAACAAAAGTCAAAAGAAAAAACCAGCTGGACTCTTACAACCTTTAGACATTCCGCCTATACCATGGCACACCTTATCGTTAGACTTTACTACTGATCTACCCCCATGCAATGGATTTAACATCATTCTAGTTATTGTGGATCTTTTTTCCAAGATGGCCCACTTTATTGCTTTAAAGGGATTACCTTCAGCTTCAATCCTGGCCAAGGAGTTCCTCGAAAACATTGTTCGCATACACAGATTTCCGTCCGTATTGGTCTCTGACCAGGGCAGTCAATTCATTTCACATTTTTGGAAACATTTTTGTCAATTGGCACAAATCGATGTGAGGTTATCGACCAGCCACCACCCCCAAACCGATGGTCAAACGGAGAGGACCAACCAGACTCTCGAACAATACCTGCGTTGTATGTTACATCAGACTGAGAGTAATTGGAAAGACATTCTTTGGATCGCCGAATATGCATACAATAATTCAGTACATTCTGGAACTGGACAAAGCCCCTTTTATACCTTATATGGGCACCATCCTCGAACCTCAGACCTTGACTCACCCCAACACTTAGAAATGCCCGACGGTTTGGGTATCACCTACACTAACTATGCTGATGATACCCAAATCCTCATCCTGTTGTCGGGAGACTACAATGCGGATTTGGCCTTGGTGAACAAGGTGTACCTCATCATCCAGGCATGGATGGCCTCCCATAGTCTATGGGACTGACAAGACCAAACTCATCATCCTGGGATCAGCCACGAACTTAAACAAACTGGACCTCAACTACTCCAGCTTCACCATTGACAGCAACCCTATAAAGGTAGCTAAGGAAGTGAAAACCCTTGGCATCTATCTCGATTCCACCCTCTCCTTCCATAAACAGGTCAGCTCCATGGCATCCACTACAGCCTGCACATGCAAGCTTATACGCTCTGCCAAACCCTTCCTCTCCACCCAAAGTTGCATTACTCTAGCCAGAGCTCTCATACTATCTAAACTGGACTATTGTAACTCCCTCTATGTAGGTGCCAACAAACAGATTACCAATAAAATCCAGATCCTACAGAACAATGCCCTTAGAGCAGCGCTTAACATCCCTAAAAGAGAACACATCTCGAATACTAGGAGAACCCACAACTGGCTCACTACCTCGGACAAAATTCTGCTTAAGGTAGCCTCCCTCGCCCACAAATGCCTTAACAACGCAGCTCCCCGTTATCTCTCAGACAGGATAACCAGATACATGCCCAACAGACTCACCAGAAATAGCAATGCTAACCTGCTCACTGTTCCCAGATTCAAGCGCATGAAAATGGGCGGCAACAGCTTCCAGGTAAAAGCAGCCCAACATTGGAACTCACTACCACCTTCCGTCAGAGCACCTCAAACCTACCACCAATTTAGGCGTAACTACCTCCAGTGGCTTAAGAACAAAGACCAATAATGACAGCCAATAATGACACCAGTAACTACTACACATTTGTCAACTTGTAACTATGTCGTAATTTTACTCTGTATCCTTGTAACTGTTTCTACTCACTGTAACTGCATCTACCCACTATGCATAATATGTAACTAATGTACAGTATTGTAACTAAGTTGAGAATATTCTTGTAATGCTTTCGCCCTCATACCTTCTGGTCCGGTGCGCCATATAAATAAATAAACAAACAAACAAACAAGTGGAACATCTGCACGCTACGATTACACAAGCCTTTAAGGAAGCAACTGCACATTTAAAAAAGGCGAAAGAAAAATACAAGAAAGATGCTGATCGGCATAGAAGTGATACTCCACAATACCAGATAGGGGACCAAGTATGGTTAGCCACAAAACATATACCTCTAAAGGGAACACGGACCTTTAACTCCAGATATTTGGGACCTTACTCTATTAAGGCCATTATCAACCCGGTGGCTGTCAAGTTGGACTTACCTGCTAATATGCAAATTCACCCCGTCTTTCATGTGTCACTTTTGAAGCCAGTGCAACCAGGGACAAGACTAACCAAGCCACCAGACCCCATCCTTGTAGACGGGGAACCCGAATTTGAAGTTAAGAATATCCTGGACTCCAAGCTGATAAAGTCAAAACTTTTTTATTTAATCGACTGGAAAGGTTACGGACCACAGGAAAGGTCATGGGAACCTAGTGACCACGTTCATGCACCCCGATTGGTGAAATAATTCCACCGAAATTTCCCAGACAAACTGAAACCACAGGGAAGAACGACTTTAGGAGAGGCCTTGGAGGGGAGTGCTGTCATGATGTCTAGCCCCGGGGACCCAGACCAAGTCCAGCAACCCCGGAAGCAGGCATCAAGTTATTCTAAGCAAGCCCAACAACCCCTGCTAGGGGCTATTTGGGTGCAGTCCTGGCCCCTATGGTGCCAGGCTCATACGGAGAGTCAGTCCTGGCGCCATAGGCGCCAGGCTCATAGATTAAGACTTACCTGATGCATACCATACTGCAAACACACCTGATGCAGACCATGCTGCAAGAGCTCCAAGCCAAAAGAGGCTTGGAAGGGACTACTTTACCTAGGGACTATTCTTTTACTCGGGTGGGGCTTGGGAGGAATACTTACCTGGAGGCTATTTAAACCACGCCCGAAGAGCAGCACACGCTTCGCGTTATTCTGCATCCAGCAGCGTGACGCTCACCGTGCCTGCAAGTCTGCATCCAGTCTTCTGCCACGCCCGCCTCGAGTCTGGAGCTCCTAGAAAAAGGGAGAAAGAAGGAGAAAAGGTTAGAACAAGAGCAATACCTTTGATCCTTACCTGAATTCCCGATCCATCGCGCCTTTGAGCTGGAAGAAAGAAGCTATTTTATGCGGGTCGCCTCGCCTGCTGCAGCGCTGCTCTGAATTCACCGGCCTTCGCAGCATCTTCACATTCCACATCCTTCTGCATGTTCCCGCCGCACTCCGGCACCTAAGGGAAAGCCAAGAACAGCAAGGTGAGCCAAGGGAATACACAGAGGGAATAGTAGTTACCCCCCCATAGACTCACCTGATTTTACCACCCGGGGTACTATTCCTCTTCACGGTTCGGCGCCGCTTCCACTGCATCCTCGCCGAACCCCAGCCCCTAAGGGGAAACAAATGGACAGCAAGGTGAAACAAAGGGACAAACAAGGGGAAACCTCCTCACCACAATAGACTTACCTGATTTTACCGCCGGAGGCATAATTCCCCGAGACTTCATACTTTCTCTCAGCGCCTGAATAAGGGAGAAAGCAACAGGTTACATATTGACATCATTTTATCGAACTGTGTTGGATAATACAAATCCTTACCTGAATATTACCGGTTGCCACGAGGAACTCTTCGCTAGGGTCAAGCTGCAACGTGCAAGGAATCGGACAAGAGTGAAAGTCAGACATTTGAACTCTTATGAACTACATACTTACGGCGTCTTGCCGGGAATCTCAGAGACAATATTGTTCTGGAACTTACCAATTCCTTCGAGCCTGTGAAGCAACTGGTTATCTACGCGCCCCTGGGCTCAATGCAGGATGGAGAGCTCATCTTTCCAAACCATCAGGTGACACTATAAGAGGGGACATCAAAGGTGATCAGTGGGGAGAACAGCGGGAGTGGGGGGGAGGGTTAACGCTCAACTCCACGGGTGGTTAATGCCCTTTCTCCATTTGCAGAAGAATATTCCTACGGGCCAAGCAAACGAAGCTAGGTGGGCCAGTCCAGTCCGTCATCTCGGCACTACGCGTCACATTGGTGAAGACCGAAGCTGTCCAGTTCAGTTCGACGCCTCTGTGGGAGCCAGATGAGCGTAACACCTTGCTTGTCACGTGCAGCGGAAGAGGGGGACTTCATGGGAAGATTCGGAGTAAGGGGGTAAGTTACAGAACTTTTAACCTACCCCTTTACTCCCATTATCGGTCAATGGGCTTATGATAATCCTATTTCTTATACTATTGGCTTTGCCATTACTTACCTTGGCAAGACTTCTGACTGTTGTGGGTAATTTTGGGCACTTGTCTACATTGAACCTTAACTCTATGAATCCATCACTGGACCCCAGACACCCTACCTACATGTTTTTTTCCTGCATCCCAAGTTCTGTGGAACTGTATCCTGAACAAATAGGCACCAGGCCCCAAACAATTTAGGGTTGGACAATTTTAGCTAGGGATCATCTCTGTGGAACTTTTTGTGTATGATACGTAGCTATTCATTCCTTTGCAGGAGTATTTTGATTTGTATTGTGCATTTGAACCTGTGAATGTATATATGTATTTAGTTTGATAGTATTGGTTAACAACTCTACCTGCTTGTATTCATTTTCTTATAGTGTGTTTTGGCCATAATTAAATAACTGTATTTTTATACATCCTGTCTACATGCAATTTGTGACTCCCATTGTGCACCCTTTACACTCTCACTCCTCTGAAGATCTTAGAGCCTAGACCGCCTGTCTCTGCTACCTAAACTGGTTTTCCTTCTACTGGGGAACTGTTCACTGGTTTCGCCAGGGGTTGCGGGTCCACACTGCTTAGTTCAACTTCTTCCTTTTGTAGTCCTCCACATCTCACCTCTCTCTCCCTCGAGTTATAGTTGAATGCCTCAGGATAGCTGTTGGACCCCTTGGTCCCACCATTACAGGTTACGCCTCCTCCATGGTCGTCACCTATGCGGTTCTGCTTTAGACTATGGTAGGCGGTCTGAGGCACTGTTGTCGGACCGAGCGGTTCACCAACTACAGGTCGTGTCACACTTCTCAGTCTCTCAATGTTTATCATGCCAGTTACCAATCGACTGGGATGACACCTTGTGGGCGTCACGCTATTTCACTTATCAGCCTTGAAGATGAGCCTCGCTGCAGTTTCCTGAAGCCCTGCCAGCTCGCCATGCCTCGATGCGGCCTCTTGAGCACCTGGTGCTCCCTCTGGTTGTACCACAGCTTTCAGCTCCCCAGAACTGCACATTCCATTGCTGGATGGGTCAGCGGATGACGAAGAACACAGTCCTTCTTTACTGTTAAGTTTAAATTGCCGGGACAACCCAGCGTAATGTCCTTCCAATTGATAGCAGCTTTCGCCCTGCACAAATGCAGCGGTTTTGAGCACTTCTTCCTCTCAGTACTTTTGTCATCAGACGGGTTCAATATTTCACAATAACACATAGTTTCGGAGGTGATCTTATGCTATTAAGAAGTGGGCGTTATCATCAGCCTACGTGGTGGGAATTCACATTGTTTGTGCATCCCAATTGCATCCTTATACCCAGGACAGAAGTCCTTCCCCATGAGATCCTCGCGCATGTTACCATTCCTAAGGGGACTATTGGTTTGCGGTATCCCCTCCTTAGCCTCATGGGAAGGGATTCTCCACTGGGGAGACCTGACGCTATCTGAAGGATCATCGCAGTACAGTACACAACATTTTCAGAACTCTCTCCCTGACCAGGGGGGCTTACCAGGCAGCTAAAGCAGCATTAACAAACTATTTCAGTCCCATTCTCAAAGCCAATTATGAAAGATTCTTGCTACAAAATGCTGAGAGAAGATGAGACATACAACACGTTTGATGCTTGTGTAAGAAAACTAGCATTCACCTGCACCCTGTTAAATGAAGATGAAGTAAGAGCGCAGGTGATTCAAGGTTTCTTCTTTGTTAAACTACACAAGCAAATATTGCGCAAGCCTGCCTTCTCCCTGACGAAAATCCTAAAACTGTGGTGAGCCAATGAGTTAGCTCCGGAGAGAGCTGTATGCATGGACAAAAAACTTTGTTCCCAGAATGTGGAGGAAATCATTGTAATCTCTTAATCCAAGCCCCAGGAAGCCACCAAACAAACCAAGTCGGAGAACGGTAACAAGACCAACTGGTAGCTGTAGTTATTGCAAAGAAGCATTACCTAAGCCAGCCCCTGACCAGCTAAAAGACAGAACTGCCATTGCTGTGGCAGGCCCATTCACTTTGAAAGGTTGCGTTTGCCCCTATTCTCGAAACAGGGATAATGTGGGAGACCTAATGTTTCAAAAGGCTGAGCGAAAGTAACCCAAGCCGACTCCTCAAGAGACAACCGTGATGACATACGAAAGGAAGAGAAAGACTCGAGTTTTCTTCATCTGAGCCATATTGGGTGAGGGATGCTAACCGAAGCGACAACCCTGGTGCTTTGTGAGTATTCAAGGTAACAAGGACACACCCATACTGATTGGCATAGGGAGCTCAGTCAATGAAACATATAGAACATGTGGCCACTGTGCTTGCCAGATTAGAACAACACGGTCTCACCCCACACAAAGAGAAGTGCAAACATATGAAGCAATGATAGGAGTTTTTCTGATAAGTCTTCCACGCAGAGGGGTTTGTGAGGGGTCAGTAATGTGATGATTTATTAATGTAAGCCATTTTATTCTTAAGGAAAATGTACTAATAAATGCCTCACTATTCCTATACTGCTGAGGATCTCCCTTCCTAACCAAAGCTAAGGGGAAACACTCTAACACAGGATACCTAGCCCTCACACTAAGCAATAAATACACAAAGAACATATATGGCAATCCGACATCAAATGAACAACATTCCCAGTCTCTGAGCAACCTTATAATGTCCTGGGTGATTTCCCTTCCCACGATTAAAAGTCAGGTTTGTTGGTGCTCAACCAAAGAAAGACATGTTTCAAATCAGTTCTTGATATTTCAAAGTCAGTGTAAAGGTGTGTTAACCAAAGGTCCAATGATAGCAAATCTCTTCTCCTTGGTGAAATATCCACTTTCCTCTTCCTCCAAATAGCACCAATGGTAATCCTGGCCACGGTGCTTTGTCACCACCTCAAGAACACTAGCCACAGTTCAAAAGAAATGCAGTATCCATAACTACTAGTGATACACAGTTCTTGGTTAACACTTAAAATTCTCTTGGTTATAGTGTTATTCTTCACAATGGTATATTTGTCAGGATGACTTCTTAGTGCTGCTGCTTCAACTTTAACAACTTCACTTCTACTTCATCCACTATGAGAACAGTCACCTTTGTCTCATAGTAGTCCTCTTTGCGTGGACTACTACAATGTTGCATCCACAAATAACCAGATGTGCCACCACAGCTTCAGTACTTAGTACTTTTAGACAGGCTTTGACAGGACATACTTCAAAGTACTTCAACAACTTCAATTAGGCAACACCCTCTTCAAAAGGGCTGTCTCTTTGCCTCTCGTGTCTGTCTGCTACAATAACAACCTGGGGTTGCCTTTAAGACTCTTTCTTCTCTGTCTTCCACAGTCTCTAGCAGTACAGGTTGTGTCAACTTCAAAATAGTCTTTACAAGCAGTCAGTTTCCCTTGCCCAACTTTACCTGCCCCTTTCTGCCAGTTATCAGCCCAATTAATTACCCAGAAGCCTTGGTGCCACTCTCCTAGCTCCAGGTAATACTTGCGCACTTGTATCTTAGGCCAATGAACTGTTATTAACTTCACAGTATAGTTAGATTGTTTCTTTAGTCCGAAAAAGGTTGGTTTCAGTGTTAATATTGTGTGATTCTTAGCTTGGTGGGATGGGTCAGTAATGTGAGGTGGACAGCTGCTTGTAGTTTTCTCAAGATCAGATATTTTATTAAAGTAAAAATGTGATAATCAAGCCTTCCTTGCCCTACACTATACAGGAATTCCCTACCTATTCTAAATGCTAAGGGAATTACTCCTGACATAGACAAGCTGGCCCTCACGCTAAACAACAAAACATTCAAAGATAATCATAAACAACATAAAAGAATAAACAGTGATTAAACAGTGTTTTTGATGACCTTCGCCTGTCCTGGGCAAATACCTTCCCCAGGGGTTTCCAAATCAACTTCCCCAGTGTGCAAAGGAAAAGAAAAGTCTTGAACCAGTTATTATAAGTTCCTCAAAATCTTCGAAAGGAAGGAACAGTTTTAAACCAGTTCCTGGAAGTGCCAATGAAAAACAAAATTTCATCAAACAAAAATCCACTGGTAACAGTTCTTTAGTTTTCATTTGAAAATATCCCCTTGCAATTCCAGCCAAGAAAACAGCACCAATGGTAATCCTGGATATCCTCTACCACTTTACAATTGGTTATGACATCTACAGTACATTTGGTATAATCGTCAGGATGCTTCTCTTTGGGTTGTTGCTTTCCTCTTGACAACCACCATTCAACTACTGTTACTGTGGGAACAGTATACTTTGTTGGTTATAGGTCAAAGGATCAAATCAAAAGGATCGAAATACAACAGGGTCGAATCAAAAGGACCGAAAACAAAAGGGTTGATTTTTTCAATTTTTCTTTTTTTATAATTCTTTTTGGGGGGTCCCCCCTCAAAACCTTTTTTTGTGGTAAAAAACACTTTTTTATCCTATAGGGAAACCCATAAAATATATATATTTAAAAAAAAAATTCTACCCTTTTGTTTTAGGTCCTATTGACTCAACCCTATGGCATTCGATCCTTTTTGATTCAAACCTTTGACCATACACCTACTTTGTTCCACAGTATGCCACTACTTCAGGCAACTTCCAAGTAACATCCACTGACAGTTGTATCCACCACTACAGTTCAGGTACTTCTGCTTCCACTTTATGCTTCAGAATCTTTAGGTAAATAAAGACGAGACTCCTCGACCTATAAGCAAGGCACTCTTCTTTCCTATTATTACAGAAAAAGGCAGCCTCTTTGCCTCTTCTGTCTGCCTTACTGTCAGGAATCAGAGGTGGAAGCTGTGGCATAGCTGGAAGCATTAGTCTCAGAGACTATTCCCCGCTCTAGTCCTCATCCAAGATTGGACGCCCGTATTTAAACAGACTCCGCCCCCGGTTCTGTGCATTGTATCTGTTTTTCACCCTTCAGTGCTCGCTTCCCTCTCGGTGTTATTACCAGTGCCTTTCTATCTATCCTGTTTCCATCTGCCTTCTGTGTTCCGTTCCCGTGCGGTCTTATCACGGGGAAGTTCCGCTGCAGTGCTTGACGGTTCTTCCGTTGTTCCGCTACTATTTGTTTTCGCTCAACTGAGCCTCTGCCTAACTCCTGGTTATTCGCGGTGCTTCCGCGATTTGCTATTTCGTTCATGCTCGACTGAGCCTCCGCCTACCTTCTGTTTGTTTGCGGCTCTCTGCAATTTTGTTGGGGTAAGTGACAGCGCCTTTAGTAAAACGCTGTCGAGTTTCGTTCTATCTCTTGGCTTCTACCGCCCTTCTTACTTACCTGAGACCATCCCTCGTCTTCGGGTTACTTCCGCGGCTTTCCGCGGCTACTTCTGTGGAATGGACGGAGCACCTTACGCCCTCTCAGGTGCCTGCCTAGCCTTTTCGGTTTCTTTTAGTAATCCTCCGTACTCTGTTTTACTTTAAGTACTGTTTTCACCCCTCTTTTCTTTTGCCTTGTGTGTATCACCTTGTACCTTAACTGAAGGTTCTTTTTTACAGTATTATTACGAGTGTTCTGCTTTCTTATTACCTTATTCTTTGTTCTGCTGTTGTCCACTCTTGAAAGTCTTCCCCTTTGTGTCAGTCCTTGCTGGGATTCCGGGTTTTGTGCTGACTTCAACACGATCCGGATTACCAATCCTACAGACATTCTTCTGTGCACAATCGGATCAGGGTTTTTTCTGCCCATTGTCTTTTTCCCTGAATTGGGGTTTAGCTCCTCGGGGTCCCCCTAAGGCAGGTGTCTATCCCTGCCAATGTGGCCTCCGAGTGAGCTAGACCCTACTAACACGACCGAAAGTCCAAGGATAAACAGTCTACCGACAAGAAGAAGTTCAGCAGGAAGACGACTTCTACCACCAAGGACAAGTCCTCTGAAGGCTCAGGTGAGGGGGAGGATTGGGAAGTTGGTCAGAGGCTTGACAGCATACACCGCCCGATATTACCCATGGCATCCTTGGAGCAGTACCAGGAGGTGGTGGCAGCTATGCAGAACCTTACTGTGGAGGTCCAGGCTTTGTGGACAGAGAATGTTGCACTTCAGAAACAGGTTTTTCTACATCGGGACGACCGTGGGGATTTACCTCCCATGACACTATCTTTTGGCAAGTACGATGGTCATCCAGGAGGACTCAAGGACTTTCTTGATGCTTGCCAGGTATATTTTACCTTCAGACCTCATGCATACGAGACGGCAAGATCCAGAGTCGGATTTATTATTGCAAATTTGATGGGAAACGCCCTAACTTGGGCTACTCCGTTTGTGACTAGCAACGACCCCTCCTTAAACGACTATGACCATTTTGTGGGGTCTCTTAAGGAGCGATTTGACCAACCTGAGGCCCTATACACCTCATTGGAAGCTATTTTGGATGTGGGTCAAGGAACCACAGATCTACAGACATACATTTCCCGCTTTTTGAGATTGGCTACTAAGACGGATTGGCCTGACTCAGCCAAACAAACCATCTTCAGACGTGGCCTGCATGATGATATAAAGGATGAACTGGCAAGGGTGGCAAGACCAGCATCCTTTCAAGACCTGATGACTTTGTTCTTCAGATAGAATTTAGATTGCAGGAACGACGTCAAGAAAGAAGAAGACCTCGAGTCACTCCTCACATACTTTCCCAATCTCCTAGAAAGAGCCAAGCAGCTGAGGAACCGATGCAAATCGGTGCTACAAGAGGACCTTTGACTTCTGAAGCACGACGGAGGCGTAGAGAATCAGGCCTATGTATGTACTGCGGTTCCTCCAAGCATCTAGTAAGAAACTGCCCTGAAGTACCACCTAGGAGGAAGGAAAACTCCAGCCCCCGATCTACTGCAAGGGAAGTATCGGGGGAACTACCTTCAACCCTTGCAACTCTTCAAGACCAATAGAGAATACAGAGGACAGCCGACTGATGGTTTTCAGAGTCTTACTTTGGGTGCCTGGTTCAGAGCCCAAGGAGGTACTAGCTATGTTAGATTGTGGTGCAGCCGGCAACTTTATGGACCTAAACTGGGCCAGAGAGAATCTAGTACCATCTCGTACCAAGCAGAGACCCATACCAGTAGAAGGAGTTGACGGAACCCCACTGTCTGGTCCCATAACCTGAGAGACATTACTATTGAAGATGAAGTTGGGAGAACACCAAGAAGACGTGATCTTCGATTTGATCAGAGCGGCTCACTTCCCTCTGGTAATCGGAATCCCATGGTTGAGAAAGCACAACCCTCAGATAGACTGGTCTTCCAACAGAGTGAGTTTTAATTCACAGTATTGTGGATCCCACTGTATGAATACCTCATTCCAGAAGACAGAAGAAGAAGAGACTAGTGTTTGTGGAACCATGACAATATCTGCGATTCCTCTTCAGTACCAAGAATACTCCGAGGTGTTTCAAGATACCTTACCCAGATTGTTACCGCCTCACAGGGCAGAGGATTGCGCCATAGACCTTATCCCTGAGACTGTACCTTTTGGGCGCATGTATCCTTTATCATTATCAGAAAGGCGTGCCTTAAGGGAATACTTAGACGCCAATCTGCAGAACGGCCTCATCCAGGAATCCAAGTCATCCTGTGGATCCTCATTATTCTTTATTCCCAAGAAGGACTCCTCAGAACTTCGGCAATGTATCGACTATAGAGGTCTAAATCAGAAAACTGTTCATGACAGGTATCCCATGCCCTTGATACGTGACATTCTGGAAGCAGTTCAGGGTGCAGTCTACTTCACCAAGCTTGACCTAAGAGGGGTGTACCATCTGCTAAGAATAAGGAAGGGAGACGAGTGGAAGACGGCCTTCCGTACCCCGTTGGATCTGTTTGAATACAGAGTGATGCCGTTCGGGATGGTAAATGCCCCTGCTATCTTTCAACGGTTTATGGACAAGGTATTTGCTGACATGTTGTTTATTTCCATAGTAGTCTATTTGGATGACATCTTGATATTTTCTCAGACCTTACAGGATCATCACCATCAGGTAACGAAGGTATTACACCGCCTGCAATCCCATAGACTACTAGTGAAACCTGAAAAATGCCAGTTCGAGATTACATCAGTTTCTTACCTGGGTTTCGTTCTGTCTAAGGAGGGCATCGAGATGGATCCCAGCAAGATCAAGGCAATCCTGGAGTGGAAGGAACCCCAGAATGTTAAGGATGTACAAAGATTTCTTGGACTGGCGAACTTTTATCGTAGGTTCATCCCTAACTTTTCCGGTATAGTGTTACCCATTACATCTTTACTCAAGAAGGGAATCAAATTCGCTTTCAATCAGGAACCCAGAGAAGCCTTCCAAGTTCTCAAGAAGTTATTCACTTCTGCACCGGTTTTGGTACAACCTGATCAAGACAGACAATGTATCCTTGAGACAGATGCCTCGATAGGAGCGGTTGGAGCTATTCTACTTCAAGAATCTATCGATGGTCTGGAGCACCCGCTACCTTACTATTCCAAGACATTGACCAGCAGTGAGCGCAACTACTCAGTTCTCGAAAGAGAACTCTTGGCCATCAAGTTAGCCTGCCAAGAATGGCGCCATCTTCTACAAGGAGCGGCTCACAAGTTTCTCATTCGGACGGACCATCGCAATCTTCGTGTACTGCAACAGATGGAATGTTCTAATGCACGCCATGCCAGATGGGCTTATTTCTTTTTACAATTTGATTTTCTGATCACCTACATTCCTGGTTATGAGAACAAGAAGGCTGATGCCTTATCCCGTTGTCACGGCGAAGATTCCGGGGTTTACCTGGGCCAGGAACTCCTATTTCCAGAATTGAGAATAATTGCTGCAGCCACCCCATTTCTCCAAGAACTGGTTCCAATTTACCAAGGTCTTTCTGACCTCCCTTCCATGGTCACACAAGGAACCGATTGGCTCTACTACCATAATACTGCACTGTATGTTGCCACAAAGAAGCTACAGGAACGAGTCCTTTCCTGGTGTCACGATGCAACCCTATCAGGACACCCAGGTATAAGGAAGACTTACGAGTTACTCAGCAGAGGGTTCTGGTGGCCCAGACTCAAGAAGGATGTAGAGGATTATGTTTCCTCTTGCTCCATTTGTGCATCCTGTAAATATCAGACGGGTAAAACCTACCAGGTTGTTACAACAACCTCAGTTACCATGACGTCCGTGGGAACACATATCCACTGACTTTATCGTTGACCTCCCGAAATCTTATGGCATGGCGGTGATAATGGTTACTGTGGATTCTTACAGCAAACTGGCTCACTTGTAAGCCTTTACTCAGATCCCTACAGCCCCTGGGATGGCCACCACCTTTTTACGGGAGATTGTTCGTCTCCATGGGCTACCCAGGACCATTGTGTCTGACAGGGGTACCCAATTCACCTCTAAATTCTGGTCTGCCCTATGTCAGTTACTAGGTATACACATAGCACTCTCATCAGGTTATCATCCCCAGAGCAATGGGCAAACTGAACGGCTTAATGCCAGCCTTGAGCAATATTTAAGATGCTTCTGCAGCTCCCAACAAGAGGAATGGTTTAGCTTTTTACCTCAGGCAGAATTCACCTATAACAATTCACTCCACACATCCATTCAAATGAGCCCATTCTATTGCACTTACGGTTACCATCCCCAACACTTACCTTGGTCCAGCATGCAACCCACAAGTAGTGCAGCTCTGGACAGGGTACTCTCAGACCTACATGATGCCCATAATCTAGCCGAGAGGGCCCATGAGGCTAGTTAACAGTCACAGAAGAGATGGGCAGACAAGAAGAGACGTGCCAATCCCGACTGGAAGACTGGCCAGTTGGTCTGGTTATCTTCCAAATTCCTACCTAAATGGGTTCACTCTGGCAAGTTCTCCCCTAGATTTCTGGGCCCATATCCCATAGAATCTTAAGTCAATCCAGTAGCTTATAGACTAAGGTTGCCTCAGCAACTCCGGAGGGTGCACCCAGTGTTTCACACCTCCTTGCTGAAGGCTTACAAGGAAGACCCCTATCAGAGACGCTACCGCAGAGTACAAACACCCACGGTTCAGGTCCCAGATGAATATGAGGTTACCTATC
This sequence comes from Ambystoma mexicanum, assembly GCF_040938575.1. Taxonomy (NCBI): domain Eukaryota; kingdom Metazoa; phylum Chordata; class Amphibia; order Caudata; family Ambystomatidae; genus Ambystoma; species Ambystoma mexicanum. The sequence goes on from NC_090935.1 coordinate 1,199,320,229, forward strand.
TGGTTGATTCAAGATATCGCAAGGGCCGAGTCCAATACTTGGTCCATTGGAAGGGATACCCGGCGGCAGAAAGGTCTTGGGAACCAATGAGTCACATACATGCCCCACTATTGGTGAAGAGGTTCCACCGGTTATACCCTGGAAGACCGGGGGGGTCCCCCGAGGGAAAGGGGGTATACTGTCAGGAATCAGAGGTGGAAGCTGTGGCATAGCTGGAAGCATTAGTCTCAGAGACTATTCCCCGCTCTAGTCCTCATCCGAGATTGGACGCCCGTATTTAAACAGACTCCGCCCTCGGTTCTGTACGTTGTATCTGTTTTTCACCCTACAGTGCTCGCTTCCCTCTCGGTGTTATTACCAGTGCCTTTATATCTATCCTGTTTCTGTCTGCCTTCTGTGTTCCGTTCCCGTGTGGTCTTATCACAGAGAAGTTCCGCTGCAATGCTTGACGGTTCTTCTGTTGTTCCGCTACTATTTGTTTTCGCTCAACTGAGCCTCTGCCTAACTCCTGGTTATTCGCGGTGCTTCCGCGATTTGCTATTTCGTTCATGCTCGACTGAGCCTCCGCCTACCTTCTGTTTGTTCGCAGAGCTCCTCAATTTTGTTAGGGTAAGTGACAGCGCCTTTAGTAAGACGCTGTCGAGTTTCTTTCTATCTCTTGGCTTCTACTGCCCTTCTTACTTACCTGAGACCGCCCTCATCTTCGGGTTACTTCCGCGGCTTTCCGCGGCTACTTCTGTGGAACGGACGGAGCACCTTACGTCCTCTCAGGCGCCTGCCTAGCCTTTTCGGTTTCTTTTAGTAATCCTCCGTACTCTGTTTTACTTTAAGTACTGTTTTCACCCCTCTTTTCTTTTGCCTTGTGTGTATCACCTTGTACCTTACCTGAAGGTTCTTTTCTACAGTGTTACTACGAGTATTCTGCTTTCTTATTACCTTATTCTTTGTTCTGCTGTTGTCCACTCTTGAAAGTCTTCCCCTTTGTGTCAGTCCTTGCTGGGATTCTGGGTTTTGTGCTGACTTCAACAGGATCCGGATTACCAATCCTACAGACATTCTTCTGTGCACAATCGGATGAGGGTTTTTTCTGCCCATTGGCTTTTTCCCTGAATTGGGGTTTAGCTCCTCTGGGTCCCCCTAGGGCAGGTGCCTATCCCTGCCAAGGTGGCCTCCGAGGGAGCTAGACCCTACTAACACGACCGAAAGTCCAAGGATAAACAGTCTACCGACAAGAAGTTCCGCAGGAAGACGACTTCTACCACCAAGGACAGGTCCTCTGAAGGCTCAGGTGAGGAGGAGGATTGGGAAGGTGGTCAGAGGCTTGACACTTACTGCCACAAGAATAACCAGTCTCTGTCTCAAGACTGACTTTCTCTCAACTTCAGCAGTCTCAGCATTCCAGATTATTTTCTTCACAAGCACCCAGCTTTGTTCACACCTTCTTTGTTCCACTAACTACACTGAAGCCGTATTCCCACACTTCCAGCTTCAGGTAACAATGCCATGCGAGTATTAGAGGACACTGGACCTTCCACAACCTTGTAGGTCAGGTGGAGAGATCTAAATATGACTTTCTTCACTATAGAAAGGGCTCGCCGCTTGGGTAATGCTTGTTCATCTCCGTTGGCCACATTCGACCTTTCTTTGATGCTGTATTCACTTGTAACTTCTGTGAAGGTCAACGTTCGGGTTTTCAGAATGTTTTAGCAGGCGTTCCCTCTTTAATTAGGGACATACTACCACTCTGGCAACAGTAAATAGTTCAGCAATGAAAATTAAATGCTTTTATTCTTAAACAAACATTACATCTTTTACTGTTAGTGCGTGTGCTACAGTTAGAAATACTTTCACAATGATGAACAGTTTATACTCGCTTCTACTCACCGGCTTCTTCAACAGCTTCTACTGATGTGGGCACACTTGGGACCCACACCCTTGTGCAGCACGGGTGTCTATTGACCAGCCACACCGTTTGGGAGTCTCCTTCACCCCTCAGTCCCTCGGCTTGCTTACTGCTACGGGCCACGGGCTTCAGCATGGCCACGGCTCTGCAATCACAGCCACTGAGCGCACCTCAGAAAGACTCTCCTATCATTCGCCTTGCATTAAACTGCCATCTTGGAATTGCTGCTTCCTCGTGTATTTTGTCTTTCTCGGAGTGCACCGCTTTTTATCCATGTAGGGTATTGTAATGGAAGTCACGTGTGTGTAATGGTCAGTAATTGCCTGACCCTGCCTTACCATTGTATTGGGACATGTCAGGTATACGGTTTGGGTGTTAGTCCATTTTCTCTTATAGCGGGCTGTCCAAGAGAAAGTGTTTGTGTTGGAAAAGGGGGGGAGGGTTGATTTCCCAAGTATCCTACTTGGTGGAATGGGGTAAAGGTGTTACAGGGAAGGGGATACCGCGTCTCGCTGTCCGGTGTCCCACTTCCACTCCCCGAAGATCCCTCACCCAGGTGATACTCCCACACTGGTCCACCCCCAGGAAGTGGATCCAAAGGCGATGGCCGTGTCCTGGCCACCTGGATGACAGATCCCTGGCGACTAGCTCGTGAGACACCTTAAGGGTTCTCATAGGTGTTACAACCATAGAGTTTACCACCTTAGATTCAATAAGAGGTTGAGAGAAATTAAAATGACAATAACCTCTTCTGGCACAGTGGTAAGAGTCTCCCTGTTAGAGGAAGAATATGCTGTCTCACCCCACAGAATCTCCTCACTACCCTGGTCCCTGTCTCCACCCAGGTGATCCTCCCGCAGTACACCACCCCCAGGGTTTGGATCAGGAAGCGTCTGCCTTCCCCTGGACACTGTGAGGAACCTGAGGGCATCCTCCAATCTACTCCCCGTGGGTCCTCCTCTCAGGTGGCCAGGGAAAGGCCATTGCTTTTGGATCCTGACCCTGGGGGTGGATACAGGAGGGAGCATAACCTGGGTGGGGGGACCACAGGAAGTGCAGAGAGTATGTCTTCAGGTGGGACATGGTATTCGCCTTTCCCGTATGAGAATTAGTTCCTAACCTCCCCCTGCCTTCATCGTCTATTACAAGTATTTATACCTTCCACACACACCAAGTGTCCCACAATCCTATGCCTTTAAGACTGGAACAAGGAAGATGCAACTAGGAGTGATGCACACTTCTAGTCAATTTCACCGCTATAGTAATTGGACGAGGAAGATGACTATGGACGGTCGGGCATGTCCAGTTTAATTGGTACAATTGTGGTCAGGCGAAGGACTCGCACCTGCAACCCATTGAAAGGCAACAGGTGCTTAAAAGGAGAGGCCAGCAGCGGAAGAGGGAGAACATGCCTGGAGAGAAGGCAGCAGCAGCGAGGAGCAAGCAGGGGAAGGGTCGGTAGAGAGGAAGCTATGTACTGCAGAGGGGTGAGGGAGGCACAGAGACCTGAACGGGCCGTGAGGAGGTCAGAGCCCCTGCAGTCCCCTTTGCCACATCTAAACTGGGGAACACAGAAGACTACGAAGTGCTGTGGGCAGTTGCCGTGAGGTACACAGGTGGCACGCGCTTCTTGCTGGAGCTCCTGATGCGTAAGTGGAAACCAGAGAACAAATGGAAGGCGCCCGAAGTAGCAGACAAGCCTTAGTGAGTACGAGTATTCCCTGTCTCGAAGGGGAGCTCCAGGGGCGGGAATTGGACATCAGCTGTTAGCTTTCCAACTGAAATTTGTAAGAGTAAGAATGGGGTTTGGAACCTGAATGAGAGAACACTGAATCATGAGCAAGTTGCCAAGTATTTTGTGAAATACAGCGACATATATTGAATACCGAACTAAAGAGAAGATATGGAAATAATGTGAAATTACAGCACAAGTGGAACGTGAATGATGTGCTATTGTGGTAGTAGTCAAAACTGCTATGAAGCATTTTGAACTAAGTGAAAAACAAGTGTGAAAGACAAGTTGGTGAACTTAAATGAACAATGTGAAACCAAGGTGGTGGAAGAGGATATATAGCACAGAATAAAATTAATACAAGTTGTGGCAAAGCCAAAAGACTGTCAAGGAGAAACCCCAGCATATGTTTATTACGGACATAGATGCATGGTGGAAAATCTGTGTTGTCAAGGAAAACCAAGAGCATCACAAAATGCCATGGGTTATCAGTTGCGTGACCTGTAATGGGTGGACTGAGTGGTCTGACTACTGCACCTAGACCGAGAAGCCAGACTTGGAAAAGAACCAAGAGAAGCTGAAGAGGGAGGGGAGAAATCTACCCCTCTCACCCCCTCCACCAAGTACACAAATCGGAAGAAGAACCAGAAGAACCGCAATCGCAATCCCCATCCTGCATCAGCTCCCAATACCCCAGTGAATGACAAATATGTTGAAAGATACCCCCTTCGTCAGCCCTATAACCCAGGAGAGGTACCAACCTTGCCTAGAGTAGATGAAGAGCCCCTGAATGCTGTTAAGGACACCTCAATTGACAGCCTTGACCAAAGCGTCAAGAAGACATGCTCCAATGTCTTTAGAGACACCATGACATAGCAGCATTAGACATGAAGTACACGTGTTACCCGCACATCGGGGCACGGAAACACACACCCGAATACACAAAGAAGACATGCATCAGTTCTATGAGTTAGAGGGCAGATACATGTACATACTGCCATTGCTTTATTATTTTTGCCATTAGCTTGATTGCAGCAATGCAGAAACCGCATGATGCAAGAGATCCTGTGTAAAAGCTTGCAGATGCCTATATGCAACTAACCCTATGGAGCGGCAGGAGAACCTGAAGGAGCGGAGCTGACAGCGCCATGAATATTATAGAACAGCACAAACCAGCAGAGGCCTTGCCTCGATTTTAGGAAAATTACAGCAGGCCACAATTGTCTCAATAACGGCTGACTGGAGCTGAATTCAGTGAGAATAGAATAGCTACTGTGTGAGACAGGGCCCGCAGCCAAAGCCACCTTGTTGCGATTGACATTCGATTTCCTGAACTGCAGTAACTCCAGCACAGAGAATACGAATAATTCTTCATAAAATAAGACTAATTCAGAGCCACAGAGCACAGAAACATTGGCACTGAGCACATGGTCCAGCAAGACTGAGAGCCAACTGAAACTAGCAGTTGGGAAGAGGAGCAGTCCCACGATCCAGACAATGGCTTGCAACAAAGTTGTTACAGAAGAAGCCGAGAGTCCTATGATGAGAATGGGTGCACTCATAGTGTCTGGTGGTTTACACATGTTACAATGCACATAGTTGTTCTTATTGAAAAGGTACACTCCAAGCTGAGAACCGACTTGGTTCCCAGGCCTGGGGGCAACATCTTTAGCCAATCACAGTTCAGGGCCCTAGGGGTGGGTAGCTATGGGCAATAACCAATGACAAGACCCTCACACTGCAACATTGTAGAAAAATAGACAATTGGGAACAAGCCAGGCTGGCCATCTGACATGAAAGAGCCAATCAACTAACACTTGTAGGGTCCGCTATAGGTGGACTACTACTCCAACGCCCAATGACACAGGGTGATTGGTTTTCTAGGGACAGGCCCAAAGTGTGATGTCAACATGATAACTGCCACACCAAACTGGCCTGGAAGCCAGGGTTCTCTGGGGTGTGCCTGGACTCCCCTTCTGTGTACTGATCCCTGGTTTTGGCTGTAATAAATCACAGTCAAGCTTGCTGTCTGTCTGGGCCTGCGTTCATTTTGGGAAAGGGAAGGAGCTGAGCCTTGCATGAGTTCTGGATCGATGAACTCCTAGTAGCCCGAACCTACCTGGGAGATTTCTCTAACTCAACAAGTTGGTGTAGAATGCGGGCAGCTGCCTGCGCCAGCCCGCCACCAAGCCGACCCCTTCATCGCTGATCCTGAAAGGCTGTGGGACCATCGCGATAATTCAGAGAAATCGGGGAATGCGTACCCGTTAAAAGGCTGTCAGGAGCCGCTTTTGGAAAAATCATCCCGCCCGGGATTGCCGAGTTGTCCAGGCAGACCAGGACGTAGAGGCGAGGTACGATTAGGTCCTGAGGAATGGATAGCAGCACAGATACTCTTGAAGCTTAAAGAGAAGACGACAGGGGAGGCAGATGGGGTGACTGCGGTAATAAAGTGCTTGGAAGGAAACGAGAAAGACTTAAATGGGCAGAACAAATGGAGGAGGAGAGACGAGAGAAGGATTGGGAAACAAGATTGCAGGGTGAGGAGAGGGACACAAGGAGAGCAGAAGAACTGGAACGGGAGGACAGGGAGTGGAGACGGAATGAGGAGAAGGAACGTATGGAAAGAGAACGAGAGGAAAGGATAGAGAGGGAATTGAAGGAAAGGAAGAGGGTAGAGAGGGAGATGACAGAGAAGCGAAAGGGAACTAGAAGAGGCAGAGAGAAGGAGAGATAGCACAGCAAGAAAAACGAAAGTTAGCAGAAATGGAACAGAGGAAGTTACAGTTGGACAGACTGGCAAGGGAAAGAGCATGGAAGGAGGATGATGAGCGAGCACTAAGGTCAGTCAGTGCGCAAGTAGCTTTGGAACTGGAGAGGAAGAGACGGGAGGAGGAGAGATGAACAGAACCAGACAGCACGTAAATACAGAAGAGTGGCTCGGTAGGAAGCGGCACAGCACGTCTAGGGGTATGGGCAGGACGCAGCAAGTATAACCTGGTGGACATTGACCTTACTGTAAACACTGACGCTGAATCGACGTCCAGGAAACTTAATTTCTATGACGACTTCTGTAGTAACATGGACATGGGGTCTGATGACGACAGGGGAGGGAGCAACAATGGAGTGTAGGCCTCACAGACAGGGAGGAGGAAGGGTCACTCTTGAAGAACAAGAAGAACAAGCACAACAGGCAACCAACTGGTGTACTAGGCACAACACATACCTCAATAGGTTCAGGGACCTCCCGGGACGCAGGAGAGATGATACAGCGCTGGCACATTCTAGAGGATGATTGTCCAGAACTCACAACGAGAGCAAGCGAGTACCCACACTAGAACCAGTGGACATGTGAACAGACATAGAGGATGAAAGAGGGCCTAGTCAAATAAGACAATATCAGAGAATGCCTGAAGAAAGAGCATCCTACTCACAGATGCCCCTATTAAAGAGATGAGGGACGAGGCCTCAGTAGGTGCCCTGGAAACACATAGACAAGGGAAATGTGGAGTGCAGATTACCCTCGTTGAGCACGGGAGCGAGGAAATGGATCTATGAGATGGAGAAGCTGACTGAAGGGCACAGGTTGGTGACGTAAAGGGATTATTAGTTTCAATACTGGGTGACACAGCCGATGACATATGGAAGAGGGTGGGGTTCCCAGGGGTGACGATAGAAACACAGCACATGGCATGTCGTAATTTGCAAATTGCAGGGCAGCAGTACGGCAAGCATTATGAACACAGTATCCAGATACGTCAGACACTGGGGAAATTACATCACGCAAAATGCATGACAATGAGGATCCTGTTCAAGAGATTCAAGAGCTTTGGAGCCTTGAAACTCGAGAGCTGTCGGACAAAACGATAGCAATCTTTTATCATATCTTGGTGCAGCGACTCCCAGAACTGGTACAGAAGAGTTTAAAGAAATTGGTGGGGATGGAAGCAAAGGGATCGCCAGAAATACAACTCACAATAGTGCACCACTGTAGTCTATGGCCAGAGACGATGAAGCAAAAGGAAGAGGAGAGAAAGGCGGATTAGGCCAAACTAGTGCAAAAGAAACTATCAAAGTATGCAATGGAGGGGGGCGGTAATAACCAGCCCCACACCACAGGCGCCAACACTGCTGCAGCAGTATCAGCAACCACCACAATACACACCGCCCATGAGGGGAGGATACATGGGGCAGGTTCCAACCTGGGCTTTGAGGAAGGGGAGGATTCCACAGGGACCGTGTCGTCAGACCACAAATGCACCACAACAAGGGAGCGTTTCGGGGATATGGACAACAGGGACCACAGAACTCTGGAGACTTTTTGGGGGTTTCCAAGGACAGGGAAGGGAACCCCCACAGTGTTGGACCTGCGGCCAGCTAGGACATATCTCAAGAACGTGTCAATTTGGGGGAGTTCAGCAGAATTGGGGTGTCAGGGACAGCAGTAGTACACAAGGGGAAAGGGGGGCTATTATGCTCAGGGCCAGCAGCAGCAAGGGCAGATGCAGGGCTCATATCAGCAGGCACCACAAGCACAAACTCAAGCACTGCCACCTTCACCGGCACAGAAACAAGCACCACAAATGGCAGCGCGAGAACCACAGTACCTACAAGGGTCCCAAATCAAACAAGCACAAATGTAGGACGGTGACACAACGGAACTCATGGACACGGTGGCGACAGTACCAGTGAGGAGATTGGGGTGGGGGGTTACTCACCATGGTAGGAAACAACCTTTTCACAGGGAACGGACTATCCATGTACTCCCAATAGGACAGCCACAGACAAACTTGATGTGTCCTATCCTGTCGATCACACCCAATCCTGCGGAGGAACCTTGCATAGGGGTGGCTATAGGTGACAAAACCTTTTCTTTTCTTGTTGACACTGGAGCGACTAGGTCATGCTTTAGGGAAGGGACATTTAAGTTGTCAGGCGATGCCATGAACACTCAAGAATACTCTGGGGCTCGGGAAGTGGTTCCTTTTACTGATAACATCTCCTTATCTATAGGAGGGTTTATGGTCTTTCCATCTAATGCCTTTGCATCTAATGCCATTCCATCAAATTTTTTTCCATCTAAAAACTTTGCATCTAATACCTTTTTGTTTTAGGGGGGGGGAGTCCCTCCCAACCCCTGTTTTTTACCCTTTACAATGCACCTAAAAACAAAAATTTACCCTTTACCCCCCCAAAAAATACATTAGATGCAAAGTTTTTCAATGGAACAATTCGATGGAATGGCATTAGATGCAATAGCATTAAATGGAAATACCAGATACCCTATAGGAGATCACGACTTATCACTACCTTTAATTCACTCTCGACAGACACCTGTAAACATCTTGGAGTGTGACATCATGACCAGACTAAACATGACCATCTCATTCACAGACAAGTGCATAGTGTGCTCAACACTAGGAATGCCCATGCTGAATGTGAGACAAATTCTTCAGGCATATTGTGGGAGCACACTACAGAGGGGGGTGCCATTGGACCCAGAAATGTTCCAATATGGGACAGACAATGCCTTTGCATGGATGCCAGGCATAGCAGGGAAGGTGTGAAGGGTGCCCAGTGAATATCTATTCTGGCCAGAGACAATGGATGAGCTAGAAGGGACCCTCGTGTCCACTGCAATTGAGGCAGTGTTGGCTGGAGAGGATTGGATCAAAGTCCATGCAACAGATGACACAGGGAGGGCATGGAGAGCCCTTATTGTAGTTGCAGAAGGGTGCAGGTTAACAACAGTAACAGATGAGGATCTCTTCATGGAAGAAAGGCTAGAAATGGTGTTTGAAATGAGTGTGACCTTTTGGTTACAGATTCATTACAGAGAGGTCCCACAGAAAATGGAGGCGCCACCCTCATTCTGGTAGGAAGACATGGCCAAGGTACCCGCCAGCTTATGGACCACAAGTCCCTATGATGTGGGGTGAGTAAAGAGCATTAGAGGAGTAAAGATCAAATTGAAACCAGGAGCAATACTACCACGAGTAAAGCAGTATCCCCTAACCAAAGAGTCAGATGTGGGTATTTATGAGACAATCAATGCCCTCATTGAGAGAGGCATCGTAGTACAATCAGAATATCCATGCAACACTGCAGTGTACCTCATGTGCAAGGCAACCGGGGGGTCATGGCATTTCATTCAGGATTTATGCCCTCTTACCAACATTGTAGAAGTAGAGTATCCAGTAGCAGCAGACCCTGCAACAATTTTGTGTGGCATCCCAGCGTAAGCCACCTGCTTCACAGTAATTGACCTGAAGAACGCATTATTTTCTGTACCACTGCACCCAGACTCACAAGACTTGACCAGCTTTATGTATTGCAACCAGAAGTGGGAACGTACTTGTTTGCCACAAGGGTACTGCGAGTCACCATCTATTATGAACAGAGTGATCTAGATGGAGCTAGGCAACATTGAGATGGAGAGCACAGTACTACAGTACGTAGATGACATCTTGATTTGCAGCGAGACAGAGGACCAGTGCAGGACAGACTCTGTGCACATGCTGACAGTGCTAGCAGACAAAGGGTACAAGGTAGACAGGGCCAAGCTCCAGTATTGTCAAAAGGAGGTGCTGTACATTGGACAGATAATATCCAAGGACGGGAGGCACATTGCCCCAAAGAGATCTCAGACCATCTTTGACACACCATAGCCCAAGGCAATAAGGGAGAGTTCCTCGGATTGTGCAACTATTGTAGGGCATGGGTCTTCGACTACAGCACATACATCAGGCCACTCTTGCAGACCCAGAAGGGGGCAAAGACACTGACATTGTCATGATGCCCGCTCCCGGGGAGCCGGTTCAAGCCCTGCGTCCCCGAAAACGGACATCCAGTCCCCAAGGAAGGACCCAGCAACCCCATATAGGGGCCCTTTGGACAGTGTCCTGGCGCCTATGGCGCCAGGCTCATAAAAGACATCAGTCCTGGCACCATAGGCGCCAGGCTCATTATGGAAGTGCTTGGGTGCACTTACCTGATGCAGACCATGCTGCAGGATCCCGGCCTCCTTGAGGCCTGAAAGGAACTACTTTACCTGTGGGACTAATTTACCATCCGGGGGTGGTCGGGGAAGGATACATACCTGATTGGAGGAAGGATATATACTTGGAACTTCTTCCAAGGCTATTTAAACCCCACCCGAACAGCCACACGTGCTTCGCGTTGTCCTGCATCTAGCAGCTGGACGCTCACCGTGTCTGCTCCTGCATCCTGACTTCTGCCACGCCTGCCAGCATCCTGGATCACCTGCAAAGGAAGAGAAGAAGAGAACAGAAGAAGGAAAAGTCCTTACCTGCTAAATCCGTATCCTGGAGACATCTCGCCGACAATCCTGAAAAGGAAGACTTTTATTTAAAAGCTCATCACGTCGATCGCTGCAGCGCCGCATTCCACTCACCTTTACAGGGCGCCTCCATGTTCAGCAGCGATCATCCGGATTCGCAGTCACGCCCCAGCGCATAGGGAGAAAAAGACCAGAACAAAAGGTGAGAGAGAGAAGGGAATAAGGAAAGCTAAATCTCCATGTTAAGACTTACCTGTTGATTCATTCCCTCTTCATTTCGGGTCCGCGCCGCATCCTGGCATTTCCGGACCCCAGCCCGTAAGGGGAAAAAGAGACATCAGCGTTAATGAGCGAATGAAAAGACATTACCAAAAAATGCTCATTAAAGACTTACCTGATTTCTACATGGATTTCACCTCTCATCTCGGGTCGGTGCCTGTTCCCCGGCATTCCGTACCCCGGCCCCTATGAGGAAAAAGACACTAGCATTAGTACATTAATGCATGGACACAAGGGGAACCTCTTATCAAAAAACTTACCTGGAAGCCAAGCAAGTTTGGTTCTCACCAATCCGAAAATCCAGTGAAGTAACTGGATACCAACGCGCCCCTGCATCAGAAGCAGGATGGAGAGCTCGTCCTTCCAGACCCTAAGCTGAGACGCTACGAGGAATCACAGAAGGGTTTCGAGGAAGGTGAGAGGGGAAAGTGGGAGGCTGATTGCATTACCCCGCAGACAGTTAATCCCCTATTTCCGCCTACAGAAGGATACTTCTGCGAGCCAGACAAGCCAGATTTGGGGGCCCGGTCCAGTCCGTCTTCCGAACCCTGCGCATCACCTTAGAAGAGGTCACAGCAGCGCGAACTAGGCCAGCGCCTCCGTGGGAGTCAGGTGAGCGTTACAGACATGGACAACAGAGATGATCGACGCCTTTAAGGAAGTGAAACTGGCCCTATGTAGCACTCCAGTATTATGGAACCCATACTATAAGAATGAATTTTTCCTGTTTTCCCACACTGACTTTGTAGTGAATTTATTAAATTATAAGACTATGAGAAACACCTCGCTTTCCCTAACCTAACAAGGATTTCCTTGCCTGTAAAACTAAGACTAAAGAAAAACACTCCAAAATCAAAAGGTATCTGTCCCTCACACTTATACATACAACACAATCACACAGGTATTTCTATGGCTGTTCAAACTCAACAAAATAACAGTTATACTCAAACACAAACTGTATAACCGAACATCCTTGTGACCAGGGTCAAATCACCTTCCCCAGGATTAATGCAGGATTTTCCAAATAAAAGTTCCAATTAGTAAAGTTCCTTTCAATGGTCAGATTTTGCTTCCAGGGCAACACAAAGTTCCTTTCAACAGCAAAGTTATGCTTTTAACACAACATTAATTCCCTCCCTGGGGGTTTTACTTGGCATTTGGATTGTCTCATTTTGAAACAGGGTTCATCACTCTTCAGAATAAAGTTTCCCACAAGCATGTATTTGTCAAACCAAAATGTCTTTGTCTTCATACTCTCAGTGAATATTTCAATACAACTTCTCCTCTTTGGAAAAGATAACTACTTAACATGTCTTCTTTATAAACAACAATGTTTTCATCAGGATGGTTTTACCACAGCTCATCAAACAGATGAGTGGCCTTGCCACTTTCTTTTCACCAAAATCGTTCACCACAATGTAGTACTTCAATATCTTCTTCCTGGTCCACTAACCTGCAGGACTGCCACTTAAAATCCCTTTCCTGGTATACTCGCCTGCCAGGATAAAACTCCTAACACTACTACAAGTACTCTGTGGTAAGGCTTACTTCAAACATTAGCAAAGTCTTTGAACAACATTAAGATTCACAGCTTCTTCCATAATGATACAACACCCATTGATGCTGTTTGTTCCATTGATTTGTTTGCCACATGCAATGCTGGTTATGTTCCTCTCCCCGTTGATACCGTCCACAAGGAAGGCTTCTCTCCTGCCACCTTTGGGTTTCTACTATCACAGCGGGTAACTGTTGGTAATGTCTCTTATTTAAGTTTCTCTCTTTAAGAAAGCTGTTTCCCTTTTTATTTGTAAAGGCCTTCCTTAGGCTTATGCAATGCTGGTTGTTATCTGGCTTAAATGTTGCCTCTTTACTTTGGCAATGTTGGTTATGGTTTGGGTTCAATATTCCCCCCTCTTTACTTGGGCAATGATAATTGCAAACTTTCTCCTCTCATTTCCTCTCTGCAGGATTCATCACAGTATATTCGAAGTCGTTTTCAGTGGTAACACACCACAAGCCTCTGCTACCGATTATGTCCAGAGTAGCACTACACCCTCCAGCCCAGATCGAAAACTTCAGGAGTATGATGTGGCTCTGATAATGCGGACGGGGTGTGACAACCTGGCTGGCTACCTGTCCAGGCATCTAGGAGACAAAGGCACAGAGTGTGCCCACAAAGAACTACTGGCGGAAGAACACCTTCGCATGGTCAAGTCTAATCCTGGGTCCATTATTTTTCAAAATCCATTACATTCAAATAGTCATTGTTCTGACTATAACATCATCACTTTACAAACAGCCTCATTACAACCTTGCCATTGTGGCAATAACGTGTCAGTAATACCGTATACCGGCACATTTCTGTACTGGCAAAGTACACGTTTTTCAGTGGAGTGCCAGGAATTACCTCCAGTTAAGAGCTGGAGGTCATTCTGGTATCCTACTGGAAAAAAACACAGGTATTACTGGTGCCGGTAATATTGGCATATCTCCCAATGGAGTGAACACCATTAGCAGCACTTGCAATACGGTGGACATTCCACCGAACTGAGTGCCAGTAACAGTATTACTGTTTGCCGGTATCCTGGCAGTATTACTGCCAGGATACTGGCAAACTTAAGATGAGGTATGCCACTCCATCATCTTCTTTTAGTCCTGGGATTTTCAATGGAAAGATTGAGCAAGAGCACCATTTTAATGTCAGAGGATCCCTCAAAGTTTTGAAAGATTAAGAAAATGTAGACTACCTCTAGTTTTCCTGTTAAACATCAAGACAAGTCTATCAGGGAAAGAGAAATGGGATGTGAGCAGCTAGCTCCCTTATCGCAGTTCCCCCTCGTTGCTAAGGCATCAACCATCATCATATTTTTGGGTGTACTGAATATTTTTCGGGAGTGAAAGCACAAAAGAATTGTGAAATATCAATCTATTTAATTTGATTAAATAACGATGATTGCCTGTCCTAAATATGTGGGAGCTTTCTCTCTGGCTTTTGCCATGTACCGCGGAATGACAGCAGGCATGTAGTTTCGGGCGGGGCGCCTGTCAGGTGCCTTTTCCCCCACTATGGCAACAAGTGCCAACATTTTCACAATGTCCCTTCAAAAGGGGAGTGTGATAATGCAAAGCAAAGAGGATGCGGCAAGGTGGGGGAGACCCCGCCCTGGCTGGGAAGACAAAACTGGTCTGATTGATCGTGCAGCCCGACACCAGGGAGGGAGCTCTGCCCCGGGCCAATTATGCTCTATAAGTATGAGGGGGCCAAGGGCACACACAAACAGATCTCCTGCATTGCGTGATGCACAGAGCACATTTTCAAAGTTGGATGAACGAAGATTTCTTTTAGCCTTTTTGAATTTATAAATCAACCGCACTCTGCACGGAGGACGGTTGGCAGTAACCAGTCTCCTTGCGGAGACAGATTGGAAGCTAAAGCAGTTTCAGAAAATGTACGGAATACTGGCACCAACGACAGCGGTGATAGCAAAGATCTCCAACCACCACCCAGCACCAAAGGAAGACTTCAATGAGGCAAAAATTCACAACCGAGAATCCCAGGGCCTACCGAGTGCGGATGGTGCAGTGGACAACGCCACAGAAGGAGAAACAGCCCAGCGCAGGGAGGCAGGGAGCCACATGTGGGACATGTGGCCAGAAAGACCACTATGCACGTGTCTGTAGATCCTCAAGGCAGCCTCAACACCCACAACCGCAACAAGCTAAATCCTCCAAGAAAAAGAAGCAAGTGGACGCGTGTCGACAGACGAGTCTGGAAAGGACAATGGCGACACTGTGATGGATGTAGGGACTGGGAGAACGAAGAGAAGGAGCAAGGTCCATCTGATCTCAGCACTTGATTACAGTAGCATAGAGCCAAGAAAGAAACAGAGAAGACACAAATGCCTTGTGTCCATACAGGGCCAAGAGACACTCATGAAGATAGACACCATAGTATTGGTGAATGTCACGCCATCGACAATGTTCCGGACACTGCGTCCTCGACCTGACTGCAAGACGCTACTCCCCGTGGAAGGAAGCTTCAGAACGGAACTAAGCAGAGGCGAGAAAGTCATCAAATCAAAGATTTATGTGGTCAATGCTGGAATCGAATGGCTGGTTAGTTGGGATGCAGCGGAAGACCTGGGACTGATCCGGTTCATCTGCGATGTCACAGACTCAGCGGACGTCACCAACCTCCTAGAGAAGTGCCCGGGCACCCTCAATGGCAGTGGATGCTTGAAAGGCAAGCTCATAATACTTTACATCGACTAGACGGTACGCCATAGGAGAACTCCATTTCACATGAGAGACCTGGATGCAAAGGAGTTACAAGAACCTGAAAAGGCTGGAATTATTGAACAAGTCACAGGACCAACACCCTGGGTTTCGCCTATGGTGCTGACGAAGAAACCGAAGCAATTGGGGAAAGTAAGGATTTGCATTGATATGCGTCTACCGAATGCAGCAATCACAAGGGAGTGACACATCACCCCCACATTAGATGAGATAATTACGGACCTCATAGGGTCGAAAGTCTTCTCAAAAATGTACCTCAATGCTGCATACCACCAGTTGAAACTACACTGTGACTCAAGGTATATCACAACCTTCTCCACCCACCTGGGTATGCGGCGATACAAGAGACTGAGCTTCGGTATCTCCTCAGTGGTAGAGGTGTTCCAGCAAGCCATTCAGGAGTGCTAAATGTCAATAACAACATCCTCATTCATGCCAGCGACAGACAGGAGCACATGCGTCGTCTCGAGATGGTGATTAGCAGGCTGAAGACCACACGTCTAACCATCCACCGGGACAAATGCAAGTTCCTGAAAGAAGAGATAATATTCTTCGGGTACGTTTTCAACAGTGAGGGGGTATCAGCCGACCCACAAAAGGTGGCAGACATAAAGGAGCCCCTCCTCCCCCCAACACACATGGGAGCACACAGTTTCTTGGCAATGGCAATTTATTGCGGTAGGTTCATTCCAAACCTGGCAACCATGTCTGAGCCGCTCAGGGAGCTCACCAGGTCAAACTCCAAATGGAACTGGAGCTCTGAATGCCAGGAGGCATTTGAGCGAATCAAGACGTCTCTGTCATCAGAAACAACAATGGCATATTACGACCCAACATTGACGACTGAACCATATGTTGATACGAGCCCCGTTGGCCTTGGGGCCATCCTGGTCCAACAATCACGGACAGGCAAAACAAAGCCCATTAAATATGCCCCCTCAACCCCTTACACCAACCGAACAGTGATACTCGAACATCGAAAAAGAATCTATAGCGGTGCTCTGGGGCTACAGCCACTTCCACATCTACCTCTATGGACGGAAGTTCAGGGCCTATACAGATCGCAAGCCATTTATCTTGATCTTCCTAGGGTCATCAGCACACCCTCAATCCAGAATTGGGAAGTGGCTGCTCTACCTTCAGCAGTATGAGTTAGAGTTGGCCTACCAAGCGGGCACTGACAATCCGGCAGATTTCTTATCCTGGCACTCGAGGGCAGTGACCCTGGGGGAAGCGAGTGAAGCAGAGGAAACGGAGGGGCAAGTATGTCAAATCATACACGCCGTGAAGCCCAAGGTGGTCAGTATCAAAGACATCATGGAGGCCACGCACAATGACCCTTGCTACGACATAGCAAAGAACACCATCATATGGGTGATGGGAATTCATTACTCTGCCACGCACATAACTGCACGTCAGCGGCCAGAGACTTCCTCACCAGCATATTCCCAGTATGTCAGGAATTGTCAGTCACCAACAAAGGGCTGATCCTAAAGGGGGATCCGCATAGTGATGCCCAGCAGCCTGCAGGACAGAATCGTGGCACTGGCACACGAAGGCCACCAGGGAATGGTTGGGACAAAGGCCAGAATACAACATTCGGTGTGGTTTCCTCATATTGACACCAAGTTAGAGCAGGTTATTACATCCTGCCACCCTTGCCAAATCACAGGAGCACCTCCAAACACTACAGTCGGCAGAGAGTGGGTCATCAAGGTGGGTGTAAAGACTGGAAGGGGGTGTCTGTACTTCTGCTCTCTATATGGTAGAGGAGAGGCACAGAGGACCCCAGCCAAGATTCTCTATTATTGGTATTGTGGTCGAGCAATCAAGGTCTAGCTTCTCAGGAGGTGATGCAGGCTGGTTCTTAAGTACAGTGTAGTCCCCAAGCCCCCACAAAGAAATGTCAACACACTGTATTAGTTAAAACACATTTTTTATATAATTAATATTCAAGGTTATGTACACTATAACAATAACTCACTTTGTGCTCAGAAAATCAACAATGGTAAATATATACAGTTCTACAGTGGTACCACAAATATTATCAGATCTTATTAAAGTGCATCAACTATACTGTCAAAATGTCACACAGATCAATAAAGAGGAAACCAGCAGTAGAGAGAGGAAGGAAAGCAAGATGGTTGAACAAATGGCAGAATGCTGGCCCTGTGCCACTAGACACAGTTCTGTGTGGAGATCCCCCCACCTGGGCAACCTGTAAGATAAAGATATAGCACATGCCCAGTCCACATATTGATCTATGAGTCTTATTTCCTTCTACAATAGTTCTATGGGAAATCGACGGCCCTTCTTGAGTGCCCTCCCTTTAAGGCAGGAGTCACGGGTTGTCGAACGTCCGATGGAGAACAGGGTGAACTACGGCGGTGAAGTGGCAGCTTCGTTCCTAGCGGTGCTCGTCGACGACGAAGCGTTGGCGTCCTGCAAGGAAGAGGTGTGCGGGGCACCTCGGTGACGATAGTTCTGAACCGCAAAGAAATGATGAAGAGCTGTGGCCCAGCAAGGGCGTCGAGTCGTCGGCATCTCTGTGGTCTTTAGGTGGTTGGAAACCCACTGGCAGATGCACCTCGGCGCGTCGACGGTCGGGCCTTCTCCAGCGGGATAAAGCGGGCAGCGATGCAGACGAGAGCGTCCTTGGATCAAATGAAGTTCTTAGGCAAACGGGAGCACGGCGGCTCCAGTCGGCGACGGTGGTCGTCGACAGAGGCGGACAACAGTCCGGGCACTTCTCTTTGGGATTCCGCGGCACTTCCCGTCTCCGGTTGGCAGCCTGTCGTAGGTCTATCTACCAGGGAGCTTTGGCAAAGATCAGCTGGTGCACGATGGTCCCTCGTAGCTCGGGAAGAGGGCGCCTTACCAGGTCCTCTCTGGGTCAGTTCTTGGAAACACAGCCGATTTTCACATTGTGAAGGAGAGCAACAGCAATTCTTTTCTTCCAGCAGGGCTTCAAGGTTAAGCTTCAGTTTCACTCCAGTTACTCTTCAGCTTCTGAACACGAATTCTAGCAGTGAGAGGCCCCCAGATATACTAGTTGCTCTCCCATTCATTCTGCTGGGTCACATTCAGGCAAACAATCGGTCAGAAGGGCACTCATGCAGGCAGGCATCCAATCAGATGCATAGTGCATTATTTGTATTGGGACAAGTACCCAGCCATTCAACACTCCACACTGCATTCATACCAGTTTCGGGCAGGGCTGTCTCAGTCGTTGTGTAAAACACCAGATACTAGACACCCACAACACAGAATGCATATTCGTCACACACTCCATTCACCCAGGTCCCACCCACAGGGTGTACCCACAACATACAGTCACTGGGAAGGCTCCAGCCAGTCTCGTGTGGACTTCACAACAACACCATATATGGAACTTCCACCCAACAGCCGGTCAGGGGTAAGGGACAGAGTCAGGGCTACCCAGGACTTTGGGAAAACAAGGTAACAGGCAATAGAAAGCAAGAGGCCACAGGGGCCATCTTGTTTCCTATCAGGAATTAACTGATCCGAATGGCAGGGCATGGGTATCCCAAAATGGAGAATACTCAGAGCCCCTGTCAAATTCAGCATGGAGCTGCCACCAGCCCATACCCTGCTCTGTGGGCCACCCACAGGTGCCCAAAAACATGCACTAGGGGCGCAGGGTTGTACCCCCACCCATGGGTGCCATAAGGGTATCCCATGGGTCTGTTCACCAAACCATAAGATAGAGCTGCACCGCCAGGAGTCCCACATGAACTCCTGCGCGGAAAACACAACAGAACACATGATAAAAGGCAGTAAAGGACAATGATACGGAGGCCCTGTCCCTCCGATGCATTTCCAGCATCACAGTCGCCCCCAGACTGAGGTTAGGGTGCCTAATCTCCCACGAGATAGACACCCTCATCCAGATGGTCAACATACCTTCTGGAAAGGCCATCTGCGTTATCGTGACTCTTCCCTGGTCCATGCTATATGGTGAAGTCTAGCCTTGCAGGCTAATGGACCTCCTGAGCAGCTTTGGGCTTTCACACTTCATCTGCATAAGCCACTTCAGGGGCTTATGATCTGTTTGGACCTTGAAGGCAGACCCTGTAAGGTAGGGTCCAAAACGCCTAAGGCTCCAAACTGTTTTAAAACATTCCTTTTCAACAGTAGCCCACCTAAGTTCTCTACCCTTGAGTTGTCTACTGATGAATATGATAGGATGTTCTCTTCCTTTGTAATCTAACTGGGACAAGACAGCTCCAATTCCGGTGTCACAGGCATCCGTCTGGACGATAAAGGTCGGCTGTAGTCAGGCGCACACAATACAGGTGCCCTACACAGACTTTCTTTCAAGCCCTCTGACAGTCTTCAGTCCAATTAACCTTCCTAGGTTGTTTGGGTGATGTCAGAGCTGTCAGGGGTGCAGCTATGGTTCCATAGTCTGCCATGAAATTGCGATAGTACCCAGTGAGTCCCAAAAAGGCTCTTACCTGGGTTTGAGTAGTGGGAGTCTCCCAGTCATGTACATCCTGTACCTTACTGGGGAGAGGTTGGATTTGACCCCCTCCTACCTCATGACCAAGATATGTGACTTTACCCTGAGCTATCTTGCACTTGGTGGCCTTGATAGTGAGGTTAGCCATTTTCAAGGCCTGCAACACCTTATCCAGGTGTGTCAAATGCTCTTCTCAGGAGGAACTGTAGACGACAATGTCGTCTAAGTAGGCCACACAAAAGGCCTCCAACCCACTGAGCGCATGATTGACTAATCTCTGGAAGGTGGCAGGGGCATTCTTCAACCCAAAAGGCATGACCCTAAACTGGTAGAGTCCCTCTGGTGTTGAGAACGCCATCTTTGCCAATAGCCTGAGGTAAGGTCAAAGGTGCTCACAAATTTGCAGCACCTATGGTGTCCACAAGCTCATCAGCCCTGGGCAATGGGTGCGCGTTAGTTTTGGTGACGGCATTGACTCCTTGGTAGTCCACACAGAACCTCCAATCATTTGGTACCTGCCTGGGAACTTGCCTTGGGGACAAGGACCACTGAACTGAACCAGGGACTGGTTGAGGGTTCAACCACACAAAGATCCAACATCTTGGCGACCTCAGCCTGGATGTGGTTCTTACTTGTAACTGACATATGGTAGCACCTGTTTTAGACAGGCAAACTGTCACCAGTGTCAACTTCGTGCCTGCACCACGGTGTAAGGCCTGGTGTCAGGGAAAACAGAGAGGCATACTGCTAGAGCAAAGCCCTGCAGGCCCTCTGCTGCTCTGTCGTCAGATCTGGAGAGAGATGTACTCCCTCCACTGAGCCATCCTGAGGATTGCTATGCAGCAAATCAGGAAGGGGCTCACTCTCATCCTCTTCTTGCTCTGAAGCTAGCAAGAGACATGAGACTTCTGCTTACCTGTGGAAAGGCTTGAGCCTGTTAACATGGAATACCTGAGGGGCTACCCCTGGGATTCCCATGTCAACCAGATAATTGACTTCGCCCATCTTGGAGATGATCCTGAAGGGTCCAGTCCACTTGTTTGCCAAAGCACTAGGCTTGGTAGGCTCCATCACAAGAATTTCCTGTACCGGAGTCCAATCCACTTGCGAGGCTTTAAGGTCATGCCAGTTTTTATTTAATTCCTGGCTGGCCTTGAGATTTGCTGTTGCTTGACCCATCATCTGTGTCATCCTCCGGTGGAGGCCTAACACATAGTCCCCCACTTGCTTAGCAGGACCTGGAGGGGTGGCCTTCCAACCTTCTCTGATCAAGGCAAGGGGCGCCCTCACGGGATCTCCAAAGAGTAACTCAAAGGGGCTGAAACCAACACCCTCTTGAGGTACCTCTCTGTAGGCAAACTGCAGGCATGGCAGGAGGAGATCCCATTTCCTCCTTAAGGGCTCTTCCAAAGCGCCTAGCATGCCTTTGAGAGTTTTGTTAAATCTCTCAACCCTGGGGTGGTAAGAGGTGGAGAACTTGTAGGTTACCCCGCACTCTTTCCACTTGGTTTTCATGTAACTCGACATGAAGTTGGATCCTCTATCAGAGACAAACTCCTTAGGGAATCCATATGGTAGAGGACAGGCACAGAGGACCCCAGCTAAGATTCTCTATTATTGGTATCGTGGTCGAGCAATCAAGGCCTAGCTTCTCAAGAGGTGATGCAGGCTGGTTCTTAAGTACAGTGTAGTCCCCAAGCCCCCACAAAGGAATGTCCACACACTGTATTAGTTAAAACACAGTCTTTGTATAATTAATATTGAAGGTTATGTACACTATCACAATAACTCACGTTGTGCTCAGAAAATCAATAATGGTAAATATATACAGTTCTACAGTGGTACCACAAATATTATCAGATCTCATTAAAGTGCATCAACTATACTGTCAAAATGTCACACAGATCAATAAAGAGGAAACCAGCAGTAGAGAGAGGAAGGAAAGCAAGATGGTTGAACAAATGGCAGAATGCTGGCCCCGTACCATTAGACAGTTCTGTGTGGAGATCCCCAAACCTGGGAAACCTGTAGGATAAAGATATAGCACAAGCCCAGTCCATATATTGTTCTATGAGTCTTATTTCCTTCTACAATAGTTCTATAGCCCCAATGTACCTGGAATTGTGGCGTTCGTCGACAGGAAATCGACGGCTCTTCTTGAGTGCCCTCCCTTTAAGGCAGGAGTCACAGGTCGTCGAACGTCCGACAGAGAACAGGGTGAACTACGGTGGTGAAGTGGCAGCTTCGTTCCTAGCGGTGCTCGTCGACGACGGAGCGTTGGAATCCTTCAAGGAAGAGGCGTGCGGGGCACCTCGGTGACTATAGTTCTGGACCGTAAAGAGATGATGAAGAGCTGTGGCCCAGCAACGGCGTCGAGTCGTCGGCGTCTCTGTGGTCTTTAGGTGGCGGGAAACCCACTGGCGGATGCTCCTCGGCGCGTCAACGGTCGGGCCTTTTCCAGCTGGATAGAGCGGGCGGCGATGCAGACGAGAGCGTCCTTGGATCAAATTAAGTTCTTAGTGTTATAACCATATTTGTGATAATGAACACAACAGATACAGAAGGAATGTCTAAGGTTCACTTCAAGGATACAGACTGGTAGCTGCAAAGGATACACTCGATGTCTTCTCCCATCTACTGTGGTCAGAGGTAGAACGTAGTGTCTCAAGAGAAACCCAACTAATGTCACTCTCTGACTAGTAAAACCCACAGTCAAAGAGAGCTATTAGTGAGTAGGGCAGGAGTGGACCAAGACTCACCAGGCTGTCGATAGAGAGTGGACTAATTAGAAGGCTATTGTTACAAAAGGACAGTAAGGCCCTATGTTAAATACACTAACCTGGATGTACAGCCACAGGTAGGTCCCAACAATGTCCGATGAATCCAAGGAGAAAACAACGACAAGGAAAGGGTAGTGAGGAATCTAACCCGGGCGGAACGAGGGCCACACTAGAGTCGGGTTGATGCACACAGGTAAGCGTCCAAAGTTCTGTGCACTTTGTAGTAAGAGGAAGAAAATCTTGATCCAGGAAGACAAACCCTTTACAATAGTTGAAGGTCCAGTTGAGTCCTGATCAGTAGTGAGTACAGAGACTGTCAGACTAAACTCTCCTGCAAGTAGGGTGTGTCATGACCGCAGCCTCCAAGGAGTCAGGTTTAGCCCAACTGCCTCGGAAGCTGGGTCACAACTTCATTTCCAGGCACCCATCGGCTCCCATAGGGGCCTTATGGACCTTGTACTGGTGCCAGTGGCGCCAGGCTCTTAAGGGGACCCAGTCCCGGCACAGGACGTGCCGGGCTCATGATGTAAGGAATGGTGCTTGGGTGGACCTACCTGCTGCAGACCATGCTGCTCACTCACCTGCAGGATGAAATCCTCATCCATCCATGGCTGGAACTACTTTACCTTCTGGGTGTGGCCAGCACCACTCCCTGGGACTGGATACTGGAACTATTCTGGAAGCTGGGACTTCTTACCTGGGCGAGGCTGCTGTGGAAGGAGGTACCTAAGCACTCCAGTAAGCTATTTAAACCACGCCCGATCAGAGCAACGTGCTTCGCGTTATTCTGCAATAGCAGCAGGACGCTCACCGTGTCAGCTCCAGAGAATCTTCAACTTCTGCATCTGGGGAAGAGAAATCCGCAATCTTACCTTCCGAAATACCATCTTCGTCTCCAGAAGCATCTGAAAAGGGAAAAGAACACCAGGTTAGCACGAGATAAAAACCAGCGCAGCACTTACCAAGTCCATCGGTGCATCTCAAGCCACGGGCTGCAGCTTTCCATTTTTTCCGGCACCCTGTGGAAGCAAAGACATTGGTTAGTAAACCTCCGTGAAACTTTCCTTACCTGCGCTGCATTCTTCTCGCCTCTGCCGACGCTGCTACTCGCATCTGCAAAACAAAAGGACATCATTAAGATTACAAAACTCCATCTATACGCACGTGTTTTGGGCAGCGCTCATCTTTCTCACTCCTCGGTGCATTCCTCGACATCCATTTTTCTACCCAGCTGCTTCTGCGACCTGAAAAAGGAAAAGAGACATTAAGAAGTGCTTTTAACTTCGAATTGACATTTTCTACTTACTTGCCTGCAATACCTTCGCCATTCCATCGCTCTCCGGATCTCCATATTCAAGCAACCGCCGTTCGTGCTGCTAACAACGGCCTAGCTCCAAATCTTCATCCTCTGCAACCAAGAGGCTGGACAATTAACCAGTGAAGTAACTGGCTTCGGCGCCCCTGCACAGACGCAGGATGGAGAGCTCCGCTTTCACCTACATAAGGTGAGCACATTTAGCCTACGAACTACTTGGGAGTACCAGGAAGGGGAGGCAGCTTACCCAGCCAGGCTTATATATCCATATTAACCCCTTGCTCTCATAATTGCAGACACCTCACCCTTCAGATCAAGATCTCAGTGAGGAAAGGGCCTTTCCAGGGTGGCATTCGAGGCCTGCGCGTGACCCTAGAAGACTCAGAGAGCCCCCAGCCCAGACCTGCGCCTCCGAGGGATTCAGGTGAGCGTTACAGGATGGGATTTAGCAGAGGAAGTATAACCAGAATGGAAATAATTGTCTACGGAAAATGACAAGGAGTACTGAGGTTAATAGTATTGCTGAATTGGATGTCTATGAAGTGGAACTCTGCCGGGTGTTGATTGCAGTCCGTGGAAATTGCTATGTGACGTAGGAATGTGGCGGGGCTCGTCTTGGAATGAAGCAACAGGTTGAAGAGCGTTGCATAGGAATGCGACGGGGCTCCCAAAGTTAGAAGAAGGCTGCATAAGAACGCAGAAGAAAGGAGTAGCTCTGAGATGAGCTGGAAGGTTGCCTGAAACTGCGTAGGAACGTGGGGAAAAGCAACCGCTTCTTGCGATGAAAAAGAAGAGCATCTGCGAAGAACAGCAGAAGCAAGCTCCGGAACGCAGATACCAAAAACGATCAGAAGCGAAGCTGTAAGGCATCAGCCTCATTAAATAATGTCAGCTGACGTGCACCTAACTAACACGATGACGCGTACGTTGGTCATGTGATGCGAGCTCGCTCAGTAGCGTCTCCTGGCCAATTTCCATTGAGTATAGAATGGCCTGGCCGTTCCGAAGGATGAGGATGCCGGCAAATAGGAGCGTTTGGGGTAAGTAACGGACCCTGGGGTGGCAGGCATGACACTTAGGCAAACGGGAGCAGGGCGGCTCCAGTCCGCGACGGCGATCGTCAACAGAGGCAGACAACAGTACGGGCGCTTCTTTTTGGGATTTCGTGGCAGTCCCCGTCTCCGGTCGGCAGCTTGTCGTAGGTCTGTCTACCAGGGAGCTTTGGCAAAGATCAGCTGGTGCACAATGGTCCCTCGTAGCTCGGGAAGAGGGCGCCTTACCAGGTCCTCTCTGGGTCAGTTCTTGGAGACACAGCAGCTTTCAGATTGTGAAGGAGAGCAACAGCAATTCTTCTCTTCCAGAAGGGCTTCAAGGTTAAGCTTCAGTTTCACTCCAGTTACTCTTCAGCTTCTGAACACGAATTCTAGCAGTGAGAGGCCCCCAGATATACTAGTTGCTCTCCCATTCATTCTGCTGGGTCACACTCAGGCAACCAATCGGTCAGAAGGGCACTCATGCAGGCAGGCATCCAATCAGATGCATAGTGCATTCAGGCCATTCACTCCTCTCCAGATAATCACAACAAGTTATGTGTATTGGGACAACAAGTACCCAGCCATTCAACACTCCACACTGCATTCATACCAGTTTCAGGCAGGGCTGTCTCAGTCATTGTGTCAAACATCAGATACTAGACACCCACAACACAGAATGCGTATTCGTCACACACTCCATTCGCCCAGGTCCCACCCACAGGGTGTACCCACAACATACAGTCACTGGGAAGGCTCCAGCCAGTCTGGCCTGGACTTCACAACAACACCATATATGGAACTTCCACCCAACAGCCGGTCAGGGGGAAGGGACAGAGTCAGGGCTTCCCAAGACTTTGGGAATACAAGGTAACAGGCAATAGAAAGCAAGAGGCCATGGGGCCATCTTGTTTCCTATCAGGAATCAACTGATCCCAATGGCAGGGCCTGGGTATCCCAAAATGGAGGATACTCAGAGCACCTGTCAAATTCAGCATGGAGCTGCCACCAGCTCATACCCTGCTCTGTGGGCCACCCACAGGTGCCCAAAAACATACACTAGGGGCACAGGGTTGTACCCCCCCCCATGGGTGCCATAAGGGTATCGCATGGGTCTATTCACCAAACCAAAAGAGAGCTGCACCACCAGGAGTCCCACATGTCCCTCCGATGCATTTCCAGCATCACAGTGGGTCTCCATCAGCGTCGGCTTCTGCACAGTGCAGGAAAGGAACATATCTGCTGGTAGCTACTGACGACCACTCACGATACCCATATCCTCGACAGCAGCGGAGACCGTAATATCTGCACTCGAGAAGATGTTCGCTACACATGGCCTGCCAAGACGCATCAGGAGCGACAATAGGCTACCATTCCAGGGGACCGAGCTCAGGAAATACCTGGACGATTTCCACATCAAACATCACCACATCACGTCCCGGTGGCCCCAGGCGAATGGCGATGTGGAAAGATTCATGCGAACAATCAACAAAGTGTTACGCATATCCAGGGCTCAAAACAGCCCCTGGAGAGTGGATCTGTACAAATTCATACGAAACTACCGGGTGACACCCCACAGCTCCACCAACATAGCCCCGGCGGACTTCATGTATGGGACTTTGGTAAACTTAACCATACCACATTACCCGAGCAAGGGAGTAGACCCTTTTGACATCGACCGCACCCAACAAACGAGAGTTGCAGCAAACGAATACATGAGCGACAGGAGACATGCAAGAAGGTTTGAGACACAAAGTAGGTGATTGCGTATTGGTGCTGCGAAACCCTACAAAGTCCAAGCTGGAAACACATTATGACTGCGCACCCTGGACATTGACCTGAACAGAAGGGACAATGGTTACAGCGGCACGAGGACAACAGACGATCACCAGGAATGCTTCTTGGTTCAAGAGGGTGCCCCAGCGAATGTGGACTGACGGAGACAGACAGTCCCAGGCAGATGTAGAGCTGCCACCACACGCTTCGAGTCACTGAGTCGAGGGAGAAGCAACACCGAGTGGAGAGCCCGAGGAGCAACCAGAAGAATCTGAGGGGGTGTATCCAGAAGATGGAGATGAGCTAGGGGGGGGACATTGTCCAGCATCCCGGCAGAGGCCCAGCAGGTATAACCTAAGAGCAGTCCAAAAGGCTCCAGAGAGGCTAAGAGACTATGAGTGGTGAAATGACAAGGTGGAGAGCGTGTAGCTGTGCAGGACTAGATTTGCACAGGAGAATTAATGATGTTGTTTGCTTTGGTTATATGTTTGTGTTTAGTTGTGTTTTGTTGGAAAAAAGGAGGAATGTTAGATCCGCCTCACGTCCTGCATACCCAGTGACGTGAGGCGCACTGTAAGAAAGGGCCCGCCCTGCCAGAAGGCAGGTAGTTCTAGGCATGAGAGAACACAGGCGTGACATGTTCTTTATCAGCTCACATATTCCCCCAGCTGGGCCCCCATGCAGGGCCTACTCCTTCCTCTCTCCGCTGGCTGCACCAGCACGGGGAACTTCACACGCAGAACAAGAGCAGCTTGAGCATAAGGTGTGAGGTCCGACTTCCCATTGGAAGGGCATTGTAATACTTCAGGAATGCAAAGACCTTTGGAAATGTCTGTGCCCCTTATGGTGCAGGGCAATCACAAGTAGCAAACTTGCAGTGTTTAATCGTGTTGGGTTCAGTAGTGAAGAGCGTGGGTCTGCGAGCCTAAACAAACATGTTTCGCGATTCGTGTACAATAAAAGGGAAATTTGCATGGCGAAAGGTACATTGAGAAGTGGCGGCAAGGACTGAGAAAGCAGTGCAGCAGGCACCACCTGTTCATAGTGTAAGCGACAGTGGCTAAGCTATCAGCATTGCTGGCACAGTGGTGAAGTGGCCGGCCTGTGAACCTGGCGAACACGGTCCGAGGCTGGTGCGGGGTGTTTAGGCAAATTTAAAGACAATTTTGTTGAAGAGCCCGTGCCCTGGACAGCAGCAGGGCACGGGGTCGCCCAGTTCACAGGTGAATTTCAGTGGGGCGCAGCATTGTAACTTGGCAGAGTAAATGATTTATGCTTTAGGCAGTACTTATATGCATTGGCAGTGCGTGCTGGCACTTTGTGAGCTTCGCGTTTGTAACTGTTTCGATTAAATGATTCAGGCGTTATAGAGCCTCGAGGGCGATGCAGATTACCCAGGCCGATATAAGTGTATTTGCCCCCTCTTTTAGCCTCCCAGGTGAAGAGCAGACCCCTCAGGTGAGCATTTGAGCCGAAGGGCTCCCTCCATCTTGGCCGAAAACCCCAGAGGAAATCGCGCCCGGCAAAGAGGAGATCCAGCTCCCCCTCTTGCTGGCGCGAAACAAACGACGGACACGAGCCGTGGGACGCAGAGACACCGGATTTTCAGCAGACCACAACGTGTTGGTGGGCCACCCGGCTCCTGCACCCCCTCCGGCCACAGAGGTGAGGAAGTGGGTCTGGGTTGCTCCCTGATACCCGGGACCATCATCGGTGCTCCGCCCATCACCCCACATGAGCACTGTGGTTATTAGGCCCAGATCGGAGGCCTGAGAGACACAGCTGGGGCTCTCTAGAGTCTCCGCTGGACTATAGAGGCAGCAGACTGCCCAGCCCGTCAAGCAGCGACTCGCAGCCAGGGCCCCCGGCGGCCTGATGAGAGGGACAGTGCATGGATTAAGGGACGACCAGGGTCTGGGCGGTGATCAAGGCCTGCACAAGAGCAGCTATAGGACCACACACGGTCCGAAAGGAGAGCACCTTTGTCAGGTGGGGGGTGACCACGTAGCCCATCGGGCCCCCAGGGCCCATTTCACTTTCCTTCAGCTGGAGGTGGCTACGAGCATGGAATACTGTGGTGCAATTGATCATTTTGGCCCGCCTGCTGTGTGGGTGGCCAGATTCAGATGACTACCACGGCTTGAGAGGAAGTAAGTGGGCCGGCCACACAGAATAAACAGCCTGGAGGTGTGGGCCCCCAAATAAGGGACATGTGGCCACCTCCAGGGTGGTGAGGTGTCCAGAGGACGGCGACGGTGCATCAGTGGTGGCCTGCTGGCGGACCTCCCGGTGGTAGCAGACAAGCCTGGACCAGCAGGGACAGACAGGGAATGGACTCTGAAGGCATGAGTGCTGTGCAGAACCACGAGCCGCGCAGGTGATCCCAAATTGGGCCACAAGAGGAGGTGTATTACAGGAGGTGTGGGCCCCCAGTCATGGGGCGTGTGCCCACCTCCCAGGAATTGGGCCCCAGAAGGGTCCCACTGCTGCATTGAATAGGGTGGAGTATTGGTGGGATCAGTGAACCGAGCCCCACACAGGATCTGCAGTGGCTCTTTGGGCACAGCTTTTAAACAGTAGAATAGCGCAGACCCATCTAGGGACAGAAGTGGCCCCAGCTTCATATTAGCAACTAGGGGTCTGTGGGAGAGGTGTGGGCCCCAGAGAACAGGCTGTGTGCCCGCCTTAGCCCCGGGACGTAGACCTTAATCCCCCCTGCAGGTGGCAGAGAGAAACATTCCTCCTGGAAGACACACAGGCTGACGGTTTCCCATTGAAAGGCATCCCACGGATAGGGGAGGTTCTGGAAAAACTGTACCTTCTGGTGGAAAGTAAGAGGAAGGAGTGAGACCCCATTACAGCCCCCCAACCGGTCCCAAGGTTATATGGAGGCCAGAACAAAGCTGGTCGAATTTGCATACCCAGGCAGACTGGATCTCACGGCTCAACCTGAACCACGGAAGATGGCGACCCGGGGACAGGACTCGATGGCGACCAAGAGTGATGTTGCGTCCCTTCTCAATGAAATAAGGAGTATGAGGGCAGATATTGGTGGCAAGGTGGACAAGATCGATGTGATAATGGATAAGATGGATGGGAGACTACAGGCGGGTGAGCACAACCAATCCTGCTTGTACACTCTGGAGACCCAAATGGACGTAAGGATAGGTGAAATCGAGCAAAGAGAAGCAGAGATGGTCTTGAAGATGGACAATTGAGAATCACGAAAGGAGAAATAACCTACGCTTCTTTGGGATACCGGAGGCGGAGGATGAATCAGATAGAACCCTTAGGAGGATCATACATGATATTACTGGGCTCCTCTTTGACGATGACTCCATTGATGAGATGAAAATTGAGAGGGTTCATAGAATCGGGCGCTCAGGGAGGGGCCAGAGGTCGGTCCTGGCCGGTTTTCATAATTATCCAGATAAACTCAAAATCTTGGAAAGGGCAAGGGCTAAGGGGCCTGTAATGATGGGTGTGGCCAGGATCACAATTTTTCAAGACCTGTCTTCCCTGACCCTCACAAAGAGAAGAATGTGTCTCCCCTTGACGAGATGGCTAAATGAGAAAGGAGTTTGGTACAGATGGGGATTTCCGTTCTCTATTACCTTTGAACTAGAGGGCCAGAAGTACCAACTTGCTACGGAGGACGAGATAAACAAAACAATTGGGGAGCTGCTGGAGGTGTGGGGGACCTCGGGCTCACAAGGTGAAGGTGGAGTGGACAGACAATGGCGTATCAAGGGCCCTAGAAGGAAGCGGGTCACTGGATCAAGGAAGTTTCAGAAGCTGAAACCCCCCCCCGGCTGGCACACCCTGAAAACAGTACTGACCGAAGATGAATATCTGCGGCAATTGATTGAAGGGATTGATGGGTCTGTTGGCCTGTTGAGGGAGGGGAGAGTTGAAGTCGTGGGGGACCAGATTTCACGGTTTCACTACTGCAGCTGGGCTAGTTGGAATCAATGGGTCTGTAAGCAGCTGTATGTTCGTAACGCTAGTTGAAGTTGGGGTCATGAGTGGGGCGATTGGGGATTGAGGTGGCATGAGCAGGGGCCTGGGTCTCGGGCCTGTTTGGTGGTTCGGCACTCCTCTGGTGAAAGCAACTGGAGGGGGCTGGACGCCTAAGGAGAGGGGTGTGGGGGAGAGGGGGAAGGGGGTGTCAGAGGTCATGTGGGGTTTGGAATTTCATGATCCGACAATGATATACGCTCTCTTCCGTTCTGAGAAGGCACAATGGGGGAGGGTCACCTCCCTGGCTGTTAACGAGGTGGGAAACAGGATTAGGTTATGGCTGACTCAATAAGGGGTTATGGGGCGGGCAGCCTGAGGGTGTGCACGCTGAATGTGAAAGAGCTAAATGCCTTGGCTAAGCGGTCCCTGGTTGCGAGGGAATTTAGAGGATCAGGGATTGATATCCTATTCCTCCAGGAGACAAAATACTTGGGGGTGAAGAACGAAGGATCCCCTGTGGTCTGGTGGGGGGAGAATACTGGGGCTGGGAGTCGGGGATAACGAGAAAGGCTGGGTTTGGGATACTGGTCCGTAGGGGGCTCCGACTGGAGGTCACTAAAGTGTGGTCTGATGTGGAGGGAAGGGCAGTTTTGATCTCGGGTCTAATTCGAGGACTCAGGTTCACATTTGCCATGATGTACGTCCCCAATCAAGGTTAACTGCAGAGAACCCGGGAAAAAATAATGAATGACAGTGGGGTACACATCATACTGGGAGAAGAATTCAATGTCTGGAGCAATATCAGCATGAACCGACAGTCCGGGCACCCCAGGGATACAGGAGCCCCAGAATCAGGCAGGCAGGGAAATAGGTATGATGA
Organism: Ambystoma mexicanum; assembly: GCF_040938575.1. NCBI lineage: Eukaryota > Metazoa > Chordata > Amphibia > Caudata > Ambystomatidae > Ambystoma > Ambystoma mexicanum. The sequence continues at coordinate 1,199,351,964 of NC_090935.1, forward strand.
TGGAGCTTTACGGGGTGCAGGATATATGGCGGTACGTCCATTCACGTGACAGGGGGCTGACCTTTTATTCTGCCCCACATGGGACTTTTACGAGGATAGATTATCGATATATATCCAGGGACCTATAGGAATTTGCATTGGGGTCAGTCATTCATCCTATTAGTTGTTCTGACCATGACATGGTGTCGGTTGATATTGGTTGGACTGGCCTTTGTCCCAAGTGGAGGTGCAATGAGCCTCTGTGGGAGGACCCATGTTTTAGGGAAGAGATGGAGAAGGGTTTCACAGTATTTTTTTAACTGAATGTCACTGGGGAGGTGCGTAAGGACATAGTGTGGGATGCGGCGAAGGCTACATGGAGAGGGATACTGATCAAAGAAGGGGCTTGCAGAAAGAGGGAAAGCACCCTCATAGAGAGAGGACTGAGGGACAAAATAAAGGTCTTCGAGAAGCGGGCGCAGTTGACTACAGATGGAAGGGAGGACCTCATCCAAGAGGGGAGGGGCGTGAGGGAGGAATTGAGAATCCTTGAGGAAGGAAAGATATTCTGCAACCTACAATTCTTGAAACAGAGGTTTTATGAGAAAGGGGGCAAGGCGGACATTCTCTTGGCAGCCAGGCTAAGGGGTCAGTGGGCATAGAGGTGGGTTGCTTAGGTAGAAGGAAGGGGCAGGACCTCTGAAGGTTGGGCTGAGGGCATCAAGGAGGCATTTGCAGTTTTCTATGAGGGCCTGTACAGGAGTGAAGGGACAGCAGGCAGTGAGGAAATTGGGAACTATCTGTCAGTCTCCAACCTCCCCCTGCTCACAAAACCAGAATCAGAAAGCTCCAATCACTGGGGATGAAATTAGGATGGCCATCGGGTAGTTGAATTTAGGCAAGGCTCCGGGGGATAACTGCTTCACATCAGGATCTTATAAGTCCTTTCTCCCGGCTGCGCTCCCCTTCCTAACGACATTGTTTAATGACATTTTGACTACAGGGAAATCGCCAGATTCTTTTACACAGGCTCTAATCACAGTGATACCAAAGGAGGGCAAGGGCCCCCAGGCGTGTGGCTCTTACCATCTGATTTCTCTCTTAACTATAGATGCCAAAATGTACGCCTGAGTACTAGCCGCAAGGCTGGAGGGGCACTTGCCAAAACTGGTTCTTTTGGACCAGGTGGGGTTTGTGAAAGGGCGGCAAGGGGCCAAAACCATGAGGAAGATGCTACATTTGATTAATGAGGTGCAGGGCTGGGAGGTCAATCCCAAGCTTCTCTCCACAGATGCCGAGAAGGCCTTTGACATGGTGGAGTGGGACTTTTTGAGGGCAGTACTAATTAAGTTTGGAGTAAGTAAGGGTCTCATAAGGGGCATCATGGCACTCTACTCTTCCCCCAGGGCATGTGTGGCTGTTAATGGGGGATACTCGCACTGGTTTAATTTGGAAAGAGGGACAAGACAGGGGTGCCCGCTACCCGCGACTCTATTTATACTATCATTGGAACCACTTGCCAACAGGTTGAGGGAGGACGGTAGAATTGAGGGGCTAACGGTGGGTAAGAAGTTGTATAAGGTATGGCTGTATGCAGATGACATGCTCCTCCACCTGGTAAACCCATTGACATCGGTCCTGGCAGTAGTGGAGCGGATTGAGGAGTACGGGCACCTGGCAGGTTTTAAAATTAATAAGGGCTAGTTGGTACTGTTTCCCCTGGATAGAAGTAAGGACAATGATCTGGGACGCTTTCTCCCAATCGGTATGGAGGTCAATGTGGGGTCTCTGAGGTATCTCTGTATCAATGTTACAAAAGAGCTTGAGGCTCTGTATGAGGCCAACTTCCTCCTCTGATGACAGCTCCGGAGAAAGAGTTGGGAAAATGGAAGGAGCTGACCATCTCTTGGATGGGACAGCTGAACGCGCTCAATATGGTGGTCTTCCCCACGCTCCTGTACTTGTTCCAGATGCTGCCTATTCAGATTCCCAACCTCTACTTCAGAGTGACCAAGGGGACTCTTTTACGGTTATTGTGGCAAGGGAAGAAACCCAGAGTCTCTAGCAATGTCTTGAGTCTTCCTAAGGAAAGTGGGGGTGTGGGGCTCCCAGATATACATCTATACTACAGGGCCACCCAGGTGAGAGTATTGATTCCACACCTTAGAGGACAGAGGGACCTACAATGGGTGGGACTTGACAATCGTATATGTTTTTTTTTATTGCTGCGTGTTTAGTTTACAAAAAACCTTACACAACATGTAGAACAAAAAACATCATATAAATATACATAACCCTTAAAATACACAATAAGAACAATAATCCATTCACATTTAGGATTAAAAACAATTACATCAACCCGTCACATTAAATTCATCACAAAATAAAAGAAACGATAAACAGATCTTATATCACGCTAACCAGAGTTCATTCGAGCCACACTCCAGCATCCATTAGATAACCAAATTCATTATTTCCAATTCTTTGGTTACACATTGCAGAAATGCGTTTAATGCCACAATTAAGGAAATATTTAGCCCCAGCATACATCTACTCCAGAAAAGGTTCAATGACGGCTCTGAATCTTTATCAAACTTATCTTTAAAAATCAAAGGCGTGCGTAGGCTCAAAATAGGGACAAATAAGCACTAAATGCTTCAGTGTCTCTCCGCAAAAACGACATCAAGAATCAAGAAGACTGGACCCCCGCGCATCTTTATTACCCCAGTGCCGTGTATCTCTCGAGAGTCAGTACCTGATTGAGCCTAAAACGCTTATAACTTGTTCTTCCCCTATCCCAGGGAAACCTCTGAAGATAAAGAGGCAAACATTCCCTAACATGGCCAAAATTAGAATATTCCTTGTAGGTGGAGTAGGTATTAACACAGTTCACAGTTTCGACCCAATCAGCCCTGAAGAGAAACCTCTTCACTATCCCCGGACGTTGAATAAGGTCTTCTATGGTTAAGCCAAGGGAAATCAAGATTAACTTCAATTTGGCTCAAAACTTTTCCATGGACAGAACCGAATCAGAACTCACGACCTCTCCTAGTGTTTCATACAGAGTGTTTTTCAGTGGGGCGCTTATTTTTCTAAACAGGGAAAGTTGTTTCCAAAGATACCTAGCTTTAAGTGATATAAGGCAGAGCTCATGTCGAATAACTGCGTGGGGCACTGCCATAGATAAACCCAGTATCTCTTTCCACAACTTTCCCTGGATAATGTTAAGAGTAAGGCTCAAATCATGGGTGCATAGGTCCAGGCCGTAGAGTAAAATGGGCTCACATTTGCTGAGATATATATCGCCTTATCGGAAGCAGAGAGAATCAGCAAGCCTTCACTCTCAAAAATTTAATTTGGGATTTGAGTTTACAGGCTTTCTCATCAAGGGTCTGTTTCCATAATTTCACACTAACCCTATTTGTAAGATTGTACTCCAAATAGGTGAGAGCCTGAACCCGATCCACTGATTCATCACCCACGATCCACTTGTAGGTCTGGCTCTTGCTTCTTTTAGAAAAGACCAATATTCGAAATTTGGATGCATTTGGCAAGAGATTGTTAGCTAACACTTAGAGGTAGAAAAGATACATTTTCCTCCTGAGGCCACGGTGGTACGATCCAAATGAATAAAGTCGTCTGCAAAGGCCATCCACTCGATTCCTATCCTCCCCAACCTGGCTGATGCGATGGAAGGTCCCTGCCACACTCCCTCCACATCGCCCACATACAGATTTAAGAGAACTGGAGCCACTGAGCAGCCTTGCTTAACCCCTACATATGTAGCAATTTCCTGAGACAAAGTCCTCTCTTTGGTCAAGCGGACCCTTATAGTTGTATTAGTTTGAAGTAGGGCAAGGAGCTGGACAATCCTACGCAGAATATTCATAGCTAACATGTTGGACCACAATCTCGACCTTATTACTCCTTCAAATGCATTTGAGAGGTCCAGTGATGCCATAAACACATCTCCAATATTGGACTGCTGTACCGAATCTCTAAAATGTGCCAAAACCATCGCATTCAAGCTGGTTCCCAGCTCTTCCCTGAAACCCACTTGAAATTTACTAAGAAGTAAATTATGCCTGACCACATTATTAAGATCTCTTAAGAGCAGGATGACAAAAACCTTACTAGCCGCATCAATGAGCGCTATAGGTCCATAGTTACTAGGAATTAAGATATCGCCCTTCTTATATATGGGCGCAATAATAGATTGAACCCAGGAAGCCGGGACAGTGTGGGTCTCAAAGATGTAATTGAATAATGGTTTCAAGAGGTTAGCCCACTCAGGGTCAGCCTTAATAACAAAAAGGCAGAATGCCATCTGGGCCGGGGGCTCTGGACGGCTTAAATTTGTGTATAGCCCATATAATGTCCTCGTAATCCCATGTACAACCTCCTACAACAGGAAATCCCAAATCAATACCTGCCCCTTCTACAAATTTAGAGGGCAATGCAAACTTGTTTGTATAGTAAACAATCCAGACGTCAGCTTGGATTGGACAATATAAACTACCCTTAGAAGTGTCGAAATTCCTATTAACCATGAACCAGAATTTGCCATCCATACCCTTACAGAGATTTTCCATCATGTTCTGGTGGGAATTCAAATAATGATCCATCCTAAGCGATTTAACCTAGTTTTTTGTCTAAGAATGATCTTTGTTTTTAAAACCAAAAACTCCATTATCGATAAGGACTGTTATTTAAGAGCCACCAAGTCCCTACGTTTGTTAATTTTAGAGTTACTAATTCTAGTATCCCACCTAAAACTGTCAGATTTGTTGATGGAGTTACCTCCCCCTTTGCTAATCATATAGACACAGCTAAGTATAATGTTGTTATAAAGATTCCCCCCTCGTAAAAGGGAACTATCCCCCAAATCAGATTGGACAGCTTTCGTTAAGTATTCTGTAAGAAGAGTATTAAATCTCCTAATGGTATTGGTATTCCAATTAACCCATCTCCCTTGTTTCACCAATGAAAGACCCATAAGGTCTGGCCTGACGTCAGTCAGGTTACCACACTTTTTATCATTCATTAGTCATGTAGAAGAAATCAATCCTGGAGCTGTGGGAGCCCCTCTTCCACGTGTGCTTGGGTAGTTCCGAATTACATGGGTGATCCAACATCCCCAAAACCCATCCCTCCAAAAAAATATCCCACCGCATCCCCCGGCTAGGATTGGGGTGGAGAATCTTAGGAGTAGCCCCCCCTATCATTCCACTGGGTGCCCTCAGCACATAAAGAGTTAAAATCACCTCCCAGCACAATACATTTCCCAAAACCCTTCTCACACCATTCCCCCAAGATCTCACTGAGGCTCTCCTCCACATTTTCAAACGGCACTTTCATAGGATTCCAATAAAGGTTTAACAGCAAAAATTGCTCCAGCACATTCTCTATATCCAATGTAATGCCCAGGAGCCAATCCTTGCTACAGACCAATTTATAATGATACCCCATATTACAATCTACGGCTATGGTCAAGCCCCCGCTCAGTCGTCCCGCTATACCTTTTAAGGCAGGATGTGAGAATGTATGAAAACCCTCTATACTAAAATGATCAACAATCATAGTTTCATGTAATAAATATATGCGGGAATAGCGTTAGCGGAATACTTCCGTAGCAATGAATTCAAGTGTGGGCTCCCACAAGTATTCCATGAAATAACTTCAATGTTAGTCATGTCATGTACATCCTGTACCTTCTCTTAAGGCATGGGTGCACAACATATTGCCGCGGGCCAGTTGCGGCCCGCCATGCCGTCTTGTCCGGCCCGCGAGACACAAAGACTTTCCTAATGGAGGGCGGCCCGCAAGCAGCATCGGCCGCCCTCCATTAGGAAAGTCTTTGTTGTCTTACGGGCCAGACAAAACACTGGCCCTCATTGGTTCAGTGCACACGAACCACGCAGCTCCTACGAGCCACGTAGTGCGTATGTGCTTCACCAATGGAGTGCCAGCACTACGGCTGGCGTGGCCAGTAAGGCTTGATGCCGAAGGCATTTCAGCCTTGCTTGCCACGCCAGCCGTAGTAACAGAGACATCGCCAGCGTTCCAGCACGTCTGGGTAAGTACATGATTGGGGGGGGCTGTATGTTTGTGTGTGTCTGTCTCGGGTCCGTCCTGACTGTGTTTTTTGTTTTTGTATGTATGTTGAGATGCGGAGGTGGGGGGGGTGTCGGGTGTGTATGGGTGTGTTTGTATTTGTATGTCTGCAGTGTATGTTGAGATGCCGGGGTGGGGTGGTGTGTCGGGTCTGCTTGAATGTGTTTGTGTGCAAGTGCAGTGTGTGTTGAGATGCGGAGGGGGTGTGTGTGTCGGGTCTGCCTGAATGTGTTTGTGTGCAAGTTCAGTGTATGTTGAGATGCGGGGGTGGGGTGTGTGTCGGGTCTGCTTGAATGTGTTTGTGTGCAAGTGCAGTGTGTGTTGAGATGCGGAGGGTGTGTGTGTGTCGGGTCTGCCTGAATGTGTTTGTGTGCAAGTTCAGTGTATGTTGGGATGCGGGGGTGGGGTGTGTGTCGGGTCTGCTTGAATGTGTTTGTGTGCAAGTTCAGTGTATGTTGAAATGCGGGGGTGGGGTGTCTGTGGGGTCTGCTTGAATGTGTTTGTGTGCAAGTGCAGTGTATGTTGAGATGCGGGGGTGGGGTGTGTGTCGGGTCTGCTTGAATGTGTTTGTGTGCAAGTGCAGTGTGTGTTGAGATGCGGAGGGGGTGTGGGGGTCGGGTCTGCCTGAATGTGTTTGTGTGCAAGTTCAGTGTATGTTGAGATGCGGGGGTGGGGTGTGTGTCGGGTCTGCCTGAATGTGTTTGTGTGCAAGTTCAGTGTATGTTGAGATGCGGGGGTGGGGTGTGTGTCGGGTCTGCTTGAATGTGTTTATGTGCAAGTGCAGTGTGTGTTGAGATGCAGAGGGGGTGTGTGTGTCGGGTCTGCCTGAATGTGTTTGTGTGCAAGTGCAGTGTGTGTTGAGATGCGGAGGGAGTGTGGGGGTCGGGTCTGCCTGAATGTGTTTGTGTGCAGGTTCAGTGTATGTTGAGATGCGGGGGTGGGGTGTGTGTGGGGTCTGCTTGAATGTGTTGGTGTGCAAGTGCAGTGTGTGTTGAGATGCGGGGGTGGGGTGTGTGTCGGGTCTGCCTGAATGTGTTTGTGTGTGTGAAAGTGAAGTGTATGTTGAGATGCTGGGGGGGGGGGGAGGTTGGAGGGGTCGGGTCTGCCTGAATGTTTGTTGTTGTTGTGTGCACGTTCAGTGTATGTTGAGATGTGGGGGTGGGGGGTCCGGGTCTGTATGCATGCATGCTTGTGAGTTTGTTTGGTGAGTTGGGGGTGGGGGGGTGTTCGAGTCTGTATGGGTGCATGGTGTATGCTTGTGGGTTTGTATGCTGAGTTGGGGGTGGGGGGTTCCGGTCTGCATGGTGTATGCTTGTGGGTTTGTGTGCTGAGTTGGGGGTGGGGGGTTCGGGTCTGTATGGGTGCATGGTGTATGCTTGTGGGTTTGTGTGCTGAGTTGGGGGTGGGGGGTTCGGGTCTGTATGGGTGCATGGTGTATGCTTGTGGGTTTGTGTGCTGAGTTGGGTGTGGGGGGTTCGGGTCTGTATGGGTGCATGGTGTATGCTTGTGGGTTTGTGTGCTGAGTTGGGGGTGGGGGTGGGGGTTCGGGTCTGTGTGTGTGCATGGTGTATGCTTGTTAGTTTGTATGCAGGGGTGGGGGGTTGGGGTCTGTATGAGTATGTATGCATGGTGCATGCTTGGTGGCATGGGGCATAGCATTTGCTTGAGGGGTGGGTGTCTTGGGGAATAGTGTTTGCATGAGGGGTGGGTGTCTTGGGGCATAGTGTTTGCATGAGGGGTGGGTGTCATGGGGCATTGTGTTTGCAGGAGGGGTGGGTGTCATGGGGCATAGTGTTTGGTCGGGGAGTGGGGGCTATGGGGCATAGTGTTTGCTTGAGGGGTGGGTGTCTTGGGGCATAGTGTTTGCATGAGGGGTGGGTGTCTTGGGGCATAGTGTGTGCATGAGGGGTGGGTGTCATGGGACATAGTGTTTGCATGAGGGGTGGGTGTCTTGGGGCATAGTGTTTGCATGAGGGGTGGGTGTCATGGGGCATAGTGTTTGGTCGGGGAGTGGGGGCTATGGGGCATAGTGTTTGCATGAGGGGTGGGTGTCATGGGGAATAGTGTTTGGTCGGGGAGTGGGGGCTATGGGGCATAGTGTTTGCTTGAGGGGTGGGTGTCTTGGGGCATAGTGTTTGCATGAGGGGTGGGTGTCTTGGGGCATAGTGTTTGCCTGAGGGGTGGGTGTCTTGGGGCATAGTGTTTGCATTAGGGGTGGGTGTCATGAGGCATAGTGTTTGCATGAGGGGTTGGTGTCTTGGGGCATAGTGTTTGCATTAGGGGTGGGTGTCATGGGGCATAGTGTTTGGTCGGGGAGTGGGGGCTATGGGGCATAGTGTTTGCATGAGGGGTGGGTGTCATGGGGCATAGTGTTTGGTCGGGGAGTGGGGCCTATGGGGCATAGTGTTTGCTTGACGGGTGGGTGTCTTGGGGCATAGTGTTTGCATGAGGGGTGGGTGTCATGGGGCATAGTGTTTGGTTGGGGAGTGGGGGCCATGGGACATAGTGTTTGCACGAGGGGTGGGTGTCTTGGGGCATAGTGTTTGCATGAGGGGTGGGTCTCATGGGGCATAGTGTTTGGTTGGGGTGTGGGGGCTATGGGGCATAGTGTTTGCTTGACGGGTGGGTGTCTTGGGGCATAGTGTTTGGTTGGGGAGTGGGGGCCATGGGACATAGTGTTTGCATGAGGGGTGGGTGTCATGGGGCTTAGTGTTTGGTTGGGGAGTGGGGGCCATGGGACATAGTGTTTGCATGAGGGGTGGGTGTCTTGGGGCCTAGTGTTTGCATGAGGGGTGGGAACCATGGGGCATAGTGTTTGGTTGGGGAGTGGGGGGCCATGGGGCATAGTGTTTGCATGAGGGGTGGGTGTCTTGGGGCCTAGTGTTTGCATGAGGGGTGGGGGCCAGGGGCATAGTGTTTGGTTGGGGAGTGGGGGCCATGGGGCTTAATGTTTGCATGAGGGGTGGGTGTCATTGGGCATAGTGTTTGCTTGAGGGGGGGTGTCATGGGGCATAGTGTTTGCTTGAGGGGGGTGTCTTGGGACATAGTGTTTGCATGAAGGGTTGGGGCCATGGTGCATAGTGTTTGGTTGGGGAGTGGGGGCCATGGGGCATAGTGTTTGCTTGAGGGGTGGGGGCCTTGGGGCACAGTGTTTGCATGAGGGGTGGGAGCCATGGGGCATAGTGTTTGCTTGAGGGGTGGGGGCTATGGGGCATAGTGTTTAATAAAAATTAGGGGTTGAAAAAGCCTCCCGCCACGCCACGCCACGCCTACCGCCCCACCCACAGTTACTTTTCGGCCCACTATAGCCATCATGTAGGGTACTTTTGGCCCTCTGTCAAAATCAGTTGTGCACCCCTGTCTTAAAGTCTCCAGCGTCTTGAGGGCTGGCTGTAGCCAAGACCACGCATGTCCATTAATTAACAAATTAGAAATCAAAGACAGAACTGGTATAGAATTATTATATTGATTAGTGTCAGAATATACTGCTTGCCCAACTGGAATAGTCATGGGTTCCTTATATACAAGGAAGATGTCAGCCTCCGTTGCACTAGGTAGTGTCACCAGATTAAATCCCACCGACTCGAGATTTTTTTCTTGAGCTCTTACCATATCTGCCGCCATCTCCGAATGGAAATTACATACCATTCAGAGATTGTTGTAATCTGGCAGCGAAATTGCATCAAATCGTCAGTGGTTATAGATCGGAGTAGAGGGATATTCTTAAAGATATTTAACAGATTTGTTCTATTAAGATTGGACACTTGATCGGTCTTATTGTTATTTATCCACCCAATAATTTTCCCTGTATTAATCATAGAGACAGGCTTTCCGGGAACCAACAACTCCTTTTTCCTGTCAAGGACTACTGATTCCTCAGGCTTAGCTGTAACTACCCCTAATATGTCACCATCGAATGGGGTCATTAACCCTCAGAGCGCTACCCCCATAGTGGTATTATTAATAACCGGCCCCTTTCTTTATTTGCAGTAGACTGAGCCACAATAATCTGTGAGCCTACCTGGAGTGCATCAGTCAATGGAGGAACTCAAATCTGTGAGCCGGTCATAGAAGAAACCCCCAAATGCTGCGAGCCAGTAGAGAACCTAGCATGCTTTGTGCTGACTATTTTCCCAAAGGCCGTCATCTTTGTTTGTTTTGTCTAAGGGCGATCGTGCACAGATTCTACCCTAAGTTGATTTTTAGCACTATCATGTATAGGTTGTATCTCTATATCATTATCTGCTTCCATCCCTACCGCAGACCCACCCTTAGACAACTCCCCAGAGTGGGCCATATCGCATCTAGGAGAGTTATTACATGTGCTAGGCAATTTAAGTTGTTCTTCTTGAACTAATATGTTTCTGATTGCTCTAAAATTAGAGTTTCCCCCCTTAATTTTGGTCTCTGGCATGTTTTTAGTTTTCCTAAGCATCCTCCCCCCTCTTGTCCCTTTTTTCTAATCATTATTTGAGGTCTACAACGGTGGGAGGGTGGCTATGTGTACCTAGGGCAAAGTTAACACGTAGGATATGTGAGCATCCAATCCTGGACACTATTTGGAGTATCTGGCGACCAGGTAAAGAGATGTCCGGGGTAACATCGTGGCCCTCACCCTTAGGGCATCGTTGGGTGCCGGGAGTTTGAGGCAAATTCCCAGATCTTCCAGATTCCAGGCGTGGTATGAGGCGGCCTGGAAAGGATCAGACAAATGTAGAAAGATGGGAGATTTATTATGGTATTGGAATTGGAGGAGGCCCTGGGGATAGGTACACGCTCTGCCTTTTTGTATTAGCAGCTCAAGGGGGTCTTGACTAAGGAGACATGGAAAAGCAAGATACAGAGGGAGCTCACCCCCTTTGAGAAACTACTGGACACACTCACTCAGTCTAAGGGAGTGACTGGAGAATTGTACAGGGCCTTGCTGGGCACGAGGAAGGGGCGGTGGATGGGTTGAGGATGAAGTGGGAAAGGGACTTGGGGATGGAACTGAACCCGCAAACGTTGCTAAGGATATGTTGCGGGGCCTTAAAAACCTCCGTTTCTTGCCAATATAAACTGCACGCCTTAAGGCTGTTACACAGATGGCAATATGACCTGAATAACAGCAGCACTCCATGGGGACCACGGGTCGACTGAGGCAGAATGGTCGAACTTCTTTTCAGCATATATACAACAGGGTTGCAGAAACATAGAAGCGGAATAGGGATTGGTGGGGAGGGTGGCCCCCGAGAGATGAAAACGGCGAGAAACTATACCAGAACTGGAATTGAACTAGGATTACCTGCAAAAAAAAAACTGAGAGCGGTACAATATGGGACTAAGAGTGGAACATTGGTTGGATTAGGAAAAGGAGGGAGGGGGGTTGGGGCGGGAGGAGAGGTTCTCAGTTAAAACAATCTTGTGGGATTAAGTTGCTACCTTTGGGATTTTTGAAACGGGGAGACTTACAATGTGGTTGTGTAGCCTTGTTTCTGTTAAGTTCACGAAAATGTCAATAAAGCAGAAGAAATAACAAGGCATGGGTCATTTATACGCAACTAGAAGTACTTTGAGAAGTTGCTTTATTGGGAAACTAATGCATATACGAAAAAGTATTTTACAAGGGACAGAACAGCCGACTGTATGGCACAATGGGCAAGTGCCAGGCTTACGATCATAGGATCACAGTTCGAGTTTTGGGGCAGAGCACATAAGAAGGATATTGGGAAACAAAACCTCCTTCTGGACGGCGCGTGATGGTCAAAAAGGGCACAGCAAAAGTTGCCTTTGTTGAACCGCACGGATCATTGATTTTCTTAAAACAAGTGGAGCCAGCGCTCTTAACCGCATCTTAGCCGCGGATCTGCAAGGAAGAGGAAACACGCAAGCAGGATGAGAGAGGAAGGAGTGAGGAGCCAGGGACGGCTGGAATGAAGGCTGTAATAAGAAGAACATTGGTAAGATATAGGAGGTATGGCACCAGGGGTCGGTAAAGAAAAATTGGAGGAGTTCCTGCGCTCCCATGATACAGGTTTAAAAAGGTCATAATGTGGCATTATGTGCCCGTTCCACAGGCAACATCTGGGGGTAAGAGCCCGGCAGCCCGGATTAACAGCCCAAGCGAAGCAAGGCCGATTACCAGGGGCCCTGAGCCATTACACCCCAGCGTTGCCTGTGGAACAGGTGCATAACGCATAAAAGTACTTTCATTCATTGAACGGGATGCAGGGCGCGTCCTGTTCAATGAATGAAGATACTTTGCTAAGATGGCCACCATGGTTGTAAAAGGCAGAGCTGCGTAAAGAGCCCCTCTTCCATTACCATGGCTGCTGGAAAAACAACATTCAGTGAAGCTGATGCGGCGCCGTCACAATCAGGTAAGTGGGTTTGGGGAGTGGGCTTTGGATTTTTTTTTTTAAAGGAGGGAAAGGGCGAGTGGCTACAAGATGGCACAGCGGAGGAGGGGAGGCATCCTGCGAGTTCTGTGGAACTCGTGCGGAGATAAGAGGTTTCAGCTGCAATCTGCAGAACCTGATAGGCTGCACCCCCGCCCTGGATTCTAATGAATACAATTTAAATGGGGAAAGTTAGAATTTGTAAGAAAGACATAACTGAATAGAGAGTGATTGAGATATGACAATGAGAAGAACTGAATGTAGCGGGATGGTGATTTAAACATTGACTAGGTCATTGGCAGAACTGGTTTACAGCATTAGTGTTGTTAGGTTGGTTGGCACTACTCTTATGGGGAATAAAGGATATCGTGCAGATAGAGAAATGGCACATTGGATATTCATCATAAGCAATACAACAGCAGGATAGTTAGTAAAACATAACAGCACAACAGATCACAACATGGCCAGATTTAAGTAAAGCACAAAATTGTCAACGTCAATATTTAATAACATTATTTATTATTTATTAATTAAAAATTCTTGTATACTGCGCCACATGCCCATGGGCCTCATGGCGCGCACATACAACAACAAAAAACACACAAAACATTACAGAGGAACGGCCAGTCAAAGGGCCAGGAAAACAGTAGAGAAGAGCTGAGGCAATTAGTCAGGTGGTAGGTTAAAGAGACGTGTTTTCAGCTTTTTCTTGAACTCTACCATTGTCGGAATAGCTGTGAGGCAGGATGGGAACAGATTCCAGGCAATTGAATTCTGAACATTGAAGCTGCGCCCAATAGGCCTTCACCAATTTAAATCTGGGCTGTACCAGTTTAAGAAGTTTCTGTGACCTGAGGGTACGGGCAGGAGAATATGGCTGAAGGTGTGTCACTAAATATCTGGGAGCTATGCTGAGGAGACATTTGTGAGTCAAGGTAAGTATTTTATGTCTAATTCTGAGCTTCAATGGCAGCCAATGCAGGTCCTGCCTGGACGCAGTAATATGAGTTTTTCTTGACAAACCAAGCACAGCCCGAACTGCTCTGTTCTGCACAACCTGAAGGGAAGATATATTAGACTGTAAACAACCACTAAGGAGGCTGTTGCAATAGTTCAGTCGAGAGTTGATAAGGACTGTGGTGAGCATCAGAAATGGTTGAATGTTGCATAAAGGTTTGTTAATCAAGCCACAAGAGGATCTGGTCTGGACAATGTGTTGATTCATGGTAAGCTCGGCATCTAACACAACACTGAGAGTCTTGACCTTCGTAGCCACAGGAATCGTGGAGCCAAGGATGAGAAAGCTCTTATTGTCAGATGAAAGAGATTTCAGTTTTGAGCTGGAAGCAGCAATCAAGAGCTTTGTTTTCTTGGCATTAAGTGCAAGAGAGTTGGTAGCCATCCAGGTATGAATTGAAGCATAAACAGAGTTGAGTTTGGCCAAGTCCTCAAAATAGGAGTCAGAGAGTTTTACAACAACCTGGGTGATGTCTACATAATTTTCATACTGAACACCCAGGTTGTCAAGAAGTCTTAGAAAGGGGATGATATAGATGTTGAACAGAGTGGGGGAGAGACATAACCCCTGCGGGACTGTCAGTCCAGAAAAAGTAGACACCCTTTGATCGTAAGGCAAAGTATTTTGTTGGCCGAAGACCAACCGCCTCATGTGTTTAGTATTAGAAATATATAGCCATAACCTTGACTAAAGTGCGGCCATTTTAAAGGTGATTGAAATCGCCATTTTGTTTTCTCTAACGTTGCTTTTTGCTTTCTGTTAAAACTGCTTTGCTGAAATATTATTCTGCCCCACTTGTGCATAATGCAAGGCCGCGAGAGGCATGTTGAAACATAACGCAGTAACCCCCCAGACAGAAATGCCCGGTCTCCTCCCTCGCATATCCTTGGAAGTAAGCAGCAAGGCATCCTAATCAGTCCACAGGTGCCAGTTAGTCTTGAAAACACAGTAGAAATGCTAGAAGCGAAAATTAAATTACTTGAATTATGCTCTTCTTTGCGGCCCCCCTTTCCTGAGCCCTGTAGAGCCCTGGAGAGCAAGTTGACCCCCAGTACACGAATAGAAACTAGGAGATAGCAAGGCATGGAATGTGTCTCTCCCCAGCTTTTTTGCAAGAACAAAAGCATTGTGTTCTTTTAAACAAAGACTTGTGTCTGTAGGCTCACGAAAATTGCAAACTGTTGCTAAATGAATGTTCGAAGGTGTCATGGCAAACCAGAAAACAGGAAGATTTTCAGTGGCCGAATCATGCGAGTTTTGAGATGACGAGAATAGATAACCAGCAGAAGGTGTTGATGAAAAAGAAAACACGTCCTGCAGCATTTGATGTCCTTAGGGATTGGAGAAGGGAAGCTATGCTTCGTTGGAGAAGTAGAGAGAAACATGCGCGCAGGCATACGTCGAAAGCAGAGAGAGTGAAAGAAAAGGAGGAGTAGTGGAATGATAGTTTGAGCAAATCAAATAGATGCGATCAGTTGAGTATAGAAAAAATATACCCACAACAAGAATTGCATTCATCAGATGAATTGATAAATAAAATATTGACTGATACAAAGCGAGGCCCAAGGGAAGAGACTAAAAAGACTGTCAGTAACTATTGCTCAGCCCCCTCCTATTGCTCAGCCCCTCCCTACTGATCAAATTCCAGGCCTTCCAGCACACCCACAGACCACACAGTCAGCGCCTCCCATTAGCCAGTCAGCACCGCAACAGCCACTTCCCGTTGTCCCATCTGCACCTCGCTCCCTAGCGATTGTTTCTGTCTCATCTGCCCCTCCTGTAATTGAACTTAACTTGTTGAAACAAGAGAAGGGGCCTGTCAAAGTGGATGTGCGAGAGTGACCCATAGTGCGATCAGCAAGGAGAGAAGACGGGAGATGCAAGAGCAGACAGACATGTATATAAACGGGAATTATGAAACGTCAGCACTAGCTTCGATGTATGACTTCAGGAGGAGCAATGAAAGACAGGTAGTGTTGGAATGCATGGGGGAATATTTAGTGGTGAGATGGAAACAGTTAATTGGGAGGCTACCGCCACAACGATTGTTGGATTTGAATGCATTAGCACGTTGTAGAGATAGAGATGAAGAAATAAGGGAACATGTAGACCGACTTTTTGAACTTAAGAATGAACTTGATGATGAATATGCTGAAATGTTTGCCACGCCTGGGTATAGGAGTAAAGATATTAGGAGAGATAGGAAGGAAGCGGTAGAGCCCTATATACAGCGGCGATTTTTGCCGTCGTCAAGACAGACAGGCGATAAATTAAAAGTATGTATACGGGAGGCATTAAAATGGATTTCAGATCCTAGTATCCCCACAATGGGAATACATGAAATGTTTGATGAATACCCCTTGTCAATGAGGATAGAAGCACTAAAATGGTTGAGGTGCTACTCCAGCAAGTGGCGGGACACAATAGAGGGAGAGGAAATGCACAAGGCAGAAGTAATTTGAACATGCATGGAGGACCTCTGTTATTGAATCAGTGTGCGTATTGCAGAGAGGAAGGTCACTGGCGAGCGTAATGTCCACATCTGCAAAAAAGAAATGGGTATGGCCAGAGAAGACAGCATAGGGGGCATCCAGGAACAAATGGGCAGAATAGAAATAGCATGCAGCAGCACCAAAATAGCCAAGGGAATGGTACTCAAAGTCAGAACCAAGCGCAGAATCAAACTGCCTCTACTCAGAATCAGAGCCATCAAAACACGCAAAATGGAAATAGAGGGAGGGGCGGGAACATTTTTGACACCCAATCAAACGCGTATTATAATAACAGCAGCGATTACACATCGGATGTTGTGTTGTTTCCCCAATAGGACAGCCCAAGACAGGGGTCGGAACCAGTGCCTATTCCCGTGGATCAGAAAGGACCCTACGTAGAAATGAAAATCGGGAATAGAGAGCATAGCTTTCTTGTATATACAGGGGCACAAACAATGCTCGATAGATCATGACTTGGTTCCAGAAATACCACTGTCAGGGCAAAGAAATATTTCAGTAGGGTTCGCAGGTACCCCAGTAATAAATCCAGTGTCCCAACCAGTACCAGTAACATTAGGTCCATTCACTGAATACTGTCCATTTCTCTTAACAGAAAAATATGGGGAAAATTTGTTAGGATTAAATCTACTGAAAAAACTGAGTGCAGTTATCCACTGTACGCCAGAAGGAGTATTTTTTTCCATTTCACCACAGAATGTACCAGTATCTGAATTTTTGTCCAAACCTTTGCCAGGAGAATTGAGTGAAGTGCCAACTTGTATATGGGCGATGAATGACAATGATGTGGGATGCTTGAAGATAGAGCCAGTGAAAATTGCTCTGAAAGAAGGAGTAACGTTACCGCGTATTCCACAGTATGAAATCTCAGCAGAAGGAGAGGAAGGATTGAAAAGTATTGTATCTGAATTGGTAAAATTGAGAGTGATTGAAGAAATTACAGGCAGTACTTGTAACAGTCCCATTCTTCCGGTGTATAAAAAAGGAGGTAATGAGGTACCATATATAGATGACTTATTGATTGCCGCAGATACAGAGGAGATTTGTAAAAAGAGCACTGTTTTACTATTAACAAACTTAGCAGCGCATGGCCACAAAGCGAGCTTAAAGAAATTCCAATATTGTCGAAAGGAGGTGGTTTATTTGGGTTAACTACTTTCGAGAGAAGGGAGAAGACTGACGCCAGAAAGAATGGAGAGCATTTCTGGTATGCCTATTCCAAAAACACAAAAAGGAGTCAGACCCATAATAGGCATGGCTTCTTATTGTCGGCAGTGGATTGTGAATTTTGCTTTGATTGTGAAGCCAATGGTGGAATTGACAAAAAAGGATGTTGTGATGCCTTTGCAGTGGAATGAAGAATGTCAGAGAGCATTTGATCTGCTCAAAACTGCATTGTGTTCTGCTCCAGTTTTGAGCACACCAACATATGAAAATGTTTTCAGATTGTGTGTACATGAGAATGAAGGCTGCACATTGGCTGTTTTGACACAGGAACAAGGTGGAAGAAATAGGCCATGCGGCTATTTTTTTTCTGCGCTGGACCCTGTAGCGCGCGCATTACCACGATGTTTGCGAGCTGTTGCAGCGGCTGCTGCATCAGTGAAACAAACGGAAGGAATGGTATTGGGGCACACCTTAATTTTGATGGTGCCACATGCCATAGACGTTCTATTAAATAGAACGCAGACGCAACACCTCACTTCTGCTAGATTGACTAGATACGAAATTGTCCTTTTTGCACCACACATCCAAATTATGAGGTGTAGCGCTTTGAATCCTGCAGAATGAACGCCACTGCCTACGGAAGAACTTGGTGAGTATGAATCACCTCCCCACGATTGTTTAATGGTTACTGAGGAAGAAACAAAGGTAAGAATTGATTTAACAGACACCCCACAAAAAGAGCCAGATGGAGAGTTGTTTTGTGACGGGTCCTGTTTTAAACTACCTGATGGCACATCAACTGCTGCCTATGCTATCACCACGTTAAAAAGTATTGTGGAAAGGGGGCGCTGTTGCGCTTGGGAAAGATGGTCGCCTGAGTTCCAGCTCCGTCCCGTGAGGCATACGATCTCCTAAATTCTCCGGTTGCCTCCGGCATCATACACTGCGGACCCGCTGCTCGGACGGCTGACGGGACTGTGGGCCGAGTGCCGCCTTCCGGGCCGCCCCAGCGACCGAGCTACATCCCGCTGGGAGTGAGGCGGGAGCGGGTGCCTTCCGACCCAGCTCCCGGCTCCAGGCGATCTTGCCTGAGCCCCGCGGCTCGTGGCCCACTGTGGGGGAGGGGCGTCCTGCCCTGCTGGCGCGGCGGCCTTCACCTGCGCCGTGTTGGAGGGCCTGCCCGCATTACTCCTGCACACTCCTCCTTGCCATCACAGGGAACTCGGGATCCTGGAGCGGACTGCTACGCTGCCCCGTCCTGGGCGGTGTGCTGTTCGCGCCTACCCGACGCCGCGCGGTGAGCTTCTTGGAACCGCCTCACCTCGGCGGCTCTACCGGAAATTCTGCAGACACCGCGGACCTTGAGGGGGGGGGTCGGCCCTGGCCCCCAGTCTCCTTTTTCTCCACTACGAGGGACTCCAGAGCGACCTGCTGCGCTGCCCTGTCCTGGGCGGTGTGCTGACCACTCTCTAGTGGATACCTACCCGGCCCCGGATGGCGGGTGGCCCTGGCTCAGTTACCCTCTGCGCCGCCCTCTTCCTGCGCCACCGGTGCCGGGATCGCCGCTGGACCCCAGAGCACCAGGCTCCGCTGCCCCTTCCTGGGCGGTGTGCTGACCACATGGAAGGAGACATCGCCCCGACTCCCGCGTGGTGAGTGATCCTGACCCCGACCACCTTCACGGCCACTCCACGGTGGCGGACCCTGTCCATCTTTTGCTGGACTCCTCCACCCTTGCGAGACATTGGCTTTTCGGACACACGGTGGAGCCTGGTGGTGCTCCGCTCTCTACATTAACCCTCTGCCCCCCTGGATGGCTGGGGGCGCCGCGTGTGGATCTATCGGGTCCTGGTAATCCTGTTGCCCTTCCATTGGGGACGGCTGGTGCTGGAGGGCTGGCTCGCCCCCCTGTGGGCTCTCTTCTCAGGCCGTGGCGCCCACCATCTATATTTTGAGCCCAACAGGGAACCCTACTTAGATCCTTCGATCAGCTCCTTCCTGGACATAACTACGGAGGGCGATACAGCGACCCTACATACCCTGATGACGAGCATGGGGGCAACCTGAACTGCCTACTCCTTCTGGTCCACCCGTATTCCTGATCCTTGGCCGTTCTTGCTCCGGGGCTTCGCTCCCCTCCACCTCCTCCAACGTCCTTCGCCATTCGGATCAAGTGTCTCTCACTCCACTCCCGATACTGGGTTGCTCCCCCTTAATAGGGATTCTTGGGACCGATTGCTGCTCACTGGACCCTGCATATATTACCTAGCCGGCAGCGCCCCTCTCTGGGCCCTCCCGCTTGGAACGGAGTCGTCGTGTGCTCTCCTGGCGCGCGGCTCGCCCTTCGCCTGCGAGCCTCAGTGGATCCTGGTGCCTTCCCTTCTGACTTCACCCAATTCCTTGGTGGATCCTTTGATCTTAAGTTCATCCTTCCATCAGCATCATGTCGACACGCACTGGCAAGAAACAATCCTCCATCAATATCTTCACCAAGCCCTCTGGAAGCAATGGACCAGAGACGTCCACACAGGAGCCTTCTACCTCAGTGGCGCTAGAGCCGTTCGACCCTCAGAAAATGATGGAGTTCATCCGGGAGGGATTCACCACAATTCATTGTAAATTGGACGACATGAATGGCACGATATCCTCCATCAAGGCGCATATGGAGAGAACGGATGGTCGTGTGGCTGAGGTTGAGACGCGTGTGAGCACCGCTGAGGACGGCCTGAGCTCCCTCCGGGCGGAGGACTCCACACTATCCGCCCGCGTCACAGAGGTGGAGAAGAAAAACGAGGACCTTGAGTCTCGCTCGAGGCGTAATAATCTCCGCATTATTGGGGTACCGGAGGATGGGATACACGAGCCTATGGAGGAATACGTGGAGGGTCTACTGAACCAAATCCTGGATTCCCCTAAACTCTCACCTCAGTTCGCGATTGAAAGGGCCCACCGTGCGCTCACGGCGAAGCCCAAACCCGGGGCACCCCCACGTCCCATTATAGCAAGGGTCTTAAATTTTCGCGACCGAGATGCCCTCCTCAGGGCGGCAAGACTCAAAGGGGACCTTCTCCTGGGCGCAGCTAGGATCCACCTATATCTGGACTTCTCGGTGGCGGTACAACGGGATCGCAAGACCTTTCTGGCGGTCAAGAGAAGACTACGTGACCATCATGTCAAATATGCCATGCTATACCCCGCCAAACTTCGGATTGAACATGCAAACCGAGTCTACCTTTTCA
The DNA here is from genome assembly GCF_040938575.1 of Ambystoma mexicanum. Lineage (NCBI taxonomy): Eukaryota > Metazoa > Chordata > Amphibia > Caudata > Ambystomatidae > Ambystoma > Ambystoma mexicanum. Next base: position 1,199,372,368 of record NC_090935.1, read on the forward strand.
CGCTGCCTGAGGAGGCCTCCAGGTTCATAGATGAACACTTTCCCGGCTGAACTGCACCTTCATCAGGCACCGCTGTGGGCACACCCCCCACCGGCGCGTCGGATCACGTGATGTGACACTGGCTAGCCAAGGCATTGACAATTCGTTGAATGGATACCGTTGTGTCCCATTTCATTCTCCCAGCGCTGGAGGGGGCCCCCTTTTTTTTTTATTGGAGGCGACCAGGCCACACTTATGACAGATTGTGTGATTGTCCCTATCGTTCCTTATGATTGCTCTGTTCGGGGACGCACTGATATGGCAGGAATTGGTTGGGTCTTTGGGCAGGCTGTGCTGTGGTCTGCTCCCCACCATTACACCCCAGAGGCTTGCCACACATATTCTCTGCTTTCTTGGTCGCCCGGGAGTCCTGGGATAACCCCCTGGATTCCACCACGACATGTTGGTATTGGACAGCACTACTCTGCATGCTAACTGTCCTCCATTGTTGGTTTGTTCAAGACATGGGCTTGCATGCGATCATTTTTCTCTGGGGCATCCTTCTGGTCAGCTAGACCCCGTTAACCGATTGAACACTATTGTTGCCCCTTCGGGCGACTGTGACGTACACTTGTCAGACTCCTGTTGGGTGCCCCCTCCTTCTCGCGCCCCCTTGGGCTCACGTCCCGGTCCCCCCTTGTCACTGTGGCACCCCCAGGGCATCAGTGGCCGGGTGCATACACCACCCCGGTCCAGTTGATCGGGAATTCACGTTTTGCAGCCCCCGTTCATTGGTTCATTATCTACTGACCATGCCCGCCTCTTCCTCGGGAATTCACGTTTTGCAGCCCCCGTTCATTAGTTCATTATCTACTGACCATGCCCGCCTCTTCCCTTCCCCTCCATGGGTCCTCCCCTGGACGGGAAACGACATTAATGTCGGGCATCATGTTTATCCTAAAATTGCCTCACGGTTCGGAGCATTGCCGCCGGGCCAACTCGCAGACCCCCCAGGCGTCGATGCCACTGTTCTGGTTCTGGTTGTTTGGTTATAGGGTCTTCATCCCTCTGGTTGGGGGAGGGATGTAGGAGGGGGATGGGGGGAAAGGGTTAAATGTTAAAAAAGGCTTGGAGACGGCAGGAAGGGTAGAGTTTGGAGCACTATGGCCCCAGGGGCATCGCGGACCTGACCATATTGGTCACCATCCATGGGGAGCACACTTCCATCCACCCATATTCCTCTATGGCCACCTCTGGAGTGCGGGGTGAGGAGGCATTGACATTCATGAGTTGGAATGTGCGAGGTCTGGGTAATTACAAAAAAATGAGACGATTACAGCTTCAGGCCGAGAGACATGGGACTAAAATCCTATTTCTTCAGGAGACACATGCATGCTCTGAGTATTGTGAAAAGTTTGCGAAATCATGGGGCCCTCAAAGGTACTTCACCACCTACTCCACCCAGAGCCGCGGACTTATGACCCTGATCCACAGAACCCTCAAATTCAACCCCATTGCTACGTTAATTGATCCCCTGGGCAGATATGTTCTACTCCATGGCGTCCTGCAGAATAGGGAGGTGGTCCTCCTAAACATTTATGGCCCCAACATCGATGATCCCGAATTCTATGTACAACTGGTGTCCCTCTTGGGAGGCTTCCCGCTGATACCGATTCTCTGGGGAGGCGATTTTAATACGATATTCGACGTGGACCTAGATAGATCTGGATCCAGACCCCGTCAGCTCTCCAGAGCGGCATATGCTGCACTGTCCACCCTTCCTCGGCTAGCCCTATATGACGCATGGAGGTTTCTTTACCCTGACTCCCGATCTTACTCCTTCTATTCCTCGGTTCACGATTCCTTCTCTCGAATAGACAGGTGGCTGGTGTCTGGTGTGCTGATGAGGAGCGTGTCTGGATTGACCATCCTACCCAGGACCCTTTCCGATCATTCCCCGGTGACAGTCACCCTACTCTGGGGCCCGGACGGCGGCCGCACCAGGCACTGGAGGATGAAACCACTCTCTCTCCTTGACCCGGTCTTCAGCTCGGAGTTGGAGTCGGCCATCGAGGAGTTCTTTGAAATTAACACCAATTCCGTTTCCTCCCAAGCCACCCTCTGGGAATCCTTTAAGGCCTACATCAGAGGCATTGCCCTTTCCAAGGAAAATGGTATCCTTAAAACTATTCGGAGGGAGATTGCAGTGAGTGAGGCCAAATTATCGGCGTTGGAGACCCAATACATGTTAGACCAAACCCCAGAAACCCTTGCGTTAATTGGCTCGGAGCTGGATACATTCCGCTCGCTCGCGGACCGTGAGCTGAGGTTTCTTGATAACCCTGGACATGCGAGGAGATATGGGGAGGGTGAACGCCCAAGCCGCCTCCTGGCTAGACTTCTCCGCTGTGAGTTTGGTGCCCCACCCATTCCTGGAATCGAGAGACCTGATGGCTCCCTGGCCACTTCGCCGGGAGATGTCAATTCTGAATTCCTCTCCTTCTATCAATCCCTATATACACAATCAGATAAAGCCACTGAGGCAGAAATCGATGCCTATCTCGATAATCTTCCCCTCTCGGCTCTCTCTCCTGAGACCGCCGGATCCCTTGAGAATCCATTCACCCCTGAAGAATTCTCGGAGGCTATAGACTCCCTCTCTTCAGGCAAATCCCCGGGATCAGACGGTATACCTGTAGAGTTCTATAAACACTTCAAATCACTCCTACTCCCTCGTCTAACTGTGCTATGGGACGAATCGGTGGAACTAGGCCAATTCCCCCCCTCGTTGCGCAAAGCCACCATAACAGTCCTACTAAAACCCAATAAACCCCCTACTCAATGCGGCTCGTACCGTCCACTCTCTCTGATCAATTGCGATGCCAAGATCTACGCCAAAATACTTGCTCTTCGACTTGTCCCCTTCATGCCACATATTATTCACCCAGACCAAGCTGGGTTCATCCCAGGCCGCTCCACATCCTTGAATTTGAGACGTCTATTCAACATTATAAGTAGAGTGAGCCTGAATGTACATGCAGTAGCCGCAACACTCGACATGCAAAAGGCATTTGATTCGGTGTCGTGGAGATCTCTCTGGCGGGTACTTGACAAATGTAAATTCGGTCCCACCTTTGTCTCTTGGGTCAGACTACTTTATTCCAACCCTGTTGCCAGAGTCCGCACAGAGGACCGTTGCTCCCCTCTTTTCCATATAGCCAGGGGCACTAGACAGGGATGCCCCTTCTCTCCCTTAATATTTGCTGTAGCAATGGAGCCATTTGCGGACATGCTTCGTCAAAACCATGCGCATAGGGGTCTACGTACTGCCGGTATCTCGGACATAGTTTCCCTGTACGCTGATGATGCTATTCTTTTCATCCGTTCCCCCGAGACTAACCTGGCCCCAATACTGAAGGATGTTGCCCTCTTCGGGCACATCTCTGGTCTCATGGTAAACTGCTCTAAATCAACCCTCTTCCCGCTTACTCCCAGCACACTCCCCCCCCCGATACCATGGGGTTCGCTTGGGCCCAATCTAAAATTACTTACTTAGGTATAGTGGTGGTTCGTCACACCGAACGGGTCCGTGAGGAGAATTATCAGACATACCTCACAAACCTCATCACAAAACTACAGGGCTGGGCCAAGTTGCCGATTTGGCTGGCGGGCAGGATAGGGGTACTGAAGATGGCGGTACTTCCCCAACTCCTGTATAGATTTGCGAATGTTCCGCTATGGCCGGGAACCGAATTCTTCCAAACATTGACAAGTATTCTCAACTCCTTCCTTTGGCACTCAGGTGCGGTCCGTCTAAAGCTCAAGACCCTTGCCACCCCCATGGAGGCTGGAGGATTTGGAGCTCCGGACTTCCTTAATTATTGGCTGGCGGCACAACTCCAACACACTGCACACTGGTTCAATGTATCGGACCCCCCCATGTCAGATTGGAAAGGTTATCGGTCAGTGACCGTGATATCCGATCTCTAGTGGTCACACCCATGCCGGTGGTGTCGGACTCGCTGGATCCCACGGCTTGCACATCCCTAGCCTTACATAAATCTTGGCAAATACTGGGTACCATTCATCCCTTTCACGGTAACTTTCTGATTTGGAATTTCCTCCCAGAAGTCCCACATGTCCCTCCCTCGGTGGTCCGTACATGGGCTGAGGCGGGATACGAACTACTACGCGACATATTCAAACAGGGAAACTTTATAGAATGGCCCGACCTCCCAGCCTCCCTTAGGCGGAGACCCTCCGTTTGGCTCCAATACTCATCTCTCCAGGGGGGTACTCAAACGCAAATACATAAGTTTTCCGGCATTGCCACCAGATGAACCTGCAATTACCGAACTATCCTCGCCTTCCCCTATGAGGGAAAAAATCTCCAGGCTATACACCCTGCTTCAAACCAGATCACCCCCCACATTCTCCAAACTGAGACACGCCTGGGAATCAGATCTCGGCTCCGAAATATCTGACGAGCGTTGGACCCATATGTGTGCACGCACCCAGTTGATCTCCTTTAACTCCCGATTCAAATTAATTCAATTTAAGGTGCTCCACAGATATCATTACACCCCGGCTAGGTTACACCGTATGTCAAGTGACTCTTCCCCTAGGTGCCCTAGATGTGGCGATGAAGAAGCGGGGTATATACACATGATCTGGTCTTGCCCCCGACTCACCCAATTTTGGACCTCAGTATGCTCCACTATCTCATCCATTCTCGAGTGCCCCATCTCCCCATCCCCAATGCAGTGTCTATTTCATGATTTCCCTGAACTTCACCGTGATTCCAGGAAACTGGCTAGCCTCTGTATGCTACTAGCTGTGCGTACAATCCTACTCTGCTGGCTTCGGCCGAACACCCCTACTCACGCACAGTGGCTCAGGGCAGCCACGTGGGCCTCTGACACCGAGGAGTCCTGGACGATGCAACAGTCCGCCCACTCCAGACCTAGAGATATATGGCAAAAATTCCGCTCATACATGTCTCCCACCATCACCGACTCTGACCCTGCATCCCCGGATCCTTCTCTTGCCTCAGCTCCAGATGACTCTTGATTCTTTCCCAACTGTCTTGTTCTGTCCTCGCATGTGCCCCCCATTGGTGTACGGTGTTCCCTTTATTGCCTTATGTAATTTCTTAAATTGTACCACATTGATCTGTGATGAACACGATCCCCTTTGTATTTCTGTTGATTTTACATGCTCTACTGTAGCTTGCCTGTGCCTGTTGTACCAAGCTGAATAAACAAAAGTTAAAAAAAAAAAAAGTATTGTGGAAAGTAAAAGAATCCCCTACAACTCTGCGCAAGCAGCGGAGATAATAGCCTTAACCAGAGCCTGTGAGATTTCAGAAAATCTGAGTGTAAAGATATATACTGACAGCCAATACGCCTTTGCCGTGGTTCATATCTTTGGCCGACTCTGGGCTGAGAGAGGTTTCCTGACATCACATGGGGCCAGGATCCAACATGGCCCTTTGATTATACGATTGCTGTCTGCAATTATGTGTCCGAAGCACCTAGCAATAGTGAAATGCAAGGTGCATACAAAAGTAACATGTAAAGTGGGAGAGGGAAACGCATTTGCAGACAGAACTGCGAAACAAACTGCCACTGATTTCAATACCAAAATGTTGACAGTACAGTCTGAGGAGGTGCCCTGCATGATAGAGAATGGAAATGCTACTGTCAAAGAAACGCAGGCAGAAGCCACTGCTGATGAAATACAAGGATGGGCTGAGGGCTCTGCTGAATTAGATCTAGAAGGTTGCTGGGTGGACAAGAAGAGTAGAAACTGGATGCTGCCCAACTCCTATGTAATTGCAATGGTCACGATGGCCCACAGCCCTACTCATATTTGTGCCAAAAAGATAGTTCAGCATCTAGCCACAGTATGGGAGAATGCACACATAAAAGAAAATGCAGAGAGGCTGGTTCAAAACTGTATCACGTGTCTACAACACAATGTGGGGAAGGGAACGGTGACTCCAACAGGCAGTTTTGGTCCTCCCTCTATGCCTTTTGAGGTAATCCATTTTGATTTCATAGAGATGGAAGGATGCCAAAACTTGACGTATGTCCTAGTAGTTATATGTGCATTCAGTAAATGGGTGGAAGCATATCCATTGAAATATTGTACCGCCATGAGCACGTTTTGGTCTGCCCCGTGTCATATGGTCAGATAATGGTCCGCATTTTGTGGGCGCAGTGATATTACAGATTTGAGCAGGTCTCCAGATTGATAAGCGATTCCATTGTTCTAGACACAACATGAGTGCCGGTCTTGTTGAACGCCACAATGGCATCTTGAAGTCCAAAATAAGCAAAATATGCACAGGAAACAAGTTAAGCTGGGTAGACGCATTACCAATAGCGTTACTGTGCATGCGTACATCTGTGCAGGCAAGAACTGGGCTCTCCCCTTATGAAATCGTGATGGGGAGACCGGCAAATGTTTGGTGTGCACCGCAGCCGAAACGGTTGAGGGAGCTCGAATACCCTGTGCTCAGCATTTATTGTAAACTTTTAATACAATAATTGCGTTTGATTCATCGGCAGGTGCAGGAGGCATTACCGATAAGATACACTGGTCCGGGGCATGCACTGGAACCCGGAGATTGGGTCCTCATCAAGAACTTTGAAAGGAAGACATTGCTTGCACCAAGGTAGCGTGGACCCTATTTGAAACTCTTAACAATGCAAACTGCCCTTCGTGTAGACGGAAGGAAAGCGTGGATTCATGCAACCCATGGTAAAAAGGTCCTGACACCATCTGAAAAACTGCCTGATCGAGATGACCAGAAAGAAACAGCGGTCCCAGAAACGAAAGAGACGGTTGCCAGTTCTTTGCCACAAAATCTGCCTGATCAGACATTGGTGCTCCCACCCACAGACCCGAGCGGCGGCCACAAGACCCCTTACCTCACTGGAACTGACGGTGAGCGACCTACCGGCCCGGGGGAAGATATTGGCCCTGTATAGGCTGCTGCAGGAGGACCCCCTCCAGTCCAGGCCTTCCTATATGTCCCAATGGGAAACGGATCTCGGACACGCCATTGAGGACCATACATGGGTGGACATTTGGACAAGAACGCGGACGTCTTCCCGCTGTATTACCAACCGGGAGTGTGCCCATAAAGTACTCCTGCGCTGGTATTACCCCCTCTACGCCTTCATCACTTCCAACCAGCACTAAGCCCTCACTGTTGGCGACTTTGCGGCCACCCAGGATCCTACTTTCACATGTGGTGGACCTGCCCCAGGGTGCAAGAGTTTTGGTCTCTCTGTTTAGCTACCATAAAAGACGTCACCCAGACGACCATTCCGCTCGCGCCCGAACAGGTCCTTTTAGGGATTCCACTGTCAGGCTCATGCCCGCGGTCGGGGAGAAGAGCGGCCTTGGTATCCCAGTTCTTGTTAGCGGCTAAGATCACGGTGGCCCGCACCTGGAAGTCCGTGGATGGGCCCTTGATGGCCCTTTGTTGGGTCAAACTTTGGGATATTTTAATAGCCGAGAAAGTCACGGCAGCCAGGGCGGGACTGCTTCATCGATTTCGGGATATCTGGGAGCCAGTGCTAGACTATGACCGGAACTATCCGGCCCTGACCCACAAACCGCGCCTGATCGCAGGGGACCTTCATGTTATGGAGGACCCACCAGTGCCGCCAAATCAGTCTGACTAAGGCCTGAGAACTATGCTTGCCGGGGAACGTAAGGGGTGGGAGATGGGGACTCTGGGTTACATGACCTGAGATGCTACATGTAATGATCTTGTATAATTTCTCCTGTGTGTGGATTTATAAATAAACACATTTAAAAAAAAAATCTGCCTGATCCTGAAACGAAGCCTGAAAAGATTGCTGTAAAAGAGGAAGGGCAAAGAGTGCCCCAACGTTGTCCAGCAGAATCTGCATCACTGCTGGCTGACACAAAACGTATACCACTGTGGCGCCCACCACCTTTTGTTGCGCCACAGCCTGAAACAAAATCTGCATCATCACTTTGGCGCCCGCCATCATCTGTCATTGCGCCACAAGCTGACTCCGAGCTCGAGTCTGGAAGTGCACCCGCACTATTCATTGATCACACGATACCAGGAGCAAGGCGGTATAATCTGCGGAACCGGAAGAAGGAGTGATCAAATCTTCATTTCTTTTGATCTTTGTTGCCTCTGTTTCCTATTACGGGTGAAGTAGGAACCGGAGGCCTAGAGGAGAGCACCGTGAGGGTTGTGCAAATCGGACAGCCCAAAAGGTGAGGCTCCTCGGTGCTAAAAAAAATAAATCCATGTGCAGATCACCCCTTACGGACAAGAGGGGCTCACATGGTACGAAGGCAATTGATAACTGTTCCAGAGTTCTTTGAGCAATGTGCAAATGCACAGAGATCTTGCCCAACGCATAGCAATCCAAGCTGCTAAGAACTGGCTGAATAGACTGAGGACAATTACCGAACTTATTGACATTCGAACTAGTGCAACGAGAAGAGATATTCACGACGAACATTGCTGAAGAATAAGAAGAATCGAGAGAGAAGAATGCCGGAACCAGCTTTTGCCCCCTCCTGCACCACTGCTGATAATGAGTTAAACATAGCGCACGAAAAGTTACACAAAAAGAATTGCCAAAAAAATTGTATGCTGATTTTAACAATAGTCATGTGTATGATGAGTATAATAGCCTCAATAATGACAGTACTAGTATTATGGTGCTTAGAGGGAATGCACCCATTAGAAGTTCTCTTGCCTGTAAGAAACATCTCCACTACTGAAAGCCCGGTTCATGTAATTACCTACACACTGTCCCCAATAGAAGAAAGACATAGGGAAGGATATGGTAACAATACATTACTGCAAATAATGAATATGGCACATTCAATTCTGAGAAAGAATAATTGTTGGGGGTGTGCCCATTTGCCACAGCATGGTGGTAAAGGAATAGGTTGGTACATGCAGCCACTGACATTGAGTTCTGCATGCAGAGAATCTCTAAGTGCCTTATATTATGGGAAATGGAATAAAAGTGAAACGGGTCAATTAGATAGCCCAAACATGAATGAATTTGAAGAGATAATCATGAAACCTGTAGGTTGCTCCATATTTCATAGAGCACAAATAATAACACCAAAAGTAACACCTTCACAACTTATGCCACAAGATAGATTGTTTGCGCCATATAAATCATCTGTAATCACGTTTCATATGAGATTAGAAGGAAATAAAGATGCAGTGCCCCCCTCCTATACAGTAAATTACAGCCCACGTTCTGTGCCGTTTTGCTAAAGAAAGAAAGGCTCCTATTCAGTAGGGACATTCACTAGATGCATGAATATAGTGATTCTTGATAGGGAAGTAGAACCTGTATATGTAGGTGATCCCGTGTATTTTATCTGTGGAGAAAAAGCGTATTCTTGGTTGCCTAGAAACTGGGGAGGTACTTGCTATTTAGGACTTTTGTTCCCAGGAGTGTTTCTTTTAAAAACAACAAGGAGGATTGATTGCGGAAGATGTAGCAAAATCATTTTTACCATTTATGGCCCAAGCAATAAACTCCTATAATATATGACAACTATCCAGAATCTTAGAGAAAACAATAAATGGAACAACATATATATTATACAACATGACAGAGGAGAAAGGGATTAGATTAATGACACTTCAAAAGAAAATGGCTCTTGATGTAATCCTGGTTTATCGTGGCGGTGTTTGCAAAATTGTGGGATCAGCGTGTTGTGTATTTGTAAATGACTCCTCCCCTTCGATTTTTGAGGCGATAAGAAAATTGCACGTCTTGAGCTCTGAACTCCATACCCAAGAAGGAGGTTGGGATATAGGCTCCTGGTTCTGGGATATATTATATTCATGGGGATGGAAATTATTTGCGATCCTAGAAGCAGTGCTAGGAACATTCATGAAATGTTGCTGCTGCATACACTGCTTACCTATAATATGCACTGAAATAAGCGAGGGATGTGTACAGATGATGGAAAGGAAAAACACTACTAAAACAAACACTTATGGTAATGATGAATCGAAGACAGTAAAAGAATTCATGTCAATTGATATTGATGACAACGAAGAGGAGACCAGTAGTGTGCAAGATTCAGAATCTGATTCAGATACTTGGTCAGAAGAGGATGCAATGTATGGAAGAGGCGTTTGGCATACGGCCAAAAGGAGCGTTTGTCAGTCCAGAAAAAGTAGACACCCCTCGATCGTAAGGCAATGTATTTTGTTGGCCGAAGACCAACCACCTCATGTGTTTAGTATTAGAAATATATAGCCATAAGCTTGACTAAAGTGCGGCCATTTTAAAGGTGATTGAAATCGCCATTTTGTTTTCTCTAACCTTGCTTTTTGCTTTCTGTTAAAACTGCTTTGCTGAAATATTATTCTGCTCCACTGGTGCATAACGCAAGGCTGCGAGAGGCATGTTGAAACATAACGCAGTAACCCAGACAGAAATTCCCGGTCTCCTCGCTCGCATATCCTTGGAAGTAAGCAGCAAGGCATCCTATTCAGTCCACAGGTGCCAGTTAGTCTCGAAAACACAGTAGAAATGCCAGAAGCGAACATTAAATGACTTGAATTATGCTCTTCTTTGCGGCCCCCCTTTCCTGAGCCCTGGAGAGCAAGTTGACCGCCAGTACACGAATAGAAACTAGGAGATAGCAAGGCCTGGAATGTGTCTCTCCCCTGCACGCAGCTTGCTTGCAGCTTGCTTGCAAGAACAGAAGCATTGTGTTCTTTTAAACTTGTGTCTGTAGGCTCACGAAAATTGCAAACTGTTGCTAAATGAATGTTCAAAGGTGTCATACTCGTCACCATTGTCAATCATCGTGCCCAATTCAAAGGAAATGTATTAGGGGTGGTATTGGATGTGTCACTACTAATTACAAGATGCTGGATTTGTATATATGTAACTGTTGTAAGATTCTCCCTCTCTTGCATCCCCCGGGGTCTGGAAACACACACGTCGCGGGGCGTGGGACCCAGTTGGCCAACTGAGACTATTTGCTTTGCAATAAACCCTAGATTTTGGGAATACAACCTCGTGTCTGGCGTATCAGTTTGTGTGTGGTGATTGTGCCTTGTTTCCATATGCGAGGGTCCCTCAGGGGCCCCTTCAGGACAACACATGTAATCGGGGTAGGTTTGGAAAATATCTCACCCACACTCACTCTGGCATTCCTAGGTCCCAAAAAAGAGGAGCTCCATTGGGTTGCCTTAGACGAACATCTGTCTATCGAGCGGAGTCTATCCTCTAGCAAAGCATGATCAATGAGATCAAAATCAGAGAATAGATCCCACAGCATCAGCATTGCTGATTGCCCAAGGTCAATACTCTGCAGCAGGTTAGCCTTAAGGTCTAACATGGCCGTTTCTGTGCCATGTCGGTTTCTAAATCCAGACTGGTGTGCCAAGAGAATGTCATTCCCCTTGACAAAGTTCTGAAATTGGATGGAGGCCACTTTATATATAAAATAAATAATAGATAAACTGTATTTTAGACATTGGTATGTTTTCAGTGGCACAGCGTGGGTATGGTGGTTACAGAATAACTAACAACTGCACAAGGCACTGTGATTGACCGGTTAAAAGTAAATAGAGTTGGATGCATGATATAAGAACATTTAAAGGAAGTAGAAAGGGGTATCATAGGAATAGCATGTGGTGCTCAGGTGTGGCTTTGGTATAAACGGAGAGCATTGATTTTGAGCAGAAGGAAGCGTAGGTATTGACAAGCAGGTGTCGGTCCCCCAGCCAGGTACGAGGATATACCTTTCTCAGGAGGGAGAACGTCTGAAGGGGAGTCCGGTAATGGTAAGTAAAAGAGGTAGGGAAAGATGGGACAAAGAGTAGGAATAGGGTTTCTGGGGGAGGAGTGGAGCTGATGGGCCTGAGGTGGCGCCTCTCCTGGTTTCACATTTGACCTCCAATGGTTTTGTCCCAGGCATCTTTCAAGTAGAAGATGGTCTAAAAACTAAACAACACAATTGACTGGTTGAGCGTGCACATTAGGGGAGCAAATTGGGATTATGTTATGCTCACCTGGTCTCTGCGGGGGCGCCTGACCCAGGTGGGCGTGGTCGTCTGCTGGGTATGCTTCTGGTCGCTCTGGCGGTCAGCTTTGGACTGAAAGGAGGCAGCTCCTATGACAAGCAAAATGAATTATGGAGTTTGTCCTTCTGGGGTATGACCCTCTACTCCCTCCAGAATTCACTGCCTATTCTCTCTAGAGTGTCTCTCACCTTAAGTACGAGCTTGGTGGGCTCTCCGTCCTACTTGTCTATGCAGGGGCGCAGTTGCGGGCGAAGTTTGAAGGGCCGAGTTACTTCACTGGTCCTTGAAGAGACGGTAGGTATAGTCCAGACCGGCTGTGGCTAACCTTGTGGTCCTCACTTCACTGTTTTAAACTGTCCTTACGTCTGCTTTTCTGCATCAAGACTGTTCTTTCCTCTATTCCTTTGTATGCGTGTTTCACACTTGTTCTCTTCTTTTCTCTCTCCGTTCTTCCTTTGCGAGTGTTTTTGTATTCTTGTATTCTTTCACGCTTGTTTTCTTGCTCCTTTTCTCTCTGTTCTTTCTATGCATGTCCCTTTGTATTCTTTCACGCTTCTTTACTATGCGTGCCGACTTACATGTTATTTTCCTCTTGTATTGGCAGGTTGGATCAGAGTCGGCGGAACGCTGAAGGCTTGCGGTTCACTCAGCGGCGCGGTTGAATGGCACTGATGAAGAGGACAGGTAAATTCAGGTGCGCGAAGCGCTGGTGCTATGTTGTAGGTTTCAATGTTGCTAACCTGTTTTGTGTTGCAGGGCGCGTCTCACAAACGGTGGATGATCAAGGAATCCAGGCGATATTCAGGACTTACACAGGATTCTCAGGTAAGCGGAGATGTTAATGTTGTCTTGCTTTCTTCTTCCCTGCAGGTCGGCGGCTGGATCAAGATTGGAGTTTGTGGAGCGCTGGAGCTGGACACGGTGAGCGTTACGCTGCTTTAATGTAGAGCAACGCGAAGCACGGATTCCGGTTTGGGCATGGCTAATATAGACAGCCTCGCCCACGTGCTCAACCACACATAATAAAATAGAGTGCACGGTCTAATTGGATCATAGGACTTTGACTTCCTGTCCTCCATGTTTGGTGCAGACATCTATTGACCACAATGATGAGCCTGGTGCCAAAGGCGCCAGGACTGAAACCAGGTGGTCTTCCTAAATTGTGTGGGGCCCCTTTTGGTTACTTGTTGGCACAATGTTTTCACTGTGGGTCGTGGGCAGGGGTGCAAATGGTTATCATGAGTACTGACCATGACAATTATTGAAGGATTTAAAGAGCATCAGAGGAAGCGGCTTAATGTTTGAAGTCTGCTTTAAATTAATAAAGGAGCTTAGGAATGTGCTCTGTTAGGTACACCAGACGGTGGGAGAAGATAAATTATTGTTTTAAAGGGAACAAATAAGGATAAATATACATGAGTTAAGAGGGTACACCGAACGGTGTTGCATAATAAAGGTTTGGCGCATGTTGATTTGTGTCTTATATGACTAACATTGGGTACGAGCAAGGACTATATGCTGAAATTGGTGAATACTGCGGATAACTTATCTTCTTTACAATTGACACATTTGCAAAAGTCTGAAAGCAGAAGCAAAACAACAGAGAAATCTACAGGAGGACGTTTGGTAAGTACTGCCAGGCTGGCAAAAGATAGGGCTCAAAGCATACCTGACATTATTAAACAAGATGTTAGCAGAACTCTGGAATAGGAATTGAGTGCCTAGAGACCACCCCAGTGGTGGTAACGGTGCGCAATATAATATAATAACATATAAATCAACATAACATAGTCAACATAACATTGTGGCAGAATAAATTGATATACGGTGTACTAGCTTCACCACACAGAGCGCTCCCAAAGGTTTAGGATAGCAAGGGGTGTTATAAGCATGACCAAGGGGCCAACCAACAAGGGCATGGAAAGGGAATAAATCTATGTTAGATTGATGGCCCTTCGATGCATGCATCAACAGGGCAAGTGAACTTCAGGGAGCCCCGTGACTAACTACTGATCCATTTAGGGCGCAACGATTTGGTAATATTTGGGAGAAATCAACTTGTTTTGACATCTGCACCTCACTGAATAATATATCTCTTTGTTGGAGAGGCACTTGCATTTTATGACTGAATATGCTCTTCTGAACACCCATGAAGAACTGCTCGCATCTCTGGACTCCAACTCACCTGCTGTCCTCATCCTTCTGGATCTCTCTTCTGCATTTGACACAGTGAACCATTCCATCCTCATAAAAAGGCTCCAGGACACTCTTGGCATCTCGGAGCAGGCAGTGGACTGGCTTACCTCCTTCCTAACTGACCGTTCCTCTAAAACCATTCTGGGCCCTTTCTCCTCCCTTTCTTACTCCGCCACCTGTGGCGTACCCCGAGGCACCATTCTTTTGCCCTGGCTCTTTAACATATACATTTCTCTGCTGGCACGACTCACATCTTCCTTTTCCCCCCCAACTTCCAGTGCTACGCTGACCATACACAACCTTTCTTTAAACTTCCCACTGACGCCTCTGCACCCTCCTTCTTCCCTGACTGCCCCTCTGCCATCCAGGCCTGGTGCATTGCTAATGACCTCTGCCTTAATGCCTGGACAACAGAGATTTTCCCTATTGGGTCTCCTGCTCCATACTTCTTCCCTGCACTTCGGCCTTCTTCCATGGCCCCCCCTCCATCCTCCACTGAAGTTAGGAATCTCTGAGGCATCTTCGACTCCTCCCTTTCCTTCATCCATCATATTCAGGTCATTGTCAAGAAGTCCCACTTTCAGCTCTTCCTTCTTAAAGGGACTCTCCCCCTCCTCACCATCCCCCAGAGACTCAATGTTACCCGTGCTCTGGTACTCTCCAGGCTAGACTATTGCAATAGCCTCCTCCTTAATCTTCCTTCCTCCACCCTGTGACCCCTCAAGCTAACTCAGAATAGAGCAGCGAGACTTATCCTTGGCCTCAGACCAGGGACCCCATCTCTCCTGCCCTACGAAGCCTTCACTGGCTCCCGGTCTCAGCACAGATTAAATTCAAATCCCTCTGTATCATCCACAAGGCTATCTGAGGCCGGGACAACTCTATCTTCAACGTTATCTGACCAAATACTCCCCTTCTAGACTCCTCCATTTCTCTGGCACCAACTTCCTGCAAGTTAAGCGATTTGCTAAACAGAGAGCTGGTGGGCGATCACTTTCCTCGGCTGGCTCCCTCCTGTGGAACAGCCTCCCTCTCCCTTTGCATTTTGAGCATGACCTCCTGATGTTTCTGGAAAAGCCTCAAGACCTTTCTCTTTACCTCTTCCTTCTCCTCCTTTGTTCCCTGCTAATTTTACAGCAACGTGACTGATGTGCAGGGCCTTATGTTTCCTGGGGGCCTTGACCCCCCCCCCCACATATCTCATCCCAGCCGCTGTCTTTCTGCTGCACTTACCTGGGCTCACCCTACCCACGGGCGGTAGCACTTACCCTGAGCACTTCTCCATGAGCACCAAATCACCTATCCCTTCCACCTCCCCCCTGTGCACTTGCACGTTCTGAACACTCACAGGGCATAGTAGGTTTGTCTCCCATTCCCTTTACTCTCATTATTTGTTTGTATTAATTTAATTATTTATCCTTGCTTTAATGCATTCTACCTTCCTTTGTTCCCATCCCCGTTTGCCCTGTGGGCGCTTTGAAACAGTTTTTCTGATTGTATAAGCGCCTAACAAGTGACCAATAAATAAATAAGTAAATAAATAAATGGAAGAAAACGGCGAACGTCCAATGTTCAATAAAACAATAGACATGGCTCGAAAGAAATGGAACAAAGCTATATCTAAGCAAGAGCATGGGGGTAAAATGTCATCAGTCATGCAAGAACAGCGATCCAATACAGTGGCGGCGGCCCGTTCAAGTCCTCTTGGATCGCAGGGCACTCCTTTGTGTCATGAACTGGAAGATAGCTTGAGGACACACAACAAGGTCTATATTTAAGACAATCACTGTCTGGTGGGGAACCCCAGGCATGCCTTGGGAGGATATCCAAGATAGATTAGCTGGCATGGTGGGTTTCAGGGATCCCCTGGAATTCTTAGTTATACATTTGGGATGGGGGGGCGGGACTTGGTTAGACTGGTGAGAAAACAGTTGGTTTATGATATATGTACATCTTCAAAGGGCATGACACACTGTTGGAGGGACACAGAGATTTGTATGTCTGAGATATTGCCCAGAAGGCAATGACACAGGCCCCTTTCCTACAAAGCAATAGATATAGCAAGGAGAGAACTGAACAAAGCAGTGTCAACGTTCTGTGGGAACATGGGTCTTACTTTCATCAGACATGGGGGAATAACGTTTGGCAACCCTGAGCTGTTACACAAGGATGGTGTGTATTTATCTCTAAAAAGCATGGAGTTATTTTCTGCAGGTATTGTCAGTGCTTTAGCGGACAGAGAATTGAAAGGAACCAGGAATGAGACACGGACACTGAGGACACATAGTGGTTGCTACAGACTTCTACTTAAATAATAAAAGGGTTGGAAAAAGTCTTAAAATCCATATTCGGGGAGGAGTATCACTCCCAAGGATCTGTCCTGTGTCAAGATGTCCAAAGCACAAATTTCCTGTATCCGAAAATCCTAGTGAAGAGGAGCAGATGGGCCCCTTCTCCCTGGTCTGCGCCACCTTAGCACCATCCCATTGGAATGACAGACGAAGAGCCATAATTGAGAACCCGTGCATGAATCCTTGTAATATTCCTGTACCATGTCGGGTATATGATACACGATATGCACTCAGGCAACCATTTAGCGTGTACCCACAAGCTGACATAGTGGAGGAATGCTACCAAGAAGAATGCCCCTTGCCGAGCTGTCGAAATGCAGACATGAACAGAATGGATGTATGGTAAAACAAGTCTGATGACAGCAAAAGAATGTCATAAAGAAGATATAAGAACCTATGCTAAAACGATATGAAAATACTTATGAATGAGGATGTAACTGGAGCACTAAGAGAAACATATACTCAATAATACAGTAATCATGAACGAAAAGAAGAATGAAGTGACTCACTGGTCAATAACTGTAAATACGCCGTAATACAAGGTAGAAAGAACATATAGAAGCTTGCATATAGAGGTATATATTCAACGTTTAGGATGACCATTAGAGAAGATGGACGACAGCTTATGTCAATCAACCCAGCTACCTGAAAATACGAGCCCTGGATCCTGAAGTGAAAAAACGATGAAGAGGCTCCTTGCTAAATAAAGGAGTACATTGGCCTGGGAGCAAGGATACTATTTCGAGAGATGAAGGCAAAGTACGAAGGGAGTCCAACGAGCAGATCATGTGCATAGGACATATTTCTCAAGATTAGGAGGAATAAGAACATTTACAGATGTCAAGTATTGGACAATTACAAGTGTATAAATATTATAGGGGCTAAAGAGAGCAAGTCTCTAAAGGCAAAGAGGAGCAACTGCACCTAGTATAATTGAATTAAATAGTGTTAAATTTACTATCAAAATGGACAAATTTGTCGTCTCTTAACATGTGCCTAAGAGTTGCAAACATGGGCTATTCATTAGGCTAGAAACTAAGATAATGGTGTGCCTACACTCCTTTGAATGTTTCAGGACAGTGCAGAATGGCAAGGTTGATCTTCAGATGACACTGGCTGAGGCCTACTGATGAGAGATGGTAGACTATGGGAAAGCTAGGAAAGAGCCGACGTATCTCAAAGCACCTGTGTTTTATTTCTAGTACGTGCTGCTAACGAGCCGAATGTCCAAGGTTGGATTTGGGTTGCCAACCAATCTGAAAAGTCTGCCATGCACTTTTACACACAATGTTGCAAATTACTATTCCGCTGCCATAACCAGTATACTATGTAGAAGTCGCTCAGGAAGTGTCTTTAAGACAAGGGGCCAGCAATGAGAGACTAACACTCATGCATTCTATATGTAGATATGTTCCTCTAATCCAATGCCACCCCTCGATAGGTTTTTGTAATATGCCACGTAGGATGACATCATAGATGATGCATCTGGCATTATATCAACTAAGTATAATCAAGAACACGTGATCCTGCATGCATCGATTTGATGAATGATGATTAACCCTGCTTTCCTTCTTTGAGCTAGAAACCGTATTTTACCATCTTCTTTGAGTCTGTCCGGTTATCTGGTCTGAGACATTATATTGGATAATTTCATATAGCACAAAGACGCTTCAATGTGCTGGAGCCCACTATCCTAGCCCTTGTATTCTAGAAACAAACTCTAAGGAAGTGAAGGATATGTCGTATAACGCCAACCGAAGTAGATAATGTTCACAATTCTAGGGAATGGCTCCCTTTCCTAGGTTTCTTCACAGCAAAACAAAAGTTCAAAGAAACAAATTCTTAGTAGCCCAAAAGGATAATGTCCTCCTCTAGTTGTCACAATTTACTCCAGGAGAAATGACTCCTTTCCTCTGGCTTTTTATTTAATTTTAATTTCATTTATTTGTTTAGTTTTTTAAAAAAAAACTTTACAAAATATTTGTTAAAATTACATAAGATTACAAAAAATTACAAATAATTGCATACAATTACAAGAGAAATTACGAATGATTACGTAACTGCAAAAAATTGTACACATTGTATCCTAGAATCCACTAATACAAGTACACATTTCTAAAATTCTTATGTCTATGCTCACTTTTACATGCATACATAACATTGCTAAAGCTTCATCACTGGTTGTGTCAATTACAGTACTCTATTATTAAAATTCTGTGATCTTTACGTTTTAAGGAGGCCATTTTATTTAACTGGGTTTCTGTTTTCAGCTTGTTATCTTTCCCTTTATATTGGGTTAACTAGTTAACATTCTTGATCAATGCATCGTTATCGACCTTCTCATTTTCAAGATTTTTTTTAATGCACTTCCACAGTAGATATAAACTTATATGTACTGTCTGCAAGTCAGTGTTCAGGCAGTATGCTCAAAAGGCATCACTTTTAATATGATCATAGTTGTGTACCAGATGTCCTAAGTTAGTCATGTATTCGATACTCAATGTAGGGCACTGTAATAAAACATGTTGGTGAGATTCCAGGATGTTAGGTTTCTTGCATATTCTGCATGTTCTTTCTTTGCGCAGGATTTTTTGTTTGTATTTATTATGTTTATATAGCGCTTTCATCCAAAGCGCTTTACATTATAACAACAAAATACATAGAACATTATAACAGAAGAAGCAATATACAATAAATCGAGCCAATAAAAAACAGTAAGTAGAGCAATTAATCTGTGAGGGGAAAGATGAGGGGTGAGGCCCCTCACTGTTGTGCCCCTGTCGTTGTTAATAAAGGCAGTTGATTAGTTCTCATCCTTAGTCGGAAATGTCTGACTACTGGGTTTGGGCACCTTTTTAAATAAGTTTCTGATTGTAGATATTTATGCACTATACCGGAGACAAAAGTATCATTCTTTAGTTGTTCTAAATGTTCATAATTTTTAGTCCAATCCCAGGCTTTGATCTTATTAGTATATATCTTTCTTTTTAGGACTTTCAGTATTACTCAAATCCCAAAGGCATGGATCTTCTTAGGGATTCTCCTTTCAAAAAAAAGAAAAGCAAAACTTGATTGCGAGTGCCAAACTCGAAGACACCTGGTATACTCTCCTGCCAGGTTCTCTACTTGTATTCAATGCAGTTCAAACATCCTAAGGCCATGGGTCTTCCTTAGGATTCTCCATTTACAATATGTAGGTCTTTTTACTGATGTGAAGACATCGGGTATAATATCCTGCCACATTCTTTACTCGCATTAAATGCAGTTCACTTTTACACACTCAACTTTCCCTGGTATACTCTCCTGCCAGGACTTTCTCGGGTTCTTCACATTTACACACTTGACTTGACTGGTATATTTTTCTGCCAGGGCTTTCACACAACTCTATACGGTTGCAGATCCCAGGTCTGCTCTTCACCTGGTATACTCTCCTGCCAGGACTTTTAAACAACACACTATGCACAAAAATCCAAGAGGTATGTGTCTTCTCTTGATTTCTTCCACCTTCTTAGAATCTTCTCTGTTATATTTACTTTACTCTATTTCCCAATTTGCCAAAAATGGGACTGTAAAGATTACTGAGGAGGCACGAAGGGGATAGTTCATTCCCCACCCTGCATAGCAAAAACCACATTCTCCGGTTTCTTAAAACAGATCCCCGGCATCCGAACCCTCCACCATGGGCTCACCGGTATTGTGGCATGTGCTCCGCTTTACCCACTCGGGTCTGTTACTGACTTCCACGGTGCTCGGGCAGTTTTCCTCAGCAGTGGTACAGTGCTTCTGCAGCACCCCAGCTCTCCACACTGGTTGCGAGGCCTGTTTGTCGGTGACTCATCCCGTCTGCATCGCTCTCAGGTTTCGGTAGGTTCACGTCCCCTTTGCAGCGATGTACTGCTGCAGCACAGTATTGCTTCGACGACCCAGCTCTCCATGTCAGTGCGAAGTCCCTGCATCAGCTTCTCGTCTCACCACCGTGGCTCTGGAGTCCTCTGGGACACGTCCCCGGTCTGGACACCGTCTTCTCCTTGTTCCTTGGACTGAACGCCATGCACCCTTCCTTCCAGTTGGTGTCCACAGAAAAAACACTTCTTCAAATTTTCTCTCCTGCTGATGGAAACACTTGCTTTTATCGGCTTCTCTCTCCCTTCCTTCAGCTGTCGCCATTTTAAATGTCCCGGCAATGCATGCTTCTTTCCAACTGCTAGAGCGCTGCGCTGGCTTCCGTGCTCTATTAATCCTCAAAACTTAATTCCTCTTCCTCGTCCCAGTATTTTCAAAGGCTTCATGTACATGGGTTTAAAAATCAGTTGTTGTCATTCTACTGATTACAGGATTTTGAAGGATGCCATCAGCAAGTCTTGTGGGTTGTTGAAGGGGAATGTTATAATAGGCCATTAAGGCATGGGGGTCGGATGGGACATCTCTAGAAGTGAAAGAGGATTATCACCTCTCACCTGATGCCTGTCCCTCTCCCCAACGGTCACTCCCCTCATGTGATCCTTCCACGTACAGTTACACACAGGCAGTTGTGTCGCTAGGGCGGACTGGGGGTCCTGGGCCACCCGCTGAAATCCTGCCCCACCTTTATTCCCCCCTACCTCAGCTGGGCTGCTCTCTCTGCACTGTCAACATAACACAACATAGGAGCTGAACAAAAGGATAGTGCACCGTTGTGCAGAAACAGATAGTGAACGGAGGCTGTTGTAAGTCTTCATAAGCACTTGGCATGACTCATAAGTACAACAATCAAAACAGTTCCGTTCCCTCTGCAGCTTAGACCAGCCCCTCCAATCAGAATGTAGGGCATGAAACTGCTAATGGTGCACCATTAGTCACTGAATGGTTTTGTGCCTGCGTTCTGATGGGAGGGTAGGTGTGGTGGGGTGTGGGTAGTTGGTGTGCACAAAAGCCTCTCTGTAGGAAGGCTTGTGACGTCATACATTCCCTTTCATAGGCGGCCCACCACTTTTGTCTGTGGCTCCCCTACTTTTATCTTTGGCCCTCTCTAAATTTGATCCCTGGCGATGCCACTGCCCCCAGGGTCAGCATCAGTTAGCAACTGCGGTCCCCTGGTCAAATGAGGAGAGGGCAACCCAGGGAAAGCAGTGATGACACCATCAGATTCATCACAGAATTCTTTTAGAAGTACTTTTGGGGGAACCTGAGCAGCCGTGAACCCACTCAGGTGTGGCGGCACAGGTCAGGCCGAAGACTGCCCTCAACCCATAAGACACAGCGCCATCCACAAATAGGTATAACATGTCCCACTTTCACATACCCGGGAATACAAGGATGACAGGTCCCACACGGATCTGGAAAGATCATGACAGGTTTCACACGGATCTGTGAGTAGAAGAAACGCTGGTGGAAAAGGGCAGCCCTCGTCATGACCATTATGTGCCCAAAAGCACACACCTGGATCTTTACAGTTTATAATTCACTGTCTGTAACTAATAATTCCCGTTTCAGTGTAATAATTTCATGTCGGCCAATTTCCTTGTGCTGCTGCGCATCTTAATGCTTTTAGTTTGAAGTTTGTAGCACTTTTGATGGGTGGGGTTTGCATTGACTTCTCAGCCAGGGACACGTTTCCCGGGTCACACGGAACCCGGGGAGGAGCTGCAGAAGCCATTCTCACCCGGCTACAGCAAAGCAGGAGCGGCGGCAGAGCACTAGCTAAAACTCACCCAAGCATTGGAAGTGCCGGGCTCCGCCTCCCCAGGACCGAACGTCTGCCGCCACTTCCTGCTTCCTCCTGAGGTGCAGCGCACTCCCTGTACACGTCGTGATTGGCAGCCGAGCCAGGGGGCGGGCGGTTGAGTAAGTGAGGGGGATACCGGGGTAAGGGTCCTCTGTGTGCTGAGGACATCCACTCTGCCCCGGTGCTGTAGAAAAACAAGCGGAGATCCGGGCCCTGTCAACGAGCGCAGAGGCAGTAGAGCTGGACTCCGGCTACCCTGCTCTGGGAGCCGGGTGGACAGGAGAGCGGTATAACGCAGGGGCACCCCACCGACGGAGGTGAGTGCTAACTCGGGCGGGCGAGAAGTGGGGGTAGGAGGGAAATCCTACAGTCTCTATGTCTTTTTTTATTGTCGATGCGTTGCTGTGGGTTTCCCCCATTCGCTGTCTATAGGTGTTTAAAAGGATTTTAGACCTTACTACAAGCCTTTTGTAAAGACTCATCTGTGTGCTCCCGTTGTCTAGGGTACGTTCGCCCATCCAGGTCCCCGATTTGCAGCTGTCCTGGGAAAAATGATCTTACACACAGCATGTGTGACTCTCGTGATGTCTCCTTCGTCGCCTTACAACATGTCACTTTGTGTCAGGCTTATTCAGGCTGTCTCTCGATGTATGTTCACCGACCGTCTGGAAGCTTCAGGCTGTCTGTTGCTAGATTTCTCATCCGGACTGTCCTTTATAGGACGCCGCCTATAGACTCCCCTTCCATGAGTGTCTTTCTCGGGCTGTTCTTCTCAGGGTGTCACTTTCAGTATATCTCTCTGTGGAATCCTGTATCATGGTGGTCTTCGCTTAATATCTTTCTCGCCCACTGATGCCTTTTCCGACTGCCGCTGTCGAGGTGTTTCTTTCATGTTTTACCTCAGGATGTCCTGGATATGGTGGCACGCTCTATCCCTTACAGAGGCTGTCCTGCTTTCACATGCCCGTCACATTGTCCTCTTTACGTATGTGTCTCCCTGATTGTTGGTCTCTGAAAGTCTTTCTTCTACATTTTAAGCTGTCACTCTTCTGTTTGAAAGCTGTGGATGACTTGCAGTGATCTACCGACGGCCCCCAGCTGCTGCCCAGGTCCTAACAAGGACTTGGGTTTGATCCGCCAGTCACTTCACAGTCACATGCTGCTGACAAAAGTGGTACCATGTGCATTGTGGCATGTTTGTGAGGAGCTTGGGGGCTGGGCTGGCTCATCGGGGTTGTTGATGATGTGGCTCAGACCTGTTGGCAGCTCGGGCCTGTGGATTTCCTTAAAGGCTTGTGAGATGGAAAGGGATCACGTTTCAGTGGCTTCTCTGTGCATCTTAAATTTATCAGTGATCGGGTTCGTGGCATTTTTGTTTTTTTCTTCCCGAGGCTCTTATTGAATAAGTCACCGAAGGACATTCTGTTTGATGCTCGGGGACTCGGTCACAACCACTGATCATGGTCTTGATGAAAATGATGCAAAACCGGAACTATGACAGTCAAGATTGCTCGATTGTAATTATCTTTCAGAGTAGGGCACAGGAGTGTGCTTACCAGATTAAGTATTTTATGTATTGGTCACTTTCCACATGTAAATAGATCGCTTTTGAACGTCAATGGCCGGATGGACTAACAAGAGAAGTCAAGTGATTGGAAAGGGGTAGAGGAAGTATCAAAAGAGTACAACAGTGCCCCATTTTCAACTTCACTGAAGATGCATTCTGGAGCAGCCTGTAAGTGCAAGATGTTTTAAGTTGATTTCAAGAATATATCTTTGATATTATTAATCTGTCTCTGTTGGAGCCACCAAGACTCTGGATAGTAGGGGTGACACATCTACAACGTTTTGGGGGCGCTTGGTCAAGGGCCTGGAGGAAAGTTTTAAAAAGCAGTTCGTGAGTGGGGCCGCAAGTGGTCACCCAGTGCACATCGTCCCTCCCAATGCCTACAACGAATTGTCTTTCCTTTGTGCACTGTGGCCTAGGTAATCCTCGGCATGCATAAGCTATCTGACCTCAGAAAAATTGAGGAATAAAAAGGAAGCATGGGGGGTTAGTATAAGTTAATTGTGTTTGGAATCACACAGGGCAGGTGATGGGATGTGACTACGTATCCCAGAATGGCAAGCAAACGTATCCTCATTTTACCTGGAACTGGATGTGGCCTAATGGTTACATAGATAACTGCACTAGGTGCATTAATCCATTTTACAAAAACACTCACAAGAAATTAATTTTCCATCCCAGTTTCGAGGATGCTAAGTTTCATAAAGTGATGCTAACCGTTGGGAGGTGCCTGCCATCTAAAAGAGAGAAGAGCAGTTAAGTCTTTGGCTTGTCACATTTATCTGAACATGCTTCTGTCTTCTGCCTTGGTGCGTACTTGTTGCTGTTACCAGTTAATGATTGTTTAGCACTCTGCTGTTACAGCTGAGGGATTTGACAGTCTTGCTGCAGCGACTGTTTCCCATCTGCGTCAGTTATTGCATAGTGCTGCTTTTTCTGCATGCAAGTTCCTCGGTCATATAGGAGGGCTTCTTTTCTCACTCTTCCAGCCCCTGAGCTGGTGACTGGCAGACTTGCTTAACATTTAGATTTGAGGGCCTTGCTAAGCTTCATGAGATTTTCGTGGTTTCCGTACTCTGTGGGTAATTCATTCCAACGGGAAGCTTTGGTTTTTCACTGGTTCTTGTATTTGTACTAATGAACTCTTCTCACGGAAGCAAACCTGATAGTTCTGGTTGGTAGGTAATGTGAGATCTGATTCAATAGGTATTTGTGAGTCATGCACAAGGTGTTTAAACTTAATCCACTTTTCTACCAGGATCCAGAGTAGGGATTTTAGTGCTGGAGTAATGTGGTCTCGGAGGTTAAGGCCCATCCTTGGTGTCCAGTTCTGAACAAGTTTAACTTTGACAAGTTTCTTTAGAAGCTCAATGTAATGGATATACGTGTCTGTGTGTGTGTATTTGTTAGAGATTTAGAATTTAAAACATAACGGAAAACAACTACATAATTTTTAAAAAATAACTTTATTTACTGTACTGGCTGACATATGCATTGCATAATATAACATGCATTGCATGGTGTTATGTGATACAGATGAGTTTGCATACATACTTTTACTTCCTTGTCTCAATGCGTTACGATAGTGGAACCAAGAGACCATATAACTCTGCTGTTGCAGAGGGCTGGTTGATCGAGTTCAGGTATCTCCGGAGGTGAGCCCAAATGTCCTTGCAGCGATTGACTGGTGCACCAAGACTTATATATCCGACTTCACAGTCCTGTGTCTCAATCAGGTCTCGGAGCCACATTTGAATTGTGGGGGCAGTTTTGCTTTCCATTGACGGGAGGATGTTGCGTTTGGCCACTCCTGTTGCCACCGAAAATAATCTTCGGGTCTTAAGAGGGGTCTTGCCTATGTCCCCTGGGAGGTATGTCAACGGTGTGGCCGGGATTCGAATCTCAAGGATATCGCTAATTCTGGAAGCAACTTCTCCCCAGCGCCGCCTAGTAGGAGGGCATTCCCAGTACATATGGAAGGAGTTGGCTTCCGGGAGCTGGCATTTGGGGCACAATGAATGTTTGGACTGGTCAAACTTGTCAATTTTCCCTGGGGTGATATGTAAGTGGTTTAGAATGTTTGTATTGGATCAGCCTCAGGTTGGTATTTAATGATATTGATTTGGTATATTCGCAGTATCTGGACCATTGTGCGCCCTCAATTATCATCCTAAGGTCTCTCTCCAATTTGATTTTCATGTTGTTCTCGGAGGGGGGGATGGGTCTGGACTGTGCTGTAAATATTGTGATAGTGCCATTGAACCCGTCTTGTTCTATTATTGCTAACATGAATGGACGTGGTGTGAACGGTGTCCATTTGTGCTTTAGGGCTGCCTTCAGGCAGTGGTATTAAAGGGTTATTGTAAGCCCCCGTCCTGCTATGTTTTGGACTTCTGCCAGTGTTAGGACTTCCCTGTTTGGGAACAAGTCCCATAGCTTTCTCGGCGTCCCACTTCCTCTGCATCCTGGTGTCGTGTGAGGGGGATGATGTCGGGGGCGAGGGGGTGTTCCCAGTATGGATGCATGCATCCCACTCTACGGAAGAGTGCTGATCAAGCTTGTGTCGACACTGGGTCCATGGCAGTCAAGCCACTGCATTTCTCATTAAATATACAAGAACGTATAACCGCCGGGGCAACTGCTTGTTTTTCCACTTGTATGTGGGGTATGACTCTGTGTCGTGGAACCAATATTTGGCGTAGTGGGCCTGCGCTGAGTAGTAATATAGGGTGAAGTCTGGAGCTGATAGCCCTCCCTTGTCTACATTTTCGCATAGTTTGGGCGATCTCTGTCTGACTGTTCCCCCCCCCCCCTACCCACACAAAGCCAGAGGCCAGTCGTTGCATTTATTTTAAAAAAGGTTTGCCCGGCCAGATGGGAATGTTACTAAATAAATAGAGTAGCTCTGGGACCATTATCATTTTCAGGAGGGCAATGTGGCCATAGACTGAAATGGGGAGTTTGTTCCATGATGCTAGTTTGGTTTCTAGTTGTATAATGTAGGGTATGTAGTTAACATTATACAGCGTGTTTCTGTTGGTGGCTACTATTATATCTAGATATCGAGCAGTTTGGTGACCAGCGAAACTTTGCCATGGCGTCTGTTCTGGTAGCTTTTGGTGTCAAGGGAATTATCTCTGATTTGGACTGGTTAATTTTGTACCCCGAGAATTTAGCAAATTCGGTGATGTCCTGCATGACCGGTGGTAGGTAGGTGTCTGGGTTCAGTAGATATAGGAGGGTGTTGTCTGCATAGAGTGAGACGATCTGGAGGGAACCAGCTGTCGGAATACCCCGGCATGAGTGCTTGTGGTGTAGGAGAGCGACCATTCCCTCCCTCGTGAGGGCAAATGTGATAGGGGGATAGCGGGCAGCCTTGACCTGTGCCTCGCTGTAAGGTAAAGGCAGGGGAGACCGTTTGGTTAGTACGAATTTTGGCGCTAGGGTTTTTGTATAGCAGCCGGATGAAGCTTTGGAAATGTGGCCCAAATCCCATGCAGGATAGTATTGCTTATATGTAGCGCCAGGACACTTAGTCCAGCGCTTTTTCAGTGTCGAGTGTTACTGCTACTGCTGCAGAGTTTTGGTCCAGTTGTGCTATAATTGCGAAGAGTCTCAGCAGGTTTAAGGATGTGGACCTAGTAGGTACAAAACTTGATTGGTCCAGGTGTATCAGCTTGTTCATATGGGGGAGTAGTCTGTTAGCTATGACCTTGGCATACATTTTGGTGTCTGTATTAAATTATGAGAGGGGCGGTATGATTTTGGGTCCTGTGGGGGCTTGTGTGGCTTTAGTAGGACGGTTATGGTGGCTTCCCTCAGGGACTCTGGGAGCGTGCCGGATCCTAGGGCTTCTTCCCAAAGTGCTAGTAGCCTGGGGGCTAGTTCATCTACATAACATCTGTAAAAATCGGCTGGGAGGCCGACCGGGCCAGGGGTCTTGCCAGCCGTCGGGTCTTTAATGGCTTGGACTATTTCCTCAAGGGTAAACTGGTTTTCCAAACTTTCCCTGTCTCTGTGCTCCAGCCTAGGCAGGCGAATGGTTGACATATAGCACTCGAGTTTGTGCTTTGTTCCCTGGTCGGTATTCTTTTTTAGGTCTGAGTAGAAGTTCAGAAAGATTTTGTTAATCTTGTCTTCATTTGTTTGGACTGTCCCATCCGTGCCGGTGATGGATGTGATCGACCTGGACCCCTGTTCTGATTTAATCAGGTTTGCCAGCATCTTCCGGCTTTGTTGCCCTCCCCATACTGTCTTGCTCTTGCTGGTTGAGTGGTATATTTTATTTCCCTATCTACCAGGGCTTTGAATCTATCCAGCTTTTCCTGCAATGGTTTGAGAGACTCAAAAGCCCGGTGCTTGTGCTTGTGCATGTGCATTTTCCAGCTCCCGAAGGTTGACTTCCAATCGGTTTAGGTCGGTTCTGATGGATTTCAGTATGCCCCCAGCTTTGGAAAGGAGGTGTCCCCTGGTCCATACCTTAAATGTTTCCCAAAGCGTGGTGGTCGAGGTCACTGTGCCCTCATTAATGCTGAAGAATTCTTTAATCTCGGTCCTCAAGGGCTCTATGATTGACTCATCCCTCAACCCTCAACAGGGATGGCGACATTCGACACTAGCGATGGGTCTTTTCGGTGGTCTCGGTTGTCCGAGGGAGAATAGAGCAATCATTTACACATGGAATTAGTTCCGGAGAGAGTAGCCAGTAGTCTATTCCTGAGCTGTGGAGTGTACCAATGAGTAAATTGTGAATTCTTTCAGCGCCGGGTGCATTTCCCTCCATACATCGACCAGAAGAATTTCGGACATTCCTTGTATTATAGTTCTAGCCGCTCTGGAGTGGGGTCTTGGGGTGCCAGCCGATCTGTCCATATCAAGATCGAGAATCGTATTGAAGTCTCCTCCCCATGTGATCACAGCGTCCCCACGGGGCGACGCCTGCGTCATCATTTGGAAATAAAACTCTGGGGAGTCGATGTTTGGGCCACATGTGTTCACCAGGATTACTTTGCAGTTGTGAAGTGTTCCCAGATTATCACGTGTCTCCCTTCAGTGTCAACGTTTGACTTGGTAAGCTGGAAGCCAGTGCGGTGATGAATGATGGTGCATACGCCTCTGGCCTGTGTAGAGTAGCCTGTTCAATTCTCCGAGGGCCCCAGTCTCGGGCAAAAGAGTCCAGTACCCTTGCTTTTGCATGCGTCCCCTGCAGGAATAATATGTCGACTCTATGGCGCCTGGCATGCGCTAGTATTTTCCTGGCCTTTATAGGGTTCGAAAGGCCACGTACGTTCCACGATAGTAGATTCACGTTATGCATTGAGACTGTTGGGGCCGTAGTAGGCGGCGTGTTATCCTAGTGTTGCATCTGTTACCGATGTTGTTCGGACCATGCTTGTTTCTCGTGTCAGCATTTTCTTCTTTTTGTCCCCCTCTATTTCCCCCACCCCTCCCTCGCTCACCATCCCTCCAACTGGATAGTGTATTCCCCCAACTTAGTTAAACAGTCTGATTCAGTGGCTGGCTATGTGCGGCCACAACTTAGAACTTTGGGGCTTGCCGCCTGCATGTGCATCGTAACCTTGGTTTGCGGTGGGTTGGATGTGCCGGTTCTCATTTGCAATGCTTGTGCTTAAAATTGAGGATGTGCACTTGGGATTGTGTTCTAGGTTCTCGCTTTCATCCATTGCTCTGGGCTTCGGGCATTTGTTGCTCGATGTAGGACATTGCTTCCCCGTGCGTTAAAAAAATGTGGGCTCTTCCCGCATGTTGAAGTCGTAGTTTGGTGGGGAACATCAACGCATACAGGATTTTCCTTTCACGCAGTGCTTTTTTCACCTGGTCAAATGGGCGTCTGGCTGCTTGGACCCCGTTGGAAAAGTCTGGATAGATGTGTATCCTGTTGGAGTCATGGAACAAGGTGCCTTTCTCCTGTGACAGGCGAAGGATTAGGTTGCGGTCCCTGTAGTTGGAGAGGAGGGATCTGTGGGCTCTTTCTATCAAGAAGTGCTGTGAGAACTGGGCTTTCGGGAACAGTGAACGAAGAACTTACTCCAGGTATTTCTCCATTGGCGCGTTCATGGATTTCTCCGCCACCCCAACCACTCTGATATTATTGTGTCGGGAGCTAGATTGAAGATCTTTGCAATTATCCCGGATAGATTTGAGGTTCTTTTGGATCTCTTCGATTGCTTTACCTTGTGTGGCCGATGTGTCTTCCAGGGTGCTCCCTCTCCTTTGCCTACGACACCCTGTTGTTCACTTTTTGAATGTCCGATCTAATAAAGACGATGGTACTACCTATATCGTCCAGTCTTGAGTTGACCGATGCGAACCCGGCTTGTAGGGCACTCATATAAGGGTCCATGTTTGGCTCGACGTGTGGCTGGAGGCTGGCAGTAGCCGTCTGGGTGGAGTCCTGGGATATTACTGTACCGTTTGTATTGGTGAAGTAGTCAATGGGTCCTTTCTTATTATCCTTGGTTCCCCTTGGCATGACCCCGTCGGGTAGGCATTGCCCTCTGTGCGGTTCTGAGGGATGGTGCTACACGCTGCTGTCGTCCGTTCTGGCTCTTATGGTATGTTTGGTGAGAGGATTGTGGCTGGGGTCACGCTGGGTTAGGATTGATCCAGCCTCAGTGTTATTTCCAAACAGTTCCTTGTGGATTTGCTCCTGTGTGAGTAGTTGTATCCCACCGTGTTGGGTCTGCCTGCATGGACTGCGCCTTTTTGTGCTCTCGGGTCCCACTATTCCGGCTCCTGGATGTTTCTTTTCTTAGGTTTGCGTGAGGGCTGTTGCAGATGTGATTTATTTCGTTAGGGCTGACTGTGCATGGTGTGGGCGGGACCCACTCCCGTGTAGTTGCTTCGGCTGGTTGGGATGCCCGCCTGAGGGCCCAGTGGGCTCAAATTGGGCCATTGGATATTGCGGTGTGCGTCCCTTCCACTATTGCAGTCCCAGGTGTTGCAATCAAATGGGCCCCGTTTGCAGTCCTCCACACGGATTTGGGGTGAACTCGTTCTGGTGCAGTGCCTTGATGGGCCTGTTGCAGCAATTTGTGTCTCCATGGTGGTTGGTGGTGCAGGGCTTCACGGCTCTCCTTGTTTGGCAATCCGGTGTTTGGAACTGGCACAGGGAGCCGGGTCTGCCCGGAAGTTTTTTTATGGCAAATGTAGCCTCAGGGGAGCAATGTGAGGGAGGATGCTTTACCTGGAGGAACCCGCGCGAGTGTGTTAGGACCCTGGTGCGCTGATTATCTCCTGTATCGGGTCGCTGCTGTTTTGGAAGTATGGGAGCCCTGTGGTTTTGAACTATGGCACATACCTTGCGCTTGCAGGCTTATCAGCCGAGCCTCTTCGTCGCGTGCACTGATGCTGGGGGGAGCGCGGCGGGCTCCGAGTAGCGGGCACGTTATGGATTTGACTGCTTCGCCTAGTGTCTGTTGCCCGCTGCTACTCGGCCACTGCTTCTCTCAACCCCCGATGCGCTGGTTGCTGGTGAGGCGGCAGGCCTCTGGATGTTCGGCTTGGAGTCAGTTGTCTCGCGAGTGGGGGAGCTGGCGACCGCCTCTCTTGGCTGCGCCATTCCTCCCTCTGGGTCACAGTTGGCTGGGTCGCTCCACACAGGACCTCGCACTGGAGGGTGTATGCCACCCTCGGGTCCCCGCTCCGCCTTCCTCCGAGGGGATGCTGTGTCTCCTTCAGCGCATTGGTTTTGGCACGAACCTCGCGGTCCAGGCCAACGGTCATTCCCAGCCCCAACGCTCACCACAGGCTTCCTAGAGAGCGGTTTCTCCTTGTATTTCGTCTGGCGATTCCCTGATAAGTGCCTTTCATTTATCTGCTTCACTTCCGCCGGCACACGTTCCAATCCGCAGGATCTTAGTGGTTACGGAGCTAGAACTTCAAGCGTCCATCTTTGTTGGCGCACAACAGCGCCCCCCAACAATTACATTAATTTGTTTAATTCAAATCCGTTCCCTTTATAACGTTATAAAATAACATACTTGTTTAAAATCTCGCCAAATATTTCCATTTAACAATTCATATAATTTCTTAATTATTTGCCAAGTTAGTATGAGAGAACTAATCGCCATTCTTGTATCTGTCTCACAGATAGGCTGTTACAATGAACTTGGGGTTGTGAACGCATTTCCTAAAGCTTCCTTTTCTAAGTTCCCTAATCTATTCACATTTTTTAATTAAATGCTTCATTTTCTCCGGGTGTTATGCTCGTTTGCACAATCTGCACATCCTTAAATTCTAAATAATTCCCCTTTATGGGAGGGACCCTGTACATCTAAAGTACATACAACATTTAGTCTAAATCTCATGCATACGTCTCTGACATTTTTGTTACAAAACTGTATGAAATATTTGGTTAACCAGCCTAAATGTGCATTAAGGTATTCCTGAAAATATTTATACTCATTGAAACGAGATTTTGTAATCTGCCAATCTTTTTCCTATATTATTTTTTACCACTTTGGTAGCCTTTCAAGCATCTCAGTAGAGAGCAACCTATATTTAATAAAATGCTATCACAGAATTATATTAAAATGAATGGTGCTTTACTTTTTTTCAGTTTCATAGGTCAGTTTAAAACTATCGATGAATAATGTTCTGTGGGATTTCACATTTTTTAATACATTATACGTTTTTACCACATAACATGAGACTATAGCGAAGATCAGCCCAGAACATTTCTCATTATGACTGTGGACACTGAAGGAGGTCGGTTAAGGGTTTTCTTCCGGAAAATCATCATCATAAGTAGGTGCGATTCCTGCATACCATAAATTAGGCTAGGAATCTCCCTTCGCTTTTTAGAAGGTTAACCGTGTCATCATTGACCACGTACATAATTTTGTTGCACCTTAAGTATTTGCACTGCTTAAGCAAAAACTTTTATATGCAATTTATCCATGAATCTATCCGTCATATATGCTCAAAATTGAAAAGCCCAAGTAAGTGCGATTTTTGACTTGCATAATCTCTTTATCTTCTAAGTCCCACTTGCATTTAGGTAATTTATTCTTTTTGTCAAAAGTTATTTCTGATATGGCAGGGGTTATTTGCATATTATGTTGTTTCATATAAAAAAGCCATGGAATTGGGGTGTAATCCAATAGGCTAGCCATCTTAATCATTACTTCCCTAATTTAGTTGGTAAAAAATGTCTTCTTTAGAATCATGTCTAAATCAGAGATGTACAGGTTAAATGGACAGGGTGCTAGTACGCATTGTGGTTTTAAACCAGAATATGTAATGATCTCTTTTGAGAGTAAGCCTTTGCCATTTAGCCTAACTTGAATTATTGCATGCATGTATAGCGAACATAAAGTAGTCCTTGTGGAATACCCTATTCAAATTTTAACCATAATATTTCTCTATTTGCACAATGAAAATCCACTGATAAATCTAGCCTCTGGTTGGCTGCATGAATTGGCAGCTGTTTGTTTCCATGCTTGCAATTCTAATAATTGTAATGGGAAACATTTAGGGAACTTCCCATTGCTTTCCCGAAACCAATCTGGAATTTCGCGAGTCTACCAGTACTAACTTTCCACTCATCAATTGGTTCATAAGAATAATTGCAAACACCTTACTTCAGGTTTCTAAGAGTGCAATTGGTCTACAATTTTTCGTTAACATCCAATCTCCCTTTTGCTTAAATACATTAAACGGATTATACAAAAACTATGACCATTACTTTAAATCACCTTTCAAGATTAAACTGCTTAGACCATTCATGCCAGCAGCTTTTGAATGTATAAGTTTGTTAAGGTATTTCTTGTAGCTGCACTTCTTGTAGCATCATGGAATATAATATAATTCTCAAACTGGAAAACGGTAATTTGCGTACAGGATGCTATAATGTCCTTTGGTGTTCCAAGAAATAAGTTTGATATGTTCCTTGCAATCGCTTTCGCCCCACCCACATGTACACAGATTTTTTTTGCAATAACTGGGGCAGCCCTGCCCAATCGTAGTCCAATTTAGATAGTTGAGATACATCCCCTACCAATTGAACCTTTCTTCCACCGTTTTCTGAAATGACAACCATTAACATTTACTATTCCATTAACAGCATCATTTTACAACCGGAACCACACAATTTGAAGTTATTTTGATACTCTGATAAATCATTGTAAATTAGGTTCTCTTGGATATCAAATCGCAGAAATTGGATCACCACTAAAGGTGAGCCCTGTTGGGCATTCCTCATGTAACAGAGAAACCCCTTTGAAGATGGCCGCCCTGATGCAGACAAACACCTCCGATGCAGCTTTGTCCGTGAGCCTGCCTCTGCTAACCCATGATAGGATGCCTATTCAAAGGAACGTACTCCCGGGAGCTGGCAGGCGATGCCGGCCCCCTCTAAAGGCCTACTCTTAAGGCCTCTGATGCAAATCCCTGTCTGACGATGAACGGTGCAAGGGCAATTCGCCTAGAAAGGTATGTCTCTGCTAAGCCCACTCATCTATCTATCACTCCAACTGTACTGACTACCATGCCTACCCATGATGCTTTCCCTGCTACACATTTTTTTACCACCCTGTATCGCCAGCGATTTAACTTTCCTGCCTACCACTATGACTTTGCTTGATCATCTGTCCCCTACACTAGCAGCTCCCCAGCACAACAGTGACTTGTGTCCTGCCCCTCGAGGCATCGTGCCGTCACCTGCTTGCCCAGCTGACTCCATTGGCTCACTGTTTAGCGCGTGCGATGCACCCTCCCCCATGTGCTGCCATAAGCTCCCAGACAAACGATGCTCACTACCGTGCGCACCATCCCACACATTGCCCTGGTGCAGCCTCTATTCAGGGCTTTTGCCTCCCTCCTACTCCCTGCCTCTTGCAGAGGCTTTGCACAGGCGCTGCAAGGATATTGCAAGGATATCGCACCAATCTGCATGGACTGCCCTCTGGCTACACAGCCGCTGGCTCACGACTGTAAAATTGCCTTGTTGCTACCGTGCATGGGTCTTACAAGGTTCTGCCGCCTCCCTACATGGACCTCGTATCTGCTGGTCCAACACTCTAGTGGCCAGACCCCATCTCGATCCAATCAGTCTCACTGATCGCCCTCCTCTACCATCTCTACTTAAAACTGACCGTGAGACCCACAACAGGATCTTGGCAGTGTTGAGCATCAGCCAGTTACAGGCTGCCACAGCTGCTGTTCCCCAATGCACCCTCACTCGCCGCCCCGATCCTTGTTTAGCACCCCGGGCCACTTACCCTGTATTAATGAAAATTGGTGGTTTTCCATAATTCACATCCCAGATCGGGGCGAGCATCAAATCTGTTGGGCTGGTCCTGCACTGTCTCAAATTCTATAATATAGGTGCCTAATTAGGAATATAAGTCATGGCATGGCTCTGAGTAACAGCGTAACAGCAGTAGAAGGATCTAATAAATAGGAGCAAGGTGCATGTCCTTCCTTTGTGATCTTGAGTGTGGTGAGTATCTTGTACTGCAGGTACTCAAAATCAAGAAATGAAAGCGTGACCATTTGTGAATAAGGGCTCTACGTCCAATAGGTAATATAGAGTGCATCCATATAGCTGCATAGTGGCTTAGCAATAAATTGTTGTGGTAAATCTGTCGCAGGGGCACACTGACCTGCTGCGAAGCAACCTATCAGTCCATCTGTGCGACCGCTGATTAAATACAGTTACTGATACCGAAATCTGAGTTAAGTCTCGTCCTGCAATTTGTCCGGGTCTAGGAATAAAAACACAAGTTGGTGTAGTGCTAAGCTCTGGGTATGGTAGATAGCGAAGTTACGTCACAGTCTTTAATGGTTTCGCAATTGGCAGTGTTGTTATGGTGACCAATGCCACCCTAAACATAATGTGATTCCAAACGTGGGCGCCTTGGCATTGCGGGCACATGAGAAAATAACTTGCGCAGTGGTGATGAGTAGGGAAAGGTGAAGTATACCACCCAAATTCATTTGTTTTCCATCTCTTAGGCTAATATGATGACGTCTCAAATCACCCCTGGTTGAGGTTTAAGAGTGCCTATGACTGGGTCGGAGAGAGTATGTGTTTTGGACTTCACGCGTATGATATGGCATTTATAACGTGTCTGTACACAAGTGTCTCTAGGCAAGGAGGGGGACAACATAGGGAAGACAAAACAGCGATCTTATTAGGCACTATCATTCAGATCGCACGAGTGCAGGGAAGTGGAAAAGTGCCGAGGGTGGTGGAGGGGAGTGTGGGGGAGAAGTGCAGGTAACTCAAAAGTGCAGCCAGCGTGTGGCTTAGTCATGTAACCCAAGAAGTGGAGTCAACGGGTGGCTCATAAGTGCAGGGAGAAGGGACTGTAGGGTTTCAGATAACGAGTGTTAGGGGATCTGGGAGGCAGTGTGAAGTGCAACTGGGCATGCAGGACCCTGGGACCAACTTCAGAGGGTAGCCAGGAGTAATGACACCTTATGTGACACATGATGGAGTCCGGATGGGAGGATGAAATTCTTCATTGAGACCGTTGTGATGGGAGTCTTTCTATGTATCCACGAAGTTTCTTTAGCTAGTAGGTTCTTCACAAGGTATGGTATGTCTTTGATTAGATCAATTATCGACCACAGGATATTGATATTTTATTTGTATGGAGCTCGTACACAAGTGTTTCAGAGCACGAAGAGGCAAGGGAGGGGAACAATAGAGAACAAAAACAACGATCTTACTAGGTCCAGTGACATTGAGAACACGCAAGGAGAGGGAAAGGGGAAAAGTGAATGGAAGGGGGGAGAAGTGGAGAGTCCGGAGCAAAGGAAAAACAGATCAATGATAAAAGGCAACAAACCATGGTAGCGCAGCCAGCAAGTGGCAAGTGCTGATTATAAAGCAGCAGACAGGGTATGTCTGATAAGTTCAGGAAAAAGGGAGGGACTGTATGGTTACAGATACAGACCCCCGGTGCGAGAGATTGCCAAGAGGCAGTGCGGGTGGGTGGCAGGGTGAGCAGGTAGTTGGGCCCCGGAAGTCAGAGGGTTGGCCAGATGCCAGGCTGCAGGTGCAGGGTCCCGAGAGAGAAGATAAGCAGGTGGAGAGGAGGGCTGAAGGCAGAATTAAAGAGGAAGGTCTTGAGGTGCTTCTGGAACCAGAGATGGTTCTCCTGAAGTTTCAGAGTGGCAGGATGACTGTTCCAGAGGGAGGCCCCTGCTGAAGTGTAAGTGATTTCAATCCAGCACTCCAACTAAGTCAATGCCTAGTATGGGATGCCCAATGGAAACCCTTATTTATATATTTTTATGTCACAAGTTCTTTTAATTCTGGATGATATACACTTCTATACCGCCCCTCCCTTTGAATCCCCCCCGGCCTCACTGAGGCAAGAAGTAGGTTGTTTTGCAAATTAAAAGATTTATTTGAAGAATTGAACAATATATAGATTACACTTTTATGAATAATATCTGAATACCACACTTGTTAATATTTATGCAATGATCAGCAATGGGTAATATGACAATATCAACAATCTCTTTAATCAATTAGGAGTAGGAATAGGAAGAATAATGTAGCATAGAATAACTTGTGTGGGTTTAATGAAATGCAGTGATATGAAAGAATGCAACACAGAAATAAACTTGATATGAATTTAACCAAAGACAAGGTGATCACTCTTTCCCCCTGTTGTTACTCATTCCCCCCAATATGCAATATGAAGAGATGGAATGAGGGCACACAGGTTTCAGGAATAACAATCAACAATGCAGTTCAATCCCAATTCCCCCAGCAAGCATAGAGAGAACAAGTATGATTTTAAAACGGGTCAATTGCTTTTAGATGTGGTTTGAATTGGCTGGGGAAAAATGCTAAAATGATTTTAATTTGCTACATTGAATTCAGAACTAGTGAGAGTTGTTTTGGATTGGGTCAGGTCAATACTAGCAATGATTATTGAATGGTTAGCAGATGGAAAACGAAATTCAGAAGTTGGAAGCAAGAAAGAGCTATTTTACATGGAGTGAAATTGAGCCAAATACGAAATGACGGCAAACTTTTCAGCGCGCGACAAACGCGATTACGGAAAAACTATTGGAATGTCGTTTTGGGTTCGTTTGAAAGCTGAGGATGTTGGCTTCAATATGACATTTAAATTTCGTTTCTGGCATACACGGTTCAAAAGTTACAGAGGTTTTTGTGAAGGTCAAGATTTCAAATTGAAAGATGCGCTGTTGAAGATTTAGAACAAAGATTTCTTAACACTAGGGAGTCTATGGAGCCGCAAACTACGCAGACAGCACAGCCACCTATCCAGAGGCGCCTCCGGATGGTTTCTATCTGCCTGAGACGATTGCCTTTCTCCAGAAATTATAAATTGGCGCCAAGATGCTTATCACTACAATTATTACGGGATTATGTGGAGGAGAGAAAGATTTCAAGGTAGACAAGAGATTCTATAATGCAGTTATGGATATGTTGGAATGGGTTGGATGAGATTACTTAAGATAAGAGATGACTATGGACAGTTCTATACTAAATACTCACTACTATGGCTTTGGAATGGAATGGGCCCGTCAAAGATCTGGTCAAAGGTTTGGCTTGGACTTCACTCGCCACCGGACAGGATTCAGGGCACCTGGACTCTGCTCTCAGCAAGGCACTCGGGTCTGCACAGCCTCTTGGACTGGATCGGACGGGTTCTGGGTTACAGCACTGCTGGACTGATCTGGATCTTTGGTTCTAGCAAGGGTTCTTGGCCAGAAGTAGCCAACCCAGCTCAGCCAGGCGGTTGAATGGGTTAGGCCCTGTGGAAGTTTAGGGGTTAAAATCAGGTTGCTAGATTTTAAAGGCCTGCTGAAAAGGGTTCAGGTTTTTTGGTTGGGCCTTTCTGCTTCAGAATTCTGGAGTCTGGATCTAGGTTCTGGAGTCTGGATCTAGGTTCTGGAGTCTGGATCTTCCTGCAGGGTGCTTCGTCAGTGGATCAGTTGATGAGTGTGTGTGTTTTGCCTGTCCTCAGCAGTCCCCATTTATCAATTTTCCAAAGTGGGTGGGGAGGCTGATTGTCTATGCCCAACCCTGTAAGGATCTGATAGGTCGGAGAATTCCCTGTCCCCTGATTTGAGAAAGGAACAGTGTGTCATGATGTATCATGATGTGTCAGAGTGGTGCTGCCATTTACAATCTAGGGAAGAACCTCCCCTTTGCTTTTACCCAGAAAATCTATTTTTCCCCAAAAACATATTTTCAATATGCACAACTTGTTAATACATAATTGCATGAAAGATTGACTAAGGTACGTTTCTGTCCAAATCTTCTCTTCCTACGAGTTTTGATTCATAAATGACAATTTTTTGCGCTTTTGGTTGGTTACACATTTTCGGATCTGTACAAATTTTTTTACACATACATGCACATACCCTCTGGGCATATTCCTGTAATTTTTCATGTTCCTAGCATAATCGCAATAGCTACAATATTTAAAATGTTGTGGTTCAGTCTCTGAATGTTGCACAGATTCCAGATTGGTTTTCAACTGTGAGTGAATTTTTCATTTTAATAATCTCTAAGTTTCGTATTTTTGTCAGTTCGGCACAATATTTTATAAGTCTTTTCCCAAAACATACAGTTACTTTAGTTTCCAATCCACATTTCCAGTCTGGCCCGCCTCCAGGCTTGGCTGTCAGAGAGTCACATAGTCTTCTTCCTGCCAAGGCAGCTGATGTCAGTCACACCCAAATTAGCATTTTCATTCAGCTCAAGGGAGTCCTTTGTCTACACTCAGAGCAACATGCCAGAGTGCCTCTCCCAGTTCCTTTCACACCAGCCTGCCAGTTTCTTAGCAGAGAGCAGGGGGAAGATTCCTTTGTTTGGGAGAAGGTGTGGAATGTCTTTGAAGCTCAGTGTGGCTAACTTTAACTTTTAAACACAATGTCTGAAATTGTCTCGTCTTAAAATATAACTTACGTTTTTAACAAATACATCAACCAATTTCTTCAAGCCTTTTTAAAATATAGTTTTGAATTGTCTCCACCACCAGC
Organism: Ambystoma mexicanum; assembly: GCF_040938575.1. NCBI lineage: Eukaryota > Metazoa > Chordata > Amphibia > Caudata > Ambystomatidae > Ambystoma > Ambystoma mexicanum. The sequence continues at coordinate 1,199,412,240 of NC_090935.1, forward strand.
TTCTGACAGAGGTGAGTAACGGTATTGCACCCATTTTTGACATATTTCTTCTTCTGATAAGTGTACTTCTGTGGACATTGTATTTACGTGGATTCTTAAAGTAGAATGATGTTTAACACCCAACAAGGAGGTTGGGTCTTTTGGGTGGTTTGTTAGCCATGATTTTTGCAAATTTGACAACCAAGAAAAACGGATTTTCACACCGCTCTGTTTCTTTTGCAATCAGACTTGCTTTGTAGGCAGCCAAATGATGGGTTTTGGCAGTGGTCTCCTGTGTTAACACTGAGATAGGCAAAAGTGGATGGCGGCCTATTTTTCAGATTTTTACTGCACACTTTTGGGTGTTTTTTAGCGAGCAGCATGCTTTCCGGCGGCCATTCTGATGTTCCTGATGCAAGCAATGTACAGGAATGTTGCAGGGCCTGGACTCGTGGGTTGAAACATCCCACAGAAGATCTAACCCCAGCTTGTTTCTTTGAAAAAAAAATGACTGACCCTGAGGGAGTTGGAGGTAGAGGAGAGAAGAGCTCGAGAGGGGAGGTATTTACGGAGGGACAGCTGAAGGTATTTTGGACCCAGGCCCCAGAAAGCCTTGTGTACAATGCAAGCGTTTTTAATTCAATCCTTACATCCACTGGGAGCTAGTGGAGAGATTTCAGGGCTGGAGAGATACGATCCCAGGGCTTGAGGCCAAGGACAAGTGTTGCAGTCCTGTTCTGAATGAGTTGCATAGGGCGGAGAGTAGAGGCAGGAAGATTTAGAAAGAGGCTGTTACAATAGACAAACTTGGAGAGAACTAGGGCTCGGGAGACAGTGAGCTTCTGGGGGGAAGGAGAGGAAAGGCAGAGTACCTCCTGAGGAGGTGCAGTCGGAAGTTTGTCTTTTTAGAGACATCAGAGAAGGAAAGCGTGGAATCGAAGATGACCCAGAGGTGGGGTAGGAGGAGGGCCAAGGGAGGCTGGCCAGAGAGAGAGGGGAAAGGAGAGTGAAGGTGTGCCGATGAGGAGGATCTCCGTCTTGCTGGCATTCAGGCAGAGATCGTTGGTGGCACACCAATCCTGAATGGCAGATGGGCAATCGGAGATGAGAGAAGGAGAGGAGGTGGCCGAGGGAAGCCTGAAAATGAGTTGGCATAGTATAGCAGAGCATTGGAAATTGGAGCAGAAAATGGCAATGCGGTGGACCAGAGTTGCCAGGTATTGGTTGAAGACCCAGGGTGAGAGGTTAGACTCCTGGGGAACACCGCAAGTAGAAAGGGAGATGGAAGAAAGGAAGGACCCAAGTTGGACCTGGTAGGGTCGATTAGAGAGGAAAGAGGTCAGCCAGGTCAGAGCCTGATCGGTGATACCCAGGTTGTCACGGAGATGGTTGAGCAGGATGGTATGGTTGACCGTGTTGAAGGCAGAAGAGAGATTGAATAGGATGAGGACAGAGGGAATGTTGGTCAAGGTTGGAGAGCAGATCTTCACAGATGTTCGGGAGAGCAGTTTCTGTTTCTGGCAGGTCTAAAGCCAGACTGATGGTCGTTGACACAGCCAACTGAGTCAGAATGAAGGTTAAGCTGTGAGATGGCTAGCTTTTTCAGGAGTTTTCCCAGAAAAGGAGTAATGGAAATTTGGGTGATAGTTAGCCGGGCTGGAAGGGTCAGCTGTGGGCTCCTTCAGAAGAGGCTGCACAAGAGAGTGCTTCAGAGGGGAGGGAAAGGCTTCTGACGCAAAGGAGAGTTGCATAAATTGGCAAGGGCTGGAGCGAGGGTATTGATGTGGGTATCAATGTGGTCCTTGATGGTATTAGAGGAGCAGGGGTGGATCTGTTTTGACAAGGTTTTCATAGATCGGACTTGTCTAGCGACCTTGTTAGGAGAGAAAAGAGGAAAGGACAAGAAAGAGGGTGGGGGTTGGCTGAAGGAGAGTCAGGTTCACAGAAGGAGAGGGGAGAAGAGGAAGAGGAGGATGTCCTGGGTCTTGACTGCAGGAGGGTTGGCCAGCTTATTTTAAAGAGTTTGCCCGAGTTGTAAGATGCCACAGAGACACATGCTTGAATGTGGGCTCTCTTCTTGGTGTGGACAGTCTTGGTGTTGCCTTTGCAGCAGGCCAGTTTGTCAGAGGATGAGTAAGCTCCATTTTCTCCCAGCCGCCCTAGTCTAACATTTAAGAGTAGCTAGGTCAGTCATACCAAGAATTGCACTTGGTTTTGGGCTTCAAATGGATCATCATGACAGGAACAAGAGCATCAAGAGTATCAGAAATAGAAGAGTAGAGCAAAGACAGGTCTGTGTCAGGATGTGAGTCAGCCAGAGGTGGAGGGGGGGAGAAGGTGACGGCGAAAGCCTCCAATGAAACACGCTTCATGGGATGGATGTCGGAGAAGGTAGGTGGCAGAGTTGGGGAAGGCTTGGCCTGGGGAAGGGAAGAGAGAGAGAGAGAGAGAGAGAGAGAGAGATGAGAGGAGAGGAGGGAGTGATCGCTCCAGGAGAGAGAAATGGTCCGAGGGGTGGAGAGGGGGAGGTCAGGACATCAACTATGTGCCCTGCAGAGTGAGTCGGGCCAGAGGGCACGATAGAAAGGGAGAGGGAGTCGCAGAGGTCACGGAAGAGTACAGAGAGGGAACAAGGAGAATCTAGATGGATATTGAGGTCACTGAGGAGGAGTGGTTGAGGCCAGGAGGGAGGAAGAGAGGTCAGCGCACTCGGAGAGAAATTAGGTGATTTGACCAGGAGGCCGGTAGATAGTAGCCACAGTAAGAGAATGGCTAGGAGAGGGAGAGAGCACCTGCAGACAAGGGATTCAAAAGAGGACTAAGTCTGAGTGGGAATGATAGAGGCAGGAATCCAATCAGGAAAGATCAGGGCTACAACCTCACCAGATGTTGTAGCCATCAGGGAGGAGAGTGTCAAAGCTTGTGACAGAGCTGGCCGTGAACCATGTTTCGATAAGACCGAGGACATCAAGGTCAAGTTCTTCAAGGAGGGGGCCGGATGTAATTGAGTGATTGTTTATATAGTGATTCAACATAGATGCTGAAGCATTTTTGCAGCAAATCTTGATCTGTGTTCAGGTACACAGTGCCTTCTTGGTTTTTCTTTGATAAATATTCCCCATAAGCTGTCCTTCAAGGCATCCCACAGAATGGGGGTGGGGGGTTTGGGCCCGCTACAGAGATTAATTGCTAGAAATATTTAAATGTCCCCCTTCACACACTCAACAAAGGAGTTATCCCTGTGCAGTAAGAGGTCTTGAGGCAAGTGCCGGAGTTCACATCCTCTCTGTCCAGGCTTAATGAATAGTGAATTTTGGCACGATCAAAGATCGTAGTGCTGCCCAGGCTACCTTAAAGTAGGTAGGCTGACACTTTTCTGTCAGCTAAAAAGAGGTTGATTCTTGAGACTGTTACATGCACAGCAAGTGATGAGTATAATCGCGGCCCTATCGGTTGAGAGTTCTCCAACGTTGGTTAGGCCGAAATGTTAAAGGCTTACTGTACTTTTGCGATATTGTCCTTAGCTCAGTTACTCTGCAATGGTGAGAATCTAGGGTAATGTTAGTCCCCAACCACCATCACATAGTCATCAGGGAAATTTGGCAGGTCAGATTCTGTCTCTTGCAAGGAAGACATATGGTTGAAGCTGGGTTGGTGTAATTTGTCTGGGGTCATTTTCACCCTCTCAACTCCACCCTTAGGTATACATCACACTATGCTGCTCTTCCTGTGGTATATTGCTCGTTTAGCCTTTTCTAACAAATATGTTCACTTCACAGGTAAAGCTCTAGCATTTTGCCCTGACCCACTTGTGCCGTAGTTTGGCATTCTTTGTCAGGATCATGTGTGCCTCTTGGAGTAAGGGTAGGTGCCCCCTTCCCATATTTTAGGGCACATAGTAACTTTTTGTGCTTTGTGGAGCAGCTCATCCCATTTACTCTCCATAGGATTATTTTAATCTTGTGTGGCATAGGTTCTCTTTCACGAGTAGACAAACCAGTGAGACGCTCTCCTCCCTGGGTGAGGTTCCCAATAGCTGTAGATGGCTGGTTTATCTCCACTTGATCAATGGGATAACATTGGAAAACTAACTAAACATTGATAGGCATCCAACCCTCTGGTGGATTCCAGTCGCCAAAGAAGTAGCTTTGTGGTGAAGCAGGTGAGTAACTGTGAGCCTCCACCACCCCCTTTTCAACCACTAAGAGTATTCCCATAATCAGGATGTGGCACATTCAGCACCCTTCGAGAGCGGTCACTACGAGTAATGCCACACTTGGCTCCCTACACCATTGCCGTACCAATTAAAACCGTTTCCTGCTTGCCTCCCAGACTATGGCCTGACTCCATCCAACCATCATGCACTGATCCTCCCTCATGTAGGAATGATCACAAAGCTCTTGTGTGTGGAAAACCCTTGAAGGCCAGGCGACGCATGGCTCTCTGTTTACAATCAGCAACATTTAGATTTCTTCTTGAATACATTGAATTCCTATATACATAAAGGGGGTTTTCTAAAATACTGTAATTTTTACCACAACTATTCTAAGGACAACGTGTCTATAAATCCACAAAATTGTGTTTGCTTTGATTGCATTGAGTACTTCGTTACTTAGCATAAACCTATTGTTTAAAAAATCTAGAGTCTACACTGTAACTGCTCTTGATCTAATATCATTGTAAAATAGATGAAGAAAAACTATTGGAAGAACAAGACTCGTGTTGTACATGGATTCATTTGACTACACCCCATTTTCAAGCACCCTGATATGGCGTCACTGCAGTGGAATGTGAAGGTCCTATTTCACTGTGGTAAAGTCGCAAACGCATCTGCACACCTACTTTCTCCCGCTGACCTGGCATGCTCGACAGGTTCCTCTTCATGCTGCTTGTTTCGATGCTTCACAGCAGCCCAAAGCCCACCTTGCAACAGGAAGTTGGCACCTTTGTTCAGAAACGCCCAACAGGGTGATAGACACCCATATACAACATAACATTGTACAAGACCGACTATTAAAGAAGGGGAAATATTCCACCTCGAGCTTCAGATAGACTAGATCGATGTGACTCTGAACAGATCGGTTGGATATGTTCACACATGTAGAATTCTAGGTATTTATCATGAAAACATTTGCCATTGGCACATGATCAAGTATTCTAACTGCAATACACCCAAACATTGGCATAAAGGTTTTCCTTGTGTTTCTGTGCAGCATACCTTTCCCTCCTGTCTTTTCGCCAGACTGATAGCGCTAACAAGAGCCAAATGTGGCCATTTCCCGCCCTCGTTCAGCGTACTCGCGCCGAGTTGTGTGGAATTACAAGGACATTCCCATGTTGGTGACCGTGGTGTGTAAAACAACACGATTTTGACACCACGGCAGTGACCAGAATTTTGAAAAGCCCTGTTCCTACGGAGTTTTGGAATGGGCATTCCTTATATACACTGTAAATATGTTTGACACAGACGGATATGGCCGAAACTTTTCCGAATGTGCTGCCACTGCGAGCGTATTGTTAAGTTGTCACTACTGGATAATTGATGTGGGCTTGCTTTCAGCGTCCAATCAATGTGTGAAGCGAGTTCTATTTCGGTTGGGCCTGCAGCTTGGATACACGAGAAAGGGGCAGGTAAACCGGTCCCAAAATGCAGACTACCCGGTTTTAGATCTGCCGTATGGCTGCCTGGCAGGCAGAGGTCCATTGTCTCGGAGTTTGCAGCGGGCGACAAGATGTTATCTGCGAATGACTTACCGCGCTGCCGGGCGCGCCTGTCCGCGAGACTGGGTGGGAATGCGGAGGGGTTGGCCAGACACGAGACGTATAACGATTTTTAGGCGTTTAATAAAGCACCTTTATTAATTACTTAGCTAGTACGCGTTCCTTAACTTCAACCACATCAATATGGTATCTCCTCGTAAAGTAACACACACACAATGTCCCAAACGAAGTCTTATATCGGTCTTTTGTGTTGCTTAGAAGTATAGCCGTGGGGTTTCTAATCCGATTCATACTGTAAATTTCTGTTTAACGTATGGAAAATGATGAATTGTGATGGGTTGTATTTTAACGCCCTGGCTTTGTGTGCAGATGGCCAACATCGTCTGCGGTTTTCATCGCTATTTCGGAATTGCCCTCATATCTAAAGCGCATGTTAACCAAAGAGATGCACAATCGAATTCGGCTGACTTTTCAAAATCTCATTGTATATGCTCCTTTGAGAGGCATGAGGAAGGCTGAAAGGATTGTATTTTTAAAGTGTTATCCAAAATAAATCTGTAACAACTTGTATCCGTTTTAATTATTGTTGGTGTTTTTAGTAACTTTTCACATATTTGTATCAGACGCACACCCCGCTTTTTCCCGTTATATTTGGTGGTTTTGCTAAACTGCCATGTTCTTTGCCATGCAAGGTTTATCAGCACAAACCTTGCTCCCCTTGTCATGAATGCGTGTTTCTGGAATCGGAAACCAAGGGGTTTGAGTTTGCCAACCAGCTTGTTTGCGTTTGAAAATCGCGCGTTTTGCTTCAAGTGCGTGTTGCTGTCTGTCTCAATGCCAGATGTTCTGTCTAAACAGAACGTTATGCAATAGTTTATTATTTGTTCGTGTTCCTTTTGCACACAACTGTTCTCTCCCACTCAGTCTTATTTAGCATTATTTGCTTATCCATATTACATGTCTGGCAAATAACCTTTTACAAAACGAGAGGATTTCTGACGAAGGCAACGAGAGCTGGACAATCATAAGCCTAAATGGCTCAGTCTCACCAGAGCATTGATAATTATCGGAACTCTCTATGGTTTGAATCACACAATCTGAAAATAAACCACATTTCAACAATTTTCCTGCCTTCTGCAAAAATTACTTTGCGCTTGCTATTAGCTACGTGGTGTTCTATTATTAGACCCAACTATCACGTTTGTGATGGCACAGCCTATTTTTGCCTCATGATTTTTTACACAACCCTTTATTAGTTTCCGAACCTTTCATTTGTATGCAGGAAATGAACTTGCAACGTAATAGTACTTGCCTGACTGATAGGTAAATGTGTTACTACTAGCTTGTTGGTCTCTGATTGGCCAAATTTATCAATCATTTTCCTAGTCCTTGAGGTGAAAGAGGTGTGATGGTTGGTTCATAGTAACAGCAGCCATGTTGGTGGCAGGCATACAGAGAGCCTGGGCAAGAACCTGTCTTATTTTCCATACAAGTCGCCCTAGGACTGCCGTATCGCACGGTACATTTCAAAGGTTCTGTACTTGGGAAAGCAACATTTGTGTATAAGAGTACTTTTTTGCAGTCCCTATTACTGACACATTTTATCACTACTTTGGCCCCAATTTATCTCTTGATGCATGCTGGAAACGGCTATAAAGGACGACGGGATATGATTTTGCCACTTGGTGGGTCCTTGTAATTCAACCGGATTCGAAGTATCCTGCACCTGTGTGCTCGGACCAGAACACACCCAAATGCATTGTGAGGATGAGAGTGTGACATTCCCTATGTGCTTGAAAGGGTGTCTTTCAGGCGCCATCCTTCCCCTGCAACATCAGCAGGCACGAGGTTGAGCGCCTACTTGTAGCCGCAATAGATTGACAGGTTCACCAGGACCGAACCTTGGGGACTACTCAACTGAGTGACCCCTGAATCAATGGCCACCAGGTATTGCTTTACTCCACCAATGTTTTTGTTGTATATGGTGACCATTACTGAGCGCACTGTATTTTTGTTATTGGTTTTATTATTTCCTTACTGTTTTTTAGGTCTATGTATTTGTTTTGTGATTGTATTGAGATGATAAATGCTTAAGTTTTAATTTGTATAAAAAAACAAATGCTTAAAAAAAGGTTCCTAAAAGTGTTAACTCATGTGAACAGTGTGTGTGTTTTGTTTATCTAAAATGATTGTGTGGCGTTTTTTTTTTTTTTGGTGTGTCCATCGCCTGCAAGCTAATGGGTTACAAGTGTGGAACATCATTGAAATTGTTTAGTATGTATTGTTTTTTTTAAAATATTGCTCTGCTTTTTCCCCCGTGTCAATTTATGCTCCTACACGTGTGTAGTCATGTCAAATAGTATTTGAAACCTAATAACATATACAGGAAGCGCTGGACTCCAGTGAATACATTTACTATATAGTACATTTAATGTCTAAGCTTTTGAAACCTTTGACTTGGCGTTCAGGCTCCCTCGAATCCTGTTCTGCTGGTAGGCTTGTGGACCCTTAATCAACTGGGGCCAGGACACCGAGGGTCGATTCACTCTGCATGCATTGATGCTATAATTTTTTTCGGTTCACACAAAGTTATGGCAAACGTATTTTTAAGAAAATGTTTTGTCAGAACGATCTAAACGCTGGGCTGTATTCCTTCGAATGGGTGCCGAGTTCGGCACTGCCAGTAGTCAAGGTGAAGTGGCTGAGGCCTACGTTAGGTTACTGGACCAACTGTTCTGAAGAGTGAGAGAAGAGAAAATAGAAGCTAGAAGCACCTGTTTTTAAGTACTGTGCTACGGTATCCAGGGATTTTTAACGAACATTTTTTATTCAAGGCATTTTTTATCGAAAAAATACTGATTTAAAAAAAAAGAAGATAGATATATATATATATATATATATATATATATATATATATATATATATATATATATATATATTTTTTTTTTAAGGGGATGAACATGTGGGGGTTAAAAACAAGAGGAATGGGCTTGAGGGGATGAGACCCAAATAATAAAAAAAAATGCCTCAAATAAAGTTTTAGGTAAAATCATATAGGACTCTGTGCTACAAGATAGTGTAAAGTTGTATACTGTAAACAATGAATTTTGGGCATAGCTTCAGATCGGAGTGAGGAATGGTGGCCTACACCCAAGAACTATAGTGTTCAGGCCATCCATCAAGGACAGGTTGTGCTGACCACTTACTACATGCTCCAGGCGGATTTTCAATTGACTTTTAGTAGGTGTTAACTACGGTTCGCCCTCTTTTAACGGCTCTTTTGTGTGGTGGATTTTGCTTTCCCTATACAGAATTAGCTAGTAGATTGCCCCTCATTTTTATACCCAATAGGTCATGCAAGAGTTTCCTATGAAGGACTGTGTGTTGTGTTCTTTTGACTCCCATTTGCGAGGGTCCATGACTGCAACTACTTATGCGTGCCTACAGTGGTGCACAGAGCATGCAGGGCTGCCCCCTGCCTCCCTCATACGCAAGATCATTTTTCAATGGATTGTGCAGCCTGAAGTCTCATCTGCACCTTCTTTCAAATGAGACTTTGTTTTTCCACAGACATATTTTAGGGTGAACTCGACTCCTTCACTTTTTGGTGCTACTCCTCCCCTGTACCACCACCACTACACTCAATTGCCACCACTATGACTGGGAAAACTGCCTGGCCAAAAGCCCCACTGTGCTACTCCCCCTCACCCCCCCCCCCCCACCATCCTCTTCCTCCAAAATGGCTTCAAAGTTTGAATGACATGCAGTGTGCCGATACATGATCACATAGTTGGTATAACATGGGCAAACATCCTGTAGCAAATGTCTCATGACAGTGTTTAAATCCAGAACATGTTGATGCCATCGATTAGCAATGTCTTTTTCATGTACATGTGCCTGTACCATTTTAGTCAGATTTAATTCTAGAGAGTCGATTGAGCTCAGCCGAATGAAGAGCTTGGCTCTCAATACTTCTGAAGCCGAGGAATTGTTTCTGATCGTTGTCCTGCATTGTTCTTAGTTTTCGGTGGCCTCGGGATAACTCTTTTGCACATGTGGAAGTAGCACACCACATACAATGTGCTCCTTGAAGAAGGCTGTCTCCCTTATCCCTTCGAAGAGGACGGTGGGGAGAGGGCCATTTTTGTAGATGGCCCCAGACACGGCCTTTCGCCACGTGTTTCGGCTGTGGCTTACTAGATAGGCACACCGTCTTCCAAAAAGGCCTTCTGTTGAACTGCTCGGGTGTAATCGATGTATCTGGTAATGGCATGTCTTTGAAGTTCTCAATTATCTCCACTCTTTTGCACACAACACTTGCTTCTCCTAAGTCACACGACATATTATAGATGACAGCGTAGAACGTGATAGAAACACACCATTACTCCATGTACACACAATAACGGTGCATATCAACATGGGACAAAATGTAAGACTGCTTGTCTACTTCATATTGTTACATCCCCTGTGCACCCACCCTCCTCGATGCACCGAGACCTACAATGTATGCAAAAACACACCATTACGTTATTGTACCGAAACAGTGCATATCGCACAAAATGGGTGAAAAGCTATTTTTGTTCAATCCCCTTGGGTTACCCATTTTTTGTTGGGTGATGAATTGAAGTCTTGTTCAGTCTTTTGGTTTTTGCAATCTGGAACTTGTAGTTTTATTTTTTCCATGTTAAAAGGTCCTACTTGTTCCAGAATTCAAAGCAAGAACAGAACCAGATAAGTACCTATAGACTGAAAAGGAAGTGTTGGCAAGTATGTGTACTGTAGAAACTCTTGAAATAAACGCAGCACAAACGGCTGTCCATGGCCTAGGGCAGTCGTAAATCTGAGTTGCGCCACACTCGTAATTTCCAACCCATAGCGCTGCTTCTTCTTGCTGATAGATTTTTATCCATCAGCCGTGATTTTTGGATACCGGGCTTGAGCCTCATTACTCCATCTTCTCGGGTTGAGTATGTAGTCATAGGTTTGTATTCTTCTTGGTCTGTGTGGTCTTGTCACAGTAGGGCTGGTTTCACAGGGTCTTCGCAGTGATGGGCCGCGGGCAGCGGTCAAAGGGGTTTGCAGTGGTGGCAGTGAGTGAGTCTTCTGATCAGAGGGTTCGGGTTCTGATCCAGTCCTTGGCAGAAGTTCTTACTCGGCTTTGCTAGAGCTTGCAGAGCCCGGAAGGTGACTCGGCTTGTAAATGCAATCCTTTGACACGAGAGCAGCAGCATTTTTAGCTCGGTCATAGTTCCTGCCATCTTACTTAATCAGGGAGAAAACGATTTCCTCATACCTTTCTAGTGAAAAGATGCAAAATCCAATATGCAGATCTCGTCACACAAGCCAGGTTCTGCTGGCACACTAAATAACAATCTCCTCATTCTAATGTGTTAGTTTTAAGGGAGTTGCTATGACTCCACAGCAAACTAGCCCAAAATTCGAACGAAGGAATTTAAAATAAGGCAGCCAAACCAGCACTTCACATTTTAATTAGCAGGCATGTTTATTTGTTCTGTAGTTCTTAAAAGGTCTGACTTGCTTGTAGAGGGGGAACTAAAAAAGAAGGCATTGGAAGTCAAGAGGCTACAAACTTGGGTACTGTGAGCTCTGATAGATTATTTAACCTGTCCAGTGACATTGCAGACCCTGCCACAGAGCCGCTTGTCCAACAAGCTCTGAGGTAAGTGTTCCTCCACAACGAAATTGAAAGTGATGTTTTCTCAAATAAATAAGGTGAACAAACAACTTTCAGTGGGAAAAGGGTCCGGATGCCCCGCCCCCCAGACACCTCAGACCCCTATTTTAAAATTCAGTGTTCAGGTCCACAGTTTGTAAAGGTTAAAGGGCACTCCCATTCTGTTACTGACACTCTGGTCATCGTAGGTGGTGAAAAGACTGTAAACCCTTTCGCTTGACCCCTCCGAGTCATACCCCCATACAGGGAACTAGGAGTTATCAATACCCATAGATGTGTGCAGAAAGCCACATCTGTCCCTCAGAGTTGTTTGACCCTTGAACCGTGCGATGATGCCAGGAAGACCCTTATTGTCACATTATCTGAACAATGTTTATCGTATTTCCTCTTGTCCATAAATGCCTTCATACCAAACAACAAATCTTTATTACACCCAAGACGACTCGATCTTCCTTGTAACACTTTCTTTATCCTTTTCAGCCAAGGCCCTCCATTCCCTGTTGGTTACAGGCAGTCTTTTAGCAGGAATGGTACTTAGGATGCGTCAAAAGGGCACTTCATTATAGGCTTTCTGTTTCATTAATTGTCTGATTGTTCAGGCTTTTTCAATAGGACAGTGGTCTTCAAACTGTAGGGCCAGCTCCCCTATGGGGCTCTGAAGGATGTCCGGTGGGTGCGAAAGTGGGGGGCGTCGAGGCTCTATAAGAAGGGATTACGGTGTTGATTTATTATAAAATATAAACAGTTATAGCTTGTGTTGGGAACGGAAACAATATTTTTAGTCAAGGGGCGGCTCAGTATAAAAAAGTTGGAATACCACTGCTTTAGGAGCACAGTACCATATTGTGCCCATGAAACCACCACCTTGCCCCTAAAACATCAGGGTGCAAAAATATAAGCTGCAAGCCTCTAGCCAGCCATAGAAAAGTTACTCGCCACCTCCACTCTATACTCAACGTACTCCACTTCTTACTCGCCTGGAGTCGAATATCACTAGCCAATGGCGAGTGCATATTTTGTTGAAAACATGGCTATGCTTTTCAATGGTAGAATGCCAGTGCTTCCGATACATGATCCTGCTGTATCCCAAGATGCTCCCGAAAATGACCTGCGCATTGCCTCCAAAGGATTATCCTGTCGGTTTCAACAGTGTCATGCCAGAGTTGCTATAGGAAAATTCAAGATTCTCATGCTAGTTTCCACATTGTCTAGAGATGCTGACCATAGCACATCCAAAGTACTATGACATGTAGTTGTTTTCACCACTGTCACCCCAAACTACTTGTACAATGCTCTGTTGCTTACTAGCTTGGTTTGCACTATGTAAATCCCAATACAAAATACAAATGCCAGATTCACATTACCTTCCAAAATGTACTCTGCCACATTACTCGCAGAACATTGCCAAAAGCCACTTCACATTGCCCCCAGAATGGCCTCTTACATCTTCACTTTACCCTCCGAATTTTCTCCATGCCACGGCACATGATGCACAGGTACCCTGGTCCCTGAACCCCAGACACGCACCACTAGAACAAATACACCCGCACACACGAAACATAAACATATACAAAGATGCACACGCAACAGAAATATGGCAAATGGTGATGCAGTGACTTTCTCCTGTCCCTTGTCTGATCCACAACATGGGAGCACACATGCCCTCAAGGGCCGAGGTGACGGACCACAGCTGATTCACAGGCCGGGAAAGGATGGGCTGAATGAAGGCCTCGAGGGCTGGTTGACTCATTACCTGGCCAGGGCTCCCCTGCCCCGACCAGAAAAGGAGTCACCCTGGACTAGGTGGCTTCCTTCACGGCACTAAGACCCTGCTTGTGCATCATGCCTGGGTTGGGATCGGCAAGATAAACCCACCTCAAGAATGAGAGGCTGAGGCAAGGTAGGTTAAATAGCTTACTTCCCTTTCCCTTGTGTATTAGGTGCCTTGGGTATGGACTATGGCTCCCAATGTCATCTGGCTGCCTTGGGCTACTTGATATCCTCACTGGACACGTATGCACAAATATGTGCCCCTCACACCTTCCACTGTTCATGGTCGGTGGTGGGCCTGCAGTTCAGTATTTCCACGCTCATAATTGAAGATGGCACAGTACATGGCATCCGGGGCCTGTTTTTGCATTTGCAATTAATCTGGTTGTGGATATATTACAAAATCAAAAATCCGAGAACTGTAATCTAACTGTTTAATGATTGCGAAGCAGTGCTTGCAACTTAGTGCGACTTTGGTTTAAATGTGCCAGTATGCTGGCAGGGTGGAGTTGCTACAAGCCAATTTGTAGGGATTGAAATTAAGATTGGGTGACCAGGAGCTAAAAGCAGCTTCTGGGTTTTCAGCATTAACCAATGACTTGGAACTGCCACTGGGGAACAAGGAGCTAGTACACAGCGTTCTCCAAATCTACATTCCACATAAGTTGCAAACATATCATTTTGTCCATTGTGTATGATCTTTCATGCTTAAAATGTCATATAGAGGTGTCCTAATGTTTATTTATAGATATTACCAAATGCACAGAGTTAAAATCACACAGGCGTGTTTGTTCTCCATCAGTTGGTCTGGGGAGCCAAAAGTAGCTCCCAGCACCGTTTGGAGTCAAGGCAACCAGGCTCTTCCAGGCTACAGGCAGGAGCTAAATGGGTCCCAGCACCCCTCAGTTTCGAACCCTGCATTCTGTCTTGAAAGACTTGCTTTGTGAGCGACGTATGAACATATCACTTGCTGCCTTATTCTTGTTGCTCGTAGTCTGGACTCTGAAGCAGTGTCTGAGGCGAATTTGTTATGTCAGCAACAAAAGGCGACATGGCAGTCTAGACGTGCAGAGCATTAAATGTACGTGGACCATCTTGTTGGCGAAACGTGATTCAACAATTTTTTGAGTCTTATAATTTGTGTATGTCTTCAGTTTTCAAGAGTAAACCATGAACTTAAGAACAAATGAGAAAATAATAGTCTGATATGATTTAGTGACACAAATGGTTGGCGCTCCCTGTCTGTAAAAAGAAACGCATGCTGCTCTCTGAAACATCAGTCTGGTCGTTTTCAGACTTCAATAAAACACAGGTCAGACAACTCTGATCCCCCAACACCCTTAATCTGGAATCTATATGGTTTATAATACTACAGTATTCCTCATCATGGTTAAGGAGTTAGCTATTCATAGTATGTCATGTCGTATTTGTAAAGTTCAACACCTGCCATTTACATGACCGCCTCATCCTTGAGGGTGTAGATATTGACTGATTGTCGTCTGTCGATTGTGGGTTTCTTTCTGGGGTATGCCGCTGTGGGCTTGTGTATGCCATGTGAGGGATGCAGAAGTAGGTTGAAGAGTTTGGGGTTGAATACCCACCCAATTTCAGAAGGCTGGATAGCGTCTTATTGGCGAATTTCTAGTGGGTTAACTTGGGCCCTCCCGGCCATAAAAAAGATTTTATTTACATTTTGCCCCAACAAAAGTGCTTGGGCACAATCGTAGCTAGTTCATTGATACTACTTCAGATAGGACAGGGAGAGCCATTGATTGATGGTGGTTAAGTGTAGCTCCATAACGAAAACTCAAATATGCAGCTTTAGATAATCAGCAAAGTCTATTATTGGGCAGGGATAACCATGTTCACCTGTAGCAGGAAACTATTCAGGGTAAGTATAAAACACAGCAAACCTCTTTAGACCATTTTAATTTTCCCAGAGTAATGTTGGTGCTAAGCTAACCTGTGCTTCTCAGTTTTACTACCCAGCTGCCCTGCTCCTCTCAATCCACCCATCTCGCTGATCACTCCCTTCGCAATGGCCTTCATTGCACCGCAAGGCAAGGAGGCGAGCATTATGCTTCATCTTCACATTTATTCCTGTCTCCAGCAGTTTCAACAAAAACATTTTGTTTTTCATTTTTGCAGAAACACTACATTTCCCTTAGATCCACTCTATCTGTAGTCCAATATGCCTTGCGCATGTGATCCTAGTCCTTCCTGTCGTCTCCCTCTTCTTTAATGCTCTTAACTGCACTCCAACATGTAAACAAAACTCTGAACTTGTCCAAACATGGAGTCTCCTCTCTCAAATGCACTGTCCTGCTTGGACTCCTTGTATGCCTGCTGGGCTTTGCTGTCTAATCAGCCTGTGCTTTCGATATCCTGCCTCAGTTGTTGTTCTGGTCATCTCCTAAAGAAAAACATAAAGAGCATGTTAGGGAGGCGTATACACAACTCTATTCTGAGAGAAAATCCGTCATACACATAAACATAAGCATTTTCATTAACTCTCCCGTGTATATATGAGGGAAAGTGATGCTCGCCTCCTTGTCTTTAATTGAATCAAGACTCCCAGCGCTATTAGTAGGGGTAATCTTCATTCTATGTCGAGACCGGAGGCAAGCATTCTGCTTGTTCAAAGCTTGTCATTACTGTTGCTGCAATTGATTGCACAGGCTTCAAATAGAACGTTCTAAACATAGTATTGCTGACCCAGTCGTCCGCTTGCAGAATGTCTTGCAACCTTGTGCCAAGCCATCGTGCCTCTCACAGAATGGTCCCCAAATCTAGACATGTCTACTCCTTCCAACTGCATCACCGTGCGCACCCATCTCGCTATGGTGGCTGTTGCTACTGCTTTGTGAGGCTTCCTGCGCTCTACAAGCAATTGTGTTGTCCCTATCTGTCTCATTTCTGCTGTCCTATGCTCGTGTTCTCTTATGACACACCACTTGGGATGTTCGTGTAGGTATGGGTAAACTATCGAAGTGGAACCAGTCTTTGTTCTCCTGACCTGCGTGAAGGTAACTCCTTCTGGTCCATATGCCTTTCTGTTCACGTCCAGTGCTCTGACATCTTCTGCTCTATTACAGGAGATTAGGCATACCAGCATTTCTAAATTCCCTGACAGTTGTTTCAGTGATGGGTATCTTTCTTGGGCTGCTGGCGAGAAGCTTTAGCACCATTGTCACGTCCCATAGGACGTCGTATCTTGGTTCTGGCGGCCTCCTAAAACATACTCCTCTAAGTAGTCGAATGACCACTGCGTTCTCTCCTACGTGCGTGCCCTCGACGGGCAGATATCCTGCTGATATGGCGGATCTGTACACTCCTATCATCCTGTGCGCTTTCCCGCCTTGCAGCAGCTCGGCTAGGAAATTCAAGATCTCTTCGGGATGAAGATGTCTCCCTTTGCACCATCGAGACCATCTGCTACAAGCTTCATCGTAGCTCCGTCTAGTGGACGGCACCCACGATGCTGCGATGAGGCGAGCAGCCTGTGCCGAAATGCCTGGGAGGTCCCAGCGTCTCCTGCCATCATGCACGCCATCAGTGGGATAGTCCCTCTCTCTCTGAGGATATGATGTCCCAGCTGGGTCTGTGAGCAGGCTGTCTCCTGGCAGGAGTACTCTTGGATAATTGGTCACCAGTTCCATCATAGTCGGGAACCATACTTCCGACTTCCATATTGGGGCCACTACTATCATCTTTACTCCCTCTCTGCGAACTTTCGCTAGGACTCTGTTCATCATTAAGAATGGCGGGAACGCGTAGTGTGTGGCTCCCTTCCAGTTTTGATGGAAGGTGTCTACTCCTGCCGCTGTCGGATCTAATCTCCAGCTAAAATACCTTCTCTTTTGAACGTTCAAACTGGACGCAAATAGATCTGTGTGAATTGGTCCTCATAACCTCTCTATCTATTCGAAGATATTCTTGTCCAGCATCCAGTCGATGGAGTCTGAAAAGTGTCTGGAGTTCCAGTCCGCTATTACATTTAGCGAACCCAGCAGATATTTTGCTACCACTGAGGTCTCTGATTCGAGGCAGAAGTGCCAAAAGTCATTGGCGAGCTCCGCCAGTAATCTAGATTTCGTCCCTCCTAAATGATTGATGTATCTGACTGCTGATATATTGTCCATCTTCAGCAGGATACACAAGTTCACTTTGCCCTTCGTGAAGGCTTTGATTGCGATGAGCTGGCTGGCAGCTCCAGACAGTCGATGTGCATCTTGTGCTCTTATGCGCTCCGTTTTCCCCCTGTCTCTAACTCCCCTCAGCGGGCTCCCCAGCCTGCTCTGCTGGCGTCTGACTCCATCACCAGTTTGGGTCGGTCCCTGAATATTGCCTTCCCGTTCCATGCGTCGATATTCTGTAGCCACCATTCCAGTTCTGTATTGGATTCTACATTGAGGGGTACTGCTTGGTGTTACTTTAGCCCCTGCTGTAGGTGTCTTATTTTTAGTCGTTGCAGGGCTCGATAGTGTTGGGGCCCTGGAAATATTGGCTGAATCGACACTGCTGGTAGACCCACTACTCTCGCTATTGTCCTTAGGGACACTACTATCTTGTCCAGACAACTCATCTCTTTTTTATATCCCTTATTTTCCTGGCCGGCAGCTCTTGGGTAGCTATCTTGGTATCTATGATGAACCTGTGGAAGTCTATCCTCCTCGTCGGGATCACGTCAGACTTATCTCGGTTCACTAGTAAGCCTAGTGATGCTAAAAGCTCCTTCACCCAACCTCTCTGATACTGGAATGCCTCTCTGCTGTTTGCCATCAGCAGGATATCATCCAGGTAAATAGTCATCCTGATCCCCCCCCCCTTCTCTCTGATTGCTCATGCTATCGGCTACATGAGCTTCGTGAAAGCCCATGGTGCCGAGTCTAGCCCAAATGGCAATGTTGTAAATTGACAAAATCGTCCGTCCCAGTCGAACGCTAAGAAGGACGGTACCTCCTTTGGACTGGTACCATGAGGTACGCGTCCTTTGGGTTGATCCTTGTGAGCCAATTTCCTTGTCTGAGGATGTCCCTGAGCTGGTGAATCCCTTCCTTTTTGAAATTGTGTTATCACCCAGCTGTTCAGCTCTCTCAAATGTATTACAGGTCTTAATTTGTCTTTCCTGTGCACCAGGAACATGTTGCTTATGAATCTCGTGAGTGCGCTGAATGGTTCTATAGCTTTCTTCTGCGCTAAGCTTCGCAGCTCTGTATAGAAGGTTTCTTTCTCTACCTGCGCTATGTGCAGTAACCGGGGGGTTTGGGTCTGCGTTGGTACCTGTATAAATTCTAGCTGCAAACCCTTTACTGTCTGCAGAACCCACGTGTCGCTGGAAAGTGTTCTCCCCCCAACTGGCGGGTATGCAGTATGTCTCACCTGTGAGGAAGCTTTGTCCTCTTCCCTGGCCTCTTCCTCTCGGGAAACTTTTTGATGCTTTTTTCTCCCAGTAGTGGGCCCTGTTATTTTAAGGCCTTCTTGCGGCTTGATAACGACCGGTTGCTCGGCCTCGATAACGACCGGTCCATGAGAAAACCCTGCCTGGGACTATCATCTTTATAGATGCCTGGGCCTTTTCTAGGGATGTGTTGGTGCCTACAAATCACTGCATTTTCTTCCTGAATGTCTTTCCAAATAGGAGGCCTTGTGCCGCTTCTCCTGCCTCGTAGGAGGCTAGGTCTCCTAACTTGGGGTTGATCTTTAGGAGGAGGCCTCTTCTGCGCTCCGAGGATATGGCACAGTTTGCATTGCCTAAGAGACACACAGCTCTTTGGGCCCAGTTAGCTAGTGTGTCGGGGCCCACCTCCTCTCTGGTTTCCCAGGATCGCTCTGCCAGGTCCATAATCTTGGCCAGGGGGCCCACGATGTCGAGGAATGGCAACTTTTCCACAACCTGTCCATCCCCTTCCTAAGGTCTCTGACACGAGTGCCAGCATTTTTGGATAGAGTTGCTGCGTTTCCTCCACCTTGCCTGGCAGCTACGGCTTTGGGCATTTGGCCTGCATGATCTGCCTTGTGTGTCTGTCTGTCCCTCTCCCTCTCTCATATATATATATATATATGTACGTTATGACTCGCGGTGAAGGCAGCCAGTCTGACGATATAGGGTTTCTGATCTCTTCTGGCTCAAACATATCTGCCATCTTGTCGTCGTACTCTGTTATTACGTTTCCTTGGCCTCGGGAGGGGGCTGTGTCTCATCGTCCTCTTCTTTCGAGGATCGTGGGGTCTCTCTGGGCTCTTCCCACTGAGTCCTGCCCCTCATTTCCCATATTTTCCTCCCCAGGGTAGGGGGTCGTGAGGCTCGGCACGCCCAACTTGCGCATAAAACCGTTTCATAAATGTGTCGGTAGCCTCTGGGGCCTCATTGTCTGCCCTGTCTGGTTGAGACGGTGGGTCAGAAGAGATCTCTCTCTACGGGTCTTGTTACACCCTGCAGGGGCCTCTTGCATTGTCCTTGTGGATGTGCGTTCCTTATTATTGCTGCCTTTTTCTCCTGGCTTCAGAATGTTGGTCGCCAGTCTCTCTTGCAGGGGCCTTACCCCCGTGCCACTGTCTGCCAGTGAGTTTCCCAGCACTTCTCTAAAGCTATAGGCCAGGTCTTTCGCCTGCTCCTCCTCAATACATTCAAATTCTGCCATGTCTGTGCTGATATAGTGCCTTAGGTACCTGTAGCAAGTGTTGTGGCATGTCCACTTACTCACTGAGCCTAATGGTGTGGCTGCACCAGAATCTGTCCTGCTGTGCAGGCTTCAGTTTGTGGCCTGCAGCACTTGACTTGCTGTTAATCAGGTGAGCTTTCTGCTCGTTGGCCTCTATTTGCTTGTGGGAAGGATACTCTTTTACTATGCAACCTCTCCCTGCTTGGGGAGGAGTAAATGAGAGCTTTGTTGCACTAGTACACTCTTCCCATGATTATATTTCAAAGCGCATACTATTCACGTTGCTTCGTTAATCCTTCTTTCGGAGTGAAGCTCCTCACACCCCTAGGTGGATGCTTCCGCTCCTCGGTTTGCGTTGGTGATGCGCGTATGAAGCGCTGCAAGTCGCGGCCCCGCCTCCCTGGGGGTGGGGGGCCCTCCCGCTCGCTCCTCCCTCCCGAGGGAGGGGGCTGGAGCTTATTGTTGTACTGCAGAGTTTGGAGGATCCCCTAACGTGCCGTGAGTGCGGCACGGGACCGCCGACTCTGTACTATTGGTACAATTATAAATTAAAGCAATATTATATGCACCTAAGTTATTAAGTAATTAAATAACGCATGCACTTTATGTCAACATAAAATACATTCTGCATGTACTGCGCTACGCAGCTAATAAAACGTGACTTATCTGCTTGGAGAGCAGGCAGGACTAGAATCATGTGCTCAATGCATATTGGACTACAGATCGACTGGACCTAAGGGAAATGTCGTTTTTCTGGAAAAATGAAGAAAAAAATGTGTTTTCCCATCTGGGAAGTTATGTTTGGTTTTGTTGAAACTGCTGGAGACAGGAATACATGTGAAGATGAAGCATAACGCTCTCCGCTGGTCTTGACATAGAATTGATACCAAATCTGTGTGAAGCTTAAACGGGCCATGTTTATTTCAGTTTCAACTTCCAGGCAATCCTAGCAAGTGCCTACCTCCAAATGAACTAGGCTCCTACCACTTAATTCTGGGTGGAATTTTGCCATTCCATGGTTTTTCCAGCCATGGACACATCACTTCTAGTCTTAATTGCTTTCGGCATTTGTCAACGCGTCATTGTAAACCCACTTCAGATTTTAATCGCTTCAGGGTGCATTCGGAGTCCATTCTGGGCAAAGCCTTTCCAGTTTAAAGCCTACCTTCAGTAGTGATGACTACTGGGAACCATCTGTCCACTCCCGTGCCCCGTACCAAACATAGTCCACTCTGCAGTTGTTGAGGAGTCAAACTCCGCTTCTAAGTCAGAGTTCTTGTTGCAGTCCGTGCCACTGCGGCTCAAGGGTAATCCTGAATTCCACTCAGCCCCAGTAGCACTTAAGCAAATGAGGGGTGTGCGATAGAAAGCCGTTTGTGAGGATGGACCAATCGGAGCTTTCTTCATGTTTGTAACCGAAAAGCATGCTGGTAATTCTACCCCTTAAAGTCAGCTCTGCTAATCGGATTTCTTTTCATAAATGCTCCATGCAGCAAGGAACAGGGAATGGAGCAACCAACTGTGACAGATTGACTCAGTAGGAGGGTGAGACCCCCCTCCAAACCCTTTTAATGTCATCATTTTTGGACTTTCGATGAAGAAGGACCTCTATCTGGGTGTAGTGCGTCCACAGTCCTCTACCATAGAGGTGAAGATAAAGGCTACAAGAAGAGAGAAATACCCTTTATTCACCATGGGGAACATTTTGGTTGAGCTGCTGTGTGTACAGGGCCTACCTGCTTCCTTAACACTGGAACCAGGATCCTGCCCACTGGAGGGAACACATTGTTGTCTGCGGTGTGGGGGCCAAACAATGGACACAGAATGACCGAGGGAGACCTGGGTCAGTGGTTCCTTTTGTAAATAAAGTGATAAGGTGGGTCCCGACATTTTTACGATACCATTATATCATCACTGGATGTGATGAGAGAGCGCAATGCAGACGTGACAAGGTCAGACAATGTAGTGTACATTACAGATCTGGAAAGGGGTAGGGGCATTCCTAGATAGAAAGATTCCAGGGTACTGTGCGAGGATGTTGGAGGCTAAAGGGTAGGAATAGAGCATATACCAGTGTAATAGGACAGCATAGGATGGGCTGCAAAGAGTGCAGACTGAGCTAGATCAATGCAGTGCGCTAAGATTAAGGTGCAGTATGCCAGTGTGTGTAAATTGTTATAAAACAAGACACTGGCTGCAGTTTAAACTTATCACAAGACACTGGATGGAGCTGGGGGTATAATATGGTACTCCGTGCAATGGGGCACCAGGTGCATATTAAGGTATAGTAAAGCAGTGGGTGGGCTTTTAATTTGCAATAATGCAATGGATGCAGATTAAGGTGCAATAATGCAGTGGGTGCAGATTATGGTGTAGTAGGACAAAGTGAGTGGAGACGGAGGCCTGCATAGTTCCCTGTGGGGAGATGTTCATAGGGACACCTGGGAACACAATCAAAGATGCACAGGGGTGGTCATTCTAGCGGCACAATGGAGCTGGTTGTAAGGGGCCATGGGTAGGCTGTCATATAGGCACCTAAGGAAGTTATCCTAGTGTCAGATGGAGCTCTGTTCTTCATGGCACCAGTAGGAGGGTGTCATAAGGGCACACTGAGTGGCTGACGTAAGGGCCCTGGCGGAGGCATTCGTAGCAGCATATAGGCTTGTGGCGGCATGCACATATGGGCACTGGGAGCTGCTAGTAAGTGCCTTGGGGCACATAATTGGGTACACGTTCCAATGGCAGGTGGGGAGTTGTTCATGGGGACTTGTGGTGGGTAGACTGTCTTTGGGACATATGCTGAAGGGGGAGTTCGGGGCATTTGGTGATGTGTTTATAGGAGCACACCATGAATGGATAAGGGCATTGGTGGACGTGATCATAGGGTCCCATTGGGACTTGTTGATGGGAGGTCTCCATTGGGCATGTTGAGTGGTGTTCATACAAGCACACGGAAAGGCCGTCATGTAAGAACATAGGGGCGTGTGCCTACGAGAGCAAGGCTCTAGAACATCATTTTTCATCTTAAGGCACCCAAGTAGGCATAAGAAATATGACCGAAATGGAAACGTGACAACTGCACACATAGGAACAACAAAGGAGTGGTATTTGAAGGTAGCGCCTCCACTTTCAGATGTTTGGTGCCGACCGCTGCACTGCTGTTAGAGCCTTACATTCTGCCATCTAATGGGAAATGGAGCGAGAGCAAATGGGGGCAATGATCGCCGAAAGTTTAAAAGGTGCAAAAAAAGTACACCACGCAATACGGGGTGTTCACATACAGTATACGGGTCCGAGATTTAGTTACACGAACTTGGGTGACGGTGATGATAGCTATCCAGGAAGATCACCCGCATCCCCTAGGTGACTTGGTGTAGTGGGAACCAGTGGCCGTAGAAGGTGCCAGTGGCTGCCATGCATAGTGTGTTGCGGCGGAATTAAACGCTTATTTGGTATTTTTTAGCATACTGACATTGTACATCTCGAGCTCCGCATGTAAAGTGCATGCAGTGGCATCGTATGGTTGTGGGTCCGAGTTTTGTGCTGTGTGCTGCATTGGCGGTGTACACCAGTGCTAAGAAAAATAGAGGAACTACCTGTGGGATTGTCTGTGTTCCGAAGCAATGTAACTTGTGGACTTGCTACATCTACCCCTACACATTAAGTTAGGGAAGGAAAGTTAGTTTGCCAATCTCACAACGGCACGCTTTCTGTTAAAGGCGGAATTTTGTGTTCTTGAAGAGAAAGCGAGTTGTTTTTGGAGTCTTATTTTTAGTCTAAAAGTTACAAGGTGTGTGAGCTCAAAGCTGCCTTTGTTGCCACGCCTGTGGAGGAAGAACACTGCGTCGTTTTGAGGCCGAGTTGCAGGCGTGCTTTACATAAACTGAAGCGATCGGAATATGAAAGGTCGCCCAGTGGTAGTTGCACGATGTACAGAGCCGCATTAAGGTGAACTCGGCGGCTCCGAAGTTTCACAGACACTGTATTCGCTTTGTCCCCCGTGTTTCCAATCTCCGGCTCCCTTGAGGTCCATCTGCGAAGCGCCAGTGGGCCTCGAGGAAGTGAGCCATGACACATGCCATACAGGGAAGTTAGTGTTCTGTACTGGATAGGCAGGCTTTTGACCGTTTTCAAGCTTGTATAACTTCTATGCTTCCACCCTCCGCCAGCTATCACGGGGAGTTAAGGCAAGAGACCGGCTTAGTCTGAGGAGGGATACAGAACCTGATGGTGCTTAGAATGTTAGCCTCTCGTTCAGGGCTATAAGTGGGGTAAGAAATCGGGGGAGGAGGGGGCTCATTTGGGAGCGTGGCCTAAAAAAGTACACAAATTGTAGTAAGGTACTCAAACAAATATATAAATGTATATAAGCATTTATATATTTTTATGCGTACCTTACTATGGTTTGTGTAGTATGCAAGACATATCTTATAAACCTAGAAATATGTAACATATTTCTATGTTTATAAAAGATCGCTTGGAGAGTACACAAAACATAGTTAGGTGGGCACATAAATAAAACATTTATATATTTGTGTGCGTACCTTATGGTTTGCGTACTTGTCAAGCCATCTAAAAACATTTCTATGTTTATAAAAGATGGCTTAAAAAGTGCACAGTTCAATCCATCTTTTATAAAGCTTTCCTGACAGACCAAGCGCAAGGCTTCTTTGTCTGTCGGCAAAGCTTTATAAAAGATGGTTTGAATTATGCACTTTTGAAGCCATCTTTTATAAACCTCGAACTATTCCAAGGAATCCCCAGGTTCGCTGAGGGTTAAAGATGCCTCGGTGACCTGGGGAAACAAAGGCACAATAACTTCCTCTGGTGACCCCTTGAGTGGGAGGTCACCATAGGAAGTTAGTGACTGACAGAAGTGCCAGCCAGCTACAGCGATGCTGTGGCTGGCTGACCTAATGGCATCTCCCTTTGGTGGGCGCAACCCTGAGAGCGCCCAGGAGACTCCAAGCGAAGCCGCCGCAGTGAGAAATACAAATGCCGCAGTATTTACAAATACAACAACGTTGTTATTCTGACTGCAGCGTTGTTCGCTTGGAGTCTCCAGGGCCCGCCGGGTTGGGGGAGCCCAGGAGACTCAACACGAAAGCCGCCACAGTCAGAAATGCTACATTCTTGTATTTATGATTTCCGTGGTTTTCCAACCACGGCAATCACAAATACAACAGTGTTGTATTTGAATTGATGCGCCTTCTCTTTTTGCCTTCATTTTACGTTTTCTGTGCTTCCCTGGGCTTGAAATGAAAATGAAGGCAGCCTCCTCAGCTCATGTTGAGCTCTGCTGTGGCTGCTTGTTTAGTGCCGCCAGGGCAGAGCTTCACATGAGCTGAGCAGGCTGCCTGAAATGGCAAAATGGATGCTCCCATGTAAACGCTATGAGCCTCGTTTGCTCAAAAGTGTATATAGGAACTTTCATAAAAAATGTTTAATGTACGTTTTGGATTGTTGCCCATCTTTTAAGGCAATAATATTTTTGAGCGCACTATTCCTTTAAGCATGTTCAGAGTAGGTTTAATGCAAGAACATTTTTGCATCAAGTTAATATACATCCTAAAAAAAGTTACTCGTTTTTAACAGTTGCAAAAATGCCCCTCCAGTCAGCAAGAGACTGTGTTCTTCTAGCAAACATCTCTCCCGTAGAGCTTCAAATACTGTGTAGTTTGAGGTGGTATTTAGCAGAAGCGACATGGGAAAGTAGGCAGCTGCTCCCTTGCTTCTTTAGCAATCGTTTCTTGAATTTAACTTTACCCCATAGAATCGTTCAGTTTTCAGTTTCTGGCTGTATACCCCAGTGGCGTCTGGTGATTTTTTTTTATTTTTTTTTTTAATTGGAGGGACGTAAATATTTCTCCCAAATATGCCAGTGTGACCGAGCGTAGCAATGGAGCCCCAACCAATGGGGGGGTGCTTCACACACAGATATTTTTAAATAATGGCTTAAAATAATTCATACATTGGGTATAATGCCAAATAGTTTGCAATTGGTTTTGCACAGTTAGGCATGACAAAATATAATAGATGGAAGCCGCCAACAATCGCAGAGGAGCATTTCGGCAACATTTTCAGGTTGCTTTTGCCCACAATATATATTTTCACACTGGCTGCACCCATACATTTCCATGCTAGCTGCACCAATATATGCCAGTATTCCCATTTAAGCACATTTTCATGTTTGCTTTGCACATAATGCTAGTAATGTTACTATAAGAAATCATATCCACGCTTCTTCTGCCAAAATATGGCCGTATCGCCACGCAAGAACATACTCCAGTTGGCTTTACCATTAAAAATGCCCTGCCACAGTATGAAAAGATGTCCAAACTAGCTGCATTCAAATGCCATTATAGCTATATAATAAAACGTATCATGCTTGCTTTAGCAAAGATGCCCAATACAACATATCATGTCACAGAAAAAAATGGCTAGACTAGCTGCACAAAAATGCCAGTCTAGCTACCCAATGCCTGCTTTATCATGTATGCTTTATCATGCTTGCTTTATCGAAGATGCCCAATAGAAATGCCATACCATAATAAGAAATGGCTAGACTGGCTGCATTAAAATGCCGGTCTAGCTACATAACACTTATCATGCTGGCTTTATCAAAGATGCCCAGTAAAAAAAAGCCATACCTGCCCTGTGGTTCCCCCAGCCCCTCGCACACACACAATGTGATTATGTGTGAGTGCGAGGTGCTGGGGAGTAGGTATGGTATTTTTTATTAAGCATCTATCATAGATGGGAAGTAAAAAAAAAAATTTTAAAAAAAAGACCATGCTTGCCCCATTGGCCCTCCCCAGTGCCTCGCACATGGAGCTGATTTTGGCTAATGCACAACTCCTCCCCCAGCCAAATTAAGCTCCACGTCCAAGTACAAACACGCGTACAAACATTCACACAACATCACACGCAGCATGCAGTCGCTCATTCACACGCTCGCCCATCACCATACACTCACTCATTGCACACAACACAAGCATATTCACATAGATACACATTTTAAATGAACATACCTTATGCCCTAGTCCTGATGTTCCCTCCCAGCGCTCCAGCTTCCGCGTAGCATGAACAGGAAGCAAAGAGCGCTCCCTGGTTTGTGCACATGCACGCAAGAGCCAGAGCGCTGATGACGAAATGGCCCGCTCTAAGTATGTGCGAGGAGGCACAATAGCGCTTCCCATCGCACATACATGCAGTTCCTCAGCTAGCATCCCCAATGGGCCATGCCATGTTGGGGAAACAAAACGCCCCTGTATTTGCATCACTCAATGGATATGCAAGGCTGGGGAACAGAACAGTCACACGGAAACCACATTTTCCTTTAAAAGTTCAAGCAAGCTGAGGAGCGCTCGCTCCTTGGCTCCTCCATTAAGGGCGAGGGTGCCCATGGGTCGGTGTCCCTCACCCTTTATGGAGGATCCGCCACTGGTACACAGTCGATGAATCTATGCACGGGGACAGTGTCGCTGGAGATTAAATAATGTTGACTTTGAAGTCATGTACATGAAATGCACTGTTAATGCAGCAATTATAAACACATTAAGGGATCCATAGACATGTCCTACAGTAGAAGGCTCACATGGTAGCTCAGCAGGTTGAGTGACTCTTGCTAAAATGTTATATATTTAAAACTGGCTGTAAATCCTATGACTTTTTGCTATTTTTTTTTTTTGATTTTTTTTTTTAAGCAAGTGTTACAACAAATGTGTTCGGCCAGGGGGATGGGTTGGGGAGGTAGTTTGCTTATGTTCTGGGTGAGTGTGTGAGGAATTTCTGCCCCCATAGAGAAAATCAAAAGCTGGCACCCATGAGCCCACAGCAGTTTAATTACTTAATAATTGCTGTCCGTGTTTATTTGTGATTAAGCAGGTTGACCAGCGTAAACCAGCTTTAAAAATATATCCTGTGATACAACACAAAAGTAAGGGACACAAAAAAAAACCACAGGGTATTTGTGTGGTAATCGAACAAAAAAGAAGCATATTTTAAAAAACTAGTGAAGGTAAGTTTAAGAGCATGTTTCAGTTGTAAACGTCTTTTATTTATTTTTATTTTTTTCTAGACAAGTGTAAGATGCACATTTGGAAAAACAATAGTGTGCCCAGCATGTAGGTAGCCTGCTTTTAACAGTGATTGCTTCCCACACCAGTGATATTCATGGCCCTTTGATTCCTGGGGGGTCTCTTTCAGGACAGAAGAAAGAACTGAGGCTAAGCAAATGGATCCTGCAACCGCGTAAATGACATCTGAGTGAAGGAGCACCTTTAAGGCTCCTGGAAAGAGTTCTTTGTCAGAGGGCGGGCAGGACAGCAATAAGGGGCGGGGGGGGCAAATCAGCCAATAGAGGTGTCAATTTTCCCCTTATGCCCCCCTCTAGGGACGCCCATGTATGTAGGCCCGAGCAAAGCAAGTGCCTAGGCGTGGGCTCAGGGCTGTTCTATACCCAGCCAAGATTTGTTAACGCTATTAGCATCGCTAGGCTTTCGTTCTGGGGTGCATGTTTTTTTAAAGTGAAAATGGAAACACTTGTTTCATCCACACCCTCTACCTGTTTAAAAAAAATCATAAAAACAATGATGTTCGACGGTGAAGATAGTAAAGGGAGGAAGACCCTTTTATTATTTCAATTGCTTTGCCTTCAACGGGCATGATGAGAAGGATGGGGGCTGCAGAGGAAAGGATTGACGGGTAAGTGGGGAGGTCTAAGCGGGCATGCACACAACGGGTGTGCAAGGTTGAGGCGAGCATGGGACTATGGGCAGCATCCAAATGTAGAGATATTGATCATGGTGGAGAGGTTGAGGTGTCTAGGCCGGAATATGGCCTTATACTGCCAGAAAATGCAAGAATCGGACCCAGGCAAATGAGGCTAGAGAGATCACTTATATGTTCAATAAACAATTTTATATTTATATTATAGCTTGCCCCCGCACTGTGCAGAAGCTACGTTTGAACTCCTGAAAAATTTAGAACCTACTGGATATCAATACTCTGGACGCCTGACACATGCCACAGTGTCCTGACTAGGAATCGACCTGTACACATACGGAACACCGTGTCTGCTGGTTTCTGACTGGCATTAATCAACTGTGTGATGACTAACCCTGGGAGACCACATAGAATCGTTGAAAATTAAGGACCCAGGTTCTGTTGGGCGACTACAATATATCATATGAGCTTCTGTGACTGATCACACTAGAAGCCTGAAGGATAAGTTCCTCCATTGACTCTACCCCCATCACTGAAGGTTGGAGATTTGCGCCATAAGACCTCTTTCACCTATTGTCATACGTACAACGTAGGTCCACCTTCATCCTGAAGAAGGTCGAAGAATACTGGGCCAATTAGAAATGGGCCATGAGAACACAACCGAAACCTATGTAGATCCTGTGAATAAGCTATATTGCTATTCTATGAAGAACACACAAATTATTGCTTTAGGTGTAACAAAAATGCACATTGAGGTGCTCGTTTTATGTGCAGGTGCAATCGCCTGTTTTGTAGAAAAAGTGATCATTTAATGTGTAGAATGAGTATGTATGGTGAGATGAATGAGTAGATATTGAACTGTTGTGAATTAAGGTTTTTTTTATGAGTAAACCGTACTGAAATTGTATTGTGAAGAAATAACAAAATAACTTTTTCAATATAAATATAAAATTGTTTATTGAACATATAAGTGATCTCTCTAGCCTCATTCGCCTTGGTCCGATTCTTGCATTTTGTTGTGTAACTTACCTGGAGGACCTACAGTGTTTACAGGTACCCTTAAACTTGAACCCTTATACTGGCAGATGCAGCCCACATTCCAGGTCACTTGATTGGCTTCTGTCTCTCCCCCGGGTGATAATTTCTGTAAATAACCATTTTTTTTAACCTTGCAGGGATGAAGGACTGCGTTTGCAAGCTTGCCCGTGAACTATTCCTACAAATATCAACTTGAAATGCTATAAAAAATATCACTTTCTCCATTTTATATGACCCGTTATGCTTTAATTGTGTTCTACATGATTTCGAATGTAGAACTGTACAATGATCTTCCAGGTTGCTAAGTGACTTAGCAAGTCTATGCGCAGTAGAAATAACTAAGCATTTTTCACATCATTCTAAGAAGTAGTAACTGTGTTTAAGTTGCTTGTGTTTGTATCTGGTGCAATACAGGGGAATTATGAATTTCATTCCCTGCTAGGAGAGCCCACCAGCCCGCGCTAAGGCTGGCACTAGCAGAGCAAGAGACTCAGCTTGTGCTGTGGGGCGTTGAATGCCATGTCCGCCCTCCTGAGAGGGCATGAAAGCTATTTGCATCCCAGGGTTCGTCCGGTGTGCAGATGGCTTTCACAATTTTTCATCAGAAGATCCGCGCTTCTACCGCAGCCGATATTCTCATGGAAAATGAAAAATAAAAAGATGGCTGCCATATGCAAAAGGGATGAAGTACCCTTTCCATGTCTATGGTGGTAGCCAGACAGGAGGAGCTCTGGGACCGGAGTGCAATGCTCTGGTCCCACAGGTATGTGGAGGGTTTGGGAGACAACGGGGAGCCTCTCGCTGGAGAGGCTCCCCGTTGCTTCCCTGCAATGAAAAATAAAAGCAGAAAAAATGCCAACCGTGGAAGGGCCTCGGGTGTCTGGGACAGCGGTCGGGGATTGTGCATTCTCACCGGCTGTTCCAGCCACCTGATTGACTGAGCGCCTTTTCCCCAGGTGCAAATGCAATTTTCCTAACATAGACCAATATACTTCAATATAGTTGGGAGCATCCATGCCTTGCTTTAGGTTTTATTAGCATGTACGGCTGCAAAGTAAACAAGTTGTCCATTTAGGTTCTCCATTTAGTATGAGGGTGTCCTTTTTTTCTTTGCATCCACCATTTAGTCATTTTATTATTGTACCCCGCTGACGCCGCTATTTCTCTTTATTTTTTAACCTTTTTGATCGAGAACATTTTAATTTTTTTGTGTAGGCTCAGTGAGGGTTTTTTGATGTAGCAGCTACAGTTCCTGAAGTTTTGTATTTCAATGAGTATCTTTCCTATTGTCTTTTTTTGTTTTGTTTCAAAAGGCGTCCTGCATTTTTGTGCTTTCTTCAGTGTTTTGAAATATTTTTGACACAAACATGTTTCAGCCCTAAGCAGATTATTTTTCTTGCTCCCTTAGTTTGATGCGGAAATGGCTGTGTGACTTACATATTTCCCAAATTTATTTTTCACCTTGCACTGCACACTGTATATCCCTCCCACTACAGTTTCTGCGCTCTTTATGCCCAAGTGCTTGCATGGTCACCTCTGTGTATATTTTGTTTGTGGTACACTGGACATCGCCCATCATTGACATTGTCATTAGTGTGTGTGTCTGTCTGTCTGTCTGTCTGTCTGTCTGTCTGTCTGTCTGTCTGTCTGTCTGTCTGACCATGCCTTGCTAGCTTCTGCCATTTGGTTTAGACTACTCTTTCTCCTGCACCTGGGGTGTGTGGGGGGTGTGGTGGAATTCCTCCAGCCCTGGGAAAGGACTAAAAAACAAGTTAAACCTGTCCCCGGCCAGCTACCAGAATTCCAGAGCTAGCAAGTTTGCTTGACCTTTTTACACACTTTTCCTACCCTGTAATTTCCATCTTCCCTTTTTCCTGCCCTTCCTGATACCTGCAAGACTACATCCATCATGGGGGTGGGTGGGGTCTGGAAAGCCACTTGCCCCACACCTAACAATTAACCTCCCCTGGGGCCCCAACTGTCCTGCCCCTGACCTGGGAATCACACAGACTACCTGAAAATGTGTGTCCAGCCCTGCATCCCATCTTCCCTAAGAACCAAACAAAATGTGCCCTGAACAACCAAGCAAACCAGTTGCCTGGTCTCCCCTTACCTGTGACCACACACAAACACGTATTCCTGGCAACCACATGTTGTGTTCCTGGGTGGGAATGACAGCCTTATGTAAGACCTGTGGAGAGAGAACAGGGGCATTCATTTTTGGTTGCTGGCAGTGGTGTGCTGATGGGTGGAGGGCAGCAGAGCCCAGGAGGCACCAATCACAGGTACCCTTGTCTTCCCTCTGCATCCTTCCCCGCTCCTTTCCTCCTCAACCTGCTCTATTTTTCCATCAGTAGGGCTCCTGGCTTGTCTGCTGCCTTCCCCTGTGTGTGTGTGTGTGTGTGTGTGTGTGTGTGTGTGTCTCTCTGTCGGTCTGGTTGTGTCTTTCTCTCTTTCTCCTTCTCCCTTGTGTGCCATTGTGTGCACTCACTGGGTGCCACCTTTCTCACCTGCCCTCTCTCTCTCACTTACTTTCTCTTTTTGTCCTCCCTCTCTGGCCTCTGTCTCTACCAGCCCCCTTCTCCAGCATGGGGTCTGTCATGGATTCACATGCTCATGAATATCCCCCGTCATCCAGCTGGGAATCCTCGGTTAAGAAAATATCAGTTTCAGTTTCATTTATGAACTGTCTTTCTCCTAACAACCAATCACTGCTCTCTGGGTCATACTGCCCCCAGCCAATGACTGCCCTCTACCTAAGACCCTCCTCTGGCAGCCATCTTCAGATTTTTACCACACGGTCAAGTGTTGGGAGTCCTCGTGCTATAGCTCTCGAGCTTTTACTGCGTTTTGCGATTTTTCTAAGAGTTTAGCTCTATTTTTTCCGGTCAATCGAGCCTCAAGCTCTATCGATCCCCCTTCTGATTAACAGGGACCCATTTTTGGATTCTTCAGCACCCCTCGAGGTCGAATTTCATTGAGTATTCTTCTTGGAGGATTCCAGAAGCTTCAAGGCCTACGCCGCGTGGACATGGCAGATGCGAAGGACTCGGCGCCTCTTTTCAAGGTTTGCCCCGGCTGCAACCTACGGATTGTCTTTACGGACGACAGACATTCCCTGTGCCTTTACTGCCTGCACTCGGACCCGACACATGTGGAGGATGACTGTGCGTCTTGTCAGGAGATGGTACCCCGCACGCTTAACTATTGGCGCAGGCGTCTCAACGAGTGTCTGCAGGCCAAGGTCCCTGCTCTGGGTGAGTACCTGCAGCATTCCTCCCATGCCCAGAAGAAGACAATTGAGCAGTCTTCTAAGACCTTTGAGGGCGCCCCTCTCGCGGCGGCCCAACATAAAGCTAAGCACCGTGAGTCCACTGCCATCGGGAACGCCGTTGCGACGGGCTCTGCGGTGGGCAGGGCGAGTACAGCGTCTCCAGCACCTTCGACCACGAGACCACGCTCAGGATCTTTCAAAGAAGAGGAAGTCAAACCATCCGGGCAAGCTCTTGGAGAAGACCCAGACAGGCCCTACAGAGAAGGCCAAGGGCCAGCGGGGATCAGACCCTCCCCCTGAGGTGAAGGCCTCAGGCTCGACCAAGGGCCTGAAGGCCCAGGTACATCTGACGAAGGCCCCATCCATCGAAGGAGTGGTGGCGTCCCTCGCGAAGGCTACTGAGGCGGATCCGCAGGGCACGACCCCGAAGGCAAGAGAATCTCTGCCTGCCAGGAAGGCAGTCCTCTTTTCAGCCCATTGAAAAGACACCGGAGGAGATGGTGCCTATCGTTTCACCGAAACCATCTCCATTGGTTGCAGAGAAGGGGGGGGCATGGTAGCTCTCTCTCCTCAGAGGAAGAGCTTACCAACCTACAGACCTTCCAGGCGGAAAGATTCGTCTAGAGAAGGCCCTACGGAAAGGATCCCGACAAGGGCGACGACGAAGGTGACGACAAGGAGACCGGAGCAGCAGGGTGTTGAGGGCCTGGAGGACCAGCCTAAGACGCAAACGCCCTTGCGTCCATCGCCACAGCCACCTCAGCAACCACCTGGGGATATCTCGGTGGACATTCTCACTGCTCTGCATACCCTATGCTCGGAGATCCGTGCGGAGGAAGCACCACCCAAGAAGAGTTCACCCCCTCCTCCTTACCACCCTTTGCCTTGTCTCTTCCCCCTCCAACCCCCCCCACCCCTGAGGGATGAGACAGATCCGGACATGGCGACGAAGGGCACTGGCACGGATGATGACGACGGCGGATTGTGGGGGGGGGGATCTCCCGTCTCCACCTCCCGGATCTTCACCACCCAACCATGTGGGCTTGTTCCACGCCATGATCTCAAGTGCCTCAGAGCTGTTCCAGCTTGTCCATGAGAAGAAGAGGGTTTCCTTTACCAGCGCCGCGAGGCGAAGAGGAAGACTGTACTTTCGATCCCGCTCTTGGATGCCATTTGGGACGAGGGGTTGTCCCTCATGAAGAACCCTTTCTTGGCCCCGGCGAGGAGGGACCGTTATGAGAAGAAATACAGGGTGCTGGACTATGCGCCTAAGTGCTTATGGTCACAGCCATCTGAGGACTCTGGTTTCGGCGGCGGCCAAGAAGAAATCTGCGGGCTCCTCCGTGTCGGTGGCTTCCTCCGTCCGGACAGTGAGGGGAAGAAGTTGGATGCCAGGGGGCTAAGAGTTATCACGTCGGCAGCGACAACCAGCAAGGCTGAAAACCCCCTCTCCATTGTGGCACTGTTAAGGAGAATTCTCATAAATGGCTAATTTCCCTTACCTAATGAGTCCCTCAGCAGCTTTGCTGGATTTGTAGGATTTAATTTTTTCACCTGGTAAGAGTGCGAGCCTTTTTCCCACTCTTACATGTGTTTTGCTATGTGTGTTTTTACCATTTGTGTGATCTTGGGCTCTGGAGCCTCACCTACTCCATGAGCACCATTTTTGTGTGTGTTACAGAGCACCTTCAGTGCAGTAACACAGGGTTGTCTTTTAGACTTCCCTCTGACTCAATTTTTCTGGAACGGACTACTGTCTCCCAGAAACATTTAAATTTGCCATTAACTTTATGTAGACTCTTTAAACTGCAGACCCAGTACAGCCCATCTTACATGGAGTATTTAGGAAAGGGTTCATTCCTATCCCTTTTTGTCTGTGTCTCTTGGAGCACTGTTTCGCTCCCTTTACATTAAGACTTGGCTGGTGGCAGTGGTAACTATCCTAACTTTTCTACTGCGGTTATATTATATAATCATGGTATTGTTTTAGGCTATTAAATTGGCCTCGAACATAAACCCGCTTGACCAAATACATTTTATTTTGGCTCCGGCTGGGCTTAGTCGCCATTTCTTTTTGTTAAAGTCTTTCTCGTGTTCTTCTCTGCGTGCCAAACCGGGAATGATTCCTTTGTTCGCTGTCTTTTCGCGGGCTTCTGCACAGAAGCTGTCCTTAAAGCGCCTGAAAGTCTGGGTAGGCAGGATGTGAGGGAGGGGTCTTTGGACCCCTGCCATGGGTTCCCTTGGTAACCCAAGTCGCACTCTTGTCTGATCGGCTAAGTGGACTGGCCTTGCCAGGCCAGCCACCCTGCTGTGTGATTGACAGCCAGGCTGTATGAATGGGGGAAAAACTGCATAAAAAGCAGGTCTCTGGGACTGGAAGGGCGGAGTTGCCACTGGTACGCAAGAACCAATGAGGAGCTGACCGAAGAGGACCCCTTCAATGACTGAAGTGCCCGGTGAAGCCCTGCTGCGGGTCCGAATCGTCAGAATCCGCCGACAGAGAAGATCCTCCAGGAAACTTCTTCCCGTGAGCTGGTGGGACCAACCAGTTCACCCAAATTGCAAGCCAGGACCCCTCCTCTAATCGAATTTGCTGTACAGAGATACAGTGGGCCGGATAGCCAGGAAGGTCGGACCCTGCTTGGGTTTTAAGTTGTGTACCCTTTTATTCGTTGCTTTGCTCTGCTGCTGGTTTCTTCCCTGGGTAGTGCAGGACCCTCCAGTCTTCCTACTTCGTGTCAGTCCGACAGTCACTTCAGGAACCGTGAGCCTCGGGAACTACCAGGAACGTCCGCCTCAGCTACAGCTTCCTCTCTGTTTTAAGGTACTGTGCAAACCCGGTTGCTCGTTTCGTTCAGCCTCGGGGAAAGTGTGTGAAATCTTTCTCCAATCCGAGGGCTTGTCCTTCTCTTCTTTTTAAACTAACTTTTCTACCAACCAACCTCGTCCGAAATCCGTGGCACAAACTTTACTGCAAACTACCTTGAACCGTGTGATCTTGAGCAAAAGACTTTTGTCTTATTGACTTTGGCCCTAAGCCTTTTCTACCTGATTCCATCACTGTAGTTCCTCTTGTTCTATTGCCCTGAGTACTTACCTGTTGGTGTGGTCCAATTTCTATTAACTTTGTCTTTCCCTCCCTTTTAAATTGCTGGAGTGCCATTTTGCTCCCACTTCATTTTGTGAGCTTAACTTGTCTGGGAATTAAGCGAAGTGGTGTGGTCTATTGAGAGTGTGATTTTTAAACTGCTTTTAATGGTGTAATGTTATACAACTGAAGAGTGAAATAAATGTATATTCTTTTACTTGAAAACCTAGAGTCATTGTTTGCCTGAATCATAGTAATTGCTGTCCTTTGTGTAACTATTTGATACTGCTCACTTACTCTTGAGACAAGTCTGGCTGCTCCGCTACTGCTACCACTTTAACAGTGTAGTACAGGCTTGTACCAAAGGTGATTTTGTACTGTCACTTTTAGTCTTAATTGTGTGTGGTGTTCCCAAAGGGTACTGCATATAATTCTGCATAACAGGCACATTACGACAGGGAGCTCTGGTTCAAGATCGCTCCTCTCCTGGACTTCCTTCCTGACGACAAGAGGGCAGAAGCTTTAGAGATCCTACAGGAAGGTGAGGTGGCATCGGACCACGCCATTACAGTGGCCACAGACATCGCCGACACGGGGTTCCGCCAAATGGGAAACAGCGTTTGTCTTCGGCGGCGGGCTGGCTGAGGGCCACTAATTTTCGCCAGGATGTTCAGTCGAAGGTGGTGGACATGCCTTTCGATGAGAGCAATTTGTCCGGGAAGACCGTGGACAAGCCGTCTCAGTGGCCATCAAGGTGGACACTGAGACGGCTCATGCCTTAGGCACGCTTCAATGACGGCAGTCCTTTCGGACTTCCAGCGGAAAATCCAAAGGATTCGGTGGAGGTAAAACCTCCCGCTCATCGGCCCAGGAGACCTACAGGGGCCATGTCAAATCTGTAGGAGGAGGTCGTCTTCGCCAAGGCCCCCAAGGTGGCGCTTCAACATCAAAATAGGATTGATCCGGCCGTGGCGTTGGGCCCCCACCTGTGCAACGCAGTAGGAGGCCGGCTGGCGAACTTTGTCTGCGTGTGGAAGATCATCTCCACCGACCGTTGGGTGCTGGACGCTCTCGCCCACGGATACACCCTAGAATTTCAACGAAAGTGTCCGCGAATACCACCAGTGGCCCGGCAGGAAAACAATGTCCCTCTGCTGCTGCTGGAAGTGCGGGCCATGCTAAGGTCGGGCGTGATGGAGCTCGTTCCAAAGAGGCTCTGGAGTGTACTCTTTTTGCTTCTCCGTCAAAAAGACCGGCGGACGGAGGCCCATCCTAGACCTCCGTCGTCTGAACAAGTACATTGGGTCCCAAAAGTTCCGGATGGTGACTCTTCAGCATGTTCTAGGACAGCTGGAATAGGGGGATTTCCTGTCGTCGCTGGACCTGGAGGATGCTTACTTTCACATCCCCATCCACAAGTGGCACCACATGTTTCTTCGCTTTGTGGTTCACAGTCAACATTACCAGTTCAAGGCCCACATTGCCAGTTCAAGGCCCTTCCCTTCGGATTGAAGTCGGCGCCAAGGGTTTTCACCAAGTGCCTGGCGGTGGTGGTGGCGGCACAGCTGTGTCTACGAAGGATCCATGTATACCATTATCTGGACGACTGGCTCATCCGGGCAAGCTCAAAGGACATAGCCGACGACCACACGGCAAGGACCGTCCAGCACATCTTGGGTTCTCGATAAACTATGCGAAGTCCTGCTTGACTCCATCGCAGGACGTGCTGTTTCTGGGCGCCCGACTCAACACGGTGTCGTGCCTGGGGTCTCCGTCGGAGGAGAGGATAGCGACCATCTTAGGCAAGGTACAAGGGCTGTTGGCCCTGAAGATCGCAAGCGTGAGGTCCATCAAGTCTCTGCTAGGCATGCTAGCGTCATTCATATACCTCATTCGATTGTGCAGGCTGCGGGTGCGTCCACTACAGGAGTTCCTCAACGCCCGGTGGATACAAGTGCCGGGAAGCTTCGAGGGTAAGATCACACTTGACGAGAGTTTCTGTCGAGCGATATGGTGGTGGGGAGTTTGCGCACATCTACCCGGCGGTGCAGATTTCCTGACCCGACCTTACCAGGAGATGGTTACGACGGACGCCTCCCTGGAAGGATGGGAGCTCACACCGGAAGCCTTCACGCAAGAGGCCTGTGGCTGCCGGAGGAGAACGCGTTGGACATCAACGTGCTGGAGCTGCGGGCAGTGTTTTGGGCCCTCAAGTCTTTCCTTCCGTCCCTCAAGGGCAAGATGTTGCATGTCTTCACGCACAACACCACCACCATGTACTACATCAGGAAGCAGGGGGCACCAGGTCCCCGGCGCTCTCTCCAAAGAAGCGCAGGAACTGGCACTGGGCCGTCGCCCAGGGGGATGTTCCTCATCTCGTTTCACCTAACCGGAGTGAAGAACACCTTTGCTGACTCCCTCAGCAGGGAGCTGCGCTCTTGCCACGAGTGGGAG
This sequence comes from Ambystoma mexicanum, assembly GCF_040938575.1. Classification (NCBI taxonomy): domain Eukaryota; kingdom Metazoa; phylum Chordata; class Amphibia; order Caudata; family Ambystomatidae; genus Ambystoma; species Ambystoma mexicanum. Next base: position 1,199,450,651 of record NC_090935.1, read on the forward strand.
CTTCGGCAGGACCAAGTGGATCACCTGTTCCGCATATGGGACAACTAGATCGATCTGTTTGCGACAGTGATGAACTCAAAGTGCCGGAGCTTCACCTGCAGGTTTCCCCAGCCAGGGAGCATGGGGGACGGCTTCTCATTCCCTTGGGACGGCCTGTTCCTGTATGCGTTCCCTCCGTTGCTGTTGCTTCTTTGACTAGTCAACCAGCTCAGATGGGCCCGTGCAAGATGATCCTCGTTGCACCGGCGTGGCTGAGACAGATATGATACCCGGACCTTCTCGACATGTCAGCGGCCCCTCCAGTCAAACGTCTGTTGGTCGCAGATCTTTTCCCCAGGGAAGGAGGCGCAATTCTGCATCACAACCCAGGATTGCTGAACCTGCAGGCCTGGTTCCTGCAGGGTTGGAATTCGGTGGTGTTACGCTCACCTGGCTCCCACAGGGGCGTCGATCGGACCCGGACAGCTGCGACCTCCTCCAACGTGAAGCATAGTGCAGAGATGACAGACTGGACCGGACTGCCTAATCTCGTCTGCTTGACCCGTAGAAGTATTCTCCTGCAAGTGGAGAAAGGGATTTAGCCACCCGTGGATTCTATTAATGGCACCCCACTGTTCTCCCCACTAATCGCCACTGATATTCACTTTCAGTAAGCTCACCTTATGTTTTTTTAATGATCTCTCCATCCTGCGTGGAATGCAGGGGCGCGTAGATAACAGTTACTTCACTGGTTTGAAGGCGTTGGAAGAGTTCCGGATGAATATTGACTCCGAGGTTCCAGACGAGAACCCGTAAGTACAAAGTTCAAAGAGTTCAATATGTCCGATGTTCACTCTTGTGCATTCCTTTCTTGTGTTGCAGCTGGATCCAAGGGAAGATTGTCTTGTGGCAGCTGATGGTGTTCAGGTAAGAGTCTGTATTACCCAACAATGTCCGGTAAAAGATGCGTGTATTTAAATTGCTGGTTTCTCTCTCCTTACAGGTGCGGCGTAAGAAGTTGCGGTTTGTTATAGAATAATGCCTGCGGTTGTTAATCAGGTAAGTCTATGGTGGAGAGGTTGTATTTGTTGGCTCTCTCGGCTCACCTTATGTTTCTTTTGTCCCCTAGATGGTGGAATTCGGCGAAGAAAATGATGGAGACTGCGCCGGATCGAAAAATGCTGTGAGGACTGGTGAGTATGGCGCGGCGCTGCAGCTGGCGATGCACCTGTGTAGAATGTCCTTTTCAAGTTCGAAGACGTGATAGATCCGGAATTCAGGTAAGGATCGAAATAATATCTGTATTCTAACCTTTCCTTCTTTTTTCTTCTATCGCTAGGAGCTCTGGATTCGAGTCGGGCGTGGCTGAAGACTGGATGCTGACTGCAAGCACGGTGAGCGTTACGTTGCTGGATGCAGAATAACGCAAAGCATGTGCTGCTGTTCGGGCTTGGTTTAAATAGCCTCCAAAGTAGTTCCAGGTAAGAAGTCCCTAGAACCACACCCGAGTAAAAAATAGTTCCTGTAGTAAAATAGTCCCATCCAGGCCTCACATTGGCTTGGATTCATTTGCAGCATGGTCTGCATGAGGTAAGTAAAGTCTATGAGCCTGGCGCCTATGGCGCCAGGACTGATTTCTATTATGAGCCTGGCGCCTAAGGCGCCAGGACTGAACCCAGACAGCCCCCAGCCGGGGCTGCTGGGGTTTTATTAAATATCTGGATGCCTGCTCCCGGGGCCGATGGGCTTCATCCGGATGCCCGGGGGTAGGCATCATGACAGGTGGCTACGATCTCCCAGCGGACTGCAAGGAAGTGCTTGCCAAGGTCAGAACATCGTCTACTATTAAATGCTACGGACATAAATGGGAAAGGTTCACCGTTTGGTGCCGTGCATAGAAGATCGAGCCGCTACGAGTTACGGCTCCACAGGTACTACCGTATTTACTGTCATTGGCCAAGGCTGGACTGGCCCATGCTTCCATCAAAGTTCATCTGGTGGCTATCTCCCGCATCCTTGTGGTCGCATCGATTGGTCAAGGAGTTCATCAAAGGACTATTTCGCTCGTTTCTGCTGGTGAAGGCTCCGGCCCCGGTGTGGGAGCTCAATGTGGTGCTTACTAGGCTCATGGGTCCCCCGTTCGGGCTTATGCATTTGGTGCCTCTGAAATTTTTGTTGTGGAAAACTGCTTTTCTTGTGGCTATCACCTCCGCACGACGAGTGGGAGAGATCCAGGTCCTCTATTGTAAACCACCTTATTTGATGTTCCACGAGATGAGGGAAGTGTTGCGGACGCACCCCTCCTTCATGCCCAATGTGCTGTCGGATTTTCATCTAAACTAGCCCTTGGTGTTACCTGTATTCTTCCCGCCGCCTTTGTCACCGGCTGAGAGGACTTTGCACTCGCTGGATGTGGCTAGAGCGCTGAAGTTCTATGTGGACTGCACAAAGAGATTCCGGAAGACTTCGCAACTTTTTGTGAACTTTTGCCCTGTGAACCATGGGAAGGCCCTCTCCAAGGCTTCCATTTCCAGGTGGCTGTCCGGCTGCATCACCCATCGTCACTGGTTAGCAAACCGACTGTTGCCTGGCCGTCTGTGTCACGACCCTCGCCCAAAACCCCCCTCTGGCAAACCCATTGGCCAGGTGGAGTCAGGACTTGGGCCTCTAGAGCCTGGCATCCTCTTCAAAAGCCCTCATGGGGCCAGTCCTGGCGCCTATGGTGCCAGGCTCATACACCATGAACAACAATGTGCTTGGGAACTACTTTATTGTATTGTCAGCCAACATGGAGGCATCCACATAGCTTGGTTCCTAAGAACCAAGCTATGCGGTCTAGTGTTTTGGGTGTGGCAGGCCTGGAACTACTTTCCCTGGTACTACTTTACCTGGGCTATATAAACCACACCCTGACTGCAGAACATGCTTTGTGTTACTTTGCAGCTTGCAACGTGACGCTCACCGTGTCCAGCTATTCCCTCGAACCTCGGAGAAGCTGAACCTGCAAGGACACAAAAGGAACACCATTAGCAGCAGCATCTTACCTACAGTCTTCATCTTTAAACACTAGCAGCTACTGAGAACAGCTTCCTCGAATCTGCACGCCTCCTGGACAGAACGACCTGAAAGAGGAAGATAGAGGCAACATTAAAGAAAGCTGTAGAGACATTTACAAATTACGAACTGCTCAAAAGGCTTACCTGGCTGGTCGCCTCTCGGCTGGCACCACTCCGGACATTCCACTTGCGCTGAAGAACACCGCGACCTACAAGGAAGGAAAACACAGGTTAGCAAAGGCAAGACTTTGCAGCGCTGCTCATTACCGCATCATAGCGCTCTTAATGCGCCATCATTTACCAGCGGGGCTCAACCAAGCCAGTTCGCCGCGCTGAAGCTCTGCATACCTAAGGGAGAAAAGAGACATTTTAAACAAAGAAAGGCATGCAAGATAGCAACAAAACTAAAGAACAGCAATAAGACCTACCTGAACAATATCAAACGGGCCGGCGTCAGTGAAGTAACTGGACCGCACTCGCCCATGAAAGACAACGCGCCCCTGCAAAGAAGGCAGGACGGAGAGCACACCTAATTCTACCACAAGGTGAGGAGAGGGTGCCAGAGGGACTGAAAGCAAATGGGGGTGGAGGGAGGATACTTACCCCAGTCAGTCAGTCTTGAACATAGTCCTCCTGTATTTTCAGGCAGAACCTTCCCCGCAGACCACATCAGGGCAAAGCTGAGAAGCATACCAGCGAGTAACCCAGCTGGGTGGCGTCCCTGTGGATACCAGGTGAGCGTAACAGTCTGAGAGCCCATTCGACCAGAGCGATCGCTGCAACTACGGAGTTCCTGTCTATTGTGCCCCTGCTTGACATCTGCAGAGCTGCTACGTGGAGGTCGACGCACACTTTCACGAAGTTCTACTGCGTCAACAAGGATTTCAGGGAGGAGTCCAGAGTCGGCCAGGCACTGCTGCGCAACCTGTTCACTTGAAGGTGAGCCTGGTGAGGAGGTAAGAGATAATTAATGTTGAAATGCTGAGATAATGTTGAGCCTTGCCACCTCCCATGGTTGTGCATGTGTGTACTGCTATGTATTCTTTATTCATGAGCATGTGAATCCATGCCAGGCCCCATGCTGGAGAACAGTTACAGGTTAGTAACTTGTTCCATCTCCCACTTCCTCTGCAACCCTTCCCTTCGGGTCCCTGCTCCCCTGTGCATCCAAGGGTACTTCACGGGCCCATGGTTTCCATGCCAGTGGGTGTGCCTAGCTAGTGTGCCTGCCATCAATGCCCCGCCTTGTGCCTGCGGCCTAGTGCAGGCAATCACCTGTATACAGTGTCTTATTTATCATGCTGGCAATGAGTTTACTCCTCTTCCTGTAATACATCTGGTCCTGGTTTCTACAAAGACTTGTGTGCCTTCATTGTGTTCCCATTTTTCAGTGCAGCCTGCCTGTTATCGCCCGAGGGGGAACCCAGTCAGTCTGCGTACACAACGCACCCCCACTGGGTCTGTTGACTCTCTGGTCCAAAACTGTGGCCGTGCCTGGTTTCTCCCACACAGCCTCCCCCATTTTGGCATGCCTCCCACTTCCACAGTTTTCTAGTACCTGTGCCTCGGATCCAGAACCGGGTCTAGGTCTCTAATCACCTGAAGAGCACCTTAATGCCTGCATATTCTCTGACTAAACTCCCTCTTCTACGGCCTGCACTCTCCTCAGTTCATTTTCCCTCTTTTCAAATCCACAGACAATTCCCAGAGAAGAGGGCTGCCTGCCCTGAGAGCTGCCTGCTACTACAATTGTACTGGCAAATTATAAGGTGTACCTTTTCAGATAATCTGCCCAACTAGTCATAGCCTCCAGTTCTCAGCCCCTTATTTTATCCGGTGTTCAGTTTTAACGCTGAGAGTTCCTCTGGAGAGGGGAGTCACCTACCCTGTAACAAACTCACTTTCTAGACCCCTACTGGAGGTTGAACAAGGGTATCTGTGTCTCATTGCTCACCAAGAACCTTGTTCTAGATCGCCCTACATGTTGCTTAATTCAGTTTACTAGTGTGCCTGATTCTGGGTACAAAGAGTGGTGAGGTGTCATCTTATAATTAGGTCCTTCTGTAGATACCTTTGTGGGGTGTGCCCTGATATCCTTCAGTTTGCTTGTCTGGGCGGCTGGAGCCCTCACCACACCAAATTCAGTTTACTAGTACCAGAGCCACCTAGTCTGTACCAAACTCCTCTCCTAGACACTCGCTAGGAGTAAACAAGGCTAGGAGAGGGCCCAACCTCACCCACTTAGCCATTTTTATTATGTCCATATCCTGGTCGTGAGAGCCATGTATTGCTTAAGGACCATGAGAGTGGGCCTCTAGAGATCGTCTTCGCCTGGAACTCTTATGTGCGAAGTGTCAGACCTACCTCTCTGCCTGAATCCGAGTGGTTTTTCCAGGGATGCCTGGAAATTGTGCTCAACACTCCTTTTTGATGTGGACCATTAGCTTAGTATTACCGTGCCCCCTGTCCTGCAACATTTTATCATCCAACCCCTTCACTAGTTGAGAGCCTGTGAGTGTGTATCTGTGAGTGATTGTGAGCATGCTAGAGTAACCCTGGATGACAGAATTGGATAGTAGGGACTCAGTGGTGCTGACCTACGCCCTGTAGTGATTTAGTGTTTGTCAAGACATCTTAGTTTGTGTACAACATCTTTTTGCCTATCAGAATGGGAAATTCTGCAAGCCAGAGTGAGCCTTTCCCCTGATTCCCCAGTGGCCCTCATAGCTACAGTGCATGGCCCAGACATTGTCAGATGGCTGCCAGTATGGCATAAACGGACCAAGCATCGGAACCTACTGGTGTGGCCCCTAGAAGGGTCCTTTGATGAGACCCACCTAGCTGCAGGGCGTGAGGTTCTTAAAAGGGAGAAAGGGAACTCGGCACTTAGGTAGTGGGAGTCCTACACGTTGTTGTCCCTGCAGAGTGTGTCTGTGGCAAGGAAAACGTGGTTGGAACAACAGGTGACCCTAGAGAGAAAGCTAGAACAGCCTAGAGAAAATGAGGAATGACACCAATTGTTGGTGGCATCCACCCCCCCCCCCCACCTGTTCCCAGTATTGCCCCCAGTGACCCCTTCTGCCCCAGAGGCTGTCCTAGACTTTTCTTTGCTTGCTCCCACACACAGCTATTCTGCGCCCTTTTCAGTTCCTGCCTCTTGGGTGTATGCCGCTGCTGGATCAGCCCCTGCACTGTCACCCTAGTACCATTATGGGGCATCTAGAGGACAGCACACATTTAGTAGGGGAAGGAAGAAGAGGTATCATTCACCACTCCCAGATGCCCCTTCTGAACCGACAGTACTGGGACTATCGGAGCACTCGGTACATGCCTTGGTTATGTTGCCAAGCTAGTATCCACCCCCAGCCCGGTGTCAAACCCAGTTAGGTCAGTGCATGCATAAGGACCAGTGCGCCTATTGTAAGGAATGGGGCTACTGGAAGTACAACAATCCTGTGCGGATTCAGCATCAGCAGAAAAAGGCCACAGCCCTGTCTGCTCAGAGCAAATTGCAGGCCCCTGCACCATGCCCACATGGTCCCTTTCACTTCCCCGCTCACCGTAGACCCCCAGATCACAATGCTGGTTCTGGCCCAGAACCACAGCCTGGACAACCCCAGGCCAGATCTCAGACCAATGGCGCTCATCTTCCAGCCAGTAGTAAAAACAGCCAAGTTGCCTCTTCGGGCACCGCCTTGCAACCCGGGCCCCAGCAGCCAGGCCAGAGTTCCTTCCAGTTCCCTCAAACGAACTGGACCCAGACGATGTACCCCTGGAGCCCCAACTCCTTTCCCTAACCATCCACTTCCCATCCAGTGGCCCCTATGTAACAGCACAGGTAGGTAACAAGTGTGCCAGGATGCTGCTGTATACAGGAGCCACCTGCAGCACACTGAGGCTGGGGTAGCTCCCGGATGCACCTGTGTTTGGCCAGAGTGTTGCCACTTCAGGAATAGAGCACATCCCATCTAAGGTGCCTGTATCATTGCGGTGCATTGTGTCCTCTAGCCCACTACAGCACTCCACTTGACCCTTTTTCTGCTGCTCTAACCTGTTGTCTGCTCTGTTTCGAGTTCTGTGTCCCTGGTCTGTTCTCCCCAGTTCTCCTGTACAAATTCCTGTCGCAAAACTGACACAATTGCTCCACACACTGCAGGGTTCCCTAGGGACAAAATAGAACACAAAGCTTGGGGGGGAAAGAGAAGGGAAAATAGGGAGCTACAAGCGAGTGAAAGTGTGCGTACAAACAGGACTGTGTTGGCCCGATGCGTTGCCCCTTGCCTTTATGTACATGAGAGGTAGGCCGAGACGCTTTGCTGGACTCTCTGATGGCCAGAACAATGCCTCTGCCCGCTGCAGCTCCTCACTCTGTGAACAGGCTGCTTTTGGCACAGGCTGATGATTCAGTTCTGGCATATTTCAAACACCTTACTTCAGTCATGAGACTGATCTACCACTCGGTCAGTGAGGCATAACCTGTGCCGTGCCAGACCAGACAAGATTACATTTGGTGCAGGAGCGAGAGCTATGACACTGCACCCCAGAGAAAGGACTATTTTTTTTTTTTTTTTGTTCTTTTTTTTTTTTTTCCCCAAATCTGCCCTCAACCCCGCTCAGAAACCCTGCCGGCATAGGAATAATCTATTAGATATTTACTTGGACCGTGGTCCCTTGAACAGTGATTGTATTGGACCTTAGTATTTTGACAGTGAATATTTTGAATTTTTAAAATGTTTTTGATACATTTTTGGCATTTTCAACTTTAATATTTGTTTGTTTGGATTTTGTTATATTTTAATAATTTTGAGTTAATGATTTATACTTTTTTCCTCTTTTTTAATTTTGGATGTTCTTGAATTGTAATTTTTAATTTAAACTTTAGCATTTAAAATGTTTATATTTTCAACATTTATTTTTAGTTAGTTTAGTTTATTCATTTGTAATGCGCACCAGACCCAGGAGTAACAGGGCGCAGCAGTTACAGAAAATGCAAAGCTTGTTTGACAGGTTACATATTTAGCATAACAGTATAAATGGCGATTACACATTAAAAGATATACAATATATACAAGTTGGTTACAGTATTTTACATGGTGCCAGTAATAGCGAATAGGTGTAATACATGTCAGCATGTATACAAGTGGAGGTAGGTGGTGCTGGAGTAGGATCCAGACTAGGATCCAGACTCTTTCTTTTAATTTTGTATTTAGTTTCAAGCTTTCTCTCTTTTGAAAGCAAATATGTTTCCATTTTTCCTCCTTGCATTTGTGAGTTGGGGATATTTGGGGTATTATATGTTTGGGGTTCGACCTGTATTTAAGGAGTAACAGTTCCACTTTCATCTAGATCTCAATGTCACCTTCATACGGCTACAGTGTAGCAAGCTCACTTTGTTAAAAGTGTATTTTAGTTGCATTTTCTGATCCAGCATAACAGCTTTGCCTTCCATCTTTAATTTATTACACTAGGTGGTAATGAAAGGCTGATTTCATTGCAATCCATTCTTTTTATGCCTGCACGTAAAACCAAATGCTTTCATTCTGCATCTAGGGAAAGCAAAGCATAGATTCAACTTCCCATTGCTGTTGTCCCACACCTCGAAATGGCAGCAAAATGTGCTTGAGTGTAAAAGTAAGTTTAAAAGCATTTTACACTGTACTTTTACAAATCAGGCACACTGAAAAAAAAACACATAATGTGTCATATTTAACCACCTGCAGTTTCCCCCTCCTAAAAATACCTTTGCAATTCTAGCAGCAAAGCTTACACTTATCCACCATGGCACATAAATCATGTAAAAACAATTATTCTAAATTGACATCGTTTTTTAACGCAGTAGCAATGTTTGCATAAAATATTTAAAGTTTCACTGGGGGCTTTTAGAAGGGTGATGTGCAATTTCTATTTCTAAATGTTATAATATCCCATGATATGATACGCATTTATAACGCGCCTATCCACACGTGTTTCAAGGCGCGACGAGGCAAGGGAAAGGCGAAGACTGAGACAAACGATCTTACTAGGCCAGGTGACATTGAGATCGCGCAAGTGCAAGGGGAGTAAGCATGACGAAGGAAAGTACGCAATCATTCTCCACATCTATTAACTCTAAGTACTATCCAGATGCATACGCAACTCTTGAGCATCTGAAGGAATACAGAGTTTGACACACGTCCCTCTAAATTCTCATATTTTAGTCCTAAATTAATTATTGGATGTATCAAAGCTAGCTCTAAAATAAAGCGGACTGGTTCCAATACCCCCAAAAAGAGAGCCAGTAGCCAGTGTGGACTAGAGCAACATGTAAAGCTGCATACACTGTGCACAGAATACCAACAATGAAGGTGCTGTATCATTGCCTAACGTTTTAAAACAGAGGGAAACCTGAGATGCGATTTAAGTGGGATCTCCAAAGTACAACATGGCAAGTGTTGGTGAGAACATTTTCCTGGTTGATGCAGCGAATATCTGGCAAGCCCAACCTCTTAGTGGAGAGATTTCATTTAATTTCATGGCCACCAAGAAACAGGTGCTCGATATTAAAAATGAGATGTCATATCTTAAGTGAGAAGAAGCAGTCGGAAAGGTTAAGGCTTTCCAATAATCACCAAAATGGCCACAAAAAGGCTGCAGAACAAATGTTGGAAACCTTTAAGAAGAGAGCTACCAATATATGGATCTTTAGTTTTGGGCCTGCTACCCCTGTTCCAAAGCTTGCATTCAGTTTTCAGAGGTGTACTCAATCCGTTCGTAACACAGCCTACTGCCACTCACAGAGGCATTATTTCTAATGCATTGATTCAAAATAGAAGTGTCTCACTCAAAAAATAGATCTCCCACTGCACTGACTGGGTCTGAAGACTAGAAGGAAATTCAAAGAAGACCGATAAATGAAACAAAATGTGTTCACACAAATCAAACTAATCATGATCTAGAAGATTTCTATTAAACTGCACTTGCGTTCGTATTTGCTCAGAAATTAAATACGAAAAAAACATCAAGTACATGTTCTCTTTTTTAATTAGTTGATTTTTGAACATGGAAAACAGAATAGGGAGCCCCGGGATGCTTGCAGTGAAGGCAAATTGTATATTTTCAGTAAAATACAAATTGCCTGGGCAAAATCCATTTTGCCTGCTCAAACGTCTGTTTCACGGAAGTCTTTAAGGATGGCAAGGCATGAAATAAGCAGTGTCGTATAGCAATTTGCTATGCTAATATGCAGGTTTGCTAATTAAATTGACACTTGCGTAGCAAAGCTAGCTATTTAAGTTACCCTGTTCAATGAAAGAACAGATCACCCTACATTCCTCTCTTGCCCCAGTGTCTCTCCACTCTCTTTTCTCTGTTCACTGCGAGCTGAAAGGGGCTAATGGAGAGAGAGTGCAGAAGTAACTCTCTGCTCCAATCTTGCGTGCCAAAGGTCTGTGTGGGAGTGGTAAGTAAGATTTGTGTGTCCTATTTCAAATAATGGTTAACTAGACTTAATTGGGATGTTCCTTTTACTAAGCCAAGTATATCCTGTCTGGCAAAGACCATTATGAGTTAACTTTTCTTTTTTTTTTTTTTTAAAGGACAGTCATGTAATTCCATTCCTAAAAATGTAAGTTGATAATGCATAATTACAATATTGCTACTGTAAAACACTTTTGTCTCCAAGCTTTACAGTACAATTTAGGTTAGTGCATCTAAATCTTATAGTTTCAGCTATATTTCATTTTAATTGGGGAAGATTTTGAAAATGTACATGATCACACGGCCAAATGCTTTGATGGAAAACCCAGGTCTGTCTCGTGCTCGTTGCTTACAACTGGTGCTCAACCCATGAGCTGATCCCATACTCGTTGACATTCTATCTTATCACCCTGTTGCTTTATACTAGCTACCCTGAAAGTGAAATGGCCAAAAACTGCTATGTTCTACCTAATTTTCCCAGTTCTCTGGCTGCTGTGCCATCCACACTGATTAGTCTCTTACTTTCTTTCTTCTTACGTAATGAATACAAAAAGCTAACTAGATGTTTACGCAAAGTAGTGATCAATAGTTCCATCCACTCTGTACATCTACAGATCTGCTGAAATGCCATGCCTCCAAAGCTTGCTTTGCTCTGGGATTATGATTGCATTATATATTCGCACCTGTTAGTGCTGACCAAACCGTTTTCAGAGCTTTTATTATCATAATTATTTATTTGTATCCATTCATGTAGCTAACCTTTTACATTGTACAGACTCATATCCAGGTCTTGCAAAGTATACTCGCCAATTCGATTAGATTTTATGAAGGGCGAGTACGATTTGCTGGGGATATTTGACACTTTTATTTAACATTTATTTGGTTTGCAGTAAATGCCAAATAAAAATGAACAGTGAATGGTTGGCCTCTGGGTGGCAGCATTGTGCCAAACATAAAGTGGGTTTGTGGTGACATGCACCATTTTCAGAAAGCAGATTTACATTTTTTTTGTCATCTGTTTGCATGGGTCGGGTGCATTTCTCTTGGGTCAAGTAGATATAAGTTATTCGACCAGCTGGGCTAACACAATTTTAAAGAATTTGCCAAGCCTTACTCGTCTCATTAATTTCTTAGACAGAAATGCTATATTTTATGTTTTGGGTATAAATAACGTCTGTTGACATTAGGAATATTAGTACAACATTGCGAATCAAGAAAATGTTAATTAGCAAACTCTGCTAATACATTTTTTAAAACTAATTTATACCTTTGGATTGGTGGAGTAACCACGTTACTCTATGCTTTTGTACTGGGTATCTTGCTCGCGTCTGGACGAAGCTATACTCAGCCTACTATTGAAAGTAAAACATGCAGAGAGTAGACTTTATTTGATTTCTGGTTGACACGGATGGGTACTGCTTGCTTTGTTCTGGTTCGGAGGGTCGTTTTCTAGTCCAGTGCTTATGGACTTTTGAGACATTTAAGTGGGCAAAATGTAGTCTCACTCGAGGATTCATGGGCTTCGTTGGGATTGTTTCCACCATAGGAGTATCCTACCAGTTATCTGGTTCCAACTTGGAGAAGTTATGGTGGCCTTCAATGCATATGGGCACTTTGACCACAGCTCCTTTAACTTCCTACCTAAAGTTGTGGGAGGTTACAGATAGATACATGTGCACTGAATGTATAATACAATTCTTTAAATACTGAACTGGCTATATGTCAAGAAATGTAATCTTTGGCTTCTGTACGCATGTTCCGGATGACCCAATCCTTTCCATTTTCTTAGCTAAAAATGTCCCAGCTACCCCAATCCCCCAGATGTTTCTTGCTTTTATTTTATTTTTCGACCAGTGATGGGGTCATGTTTGGTGAAATTGTTAGCAAAGGGCGGCTCCTGGCTCACTAGTCAATATCAATTAATTACTAGGTAGGCAGCACGGTGGGCACATAAGCACCACAGATGGGTGACTGCCTCCACTCCGGCCTCTTCCCAAATTCTGCCACTAGATTTGAGTCCTGAGAGATGAAACCTGCCTTTACAAAAACAATCTGTCACTACCTATGAGATAATATTTGTAGTTTGGGGGACTTTCAGTCGGGACAGTACACCAAATGGTTGGGGGTTGATCAACCCACCACTTACATATGACCTGCAGTATGAAAGGCGAGCTGCCCTTCTTCAGTACTGATGCGTTTTGCCACGATACACACCAGATAAATTGACACTGTAACCGTTGCAATAAAGAACTTTTTTTTTTTTTTAGCTGTCTTTTTGCTTAGGGGGTTAAAACCTGAAGAAAGAGTTGTGCATAATTATTCTTTCAAAAAATGGTGCTTTAAGTTCCTTTCTGATCGGGTTTTGCTTCACTTAGCCAGTGATAGGTCAAGGGATGTCGGCTGCAGAAATCTATTTTACAATATAGGACAATTGCACAGTAACACAGCTACAAAAAAACAACCAAATCCGGAGTACTACCCTCTACTGGTGACAGGGCACAGAACTCATTGAAAAAGTTATTGAAAGACCCATAGTGGGTTGCACACATACACAACGAGTGGTACAAAGGAGGCCACCAAGAATCCACAGCCTTTAATAGATGTGTCAAGCAATAGAGTTGAGGAAATCTATGAAAGCTACTTACTGAGCAAAGATGTGCCCTCCCACAGCCAGACTACGGTGTAAGTTACTTACCTGTAACTATTGTTCTCCAGCATGGGTCTGGCATGGATACATATGCTCATGCATATTCCCTGTCGTCGGGCTGGGAATCCTCAGTAAAAGGAAAAAACTGTTTCACTTTCACTTGAAGACTGTATTTCTCATTTAAACCAATCACTCTCCCCTGGGTCATACTGCCCCATCCAAGGACAGTCCTCTCCCTAAGCCCCGCCTCTGGCAGCCATCTTCAGATTTGGTAAGCATGTAAATTGGTAGTATGACCAAGAGGAGTCGCAGAGGAGCCGGTGGGAGGGTTGGCATGTGATTCCATGCCTGACCCATTCTGGAGAACAATAGTTACAGGGAAGTAACTTAAACCTTCTCCAGCGTGGGGTCTGGCATGGATTCACATGCTCATGAATGACAAATACACAGCAGTACACATTACACAACCACGGGAGGTGGCAAGGCTCAACAGAAGTAATAAATACTTACCCATGGAACAGACTCCCCTCAAGTGAACAAGTTGCGTAGCACTGCCTAGCCGACTCTGGACTCCTCCCTGGAATACCTGTCGGCGCAGTAGAACCTCGTAAAGGTATGCGTTGACCTCTACGTTGCAGCCCTGCATATTTCGAGCAGGGGTATACCAGAAAGGAATGCCGTCGTCGCAGTGATTGCTCTCGTGGAGTGGGCTCTCGGGCAGCCCGGTCAGTGGGGGTTAGCCAGCCGATGACAGTGTATGATGCAGCCGGAGAGCCATCTTGAGATGGAAACCTTGGACAAGGTCTTCCCATTATTCACAGGTCCAAAGTTCAAAAACAATGTCTTCCGAAAACGCCACGTAGAACTTCAAGGCACAAGCAACATCCAGTGAATGCAGGGTCCTCTCCGTTGGCGACAAAGGTTTTGGGAAGAAAACAGCTAACACCAAAGGCCCGTTGAGGTGGAATTCTGGCAGAACCTTTGGCATGAAAGAGGGGTGCGTACGCAGCACCACCCTTTGATTTGTGGAAAGTCGGATATGGCTGTTTGCAGGCTATGGCCTGCATCTCACCCACTCGTCTGGCTGAGGTGATTGCCACGAGGAACACTGTTTTCCACGAGAGAATCTTGAGTGGGGCTTTATGCATAGGCTCGAAAGGTGCCCCCATAAGTCTTGTCAGGACTACGTTGAGTTCCCATGCTGGGGCATGCGCCTTCACTGGTGGGAAAGATTGAAAAAGCCCCTTGAGAAACTCCTTGACGAGTCTGTGCAACCACAACGAAGATCTTCCCGGGTATCTGGTGTAGTGTGAGATGGCCGCCAGGTGTACCTTGATGGACGCATGAGCCAGACCAGCTTCTGCCAAGGAAAGCAAGTATGGAAGAATCATTTGGGGCGTGACCTTCAGAGGGGTAATCTTCTGCGACCAGCACCATGTAGAAAAACGCTTCCACTTATGGCCGTAGCACTTTAGTGTCGACGAAGCCCTGACGAGAATCTCCCTGGAGTCTGCTGGCAGCTTATATCCTCCAAACTCTAAGGCTGCAGTAGCCATGGCTTCAGGTTCAGGCATCCTGGGTCGTGATGAAGGATTGCGCCTCTCTCTCTGGTGAGCAGATCCGAAGTACCAGCAACTTGACTGGAGGTGACGCTGACCGGCTTAGTAGGTCCAGATACCAAACCTGCCTCGGCCACACCGGGACGATGAGTATCATCTTTCACTAACACTGTCTCGGTGTGTTGATCAGACTTAGCAGGAGAGGAAACGGGGTGGGGGGAGCAAGCGTACAGAAACAGACCTTCCCATGGGAAGGATAAGGCGTCCCCCAAGCTCCTCGGTTGGTGGAATCTGCTGGCAAACTTCTGGCATTTGGAGTTCCCCACTCTGGCAAAAAGGGTCTGTCCCATTTGAGGAACAGGTGGTCCACCTGATCCTGACGAAGTTCCCACTCATCGCAGGAGCGCAATAACCTGCTGAGGGAGTCTGTAATGGTGTTCTTGACGCCTGCCAGGTGTAGATGGATGAGGAACATCCGAGTCCTGAGCTTCCTTGAGAGCTCTGGGGATCGAGTGCCCCCTTGCTTCCCGAGGTAGAACATGGTGGTGTTGTCCATGAAGATCCTCACCACCTTGCCCTTCAGAGATGGTAGAAAAGTCTTGAGGGCCCAGAACACTGCCTTTGCTCCAGGATGTTGATGTGCAGATCCTTCTCCACTGGAAGCCACCGATCTCTGGCGTGTAGACTTCCGGTGTGAGCCCCCCAACCTTCCAGAGAGGTGTCGGTGGTGACAGTCTCCTGATATGGCGGGGTCTGAAAACCTGTCCCCTTGGTGATGTGGAAGCGCACTCCCCACCACTCTTATCACCTGCCGAAACTCCTCGTTAAGAGGGATCTTGTCCACAAAACTCCCGGACACTTGTATCCAACATGCATCCAAGAATTCCTGTAGGGGTCACATCTGCAGCCTGTAGAGGACAACCTCATGCCCAGCAACAACTTGATGGCCCAAACTGTGGCCGTCTTCGCCGACAGTCGCTGCACCTTCCCTTGAATGGATGCTAGCCTCTCTTCCGAGGGTGACGCCAGACAAGCCACTGTGTTGTCTGGTGCCGAGGAACCACGATTTCTGCGATGACGTTAAGCAGGACTCTGATAGTTTACGGAGAATCCCAGCTCCATCAGACCGTCTCCTTTGTGTACTCTTCAGCCAGTTCCAGAGAGCGGGCGCAAATCAGCCAATCGTCCAGGTATGGGTATACGTGAATGCTTTGCAGGCACAGATAGACTGCCACCAGGGCCAGGCATTTTGTAATCCCTCTTAGGGCCGATTTCAAGCCGACTGGTAGGGCCTTGAACTGGTAGTGCTGGCCTTGCACCAGGGATATGGAAGTAAGCGTCCTTTAGCTCCAACACCATCAAGAAATCCCCTTTCTCCAGTTGGCTGAGCATGTGCTGCAACATGACTATCTTGATTTTTTTTTTGGGACTTCAGGTACTTGTTCAGGTGGCGCAGGTCCAGGATGGGTCTCCAACCCCCTGTCTTCTTTCTGACCAGAAAGTATCTGGAAAAGACTCCGGATCCCCAGAGCCATTGGGGGACGAGCTCTTATCGCCCCTGTCCTTAACATGGCTCGCACTTCTTCCAGAAGCTGAGGGGTGTGCTGCTCCTGACGGGGAACCGGTGGAGCATGTGGGCACCTGCGTTGGAACTCCGAGGTATGTCCCTGGGTGAGAGCGTCCAGCACCCATCTGTCAGTGGTGGTCTTCTTCCACTCGCTGACAAACCTCGTTCAGTCGGCCTCCCAGCAGGGTGCACGAGTGGGGGCCTGATGTCTTGGCCGGTTCAGGCTTGCTTGGGCGCTGGGACCCTGCCGTGTGGGCAATGCTGACCTCTGCTACTGTAGGCCTGTGAGCAACCCCTGTAGGCTTACTGCGTGGAGGATCGGGGAGGTTGCCTGTATGATGTGGAGAATCCCTTTTGATGATCTGCTCAATTTTCCCCTGGAGCAGCGAAAAGACGACGAGCAATGCTGCTGAAGAGTGCCAAGGGAGTGTGCCGTCTCCATATCTGTCTTTATGGCTTGAAGGGATTTGTCGACCGCCTTCCCAAACAGATTTTCGCTGTCTAAGGGCATGTCCAGCACCTTCCCATGAACGTCCTGATGAAAGTTTGTGGCCTTCAACCATCCCTGCCGTCGAAGGAAACATCCCATCTGCCGGGAACCTGTGTTGGCAATGTCCACTGCCACTGTAATGGCATGGTCCGACACCACCTCGAAGAGAGCGAGAGCTTCCATTTTCTTGTCGCTGAGGAATACCAGGATCGGGCCCAGATTGTACCAAAGCTCCCAGTGGTATTGTGCCAAGATAGCCAGAGCATAAGCTGCCTTGATTGTGAATGCTGCAGTGTAAATGACTCTCTTCCCCATGGAACTGATGATGATGAAGAAGCTGGGTTTGCTGAACGTTTCCTTGCGGCAACCGACACGGAGTCCGGTGACAGTTGTGACCTCAAGCACTTGACGCGAAGTCCGGCACCTTGTATTTCTTCTCCAACATATCTCGTTTGGTTGGAGCCATGCATGGGCTCTTCATGAGGGCTAGGCCTTACTCCCAAATGCCATCCAAAAAGGGTACTGCCATGATAGTCTTCCTCTTGGACTCTTGTTGCTGATCCAAGAAGACCCCCTTCTTGGTTTCCTCTGCCACTAGCTGGAACAGCTCGGTGGCCTTGGAGATCATCGAATTGAATGATCCCACCTCGTCTGATGGAGAGATTTTGAGGGCTCTCCAGGTGCAGTGATTTGTTGTCTGCCAGGATGAAGTCCTCATCTTCGTTGGTTCTGTGGCTGTCTCCGTACCAGTGTCTGTGTACCTGGGTCCGCTGGTGGAGTCGGGGCCCGACGTGGTGGAGGAGGCTGATGTGGAGGAGTCGGATGACTTTCTCTTCTTAAGCAGAGGCTGATCAGGGGCCTGCAGTACCACATGTGTCGGTGCTCGGGGCAACCTCTGCTGGATCTGTCACTAGGGTGTGGAGAGTCGACAGGATGTCCATGGATATGTTCCTCAGCTGTGGCGGGAACGATTGAGCACTAGGCCTTGAGCCGCTGCCGCCGTCCTCGTGGACCATATGGACTGACTCTTGGTCATCGCTATCCGTGGATGAGATGTGCATTGGTTGAACGCAAACCTTGGAGGGCTGTTTTGGGGCATCCTGGCCACACCCCCTCTCCCTTTTCCTTCCTGAGGGTTTTGAACCAGAATCTGGATCTGTGTTTTTGACCCCTCCCAGCCCCTGGTCCTCCACCCCCCCCATGGGTGCTTGCAGCCTTTGCTGCTGGCTCAGTAACCGTGTCATGCCTTTGAGGTATTGATAACCTCTACGCCGTAGGAGCCACCTTCTTTGGATTGGCACCTACCGCTGCCGTGGTCGTCACAGCGAATGCCGACGAGGACCTTTGCTGTGCAGGCTGAGCCTGCTTGGGCTGCAAGGTCTTTCTTCTCTTCCTCTGGCCTAGGCTTTTCGGATTCCTCCAGTAACATGGCCGGGGTGGACGACTTCCTCTTTGAAGAGGAGCTCGATGTCTTGCTGGCTATGGGGGAGAACCGCGATGGTGGTTGCAGCCTATCCAACCTGGGACCCGCATCAGCTGTGAATCCAGTGGAATCGGACATGCAGTTCTTGGCCTTATTTTGGACCCCCACAGATGGGGTGACCTCAAAAGGGCTTTGACCTCTTCCCAGAGGGAGACCGTTCTTCGGACTGGAAGGTCCTGAATGAGGCAGGACCCTTGCTCGAATTGAGCCATGCCGCCAGCCTGTTATGCCTGTATTTCGTTGTCTTCTTCGAGAAGCCCAGGCATATCTTGCACCCCTCCTCATTGTTGTCTGAGTGCAGGCAGTAAAGACATTGTAAATGGTTGTCCTCGACAAAGACGTTCTGTAGCCCGCATTGGGTGCAGGGCCTGAAGAGAGCCGTTCCCTCCTTTTGATCCTCTGTCATGGTCTGAGGGCCCGAAGTAGGCCCAAGACAGCCTTGCAGAAACTTCGACGAACAACTGTCCTTGAGGGGTGCGCAACTTTGCAGACAACGCATCCCCGCAGTCGACTGATGGAGATTAAAAAAAAGTACAAAATAGCTCGGAGAGGAGGCCTCTCAACACTGAAGCGTGCAGTAAAAATCTGAAGATGGCTGCCAGAGGCGGGGTTTAGGGAGAGGACTGTTATTGGATGGAGACAGTATGAGGACAGTGATTGGTTTAGAGGAGAAATACAGTGTTTAAGTGAAAGTGAAACTGTTATATCTTTTACCAAGGATTCCCAGCCTGACTGGGAATGTTCATGAGCATGTGAATCCATGCCAGACCCCACGCGAGGGAATAAATCTTACATTAGTGTAGCAAGAGGGCAAGCTTGCACCTCTGCAGACCGCCACAAGAGGCCGTTGTCTCGATTCTCACAGCAGTGGCCCCACTGTGGTGGCAATCTCAGTTTAAAGTTGTACCCATGCTTGTCTCCATTTTTTTAAAACGCCCCCTTTCCTTGTTTTCAACATTCATTTTAAACACCCTTTATTCTCGAAATCAAGGAAGCCGCAATTATTTACAACACCTTTTTCTGCTTGATAAAACAAGCAGACATCCCTGTGTATTGCCCTACTTGTCTTCACATCAGACATGTTTTACCCAAGCACCTTCTGAATAAAATGTGCATACATTGCACTGTTTCAGGCTTATGTAGTGCACCATTTACTATGGAGAATGGACAGAATGCAGGTTTGGAATACGTATGGCCCCTTCCCAGTGAGCTGTGACTTGTCGGGGAAAGAGGCCATTGGCACTCTCCATTTTACACTTTTGTCTGCCCCAGTCCAATAATTAAAGATAAGACATCCAAGAAACACACTTGGAAAACATGGGGCCTGTGAAGCCCAGCTATGGCTTTTACTATATCATGGCTTTTTTACTTCAAAGCCCTCATTAGCGCCGACCTGCAGTATGCAAAAAAATTAATTTGTTTAGATTTCAAGGAGGCAGACCTCCGTGTTTTACACATCAAGAAAGCACCCCTTTCGTTGTCTTTGGGGACGAGCATGCGTACCACAGCAGTTTAACTGCTGCCCCTGGGAGTGGCCCTAAATGAAATAGGCCCCTATAAAACAGGACTTGGGTTTAGGGCCAAGTGTGCTTGCCAAATCCCAATATGATAGCTTTCAGTCAATAGCCAAAGGCTATGAAGGTGGAAACTCCTTCATTAATTGCTAATCTGGAATACATGGTAGTAATTGGGGCTCTTTGTTGTATTTACATATTTATTGAATGTTTTGCCATAAAAACAAAACATTAACATTCAAACTCAAACATATATACATACAAATGAAAGTTAATTTCTTCACAGTTTGGTCATGTAACATTGGCAAATCCTCGAAATAGATCATATCGCAACATTACATTTAAACTAATAATTCACAACTCTAAAAACCTCTGCCAAATTTGATCTTACACATTTCTTTTCTTGTCTCTGTAAAGGGTAAGTCTTTCCTACCTCGACATTTGTTGAAAGTCCAACATCCAATCTGACACGTCTGGCGTTTCCTTGCGCTTCCATTTGCTTAGAATATTTTATTTTGCATAATTCAAAGCTCTGAAAAACCAAAAGCGTTGTGGGAAAGAGATTCTCCACCAGATCCTCTTCCCCAAAAATAATACTTCTGTAATCATAATCTACATCTAGCAACAGTACCTCGTTCATTCTTAACGTAACCTCTTTCCAATAGTTTCGCAAGCTGTTGCATTCCCAGATCATGTGTTCAAAAGTACCCCCACTATGTTTACAACTCCAACAGGCCTCCGATTGAATTAATCCACTTGCATACAGTTTTTGCGCAGTCCAGAATACTTTGTCAAAGATTTTTATTTGTCCACGTCTTTCACCTAAATTCAATGATGTTAATGCCACGTTCTTAAAAAAATTCATCCACCTGCTCTCACTCATCTCTGATCACTTCTGACCATTTGTCCAGTAACTCTTTATTTGGTTCTTTGTATTGTTCCAAATGTTTGTAAACCTTAGAGGCTTTGTGACCATCCAATGTAAAGTCTCGCAGCCATTCAGGCCAGTCTTTGCCTTTCTCTGGAATCCTATTCTCCACTTCCCTCTTCAGTTTCCTGTATTCCCCTAGTTTGCAGTCTTTAAGATCCTTTTCTTCAGTTAATCTTTTGAAACAAATCCATTTTTTATCCTCAAATAGGTCTTGCAACCATTCCACACAGTAGCCAATTTGGCCATAATAGCGTTTTCCCTCCTAGTTTAATGTCTGGATTTAACCACAGAGCAGTGCTACTAGAACTAGATGCATCCTTTTTAGTTTTTTTGATTAGTTCTTTCCAGCATTCCCTTATAAATTTGGTTGGTGCATATGATCTGCATCTTGCTGCGTCTTCCGCTGTCAGATTAGCTCTGGGTGTTAACGCAGTGCACCTCCTAGTCTTAGTTTGTGTCCATGAATTTTCTAAGAATAGTCGCAGATGTCGTGCTCCAAACGCCAGATGGTAATTTTCCAAATTCGGCACACTAAGACTACCGTTTCTGATAATTGAAGTTTCCAGAGTTTCAAGCGTGGGGGTTTTCCATCCCACAGAAAAGATTGTATCAAGCGTTCTATTCTCTTTATATCTTTCTTTTTAACCAGCAGGGGATCATGCTTAGAATGTAGTTAATTTGTGGAGTTGACGTCATCCTTATTGCATTCACTCTCCCCAAAGGCTTAGTCTCAGTTCGTTCGATCTTCAAGTCTTTTTCCAGGCTTTCAGTAACGTATGACAGATTTACATCCATCATTTGATCTACTTCTTTTGTTAGCCAATACCCAGGTAGAGTTTTTTATCGGAACACCATTTGAAACTATAGGCACTCAGCTGTTGACTTGTACAAGCTTTTGAAGCTGGCAGTGCTTCCAATTTCGACCAGTTAATCTTATAACCTGAGTACCTGTGAAAGTTATCAATTTGATTAATTAGTGCCGGAACAGATGTATCGATGTTTTGTAGTACCTGGAGCATATCATCAGCGTAGAGCCATATTTTCTGACTGGCTTCTCCATGTATTCCTTAGATTAGCACATCTTCTCTTTGCTGCAAGGGGCTCCATTGCGATGACTAACAGTAAAGGGGAGAGGGGGCATCCTTGTCTTGTTCCCTTTTCCAGTTCAAATCCTTTTGATGTAAGACTGTTTCTATTCACACTAGCCATTGGACTTGTATTTAAAAGCTGAATCCACCAAATCATATTTTCTCCCAATCCAAAACCTTCTAATGCAGCCAATAGGTATTCCCGTTCGATTCGAACGAACGCCTTCTCTGCGTCCAGTGATAATACCACTTTTGTGTACGGTTAGCAATAACCTCTGCATGTTCTCCGAGACATGCCTCCCTTTAGCAAAGTCTGCTCGATAATGGTTGGCATCAGGTACTCCAATGTCAATGCTAAGGCTTTTGCAAAAAATCTTATTGTCAGTGTTTATCAAGCTTATAGGTCTATAGCTGCTCGTGCTCACTGATGGTTTCTCTTGCTTCAAAAATAGGGAAATAGTGGAGTGCCTTGTGGTAGATGGAAGCAAACATTTACTCAATGATGAACGTAGCATGGCCAGCATTAGGTTAAAAACGTACCCTGGCAACATTTTATATAGTTCTGCTGGGAGTCTATCGGGCTACAGGCATTTCCCTAAATTTAAAAGATTTGCTGGTAGTTTAAGCTCTTCTACATTCAAATCCTTCTCAAGACTCACTCTGTCCTCAGTCTTTCGACTTCTTAAATGGCATCCTTTTATACATTTTCATTTGTTCTTGGTTCACATGCACTTCTGATGAATATAAAATGGTATAGTATTCCTTGAACGTATCATTGATCTCCTTAGGCTCATAGGTCAAATTACCTGCCCTTTTTCAATAGTTCTTATTGTTTTTTCACGGTCTATTGTAGACGATGGGCTAATGGCTGGTCACATTTTTCAACTCCTTTATAATATTTACATCTTGTTTTACATAGGAGTTTTTCTGCCTTCTCTGTAAGTATTACTTCTAGGTCTTCTTTTTTCTTCCTTCTGAGCACATTGTAAGAGTCCACTGAATAAATTAACATGCTCTTATTTTCAAGTTTAACAATTTCTTCACTCAGGTTCTTTATCTCCATTTCCCTTTCTTTTTTTTTTTTGCTCGAGAGGCCAATCAGCATACCCTTCGTGTAGGATTTGAAGGCCTTGCACACAAATTTCACTTTCACATCTCCAGTCCAATTTTCTTCCACAAAAACATGGCCTCATTTGCATGTTGTACAGATCATTTGCATGTTGTACATACTTATGTTTCTTGTTTCTCTGTATATCTGTACATATGTGAATTATGTGTGTTCTGCTCACCTGTAACCGTAATCTGTAGTTTAAACGCCCAGATAAACCTGGGTCAGGCGCGCTATATAAATAAAATAAACTATCTTATCCAATATTTTCGTATCATCAAGAAGTGTTACATTCATTCTCCATGCACTTGTTTTGGGCATCGGAAACATTAACTTCATTTCAAGCAGGACTGGGGCATGATCCAAAATTATTATGCTTTAAATGTCTCCCCTTTCTAGTTCTGAGTGCATATTCCAGACGTCAATAGTAGGTCAATCCGAGAATACATTTTATGTCGGCCCAAGTAAAACGTGTATTGTCTGTTTTAGTCTTCATATATCTAGTAGATTCCACTACACCATAAACCCTTAAGGCCTTTCGTTTCATTGTACTTTCATTACACACAGTGTCTCCACTCTTATCCAGCGTTGGTTCCAGAGTGACATTAAAATCTCCCCCCACTATGAGATTTGTTTGATTTACATTTTGCATAAACTGTGCAAGAGTAACAAAAAATCTCCCATCACCTCCATTAGGAGCATAAACATTGCATATACAGTAGGTAACATTTTGTATTTTTAAATTTACACAGAGAATTCTGCCCTCATTGTCCCTTTTTTATGACATTTCTTAAATATGTAAAATATTTCCTAATCTGTGTACATAACACCCCTGGAACTTGAGGTACATGCAAAGCAAAAACATTCCCTACCCACTCTATTTTCTATTTCTTCACCTCCGCCTCAAGCAAATGTGTTTCCTGAAGTAGGGCAATGTCTGCCCCCAACTCTAATCTATTCAGAATTATTTTTCTCTTATTTCTACAATTTGCCCCATTAACATTCCAGGAAATCACTTTCAAACTCAGCTTACACAAATTTGCCATGTTAATTACCAGCCCTGTGAAGAAGCCTACGAATGCATGAAAACCAACACTAAAAACATACAGACATAAAAACTGTCAAACCCAAACCACCGGTATCTCTCTTCTCTACGCCACGTAGAGAGACTGAACTCCGCCCACTCCCTCCCCTAGTTTCAAATCCCTTCTCCAACAATCCACTATTCCCTTTTTATCAATACATTACCGATCATCCTTATAAGTAATCTGTTACCTATTTATATCTCATTTAAATTACTCTAGCTTATTCCAGACCTAGTCCAAAACCCTCTAATGTATATACCCCACAGTCTCCCACTAGTATTTCCAGTCCGAGAAAAATGATCCAATCACTTTCCTTCACTTTACCTGCTTTGAACCTTATACCTTAGTTAATTTTTAGGATCACGTATTATGCCCAACCTAATCCCTCAGCAACCTCTCATCACTTAAACGTTTAACTCTCTTAATCCTCATATCTCATAACAGCATCAACTGGTTAGCCCTCTACCTGCAACAGCCATAAACACACCACACCCCACACCACAGCCTAATCCTGTACAATAGCACTTGAACAATACCATCCCACAACACCAGTGTCTCTAGCAGCTTCCCATCTAGTCCATTATTAGTCAAAGCACAGCCCATTCCAAGTTACAAATAAAATGCACTTCAAAAATCCCCAACCCAAAGATCTTGCTCTGCTTATTTGTATTAGACCAATGGGGAGGGCCAAACTTATGGTAAGATTATTTCTAACAGTCCCAAGAGAGTTCCTATGAATTGAGATGGAGGCAGTGCCAAACTCTGTTTCCAAATTTACATTCTTAACCATCTTGGGGGCAAAGAAATGCAGCATTCCAAAGTGTCCTGGGGGCGAGAGACTTCAATAAACTTTGGCATCCTCTTAAATGCCATTGAAGCGGAAGCAAACCTCGGGTTCCTCATCAAGGCCCTGCGCCCCTTAGCATCACCAATGTAAAAGATGAATGTGAGCCATCCTGAGCCGAGAGCCACACAACTGTACATGTCATAAGTGCAGACTCCATGTTTGTAGGCCATTACATCGACTGACCAGGCACCTGCATCTTCAGTTCTATGCTTGCACTGTTGCATATTTCTTCCTGCGTCTCTCCCCTCCCAACTTCCTCTACTACATGTGCTCCTCTCCCCTTGTACACTGCTCTTGAGCATCCCCTGTCATCCCCCTCCTTACCTATTGCTAATTCCCGGTGCTCACCATGGGCCTGCTACCCTCCTGGTTCTCTTTCTAACCATACTTCACATTATTTCTTCACCCTTTAAAGCATCCTCACGCACCCCCAGTAACTAGCTGGCCCCTACTGGCCCCACATCACCTCATTCCCGCACCACCTATGCCAAGGATTCTGGCATTCTACCCTTACGACCTAATATCAGGGCATATTCTAATAGCTCAGCTGACCTCCGCTGGCTATCCAAAGATCAACAGTGCACTTCCGGAAGGCCCTCTCCCCAGACTAACATTTGATTGTGTATAGGTTGAATGTCGAAGTTAAAGTCATTACCACCACCTAACCCCTCCAGCCTTATCACTCATAATGCCTTTATAAATCATGGTACTCCAGTGGACATCTTAATTTGTTTCTGGTCTTCACCCAGCAGCCTGGCACTTGAAGACATCTTAAAATGAAAGAAATAATAAACACAAGTTCCCGAATGCAGTGCGAAAGCTCAGGACTGGTTGGTGTATTGCACATGCATTGGAATACCTCAAAGCCAGCGTGTATCGTCACAGCTTGGGGGGACGGGGAGGGGGGAGTAGGAGGGTGCACATTTCCCACGTAGGACATCTGTCCATCCCACATACATAACAGAAAAACATTTTCTAATTAGTATGTGCCTATGTTTGCATGTGCACGTGCCGTCAAGACATCAAAACAGTGCTTTGGAAACAAAGTAGGAGCCGTCGCTGAAGCTCCACGCACCCATAGGAATCACTCATCCCTCCCCTACTATCACAATACTGACATAGAGGTCATCCCCTTACCAGCAACATTAGCCAACAGGCACCTGCATCAAATGTATATAGAGAGGGCAGCGACTTGCAAACATCTAGTGTGTTGCCAATATTCTTAGAACTAGCCCCCTCGCCTCCAATCTCTGTTTCCATACATACACTAGTCTCCGTAATAAAAGCAACTTGCTACTGCTTGTTACCTTTTGGAATCATACGCCGCCTTCCTTAATCCGCCTCTCGAGACCATATTTGTGACTGAGCCGCTGTCAATCAACATTAAGTCACGTGTGGTCTCTATCCTATTACAGCCCAAGTAATTCAGTCAGGTGATCGTCACATTTTTTCGGTACTGTTAAAAGGCCATTATCCCTGACGAACCTCAACGCACACTCCTACGCAATCTGCCGTTCACGCACCCAGATATAGGCCAGAGCACATTTTCGCCATCATTTCATCCCTCCCCTCCCCATTAGATGAAGGCACCCACGGATATTAATAAACATTCCACAGTCCATGTAAGCTCTCAAAAGTAAATGCAGCCGTTAATAAATGGTCACCTTACAAAGGATAACAACCCAAATTAACAATTATATATTATATTAATTGTTAAACTAAATAACAAAGAAAAATGCAAAGTTAATACAATAATACATTACATTAGTTTAGAAAATGGGAGATATTTTGATTATTAATCCTGAGCAACCCTAGATCTTTCAGCATTAAACCAACATTCGGCCTCCGCTGGCTCCTCCATCCAAACAAATCCTTAAAATTGCAGGGTTGACCATTATGGTTTTGATCATTTTTCTCCAGTGCCAAGGCTTTAGCTTGCTTGAAGGCTTTCCTCTTTTCAACAATTTCCTTAGGATAATCCGGGTAGATGGCCAGGGGACTTGCATCCAGAATAAGTTTTCCTTTTCCCCTCGCCACCTTCAAAATCTTCTCCTTTACGCTTACTTTGGTTAGCACCAGAATTATCTGCCTAGACTTATCCTCCATATTTTTCCCCACTCTGTAGGAATAATCCAGATCACAAGGGTTCACCACTCTTTCCCAGCACCTTGGTCAGGACCCAGATGACTCTTGAATCAAGGTCCTTATCCAATTCAGGATTTTTTTTTTTACCCTCAGTAAGCACAGGTTTAGATTCCTACTATCGGCTTCTAGCCTCAAATTCTTTTTCTTTAGGTCAGTAATCTCTGACGTCACATCGTTATATGCTTTGTAACTCCCTGCAACTTCTGAGGCCAGTGCGGTATTGCCAGTCTCGACTTTAGCCACTCTTGTCTCCAGATGATTGACTTTTGCGGTTAGTTAATTTAAGGATTATTTAATCTCCCCCTCATCTTGAGAGACCTTCAGCAACAGGGCATACATGTCACTGATACCATCAGTTTCTTCCATCTCACCACCTTCTTTAGGCTTTTTAGGCGTAGGATTGTCTGGAACTTCAAACTTCTTTTTATTTAAAGCGATCATTCCTGAAGCTGAATATCCATAGACGGGGGAGGATCAGGAGCAGCTGGCTTAAGCTTGCTGCTAGGCGGCCGACATTCCAGAATCCCGTAATTGGGGCTCTTTACATAGGATCATCTGGCTGTGGTGAAAACGTGTCTAAGTTGTGATAATGAGAGAGTGTGCATCTCCTATTTCTCTTCCTAAATCAATACCTAAAGGTTAAGCAGTCTGAACCGGCACAAAATTAATCTCTACTGCATCCACAAACTCAACCATGTTAAAATATCTGCTTAAAGCTGCTTCCATCACATAAGATTTGGAATCATTTCGGATGATCATTATATAATTCTATTTAATGTTATTACAGATGACTTGTTAGGTTTGTTTCCTTTTTTTATTTTTTTTTAAAAACAAGAGGCCATTTTTATTATTTGTTTCTAAGGACAAATGATGTGAGCAAATTAAGTATGTTAAGACTCCAGTCTTTTTGATGTCACAACTACAATGAAAAGGGAGGGGGAAGAAAGACCACGCTATCATATTCTATAACACAAAAAGGTAATTTAAGATTTACCACGAAAAACAAGGAATGGCAATTCAGGGCTTGAACTTGAGGGGAGCTGGAAGCTATTTAGCTCCTGCTTTTATCCTGGAAGAGCCTGGTTAGCTTGACACAAATAGCTACCAGGAGAACTGTTGGCTCTCCAGGCCAACAAATGTCAAAACAAACACACCTATGTGATTTTAACTGTGTGCATTTGGGACAATCTAGAAGTACACATTAGGACACATCTATATGACATTTAAAACGTAAGCGGCCATAAATTATCAACACATTTATATGCTTCATCGTATGTGGAAGTTATATTGGTGGAATACTATGTACTAGCTCCTCGTTTCCCAGTGGTAGCTCCTAGTCACTGGTGGCTACCCAGGCGCTGCTTTTAGCTCCCACTTACCCAATCCTAATTTCGAGCCCTGCAATGCCAGCAGTTTGGGCTTTTGTTTAAGTATAGGATGAGTTTGCCAGTCACTGCCACAATGGTACTAACTGGTCACTAATGGTAGCAGCTGAAAAATGGAGCAAGATCCTGGACATATTAGAGCAGTGTCTGGCAAAATACCTCTACAACCTATATAAACAAGCAGAAAATGTTGATTTGCCAATACTTGTTTTTAACAGGACTTCAGTGAAGGACATATTTACTGTTTATAAATCAAATGGCTGAAGGCACACTTGGTTCAGGCATTTTTATTACACAAGTAGTGCAATTACAGCGCCAATTACACCATTAACTCTCAGAAGTCTGCTTTGAACGAACACTGGCATGCACTTCGAACACAAAGTGTGATGTTACTGCTTGGGAATACTATCTTGAGTAGATCCCAGGGCGATGTGCTTTGCTCAGGGAAGGGAACGATGTGGGTGGGAATGGCCATAGGGATTAGCGAGGCCAGGGGCAGTGAACAGGTGGGTAAATAACACCTACAAGCTTTGTGTCCCTCTTCATGTCCCAACTTCCTCCTAGGTTTACTCCAATACCATAGTTTCAGCTTATAGGTGGCACTTTCGCACCACTTAATAGCCCAAACTAATGAGGCACTCCAATAGAGGGCCGTTTTTAGTTGGTTATGAAAATATTGACCGTAGTCAGTTACACAAAATTGTTTGAAACGATTCATGCAGCATCCAGATATTTGATTAAAAAAACAAGGTGAACAGTATTTTTAAAAACTATGGAGCATCCCAAAAACACCAAGTGTTTGTAGGGCACACCACCCATCGTCAGGTCTCTAGCATCCTCCACAGTGTAGCAGGAGTATGTGGTTAACAGGAAACACCACAGCATTTGTTACATCAATGTAATCACAAGAGAACAGTTGGCACTAGCAGTGGTTTGGACTGTGATGTGTCCACCAGCAGCACTGAACACGGGAAACAGCTGAGCAGCAGGCGAATATGCAACACTTGTCGTCCTGCACCATTTTTGAAGTATGATATAAATAGAGGAACCATAATGGCTATTTTCTCCAAAATACCAGCATTGGAAGATATTAACTTTAGTGATATAGAGCAAGTGGAATTTGTCAGTGAAAAAGATCCGAGTGTGGCCCATGTATGGATGAAATCTTGTGTTGTGAATACAATTTGGTTGGCTAAAACCCATCTTTTTGATCTAGGATTTGAAATGTCAGTCGGTACCTCTGCCGAGTCCCTCCCTCACGACACGAGTTAAAACAGTGCCTGGGGATCCCATCATAGATCTTACCACCTCTATGATTCAGAACTCATACTAAGCAGATTATGACCCAGTGCGGTTGTAAATGCACTTATAAAAAAAAATGTAACTGGAAGGGCAATATGCTCAGCAACAAGTGTCCATTTTAAGTTGGAATACACAAGGCCTTAACCATCTTATTAATACCCAAAATGGTCTTGAACATTATGATGTAATTATTTTGCAAGAGACCTTGTTATGTAAATCTCCCTCCTGGAACAATTAAGACATTCATCTTCTTCCAGCAAAACGGGGAGTTAAGGGAAGACCCATGTCGGGTCTGGTTACTGCCACAAAGGTTAGTGCAAATATCAAATCTGAATCGTGGGCCTCCCCAAATGCTTACGCTCAGCTAACCAAATGAACTATACAAACCTGCATTTATGCATTACTGAATATATATTGGAATCCTTTGTGTATTTCAGAGACCCGTTTCTTCCAAGATATCAACGGACATAATTCTATGTCCATGGACAATGGACATGATTCTCCTAACTTCTAATATTACTCACATCATTATAGCAGGAGATCTAAACCTGCATCTATTTGATAGCAAATCACCTAAAGACAATCAAAGATTGTACTTTGATGAAATCATTCCAAATGGTCAGAGTCTTATCTTATTAAGTGGAACCCTTCCTAATGATATTCCGCCTCCGAAAACATGGCAGAGGGGTTGCTCTAGTGCAATAATTGACTACATTTATGTAGACACAAACCTCTTTCCGTTTTTTTTTTACATTTTTCCATTGTTCCCACTGATCTAAGTGATCACTGAATGCTAACCGGTAAATGGAGTGTGTCTAGTCAAGGTATTTGCAATCCTCGTGATTACTTAATGGGTTCAACAAACTAAATAGAATAAGATGGTCGGAGAAATCCTTGCTTCACTTCAGTCATCTTGTGTCAGCAGAGTATCAAAACTTGCTTGACATGCCAAGATAGGATTTTGCATACCATGATTTAATGCAAATATACCATACTGAGTCTTGTCATCCTAACATTATTTTTTTTAATGATATCGAACCACCTGTGTGTAATCAAGAGCTAAAGGAAAGAAAAACACTGTTTCAACAACAGAAAAGACAGGCAATGTTCTTACATTTTAAATATATAGATTCTACCATAGGATCAATTAAAACTAAATATAAAAACTTCTTGCAAGCACGAAAATCTTGGATATACAATATTGATGGGTAATTTGTTAAGTTCAATACAAAACAAAAACATGGGCCAAATTTGGATTGCTCTGAATAAAATAACCAATCCATCACAATTGTCAACACAAATTAATGGAGTAACCGAAAATAAATGGATTGCTCATTTTTCACAACTTTATGCGCTATCCAAAACCATTAAAAGCATTGCTCATGGGCCAAGTGCCTCAACGATTCTGCTTAAAATGTGATGGAGAAGATGGTCTCTATTATATAAATAAGGCGAGTAGTTTGAGGGCTCCCAGAGTTATGGGCCTCGATTTTTGTTTAGTATTTTTTTTCCTGCATTGTGCAAAAACAGATCCCAAAGTCATGGTGACATTCCATCATCTTGCCAATATATAATAATAAGAAGGGTGATCGGCAGGATCCAGCCAGTTATAGGCCAAAAGCATTGTTAAACGCGCGTGGTAAGATCTTTAGTCGAATCATACTATAGATATCAATGCCTGGTCAATACTAACTCAGAAAAGGGACCCCTTCCAAACAGAGTTTGTCGCCGGTACCTCAATAAATATCACCATATTAAACATTCTGAAATCTCTACATCTCACGGAAGCAGCCTTTATACATGGCATTTGTGGACTTCTGTGCGGCGTTGTACTCAATTGATCGACGGCTGCTACAAGAGAACTCCAACTTTATGCTTGTCCTGACTCTTTACGAACATTGATTTTATTGCATACGGACACCACTATGCAAGTCAGGCTCAATGTTGAAGTCCTTTTTATCGTCATCATTCAGCACTAAGCGAGGGCTCAAGCAAGGTTATTTACTCGCCTCAAACCTATTCAATCTATTTATATTGGATATGGGCGAAATATTTTTGGAAACAACTGCTAATACACCCAAATTGGGCCCTCAGGTCATTCCATGGCTCCTCTGTGCAGAGGATATTGTGCTCCTCTCGCAAAATCCGAAAGGGCTGTAGAACCTGCTGAATTAATTGGATAATTATGCCCAAAAAAGTAATGTAATGATCAAATCCAGATAGTTGAATGTGGGAAATGTACAAAACGTAATTCAAATAAATTCACATTGAAATTGCAGGATTGCAAACTGCTCGTGGCACCTGAATATACGTATTTGGCTATATCCATAAATAATCAACCAAATGACCAACCATATTTGAGTAGCCTAGACACTATATTAGCAACTCTGATGTCGCAGGCTAAAATTCTGCTTTCCAAATAAGGAAAATGTTCCTGTAGTCACATACCAACTACTTTCTGCTGATTGAAAGTTACAATCATTACTTATGGTGCGTAAACGCAGGTCCCAAGGAAACAACAATTTTGGGACAAATTTGAGGCCCACAGTTCTAAATTTGCCCACCTGTACTCCTACGGTGTTACGTTATGTATTGGGCTTGCTTTCATTGTTGTTCAAGTACTATGGAAGATGTGTTGTCAACTAAGAACATTTCTTTTGGGTAATAACACAAATAATATCTTAGTGTACTTGCCCATTATTTGCTTTCATCTACACATTAGTTTTCAAAACAGTGGAGGAATCATATATTAAATGTTCTAGCTGATGCAAGTATAACCATTGAACTCCTAGTTACAAACCCAGTATGAACTAAATCCAAACTTTATCAACACAACTGTTTTTCTACACAGGATGTGTAATATGCATGTTGATTTTGATACTGCTCTGTTTGGTCACAGAAAATGTCATCACATGGCTGAGTATTTGGTTAAGAGTCCTTCTCATTATATCAGGAACGAATACTTGAGGTTTCGTTTAAACCTCTGGCCAACGAATGACATACTAGCAAGGTGAGGTATAATTAGTAAGGATATGAATTACTGTTGCTTTTGTAGCAGTAAGAATGTGAGAGAAATCTTACAACATATCATTGTGGACTGCCTAGCCTTACTAGCGAAGCATACATTTTTTTTTCAAATCAACATTGAACTCCTACTGTCCACTGTCTTTGATGGAGGTTTAGCATAAAATCGTTACCTCTCCCAGAATAACAATTAAAATGGCAATAGTCACATTTTTTGACTCATTATTCAAAACACAATGATTTTGACAAAAATGCTGAAACTGTTTGTTTAAATGTGAAACATAAAGTTGGAATACAAACTATGTATTTTTGCTGGATTCATAAATTTTGCAGTTCAGCTTGAATTGATTGTCTATTTAAATGAGTATTAAACAGTATATTTAATGTGAATGCCCTAAAGTGGATGGAATTCATGAAAAGATGTAAAATAGGTTTTTTAGATATTGATTGATTTGGATGTTATTTTAAATTGTAAATTGTGAATTTTGAAAGGTTGAAACTAAATCAGCCAAATAAAAGAAAAAGAAGAAAAAATATGCAACACCAAGGAGTACTATCTGGAAAGACCTAAACACTGTTAACAGGTGATCATCGATCGATAGCCTCTTCACATGGTTAATGGCGACTAATCAAAAGTAATTGAACCTGATATATTATGGTAGAGTATGTAAGTGAATTACACGCTGATCTGTCATGGCCACCAAGGCTATGCTGCAACTGTTCTGTAACCTGAAGATTGCAATTATTGGCGAATGGAAAGGGGCAGCTGGAAGAGAGCATTACCTCCACGTCCACTCTTCCTCGTCACAGTACTTACTTCATGAGGCCCCTGCCTCCGACACAGGACCTTCTTCTATTTCTTTAAGTTCCTATAACTCCTCCCCCACATCCACGTCACTCAGTTTAATTTTTCCTGCCTCCGGCAGGTTGGACTTTTTCTTCCCGGTGCGGGGCACTGGGGAGCACCGATTGCTGGCCCCCTGGGGGGGGGCTGTGTGGCGGGGCCCTCGGCTCCCTCAGGTGCGGCGCTGCTCCTGGGCCACCTGCGGGGCTTGGGGTCACAGTTGAGCGGGATTGCCTCGCTCGGTTCTTTGCTGGGCTCCGGACCGCAGCGTGAGCATTGTGTCCCGGGTCCTGCATGGCCCGGGGGAAGGTAAGGGGAGGACTGGGCTTGATGTTTTTCCCCTCTCCTCCTGTTTTGGCCATCTTGATTCGACAGGCCTTTTCCTCGTGCTCTGTGTACACATCTTTATTGGAAATGATGGCAAGCACTTGGCAGTATGGGCTAGCCTTCCCTTTTGTTGTGTGGCCTCTCTGCTTCTTGTCGTGGGGTGACAGTGGCAGAGAGTCTTTGAAAGTGCGGGGGCTTTGTTCTGTCGCAGGCATGTCACATAACACCCGCTCCTCAGACACACACAGCACAGGATGCACCGGATGTTAGCTGCATTCTCTGGGGGAAGGTAAGGAGAGGGGAGGATCGTGCTTGATATTTTTCCCCTCTCCTGCTGGTATGGCCATCTTGACTCCTTCAACATGCCGTTTCCTCGTGCTTTGTGTACACATCTTTGTTGGAAATGATGGCAAGCACTTGGCAGTATGGGCTAGCCTTCCCTTTTGTTGTGTGGCCTCTCTGCTTCTTGTCGTGGGGTGACAGTGGCAGAGAGTCTTTGAAAGTGCGGGGGCTCTGTTCTGTCACAGGCATGTCACATACTACCCGCTCCTCAGACACACGCAGCCCAGGATGCACCGGATGTTGGCTGCATTCTTTGCGTGCAGCCTGTGAAAACGGCGCAGATTTGGATGCGTCTGCATTACCGTCTTGCCCGTTCCTCTCCCTGTTCAGGGTCAAGTTTTCTACTTGCGGGTGTTCCTGGTCCCTATGCCTTCTAGGATGTGTCAACTGCTTATGGGTCTCAAGACCCTGCACTGTTTGTCCGGACATCTGGGGAGAGTGTACTCTGGATGTTGTGCAGGGCGGGCGCTTGCTGGCTGGTCTGGGTTCTCAGAAGGCAGTGTGTCTCGGCTCGCCTGTTGCTGAAGTTACGGGGCACGTGGCGTCTTGCGTTTTTTCGGTTCCTTGAGCCCGTCTTCGGTTATGTCCCCTGGTGTCTTATACTCTCTCCCACTGGTTTCCGACGTCTCGGCTTTCGTAGTTGTGTTTTCGGCGTCCCCAGCGCTGCGAGTCTCCCTGCTGTGGTGGCGGGGGGTTTCAGGTCTACAGGCTGAGGTGTGCATGGTCCATCCTCCTGTGGCCTCTCTTACTACCGACGCCAGCAGAAAGGGTCTACATTGGGGGTCCTCTCAGCTCAAGGGGCAAAACGCATCTGTGGTTTCCATTTTCCGATGGTTCCGGGTTGTGATCCCAGTGCCTATATGGCTTTTGGCCTGCCTGTGCCTGCGCACGATCAGGGGCGGTCCGCCAGGGGTTTGGCGGCTTCCTGGGCCGATGCAAGGAGGGTTTTTCTCTGCAAGAGATTTGTATGGCTGCCACCTTGGCTGGTCTAGGGATTTCCATCAACCGCTATGGGTTGAGTTTCTCCCACTCGGGGGGTTGGTTCCTTCGTGGTTGGAGTTTTATCTGTGGGGATGTGAATTAAGAGTTATTGTGGGTGTGTTTGCTGCACTGTTTTTAGCTGTTTCTCATTGGGACCTTTTCCCCGTTGCTGCTTTGGTATACCTCATGAAGTAAGTACTGGGACGAGGAAGAGTGGACGTGGAGGTAATGCTCTGATTACTTACCGGTAATCTGCATTACTCCTAGTCCTACTCTTCCTCGTCACAGTACTGACGACCCTCCTCACCCTCCCTGCGGGGAAGGTCCCATGCTCTGGCTTGGTAATATGAAACTGAGTGACGTGGATGTGGGGGAGGAGTTATAGGAATTTAAAGAAATAGAAGAAGGTCCTGTGTCGGAGGCAGGGGCCTCATGAAGTAAGTACTGTGACGAGGAAGAGTAGGACTAGGAGTAATGAAGATTACCGGTAAGTAATCAAAGCAACAACCAGATGTGGATCCCAGATCCTACCCAGGAAGGGATCGCGCCGAGGAGGCCTTTACATTCATTAGACATTTTTTTTTTTGGCAATAAGCACAGGCATGACTGGCTGTAATGACCTGCCACCCGAGTTGCGAGGGCCTTTAATAGACTGGCATAACTACTTGCTGGTTGGTACATCCGGCTAATGCCAAAAATCCCAATCCAGCATCTAGGGTCTCCTGTCCACACAGTCGGAGAAAATAAAAACGTTCTTAACTGTTTTCACTACACGTTGGTGCATGATGGAGGTAGACCGTAAAAGACAGGGTACAAGACCCTCATCAAAAACAGCAAAACAGAGATGGCGTGCCCTGAATTCCGATTGGCACTAGCGGTGTGTGGAGCAGCTCATGTCATTTGATATATTATGTTGTTACGTTGTATGATCCAGACAGATAAAATGGGTACAGCGAAAAGCAAAAAGTCACAATTTTGCCAAAAATAATGTATTCTACGATGGAAAAAGACAGTGCTCTTATTTGAGACACTTTGGCCTTGATCAATATGTGGAAACACACGAGGAAGTTGAGGTCTTATTTATTGATCAAAATCATACGCAGAGTTGGCAGCCGGCATTCCCACAATCATCACAAGGCCCCACAACCCCCCAAAGGACCACAGTGATTGTTTCTAGGGCCGTTTTCATAGCGTTTATAATCCTCTCACTTACACAGTGACATTGGATTTCAGCCAGCAGATGCAGCATATTAGTAGCAAGAAACGTCGGCAGTGCCAGAGAAAGCCGATATGGCGGCCACTTGGGAACCTCAGACTCGGGGTCGTAGCAGCTTATTCGGTAAGGGAGAAAACAGAAAAAAGACTAGAGGGAAGGCTAAAGTTCCATCTAAAACCGAACTATGCCTTCAGTTTTCATACCATAACTGAAATAAACACGTTCTCTGGTGCCTATGGGGACAGCTTCTTTTCTATTACCTTATACATGCTGTAATGATATATTGTTTTTTAATCGCTGAACGCTTTTTCAATAAAGTTCTTTTTACATCTCCATTATAAAATGCTCCGAGATTTTGGGATGGGAGGTAATTGCAGGTTGTCAAATGTCCTTTCGTGTCTTATAAA
Organism: Ambystoma mexicanum; assembly: GCF_040938575.1. Classification (NCBI taxonomy): domain Eukaryota; kingdom Metazoa; phylum Chordata; class Amphibia; order Caudata; family Ambystomatidae; genus Ambystoma; species Ambystoma mexicanum. Next base: position 1,199,487,433 of record NC_090935.1, read on the forward strand.
ACTGAAATCTAATCTGGTTCACACAAGTACAAAGGAGGAGGAAGTGAGTGTCGGTAAAAGTAGGATGGCTGCACCTCAGCCGCCAATACCGATTCCGAAAAGCCTCAAACAACTCGCTATCTCGAGCACCTACAAATATACAAGCGCCCGCCTGTCAGCATTCACTGCCCTTTAACCCACAAATACACATCATTGCCCTTCATGTCGACATATAGCTCAGGGACAACACCTTGCCGAGGGAACAAGATGGCTTGAAAACCTGGGTTCGACACCAATCTAGTGCATAGAAGCTGGAGTCCGGTGTGCAGTAATGAAACATTTCCACCCTATTCTTTTATTCTCTCATTTTCACTACCACTGTTTCACTGCCTTTCTAGTTCAATTCCCAACTTTACTAATGCACCGCTCTTGAACCCTTTTTATTCAAGTGCCAAAGAAAAGTGTCATGATTGCCACAAGGGTCCAGGGGCGCAGCCCATTCTCCAGCGGCATGGGTATATACAATTGCCTAAATATCCTGGAGGGACAGTGGGAACTATGAAAAGCACTCGCTCTGGAGATGTTGGACTCTACTAATCGGGCAGCACCAAGGTTCAGAAGACCAACTGTAGGTTTTGTTATTTCTGATTGTGTGGTATGGAAACTTTTTTAAACATTTTTCTAAAGGACATCTGTGGGGTGGAACTGAAAGCCAAATCTGGCTTCGTAGCCAAATCTTTGTCTTTAACCAAAATATTAATGGCAACATTTAAGGCCTGGTTCACAGAGCGTTTTACTGTGGGATTGCTCCATTATAAAAGCTTCTGTGAATCAGGCCCTTGGAAGGCCTGAAGAATGGTAAAGATCCAGGGGAACTGCATCATGAGTTTACTGCCTAATACCAGGGATAGAAATTGCTAGGATCGATTTAATTCCTGCTGGTAGCTTAAAGGAGCCAGGTTAGCTTGAGACCAAGAGCTAGCAAGGGTCTATGTGTGACTCCCCAGTTCGACTGATGCCAGCACTGGTCATTGGACTGGATTTTCCCAGATCCAGCAACATTTTCCCAGATCCGCAATCCAGCAACATTTTCCCAGATCCGTGATCCAGCAAAACATGTTTCGCTGGGTCTCAGATCCAGGAAACCTATTTGTGCCCATTCATGTAATCCATCTGCTTTTGTTCCTGGGACTGGGATTCGAAATCGGTCTTTAGGCTCAAAGTCAAGTGACTTACCCACTTACCTACTGGAACGTTTGGTCAGAACACTTGTGAATATTCCCGTCACAATTGTACTCTGCAGAAAATATTCAAGTACAGCTTTGTGAAAACGTGCACCTTTTCTAGTTTGCTTGGAGCATTATAGGAAAGGTGGTTTATGGGGGCGGCGGTAGAGAAGAAGCTCCCCACTCCAACCCTCCTCCCCCTGTCTACCATCTCTTTTTCCCACCTTGCCTGTGGCTGGTGGGATTCCTTAGTTAATCATTTCCATTTACAGCATTGACTGATGCCATACCACACCTATGTGACATGAAATCTGTTTTTTGGTAATGTGTATAAATGAGAATCAGGATACATCTACAAGATACAAAGCATAAAGGGTCATATTTAATGGCTAGGAGGGTATATTATCCATCTCATGTATATGTATTTACAGCACGCCGTGCACTAGCTGCTTGTTTTCCAGAGGTAGCTACTGCTTACTGGCTGAAGCTTGATAACCAACAGCTGCTTTAAGCTCGAGATCATTAAAATATATATGTTGATCCTGCGATTCCTAAGTCACTCACCCGCAAGATAAATAACCAAACACCTACAAGCTGTGCGTCCCTCCTCACGTCATCTCACTCCTACATCTACTCTAATAATAGCTCGAGGGGGGCAGAGGCCAGAAAGGGGCCCACCCAGACTACTTCCTCACTTTGCCACTGGTAAAACGTTAAGCATTCCTTTGTTCGAAACAAAGGAATGGATATTGCGAACGCCTCCTCTGAGCTGCTCTGGAGACACGCACCCAGTGCCCCTTGCCCTTTGTGTTGACAGAGCCTTTAAAGTGGGGGTAGTTTAAAAGTGATAGCTTGTTTGAAGAGCTGTTGTTTTTACACATGTGCTTAACATTTCAGTGTTAAGAACTGAAAATTGAGCATTTTTATTCTGAAGGCCAGCTCAAAGCATCAGTTAGCTGACCAAACCTAAGCATTCTTCCAAGAGAATTACCATGCCACACAGAACAGGTTTTAAACTACATTCTTTCTCCAGCATGGGGTCTGGCATGGATTTGCATGCTCATGAATAAGAGAATATTCCCCGTCGTCAGGCCGGGAATCCTCGGTATAGAAAAAAATCAGTATCAGTTTAGTTTCTGATCTGTCTTTCTTAGTAGTAACCAATCACTGGTCTCTGGGTCATACTGCCCCCAGCCAATGACTGCCCTCTCCCTACGCCCAGCCTCCGGCAGCCATCCTCAGATTTTTACCGCACGTTCAAGTGTTGGGAGTCCTCGTGCTGTAGCTCTCGAGCTTTTGCTGCGTTTTCGTGCTTTTTCAGGAGATTTTTCGGTTAAATGGAGCCTCAAGCTCCACCGTTTCTACATCCGATCAACGGGGACCCGTTTCAGAGTTTTCTACGCCCCTCAAGGGTGAAGATTTTGTCGAGTTACGCTTTTGGAGGATTCCAGAAGTTCCGAGGCCTACCCCGGACATGGCCCAGGAGAAAGGAAGCTCGACGCCCGGGAAGCTGTTCAGGACCAGCCCTGGATGCCAGCTTCAGAATGTTTTCAAGGAGGACGAGCACTCGTTATGCCTCTAATGTCTCCATGAGGACAACACGAACAAGGAGAAGGACTGTGCGTTTTGTGGGAACATGTCAGAGCGGACCATGAAGGATCGCCACCTCCGTCTCGCCAACTGGCTGGAAGGGAAGAGCCCGTCAGGCGAGAAGAAGAAAAAGAAGTCCGAGCGGTCTTCTAAGTTCTGTGAGGGTGCCCCGGCGACGGGGGCCCAACAAAAGGCTAAGCACCGCGAGTCCGCGGGCACCGGGAGCGCCGAACGGTCGGGCTCCTTGGCTGCCAGGCAGGGCGCATCCTCCCCAGCGCCATCAACCACGAGCCGAGGCAGAGGGGGAGCGAGGCTCGGACCCTCCCCCCAAGGTGAAGGCCCCAGGCGTCCAGATGGTGATGATGGCCTTAATTCACCCTGCTAAGACCTCGATTGAGGATGTCGCCGCGGCCCTGGCTCAGCCTGTGGAGGCTACACCAGTGGAGGTGCCCTCAGGACCCAGAGTCTCCCTGCCACCTCGGAGGGAGTCGTCTTTCAGGCCCATTGAGAAGACCCCCACGAAGTCCTCGTTGGAAAAGGTGGGGGAGGGGCTGGTGGCCATCGTGGATACGGACACGACCTCTGAAGAAGAGCTCATCGAAGTCGTGGAAGAGGCTCAGCCCATCGGGAGGGATCCCGACGAGGGCGACGACTAGAGCGACGGTGTCGCCGACAAGGCTCCTCAAGAGCCCTCGCGCCCGTAGTTTCCGGCGCCGCAGGACACCGCGGCGGCCCTTTTTTTTTGGCGATTCAGTCCTTATGCTCGGAGATAAGGACAAGGTTGCCCCTTCCCCCGACGGAGGTACCTGAGCCAGACCCTACGGGGGAACCAGAGCCAGGACCTTCGGAGAGTCCACCGCATAAGAGGAGGACGACGCATCCTACTCCACCTCTCCCACCTCTGCGGCCTGCTCTGCCTTCCCCCCGGTCTACTACCCACGGGGATGATACAGGCACGGACATGGCTACAACAGGTACAGATGATGACGGAGGCGACGATGGGACGTGTTCCCCATCGCCCCCTGTTCGGGCGTCCCCGCCTGACGAGATTGGATCCTTTCATGCCATGATTTCCAGGGCATCCGAGCTTTTTCAGCTCTGCCCAGAAGAAAAGTAGAAAGAAGGGTTCCTTTACCAACGGCGCAAGGCTAAAAGGAAGACGGTCCTCGCCGTACCGCTTCTTGATGACATCTGGAATGAGGGGCTCGCCCTCCTCAAGAACCCTGCCACGGTGCCGGCAAAGAGGGACCGGTACGAGAATAAGTACCGGGTCCCCGACGCTGCCCCCTTGTGCCTTTGGGCAAAACCTACCCCGGATTTGGTCGTCTCGGCAGTGGCAAAGAAGAAAGCTGGGGGGGGCATCGGCCTCGACATCAACTTCCCCGCCGGACGGCGAGGGCAGGAAGTTGGACACGATGGGACGACGGATCATCTCATCCGCAGCGACGACTATCAAGGCGGCCAACGCCCTGGCTATCGTAGCCCGCTACGACAGGGAGTTGTGGTTCAAAATCGCCCCTCTGTTAGACTTCCTTCCGGACGCCAAAAGGGCAGAGGCCCTTGAAATCCTACAGGAGGGGGAGATTGCTTCGGACCACGCCATCACGGTGGCAACGGACATCGCCGACACCGGTTTCCGTCAGTTGGGCAACGGCGTTTGCTTGAGACAACAAGGATGGCTCAAGGCCACGGATTTCTGCCAGGACGTACAAACCAAAGTTTTGGACATGACCTTCGACGGGAACAACCTGTTTGGGAAGGCGGATGATAGGTCCCTTCAGGCCATCAAGACAGAGACTGCCTGGGCACTGGGAGTGCTCCAACAACGACGGCCGTCCTTTCGGAGCTCCGGAGGCAGACAAGGTGCCTCCAAGGGATCCGGCAGTGGCTCCTCCACTTACCGCCAAGCGGCAAGATCTTCGTCCCAGGAAGCCTACAGGGGACGCGGAAAGTCAGGTGGTGCCCGTCGTCGTCGACAAGGTCAAGGAGGCAAGGCGGCCTCCAAACAAGATTGAACCGACCGTGGGGTCGGGCCCCCGCCGAAGCACCCCGGTGGGAGGCCGGCTGGCGAGGTTAGTCAGCGTGTGGGAGTCCATCTCCACCGACCGTTGGGTGCTGGACGCCCTGGCCGAAGGGCACGCCCTCGAGTTTCAGAAGAAGTGCCCTCGCGTTCCACCCATGGCCAGGAAGGAAAATCATGTCCCTCAACTACTGTTGGAAGTAAGGGCGATGCTCAAGAAGGGTGCCATCGAGCTCGTCCCAAAGAGGCTTCGGGGCTCCGGAGTTTACTCAAGGTACTTCCTCGTAAAAAAGAAGACAGGAGGATGGCGCCCCATCCTGGACCTACGACGACTGAACAAGTACATCAAGGCACAGAAGTTCCGTATGGTCACCCTCCAGCATGTGCTGGGACAGCTGGAGGAGGGCGATTTCCTGTCGTCGTTGGACTTGGAGGATGCGTACTTCCACATCCCCATTCTAAAAAGACACCAAAAGTTCCTCAGGTTCGTGGTCCAAGGGCGGCACTACCAGTTCAAGGCCCTCCCGTTCGGATTGAAGTCGGCACCCAGGGTGTTCACCAAGTGCCTAGCACTGGTGGCGGCGCGGCTGCACCTACAGGGGATCCACGTCTACCCCTACCTGGACGACTGGCTCATCCGGGCAAGGACAAGGGAGCTCGCCGTGGAGCACACTGCGAAGACCGTCCAGCTGCTCACGGACCTAGGATTCTCCATCAACTTTCCAAAATCCCACCTGGTTCCGTCGCAAGTCGCCCTGTTTCTGGAAGCCAAGCTCGACACAGTGGCACGGCTGGCCTCGCCGTCGGAGGAAAGGACCAGGACCATTCTGGGCAAGGTGCAGCGTCTGCTGGCCACGGACATGGCCAGGGTAAGATCTATCAAGTCCCTCCACGGGATGATGTCCTCCTGCATTTATCTGGTGCGCCTTTGCAGGCTTCGGATGAGACCCTTACAGGAGTTCTCGACGCCCGCTGGATCCAGTCGACTGGCAGCTTCGAGGACAGTATCTCTCTCAACGAGACATTCCGTCAGGCGATCCGGTGGAGGGGTACCCGCTCCCATCTGTCGGCGGGCACAGACTTTCAGACCCCAGCTCACCAGGTGACGGTGACGACGGACGCCTCCCTGGAAGGTTGGGGAGCACACTCCGGAGATCTTCACGCGAGAGGCCTTTGGCTCCCGGAGGAGAAGTCTCTCCACATCAACATCTTGGAGCTCTGCGCGGTGTTCTGGGCCCTCAGGTCCTTTCTTCCGTCCCTCAAGGGCAAGGGGGTGAGGATCTTCACCGACAACACCACCACGATGTTCTATATCTGGAAGCAGGGCGGAACCAGGTCCCCGGCCCTATCCAAGGAAGCCCAGGATCTGTGGCATTGGGCCGTCGCCCAAGGGATGTTTCTGGTGCCTCTTCATCTGGCAGGAATAAAAAACACGATCGCCGACTCACTCAGCAGGGAGCTGCGCTCGTGCCACGAGTGGGAACTACGTCAGGGTCAAGTGGATCGACTCTCCCGACGATGGGGCGAACCCCAAATTGATCTCTTCACGACGAATTCCAAGTGCCGGAGGTTCGCCAGCAGGTTCCCCCAGCCGAGGAGCATGGGCGATGCTTTCTCGTTCCCCTGGGACGGCCTATTTCTTTATGCGTTCCGTTGCTGCTCCAGCTCATCAACCAGCTCAAGAGGTCCCGGTGCAGGATGATCCTCGTCGCACCGGCGTGGCCGAGACAGATCTGGTTCCCGGACCTTCTGGACTTGTCAGCGTCCCCACCAGTCAAGGTGCCGACGGACGCAGACCTTCTCTCCAGAGAAGGAGGCGCCATTCTTCACCACAACCCGGAGTCGCTGAACTTGCAGGCCTGGCTCCTGCAGCACTAGAGTTTGGAGGGTACGACATCCCGGCCGACTGCAGAGAGGTTCTTGCAAAGCCCAGGGCGTCCTCAACTCTCAAGTGCTACGGACATAAATGGAAGAGGTTCTCTGTCTGGTGCCGTGCACAGAAGATTAACCCTCTGCGGATTACAGCCCCTCAAGTACTGCCGTACCTACTGTCGCTGGCCGAAGCTGGACTGGCTCACGCCTCCATCAAAATACATCTGGCTGCAATCTCCCGATATACCAGGACGACGGGTTGGGCGTCCTTGTAGTGTCATCGCCTGGTGAAAGAATTCATGAAGGGACTATTCTGATCATTCCCGCCGGTGAAGGCTCCTGCCCCGGCGCGGGAGCTTAATGTGGTGCTGACCAAGCTCATGGGGGGCCCCATTCGAGCCTATGTATTCGGCACCTTTGAAGTTCCTGTCCTGGAAGACAGCTTTCCTCCTGGCCATCACCTCCGCACGACGAGTGGGAGAGATCCAGGCCCTATCTTGCAAGCCTCCATACTTGACTTTTCATGACACAAGGGTGGTGCTGAGGACACACCCATCCTTTAGCCCCAAGGTGCAGTCGGACTTCCACCTCAACGAGCTCTTGGTGTTGCCAGTTTTCTTCCCGTCGCCTTCGTCGCCGGCCGAGAGGACTTTGCACTCGCTGGATGTAGCTAGAGCGCTGAAGTTCTACGTGGACTGCACGAAGAGTTTTCGGAAGACGTCACAGCTGTTTGTGAACTTTGGGACTGTGAATCAAGGGAAGGCTCTCTCGAAGACTTCCATTTCCAGATGGCTCTCCGGCTGCATCATGCACTGTCACCGGTTGCCAAACCGACAGCTGCCCGGCTGTCCGAGAGCCCATTCGACCATAGCGATCGCTGCTACCACTGCGTTCCTGTCTGGTGTGCCCCTGCTGGACATCTGCAGGGCTGCAACGTGGAGGTCGACGCACAACTTCACAAGATTCTACTGCGTCGATCGGGACTCCAGGGTGGAGTCCAGGGTCGGCCAAGCAGTGCTGCGCAACCTGTTCGCCTAAGGTGAGCCTGGTGAGGAGGTAAGAGATGCTTAATGTTGAGTTGTTGTATTGCCTAATGTTGAGCCTGTTGCCACCTTCCGTGGTTGTGCATGTGTGTACTGCTATGTATTCTCTTATTCATGAGCATGTGAATCTATGCCAGACCCCATGCTGGAGAAGGAACAAGTTACTTACCTGTAACTGTTGTTCTCCAGCATGGGTCTGGCATGGATTCACATGCGAACCCTCCCGCCTACCCCTCTGCGGCTCTTCACTTGGTCATACTGCCACTTTACGTGCTACCAAATCTGAGGATGGCTGCCGGAGGCGGGGCTTAGGGAGAGGGCAGTCATTGGCTGGGGGCAGTATGACCCAGAGACCAGTGATTGGTTACTACTAAGAAAGACAGATCAGAAACGAAACTGATACTGATTTTTTTCTATACCAAGGATTCCCGGCCTGACGACGGGGAATATTCTCTTATTCATGAGCATGTGAATACATGCCAGACCCATGCTGGAGAACAACAGTTACAGGTAAGTAACTTGTTCCTTATTTTCAAGTCTCTTTATTTGACACACCAAAACGTTTTTGTTTTGTTGCTATATAACTTTTTTGTTGCATATGGCACAAGCCTGGGAAGGTTAACTGTCATTTTCTTGCTTAAGTATTCTAGTGGCTGCTTTTGAACATGGACTAAATGCATCTGCTCAACATCAAAACACTGTTCATTTTCTTAACAAGCCAACCACTGCCTAGCGCACACCAGATGCTCCTCGGTGTGACTTGGCACCTTGATTAGGAAAGCAGGGTTCATTGTGTCACCATGCAGACAGTAATCCATGGCAAATAAATGCGCTGATGTATGCAGCAATGATTTGTGTGCTGCACAAGTCATTGCCACCCTGTTGGTTAATGGCATGGCGCTCCTCTATGTAACAGCACATATGCCTGTTTTTGTCTGTGTCACATGTCCATACAATAGCACACTGAAACGTTTTTTGTTTGTGGCTCTGAGTATGCCATAATGTTCCCACACTTAAACACTTAAAGCAATCAAAGAAGCTGCCTCACATTGAACATACACTAAGCATTTCTACACTGCCACGCCATGATTTTCACTAGCTGCAGGTCAGCACTAATAAGAGATGCTAAAGCCAGTTCTTTTAGATGAAGCATAGACCTGCTGTTTTTGCAGATCTAACCGATGAGGCCTGTGTAATGGTGAGGAGATAGTGGCTGAGGAACTTTGGGCCCTTTACCATGCATTAGAAGCTGGTTTTGTTTAAAACTCTTCATCAGCTTATTACTGGTGAGGCTAAAGTTGGTAAGAGGTACAATCCTTTCTGTGTATTGTTCGTTGGATGTCTCTTGTTGGGTATTCTTTCCTGTCTTTAGATATAATTCCCTAAAGATGTTAATGTTAAAGGCTATTTGTACCGTGCACTATTACCACCAGAGTGGTCCCCTGGCGCTATGGAGGCTCTGAAAAAGGGAAAGGGGGGTGAGTTAGTGGGAATAAGCTGGAAAAGTGCAAGAGAGCAGTGATGTTCTGTTGGCAGCCTTAGCCCGGTGGATCCGTTGACTGGGCTTGGGGTGTTTTACGGTCGGTAGTCGCTGTGTGCTGTTGTGCGAGTCTGTGTGGTTTGTTTTGTTGCTGCAGTGAAGTGAAGTTTGTGCGGATTGCTGTGTTGTAGGCTTGTGGTTGTGTTTGGGTAGAGTTCGAGAGGTGTATGCATAGGGGTGAAATTGTTAGTGGATCGGTTAATTGGCATTGCTGTCCTTGCATCGGTTAATTGGCATTGCTGTCCTTGCATCGGTTAATTGGCATTGCTGTCCTTGCAGTTATGGCTAGGTGTGATGCTTGCTATCATTCACTATTCCATCTGAGTGTGGCACTTGCTAATCTTCAATATCCTGTCTAGATGTGAGGCAAGCTAGTGATCACGATTCCCTCCAAGTGTGGCACTTGGTAACATTCACAGTTTCATTTAAGTGTGGCACATGCTAACATTCACAATCCTATCTATATGCGATGCAGGGCAATCTTCACAGTTCTCTCTAGGTGTGGCACTAGTTAACATTGGCAAGTAAGTTAGTGTGTAATGCAATGCAACATTTACAGTCCAGCGATGAATAGATTTATGTTGGTGGTCACAAATCTCTCTAAGTATGCATGGTGTAAGTCTATTGCAGTCTACGTTATGGAAAGGTAAGGTAGAGTGGCGGGGCTTTCTGGTGTAGAGTAATTGCTCTACACCCCACACATGCCACACTCAGTTTGTGTTGGTGTCTGTTGACCGATTGCTTCACTGGCTTCCCCTGCGGGCACCTGCAGACACGTCTTGGATCTGCCAATGTAGGAGCCGCCCTTTGCCTTGGGTCCTTAGCCGTGGGGGCTGCCGGGCAGAGGACTGCCCTGGGAAGGTCAGTTATGACCAGGTGGACGTACCAATCAGGGGAGGTGGGCAGGTTGGAGGGAGAGGGTGGGACTGGGAAAAGGCCAGACACAAACAAAGGACTACACCCCACAGACTGCACCCTTTGGATGGAGCCCAGCACAGAAAAACAGGCTCAGAAGCCAAATGAAACACTAGACAGACACCAGATTAGCACACAGTGCTCACCATAATATATACATACATAAATGATTACATTAAATAAACAATAAAAAAAAATTAAAAAACTCACACCACTACAAAGAGTGCATAAAGCAGGCCAAAAACGGATTACAATCATTGTGAAACTACTCACTCACAATCAGCCAGCCCCTAAAGTTGCTTCCAAACTGGTTTCCCTGCCACATCCTTCCACATGGCTGTCCACAAAGCAAATGGCTTTGTATTGGGGCTGGGAATGCTTGCACTGAGACCCAGTCCCCCCTATCTAAAATTCTCCATAAACAAAGCAAAAGAGCACTTGCACCCCGTTTGAGTGGCTGATATTGCAGCCATTTGATATTCGCATCCAAAAACTTGAGCTGTCTGAATGACTGTATGGTTCATGGTTCCAATCATTTTGATGTTAGGATGTGTTTTGTGAAGAGTGATATGAGCACCAAGCAATGTGTCTGTTGTACATTTTAGAGACTCACGCATACAACCCTTTTATCACAGACGTGTTTATCAAATATAGAGATCTCTAATCATTGTTATATTCCTGAAATCTGTGATTTGATGCAAATCTGACTGGAAAACTCATTGGTGCCGTCTCTTTTCCAATCTCATAGAGGTATTTTGAAAGAGTACAGTAGGAGTGTACCAGGCTGTCCATCTTGGAAAGATAACCTATCAGAAAATAATTCATATGTACTTCCCCTTGCGAAATACAAGTGAGATGGTACGACCAGAACGCCTGCAAATGGTCAGTGATCTACCACTACGGACAGTTTTAAGTACTTGAATTACATTGTATTGAAACCAGCTTCATTTGTATAGCAATGATTTATTGATATTGAGGAGTGGTTTTGTCGTGCGACACGGGAGCAGTTTGAGAATGACTGTGCCAGTCAGTGGGGGGGGTTGAGGGGCGCATTCTTTCGCCCTGGGCACCAAGTTGGGTAGAAACTGCCCTGTACGAGATCAGTTCTTAACTGAGCTATCCAGCTTCATCAGACAGCACCCGTGCATCTGGAGAGAAGTGTATTCCCTGTTAAGGTTTGGTTGCAGCAATTCACTGGCCAGTTCACCTGAATAGTAGGATCTACGCTTGGATTTTCTTCACATTTTGCTAAGATTCGATCTGTATGAGCTCTTAACCAGGCTTCATTAGAAAGCAAAACATTCTGCAGCAAATAAGTCGCCCATTTTGCGGATTGGTCAGTGGATTCTGTATTGCCAGGTGGCCCTTAATGTAGTAAAGGTCTTATTGGCAAGTGGGACTCTTGAGATGTAGGCTGAAATATATACAGCATCCATTTTAAAAGATCGTATTTGCTTAGCATCAGCATCTGGGCTCATATGCCCCCTTTAAAATTAAACGAGATATGGAAACATATGACTTATTTTCCCTTACTCTGACTTAGTATAGCCTGCCCCAAGCAAAACAGCTGTGGTTCTATAGAGTACAGTTTAGTACTGCATTGCTTACACCCACGTGCTTTTCAGCTGGATTCTCCATCTAAACTTAGATATGTAACTGTATCGATAGGTTTCTCATCTTCCGTTTCGCTGGTAAAAATGTATTGGCACCCTGGCGGAGTAAGCCAGCCAATCAGATGGCTAGGCACGCAGGCTTAAGCCGCCTGTACAAGCCCGCGTTCCATGCCGCCTGACGGCCAGCTGCCCCCGCTGCCATCTTTCACCCACCCTCCGTCCCTTTTATTATTTTTTCGCCCCCACACCCTTACTAACCTTATTTCTGCTGCAACACTTGCCACTGCTGCATCCGCTCCTTCCCCGTGTTCCCGCAGACCACCATGGAAAGGCAAGAGGGGTTCTGTACGGAGCCCCTCTTCCCTTTCCATGGTGGCCATCTTGGAAAAGGATTTTCCTTCGTACAACGGGACACCACACACGTCCCGTTGTACGAAGGAAAATCCTTTAAAAAAAAAAATATATATATATATATATATTTTTTTTTTTAGCAACCTGGGTTACTGCTTCGCTCGTGCCGATAACTTGGGCTGCCGGGCCGATAGCCCCCGTTCCAGCCACTGGAAGGGGGGGGGGATTAACACCATAGTCATCCAACTAAACAGCAAAACAATTGTACATCTCCCCCCTGTAAGTGAAGCTATCCAGAGTTTTAGTTCTCAAGTGGTTTCCTAGACCTTGTTTCTTTGGATTATACATGATTTTTCATTTGAGTATGTTAAGGCAAACCCAAAGTAGTTTGAACCACTGGGACCAAGCTGTCAGGCCTCTCTTAATTATCGTCCAGAAGCACTCGGGTGTGGGGCCCAGCCAGGTTGCTCTGAATACAGGCTGTAAACACCGGAACAAGCCCATCATTCTGAGGCAGGCGCGCAATGCCATTGCGCTAACCGGGCTTCAGCCACCCCCGAAATGTGAGCTGAGGCGCGGGGTCTTCTAGACATAGCTTTTTGTTAGTCAGAGAGGGGAGAAGAGCCCTTCATGAAACCAGTGGCTTTAAAAGTTCTGCTGTATTCGTGCAGAACAATGTATTTGCACAAACACTGCAAAACTTTAAAGCTGCTAGTTTCAAGAAAGGCTTCCCTCACCTCTCTGCCTAACAAAAATCAAATGCACACATCAGCCACCCGCCCCCACGGATGCGAGCAAACAATGTGATATGTTCTTTCACATCCGAGGGGAGGGAGCTTAGGTGCACACTTACTTTTTGTTAGCTAGAGAGTCCAGGAAGGCCTTTGTAAAAGAAGGTTGCATGTTAGCTCACTTTGTATGTATGCATGGGTGTAGGTAATATGTGTGAATGAGTGACTGTATGAAGGAGTGTATGATGTATGGGGGGCTGGGAGTGCATGCAAGTGAGCGAGTGTATGGTGACTTGGATGTTTAAGTGTGTGTGGGTGTGTGTGGTGTGTGCACACACTTATGTGTAATGCTGGTCCACTACCATTTGATACTTGGGCTCCAAGTCTGACAACCCTTGGGGTAGAACAGAGGGGGCAGATCCTCCAAGTTTGCCGTGCCCAGTTTCTGAAGTGGCCCCTCCCACCACCTGTTAGCCCGCAAAATGTAGATTCCGTTGCACCCCTGTTCTGAGCATGATGAATGCTGCATCACCATAGATCCTTGACACCACCTTTTATACCCCTCTCTCTGCTTCTCGCAACAGAGATCTACACGTGTGGGTGCTAGAAACTCTTTGAGATTTTTAAAAATGCAAACGATTACTTATCAGATCCTCCGAGGCAGCCGTGCTGGTCTGCTGGAGTCCCTCTTTTGTTTGTTGATGACATGAACGCATCAAAGTGATTTCAGCACCCCTGCATTGCTTCCTCCCAGGGGTGTTAAAAATTAACTGTTACTTTTGCCCTCCCCCTTTTTCTGCCACCTATACACACACCTGCTCCCCATACCCCCGTCACCCCCAATTCAAACGTCATTTGTTTCCTCCACTCCACCCCACAATGAAAACACAGTGAAAAAACTGCATTTAAATGCCTAACATGTCATTTTCCCCTTCAGCATGCAGTTTTATACAGCTTCCCCTTCCTACCCACCATTCCCACCTCTTAAGGGACATGCCCAGATCAATAGCCACCCACCCCTCCCATTACCTGCAAACACTACTGCACCTACAGCAATTGAAACGCAGATCGCCAACGGATGAGCTTTTTGGCAGCATGTTGAGGGGACTTTTCGCCTAAGCAGTATTTTCCAATAAATCTATTCAATGCAGCTCCTCCGAGATAGTGCAGTGAGACATGACACTGGATTATTCACTGGGAGGTCTCCATGGGCGTAATTTTAGAGGGGGGACGGGGGTGTTTGTCCCCCCCAACTTTCATGGCACACCATTTTGTCCCCATTCATTTGGCTGGGGCACTTTTTCTTCAGATGTCATGTCCCCCCCAATATTTTCAACAAAGTTACTCCACTGGAGGTCTCTTTGAAGGTTCAAGCGCTCGTAGCAAACACTGGTTGAATAGGGGCGGAAAACGAATTGCCAACAGAGTACAAGGTTGGAATCATCTTCACTTATAAAGGCGTAATGTGTAGTGGGAGGTCTGTGGAAGAGTACAAGATTGGAAATGTCCTTAATTATAAAGGCGAAACACACACGGGGAGGTCAGTGGTGCATCCAGTAACCATGATTACCCTCTGCAATGGAGCTTAAGGTGATGAGCTGGAATGTGAGGGGTTTGGGAAACTTCCCAAAATCACATAAGGTCATGGCTTATGTTAATAGGCATACGGTAATGGGGTAAATGAGCTTCTCCTAAGGGAGACACATGCGAAAGGGGCGTTGAGGGGCAAACAGATTTTTCACCTCGTATTCAAACCAATCTAGTGGGGTCATGACACTAATTCATATATCAGTGAAATCTATCTTAAAGAACAACTATTTAGATAATGGGGCAGTACGTCATTCTCCACTGCTTCATCAATGATATAGAATTACTGCTGGTTAACACCTATGGCTCCAATATCGACTCTCCTGAATTCTTTGATGTGGTGTCAATACTCACTAGTTACATCGGGGTCCCGATCATTTGGGGATAAGGGACATGAATCTGATCAGACCAGTGACTGGTCAGCTGTGGCCCCCAGAGCCGGGTCAGGCACAGCTCAACAACTTTCTGCCCACATGGAATACCTGGAACTGGGCGACACATGGCACCTACTACACCCACGAGAGAGAATACATGTTCTACTCATCCATACAAAATAGTTCCTCACGTATTGACACATTTGTGATATCTAGCTGGTTGGATAGAGTCGGGGACATTGTAATACTTCCCTGCACTCTTTCTGATCATTCCCCAGTAGTCCTGACTCTAAACACAGTCAGGCCACCTGGGTCCGGTAGTGCTTGGCATTTCAAATCTGTAGCACTTGGAGACATGGTATTTAAGACAGGGATCGGATCAGATATTGAGACATACTTTACGTGTAATGTGACGAGTACGACGCTGCCGGCGCACAATGGGAAGCCTTTAAAGTCTACATCCCTGGAATGTCAATCTCTAAAGAAGCTGGGGTCTTAAAAACCATTAGGAACGACCTTCAGCGCTCCAAAACCAAACTCAATTCCCTGAAGCTGGAAAACTCCAATCACTCAAATCCGCAGGTGCTAGTGCAGATACGGTCTGAACTAGAACAATTTGAGACGCACGGGTGCTCTACTTCTCACGGCCACAAGCAGCCAGAAAATATGTGGAAGGGGAGTGGCCAGGGTAGGACATGTGGTGTTGGCAGTGTGTTTCGGTGGGTGGCCAGAGCGAAATGTTTGAGAATTGTCTTCATTTCCAGCCAATTTCAGAGACATTTCCCTGTGTCCACTCACCGAAACACGTCGCCAACAACAGATGTCATACTTTCTCGTGTTCCCACAGGTGTCCCGACGAAAAAGGTACCTCGCATGTGTGAGTGCACCTACCGGGGGCGCAAAAGGAAAAGGGTAACCCACTGGTAACCCCAAGCCTTTCGCCACTGACCATTTTGTTCATGTGGTCAACCTACAGATTTGGGCCTAGGGTGTCGAAGCCAGCAAGGAAAACGGGGAACCCCATGCATTTCCCAAAAGAGGACACCCGTGGGAATGCGCAGAGGTCTGACTTGCGCAAAGCGGCTCAGAATTTATTACCCAGAACCCCAGACAAAGTGAACATTGTGTTTTTTCCCCACCAAATATCACACTTTGTCGGGGATTGTGGCTAATAGAAACTGGGGCAATTTGCGCAAGGCAGACCTCTGTGGATTCCCACGGGTGTCCTCTTTTCGGAAATGCATGGGGTTCCCTGCTTTCCCCGGTGGCTTGGACACCCGAGGCCCATTTCTGTATGTTGTGCCGGTCGGCAGAGCATCTCAAATTCCGGTCAGAAAACAGACTTGGGGTTACTTGTGTTTTAGGCTTTCCCCTTGGCGGCCAGGTAGGTGCACCCACACATGTGAGGTACCTTTTTCATCGGGACACCTGTGAAAACGCGGGACGGTAGGCCATGTGCTGTTGGGGGCGTGTTTCGATGGGTGAGCCGAGCGAAATGTGCGGAAAATGCGTTTTTTTCCCCCACATTTTGGACTTTGCGGGGGTGTCTGGGTTATAAATTCTGTGGCGATTTGGGCATATCATACCTCTGCGGATTCCCACGGGTGTCCTCTTTTCGGAAATGCATGGGGTTCCCTGTTTTCCCCAGTGGCTTGGGCACCCGAGGCCCATATCTGTATGTTGAGCCAGTCGGTAGAGCGTCTCAAATTCCGGTCAGAAAACAGACTTGGGGTTACTTGTGTTTTAGGCTTTCCCCTTGGCGGCCAGGTAGGTGCACCCACAGATGTGAGGTACCGTTTTCATCGGGACACCTGTGGGAACGCAGGACGGTAGGCCATGTGTTGTGTTTGTGTGGTTTTCATAACGTTTTGACCCATTTGCTGGTGGCCTTTGTCACACAACCCTTTCATTTCCCAAATGTGACCTACATTTAGTCGCTGCTTTAGGCACCATACACTTTTGTAACCTGCACAAGTCACCTACCCTTGAAAAGTTCTGCCTGTGCTCTTTCACAAAATGTATGCTTGCCGTTCCTCACCACATTGGTTTTCCCGATTTACACATGCTAAGTGCGTCTGTTCAGGCCGTGAGCGTAAAACTCCTGTGTACCATGGCTCAGTGTTTGCCTTGTGGTATTGCTTGTTTTATAAAACACTACAAAAAATGTGTGCTCCCCTAACTGCAAGAGTCGGGGGGAATGTAGCGGAGCATTGCTTTTCTCAAAATTCATAGAAGCCATTGCCGTACCAAGCCAACCATGTCCAACACATACCTTTTTTTTCTGTCATTTTCCCGCTTTTCGCCCAATCTATGGCAGTTTCCCCCTACCTAGTTGTTGCCTGACCTATGCAAATCACCCCTTCCGAAACTTGGAATTTTGTCTACTTTTCAGAAATACTTGCCTTTCTGTCCTCCAATTCGGCTTTCCTACCCTTTTCTTCCATTCCGTCCATGCATGTCCAATTGGCAAAAATGGCCAAAATCGCCTACCTCTCACAAAACGGTTGATAACCACATTAAAATAATTTTTTTTCGTTTCCACTCAACCTGTTCTTGAAAGCCAGGAAATTGGGGAATTCAGCACAGCAAACCATTTGTTCCTAGCTCTTACAAGGAAATAACCACAGGCTTCTTTGTACATCATATTATTGGCATGTTTTCTCTCACCCCCCCTACAGCAACCTAGGATTCCTAGGTGGCGTTACGACCGCCTACATGTGGGAGAAAAAGGAGGCAACTTTGGCGGAGATACCTCATGTAACAAAAAAGTTGCAAGCCATTGAATGGCCACATACCAAAATCACCAAAAAAGGCCCTGGCACTGGGGAGAAATACCCATGGCACTTAAGGAGTTAAACTGCTATACTCGGGTCCCACTGCCAGAGTTTTAGTGAACTCCTGCAAATCATAACTCCTGGGCCTTGGGAGGGCACTCGGCAGGGCTGCCCACTCTCCCCGATCCTTTTCGCCCTGGTCATCGAAACATTGGCGGATATTATCTGCGCCCGTCATGGACACCGGGGAATCCACCTCAGTGGACCACCCGAAATTGTCACTTTATGCAGACAATGTCCTATTGTACGCGAGATCCTCAAATAAATGTGGACCCAATCCTCAAAGACCTAATTCAGCTGGGGTGCTTCTCCAGATTCACGATAAACCATTCCAAGTCACGGATATTCCCACTAACTAGTAGTACTAAGCAACCGTGTGGCGGATACCACCTCTGTTGGTCCCCCAATGGGATTAAATGCCTAGCAGTGTGGGTCTCTTGTTCGAGATCCTTCCACTTGAGAGATAACTATGGGGCGATGGAGGGCTATGTGATGGGCAGGCTGGCCAGATGAAGGGCACTCCCTCTTACAATGGCGGATAAGCTGTCCCTAGTAAAGATGGTGTTGGTTCCCAAATATATATATATATATATATATTGGCCTGGCAGGTCCTTCTCCAAACTCTACGGGCTCTGCGCACAATTCCTGTGTCATGCCGGGGCGGTCCGGAAAACGTGGGTGGATATAACCCCTCTCCCCCCCATATGATGGGGGGAGGGGGCTTCATGGCCCCTTACCTCGAGCTATACTGGTTAGCCGCACAGGCCCAATATGCCCCCTACTCCTATGGGGATAAGATACAACCAACTTGTGTCAGGCTCAAGCTCCTGTCAGATCCTCCCACTGCCCTCAGAACTCTCGTGTTGGATGGCAAATATAAAGACTGCCCATTCGATCCGGTGTCCTCCACGGTCCTAGCCTGACATTGCATCTTCTCGGACTACACAAAGACCACCCATACTATAAATGGCTTCTGCTGTGGAAATTCCCTGGTCTAGGCCCCTCCTGGCACACTGCACTGGCAGTACAATGGGGACATATTGACTACAGGGGCGTGGACGATCTATTCTCAGATGGGACATTCATCACCCCACAAACATGGTGGCAGGAACATTCTGGCTCAGGGATGGAACCTATGCAATATTACTGGTTACAAGCAGCTGTCCAGTCGCAGAGGCCATGTACTGGCATTCATTGCCAATTCTTGTGGCAGCCGCCGTATACTATCAACACTCTACAAAATGCTGGTGTATGATCCTCCTCGATCACGAGGACACGCATCAGCTGGTTTGACTTGGGGATCTAACTGTCTGACGCCCAATGGAAACGCATGTGTGCACACACTAAGCATACATCCTTAGATTCAGATGTATACAATATAAATTGTTAAAATGTATTACACCCCCAAAAAAACTCAGGCAGATCTCTCTGGGTGGGCAGTGTTGCTGTCCTAGGTGCCATTTTAGCCCTGCCGATCACATGCATATGTTTTGGTCCTGCACCCAATTGGGAACATTCTGGGACATTGTGTTCTCTCTCTGATGTTGTGCATATTACCCTTGAACGCTCCACCTTGGGTGTCCTGTTTGGTATATGGGCTAATCTCCCGAACAAGAGACTTGGTTCATTTGTAAACACAGGTTGTATAATTGCCAAGAGATGTATACTGCTGAAGTGGAAACATGTCTCCCTGCCCAAGGCCAAAACCTGGATTTTGGCACTGACCTGGGCCCAGAACACTGAGGAGATATATATTGACACACTGCCCCCCACATCTGGCACCAGTAATACCTGGTCGGCGTTCCGTACCTATCTGGCTGGCCTTCCATTAGATGAATATTTGAATGAATGCCACAAAGTAAACCTACTAACTATACTATCCCAGCGTGCAATGTAATGTATGTACCTCGGATACCTCATGAAATGATACTGTTGTAATACACTGTATCTCTGTTTTCCTCCCAGACTTGAACGCTCACAGTAACCAAATTACTTTGTTTAGTTTGCCAAATAAGCAAAAGTAAAAAAAAGAATTAAACAAAATGTCAAAAGTGGCTCCAGCTAGGGTGACAAGACAGCTCCGGTTATGCCAGGACTGTCCCGGTATTTGCCCTTCACTCCCTGCATTCTGAGACTTTCATTTTAAAAACCCCTTCCTGGAATTGGATGGACAGGTGGATGTCCTGATTTTTGCCTGGATCCGCTTAAGAAATCCTGATATTGGGCAGCCACTGCGGCTCTCCCCCCGCCACCTGCTTTTCACCCACTGTGACCCTCCCCCTTCCTCCATGGCCTCTATGTTCCAATCAGAGCTATGTGCCTGCAGTACAAACCCAGACATTGCTCTGGGACAGGCCCCAACATAGAAGCAGGACTACAGTGTAATTTGAGTCGTGTTTGTGTTTTTAGTCCTTTTTGTATTTAAGGCCACGGACACTGTAGCCCTACGTCTGAGTGTGGTCTGTCCCAGTTTTTTTTATTTTGAAAACCTGGTCTCCCTACCTCCAGCACCAGTGCGTCACATTGTGGGTGCTAATGGCAATATGACCTGTGGCAGCAGGTTGTCCATGATGGGCTTTGCTTAACTCGGGCCCTAAATTTGGGCGACTGACCATTCATTGTTACTTGTAGGGTCAGCTTGCTGCTACTGGTTATGTCTCGTAACATTGGAGTTTTAATGCCGAGGGCCTTGGCCACTGTTTTGTTTTTCGCACCTCAATACGCAATGTCTCCCTTGGCCACCATCTCACCAGGTAAATGTTCACTGTAAGGTTCTGAACACCTATACCAGCTGTTTGTTACAGCCCCCCTCCCCAACCACCTCGCATTCAAACCTCCAAAAAGCAGCATTCTTTAGGCGCTAGTCCCACACTGCAATCGCATCGTTTTCAGGTTGCCAGCAAAGTGCATTCCCCCTCCCCATCTAATGTTCTCCGCTGCTTAAGTCAACTCGCCCTATGTCTTTACTCCCGCTTGCGCGAGTTGGTCCAAATGTTTTTGTAGTGTCCCCCGGCCCCTACATTTTTCTTCTTGCTTGCTACACTTTATAGACCTTTCCCTTGTGGGACGTGTTCTTCATCTGTACGAACTGTGCACCTATATGGAGGCATTAACCTCATACGATCAGTATAAAGTGAAAAAAGCGGGGAAACGTAATTAGTTTCCCTAGACTGCAAGGCCACCGTCGACCCTTTCGTTCGTCCATATGTAAGTGCCTACCGAATTCTGTTTCAGATGCCCATGGCATGCAGATGAAGACACCCACTGTAACTTTTGTGGGCCAGAGAGGAATGAGGAGACGGATTAGCGCGTGTACATGTTTGCACATTTGCTGATCCCATCTTGCTTGCCAGCTGCAAACGCCATTTTCAAATGGCATGTTTTCGACACGGCCCTTCAGGTGCACTGTGGCCTGAAATGATGTACTTGTGTGTTTGTTGGGCAAGCCCAGGGCCCCTCTGAAGTCGTGCACCACCATGCAGACACGCCCTCGCACCCTAGAGCCGCAGGCTACTGCTGTACTGCGCTCAGTCACATGTTGGGTACTGAGTGATTTGGTTAGTGGCCTCTTTTCAAGAAAACGCTCAGAAAGTCGTCAGTGCTCCCTCCCTCTCGTGGGGCGGGGCTGGTGCGGCGAGCACTATTGCCGGACAATGACAGCAGCTCGATGAGCACTCAGTGGTGTGTTTGAGCCAGAAATGATTAGCTCATGTTGATAGCCGAGCGTCTGCATGTTCACTGATAAAGAAAGCCCTTTCATTTTGGCAGTCATGTTAGAAAGATTCAGATATTACATAATCACCGATAGAAGTGTGTGCTCTGGCTTACCAGTTATGCTCCTTAAAATATATGAACTTAAAAAGACACAACAGTATTAAAAAAATATGCTTCACCTTGACCTGATAAAAACCAAAATAAAAGCTGCAATATTTGCCTATTAAGAAGCAGCGTCACTAAACGTGAAGTTCCCGCCACCCTTGAACAGTTAACTTTTCCGAAACCACTGGTATACCTTTCCCACAACTCGGGCCATACATTTTTTTTTTTTTTGCGATATGTGAGGCCATATTAATTTCAAACCTTTATTCGAAATAGTCCTTTAGCATACACCTCACTATCAATTAATACATTACAATTTGCAAAAGGGATCAATCAATCTGGTGCAATAGCTTTCCTTTTTAAAACACGGCTGTTAGGCAAGATTGTAAGCAGTAACCTTAGGGTGCACTACAACAACCCTGACCTCCTGGCAATAGGAACGCAACCTTTGGTATAAGTCTGTACTACACAGGTTGGTAGTGTGGACAAGTAGCCAGGCTTATCTCAAGAGGGGTTAATGTGAGCTGTAGGAGTTACACAGAGGTTCACAGTGACAAGTATTCAAGCAAACACTTACACACAGGGTTTCTTGATAAACAATTATTCATTTATTTACCAGTCGGTTAATATAAACTTTCTTCAGAAGGGAGCACTGTAAAACACCACACAAATGTATTTCAAAATTATACACTCTCTTAAGTTCAGAATCAGTAAATGCACATTTGGGATGGGATACAGCAGAGGCCTATACCCACAGGTGACTTCAATTGCTAGGGTGCTGTTGACACTTATGTATTACTGTTGGCATTCAGAATTAGTTAAGAGCAAGTAAAAAGGGAAAGATTATTAGAGCAAACAAGATACCACAAATATTTCTTAAGAAGGCAAATACTTTCAGATCCCCAATAAGAGTCATTCAGTTAAAACAGGCTAAGTCAAAGTCAATAGTCAAGAGTCTATATGGGCTGAAACACTTCTTTGACGGTAAGTAGAAAAGCCTTTGCACAATGTTTCAGAAGTCTTTGAAGAAAAAGATGAATCAATGTAGGGACACAAGCTGTTAGACTTGTGAGTAGTAGAAGATGCAAGCAACTCTACACCAAGAGGCAAGTTCTCTTAGACTTTGTACATTACGTTTAAAATGAAGAAAAGATTCAGCAGATCACTCCTGTTCCTGTGCAGCTCTGCATATCTCACTGTTCCTGGGCCTCAGTCGTGGGGACAAGAGGGAGGACGTCGGGGAACTCCTGCACTGCACTGGGACAGTCAAAACTTGAAACCAGCCAACTTCACATTCAGTGGCTGTTTAGTGTTTCAGCTCCTCGTGTCTGTTGTAAATAGCAACACCGCAGTTCCTGGCTGTTGAGATGGACTTTCTTTGCTTCTCGGGTCCCACACTCTGAGGGGGCTCAGGCTCGGTCAGTCCTGCTTCCTGGGAGTCCGGAGGATCTTCCTGAAGCTCCTGGTCAACTTAAAAGCAACGCACACAAACCAGTGTTCCTCTCCCTGGCTCTACGGTTCCCAGCAGCAACTCTGTGGACTTTCAGCCAGCTCCGAGAAGGATGTCCATGCGGCTTACTTTGGAGTTGATTGGTCCCACCAACTCAAGGGGAGAAGTCATCCTTGCAGGGGCTTCTCTGTCGATGCAAACTTGGCGTTTCGGCAGCAAGGCTCCACCGGACAAACCAACAGTCCAGGAGTTGCAGCAGGCATCCTCTTTAAGTGCTTCTTCAGTTCCTTCGTCCAGTGGTTGACTCTGCCTTCCAAGCCAAAAGACTTGCCTTTTTTACAGTTCTCTCCCTTTCATTCCAGCCGAGCTGTCAGTCACCCAGCAGGATGGCTGTAATTGCCGGACAGTCAGCCAGCCAATCATCACAGAGTGCATTTGGGTCTCCTAGGAGACTAAGCACAGTGAGTTTATGGCACCACCCTCACTTCCTGCCTAGCCCAGACACCCTGGAGCCAGAGGCAGGCTTCACTCGTGAATCCAGCCAAAGACAAAATGAACAAAGGGACCAAAGCTGGTTTGGCGCGCAGAGTAAATCTCCAGAAGGACCTTTCCACAAAGAAATGGCAAAAAAAGAAGACCAAACGCAGCCCGCGGTAAAGGCGCAGAACGGTAGTAAAAACAAAACCACTGCCACCAGACATTGTCAGGAAAGGGTAACATACATTTTTTTTAGGAGAAGCTAGGCAAGGGGGATACTAAGTAACCCCTTCCGCACCCTATGGTACGATAGAGTGTGCTGGGTCTAGAAAGTTACAAATGTAAATTCAATTTCACTTTAATGCTCTGGAAAACCAGTAGTTTATTCCAGAGAAGGTATTTAAATCTTGGGGAAATCGTAGAGACTTCCCTATGTCACTGCACTAAGGGTGCTGTGTGCCACAATGTAAAAGATGCCTATGGAGTTTGTCAGACTCCACCACCAAAAGAAACTCGGAGTTCAGAAATCACATTAAAATACATGAGTGGGAAAAAGGGTCTCACTCTCTCCAGGTTTAAAAAAATCAAGCCCTCAAAATCCACAAAGTTGATGGGGGTCTCTAAGGTAGAGGGAATTGGCACATTTCTGAGAATTCTCCCTAACAACGGGGTAAATACAATATGAATAAGGGACATTAATGCAAAAGAAAACATAAGTACCACATACAATAGGAAAAAGGAGAAGAAAAAGAATACAAGGTAAAAACGCATCTTTAGAATAAGATTTTAACTTCGAGGCGAGCAAAGCTCGCAGCAGAGGGATATTCTACATGGTAACATGTCATCCATCAGCTCATTTCTCAAAAGCCGTGCACAATGAACATACCTAGCCGAAGCAAATACAACTTTCCACTCCAGCGTATTGGTAAGAAGCTGCATTGTTTCCCTTGAGCTTAGTATCCCCATATCAACTAAAAAGGGTGTTAAATACCTACCTTCTCCTCAGCTAAAGTAAAATTGGGCATATCAACGTAAAGTGGGTTAAAGTGTCATCAGCTTGTTTGCAAAGTGGGCATACCCCAGAATTGTGTGGTGACCATTCACGAGTATACCAAGCAGTATACAGGAAACCCAATCTAAAGCAGACATATAGGGAGTGCTCGTAAGGGGGGTGGATTCCATCTAAAAAGGTTTTGCAATTCCCCAGTGAGTTAGATGAAAAGAATTTGGGGCCATTCTTCAAAGAGTGCTTTTGGGCCTCTAAAATCTGGAACGCCTTGCAATTATCTTAAGACCAATTTTCAGCGAGGGGCAACGATTAAGGGTTATCCCAAAAATATCTGGCACTCAACGCGCATAACATTGTTCTTGCGTGAAAAGCCCAACCATGTTGCAAAAAGTCCCTCAGGGCATCTCTATATGGAACCATGCCCGGGGAAGACCAAAGTTTCACCCAATACAAGACTGGCTTTAGGGCAATCAAGTCAGCCATAGATATGTGAGGCCATATTTCGCTTGAGGTTCTGCAGCCATAAATCGTGACGCACAAGTCTGCATCAATAAAACCCAGAGATTGAAATATTCACACTTTTTTTGTTTTCGTCCCAAACATACTCCTGGTTTAATGGTAAAACATGTTTAACTGCTCTTTCGCAAAATGATACAGCAACCCTTCATGAAATGTACAATCGAGCCATGCAAGCATTTTGAGCCAAGGGACAATTGTTTGATAAGCTAGGAGACTGTTGCATGATTTGTGAAGAAAAATAAGAGGCTGTCCGTGCACATTTGTGATGATATGGGGAGAATTGGAAGTACCATTTTTAATCTGTGATAATGGGTTTGTGGACATATCTGAAGACTCTGCTGTCCCGGCAGTTCCTCCCAGAGTTCCAAGTATCTAACCCTGCAAATAGAGCTGGTCACATTCAGCTCATTTGCATACCTGCAATATTTTGTTTTGTGACTGAACTGAGGTGAGCTTCCAGGGATGGCTACTTGGTGGTGCTGTATGTAGCGTGTGCGGCGTGTTGGCTGAAATTGCCTATTGTACGCTTTACAGATGGAAGAGATTTTATTTGTGTTTAAACCCACCATAACATTGATGGTGTTACTTCCATTTATACTGCTTTTCATAATTTCTCCCCCTTCACCTCATCAGGTCATATGTTTTTAAGTTAATTTAAGTGATGTGATATAATGTATGTTGCAAAAGTCACATACTCGCGTCAGTAGGTAGGAGTAACAAAACAGAATACTTCCTTATTCAGTTACTTAACATTCTCTACTGCTCATTCACACGCCCACCAACGTTACACATCTGACATGATGGCCAGTAGGAACATGCCAGAATCTAAATAAAACCCTTTTCTCTCACACACTGGGCGTATGCTGAATGTCGTACACTCGGTCACAGTCGCAACACCATTTTCTACCTTACAGACAAAACAATCATGCACTGACTCACAACACAGACGTCTTCCCCCATGCTTCAAGCAACAGTGAGGGAAACCTCAATAACGCACATATACCCCACAATGACGGGCAGGGGAGGCATGAGCTTTAAGCCTGAGGAGACCATGCATAGCCGAATGGAAACACGACCACAAACCTCCAGCATACAATCAAATATGTATCGGCACACAGACCGTGGAGACACGAGTCCAAAGCTAAATGGGACAATGCAGCGGCATCATGCATATGACTAACAACATGAAGACGCAGCAACAAATGTGAAGCATGCTTACCCAACCCAAACACCAGACTAGCAAAAGGACAGCGCAGCCACTCCGGTCAGGTCCCATTTGGATGGTGAGCTTCAGAGGATGACCCCTTCGGTCCCTTCCAGGCCAAGCAAACTCACGAAATCTGACTCGCCACATGATACATAAAGGGAAAAACGAAGTCCTGCAGGTTTCGCAATCGTAAGCACGTTCACAAATCTTCAAACGTAGCCACAAAATTCACGTTGCCCATCCTACACAGGCTCCCCTAACTTGGCCACAGATTCAGGCCTCACAGATGTCCATACAAATTGGCCCAGTGGTTGCTCAGACAACAAAACCACAACCCAAACGCAAGCCCTCAACAAGGCCTTACCGTATTATTACTTGCGGTACTCAACTAGATTTCAAGCATGCACTGTCACGACAAATCGCTAAATTCCACACACATAAATCTCCGGCCCCAAAACTAGGTAACAAAAGGGACCACATTCACAGCAGATGTAGCACAAAATGCACACCAAACCCCCCATTCGGGTTGCAGCAATACCTTCTACACGGTTTGTCAACCGCAATGGGTACAAATACAACTTTGCTAAAAATGCAACTGGATATTTTTTTTAAATATTTTTTTTATTGTACAAAATGGTTTATTTCAAACCTCATACATTTTACTCAAAACATTATTCACGGTCATATAGTTAAAAAGAATCATCAATAAAATGTACATTCATAAATGTTCATTAAATGTCCATTTCATTGTTAAATACTGGTGCTATTTGCCATCTTCTTTTCATTATTCAAGTTTCTCATTCATTCATTTAAACAATAATATTAAACTTTTTCAAAAGGTGAACTTCTCCAATCACCATGGAGGAGATGCGACTGTGTACAATGTATTTTCAGAAGTACTGTGAGTTCAGTGAATCTATGGAATAAACAAATTGTGGGGGGGGGACTCTTCTCTTAACTACTGGAGAGGTTTGCAAAGAATCATTAAATGTTAAGGGTTTCAACCACGGTTCCACAATGTCGGCACAGTGCAGTTTTTTGAATTTCATGTATTAATTTTATCTCTCCAGCTGGGAGAGTGTTAAATCGGAACCTTAAATCTCTGTATCGACTGTTTGGAGATTGCTCTAAGTATTTCTGGAGACTTCCTTTCTTTTTGCATTCAGTATTGATATAGCTGGTCAGGCTATATTGAGCTCTTTTATCACAAGTTATAATCCAATCTTTTTCTATCACTTTAATTTTGGCCTGACCCGGATTTTCACACGAGTGAACACCTCATTTTGCTCCAATATGCATTCACACTGTTGTTTAAATTCTGCCAGAGGGCCCTTCTCATTGCCATGTTACATTTAGCTCAATAATGTATTCTAAACCGTATCTACTCTGCTGACCACTATCTGAAGGAATAGTAATAAAACAATCCTCAACTGGGTGACGACCAGAAGGGAGGTTAACCCCAACCCAAAGCGTATTATTGTTATAAGAACACGGTTGGGTAATCTTAACACTTTTCTCAATAACAAGGATTCGAGTTTTTCCAATTCAAGATTGTCAAGCCTGGAGTAAATGTCTAGGCCATACATCAAAACAGGGATGGCTTTGGTGCAATAGAATTGTATGAGCAGCCTGGTTGAGAAGCAGCAGTATTTTTTTGTAATGTATAACCTTTGAGCCGCTAACTATCCCCCATAGAGCCTCTTTACTACCCTTTATTTCTTTTGGTTTTGTTAGTGAGAAGTCTAGATATTTAACGTTTTTCACAACCGGAAGTTGTTCACCATTCATTACTCATCTGAATGAATTCAATGTGTACCTTTCGCCTTTATAATTGATAATGCATTCTTTCTTTGGGTTGATTGTTAAGCTATTTAATTTGGCAGATTCTTTGAATCTCCTTAGGGGTCTTTTTAATCCCACCTGCGTTTGATCTAAGAGTAGAATGTCATCAGCGTATGTAACGCAGAAACAACTCGCATCTTTTAATTTGGTTGAGATGAAGGAAGCACTTCCCACAAGTTTGGCAGATACAAATTGAAAAGGCATCCCGCTAACACGCATCCCTGTATTAGCCCACAAGAGGTATCTATCAGGGCTGATAGATCACCTCCTTTTGTGCCCCTTGTCAATTTTCTAGCTGAGCTGGCAGATTTGGCATCGTATGAGACAGTTAATTGTTTTCGTCTGCTATTTCTATTTTTCATGACCCAATGGATGGTTTCCCGATTATTGAACACCATCTATTGATTCATAGGATTTTGAAAGTGGTACGGGTAGCCAAGCATTCAGCGGCACACTATTAAAACCTCTGGGACGTTAATCTTGTTCTTTCCCTTTTTGAGAAATGGCCTCCTAAAACCTCTGGAGTTTCTTTCTGCTTGTATAAACGTACCAAAACTAGTAACAGGGTGATTGATTTTCTGACTTCTCCAAACAATCCGATGTGTGGTTCAGTGTTTAAGGCAGTATGAACAGGTTTTGGTCGGTTTGAAGAGGTCCATGGGTACCTTGTTCTAGTCAGTCTGTAAATCTTTTCAGCCAGTCTCTTACCGCACGCTTGCTAAATGGGTCAAGGACGTCAAGGGAGCCATAGCCTCGGAGGCATTCTGGGCAGGGGCCATGCCGGAAGATATTCTCAAATTGGGCAAATGTTGATAACTTTTATGTGTTTTCCTGCAAGCCTGTTGTGAATCCTTCGATGTCTGGCATGGCATGGCTTTGAAGTATTGTATAATAGGAGCCTCCGTGCCTTGTCTTAGAATGCTGATTGGTCCTAGTCTTATGACAGTCGCGATTCTATTAATGGCACAGAGACAAGTATTATCCCTCCCATGGCCATCCCTTCTGCACTAATAACCTTTGTCCTTTTCTAGACTCTGGTTATCCAGAGGGTCAGACGTTTTGCTAAAATGCCTTTTTGGACGCTTCATGGGCGGCAGTCTCCCAGGCGTACCTTGATTGTCATCTGCAGACAAGAGAACGGCATGACTGTTGTGGAAGGAGTTATTGGGCATGCTGGTCACAAATTGGTGGATGGAGAGGAGGAGGGGCCAGAGCCATGCCTGATGGGAACTGTAGTTTTGTTTCTTACTGCTATTTTGTAAATAAAAAAAAAAGAGCGATGCATAATACTCGCCTCATGCCATTACTAGAATCACTGTACATCAAAAAACTAGGATTGATCAGCATTGTGGAAAGTCCTTTTTGGCGATGGTATGGCAGCAAAAATTACCTAACTTGATATAAAAATTAACCTTAACTGTGCCTTTTTTGCTCTAATGCCTTCCCTGGTATCTTGTAACATTTGCCAGCTAATAAAGTGTTGGCCTTGTGTTGCCAGAACCAGGCAGTGGCATTACCAGGGCACAATACAGGCTATCCATTCTGTATCCTCTTGTATTTATGATGTATGAGAAGTCATTTATAACACGCCTGTACACAAGTGTTTCTAGGTGCAACACGACAAGATAGGAGGACGAAATAAACTCTTACTAGGCCTTTTGTCATTCAGATCGCGCAATTGGGGGGGGGGAGAGGAGATGTGCCAGGGGGAGGGAAAGGGGAAGTGCGATCAGTACAGCATTGCTCTGAGTAAGTGCAGCCGGGGAGCTGGCTAATAATTTACATATAGTTGTGAAGCGCTTTCCACAAGCATGTTAAGCAAGTGCCAGGCTAATAATTTACATATAGTTGTAAAGCGCTTTCCACAAGCATGTTAAGCAAGTGCCAGAAATCATTCTAGGTTCATGTAAGTGACTTTGCGTTTTACTTGACAGATTTAGTCTCCTGTGCCTGATATGTTGGGGCTTGGAAACGGACGCAGAGGTATGAAGTCCCCGCCCCTCCTGGTGGCCGTGCTCCTGGCATGTGTGCTTGTTCTCGGAATCAATTACTGGATTTCCAACTCTCGCAGTATCGAATTGCAGGTAAGAACACTGCCAGCCTTTTATGTCGTTTTACTGCTTTTATGCGTGTGTGCAGAGCATTTCTTCAAATCCAGCCTCAGAGCCTTGTTTGCATGAGCTTTCGTGTGTGTTAATTTTTCTTTTGGGGGGAGGCTGCCCTTGGGAAATGCACATGCAGTAAAATGATTGCACTCGTTTATCACCCGTTTCTGACACCCCAAGCATACAAACCTTTTTTAATCTTAGATCAGTACTTAGGCGGAACGTTAAAAGTCCACCACACTCCATCTCTCGCCGCACCAGGCTTCGAGTTTCTGCTTCCATATCTCTGCCAAATGAGTATAGGAAATGGTCCGGAGCAAGAGGGAGCAAAATGTCTTGCCGCAGCCGCCCTCCAGACCCAGGTGGTCCCAGACACGACTCTCGCAGGTCCTGCGCCACATCGAGCAGAGCGCTTTCAGCCTGCATACATAAACTGCTGAGACCTCACATTCAGTTTTGCAGCTGTTCAAACTGATATATATGTCCTGCATTTTACAGACATCTCGTTATTAGGGTGAATATTGTGACCAATCAAAACGGAAGAGTCCATTATTCGCTTAAAGGGTTTTCTTAATGAATCACTATGACATTTTAAACATTTTAAATTGTGGACATTATGATGTTCCCATAATTAATTTTGCTTTTGTGCAAATCTCCAGGATTGGGGTCTATATAGAGATACTTGGTTGCGGCAACCTGGCCCTGCTTCCTCCTTCCCAAAGCTCCGGCCGTCCCCCAATAAATGTTTTCCATTTCCAGCACTTTAGACAGCCAAATCATGTACAAACTGTGTAGATGTTTTGTATTATAGACTATAGACTCTAGAC
This sequence comes from Ambystoma mexicanum, assembly GCF_040938575.1. Classification (NCBI taxonomy): domain Eukaryota; kingdom Metazoa; phylum Chordata; class Amphibia; order Caudata; family Ambystomatidae; genus Ambystoma; species Ambystoma mexicanum. Next base: position 1,199,518,363 of record NC_090935.1, read on the forward strand.
CTAACCCCTGGTGTCGTAGAGAGGTTTGTTGCTGGTGGTGGTGTTTTGCAGCGTAGCACATTTCAAGAGCTACGTCCTAGAGTAACTTATGAAGCGCAACCTTTAATTCCATTGCCGACTGAGCATTCGCTCCTCGCATGCAGGGGTGGCTCTGCAGTTTACATTGCTTGTGCACAACTTCTGAGAGCAGTCGTTGGTGCATAGGAATAGTTTCTAACGCAACAGTATGATGACGGTCTTTTATAGTTTTTGGAATCCGATCCTTTGGAAAGCTAGTCCCCATATGTTATATGCAGAGCCACAATATCTGCAGGCCCTCAGGAGGTTGAGGGGGTGGGGGGGATTTGACTGGTCTCGAAATAAGGCCGGCCCTAGGAATTGCAGAGGCAATTACGGCATATGTTTTTTTTTATTATTCTTTATTTACATTTAACCAAACAAGAACACAGAAATCATTTAAAATGGAACAATCGCACAATATTGCGTATAAAGTTTACCAATACCAACAGCATGAGAAAAAGTGAGGAACCCCCCCCCCATAAAGAACTAGTACATAATCAAAAAAAAAATATGGCATATTCATTGCAGGGCCCCTTAATTTGCATATGATATCAATGGAAGTGACATCACTCCAATATGAACTCGGAAGGATGAAACTTGAGGGGATTGGAACCCGTGGCAAGCAGTTTAAACATAGATTTCAGCAGTAGGCACATTAACCCAATGGCTATCATTGCTGCAGGCATATTGATTTATGGCACACTGATTAAAAATGTACTTTGTCATCTACCTGCCCCTTTACCCCAACACACGCGCATTGACACTTGCTTTGTTATGGTAGACTGTGCTATACAGGATTCAATAACCTAGCATAACAAAACATTTCACTCGTTCTCTTTTGGGTAATACTCTGGATGGCCATGCCACTGTGGTGACTGGCAGCAAAATGAGAACAAACTTAACAATGTCTCTGCTGAGTCCAGTCCTCTATAATACAAGGGATTACCTTATTTGCCCAGCATCACACTTTGTGGTTAAACAGTGAAGCTCGGATTTTAACTCGTGCAGTTTAACCACATGAACACACCTTCCGAGTTCCACTTGGCACACATATTTAAAGTTTGTATTTCAAGGCCTAGACTAATGTCTTGTAGAGCAGAGCTCTACAATTTCCTATGACTATGATTGCGAATGCCATCCAGTCCTCATTTTTCCTGGCATTGTGGGACTTTGTTTTCCTAAATTTCAAATGGGAGAAAAAACCATGGGTCCCAGAATCCAAATGGAAAAATAGGAACTTGATGGCATACTCACACATGGCCCTGAGAAACTGCAGAGCTCAGATGGTTTACTTGTAAAAATACTTCCCTAGCATGGGGTCTGGCATGGATTTGCATGCTCATGAATATTCCCAGTCGTTCGTCAAGGAAAAAAAAGAGGCTGTGTACTCTTCTGTCCATCTGCCGACAGCAGGGATCCGTTTATCGGTGAATTTCAAGTTCCCCTCAAGGGCGAGAATCGTCAAAGTTTCTTCGAAGTTTCCAGAAGGCCATCGGGCCTACTCCGCAACTCCGGCCATGACGGAGGAGAAGTAGGAAGGAAGGTACCTTTTCAGGCCCTGCACCAGATGTGGGCTACAGAACATGTTTGTGGAGGACAAACTGCTCCAATGCCTCTGTCTTCACCCGGACCACAAGGTTGGAGAGTGCGAGATCTGCCTCAGCTTCTCCAAGAAAACGATGAAGGACTGACACAGTAGACTGGCGGCGTGGCTGAGTGCCAAGGCCTCTGCCCTGTGCCCCGAGCAAGGTCCTGCCTCACCCAGGACCAGCCGGTCCGAAGAGCGGGCTTCTAAATCCTTTGAGGCGCCCCATCCGTGGAGGCCCAAGACGAGACCAAGCACTGCAAGTCCATCCATCTTCACCGGGGTCGCCGGTAAGCTCACCGGCACGCTTGTTTTCGGACCACCATACTACGAGTCTGCCTGCAGGGGCTGTCGCAACGGCCCCTGCAGGCAGACTTTTCACAAAAGGACCAGGACCGTTACCAGCGGTGCCAGTGCTTCAGAGTCCCCATTCCCATGGAGTCCTTTCCTGACTCAAAACGAAAATGGGGACTTACTGATTCCCCTGTCCCGGGGGCACCGGGAAGTCAGGCAGTGGATTTAGTGTTTCGCTGACTTCGTAATGAGGCCCAATAAGTTAATCCTTAGAGACCCACGTTAAAGCAAAAGAATATTGTTTTTGCTTTATTGTCCATATCCTGAACGGAAAACTAGAAGCCCCACAATGCAAAATATGGAAAATATTACAAGCCTGAAAATAAAAATCTTTATTTCAGACCACTACTTGCATAAAGGTTACTTTTGTCAAACTTCCAGCCGGCTGCTTAGCTAAATGCTGAGAGCATTTGCCTAGTCATATAAAGCAACACTTTTGTTTTTGTAAACATGTCAGACATCATGGCAAAGCAAACCTTTTAAAAGGCGAGCTTTGTTTTGTGAACACCTTCGTGCTAAGGTAATGAGCCCAGCAGTGTAAAGTAAGGGTGTGCTGGATAAGAGAAAGCGGCATGTTGCAGGTCATTAAAGAGCCGCAGGCAGCCAGTTCAGGACGTTGCATGAGGCCTTGAAATGAATGGCAATCAGCCTGAGCTTTGAAACGGCAGTGACTGGAATCGGGACCCTTCTCGTCTTGTCATGGCCTGTTTCACCACGTAAACACATATGAGAACTGTTGATGTGCGTTTACTTTGTGAAAGAAGCCACTGCATGATGACTGGATCCCCCACGGACTACAGCGCCGGAGATTCTGCGAGGCTGGCCCCCATGTGCACGAGGCGTAGTGCAGCTGCACATGCTGCACTCACATATCGCCGGCCCTGCCTCGCAGTACCGGGGCTCTTTCTTCTGAACCTGGGGGCTGCACCTCCTAGAGTGGAGGTTGCAGGGATTTTAAACGCGCCAAGATGCATACTGGCACTGGCCTTGTTCCGAAAATTGTGTAAGAACCGCTTTTATGCCTGGCTTTTCCTGCGTTATATTTCTACGTATGTAGCTGTCAGATAAAGTCTATTTTCTACAGCAATCCTCCCTGTCCTCAAATACCGTAATACTCATTACCTTCTTGTATCCTTGCCTCTTAATGCGTCAGTCCTGGTGGTTTTCGTATTTTTTTGGAAGTATTAGGTATGAAGTAAAAAAACAAAAAAATAAAACGTTTTGTGGTGTGGGATATGAATTAGTGTATTGAAGAGTGAAGCAGAAGGGGCCCTGGTGACCTAGTATAAAACCTCTTGTACCATTCTGCTGACTGCCAGTGACAAACGTGAAGCTCAGTGCTACAGCTGACGCAGATTAATGATGACAAATATTCTATGGTTGACCTAATTACTCTATATCCATAAACCTGCAGGACCTACAGTTTTTTTAAAAGCAGTTTAAAGAAGATACTGAAGCTGGGGCATTAAGGTGGGTTTGTACACCCCTTCCCTGTAGCCGGCCCACCATCCCCTGCCTTCTTTTCTTCTGGTCTCCTAACTCCCAAGAAGAATTCATGGAGGTCCCCAAGCCCTGGACCCCACCCTACAAGTCTTTGAGCCAGAACATGTCCTCTGTGTGACTACATCCTCCTCTAAACCTCATCATCCTCATCTTCTTGGACTGCTACAGCAACCTCTAAAGACAGTAACTCACAGCACCCTCCCAGAGTAACAACAGTCTGTCCTGGACACAGCACTTAAAAGCTTCTGATCATTTCTCAATGATACACTGGAACGGGTCAGATTGCAAACCTTCCTCTTGGATAATCTTGCATGGAACCAGCAATACCCCGAAGGTTTGATCATGTGCCCACTTTTAGGCAATGCTTACATTTACATCTTCATGGGTCTCCTTTGACCTCTCGGTCTAAACACCCTCTCCTGTGCTGATTGCACACACATCTACTTTTTTTGTGCTTATGCCGTTTGGTTTATGGATCGAAGCAGCCTGAAACTAGCGATGCAAAAAAGGAGCATCTTTGCTTTTTAAATAAAGGAACACATTATATTTGACTCCCAACCCAAACTTATTTCTGCATTTAGAGGTAGATTGTTGCTCTGCTGCTTCAACCACGAGCCTACACAATCCTTTCAGTCTGGACTACATCTGGATCGTAAATTGTGAAAAATTGCCTGAGAGGAAGAGTTTTGCACTGAAGACTATTATTTACTTTTTTCTCCTGGTTCAGTGAAAGACTTGTTTGTAGTGACCTGGTTTCCCTGCTAGCATTGTAGTATGTATGGAATGTTGGGTGAGGGACACAGAATGCAGCCTGTGAGGATGTTGATGTATGTGTGGAAGTTCTGAGTGTGTTAGTTGCTGAGATGTAAACCCCTAGAGAGGATGCCGGTGCATGTTGCCCTAAGGCTAAGCTTAAATGTACCTGACTTGATGTACTTAATAACATATACAAGAACTTAAAGAAGTTACTAGTACATCCCAAGATGTCAGAGTCCTCATTAGAGAACCCAAGCTTTACAATGTGCTACTAGCTTATATCTGTGCTCCAGAGCTTAGTCTCCTCCATCCCCTCTGCCCTGCAATGCGCATGATATCCATGGAATAGCGATCTGGCAAGACGCACTTTGCTGCAGCACTGCTCCATCTTGTTGTGGCTTAATTCCTCCCCTGGACTCTCCTAATGATCTGCTTCTCTGGCTAACCTAGGTCTGTGTCTTCCCTCTCTTGGTCCACCCAACCCCTGTGCCTTGATCTGTTCAATGTCTACCTGGCAAGATCATGCCAGCAGGAAAAACGCTGCAGGGAAGCCAATGCCAGCAACATGCGATAAACTGATGAGAAGGTGGAAACAGAGCGTTACGCTTGAGGGGACAGGTGGGCAAACATCAGGTAGGTTTGGATGGCGGTAGGAGGTGCACATACTGAGGCAGGTGGGTAAGGGTAAAGCACAGGGCTGGAGGAGAGAGGTCGGAAGGGGGATGGGATTCAAGGGATAAGCGTATAGACAGGCAGATCACAAAGAGTTTGGTGGGTGTGCAAAATAAATGTATCCAGGAGCAGAGGGTTTTAAGGGAAGGACATGTCGGGGCATGGAGGAGCATGGTCTTTTGGGTAGGGCCACCCAAAACGATAGATAAAGATGGGTACACATAGCTTCTGGCATTTTGTGAAAAACGATCTGATACTGCGTTATTCTGGCAACTTAATTTCATATTTAGGTATAGGGCTGTCTTGAACAGGGAGTTAAATACCTTGAGGTTTTGTAGCTGCGCAGAAGCGATCCTTTTTGGAGGCGACTATCCATTCCTGTCGCTGTCATGCTTCATTGGCAAATAAGCATACATCGCCTATAATCTTCCTCATCTTCTTCCTTTCAAAACAATATAGTGCACACTGTATGTACCCCCATTCTTTTTGCAACAACATATTCCCCCGACTCCAAAAGGTAGTTCAGTGGGAGAGAATTGTATATTTTCTAATGTCAAACGTTTTATTGGCACAAGAAGAGAATATACATTTACAAATGCCCACATACAAAGCAGACACACGGTCATAAGGTAGTTGCTCCTTTTGGGCAGCTGCGTCTAGCTTCTTACTGGCATCATTTCGAAACCTCGTGAAAAGCAATCCGATCCATAGGCTTAGCCTCACACAACACACCACAACCTCGCCTGTGCATTCCAACTATAGCCGATGGCTAAAGTTATTAAACGGACCCAGTACTGTCTCATCCATTTGTGGATACCATGCCATTTTGTATGAAATGTATGCTATGCCTCAGGCTACCGTCTATTGAAAACTCTGGTAGATCGATCACTGTATACCCAATTGCACTCAGCACAGTTTAGAACCTTTTATAAATATCAACCAACATAAATAGCAAAGCAGTCCCTAGCGGTTGTACCTGTTTTTAACAAGGTCTGTTTCCTCGTTTGCTCATTACACGTGCATCTTTCCCCGCTGTCCTTTTTTTTCGTGTTTTTTATTAAATGGGTGCCCCGACCTCCCATTTACCCTACTCCCCATTCAGCCGCATCCTGCCACCCACCACCCCGAATCCCTTACCCCCCACCACCCCGAATCCCTTACCCCCAAACACACAGCATAATAAAAAAAGAATTGGCAAAGGACTGCAGGGGGAAAATACACGAGTAATGTGCAAACGAGGAAACTGACCTCGTTAAAAACGCAGCATACAATCCGCAAAACCGTGACTGCCGACCTGGAGTCTCTTCTTATAGACTCGGGAGAATTGGTCAAGGACAGGTAAAATATCTGTGTTGGCTCCTGAGAGAGCCCATCTTGTGCACAGACAAGAGTGGCCCCAGATTGCTCAAAAACTTCCAGCAGGCTGTTGTGCAAGATGTTAAGAGCATTTGCCTAAACATATAAAGCAACCGTTTTGTTTACATGTCAGATATCGTGGCAAACCTTTTAAAAGGCGAGCTTTATTTTAAGTGAACACCTTCCTGCTAAAGTAATGAGCCCATTGCTGGCAAATAAGGGTGTGCTGGATAAGAGAAAGCGGCATGTTGCAGATCATTAAAAAGCCGCAGGCACCCAGTTCAGGACGCTGCGTGTGGCCTTGCATATGAATGATCAGCCTGAGCATTGAAACTCCTCTTCTCCTGAGGCCAATCCTTTGCTGTCAACTCTCAATTTAGTCCTCATTTTAGTAGGAACCAAACGCACTGAGGTTGGTCCGGATAGTCTTTCTGTTACTCTTTTTCTATCTCCGCTGGACTGGGGTACACATGAGACAAACGGAGCCAACATCCTGTGAGCAAGCGAGGGAGGGAGCTGCACCTTATTCACAAACGTACCCATCTTTTTGAGTTGGCTGGGGTATGTGGCAAGCCAGAAGAACTCGAACCAGGGAACATGTTGGAATGTAGGTTTATTTAAATTAATAGAAAACGCCTCACTTACCCTACTACTAAAAGGGAGTTCCCGTCCTCACCAAACTAAACCACGGTGTTTGTCTATAGTCCGAAAAAAAATAGTCCTCGGTCCAAACATGTCCACTAAACTGGCCCTACCACTTAGCAAAAAAGAAATCGGTTTAGTTTCCAGCACTCTTGGTTCTTAACCAAGGTAGCTCCGCCTGTACCAGGAATCCCTCCTGGGTCTGGATCCAATGGTTAGAAGTAAACAAATGTTCCACTCAAAGAAAACCGTTCTTGTCACTCTATCAAAAGTCCCTCAAAATTCCCCAAAGTTTGGCAAAGTCTCAAGTTCATGGAAAAACAAAATGTCCAAACATCTTTAGGTGGAGGACTAGTTCCCTGATCCCTTTACACCAACTTGGTCGATCTTTTCCATTACTGCAATCAGCGTTCGGGTGCCTCAGTGCTCCCTTGATATCTCACTTAGTTCCTATACCCCTCTCTGCTTCTGGCTCTTGGTTTTCTTGGGTCCCGCTAACCTGCTTGGATTACTTGGGGTCTTCTAACCCTTTTCCTTGTCTTTCTCTCTCTTCTCTCAGGTCCTTGTGACCCTTGAATGCAGCTAGGTGAGTCCTTCCCTCTTCCCCACTTGTTCTTTCTTCGCTTTTCCTCCCTCCCACCTGGGCAACCCACATATCTGCTGTGTTGTGATGCTTGCTACAGTGAGGGTCTGCCTCGTATGCAATGGCATCGTTTTCCACGGCTTGCCACTCTTCCACACTGGATGCAGGTGGCCTTTGTGTGTCTCTTTCGCTCTCGCTCTTTCGCTCGCGCTCGCTCTTGCTCTTTCTCTTTCGCTCACGCTCTTTCTCTCTTTCGCTCACGCTCTTTCTCTCTTTCGCTCACGCTCTTTCTCTCTTTCGCTCTCTCTTTCGCACTCTCTCTGAACCAGTGCTCCCTTTGTTCCTGGACTGTGGCCCTCATTACAAGTCAGGCGTTAAGGGTTTAACGGCGCTGTTAACCCTTAACGCCTGATTCACACTTTAACGCCTGCTTTTGCAGGCGTTAAAGTCCAAGGCGCTAAGCAACCTTGGTGCTAATTACGGCACCGTAATTAGCGCCTTCCCCATCCCCATTATGCCCTATGGGGCAAAAATGGGAATGGGGAAGGGCAAATGGTGAATGGGGAATTACCGCCCTACTCACCTTGGAATGGGGCAGTAATTTGGACCATGGTGCTAATAGCACCATGGTCCAGCGCCAGACCTGTAATGAGGGCCTGTGTGTCTATTTGCGTGCTCCAGGTCCTCGAAGTCCAGTAGCGGTTGCGCCTCCAGGTCCAGTTGGCTCTGCTCTGCCTCTCCTGCCTTGCAACGCTTCTTCGTTTGGCATACAGCGTCTCCCTCTGGTGTCCACCTCCTTCCGCGCTGCAGCCAGCTCTGTTCTGCGTGTCTCCTCCTCTTCAACGAAATTTCCCATTCAGTAAGTTACATTCGTTCAATGTGGGTAAACCCAGTTTTTCAGCAATCCCATGGCAAAGCGAAATTCCAGATTAGCATGGGAGAAAAAAGGTTGATGTTTGATTGTATGCTTCAATTCTAAAGGCGAAAGTTAGTTAAAAAATTTGAAATTTCAATCTGTTCTAAAGGAATTCACTTGTTTTTCGCAACTGTAAAACCTAGAGTTTTCTCAAATTACATAAAAATAATAGCTGCTGTAGCTTTGTTTAAACACTTTACAAACCTGTTTCTCATTTAACTGAACACAGAACGTGTTCTTTCGCCTAAACCAGATATCTAACATTTCTCCCAAGGGATGCTTTTAGTCTTTTCGTTTATTTATTTTTTTTAAACCAGGCGATTTCCTCCTATGATGGGGGGGAAAAGAACAACAGAGTAACTGGTAGGCACAGATGGAGGATTCATAAGGAAGGAGCGCAAGGAAACTCTAGCCGCCTTCCGCTTGTAGGGACTAATGGCACAATTTTTGTATTGTGCCATTTCAAAATCCTGTTTTTGCTGTACTGACTTCCAGTCTTGGTTGCCTTCTCCAGCTTGCAACAGTGATGAAGTTTTGAATGACCTTGCTCTTTTCAATCTGTTTCCCGAAGCACACTGGCGTTGATTTTGCCTTCAGTGCCTGGAGCCCAAAAATCCAATACCTGGTAATGCATTTTGCAACTTTATTTCTTTCAGTCTTTTAACAATCACCTATTGTGGGAGGGAGGATGGGGGTCGGGGCTCAGATTTTTGCCTATGACACTCTTGAAAACTCCAGACTGGGTCACTTATTTTTCCTGACAAATTCCCAAAAAATGTAAATAATATAAAACCTCTGCACTTTCAAGCAGTCCTATTTGCAGTGAGCCGTTTTATATAAACGCAACAATAAAACAAAACATTAGGTTGTTAGTAGATCTCATTAGAGGCTCTCCCCAACTGCTTGGCTGTGTTACTCCTAGGTATTTTTCAAATGGTTTTGCAAATCTACTGGCTTTTATGGGACAGGTTTTCTTCAGGGGCTTTCACGATCCTCTTGTGTGTGTCAGACAAGCATTCTTGAGAGAGTTTCAACAGCCTCTATTTCACAATGGATAACCGCCTTTGAGGGCCGTGTCACTCCAGCTTCTCATTGGTACGGGATTACCTCATATTTTCTTCTGGGCCTTACTGGTTTTAGGGGTTTTGACCAGGCCTTTTTCCACCCCATCCCTTGAGTTGTTTCCCCATGCGTCATAGGGGAAACAGATTAAAAAAGACCTGGTAGAAATGTTCCTTTTCTTTTCTTGGGCAAGTTGTGGGACTAACATGGCGCCAACACGACTAAGTAATGAATTGAGTCTTAGTGTCTGCGACTCCACTTACTTGCTGAAAGCTGTGTTTGCTGTGTTGTTGGCGTGCTGACTGAGGATATCAGTATTCTTTTGCTGTTCATTGTTTTCCACCTTCAAAAGCCCCAGCATACCGCAGAGTGTGGAACTGCAGAAAGAAAAGGTTTGATTTGATACTTGATATCTATCTACTAAGGACTGCCCGTGTGCCGGAGGAGATCGCACCTAAGGAGAGTGACTGAGCAGTAAGGGAAGGCTGTTTGAACTATTTAGAAGACAATTACGTAGTAACTGAGAACCGCTTACCCTTCTTGAGTTTATAAAGTTGCGATCACAAACCGCTCCCTTCGAACATCCCTCCCTGCAGTGATAATTACTGTTGTTTGCTGATTCGTTCTTCTGAGGCTGCAAAGTAACGTGGAGAATTGGAAATCACTGGCAATATGGGACTTGATAGTTGTGCTTTATCAGTGCTGTAAAATCCACAAATCATACAGCGGACCGTTTATTCTCTTTGATCCCGGTTACAACTGCACAGAAGCGCTTACTTTGACTAAAGGTCTAAACAACATAGTTTGGAGCTTCCTGAACCAGAGTCCTTGCACATTGGCCAGGAACCGGGTGAGATCTAGTCTACTCCCAACAATAGACCTGTTCCATTTCCCCACACAAATGTACTACCAACACCAATCCCAGTGGAGAAAGAATTGCGTTTGTAGAATTAAGAACTTACAACAAAAAGCGAAAAATATTGGTTTACAAGATCTGAATTTATGATCAGACTACACTCTATTCCTCAATTGCGAGTTCTGAGGTCGGAAGACTTTGAGTTTGAGCCTCTGAGTGCAAATAATTCAAATGTCAGCCATCCATTGTAAATTCTTGGCGACTGCTGAAATGTGAAATTACAGAGAACTTATTGGAGGCTGATGTAGAAGTTGAGGCACGCCCGAACAAAGAAGATGCCAAATAGCCTAAAATATAGACCACAGAACCTAAGAATTCTGCAAACACACCCCAATTGCCAACTGTTAAAGAAGTTCAGCTTGTCGACATACAGAACATTTTAAAGTGGCTAGCAGAGAATCTACCAGTAGTGGCCTAAAAGCAGTGAGATCGCTCGATTTATTTCATGGAATTGTCAGGGATTTAGCTACTTGTTGTCTATTGAAGGTTCTATAGCATAGATTACTAACCATACCTGTATATGCCTTCAAGAAACTTGGCTAACCCGACAGATTGCTCTGGATGGATACATCATTCATCAGGCTTTTGGTAAAAAGGGTCCACAAGGAAGACCGTATGGGGGTTGATTGTCAGAGTTGTACATACCATAAAATCATGTCGCAAGTATAAAATAAAAAGGATGATTACATTGTTGCCGTTGAGTTAGAATTGCCCTGTAAGGGCATTGTAGATAGGATTTTACTGCTTAGCCTATATAGTCCACCGGGGGCTACTCAGAGAAAACATTCAGGAAGCAGGTCATGAGCTGCTTATTGATTGGATGTTGAATTCAGAGAATAAAGCAGTTCTAATTGTGGGCGATTTTAACTGCCATATGAATCGAGATGCTGTGATTGTTAGCAACCCTCATCTAAAATCCAAGAGCAAAATGTTTCACTTGATTGTTCACCCCGAGGGACTTTATTGGGTAAACTTCTGCAGTATCTGGGGCTTAGAAATGATAAATGGGAGGACCCCTAGTGATTACCCAGTTAAAGAAACTTGGAAATGTGGTAGCCTTTGGAGTACTCTTGATTACATCTTCGTTAGTGCTGAAATAACTGCCCGGGTGTAAGATATGGAAATTAGTATGAACGATTGGAGTGACCATGCCACACTCATTTTAACATTCACCTCTGAAGCAGCCCAAGATAATGCGAAAGCCTTGGGGCATTTGAGGGTAAATCATGCTGTGACTAGTATCCGCTGGTCTGAACGGAACATCAACAAGCCGGCTCTGGTTCTTTCCTGTGTGCTCACTCCAACTCGCAGTGCATTCTTGGCTATGTCTATAAATTAAATTGAGAAATGGATTTCCTCTTTCGCAAGCGCCCACACCACTTCCAGCGTAGGGATGTCAATAATTGAAGTAAACAAAAGCAATCCCGATGATAAAGAAATAAGAGATGCAAAAAGGCCATTAAGAGCAGATATCTGTAAGGCGAGGAAATCTTGCACAACACGCAGATCCTGTTATTCTACCTGTAAAGTGCTCAAAAGTAAATTTAAATCCTGGATTAAACCAAAGCTATGAGAAGAACCTAAAGCAATGGCAGGACTCGGTACAGATTCTGTGCACTAAAAATTTCCGCAATATTTGGGCGTTGTTGGGGGAAGCTAGGGGAGACCGAAGGACTCCACTGACCAAGCCGATTGGTGCAGAGAGATGGGAGAATTACTTGAGAGATCGTAATACTCCTATTTGTGATGAGGGTAAGAGGATCGTGAATACTGCCGCCCCGTCCACTGTTTATAGTGACCGTTGACCTATTGCTCTCTAAAATTAAAAAGCTCAATTCCTCCCGTGCACCGGGTCCTAATGGACTCGCCAATCTTCTATTAAAGAGTAACCTGGAATTCTGGGCTTTTACACTCGAGATCCTCTTTGAGAAAGTTCTGACTGAAGGAAATGTCTCCAAATCGTGGCAGATGGCAACGCTAATTCCAGTGTTTAAGAAGGGCGATAAGGCAGAGCCTGGAAATTACAGGTTTCTTTCTATGCTGGACTGCACTGGTAAATTATTTGCAGCACTGCTACTAGATGAATTACAGGAATGGGTTGAGAAAAAAGGGCTGCTCGATCGATTACAAAGTGGACTTAGGCGTGGCTACTCTACAACCCACAACCTGATGGTCATGGACATCCTCTGTAATAAGGCTAGACGGAGTGGTAGTGCTTCCCTTTTATGTAGTCTGTCGATTTTAAAGCTGCCTTCAACCTAGTTCCCAGAGAATTATTATGGTCAAAACTGCAGTCGTTAAGCTGCCCACAGAGACTACTCTATTTTCTGAGACTATTGCATCAGAATACCACTGTCTCGCTTAAACTGGATGCACAGGGGAATATGACCAACCACATACAGCAGAACAGAGTAGTTGAACAAGGTTGTGTTACAGCCCCTCTACTCTATGATCTTTTTGTCTATGACCTACCAATGGTGATTAAAGCAGTCCACAACTGTCGCCCCCACCCCCCATAATGGGAACAGTACATTGCCCTGTCCTCGCCTATGCGGATGACTTCGTCATTCTGGGCCACACTTATTGTGGACTACGTAGATCTGCTGAGGCACTCTGGGATTACGCCGAAAGCAATGGGTTAACAATCTTGAAAAAACACAAGTGATGGTGTTTACAGGTAAAAAGATCACCCGTAATACACTTAAGATACATGAATCGGAGATCCAGTATACTCCACAATATAAATACCTAGGGGTTGAGATTGAAACTAGGGGACATTATACTATCTACAAACAAGCACGAATAACCAGAGCTGCCCAAATTACAGTACTAGCATACCGCTTTTCTATTTCACATGGTGGCTATACCATTTGGGCCGCCCAACAGCTCTACTTACAAGTGCTTGCCCCTATGATAACATACGGTTTAGAATCCCTCCAGTTAATTGACCTCAAATGGTTGCAGGTAATGGAAGGTAAATACTGGAAGAAGATTCTTGGCCTCCCTGCATGTATACCCATGGCTATATTAGGGCTAGAATTAGGATTAATATAATTTAAATCACTAGTACTGAAGAGACGAGCAGAACTTTATCTGAAAATGTATAATAACACTGACAATTGGCTGTTGGCATCTATGTGGCATCTATGTGGCAGTTTAAAAAAGGAAATACTGACTACGATGCACTCATTGATATATGGTATGGTTATTCGACCTTTAGCGAAAGTTTGATTCTCACACAGTATTTTAAGTAAATAATTCACTAGTATACAGTGGAATTGTTTCGAGGTTTTTTTATCTTCCTATCTTTTATCTATTCTCCTTTTGTGTAACAATAATTATTCTGTCGTTTTATTGAGTTTGTATATAAAGTAATGAATTATGATTGTGAATAAGATGTATTTGTGTTAAATGTGAAAAGTTTGTTTATAACCGTAACACATTAAATAAAAAAAGGAAAAAAATACTTGCAGTCTCTCTTCCCCCTATTATTGAGGTTGATTCATCACAGTGCTCACTGAGCCTAGGCATAGGGCTTTCCTTTCAGGTGCTAAAATGTGTACAGAGAGGCATTCACCATGCAGTTGCCAGCACAGCAATGCCATTGGATACAAAGTCCTTTTATCGCAGGATGTTTTTTCGTTGCAGTTAGAAAATTATATAAATCTGGTGTGAGTGTTCGGGAATCGATAAAAAATGAAAAGTAATGGGGGTGTTTGTGGGGTAACCCCCCCCCCCAAAAATAATTTAAAAAAAATTGATGGCTCTTTTTGTGAAACAATTTGCAGTAAAACCCCCCACGAAAAAACTTCCCGCTATGAAATGACATGGAACCTGCCATTAATGAAGCCTAAACCAGTTCAGAGAGTGGTCTGAGATAAGTTGTGCATACAAAATTGACCAGGCTCTCTCCTTTTTGCCCCTCCCTTTCAAAGACGCAGGTACCAACTGAATAGTCACTGAGCCCTTTGCCCTTCTCATCTGTGGTCTTGATTAATGGCAGGCAGGCAAGCCTGTCTTCCATCCCAAGAGTATTTGTCAGACAGGGTTGTCATTGGGATAGAAATATAGACCAGATTCTTAGCACCTCGCTTTAACCAGGGCAAACTCTGCACCCTTCCCATCTTCTGCTTGAGGTACCCTGACAATAGGGACATAGCCCTCTTAGTTAATGGAGTCGACCCCCAATAACCCTCAAAATCGGTTAAGTCAGTCCACTTTTGTTGGACCCTTTGGGTCAGGCACGACTGGTTTGAGGACAGTCACCTGCACAGGTTTTCCAGCTGGTCCGTTAAAATGTGTGTCGGGCTCTTTTGCTCCGTTTTATCCCACCTATAGACCATCACAATGAACTTCCCTCCTTCCCTCTTTCGCTTTTTCCTTCCCTCCCTGGGTATAGCATAGGAGCAGAGACACAGTGCTGACTGGAGCTGGGGGTTGGAGGGGTGGTGGTGACAATCCCGAGAAACAGGCAACCGTGGGCACCGGCCAGGTAAAAGTAGCAGCCACCTTGGGGTTAACATAGGAAAGGATAGAGTAGTGGCGGGCAGAAGAAGCGGGGGAACACAGCAGGGGGGCCTATACAAGAGGCGATGAATGCTTGCACTGACCTTAGGGCGCAGCCATAGGGAGGCTAGATACGAAATGGGGGTGGGGTGAGGAACAGAACGGTTCCAATGGTCCAGTCCACAGTGAGAGTAGGGGTGAAGTCCTAGATGTTGAGAAGGAACAAGTCCCTGAAGATTAAGGTCTTACGAAGTTCATAATGCTAGTACTGAACATGGCTACAATACAATAGAGGCAGCCCAACAAAGATAACCTATCTTTTTGGGACCAATGTGAGGTCTTTGTTATAAGACCATGACGTGTTATGACTAAGAGCAAGATTCATTTCTTGGTGCTTTCATATGCTTTGCGCTGCCGAGGTCATTTCTTGCCTTAATGTGGTGCACATCAGAATAAACAATAACATTAACTGCCAGAACTGGTTTCCTTTTGGTTTTTTAAGGAGTTCTCAACCCCCTTCCCCCATTGTTTAAACCTGCCAGATAGTGTCGTCAGTATCACCCGTGTGGTCTCTAGAGAAAAAGACTGATACTAATGCATGATAAAGGAAATGTATCCACGTTTTCCCCTTCCTCGTTGTACTTGTTTATTTGTACTTATACACAAGTGAAGGGCTTCAAGGCGGGAAGGGAACAAGGGAATGTAGTCCTTATTCTAAGGCTTTGAAGATTCTGAATGAGCGAACAAAATAACTAGCATAGTAGGCCAGAGGCATTTCTGCTACTGCAAGGGCATGACTGTAAGGAAGGAGAGAAGGGGCGGGGGAGGAGAAGGAAAAAAGAGCATTCAGTCAATAAACTATTATCAAATAGTGCAATTGCATGACAGAGGGGGGGCAGGAGAAAAGGACATACAGAGAACTACTGTACTAGGCCTGGCGACTTTCAGAATGATTGGTGGTTGGTCATCACTAATGCGCCTATGCACAAGTATTTCAGGCACAACCAAACTAGGGAGCGGAGGCTGAGGGAATACAGGACAGACGAACTTGCTAGGCTTAGTACATTCAAGCTTGTGCAAGTGCTAGACAGGAAGTGCGAGGGAGGGGGACAGGTAGGTTAAGTGCAGAGTTGTTGCCTCTCTAATGGAACGTATTCCGAGTGCAGTTGTGCCAAGAAAAGTGCAGAGGCAAGTGCAGGACTGGCGGGGGAGCATCGGACCTGTGTGAGGCTGTAGAGGTTCACCAGGTGACCAGTCAGTAAACTGAGCAGTTGGGGAGGAGAGAGGACGGAAGCAGGAGTGAAGAGAAGGAAGATTAGCAACGGAGCGAGAAGAGGAAGGTCTTCAGGAGTTTCGGAACTCAAGAGTTCTGGCTCAAGTCTGAGAGAGGCAGGCAGGCTGTTCCAGAGGGAGGCACCTGCAGAGGTTAAGGATCTACCTCAAAATCTGTTTGGAAAAATGGCTCACCCGCAGAGAGTTGGAGAGGCCGAGCGCAGGGCTCTAGAAGGAGAGTATTTAGGAAGAGAGCATTGTAGATGGTATGGACCCCGGCCGCAGAAAGCCTTGTGGACTATGCAGAGGGATTTGAACTTGATCCTTACAGCTACAGGGAGCCAGTAGAGGGATTTCAGTGCCGGATAGATACTGTCCCTGGGCTTGAGGCCAAGGATAAATCTTGCGTTCTGTTCTGGATAAGTTGAAGAGGTCCGAGAGTAGAAGTAGGAAGATTGAGAAAGAGACTTTTGGGAGATATGTATATAATTACAGCATATGCTAAAGTAACAGGGTGCCAACAAAAACGTGAATAAAACTAGAGAGACCAGAGCAGTTGGATAGGTCTCCTTATCCCATTTGGCGCGAACTGCTGTAACTCCGCCCGGTCACCTGACATGCTCCTCGGCAGCAAACTCAAACAGGACATTACATCTCTCCCACACATGAGATAATACTTGGTTCTTCTACTCCATCTCCTCGATCCATCTGACAGGCTTTCGAGCAACTCTCCTTAAAGGACTTTGGACCATTGCTGCTAGACCACCTTCACCACTGCAACTGTCATCAGTGTCTATATCAATGTTCATGTAATCAGAACCAGACTCTTGGTTGGTCACAGCATCATCTGATTCTTCAGCCACATCAGCGTCAATTGTGAATTCTTTGAAGACTGAAGAGTTTCTGGTGACACACAACAAGGACCCTCATCTGATGCCATTGATCCTTTGATGGCGGTCATGGTCAGTGACTTGGGGTCAAAAGCGGATACATCCTTCTGCCCTTGTGGTTGTCGCACCAGGACTACATCCCCTGCTTGTAGGTTGGACTCTTTAGCTCTTCTCTTCTGGTCTGCATATTCCTTCATTTATGTCTTGCTTGCTGCATCCTTTGCAGATGCTCTTGCATCTGGGGTGGATCCAAACATCTGCTCTGCACTCTGGGGGTAACCTAGTCTTGATCCCCCGACCAAACATTAGTTCTGAAGGATAGACTCCCGTAGAACTCTGCCGTGTATTCAGAGTCTCAGGGCAGCGTGCAGATGGCCTGCATGAATGAGCCTCGGGTGATGGAACACACCTGAAGCGGGGTCATTTTCCGGTGCTGAAATCCTAAATATTCCACAAACATTGCAAATTCATATCCACTGACGGATGGCCCATTGTCGGACTTTAGTGTTGACGGGTTTCCATAGTCGGCTAATATTTTGTCAAGTGCCAGGATGACTGCATGTGCCGCCGTTGAATTAACCATGTGTATCTCTGGAAATTGCAACAGTTCATCCATGACTACCAAAACATGTTTGCCGTTTGTGAGAGATCCAAACATGTTGACTCCAACTTCATTCCACGATTTCAGCGGCATCAGGGTGTCCTTTTTAGCGGTTCGGAAGGCTTCAAGGGTCTTGTTTACTTTCATGTCCATTTGCGGGAACCACACCTTTGTGCGAAGTTGTTGTTTAGTAGAAACGATCCCTCGATGTCCTGTGTGGGCTAAACTGATCACCTATCCTGCAAAGACTCGGTGATGACGATTCTTTTTTCCTTGAGTAGGAGTCCATGAGAGGTGAATCTCATCAACAATGTGTGCTCTTCCTTTGTTAGGCAGTCATCGCTTTGACGTGCTTCATGCCATCTCCCTGAATGTAACTTGTCCTTGACTCTCATCCGGATTCAATCATCTTGATGCATTGCTTTCATGATTTCAGGTGCAGGTAGGCATTTTGGGAGTGCATTGTCCGCAATATAATTGATATATTGATCTCCCTTGCTCGACTATGTTGCTTCTTTCGCAGGCAATGGATATCCAGACAGGAATTTGCTGGATTGTTGCCTTTTCCAGGAACGATTAATAATAAACGAGTACACCTGCAGTCGAAGCCCCTAGCGTGCAATATGTGGTGGTATCTTGGAATTTTGCTTCCCATAAATGGTTGCGAAAGCCTGGTGATCAGTGATGATGTATTTTTATCCATATAAAAATAAATGATAATGTTCACAAACCCAGACTACTGCTAATCTTTCTTTATCTGGTTGAGAATATGCATATTCAGTCGTTGACAAACTTCTACTAGCATATGCCACAATCCTGCAGGTGAGGAGGAGCCTAGCTTGAATTGTGCCAAGATTGCACCTAAACCTACTGGGCTTGCATCCAGTTAGTTCAGTTTACAGATCAGGGTCATAATATGCCATGCAGTATGCCGATGATGTGCGTCATTTTATCTCCTTGAAGGCATCCTCACATTCCATTGACCATGTGAATTCTTGTTCCTTTCGAGTGAGCAGCCGTAGTGGAGTACTGACTGACGGAAAGTCGTGTATATATATTGTACAATAACTAGCCATGCCCAGGAATGATCATACTGCTGATGTTGATGTGGGTGTCGGTGTGGCAATGAGAGCTTGTACTTTGTCGGGGTCAGGTTGTAGACCTTCACTTGAGAATATATGACCAAAGAACTTCAGGGTGGACTTGCAAAACTCGCATTTGGCTGCATTTAACGTCAAATTTGCATACTCCAGTGCCATGCACACTCGATGTAACTTGTCATCATGCTCCTCTTGTGTTGCACCAAATATTAAGATGTCGCTATTGTAGTTGAGACATTGTGGTTTGTACCGAATCACTTGATGCACTTCGGCATTTTGAAACATTTCAGTAGCTGATGAGACTCTAAAGCTAAGTCTTTTGTATTGGAATAATCCCAGATGTGTAGTGAACGTAGTAATATAACGAAAGTCGGGCGCAGCTCCAATTGGTAATGCCCTTTGTTTAGATCTAATTTGGAGAAAACCTTCCATCCTTGTAAAAGGTGCATCATGTCCGTCATTATTGTGGACAAGTGTTTCTCTTTCTCAATAGCCAGATTAGGTGCTCTCATGTCCACGCAAATTCTGATTTTTATCCCCCTTTTCCTTTTTGGGCACCTGAACAATGGTGGAGACATATGGAGTGGGTTCTACCATGTGTTTAATGATGTCTTAATTAGCAGTGCTTGTATTGCATCTTCGACTTGTCTCTGAATGTTTAAGGGAATTCCCTGATAATGCTGTGCAGCTTGATCTGCTTAGCTTTTGCGTTTTCTTAATCTTGTGAATAGTGACACAAACATCTCGACTACCATGTAATTGGGGTCAGTGGTGTAGACTCTCACTCCAGTGGTTTGTCAGACCCATAGGGGTATATGTCTGTCAGCTGGTTGCAGTGTATTGCAAGGCTCTGAAATTTAATGGAGAAACAAAAGGATTGGTTCTCACATTGACAATTATATGTTGCGTGTTCTACAGTCGGCAAACCAGACAATCTCTATATCTGCGCAGTCAATGGAACAACAAAAAATATTGTATACCCACAAGCATTGTGAAATTAAACATTTTAGAAGCGTGAGCTTTCTCTTTTCTTGCTTTTCCATTTAACCATACTGAGCCACAGCAACGCGTGGCTGGGGACAGCTAGTACGATAATAAAACTAAAGACACCGGAGCAGTTGATTATACATCTCTTATCTCAGTAGGTGCAAACTGCTGTGACTCCGCCCTGTTACCTGACATGCTCTTCAGTGGCAAATTCAAAGATTTAACATCGGCAGGGGACGGGGAAAGGATTATACAAACATAGAAACAGGACATAACAGGCCTCACTAGTCCTTTTCCCGTGTTCTTTACCCTTTATAATGAAGACCGACAATGGGCTAGCATAGAGAGAATTGTGTTGCAGCAGGGAGTCGGAGGATGCAGCTATCAGCCATTTTTTATAATATGGGCTGGTACCGGCAAATAAAGCCTCTGTTCCAAGCACAGCAATTGGCTTCCTCCTATGACACAGGTGCTAATTTGGGATGGTGACTGAAAAGCTTAGTTCGAACAAGAGACGAAGGACACTATAGAAAGTTCTTTAACAGCAGGTATGAGGGAATTCCACCATCCGGTTGTGCAGGTAAATCTAGAGCTGTACCATCTGCAACCCGAGGACTGAAACCACTGCAGCCAGTTATTTATTTTGGGAGTTTTATATAGCGCCAGATGCAGCAGGAAGCCACTTCAGAGTGCTTAAGCCATCACATTGGTAAAACATTAGATGGCATAATTCAAGCTAAAAAGAGGGACATGGTAAAGATTAATTACCTTCTTTGCTACAAACCTCAAGGGACTCCCAGATGGGTATATTAACAAGTGTATACCCCAGTGCCGCATAGCTTTTTGTGTAGCAAGGGGATGTGCCGCAAAGTCACAATTTTGAAGGGTAATTTCCTAAGGAAAAACCTTGAACTGGTATTTGTCCAGCATGGTACAAAGATGTTCTTCCCTCTAATACACTGGAAGCATGCAGGACCAGCAGCCCAGATTCCACTTCCACATGAACGTTTGATGTATTGTTCCTAGATGTAGATAATTCTGCATCTCTAGGAGTTCTGATTATAAAAGCTCTGCATATGGAGGGGCCAATGGGTAGGGCTTTATGGTCTGTGCAGACTGCCTTAAATTGGAATCTTTTGGCAATCAACAGCCAGGGGAAGATGACCAATGGTGATGTGACATGCCCCGTCGTCGAGGTGCAGCAGTAGTCTTGTTGCTGCTTTCGGAGCATGCTGCAAGCGTTGCCTACAACCAGAGTCGATACCCAGTAGGCGGCTCTAGCCATAGTCCAATATGGCGAAGACCAGTGTGTTCATATATGTCTATCTGTGATGAGAAGTTCCAAGATTTAAGATTAAAGAATAATTTGTGGTGTACATGGATTTTTGGCACCTGCTCTCCAGGAAGATTACTGTTTTACACTGTAAATGTCCACCTGCCCCGCCCTCACACTTCCAAGGGCATAAAACAAACCCTGACAATGGAAGGACAGTATGGTCTACTTGTTTTGGATCTGCCGATATGTTGGAGTAGCTTGTCGGGGGTTTCTGCAGATTTCTCCTCTGACCACTGGAGGAGTGACTGTGCCTGCTTCTCCAAACATGCCTGCAACTCTGAAACAGGCCTGCAACTTTGAAAGGAACTGGATCTCTCTTTATCAAAAAGAGATGGCCTTCCTTGGTTAGCCTATTACCCTTCAAAGTCAGCATTCCGTATTTAGTTTGAGGCTTAATAGTATTTATGGAAAACGACTTTCCAGCGCAAGATCCCAATTTGGTCATTAGTGAAATCAAAGAGCTCTTAATCAAATGGAGGAAGGTGCAGCACTTATTATGTCTCAGTAGTGAGGACATTTAAGTTATTCAATATTTATAATGCAACCATCACCACCGTAGTGGTCCTCCGGTGCCTTACCTTTTCTGAAAAGTGGCATATTGTGACCCTGTCAGGGTATCACCATATCTTGGACTCTGCGTATAAAAGAAGGAATTGGGAGCGAGGAGAGGTGATGGGAAAGGGGTATTGGCGAATAGACAAACAATTTAGAGGTGGAAAAGCACATGTGCTGAGGAGAGGGGATAGTGATTGTGGTATATGGGTTGCGTGTCTCTTGACTGTGATTAGTTATTGCTAAACGTGAGAAAAGTTCAGAAGTGTGCAGCTTGGTTAAATTTCAAAGATTATCAGTGGTGCTAGTTTCTAGGCCAGACGATGCATGCTGCTAGAAATAGTGGTTGTGTGGTTGCGTGATGGACTTGAGAGGTACACTCAAGCTGGCCCTAGTAATCTGAATGTTTACACCAGCTTAATTTTGCAAAAAACACTCCCTGCAAACGAGGAAGAGAACTGTTTGTCAAGCCAGCTGACTGATGCCAGTGCCAAGAGTTGCACATCTACAGATGAATGCTTGGGGGAAATATCAGGAAAGTGTCGAAGATTATACAGAATGGACTTGAGTCCAAATATTACCACCTTCCTTAAACTGTGATCTAGGTATAATTCACCATAACTTATAAGGTAGCTGATCTACATATAATAGTAAAGTCTTGATAAGGAAGAAGTGCATTAGGGTCTGAGCGATTGTTTGGCACCTGAGCAGAAAGGGAGATTATCTGTAGCAAACTTATTGTAAGGTACCTGCCTGCTCCCCATTTGGGTAAAGATATAGAATAATGGTGATTGTCGAAACAGTGCAGAAATGTCATGTTTTTAACTTCACAGATGGGATAAGCTTTTACCATTTTGGCAGCATCACTCACTTTAATGGCTTACAAAGGGTACTCTTAAATGTTTTATTCGATGCCTGGTCTAAGGCCCAACAGCATTGCACTACCTAAAGGGCAGCTGTTCTGACCGGTAACCATGCTGCATTATCCCTGTTGGAGTGGGGCGGCGGGACATTAAGATCTGGATTCCTCACCCTGCAGGATTTGATTTCTGAAGCCTTTACTTTTTTCATCCAAACCGACCTGCTTATTTTACACCATTCTTCACACTTCCACGGGTCTGGCAATTTTCTCTCCTGGAAAGAGGGCCCTCCAGCAGGTTTAAGCAGAGCTTAATGATTGCATTCAAGAAAGCTTGTTCATTCAAGAGTTTTGGAATCCATGTCTTTCTGTGCCATGATAGTCTGTCACTGACGAAGATATTTTATATAGTCCACTTGTCAGCACTGTATTCTTAGTTGGCTTAGAATGTTCAAGACATGGTGGCATCTAGTCTTACTTTGACGTCCAGAATACAACTCTTGATCTGTATGGATCCTAAGTTCAAACCCTTTTTTTCTGAAGCAATTCAGAAAACCTGGTAGTTCAGTGAACAGCACTTGAGGTCACACTGTGTTTGAACTCCTCAGGCCAGGACCCTGCACATTACATCTTCATTCAGCTGCACATGACAACTGCAGTGATCTGCTTAAAGAAACAGGCATCCACTGACTCACAGCACCATTTGTTTCTCCCACAAGATTTTCGGATATCGTGTTTCCACCATCAACAAGTTCTCTTGGTGGACAACCTGGTGTGAGTTTCAACATGTAGTTGGCCTGAAGTGGATGTGATAGTGCAATCTTTTTTTTATAAGAGATGGGATTCTGCTGTAACAAACACACTCATTCCTCTATGCTTTTCTTCTGACCTCTTTCTTTCCTAAAATGGTTGTAAAAGTCATTAGATCTCCTGGCTGCCGCATGATTTGGGTTGTACCTTACCTGCCCAACTGATTCTAGCTATTACGTGTTGGCATGAGTATTACCACCCCAATTCCACCAGCAGGCAAAACAATCTGGTCTCCCCTCCACAATCCTAACACTGGTCTTTTCAAACTGCTCTCATTTCACTTTAGTTTCTTTTTCTTAGAAGTGGAATTTCATTCCCAAAATTCATATCTCCTTCAGGCACCACATGCTTCCACTGTCTAGCTTTCTTGCATTTCAGGAATTTTTGGCATCTTTATTCTTAACCCAAAGTTACCAGCACTGGTGTTCTCCTTCTCGTCACCATCATGGCTATGGACACTTTCTAGCTTTGTCTCTCTATAATGTACTGGATAAGTGTTTTGACATGTTACTGAATCCTGTCAATCCCAAAACAGGTTACTATTCTTCAACGTTTCCATATAATTCTACTTCTACCCACCGTTCAGGGTTGAAGGGGTTGCCCTTTTTACACTTCTCAGAATTGTAGTACTTTTTGGATTCTCAACTCTTTGGTTTCCATGTTTTCGTGTTGAAGGCACCAAGTTCTAGTGTTTTATGGGTCTCATCAACTCTTAGATTAAAGTTCTCTGCGGGTGCTCAGCATCGTTTAGGTTCTAGTGCTTTCAGGGTTCTCCACCTTTCTCGGGTAGCAGTGAGTCACTCGGTCTCTCTGCATGTCTCTGGGTCAAGTGTTCTCTCTCGGCACCTCTCTGAGATCAGACGGCTAAAGCATGTCATCAAACATCATTCTTCATGCTCCAAATGTTGACATTCCCTGTAAGGTGTCTTCTGAATGGTCAAGAGTGTCAGTTGGAAGATGGCTTCACTGAGAGAGGGTGCCGGTGGATGTTATCCCCACGTTACACATTTAGAGAACATCAGGTAAGTATCTAAGGTGTATCTGAGACTGGAGCTTCAGTGAAGATGTTTCCTGTTCCCACACCAGTCTGTGTCATCTCTGGCCAAGACATTGTTAGAACACGGGCGACGAGCTGGAGGAACCTGCATGAGCTGTGCTGGGGGCACAGCAGGAGGAAAGGACACCAAGGAAAAGGACATCCACCACCCCCCAAACCCAGAGAAGACCCTCTCGAGGAAGGAGCAGTGGGGCCCATGAGGCCCATCAATTGATGTGAGAGGCAGCACCAGGGCCTGGGGCCAGCCTTGTCTGCAAGGCGCAGACAGTCCATTGATGCAACAGCAAAGGTTGGTTGCTACAGGAGGAAGTGTTGGGTCCCAAAAGTCAGCCTGGTCTGCGGGAGGCAGCAAGGAATTTAGTAAAGTGCTAATGCTGCGAAGGGCAGCTTCAGTAAGTGGCAGACTGCTGCTGCGAGACGCGGCCAGGTCAGGCCTAGGGGCCAGGTCTGTGCTGCATGGGGCACCTAAGCCTAAGTGTTGTGCCTTTGGGGGCCAAGAGTGAACGGAGCCTGCGAGAGGCAGCCGGGTCTATAGAGTACTTGCCCAGGCCTTGAAGGCTTTGGGCTGCAGGGTACACCTGAGAGCATCAGATCTTACCTGCTGTCAGGATACCAGCCGGTGGTGGTGTGAAGAAGCAGATGATGCAGTCAGGTGAGGTAGATGCGCAGGCGGCTCCTGCAGCAGAGTTAAAGGCTGCTTTCTGGAGTTCTGCTCTCTCCAGTGCCTTGTGGTGTAATGACGTCACGTCTGGGCAGGTCAACTGCTGCGATGGCCGTGTCACGTGGGGTTGAGGCATAGGAGGTCTGTTGCACGGAGCAGGACGGGGCTGAGGATCGAAACACGTAGTGCAGAAAGTGAGCCAGATCCGAGCAAGAGATCGACTCATTGGGGAGAAGAGGTGACGAGCGAAATATCGGCACATGTGTGATTCTGGCCAAACGGGCCAATTATGGCAGAATGTTACTTCAGGAAGTTGTTCTCAATAGTAGCGAGGGCTCGGAGAGGGAATCGAACCCCCAAGTGAAGTACACATGTCCCAAAGGTACCGTGCAGGGAGGAAGGGATTTGTGAAGACTTTTTCAGTTTGTTCCATGATGCAGCAGTCGAGGAGGGAGTAGCATTTGATTCAAGCTTTTGCCTTCCGTTTGGTACTGTTTTGAGAATGCCAGGGAACAGTCCCCTTTTAGCGCTGCAGGAATTGGATCCCGATTTCTTTTTTTACTTCTTTAAGGAGATTTCGTTTGAGCCGAGGGAAGCCTGAATCCTTCAGAGTTGTTAATGTTAAAGGATATTTGTACCACGCACTATCACCACCGGAGTGGTCCCCTGGCTTTCTGGTGGCTCTGAAAGGGGAAGAGGGTTGGGTTGCGTGGGAATGTGCGGAAAACGTGCAAGAGCGCAGTGATGTGCCGCTGGCAGCCTCAGCCTGGTTAACACAGTTCGCTGGGCTTGGTGTGCTTTCCGGTCGGTAGCCGGTGTGAGTCTGTGGTTTGTTTTGATTTTGCGGTGTAGTGAAGTTTGTGCGGTTTGTTGTGCTATAGGGTTGTGGTTATGTTTGGTTAGAGTTTGAGAGGTGTATGCAGAGGGGTGAAATTGTTAGTGGGTTGGTTATTGGCATTGCTGTCTAGAAGTGACGTGCTAAATTTCTGCGTGCATTCTAGATGTGGCGCGTGAATATCTCTGCATTTCTATCTAAATCCGGTACTGGCTAATATTCACAATCCTTTCTATATATATATATATATATATATATATATATATATATATATATATATATATATATATATATATATATATATATATATATATATATATATATATGACGCCCAGCAATCTTCACAACTGTATCCAAATGTGGCACTGGCCCACCTTCGAAATGCTGTCTATATGTGAAGCAAGCTAGTATTCACAATTCTATCTAAATGTGGCCTCGATAATAATCCCAATGCAGTCTAGACGTGCCATTGGCTATTAATTGCTATTCTATCTAGATGTGGCACTGGCCGACATTCACAATCCTATCTAGTTGTGACACAGGCTATTGTTCATAATCTTATCTAAGTGTGGCACATGCTAACATTTGCAATTCTGCCTAAGTGTGGTACTAGCTATCATTCACAATTCTGTCTGGGTCCGGCAGAGGTTAATGTTCATAATTGTTGCTATAAAGTGGTACTTGCTAGCCTTCCTAATTCTAACGAAGTGTGGCACTTGCTAGTATTCATAATCCTATCTAAATGTGACGCAGGCTAATGTTAATTATTCCATTTAAGTGTGGCACATGCTATCATTCACAATTTCATCTGTGTGGCGCACGCTGACGTTCATAATCATATCTAGATGCGACATAGGCTAATATTCACGATTCCATCTAAGTGTGGTACTTGCTATCGTTCATAATTCTGTCTGGGTCTAGCACCGGCCAATGTTCACAATTATATCTAATGTGGTACTTACTAACCCTCCATTCTATGTTAGTGTGGAACTTGCTAACATGCACAAATATGTCTACATGCGACACTTGGCTAAAATTACAATCCTATCTCAAATAGACATAAACTGATGGCCACAATTCTATCTAAGCAGGAGTGTTGTAAGTGGTGTTTGCCTGTCAGTCTGTTTTTGCTAAGGTAATGTAGAGTGGCAGGGCTTTCTGGGGTAGAGTGATTGCTTTACTCACCACCCATGCCACACTTGCTACTTTTTTGTTGTTGTTGCTTTCGGTTGATGGCTGGCTTCACCCTGCTGTACCTGCAGACACTTTCTGGAGACTCCGATGTAGGAGCCGCCCTTTGCTTCGGGGCCCTTAGCTGCAGGGTCTGCGACAGGCAGAGAGCTGCCCTGGAAGGGTCACTTATGGCCAGTGATCTAGCCAATCAGGGGAGGTGGGGGGGGGCTAAAGAAGGAAATTGAGCACTGAACAGGCCAGGGGAGAGCGGGCCTGCATGCAGGCTGGTGGGGGTCAGATATGATACAAAATGCAGCACCATGATGGAGAAATGGGGGGCAGAGGGACCACATTGCACACGCTCACCTGTCTGCCAAAGTTGGAAAAAATCATGTGGTAAATTTCACATGTGATAGTCCTAGTTAGGTGGTATTTTATAAACAAGTGGCATTTAAAATAACACGTTTTTACCATTAGCATGGTTTCGGATATTTTTCAGAACCTGCACTGTTTTCAGCATTCAGTAAAGCCAACCTTGGAGAACCAGCAAAGGTTTTTCCTTACCAAAGGTCAACTTGATAACAGAGCAGTCAGGCTGAGTCTTAGGAGATCAGCGGTTTGGTGTGAGGTACAATTGACAAAGAGACTGGAAAGCATTGTAACGTCCACAAAACTGAATATTAAAAATATACCAGTTATTAAGTGCACACATGCGTTCAAGTCAAAAACACTGCAATGCAAGCAAAGGAAAATATACACCTCTACCAACACAATTTGTTAACCCAAAATGGATTACACAGCACTTTAGTATTCACAGTTTAATACGCATATACACCATTACAGTATCTAAAGTGGGACAAATAACACATAATATAGTTCATATAGAATAGTTAGAACACAAAGAAATGTCTCAAAAGACTGTTTGAAATCAAACTCTGCAGTGTTAGAGCACAATTTAGCTTATAAGCAAATGTCAAGGTTCATGTAAGAAAAAGGCACGATTCCAGTCCTTGGGTGTCTACGGGAACCCCAGACAGAGACCTTGTACCCAGAAAGCATCATCAAGGCAATTTAGCTGAAACAGTGTATAGGTTCAAACCTATAGATTTTAGAAAGTACTCCTTGTAACCAGGGTTGGGCTCCCTGCCCCTGGATCAATTCGGGAATACCCTTGGCAAAGTTCTGATTCAACTAAGTTCTAATCAGTTCAAGACAAAATGTATTTTCCCTCCACTGCATCCTTCCTCTTGGTAAAGCAAATTTCGAAGGGATTGTGTCCTCCGACGTATTCCTTATCTTTTATAATACGTTTCCAGCTTGCTGGTCTCGGAAATTTTTTCTGTAGAGGGCGTTGCGCGTCGACATATGCCGAGTCGATGTCTCTCGACGGCCACCGTATCGGCGCCGACGTCACCATGCCCATGAATAGCCACGCGCTGCGCCCGTTGCTCAGTTCCGTTTTTCCGTGCTTCGTGTGGCCTTGGAACATCGTTGCTCAGTTCAGTCAGGATAACCCTATATCTATTCGAATAAATACCTACTCGTTCTAGATGGCATCTTCATCGGAACCGGCGACGCCGCGATCCGGCTTCAAGAAATGTTGAGACTGCGGTAAAAAAAATGTCGATAACGGATCCACACAGGATCTGCTTGTGGTGCTTGGGAGCCGAGCACCATTGTTCGGAGTGTGAGGACTGCATGTGAATGACGGTGAAAGCCTTGAAGGAGCACAAGGGGAAGCTCGAGAGAGGCAAGTCAGTCAAAACCTCCTCGAAGGTTTCTTTGGCTGAGTCGAGGCATTCGTCTCCTCGCCATCGAAAACATTCCCATTCTAGATCTCGAAGTAGCTCCCACCATTCGTCGAGATCAAGACACTCAAAAAATAGACGTCGAAGATCCTCTTCCTCGTCGTCTTCCGTTTCCCCTGAAAGGGTCTCCTGTCCCACAAAACACAGCTCTCAGGCTGAGTGGGAGGAATTCAGAAAGAAAATGTTCAGCGTCTTCGAGAAAGCGGCCTCGACCCCCTCGAAGACAGCTGAGGGTGATACCCCGGGTGAAAAACCCAAAAAATCAAAACGCTGCGAGTCGCAGCACCCGGTGAAACATTCCACCCGAGAGTGCCACGAGCCATCGGGTAAGAAGGCACCATTTTCATCGCCGAAGATTCCTTCGACGCATGGATCGGCGCCGTCAACGCCGTTGTCGAAGGGTTCCTCGACGCATCGGTCGATCGACTCGACGCCATCGTCGACGCCGACATCTACGCCGATGAAAGAGAAGACCAAGGCTACTCCACAGCCATCAGTGATTCCAAGGGCCTCCGGCACGACGCCAAGACCGTCGTCGATGTCCTCGAGTAGGATCCCGATCCTCTCGAGTTCTTCGAGACCTCTTCCAGTTTTCTCGACGCCGTTCTCGGCGCCTTCGAAGCCAGTCACATCGGCGTTGACGACATCGACGTTTTCTCGCCCAATAATGACAAGTTTGGCACCTTCTGCCTTAGAGATGGGTTTTACACCATTTCATAGGTCAGAGTACCCTGGACTATCTTCAATTTATGAAGAGGGGGAAGATTCTGACCAGGAAACATTTGGGTTACAGAGGACCACACTGCCTATTTCAGAGGATTTCACCTCTGAGGAAAGAAGGTTGAAGGACCTACAGGAATTACTACATGAGGCAAGTGGGCTGGACACTTCCCCAGAAGTGGAATTTGTTAAGCCAGACCCAGGGGAACATGCCGAAACACCCTATAGAACCCTTATGGCAAGAATTATTGAATTTATGGGTTGGTCTGCGCCTTCGCCTGTTTTTCAACAGGATGACCTAACAGACATATTAGACAAAGGTCCACAGGAGGACTCTGTGGTCCCCTTCCATGCAGCCTTACAAAGGAAAATTACATCTAATTGGGAAACTCCTGAAGTTATCCCTGCGGTCAATAAAAGATTGTCAGCCAAGTATAGGGTAGCGGCTGCTGACCCTGAATACTTATCAAAACACCCGACTTCAGAGAGCCTGGTAGTTCAAGCGGCAACTTCATCTAGCAGTAGGACCGCTTACCCTACTGTCCCACAGGATAGAGATGACAAGAGGTATGATTCTATGGCGAAGAAAGTCTTCTCTGCTTGTAGTATGGCGTTGAAGTCCATCAACGCCACCTGTACGCTCGCCAGATTCAGTCACACACTGTGGGAGTGTACTTCATCAGCGGCTGACTGCATACCCGAAGGAGAGGAAAAGGAAGCCTTCCTTAACATTATTAAAGATGGCAAAGATGCCATGTGCGAATCACTTCAAACTGGCATCGATTCCGCTGACAGTATCAGCAGGGCCATGGTGGCAAGTACAACAATCCGCAGGCATGCGTGGTTGCGAAAGTCTGGCTTTGCTCCAGATGTACAGGCCAGACTTTTGAATATGCCCTTTGACGGCTCTTCACTATTCGGGAAAAAAGGCTGATGACAGTCTGGAAAAGTTGCAGACTTCGAAAGCAGCAGCAAAATCTTTAGGAGCTGCTATCCGCCAAACTCCTTTTCGCCCCTCAGGAACCTCTGGGAGAGGAAAGTCCTTTCGCTATTGCATCTGCATCAGCCGCCCCAAACCACTCTGAGGCCTTCCACACAATACACCTGTAGGAGGCAGGTTAACTCACCATCTGACGGAATGGCAGGCTATAGCGTCAGATGCTTGGGCATTGGAGACAGTTGCACAAGGTTACTGCCTACCCTTTCTACACATCCCTCAGTCATCCACCGGGGAACAGCTCTCTAAAAGTTCCAGATCCGCTCCTCTTGCAGGAAATTATAGACCTGCTAGAGAAAGGTGCCATAGAACCCGTACCTGTAGCGGACAGGAACAAGGGCTGGTACTCCCCCTACTTTCTCATACCAAAGAAGGACGGAGGACTGAGACCCATCCTGGACTTACGAGAATTGAACAAGTTCCTCAGGAAGGACAAGTTCAAGATGGTAACTCTCTCTCAGATCCTTCAGGCCCTCCAGCTCCAGGACTGGCTGGTATCTCTGGACCTTCAGGATGCTTATTTCCATGTGCCATTCCATCTCAAACACAGGAAATACCTGAGGTTCTCAATTGGCGACTCTCATTATCAATTTCGAGTTCTGCCATTTGGGCTGACCTCCGCCCCGATGGTCTTCACCAAGCTGATGTCGGTAGTGGCGGCGAGTCTAAGGAGGGAAGGGATCCACGTCTACCCCTACCTGGACGATTGGCTGATCAGGGCTGTATCTTCGAAACAAGCCTAGGCCCAGCTAGATTGTCTGCCACTTCCTTCACAAACTGGGCTTCTCCCTCAATTTAAAGAAGTCACAGATTATACCATCACAGAGACTCCAGTTCATTGGAGCGATCCTGGACACTTCCCTGGGAAAAGCCTCGCCACCAGAGGTGAGGGCTCAAGATATTCTACAGATGGTCACCAAGTTTCAAAATGCCCAACGTCTCCCAGCCTTCGACTTTTTGAGGTTGCTAGGCTTCATGGCATCTTGCATCTTCCTTGTGCCAGAGGCTCGCCTGAGAATGAGACCTCTTCAGTGGGCACTGAGAAGTCAGTGGTCGCAATTCTCAGGGAGAATGACAGATCTCCTCTGGATTCTGGACAACCTTCAATGGTGGGCCTATCCAGAGAACATCTTGAAAGGAGAACTGTTTTGGCAACCATGGCCGGAGATAACAGTAGTCACAGACGCCTCACTCACGGGCTGGGGAGCTCATGCCAACGACTTGACCATCAGCGGTCGTTGGTCTCCATCGGAGTCCAGACTACACATCAATCTATTGGAGCTGAGAGCGATCAGACTAGCGCTGAAAGCTTTCCTGCCATCAGTACAGGGAAGAAATGTCCTGATAATGACACAGTGGCCATGCACTACCTCAACAAAAGAGGAGGCGTAGGATCACTACCACTGTGCTGAGAGGCGATGCAGCTCTGGTTTTGGGCAATCCAAGAAGGAATCTCTCTATCGGCAGTCCACCTAGCCGGAGAGAAGAACTTGACAGCAGACTCTCTGAGCAGGCAGAGCACAGTCTCCCACGAGTGGGAGCTAGCTCAGGAAGTCCTTCAAGAGATCTTCGCCCTTTGGGGAACCCCTCAGGTGGATCTGTTCGCCACAAGCACCAACAGGAAGTGCGATCTGTTCTGTTCAAGGGAATTTCCCCCGAGAGGAGCTCTAGGAGACGCGTTCGTAGTGGACTGGGAGTTTCCACTCCTTTACGCGTTCCCACCAGTCCCTGTTATTCCTCAAATGATCAGGAGGTTGAGAAGATTCTGGAAAACCATGATCCTAATCGCCCCGGATTGGGCCAGGAGAACGTGGTACCCGGACCTTCTAGATATGTCCATCTGTCCTCCAATCCGTCTTCCACTCAAAGAGAATCTTCTCTCGCAGAAGGGAGGTCAGGTTCTGCATCCAGACACTAGAGCCCTCAACCTTCACGCTTGGCTTCTGAAAGGGTGAGGTACAAGGATTGGGATCTCCCTGATGACGTCATGGAGGTGTTGCTTTCGGCCAGAAGGCCAGCAACAAAGTCTTTATACCGCTGCCGTTGGAACAAATTTTACAGCTGGTGTAGGGAAGATATATCGAACCTTTCATATGGTACACCAACTGTGTTATCGTTTCTACTCTATTTGGCAAACTCGGGCCTTCAAGTTTGCACTGTAAAAGGCTATCTCGCAGCACTTTCTATCTTCAAGCGCACTGCGGAGGAACCATCGTATTTCAGACTTCCTCTAGTGATACAATTTCTCAAGGGATTAACTAATGTTTATCCTCCAAAACCATTCCAGGTTCCCTTATGGGACTTAAATTTAGTCTTAAACTTCCTAATGGGCACTCCATTTGAACCACTTCACTCTTGTTCGCTGAGATTTCTCACGCTTAAAACTGTCCTATTGGTAGCACTAACATCTGCTAGGAGGGTGAGCGAGCTACAAGCTCTCTCCTGTAAACCCCCACATAAAAGTTTCCACAAGGACAAACTTGTCCTACAGGTGAAGCCTAATTTCCTCCCAAAGGTGGTTTCTGAATTTCATATTACTCTGAAAATTACCTTACCTTCGTTCTACCCTCCTCCCCATCCGGGGAAACAGGAAGAAAGGCTACATAGGCTGGACCCAAGGCGAGCTCTCAGCTTTTACATCAGCAGAATGGCTAGGATCAGGCAAGCAGACCAACTGTTTGTAGGATACTCGGGTCACAAGTTGGGACTACCCATAACAAAACAAACCATCTCCAGGTGGATTATTTTGGCCATTCTGAAATGTTACAAACTGGCAGGGAAAGAGCCACCCCAAAATCTCAGTGCTCATTCAACCAGGGGTATCGCAGCCTCTTCGGCTCTTCAAAGAGGGGTACCGGTCCGAGACTTATGTGCAGCTGCCACATGGTCGTCCGCACATACATTCACAAAATTTTACAATCTGGATTCCACTAGTCAAGAGACCAGATTTGGCAAGGCCGTATTACATTCAGTCCATCCCTAAAGGGATAATTAACATTCTCACTCCCACCTCCAATGGGAGTCTATCAAAGATAAGGAATACGTCGGAGGTACATCCCGTCGAAAGAATGTTACAAGGTAAGAAGTAACTTGTTCGTCTCTTCCACAAACCACATGCTCAAAACATCAAAGCAATTGTTCTCCGCAATATCCTTCCTGGTAAGGCAAATGTCTCTCACAAAATTCAAGTTCATAAACCAAGTCAGTTGTTTTCCTCAGGATGCAAAGTTACTGTTAGCATATCACACTAATTCTTCCAATGAAATATTCTTGTCAGGATAGCACAGCAACTACCTTTGGTGATGCAGCAGTTTGTAAACATGATGGTAGAATTAACATGCTCTATCCACCACACCTTTTTGCCATAACCACACTTCTTCAAAACATCTTCTTTTCTGGTATACTCGCCTGCCAGGACCAACTACTACTGATCCCCTTCCTGGTGTACTCGCCTGCCATTGAGTTTTGATTGAGTTCCGTGTACATCAAGTGTTTAGTGTCATTTGATGCTGTTTTATTTAAGAACAGTTGGTGTGCACTCTGTCAGAGTCGGAGTGTGTTTGGGTGTACAGTTTAGTGGGATTTAAAACAGCAAGTTGGGTTTGAAAAGTGCATAGTGTTAATGTGTATGCTGTTGAACCTATGTTTTCTCCACAGGTGGACTTTGCTTGCAATATTATTTGGGGCATGAACATTTAAAGTGCAGAGCTGTTGATGCATTTCTTTTTTAAAAAAAGGTTTATTTTCATATTTGAGTGTACTGCTAAGTATTGTTTGAGAATTATTTTTGCAGCAGGTTTAAGTATGTTCTGTTTTACTGTGTTTAACCTGAGTTTGATGTGTGATGTAGATTTTGTGCAGTCAGTTGCTGTGCTGAATGTGAGTGGCGGTTCCGCTGGTGTGGAATTTGCATTCTTGGAAGTATGTTTCTATTCTGGAGTAGTGGTGTGTGTTCCACTAGTACAGGTGTGTGTTGGCTTTTGGGGGTGTTGGGTACCTGGAGTGCTCTGTCTTGTGGGGTGTTGGACACCTGCAATGGTGTGGCCAGTGGGGTGTCATTGCCTCTAATGGTAATAATGACTGTATGTGTGGAGGTTTGCGTTGAGATTATTCTCAGTGCTCGCAGGGGTACTACCGACTTATGTGTACGGCAAGGTTTTGCCTGAGTGATGTGGTTTGGCGCTGGAAGCCTGAAGTTGTCTGAGAGCTTTGATGAGGTATCCTTTCTTTAGTTTTGTCATGCCTTTCCTCCCCTTGGTAGACAAGGGGAGGGGCATTGATTGAACAGATTGTCCCACTGTTTGAGAATGGCGAGGACAGTCATAGGGTTTGTGTTGGGTGCATTGTTGGGACAAATTCGTTCTGGAAGTTGAGGGTGTGAGATAGGCATGCTATCAAGAGGGTTCCATGTAATAATGGCCCCGCAAAAATGTCTCTTGACAAAAAAGTCACCGTTATTTGCAGAGACATTATTACATTGAACATGTGGGGGACACCCCCGCAACCCCTGAATTTTTATTTTTAGAAGGGGAGCAGGGGACATGCCCGCAACCCATCCCCATACATAATGTCACCATATATAATATTGCCAATGGTTTTTCACGGCAACATGTATGGGGACATTGTTACCCGATACCATCAAGAGATGACACAGACAACATATTTCAAGTTTCAAAGAATGTTTTATTTCAAATATCAGGATGGTGAAAGGCCTAACCTGTTGTATAACTAAGGTAGGGTTTTCTCCTGACTTAACAAAACTAAGGGAAGTCTGTCTTGAGTTAAAAACCTATGCTTATCCTCACATCTAGAGAAAACGTGGTATGGGGTTTTAGCCAACAGAATAGTTTTCAAAAGTAAAGTCTCAGCTGTTCTGAGTTAAGTTCTTTCTTGGGTTCCCTATCCCAAGTTCAACACAGCTCTGTTGGATGCTTGTCTCCACAATGTTCAGTCCAATCTTGAGGTTCCCTTCCCCAAGTTCAATATGCTATAGTTCACACAAAAAGGAGGTCTTGAGGTTCCCTTCCCCGAGACAGCATTTCTCAGTTTTTTAAACTCCCAGGGTTCCCTTCCCCAAGTTCAATACGGTATAGTTCACACAAATCTGACTTGCTTTAACTAATTGTTTCACAGTTCTTCAGGAATCATTTCCAATGTTCTTTGATTTTCATAATTTAGAACTCTCTGGTCTAGGCGCAGTTGTCAAACCACACAGTCCACCCACTACAGGTCACGCAACCAAGAACCCTAAACTTCTCGTTGGCTTGATTCGTGATGTCTGTGATCTTCATAGCGGGGTACTCCCTGGTCTAGGCTTAGTTGTCGGAATACACGGTCCACCCAACACAAGTCGCGCAACCATGACTTCCCTTAACCTTGTTTGGCCCCTTCTCAGACACTTCTGCATCAGGCTTCTGATTTGTCACTTGTATGCACTTTGGTTATTATACCACTCTTCTGTTGATTTAACACTTTTCTGCATCACTCTTTTGTTTTACCATAGACCTTTGGAGCTCTCTTATACTGTTTGTTAGATAACTTAAATGATTTCATGCTTTTCGTTTTGCCCACAGTGCTGTTTACATATAGTCTGACATTCAATATGTCTTTTTGACTTCAAATGTTCGGTCAGTGTTTAATACGCTGTGATCTTATTCAAATAGCATTTGCTAACTTCAATTCAGTGTTTAATATACTCAATTAGTAGTTTCAGCTCAGTTTGGTATTCTATATGGTTCACATTCACTTTGGCCGTCACTTTCCTGCGGTCGCGGGAGTGCTCTGGTCTGCCCTTGTCTTCTGACACTCACCGGCGCTTCGCATTTCCCCAGCAGCTGCTCTTGTTGCTCTTGCTCACCTTCTCCTTACTAGAGAAGCAGACCGCCACGTTTGTCGGGCACGTCCCGACTGCACTTCTCAACCTCCGACTTCACAATAGACGTAGACTGCGTCTCCCTTGTTCCCGGTTGCTTTTGCAACTCCAACTCCCTCTATCGTGCAGCGTCCCTCTCATTCCATCTTCAGTTTGGCCGCTCCAGCTGCCTGCCTTCCAGTTCAAGGACTCCCAGTCCTGCACCCACCAGCTGCAGGTCCTCTGTGATAGACGCCGGCGTCCAGACTTCTGAGTCTCTTCCCAACACTGCGTATCTACTCCTCGTTCTTTCTTCTCCTTTGTCTTCTCCTTGTTTGGGCCTTCACCTTTTATACACCTGGGCCCTATTAAGGGGTCTCAGGTGTGAGTTCTTGGCTTGTTTTGTCTGACCATACCAATCAATCTTCATACCCCTCTTCTTCGTCTCAGTACTAGAGCGGTGTTTGTAATAGGAAGTGTGTGTTACTCCTAGTCTTCTTTCTCTTCGCAATACTTGGTGGGTATTTATAGGGTAATATAGGGCCTGAATGAAAATAGCCCATGAAGTTTGAGCGAAGGGCGGATAAGTCAGTGTTAGGAAAGGGGGATACCCTGTCTCTTCGTCCGGCTCCTTTTCCCCAATCCCCAGGGACCCTCCACCCAGGTAATCCTGCCTCTTTTGTCCACCCCCAGGGTCGGGATCCAAAAGCAATGGCCCTTTCCAGGCCACCTGAACAGAAGATCCCTGGGTAGTGGTTGTGAGAGTACCCTCAGGTTTCTCGCAAAGGATATATGTGTTGGGTTCTGTGTACATTTGTCTTTCTTCTTAGCGATGTTTTGACTTGTGTTGTTAAAGGGGGAAATGTGTTGTGACCTGCCTTTCCCTGCACCCCACCCTGTATGCATGGAATGCTAGAAGTGACTGACATGGAGTGTTGTGTGATAGAATGTTATCTTCTGAATGGTTCTGAGAGTGCCAGCTGGAAGATGGGTTCACTGAGAGAGGGTGCCGGTGGATGTTATCCCCAAGGTACTCACCTGATGTTACCTAAATGTGTATCTGTAACCTGTATCTGAGACTGGAACTTCAGTAAATGTTTCCTGTTCCCACACCAGTCTCAGTATCCTCTCTGGCCAAGACCTTGTTAAACATAAAGCTGGGAGTGGCCTTTAATATGCGTTGCTCTCCTATGTCTTTTGGCAAACCCTGTCCCTGGGATAGGTTATATTTAAATGCAGCCCTTCCTATTAAATCTGCAATAGCTTCTTGGCAGCAGTCGTCCTCGTTCGAAGTAAACCAGCTCTTCTCGAAGTGAAATCGCGAACGCCTTCCCTCAACTAATGCAGGTGCCTTCCTGGGTGTAATTTCTGCAGTCTTTATTTTTTAAGTGTTCGCGGCAAGTACTA
The DNA here is from genome assembly GCF_040938575.1 of Ambystoma mexicanum. Taxonomy (NCBI): domain Eukaryota; kingdom Metazoa; phylum Chordata; class Amphibia; order Caudata; family Ambystomatidae; genus Ambystoma; species Ambystoma mexicanum. Next base: position 1,199,556,190 of record NC_090935.1, read on the forward strand.
TTTCTGCGTGTCCATGGTGATGGGGACTGCATGTCACATATGAAAAATGAAACTAGTATTACATTTTCACATTCATATATATAGATGATATGCCTTAAATATCACAATGCCTCTGGCAGTGATCATTTCAGTTTTCATGCAGTTTTAAAGTATGTTGCTTTACACAGGCTGACATCTATAGACACAAAATGTCTTCACTTCTGTTTCATGCTCGCCACTGAGTAACTGGCTGGGCTTTTTTCCTGTTTTACTCCCAGACTTCACTTTTCTCTCAGAATGTGGACGCGTGTCCTGAAAGTCTTTGCATGTGAACAATGCAGGCGAAAGTTAGTATCTGCTTCTCCAAACTCACCCTTTTAACAGATTCTTTCTTCTGTGTGCTTTGGTTTGTTCTGAGTCAGCAAGTCTCTTTTTCCAGTTTATGATCACTCAGTCTGTATTTTGTGAGTTTTTTTGTGCATCGAGTTTTATTTTTAACATCTATTATGCACGTTTACTATTTTGTCCAAGCCTTCTGTAAAATTCAAGCACATTGTGTTATCCAGGTCTGCCTCCCTGTACAATGCTGCCTATCCCTCCTTCCTCCATGTGGCTTCCACAATCGAGAGTCAGTGGCATAGCGATTGAAGAGCTCTAATACATAGTGCTCAAGGGATCGTTTGGATTTTTTAATTCTTTGTTCTTTCAGCACTTGTTTATGGGATGAATTTTGGTTCCTTGTGTTTATGCTGCAGCAGGACCTGAAAAGGCCCATTTGGATGTTCAGCATCAGGGTGATTCTGCTTGGTACCCATGATTTGGACACTTGGTACCTCTATGAATACATTAAAGATATGTAAACTACCACCCCACCTCAGACCCCTGCTGGCAACTACACTCTGTTGGCTCCAATTTAGCTCAGGGTGCTTTATTCCTACGGCTTGGGCATCAAATATGTTCCTCCCACTCCCTAACCACTCTCATGCAAATAATCAGGCCTGTACACATTTTTCCATTGTCATTCTACTGTGATGAAAAGTATACGCGAGTTTAAACTTGCTCTCCTAGTACTGCCCTCTTTCAGGGACAGCATGAGGCCTCGATGTGAGGGTTTATCACCCTGAATATACACATGCTCCCTTGGTGGTTTGACCATGGTGACTATTAGGGATGTAACGGTATTACGGTATACCGTTAAAGATACCGTGAACCAATGAATTGAACAATAATAACCGTCACATTGTTTATACCGGTATACCGTTCATACCGTTAAGTGTGCTTTTCAATCTGATTTGGAAAGGCTGCAGTAAGCAAGTGCTGCGCAGTCTTGGCCTTGCACTGTTGGATGTGCCGTCTGCCAAGTAGTTTCAGTTTGAGCAATTTTTAATGCCATTCCAATAACCACACTCCCTGACACAAAATCAATATGTTAGCAATAGGAAGAATAAATACAGTGCCAAGGAGGAAAAAGGTTTGCTTTTTTTTTTTTTTTTTTATTTACATTTTTTTTAAAGCGCTCACACAGTCCGCAGTCATCGCGGCGCTGTTAAAGAAATTGTTTTTGTTTATTTAGTTGTGTAATTGTTTTTGTCTTAGTTGCCTATTTATAACACGGTTAAACACCCAGAGGTTTCTAAGCACGGACCCAGGGATCGAACCTGTGTTGCTGCTAGTGTCGTTTTGCTTCCAAGGCGCACACGTTGCCGCTGAGCTATCCTCCCGGGACTTTGGGTTGGCGGCTTTGGGGTTTATATATTTATAATGGATAATGTTTTCTAAACATATGACAATGGGGGATTTCCCTGGTTCTATCATTGAATTTACATATAATAAGTCACACTGCGAAATTTACTCATCTCTGTGGGTATTCCCTGCTGCCATACCAAAGGGTAACATGTCCGTGATTACTGAACACCTTTTGGTCTGGAAGTAAACTAAAGGCTGTAACATAAAGAGAGAGTGCGTGTGCATGCGCACAAGCATATACTACCATCAGACTCCATTGATCTGTGGCATGCAGGTTATCAAGATGGCAACATATTCATCTTCACCAGTAGCCAGTGGGGGAGCTAAAAGCCTAAATTTGCTTTGCCAGTCGCAGCAGGCCCCCCCCTCCTCTTCTCCACACGTGTGTTTGCGTTTGGTGGAAGCAAGGGGTGGCATTTCAGTGGAAAGTATGTTGAAAAGCCCAATTCTGCCCTGAGTGCCTGGTTTTGTTTGTGATGAATAATCTGACAATTTATGACCTTTTAGAAAATATTTAAGATAACTCCACCTGCTATACCGCGATAACCATGATATACCGTTATTTGGCAAGAAGGTTATTGTACCGTCATAAAACTAATACCGTGACACCCCTAGTGACTATGGCATGATCGAATGCACTGCCCTGCAGACAACATGCCTGTCTAACCACAGGGACAAAAGCAATTGAGGATTGTTGAGGGGATGACTCCTTCCATTGGAAAGACGCCCCCAAGGTGATGTACACATTAAACATCCTTATTTTGTGGTTCTTTAGCATGTACTCCTTGACCAACAAGGTGAAAAGACTGCCAGTGGTTTTGAGCCATACGTGTGGGAATAAGGGGTGAAGAGGTGTTTGAGGGGTCACATACCTTTTCCATGTTCATCTCTTGGAGTGCTTCCCCAGTGGCGGAGGCTGCCATCATGATTCTCCAGAAGTGCAGCCAATCATTATCTGTCCACCTTACTGTAAGGTGTGCCGGCTAATCAACACAAAGGGATCTTATTCAACACCCAGCAATGCTCTTAACTGTCATCTCACAGTGCAGCTATGCATGCCTGTCTTCAATCCTCACTGGCCCTGCTGGTGATGCCACTGTGCCACACCAGCAAGACAGTCTGAACCCCTTATGAAATAAATGGGAAAATAACTTAGTCAGACACAAGGGGCACTGCTCTCCATATACCCATTATGTACAGCCTTCAAAGATATAGGGCACTTAACAACTTTATTTTATAAGTCCAAAAAGAAATAAGTGTAGAATGTACCCGATGCCTCGCAAGTCTCAAAACAAGAACACTAGCCAAACACTAACACTATGAAATAAAAATTTCGAATGGATTGTGTCCTCTCGTGTATTACCCATTTTATGATGGATAGCTTGCCAGCTTCAGCTGCTTCGGAAAACAATTTCTCAATAGGGGCTGTCGAGTCGATGCCCCTCGAGAGCCTCCGTTTGACTGCCGACGTCCTCATTAGTATAAGTAGCGCATGCAGCGCCCGTTGGTTTCATTTAGTTTTCCCAAGCAATCGCTTTGATAAATTACGGAGTGCTTCGGTTCTCTACTGAACTTTGTCACTAATTTTATGCATGAAAATGTCTTCACTATCGGCTCCAACGACGCGTAGGACAGGCTTCAAGAAATGTCAAGACTGCGGTTCGAAGATGTCGATCACCGAACCCCCTGCCCCCCACACTTCATATGCCTGTGGTGTCTTGGAACCGATCACCGTAACTCGGAGTGTAACTCCAGTTGGCGATGACCGAAAAGGTTCTGAGGGAGTGTAAAGGTAAATTCGGGGTCGGTAGGTTGCCTCTGAAGTCTACTTTTGAAGAATTCCAATAAAAGAAAATCCGAAGAGTCGAGAGATTCTCCTTGATGGAAAAGATCTTAAAGATCTCAGTCGATTGCGCCATTTTCTTCTGCTTCCAAGAAAGCCAAGAAACAGTGTCAGAGGTCACCTTCGACCTCTAGTGATTCCATGGCCGAGGTAATCAAATGTCTGGACTCCCCAGCAAAATGGGAAGCATTTTGTAAAGAAATGTAAAAAAAAAAGATCTTTGAGAATTCCGGCCCGACCCCTTGAAGGTGAAGCAGAAAGTCCATGCCCCTGCTGGTCTGCATCAAGATGGTAAAGGGAAGTCGAAAACTAAACCTTATAGATCTTTGAGTCCGAGGTATAAGCCGGAACTACATCTAGCGAAATCTCGATCCAATGAGAAATAGACGAGGGCTTCCATAAGCCAGGAATCCAGTCCTTCGAAGGTTCCTTCGAAGAAACATAGAAAGTCAGCAACTCTGGCCTCGCAAATGCCATCCGCGTCGGAGCTGTCGACGCCAGTGTCGAAGTAGATTCCGTCAAAATCGACACCAACTTTGAAGAAGTTATCGACAATTTCTTCAAAGTTTTCGAAGTCCATGGCTACACAGAATAAGGTTTTCAAACCCTTACCAAAAAAGGATTTTTAAAACAAATCTTTAACTTCAATGTAGGAAGACAATGAACCCTCAGATGACAATACACAATACACCATTTGGCCTTCAATTTGGTACCCTAGATTTGCCAGAGGAGTTCATTTCTGAAGAGTCTAGGATAAAAGACTTGTATGAAAACCTGCAAACAGCCAGTAGAATAGATACCTCTCCAGAATTGGAATTTAGGAAACCAGATCCTTTGGACCACGGTGACTCCTCATACAAACAACTAATGAGCAAGGTGGTTGAATTTTTGGGTTGGAGCAGGCCTACACCTTCTTTTGAGCAGGATGACCTAATCGATATACTGGATCATGGTCCCCAGAGAGAGGCAATTTTGCCCTTTGATATCGCCCTACAAAAAGGGGTCTCATCTAATTGGGAAACACCAGGAACTGCAGCTGCAGTAAATAAGAACTTTGCGCAAAAAATATAGGCCATCCACCAGTAACCCAGAATATTTAACAAAGCACCCAAAACCAGAGAGTTTGGTTCTTCAGGCTGCTACGTCTACTAAACAATTTGAATATCCTTCTATCCCCCCCGATAGGGATGACACGCGAGTGGATGTCTGGGCTAGATAAGTATTTACTGCTTTAAAATCAGCAAACACAACTTGTGCCTTGTCAAAATTCACTTTTACCCTGAGGGACTGTATAGCTACGGTGGCTGACCACATCCCAGAAGGAGAAGAAAGGGCCAGCTTACTGGCTATCGTCAAGGATGGTAAGGCGGCAATGTGTGAATGCATCCAGTCGGGCCTGGATACTGCTGATAGCATTAGCAGGTTCATGGCAACTAGCACTGTGCTGCACAGATTTGCGTGGTTGAGGAAGTCCGTAGTTGCACTGGATGTACAATCTTGACTCCTCAATATGCCCTTTCATGGCTGGAGGCTGTTCGGAAGCAAGGCTATGAAAGTCTAAAAAAGCTACAGACCTCAAACGGCGGCTAAATCTCTTAGTGCTGCAATTAGACCGCCTCAACATTCCTACCCTGGTACTTCATCTTGGAGTGGGTAGGTCCTTTCGATTCTACTCAGTTGGAAGAGGGAGAGGACAGGCCAGTCATAGAGATCTGAGAAGATTCCCTTGAGGTGGACGAGGGAAAGGTGCTAAATCGGCCCAAGCAGCAACAGTTTTACCCTCAGCCACTGCTTCACCGCCTCCAAACCACTCAGGCCTTAACCCACAAGACCCCTGTGGGAGGCAGACTTTCTCAGCATCTGAAAGAATGATGGGTCATTACTTCAGATGCTTGGGCACTGGAATCTGTAGCCCAGGGTCACTGCCTTCCCTTTCTAAAAAGGTCCAGGATCATCCACCGGGGGACAGCTCTTTCAGAATTCCAGACCAGCTCCTTGTGCAGGAAATTCTGGCTATGCTAGAGAAAGGTGATATAGAACCGGTAGCTGTGGCGGAGAAAATGGTTTGTACTCCCTGTACTTTCTAATTCCCAAGAAGGACGGCAAATAGAGACCCATCTTGGCCTTAAACAAGTTCCTCAGGAAGGACAAGTTCACGATAGTTACACTTTCTCAGATTCCTCAGGCCCTCCAACTCCAGGACTGGATGGTATCATTTCACCTTCAGAATAATTACTTTCATATTCCTATCCATCACAAGCCCAGAAGGTACCTGAAGTTCGCGGTTGGCGGTTTTCATTATCGATTACGAGTACAGCCGTTCGGACTGACCTCTGTCTGAGGGTTATCACCAAGTTAATGGCGGTTTTGGCAGCAAGTCTCGGGAGAGGGTGGGGATTCACGTCTACTCCTACCTGGATGATTGGCTGATCAGGGCACGTACAGCCGAACAAGCCCTGGAACATCTGAGCGTAACCAGCCGCTCTCTCCACAGACTGGTCTTCTCCATCAATTACAAGAAGTCCCATATGATACCTTCACAAAGACTCCAGTTTATCAGACGGGTACTGGATACACCCGAGGTGAGGGCTCAACACATTCTGCAGATGGACACCAAATTCAAGAGGCCAAGCATCCCCCTGCCTTCAGTTCTTTTATTTATTTTTTATTTTTTGAGGTTCCTCGGCCTCATGGCATCCGGCATTTTTCTTTTGACAGAGGCTCGCCTGAGAATGAGATCTCTCCAATGGGCTCTCAGGACTCGATGGTCCCAATTCTCGGGCAGTAGTCAGACCTTCAAGTTCCAGGCAGACTTGCATAGGATCTTATGTGGTGGGTCTGCAAGGACAACATTCTGAAGGGAGAACCCTTTTGGCAACCATGGTCGGAGATGACAGTAGTTTCGAACGCCTCGTTCACGTGGTGGGGAGCCCACACCACCGATCTGACACAGCGGTCGTTGGTCTCCATCGGAGTCCAAACTACACATCAAACTTTTGGAGCGGAGGGTGATCAGACTAGCGCTGTAGGCCTTCCTGCCCGCTGTGCAGCGAAAGAATGTCCTGATAATGATGGACAACACAGTGGCCATGTACTACCTCAACAAGAGAGGCGGCGTAGAGTCACTACCACTGTGCAGAGAGGGAATGCAGCTCTGGTTCTGGGCAATTCAAGAAGGAATCTCCCTTTCTGCAGTTCACTTAGCCGGAGAGGAGAACACGGCAGCGGCCCCTCTGAGCAGGCAGAGCACAGTCTCCCATGAGTGGGAACTAGCTCAGGAAGTCCTTCTGGAGATCTTGGGGAACCCCGGAAGTGGATCTGTTCACGACCAGTGTCAACCGGAAGTGAAAACTGTTCTGCTCTAGGGGACATGTTTGTAGTGGACTGGGAATTTCCACTCCTGCACGCGTTTCCTCCAGGCCCCATCATTCCTCACGTGATCAGGAGGTTGAGAAAGTTTGGGGAATCCATGATCATGATTGCCCCAGATTGGGTGAGGAGGACGTGGTACCCGGACCTTTTGAATATGTCCATCTGCCCTCCAATTTGTCTTCCACAAAGAGAGGACCTTCTTTTGCGAGAGGAAGCTCGGGTTCTCCATCCAGAGGTCAAGACACTCAACCTTCACTCATGGTTTCTGAGAGGTTGAGCTATAAGGATTGCGACCTCCCGGATAACGTAATGGAGAATTTGCTTTCAGCAAGAAGACGAACTATAACAAAGTGAGAACAAGATTACCCCTCTCTATGCCGATAGAGGTCGAGCTTGGTGGTGATCTATACTATAAAAGGGGTCGTGTTTGTCTTATTAGATCAACACACGATTTTTACACAATTTGGTTTGTGCTACTACACAAATTCGGACACTCTTTTTGAACCATATATCTATTAACCACTCTTATATTTACTTAAAGTACACATTTTATTACATATAAAAAAAATTCATATATGCATAAAAGCAATACACAATATTTTAAACACATTCTAAAAACACAGCTTCATCTGTGCAGGGGTTAGTTTTAGTAAATAAGACAAACTATATACAAATTGTAGATGTTTAGCGTGAGACTTCAGTTGTTCTTCAATCTCATCAGTTGTTGACATGTTACGGCCCTTGGGTAAAATTGGGCACTATCTCTAGTGCATGTTGAACCATTAGTTTCACGGCCTTCTTCAGGACAGATACATTTCTTCAATATATGTTATTAATACTTTTGTATACCCCATTACAAATGTGCAAGTATCTAAAGAAGAGACATTTTAAAGACATATTACATAAGGTAGTGGTTCTGAACAGCCTCGAAGTACCTAATAGGTTTACAATTGTTGCATAGGCAAATCTATCATTTAAATTACAAGTTCATTGTTCAACAGTGTTTGGAAAATGTGCAGGTTTCAAAAAGAAATTACATTACATCCACCACAAAAGGAACATCACCAAGCCATCACTTACATCCAGTATAGGCATGAGTAGAATTCCGCCTCAATTGTAGCCAGTAGAGTTTCTAATTTCAATAGAATTCCGATTCAAATGTAGCCAGTAGAATTTCTAATTTAGATTGGATATAGGTTATTCCACCCACGATTTGATTTCTTTCATCAACATCCCTATATATATTAGGAACCTGGAAGCAACGTAGAGAAAGGACAAATTTGTAACTGTATAATGGGTCTATAACATCATCGCTATTTTCTACAGGGTCCAGTCTACTTAAAAGGGTGTGTTATTAATTCTTTATTATCCCACAATTTCAAGTTCTGTGTTCTCATTTGTCTTATTGTCTAGGATGATCACACGTCTTACCTTTTTTCAGAAAGACGCATGTTCATCCTAGAAAAGGTTTTTTTTCGGAGGATCCTTCACCTAGGATAGCGGGGATCCTTTGGCGCCAAAATCTCGAGGCGTATCTGCGTTAAATAAGCACTCTGTGCCTGCAGAGAAGGCCAGCAACAAAATCTTTGACCACTATCATTGGAACAAGTTCAGCATTTGGTGCAGGGATAAAAATGTGGATCCTTTTCTTTGTGATACACCTATGGTGCTTTTTTTTTTTTTGTTACGTTTGTCGAATCCGGGGCTTCAGATTGGAACGATTAAAGGTTACCTGGCGGTGCTGTCAATTTTCAAGCGCTCATCAGAGGAGGATTCAAATTTTAAAATCAATCTTATTCAATTCCTAAAGGGTCTTATTAATGTATTTCCACCAATTCCATTCCATGTCCCTATATGGGATCTTAACCTGGTGTTACCACTTGTAAAATGCGTTCCTTTTGAGCCAATGCACTCATGCCCATTAAGACTGTTCACTTTGAAAACTGTTTTGCTAATGGCAATAAAGTCAGCCCGCAGGGTAAGCGAGTTGCAGGCACTTTCCTCTAAACCCCCACACACTGTTTTCTATAAAGACAAGGCTGTTCTCGAGGTGAAACCTTTGTTTCTACCAAAAGTAGTCTCCAACTTCCACTTGACGCAAAAGATTATTTTACCATCTTTCTACCCACCTCCTCATCCTGGAAAAAGAGGAGGAAATATTACATAGGCTGAACCCAAGAAGGGCTCTCGGCTTTTACATATCAAGAATGTCGAAAATTCAGTGGGTTTAGCTGTGACAAAACAGACCCTATCCAGATGGATCATCTTGGCTATTGGGGAATGTTACAGGTTAGCAGGCAAAGACCGGCTGGGAGGTTTGAGAGCACATTCCACAAGGGCCATGGCAACCTCTGCTGCTCTTCAGAGGGGTGTTCTGGTAAAAGACATATGTGCAGCGGCCACTTGACACTTTTGTCAAACATTACTGCTTGGATTCATCTTCCAATCAAGGACAATTTGGGAAAGCAGTACTTTCAATCCATGATGACATTTAAGGACAAAGTAAAATTCATATTCCCACCACCAAATTATTACTGCTTTGGGAGTCTATCGTAAGATGAGGAGTATCTGGGAGGACACAATCCATTTGAAGAACAAAACGTACCCGTGGTAATGTTCTTTTGATTGGATGTCCTCTTGTGTATTCTCCATCGCCCGCCCAGCCTACCCCACTGTAGAATTTCTCTCTTTACACTTTGCACTTTCTTGGAGCCTACGGTCTAACGTACACCTGGTAATTTCTCTACAGGAGGGGAAAAACATAACTGAAGCCAACGGGCGCTACGTGCGCTACTTATACTAATGATGACGTCCGCAGTCAAACTGAGGCCCTCGATGGACATCGATTCGACGAAACGGCACACAGCGCCATCTGTCGAATTTTTTTTTTCCAAAGCAGCTGTAGCTGGAAAGATATTTATCATAAAATGAGAAGTATTATGTGGGAGGAACAACGTTACCTCGGGTAAGTAACTTGTTTATCTTCAGGAAAACAGTTAATATCAAATTAACAAAGCGAAACACCTACATTTTCCTTCCGACCCACAGTACACCAGCATCCAGGTTTTCAAAGGTTTGCGAAATTCTTCAGCAATGTGGGTTTATAAGAAACTCGTTTTTTCAGAGTATTAATCCATAAATAGGGCCCATGTTTTAATGCACTCGGGGGGGAAACAAGTTAGAAATCATGACAGTGATTTGATTTCATCGCCCACATCTCCCACATTCTCCAGCGTAGGGTCTGGCATGGATTCACATGCTCATGAATAGTCCTCGTCGTCAGGCTGGAAATCCTCGGTAAAAAAAACAAGTTTCACTTTCACTCTAAAACTGTATTTCGAGGGTTTTGGGTCCTCCGACGTATTCCATACCTATGACGGTAATCACCACAGCTGTGCTGCTTCGGAAAATATTTTGGCGTCGATGACGTCGATAGGCCGCCCTCGAGGACCTCCTCCGATGGCCGACGTCACTGAATGTTAGAAGTAGGACACACGACACCCATAGCCTCGGTTCTGTTTTTTCCGCGAACGTGTTCGCTTCAGAGATCTCGGCGCGCCTCGACTCTTTGGAGTTTCTGTTCTTTCGGTTCCCCGAACCTATTCGTTTGAGAGACGTTTTCGAGATGTCTTCCTCTTCTTCCACCTTGCGTCCAGGCTTCAAGAAGTGTGGGGACTGTGGGTTCAAAGATGTCGGTGACGGACTTGCACGACGTCTGCCTCTGGTTCCTCCCGGAGGCACATGACATGGATGTTTGTGTCGACTGCCAGTCACTTACGTCCAAAGCCTTGCGGGAGCGCAAGAAGAAACTGTCGGTCGGTAAGGTGTACAAGCCCCGGAAGTCCTGGTCCACGGGGCTTTCGACGGACGATTCGAGGGGCGACTCTCCGCATCGTTGTCGGAAGTCCAGTGGGTCTCTGTCCTGGAGTGGGTGCCGCCACTCCTCTGCCTCTTCGAGGCAATCCCGGAAGCGCCGTCATCGGTCGCCTTCCCCGTCCGAGGAATCCACCGGTCAGCGGGTCGCTTATCCCACCAAGCATGCGACTCCGGAGGAATGGGCTTCCATTCTCGAATCGCAGTGCACTGGTCCGTCTGCGCCTCCGAGTGGGGTCGGGCGTGATCGGACTAGAGACACCGCTCGTACGCCTTCGGGCTCGGGTGGTTGGCACGATTCGTGGGAACGGTCCCGCTCGGACAAGGGGAATCGTTCTAGTCATGCCCGTTCCAGGTCCCGGTCCTCGAGGCACTCGAGACCGTGTGTACCTGTGATGTCTTTAAAGAAGACATCGACGCTGAGGTCGTCGAGGGACTCTCTCGAGGCTCTGCCTCCGAGGAAGTTGTCGACGCCATTGGCGGCCAGGCTGTCGAAGGACATGCTCGGGGCTCCGCCCTCGAGGCCTGTGTCGGCGCTGTTGATGCTATCGGTGCTGCGTTCGGCGTGGACGCCGATTCATTCGACGCCTTTCGAGGCGGTTTCGACGGGGGTACCCCGGGGTACGGTGGAACCCCCTAGAAAGGCTCTGGCCAAGGCCAAGCATGGCTTTGTTCCCCATTCTGTGCCCACTTTCCACCATCTTGAGTACATTTCGGAGGTGGATGAGGGCTCTGATGATGGCATGGTTTCTGATATGGTGCCAGATGAGATTCTCTCGGGACATAGTCAGATTGAGGACCTGCGTCAGTCCCTGCACGACGCCAGTGGTCTGGACACCTCTCCAGAGGTGGAGTTTTGTAGACCTGAGTCTGGCACCCATGCCGACTCCTCGTACCGGCGCCTTATGTCTAAGGTCACCGAGTACTTGGTGTGGTCTGCTCCCCCAGGGGATTTTCTTCAGGATGACCTCACGGATATCCTCGACCAAGGTCCACCAACGGACCCGGTACTGCCGTTCCATATGGCTCTACAGAGGAGGGTAGTGGCGGATTGGACTGCTCCGGAGAGTCTCCCGGCAGTGGGCAAGTCTTTGCCTCGAAAATACCGCCCAGCCAGTAGCGACCCCTGCTACTTGACCAAGCACCCCACTCTGGAGAGTTTGGTGGTGCAAGCGGCTACGGCCCCAGCAAAGCAGGCTTCGTAGCCTACCATCCCTCCTGATAGGGACGACAAGCTTTTTGATGGTTGGGCGAAGAAAGTGTTTTCTTCAGGGGGTATGGCTCTTCAGGCTGCCAACTCCGTATGTGCCTTGTCACCTTTCACGCACACTCTGTGGAACTGTTTCCTTAGCGGCTGAACATATTCCCGAAGGGGACGAACGGGATGGCTTTCTTGCTATGGTCCAGGATGGCAAGGATGCCATGTGTGAGGCCGTTCAGTCGGGTTTAGACATAGCAGATTGCGTCAGCCGGTCCATGGCGGCAAGTACCATAATACGCAGGTTTGCGTGGTTGCCGAAGTTGGGGTTTGCTCCTGATGTGCATGCCCGGCTCCTCAACATGCCCTTTGATGGTGTCCATCTTTTTGGCATCAAGGCTGACGAGAGCCTTGAGAAGCTGCACCAAAGTCGTTGGGCGCTGCAGTTCGCCAACCTCTGCCTTTTCGTCCTAGGGGACAGTAATGGAGGGGAGGTTCCTTTCGTTATTACTCATCCTTTGGTAAAGCGAGAGGAGCTGCCAGTCAAAGGGGACACCGTAGGAGTGCCAGAGGTAGAAAGAAAGGTACTCGAGGTGCCAAGGCCGCTCGGGCCGTTGCCTCTTTGCCCTCAGGCAACGCTGCAGCCGCTTCAGCTCAGTCATGAGGCCATGTCCCATGGTTCGCCGGTTGGGGGAAGGCTTGCGCAGCATCTTGTCGAATGGCGTGCCATTACTTCAGATGTGTGGGTTCTGGAGATCATAGCCCACGGCTACTGTCTTCCCTTTCGGCAGAGGCCTCACGACAATCCACTGGGGAATCTCTCGTTGAAGAGTCCGGATCCGCTCCTTGTGCAGGAGGTTGAAGCCCTGCTAGATAAAAAGGCGTCATAGAACTGGTGCATGTAGCGGAGAGGAACAAGGGATGGTATTCCCCTTATTTTTTGATTTCCAAGAAAGACTGGGGATTGAGACCCATCATGGACTTCCGCGGCTTGAACAAACTCCTCAGGAAGGACAAGTTGAAAATGGTTACTCTTTCTCAAGTCCTCCAGGCCCTTCAACTTCAGGACTGGTTGGTGTCTCTCGACCTCAAGGAGGCTTATTTTCATGTGCCGATCCATCCAAAGCACAAGAAGTACCTGAGGTTCGCAGTTGGCGACTCGCACTTTCAGTTTCGGGTCCTGCCGTTAGGATTGACCTCCGCCCTGAGGGTGTTCAACAAGCTCTTGGTAGTGGTGACAGCGCATCTCAGGAAAGGGGGATTCACGTCTACCCCTACCTGGACGATTGGTTGATCAGGGCGCGCTCTCCCGAGCAAGTCCTGTATCATCTGTCAGTCACCTGCCACTCCCTCCACAAGCTGGGCTTCTCCCTCAACTTAAGGCTCCAGTACATCCGAGCAGTGCTCGACACGTCCCTGGGGCAGTGTTTTCCTCCCCAGATGAGGGCTCGTCACATTCAGCAGATGGTTCTAAAGTTTCAACATGCCCAGAGTCTCCCTGCGTTCGAGTTCTTGAGATTGCTCGGCCTCGTGGCATCCTGCATTCTTCTGGTGCCAGAGGCCAGGTTGCGGATGAGATCTTTGCAATGGGCACTCAAGCTCCAGTGGTCTCAGTCCTCTGGCAGGATGTCTGACCCCATTCAGGTGCTGCCCTTGGTCGCCCAGGACCTTCTGTGGTGGGCCGTCTAAGGCAATCTGATGAAGGGGGCTCCATTTTGGCTACCCTGGCCGGAGGTGACGATCGTGACGGACGCATCCCTCACGGGATGGGGAGCTCATGCCAACGAGTTGACAGTCAGCGGTCATTGGTCTCCGTCGGAGTCCAGACTCAATATAAATATGTCGGAGCTGAGGGCCGTCAGGCTTGCCCTGAAGGCTTTTCTGCCGACTGTGCGAGGAAAGAATGTCCTGATCCTGACGGACAACACAGTGGCCATGCACTACCTCAACAAAAAGGGGAGGCAGGGTCACTTCCTCTGTGCAGGGAGGCGATGCAAATCTGGTTCTGGGAAATCCAGTAGGGAGTTTCGATCTCGGAAGTTCATCTGGCCGGAGGCGAAAAAGAGACGGCGGACGCCCTGAGCAGGCAGAGCCCGATCTCTCACGAGTGTGAGTTGGCTCAGGAGATTCTCCTTGAGATCTTCACCCTTTTGGGGACCCCTCACGTGGATCTCTTCGCCTCCAGTGTCAACCGGAAGTGCGAAAGGTTCTGCTCGTGGGAATTTCCTCCAAGAGGAGCCTTAGGAGACGCGTTGGTGGTGGAGTGGCCATTCCCACTGCTGTACGCGTTTCCCCCAGTCCCCGTCATCCCGCATGTGCTAAGGAGGTTACATAGGTTCGCTTCCCGGATGATCCTCATTGCTCCGGCATTGGACTTGGAGGACATGGTACCCGGACCTTCTCGACTTGTTGATCTGCCCTCCACGTCATCTTCCCTACCGAGACGATCTGCTCTCACGGGAGGGGGTCAGGTTCTCCATCCAGAGGTCAGATCCCACAACCTTCATGCTTGGTTTCTAAAAGGTTGACGTATAAGGATTGGGACCTACCTGAAGACGTGATGGAGGTGTTGCTTTCGGCCAGAAGGCCCGCAACAAAGTCCCTGTACCGTTGCCGTTGGAGGAAGTTCTGCGACTGGTGCAGAATTTGGATCCGTTTTCATGTGAAATTCCTGTGGTTCTGTCTTTTTTGCTTTCTTTAGCCCACAGGGGCTTGCAAGTGGGTACTGTTAAAGGTTACCTGGCGGCGCTGTCCATATTTAAGCACTCGTCTGAAGAGTGTTCTTATTTTAAAATTCCTTTAATTTCTCAGTTTCTAAAAGGGCACACTAATGTGTTCTCTCTGTCACCTTTCCAGGTGCCCGGTTGGAATTTGAACCTTGTCCTCAAGTTTCTGATGGGTGCTCCGTTTGAGCCTTTGCATTATTGCCCTTTGAGACTGTTAACTCTTAAAACTGTATTTTTGGTTGCGGTCACTTCCGCTCGCAGAGTGAGTGAGTTACAGGCACTTTCAGTTAAGCCACCCTTCACTGTATTTCATAAGGACAGGGTTGTCCTTGGAGTTCGTCCTTCCTTTCTTCCGAAGGTGGTGTCGGAATTTCATTTAGGCCAGAAGGTGGTTATTCTGGCATTTTATCCTCCTCTGCATCCTGTTAAGGAAGAGGAGAGGCTCCACAGGCTGGATCCTAGGAGAGCTTTTAAGTTTTTATATTTCACGCATGTCCCGGGTCAGAGTGGATGATCAACTCTTTATTGGTTATGCTGGAAGGCGTTTGGGACAAGCGGTTACTAAGCAGACTTTTTCTCGCTGGATTATTCTGGCAATTTCGGAATGTTACCGCTTGGTGGGTAAGGACCCACTGGTCGGCTTGCGGGCCCATTCTACCAGGGGCATGGCTGCCTCTACTGCCCTACAGAGGGGTGTTCCTATTCGTAACATCTGTGATGCAGCCACCTGGGCTTCGATCCATACTTTTGTACGTGACTACTCCCTCGATTCTATCCGTGGGCAGGATCTGACCTTTGGCAAGGCAGTCCTTTACTCCGCAATTTGATTGGGCATTCTAAATTTCTGTATTCTAAATTCTTTTCCCACCTCCTTGCGTTGGTACTGCTTTGAGAGTCTATCATAGATCTGGAATACGTCGGAGGACCCGCTCCCCTCGAAGAACAAATTACTCTCTTACCTGGTAACGTTCTTTCGATGGGGTGGTCCAACAACGTATTCCATATCGCTCCCTCCCTGCCTTCCCCGCTACAGAATTTCTTATGCGATTGCAGCTTACGTCTCCGCAAGGCTTTGTGTGGTCAGACTGGCAGAAGACTGGTGCCACACATTCTGGGAAAAAACTACAACTGAGGCTACTGGAGTCGTGCGTCCTACTTATAACATCCAGTGACGTCGGGCGGCGTATCGACGCAGACGCCGAAAGATTTTCCGAAGCAGCACAGCTGTGGTGATTACTGTCATAAATATGGAATACGTCGTCGGACCATCCCATCGGAAGAACGTTACCAGGTAAGAGAGTAACTTGTTCTCCTCTAACCAATCACTGTCCTCTGGGTCATACTCCCCCCATCTAATGAGTACTCTCCCTAAGCTCCACCCCTCGTGGCCATCTTCATATTTTTACTGCATGCTTCAGTGTTGGGAGTCCTCAAGTTGCTCTCCGAACAAATTTTGTGTTTTTTTTCAGATTTTTATCCCAAATAGTTCGAATTTTGACAGATTTTTGCTTAATTATCAACGATGGACAGAGGCCAGCAGCGAGGATCCCCTGACCGCAAAGATCTTCATCCACCATCTGCTCGCATCTAAGTTTCGAGAATCCTTGGATCTGCTTCGCTCCTGTCAACCATGAGTGAAGAGAAGAAGGAAAGTCGAAGCCTCTGCAAACTCTGCATGAAGTATGGTTTAAGGAACGTCTCCATGGAAGATCAGCATCATAAATGCCTGCATCCGGACCGCAATGAGGAGGGATGTGAGGTGTACCGTGGTTTCTCGAAGGAAACCAAAGAAGACTGTCAGCGTGGCTCTAGTCAAGCAAGGCCACTGAATCAGCGGCGGGGCAAAGTCAAGCCTCATCTAGGACCGGTCGGTCCGAGGAGCGAATCACTCCAGAAGGATGTCGAGGTCCTTTGAGGATGCCCTGCTTGCAGGGGTCTAATAGATTGCCAAGCTCCATGATGCCTGCGCCGCTGGGTTCGCCCCTGATGCGGGTCCCGAGTCGGGGGGGGGTGGCTGGGTCAGGCGATCGCCATCACCATCAGCCTCTATGGTTAGCTTACCATCGAAAGGGTCCTCTTCAAAGAGGAAGTCCCCAAACCCGGCAAAACTCTTGTCTGTCTGTGGATAAGCCGATGAAGGAGAAGTCCGGAGAGGACTCGTTGAATCTGGCACAGACCTTGCTGCATGCCAGGTCAATGGAGTCGACAACTGCACCGTCTACAAAAGCGGCAGCAGGCTCATTGTCGACGATGTGCACAACGACTGCTGCGATCGCGCTGAAGGGAGAGTGGGTCCACGAAGGAGGTGGCGGCCTCTTCATGGGTCACAAACCCCTGAGGTGAGATACGGCTGCGGAAGCAGCGACCAAGGCGGCGGCGGCCACTCCGGGGTCAGGGAAGGACTCGCCGACCGCACAGACCCAGCATCCTCCTGAGAAGGAGAGCGAAACACTCCCTCCAGTGGAGCTCCCCGGGTACATAGACCAGTGGACTGTTCCAGACAGGCCAGAGCAGATCTACTCGAGTTCCAACAAGGATAATGATCTGCAGAACCTATGCCTCCAGGACCTATGCTTTCACGGGACACGCAGGAGCCTCCGAGGCTAAGTTCACCTCCGCGAAAGACAAAGGGGGCGCTAGTCCTCGCCATCATCTGACGCCTCGACCAGCACCACTTCGTCGTGAAAAGACCCCACCCAGAGCCCAGCACCTGCGCACAGTCTCGGCTACCATGGCCACAGGCACAGACGAGGACAACATCATGGCGGCCGACGGCGAGATGGCGCACACGGACGAGCCACATAGGGCCTCCCCACCCGACAAAGTTGGATCCTTTCCTTCCGTCATATCAAGGACCTCAGAACTGTTTCAGTTAACCCTTGAGGAGGCCAAGAAAGAAGGCTTGGCAAAGAAAAAACTAGGACTGGATAAACCCCTACAGATTGGAATGGGTCATGTTGGCAACTATGCATTACCAGTGCAAGGCTCTGCCTTTCATCCTGAAATCAGCACAAGGGTGTTTACACAAAGTACCTGGACCCGGTGGCGGCACATCTTCGCCTACAAGGAATCCACGTATACCCCTACCTGGACGACTGGCTGGTGCGTTACTGATCGCGTGCTTTGGCGGGCGTACACACATCGAAGACCATATATCTGCTGACAGAGTTGGGGTTCTCCATAAACTATCCAAAGTCTTGCTTGATGCCATCTCAGGACACGCAAATGTTTCTAGGTGCCCGACTCAATATGGTGTCGTGTTTGGCATCGCCCTCGGAGGAGAGGGTAAGAACCATACAGGGCAAAGTACAGCGCTTGTCGATGCACACAGCAACGGTGCTGTCCATCAAGTCACTGCTGGTCTTGATGTCGTCCTGCATCAGCCTCGTTCGCAAGGTGGATGCAAGTGTCTGGCAACTTTGCCCACAAGATCTCGCTCAACGGGCAATTCCAACGGGCAATTCCGTGGTGGGGCGTAGGGCCACATCTCTTGCAGGGAGCTCAGTTACAGTTTCCGCTTTGCCAGGAGACTGTCACCATGGATGCATATTTAGAGGGATGGGGAGCCCACACTGGACAGTTGCACGACAGTCATCTGGCAACCGGAGGATAAGGATCTACACATCAACGTCCTGGAGCTTCGGACCATATTCTGTCCCTCCGGTCTTTTCTCCTGCTGTTGAAAGGCAAGGTGGTGAGGATCTACACAGACCACACCACCACCATGTTCTACATCCGTAAACGGGTGGGGGGGACCCGCTCACCAGTGCTTTCGGAGGAGGCCCAGGAACTGTGGCGCTGGGCCATTCATCAGGACATGCTCCTCGTTCCGTTTCAGCTAGCGGGAGTCAAGAACACCATTGCGGACTTCCTCAGCAGGGGACTGCATTCTTGCCACGAGTTGGAACTTGACCAGGTGGATTTTCTGTTCGGCAAATGGGGCCAGCCCCTGATTGACCTCCTTGCGATGGCGGTGAACACAAATGTTCACCAGCAGGTTCTGTCATCCGAGGAGCATAGGGGATGCATTCTTGTTCCTGCGGGAGGGATGGTTTCTGTACCCTTTCCTGCCGTTTCCACTCCTCGTACATGTGATCCACTCATACGGGGGGATTGGGGGAATTCTGCATCACGACCCGAAGTCCATTAGCCTGAGGGCAAGGCTCCTGCAGCCCTAGCGTTTGGAGGCTATGCTTTACCCACAGAATGTAAGGACATCCTGGCCAGGGCCCAAGCCTTGTCAAGGTTGAAGTGCTACGTGCATAAATGGAAATGCTTCTCTGTGTGGTGCCAGACTCAGAAGATTACCCCTCTGCGTGTCACGGCTCTGCAACTTCTACCGTACTTGCTTTCCTGGGCCGAAGCAGGACTGGCTCACACCTCCATCAAGGTGCATATTGCTGCCATATCCAGGTGCACCAGGTCCCCGGGCAGACCTCTGTGGTCTCACAGGCTTGTCAAGGAGTTCCTCACGGGACTCTTCAGGCTTTCCTGCCGGTGAAGGCCTTCACCCTGGATTGGGAGCTCAATGTTGTGCTGAATAAGCTCATGGGAGCGCCCTTCAAACCTACACATTGGGCTGCACTGAAGTTTCTCTTGTGGAAAACTGCTTTCCTTGTGGCTATCACCTCGGCCAGGTGGGTCAGGGAGATTCAGGCCCTGTCTTGCAAGCAGCCTTACTTGTATTTCCACACTTCAAAGGTGGTACTGCGTACACATCCAATCATTATGCCAAAGGTGCCGTTGGAATTCCACCTCAACGAACCTTTGGTGTTACCCGTCTTCTTCCCAATTCCATCGAAGCCAGCGGAAAGGGACTTGCATTCGCTGGATGCTGCTCGTGCCTTGAAGTTCTACGTGCCATGTACGAAGAAATTTCGGAAGACTTCTCAGTTGTCAGGCAGCTTTGGACCTGTAGATCAAGGGAAGGCCTTGTCGAAGGCTTCCATCCCCAGGTGGCTCTCCGATTGCATCATGCACTTTCATGGACTAGCTAGCAGGCTGCTGTCAGGTCGCCAGAGAGCCCACTCCACCAGAGCCATTGCAGCAACAACAGCTTTTCTCTCTGGTGTGCCCCTGCTCGACATCTGCAGGGCTGCTACATGAAGGTCCACGCACACCTTCACAAGGTTCTACTGTGTCGACAGGGATTCCAGGGAGGAGGTCCGAGTCAGCCAAAAGGTGGTACACAACTTGCTTATTTGAGGCGAGTCTGTTTCAGAGGTGAGTTTATTGCTTCTGTTGAGCCTTGCCACCTCCCGTGGTTGTGTATGTGTACTGCTGTGTAATCGTTATTCATGAGCATGTGAATCCATGCCAGACCCCATGCTGGAGAAGGTTTAAGTTACTTATCTGTAACTATTGTTCTCCAGCATGGATCTAGCGTGGATTCACATGGGAACCCTCCCACCTTCCTCTTTGTGGCTCTTCTTGGTTCATACTGCCACTTTACGTGCTTACCAAATCTGAAGATGCAACCAGGGGTGGAGCTTAAAGAGAGGACTGTCATTGGATGGAGGCAGTATGACCCGGAGGACAGTGATTGGTTTAGAGGAGAAATACAGTTTTAAAGTGAAACTGTTTTTTCTTTTACCGAGGATTCCCAGCCTGGTGGGGAATATTCATGAGCATGTGAATCCATGCCATACTCATGCTGGAGAACAATAGTTACAGGTAAGTAGCTTAAACCTTTGCCACCACCATATTGTAATTTGAGGCCCATCCGTGTCTTACCAGCATTGTGCTAAAGAGAGTCTACCAGCATTAAGGAGGTGTGTAACAAGATAGGTCATATAGACAGACAACAGTTAAACGCCTTCTTCCCCACTAACGCCCATAATCGATACTAGGGGATCTAGAGGAAATTGAGAACCACAAATTTCCTTTGTTTTGGATAAAATCTGATTGCATTTTATTTGTGCTAAGGCACAGGACATATGACAGATGGCCTTAATAATTTGCAGTCTTCAAGAAGATTCATGCGTTACAATTCACACAGTTTTTTTTAAAAATCAACTTAATCAATTGTGCTCTTCATCAAAGTTAGATCGGTCAGGAGTAAGACATGCAGATGGTTCAATGGAATGCACCAGGCTGGATGGGGGGCGCAGGCTCACTAACACCCGTCGCACTCTCTCTTGTCTAGTGCAGGCCGTTCCCTCCATAGCCTGGGTCCCCCGTAACCCCAGGATGGTCTACATTTATCAGTAATCCATACTATATCGGATTCTCTTACCTAGCCATGATGGGTTAAAGGCAAACGCCCTATCTATCCAAGTCTCCCACTGGAAACCATCTAGATCATCCTTGCTCTAAGCTCCCCAGCGTGATATTAGGTACTCGCTTGTGCCTTTGACATGCAGGCCCGACTGGGTCTTATCATACCATGCTCTGATGTTCCTCTCCGTATGCCTCTTACTCTCCCAAATCTCCTCCTACTCTCTTCTCTCCTACTCCACCCAGCGTTTCTTCTCACGCTCCCTGACTTTTCCTTCTCTTACCCGCTGATGTTCCTCCCCCTCTCTCCACTGCTTACCTCCACCCTCCGATTTTACGCTCCACTACCCAATTTTCTCTACACCCTTGGTACTCTCCACACCACTGCTCCTCTCCCCTCTCCACAGTACTACTACTACTAATCTTTAAACACTTTCTTGGCAACCTTTCTTTGGACTTTGTTCCCGGCGAATTCCTTCTTTTTTACTTTTTATATTGTTTGTAGGGTTTTGTCAGCTGTGGTATTGCATCAATACCATGATTGCCACTGGTAGAGTTAAGTCATTTATCAAATTCTATGCATTTGCACTTGCGACTTCCCTTTGCATGAGTGCCAAATAATTGTCTCCACACTTGATTGTTCTTTCAAAAATCCTTTATATTTTATTTCTTTTTTACATTTTTTTCTCTTTTTTTCTTCAAATATAATTTTGCCTCTCTACACGTGTTTCACCTTTGTTTAAATCACAAAGGATCTTCAGGAGAGATGTGGTAATAGTTTTATCTTTTAAAAAAACAAAAACATATATATTTAGTAAAGCATAAATCGCCAAAGAAAAATCAGTTGTTTAGAAAACATCTTTTTCACTTATTTTTCATTCTTCCATTTTCAACTTTTTTGCTTAAAAAACAAATCATTGGAAAAATATATCACCATGGAAATGACTCACCAAGTATATTTTTGCCTCAATTCTTTTTGTATTTCCTGAAAGTTTTACTATTCAATCTTCTTGGGGTGTTTTTTTACCCTATTACAATAAGAGAGCATGTATTAGTCTAATTTAAGGTATCTAGTGGAATTAAATTACATTGTTTAAGAGTTTACATTTTAGTATTCTGACAAGGTTTTAAGCAAGAGAGGGAATTCGGGGTTTTCCTAGCTTACCTTGTGTACTGCAGTGATCCGCTTGTCACTCTGGCTCCTATTCTCGCGCTCTGTTTACTAGTGAATCTACTACTAATCTCCCCACAGCACTCACTACACCCTTCTTTTCACACCCTCTTCTCAGAGACATGGTGCCCTGCTCACCTTTCCAGAAATGTAGTGCCTTGCTCACTTGCTCAATACATTCACTCTCGCTATTCTCACACCACAATATCACTTTGCTCCAGCACTCTTCGGCTCGCACCCAAATCCTACACCCCTTACTACTATCCTTACTCTCTCCCAGCACCCACTCCCTTTCTGTCTATGTCCCTCAATCCCCTACTCCTATCTCGCGCTCCTCCCTCACTGCTACCCTCACCTTCACAAAGTCTCCCAGTTCACTGCATCACTCAAAAACGGTACCTCTCTCCCTCAGACATAACCACCCTTCCACTCTGTCTGAGTGATCCGCCTCCACACTCCTCTGTACCATCTTTCCTCCACCTGGTCTCTTGGTCTGCCTCCACTTCCTATGATCTCACCTTAACAACCCACCTCTGGCTGTCCTTCTGTCTCCTTTTATACTGTGTCCTGGTATAACAACCCACCTCTGGCTGGTTCTGTCTCCCTGTTAATTGGCTGCAGCGCTCACCTGACTCTAATCTGTGCCTGTCGTTTCCCTAGGAGTTGGATCAACCAGGTGAAATGCTTAATAAAACCCTCTGAGCCCCTCCTCCTTTTCCAGCCTGGTTATGAAGTCTCTGGTGTGGTAGCAGCCATGGGCTAAAGGTGCTCGTTCTCCCTGTGGCTTTCCTCTGTTGTTGGCGAGTTTTGTTGTCAATTCGGTTTGGGGACGGTTTTTGTTTGTCTTCTGTCCCCCTGCAATCTCTCCTCACTCCCAGTTAGTTTTTTGCTGGCCCCCGTTTGACTGGGGTCTATGTGGGGTTGTCAGGTCGAGTGTTTGGTGTCTGTTCTGTTTGGCAGGGACAGTCCTTTTCCTGGCTGTTCTTGATTCTGTGGCTCTGGTCTAGGTTCTCTGTTGTCCCATGCACACTGTGGGAGTTGAAGTTCTGAAATGGAAAAGCTGGAACACTGGCCAGAAAACATGCTGGTAGGCATTTTGTGACAGTATCCACATGAATGGTGTCTCAGAAAGAGGGGGTCCCCCTTTCAACCCCAAATAACTCGGGTATGAAACTGTCAAAACAACCAGATCTGTCCCCCCTTCTCCACACCCTCCTCGGTACAAGGATGTAAATTAAAGGCATGGGGTGGGATAAATGGCACCTGAAGCAGATTTCATAGGCACATTCCATACTTGTAATTCTATTAAATGAGAGCCAGTGATGGAGCGATGCATTGTGAAATCTGTCTCCCAAATATCAAATGTATGCTTTCCTTCTTCGAAAGACATTGGAGAGCCTGATGTGTAAAACTTGAGTCTAAACTCCAACCTGGGTTGAGGCTCCAAAGTTGTCCCCCCTTGCACATTAAAATAAAGAAGCTTGTGTAGAGCTGAGCAGTGACCCCCTCTTATGTCTATTCTGCCTATTGATAAATAGGAGACCTGCAAATATTTACAGCATGCTGCTCCACAGCCACCCAGGTTGCCCATTCCCATGAGTGTATCCAGTCAGTGTTGAGAAATGTGGGCTGACGTTCAATACCTTTTAAGGCTGGACCACCTAGCCCATCCAGCATGGTGGATCTTTTGAGACACCACCTCCAGATTCTGGGTATTCTTCCAGCCCAAATAAAGGAAACATCTTTAACTGTATTGAGAAAGACAGCTCTCAGGATCCTGAGTTGGAGACTGCAAAATGCACACAGCACGTTATGGATTAAATTCATCTCTAGAGTGCGGATTCTGCCTACCCGAGACATCTCCTGGTTTACCCATGTGTTAAGATCTTCCTTCAACTCACTAAAAACAATGTTGGAATGTTGGCCTGTAAAAGACAGAGAAGATTAGGAGTTCGATGGACATCCCAAATATTCTAATTGCGTCGCTCCATTGAAATGGTAAATTCTCTTAACTATCGTGAAACAGCATGACCAGGCTCCTGACATCTTAGCCTTCCTCATTCTCTACTGTGTGTATCCCACCATAGTTTAAGTCCACTATTGTCAGGCTTCTTCTAAAAAAGAAAAAATGGCAGCCTGACAATCCTGCAAGCTACCACCCCATTTTAAATACTAAAAAGTACTGGAACATTCATATGCCACAAGTTTATGCCACAAGCTTTGGGTCTACGTAGAAACATTGTACTTAACAAGGCCTTGCGTGGTTTTAGGTCTATGAGGGGTGCACACTTGGCCCTCTGCTCCCTCAGACAAGCTAAAGAACAACTAGGACGACCACTTCGAAAACGCTCTCATCCTACTGGATATCTTGGCCGTGTTTCATTTCATCAACCACGAAATTCTTCTAAGAAGTCTAAAAGACATTGTGATAAAAGGAGCTGCGCTATACTGGGTCATCTACTTTCTAATGCAGAGAACCGAAACAACTGACATGCTCCCTACAAATCCCAGCCACAACTACTCATCTGTGGGGTACCCAAGGATCTACTCTTCTGTTCCTGTTGGACATTTACATGATTACCCTACTGGACCTCCTCAGCCTTGCTGGTCTCACCTACTAGAGCTATACAGATGAGTCACAGATAATCTACAAACTCAAAAACAATTTGAGTCACTGGATCCCAAAAAGAAATGCTTTGCATAGGTGGATGTTTGGATGACAACAGACTAAGCTTAACCCCGCCAAAACTGACCTCTTGATTTGCAGTGCCGCTGCATCAATCACCAATTCAATCCGTTGACTTGATGAGATCGGCCCAAGCCCAGTAAGATCAGCCTCAGTAAGTAAGATATTCTTTTCACCTTTGCACTCTGCAAAGCATCATGCCTTATCTATCTTCTAGCCACAGGACTATGGCCATGATATCACTAGTTCCTGTTAGACTGGACTTCGCAAACAAGCCTCTATCTCGGCCTTGCGGAATAACGCATGAAAAACCTACAATCCAAAATGTAGCAGCCAGATTACTCCTCATAATGAAAATGTTGGACCACATTAACCGGTTACTGCACATTCTACATTGGCTCCTAGTCAAGAAAGAATGCACTTAGTAACCCTTCGCATCGCCCATCAAAAATGGCTGTTTCCGTCATAAGGAAGTTCCAGCACTAGACACCATCGAGGGCTGTAAGATCCACTAATGCTGTTTTAGTGCTAGTTCCTATCTTTAGCAGGTAAAGGCAGAGATGATCCTCTTTTTTTTTTGCTACTGGCCACCAAACTCTGGATCTCCCTTCCCAGGCAACATGCATTGAAAAGGACTACTGGATTTAGACACCACTCAAGATGTGGCTTTTTAACTGACTGCTATCCAAAGCTGAGCAAGGAGTTGATCAACAATGCATTCCATCGACTGACAACTGACACACCTTTGTCCGACGCCTTACCCCCTATCCACAATCTTCGAACTGTACTACAAATGCTGCAACCAACGAAGGACCCCACCTTGCGTCTAAAGTTTTTTCCTGGGCCCTCAATACCTTTCCTCCTTTTTCCTGTGTCCTGCTTCATTAACTTCCTCCCTGCTAAAAAAGTGCCTGTTTTACTCCCACTCACTAGTATCCAGTAATATGGTTGCTGAAAATGGCAGTTTTTACAAAAAATCGTGGCAAAAAGGCTGTGGTGTAACCCAGTAAGTGTTTCCATTATACCACACAAGAGGAGCAGAAGGTGATAGACATGGTCCGTCTTAAAGGTAATGATTTCCAGAGTCATGAAGATTTATTTGCACTTGATGTAACAGTTTTTATACATGAGTTGTTTAGAAATATAATCCATTTGGTGTCTTTAATAGGGATCCGGGCCTCATTAGGACCTTGTGGTAATGGCAAATCGGGCTGTATTCGCAAATACTGCGTGTTTTTTAAAAAACATTTTTTTTATTTACCTCCAGCCAAGTGAGAAAAAAAATGCATGCAGTAATTACAGTTGTAGATCTAATGGGAGATCACATGCCCTATTTACTTTCTCCATTTTCTACCCCTCGTCCAAGCAGTGGAGATTAACATTTGTTTTTAAATGCTCATTTTTCCTGTACTGAAGGAAAGCGCAAGCGATTCCTGCAATGCAGCAACGTGTTTTTGGATGGGGCAATCAAAGGGAGTGAAAAAGTGGGTGCCTCTGCTAAATTCTATACAGAAACAGAAGTTGGGGGAGAACAAGCAATATTATGGTTTGTACCCGATATGGATACTAGAGGCAAAGAAATATGTTGTTGGAGCTTAAAATGGAAGAATCCTTTCTTTGTCACTGCTGGTACTTGTGGCATAGAGAGTGCTGTATCAATTAGTACTCCCAAGTTCTGAACCAGTTCTAGCAGTTGCAAGCATTCTAAGGGCCAGAGATGAGGCATCCAGATTTAAGATACTCAGTGATTTTAGAAGTTCCTTTTTTTTTGGCATGGATCCATTTGAGCGAAGGCCCATCACTTTGATCCTTTTAATGCAGGACAGCAGAATGTTGTGACATACTGTTGTCAGTGGTTGAAGTGAGCGGGAACGTTCATGTGCAGTGTTCCACTACTTTTATATTTTACTGTTAATAGCTCCACAACTTTTTGCAACGATTTTCACCATGCAAGAAATTTTCTTTGTGAAGTTAAAGCACACTTCACCATTTTACCACCAGATATCAGTTTCAGCTAAGCTGAAATCCATTTCTACTCAATTGGCTGTCAACCAGCATGACTGCAACCCTTGAAAAATGTGTTGCACGTTGCTCCCTTCCTTCCTACTATTGTCACCCGCCGGAGTCACTGTTCCACTACTTTTTTGGTACACTTCTATCACTGACTGTAGTAAATGCAGCTGACCAATCTAGTAGCATCAGCACATAAATACTACTTGTGTTGAGCATCTATAGCCGGTATGACTCATTTAATCCCTGTTTGTTGTCTAATGGCAGCCTCGGCATAATCCACAAGATGTTTGGCTTTTAATTCTTCCATTGACTGACAAAAATAGTAGATTTGAAACTGGCAAATTAGAAGATATTTGCTAGAGGCCTGGTCACCCATGGAAAATGTCAATGAGTTTGAGAATCTGCTGTTGGATTCTTTAAAGGGAATTAGGTGCGTGCCGATGGTTCAAACACGATTCTTTGTTAATAGCCATCACGTAATGTAAAAAAGGGCTACATTCCTTTTCTATGATGCTCGTTTCTGTCCCAGGCCTAGAAAAGAGATTTATTTACATTGCGTGACAGCCATCATGTTTTTTTTTTAAAACATTTTTTTAAAGAATCATGCTTGCACTATCGGCACGTACCCAATTTCCTTAAAAAAATATATATATTTCGAGGGGATTGGGTCCTCCGACGTATTCCATATCTATGACCGTAATCACCACAGCTGTGCTGCTTTGGAAAATCTTTCTGCGTCCTGTGTTGATGACGTTGATATGCTGTCCTCGAGAGCCTCCGTCGAGGGCCTCCGTCGAGCCGGCATCACCGGATGTTGTAAGTAGGACGCACGACGCCCATAGCCTCAGTTCCGTTTTTTCATCGAACGCGTTCGCTTCGGAGATCTCGGCGTGCCTCGGTTCTACTGAATCCTGTTGTTTCGGTTCTTCGAACCTGTTTCTTCCTTGCGATATTGTATGTCGTCTTCAGCTTCTTCCACCCCGCGGTCCGGTTTTAAGAAGTGTTGAGTGTGCGGGTCCAGGATGCCGCTGACGGACACGCACGACGCCTGCCTCTGGTGCCTCGGAGAGGACCACGATACGGATGACTGTGTCGACTGCCAATCGCTCACATCGAAGGCCTTGCGGGAGCGTAAGAAGAAGCTGTCGGCCGGTAAGGTGGCCAACCCCCGGAAGTTGCGTTCCACTGGTCTTTTGACGGATGATTTGAGGGGCGACTCTCCGCATAGTCGTCGTGAGTCCGGGGGTTCTCTGTCTGGGAGTCGGTCCCGCCATTCATCTGCCTCTTCGAGGCACTCCAGGAAGCGCCGTCACAGGTCGCCTTCCCCGTCCTCATCCGAGGACTCTGCCTGTTGGCGGGTTGCTTGTCCCGACAAGCATTCCACTCCTGAGGAATGGGATTCCTTCCGAAAGGAGATGTTGGCGATTTTCCAATCGCAGGGCTCTGGTCTGTCCGTGCCGTCGAAAGACGCCGGCCGTGACTGTTCTAGAGACACTGCTTGTACGCCTTTGGGCTCAAGTGGTCGTCACGACCACTGGGCGCCTTCGAGGTCCCGGTCAGACAAGGATGGTCGCTCGAGATATGCCCGTTCCAGGTCCCGGCCCTCGACCGCGAGAACCTGTGAAGTCTTCGAAGAAGACATCGACGCCGGCGGCGCCGAGGTCCTCGACGGCCTCTCTCGAGGCTCCACCTCCAAGGAAGTCGTCGACGCCATCGGCGCCCAGGCTGTCGAGACACGCTCGGGGCTCCGCTCTCAAGGCCTGTGTCGACGCTGTGGGCACCGCACTTGACGTCGATGCCGATTCCATCGACGCCTTTCGAGACGGCTTTGTCGGAGGTTTCCCGTGGCACAGTGGAACCCCCAGAAAGGCTCTGGCCAAGGCGAAACATGTCTTTGTTCCTTTTTTCTGTACCCTCCTTCCAGCCTCTGGATTATATTTCTGAGGTGGATGAGGGGTCTGAGGACGGTGCGGTTCCTGCAGAGGTTCCTGATGGCCTCCTTTCTGGTCATGGCCAACTTGAGGACCTGCGTCAGTCGTTGCACAACGCCAGTGGTCTAGACACCTCTCCGGAGGTGGTTTGGTAGGCCTCTGCCTGGCACGCATGCAGAGTCCTCATACCGGCGCCTGATGTTGAGGGTCACAGATTACCTGGGGTGGTCTGCCCCCACTGGGGATTTTCAGCAGGATGACCTGACTGATATCCTCGACCAAGGTCCACCAACTGACCCGGTGCTGCCATTCCATATGGCCTTGCAGGGAAGGGTGGCTGCGACTTGGACTTCTCCGGAGAGTCTCCCGGCAGTGAGCAAGTCCTTGCCGAAGAAATATCGCCCAGCCAGTGGCGACCCCTGCTACTTGACCACGCACCCTACTCGGAGAGTTTGGTGGTGCAGGCGGCTACGGCCCCGCAAGGCAGGCGTCGTACGCTACCATCCCACCTGATAGGGACGAAAAATGTTTTGACGGCTGGGCGAAGGTGTTTTCTTCTGGGGGTATGGCGCTTCAGGCTGCCAATTCCGTTTGTGCCTTGTCTCGTTTCAAGCACACTCTGTGGAACTGTATCTCCTTAGCGGCTGATCATATTCCCGAAGGGGAGGAACGGGATGGTTTTCTTGCTATCGTGCAGGATGGCAAGGATGCCATGTGTGAATCCATTCAGTCGGGTCTGGACATGGTTGATTGCGTCAGCCCGGTCCATGGTGGCTAGCACCGTAATACGCAGGTTTGCGTGGTTGCGGAAGTCGGGGTTTGCTCCTGATGTGCAAGCCCGGCTCCTCAACATGCCCTTTGATGGTGAACATCTTTTTGGCAGCAAGGCTGACGAGAGCCTTGAGAGGTTGCAGACCTCCAAAGCTGCAGCAAAGTCGTTGAGCGCTACAGTTCGCCAACCTCCGCCTGTTCGTCCTAGGGGACAGCAATGGAGGGGAGGTTCCTTTCGATATTACTCATCCTTTGTCATGATTCCTGCCCCTCATGTCCCCAGCCCTCCAAGATGTGAGCCTGGAGCCAGGCCACGATCACCTACATGGCCCTCAAGGATAACATTGGGGATTGGACTTGCAGTGCATTGATGTGGACAAGATGGATGCCCCCACATATTTCGGTTCCCCGAACTGCATGTGCAGTCTAGTCTTTTGGGTGTGGTTCAGCCCAGAGGCACCTGGGATACCCAGAGACTATTTAAGCCACTCCCAGGCTGAGAAACCTGCTTTGCGTTTTCTGCACCTGCAGCGTAACACTCACCGTGTTCCGATCAGTCTCCAGTAGGCCTGCATTTTTTTTCTGCGCTCAGCTCCTGCAAGAACAAGAACACAGTTAGGAACAGCCTTACCTTGCAGCACTTCTGCCCATCATTCATCGCTCCTTCTGTTCTGCAGGCATCTTCGGTGGTGTCTTTCCCATCCCTGCACGCCGCTTCCTAAGGGAAAAGAACTGAAAAAGGCATTAGTAAGCTTTCTGCAAATCCTCGCTTATTTTTAAATACTGTTCGAGCTTCAAACACTTACCTGAATCCCAGCCGCTCTGGGGGAACTCTTTCTCTGGAACTTCTCATCCATCTGCAAGAGGGGAAAGACACTCCAGGTTAGCGTGGA
The DNA here is from genome assembly GCF_040938575.1 of Ambystoma mexicanum. NCBI lineage: Eukaryota > Metazoa > Chordata > Amphibia > Caudata > Ambystomatidae > Ambystoma > Ambystoma mexicanum. The sequence continues at coordinate 1,199,586,608 of NC_090935.1, forward strand.
AACATCTAGAGGCGCCGCATACTGCGCTTACTCGCCGCATTTGTTCTTCATAACCGGCATCCACGCTGAAAACGTCGCAGCACCTAAAAGACACAGAAAAAGAGCTCAGTTCAATACAAATATGAAAGGGGTGCATCACGCTCTCATTCACCTTAAGCGCTACTCATCTCAGCAGCACGCTGCCATCCCCAGACGTTGGCCATCATCTAAGGAAGGAAAGGAACGAAGTTAGGGAACTGTTCAAAAGACTCATTATACTTACCTGTGGGACACTTGCCAGTGAAGTAACTAGGCAGCAACGAGCCTGCATCAATCGGCGCGCCCCTGCGCTGAAAGCAGGATGGAGAGCACACTATCCAAGAAAACAAGGTGAGCTGTGGATCAAAGGGAAGGGTTGGACCCCGGGAAAGAAGGGGTTCAAGCACACAGAGACCATACAGAGTTAAACTCTACCAATCCTGTGGTTCAGGCCCAGTCTCCAGTCAAGGGTTCGAGGTCATAAGAGGTCAGAACAGGCTGAGTGACGTCCCCGTGGATACCAGGTGAGCGTTACACTTTAGTAAATCAAGAGGAGCTGCAAGTCAAAGGGGCCACTGTAGGAGTGCCAGAGGTGGAAAGCAGGGTACTCGAGGTGCTAAGGCCGCTCGGGCAGTTGCCTCTTTGCCCTCAGGCACTGCCGGAGCCGCTTCAGCTCAGTCATGAGGCCACGTCCCATGGTTCGCCGGTTGGGGGAAGGCTGGCGCAGCATCTTGAAGAATGGCGTGCCTTTACTTTCATATGTGTGGGTTCTGGAGATCATAGCCCACGGTTACTGTCTTCCTTTCCGGCAAAGGCCTGACGACAATCCACCAGGGAATCTCTCTTTGACGAGTCCGGATCCGCTCCTTGTGCAGGAAATACATAAAATACAATAAATTTCTCCCTCCTGGAGAAAGGCACCATAGAACTGGTGCCTGTAGTGGAGAGGAACAAGGGATGGTATTCCCCTAATTTTTTGATTTCGAAGAAAGACTGGGGATTGAGACCCATCATGGACTTGCGCGGTTTGAACAAGCTCCTCAGGAAGGACAAGTTCAAGATGGTTACTCTTTCTTCAGTCCTCCAGGCCCTTCAACTTCAGGACTGGCTGGTGTCTCTAGATCTCAAGGATGCTTATTTTCATGTGCCGATCCATCCCAAGCACAAGAAGTACCTGAGGTTCGCGGTTGGCGACTCGCACTTTCAGTTTCGGGTCCTGCCGTTCGGATTGAACTCCGCCCGAGGGTCTTCACCAAGCTCATGGTAGTGGTGGCAGCGTATCTCAGGAAAAGGGGAGATTCACGTCTACCCCTACCTGGACGATTGGTTGGTCAGGGCGCTCTCTCCCGAGCAAGTCCTGGATCATCTGCCTGTCACCTGCCTCTCCCTTCACAAGCTGGGCTTCTCCCTCAACTTAAAGAAGTCCCACTTGTCGCCAACTCAGTGGCTCCAGTACATCGGAGCAGTGCTCGACACGTCCCTGGGGCAGTGTTTTCCTCCCCAGGCTGAGGGCTCATCACATTCAGCAGATGGTGCACAAGTTTTAACATGCTCAGAGTCTCCCAGCGTTCGAGTTCTGGAGGTTGCTCTGCCTCATGGCATCCTGCATTCTTCTGGTGCCAGAGGCCAGGTTGCGGATGAGATCTCTGCAATGGGCTCTCAAGATGTAGTGGTCTCAGTCCTCCGGCAGGATGTCGGACCCCGTTCAGGTGCTGCCCTTGGTCGCCCAGGACCTTCTGTGGTGGGGCGTCAAAGGCAATCTGATGAAGGGGGCTCCGTTTTGGCTACCCTGGCCGGAGGTGACGATCGTATCCCTCACGGGATGGGGAGCTCATGCCAACGAGTTGACAGTCAGCGGTCCTTGGTCTCCATCGGAGTCCAGACTTCATATCAATCTGTTGGAGCTGCGCGCCGTCAGGCTTGCCCTGAAGGCCTTTCTGCCGACTGTGCGAGGAAAGAATGTCCTGATTCTGACGGACAACACAGTGGCAATGCACTACCTCAACAAAAAGGGGGGGGGCAGGCGATGCAGCTCGGGTTCTGGGCCATCCAGCAGGAAGTTTCGATCTCGGCAGTTCATCTGGCCGGAGACTAAAACGAGACGGCAGACACTCTGAGCAGGCAGAGCGCAATCTCTTACGAGTAGGAGCTGGCTCAGGAGATTCTCCTGGAGATCTTCGCCCTTTGGGGGACCCCTCAGGTGGATCTCTTCGCCTCCAGTGTCAACCGGAAGTGCGAAAGGTTTTGCTTGCGGGAATTTCCTCCAAAAGGAGCCTTAGGAGACGCGTTCGTGGTGGAGTGGTCCTTCCCACTGCTGTACGCAAGTGCTGCGGTGGTTACGGAGTTTCGTTTCCCGGATGATCCTCATTGCTTCGGCTTGGGCTCGGAGGAAGTGGTACCTGGACCTTCTCGACTTGTCCATCTGCCCTCCACTTCGTCTTCCCTACCGAGACGACCTGATCTCACGGGAGGGGGTCAGGTTCTCCATCCAGAGGTCAGATCCCTCAACCTTCACGCTGGGCTCTTGAAAGGTTGAGGTATAAGGATTGGGACCTCCCTGAAGACGTGATGGAGGTGTTGCTTTCGGCCAGACGGCCGGCAACAAAGTCACTGTACCGTTGCCATTGGAGAAAGTTCTGCGACTGGTGCAGGGTTAAGAATGTAGATCCTTTTTCATGTGACATTCCTGTGGTTCTGTCTTTTTTTTGCTTTCTTTGGCCCACAGGGGCCTGCAAGTGGGTACTGTTAAAGGTTACCTGGCGGCGCTGTCTATATTTAAGCGCTCTTCTGAGGAGTGTTCCTATTTCAAAATTCCTTTAATTTCTCAGTTTCTCAAAGGGCTCACTAATGTGTTCCCGCCGTCACCTTTCCAGGTCCCTGGTTGGGATTTGAACCTTGTTCTTATGGGTGCTCCGTTTGAGCCTTTACATTCTTGTCCTTTGAGGCTGTTAATCCTTAAAACTGTGTTTTTAGTTGCGGTCACTTCCGCTCGCAGAGTGAGTTGCAGGCACTTTCAGTTCAGCCACCCTTCACTGTGTTTCATAAGGACAGGGTTTTCCTTAGTGAGTTCTTCCTTTCTTCCGAAGGTGGTGTCGGAATTTCATTTAAGCTAGAAGGTTATTCTTCCGGCATTTAATCCTCCTCCACATCCTAGTAAGGAAGAGGAGAGGCTCCATAGGTTGGATCCTAGGAGAGCTTTAAGTTTCTACATTTCACACATGTCCCGGGTCAGAGTGGACGATCAGCTCTTTATTGGTTACACTGGAAGGCGTTTGGGACAAGCTGTGACTAAGCAGACTTTGTCTAGATGGATTATCTTGGCAATTTCTGAATTTTACCGCCTGGCGGGTAAGGACCCTCCGGTAGGCTTACGGGCCCATTCTACTATGGGTATGGCTGCCTCTACTGTCCTGCAGAGGGGTGTTCCTAATCGGAACATCTGTGATGCAGCCACTTGGGCTTCGATCCATACTTTTGTATGTCACTACTCCCTCGATTCTGTCCATGGGCAGGATCTGGCCTTTGGCAAGGCGGTCCTTTATTCTGCAATTTGATTGGGCATTCTATATTCTAAATTTGTTTCCCTCCTCCATACGTTGGTACTGGTTTGGGCGTCTGTCATAGATATGGAATACGTCGGAGGACCCAATCCCCTCGAAGAACAAGTTACTCTCTTACCTGGTAACGTTCGTTCGATGGGATGTCCGACGTATTCCATATCGCTCCCTCTCTACCTGCCCCGCTACAGAATTTCTTATGCGATTGCAGCTTATGTTTCCGCAAAGCTTTCTGGGGTCATATTGGCAGTGGTTTGGTGCCACACGTTCTGGGGGAAAAAACTACAATTGAGGCTACGGGCATCGTGCGTCCTACTTATAACATCCGGTGACGTCGGCTCGACGGAGGCCCTTGAGGAAAGCGTATCGATGTCATCGACACAGGACGCAGACGCCGAAAGATTTTCCTAAGCAGCACTGATTACTGTCCTAGATATGGAATACATCGGACCATCCCATCGAAAGAACGTTACCAGGTAAAAGTAACTTTTTCTTTTGTGCCGTAGAGGGAGCCACACAGCGGTAAAAACATTAAGAAGCAGGTTGAGAGGCAGGCTTCTCTGGTGATGCCTTGCTAATACAGCAAACGCACCCTTTTCAGCCAAATTACTTTTGATGAAAAGGGCTTGTTTGCTAGATTTGCTCGAGCGGAGGCAAACTTCCCTCAGCAGCTGCTGGCCAAACCCCATGCCCTCCAATGTTCTTTTTTTATCCTGTGATGAATCCTTGGATGTCCCTTCTCCAATTGGGGTGGGGTAGGGAGGAGACCCTTCTCATTGGGTCAGGACAGTATGTCCACAGTCCAATAATCCCCCTGGGTGTGGTGTACTGTAGGCGGATCACATGGGGAGAGAAGACCCTTATGGGACGAGGGACGACACACTAGGGAGAATGCAGTATTTACCCACCTCTGCACCCTCTTACCCATAGAAGGTCCTGTAGCGCCTTTACTACCATGTTCCTTGTAGACACTTCCACCTCCTTAACAAGTACTGGGATGAGTAAGAGCAGGGACTACCCATGTGAATCCTGTAGAAAAACGGAGACGAGGAACTCAGTACCTCCGCGCATCATGGCAGTGAGGATACTGCGACAAGGAAGATGCAAAATGATGAGGAATACTTCAAAGAGCCAACATGCACAGTTTTGTCAATATGGACAATTAATCGCAGTGGGTTTTTTTAAAAGGAAAGGACAGACTAGCTTTGTCGAACCGCCGTCCCAGGGAGAACTGCAAAGTTCAAGGAAGCTGGAGAAGGAGAATGGATCGGCAGGTCGCGAGAAGGGAAAGGGAAAGCGAGTCCAGAGACGGTCCGATGTCAAATGGACACAAAGGAGAAGCCAATGAAGAAACTCCCAACGTGCTGGGAGGTCATAGAGAGTGGGAAGCAAAAGTTCAGCCCCAGGAGAAACGCTGCCCCTGTGGAGGAAACCACACAGCTGAAAGCTGGCGTCCGAAGAGCCCCGGCAACACTGCAGACCAGAGAAAAAGGTACACGTGTGGCAGACGAGATGCAGAGGGCCTAAGCCAGTGGTTTGAAAGTGGGCAAACACAGAAAGGCACCACAGGCCTGGGATCCCAGTGCAACAACAATATTGGAATACAGAGGAATCAACGGTGCTCATCACAGTCACAGTACCTGGCAGGAGAGTATACCAGGTGGACTACAAATAAAGGCAGGCTTTGAGAGTCTGGGACCCGCACTCGTAGGTCCAAAGCATCAAGAGTGCTCATCTTAGTCATAGTACGTGGCAGGAGGACACCTGGTAGACCACCCAAAACAGCAGAATATGCAAGTATGGGACTCACAACCATAAAGCAATATCCAGGCATCGAGCGTGCTCATCGTAGTCATAGTCACAGTACCTGGCAGGAGAGTAAAACAGGTAGACTACCCGAAGCTGCAGAATATGCAAGTTTGGGACTCGCACCCATAAAACGGTACCAAAACATCAAAAGTGCTGATCGTCACAGCTCCTTGCAGGAGAGTGTTCCAGGTGGAACAAGCCGAGAAATTGTTTTATTTTATTTATTCATTTATAAAGCGCACATAGCCCATAGGCATCTCGGCGCTATAGCTTAAAAACATAGATATTCACTTAAGTTGCAGTTTCTGTTACATCAATACAATTGAATGCAATAGTTGGTTACAACGGTACAGTTACAGTAGTCGGTTATTGCAGCAGGCAGTTTGAAAATGTGTTTAGGATCATCAGTTGCAGACAGCCGCAGGGATTGCAAATGGTTAGACATTTCAGATGGATGTTGGGGGCTATGGTTTGGTCTCAAGGCTGAAGAGGTAGGTATTTTGTTTTTTACGGAAAGACCATAGGGAGGTGTCATTTCTCAAGTGTGGAGGGAGTGTTCCAATGTTTAGCTGCTAATCCAGGGAAGCTCGTGCCACCTGCTTTCTGTTTTCTGTATCTAGGTGTTGCAATGAGGTTGGCGTAGGGGGAGCGTGTTGGTCTGTTGGACTGGGTTTTGCTGATCAGGTTGCTGAGGTGCCTTCTTGGTAAGGCAGTTGTGTCAAGGTGAGGATTTTGAATTTGATCCTCACTTGGACTGGAAGCCAGTGGATATTTCGTCGGGTGGCCGAAATATGTTAATTCTTGGGTATGTTAAATGCTGCTCTGATGGCATTATTTTGCACAGTTTGCAATGTTCTGATGTTTCCGTTACTGGCACCTGCAAGGAGTGAGTTGCAGTGCGAGTTGTAGTTGTTAGTCATTTCAATACCTGGCAGTGAAGTCACCCGGGTGTCACCCGGGCAACCCATCAACAAAGAAAGTGAAGAAGCCAGAGAAATGCCTCTTCAGCGCAGGAAGAGAAGAATAAACCAGGGTAAGGGAGTCATCCCTCTGGTCGCTGTGAACATTGAAAGAGTTGTGTAAAAATAAAGAAGAAGAAGAAGAAACAGGGGGAGGGAGTCATCCCCTATACTTGTTGCAAACAGTGAAGGAAAACCAGGGAATTGGAAACCCTTTCTCTGGCAAACCGTTCTAAGAACTGGCAAGACTTCCTGTCAAGTACAAGAGAAGCATCCTTCTGAGGTTCCTAGAGAAATTACCCTTAGTTGAATATGAGTGTTGGGGACCGAAGTAGATTTGACACGACGGTGGACTTGTATGATTTGCTAGACGTTCTGACAACCCTTTGTTCATTAGTTGAGGCAGGGAAACGCCTATTAGCAACAGGGATAGCTCGATTTTTCCTTTTTTCTTTTCAAAATATAGGTCTACAGTCAAAATCATGCCACCTTTGTGTCGCTCCATTACTTCTGCACCCTTGCAATCTCTGGATGATTACAAATTAAACCCTGTAAATTCACAGATCTAAAAGGAGAAGTGGCACTGTGTAGGAAACAAGGTTTCCCTGTACTCAAGGTAAGTTTATAGAGCCTTTAATGTCCAGGTCCAGCTCTTCCATAAAACATTAGGATTGTAGGTGAAACACGGAAGACCAGTAAAAGGGAGAAACACTGGAACAGCCCCACACCCCATTGACGCCTTTGCTAACTGACAAACCAACCGTCGCTTCTAGAACTGCTGAACCTCCACATTCCACACGATGACCCCCTCATCATTCCACAAGCCTAGTTATGAGCCAACTCTCATAGGCCTACATTATAACACTTGCCCCTCCCTTGGGAAACAAACAATGAAACGAGGGAAGATGACCAGCATCGTACCAAAGTCATCACAAGACCAGCATTGAACTGCAGAACACGGTGGCAGTTCATGTCAGCAATCGCAGCATCCAACACAAGGAAAACTTTCACTGGGCCAACTGGACCACTACCATAAATGCTCCACAGGCCCACCCGGACCACTACCATAAATGCTCCACAGGCCCACCCGGACCACTAACAAAACACCACACCACCACCATCATGACCAAACTCCAGATCAAATGCCAATGTAATTCCTTAGTTACAAATACCACCTTAAATTCCACAAGCGACTGCAAAACCCCTCGATGGGAACCTACAAGAAACAAAAATAACAAATAATGCACCTCCACCGTTCTGAGCTGCCCCTCGGAACCCAGGACTGCCACTTCCAGATCACACAGTTCATTAGAGAACACAACTACCTAACCACCCACTACCACCATCACACAAACATCCTCCCACTCTGGTCTGCACCCAGAGTCTCGGAACTGCCACAACCGAGCACAACCAGCTCAACAGAGCATCACAAATGCCCTACACCTCCGAGGAACCACACTAATACTAAACAACCAACTTCTCTACAGTACTCTTACAAAGTGAATAACCAAATGTCCTACACTGCATCCGATCGAATTTGGCTTAATAACGACTGTTAATACGCCACCAAGCAAACCGGTTAAAACAAACCTGGGGCAAACTGTACAAACCAGGGCACACTCCATGGAATGACATTGAAACAAATATGTAATCTCTTCATGGAACACCTACCATGTACACACCACCACCTCTTGCATACCCATGTGCATGTGACATGTTCACTGCATGACCCTAAGAATACCAAAAGGGCTGCGTGATAACCGCGTACTCGCCACAGAACGCCAACAGCAATCGTGGACCCACCCGGCATCCACCAACCCAATACCTGGTAAAATGCACCCAACCTGTTATCCATATCTCATGTAACAATACCGAAATACAACCATGTGCACTCCACACAATATCACACAAAGTTGACCTAAGCCACAGCAACTAAAACTCAAACTCGTAAAACTCGTAAATCCGCCGCACCAAACACCTAAAGATACAACAGAGAATGCAATAACACTTTCTGTGCCAGAACAGCATATCTCGTGGACCCACCCGGCATCCTTAATGCATTTTATAAAATGCATAAATTCACATAGTAAAGAACCAATGCAATAGAAGGTGCAACATAGACCCACCCGGCATCTACGAACTTACACCGCCAAATACCGCAATCCAAACATTGGCATCTTAACTTCACCACATAAACGCCATGTACATTCACACCCCTCACAACACAACAATGACATGAAAACAGAAACACTATTATGCATTTCACACAATTATCACATTTCTTGGTAAAATTTGCATTACAGTTAACATTAATTACATTTCCAATGAAAGTTGTCCCCTAAACTTCCACCCTCAAGTCCAAAAATATTCCAGTACTTGGGAACACCACCCGCAAGTCCAGTGTTTTGCAGTCTCTCGGATGTACCACCCACAAGTCCAAAAATCCAATACAACACCCACTAATACGGAACAATAACTAAATCCGTTCCTTAACCATGCTACATTACCATAAATCTCGATGAAACCACCACCCACATGTCCTTGCTTCCCACAAAAGGATTAAACACTCTAATCCCATGGAAGCACAACCCTAAATAGTGGTATAGACTAACAAGATCTCAAACTTGGGCTTAACATGAACTATGAGGCCACAACAAAATACTCCACTGGGAAGAGTCAACGGCCCGACGACATCTACCCCTTACACTACCAGGAGTCTGCCCTATGCCCCACGGTGGGCCACAACATCAACAAACACCACACTGGTCCAAAACACTAACCTGAAAAGACCAGATGTTTAATCACGTTCCAATCCATACGGTTCCTTCAAGTGCCCAAACGCGAAATCCAGGAAGTGAAAATTCCACACATTACTTCCACCGCCGGCACATGAACTCTCATAGCACGATTCGCCGTCCTCTGCTGGGCTTCCGTCACCAGGACGGCACGAAGAACCCCTCGGAACGGGTTGCAATATTCTCTGCTGGCAGACCCCACCAGGACCACCCACAACCCCTCACCGCATTGCTGGAAAAGAAACATCCATGGCATTACCTCCATCGCCATACTTCCGCATTACGTGATCGTAGCACGTAAAATCCGGTAATGAATTACGAAATTTAGCGTTTACTACAACGCCGACATGGGCGGGACACGACCCACAAGAACACCAATGGCCTTGGCGGTGATTGGCTCGCCAAACTACTCCTGTTGACGACGTCATCATTGTGTCCCTAGACTCCGCACTGTCCAGATATCTCCCGACCTTAACGAGCCACTCACAATGGAAGCGGATGAGACTGGAAAAAGGACCAGGCGCAGACTGCCTTCGGCCCTGTTCTTCCTCGCTCTCGGCCCCCAGCTGAAACACGCACAGAATGGGGACCAGGCGTCCACAACAGCTGACTCACGGGCCGACATCCGGACTCTCTCTCCTCACCAAAATCCTTGTGGGTCGTCTCAGGCTGCTCACCCCACTACGCCAGAGATCCGAAGGAGACGATATATTGGCAGCAGCCCAACTCAAGAACACCAGAGATATTTAACTACTCTCGACCCGCTGCTCCTTGAGTCGAGGACCTTCCGGTGAAACGAAACTGCTGCAAGATGGTACTCCCTCCTCTGCCCAATCCTAGGCAGCGCTCCCAGTACAAGACCTGCACATTGGCCAAGGCAGACCCCCGTCCCTGAATCCACTCGGGGTGCGGGGCTTCCTTAGGGGCAGTGTTCTCCGGTGGCACAGGGCTGCACCCCACCCCCCAGCAGCAACGGTCTCCCCTTACAATCCCATCCTCGTCGCCAGTGTAGGAAAGGTTTCCCGGTACTCAAGGTAAGTTTATAGAGTCTTTAATGTCCAGGTCAAGCTCTTCCATCAAACATTAGGATTGTAGGGGAAACACGGAAGACAAGTAAAAGGGAGAAACACTGGGACAGCCCCACACCCCATTGACACCTTTGCTATCTGACTAAACCAACCGTCACTTCTAGAACTGCTGAACCTCCACATTCCACACAATGACACCCTCATCATTCCACAAGCCTAGTTATGAGCCAACTCACATAGGCCTACATTATAACACACTGCTTTCTGGGCAAACTGTACGGGAATATGATATGAATGTAGCACTTCCGACCTATACTGTTACATTTGTCACCGAATAACAACGTGTGGACATAAACAGCAGGCATCCCTGTCCTTTATACTATCGTGTACTTGCGGAGCCCTGTTTCAGATAGCAGTAGTCTCCTGGGTCAGCAACCGATAGGATTCGTGTTTAAGAGTATAATTATATTTTTGTCAGAAATCCACCCTTTCTTTCCTTAAGCAGAAAGCCTGCAGGCACTACGTTAAGAGTTGGAGAGAATGTGTTGCACTGGGGGTCATCGTGTGCTGCATTAAGATAGTATAACTTTATGACAGCAGGAACACGTTGTTCTTGTAGCTCATAAAGGCCCATCCCAACAGGATGTATTGCACGTTGGCTAATCTTGCTTCACCTGCTTACGTTTCGGTCAAGACAAAGGCATGTTTACATAGAATGGAAGAGAAGGAGCTTAATCATTTGCAGATGTAATCACTATTGGGTTCTAAAACATATGCTGAGGCGGGATAGGTGTGGCTGTCTTGAGTTACCATTTCATTGTGTGAATGTTAACGTGACAAGCTTTTAGCCCTCTGAACACAAGTGACAGGAAGTGAACAGTGTTGGGTCAGAAACCAACGACAACACTCTGCATAACAAACCCTGCGAATGTTACCTCTTGTATTATAGCAGTGTTGTTCAGCTGCTATAACCAGTGTTCAAAACATGAAACCGTGTACTGGGGGGGGGAGGAGGGCAATGCTAGTCTACACCACTGCACCTACAGTAATGAAGACACAGCCAAATGCCTGTGCGGTCTGGCAAGTTTGTATTTAATACTCCAAAAACAGGGATCGAGTTACGGTATACAATACCTAAATGCCATCTCGATCTCCTTTCCTAGGTTTTAGGGACAAACCCCTGGTCAACAAACGTATATTGTGCCACTTGCGTATGAGAAGTGCCTAGAGGAGAGGATGTGGCACTGGAGTATCGGAAGTGTACACTTCAAGGGATGCACCTATCCTGGCAGTGGATTTCCCAGCACGAGCCTTACCTGCAGTAGGCAAAGCACAGGGAAAAACGCAATGCAGACAAGGCTTTATACTGATTCTTTCCTGCATTTGTCAGCTCCAGAAAGAAAAGTACATTCTTTGTTCACAATGCATACTATAGAAATTGTCCCAATCGCTCATACACTCGTAAGCATTTGAATAATGTCTTTACATTTTCAACCATCAAACATGAGTGGATATATTAAACAAATTTCGAATGTGGCAAGCCCTTCACACCGCTGCCAATGTGGACCCAAAACCCAAGTCGATGGCGGGCTATCCCCAACCTTTACCAATGCGAGTGATGAGGTCCTCTACATTAAGTGACAGTCTGGGATGCAGCCATCACTTACAAATGCATGGAGAGGCTGGCTGCATGCCCCTTACACCAGCAGCCAATCCATACTTCAGCACATAAGTGTTCTTAATGAATTAATCGGGGGGACAAGACTTCCATTCCTACATCTTCTTTGTGACCTATGACCGAAGGTCATAATCTGTCAAAAGCATGAGAATTCTCGCACCCCATAAACATTCAACAGTACATTAACAGCCCATTCAGCAGATAATCTTTTACACAAAACATTTATTTTATATATTTGAAGTAGCCTCCTAGGCACTAATTGGTGTGCTGGAGCATTGTACAAAACACACAATTAATCAGCATAAAAGCAGACAATGAAACAATCACCAATGCAAGAAAGGAGGCAATCAAAATAATACAGGGAAAATATAAATAAGATAAGGGAAAGAAATGTTGCAGAAAGAACTCCACAAAGTAAACTGAGACAGCAGACATGAAAAGAAACCAGAAATAACAGCAACAATGAAATCACTGATACAACCAACAAGGGGGGTCTAAATAAATGCGTTTTAAATTATCTGCAGAAATTATTTGAGACACAAATAACATAATTCCAAATGCAGGGAATTCCACAGATGCAAAGCAAGTGATTGATGTTACTCAAATGCCTGAATTATGGGGGGTATTCAGGTGAGGTTGGGGTTTTAACCTTGTCTGTATGGAAACCATGGCAACCTGGGGCTTTGGGGCATGATGGATTCTTTAAAGTGAACCACACCAAGATTTACCTACCTTTCCTGTAAACTCGCTTCTACTGCTTCACCCTCTGTTTTGTGACATCTCAGATGGCTGTGAACCTTCAAGAGTCTATTTCAGTGTATGACAGTAGCAAGTACTAGACGCTTTGAAATTACAGGTTCCATTTCCTACAGTGCCTATTGCTACTTATATTACATGCCTAACATTTAGGAGGCCAGATGCCATTCTGTCCTTGGTTGTCTGAAGGCAAAGCCAATCTATAATAAGCCCTCATACACAGAAAGATTCCTTCTGATTTATTACCCGCCTCAATTGGACAGCTGAAGGCACGTCCATGCACGCTCACACCAGAAAAAATACAGCCCGCTAAGGAAAAAGGCCCAAGACACTCCTGCAAGGATAACCGGTATTTATTTCTACAAAATAAAGATGCATCAGCAAAGAACTCTGCTGTCGCCGAACGTTCTGATTTCTGTAGGCATGTGTGGTAAATTATAAGCGCAGGCAAGTTCAGTGAGGACGTAATCATATATAGTACAATTCTACAATACGGATGGGAGGAGCCCTTTAGGTGTGTAAGACCTGCTCCATATGGGATGCCAGGCCATTGGTGCATCTTCATTTGTCCATCTCTGTTCACGTGGGTGCTGCTGGGCTCATCTTCCGCATTGAACTGACTTAAAAATGAATTAGCTAATCTGGCAAACAATGTTATTCTATTGTGGTAACAATGTACTTGGCAGATACAGAGATGGGCTCTGGGAGTCACACTAACTCACAAACTCTTCACTCGCTCCCAGACAGACCAACTACTACCAAGGTCATCCACCCTAGTTTTAGGCAAAAATTCTGATGCTACTCTGTGCACAAATCACGTGACCCATTTCTGAAGGTGCGATAGTCTTGCCTTTGGATCTTAGTGATCGATCGAGGGGTATAAAAGTGTTTGATGGTCTGGGTTTGGATGGTGCTGTGGCATGCGGGGGTCTTACAAAACAAGAAAAGTCCTCTGTCCAGAATCATATGCAACCTAAGTTTCGTTCATGCCACTACAAACGAAAAACATAAATCCAAAAAACACATTTGGGCTCTAGTACAAGCAAAAAACAGTGGTTGGTTTCTGGCACCCTCCCTGGTATAATATTCTCCATCTGGGATCCTCGCCCCAAGACGGTCCAAGCAAGTGTACAGATTGTCTCTTTGATTCCTTCTCTCTTTGGCACAACAATAAATGTCTCTTGCCCTCTTCTTGTCTTGGGGAGTCCTGACTCATGTCCCTACTCCTTGAGTTCCCAACCATGCAAACTCCTTGTGATCTCTCCATCTTGACAAGTCCTGGTCTTTACACCCGCATTGGGCTCTCACCTTGCCTTGGGATCTTGTCTCCCACCCCATATTGGGGACTTGCTTCCATCATCCCGCCATGGGGATCTTGCTTCCCACCCCCTCCCCCCCTTGGGGTCTCGAAGGGCCTTGCTGCACTCCTCCCAGTTTGCTGGAGCCACAGCGTACCTCTGCTGGTGCTGTTCAGGGGAGTCAGAGCTTGCCCTTTCTTCCAACTTGCTTCCATTGGGACGTCGGCATTGGCTCCTCAGTGCATTGGTCATCTGCTCCTTGGGCAGATTCCACTTCTTGACACACACCTGGGCCAAATGCTTCCAGTTTGTGCCTGGGTGGGGCCAGTAAGTGTTCTGCAGGCTTGGCTGTATGCCAGGCCTGGCGAGCACTCCCTCTTTTTCTGCCACACCTCCCAGGATGAGGTCTCCGGCCTTCTGCAACTCTGTGGGTTTCTCTGCTACCTGCCTTCAGATCTGATTAGCTCTTTATTTCTCCTATTACAAATGGGTGGGACAATCCACTGTTACTCTCTTGCAGCGAAGATCATGTTTACGGAGGGTCAGAAACATACCAGCCATTTGCGGAGGAAGTTTCAGGCTATCGCACCATTTAATTTCCATTTAGCCAACAAAGATGTTGGGATCTTGATAAAAGGTAGAATAACTTGTATCCCTTTATTGGGATTTATTGACCGCTATGCGGGGGCCCAGTCACCACGAGTGGGATCCCGCTTGCCCTGGCTCCTACTTGGTGTTAAGCTTATCGGGCTCACCTCCCTAGGCCCAAAGGGTGTGGCTCCCTTGGACTTGTGTCACCAGGTACAATGATACTTGTTGGTGGTGCAAATGGGTATTGTTTATATGCTTTCAGGTAGCTCATGCTGTTTACTTGGTGGGCCAAAAGGACCAGAGATTATGGAACAATGACCAGTAAGTTCCGACGTTTGGCTTGTGAGTGGTGATCTTGTGATCTTGGGCCAATCCAAGTATCAGTGGCGTTTGCCAGACGTTCGTACTATTGGCCATGCCCGCTTGTCACTCTGAAGTTAACAGGACCACTGCTATTCAACTCTATGAAGGGACACAACGAACACCCCACAACCAGAAATATCAAACAAAGTTTTGGTCACAGAATTCATGGGAATGCTGTGCCGGAGGGCAGACAGATCAAGCAACCATCTCTGGCTTGTTCTTAAATGAAGGAGCTGAAAAATCATTCTTGACAGAATAACCTGCAAATAAAGAAATAAGAAAGGGGGCTTGCAGGAAGCGATATACTAAGGAGTGTCCATGATTTGTGTGGACAGATTATGAACATTTCTAAACCAAAGGAGATTTGTATCAAGAGAGCACATCAGCAAGTACACTGAAGTGCTGCTGAAAAATGAAGCTGTAAAACGGTCTGTTTCAACTGAACCTGTGCGTTCCTAAGAAGCTAGACACCAAGTGCCTCTCTGCTGCAATGGTTGAAAAGTCCTAATAAATGAAGGCCTGACTCAAGCTACAATACATAGAGTGAGTTCCACAAAATCACCACATAGCTGAATAAGTATTAAATTCAATACGGATCTTTTTTTCATTGCTGCCTGCAGTTTCATTTGGACAATTAAACTCATATGGTCTCCTCTCCCGAGAAAGGTTTGACACTACTTTAGATGATGGGAGTATCAAAGGATCGGACGATTTCTTCAACAGCAGCTGATAGATCTGGGAAAACAGGCACTTGCAAATGGAAAAGGACTTCTAAAAGAAGAGCCTCTTCGAAAAAGAATAAAAATAATTCTCTGTAGTGATGTTGCTGATAACTATGTTCAAATTGCATTAAAAGATGTTTATTGTAAATCTTTGGGTATTTTACATATGTGTCCCATTTGCCATCACAGTGGTTTGTTACATAAGTTGCTTGGTATTTGACAGTACATGGGTGTTCTTTGACAAAACACCATGATACACCTGCCACATACAGAGTGATTGAGGGGGAGGTTTGGAGAATACTAGTTTTCTATAGCCTCTCCAGTCTTGTATGTTGTCTGCTAGCAAGACACATGTAGGGTCATTTGTTACACGATGCAAATCAAGCAATTGCCTCTATATCTGGTTAATTTCACTGTTACAGGGTGCTTTTCACCAGTCATGAATGGGGTACTGCACTAACAAAGAGGCAATTGCTTGTTGTCTTTTGAATAACGGAATGTTTGTTATGGTTGTTTTACTATTGCTTTGAAGACCAACCTCAATTGGAGTTTTATCAGGCCCCTCATGTGAAATGGATTGCACTGCAAGAGATCATTTGTTTATAGCTTTTTACAAAAATACATTTGTAATTGCGCTATGGTGAGGATCATGTGGTGGAACGTGAGGGGTTTAAATGCTCAACGAGGGCTAAGGTGTGGGCTTCGATGTTAGATACGTAACCAGACACATGTCTCCAGGATACACATATGTATGAAAAAGACCAGTTCAGAATCAAACAAACTTTATCATTTTATATGGTATGCTTGGATAGATTACAAGAGGGCTGGTGTCGCTCTAGCATTTCATAGATCGTTCCATTTTGACCATGCAAACATTGCACGTATGACACTGATAGACTTGTTATGATTAAGGGCCAATATATTGGTATGCAGTTGACATGGACACGGTTGTCATTATATGCCCTAAGCACACAACGGGAACAGCAAGCACACTAGATTAGGAGAAATAACTTGAAAACAGAATGGTTGTGCGTGGAGAGCCAGGAAGCATGTTGTCTGTAGGTAGACATGGAGAGGATCTTGACAGGCTGTAGAGAGTGGGGGTAGCAAAGTTGAGAACATTGTATAGAGGGGGGAGGGAGTAGAGAGGAAGGCCTAGGAGTATGCTTAAGCCGTAGTCCGGTTTACTAAGCATGAGAGCAAGTAAGAAAAGGGCACATTTTCCAGATGTTGAGGTTATTAAGAGCAGCAGAGGGCTAGTGATGAATTGTTGCAGTCGTAGGCTGCTATTAAAGAGGATCCCAAAATTGTGAGCCTTGGGCGAGGGAGCAAGGAGGTCAGGCAGGAAGGAGGTGGGAGAGGTGAGGGTAGGGATGGCCTTAGAAACCGGGGAAAGATTACTTCCACATTTTAATAGTTGAGGCAGCGGAGAATGGTGGGGAGCAGGGACGATTGCACAAGACCCCACAAGAGGTAGGGGGTAAAGGGGTGTTGATAGAAGCTGCATTATGGGAAAGTTATTTGGGTATAGATTGCGCTGGGAGTGAAACACCATCGTAAAAAACAGCCATATTGAAATCGAGGCCAGGCGTCGCGCTGCAGCCAAGTCAGTAGGCCTGTGCCCAGAGCATAGAGATAAGTGTGTGCATGCAGGTTCGGGTTGCAGCATAGGCAGCAGTGAGAAAGACCAAGCCCACGGAGATTCATAAACCTCTCATTGTTTCATACTAGTAGCACTTGTATCCCTGAAGGAATGCGCCCTGGAAGGCCATGAGCGGGCCGAGAGCTCCCTATGAAAAGTTATCTCACGAGAAGGAGGGCACGAGCACCCGACCTTCACCAGTCCAAAATTCTAAGTGCCCAGATGTCCCTGTCCCAAGACGCCGGCATTCCAGTGTACCAGCCAGCCCCCCGACCATAAAACTGTTAGAGGCGGGTTCACCACATCCTGGATTCCTGTGATTGATTTGTGCTGCGAGGTGCCAAGGGGAAAAAGCAACAAACGGAAGACCAGGGTGGGAAGATTTGGGAAGGCACCAACGCTTCTGGGATGGGAAATGCAATGATTTGTGTTGTTAATTGCCAATTAGGAGTCTTGCGCCTCATGTTGTACAAAGAAGAGCCACACGTGGAAGAAGACGAACAGGAGAAGGAGGAACCAATGGCCTGGCATCCCTTATGGAGCAGGCGATATATGTATAGGGACGCACCAACTAGCCACTTGGATCTATATCCCATGTAATCTACATCACTAATGATGTCATGATGCCTACCCCCAGGCATCCGGACCAAGCCCATCAGCCCTTTGAGCAGGCATCTAGACATTTAGTAAAACCTCAGCAGCCCTGGCTAGGGGCTATCTGGGTTCAGTCCTGGCGAGCCAGGCTCATAGTCATTACTTACCTCAGGCAGACCATGCTTCAAATGACTCCAATCCAACATGAAGCCTGAAAGGGACTATTTTTCTACAGGGACTATTTTTTACTCTGGTGTGGTTCTAGGGACTTCCTACCTGGGACTACTTTTGAGGCTATTTAAACCACCCCCGAACAGCAACACATGCTTCACGTTATTCTGCATCCAGCAGCGTAACGCTCACCGTGCCTGTAGCCTGCATCCAGTCTTCTGCCACGCCCGCCTCGAATCCGGAGCTCCTAAAACAGAGGAAAGAAAGGGACAAGGTTAGAAAACAAACTTATTTCTATTCCACACCTGATTCTGGATCCATCTCGTCTCCGGACCTGTAAAGAACATCATTTCTGCATGCGCAGCACCTCCAGCTGCAGGGCCGCGCCATACTCACCAGTCTTCACAGCATCCTTCGGGTCGGCGCTGCCTCCATCATTCCTTCGCCGAACTTCGGCACCTAGGAGACAAAAGAAAACCGCAAGGTGAGCCGAGGGAACCAACAAATATAATTCTTACCACCATAGACTTTACCTGATTTAACACCACAGGCATCCTTTTGTGACTCTCCATATTTTCACGTGCCGCATCTGTAAAGAGAGACAAAACAACATGTTTTCCACGTGCAACATTTACCGGACAGCGCCGGGTAATGCAGACTCTTAACTGAGCGCCATCAGCTGCCACAAGAGCATCTTTTCACGAGCCGGCTGCAAGACAAGAAAGGAAGGGGGGAGCAAGAGTGAACATCGGACATCTTGAACTCTATGAACTTAATACTTACTGGTCCTCACCAGGAACCTCAGAGTCCATACTCTCCGGAACTCTCCACAAGCCTTCAAACCAGTGAAGTAACTGGAATCGACGCGGCCCTGCAAATCCACGCAGGATGGAGAGCTCATCTTTCAAGAATATAAGGAGAATATTTCTACGGGTTAAGCAGACAATATTAGGAGGGCAGATCCAGTCAGTCATCGCTGCACTACGCATCATGTGGGTGGAGACCGCAGCTGTCCGGGTCTGACCGACGCCCCTGTGGGAGCCAGGTGAGCGTAAAAGAACGCAAAGCCTATCTACAAATCCCCCACCCCGCCGTTATGGAAACCTCAGAAACCGACCAACTAGCCCTATTGTTAGGGGAACCTGGAGCAGAAGTGCACTCCGCACGCCAAGAGACTAATGCCCTCGGGAGAGAACTGATTGTGTCAAAGGAGCGCACTGATGATCTTGCTAGACAATTACTGCAAAACCAAGCTGGGCAAACACCATTACCTGGATTCAGGGGGAATCCAACTCCTGTTTCATTGAGCAATCCTGTGCAAGTGGTTCTACCAGGGAGCATTCCTTTAGCTCTATCCAAACGTTTTGCTGGGGACCCAAAAATGTTCGCCGTGTTTATGAACCAATGCCGCTTGCACTTTTTATGCAGACCTGGAGCTTTTCCGAAAGACCAAACCAAAGTAGCCTTTGTACTATCATATCTTAGTGGCAGCGCAGCGGATTGGTCAATTCCATTAGTTAACCAGGATGACTCTCTTCTTCGGGATTTTCAAGGTTTTCAATTGAGCATGGAAAGACTATTTGCCAGACATTCACAGGGACAGGCCCTAGATAACAAACTTTTATCATTACGACAAGGTAACCAGGATCTACTAACCTATATCGCCACTTTCAATAGGTTAGTGGTGGAAACCGGATGGCCAGAGGTAAAACGAATTACATTATTTCATCGTGGACTTGGGGGTGAACTCAAAGACGTTTTGGCCCAAGTTGTGAACCCACCTCAGGATTGTGCAGAATATATAGACTTAGTGGTCCAGTTAGACCACCGACTTCAGAATAGAAAGGCTGATCGAGCTAAGTTTGAGAATCGGGTATTGGTTAAACCCAATGTTACCCTCAAGGGACAGATGTATCAGAACCGATGCAGATCGGGGTGGTCAAGGGACCCTTAACTCAAAAGGAAAGAGAAAGAAGACGGCAGATGCAATTGTCTGTACTGTGGGGCCTCAGGACATTTTCTATGGGATTGCCCTATAAAAACATCTAAAAAAAGTAGTCTGAGTTGCTGATAAAAATCAAACCGAGCCTTATTCAGGAAACGACCACGCCCAACAAGCGTAGAGGTCCGCTTGCCGAGCTTGAAGGATACTCGGACCTCGCACTTCATCATACCAATGGTCCTTATAGATCCAAGGCAGCCATCACGTATGCACGCAGTGAGGACATACATTGATAGCGGGGCCATAGGAAACTGTGGACCACGAGTTGGCTTCTAGGATGAATCTATCTCTCTGCAAAAAGACCACTTCGGATGTCATCACCACAGTCGATGGAACTGAAATTGCCTCTGGGCCTGTAACTCATTCCACTGCAGAGATGACACTATTGGATCAGGATGGGCATCGAGAGACTATTGTTTGAATTTTAATCAAAGCCCCACAGTTCCAAATAATACTGGGGATACCTTGGTTGGAAACACATAATCCTTGTATTGATTGGCGAGAGAAGAGGATAACCTTCCCGGATTGTGCACATACTTGTTACCCGAAAAAACCCTTGAACCAAGGCCTGGCCACAGTCGCTACTCCAGTCGTGCAGTTACCTCAGGAATATCAAGAATTCCAGGATGTTTTCCAAAAGGAACAGGCAAACACCCTACCACCTCACAGATCATACGATTGTCAAATCGATCTCATACCCTGTGCACAACCTCCATGTAGTAGGATCTACGCCCTTACGGAACCCGAAAACCTTCACCTACGACAATATTTGGACCAATACCTTGCTAATGGCTTCATTCGTCCATCCAAGTCCCCTGCATCTTCAGCTTTGTTCTTCATGCCTAAAAAGGAAGGTGACCTCCGAACGTGCATAGACTACCGCGCATTAAATCAGATCACGGTTAAGAACCGATACCCATTGCCTCTGATCCCCGAATTACTAGACCAAGTAAAGGACGCTTGCATCTACACTAAATTAGATCTCCGAGGGGCATATCATCTGGTACGTGTAAAGAAAGGCGACAAATGGAAGACTGCTTTTCCCACTAAGTACGGGTTATTCGAATACCAGGCGATGCCCTTCGGGTTGTGCAATGCACCAGCAGCCTTCCAGTATTTTATGAACTATGTCCTTTGTGAACTCATTGATGTCTGTGTTGTTGTATACGTAGACGATATTCTAGTGTACTCCTCTTCAGAATCAGACCATGTGAAGCACGTTCGTGCAGTCCTTGAGAAACTACGCCAGCACAAGTTATATGCAAAATTGGAAAAATGTGTTTTTCATGCTACGGAAGTTGAATTCCTTGGATTTATCCTAACTCCAAAAGGAGTCCGAATGGACTCTCGAAAGGTGGATGCAAACCTCAAGTGGCCATCACCCAGTTCAGTTAAAGGGGTACAAAGCATGCTCAGATTTGCTAATTTCTACCGCAGATTCATTCCGGATTTCTCACATGTTGTACACCCCATCACAGCACTTTTGCGAAAAAACAAACGCTTCTTGTGGACCGAAGAAGCTGAAAAGGCCTTCCAAGAGCTGAAAGCGAAATTCACGTCTGCACCTGTCTTAAAGCATCCACGCCCCGAACTTCCATACATAGTTGAAACTGATGCATCCAGTTTAGCCATGGGAGCTGTCCTGTCCCAGAAGGATCCTGAAACCGGTCAACTTCACCCAGTAGCATTTTGGTCCAGAAAGTTCTCGGCACCCGAGTTAAACTATGCGGTTACCGATAAAGAATTAATAGCCATCAAATCCGTCTTCAAGGCTTGGCGCCATTTTCTTCTCGGTGCCAGGCATACCATTACGGTAATCACCGATCACCGGAACTTGCAGTATTTAAAAACATCCAAGGTCCAATCGTCGCGTCAACTTCGATGGGCATTGTTCTTTGCCGAGTTCGATTTCGTGATCACTTATCGACCAGGTTGTAAAAATGGCAAGGCAGATGCCTTATCCCGAATAGGGATGGGAGAACCTTACGCGAACCCGGAACCGGTGCCTATAATTTCAGAACAAAGAATTCTTGGCATAACCACTCTACAGACACTAAAGGATATTCAAGTAAAGATCCAACAACTCTTCGATCCAACAGCCCTGCAGGACTGGGTGAAGAAAGGCTCGGACTACTCATTCATCAATGACCTACCTTATTATCAAGGGCGACTATTTCTACCACACAAGGAACTACAAGAACTAGTCATCTCCAATTATCATGACACCCTGATGGAAGGACAGCCAGGTATCGCAAAAACTGAAGCTAAAATTAAGAGACAATTCTGGTGGCCCACCTAGCGAAAAGACAGTCATTTGTAATGTCTTGTGGCATTTGCGCCCAAAACAAAAGTCAGAAGAAAAAACCAGCTGACCTCTTACAACCTTTGGATATTCCACCTAAACCATGACACACCTTATCATTAGACATTATTACAGATCTACCTCCATGTAATGGATTTAACACCATTCTAGTTATTGTGGATCTTTTTTCCAACATGGCCCACTTTTTTCCTCTAAAGGGATTACCTTCTGCTTCAATTCTGGCCAAGGAGTTCCTCGAAAACATTGTTCGAATACACGGATATCCTTCCATATTAGTCAATTCATTTCACATTTTTGGAAGAAATGTTGTCAACTGGCGCAAATCGACGTGAAGTTATCAACCATTCACCATCCCCAGACCGATGGTCAGATGGAGAGGACCAACCAGACCCTTGAACAGTACCTACTGTGCATGCTACACCAGATCGAAAGTAATTGGAAATATATTTTATGGATTTCTGAGTATGCATACAAGAACTCTGTACATTCAGGAACCGGACAAAGCCCCTTTTATACCATATATGGACATCACCCTCGAACCTCAGAACTAAATTCGCCTCAGCATTTAGAAATGCCTGCAGTTAGTCATTTGCATTCTACTATTACACAAGCCTTTAAAGAGGCAACAGAATATTTGAAACGAGCAAAAGAGAAATATAAGAAAAATGCTGATCAACATAGAAGTGAAACTCCACAATACCAAATTGGGGATCAAGTTTGGCTGGCTACAAAACACATACCTCTGAAGGGAACTCAGACTTTTAACCCTAGATATTTGGGACCTTACACTATTAAGGCCATTATCAACCCGGTAGCCGTCAAATTGGAATTACCCTCTAATATGCGCATTCATCCTGTCTTTCATGTTTCACTTTTAAAACCAGTTCAACCAGGAACAAAATTAACCAAACCACCCGACCCCATCTTGATAGATGGAGAACCTGAATTTGAGGTAAAAAATATCCTGGACTCCAAGATGGTTAAATCAAACTTTTTTATTTAATCAATTGGAAGGGCTACGGACCACAAGAAAGGTCATGGGAACCTAGTGACCACGTCCATGCACCTTGGTTGGTGAAAAGATTCCATCGGAACTTCCCAGACAAACCAGGGCCCAGGGGAAGAACAACTTTAGGAGGGGCCTTGGGGGGGTTGGGGGGGGTGCTGTCATGATGCCTACCCCCAGGCATCCGGACCAAGCCCATCAGCCCCGGGAGTAGGCATCTAGACATTTAGTAAAACCTCAGCAGCCCCGGCTAGGGGCTATCTGGATTCAGTCCTGGCGCCTTAGGCGCAGGCTCATAGTCATCACTTACCTCAGGCATACTATGCTGCAAATGACTCCAATCCAACATGAAGCCTGAAAGGGACTATTTTTCTACAGGGACTATTTTTCTACATGGACTATTTTTTACTCGGGTGTGGTTCTAGGGACTTCTTACCTGGGGCTACTTTTGAGGCTATTTAAACCATGCCGGACCAGTAACACACGCTTCGCGTTGTTCTGCATCCAGCAGCGTAACGCTCAACCTGCCTGCAGGCTGCATCCAGTCTTCTGCCACGCCCGCCTCGAATCCGGAGCTCCTAAAACAAAGAGGAAAGAAAGGGACAAGGTTAGAAAACAAACTTATTTCTATTCCACACCTGATTCTGGATCCATCTCTTCTCCGGACCTGTAAAGAACATCATTTCTGCACGCGCCGCACCTCCAGCTGCAGCACCGCGCCATACTCACCAGTCTTCACAGTATCCTTTGGGTCGGCACTGCCTCCATCATTTCTTCGGCGAACTTCGGCACCTAGGAGACAAAAGAAAACCACAAGGTGAGCCGAGGGAACCAACAAATATAATTCTTACCACCATAGACTTACCTGATTTACCACCGCAGGCATCCTTTTGTGACTCTCCATATTTTCACATGCCGCATCTGTAAAGAGAGACAAAACAACACGTTTTCCACGTGCAACATTTACCGGACAGCGCCGGGTAATACAGACTCTTACCTGAGTGCCAACAGCTGCCACAAGAGCATCTTTTCACGAGCCAGCTGCAAGACAAGAAAGGAAGGGGGAAATAAGAGTGAACATCGGACATATTGAACTCTATGAACTTAATACTTACTGGTCCTCACCAGGAACCTCAGAGTCAATACTCTCCAGAACTCTCCCGAGCCTTCAAACCAGTTAAGTAACTGGAATCAACGCGCCCCTGCAAATCCACGCAGGATGGAGAGCTCATCTTTCAAGACTATAAGGAGAATATTTCTACGGGTTAAGCAGACAAGATTAGGAGGGCAGACCCAGTCAGTCATCGCTGCACTACGCATCACGTGGGTGGAGACCGCAGCTGTCCGGGTCCAACCGACGCCCCTGTGGGAGCCAGGTGAGCGTAACATATGACACTGTGTGCCTTTTTAACTTGTTGCATATGCTGTTTTCGTCAGTGCTCTTTGTGTTAGCACAGTTCTTTGCTGGCATGTATTTTTCTTGGGTGAGATTAAACCTTGTTTTCCTTGGAAAAATGTGTCTTGGTCATTTTTTTCTAGCGGGTTGTATTTTTTTAAGTGTGTGCGTTGAAGGTCTGTCAGACAAGAGCCACCCAGAGACTAATTGCAGTGAGGCAGTTCATAATCCGTTCTGTGATGGCTCGGGTGAAGGCGTGAAAGGATAACAATATTGGACTGTCATCAGCGAAAAGGTGATGGTGAAAGCCAAAAGATGGGTTAGTTCTTCCTAGGGCAGAGGAATAGTGGGTAAAGAGCAGAGGTCCAAGGACTTATCCTTGGGGGAGGGGGGATACCGACAGTTTGGGGGTCAAAGGCTTGCGAATTCCAAGAGATTTTACAGGAAAACCCTCAAGATAGGAGGTGATCCAAGCCACAGCAGATTTGCAAAACCCGAGGTTCTTGAGAGTGAGGAGGAGGGAGAAGTAGCCGACCATTGTCAAAAGTGCGAGAAAGGTAAAGGATTAGGATAAGAGTTTGGAGTGGTAAGCATTACAGAGAAATTTGGAGACATTCATGAGTGCAGTCTCCAAGCTGGTTTTCGTAGTAAAAACTCCACGAAGTAGATCCCAACCGCCATTATCGTCAAGGTACTTAGTGATCCGGTCGAAGACCACCCGCTCAAGGACCTTTGAATAATGGGGTAGGAGAGAAACTGGGCTATAGTTTTCAGGAACATTTGGGTCATCAGAGGGTTTCTTCAATAGGGTAAAACGGTTACAGATTTGAAGCAGGCAGGGAAAAGTTCAGCAGAGAGACAGAAAGGCAAGTTATTGAGACTACGTTTTGGACCATTTGGGGAAAGCAAAAAAGGTCAATTGAAGCACAAGGGTTGGCACTGCGAAGGCTGGGTGCTACTAATTTTTAGAGGAAAAGTAGTGAAGTCATTAGCAGAAAAGGAGACAGCGCTTGATATTGGCTTGGCAGGTGTGAGCCAAGATTGGAGGGTAGATGAAAAATTTGTGTGGAGGATTGTAAAGGGAGGAGATTAAGTTTGCAAAATGGGTGGATTTGGCAGAGTCCAGTTTAGAGGTTAATCGGCAAGGGTATCTTTGTAGACTATGAATAATATGGGTATCCATAATTTGCGCCCACATCGTAGGTCATGGCTAATGTTTATTTTGAGGGTCTGAATTTCAGAGGTCCAAGGCTGAGGACGGGAAGGTGTGAATGTGCGAGCAGGATAGTGTTGGCCAAACCACAGAAGTGCATAGGGGCAAAAGAGTCCTGCCTGAATATCTGCTTAGTCATTGAAGAGGAGTGAAAGGTGGAGGGACTGAGATGTTAAAATAAACAATGGCGTGATCAGAGGTAGATGGGTCATTGGAGGGATCAGAGGAGGAGAGTGAATTAGAGAGAAAGCCCTGTTCAGGTTGGAAGTGACTCAAGGAGAATGGTCAGATCAGGGAAGAATGATTTGAAATGACAAGGTGGTTGATAGAGTTCCATAACAGCGAGAGGAGTAGACGGGAGGAGTTGAAAAGTGGCATATTGGAAGAGTTGATGTTGGACAGGGCTAGAGAGACAGTGTTGAGGGCCTTATTGATAAGGATCCTCACACATTGCTGTCCTTCCCAACAGGTCGGGAAGAGTGGGAGAAGATAACAAAGGCTGTGTGGAGAGCTGCTAGTGTAGCAGCGTTGGAAGGGGAGATCCAGGTTTCCATGATAGCAAGAAGTGAAATTTGAGAGTGATAAAAATGAAAGTGCACTGGGATTTAGGAATACTCGTTGCAGATACATTGTGCATTCCTGAGGTCACGTGAAAGAGTGATGGGGGAGAGGATTCAGAAGTTAAAGCAAGTTGAGGATGAAGGCTATGGGAAGAAGAGAAGAACAGTAGGTAGAAGGGGAAATTGAACAGTCAAAATGCATGATGAATGGTAGAAAAAATGGTATTGTACTTTTTTACTGACTGTAAATGGTCGCAATGCCCAAAAGTTCTAAAAATGCTACCACCAAAGGTTCAAACACCAAAAGTTCGAACCTTTGGTGGTAGCATTGCAGATAAGTTTTTTAAAAAAAGACTGTGTGCTGCAGCGGTGTCCCCCGCAACAACCCGCTCACTATGTGTGGTATAGTGAGCGCGGGATGCGGGGAAACCCCTGCAGCCCCCGTAGTATGTACGAGTGTTCGGATGAGAAAGGTGCAAACATTTGCTAGTTCGCACCTTTCTCATGTGAACGATCCGACCGCAGCAAAATCAGCTGCGGTCGTAATACTTAGATCCGAAGAAATAGGCCAGTTGAGACAATGAAGAAATGGAGTAGTGTAGAGAGAGGTTAGGTGGGTGAGCGGGAAGGGGTGGATGATTGGCTGAGAATAATCCTATGTTAACCAAAAGAGAGGAAATGGGCCCAAAACAGCAATGTTCCTTAGTCATGTGAGGTAACAGAAGCTCTGCGAGGAACAGATAGTCAATGAGCCGTAAAATCCCTTAACGTGGAAGCAGAATTCAGGTAAAGGGTGAGCTTGTTGAAATTCTGGCTTGAGCAGTAGTTCTGGTCATAGGCCCATTCAGCCCCAACAGGGAGCTGGCCTTTGCTGCTTTCGTCACTTGGCTACAGATGCATAAGCTGGACACCCAAGGGGGGACTGATTAAGGGAGCATAGTGTCAAATATCCCTCTCTGAGCCAATCACAGTGCTCCAGATGGCTACTAAACTTGCAAGCAGAGTCCTGAGTGTTGTAGGCCCATTCGCTTTGTTTTGCTGGCAGGACCCTCAAATGATACACAGGGTCCTTTTGGCAAAGCAGGATATGGCCAAGAAAAACAATATTGAGACGAGCCTCTGGGCAGTCGCATGTCCCTTTTGGAGCTAATCACAGTGCTTGAGATCAATTTGCTTCCCTCACAATTATGTCATCATCTCAGGAGGAAATATAAAGTACTTCGGATTTCAAATTACCCGATTCTAGACAGACTATATATGGCAAACTACCTGACAGTCCTGAAAGGTGAGGGCCGATTTGGCCGATTAACCCAATTTGGGCATTTCATGGCTGAGTCGCATTAAGGCATTGAAAGTGAATGCCTTGCACAATTTCTTCATCACTTTCAAGCCTTATTAGTGAAAGTATGCAAACTATTATTTTCCACCATACTAAAACTGTCCTAAGTCTTTGGATTCTGAGGGCCCTGATCCCTGAGATACAAAGGTGGTGGGGCATTTAGCAAATATTATTACCCAGTGGTGGGGAGGGGAGGGGTGTCGGCTCCCCAGCGAATGAGGAGGCTCAGAACTGAAGCAGGAGGCCGCTATTTTATCTGCTGGTACTTTAACAAAGGCATGGTATCAAACAGTGAAGACAGGCACAAGTGATCAAAGTTCCGGGTTGTTTATTGAACTTCAGTGGGTTGGTTGAACACATATCTAACCCTAAATCTAAGGATGGGAGCAGTCCTAGTGGAATCTATCAAAATAAAAAGGCCTATACTAATAAACCTATTTCTAATCCTTACTTCTAAATACAAATGGTGTGGGACAACAATGTATGCAAAAAGAAAAGGGTTCAAGAGATGTCAGGATAGTTGAGCAGTTGACTTCCCTTCCCCATGTTTTCAGCAAAGGACAAGGTGGCATGCTCGAGCTTAGCACACACTGGGTTTTCTGCCATAAGGATATAGTTCAAAGCATAGGTATCTGGGCCGTCTGCCAAAGTCTTCTTCCCAACAAAAGTCTCTTATTGCAGAGGGCCTGATGTAACAATTGAGCACCAAAGTTCCTTTCTTATCAGGATTTTCACATCTACAAGTTCTCGATTCACTTTTCACCATGGGTCTCTCTCCTTCAGGCTCAGGCCCCCTTTTTAACACAATGTTCACAATTGGTCTCCCTCGATTAGGCTAAGACCACAGATCTCCCTTGTTCGGGCTTGGAACCCTTAAGCACAATGTTCACAATTGGTCTTCCTCGTTTGGGCTTAAGAACAATGTTCACAATTGTTCAGGCTCAGACCACGTAATCTCACTTTCTACGCTTTCCTCTTTGTATCAGAAATCAAATCCTTTCGATTGTGCAATGGATTTTGCTCAAACCGTTGCAGGACCACTTCGATTCACTTCATTTCTCATTCTCATCTTTTACTGCCACTTCTTGGCTGGATACCTCCGAGACCTTCGATTGACAACCACTCGCGGTGCCGGACCACTCTCACTGGTATTGTATCTTTCTCTGTTAAAGTTCAAACATCCATCAGCAATTAAGCTTTTTTCGTGTCTTTCATCATACCCGTTACTAATCTTCGTTCTTGCGCTCTTTATACAATGTTGCCGCTTGCAACCTTGACTTCAACACTCAACACAGAGCGGTGTTCCATCAGTCTCCCCAATTCACCGGCTGTGTTGATCTTTCTTTCGGTTTTTTGATCTTGGGACCAAGGACGGTACTATGGCAGCTGCTGCTCCTCCCCGACTCGGTCCGCCATGCAGGAGGGCCCTGGGTATCTCCGACACACAATGCAGGATTCTTCAGTCTGTTATCCTGGCCTTACGCTTTCTCCCAGGAAAGGTCAAGGGTATTGCTGTGCTTGTGCACCCTCCTTGGTTTGCCATCTTTCTTCCCTCGTTCAGCTGCCATCTGTAAAATGCTGTTCCTTCATGCGCTTTGCCTCACTCAGATCTTGTGCTCCGCCTTTTCAGGTGTGCGTGGTTACCAGTAATTGCCTGACCATAGTAGTGGGACTTGTCGGGTGTGAGTCTGTTTTCTCCCAGAGTGGGCTGTCTGAATTAAACTGTTTGCGACGGGAAAGGGGTGGCGGGGTGGTGTGACGTTCCAAAACAGCCTACTGGGTAGGATTGGGGTAAAGGTGTTACCGGGAGGTGGATACCAAGTCTTGCTATTAGGTGTCCCACTCCCCGAAGACCCCTCACCCGGGTGATCCCCCCACATTGGTCCACCCCCATGGTCTGGATCCAAAGATGATGGCCGTTCCCTGGCCATTGGGGGGAGAGAGACAGACTCCGGGGACTAGTGGGTGAGACACCTTCTGGTTTCTCACAGTACCTATGTAAGTGTGCCCCCTGTGTCCCTTCCTCCAACCCCAATTTCCACATATCCAACCCACCCCTACCCCCGTCCAACCCTCCTTGCGCTCCATCACTTGCTGGTGCCGAGGGACACACTGTGTTCCCGGTGCAGCTCCGTCACGGCAATAACCACCATGGAAAGGGAGAAGGGACGATGTGTAGTTTCCTTCTCCCTGATCCATGGTGGCCTTCTTGTTTTGTATTGTTTCTTCAAGTTGAAAAATGCCAAACCTATTAGTATTCCGGTACAACATGCTGGGATAATAATAGTAATACACCCCTCGCTTAGGGGTGGGGCGTGGCTTTTAAATTACACCACATGGTATTACCTGACCGATAATGCTCCCCCAGCTCGGGATGTATTGCCTAATTACAATGTGTCTCAGGTGTGGATACTGTTCAAGTGGTCTCTACAATCCTCAATGAGAAAATTGGCATGGAAGGTCATCAGGTGGTGGGCATGTCGCTCAAAAATGTCTTGAGGTTGAGTACAAATTATAGACCCATCAGGGCCTATGGCAGCAATATCACTGGCACAACATGTGGTCTCTCCTATGCCCTAAAATGAAGCTGAGGGCTTTTCCAACTCTACCGCCTGTGATGTAATACAAGACCTGTTGATGCAGAAGCATTGCATCTTTTGGGCAAGGTAAGGACATTTTTACAATCACTGAGTTGCATAGGCATACGTAAGCACAGATTAAAGTCATTGGGTTTTACAACCTTCGATCAGGCATGCTTCATTTAGACCATTTACATAGTTTGAGAGAGTAGTGCCTACTCATAATGGGACCAAACATCTTATCACAATATTGTACAAAACACTCAAAAATGCAGGGAGCCCTAATATAAGGGGTCTCATGGATACATGGGGTTGGATTGAGGAATGAGAGAGACTGGCCCCGCTTGTCCCATGTCAGCAGATCAATGCATATTAAAGCGGAAGCATATACAATTCTCTAACATTGGCATTTATCCTATCCGGTAGGATATAACCAGGTAGTTTGGTTCTCTGCTGGCATGGATGTCAAGAAAGGGGCGAGTCCGTTCACATTTGATGGGTTTGCCTGAAACTTCCTTTTTATTGGAAAAAATGAGTGCCTTGGACAAAATACTAGGTGTGCAGGTACCTTTCTGTCCTAGGTTACTGCTCCTGGGGATATGGGCTCCTCAGTAACAAGATTGGTCAAATGCTGAATGGAAGATTTTCCATGAATTGACCATAGCTTCAAAAAGGCAGCTTGAGGTATCCCAGAAGGTTGCTCTTCGTCTTATGATCAATACATATCCCATGTTAGGGAATGAATGGCACTAGAGCAAGTTTTGTTCTCCCAATCTAAAGATTAGACCTCCTTTTAAAATTATGGAGTGGAGTTCTTCAAATTAGACTTTAATAACACGCTCTATTGTCCAGAGACGTTACTGAGTGTCCTCAAGTTCAACCTTCTGAGCAGAGAATGACTTTGTATTTTCTGGGATAGGAGAAATGTTTGTCAGTGTGCTTTTCGGATGTGATCTCTTGGGAATGGTAATCATCAGTACATTTTTGAAGCATTAGGTAACCATCTTTATATTGGTATGAACATGTGGTTGGTAATCCTGTGGTATTCTTTGTTCTTGGTTTATTTTTCATTTGAGTTTTGTTTCTTCTATGCCATCTGACATTCTTGGGACGAGTTGGATTTTAATCAAAGCATACATTCATATTGTAAGAACAATGGTGTACGGTTCAATATAATGTTGCTTTCTGTAAAACTTTGACAAAAGAGTTTGAAAAAAGGTACATCGAGACAATACATTTAAACAGTTCTACGTATTTCATGGCATGATCTGGGGCTTGAACAGCACTACTCTTCGAGCCAAATTGCCGAAGGTGCCATTTGCCTCTGACTGGACAATGGGGAAACATTTCACCACCTCTTGTCTAAAAGTCAAACCTCTAGGTTGTAGACAGTGAGTAGTTCCGAAAAGAGCCCTCCATCAAAGATTTCGAGAAACCTTTATTTCTCTCGGGCATATTTTGAAGTTTGTGGACCTTTAGAAGGTTCAAATATGGTTTATAGTATTTTCATTGAAAGGGTTTCTATCGAAACCCTTTCCAACGAAAATTTTCCATCAAATTCTTCTGCATTGAATGCATTTTGGGGGGGTCCCCCCAAACCACTGTTGTTTACCCTTATAACTCCACCCCAGTGAATAATAACCCGTTACCCCATCCATATGCGCATTTGATGCAAAATATTTGTCGCAAAATATTCGTTGGAAAGGGTTTCGATGGAAACCCTTTTGATGGAAAGACCAGACACCTTCAAATATATATTGTTCCAGTAGCAAGGTGGCATGTATACCTGTACTCTGTGGGGATGAAAGCTTGGTGATTTTCCCTGCAAGCTCTTTGGACAAGAGTTTGATTGTGCAAAGCAATTGAAAGCTTCTAACAGCATAGCATTCAACATTAAATAAATGAAGGAAAAATTGAATAGAAAATTGAATAAAACCTGGGGGTGAAGAACCTTCTTGTTACAAACAAACTGTGCTAAAGTAACCAAATCAAACACCCATCTGTCTGCAATCATACAACACTCAAACAACAATAAAACCAGAAAACCTAAAGTAATAGACAAATTATTTTGTTAAGCCGAAGAGTGGTAATGAATACTACGAGTCACCATATTATTAAATACTGTGTGCAACTACTCTGTACCATGTGGCATGCTGGGTAATGTTACACCTACGTGTGGCAGCTGTGCAACCAAAAAATGAATTGCAAAGACAGTAATTTGTATAACGCGCATTAAAAGATGCCAATTCGAGTTTCGGCCTTGGGTGAAGTTATTTGTCAAAGGAACTCTGCCTTCTTCAGGGCAAAGACATCAATATGGTAGAGTGGACGTACATATTAATCCAGCGTAGTCAAAGTAAAGTGAAACTCATATACTTGTCTTGCGAGATGAGAATGGCAATATGTGTATTTTATTTTTATTTTATGCTGTTTTATTATATGCCGGTATCAAGCTTAAAAAAGGGAAGGGATCCAAGAAGAGGGGCATAGATAATTTTCTGGGATTTATTCAAAAAGGTATGTATATCTCAGCATGTATCTTCCGGAGTCACATAGATTTAAAGATCCCATCCCTCAGGACAAGGGTGTACTTTGAATCATGCTGACTTGGATTGCAGCAGTTGCGTGTTCCTAATACTAGAACAATAGAGGCCGGCTATCGCACTAAAAATGCAGACTTTGCAAAGCTTGATCAGAAGTGTTCAGATATCGCATGATTTCTGGTTTTGTTGTTTGAGTGTTTTATGAGTCTACTTGGACTCCAACCTATCCATGGATAAACAAGTCAACGCTATAGCCTCTGCAGCTGCATACCATGCCAAACTTATCAACGCAGTCAGGCCCTTTCTCTCCAAAGAGAACTGCACTAACATAGCCAGAGCCATCACTGGATCCAGGCTTGACTATTGCAATGTACTCTTTCTAGGCACCTCCAACAGAAACCTAGAGAGGTTGCAAATCATTCAGAATAGTGCTCTCCGGGCAGCCCAAGGCATTGCCAAAAGGGAACACATCTCGGAGGCCAGAAAGCTAGCACACTGGCTCCCAATAAAAGAACGAATCATCTTCAAGACACTGACACTGACCCACAAGTGCATTCACCTCACTGCCCCTGACTACCTCTCCCAGAGGATCCACCCCGTCTCTTCTACGAGGCCAACCAGATCACCATATACTAACATGCTCTCTGTGCCATTAGTAAAAAAAGTCAGAGCGGGCGGATCCAGCTTCCCATATCTCGCACCCACGCACTGGAACGCCCTACCTCCCACAATCAGAGGCGAGTCCTCCCTCAGCACCTTCCGCAAAACCTTGAAAACAATCTTATTCACATAAGATGCGTTGCACTAGTCAAATACATCTCATATATTCCTAATGCATAAACTGTACTGTAATGACATACTGTACCAACCAAAATGTCAGCTCTATACTTTGTGGAACTCATAATGTACCTATGAATGACTATATGCCTGTAACTAAGATTTTTGCAAGTAACAGCGCCTCAATGCCCATGGGTTACTTGCGCGCTATATAAATATAAATAAATAAATAAATAAAATGATTGTGGACGGATGGATGTTTTGGTCATTTTGGTTGGGTGTGGAGGGTTTTTACCCCCACGTTTTATTCAATTTGTTAATTCCATTTCTTCTTCATTTGCTTACAGTTGAATGCTGTGGTGTTCGAAGATTTCAATTGTTTTGTACAATCAATTAAACACTTGTATACTTTTTTCCCATTGTCTTTCCATTTTTTCCTCAACTTTGTCCAAATTTGCTCTAGTGTCATATTTTCAAACTTGGTATGCATGTTTCCTTGTCCTCCGTTTTATTCCCACTGAGACCATTCACCAATTTCTAATGTGGGTTGCCCTTATGTTTTGTGTTTAGCTCTTTGGACAAAGCAGAGTACTTTAGATTTTAAACTTTCTGCAAAATGTGGAACATGCACTTTGATATTTAGTCAAGACCATAGTCTAGATCATTTGACTAATCTAACCATGAGATGATCAGGAGGCCAACCACTTCAGTGCAGCCGGTTCTGTGCATAAACATTAAGCAATGGGGAAGCAGCTGTGGTCAATGTCAACAATTGCCAAACACAAACTGTAGTTGAGAATGTTTCTTTTATGTGACTTCCATATCAAATGGGCCATCTTCCTCCAGACAGTACCAGTACTCCTTGTTCGGACCTAGACAGTGTCACCAGCTTTTCAGCAGCTCAGTCCTCTGAAATGGATCTGCAAAGCATTGCCTTGGGCTTAACCTCACACCCTTTGATAATACAGTTTCACCAAGCCATGATGAGTAATATCCTTGGCTGGCTGGACCTTAGTCAACCTAGCGTTTCCATCCCTGCTCTCTAGATTTAGGCATAATGTGAATGTGCCTCGAGGACAAATGATATCTTTGTGGGTTTAAATGGAGTGGGGCAGTGGCGCGGGTTGATATCAGGGATGCTACATGCATTTTTGTATGTGCAAAAGCTATCTGGTGCCCTGCAGTCTGTACGACTAAAGGTGGGATTAGATTTCCGAATCTCAGTCCAAGTCCTTGCCAGCACAATATTGATTTGGAGACTTGCAAGGCACCCATAGCAGCATGAATTGCCTTAAGACAACGACTACAGAAGAACCTATTGAAATTAGACTTGGAACAGAATAGTCTTGTACCTCCTTATTTTATTTTTGAGGTGGTTCTGGCAGTTTCTGGGACTGTTGGACATGAAATTGCTTAAAATGACTGGACTGGTCCACGTTTCCTTTTTGAAAACAAGTCACATCTTACAAGTGATATGAAGGAGATGTGTGAGCGTAGTCCGCGAGAGCACTTTCTGTTTGCAATGTGTGCTAGAGCTGTAAATAAATGCTCCTGAAGATTCATTTGTTGGGCGACTGAATTTTATATGGGAAAACACTGGTAATTCCCAGGAAATGTCTCTTAACCATTAGATGGAATGCAGATATATGAAATATTGGTATTAGTGATGCAGGATTTGGGTACAGTGAGTTTAAGTAGTTCAGATAGGTGTTGATCATGATAAGATTGAAGGTTTGAATCTAGCCATTACAAGTTTTGAATACACTGCTTGTATTGAGCGATTGTACTGTTAAAGACAATTTAGAATTGTATGGGGTACAATTATTACACAGGCGGCAATACGACCCGGTAAGACTTTCAAAAATGTTCTCGGCAGTGAGCCTGCAGTGTTGGCAGAAATATGGTTAAAGAGCTAAGTACTTCTCGCGCCTTGAAACACTTGTGTATAGGCGCGTTACAAATACCATATCATATCATCATATGTGGTGGTTTTGTGAAAAAGTGTAGTCAAGCCCTGGGGTGGATTGGGGGATAGAAAGGATTGACAGAAAGACCCCCCACCTTGGTCTTATTTGGGTTGAAAGGGGACCCGCCTGCACATGCCCCATTCACATTGTTAGCCGCCAGGGTCTGTTGAGCGACTACCTGGAAAAGGAATATATACCGATTGAAAGAGAATGGGCGACTAAGGCCAAAGAGATATATGTAATGTAAAACATTATGTTGTTAATACATGAGGGGGGGAGGGGGTTGGGGAGTTTCCCGAGAGGGGGAATGGTCCTCCTTTTTTTACAGAAATATGGTGGAAAGATGGACTAATATTCATAAAGGTTTTGGTAAACCCTTGAGGATTGCACTATGGGTTGGGTTGAGTGACACCTACAATATTCATCCCCTAATTGGAAAATGATTGGATACAAGGTTGTTGACTATTTGACTATTATATTTTCGGTTACTTATCCGCACTAAGGTGGGTGGTGGGTTGGGGACCAGGGGAGGAGGGGTTTGTGAAAAGTGACTATGGATTAAAATTATGTTTACATGCTTGATTGTGTTCTTTTTATGTTGTGAACTGAAAACTGAATAAAATAGAATGTTAAAAAAAAGACAAGTTAACAAATTCCTAACCAAAGGGGGACACCTTATGCTGGATTGTAACTGCCTCAATTTATGTCATTTATCCTGAAACCCCACTCCCTGCCCCACCGACAAAAGTTATTTTCTAATTCCCACCTCTTTTTTTGCCCTCAAGGATTAACACTTGAACCCACTACATCACTACTCTAATCAGTTATCAGGAACCCCACTTTTCCACAGTGTATCTGCTATTTCAACCAAATTCAACAACTAACCAAGTGGTTAAGTGTAATCATAACGTATTGATTCCAAGTATCTTTTTTGTTTTTTTATTAGTGTTATGGTTAAAATAAATCTATTCACTTTACGTCTTACAGAACTATAATTGGCATTACATTTCATACAGTATATAAACAATATGCTAAAATCTGTACAATCATTAACTATAATTAAATACTTACAAAAACTAATTCATTCGATTCGTATTTTGCATTCCTATTTACACTGTATCACTCTAATCACTAACATCTATGCAATCATTGTTTAAAATACAATACCAGTAAAACATATTACATTTAATTTGTGCTTTACATTCCAGTTTGCACAGCAGCACCCTGTCACTTATTGTTACATCTTCTACACTTTTGAAGTAGCATGGACGAGTAGAGCCTGTAGTTTCATATTTACATTTTTACCAGCAGACTACTAACATCTCGATCTTGGCAATTCCTACACCTTGTATGCAACCAAGGTCAACGACCAGTAGTCATACTAAATATAGATTTACACAATAAATCTGCCATTACAGATCCCCCTAGTCTACCCATCACTCCATATTTTTTCATATAATATTCTTCTAGCTCGGGACATTTGGGGAGCAGGTTGTATGCGATATGGTCACTGGAAAAAACCTGCGGCTGAAAAAACCTATTAATTTCTTTTTGCACTTATATGAGGGGGGAGTCCCCTGCAGCACCCCCATACTCGCCTTACAATAAGTGATAACCCTAACCCACCCCCAGCATATGTATGCGTTGAAGAGTGCATTTTTTAAAACCGCATTTTTGCTGCAGGAGTTTTGTCGTCAACTTTATCACTGGACACATGTAGTATGCGCTTTCTCTGGCCCTGTATCATAAGTGATGGCAGCAAATGTAATCTCAACTTAAATCGAAGTATCTTAAAGTAAGGTCCTCCCATGTTATTAGGTAGGTAAATGGATATACAAATATTTTTCCCACTTAATCTTTAAATGTTTTCTTTCCATATAGATATTCAATGTT
This sequence comes from Ambystoma mexicanum, assembly GCF_040938575.1. Classification (NCBI taxonomy): domain Eukaryota; kingdom Metazoa; phylum Chordata; class Amphibia; order Caudata; family Ambystomatidae; genus Ambystoma; species Ambystoma mexicanum. The sequence goes on from NC_090935.1 coordinate 1,199,624,187, forward strand.
TCTTATTTGGTGCCAATTATAGGCCCTCTCCTTTAACTGTTTAACTATTGTAGGGTTTTCATTAAAATCCATGTCAACCCTATTACCCTATAGAACTCATTGCATGCAACCATCCATTCCCTCATCTGTATACAATCCCTCGCTAAATTGTTGCCATTAGCGCTGTATCAACAACATTGAGTGTCACCCAAATCATTCATAATCTTATGGAGAAGGATGCTTCTTTTGATTTTGCTAATAGTTATCGGGCGGACCAAGCCCAATTCCATGCAAATTGCTTCGACAGCAGACTGTGAGCAACCTGAAGGTATTCTCTCTCCTCGACTCCTTGGATCCTCTTCGCAGGTGTCCAGGGAAAGACCATCACTATTGGATGCCGACAATGGGGGAGGAGGGGTGGAGAAGCAAGGGAGGATCACCTGGGTGGAGGGTCCTTGGGGACTTGGAGTGGGATGTCCTTGGGCGAGACATGGTATCCGCCTTTTCCGATGACAACCAACCCAACCTTTATGGGCTATTGTAAAACAGCTCCCTACATTTCCCCCCATTGACACTTGACAGTACTGGGCCGAAGAAGAGGCAACTAAGAGCAATGAAGACTATGCTATTTTACCATTCTAGTACTGGGACGACAAAGATGCCTGCTAAGAGTAGTGAAGGTCAGGCATGTCCTCTTAATGGTGGTCAGGCAAGGCTGATTAACAGGCTGCAGGTGTGGATGATCAAAGGGCTGCAGGTGTATAAGTGGAGTCCAACCCAGTGGCAGAGGGGAACGACAGAAGGACCAGGAGGCTGGTGCAGGAAGCAGAGGAGACTCTAACGTGGAGTGGGAGTGGGCACTCCCTGGAGCAGACAGGGAAAGGTGAAGGAAGCCGTGCTGGGAGGCTGCCCCTTTCCTTTCTATTCAACGTGCTCTTTTCCCTTGTGGTGGAGGACCACCGCATGAGTGTCTCAGGGGCAGGAACTGGAGCCCGACACTGAAGGAAGAAGGCTGTGTGAGCCGTGCTGTGGCACCAATATTCAAAGCGACCAGTGAGTTTCTGATATTTGGGGAAGACCTGTGTGCGTGGGTGAACTTCAGCTTTTCCTGAAATACTTTGTATCAAAGTGGTCGCGTGTGGTGAGATGCACGTTTTCTAAGGTCTCAGAACATTGACTTGCTCAATTAAAGTCAAACGAACTATGCTTGTCCATTATCACAAAGAGGGAAATACTTTGTATCGGAATGGTCGCGCATGGCAAGGAACACTTTTTTGAAAGTCTCTGAATGCTGAACAAATCAATTAAAGTGAAACAAACAGTTATATTTGTCCACTATTAAACACAGGGAAATATTTTTTAGCAGTGGTCGCGTGTGGCAAGAAACAAATTTTCGAAGGTCTCTGAATATCGAACTATTCAGTTAAAGTGAAATGAACAATTATTGAACTATAAGATGAAGGGAAAATGCACCCTAAGGTAAAGATTTAATTATTGAATACCGAATGGAATTAGAACTTTGCTACTAACCAAAGCCAAAAGGAGAGCTAAAATTAATATATTTCTAAACCAACCACATCATGCTGAAATATAATGTAATATGATTTGAAAGGAACAGACAACCAAAGGATACTGAAGCCTACTTTACAGTGACATTTCTTCAACATGTGTGAAAGCTACAAAATTATCCAAACTGTGTATTTAACAACATTTAACTAAACTGCGGAAGACAAGGACATTTGGTGTTTCGTTTTGAAGTGTGTCGCTTGGGGAAGGGAGCCCTGAGCTTTGACAAGGAACATTTCACTTTAAGGCTGTTTGAATTATGTGACTTGGAACTTGGTTCAGATTTTCCTTAGTTTTATTTAGGTAGGGAAATCCCACTTTAGCACAGAGCAAGATAGGCCTTTCTCCATCCTGAAAATTAAGTTAATAACATTGATTATTTTGAATCTGGAATATATTGTCTGTGTCTTTCTTCTTGATGCCTTCACAAGACCCATGGCGCAACTCCAATGCACATCTCTAAAGCTTCCCCTCTAACACCTTGAGCCATTCAAGTTCTTTGTATTTCTTGACCGTATAATATACTTGGTATGATACTTGCACGATGGACATGAATCAGCTCTTTAATGGAGCAACCCTCCTTGGTCGTACCTGCACAAAGCCCTGCAATGATGTATTGTCTATTCAAGGCGATGCAACAAGTGCGGGAGATGGGCACACACCGATACATATGTGTTCACTTTTTTCTATTTTTTCTCCGTCAATTTTCCAAACAAAGTTTTTAGCTGTTTGATTTTTTTCTTTTTTTTTTTCTTTCTCCATAATCTTACGCTTTGCATGATTCAGCTATAGCCTGATTTCTTTAGAATATTTATGGAGTGCCATCAAGGCCATCTGCAAACCAATCTGAGTTCAGTGAAGGAGTTTTATGTCATTTGAATACATGAGCCAGCCAATAGATCTTGAACCTATTTTAGGTGGAAATGAACGACAAGAGTTATTTAGTACCTAGGTTTGCCAAATATAGAGCAATGCGGGTGCTAGAACAAAACCTTGCTTTGGGCCATTCCTTGTTCGTTTTATGTAATCCATTATACACCCTTCCTGGTTGCTCCGGATTTCTGCTGATGTGTTCATATAGACGAAGCAAATCATGTATAGCAAACCTGGTTCTATAGCCCATTTCATCAATTTGCTCCATGATCTGGCTCTGTCTACCATATCAAATGGCTTAGTAAAGTCATTGAAGCCAATATACAGGCTCCTTCTACTGTCAAATAGGGTGTGGCATATCAGATATTGCAATGCCTATATATTGTGATATGTACCCATATTCTTCCTAAAGACTGTTTGCTACAGGGATAATAATTGCTGATACTCATTTAGCCCATCTTCTAAGTTTCTCATGCTGTAGGTTACAAAATAGTTTGCCGGGAACATCTAACAAAGCAAGTAGCCTATAGTTTGCTGGGCCCTTTTTATGCACAGGTACAAACAGAGGTATGTTTTAATTCCTCAGTACCCTATGGAACAAACTATATAATATTGATACCCATACTTTCGGATTACCATATTTGATAGTCTGTCTGGGACCCTGGGATCTAGAATCTTTCAAATTCATAATTATCTCATAAATGTCTGCCTCTGTCAACACTATTCTATCCCGACGATACATTGTGCTGGGTTCTCTTGAGGCAGGGCTAATGGCCTCTGATCCATATAATTACACAACATATTTCTCCCTGTCCGTCTTGCTAATAGGGGTAATCATAATCCTATTTTTGGAGTCTGTGATGAGTCTTACTTCTGCCAATTTATTTTTTGAGTCATACTTATTTAGGAGTGTGTGTATTAATTGCTGCCTAGCAGTCCTACCGGGGGTTCTATGGATTCTTAACAAGTTCCTATATTTGGTTTGGATGTTCGAAATTAGTACGGCAAACTCGCAAGCAAAGAAGCACCCCCTTTTTTTTTACCAACATCTTTATCTTTCTAATGTTCTTATATTTCTCGCTCTTGTTGGTAGCAATATCTAGATCATACACCTTAGTTCTCTGTTTTACACACACTGCTGGTTTTTCCCATCAATGAGGCGTATCTATTTGCATAATCTGATAGCAGAATGGCAGCTTCCCTCAACATCTGTTGACAGGAATTCCAATACCAGTGAATTCCAATACAGTGTATCCCTTAGTAGTCTATTGTTTACAGCTGTCACATTTTTCTCCCACCACCTGATTCTGTTTCCCCCATGATTCAGTTCAAGCTCCCCCTGCAGTACAGGGATATTGACTTCATATGCAGGTGGCAGGTCAACCCTGAGAGCTTTATGATCACTAAGAGCAGTATTTATCAAACCAAGTCCGGGCATGATTTGAACCAGTGCTCATGAACACATAGTCAATGAAGCTTTCTTGTTTCACATTGGACCAAGTAAAGTTAGTTGATTACCCTCTACTGTCGCAGTCGAATAATCAAGGCTAAATGTTACCATGTAATTCATCCATTTTATACATTGTTTAATGTTTCCCTTGTGCAGCAATGCCCATGATGCAAACATAACTTCTATTTTCTGTTTAGCCTTATTGCATTGTGCATTGAAATCACCTCCTATTATAATCAGAGTATCTATGCATTGGGCATTATATATACCGCCTGAAATAACAAAATCCACTCCTGAATAGAAAGAAGTCAGTGATATGTTGAAGGTATTTCACATGAACATATACATTATGGTAGAACTGAATGTTTTAGGAACATGTGATCTGATGAAGAAACCTGGATTAAGACGGGGAATCAGGTTATACCCGTTTGATACTGAATGTTGATGGATTAAAGTCAGATAACATTGTCTTATTTGGACTTTTTTTCATAGTGCTATGGACGCCTAACCTAACCTAGTGCCATAGTCCTGGGTAAACCCCCTTTGGTGAATCAAAGTATCCTGATGCATGAGTTAGCTTTCCCACTCCTTCTGTCCAGCTGATTGTACCTGTAGCTATCTCAGAGTTCACTTGGAGATTTCATGAGGGTTGGCATTTGGCCTGTTCCTGCAGGATACAAAATAATCTATTATGATGCGCAACGCCACAGTCAATTCTGATGTAAAGGGGCCGGTAGTTGCAAGACTTGGGATCATGGATCCTCTGGTTAGTTCCCTGCCTTGCAGGAACAGAGTACACATTTGAGTCCACATCAACAGCTAGAGTGAGTGCCTGTGGGAGAAGCAGTAGATGTATTGTGGATGGTGTGCAGGCTCCAAAAGTCTAGATTGCTAATAAATCATTAATGGTCCTATCTGCTAGTGTGTTTGCAGGCGCAGTGGCCATTCTCCTTGAAGCCATGCCTCTCAGACAGGATGTGGCAGCTTGGGTTCAAGGGCTATCTGTAATCAAAGACAGTAAGGTCATTCCCCAGAAGTGTAATGGAAGCTATCTGGCTAAATGTGATTAATGCGTGTTTGTTTGCTTCTCTACAATTATGTGTCCTAAGGCTGAGCTTTTAGTGCTGCCAGCTTCGATTGACCACCTGTGGCTTCATAAAGGGCTAGGAAGTAGTTTGAAATGCCTTGACCACTATTCTATTAAGTGGTCAAGGTATAAAATAAACAGTGTTGCATAGCAATTTGCTGTGCAATTCTGTAGGTTTGCTAATTAAATTGGCACTTGTGTAGCAAACCTAGCTATTTAAGTTACCCTGATCAATGAAGGTACAGATCGCCTTGCATTCCTCTCTTGCCTTCAGGGCTTCATCCACCCTCTTGTCTCTGTTCACTGCAAGTTCAAAAGGGCTAATGGAGAGAGTGCAGCAGTCTCCTCCGCCCTTATGTGCCAAAGACCTGTGGGAGTGTGCAAGGAAGAATTTATTTTTCTTTTTAAAATAATTGCAAACCAGAAGTAATCAGTATAATACCTTTATTAAGCTAACCGTATCCTGTCTGCCAAAGAAAAGTATGTGTTAACTTTACTTTATTTTTAATGCGGTCATTCAGTTAAATTTCTAAACACGTAATTTGTTACATAATGCATAAATACAGCATTGCTACTGTAAAACACTGCATTGTCTCCATGCTTTCAATAAAGAGTAGGTTAGTGTATCTATCATAGTGTCAACTATATTTCATAATGTTGGGGAAGATGCATGATATTGATGAGTGGACACTTTTGAAAATGTACATGATCAAATGGTCAAATGCTTTAGATGGAAAACCTAGTTCTGTAACTTGTGGATACATACAGCTTGCAACATGTGCTCCACTCGCAAGCTGATGCTGTTCTCCTTGACATTCTGTCTTATCGTTCTGTTAGTTTATATCAGCTACCCTGAAAGTGAGATGGCCACTAATTACAATATTCCACCTAGTTTGCCCCATTCTCTGCCAGCTACACTATCCGCTCTGCTTAGTACTTTCTTTCCTCTTACATAATGAATAAACTAAGCTAACTAGGTATTTACCCATAGCAGTGGTCAGTAGTTCCATCCAGTCTGTACATCTATAGATCTACTGCATTACCATCACTGCAGTTAGCCTCCAGAGCTGGCTTTGCTCTAGGATTATGATTACATTATACATTAGTACCTGCATTAGAGGACGCTGGCCAAACTGTTTTCAGAGCCTTTTTATCAGATCTATGTGTGTCCAGTCATGCAGATGACCTTTTACAGACACTCGACCAGGGCCCCTAAATTATTTTCACCCATTCACATAGTTGAGTAGATTTTAAGAAGGGCCAGTACCAGTTGTAGGGTATGTTTGACACTTTTATTTAAACTTTACTTTGTTTGCAGTAATTGTCAAATAAATGTTTCACTGTGCAGGGCTGGCCTCCGTATGGCAGCAGTGTGCCAAGCTAAAGTGGGATTGTGGTGACCTGCACCATTTTACAGAAGGCACATTTAAAATGTGGTGTCATCCGTTGCCATGGGTATAATACATAAGTTTGAGTGGGTAAACTGTTACTCGACCTGCAGTTCTAGTGGAATTTTAAAGAACTTACAAGGACTAACTTCTCTCACTAATGTCTTACTTTAGTAGTACACAACTGCTGCATTGTTGTTCATTTGTAGTTGTATCGTACAAGTAACTTCTGGTGGCGTTGAAAATATTAGTACAACATTGCTAATAAAATGGGTTTGTTTGCTAATCAAGAAAATGTTAATTAGCAAACAGTGCTAATAAATTTTGGAAAACGAATGTATGCCTTAAGGGGCTGGGGGGAGGGGTTTGTGTACGGAACCAGTCACGTGCTCAAGACCTGAAGTCTCTGAGCACTTTGTTCCCTGCATAAATGTATCCACCCACTATCCTTGTCATCTGTCCTGCATGAATCTATTTTTTTACAAATCAAATACTAACAATTGAAACAGCAGCAGGAAGACTAGCCCTTGGATCCATTTGTTTCAGAGTTTGTTTTGTGCTCGCATCCTTCTCTGTAGCCTGTGGAATCTGGTAACTGGCCGAGTTAGTTGTAGGTTTGATTTGTAGGTTGAGACCCGCGATATTAATAAAAACCAATAAACACTGATGCAATGTACATACACCTCTTAGGATTGTGTTGTTGCATATCTGACTGCAGCCACAACCAGCTTTCAGCATAGTTGGGTCTACTCCTCAAAATCTAAAAATTATCCACCCTTTTGTTGAAGCGAATACTGGGCTCTCCAAGTATGCACAATTAATAGTAAATATACATTTAGAATGGAACATCCACTGGTATCTTGGGTTTCCAGTTAACATGTATGGTTTATCTCCCTTGGCACACATGGTACATGATTTATGGAGCTTCTCTTTTTGAGGGAGAGGTTACATACAAATTAGAAATCCTAGGCAACATTTTGGTGTATGCCTGGAGCTATGAATGGACGTTATTTCCAATCCATAGAATGATATAAATTGGACCTGGGCAGAATCTGCCAAAACTCCCCCCACCCATAACTATACCATTCTTTCACTTGATTCCACCATGACTAGTAGCAAAATGGTAAAAGTGCAAACATTGGTCAGACTTTTGGAACTCCACAGTAGAGCTTGATCTCTAAAAATAAAAATGTTATCCGTACATCTTAATAATGGAACCAATTTGCTAAATAGCGCCTCAAGGCGTCTTCATGCTCTTGGCTCCTCCTATACCAGGACATTTTCCCAGTTTAGCTGGACATATGGCAGCGATCACCATGTTGGGTTTAATAATGAACATGAAATCCTAAGTGCTGCATGTGCAGTTTTGCTAAGTGCATGAATGGCCTTTGATTTGCATGTGCATGCTTTCTGTTCAGGGGGCAAGCACAGAACCCAAATTCCTGCTACTGGTATAAATCAGCGGGAATTATAATTGTTGGTGCTATCTGATCATTTAGCCTTTAACGATTAAAATCTTCACCCATAATATACATTATTCCTAAATCTATGTCCTTGTGCATTGCTGCATTTGTGTGAAGGCGGTTTTGTGTGAGTCTTGCATTAGTCAGGCTGTATTCCCTTCTGGAACGTGTTCACTACACCTATTTCAGAGTCGTGTCATGGAGTTGGAAGGGAGAATGCGACGGGCTGCCGCCGAGCGAGGTGCCGTTGAAATTAAAAAGAATGAATTTGAGGAGAAGCTGGAGAAGCAGAAGGGGCAGCTTGAAGAAATCCACTCTTTGCACATGACACAGCTTGAGTCTTTCAACATGAGGTGTACAAATGAAAAGGTAAGTGCCTCTGCAAGTCACATCATGCAGCTGTACTTAAATGTGTGCTTGTAAGAGTCTGTGTTTAGCATCTTCAGTCTTTATGTAATTCATTAATGGTGCCATTCATTTAGAGAGATTTAACTTTTTCTGTATGAAGCCAATATAGAATGGACACCTTTTTGTACAGTGCCTGATTTTTAATGCAGCAATTATAAGGAGGATATTTAAATATTACTTTGTTCTGATTTAGTGGAATCATCAAAGTACATAATAGTTCAATGTGTCTTACCGAACCACAACCTGGCAGGCGTTTTAGTAATAAAATAAAGTAGCAGCAAGTGTTTACAAGACTAGCCCATTACAAATGAATTGTCTATTTTTCTGCAAATAGCCTGAGGGTCTTGGCTGAAGGTTTTTCTTCATGAATGGGGGAGGTTTCCAAGGGAATGCTAAGTGGAAAATATTTTGGTAAGAAGGGGAAGCGACTCCCTGTGTGTGTAGCATGGAAGATGTGCATCATTTTCTCTCCGAAGACTATAAAGCGGATGCCTCTTTGGCTAATGGTGGAAGTGTCCCTTTGGAAAATGGCACCTCATTTTTTAAAAGGGGCGAATGTTACCTTTTTTAAATGAAGGGAGCTTCCTCTTGTAAAATAGAGGGTGTGCCCCCTTGTAAAATGGAAGGCTCCCCCTTGTTAAACAGATGGGGGTATAAGTGGCTCCTAGATAAAGGAAGGTAGTTATAGTAAATTGGGGAGTGTATACTTGTTAGTTAGTGTGTCTCCTTGAAAAGTGGAGCACCACCTCCTTAAAAAATTGAGGTATTTTTTTCTTCTTTGACAATTATGATATGGCATTTATAACGCGCCTGTACACAAGTGTTTCAAGACGCGATGCGGCAAGGGAGGGGAACAGAGGGAGGACAGACAATGATCCAACTAGGCCAGGTGTCGTTCAGATCGCACAAGTGCGTGTGAAGGGGGCAGGGAACAGTGCAGTACATGGGAATAGATACAGTAAGTAACGGCCAGCATGTGGCAAGGGTAAGTGCAGACATCAAGTGTCACAGGCTGGTAGGGGGGGACTGTAGGGATACAGGAACAGTCACCAAGTGCGGGGGTTGCCGGGAGGGCAGTGCAGGTGTGTGACGCTGGTGGGTGGTGGCCCGGGCCCGAGATCAGAGGGTGTCCTGGTAGCCAGTGAAGTTCCGGTAACAGCCAGGAGGTCCGCAGAGGAGAGGAGGAGAAAAAGCAGAAGCAAAGAGAAAGGTTTTGAGGGGCTTCCAGAACTGGAGATGGTTCTCCTCAAGTTTAAGGGAGGAAAGGAGGCTGTTCCAGAGGGAGGGACAAGCCGAAGAAAGAGATCTACCACCAACTCGCTGCTTGGAGAAGCAACTGACCTTGAAGGAGTTGGAGGCGGATGAGCGGAGAGCTCGAGAAGGAAGATATTTAGGAAGAGAGAGTTGAAGGTATTTTGGCCCCAGCCCCCAGAAGGCCTTGTTTACGATGCAGAGGGTTTTGAACTTAATCCTCGCAGCCACTGGCAGCCAGTGCAGAGATTTTAGTACTGGAGAGATATGATCCCTGGGCTTGAGGCCATGGACAAGTCTCGCAGTTCTGTTCTGGATAAGTTGCAGAGGGAGGAGAGTAGAAGCAGGCAGATTTAGAAAGAGGCTGTTGCAATAGTCCAGCCTAGAGAGAACCAGAGCTCTGGAGACTTTGAGCTTCTGGGGGAAGGAGAGGAAAGGAAGAATACCTCAGAGGAGGTGCAGCTGGTAGTGTGACTTCTTAGAGACGTCGGAGATGTGAGGGGAGAAGGAGAGTGGAGTCGAAGATGACCCTGAGGTTTTTTGCCTTGCAGGTGGGAGCAGGAAGAGGGCCAAGAGAGGCCGGCGAGAGAGCTGCAGGAAAGGAGGGAGTGGGTGTGCCGATGAGGAGAATCTGTCTTACTGGCATTAAGGCAGAGGTCATTGGCGGCACACCACTCCTGGATAGCAGACACAATCCGAGATGAGGGAAGGAGAGGAGGAGGCCGAGGGTAGCCTGAAGATGAGCTGGGTGTCATCCGCATAGCACTGAAAGTTGGGGCAGAGAGCAGCAATGCGGTGGGCAAGGAGTGCCAGGTATTGGTTGAACAAGCCAGGGAGAGAGATTAGACCCCTGGGGGACACCACAGGTAGAGAAAAAGATAACAGAGAGGAAGGACCCAAGTTGGACCTGGGAGGGTCGGTCAGAAAGGAAAGAAGTCGGCCATGCCAGAGCCTGACCAATGTTGCACAGGTTTTACTGTCTACAATTCTTTCAAAGTAAAATGTATTAGTTTGACCTCATTGTTAAGATTTTTAACTTTTTAAACATTAAAAGGCAATTTATTTTGCCTGGAATATTAGAATGTAGTACCATCATAATGCATGAAGCTTTTAAGTATTTATTTTTTTTCTCAACTTTGTGTGCTAGTGTAGAGTCATTTACCTCGGGACATGTTGAGGTCCAACTGGTCTTTGTGGACTACTGCATTTAGCTGAATTTGCAGTGAAGTGTGGGGATTTTACTCAAAAGGTACTTTCTGACAAATCCAGAGAAATTGTCCCTTCTCTCCCAGGGGGATCCACCCCCTTTGGGACTAGGGAGGTGAGCCGCTATGCAAAGTCCTCAACAGGGCAAGCGGGATCCCAGTGGGGTGAGCCCCCGCTTTAGGGACGAGGAATTCCCAAGTTTTCCTTTCACCTCCCCTTACTGCAAAGTCTCAAGTGTTAGTTGGTTATGTGGGCACGAAACAGGGCATATAGAGGGCCACTTTAATGTGGATGGCTTGATTTCTGACCTTTATTTGTTGCCTCTTTTTGAGAACTAGGACCAATGGAATCTTCTCTTCCATTCCTGGGAGGGATCTGAAACACGGGTGTGTCAACAAAACAAGGAAGAATCCACTAGAAAGCAAAAAACGCTGGCTTGCGCAGCCGTGCAGTGGAGGACGTCTCTCTCTTGCAGGAGGAGCAGAACCAGAGAGCCACGCTGTTGGCATGGTGGGTGGAGACCCAAGGCAGCCTGGGAAACGCTGCACCTTCGACAGAGGCAGAAATTGCAATGCGCCAGGGACCACTGAGAAAGGAAGCAAAACCAAATGAAAAGCGACGTACTGGCGCCCTGCTTCTCTGACACTGAAGGGAAGAACCGATGCAAGGACGTCGACTGCGCAATCCAGGGCCGGTACGATAACATGGGTCAGCGCTTCTTGGAGAGACAGCTTCCACTACCAAGTACTTCCGCTGGAAAAAAAAGAACACTGTATTATAAGAGTAGGAGGATGATGATGCCACAACCAGGCACACATGGTACTAAAAATCTGAATACCCCATGAAGGGAGGCCAGAAGTGATGAGAAAAACCAGGGTAGAGAAACCTGTATTCCACGCCAGGCTGGTGATCTAAGACTTCTGAAGGCGTGTGAGAGAAACCACAACCGAAGCAGGGCAAAGTAGGCCCATAGTCCGCGCTGGGCTGAAAATCCAAAGATCCCACGAGGTGTTAAGAGAAACCACAAACGAGCCGTCCAAGCAGTCCTGCAGCCCACCCGATGCTGATGGTAGAAATATTTGACCAAGGATAAAGAGGTGTTTTTTGTAAATAGTGACCTTTACAGATTAGAGGAACCTGTTCTGTTTAATACATCCCGGAAGACGGAATAAACCAGAAATTTTTCGAACTGACTGAGAAGCCGTTGTTTGCCAAGTGATTGCAGAGAGACATTGTTTTGTTTACTGGAACTACCAGGCCAAGAACTGGAAAGGACCTTAAGAACGCTTTGGCGGCAGCCAGGGTCTGAAAACCAGCCACCCCTGATTTACCTAAGGTGAGAGAAATCCTATACTAGGCTACTTCTTTCTTTTCATAGTGGTAGGACAGATGTTAGGACAGTTTAGGTTTGATGGAGGACAGACCTAATTTGTAAAACATCCAGACGAGCATCCGTTTATTTTTTAGACTAGGGAATCCATATTAGACGTAGGGCATAAAGGTTTTCTTCTCTTTCTAAAATAAACAATCTTGTTCAAGAATGTCAACGTGTCCGTTTCCTGTCTGACTTACCACAACATTGCATTAAAAAAAATGGAAGTGAAAAGGAGAACCGGTAAGCATCAATGCAGTTATTAAACTGTGGGGAGACTTGCTTTTATTAGTTAACCAGAACATGTACTTTAGGAACTTGACTTCACATTTCATACTATAGCCTGCAACATCTTTTACCATGAACAGTAAGTGTACTGTGCAAACAAAAAGAAACCGCTTCAATGGAAGCTTTTTAATTTGTGGTATGTGCAGTTATTCAAATACTACTAAATCATGTGCTGTCCATGTGTATATAACATATTTGATGTCCTTTCCCAAATAGTCAATTTCAGGATTAAACAGTTGGATATAAACCCATGCACTGAGATTTTGTCCGATTACATTTTGTTCCATGTTTATCTGCCGGAAATGGGAGAAAAAAAGAGGTGTCGACTGTGCAATCTTGGCAAGAGAACCACTGAGATGCTTCTATTTTGAGAACTTTATCTGGAAATTAGATCATCCTGAGTTCCAAAATGATACTTAAAATATCTTCAGGGAGTTACTCCACTTCCACAGCAATTGTCCACTCGCTGGTCACTAATAAATGGTACATCCACCTTGAGGAAATGATTAAGGGGGATCTTGTGGTCCACACCGCCTACTGTTGGTCTGTGCTCAGAACTATAAAAAGCCCTCAGTACTGTTGGACCTATAGATCACTTTGCAAAATGAACATAGACAGCTCCGTAAGCTGACTAAAAGATTATCTTTCACCTTCAAGAAAATATCATGTGACTGAGTAACTGAAGACAATAGTTTGCCCCTGTTGGTAGAAAATTGGTCTACCTTCTGGGTGTTTTGAAGTTTTGTTCCTTTGTTGGTTAAGATGGTTTATATGCCATTTGAGCTGCTCTTTGTTCCAGTCATCACTGGGCACTTTGTTTTCAAAATGCCAATACATTTTTATTATAGGCATCCTGTGGTACATGCAATGTTCTGGCATGGTCCCAAGTATCTGACAAACATGGATGCTCACGGTCATGGAATTGAGATCCATCGGTTTAAGAGACAGCACACACCCAAAGGAAATGGAAGTGAGCTTTGTTTATCGATTATGAATGCTCTTCTTCATGCCCTGAAGATGACAACTTCACTCAATGAATGTACAGGAAATAGTGTTCTAGCTTGTTTGCGATCTCATCAAAGAGTTAATAAAGCCTGGAAAGCACTATAAATTTATTATTTGGACACAAACATAAATTATGGTCTCCCACTTCTTCAGATTTTATTATCTTTCTTGAAAACGGGTATTAGCCCTAAGAACCCATCCTCCCTCTTCTGTGAAGTGGTATATTATGGTAAGGAAGCTTCTATTGATACATTAGCATTTGTATGTATACACTCAGGCTTGTGTACTTGGAATGCAATGCTACAAATGTCCGATTGGGCATTTTATTTTCCACAAATAGTGGCTGTCAGTAAGACTATTAATCTGTACATGGATCGATGCCACTTGCCATCTACAAATTCCCTGCTTAGAGGATTAAATACCCTTCGTCCATCCCCGGCCCCCCCATAAGAACACCATCGACAAAGCCAACATTTTTCTACATGCAAAAAAGCAACTGCGTTAGGTGAGCAGGACTCCTCAGAAGTTCCAGGTAGAGAGACCAGGAACAGGGGAGGGGGGTGGGCTGTGTGGCCATGGCCAGCACACGTTGATTATGCTTTGCTCGTGGCAGGCAAACGCCAACCATGGTTAGCAGTTAACCATGTTTGGCAGTGGTCAACGATGAATGACCAAGGTATCCATAGTCACCCATGCATTACAAAGGCATGGGGTGCTGGTTGACAATGATCTCTAATATACACCTGTTTTTGGTTTGCTATCACCATAGTGATGAATTTTAAATCTATATTGAAATAAGAAATGGTAACTGCCACTATGGAGTGGGTCCTTTAACCACATTAAGGATCACTGCAATAATAGTGGTTTTCGTAGATTCGAACATCACCACCCTTAGGACTTCAAAGAATCTGAAATCTTTGCACAGGTTGTCAGAGCATTTTTATACGATTTTCATATGGCAGGAATGTGTGTTTGTTTTTTTCACGTAAGCCAAGAGTTTCCATGTTTCATATTAGTTTTCATAGAAAGTAGCTGTGCACAAGTTGGTTGGGGGTTGGCGCAGTTGAGCTGATTATCCTGGGAACCATTTTGCCTAGAAACTGCCCTGAATTTATCACACACATTAATGTGGTGTTGCCCTTAAAGACTCCACTGGAAGTCTGAAGAACAATAAATATAGCAGAAGGGGTGAAAACAGTTGTAAAGTTTGTGCTTAATAGATCTACACCACATAGCCCCTTTTAACTTTTACACCGTTCGTGTCATTTCATGTAATGATTGTGCCTCTCTTTACAGTCCAAAATAATGCATTTATTTGTCTATACATTTCAACACCAATAGCTGATAGTATCAGCTTTTAAGTATTTCTAAAGGACTTTGATGTTACCATTCATTACGTGTACACAAGGCACGGCTGGGTACACCACCTCGCTTGCATTCTACTCGCTTTAATTGCCATACAACATGCTGGCACTTTATGGGCACAGTGCATTTGCTTAACACATCTACCAATCGAATTTGTTTGTTGCTCTCATGAATCTTGCAAGAGCTCAGGTGTTTCTAAATCCATGTCTTCAAACCGACCTTAATGGGTACCCTGGCTTGAAAAGTCCCCTTATCAGGTTACATTTCTGCTTTAACAATCGATAGTTTGAATGTCAACACACCCTGCACTTAGATACGTAGCAGGGCACGTTCCGTTTGGCTGATTGCCGTCTGTGTGGCAGTCAGGAGGAGGTATCCGGTTAGAATCCGGTTCTAATAAGAATTGCAGGGCTGAATCTGAAAATAACCAAGGACCCGCTCTTGTGGATGTTTATTTAGTGGAAACACTTGTGTACAGGCGCGTTATAAATGCCACATCATATGCCAGCTCTCTGCGCTTTTAAGTGCAAGGGATGCTCACAGCACTGCCCATGCTGCACAGCTGGACGGTGGTGCTCGGGTCTCGGCACCCTTATTAGGAGTGTGGAATCCCTGCCAGCGGTCGACACACACACAGCTGCTTTCGTTAGCCCTCCATTATCTCTGCCTCTACCTCCTAGTTACTCCCCTCTTTGTCTAAGGTGTGTTCTTGCATTCTACAGTTGCTATGTGTATTTTCTTTTTTTAGAGTTAAGGGCCTCATTACAAGCCTGGCGTTCTGGAAATAAGGGTGCTGGTAGCAGCGTACCGGCACCCTTGCCGGACTGCCAGACTACAAGTATGCCTACAGGGGCTGTTGCTCCCGGCAGGTCTAACCTGCCGGGGGCACTGACCCCTGCAGGTATGGTTTTCACGGAAGCACCTGCACTGTTCGCAACAGTGCCGGTGCTTCCGTGTCCCGGAATGGGGACTGAACGCTTTCCACTACCTGACATCCCAGGCCTTCCTGGTGGCACTGCGATATCAGGCTGCGCAACAGTGTTAAGAGTTTGGTGGCAACCCGCCAGTGTTACCGGTGGGGCTTCTGCCAAACTCATAATGAGGCCCTTAGTGTGGTACACAATTGAAAATGAGAAATGAGACACACTGTAGACATAGAGGAGAAAGGTTAGTGTCATGGAAGCAGGACAGTGTATGTGCAGGGCGGAAGCCGAGGATTTGAGAAATTGTGTTATTTATTTGATAATAATGGAATAATTGATGGGAATGAGTAGCCAATTTCTTAAGATAGATGGTCATTTCTTTGGGCATCACAATCCAGATTGTTTTTGGTAGACGGGGTGGCTAATGAAACCCGACCAAGAAAATGTAATCTTAATCCTCTCCCTGTCTGCTCACCACCTCCAAAAAAGCACTTTCACCACAAAATGTTTCAAATTTTGGTGACCCTAGATGGAGTGTGGGGAGGGTTTAGAAAATGCAAACAAACAAGGTGCCATTAGAGAAGGCAAGACCTTTACTTTCACTGATCTGATGGTATAAGTGCTAGGCTCCCCCATATACCTCTCCGACATCATGCATGGGCGCTGGGGGGAGCCTGGCCATTGTGCCAGTGTGTCGGTCAAAGCTGAAGTCCATTTTTTCCTAAGAATAATTTTTCTGTACTGTTCGTTTAGTAATTTTTAAAGTTGTTGACTCCTCTCTCAATGGATATTAAAACTTTCTGTGGACAATTGAATGTCTTTTTAAAATGTTTGCATGTGATTTCATCAGCAACCTTTTTGCTGCCCTTAATGCGTATACATAAATTATAATTGTGACCTTAGGCTGTGCTATTAGTATAATATTTTAGTGAGAAAATGTTATTTTACTGTGTAGATGTCACGCATAGTGTCATTTTTTAAAAAAATCTCATTGTTGATCGCCATTGTGATGTCATGTATATATTTGTCATAGCCACAGGGGCGACTCCAAATTAAAAATGTCACAACTTCCCACACCCTCCAAATGGGTTTTGTTGCAATACATTGTTTTCTTTTCTCTTTCCTAACTGAAGTTTTTTTCATTGAATTTCAGGGGTTTTATTATGCTCTCTTAACCCTGGCTAACTTGCCATGGTCCTTGGCCACTGTCCACTGTGCTTCCATTATGATAAGACTGTGGCCCACATCGCCCTCACTATTAAATAACTAGGTCCCAGCAGCCATGGCCACTGTCTACATTGCTAAACAGAGATGTGCTCAACAATTCAATAAATGTGTTTCAGAAAGCACATGCTGAGGACAGAGAGTGTTCTTATTAAAAAATATCTAATTTTATTCTGTTACAATTTCATAAAATACATAATTTTTGAACAATTCTAAGACAATTCATTTCCAATCAACATATATTTTTGTGAAAAAAAGTTTTTTTGTGCAAATAGCGCATTTTTGTGTAAACATTTCTCCTATGTGTATATCACTAACACACCATTCTACCATTCATCTTTACAATCAAATCTAGTTTGTATAGAGACATTCTAAATAACTTTTACAGTAGTAATATTCCTACATTGACAGTCCACCATTATGCATCAACTAGAAGTATCCAAGATTATTCTAATAGTATTCATCTCATCATTGGATTTCCTTTTGTATAGTTTCGACTTAACATCAATTGGCCAGATTTTACAGAACCATTGGTCAACGTCTTCTTCAGGATTAGTAGACTTATTCAAAGGCTTAACAGTGCTACAACATATAAAACAACAACACCATGATTTAAAACATTAAATAATGCTTAAAAACATAGACAAACAACATTGTTAAAAAACACAATCTCTGAGCTCCCTGAGTATGCTACCGTTATTTCATAAATGGGGAGCAAACTTCAATTTTGTTGTAAAATCAGACCCAAGATGCTCGGGGTTAGTTAACCTCCTAATGCAAAAACAGGGGTAAATGAATTACCATTGTTAAAATTGGGCCACTAAGTCCCCAACTGTTTTCAAATAGAAACCGAGAAAACCTCCTTAGTGTACATTCCTGTCAGTTCAAGCAATTATAAGCCCCCAAAGGGTGCACCATACAGAGGGGCAGGGTTAAAGATATCTGTTAATCAAGGCAATCTCATTTGTACCTTTTAAACGTCCATTTAGAAAAACTTTTCTTTTTGCAGCTTTGCAAAAAGTTCTGATTCCCGTGGTTTCCCACTGTGTCTTTCCACTAGCGTTCAGTAAGCGAGTGAAATATTTATAGCTCCACCTCAAAGGCAAAGTGTTCCGCTAAATACAATTCCTGTGAATATAATGGTATAAAATAGATAAATGTTAGCTGAAGCATAGTGTGTCTCTAGTTAGCAAAAAACGGGGTTGTACCGTATCTGATTAACAAGAACAGTATAGTACACCAAATATTCAAGGAATGTTTAGTGCAGTGCAATCTTCAACTTCTTCTGGTAAGAAGGCATGTTATCAACAGTAAGACAGACACAGGTGACCACAATTCAGCTGTGTTTATTGAACTTCAATAAGGGGGTGGTAATGCCGATCTAATCCTAAATCTACAGATGGGAGCCAGCTGCGACTATCAAATAATAATGCAGTCCTAGTGGAGTCTCGTCAAAATAAAAGGGCCTGTACTAAAAAAAAATCTATTTCAAATCCTTACCTCTAAATACAGATAGTGTGGGGTAGAGTTTATAAAAAAGAAGGAAGTGTTCACAAAAATGATATGTCAGGATGTTCAGGCCGTTGGCCTCCCTTCCCCACGTTTTCAGCATGGGACAAGGCGGTTCACTGGAGCATAGCGCTGCCTTGCTTCGTCGGCATGAGGTTAAAGTTCCATAACCAGCATCAGGGCCTTCTGTGTCCAATTCTCTTTATTTATCAGAGTCTTTTGATTCAGCAGGCCTGATGTACAAAAACAAACACAAAGTTCCTTTCCTCTTACAGGTACTTAATTTAGGTGATTCACTCTTCACCCTGGATCCCCCTCAGCTGGGCTCGGATCCCTTTTATACAACTATTGTTACTTTGTATACCCCTCTTCCGTGCTCAGAACCCCTTCTCCACTGTTCAGAGAATATTCTTTCTTGAGTGACTCGCGGTTCACCCCGTATCCCCTCAGCCGGGCTCCGATCCTTCCTCTTGCACAATTAGTCTCCCTCAGCCAGGCTCGGACCAATATCAGTTCGCATTAACTAGACTTTCGAATGTGCACAGGGTTTAGCTTGACCCGTTGCAGGACCACTTCGATTTCACAATTCCTTTTTACATTTGCCACATCTCAGTTGGATACCTAACAGAGACCTTCGTATGAGCACCCACATGGTGTCGGGCCACTCAGTATACTTGATCTATCTTGGACTTGGTTGTGTTTACGCGAAAAGGCGGCAGTATATTCGGGTCTTGCCATTCAGGGGCTAGCTGTGTTTCGTTTACATTGATCGGCATAGATAAAGTGTTCCGCGACAGATCTGCATAAAATCTGCACAGGAAGTCAATCTCCATTGTTGAAAATCCTTTTCGTATTTGTCCACGAGCTGACATATAACAGTGGGACTTTACATTTGAGCTTTGCCTTGAAAAAGACCTGTGGATGTCGAAACACGTGTTAGCAAATAACTCTGACAATTGAACATGGAAATTGAACAGGATAAAATAACGCACAATCTGAGTCTCCGTTGAGAAGCATTTGTGTATATGGACTTGTATAAATGGCGACATTTCAAACTATTTAATAAGCATAGGTACAGCTGTGTGAGCTAGCAGCGCATCTAATGGTGGAACAATTACTGTTTCTTTTCTTGATCTATCTTGGTTTCAAAAGTTCAGTCAATCCTTTAATGTTCAATTATATTTGCGTTGCTCGTCACTTACGCTTCACACACTGTTCTCTTCATATTTCTTCATACAATGTTGCCACTTGCAACCTTGGTTCTAACACAGACGGGTCTATTATCAGACTCCCTGACTCACCAGCTGTGCTGGCTTTACTGGCACTTCTTCTTTGTAGAAGCCAAGGACAGCACCACGGTGGCAAATGCTCCTCCCCGCCTTGGCTATCGATACGAGAGAGCCTCAGGTACCTCTGACACACAATGCCGGTTTCTTCAGCTTTAATTCCTGTTTTTATGTTTCCTATTCTCAAAGGCTCGTGAAAGTAACGGTTGTCCTCTAAAAAGGTCAAGGG
This sequence comes from Ambystoma mexicanum, assembly GCF_040938575.1. NCBI lineage: Eukaryota > Metazoa > Chordata > Amphibia > Caudata > Ambystomatidae > Ambystoma > Ambystoma mexicanum. The sequence goes on from NC_090935.1 coordinate 1,199,644,059, forward strand.
CACTTCACCTTGTAACCCTCTCTGGTCTTGCCGTCTTTCTCCTCGTATTAAACTGCCATCTTGGAACTGCTGCTTCCTCATGTGCTTTGCCTTGCTCAGAGTGTGCTTTCGTGCTCCGCTTTTTATCCATGTGGGGAAGTGTGATGGAAGTCCGGTGTGTGTAATGATCAGTAATTGCCCGACTCTGCCTGGCCATTGTTTTGGGTCATTTCGGGTAAATGGCTCGATGCGTTAGTGCGTTTTCGTTCAACATGAGCTGTCCATGACAAAGTGTATGTGTCGAGAAAAAGGGGTTGGGGGATGGGGTTGAGTTCCTTGGTTTCCTACCTGGTAGGATGGGGAAAATGTGTTACAGGGAAGGGGATACCGCGTCTCACCATCCGGTGTCCCACTCCCCAAAGACCCCCCCCATCAAACCTCCCACACTGGTCCACCCCCAGGATTTGCATCCAAAAATGATGCCCGTGTCCTGGCCACCTGGGTGACATATCCCTGGGGACTAGCGGGTGAGACACTTTCGGTTTCTCACACTTACTACACTTTTATTTTAAAACTGAACCATTCCAGAACGGATTATTTTTTAAAAATAAAAGTATAGCAATAGTGAAGCTTTAAAAATAAATTATAAGTTACTCACCGTAGTGACTTACATACTCTTAGTCCTTAGTCCCCTTTCCTCCATACTGCGTGGGCGTCCCTTCCAAGGGACGGGAGACGGAACCTATTTCACCAGAAAAAACCTTCTTCCCCTTTAAATTTAGAGGCACATGGGGGTGTGGCCCAGGGAGCATGCGCTGCCCTGATTCGGCCCTCCAGTGCCACACCTCAGTCCCCATAGACGCTTCGAAAATAGATTTAACATTGCTTAAGGACACCAGTTTTGTTAAAGGGGGGGGGGGGTGGGACGTATGGAGGAAAGGGGACTAAGAACTAAGAGTAGTTAATCACTACGGTAACCTATAATTACTCGTGCGTCCCATCCCCTTTCCTCCATACTGCATGGGCGATTACAACTGAGTGTAGCCCTAGTGTGGAGAGGAGACCCTCCTTAAGCAAACAGGTTTCTAAGAACCGCCTGCCGTAAGCCGTGTCTGATGTAGAGCCAGCGTCCAAACAATAATGCTTGCAGAAAGCGGAAGGGGTGGCCCAGGTGGCCACCCTGCTTATGACTTGCCAGGGGACATGCTGCTGGAATGCGAAGGCCGTTGCCTTGGCTTTGACCGCTTGGGCGTGCATGTTGGCCGGAAGTGGCTTATGTTGTTCCTCGTATGCTTCCTTGATGGCTGGGACCATCCAACGGGCTATGGAGGCCTGATACCCCGGTCTTCATCCCCCAAAGGTGACAGTGTGTCCGACTTGCGGAAGCCCTTGGTCCTGTCCAAGTAGAATTTCAGGGTACGCCTTACATCGAGGCAGTGCAGAACTCTGTGCCTCGTCTTTAGATTCAGCAAAAAACTTAGGCAGCACCATTTCTTCGTTTAGATGGAACGCGGAAGGCATCTTGGGTAGGATTGCTGGGTGTGTCCTCAGGACTACATTATCCTTGTGAAAAGTATTATAAGGCTCTGAGGCGAGCAGCGCCTGGATTTTGCTGACTCTGTGAGCCGAGGTGAGGCCAACTAGCAAGGCCGTCTTAATGGTGACCAGCCTGATGTCCACAGACGCCCTCGGCTCAAATGGCTTGTGCGCCATGGCACCCAAGGCTATGTTGATGCCCCATACCTGGTGTGGCCTCCTGATGGGCTGGTAAAGTCTGGCGACTCTCATCAAATGCTTCTTGACAATTGCGTTGGAGGAGGAGAACACTTCCTCCTCTGAGTTTCTGTAGGCCCCAATGGCTGCCAAGTACGTGCAGCAAGTATCTACCTGCACGCCTGAGTGGGCGAGGTGTGCCGAGAAGAGCACGTCATCCAACGTACATGCAAGAGGGTCGATATCCTTAGTCTGCCCAGTGACAGAACCTGGTCCACTTGCTCCTGTACTGGGCTCTGGTAGCCTTGCCCCTTGCGCCCTGTATAATCTCTAGATTAGCCTGGGAAAGGCTGAGCTGCCGTAGCGTGACCTGCTCAGGAACCACACTGTGAGGGCTAGTTTCTGTGGCGTGGGGTGGATGACCCCCCCCCCTGTCCCCCCCCTGCTGCGCCAGAAGATGTGCTGGGCCTGTCAGAAGGTGAATGGGTGGTCTCTCTGAGAGGCTGAGCAGCATCTAGAACCATGGCCTGGCTGGCCACCATGGTGCTATTAGAATGACCCTGAGGTGGCGAGACTCCTTGATCTTGCATATCACCCTGTGTACCAGCGGTGTGGGTGGGAAGGCGTATGCTGTCATGCCGTTCCACTGAATCTGAAATGCATCGCCTAGGGAGCTGGGGCCCTGCCAGGAGGCAAATTGTTGGCGCTTCTTTAGTCCCAGAATGCAAAGAGGTCCACCTGTGGGTGTCCACATCTGCTGAAGATCTCCTGCAGCAGGAGGTGGTTCAGGTGGCACTCGTAATGGTCTCCTCCCAGTCTGCTGAGCCTGTTCGCCTCCAGGTTGGATTCCCCCGGGAGGTGGACAGCCCTGAGGTAGATGTTGTTTTCCAGGGCCCATTCCCACATGTTGACTGCCAGTCTGCACAGTGGAGGGAGGCCCCAGTGGAGGCCTCCCTGTTTGTTGACCTAGAACATGCTGGTGGAGTTGCCCCCGATGACCGGAAGGAAGGCTCTGTGTGCTAGCCAGATGGCCTTCAGTTCCAACCAATTAATGTGGTACTCCTGCCAGTTCCAGGTGCCAATTGGACGGCTGCCATGAGACCCAGTAGGTGTTGGTACCACCAGGTCGACGTCCCTTCTCTGCTGAGGAAGTACGCAGTCGCCCTCTTGATGGCTGTGATATTGTCCTAAGAAGGAAAATCTCTCTCAGAGCACGTGTCCCAGATGGAGCACCAAGAAGGTCAGACTCTGCGTGGGCTGCAGCTGCCACTTCTTGAAATTTAGTGAAAAGCCCAGATCGTGCAGTGTGTTCATAAGGGCAACGGAAGTGTGGTGCACTGCTTCTGGAGATGAAGCTCTGACGAGCCAGTCATCGAGGTACGGATAGGCATGGTGGCCCTGGGCCCTGAGGAGGGCCACCACTGTATTAATCAGCCTAGTAAAGATCCTGGGGGCCACGTTGAGGCCAAAGGGGAGCACCTCGTATTGAAAATGGTAGCCCATGATCCTGAATCGTACAAAAGAACGATGGGGCTGCCAAGTCGAGACGTTTAAGTACGCGTCCTTCACATCCAGGGAGCACATCCAGTCTCCCTTGCACAATGAATCCTGGAGTAGAAGCCCAAGCCTTGCTGGGAGACTGGGACTTCCTCCACACCTGTCTTTCAACGAGCGACAGGATCTCTGCCAAAAGAGTTGCTGTCCCAATCTGTGTGCGTGCAGGGGAAGAGGGAAAAGAGGCTGGGATTGGTAGGTGGTACCTCATGGATACTACGAGGGCGCTTCAGGTTAAGCTTTAGAAGTTGCTTTGTGAAGTGCTGTTTGCTGTCCAGACATGCTGTCCAGACTCGAGCAAATTTACTGCTGCTACCTTGCAACCTAGGATCTTGACAAGCTGTGGTACGACCCAGCCCTTACAGCTGATGGACTTTTTGTGGACTTTTTTTTTTGAGGTTAGCGTTCGCTAATTATTCCTTTGTGTTATTGCTTTGTTGCAGGGCTACTCCACTGTGAGTCCGCCTCTTTTTGGACTTGCCCATATCAACCAGGTGTGCATGCTTCAGCGAGCGCTGCAGTAGCAGCTTTGGAAGTTGTTTTGTAAGGTGCTGTTTGCTGCTCGTGCACAGCCACAACACAGCACCAAGCACATCTGACCTACTTGCCTTCATAATTGTGAGGGTACTCTGAAGTATTTAGAAATTGCACACCATGTTTAGATCTATCTGTGATGTATGTTTTAATGCATGATTGTTATTGACTAATGTTTTAAAAAGTGGATTGAAAACGATTGTAAAACAAATTGTAGACTGAGAACCTAGCTGGAAGTCCTCTTTATTATCCTGACCCATAGGTGGGATTGAATGATCAACAAAACTATGTTCTATTCATGCAATTTGCAGTATCCACTTTGAAATCGAATATACCTGAACGTGCTACCGCCACAGGTATTGACCCCAAACGAAAACAATTGGACAGTACGCTACGACGGCGCTCTGCCGGCTGGACTCAAAACGTAGTGAAGAATGAGTAAAGACACTCCACACTATGGCAATATCAAACAACTCTTATTCAAGGACGCCAGACCCCTGGAAAATACATTCTTACATATTTCGAATTAATCAATTCGTAACCACCATGTAACCAACCATGGGGTAAACACCAACACTACTTGTGTTTTGAGTATTACCTTGATTAAGGGCGGTGAGTCCTTAGCAAGTTTACAAAAACCAGAGACTATTGCTAGAGTTATAGACGTCATAGAAGAACCGCCAATAGGCGGAATTCCTAAAACAAATCGGGCGAATATTGTGTTACGCTCACCTGATTCCCACAGGGGCGTTGATCGGACCCGAACAGCTGCGGTCTCCACCAAAGTGATGCGTAGTGCAGAGATGACTGTCTGGACTGGACTAATCTCGTCTGCTTGACCATAGAAGTATTCTCCTGCAAGTGGAGAAAGGGATTTAGCCACCCGTGGATTTTAGTGATGGCCCCCCCCACTGTTCTCGTTCTCCCCACTAGTCACCTCCTATATCCCCTTTTAGTAACCTCGCCTTATGTTTTTAAATGAGCTCTCCATCCTGCGTGGCATGCAGGGGCACGTAGATACCAGTTACTGCACTGGTTTAAGGTACTGGAGGAGTTCTGGAGGAATATTGACTTCGGGGTTTATAAAGTTCAAAGAGTTCAATATGTCCGATGTTCACTCTTGTTCCATTCCCTTGTTGAATTGCATCTGGGTCCAAAAGAATATTGCCTGGAGGCAGCTGATGGCATTCAGGTAAGAGTCTGTATTACCCAACACTGTCCGGTAAAAGTTGCATGAGTTTAACTTGTCTTCTCTCCCTTTATAGGTGCGGCATAGGAAGATGAGGCGTATTAAAGGGTAATGCCTCTGGTGGCAAATCGGGTAAGCATATGGTGGTAAAAGAGATTGTATTTGTTGGGTCTCTTGGCTCACCTTGTTATTTCTTTTGTTTTCCCCCAGGTGCTGAAGTTCGACGAAGAAAATGATGGAGGCAGCGCCGAGTCGAAAGATGCTGTGGACTGGTGAGTATGACGCGGCGCTGCTGCTGGCGATGCGACGCATGCTGAAATAATGTCCTTTCCAGGCTCGGAGACGTGCTGGATCCGGAATCAGGTAAGGAATTAAAATAATGTCCGTAATCTAACCTTTTCTCCTTCTTTCCCCTTTTTCTAGGAGCTCCGGATTCGAGGCGGGCGTGGCAGAAGACTGGATGCTGACTTGCAGGCACAGTGAGCGTTACGCTGCAGAATCACGCGAAGCGTGTGCTGCTGTTCGGGCGTGGTTTAAATAGCCTCCAAAGTAGTTCCAGGTAAGAAGTTCCCCAGAACCACACCCGAGTAAAAAATAGTCCCTGTAATAAAATAGTCCCATCCAGGCCTCACGTTGGATTGGATTCATTTGCAGCATGGTCTGCATGAGGTAAGTAATGTCTATGAGCCTGGCGCCTAATGCGCCAAGACTGAACCCAAACAGCCCCCATCCAGGGCTGCTGGGGTTTTAATAAGTATCTGGATGCCTGCTCCCGGGGCTGATGGACTCAATCCGGATGCCCGGGGGTAGGCATCATGACATATTGATAGAAATCCAGTTTTCATGGCACGGGGCATATTAGATTCTGACGCTGTGGCCGGTACTAAAACTTGTGAGCTCCTACCGCCTGCCCTTCCAATAGCGATGAACATGAAAAAGTAACGCAGGGGTTGACGTGCGAACACGCAATTATTGAATTGGATTCAAATTCGTCCTTTGTTTCGTATGGTTATAATAAGGATGATTTGTTGCATTTACCTGAGGTCTCATTTATACAACCAGAGAATGCATCTATTCTGGAATCTGCCTATATTGCCCCGACCCCTAGAAAAATGCCCCAGTGTTTACCTCCTGAACCAATCTCGAATCATAACATTTCCTCATCTATATTGATAGAGACTAGGTTGCATGCTATGAATTTGGCTATTTCCTCAATCTTTAAAATATTTGAATCTCTTGACTACAAATTGATTATTCAGGCTAATCAAATTGACAAATTACAGAAATGGCAAGTAAAACGCTCAGATTTTTATATAACTAAAAAAAACGAGACGGATAAAGGAGCTCTCATTGCTAATACTTCTAGTTCAGTAACGTTTTTTTTTTTAAAAAAGCTAGGATACACCATTCTGAGCAAGCCTTGGAGCAAAAAATATATGTAGAGTCCTCGGTTGCTCTTAAAGAGAAGGCACATGAATCAGCCCCTTTGTTGGAAAACACGCATAATGAGGAAATGAGGCTGGTCCGATGAAACACAAAAAAACAATATTATACTATTTTCTCCAAACACCCTCAAATGCAAAAGGACAATAGTAAAAATAAAATAAATGGCTCTCTTCCACAACAGAATAAAGCAACCAACTTTAAATCAGCGCAAAACACATCGCAATCAGCAACAAAAAATGTTCTTAAAGCCTGATCTATTCCCAAAGAAAGCACCACCATGGCGGCTGAAGCCGTTCAGAAAAAGTATTCACAGCTTGCACAAAACAAGAAGGTTAAAGACAAACCTATAAGCAAAACTATCACACCTTACCCTCCACTTGATGCGTTAATTGAAGCTTTTGAGGAAACGCAACAAGTGGTTGATAAAAATAGTGGTAATACCAATGTGACGGAATTTAATGGTGAGCCTACAAACCGGGCGGTTATTCCATCTCAAGAGGATATCAGTTTAGAAGCAAGACGTGCAGCAATTAGAAAAGAGGTAGATCATTATATGGCATCTCAAAGGTTTCAACCTTCACTGAATAATCGCCACACCCTGTCAGAATTACATGAACATTCAAAAATAAAGAAGCAACCTATAGTCAATCAATCAGATAAATTCCCTTCTTGCGCACCAATGATCTCCAAAATGATAACGCATATAAAACTAAATCCGCCTCAATGCTAAATAAAGAGCTGGGCCCTGAGCCTCTAGTGCCAAAGAGTTTTCCACTGGATCACTCGATAAAGATAGCTGTTGAACAGTTTGTCTAACCACCAGTCGATAATGCATGCTTATAAACTAGATAACGATGAATGTAGGGATGATCAATCACATAGGAAAGAAGCAATGTCTTTGAAACCTCACCCGGCAGCTTTCAATGATCCAAGGGCAAAACAACTTAACCAGTCAGAAGACCCAAATACAAGAGTTCCAGTCAAAATACCAAAAGTGAACGTAACTAGACCTGCACTCCATTCATTGATAATTAAACGCAGAGAACCCCCCCACCCAAAATACGATTTGAACAGAAGTTGCATTCTTGCAATTTCAGCGGATATGCCAGCACTAGATGACATAGAATCCAATGATCTTGAGCCGATTTAATTCATTTATGCCAAGGATCTTTCCTTTGCCAGGATTTGGGTGCGATCTAGAGTAATATTAAAATCTTTATGGCTAGCTAAAACTGAAATACGTGATTTAGGATTTGAACTATTGATTGGTGACAACAGTTCTAACTATTCTCTAAATATCCAGAATTCATTGTCGAGCCATCCTTCAAATAACTTTACTAAAATGACACCTAAAACACAATATGGTTGCCAATGTATGCATTCACAAAGATAACTAGAACCACGACAGGATAATGTAGACTTCATTTGTGAGTTGGAACACTAGAGGTTATTCACGTTTAATAAAGAATGCAACAAATAGATTGGAATTGCATGATATTATTCAATTGCAAGAAACATGGCTATTGGAAACACCTTCCTGGGACACTTTTTTTCATAATCTTAAATCCGGCCCTACGATCCATTAAGGGCCGTCCGATGTCCGGTTTATTGATTGCTTTAAAAATAAGCTCTAACATTTCTCTAGAAACACAAATTGCCCCAACCCATACATGCAATATATACAAATTAAGAGTTAGATACTCTATCATAAATATATATTGAAATCCGGTGGCCCTGACTAGTGACTTATTTTTCAAAGAACTGGAGATGCTGTGGCAACTATTTATAGACTTCACATCTTACCCTTACATTATCATAGCCGGCAATCTCAATTTATATCCAATTAACCATGCTGACATTCGATTGGCTCGTTGGTTTAGCTTCATGGATTCAAAAACATATTATGGTTAATGACTTCTTTCCGGACGATAGCCCTCCCCACAATACATAGAAAAGTGGATCTGCAGGTGCATCATTGATTGATTATATATACATTAACAGAAAATTGATGGCAGCCATATAGCAATTGCAAGTTATTCTGGTTAATGAGAGTAACCATGAAATACTAAATCTAAAATGGCAAATTGGTGCAAAATCAAAGAAAATTATGTCAAAACAAATGGTGGGCTCGGTGGTAGTGGTGAACAATGGACATAACAGACTACAGTGGACAGGAGACAAAATAGCTCAATTTTAGCAGCGTTTAATAAACTCAATTCACAGATCTCAGAATTCCTATATTGCAAATCATTTTGAATATAGTGAGTTATTACAATTATTTTAAAACAAAACACTAAGAGAAAATATAAAACACTTCACTCATTCGACCAAGATCTTCAAAAACATAAAACCTTGTACAGACGAGATAAGATGTGCATTATTACTCCCTGCAGAGGTAAAATGGCCAGCCTTGAAATTGGTAAAAACAAGATATAGGAATTGGAGGAGAGAACATCAATCGGCCCTCTACCAAAAGGATGGTGAATGTATGTTGAAGGAAATTAGTAACAAAAATTCTGCTTAGATTTGGGCTCTAATTAATAAAACTATTCAACTTCTCAAAATTCATTACAAATCAATGACATTGCACAAAGTCAGTTGATTTCACACTTTTCGCATTTATATGCTAAATTCGAGCCCATTACTCAGCTCGATTTTCAATTTTCTCCTATGCTTTTTACCTTTAAAATTCTCTGAAGAAGATATTATATTTGATTAACAAATTTAGCAGGTCTCGGGCCCAGGGCCCTGACAGGTTGTCGAATCTAATGCGGAAACAACATCCCAAAGCATGGGCTACTATTCTTTTTCATTTGTTCAAACAGATTCTATCTACGCAGAGATTACCAGTTTCCTGGCGACATTCTATTATCGTCCCAATGTTCAAGAAGGGCGATGGACAAAATCCGTCTAATTATAGACCCATCGCCCTTCTTGACACTCTGAGAAAAATCTTTGCAAAAATTATATTGAGAGACCTGCAGAAGTGGATACATTCTTCTAAGAATCAAGATGGATTCCAAACAGGCTTTGTTACGGGGAAAGGCACTGTTCTGAATATTAAGATTAATGCGATCAAAGCCCTTAGTCAACATCAAAAAGAAGCTTTATTTTTAGCATTTGTTGATTTTTAAAGAGGCTTTTGACTCTATTGACACAACGCTATTGTTAAATATACTTACTAGGCTTGGTTGCCCAGATTCATTACTTAAACTGATTGCCCTTTTACATTCTGACACTTCCATGCAAGTGAGATTAAATCTGGATGGTGAAATGACACCATCATTCCCAACATTCCGTGGCTTCATCAGTGGTGTAGATTGGCCTGAACTATATCTAATTTATTTATTGTAGACATGGGATTAAAATTCATTAATTCCAACTCAGACACCCCAAAATTGCGATCAAAACAAATTGCATGGATACTTTATGCGGATGATATCATCCTTTTATCGAAAACACACAGTGCCTTGCAAAGGCTAATTGAGGGGCTTAACACCTATGTAGAGGAGAATAATATGTCTGTTTATTTGGAGAAAACACAATTATGGAATGTGTTCATTTAAAGTGCCATCGGAGAAAACCATTTATGTGGACATTTCAAAATGGGTCTGTTTTTACTACTACACATTACAAATATCTTGGTCAATATTAATGATTGTGTGGATGATGCATAATATGTTAATGATATGAAGTTTAAGTTACAATCAATAATTTCACAAGCAAAACTCTTGTATTAATTTGGTAAATTCACTTGCTGCCCAGTGATGATGATCTATATGCAGAAAGTGGTACCGATTATGATCTATGGTGTCGAAATGGCCAAGGGAGAGACTATTCTGGGATCGCATTGAAGGGAAATTCTGGTGTACTATTTTTAATTTACCAAATTGCTTTCCTATAGCCCTAATGAGATTTGAGCTAGGGCTCATGTCATTGTTTGCCACTTACTCCTGGAAATTGTGCTCATTATTTAGGAAATGCCTATTATCTATACAATATCACGATTTGTACCAGATTCTAGCTCTATATGTATTGGAATCAGTACATTCTTTTCCAAAAATGTGGAAGAGTTTTACTATAAACATACTTATTACGGCAGATATCTCAATCAAATTATTATTTACTAATCCAAGGCAAGCACAAATGAAATTATATCAACAAGATTGGATTTGTACTAATGATCAATGCAATGTTTCCTATTTTGGCCATAAAAGATTTAGAACTATGAAGACATATCTTGTAAAACACCCCTCTGCTCAGTTCCGGAATCTTTATATTAGATTCAGATTAAATTTATTGCTCACAAGGGATATTCTGTGCAGACGAGGTATTCTACAAAATCAAGATAATTCATGTCGGTTTTGTAAATCAATGGAATATAACGAAACCCTAAAACATCTAATTGCAGTTTGTCCTGCACTGACGACTCGCCATTAAATATTTTTGACACTTATTTGATAAATGTTATGTTTTAGATGCTGATGAATTTTGGATTTGAATCTTTGGCACAGCTCTCCAAACGATTAGAATAGCTACCAAACAATATTTACAAGTGCTAGGCCTGAATGAATTGAATTAGTTATGACTAATTTCATCTAAACTGAAGGTAAAAGAAATTTAAATAAAATGTAAAAAAAATATCCTTTTAATGGAATTTATTTTTTTAGAGTTGCTTAAATGTGTCTGGTTTTGTACTATGAGGTATGTATGTGTGTCAGATTGTATTGTTTTATCTCAAACAATTAGGTTATGTTTGAAATCATTGTAAAGTTATAAAATTTGTATAATTGTAAAAACCGTAGATGTTGTAATATGAAATTTGAAAGGTTGATTTTTCAGCCAAAAAAAAAAATACATAGAGGATCCAGGAGACCGTGAAATTCTGTCGCCAGAAGTGTGCATGGTGAGCAAGCCTGCCCCCCACTGGAGACACTTGGACCCCGAAGGGCATGTCATGCCTTCTATCCCTCTGAGGCTGTTGTAGGGGGTGGGGGGCTGGAAAGCCCTTTCTCCCTCTCCCCCTTCCCCTTTTTGTTGCTTGCGCCGATGTTGGGCTGGCGAACGGTCTGGCTGACTGGACCTCTGCTCTTGGAAGCCGCGAAACCCACTGTATGTACGCCCCTTGTCCGAGCGCTGCTGTGACTGCGTGTACGTTTTGGGCGTGGTCTTTGTAAGGATGGACTTCACCATTTGCGAGCTGTTTTTCTTTTTATCCAGCTCCTCGACTGTGGTGGAGTGAAAGTGATCACCCCCCTCGAATGGCAGGTCCAAGATGCGTTCCTGGACATCGGTGTTGAATGTAGTAGCACATAGCCAGGTGGTTGTTCTCATGTCTGTGGCAATGCAGATGGCCCGGCCAGAGGTGTCAATGTGGGCCACGGTGGGCTCTATGATGGCTTGTGCCACCATCTTGGCCTCAGCCAGTCCCACCTTGAATCCTGATTGGCTCTGCGGCGAAAGCTCTAGGAGGAAATCCGCAATTTCCCTCCAAAGACTCTGGTTAACGGCTGCCAGCATGGTATCCGCGTTGGCTTGACGAAGATGCAGGGACGCATTGGAATACAGCTTCTTCCTGTACGCCTCTAAGATCGTCTCCTCCTTGCCTAGCAGTGCCGCTGACGAGGACGACGACTGAGGCTTGGAGTAGAGTGATGCTGCAGCAATCGCAGAGGAGTGTGGCTGAGGATGGGCCGATAGCAAGAGTGTATCCCCCTCCATTTGCCTGTACTTGGAGTCCAGGCGTCGATTGACCGGCTGGACCGAGTGGGGCTTGAGCCAGCCCTTTTTGGCCCAGGCGACATTGTCCTTCTGCATCGGGATCCCCGTTCTAGCTGCAGGACCTAACGTGAGGACTTTGGCGAGGACCCCCTCTGCTGGTTGCTCGACCTTGGGTTGAGGAAGGCCAAAGTACTCTGCCAGCCCTGCAAGACGATTGTGGAAGGCCTTGGCTGAAGGCGGTGTGTCGGGGTCCTCTTCCTCATCTGTGTCCACCTGGGGGTCCGGTTGGTCCGGCACCAGTGGAGGAGTGCTGGGAGTTGAAGGCTGAGGTGTGGAGACCAGAGCCGGAGGCTGCAGCGAAGGCTTGTACAGAACTGCCTCCACAAACGGTTGGGGGGGCCGAGCGGGCAGCGGGTGCTGCACAGGGACCATGGGGGCCTGTACTGGGGCCTGCAGCGCAGCAGCACATCCCTGATGGCGTCCCTGAGAATGACCCCCCATTTGAGGAGATTTCATGAGCCTGAGGAAGCTTTCAAAAAAACCTGTCCTCACATGCCCGTAGGGGTGGTAGGCGATATTGAAGGGGTAGCGGGCGGCGGCTGGAGCTGTTGCATGCCTATACGGACGCAGCGGGAACCTGCCCTGCACAAATGAAGGCTAGGCTGTAGGCCGCGTACCTGGGTGACAGCAGTCCCACCTTAACACTCGTTCCTCCACCTGCTCCATTCCTTGGTGCAGTATCGGGCGGGTGTCCCTAATGTCTGGCACGGCGGCCATCTTGTCGAGCTTCCTTCCACGTGCCTGCGTCGTGTTGCTTGGCTCACTGGGCCCAGCCTCGTCCAGGACTCTTGTGTGGATCATGAAGCTTATCCTGCTCTTCATGCCGCGGCCTGGTAGGCGTTTCGGCCTCGTCGGATCTGCCGGTAGTATTGCGAATAGGCGCCCCCTCGGACATGTTGCTAGTACTAGGGCGTGGCCCCTCTGGTGAAGACCCGATAAAAGAACCTTCCGGTCCCTCAACACGGTTACCGGGAGGATCCACTGACCTCTCAGCCTGCCAGCCGGTAGCTGAATTAGCCTCGGTACTCGTGCTGGTATGAGAACCTGAAAGGTTCGTCCCGCAAGTGGTGAGTCCTTAAAAACGAGTCCTTGCGGGGTGCACTGGAAAAGATTGGCCCCCCTCTTGGGTGTGGATCGATGCTTGACAAAGTGGTGAATTTGGCCTGTTCCCGTCGACGCGGAAAAGGGGACTGAGTTGTGGAGCCGGAGGGTGGAGTCGGCGCATGCTCCCAGGGCCGCACCCCAGCGAGCCTCTGAGTTTAAGGGGAAGAAGGTTTTTTCTGGTGAAAAAGGTTCCATGCATTATGGAGTAAAGGGGACGGGACGTAAGAGTTGAGCAAAGGAACATTGCTCCTGCCCACTTCGACCACTGCTTGCTAGTAGCTTGCAACTTGTATGTTTGCACCCTGTTCATAGCCCTGTTGGACAGCCATCACACTTCTGGGGGCAATGTGAATGTCGGCACCTCAACATGCTTTATTGGGGCAGTACTAGCTCAGCATTCCAGAGGTTGCCATTGCACATTTCTAAGGGCAATGAAGATGCCAGCTCACAATGTGGTACTGGGGCAGTACTGTCGGCACAATTTTCTCTGGAAAATGCAGATGCTAGAAAGAAAGAAAGGCAATGTTTTATGAAGCCAAGGAGGCAGGGCTGGGAGCAAATTACTTTTACTGAACTAAGGGCCTCCATGCAGGGTCGTAAAGCCGTGGGAGTCAGACTAGCTCCACCCGTGATGCTCAAATACACTGTGATAAACGCAAATATGCTATCCTCTCAGATTCAAATGCCCTAGTTAATCAAGTTTGATCTAAGTAACTTATGGCAGGTTCACTGATGAGTCTGTTTGTAGCACCCAGGAATATTTGAGAAAAACTATGAAACTAACAGCACCCTATATTTATTTGAGCAACATTATGATATACTTTGGAAGTGACATTGGATGTTATAGTAACATATTGCAGATAAATGCGTGTGAATTGTATGCTCTTGCTTTGATTGTATTTCGTTAATAGGAACAGTGCAGATGTGGTGCATTAAATGATGATTCTTGGTGCGCAATGTTTAAAACAAGTGTAATATCTAATGGTATTTATGATTGGCATTCTTGCAGTGTGTCATTGGGGGACACTGTATAAGGCATGTCTTTGGTTAGTGATAGTGGAACAATTTGGGCACACATTTTTCTGATGTGCCACCTAACAGCCAAAACTAAAGCAGCAAGAATGAACTTGGGTCTTAAACTCCTTGGAGCATGTTATGGCAGCACTGTGAACATCCGTTTGGCTAACTTTCAAACGGCGAATCGCTTTCAAAACCCTATGCATCATCCATAGAGCTTTCTTGAAGAAGGGCACGCATTCCATCAGAAGAAAATTAAAAACTCTTCCCAGTCAAGCATCTCCAATCTGCTGCCCCAATGAAAATCACCCTCTCGTTTCTCAGAATGAAAAGGACATGGAGAAGAACTTTAGCACACTCTGGTGCCATCTTCTGGAATTACCGTCCCACCACCTTGTGGAACTAGGAAAATCACCTGGAGTTTAGAAAACTCTTGATGATCTGGCTCTTAAAACAAAGCTTTTTAATGTTTGTGAAGGACCTCTAGACCTTTCTGCAGCTCCACCTCAACCCCATTCTGTGGACGGGTGCCCCCCCCCCCCATTCTGTGCAGCTCTTGTCCATTTCCCTGGCACTTACCGGAACTGAATACCCTAGTACTGTGAAGAACCTTCCCTACTCTCCTCGGGGTGCCATTTCAAAGCGAGCCTCTTCACAGCGGTCCCCTTATAAATGTACTATTAAAAAGTAAGATACGGATTCCAAGATGGCCGCCGTCTAAGGAACATCACGGCTCCCGAGCTCACGGACCTGCTCCTACCCTGAGGGGTCCACCGCACGCCTGATGCCGATAATTGCCCTCCCCGGCATTTTTCTTCACCGTCGGCACCTTCTGACACCCCAATCGACCGGAGGCAACACACGGGGACCTCGCTGGCTCGCGGGAGCACCCTGCTGCACCGGCCATCCTGAGGAGACCTGATCTTCACTGGCACTCGGGCGCTCCTGCAGCGGCTTGGACCGGGCCAGGCCGACAGTGGAGTGGTTCCCCGGTGCGGGCCCTGTGGAAAAGCCCTCCACAGAGAGCAACATTAGAAGAGCCCAGGCTGAACTGTGTTGGTTGGCAGAACGCGGCTCCGGACACCCCCGTCCCCCCCCACAGCCCCCCCAGCTGGACACGGGAGCTACTTGCTCTGAGAGGTGAGTGAGTGATGCAGCGACCGGAGTGGGCCTTGGCTGCCGCGCCCGGAGAAGTGAGACGCATCAGAATTTGGAAAACTTATATCGGCCCCCCCCGCTCCCTCCACCCCCCCCCCCCCCAGGTCGAGACCCATAGTAGAGCAGCCAGGTGGCTGACTGGGGCCGGGGATCGGAGCCCCGCGGGGGAGGAGGTCCGTGCCCCCCCACAAGCATAGAGGCACCTTCCCCTCGGACCTAAACCCGTGCGGGCGGTCTGGGGATCTACTGGAGCACTGAGAAGAGGAGGCCGAGTCGGCGGCGTTTGGCCTGGGTCCCCCATTTCGGCCGGGGCGCCGCACCCCCAGATCACGGGACTAGACTCAACCCGTGTATAGGCGGGACCCAGCCGGGCAGCGGGAGCGGCACCAGGACTGGACCGGGACCTGCAGCCCCATACGGGAGGCTGAGTGGGGGCGAGGAGTTTGGGGGCCCCAATGGAGACACACACCTCTACCTAGGTTTGCGAAGCTCCCGCCCTTTCTTCGCTGCTGCGGGCTTCCAGGCTGGGCGAAAACTAAACCAAGCTAGCTTCAGACCCGGGGCCCACCATGTCCAGGAATAGAACCAAGGACCCCCCCCTCGGCCCTCAAAAACACCAGGAAGATTCACGAGGGCTCCCTCCCCAAATTCTGGGCCAAAGATAAAGAGCAAGAGGATGACCAACTGCGTAATAGCCGGGGGGAAGACTGGACGACACCCCAACGTGCAGACCCTCACCCGGGGCAGTATGATGGACCAGTCACCCACATGGCGCTTAGGCAAGTCCTCGGTGAAGTAGTGGATAAGATCACGACGCCGAGTCAGAAGCAGATGGACGCTCTGAGGGAAGATCCGGCCGAGGGGCTAAAGGACATTAAACGGGATATCCATAATGCCGAAGAAAGGGTGGACACAAATGAGTGGGACATCCAGGAACTGGCGGAGGACGCCAGGAAAGCTGAAAATCTTCTGGAAACTCTAGCACAGGCCACTTAGAGCTACAGGCCGAGGATTTAGAGAACCGCTCTAGACGAAGCAACATTCGGGTCAAAGCACTGCCGGAGTCCGTTCAGCCTAAAGACCTTGCGCAAACTCTTCCAGCCGTCTTCAGGGACCTCCTGGACATGGACACAGCTATTGACCTCCAGTTTGACAGGGTTCACAGAGTGGGTCCCCCCCACCCAGAGCCAGGTGCAAGACCCAGGGGCGTGCTAGTGGCATTCCACAGTTATGCCACAAAAGAGAAGCTCCTGGGAAAAGCGAGGAAGGCCGGCTGTATATCTTGCAACGGTGCTGAGATTTTTTTGTATCAAGATTTATCTCTAATAGCACTGAACAAAAGGAGACTGATGCTTCCGGTGTTGAAAATTCTGCGTAAAAAGCAAATCAGAAATAGGTGATCTCATCCATTTGGTCTATCCTTCCTGTGGCAGAGTAAGCTGCACAAAATTACGACCTACGAACAAGGCTTGGACGTATTGGGCATCGAGGAGCAACCATCGGTGGACCATGAAGGCCCTCCTGGTCGGCGCGGTCCATCCAAATCATGGGAATGGACTACCGCCAAGCCCAAGTGATCTAGGAAGAAGACCCCTCAGAAGGGGGGATGCGATTCACCAGGGAGGAACCGCCTCAGCAGTCAAGATGGCTCGTCTGGAAATTCAGCGGACACCAACTCCCTGAAACCTTAGGGGCGCCGGCCCAGTAAGTCTGGGGAGGGCACTAACTTCATAAGTCTGAGGCCCCGCAACAGGGGGGCGAAAGCAGTTCTGAAGATTCACTGCGGGCAAGGGAGGGGGAGAGTCACTTGGGATGGGATTGGGATATCCTGCGTTGGGAAGACCTGGGGTAATGTTGGGGCTCAACTCTCGTCTTTTAGATACGAGGGGGGCAACTAGCCAGTTGAGCCCACCCAGGGGGTTGTCCAAGTTTGGGGAGAGTGGGGGGGGGGGGGTTTCGGGAGCAGTTGAGAGGGACGGTCCGCCTGGTAACATCTACCCGAGACCAAGTATCGGGGGTCCTGAGAAACCAAGGTTTCAAGGCTACTACCCAGCACCAAATAATCCACACAACCAGATAGTATGGAGCAACTGAAGATATTATCCCTAAATGTAAACGGGATAAATTCGCTGGTTAAAAGAAAGGTGGTGGAATTGTTCATACGCAAAGAAAAACCGCACATAGTTGTTTTTCAGGAGACTCTCATTAAAACGCGGGACACTAGGAGAATCAAAATCTGGGAATATGCCCGGCTTTTCGAGGCCACTCAGTCTTGCAGGGGGGGGGGGGGCGGCCCTTGCATTGAGGGATGGGTTGGATCTCCTGATTTAGTCAACACAAAAAGACGACCAAGGGAGGTACCTGGCGCTGATATTAGAGGGCAGAGGAGATGTACACAGTCGCGACCCTATATGCACCCAACACCGGGCAGGACGCCTTCCTCCAGAAGTCTCTTGCCCGCCTGAGCGCTTTCGCCAGGGGACGCATTGTCCTAGCAGGGGACTTTAACATGGCTTGGGACCCCTCCAGGGACAGAAGCAAGGCTCTGCGGGGAGCGCCGAGTGGACCTTCTGTGGGATCTTTCAGGAGCTGTCCTTGGTAGATGTATGGAGGGAGACACAGGGAGATGAGAAAGGATACACGTTTTATTCACATCCTCATAAAACCCACTCCCGAATTGACTACATTTGGGTGTCTGCCCCCCTCTTGGGCACCATCACGGGGATCTCTCTCGGGCCCATTGCGATCTCGGACCACACTCCTATTGGGCTAGCACTGAGCAGGCCACGGGGACCCCCACGGTTGTGGAAATGGCGTTACCCGACCCACCTATTTAAGGACCCAGTTTTGATACAGGAGGTGGAACGGGAGTTGGAGGAATATGTGGAGAAGGATAGTTGGGATGACACTACTCCGCAAACATGGTGGGATGCACTAAAAGCCACGCGAAGGGGGAAAATTATGGCAATCAAGGCCAGAAGAGATGGGGAACTGAGGTTGGAGGAAGATAATCTGGACAGGAAACTCGGGGAGGTGATGGCACTATTGTCAGCAAAGCATACACCAGCCTTAGCTAGGGAGGTTTGGACGCTAAGGGGCCAATTGAACCTCATCCAGACCAGGGCGTCTGAGCGCAACCTACTACACTTACGTCAAATGCACTAAACTAAAGCGAACAAATCCGATAGATTGCTTGCCCGGATGTTGAGAAGAGAGGAGAAGAGCAAAACTATCCTTAGAATTAAGGGAGAGAGTGGGCAGACGTTTACGGACAATAGGGAGATAGAGAGGGAATTCCACCATTTTTATACCACTCTTTACTCAAGTAATCCTGACCCCGCAGCGCAAAAGGCATACCTAGACAGGCTCGACCTCCGGACCCTTTCAAAGGGAGGGCGGGAGCAGCTTGAAGGAGAAATAACAACTGACGAAGTCAGAAAGGCAATCCTAGCCCTCCCCCCGAACAAGGCCCCGGGCCCAGATGGCTTTGTGGCCGAGTTCTATAAGCTACACAAAGAAATTTTAATTCCCCAGCTATCCAAACTCTTTAATCACATAAGCTCCCCTGGAGCCCTCCCCAGGTCCATGGATGAGGCCAAAGTAATACTCATACATAAAAAGGGCAAGGACCCGGAGGACTGTGGGCGCTATCGCCCGATAACGCTCATAAATGCTGATGCGAAGATTTGCACGAAGATCTAAGCGGCCAGGTTAGACTCCATTATGCCAAAGTTAGTGCAACATGATCAGGAGGGCTTTATTAGGGGGCGGCAGACAGCTGACAATGTGCGCAGAGTGACCCATCTGATCGAAAAGTCCCAGATAAAGGGGGTCCACGCTCTCCTCCTAGCGATTGATGCCGAAAAGGCTTTCGATCGAGTGGAGTGGGGCTTCCTTTTTGCCACAATGACCAAAATGGGTTTTGATCCCAAATACATTGATAGAGTGGCCGCCAGCTACCAGAATCCGTCCCTTTGTCTGGCAATCAACAGCCGGGTCTCAGAGTTGTTTCGGGTGGAGAGGGGTACGAAGCAGGGGTGCCCAATATCCCCACTGCTTTGCTATTCATATAGAGCCTTTTCTGGAGGCACTAAGAACGGGTGAGAATATTAGGGGCATCAGCTTCAGGGGTCAGGCCCACAAAGAGTTCGCCTTTGCTGATGATATGTTACTCACATTGACCGATGCTGAGGTATCGCTACCGGCAGTATGCGAGGAGCTTGACCAGTTTGGGCAGGTCGCTGGTCTGAAGGTAAACACTAATAAGTCGGAGATTCTTACACTTAATTCACGGGCGGCTTTGATACAACATGTCAAGCACCAATTTGCTTTCAGATGGGCAAGCAAGGGAATCAAGTACCTGGGGGTTTACCTCACCAATACAGTGGGAGAACTATATCAGGCTAATTATCCCCCTATGTTAGAGAAAATCAAGTCGAAGCTAGTAGACTGGGGTCAATTGTATATCTCGTGGCTGGGGCGCATTAATGTCCTAAAGATGGTGGTGCTTCCACAGCTTCTGTACCATTTTGCTGCCCTCCCGGTAGAAGTCCCGCCCTCCTTTTTTAGGGCCCTACATAAAGCTACAAACCTCTTCATCTGGAACCAAACGTCCCAGAATAGCCTCAGCTCTTATGAGGTCTTCAACCCTCCGGGGTAGAATGGGCGAGCCAGATTTCGAGGCCTACTATATCGCGGCCCAGATAAGGGTACTCGGAGATTGGCAGAGAAATGACTGTGATAAACCATGTAGGCCGATGGATAGGGCAGAGGTAGCTGGGCAGCTGGAGGGAGCATTGTGGCTCCCGTGGCGGATAGACCTCCCCAGATGTATATCAGCCGAATCACCTCGACCAAAGGGGAAGCCTGGGACGTGGCAGTCAAACGGGCCCACATCACTACCTTCCCCTCCCCTTATTCACCTCTGTTTGAGAACCCACAATTCTCCCCAGGTTGTAATAATCAGGCATTTAAGGATTGGTATGTGGGGGGATGCCGGATGTTGCGAGACATGTATGGGGATGGCAAGGTAAAAGACTTCGAACAGTGTAAAACAGAGTTCGGATTGAAGGAGACCCATAGGTTCAGATACATACAGCTGAGACATTGGTTATCCCAACCAGAACAGAAACAGGCAGGCACATGCTCTCTAACCCCGTTCGAAAAATATTTGGACACACATAAGGGGGACAGGGGTCTCATGGCCTCCATATATAAATACATTAAGGAGGGGGAAACTCCCCCCGAATAGAAATTACATGAGGAAATGGGAAGCGGACACGGGCACGGAAATAGAGAGTGCGTGGCAAGACTTGTGGGTTCGGATTCCGAAGCTCACAAGGTCCCTCCAGATCCGGGAGATTTGGCTTAAGCTGATGTATCAATGGCACCTAACCCCGGTCAGCCTAAGCAAGATGTTTGCTCAAACCTCACAACATTGCTGGTGAGATTGTGTGGGGAGGGGCTCTTGGGCTCACATTTGGTGGGAATGTCCTAAACTGAACACTTTTTGGGACAACATCCAGCAGGCCATCGATCAGGTTCTGGGTCCCAAGGCAAGGGGGAAGAAGGGGCTTAATATGCTGGGCCTAAATCGGGTGCTGGGGGACCGCCCTACGAAATCGGCCCGCATAGTGTATATCACTATGATGATGTCTGCTGCAATGGTGCTGGCGCGCAAGGGGAAGTCGAAGGACCCCCCCCCCAAGAGTATGAGTGGGTAGCAAAAATCTGGGTTGGTCGTGTCCATGGAGTGGCTTACGTATTCCATACAGGGTCAATATATGAAGTTTATATCTGCCTGGGCTGCTCTGCTAACTTTTCTGAAGCAAGGGGCACGCAGAGCCTGGTGCCCCAAAAGCATGTCACTACTTGGTATTATACTCCCTCAAGAAGACTCTGACCCCTGAATGCGAAGAAAGCTGAACCGATCAAGGGTTCTCAGGACAATGTCAAGCGGACCTAAAGATGGGCATCACCAGTACGACATCCCCGCGAGGGGGCAAAACTCAACATACTGCTGCTGGAAGGTGGGGGGATGGGGGATCTGAGGGGAAGGGGGGGGGAGTTTTGGTTTGGGCCTTTTGATTTTTGTTCTTCAACTTCGAATGGTTACTGTTTTAAGCAAAATGTTTATAAAAACCAGTAAAAAAAAAGTAAGATGCATGGTCTTGAAATTAAGGACCCCAGCCTTGACAGGTGGCCAGTGCTGGTAGTTCAACGCTTGCAGACCCTGACCATATGTGTATGGAACATGTACCCAGCTTTGCTGTATGTAGTGACATTTTTCCAGGTCTGTCAGAGCATAATTGCCAAAATCGATGCTCCCGATCTCCAGCAGCAGTACAGCTAAAGTATAAACTGAAGACCACTAGGTGGTTTCATGAATCAAAACAAAAATAACGGAAAATATGCAGATTCAAGCAAGCGTTCACTGGGAAGTTCCTTCATAGCTCTGGATAGCCTAAATATATTAGTATTTGTTTCGCTAACTTTATCAAGGTCTTATCAAAGATCCTGCCCGGAATTTGCCAGCTCTCTGCATAGATCTTCCTTCATCTTCTCAGTGGCTGGCTGCTGATTCCATATGGCTCTGCATCGACTTGTGGCTGTCTGCTGTGCTTCAGTACAGGTGAGAAATGACGATACTCGCTAAAGTGTGAAATGAGCCAGGTGCTTCCTCATGCTTGAGCCAGTTGCAGAGTTTTTTGGGTTCAAAAAGATATTTATTGAAGGCAAAAGGACTATATTCCACCAAGTCCTCACGCGGAGAATGTTTTTGCAAGCTGCATCCTCTCTCTAAGAAAGGTTTGGATGCAAGTTCCCAGGTAGTCCTCGTGCTGTAAGAAACATCAGGTTGTATTCTTTGAGGTTTAGAATGCAACGTACTGTTTTGCTTTCGTTGTCCCACAGTGTTATCCTTCCAAACTGAAAACATGCCATGAGATAAATTACATAATGAGAATGAGGAAGTAGTTGTGGTTGTAATTTGCCACAAGTGATTTCAAGGTGAGTCATTGTAATGCAGTATACGGTTTAATATTCCCGGGATATGAATTAAGGGGACTAGTCGTCCCTTAACTTCAGATGAAATAAATAATGCGTCAGGAGTGGTTTAGGAAGTCTTTAATTAAGGTCAGTTCCCAGACAATAGACTTTTGTAAATGGACTATCAATGGAAGGGGGGTTGCCATTGGAACTGTATATAGAGGCATTTTGGCTTCGATACTATGCTCGGAAATGCAGCGTGTCTCTGGATATTCACCTAAGCCCACAGCAAAATAGACTTGACTCAAGAGCACAGACACCTGCCTCCTGCTTCCAGTAGAGCCAATGAGAAGCGTTTTTACTCATCTGAACCAATGCTTGCAGAGCCAGAACTTCACAGTGAGCCAGCCTCCTAATATAAAGTAGAGAAAGGTGACTCATGTTCGGTTGGGCAAGGTAAGGAATTGCCCAATTTTTAATGCACCACTTTCTGGAAGTTTGTCTGTTAATAACAATATGTATGGAGGAATAACCATAACGGTAATTACTCTAAAAAGTACAATGACTGCTTTAAGGAAATGGCATTATTGTGGAAAAGGGAATCGGAGCTGCACCCATTCTTAAAAACTCTTAAAAACTCAGTGAATTGAAGATCACCCAGTTACTGTAACCATCTAGTCTAAAACCCACGTCGACCATGCAGGAGAGAAGTGCAAGGCTTAGGTGCTGGAAATGATTGCAGCAACGCAAATTCAGGGAGAGCTTCACGTAATAGCAGATGGCCAATGCCATAGAACTGTTTGGTGGGTACAACAGGAAGAACAAGCACCCAGCAGAAAAATCCGATCTGGAACACAAACACCATCCAGGGCAAGGAAGGACAGTGAGTACGGTATAAGGTGTTGTGGAGGACAGCAGAGTTGTAATGACTTTAAGGGGCAAGAGCACAATTCGTTCTCCACCCCCCACCACGAGACTGCTGCCACAGGTGGTGGCACTGTGGACTGGCTGCACCTTCTGCCAGGTGAGAAAAGTCTCCATGTTCCAGATGGCTGGCCTTGAGACACTTGAAGCAGCAGTGTTTGGAAGTAGGCAGCCAAGCAGAACTTGGTGAGTGCAAATTAGAGATTGGGATGCTTGGAAGTGTGAATGTATCACATGAGAGCCTAGGGAACGTCATGCAGGTACACTGCTGAATTTATTGGCTGAAATGCTTATGCAGTATTACCACCAACAACATGGAACAAGAGTTGAGGCCTCAATGCAGATGACCATCTGTAAATTATGCCACGCTGAGATTAATGCAATACCTGCAATGTAGCAGATTGTATGAGGATGCTTGGGTCTCTTGTCATCTTGAGGCTGAAGGCGCATCAAAATATATCTGGCAGTAAACTGGTTCCATTCATCGCAGCCCTACTCATTCGAATTTTCAATTCCCCAGGTTATCAAGAAGGACATTTCCTGTTGGTTGAGACAGTTCATTCTTAGTGGGTGGTCCTTTTCAGAAACTTCCCATGGCAGCGTCCATCACAACATCCTCCTCAATTGCTGGCTGATGAGTGACTCTGGACAGCTACTTAGTGTTCGCTCTATGGGGCAAATCTGGTCAGGCCTCTCATATAATTTTTCTGGAACTCAAGGCAATCCTTCTATTGTTGAACGCCTTTCTCCCTTTGATTGAGGATTACCACCACACTCCAATCCACCATCCTTCCCATTACTGTTCTTTGGGTCTGCCTCCACTGACCTCACCCAAACAACCCACACTCTGCCTTTCCTTCTGCCCATTTTATACTTTTATGCTGTGGTCTTGCTGGTTCTGCCCACTCCTCCCCTTTTCATTGGCTACAGTGCACAAATGACTCTCTGCACTATTAAGTGCCCGTCTTTTCCCCAGGAGCTTGAGTACACAGGCGGGAGTCTTAAAAACCCATCTAAGCCCTACTACTACCTTTTCCAGGACTATTTATGAATGTCTCTGGCGTGGTATCAGCCAGTGGCTCATGCTACTCGTTCTCCCTGTTGTTTTCCTCAGGTGTTGAGTTTTGTTGCCAATTCGGTTTGGGAAGGGATTCCGTGTCTCTCCTATCACCCTGCAGTCTCGTCGTTTTTTGCTGGCTCCCCATTTTCCTTAGGTGCGTTTTGATATCTCAGGTTGGGTTTCTCAGTTCTATTTGGCAAGGACATTCTCAGTCCACTTACTGGCTTATCCTTATCCTGGCTGTGGTAGGGTTTTCTCAGTTGCTCCCAAGTGTTCTTAAATGAAAGTGAGCGAACACTGGCCAGAATAAATTGCTGGCAGGCATTTTGCTACACAGGGTGGCACCATTCTTCACATACATGGGACATGAGTGGGTCTGAGGGACTGGGGTCAACGACAGGTTCATGAGAATGTCAGACAGTACAGTGACAATAGTAGACATCAAGAACGGGCATGGGGGGGGGGTGAGGTTTTGCCCCCTGCTTCCCACCTAGTGGGTCATCTGAGTGAAGAGGCAGATAACATCAGCACAATGCCCACTCAAACCAAGGTGGAACTTGATCCTTCTATTGTGCAACACCTGTTCAATGTGTTCCCAGCAATGGATGCAAGTGATTGCATGGGACAACATATTTTC
Source organism: Ambystoma mexicanum (assembly GCF_040938575.1). Lineage (NCBI taxonomy): Eukaryota > Metazoa > Chordata > Amphibia > Caudata > Ambystomatidae > Ambystoma > Ambystoma mexicanum. Next base: position 1,199,669,142 of record NC_090935.1, read on the forward strand.
TTACTACTTTCCGCCCCTTCCCCACCTTTCCAAAGTCTTTCAGAAATGTTGAATGAGTCGGGGCCCATCTTATCTTCAAAGCCCCCTTTTGGCCTGCCGAGTGCAGGTTCTTGGGTCTCTTGTTGTGTCCTTCAGCCTCAAATGGGGGCATGGTCTTCCATCCCTCCTCCTCTATCACTGAATTAGGCAGCGTAGTACAAGGGCAGAGGGGGCCCCCAAGTCACCCGGGCATGTCCCAGTGCAACCTAGACCTCAATCGGAAAAGGCCTTCTGCAGGTTCTATGTGATTTCATCATTTTCTTTTCATCAAGGAAGATTGTTTTGTTTTTGTAGGACATTTTACTGCAAATGTATGCGCGGAGAGACTACCCGCAGGCCCTTCTCCAGTACCCACTACCTTCATTACCCTGCCCCCCACATACATTTGCGGTCAAATGAGGTGGTAAAAATGTGTCTAATTCTTCCTCGATGGAAAAACCTGCGATGGAATATTCCTTTCCCCTTCTGCACAGCCCCAGTACTGTAGCAAATGGCTGTGTTTCTATTTTTGGGCACTGGAGTGTCAGATTAACCTGTTTGACTAGTCCTGTTCACATTGTTTTGAAACTGACTGGGTCCGAGGTTAAAGTAGATCTTGGAGATGCTATCTTGCAGCTCTGGGAAACGTTCTAATTTCTGGTTTGGAATCTTATTCACTTTTTAACCCAGCTGTGAAGAGAGATTTCAAGAGCCTACGTTTGTTCAATCCTTTGAGCGTGTCTCACTTTATATATGGCACCTGAATTATGTTCTCACTGCTCTAGTTCTCCTGAAAATGGCCTTTCTGGTGACAATTACTTTGGCTGACAGAATCTGAATTGTGAGTGCTGTTGAGTGGGTTCTATGATGTTTGCTTGATAATATCTGTTTGAGGCCCATTTGCTCAAATGTTTTTATTTTTGTAGACTCCCCCTCAACCCCTCTACATCTCCCACACCTTAATATATACCTAAACCTAACCCCCCACACCATCTACTTTTGCAGCAAAGTGTAAAAAAAACTCAAGCAAATGGGCCTGCAAGCAAATGGGTGAGTACTGTTGAGTGTATACATTTTCTCATAAGGACAAGCTGGTGCCTAAGAAAGTGCAACTAGAGTTTCATTTGAACCAGGAAATTGTTCTCCCCTCTTTATTTACTAATCCATCTGATTTTGTAAAACACTGTGCACAATCTGGATGTGTGCTGCACCATACAGATGTAACAGGATAGGGTGAATGAGATCTGGACCACAGACATGATCTTCATCACCTACGATGGACCCTTTCCATGTGAGCAGTCTGTAAGGGCTTCCTTTCTTTAATGAATTTGGTTCTGCATCCTCTACCTATTTTATTCAGGTGCGTCTTAAGGCCTAAGGGTCTCTTGGATCACTTTGTGTGAGCCAAGGAAGCATCTGTGGCTTTTCAGTGGTCCATTACAGTTGATATCTGTATAGCGGCCGTGCAGGTTACCCTGCTGTTTTCTGCAGGCTTTATTTGCTGGTCTCCAGCTCCTGTGCAGATTGCGAGTTTGGCATGGCTGTTTTTAGGATTAAGACTCAAGTCCAACATTGCTGAATTCTTATGCATTTCTACCACGAGTGTGGAAGAAAGGAGACTGAGTATAGTACTATGTACACGTTACTTACCACCATAGTGACCAGTGTACTCTAGTCCGCTGTCCCTTTACCTCCCTATGACCCTCCCTCACTAAATCTCAGATGCCTGTTGGCTGTAGCATGAGTGGTTGGGGAAAGAACTGGCAGGTGAAGCCAACGTGTGTGGGCAGTTAGTTGTGACATTGGCAGCACATATGCTCTGGTTTTGCATTTTGTAAATACATTTTTGCTGGACAATAACTTTTTTCCATCCACACAGGATAACATCCCCCGAGTACGGAAGAGTGAGTTCAGTAGCCAAGCACATATCATTATTGATAAATACACAATAATCCGCAGAGTACTCCTCTGCAGGGTGCAGCACCATGCTCTTCTTATTGCAAGCCCTACCTTCTGTAATAGTTTCGTGAACTTTGGTGCATTTGTACTCCAAAAGTACAACTTTGCCATCCATAAGTATGTCCAGTGCCTTGCAAGCATAGACAACTCACAGCCCTCTTAAAATCCTGGATGGATTGCTGCATGCATGTCATTTTTCAACCTTAGACTCAGTCTTGTTCCCAACTTCACTTACCGCCCTCATCCGTCTGCATCTCAGGACACTTTGATGGGTCCTCTACTGCTCACCCTTGAACAACAATTGGGCTTCTACAAGCTAAACTGCTGACTGATGCGTTCTTCCTTCCCTCACCCCAGTTCATGGATCAGACATGCTGCACGGTCTTGGCTCCCAACCTAATATTTTCAGTCCTTTCCTAGAGCTGCTGTTCCCCAAACAACGCCCGGCCAGTGGCAGAGCTTGCCATTGTAGGGAAGGTTATAGGTATCACATATACCTTTCTGCTGCCCTGCATGCAGACCTATTGCTTTAAACAGAAAAGGCCAGCTGTAGAGGGAACTTCGCCACTGCAGTAGTATCACTAGACAGTAACATTGTGTTGTCGCTGGCAGCGTAGTGTGAGGGGTCAGAAATTAGTTGGGCACAGGGTATTCCTATTCTCAAGTAAAGACATTTATTGAAACAAAAACAGGAATTTCCATCCCTAAAAATAAAAAATAAAAGGAACAGTTGGCGTCAGGAAGTCAGTAACTGAAAAGCTGTCCTTGTGTCTAAAACATTTTATCCTGACCCTTGCACTAAAACAAAAAAACAAAGGTGCAAGGGAATGTCTTTTTTTCTTGTGGTAGCAAAGTGTTCAAAATCAAAACATAATAATTACTCCAACATAAATGTTCTCCAAGACCCCTGAATCCAGAGGGCGGTCCCCTTCCCCTGGTTTCATAAATAGGATGGCAAGGATTCCACTTTAATTGACAGTTCCTTTGTTTCTTCACTGGCTTATGAAGTTCATGTTCCAGTCACAAGTTATGCAACAGTCCTTCCGTAAGATTTCCTTTGACTCTAGATTGCCTGGTGTACTCCCCTGCCAGGAATCTTCACTCAATCTCATCCTGCTTTTGTCTCATGCATCTTCCATTGATGGTGGCACAAGATGGGAGGTCCTCTTGGACTTCTTCTTGTCCTCCAAAACCATCATTAATGTCCATCCAGGGCACTCAGCCCAACCTCCTAGTCCTGTATAGGCGTCTCCCATGTCATATCAACTTCCTCCCTTCTCGTGCTACTCTATCTATCACCTCTCTGGTCCCTCAGCCACCATCATACTCTACCTCTTTGGCTCCACCGATATGCCTTTCCACCTACGCTGCCTCCTCTGTGGTTCTCCCTCCTCCTTGGGCTGTTTTCCAACTAGAGCGACCTCTACCACCTATCTGGCTCCTCTGCCACCTTCCTCTACTGATCTGGCTCCTTTGCCACTCTCCTCCACCACTGCCTCCTCTCTGGCACCTTCCGTTACCTCCTCCCTGGGCCATCTGCCCCCTCCTTCTACCTCTGCCCTCTCTTTGGCCCCTATGCCTCTTCCACTGGGTGAACCCCTCGCCTGTACCCCACCCTGGAAGTCTTTCAAAAGGCAAAACCTGGTCCTCGTAGCTACTCAACACTCAATCTGCTGTGAAACACTCCTCTGACATCTGCCACTTCCTTGAAGACCTTGATGTTGATGCTCTCACTCGGACTTGGTTCATGGCCAGCTCTGTTACGAGTTTTGAGACTCGCCTCCCTGAGGGCTGCAAGATCCTCTCCGAACCCAGGACCAATCTGGCCAGAGGTGGAGTTGCCCTGCCTCTATCATTCCCACTCAGGCTTACTCCTCCTTTGAATGCCTGGTCTGCAAGCTCTCTAGCTCTCCTGGACTCTCTCTGACTTTGGCCATCATCTACAGGCCACCTGTCCAGGTCGCCTGCTTCCTTGCTGGATGGGCTGATCCCACCTCCTCTCGCCTTGCCTCTACCTCTAAGCTTCTCTTGCTCTGGGATTTCAACATCCACTTAGACTCCTCTGACCACTCTGGGTTTTTCTGCAACTTTTGTGACACTCTCTCCCTCTCTATTGTTCCCTCTGGTCCAACACTCAGCCGTACACACCTTGGATGCTCTAATCTCTGTGGACATCCCCCTCTTTAACCCTATCACTACTCCACTCTCTTCCGCATTCATTCGCCCTATGAAGTGGGTGTTGGTTGCTGCTTTCGCCTCTACTTTCTCGCCTCCTCCTACCCCTGCGGCAGACTCCCACTCTGGCACAGCCCTCTCCAACCTTCATCTCTCAATCTCCAATGCTCTCGATACCCTTGGCCATGTCTCACTGCCTGCAGCATCGGCGCCCTTCATTTATGTGGACACCACTGGGGAAGGGTCCTCTTGGCAACCCTCTCCCTTGCGTCCCTGGAATTACTCCCCTCATGAGTCCTCCTCCGGTCACGCCAAGTTTCAAAAACGTATGCTTTTAGACCCGATTAAGGAGTACTTTCGAGGCCTGTTTAGGGAGATATGCCTGCCTGCGCCGTCTGTTCTAGCTGCGGTTCCTGTGGTTCCGCCGATGCTACCTTTGCCTGCTGGGCCTCCCCCGACTCTTCCACCCTTGCCTCCGTTGTCCCCAGTGGACAAGGCCATTGTGGTGCCTGATGTGATTCAGCCTAAACCAGGCCTGTCGGACGACGCACAGGGCGATCAGGACAGCGAAGACCAGCCCCGCTCTATCAGAGCTTTTCACGACCGGGTGCTGGACATGGTGTCTGTTGGATGTTCCAGTATCCGAGGCACCCACTCCGCAGGAGGGCATGCTTTCGGGGGTGTTCACCTTGTCTCCTTTTGAGTGTACCGGCTTGTTCTTGCAGAAGGACGTTTTGGCAGACGTCCATAGAGTCTGGGAGAAACCACACTCTGGACTGTTTGTCAACAAGAAAATTAACGCACGCTACAGGCTCCATTCTTCGGAAGAGGTGGCCTTAGCGTCATGTCCAGCCCCTCCTCCCTGGCATGGATACCTCTCGTCAGGCTTAGCTTCACGCCACCAAGTTCTCTAAGGAGGCGCAGGATAAGGTTTTGGACCTGCCCTTTGATGGCAAGGAGCTCTTTCATTCCGCGACAGATGTGGAGCTGACCAAAATGAAGGACAGCACTCAGACCGCCAAGTCCTTGTCTGTTCTGGTAAAACCACCTTTTAGGACACAGAGATCGTTGTCGCAGCCTCGGCCTTCCTCTGGTTTCAGGGGTTTTCTGGATCGGAAATTCCTGCCGAAGGCAACAACGGAGTTGGTTTTTCTCCCGCTCCTCAGCCTCCTCCTCAGGTTCAGGCAACGCCGCCCCCGAGAAACCAACTAAATGATGGTTTTCTGCGCTTGCACGAGGCCCCAGTGGGAGGACGCATTGCATCTCATTGGGAGGCGTGGCAGACCATCACCGAGGACCAGTGGGTCTTGTCAGTCGTCCGGATGGGCTTCCGCTTACCCATTCCCCCTACCCCACCAATCAATCCTCCCTTCCAGCAGTCTGGGTCGCCCTCCCTCAGAGCCGAGATTCAGAAGTTACTGGATCTCAGAGCGGTGGAACCCGTTCCCCTTGGGGAGCGAGGGGAGGGCTTCTACCTCGTCTGTTTACGGTGCCCAAATCAAACCAGGCTGGCATGCTTACCATCCTAGACCTTTCCCAGTTCAATCTTTTTTTACTCCAAGAGAAATTCAAGATGATCATGGTCAGATAAAGTCCTCTTTACAGAAGGGCGATTGGCTCAGCGTGGTGGACCTTCAGGATGTGTATATGCATATTCTGATCTGGAATCCACACCGGAGATACCTACGGTTTTCTGTGGGGGAGGAGCACTTCGTGTTCCAAGTGCTCCCTTTTGGTCTCAGCTCGGCACTGCGTGTCTTTACGAAGATGTCTGTTATCGCAGCTTATCTTCGGCTTCAGGGGATCCATGTGTATCCGTATTTGGACGATTGGCTGTTGTGCAGTCCTTGCCCGCTGAAAGCCTCCAACACTCTTCAGTCTCTCCTCCAGCTCCTGTTCCACCTTGGGCTGTCGGTGAACTGGCGAAAATCTTTCATGACTGTCTCTCAGGACTTGACTTTCCTGGGTTTTCATTGGAACACGATCGACTGCAGAGTTTACCTGACCTGGGACAGAATGGCGGATCTGTTGGCCACATGTCAGATGTTTGCGCAGTCGGAGAGCATGTCGGCCTGGTGGTTCCAGAGGCTTCTGGGTCTCATGGCCTTGTGCGTCTTGGCTCTTCCTCTTGCTTGGCTCAAGATGAGGCGGACGCAAATGGTTCTTCGGAATTTTTGGCGTCAGGCTGTGGATCCGGACTCCAAGATGATATTGATTCCGGCTTTCATGAGAGTAGACCTGGCATGTTGGTCTTCTCTCAGCAACCTGTCGGTGGGTGTGGGTTTTCAGGACCCCGCTCTGATGGCGATGATCACGACGGACTCCTCCCTTCTGGGGTGGGGTGCGCCGTTGGATCTTCTTCAGGTCTCCGAACTCTGGTCGCCCCAAGACAAGTTCCTTCACATAAATCATCCGGAGCTTCTGGCGATTTTTCTGGCATTCAAGGCGTTCAGGCCGGTCATTGCCAACAAAGTGGTTCGTGTCTGCACGGACAATGTGGTGTCAATGTTTTACATCAACAAGCAGGGGGGCACCAAGTCCCCTCCTCTTGTGGATCTGACCATTCAGATTTGGGAATGGGCGGTTCAGCATGGCATCTGGCTGGTAGCAGTACACATCCTGGGCCAGCTGAATGTCACGGCGGATGCCGTCAGTCGACGGACAATGGTCAGCTGTGAGTGGGAATTGAAAGCGGAGGTCCTCTCGCAGATATTCCTGTGTTGGGGCACTCCGGATGTGGATCTCTTCCCAACATCGGCAAACTAACTTCCTCTTTATGCCTCCAGAAACGGGCTGGGAACCTCCTCTCTGGGGGATGCGCTCGAGATTCCTTGGCACAACATGAGGGCCTATGCTTTCCCGCCTCTGCCTCTGATTCATCAGACGATTTGCAAGCTGAGGAACACTGTGAACTGTTCTCTTCTGCTCATAACTCCGTGGTGGCCGGCCAGGTTCTGGTTTTCAGAGCTTCAACACCTGTCGGTGTGTGCCCGATCAGGCTCCCGTTGGTTCCCGATCTGCTTCACCAGAGGGATCGGCAGCTGTGGCATCCCTCCCCGCAATTGTTCAGCTTGGCAGCATGGTGCCTAAGTTCAGATCTTTAGAGCATCTCAATCTGTCGGCTGACACCATGCGCATTATCCAGGCAGCCAGGAAACCCTCCACAAGGTCTCAGTACAGAAGCAAATGGCTTTGGTTCTGTCACTGGTGTTTAGCCAAACAGCTGGATCCCAGGGTGGCTACGATTGACACAGTGCTTTCTTTCATTTCTCACCTAGTAGAGTCGGGCATTCATGTTCTGTCATGCAGAATTTATGGCTGTTGCCACCTATCTATCCACGGACCAGTACTCTTATTCACTGTCAAATCCAGTGATTAAGAGACACTTCGTGGGTCTAACGCGTCTTTACCCTCCGGTTCGCAAGCCGCACCCGACGTGGGATCTAAATGTGGTCCTTACGGCGTTGTGCCATAAGCCATTTGAACCAATGGCCACAGTAGATCTTAAGCACCTTTCGTGGAAGGTGTCTTTTGCCGTTACTTTGGCAAGGCGCGTGAGTGAGCTCCAAGCTCTGTCGGTGGAGCATCCCTTTTTGGTTTTCCACAAAGATAAGGTAGTCCTAAGGACAAATCCTGCTTTCCTACCAAAGGTGGTTTCTGATTTCCATCTGAATCAGTCAATCTCCCTGCCTGTCTTCTTTCCAAACCCAGCTTCAGAAGCGTAGAGGGTTTTGCATTGTTTGGATGTTAGAAGAGCTCTTAAATTCTATCTGGACAGAACATCTGAATTTAGGAGTTCTTCTCAACTATTGGTGACTTTTGGTAATCCACAAGGGTAACGGGCCTCTAAAGCGACTATCTCCAGATGGATCGCTGCCTGTATTACGGAGACTTACACTGTTCAGGGTCTCCAGCCTCCTAAAGGGATTCATGCATACCTGGTACGGGGCAAGGCAGCTGCGGTGGCCTTTCAAAAATATGTCCCCTGGGAGACCATCGCGAAAGCGGCTACTAGGTCCTCCCCATCGGCTTTTTGTAAACACTACTCTTTGGACCTGAGCTCCAGATCCGATGCTCAGTTTGGCCAGGCTGTGTTGAAGAACCTTTTTCAGTAGGGGGTTTCCATCCACCAGTAGTTCCTGTGAGGAGTGCTTGGGAATCTCCCATAAGTATGGAGAAAAGGGGATGGGACGTGGAATTATAACCAGGTTACTCACCGTAGTGACCACCTTACTCCTAGTCCATAGTCCCCTTTCCTCCATACGCCCGCCCGCCGTCCCCTCTAATAAGGTTCCTCTATTATTGCTTAAAGGTCTCTGACCTGGCGATAGAAAAGGACTGATGGGCGGTGCGCTGGGCAGAGCTAAGGTGGGCGGGGTTACAGCCGTGTGCGGTACCCCGCGTAAAAAGAGAGGAAGGACAACATTTTTGAAAAAGTTTGATGCTTTTACAAAGTGCTCTGGTCCTGTCCCGCAGCACGGAGGAATGTTCCATAAGTATGGAGGAAAGGGGACTATGGACTAGGAGTAAGGTGGTCACTACGGTGAGTAACTTGGTTATTCCCCAGCATTCGATCTTTCATGGATTCACCTGTGAATATTCACCGTCGTCAGGCTGGGATTCCCTGGTTATGTTAATTTAGTACTTTTCCTGTGGGAAACCGTTGACACCTTGAGTGTCCCATCAATGTCGTTGTGGGTGCTTTTGGTCCCCACCAATAGGACGCTGAGTGTATAGCTCCGCCCAAGCAGCTTTTCCTCAGATTTCAACCGTCTTTCTAGCTGGTGGGATGCCTCAAGTTCTTCTCTTGACTGAGAAATTCTCTTTACACAAAAAAAATATATTTTTCCACATTCCACTCGAGCAAGCAACGACTTACAGGGCAGAAGGTCTTCTTTTTGTTCCTTTTGGGGAGACTCCGGTCAAACCAGGTTGTCGTCCACAAGGGACACAAGAACTACAGAAGATCCGGCTTCTACTTCCTGGGATATAGAATGAACTACAAGTCCTCCCAATGCAGCAGGGATTATCGGCAAGCACAAGGCAAATGCGGCTCGGGCCACCTTGCAGAGAGGTAGGCAGAACAAAGCCCAGCAAGTACTGCCTCAAAGGCACACCAGTGAGAGGAAATGTGGCGCTTCAATTTCGACAGGTGGTGAGCAATTACAAAGGACAGATGTGTGCTAGATTTCATCTAACACGGTCATCTGTTGATATTCAAACGCACAAAGATACCCTTACCTCCCGTAACGGTGTCACATCTGCACCTTCGAATTCTCCAACAAGAAGTGCGCCAAATGTTTAAAAAAACTGGCAATAGAAAAGGAGTTTACTCAAGATACTTTGTGGTAAAAAAGCCAGATGGGAAGTGGCGTCCAATCCTGAACTTAAGAAAATTCAACAAAAACAGCAAGACACAAAAGTTCAAAATGGTCACACTACAAGAACTCATAAAGGCGGTACAGCCTCACAAACATCTAGCGGCTTTAGACCTGTAAAACGCCTACTTTCACATCGCAATACATCCGAGACATCGACAGTATCTCGGATTCAATGTTGGGGAAAGTCATTACCAGTTCTGAGTCCTTCCATTCGGTCTCCTATCAGCCCCCAGGACTTTCACCAAATGCCTAGCGCCAGTTGCAGCTTTCCTCAGAAAACAGGGCAACCACGTGTACCTACCCATACCTAGACGACTGGTTGGTCCAAGCCCCAACACATCAAGAAACTGCGATTTAGCGGAGACAGACAAACTCTACTTTAACAATTGGTATTTGTAATCGACTACACCAAATTTTGCGTAGTGCCATTGAAATGTTTGGTGTTCCATGGCGCTCAAAATGTCACAGAACAGGGCCTCATCAGACCCTCAGCCGACAGTGTATAGATTAATAACCCTGGCACGCTCTTTCAACAAAAACAAATCACAGTCCTTAAATACATCTAGGGACCATGTCGTCCTGCATTCCACTAATACCCAATTGCAGGATACACATGCGACTGCTACAGCGATTTCTAGCTACCAGATGGTCACAGCCAAAGGGTTTTTTTTCGCATTTTTTTCACTGAAGAAAATAATTCCACCAGTGTGCAGCTGAAATCTGGTCCTAGCCAGCCTCACGAAACGCACTTTTGAACCTCTCTCCGGTGCACCTCTAGTTTGTGACCTGGAAAGTGTTGTTCACAACGAGTCTCTGAACTACAGGCCTTAGTGGTGGACCCTCCGTACCTCGGATTTGCAATGGACAAAGTAATCCTCTCCACCAATCCTCACTTTATCACCTTGCCTACATTCTTTTACAGAACACCAACTCCCCAGCAGAGAGAGCATTGCACACCTTAGACGCAAAAAGGGTGTTGAAATACTACCTGGAGCGGGCAAAATCCTTTAGAGCAGCGAGACAGCTCTTAATCACTTTTGGGCCCTCGAACAAAGAGAAAGCCAAAGGAAAGCCATCACAAAACAGGGTATCGTAAGGTGGCTATCCTCGACAACATCCTTCTGCCACGCAAAGGCCAACAGGCCACTGCAGACTACAGCCAGCGCACGTTCTACTAGAGCCACAGCAGCTTCGGCAGCTCTCTGGTCGGTCATCAAAGACATTTGCCAGGCGGCAACATGGGCAATGCGTCACACATTCACTAGGTACTACTGCCTTCAACAACAGCACGCTGAAGGTGTGCAAATGGGACGAGCACTCCTTCAATGCCATCCTGTTGCATTAAGGTAAGGCCCGCAGCTTCCAGTTTTTTTTATAATTACCTATGTATACTTCTGGTATGAGCGTAAAAGTGCAAAGGTTTCAAATCTTTGTTTGCCTGTTTTTTTCTCTTCCAGACTTATATACTGCTATAAAATCTATTCACAGCATGTGAATTCATGAAAGATCCAATGCTGGAGAAAGGAGTAGTTTATTACCTGTAACTCCATTTCTCCACCTTTGGTATCTTTCATGGATTCACATGCGTGCTCCAGCCTTCCCCTCCAGGCAAACATCCTCTACAGGGCGTTGTCCTCCAGCTTCAGTGGTTCAAGTCTGAGGGGAAGCTGCTGTGGCGGAGCTATACATTCAACGTCCTATTGTTGGGGACCAAAAGCACCCAGAACGATGTTGATGGGACACTCGGTGTCAATTTTTTTCCATATGAAAAGTACTAAATTAAAGTAACCGGGGATTCCCAGCCTGACGACCGGGAATATTCACAGCATGTCAATCCATTAAAGATACCAACGCTAGAGAAATTGAGTTAAAGGTAAGAAACGACTCCCTTATTATTTGATGGTCATAGCTTGCTCCCATCTGTAGATGTAGGGTTAGATAGGAGTTTATCACACCATTGTTGAAGTTCAATAAACATCCTTGAACTGTGGTCACTTGTCTGTCTTACTGTTGATACCATGCCTTCCTTACAGCCTCCTCGCCTCACCCTCCTGTGAGGCAAAAAACCTTGGCGTCATCTTCGACTCACTCTCCTTCTCTCCACACATCACAGACCTTGCCAAGAAGGCCCACTTCCAGCTGCACCTCCTCAGAGGTATCCTACCTTTTCTCACCTTCCCCCAGAAGCTCACTGTCTCCCTAGCGCTGGTTCTCTCCAGACTGGATTACTGCAACAGCATCTTTCTCAATCTGCCGAACACTACTCATCACCCTCTTCAACTAATCCAGAACAGGACTATAAGACTTGTCCTTGGCCTAAAGCCCAGGGACCGCATCTCTCCAGCTCTGAAATCTCTCTACTGGCTCCCAGTGGCCGCGTGAATTAAGTTCGACCATCTGTATCATCCACAAGACTTTCTGGGGCCGAGGCCCTCCCTATAGCCAACACTCTCTTCCTAAATACCTTTATTCTTGAGCCCTCCACTCAGCTACCTCAAACTTTCTTCAGGTCAGATGTTTCTCCAAACAGAGAGTGGTGGTTAGATCTCTCTGCTATGCAGAGAGGTCCCTCTGGAATGGCCTCCTTGCCCCTCTCTGACTTGAACTGGCTCATCTGAAGTTCCGGAAACTGCTCAAGACTTTCCTCTCCTCTTCTTTTGCTCCCTCCCTCTCCACTGCTAAACTACCTCTCTGCTTGTCATGTGTGGTGGTGTGGCTGCCCTCAGTGTCTCATAAGTTGACACCCCCTCTCCTGACCAGTCAACATGCATTGCCGTCTGGCCTACTCAGTACTTCCGGTCTGGGACTGCACCCATGTAGTCCTTTGCCGTCCTCGCACTTATTCACAGCCCTGCTTCTCTGACTGCACTTCCCTTCGTAACCCTTCCCTGCATTTCTCCCCTCGCCCTATCCCCTAGACTTCTCGCTGCACTTGCTCGATCTGAATGTCACAAGGCTTAGTAATATCGTTTGTCTTGTCATCCCTCTATTGCCCTCCCTTGTGGAACCTAGAAACAGTTGTGTAAAGGCGCATTATTAATATCAAATTATATCATATCCACCTAGTATACTCGCCTGCCAGGATTTCTTTTATAATTCCTTCAAGCTCAATTACGTGGTATACTCTCCTGCCAGGAATCTTTACATAGCTTCAACTGCCTGGTGCGCATGTATGCTAGGACTTCTCTTAATTGATTCACAGTCCTCGGTTATACAAACATGGCCTATACCGTGAGGTACTTTGTATATTTGCCTATGGTAGCACTTGCTCAAACCTCTCCCCCACACTGGCATCTCATGCACCAGTATTGGATTGGGGTTTCTCTTGGTACTGTCTTCTCTGCATACAAACATTCTTCTAATTGAGTGTTGCGTTAATGCTTTGTCTTGACTGCATTGAAATATTATTCTTATGCTCTTTTCATTGTTAAATATCTCATATTTATCAAATGTGGGCTAGCGCGCTTGTCGTAACGCCCCATGGTCCCCAGCTGGTTTGGGCAGACTCACCTGTCTCTTCCAGCGTCTCCGACTTTGCCCATGCCTTCATGGAACAGCTGCTTCATTTGCTTTCAACCCTGGAGTCAGCAGGTGTCTCTCCAGCGTTGCGTGCACCTCTGCAGTCGTTGCTTGCACCTCTGCAGTCAGACGGTAGCTTCTTCTCTCAGTCTGGACAGACGAACGCTGCTTCTATAAGATGATCGACACCCAAGACCTTTGGCACAGCTCCTCGTGTCTCCATGGCTTTTCCTGCTAGTCTCTGGCGTCCCTCCTTCTGCCCTGGTAACCTTCTCTGTGTGTCTCGCATTAGCAACCCTTAGCCTGGAGTTTACCATCCTCTGCTACACTGCTAGTTTTGTTAGTGCAGTCACCATCTTTAAATTTCTCACGTAAGGTAGGCTTTGGAAAACAACTAGGCTGCATGTTGTATTTCGAGCACCTGTCATTCTGCACAAACTCTTTCATACTCCTCGTCTCAGTACCCAAGTGATTACGGAAGTTGAAGTCCATGAACCTCATTGGGCTTTTAACTCTCAAATGTTTTTTCCAAGAACTTTTACATTTAGGCATATTAGAAGCAGAAGGTAATGTGTGAGTTATGGGTGTTTGGGCTAAAGGTGGGGGCCGAACTAACACAGTAAACAAAGGGTTTCTTTATCTCTTCTACAAGGGGGAACAGTTTTATGACAATAGGCATTAAGGTGCTGGGTGTTGGAGAGTCTTCATCATGGAACAGGGGGGAATACTATGTTTCATCCAGTGAAGTCATAACATCTCCCTTGCTGTTGTCCCCTCCAATGTGATCTTCCCTCATAATGCCACCCACTGGGTCAGGATCAGGTAGTAGCTGACTTTCCCTGGCCACATACGAGGAGATTCCCAACAGGTAATCCGTGATGGACTCCACTGGATTCATTCAGTAGAATCTTGCTGTCCCAGCCTCTAGTTCCATAGTTGTAGACTGGGGCAGTAAGAAGCTTTTGGCAACTTCTGCGGACTACTAACCAGCACTGTACAGTGGCACTTGTTGCATTATTATCCAGGGATTACAATTGATGGGGTTAATTTAGCTACTGTAGCCTATAAATAAAACTTAGCTTCTCCAGCTGTGTGTAAAGGAGTATTGGGGCACATTGCATAATCCGCCATATTCCATGTACAATATGGTATAGTTTGTATCACATATGGAAGTTGGCGGTAATAGCTACTCCAGGCCTATAGGTATCTCCTAGTTATTGTCTGGATTTAGCACTTGCTCCAGGTTATTGAATATTTATTTCCATCCTTGATTGTCTATATACTCTTACGTCCTGTCCCCTTTCCTCCATACTGCCTGAGCGTCCCTTCCAACCTTTTTCACCAGAGAAAACCTTCTCCCCTTTAAACTCAGAGACGAGCGAGGGTGCGCCCTGGGAGCATGCACTGCCCTGACTCCACCCTCCGGCGCCACACCTCCGTCCCCTTTTCCGCGTTGACGGGAACAGGCCGAATTCACCAGCGTTCCTGGGTTTGGCTTTGGCCATGTAATTCCACGCGCAGATACTTCTTCTCTTTTGTCTTTTTATCATTCAGGTACTTGGTCCTCAGGCGTCGCCCCCTCCCCGGCGCATGTTGAGTTCCACAGGGCTCAGCAGGTGTCCATCCTGTGACCGGCTCTTCCCAACTTCAGACACCCACTCCCTCTGCCTAAGTTGCGTTGGCCCAGACCACGGTTGGCCAGCTTGTACCTCGTGCAACGCCCTGTCATCGAGGCTTCTGAAGAACAGACTGGCCAGGTGGAGGGAGCTCTTGCAGAAGTCACCTCCAGAGGACCTCAAGGACTTCGTGAAACATCGATCCAGACCCAAGGTAGGGATTTTTCATCGCACCCCGCAAGGGAAACTCCTTCCCAAGGACTAGCCCACGCGGGAGGGACTGCTCAGGTTCTTGTACCAGCATGTGCACCGAGGCTGCTTCAGCTACTGGCCTACAGGCCGAGGAATCCTTGGATCCTCCCAGTGACAGTGCCGAGGGACAGGAAGGTTCTTGTACTGGATCTTCATCCGAGGGGCTCTGCCCTTGTACCAGAATTATGTCCGAGGGGCTACACCCTCGTACTGGCAATAAGTCCTAGGGGGTGCCTAAACGCAGCTCTACCGACCCCCGGGTCGAGGGTGTCACAACTACCGGGTCTGAGCCCGAGGAGCAGGGCAGGTCTCGCGATCCACACTAAAGAGTCCTGGAGGAGGCTGGGCCCAGCGTGCCGAGCAACATGGCGCAGGCACGTGGCAGGCAGCTCGACAAAATGGCTGCCGTGCCAGACATCAACACCTGTCTGGCGCCATTCCACGAGTTCGGCAAAAACGAGTGTCAAGGTGGGACTGGCCTCAACCAGGTACGTGGCCTACAGCCTATCCATTTGCCCAGGGCAGGTTCCCACTGCGTCCGTATGGGCAGGGTATGCATCGGCTCTAGCAGCCTCCCGCTACCCTGTCTATATCCCCTACCACTCCTCCGGCCCGTGCAGACCGGTTCTTTGAGAGGTTCCTCGGCTCATGAAGTCCCCTCAGAAGAGGGTTATCCTCAGGGATGACATTGGGGACGTGCTCCCTCCAATGCTTCCAGCACCTCTGGCTCCTCTGCCGGCGCCTACGGCATAGTCTCTACATCCGGTCCCCCAGCCGATTCCTCAAGCGGTTCCGTACCAGCCTCCTACGCAGCCTCCAGCTCCGGTCCCTGTACCCCAGCCCCTCGGTCCTGCTACTCATCCAGCAACGCAGGATCCTCCTGACCCACAGAATACGGATGAGGAGGAGGACCCTGATACACCCTTGTCAGCCAAGGCCTTTCACAAACGTCTTGCAGGGCTAGCGGAGTGCTTGGGCCTACCTCAACCCGATGTCGAGCAACCGGCAGAAGGGGTCCTTGCAGAAGACACCCGTCTGCCGAAACAGGAATTCCACTGCAGACCGATGTAGTCTCCCTGGCGAAAAAGGGTTGGCTCAGGCCCCACTCGGCTCAGCCAGTCAATCGACACATGGATATCAAGTACAGGCAGTTGGAGGGGGATGCACTTTCTTGCTATCTGCCCATCCTCAGCCACACTCCTCGGTGATCGCTGTGGCATCACTATACTCCAAGCCGCAGTCGTCCTCTGCCTTCTCCTCTGCAACGATGCTAGGCAAGGAGGAGAAGATCTTGGAGGCTTAGAAGCTGTATTAGAAGCTGTATTCCAGCATGTCGTTGCATCTTCATCAGGCCAACGCTGATGCCATGCTGGTTGCCGCTAACCAGAGGTTATGGCGGGAAATTACGGACTTCCTCCCAGAACTCCCCACGCAGAGCCAATTGCGTTTCAAGGCGGGATTGGCCGAGGCCAAGCTGGTGGCGCAGGACCTCATGGAATCCACCATGGCCCATAGTGACACCTCTGGCCGTGCCATATGTATCACCACGGACATGAGGACAGCCTGGCTCTGTGCAACGAAATTCAACCCTGATGTCCAGGAACGCATGTTAGACCTGCCGTTCGAGGGGGCGGGAGGCCTCTTCTACTCCACCACGGACGAGGAGCTGGACAAGAAGAAAAATTGCTTGCAAACGGCCAAGTCTTTATCCATTTTGACAAAGACCACGCCCAAATTGTACACCCGGTGACCGCAGCGCTCCGACAAGGGACGTATGTACGGATGGTTCTGTGGCTTCCAGGAATGCAGGTCCAGTCAAACCGACCGGTCGCCAAGTCCAGATCGATGCAAGCAACAAAAAGGGGGGGGAAGAGAGTGAGGGATTTTTCCAGTCCCCCTCCTCTGCAACAGCCTCTGAGGTGAAAGAAGGCATGACACGCCACTCCGGGTCCACGTGTCTCCAGTGGGGGGCGGGCTTGCTCTCCATGCACAGTGCTGGCGCCTGAATTTCACTGACCCCTGGATCCGCTCTAGTATCCACTGGGTACCGCCTACCCATCCCAGCCTCTCCTCCCTCATCCCCTCCACTCCCTCGAGTTGGAACAGCAACTCTTCTGATGGAGATCCGGTCGCTCGTAGAGAGCCAGGCCATGGAGAAGGTCCCAGCCTCCCAGCGAGGCTTGGGCTTTTACTCCAGGATTTTCGCCATTCAGAAAAAGAACCAGTTGGGCCTGAGAGTTACTGTGGACCTTTCCACCCTCAACCTCTCCTTACCTCTACAAATATTCAAGATGGTTACGCCAGCTTTTATAGTGGAGACATTGTGCAAGGGAGACTGGATGTGCTCCCTGGATCTGAAGGACGCGTATCTACACGTCCCGATTTGGCAGCCCCATTGTTCTTTCCTTCAGTTCAGGATCATGGGCTACCATTTCCAATACAACGTCCTTCCTTTTGGCCTCAACTTGGCCACCAGGGTCTTAACCAGACTCATGAATGCTGTGGCTGGCCTCCTCAGAGCACAGGGCCTCCACATCTACCCATACCTACCCACATCTACCCATAACATCTACCCATAACATTGCCCTATGGAATGCCTGTTCCATCTGCAATAAAGCCACCGCGGCTCTTGACCTATTCTTCCGACTCAACCTCCACTTCCTCTGCATCACTGAGACCTGGATCCCCCCCTTCAACTCCACTGTTCGTGCATCTCTCTCCACCCCTTCTTCTTCTTCCTCCTTCTCTCACATCCCACGCCCCTCTGGTCGTGGAGGCGGCGTCGGCCTCCTCTTTCACCCTAAATGTCTTATCTCCCACCATCCCTCTTCCCACCTTCTCCTCCTTTTGAATTTCTCTATAAATCCTTTACTCACCCTCACGCTATCGCCTTCTTAATCATTTATAGACCCCCTGGCCCCCTCTCTTCCTTCTATGAAGACCTTGACCATCTTCTCTCCCTCATTTCTCCCTCCCCTACTCCTCTCTCTGTCCTTGGCGACTTTAACCTCCCTCTCTCTACCTCATCTCATTCCTCCCCTCTCCCCTCCTTACTCGACTCCTACCTCCTCTCTCCACTTCCAACCGCCCCCACCCGCTCCTCTGGCTCCACTCTCGATCTCATCTTCCTCTCATCTCACTCTTCCTCCCCTGTTTCGTCCCTCCCCAACTATCTCTCTGATCATGCCCTACTCTCCTTCTCCCTCACCCCTCCTTCCTCCACTCTGTCCTCCCCCACTCCCTCATCTTCCTCCTTCTCACGTCGCGATCTTCGCAATTTCAACCCTTCTCTCTTCCTCGACGCCTGTACCTCCTCCCTCCCCCCTCACTTCTCATCGCTCTCCGCTGACGACGCCCTTTCCTCGCTGTCCTCCTTTATATCCTCCAGTCTCGACCAAGTCTATCCTCTTACTTCCTTCTCACCCTCTCGCAAGCCTTCCCAACCCTGGCTCTCCTTTCACCTTCAGTCAATGCGTCGCCTCCTCCGTCGCCTTTAAAGACGCTGGCTCAAATCCCCTTCCCTGGCTAACCAATCCTCATACTTCTCTCATCACTCTCTACGACTCCTTCCTCACATCTGCCAAGCGCTTCTTCTACTCTAACCTCCTCCCCTCACAAGCTTCTCACCCCCGCTACATCTTCCAGACCCTCTCTCGTCTTCTCTCCCCTCCTACTTCCGACCCTTCCATGAACTCTCCCCTCTCTCCCTCTGACTTTGCCAACTTCTTCTTTTCCAAAATTCTCTCTCTTCGCCAGACCATCCTCACCTCTCCTTCCTTTTCCCCTTCACCCCCCTCGCTTCCCACCTCTGCTATTATGTCCACTTTCTCTCCTATCACCCCAGCCTGCGTCTCCCATCTCCTGTCCAAAACTCACCCCACCGCTGCCCACTCTGATCCTATCCCCACCTCCCTCATCCCCAAAGTCTACCCCCTCATCCCCTACCTAACCACCTTCTTTAACATCGGTCCCTCCTCTGCCTACTTTCCCTCAGCTTTCAAACATGCCACCATCATCCCTATTCTGAAAAAGCCCTCTGCTAACACTCTTCTCACCTTCAACTTCCGACCAATCTCCCTTCTCCCCTTCATCTCTAAGCTCCTCGAGCGCCTAGCATACTCAACTCTCAACTTTCGCCTCCTCCCACTCCCTCCTCCCCCCCCCCCCGGGTTCCGCCCTAAACACTCCACTGAGACTGCCCCAACTTATGTAATTAACTCCCTCCTATCTGCACGCTACGCTAAACAATCCTCACTTCTAATCCTCCTTGACCTCTCTGCAGCTTTCAACACTGTTGACCACCCTTTACTTCTGAGCACCCTGTCCTCCTTTGGCTTCAAAGGCACTGTCCTCTCCTGGCTCTCCTCCTACCTCTCCAACCGATCTTTCACGGTCTCCTGGGGTGGTCGTACCTCCGACAGCTTCCCCCTGAGCTACGGAGTCCCTCAGGGTTCTGTACTTGGACCCTTTCTTTTCTCTCTATACCTCCCTTCTCGCCCCTGTCATCTCTTCCTTCGGTATCTCTCACCACTTCTATGCCAATGACACCCAACTCTTCCTCTCCTTCTCTTCCTTCACTGCTGACCTCCACCACACTTTCTTCCTGCCTCACAGCCATAAAAAACTGGATGTCTTCCCACTTTCTTTCCCTCAACACTGACAAGACTGAAGTACTTTTCTTCCCCCCTAACACTACCTCCCCACCCCCCCCCCCTTCATCTACTTTCCCCCTTCCAATCTCGCCCCACGCCCGCAATCTTGGCCTCCACCTTGACTCCTCTTTCCTTTTCAAACCATATCTCCCTAACCTCTCGAGCCTGTCGGCACCACCTGTTCCACATCCGCAAGATCCTCTCCTCCCTCACCTTCCACGCTTCTAAACTCCTAATTTCCTCCCTTATTTTCTCCTGCCTTTTCTACTGCTCCTCTCTTCTTTTTGGTCTCCCTGCCTCTCACCTGACTCCCCTAAAATCCATCTACCACTCCTCCATCCGTACTCTGTCTTCTTGGTCCTCGTGACTCTATCTCTACCTCGCTCTCTCAACTCGGCTGGCTTCCCTTCCTCTCACAACTGAAATTTCAATTCCTCTGTCTTGTCTACAAATCTCTCCATGACTTTGCCCCCCCCCCCCATCTCTCTTCCCTCCTCTCATTTTACCATCCCTCCCATTCTCTCTGGTCCACTGATCGCTACCTTCTCACTGTACCCCCTGCTCCTTGCGCCGCCTTACGCTTCCGCTCCTTCCAACTCTTGGCCCCCCTCCGCTGGAACTCCCTAACTCTCTCCATCCGCTCCTCCTCCACCTACTCATCCTTCCGCTCCTCCCTGAAATCCCTTCTTCTTCCCTTCTTCTCCACTCCCCTCTCTGACTCTCTCCTCACCCCCCTCTCCCCACCTCTAACCCTACCCCCCACTCACCCCCCTCCTCCCCCCTCTTCCCACTGACCTCACTGGACACTGCTACCTAGAGGTGCAAGAGGCCACCTGGGATACTCCCCCCCCCCCCCCCCCCCCATCCCCCTTTCTCCAACCCTGCTAGCATCGAACCTGATTCTTATACCCTCAACCTTCCCCCTCCTCCCCTCTCCCTCCTCCTCCCCTCCCTTTGAGTAAATTGTTCCATATACTGTACTTCTGGTTTTTCACGTTTGTATATAAGCTTCTTTAAATTTTGTATCTTGTTGTTACTCTGTAAAGCGCTTTGGCGTAAAGCGCTAAATAAATTCAATAAACATAAACCTAAACATACCTCGACGACTGGCTCGTCAGGGCTACATCTCTGCAAGCGGTTCACTTCTCCCATGCCCTTATGAACACACTGCACGATATGGGCTTCTCGCTCAAGCTGCAGGCCACGCAGACTCGGACCTTCTTGGGCCTCATCTGGGACACATGCTCTGAGAAGGTATTTCCGTCGGAGGACAAGATCTCTGCCATCAAGAGGGCCACCACGCACTTCCTCAGCAGAGAAGTGACCTCAGCCTGGTGGTACCAGCATTTCCTGGGTCTCTTGGCAGCAGTCCTACTTGCCGTCCCCCACACGAGACTCAGGATGAGGAGGATACAGCTGCACTTCGCTGTATCATGGAACCAGGAGCGGGGCTCTCAATCCGAGTTGATCAACGTTCCTCCATCTCTCCACCCGGACCTCACATGGTGGTCCAGGGACTGCAACCTACGGACGGGTAAGCCCTTCCAGCCTTACATCCCACAGGTCACCATCACCACGGACTCCTCGCTTGAGGGCTGTGGAGCCACCCTGGACAATCTCTCGATCCACGGCACCTGGACACGCCAGGAGCAGGAGTACCACATCAATTGGTTGAAGCTGAAAGCCATCTGGCTAGCGCTCCGAGCATTCCTTCCACTTCTCAGGGGCAAGGTTGTCCTCATCCAGACAGACAACTCGACCAGCATGTTCTATGTCAACAAGCTGGGAGACACCAGATCCCATCCACTGTGCAGACTGGCAATCAGCATATGGGAGTGGGTCCTGGAAAACGACATCTACCTCACGGCAGTCCACCTTCTGGGGGAAACCAACCTGGAGGCGGACAGGCTCAACAAGTTCGGGAGCAGACGCCTGAGTGGCAGCTAATCGGCCTTGTTATTCAGGAGATCTTCAACAGATGGAATCTCCCCCAGGTGTATCACTTTGCCACTTGGCACAACAAGAAGGGCCCTCAGTTCGCCTCCTGGCAGGGACAGGGCCCCTGCTCCCTGGGCGACGCATTTCGGTTTCAGTGGAACGGCATGACAGCTTACGCCTTCCCACCAACTCCGCTGATTCACAGAGTGATTTGCAAGATCAAGGAGTCTCGCCAGCTCAGCATCATTCTAATAGCTCCATGGTGGCTGGCCAGGCCATGGTTCTCGGAGCTGCTCAGCCTCTTCGAGATACCACTGATTCACCTCCCGATGGGCCCAGCGAATCTTCTGTCTCAGCAGGGGGGCAGAGTCATCCACCCCGCACCACAGGAACTAGCCTTCAGTGTGGTTCCTGAGCAAGTAATGCTAAGGCACCTCAGCCTCTACCAGGCTAATCTGGAGACCATACAGGGTGCAAGGAGCAAGACTACCAGGGCCAAGTATAAAAGTAAATGAACCAGGTTCTGCCTCTGGGCAGACTCCAAGGAAATCAACCCCCTGGCATGTACTTTGGACAACGTGCTCTCATTCTTGACAGACCTCGCCCACTCCGGAGTGAAGGTTGACACCTGCCGCACTTACCTCGCAGCCATCGGGGCCTACAGGAACTCAGAGGAGGGGGGGTCTTTGCCTCCTTCAATCCGATTGTCAAACACTTGATGGGGCTCGCAAGGCTCTACCCGCCCATCAAGAGGCCACACCCCGTGTGGGACCTGAACATAGTCTTGGGCGCCTTGGTGCACAAACCATTTGAGCCAATGGTGTCCGCGGACATCGAGCTGGTCACCATTAGGACGGCCTTAGTACTCGGCCTCATCAGTTCGTCCGGATTCCGATGGGCCTAGGACCCCCCTCACTGCAGGAGCAGTGCTGCCTCCACGCCAGGCGAGGCTAGGGTTGTTTTACCTTGGCAGGACCGCCATACCCCACCTTTCACATCTGGTGCCACGATCAGATTCGAAATCTGCTTTACTACCCACAATTCGAGGGCAGCTGCATTGTCAGTGCTCCGTGCAGCACCGTGCTTCGGTTGCTGCATTAAGGATGATTATTTGTATTGGCCGCCATTAGCCTCCTCGAGGCTACAACCAACTCCAAGATGGCCGCCTGCCTACATTCGCCGGATCACACAGCCCACTTCAGTGTGAACCTGGCCTGATTGGCTCCCTGCCTGCTCTTCAGCCAATCCCGTAGCCGGCAGGTGTCAAGCTGGCACACCCACTAAGGCCACACACCAAGGCTTCCTGTCTGGAGCCTGTCCGGAGGCATCCAGGGCCTGGCCCATGGACCCTGGCCTCATCTCGGTAAGCTCACCGTCTCTTTCCCAGTCACAACCTTGCCATAAATCCCACATGCGCTGCACTTCGCGATGGCTCTTGTGCATCATAGACTTTGGTCCTCCGCCCCATATTGTTGCCTTTCTTGCTGTAATGCAACATTGCATAGCAGTGCATCCACCTAGGAACGCTTATGTGTATTTGTAATACATGCTCAGCTCAGCACATCTGTCTATGGATGGCTATCTTGTACTATATGAGCACAATTCGAATCTGCCTGCCCTGTACTAGCCAACTTGATTTGGCCATAGTTATACGTTTTACAGTCTATTATTTTGTACTATATGAGCACGACTCGAATCTGCCTGTTTGGTTTCTGCCCACTGTCATGCTTTGCACTTCTGCTATTTTGTACTACCTGAGAAAAATTCGAATCTGCTCACCCTGCAGCACTAGCTAACCAGCTGCACCCATTATACTGCCTCTCTGAGTTGACCACTGCGCCTCACTTTTGAATGTGCCTACTTGCTAGCCATTGTGCCTTAGTCTGCTGACCACTGTGCCTGCCCATTGTACCTTATTCTGATTTTAACTACTTGCCTTCCTGCCTATCCCAACCTAGTCGGCTCCCGCCCCACCTCAAACTACTCTATTACCATCTAGTCAACCTCACCCAACTACATCCAGGTCTCACACTGACCACCCATGGCAAACTTCTACTTAGCCACTCTCACCTTAACAGCTACACTTGCCTTGCTCTACCACAACACCACCACCCGTCACAAACCCCGTCCACAATCACCGCCAACCCAACATCCCTCGTACACCTCGATAATGGTTTTTTTTTCGAGGCCCAACATATTGACCAGCCGAACGGCGCCCTCCGCCCCATAGATTGGATCCGCCGATTTGCTGCTCCGTCGCTCCTTGGAACCCATGCACATTGAAAGACAGAAATCTGATCAAGGGCGCCCTCATCAATGCCCGCTCCCTGGTCGCCGAAGCGCTAGATATCGCAGACTTCATCTCTGCCAAAAACCTGCACTTCCTGGCTATCGCTGCACCAAGCAGCAGGCCCAGCTCTATCCCTCGGCATCCCAGAAGGTTATTCAATACTAAGGAAAGACCGGGACATAGGTAAAGGAGGAGTAGCCGCCTTCATCGCCAAAACATCCCTTGGCCTTAGACTAACTCCACCGCCCAGCTTCTGGTCTGCAGAACTTCTGTCAGCCAAGCTCCAACTCTCTGCTACACAAACCGTACTATTACACCTCCTCTACAGACCTCCAGACCCCATCACCACATTTGAGGAAGAGATATCTGACCTCTTGACCACCAACACCAAAACAGGATCTCAAATTATCCTACTTGGCGACCACAACCTCGATCTCGGCGACCCAAACGATGCCAATGCGCTCTGCCTGGAAAGTACCATCTCCCAAATAGGGTTCAAGCTCAGAATCACAGACCCTACCCACAACAAAGGCAGGACCCTGGACTGGCTAGCGGATCTCAACTGTTCTACGGCCATCACAAAAAACGAGCAAACTGCATGGGCTGACCACCATGCCATTTCCTTCTCCATCCAAGGGAAATCACAACCAAACACTCCAACCTCCATCATCCACCAAACCCTCACCAGAAATAACCGCAACATTACCTTACAAAACCTCTGCCCACTTATAGAGAATATCCTCACCCCCACAAACTACGTTAACCTAGATGCAGAGAAACTTGCTGAACTCTACAACAAAACGTTAGAATCAGCAGTACACACCATTGTTCCACTCAAACTCACCAAAGCCAAACCGGCAGCCCACATGAACAAATGGTTCACACCAGAACTAAAAACCCTGCGAAACTCCAAATGAGCCGCAGAAGCCACCTGGAGAAAAACGCCCAACCTATCCAACAAAACACAACTCTCGATAGCAGCCACCACCTACAAAACTGCCATCCTCAAAGCCAAAAAAGAGACATGTGACAACTGAATTGAGAGCGCCAAATCCAAAACAAAAGAGCTTTTCAATATTCTCAGGGAACTCGAATCACCCCCTACACTGGCAGAAACCTGCACTAAAGATGCAGACTGGTGTGAAAGGATTCAAAAAGCCCTAGCAGACAAAATCACCATGTTACAATCCAAAATCGAACAGAAAAAGCTTAGCCTATCCAAAAAAACAAACCATCCACCACTCCCAAAACACCCACTTGCCCCCCCTTCTCACCAGTATCCAGTAAAGAAGTAGAAAGCATCATTAAGGGCCTCAAACCCTCCAGATGCCAAGGGGACTCTTGCCCAGCTCCTATCATCCAGGAAGGCGCCAACATTCTGACCCCCTTCGTAACAGCCCTTATCAACGCATCCTTCAAATCAAGCTCAGTGCCAAGCAGCCTCAAGGAGGCCTGGGTCATGCCACCACTAAAAAAAACTAATCTAGACCCCAATAACCCAACCAACTACAGGCCAATCACCACCGTTCCCTACATCCTAAAGATCTTAGACAGAGTGGCCTACCTGCAAATACAGAAGCACCTGGAAGACAACAACCTCCTGGGTCTCAGACAATCTGGCTTCAGGACAAGGCACGGAACAGAGTCAGCCCTACTGGACCTAAAAATCCAGATGGACGAGGTAAAGGACAAGGGTAATCTAGCCATTCTCTTACTGGTAGATCTATCAGCAGCCTTCGACCTCGTCGACCATCAGATCCTCACGGAACATCTGACCTCAGCGGCCTTCTCTAACCAGGCGACTGCCTGGATCCAGTCCTTCCTAGCCAACCAAACCACCCGGGTCTTCTCCCCAGTGGCCTCAGCACTCCCTGTCGCCATCACCTGCGGCGTCCCTCAAGGCTCGTGCGTCTCGCCGACCCTATACAATATCTTCACTAAGCTATTGTTTGACCGCCTAGATAACCTGGGTGTCACATACACAGACTATGCTGACGATACCCAGGTTCTCATCACCCTATCCGGGTGCTACGATGAGGACTCCACCAGAATCCACAACCTATATTTGGAGATCCAAACCTGGATGGCAGAGCACGGTCTATGCCTCAAAGATGAGAAAACTGAGCTCCTTCTTGTTGGCTCCCAACCACGGCTAAACAAACTAGACCTCCGTTACGTATCCATCAACATAGATGGTAACCTAATCACAGTAGCCAAAGAAATTAAAACCCTTGGTGTTTATCTAGACTCTACTCTCGAGCTCAAAAGACAGGTGAATGCCACAGCCTCATCCACAGTTTATACAAATAAGCTTATCAACGCCTGCAAACCTTTCCTATCTCCGTCCAGCTTCATTACACTAGCCAGAGCGCTAGTGCTCTCAAAAATGGACTACTGCAATACCCTCTTTCTTGGCACGTCAGAACGCAACCTGAACAAACTACAGGTGCTTCAAAATAATGCCCTTCGAGCCGCCCTCAGCATCCCACGACATGCCCACAACTGCAGCATCAGCCAAGATGCTCACTGGCTCCGTGTACGAGACAGAATCCCTCTCGGATCCCTCGTCATCATCCATAAATGCCGCTCCAATGACACACCCAAATACCTGGCAGACAAGTTCCACAATCACACATCAACTAGACCAACTAGAACGCCATACTCACATTGCCTTTCCGTTCCCAGATTCTCCTAAAAAAAAAAAAAAAGCAGGTGGCGCCAGCTTCCCTGTTCTAGCTGCCAAACTATGGAACACTATGCCACTAAACCTTAGAGCAGAACCTTCCTTTTGGACTTCTAGAGCCAATACAAAAACATGGCTTTCCAACAAAAATTCTGCTTAATGTACTTCTCCGCATGACCTTGTCGACCATCTTGTAACCCGGTCTATTACACTTATTGTTGTTATTTCACAGTCTGTATTGTATATTTTTGCCATGCTGTAACTGTCTCTAAGTCTCCGGCGCCCGGTTACCCCAGGGTTCGGCTTGCGGTACAAATAAAGAAACTAAACTAAACCTCGGCTCGCAGAATCCAGGTACTGGTCGCCACAGAACCATATACTACCGTTCACAGCGATAAAATAGTCCTGCGGACACACCAAGCATTTCTGCCTAAGGTGTGATAAAATAGTCCTGCGGACACACCAAGCATTTCTGCCTAAGGTGTGATAAAATAGTCCTGCGGACACACCAAGAATTTCTGCCTAAGGTGCTGTCTGCTTTCCATTTGAATGAGGAAATAGTCCTTCCTAGGTTTTTTTGCTGATCCTAGGACGACGCACAGAGAGTTCTACACTGCCTAGATGTCTGGCGTGCCCTGAAATTCTACCTTGACAGGACCAAGGGCTTTCACAAGTCAGACGCCCTGTTTTTGTCACTTTTGGAGGTGGAAGACCAGGCTACCAAGCTTCCAAGTAGCATACGATGGGCAGCACAAGCCGCTTCCGGCAAACATGCATGCCCACGCAGTCAGGGCCAAGGCAATGGCTGTTGCATTCCAGCGCCATGTCCGTTGGCAAGTCATAAGCAGGGCAGCAACATGGGCCACACCCTCGGCTTTTTGCAAGCACTGCTGTTTGGATGCTGGATGCTGGCTCTAGATCTGATGCAGCTTTCGGACAGGTGGTTCTCATGAATCTATTTGCTTAAGGAGGGTCTCCTCTCCATCCTGGGGCTACATTCATTTATCGCCCATGCAGTATGGAGGAAAGGGGACGGGATGCAAGAGTAATTATAAGTTACTCACCATAGTGACTAACATACTCTTAGCCCTTAGTCCCCTTTCCTCCATACATCCCACCATTATCCCCCCTGATAATACTGGTTTCATTAGGCAATATTAAATCTATTGTCGATGCGTCTATGGCGACTGAGGTGTGGCTCCAGAGGGCAGAGTCAGGGCAGTGCATGCTCCCATGGCCGCACCCCCGCATGCCTCTAAAGTTAAAGTCTAAATTTAAAGGAGAAGGTTTTTTCCGTTGAAAAAGGTTCTGTCTCCTGTCCTTTGGAAGGGATGCCCATGCAGTATGTATGAAAGGGGACTAAGAGTACATGAGTGACTACGGTGAGTAACCTATAATTTCTCTAAGAAGAACATACTGATATTAATTGTTGAGATCCTCTTTACCTATACTGCTTATTATGGCCCTTTGAAAAAAAGCAAACCACAATTTGTGTACTGATGAATTTCAAACGTACTTCCATTGTTCAGATAAATACATCTCCCAAACTCAGCATAGCGATTGCTTTCGCACAGACTAAAAAAACAGGCTGGTTTTCTATATCCACAATGAAAGGGTATAGCAAAAATGTAAATGTAATTCTTTTGAATGCATATTGTTATTGTCCTTCTGATCCCCTCATTGGATTTAACTCTTTTCTTGGTCATGGAATAAACCCTAGAAGCCCTAATTGAAACAATTTATGCCACTAGGGTGATCTACACCTATTGCTATAGAGCAGATGCCTAGTTTATGACCTATATAATTGTTTGCAGGGACCCCATTAATACTGGTGAAAATGTGATTGATTGTCATGTGAGTTAAATCCTTAAAGCATGAAGGTTGTTCATCAAAATACTCTCAGGGATCCTGAATTTTATTTTTTTCTGTTTTTTTCACAAAGGCAATGCTTGTGAAGAACCTCACGTTTAAAGACCAACTAATCGCCCAGTTGCAAGGTAAGGTAGGATGTTTTAGATTTAAGAACACATTTGCAAACACTTTGTTTTGTCGCAATCTTGTTACTACCAGTAGCTCCATCGTTGGTGTTGCACACCCTCTTCACCCATCCCTTCTGGCCAACTAGTACCTGTAATGTGTTTTTGTATAAAGTCTGCGTTAAAGTATATGAATTGTTTTCTACCCCTTTTTGGACACACTATTTCATTTGTTCAGGTTGGCAAATAGAATCAATGTCCAGCATCTCAAATACTAGTAGATGATTAGTGTAGTATGTGTCCCTCATAATGTTCTAGTGATGCAAAGGACTCGAGCAATAAATATTTTCCCACGCGTTTTCTTCTTGCTGAGAACAAGCTGCTCATCACAACTTCCATGTTGCTTAATAGTTGATTTTGGGGTCAAGGGCCATGTTGAAGAACACATTGAACCTGGGGTTCAAACTGAGAAGAACAATCGTCATTTTTTTGGAAGGGCACTACAGGTCACATTTTTTGATTAAGATCAGATCTGCCTCACTTTGTTCCTTGTCGTCCCCTCAGAATCAAGAGGCCTTCGACCAGCAAACAAAGTCTGAATTGTTCAATCTCAGTGTAAAGTTGAATGAAGCAAAGTCGTGCATGACCTCAATCACATCGTTGTTCTAATGTTTAAGCAGTGCTGGGCACAGCATCTGGTCAGACCTATGTTCTCTATAATGCCTCTTGGCAATCCAAATCATTCCATGTGGAGAATACCTGTTCATGCTTGCCACTGACCTCTGTTGAAAGATCTATTTCTAGCCATAAAGGTTATCCATTCATTGCTACTGGTGGAAAGTTCCTCCCTCTCCACAACACCACTACAGTTTTTTACATTGAGAAACTGCTTTGTCTGCTGGCAGTAGAGCATTGGTTGTCAGATCTGCGTGAGAAGATTAATCTATCAGACACTCCTCTCACTGTATAGAACTTCAAAGTGGGCAGATTGACCAGGCTCAGCCAAGCAACCACTCCACACCATTGTTCCTGCTGCTCTCTTATGTCTGGAGTAGGCCAGCAATAGTTTTGCCTGCTTCCAAGTGCTGAGTGCAGTGCCGTCATTTCATGCAGGAATGCCTGTTGACCAAATCCCTCAACGTAGTGGAGGGTTATACCATTTCTCTGATGAATATTCCTTGATCTTTGACCCTCAGAACATCACACAAGTAATATAAAAAGACCACATTGAGTGCACGATTTATAAAATAACAAGTAGTTACAAAAATAGACAAAAGGCTAGTTTAGTTGCCAACAATATATTAAAAATAGTGCTGTCTTATGTTATGTTCTAAACTTTCCTTGAGCACACACTGTTGATGCTGGAGCAGTATCCTGGCACTGAAGAGGTTACTCATAGTAAAGGCATTTATTTGGAAAGAAGTATTATGTTTTTAGCTTTTTCTTGAGCTTTAGAGTGCTCTACTTGTCTTGGTGGGAGCGGGTAGGCTGTTCCATTACCTTGCCTCAGAGTAGGCCCAATTACCCAGTCTGGTTCTGTGGGTTCTTGGCACTGTTAAAAACCCTCTGCAAGAGGAGTGTAAAATCTGTGCTGGAGTTTAATGATGGAACTGATCCAAAAGAAACGGGGGTTCCAGATTTGTGGAAGGCTTGCTGTGTACCATACACAAATCTTTGAATTCCACCCACTGCCAATGGCGTGAGCGCAGGGCACGCTAAATGCCGTTGAATTTCCTTGGGTGTATCCGATGTCGAGCTGCTCCATTCTGGGTATTATGGTAAGACTGAACAATGGCATGCGACACTGACTGGTTGTGTTCAAACAAACTGTTTAATGTTACACTTGCAGTGAATAGGAATTTGATTAATGCCTATAGGTTCTAGGGGCAAAGCTGTACCCAAACAGGGGTTTATCCCATATTAATACTGGGGCATAGGAGAGCACAACAAAAAGTGAGTTTTTTTTCCAGTGGCTAACACCGTAAGCAGTTCAGTCTCAAATGATAACGTTCCTAACCAAATCTTATAAGTTCTCCTCTCTCCTTTAGATTCTAATCGGCTACCTAAAGTACCAAAGGAGATGGCCAGCAAAAGATCCCAACCCCTAACCTTGGCTCTTTTAGCTTCCTGTCTACTCTAAGATAACATCACAAAATGTTCTGGGAATTGGCCTAAAGCAAATGTTCCTAAACCTATTCTTCAAGATTCAGTCCCTATCAAAAACAACAAAACATATTAGAAAGACTGCAGGAGAGAAGCTTAGTGGAGGGACCAGCTTATGCCCCAAGGCTACCAGATGGATTTTAACTGCAAAGCCTGGAAGGAGGGAGGTTTCTTCTAGCTCTGTTCTAGGGGTGTTTCAAGGATTCCTTGCATGCTTACTCTCCTTACACCTTTGTAATGATCGTGTTGCTTGCTGACCATCCTCTATGCCCCTATTTTTTATACGGCTGTGAAGAGTCTTGCAATTCTCTTTCACCTAAACTCCTGTTACCTCCTTACTACCTCACCATGTGCTTGTATCTCCTTCTGTCATCACTCTGGTCCAACAGACATGTAGCATACATGGCGTGCCTTCCCTCTGTTATATTCCCAGACATTCACTTCTCTCCACCTGCTTCACTAATGTCTCTACCCCTCTTCTTCCTGATTTGTCTCTGTTCGAGAGATTTATAACTTTTGTGCTTTGTCCGCTCTCCTAGTGAGACCGCCAGCACTTTCTGCTAGACCTCTGGACCTTCTTCTTTAAATCCTGAATGAGTGGAGCCATTTTCCACTCATTCTGTCTTTTCTTCGTATTCGAGTGCCAACTTGGGGCCTCCCTTTTTTCACCCTTACTAGCGTGGTTGTTCTTTTTTAGCCCTTCTACCATTCTGGCAGGAAGCAGGGAAGGAAGTGTTTCACCCGCCTGTCCTTTGCCTGCCAGAGTGCCTGAATAGGAGCAGCTCCCACGGGGGGTCTGGCTGTCCTTATTGGACAGGCAAACGCCCCTTTCTGTAAAATGCTGAGAGAGATTGCAGAGCAGTGTGCTGGAACTGTATAAAAGGTGAGGTCTACTGGTGTGAAAAGCAAGTCGACCACTGGAAGCTGAAGTAACCGAAGAAGACTACCAGAGATGTTTGCAGACCCTTGCAACACAGTGAAGCGACCACCTCTGTCCTAACCCTGTTTTCTGTGCTACAGTGGAGCTCCGAAGAGGACAACTTCTTGTCTATGGCTGGTGGGAACAACCTGCCCCAAGACAAACCTTGAATTGAGTCATCTCTCGAGGTTCTAGGAGGTTCCAGAGGTGCAGAACCCCAATACTACGAGACCTGTTGCCCATTTCAAGTGCATCTTTGTGGAAAAGACGAAGATGTCCAAATCTTTGCTGAACCCGTAAGGACACTCCAGTGATCCGATCCAACTCGCCCAGACCCCGCTCATCGGAGTGTGGGACTGCAGGAAGCGAAGATTGACCTGGTGATCTGCGTCCTTTGTTGGTGCTGAAGAAAGGGCGCCAAAACTGCACATTGAACCAAGAAGTTGTTGAAAGTCGTGCCTCAGGTCCTCCCTCAAGACTGCTGCTTGAGAGATCCTGTCCATTATCCTGTCTTCAGCTCTCAGACCAAGTAACCCAGAGGTTGGGTCCAGAGCTGCAACATCACAGAGCATCCAGCACAAACCTTTTCATCAAACCTAAGGTACTGTGGGGGGGGAAAGGTATTGGTTACCTGATTCCAGAAAGTGGCTCCATAGCATTGGAGTACACGTAGAGGTGTCCAGGGCAAACCCCTCTGACTCAAGCCGCTACTTGTGTCCCTTCATCGAGTCCTTGATAGTCTCCATCGTTAGTTGTTAACTTGCTGCTTCTATAACACTAGAGACTTGAAGAAATCCACATGAACTCTTTGTATTCTGCTGCTTGTCAAGACTTTGAGCCCTCTCTGAACTGCCTTTAGCTAGGGTTGCATTTTTGGACTTAAGACTTGCTGTGTGAAGAAGCCCTCCCTAGAACCTTGAACCAGACTAGTGTTACACTAACTAACCATTTTCCTTCCTTTAAGTTACTTTGTGTTTGCAGAGTAAATGTCTTAACGTAAATCCTGCTAAGAACCACATGTGCGCTTAACTATCAATAATACAATATAATTATCTTTTCCCTTTCTAACGTTGCAACAAATGTAACCGCAAAAAACACAAAAATGAAAGTGTCCTTTGAAGTAAAATTTAAAGTATTCCAAAGTGTTCTAGTGTAAACGAGTAAGGTATTTAAAGTGATTCTGGTGTAAATATAATAAATATATAATTTTATATAAATGATAAGTGTTTCTTTGATGTCCATGTCTAACTAGGTTCAGTGTACTTACCTACAGCTCACATCTTCCTCTTAAGATAAGCCTGACTGCTCTGTCGCCACTCTACCAAGGTCCTGAGTTAGTACAGACTGATAGTAAGAGTTGGAGATCTACAAACCACTCGGATAGCTTACTAAAGTCTTACTATCAGTAGGACTTTAGGAAAACTCTCCTAAAAGTCTCTGCCTTCTCCTGTTGATGATTCTCTACTTCTTCCTCCCTCTCCTTCCTCTTGTGGATCTGTGGGCTAATCCGATTTCTGGGGCTGGTCCCATTTTGGATTTAATGTTAGCACCTGTGTACTGTCAGCCGCTGACCAGAGCTCTGTGTTTTCCTGCTTCATGAATCACTGCATGCGGGACTTGTGAACAAGAGCCTGGTAAGCTTCAGGTTGAATTCATTTTCCCTGTTTGGCTCTCTTCTGTGCAGCAGCTGATCAGGGCTCTCCCGGCTGCTGGGCACTTGGCCTGCATGTTTGATCCCATTAAAGGGACAGCGCCCGTTTGTGGTGCCCAGCGAAAAGCCCATGTCACGTGACAAACATAGGGTGGAAGAGCAAAAGATCTCCCCATATTGCCCCTGGATCCTGCACTGCATAGCGAGTGGCAGTACCCGGCACCCACAGTCACCCCATCTCTTGTCCTCTGAATCAGGCATGGAACTTCATTTGAGCAGTCTCTATTAAATTAAAGAAATAATACATCAATGATTTGGATGACTTGACCAGCTCATTAGAAAATAGTTAGACAAGGTTACCTTTAAATAACAATGCAGCTTTAGCAGCTGCACCAGCTCTTCATCCTGCTTCGTCCCACGCTTGCTGGTAGTTTGTGCATTGACAGTGGTCGCCTGATTTGTTTGCTTTTTCTGGTAGATATGATCCAATATGGCATTTATAACGCACATGTGTGTTTCTAGGCAAGACAAGACCAGGAGGGGTAAACAAAGGGAGGACAAAACAACCATCTTACTAGGCCTTGTGTCATTCAGATCACACGAGTGCGGGGGAAGACAGAAGGGAGAAGTGCCATGGGGGTGTGGGCAGAAGTGCAGGTAACTCAATAAGTGCAGCCAGCGAATTGCTCATGAGTGCAAAGAGAAGGGACTGTAGGGTTGCAGGTACAGACACTTGAGTGCTGGGGGAACCCGGAGGCTGTGCAAGGGCAGCTGGACATGCAGGAGCCTGGGCCCAAGTTCATAGTGTATCCAGGTGACCAGTGCGCAGAGCAGTCAAGTACGTAAGCAGGGGAGAGGAAGAGAGAAAGCAGAAGCAAAAAGGAAGGTCTTCCGGAGGTGGTTCTGCTCAAGATTGAGAGAAGCAGGGAGGCTGTTCCAGAGGGAGGCCCCAGTGTAGGAGAGAGATCTGCCCCAACTCTCTGCCTGCAGAAGCAACTGACCCTCAGAGTTGGAGGTGGATGAGTGGAGAGCTTGAGAAGGAAGATGTTTAGGAAGAGAAAGTTGGAGGTACAGCGGTCCCAGGGCTCAGAAAGTCTTGTGGATGATGCAGATGTGATCAGGATTGCCTGGCTATTCCCAGTGATCTATAGGTGAGACTTCAAATGGTTCAGAAGTTTGGCTTAAACCAGTTTAAGCCCTCACCCACAGCATCATCGAGGTAGCTAGTACCCGATGTGTGTTGCACTTACCACTTTGTCAAATCTTCCTCTCTCCCTCAATTTTGTAAAATAACATAAGACTACAATAGGAAATTGATAAAAACTAGTTGGTTCATAAAAAGTGCATTATGATTGTTAGAATGGAACAGGAGGCTGGCAGAATAGCATACTAAAAGACTTTAGAATTCAACATGGAATCATGGGTACATGTTTGCTGCTATAAAACCTGTCCTTTTTTTCCAGGTACTCCTCATATAATTAAGTAAAATACTTTCTTTGAGCTGATAATTAGATTTCTGGCAAAAATCTGATGTGAACATCGCTTACACCTTCTTGTATAAAAAGCGGCTTCAACCAGTGAGACCTCAGTGCTTCATATAAGGTGCAGAAACGAAAGGAACTGTAAAATGGTCTCATCCTTTTTTTTACAGTAATGACATTTCGTCGTTTGATTAGCCCCCATTTTGAATAAAAAGACCAAACCGACACAATCCCCAAAAAAAGTTTCAATAAGAGTATGAGTTTCTTATGATTCCATCCATCTATGGTCAAAGTTGTTAGCATCTTTAAGGCGCATGTATTGAATGACAATACTGCCGTTGGTCATCGGGCATCGAATCTTCGAAGTAACCCATAGATCGAAAGCTTTAATTTGATGGCTTTTTGATTCGTGGCCCATACGTTGCGGGTGGGACCAGAATTCCGGAAGATGTAGTCTAGTTAACATGTCTCTCACACAATTAAACCATGGTAGGGTGCCAACTCCAGGGTATTCAAAAGATTGATTGAACACATCAAGTAGTCTTTAAGGTATTCACTCGTCCAGATTTACACACCCAATATAGCATGGTTATAGTTCCAATTTGTAAGAGCATTGTCGGGGCACTGTATAGTAATAAGAACATCCCCTTAACAATTTTGTTCTCCCTTATTTGGATTTAACTAAC
Organism: Ambystoma mexicanum; assembly: GCF_040938575.1. NCBI lineage: Eukaryota > Metazoa > Chordata > Amphibia > Caudata > Ambystomatidae > Ambystoma > Ambystoma mexicanum. The sequence goes on from NC_090935.1 coordinate 1,199,704,501, forward strand.
ATCGCTATGGCCCCATAGCTTAGCTCCATAGGCTGTATCTGCAACTGCCTGCATCTTGTAGATCTCGCAAGCACTTGATACTATTCTGTCATCTAATTAATTTCTGACAAACTCTAACACCTCCTTGCCTTTATGACCCATTGTGCTGCCTCCTTTCCATGTAAGGGTTTCATCAAACCTGATGTCAAGATAGTCGAAGCACTCCAGTGTGTCCAGTTTCTTCCCTCAAAGAATAAATGACACGTTTAGATGGTGGCTTACAAGGATCTTTGTTTTTGTAGTGTTTAGTCTTATCCTCCTTGCTCTCAAGCTGTTCATGGAAACTTAGTACTTGAAGCTGCAGTCCGATTGGAGTTTTTGATCTGAGAATCGCATCATCTGTGTAAAAGTGTTGTACATTTATTGCTCTCCAATCTGTAGGGCGTTTCCCTTAAGCTCTGAAATGATAGTTATTAAATCGTTAATACACAGTGAGAAGAACAGGGGTGCCAATGCACATCCTTAATGAACACCTATGTTGATGTTTAATATTGCACCTGGGCCCATGTATACATTTGCCCTGACCCAGGCATAATTCTTAAGTATAGTAAGCGGATAGCAGTTATAAGGGGGGGGTGGTGCAGGGATAGTAGCGAGTTGCTCCAAGGCAATCCATAGTGTCGAGCAAGAAACGCTATCAAAAGCAGCTTCAAGATCGACATGGCAAGGTATATTTGTTGCTTTTTGAGAATGACAAATTCGCATAATGTTAAAAGTTGGTGGAACGCCTGGTCAATTGTCGAGACCCCTTTCCTAAACCCTGCCTGCAGAAGGGAAAGCACCTTTTTGCTCAGGGCATCAGTCTTCCATCCTTGTCTCTAAGTATTTCTCAAAAATCTTGCCCAAAGAGTTGAGAAGGGAAATAGGCCTGTAGTTTTTAGGTAAATTAGCAGCCCCATTTTTGTAGATCGGGACAAGCATAGTGCCCTGACAAATTTTTGGGAGTGCTCCCATTCTATTTATTTTTAAATGTTTTTATTGGCATTTATAAATATACATACACAAGAAAAAGAAAACTGTTGAGCAACTACTCTGGGTTGTATCGTCTGATGCATATATTGTGTGCCAATTAATCTTACAAAAATGTAACAACAAATAAATAAACAAAATAACATCGGCTGTCCCACCGTGTATTGGGGCCTTATATTCCTTGTTTCTAGGTTAGGGGCATGGGTCCGGAGCCAGTTCTCTGCATTTGCCCACTCAGGGCGGCGACAAAGTTGAGTACATAGGTTTGATGGGCTGTTCTCTGCTGCCTGTTGTCTTCTGGGGTTCGGGGGGGGGGGGGACAGGCTCAAGGAGGTTTATAGGTCGTTGAAAAGATCATGTTTCTCAGGAGGGCCCTCCAAGCCTCTAGCGTGTTGCTCACGTCGTCGCCTCCCCGTCTGTTCCCCTCCTCCCAGTCTCTAGTTTCAGCCGTGGTCCACCTTTCCATCTCTTTGATCCAGGGCTCATACCTGGGGCCTGCTGGGGATTTCCAGGCCATGGCAATTGTCCTCTTGGTTAACACGCAGGCCATGCCCATAAGCTTCGCCAGGTGCTTGATTTTAGTTAGTCTCGGGTAAGTGCCCAGTAGGCACTCCTTGGGTGTCCACTCGTATGTCTCTAGGCCAGCGTTCCTGCAGGTTTGTTCGGCAGCCTGCCAGAGTTTCTGAGATTTGGGGCAGGTCCAGAACATGTGGATCATGTCTGCCAGGTCTGAGGAGCACCAGGGACATTTTGGGTCGGCTGTGTTGTTAAACGTAGATATCCTGTGTGGGGTCATATATGTTCTGTAGAGTATGTTCAGTTGGATCAGTCTAAACCTGGCATTCCTAGATATCTCCTTTGGGTGTATCAGGGTTCTCGACCACTCGCCCTCTGTGATTTCGGTCCCCAGGTCTGTCTCCCATTTTTCTTTCAGCCTTGCGCTCTTTGGATTGGATCTGTTGTTTATTTGGGTGTACAACCTTGATGTCGGTCTCCATCCGTCGCTGAGTTCGTATATTTCCCTCAGGAGGGGATGTGTCTCTGGCTCCTCAGGCCATTCGGCCCATTTCTCTTTGGCTGCATGTTTCACTTTTTGGTACCAGAGGAATTGGCCTGGTGGGAGTCCGTCCCTTTCTTGGAGTGAGTCAAAGTCCCTGAAGAGTCCCTCGCAGAACATGTCCCCCCATGTGTAAAGGCCGTGACTCTCCCATCTCCTCATCGTTGCTAGATCGCTGGGGGTTTTGCAGATGTCCGCCAGCATGGGAATGTCGGGTGTGTATGAGTGTTGTAGTCCGACTATGGATCTCACCCTGCTCCATACCTGTCTCCCCACCTCTAGTATCATGGGTGGGTTGGGCGGCCCTGCTCGAGTGTTCCAAATTAACTCTTTGGGGTGTAGCGGTGAGGAGGATTGGGATAAGAGATTCAGCTCCGCTGTATGTTCATCTGAAAGCCATTTTGCTAGATGTGTCGATTGAGCCGCCAAGAAGTACCTTTGGAAATCGGGGAGTTGGATGCCGCCCTCGGCGTAGGTTAGTGTGAGGACTTTTAGCGTGAGTCTGTGCCTAGCTCGTCCCCAAAGAAAGTCTCTAATCAGGGATTCTAGCTTCTTAAAGAAGGATGGGGGGGATGTAGTATATCACGTTGGTGAAGTAGTAGAGGAACCTGGGGAGAATTATCATTTTGGATATTGCAGCTCTACCCATCATGGAGAGCGGGAGCTTTGACCAGAATTGTATGGATCTACGTACTCCGCTCATTGCAGCCTCCGTGTTGGAATTGTGGGTGGATATTGGTGTGTGTGAGATGTCCAGGCCTAGGTATCGAAAGGTGTCCACCTGCCAACGTATCCCGATCGCAGGAAGCTCCTCCACAGGTTTACCCTTTAGTCTTGCAAGTGGGAACGAGCATGACTTCCGTCTACTGAATCTTATCCCCGAATATTTCGCAAAGTTATCCAAGACATCCAGTACAATCGGGGCGTTTTCCAGGGGGTCGCGCAGGTATAGGAGGACGTCATCTGCGTATAGGGAGATAATGTTGTCCGACCCACCAATGCTAATGCCAGCGTCGAAGAACTGCTTCCTAAAGTATATTGCCACTGGTTCCAGTCCTAGGATATATAGCATTGGTGAGAGCGGGCATCCCTGCCTGGTGCCCCTCTGGATGGGCCAGGCCCTTGATACCACAGCGCCTGTTTTTACTCTTGCTACTGGGTCGCTATAGAGGACCTTGATCCAGCGGATGAAGTGCTCTCCGAGCCCAAATTCCCTCAGAGTCTCTATCAGCCATTCCCAATAAATAGAATTGAAGGCTTTTGTGGCATCCATTGAGAGTACTGCTAGGTCTTCCTCGCTTTCGGTCGTCTGTGCTATTATGTGTTTGAGCCTCCTGAGGTTGGCAGTGGTGTTTCGTCCTGGAACAAAGCCATTCTGATCCTCGTGCACCAGAGATCCGATCACCCTCGAGAGCCTCTTAGCCAATATGGTTGTTAGTATTTTGCCGTCATAGTTTAGGAGCGCCAATGGGCGATACGAATCACACCTGTCGGCTGGTTTGCCTGGCTTGAGCATTGGGACGATGAGGGTTTCTCTCATGGAATTGGGAAGAGTGCCCGACTCATATGCCTCTGTGTATACTGCATGTAGTACGGGGGACAAGGTCTCCTCGTAGGCTTTTTTAGAATTCTGGGATGAGGCCATCTGTCCCGGGGGACTTGCCTGTGGAAAGGGATCTAATCGCATCCGTGATGTCCTCAATCGTGATAGCTTCTCCCAGTTTGTCCCGTAGTTCTTGATTCAGCCTGGGTAGTCCTACTTCGGCCAGGGTGTCTCTTATGTCTGCCGCGGGGATCTCGTTCTTGTGAGCGTTATAGGTCATTATAGAAATCCGTGAAGGTGTCATTGATCTTTTGTTGTGTCCTGCGGGTCATATCCTTGCTGTCTTTGATCTCCTTAAGGGCTTGCCTCGGGTGTTCCTTTCTGCATAACCATGCGAGTATTCTGCCCGGCTTATCTGCTTCCCTGTGGGCCTTCAGAGTGCGGACAGAAAAGTCGAACTTTGAGAGTCTCTCCCATGCCGCCCTGCAGTCTTCCCTGATCGGTTTCAGTTCCGATTCCTTTTCAGTGGTCAATGGACCGTCACTTTCGAGTTGTTTGATTTTCTCCTCCACTGCCTCTAGTTCCCTGCGTAGTTGCCTCCTGATCTCGCCAGCTTCGGCGATTATCTCTCCCCTTGTCACCACTTTCATCGCCTCCCAGAGTGTGCTCCACTTCTCGACTGAGCCCTTGTTTATCAGTAAGTATTCTTCTAGCTTTTCTCCTAAGGTTTCCTTGAATGCTGGGTCGGTTAGGGCATCTACTGTCATGCGCCACATCGGGATGGGTGGGCGAGGGCCCTTGAAGCAGAGCTGCAGCAGTAGAGGGGAGTGGTCCGATATTGATCTGCCCATGTATTCTGCCAATTCTACTTGTGGGGTTAGCTCATTGGCGATGAAGAAATAGTCTAGCCTTGTGTGGGGGTTATGGGGAGCCGAATAGAATGAGTATGATCTCTCGAAGGGGTGGAGGTCTCTCCAAATGTCGGTTAAGTGTAGGTCTGCCACCATCTTGGAGAGGGGCCCTGGGGAAGGGCTGTTGGGTATGCGTGGCGTTACTGATCTGTCTAGTTCAGCATTCATGACGGAATTGAAGTCTCCCCCCCCCCATATGAACGTGTATTCTCTGTAGTGCAGCAATCTGGCACATAGTTCCTTGATGTGAGAGGGTATGTTGTGATGAGGAAAGTATGAGTTTACTATGCACAGAGGGGAGTTCTCAAGCATGCCCCACACTATTACATACCTTCCCTCTTTGTCCAGTTCGGCCCCCATTTGTTGGAACGGTATTTCCGGACTCACCCACGTGTAGACTCCTCTTGCACACTTTGAGAAGGATGCGCCGTTGCCCTGGCCCCCCCAGTAGTTCACCATCTTGTCTGTGGCCTCCTTGGTTATGTGTGTTTCTTGAAGAAGGGCCAGTGATATTCTTTTTCTCTTCAGGTATGAATATATTCGGTTTCTCCGTATGTATGTTCCCATCCCTCTAACATTCCATGTGATTAACTTGAGTTTTGCTGCCATTGCGTGAGTGGGTTCCTCGTTGCGGGGAGCGCCTCCCCTTCCTCCTGTGTCATATGCATCGCATCATGTGATGCATGTTGTTCCGCTTGTGTGGGATGGGCAGACCCAGCCTCCGGTTCGGAGTCCAGACCAGGCCATCTGGTTCATCTGAGGTAGGACAGTCGAAACGATAACAACTTGAAAAAAGTAACTTTAACTAACGCACCCAGCTTCTGTCACCGGAGTGCAGTGCTCGGGGGCTCTCGCGCTGTCTGACCTAATCCGGGTCTCTGGCACGAGTGGGTGCGTGCAGGCAGCTGGCCTGCACTGGTCATCAGTGGGTCCGTGGTCTGTGTCCATGGGCGGGATGTCAGGCAAGCCCCGCAGTCGTTTAGCATTCTCACTTAGTAGTTTTGCTTCAGTGATAGTGTAGCTTCGTTCTGGTTTAGGGTGCGATGCAAGGGGCTTGGGTGCCCCGGCCGTGTTATTAAGCGATCAACCTTGGCTGCTTTCGTTATGTTTCTCAGATGTGGGTTCCGTGGGGACCTCAGCCAGGTTGTTGTGTTCCATCCACATGGTAGCTGCCTCTGGTGACTCTAAGAATATTGCGCGCCCTTTATGGATTACTTTCAATCGTGAGGGGTATAGCAGCATGTATTTCAGGTTTAGTTTCCTCAGCCTGGCCTTGATCGGAACGAAGGAATTCCTTGCTCTCTGCACCGATTGGGTATAGTCAGGGTATATGGTGATCTTTGAATTGCCCCGCTCTATTTCTCCATCTCTTGAGAATTTCAGAATCACCTCACGATCGCGGAAGTTGAGAACCTTAGCGATGATGGGGCGGGGATAAGATCCAGGAGGAGGCCTCTTCTGAAGAGATCTGCGGGCTCTCTCTATGGCAAAACCCTGTGAGAGGTTCGATGCCCCTATTTCCTGCTGTATTAGGGATTCTACATAGGCTGTCGGGTCCATGGTCTCTGTCCCCTCCGGTATGCCCAGAATCCTGATATTATTTCGTCTGGCCCGCCCTTCTGCTTCCTCGGACCTCGCCTCCAGGGAGCTCACTTTGCGTTTTAAGTCTGCAACCTCTTTCTGCAGCGACGATGTTCCATCTGAAATGTCTTTCTGGGAGGATTCAATGATGGTTACGCGCTCCGTTAAGTTGCGGGCGTCTTGCCTTACGAGTTGGATATCTGCCTTAACCTCCCCTATTTTCGTGTCGATAAATGTTCTCAGGGCTGCAATCGCCTCGAGCAGTTGGTTATGCCTGGCCTCTTCTTCCGGGCCATCGTGATTTGCTGAGCTCTTCGGGGTGGATTGGGCAGTGGGGTGAGGGTTGGGTGTTATGAAGGGGTCTAGGGTAGCGTTCTTGGCTTTGTTCCTGGCGGCGGCCATCTCTCCTTTGCCTGGTCTCACCAGGTAATGCAGCGTATCTGTAGCTCCCCTTGGGGGAAGTATCGTGTGTGGGCTCTCAGAGGTTGTTTCAGCCCAGTGTGCGACTGTGTGGTTCTGCCGCTCACCGTGATGGTCTGGACCCTAAGGCGTGGTAGCGTCTTGCCTCGGTGGCAGAAGTGGCATTAGGGACCGTGGGCACGCCCCCCAGGGGTGGTCTATAATGTTGAAGGGCCTCTGCGGGGGCTCTTGAGATGGCACTGTTCAAGTGGTGTGATATGCGGTTGGTGCGGTGGGGGGGCTCCCTAGCGTGAATCAACAGTGTCCGGTCGATTGATTCGTCCACTATGGAGTGGCCGTAGTCCTTGACGGCTGTGGTCTCACTTGACAGGTGGAGGAGGTTGGCAATGGGACCCGCGCCGGCCCCAGGGGGGGGACTGTCCGTGAGTGCCGCGGATGGGCTCCGATGTTCTGGTGTTGTAGGGCTGTGGGGCTGGGTGGTTGGGTGATGACCCGGCCCCCGTCGGTGAAGCAGGATCTCCTTCGGGGAGCGGGCGCTCGGCTCCCCTATGTCGAGGTGGCCGTCCGGGAATCCGGAATTATAATGCTGTGGGTTGAGGGAGCTGAGCGACGGCCACCAGCACCGCCGATGGAGGAGGCTCTGTCCCGGGGAGCGGCTCCCCGATGTTGGGGTGTCTGTCGGGTGGTGGGGTGAGTGGTCCCGGAGGGGTCTGACAGCGTGTTCACGCGTCAGCCTGGCGTCTCCCCCCAGCGGGTACACCGGGGTCCCGGGTCGTGGATCGGGGGGGACACTCACCAGGTGCGCTGGGGGGGTGCAGCCTCTCGGGTGCGGGTCAGCACTGTTCCTCGGCGTGCAGTCGGCGTGCTCCCTCCAAGACAGACCTCAGGCGCCGCCGGGTCCGCCGTCTTTATGTGCTCCAGCCGCACAGTGATCCTCCGAGGCGCCGGCCCTCGGCGGTTATCTGGGGCGCTCGGGCCATGGTGGGAGGGGCCACCTCCGGTTCTTGATAGCGTCCTGGTGGGCTCTAGCTGTCGGCCCGTGGGTTCGCCCCGTGCTCCCAGGGAGGGACATCAGCAGGGGGGCACTCATAAGCAGCCTGGGTCTGCCTGGGTCTGTGGTCGCTGGTTCCCGGCCCCGATGTGCGCCACGGGTCCGTCAGCGCGAGGCGGCCGCCATCTTGTGCGCCTCGCACGGGGAGGAGGGGGAGCTGGGCCGGATCGCGGCAGAGGCTTCTCGGGCTCCGATTTTTGTCGGAGTAGGGCGGAAAGCGCAGTTCTTCGCCTCGGTCGTTGATGGATCACCATGTCTATGGTGTCTTTGGGCAGAAGCACCCAGAAAAGGATCGGACTGCTGTGGCTTAGCCGGAGCTCAAGGAGCCCGCGTCCTCACTCCTCGGACATAAGGCCGTGCTCCCATTCTAAGAAGCTCTTTTAAAGGTAAGGGGCCCACATTTTTGGTTGCTCCTTAAGTATGTCACTGGGGATAAACTCGGACATGATGCCTTGTCCATTTTCAGTGAAAGGACGGTTGCCTCAACCTCCAGAAATTAGTAGGGCATGAGTTCAAGACATAATCCAACGAGATAATACTTTGACTTGTGAGAAGATTATCTTCTAGTGCCTCACTTTTTTATAAAGGGAGCAAACCTGGGATTTCCATGCTTCTGAGGTTATCACGTTGATATTAACATGTACCTGGTCATTCTGAAGTTTACTTATTATTGGGTTTAGCTGCCATGCTTAAGTTTTGCCATGCCACCAGGGTGTGCTCTGCCTTTTTCCGATATATCAGTTCTTTATATACTGCCCTTTTCCTAGCCACAGATTCTCTGATTCACTTATTTTATTTGGCTGCCTCAATTAAAGCCTTCTTTGCTGCATGACACTCTGCATTGTACCAATTAGTGTGATTTACTTTAGAAATATAGTGATATTTGGCAACATTTGACTTAACCAACGGTTTTATTACATTGGTCAACTTATTGGAAAGCATAATTGGGTCTTGGTTTTGTGTAAGCTCCCCATAATCAGATAGCTCGTAAGAGGTTATTATATAAAGTTGGAATTATACCAGCTTTATTCAATTCCGACCAGCTCTGAGTGGTTTTGTTCAATTTTATAGACTGTATCGTTTCCCTGTTTGGATGCGATATTGAGTATAAAATAAGGTCATGATCATTTTCCACTTTCCTCAGCACTGTGAAGTTAAGATCCTTACTCCAGTAACTTAAATCTACAAACATATAATCAATCAAGGAGTACTTGGAGTGAAGTCTGTAAATTGGGTGAGCAGGCTCATCAGCCTGAAATCTCCCGTTACATGCCCTAATGCCAATAGAGAACATCAGCAATGCTCCTTTGGACCCCTGCAGATGAGTAAATAGTGGGGGGTTTCAAGTGGTGGAGGGCACACCCCAGATGTCATCTCCTTCTTGAATTAGGGCGTTTAACTCTGTAGATTGTTCCAACTGCATGTTAAAATCACCAGCAATTATTAGTTTATCCAGGTTCCTTTGAAGCAAGTACAATTTGTAAATCATTTTCTATTGAGACAAAGGTTGATTGGTAGGTCTAAGATGTATGTTCATAAAGTAGCTGAGATTATAGGAGAACATGACCTTTATAGCTTGCAAATCTAGAATCATGATCCAGTAAGTGCATCTGCTGTCAATTGCGGACTGAACACTCAGGTGGTTGCTGTGGCTCAGAATGATATGATAGGTTATTTATAATGCTCTTAATATCCAGAGGTTTCTAAGCGCGGACAAGGGGATCAAACCTGCGTTGCACCATGTCGTCTTGCTTCCAAGGCAAAGTACGTTGCCGTTGAGCTATCCTCCCAAGACTAGAGCAGTGCCTCAGTTTGGACATTCATTAGCTATAATTGGTGGTGCTGATCTAACCCGCCCCACCCCCCAATGCCCGCATAGGATGGGGCAAAGCGGGGGGATATTACAACAGTTGAATATTGGAGCCCCCGGTCAGTAAGCTCCTGTATTCAATTGAAAGTAGACCCCTCGCTAGGCCCTAATGTGTTAAGGTTATTTTAATAAAATCCCATGCTGGGTCTGTTTGATCAGGAAGTCTTTCTTCTTCTAAAATATCAGATTGTATCACATATAGGCATATGTTCCTGTGCCTTAACCAGTGGATATAACTATTCTAGAGTCTGACCCCTCTTTCAGTGGAAGGCAAGGAAAGTTTAGGCACTTGGGTCATATAAATAGCAGTGATCTGTTGACATATTAGGTTTTTCCCAGGAACCGGGCGCAACTTGGTTCGGGTAGAAAATTGTGGGTATGCCCAGACTATTGATGTAACAGTTTTCCTTCTTGCCCTGGGTCCCAGTGATCTGCGTTCTCAAACTTGGAAATTGAAATGTATTTGATGCTGCCCACAGCCTTACTCTGTCTGAGCCTCCCTGCTTCGGATCATTTCGGCTCATTCCAGTGGCAGGAAATTATACAGCGAGTAGTCGGGGGGGGGGGGGGGGGGGGCTTAGACGGCCATGGTACAAAGGGTCTCTATTTCCGCCTCACTCGGCAGATCCGGTACTTGCTTATCAGGCTGCCATCAGGCTGGGAGGATGAAGGAGCTAGAGGAAAGGACCTACAATGTCCTGCCTCATCAAGCCGCAACATTGCTGGCTGCTTCCAACAAGGCATGAAACACATTTTTCTTTCTCTTTTCACTCTCTGGATTTAAGAGGTCTTTGGTTTGCAAATGTCAGCTGATCTCTGTTTTGACATTATTTTTTACCCAATTAATAACATCAAGGAGATCACATTTTTAAATCCTCTTAATCGCTACTGAATCTAGTCTGGAGCAGTTATCTGCAATAGGTAATAAGAGGGGATTTGAGATTACCTTTGTGTGCCAAGGTCCCTTACACAGGTTGCACCAGTAACTGTGGAGCTGAAGGCTGTCTGCTATAGCCTTCAGTTTATTCATACCAGTTGAACCCTCCCCATGTAAAACCACTGGGTGCTCTGGTCATGCCATTGCACTTATTCCTCGTTCCACCTCACTCTTCTGCAGTTATGTACTTCCCTTGCCTTTCTGGAATTTCCTGGGTTTTGATACTGTGTAGGCTGTAGGTTTTAGCCCATTATCTTGATTTTTCAGGTGGGGAGCAGGCCTAGGAATCTGCATCTTCTGCACCCCCTGCCTCCAACTTGATAATCCTTCTAGTGGGAGCCCAGAAGGAGATCAGTCCATAACCAAAGGCCTATTAACTGGGACAGAAGTAGTCCTAGCAGATCTAATTCATAGACTCCCTTAAGTCTAGCTAGCTCTGCCCCAGAGAATGTGTGAAAATGTAAAGGCTGATTGCACTGCGGGGTACAGCATTGGCCTTTTGAAAAATTATTGTTCTAATGCACTGCCTACTTTATCAAGTTGGTCTTTGAAGGCTTGTATTGATGTCCTGACAGCTCTTACACCTGGCACATTATTTTATTAGGGTCCAGTGATTAGAGGAGTTTCCCAATATCGTGACTCTTTTTTTATTGTATACATTGTATATTAATATGTCCGGTTTGTTTATTCACTTTGTTTATTGAATATTTGCAATCCGCAGAGGGATGGTAATCCAAAATTGAGGAGGTAAAGAAACCTGTGGATATCGGGCATCACCAATGCCTGGAAAACTAGGAGTTAGTACATAACGTGATGTAAATCTAAAATGCCACATGAGATACAAACTGTAACCTTTTAGTGATTGCTTATGACCCATTTTGCATTACATTTTATCTGGAGGACAAGGGTGCTAGAAGCCATCCTCCAAGATAGCTGGGGAATAGAAAAGCACCCCAACTGAATCAGATGTTTTTTGCCTAGAATTCCATTCTTGCAGCTACAATTCTTTTGAGACTTTTCCTGCTTACCGCAGAGGCACTTGTGCTCACATGGTCTCCTCACTGTGTGCCAGTGATGCATCTGTGGAGAGAATGGAGTACTCCATGCTGATGCCAAAGAACTGGCAGCTGCTCTGCAGCTGGTGAGCCTGGTCCGCTGTGGGTGCTCTATGAACTGCTGCTTTTCATTCTGGTGTGGTGACCCCAAAATCCCTGCTGGAGATTGCTGGCTTGCTGGGGAAGAAGAGTGCTTTGCTCTCCACACCATGCCCCCTGCTGTTGTCCCTAAAAGTCCTGGACACATCATTTGTGCGGGGGACCAGGCTCACATTTTCTCATCTTGGTGTTGATCGCCTACTGCACTTTCAGCGCACCTTTGCCTGTTTTCTGGAGTGCGACTGTAGCGCCACCAGCTCATCTGCACTCTTGCATGTCTCAAGTTCCTTCCTTGGTCCCTCAGTTGTGTCTGCATGGTAGGTCTGATTCTCGGGTACCCACTCTGTACCTTGACTGGGGCATTGGTTTATACTGCTGGATTGGGCGGGAAACACTGGCCAGCTTTATCCCCTTGCATTGTGGGTTTGATCTGTGCTGGTCTTTTATGCCTCCCCAATCGCCTGCAGTGCACCTCTGGGGGCACGCTCCACTACCAAACTCCTCTTAATTGGCTTGCACTACCCTTTATGGTGGGCTCAACTCTTTTTCTCCTAATCGGAATACTGCTCTCTGTCCGCTGGATCCAAGTGCACTATCGCTGCCTGACATACAATCCTACCTGCTTATCTTCAGGTGCTTGCCCGCCAGTATTGTCTGGAAGGGGGTGGGGTCTCCATTTTGTCCTCTTCCAGCCTTTTGAACATTGATAACTGAGAGGCATGTACTCATTGCCTGGCTTCCTTCATCATGCTTCTGGCAATTGTTGCACGTGGATGCTCCTTCCTATTATCCTGCTATACTAGTTACAGGGTGCATTTTCTCTTTACGTCATGCAGCCTCTGATCCACAAACTACTCTACTTGGGTGACTTCACACCTACATCCCCATCCCCGGTGTCGGGATTTCAGCACTCCCTCTGCAGATGTTGCATTGTAGCTCCTCTTCCTCCCAGTGCCCCCTCCCACTGTTAAGGGTAGAAAGACACAACCTCAGTTTGCCTTTTCCAAGAAAATTTCTTCTGAGCCATCCCTTGTGGCCCAGGCTCTGGCAATCCTTCACTTGTTGCTTTTACACGCCAGCCATTTTAGCCCAGAGGAAATCCGGGTTTCATCCTGTGGGCCTCTGACTATTTGGCCTTCAAGGTTGAGACACTCCAGATCTTGATATACAAGCAGAGTGTCTGAGGTGCAGAATGAACCAAAGCTTTAGCGGATGGGACAGCAATGTACTACTGGCTAGAGAAGTTGACCAATGAGATGAAGAGCATTCAAGCGAAGAATGAAGATTTAGAAGCTCATTCATGTGGCAATAATGTAGGCATCCTCGGGCTGCCGTAGTCCACCTTGATTTATTATATGGATGCCTTTCTCGAAACCTTCCTCAAAAAGATCCTGCATGATCCACCTTTTTCATCACCGTTTCTCATGGGACAGACAAATTGGTGTCTTGTCCCACTCCACAAGCCTGATGAGGCTGAACGCCCTACCATTGGAGGTCTTCAGACTTTTTGTGACTGTGATCCGATTCTCTGCAAGATCCACTATCTGTGAGAGTATCAATATCATGGTTCCAAAATCTCGATCTGTGCTGATTTGAATACTGAGCTCCACGTGGCAAGCTTTATTTCTCCCACAGATAAGTATGCAAATTCATTTGCTGCGAAGCTCCAAATTTCTTTTCTACTCCCGATGAGGCACTTTGATTTCTGGACAGGCTCCCTCTCACGGTCACTTCCTCTCAACATGTGTAACCTGCAGATAATCTCAATCTTCTACTAATGTTTTGCTCTATTTCTGTCCATGCACCTTCTGTGCAGGAGGGAGGGAGGGTGGAGGTGAGGAGAAGGTTGATGTTCGGCTTAAGTCTTCCCATTGGAAATGCAGACAGCTATGTACATCTCTGCTGAGGGTTACACTCACTTGGATTCTGATGGGATTGATACAATGGTTCTGACTGATATCACATGCCATGCTTTAAGTTTCTCACTCTTTACGGTGTCTGTTATTGTACTGGATCTGTTAAAAGATGTAACAGATCAGTACATATGTTGTTGCCTAGATGTTTTTGGTTGAACTGACGGTTGAACGGACTGCTTCATTTGGGCAGATGGACATGGCTGAGCTGGCACCCCTTTGCAATCGTCATTTTCACTTACTGGACTGTATTTTTGTGTTACTCGTCCTGAGGTGGGCTGATTACTGCATGTTGAGGTCTCGCGGTGTGGGAGGGTGTTCACTGTTTTTCAAAGTTGTGTATGGAATAATTTAAAATAATCGCAGAAGCTGTGTATATGTTACTCCAGTGGGCCCGGAATATGCCTTTTATGCACTTGCACTTGCATCTTGATGTCGATGGTATGGGGCGGACGTCTAATAGATTCATCTCCAGCTTACCAGTTAGCTTGAATATCCAGGGCCTTGATAAACATATGAAAGTCCGAAACATTACAGTTTGCTTATATAGAATGGGGGTCCAACTTTCATTTCTTCAAGAAGCCCATTTCTGCAGTGCTGTTGATGACACCTTCATCAAGTCCTAGGGTGTTAATTGTTTTTACACCTCCTCATGTTTTAGGGGTGTCTCTATTTTGATTAATACGACATGGGCCTGTGTCCCATCAGTGTTTTGTGTGGATCCTGAGGGGAGGTATGTTGTTGCCTCTTGAATTCTTCAGGGAATCCGTTTTACCTGTGTAAATGACCATGCTCCCAATTTTGACGATCCCACATTTTTTTTCAGGTTGCAGCAAGTGTCATCGGTATCCAAAAACCTATCTTATTTGGGCTGGAGACATTAACACTAATATTGGATAGTACATTGAATAGATCCTGTAATCCATCTCACATTCTAACCCGTGCAACACAGGGAATGAGCAAATGCGTATTTCATCTGCTGAGTTCAGCATCTGAGAAGTCGGAAGTATTCATTCTATAAGTCCTTATATGATATGTACTTGAGAATACATCTGATGTTGGCCTCTGCTGCCATTCTTCCAGCAGTATACAAATGTTCAATACTTATTATACATTAGGTTGCAAGTTCTCTCGTTGTTTGCTTGAGCATCCCCTTAGCACCTTAAGCCTCTTGCACTCACCAGCATTTCATTTACGAGTGAGTTTCTTATCGCAGCCTACATAGAGAACAGTACTGGATCGGTCCTGCTGCAATAGATGTTGTGTGAGGCCTTTAAGATTTTAATTTTTTTTTTTTTATTAGAGCAGATAATGGGATTCTTAAGACCATTTGGCAGGAACTTGCAAGGGTTGAGGAATCGCTTCACTCCCTGGAGGCCAAACATCCATTACCCTAAAACTCTTCTATCCTACATTCCATTAGCATGAGTTTTGGTCCGTGTAGATATATCAGGTTTGCGACACAGCCTGCTCTAGCTAGGACTTATGTCCAGGGCGATTCACTTGGTAGAACTTATGCAAGGCTGCGGCGAAATGATTGTGGGTCTGAGGTAGTCATTGCCGTACCTGACATTGATGGAGCTGTCCACACTAGCCCGGTTGAGAATTATTCATTTTTTGTTGAATGTTGCCCAACAATATTTACAGCCAGGGACTCTAACATCACAGACTCTCACCGGCTGTTCAGTCGATCACCCTACACCATCGGCTGCTGTCGCTGCCCTTAACAAGCCTATTGTGTCCCTGAAATTCTTTGCGCTATTGATACTCTCCTCCTAAGGCTCCCGGGGTAAATGGACTACATCCAAGGTCTGTAAAAAATGTTACTTCTAGCCCCTCATCTGTGTGTCCTCTTTCCTGGTACTGTGTGAGGTTTTGATTTCTTTATTGCTGAAGCCATCGAAAGATCCTCATGTGTGGGCCGTATTGTCCTGTTTCATTTAATCAACACGAACCTCAGAACCTTTGTAAAATTTTTGGAGGATAGATTACTTTCATGTATTCGGCTTCTAACCCACCCTGATCAACCCATCTTTATTCCAGGCAGGCCTAGGGTGCTTAATCTGCGCCCACACACAGTCAGTTACTGCCCTTCTTGATTCTGAGAAAGTATTTGATTCTATCTTGTGTCTTCTCTTCTTTTCTACTCTGAGGAAGATGGGGTATCAGGGGTACATTCTAGATACAGTCCAACTCTTACATACAAGGCTCACTGCTAAGATCTGGGTTGCAAGGCTGTGTTGGAGGCTAAGCAGGGATGCCCACTGACCCCACTCTTGTTTGCCCTGGCATTTGAGCCATTGGTGGCATTGATCAAGATTGTTAAGATTTTGGGGTTGCATAATTGGTCGAAATCTGACCTCATTTTGACTGGGATCACTTCAGGCCCCCCAGATATAGATGAGTAGAGATGGGCCATGGACTCAGTAACGTATCTTGGGGTTTCGTGCTGATGCAGCTAAGCTACTTAATCATAATGATGCGTCTTTATCTTGTCTCCTTAGAGTTGACAATTAAGAGATGGTTAATGCATCCCCTATATGTTTATGGTAAAATATTGTTAATGTAAATGGTGGTCCTCCTAAAGTTCACCAAGGAGATTTTGCGTGGGCTTTGAATGCTTTCCTCTTTTCGAATCAGTCTCTTTGTCCCTTCATTGCCGAAGCAACAGGAACTGGTGCTTCCGTATGTTTGCGGACTTTCCAGTTCCTCTACTTGGTATATACGTAATCACTAATATCAATCGCGAATGGTTCAAGGAGGTCCTTTAAGGTGAGATGGACTTTCAGATTGTCTGGGAAAAGAGTATGCGCTCACAGATCCCAAAAGAGGGTGTCCTCCTGGGAGACTGCTAGACCACACACCCCTACTTTGAAGTGTGAGAGACTTTCCAATCCACTACCGTGCAGGTCAGGACGCCTATGCAATTGCGACTGAGTACCACCAGTAAGGCACACTCTGGTGACAAATGTGTACATTTCTAAGTGTAGGCACAGATTGAGCTGCAGCATTCAGCACAAGCTACTGGCAAGAGATTTGGTCAGATGCGTGTTGCAGCATGTTGTAGGACTCGCCTTTCCCTTAAAGTTATGTGAAATTTGAATGTGGATATCCGAGTCATGCCAGGGCAGATATAAGTCTGTAAGAGAAGCTGTTGACTATCATTCTCACCCTAGCAATGGCATGTGAAGCATTTGAAAGCCACACCCTTCCAACTGTATGGTAGTTGCAAGGCTGACATAGTCCCCGCTCACATAGAGAAAAGGTACCCATGATAGCTTGTCAATGACTTTCATTCTTAGAATACTGCTGCCTCTATTTTCTTTTTTATTCAGTACTCTGTAACCCAAATAAAAATGTTTTGCTGTCCTTATTTCATTTAGGTGAAATGAGAGAATTGGTACGGAAATATGATGTACTGCAAGACCAAATGAAAGAGGTTCAGGAGAGCCAGTCCAGAAAACTTGCATTTGAACTGTAAGTTCCTAAATTATTTATAAGCTTCTTTATTTGTATATATTTATTTTTGTAACTTTTTATTTATGCCTTATAGAAGGTGCACAGACATCAGAATATCAATACATACTTGTAGATAGTTGAATGCATTAACATCATGACCGTTATCTGAATGAAGTTTGTAACCGGTTAGCTTGGACCTTTTGGATTTATATTTATTTGCTGCACAGAAACGTCAATTTTTATCAGTAATGACCTTATAATTACACATTTAGAGATGGCAGAGCAATTCCCCGAAAGGGTGCCTGCAAAATAGCAAATAGTGATCCCCGGTTATGTGGGTTTGAAGAAAGTGGCACATAGACCTGGGACAGAAGAAAAGAAAAATAAGAAACCGGTAACTTATAAGGTTCCCATAACCAAGGGGGCAAGTGCTTCAAACTAAAGAGGAGTACTGTACAAGATTACATTACGTTGCAGGAAGTCGAGTTGTCAAATAGGGAGGATAGGGAGGGGAAACTCCATTTTTTGTTAAGTCTGTTAATTCTAAGCCATGGTTAGATCCACAGTCGGGCTGGCTTTGATTGTGATGAGCAGTGGGTTCCAATGGAGCGGGGCAAGTAGGGAGAAAGAGCAGAAGCGATAGACACAGGGCATGTAACAGTATGGTTATCATGATGCCTGCCCCCGGGAAACCAGACCAGGCCCAGCAACCCCGGAAGCAGGCATCATGCCATTCGGAGCATGCCCAAAAACCCCAGTTAGGGGCTGTTTGGGTGCAGTCCTGGCGCCTATGGCGCCAGGCTCATAAGGATAAAGTCAGTCCTGGCACCATGGGCGCCAGGCTCATTTCAGAAAACTTACCTAGTGCAGACCATGCTGCACGAAGCCACAAGCCAAATGGGGCTTAGGAGGGACTATTTTACCTAAGGGACTACTTTTTCCTCGGGTGGGGGCTGTGGAAGAATACTTACCTGGGACTTCTTCCTAGGCTATTTAAACCACGCCCGGACAGCCACACCTGCTTCGCGTTATTCTGCATTCAGCAGCGTAACGCTCACCGTGCCTCCAGCATCTTCCAGTCTTCAGCCACGCCCGCTTCAGTCCTGGACCACCTGGAAACGAAAAGAAAGAAGAAGAGGTTCAAACTTGAAACCTTACCTGAATTCTTGATCCATCGCGCCGTCTATCTTGGAGTCATCGCACACGCATCATCACGCACCTCGCAGCGCCGCGCTGTACTCACCATCCAGTGCAGCTTTTCCTCACTCCATCGCAGATTCTGCATTTCCAACCCGCTCTCCGATATCTAAGGGGACAAGAAAAGCCAGGTGAGCACGGGAATGCAAAAGGGCAATACTAGCTACCCCCAAAGACTTACCGGATTACCGCAGGGTGAACTCACCTCATATTGGGTCGGCGCAGTAAACTCTGCATCATCGCCGTACCCGGCCCCAAAGGGGAAAACCACTATAGACTTACTTGCCTCTCACCAACTGCCCTTTGGAATCTCTCGTGGTGGTTAAGTTGGCAACCTACAAGGAATCGGAAAGGGTGAACATCAGACATTTGAACTCTTACAAGCTATTGGATCCTAGAGTCAATACTGGAACTCACCAATTCCTCCACGCCAGTGAAGTAACTGGTCATCTACGCGCCCCTGCGCTCGATGCAGGATGGAGAGCCCACCTTTCTAAACCATCAGGTGAGAACAGGAGGGAACATCGGGAGTGGTCAGTGGGCAGACAACGGGAGTGGAAGGTGGGTTAACGCTCGAATTACGGGAGGTTAATTCCCTTTCTCCTTTGCAGAAAGATATTCATACGAGCCGACAAACGAAGTAAGTGGCGGTGTCCAGTCAATCATCTCGGCTCTACGTGGCACCAGGCCGGTCCAGATCGACGTCCCCGTGGGAACCAGGTGAGCGTAACAATGGTTGAGTGCAGAGGAGAGGTGTAGTGAACAGGATGGTGAATATACAGATACAATTAGGTACTGAGGAGCAAGGTCATTGAAAGCTTTGTAGACTAGGAGAAGGAACTTGAAAAGGTTACGCTTGTACATGGTGAGCCAACCAGCATGGTGTGGGTAGGAAGAAGTAGGGGAGGAGCATGTGGGCAGCGAAGGTGAGGACTTTCTCTAGAGTAAGGAAGGAAAGAGTAAAGCAGAATGCCAATGACTAGGCTCTAGGATTAGTCGAGTTTGATGAGCATGATGGTGGAGATTAGATGAGTGAGTAAGAAATGGACACCTTCTCCGAATTTTGAGAAAGTCAATACAAACAGCGGCGGTGGTGGTGGTGGGAGTGATGAATTGTTGCAGTTGGAGGTCGCTATAACGAGGACTCTAAGGTTGCGAGCCGTAAGCGAGGGAGCAAGAAGGTCCGGTAGGAAAGACATTGGAGAGGGGTGGGGAGGGATGGTGTTGGAAGCCCATAGAAAAATTACTTCCTTTTGGAAGAGTTCAGCATGAGGCAGTGGATAGCGATCCATTGGAAGATTGCATTGAGACTGTTGGTAATCCTGTAAAAAGGCCGAAAAACATATGGAAACGGGAGCGTTTTTTAACGACCCAAAGGAATAATCCCCCTAATTAATCAAAAGAAAATATAAAAACCAAAATATTCCTTTAGGTCATGTGTTGTAGTACCCTGTGTAGTTTAGTGTTATAGCAAGTGTCTATCATTGTAACATCTAGTCGTGTACAGCCACTTATAATTAAGCATGCTGACACCTGTACTTGATACATTTCTATTACAGACGGCTAACCAATTCTCCTTTCTTATCAATAAAAAAGAGTTTATTTCATCATTTCATTAGTGCAGTTCACAGTTTTAAAGAACATCCATGATATTAAGCAGCTAGTAGATAGAGTAGTAGTGTATACAAAAAAACGGTAGTTTCCAATTAACTCTCCACTTAGTCTTCTAATTTAAAATCAAACATTTTTAACAATTTCTTGTGTCCTTATTCAGTCATTCACTTCCTATAAATCCCGACATGTTTCGCTCCTTATCATTCTTATTCAGAATAGTTATTATGGGAGTTTCTTCAGGAGAACACTACATACAACATCCACTTTGCTGTTACAGATCTACAACAATTAGACCATTAAACCCAGATACGTAGCACGTAGGGATGAAGAACCTAAAACCAAAAAGGGGAGAGCCCTGCAATAGGTTAGTCTAGGAGACTAGTTCTCTCAGGATGCTCATGTCTCGTATTAAGGGTATGAATTTTAATCAAACAATGACCCTAGATCCACCCCAAGGCTTCACTAAGGAAACCCCAACCCCAGGGTGGGCGCCCAAAGCACACAACTACGTCAACGTCCGAGACACTCTGACTTGTCCCTTTAAGGCGAACCCCTATGACTAGCATAAAGCAGTACAACCCATCCTGGGAGCAGGGGGTGAATGACAAGAAGCAAAGGAAGGGATAGCTAGAAGAGTTAACATACCCCAAACGCACCAGCCAAGGGGGTTCTCTGGCTGTAGGCAGATACAGGGAGGTCAGGCAGGGATCTCAGACCTAAGATGGCCATCCTATCTAAAATAGCCTTCGCCCCAACAAACCCCCACCCTTGACCAGGCCCAGGAAGGGAGCAGGAGTGACCAAAGACAAGTTATCCCACCCAGCTGCAGCTTGTCTGGATAACAAAACCAACAGAAGGGACTTAAAAAAAGAGCAGCCCTGAAAATAGTTTCTCTCTCAACCTTTGGAGCAGCTTCAGTAGTGATGGAGGAGAGCAGAAAAGCCTGGAGTGGATCCCAAAGCAGGAGACTGGAGAGCACTGGAAGGAGTGGAGCTGGTCAGGATGAAGAGGTATAGTGAACAGGGCAGTATACCGCTTGAAATTGAGCAGAGCATCATGTCCTTAAAGAGGTGGTTGGAGGAAAGTTATTGAAGAAGTGTGGGTAGTCAAGAGGAAGTGGCAGCAGTTTGTTGGAGGAGTTGGGAAGATCCACGGAAAAGATGTAGGAGGTCAGAAGTGTAAAGGAGAAATGTGGAATTTTGCTGGGGGGAGTATGAAAAGGGGCTGCAGGTATTTTGGGCATAGGAGTGGTTCATGAAGTAGGTTGAGAAGTTAAAGTAAGGGAAAGGAGAAGACATTAAAGTAGAAAGGAGGTGGGGAAACAGCAAAACGCAGCAGGAGGAGACATTAAGGGAAGAAGTGATGTAAAGAGAGGAGGGGGTAATCAAGGAGGTGGCAGAGTATCAGGAGGTGGAAGGAAGAGAAATGAAGACTGGAGGTGATACTAAGGAAAGGACTGGAACAGCAGGGGAAGGAGGGCAGAGAGTTAAGCAAGGCGACAGAGCTGAGGAGAATGGCGATACGTTCAAGGAGAGGTGGTTGGATAGAGCAATGAGGTTGATGGGAGGTTGTTGGAGGCGGTTGCTGGAAAATGAGGCGAGGGTAGTTATTTCGAGAGAAGGCTGGGAAAGATCAGTAAGGAGAGAAGGTGATTGAAAGATTGTTGGAGGCAGGAAGTTTGAAGTTGGAAGGGAGATAAGACACTTGAACAAGAGTGAGCAACAAAGGAGTATTAAGTGGAGGGCACTAGAGAGCCCGACAGAGATGGTCGTGGGCCTGTGAGGCTCCACTGCACCGAAAACATGCCGGTCCTTTATCTGGCGGTTTCCCTCACTGAAATTTCTTTTAACACAGCAGTGCTGTGTGATAAATATATACTGCATCAAAGGAGTCCTGGAGAAAATCTGGGCCGGTGAGTCTGAATACTGGCTGCAACGCAGTGACCAGCGGACACCGGCGGGGGAGGAGTCGTCCTGACTGCACACTGTCGGTGGGAGCCTTGCCGGCACACACAGAGAAGTTGTGGCCCAGAGCGGAATTCTGCGGCCGTCTCTCCCACTGTGGCACCTATGGAGTCGGAGGAAAAAAGCACGTCCAACACAGCGGGACGCTGAGCCGACGAGCGAAGCTGGGGATAGAGGCTAAACCCCACGTCAACAGAGCTCTGCAGGGGCGAGAGGGAACGATGACACCCGCCTGCTACCCACTCACAGACTCCGATAACACGGCAGCGAACACGTGTGCCCTGGCTCACATCTATGACCAGCAGGAGCGCTTCAAAGCAACGGCGCCCTGGGGCAAGACTTGGTGGAACCTCGGCAAAATGCAGCCGTGAAACTCGGAACCAGTAGCGGCCCGAGTTGCACCGGGCGCGAGCGGGGTTAGAGCGGATACCTCCAGTCCGACCCACCCTATCAAGGACTAACTGGCACCAACCCCCACGGAGCAGGCCATGACCACTCCACCACAGCTACAGTCTCTACTGGTGTAACACTGCAGTGGATGCAGCGGGTGGCTGGGTGTATCTGGACCGGTCCACAGGAGAGGAGGAGAAATCAGGAGAGCCACCCCATCTACGAGCGCAGAGAAGAAGTAGGTCCACGAGGAGAGGGACTGTGCGAACCGCCGGGGATTGGCCAACACCCCACAGAAGTGTATGCGCTGAGGCAGTATCCCACTGCAGGGTGAGAGGAGCAACATCCAGTTCAGCCTGCTCAGCTTGGCCATCAGGATTGGAGAACTGCTCTGCCGAGCCTGCTCTAGAGCCCAGACACACAGGGGAGGGTCGATGAGAACGAGGTCAATGCTCAACCGGCACTGATTCATATGTACAGAGCCCCTGGGTACATTGAACAGTAGGAGCAGGCAAGCCCCGGGAGCCTGTTGAAAACGTGGGGGAGCCTGCCCCAACCACCTGGAACAATCTGAGGACCCAGGGGGGCTGGCGTGCTGCTCAGAGGGCACCATCCCGCGAAAGACTTTGCCATCAACACCGACCCCTGGGCGTAGCACTCCGATCTCTATGAGCAGCCCACAAGCTGTTCCTGGAATGGGGCACACTAGGAAAACCGCAGCAGTGTAGAGATAAACAAGGAGTAAACAAAGCCCAGCGCAAGACCCGGGGACACGTGTAACACTCAACTGCTCACCCCCCAAAGCAGTGACCACTCAAACTCCTACAGCGCGCAGAGCTCACCTACCAGCCCACTCCTCTATGGGACAGCTGCGACAAACGCCTGGGTCAGCCCGCATCGTCTAAATGCACGGATAGACCTGGAGCGGCAGGCTGGGTGGGCGGAACCACGAAACCAACCACGCTCGGAATCAACCTGCTGACACTAAACAATCCCCCACAAAGACAGTCGAGAGGACCTCGGAAGCGACGACACCGGAACTGCCATGACCCCTCCCCCGACGACAGAGGAAGGTTAAAGGAAAGGACACAACTGAGGTCTAACATCAGCACCTACGAGATACCATGCTCGCTTAAATCTAGGCCAACCGTTATGTCCAAATCCGGCAAGGAAGGGGCAAGCAGCAGACACAACTGCACTTTGACACAGCATCACAGAACAAATCCTCCAGAACGATGGAAGACTCACTGGCCTCACACACCCAGACGTTTGGATAAGCATGGAGAGAGGCTGGATGAGGCAAAGGGGAGAGTGTCGAGGGTGGAGGACGAGTCGGCCTCTGTCTCCAGGGAGATGTCGGGGGTGAAGAGGGCTTTGAAAGAACTCACTGAGAAGCAGGAAGACCTAGAATCTAGGTCAAGAAGGAACAACATCAGAATTATCGGCCTCTCAGAATCGACGGATCAGAGGAACATGGAAGCTGTCATAGAAGGAATTCTGCAGGAGGCACTGGGCCCGAGGGATTCCGTGCATTTTTGAAAGAGCACATAGGATACCGAGTGGTAGGAGGCCAATCCTGGGGGCACCACCCCGCCCGCTAATGGCCAGTCTATTGAACTTCCGAGACAGGGACACAGCACTCCGCAAAGCCCAGGAAAAGGAACAGTCTCATACAAGGGAGACGTGATGAAGTTTTCTCCCGACTTTTCAGATAGAGTACATGCGTCCAGGAAGACCATCATTGCAGTTAAAAAGCGGCTGCCGGAAAGGAGCATAAAATATGCTATGATGTTCCTGGCCAAACTGCAAATTGAGCATGAGGGCTGGGCTCTTATCTTCCAAAACCCAGAGGAAGCCACCGCCTTTCTGAAAATGCTGCCGATGGCCCCTGGGGCACGGGGGAACAATGGCTGAAAAGATCACCCGAGGACACCAAACCCGCCAAAGTAAAACAGCACCAACTGTGATTAAGGCTTAAATCCAAAGATCATGGAAACCACGTACCAAAGAAGGTGCGACAGAGGGTCGGACTCTCCGTTATCCCATAAGCGAAAGCTTTAGTTGCATGTTAGAGGACAATAGGGAGCTGAAGAGTTGGGGTATTCAGTGGGGGGGGTTTGGACTTGGGTTGTGCTGGGAGGGAGGTGTGGAATTGGGGGGGGGGACTATCACTGGCGGGTTGCCGGTAGGGGAGGAGGTAAGGGAGGGGTTGGAGGAAGTGCTGGTACAGGTGGAGCAGAAAACATGATCAGTGGGAGGCGGCCAAAGCACAACCAAAGAGACATGGCAACATTAGCGCCCCGGGCAGGTCAGCTACCCGGGGGGGGCGAATACCTTAATCTGACCCCTTATGGCGAACCTTAACTTTATTACCTGCAATGTAAGGGGGCTTAACTCCCCTTCCAAATTCCGGAAAGTCCTGCAATATGAGACAAAACCAGGTGGGGGTTGCCTTCCTACAGGAGACTCACTTAACGGTAGACACGTAGGCCAAATTTGGGAAGGGTTTGGGCTGTCACAGATATTTTTCCTCATACTACATACCACACTTAGATGGAATTGTGACTGTTAGCATGTGCCACACTTTGACGAAATTGTGAATGTTGGCATACGCCACACTTAGATAAAATCATGAACATTAGCCTGCGTCGCTTCTAGATAGGATTGTGAATGTTGGCATGTGGTGCACTTAGATGGAATTCTTAACTTTAGCCTGCATCACATCTGGATAGGATTATGAATGATAGCATGTGCCACACTTGGATGTAATCCTGAACTTTGGCCTGCGCCGCATCTAGATGGAAATGGGAATGTTGGCATGTGCCACATTTGGATGAAACTGAATATTTCCAGGTGCCACACTTGGATGCAATCGTGATCACTGGCCGTCCTCACATCTAGATAGGATGTTGAAGATTAGCAAGTGCCTCACTCAGATGGAATAGTGAATGATAGTAAGCATCACATCTAGACATAATTGCAAGGACAGCAATGCCAATTAAAACTGCACCCCTTTACCAATGGGGAAAGAAACAGCCAGAAATGGATACGCTAACCCCTGTGCGCGCATACATCTGCAAAAACTGTGTATGGGTCACAATCACAAAAGGATGCACACCCCTGCCACACACAGTCAAAGTGGGGGTGAAAACAGAACTCACTGCAGGAGAATGCCAGTAGGTGCTGTTACATTTAACATGAAGCAAGGCCACAGAATTGGGCTTAAAAACTGAAAATGCCTTTTAAAATGCAGCTTTGCAACCTTCAAAGTGCTGTTTTGGTGCTAGATCCATTCATTTTTCAGTGAACCATTGAGTGTAAAAGAATTACAGATCATCCAGTGTGGCCAGAGAAGCCAGGCCTCATTGACTGACAGCAGCTAAGAAATGTATCTTACGAAAAAGGCAGCCCAGCAACATTTCTTTCAGTTCCACAGGAAAAATGCAGCTAAAACCGGCAAAACATGTAACAATTTCAGCTGTGCAGAGAGAACTCCAAGCAAAGGCTGGATACCTACTTCCAGACTGCAGACAAATCCCAGCCCTCAAAAGAAGAACTGGTGCTGAATAAAATGTGTGCGCCGCAGAGGAACCTCTGATGTAAAGGATTCAGTTTAAATGTTCTTTTTTCCATGAAGAAATGCAACATCGCCTGTTTAAAAGCATGTTATTGTGAAAGGCCTAATTCTTTAAATGTCAAAATCCACTATAAAACTGTTAATTCTTATGTTTTAAATGAAAGTTTTGGGTGAATCTTAAAGTCAAAACCCAGTTTGGAGTTAAATATTTAATTGTGAGTTGACAGTGCTCAGCCTGGGAAAGATTTACACTTCAGGTTGACACTCCACTGCTAGCAGGAAGGCTTAATTGATGCTGGAGGTTCTCGCATATTTACAACAAAGAACTCATTAGACATTAGTCGGGGGCCCAGCCAAGAACAATGGCAGGCTGCATACTGATCCCTTTAGGGGAGGGGCAGGAAACTTCCCTCTGGACCTCCTCCCTGATCAAAGGAATTTGACAGCTGTTGCCAGTTGAAAGAAGAAAAAAAACTGCTAAAAGACATTTGTTTAAAAACCAATTTGTGATTAAGTTTTGAAAACCTTTAACTTTGCCCGATGAAGGAGGGCAAACCTAAAAATTGGTAGTTGTAAATCTAATTTTATGCTCTTTCTGTGAAGACGTGAGTGAATCCTGTACTACATAAGAAACCAAAGTTGCACAAAAAGAATATTTGTGGCAAAACTATTAATGCTGCAAGTCTAATATTGTATACCCGTGTTCTAGTGGTGATTGCACAGGTATGTACTGAATTAGGAATTGTTAGGCCAAATCTTTATGATTAAAATTAACAAAATTCCACAGAAAGACAAAACCAGCTCTCACGGGCGTAGGAGTTGGCGGTAAATGTAACCCAGAAAATATGTAATACATGTGTCCGACTTTATTAGAGGGCATAATTATAGAAATTTACATTTGTGGAAAAGTTAAATTGTGGTTCAAATCATTGTGGGAGTTCCCAAGTCGCATCATAAAATATGACAGCTCTTTCTGACTTCCAACCAGAAAAAGGCAAGTGCCTTTGACCTATCTCAGCCGTGGGGGTGTGGTTTGAAATTCTGCCCCTACCATAAACTTAGTGATGTCACTTGGCATGATAAATATAGAAACTTCACCACACACAGACACACAATGATTCCTGACACCATCCTGATTTATGCGTGACGCTCTGTTCCAGAATTCTTCATCTTGTTCCTGTTCCAGACTTCTTTACCAAGCCAAGGCCCAGCATTTGCTGAACTCTTTTCAGCTAGGCCCAAATCCTGAAGCCATCCAAAAAAAACTTCACAGAATTAATTCTGATCCAGTCTGGCTTGCTACCATTAAGGATTGCGCGCTGAAACTCGCTATATCGCTAATCTACAGGGTCCAGTGACCAGAAGGGCCAATCCAATCCGAGGTGCAGTCTAGTTGACCAGAACTGCCCAGCTGACCATCCTGCCAGAAGTGCCCTGCTGCCTGTAGATCTATCCTTGATGACCAGAACCTGACAGTCCAATCTTAATTTACAGTGGACTGTAAGTATAAACAGGAATCATAGTCACCCATAGCATATTTGCCTCGTCCTACTCCAATCTCAACCCATCCTCTTTTTAACTTAAGAACTTGGTAATAGTGCCACACCAGTCCTGAAACCTTGCTTTGATTTCTTGCGCTAGTGATAATTTCTTTTAAATACAGTTGTCTTGTGAAAATCCAAAACCCTTAAAAATCATCCCACGGATAATCCGACTGAGTCCTCCAAGGCGGATACGGAGGTGCTGGGGTTGGTTTCAGCTGACCACTCTGGGGCTTACTGTGTTTCAGGCTGGTAACCAGCCTGAATACCCTAGTTTAGAGCATAGTTGTCATTGTAAAAACTGATTTCTGTTTTCATTTTCACGTCTTTATTTTCAAAAACACCTGTCATTCAAACTTGCATAACTTCTTCAATTTTATAGCTAGAGACTTAATTTAAATTCTCACTTAAACCTCAGGCCTGTAGCTACATCCACAACTAAAATCCGAAACAGTGTATTTGACACGTTCTTATTAAATATTGCATAGCGTAAATTAGGCGCGAATTCGCATTTTGCAAAAGCTTTACACGTGTGCTTTCTCATTCAAAGTGTTTCTTAACTTCCATTCTGATCTAAAGTGTGTACTGTTGCTCATATTGTAGCTCATGTTGGTTAGAATCTGTTTAGTGTTGCTCTCATAGGAATTTCTATCAATAAGGATTTTTGCACACTTCATTGTTTCACAAAGCCATTTTCAACTGTCATTTAAAAAAATTTAAATTTCCCCAAAACGCTTTTCTCTCTTGTTTGGGAAGGGAAGATTATATTCAAACACTGAATACCTGCTGCTTACTTACATCAGTGTAAAATTGCTCATTTGTGAATTGAGAACTTTGCAGGGGGAATCTTAACTTAAACGCTATCTTTTCACCAACCAAAACTGTTCTTTTTCCTGTGTTTTATCTTGTGTATTGCTATCAGTGAATTCAATTGCTTCACTTACACTCCGAAATTGTTTTGTCACCACATTGGTGATTGCTTCCCTATATAGACACAGGGCGTGCCAGTAATACTATCCCTAGGGTGACGTCCACTGTACCCAAGATCCCTCACGCTTCTAGGATCCTCAGATTGATTTTTTCCACCATACTGGTCGGAAGCCTTTTGCGGAGTCCCCTGGCCTTAGCCATATTTTTGCTAACATTTAAAATAATAATCTATTGACATCCTTCCCCACCCCAATGTCGAACTTCGACACTCGACGCCGGCTGGAGAAGAAATCGACCGTCGGCTGCTGCACGACGGATTTGGGCCTCGGAAGGCCGCTGGCTTCGGCCCGGGCCTGGAAGGCCGCTGGCCTCAGCCCTGCAAGTAGGGAGAGTGGGGGGTGTTACATACTCTACGCTCTTGGTTTATAGGTACACCTTATACATTTCCTACACTTAACAGCCCGCTGCCTCAAGGTGCGTATGGAGGGTACCCCTTTTCAATTCTGCCCCAAGTGCAATCGCAAATACCCTTGGGTCGACAGGCACACCACGTGCAATCTCTGCTTGCCGAGGGACCACCCCGAATCAAACTGCAGAGCGTGTAGTAGGTTTAAACCTAAGACACTTAAGGACCGTTCGACGAAGCGTTGGGCCCACCCCGCCAGGCAGGCGGCCATGGCAGCGGAGGGCGCCTTCAGCGATGGCAGCGACGCCGTACCTTCGGACGGCGAGGGAATTACGGCGTCGAAAGACAGCCGAGCGCAGGTCCCCGACCTCGGAAGGT
The DNA here is from genome assembly GCF_040938575.1 of Ambystoma mexicanum. Lineage (NCBI taxonomy): Eukaryota > Metazoa > Chordata > Amphibia > Caudata > Ambystomatidae > Ambystoma > Ambystoma mexicanum. The sequence continues at coordinate 1,199,733,402 of NC_090935.1, forward strand.
CGTCCGGCAGGGCGGCTATGGGGGAAGACCCCCGGCGACACAAGCGCTTCACATACTACACACACTAAACACACTAAATCCAACCGAGACTCGACGACGTCGAGTTCTCGGAAAGAGGCACAGACAGAACGGTCCGATTCGGTGTCCTCTGGGCACTCTCGATCAAGATCGCCGCATGACTCCAGGCAATTATCCACTCTTGCCAAGAGTGCCTCGCTCCCTAGGCTAACAGAAGTTCGATCGTCGGAAGACGAAGACGACTTCCACCCCCAGGCCGCGCTCCAGGAGTCGGAGCCCGCGGTTAAAGCCAGCGAGGCCCCACGCTCGAAGGACAGGGACACCTCTCCCGATCCTCGACGCCAGGCGTCGAAAAACTCCGGAGCCACTAAGGGACAGGGAAAACATTTTTCTACGCACGGGGAGGGGGGAAAACAGCAGAAGAAACTACCTGTGCATTCTTCCACACCTGTGAAACACTCCACCCCCCCTAAACAGACAGACAAGCCCAGGTCTGCTGATAGATCCACAACCAGCAAAGCTACTCAAGAGAAATCCCATAGACTTGCTGAGAGAGTCATTCCCAGTTCCAAAAAATGGTCCAGTGAAGACATAGATAGGGTCATGTCAAGAATGTCTTCTTTGGCTGATTTTTATGATAAAAATCCAGAACATTTCCTCTCGTATGATCCACAAGGGGCCACACCCTCAGGCTCTAAGGATCCTATTCCCCCGAGTAAAAAGCCCCGGTTTGAAACGCCGATGAGGTCAGAACCCTTCGAGGTACAACCATACGCAAGACCATACTCACTGTATCAAGGAGAGGCTACCAAGAATTTGGTATGGTAGAAGAGCAAACCGGGACGGGCTACTATGGGGATGATGAGGACCAGGAAGAGGAGGACCCGGAAACATACAGAGTAGATTCCCCGGTAGAGAACGAAGCCCCGGTTACCGACTCCCCAGTCGATAATCAACCCCTCTTAAACGAGGTTCTCGCACGTGCAGCAGAACATTTCCACATTGACACCCACGGTGTACAGGAGGAGAGGGACTTCGCAGAAGAGTTAGTGGGAGAAAGGAGGCCTGTTGCCCAGACCATCCCTATCCTTAAGTCCATTCAGCGGAGAATAGATCCGTCCCTGGTGAATCCGAACCTCACCAGAGCAGTCAATCCCAGGGTTGAAAAACTTTTCAGGGCGGCCCAGTCTGACCCTCTATATAAGAGGACATCTGAAGCCAGACTCCCTAGTTGTCACCAACACTCGTAAGAGGGCTGGGACACCCTTGTCATCGTCTGAAGCTCCTCCCGACAAGGAGAGCAAAACACTACGGTTTCGGCAGGAAGGTAGCCTCAACGTCCGCCTATCAAGCAAGGATTGCAAACTCCACCACCCTGTTGGCCAGCTACAACTGCCATCAGTCGGAAGAAGTCGCGGCACTCATAGCCTCTGCTCCTGAACCTTTAAAGGGCCAGTTAGCTCGGATTTCCGCAGAGGGAAGAGCCGCGTCTGGTTGCATTTTGAAAGCAACCTTCGACGCCGCGGACAACGCAGGCAGATTGATAGCGGAAGGCACTGTTAAAGACATGCGTGGTTATGGCAGTCTGGTTTTAAGGCAGAAACCCAGGCATCATTGTTGGACAAACCGGTGGAAACCGATCTGTTTGGTAAGGCGGTCGAAGACGCACTGAAGAATGCCAAGGACGAATACGAAACACTCAAGTCCCTTGGCCAGTTAACCAATAAACCCCCTAACCAGAGAGGGAATAGTAATTTTCGTCGCCCACGCGGCCAAAATTCCCAGAGGGGATCTACCTATTCCCAGGGGCAGGGTACACAGTGGAACAACAACCAACAGTCTACCCAGGGTTACGGCAGGGGTAATAGGAGAGGTTGTGGTAAAGGCAGAGGCAGCCCCAACAGGGAGGCGGCACACCTCCACCAAAGCAGTGACGCTCAGTTCAGGGTCCCTTCTCACGCAACCCCAGTAGGGGGACGCATTTCCAACTTCACCCAGGCTTGGGAAGGGATCACATCAGACAAATGGGTGCTGTCAACAGTATCCACAGGATATTGTATAGAACTACTGCAACGTCCCCGGAACCATCCTCCACGACAAAGAGTACACTCTTTAGAACATCAGAAGATTCTCCTCGAGGAGATCGCCATTCTGCTAGAAAAGGACGCGATAGAACTCGTCCCGGGACACCAGGTAAACAAGGGTATTTATTCAACTTACTTCCTTGTGCCAAAGAAAGATTTGACAATGCGCCCAGTATTGGACTTACGGCCTGCCAACAAGTATGTCAAGCCCCAAAAATTTTGTATGACCACGCTACAAGAGGTAATCCCCCTCCTAAAAAAGGGGGGATTACATGGCAACCTTGGATATGAAAGATGCTTATTTTCATATTTCCATGTTCCCAGCGCACAGAGTATTTGCGCTTCAAGATGGACGGTCGACACTACCAATTCAAGGTACTGCCCTTCGGGATAGCTTCAGCACCAAGGGTATTCACCAAGGTACTGGCGGTGGCGGCTGCACACCTACGCAGGGAGGCAATCCCAGTGTACCCTTATCTGGACGACTGGCTCATAACGGGGGAAACCCCAGAAATTTGCAGGACAAACATTCAAAGGACTATCGACCTCCTTCACGAGTTAGGCTTCTCCATCAACGAGAAAAAGTCAAGCCTAGTGCCAAGCACTTCAAAACAATTCCTAGGAGCAATCCTAGATACCCAGGAGGGGTTGACCTTTCCTTCAGAAGAAAGAATTCGGAATATACTACTGCAAATTCCGCATTATCAGTCCGGTCAACAAATAACGGTACGCAAAGCAATGCGTTTACTGGGCATGATGGCGTCATGTATTTACCTGGTCCCCCACGCGCGCCTGCGCATGCGTCCCATGCAGGAATGGTTGGCGAAACAGTGGTCTCAGGCAAGTGGTCAGTGGGACGATCTAGTGGTCGTTTCACCAACACTGGTACAAAGCCTTCACTGGTGGACAAGAGAGAATCTTGCACAGGGGAAACCCTTTTACGATCCCGAGGTACAGGCAATAGTCACTACAGATGCATGCCTGACGGGGTGGGGAGCTCACCATCTCCACCACACAGCTCAGGGTCTCTGATCTCACTCAGTGGCCAAGAACCACATCAACCTGCTAGAGCTTCTGGCAGTATTCAGAGCGCTTCAGGCGTTCGAGCCCCACCTACTAAACCTGTCAGTGCAAATCCGGACGGACAGCACAACAGCCATGTTCTACCTGAACAAGCAAGGAGGGACTCGCTCGCCAAATCTGTCCAAGCTTGCCCAGAAAATCTGGATATGGGCACTCAGACGGAACATCTTCCTGTCATCACAACATGTTCCAGGGGAGCTCAATTCCCTAGTGGATGCTCTGAGCAGAGACTCCCTCCCAGAGGAACACGAATGGGTTCTACACAGAGAGGTCGTAGAATCTCTCAGTGGGGTTTCCCCATTATAGACTTATTCGCCACAAGCGAAAACAGACAATGCCCAGGATTTGCATCCAGGTTCCCCCAACCAGACTCCCAGGGGAACGCCCTGTGAATGAACTGGTCAGGGATGTTTGCGTACGCTTTTCCACCAACTCCTCTCAACAGGGAAGTGGTTAACAAGATGATCAGAGAGTCGATGACGCTCGTCCTAGTTGCTCCCATGTGGGCAAGACAACCGTGGTTCCCACACCTACGCAGGATGGCGGTGTGCGAGCCCATCAAACCTCCAGCCTGGTACAACCTACTGTCCCAGCACCAAGGTCAAACAGTGCACCAGCAACCCAACTCAATGAACCTGGCAGCATGGCTCCTGAGGTCGTAGAGTTTGGACATCTCAATTTGCCACAGAGGTGTATGAACATCCTAAAGGAATCTAGGAAACCAAACACAAGGCACTGTTACTTTGACAAGTGGAAGAGGTTCGTTATCTGGTGCCAGAGTAGATCAATCAACCCAGTTGATTGCACTCCTTCCAGTATTGTTACATACATGCTCCACCTACTGGATGCCGGATTGGTTTTTAACTCACTGAAAGTACACCTGGCAGCCCTGTCGGCTTACACCACTTTGCAAGAGGGAAAGGAAATTGCACACCCTATGCTTTGATGAGCAATATAATTTCATATAGCAATTGAAAGCTCCAATGGCTTGTCACTGTGTTGGATAGTCTTATGGGGTGTTGGGGAGAAAAACAGTAGACCCTTGTATCATAGGTCAGTGAAACTATGAAAAGAATGGTGTTCCCATTAACAATGGGAACTCCCGTCCCCTGCACACCTCTAGGTATTGGATAACAAGATCCAAACAAAATATACTTTTTAAGTACCCTTATTGTTGATTTTTCGTATTTCAAAGTAACAATTAAACCACTCATTTGTACCAAAATTACATATGAAAACATGCAATGATTTGTTTCAATATACATAAAAGTTTCAAAAAGTCTTTATGAAGGCATGATAGTGTTTTAGTACCATATACATGATAATAAAGAATGTTCGAATTCAATTCACTCAAAAAGAATGTACAATAATTCAAAAGAATTCAAGAAAAAAATTCAAGAAAAAAATTCAAGAGGAAAGCCTTCCTAATTCAAAGCTCTACGCGTTTCGAGAGTGTACCTCTCTTCTTCAGGAGCAATAACTTTTCAATATGGACACAATATTTTAATATCCTGTTATTAATTCACAGTCAACAAGTAAATTCAAAGTATGTACATTTCAATTTTCTTTCATTTTTCTCTGTCTTTAAAACTTCAAGCATCCCTTCTTGTTGTGGAATGGTGAAAACGTCATCTAGTTAAGTAGCAATATGATGTGCTGTAAATAACAATAATATGTGTATTAGCTAGTGATTTAAATGGGGAATTAAATAAATATAAACCCATGTGGGAAACGGTAATCCTACCTGTATTTCTTGTTCATATCCTGTATGTTTCTCAATTCAAAGATGACCACTGTTAATGGCTGGCATCTGTGGCTTCTAATCAGCCTTCGTTCTGTCACAAATAATAATTTGATAATTTCTATCAGAATGTAGTTTGCACATTATGCTTTCATCTGATTCCTTAACTTAAGTTCAAAAAAATTCAAAAAATGTTTTTACCTCAATGCCCTGCTGGTAGTGTTTGTTGTAGTGCTGAGACCCTCGTGGTCCCGTCCCCAGCTTTTCAAAGGTAATCTACGCGAAAAACATTGTCAATGTATGTAACTTTTCCCATGTCACTAGTAGATATTGTAACCTCTCTCATTTCTTTAATATCTGATTAGTGATGTTCCTTCACTCCAACACAAGATCTGCAATCTCTGCCCGAGCCGCGCGTGTTTTCGATCCTCTCTCCCTATTTATTGTCATGTGACTTGAGGTCGTATGTCTGTGTAGATCATGTGACCGGATTAGCAGGTTTAAACGCACTAAAATGAGTGGCAACAGCTTCCAGGTGAAAGCACCTCAACACTGGAACTCCCTACCACCATCGCTCAGAACTCCCCAACCTTACTCACTTTTTAGACGCAACTACATCCATTTGTTAAAGAACACGAACCACTAACACCACACTGCTGCTCTCCGCGTTGCATGCTTTAAGAGAATCTGTAAATTTGTAATACTAAACTTGTATATATTTGTAATTCTTTAAATACATCTACTGCATTCTCTCCTGCCAAACTGTACACATGTTCCTTCATCGTCACACTGTAATTATGTAATGTAAAGTATAATTATGTAATGTAAAGTATAAGCATCCTGTAACCAAGCTTTGAATTCACCTTGCTGCTCATGCGCCCTCATACCCTTGGGTCTGGTGCGCAATACAAATGAATAAACTAAACTAGCATTCTGGGAATCGTAGTGTTAATTACAAAATAATGCGCAAATGCATGCTGGCCGTGTGTATTTAGTTTTAATAGTCATTACCCTGTGAAATCTATTGCTTATCTATGTGTGTCGTTTTACTCTGATTACCAGACTGAAATAAGGTATTTACTTATTGTCAACGAGCTAAATCTAGCCCCAGTGTTTTCTGGGAGTTGTAGTGTCAATTTACACAAAATATATTTATTGTACAAATGGATTCTGCAGTTCATGTGTCAAGTGGGTTTTATGCCAATGGTAATGTCAAATATAAATGCCTATACGTGCCATACAATATTAATTTCTTGGCTCAGCTGGATCCATGTTTAAAGTCTAGGACATTATCTGTAGATTATCTTTTACTCATTCCACATTAGTAAGTGGGAGACAGGTATACATTATAATAACAACTCCAGCAATTTCTCAAATGTGTATCAATATACGAATGTGACAGTAGTAGATAAAAGAGATTATGAAGGCAGTTGACAATTTATACAGGGAACATTAACATCATTATTATTGCTTTTTTCTTTTCTTTTCACAAGAATACATTCAGGCAATACTCCTCATTCATACCTCTAGGCTCAAGAGAGTCCAATTTGTGTACCCAAAACATCTCTCTACGAGATAGAATTTGCTGTAAATTGCCCCCTCTGGCTGGGCGTGTAATTGTTTCCAAAACTACAAATCTAAGTTGTGAGATTGTGTGGTTATGCTCCTTAAAGTGTCTTGTGACTGGTGACTTTAGGTTTTCTGTTCTTATATTAGACTTGTGTTCTGAGATACGATCCTTTACACTTCTCAATGTTTGACCCACATAATATTTACCACATGGACATATAAGTCCATAAATTACACATTTATTGTCACAAGTGGCAAAATTTTGCAAATTAATTTTCTGGCCTGTGTATGGATGTCTGATTGTTGGTCCTTTCTGAACATTATTACATTGACTGCAATTTAAACAAGGAAATGTACCTTTCTTTGTTTTAGACAACAATTGTTGTACCGTATTTACCCTTTCTGCCTTGACCAGTGAATCCCGTAGGTTTCTCCCTCTATTATAGGCCATTAATGGCGGTTTTTGGGAATAAACTACTGAGTTTTGTGTCCAACCTGGTAATTTTCCAATTTTTATGTAAAATCCTTTTGATTTGTGTGCTTTTGGTAGAATACTGTGATAAATAGATCAGTGGAGGATTGTCCTTGTCCTTTATGGTCTTGTGCATTTACAAGTCTGATCTTGTCTTTTGATGGCATTTTTCTTTTGCTTCTGTGAGAATGTTTTGAGGGCATCCTCTCTCCTCAAATCGTGACATAAGATCTTTTTCTGCTTCCAAGAAAGTGTCCTCTTTTGAGACTATCCGTTTAATTCTTTGTAATTGGCTCAAAGGCAAGTTATTTTTCAAGTGTTGAGGATGGTGACTCGTGAAAAATAAGCTATTGTTCACATCTGTGGGCTTCCTATAAACTGTTGTGTGTAGTCTTCCATTTTCAGAATACATTTTTGTATCTAAAAAGTGTACTGCTGGTGTTCCAATTTCTAATGTGAATTTGATCCGGTCATTACATGAGTTTAGATATACATAAAAGTCTTCCAGTTCTTCTTTTGTGCCACACCATATGCCAAGCACGTCATCAATGTAACGTTTCCACATCTTTAACTTCTCTGACCATCTTGGGTTATCTAGGATGTACTGAGTTTCAAAATAAAACATAAATGTATTGGCATACACTGGGGCCATAGCTGCCCCCATTGAAGTTCCTGCAATCTGTAAATAATATTGACCTTGAAATCTAAAATAAGTATTGTAAAGAATCATTTTAGCAAGTTGGATGACAAACATTTTGTTAGATGGGAAGAATTCTTGTTGGAGTAATAGCCATTCTAAGGCCTCCAGTCCTTCCTCATGGGGAATTGAGGTATACAAGGATTGTACGTCAAGTCACCCGTTGTCCAAATATTTAGACAAACTTCTTCAGCCCATTATCCAATCTACATCAACGTATTTAAGAGACACGACCCACTTACTTAATATACTGAACACGTTTCGTGAAGTAGAAGATAATTGGATATTATTTACACTTGACGTACAATCCTTGTATACCTCAATTCCCCATGAGGAATGTTGGGGATGTTTGTCATCCAACTTGCTAAAATGATTCTTTCCAATAATTATTTTAGATTTCAAGGTCAATATTATTTACAGATTGCAGGAACTTCAATGGGGGCAGCTATGGCCCCAGTGTATGCCAATACATTTATGTTTTATTTTGAAACTCAGTACATCCTAGATAACCCAAGATGGTCAGAGAAGTTAAAGATGTGGAAACGTTACATTGATGACGTGCTTGGCATATGGTGTGGCACAAAAGAAGAACTGGAAGACTTTTATGTATATCTAAACTCATGTAATGACCGAATCAAATTCACATTAGAAATTGGAACACCAGCAGTACACTTTTTAGATACAAAAATTTATTCTGAAAATGGAAGACTACACACAACAGTTTATAGGAAGCCCACAGATGTGAACAATAGCTTATTTTTCACGAGTCACCATCCTCAACACTTGAAAAATAACTTGCCTTTGAGCCAATTACAAAGAATTAAACGGATAGTCTCAAAAGAGGACACTTTCTTGGAAGCAGAAAAAGATCTTATGTCACGATTTGAGGAGAGAGGATTCCCTCAAAACATTCTCACAGAAGCAAAAGAAAAATGCCATCAAAAGACAAGATCAGACTTGTTAATGCACAAGACCATAAAGGACAAGGACAATCCTCCACTGATCTATTTATCACAGTATTCTACCAAAAGCACACAAATCAAAAGGATTTTACATAAAAATTGGAAAATTACCAGGTTGGACACAAAACTCAGTAGTTTATTCCCAAAACCGCCATTAATGGCCTATACTAGAGGGAGAAACCTACGGGATTCACTGGTCAAGGCAGAAAGGGTAAATACGGTTTAACAACAATTCTTGTCTAAAACAAAGAAAGGTACATTTCCTTGTTTAAATTGCAGTCAATGTAATAATGTTCAGAAAGGACCAACAATCAGACATCCATACACAGGCCAGAAAATTAATTTGCAAAATTTTGCCACTTGTGACAATAAATGTCTAATTTATGGACTTATATGTCCATGTGGTAAATATTATGTGGGTCAAACATTGAGACGTGTAAAGGATCGTATCTCAGAACACATAAGAACAGAAAACCTAAAGTCACCAGTCACAAGACACTTTAAGGAGCATAACCACACAATCTCACAACTTAGATTTGTAGTTTTGGAAACAATTACACGCCCAGCCAGAGAGGGCAATTTACAGCAAATTCTATCTCGTAGAGAGATGTTTTGGGTACACAAATTGGACTCTCTTGAGCCTAGAGGTATGAACGAGGAGTATTGCCTGAATGTATTCTTGTGAAAAGAAAAGAAAAAAGCAATAATAATGATGTTAATGTTCCCTGTATAAATTGTCAACTGCCTTCATAATCTCTTTGATCTACTACTGTCACATTCGTATATTGATACACATTTGAGAAATTGCTGGAGTTGTTATTATAATGTATACCTTTCTCCCTCTTACTAATGTGGAATGAGGAAAAGATAATCTACAGATAATGTCCTAGACTTTAAACATGGATCCAGCTGAGCCAAGAAATTAATATTGTATGGCACGTATAGGCATTTATATTTGACATTACCATTGGCATAAAACCCACTTGACACATGAACTGCAGAATCCATTTGTACAATAAATATATTTTGTGTAAATTGACACTACAACTCCCAGAAAACACTGGGGCTAGATTTAGCTCGTTGACAATAAGGAAATAACTTATTTCAGTCTGGTAATCGGAGTAAAACGACACACATAGATAAGCAATAGATTTCACAGGGTAATGACTATTAAAACTAAATACACACGGCCAGCATGCATTTGCGCATTATTTTGTAATTAACACTACGATTCCCAGAATGCTAATCCGTTCACATGATCTACACAGACATACGACCTCAAGTCACATGACAATAAGTAGGGAGAGAGGATCGAAAACACGCGCGGCTCGGGCAGAGATTGCAGATCTTGTGTTGGAGTGAAGGAACATCACTAATCAGGTATTAAAGAAATGAGAGAGGTTACAATATCTACTAGTGACATGGGAAAAGTTACATACATTGACACAATGTTTTTCGCGTAGATTACCTTTGAAAAGCTGGGGACGGGACCACGAGGGGCTCAGCACTACAACAAACACTACCAGCAGGGCATTGAGGTAAAAACATTTTTTGAATTTTTTTGAACTTAAGTTAAGGAATCAGATGAAAGCATAATGTGCAAACTACATTCTGATAGAAATTATCAAATTATTATTTGTGACAGAACGAAGGCTGATTAGAAGCCACAGATGCCAGCCATTAACAGTGGTCATCTTTGAATTGAGAAACATACAGGATATGAACAAGAAATACAGGTAGGATTACCGTTTCCCACATGGGTTTATATTTATTTAATACCCCATTTAAATCACTAGCTAATACACATATTATTGTTATTTAAAGCACATCATATTGCTACTTCTCTAGATGACGTTTTCACCATTCCACAACAAGAAGGGATGCTTGAAGTTTTAAAGACATAGAGAAAAATGAAAGAAAATTGAAATGGACATACTTTGAATTTACTTGTTGACTGTGAATTAATAACAGGATATTAAAATATTGTGTCCATATTGAAAAGTTATTGCTCCTGAAGAAGAGAGGTACACTCTCGAAACGCGTAGAGCTTTGAATTAGGAAGGCTTTCCTCTTGAATTTTTTTCTTGAATTTTTTTCTTGAATTCTTTTGAATTATTGTACATTCTTTTTGAGTGAATTGAATTCGAACATTCTTTATTATCATGTATATGGTACTAAAACACTATCATGCCTTCATAAAGACTTTTTGAAACTTTTATGTATATTGAAACAAATCATTGCATGTTTTCATATGTAATTTTGGTACAAAAGAGTGGTTTAATTGTTACTTTGAAATACGAAAAATCAACAATAAGGGTACTTAAAGTATATTTTGTTTGGATCTTGTTATCCAATACCTAGAGGTGTGCAGGGGACGGGAGTTCCCATTGTTAATGGGAACACCATTCTTTTCATGGCTTACACCACTTCCCATAGCAAGGTTTCGTGGTGGAAAGTACCAGTAGTTAAAGCCTTCATGGAAGGAGTAAAGAGACTTCACCCTCCTATTTCAAACCCACCACCAGGGTGGGACCTTAATGTGGTGCTAGCCAAGCTCATGGGCCGCCTCTTTCGAACCCATGCATAAAAGCAGTCTCAAACACCTGACTTATAAAACGGCCTTATTAGTAGCTATTACTTCTATAAGAAGGGTCAGTGAAATTCAGGCTCTGTCAGTGCAGGATCCCTTCTTTGCTGTCCATAAAAACAAACTGGTTTTACGCACACACCCTAGGTTCTCACCTAAATTTATATCAAAATTCCATGTAAACCAGTCCATCGAGCTTCCGGCTTTCTTCCAGGACCCGCAAAGCTCGGCTGAGGTGAAACTACACACCCTAGATGTGCGTAGGGCGGTCCTCTACTATGTAAATAAAACCAGACCGCTAAGAAAAACAGATCAACTGTTTGTCTCCGTAGCTACAGGCAGAGAGGGGGGATCGCGTCTCTAAAGGTGCCATCTCGAAGTGGATTATTAACTGTATCCAGCTGTGTTACTCACTCTCTGAAAGAACTCTGCCTTTCACGCCAAGAGTCCACTCTACTAGAGGCATTGGGGCCACTCTGGCTTTCATTGCAAATGTACCCCTTGACACCATTTGCAAAGCAGCTACTTGGAGCTCTATTCACACTTTTACACAGCATTACTGCATTGACACCCATTCCAAGGCAGATACACAAGTGGGACAAGTGGTTCTAAGACACTTATTTGCTCATGACCCTTCTCACATCCCACCTCCTTCTTCAGGTACTGCTCGCTAATCTATGCACAGCATGTGATCTAAGCAGATCCCACAAGCCTCAGAAGGGATACATTACTCACCGTAATCGTATTTCTGATGCTTGTATCTGCTTAGATTCACATGCGACCCACCCTTCCTCCCCTCTGAGAGAAGGCGCATGATTGCTTGTAGTCTTACCTTTCTGTCTATCTGCTTGGATTATCTGTACTCGCGCTACTCCTCATGCTACCTCATGTCAGAAAAAATACAATCTGAGGATCCTAGACGCGTGAGGGATTTTGGGTACAGTGGACGTCACACTAGGGCATGCGAGGCGAGACCCGGGTGTATTGCCTGACTGAAATCCTCTTGCCTTTTATAGGACGTCCTGCCTCTGCGCATAGTAGTGGCATTTTATGAGGACTGATCAGGGACCCTTCTGCGGTCCACCCGCTCTGTGCACCCTATCGAATTCAAGTTTGGGGAGGTTGACTGGTCACAGGCCTCAGTAGTCCCTTTTCCCCTAAACAGTGCGCAGTGAGGGGCTGCTCCGGTCGCGCCGCGATTTTAAGTAAAACTTCATCCTCCGGTGCGCTGATAGATGCCGATGCACCGTGGTCGTTTATTCAAGTGAATGGTACAATTTCTTAGCATAGTTACGGGCCTGTTTCTAGCCCAGAGAGGGAGACCATGGCTTAGCCGACCATCTCGTCTGCGCCCCCTGGTGGTCTCCCCATAGACGCATATTTTGAGATTAATGAAGGTTCAGTGGAGTCAGTGGGAACTCTCAACAAACTGGCCCCCTATCTGTTGCAGGTGTACCAGCAGGCCATGAATACAGGATGATTACCGGACTCCCTCAGGGAGGCGGTGGTGGTTATGCTGCTAAAACGTGATAAGCTGGGTAATGACTGCTCGTCCTATCACCCAATATCGCTCATTAATCTCGAAAATAAAATAATGGCCAAAATTCTGGCGACCTGGCTATCGCCTTTGATGCCAACGATGGTTAGAGCAGACCAAGCAGGCTTTATCCCGGGACGATCAATGTATTATGGGCTCAGGAGGATGTTTGGCATAATAGCGCCATTACCACGGGATGATCCTGCAGTAGCGGCTTTGCTTTACGCCACCAAGGCGTTCAATTCGGTCGAATGGCTGTTTATGTACGCGGTCCTCTGCCGACTGGGCCTGGGAGACTTGTTTATTTCCCTAATCTTCCTGTTGTACAAAGACCCGGTGGCAAAGGTGAGGGTAAATGAGCAGGCAACGGGGCTGATAGCACTAGAGCGTGGGACATGCCAGGGATGCCCACTGTCCCCTCTGTTGTTCGCCCTGGCATAGAGCCTCTGGCTGAACGGATTAGAGCCATGAACATACACCGAGGGATCCAACTACACACCCACAGAGTGGTGATATCGTTAAATGATGACGATATGGTGCTATTTTTACGGAACCCCAACACAAAATTCGTCCCGATTATGCTAGAGGTTCAACAATATGGCGCTCTGTCAGGGCTTAAGGTGAACACCAGCAAATCGATCATATTCCCTTTGACAGACGCAGTAAAACAGTTTCAGGATACCTGGGGATTTCAATTGGACCTGCTCCAAACCCGTTACTTAGGGGTCACTATAGCCAGGGACGGCAGGGTGGTATACTGCAGTAACTATGTACGAGTTCTGGATGCGGCTAAAGCTGCGCTGACTAGATGAAACTCTCCATCTCAGCCTATATCGCAGGTTAACATGACCTTGCTCCCAAGATTTCTTCATGTATTTTTGAACGCACTCACAATAGTACCTAAGGGCTACTTCCGAGAATTAAGATCAGCTGTGACGCAATTCATTTGGGCAGGCAAACGAGCAAGAGTGTCCTGGGACAAGCTCGCGACAACTCTGGGGGAGGGGGGCAAAGCACTATCAGAATTCGATTTATACTACAATGTGGTGCAGGCCGGTTTCCTTCTGTACTGTTATGGGGCGTGTTACGCTCACCTGATTCCCACGGGGGCGTCGATCTGGACTGGCCCGCTGTTGCTTACACCAGAGTAACAGGTAGAGCCGAGATGGCAGACTGGACAGACCCACTTAGCTTTGTTTGTTGGACTCGTACGAATATCTTTCTGCAATGGAAAAAGGGAATTAACCTCCCGTAATCTGAGCGTTAACCCGCCTTCCCACTCCCCTTGTCTGCCCACAGAACACTCCTGAAGTTCCCTCTTAATCTCACCTGAAGATTTGGAAAGATGAGCTCTTCATCCTGCGTCGAGCGCAGGGGCGCGTAGACGACCAGTTACTTCACTGGCGTGGAGGAATTGGTGAGTTCCAGTATTGAGTCCAATTGTTCGTAAGAGTTCAAAAGTCTGATCTTCACTCTGCCAGATTCCTTGCAGGTTGCGGATTTAAACCACCAGAAGAGTTCCAAGTGGCGATTGGTAAGATCCTGGTAAGTGTATTGTGGTTCTCCCCTTTGGGGCCGGGGTACAGCGATGATGCAGAATTAACTGCGCCGACCCGAAATGAGGTGAGTACCCCCCTGTGGTAAATCAGGTAAGTCTTTGGGGTTAGGTTGTATTGTCCTTGTTTTTTCCCCTTAGGTGCCGGGGTGCGGCGGTGATGCAGAATTGACTGCGCCGACCCGAGATGAGGTGAGTACCCCCCTATGGTAAATCAGGTAAGTCTTTGGGGGTGGTTTGTATTGCCCTTGCTCACCTATCTGTTCTTGTCTTGCCTGGAGATGCTGGATTCGCGATGGAGTAAAGGAATGCAGCCTCGGTTGGTGAGTTCAGCGCGGCTCTGAGATGCGTGGCAATGCACCTGAGAAGGCTTCTCTCTTCCAGATCGACGATGTGCTGGATCAAGGATTCAGGTAAGGGTTTTGTTCTGACCTCTTCTCCTTCTCCTTTTCTTGTTCCAGGTGTTCCAGGGCTGAAGCGGGCGTGGCAGAAGATTGGAGCTGCTGAAGACATGGTGAGCGTTACGCTGCAGCAAGCGGAATAACGCGAAGCACGTGTGGCTGTCCGGGTGTGGCTTAAATAGCCTTGGAAGAAGTCCCAGGTAAGTATTCTTCCACAGCCCCCACCCGGTAGGAAAGGAGTCGCTGAGGTAAAGTAGTCCCTTTAAGCCTCATTTGGCTTGTGGCTTCGTGCAGCATGGTCTGCATCAGGTAAGATTTCTGTAATGAGCCTGGCGCCCATGGCGCCAGGACTGACTTTATTCTTATGAGCCTGGCGCCATAGGCGCCAGGACTGTAGCCAAAGAGCCCCTAACTGGGGTTTTTGGGCATGCTTCAAGTGGCATGATGCCTGCTTCCGGGGTTGCTGGGCCTGGTCTGGCTTTCCGGGGGCAGGCATCGTGACAGGGCGAGAGGCGACCAGAGGCACGTAGAAGTCGAGAGAGCGATCGCGACCCCAGGGATGCTGAGATCAATAATCCTCACTGCCCCGAGCCGGACACACAAGGCTAAAAACATGGTAGACCTGTCATGCAAGGCATGGTCCCTCCTGGAAAAACCCCCCAAAGAGGACACACTTTACTCACCTGAAATCCTGGTTATAAACCTCCCGGATGTTCCCCTATCCAGTGAAACAAGATTTGTATCCCAGATGAAAAGGCTCAGAGTGACAAACTTTGGGAAGCTGTTCCCCAGCGGGACATTCATAACTGTAGAACTAGTGAGAGAAAGAGGGGGAACTATCGGCGCTAGACGTGTTCTGTTACTACACGCTACGTGTAACTTTGCAGCAGCTATTCCCGACTTTTCCAAACAACCACGAACACACTGGATACAGTAGTGCAGGCGAACATGGGGCGCCGAGTAACGTCGAACTGTACGCTCTGGCTCTATCTAATAGACCCCGTAGCTACAGCCTCACCACGGGAGGCCTGGGAGCGGACGCTAGGGAGAGAAATATCGGAGGCGGCATGGGGATACTGCTGCGAGATGATTAGGAAAGGGGCAATCTGCACAATATATAAATAGATCCATTTCTAGTATTTACATCAGTATTACACCCCAGCTCAACTGAAAGACTTTTTCCCACAGACCTCGGGAAAATGCATTAGATGTGAACACGACGCTGCAGGGTTTCTCCATGCAACATGGGAGTGCGAGGGGATTAGGCAGTGTTGGGAACAGGTTTATGAGGTGATTGGGGGTATCATAGGACAGGTGATAGAACCTGATCCGGTGATGGCACTATTGGGCTACACCAAACCAATATCTCGAAGCATCAGGAAACTGGTGGGTCTCTTTCTGATCTTGGCTAAACAGAGAGTGACAATGGTATGGGGTGGGAAGCGGAGCCCAAAGGTTGCCCAATGGTCCAAGGACATTCTGTACTTTAACGACATGGAAACTAGATGGGGCACCATGCAGGGCAGCCGGTGGGAAGACAGACAAATGTGGGACGCATATGCACTCTATCTGATCAGACAATCTGAAAACGAGGATGAAGCTCGCTCAGCACCCGGTGAACCTTAATAAATCTAGAACACAGGTTAACATCCATTAACGCACAACTACCATTCTAAGCGGATAGGATGTACATGCCCAATCGGCGATCTGCTGGACAGAGATAATCTGGACACAAGCTAAGTCCAGACTCTACTGTTGGATGCAAAATTAAGAGTAGATATTGTTATGTGCATGCACACCACAGCACCATGACTACAAACCGATACAACCCGGTGGTCCGCCATGTGACGGACCTATCAAGAAAGCTAAATGTTCCTAACTGAACTGTATCGGGGAGCGGAAGGGGGGAGAAGGGAATAGAATTTTTGTTGAATGTTGATATATACTAAATGCGAATAAAAAAGAATTGAAAAAAAAGTAATAAGTAGAGTGATGGGGAAGGTTGTAAGGTGAAAGGGATCAGAGAAGCGAAGTTTTGAGTTTGTTGCTTGAGGAGGACAGAGATGGGACAAGAACTTCTGAGAGAAAGTGTGATTAGGGAAGAGGCTTTGGTGTGGTTAGCAGAGTCCCTGATCTGAAGGGGCAGATGCAATGGTTGCAGTATGTACAAGAGAAAGGCGTGGCGGCGAGAAGGATTTGACCGACCTATTCGATAGGGCTGGCCTTGTAGACAACTCCCTCTCTGCTGGACCAGAAACCTCGCTCCTCAAGAAAACCACCATTGCCAGGGAAGGGGTTGGAAGGAACAGACCCTCTCCACCAAATAAAACGCTGGAACTGGTATTGGGGTCATACCTTGTAACTGGGAAGTGACCCTACCGACCTGTGCTCAATAGGGAAGGAATACATTAGGGTATTTGGGACCTCCCCAAGAAAGCCAGATCCTAGGTGAACTTTTTAGTGTGGTAGCTATTGGTTGGAGAGCCTGCAGCTCGACGTTCTTCAACCTAAAGAGTCCCAATTGCAGCTTGTTGTTTTGACCTGGATTCAAAAGGATCTTTTTAGTTGTGTTTTAAATAAAACCCCATAAATACATTTTTCAGGTCCCGCCTTTATCGCTGGTTGGTGACCTGGCAGTGCACGGCCACCTTACTCTTGCTGAACATACAGAAAGCTTGCTACATGACTCAGAATAAATAGGAGGATGCCGATGGTGTGCTGTTGGATGTACTGCGCAAGAGGTGCCTGGAAACCCTGATCAAATTTATTTTCTTCAGTCAGGAAACGTCCAGCAAGACCGAGTCGATAATCCCGAATGGGAGATATGACTTAATTTCGGCCATTTGAAAATACCTAACGGTCGAAAAGTTCAACCAAATCCCCCATTCGGTGGCAAGGGCTGCGAGGGAGTCCCCTGCACCCTTGTTCACTATACTGTGAGCGGGCATTGCGGGGGTGTCCCCTGCAGCCGATCCCGTAAAAAGTAAAAAAAAGAAAAGAAGGAAAGGACCCTGCTGCGCCGTTTCCCAATCACGGAGGTGAAAGGGAACAGGCGTCGCAGGGACATAGCGTGAAGTGTGCTGCTGCAAGGTAAGTCGGGGAGTGGGGGTTGGGGCAAAGTTTGAAATGTTCAGGGGAGAAAAGACCAAAAGTTATTTTCGGAAAAAATAACTTTCAGTCTTTTGTCCCTCAAATTTCCACCACTGGCTTCCAACTCGAAACCCTTCAGGCAACACATGTAAAATGCAGCAGAAGCGATGACACATTACTTATCCCAGCTTAATAACGAACATAGAAACCATTCTTTTGATGAAGTAACACTTGGCCGAAAGGAAAGTGACTTTGTCCATTTAGCTCTGCATCATGCGCCATGTGCCTAATGTTTTCCCACTGAAGTGATCTACGATGTGACATTATGGATGAGGTAAGGAGGCTCGTTCATCAAGAGGAAAGGCCTCTTTCAAGCAGTCAAGACTTTGGATTCTTTAAGCTTTTGTGTATCGGAAGTCCGCTGGCCAGCATCTGCCATGTGCACCAAGCCAGAATGTTTTATCTTTAAGTGCTGTCCTGTCACTTTGCGAACACCGTCCTTTCTCCCGCTCTGTATAAAAGTGACTTGTGACAGGTAGCCTAAATCGGCCATCATTTACTGCAAAGGGAGGACTTACATCAGCTGCCAGTCAGTACCTCTGAGGTGTAGCTGCAATTCTCGTGTTCTCCGTTGTGGTGTTCGTACTATGAAAGCTCTTATTCCTGAGTCAGGATTTATTATTTTGTTTTCTCTCCTCTACCTCCTGTTTTTAGCTCAAGCTTGCTGCTCGAGTTGAGCCCCAGCCAGACATTTGGTCCAGCCCAGCCTTACCTGGCTTTTCCAGCTGTACCTGAAACCTACTGTTCTGCCCAGGGCAGAAATTGACAAGGGTGTGGAAGTGAAGGGATTCATGGGGGTTTAACAGGTGCCATGTTTGTAAATATGTGCATTGTGAAAGAGTTTGTCCTGGACGAGGTTTCAAGGTCGACTTCATATCATCTGGGACCCCATCCCTCCGTTCTGGGCATTCATTTCGCCATGAATTGCATTCTGTAACTTGTAGTACCCTGTCACTTAACTTGAATTAAACCGATTAACATAAAACTAAAGTAAATGCAAATCCTAGGATTGGAATACAGTGTGCCGGTGACATGTCACCTGGTAATCTTAGGCCTCGGCCAGTGGATATGAGTAGGGAGTCTGATTTGGTCTGTAGCATTATTAGGCCATTGTGTAGGCTATGGCGAAACCAGCAGGAGAAGAGGACACTAATTCAATGAAGCTCCCTTGGACATGTGCTTGCTTACATGTGTTGGGAGAAGTCTGGTTTGGAGGGATGAAATAAACCTAGGAGTTTGGGCCATGTTCAAATTCTAATCCATGCAGTGAGAAGGCAAAATTAAGATATTGGTTGAAACTGCAGAATATAGTTAAACGTAATCAGTAGCAATAAAAATAAAAGCCCATCACTATGCCCAGTGTCCAAGTGATAGCGTGTACTAGGTAGGAACATCTGCCTACTTGATGGGATTGTTTGACTTTCTATGCCTGACTTTGTATGTACGCATTTTGCAATCTTTACATTCATTGGTAAGATACACTACCTCTATTAAGTCGTGTCGCATTTCTTTAAGGGAACAGTGTTCAAACAAGATGAATGAAATTAAGGACCAGTGCGAAGAGCGCTTGAAGAAACTCAGCGGAAACTTGGGCGAAAAGGTTGAAGTACAAGCACAGGTAAGTTTTGGGTGGTTCCTATGATTATTATTATTTTCCAAGCTTTTTTTTGTCTATTTCCACATGTTTTCTAAAAATGAAAAGAAAATGCACATCTAAGCCATACCTTCATTGCAATTCAATAGCAGAACTGCTGCATCGCAGAAAACTGCAATACTGAAAAAAGCTTGTAGGTAACAGGAATGGAAGAGCATGAAGGACCCAGCTAGGGACATGACAGGCAGTAAAGGGGGTTAATAGGAGAAACATACAAGGAACGTTTGTTTAACTTGTTCTACACGAAGTTGGGTAAAAACATAGAGCATCCTTTACAAGGAACTTTTGTTTAACTTGTTTTGCACTGAGATAGCATACAAATGGAGGGCATCTGTTGAAGCTTCTTTGTTTGATGAGAAAGTTACAGTTTGTTGAACTAAGCCCTAGTATAGGTTTTACAAGCAACCAATGACATTTTCAACAGTTAGAATCAAGGGTTTCGGCATCGCAGTGGTGAGGTGCAAGAGAGTTAGAGGAAGACTGTACACAAAAGATGACTGGCCCACTGCTTAGAAGCTGCAATAAGGCAAGCTTCTTGGTATGGCTTTTGATATGTGTAAAGCATAAGTGAATGATGTCGGATAACCATTTTAAATGTAGAATAATATGCAGATTGCCATTCACATTGGCTTGTATTGTCTGATTTTCGTCAGCCAGAACCTCCGAAGAATCAGGAGCCCCAGAAACGGGAGTCGGATCAGCTCAATGTGCGTGAGCAAGAAGAGAAGGATAAACATGTAAATAACGTGGCACCCCAGCCATCATCCATTGCAAAAGGAGGTCAAGTATTCCTGGTTAAAGAAGATCAAGGTAGGGTGGAATTTCTCCTCGTAGCCTAACTAGATGCAGGATTTCCTGGGTCCTATATCCATGACTAACTAGCACCAATTCTCTACCTAGATACAGGTAGGATCCTGCTTCTTGTTGTCCTTGCTGGATTTTCTGCTGTGACTGCTCTACTTGCCGCAAATAATGCTTGCTGTTGAGCCAGGAGTTCCCCCTAAATGTTTATGGTTCCCAGACCCCTTTTCCACTTCAGGGTTGTGCCCTTGTTTTATTTTTTTCCCTCCTCCTCTCTCAGCTGACTACAATTTTTGTTCGTCTTGTTCATCCTCCCGTTTTCTGGTCCTGTCTAGGGCCGACTTGGCATGCTGGAATCTTCCTATTCCTCCACCTCCTTCGATTGTTAGACCCTTCCTTTTGGGATTTACCACCCTCCAGTACTTCAGCTCCTGATGTTACCAGCTCCTTCAAACCTTCACCAGCTCCTCCTCATTTTACCACTACTTCAAGCTGTCCTTGTCTCAACTTAATCACAACCACCTCTTCCATGTGATTTGGTGGTGCGAGCTACAGGAATGGGGGATCACTGCGCTGATCTGATTCCAAATCCGTTTGTTCCTCCTGCTGCCAGGTACTGGGTCTCAGCGGAAAAGCTCACGGGTTCTCGTATGTAGAGGTAAGAAGGGAAGATGAGGCCCTGTTTGTATGGGCGCTGGTTCTGTGGGAATTTCATTAAAGTCCTTTTGGCGTCAAATGATTATAGAATAGGTTGTCATTGAATAAGGATGCTGGATATCCACTGGTGAGCCCGGATGGCTGCGGGATACGAGATGGGGTTGGGGGGGGGGGGGGGGCTCGCAGTGATCTTTCGATCCGGGATCACCAGTGGCTATCCAGCATCCTTATTCAAAGACAACCTATTCTATAATCATTTGCCTTGATAAAGACCTTTGGTCGAAACGCGTGTTGGCTTTCCTCAATTGAACAAGCACTACCTTGCCAACTACTGGCAACACTGTGCCAATAAAAATCAATACTACACGCACAACCAAGTGTCTGATTGATCTGTGAAATTCTCACAGATCCAGCGCCCATACAAACGTGGTCTCACCTCTTCCATGTCTTCACAACCTCCTCCAAGAACACCTACCCCCCTCCATGTCTTTGTCACCTCTTCCACTACGTCTTCAATGCCCCCCTTCAGATTCTCCTCCAATCTCTTTCTACCTCTTACTGATATGTGCACCTTTTTTCCTATTCCTCCTGGCTTCTTCTCCCCTCTTGCCTCCAACAGTCTGCTCTCCTCCACAGCAGTTGTAACATGCTTAAAAGTCATCCTGCCACCAGCCATAAATCGCTTCAACAGCCCACACCCAGCAACTGAGGTTGACTGCCTTTATACAGGGTTCCTGCCTCCCCCAGGATGGGGCCTAAGCCTGAGAGCTTTGCACCTGTATGCCTTTCTGGAATGAGGGCTGTGCTGATTGGCTATGCCCTCTGAGCACAGCTGTGGTTGGTGAGAGGTCAGATTGAGAGTTCACGGTCCAGCATTTTGGATTGTAGATCTGTTGTACATCTCTCCCCTGAAGCTGCCGGCACTGGGTTGCACTGTCCTAGCTTGTGAGTTGATTGTTATGAATAATTAATCTTTGGGTATGATGTGGTTTTAGTCTGGCGGGGGTCACGCGCAGTGTAGGAAACAATGATTCAACAACCAGGGACCGTTGCCATGGAATCACTGCTGTAATGTTGCAGACTTGAAGCCCTGTATGCACCAGATTCCAGTGTTTGTCACCGAGAAAGTATTCCTGGTATACTGGATGCACTGGTTGTTATGCTGGCCTCACTGCCCCCTTTGATCACTTAAAAACTCTCCTTTAAATCTTGCTTTCCACTGTCGCAGATGTGGGCCTGGCTAGGCTGCATTTCAGGCTCTTTTGATGCATAAGCCCTTCTATTCACAGATAGTCTATCATGAGGGTCTTGTGGTATGGTAATGTGACTGTCCACCGTCAAGTGTTAGGAACAGCACCTCCCCATACCCCAGGCCCAACATCACTTGGTTCAAGGTGGCATCCAGCCACCTGAGTCGCCATCACAATTGTCCCTAGAATCAGGCAGGGATCTTGTCACAAGAGGCACATGCCAGAGGGAAGTTTAAGGAAAAGGAAGCTGATATATTATTACCAACTCCCACCTATATCGTCCTTAATCACCCCCCACCCCCCCACCCACCTATTTGTGTTAATGCCCATGGATGACACCTTAAGGGTGACAGGTTATACGGACTTCAACAATTTATTCCTGATTTCAGGCTTTTGTCTAAATAATTCCTGATTTTCCACATGTTTTAGCGTCCTATTAATTGAAACCCGAGCCATTCCTAACACAGATGAGGAAATTGGCAGTTCTGAGGGCCCCACTTTCTGTCGCCTCCTCAAGTGCCTGTACATATCTTAGCAGTACCACTGTGGATCACCCCATACCTCCAGACAATGCTGTTTATTTTATTTTTTTTAGCCAAAGTCTGGGCAGGCCGCAACAAGACAGCAACCCACCAGCACCTTCCAAGAGACAGTGCCGGTCATCAGACTACCGGGACCAACCGTGCAAGAGAGAATCACTGAATAAAAGGACAGAAAGCCTGTGCAGCTGAAAGGGATACTGTGCGCTACTGCCCAACAAGGGAGTCTGCCAAGCTCTAGCTGGTGCGTCGGACCTGTCTCAGACAAATCAGCATAAACTTGCTGCTGAGTGGCCCCCTAACATGTGCTGGGACACTTTCCAATTAGGGTTGCCATTGTTGCAACACAGCGGCCCCGTGTGAAAGAAAGAGGTGGGGCTTAGCCCACTATTTGTAAATGTTGACCATTGTAACACCTCCTGGGCTGGGAAGTCAAGGACAGATTGACTGGGGCAAGACATTTAATGCACAAGGAAAAGGAATGGCCGGTAGGGAAAGACGAGTGGCAGGAAACAAGGTGTGTTATTCAGGTGAGGCCAGAGGAGGAGGTTGTGGCAGGCCAAGAGACCAGCAGGAGGAAGGACAGTGGACTGAGATATGAAGGCGTTTTGAAGAAAAGATAAGGTGTTGGTTGGTGAGAGCAAGTGGTACTATATTGTGCGGGTGGGTGAACGGTGGGTGAGAGAGTTTGAGGAAGTGTATAGAGGGAGTGGAAAGTGATTGTGATTGAAAGGAGGTTGACTGAGTAGAACATGGGGTGTAGTAGTGGTAGTAGTTGTGTGGAGAGGGGAAACACTAGTGGTGAGGAAAGGGAAGAGTAGTAGTAGAGTGGAGAGGAGATTGGGGTAAGCAGGAGAGTAGGAGGGAGTAACACTGAAAGATCAGAAGTAGGAAGTGCTAGGAGGGGTGAAGTTTGAAGGAATAAGTAGTGAGAAACTGTGAAAGGGAACACCAGGGTGTGAGAGGAAGAAAATGGAGTGGGGGTCTGGAAGGCACAATCATAAAAACCTGCTAGAACTAACATCTTCCTGTCACGCTCACCTGGTCTCCACGGGGGCGCGCTCGTGTGTGAAGGATGATGTCTGCACTAGTGGTGTTCTGCTTAATGAGGGCCTGCTTGCGTCTTCCCTTCTTTCTTGCCTCAGGAGATGTTCGTCTGCAAGTTGAAACAAAATATTAGCCAACTGTGTGGAGCTGGTTTTGGTTTTCACCTCCTTCCGTGTTATCCGTCTCTTTCCCAGGCTCACCTTGTCTATTATATGGGTGAGCTCTCTGTCCTGCACACTCTCTGGCAGGGGCGCGGTTACTCAGTAGTTCCAGGATTGAGTTACTCCACTGATCGATGGAGGTTGCTGAAGTGGATGGACCGGAGTAAGCAGGTAAGTCTCTATTCCAATAACTCCTTGAAATAGCTGCCTTAAGTCCTTGCATGCAAGATATCTAATGTTTGTTTTTTGTCTTTCAGGTGCGGCACAAAAGCGGCCTTCGGATGATGGATGACTCTCCTGACAATAATGTGCAGGATTCTTGCCGGTAAGTAGAGCGCTGTGCGAGATGCAGTAATAGTTCGCTTTATTTTAGCCT
Organism: Ambystoma mexicanum; assembly: GCF_040938575.1. NCBI lineage: Eukaryota > Metazoa > Chordata > Amphibia > Caudata > Ambystomatidae > Ambystoma > Ambystoma mexicanum. Next base: position 1,199,757,743 of record NC_090935.1, read on the forward strand.
TCTTGTGTGCGACTAACCTGCTTTGTCTTTTCTGTTCGGCAGGTGCAGCGCTTTTCCAGGAAGAAGATGGAAGGACCGACTGACGGTGTCGAGATTCAGCGTGATGCAGAATGATGGGGAACTGCTCGCTGGAGTTCCTGGAGGAGTCCAAGTCAGGTGCGTCGCTACCCGAGAGGGTACCTTCTGTTCTGATCTTCCACAGATGCGGCGGCCCCTGGATAAGCGTGAAGGCGAGGTCCGGATGTTCTGCTGGTAAGGCCTTCAATGCATGAATAACTCTTGTTCTTCTATTTTCACAGGTGCCGATGGATAGACTCTGGACGGGCGTGGCAGAAAGGAAGCCTGACACGGTGAGCGTTACGCTGCAGGAGTGCAGATTAACGTGAAGCGTGTTCAGTTTGCAAGGTGCGGTTTAAATAGCCTTGCAAGTAGTTCCAGGAGAATAGTCCCCTTCATCGTATCCTGCCTCTCAGGAAAAGTAGTCCCAAGCCACATCCTGTACTGAATGGCTCAGCATCTGAGCCAAATAAATGGACCATGTATTTAATGCTTGCCATGACCCTGGCGCCAGCAGTGCCAGGACTGAGCCCAGGTGAGCCTAGCTCGGGGCCTGGGAAGTCCCAAAGGAAGCCAGAGGCTGGGCTGGGCTCGTGGGTTTCAGGGTTTTGGGGGCATGCATCATGACACTTCCATAGTGTAGGTCCAGCCTAGGAAGTTGTGGGGAGAGGTTAGCCCTTTAGGCCCCATTGACAAGAAAACAGAGGTTATGGATCAGTTATCTCTAAAAACTAACCTGGGGAGTAAAAGCACCTGGGGTTAGGGAAGGAACCACTTCATCTAAATGATAGAGCGAGTTATGCCCTTCACGCCCTACCAAAAACTGAATAAAAACCTTTGAACCATCTCTGGGAGTTGCTGTTTTCTGTGGGCCATTTGTTACACTAATGTCTTGGTGATGGGAGTCTGCTGTTAAACAGCTACAGCAATATTATAACATGGCGTACACTAGGAATACTGTTAAAGTTGCTGCTGGAGAAGTTTGTGCAGTCACTATGAAGAGTCCTTTGTTAAAGTCCCTCTTCCCTGGTGTCTGACAGCAGATGCTGTTCCCAGGCTCTGAGGTGTCACCACAGGCATCGGACACTGAGGGGACAGGATCCAAACCCTGAAAAATAATCTCAATGAGGGCTAAGGATCAAAGTTGATATATATTACAATGGTTACTGTAAATAACATGATGCGCCATCAGTGATGTGCTAGCACAGCTGCGTCGCTCCCCTCCAGCAGGGCATAAAAGGGAGTAGAGCCCCCCCCAATTTGCCTCCAGAGCACTGTCGTTACCCCCACCCCCATCTCCCCTAACCCAGCCAAGGTCAAGAACATTGCAGGGGTGAAAAAACGGTCCGTGAATCCCCCGAAATACCTTAGAAAAGCCACTGCAAAGCTGAGGCATCGGAAGCAACAGCTCCGAGCCGCCCGCGGCTCCAGAAAGAATCTACATGAGGCTGCGGAGGGGAGATGGCGCCACCTTGGGAGAAGCACGCTGAATTGGATTCCTCCCCCTGCAGGAGTACCAATGGCCAGCCTGCCAAACACCCCCCACCAAAGTCTTCAAAAAGCATGCGGGCGATGGTGGAGAGCGCGTCTCAGGACAATTACCGCTGGTGGCAGGGGTGAGTACCTAGACCCCCTTACCCATTGCGCATTTAAGCATCTAGGGGGTGGGGGGCAGGGTGAGGCCCAGATAGCCTGCATCCCCCACCCTGCTTCGTAGACCCAGTCTGGCTGAGAGTGGTGGGGGAATCAAGAATGGCACCCAGCCGCCCATGACCCCTGATGCCGATTGTGGCTTGGAGGGCCTCGCTCCCCCATCCACGCATGCCAGAATTCCATGCCAGCGGGGGACACCAGCGCCTTGCCCCACGGGCCCAGCTTGCTTCAGGAGGCGGCGAGGAGGCACCCCAAAAGGAGTTGAGAAGGGGCCCTCCCAGGAAGGTAAAGCTAAACGGCAACTCCCCGGGTAGGCATTGTCCCTACCCTGATGATATGGAAACGGCCAGGGGCGGGTGAAGAGGCCCTCTCAGGGCATGCTCACTTCCCTGCAGTACCTGCAGGGGCAGTAACACGAGTTCTGCGATCTACCGGCACAGAGTGCCCCCCTAAAGATTCTAGTCTTTACAGAGCCAGATCTCAGTCCAACCCAACACAGCCCCCAGAGGAGGGCGGCTAACGCACAGAGGTGGAAGCCTGGTACTCGGTCCTCAGCCCTAAATGTTGACAGCACTGGTCTCGGCAGCAGAGTGAGAGGACCTAACGAGGGAGAGATGTAGTGCCCCTCAGTATTCTAAATGTATCCAAGGAGCAGAGAACCTAATGGCGAGCAAGCCCAGGAGGAGTCTGGAACTAAGGTCCCCCCAGACCAGCCAACAGCCAGCTATTTCAGAAGCAAACATAATTTCACATTAATGAACTGGGTGGCCCCACTCCAGAAATTCAAGTTTAATCCGTCCTCCTGGTCAATGCCAGGCCAGCCGCCCCCGGTGAATTCAACCATGACAGATGATGTGACATTGATGAGGAGGGATATGGCGGCGATCCTGGAGGAACTGAAATGTTTTAGATCCGACATCACACATAGACTAGACAGACTAGATAAAGTGGTTGAAACGGATGAAAGACTCCAAGGACTAGAGGCAAATCAGTCATCAGTATTTGTCCTGGACACCCAATTCGATATGCGGATCTCAAAGCTAGAAGAATGTGCCCTAAAAATTGATGATTTTGAGAACAGGGAACACAGGAATAATCTTTGCTTCTTTGGGTTTCCTGAAAAAAAAGGCGAAACAGAGACATTGTCCAGGCTATCAATGGCATCATCAAAAAGCTTTTTAACAGTGAAAACACCAGGAAACCCACCATTACAAGAGCCCACAGAGCAGGAGGAGGTACCCGAGGACCCCACTGCATACTGGCGAGGTTCCATTACTACCCGCAGAAAACAAACATTTTAGAAAAGGCCAGGGCAATGGGCCTAATTGAATGGGGAGAATCCAGGGTCAGCATCTATCAGGACCTGTCTTCTTTCACTCTGTCCAGGCGTCTCCTCTGGGCCCCCTTGACAAAATAGCTCAACTCAAAAGGAAACAGCTATAGATGGGGATTTCCCTTCTCCCTGAACTTTGAACACGAGGGATACAAGTACAATTTGATAACGAAAGACGACATTGGCAGGGTATCACGAGAACTACTGGGAGAGTACTCTCAGAATGGTGCGTCCATGGAAGTGGGGGGAGACACAGGGAAAGAACCCAAGGTCTGAAAAACATAAAGACTATGCATTAGGGGATACCACAAGCTCAAGAGGTTGAATCCACCTTCCCCAGCACAAACCTGAAGTGGAAATCAAGGAACCTAGCTGCAGGGCCGGATAGGGATACTTCCTGGACACATGTGGAGGTAGAATAAACAATTCAGGGTGGTATGGGGCTAAAGACCGACGCACAGGACACTCCGCTTTCTGAAGTGGGAGACACGATTCCGGGGGAGAGGACGACAATACCCGAGACAATAATTCACATGCAGGCTCTGGGGGGTTGGAGGGGCAGGGAGAAGAGGGACACACAAAATGAAAAGTACTATGTGCCAGTATTGAGGGGGGCGGGGGGCTCAATGGAACACTATTATGGGAATAATCACGCCTGGAGAAGAAGGGAAGACTCTTGGTCTGGACCAATGAAGGTGTACATCCAATCAGTGGCTCAGACATGATCAAAAAGGGGGGAGGGAGGAAAGTTAAAGTTTTGGAGTTTGTTCATATGTGGGGGTTAACATTCTTAAAAGCGACACAGCACAGGGCAACAACCACATATTAGGAAAAGCAAGGGAAGGAGACAGGCAGCTTGGCGCACAGGGATCAACAGGGTCAGAGATTCAATCAGATACTAAATAGAACCCTGAATGTCTGACCTGATCTCTGAGATGTCCTTGGGCTCACTGAACGTTGGAGGTCATAACTCCCCTTCAAAAAGATCCATAACTATCTGAGAATTTAACCGCCTGAAGTTGGATGTCTTTTTCTTACAAGAGACCCATTGGAGGAGGCGGGGGGAGGAGAACCAGCCATGAAAGCAAGGGCTATCGAAAAAATGTACCATGCCTCAGGTGAATCCAAATAGAGAAGGGTAGCAGTGGTGATTGCTAACAAGCTGGGCTTCACAGAACTCTCCACCCTTAGAGACCCAGAAGGATGCTACATGTGTCTTAAGGGGTTGATGAAAGGCCAAAAGGTATCCTTGGTTTCAATCTACTGCCCAAATGAGGGACAGAACAACTGCTGTGAGAAAGGGAAAATCCAAACCTTTGTACAGGGGCATTTACTTATTGTGGGGGACTTTAACATAGTCCTGGACCCAGCAACGGATAAGAAGAGGGCAACCCCATTAAGGGGATCCTACGCGCAGCGGAAGATGGCTCGTCACTTTGCTCAGATAAATAACGAACTGGGGGTGGTAGATGCAGTGGCCCGTGAGGCTGGCGTTGACCCAAAGTACACCTTCCACTCACAGGTCAACGATACCTATTCCAGGATAAGAGTACATCTTCTTAGACTCTGTCCTGATACATCGTGTCGAAATCTACCGTAGAGCTTGTTCCCTGGTCGGACCACGATCTATTCAATGTGAAATTTGGCAAGTGGACTTCAGAGCAGAGAAAGGTGAGGTGGGTGCACAATGACCTGCTGGTGAAAGATCGAAAGGTGGCCCAGGGCTTGTTAAAATAGATGGAGTTTTTCCAATTCAAAGCTAACGACTGCCTGGAAGGCATTTAAGGCCACGATCGAGGGGAATTAATCCGAATCAGAGCTAAAAAGAAAAGGGAAAGAGAGAAAGAGGAGATGGACCTGAGGAGTAAGATAAATGCTCTAAAACCTGAGGGGACACTAAAATCCCAAATAACCCCAGATAAACTGGCAAAAGTGCAAAAATATAGAACAGAGTTGAAGGACCTCCCCCTGTATCAAACAGAGAGAAAGCTTGTGTTTCTCAAGCAAAAATATATGGAGTTGGGTGAATGTGCAGATAAAATACTAGCCTGGACGTTGCGGGCTCAGCAAAAAGCCAAGAGAAGTAGGATCAATCCGCCAAACAGGCTCTGATAGGGTATATAGAGACTAGCAAATTTCGGAGGAGTTTCACAAATACTATGAGGCCCTCTAATCGACTGAATATATGGGGGATGGAGCCCAGATAGACTAATTCCTCAGTGCTCTCCCGATACCCAGCATCCCCTCAGAACAGGCAGCAATATAAGATGCCCCATTCACAGCCAACAAAATTAGCTTGTCAATAGGGAAGATGAAATCTGGAACATCTCCAGGGGAGGATAGTATCACAGTCAGTTTCTTCAAGACATACCGGTCCACCCTAGCTCCCTTCCTGGCTAGACTGTTTAACCAAATACTGGAAATAGGTATCCTTCCGGACTCCCTACTAAGGGCCTTGATAGTAGTTCTTCCTAAAGAGGGCAGGGACCTGACACAATGCCAATCATACAGACCGATCTCCGATTTAAAGGCAGATGCAAAACTCTTTGCAATAATGTTGAGCATCAGACTGGAGTCACTCATGCATTCATTAGTCCATGGAGACCAGGTTGGTTTATCGCGATACGGCAGGGCGCAGATAATAATCGCAAAACAATATTGACCTAAAGCACCTGGCTCAAGAACAGAATCTGGATGGCTACCTGGTCTCCATCGACTCTGAAAAAGCTTTTGATAGGGTGGAGTGGAGATATATAAGGATGGTTCTCGAGAAAATGGGGTTTGGCCCCAACTTTCGTAGATGGATCACAGCCCTATAGACTGACCCGACAGCAAAGGTTCTAGGGAAGGGCTCAATATCGCAATCCCTTCTCTTAACCAGGGGAACCAGACAAGGCTGCACTTTCTCCCCACTCCAATAAGTTCTTACCATGGAACCCCTTGTGATAGTGATTAGGAACAATACGGACATCAGAGGGATAAGGGGTGGTGCAGTTGAGTTTAAACTGTCGCTGTTTGCAGACGATATTTTATGTTACCTATATGAAGTGCAACATTCCCTCCCCAGCCTACTAGACCAAATTAACACCTGTGCTGCATTTTCGGGCCTAAAAATGAACACAAAGTCAAGTGTAATGCCACTACAGCTAGCGCACACACACACACGTGATAGCCCAGGGAACACAGAGGGATGAGGCTGTAAAACAAAGAAATTACCTACTTAGGGATATGTCTTCCCCTGTGACCTAACCCGCCTGATTGAAGTTAACTTCACTCCAGCCCTACCGAACTGGATGCAGATCTTACACCCGGTGCCCCTTTGATTCGTTTGTGGTATGGCAGGATGACCTCAATTAAAATGTCGGTCCTCCTGCGCCTATTGTTGTTCACAGCGATTCCCACACACCTCCCAGACCCCTTTTTTTGGTAAACTTAATTCTATGATGATCTGATTCATATGACAAAGGAAGAGACACAGTGTGAAAAGAATCACCCTTCCCAGAGTCCTTGGAGGTTTCGCCTTACCCGATTTCTACCTGTACTATAAAGCAGCCCAACTGCACATCTTTCTAGAACATACAAGGGACGACATGGGCACATTCTGGTCCTATTTAGAGGATATGTATTCCCCCCCCTCGAAAGTTGGAGATCTGCTGTGGTCCCCGACCAAGTCAGTACCAGTGAGACTAAGGGAGCACCCAGTGCTGGGGGGGTAATATGGTCATTGTGGAAAAGTAATGGTCGAAATGAGGCCCTTTCCTCCTGGCCATCCCCTCTGAGTTCAATATGGGCTCCCCCAATAGAACTAAGTAAAAGGAGATTTAAAAATGTGGTCTGATAAAGGTCTTCCACGAGGGACGGTTTAAGGATTTTGAGACTGTGAAGGTGGCGTTGGGAGACAAGAGGGTGACAGTGTTTGGGTATCTGAGGCTGAAGGGCATGTGTACAGACCCCAGGGTCCTACCTACACTCTCCCGCCCATTGACCGCCTTTGAACGAGTCAACAACGAGACCACCACCAGGAAGGGGATTGTGTGCAAATTGTACAAAGTGTTGGTTAAAGCAAACTTGGAAGGGAGACACCATTTTATACAATTCTGGGAGGTGGAGACCAAGAGGGAAATAGCCAAGGAGACTTTTGACCAGGTACATCAAATGATGTTTCATGGGACTCTGTTCACAGCTACAATGGAACATAACTTTAAAATGTTACACGGTTGGCACCTACACTCCACAGAAATTGTCCGAAATGTTCACCAGGGTTTCCCCCCTTTGTCTCAGGGAATGTGGATTGCTAGGCACATCATTTCACATTTGGTGGACCTGCCCCAAAATCCAGGTGTACTGGGCTGAAGTCCTTAGTTGGATGAAGCAGGTGGTGGGCATAGCTTTAACCCTTGATCCACTGCAAATGCTACTGGGGGTGCCGGAGAGGGACAGGGAGGAAAGCAGGCTACTGAGAATATGTGAGGCAATGCGAACAGCGGCCCGGGTAGCAATAGCGCAAAGTTGGAAGAATACTGCCGTCTGCTCAAAAGCGGACTGGTCCCTCAAACTTTGGGACATCTTCATCTTGGAAAAACTCACTACAATGGTAAACGATAAGATGGAATCCTTTCACATGGATTGGGGAATGCCCATACTGAAATGGGGTGATGGCAGACCATAAAGTGTCAGCATAACCCTCTGAAAGGGCTGATGGGATCAGTCGGGCGGAGCACACAGAGGGCATATCCAGGGTTTAAAAGGGAGGCGTTTCCTCTTAAGAAAAGAGAACTTAAAGAGCCTAAATGACTTCACAATTAAGGCGCCCGGAATCCCTGCTTTCATGTTGTAACAAAGGTAACCGTGAAGAAGCAAATGTTGTAACCCCGTGTTGTGTAAATTGGTTTGCAAGGGAGTGGGTGGGGAGAGACGGGAGGGAAGTAATGGGAACAAAATGTTACTGATAATTCTATAATTGTAATTATCCCTTAAGTTAGAAGTTCAATAAATACAAAGATAAAAATAAAAAAAAATAACTATAAATGGCCATACTTGCCAGAGGAAAGGAGGATTCATCTTTTACAATTTTGCTCTTAACTAGATTTTTTTTTTTTTTTGCTTTAGCTTAGTGAATTTCAATGTCCTACAATGGCCTTTAAAAAAAAACTGTTTAACTGGCCTCAATGCACTTCTTGCAAAAGTCATGAACAAGACGTCAACCCTATAATGGAAAACAATAAAATCAGTTTTCGTTCTGTGTGCATTTCTTTGTCGGACTCGCCTATTGGCAAAACTTTTGCCATTGTTCTCTCACAATCATAAAGCTTTCCAATTTGTGCAGAAAATAAACAGACAGATCCTTCAGTTTATATGTTCAGCGCAGGCTCATTCAGGTCATAACTGACGGTCAACATTGCCGTCACAGATTGCATGGCTAAGCATTTTGTTGCTTCCTTATTTCCTCCACTGACGTTGGTCAGCTCAGGCAGCAAGAGAGCTTGAGGACAAGCACTTACCTGCTGACTGCCTCTTCCCTCAGTATTACCCAGACCCATGTCCGCTATCTGATTTATTACCCCTGCCCCCGATCCTGGATGGCCAGACAGTGAGGTTGAATAAAGGCAGCATCTACTAAGCGCCCTATAACTGCAAAACTCTCTTCAAAGCCTCTAACTGTGGTTTCCCTGGTTTCATGGAGGACCATCCTGGCATCTATACATGTTTTTCTGTCATCATTTGTGGAGTCGTAGGGTAGGTCAAGTTTGTCTCCTTTATTTTCTCGAAACCTTCGCAGGAGCCCGCCCCATTCCCTTTTCCCTTCAGATGGGTGAAACTAAAGCTTGCATACTATCTACCTCAGTGGGAAAGACTGCAATTTTGTAGTCTTACTCCTGCCATAACTTGGAGTAATTTTTGTAAGGGAGTACTTTTCTTAAACTTCTGCTGCCTTGCCTAAGGACTGCACATGCCACATAGTCATGTTGAGTGGTTTAGTCATGTTGAGCCCAGCCTCGCCTGGTGCATTACCCGTGCAGCCTAGCAAGCTAGGCGTGGCTGGTAGCCTCCCCAGCTCCACACACAGCCAGATTGGTGACAACCTAATGACACTTTATCATGATGGGGAATGGTTGAAACCACAGACCGGAAGAGGAATTCAATCTCGTCTGGAAGAAAGGATGGTCAGGGATGATATACTGGCATTCAGATTAGTAAAAGGGATGCAAACTGCAAGGGGCAACCATTTCTTAGTTGTAACTTGCATCTTATATTATAGGTTGCAATATGAGTTGGGGGAGGGGACTCAAACACAACCTAACATTTTACAGCAATTGTTGCATTCTTTGACAACCTATCTGCAGAAACATTGCAAGTTGGTATCATGGTCTTTGTTAGCTACACATTTGTGCTTTTGTATCTTTGGTAGATTCACTTATTTACCTTTCTTTCCTGACAGGGCTAAAAGATGGACACCCACCAGTTTAACCCAATGATTTTGACATACAATTAAGTAGTTATTGGGAAAAATCCATTTAGCGAAGTCAGCAAAGAGCATTTCCGAAGAAAACTGTCACATATACAACTCCCACATTTAAAACTTAAAACCATTTGGTGTGTAAATGCATTCATATGTCCTACCTCGGTGTTATTGATTTCAACCCACGCACAAAACTATGGGAAATGCTTCTTAAGATACACCAGAATGGTGTGGTCACATTCAATAGTTCTTTCAGGTTTTCATTGGCATGGAGCAAAAACATTTTGGTCGATTCTGGACAGTGTACCTGAAGTACTCTGGTCTGACAGATATTCCTAATAGAAGAGACATTGTTACAGATGTCCCCTTAAGCAGCGAGAAGTGTAAAGGTGTTAATTTGCAACCATTGCCTCATTAAGAGACCCTTCGTCAGGCAAGGCCTCATTGGATAAGGCACCTCTTCCCACATCTTTCTTCACTCTACTCTAACGACTTTCAAGGAAAGAGTCTCGCTTTGGTGATCTTTCTTGTGCCTTGAAATTCTGTGCACTGCTTCTGAGATGCAATGGAGAAAGTGCAGGGTGGAGCTTCTGCAATCTGTAGAGTGATATACTCTTGGACAGTGGCGTATGGAAAACTGTTTGAACATCTATTTGATTTGTATTTGTCATTTGTCAGAGTTTTTTCCTTTCTGCTTGTCCCTTGTTAGGCTGTGACGTTGATTATGAGAAGAGTTAGTAACCAGAAAGCATTGAGAGGGGCTCCAGGATTTAGCAATGAATGGTCTCGGGAGGATCTGTTGAGACTATATTTAAACACTGTTTGCCACCTTTTCTGCTTATTTGTACATTTGCACCTTTCTCCAATGCTTCTGAACACAGGCCACCTATCCTCCACAAAGTCATTCCTCAAAGCTGGGATCGAAGGCCTGGCCATGGTATGACGGTGACATTGATGAATTTGAAATGAGACTTTCTGAGATGCCCGGGGTTGGACATGTGGGATGGGTGTGTGAGAGGTATGACCCCAAGCCTGGGACTTCCTTTCTGATTTCAAACTGCAAGTCGCCATACACCGCAGTGGGTTATATGTGATGTTTACCAAAGTGGTACATTTCAGAGTAGTTAAAATACTGAATTTATTTATTTTTTATTTCTGGTATTTTGGCTTTTGGTAAAATGACTGGGTACCACAGCAGTGGTATCTTATGTGGCTCAGGTGAATGGTTGGCCTCCATTTTAGGCACACTCAAGAGCAACAGATTGGGCAGCCACTTATTTGCAAAAATGTTAAGTAACAAGAGCGGTCATATTTTTCCTAAAATGTTTTATTTTCCCCAGTAACTGTACCATGTTACATTGCAAAAGTTCCCATGATTACTTGTTTTTGTGATTTGTACTGTTTGTTTGGAACAATGTTTTTTTGAATTACTGTTGATTTTGTACTGAAGTGCTTCATCGTGGGCGTTGTTGCTACTTAAAGACAAATTGATCATTATTAAAACTAGTTATATAGCATTGCGAACTGTTCACATTTTACGACTATTATTTGACTGTATACATTGCTACTGCTAGAAAACAGTAATCCTGATTTTGTGTGAATCATCATGGTATTTTACAGGTAACGAAAAGAATTCTGAGATTGTGGATGGTTTGAACGTAGTCCATTTGCAGGAAAAGGGAGCTCCTGGTGCACTGGCCCCTCCTCCGAATCCATCGAAGGACTTAAAAGAAGGCAATCCTTTGCAAGTTGGCGCAGCCAAAGAAAACGATCCCTATGATGGAGAGGACAAACTGGAAGCAGCAGAGGATGAAGATGCCAGACCGGAGGAACCAGCAAACCAACATCCCAAAAAAGAAATCAACAATGAAGAAGTGGAGCGCGAACAATTCCTCAACTTGGATGACCAAGAGGAGAAAGAGATGACGGAGGATGGTAAGTGTCCCAGCACAGGTTGGATGCTGAACGGCAAAAAACTAGTTTAGAAAGATAATCTGCTTAGTTTGGTTCTATAATTTTCCATGGTAGATTCATCCTCACAGTTTACATGTCTGACTTTGAGATGTTCTTGTGAAGAAATATTCATCCTACCAAATGGAACACTGCCTTACGAGTGACTCATTCGACACACATACATGGACAGTGAAACATGTGCCCAGTGAGATTTACTTTACATTCCCTCAATTTGGATAAAATGAAAACCATATATGAAACACTGATCCACATACAACAACATTTTCAAATATGCACACAACACACTTGGGCAGGGAAGTACCACATTCAGTAATTTACAAAAAGAATTTGCACACCTTGCAGCGAAAATTGCTCTACACTTGTGTTGTGCTTCAAGAATCTTCATGGATATGTAGAATCGTGGAGTGCACTTGCATGTTCATTGGCCGGTAGGGTGATTGACATCAGCCTTTCATTGTGAACTAGCTTATTGTGCTGTACTACCCAAATAAGCAGTATTAAAATACCTCTAAATCTTATGATCTTGCAGTTGCCACCACACCCATTGGGGATTACAGAATAAAAGAGCATTTTGACAAGTTAGGACTTTGCTGAAGGGAGCTCCTTTGGCTGCCAATTTTTCTTTTTGGGTCCACCGCGCACCATCTGGGCTGCAAACTGCATTGTCAAAGGAGCTCTGTCATGGTAGAGGAGTACAGCCCACCTACAACATCCCAATCTCTATTCAGGAGTCAAACTAATGGTGGCGCCCATGCATCATATATGAGCCAAATCTGTGTTGCTTCAGTAGGTGACATTAAAGTTCTACCTTGGAGCCCATAGGTCACACATGAACCAAAACGATGCAGTCTCAGAAACAGATACAAATGGCACCTATGGGTCAAAAATAACCAACCATAGGAAATTGACACTAAAACCCTATCTATGAGCCAAGCAGTTTAAGAAAAGTTTTGACACCACAGAGCCATTGCTCACTTCACCGCTACCTGGTGATCTATGTTTTCCTTTTGCCATCTCTTCTGGATTGATTCGTTTTCAAATTTGACGTAATGTAAGGCTTTTAATTTGAGGACTTACTTGGATGTGTATGGTGTATTGTGTCCTCATGGCGCTGAGCACAATGCTGTGGCTAACTGACATCTTGTGGGAAGTTGTGAATTAATCCAGAAATTAAGATGTACATGTGTGTCATTAGTGTCATGCAGAATCCAGGTTAGGGGTCTTTATTCCTTCATATTATTTTAGTTTTACAGTGAGTGGGCACTGAATAGAGGGGATTTAGGCACAAGCAGAGTTTTGTCTATTGCTTACCATAGATTAGTCCTATCGAGAATGGAGGGATAATGAGCGTATTCCCTATTCATGGATCCGATGTTGACATTTTACTGCAAACCTATATCCTCAACTAATTCAGGGGGTTTGAAGGCTTACCAAGAGTTATGTTACCTTGCAGTCAACACGCTGAGGAAAGAGGACAGCTGGATCCTGCACCGGCAGCAAAAGAAAGTTGTAGAACAAGGAATGTACATTTTCAAGATGGCAGACGGGTGAGACGAAGGCTTTGTCAGGCCGCCTAAGCCCGAAGTAAGGACAGGTACACTCAGACCAAGCAACCAATGCCAACCCTGCCATTGTAAGACACAGGTGTAGACATTGAAGTCCAACCCACTGATAGGAAGGAGAACACTACATAAACTTCAGCTTCCAGTGAGTCAATGTGGCTGAAGATTAGAGAGAGTTGGAAAAAACAGAGGCTAAGGTGACAGAAAAGGATGGAAAAGTGATGGCAGTAGAGAGCAGTGGGAATAGTGTTAGCTAAGAAGTGAAAGGCAGTGTTGAGAACATGAGTGTTAAGTTGGAACATAGCAGGTGGAGGAGAAGGGGGTAGTGATGGCGTTATAGTGAAGGGTAGAAGTGGTAATAGCATTGAGTTAGAAGGGATGGGAACATCAGGTAGTGAAGGTGGTAAGGAGAAGTCAGAGTAGATAACATCCACAGTAAAGGAGAGGGTAGCATCTGAAGGGGAATGGGAGGTGATGGTAGGTGAAGACATCGGGTAAAGAGGTGGGGGTTGGGAGTAGGTGGGCTGTCTCATGGTCAGTGTTGGGCAAGATTCGGCGCAGTACCCTTTGAGTGCATCAGGGCTTCCTGACTGAAGTTATCCATATTTGGCATGTTACAATTGCTGTTCTAGTGGATCTTAGCCTTGTGAAGGTTTTAGTTGAACAAAACCAAACAAATACTTAATGTAACAACTCTTCAATAGATCCTCATCGCCTGCCGCCAGTGTTGGGCAAGATTTGGTGCAGTACCCTTTGGGTGCACTACAACCTTGACCTCCTGACAATAGGAAACCAACCTTTGGTAGAAGTCTGTAATACACAGGTTGGTAGTGTGGCTGAGCATCCAGGCTCATCTCAAGAGGGGTCAATGTGAGCAGTAGGGTGGTTACACAGATTCACAGTGACAAGTATCCAAATAAACACTTACACTCAGGGTTTTTTTATTAAACAATTATTAATTTATTTAACTGTCAGTTTGACTAAGCCTTCATCAGAAGAGGCAATATAATAGTAACACAGGAATACACTCCAAAAGACACTCTTAGTTTCTCTAAATCAGCAAGTACCCATTTGGGATACACACACTTCCTACACCCTCAGGTGACTTAAATAGCTAGGACACTGTGGACATTAATATATCACTGGTACATTTAGAGCAGTACAGAGATTATGTAAAAGTAAAGAGTTTTTCGAATAACACGAGATCACACAAATATTCTTAGGCAGATGAGTACTTTTCAACCCCCCAATGCAAAGTAAGTTAACCCTTTCCTGGAAGGAAGGCAAAAACACAGGTAAGTAAAAGTCTTGTACAATGTTTTAGAATTCTTTGTAGAAAAAGTAGAATCAAAGTAGGGCCACAAGCTAGGAGGCTTGTGAGGTGTAGAAGATGCCAGCAACTCTACGGGATCAACCAAAACAGGTCTCAACTGAGAACAAGTAAGGCTACAAGACAAGAGGTAAGTTCTCTTAGACTTTACGGTACCTTTGGTTAGAAGAAATGGTTCCAGCTGGCTTCTGTTCCTGGGTGGCTCTGCAGATCCTTTTGTTCCTGTGCCTCAGTCATGGGGACAAGAGGGTGGACTTCTGGGGACTCCTGCAACGGGACGGTCGGCGGCAGCAAAAAACCTTCAATTCAGTGGCACGTCAGTGTTTCAGCTCCTCGCGACTAACAGCAAATAGCAACACTGCGGTTCTCGGATACCACTTAAGATTTTCCTTGCTTCTTTGGTCCAGCACTCTGTTGAGGTTGCTCAGGCTTGGCCAGTCCTGCTTCAGGGAAGTACGGAGGATCTTCCTAGCGCTCGAGTCCGACTTAAAAGCGAGCTACTCGATTTGGTGTTCCTCTCCCTGGCACTTCGGTTCCAGCAGCAGCAGTGGAAGTACAGCCAGCTTGGAGAGGATGTCTAAACGAGTTCACTTTGGAGTTGATTGATCCCACCAACTCAAGGGGAGAAGTTGACCTGCAGGGCTTCTCTAGTCGAGGCAAATTCGGAGCTTCAGCACAGCAACAGAGCTTCACTGGGCAAACCAATGGCCCAGGAGTAGCAGCAGGCGTCTCTTCCAAGTTCTTCTTCGAATTCCTTCGTCCAGTGGTCGACTCTGCCTTCCAAGCCAAAAAGTCTTGCCTTTTATGCAGATTACAACCATTCATTCCAGCGTAGCTGTCAATCACACAGCAGGGTGGCTGTCCTTGCCGGACAGCCAGCTGGCCAATCACCTTTGGGTGCATTCCTGTAACCAAGGGGATAAGCACAGTGAGTTTTGGGCACCACCCTCACTTCCTGCCCCTGCCAGACATACTGGAGACAGAGGCGAGCTTCACTCGTAAATCCCGCCAAAGACAAAACAAAAGGAGTAAATATCAAGAAGGACCTTTCCAACAAGAAATGGCGAAAAAAAATGAAGACCGGAGCCAGTTTGACAAAATGGGCACCCATGGGTGCTTTACTGCAGCTGCGAATGCAGCCCGCAGTAAAAACTCCCAATGGTAGTTAAAAGTAAACCACTGCCACCAGCCATTAATTGTAGAAAGGGTAACCTACAAATGTTACATGAGAAACTAGAAAAAGGGGATACTAAATAACCCCTCCAGCACCCTATTGTAAGAAAGTGTGTGCTGGGTCTAGAAAGTTAAAATTTGTAAGTAAAGTCAATTTCACTTTACTGCTCTTGGAAACAGTAGTTTATCCAAGAGAAGGTATTTAAACCTTTGGGAAATTTGAAAGACTTCCCTGTGCCACTGCACTGAAGGTTCTATGTGCCACAATGTACAAAGATGATACCTATGGAGTTTGTCAGACTCCAAAACCAAAAAGAAACGCAGAGTTTAAATCACAATAAAATGCATGAGCGTGGGAAAAAGGTCTCACTCTCTCTAGGTTGAAAGTTAAAAAGTCCTATAGTCCAGAAAAAGTGCTGGGTGTCTCTAAGGTATAGAGGAATTGCCACATTTCACAGAATTCTCCCTAACAGTCAGACAGAAGAGGAAGGTTCTGGAAAGCCAGGTTGGGAAGGTGGGAAGAGGAACGATAGTCTACTAGAGAGGCTATGAAAATATCAGATAGGCAAAAGTAAAAGAAGCATTAAAGGCAACGGTTAGGGGAGGCCTCAATGGATAACTATAGCTCTGCCTGCCAGCTGCTCTCACTTACCCGTCTGCTTGCAAGGTTGCACTCGAGTCCATTTTGGAGTACAAGCCCCAAAAAGCCTGAACTACTCCCATCACCTGAAGAAAGGGGTTGGGAACACTCGGGGAGCAAGGAAGGGTGGCTTAACCTGTTTCTGAAACTAAAGGACTGGGATGGAGATTAGCGAGACCTGCACTGAGGAGGTAATTGTGAACTCAAATCTGTGGTCTTGGCCCAGTCAGATCTGACTGGGCATGTCTGATGGGAGTCAAGAAGGCTTAGACTTGTAAGCCAACAGAGTACGGCAATGCTATTACCTTCAAGGTAGGAACCATTGGTTCCCACTTTGAGGACCTTTTATAATTTCTCTCCCTCCGTAATCCTTGGGGCACGACCCAACATGAGACCCTAGCTCCCACTATTGAGAATAGTGGTCTACCCACCTAGTTTAGTAAGACTTGTAAGGTGGGATCGGCCCGAGTCGAAGGCTATCCACACTAGTAGGATTTTCCAGGGCTTCCTGCAGTTCAGAGGTGTGGCACCTTGTACCGACCAGCACACCGATGACAAAGACCTTGATGACCACTGAGTTGCTAAGAACTCACCCAGCAATATGGAGTTGGAGCTATTTGGGTCAACAAGAACTCTGGCCCTACCATATCACTCCTAGGAGCGGGCTGCAGTGAAGCAGACCTCACTGCAAACGTCGGTATTCACTAGCCCAGCCCCTGCATAATCCTTATCTGGAGAGAGACCAGAAGGTTCAAGAGGACCTCCTCTCTTTTTCAAGTCACAAATGTATGC
This sequence comes from Ambystoma mexicanum, assembly GCF_040938575.1. Lineage (NCBI taxonomy): Eukaryota > Metazoa > Chordata > Amphibia > Caudata > Ambystomatidae > Ambystoma > Ambystoma mexicanum. The sequence goes on from NC_090935.1 coordinate 1,199,774,717, forward strand.
CACCTGTACCCTGCCAAAATGCAAGTCAACACAAGAATTCTGTTGCCAAGAGGAGCAATCACTGAGGGAGGAACATCAACATTTGCCAGATTCCTAGACAGTTTAGTGGTAGGAGAGATGGCCCTCTTGGGAATCTGCAGGCTCAAACAACAATGCTACTTGTATCCCTACTGCAGATGTATGTGGAAGGACAGGAATCCGAGGCAATTTTCAACAACTTTGAACACACAGCAGAGGCCACTGGATGGAAGAAAACAAGCTGAAGGCATAATGCTGATGACTGGGCCCATTAGAACACCCTCCGGAACACCATCATCGAGAGATTCAACTGGAAGACAGATTATCACAGATGTCATCTGAGTGACGTTAAATTAAAATGTAGGTGACACCTAGGCAGGTGTTATACAGAATACACTTTCTGGTGAAAAAGTAAATGGGGAGGAAAACAGACAAAAGAGCTCAAGGAAGAATTGGTTCTGGAGCAGTCCATGGATTCCCTACCCATTCCCCTCCTAAGAATGTTGAGACAATTCCACAGGCCAACCTTGGAGTTAGCCATTCAGACAACCATCGGGGTAGAACTGGCACAACATTGAAGACCTGCTAGACCAAGCCTACCTGCCCTGAATCCAGGTCGGTTACCACCCAAACGAGCCACAGGGTTCACCGGGGGACCTATTTTGGCACCAGCCTAGGAACATGCACGCATAGAGTACATTAATGTAACCCTGGAATGCCCGTGGCATCCAAAGGCTGAAACACTTGTGTATAGGTGCATTATAAATAACCAACCAATAGATCCACCGAGTTATACCAGTGAAGCCCATTGATAGTGATGTCCAGGAGCCAACTGCGCCAATGCATCCCGCCATCTGTTGTTAAAACGAAGGCCAACTGAGGTACTTTGCCCATTTCTGTTCAATCCCTCCAGCATCAGAACTGATCCCAGAAGTCATGAACAAAGTAGATAGCACCTGTTTAGAGCGAGCGTACAAATCCTGGAAATGGCTGAAGTCAGAAATCCTCACTCCAGGATACCCAGGCGGCATCTACTGCATTTTCATCATCCTCAGATCCAGCCAGTACAGGCGATATTGGACTCTGGAAGCCAGGAGACCTCATTCTGGTCAATCTAGTACTCGGCAAGCAGGTCCTCCAACTCTTCCAGGTGCCAGTCTCATGCATCCATGGTGACCACAGTGTGTACCCAAAAGCCTGACTGAAGTTCAGCATGGCAACAGCAGTCCAAAGCATAGTGGAAGTGTTTCCAAGTCTGCTAGAAGAAGTGATGCTGCGTGTGGGCTTGCCGCAGTTTGATCAGAGGTTTAGGATGGCCCAAGTGGAGGCGTCATCTGGTTTGGGAAAAGATTTGGTTGGTTGGTTGGTTGGTCGGACCACTGAAGGTTTTGGATTTTCCTGGGATCTAATTTCAGACAAAGAAATAACCACTTGCAGAGTATACTCTTCCCTAAAATTTTAAAACGAAAGGAACCAGTGGCAGGTATCTCACAGTCCCCTGTCTGGTTTTGGTGCGCAAGGGGGCGGGGGGGACTCTGGGAGCGAGGTGCCTCTCCAAGCCAGTGGATGGCAGTTATGGTGAGCATCCCGTGGTCACACTCCGTTGGTCCCTGTTACAGTACAGGTGACCATCACAGGACATCAGTGCAGAACAGTTCTGCTAGCCTGGACTTTCTCCAACCCCCTAGCCAATCTGGGGCGGACAGTCTTAGTGGCTCTAAACCCCCTTACTCCCCTGCGCCCACCACCACCAGTACCCCGTTAAGGCCATGCATGACAGTTATAGTGAAACCCACTCTCTAAATGGAAGAGCTTGAAGCGAGAAATCAAATGCTTAATTTTTAAAGTCCTTTTCATTTAAACCATCTGAAAAACATTTGTCCTAATACTGTTGCATTTTTACCCGCAGTATCCAAGAAGTCACTTTCAAGCCCCAGTCAGACGCTCTGTGAAGGCCAGAGATCCACACTTGATACACGGTTGCAAGTTCAAACATTTTCAACCATGGGCATCATAACAGCTGATAGTATTGTCGGCTCGCGGTTTTCCTGCTGGGGAGTCAATGCTGCTGGTTTGTGGGTTTTCTACTGCAGAGTTACCTGCAAATGTAGTAAGGGGAGCAATTTATTGTCTATTAGCCCAGTATTTCCTCGCTGAGGGTATAATGTTGATGTTTCACAGCAGAATTTGATTTTCTACTCATTCAATGGGCTTCGATGCTTACCAAGAGTATTTTCAGCATCTAATCCACATGATGAGGAAAGAGGAAACCGGCACAAATGAGGGGTCGAACAAGGAAAGTACAATCCAAATTGACAAACATGCCATATAGGCTTGGTCCAACCCCTTAAACAGAAGGCCAGGCGTGTCCAAGATCAGCAGCCAATCGCAAGCCTGCCCCAATTACAAGGCACAAGTGGAGCCATTCACCCAAATCCCAATCCAGGAGGGAGAGCACTATATAAACTACAGCTCCTAGTCGGTCAGGATGGATTTCAGGTGGCTAGAGTTTGGTGCTGGCTGAAGATTGGGGAGAGTTGAAAGCTGAAGCGGGAGAGATGAGAGGTTGGAAAATTGGCTGCAGTAGAGCACAGGATGAGGTTTGGAGAGCTTGGAGTGAAGAAGGCTGTGATAACACCAGGGCGTTGGGTGGTTCCAAAGGGGAGGAGTAGGTAATAACATCAAGTGGAGGAAGAGGTGTTAAAGCCAGGTGGAGGAGGAGGCGATAATTTCAGGAGGTGAAGGTGGCACAGCGAAGGAGGAGGTAGCAAGACCAGGTGAGGGTAGGGGGGGCAGCTGGAGGTGGTAACATCAGGTGGTGAGGCAAGGAACGCCTTGCCCCCATGCAGACTTCACTCCTACCAATACTCCCTCTCCCCACAGACCCCAGATCACTAGTAGACCTGTACACCAAAACACTATCTGATGCTGTCAACACGATGGCTCCCCTCAAGCCACGCAAAACGAAACCATCAGCACACATCAACTCTTGGTTCACCCCCAAGCTCTCCGCTCCAACAAAACGATCGGCAGAAGCCAACTGGAAAATATCACTCTCTGAGGATAACAAATCACTGTTTACATTATCATCCAAACAGTACACTAAAATGATCTGCCAGGCTAAATCCTCCACCTACAACACCCGCATCACAAACGCCAAGTCCAACACTTGAGAAATCTTCGCTATCCTTAGGGAACTGGAAACCACAATCTCCCCACCAATCACCATATCAAAAGAGGGCACCTGATGCTCCAGCATTCAGAATGCTATGCTTGGAAAAATTAGCATCCTGCACAATAAGATTGACACCAAATAATCCCTCATCGATCTCTCACAAGTGCCGACATCCACCATTCCACTACCTGCCGCCCCCCACTCCACACTACTCCTAGATTCCACTTTACCAATGTCTCAGTAGAGGAAGTAAAAACTATCCTCAATAGCCTCTAGCCCTCTTGCTGCAAGGGAGACATTTGCCCACCCACTCTGGTCTAAGAATGTGTAGAGGAGCTAGGGCATCTGATCAGTCTTCATCAATGCCTCCTTTAATACTGGCTGTGTTCCCTCCAACCTCAAGGAAGCCTGGGCTCTCCCATTAGTTAAAAAAAAAAAAACACTATCGCCCCATCACCACGGTTCTCTTCCTGTTAAAGATCTTGGACAGAGCAGCCTACCTGTAAATCCAACGCCACTTAGCAGCCAACTAGATCCTAGGCATAAGCCAATCAGGCTTCCGCCCAGGTCACAGAACTGAGTCAGCCCTGCTCGACCTGAAAATCCAGATTGATGAAATTGGGGATGAAGGCAACTCTGCACTGCTACTCCTGCTCGACCCATCGGCAGTATTTGACCTGGTAGATCATAAAATATTAGGTCAGCACCTCGCCACCTCAGCCTACTTCTTCCCAGAAGCCATCACCTGGATTAACTCCTCCCTATGAGATAAATCAATCCGAGTCTTTGTAGAGAACGCCAGCGCCCTCCCACCCCCCGACTCCCATTCCCTGTGGTCTGCCACAAGGCTCCTGCATGTCCCGTACCTTTTACAATAGATTCACGATTCCCCTATCCTCCTACACCTCTTGGGCATCTACACAGAAGACTCAGCCACTTTAAACTCCATCTGTCTAACCATCCAAGCCTGGATGGCCACACACTGTCTGTGTCAAACAACGATAAAACTGAGATACTCATAGTGGGCCTCTCTCGGTTCTAAAAAGACTTTACCCCCAATATGTCTCTTTTAATATTGATGGCCTCCCCATCCTGGTCTCTCCTTTTGTGAAAACTCTAGGGGTATACCTTAATGCCTCCCTGTCCCTATCGCGACAAGTCAGTGCCATAGCATTGGCCACAGCCTACTCCACCAAACTGATCAATGCATCAGACGGTTTCTCTCCCCAGACAGCTGTCTCAGCATAGCCTGACCCACTATTGGATCCAAGCTCGACTACTGCAACGCCCGCTTTGCAGGCACCACTGATAAAAACATACGAAAACGACAAGACATTCAGAACAATGCTCTTCGAGCTGCCCTGAACATCCCGACGAAAGACCACATCATGGCAGCAAGAAAAAAAGCTCACTGGCTCCCAATCCGTGAACGGATCACCTTTAAAACACCATCACCCCAGATGTCAAGAATGCCCCACCCCCCCTACTTGTCTCAAAATCATACCAGAAACAACTCCTCCAAACCCACCAGAGAAGCATACACCAACTGCATTACACAGCCCAAGTTCAAACAAGCCAAAGCCGGTGCATCCAGCTTCCTGACCATTGCTGCCGAACACTGGAACATCCTCCCCATACCTTGAGGACTGAACGTTCTTAATGGACCTTTCGAAAGGCGCTAAAAACTTTGCTATTCGCCTAACTGACAACTTCAGCAAAATTCTCATGACGCTGTCGCTTCTACTTAAAATTAATGTATAGTGTTCTTTGCCTATGTAACTTGCAACTTAAAAGCGTCTTGATGCCTCACGGCTTAGTGCGCTATATGCATGTAAAAATAACTAAATACAATAAATAAGTGCAAAGAAGGAGCAGGTGGAAATGTTGATAAAGAAGGCAGAGGTGGGACATAGGAAAAGGAAGAGGCCAATCCTGTTGCTAGACCGATTAGGAAAGCTCTTCCTGGCCAGGTTGGCCTTAGTATGGGCCAGAAGATAGGAGGAAGAATGAGTAGGGAGCATACTATAAGATCAGAAAGGTAAGAGGGGGAGAATCAGGAGGGGCCATGTTTTGCTCAGGCTTAAAAGGATACCTCTCCAGCTCTCCCTGGCGGCTACTTTCTCTGATTGGTGTGCTGGAAAGACTATGCTCGAGAGTCAGTCTAGTGGGAAGCCTACAACTTGTCCATCACCTGCTAAAAGGGTTTGGGAAGCCGTTGAGTTTGCCATGGCCAGGTAACTGGGAGGGGTGTTGGAATCCATTTCCAAACCACAAGGACTGGGATGGAGGTTCATTCAAGTGATGGAGAAGGCCAGAGAACCCAAAGTGACTAGGGAGGAAATTGTAGGGGGCCTCCCAGGGACTGAGAAGCCAAGTTAAGTCAAAGGACGAGGCTCACCCTGACATTTTGGTTTTGGAAAGGTCCTGTTTATACTTTAAGCTGGCTTCTTTTGTTATTAACTCCATAAATAAAAGTTGAGCTCAAGTATATGGGCTTAGATTAATTCTTGGACCCAGGCAACTCTGTAACAGTAATTAAAAATGATAATTTCTACATCGTAATACTGATTAAAGTCTTTATTCCACTCTGAACATGGCACAACCAGTGGGATCCTGGCATGAATTCACCTGCCGAGTTGAAAATACTTGAGGAATGCTTGGGGCCATTTATTTTTTGCATTGTTACTGATTGCATTTCGGCAACTGTTTTTTCAATTGCAAGGTCATCAAGTGCATAGCAACCGCACTCAAAATCCTCACCCTCACACACAAATGCCTCTTTCCGCCCCGTCCTAGCTATCAGAGACCATCTCCAAACCCTCCTCCTCACGTCCCACCAGGACGCAATACACCAACTTACTCCATATCCCACGCATCAAAAAAGCCAAAGCGGGTGGCCTAAGCTTCCCCTACATTGCTGCCAAGTCCTGGAACGCTCTACCTGCAGACATTAGAGCGGAGAACTCACTCCCAATTTTTCGTAGGAAACTTAAGACCTCCTTCCTTGCACAATGATATGTGACACTCGCTAACGTATGTAAATATACTGCACTGTAAATTTGTACAAATGTCATACCTGCTCCTGTAAATTATGTATTACTCGTGTATATGCAACTAAGATATGTCTGTAACAAGCGCCACGATGCCCCCGGGCTGACGTGCGCTCTACAAATCCAAATAAATAAATAAATAATTTTAATTATTTTTGGGGTTTTGTTACCAGGTGCGTGGTAAATAAATACATATACTGTTCTTTATAATCTCTTTGCAGATGGTGACCAGGCCATCGAGGAACAAGATACAGAAAATGAAGTTGCCAAACTTCCCGACTATAATGGGGAAGAAGGAAATGAGCCAGAACCTGAGGCCAAAAAGCAGGCTGAACTAGCAGGGAATGAAATTCAGTTGAAAGGTAAGTGAAATGGATAAAATGTGTGTACTCGTCTGTGCTATATGGAATTACAATAATGATCTCAGACCAAATAATCGGACAGACTCAAAGAAAGTACTACTTTTTTCTCATTTAATAAAGCATGGAGAACTGGCAGACATCCGACTAATGCATGCTCACACACAAAGCAGCTTGATTACATTTAGAGGTCTTATACCCAATATGCATCATCTATGTCAACACTCTGTGGCAAATCATAAAGGGAACATGTCTACATATGGAACATATAAGGATTAATGCTTCATTGTCTGATTAATGCCCTTATCTGTAGGGCACTCCTTGAACTATCTCTAAGCACGTGTAGAACTGATTATAGCGGACATAATGGCAGTGGATTGGTCTACGCAACATTGTATGTTAGGTTGCCTCTAAAACACACTGATTGGTTGGCATGCTACCCCAACTTGGGACTTTCGGCTCTTTAGCTGCACCTAGGTGAAACGAAACTCAGGCGTTTGAATCCCGTCAGACTACTCCATGTATTTCCAATTAAGTCATCCTCTCTCATCTGTCGGATATAAACCAAAGTCTTCCATCTGTAGTTGACCTTGTAGCCTGATCACTGTCCTGGAACATTCAAGAGAGTGCAAGCACAACACTATCTCAGTCTGAGGCTCTTATGAATAACCCTTGTCTTGACTTCTGAGTCACATGTAAAGAGACCATGAATTTGTCAATTTCAACCTCTTATTTACTTCTATTTGTTTAAGCATGTAGGGTGCTGTTGCTCCTCTCGGCCTCTAGAGACTTGCTCACTCTACCTTGTAAAGACTATATACACTTTTAATCGTCCAATACTTTGGCCATTGCAGATGTTTTCTCCTTCTTTAATCTAAGAGGAATGTCTCCTTCATTCACAGCTTATCTTGGTTAACTCCCCTTGTGCCTTGGAATTATTCCTTATCCTTAATCTTGGTCCTAGGCCAACGTAGCCTTGCTGCTGTTCTGCACAGAGCTTTTCAGCATTTCTGGATTCTACACCCTCAATCTGTTTGAGGTAGCTTGGTTGAATTCGACATGAGCCAGTGTCCATTTTCCTATCATGGCCGTCCATGCCATGGTATATATTCCTGTATAGCAAGCCTCTGTTTCCTTTCTACCTTGCTTTACTGCGTATTTAAATTTATTGGCCAGTAAGTTACTTAATCCTCTATATATTCGCAATTACGTCAGGCTTATGTAGATGCTTCTATTGGTGCTTCAGTTACATTGTTACTCTTGTATTTTCATATCGTTTCAGTATAGGTTTATATATCCTCCTTATGACATCACCTTCCCCTCATCAGATTTTACTTCAACGTACTCCTACGTTCCGTCCCCTTTCCTCCATACTGTATGGGTTTCCTTCGTGAGGACGAGAACGGAACGTCTTTTCTACCAGAAAGATGTTTCCCCTTTAAATTTACTGGGGCGTGGCCTCAGGAGCGCGGGCTCCTTTAATCTCTCCCACCGGCGCCATACCTCAGTCCCCTCTTCTGCATCGACAGGAACGGACCGCTCCACTAGCACTCCTGGGTGAGGCCTAGCCTCTTAATTCCATGTGCTTTTCCCTGGTATGCTAACTTGTTTTTCCTTTCTCTATACAGAATTGGAAACACCATCCACCGGTGCCCTAGCTCTGTCCCCGGAGCATGTCGGCCCAGACAGGCTTTAGCAGGTGCCCGTCGTGCGATGGCTCCTTCCCTACAGCAGACCCCCACGCACTCCGTCTCGGATGCCTTGGTGAGGACCACGGTTGGGACGGATGCGCCGTGTGACTCCCTTACGCCCAGGTCGTTTAAGCACTGCTTAGAGCATTGGAGGAAACTGTTCAACAGAACTCCTCCTCAGAACATCAAGGACTATGTCTGGAGGAAGACACAGAGAAGGTAGGTGCTTTGTTCTCCAAGGCACCCCGCAGAGGCGACTCCTTCCCTGGGAAGCCATTTGGCGGGAGGGGTCAGTCTGGCCCTTGCACCGGCTCGGGGAGCACGGAGGCTCATGCAGCTACCGGCCTCACGGCCGAGAGGTGGAAGGGCCCTCCCGGTCCTGCAGCCGAGGGGCCTGTGAGCTCTACTACCACTGGGACACGTCCCAAGGGGCATCGACCTGATTCTGGGTTGTTACCCTTTGGGGTGCCTTCACGCTGTGCCAGCACTACCAGCCAGGAGGCTGAGGGCACACAGCCTACTGGACGTAGACCTGAGGTGCAGGGCGGGGCAGAGCCGGTGCAGTCGGATAAGCATGTCAAGCCTGGAAACACACCGGATACAGGTCCGCGTGCTCAGGGCACTGACAAAATGGCAGTGGCTAGAGACAAAATGGTGGCCACCCCAGAGCAGCAAAGGCTCGAAGCCTCGCAGCTAGGTGCGGAGGCCCGCCAGCCCACTGATCAGCAAAGGAGTTGTTTTGCTCCTAGGACAGACCAGGTACCACTGACCCCCGTCACCTGGTCCACATCTTATCCCAACACCCCGGGGCCCAGGTACAGTGACTCACTGTACGGGCAGGGGCTAGGGAGGCAATTGGCATATTCATCACGTCCTTCGATGCAAGATCGTGCTCAGCCAGCGTGTGAGGACAGGTTTTTTGACAGATTCATTACCCTCTTGCGGTCCCCACAAATGGGCTCAATTCTCAGGGGCAATATTAAGGACATGTTTCCCCCCCGCTGCGCCGGTGCAACACACGCCAGCACAGCCCATGCCTCCTCCTCCTCCGGCTCCATCACTGCAGCAGCCCAGTACTGAGGGTCCAGGCCCCCACCACAGAGGACCCACCACGGAAGGCAGCTGGCACCAACCCTCTGGTGACAGAGGACCAGCAGGACCCAGACGAGGAGAAGTAGTATACTCCATCAGCAAAAGCCTTCCACGACAGGATTGCCGGCCTGTCGGAATACCTGGGTATCCCCCAGCCACAGAAGGAGCTCTCCAAAGCAGGAGTTCTGGCGCAGGTCCTGAGCATCAGGGCGGAGGCTAGGTCTGGCACCCCCCTACAAAAGGACGTGGAGGCTTTGGCTAAAAAGGGTTAGCGCAAGCCCCACTCCACGCAACCCATTAACAAGAAGCTGGATGCTAGGTTCAGGCAAACTGAGGGGGACAGCATACTGCTCTCTACACACCGCAGCCTCTGTCATCCGTGATCGCTGCTGCATCCATGTATGCCAAGCCCCAGGCCTCGTCATCCAGTACTGCCACGACATCCCTCCTGAATAAGGAAGAGAAGACCCTTGAATCGTATGGCAAGAAGGTCTACTCAAATGCCGGGCTGCACCTCAAGCTGGCGAAAGCAGACGCTATCCTCGCTGAGCCGATTCAACACCTGTGGAGGGAAATCAGATTCCCTGCCAGACATCCCGAAGGACAAGCAAGCCTCTTTCAAAGCGGGCCTAGCTGAGGCCAAACTCGTGGCGCAGGACATCATGAAGGCTTCTTTGGGGCACATTGACATGGCTAACGGGGCAATCTGTCTGACAACAGACATGAGGGGGATGGCTTGCCTAAAGGCTACCAGGTTCAAACGGGATGAGTAGACTAGAATCTTGGACCTTTGTTTGAGGGGAGTGACCTCTTCCGCTCCACCACTGATGAGGAACTCGATAAGAAGAGAAGCTCTCAGACTGCGAAGTCTCTCGCAATCCTCACAAAACCAGCACCTAAACTGTTCTCCCAGACTCAGTCCTGCTCAGACAAAGGGTGTGCTAGGCCTGCAAAGCCAGACAGCCAGACAGATCCCTCTCCCCCCAGTCGGCACCAGAGAAAACAGCATAAGGGGGTTTTCCAATCCGCCTCCTCTTCACTAGCCTTTGACCAGAAGAAACCATGACGATGTGTCTCGGTCCACAGCACCCTAGTTGGGGGCAGGCTGGCCCTGCACAGTCAGGCTTGGTGGGAAAAGTTCAAACACCCCACACAGAGCCTTACACAACAGCACACAACGGACACTGACCAGATACCACACCAAAAAGCTCAGCGAATGGTGTTAACCAAACTGAAGCTGCCAACAGCACATCACAGCTCCCTTGCTTTTTCTCCAAGCTTTAATCTACTATCGTACCCTAACCTGCCCCCCTTTCTTTCAGATCTGTTGGAGCGCCAGGGGACCATGATGATGATAGTGCGTGGTATAAATATCCTTTAACATTAACATCTCAGTGGTGTCCTGGGGCTTCCAGCTATCTCTTCCTTCTCCCCCTCTGTGTTCCCCTCCCCTCCCACAGATCGGCACACCATCTCTGCTAGCGGAGATTCACTCCCTTGTAGAGAGCGAAGCGTTAGAGCAGGTTCCCCCGCTCAGCAGGGGCAGGGCTTTTACTCCTGCATCTTCGCTATCCAGAAGAAGACCCAGGCAGGCCTGCGAGTGTTGTTGGATCTATCTTCCCTGAATCTTTACCTACCCTTGCAGAAGTTCATGATGGTGATGCCAGCGCTCATTGTCAAGACACTGTGTAGGGGTGACTGGATGTGCTCGCTGGACCGGAAGGACACGTATCTCCACGTTCCCATTGTGCAGCCCCACCGGGCCTTCCTCCGGTTCTGAGTCATGGGCCTGCATTCTGAGTACACGGTTCTGCCCTTTGGGCTAAACTAAGCTCCGAGAGTCTTCACGAGGCTCATGAATGCGGTGGCAGCTCTCCTCAGGTCGGAGGGGGCTGCACATCTACCCGTACCTTGACGACTGGCTAGTCGGGGGCACTTTTTTCGTAGCAGGTGCGGGACTCGGCGGACAGGCTAATTTCTACCCTATTCGACCTAGGTTTATCAATCAACTACTAATAATTTGCAGCAGCTCCCATCTTGTAATCTACAGCCACTTGGCGTTTACTGCAGCTTGAAGTCCTGGCAAAAATATAGATGTCATAATCATTGCTGTCTTGCTGAACAGTTTGTGCTCATCTGGAATATTGTCACAGGCCGCCATTTATTTTGCTGAAAAATAATTCTCTCTTCAGCCGGCGGAGTTCAGGTGATCTATTTTCCTCTTGGAAATTCATCAATATGGAGGTCACTTTGGGGAATCGCCAATGCTGGAATGTTTATAGTCACTATAGAACATACTCCTCCCCAATTTTTAGGCAGCAACATGCAAGCTCTTGATCCATAGGCCAAAAATCGATCCATTAGCACAGCAGTTCCTCCATTCATTCCTGGCACTTCAATTATCTGTCGACATCCTTTGTTTTTTTTCCAACCAGGATAATGCATTACTCCTGAAGCATGTTGTTGCATTTCTTAGTGGTATTATGGATACTGGTCCTGCTTCATGGTCAACCCATGTAAGTAACTTTGAGTACTTAGCCCATGATTCTAAACATTTGTCACTATCTGCACTATGCTTGCCGATTCTTTCTTCAATAAAAGTGCAGGGCAACCCAATAGGCCTTCTCCCCATCCAGTACTAGTGAAAACACGTCCGTAAATCGCTAGCTGAGGTCTATCTCTGCATCTTGGCTCTCCTGGTTTTTCTGTTGTAACTGAACAGTTCTGTTTCTTCATCTGGACAACCCTTATTCGTTCTCCAATCTGGGATGGATACATACTTGCTTGTCCAGCCTAGTTCATTTCCCATCTGTCTCATTTTCACATAGGTATCTTCATATGGGAATGTTACTTTTGATCGCCATCGTAACATACCCTTTTTCCTTCAAATTGTCTTCTGTTGGTGCATGCTGCTAGATGACTGAGGCACTTTGCATCATGTGTAGACATCTCTCTTGCAAAAAATGTTCTTGTCGCATTCATAACATACAGTATTAGGGAACAAACCTAACCGCTTTTGTCTGACATTCTCCCACGTCTTTCGTATGCTGGTACCATAGATTATTCTTTAAATGGACTGAATTTATTTATATCTTCATGGTTCTCCTCAATATCCCTTTTATATTGAAATAGACCCCTAGTTATATTGTAAAACACTATGTACCTCTAGTGGGGATAATAATAGATGTTCGAGGGGATTGGGGCATCCAACGTATTCCATATATGACTGTAATCCCCACAGCTGTGCTGCCTCGGAAAATCTTTCGGCGTCGATGACGTCGATACTCTGTCCTCGAGGGCCTCTGTCGAGCCGACCGGATGTTATAAGTAGGACGCACGACGCCCGTAGCCTCAGTTCTGTTTTTTCTGCAAACGTGTTCGCTTCAGAGATCTCGGCGCGCCTCCGTCTTTCTGAGTTCTGTTCTTTCGGTTCCTCGAACCTGTTCGTTTGTGAAGATCCATGATGTCTTCGTCGTCTTCTACACCGCGGCCAGGTTTTAAGAAGTGTCGGAACTGCGGGTCCAAGATGTTGTTGATGGACTTGCACGACGCCTACCTCTGGTGCCTCGGTGGGGACCACGACACGGATGATTGTGTAGACTGCCAGTCGCTTACGTCGAAGGCCTTGCAGGAGCGTAAGAAGCTTTCTGTTGGTAAGGTGGCCAGGCCTCGGAAGTCGAGATCCACTGGGCTTTCGACTGACGATTCGAGGGGTGACTCTCCGCATAGTCGTAGTCGGTCCGGGGGGTCTCGGTCCCGGAGTAGGTCCCGCCATTCCTCTGCCTCTTCGAGGCACTCACGGAAGCACAGTCACCGGTCGCCTTCCCCGCCCTTGTCCGAGGACTCCGCCCATCGGCGGGTTGCTTGTCCCAACAAGCATTCCACTCCTGCCGAATGGGATTCATTTCGGTAGGAGATGGTGATTTTTCAGTCGCAGGGCTCCGTTCCGTCCATGCCGTCGAAAGACGCCGGGTGTGACCGTGCTAGAGTCGCCACTCGCACGTCTTCGTGCTTGAGCGGTCGTCGCGATCACCGGGTGCCTTCGAGGTCCCGGTCAGACAAGGATGGTCGCTGTAGACATGCCCGCTGCAGGTACCGGTCCTCGACGCCCTCGACTGAGCCTTTGAGGTCTTCGCCGAGGTTGTTGAGGGACTCTCTCGAGGCTCCGCCTCCAAGGAAGCCTTCGGCACCCAGGCTGTTGAAGGACACGCTCGGGGCTCCGCCCTCGAGGACTTTGTCGAAGCCGTCGGCACCACGCTCGACGCCGATTCCATCGACACCCTCGATGCCTTTCGAGGCTGTTTTGTCTGAGGTACCCCGTGGCATGGTGGAACCCCCTACAAAGGCTCTGGCCAAGGCTAAGAACGTCTTTGTCCCTTTTTCTATGCCCTCGTTCCAGCCTCTGAATTATATTTCTGAGGTGGATGAAGGGTCTGAGGAACGTATGGTTCCTGAGGATGTACCCGACAAGATTTTGTCTGGTCATAGCCAGATTGAAGACCTGCGTCAGTCGTTGCACGACGCCAGTGGTCTAGACACTTCTCCGGAGGTGGAGTTCTGTAGCCTGAGCCTGGTACCCATGCCGAGTCCTCGTACCGGCGCCTTATGTCGAGGGTAACGGAATACTTTGGGGTGGTCTGCGCCACCAGTGGATTTTCAGCAGGATGACCTGACGGATATCCTCGACCAAGGTCCACTGACTGCCATTCCATATGGCCTTGTAAAGAAGGGTGGCAGCGGCTTGAACTGCTCCGGAGAGTCTCCCGGCAGTGAGCAAGTCTTTGCTGCGAAAATACCTTCCAGCCAGTAGTGACCCCTGCTACTTGACCACGCACCCCACTCCGGAGAGTTTGGTAGTGCAGGCGGCTACGGCCCCAGCAAAGCAGGCATCGTACCATACCATCCCTCCTGATGGGGACGACAAGCGTTTTGATGGCTGGGCGAAGAAAGTGTTTTCTTCAGGGGGTATGGCTTTACAGGCAGCCAACTCCATGTATGCCTTGTCACGTTTCACGCACACTCTGTGGAACTGTATTTCGTTAGCGGCTGATCATATTCCCGAAGGGGAGGAACGGGATGGTTTTCTTGCTATTGTGCAGGATGGCAAGGATGCCATGTGTGAGTCCGTTCAGTCGGGTCTGGACATGGCGGATTGTGTCAGCCGGTCCATGGCGGCGAGCACCGTAATACGCAGGTTTGCGTGGTTGCGGAAGTCGGGGTTTGCTCCTGATGTGCAAGCCCGGCTCCTCAACATGCCCTTTGATGGTGAACATCTTTTTGGCAGCAAGGCTGACGAAAGCTTTGAGAGGTTGCAGACCTCAAAAGCTGCAGCAAAGTTGTTGAGTGCTGCAGTTCGCCAACCTCCGCCTTTTCGTCCTAGGGGACAGCAATGGAGGGGAGGTTCCTTTCGATATTACTCATCCTTTGGTAGATCGAGAAGAGCTGCAAGTCAAAGGGGCCACCGTAGGAGTGCCAGAGGTGCAAAACAGAGTACTCAAGGTGCCAAGGCCGCTATGGCAGTTGTCACTTTGCCCTCAGGCACTGCCACAGCCGCTTCAGCTCAGTCATGAGGCCATGTCCCATGGTTCGCCGGTTGGGGGAAGGCTGGGGCAGCATCTTGTAGAGTGGCGTGCCATTACTTCAGATGTGTGGGTTCTGGAGATCATAGCCCATGGCTACTGTCTTCCTTTCCGGCAGAGGCCTCACGACAATCCACCAGGGAATCTCTTTGAAGAGTCCGGATCCGCTCCTTGCGGAAGAAATACAATCCCTGCTGGAGAAAGGCGCCATAGAACTGGTGCCTGTAGCGGAGAGGAACAATGGATGGTATTCCCCTTATTTTTTGATTTCAAAGAAAGACTGGGGATTAAGACCCATCATGGACTTGCGCGATTTGAACAAGCTCCTCAGGAAGGACAAGTTCAAGATGGTTACTCTTTCTCAAGTCCTCCAGACCCTTCAACTTCAGGGCTGGTTGGTGTCTCTCGACCTCAAGGACGCTTACTTTCATGTGCCGATCCATCCCAAGCACAAGAAGTACCTGAGGTTCGCGGTTGGCGACTCGCACTTTCAGTTTCGGGTCCTGCCGTTCGGATTGACCTCCGCCCCGAGGGTCTTCACCAAGATCATGGTGGTGGTGGCAGCGTATCTCAGGAAAGGGGGGATTCACGTCTACCCCTACCTGGGCGATTGGTTGATCAGGGCGCACTCTCCCGAGCAAGTACTGGATCATCTGTCCGTCACCTGCCACTCCCTTCACAAGCTGGGCTTCTCCCTCAACTTAAAGAAGTCCCACTTGACGCCAACTCAGAGGCTCCAGTACATCGGAGCAGTGCTCGACACGTCCCGAGGGCAGTGTTTTCCTCCCCAAGTGAGGGCTCATCACATTCAGCAGATGGTGCACAAGTTTCAACGTGCCCAGAGTCTCCTGGCGTTAGTTCTTGAGGTTGCTCGGCCTCATGGCGTCCTGCAGTCTTTTGGTGCCAGAAGCCAGGTTGCGGATGAGATCTCTGCAATGGGCTCTCAAGATGCAGTGGTCACAGTCCTCCGGCAGGATGTCGGACCCCGTTCAGGTGCCGCCCTTGGTCGCCCAGGACCTTCTGTGGTGGGCTATCGAAGGCAATCTGCTGAGGGGGGTCTCCATTTTGGCTACCCTTGCCGGAGGTGACGATCGTGACGGATGCATCCCTCACGGGATGGGGAGCTCATGCCAACGAGTTGACAGTCAGCGGTCGTTTGGTCTCCGTCGGAGTCCAGACTCCATATCAATCTGTTGGAGCTGAGGGCCGTCAGACTAGCCCTGAAGGCTTTTCTGCCGACTGTGCGAGGGAAGAATGTCCTGATTCTGATGGACAACACAGTGGCCATGCACTACCTCAACAAAAAGGGGGGTGGGGCAGGGTCACTTTCTCTGTGCAGGGAGGCGATGCAGCTCTGGTTCTGGGCCATCCAGCAGGAAATTTCGATCTCAGCAGTTCATCTGGCCGGAGACGAAAACGAGACGGCGACCGCTCTGAGCAGGCAGAGCTCAATCTCTCACGAGCGGGAGCTGGCTCAGGAGATTCTCCTGGAAATCTTCGCCCTTTGGGGGACCCCGCAAGTGGACCTCTTCGCCTCCAGTGTCAACCGGAAGTGTGAAAGGTTCTGCTCGCAGGAATTTCCTCCAAGAGGAGCCTTGGGTGAGGCGTTTGTGGTGGAGTGGTCATTCCCACTGCTGTATGCGTTTCCTTCAGTCCCCGTCATCCCGCAAGTGCTGCGGAGGCTGCGTAGGTTCGGTTCCCGGATGATCCTCATTGCTCCGGCATGGGCCCTGAGGACATGGTACCCGGACCTTCTCGACTTGTCCATCTGCCCTCCACGTCGTCTTCCCTACCAAGAAGATCTGCTTTCACGGGAGGGGGGGTCAGGTTCTCCATCCAGAGGTCAGATCCCTTAACCTTCACGCTTGGCTTCTGAAAGGTTGAGGTATAAGGATTGGGACCTCCCTGAAGACGTGATGGAGGTGTTGCTTTCGGCCCGAAGGCCAGCAACAAAGTCTCTGTACCTTTGCCGTTGGCGTAAATTTTGCGACTCGTGCAGAGTTCAGAATGTGGATCCTTTTGCATGTGACATCCCCATGGTTCTGTCCTTTTTACTTTCTTTGGCCCACAAGGGCTTGCAAGTGGGTACCATTAAAAGTTACCTGGCGGCGCTGTCCATCTTTAAGCGCTCGTCTGAAGAGTGTTCTTATTTCAAAATTCCTTTTAATTCTCAGTTTCTGAAAGGGCTCACTAATGTGTTCCCTCCGTCACCTTTCCAGGTGCCCGGTTGGGATTTGAACCTTGTTCTAAAGTTCCTAATGGGTGCTCCATTTGAGCCTTTACATTCTTGTCCTTTGAGACTGTTAACCCTTAAAACTGTATTTTTAGTTGTGGTCACTTCCGCTCGCAGAGTGAGTGAGTTGCAGGCCCTTTCGGTTAAGCCACCCTTCACTGTGTTTCATAAGGACAGGGTTGTCCTTAGAGTCCGTCCTTCGTTTCTTCCGAAAGTTGTATCGGAATTTCATTTGGCCCAGAAGGTTGTTCTTCCGGCATTCTATCCTCCTCCGCATCCTGGTAAGGAAGAGGAGATGCTCCATAGGCTTGATCCTAGGAGAGCTTTAAGCTTTTATGTTTCATGCATGTCCTGGGTCAGAGTGGACGATCAACTCTTTATTGGTTACGCTGGAAAGCGTTTGGGGCAAGCTGTGACGAAACAGACTTTGTCTTGCTGGATTATTTTGGCCATCTCGGAGTGTTACCGCTTGGCGGGTAAGGACCCACCGGCTGGCTTGCGGGCCCATTCTACCAGGGGTATGGCTGCATCTACTGCCCTGCAGAGGGGTGTTCCTATTCGCAACATCTGTGATGCAGCCACCTGGGCTTCAGTACATACATTTGTACGTCACTATTCCCTCGATTCCATCCGAGGTCAGGATCTGGCCTTTGGCAAGGCGGTCCTTTGCTCTGCTATTTGATTGGCAATTTTAAATTTTGATTCTAAATTCTTTCCCTCCTCCTTGCTCTGGTACTGCTTTGGGAGTCTGTCATAGATATGGAATACGTCGGAGGACCCAATCCCCTCGAAGAACAAGTTACTTTCTTACCTGGTAACGTTCTTTCGATGGGATGGTCCGACGACGTATTCCATATCGCTCCCTCCCTGCCTTCCCCGCTGCAGAATTTCTTTTGCGATTGCAGCTTACGTTCCACAAGGCTTTGTGTCTGACTGGCAGTTGACTAATGTCACACGTTCTGGGGGGAAAAAACTACAACTGAGGCTACGGGCGTCGTGTGTCCTACTTATCACATCGGATGATGTTGGACGTCGGAGGAGGTCCTCGACGACGGCGCATCAAAGACATCGACGCAGGACGCAGACGCCGAAAAAAGTTTCCGAAGCAGCACAGCTGTGGTGATTACATGTCATAGATATGGAATACGTCGTCGGACCATCCCAAGAACGTTACCAGGTAAGAAAGTAACTTGTTCATCTCATCGCCTAATGCCTTCGCTACACGATGGG
The DNA here is from genome assembly GCF_040938575.1 of Ambystoma mexicanum. Classification (NCBI taxonomy): domain Eukaryota; kingdom Metazoa; phylum Chordata; class Amphibia; order Caudata; family Ambystomatidae; genus Ambystoma; species Ambystoma mexicanum. Next base: position 1,199,793,144 of record NC_090935.1, read on the forward strand.
CATCAGTTCTTAACCTAGTTGAAGAAGCAAGTGGGGTTCTCTTACATTGTCCAGTCACCAACTCATGAGGACTTCGATGGTGATCTGAGCCAGGCTGATTTCTCACGACATAAAAAGCAAGGGGCAGACAATGTAGCCATCCCTTCTTTAAGGTTATTTTAAGCTTTGCTATTCTTTTCTTAAATAATCGTTTAGTCTCTCCTAGACGGCATTCACCTGTGGGTGATGAGCAGAAGAAAACTTGCGTTATATGTCTAATGGGGGAACTATCTGTTCAAACAGCTCATTCACAAAATGCAGTCTATCGTCAGACTGCAAAACCTCACACACACACACCCCACTGAGGGAAAACCTTGCGCACAAGGAATTTGGTGGCAGATGAGGCATCGGGGTGCGTGCATGGACCGGTCTCGATCGATCTAGAAAAAGGGCATACTACAACCAGCATATATATGTACCTGTTGCATGTCTGTAACATATCCACATAATCTATATGCAGATGCTAAAATGGGCCATTGGGTGTAGGAATTGCTCCTCCCACCGTTTGCAAAGTGTGCCTTGCAGTACATTTCTGGCACACAATGCAATTTTACAATGAACTGTGCCACATGCTCTAACAGGTTGGGCGAGAACCACTATTCTGCAATTGTCGTGTGTGCTGCGTAGTGAAGCTGCTCCAGCGCTACTCTCAATAATGCTAGAGACCTAACTGGCTTTCCAGTACTATGCTGTCTCCAAATTGCCTCAGTGGTGGATAAAAAAACACACTTGCTTTCTCCATAAATCTTGTTCCTCTTGTGGTGCTCGACCTTGTATCTCAATTAACTGATTTGTTTAACATCTTTGTCTTCAGGACTAGTTAGAGGTGGATAATAGGTTACTTTTTGGCCTCTAAGTCTATGGCTTCATTTCTGCTGGAAGGTAAATTTTTCTTTTAGCATGCGCTGCACATTTTACGACTGCTAGCTTCAGTGGAATACTTAATTCTTCTATAAGCCTATCCAATAGGGCTGCATGTTGCACTGGAGTGTCGTCTGTGTGGAGGAAGCCCCTCCTCTTCCAGTGTGACAAACCTGCGTGTACTGTTCATGTCACATAGGCGGAGTAATAGTATACTGTCACTTCCTCATCCTCAAATCTTCACAGCGCTTCAATGAGTGCCTCTAATTCTGCAGCCTGTGCAGAATAATTCGAAGAGTCTCAAATTCGTCACTACCTCAAATTCACCTTCTCGATTGAGCTTTATTACCGCTGATCCAGTATGCCTTTCCCAAATTATTTGGTCAATTATTGGAGAACCATCAATAAGAACAATTTTCCCCTCCTGAGGGCATTTTCTCTAGCTTGGGGAATATCATTATAAGTCTCAATATACGTTGTACAATCATGTACATGATCATCTTCGCCTACTAGTTCTGCTATAACCATTGCTGGATTTACTGTCTTGCCTCTAACAATTTTGATTACAGGGTTGGAAATAATCATCTCGTAGCCAGATGCTCTTTGTGTGGTCAATGTACTCTTGGGTTTCGCTAAAATCGCAAATAATGCATGTTCTACAAATAACTTTATTGGACATCCCATTGTTATAATTGAAGCCTTTTCAATTGTGAATGCAGGAGCAGCTAATGATTGCTCACAGGGATAATGTCCCTTCATAACTGGATCTAAAATTCCACTATAGTAAGCCATTGGTTTGGGTCCATGACTTCTGTGTGAGGCACGGAGTCATGACTTCTCCATTTGAATGGGGTGTCCCCCGGTCCCCTGGTTAGATATTATGGTTTTCGGGGTTGTTCCCCCGCATATGTTACATGCGTGGCATGGGACAAAAAAAAGCAAAAGATAGAATTACAAAATGTAAAATTTTGTAATTCGATCTTTTGGGACTTGATCCTTTAACGTACATCTGTTACATAACCCTAGAAACTGTTGCATTTTCCTCACTGTTTTAGGGGCTTTAGTTCTCATGATTGCTTCTGCTCTTTCAGGTGTTACTTTTCACCCTTCGTAAGAGATCAAATGTCCTATGTACAACACCTCTTCTTGACAGTATTAGAATTTCTCTTTGTCTACCTTGTATCCTTTCGCTGAGTGTATAGTTGTGAGTTTAACTGAGTCTTCTCTACATCTTTCTTCTGTCTCGCTGCACACCAAAATGTCATCCACGTATTGAATTATTGTACTTTCAAATCCATCTGAAGGACTCTGTTAAACATTGAAGTGGACTCTCAGCACCTGGGCCAAATGAGTATGTTTCAGGTGGATCGTTCGATAGGAAAAAGAAGCTAAATCGTCTGAGTCTTCATGAAGGGGGAATAGAAAAGAAAACATTTTAAAAATCTGTAACAGTGACATTTTTAGCCTTAGATGGGATGTTAGACAATATTGTCGCAGGATTTGGAACTAAAGGAAACTTGACTTCGACTATATTGTTTAGGGGGTGCAAGTCCTGGATAAATCTCCACAAAACCCCCCCCCCTTTTATTTTTTCAGAGTACACGGCCGTGTTACATGATGAATTTGATGGCAATAATGACTTGCTGCAGTAAAGCGGGAATGGTTTCAAATCTACCTTCCTCCGCCTCTCTGGACATGAGATATTGCTTTGCTTGTGGCAAAGGGGCTCCTTGTTTTAGTTTAATTTTAACTGCTCCTATCCCTTTTAATAGACCCACATCATATGGGCTTGTGGTCCATCAAATCTTTGGCACCTTCTCCGAGTCTTCCTGGAAAAAATGTTCTTCTTCTTACTAATGCCATTCTCTGCTGCATTTCTATATTCTCTACTTTAATCTAATAAGTAAGACTTGTGAAAAACACTTGTTCGTCGTCAGAGTAGTAATCTCTACTGTCACATCTGTCAGTCTATATCCTTCACTAAGGGCTAGCACTGTTTTCCATCCTCTTCCTTCATCTGTCTCATGAAGCATCACTCTTTCTTCTCTGATCACTGCTGCTTCTAACTCTAAGGGGATAATCTGCTCTTCCTCCTCGTCCCTGGGAATCTCTGGTCTGAACAAAAAAAATCAGGTATTCTCAATATTTTACATACCAATCTGGGCAACCATGATAATAAAATAGTCACTTCATACAAAAATACTAGTCTAAAGGAACTCCTTGTAATGCCTTCTGGCCTATAAATGCTGAAATAAACTCTCTCACATTCATATAGAGGATCCCTGGAGTAGAGCACACTATTCCTTAGCCAGTAAAAGATAGTCATGTTAAGCTTTGTCATTAGGTCACATCCTGATGTTACCTGCCGTCTGCCTAGAATATAATAATGGCATTGACCTATCGTGTTCTGCTATAGAGATTGGCAAGTCTGTAAAAGCAACTAAACTCATTGCCCCAGAGAATCCCTGAGCATTCACAGCAGTACCTGACATTGGATATTTTCCCTCACGGACACAGGAACGAGGAGCTCCAGTATCTACGATAAATTAAAATGTCTTGCCTCCCATTGTAACCCCGACCCTTGGTTCCTCTTGGGGTCTGGTGTCACTGATGGTACTAAAAACATCAGGTGACTCTGCAGGCTGTCCCATTGTGGGTATAATTTCACCACTGTACCTGTGAAAGGATTTCCTCCTATCAGTCACACTCCCTAATTTAGGTGCTGGTGCTTGTTGGGCTCCTGGGGTCATGTTCCATTGTGTTACCATTGCTTGCTGTGTTTGTACCTGCTGTGGTTGCATTGGTGCTTGCTGTGGTTGCCCTTGTGGCACTTGCATTTGCTGGGGCACTGGCTGCATTTGTTGGGGTTACGGCGCATTTGTCAAAGCCTGCGTGTGATCTTGGGCATAATATTCTTGTGGCTCTGTATTGTACTGTGGGGCATAACCCCATCCCCACTCTTGGAGCTTGCCAATTCTGTTGCAACCTTTGGTACAAGTCTGTACTACACAGGTTGGTAGCGTGATTGAGCAGCCAGGCTTCTCAAGAGGGTCAATGTGAGCTGTAGGGGAGTTGCACAGAGATTCACAGTGATAGGTATTCAAATAAACTCTTATACACAAGGTTTCTTGGTTAAACAATTATTAATTTATTTAACAGTCAGTTTGAGTACGCCTTCTTAAGAAGGGGCAATATAATAGTAACACACAAATACACTCCAAAATGCACACTCTTAATATTTCTAAATCAGTAAGTACCCTTTTGGGATGGCAAACACACTTCCTACACCCCCAGGTGACTTTAGTAACTAGGACCCTGTGGACATTAATATACTACTGTTTGCATTTAGAATCAGATTTAAGAGTTTGTCAAAGAGAAAGGGTATTAAGACAAAACAAGAGATCTCAAAAATATTCTGAAAGCAGGTAAGTACTTTTGTTAACCTCTTCCTGGAAGGAAGACCAAACACAATGTCAGAGGCTAGGCCAAAGTCAATTGGGCAAAAGTTTAGGTGAACTGAAGCAATTCTTGAAGGTAGGTAAAACGTCTTGCACAATGTTTTAGAAGCCTTTGTAGAAAAGAATAAATCAAAGGAGGGCCACAAGCTGTTTAGGCTTGTGAAGTAAAGAAGCTGTTAGCAACTTCACAGAGCAACCAAGACCGGTCTCAGCAGAGGACAAGTGAGGTTAACAAGAGATAAATTCTCTTAGACTGCACAGTGCCTTTGGTTAGAAGAAAAGGGCTTTGGCTGTCTGCTTTTCCTGTGCAGCTCTACTGGTCCTGTGTTCCTAGGCCTCAGTTTGGGGACAAGAGGGAGGACGTCTGGAGGACTCCTGCACTACAATGGGGCGATCAGCGCCAGAAAAGGACCAACTTCTATTCAGTGTCACTTTGCTGTTTCAGCTCCTCGCGTCTAAGCAAATAGCACCAACGCTGACTTTTAGCTATTGAGATGGGCTTTCCTTGCATCTGGGGTCCAGCACTCTGTTGAGGTGGCTCAGGCTCGGTCAGTCCTGCTTCCTGGGAGTCCGGATGATCTTCATGGAGATCTTGGCCAACTTAATAGCAACACACACAATCTGGTGTTCCTCTCCCTGGCTATTTGGTTCCAGCAGCAACTGCAGTGGAATTACGACCAGCTCTGAGAGGATGTCCATGTGGCTTACTTTGGAATTGATTGGTCCCACCAACTCAAGGGGAGAAGTCGTCCTAGCAGGGCTTCTCTAGCCGAGGCAAATTCGGAGCTTCAGCACAGCAGCAGGGCTTCACCAGGCAAACCAACGGTCCAGGAGTTGCAGCAGGCGTCTCTTCCAAGTTCTTCTGATTCATTCGTCCAGGGGTCGACTCTGCCTTCCAAGCCAAAAAGCCTGCCTTTTTATGCAGGTTTCTCCAGCCCAGCTGTCAGTCACCCAGCAGAGTGGCTGTCCTTGCCGGGCAGCCAGCCAGCCATTCGCCTAAGAGTGCATTCATGTCTCCTAGGAGACTAAGCACAGGAGGTTTCAGGTACCTCCCTCGCTTCCTGCCCCTGCCAGACACCCTGGAGCCAGAGACGAACTTCACAAAGGCAAACTGAACAAAGGGACCAATTCTTGCTTACCTTTCCACAAAGAAATGGTGAAAAAAGAAGACCGGGCCATTTTGACAAAAATGGCACCCTTGGGTGTTTTACTGCAGCTGCAAACGCAGCCCACGGTAAAAGCACACCACGGTAGTTAAAAGAAAACCACTGTCACCAGCCATTCATCGAGGAAAGGGTGACATAACATGGTTAAATGAGAAGCTAGACGAAGGGGATACTAAGTAACCCCTCCAGCACCATACTGTAAGATAGTGTGTGATGGATCTAGAAAGTTAAAATGTAAGTAAAGTCAATTTCACTTCACTGCTCTTGGAAATAGTAGTTTATCTAAGAGAAAGGTATTTTAACCTTTGGGAAATCTGAAAGACTTCCCTATGCCACTGCACTGAAGGTGCTCTGTGACGCAATGTAAAAGATAATGCCTATGGAGTTTGTCAGACTCCACAACCACAAGAAACACAGAGCTCAAATGACATGAAAATGCATGAGAGAGTGGGAAGAAGGGGGTCTCGCTCTCTTCAGGCAAAACATTAAAGTCCTAGAGTCCAATAAAAGTGCTGGGGTTCTCTAAGGTAGAGGGGGAATTGGCACATTTCTGAGAATTCTCCCTAACGGGTAGAATCAGCATTTCATATCCTGAAGACACTGTTAAAAAAAGACTGATCTTCCAACACTTTTTGCATCCAAATGTTTTCAGCCTAACTGTTTGACTGAGTTGTGTGGGCACCTTAAAATATGGACATCGTCTTTGCTGTGTACATTGACCTCCTTGTGAGGATGGCTTTGTATGGCGGAATTCCATTTTTGGTGGTTCTGCAATCCCATTATTGGTTCTGAGGCTTATTTTTGTACTCCGAAGGAATTCTGCTGAAGTACCACTGCACCCCCTTTTTTAGTAGTTTGTTCTATAATAGCCCGTATGGCTGTTATGACAGGGGTGCTTTTAAATCCACTTTTTTGCCCAAGGGCAAATCACCCCACATTGTTTTTTAGGGATTAGACTGGTGACAGCTGTTATTTAGTTTTAGGTTCACCAGGGGTGCAAGCAGATTTACTGAATTGATCATGTTGGTACTCACTGGGGTACTAATGTGTGTTTGCAATTCCTGTACTCTGCCCCTTTGTTTTTGGGGCTTTTCTTTGTTTAGGGAAACCACAAGGCATGCCTAACGTGACTGTTGTGGACACATGGGCTCACTTTGAGTCCAGCCTCGCTCCCTCTTTACTGGTATGGACTGGTTTATACTAGACCCGACCCTAGACAGGCAATTCTATAGCCTATGTGTGTGTGGACCTGAATAGTTGACTGAAGGCCTTTGTTTAGGTGCACCTTGGTGTGATTACAGAGCGGTCTTAAGACTGTCCATTAGTGCAAGGATATATCTGGGGGAAACCCAAACCTTGCCTCAATTCTGCTGGTTTTCTGCTGGGATGCTGCAATTTTACTTACCTACCAGACGATTTTGTCACAGAGCTGTTTTTGCAATTTGAAAACCTGGTCTGGCTATGCCAGTTGGGTCCTGTGTCCTTTCCTTTGCTCCATTTTTGGATGGAGGTTGAAAGCCTGATATGGAAATGTTTGAGGGAGAAAAGACTGAAGATAATATTTCCGGAATAACCTTTGGTCTTTTCTCCACTGAACATTTCCGACTTGGCCCACCCCCTACCTTTCTGCCAGCTCGCTGTGTCCCTGCAATGCCTGTTCCCTTTCACTTCCGTGACTCCACCATGGTTTTCATTGTAGAACTGTTTTCTGCTAGCTGCCACCCCAGTGTTGGGGTCCACTCCTGTGAAGGCTGTTTGTTCTTCGTTTGAGAGACTGGGATAGTCGTTGGTCCGGGGGTAAATCAAGTCCCCAAGTGATGGGTTCCTGCAACTCGACCTGCGAAGTTACACTCGCACACAGTGGGTTTTCATTATTTCTAGTTGTATTTTTGGGAACTGCTGCCAGGAGTACTTGCCTCGGGCAGTGGGTTAGTCGAGATACTTCCTCTCGGGGGTCCACATGGCCCTTAGTAGTTGGGTTCTGCAGGTTCCCTTTAAGTGCATTGTGCCATTGACTTACATTATCCATGGGACGGCTGGGGCTCCGCACTGACACGAACTCCGCTTGAGGGTCTTCTCTGGTATCCCCTGAGGTAGGTTGCTGCCTTCTGTGGACATGTGGGGTATAACTGGGACTTCTCCAGCATGGGGTCTGGCATGGGTTCACATGCTCATGAATATTCCCCGTCGTCAGGCTGGGAATCCTCGGTAAAGAAAAAACCAGTATCAGTTTCGTTTCTGATCTGTCTTTCGTAGTAATAACCAATCACTGGTCTCTGCGTCATACTGACCACAGCCAATGACTGCCCTCTACCTAAGCACCGCCTCTGGCAGCCATCTTCAGATTTTTACCGCACGTTCATGTGTTGGGATCCTCGTGCTATTGCTCTCGAGCGTTAGTGCTATTTCTTTCACATTTTTCTCAAAAACTTAGTTTTTTTCGGTCAAAAGAGCCTCAAGCTCCACCGACTCTCCATCCGATCAACGGGACCCGTGTCGGATTCGTCTGCGCCCCTCAAGGGTGAAGATTTCGTCGAGCTACGCTTTTGGAGGACTCCAGAAGTTTCTCAGGCCCGGACATGGCCCAGGAGAAGGGAAGCTCGACGCCCGGAAAGCTGTTCAGGATCTGCCCTGGATGCCAGCTGCAGAACGTCTTTAAGGAGGACGAACACTCCTTTTGTCTCTACTGCTTACATGAGGACAAGACGCACGGGGAGAAGGACTGTGCGTTTTGCGGCAACATGTCGGAGCGGACCATGAAGGACCGCCATCAACGTCTCGCCAACTGGCTGGAAGGGAAGAGCCCGTCAGGCGAGAAGAAGAGGAAGAAATCCGAGCGGTCTTCTAAGACCTTTGAGGACGCCCCGGCGACGGGGGTCCAACACAAGGCCAAGCACCGCGAGTCCGCTGGCACCGGGAGCGCCAAACGGTCGGGCTCTACGGGCGCCAGGCAGGGCGCACCCTCCCCGGCACCTTCAGCCACGAGCCAACGCTCTGGGTCGGGTAAGAGGAAGGGCGAGCACCCGGCGAAGCTCCTGGAGAGGCCCCGGTCGAGCTCGAAGGCCCCATCGGAGGGGGAGCGAGGCAGTGTCCCCCCCCCTCAAGGATAAGGCGGTGAGCGCACCTAAGGTGGTGAAGGCCTTAATCCATCCGGCCAAGCCCTCTATCGATACTGTCGCGGCGGCCCTGGCTCAGCCTGTGGAGGCTACGCCAGTGGTGGCGACCTCGGGGCTCAGAGTCTCCCTGCCACCTCGGAGGGAGTCCTCTTTTGTGCCCATCGATAGGACCCCCGTGAAACCCCCGGCGGGGAAGAAAAAGGGGGGGCAGGGCGTCGTCGTAGATTCGGCCTCAACCTCAGAGGAAGAGCTGATCGAGGTCTTAAGCCACGGCCTTGGCGTGGAAGAAGACCGGCCCGTCGGGATGGATCCCGACGCAGGTGACGACGACATCGTCGAGTGTGCCGACGGGGCCCCTGATCGCCCGTCGGATTCCCCTCTGCCAGCGCCGCAAGACAACTCGGCGGCCATTTTGTTGGCTATACAGTCCTTATGTTCAGAGATAAGGACGAGACTACCGTTGCCGACGGAGGAACCTCTCCCGTCGGGGGATCCTGAACCGGGACCTTCTGGTGCTCCCCCGCCCAAGAAAAGAAGGATTCACCCTCCAACTCCTTTTCAGCCGTCGCGCCCCGTCCAGCCCTCCTCCCCGTTCACCCGAGGGGATGATACGGGGACTGACACGGCAGCGACGGGTACGGACGACGCGGTATACGACGAGGATCTACCGTCGTCACCTCCCACCAGGGCTTCTCCGCCCGACGAGATTGGATCGTTCCACTCCATCATCGCCAGGGCATCCGAGCTTTTCCAACTCTGCCCTGAGGAGAAGAAAAAGGAAGGATTCCTTTATCAACGGCGCGAGGCCAAGAGGAAGACGGTCCTCGCGGTGCCTCTACTGGACGACATTTGGGATGAGGGCCTCGCCCTCCTCAAGAACCCTTCCACGACGCCAGCTAGAAGAGACCGGTACGAGAAGCCCCGGGGCACAGGGGGCACAGAGGGTCCCGGACGCGGCCCCCCTGTGCCTCCGGGCGCAGCCTACCCCGGACTCCGTCGTCTCCGCGGCGGCCAGGAAGAAAGCGGGGGGGTGCGGCCTACACATCGACTTCCCCACCGGACGGCGAGGGAAAGAAATTGGACGCTATGGGACGCAGGGTCATCTCGTCGGCAGCGACGACGATTAAAGCGGCCAACGCCTTGGCTATCGTGGCCCGCTACGACAGGGAGCTATGGTACAAACTGGCTCCCCTGCTGGACTTCCTACCGGACGACAAGAGGGCGGATGCCCTGGAGATCCTACAGGAAGGCGAGGTGGCGTCGGACCACGCCATCACTATTGCGACGGACATCGCCGACACTGGGTTTCGCCAGTTGGGCAACGGCGTGTGCCTTAGGCGGCGTGGATGGCTCAAGGCTACGGACTTCCGTCAAGACGTACAGACCAGAGTCCTGGACATGCCGTTCGATGGGAACAACCTGTTTGGGAAAACAGTGGACGATTCCCTCCAGGCCATTAAAGCGGACACTGAGACGGCCCGGGCCCTTGGGGTTCTGCAGCAACGACGGACGCCCTTTCGGAGCAGCGGAGGCAAGGGCGACTCCAAAGGTTCCGGCGGCGGTTTCTCCACCTACCGTCAAGCGGCCCGCTCGTCGTCTCAGGAGGCCTACAGAGGACGAGGCAAGTCTGGCGGACCCCGCCGTCGTCGCCAAGGAGGTCAAGGCGGCAAAGCCTCGTCGAAACAGGATTGAACCGGCCGTGGGGTCGGGCCCCCACCGAAGCACCCCGGTGGGAGGCCGGCTGGCGAGCTTCGTCAGCGTGTGGGAGTCCATCTCCACCGACCGTTGGGTGCTGGACGCCTTAGCCCGGGGCCACGCGCTCGAGTTTCAAAGAAGGTGCCCGCCCGTCCCCCCGTGGCCAGGAAAGAGCTTCACGTCCCTCAGCTTCTCCTGGAGGTAAAGGCGATGCTCAGGAAGGGCGTCATCGAACTCGTCCCAAAGGGGCTTCGGGGCTCCGGAGTTTACTCGAGATACTTCCTCGTGAAGAAGAAGACGGGAGGATGGCGCCCCATCCTAGACCTGCGACGTCTGAACAAGTTCATCAAGGCGCAGAAGTTGCGGATGGTCACCCTCCAGCACGTCCTGGGGCAGCTGGAGGAAGGAGACTTCCTGTCGTCGTTGGATTTGGAGGATGCCTACTTCCATATTCCCATCCTAAAGGGGCACCGAAAATTCCTCAGGTTTGTGGTCCAAGGGCATCACTACCAGTTCAAAGCCCTCCCCTTCGGACTACGGTCGGCACCCAGGGTATTCACCAAGTGCCTTGCACCGGTGGCGGCGCAGCTGCGCCGCGAGGGGATCCACGTCTACCCCTACCTGGACGACTGGCTCATCCGAGCCAAGACGAGGGAGCTCGCCGTGGAGCACACGGCAAGGACCGTCCAACTTCTCACGGACCTGGGATTCTCCGTGAACTACGCCAAGTCCCACCTGGTACCCGCGCAAAACGCACTGTTTCTGGGAGCGAAGCTCGACACAGTGTCCCTTCTGGCCTCCCCGTCGGAGGAAAGGACCAGGTCCATCCTGGGCAAGGTATAGCGGATGTTGGTTTCCGACGCGGCCAAGGTGAGGTCCATCAAGTCCCTCCTCGGAATTATGTCTTCTTGCATCTACCTCATTCCCATGTGCAGGCTCCAGATGCGCCCGTTACAGGAGTTCCTGGACACGCGCTGGATCCAAACGACGGGCGGCTTCGAGGAGAGGATCACACTCAACGAGAGTTTCCGCCGAGCGGTCCGGTGGTGGGGCAACCGCGCGCATCTGATGGCGGGCATGGACTTCCAGACCCCAGACCACCAGGAGACAGTGACCACGGATGCCTCCCTGGAAGGGCGGGGAGCGCACACCGAAGGTCTGCACGCGAGAGGCCTTTGGCTCCCGACGGAGAAGTCCCTCCATATCAACGTCCTGGAGCTCCGTGCAGTGTTCTGGGCCCTCGGGTCCTTCCTTCCGTCCCTCAAGGGCAAGGTGGTGAGGATCTTCACCGACAACACCACCACCATGTTTTACATCAGGAAACAGGGCGGAACCAGGTCCCCAGCACTGTCCAAGGAGGCGCAGGACCTGTGGTATTGGGCCGTCGCCCAAAGGATGTTTCTGGTGCCGTTTCATCTGGCAGGGATAAAAAACACCATCGCCGACTCACTCAGCAGGGAGCTGCGCTCGTGCCACGAGTGGGAACTACGGCAGGATCTAGTGGATCGCCTCTTCCGACGGTGGGGCACACCCCAGATCGACCTGTTCGCGACGGCGACGAACTCCAAGTGCCGGAGGTTCGCCAGCAGGTTTCCCCAGGCGAGGAGCATGGGCGATGCTTTCTCGTTCCCCTGGGAGGGCCTGTTCCTCTACGCGTTCCCTCCTTTGCCACTGCTAATCCGGCTCGTCTACCAGCTCAAGAGGTCACGGTGCAGGATGATCCTCGTCGCACCTGCGTGGCCGAGGCAGATATGGTTCCCCTTATCAGTGTCCCCGCCAATCAAGCTGCCGGTGGACGCGGATCTACTCTCCAGGGAAGGAGGCGCCATCCTCCACCACGACCCGAAATCGCTGAACTTGCAGGCCTGGCTCCTGCAGCGCTAGAGTTTGGAGGATACGACATACCGGCCGACTGCAGAGAGGTTCTTGCAAAGGCCAGGGCGTCCTCGTCTCTTAAATGCTACGGACACAAATGGAAGAGGTTCTCTGTCTGGTGCCACGCACAGAAGATTAACCCTCTACGGATTACGGCTCCCCAGGTACTGCCGTACCTGCTGACGCTGGCCAAAGCTGGACTGGCACACGCGTCCATCAAGATTCATCTTGCTGCGATCTCCCGATACACCAGAACCACGGGCCGGACGTCCTTGTGGTCTCATCGTCTGGTGAAAGAGTTCATGAAGGGACTGTTCAGATCGTTCCCGCCGGTGAAGGCTCCGGCCCCGGCGTGGGAGCTCAACGTGGTGCTGACCAAGCTCATGGGACCTCCGTTCGAGCCTCTGCACTGGGCCCCGTTGAAGTTTCTGTCGTGGAAAACAGCGTTTCTTGTGGCCATCACCTCCGCACGACGGGTGGGAGAGATCCAGGCCCTTTCCTGCAAGGCCCCGTACTTGACTTTTCACGACACAAGGGTAGTGCTCAGGACGCACCCCTCCTTCATGCCCAAGGTACCGTCGGACTTCCATCTCAACGAACCCTTGGTGTTGCCTGTGTTCTTCCCGTCGCCTTCGTGGCCGGCTAAGAGGACTTTGCACTCGCTGGATGTGGCTAGAGCGCTGAAGTTCTACGTGGACCGCACGAAGTGTTTTCGGAAGACGTCGCAACTCTTTGTGAATTTTGGACCTGTCAATCAGGGGAAGGCTCTCTCGAAGGCTTCCATTTCCAGATGGCTCTCCGGCTGTATCATGTACTGTCATCGGTTGGCAAACCGACCGCTGCCTGGCCGTCCGAGAGCCCATTCCACCAGAGCGATCGCAGCCACCACGGCGTTCCTTTCTGGTATGCCCCTGCTGGACATATGCAGGGCTGCTACGTGGAGGTCGACGCACACCTTCACGAAATTCTACTGCGTCGATCGGGATTCCAGGGAGGAGTCCAGGGTCGGCCAAGCAGTGCTGCGCAACCTGTTCGCCTGAGGTGAGCCTGGTGAGGAGGTAAGGTGCTTAATGTTGAGTTTGATGTAATGCTTAATGTTGAGCCTTTGCCACCTCCCGTGGTTGTGCATGTGTGTACTGCTATGTATTCTTTATTCATGAGCATGTGAATCCATGCCAGACCCCATGCTGGAGAAGGAACAAGTTACTTACCTGTAACTGTTGTTCTCCAGCATGGGTCTGGCATGGATTCACATGCGAACCCTCCCGCCTACCCCTCTGCGGTTCTTCACTTGGTCATACTGCCACTTCACGTGCTTCCAAATCTGAAGATGGCTGCCAGAGGCGGTGCTTAGGTAGAGGGCAGTCATTGGCTGTGGTCAGTATGACGCAGAGACCAGTGATTGGTTATTACTACGAAAGACCGATCAGAAACGAAACTGATACTGGTTTTTACTTTACCGAGGATTCCCAGCCTGAGGACGGGGAATATTCATGAGCATGTGAATCCATGCCAGACCCATGCTGGAGAACAACAGTTACAGGTAAGTAACTTGTTCCTTTCCTGGCTTTGCCTACCGACTTGGTCCCGGTGATTCCTATGGGACACATTCTCCAGCTCCGAATCCTCCTCCAAAGAGACATTTTAAGGTACTTACATGAACAGTGAGACTTTTCCTGGGACATCCTAATACTTTGATTTTTAGCTGCTACCCCTAATTTAGCGTACATTTTTAAATCTTTGTTTTACACTCCTGTCTCTTGAGATAAATTGTATCAGTACTTGTTACATTTGTGCTCATTCCTTGGAGTGCATTAAGACCTCATGGGTCTGGATAGTGTAAGACCAAATGTGTCCTTAATTTTGGTATTTGTTGGATTTTGTGTAACCCGGTTTCTTTACTCTATGAACTATTAAACTGTATAGGGTGCATTTGTAATGTTCATATTACTACGTGCTATAGTGCAGGCGGAATCTTATGACTATTTTCTGTATGGCGTGTTGGGCCCTCAACATATTAATAATGTGTCTTTATTGTCTAGTGTTCCCTTCTCTTCCCACCTCTTAAAGCCTACATGTACAGTGTCTATCACCAGATAGTGGGTTTACATTTTAAGTCCTGCGAGTGGGTTGACTCTTCAATGACCATTACTGTTTGTATACATATACAATGGTTTACTGGGTGTTATATTTCACCTAAGTACTTATTTTGATCTAGTAAGATATATTTGTGTGTAACTTTGTAACAGAACTGTCTATTTGTCAGTATATCCGTGTTCTATGGGGGTACTTGACTGCCAGTCTCCCCTAGTCCCTTGAGTAAGCCTGACTGCTCTACAACACGTACCATTTGAGTCTGGTCTTTCCATTTTGGGAGAAACACTTTTCTGCCTTTTAGGTTAGATGGTTAGAACAGAGGGTTGTACACAAAACTTCCCAACAACTATGAGGGAGAGGTGACCATGGGAGAGAAGAGTGAAGATGAGGCAAGCAGCCGCTTGTAAGATTGCTTTGAGTGTCTGTGTTTGAAGTGATGCAAGGCATGGGCTATTGCTTAGAAGTTGGCTGTGGGTCACTCACGATTGAACCTTTTCAGGAAGCAAGAGAATTGGTGGAGCAAGATTTCTGTGAGGTCACCGTAAACTTGAGGATAAAATAAAGAATGAAAAGAAAAAGTAATTTCTTGTTGACAACTGTTTTGGTATTAGGCAATTTTTCAAAGGGGAAACGCTTTCCATCATAACCTTCTTGAAGTGGATTGTGCAGTCTTCAAACTAGCACACAGAAGGAATAGCCTGTTCCTGTTGTTGGACACCACAGAAAGCTTTATATTCCTGCCAGGACACGTAGCCAATCAGCCTCTGAGGTGAAGGTTTGATGTTCCCGAGTTGGGTGACTCGGGATAGCTGACCATTGATCAGCCAGACATAGGCAAGACAAATGAGAAATTGTTGTGCCTGGGTGTCCTGCGGAGAAAGCTTTACTTTTGGGGGAGAACATGGTTATATGGTTTCTGGCAGGTGCTTAGAACGGAAGTGTTGCTGTTAGAGAATGGAACAAAGTTTTGAATGAAGCAGCACATTTGGGAATTGGAAAGTAGACAGTACAATGCTTTGGGTTCTGTGTGAAATCATTATCCTTAACTAGGAATAAAGCGCTTTTAATGTGAAGGTCAGACAAACATGATGTATCTAATACATGCACAGACATCCGATATGGTGTTTGAACAAGAAAATATGCAGGGCTTGTGATTCCACTCTGTCAAGTACTCTGAACCTCTTCACAATGAGTTTGGTTATACATGTGCCCTGTAACAGCAGGTACAGAAGGAGCATATTGTTTGCTTTAAAATGAGCTGGTACAAGGCTGTTTATTATTTTTAAAGATGGTTGTAAGTCAATGATGAAACCAAGGAGAGTCGCACACAGGGTGAGGCGGAGGATGAAACCATTGAGGATTATCTCATGAAGCCATGATGTATCAGTGTTTCTTCTTTAAAGTTGGAGAGGAGGATGAATTCTGTTTTTGTATGCTGCACATCAAATAGGTGGTAGTGAAGGATTGCAAGGATGCTAGCTTATACATTTAAATTAGTGTCTTTAGGGAAGAATATTTGATGATGAAACTATCTCATAATACTAATATGTATTGTCTTTGTTTTGAAGAGGGGACACGAGAGGCTTCAGGTATGGGTTGTATAGCTGTGGTGACAATATGGAGTCATGAGGGACCCATACAGGGGTGGATCAGGAGAATTTATCATGGGCTGTCTTTTGGGGGGGCGGCAAGTCCTGCAAGGAACAAGCAAAATTAGGCAAAGACTGTTCCCTGGATACCCTATGGACAGTAACGGTGGTGAGCAGGACAGAGTTGTCAAACGTATCAAAGGCTGTTTGCGGTCTAGTTGGACCAGTAAATATACCTGGTCAACAAAGGAGAATGTACAGAGCATAGTCTACAACTGCAGTATGGAAGCCACCACAGTTTTCTGGGGGGCAGGGGGCGCTCTGGAGCCCCTACACTCTGGCTGGATTTAATGTTTTCTCATCTTTTCCTTTGTGGACAGAGAGACTTCTACTAACTCCCCCCTTTCACTGCAGTCCTTTTTATGATTTGCTGACCTTACTGACCCATAAACCCACCAGGACAGTAGTGCATTTTAAACACCCCAATTTGGCCCCAGGGGCACTGTCATCCTGAAAATGTATTGTGGAGTAGGCTGGTAGCAACTGTAATTTTAGTTTTGGGATTGTTGCCACCTTTCCAGCATTAGTAGCCCAATAAACCTACATGGTGGCCATTGGGGTACTAATACATTTTTTGTATGCCCTGATCCCAGCCCTTTTCTTTGGGCCATCCCTCTAGATTTTCCAAGCTACAGCCTTTTTGGATGGGGGTAGGGGTGACTGTGTATGTGTTTAGGGGCCAGCCTGATTGGATGGCTGCCAAAACATTGGCATGCCTGCCTGTGATGTGACTGGTGGTAAGAATATATTATCCGTGGGAGACCTTGTGCATTCCTCTGATATTTCTACCTGAGCATGTGCACTACTGCTGCTGATGGGATTTTGCTGTGACCATACTGTTGGGATTCTGTTTCTTTTTGTCCTTGTATCCTGCTCTTTGCCTTCTAGTGGATTCCCATCCAGGGTTCTTCCTCCACTTCCTGCCGTTGTCCTAGCTGGCTGGACTGGCTATTCCTTTGTGCAGTATCTTCCTGGTCTTCAGTGCAGCCTACCTAGCAAATCCTTCTGGCCCAGGTTCCTCAAGGTGGGCAGTCTTTCTGTACTAGACATTTGAGTGCATTGCTACTGGTCCGCCTCAACTGTTTTCAGTCCCTTGTCACATTCTGCCACTGCCCCCATTGTGGGACCATTCTTTGCTTTCTCGCAGACCCTTTCTCCTTCCCTATGCTAACCTGGACCTTTGGTCAGTTCTTCTTGTCGCCATCTTTGGGGTTGCTGGGTCTTCTACCTCGTGGGCTATCCATTCATGTGTCCTGTTTGTTGCTGCTTTGGTCATCTGGATACTTGCTGGTTCATGGATTTCAACCCGCAACTAGACAGTCCAAAATCTGACACCCAAACTCACCTGTTCAGACAACTTTGCATACGTCTTTCGAGGGCCTTGGTTCCTGTTTCTAACTGGCCTACAGAGAACTTTGGAGATTTCCTGGTGTGCCTCTTCAGCATGGATACCCTGGTTTATGCTCCTCGGATCTCCTTGTCAGCTCGCCGCCTTCCTTCAATCTCTCATTCCCTTGAAGCAAAGAATTTGTTCCTTAGCTTCCAGTATGTTATTTCCCATTGTTAACAATTGTATTCTGTCCGTTTATTTTCATGTTTAACTACTTTTTAATCTTTATATCTGGTTAAATGTGCTTTAAAATGCACAGCATTTGGACCCACATTTTCTTGAGCGAAGGGCTCCCAAAACCATACATGGAGGTGTTTGGCTTGCTCACTAAATTGGCTCACACACATATGGGAGCACTTTGGAAAACATTTTCAGAGCCATTTTTGATTCCCAGACCACCCCTGGTAGTTCTTATCTGCCTGGGTACTTGGGACAGGGTGTTGTGGCATTTTGCAGTCTCCCCAAGCTCCTGTCCCATTGAATCCTCTTGTCTGGAGAGGACTGTACACTCTCTTCGACCAGCTCTTCCTGGCCTGCTGGTACACAAACCTGGAATGGAACTCTTCTTTGGGGGTGGGGAGGGGAGAGGGACGGTCCCCTTTGGCCAATTGTCAACTCTGCAGCACTTGTGGATGAAAGGAGAACTTTTCTTACTGTTCTCTGTAACCATAGCAGACCTCTGGGATTTGGCCCCATTGTTTCTTCTGGGAGGATTTCTGTCTGTAAGCACTTTCAAAGTTATGTACTAGGGTACTTACTTGAACTGAGATCCGTTTCAAAATCTGTGGGTACTGCACTTGAAAAGCATTAATGGGGCGTGTGCACGATGTTCTGGTGTCCTACACCAAACCTATTTGGGCTTCACTGGATACATTGAAGTGTACTTCAAGGTTACTGTAAGCCCTACAGCAGTATGGCACTGTGCACTCAAGGAAATATTACAAAATGTGAACCGAGGCATTTTTTCGTAGGTCCTCCTAGGGCACTGGAGTTTTGATAGCACAGTCTGGAATTTTAGTATATATCAAGAGTACCAGTGACCATATTAAAGATTTTAGTATAGTGAATCAATGCACACCACTCTGTATTTGTTTCGAAAGGTGAACTTGGATCTATTCAGGCCCAGAATTCTTATTCTGATTTTGCAGTCTCTGTTGGGTTGGCCATGTGGACATGTTTCCTATAAGGTGTTAGGCAGAATCCTATGCAGTGCCCTTAGGGACCACTGCACAGAGTTAAGACTACAAGTTCACCTTTGTTACAAGCCTGTACTACACTGTTAAAGTGGTAGCAGTAGCGGAGCAGCCAGACTGATCTCAGGAGAAAATGAGCAGTAGTAGAGATTACCCAAAGGACCACAATTACTGTGACTCAAGCAAACACTGACTCAAGGTTTTTGGTTAAAAAGTAAAAGTAAATTTATTTTAAACCATCTGTTTGTAAAACACTTCACTTCTATTAATATAAAAACCACACTTCAAATACACTACACACAACCAATTTCCCTTGTGCAGAACAACTAAAGGTAAGTACCTTATGATTTGACGGACCGGTGTTATGAAACAAGACGTTACCGGGAATACATATGTGATCATTTTGTGACAGTAATGACAGTTCCGTCTTA
Organism: Ambystoma mexicanum; assembly: GCF_040938575.1. NCBI lineage: Eukaryota > Metazoa > Chordata > Amphibia > Caudata > Ambystomatidae > Ambystoma > Ambystoma mexicanum. Next base: position 1,199,812,114 of record NC_090935.1, read on the forward strand.
CTAAAGATACGTGTATCCGCGGGAAGAAATGTTACCGGGGTAAAAACACACTTAGCACCTGAGTTACCACAGGAGAGTTGGGGGCAATACTTTTGTCAAGGCAGACAGAATCAGAGAACACTTTCTAACCCAAAGATGAAAGTCAATAGGCCTGTGCCAGTGTTAGGTGGAACAGGGTTCCTGTTGTCGAGATTCACAGTCAGTTCACGATTTAAGGTTGTCAGGAGTACTTAGATTTCGAGGGGATTGGGTCCTCCGACGTATTCCATATCTATGACATGTAATCACCACAGCTGTGCTGCTTCGGAAACTTTTTTCGGCGTTTGCGTCCTGCGTCGATGACGTCGATGCGCCGTCGTCAAGGACCTCCTCCGACGTCATCCGATGTGATAAGTAGGACGCACGACGCCCATCGTTTTTGTGAAAATCCTTCGTGTGAAGCTGTCTTCTACTTCGTCTTCGACCCCGCGTCCGGGCTTCAAGAAGTGCTGGGAGTGTGGGTCCAAGATGTCAGTGACGGACTCGCACGACGCCTCCTCTGGAGGCCCATGACACGGATGACTGTATCGACTGCCAGTCGCTCACGTCCAAAGCCTTACGTGAATGTAAGAAGAAGTTGTCGGTAAATCGGGTGTCCAAGCCCTGGAAGTCGAAGTCTGCGGGGCTGTCGACGGATGATTCGAAAGGAGACTCTCCGCGTCATCGTCGGAAGTCTCGTGGGTCTCCTTCTAGGAGTCGGTCTCGCCACTCCTCGGCCTCTTCGAGGCATTCTCGGAAGCGCCGACATCGGTCCTCTTCCAGGTCCTCTTCGGAGGACTCTGCCCGGCATGTCGCTTACCCCACCAGCTGTGCGACGCCGGAGGAATGGGCTTCCTTCGGGAAGAAAATGCTGGCGATTCTCGAGTCGCAGGGTACTAAGCCGTCTGCTCCCCCGAGTGGGGTCGGTCGTGAGAGGTCGAGCGACACCGCTCGCAAGAGTGGTCGGCACGAGTCACGGGAGAGGTCCCGTTCGGACAAGGGGACTCGTTCTCGACGTACCCGTTCCAGGTCCCGGTCCTCAACGCGTTTCAAGACCGTGTGCACCTGTGATGTCTTCGAGGAAGACATCGACGCCTGAGGCATCGAGGACATCGACAGGCTTTCTCGAGGCTCCGGCTCCGAGGAAGTCGTCGAGGCCGTCGACGCTCAGGTCGTCGAAGGACACGCTCGGAGCTCCGGCTTGGAGGACTGTGTCGACGCCGCCGATGCTGGCGGCGCTGCATCTGACGTCGACGCCGATCCTCTCGGCGCCGATGCCTGTTCTCTCAACGCTGGCGCCGATTCGCTCGACGCCCTCGACGCCTTTGAGGCCGGGGTGTCGGAGGTGCCCCGTGGCACGGGGGAACCCCCTAGGAAGGCTCTGGTTAAGAGTAAGCACTCCCTGGTGCCTTCTTTTCGCCACCTGGAATAAATTTCGGAGGCGGATGAGGATTCTGATGGCCTGGTTCCTAGTCAGGTTCCAGATGAAATTGTCTCGGGCCATAGTCAGTTTGACGATTTGAGGCAGTCACTGCATGATGCCAGTGGACTGGACACCTCTCCGGAGGTGGAGTTTTGTCGGCCTGAGCCTAGCTCTCAGGCCGATTCCTCGTACCGACGCCTTATGTCTAGGGTTTCTGAGTACTTGGGATGGTCTGCTCCCCCAGGGGAGATAGTGCAGGATGATCTCACGGACATCCTTGATGTTGGTCCCCCAACTGACCCGGTACTGCTGTTCCTTATGGCTTTACAGAGCAGGGTGGCGGCGGCTTGGACTGCTCCGGAGAGTCTCCCGGCGGTGGGCAGGTCCTTGTCGCGAAAATACCGTCCAGCCATTAACGACCCCTGCTACTTGACCAGGCACCCCACTCCGGAGAGTTTGGTGGTGCAGGCGGCCACGGCCCCAGCAAAGCAGGCTTCGTACCCTACCATCCCTCCTGATAGGGACGACAAACGTTTTGATGGCTGGGCGAAGAAAGTGTTTTCTTCTGGTTGTATGGCGCTTCAGGCGGCCAACTCCATTTGTGCCTTGTCTCGTTTCACACACACTCTGTGGAACTGTGTTGCGTTAGCGGCTGAACATATTCCTGAAGGGGACGAACGGGATGGTTTCCTTGCTATGGTCCAGGATGGTAAGGATGCCATGTGTGAGTCCGTTCAGTCGGGTTTGGACTTGGCTGAATGCGTCAGCAGGTCCATGGCGGCGAGCACCGTGATACGCAGGTTTGCGTGGTTGCGGAAGTCAGGGTTTGCTCCTGATGTACAGTCCCGGGCTCCTCAACATGCCCTTTGACGGTGAACACCTTTTTGGCAGCAAGGCTGACGAGAGCCTTGAGAGGTTGCAGACCTCAAAAGCTGCAGCGAAGTCGTTGGGTGCTGCAGTTCGCCAACCTCCGCCTTTTCGTCCTAGGGGACAGCAATGGAGGGGTGGTTCCTTTCGCTATTACTCGTCCTTCAGTAAAGCGAGAGGAGCTGGCAGTCAAAGAGGCCAACGCAGGGGTACCAGAGGTGGACGACGGGGTACCCGTGGTGCCAAGGCCGCTCGGGCAGTTGCCTCTTTACCCTCAGGTAACGCCGCAGCCGCTACCACTCAGTCATGAGGCCATGCCCCATGGTTCGCCGGTTGGGGGAAGGCTGGTGCAGCATCTTGTAGAGTGGCGTGCTATTACTTCAGATGTGTGGGTTCTGGAGATCATAGCCCACGGCTACTGTCTTCCCTTTCGGCACAGGCCTCGCGACAATCCCCCTGGGAACCTCTCTTTGCAGAGTCCAGATCCGCTCCTTGCGCAGGAAATTCAAGCCCTGCTGGAGAAAGGCGCCATAGAACTGGTGCCTGAAGCAGAGAGGAACAAGGGATGGTATTCCCCTTATTTTTTTATTTCGAAGAAAGACGGGGGATTGAGACCCATCATGGACTTGCGCGGTTTGAACAAACTCCTCAGGAAGGACAAGTTCAAGATGGTTACTCTCTCTCAGGTCCTCCAGGCCCTTCAGCTTCAGGACTGGTTGGTGTCTCTCGACCTCAAGGATGCTTACTTCCATGTGCCGATCCATCCCAAGCACAAGAAGTACCTGAGGTTCGCGGTTGGCGACTCGCACTTTCAGTTTCGGGTCCTGCCGTTCGGATTGACCTCCGCCCCGAGGGTTTTCACCAAGCTCATGGTGGTGGTGGCAGCGCTTCTCAGGCAAGGGGGGATTCACGTCTACCCCTACCTGGACGATTGGTTGATCAGGGGGAGCTCTCCCGAGCAAGTCCTGGATCATCTGTCCGTCACCTGCCACTCCCTTCACAGGCTGGGCTTCTGCCTCAATTTAAAGAAGTCCCATTTGACGCCAACACAGCGGCTCCAGTACATCGGAGCAGTGCTCGACACTTCCCTGGGGCAGTGTTTACCTCCCCAGGTGAGGGCTCTTCACATTCAGCAGATGGTGCACAAGTTTCAGCATGCCCAGACGCTCCCAGCGTTCGAGTTCTTGAGGTTGCTCGGCCTCATGGCATCCTGCATTGTTCTGGTGCCAGAGGCTCGCCTGTGGATGAGATCTTTGCAGTGGGGACTCAAGATGCAATGGTCAAAGTCCTCCGGCAGGATGTCGGACCCGGTTCAGGTGCCGCCCTCGGTCGCCCGGGACCTTCTGTGGTGGGCCGTTGAAGGCAACTTGATGAAGGGGGCTCCATTTTGGCTTCCCTGGCCGGAGGTGACGATCGTGACGGATGCATCCCTCATGGGATGGGGAGCTCATGCCAACGGGCTGACAGTCAGCGGTCGTTGGTCTCCGTCGGAGTCCAGACTCCATATCAATCTGTTGGAGCTGAGGGCCGTCAGGCTAGCCCTGAAGGCTTTTCTGCCGACTGTGCGAGGAAAGAGTGTCCCGATCCTGACGGACAACACAGTGGCCATGCACTACCTCAACAAAAAGGGGGGGGGCATGGTCACTCCCTCTGTGCAGGGAGGCGATGCAGCTCAAGTTCATCCAGCAGGAAGTTTCGATCTCGGCAGTTCATCTGACCGGAGACAGCGTGACGGCGGACGCTCTGAGCAGGCAGAGCACGATCTCTCACGAGTGGGAGTTGGCTCAGGAGATTCTCCTGGAGATCTTCGCCCTTTGGGGGACCCCTCAAGTGGATCTCTTCGCCTCCAGTGTCAACCGGAAGTGCGAAAGGTTTTGCTCGCGGGAATTTCCTCCAAAAGGAGCCTTAGGAGACGCGTTTGTGGTGGAGTGGTCATTCCCGCTGCTGTACGCGTTTCCTCCAGTCCCCGTCATCCCGCAAGTGCCGCAGAGGTTACGGAAGTTCGGTTCCCAGATGATCCTCATTGCTCCGGCGTGGGCTCAGAGGACGTGGTACCCGGACCTTCTCAACTTGTCCATCTGCCCTCCACGTCGTCTTCCCTACCGAGACGATCTGCTCTCACGGGAGGGGGGTCAGGTTCTCCATCCAGAGGTCAGATCCCTCAACCTTCACGCTTGGCTTCTGAAAGGTTGAGATATAAGGATTGGGACCTCCCTGAAGATGTGATGGAGGTGTTGCTTTCGGCCCGAAGGCCAGCAACAAAGTCTCTGTACCGTTGCCGTAAGTTTTGCGACTGGTGCAGAGTTCAGAATGTGGATCCTTTTGCATGTGACATGCCCATGGTTCTGTCCTTTTTACTTTCTTTGGCCCACAAGGGCTTGCAAGTGGGTACCATTAAAGGTTACCTGGCGGCGCTGTCCATCTTTAAGCGCTCGTCTGAAGAGTGTTCTTACTTCAAAATCCCTTTAATTTCACAGTTTCTGAAAGGGCTCACTAATGTGTTCCCTCCGTCACCTTTCCTGGTGCCCGGTTGGGATTTGAACCTTGTTCTTAAGTTTCTTATGGGTGCTCCGTTTGAGCCTTTACATTCTTGCCCTTTGAGGCTGTTAACTCTGAAAACTGTGTTTTTAGTTGCGTTTACTTCCGCTCGCAGAGTGAGTGAGTTACAGGCACTTTCAGTTAAACCACCCTTCACTGTATTTCACAAGGACAGGGTTGTCCTTAGAGTTCGTCCTTCTTTTCTCCCGAAGGTACTGACGGAATTTCATTTGGCCCAGAAGGTTGTTCTTCCGGCATTCCATCCTCCTCCGCATCCTGGTAAGGAAGAGGAGAGGCTCCATAGGCTTGATCCTAGGAGAGCTTTAAGCTTTTATGTTACACGCATGTCCCGGGTCAGAGTGGACGATCAACTCTTTATTGGTTACTCTGGAAAGCGTTTGGGGCAAGCTGTGACGAAACAGACTTTGTCTCGCTGAATTATTTTGGCCATCTCAGAGTGTTGCCGCTTGGCGGGTAAGGACCCACCGGCTGGCTTGCGGGCCCATTCTACCAGGGGTATGGCTGCATCTACTGCCCTGCAGAGGGGTGTTCCTATTCGCAACATCTGTGATGCAGCCACCTGGGCTTCAGTACATACATTTGTACGTCACTATTCCCTCGATTCCATCCGAGGTCAGGATCTGGCCTTTGGCAGGGCGGTCCTTTGCTCTGCTATTTGATTGGCAATTTTAAATTTTGATTCTAAATTCTTTCCCTCCTCCTTGCTCTGGTACTGCTTTGGGAGTCTGTCATAGATATGGAATACGTCGGAGGACCCAATCCCCTCGAAGAACAAGTTACTTTCTTACCTGGTAACGTTCTTTCGATGGGATGGTCCGACGACGTATTCCATATCGCTCCCTCCCTGCCTTCCCCGCTGCAGAATTTCTTTTGCGATTGCAGCTTACGTTCCACAAGGCTTTGTGTCTGACTGGCAGTTGACTAATGTCACACGTTCTGGGGAAAAAACTACAACTGAGGCTATGGGCGTCGTGCGTCCTACTTATCACATCGGACGTCTGAGGAGGTCCTCGACGACGGCTCATCGACGCAGGACGCAGAAAAAAGTTTCCGAAGCAGCACAGCTGTGGTGATTACATGTCATAGATATGGAATACGTCGTCGGATCATCCCATCGAAAGAACGTTACCAGGTAAGAAAGTAACTTGTTCATTGTCAGAAGAGGAGGCAAAAGTTATAAGAGGGAAGGAAGACCGGGACAAGCCTTTAGTGAGGAGAAAAGGGTTCACCCTAATTCCTCGAAGTCGGACACAGCTCCTTATTCCTTGCAGAAGCTGGTGCCACAGCAATTGTTCCTGGTTGTTTCCTGCAGAGTCATGGTTCCTGGAGCTTCAGTCGTTGTGACAAGGACGACGTCTGGAGCGATCTGCACTACCCAGGGATGAGGCCAGCAGCAGCGACGGTGAATAAAAGGTGCGCACCTTTAAAACAGGAGAGGCTCTTCAGATAGCTATCCGGACCACTACAGCAGTGTGCAGCGATTTCGACCACAAAGGGGATCCTCTGGCTGTGGAAGATGAGCTGGTTGACCCCACCAGGCTCAAGGGAAGAAGACTCCGGACTGGATCTTCTCTGCTCGTTGAAAGGTAGATAGCTCAGGACTGCAGCAGCGCTTCACCGGGACTCGGGTTTGCAGCAGCCGTCTTCTTCTCCGCTTCTCTTCGGTTCCTTGCAGTTCCAGTGGCGACTCTGACTTCCAGCCCAAAAGTCCTGCCTTTTATGTGAAAATCCCCCATTCACACAGCCTGACTGTCAATCACTCAGCAGGGGGGTTGTCCGGCCCGTACAACCACCTCAGCCAATCATGACAGTGTTACTCGGGTTTCCATGGAGACCCTTTGCAGGGGGTGACTACACCCCTCCCTCACATTCAGCCCACCTAGACACCCATGCGCCAAGAGGAGGGCTTCTCTGCAGAAGCCTGCAAAAAGACGGTGAACAAAGAAGGCAAACCTGGTTTGCCGCACAAAGTAAAACACAAGAAGGACTTCAACAAAAAGAAATCGCAACTAAACCCAACCGGAGCTGAAATAAAAAGTATTTGGGCAAGCAGGTTTAGGTTCGAGGCTACCACAATAGCCTGGAACAATACCACGTTTATATAATATAATCGCGGTAGAAAAGTTAGGGTAGATACCACTACCACCAGCCAAGTCTAAATGTTAAGAGCAAAACAAAGCTCAGAGAGGCACAGACAAAAAGGGGTAGGAGTTGACCCTTTCCAATACTCCATGTAAAATGGGGTGTACTGGGTCTGTAGTTTTGCAACTTTACATGTTTCATGAGTCAGTGGGAAGTCTTAGAAACATCCCTGTCTCACTGCACTGAAGGTGCTGTGTAACACCCACAAAAAGTGGGTCTTATGGAGTGGTGTGCTCCAGAACCCAATATCACACAAACAGTAGAAATACACATGGCAAAGAGTGGGAAAAGGCTCACTCTTAGCAAGTGGAAAAAATAAACTCCAGAAATCCAGCAAAGCTGCTGGGGTACTCACATTGGGTGAGGGAAACTAGCCATAGAAGGAGAATTCTCCCCAACATAAGGCTCTAATACTCCCTTCTTTTTGGGACATATATAGCGCTAGCACTTACCTATTAGGTTAGGCTCCTATAGTGTATGTCCTGTAGTGAAGTAGAATAAAATATCTATCCCTGTTTTTCTTATTTCATTAATTTACTTGTATATTTGAAAGGACTTATTTAACCTCTACATAAGATTACCAGTCAGCTGTTTTAACTCAAATGCAGTACTAAATACATGTTTATATATGTTTGCAGTATATGGTGTGGTTCCCGAACTCTGGTGCTCACCCAGACCTCCCTTCCCCTAGATACTATTACACGCCAACTGTGGCAGAAAACCCAAGAAAGAAATCTGTGCCTACCCAAAACTCCATTGTCTATCGCGCAGAATTTACAATACCCCTTGCCAGAATTAATGCTTAAGTATAACAGTCTTGTACTGAACATTATTTGACAAGCTATGCTTGCCATTGGCCCAGTGCACAAGAGAATCAACCTGTAACCGTGGGATGCACAAGTCAACAAATGGATGCGGCGTCCTGCCATTCGAAGCTAACAAATATTCGATCCTGGTTTCATGTCTGGACGACTGAGCTACTTCCCTTTTAAGTAAGGTACAAGTAACCTGGAAAGAGACTGCGCCTGATTCTTGCAAAATATTTTTATATGGAAGCTCATTTTTCACATTATGTGGCAGGGGCATCTTACATGACTACAAGACTAATTAATAGCCCTGATTTGAAAAAGGTCCTTGGAGGACCGAAACACGTGTCATCAACTTTAAGGGCAACTTTTCTTGGAAATAAAAATATTTTGCAAGAATCAGGCGCAGTCTCTTTCCAGGTTACTTATACCTTACACAATTTTGCAAGGGGTCTTGTACTTGGCTAAACCCCAGACCTGGTGAGACGCGACTCTATGGACTTAATATACTGATTGTACCAACTACTTTAATCTTTCACCACTATAAGATGTCGCCAGTTTAGACCAAACCTTCCAAGCCAAGGGTTTTGAAGAACCTACTTCCCTTTTAAGTCACAGCAAACTTCCTGGGTATCCATTTGCAGAACAGGATAAATGCCAAGTCTACGGGCTGCAAGCAATAAAGGAGATCAGCACCAGTGAGCGGGCTAGTGTGAGAGGTGAGATGGTGAATGCACCCCTTATATGTTAATTTGAGGGGCTTTTCTGACTAGCGCGGAACTCGGCACAACAGGTCAGGAAGTAAATTCAAATTTCTGTAGCCAATCCTGTATTCATTGTTCCCTTCGTCACAACTCGATGTGGTCTGCAAATTGTGGACCCGAAAAGCAGGGCCGTGCGACTAGAGAAGGTGGCCCCAAGCCATGTCTTGGAAAGAGACTAGTGTTGGCAACTCAAGGCCAGGAGGTTGAGTGAATAAGGAGTGGAGAGAAGAGGGAGTAGGAGAGAGGTTATTTATTTTAAATGTATGTATTTATAATGCGTCGGCAGCCTGCAGGCATCTGGCGCAGACCTAGACACAGTTAAAACAGAACAGTTAAAACAAGCAGGCAGAGCTAGAAAATGTGTAGTGGGCCAAGGGCTAATCAATTGAAAATGAAGGTTTTTGGAGCTTTTCTAAAGGATTTCTGATCAGGATCGAGCCTGAGAGCATGGGGCAGGGCATTTGAGAAAATGGATGCTTTAATGGGAAAAGATCTACCGAGGCCCTTGGTATGTTAAGCCGTGGGGCCCTGTATCCACCCTAGGCTGGAAGAACGGAGGGATCTAATGGGTTTCTATAATGGAGCCAGTGATTTGAGATATTCTGGTATAGTGCCAAAGAGGCAACCGTGAACCAAGGAACCCACCTTGAAACCAATCTGTTCCCAGATGGGCAACTAGTGCAGTTTTTTCCTGTGCTGTGGTTAAGGCTGAGTGGCAGTGGCCTGGAGAGTATGAAGAAAGTAGAGCATGGGACGAGATGGAAAAGTATGGAGAGATCTTGAGATGAGAGTAGGCAGTGGAAAAGAAATGTCTGGGGTAGAGAGAGCTGGACAAGGGAGTAAGGAGTGGAGGAGAATTCTGGCAGGACACAATAGAGGCGTTAGAAGAAATGGTAGCAAAAGCCAGTGAGAGAGGGGGCAGTACAAAGGGGTGAAAGAACAAAAGCATACATTGAAGAACAAGAAAAGCTAACTGGAGGTGAAAGGGCACAACCGCTGTGGGTCATCCAGGAGATGGAGAGTGGATCATAAGGTTGAAAAGTTGTCTAGAGAGAACCTGTAAAAGGAACATCTGTCCATCCTATGCTGGCAACATATGTGGCAGCCATTTGTCTGCATACCGGGGCTTGCGTCCAAACGTCTCTTTAACCCCTGAGATCTGGCTAAATCTAGGGAGGGAGGATATTTCAGGGCCAACGCGTTTGTCTTGGAAGCAAGACAACGCGGCGCAACATAGGTTTGAATCCCGATCCCACGCTTAGAAGCTACTTGCTGGTATTAAGCAAGTTATAAATGAACAATAAAATAAAAATAAAATAGATGTGTCCCAGGTGCAACATCACCTCAGGCAAGCCTGCACCCCATGAGTGTGGAAGAATTGGGTAAACCGCTGTGTCCCGACTACAATGATGAAATGGGCAAATAAAGACGTGCAGTGGGTGCTTAAAATCCCATTCACTATGAATGACTTCTGTTTGACCACCAGGAGGGACAAACAGACCAATCACAGTCTTCAAGTAAACTAGCATATATTTCCTTTTTTAATTTCTTCCCTTAATTCAGGGGGCCGTGGCATGTGAGGCGACAGCATGGCTGCCTGAGTACTCCTGCAACATAGGGGAAACTAAGTATGTTTACCCTATGAAAGACACCTGCTGATGCCTCCCAACTTAGCAGCTGATGGACAGCTGATGGGTGAACCCACGGAGCAGCCCTGCGTGATCTTTAGGTCACCGTGCTGGTCGCCGTGCAAGGCACCCAGTGCCTGGATCTGTGGGGTGACGATGCCTGTAGTCTCACCCGGAGTAGTCTGTTTTTACCCAGAGTCAACTCTGCATTAGATCCGGCGGCCGGCTGGTCCCCAGGCGCGGCCTGGAAGCGTGGCTGGCTACTTCTCTAGGCTGCATGGAACAGACTTGAGGTTTGGTTGGTTCGACCTCGCGGGGTTTGGGGAATTGCATGGGGGCCGTCTCTGCTTGCTGAGGGGTCGCCCTGGAGCTCGGTGGCTGCCGTATGGGAAGCCGGGATCCCTGCTGATCGTGAGGAGAGCGGTAACCCTCTGAAAATTCCCATCAGGCCGAGCATGGAGTGCCTGGAGGACTTATTCCCCCTGCAAATCAGAGGGGCCAGCCTGGGGTGAACCGGAGGGTAAGCCCCCCCCACACCTGACGAACATCCTGGAGGCCGTTGATGCTCCTAATCAAAGTCTGTTGTTGTATTGGTAGGCTGAAGCTTGGACTCACATAGCCCTGTATTCATCATATCCAAAACTCTAAAGTCAGGAGACACTGCATCCCTTCTGCAGAACCAAGACCGTGAAAAGCAGGAACTTGTTACAGTTGCCCAGGGGATGGCACCCCAATGGGCCACTAAGGATGACTTGAAACAATGGATGTCGAAAATTGAGGGGCAACTCCAGTCTAGTGTAGAAGAAATGGCCTGGAAGATCTCTTCCACTGATAAACGTCTAGATGACCAGGAGGCTATGTTTGAAGTTGACGTAATGACCAGTCAGGCTTGTGCCTATGCAGCTTTGTTGATGCTTACTTTTGACCTTAATGCTAGGACTTTATGGTTCCACCCCTGATTGTACACTACCCATTTTCACCTGGAATGTCCAGGGCATGAACTCGCCGGTTAAATGCAAGTCAGCGCTCCCCATTTTTGTACAAGAGACTCATTTACTTGGAAAGAATATGGGGAGGTTTGCACGTGCCTGTTTTCTTCCCCTCCACTGGAGTTAAAAAGCGAGGAGTAGCGATCCTGTTTAATAAGTAGACTCTGTTTGTAAAAACTTGGTTATTCAGGGACCCTAATGGACAGTATCTTGGGGTCAAGGGCACATTTCTGGGATACGCCTTCACTTTTGTTTCGGTTCATGCCCCCAATGAGGGACAGGATATTTTTCATTATGATCTCTTGGGCAGGCTCCAGACTTTTGTGGAAGGTTCTCTTCTCATAGGAGGTGATCTCTACTTGGCACCCGATCCTAGTGTAGACAAGACTCTACCTGCCACTAGAGGGGACTTTTGAAAATCGCTAGCCCTTATGAAGACTCTCAGAGCTCAACTGTTAAGCTCACCTGGTCTCTGCTGCGGGGTTGGGGCACGTTTGCAGCCCTCCCTGAACTTGAATCACCCCTTTCAGGCCTCTCCCTCAGTAGAAAAGCTGTGAGCGGTGGCAAATGGTCATACTCATCCTGCGTGGAGATAAGTGTGTGAGTGCGCCAATCTGTGATTGTTAAACCTCTCGAACCCTTCACCCCAAAGTACCGTTTCTGTGAGCATACGCCGGCCCATAAAGCTCACCTGTGAATTATGAAAGATAAGCTCTCCGTCCTGCTATTTCTGGTAGGGGCATGCCAAATGGGATCCAGTTCCTTCACTGATCCCTGTGAAGGATTAGTCCAGTCCAGCTGCGACTATGCTTCTCCTTATGATTGGTAAGTCTTTCTTGAGCTCTTGTGATGCTCTTCGTTCTGTTTAATGTCTTTATATGTTGCTCCCATTTATGCCCGCAATAATGTCTCTCTTCTGTTTTCTTCCTTTAGATGGAAATGCAGCCTCAATGCAGCTGTGAGACGCTAGACGTGGCCGGATGGAAGATGGATGCTACCGCAATGTTGGACAGCAGGTAAGTGATTGTTTAAGGAAAGCGCGAAGTATGGCGAAGCACAACCTTAAACTGTTTTTTCGATGTCTAACCTTGTCTTCTGTTTTTCCTTGCAGGCGCTGCTGTCGACTTTGGAGCGTGACGTGCTGCCGTGCCAAGATGAGATTTCGGCGTTCTGGAAAGTGTAAAGATGAATACTTGGTTCGCCGAAGTGATGTACAGGTAAGAACAGCTTACCCCAGTTGGTAAGTATGCTGGCAGGAAGCAGGATGTTCAGGAAGCAGGATCTTCAAATGTAAGTCTGACATCAGGCGACGCTGAGCGTTATGCTGCTTGCAAGTGCAGAATAACACGAAGCGTCTGTCTTGAGGATCGGGGCAGCTTATATAGCTGAGATCGTGGGCACACCCATTAGGGCCGGTTTACCAGCCACACCCTGTCACTCCTAGAGAGTGAGCATATGCGAAGGCAATCCATTAGCAGCCACACCCAAGGATACACTTGGGGCTGCTTAATGGATGGAATGTTCAAGGTTAATGTATCCTGCTTAATGGATGGAATGTTCAAGGTTAATGCATCTGAATTGCTATGTACATAATAAAAGCTTTTTGGTGTTAAATGGATGTTCTTGTTTACTTTTGTTCGTGAGCCTGGTGCCAAAGGTGCCAGGACAGTGTCCACCCAGGTCTCCTGTGCATGCGACCCCTGCATGCCTGTGCCCCTGACTTCATGACTATGACATCACCTGGTGGACATATGGAGGTTCAGGAATCCCTCTCACAAGGACTTCACATGCTTTTTGCATGTGCACAAGGTCTATTCACGCATAGATGCACTCTTGATCTCTTCCTCTTTGGTCTCCTCAGTCCAAGATTCTACCATACACATCACAGCCCTATCGGATCACGCCCCGGTATTGTTGTCTCTCTCAGTGCGGGACATTCCTCCCCCACCTCGTAGAGGTTGTATGACCCTGTTCTTAAGGACCTGGCAATTCGATAGGAGATGAAAACTGTATCGATATTTTGAGAATAATCTGAGGATGTGACTACCCACACGGTCTGGGATGCAATGAAGGTGGTAGCAAGAGGAGTGGTTATACGCTTAACGTCATCCTACTCCAAGGTCCAGTCTCGCTAATGGGGTGAATTGAAAGATGAGGTTCGGGCTAATGAGACTGCTCATAAACCCATGGACTCCCTTAGGGTGTTGCGTCAACTGAAAATAGCTAACGCTAAGCTAGAGGCTCACTTAGCGGTGATAACTTCTCAGGCTCTCGTAAAGGTAACAAGGCTAACAAGACCCTGGTCCGCAAACTTGCAAAACATAAAACCCGAAATAATTTCCCTGCTTTGTAGGACATTGGATGTACTCTCCTGTTAGGAGATCAAGATAAACTGGCTTGGGTTTAAAAGTATTATGCCAAATCAGTTTAAGCTGCCCCCTCTCCCCAACCCCCCAGACAGGACAGCCCTAGGTAATTACTTGCAGTCATATTCCTTCCCACCCCTTCAGCCAGAGGAGATTGAGCAGCTAGAGCTACCCATACAGGTTGATGAGGTTATGGCATCTATCAAATCCCTTAAGAACACCACCCCAGGGCCTGACGGATTCACCTCAGTTTCATAAAACTTACTGTGATGTTCTAGCGCCTCAGCTGGCCCAACTTTTTAACACATTCCCAGATTTCTGGTTTATTATGCCCTCCAAGCTGAAAACCTCTACTATCCTGCTATTGAAACCTAACAAGGACCCCGAGCTACTCGACTCATACCGGCTGATTTCTCTGATCAATAATGATGCTAAAATCTTTTAGAAGGTTATGGCCTCCCAACTCATGACAGTGCTTCGAAGCTGGTCTACCCGGACCAGAATGGCTTTATAGCTTGCAGGTGTGCCCATGATCATATTGGAAAGACCCTTAACTTGGTGGACATGGCGGTTAGGTCATCCCTTATGGGTATATTCATAGCCCTAGATGCACACATAACTTTTGACCTCTTTGACTGATCATATTTGAGAGGGGCTCTCCTACGAGCAGGTCTGGGTCCCTGGTTTCGACAATCATTGCTCGTCCTCAACCAGAGTATTGTGCTGACCATGGAGCACCATACTGGGAGGCGGAGCCTGCAGGGGTCTCGCACGCTAGGCTGCACATGTGTGCAACGGCAGCAGGGAAGCATGGAGGGAGGTCTGGGCTCTGCCAAAAGGAGGAAAGGAAGAGGAGGGGGGAAGGCAGCTCTATATCTAGAGGGAGGGCTCCACCAATTAGATGAGGGGGGATGGAAAGGGTCCCTGATTGGCCCTCTTATAAGCCTAGGACGGGGTATAAAAGGGACTGGCCTTATGGCATTGTGGTGGCTCTTTGCAGGGAGAAGGAGAGGAGTGTGGAAGCGACTGGTGGGCCTATCCGGGTCAGAGTGTGTAGGAGGCACCTCACAAGGAATGCATATCCTGGCATTATCCCACAGTGAAGGGACTGTGGGCCTACCGGGACCCCCCAACCTTATTGGTTAAACACTGAACATTTAACCCTTGTATCAATAAAGTTCTCTCAAGCATCAACCCCGGCTCCTGTCCTGATTGTCACAAGTGGCGTAGTCTGCAGGATTCAAGAGAACGCCTTGGAGAAAATCATCCAAACGCTGTCGGAGGGGCAACAACAATTACAACAGCTCTTCCAAATACAGGCCCAGCAGGCGGCTGCTGACCGCCAGGCCTTCCAACAGGCAATACAAATGCAGGGTACCTTCAGACCACTTCACAGGAGAAGCATCAAGAGACCATCCGGCACTTAACGGATGCAGTGACCAGTTCCCGAAACCAGCCTATGGTCCCCTCAGCCGTATTGCAGAAATTCAAGGAAGGCAAAGACCCCACTTTCTTTTTTACGATGTTTGAGAGAATAGCCCGAAATGCTCAATGGCCAGCGGACCGCTGGGGACAGTACGTCGCCCCCCTGCTATCAGGCATAATGCAAGGAGCTTACCAAGCTATAAACCCAAACGGAACCACCCCCTATGCAGAAATAAAGAAGGCAGTATTGGATCGATTGGGTCTCGATGAGGAAGCCTACAGGATGATGCTACGAGACACAATACTTAAACCTTCAGAAAATCCACGTCAACTATACTACCGAGTTAAAGATCTCGTCGAAAAGTGGCTGCAAGTGCCGGGGCCAGGCATACAGGATGTATTGGATAAGGTCACCCTGGAACAGTTTAATCGAGGCCCAACCCCTCCAATGTAAAGGTGGGTCCGGCAACATTACCGGCCCACCTTATTAGAAGCCGTGGACATAGCGTCTGCTTACCAAAAGGCCGGGGGGGGGGAGCAAACCCTTTGGAACTGGCCCATACAACCGCAGCCCGATACCCCTTTCCGAAACGGTATAGCTAAGGGACCTAGAGGGGCTTTGCCAAGATGGAGATTGATGGAGGAACGCCCTCCCCGACAGGATGAGAAAAAACCCAGCCCAGAAGGCCGGTCAACCCCGTTGGCTACAGGATTCCGCCAACCACAATGTTATGACTGTGGCGAATGGGGCCATATAGCCCGGTTTTGCCCCAGAAGAAGAGGCACCGAGCCGATGGAAATCGGGTTTATGAAAGCGCAATAGGAGCCCCGGTGCCAGGGACCATACACCATGGACATCCGGGTGGACGGGACCCCAGCCAGAGCTTTACTCGACAGTGGAAGCGGGCAGACTGCCGTACTACCAACCGTACGTGACTCGCCTTCTCTCTAATGTTCAAGTACCAATACAATGCATACACGGGGACGTAAAGGCCTACCCCATGAAAACCATAAAACTAGAGGTAGGCCCTAACATTACCGAGATGAGAGCTGCCGTCCTCCCTTACTTGCCCGCCCCGGTTGTCATCTGAACAGATATACCCCACTTCCACCAGACTCTAAATGCCATGGACCAGGGTTGGTGGAACGAAGCGCCCTTTTCCCGAGAACCAATACAACCAGGCACCCAAGTCCGTAAGAAAACCTGTACGGAAAGAAGGGAAAGCCGACTTGCTCGATGCAAATCCATGTATGCCACCCAATGGATAGCATGGAACCCCGAGGATCATGAAGAATCCATCCGGGGAGAAACCTTAACAGACCCCACCTTTAAAAATGGCTCACGAACAAGCTACCATAGATGGGGATCCAGACCTAACCAAGGGAGTTGGTTTTTCCTCTAGACAGGGTCTACTCTATCGGAGGGTTACAAAAGGAGCAGTTACTTCTTCCCAAATCCCATCGTGGGATTATCCTCCAACTAGCACATAATCACCCATGTGGGGGCCACATGGCCGCCTTAAAAACTCAGCAGAATATTTTAAAAAGATTCTACTGGCCAGGTATCTATGGAGAAGTAGCAACATTCTGCAAGGAATGCAAGACTTGCCAGCTGACGAGCGGAGAGAAGCCCGCCAAGGCTCCGTTACAACAGATGCCGCTAATCACCATACCCTTCCAACGAATAGGTATGGATCTGGTAGGCCCCCTAGAACCAGCCAGTAGAGGGTACCGGTACTTGTTGGTTATTGTGGATTACGCCACCAGGTATCCTGAGGCCTTTCCCCTAAAGGGGACATCCGATAACCAGATATGCGATCAACTCATCCCTTTTTTCTCGCGGGTGGGCCTGCCTACCGAAATCCTTACCGATCAAGGCACGAACTTCATGTCAGCTATCATGCGACAGGTCTGTGAAAGGCTACAGATGAAACAGTTACGTACCTCAGTCTACCATCCCAAGACGGATGGATTGGTGGAAAGGTATAACCAAACTATAAAGAAAATGATGAAGAGAGTGGTAGGACCGGAAGGTAAGGACTGGGACAGTCATACCTCTGATCCTAATGGTGCTGAGGGACACGCCCCAATCCTCGACTGGGTTCTCACCGTTCGAGTTGCTGTTCAGGAGACAGCCTAGAACCCTTCTAGATCTGGTCAAGGAAGACTCGGAGAACAACAAGGAAACATCCGTAACCGAATACGCCGAAGAACTACGGGAACACCTATCCACCTTGAGAACAATGGCTGAGACCAATCTAGGACTGGCCCACGACCATCAAGAGAGGGCGTATAACAAGGGGAGCCGTCTAAGGAAGTTGGAACCAGGGGAGAGGGTATTAGTCTTGTTACCCACCAGCACCAACAAGCTGTTAGCTCGATGGAGAGGACCGTATGTAGTAAAGGACGTAGTGGGACCAGTGAACTATCAAATACACCAGCCCGATCGTACCCCTTCGTATAAAATCTACCATGTCAACCTCCTAAATAATATGGACAGAAATCGCCCAGATTGACATTCTGGCCTCTCACGGGATTAGAGTGAATCACTTACCCAACCCATTGGATGCAGTGCAATTGAGTGCATTCCTGACAGACCAAATGAAGAAAGACATCCAGAAAACGCTCAACCCCCATGGAGAATCCTTCCCCCCACTACCTGGCCGAACCAACGTCGTAGAGCATCGGATCGAGACCCAACCCGGACAAATAGTCCGGCTACGACCTTACAGGATCCCGGAAGCCCGAAGATTGGTCATATAGGGGGAAATAGAAGAAATGATCAGACTGGACATTATAGAACCATCGATCAGTGATTGGTGTTCCCCCATCGTACTCGTGCCCAAACCAGACGGGTCTGTCCGGTTTTGCATGGACTATCGACAGCTCAATGCGATCTCACAGTACGAAGCCTATCCCATGGCAAGAATGGACAAGCTGCTAGAAAGGCTGGGTTCTGCCCGTTGCCTTAGCACCTTGGGCCTCACCAAGGGGTACTGGCAGATCCGGCTCCGGAAAACGGATAAGGACAAGACAGCCTTCGCCACACCTCCAGGGGCTTTTCCAGTACAATGTCTTGCCCTTTGGGTTGCATTGGGCTCCGGCCACCTTCCAGAAACTAATGGATATTCTTCTGCAACCACACGACCAGTACGCCGCGGCATATCTTGATGACATCGTGGTGTACAGTGCGTCATGGAGAGAACATCTGGTTCATCTACAGGAAGTGGTGTGCACCCTAACCCGGGCCGGGCTCCACATTAATCTGAAGAAAACAGTCCTAGGGGCCCAGGAAACTAAATACCTGGGTTATATCGTGGGTGGAGGTGTGATCAAACCCCAGGTATCGAAGATCGAAGCGATTCAGAACATTCCGGTTCCGACCACCAGAAAACAAATAAGGGCGTTCCTGGGGTTTATTGGGTACTATAGACGTTTTATACCCAACTTCTCAAACCTTGCCGCTCCTTTGACCAATGCTTTGAATATTGGCGGTTCCCCAAACCTATCAGACAAACCTGAGGCTCTCCTGGCGGTCGAGGGACTGAAACGCAGCATATCCATGCATCCAGTGTTATTGTGCCCTGATTTCCAGACACATTTCTACCTGCAAACGGACGCCTCAGGCCTGGGGTTGGGCGCTGTCTTGAGACAGGAAATCAATGGCTTCCTGCAGCCCGTATGTTTTGTGAGCCGGAAACTTCTTCCGCATGAGATTGTGTACTCAACTATCGAAAAGGAATGCCTAGCGATCAAGTGGGCGGTTGACACCTTGCGTTATTATTTGTTGGGAAGGAGATTCACGCTGTATACTGATCACACTCCATTGCAGTGGCTGGCTAGGCACAAAGACACCAACCTGCGTTGGTTCTTGTCCTTACAGCCCTTCGACTTTGTCACCCTGCATAGGCCTACCAGCTTGAGTTGGTGGCAGACTACTTGTCCAGGTGCTCGATCTGGCCAAACCGGCCTGGATCTGTGGTGGGAGTATGTGAGGATGGGGGTATGAGGGGAGACGCCGAGGGAGCGGGGCCGGGCGTGAAGCAGGGTGCCTTGAGGGCACAGGAGCGGGCAGCATCTGCTCCACCGCAGACGACACGGGTGAAGGACCCGGGGGAAGTGCCGCCGCGGTCAGCGCAGGTGCGGGACTTCGGGGAAGTGCTGCCGTGGACGGCGGGGACGCCTTCTCGGCCTTCCGGACCGGGGCTGCCTGCGCTGCCACAGCGCCAGCCCCTCTCACATTGGCACGTGGTGCGGACGCTGCGGCAGTGCAGAGACCCGGACAAGTGGGATGCGGGCCGGCCCATTTCCCTCCAGCGTTGAGCGGCAGCCGAGCTCAGGTACACCAGTGCCAGGCTCGGGCCAGCCGCTCAGCGTCGGAGGGATATACAGTACCAGGGAAGACACGGATAGGAGAACAAGGCAACCCCCCCCTCCTTACCTGGAATGACTGCCGACGCCGGACAGCCCACAAGACGGGCTGACCATGGAGCACCATACTGGGGGGCGGAGCCTGCAGGGGTCTCGCACGCCGGGGTGCACACGTGTGAACGGCAGCAGGGAAGGAGAAGGAAGCATGGAGGGAGGTCTGGGCTCTGCCAACAGGAGGAAAGGAAGAGGGGGGAAGGCAGCTCTATATCTAGAGGGAGGGCTCCTTGGGTCTCCACCAATTAGAGGGGGGTGGAAAGGGTCCCTGATTGGCCCTCCTACAAGCCTAGGACGGGGTATAAAGGGGACTGGCCTAATGGCATTGTGGTGGCTCTTTGCAGGGAGAAGGAGAGGAGTGTGGAAGCAACTGGTTGGCCTATCCGGGTCGGAGTGAGTAGGAGACACCTCACAAGGAAAGCAAATCCTGGCATTATCCCACAGTGAAGGAACTGTGGGCCTACCGGGACCCCCAAACTTATTGGTTAAACACTGAACATTTAACCCTTGTATCAATAAAGTTCTCTCAAGCATCAAACACGGCTCCTGTCCTGATTCTCACAGAGACCCATCTTGGACTTGAGAAGCTTGAACAAGTTCCTCAGGAAGGACAAGTTCAAGATTGTGACCCTTTGTCAGATCCTTCAGGCTCTTCAGCTTCAGGACTAGCTGGTTTAATTGGACCTTCAGGATGCTTACTTTCATGTGCCAATCCATCTCAAGCACAGAGTACCTGAGGTTCGCAATTGGTGGTTCTCATTATCAGTTTCGGGTTTTACCATTTGGGCTAACCTCCGCCCCGAGGATTTTCACCAAACTGATGGCGGTGGTTTCAGCGAGTATCAGAAGAAGGGGGATTCATGTCTACCCTAATCTGGACGATTGGCTAATATGGGCGAATTCATCCGAACGAGCCCAGGAACATCTGGCCCTTGACCTGCCACTTCTTAGACAGTCTGGGCTTCTCCCTCAATTACAAGAAGTCACAAATGATTCCAAGCGAAAAACTCCAATTCATCAGAGCAATCCTGAACACTTCCTCAGGGAAAGCCTCGCCTCCCGAGGAGAGAGCTCACCACATTCTGCAGATGGTAATGAAATTTCAAAATGCCCAACATCTACCGGCATTCGTTTTTCTAAGGTTGCCAGGCCTCATGGTATCCTGCATTTTCTGGTGCCAGAGGCCAGATTGTGGATGAGATCCCTTCAGTGTGCCTCAGGACTCAATGGTCCCAGTTTTCAGGGGAGATGTCGGACCTTCTATAAGTCCTGATCAAAGTGGCTCAAGATCTCCTATGTTGGGCTTGCAATGAGAATATCCTCAAAAGGGAACCTTTTTGGCAAACATTGCCGGAGATAACGATAGTGACGGATGCCTCACTCACAGGTTGGGGATCCCACACCAACGATCTGACAATCAGTGGTCGTTGGTCTCCATCGGAATCCAAACTACATATCAACCTTTTGGAGCTGAAAGCAATCAGACTAGCGCTGAAGGCTTTTCTGCCCTTTGTGCGGGGAAAGAATGTCCTGATAATGACTGACAACACAGAGGCCATCTACTACCTCAACAAAAGAGGAGGCGTAGGATCACTCCCGCTGTGCAAAGAGGCAATACAGCTCTGGTTCTGGGCAGTGCAAGAAGGAATCTCTCTATCGGCAGTCCACCTAGCTAAACACGGTGGCAGACGCTCTGAGCAGGCAGAGCACAGTCTCACACGAATGGGAGCTAGCTCAGGAAGTCCTTCAAGAGATCTTTGCCCTTTGGGAACCGCTCAAGTGGATCTGTTCGCCACCGGGTCCAACCGGAAGTGCAAACTGTATTGCTCAAGAGAATATCCCCCGAGAGGAGCTCTAGGGGACGCGTTCGTAGTGGACTGGGTATTTCCACTTCTTTGCGCGTTTCCTCCAGTCCCCGTGATTCCTCACGTAATCAGGAGGTTGAGAAAGTTCAGGAAAACCATGATCCTAATTGCCCCGGATTGGGCCAGAAGGATGTGGTACCCGGACCTTCTGGACGTCCATCTGCCCTCCAATACGTCTTCCACAAAGAGAGGATCTTCTCTCGCAAGAGGAAAGTCGGATTCTCCATCCAGAGGTCAAGACACTCAGCCTTCACGCATGGTTTCTGAGAGGCTAAGAAATAAGGATTGGGACCTCCCAGATGACGTAATGGAGATTTTGCTTTCAGCCAGAAGGCCAGCAACAAAATCCCTGTACCGGTGTTGTTGGAACAAGTTCAGTAACTGGTGCAGGGATAAGAATGTGGATCCAGTTCTTTGTAATACTCAAACAGTACTTTCTTTTCTCTTACACTTAGCCAATTTGGGGCTCCAAGTTGGAACAATAAAAGGTTACTTGGCAGCCCTATCTATCTTTAAGCGCTCCTCGGAAGAGGTGTCCTATTTTAAAATGCCTTTAGTCATTCAATTCTTGAAAGGCTTGACAAATGTATACCCTCCAACACCTTTTCAGGTGCCCATCTGGGATTTAAATCTAGTCTTAAAATTTCTCATGTGTGCTCCTTTCAAGCCTTTACATTCTTGTCCATTAAGACTGCTCACTCTCAAAACAATTCTGTTAGTGGCTATAAAATCAGCCCACAGGGTAAGTGAGTTGCAGGCACTGTCTTGTAAGCCTCCTCACACTATTTCCCATAGGGACAAGGTTATTTTAAGTCAAGCCATCATTCACGCCTAAAATAGTGTCGGATTTTCATCTGTCACAAAAGATTGTCTTACCTTCCTTTAATCCTCCACCTCACGCTAGTAAGGAAGAGGAAAGGTTACATAGACTGGACCCAAAAAGGGCTCTCAGTTTCTATATTTCCAGATTGACAAATCTCTGACAATGTGACCAACTATTCGTTGGATATACTGGGCACAAATTGGGCCTTGCAGTATCCAAACAAACTCTATCCAGATGGATAATTCTAGCAATATCTGAATGCTATGAACTAGCTGGGTAAGAGCCTCCAGATGGATTAAGGGCTCATTCAACCAGTGGCATGGCAACTTCCACGGCCCTTCAGAGGGGTCTCCCGGTGCAGGATATTTATGCTGCGGCCCCTTGGTCGTCAATGCACACCTTTGTAAAGCATTACTGCTTGGATTCTACTTCATACCAAGGAGGACTATTTGCAAAAGCTGTCCTTCATTCAGTCCATAATTATAATTTCTAGTACTCCCACCTCCAAAATGACCACTGCTATGGGAGTCTATCATAAGAGGAGGAATACGTGGGAGGACACAATCCTTTCGAAGAACAAGCTACTTACCAACTGTAACGTTCTTTTGATTGGATGTTCCTCCCACATATTCCCCATCGGCTCTCCCATCCTACCCCTCCATACAGTTTACGCCAGTTGCACTCTGACTTCCATAAGAGCCTGAAGACTTAAAGCCTGATCAGTTGATGCGACCATGAACACTGTAAAAACAGAACTGAGGTAACGGGCGCTGCTCGAGCCATTTATACAGCGGATGACGTTGACGCCCGACGGCGGCCCTCGAGGGACTTCGACTCTGCGGTCTCGAACACAGCGCCCCCTGGTGAAAGCTTAAGCTGAAGCTGGGATACGATTATCATAAAATGAAGAATATGTGGGAGGAACATCCAATCGAAAGAACGTTAGTTGGTAAGTAACTTGTTCCTTCTGCTTTTCAACAAGACAGTGGCAATCACAATTTCTAGTGATTTATTTAGTAAGTATATTTGCTCTGTGTTATCTTGGTGAGAGGGAGACACATCTGGGCAGAACTAAAAAAGAAAATAAGTAATAGAAGGATCAGTTGCAAATTAATTTCTTAGGTAATTTAGTAGGTACAGCGGTTTCACCCCTCTGCTTGCCGTGTGTGCACAGCGCTCATTTATTTATTTATTTGATTTTGCTTTCTTGTTAATGCTCTTATGTCCTGTCCCCTTTACTCCATCCTATATGGGCGTCCCTCGTGAGGGATGGGAAAGGAACCTTTTTCTCCAGACAAATCTTTCCCTTTAACTTTAGATGTGCCCAGGGGTGTCGCCTCAGGAGCATGCGCTCCTAAGACCCTGTCGATTGGCGCCACACCGCAGTCCTCGTTTCTGCGTTGACGGGAGCGGACCAACTTCTCAAACGCTCGTGGTTGAGGCTCTTGACCCGTAATTCCATGCGTTTTTCCCTAATTTCTTTTTCATTCTAAAACTCTTAACTTATATTTTGTTACAGATACAATGTCCACGGGTGCCTCGCCCATCCCTGGCACATGTCGGCCGCGGCAGGCGTCAGTAGGTGCCCGTCTTGTGACGGTTAATTTCTTACATCGGACCCACACGCCCTCTGCCTCCGGTGCCTTGGAGAAGACCACGGATGGGACAGCTGCTCAGCGTGCAACACACTTACTCCCCGGTTCTTAAAGAATCGGCGGAGGGAGCGGTTTGCCATGTCTCCACTGGACCACATTAAGGAGTATGTCAGAAGGAAGACCAAAAAGGTGAGTATTTTATTCTTCAAAGCACCCTGCAAGAGTGACTCCTTCCCAGGGAGGCCAGCCTGCAGGAGGGACCAAGTAGGTCCTTTCGCCTGCAAGAAAGGTACAGAGGCTCAAGTAGATACCGGCCTAACGGCTGAGGGGGGGGGGTCCAAGGATCCTCCCGGTGACAAGGAGCCAAGCGACTCGATTACTGAGCCACGTCTCGGAAATTGCTCTACCACCGGGTCTACACCTGAGGAGGCACCAATACGCAGCGCAGACAGCACTACCGGCAACATGGCAGAGGGTCAACAACCTACTAGGCACATGCCTAAGGTGCAGGGAGGGGTTCGAACCTGCATGTACCAGTCGAACCCAGGCCTGGGTCAGCCGTGGAAGCATGTGCAACAGGGACAGACAGAATGGCGGCGCGCACAGACAAGATGGTGACCAGGCCAGAAGCGTGCCAGGCCAGCGAGCCCCATTCACTGGTGTCTACGTCATAGGCCACATGGTCCACCAACTACCAGACCATAACAGGGCAGATGTGCTACACAGAGGCCTCATTTACGCAAGACAGCGGGGGCAGACAACATGACTCCGCCTACGCGGGGACCAGAACAGGAGCGCGCTCAGCCAGCCTGTGAAGACGGCTTCTTTGAGAAGTTCTTAACGCTCATGTGGTCCCCGCAGGTAGGTAGCATCTTGAAGGGCATCATCCAGGACATGCTAGCTCCGATAGCAGTCAGTGCCAGCACAGGTGCCAGTACAACCGCAGGCACCCAGTGGAAGCACCCCACTCCCTCAGCCGCCTTCACTGCCCACCGCACAGGTCAGCACAGCCGTGCCTCCTCCTCCGCTGGCCACCCTGCTGTCCATGCCAAAGGACACACCGCCAGTGGGGGCATGGGAGATCAGCAAGACACCGTTGAACAGGACACGCCTTCCTCTGTAAGAGCATTTCATGACAGGATTGCAAAGCACAGCCAGAGGCAGGTGCTGCAGAGAGATGTGGAGGCCTGTGCCAAAAAGGGATGGGTTAAGCCGCACTCCGCATCCATTTTTTTGCTAACTGGTTGTGTGAAGTTTAGGCAGGAGGAGGGCGACACGCTTCTCTTGTTCTTTCACCTTCAGCTGCTATCATCCGTAATCGCGGCTCCGTCCATGTACTCCAAACCAGGGTCATCGGCCAGCACTTCCACCTTGGCACTGTTGGGCAAGGATGAAAAGGTTCTAGAGGCCTATAGCAAGAAGGTTTACTCGAACGCAGGGCTTCACCTCAGGCAGTAAAAGAGGCCAAGATAGTGGCACAATACCTCATGGAAGCCACAGCGGCTCACATCAATACGGCAAGTAGAGCCATATGTGTAGCGGCGGACATGAGAAAGTCGACCTGGCTTAGGGCCGCTAGATTCAATCCGGATGTCAAGGAAAGAATTCTGAATCTCCAATTTGACAGAGGTGACTTGTTTCACTCTACAGCAGACAAGGAGCTTGATGAAAAGAAAAGCAGCTCCCAGATGGCCAAATCTGGCCATTCTCACCAAGCCAGCAGCCAAGAGTTTTGGGCAAGGGCAGGCACGGACTGATAGATCGTGACCATTTGGTGGTTTTCGGGGGCTTCCAAGACTGCTGAGCCTGGCAGCCAGACCGATCCCACAGTCGGCGTCGGCAGAAGCAACATAAGCCATCGGATAAGGGGTTCTTCCAGTCCCCCTCCCAGTCCTCAGACTCTGAGGCAAAGAAACAATGACGAGATGCGTCCGATCCACAGCACCCCAGTGAGGGGCGGGGCTGGTTGTCCCTCCACAGTCAGTCCTGGCGGACACTGTTTTGGCACCCTTGGGTGGTTTTGTTAGTCTCTCGGGGCTTCCGGCTTCCTATTCCTTCCCTTCCTCCCTCCCCCGAGCTTCTGGCTTCTCATTCCATCCCCTCCGCTTCCCCCCCCTACCACCCCCTCAGATCGGAATACCATCAGTCCTAGCGGAGATACGCTTGCTCGTCATGAGCGAAGCGGTAGAGGAGGTCCCAATCCTGCAGCAGGGGTTGGGCTTTTACTCCCACATATTAGCTATCCAAAAGAAGAACCAGGCAGGCCTGCGAGTGGTCCTAGATCTATCCTTCTTAAACATGTACCTTCCCCTGCAGGAGTTCAAAATGGTTATACCAGCTCTGATAGCCGAATCTATGGCTGGGCGAGATTGGGCATGCTCCCTGGATCTGAAGGACGCATACCTACATGTCCCAATTTGGCATCCTCATCGATCATTCCTCGGGTTTCGGTCATGGGCTTGCACTTCCAGTACAAGGTGTTGCTGTTTGGCCTCAACTCAGCACCAAGGGTCTTCACAAGGCTCATTAACATGGTGGCAGTGCAGCTCAGGGCGGAGGGCCTTCATGTATATCCATACATCGATGATTGGTTGGTGGGAGTGGAAACCCCAGAGCAGGTCAGGTACACAGCCAACAGTCTCATAAGCACACTATACGACCTGGGGTTCTCCATCAACTTCCAGAAATCAAAGCTGCAGCCTACACAAGCCCTGGTGTTTGTGGATTTTCTGCGTGATAAACAAAGACAGGTGATATTACCCACGGAGTAAAAAGTGGCAGCTATCAAGGCGGCAGTCTGGCACTTCCTTGGCAAAACATTGACCATGACCCGGTGGTATCAGCACCTGTTGGGCATAATGGCTGCATGCCTCCTGGCGGTTCCTCACAACAGGCTCAAAATGAGGCGACAGCTGCATTTTTCAGCCTCTTGGAGACAGACTGGGGCACAGTCAATGCCGATTTCCATACCACCTCACCTGCTCCAGGACCTCCAATGATGGAGGCAGGACACCAACCTCATGGTGGGCCGGCCGTTCAGACAACCCAAGCCATCCCATACGGTTATGACTGACTCCTCCCTCCAGGGTTGAGGAGCCACCGTTGGCAGTAATGATGTGCATGGGCTTTGATCTATGGAGGAGCAACAGAACCATATCAACTTGTTGGAAATGATGGTCATCTGGCCCGCGCTGAAGGTGTTTCTTCCAATGGTCAAGGGCAGTGTGGTGCGCATTCAGGCGGACAACTCCACCTACATGTACTACCTTAACAAACAAGGGGGCGCCAAGTCTCCACCCCCGATCCCTTGTGCAGGGTTGCCATCAGCATTTGGGAGTGGGCCATCGCTCAGAGTATGGATCTCAACAGTCCATCTCCTGGAGGACTCCAACCGTGAGGCGGCCAGACTCGGCAGGCTGGGTCCCGGCACTACGAATCGCAGCTCAACAAGCAGGTCCTTCAGGTCATTTTCAGCAGGTGGGGACACCCTCATGTAGACCGATTTGCAACCATGAACAACCGGACATGCCAGCAGTTCGCATCCTGGGGGTGGCCGGGCAAAGGCTCAATGGGGGACTCTTTTCTAATGCAATGGGATGGAATGTGGGCCCTACGCGTACCCTCTGACCCCTCCTACTGCACACAGTCATTCACAAAATCATAGTATTTCTCCATCTGCAGCTAATCCTAATAGTTCCACAGTGGCCGACCAGGCCCTGGTTCTCGGACCTTCAACAGATGGCGCAGCACCCCCTGGTCACCCTTCCCTTGAGTCCAGACCCTCTTCTGACCCAGCAGGAGGGAGCAGTGACTCACCCTTCCCTGTCAAGATTAGCCCTGGCCTGCCTGGTCCCTGAGCAGATAACTCTCCAGAATCTCCATCTGTCTCAGGATAAACTTGAAATCATCCAAGGGGCTAGGAGCCAGGCTACGCGCAAGCAATACAAGAGCAAATGGACCAGGTTCTGCTTCTAGGCCAGGGACGCAGGAGTGGACCCACTAACGTGTACTCTGGATCAGGTACTTTCAGTCTCTGCGCATCTACCTAGATCAGGGGTCCAGGTAGACACTTGCCTGACATACCTGGTAGCCATAGGTGCCTATAGAAACTGACACAAATTCCTTCTCTGCGTCCACCCTTGTGGTGAAAAGACATCTGGTGGGGTTGACAAGGCTCTTTCCGCCGGTCACACAGTCTGGGACCTTAATGTAGTCCTCGACGCTCTAGCGCATAAACCATTCGAGCCCATGGGGGTTGTAGACATCAGGTTGGTTACAGTTAATACTGCGCTCCTTTTGGGACTCATGTCAGCACGCAGAATCAGGGAAATTCAGGCTCCGGTGGCAACAGAACCATACACTAAATTTCATTGAGACAAGGTGGTGCTCCGCACTCGTCCTGCATTTTTCCCTAAGGTGGTCTCCTCATTCCACATCAACGAGGAAATGGTAATTGCATCATTCTTCCCTAGTCCTACGGACGAGGCGGGGAAGGTGCTTCACTGTCTTGACATCAGACGATCTTTGAAATTTTACCTGGAATAGGACCAAGGATTTCCGCAAATCAGACGCTCTTTTTATCACATTCAACGGATCTAGGCCAGGCGGGTAAGCGTCCATGGCTTCTATAGCCAGATGGATGGTCTCGGCCATTTAGGCAGCACACAGCGTGCAGCGCAAAGACTTTCCTAAAAAAAGGAATGCACATGCGGTCAAGGCCAAGGCAACAGCAGTCGCTTTCCAAAGACACATACCATGGCAAACAATCAGCAGAGCGGCCACATGGCTACCCCTTCAGCCTTCTGCAAACATTACTTATTGGTTGCCAGTGCGTGGTGTGATGCAGCCTTCGGCCAAGCGGTGTTGCAAAACCTGCTTGCTTAAGAATAGCAACAGCACTCCTCCCCAGGGCGTCTATTCAGTGGTAATCGCCCATACAGGATGGAGGAAAGAGGGCGGGACTGTTAGGGAGAATTCTCTGTTAAGGCTAATTTCCCAAACCTAGTGAGTCCCCCAGCAGCTTTGCTGGATTTTTGGAGTTTAATTTTTTCTCCTGCTAAGAGTGAGACTCTGTTTTCTCCCACTCTTAGACATGATTTCAGATATCCTTTGACTTTGAATGTGTTTTATGGGCAATGGGGTCTTTTACTACATAGGGCTTCATGTGTTTTTGGTATGTTTGTTACACAGCACCCTCCGTGCTGTAACACAGGGGTGTCATAGTGACCCCCAAACATAGACTCCGTACCCTGGGACTGACTACTGTCTCCCAGGGCATGTAAAGTCACCATTGGCTTTACTAGTCCTAAATTGTGCACAGAACCAGTACAAACCATCATATTGTGGGCGTACTGGTA
Organism: Ambystoma mexicanum; assembly: GCF_040938575.1. Lineage (NCBI taxonomy): Eukaryota > Metazoa > Chordata > Amphibia > Caudata > Ambystomatidae > Ambystoma > Ambystoma mexicanum. The sequence goes on from NC_090935.1 coordinate 1,199,841,166, forward strand.
GGGGCAATTCGATTGCCCCAGGGTCTGTTGTTTGAGGGGGCACTGTCCAGTCCCTCCTGAGCGAGTTATGGCTGGTGGCAGTGGATACTACTTTTTATATTCAACCGCGAATATATTCTTATGGGATTTTCCCATTGTTCGAGGCTAATACTTTTTAACATAGCCTCAAACATACCGCTGGTTTATTTAATATTAATTCACCGGTTGGTATTTTTTGCCAGAACTCGGTTCCAAAATGGAGTTTGTGTTCGCTTCTGTGAATCCAAGCCAAGTCGAGCCCTTGGTTCCACTTTTTGGCGGGCTTCTCCACAGAAGCCTCCAAAAGCGGTGCCACTCTGGGTACCACAGGCGGTGTGGGAGGGGGTTTAGGCACCCTGGACTGAGTTGCTTCGGCAACTCAAGTCGCACTCTTGTGCGATTGGCCCAGTGGTGAGCCGCCCGGCTCACCACTTAGCATATTTGAGTGACAGCTAGGACTGATGAATGGGGGTTTTCTGCATAAAAGCAGGGCTTTGGGGACTGGGACTTCAGACGTCGCCACAGGACCAAAGAATCCGAAGAGGGAGAAGCTGAGCCGACCTGCAACGACGACACCACCGGTGGAGCCTTGCTGAACCGACTCACCACTTCTTCCAACGACAGAGGAGATCTTCATCCCAAAGAGTCTTCTTCCTTTGACTGGTGGGGATAACCAGTGTGCCCGCCTTTTCGCCTTCCCGGATCATCTCGTGGCCGCCTTGCCTGTACCAAGCACCCCGGCAACCGGAATACCACGTTTTATCCACCACCGCGAATAAAAGGGTAGTACCTTTTAACCGGAGAACTCCGCGGCTGGTTTCTTCCCTGGAAGTGCAACGACCTTCAGCTTTCCTCCACGTCGAGATCTCCTCCTCTGGACGATGACGCGACTTGCATCCACTGCCAGGAACAACTGCCCCCGCTGGAGGATTCTCTCCACTTTCAAGGTACTGTGTCCGCCTGGCCTCCCTCGCAACGGTCTGTGTGGGGTGTCTCGTAAATCCTCCACTTACCACTTGGGTTGGCCCTAGGCTGGCTAACTGAACTTTTCTGAGCTGAACTGATTCCTTTTTAAACTCTCTAAAAGACTTTCCAAGCCTTTTAAACTGTGTGATCTTGGGCGCATTGGTGTTCTATTCTCTCCAAGAGGGAGCCTGGCCTCTGAACTTTTTGCTCACAAGTAGACTTTGACTTTCATGCCTTGTTGAGTGCTTCTAAATTATTGTGTTGTATGCTGTTCCTAATTTCTGCCTTTTCCCTCCCTTTTTCTCAACTTTGTGCCATCTTTAGTTAAGCGCTCACCTCTGTCTGGAAATAAGTGGTGTTAACTAAGACTTGTCTAATAAGGACTAAGGGATGTATATATATTAATAGTGACTGTGTTTTTGAACTTGCTTATAATAATAGTGCTAGAGTGTTTCTAAATAAATAATTATATACTTGATACCAAAAGCTCTGGTCAGTGTTTGCTTGTGCTACTTTATTTTGGTACCTATCTTGTATACTCTATATACTGTCTAACTCTTCTTGAGAGAAGTCTGGCTGCTCAGCCACAGTTACCAGGTAAATCTGGGTGGTGCAGACTGCTACCAATTGGGTTTACTGCCAACACCTGTGGTCTTAAGCCTTTTGCAGTGGTCCCTAAGGGAACTGCACAGGTTTCTGCCTAACAGGGACGTAGGAGTAATTAACGCACCAGAGTGACTAACTTACTCCTAGTCCATAGTCCCCTTTCCTCCATATGTCCCACCATCCTTCCCCCCAAAAATATAGCAGTGTCCATGCGCAAATTAAAGAAGCCGACGCGCAAAAGGGGACTGAGGTGTGGCACCGGTGGCCAGGGTCAGGGGAGCGCATCTTTATTTAAAGGGAAAGACCTTGGGAGGGACGTCCATACAGGAAGGAGGAAAGGAGACTATGGACTAGGAGTACGTTAGTCACCCCAGTGAGTGACATGTAATTTTGAGTTCCTTTTATGGCTACGGCTTTCCCCGTGCCGGAGCGGGTGACTGGATGCTGATTTATCAGGTTATTATTCAGCTTGATTATTTTATTTTAAATTTTGGTTTTTCATTTATGTTAACTTTTTTTTTCCCCTTATATGTGCCTTCAGCTGGCAGGACGGTGCCTGGCCTAGACGCCCTGGGGTCTTGTTCCCGTTCGGTGTTAGTCATTTGCTTTCTTACCAACACACACCTGCAGCAGTCTACCTTCTCTGTCCGCTCTGCAGGGACATTCGGATTGGCCTCTGCTATACAATGTGTATTTATAGGTCATCTGGCACTCGGAAGCGCAGTGGGAACGTACTTAGCGTGCCAAAGTCGCACCAAAATGATGCCCTTCTGTGCCTGTCCGGGCCTCGGTTGTGCTGCTGCTGGAGAATGCTCCCTGGTCTTTTCCTGCAAGTACCTCTAGGCACACTTTTTCACAATCTATGCTTCTACGGCGTGCTCCCTCTTCCACTCTTATTTCCCACTGGTCTTTTCTTCAGGTATTGGACCTCCTTCAGTCCCCCATGCTCCACCCCCTCATCTTTTAAAATGTTTCTTGCTCAACTCCCTCTCCCTAGTTGCCCTTGCTGCGCACTGTCCCGACTTATTACATGACAATTATCCAGATTTTACCTACATCACCGAAACATGGTTTTCTGAATCTTCTGGCCCTGCTATGGTCCAGTTATTACCGGTTTGTTGGGTCTGTGCTGCCTTTAAACTATAATAAATGGATCTACTGCTTGCATGTTTTAAATTATCCTCAACTATGTCTATTCATATATTGACTGTTATCGTCCACCCAGCCTTGACTCCACTTTCTGTGATGTTTTTTTTAGAACTAGCCGCTGACTTGCAGCTTTGTTATCCTAATCTCTGTATAGTTGATTAAAATAATTTTAAACCCAATTATCCTTGTGACTTTCATGTTGATAGATGCATCTCAGCCATGAATGACCTGGCCCTTCCCCAGTTGCTTAATGGTCCTACACAGTGGTTAGGTAATACCTTGGACCTTACTATTTCCATTAAGCCCTATGTTGCTTTTTTCCCAGCGTTATTGGTCCATTGGTCTGATCAATTCATTATACCTTTTTCTTCGAATGTTAAACCTGCTAACGCAGGACACAAATCCTGCCTTATTTTTCTTCTCTGAATTGGCGCACGGCTTCTCGTGATGAAATTTCCACTCAGCTGGAAATATTTTTCTCAGGCTATTCCGCGCCTGACTTAAGTGTTATTTTGCAGGCCTTCTCGGCTACCGCAGATCTTGCCCCTCTTAAAATCCATAAACTGTAGGCTTGCATATCTGATCCTTCGTTCAGTGGCCATCTTCGAGCCCTCCGCCTTCAATGGCTTCAATGGAGGCAAGCTGAAAGTGGCGTTCAGGCTACTGCTCCGCAGCCAAGA